>NC_140584.1:68002428-72802428 GCF_964204655.1 Triturus cristatus | reverse complement strand
TTGTAAGCATAAAAACAGCATAAGTATGGCAAACAGTGTGTAGTGGTGATGTCAGCCAGAGATAGGTATGCAGTTGTATAATTAGCATCATAGTCAGGTGGGTAGACCATATAAAAGGCTACGGTAGAGTCTAAAGTGTGGCACATCTGGCCGAAGGGCATCATTGGAGTTCAATCCAGGGGATCTCATCATTGAAACCCCGTACATTTGTTTGTAGCTTGTGGACCCATCTCTGTTCTCTTCGGGAAAAATGTTATGGTGTTCCAAACGGGGTTGGTTTCTGAAATTGTCCATTGGAGCTGTTCTGTTGTGTGTTGTTTGCCAATGAAATGTGTACAAATTTTAGTGGTGCTGTGGCCACATCGTATGTTGCTTCTAAGCTCGTTGATCCTGATCCTAACCTGTTGCGTGGTCATACCCACGTAAAGGAGGTTGCAGGGTCATCTAATCAGGTACATGCAGTTCTTAGTATTGTAGTTTGCATGTCTGCATTGTGTCCATTTTATGTCACCTAGTTGGAGTTTCTTCGTGTGGGTGGTTAGACTGCACACGTTACAATTTCTACATTGGTAGTGTCCCTTCACTGTTGAGAGCCCCTATAGAGTGGTTTGGTCGGTAGTCCATTTTGCTTGAGGTCTAATATGCACCAACAGGTCTTTCAAGTTCTGTGTTCGTTTAAAGAAAATCTGGGGCTTTCTAGATTTAGGTGTGTTATAATCAGTTTTTTATCTTTAAATCCACATGATGTAATGAAGTTCTGTATTGGAACACTCTTTTGTGAATATGTTGAATATTCCTTTCCAAGTCAGTTGATTGTTGGCTGGAAGGGGAGCATCACCTGCAGTTATTTCTTACTATAATAAATACTTTAAACTCAAGAGGATTTTGTATTTACTTCACAAAATTGGCGACGATTCCAGCCAATTATAACTGCTGTCTGGTGATGGAGGATTCACGCAAGGGAGAAATCTTTGGAAAGAAACCACCCAAGCAAAGGATATTTTCTGAACCAACAACGACGATCCAAGGAAGGTGTGAAGTACTTTGTTTATTTATTAAAATGAATTAAATCGTTGGGTTGTTTGTTGGCAACGGTTGGAGATCGGCACGTGTATTGTTTGAATGTTCGTGAATCTTGGGGTCCAGCATTCCATTGCTTGCATGTCTGGAACTCTCTTGTCATCTTCAGGGATTCTCCTAACAGTGCCCTTCATCAGGGCTCACATTACGTGCACACGCACGAACGCCCAGGATGTACGTAACGTAACTTGCCGCCATTTTAGGAAGTTGGGATCTCTGGAAGCAGACTGTGCCTGCAAGCAAAAGGTTTATGATGGAGGAGCATTACATACTGACAAAACTAAATCGAATCAGTTGTGCTTTAGCCACGTCAGGTACTGCTGTACTGTGCATACAGAGGAACATTACGTAGCTACAAGGTACTTTGTGTCAGTTACGCTTCAGTCACTCCAGGTACTGTTCCACAATGATAAGCACATCTTAAAAAAAAAAAAAAGGGAGATTTGTGTGCTTTCACATTCTTCAGTGATAGGCACACCACAACTTTTAAATTCATAATTTGAATTGTGTTTCTTACTGACAACTATTGGTGATAAGCACACTATAGTTTTGTGTTTTGCCTTTACATTCATTGCTGATAGACACATCGTTTAAGTATTTTTATAGTTTTCTGCAAACGATATCACGGTCAATTGAAATATTAATAATTTTTAGTATTTTAGTTTTATTATCAAATATATTACAGTGGTTACGGAAGCTGCAATAATTCCACCACCAGTGTTTTTAGCACAAGCAGGTAGTCCATCTATTGAGTGGGAAAAGTGGATTGAAGTTTTTGAAAATTATATTGAGTCATTAGATGGTGGTGAGTTTAGTAACTCACGGAAGAAAGCTCCGTTGTTAAGTACTTTAGGAAAGGAGGGACAACGTATATTTAAGTATTTAACAGTGGCCACAGGTGCTTATGGACAACAACATTACTAATGATTACCTAGAAGCTAAAGTTAGGTTGGAGAGAAGATTTGCCAAAGAAGATTACATAGTAATGTCTAGGTATACATTTTATACACAATCACAAAGAATGGATGAGACTGTGGACCAATTTGTTCCTAGGTTAAGGGAATTATCAGTTATATGTCAATTTGGTGTTATGAGAGAAGAAATGATTTGTGACCAACTTATTGTACAGTGTAAAAATAAGAAAATGCAAGCTAGACTTTGGGCTGCAAAAAAATCCATCTTTACATGATGCCATAGAGATTGCTAAAGTAGTTGAACAATCTTAGCATTGCATGAGGTAATTGGAAAAAAGAAAGGTTGATGGGGAAGTATCGTGTATTTAAAGTGAAGAAGTGGCTGCTGTAAATGCAGGGAAGTTAGGAGGAAAGGACATTTTTAAAAATTCTTACATCAAGCCAGGTTATACCACTACACCCATTAAAGTTTCAGATAATCATACCAAGCATCAAGGCAGAGTATGTTTTAGGTGTGGGAGTAGTTTTCATACTGCAGACTTTAAAAGTTGTTACGCTGTGGGGAAAGGTTGTAAGCGTTGTGATCGTAAAGGACATTTTCCACGCATGTGTAGATCCAATAACAGTACGAATGTAACTTTGATACAAGAAGATATTTCTGAGAAAGGAGTGACAGATAGATTATTGTACGTAGATGGTGAGGAGGATTTATCTAGGAGATCCAGACCCAATGCAATGTTCATTATAGAAAATGTTTCAGCAGAACTCATGGTGGATTCTGGATCCTTTTATACTATTTTACCTGAGAATATGTTTAGGAAATTTTGGCCAAATGTGAAACTTTCACCAAAAGATATTGATCCAGGAGGATACCAGGGAGAAAAAATAGATATTGAAGGTTACATGACGACAGAGAGAATTTTTCAGGGGAGAACTGTGAAAGGGAAGGTTTATATGGCAAAATCTGGCCCTCCTATTCTTGGGTGGCAACATCAGTATGATCTGGGTATTATTATAAATCCACGTGCACCTAATCAAGTGTTAGTAATAGGAGATTCGAGCACTAAATTTTTGTTGATGGAGCAGGAAAAGTATTTTCTGACGAGATTGGGTTATTGGAAAACTATGTACATAGAATATTAGTGAAACCAGGCGCTGTACCTATTCAACACAGAGTTAGAAAAGTTCCCATTGTTGCTTGACAAGAAGTTAAGCGCATGTTAAAGAAATGGTCTCTCAGGGTATTTTTGAACCCGCTGAAACTTCAAGTTGGATTTCTCCAGTTGTACTTACGGGCAAACCTGATGGCAGTTTTCGCTTATTTGTAGACTTGCGCACTGTAAATCAAAACATTATAACAGATAATTTTCCACTTCCGAATATAGGGGAGTTGGCGATGTCTCTGAAGGGTGCAAAGTACTTTTCTAAGTTGGATTAAAAAAGTGCATATCATCAGATCAAACTGCATCTCAAAACGTTTAACAGCTTTTATTACTACGGAAGGTGTTTATCAATTCACAAGGATGCCGTTTGGACTTTCTTCAGTGGCCAGTGTATTCCAGTGTATGATGGACCAAGTTCTCAAGGACATTGTTGGAGTGGTGTACTTTCAAGAGAAAATTCTTATCTAAGGAGAGTCGATTTCTAGCCACAATATGATCCTAAAAAAAGTATTAGATAAGATGGCTGAGGAAGGTCTAACCCTTCAGAAAGAAAAATGTAAATTCCGTGTTGAAGAGGTAGAGTATCTGGGATATACTTTGTCTTCGTCTGGTGTTAAACTGAAAAAAGACTTATTGGAGGCTATAAGGAAAGTTGAAGCACCGCAAGACAAAGATCAACTTAGATCATTCCTTGGTCTAGTGGAATATTATGCAAAATTTGTAAAGAATTTTGCAGAAAAAAACAAGCATTTGAAGAAATTTTTGAGAAAAGGTTGTACTTTTGTGTGGTCTGAAGATCAAGAGAAGTCTTTTGTAAACATCATCTAGAGATATGTAATGCGTAAGTATTAACTCCTTTTGACGCAAGGTTATTGTCAATTCTTACAGTTGATGCAAGTGCTGTGTGTTTGGGTGCAGTATTTTCACAACTGCACAAAGAGGGTGAACGCACTGTAGCCTCTGCATCACGCTCTCTCACTAGTACGGAAATAAATTATTCAGTGGTGAGAGAGAGGCATTGGCTGCAGCATGGGCAGCTGAATACTTTAGAATGTATGTTTGGGGATTTCCAATGATTTTGCGTACTGATCAGAAACCACTTATGAAAATTGTAATACCTGGTGAAGCTGAAAATGTTTCTGCAAGATTAGCTCACTTAGCAGCACGGCTACAAAAATATCAATATAAGGGGGAGTATTTTCCTGGATAGAAGAAAATTCAAGCAGACAGTTTGTCCCGTCTACCCTTACCGTGGCAAGAAGTTGACAGAGAGGGTGTGGAAGCGCACGGTGATAAAGGTGCTGTGGCGTATGTTGATGATGTGGTTGGCACAACTCAGGGTGCAATTGGAAAGGAGCGTTCGCTTCAAAGTATGAAAGAAGATGTTGTTTGGCTCAAGTAATGGAGATAGTAAATAAAGGAGTGAGGAGGGAGAGTACAGTTCCAGGTTCAGTACGCCCTTTTGCGAAACTAGTTGATGAACTGTCTGTCTGGTGAAAGCCTGATTTATAGAGTGCGTTTTGAGCTGTTCAAGTTGGCACATGAAGGTCATTTAGGTCAAACACTTACTAAAAGGAGACTACGTGAGAACTAAAGGTTGACAATTTGTAGTCAATCAATCGTGGGAGGAATCACCAATCCTGGTAAACCTTGGCACATAGTTTGCATGGATTTTATTGGTCCAATGAGGGTTTTGTCTTCTGAATGTAGGTTTGCTCTAGTTATGGTTGATTGTTCAAAGTGGTTGGTGGTCACGTTTATGCGCAAAATGACTACCAAAAAAACGATTGAAATCTTGGGAGATGTGTTTAGAGAAGAAGGATTCCCGGTCAAGTTGATAACTGATAATGGTACACAGTTGACGTCCAGGGAAATTAAGTTGTTTTTAGAGACTTGTGGTATAAATCCCTCACGCATGTCATTATACATCCCACAAGGCAATGGTGTAGTTGAGAGGGTGAACCGTTTGGTTAAGGGGGTTGTGCAAATGGCTTTTGTGAATAGAGGTAATGTTAAAAAAAATGGTGGAAGAACAGGTGTGGACGTATCGCACAACAGAAAATGGTATTACTAAAGAAATTCCATTTAAAGTAGTTAGGGGACGTGATGCCAACACAAAAATGTCTCCTACATGGATGAGAAAAATTGTTGATGGAAATGATGATCCTACCAATTTTTCGCAAGGGAGTGGTGTATATGAAGATCTGAAACCTGGTGACTAAGTAAAAGTAAAAAGTGGAAGAGTTGATGGAAGTTGTATCAAGTTTCATGGACCATTTTGTTTGAAGGAAGTATATGAAATGTATGTTGTTTTAGAAAATGGTGAAAGGTGGAATAGGCGCAAGGTATCTTTGTATGAGAAGTTGCAAAGGGGCAGTTCTTATGAGAAAAGAGAGAGTGAGATGGAGGGTTGTAGTTGTTACATGCTGATGGAAGATGTGGAAGTGTTGAGTGGAAGAGTTCAGGGAGATAGGACAAGGAGTTTTAGGAACAGGTTTCCACCCAAGTAATTGAGGGATTATGTTTGTAATCGATGATGTGCATTTTGTGAACACTTTCTTTTTTCCTTTCATGTCTTTAACACTAGTTTTTTGGTCTTTAATTGTGTTTTAGGTTCACTTAAATTAATGTTATGTAAAGGGAAGAGGATGTGTTGTAATCTGGTTTGTATCTTTAAATGCACATGATGTAGTTATGTTCTGTATTGGAACACTCTTTTGTGAATATGTTGAATGTTCTTTTTCCAGTCACTTGATTGTTTGCTGGAAGAGGAGCATCACCTGCAGTTATTTCTTACTACAATAAATACTTTAAACTCAAGAGGATTTCGTATTTACTTCACAAAAAGGTCCCAGGTGTTGATGAAGTGCCAGTGTTCAAGCACTTTGTTTTTTACTTTGTTGGACATAGGTATGTAGGTGGTCACACGTAACAATGTCTTCCTGTGCTTCATGTGGGTTTCCATAGGGGCTTCACCATGGTTTTTGCATGCTCCCTTACTGGCAGATCTAATCGTCTGTCTGGGGTAACTCCTCTTTTCCAGATTCTCACTCAATTCCTCAGCTTGGAGCTCGTAATCCCGAACGGTGCTGCAATTTCTTCTCAACCTGAGAAATTGTCCATAGGGAAGGTTTTCCCTGAGTGCCTTGGGATGGTGACTGTTATATGACAAGAGGCTGTTGCGGTCGGTGGGCTTCCTGTATGCCTTAGTGGTGAGGTTACTGTTGTCCAGTATGATTAATAAATCCAGGAAAGGAATCTCTTTTGTTGAAGTGGGCAAGGTACATTTCAAATACAGGTCGCGATAGTTGATCCAGTCGTGGAAGTCAGTACATCGTTCTTCAGATCCAGTCCAGAACACTAATATATCATCGATTATATAATTTCCATTCCTTGATTTCCTTGAGGAAGGGGTTGGTCTCTGTTAGTAAATGTGATGTTTCAAAATGTGCCATATACAAGCACGCCAGGCTCAGCGTTAATGTGCTGCCCATGCAAGTTCTGTGGATCTGGTGATATATTTGGTTCTGGCTTTTGAAGAAATTATTTTTCAAGGCCAATTCCATGCAATCCATGATAAATTCCACACGGAGAGGTGTAGTGGTTGTGGTTTAATCCAAGGTCTCTTCAATCACCCTGATGGTGGATTCCTGCAGGATGTTCGTATATAGTTCCTCTACATGAAGGGTGACGAGTAAAGTGATCTCATGTGGCTCCAGTAGATTCTCGATGAGGCTGAGAGTAGCTTTTGTGTCTTTTAAGAAAGATGGAGTATTCTGCACCAAGGGTTGTAGGAAGTCGTGGCAGTATTGGCTGAGAGGTTCCAGGATGGGATTGATTCCAGATACAATGGGTCTTCCAGGTGGTGGTATGATATTTTTTTGTATCTTTGGTAAGATGTAGAAATAGGGAGTGGTTGGTGCGGTTTTCACCAAGAAATCTGCCTCGTTGCATGAGATCAACCCATTGGTTTGTGCCTCATTGACCATGATACCTATGCGTGTAGTCAATGACTTGGTCGGGTCCACGTCCTGTTTCCTGCAGTATCTGGCAGTGGCAGCTCCTCGAAGGAGTGCTGCGGGGTGGTGGGGCGGGGCAGGGTGGGGGGTAGTAAACTCCAGCATACGGCCGAACGGAGTTAAGTAATTGAATAAAACGAATTACATTGCGCGCGCTGCATCGCCGATTGACTTTTCAGCTCGCGCAATGTAATTCGTTTTATTTACTAAACTCCGTTTGGCCTATGCCAGAGTTTACTACCCCCCACCTTGCCCCTCCCCTGCCCCGCATCACCGCCCTGCAGCACTCCTTCGAGGAGCCGCCACTGGTATCTGGTATTCGCAAGTTGTTTGTGGCATTCGTTGTTGTAGTCATCTGTGTTGAGGATGACTATGGCGCCACCCTTGTCAGCAGGTTTTATAGTGATGCCCGGGTCGTCATTGAGGTCTTTTATGGCTCTCCTTTCTCTTGCTGGTAGGTTATCAAAGGTGGTCTTAGGTTGGACCTTGTCAATATCTCGCAAAACAGCTTCCTCAAAAGTCAGGATTTCGCTGGGTGTCGTAGCTGTAGTGGGTGTAAATTTAGAAGGATTCCTAAGACCGGAGTGTGATGTGGTGGTGTTGTCCCAGTCGTTATTAAAATTGCGAAAGAATGAGTGCAGTCTCAGTTTCCTGAAAAAGCAATGTAGTTCACCTGTGAGTTTAAAGGGGTATTTTTCTTTTGGTGTTGGGATGAAGCCGAGTCCTCTCTGTGGGACTGTTTCCTCAATGTCTGTAAGTTGCCTCTGTGATAGGTTAACCACTAGCTTTTCTTCTTATGGCTCCTGGTTTGGCATTGGTTGCCACCGTCTGACCACTGGACCTGTTTCGAATCGCCTCTTCTCCTTCCTCTTCCTCTACCCCTGCCTCTGTTCCAAAAAGGAAGGGGTTGTTGGTGTTGGTAGAAGATGAATGGAGGCGGCGGACTATGATAGCCTGGATACCAGGGTGGTGGTGCAGAAGGATATCTGGGTGGTTGGTAGTTATATAGAGGTAAGTGTGGGTAGGAGTCCAGGTCCTCCTTGGTTACTCCTCCAGCTCCAGTTACTTGAAGTGCTGTTTGATCTTCTTGATCTCGTTGAGGTGGTTGAATCATCGTCAGATGAGGTCTCTCTATTGAAGTTGGTGAAGTCCTCTCTTGTATAGGGATATACTTTTTCCTTCTCTAAGTTTTTTATGTCCTTCTACAGTTTGTTTATCCTTTTCTGTAGTCAGTAGTCTTTGTGCTCATTCATTTAGGTGTTTATATCAGCGAGTCGTGATTTCTAAGCGGTAATGCTAATGGTAATTTTCAGGGCGTTCTCACCTATATTAATTTTTATAATGAGCACATCCGATAGGTGTTTGGCCGGCCGTGCTAATTATGAGGATGAGCCAATCCCGTGAGCACTTCCAAGCTATTTGGCTCCATTACTTTCTAAATATCAGATCCTCTAGAAAAATGCTAGGGGCTACATTCACGAGCAGAACGTTGGGTGCTATATTTGCCCGTAGGTACTCTGTCATTATAGCCCCATGCATTGCTATCTTAACCTGCTGTTTTTTGAGAGAAGATATTGAGTTCCAGTCGATGCTGTGCCGTCTGCCCCTAAAAGACTAGGTGTTTGTAAAATTTCAGAGACTATTGCGTCGCCATAGCCTACGTCCAGGTGTTTGTCCATGGTAGAGAGAGGAAGAAGGGAGAGTAAAGGTGTAGCAATAGGTATGTCCCTCGACTTAACTGCCGTACTAATGTCACAAAGTAATGGGGGAAGGGGGGATGAAGAGCCAAATAAAGGTCCAGTGGCTAGTTCTCCTGAACGTTACGATTAAATCTCACAGGAGTCCCTGTTCCTATGGAAAATGAATAAAGAGAAAAAAGAGAAAAACTATGGCCGATCTAATTCTTTGTTTACTGGGGACTGTGTGTCCTGATCTTGGAGCCCTCATATACCCCGAAGAATGTCATGCTTCATCATTGGGCAATGCTCCTCGTCGGGCTGGTGCTGCAATGCCCTACGGGTCCCCCGAGGAGTCAATTTATCGGAGATCTTTTCATGAATAAAGCCGTATGGGTGCGTGGGGGTGAGTGGCAGTGAAGTCCTAACGTGAAGTCTAAAAGATAACTGGAGGGGTGGCTAAACAATTTATTAGAGAAAATGTCACTCTGCCATTAGTAAAAAAACAGAAGGTTGTGCTGCTTATAGGGAGATAATGGCCCTCAGTAGTTGGAGAATGTAGCATGCCCCTAATGGACATGTTTAATGGTCAACATGTTTCACACTATTTATTGGTCTCAGGAGGAGATCCCAAGCACTTCTTCAGGACCGGAAAGGGTGCAGTGGGTGAAAAGAACAATAAGTGGCCTGTATCCGTTAATCTACTGTTACTGAAAAGAGATATAGTATTCTGGAATGATAAAAAAGAGAGAAAGGCATAGTCAATACATCTTTACCATGTGTTAATGGTGTTACTTAAAAACAAATGTGAGCCTGGGTTCCCATTGGTGAGCCTGGTGTATGTGGTATATATTCATCTGTTGTTGGAATGCAGTAAGTTTATTTATTATTATTTATTATGAAGTTTTATATAGCGCTGGCCAGACCCAAGGGTATCGGAGCGCTTTACAACAGTCGTACTGCAAAAAAAATCACATAATACAGTAATAGTATAGACCATGGACGGGGAGTTCAAGCGCGTTGTGTAACATTGGGGCACTGAAGTCTTGGAATGCCTTAGAAGAGTGCAATTGTCTTGGGCAGAGCTCCTCTTCCAGGGAGTAGTTTCATCAGCGCTTTGGCGGCTCCTGTTGATTCGCTAGGGAATGGTCTAGGAGAAGGTCTTTGAGCTGTCTTTTGAATTTTGCAAAGGAGGGGATAGTTCTGATGTGGGGGGGAATAGAGTTCCAGATTTTGGGTGTGTTACCCGCAACGGACCGGGATGCGTTTTTTTGTTTGCGTGTTTTCAACGGGAGGAGTAGTAGGATGTTCGAGCTTCTGAGGGACCTGGTCTGACTGGCTTTTTTGAGTTTGGAAGCCAGGTATTCCGGTTTGCCTGTGTGAAGGGCTGTGTGCGTGAGGCAGGCTGTTCTGAAACTGGCACACATTTCCACTCTGACCCATTTTGGTTCTCTGAGTGCGGGTGAGATGTGGTCGAATTTCTTAACTCCGGTGACCATTCTGGCTGCTGCGTTGAGAGTTGTTTTGAGCGGAGCATGGTGTGATTTTGCTGTACCTGAGAGGACTGCGATCCCATAGTGTAGTCTAGACAGCACCAAAGCTTGGGTGGCTTGTTTGAGATCCTCAGGCGGGATGAAAGGTTATATTTTGTTCAGTAGCTTCAGGTTAAGGAAGGCACTCCTGGCAGAGTTCTCAATGTGTTTGGTAATTAGTGATTTAACAGAGTCCGCCAGGGTGAGGTTACCGTTGAGCGCATCAATAGCTTTTAGCCATTCCGCAATTTGGGGGTTCTCTTCTTTGTTAGAAATGAGGAGTATTTCTGTTTTGTCTTCAATGAGTTTTAGGTGGTTACTTGAAAGCCAGTGTTGGACTTCTCTTAGTGTGCCGCTGAGTCTCTGAATGTCATCGATGGAGGAGATTTGCAGATAGATCTGTGTGTCGTCTACATACAGATGGAAGGGGATGTTGGCTTTTTTGAGTAGGGTGGAACCTTGGGGAACTCCCCTGCTGACTGGTGTAGGTCGGACGCAAAGTTTTTGATTATTTTTCTTTTGGTGCAGTTGTGAAGGAAGGAGGAGAACCAGTGTAAGACCACCTCATCTAGACCTGCCCTTTCTTGAAGAACCTTAATGAGAAGTGTGTGGTCAACCGTGTGGAAGGCTGCCGATAGGTCTAGGAGAATGAGTAGGCAGCATTGGTCCGAATCAAGTGATTTGTGGATGTCATCAATGACGTTGAGGATCGCGGTTTCAGTGCTGCAGCCTTTTCTGAAACCCGATTGTTGGGAATCAAGAAGGTTGATGCTATCCATGTGGTGAGTTAGTTGAAGGAGCACGCATCTTTCCAGGATTTTGGATAGAAGAGGTAAGTTAGAGACAGGTCTGAAGTTATTCAGATCTTTTGTGTCAAGGCCTGGTTTTTTTCAGCAGTGGTGTGACCTGTCTAATTTTGAGGCAGTCTGGAATGACTCCGGTTCTCAGGGAGCTGTTTATGATCTTGCACCAGAGCGGGGCTAAAGAGAGTGTCAGCTTTTTGGTCATTTGTGGAGGTAGAGGATCTAGGACGTGGGATGAGGGATTGGAGGTGGAAATCAGTTTGACTATTTCCGTTTCCTGAATGGGGTTGAAAGATTTCCAGGATTTTGTAGGGGGCTTGGATGCACTGTCTTTAGACCCAGGCATGATGCTCTTGATGGGGGGGGATGATGTTGATGTCCAGTAAGAGCTCAATATTGTTGGTCTTGTCATTACAGAAGTTGGTGAAGTGGTCGCAGAGTTCTTTGGAAGCCTGCACTGAGGAAGTAGCGGGCTTGGAGGTTTGTTGCCTAATGATGTTAAAGAGCTCCCTGGGCCTGTTTTTCATGTTGTCCAGCGCGGTGCAGAAAAGTGAGATTTTCTTTCGTTCTTGATGTGTTTTTTATACTTCCTGTGAGCTGCTTTGAGCTGCTCGTGGAGGATAGCGGAAGGGCTGTTCCTCCAGAGTCTTTCTGTGGCTCTTAGTTGTCTCCTTTTGGAGTTGATGTCAGTGTTAAACCATAATTTCGATGGAATGCTCCTGCTTATTTTTTATTTCAGGGGGGCTAGTTGATCAAGAATAGATGCCATATTTGAGTTGTAGTGCGAGGTGAGTTCAGTTGTGGTGAGGTGATCAGTGGCGCTGGGGAGGAGCAAGCTTATCCTTTCTTCCAGGTCGGCTAGGGGAACCTGAGTTAGATTTCTAGACCATATGGGGGGGTCTTGCGAGGGGGGCTGGAATATAACATTTTGGTTGATGTGGAATAGGATGCTTGGTGGTCGGACCAGTCCACGGGGAGGATGTGGTCAATCGTAACTGTGTCGCGTTGAGCAATAATGGCATCCAAGGTTGCTACTTTATTGTGCGTTTCCTCCAAGCAGAGTTGGGTGAGATTGTTGTCATGAAGAAGATTGTTTAGGGTTTGAATTAGCGAGTTGTTTATATCATTCCAACGTAGGTTAAGGTCCCCAAGAATTAGGTTGTTTGAGTCTCTGAGTGAGCAGTGAGCAATCAGGTCAGCAAAGTGTTCCCCGAATGCGGCGGTGTTGCCTGGTGGATGATATAGAAGATGGCTCTATTGTCGTTTGTCTTGATGTTGGCGGTAAGACATTCAATGGTGCTGTACTTGAAGGTGTCCATTTCCACAATGGCGATGTTGTTCTTGTATATGATTGCTGTACCCCCTCTCTTTGATCTTTTCTGTGTTTGTTGATAATAGTGAAGCCTGGGGGAACAGCATATCCAAGCTTGGTGCGGAGAACTCATTTAGCCAAGTCTCAGTGATGAATGCGATGTCTGTCATGAGAGAGGATGGTTTCTGCTAGTTCTGTTGCATGTTTGGAGGCTGATCTGCAGTTTATGATCAAGCAGTTGGTAGAGGACCCCTCTTTGTTGTGTTTCTTTATGGGAGGGCCGTAGGTATGGTAGTGAGAAGGGCCGGGGGTGTTGGAGATTTTGGGGGGGGGGGGGGGGTGATCTCTTCCGAATCCGGTGATATCTTGGAACATTGGGAGGCTGTGGGGGGAGAGTCATATGTTGAAGCTAGCTCCGCCGCTTCCTTTAAGGACATTGTGACTATAGTTCTTCTAGGTCTCTGTATTGAGTTCTCTGTAACGGTTCCTATGGGTCTCTGTGTCAGGGTCACGGGGGTGGTTGGGAACCTCCTAGGGCGCAGAACATTGGAAGGTCTTGGTTCGGTGGAGCTGGTCAGATTGGGAGTCTGGGGAGGGGTTTGACTAGACTTTCGGACCATGTCGAAGGTTGGTTAAGATTTCGCTCAGACCCAGGGTTATCGTTTCTAGCTGGCTTTCTAGTAGGGTGAGACGAAGCGCCATGTTTACCGAGGTGGGGGTGAGGGTGTCTTTGGCAGGGACATCCTGGGAGGTGGAGGGCGTGTCAGTGTTGTGATGCCTATAGGTGATTGTGCTGCCCTTGTTGCCTCTGTTTGGGACCATAGGAAAAAGGTGTAGTGGGTTGAGTCGCGGATTCTCCGCCCTGTTGCCTACGGGTGGAGTGATGTAGTTAGTGGGCAGTGAATGCAGGAATGGGTTAATCCTGCTTTGAAGGTTGCGTAGATCAGGGGGAGGAGGGTGTGGGTGGCACTCGGCGGGGCGTTGGAGCTCCGTAATTCGTGGAGGAAGGATGGTGGTTCTGGCAAAGGGCGCGGGAGTGGGGATCAGCCCTCCTGGCAAGGCAGGCTGACCGGGGGTACGGAGTGGGTCAGGGGAGGCAGGAGCGTGTGCACGGGGGCGTTTCGAAGTGAGGGTGAGAGGGAGTCTAAGGCCTCTAGGCTCTCATTGTTGGCTTGTATCAGGACTGTGCTGTTCGAGTAGATGGTCACAGAAGTGTTACCACTCCGTATCGCACGGTTATTGAGTGAGGTCGTCAGTTTGCAGCTATGAGGGGGTAGTCGTAGTTTTAGAGATGAGAAGCTGTGTTCTGAACGTGGCGTTCCACTTATCGGGTCTTTCTGTGTGGAAGATGAGATCCATTTTTATCTGCCCTTTAGAGGAGCAGTGGTAAATGTCCGCGAAAAATGTTTCTGGGTGCTTTCTGATCAGTCTCTGTTTGAGGTTTCTTTTCACTTTAAGTGAGAGGTTGGGGGAAACTGATCGTAAAGGAGTTTCAGGCCATGTGGTTTCAAGTAGGTCGGTATGGGGAGCTGGTGAAGATTGGCGTGCCGGGTGCCATATTCTTTCTTATTTTCTTGGTTGGATGAGAGGGTAGTTGCCTTAGTGGTAGGTTTGTTGCATTTCCGAGAGGAGGAGAATGTGGTTCTATCACGGTGGGGGATTGAGAATGGTCAGGGGTCGCTAAATGGGGGATGGGGTCTCGTGGTGGGAATGGGAGGCGAGGGTGTGCCTTCTCAAATTATGGATCTGTGGGTCTGTGCTTAGGTGTTATCCTAGGTGGCGGGCCGGTGGCATCAGGTATCTGTGATTCACTGTAGCCCTGGACTGAGGTACGACGAGGTCGGTGGGGTATTGTGTGGTGTGGAGGGCATTAATCTGTTTATGGACTGGTAGTAGTGGGAAGGAGACCACTCTTATGGAGTTTGCTCTAGGAAGAAGGTCGGGATTGATATATTGATGCATCAATCTGCTTACAAACTGGTTGTAGTGGGATGGAGACCACTCTTTTGGGGTCTGCTCTTGATAGAGGATCAGGCTTGATATATTACAAGCACTACTCTAAGTGATGATGTGGTGCTGGGCACTTCGGCGGGAGGTGGTCATATTAAGCCACCTTTATTGGGTCAGTGAGGTAGGGATTACTGAACTCCTGTGCCAGCCCCTTACCTTCCTTTTGCCTTGATGGCTTCTGGCTCCAGGCGAAGCTCAGGCAGGTGAACACAAGAAAGTAAGCTAAGCTAAAGTGGGCTATGAACATATAGCAACATAACAAGACGAACGAACATGTATTTGCGCCCAGGGCATAGAGCACAAATTGTTAAAGAAACACACAAAACATATAGTAATAATTAAGTATCACTGTAGGGCCACCATGGTCGGTAGGTTAGGTATTGTGCAAGCACATATCAGCTATTCTAGGTATCACCATTGATGGCAAACCTCAGGTCACTGTGTAAACCTATGCATTATTGTTAACGTTTTGCGCTTACCTAGATAGTAAGGGAAAAATACCCCTGTGGGTATCCTCGAGACCTGTTATGGGGAGTTGTAACATTAGGTAAGGCAATATGGGAAAGAAATGCAAGTGCGGCCGTAGTGCGTGCCGTACATACGTTGTGGCTGAACAGTTTCATACTCTCAGTTTCTCGTAGGTAGGAGCGGCCTGATCACCTACCCAACCTCATGCCGTCTCTGTAGAGGCCGTTATGTGGCCACCGCAGTATTTTTGTAGCCGTGCGGTGACCGGCGTGTGGGCG
Organism: Triturus cristatus; assembly: GCF_964204655.1. Lineage (NCBI taxonomy): Eukaryota > Metazoa > Chordata > Amphibia > Caudata > Salamandridae > Triturus > Triturus cristatus. The sequence continues at coordinate 72,787,173 of NC_140584.1, read as the reverse complement.
TGTCGGACTCCCGCTTGCTTCCGAGTCGCGTACTGGTTGCTTAGTGACTCCGCAATCATGTTAGATTGGTTGTCTGCGCATGCGTGGGCGCCATCTTGTGATTGTAAAAGATTAATCATTCCTGAATGGAAGGTTCCATTGCATAGTCGTCTTCACATGCACGGGCGCCATGTTTGAATAAATGGTCTATTATTGTATTCAAGGTGCTGTTGTATTAAGGAATGTGAGTTTACAGGTGGCAGTGACAGCTAAATAGTGTGTCTCATGATTACCATAGTGAGGTGTGCGCATAATCTGTGTCGTACGTCATAATGGCGCGGTGTGGTTATCTAGACACAGTGTATTTATGTATAGAACAGAATAGCAGTCGGCATGTAGATGTGGTATATTCATGCTGTCATTGTATTGGTATTACAAACTTGTGGGTAAGCCACGCATAAGGCAATGATAACCATGACTACCAAAGAGGGGTATGTAGGTAGTCCGTGTTGTATACGTCATATTGGGGTGGTGTTTATATACTGAGTCGTAAGCATAAAAACAGCATTAGAATGGCAAACAAGTGTGGTGGTGATATCAGCCAGAGATAGGTATGCAGTTGTATAATTAGCATCATAGTCTGGTGGATACACCATATAAAAGGCTACGGTAGAGTCTAAAGTGTGGTACATCTGACCGAAGGGCATCATTGGAGTTCAATCCAGGGGATCTCATCATTGAAACTCTGTGCATTTGTTTGCAGCTTGTGGACCCATCTCTGTTCTCTTCGGGACAATGTCATTGTGTTCCACATGGGGTTGGTTTCTAAAATTGTCCATTGGAGCTGTTCTCTTGTGTATTGTTTGTCAATGAAATGTGTACTCATTTTAGTGGTGCTGCGGCCACATCGTATGTTGCTTCTGACCTCGTTGATCCTGATCCTAACCTTTTGTGTGGTCCTACACACATAAAGGAGGTTGCAGGGGCATCTAATCAGGTACACACAGTTCTTAGTATTGCAGTTTGTATGTCTGCGTTGTGTCCATTTTATGTCACCTAGTTGGAGTTCCTTTGTGTGGGTGGTTAGACTGCACACATTACAATTTCCACATTGGTAGTGTCCCTTCACTGCTGGGTGCCCCCATAGAGTGGTTTGGTCAGCAGTCTTTTTTGCTTGAGGTCTAGTATACACCAACAGGTCTTTCAAGTTCTGTGTTAGTTTAAACGCAAATCTGGGGCATTCCAGATTGAGGTCCCCCGTGTTGATGATGTGCCAGTGTTGAAGCACTATGTTTTTTACTTTGTTGGACATAGGTGTGAAGGTGGTCACACATGTAACAATGTCTTCCTGTGGTTTTGTTTGGGTTTCCAGGAAGGTGTCACGATGGTTGTTGCGTGCTCTCTTCCTGGCGGAGCTAATGGTCTGTCTGGGGTAGCTCATCTTTTCCAGATTCTCACTCTAGTCCTCAGCTTGGAGTTCGTAATCCTGAACGGTGCTGCAATTTCTTCTCAACCTGAGAAATTGTCAATAGGGAAGGTTTTCCTGAGTGCCTTGGGATGGTGACTGTTATATGGTAAGAGGATGTTGCGGTTGGTGGGCTTCCTGTATGTCTTGGTGGTGAGGTTACCATTGTACAGTAGGATTTCTAATACTACTGCTAAATATTGGTAGTAGGAATGGTCATAGTAGTAATGGGTTAGTGGTATAGTTTTAAAAGAGAGGTATGTGGAGATGTGGGGTGAAGGGTTTGCCAAATTTCAGTTGTATGGGAGTGAAAGGATCTTTGTATACCTACACCCTTTTTACAGTGGAAGATGGCACAATCACCAAAAATAGAGTCAAAAGGGACAGTGGAACAAGAGTGCCAAGCAGGAAAATTGGGTTCTGGAAAGCAAAAGACACGTTTTTCTTTTGCCCCTTCTCTATGCAATGCATCACATGACTCCACTTTCTAATATCCTCCAAAGTTACTTCGTGTTGATGTGCTTGTGTTGCCCTATGGAATAATGAAAGTGATGTTTGCCAGAAATTGGAAGATTAATTTGAGAGGGGGTGGCCCCTAACAACTTACTAAACCCAATCTGATTAGGTCAAAACACAGTTTTGATAGAATTTCTGCTCAGCCCCTGGAAACTATGGCACGAGTACCTGGTAATCCCAAGAGAAGTCTGTGTTAAGGTCAAGCAGTACCAACAATTTCAAAGTAAGGAAAACAACACAATACAACCCCCAAACCAATAAAAAAAATAGAGAAAAAATAAATGCGCAAACAGACATGAAGTTCAGGAATATAGACCAAGAGAAACTAGAGATATGAATGTAAAAACATTTCAGGCAGAAAGTGCCTAGAAAAGGAAAATCACCATTGAAAAACCAGTTTATGGTTCACCAGAACAAGAGTTTTCAGGCTAACCGTGTTGGATCACAGATTAGATACACTAACCCAGCCGTACTTGTTAAAGTATTTCCCTCTAGTTTTCTTCTCCAAAATTGAAGTCAAAATCTTCCATGAGAGCAAGGTCCAAGGTTGTGGCTGGTAAGGGTCCTTCGAGAAGTAGGATCCATCGTTGTTGAACTCCTTCTGAAACTGATGGTCTTTGCATGAAAATCTCCAAGCGGGACAAGGTTGGATTTTGTTTTTGCTGAGGTTTGATTTTGAGTTTTTGTAAAGCGCAAACGAACATCCTGAGGCATCTCAGCGCTGAAGTGCAAAGAAACAAAAAGAACACAATTAAGATTTAGTGAAAAGCCACATTTTTAAGTGCTTGCGGAAACTCAAAACAGTGGGGGCAGATTTTATTTCCATGGTAAGCAGATTCTAGTGCAGACCACAAAACTCCAACCTCCCCAGGAGGAGAGTTTGCAGGGAGGCACCTCCAGGTTTCTGGCTGCACTGGACCAAAGAGTCCTGTTGGGAACGTACCATCCAGGTTTTTTTCTTAGAAAGGCTGGACATAGTCCCAGAAGTGCTTTGTAAGTGATACAAAGAGTTTTCAAAAGAATCCTTTGTTGCACCGGGAGCCAGTGTAGCTTCACCAAGGCCTGCGAGGCCAACTGGAACCTCGGAATATTCATGAGCATCATAGCCACCGTATTCTGTAAAATCTGAGCTATTTTCAGGAGAGCTTAAAGCAGATTAACATATAATATAGTCCATTGCAATAGTCCAACCTGGACATTACAAGGCACAGTAGCCTTGTTTTCAGCAAGTTTGGCGGAAAACTGTGCAATTTTTCTAATCATTCGTAGCTTAAAAAACGACATGGCAATTACCTTGTTTACTTGCTCTTTATAGGTAGGCTTCTCATCTATCAGGATTCCCAATTTTTCACCTTTTTCACTAGCACTGGAAGAGACACCAATTTTCTGGCCACCAGGAGGGTTCCAAAAGAAGGTGTAGTTCCCAAATTGGATGACCTCCGTTTTTGAAGACTTCAACCTAAGACAGTTCACATCCTACCTACAATTATGGAACTTCTCATTTGTGCAAGCCCTTTTACTGGAGAGAGAGAGACGAGGATTTGTGTGTCGTCCAGGTATGAAACAGTTGACAGACCAAAAGACTTCAGCAAGGCCACCAACGGTGTTCCATAAATGTTGAAAAGAGTGTGAGTCATCGAGGAGCCCAGGGGCACTCCGCACGGTAAAGAAAATGGTTTGAATGTAAAATCGCTCATAGATAAGCCCATGGATATGGTTTGAGGCTGCTTTACCACTCAGATACATTTGCCACCTTCCTCTGGTTCAAGGTTTTACCTTTGAAATTAGACACTTTTATTGAAGTCAGGATACTCCAGCGGTAAACAGCTGGATGGTGTAGTCAGACAGGGCTCCACAAGGTTAGGCACCTAAACTACTATGTCCAGCTAAACCTGTTTTCAGCGTGGACAAACCTGGTTTTCCTAGTTGCCTTAGATGCAGCCTTCCTGGTCAAGCCTCATCCCCATGTCACAGTCCTCAGTGGGACAAAAACTGACAAGGTCCCACTTTTCTTCAACTGCTGGGAAAGTTCCTTCTGGTCATTCATGAAGCCTGTAGATTCTGTGTGAAGACTTCTAAGCACCAGGTCTCCCTCCAGCCAGTTCTACTGCAGGATTCAGTTTTCTGCGGTAGGCTGGGCCCTCTTGGAGTTACGATTAGAGGTGTGCACAATCCGTATAATTTGCTTCCACATAATTACGCAAAATGTAGTCAGAATTACCTGAAGTGACATGTAAATATGCAAAAATCAAATCCATAAATTCATGCTATATTTTAGCGCATAAGGCGTCCTTGCATCAATTTTTAGAGCAAGGACTGATATAATCAAAAGCACTATAAACAACAACTGCTCGCGTTCTGTTGTTCCTGTGCAAATTATGTATTTTGTAGTAAATTTTTACCATGAATGGCGTGTAATTATGGACAATGGTGTCATTTTGGTTATTTTGTGTTGGAAAGCATAACACAAAGTTTTCTAAATTACGCAAATTACTTTGGCATAATATAAATTTTGCCCACAACTATGTGGGAGTCTTTACACCTTTTTGTTCCTGAAGCAAGAAAACAGGAGGTCAACCACCTCACCCTTGGAGAGCATACATACCCACACACATATATACATAGTCATATCTCTATTCAAGGCATAAATGCATATGGCCCTTCCCTTTAAAAAGTAAAAGGAATAGGCTCGAGGGATGGGGTTCCTGGGGCCTTGAAAAATGCTTGGACAATGGGCTTCACGCCACCCCCCCCCCCCCCAAAAAAAATGATCGTCCACGTGGCCTTGAAAAGGCTCAGTGAGGGGGATCACATCCCCTCCCAACCACAAGTAAAAAACTGAAATAAAAAGCAGTGAATGTGAAATGAGCCGAGTAGCTGCTCATTTCTCATTCACTGCTCCAGCTGAGGAGTGGCACATAACGCACTGTAGGGGTTTTTAAAAATATATTTTTCTTTATGCTGGTGTTTACCCTGAAAGGTGCAGGGGACCCACCTAGCTTTAAAAAAATGTTTTGGGGGGCTTCATTGAGGGTAACAGTCCTCCTAGAATCATTTTTAAAAGTTGCTGTAAGTCTCTTGTGTCATTGAATTTCTTACCCCAGGACAGCTTACCATATTTTTTAAAGCACTCTGAACTGGACCTGCATGCTCTTCAGCTGGTGTGTAGAGACCTCTTGTGGTTAATTCTAGGACTGCACTATGGGAATTGATGAATATTAAAGAAAGACTCAACACATGTTTATGGTTGTTTTGAAGAAAATTGCTTTTTTATGTGATAGTGATTATTTTTAATCATTGCCATCCATGTATATACATGGAGGTACATTGGTCTGCAATTATTGATAAATTATGGTATGGATTTATTGTTAAAGTCAATACATCAACTTTATACATGTTAATGTGCTGATCCCTTGATAAAGTCAATAGGCCCACATTTTATATTCTTGTGCTCTGACCTGTTGACAAAGTCAGTAGTTCAGACTTACTTAAAATAACACTCTTCATATTGTTACAGGACAGTTGGCCGTAGTGCCAACCCCTGCACTCAAACCAGTGAACTTCAGCAGTTATAGTTACTTGAGCGATAATTATAACTTACACCCCCACAATGCACTGCTTATGACCTCATATATTACATCACTGGTGACATGGTCAGTGACATCACTGATGACATCTCAAATGAGTATCACTGATGACATCATGTAGTGAGTGTAATTGTTACATAAGAGTTTATGATTGATAAACATATATACTAACCTACTACAAAAGTTAAATTAGTATACTAGGTGCAGTACTATTGAGTGATACTATTTCTAACATATATTATGCGAGTGAATGTGTGACTGTATGTATCTTTGTGTGTATGGGTGTGTGAGTGACTGTTTGGGTATGGAAGTAGGTGTATGAATAGCTGTGTAGGTGAGTGAGTTGCTGTATGAGTGGCTCTATTGGTGAATGAGTGTGTATGTCAGTGGCTGTATTGGTAAGTGAGTGGCAGTGTGAGTGGCTCTATGGGCAGGTAAGTGGTTGTGTAGTGACTGTATTGGGTGAGTGAGTCGGTGTATAAAATGGCTGTATGAGTGAGTGACGGGGTCTGTAAGTGGCTGTATGGATAAATGACTGGGTGTTTGATTAAGTGAGTCGGTTATGAGAGGCTGTATTGGAGAGTGAGTGTCTGTGAATGGCTGTGTGGGTGAGTGAGCAGATGTGTGAGTGCTTGTATGGATGTGTTAATGGATGTGTAAGTGGTTGTATTAGTGTGTGTGAGTGTGTGAGTGCTTCTATGGCTGAGTGAGTGGCTGGGTGAAGAGACTGTATGGGTGAGTAAGTGGGTGTGTGAGTGGCTGTAGGTAAATAAGTGGATGTGTGAGTAGCTGCATGGGTAGGGGTGTGGCTATGTGACTGGTGATTGACTGGTTGTATGAGTTGCTTTAGAGGAGTGAATGGTTGAGTGTGTGGATGTATGATTGAGAGTGTGTTTGTGAGTAGCTCTATGGAGGAGTGAGTGGGTGTGCGAGTACTGGTATGGGTCTGTAAATGGGTTTGTGAGTGGTTGTGTGGTTGGGTGTACATGAGGTTGTATGGGGGTAAGAGTGGGTGTGCGAGTGGTTCTGTGGATGATGTCATGAGTTATGTCAATTTAGATGTCATGATGGATGTCACTGACCATGTCATGAGTGATGTAATATGTGAGGTGATAAGCAGTGCATTGTGGGGGCGTGAGTTATAGTTGGCTCAGGTAACCATAACTGCTGAATTTCTCTGGATTTTGTACGAGTGAAATATCAGCTTAACTATAACATCCCTGTAACCTTTGGTTTCTTCAGTGAATTTCTATGTCTCTGAGTGGGTCTTTCAGTAGGTGTATTAGCCTCTGAGTGGGTCTGTGAATTGACACATAAGTGTTCGGTATGTGAGTTGGTGCATGAGTCTCTGAGTGGGTATGTCAGTAGGTACATGAGTCTGTGACTGGATCTATGAGTGGGCACATAAGTGTCTGAGTCGGTCTGTGAGTGGGTGTATGCATCTTTGACTGGGTCCGTAACTGGGTGCATGAGTCTCTGAGTGGGTCTGTGAGTGGGTGCATCAATCTCAGTTGGTGTGTGAGTAGAAGCATAAGTCTCTCAGTGGGTCTGTAAAAGGGTGCGTGAGTGTCGGAGTGGATCTGTGAGTGGGTGTATGAGTCTCTGAGGGGGTCTGTGACTGGGTGCATAAGTATCTGAGTAGGTACGCGAGTGGGTGCATGAGTCTCAGAGTATGTCTGTAAGTGGGTGCATGAGTCTCTAAGTGGGTATGTGAGTACACACATGAGTCTCTAATTGAGCCTGTAAGTGGGTGCACAAGTGTCTGAGTGGATATGTGAGTAGATACATGAGTCTGTGCCCAGCGAGTGTGTGTATAAAGATATAGATATATTTTCACCAATATTAGCAATGTCACCGCAAAGGATGCACCTAATCCGTGACGGTACACTGGGGGGCCACACTTACAGTTGTGGCATCATCGTGAATATCATGCATCTTTAAAAAAATCTCTTTTGGACACATAACTTGTGCCACTACCACCCCAATTACTCAAACATGGGGGCCAGAGTACCACCACCCTGATCCCTTATGTCAGTTGGCACAGAAATTTTCAGCCCCAGGAACTGTTACCCGATCGATAAAATGGTGGCTCCAACTTTTTGTTCAGGTTGCAGCATTCCTGCTGGTGCATGTCTTCATGATTTGTTGCAATTTCTCCGAAGATTCTCCTCGAACACAGATATCACTATATTTTTTAAATTACATTTTTCAAGACCTACTGAACAGATTTGCACCAAATAAAAAAAAGCACAGTCTGCGTAACAACATCTACCTTTCTGCCAAATTTGGTGTAAATCCATCCAGTGGTTCAGGCTGTAGTCGTGTTGACAGCTCCTATGGAAATTAACATTGCAAATGTACCCTTTTTTCAACCCCAATTTTCTCAGCCCCCACTTTACGAATTGCGCTGAGACTGTCCATATGCAACAAAAATCATCGGAGCGCTTTTAAAAAAAAAAAAACATGAAGGTTTGTCAAATGGTGCCAGAGTTATAGGCAAGTCAAAAAACTATTTTTATATGGAAACATGGTCCTAACTATAACTACCTACTGGTGACTGCCAGGGACGTTGTAGTTAGGCTCAGAGTTCATTTGTACAAAACCAGTGAAATTCAGCAGTAACTGTTACCTGAGCTAACTACAACTTACGCCTCTGCAATGCACTGCTTATGACCTCACATATTGCATCACTCATGACATGGTCAGTGACATCACTGATGACATCCACTGAACCACTCACACCCCCACACAACCTCTCACACACCCATACAACTACAGTCACCAGGGCTGTTAAGGGCCGGCCCTGGGAAGGTGGTGGTTCCAAGGGCTGTATATGACACAGGGGCTGCACGGCTCCCCTCCAATATATTAAATACAGCCCCGGGGAGGTGGTGGTCCCCAGGGCTAAAACTACTCTAGGAGGGGGTTTTGTGCACCCCCCTTTTATTTTGTAATGCCTACAAGCCCCTGGGACCTGGCCCACTCGGGGGTTATAATGTAAACAAGTCAGTTTTGCTGTGAATTTGTGGATCCACCAGTGATTGCATGGCAAAATTGGGGGGTAAAACATTCAGCCTTCAACGGTGTCACTGTGGGACCCCACCACCAGACATAGGGGGTCAGGTCATTCTTACCCTGACCCTTTTCTTTGTCTTTAACATATGTTTTGGGACTCAACTAAGTCTGGGGATATACATGGACATAGCTATTTGAATGTGCTTGTGGTGCTGTCAGTTGCCGAATTCAACAGGAGAGTGTAATCCGCACATTCGCAGTGTACACACCCTATTGGACACGAAATTCAGGAACATCATTCTGCAGCCATTGTTTGAATCTTACTTGTCAATTGCTATCCAACATCATGGACTATCGATGTTTTGATTCATGGGACAGATAGGAATCAAACCCGACTTGCTCATATTCGAGAAGTTACAAAAAACGCTGAAAGTCAGCCTTTTTTGGGGAATTGGCTGTATTCCTGACCGGTATTTTTATAAACATACAGCGAGAATTAATTATTACTAATTGGAATTGGTCCTGGCTATTAAACAGATATCAGACCTTCAGCAGTTAAATCGGAACTTTGACTGAGATCTATTGCACCCGTATCTATTTGACAACATTTACAGTGAGATATTCAAGAGTATACAACCTTGAGTGGGTTCCTGACAAAGGCCTAGCCGAAACTCGTTCTGTCTACAAACCGCCTGTTGAAAAAGAACATTGTTTGGATATTTACTAATTGTGTTTTTTAATTGTTCAGTATTCATCATTTTGATCCAATTTGGAGAATGAATACCTGAGAGTTATGGATTATAGCAATTGTATTTATCAATGAACTTTATTTGATGTTATCAGCATTTGTATACAGCTATATCATGAACCCTTAGTAAGACAGCACATGTGTATACTATTACTATTACTATTTATTTATTGTCATCATTATACATGTTCATATACATATTGACCTATTTAAAATAGGAAAAAAATGATTTGTATATCACAAAAAATACAAAAATAAATTAAAGAAATTCACATTCAGCTTTTCCTAGCTCTTTTTTATATATGTATGTATTTAAATTGTATAGTTATCAACATCATTGTTGAATTTGGAGTTGACATTTGGTCTACATGCTATACACACTGTGTCCGGTGTTTCCCCCTTTTTTCCATTAAGTGCTGTTTTGCATGCAATGCATTATGGGTAGGGTAGATTTACCATATCTTCAAAGTTTATGATGCTCACTAGGGACCTCCAGGCACAACGTGTGCTACTGCACCTAGACGAGCAGTGCTGGTGCCTTGCTCGCTAGGGACATCTAGGCGCAGCTTGCTGTACTGCACTTACCACATCTCATTTATATTAGACCTTCTATAAATTTCACTTCATCAGCTCCACATAGAGTACAACCTAATCTGGAATGAATATAATAATTATTTTGTCACATGTCAGAGCTACTAATTGTATACATGGACATAGCTATTTGAATATCCTCGTGGTACTGCACTTGCATGCAATGCATTATGGGTAGGGTAGATTTACCATATCTTCCAAGTTTATGATGCTCACTAGGGACCTCTAGCCACACCTTGTGCTTTTATTTTTCTTCTATCTATCCGTCATCCCTCTCAGCTAGCCAGCCAGCCGCGCTAGCCAGCGTAGCCTTCCAGCCTAGCCAACGAGCCTAGCAACTTGGCACCGCCTTCCAGCCTATTCATCCAGCCTAGCTCTCTGAGCTAGCCAACCAGCAGCCAACTAGCCTGCCAACTTTGCAGACCACTTCACAGTCAGCCTATCCCATCAGCCTTTAGCTGGTCAGCCAGGGAGGGGCCTCACCAGACAGGGGGTCGGCTTAGCCTTTCAGCTCTGCCTTTCAGCTCCGCCTTTCAGCCGAGTTCGTCAGCCTAGCTTGCCTGTACAGCAGTCCAACTTAGCCAGCCAACCTACGTAAAACTCACCGGCCAGCCAGCCAGCCAGTTAGCCTGCCTTCCAGCAAGCCGTCCATCCGGCCAGCCAGCCAGCTACAATTCTAATACTTGATATTAGCTATTTGAATGTCCTTGTGGTACTGTCTTGCATGCAAAGCAGTATGGGTAGGGTAGATTTACCATATTTTCAAAGTTCATGATGCTCATTGGGTGCAGCTTGTGCTACTGCACCCAGACAGCAGTGCTGGTGCCTTGCTCACTAGGGACATCTAGGCACAGACTGCTGTACTGCACCTCCCCCATCTCATTTATATTAGACCTATAAATGTCCCTTCATCAGCTCCACATAGAGTACAACCTAATCTGGAATTAATATAATAAATATTTTGTCACATTTCAAAGCTACTAATTGTATACAAGGACAAAGCTATTTGAATGTGCTTGTGGTACTGTCTAGCATGCAATGCATTATGGGTATGGTAGATTTACCATATCTTCAAAGGTCATGATGCTCACTAGGGACCCTTAGCCACAGCTTGTGCTACTGCACCTAGAAAAGCAGTGATGGGATGGTGCCTTGCTCGCTAGGGACATCTAGGTGCAGCTTGCTGTACTGCACCTACCACATCTCATTTATATTAGAGCTTCTATAAAATTCCCTTCATCAGCTCCACATAGAGTACAAGCTAATCTGGAAGTAATATAATTATTATTTTGTCACATTTCAAAGCTACTAATTGTATATATGGACATTGCTATTTGAAGGTGCTTGTGGTACTGTCTTGCATGCAATGCATTATGGGTAGGGTAGATTACCATTCCTTCAAAGTTTATGATGCTCACTAGGGACCTCTAGGCACAGCTTGTGCTACTGCACCTAGACAAGCAGTGCTGGTGCCTTTCTCATAGGGACATCTAGGTGCAGCGTGTTGTACTGCACCTACCACATCTCATTTATATTAAACCTTCTATATATTTCCCTTCATCGGCTCCACATAGAGTACAACCTAATGTGGAATTAATATAATAATTATTTTGTCACATTTCAAAGCGACTAATTGTATTTGTACTTATAGTCGTTGCCTATGAGAAGCAAGGCTGGCAGTAACTGCGCCTCTTTTACTGCCAGCCTTGTTGTTCGTAAGCAAGGACTATAAGCACAAAGTGCGTGTTTAGGCACCGCTTGCAGGTTTTCAAAACACATAGAAAAGACATTGTCATTTACAATGACAATAGCTCAAATTCTCGAAATGCAAGACCTATTGCATTGCAAATGCTTGTTTTAAGTGTTTCCAAGAGAACCGATAACTGTGCTGCAATTCTTTGAGTGTTTTCCTAGACCACCGTTTCGTCATGTGACTCAAGTCAAGATTTCCCTTCCAACTTCCTTGGTCCTTTAAATTGTAATTGTGAGTCATTTATATAGTGTTAACTATACCTTTATGAAGCATTGAAGCTGGAAAGCAAACTATTTTGAGACAACAAGGATAGTGAATAATGCAGTAGATTACGATTAGTCTTCTGCCAGAAATGAGACCATTCCAAGCATTTATTCCAGTCTCTTTGGGGTGGATGGGTTAAATCGGAAGGAGTTTGGTCTGGCAGGGTGAGGGGGGGGGGGGGTGAGTTCATGCAGATGGGTCCTGTGACTAGTAGATAAGCTAGAGGAGATTAGTTATTGTGGGGTATGACTTTCCAAGGAGGACCATTTATGACCATTGAGAGAAGATATGGGGAATTTGTGAAAAGGCAATAATAGAGACTTAGAGTAGGCTGTACTCAGTGAAAGAAGGCATACAGAGGATGGAGAGGGCATTTAAAGAAAAAGGAAAGTGGACAAATGTAAGTTTTAAATCAATGTCAACATTTTGATGCAAGGTTTTGAGAACATAGCGTACGCAATCTAAGGAAGCAAAACTATAGAAAGAAACCTATTTATTTCCATGTGACCTAATCCTATATTAGGTATGTTTTGATAGGCCCTAGAATCAGAAGAATAAATAGTCTGTCCACTGCCAGGCTAATGTTTGACCTACACTTCTGTAGGACAGCTGATCAGCTCACGTGTTCGAAGTGTAAGGTAATGGCTGGATGCATATATAGGGAAAAATGGAGAGCTTTGGACTGCATTGGAATGAAGTAGAAATCACATGATAAAGCAACGTGAGAGAATATACAGTGTAAGTAATACAAACATTGAATGCAAACATTGAAAGGAGATTCTGCAAATGCTGGAGCGGGTGTCTGATGGTGTTTACTCTTAAAGTTTGCCTCACAGCATAAATTACCAAAAGCATAGTGGGATCTATGTAGCTGTCCCTGGTTTGGCATATCGCACACACACTGGCGGGGCGAGGGGACGGGATAGCTTCTCAAACACTAAAAGTGTATTGCCTGAATTTCTGCAGCTGGAGGGAGCAGACCAAGACACCGAAGTGAGGTGGGAGACACAGGGCTAACTAAATTTAGAAGCTCCACGAGCCCTTTTATTTAACAAGGAGATGCGGATCAGACTTCCTGAGCTCTGCCATTTGGTCGATGGCAGAGGTATGAGGTAGGACTGCAATTTCTGTTTTTCATGAAGAGGAAATTTCTAGACCCTGCCTATCATTTGTGTGTCCCTGATTGCCTTTTCTAGGAGCAATTAGTTTGGAGACACCCCCAATGCTGTACAAAATATCAATTTACTCAAAGAATGTGTCTCCTGGGCAGCCTGAGAAACAACCTTGAAAGGTACTACCCCACACTAGTGTGCGGTTACTAGAAGCACAATACTTTTCAGCATTGCTAACATTTTTGTACATTACACTTTTATTTTCTATGCATCTCATTGCAAACTGGAATTTACGCCAGGCTAAAGTGCCATTAGCCAGGCATTCAGAGCTGGAAGCAGAAAGGTTGAGGTGCCTGTTAAATGACTTTTAATTGATGTATTTGCATTTCCGAGACCAGGCATTTTCAGCTGCATGGAAAAGGGACTTTTCATTGTCGCTTATCAGCACCCCTCAAGATGCACATTTGTGAGGATCGAGTCCTACAAACCTGCAGGGCTGTGATGGCAGACGAGATGAGGCTGTGTGTCTTCATGAGTTGTTCAGTACTATTAGTCCAAGGAGCTATAAATGTGCCTCATACTTCACTTGGTTGGCTGCTGTTTTGAAGTGCAGGCAAGATCTTTTTGTCCGAAGGTAGCGCTGCCCTTTAGTTGCCGCACCAGAGAATTCTGGAAATGCCGAATAAAACACGTTCGATTTTAGTAATAAGAGTGCTGGTCATCATAGAGGAAAACAGTGTCTTTCGAAAATTGAGGAGTTGGCCTCCGGACTGCCCTCAAATGGTATGTGGGCTAAGTGCAGGGCACCATGAGACCAGTATATCCCCTGGTTGCAGAAGGCGAGTTAACATTGAGTTCAGAAGCACAGGGGGCGGGACCCACTGCATTTAGGAAGGAGGGAGGTTGGGTGAGGTGTTGAGTGGGCTTTGAGATTTGTACCATGGGTGTAGAAGGTGAAAGTAATGTTTGTTTTCGAAGGAGAATTCTGGCATGTGGGTTTGGGGTGCAGGGCAGATTTTGCCCAGTACATTCCCAGTAGGGAAGGAACATCAGAAGGTGTGCTCCTCTTAGTTTGGGAATGGAGGGGCTTGTTGAAATCTGTGATGCTGGCTTCCGTGGCCTTCACCTAGTAGTTTGCTGGCCACCAGGTATGGAGTCCATGGAGCACGCCAGTGCCAGTGCCAGTTTCACTGGGGCTGGAGGGGAATGATGGTCTTGGGTTTTGGGATGCTGAAAGCGCTTTGAAACCAGCTCACCCGGATTATGTGGCATTAATCCCTGACATTTTGCAGAACAGGAAGCACTCAGCAAAGACGATTCCAATTGATGTCTTTATAAAATCGATAAATTAATTAATTTCATTATACAGTACACTAATTCAATCGGGTTTGTAATCTCTTGCAACAAAGTGTCTCCTGCATTGATTGAATTGGTGTACTGCACTATGAAATTATTAATTTATCGATTTATTAAGGGCATCATTTGGAATCGTCCTTTCCTGAGTTTAGAAGCCCTATGGCATAACAACGCTTCAGATCTTCCTAGGACCACTGACGAGACCCTTGTGTCTTTCTCTCATTAGGACCCGACCAGCCTAATTTTGATGTCACCCCACTGATTGTAGAACAGTGGGTTTTAGGTTGCTTTCTTCCTTGTCCTGATGAAGACCCAACTCAAGGGTTAATTGGCCTTTCCACCTTCCTGGGGTCAAAACGTCAAACTTTCTCATTACATCAACCTGTAATGGGATCGTTTTCCACATCTAGATAACGTGGAATTTGTATGCTGTATCTTATAATTGTGGATTATTATTATATAAAGTATTTCCAGACAGGCTCAAACCATATTGTCTGTAAATATTGTATTTATTGGCACTTCAATTTCCTACTTCTTCTTTGTTTACTTACGAGCACTTTACTAAGCACTTACTTTCCACTCACTGTGGAGCAACTTTGTTATACAGTATAATGTATAATTTTACAGTATATTGTACACTCTATCTGTATAGTGTTGGTATTCAATACAAATTGCGAATTTAATTTGTTCAGTTGTATGTCATTTATGGTAATTTATTTATTTTCTACCTTGAATAATTTTAGGTGGGACCAATTTTGTTCTGTACCGTACCTTACCCAGGTCCTATGGTTCACTGGGTTCCCCCATTGTTTTGTAAGGGTGAAGTTACAAGCAAAACCCCAAATTAACCTATACTTAACCCTCTGATAGCTTGGCACAAAGCTGTCAGCTTAACATAGAGGCAATATGTAAAGTAATTATTGAGCACTTCAAACAGTAATAAAGTTGAAACACAAAACAAGAAAAATCCTACCCAAAGTTAGAACAATAGAGCAATTTCTAATAAATTATTTGAGACCAAAACAACAAAAATCCAATCAGTAGAACCGGAGATATGTAATTTTCAAGATTTATGTAAACAATGTGCTTAGAAGCAAAAAGCACCAACTGTGATTATCTTTTCGCACTGGAACAGGACAAAGTCACAAGATAGTCCATCCTCAATGTTTAAGACTCTGCACTTAGTATAAATAGATATCATAAGATGGCACGAATATGGCACGCTGGAATTTCGGAATGGAGTACTTTTCTATAAGTTACAAGATATTACAGGAGGATACAAAAATACAGGATTCCTTACTAATGACACAAAGAATACTCTATTATGTATTATATCTGAATTAAGATTGTCCTGTAGTTCCTGATAATACATAGGATCTGCGTGTTTAGATAACATAAACTAAGGCATTGGTGTGCAAACTGATTCCAGACACCCAGAAAGGATATGTTAGCCTTTAGACAAGCTAGCTCATAGTGCCACCACAAGCCCCCTTAACCTTACTAAGGGGGGAATAATTTTTAGCAGCTATTAAACATGACAACCCTTGATCCTTCAGAGATCCTGGAAACAGTGCAGTACCGTGCGCTGAGTAAATTGTGCTCACTTAGGGGCCCATTAGGATGGCACCTAGCAGTGCTGGGACCGGCCGCCAGCAGTGCAGCGGTTCCGCACCGCCAATTAGGATGAGACCACCACCCTGGTGGTCGCATTCTGCATTGTTGACATTGAGGTGGGTGATGCTGTAAGCAGCATCCTCCGCAATGGCAAAGAGGCATGTTTGTACATTGCCATGCCCAACGTGGCAGGCGCCGCGTGGTGCCTGCCACCTTGTGCATGACAATGAAGGGGGTACCAAGTTCAGTCCCACACCCCCGAGCCCCCCGGGGGCCCACAACGGGCCCCCAAAGCAATTCTCTGCCAGCCTTTCCATGGAGGTAAATCCGCCATAGAACCGCCACTATATTATGCCCCAGGTCCACCCGGCCAGCAATTGGAACTTTTGCCGACCTCCGGAAAAGCGTCGGACACACTTTACGTCCACTGCGGTGCCCCCCACATAGTAATATGGTGGGGGTAAATCTATTTGGGATGTCGGGCGGATCGCCACCGCCGGGCCGGCGGTGGCGATCCGCCCACCATCCTAATGACCCCATTAGTCTCAGAGAGATGCACAGAATAAACGATGGGGGCATTTTCAATCAGCATTTATTGAACAAGCGTCATTCTAGTATAAAACATGTTTGCTGCGACAATCATTCGACAAACACCGATACATAGGATTACAAGCACTGACAGAGTAAATAAAAGGTAGAATTTTACCATGGTGCTAAAACATTGAATATATGCAGGCATATAGATTCATGACTGTAATCAAGCGTACTCCTAAAATACAAACCCTACCTAAGTGTACCTTGCATGTATGTGGGTGTAAAGCCAAGAATCCCCTGTCAAAGAGCCAACCCAATTACCTGATGGGAGAGAATGATGGCCTCGAGTTGGACATCCCGCAAGGGATGTCAGACCATTGCATGATGGACTTTCTGCAGGCCAGGACCTCAGAGTCTAGTGTCAGCATGAAAGCTTCTCCTCTGATTCCCGACTGAAGATGTGGTTCTTTTATACCCAAAAAGTACCCCAAGGGGTTCTACTTAGATATGTAATATGTATGTTGGACCTGTTGTACAAGGATGACAATAGCGGTGACTTTTGTACAGAGTTATTATACAGAAGATGGTAATCCTACTGTGGATGTCCTGGGCAGGGGATTAGGATATGATACTAGGAATCCTCATGCATAATAATAAGGCCAGTTTTGGAGAAAACTGATCGACATGTATTCAGCAGATAACTAGGTAAAAGGTCAGTGCCAAAACTGTTATGCAGAGCAAGGTAAGATGAATGAAGGTAAAAGGTTGTGTAGGTACCTAGGCCTATATTGGGGTACATTGGGGTTCATAACAAGTTACATGCACAAAATAAGGCAATCAGTAATTTTAGATGTTTTGCCATTAGGACATAATAATGTAAGGTTTTCATGTTTTATGGATGCACCTAACCCATAGCTTGGACATTTGAAGTAACATGCTTATTTGATTGAAAGAGAATGTTGTCGAAATTAGACATTATGAGTTTTAGAACATATTCTGCCATATTATATATATTATTGATGG
The DNA here is from genome assembly GCF_964204655.1 of Triturus cristatus. Taxonomy (NCBI): domain Eukaryota; kingdom Metazoa; phylum Chordata; class Amphibia; order Caudata; family Salamandridae; genus Triturus; species Triturus cristatus. Next base: position 72,769,616 of record NC_140584.1, on the reverse strand, counting down.
ATACAGAATACAATATACATGGACCCATACAAGTACCAAAGTACTAATTTGGCAACATGGCATAAGGTGAAGGCGTAGATGTGATATGGCACATGGCGTATGATCGGAATGGTGTGAGCCGGGATTTAGTGAATACTTTATGAATCTTGACTTATTGGAGAAGCTTTAATGGTTGATTTTCAGGTATACACACATTACATAGCGAGAATTTATTAATCTGACATTGTGGTTTTGATGCAGTTTTTAATAAAAAGTGAAGTAAGAGTTAAACATGAACTGCACGATATGCGATTATAAATGAGATGTCATGGGAAAGTAATAATACTTAGTATAATTGGCCATTGAGATAGTGGAGATAGTTGTGTCTGGAAGGACAATCTGAATCAGTTACTTTTTTGGAAAGAAATATATATATAATTTTTAACTGGAGTTGTTGCCAGATATACGGGTTAGCAGCCACATGAAGCGATACAATAAGATTATGATATTAATAATAGTAAGCATAAGATTCTTCCTGGTTTTGGACCACTAAATTAGTTCTTTATTTGTATAGGATAATGAAGCACTAGCAATGAATATTGGACGCTGTGCTTGAGGTTTTCCGTTAGAGGCACTGGGTGAGCAGGACAAGATCCTTTTGCGAAAAGTATAGCTGATTACTGTACAGTTTTAAATGCTAGATCAAAACAATGCGGTTAGAAACATAACATGCTTCTAGCACAGGGGTAATTTTGCTCCAACTTTGTGAAGAGCAGCACAGCAGTTCTTCTGAGTCTTCCACAGGTCCAGCGGTTGACTGAAGAGCTCGGTCTGAGGGTCCAATATTTATATTTGGTGCTAGTTTTGAAGTAGGAGAAGGTTCTGGAGGTTTCCACCCCCAGAGGTACTTAAACTTTCCTGCCTCCCTTCCCAGACTCGTGTCAAACCCTTTGTGATTGTGCTCAGGCAGAGGCTTTGTGATGTGCAACTGTGGTAGGTGATTGCTCCTCCCCTTCATCAAGTCAAAGATGGCCCATCCTCCCAACACCAATTCCACTGTCTGACTGTCTGGGAGGAATCCACAAAGAACAACTTCCAGCTACACCTAGTTATGCAACCAAGGTTACAGGCTGCAGGCACCAAATGAATAGGACTAGAAAATACCTACTTTCTAAAAGTGTCATTTTCAAATTTGCGATTTAAAGTCTGACTTTACCATTAAGGAGGGCTTTAAATTACAATTCTTGTAGACACCATCATGATATTCCTACGTGCTCCCAAAGGAAATGGTTCACTTATTAAATGCAATAAGGTAACCAAATGTTATCATATGGGAGAGGTAGGCCATGAAGTAGTGAAAAACAAATTTAGGAGTTTTCCACTAACAGGACATGTAAAACTCAAAGGTACTTGTCTATCCTTTTAAATTCATGGCACACTGCCCTTTGGGCTGCTTAGGACCCTACTTTAGGGGTGACTTATATGTATTCAAAAGGAAGGGTTAGGCCTGGCAAAAAGGTTATTCTGTTAAAAGAAATGGAAGCTTAACACTGCATACAAAGGCTGCAATGGCAGCCTGGGACATGTTTAAAAGGCTATTTAAGCGGGTGGCACAATAAGTGCAGCAAGCCCACTAATTACATTCAATTTACAGGTCCTAGGTGTATGTAGCACCTCTGTAGTAGGGATTTACAATTAAAAATATGTATCAATTTTGTGAAAGCCAGTTGGCATGTTTTAGGGAGTGAGCACACTCGCGTTAGCACTGGTTAGCAGTGGTAGAGTTCACATAGTCCTAAGGACAACAAAAATGTTATCAGCAAAAAATCGAGTCGTAAGGCAAAAATGTAGGGGAAGACCACCCTAAGGCTGACAGGTGTAACAGGCTTGATTCACGAAGAATGCTGAAAAAGTGTGAGCTCAGTTCAGACTTAAAGAAATTCCCGTAGTCCACCTAGGAAATTGTGACTGTGGCATTTTCCCAGTGCAGAAACTGGATGATGAAATAATGCTGTTATAAGTCACAAAAGCAGAAGGGGTGGAGTATAGTAAAAATGTATTTTCCTTGTAGTTTAGTGTGGATGCTTATCTTCTTTGAAGTAGAGACTCCCTCATAATAGAAGCCCAAAAGAAGAACAGTTTTCCTTCAGTACAATATTTTTTGTTGATGCTAACCTGATAAGGCTGTCCTAGGAGCACAGGCATTTCGGTGGGTTATATTTTGAAAGATTGGCAGAGACCTGGTTAGGTACTTTATACCTGAAGGAAATGGTTATGGCTAATCTGCACTGCTCACTATCAGTCGCAAGCAACATTCGTTGCATGATGCTGTGCATTGCATATGTTATGCAGATCATTTAATCATAGTACTATTTCGCCAGATTGCGTTGTGGTGCTGAGAAGCAGCTTTGAAAACAAGGAACTTAAATTTGGACAATTGACTGCTGATTGCTTGATAGATCTAGGAAGAATTCTGCATACTAAGGTTTTTAAGCTTCGTCTTCAATAAAAATGCTCCAGTTCTTTTTTTTCTCTATATGAGCTGCTTACCTCTTTTGCTCTGTGTGGTAGCTATGACACTTCTTCTGCTATGAAAATGTGTTTGTTTTGGCCATAAAAGGTTCAATGAGAAATGCTGGCTGACTTCATTTCTATTTCTTCTCCACCACCAGCCAGTGGAGTGGCTGCAGCACTGAAGTCAACAGGAACAAACAACTTACAACTTGAATATGGGTTGACATTTGGAGGCTTTATAGTGTAGATATACATTTCTTGTCAAATCTAAGTGTTTCCCGTTACTTTAGTCCAGCCAGGAAAAGACAAAAGCATTCACAACCTTGATGTGGGGGAGGAAACACAGATATGAAAAAAACAGTGGCAAAGACAATAGGTCTGGGATTTGGAAGCTTGTCATTTTTGTTATGTACTTTTTGTGCATGCTTATGCAACTTGAAAAAGTTGTTGTGATCAAGGCGCTCAGAAGGAGCCAAAATGCATGAACCGCTCTCCACTAATTTCAAATGAACACTTCTTTGACATTAGAATATGCACCTCTTGATTTGCTCGTGCTTACTGCACATGCTTTTTTAGGAGGGCGGGGGGTTACAAGTGGCTGTTGAAGTTGCTATAGCTGTCTCTAGGCCAGACCTAAACAGCTATTGATGCCTATTGTCTGAGGGAACAATGACAAGTCAACCTCTATATTTACCCCTAGGTGACGAATTTGGATAATTGGTAAATGGGAACATTTTGCTGTAGTCTATCCAAAACTCTTTAAGTCAGAAAGTAGTTTTTGTTTAGTTGGCAGAACCCCTGTTTTGGCGGCATTTTGTTTCAGCATATATTTGCCCATACACTGCACAATCGCTTACACGTAATCATCTCTCCAGAACCTGGCTGCTGGAAAAGAACTTGAGAATTATTTTGAGAGAAATTACATTTAAAACAGTAAATTGATGTGATATCTTCAATTTTCTATACAAGTGTGTTCAAGAAAATTAGACGGAGCACTGAGTCCTTTGGGACTCCACAACCCTTTCCTTCAAGCAGCAGAATCAGGCACATTTTTAACGTTTGCATCCGTGAAGCTAGATGAAGGTTTCCAATTTGATCAATGAAAAGATTCCCCACCCACAGGCCTGTATACATGAACTGTTCTTCAGCCACAGAGATGCAGAATATTCCACATGCTCCCCATGTGGATGGATTCCTGGAGTGGCTGTGGATGGAGCAGGCAGTGGAGGCGGGGCATGGATGGGGAATCATGACCTGGTGATGGTAAAGGGAGTCAGTAGAATGGGGGGCTTGCCTGCTGGGGCTAAGAAGAAAGGAACAAGGCCAAGAAGTGCTGGATGGAGAGGGGAAAGGTGAGGGCCTCATGTGTCCAAGCAGTGCCTTTCCCCCTCTTCCTCTCCAGGGAATGATTTGCTGGTGCCGCACAGACTCCTGATATTGTCCCTTCATGAGTGGGAGAGGATGGTAGCCTTACGGCTAGAGCTGTCGACCTCGAAGCTGGGGAACCGGGTTTGAGTCTCGGCGACGACGATCAACATCCTGTGATTCTGGGCAAATCACTTAATCTCCCTGTGCCTAACAAAAATGAATGTGTCCTTCTGTAACGAAACTGGTGCTCATGTAAAGTGCTCTGATACCCGATGTCTCGGGTCTAGTTCACGCTATATAAAAAGTCCCAAAAGTAAATGAGTGTCACATATTGTGGAGATCGCAATATTTTCCAAAAACAATTTCCAGAGTTGTGACTCACTAACTGTTACAGCTTCGAACCACCCTAAAGCTCACCAAAGGATTGTGTACAACCTGTGAATTGCACCTGTCTTCGCATGTGCAGCCAGGGTCTGGAATGGCCTTTAAAGGACTGTTCTTTTCTCTGAAATTGCATCGCTGAATTCAGTCGTATACTTTCATATTGTAGCTACCCGGCTCCATGCATCCTGCTGGTGTTACCATTATTGTTGCCACTTAGTTGCCATCTCTGGAATTTATACCTCCTAGTGTCTAATAAGTGAAAACGGTGACAAGAAACCACCCAAGACGTCGTTGTTTGCAACAAAGTACGGAGGGTTTTGTTGAAACTTGTTGCTCCTTATACAAGGAATTCCGAATCCATCAACTATTTTTCAACACCAAGAGGCTTCTGTTGTGTTAAGAGATAGATGTTGAATTGTTCGAATTTACACATTCTATACACAATAGCCTTTTTGAAAACATATCTGCCAACATTCCACTTACTACTGGAAAGATATTCATTTATAATCGATTTTCCACAATCAACAGAACAACAAAATGGGCATTCTCAGGTGAGGCATACGGGGATGGCCAATATGAAGGTAGTGCTCGCCCATGAAATTGAAACTTTATGGGTTATGCACAAAAATATAGATTTTTCTTCCATCCAGTTTGCTCACTTGTTCTCCTAGAAAATAGGTATATTTGGGTGTGAATAACTTGGAAATGGTCCCCTAATACGTCCATATTTCTGAGAATTGTAGGGAAGGCGCGTTTTCCATACGGAGCAATGGATTTCATTTGGGGAAAATACAAACCTCTGCCACCCTTACTTTTGTGGATTGTTCATTTGTGGAACTCCATGGAAGTGTAAGACTTCCTAAGTTCCTTGCATACTCCTGAGGGTCTTTGTGAATCAAGGTCAGAAGTAAACAGATGTTATAAGAGAAAATAACTTGCAGCATTTTCTGAATAATTAGTATTTAGGACCAAATCATTGTTTTATTATGTCAGCTATGTGTAGGTCCTCAGTGATAGTCTTATGATGCTGTAAAGGCTGGACCTGGTCATGAACGTCAGATTGTGAACACTTAGCCAGACTTGAATGTTGGGTCTTATAAATGGATGTGCAGAAAGCAATCACATTTTTTTGCAAGGATTTGAATATATTCCTGCAGTTGTTTTTGTTGGTCCATTTATGCTGAAGGCGAGCACTAGCTTTGGGGTGGAAGTACCAAGCTGCATGACCCTGTTTTAAGAACCACAGTCCAGGCCAGGAACTGCACAGTAAGATGGTGTGTCTTAGTACGGTGTTGGCAGAAGTACCGGGGTTCAGGGAGATAGAGAGAATGTAGGCAGGTAGTCCTGTCAGTGTTGGTATGATATCAGTTGGGGGTCTATGCTCCTGTGCATAGGAAGCATTGTGTCTCACTGCAGTGTAAAGCACTAACTCACATAGGCCTTGGTGAGTGAGACAACTTAAGTGCCTCCCACATTGTCATCCCACAGACATAACATTGTAATCTTCTCAGCAGTCAAGGTGTTTTAAGCAGTATGGGAACTGTGAACCTAGGTGCATTGGGGGCGGGGTCAGAAACATGGCTAAAAAGGTAAAAACATTTTGTAACTATTTTGTAGGCCTTTCAGTTCCAGGTATCTTCATATAAAATATTTGATACAACCACACTCTTAACTGATAGTAAAACACCTGTTTATTTGATTGCTGAAGCATAGCTTGTTGACATTCAAACTCCAATGCAGTTTTAATTGTAGTTTAGAAATAGAGAATTTTCCACACGGTCAGTGCATCGATTGGAGGGAGCTATCCGACTAGCATAGGAATCTGAGAGTTTATACGCAAACTTATGTGGTAAGGAGAAGCTGTGACCTGTAAGCTACATGTGAATTCCTGCACTCAGAGGGGGAAGGGGGTAAAGGAACATGTGGCAAAGGGACAAAACAGTATGTAGGACAAAAGGCCAATCTTAGAGCTGTACCCAATTCAGATTCAGTCTTTCATGGGTGTTGGGAACCTGGGCTCTGTAGTTACTTTATAGTTACGTCCTATAAAAGCGTTTCTAGAAAAGGATATGGCAAAGGAAGACTGGTAGGTCCCAGGTTCATTAAAATGTGTGTCGAACCCATGCTAGACAACTGGACCAGTTTACGACAAAACGGAAAATACTGTAACCTTCAGCACACAAGCTACATATGGAGAGCAAAATGGACACACTATATGTTACACATGTGCGGGATGCATTTAATCTGAAAAGTGCAAAAAATACATATCCTCGTAGCAGAGGCTTTTTGAGAAAAAGAAACAAGCACTGCCAAATCCAACAGCCCTGGTTTTAACATGGTAACAATTTGCACTATAGGCATGTCCCAGTGCAGCTTGCATGTACCACCACACTAAAGCAGACTCATTGGCTTTGCCATTGCTTGTATTATATGTTTGCCAGGTTGCATAAAGTTCACCTTCTGCTCTACGTTGAAGAGTGGGTTTCCTTTGGGGTGAAGGCCTGCTATAGAGAATTGTGGGGGCGGGGGAATCAAATTTGGAATAGGCCTGATCCTCCCAGGTTCAACAAACTCTACCATTGAGTAGGATAACAGTATAACCTGTCATTTGGCACCTAAGAAGTCTCTGGGTTTGTTGTTTGCAATAAAGAAACTTGACCCGCCATCAATGACTGACAATTTATATTGGAGATATAACACAGCAGGTGTCTAAGCAGTAGATCACATGCTTAGATACCAGCAGTACTTTCTTAGGCGTTCCTCATAATGAGGTTTATTCAATGAGCACCTCTTATTTTGGTAACACATAATATTATCTTCCAGTTCAGTGGTTTTTTCCGTTTAAACTATGAATTGATAGTAAAATGAAATCACATACGTTTTAGAAGGTCGGGCAATGTGATTTCCTTAGGTCAGTGACACAATTAATCACAGAAGGAAGAGGTGAGGCAAATAGCACATATTAGGAAAGATACAGAAAAAAGAAATCAGTCCACAAACAGGCGCTCCCACAAAAAGCAAGCGATGCATGCTGCCATCATCTTATTCTATATGCTAATTATGCTCTTTTGATGCTCATGCAGGGAACTAAAAGAGCGCTTTTAGGAGCCTAAATGTGCAATGTGAGGTAACACACGTAAGCAGTTGCAGTCAACATCCTATTAATGAAAAATAAATGCAAATTACATTTATCTGTGGGAAATGCACACTGCTCCTGTAGGGAAGCTTTTTTGGTTAATAGACTGTAAATGTGTGTGTGTGTGTGCAGCCTGAGGGTGACAGTTTTGTATCTTGGTTAGTGAAGTGGTGAATAGCGGCAGGTATATTTATAGCGCCATGAGGTGTTAGACTGTGACAGATAGCATAATGAATATGGAAGTATATATATTTTTTTAAGTATCACACACAGTAGAATGCAGGTTGCATGCAAAATGTGCAAAAAGTTTAATGATTATGATTAAAAAATAGTGCTTTCAAAATATACATTTAATTATACCCAATCTTACTGTACTTTGCGTAACCCTTTTTACGTCTGGCTTGTCAGCTCAACCATTGCTAGGCCTTGTATGATCACCAGAAAAATAACTTTCGGACACAACAATGAGAGAAAAGAGAAATGACTCAACGTGCATGTTAGTTTCTTTGAGCACAGCATTTAATTGACCAGAAGTTGTGTTAGCGAGGAAACAAAGCAGTCTGTCTTACTTCTATTGTTCCACAGGGTGGATTATCACGTTTTGTTGTGGCACCAGAAAGCAAAAACACAGACCCTTTTGTTAGTGCAGCAGATGACAGTTATTTATTTTAGGTCTCAATTGCTAGATAGTGTGTGGTCAGCTCACAAGTACCAAACAAGCATTGGAAAACCGAATGGAGATGAGACGTCCTGGTTTACCAGTACTTAGTAAAGTACATTTGCAATTCCAATACAAAAGTGCACTGAAGCAAAGAGAATGTGCTAATGTTAACAAATTCAAACTCTTTACATATGTAAAATGTGCAGTGTATATGCAGTAATATATTGCTAAACACCATTGGCAAAGCCAATAGGTCCCAAAGGTGAGGCCTACTGGCTTTGCCAAAGCTTGCTTAATTCATACCTTGAAATAGTATGTTTGAGGTGGGTATGCTTGTTTAAAAAATACATTGTGGGGGCACGTCCAAGATGGCGACCATGCGGTAGCGGAATCCTTTGACCTCCGCCGCATGCTGTGTTTGTGGCCGCAGAAGCGGGGCACCCTGAACTCTCTCTCACTCTCCAGTGCACAAAGGTGACCCCTGAGACCGAGGGGACCTCCTGGTGGATGAAGGTGCACCACCTGATTGACGCTCTGGACAATGCAGTTTTTACTGAGCTCCACGGTGCAACCTTTCAAGATGGAGGCTGCTCAACAGTGAGAGCAAACAAAGCTGCTGGGCCCATATGGGGATGGGCCGGTCCACCCGAGAAGACGTTCCTTAATTGAAATTGGTAGGGTCGCGTGACCCTACCTTTCAGCATCGGTTGGCGGGAAGCAGTAGCAATCAGGGACCCGCTGTGGAGCCAGGCCTGGTCAGCCCCAGAAGCTGTGAGTGGGAAGCTTAGCGGAGGCACAGTTTGCAGCAGATCTGGTGAGAGTGCCTATGCGAGCAGACAGAAGTGGACCCAAGTCTGGGGGCAACAGACCAGTGGTGATAGCAAGGAGGGCTCCCAACTACTGATGAGGACTGGGCCTGCCATGCCTGTAGAGTGGAGCACCACCGGGGAACAGTGCTAAATATAGGCCTGGATGCCCTGACATGGCTGTACCTCCATGTGGCCCTAGTGCAGGACTGCAATTCCACACTTACCTGATGACAAGTGGGCACACTGGGGGCCCCTCTATCTCTGGTCCACCTTGAAGACTTTTGTCCCTTCCCTGAAACCTCATTGGGGCGGGTGGCCTCACCCCCACATCAGCAAGCCTTCCCTGTTTGCTGCCACCATAGACGCGCTACACTGCCGCTCAGCGGCGGGAGCCTGCCTCAGGGGATATTGGTGGAGTGGGGCCACCACTACTGGCGACCATCCTACCTGTGCTTGTGACAGAGATCCAACTATATTAGCCTGGAGAGTACCTACAACAGGTTTGAGTGCTCGGACCCCTCGGCCCAGCAAAGTGACACACTTTTGCACGCAGCTGGAAATCCAGACTCTCCGTGCTTCTTACTCGGTGGATCGCTGACCTTTTTCCCAGTTCGCTGTTGACCGTGTGGAGTCTAATAGCTATTCTGGTGCTCGTAGGAAAGACCATCACCCTCAGAGAGATAGGCACCTGGTAGCTCAGCGACACCTACATAGTCTGTTACAGCCCTGGAGGGCACTCATGGCTTCCCCACACATCTGTCAGGACAGCTCCATCAGGGACATGCTCCCTGAGCCTGTGAATAAGAAAGCATCACACCATGAAGAGTGGACTTCATAAGTATTTCCACCCGCGGATGACATCGCCACGGAGCAGTGAGGTAATGATGTACTAGTTACCCAGGCCTTCTTAGAGACCCTTAATGGCACACTGAGACATCGCGACCCACAAACTGGAGATGGTGACAGACATTAATGATCTCAGGAGGGAAGTGGGTGAACTGGGCCAGCGAGTCAACACACTTGAGCACAAAGATGACTCCCACAAAGAAGAACTTAATGCCCACCATCGCAATTTGCTGGAACTTCTAGATAGAAATGCTGAATTGCACTACCAGGTGGAGGACCTCGATAAAAGATCCAGACGGGCCAATATACGAATCAAAGGAGTTTCTCTCCAGGGTGCCGCACGGAGCCTGGATGACTATGTTTGTAGGCTTTTTCATCATGTGTCACTAGACCTCGCACCACAAGACATTCTGCTGGATCGCACACTCATGGCAGGCCGACCTGCCAGCCTGCCCTGTTATAAACAGAAAGAGGCAATTATGGCGGCAGTGCATGAATGTAATGCCATAGACTTTGAGGGCAACAATGTACGGCTCTAACAAGATCTTTCACCCATCACACTGCAGCATCATCGTCAACTGAGACCTCTCACTGAAATACTGCAAGAAAAAGGGATTCACTACAGATGGGGACACCCATTTTGCCTTAAGATTGTCTGGGAGAATGAGACATGAAGTATACGCGCCCTAGAAGAAGCGAAGAAATTGATGGACGTTGATACACAACCAACTGCCGAAAATCGCTGTCCTCCTCCGCGTAGCCTTTCCCCCTCCTCAACTGGCTCAAGATGCTTCACACAACTGAAACAGAAAAAGTCAGTCTAACCATCTGAGTTGGAAAGCTGTAAGAAGATAGCAGCCTTGCTTCGTCAAATCCAATGACAAGAGACAACCGCAGAACCTGAAAATGCTTGACGGACGCTACCCTCATGAAAATCCTACTAAATCCACACCCCCCGCCCTTAACAGGCGGGACGCTCTCCTGTTGTGATGGTGGGCAGCAGGGCTCTTCAATGTTGTGAAGGGATGGACGACTGACTCGGTGACTGCAACACAGACTCTTTCTTCACTGTTCTAGGCAAACTGCAGAGGGAACTGCCGAAGTTCTACTGTTTGATGTTTTATATGCTACTTATCTTCTCCCTTGTCTCTTCCTTTCCTACGAGCACCCGTCGTACAGGGGCATCTTTACACATTCACAATCAATGTTTTGACTCCCCAGGATAGCTACGGAGATACTTTCCACAGGGCTCATACACTTTAGCCTCCCCAAGTATGCCAGATAGTTGAAATACTCAATTACAATGTTTGGGGCCTTAACCCACCAGTGAAACATGTGGCATTCCAGTCACTGCTGAGAGAATCCAAAGGTGATATTCATTTAATTCAAGAGACCCACCTCCTTTAAGCAGACTGGAGGCGCTTGCGGTCATGTTGGTTTGATTGCTGGTACTTCTCATCTGGCATGGGAAACAGGGTGGGAATTGCGATTTTATTAGCCTCGCACTTCACCAGCAGGGTGGTTCAAATGCAAGCTGAAATTCCAGGTAGACTTCTATCACTTCGCATCACCATAGGGTCACACACATTCTTCATACCCTTAATGGTTCTTAAGAGGCCTATATCCTTGATGCATTGGGCCAGGTAATGCCCACAACAGATACCAATGTTCTTATTCAAGGGGACTATAACCTTGTTCTTGACACCAGCCTGGACAGGACGGTGCAAAGGGTGGGCCTGACAGGTGCACTCACACCACAAGGTCACTCCCAAGTTCAAGAAAAGCTTCTGTGGTGGCAGAAGCTTTCTGGTCAGTACGACCAGACTCCGGAACTCTCTTCCCCAGAGGCTAAAAGACAAAATACACTTGTTGGCTTTCAGGAACGTGTTAAAAACAAGGCTGTTTAATCTCTGACTCTGAATTAAGATCTTAGGGCATATTTTACTTGATGGGTTAGCACCTCGACACCTTTGGGTAATTGTATCCTGCTATATAAATCTCTTTTTCATTTCATTTCATTTTGAGTATGGTCTCACTGATGTATGGCACAAGCACCACTCCACAGAGAACCTACTCCTTCTTTTCAGCTGTCCTCCATAATTACGCTCAGATTCACTTCTTTATGGTGACACCACACTTATTGGCATCCATCCCTAATGCCGACATCAGTGTGGCTGCCCTTTTGGATCACTCTCCAATCAACGTCACAATACATATGTCCGACCTCAACCCCCAGCGCTGAACCTGGTGCCTCAATCTTAAACTTCTAACCTATGCGGAGAAAGTCACTGAGATAAAAGATGCAATGAAGGTATTCCTGGAGACCAATTATATCCCAAAAATGCCCACTTTGCTTTTATGGGATACTCTGAAAGCTGTGATCCGAGGCCAGTTATTAGCTATAGCCACCCACCTCAATCGGGATAGACGGGATGAGCAAGTCAACCTAGTGGAGCAGGTGAAGGAGCTGGAAGAGGAACACAAGCAATCGGGTTCCCACAAAGTTCGCCGTCAGCTCACCGCGGCCCAAAACAGCCGAAAGCATTGGACATGAATAGGGCAGAATATGCACTACTACATACCAAACAGAAATATTACGCAAAGGGTAACAAAGTGGGCCATCACTTGGCTCAATACCTCGGGCTCAAGCTATTAAAAAATGGATGACTAAGATAGAGGGACCTGTAGGGATCTCGCGATACTCAGGATCATGACCGGGGTAGCGACGGACTAGAGCGTTGCCTCACGCCCTGAGCTGTTGCCAGGAGCGGTAGGTTCCCTCCCGATTCAGTACGGGAGTACTAATACCCTTGCCTGTAGCTCTGACACAAAATAATACACGGGTACAAGGTTGTATTGCATCAAATTATATGATTTTGTGCGTATTGTTCACATAGTTAGATTGCAGTAGTTACAAGTTCGTGAAGAAAGCCATGATCAATGTAGGATCATCGGTGGCTGAAACATGTTGACCGTTTCACTAGCGCGCTCGTACATCTATTCAGATCTCGCTGTTACTGCGTTTTTATCTTTTTGACACCACGAGATACTCAAACTTTTTCTTCTGCTCGTAGTTAATTTTAATGCACTTTATCCATACACTGCATCACATACCTTCACCACTGTATTTTTATGCTTCATCACTTTGTGGTTATTTAACCTTGGATTTCATTTGAAATACTCATGAGCCCCTCCGAAAATACCAGCAAGGAGTGGTGGCTCTCTGGTGGCACTGAGATGCTACCATTAGGAGATCCCAAATGATGAAGTTTGCCATCTAGGTGGCTGAGGGGATTCCCTCTTCTTAATTAAGAGTTTCCCTCTGTTGTGGTGTCCTGTGGGGTTGTCCTACTTGCCTGTCTGCATATGCCTTTCTTTGTCTTTTAGAGACCCGCAGATTATTTGTTGTTGCTATATATGGTTTGGGGACTTATCCGCACAGGTCTATAAATTCTCCCTTAGACCCTCTTCTATCTGGTATTGTATTGGGATCTTGCCTTAGCCACGATGAGCTGATCGCTCAGGCTTTTAGGCATTTCTATGCAGATCTGTACTTGGCTGAAGAACTAGCAGGGGAGGATGCTACCTCCTACTTAAAGAAGTTCCTCGGATACAACAAGACCTTATGACATTCCCTAACCCATGTCTTTAGGAATGGCACGCTCCCCTTCCACAACTTGGCAGGCCCAGACCTTGCATTTATTTTCTTTGATTGGTGCCCTCAGGAGTCTCACGGGTTAGAGATCTTGGTTTCTCACCCGATCCGAGTTGTATTCCAGGTCTAGGTACTCAGTGGTGGCTCCAGTGGGTGCATGAGGGCTGTGGAGGTAAGGGCGCGGATCTTGGTATTTCTTGATGTTCCGTTACTTTTGTTGCTGGTGTTTGGTGGGTTTTGAAGAAAGCATTTTTTGATGGTTGACTGGACCAGTTTGAATGAAAGATATAAGCAGACCCTCTAACCTCCTTTTAACATTGGGTCATGAATGTTGAGGGCCCACTACAGTGATTCAGAGTGGACCATTGCTCGCTGAGTGAAATGAGGAATTTGCATGCAGGGATTTTTAAGTCAACAAATACAACGTTAATGAAAAAACTTCAAATCCCATAATGCAATGTGTTGCTGCCTAACGGGTCTTTCTCAAATGTATAAACCACATGCAGTGCATGTTCAATGCATTTTGGCTAACACTCCTGAATCCTCATAGGATGCTAAGCAGTTTACCGCAATATAGATTTTTAGTTGTAATTTTTACAAAGTGCTTTTCCCCTGCCTGTGTCTGTTTACATTTGCCTCTTTGTTTCTCTGCAAGCTTGGTATTTTTTAATTGATGCTTTGTTCTACCAGTTTCTATATGAATTTACCTCTTGTCTATCTGCAAACTTGTTTTTTTCTAACTGCTGTTTTTTTCTACCCATGACTTTATGCATTTCCCTCCTAGTTGTTCACAAAGACAGTATTAAGCCTCACCACCCATACACCTCAGTGGCTAACCTGAGTATGCTTAGGAGACTGCTTAATCTGCTCTGAGGTTTTAAACTGTGCTCAGAAAGTGTATGCAGCACTCAATTGTTGGCTTGAAAAGTTATTCTTTTATATGTGAGAAAAGCAGTATTTCAGTGGCTCCAAAATTGTCCTTTACCTAAAAAGTAGAATCTCGAAACTTAGAAGTGTGGATTGTGCCTGTCTGTATGCAAGGAGATTCTGAACTGAGGTGCACATCCCTGCCACAGCAGCCTGGGCTTACGGTCACTTGGCTCTTATATATGCTTTCTATGGGTTGTTTTATCTGTTGCTGCGATTGGTTGCTAGGACTAGTACTGCTATAGGACTAAAGGCCTCTGGTTTGAGTTCTGATTGGCTGATTGGGCTTGAATTCTGATTGGTTACTAGGGATAGGGTTTACTATTGAACTTGGGGAGTAGAGATTTGGTTGGTTGTCGGGCTAGGACTGTGATTGGTTAATAGGATCAGATTTCCCATTGGCTCTACGGTTAGGGTTCTGATTGATTATGGCTAGGGTTCCATTGGCAAATAGAGCAATTTTAAGCATAGGTCTCAGGGCGTCTCTGCCAGGGCACTGAAGCTAAGGGTGTCGAAGCCAAGGGTGGAGAGGACAATGGCAGTTGCCTGTTTGGGCCGGGCAGAGAGGAGCAGGGCAGTTGCCTGTTTGGGTTGGGCTTAGGGCCAGAGACGCTGCGCAATTTTCACTTACGTACTACCACCTTTTGCACTCCACATCTGCCAACATCCAAACACAATATCAGTAAAGGCATTCTACTCATGCACCACAAACAAACCTCATACAAATTACAATGTGCATTGAACCTCTACACAAACACTGAAAAAAAAACACCTACACACAATTCTACCCTAACTACAACATTATGGCACATACATTCTCACACAAAACAGAACTCTGTTCTATACCACTGACACATCCACACATCACCTACACAACACAAAGCCACATTATACATAACTTTAATGCATCCAGACACACAGTCCATGTTTCAAACAAAATACCAACTCTGTCCTTTACTTGCTCCTAAGCGATCCCCTTTTATCATGAAAAAACCTATGCTAAGCCTTCCATCACACCATCCACCAACACCCGCCTCCTCTTTTTACCAATTACACACAACCATACAATTCTTCACGCCACTTCACCACACAAATTACCTATTCCAGTGATCAAATCTTACACAAACACTCATAACCCTTGTACATCCCATCTTACACATCACATACTCTTCTCTTAAACACATCACCACCCCTGTACTAATCAAATCCCACTCACCAGCAGTCCTGCACATACAAATCTTTCACAGAAAACCACTACATAAAAACTCACATGTCTGCTCAAACTAACTAGTACCTCCCTATACTCATAGTTCCCGATACTAATCCACCACTAATCCATTTGGGTTCCGGAGTCATGTGCTACTCACTGAAAAGCGCATCGACTGCTCGTCAGGGTTAGTAAGCACTATATAAATACAATTACATCTGAATCACGACACTGGATGAAGTGCTGGCAGCGATCTCCCACTTACAACTAGGCAAAGCCCCAGGCCACCTCCGGGACATAACCCAGTGCTCACGAGTACCTGCGCTGGTACTCCAAAGGGTGGGCCTTGGCCGTTGGTTTAGAGAATGGATATGGTGCAGCTATAAAGGCCCCCAGGCGACTGAGTGAATGGCCTAACATCCTTGCCCTTTGATATTGCCCGTGGTACTCGGCAAGGGTGCCGTTTGTCACAGCCATTTTCTACCCTTTAAATAGAACCCTCTGCCTAATGTTACCATAAAAACTCCACATGGGAGAGAGGGACATCCTCTCAGCTCCTTGCCTGCACTCATGAATGAACTAGAGCCCTTTCGGAAGGCCTCAAGGTTCGAAGTCAACCTTTAGAAATTGAAGATACTCAACTTCACGGTTCTGCCAACCGACCAAGCTACCCTTAAATGCCTCTTCCCCTTCCCATGGTCCAACCAGGGAGTGGTGTATCTGGGCCTCCATATCCATATCCACCCACACCCAACACAGACAGCTGAAAGCAACTATGGCATCCTTCTCTGAAACATGCGATTGGAGTTGCAAACCTGGAAGAATTACACTCTGTACTGATTTGGACACCTCGTGGCGATCAAAATTACCCTTCTGCTTAATATATTGTATATTTTGCAAACTTTTCCCCTACAAGTACTGGGCAAACTGCAACACCATATAAAGAACTACATATGGTGAGGTAAGAAAGCACGTATAGCCAAATGACAGGCATACTGGTGTCCAGCGGAAGGAGGTCTTGGAATTCCTCACCTAACACATCATTGTCAGGCTGCACAACTCCACTACCTAGTGGAATGGGCCAGGCCTACTACAGAAAAACATTGGTGTTTCATTGACCAGGCAATTGCCGTTTTTCATATTTGGAAGGTGCCATGACTGCCCAGGCTTTACTGACGTTCTGGGGTTTACATTTCTCCAGTACTTGGAGCTACCATATGTACCTGGGATGAGGTGCAATTACTAAAGAAGCTGCCTACCCGCATCTCTCCCCAAAGCCTGATTATTGGGAACCCTGATTTTTCCCTTAGCCTGTTAGGGCTCAGAATACCTACAGTGGCAGAAGGCTAACTGCAAGAGAAAAAGTGAATTTTTCTACCATATGGGGCTAATGGACTTCCACCACATTCAACATAATTACGACTTACAATCAACAGCACACGGCAATCAGACATTGGATCACATAGCCCTCTATAGGCCCCCACACTAGCAGGCCATTATTACCATTTGAAAAATGGCTTACTACTCAGCATACACATATACATTTACTCTGAGAAATATATTTTTTCTCTATGTACGACAAGCCAGTACTAAATCAACAGTTCAGCTGAGATGGGAAGTGGAATGTGATTGCCCCTTCACCCCTAAAGAATGGTCAGACATCCAGAAAAGGGCCAACACATTGGCTGTCAGCACCTCCAGCAAAGAGACACTCCTCAAACTGGTGTATTATTGGTACTACACCCCAGTACGTACAGCCCAATGAAGCGTGTGGATTCAAATTTTCGGAGGGGTTGTGGGCAAGGGGGGACCCTGACACAGCTTCTTTGGCATTGCCCCAAGATACACCAATACTGGAGCAAAGTCCTCAATACCATTGATCAAATGTATGACACTGCACTTCCTGAGTTCCCAAGCTATATCCCATTGGGTCTCCATAATGCCGTGACCTATCATCTGAAATCAGCACAAGAGCGGGCTATTGTTTGATTTCAAATGTTCATATCGTAATGCTTATGTTATTTTCCGTATTAAGTTAGCATTCATGCCGCCATTTTATTAGTAACCGACATTTTGTTTTGTGATCGCAACTCAGCATCTGTCTTATATTGCTTGTCACAGCAAAAAAACAGCCTCCTGTACCTTCTTCTTGTACTGCCCAAGGCCGAGTTTTGTTGCACTAATAAATGTCCTCTCTATTGTTGCATACCTCCGCTGTTCGATAAACCCATTCTCACATCTTAGACTGGTAGAGACAGGCTGAACGGCCTTGAAGCCGAGATAGTGTGTACCCAGCCCCAGGACCGTGGCTCATCCTTTGGCTACCTTTGTTCACAGTTGCCTGGACCAGAATTTTTCAGTCTGGGCATGTTCTTGGTAAATTGGGAATGTATATCGGACTATATGTTGGGGGGAGGCAGTCCCTCAGCAGTCATCTCAGGAGACTGCAAAAAGAACTATTGATGGACAGAATGCAGAACAATGTCATACATTCACCCCAGTACAGAGATCTGGGCCTAAATCCATCGTTTTTTTGCTCACCATGCCATTCCCGTTTGGACCCAGCCATATGCTAATCAGTCTTGACCCTGTGCCCAATGGGAACAGTCCAGCCCAAACTGCCAGGCCAGGTCCTCCCTGGACTGGAAACAAGGATCCTAGAACCGGTTTCGGGGTTTCACCCCTCTTCAGCCAGGATAGCTTGATTCCAGTGGCATGGAGAGCATGGGACTCATGTCTGAGCATACCCCTCCCACTCTTGGTAACAAATGCAAAAATAACTATTGATGGACAGAATGCAGAACAATGTCATACATTCACCCCAGTACAGAGATCTGGACCTAAATCCATCGTTTTTTTGTTCACCATGCCAGTCCAGTTTGGACCCAGCCATATGCAAATCAGTCTTGACCCTGTGCCCAATGGGAACAGTCCAGGAGACTGGTCAGACTGGGCTCCGCTGCAGCGCAATACTAATAAAAAGAACTTGGTTCGTTTTCTCTAATGCCTGATCGACTATTCATTGTTTGGAAGGCTGAGAGGTGGTCATGAGTGACCCGGGTGGCCCTAATCAGGTCACTTCCTTCACTATCACTTTAACTTTCTGGGCTGCCAAACAGCCCCTATTGGCTCGCTGGGACTTGACCAAAATATCAGATCACACCGACTGGCTTCATAACATCGACAGCTGTATCCGAACAGAGATTACCCAAATTTGACAAATCATGTGGTCCATGCTTACAGTTCAATACCAAGGAATTCAGAAAACGGACATGCCCTGCTTACCTGCATTTACTCCACCTCTTGCCTGCAGCCCCGACCCCTGACTAACCACGTATAGGACTCACATTGTTTGTACCCCCACATATTAAAACGGACAACAACATAGGTTTACTAAGTGGAAGAGGCATCCATGAGCCATGCAGTTAGCTACCCCATTTCCCCTCTCTCTATGGCCCTAACCCCGTCTATCACTGTCTCCCTCTACTCATACTCTCTCTCGCTTGCGGTTGGTCCTCACTGGTCGAGGGATGTAGGTGAAGTATTCTATAATGACTTTCTCTCCTGTTATACAAATCAATAAAACAGATTTGAACCTAAAAAATACATTCAGACAGTTCTTGAAAATAGCGAAAGAGCACATTATAGCTGGGTTGTTTGTGTATTCTAGATTGCAGGTGCGTTTTTGTACTTTCTACATTTGGGAAGTGTCTGAAATCAAATTAAAAGTGATGAGAAAAGAAGCTTTCTAAGACTCTGGCAACACACACTTGCGCGCTCTCCAAAAATAAAGTAACAACAACCAACCGAGCCTTCCCTGTACTGGCCTCTTCTCCTGTCGCTGCCCCATCTCTGATTTTACCAACATGAAACTTCAAGATGCCTTTGAAACAAAGTGGTGAGACCAGGAAGCGCCTAGTCCTAATGTCTATCTGAAAAGATAGGTCTTCAGATTTTTTCTGTATTTTCTAAAATTGGTCTCGTGGTGACAGGAAAGTAAGGTGTGGGTTCCCGAGGATTGTGTATTCCAGATGCATGGATCTACACTGGCTGTTTGCTACGAGTAGCAAACGACAGTCATCTTTGGCCAACATTCACTTGTGTTGCCTAGAAATAAAATGTTGTATTTTGATATGAGTGAGACATGGAGGAGACATGCCAAAGGTGTCCTTATGCATAATACTGTAAAAAGAATCCAACAAATGTCCTTTCTAAAGTATGCAAATATTAACTAGCATTCAAAATGCCAATACCTTTGGCTTTTCTGGGGTAAGGCATGGAAAAAACAGCCATGCAGAAATGTAGTATCAATGCATTAGCACTTTCAAGCTACAACTGTTGACTTTGTAAATGCTTGTTTGTTTTAAAAGGAGGCACACTGTAACTCAGCTGGTAACATACTTAAAGAAAATAGAATATTTTATCAAGAAGCTTCACAGGATTCCATCAAGTAAAACGGATCATGGTTTCCAAGGTAGCTTTAACTGCGGGAATGGCTGTTCATTAGCCCAAAGTGTAGAGGCTCTTTTGGTAATATTAAAGAAGCTTTCGAAGGTCATTCAAAGTAGATCCACAAACTTTAACCTCTGTTTCTTCTTTGAGGCTGTTCTGTAGTGGCATACCAAAGTACAGAGAGAGGGGATGGGGGGACTTGTTGGAAGTGAATGAGATTTATTTTTTACGGAGATTTCTTTAAATATTTGTAATACTAATAGATCAGGAAAGGGTTATCACACTCTATATTGTTATGTTTTCTAGAGAGAATATACACTATTTAATATGGTAAATTGTTCCATATCAGACCCAGGAAGTCTATACAGCGTTGGTGTGTTTGTTTACAATCTGGTACTTGAAGTTTTGGAAATACTGTACTGGAGTACTCAAATGCAATGAAAAGTGAAACATTTATTATAAATGTTTCAGCATAAAGTAATAACTTACAGACCTAAAATGACGACCATGTCTAAAAAGATAGAACTATTAACAACATGCAACAACAACAAAAAGTGAGAATCTAGTACATCAGTGTTAAAAACAGTAAGGCCAAGCAGGAAATAATCATTACATTAGGAATAGATAAGAATATCTCATAATCAGTTGTATTGATATAAGCAGCCTGCCTGGCAGGCACTGCATATTATCACCCCTCTGAAGATGCACCAGGCAGACCATAAATAGGAAGCAACAGTGCAGACTAGATCAGTATCATCTGTCCTATAGCACACTGACAGGGCATCATGATAGAGCCTTATTCCAAACTTTAAGCAAAAGACTGAGCCAATTAAGCCTTGGACCCAACGATTTTGTGCAAAATAGAATACATTGTAAGATTGTGTCCTTGCCTTCTAAAGTGCATGTGCAGTTTTGGGACAAATGTGCCACCAATTTCTAGCAGTACCTGTAGTTGGCAATGTGCCTTGACTAAACTCTATGTACAATGCACGCTTCTGTTCCGGATATAAAAAGTCCAGGTATATGGTTTGGCTAGGAGTATAATGCTCAAAATAGTTAGCAGTTAGGGGGTTTCTCATATTGCTAGCAGCAATAAATTTTAAGTACCAGAATGCATTCTTAATAGCTGCAAGCCTGTCTCTTTTTATTTGACTATGGTCCCACCAGAGATAGCCCAGGCGGAGCTCGTTAAGTGCCTTGCTTACATAGTCCCCCAACGAGACCCTTTAGCGCATTCCATATCTAGTCCTTCCATAGCAGATTGCAGGTACAGTCTTGCCAGATGGTTTCTGGCATGATCCGCGCCGCCAAGAAAACAGCATTCAAGGACCGGTTGGACAACAACGCACACAACTGCAAGGAACTCTTCAACATCGTGAAAGAGCTTTCCAACCCCAGCGCAGGAAACAACGACATCACCCCATCGCAAGACCTCTGCAACTCCCTCGCCTCATACTTCCACAACAAGATCACAGACATACACAGCAGCTTCGACAACCAACCAACGGACAGCATGACCGAACAACCACCCCCCACCACCACCCTCCACGCCTGGACCCCGATCAGTACCGAAGACACCATCCGCACGATGAACTCCATCCACTCCGGATCACCGACTGACCCCTGCCCTCACCACGTCTTCAACAAGGCCGACGCTGTCATCGCACCCCACCTGCGAGACATCATCAACACATCCTTCAACACCGCCACCTTCCCGGAGAGCTGGAAGCACGCCGAACTCAGCGCCCTACTCAAGAAACCAACAGCGGACCCCACCGACCTCAAGAATTACCGCCCCATCTCGCTTCTCCCGTTTCCAGCCAAAGTCATCGAGAAGACCGTCAACAAGCAGATGGCCGCCTTCCTCGAGACAAACGGATCCCTCGACCCCTCTCAGTCCGGCTTCCGAGCCAATCACAGCACCGAGACCGCCCTCATCGCCGCCACCGATGACATCCGAGCCCTGATGGACAATGGAGAAACAGCGGCCCTCATCCTCCTAGACCTCTCCGCGGCTTTCGACACGGTCTGCCACCGCACCCTAGTACGGCGCCTCAGCAACGTCGGAATCCAGGACAAGGCGCTAGAATGGATCATCTCCTTCCTCGGCGGTAGAACACAGAGAGTCCGCCTACCACCATACAAGTCAGAGGCCTCCGAAGTCATCTGCGGCGTCCCCCAAGGATCTTCTCTGAGCCCCGCCCTCTTCAACGTCTACATGAGCCCCCTCGCGGCCATCGTACGCAAACACAACCTCAGCATAATCTCCTACGCCGACGACACCCAGCTGATCCTCTCCCTGACCAACGACCCCGCCGCCGCCAAAGCCAACCTACAAGAAGGGATGAAAGAGGTAGCCGAGTGGATGACGACCAGCCGCCTGAAGCTGAACTCAGACAAGACGGAGGTCCTCATCCTGGGCTCCTCACCCTCCGCCTGGGACGACTCCTGGTGGCCTCCCGCCCTGGGCACCGCACCCAAACCGACAGACCATGCACGCAACCTGGGCTTCATCCTGGACTCCTCCCTCTCCATGACCAGGCAAGTCAACGCCGTCTCCTCGTCATGCTTCAACATCCTACGCATGCTACGGAAGATCTTCTGGTGGATCCCCACAGAGACCAGGAAGACCGTCACCCAGGCCCTCGTCACCAGCCGACTGGACTACGGCAACGCCCTCTACGCCGGCACCACCGCCAAGCTCCAGAAGAGACTCCAGCGGATCCAAAACGCCTCAGCCAGACTCATCCTCGACATCCCACGAACCAGCCACATCTCCGGACATCTGAGAGACCTCCACTGGCTCCCCGTCAGCAAGAGAGTCACCTTCCGCCTCCTCACCCACGCACACAAAGCCCTACACGACCAAGGCCCGAGCTACCTCAACAGCCGAGTCAACTTCTACGCTCCCAAACGCCACCTCCGATCTGCCAGCCACGCCCTCGCCGCCGTCCCCCGCATCCGAAGAGCGACTACAGGAGGAAGGTCCTTCTCCTACCTGGCCGCCAAGACCTGGAACTCCCTCCCGACCGACCTGCGCCTGACCCAAGACCACCTCTCCTTCAGGAAGAAGCTGAAGACCTGGCTGTTCGAGCAGTAGCGGCACCCCCCCCCCCAGCGCCTTGAGACCCTACGGGTATGTAGCGCGCTCTAGAAATGTCTTTGATTGATTGATTGGTTCTGTTTAATCGAAACCTGTATAAGATAGGTCTTAAGCCAGCTATGTCAGATACCGGATGCATACCCAGTTATGTGTACAGAGAGAAGAGCAGGGTCCCTGGGCCTAGTTTTAACAGGTTACGCAAAAACAAATGTCCACTATTTGCATGTCACTCACTTTAATGTAGCCCCAGTACCTCTGCACCATAGAGAGATGCTGCAACTGCTTTCTGATTGTAGACCTTCAGGGCAACAGTTAGCGACTGGCTGCCTATTTTGTTGGCAAATCTGAAAACTGCGTTCCAGCATGCTCTGAATTTAACTGTTGATTTCTCCAAGTGAGGCTGAAGCTACGTGAGCGATGAAATCACCAGACTCAGATAATCAAACTAGTCTCCCTTTTATAATGGGTCCCCACCTATCTTTAGTGTCTTCCTTACATGCAGACCTGTTTTCATCACCATGACCTTCGTTTTCTTATCAATGTGTAAACGCTTATATCCACAGTACCCAATAAATTTATTGATCATAGCATGCATGGCGTTTTCTGTTAAATATAGCAGTCCTCCAAATACAGCAAAATATTGCACAATTGGTACATTTTTACCTTCCTGTTTGGGTAATCTACATCTAACTCCTTTAGAGAGGCAGTGCCATCGTTTATAAATGATCTAAATAGTAAGTGTACAATTACACAACCCTTCCAAACTCTGGAGGGGATAGGAAAGGAAGGACTGCATTACCCTTCTGGGCCAGTTCGACCACGCGTTATGTTATGGGAGTGGAGACCTTTGAAGGCTCTCAACAAAGGAGGGTCGATGCCGAGCAGGTTTAGACTACTTCACACACAGCTGTTGTCTGCATACCAGGTCAAAGATAGACCTTAGATCAATAAATATCAAGTACAGAGGGCATTTTTCTATCATCATATATTTAGTGCATATTAGATAAAGGCAGAATGCTGTTTCTAAAACCTGCCTGGCAATTTGTTATCAAATTTTGCACATCGTCCGAACCCTGCAAACAATTCAGGAGAACCTGCCCAAGTATTTTCCCTTCCTCCATCCAAAAGGGAGATAGGTCTATAATTTGTGGGATCCGAACGGTTACCTTTCTTCTGCAGGGGAACTAATGTAGCAGATCGCCAGGACTGTGGAATACAGTCTGATAAATACCCACCCAGAAATCTGGGTCTGCTAAAAAAGGGTCCATTGGGACCAAGGCTGATCCAGGGGCTTTATTAGACTGTCGCTGTCTTATAGCCCTCTGTTCCTCAGGAGGGTTCACTGACAGAATATCAACACCTAAAATATCATCCCTATACCACAATATCGAGTTTTAAATATCGATGTCAAAAATATCGACATCCTATATTTATAATGGTAAGTACAAAAATATCAGAAAAAAATATCGCTCAAAAATATCTTTTGAGATATATATGTATGTATTTCTGATGTTATTTACACTCTTTTGTTTACGCACTTGCGTTTGTAAACTTCAAGGATTTCTTCTTTTCTCACTTTGAGTGTTTTGAAGTCTTTTGTTTATTACATTGCTCGGATAGCGAGCAACGCTTGGTCCACTTTCTATGTTTATTCATTTTAAATGGAGGACGAGTGTTATACTTTCTGTGGCCAGTGAAGAAGAGCGTCTGCTCGAAACGCGTAGCCAATAAAACTTTCTTGAAATAACGGACCTTGGAGTGCGAGTGTTCCTTTGGATTAATTTGCGGTGGAATCTTCATCAATATTTACCGGGACCCGAACCCGGGAACTCGCACCGACCCCGAGAGGAGTGGAGCTGACGGTGTCGGGATACTTTCTACCACTTTGTTTCTTAACGTCAGCTCACGCCGCCGAGAAACTTCAAAACCAGATTTCTGGAGGCCGAGTATCGCAGCAGCTGTGTGGGTGAGTGGGGGCTGGATAACGCGTTCCGCAGGGAGCGCGTGGTCCGTTCATACTTTAACCCGTAACTGGCGCTGCTTCAGCCTGTGAGTATTTTCATCGGCAGGGGTTCCATGTACTCACTGTTGTGAGTGTATCAGGCAAGGTCCCGTATTTTCTCGAGCTTGAATGTAGCGGAGGCGAGCCAGGGAAACACTGTTTGGCACAATGTCCACGGAGACACAACTAAGGTATAAGAGAGCGGGAAGACCAAATGCCGCTCGAGATCTGTTTTGTGAAGCAGATGATGGGGAGAGGGTCGATTCACAAGGCTCAGCTGATGGGGTATCTGCAGCCAACAAAGACCTGAAACAACTTTTGTTTAACTACGAAAAGTTACGAAAGAGAGAAATCAACAGGTGGTGGGAGGTGTCCTCCCTGGATAATTACATCGAGGTCGGCAGGGTGCCAAGAGGACTTCGTATTCTGATAACGCCTACATATCAAAATCCCCATCCTAAACTTCTGGAAGACTGGTCGAATCTCATGTCTGAAACCTGTAAACATATGTTGGCTCTTCTATCAAAGTATGCCGCTATTGTACTTGAACAGGTTATCAAAGAGATTGATAAATTAAAAGATGAGCTTGACAATCATTCGGCGCAAGAGGAAATTAAAAATGCACTCGACCAAATGGAAATCCGGCTAGACAAATATGAGGAGGAAATCAAATTAAAGAAAAAACTGAAATTTTTGAGAGACAAGTATGATTATGCCAGTGGCAGGATTCTTACATTTGGCAAGCGATATGATGGTGCAATTAAGCAGTTTAAACAACTCAAAACAGTCAGAAAAGAACCGGAAGTGGCCACGTCTGAGTCTGGGTCAGACCTCTACTCAGACTTGGAGGAGGCGCCCGTGACTACTGGTGACCAGGTACCAACTTTCACGCCCCTTGAAGAATATCGTTTTTTACAAACAAATATGACTCTAAGATCTCGACCCCCAGAGACAGTACGTGGAAAAGGAAGAGGAAGAGGCGCAAACCTAAAGGGAAAAAAACAAGGAGAGGGGGAAAGAAACGCCAAAGAAACAATGCCGCATGGGAGACAAACACGGCAATCGAAGCAGAAGTAATGGGTGAGAGAAACTTGACAGTTTTAAATTTATCTTCCCATGTTTTGACTAAGGCGGAGGAGTCGCTGCTTGAACTTGGTTTGACTTTTTGCCCGACGGCAAATTTTGATTACACCAGAACTCGAATTGATGTGTTTCTGTTTGTCCGAAAGTTGAAATTGATGAAAATGTATTTACAAAAGAAAAAACGTGCTTTGGAGGGTGGTATCTCTGAAGGTGCTGTCAGTTCTAGTGCACAAATTTCTAAAAATCTGTGTTTAGAGGACATAGAAGGTTTGGCGTCTGCATTGGAGTTGTGTGGGGATGGAATTGGTGAGAGGGACGAACGTTTCATGTTGGAACAAATGGGCTTGGAGCTCTCTGGTACAGTTCCCACAAAATTTAAACCAAAGTCCACGTTCAATCCCAATACACCACACGACTCACTCGACACTTTTCATGAAGTGGTCATTAGGGATTTGATGCATATTTGGGACACTATGCAAAATAGACATGCACAGAACCTAACTTTTGAACAACGACAGGCATTATCCACTCTGAACAGTGATCCGGGGTTTGTAATTAAACCCTCGGATAAAGGGGGTAATGTTGTCCTTTGGGATATCAACCTATACAAACAGGAGGCCAATACACAATTGATTCTCTCTGGTAATTATACCAAATCAAGCAGGGAAGACTATACCTTGGCAGTGAATGTCTACTACAATAAACTTGGGGAATGGAGGAAGAAGGGCCTTTTAGAGGAAGATGAATACCGTTTTCTCTTTGTTAAACATCCGGTAGTACCCTGTTTTTATATGTTACCGAAGGTCCACAAGAATCGAACCATTCCCCCTGGCAGGCCAATAGTATCAGCCAAAGGTAGTTTTCTTGAGAACACCTCTATCTTTTTGGATGCTGTCCTTTCTCCCTATGTTCTGTCTCTTCCTTCATACTGCAGGGACAGTACAGATTTCATTAACAAAATTGAAGGTATAGGGTGGCAGGAGGATTTTTGGTTGACAACAATTGACGTGGTTTCTTTGTATACCTGCATCAGACACTGTGATGGAGTACATGCATGCAAACATTTCCTCAGGGACAGGTCTATCTTCCTGTTTGACCAGACAAATATGCTTTTGGACATGTTGATTTTTTGTCTAAATAACAACTTTTTCCTCTTTGAGGATCAATGGTTTAAACAGGAGGTTGGCACGGCGATGGGAAGTTGCTTTGCGCCGAGTTACGCATGTATGATGATGGGATGGTGGGAGGAGCAACTGTTGTGGACGGAGATGAATGAATTTTTGACGAAAAATATAGTCTTTTACACTAGGTATATTGACGATATTTTTCTGATATGGGGTGGAACAAGGTCAGATCTTGATAGACTCTTTGAAACTTTCAACAACAATAGTGTTAACCTCCGTTTTACACATAAAGTTGCCCAGGATGAGATGGACTTCCTGGATGTACGAGTCAAGATTGAAGAAGGCGTTTTGACTACTAGCCTATACAGGAAGTCCACTGCTGGGAACAGCATTTTACATGCTAGGAGCCACCACCCTTCTAGATTGAAGTGGAGAATCCCTTATGGGGAACTATTGAGGGCCAAACGCAATTGCAGTTCTGAGAGCAGCTTTGAGAGAGAGCAGGAGACAATGTTGCAAAGGTTCCGAGAGAGGGGTTACCCTGAGGATGTCCTTTTGATTGCTCAGAACAAAGTAGCTAAACAGAAAAGAACCACGTTACTAATAAAGAGACCTGTCCCCGAAGAAAAGTGTAACACCATTAGAATGATTACCACATTTAATGTGGCGGCAAAAGCAGTCAGCCACACGCTCAACAAACACTGGCATTTGGTCAGAAGTGACCCAGTGGTGGGTACAAGTGTCAATGTATATCCTCAAGTTACTTATCGCAAAGCACGTTCCTTACAGGACATGCTGGTAAGAAGTTATTTGGGAGCGAGTAAGAAGCTGACATGGATCCAACAGCAAAAAGGCTTCTTTAAATGTGGTAAATGCAAGGCCTGCACTACCAGCAAAAATGTCAAGACTTATCCCTTACCCACAGGGAAGATTGGTCTTATCAAGAAGTTCATTAATTGTAACTCTGATTTCTGTGTGTATGTCATCAGGTGCCCATGCTCCAAATTATATGTGGGAAGTACGATTTTTCCTGTAAAAAAACGGATTTTGGAGCATCTTAGGGCAATCAGAAATGTTGATTTGAACTACTCAACAGCTAGGCATTGGTTGAAATATCATAATAAGGATGCTAACTGCTTTTCATTCTTTGGAATTGACAGGGTGCCGGCCAACCCCAGAGGGGGAGATCGTCAAAAACAACTAAGAATCCTGGAGTCACAGTACATTATTCTTCTTGAGTCGAAGAATCCCTTTGGCCTCAATGAAGATGAGGAACTTTTTGTACATATCGGATGAATAGTTAATGGAAATGTTTTTTCAATACTCAGTTTGGTTGTGTGACTTATTTTTCACTCCTAGGACAATGGTGTCCAATCAGTGCCCCCTGCTCTCTCCTGCTACATTCATAATCTCGTAGTGAACAATTGTCAGTGATTTTGTTTTTCACTCTAAACTTTTATTGTATGGGACCATGTGTTCAATGGTCACATGACCAGTGTTTACTGGAGTGTTCATATGGAAATAATTGTTTGTGAAAAGTATATTTGTTGTCTTTTTCAGTAGAATAGCCACTTGGCTTTTCTGATGTTATTTACACTCTTTTGTTTACGCACTTGCGTTTGTAAACTTCAAGGATTTCTTCTTTTCTCACTTTGAGTGTTTTGAAGTCTTTTGTTTATTACATTGCTCGGATAGCGAGCAACGCTTGGTCCACTTTCTATGTTTATTCATTTTAAATGGAGGACGAGTGTTATACTTTCTGTGGCCAGTGAAGAAGAGCGTCTGCTCGAAACGCGTAGCCAATAAAACTTTCTTGAAATAACGGACCTTGGAGTGCGAGTGTTCCTTTGGATTAATTTGCGGTGGAATCTTCATCAATATTTACCGGGACCCGAACCCGGGAACTCGCACCGACCCCGAGAGGAGTGGAGCTGACGGTGTCGGGATACTTTCTACCATATATATATATATATATATATAAAATAAGTATTAAAGGTATTAAATAATAAAATTAATTAAAAAAATATATTAGATTTAATATACATTTTAACACATATAACAAATGAACGTTTAAAAAAAGTTAAACAACCTTCTAGAGCCCCACCAATCAGGTTTCAGAAAAGGCTATAGCACCGAGACCGCGATCCTTTACATCATGGACGATATCCACTAATCTCTTCACACCTACCAATGTTGCCTCCTCCTTCTCCTGGACCTATCGGCAGCCTTTGACACGGTTGATCACCATCTACTCATCAAGGCTCTACAAGAAAGGGTAGGTGCAGATGAGGTGGTCCGATACTGGTTCTCCTCCTTCTTACACTGCCACTCCCAAAGGATAAAAATCAAAAACTTTACGTCCGACCTACACCCCATCAGCAAGGGTGTCCCTCAAAGTTCAGTGCTCTCTCCACAACTGTTCAACATATACATGGAACCCCTCACCACCATACTCAAAAAGCTAACATCCCCTTCAACCTATATGCAGATGACACCCAGTTCTATCTGGAAACCTCCTCCATCGATGACATTCAGAGACTCAACAACACTCTAAGAGAAGTCCAACACTGGCTTTCACTAAACCACCTAAAACTCAACCAAGACAAAACCGAGATCCTCCTCATCCCCAACAAAGAAGAGAACCCTCAAATTGTAGAATGGCTAAAAGCAATTGACGCTCTCAACGGCAATCTCACTCTGGCTAACTCTGTAAAATCATTAGGAATCACCCTAAACCCAAAACTTGACATGGTCAAACACATTAAGATCTCCGCAAAGAGTGCCTTCCTCGATCTGAAGCTACTTAATAAAATAAAACCCTTCATCCTGCCCAAAGACCTCAAACAAAACACTCAATCACTGGTGCTATCCAGACTCGACTATGGGAATGCAGTCCTCACTGGTATAGCAAAATCTCACCTAGCTCCCCTCAAAACAACTCTCAACGCAGCAGCCAGAAAGGTCACCGGAGTTAGGAAATATGATCACATCTCACCCGCACTCAGATAACTAAAATGGCTCCCAGTCGAATTGTGTGCCAGCTTCAGAACTGCCTGCCTCACGCACAAAGCCCTGCACACAGGAAAACCTGACTATCTGGCCGCCAAACACAAGCGGGCCGGTCAGACAAGGAACCTCAGAAGCTCCAATGCCCTACTACTCATCCCTACGAAAACATGCAAACAAATACACTGCCGCACTGTCCTTCGCCGGAAACGCGCCCAAAATTTGGAACTCCATCCCAGCCGAAATCAGGACTATCTCGTCCTTCGCAAAATTAAAAAAACACCTAAAAGATCTCTTCCTCAACCGCTCCCTCCTGAACCGATAGCCGCTGCCTAAGCGCACAAACCTGCTCTCCGCACCTCCCTGACACTGTATCAGTAAGACCTACCTCCTCCCTGACCCTTTCCTGTTCCTTCCTCCCTGAAAGAGGTTCAACTCAAGAGAGCATGCACTCAACAAGGTTATCTCAGGACTTACTTACCTTAATGTTGCACAGCACACTGGGAATTCCGAACCAATATGTATAATACTGCCATATTGTGTGACTCTTGCATTAAAACTATTGTAAAGTGATCCGATACCCCCAGGTCCGGCCAGCGCTATATAAAACTCCTTCATAAATAAATAAATATACATTGATACCATAAAATCTAAAAAAAAAAAAATATTATAAATTAAAACATTAAACTATTTAAAAATCTTTGAACTTAAATTTCCCACTCCAGACAGTGCAACAGTAGGGAAAGTGTTGGATAGTGGGTGGGGGGGTGGGGTGAGAATTACTATTCCCACTCCAATGAGTGCAACAATAGTGATGGTGTCGGATAGCTGAGGGGTAAAAATTAATATTCCCACTCCAGTGAGTGCAACAATAGTGATGGTGTTGGATAGCTGAGGGGTAAAAATTAATATTCCCACTCCAGTGAGTGCAACAGTAAGGAAAGTGTTGGATAGCGGAGGGTTAGAATTTAGTATTTCCAATCCAGTCAGTGCACCAGTAGGAAAAGTGTTGGATAGCAGAGGGGTGAAATGTACTATTCGCACTCCAGTCAGTGCAACAGTAGGAAAAGTGCTGTTTTGCGGAGGGGTTAGAATGAAAATTCCCACTCCAGTCAGTTCAAAACTAAAAACAAACAAAATATTAACTACAATTTTTTTTTAAATAAAAATAAAAAATATAAATATGTTACAATTTAAAATACAAATATATTTAATATTAAAAATAAAAATATTTTAATGTTAAATGCATATGACAAATACCTACAAATATTATATTAAATGAAATAAAAAATAATTTTCAAACAAATAAATATTTTTAATGAAAAATTATTTAGAAAAAACCCCATTAATTATTACATAAATTAATTTTTTTATTTCCTACCCTATAACACCACAGAATTCACAACCCACTCATATACATTTTAAAAAATGTGCTTCCATAATTAACATAATTAATTATCAATTAAAGAAATATTTAATAATTACAAAACAAATTAAATCTCATAAAATTAATTAACTTCCCACACTTTACCCCTATAATCCCCACAAACCACAGATAAATTAAATTGTAAAAAAATAATTGCATATCTTGTAATTCTACTTTTGTATTAAGTACTAGATATTTCATTTTTTTTGGTTTAATGTATATTTTAGAACTTGATTCCTCATTCTGAAGTAATATATAATTCTGTACATCTGTATTTTATCTAATAAAGCTTTAAATGAAAAAATGATTACGCAATTAAAACTTAATTTCAATTAAAAAACTAATAGTATTTAACAACTAATTATAAAGTAAGTAAAATCAATTTACTCCCTACCGTTAACCCCATAAAACCAAAACCCACACACAAAAAATAAACAATTACCCTAATTAAATATCAATTAATTAATATTGATGATCAACTATACTAAATTACTTCCCACCCTTTACCCCTATAAACCCCACAACCCACACCTAAAATTAATTACACAATTCCCATATTTAATTTGTATTAATTCATTAATATCAATTAACAATTGTTAATTAATAAAAAACAAACTAATTCCCACCCTTTACCCCATAAACACCACAACCCACACCTAAAATTAATTACACAATTCCCATATTTAATTTGTATTAATTGATTAATATCAATTAACAACTAATTATTGATTAATTAAAAATAAATTACTTCCCACCCCTGTAAACCCTACAACCCCCACCTAAAATAATTACACAATTACCATAGGATATTACTCATGAATTAATATTAACCAATTAATTTATAATAAATTACTTACCACAACTAACACTTTAAAATCTCAAAAATAAATAAATAAGCATTCATTTATTATAACTAAATTATTTCCCACCCTATTCCCCTATAAACCCACAACCTACTACGCAACTACACAACGCAAAATGTAATTAAAATAAATTGATAACTACTAAAAATTTAACAGATATATTAAAAAACATAAACAATACTTATACAAAAAAAATCACATACATTTAAAATATATACTAAATTACATAACACTAATTAAAAAATCGATATTTTAAACAACTATTTTTGCAAACGATGTTAATGCCTTTTATATTTTTTAAAAACTGTGGGGTCTATTACGATGGCGGGCGGACAAACATCGCCCCGGGAAATGGGACCGCCCGCTATGTGTGCAGCGGTCCCCCATGTGCAATTAGGATGCACCCACCACACTGGCGGGCGCATTCCGCATTTTTTGCATTGCGGTGGGCGGTGCTGTCAGCAGCACCCACCGCAATACAAAAAAGGCATTTGTGCATTTGCATGCACAACGTGGCAGGCGCCGCGCGGTGCCTGCCACGTCGTCCATGCAAATGCAGAGGGGTAACATAGGTACCCCCCATGTGCCCTCCCCCACCCCCCAAACATCCTGGGGGCCTGAAACAGGCCCCCAACTGAGGAATCTGCATGCCTTTCCGTGGCGGTGTTGAAAGGCTGCTTCCCGCTGACATCGTAATATGGATGGCGGTGTCTAGCAGACACCGCCACCATATTCAACCCTTTTCCACCCGGTCTTCCTGTCTGCCGCGGTACCCCCACCATCATAATATGGCCGGGGGAAATGGGAGGCAGGCGGGGGATGATGTTGGGCAGATTGCCACCGCCATGCGGGCGGTAGCGATCCGCCGGACATCATAATAGACCTATATATTTCTTACCTTGACTACAATATTCTTGCTGTCGATATTTCTGTGTCATGATATTTATAACTCGATATTTGTGTAAATCGACATTTCTAACTTGATATTTTGTCTGAATACCCTCAGGACGAAGTGTTGCCATCAGGAATATCCGACCTGCACTCAACAAAATCAGAATTTTGGGTGTACAGTTTTGTGAAGCATTGGCCACTATGTAGTATTCAACCTTTTGGCCATGCTTGTTGTACCCCAGTGATTTCATCCTCCAAAACTGTTTCACATCATACTCTTGTTTTGGCCAGTAAGATATTTTAAGTCTTGCCTTCTTTTGCAAAATTTGATTTGTATACATTCTCCTTGGGCCCAGGAAGCATGCTTTTGCGGCAGATGAAGATTTACCCATTGTCAAGGCCAAGGAAGAGTAGCATTCTGTATCATACCAGTCCAGAGCTCTACCCAATTTTACCCCTGGGTTAGATGAGTTTTATCAGATAGATGTGATTTTCTCCATCATTGTATAATAAGCTTCTAAGGTTTTTAATTCCATGCCCAACTCATAGCCTGCTATCTAGTTTAGACCGGACAATATTCTGCTCCTAAGGGCTAATTGAACATTCTTATAAATAGATTTAGACCACCTCACCAACCTTACATTAGTAGTTTTTTCCAGAAGGATCGGGTAAATCAAGCTCTTAGTGAGGATCAGGTTATCTTTTATGCCCTCAACTGATAAGTCTGCAAGTAGAGGGTCGTAATCACTTTCTGTTATGGCACAAAACAAATGATGGACAGAATGTGGAACAAATCAAACATTTACCCTCAGTCACAGATCTGGGTTAAATCCATAATTCTTTTGCTTGCCACACCGCTCCACCTTGGACCCAGCCATGTGCAAATCAGTCTTGACCCTGCTCCCTAGTCCAGCCGGAACTGCCAGGCCAGGTCCTGCCTAGACCGGAGAACTAGTATCATGGGACCGGTTTCAGGGTATCACCAGGCTAGCTTGAATCCAGTGGCACAGTGATCACAGGACCCACGTCTGGGCATACCCACCCCACCTAGGGCAAACAAATGGTACAAAATAAATGATGGACAGAATATGGAACAAATCAAACATTCACTTTCTGTTCTGTTCTTTGGTTGACCTTCCCTCTGTGATGATTGCGATAATTGAATCTGGGACACCCAGCCTTCAACCTGCACTTTACACCAGTTCACCAAAGAGTTAGCTGGTGGGCAGGTATTGAAGTTGCCACACACAACCAGCACATTATCTGTCCATAACTCTTTTTACTCATGAACCTTGGCAATAATGCCTTCCAGTGCCAAAAGTGGGCCGTTGGCCTTACCATTATGCAGTGGTGGAATATACACATTCAGAATGTCTGTTCTCTTCTTTGTTATGCATATGCAGTTAGCACAAGATGTTGGACGTTCCTAGAAAGGTCATTAATGTGGACGGCTTGTGTTGATACCTGTAAATTGGTAGAAATATACATTGCTAGCCCGCTTATTAGGCATTCCACCCTTCCCTTTTTTGCCTTAATGTAGTAACCAGTGTATCCATCTAGGGCCACCTCTGCAATTGATAAATCCCACCCAAACATAATCATCCCCTTTGCATACCAATCCAGCAATGGTTCATGATAATATACCAAGACTTGCTTCTCCAATGTTGCATTTCTGTTCTTTATTGTAGGATCATGAAGGAAACGTGGGTGGGAGGCTGTTATATGTAGTTCGTAGGAGACGGAGCTGTTTCCTGCTTTTTATGTGGTCCAAAAGAGATGGCAACCAGGTCCAGTTCTCCTAGCAGAGTTTTTCCACTGCGTCTTCGTTAACGAATCTCATATCATCTCTTCTTGTATTGAAAAGCTTGCTTAAGGCTTTCCTTTGTATGATGCTGTACTTATGAGTTGTTCACCATGCTGTGATTTATTGCAGGCTGTGTACGGCCCGACAGGCTGCCGAGCAGTAGGAGAGCACTAGTGAGGAACCACACCCTGGCCTATGATTCAAAAGTGATCCACATTTTTAAGGATTGGTTGACAAACCCTGTGTGAGAAGAATTCGTTTTTAGATGATATTGAATCGCCCAGCGACAGGTCACTCTATCTTAAATTAAGATATGGCACACTACCACTTCATGACTTTCAAACAGGGTGGAAAGGTGGGAAGGGGGTGATATAGGCTGTCCAGGTTGTGCCTCCCCCTCGGAATCCATTGGCCACTTCCTGTTTGCATGCCAGGCCTACAAACAACCCAGATCTAGATGGTTGAAACCCGTATGTGCCAACCTGGGTTGTAGGTCATATAGGGTGGCCTTGCGCATTCTAACCTACGAGACGACAGTCCATAGCGTTATAATTGGGACCGCAAAGTTTCTGGGGGGAGCCTGGAGGATAAGGCAGAGACTTCTTAAGAAACATTAAATATCTACCACAAATAATTTTATCCCTTTAGCCTACCCCCTTGTTTTTTGCTTGTAACGTAACATCAATTACAGCTCTAAATTCCCCCTTCTTTATGACATTTTTATTCCTTGTACCTTGTTTCTTGATGTCAATGAACTATGCTGTATCAGATATTGTTAAATATTTTATGCTGTATATTTGGGGAATCCAATGTTGTAGTGGGTTCTTGTCGTTTTTTTTTTTTTAAAGACTGTTTTTATAATGTTTTATACTTTTATGATATTTTTATATCGAATAAAGTTACTACAACGACAAACCCTGTGTGAGAAGAATTCAACTCTGGTCCTTTGTGGTAACCAGTCATCTGCCAAAAGATTTGATTCCACCATTTTTCATATCTCAGGTGGTAGTGGTTCTTAGCAATACTATTGATTCAAACAGGTTTAGTAGAATTGACCTCTTCAATGGATTAAAGATGTGTACGCCAGAAAAAAGATCAATAAAGTTTAGACAGATAATCAATGGTAAGGCTCCTTCATGGCAATATCTTGTTTCCATTGCTTCCATAGTAATTTGGGGTGACACTTCCCTCCTCGTACCCAGAGAATGTATTCCCAGATTAGGAGCCAGCGCAGTTGCTTTTTCATTTGGTACATAGACCTGTGCCTTGACCGAAGAGTTATAGCTCTGTCCTGGTTCTGGATCTGCTAGCTTGTTTACTTGTACCATTCCTGGAGCTATATTAATCTGTTCAGTTGTCATTGTGGCTACCAGATAATTTCTCTGCTCATTGTCAGGCGTGCTAACATCCACTGGAGCAGTATCTTTTGGGGCTTCTGCACCTTTGCGGCACCTCAAGGCTCTTGTTTTATACATCATTATTATTCCCCCCTTTTTCTTCTTGTTCATCTTCTTTAGTTTATTGAAGTTTACTAATTCTTGATTGTTGCTACAAACATAATTTTATCTGGTGAAGATTGAGTAAACTCCAGTAATTTCCTGATTTTTCTATTGCCCTTGGATGGCTGAGGTGGGTCTTCGGGCTTCTCATTATCTGGTGCTGGCTCTTTAAATAGACCCTTTAATAAGTAGACAATATTGGGTTTTCTCTGTGTGATCCCATTTATCATTTTGCTAGTACTGGTTCCCTGTTGTAAATTGGAGAGTGCCACTAAATGTATAGCAGCTCTGCTGGAAAGTGACAAAAAACTTTACTAGCATTGGCGTTTTGCCGGCAATTGCTGGCCCTGTCCCAGTAAAGGTGCCAGAGCTGTGCTGAGAAGTGTGGGGGACTCCCCTTCATAGTACTGGCAGCAGTGTTGAGATGTGCTACCAATAACGTAGTGGTATATATTCTTCCAATTTGTGTTTGTATTCTTAAATTGATTTTTTTGCTTCAGTCACCTAATACACAAGTCTTGCCGGCCACCGCATAGCTTTTTAAAAAAACACAATGAGCAGTGTAGGAAAGTGCCCTTTTTGTATGATCACCCCCACACTTTTCCCCTAATGCTGATGGTTATGACTCTGAAAGTGCACTTCAGTGCCAGAGTTCTCTCACTACAACTGTTACATATGAATTGGTAACACCAATTGCAAAGGACTTTAACCCCCATATAAATCCTTGGTAGGTGTTACTAGTGGTACCCAGGCATGGGAGTTAAAGAGGTCACCAGGGCCTGCAGCACTAATTGTGCCCACCATGAGTGACCCAAGTAAACAGATTAACGCAGTCCTGCTAATGCAGACTGCATGAGCAGTGCAAACTGCTCGAACTCGACTTTGCCATCACTATGAGTGGCAAGGTCAAAGCACTGTTATTAATATATGCCAGTCACCCCAAGGTAAGCCTCCTGAACCCAGGAGGCAGGCTGCAATATATTAAAGGTGCATACATATAAGTGCAAGCTTACATGTCCCTATAGTAGCATCTTTCCATTAAGGACTACGATAAGTAGTCAGGGGGCCACAAGATAACATGGGCTGGCACCTGGGCACCCCAAGGTTGCCATCTTCATTATGGTCCCACTGAAAAATGTCATGTTTGGTATCACACAAATTGTCTCATCAAATCTGACATGACTCCCATGTTGAATTTGATGTGACATGCACCCAGGTGGCTACCTTAGAGGTTGCCCACCTGGTTGCCCCAGCCTTCCCTGTGCCCTGCCCGGAATCTGACCCCCTGACAAGAGGGCTAGTGAAGTGGACGATCAAGGCGGTGAGCTTCATAGCTCTCACCATCTCTTATATGCAACCAGGCTGCCCCCTAAATGAGGAAACAGCAACCCATCTGCCCCCAGGCATGTTTGCACCTGGGCAATCATGAAAATGACACGCCCAGAGGCTGGGGTGGGCTACCTGGTCTGTCCAGCTGAGGATAGGTTCTGCCATTTTTAAAAGCAGCAGAATAAAGGGTTCCGGGTAGGAAAGGTGGCACACAAACCTGAATGTGATCACCTCAGGTGCAGATTATCCCCTGGTGCTCGTTTCCAATTGGTTACTTGCACCCACACCCCTAACACCCCTATATCTAGGATCTAAGGGGCACACCTGCAACCAGATTACAAAATCTGCTTCAATTGTGACCTAGGACAAAGAAGATACCGTGACTGTGACTTCAGGACCTGCACAAAGCAAAGGCACGATAATCTGTAACCACCCTGATACTGCATGACCACAACTCGTACTGGACCAAAGATCAGCTTCAAAGGAAAGAGGAACTTCTCTGCAAGCCAAAGACAACTCCAGAACTCACTTGGACTAGAGGTACTAGTCCCCCGCAGCCCACAGGCAAATCGCTCTCCTGGAACCAAAGAATCAATGTCCATCGGGCCCTCCAAGGGATTGCCTAAAAGTAACTAGTCTAGTACATTGTGGGAAACATAGTCCTGACCTCCAGCAAGTTTCAGGTGGCTACCATTTTCCCCTGGACTTCAAGACGTTGAAGTAAGTCAAGGTTGAGCTTGCCACTGCCGAACATTGTTGGTTGTCATGCTTGGAATCTCTCTTACCAGTTTTGTTGTGCTGGGATGGTTCCCAACTTTGGTTCTTGAAGGTTCTGGTCTGTCCGAGGTATGGGCGACCCTTTTTGGTAGCCACAGTGCTGTGGACAATGTTAAGCCAGGGCAGACTGTGCCTTCCAGAAGAAGTCCCAAGAGGAAAAAAAACCATAGGGAAAAACCTCTGTTGCAGGTGGAGACTCCCGGAATGGAAAGGAAAGGAAAGGATAAGACCAAGAAACCAGAAAAGAACACCAAACTGGAACCAAATGCGTCAACACGAAATAAAAACGTGCCAACAGGAAGAAAAAGTACACCAAAATAGCAGCAAAGTCATCATCAGGAGCGAGTACACACCAGCAGGAACAAAGAGTGTTGCGACCCAAGGAAATGAAGGATTCAGCCCCTTAAATACCCATATACAGGAAGTGACATAACAGGAAGTAAACAGTCACCATCTTGGATATGGAAAAGAAAATGTAAAGAATATGAAAGGTTGCCATCTTGGAATGGTAAAACAAAAACCTTCCCATGACCCTCTGGGAAACAGGACTGCGGAATTATGGAAAGAAGAAGGTAACAAGATGTCCCCAAAGAAGAAACAGAATTCAGGAATTAAATGTGCCAAGCAAAAAGGTATGTGAAATATATCCCAAGAGAAGAATACTGGAAGCCGCAGTTCCAAAACTGGAGCTATGGCATTCCTACTGTGCCAAATGTGCATTTACAAGGCCGCCGTGTGCTGCTACGGCATGCCTGACTCAAAATAGGTGTCATGGAATGTACCCTCGATGCCAGGACCATAATAGCAAACCACTGTGCAGCACCGCAATGCGCCCAAGAGGACGGAAAATTCACGGGGTGACGTGGGCTGCATCGTGGCCCGCAACGCGGAAACGGGCAATGTCGCGGACCGAACCATGGCTCGTTGGGCAGCAGTTGGTGGCCCTTCCAGCTATCAATATCTTTGTTAGACACTGTGCCTCGAGAGACCCCCGCAGCACCTTCAACCCGTGCCTCTCTGGCCAAGTCTTAGAGTTTTTGCATCTGTTTCCTCACCAACACCATCTAAGTGGTAAAACCAGCAAACCTGCGGCTCCTGCTTCAGCACCAGGGACAGCCAGGACAACTTTGCACCCAGGCTCCACGAGCCAGGTAAAATTCAACTGACTGTTGGAGTCTGGTCCTCAGACCCACATCACCTTACCCCCGTTATCATTTTGCATAAGTTAAATTCACTGATTTATTTTTCCTTTGAAAATCCATTACTCCGTTTATACTCATATGTTTGCCTTAATTTTGTTGTATAAAATTATATAAAAATCTGCTCTGTTTTTATTAATTGGTGTTAGATTTATTTCGAGTCGTATCAATTACTTATCGTCCATGTTGGTACTCTGAAATGCTTAACA
Source organism: Triturus cristatus (assembly GCF_964204655.1). Classification (NCBI taxonomy): domain Eukaryota; kingdom Metazoa; phylum Chordata; class Amphibia; order Caudata; family Salamandridae; genus Triturus; species Triturus cristatus. The sequence goes on along the minus strand of NC_140584.1, from coordinate 72,729,363 downwards.
CCTGTTCATCTAGTAAAGCCTGGCTGCTCTATGCTACACTACCAGGCCTGAGTTAGGGATTCATTAGTGTGAATCCAAAGGACCTATTTGGGGTAACGTAAAGGTATTAGATGGCGAAGCCTAACCAGCCTCACTGCATAATGCCCACTTTCCTACAAACAGGAACACGAATACTGGTGATGGCTACTCAGCTTTTCTTACTTTTACTGGCAAAATCTTTTTATGGGGAGTTATTGGTGAGGACATCTCAGGGGCTTTACTTGATAAATGAGATGCAGTGTAGTATGTTTTCCTTGGGCTTATGGGCCTAGTTATTGAGATTCAGTTAGTCTTCATGCCCAAAATTAAAACTTTATTTTTTATGAAGATCACTTTTTAACCCAGCTTTAGATGGCCGAATAATGCAGCATGTGAATCTAGAATGGTCCCAAGTATCAAAGCTATTTTTACTTGTAAGTGGGCCACTGGAATTATGCGGCAGCAGAGGGCCAAATTATTCGGTAGGGTTGTGCAAATTCTTCGGCAAGAAAAAGCAATTTATGCAGCAGGGTGCGGCACATTTTTTAAATAGTATTGCTTCATTATTTTGTACTTTTTACACTTGTGGAACACTGTCTGGGTATTGGGTGCACCTCATTAGTACTAGAATAATACCCAAATATAGCAATAAGCAACAGAAAGGTGACAGGTCAACTTTTGCAAATGGCCTTTCACTGCACGGTAACATGTGCCGCTACGGTTTTAGTACATTTTTACCCGTTTGATCTAGAATCAAAAATTACTTTTTGTTAAAATCTGCAGATTATGCAGCAGATGATGGATTTTGTGGCAATTGCATCAAATCTATAATTATGCGAAAATTGCTGCACGGTCGCATAATTCCAGTGGCCCTGCTTGTAAGTAGCTAGTTTCTTCACCTTGATCAGATGGAAATAAAGCTTGCATCCGTGAAGTCTTGGAGGTGGCCATCCAAAACAAATGACAAAATTATGGGAAATCACCCATTTTGGATCCGAAATAATTGTAGTGTGAAATTATGAATCCGAAATAATGGTGGTGCAACAACATGACCAACATTACTTCAACATCATTGTAGGCCGACCACCCAAGACAAGCCTTCGATCAAGAACTCTTCTACAAATCCTAGAACAAATCCTAGAACTCGTTTCAACAAACCTCAATAGCAGGCCATTCTGTCTCAGGTCAAGCTATCAAACTGCAGAAGCCACTGCCTATCCAGATGAACCAGAAAACAACCTTGCTTCCGGAAGGCCCACAAACTTACTTCTTCAAATGTTAATACCCTTAAAATTGGTCGTTAAGCAACCCAAATGACAGCACCCATCATCCATGAAACTAGTGGACAATGATACAAAGAATAAGCTAAGGAATCCTCCAGGCAAGAACTCACCTGTTTCAAGTACAATAAAGCGGCACGAAGCAGGATTTAGCACATTCTCAAATATGAACAAGTATTACAGCAGGGTCAGGTTTGTCACAACATGATCAACCTCTTGCCAGGGCCTCACAGCCTCAGCCATCTCTCCCCACAGAGAACTTACTACAGCTGTGCACCTCTCCAACCACATTTACAGATCCAGGCAGGTTTGAGCACTGGAATGTTACACTAGTGGCAGATGCATGCTATGCCAATGCTAGATAACAGAACAAACAATATTGGTGGTAGACTGTGTGCTATAAAAATACCAATAAAATTACCTATGTTGGGTCTTATTATAGAAACTTTTCCATAGAATTTAAAGAAAACAAATACATTTGTACAATTTTGCTGCTTGCGTGACAGGGAAAGGTGCAATCAGATTTCAGACGTAATGTTTGCACTTAGATAATAAAAAAAGCAAATTAATTTCCTCAATTCTCAAATGTAAAAAATTGCACTCATTTTGAGGGCAAACACATTTAGCTCTGCTATTGTTGCATAGGCCTAACAGATTGTGCCAAATCTGTGTACACTCTTATTTTTTATGTATGGCTATTTTTATTTTACTTGAATGTATTTTCTAAAATCTTGACTGTGTACATTCCGTGCTTCGTTAGCAAAAAAAAAAAGTGTGTAGTATACATTTATGCCTTTTAAAATAAAGCCTGCGTGTAAAATAACCTCGCATGAAATGTATGTCCCTCATTCCGTAAAACACATCAGTTAAATGGGCCCTGATATTTTTGTGCCAGGGCAAAATATTTGAATATGGCTTCAGGGTAATTGGGTAGCAGCAGTGTGAAAAGAGAAACGACAAGTCCCAGAATGCTAGATACTGTTGACATTAAAACCAGGACGAACTTGAATCTCATAATGAAATAGGGTTACTGGGACACTTAAGAGAAGTGTGCTGCATTTCAGAAAGACCATGTATTAGGAAGGTGGAATGAGCGGTAGATAAGAAAGGGGGTAGGCGTGAGGGGGAATCACGCGGTGGGGGCCCTTGTGTGGAGGGTGTGGAAGCAGGTCGAGTGCTGAGTAATCAGGGCCCGGGATGCTGCTGAACGCAGCACTGTGGCGCTGTGAATGCTGCGCAGTTTACTGTCGTCAGCAGTTCTGTCAGCTGCTGTAACATCACCGAGCCTCCTGTCTACCCGCTGCAGCACTTTCCCGCCTCGCTCTCCTAAAGGTGGTGCTTAATTTTGGAAGATTTTCTCCCGTCAATTGCATGGAACCTAATTATTCTTTTGACATTTTTTCCGACTATGACGCACTCCTTTGGAGAAGCAGTCGAACTCGAAGGCCTCGGCTGACTGGACCTCGTTTACCCTTTGTGAAAGTCCATACCAGCGTGCCCTCCTTATACGAGCCTGGAGCTGAAAGGAAAGTTCTGAATGTAGGCCACATTAGCACTGTGTAATGCATTTTCTGTGCAGTGCAGTATTAGCCAAGAACCTGACATGTTGGCGCTATATTCTGATGTCGGGTATTGTTGTCCCCTGCGTTGGTTGCCAAGGCATAGAACCAGGCTTCCCAGCACTATTTGCACCAGTGGAAAAGTGAGACACTATGGGGTCTATTATGATGTCGGGCGGATCGCCACAGCCCGCATGGAAGTGGCGATCCGCCCAACATCATTTCCCGCCCGCCCCCCCTCCCATTCCCCTGCCATGTTATGATGGGGAGGGTACCGCGGCGGACGGCAAGACCGTCCACCGCTTTTCTGCCCTGTGGACGAGTCGACCGAGCGGAATAGGGTTGAATATGGTGGCGATGTCTGCTAGACACCACCAGCCATATTACAATGTCAGCGGGAAGCAGCCTTTCCGTGGCAGCATTGCCACGGAAAGGCATGGGGATTCTTCAGTTGGGGGCCCGTTGCAGGCCCCCAGGATGTGGGGGCCTGCCATATTACAATGTCAGTGGGAAGCAGCCTTTCCGTGGCAGCATTGCCACGAAAATGCATGGGGATTCTTCAGTTGGGGGCCCGTTGCAGGCCCCCAGGATGTACCCCCTGCATTTGCATACACAACATGGCAGGCGCCGCGCGGTGCCTGCCACATTGTGCATGCAAATGCACAAGTGCCTTTTATGGATTGCGGTGGGCGCTGCTGACAGCACCGCCCGCCGCAATGCAGAAAATGCGGAATGCGCTCGCCAGTGTGGTGGGCACATCCTAATTGCACATGCGGGACCGCCGCACACATAGCGGGCGGTCCCATTTCCCAGGGCGATGGCAGGTGGGGAAAGTTCGCCCGCCATCGTAATAGACCCCTAAGACCCTGATTTATACTTCGCAAAAATGAGCGCACTTGCGAAATAGTTCACCATATGCTGCACAGTATGAAGATTTTAACAACAAAAAACGTTTTTGCTAAATGACATTAAAAGTTATTAAAAATTCTGCACTCCATGATTTGAAAAAGCTACCTGGTCACCTCTCAGATTTTATTGCTGTGTGCAGGTATGTAAAGAGGTGACATGTTTGCCGAGGTAGCATAAAACTTTCTTGGAGGATGACTGCATCAGGAAAAGGAGCATTGGCATAGCCAATAGGTCAATAAGTGTTTAGCCGTGCAGCACATTATCGTGGGCGCTGTGCCGCCAGGGATTGAAGAGCTATACCATTACTACACACTGGGCCATGCAGTCTTATTCAGGAACACTTGCTGTAAAACAGCAACAATTTTGTAAGTAGGTGCTACGCACTTTTAACTTACCGCCCTATTAGAGTAGTTAGTACTTTTAAAAACATATTTCAGTTAAGACAGAGAAAGAACAAATATAGTGTTTAATCATTGAAAATAGGAATGCTGGTAGAAAATGCAAACCTGCAAAAATCAAAGTAATGTGTAATATAGTAAAAACGTAACGTGTTTAATGGTCGCTTGACTCCCGTGCTTTAGAATCACAATACAGTTAATGTATTTCACTACCAGCACGCCAAACACGACTTATTTGTAAAATAAACGTTAGTATTAGTTGGGTGTGTATCTATTAATTATAATGTGACTGTGAGAGGGCATATTAATAGGCTCTTCCTGTGCATACAGGATGGAGGCAGGGTGCTAGTAGAGCAGGGCACAAAACAGCTGGCTCTGCAGCACCGTGGCCTGCACTGCCCAGAACTGTCGGACTGATGTACGTCAGCCCCAAACCACCAATCCTATATGCAGCACCTTCACAGTGATGCTCGTACCCTTAAGCATAGGGCAGAATAGTGCATTGCCTTGTTGACATAGGCCATACGTTCCTCCCGTTCCTTGGACACATTCATGCAAGTGATGGCACCCTCTAGATGCGTGAGAACTCCAGAGTCATGCTTGTCTGAACTATAACCCAAAGTGGAAGAAAAACTTTAATGGGGTGCGCTCAAAGCCCCCGGATCCCTGCATATTCACCCGCAAGGAGCACATGTGCTGCGATGCAAGACAAACGACGGAATTTAAAACGGAATAAATCACTTGTTGTATTGTTCAGATAATTTTACTTTAAAAAGTACAAACACTGTGAAAATGTACAAATGTCGCCCTCGCAAATCAAGTGTATTATTCATGTAAATTGCAATGGGCAGTCCAATAAAAGAGCCATTGTAAATAGTGTTTTGGGGTCTTTTTCCCACCAAATGGTTTAAGGTGTTTTCACACTGACAATACATTCCTGCATAAACATGTAGCTGCCATAAAACCAGAGTGAAACATAAAAAAAAAATCTTTGTCAGTCAATACAAATGGCTGGCTTCAGGTCTGCATGTCACCATGCAAGTTATGCTACAGTGCAAGCTTCTGAATCTTCGTCTTGAAGTAGAAAATATATGCTGCAGATATGCAGACAGACATGGGAGTTTTGTCCTCAAGTTGTCAGCACCGGCAGACATTCCCATTCTGACAAAGTCTCACAAAACCTACGTCCTGCATAGAGAAATGCATTAATTCATATGTCGCCCACGTAAACAGATAGACCTGCATACACACACACGCATAGGCGAACAGATAAAGACAGACTAACCTTCACAAACAGACATCCAGGTAAACACACACAGACATGTGAACAGAGACAGACAAGCATGCAGATGTATAACAAGACACATACACACAGGTCTACAGATTGTCAACCGGATGCAGGACAACTCGCAATTATCAGGCACATTCCCCATGCATACAGGTTCTGGCAAATACAACCTTTGAGCATACACCAGTGTAGTGTAGGAATGGGAAACGACTAATATACATCTAGTAAACAAGCAGGAAGTAACTGCTGGCTGGTCTCTGGTAGTTCTAGAAGCTGCAGGGGCTGTGTATGACCAGACACGAGCAGTGCAAGGGGAGCAGGACACCCAAGCTCGCCCAGTGTATGCTGGCAAAGCTGCCCCACGCTCCCCCACACACCTCCCATGCCTGGTGTCTGCTGCCCAAGCAGCAGTAAGCACACCGTACCAAATGAAGTGTTTAAAAATATAGCGCTGCCACGTTGAAGTTGTGGGGTCTCTGCCTCAACGTAAGCGAGAGCTTAGGCAGAAAAGACAAAAATTATTAAAGGTCAAGGACTACTGTGTTTTTATTTTTCCCATTAGAGTACAGTGGGTTTGCCAAACAAACGCATATCATTCGCTTTTTATTTGGGAGGCAAAGATGCACATTATTCTTAAGTACTTTGAGAGTAGTGCTTAACTTCACACTGCTGCCAATAAATGGTGCAGGTGGCGGGACAGGAACAAGAGTGGCCTCAGGCGCGCATGAAACAGCATGGGAATAATTCAATTAAAAAAAAAAAGAGTGCGCTGAACAAACAATAAATAAATCTAAGTGTAAGGGGACATTTAACAGGGGCAGTCCCCATTAAAGTGAAAAACACATCCAAATGCAGGACAAAGAGCTACGTTTTACCAATGAAAAGAAACTAATTTAGAATGGCACAAAAAGGAACAAATGGAAAGCGGTGGGCATGGGCTAAGCACCCAGAGTAGATAGCTTGTGCGCTGCCTAGGCTCTACTTAAAAAAGACTCCAGGTGGATGGGGTACTCCACCACAAATGTGACAGATGTCTTGTTTGCCGTATTACAAGTGCAATATTGCATATGGCTCTTGAAGCAGGGTAGACCGGATGGATAGCCATCCTTCATGTTAACGGAAGATCCCGCCCACCAAACTCTAAATAAGGTCCACCTGGAAACTTCACTCTATGAGGGCCATTAACCCACTTCAGAATTTTGTGAGTAGATTAGGCAAGAAACCACCTAAGGAAATGCTATTTATTTATAAGGCTAAGTGTCTGTCAACTGCCCTATATGGGGCAGGGGTTTGGGGGTACAGTGACTGTCAATCTCTTCAAGTAGTGGAAGACTCCTTTTCCAGGAATCTCTTATCGGTCCCTCAGAGCTTCCCTTCGGCAGTTTGCCACCCTGAACTGGGAACCCCTTTTATAACAGACGCTGCAAGATTACAACCACTCTTACTCTGGCATAAGATCTGGACCTCAGAAGAGACTAAACTCACTTGGGAGATCATTGGGGATTGTCTTAACTCGCTGTTTCCCCTCCAAATCCCCTGGCTGAACTATACTAAAAACCTGTGCTCTGATTTAGGAAATCCAGAATACTTCAACTCCCATAACTCATTGTTTCAAATCAGTAGACAAGATCTCAAACAGGCCTGTCTTGCTTTCTTTGAGGACCTCAGACTCACATCTGAACTTGTTAAACGCAGTGTCCACCAGAATCAATTGATGCTGACCATTTATGATATATAACCTTATCTAGTCTATGTACAGGAAGCAAGACATACTCTTTTTCTTACTAGATTTGGGTTAAATATATTTGATTGATTGATAATGTATTCATTTGTTAATGGTTGGTCTCGGCCTCTCATTAAATGTCCTTGTGACAATGTGTCTGATTAGACTACAATGTATATAGTGCTATTTTGTAAATATTATAATATTCATTCAGAGGAAGAAAATTATTTTACCCTGCCTACGCGAGCATACATTTATTTGCGCAATGCCGTCCTGCATATCTGTTTTGACACACTGTCTACCCCTCTGCTTTGCTGTATCATAGCATCCTAGTTATCTGCAGTTTTCAACCAGGGGAAGTCGGCACATATTTTAAAGACTCAGGGCCATATGTATCAAAGGGTTTTACCCATTCTGTGTCTATGGGAAAATGTGTTCATACATATGGCCCTCAGTCACCTCATGAACACATGCATTTATGGCTCTTTTTGTATCTGCCTAGATCATGGGTCTCCAACCTTTTCTGTAATAAGAGCTACTTACATTCATTGAAACTCATCGAGAGCTACTAATATTATTAGTGATGTAATACTGACCACAAAGATTGCATTAGTTGTCACCTTATGCAAGGTTACTATTTTGCGATCACCTCAGTGCATCAGGCATGATTGCCAGCAGTGATGTAAAAAAGCCTTTGTCAATATGGAATGCCTGTACATGGGTAATAAATAACAGCCATGGCTGCAATGCCTCTAGCACCAAGGTAATACGATTTGTAAAAAAGTCTCTCCGATGCCACGTGATTAAATACTCAAACATCAGCTTTAAATATATTTTGGAATTTCAGCCATTTTTCTCCAAATATCAGCTTGTGAGTTCTGAAAATAATTATAACTTCCTTACGAGTTTACATTCTCTATTTTGGCCTATGTATAATATTTCAACCAAGTAAAAGGTTCTATTTAAGTAGGCTGGTCTCCACAGAGGAGAGCTACTTGCAGATAGCTGTAGAGGTAGCAGTATCTGCCTGGTCTTGATTTATCATTCATTTAAAAAAAATGTTTTTTAAATTAACCGTTTGGTTTTATTCCTTTTAACGATGAAAATCTTATTAAGTTTTAAGTGTTCGTGCTTTTCTGAACGTGTCGGACATTTCAACTAAAGGTCAATTTTTGGGGGATTTACTACACAATTGTTTTTTCTGCAAGAGCAATTGCTGCGCATGTAAACAGACTGCTGTTGGAATCATAGAAATTTGGAACCTGGTTTCATTTCAAAAGTAGACAAAAATGGTTGTTTGCACCCGTTTTTGCATGAAAGCCATCTTATCTATGAGTTGAGCACAAATTGCGTCGCTCAAAATATGTGCTTGCCAAAAATGTCACTGCAAATGCTGAAAATGCAAAAATAATATGCACAAAAGAGGCACAACTACAATTTCTAAGAATGTTTCCTCAGTTTGGTGTTATTTTCACCAGGGTGTTCTTGCACTCTTCTAATACAATGGGATCTTAATTAGTCTCTTGGTGAGACTGTGTGTAAAGTTTTCTTTTTTTTGGCAAAACAGCAATGTCAAACTTTGAAACTTTCAACGTTTTTTACCTTAACATAAAAATGTAGACTTTCGCAACAATTTATGGCACATATCACTTTACAAAATGGATGCTACATAAGAGAAAAAAAGTTAGACAGATTTATCAAGTCTTTACATCAGTGCAGCAAAGCACCACTGTCATAATAAACTATTTACTTTACAGTTTAAAACTTTTTTTGCGCTGAAATGTTGTCTAAACATAATGCAAAAAGGACTTTGTGCAACTTTCCATCACTTTGCATTAAGATGTTCCATGGGTGGTTCATGAGAATTCCCATGCGACTACCCATGTTTTTTTGATTTATTTTACACAAAGCTCTATCTATTGACAATGACAGACAGGGCTTTGTGCTACAACATAATGTTGCCTCACTGCAGTTGTTAAAAAGGAGACGTGTTATTATTTCTCCAAACTTTTTTCAACAGTGCCTGTGTGCTGCACTATACAGCGCCCGTCCTGCTGCGGAAAAGTTTAAAGTTACTCTCCACATAGGTTCCCTTCCAGCAGTAGCAGCTCGTAGAGGGAGTGCTGCGGGGCGGTGAGGCGGGTCGGGGGAAAGGGTAGGACGGGGGAAAGTAAACCACGGAATACAGCCGAACGGAAGTAAGTACATAAATAAATAAACAAAACAAATTACACTGCGCACGCTGCATTGCCATTTGGCTGCTACTGCCTTCCAGTACAAAACCTATACTAGACATCACACACACGTGCACCATGGTGTATGGGTGTGTACATGGCAAAGAAATAGTTAGATATGGTACTATCCTGCTTACCCCTTCTCACGCAACGCAGTGCAGCAACTTTCATACCTGTGCTGCGTTGCGTGATATTTGTAAAATTGCCTCTTAGTGGTCTGCACAGGCTCGTCATATGAGGGATGCAGTGGGTCATTATTCCCCAGGTGCCTAGTTTTCCATGGCACCACCTTTTTACTGCAAAATGGTTTACACATTTTAAAGTAATCCTGCTCTGTTTATCAATTACAATGCTATCTAACTTTGACAATACAAGTGGATGGCATCAGACTCTGGGTTTTTGCTGACTCAGGCACGATACATTCTTCAAAAATGCCTGCTGCTGAGTAATGGGCAAGTGCATAGAAAAGCTTTCTAAAATGTGAAGCTGTGCAAAGAAAAAATCTGCATACATTTTTCAGAATGGCATCAAATGGAGTGAACATTATTTTAATGTGCAGTGAAATTATATTACCAAATTAAAATAAAAAAAAAACAATTTGCAAATGTATACGGTATACATTGTACACCTTTCAAAGACCAACAATAAGAAACCTTGCTAAAGTTTACCTTGCACAAAAAAATTATAAATCCTATCTAAAGGCTGCTGGTAACCACACGGTGGCGATCTAGTTACCAACATGCTAGAGTGCTACTGATTGAAATTTACATTTAAATTAGACTTCTCCAGGCAGTAGCTAGTGAGCGTCTGGTAGTGGCAAACCCAGTCTACTAAATAAGAAGCTTTTGCTTGGTTGAATGAATATGTGTATACCAAAATTGAGTGTGTGTTTTCAAGACAAATTGTGTGTATTTTCAGAACTCATAAACTGATGTTTGGAGAAAAATGGCTGAATCTCAAAAATATGATTTATCAATGAAATCTCAATTTTAAATATCAGGTTCTGGGAAGACATTTTGCTATTAAAAGTACCTTTTTGTTGAGGCATTGCATGTATAGAAGTTCTGTATTACCCACATATAGGCATTCCAAATTGTTTAACACTTTTTTTTATATGACTGCTGGCATCCCTGCCTGATGCAGTGATTCAATCATTGCTGGTAATCTTGCTTGAGGCGGCTGCTAATGTAATCTTGTCTGAAGTGGTAACCATTACATCTCTAATAATATCAGTAGCTCAGGATATTTTTCATTGGTCATTAGTAGCTCTCTTTACAGAAAATGTTGGAGACCCCTGATTTAAATGATTGTGACTTTTTAAAGTTGTATACCTTTAATTTACAAAGGAGCAGCACATACTCTTTCTAAGGATCATGTTCATCAATGTAAAGTTACTCATTTGCCCACATTTATCTGCTTAACTCTAAAAGCCATGCTCTGGCAAGTGATGTTTTTTCCCGTCTGGCAGCTGATTTGTGTATTGCATGTCTAGGGAAGCGCAACAACACTGCCTAGGGGACCTAGGTGAAAGGAAGAGCATAGAGTGACTTGCAAAAATGGCTGCTACTTACAACATTGAAGGGTTGAATGCTGTATTTGTGGCACCAGGCTAGGCAGTACCGTTCTGCAAAAGGTGGATATTTGTTGCAAAAACCTTTAAAGAAATACAGGAAGTCTCCACACAGGGGGTAGCACGGGGAGGGGGGTTATTTAATAAAATTAAAACAAAAAAAACTTGCCTCTGGTCCCATGTCACGTCTCCTGCTCTGTTTCTGCTCACAGAAAGCAGAAGCAGGTAGCCTTCATCTCCTCCCCTAAGCCAAATCACAACGCTGCAATGGCAGCCTTGTAATTGGCCAAGATCCGTCCAAACAGTCAACACCCATAACATTGGGCTAGCCATTCTTCTCCGACCAGCCCACCCCCACCAAACCGTGTTTCGCAGTGCGAGAAGTTGAAACATAAAATTGGATTTATACAATTTTATGTTTCTGCTTCTCGCTTTGCGAGAAAGCAGTAAGACGACGCTTTTCCACCCACATGGAGGAGCTGCCCCTGCCAGATGCAGTGTTTAATTACAGCTGATGGCTGTGGGTGGGGCGCACTGGCACTTACTTTTTGGGGACCAGTGATAGAGATCAGGGTGCATAAAATATCCCCACTTCCACGGATAGAGTAATTTCACAGTTACACGCACATACACTCATCATACACTAGGGCCCATTTCACTAACATACGCTCAAATACTCTACCGGCACAGAACCTGTGGAAAGAAAACTCCTAAACACCCTGCATCTACATCGAGGTCGATAAGACCTGGTTATTGTAACTGTCCTGAATCATGATCTAAGCAATCTATACAACAATAATCAAAATAGAGTACTCAATAATTGACAAGAAATAACCACCGACACTGTAATTAAAAGTATGGTACTTTATCTAAAATTAGTCAAAGGAAATCAATCAGAATAAATCATCATTCTCATAATTACCTATTCTAGCTAAATGTCAGAATGGGTCAGGACAGGTCTCTTGGTAAAAGTCTCCCGAATCACCGTCCTCACAGCATCGATCCTCACCAACGCAGGTTTGGGAAGAAAATGGCAAAGTGGAAAAAACCCTCTCTAGGCTAACAATTTTTATAGTATTTTAAACAAAGGAAAGAAACAAAAAGTATTCATCGCATCCGCCGAACCTCTGAGCAAAGCGAGAAGGAAAGGATGTAGCATCGCTACATTTGGAAAATCTCCGCTCAGGAAAATCACAAAAATAAAAAGACAGAACAGGAACCAAAAATAAAAATGTATCCTTTAGCTTCCACATTTCCTCGGCGATGACACAATAAGCTTAGAGTCTTTCTTTAAGGCTCCTTTGTCTTCCAAGGCTGTCAAGGCTGTTCCGATGCATCTGGAAACTTGCCCAGAACTGCTGCTGTCCTCACGGAAAGTTTTAACCAGGCAAGGACTGTGGTCAGATGACTCGACCATATTCAGCAAGGCCCTCTCATCACAAATCACTCACTCGAGGCCAGGCTGCAAACGGCGGCCATGTTTTGTTAGGCCACAATAGACCATCTTAATTGAAAGAGACAAAAACAACGTTACCACAGCATAGTGATTAAACAGTGTTAACCCCACTAATACCCTTATGTGTGTGTAATTATCTAGCTTTTGCAACACGGAAAAGCATTAATTCGAAAGCGTTTTGTGCTTTAAAATAAATAGCACTCAGCAACATTTAAACATGTAAACGTACACGTTATTATTAATTAGCACACATACGCGTCCCCACGTGTAATCCTCTCTTGTTAATATGTACATGTTGATCAGTATAAAAACACTTACACAAAACAAATAATTAATAATTAATGATTAATGTTAGTTTTGACAAATAGACAAACCAGAGCTTAAAAACCCGATAGATTTTTAAACAGAAAATTCTGCTCCAGCAATCCCCCCTTTGGTGATTTTATCACCAAATAACCCAAAAAACACAAAAAAAAATTTTAGTGAATTTTAGTCCCATTTTAAGAGAAATTGGGAAATGTCTTTTTCTCCTTACACAACACTACACACCAGTCACTCTTTCATCATCCCTCTTTGTTTCTAAGTAGACACTCTCCCTCAATTCTTCTAATTCAATTTCTTGTGGTTCTCTTTTCAACCTTTTATTTCTCTTTTCATTATTTCTTTTAATTAATTTCTTTTTCCCTCCCCTGTTTTTACAACACAAACACACTAATCTAAGTATCAATAAAGCAACAATTATACAAGATAAAGGAAACAATATCTTACCTATAATAGTACTACCTATTTTTGCAATAAAACTCTTAACAGCTATCACCTTATTAGCTAATTTAGTCCAGATACTTTCAGCTTCAAGTGGTACTAATTCTTCATGCAAATCGGTAATATTTTTGATATAGACCTTCAGGTCTTTGCTTTCGTCCGGAATGTAAGTGCAACAATGTTGAACTTTCAGCATTCCACAAACTCCACCCTCCTTGGCTAATAGAATATCAAGGGCAAGTCGATTTTGCATTGACATGGCACGTACGGCAATCAATTCCGTATTCACCAAAAGAAACCCTCCAGCGGTATTTGTCGACAAGCGATCCACCACTGTTGACAGTTTCCGAATCCCATGAGCATTTAAAGAAATTCCCACTGCTGGAATCAAAGCTCCAAAAATGTCACCTACTATTTCAGACCAAGTTTCTCTTTTGAAACGCATTAGTAAATTAATATGTTCTACATCTTCTATTCTATCTATATGAAAAATCTTTGGAAAGACCAGGCCCACATAACACGTGCCATACCAATGGTCAGGCAACTTGTAATAAGCCTTGTTCCCACAAACATAGTACACTCCTGGAAAAATTGTATCTTCTCCACCTCTGAAACCCCATCCTGTTGCAATGAAGTATGTATCATGGCATTCACTAGTCCCAACAAAGTATGTATCATATTGAGATTTCCTTCTTGTAATGCACAGCTTACCCTTCTGTGGTGCAGCTAGAGCTAAAGTTGGACTAGCCCCATTTCTCAATTCTTTTCCCATCTCAATGTCCCAAATTGTCTCACTCACTTTATATTTTCCTGCTTTTTCATGCATGCTCAATCTCCTTTCCTCCACCATATTTAGGAAATAATAATAATAAAGCTAAAACACCCCATAATAGCATTAATAATCCAGTACAGCAGCAACACATTCTACACCATCTTCTTACGAAGGCACATCTACTTTGATTATTCTCTGTGTTAGCCATTTTACTACTTTGACCGTGTCTTTTGACTTAGCCTCTTCTACTCCACTACTTGAGACTCTAATTTGGATTACTTCAAACAATCAATTTCAGTTTCTTCTTTTTTCCCACTTTCTCCAAGTGATTTCTTTTGTTCACTCAGTTTGGATATTCATCATTTTTCACTCCAACTTCTTCGACATCAAATTGTATTAGATCTCCAACAATATCCTCAGTATCCGACTTTTCATCAATGTCAGTCAAGATTACTTTCAGGATTTCTCCAGTATCTTCCTCAACCACTTCTCGTACGGTCTCCTCTGGATTTCCTTGGCTTTCTGCCTCTTCACCTTCAGACAGTGCCACGTACGTCCATTCCGGCGACCTATACTTCTGGTTAGGTTTTCTTATTCTCTTGATCCCTTCTGGTTCTTGTTCTTTTGACTCTTTTCTCTTTTCACCTTTTACCGGATTCTGACTCGATACTTCATTCACTTGCTCAGCTTTCGAAGTATTTGCTCTTATCAGTCTGTATCTCAGCCTCTTTATTCTGTTGTTAGGCCAAAGATCTCCTCTCACAACTTTTTTTGGTCTCGTTTCTGTATTATTTCTCTCTCCAATCCAAGTTCTCTTTCTCAGAACTCGACCCTCTGATTTCTCATTCTCACTTTCATCCGAATCTGTTTCAAATGCCTCTTGTTCTTTGGCAGCTCTCTTTTGCTCCACAGTCTTTTTCACCACTGTTTGAGACTTCCCTACTTCTTTCCCTCCTCGGATCTCCGACACGCAATCTTCTTGCTGTCTACTTGTCCCTTTACCTAGCTTATCAGGAATGTTCCCTACACCTCCTCGGGGGTCTTCCGCAATCTGTCCCTCTCTATCTTCTTCTGACCCTACTTCTTCAGGTACAATCTCAAGTGGTTCTTCGTTCTCCTCCTCTTCTGATCCAGGAGTAGTCTCTGTGGAATTGCTCTTTTCTTTTCTTTTTTCTTCACTGCTTTTCGGAACTTCAGGCTCTTTCACAGAATCTGATCTTTTTCCCAAGACTTTCAATGGTTCTCTTGAAGTCTTCTCTGACTCTTTTACTGATTCTGTTTCTTCATCATCACTGGAATCTGACTCTTCAAAATACTCCTTACCAGTTCCGTCTTTCGGGTTTGGAACTCTCAGAGTATGACTCGCATGTACCCAGTTTTTCACACCAGCACACTTTACTGCAGTTGTCGTAGTCAGAATAACTTGTCTCGGCCTTCCCCACCTTGGAACCAAGCAATTTCTTCTTCTGTGCACCTTAATCCTCACCCAGTCCCCTGGACTCAGATCATGAGCTTGCTTCTTCTCAAGTGTGGTAGCTTCTTCTCCAACCTGGTGAACCACAGAATGAACTGCGTCAGCCAGGCCTTTACAGTAATCCAAAATCATGTCATCAGTTATTGTCATCAACTTATTTGCAGGTACATATGCATGTCGCATTGCACGTCCCATTATGATTTCGTGCGGACTTAAACCAGTAGTTCTATCTGGAGTAGATCTAATAGTCATTAGCACTAGAGGCAAGACATCTGGCCATTTCATGCCAGTGGCTAAACACATCTTACCAATCCTGTTCTTGATTGTGCCGTTTATCTGCTCAACAACACCAGAAGCCTCTGGCCTGTATGCACAATGTAGCTTCTGCTGTATGCTTAATGCTTCACAAATCAAACTCATGAGTTCATTATAGAAGTGTCCACCTCTATCAGACTCAATCGTTACTGGAAACCCGTACCTAGGAATCAACTCTCTTAACAGTAACTTTGCCACTGTTATTCCATCATTTCTCCTAGTCGGATAGGCCTCCACCCATCTTGAAAACAAGCAGACTACCACTAGAACATACCTCAGTCTGTTCACTTGGGGCATTTCAATGAAATCAATCTGCATTCTTGTAAAAGGACCTCCTTCTCTGCCTATTGTTCCCAGACTCACCAGTCTTTTTCCCAGTGTTAAATTGCTGGCAAATCAAACATCTCTGACAGATGCTCTCTGCAATTGTCCTGAACTTTGCATTGTACAAGGTCTGCTTAAACGACCTGATCATCGCATCCCTTCCCAAATGTCCCTGGCCATGATACATTCTTGCCATTGACGACAGCATGGAGTTCGGCATTACTGGTCTGCCATCTCTATAGACCCAAACATGGTCTGTTTCTCTTGGGGCACAACCTGCCTTAATCCAGTCTTTCTTTTCTTCCTTTCCTGCCTCATCCTGCAACTGTTTCACTTCATCCCATGTCTCTAAGACATTAGTAAACATCACAGAACAAAAAGACATTTCACCTTCTCGTTCCCGATTAATGGACTGATTATTCTTGGCACAATATTGTGCAATGTCATTGGCATATCGATTTCCAACTGTCACAAAATCATCTCCTTGTCCATGAGCAGCACACTTCACAACTGCTAACTCTTTAGGCAAATGTATTGCTTCAAGCAATTTCCCAATCACTTCAGCATTCTTTATTGGAGTCCCACTCGACGTCAAGAAACCTCTTTGTAGCCAAAGCTGGCCAAAATCATGCACAACTCCAAATCCATACTGACTATCAGTCATCACAGTCGTCCTCAAATCTTTCCCAATTTCACAAGCTTTTGTCAATGCCACTAATTCAGCAACTTGCGCAGATTTCACTCCTTTCAATGGTGATGCTTCCATAACCTCTGAAACCTTGCACACTGCATATGCTGCACACAGCACACCCTCATCATTCCTCAGGCATGATCCATCCACAAACAACACATGATCACTCTCATGCAAGGGAAGATCCCTTATGTCTGGTCTCGGTTTTGTACAGTAATCAAGCACATCCAAACAATTGTGATCATCTTCTGTTTTCACACCCACATTTTCAATATCCGGCAACAATGTTGCTGGATTCACATTCACACATCTTTCAAGAGTCACATTTGATGCTCCCAGAATCACTTTCTCATATTTAGTCAGCCGACTATGTGACATGTACTGAGTTCTGCTTCTCGTCAAAAGAATTGCCACATTATGAGGTACGAATACCCTTACAGGATATCCCATTATGATTCCCTCACTCTGTTCCAGGCTTCTGCATGTTTCAGCCACAGATTTCAAACAACCTGGTAAACCTACAGCTACAGGGTCAAGTGTCGATGAGAAGTACGCAATAGGCCTCCTCAGCAATCCATGCTTCTGAATTAACACTGAAAGTGCACATCCATTTCTCTCACTACAGTACAACTCAAATTCCTTTTCATAGTCAGGCATACCCAAAGCAGGGGCTTCACACATTCTACTCTTCAGTTCCTCAAATGCTGCCATTTGTTCCCCATCTAGTTCCAATGGGTCTGTCATCTCACTTTTTGTCAGCTTAATCAGTGGCTTTGCTATCAGAGAAAAATTAATTATCCATTGACGACAATAACCCACCATACCCAGAAACATTCTCACTTCCCTCTGGGTCTTTGGAGCTTTCATTCCCCTGATGATTTTGATCCTGTCATCAGTCACCTTTCTCAGACCTTTTTCAATATTGTGTCCAAGGTAATGCACCTCTTTCTTGCAGAATTGCAATTTGGCTGGAGATACCTTTAACCCTCCATCCGCCAGATGATTCAGTAAAGCTATGGTATCTACTTCACAAGCTTCACGTGTCTTTGATGCCACAAGCAGGTCATCAATATACTGCACTAGTACCGAGTTTTCAGGCATAATCAAGCTCTCCAATGATTTTTTCAATAACTGATTGAATATCGAAGGACTCTCTGTATACCCCTGTGGGATACGACACCATGCTAAAATACGCTGGCCAAATCTAAATGCAAAAATCGGCTGGCTGTCATGATGCAATGGAATTGAAAAGAAAGCATGACACAAATCAATCACTGTATACCACTCAGCATCATGTGGAATCTGATACAAAATCACTGATGGATTTGGCACAATAGGACAACATGCCACCACAATTTGGTTAACCTTTCTCAAATCTTGTACAATCCTAAATTTCCCATTTGGCTTTTTTAGTCCCATTATCGGTGAATTACACGGACTACTCAGTAGTTCTCTCAGAACTCCCTGCTGAATCATTTTCTCAATTATAGGAGTTATTCCTTCAATTATTTCTGGTGTCATTTTGTACTGAGGAATGTTATGATACGTAATTCCCTCTTTCACTGAAATTTTCACCGGATCTACATTATTCATCAATCCCACATCCTCTCCAGTAAAATCCCAAACTGCCCTTTTCACTGTGTCTCTCAGCTCTTGAGGCAAATCCTCCGGATTAAACACAGCAAATGCACCAACCATTTCACTTTCTCTATTTCCTAGAGTCATTCGGTACAAAACATCCTCATCTGGTGTCTCAAAAGCTATTCCATCCGGTGTACAGAAAATTGTGCAGTTCATTTTGCACAACAGATCCCTACCTAACAGGTTCACTGGACTAGTGTCACAGACGATAAATCTGTGCATGTCTGAAAATTTCCCTATTTGTACTCTTACCGGTTCAGTAAGACGTGTCCTGATTTGTGTATTGGCTACACCAACTACTTGGATTGCTTCATCCGAGAGAGGAAGATTTCTAATATCTGTTGACCTGACAGTTGATCTTGTCGCACCTGTGTCTACTAAAAAAGTAACACTTTCTTCATTTATTTTCCCATCTACAAATGGTCCTGCCTGGTCTATTTCTAGAGTTGCACCAAGTATGCACTCTTCCTCCTCTCTTCGGCACCGTCAATAATCACCCTCAGACTCACTCCCTTCATTCTTTAACAAGTACTGCTGTACCTGGTTAGAACGCCTTGGTTTGTTTACCTGTTCATCATTGTAGAATCCTGAATCCTGATTATACTTTTGTGACCCTCTATTCTGCGGCAAGGGCGGTTTTGGCTCTTGACTCTGCTGTCTCACAACTTTCTGTTGTTGCTGCTGTTGATTATTTCCTTCGTTCTGCACCTGTTGATTTAAGGATTTTCCCTCATTATTCACTAATGGTGGATTGGTACACTCAGATCTCCAATGTCCCAGTTGGCCACAGTTGTGACATGGGAACTTTTTTTTAGCTTCCTCAAGATTCCCCTTTCCTTTTCCTGCATATCTAGGTCTATTCCCTGCATTATTTCCTGCACTATTCGCCTGTTCCACCAACTGTGCTTCCTGTCTTTGCGCAACCTTCACTTGTGCCCACATTGCTTTCTCTTTCAGCTTTCTCTGCTTTGCTTCAATTTCATCACTGAAGTATTTCGCATGTCTCAGAATCTCATCTATTTTCTTACTCTGCCAGTCCACTGTGTGTTCACGAATTCTCTCACTAATCTCAGGTCTCAGGCCATATACAAATCTGTATACAAAATGACTCAAATCTTTGTCACCCAGGTGTTCATCTCCACTGAATTGTTTAAAAGCCAGTATCAGCCTCTCATAAAAAGCATGAACGGATTCTTTTGCTTCCTGTTGTGTTCGATCTATTTTAACCCAGTCTGTTTCTTTTGGAGGTACCTTACTCTTCAGGTATACCATCACCTGTTCATACTTTCTCATTACCTCTGGATCTGGTGCTCCTGATCTCTGATCTCTTGGATATTCCTCAGTAGGCCAACTCACAACTATTTTACATTCAGTCCACAAGTCTGCTGGAACAATTATATCAAACAGACTATTCAGGTCAATCCACAGCACTTTTGACAATTTCACAAACCTATCTACCTGCCTATACCACTCGACGGGCTTTTCTCTCAATCGAGGGAAATCATTCGTAAATGATAAAATATCCTGTCTGGTCCATGGAACATGTACATATCCTCCTCCAGGTATTTCTCTCATAGGATAATTATCCACTGGTTTCTCCTTTTCTCTCACAGTAAATGCTGAATAAGTCCTATCCTCTGATTCTTCTCTTTTCTTGTACCACCTATCCTTCCACTTTTCTACATCACCCCATCTTCGCAACAATGCGACCATCTCTTTAATCTGTCCTGTTCTACCAGCACCATTCAAATTTTCAATATCTTTATCTGTAAAATCCATCCTGTAAGTTTTTTGCAAAGCTTTCACCTTATCAATGTCAACTCCCTGTTCATTCGCTATTGCTCTTAACCTGTCATGTGTATTTCTCGCTCTCCAGGTAATGTTTTTACACATAAACAACAGCTCACCTTCATGATGATTTTTAAGAATCTCTGTTGGAACTGTCCCTGCAACAAGCTCTTCTAATTCTACACGTAACCTAGCCACATCAATTGCTTGTGAATCTTTATCCCTCTTCTGAAGAACTTTCATCCAATCATTCAAATCTTCAGCTGTAATTTCAGTAGTTTTTCTCACTGGAACCACTTTCTTTTGCGGTTCTAAAATCGGCATTCCTGAACAACTAGCTTCACTAGCATCCAGTCCTTCACTACATGTGTCATGTCTCGATTGTCTCAGATCACTACTTTCTGTCCTTCTTCCTGAATCTCCTGAGGGACCAGCTGAACTTGTTAACTTATTCCCAACATATGGAATCACCAAACCATTTTCACCTGTCCTCTGGTTATCAAACACAGGCATTATCGGACCTATAGTTACAGGTACCGTAACAGCTTCCAGATTCTTTGTTAACTCCCTAATCTTTTCAGTTAACTCTGATGTAGTTCTGACTAATTCTCTTGTATTCCCGTTACCACATCGATTCTCTCTCTCCCTGAAAGGATTACCACTTCTTAACTCAGGTGTCACATTTTCTGTCTCAATGATACGCACTGTATCTCTTATCGGAGAAACAATTGGTGTGCTCTCTTCTGGTTCTGGTCTATATGGAGGTGGTCTCTTGTAAATCATGTCATTCAAGACCTCATCCTCATACTCATTAACTCCATATCTTCTCACTTCAGCCTCAGGAACCCTACCTGCTCCCTCTTCAACTGTTCTCATAGGATATAATCCCTCTGACATACTAGCATCTTGCCATCTTTTCATTCGATCATGATGAGTTTCACGATCATGTCTCCTTCCGAACATGTACCTGTAATGTCCTCCAGACCTCTGCTTTTCTCGCTCATGTACTTCCTCTTCCCATTCCACTAAAGCCTCAAACTGTGTCGGCCTTGGTTTTGGGTCAAGACATAACATCTTTTCCCGTAAATTTCTCAACACGGCCAGATTAAATGAACCATGTTCTGGAAATGCTAGAACACCATCCTCTTTGGTATACCTAACCCAGTTTTCCAACCATATACAGGTATGATACCCATATCTCGCAGCCATGAAGGATACAGGTGTTTTCGCTGGAGGTAACAATTCACCCTCTCTCGTCTTAACATCTTTATCCTTGTCAAACCACCTTTTGATTTTTCCAAAGAATGTTTTCTTCTTTTTCTCTTCTTGGTAATACATTTTAGCGTTTACCAAAACTTTCTAATCCCTTCCGTATTATAAATATACAATACGATTTTTCAACCAATAACAGCGCGACTCACACTAACGCACCAATCCTAGCGCGAGCACTATTCTGATCCACTATCCAATCAGAGCGCGGTCTCTATGACGTCAGCAGCCGCTGCAGTCGCCTGTCTCCTGTCTCCTGTCACTCGTCTACCCCTCCTTTACAAAACTCTTCAGTAGACTTCGTGTCAAAACTTCTACAAAATCTATTAGTTACAACATATAAACATCTCCATTGTCTGCTTCGCTAACCACAGAATAGTAAAGAAAAATCTATTTCACAAGAACAACGGACTTTCATACATTCCTTAACTGTTTCCTCTAGGACTTGTCCAAAGAGTCTTACAATTAACTAAATGTATATGCATTCACGCACATTCATACAAGAAAATATAGTACATACACACAGAATCCTGCTTCCCGAGAACAGCGAACAATCTGTCCCACTACAGAATTATAACACACGTCAACCAAGCAGCTTACCTCTGCCCAGTTCCTCAAACAAGCTCAGAGAATACCTATTACTTCTCCTGCCATAAGCTTTAACGGTGAACCTTACAGATCCCTGGGACTTAGACCAGAGTTTCACAGATAACCTTCGCTACCATACGCACTCCTTGTATACCAGAAATATATCTAATAGTAACATACAACAATGTCACTAATTCCGAACTCAGACAATGTGACGCGCAACTTCAATTGCCACACGTTTTTCTTACCATCCCGTCTTTCCCGAGAGCAGCATATACTTCCCTCTGCCCTACTACGGAACTGCTACTAGCTCCCAAATTCCAGAAGCACTACATATAACTCAACATGACGACTCCAACATATAGTATTAGTACATATATCAACATCAATCAATAATCAATAATCAATAATCAATAAGCTAATGTACAAGCAATCTAATCAGATCAAGACAATCATCAATAACCATCCTAACTCTGCTACCAGGAAATTGATAGAGATCAGGGTGCATAAAATATCCCCACTTCCACGGATAGAGTAATTTACACGCACATACACTCATCATACACTAGGGCCCATTTCACTAACATACGCTCAAATACTCTACCGGCACAGAACCTGTGGAAAGAAAACTCCTAAACACCCTGCATCTACATCGAGGTCGATAAGACCTGGTTATTGTAACTGTCCTGAATCATGATCTAAGCAATCTATACAACAATAATCAAAATAGAGTACTCAATAATTGACAAGAAATAACCACCGACACTGTAATTAAAAGTATGGTACTTTATCTAAAATTAGTCAAAGGAAATCAATCAGAATAAATCATCATTCTCATAATTACCTATTCTAGCTAAATGTCAGAATGGGTCAGGACAGGTCTCTTGGTAAAAGTCTCCCGAATCACCGTCCTCACAGCATCGATCTTCACCAACGCAGGTTTGGGAAGAAAATGGCAAAGTGGAAAAAACCCTCTCTAGGCTAACAATTTTTATAGTATTTTAAACAAAGGAAAGAAACAAAAAGTATTCATCGCATCCGCCGAACCTCTGAGCAAAGCGAGAAGGAAAGGATGTAGCATCGCTACATTTGGAAAATCTCCGCTCAGGAAAATCACAAAAATAAAAAGACAGAACAGGAACCAAAAATAAAAATGTATCCTTTAGCTTCCACATTTCCTCGGCGATGACACAATAAGCTTAGAGTCTTTCTTTAAGGCTCCTTTGTCTTCCAAGGCTGTCAAGGCTGTTCCGATGCATCTGGAAACTTGCCCAGAACTGCTGCTGTCCTCACGGAAAGTTTTAACCAGGCAAGGACTGTGGTCAGATGACTCGACCATATTCAGCAAGGCCCTCTCATCACAAATCACTCACTCGAGGCCAGGCTGCAAACGGCGGCCATGTTTTGTTAGGCCACAATAGACCATCTTAATTGAAAGAGACAAAAACAACGTTACCACAGCATAGTGATTAAACAGTGTTAACCCCACTAATACCCTTATGTGTGTGTAATTATCTAGCTTTTGCGACACGAAAAAGCATTAATTCGAAAGCGTTTTGTGCTTTAAAATAAACAGCACTCAGCAACATTTAAACATGTAAACGTACACGTTATTATTAATTAGCACACATACGCGTCCCCACGTGTAATCCTCTCTTGTTAATACGTACATGTTGATCAGTATAAAAACACTTACACAAAACAAATAATTAATAATTAATGATTAATGTTAGTTTTGACAAATAGACAAACCAGAGCTTAAAAACCAGATAGATTTTTAAACAGAAAATTCTGCTCCAGCACCAGCACTTATTGTTCTTCCTCAGACTTTGACTCAAAGCAAGAGAGAGTAAGTACAAAATGAGTAAGAGAAAGGTGGTAAAACATTGACAAAGTAGGGATGAAAACAAAAATGAAAGTGAGAGCAATAGGGCTGGGAGTGTCCGATGCTAGATGAAAGAAACACGAGGTGAAATCAGAAATGCACAAAGTTGATAAGCAGCACCCCTGATAGTCAATAGCACAATCCATGGAGTTCTGAGCAGTACTTTGGGTCCCAGCACTTAGCACTTATTAGAAGGCTATGAAAATGAGGAGTTTTGTGAGTATTTTGTACTTTAGTGTAATGTTGAGATACACGTAAGGGAAAGTTAACAAGATATGCACACTTCAGCTACTGTTGCCATATAACAATCACAAATGAAAACTACACAGTGGTGTAGGAGAAGAAGTGGAAAACACCACGACCAACTGATAGGCCTAATTTCTTAACTCTGCGAGACACTTCACAAACCCCTAATTATCATGCAACTATGTTTTGTTGGCCTAATTGGAAAGCTCACAGCAGGTTATAG
This sequence comes from Triturus cristatus, assembly GCF_964204655.1. Classification (NCBI taxonomy): domain Eukaryota; kingdom Metazoa; phylum Chordata; class Amphibia; order Caudata; family Salamandridae; genus Triturus; species Triturus cristatus. The sequence continues at coordinate 72,704,950 of NC_140584.1, read as the reverse complement.
TTTAGTGTCAATATACATGCCAACATTTTAGAAGAGGAAAGTGGAGATTTAGAATAAAACATTCAGGAGAATGTATTTCTGCCATTGACTTCTAATAAAGCAAAAGCAATTTCAGATAGGAGACAACCAAAATAAAGCCATTTTTGGCTTCAATAATCGGGAATCTTCTGCCTGAATCAAGTCTATTGGCATGTATGTTTCAATAAACACAGGGATTGATACCAGAGCTTGCCTTTGACCTACCCCCAATCCAAGCCCTAAACAAATTGGGCACAATAAACTTTGTATTGCTCTAAGGGGTTAAGTGGTTCTCACCACATAGCCAGTTGCACAAGCATGCAGACCTTTTTAGGTCTTGCCTAGGCAGTGCGCATGCGCTGCTCTAGGAGTGCCTTTAGCCATCGGTCTTCACTTTTCAAGCACTGCACTCGTTCTTGTGGCGGCATCCACCTTGCGGGAGCGAGCAGCGGCGCGCCACAAGCACGAGTGCAGTGCTTGAAAAGTGAAGACTGATTGTTAGGTTGAGCCTAGTGCAGTACGCATGCGCTGCTCAAGAAGAGGGCCTCTTGGAGATGACCAGGACATTTCAGCGCGCGCTCTCGCGCACCACTCGCGGGCTTGTTTTTTCATTTCGGGAGAGATCTGCCTATGTGGATGGGGCCCATCCCCCCCACTGCTTGTCATTGGAGCAGCTTCAGCCGCCAAGGCTGCAGTCTCTTGATTTCCACCCTATCACCACCTATAATACCCCTGAAGTATTCCGGACTATCACGTTGTGTAATGTCCATGAACGCCACCGCTTTCAGAATATCTGCACATGTTTCAGTGTCCGAGGATGCCGAGTTTAAAGACAAAGTGTCAATGTTTATGTCTTTATGAACATTAATTAAAACATAGAGCGCCGGTGCCTGTGAAGTGGACGCTGACGGACTCGTCCAGTTGGCACCGATTTTTCTGTGGACTTTTAGCTCCCTGAAGATTTCTTGGTGTTCATAGAATTTAGACATTTTCCTAATGTTGCTGTAGCCTCTCCCATCCATGCCCTAGTTTCGAGGCATAGAACTTGTGTTGGACCTGTCAGCCCTAGGGTGGTCTCCCCTTCTATTTTTGTATCGTGCCTCATTTTTTCCACCCTCATTTTTATGTTGGACTAGGTCTCCGGGCGCCTTTTCATTGCCAATCAGTGTTAAGGTGCAGGTGCTCCCTTCTCCCAAGATGGCTGCCACAGACCCCTGCTACTGCAGGGTGGTCGTTTTTCATAGTAGCACCCTAGCTGCCAGGAGCTGGCTGGGACCCACAACACTGTTGCGACACCAGCCCGCCTTTTTGTCCCATAGGTAGAGTGGGGAAGCTCCTGGAATGTGCTGGAACCTTCTAGAAGGGAGGTGGGGTTTTACTTTTGCCGCCTTGGCTAGAGGTCACCTGACCTAGGGCTACTTAAGAGAGGGAGGGAACTTTTTGTGGTGAGTTGGCCATTGGGGTGAAGCAGAGCTGGAAGAATCCACCCGGAGTGTAGGCGGTAGGGCCTAGCCAGGGACTTCTGCCTCTGAGAGTGACAGGATTTAGGTACTGCCTCTTAAGTGAGTGAGGTGCCCTGTGAATCCCACTGATCTTGCCCAGTAGTAGGAGGACCCAGAGACTCTCTGCCAACCTGACTAGGAAGGATCTAGTCGCCCTCTCCATTCCTACCCCCAGTAACAGACCCCCTTAAGGGCGCCAGATACATCTGCGCCACAAGACTTCATCTGTCAACTGAGAACTGAAACCTAACTGTAAGAACTGAGACTGCATGGCAAGGGCGAGCTGTAAGCCTTGAATGCCAGAGCTGAGACTGCGTGTCCAAGCTGACCTATCAAACTAAATGCTAAGCCGATTGCCAAGCCACCGGGGATCGACCAGGTACTAGCGCTGTGACCCCCGCGCTCCCTGCCCTGGTCTGGGACCCCCGGCAGCGTGCTCTGCTGAGCACCATATCCCCATCCTTAACTTGAGCCCCCCCCTGCGACGACGAAGCCAGCGCACTCACCGCCGCGGCCTGGAGGCCTGGAGAAGTGCCCTGCTGTGTCGCGAGGCCCAGGAGAAGCCCGGGGCCCGTCGCTGCCGTCGCAGCCGTGTGAGGAGGTGCGCAAGGTCGGGCCGAGTTCCCCCATCGTCATGAGGATGGACGCCTGCTGACGCCGAGACGGAGGTAAGCCCGGATGCCGAGATCCCCCCCTGTTGCGCCCCCTGCTGGTCTGGGAACCACACCGCACTTGGCCGTGGGAGTCCCCTCCCCTGCCTGCGTGACGGAGAGACCCCGCCGAGGGATCCTGTCCATGTCCCCCCTTCCACGATACTGAACGCGTTGCCCTGTGAACTGCACCGGAGCATAGGGACTTGCTCCTCGAGTCCGGTAACACTCCCCGCTGGAAGCCTTCCGAAGTACTGACTGACATTACCCTCGCGTGGCGCTTCACGCCACCGACTCCGCTTCCACGTCCTGAGAGACCGGGACTGCGAGCAGCACGTTGTGTTATATGCTCTGCGCGAAAGTAAATACATGCCAAGGAATGCGAGCAGCACGTTGTGTTATATGCTCTGCTCGAAAGTAATTACATGCCAAGGAATGCGAGTAGCGCATTGTGTTATGTGCTCTGCTCGAAAGTATTTATATGTCAACGATCACGAGTAGCGTGCTGTGTTATGTGCTCTGCTCGAAAGTATTTACCAGCAAAGGGTTACGAGTAGCGCGTTGTGTTATATGCTCTGCTCCGAAGTAGTTACATGCAAATGGTTACGAGTAGCGCGTTGTGTTATATGCTCTGCTCAGGAGTAGTTACATGCAAATGATTACGAGTAATGCGTTGTGTTATATGCTCTGTTCCAAAGTAGTTACATGCAAAGGATTACGAGTAACGCGTTGTGTTCTATACGTATTTATATGCAAATGATTGCGCGTAGCGCTTTGTTTTATATGCCTTGCTTCACAGTCTTAAGTGCCATTGATAACGCGGAGCGCTCAGTGCTACAGGCTCCATGTTGATGTACCCAATGTCACCCATTACGAGTATTGTGCTGTGTTAGACGGCCTCTTCAGAGAAAGACCTCTCTTAGCGCGCACAGTGCTATAATCACCCGCACTTAGCCATCTGCAGTGGGTATATGAATAAGGTTAGGCACTGCATGTATATCGCCAGGATTGCCGTATCTACTGATTGATGGTATCACTACACATGTATCGCCTTGTTATCTCCTGACCTGCAACTGACCAGCTATACTTGGATAAACTTGAAGTATTTGCAGAATTTAAACGGTGTGGCGTCCCTTATTGTGTGTGTCTCTAGCCCATGAGAAGCGTGTGGTGTATGGTTGCTTAACACATAGCCCTCTGGTTGCCCGACCGGCTCGCGCCACGTTACCGCCCATAGGGCCTGGTGACCCCAGGTTCCTACAACTTGTTAAATAGAAACATCAGAAAGCAGAAAGGTGTGGCTTGGACCAGAGAGGTGGAGCTAGCAGTCTATCAACACCGTGGTAACGTGCGAGCTGCTCAGTGATTTTAATGGCATCTTATATGAGTTTCAGGCTGATCTGAACAGTGGATTTCTGCATGGTGAGACTTTTCAGGGAAGTTACTAGCGAACCATTGGCCTTAACCGCTATATCATTTTAGGTGAAGAGAGATTTGCGCAAGTGGTGCAAGGACCCTTACATATGTAGATTAGCTTGTTGTGTTTTGGGAGCGCGGGGGATTAAGTGTTTTGCCCAGAATCACAGGAAGTTACCCCGACGCTGGGATTGACCTGACCATTTATATGAGATATAATTAGTTTTTCTCCGCTCCAAGATGGCGCCATTTTTCTCTATATCAAAAACCGGAGAAAGGGGACCAGAGAGCTAATTAATGGCCCAGTGTCCATGCTCCCAAAACTACATACCAACAAAAAAGGGGACACTGTTCCAAAGCAGGGTCAAGAAAGATACCCAAAAAGCCTAACAGTACAAAGAAAAAAAGTGTCATAAAAAGAAGAAGTCCTAAGTACGGGTGGCCCATAAAGTGGGGGAAAGAACATGTCTTGCCTCTTGTTGCCCTCACACACCCCGAGAGGTGTCATGCTTCATCATCGGGCATGTGCTCCTCGTTGGGCCGGCGCTGCAATTCCCAACTGGTCCCCCGAAGGGTCACTTTGTCGGAGTTCTTTTGAGGCATGCCGGATGGTGCATGAGGGTGTGCGGGGTGGGTCCTATATAGGGGTAACTAAAATTGCGTGCCATTTTTCTCTAGCCATAATACAAATTGTACAACTGTTTTTCTTCCTGATATCACGGGGGGCCGCTTTTAATAAGTCATAGAGAGGTCCTGGCTGTTAAATATTATGCATATATGCATGAGGCTGCCGTCGTGCTCTTTACTATTCCCTGTGATGTGTCCGTGGGATATGAATTCTATATAGGCCAAGATGGCGCCCGACAAGGATGACTGTTCCATCAGCCGCGTTTCAGATTCTACGATTAGGAACGAACCCGGAAGTGATTGCGGGTATAGGTCAGAAAATATCGTGTTCCATGAGGCGGGAAGATACGGTTTGTAATCAGGTGTTCGCCATAACTAGGTGAGTATAAAAGACTCAGGTCGCCTACAGGGTGGGTGATGCTCCACTTTTTGCCGGTTACCGACCGTACGCGGGAACTCGCGCTGGTTAAAGTAAGTGGCGATCTTTATTTGCACCAGTTTTTTTAACGCAGAGAGCGCTGCTTTCCAGGCTCGAGACTCCAAAGGGGGCTCCATGACAATTGAGATGGGTTCTGGTGGTTAAATTTAATGGTTTATACCACGTTGCAGGCCCGATTCTAATATATGGGAGATACGGGCACTCAAGGTATTGTTTCAATGAGTACTAATATGTCAGAGTCGATGTAGTACTCTAATAGGGGTATAGAACTACCAAAGAGGGAGTGTATATACCGGGGTCCTCATTATGAGTTTACAGGGTGGATAGGACAATAGGATCTTTAAAACACGCAATGACAGGAGTTTTAATGAGTAATCATGGAAAGAGACTATTCCCTGCATCGAAATTGCCGTAATTGGGCAAGCTTGTGTATTTTTCTTCTGGGGAAATACAAGGATAGTCATCTATAGATCTTTAATATTGGTTATTCATTTGTTATTCTAGACCTTAATTATAAGAGGGAAACCATGAAGGCAGAATCCTTGTGACATACTTAAGCAGATATCACGGCACGACTGCTAAGGAGTCTTGAATCAGTCCATCTTTAAATTATAATTGCTCTATTTTAAGGTAAATATTAGAAGATTGCCACTGCCTTATGTTAAATTGACCATGCTAGTGCTGAACCTTGACCTATATTATTCATGCTTTACAGAGCGAGTTTTATGTTACGTATGGACTTAGATGATACAACCTGGCCATATCAGTTACAACCTATTAATTTGAAAGAAAAAGTATAAGAAAAAGAAAGGTGAGATCTCTTTCCCTTCCTCCTATGAATGAGGCCAGCTTTTAGGAAAATGGAAGTATGAACTATAATGATTGCATCGCTCTATTTTCTCAGATAAACTGTAGGGATATTTGGATTCACCATAGGAGTCCGCTTCCCCAGCTAAGAGAAAAATATCGAATTAGTACACGGATGGTGGCTTGCCTCACCAATAATAGGTGAGGTATATTTGTTTTGGGATGGATGAAAGAATATTGAATGCTAGGGGGAATGTGTAACGAGGCATCAAGCCCTGACCGGGAAAGCAGCCTACGGTTACGGTCTGACTGTGTGAACACTCCCCTCTCCCCTCTTTACCTCCAGCAGCCCGAACCGCCAATCCAGACAACGGACCTTAGAATTACGGCAGGCGCTGAAGAACCCTGTTTCTTTAATTGGGACGAGCTTATCTCCAGCCACGCCCCCTTTGATGACGCCGAGGAAGGAAGGTGTTCAAATCGCGGAAGTACCAGGAGAGGAGTGTGCGAGCAGACGGATGAAGAGGAGAGAGAGACGCGAGCACCCGGAGAGGAGATATCGGAGAGAGACGGAAAGGACGAGAGAGCAGCCCCCAGAACGAGGACACAGACGGCGGAGCCAGGAGGCCAACGGCTCGGTGACTCGCCCTGCCACGTTTCCGGAGAATAAGAGGAAAGAAGACCCCCTCCAAACGGGCCGACACAGAACCAGAGGAAGACTCCCCTCTCCCCTTTTACAGACCCAACCTATACAAGAAAAGAGTGTTCAGAGCAATAAAAACAACTGCAGTCACTACCTCTGCCTCAGAGCCTCCTTCCATCCCGCGACAAGTGGTGGAGAATGCGGGCACCATAGAGGACATCTGTAAAGCAAAGATGGATGAATTGCTGCATCATATCATAAAGGGCCAAGAACAGCTGGGATGGGTGGTCGAACAGCAACTCACGTCCGCCCAAGCGGATAGAGAAACATTCAAAAACCCCATTGCTGTCCAGTTAGACGGCCTATAAAACATGATGAAGGAACCGATGGCCGGACCTCCCCAAAGCAGCCGATCGACCCATCTGGGTCCTTCTGGGGTTTCGTTGCAAAAATATGTGGCTGGCGAAGATCCAGACGCTTTCCTACTTAACTTTGAAAGGGCCGCCGTGGCGTGTGGCTGGCCAGTTGAAAAATGGCCTTTTTTCTTAGCCCCGTTGCTCACCAGCGAGGCCCAGGCGGCCTATCAGGTTGCCAACGCCACAGGAAACGTACCCTATACCACCATAAAAGCCATCATACTTGACCATATGGGACTGGACGCCGAAGCGTATAGGGTGCGATTTAGAAAGGAGAGGGGGATGCCAGGGGAGAACCCTAAGACCCTGTTCTTCCGCCTAAAAATGGCCGCGGACAAATGGCTAACCCCTACCTCCAGCACAAAAGAAGAGATCATGGACAAGATTTATTTGGAGCAGTATCTAGAGTCTCTGCCCTTTACCAGGTTGCGACAACATCCCAAACTAACCATCAGCCAAGCCATCGAAATGGCGTCCTCATACGCTCGGGCACAACCATGCTCAACACCTTGGGATCCTGATAAGTCGGGCAAACCCTTTCCCGGTAAACTAGAAAGGAAACCCCGCCCGCACAGAGAAAGCAACCTTCCCAGGCCCTTGAGACCCGAAGCCCTCTCCCTTAAAGGTCCTCAGTGTTTCGAATGTGGGACTTGGGGACACATTGCCCGATTATGTCCCCACCGGAGAAGCCCGGAAGAACCCATGGAGGTGGGATACGTCCCCAAGGCAGTCATGTACACGGCGTAACTGGGAAATTCATTCTATGTAAGTGTAAGGGTGAATGGGACAGCAATCCGGGCCCTCCTAGATTCAGGCTGCCGACAGTCGGTAATTCGGGGAGTGTATGTGGAAAAGAACCAAGTGGTGCCCAACTCCCTAGTTAACATCAAATGTGTACATGGGGACGTAAAGCCATACCCTGTTGCATGTATCCGTCTGGAGATCCCTGGGGGGAGGCAATACGTAGTGAAGTTGGGAGTCCTAGATACCCTGTCAGAAGAATTAATAATAGGGACCGACAATCCCACTTTTCTGGAGCTATTTTCACGTTCTACGCATACACAACCACATGAAGACAAAACCACTAAACAAGGGGGCATATCACGCCCTGCCTATATCACTCCTGAACCATGGGTAGGGGATAAAAACTTTAGATTCTCACAAGCCAACGATAGTACCCTGTATAACGCCTGGGAACAGGCCCACGCCACTCAAGGAGACCCCGTTCCCAAGTTTCCCCGCTTTACTATTCAAAACGGGTTGTTGTATAGACAAGGGAACCAGGAAGACCCACTACAACTGTTGGTACCTATCTCCTTCAGAGACCAAATCATGTTTTATTCACATTCCCATCTGCAAGTGGGGCACATAGGTAGTGAGAAAACGACCCAGAATGTCTTAAGACACTTTTACTGGCCCGGAATCTACAAGGATATAAAAATACATTGTTCCGCGTGTGAAGTCTGTCAGAAAAAGAACCTGCACCGTCCGCCAAGAGTTCCTTTGCAACCGCTCCCCATTATAGGAACCCCCTTTGAGAGGGTAGGCTTAGATCTAATAGGACCCTTACCTAAAACCAAATGAGGGAACCAGTATGCCCTAGTGATAGTGGATTATGCCACCAGGTTCCCGGAAGCCTTTCCCTTGAGAGTCCCCACCTCCAGGGTAATCGCCGAAAAGATAATCGAACTTTTCTCCCGGGTGGGTTTCCCAAAAGAAATTTTAACGGATCAAGGATCCCCTTTTGTGTCCCGCCTCATGAAAGAAGTATGTCAGCTGGTGGACCTCAGGCAGATAAGGACGTCGGTTTATCATCCCCAAGCAGACGGTCTCGTTGAACGCTACAACGGGACCCTCAAGACTACGATGAAGAAAATGTTGTCCGTAAGCGGGAAGGAGTGGGATACCATATTACCCTTGGCACTGTATGTCATCAGAGGACAGTCGCAGAGCAGCCTGGGGTGTTCTGCGTTCGAGATGCTGTATGGTCACCAACCCGGAACTCTACTCGAAATGACCAAAGAAGCCTGGGAAAAAGAGGAGGGAGAAAGCCAGGGACTATTGGAATATACCCAAGACCTGAAAAACAAACTGGGGAAGTTGCGAGACCTGGCCTACGTCAACTTAGAACAAAGCCAAAGACGCCAGAAATATTGTTACAACAAAGGAAAAAAATGGCGAAAGTTGGAAGTGGATGACTGGGCCTTGGTTCTCCTCCCTTCCGCGACCCAAAGATTCCAAACGGAGTGGATGGGTCCATATAAAGTTATCTCCACCATTGGGAAAACCAGCTACAAGTTACAAGTCTCCCCTAGAAAGACACAGGTGTACCACATTAACCTGTTGAAGAAATGGATCGGCCCAACACCCCAAAAAGTACAACTCTCAGTACCTACGACTGACCCCTCTCCCTGTACATTGGAACGTTTGGTCATAAATGAAGATCTGCTGCAACATGAGAAAGAGAGCCTACACGAGACCCTCGTCCCGTTTTCCCCTTTATTCTCTGATGTTCCTGGGAAAACGACCTTAATTGAACACCGAATCGACACAGCCCCAGGCGCCGTGGTAAAGAAACGTCCGTATCGGATCCCAGCAGCCAAAAGACCTGCAATACAAAAGGAGGTACGCGAGATGTTACGCCTTGGAATCATTAGGCCCTCGAGGAGTGAATGGTCATCACCCATCGTGATGGTTCTAGAGCCCGACGGCAGTACGAGGTTCTGCATGGACTTCAGGGCCTTGAACCAAGTGTCGTCCTTTGATGCATACCCGATTCCACGGATCGATGAACTAATCGAACAACTCGGGGAAGCAAAGTACATCAGCACCCTGGACTTGACCAAAGGCTATTGGCAAGTTCCACTACGAGAAGATCGCAAGAAAATGGCCTTTTCGACTCCCGATGGATTGTTCGAATTCAATGTCTTACCCATCGGCCTACATGGAGCCCCCGCGACATTCCAAAGGCTCATGAACGAAGTGCTACGAGAATATCCCTCCTTCACCTCTGCTTACCTTGACGACATCATCATCTTCAGCCCCAGCTGGGAACAACACCTTTTACACCTGACTCTGGTACTACAGGCCTTACAGAAAGCGGGCTTACACGTGAATGCCAACAAATCTAGAGTGGGCTATCAGAAAGTTAAATACTTGGGATATGTCCTGGGACATGGTGTCATTGAACCCCGAGTAGAAAAAGTTAGAGCCATCTCCCAGGCCCCTTTTCCTTCCAGCAAAAAAGAGATGAGAGCATTCCTGGGGCTTATAGGGTATTATAGGAGATTTATTCCCTCATTTTCCGAGATCGCTGCGCCACTAACGGATACTCTAAAAAAAGACTATAACTCACAGGGTTTTCATTCTCCATCCTCATCCATGTGGAGAACCTTCACCTCCCTGAAAGGGATCATCACCACCAACCCTGTCTTGGCCTCTCCCGACTACAATAAGCCTTTCATTCTGCACACCGACGCTTCTGACTATGGGGTGGGGGCGGTGTTGTCCCAAATATCAGAAAAGGGTATGGAGCACCCTATCTTATATATTAGCAGGAAACTCTTCCCTAGAGAGGTGAAATACGCCACAATAGAAAAAGAATGCCTGGCAATCAAATGGGCCGTCGAGAAATTACGATATTATCTGGAGGGCCACCCATTCACCCTGTACACGGACCATGCCCCCCTGCAATGGATGAGATGGAACATGTCCCACAATCCCCGGGTTTTACGATGGTTTTTGGCCCTTCAACCATTCTCCTTTACTGTACACCACCGGAAAGGTGCCGAGAACAGTAGCGCTGACTTTCTCTCCCGACACCCTCTCCCCGATCGGGAGAAACCAGGGGGGGTGGTGTGTAACGAGGCATCAAGCCCTGACCGGGAAAGCAGCCTATGGTTACGGTCTGACTGTGTGAACACTCCCCTCTCCCTTCTTTACCTCCAGCAGCCCGAAGCGCCAATCCAGACAACGGACCTTAGAAGTACGGCAGGAGCTGAAGAACCCTGTTTCTTTAATTGGGACGAGCTTGTCTCCAGCCACGCCCCCTTTGATGACGTCGAGGAAGGAAGGTGTTCAAATCGCGGAAGTACCGGGAGAGGAGTGTGCGAGCAGACGGATGAAGAGGAGAGAGAGACGCGAGCACCCGGAGAGGAGATATCGGAGAGAGACGGAAAGGACGAGAGAGCAGCCCCCAGAACGAGGACACAGACGGCGGAGCCAGGAGGCCAACGGCTCGGTGACTCGCCCTGCCACGTTTCCGGAGAAGCATGGCACCAGTAGGTACGGGCTCGTATCTCGAGTTGGGCGGGTCGGCAGAAAATAACTAAACCCTAGGAGACTCCCCTGCCGGTACCCGTTCCCTCACTTCCCTGACACTTAGGATAGGAAAAAGAACACGGTGTACCGCCTCACTCCCCCTCCCCTCACTTTATGTTCATCCTGAGCACTAGACTGAAATGGTCTCCCTTCTCTTTTTACACGCACCGTGCAGGCCGCAGTTTTGCCCCCTTCCAAGGAGAACACGGCATCCTGGACCGGAGAATAAGAGGAAAGAAGACCCCCTCCAAACGGGCCGACACAGAACCAGAGGAAGACTCCCCTCTCCCCTTTTACAGACCCAACCTATACAAGAAAAGAGTGTTCAGAGCAATAAAAACAACTACAGTCACTACCTCTACCTCAGAGCCTCCTTCCATCCCGCGACAGAATGTTAGAAGGATATGTAGCTGAGACTGTGTGCCAGTATATAAAAATGGAGGGAAGATTGTTACATATATCTGGAGATAGCCTTAAAATGTATTTTATTCCGATGTTTAAGACAACATGCCCGGTACATGTTCTAACAGACCCTGGTCTGCACATTAGGGATATTTAATTATTAATGTTTATGTTTTAATATGTACTAAGGACAAACCACCTTGTATCCTACGGTTGTCAGATAAAATATAGATTAAATATGTAACCCATGTGTACCAAAATGACAGTCTTGTCTAACTTTGTTGCATATTAGACATAACTGATTGATTTTTGTATTCTATCACACAGGTGTTTAACTGGTTATTTGCAAGTTTTTAAATATAAGAGAGTCAAGTGTTTGGTCTTGAGAAAGATGGAGATATAATTTACCCATCGAAACGCGTCGATGCCCATTTAATTACACAATCCGTGAACACGGGCGGTGGCCAACGAGTATAAACCACAAAGTACCAGGTTCCACGCCCCATGTATTGTTATCACGGATGTGTAAACCTTTCAATGACATATTGTACTTGTCTGTGTTAGTGACTCTCGTCTTTTTATTGTCTTGATTTTTATTATTTTATGTTTTTGTTTTTTATTAAGGATTGCTGCTAATGAATACTGTGAGAAATCATGCTTATTGATTTTCTGTCCTTTTTTATCTGTATTTTGAATAATTAATAAATTAATTTGTAGTTTTCTAACACCTGTTTTGTATTGTTTATCTGCTGACTATATGTAGTTCAATCTTCCTCATTATGGGCGAATGAGTGTGGAAAAGGTAGAAATTAGACTTGAATGTAATGTATGGAGGGATCATTGCCTGTATAAAATTTGCCTCGTCCAAAGGATATTCTTTTTATTCATTGACCTGTCCATGCCTTTTATTTATTTTTTAAAAAGCAAAAGATAAATAAAAGGCATTGTCATTTGCAATGCCAATAGCTCAAACTTGCGTAAATGCGAGACCTATTACTTTGCAGATGCTCGTTTTACATCAGGACAGGGGACTAAGTCCCCGAATCCTGTTATGGCTGCCAGCAACATGTTTCTTATGTCGCTGGCAGCTTATCAGAGCGCTTGTTCCTGTGGGAGTATGACTCCCAAGGGAGCAAGATGGCCCAAGGGTGAAAACGCTCCCTGGGCCAATGAGTACGCTCTATTTTTAAATTAGCCCTCCCCCGAGACTCTTACGAGACTCTCACAGACTCAGCCATTCAGATATACGAATAAACCTTAATTTCTCAAATACTACTGAACGGATTTACACCAAATCTCAAAAGGCACGCTTTCTGGAACAAATTCTAGCTTCCTGCCGAATGTAATTCAGTTCAGCAGATTTTGCGCTAGCGCTGTCTAAAAAAGTCTGTAGAAAATGCATGGGAATTGAGCTTATTGAGACCCCCCATTTTTCTCGGACCTCGATTGACGGATCACCCCGAAACTTTCCAAGCAAAAACTAGGCAAAAAAGAGGACTTTTTAAAGAATGTTTTTCGAGATTCTTCAAATGGTGATAACATTATTAGTAACACAAACCATGCATTTCCTAAGAAAACAATGGCCTAACTAATACTACCCATCGGTGATCTAACTAATATAATATATGAGGCCTAGAGGGTTAGGGTGTTTCTACCCTGCCCCCTTTTCTTTTTTACATTTTTTGTGGGACTTGGTTCAAGCGAGTCCCAAGATTGCTGCTAACACTTGCTGGTTTAAGTTTTAGCAGCCAATCAAATTTCAGTAGGGTCTCAATAGGCTGTTGGACTCCCAGATATCTATATTTTTTAATCTTAAATATCTCTGAAACTACTGAACAGATTTACACCAAATCACAAAAAGCACGCTTTCGTGACAAAAATCCAGATTTCTGCCAAATTTGGTGTAATTCTGTTCACTGGTTTGGCCTTTAGTCGTGTGCAAAAATGAAAAATCCTCATACACATAACATGGGGAAAACTTGGTTCGGGACCCCCTTTTTCTTGGCCCCTGCATGGCGGATCACCCCGAAACTATCAACACAGCAGCTGAACCTAAAAGAGGATGTTTTTTAAAAATGTTGTGAAGATTTATCAAGCAGTGCCAAAGTTATTGGCAAAACAAAGAACTATGGAAACTTTGGTCCTACCTATATCTACTTACAGATATATATATATTCCACACAAAGATGACGACGCCGTGTGCAATTTTTATCTTTTATTTCCCGCCGCTACCAAACGCGTTTCGACTGACAAGCAGTCTTGCTCACTGGTAAATGAAATTCAAAACGCGGCCATTTTTTAAAGTGCATGACGTGCAATTGATTAAGTCTACAACTGTGATCCTGAATCAGGAGTAGAGGTTATCCAGTTGAATGGATTGACATTGGCATTGAGAAAGCATCAAAGAGGAATAGAGAGGAAATTCTGTTTGATGATAAAAAGAAAAAAGATGAAGGAAGTGAAAGTCAATGCAGGTTCATCACTACATTCAGCAGACAGCATGATGAGGTGAGAAGAATACTCAATAAACATTGGCACACCATTAAAAATGATCCAGTGCTAGGTAAGCAGGTTACTAAAAGACCACAAATCACTTTTCGTAAAGTTAGGTCCTTCAAACAAGCTTTAGTGAGCAGTGCCATAAAAAAACCACAAGCAAAAACTACGTGGTTAAACAAAAAGCAAGGATTTGTCAAATGCCCAAAATGTAAGGCGTGTGCGCATGGAATTAGTACGGATCAATATAGATTAGGTCTAACCAACAAGATGACCAAGATCAAGGGGAGATATACGTGCAAGACAGATTTTGCAGTCTACGTAATGCAGTGCCCGTGTGGCCTGCGGTATGTGGGCAGCACTATCCTTGAAGCCCATAAGCGCATCTTACAACATTTAAGGGCAATTAAGAATGGAGATAGATCTTATCCAGTGGCCCAGCATTTTGAAAAAGTCCACAATAAAGACACGAAAGGCTTGACTTACTATGTAATTGATTCTGTGAGAGCAAATGTGAGAAGAGGCAATAGGGTAAAAAAGTTGAGAAGATTAGAGTCTCGCTATATCATAGAACTCATTTCAAAGCAGCCAGGGGGCCTGAATATGGAAGAGGACCTGCACACACACTTATAATGTATTTGAAAGTAAATTGTCGCTTATGAAAGAGAAATCTGTAATGTTTTTAATTATGCATATGTATTAGAACAGACTCAATGATAATGGCAGATTAGAAAAGGCTGCACAATGGGGATATTAAATTATTAATTGTTGTTTTCTAATCGCTTGGCTCACTTGGGCAATTACAAGTTAACGTCATGGTCTTGATATAAATAAGTGGTTACCCATAGAGTGTGAATTAATAAGCTCATTCTAGTGACACTGTGTCATTAATGTTGGGGAGGTATGTAAATAAAGCTCACTTGAGCTTGAAACCTTAATGTGCTTGTGAATGTGATGAGCACAACGGTGTCAATAAAGCTCACTCGAGCAAATAATAGGGCACTAGAGAAACATGATAAATTGGTGTTAAACTTATAAAATATGTTTTCAGCAGAAAAATTTAATGTTGGAACATAGCAAGTGATTGGTTGTATTAAGAATGTAATTCCAAATTTGCAAATTTGTCGATAAGGCAAAAACTACGAGTCTGTTTTCATGCTAATCACAGTTGTAGTCTTAATCAATTGCACGTCATGCACTTTAAAAAATGGCCGCGTTTTGAATTTCATTTACCAGTGAGCAAGACTGCTTGTCAGTCGAAACGCGTTTTGTAGCGGCGGAAAATAAAAGATAAAAATTGCACACGGCGTCGTCATCTTTGTGTGGAATATATATATATATATATATATATATATATATATATATATATATATATATCTTTGTGTGGAATATTGCAAGACTCGACTCGAGGAGTCTGTCAGACTACGCAACTCTCGTTTTGGTGGGGCAAGGAATGCTCGAGGAGTGCGGGATATATATATATATATATTCAATGAAAAAACCAAAGGTTTCACACATGTTATAGTTAGCTGGACATTTCACTCGTAAAAAACCAATGAAATTTCCCCGTTATAGTTAGTTCAGCTAAGTATAACTCGCGCGCCCGCAATGCACTACTGATGACGTCACATATTACATCACTCATGACATGGTCACTGACATCACTCATGACATCACTGATGACATCTCAAATGACATCACTGATGACATCACTGATGACATCATCCTTGTGATTGTGTGTTTTTCTGAAAATTAAATATGTTTTATATTTATGTATAACTCAAGGTCAATGGAAGAATAAATTGGTATTTTTAGTGTAACTGACTGATTAAGTGTATCATAGTGAATACATGGCTTACTGAGTAATCTTTAAATATGAAAATATCTGTATCAGTTTCTTACTTTGTGTATAAGTGGCTGCATGGGTTGGTGAGTATCTACATGAGTGTCTATATAGGTTTTTAGTAGGTTTTCTGTCAGTTTGAGTGTCTGAGTGTCTGTATGGTTCGGTGGGGGGTATTACGTAGTGCATAGGTGCATGAATGAGTGACTCACTGTTTGTATGTGTTGAAGACAGCATGTGTGCAGGACTGTATGGGTGGATGACTGTGTGCATGGGTGTGTTAGGGAGTGAATGACTGTCTCAATATTTTCTCCATGAGTAACTACATA
Source organism: Triturus cristatus (assembly GCF_964204655.1). Taxonomy (NCBI): domain Eukaryota; kingdom Metazoa; phylum Chordata; class Amphibia; order Caudata; family Salamandridae; genus Triturus; species Triturus cristatus. The sequence goes on along the minus strand of NC_140584.1, from coordinate 72,689,042 downwards.
TGTTTTTAACTAGTATATGTGACTATTGGTGTATATAAGTGAGTATATGTGAGAGTGAGAGATTGAAAGAGTTCCTGTATGAATAAGTATGTGTTTCTTTAAGTGATTGTTTAAAAGACTAAGTATGTGTAAGTTTCTGTAGAAGTAGGTGTGGTGGTGTGTGTATAACTGTATATGCAAGTAAATGGATGTTTGATTCTTTATTAGCATGAGTGACTATGTGTGTGAGTAACTCTATGGATGAGTGGCATTGTGTAACAGGATGTATAGGTGTATGTATACATATGATGAGTGAGTACATGTATGAGTGACTGTAGAGGACTGTTGGTGAATGAGTGGATGTGTATGTGGTTCTTACAATTATTGAAGATGTTGTTGTAATTGGTATTGGTATGTCCATTTTTTTTTAAATTTCAGTCTCTATTTTTGAATGTGTGTATCAAAAGTTATATTAGGGTGAGAGGAGGCCTGCTACTCTTTCACAAGGATGATGTCATCAGTGATGTCATCAGTGATGTCATTTGAGATGTCATCAGTGATGTCATGAGTGATGTCAGTGACCATGTCATGAGTGATGTAATATGTGACGTCATCAGTAGTGCATTGCGGGCGCGCGAGTTATAGTTAGCTGAACTAACTATAACGGGGAAATTTCATTGGTTTTTTACGAGTGAAATGTCCAGCTAACTATAACATGTGTGAAACCTTTGGTTTTTTCATTGAATTTCTAAGGTTTTTTAAATGCTAATTCCTAACTATAACGTGTGTGAAACCTATGGTTTTTTCAGTGAATTTGCAAGGTTTTTTAAATGCTAATCCCTAACTATAACATGTTTGAAACCTATGGTTTTTTCAGTGAATTGGCAAGGTTTTTAAAATGCTAATTTCTAACTATAACGTGTGTGAAACCCATGGTTTTTTCAGTGAATTTGTACGGTTTTTTAAATGCTAATTTTTTTTTGTCATTTTTTGTAAGCCTTTGTATAAAATAATATATGTACTATATCCTGCATTATGGAAAGGTTTTTTTTTTTTATGCATTTTTTTCCCGTGCGCGTACGGTAAGCTGACGGTACGCGCTTCGTAGGATACGCGTACGGTAAGCTGACGCTACGCGCTCTCGACGTCATTGGTACAGCACGCCTACGCGATACGTGCGTGACGTACGCGTACACCCGGAAGCAACGTCGCGGTTACGCAGGGGCGTGTAATGCGCATGCGCGATACGCGATACGTGCGTGCCGTACGCGTATACCCGGAAGCAACGTCGCGGTTACGCAGGGGCGTGTAATGCGCATGCGCAAAAGTAACGTACGCGCTTCGTAAGCGCACCGTAAGCGTCACGTGCGCGCACGGCAGGTCATGTGACTTACAAAGAACACTTTTTATTGGTTGAAATTACTTTCACTTCCAGAAACTTCCCATACCACACCCATTCCCCTCATTACTGCTTGAAAGAACACTTTTCATTGGTTGAAACTACTTTCAGTTCCAGATTCTTCCCACACCACACCCATTCCCCTCATTTCTGCTTGTGATTCTGTAGGAGCAGGAGCTGGATTGACATTGGGATACAATGGCAGAACAGCAGACCTCTTCTGACAGTGAGGCTAGCAACACCACCATGATCCAGAGAAGGAGGAAACAAAAGACTTCTTTTGTATGGGAGTATTTCACTTTTCCAGAGGGGGAGAAAAAGGTTAATGCTCAATTGGTCACTTGCAAACTTTGTGGTCGTGTTTTATCAAGAGGAAATCCAAGGAAGAAATATTCCTTTGAAAATCACTCTATGAAGAGACACCTCCAGGACAGACACCCAAGGACCTTTGCTCGACATACTGGAGAAAACTCTTCAGTAAGTCACCAGAGCCCAGCCTCAGATGCTCAGCCGAGTACATCATCGGCAGCTCAGCTGAGCCCTTCCTCTGTTGTTGGAGCATCACCTTCTTCTTTTCCTGTGGACATCAACCCTCGATTTGGGAGGGTTGAAATGAGGTGTACAAGATGTGGTGGTCTTATTGTTTATGGGGAGATCAGTCTTCCCCTTATAAACAATAAGATAGACCAGCATGTTTGTAGACGCTCATAATACTCCCATTCTTTCTTTCCTCCATCCCTGTATGAACCCAACGGCTCTTATAAGAGCCAACCTTACCTCTCAACTTTTTTTTTATTTTTTCTTTGAAACTTTTTTTTTTTTTTTTACCGTACGCGCACGGTAAGCGTATTTTTTTTTTTTTTTTTTTTTTTAAAAACTAAAAATCAATTACCACATCTCAAGATCCTTGAGAAATTAATAACTAATTTTTAAAAATCTTTTTGAGATAAAGTGGAAGAAAGAGACCTTCTAATTTCTCACTTACCTGTCCCACCCACCATTTTATTTTATAATTAAAATGTAATTGTATTAACTTCAAAAAAATGGTTGGTTTTTTCTTGAAAATTTTCTTTCACAATCTGAAAAAAAGAAAAAAGTATTAATATTAAATAAATCAATATATAACACAGTACACATATTTACTTATTTTTCCCAAAAAAATGTTTGCCTTTTTTTGCTGTTTTCAGAATATATTGCATTTCACTATAAATTGTGAAAGCAATTGCATTCATCATTTTACAGCGGGCAAAAAAAAATAACAATCTCAAAGATTGTATAAAAAAAGCCCAGAATCACTTTTAACTTAAACATAACTTTAAAGAAATGCATAATATTCTCAAAAAAATATCATCTAATTTCAAAACTTATTTCTTTAAAATACCCTCTGACATTTTTGTTTCAGAAGTATAATCACAAAAATATATCTCAAATAACTCCACAATACATCTGGTTCCATTTCCTTTAGGCCAAATAGTAATTTTAAAATTCTTTTTTGATTAAATTTCCAATGGTAATCCAATAAAATTCCATAATTTAAATTGTACAGATCTCACCGATTCTCTGTAACATTTTGGTTTCCGAAAGATTATTTAATAATTAAATAAGTCCACAATACAATTGGTTACCTTTCCTCATGGCCAAATAGTAATTTTAAAAATCTTTTTTGAAAAAATTTCCAATGGCAATCCAATAACATTCCAAAATTTAAATTGCGCAGATGTTACCGATTTTTTCTAAATTTTTGGTTTTCCAAAGATTCATTAAATATTTAAAAAGTCCACATTACAATTGGTTATCTTTCCATTAGGCCAAATGATAATTTGAAAAATCTTTTTTTTTGAAAATTCCAATGGTAATCCAATAAAATGGTAAAATTGTTTTGTACACATCTTGCCAAGTCTCTCTAAAATTTAGGTTTCAGGAAGATTAGATAGGAATTTGCTAAATCAAAAGGCAAACGTTGCTTGAAAATCAATTGGGAATCATTACACAGTGTCCAGCCTTTTTCACATTTAAGATAAACTGTGTAATGTCCAGAAGTTACAGTAGGTCCTTCATGGAAAATTATTGCAACTGTTACAAAAGTTTTTCCGGAAATTGATAATTGCTGTCCTGTAAACTTCTTTATTAAAGTATCCAATTTTGAACCATCAGCTTTACAGCGTTGCATCATTAAAATTACATACTGTCCATATTCCTTTAAAATTAACGTTGAAAACATGTCAGATTGACACTCACTGCATTCCATGCTATGATTAGCATCTTTAACTAATTTAGCAAAAGTGACTGTTTTACTTTCTGGCAATGTTAAATAAATAAACCTTTCAGAATCAACATTAGAGCCACATGTATTAAAACAGTTTTCACAACTATGTTCCCATTTATAAGAGACACCAAACATATTTTCAATTGGTACCCCTTCTTCTTGCAGTACCTGAAGAAAATAGATCAAGAATTCCTGTGCGTCTTGCTGTACATTTTGAGAAAACTGTGTTCGTCCTGAACATACATCTAAAAGTTTTCTAATTTCAGTAGCACTTTCTATTTGAGTTGTATCATTACTCAGCTTTTGAAAAAGGAGACTCAACTCAGAACAGAATCTTCTTCCCTGATTTACTATTATCTGCTCTTGCAAACTTTCCATATAAAATGCAACATTCAGCACTACATTAGCGTAGCAGTTGACACCAGAGCTATTTTCAAAATGACATCCTACAACCTCTTCTTCATTTCCCTTTTTCTTTTTGCTTGCAATTACATCACTCCTCTTTTTTTTCCTCCTCTCTACATCTTCATTACAGATATTCTCATTTCTCCTTTTACGAGAAACTACACGTTTCTCCAACACAGGATACTGACCTAAATGAGGAGCATAGCTTCTTCTTAATCTATTATACTCCTTTACACAATTTGTATCAGCACTAACTTTTGAATCATCAAAGTCTATCATGAATAAACCTGATAATGTTTTCACTCGTGACAAAGCAACATATGCCATACCTTCTTTGAACACAGTTGAACCAATGTTCACAAATGCACAATCTACAGTCAATCCTTGAGACTTGTGAATAGTTACAGCATATGCTAGAGAAAACGGAAACTGCTTCCTACGTACATATAAGTCTTTCACAAGCATGAAACGAACTGAACAACGACAAATGTCTTTAACTTCTTCTATCTGATCAAATTTTATTTTTAAACATTCAATTCCATCTTTTTTCTGATAATTAATAAAACCCACAACTCTTCCCATAGCTCCATTAACTAAACCTTTTTCCACATCCAAATTTCTCCTTAAAAATACTCTACAGTTCATGCAAACATATAGATTTTTTTCTAATCCAGCAGTTTTGGAAATGTTCTTCTCTAGTGAATCCAATTTATTTTTCAGTGTGCCTGTTAATCTGATTGTAATTCTTCCATCCTCAATTTTGTCCACTGCTTCCAATTTCCTGATATCTTCCTTTTCCAATTTCAAAAGCTCCTCATTGAATATTGAGCATTCACGAGTTGGCATTAAGCAGATGACACTTTTCTTTTCTGCAATGTTCTTGTATATCTTCTCTGCAACTATTTCTTCCTTTGGAAATAAATTATGTAGCAGCCGACTTTGTAATGCTTTTTTTCCAACTTCTGTGAGTAGTCCAATCCTGCTATCTTTCAGAATACTTCCATATTCTTCATCGTTTGCTTGTCTCATATTAGTAGTAAGTTCCTTGTACTCAAAGAAGGACCAAATATTTGCATTACCGATGCTTCCCAATGACTTCTTTGTGTCTTCATGTGTCACAGTATTAAACACTGGTTGTCCTTTAACTGGAGTAAGCTGTAGAAGATCCCCAAAAACTATGACATGTTTTCCACCAAATAACACATCATAGTCTGTCCTTAGAATTTGCTGCATTCTTAAATGCACAAAGGCAAGCATTAAGTTTGATACCATGCTCACCTCATCAATAATGAGAACTTGCATCTTCTTCAATACTCTTGAAACTTCCAAGCATGCTTCTCCAGTTAGCTTGTTGTATTGTATTTTGTTCTCATGCTCCACTGGTAACATTAGCAAACAATGTAAGGTGATTCCTTTTATGTTATAGGCTGCTAACCCAGTTGGAGCAGTAACCACACAAGACAAAGTAGAATCAGTTTTTTGCTGTAGGTAGCTTCTGATGACTTTTATTAGGAAACTTTTTCCAGTTCCAGCTTGTCCGCTTACATACATCCTGATTGGATGAAATGATATGCATGAGCACTCTTTTTTTTCATGTAGAAATCCGTGATCAATTTTGCTTCTGATCTCTTCATAAATTTGTTGCTGCTCTTCATTCAGTTGTCTTTCCAAATTTTGTAAGTCTATAAATTCTTCTTGAGCTTGATTCATAGCCGTTTCCACTTCATTCATGGCTATTGATGCTTCATTTTCAACGATTGGTTGTCCTAGGGGATCTTGACTGAGTGTTCCTGAACTTTGGCTGTCTTGAGAACTGTCTCTTGCTACTTCTGCTGCAATTGTAGTTTCCTGTTCAATTTCTTCATTTAACATTTGCAGATAAGTTGTGAATGTACTGCATTGTATGCTGTCTTTGCAAGCATTAAAGGAATCTTCATAGCTTTGAAATTCTCCCAGTAGTTCATCCTCTGTACGCCATGGTTTAAACAGCTGTAAAAGAGCCAAGTAGTAAAATTCCTTTTTGTCAGTAGTGTCGCAACTCAGCTTCCGGTGATTTATCAAACTTCCTTTTGTTTGCTTCACCAAACATCCTTCCTCACCAATGACTTTATATTTTCCATTGTTGATGTCTTCTGCGGCTTTCCGTGAATAAATGTAGTTCTGCAGCACTTCATAGAGACACATGTTCTCCAGATGATGACTTCTCTTGGGATAATATGTGTCCAACATGTTTGATTTCAAAATATCTGTACTTTCTGGGTCATTCTCGGCCAAATATTCAATTTCACCAACAGATTTCAGTACCCGATTTCTCATTGCTGCAAGGCCTAAACTTGCCCAAATTATTCTTCTTGATTTCGAGTAGAGACTTGCAGAAGATAACCTATCTGAACATTCGTAGGATCCAATTTCTCGATGCGATAACATCTTTAAACTGAAACTGTACAGCTTCTTACTGACAGTCTTCTCGTGAGAAATCTCTTCCCACATTTCCTTCAATTCTGTTTTTTCTGATTTCGTAATGTAAGACGTTACATATCGAGCAACAGCAATGGAATTGTCAGCTACATACTGTATATCCATGTTAGCATTCCACATGGATAAAATGACTGGGTTGTAGTCATTTATATTTTTTGATTCTTCTTTTCTTTTAAGGTTCTAGGTATTCTTAGGTGATTTTCTTGTGATAGTATGTCTCACAGATGACATAAAACTGTTTACTCTTCCATTTGAAAGAACAGGTCTAGGAAATCCAAATCGACATTTAGTGAAGTATTTATCTTTGCTCTTGTATTTCCGTCGACAGTATTTTCCACAGCGATGACTTTGGAAACGTAAAACTTGCTCCTTTAACTTTTTCTCTTCTGTGCTTTTTGGTATAGCACATGTTGCATATTCTTCAATGTAAGATAACACTGCTTCATCAGCATCTGTTCCAAACTTTGGGGCATCCTTGATCCACAACAGCATATGAATATGAGGAGCACCTCTTGCCTGGTACTCTTTTCTCCAAAAGAAATCCACTACTTCTCCAAGGGGTGGATTTTTTTTATTGCAGATGAAGGACATCATAGCCTCAAATCTATGATTGAAATATCTGCAAACATTAACCGGATCCAATGAGCACAGTTCTCCTGCTGTCTTGTATTCGATGTTTTTAATGTTTGAATTGGCCTCTCGTAGAAAATCCAGTAAATCTTCCCAAGCGTACTCGGCACAGCTTAGGGTAAGGAACCATGTTGGTGTTCCTAAATTCCGTAACATGCATTTTAGTTCACCATGGCGTCGGTACCAATATTCATTAGTCCCACGCTGACAAGCCATCAGATTGATCAGTTGTGTTTCCAAATGATCATCTCGGTGCTGCACTTTGTCCATAAAATCCTTAGCAGACACATTTTGTAAATGTACTCCACTTTTTAAAATGTGATTTACTGCATAAGACAGTGCAGACAAGTCGCTTTCAAATAAAAGATGGAACAAATAAGGAATACTTTGTCGAAATCTAGGATCTTCAGCATATAGTCTTGTAGTCCGATACTCAGAAGCTGGAATCTGTTCTGGACGTTCATCGTATCGTCCTCCTTTTCCTGTTGGAAACAGCTGGGGAAAACATCGAGCTTCCAAGCTCTCCTCCCATACACTCACGGGAGTTCCTTTTGCTTTCTTCATCTGAAACAGATCAATATTGTCTCCCATAACTTCTTTTGAATGAAGAGGATGTATGCTAAAATGTTCATAAATTTCTTCTTCCTTTGACTTGTCCACTTTTTCAATTTGTCCAGTTGGTGTTTCTGTGTCTTCTTGTAAATCTTCTTCTTCTTCTTCTTCTATATAAATTGATTCATACCATTTGTTATTCCTTTTCAAATACAAATTTGCTCTTTGTACTTCCCGTACATCTACCAGCTCCTGCCAAATCTTCTTATTCTTTGTAGGTACACCATTAACCAGAATAATTAATGGTTCAGTTTCCAAAGTATCCGCATCAATAGTTTCCATATTTTTTTTCAAATCCAAGGGCAAATACAACACTCTACCTTTTAAACCTCTCAGTAAATCTGAAGGAGGTAATTTACCAGTTTTGGGCTCCATACGTACTATGGTCTGGAACGGATGAACACATTGAATGAGTATAGACTCATATGTATTTAATTCTGAAAGTTCAGCAGGAATTGCATCCAATTCTAAATTATTATGTACAGCTCTGGTCGGCATTCTATTTTCCTCTAACTTGTTGTAACAGTATTTACAAATACGCTGAACTTCACCCAATTCAAAACAATTTTCAAGAAATATATATGTGGCAAAATCCTTCCACTTATAATTATCTTCATTTTCACTCTTTCTGTAGAGATCAACATTCCTAGTTTGTTTTCTATAATGAGTTCTACGGCAACAAATACAAGTAATATTAGGTCTTTCATTAGAGATTAATGCAAATTTTGTTATGTGATCATTAAATGTCTTACTTACAGAGGGTTCTTCATTCTCTTCCACTTGTTCCTCATTTACTGTGTCCTTCTCTGCATTGTTTTGTTCAGGACCAAAGTAACAAAACTGAATTTCATCAACAACCTTCTCTACATCTGATACCGTTCCACGGAACAGAGCCCTATTCAATTCATCTAACTTTATTGCTGGACTTTTAGCAAAATACAACCGTCTCACAAACTTTCTCATTTCAGTATGATGAACAGCCAGCATCCTAAAATGATGGAAAACACTATTACACACTTTTCTAGATAGACAAGCCAGAGAATGACCCTGCAAACCAGTATTCTCTCTCACTCTGCATGGATCTAGACTTTGAAGCACCTTAATCTTTTGTTTCACACTTTTTTTGCTATATTCTCTTAAAAACTCACGAAATTTATCAATAGATTCCTGACGCACAGTGCAAATACTACTACAATTCCAAGTGTACACTGGGGCTTTAGGACGTCTCCCCATAGCCTCATCCGCCATCACTTGTACCTCATCTCTTGGAACCATTCTTCTCCATTATGCAACCATTTTTCACTTCGTAAGCACGACCTCTGGTGTCAACTGCATGCAGCAAACTATTACTTTGAAAATAGCTCTCTTCATTAAAAAAAGGTTCACTACTTGAACTATGCATCCATTTTCCTAAAAACACTTTACAAAAGTTTGTTCTATTTACTACTCTTTTCCTTTTGCTTTGTGATTTCAGTACATTAATTGACCTTTTTTTCTAATGTACGCATCCTATTCAAAATTAAAATGAATAGTTTCCTTTTTAATTCTAATGCCTTTGCTGCAATGGCTTCAATTTCTTTTTTTCACTTATAAAACTTAGCCTTTTGCTTATATTTCTTCACATCCTTTATCAAATTGGACATAACTCTTCTCTGAAACATTTTTCTACGTATCTCTTTAAACGCTGTTTTTCTGTTTAAGTTAATTGTTTTAGTTGCAGAAGGTATATTTGCATTAATTAAATTCTCAATTTTTTCCTGTCCTTTTCTATTGAGAACATTCTTTCCAGTACAGACATTTTTTACATTTTTCCTTTTTTTGAATATATTCTTTAAAAATGTTTTTGTCTGCTTACCAGAAGATTTTTTCTTTTTCCCAACATGAGCATCTCCAACTAACTTAGGTCCTCCAGTTGTCTTCAAATATAGGTTTTTTTTGTAGTCTTTCTTTTCTCTGGATTTTGTAGGCATCTTAAATTTTGTTCACTGCTCTTCAGCAATACCTGAAAAAAACTAAAAAAAAAAATCTTTTTTTAATTTAAATATATTACTACATTTTTTATGATCTTTTCAAATATTTAAATACTATGTACTCCTTTCCTACAAGTGAAAAGCACAATAACACCATCACAAATTAAATATCTAAAAACAATTCCTGTGTGCACACAGAGTCATGGTTTGAAATTAGGCAGAAAACGAAATTTCTTTGCCAATTTGAAAGCACACTTACTACTCTTTTTTTTGGCAAGTGATAAACACTTTTACAGTCTGTCACATTTTGAATCCACTTTTCAGATTCTGAAAACAGCACATGTCCAAACTGCTTTTTCAGACCACCACCATGTGTAACCTGGGTGACTGCCTACACTCCAGCAAGGGCAACCAGCCTTAGTGATGCTGAAAGTATTTGCATTACTGACTGAAACCTCAAACCCCACTCGCTTGTAAATACTGTGCATGATTCCACATGGTTAGCAGCTGGGTGTGTGCTAAGAGTCTGCTTCTGCACCAAAAAATAGCTCCCCCTTTCCATCTAATGCAACTGTGAAATCACCAGAGCAATACGCAATAAATCTCTGCCTATAATTCCTCTTTGCACACAGAGTCATGTTTTCACATTAGTCACAAAACGAAATTTCTTTGCCAATTTGAAAGCACACTTACTGCTCTTTTTTTTGGCAAGTGATAAACACTTTTACAGTCTGTCACATTTTGAATCCACTTTTCAGATTCTTAAAAAAGCACATGTCCAAACTGCTTTTTCAGACCAGCACCATGTGTAACCTGGGTGACTGCCTACAATCCAGCAAGGGCAACCAGCCTTAGTGATGCTGAAAGTATTTGCATTACTGACTGAAACCTCAAACCCCACTCGCTTGTAAATACTGTGCATGATTCCACATGGTTAGCAGCTGGGTGTGTGCTAAGAGTCTGCTTCTGCACCAAAAAATGACTCCCCCTTTCCATCTAATGCAACTGTGAAATCACCAGAGCAATACGCAATAAATCTCTGCTTATAATTCCTCTTTGCACACAGAGTCATGTTTTCACATTAGTCACAAAACGAAATTTCTTTGCCAATTTAAAAGCACACTTACTGCTCTTTTTTTAGGCAAGTGATAATCACTTTTACAGTCTGTCACATTTTGAATCCACTTTTCAGATTCTGACAACAGCACATGTCCAAACTGCTTTTTCAGACCACCACCATATGTAACCTGGGTGACTGCCTACATTCCAGCAAGGGCAACCAGCCTTAGTGATGCTGAAAGTATTTGCATTACTGACTGAAACCACAAACCCCACTCGCTTGTAAATACTGTGCATGATTCCACATGGTTAGCAGCTGGGTGTGTGCTAAGAGTCTGCTTCTGCACCAAAAAATAGCTCCCCCTTTCCATCTAATGCAACTGTGAAATCACCAGAGCAATACGCAATAAATCTCTGCCTATAATTCCTCTTTGCACACAGAGTCATGTTTTCACATTAGTCACAAAACGAAATTTCTTTGCCAATTTAAAAGCACACTTACTGCTCTTTTTTTTGGCAAGTGATAATCACTTTTACAGTCTGTCACATTTTGAATCCACTTTTCAGATTCTGAAAACAGCACATGTCCAAACTGCTTTTTCAGACCACCACCATGTGTAACCTGGGTGACTGCCTACACTCCAGCAAGGGCAACCAGCCTTAGTGATGCTGAAAGTATTTGCATTACTGACTGAAACCTCAAACCCCACTCGCTTGTAAATACTGTGCATGATTCCACATGGTTAGCAGCTGGGTGTGTGCTAAGAGTCTGCTTCTGCACCCAAAAATGGCTCCCCCTTTCCATCTAATGCAACTGTGAAATCACCAGAGCAATATGCAATAAATCTCTGCCTATAATTCCTCTTTGCACACAGAGTTATGTTTTCACATTAGTCACAAAACAAAATTTCTTTGGCAATTTGAAAGCACACTTACTGCTCTTTTTTTTGGCAAGTGATAATCACTTTTACAGTCTGTCACATTTTGAATCCACTTTTCAGATTCTGAAAACAGCACATGTCCAAACTGCTTTTTCAGACCACCACCATGTGTAACCTGGGTGACTGCCTACACTCCAGCAAGGGCAACCAGCCTTAGTGATGCTGAAAGTATTTGCATTACTGACAGAAACCTCAAACCCCACTCGCTTGTAAATACTGTGCATGATTCCACATGGTTAGCAGCTGGGTGTGTGCTAAGAGTCTGCTTCTGCACCAAAAAATGACTCCCCCTTTCCATCTAATGCAACTGTGAAATCACCAGAGCAATACGCAATAAATATCTGCCTATAATTCCTCTTTGCACACAGAGTCATGTTTTCACATTAGTCACAAAACGAAATTTCTTTGCCAATTTTAAAGCACACTTACTGCTCTTTTTTTTGGCAAGTGATAATCACTTTTACAGTCTATCACATTTTGAATCCACTTTTCAGATTCTGAAAACAGCACATGTCCAAACTGCTTTTTCAGACCAGCACCATGTGTAACCTGGGTGACTGCCTACATTCCAGCAAGGGCAACCAGCCTTAGTGATGCTGAAAGTATTTGCATTACTGACTGAAACCTCAAACCCCACTCGCTTGTAAATACTGTGCATGATTCCACATGGTTAGCAGCTGGGTGTGTGCTAAGAGTCTGCTTCTGCACCAAAAAATAGCTCCCCCATTCCATCTAATGCAACTGTGAAATCACCAGAGCAATACGCAATAAATCTCTGCCTATAATTCCTCTTTTCACACAGAGTCATGTTTTCACATTAGTCACAAAACGAAATTTCTTTGCCAATTTAAAAGCACACTTACTGCTCTTTTTTTTGGCAAGTGATAATCACTTTTACAGTCTATCACATTTTGAATCCACTTTTCAGATTCTGAAAACAGCACATGTCCAAACTGCTTTTTCAGACCACCAACATGTGTAACCTGGGTGACTGCCTACACTCCAGCAAGGGCAACCAGCCTTAGTGATGCTGAATGTATTTGCATTACGGACTGAAACCTCAAACCCCACTCGCTTGTAAATACTGTGCATGATTCCACATGGTTAGCAGCTGGGTGTGTGCTAAGAGTCTGCTTCTGCACCAAAAAATGACTCCCCCTTTCCATCTAATGCAACTGTGAAATCTCCAGAGCAATACGCAATAAATCTCTGCCTATAATTCCTCTTTGCACACAGAGTCATGTTTTCACATTAGTCACAAAACGAAATTTCTTTGCCAATTTGAAAGCACACTTACTGCTCTTTTTTTTTGCTAGTGATAATCACTTTTACAGACTGACACATTATGAATCCACTTTTCAGATTTTTTAAAAAGCCCATGTCCAAACTGCTTTTTCAGACCACCACCATGTGTAACCTGGGTGACTGGCTACATTCCAGCAAGGGCAACCAGCCTTAGTGATGCTGAAAGTATTTGCATTACTGACTGAAACCTCAAACCCCACTCGCTTGTAAATACTGTGCATGATTCCACATGGTTAGCAGCTGGGTGTGTGCTAAGAGTCTGCTTCTGCACCAAAAAATGACTCCCCCTTTCCATCTAATGCAACCTCAAACCCTTAAACTATTCTTTTTTTATACCAGTACACCTTAATTTATCGTGAAAACATAGTCCATATTATTTTACATGTTCCTCACATTTAAATTTCTCCCAAAACAGAAAATGATAAACACAACTTCAACAAAAGGAATTCCATTTCTATTATTCATTTCTTAATTTACCATATACATCCCCGCTCAAACTCTAAACTCACCTTTAAAATTAGTTAGCTGTGAAAGAAATGTGGCACTCAAACAGCAGATTATCAGAGCCAGGATCTCTTTTCTTTACACCTCTCTCCTCTCAGCAGAACCAGATAATGGCAAACTTTCCCTCTCTTTTTCCACACATATACATGTTAATTTCAAATCTCAGTGCTTCCCCCTTTTTTTCAAATGTAATCACACATTTCTATTGGTTGAAAACCAACCCTTTTCCAAAAGTACCCTTCCCCCAACTTGACTTCTGCCTAGTACCCTTCCCCCAACTTGACTTCTGCCTGCTACCATAGCAACAGCTCATGGAACACTGCTGTGTGGAGTTAGGTCAGAAGTTCGCCACACAATGTTTCAATTCCACAGAGCAAGAGTGCTTGACTTTTCAAACCTAACAGCAAATCCATAGTACTGTTCTTTGTTAACACATTTTTTTGTACCAATACAAAACATGCTTCTATTAATTTACACATGCAGCCTAGTTTTTATTCTAGAATGGTATGAAACAGCCAATCAGTTCTTTTTTTTATAAAAAAAATATGTATGCCTCCATTTCCAAACTGTCTTTCCTTTCATTTTCCCATTCTACTGAATTACACCTCCTGAGTGCATCCAGATCTCCTTGGAAGATGTTCACAGTGTGGATTGTAGGGCACAGCTATGTCTTCTGGAGTGAAAAGTATGCAGAGAAAAGAGATATGGTGAGAGACCTTGCTTTGCCAAATGTAGACATTAAATGGATTGGTCAGAGAGGGTTAAAGTGGCACCAATTGATGCCATTGGTGAAATCCTTCATGCAAATCCAACACCCTGACCTCATAATAGTGCACTGTGGTGGCAATGACCTAGGCACTTTGACTGGGGTAGGTCTGGAAATGCTTATGAAGGAGACCTTTGCTCAACTGTTTTCACTTTTCCCTAAAACTGCCTTTGTTTTTTCTAACATATGCCAAAGGCAAAAATGGAACTGGTCCAATCATTTCTGTCCGCAGATTGACAAAGCAAGAAAGCACGTCAACAAATCTGTTTCTGCTTTCCTCCGTGACTATGGTATGGGTTCCATTTACCACAACAACATGCGTTACGACATGCAAGACATTTATAGAGGAGATGGTGTGCACTTCAATGATGAAGGGAACAGAGTCTTCCTCTTGAACCTTAGACTCTGCATCGGTACTTACTTGTAGGTACCAATAAAAAATCACTTCATAAACACAACGGCTCTTTTTAGAGCCCCCTAATATCTAAACTCTTAAATCTGAATTTTATTTCTCTTTTTATTTTTTTTTTCTACCGTACGCGTACGGTAAGCTTACCGTAAGCTTACCGTACGCGTACCCCGCGATTTTTTTTAAAAATCAATAAATGTTTTCTTTGAACTTTTCTGTCCTTCTTTGTCCCCCTTTCAAATGTTAGGGGGTCTGTAACTCTCCTCCTTGCCCCCTTTTCAAGATATCACTCTTTTTTTTCAGAGTGAAACACACGAAATGGCGGCCGCCGCTTCCTGGTTTCGACCGATTCGAATGTTTACTAAGATCTAACAGCCAATCAGAATCGCGCTCGCGCACGCCACCTTACGCGTACGGTAAGCTTACCGTAAGCGCACGGTAAGCGCACGGTAAGCTGCCACAGATATATATATTGATTTAAAGGCTATTTTCTCAGATTCTACTGAACAGATTTACACCAAACCTACAAAAGGCACTTCCTTGACCTGGGGACTACCTCTCTGCCAAATTTCATTAAATTCTGTTCACCCGTTCGGGCTGTAGCCCTGTCTAAAGGTCCTATGGAAAAATGCATGGGGAAAACGCGTTTTGGGACCCCCCTTTTATCTCAGCCCCCGCTTGACGAATCCCCCCGAGACTTTCAGGGTAGGAGCGGAGCGTAGCGCCCCACCTATTTTGAAACATTCGCGAGGATTCGTCGACCGGCGCCAAAGTTATTCAAAATAGAATGTTGCGGATTTCCTATGGAAACGTGGTCCTAACTATAACTACCTACTGGCGACCGCCAGTAGGTAATATATATATATATATATATTATCTACTGGCGGTCGCCAGTAGATAGTTATAGTTAGGACCGTGTTTCCATAGGAAATCCGCAACATTCTATTTAGAATAACTTTGGCGCCGGTTGACAAATCCTCGCGAAATTTTCAAAATAGGTGGGGCGCTCCGCTCCGCTCCTACCCTGAAAGTCTCGGGGGGATTCGTCAAGCGGGGGCTGAGAAAAAAGGGGGGGTCCCAAAACGCGTTTTCCCCATGCAATTTTCCGTAGGGACCTTTAGTCCAAGGTACAGCCCGAACTGCTGAACAGAATTACTTGAAATTTGGCAGAGAGGTAGTCCTCATGTCAGGGAAGTGCTTTTTGCAGGTTTGGTGTCAATCTGTTCAGTAGTTCCTGAGAAAATCAAAAGTAAAATCATATATATATGTGGGCGGAGGCTAACCACACATCTCATCCTGAGATCTGATTGGCTGTCAGCACTTCATCCAAGAAGTGTTGGCAGCCATCTTGGGACCAATATACATGATAGCACCTCATTAAAAAGCATTGCAGTTAATAGAAGGTTTTAAGACTTTAGTTACATTATAAATCATTTGTTGATGGTACCATACTCATTTTAGGAGTTGTGGTATGTTCTAAGGTGATTTCACCATGTGAAAAAGCCTTCTGCTGGGATATCATGATTGAGAGAAAAATATTTTCTCATGCTTTTCCCACATAGATTTGGAAGGTGATCTATAAGCTAAACTGAGAGCTTATTTTCTGTAAATTCACATTATCTTTCTCAGTCATGTGAGAATGAAGTCTGACATTCTCAGTAAAACATGTACATCCAACAAGGGCAGAGACTGTCAGTTGATTCCTTTGTGTTCTACTGCAGCTTCCCAGAGTGTTCCAAAGAACAACTAGAGCGCTAACAGTCCTACTTATGATAAACGTATGGCACACCTGAAGCCATCTTGCTTGGATTAAAGTGGTAACTCTTAAAACATTTAATTTAAAAAGGAAGAAAATGAGGGGGTTCATTTTTCCATAAAAAGTATGATTAGTGCTGCAGAAAGAAAAATTAGGGCACATTTTGAGTGACTTCTCAAATCCTCTTCTATTTCATTAAAAAATTCTGACATGCAGACTGAAACATGCACTTTCAATACCAGCAGCAGTTTTCCCTGGTGAGCAGTAGCTTTACTACAGTGATCTAATGAGCAAAAAGAGTGCTAACATTCTTAATTTATAGCAAATGTGTGACACCTCTGAATGCCTTCTTGATGGAATCAAAGTAAAAAACTGAAAATATTTTCTACTGAGGAGACTGCAGTAAATGATGAAATTAGGAAACTTCATAACAAATAAGTCTCCCAAGATGGCCACCAGAGACAAAAGAGCCCAAATGTAGCCCAAATATCACCCAGATGTAGCCCAAGTATAGCCCAATGACAGAATGTCCCAGAATGTTCTTAAAAACAACTAGAGCGCTTACTGTCTTCATTATGACAAAAGTACGGCACACCTGAAGCCATCTTGATTGGAATAAACTGGTAACACTTAAAACATTTAATTTAAAAAGGAACACAATGAGGGGGTTCATTTTGCCATAGAAATTATGATTAATGCTGAAGAAAGAAAATGAGGGCACATTTTGAGTGACTTCTCAATTCAATTCATAAAGCTTTATTCGGAGCTTAACACAAAGTCCATAAAAGCACATGTGTACATACATCATAAAACAAATCAAATAAACCAATTATCATAAATACAAATCAATATAAATTTTTAAAAAACCATTAAAAAATCATTCTATTCCTAACTTTGATCACTTGAAGGAGAAAGGTTGCAGTAAAAAAACAGACATCAGGATTGGGATTAAAAAACAACTTCATAGAATCATGAACATTACGTGTACCATATTTTAAGAAGATAGGTTTTAGGAAGACTGAACGAAGACTACCATAAAATTTATAGAACAGTAAGAGGTACATGGTACTCTGTGCAGATACATGGTCACAGGGGCAAGGGCCAATTGGGTGTTTTTTAATTTTGGGGAAAGCCACCAAATGGTGCATAATCCCTAGCCGTAATCTGGTTAATACAAAGCGGTGAGAAACTCTATTGACGTGGCTAAAATACGGTTGGTATCCAACAGTCTCACAGTACCTTTCATAAACCATACATGTAGAAGAAGAATGTCCACCCAACCTCGCCCGCCCATCAGATATATGGCTCATAAATCTTTGAAAAACTATTGACTACAAATTTGATCCAGGGAATCTTCAAATGATCATCCGTTTGGAGACAATCACTAATGATTGCTCTATTTAAAGAAGTCTCTTCCTTGGACCAAACCGCACGCAATAACATTAGAGGTCTTAAAGTAAGATTATCTGAAAGGTATTGTATCCCAAGCTCTCTATGCGTCAATTCATTAGAGGCAGATACAGGTAGGCACAAAAGTCTCTTTAAGAAAAGATTTTCTTCTACTTGGAGACTTAGGGCGGAATAATGACCCCAAACTCCAGCTCCATATAAAGCAATCGAGAGACATCTCATTTGGTAAATTGTTAACATGTCTTTAACCTGCTTATCCCCAATTTTACTAGCAAATTTAAACACCCCATTAGCACATTTGGCCATCTTAGCCCGGACATAGACAATCTCGGTAGACCAACAGCCATTCTTAGTAAAATTAATACCAAGGTAGTTAAAAGAATTAACCGTTTGTACTTTAAGTCCATCAATGAAATAGGAATTGGATTTTTTAGAACCCAAACCTCATTCCAGGATGTGGGTTTTAGATTTGTTAATCAATAATTTCCTGTCCCGGATTAACCTAGAAAACTTGTCCATCAAACGTTGTAGGCCTATGGGCGTCCTAGATAAAATCACGGCATCATCTGCATAGAGTAAAACCGGGACTTTAAAATCATTAATAATCGGAGCATCTGCATCCACTGTTTTTAAGACCGAATCGACTTCGTTTATAAAGAGGGTAAAGAGGAGGGGTGCAAGCACACACCCTTGTCGGATACCCCGCCCTATCTTAAACTTGGGTGTGCATTCCCCCCCCCCGGGCCATATCGAACACTGGTGCTGAGGTTAGAATATAATCGTGCCAAGAAGTAGATGATACCCTCTGGGGCCCCCATTTCCAATAACTTGGCCCATAAAATGCTGTGGTCCACCATATCGAAGGCGCTACTCAAATCTGCAAAGCAGAGAAAAAGATGACCTTTTTTTGCCCTCGTATACTTCCCTATTAGGAGGTCGAGGTTGAGACACTGCTCAATAGTCCCTCGGCCCTTCCTAAAACCGTACTGACAATTGGCCAAGATATTGTTAGAGTCGGCCCACTCTTCTAACCTAACCAAAAGCACCCTGCTCATAATTTTTACTGAGAAATCGAGAAGGGATATTGGGCGATAATTCTTCGCATCCCCCCTGTCTCCCTTCTTATAGATCAGGATAATAAGGGATTCTTCTCATGTAGGTGGGACACTAATACAAACTGCCGCATTAAAAACTTTAGTCAGCAGTGGGCCCCACAAATCGGGGGCTAATTTATATAGGTCGATAGGCACCCCATCGGGGCCCTGGGCCTTCCCCCCGTTACTCATGCTGATACTTCCCTGTACTTCGACTAGAGAGATATTCAGAGGTATAATAGGCCAGACTTCTTTCTGGCCATCCTTCTGGTTAGCTGAATCAAAAATCTCCGAAAAATGAGAAACCTAGTTCTCTTCACTTACATTAGCCGTCAATTCTGGCATCTTGTCGTCCTTTAGGAACGGACAATTAACCGTTTCCCAAAATAAAGAAGAATCGGCTGTGCCTGCCGCCAGATCGAGTTTGTCCCACGCTTCTTCCCTTAATTCTGCCTTCCTATTCTTAACTGATAGGTGGCTCTCAGTTCTCTAATCTTGCTGTTATCTCTGGGCTTGGCTCGTAAGGCATCTTTAAGCCCCTTCAATGCAATAGTACTAACATGGTCAAACCACCCTTTTTGTTTGGATACCTTAGCCTTACCATGTTTCGTAAATTTGTTGTCTATAAAATGATTAATTTTAATAAAATTATGCACAACTTGATCAGTAACCACCTGACTTTCTAAAATGGCACAAATTTCTACCAAACAACTCGCAACAATGGAGTTTGACAAAGTCTCCGCTTTTTCCCCTTTCCATCTAATCCTGGGTCCGTTAGATCGATACGGTTCAATGTTAACAATGGTATGTGTATTAGATCCCTGCTTCCCCTTCCACAAAAAAGTCTCAATGGTGATGCAGTTGTGGTCGCTTAGCGCATTATCCACGACCACCGGCAATAAGCACCAAGGGCTAAGGCTAGTGGATATGCAAATAAAATCAATTACAGTATTTGCATTCCTTCCTCTAAAAGTAGGGATAATATTTCCACAATCATCTTTAGCATTGACCAGGATTTCCATATCATAGGTGGTTAGGATTTTATTCAGAGCTTCTCCATATTTATCGTGTGGAAAATGGGAAACTTCAACTCCTGAACTATCATTATAGCCACATACCCTTTGAAAGGAATGTGGACAAGCAGCAGTGTTAAAATCTCCCACCCAAATGTAGTCAAAAACGATATCATACTCCGTTAAAATATCAGCCAGGGCAGTCTCTAGTGCTAACACAACCTGATGCCTAGTGTTATCAAAGACATTATTATAAAAGTTTATTAAAAGAACATTTCTCCCATGCTCCTGGTAAAGCCATAAGATCTGGGAGTGGACCCCAACCGATATATATTTTTTTACCACAACGGGGACATCCACTGAGATCAAGACCAAAAGCCCTCCTTTCGCCCTACCTGAAGGGGATGCCACAGCTGGTAAATGGTAGGAAACATACCCATTGTAATTATGTTGGTCCAAACACCAGGTCTCTTGAAAACATATAATGTTAAAAAGGTTAATAAATTCCAACCGACCCAGGCAGACATCCTTTGAGGAAATACCTGCTATGTTCCAACTACCAATAGAACATACCCGGGGGTTAGAGTTTCTAATGTGCGTTGTGCACAGAGGAATAGGGCCACAATGAATAGCCGAATCACTAATCCTTGACGGGGGTCCACCCCCATCATCTAAATCCAAACACGGACCTTCACAGCATCTGTTGTCCTTAATAATATCAACCTCAGGACTATTATTAACTCCTATACCCTCTGTATCGTCTACCTCTAAATTAACCTCACCCCCCGGAGCTTCAATGGGGACAGCTTCTACCCTTATGACCACCTTATCGATACCCTGTCAATCATTAGTATCCAAACTACTCAGGGGATGGAATCTATTAGATGTTGCCACGTTAAATGTAGTATGCAAATTAAAGTCTCTTGTCCCCACCCTCCCACGATCTTTAATTGACTTATTACACAGATGCCTATAAAGATAACCAAGAGGGCGGAGATAAATTCCTTGGCTGCTTTGGCAGGTTAAACTACCTTTTCTCAATACAATGGAGGCAAGATGAGGGTTTCTAAAGTTAACAACTATACAGTCTCCAACACAATTCTCACATGAGCTACCAATCCAATTGACTCTTCTGGTACATATGATTTCATCAGCTAAGGCTACTGGAAATCCACACTCCCTATGGAGCCAATCAACTGTCTTATTTTTCAAAGAGGCATGCGATTCACTGTAAGAATTGTTATAACCACTTTCCCTGACCGGGGGAACATTAACCAGAACTGCCACATAGAGAGCGCAGTCCGGAGGTAAATCAGGCTGACTGGTAACACTGATTTTAGCCGACCCAGAACTTAGTGTAACCTGGTTCCCCAGATCAACGTTAGATGTAAGATTACGACCTATAGTCAGCGAGGGGGTGGGCCCCATAGATCCCTTCTCACAAGAATCCCCAGAAGGGGGCATAGAAGTATGAGACATAGCCACCGTAGGAATCTCAATTGTATTCTTAGGATTGGGGCCACCTACTACCTTATCCTTAACATGGTCACCAGTGTTGGGGTTCATGAATGATTCTAACATACCTCCTAATCTTACAACCTCTGCATTGACCTTGTTCAATTTGTTTAGTAGGGGTTTAACTATCAAGTCGAACTTAGATTCGATGGTGCTAATCAAAAGATCAAATAACGCTCCATCTATAGTGGCCGGGATAGGGACCAGGTCTACATTAGAAATTCCCTCAAGACTAGGTGGTGGTTGAATAACTTTCTTATCTAAGCGGCTCTTCCCCCTCTTGGCTTGAACTTTCTTTGTGGTATTCTTACATGCCCGTGAGGCTCGCTGTACTCTTGTTGCCATAGGACTTGGCAATTGAGAAACAACATGACCAACCAGACGTAATTCGGAGTCAGTAACTCTTAAAACATTTAATTTAAAAAGGAACAAAATGAGGGGGTTAATTTTTCCATAAAAAGTATGATTAGTGCTGCAGAAAGAAAAATTAGGGCATATTTTGAGTGCCTTCTCAAATCCTCTTCTATTTCATTAAAAAATTCTGACATGCAGACTGAAACATGCACTTTTAATACCAGGAGCAGACTTCCATGGTGAACAGTAGTTTTACTACAGTGATCTAATGAGCAACTAGAGGGCTAACATTCAGAATTTATGGCAAATGTGTGGCATATCTGAATACCTTCATGATGGAATCAAAGTAAAAAACTGAAAGCATTTCCTACTGAGGAGACTGCAGTACATGAGGAAATTAGGAAACTTCATAACAAATAAATCTCCCAAGAAGGCCACCGGAGACAAAAGAGCTCAAATGTAGCCCAAAATCACCCAGATGTAGCCCAAATATAGCCCAATGACAGAAGTGTGCAAAACACTTATTATTTTGTGTTTTTGCAGTGTTATATAGTGCAGACTTGTCAGGTATTGGAGTGCTTTACATGAGCATTGGTTACATCACACAAGAACAAATTCATTTTGGTTGTAGACATGGGGAGACTAAGTGATTTGACCAGAATCACAGAATGTCGAGCTGAAGCAGAAACTCCAACCTGGTTTCCCAGTTGCAAAGTCTGCAGTTCTGAAAGTAACACCACATCCTCTCCCCTAAGTGCAACATTTAATCAAGTGGTCAACTGGATAAAAAAACATAAAGATAACAAATAATTTAAAAGTGCTTTGTCGCTATTTGAAAACTCAGCAGATATGTCCTTATTTTAGTCTTTTAGAGCACTAACCATAATTTTGATGCCAATAAGACCCTCTCATATATGTAATTTCTAAAGGAAATGCTCTAGGTATTACAGTTTTGATTACATCAAGATGACGTCAGGCGTTCCACACTTTTGTAATAATTATAGAATGTTAGCAATCTAGTTGTTCATTAGGATACTGTTGAGAGGCAGAGGCCAGGGGCACGGACTCTGAAAATTGAAGGCAGGTAGGAGGGTGCAAAGGCAACAATTTAACCACACTGAGCAGGCAGGAAGGGCCGTGGCAGCACAACAGACTATGGAGGGCAGTGGAAAGGGGGGCAGGGGCAACAAACCAACAATACAGGACTTGCAAGAGAGGCTGTGGCAATGTAATAGACCATTCAGCCAGGAAACGTCCAATGTTTTTAAGCTCAAATGGGCTTTATTTGATCTGTCTCCTGTCTACAATCTCCTCTTTTTCAATGTAAATCAAAGGGGAAAATCAATACCCCAGTTTTTTTTCAAAATCTCCCTCTTACCAAGTTCAAAATGTTTGCAAGTATGGTACATTGGATCATAGAAGGAAATGGGGTAGGGACATGGACTTGGATAACAGAGGACAGGAGGGACATGGAGAGGTGCACCAAACTGACCCTGCAGGGCAGGCATCAGGGTTTGCAGCAGCACAATACACCACACAGGGCATGCGGGACAGGAGTGCAGCACAACAATCCATAGAAAGCAAGAGGGAGGGGACAGGACCATGCACATGGACAACAGAGAACAGAGGGGCAAGAGGCAATGGTAGCTAGCTGACCATAATGGACAGCCAGGAGAGAAAGCTGCAGCATAACAGACCATAAAGGTCAGGAGGGACGGATCAGGGGCATTACAATGGAACAGACAAGCCAGGAGGGAGGGAGTAGGGGTCTGCACATGTAAACAGAGGGCTGGGGGCAAGGGGGCAGGAGCAGCAAGATAGCCGTGGAGGTCAGGCAGGATGGGCACTAGAAGCAAGACATACCATAAAGAGCAACAGTGAGACTGTGATGGCATACACACAGACCATGGAGGAAAGGTGGGAGGGGGTCAGGGGCAGCTAACTGACCACACAGGGAAGGTGGGAGGGGCCATGGCAGCACAGAAGACCATGCATGGCAAGTGGGAGGGTTAGTGGCAGCACAATGGCTATGATGGGCAAGAAGGAGGGTGCAGGGGCATGCACAAAGGACGATGGAAGATAGAAGGGAGGATCAGGACCTGTGCACAGACAAGAAAGTTCAGGGGAAGGGGCCTCACAACAGACCGCACGGGGCAGGCAGGAGGAGCAGTTGCAGCACAACAGACCAGGGAGGGCAGAAGGGTGTGGCAGTACAATGGACCATGTAGGACAGGAGGAAGAGGATAGGGGCATGGCATGTGGACAGGCAGGGTGGAGGTGGCAGGGACAGATTACAGTCATCTGACAAGGCTAGGCAGGTGGGAGGGGAGTGGCAGCTCAACAGAACACTCAGAGTAGATAGGAGTGGCAGGTCCATGGAACATGGTGGGCAAAAAGGATGGAACAGGGGCATGCACAAAGACATCGGAGGGCAGGGGGAAGGAGAATAGGGGCAGCAAGCTAAGCACAGAGTTTAAGCAGGAGGTCAATGATGGGGCATAGAATTGGGCAATGGAGGGCAGGAGGAGTGGACTGGTACATCATACTAAATTGAGGGCAGTGGCAGCACATCAGACCATGCATGGCAGGAGGGAGGAGGCTAGTCCATGGATTCACACAACAGAGGATAGGGAGGAGGGGGATGGGGCAGCAAGCTAACTGTTCAGAGAAGGCGGGTATTAGGAACTTTATTGTTTTTAAAACGTGTGTCTGTGCAAACTACTTAAAATATGAACAAGTATGCAGCATAATCTCACTTGTATTCAGGAAGAAGAGGACGTTTGTGACTGTGACTCTGGGCTCACTTGGCAGAAACACCCCCTGACCCTCCACCCCCTATCGCAAAATGTAATGCCCGTGAAAAGGGTAGGTGAACACAGTGTTATATAGAACATAGTCCTGAGAGCACGATTGAAAATGAAAACTAGATATAGTGTATGGTATAAACTATGCACCAAAAAGTGTGATATAAGATGAACCGGGCGTGAAATATAATATGCAATACATTGTGCGCAATGACAGATTCATTGGAGAGCGCGAGATAGCACAGGCTCTAGCGCGTGCTATGCGATATGCGCCTTGGAGTGTAATATGCACAGGGCAGTGTTGTGTAACCTAACTAGTCTCTAGAGTTGTAATATAAAATATGTGCTGGGGAGTGTAACGTTGCATATGCACTGTGAAAAAGATATGGATCCCAGATTGTAATATGTATGGCATAGCACTGTGCGTTATAACATAGGCATCGAGGAAGGCACGTTAGATGGGGCAATATAACCCGTGCGAAGACAAGTGTGGCATGACATATTCACGGGGTGGTGTTACAGTGCACATGGGCTAGAGAGTGTCATAGCATATGTACTAGCTAGTGGAATACAACACAGAGGTGTGTGGCCCTCAGCAGGCAATGGTGGGTGTAACACAGCATTGGGCTCTGCCAGGAGCGCGCTGTGACTCTCAAGTGATGTTCATCCCCTTTCCAGAGAGTAAAATAAAAAGTATTACACATCTGGCAGTGGATGTGTGTTTTACTAACCGTGAGGGGGGTTTCTTGCATAGTTTTGGTCGAATTTTTGTCGAATCCCCTTTGAATGGCTTGGTGTGCATGTGTATTAAATGTGCCCGTCAATAGCTACCCATGTTTGTATAAATAAACGACAAGGGTGTCTACCGGGATTAGGCACGGTAGGGCATCAGACATGTCAGAGCTTCGAAAATTTTAGTCTCTATTTTTGAATGTGTGTATCAAAGGTTATATTAGGGTGAGAGGAGGTCTGTCACTCTATCACAAGGATGATGTCATCAGTGATGTCATCAGTGATGTCATTTGAGATGTCATCAGTGATGTCATGAGTGATGTCACTGACCATGTCATGAGTGATGTAATATGTGACGTCATCAGCAGTGCATTGCGGGCGCGCGAGTTATAGTTAGCTGAACTAACTATAACGGGGGAATTTCAATGGTTTTGTACAAGTGAAAAGTCCAGCTAACTATAATACCCCTGAAACCTATGGTTTTTTCAGTGAATATATATATATATATATATATATATATATATATATATATATATATATATATATATATATATATCGTGAACAAGGCAGCGCGAGTCTGCTGAAACGCGTTGATGTTATACCTCGTTTGTCGAAAATAAAGACCGAGTGCCCATTCTTTCACCGGAGTGCTGGATGTTTATTTCTTAGAAGGGATATACCCATAGTTGGATATATATATATATATATATATATATATATATATATATATATATATTCACTTAAAAAACCTTAGGCTTCACACATGTTATAGTTAGCTGGACATTTCCCTCGTAAAAAACCAATGAAATTTCCCCGTTATAGTTAGTGCAGGCAACTATAACTCACGCGACCGCAATCCTCTGCTGATGACGTCAGATATTACATCACTGTATTTAGACACCTATTTACCCATGTCTTCTTCCATTAATCTTTAGCTATACATATATTACAAATATTTATTTTTCAGAAAGACACATATGTAATCAGTGATGTAATATCTGACGTCATCAGCAGAGGATTGCGGTCGCGTGAGTTATAATTGCCTGCACTAACTATAACGGGGGAATTTCATTGGTTTTTTAAGAGGGAAATGTCCAGCTAACTATAACCTGTGTGAAACCTATGTTTTTTTAAGTGAATATATATATATATATATATATTGGTTTGGATGTGAAAATGATTTTTGTGCTCGTGCTCTCATGGGCATGGACAACTCAGATTTCTCCCACCGGTGGTAGCAAGCAGAAACAGCTGCTCCCTCCGAGCAAGAGCAATGTTGGCTCCTGCAGCACCCCGGTGAGGCCACAGGTGCTCTGGGGTTCCCCCCACAGCCCTTAACATACTGTTTGGTGAGTGCTCCAGGGTGGGCACCGGGACACCCACCAAGTAACACCTAAGACCCAAGGGAAGGGGTCGCTGGGGCCAGGATTTGCTCAGGGAGGAGGATGCGTGCCCCCCCCCCCTTAATATAAAAGGAAGGTCCTGGGCCCTAATTATGGCCCAAGGATGGAGGCCGGGCTCCCTCTTCCCTCTAAATATATGTTTTGGCCCCAAGGATTATGGCCCCTTGGACCGTAAAAACCCGGGTATCTGGGTGCATGCCACCCCCCTATTCCAAAAAAGTCCACAGGATATGGGGCCCTTCGTAGTCCCGAGAGTGTCAGGGAGGGGGTGAGAATGCCCCCTCCCCTTAAGAAAGATAAAGGTTTTGGGGGATGGGGTGCCTGCAATGGCTGGGGGAGGGGGGCCGAGCGCTCCCTCCCTTTTTTCTGACAAATTGGAACCAGGGGGATAGGGTCTGCCTGAGTGCGGGTTGGCTGCCCACAGGGGGTTTGCCTCAGGGCCTGGCTACAAGCAGTGCAGCCAATGCCACACTGCACAAGGCCGAAGCCCTGCACGGCGGGGCTTGGCACCCACAGGGTGTTGGCCTGCATCCAGGACCTTAGTCACACATGGCCAAAGCCTGTGTGCAGCAGGGGTGTTGTCAACCCCACGGGGGTTCGATGCAGTGCCTGGCCACTGGCCTTGCACAGTAGGGGGTTGGCTTTATGCATGGTAAAAAATATTACATTACATTAAAAAAGAAATCTAGAAAATCACTGAACAAAACAAATGCTAAAATGATGTTATAGTTTGGTGAAAATTTAATTGACAACATAGCATTTTAAACTAAAAAAACCTCTGAATTTCACAAGGTATCATTATCTCTCATATCTATAACTCATGCCCAAGGGTAACTATAACTCATGCCCTCGCCATGCAAAGCTAATGACCACACATATTGCATCACTCATGACATGTTTTATAACATCATTGATAATGTCACTGCAACATTTGAAATGACATCACTGATGACAAGACTGCTCATGGCGGGGGAGCAAGTTATTGTTAACTTAGGGCATGAGTTATAGTTACTAAAGATACCTATAACTGATGTATATAAATTGTATTCAATGCATGTTGGCTTGGATGGTATTTTGCCACTCCAAAGCTGTAATACTGTGCCTGGAGTGGTAAGAGGCTTTTGTCATTTTTCATCCCACCATGGATAGCATTTGCCAATCGTACACTAAAAGAATTTGCTGTAAAAATGGCAAAAAACGTTACCACTCACTAGCTCTGCATGAATGGCACTGTCCTAATACTATGCTTAAAAAGTCTGCTAGAGAAACTGAAACTGATCACATCAAATCTCTAAGTGTCAGTGGTGTTGTTGGGTGCTGTATATAGGAGCTGCTCTCCACCTAAACTTGAGAACTACCCAGAGTTCCCTGTTTTTTCATAATTTGTGCAGCATTCTAAACCTGAAACGATATTGTCTTCACTTATACTGGGTGCTGCGTTGTGTCTGGACAAAGTTCTACCTCTTTGAAGATCTCTAACTAGAGTGAAACACATGTTGGGTTGCTTTTATTCATTCCTGGTTAGCTTATATGGTATTTTACCAATGCAAAGCTGTAATACTGTGCCTAGAGTGGTAAATGGGTTTTGTAATTTTTCAGCTCGGCATGGATGGCACTGTGCTAAATCCTATGCTTAACAACTCAGCTAGCCAAACAAACATTTGGGTTGCGTAGATTCACAGTGTCTGTGGTGTCATAGGGTGCTCCTTACAGGAGCTGCTCTCCACCTAAACCTGAGATCGACCCAGAGCTCCCTCTCCCTTTTTTTGCATAATGTATGTGGCACTCTAAGCCTGAAAGGGTATTGCCGTAATATACATATACACACACACATAAGCAAACTCAAAGCTTCAATTAAATATTACTAAGTCCTGTGGAAGAGGTAGTTTTCTTCGGAGTGTCTCAATCAGCCTCCTCTTTGTACCATTTTCTCCTACCGTCTCTCTGGATACGTACTCCCCTTTTCTCCTGATATCTTTCTAAAACATTCGATATGCATAGCTCACCCCTTCTATCTGCCCTTGTCAGTACCCTCTTTCCCTTTCACCTGCATGTACGTCCTTATATCTCCTTTACATCACCAACCCACCACACACATACTGCTCCCACTCACCTGTAAGCACTGCATTTTTTTAACTTTCACCCTGTCAATATTTCGACTGTGTACTTTCTTCACACATTTTTGCATGAAATTGCAGTTACAATTGGCATACCTAACTATTGCTCAGTGCACTCTGAAGAAATGCCAAGGACTGGCTGAACTTGTATTCTGAACCCCTTTAGCACCCACTGATGAACACTGGGAGAACTTCACACTGCCTTCAGCCCTCCCAGTCATGGCCCATTATTAACTCCCACGACAACCTAAGCTCACACAGATACGTAAAGGCAACTCTTTTCACAGTGCGCACTATACATGACTAATATCCTGCAAGAAAAAAATTACTTAAAGCCAACATCCTGGAAAAAGCAAATACTATTAGAAAATGCAAGAGTATGTAAATCATGAAATGTAAACAGGAACATCATTTTTGTTTCCAGGCTGAGAACTGTGTCTGTTTTTTTGAGCTGTGGCTGTCCCCTGATGGTGGAGCACAAGGGGTGGCAGGAGAGTTACAGGTGGGGTACCAGCCCCACTTGCCCCCCCACCCCCTTAGTGAATTCTCCATTTGGCCCAGTAGCGTAACAAAAATTGAGGGGGCCCCATGCCAATTACGTGGAGGGGCCTACTCTGGGCTCACTCAGGAGCTTTCAGGCTAGGGTACTGTGCTGAGGGAGCCCCTGGAGCTCGCCCCCCCTGCACTGTGGGGGGGGGGTGCAGGGTCCATTGTTATGCCACTGATTTGGCCCTAGATGGAGCAGCCCATCCTAAACTTTCTGACCATATTCCATGTGAAGAGGGACAATAACAACCTCTGACATGTCAGTCTTTTTGGCCCTCCACAGTGAGGTGCAGATTAAGTCCCAAGATGCATCAAGCTCAGGGCCCGTGTCTGGACATACCCATTCCACGCCAGGTAATTCACTTAGCAAAAGAGTGATCTGGGGAAGTGATTGACTTGAATTAAGCAGAACAACTGGTAATTACTCTGCATGCTCATCGTTTTATTATGATTTAGCGTATGTGTGCCATTACTAAGGAAGACCAACCAAATGCAAATAAGCCTTGGTCCTGCTCAAAAAGGATTTGTCCCTCCATACTGCCTGGCCATGTCTCTTCTGCATCACACCCTCAGTGATAGCGAAGAGGAGTGATGTTGGATCCCTCTGATGATCCTATGACAGAAGGGATTGAGAGAAATAGAAACACTGGGGTGACTGTTAGGTATCTGACATGAAGCGCCAGTCTTTGGAAAGTGGTAGGATATGGTTAACTCAGCCACAGTAATTCAACTGATGACATACAAATGAACACTTAGGAACATTAGACACAGTCTGTTACATCAAAACAGTGAATACAGAAACCTGTATGCTTGTCAGGTTGTTTCAGTCTTTAGGTAGTAACTAGTCGTTTGGAAAACCTGGAACTGAAAATGATCGAAGATTGAAAGAGGAGGCAAAACAGCAGAAGAACAAAAATACCCAATATAAAAACCTAGCTGAGGCTAACTGAGAGAAGACACCAAGGAACTGACAACGGGAAAAAAAATTGTAGGAACACTGAAACCGGTTTAAACTGGGCCACCAACAGTGGAGAAGCAACAAAATGCGACTGCCCGCGGCTCATGCAGTGAGCCACCTAAAAGGGCGGCCACCTTAGTGCCACTTAGGCACATCAATACCCCCTCTAGTTGTGGTTGGGACCCTGGGGAGAAGTCCCACAGCCCAACGCTCGGGCCGCATCATTTCCGGCACGCAGAGGGTTTGGGGAAGGTATTTATACCTGCCCTGCCTTTCAGGTGCCCTCTTTGCTGCTGGACATGCTGTCTTGGGAGGTCGTGTGGGCTTATTTGGCTGTCGTGGGACTTCGTCCTGGTCAACACTGATGAAGTGGAGGTTAGTGGTTTGTTTACCCCCTCCCAACTATGAGGCTATTGCCCAGGGGGTTCTCACCCACCCCCGATGGCTATGCTCTGGGTGGTGCCGTGGTCCGGGCCGGGGTGGCATACGGGGGGAGATAAACTCCACGGCCCATTGGCCTGACCTAATCTGACGGTGGAACAGCGAGCTGGGCCTGACGCCTTTAGCCCAAGCGTTTAAGTCTACCCAGCACGGCCTTCCCGAAACTCCCATTGACACCCCAACTCCCCCCACAGGTGGTAGCGAACGGTCGTGTTGGCCTGGTTGGGTGACAAATGCCCCACGGTGGTATAACCCCCCCACACCGCCTCTGTGTAGCAATAGGGGGTGAACCACGGTTTGCTTTTCAGGTTGCGGGCTGGGGGGGTCAAAAAGAGCAGCATGGGGGTGCAGTAATGGACGCAGGGATGGGGTTGACCCCCCCCACTGGACGTGCAATGGTGCCGCATGTCGGTGATTCACCCCCCCCACCTATCGCGTGTCTGGCGAAAGCGGGCTGCGCAGTTCAAGGGCAACCTGTGAGCCACCTTGTGTCTAATCCTGTCCCTGGGTCCGGGTAGAATGGTACGAATGCCGCGGAGGGCAAGGTTTCAGCGCTTAGCCCAAGACCTTTGGATGTGCACAGTGATTTGTGCTCTAGTCCAATTCTGGGCCGTGTTTCGGTGCACGTCCAAGCACTCAAACCCTTGGAGGTGTTAATGAAGGGCCAAGACACTTGCGGCTAGGGTTACAGCACTGTTTTTGACCGTCGGCGGGTGAGGGAGCCAAGAGTAAGGCACGGCAGGCCCGCGGCCCGGGCGGGCCCGTGTCCTGACTGGGCCAGCGCCTGCCAGCAACGAGTTTCATGGCAGTCGCGGTGTCTGCCAGCACCACCAGCTCTGCATAGGTATGCCTCTGCCCTCATCCTCTCATACCAGCAAGGGGGGGTTTTGTGGCCACAGTAAGAGGGGCATAGGAGCGTCGGGGTCCATTCATGGTCGGGAGAGCGTGCCTGGTGTCCCCAGCTTTTGGAAATGCTTGAGTGATCCCGCATGGAAGAGCGTTGCGGGGTCCTGCTTAGGCTGTCAACAGTATCTGTGTGCTTCCCGCCTCTGCTCCTCTACTACCGTGGGGCAGTTACAGATCCTGAGAAATTTGGGAGGGGCGGTACATCCATGTACAACCACCATAGAGTGCTTACCGCTGGGGCGAGGTAAGTTGTAGTTGGGGCAGCAGTTCATGGGACGCCCCGGGGTGTGCACAGTCCCGCTCTAATAGGACTCTTGACTTCTGGCCTCGGGTGAAGGCTGTTATGCTGGTTTGGAGCCTGGCTCCTTGCGATGGCAGTTGGATGCGGACCGGGTAGGCAAGGCGGCCCTTCTTGGAGAGCCTTGGTGTCAAGGGTCTCTGGTTTTGCCTCCTCCCAGTTGGCCTCTGGGTGCCTTTCTTTGGCAGTAGAACAGCCACATTTTGCCCTCTGCGTGGGTGAAGGGAGGTGACATAATACAGTGTGTACCTGATACCATCATGAGTTGTTTTATAGCAAGATCAGAAATACAATTTTTGTTGGCTGATACAATCTGGCAAGCCCTCTCTTTGTGCTTGCTATCTTGAATAAACTTTATATTCGAATCACAGTTTTCGATAGTGTTGATGAACTCCCCAACACATTTCATCACTGAATACCTCTTCAAAGTGATCTTTCTGACAACCAAGTTCTGAATTGTGCAGGGGGTAGTTGGCATGGGTAGCTTGGATGTGTGGATCTTAACGCGTACTGTGTTGGGGCAATGAAGGGCAGATCGGTTGGGCTCTTCGTAGAGCTGAGCAACTGGTGGTGCTCATGGGGTGGCTGGACTGGATGCCAAGGTCATGGCCTGGGGCGCGCTTGGTGGCCCTGCAGATTATTGTGGCTGATGGACAAACCAATATGCTGGTATTTGATCCCATTTCCTCTCCCTAGTTTCTTGGGAGCTATTAGCCTGGGCTATTGGCTAATACGTGCCACCGTTTTTGAGGAGTCGGTTTGCCAAGGAATTCAAGCTATTAGCTGCCCAGTTTTGTGAGCAAATAACCTGCATGAAATTTAGATGTGAGGCTGCTGAGTTGCTCTAACATTGTGTGCCTCGTTTCATGGCCAGTGATTGTTACTTTTCGGGGTTAAGGCTCATTTTCTTAGTTACATTTTGTGGTACTTTGATAGGTTGCCCATATTCATGTAACTTTGCAATAAAGTTGTAGTTTTGTGGAGTTTTGGAACTGTGATGTAACTTAAAAGAAACTCATTATAGATCTTGCAGTCTCTTCATTTCAGAACAAAATCATTTTAAATATTCTTCAAGGGAGCCAGAGTTGTTGCTTATTCAAAGTATGATGTTATTAACCATGGATAAGTCAATAGCCCTGGCTGGCGATACGTCCAATGTGGCGGGTTGATTAAATAGATGGATACAATGACCTCTGCGGCACGCTAGGCCAAGCAAAGATGTCAGTTTAAAGCTTTTAATCCAAAGCTATGGGAGCCTCACAGCGCGGGCCCGAATCATTAAACATTGGGTGGCTTTACTAAGTACTTTTAAGCGTGCATGTGGCACATTTGATAATGGTGCAGGATACTTATTCTTTAAGGTCCACTTTGTGCCTGTCGAATGGGGAAGAACCGTCCAATAGATGAACATGCATTTTAATCAATACTTTGTTTCAGTCTGCAACTTGGTACCATTGACAAGGTCAAGGGTCCTAGCTTGCTGTAGGTGCAAGGTAACGGGCTGATCATATATATGGACGCAATGACAGAAGAGACAGAACCATACGGCATTCTATGCTAAGTATAGGTTTCAGCTTGCATGTTTTAATCCAATGACAAAGACAGAGCAAGTATTCCGGTCAGAACCATTAGGCCACAGGGTGGCACGACAAAATATTTTCAAACCCTTGCTATCCTCGTAGGGGGGGTTGCAATTCTATCATGAGGTAGAACATAGGTGGTTCTTGCTCTCATCTTGCCAGTGCAGGTACTCATTATTTGGTAGGATTGAGTGCTGCACGTGTGGCCTCCCTTGCTTATTAATTAGTGGAAACTTTGACTCAAGGAGGATATCGCAGTGGATCTACACACCTGCTAAATAAGTGTACAATGCAGATCGCAGGTCTTTCGATCACTCTGCTGGTCTGAGTGGTCCTTTATGGAAGCGTAGATGTTAAAATCTATGAGTATAACATAGAACAACAATTTAAGGTGTCATCATGAGCCATGTTGAAACTACTAAGGATAGATTAGAGGGTGATAAAATGTTCCCTGGTCTTTCGGAGAGTGCTTCAATAGGGTAGGATGACCAAGCAGCAAGGGGCAGCACCCAGCTCACCTCGTCAGGCAATACCCACCTGCACGTATGTCTCATCTTTCCAGTGCAGATAATTATTAATCGGTAGTGATGGAGCGCTGCATGCGTGGTCACTCCCTGCTTTAGGGATTCAAAAGAAATAGTGCCCTGTATAGAATGCAGATCCGGTTTTGCGGCCACAGGTTAAGGCACCCAATGTAGGAGTGGGTGTATGACCTCATGGTCACAGGTTCAGATACCGGCAGGCACACTCGGCATAGTAGTCTCACAGCGGTTGTGTAGCAAAAGATGAATGGGTACACGTGAATGTGAGGCCTCATTGACGCTTGTCTTAGCAGTCTAGATCACACCACAGAGGACAAAGACAAGGCCATGGCCCCTGATAGAATATGTTCAATTTCAGTTATGTGGGATCAGAGCTTGCAATCTCATTCCAATTGCAGTCAGAAATGGAAATTGTAAAGGCTTTTTTGTGAATGCATTGGGCTCACTCAGCAGTGTAGTAAGCAAGAGTTTAGCACAATTTCCAGATGCCTGAAGTGTGGCGCAGGCAACAAGCTTAACACAGCCAAAACAATTTAAGGTACTCAGTGGCAGATGCACAATAGACATATATTCACAGATACCAGAGTGACACCATTCATTTGTCCGCCGCAGTTTATCAACAAAACTGCCTGCACAAATGTCTGGTCGATGCAGGTAAGTATGTGCACTCTGTAAAGAAGGGCATGTTACAGGTTGCTTCAGTTAAGCTATAATTACCCGCCCAATAGCCATGGCAGCCAGGCGGGTTGTGGAAGTTGTCACCTAACAAGTGTGCAGCTGTTCAAATGTTGGGGAAACATTGGGTTAGATTACAAGTGCCTACAATGTATTAAAGATTATTTGGCATTCACAGTATTCATGAAAGGGAAGGTATCTGTGCATATTGTTCCCCTCCTGTTCCCACCGAGTTGTCAGCTCCCTGGTATACATTAGCAGACGTTTGGGAGTGCAAGACCTCACCTAGGGTGGTGACTTACTTAATTTTGATGGACAAGTCCAAAATGTTTCACATTTACTGAAGGTGTGGAATTTTCATTTGCCCATGCATAGTTTTACTAATATACACAGTATCATATTAATTTAAATAATCTCTGTATTGACTACTGCGACCAGGGGACGCATCAAGGCATCTGCAGCGGTGAGTGTTTCTAGGCTGTAAGGATATAAAGGTTAAATACGACTGATAGGTTAAATACAACTGATAGGTTCCGCTGGGGTGTCAGCCTATTGGCCACTTATGGGTTAAAAGGTGAGTTCAAAGGGCACATGAAAGGTCATGGCAAAGGAAACCTGGACTAATTTATTTTTTTGATCTGGTGGTGGGTTCGACCTCATGGTCTGAGGATCTAACCCCGGTTGGGTTCAATCAACCTTTCATCCTTCTGTGGTTGTTAAAATGAATATCAGGGAGCGGGGTAACAAATATTGCTTATTCAGCAGCAGCATGACTATGGAAGCACTTGCACTTCACAAATACACAAGCGTAATGTTATGCTCTAACAAGTGCTATACACAGATCACTGGGTGAAAGGAAAGTAAGACAGGCTGGATATAACTCTTACTTCTACCTGCGTTGGCACATCTTGTCAAGAGTTGTTTGTCAAAGGTATTGCACTTCAGCCAGGCAATGTTAACAACCCATCCACACCAAGCCAATCGTTCAAGTTCATGCTGGGCCGCATATAAACAGCCCGGTATTAGGCCCCTGTGGTTGTTAGTGCCTTGAATTACTAAATTTCAACTGTACAGTGGGTGTGACTTGCTGACCGTGCAGTATTGCTAAGGTCTTCGTGGCCGATTAGTTAGACACCAGTAGCAGTGAGTATGGCTTGCCCTCAGTGCAGTTGTTAGGAAAATTACAATACCATTTTACAGGTCACACTGGGCTTGCTACCAGCGGGTCACTTGTTTGAGCGGGTTAGCTACCATTGTGAAAAGGCTTAAAAGGAGTATGGCATAACACAAGATTACTAGGAATTATATCAGGGACCAGCAACCCATACAAATGTTTTTGTGGAGGGCAATAAATTCCGGGGTAAACCAAGTGAACCAGGTCTAGTGCTTTATACATCATGTCACAGCTGGTTATCTTGCAGGGTGTATCTGGGAACGGACCAGGCACACTTAGCTGTGAAAAATGCGAAAAAGCTGCACATTGCCACAATTTGGAATGTGATGGAAGCAACAATTCTATTTCAGCCAAAGCAAATCAAGGTACTTACTGTCAGATGCACAAAATACAAACGTTCACTCTAGCCTCACTGTATCAGTCTTGACAGGAGCAAGTGTTCGACATAGTTCCTCAGTATCCCTGACTGGGCAAAGGTCTGGTCTCTCAGCAGAAATTGTGACCCCATAGACCAGCGCGTGTTAGTGGTGCTTCAGTTAAAGCTATTTTCGCTCGCATTATCGCCCTTGCAGCCAGATGGGTTGCGTAAGTTTGTTATTCAACATGTATGTGGTTCCATAGCTGGGTAAT
The DNA here is from genome assembly GCF_964204655.1 of Triturus cristatus. NCBI lineage: Eukaryota > Metazoa > Chordata > Amphibia > Caudata > Salamandridae > Triturus > Triturus cristatus. Next base: position 72,652,371 of record NC_140584.1, on the reverse strand, counting down.
ACTGGTTTAGAGTGTGAGAAGGTGGCTTGGTATATGCTGTCCACTAGTTAAAGTGGGCACCCTGTACCAATCCACACGACCCTTATGATGTATGAGGTCAAAGATAACCTTTATGAAAGCTATCCTAGTGGTAGCTGTGGAGAGCAGCCTTCCGGCTTAATCTTGAAGGAATGTAAAGCAGCTTGTTTTACCAGAATATCACCTCCTGAATAACTAAATGAAGGAAAACCACAAAGGAGTTAAATAAATATATGTATTTATTAATATAACTTTGTCTACTATCCTCTACATGAGGTTAGAACACAAAGCACACAGTACTGGACCAATAGTTGTAAGTAGCACAATACACAGTGGGCTCCAGGGAGAGACCAAACCATATCCTAAAATAGTGGTATCACAACTTGACTAGACACAGTGCCTAGAGCACGTAGATTCGCTGGGACCCAAAGGAATCACCCAAGATGATGACACAGGAGACCCACGGAGGACAGGTGCAGTGAGGAAACACGACCGAGTGCTCTGTACAACTCTATGGGAAAGTCGCGGTTGCAAAGTTAAAGTTTAAGGACCCTTCTAGGAGGACTTTGAGCAAACCCTTCAGAATGTAAGAGTTTAAAGAGCCACCCCACCCGTGCATACCGTAGTATCGAAGTTACCTATCCCAGGGAAGCCGGGTGCATAGGTCTGAAATGGTGTCGGAAACTCTAGTCGTTCTCTATGAAAGGAAGTGAAGAAGCCCTGCTGCTGTGAAGGTGAAAAGGGTCCGGTGGAATCCAAGCCTGGATTCGGGTTGGAAGGAACCTGAGAGCAGAGGGGAAAGAGTCTGGGTCACGTCAGAGTGACCAGGGGCTCGATAGACGAATGCCCACTGATGTTGGGTGCTTCAGGTGCGAACGTAAGCTTGACTCTGCAGCCACGAGATCCTGGAGACTTTGAGGATGACCAGGAGCCGGAGGGGTGCTGTCTCACAAAGGATGTCAAGTGCTGAGGGGTCAGTGTCCGGCGGGCGCACCAACAAGCCTTGGCAACAGCAACTCACGCAGGAAGGACAAACAGGTTACTGTGTGGACCAGCAAGGTCCAGGAGACTCTCCAAGCAATGGGGAGTCAGGGCATGTCTGGAGAAACCAGGAAAGCCCAAGAACAATCAAAATGACCCTCAGGGGGACTCACAGGCCGAAGGACCAAGAGTCGCGAGGGGACCTCGTGCAAGTTTGCAAAGCACCAGCCCACGGACCACACGGTGTGAGGAGGCCGGAGTTCTTTGGTAAAAATACTGCTCAGGGTCAGGACCACACTGGTTCCAATACACAAGCTCAGGAATTGCCAACAAGCATATGCACTTACAAATGGATGCGGTGCACAGGGGTGGGTTACGCAGCCCCCACAAGAGATACTGGCCTCAAACTTGGTGAGAGGCCAAATCAACCTCAGGGACCTTCAGGAACCCACCTTCTATGTTGCTGAAATCATCAGAGCTCAGGAGCAGCTACCGGTCAGTTGCGCTTTAGGTGCCTGCAAAGCAGTGGAGTGACTCCTTTACTTCAAGGGAGATTCTTCTGTTGTCTTAAGTGCCCCACAGGTCCTGCACGGAGCCTGTATGGAGTCACAGCACAAACTAAACTTTTGACGGAAAGGGGGATGAAATCAAGCCCAGTCGAGGTCCAGCAAAGTCCAGGTGTCCAGACGGTCGAAGGTCAGTGGTTTCTTCTTTGTAGAATCTTGTCCATGTAAAATCTAATGTCCTGTAGCCAGGTAACCCATTTTATACCCAAGGGAGAGGGTTGGACAGATTCAGGGGACCGAGGGGTGGCTACACCCATGACCTTTGTCCAGTTTCGTGCCAGAGCAGGTGCCAATGGCTCCCAGAACTGGTTTGGGCTGGACTATGCACAGGGACACCAAATGTGCCCCCAGTGCAGACTTTTAGGCACTCTCAGAGTGCACCCACCCAGCCCCAATACACTAAACCCTGTCTGGGAGGTGGTCACACCTCCCTTTGACAGCATGCCTATAGTGCTGTCTTCCTCTGCTCGAGCTTGGCTCAGCAGCAGGAGGGCAGAAATGTGTCTCTGGCTGGCAGCATCCATTTTGTGCTGTCCGGGTCGAGAAGGCTGATACTGGATAGACCTGTGACCCCATGAAGCTCGCTTCAGAAGGGTGGAATCATACCTCCCACATCAGTTACTGGTGTGGAAGTATGATTCCGAGGTGTTTGACACCAAACTCAATATGTTTCTATACAGCCGTTTTCGAGATAGCATTTACCGCAAGGTTATAATGCACCTCTACCTATATTTATTTATTTATTTACTCATTTGTATTGCGCAACGAATCATCCCCAGGGGGATCTCTTGGCGCATGAGAAAGGAGCACCATATTGTAGAGGAAACATTAGAATAGCCAGGTCTTAAGCAGCTTTTTAAAATGACAGAAATTGGTACAGGCACGGATCTCGTCTGGCAAGGAATTCCACTGAGTGGGGGCCAAGTATGAAAAAGCCCGGCCACCCATTCTGGCCTTCCTGAGTCTGCGGACACAAAGCAAATTACGGCTGCTGGATCTCAGCAGTCGTGTGGGATGATACCATTCAAGCTTCTTCGTCAGGTAGGCAGGGCCCAACCCATGAAGGGACTTACAAACTAGACATAACAGTTTAAAAGTGGATCTCTTTTTGATGGGAAGCCAATGTAGTTTGGCGCAAGAGGGGTAGTGAGGGGGTCCGAGCCGGCTTGTTAAGGACAAGACTGGCCGCCGTGTTTTGAACCACCTGTAATTTGGCGGCCAGATCCTCCCTCATCCCAACCAGCAATGCGTTACCGTAATCCAGTCGACTAACCAGAAGTGACTGGATAAGGGTCTGTCTGGCCATAAACGGAATCCACGGAAAGATCCTTCTAAGCATTTGCATGGTTCCAAAGCAGGAGCCTGCCACTGACTTTACCTGCTCACCCATTGATAAGTTGTTATAAATTTTTATGCCCAGATTCTTAACCCAACCTCTAGGGGCGGGAGCGTCTCCTAGCTCAGATGGCCACCAATCAGGGGTCCACATCTCCTTCGCTTTGCCATATAGGATGATCTCGGTCTTTGAGGAGTTGAGCTAGAGAAAGTTTTTCATCATCCAGTTCGCTATGCTGATCATACAATGTCTAAATTTCAGTCTGGTGACCGCAGGACTGTTCTCAATAGGAACTATCACCTGGGTATCATCAGCATAAGATATGGTTTCAAACCCACAATTTCTAATAATTGACGCCAGGGGAGCCACGTATATGTTAAACAAAGTGGGGCTCAAAACCGAGCCCTGTGGAACCCCTTTGTCAACACTAGTGGTTTGAGAGATAAATGACCCAAGCTGAACACATTGAGTTCTGTCCGCCAGAAAGTTCTGGATCCATTTAAAGGCCCTGCCTCCGACACCGATCTCTCACAACCGGTCCAAAAGGATCCGATGGGAGATGGTGTCAAAGGCCGCCGACAGATCCAGCAGCACCAAGATGACAGGGACATCCCTGTCCAAGGACATCCTTATGGTGTCTGTTACCTCCAACAAGTGCTATGTGAGGCACGGAAGCCCGACTGGGAGGCATCCAGTATGTTGTTCTGCTCCAGATAGTGGTAAAGATGTCGGTTAACTAAGGCCTCCATACTTTTTGCACAACACGGCAAGAGAGAATTGGGTCTGAAATTCTGAAGATTGCTAGGATCCGCTAGCACCTTCTTCAGAAGGGTTTTACGCGTGCATTTTTCCACTTCCCTCGTAACATTAGGGATAAATTCTAGACTTAACGGGCTCTGACTCTCCAAAATAGAAACTTTACCGTAAGCGCCCTCCTCAGAACCAAAGGTACGATAAATCACATCGACTTTGTTGGTAAAGTGGCTCCCTAAATTCTCACATAGTTCCTGTGTAGGCGGTGGAAGCGGATTATTTGCCCTGGGATTAGTGAACTCCTTTAGTATGATAAAGAGTTCCTGGGATGAGTTTTTAGCTTCCATAATACGGGCACCCAAATACGATCTCCTAGCTGAATTGCAACTATTCAGGTAGGCTCTATGTGCGGTTTGATAGAGCAATTCTTCCTGCTCCAACTTGGACCTTCTCCATCTTCTCTCCTTGGCCCTACAGGAGGCTTTCTCTCTCCTGAGACTATATGAGTACCAAGGAGCAGGTGCAGCCCTTGCCTGGATCTTTACCCTCTTAAATGGGGCAATGGAGTCTACGGCGTTGGTTATAGCTACTTAGAACCTATCTAAGGCCATATCACCGTCATCGTCCTCCTCAAATGTGGGAGAGATAAAGGCCCCACTAAAGGTGGCCGGTGTCACCTTCTTCCAGGGTCTACGAAGGTCCCTGTGACTATGTGGGGGCTAGAAGATTTTATAGATACCCACGAGAAGTTAAGAGCTGAGTGATCAGTCCAGCCCATCCTCTGCGCCACCTCCTTGATGTTAGTAAAAATAGTGTCCAGCACATGACCTGCCTCATGGGTGGCACCAGTGACTCTAGGGAAGAGTTCAAGAGCCTCCATCGCCGCTATCAGGCAGGCAGATTCGCTGCTGGAAGGCGCCTCCAGATGATGGTTAAAGTCCCCAACCAGCAGGAACCCATCCGCTTGAAGCATGTACGGGGCCAGCCTTTCCAACAAAGTGGAGCAGAATTCTCTCTTATTGCCTCCAGGGGGGTGATACACTAGGGCACCCGTCCATTCAGTGACTTGGCCCTGCACTACCCTAAATATCAACAACTCTAGATTGGGGGAAGAGATAGTGTCCGGCTGAGTCAGAGATAACCCGGGAGAATGGTCTCCGAAGGCTGCACAGAGGCTCTGCTCATGCAGGGGCACCCTCGCACATAAAACCCAGCACCCTGCCTTCAGGATTGTTAAGGCCTGCTATAGGGGTGACTTATAAGTTTTAAGTGTAGTGACCAGTAGATATAGTGAACCTATATCTAAAGTAAGTAGTGCAAGCACCATCTTACATAGGCTGCAGTAGCAAACCTAGAGTTCCATTTTGCATGGCCTCTCTTGGGTGGCATAATACATGCTTCAGCCCATGGGAGGCCTCGGGGGTACCTTTGCCCTGGGTACATGGAGTACCAAATACTAGGGACTGATAAGGGTACCCCATTATCCAATCTGGAGTGTACCAAATTACATGTATGCCAATTTAAGGGAGAAAGCAGATAGGCTGGTGTCCTGATTAGCAGGATCCCAGCCAGACTAGTCAAAAACAGTGAGACATCAAGGAAAAAAGTGGAGGTAACCATAAGAAGCAACTCCTACTTTCCTACATGGGGCACATAGGGTCACAGCTAGCTAAACACATTGAGCATTCCCATTTCCAAGAAAGGGTGGGTATCTTTACTTAGTGTTCTCCGCCAGCTACCAGGCCCCAAGCTTTTCCTGCAGGTCTGCATTATAGTTATCCTTTAACAGAAGTTTGGAACGTGACGTCTTGTGCCAGGGTGCGGACATTTCGCTGGTAACACAGCAGATAGACTGCTGTCAAACAAGGGTGCTTGCGGGCTAGGTGGCCATGTAATGAGCAGAACTAACGGTAAAGACCCCTCTCCCCCACCAGATTGCCCGATGTTGTGAGGGCAGTGGGATTTGCAATGTTACAGGTGTTTTATTTGCCCACACAGGGTCAGAAGGGTGCATTGCAGGACTCAGTATAACTAGAGTGGGGGCAAGACCGATAGAAGATGTCAACCGGTAACCATGAGAGCATGGGGATAAGATCAAAATCTCGCAGTGGTAAGTCAGCCAGGTGGGTTGCGTCAGTTGGTTAGGCCAGAAAGTGTGCCATGGATCCAGAAGTGTCCAGAAATATGGGTTTGGAGCACTACTGCTGACAATTCCAGAGCAGGCACTGCGCCTCCATCTTAGGAGGTGTAGGTAATATGCTCTTCACAATCCAAAGGCATTGACATCTTTTGCTGCACCTGGGATACCTGCAACAAAAGCAGACGATGGGCCAGTTTTGCTGGGTGGGGTCACCAGCATGGCTACACAGCATCTGTGATCGCAGTCAGACGAATGGGTGGTGCAGGCTAGTAGGACATGAGATGTAGCAGAATCTTTGGAGTACCCTTGGGGGACCTCAGGACCCACCACTCTGAGATTAGATCCACCTTTGCCTCGTTAGGGTGGTAGGTCCACCTGGCATTGTAGGAAGGCATGACAACCCTTGCTGGGGTAGCAGTTGGTTATCAGTTGTAACTTTCGAGCTGGGACTCGTCAAGTAGGGGGTGGGGGGAACTTTCGCATAATCAACCCCCAAAGATAAATGCATGTCCTTGCACACCAGGCTCAACTGATTATATCACTCAGGACTGTGGTTTCGAGGTAGAGCAGTAGTTTTTTATGCCTTGGGGGTCCCATCTCCGGTTGGCACTGCACTCCCGTTCAATTGGAGGTCAGTTGGTTGAGTTAGGGGGATTGGTTGGCACAAACAATAACTAGCAGGGTAAACGACTGTGGTTGAAGAAGAGAACAGTAGTTCCCAACTCCGGGGGAAGCCATTGTACAGTCATCAGAAGGGTAAATACAGCCCACCAGGCAGGAGGGCTTGGTTCAACTCAATTCTTATCTAATAGAAGGGCTTGGTAATTTAGGCATGGCCTCTTTTGGGCAAACATCACGCGGTTCCCGATAGGGATGGGGCACACCTATCAGAGGTAGATATGGAAGTGGTCCAACTAGAAGGACGGTGAAGGCAGGTTGCAGGCGGTTAAAGAGTCTGCAGTAACGTGAAGGGTAAAATACTGTGGTTATGAAAAGAACAGTAGATCCCCCTCCCAGGGAGGCCATCTCATTCCGACAGAAAGGAAATTAAAGTCATGGACAAGCCCACCAAGCTGAAGGGCATGATTCAACTCGAACTCAATAGAAACATGACGAGCTAGGTAAATTGGCGTGGCCTTTTCGCGGAACACACATGGTCCCCCGATGGGGACGGGGCACACCTGTCAGAGGTACCTAAGGAGATGGTCTTCCTAGAAGGACTATAGGTCAATAAGGAGGAGGACAGGGTGCCAATGTCAAAGGTGGGCATGGATCTGTTCTTATTGGACATCAGTGCGAGGCGCTGTATACAGTAGGTTGCAATTGAATGAAACGGCAGACCTTGGTGGGGGGCTCTGGAGGTGACGGTGGCCCAATCCAGAGCTTTGGCGGAGTAACAGGGCGATCCGGAGGTGGAAGGGTACAGAAGGGTACCTCTTCAGGAGCACAATAGGGGTGCCTGTGCCAAACCCCAGGAGTCTTTACGGCAGGACCCTGGAGAAAGAATCGTTGGCACCCCGCTAGTCCTTCGCGCGGTTGGAAGCCTGAGCAACCGGGGGCTTTCCTTGCAATGCTCCGCCCTAAAAAGGGCGTGAGTAAAGTGGTGGACCAGTGGTTCATGGTATTCGAGGGGGGAATGCCCTCATAACTGGTCGCACTGATTGGATTAGCCACAGTGCAATTTGGCTCTTCAGGCGGGCAGGACAGCATAGGTCAGTCACCGCTGCCTGCCCTTGGATCGCCTGTAAGTTAACCCACCATGTTGCATACTTTTATATGGAATAAACCTGCAGCAATCTTTTCCCAACAAAGAATTGTGTTGTGTATTTATTTATTCCATTGTGCATGCTAACCTTGCAAAGGGTGGGGACTGTTACCTATATAGGCACTATGGTTTCCGGACACTGTGTTCCACATGCAACTGCTACTTGTACTGGCTCTGCCTCTACTGCTCTGGAAGTCTATTGTATGATCTGCAGTTCTAAACACCACCCCACTGAACCTTCCCAGCCACTCAGGCCTGTTTTCTACTGCAGCTAATGCCGTATACCCTTTTGCTGGCTTTCGAGGTGCAAAATATAGAAATGTGTGCATGAGTGATCTGCAGCAGATGAACTCTGCCTTCAAACAAGCTTGTCGCTGCAAGTGAAGGAGAAATGAGCTTGTTGCCTGACCCTGATATTTTGAATGGAAACACAAGCGACCTGGATATGTTTCAGCCTAATTGAGCAGCATAGTGAGGGGCAGCAATTCCAGCAATGGCTCAGTGATCTCAGGACACCTATGTGGGCAAACAAGCCCCCCTAAGAGCAACTCACATAGACTTACTTCCATTTCCACTATACTGTACGAAGTACTACCTGACAGTCTTTAATGGACTCTGGGGACCATGAGAGTGTTTCCAGTGTGTAAAAGCACCTAGACTGTATGGGGAAAACTCTGAAGTTTCAGCGGCCTTTGTGACAGTTTTTATGCCCTCTGGGTACCTTTGTAATATTGATGGTGCAGGAATTGCGCCTGGGTGATCTCCAGGGGGCATAGCTCATGCAAATGAGGGCATGACTGGCCCCTGCAATTCTAATATAGAACTGATGTGGGCACAGAGGTAAACAAGCATTGGCATAGACAATAGGTCTCGCCTTTGGGACCTTATAAGTGTTTAGCCGTGCAACAGTTGCATAACTAAATACTTATAAGGTCCCAAAAGCGAGACCTATTGGCTATGCCAAGCGGCCGTGGGGCCGCGAAAGTGATCGCGATCAAACATCAAAGTGCCATGTGGCCGTGAAAGTGGGAGTAATCGCGGTAAAGCGCAGCGCGCGCGCCCGCGCACATGCACTGTAACTCTAGGTTGGCCTGGTAGCACTTTTTGGAGCCGTCTCAATAAGGCTCGCCAGACCAGCACATGCGCTGGGTCAGGCGAGACCTAAAAAGGCCATCAGGAAAAGAACCGACCGTGCACCACTCATAAAGTGGCACACAGTTAGTGTACTCCCTAGCCGTAAATTGTGGAAAGGGGAAAATGGGTCCATGGGGTCCCGCCGGCATCCCCCTTCGGACAGGTGCAGTCACACACTCTATAAGTCTTTGATGCAATTTCTGCGTCCTTCGCACTACCAGGCCATTCCACCATTTGGAAAGAAATGTAAAGCAGCAGTTTCAAATTGACCCTCTATTTGTGAGTGATGACTTCTTCCCAATGCAGGGGGGTACTTGGGAGTTCCTACCCACGCTGAGGAGAGTGTATATCTTATAATACAGCAATGGGCCCAGCCTTTGTACCGTATTGTTGGAATATGGACAAGAGATTCCTGGTTCTTCATCTTTTGTGCACGAGTCTACCAGATACAGTGTATGCCCTGCCTCTCTCTCCTCCAGTTAAAATGTACATAATTATAAACCCGTATGAGGCTTCATTTGTATTTACCTGCAGGATGCTGTCTTCTAGGCCATGTTTGCCTATGTAAGAATCCTGACTCGTAAAAACCCTCTCTCGCATGCTTATCATGTCCAGAGGCACAGCTTACTTTTTGGACTTTCCAAATGCAACTCTGTATTTTTAAGGGAGTGCAGTATTATTTCTATGCATTTGGAAATATCCTTCTCTTTTGGATGTAGATAAAACCATTGACCCATATTAAAACTTTACAATATTAAACTTGTTCTGCTTGCAACGTATATCAAGGTATTGTACCGTTTTAGCATATCTTGTTTTAAGTTGTCCTTTTGAGTATGCTTTCGTCTTAATAAACAGGTTTACTTTTTAAATAAATAAATGGATGGTAACTGCTAATTGTGCATCTTTTCTGTCTGTTGGCATGCTCACATGATGTTCAATTTCTTTCCAAAAGAAAAGAGTGACCCGTCTCACAAAAAGGTTTCATTGTATGTCACCGAGGTCCAGCAGTGCTAAATAAAAGTTGTTTCTCACTGCTGTGGCATCATTATAGGGAGTGCTCACTTCCACAACATTCCACCACCTCTCCCGGGGCTGCAGGGAACATAGAGATGTCGTGGAATGGCGTCTGCCTACCTCACCTTCTCCTGCCTCTCGCGGCGCAATGGCGTAAAGAAACTTGAGGGGGCCCCCTTGCAAAGTACATGCAGGGCGGCGCCCACGCTCCGCACCCAGGTCGGAGCTCTCGGGCCGGGGACCTGCCAGGGCTCAGGCAGGTGTGTTTTGTATGACGACTCTGATTTCACAAGCCCGACATAACAGGTGCAGGTGAAACTGAGGGGTCGGTGGGATACATACATAACATAGAGGTATATGTGGGGTAACTGGGAATAAAGAGAATGTTTTTCACCTCCGTTCTGAACGACACCGTCGATTAATTAAGCTTCTGTCTTGTCTGTTTGGTATCACCCAGAACTCCCCAGTGAAAAACATCCCATTACTCACTGTTACCTATCTTTAATTCTATATATTTACAAGGAGTATCTTATGTATTTGAGTTTTTAAGATTATCATTTGATGGTCATTTGAGACTGTAAGTAATTTTACCTAATCACAATTAGAGGAAAAACATCATCATTTTACATCCCAGAAAAAAACTCCCTTTGTTCCTTCATTCCACCCGTGGCTGTCAGTCACTCATCCCATCTTCTTTTGTTTGTAGTTTCTCATTGATTCATTTCATAACTTAGTTTTTAACTTCTCATCTTGTTTGTGGCCAATTACACCAAGTGAAATTTGAATATCTGGTAGGCGAGACCTGAAAATAAAATATTTCTTACTGGGTGCAGTCAGGACTGTAACAAGTGAGCTGAACATTATTGGGGTTTATTTGATTTGGTCATTGGTTTTTCCAATTCCCAGTGCTTCTGGGAAAGCCTGTTTATGGTATGACTAGGTTGTTGTTTTTAATATATAGCAACACTGGAGGCATAATACTTGTCTGCGTGTCAATAAAAAAAAAAGTTTTTCCTGTTATGCATTCCGCAAAATAGTTTGGCACTTACAAAAGTAGACTGGATAGGAACTGAGAGACATTTTTGCCCTCTATTACTGTTGTGTCAATTTGTGACAGCCCTATGCAAGATCGATAATCAGATTTGAGGTACAATATTCAGGATAATCATTTACTATGATTGGATGTATTTGTGAACTGAACATCTTTCATAGATCTGGCTTTCCAGGACCTAAGTTGGGCACCTCTGCTCTGGGTGAACATATGTTTGCAATACTGTAAAGTGTTTACAAGGCGTGCTTCTCTGTTAAAGGGGCGCTGCTTGAAATGTTATGTCGGTGTGCTGTGCCCATGGTGTATAACTGTGTTGGCACGGTTCAATATGTGAGGTATATGCAGTGCTTTTTGTGAATGCGCATCTTTAGCGGATGCAGCGGTGCGGCAAGCGCGGGCAGAGAGGTGTAAACTCCCTCTGGGGTGTGTGTGTGAGTGATGCTATAGTACGGCTTTGCATATTGTAGGGCGGTGTTTACACGGGTGCGTCTGTGCAAAGGATGCTGCGTTGTGGCTGCTGTGTGCAGATATGTGGACGATCTTTGAAGTGTGTAAACTGTGTGTCTGTGTAAGGGGATGTTGCAGTGTAGCAAGGATGTGCAGTTCTGAGAGGCCTGTATAGTGAGTGTCTGTCTGTTGAAGAGATGCTGCCAAAATGGCTGGTGCATTCAGTGATGTCATATCCTGTTCACTGTGTGCTTGTCTGCTTTGGATGTGCTGCAGTGTCGCACGCGCATGTGCTGTGAAGAGTTTACACAAGGGGTCTATATCTTGCTGCAGTGTGTCTGGTGCGTGCAGAGAGGTGGGTGCGCAGTGAGTGCACAGTGTGTACATCTATGGTCAGGGCTTTAAGTGGGATGACAAAACTTGGGGGGTCTCTCATGGGGGCGTGGTCGCTGTAAGTAAGGGCGTGCCTTATAACAAACAGCTACAAATCTGTGCTCAGCATTGTGTGCTGCCCCAATGGTATTTTGCTGCTTCTGTCCATTCATACAGATATATAACATAACAAGTAATATTACACCTACAAGAAGCCCGGACTCTTGGCTTTGTCAATGGTTGTAAGTTGCACAAGATAAATAAGCAGCAACTATCGCTTCGTTGTAAATAGTAATCTAAATGCTATTCGCTCTTGTGGGCGAGGTTGTGGCTTAAGGCTAGAGCAGCCGACCTTCGAGCTGAGAAAAGGTTCGAGTCTGACGTCCTGAGATTCAGAAAATGAAGATGTCCTTGTGTAATGTAACTGGTGCTCATTTAAAGCGCTCCAAGTTTGCGCTATATAAAAATGAAAACCCGGTCTCTGAAGTTACATCAAAGACAGTGACAGTTTGTACTATTGCAGAGTTAACGTTTTTTTTTTCTTCTTTTGATCCTGAGAGAAAAAAAATGGAGAACCTGATAGGGACCTGTCACAGCACCTGCTTTTAAAAACTGCCGGTGCGGAGCACCGGCTGGACCCAGCCAACTTAAAACCCTGTCTGTGGTGGGGCTATGCAGTGCTGTGGCGTATTTACAGAGACTGGTTCTGTGTCAGGGATGTTGTGGGGGTGCCAGTGCGTGCACAGACGTGGTACCGCCACTTGGAGACGTTGAAGTGTGACAGGAACGTGTCTGTCTGGCTGTGGAAACTCGTCTCTCTGCAGTGTATAGACCTGTGCTGAATTTGTCGTACTGTGGCAGTGTACGTGCAGTGTAATGATGTGTTAACAGTGGGTGTGCCTGGTTGTAAAGCTACAATGCTACCACTGCATGAGGCAATTTTATAACTCTGTGAGGTCTGTATATTTGTGTGAGGGAAGCAGCAATGCGACTGGCACATAAAGTAGTGTGTGGTGTGTACTGTGTGTGTATAAATGTGTTGGGATGTTACAGTGTGTCAGGGACATGCAGTGCCGTTTAGAGTCTGTGGGTTTGTGTTTAATGCAGTGCAACGTGGTTAAATATTGGCGCAATGTGGTCGATTTGTCAGACGCCTCCAATATTCATGTTTGCAGTCGGTGTGTATCTGTCTAATGGATCCGCATTGTGTCCGCTTTGTGCAGCTTTGCGATAGGTCTGGACGGCGTGTGCCGTTTGTATATCCGTGTTGCAACTGCTGCAGCGTGGCAGCGTCGTGCAAGGTTATGCCGCTGACCGCGGCCCCCGCAGGGGGCCACTCGGCGGTCGGCGCCTTAGTGGCCCCGGGGCCCCGGTCACCCCTCCCCACTCCCTCCTTCGGGGGGGGGGGGGCAGGGACACAGACTGGTGCCCCCCTCCATGTCAGGGCCGGAAGTGACGCGCAATGCGCGTCACTTCCGGGCCCAGGTGTGAGGGGGAGGCTATTTAGCCTTCCCCCACCCTCACTGGCGACCTCTTTTGTCGCCCACCTCGCCTTGTTTTCAGTGGCTCCGATTCAGGGAGGCCTGGCCGCGGGCGAGAGCGCAGATGACCCCATTCCCGGACCATCTATGGAGGATCCTGCAGTGGGACTGAGCCTGAAGGCGATGGGAGAAAGAGCTCTGGCCCCAGGTACCAGGAAGCGTTACAGCGCCCACATGGCAACATTCAGAGCAACTTCTGTAGCGCTGGGTACTTCAGGGGCTGCGTTGGTGTCCCAGGTCCGAGCATTTCTGGTGTGGGCTAGGGGACAGGGGAAAAGCCGTTCATGGGTAGGCAGTCACTTGGCAGCCGTAAGCCACGACACCAGGTTGTCTGGCGGGGCGGATCCCACTAACTCCTATCCCATCCGGGCCGCCTTGAAGGGTTGGGCTAGGGAGGAGCCCAGGGCCCCTGATAATCGAGCCCCCATTGATTTCGAAATTCTGAAAGGCATGCTAGGGGCTCTCGAGCTAGTTACCTACTCTCATTACGAGGCCACACTGTTTTCAGCCACATTCTGCTTAGCATTTTTCGGGGCCTTCAGAGTCAGCGAGTTAGTGGCTAGGTCCAAGGTCGACTGTTCAGGGGATGCGCTGGCAATTTCAGATGTGTCTATTTCCGGATCACTGACCATTCATTTACGCAAGTCCAAAACTGATCAGGCGGGGCGGGGGATCAGGGTGGTTCTTCAGCCCCTAGGTGACCCCAGGTTCTGCCCAGTACAATGGGTAAAGGCGCTTTTGGAGTACAGACCGCCCGGCCCTGGTTATCTTCTGTTGCATTTGAATGGTACCCCCGTGACTAGATACCAGTTCGAGCAGGTAATCAGGGCCAGTCTGGCCAGGGCGGGGCTCGCCCGGCCGGACAGAAGGTACTCCAGCCACTCCTTCCGCATTGGCGCAGCCACCGCCGCTCACCTGGCGGGATTAGAGGCCGCACAGGTGAAGAAATTAGGGCGCTGGGAATCCGATTGTTATAAGATATATGTTCGCCCGTGAGGCAGGCTTTAGTTAATGTGTTTTGTGATTTTATAGTGTGCATCGTTGGAATCACCCTTTCTGATTAAATAACTTGTGTGTACACCATGTCTCCTCTTTATTAGGACGAGTGGTGTGGGTGATCGGGCATTCATTTGTCGCCCGGGCTGCCCAATGGGCATCGCACCGGAATTGGATGCGACACTTCTCTCAGACCAAAGTGGAATGGATGGGGGTGCCGGGGATGAGATGGTTCGAACTCAGGAATAAGATCGAGCAGAGACTAAGAGCACACGGATCCACCTTGCCCCACCTGTTGGTGATCCACCTGGGTGGGAACGACCTTGTTACCCTGGGGAGACGATTGCTGCTATTAGCCATGAAAAGAGACTTAGGGGAAATCTACAAGCGTCTGGGCGAGTGTGAGATCGTGTGGTCGGAGATCATCCCCCGCAGGTCCTGGCGGGGGGCTAAATCCTTAGAAGCGGTAGAGCACTCCAGGAGGCGCATTAATGGAGCAATGCGTAAGTTCTAGTCCCAACGGGGTTTGGGCTTTCTCCCCATGAGATGATTCGGGGGAATGTAAAGGGGTACTTCGACTTAGATGGAGTACACCTCTCCCAAATAGGCATGGACCTGTTTTTATTGGATTTAAGCGAAGCATTGGTGAACAGAGGGTGCAGGTAAGAGCTAGGTTGGTGGGGGGCCCTGGCTGCGACGGTTAGCCGCCTCCAGGGCTGTGGCGGAGTTACAGGGCGATCTGGAAGCAGGCCGGTACAAAGGGTACCTCTGCGCGGCACCACGTGGTGCCTGAGCCAAAACGAGGAGCCTCCAGAGAGGTCCCGGAAGCCGGTCGGCGCCCCGCTAGGCCTGCGGGCGGTTGTGGGCCTGAACAACCGGGGGCTTGCTATGCGACGCTCCGCCCCGAGAGGGGGGGTTTGAGTAGAATTTCAACGGCACGTGATCGTGAAAAAGAATCACTTGGGGGGCAGCACTTGCGGGTCGTTCCCGTGCTGCCCGGCTCATCAGGCGGGCAGGTGAAGTAGATGGCCACCTGCCCTTGGATCGCCCGTAAGATAACCCACCTATTACATATACTGGAATTATGTAATAAACCTGCAGCATTTGTTACCCACTTACAACTGTTTCTTGTGTTTTCATTGGGTAACCTAATTTGGGGGAGGGGGGAAAGCGGGGTGCCCCTGGGGGTACTATGCCGCTGACCGCGGCCCCCGCAGGGGGCCACTCGGCGGTCGGCGCCTTAGTGGCCCCGGGGCCCCGGTCACCCCTCCCCACTCCCTCCTTCGGGGGGGGGCAGGGACACAGACTGGTGCCCCCCTCCGTGTCAGGGCCGGAAGTGACGCGCAATGCGCGTCACTTCCGGGCCCAGGTGTGAGGGGGAGGCTATTTAGCCTTCCCCCACCCTCACTGGCGACCTCTTTTGTCGCCCACCTCGCCTTTTCCCTCCCTACCGCTTACCTGGCGTAGGCGTGGTTGGGGGGGGGGTTTCTGAGTGTTGTAATGTTTTCCTTTTCGTTGCAGGCGGAGTTACAGGGCGATCTGGAAGCAGGCCGGTACAAAGGGTACCTCTGCGCGGCACCACGTGGTGCCTGAGCCAAAACGAGGAGCCTCCAGAGAGGTCCCGGAAGCCGGTCGGCGCCCCGCTAGGCCTGCGGGCGGTTGTGGGCCTGAACAACCGGGGGCTTGCTATGCGACGCTCCGCCCCGAGAGGGGGGGTGTGAGTAGAATTTCAACGGCACGTGATCGTAAAAAAGAATCACTTGGGGGGCAGCACTTGCGGGTCGTTCCCGTGCTGCCTGGCTTATCAGGCGGGCAGGTGAAGTAGATGGCCACCTGCCCTTGGATCGCCCGTAAGATAACCCACCTATTACATATACTGGAATTATGTAATAAACCTGCAGCATTTGTTACCCACTTACAACTGTTTCTTGTGTTTTCATTGGGTAACCTAATTTGGGGGAGGGGGGAAAGCGGGGTGCCCCTGGGGGTACTATGAGGGATGCATGTGTTTAAGGGTTGCTGGAGCAAGTTGCTGCCCATTCTGTGCAGAGATGTGGTAGTTCCTTGAGGTGTATGTTTGTCTGTTTAAGGGATACTGCAGTGTTGCCAGTGAATGCAGTGTATGCAGGGAAGTATATATAATTGCGCTGGGGATGTTGGAATGGAACGGACCATGCAGCGCTCGGAGGTTTGCAGCGGATGCATGTCTATTTACGGATCCTGAAACGCGTCTTCTTTGCGTGCACAGCTGTGACAGCTCCCGGAGGCCTGTACCAAGTGCATGTCCCTTCGGGGACGTTGCAGTGAATGGCAGATGCGGTGTGATCCGTCTTTGGACTCATGTGGGTTTGTTGCATTGTGAAAGGACGTGCAGTGCTTTGTAATGCTTTTGGTGGGTACTGTCTTTAGGGTTGCTGCGATGTGGGCGCTTCAGGCTGCTAAATATTTTCTCTGTAAGAACTGTGTATCTGTTTCACTGATTCCACAGTGTGACTGTTGCATGCAGCACTGTGTGCCTTTTACGTGTGAACGGTATGTGTATGTATGTCCATGTGATGTGGGTGCTGCAGTCTGCCAGGGACCTCGTGCTCTAGGGGTAGTGTGTCAGGGACATCATGAGTTTGTGTATGTCTTCAGCGGGTGCTGAAATGCGGCCGATGGGTGCGGCGATGCGGTTGCTCTGCCGCGTGTGTGCATTGTGTATCTGTGTGCTTGGGATGTTATAGTGTGGAAGGGGCGTGCCGTGCTGGGAGGTGTTTACAGTGGTCCCACCTGAAGGATGCTGCATGTGGCCGCTGCGTGTGGCCATGTGATGCCTCTGTTAGGTGTGTGCAGTGTGTGTGAGTATCTCCATGAGTGGGACGTTGTAGTGTGGCAGCAGAGTACGTTGTGTACGGTGAGTCTGCATGTGGCCGCTGCACGCCGCGTGTGAGAGCTCTGTGGTGTGTGTGTCTGTTTAAGGAACGCTGCATCAGTGCGGGCACCGGCAGTGCTCTGACATGAGCTGGCCCGTCTCCCCGTGACTTCTCGGATGCTGCGGTCCATTCTGCCTCCCGTCTCCTGCCATGCATACACCGCCGGCGACTGGTCCGGCGACAGGGGCCCTCGCGGAGCTCTCAGAGGCCGAGAATCCCCATTGATTTTCTGCTGTAAAATAGGCCAAAGGCAGCGCCGCATTTTCACGATGGAGACACTAAACCTGGGATGAAGAACGGTGTGGGATGAGGTCATCCCCGGCAACCAATCGGCGCGCCCACTCCAGAATGGCCGCGCGACCTCTGGGGATCCATATAGCTCATGTCAGAGGTACACAGAATGTACCACCAAAGAAGTTCACTTGGTAGTTGAAAGAAGATCGCGTGGAGCAAAGCGGCCCTTTCTCTGTAGAGGGTGATGGAAGGTGAGTGTTCAAAGGGGGTATGTATGAAAGGACTGAATGTGATTGGTTGTCTCCATGCACCCTTGTTTCCTATCTGACCCTCCTTCTTTATCCTATACCCGCATCGTAGCAACACCCTCGCCCTTCATGTTTGCCAAGCACTGTAGTTGGCAGCACACATAGGTCCTGGGCAAGGTCATATTATATCACGTATGACAATAAACAAGGCCCACCACCCGAATGCTGCCCGGATTGCCACATATCCATGAGCAGGGCGTGAATGCTGCCCGGCACTCATGCCATCTTCAGTACCCGAAGGCCACATAAAGTAGCAGCCATGCAACTACACTTGAATCATGCTGACAGTTGCACTGTATCCTGCAGGTACCAGCACTTCCACGCCCCATTTTCAGCACCAGTACAAGTCAGTTACATGCACCTTAGCGTGGCAGACACCAACACCCATGCAGCACAGACCCCAGAACCCATGCTCTGCAGACAACTGTACCTTTGCACTGCAGACCCAAACACCCAAGTACTGAAACACAGTAGACACCTGCACTTTAACTTCCAGAGAGCATCATTCAAACACTGCCGAGACCAGCAATCTTTGCACTTCAGATAACAGCAAGCATGCACTGCAGACAACAGCACTTGAACAAAGCAAGCACCCTCACCCGCCCAATCCATGTAATGCAGTTACCTGCACACTTGAACTATAACCTTAGTCATACACTGTAGACACTTGTAAAGTTTTTAATTAACTGTACAATAAACATATTACAGTAGACACTTGGCAGGTATTAAAGACCCCAGCACACAAACACTGCAAAGCACAAACACGTGCCCTCTGGTGCAGCAATGGTGCAATGGGTCCTAATGAAAGTAAGGAACATGCCCCCATCCTTTCTCCTGGATTGGCTGTGAAACATTGGATTGCAGTAGGCCCCTAAGTCCTGAGGGCCCCTAAGTCCTGAGCACTATTGAGCACTATTGACAGTTACGCATCTGTATACTACCTCCCTCTGCACTAATAGAGCCCGTTTCACAAACAGTATTTAAAGTACTTCTACAGTAGTACTACTTAACTTGCTACAAAATGCAATTCGCAAACCTACGGGTCGAGATCTCCACCTTCACCTCTCCTACCTTTTCGTTGGGGAGATCCCTGCACATGTAAGTTTATTACATTGTAGTGTATGTGGTAGGGACCGAGGGTGTGGTGGGGAAGTGGGTAAACACCTACGCATTGCAAATGCTGCAGATGCCAACACTCACATACACACTGTAGATTCATGTGGCCCATAGACTAGACGCCAGCACCGATTCCCTTTATATCACCACTACCCGAACACTGGTCAGGACCCATATGCTGAGGGGATGTTCCCCATGATCCAAGGGGGTTGTGTGACTTTAGTGTTTCATGTCCGCTTACCTTTCTCTCCATCTGTGGACTTTTCTGTTTTTACCAATGACCAGTTCTCTGTGGAGAGCCCCTGAAGGCAGAATGTCCCAGTTACGTGGCGAGAGGACCAGGGTCAGTGCATTATTAAAAAAAGGCTCTAAACGCACAATGCTCCTAATTCTGGTTGGAGTCCCACGTGGTTAGGTTAGTCTGTAGAGAATCTGATGAAGATATTCATGGAGAAGCCTTTGTGATAGGAAGTCGTGTGCAATCGGGTCAAGAAGTTCCAAAGAGAGGACATAGGTTTGGGGTGTCCTATGCAGAGTCCATCCAAACCCAACAGCCTTTGTCGTTGGTGAGAGTACCTGGAGTAATTATGTCTAATGCCAAAGCACCAAGGCACTGGAGTCATGCTCCTCGGAGAAAGATTCAAGGCTTTAGATGTACTATGAAAATTCTGGTCAGGTTGTTCCACGAAGAGGCATTGTGGCTAGAACATCCAATGCATATTTTGTTAAACTGTTCGGTGGGGAGGGGCTGGGTTTAGACTGTCCTCTGCCTTGAATTTTGAAGCAGTTTCCTGAAGAGGTCCTAGGAAGACAGGGTGACTACCTCAATTGATGTCATTACAGTCGTGGTTCCCGGTCTTGAGATTTTAACCTAAAAATCATTGCGGTCAGTTGCACTAGTCCAATTAGCATAATACAACAAAAGAAAGACTACAATACCCACAATGCATTACATTACTTCATGAAAGCCCAGAACTAGAAACAATGTCCATAATGACATGGAGTGAGGTGGCCAAACTATCTGCTGAGTCTGGTAAAGCTATTCCATGGGAATACCCCAGTGTTTTGACGCTGTGTGCTGGAGCCCTGATGGTGTAATAGCTTCTCCTTGATGAAGCACTCTGGAATTTGGACGTCTTATGCAGATGCCTTCAAGGAACAGTAGCCATGCACCTTCTTGGGAGGCCCTTGAGGATAAGATATCAATGTAAAACCACTAAAGCAACAGTAGCCATTGTCCTTGTTGAGTCACTGGGCATTAGGGAACCCTATGGAGAGTTTCTCCAAGCTCCATAACCTTTCTCATTGGTGACAATCTCTGGAGAAATGAAGTAAAATGAATAGACCTGAAGGCATAAAGTAAGTGCCCACTCCTTGGTGAAAGGCTCTGGGGTTAGGATTACCTACGCAATGGCACTAAAGGCATAGTTCTCCTTGTCCTTGTTGTGAGGCCTTGTAGTTGTCACACAATACTAGAGACCCAATGACACACTTTCCTGCTCCTTCTCCTAAGTAAGTGTTGCTGGTGTTGAAAGGCTTTTTGTTGAGGTTGCACAGGTAAGGACTCTCCATGCTGATCACTCCAGCTCCTAGGTAAGAATACCAAGGGCATGGTATTCATTGGAAGAGCGTTCATAGCAGCCTACCCGTGCTCCAAGGTGACCTTCAGTGAGTAGGCAAACTGATCTCACTCACTAGGAGGTCCTGAGACTCCAGACGAAAGCTGCAGTTCTCCTGAGGCCAGACTCCTGTCCAGAGAGGCCTTTAAAAGAGGGACACTATTCCCATATCCCTCCCAGTGGACAGTAGAAGCAGAGTTGTTGTGCAGTTCGATCGAAACTTGCTTGGTGAAGGAATCCTGATAATTGCACCTTGACTCTAAAAGAAATCTGCTGGTTTAGGAATACTGTTCTGCAAGCAACCAATCGGAAGGAAGACTGTTCTGCAAGCAACCAATCGGAAGGAAGACTGTTCCTTGGACTTTGTCCCTGAAGAGGCCTACCCAGCAGATATTCTCTATCATGTAAACCTGTTCAGTGGACAGTCATCCTGAAGGAAGCCAGCTCACTAGTCATTCACTCCCCAGGAAGTCTATACATTGGGCATTCAGTCTGAAGGGAGAATGCTCACTGGTCAGTCACTCTTAAAGTACATTCATCATGAAGGAAGCCTCTTCACTGAACAGCTGTCCTTAGGGAAATCAACTGTGATGATATTCAGTTGAAGAAAGATTACTTAGTGGGCATATGCCATGAATGACATTCTTCCCGAATGACCCTGGACATTTACCCTAATGGAACATTGCTCCCATGACACTCTTTTTAAATAATGACTCGTCGCTGCAGATTCACCCAGAAAGGTTCCTACTTGGATTAAATTTAACTAAGTAGATGCTTAGAGAGGCCGAGTGAGCTGACTGTTGACGTACTTTGATATTAGTTTTTTGGTACCAACAGCTTCTTCATCACGACTAGCAGCCCTCTGGGGCAGATTGTCCTGGACAGACCATGAATTCAGCAGGTTCTGTACCTCAGTAAAGAAGTCCTATACCTGAATACAGTCGGTTTGGCACATTACTGAACATGATCCAATTAACTAATATTGGCTGCCCTGTATCTCTCTGAAGTTGCCACATGGCTTAGTCCAGACAATATGTCACCTTTGCAAAGAGAGCCGATGACCGAACACAGGCTGCCCTGCATTTTATAAAAAATATGGGCTGCCACTCTTCTTTGTAAAATGTCACCATGCTGGAGTAGACTATTCTGCACTTTAGTAACATTGCCACATCCCTGAGTACAACAAGCTACAAAGTGATACTAGGAATGCTTGCATTACATTGAGCCACTGGCACTCACTTGGGCGTGTTCCAGCCCACCGTTCTCCACTCACTTGGCCTCTCTAGACAGAGATTAGCCCTGTGCAAATCAGTCTTTGTCCTAGGCGAAGAAAAGCAGTCCAGTCTCAACTGTTAGGCCAAGTCCCCAATAGACAGGGGCAGGAAGTAACACAGTTCTGGCTGAACTCTGCATATGTGAGTGGAACTAAGATCAGTTGGCACATGACTGGACCCTGTCTGGAGAAGCACAGTAGGGAGAAAGGGTCACTTGTGTCTGAGATTAATTCAGACATTCCATCCATCATGTTCTGGTTAGTTTTTATCCCTACAAACAGGCTTCTTTTTACTATAGTGAGATGGTTCCATCCCGAAATACAAACCACCCTGGATTGAATAAAATGGCCCCCTGCCTGAGGACTGGCTGCCCTGCAATTTAATATAGAGGAATCATACCTGATTATTGACAGGCCGGCACGTCAACAAAGAGAGCTGACGCGTGAATATAGACCTGTTTGCACTTTTGGAAAGACGCCATGACTGAATTCAGTTCACTCTCCTTTACCGAGGAGTCCAGTGCCTGTTCACAGACTGGTCTGCATACTACATTTCTGCTGGATTGATTCCCAGTAAAGTTCCTGTTATCATTGACCATCTGTATTTAGTGAAAGACCCAGAAAGTAATTGTCCACCACACATGTGCAATACGTCATTATCATTGTTCCTGCTTTCGTTGCAAGCGCCCCACAGGGAGATGTTTGCGTCTTTCCATTTGATTGATCTGGAAGAATTCTGGACTGCCAAGAAGCCAGTGAAGTGGTCTTAAAGAGCTTAGCTGTCTAAGGAACCACTAACCAAATGGAGAAAGGAGACAATTGTCAGAGGTCACTACTTCTTATCGAGTAAACAGCAATAGTCCTACCTGTTCCTCAACCCACTGACACTGAGAATGATTCCAGGCAGCTAGTTCTGAAGCTAAGATGCAAGAGCACACCGTTTTTGTGTCCAGGTAACCTGGAATGGAACGTAGAATGGAATAATGATCTGAAGGCGTGCAAAGGGATATCATGGTTATATTAGCCGACAGTGAAGGAAACAGTGCATTGTAAGCCCTATGATCAGTATTGTTTACCCTAAATGTAATTCTGATGCCCACAGCTAACTAAAGCAGGGCCCTCCGAAAGGGAGCGAAACGGTCTAATTTCTTTCAAACGAATAGATGATTTGCTGCTTAAATTTGTCCAAGGAAGAGTCACCAAACCGTCTACTGAAAAATCTGGAGATAGACTATTTCTTTTTTTAGCTGTAGCCAGAGAACACAATTAAACCTAAGCCTCCAAGAGAGAAGGCTGAGAGATAAAGTCACTTTTATGACTACCAGCATAGAAGGTGTAAGAACTGACCACAAAGGCCTCCAGGAGAATAAGGGACATCTTTAAAACCTAAAGTTCACCAATAACTAGCAGATGGAAATGGAATGGAATATGGGTTGACGGATGATGGCCATATGTGATCTTCCAAAGCTATCCTTGGTTATATAGATTTACCAGCTCTTCTTGGGTAGGCTTCGACTTCAGTGCCCAGTGGATTTCCAGAAGGTCTAGATCCATGCCAGATTTTCAAAAATATCCACAAAAGTTAAATCTAAAAGCAAATAATTTAAATGTGACTTATCTACATATTAAATGGTTATCTTGAAAGCCGTACTGTGATTTAGCTCTTTTATTACTACATCGGAAACCACTGAGCTAAGATTTGTTCTAAAACATCCAGAAATTGATTGATTTTGATGAAGGACCCATCTTGAGCAAATGCAAGGTTTTTGTTCATATCCAAATTTGTGCAAACGTGGGTCTCCACATCATGTGTTTAAAAGCAAATCCCATGTGAAAAATGACCAAGGCATAGGATGTGAGTACCAATTTAAAAGTACCATGGATTTATTTTTTATAATCTGAATTTGAACCACAGGAACAAAGACAAAGGCAGAAAACAGTGACAAAGAGATAAAACATTAATAAAGCAAGACCCCACTTGAATGTGACAAAGAGGAAGTGTAGGGAAGTGGAAGAAATAGTCATGAGGTGGAATCAAGACTAAGCAAGGCAGCCATTAAATTTTTCCAACCGTGCTTTGAGCAGAACCAATTGGCTGGATCCTAAGAAAATATCTACAATTCTATACTTATTTAATTTATTGTTTTATTTTGTTTTACGAATTAAGCACTGCACCGCGGCATGCTTTAACCACAATACTATCATCTACTCTGGTCTACCTGAAAAACTCACTACCAAACCATAAAGACGACAGAACCAGGAGGTCAAATATATCTACAACTCCATATGCATCACCAAATCAAACTCAGCTTTAAAGCTGCCCTTTGCCTTTCAGTTGACGTGAGAACCAAATTTAAAGTATGTGCTCTGCTCATAAAGCATACTGGGACAATAACTTGAACACCCACAAAATCTGACATTTCTTTATTCTACAAACTAAAATCTTAGTTCATTGTCCAGTCATTTCATTACCCAACAAACATTCTAGAGGAGAAACGTGCAGGCAGATCACTGGGTGTACAATGGCTCTTACCCCAATCTTGAGAGCTGAACTTAGTCATAAGTTGTCTAGAAAAACTTTGGAAGCCAAATTTTTATTATCTCTACCTTTAACCAAAGCAAGTAAAATCAGGTCATATAATCCTTGGATCTTTTTTAAAAGGTTTAGAATTGGAACCAATCCTGGTACGAAACTTACCCTAGTGGCTCAGTTATTGTTCCCAGTCCTATGTTTATGTTTATGTATTTATAAAGCGCGTAGCTGCAGGTAGGCTTCCCAGCGCTAGGAAAAAAACATAACAACAGTGAGCTTGGCCAGGCTACCTAAAGGCGAGAGTTTAGGGAAAGAGCAATGTTTCGAGTCACTTCCTGAAAGCTAATTCATTGGTTAACATGCGTATATCCCTGGGCAGTGAGTTCCACATTTTGGGAACCAGGTGCATGAAAGATCTTCCTCCCCATCTTGCTCTTTTTATTCTGCCCTGTTGCATGAGAAGATCCGCTGAGGATCTTAGGGCCCTGCTTGGAGTATAGTGAGCGACCAGTTTTTTTATTAAGGCAGGTCCTCTATCATTCATGGCTCTGTGGGCGATACAACCTGCCTTAAATTTGATCCTAGCCTGAACTGGAAGCCAGTGCAGTGTCTTCAGGGCTGCCCTGGCTGACTGCTGTCTTGGGATTTGGAGCAAAGCCCTTGCTGCGGCATTCTGTACTACCTGCAACCGGTTAATGACGTATTTGGGTGCGCCAAGATACAAAGAATTCCCGTAATCCATCTGTGACATAATTAATGCTTGGACCACAGTTCTGTGCGATTGTTCAGGTAAGATAGGGAGAATTTTTCGGAGCATATGGAGTAATCCGAAGCATTTGCCTGAGAGTTTCTTTGCTTGGGTCTCCATACTTAAATTTTCGTCTAGCCAGATTCCAAGGTTTTTGATGGCAGTTTTGGGGGTTGGGGGTTATCCCAACTGAGTCGATCAGCTGATAAGATTCCTGGGGACTGTTTTGTTGCCCAGGAACATAAGCTCCATTTTATCCCCACTAAGTTTCAGGGAGCACTTATACATCCAATCAGCTATTCGTGTCATGCATGGACCCAGGTTGTTGTGCAAGGAGTGGGAGTCGTTCGTCACTGATAATACTAGTTGTGTATCATCAGCGTGCGACACTATGGATACCCCAAATTCTCGTACTATCCCTGCCAATTGTTGCATGTACACATTGAAAAGTGTGGGGCTTAGTGCGGAGTCCTGTGGGACTCTGCACAATAGTTGGAGGATATCGGATAGATGCTCCCCTTCCAACAGTTGGAAGGACCTGTCTTAAAAAAATGAGGTTAGCCACTTTTTCGCCGTACCTGTGTTCCCTGCTTCCTTTAACCTATTGATCAATGTGCAATGGTCTACCGTGTCAAATGCGGCGCTCAGATCTAGTAGCAGGATAGCCGCTGTGCACCCCTGGTCTAGAAGTCTCTTTAATTCCTCAGTTACCACCAAAAGAGCTGACTCCGTACTATGTTGGGGACGGAATCCCATTTGTGTATTGTGTAGCCTTTGATTTTCTTCTATATATTGGGACAGGGTCTGATTCACAGTTTTTTCAGCAATTTTACATAGCAGTGGTAAGAGTGAAATGGGTCGGTAGTTTCCAGGTTCAACTGGATCCAGCTGTGATTTCAACAATGGCCGTGCGATCGCGTGTTTCCATGATTTTGGGATCAGGCCTTGGGACAGAGAAAGCGACACCAAGGCTGCTGTTGTTGATTTTGTTATTGTGTCAGCCTGTAACAAAATGTCTGGTGTAATTGGATCTTGGGGAGAGCCAGATCTAATCCTTTGCAAAATTGAGGGCAGGTCCTATACCTGTCAATTGGCAAAATATCTAGTCCCCCTCCTGTCTTAATTCTCAGATTTACGTTAGTGTAGGGGTAAGAATCAACTTTCATGATGTTTCTGCTTTGTTGCAGGTTCTTTTACAGTATTTCCAACTTGTTTTTAAAAAAATTCGTCATCTGATTACACTTTTCTTTGGAAGAAGATTTGATGTTCATTTCTTGATTGGTGGATGTTAAGGAGCGCACTTTGGCCAAATCTGTAATTCTATGATTACATCCCTCTGTCTGTACCTGACTACTACAAGAAACCTGGGAAGAAGCTAAGGACATTTGACTTGATATTACTACAAGAAACCTGGGAAGAAGCTGAGATAGCCCTTGAAGGCTACATGACGCAATTCGTCCCTGCTACCAGGACATCACCCTTTGGCCACAGCTCAGGCGGACTAATGATCTTTGCCTCAATCCTCACAGTACGATCAATGAAGGAAATAAAGATTAAAACTATAGCTCCTAACGTCATACAAGCGACTGAGTTAACAATAAACACCAGAAGGCCGGACTACCGCCTGGTAATAGTTAACTCTTATATACATCCGAAGCACAGACTGAAAAGTGCAAGAGAGCTGGCCAATGAGACAGCAAGAATTATGGATGAGGGGGAAGTTGAAAACTTAATCCTCGCAGGAGATTTTAACCTCTTTCTTTTCGGAACTGCAATAGACGATGACTTGGTACATGATCTTAACAGAGCCTGGGGAATACCAACTCAAGTACAACCACCTCCAACTAAACAAACTAATTGCTCGAACCAGTTACTAAAAGAATTAGAGCAATTAAAACTAAGGGCCCTGAATGGCCGGTATAAAGAAGACACTCCTCCAGCACCAACCTACCACTCGGCAGCAACTTCTTCCTACCTAGACTACGCATTTGTAACTCTCCCTCTTTTTGACATAATTAAATCATTTAAGCTGGGTGTTAGTGATCAAAGTGACCATTTACCACAAGAAATTGTTCTAAGGACAATCAGAGAAAACCCAATGGAAGTCAGGGTATGCGCTAGATCTGAATACACATCAGATTTCAAACGCATAAGATATAAACAAAATAACATCGAAGAACTGTCTTTAAATGCGAAGGAGCTTTTTCATCAGGGCAACTTGGGTGTAAATCCAATAGAGGCCTGGGAGTGGTACACAAAGACTCTGGGAACCAAATATGCAACAAAACCAAGGCAAGCGGGGGGAGGAGCCTAGCGCGCAACCAAGATGGCCGCGTAGGCACAGGGCTCCCGTGGGCCTCCACAACTTCCCACGTCTATCCTGAATTTATCCTGATTCTATCGACGGGCTTCTACGGGCGAACCTACGTGGAGGTGATACCTGTTGTCCAAATTCGAATCGGACATCGGGAACCGGAATAGCATCGAGTCCAAGTTGGCGGCCTACTCCGGACCTTGCCCCGGACTCGAGTTGGCATGGTGCCCGGGCAGAAAGTGAACAACAACGGCATGCGGGACTTGGACCGGTGCGCACCCCCTACTTTCACTTTCGGTTTCGGGTCTCCTCGCTGAAACTGAGGGGCCTTGGATTGTCAGCACAGATTAATAGTGGGACGACTGGGTATCCTGCCTGTTCTTGGACACTAGCCTGGATTACCTTTCGGGATCACCGAGGCTCCCTAGATTGGCTCTCCGGGGATTGCTCATCGTGTTGGTGGCCGACACCCTTGGCGACCATCAGACAATGGCGGCCAGATTGGACGGAGATAAGCAAAAATCCA
Organism: Triturus cristatus; assembly: GCF_964204655.1. NCBI lineage: Eukaryota > Metazoa > Chordata > Amphibia > Caudata > Salamandridae > Triturus > Triturus cristatus. The sequence continues at coordinate 72,624,671 of NC_140584.1, read as the reverse complement.
AGACGACTAGGCGGGGAGCTCATACTCAAGCTAACAACATGGATCGCTATACCCAGTCGAGAGGTTCCCCTGGTGGCCCTCATAAGTCACCGGAGAGACTCAAGGATGGCCCGGGATCGTCAACGGAGTTAACATTGCAGGACGTCATAGGTGCCATAGATGAGATGAAATTGGCGGTCGGCCAGCAATTCGATACATTGGCCCATAAATTGGACGCGGTTTTGATCGACGTTAAACTAGTCAGAGCGGACCTTTCACAAACAAATGAAAAGGTCAAATCCTTGGGTCTGACGACGTCGAGTCTGGTAACGGACGTGTCGGACCTGCAAGCCGAGGTCCGTAATCTGCGGACGTCCATTGCTTTGTCAGTCCGTCGACTGGAGGATTTTGAAAGTAGGGCTCGGCGGAATAATGTGCGCATAATCGGGGTGCCGGAGAAATCGGAGGTCCCTGCGGCTGACCTCTTCGTGGAAGACCTTGTGCTCAACCATCTCGCACCCAAAGGCTTGAGTAAATTCTTTGCGGTTGAGCGGGCCCATAGAGTTCCGGGTGGCAAGCCCAAACCGGGCGCTCTCCCACGGCCCATCATCGCCAGAATTTTTCATTTCAGGGACAGGGATGCTATACTGCAGGCCTCGAGGGTGAGTGGGCCGACGAAGTTCGAGAACACTCATATCAGTTTCTACCCGGACTTCACACAATTGGTCCAAAAGCAGCGACAGGAGTTCATGGGTGTCAAGCGGCGGCTGAGAGACATGGACCTGAAATATGCGATGCTCTTTCCGGCCAGGTTGCGTGTTGAGTTTGAGGATCGGACGCACTTCTTTGATCGGCCGGAGGAGGTTGGAGATTGGCTTGATACCCTGCCTCAGCAACGACGTCGAGAAGGACAGACCGACGGGAACGAAGTAGGCTTGGATGGACAGGAATAGACTTTTGGTTCCCGGTGACTGACTACTGTGATGACACTTCCATATTTTGGTTTACTGTTTCTATTCAATGCCCGGGGGTTGTGGGGTGCTCAGTGGGGCTCTTTCCTCCTCTGGGGTCTCTTTTTGTAGCGTAGTTAATGTTAGGGCGACAGGCACACTGCAAGTTGGGGGGGCTACATGGGCTCACGCAGGGGTGCAGGGTGGGGGGAGTTGTACCGGGAAGGTTGGGGGGGAGGGGGGGAGTTGGGGAATGTTTGAATGTTCTACAAGGCAATGTCACGCCATACGATTGGTGGTCGGGATCGTGTTCTCTGGGGGGGGGTTGTGCGCTGGTATGGGATGGGGGGTAGGGGATTGAGAGTACTCTCGTGGAATGTGAATGGCTTGGGGGATAGGATTAAACGCGGAGTTGTGCTGCAGTTTTTGAAACGGCTGTCGCCAGATATCGTCTTTCTGCAGGAAACGCATCTAATTGGGAATTCTTGCCATGCTATGAATAGGAGGGGATATCGTCTCGTTGCGCACTCTGGTTTCACTTCTGGCTCACGCGGGGTGGGCATCCTGATTAGAGCCTCTCTCCCGTTGGAGGTGGACGATGTGATCCATGATGATAGAGGGCGGTATATTGCACTTGTAGGCCGATGGGAGGGCAGAACCATCTCGCTCGTTTCTGTTTATGTCCCACCAGGATTACAGACCGTAACTTTCGCTGATTTGGGGCGAATGATCCTGGGACTCCCGGGGGGGGTTCTGGTGGTGGGGGGCGATTTTAACTCTGTCGTATCTGGTGGGGCGGATCGTCACCCTCCCAGGGATCTCCCGGGGGCACAGGCCTGGCTGAGTGAGTTTATAGATACCCTCGGACTGATAGACTGCTGGAGACTAATGCACCCGGGGCACGCGCAATACACTTTTCACTCAGGAGCCCATGGGAGTTTGTCGAGACTTGATTATGTCCTTATGCCGGCGGCCCAAGCTGTGATGATTAGAGAAGTAAGACATCTGGCCCGGGGTATTTCCGATCACTCCCCACTACTGTTGCGCATTGAGGTCACCCATTGCGGGGCTGAGGGGAGGGTGGCACCGATAAACCCCTGGTACCTGCGTGATCCTAAAATCCGGGCGGACCTGGTCAAGTCTATTGACCGCTATTTCACTGAAAACGTGGGGTCAGTGTCCTCTGCTGTCTCGTTATGGGAAGCCTTCAAAACAGTGCTCCGTGGGCAGGCTCTTTCTCTCATTTCCCACTCCAAGAAAAGCAAGACTGAAGAGGTGGTTCGCCTTGAAAACGACATAGCCAAGTTGGAGGGGGACCTGGAACTGGGTGTTACGAAAGATACGTTGCATGTTCTTAGTCTTAAGCAGCTTGACTATAGAACGTTGGTTACTGACGCAGCCAAAGTGATGAGTAGAGAGCAACAGGGGCGCTTATACGATGTGGGGGATAAGGCTGGTAAATTGAATGCATGGTTGGACAAGAAGGAGAGAGCGAGTCGAGTGGTGCCGGTTATTGAGAGAGCGGATGGCGTGCGTGTGACTGACCCTGTGGAAATTGTTGAATGTTTCGCGACTTATTTCCGTGACGTATATTCTCCAGTCTCGAATGGTCTTGAGGATGACTCTCATCTGTTGCTGAGAGATATAGTGTTGCCGTCTTTGTCAGAGGCGGATAGGGCACTGATGGATGCGACGTTGTCGCCTGATGAGATTGCTTTGGCCATTCGCTCGATCGCTTCTGGTAAGGCCATGGGTCCCAATGGCCTTCCCATTGAACTGTATAAACTGCGCCCGGACAAGATGGCGCCTCATCTCCGTGACATGTTTATTGAGGCACGTGACGTGGGCTCCCTCCCCTATGATCAGCGTCTCGCTACCATAGTCGTGATTCACAAGGAGGGGAAGCCGCGGGATCGGTGTATTTCTTACAGGCCCATCTCCTTATTAAACGCTGAGCCTAAAATTCTTGCTAAGGTTTTAGATAACCGTCTGGTTGGGGTCGTCGGCGACTTGATCCATCCGGACCAGTCCGGTTTCATACCTCACCGTAATACGGCCCTGAACCTCAGGCGTCTTCATGGAGTGCTCGCCAGAGCGGGGTACATACGCGAACCGGCCGTTTTGGCGTCCTTGGATGCCACTATGGCGTTCGATACCCTAGAATGGCCTTATCTTTGGGCGGCGCTTGCGAAATTTGGTTTTGGCCCCGGGTTTATCGGTTGGGTGAGGTTGCTGTATGAGGAAACGTTGGCCAGGTAGTTGTGAATGGCAGAGTATCGGCGCCCTTCGGGTTGGGAAGAGGCACGCGGCAGGGTTGCCCGCTGTCACCCCTCCTTTTTGCGCTTGCTTTGGAACCTCTGGCTGCCTGGTTACGATGGGAGCCCTCGTTGCGCGGCATTAGGTGGACGCCTGAATTTGAGGACCGCATTTCTCTTTATGCGGACGACATTCTCCTGTACCTCACATTTCCCCGGCAGTCTTTGATAGTACTGGTCGATGTTCTGAACTCATTTGGTCGCAACTCCGGCTTGGTCATTAACTGGGCCAAGTCATGCGTCTATGTTCTCTCTGGGGACGCTCCTCTCCTTCCGCGTGGCTGCCCTATCCAGATTGCGCTGTCAGGGTTTAAATACCTGGGAGTGTTCATAACTTTGGACCCTGTGGCCCGTTATGAGCGGAACCTACTCCCCCCACTCCAACGACTGAGGGCCGACGTCTCGAGGTGGCGACGGCTTCCGCTTTCGCCGCTCGGGCGCACGGCGTTGTTTAAAATTATGTCGCTGCCACGATTCCTGTATGCACTGCAAAATACACTCGACGTCATACCGGCCCGCTATTTCCGTGAGGTGGAGAGCCTGCAGAGGCGGTTGTTCTGGGACGGGCGACCCCGAATCGCTCTCACAAAATTGACACTCCCTTGGTATGATGGAGGTATTGCACTCCCCGATATCAAGCGTTATTATTGGGCGTCCCAACTGGCGGCGGTGAACCACGGGATGTACGGGCCGGCCCTGAACCCGGCGTTCGAGATGGATAAAATGCTATTGCCTGGGGGGGACTATAATAGAGCACTCTATTCGAAGTCTCCTGGTGTGCAGCTGACCGGTCCAACAAAGATAGCGGTACGGGTGTGGCATGCTGCTAATGCTGCGATGGGTTGGAAGGACCGCCTGACTCGAGCGACTCCACTGTATGCTTCTGAAAGGCTGGGCTGATTGTGGAAAACCAAAGGGTTTGAGAAATGGGATATGATTGGCATATATAAAGTGAGTGACCTCTGGGTGAAAGGGGAGTTTAAAACGTTTGAAATGCTGAAAGCGGAATATAAGCTAAACGATAGGGAGTATTTCCGATATGCTCAGGTCCGTCATGCGTTGTGCTCGGTTTTCTCTGATGCCACCGCTATCGCAGAAAATTCCCCGCTGGAGGATAGGGTGCTCGATGGCTACGTGCCTGACAGCACAATCTCCTTGATCTATAAAAAGCTTATCAACGATCGGGCGGATCTGTTGACCCGCTTGAGGGAGATCTGGGTGGCTGACGGTTTGGAATTAGATGATGAGGACTGGGTTTCGGCAATAGCCTCCCCGCGGGAGGTGGCAATTCCGGCCCGCCTTCGGTTCGTACAACTAAAGATACTCCATAGAGTGTACGTCACTGGTCCCCGCCTGATGCGCATGGGTCTCTCCGTGGATGGGATGTGTGAGCGTGGCTGTGGTTCGCTGGGTACTTTCCTTCACGTTCTATGGGAATGCCCTGAGGTGGCGCTCTTTTGGCGTCGGGTGCATGCGGTAATGGAGGAAGTCACTCACGTTGCGCTGCTTCCAGAGGCTAGGAGATGCCTGCTGAACGTGTGGGAGCCAAACGATTATAATGTGGCACAGACGCGGTGGGCGACTTTGGGAAATATGGTGGCCAAACGTAACATTGCTCAGTTATGGGGTTCCCAGAGGCCGCCCACGGTCTCGGTGTGGAAGGAAAATATGGATTGGTGCATGTTTAGAGAAAAGACGGTGTATGTAGCGAGAGGCAAGCCGCGGAAATGGACTGGGGTGTGGGGTCCGTGGAACGCTTATCGCGGAGACATCTGTGCCCCTCCCCTGGCTGTTGTACTGGATGCCCCTTCGTCCCCCTAGCCGAGCATTCCTCGTCTGTTAAGTTACGAGTGTGTTACAGTTTGCTTTTTCTTCTGCTCCCGTGCCCCCCTCCCTTCTCTGCCGCTGATCATTGGTTCCCTACCCCGGGGAGCGCGTCCTGCTATTCACAATGTCTATTGCCTTGTTCGTGTGTAATGTTTCTTAATTTTAAATTGAAAACTGAAACCGTATCTAATATTGTCACTCAACTGTTGCTTCTGCCTTCATTGGGTGCGATGATGGACTGACGGGCTCCCCGGATTGACCAATCTGTATAACGGTGAATGATACGTCTCATGCTACTTAGCGGCCGGCCCAAAGGGTTGTAGGCCCATGTTTGTAACCCCTTGAAGTCCAATAAAGGTTTCTTTTTATAAAATTAAAAAAAAAAAAAAAAAAGCCAAGGCAAGCGAAAAACAAAATCCCTAAGACCGGATTAAGCAAGGCAAACAAGCTGGAAATAAAAAGAATTAAACGGAACATAAAGCAAACTTTAAACCAACTCCGCGCACAGCCAAAAAAAGGGCCCTTGCAAGATGTTCTTCGCAGTTTAAAAACAAGCCTAAGAAAGACAACTTGGGAAATCAAAAGACAGGCGAACGACGACCTCTGGGCAAAAATAAAGTACGATTCGAAACTAAAAAACAGTGCTAAATTTTGGCAAATAATTCACAGCTTGCAACGGCCAGGCCACCAAGCAATAAACTCCTATATTTCAGAGGCAACTTGGGCTGACTATCTCCACAATCATTTTAATGAAACCGATGATGATATCCCCATATCCCTGACAACATTAGAAACAGACAATACTCAGAAGGACAATGAAACAGGAAAGAATGAAAAAGGGCCTAGAAACCCCAAAGAAATCACAACGGGAAAATACGACCAAAAGAAGATTGACGGGGCACAGAACAACAGCACATTACCAAGCAATACAGTGAATAAAATCAACATAACAGCGGATCAGATAAAATCTCAAATAAAAAAGGGAAAAATGGAAGGAGCTCCAGGCCCAAATGGGATACCACCGATGATATTTAAACAGGACATTGAATTCTGGAGCAACACACTAGTACCGCTCTTTGTGGGCATACAAGAACTAGAAACCTGCCCGGAATCCTGGCAAGGATCAACAATAAGCCCAATTCATAAGCAAGGAGACAGGAGCGATCCTTGCAATTATCGGTTGATCGCTCTACTCGATATAGAAGCAAAGTATTATGCTGGCATTCCACTGGACGAATTGACTTCTTGGGCAGCATCAAAGCACATAATTCCGGCTAATCAAACGGGGTTCTGCAAAGGACAAGGAACTACCACCAATGTCATGGCACTAACTCTGCTGATAGACGCGGCCAAAGTAGGAAAGAATTCGCTGTTTCTATGTTTCATTGATTACAGTTCAGCTTTCGACCATGTGGATCGGGGCAAACTTTGGCAAAAGCTTGACAAATGGGGGATACCGCAACCCCTCTTGAAGCAGTTAATCTTACTTCACACCAACAACTGGGTTAAGATCAAACTGGGAGACGGGACGTACCTCTCCGGGCGAATCAATACCTCTAAAGGATTGAAGCAAGGGCGCGTCTTAGCCCCTACTTTGTTTAATCTTTTCCTGGCAGACCTACCAGGGGAATTGGACAGCATCAAATCACCCGCCCCACGGTTGGGGGACATCACTCTGTCCAACCTCCTTTACGCTGACAACCTGGTTTTAATAAGTCGAACTCCAATTGGCCTTCAGCACCTTCTAAACACTACCAGCACATTTTCTCAGCGTAACGGATTAAAAATCAATCTAAAGAAAACAAAAACAATGGCTGTGAACTATAAGAAGGCCAGAAAAAACTGCTGGTACCTGGACGGACATAAACTGGACCATGTAGCGTGCTATAAATATCTGGGAGTCCTAGTAGACAGCAGAGGCTCATTTAAACCGCAATTAGGGATGCTACAACAGAAAGGCACCATGAGTCGTCTCGCGATGATCCCCTGAAGAAAATATTGCCAGACTATACGCTTGACCCGTTCTTACAAGTATTGAGAGCTCGCCTTCAACCGACGCTAACATACGGGAGCGAATCAACGCTCGGAAAAGATGCTCTTACCCTCGATAGAGTGATCAGTAAAACTTACAGGTCCATCTTTCGGTTACCCAACTATGTATCTCCTGCCCAAATTCAACTGGAGTTCGGGGTTCAAAAACAGACAGTAGAAAGAAGGGGCAGCTTCATAAAATGCTGGCATAAGATTAGAAATGCCGAGCTAGGCACCTTAAATGCCTATCTCTGGATTGAGCTGCAACGTCGAGAACGGTCAAACGCAAGGAAGTACCTGATGGAATCATTAGAAGTACTTGAACTGACAGACCTCTGGAACACCCCAGTAGATCATAGAAGTTTTAAAAAACTAGTAACAAAGGTGACAAAAATAACATCGCTATTAGAGGATAAAGAAACTCTAGCAAAAAGGGCACACGGATGGACAGTCCTAAGTGACTACAAATCATTAAAGACTCAAGCGTATATGGACCAAGGATTCAAACAGAAGATCAAAGAGAAATTTTTAAAACTACGGCTCGGCATACTACCAATTCTCCCCCACCTGGCCCCATGGAAACGTATTCAGGAAGACAAAACTTGCCGTCTCTGCAATACTGGACTTGAAGACCTAGTCCACATAGTATGTATCTGTCCAATCTTAATGGACAAAAGGAGATCCCTGCTACGCGCAATATGGAACCAGAAGGGCATTAGAACCTGTAGGCATGCAGTCAAATTATGTTTTAACCCGCAGGAGACTCAATTAAACTGCAGATTTACAAAATACTTCGATGTAGTGACGGAGAGAATTAAACAGAAACAAAACGAGGAAATTGAGTAAAAGCCAAACAGCGCCTCTGACTATAACTTATGGGCCATCGCCCTAATGAACAATTCAAAAATGCAAACTATTAATATGAACCTCACAATTTTAACTCCTGATACATTAATTTTTTATCTTTGTTATGTATCTCTTTTAAAAGTTGTGTACCTGAAATTGTAAGTTTTAATTAATTGTGCAATAAAACTATCTATCTATCTGTACCTGACATTGCGAATGTGTGTAATGTAATGTATGAATAATAAAATGTAGTTGTACGAAATATATTTAATGCAATATAGTGTTAGTGAATGGTTCCATTCAACACTCCCTCCACCACAGCTCTGTGTAAGTGGTGCACTGTTTATGATGAAATGTGCAACCTTAGTACTCTACAAAATTTTCCGGTAGAAATGCTCCGCTTCATGAAAATCAAGGCAATGCTTTGCAGGTAACTCAGATGCCACCTTTCACATGGCTCCAGCATGTCCACATCAAAGCCTAAAGAATGTTTCTGATTCCAAAACTTGCCTTGAGTTTATGTTCCTTATTATTCTCATTCTTAACACTCTCATGGCAAAGTGTACTCATATGTCATGAAGTTAATGCATTCTGATTAGGAGGTGGGAAATCTTTAAATAAATAGATAATAAATGACAGATTTATGGCCCGATCAAATACAGTTTCTTGTTGATGACCCTGAAAAGGATTTAACCACCTGTTAATAAAGGCGGTTGGAGCAAGTTGTTTTCCAATAATATTATGTTTTTGGGGGTTTTGCATGAAAGCGTGGTCTGATCCATTCCAATGGTATTGTCTACTGAAGATGGCGCATGAGTCAAAGTAGACTTTTATTTGGTAAAATGCTTCAGAAGCAAAATCAGCCAAAGGTATCTTTCAATGGGCGATGATTTAAGGAGATTAGAGTCGAAGAGATATAGTTAGTGTGGTGTAATTTTGTGAAAAGCCAGATGTAAGAAATTGGTTTATTAGTTGAGGGAGGTGAGTACCCGTCTCGAGAAATAACAACCCTTGTCAGTGTGGACCATTGAAGGTACTAAATTAACCTGAGCTCAACCCCCCTGGTACCTGTGGCACAGAGTGCACAGGCATAACATGGAGGCAATGTGTAAAATATTTATGCAGTACTTAACAGTTATAAAGTTACAATGCCAAACAATAACAACCTCAAATGAATTAGAAAAGCAGAATAAAATGTATTAGAGAACATGACCCCAAAATGACAAAAATCCAATAAGGTGAACCAGAGGTATGAATTTTAAGGTTTTAAGTAGATATAGTGCCAAGAAGCACAACATGCTAATGAAAGTTAATGGTTTCAGCAGAACAGGACCTAGGTGCAATTCGATGCTTACTGTGATGCAGCACAGGCCAGACACACTTACCAGGTTTGTCCTGGTCAAAGGTTTTATCTTCTGATTTTAGCCCTTTAAGTCCCAATCCACCACAGGAGTGCACTTCTAAAGCCCCACAACCTCAGGGGAGGCACCTACAAACTTACAGGGTGGCAGGCAGAGGCCCACACAAAAGGGTCAAGTCCAGGTTCCTTTTCCACTAGTCAGCTTGTCAGTTGTAGGAAAAGGCCTCTTGCTGCTTATTATGTTCCTGTAGCTTTAACAGAAGGTCAGCCTTATGACCCGTGGAGTCCACTTGTATGCCCTGGATACAAGACGTAAAGCAGATCGGTCTTCTTGGCTCTTTTCAGACAGCAGGATCAGTCCTCTTCTGATCTTCTACAGGTCCAGAAGTGTTCTCAAGTCGATGCCTATAGATGCCACATTTATGCCTGGCACAAGCCATTGAGTGGGAATGACCCCCTAAGTAAAGGTTCCCAGAGCTCACCTTACACACTTTGAGAGTTTTCAAGATGGTCCAAGTCTTTGGCCACACTAAACTTGGGCTCTGAGGGCTGGGAGTTTTCCTGGGGAGTGTAATATTGTCATCCTAAGTTTCTTACATCAAACACCAAAATCCAGTTCTTGGCAGTACTTGTAACCCCAAAAAACTCAGAGACAGATGCCTGGTAGGACAATGGTGAGAATTCAGCAATCAGTGAGTGGATATACACAAATTGTTTTGGCATTCTGTATCCTTCTTTTAAAATATGCCCCAAATATCATATGAAAAATCCCTGCAGATTTGCCGAGCAGGTCTTAACTCCGTAACAGGATCTGACACTATGATGGTGACACGAGGACCTCTGTGATGGAAACTGCTCTGGCTGTGGGGATACTAGAAGGTTGCTGGCTTGTGGGTTAGCTACATCTGCTAGTGACAGGCTAGACCTCCTTGAAGGTAATCAAGTCATTGGACCTAGTCCACAGGTGATCCTATCAAGGACACACAACAACACCTCCACACATTCAACAAGGTCTTTTGTCCCTGTTTTGGGAGCAGGTTCACACCTCATTAACACCCAATGAACTGCTATTTAGTGGCTGGCAGAAGTTGGAGAGATAATTGCAGATTTTGCTTCCAAGGACTTTAGACAGGGTAAAGGTGATTTTGTTTTAAATTACTTTTCTGTATCCTCTAGAAAAAAAATCCAACCTCACTATTGAATTGGATTTTAATAACTAATAAAAATAGGTAATCATTTGTCTAGCTAGTGCCATTGTCAAAATGTGGTATTAGTATTTGGAATTGCATCCCGGTGCTGTCCTATAAAACGGCAACCATGCTACAGTGAAAATAGCTTTGACGTGCTAGTCAGTGTAAGGTCATGTTTTAACATTAACCTTTAGATGTCCTACTTTTAAACACCATGCACTGACTTAATGGGCAGAAAAATTTACTTATGGGTGACAGAAATCTTTAAAAGGAGGTCTGTCGAAAGTGATTATTTTGACAGGTCAAATTTGCAGCTTAAACCTGCACAGCCAGGCTAGTGGTGGAAGGCTTGCAGTCATGTTTGCATTGTCACTGCAGTGGAATGCACCATGAGGGCTTCAGCTCACTGGTGACATGTAATTTACCGGCCCTGGGTACACTTTGGGTACCGTAAGCTTTGGATTTATAGTTAAGTATATCTATTAGGTTCTGGCAATTTCACTGTGTTGAATGGATGACCAGAGGCACTTTACCACTGGTTAGAAGCAAAAATAAGGTTCAGCAAAATGGCAAAAAACTTTGGGGTGACCCTGCAGAAATGGTAAGTTTCAAACACCAGACTTTCAGGGTGAATCACACTTTGAAACTTTAAGAGTGAACTTGAGATGATCCTTCAGGCACAGGCTTTTGTAGTCTTTAGAACCAGAACTGATGCGTTGAAGTCTAGCTGTTAGAAAAACGTCCAGTTTTCATGCATGCAGTGTGGTTGGATTTCGGCAACTTGACACCACTTTTTAACACCAAGGACAGGCTGTCTTTTTGAATCTAGCCAAAAACAGATGTGCCAGACTAGAGAAATCTAAGATGGTATTATACCAGCAGCAACCAGCTCTGAGAGTCATGACCGGATCTGGAAAGTAAAAGTGTCGAAGTTCATGAGATAGATTTCCGCTTTTAGGCGTTTGTACTTCAAATGTAGGAAATGGCAGGACATCTAGTCCTCGCCTACCTTTGATCAGAAGGAGATGTCAATTCTGTCTTGGAAAAAAACAACTCTTAATCCATCTGGGTGTTTTCAAAATACTACTGGATGATAAAGCCCATACTAAATTTGTTTTCATCATGCATAGACTGAACAGCAGAGTGTTCAGGATGTTGCACGGTTTGGGGACAAGCGTGGGCTAAATCTCTTTGATCCTGACTATATGCAAATGTTCCATAAGGAGATATTAGAGCTTACTGGGAATCACGACATTAAAATCAATGCTTATCCTCAAGTGTGATCAATATCTGACAATTCTATGATCTCTATTGACTCTATGGATATTGTTTGTAGAGTGTTGCAGAGTGGTTTAGGAACACTGGGAAGCAGGAATTTCAATTTTCCAGATGACCTAAGGTATTCATCTTGGCCTTGGAAAAAGGCTCTTTCTGTGCCCTAATCAGAACATTAAAGATAGTTTCCTATGTGATTGGATTCATAAATGAATTGTGGTGTTTGTGTGCAGGTCCATTTTCTGTTGCCCCGGAATGGGATATTTGAACAATAGTTCTGTTTTAGGAGAAGTGAAACTTGCCTTTATCTAGACTGTTAGGGAGGTAAATTGTAGTAGTGACACATTCTTGATGTTAGCTTTGTGGGACAAGTTTAAACAGGGGTTATTGGTGCGGGTCTGAGAGACCAGGCAATAGTTTCAGTGTAGCAATGTTTTTGTTGCAACACATGGCATAAAGAAGGGAATGATTGAACCATGTGGTTGGTGCGTTAATGGATGACTTTGGCAGGAATCATGCAATCCATGTTGTATTGAAGCAGCAGCTCTTAGTTATTTAATCGGTTATAATTTGGACCTTTCCAAGGTAAAAGGTGCCACACTATTTAATTAGGGAGTGCAGGGTAATGAGTTCATATGCAGGTTTGGCTTGGTCTGTGACTATTTGTTGGTAGATTGTGTATATTATTCATTTCCATTGATTGTTTTTTTTTTTATCTCAGTGTTGGCATGAAAGACCGTTTTTTATATATTTTGTTTGCATTTTCTTAAGCACTGCCTGTGGAAGGAGGTGGATTTTAGTGGTGTAGACACTTTGTCAAGTTGGCTGAAGCCAACTTTGCAGAGCTTATTTTTAAAACCTTGTCATCCTCACATAGAAAAAATATAATGGCTGGAGACAGTGGAGAGATCTTTTTTTGTATTGTTTCCATGGGTAACTTTTTATGATTGTGACCGCTTTGCTGGTAAAATTATAGTTTTGACTCATAGTTTTGAAGCCGCAACTAATTTCCTGTTTATGCATTTATTTTATCTGCTTTAAGACATCAAACTTACAGTTAGTCTATTTTTTGTGATCCGGGTGCTAGTTTGAGGGGTAGGGTGATGCAAAGAAGGTGTATGTAGTGTGTAATGGGGAAAAGATTAACAAAACTCTGAACAATTTGATTGGTATATGAACGTTGGGAGTTTTGTTTTCACAGCTTGCTTGTGAGAACTGTCTGTCATGTTATTTAGGGCCCAGGAACATTTTTGGAACATTGGTCCGGTTGGGTCATTTACATTTTTCCAACCTGTTGAAGAACTGAGATATGAGATGGCTGGACCGTTCAACTGCACCATGAGCTTTGGGATTTATTTCATGGAGAAGATGAAATTAATTGTTCAACCTACCAAGCACGATTGCTGGTTGCACTGACTGATAGATGTTTTACCGCCACTAATTCTTCAAAAATATAGGCGGTCGTTGTCTTGCAACCGAAACGGAAGTGAAAGAAATGCAGGAAGAGACATTGATGATGACTTGCAGATGTATAATTAGCACTCCGCAGGCTAGCCTGTCTCATAACATTCCTAGGGTTCCCAGGGTTCCATTACTTGAACATTCCATTTGGTGGTGGCCATGATATTGAAGTATTATTCAATGCATATACTTTCTTGACATAAAGGGTGGCAGACAAGCTTGAATTTCTGTTGGTCAAGAGGGAGATTTGTCTTATCACCACGATGCATATTAATGTTGAATAAATGGGGAAGGGCCCCAGGCTTCATTGGTGTTTCCCTTTGACAATGCGTTGTGATGGTTAAGCCAGCCTAGAATCTCTCTCTAGGAACAGGAGTAGAGTGTAATGTTGTTTAACTAACTTATTAATAATTAGTATCTTTCTCCGTATGTACTCATCATCCTCATGTCCCTCAGACCCATGTGCCCCATGGCAGTCGAGATGTAGACCTGCCTATTCAAAACTGCTTGATTTCTTGTGATATAAGCCAACTAAGAAGTTGGGAAGGCTGTAGCTCCTGCTGTCTCGTGTCCTGATTTCCCTATATAGTAGCCCTACTTTGGGGTGAGTGTATGTTTTATCTGTAGAAATACTTGAGTGGTCTCTGCGCTGATGTGCCTCTCTTTGGATGGTTCTTTACCGATAGGGCCGGCGGAGACCTTGGACTCAGCAGACCTGGCGACAGCAAAGGTAGGATGGAAATGCTGCCGTCCTCACTGTGCGTAAGTGGCTTCGCTTTGCAACTTCTACCTTTCTTTCCAGTACAGTGCTGGCAGGTTTGAGAATGGACGGCCAAGCAACCAGAAGGATATAAGAAATATCCTATGATTTTTGTAATTCTTGATTCAGCTATTTATGTCATTTCTAAATCATGTAAGACGTGTTAGTGCCAGCATGAGAACAGAATACCTATGAAAAAGAAGCACTTGTTTAGAAGAGGTTCTCCTAAACATATATCGCAAATCGGGATCTACCAGATATTGCAGACAATAAAGGTGAATTGTAAGAAAATTCATCAAGCCCTCGCTAGATAAGCTCCTAGGATGCACAAAAGGGGATGAGATCGCCCTTAGGTCCTAATTACAACATGAGGGCTAAGTCTGTGGATAATGTTAATTCTGGCAATTTTGCACTTCCAGGAACGTCGTGAATACAAAAAAAGGACTTCAAACTGTTACAGTTACAGGCATATGCATAGCCCCCTTTAATCTGGAAACAAGACCCACGGACCTTACATTCAGGAAAATCGAAGTAGAACGTATCATAAAACTATTGCTGATAAGCGCAAGGGCCTTAATGCAGAAATGGACCTACATTTATTGTTGTTTGATGTTGCATTGCTTATGTCTACTTGTTGCTTGCATGAAATATGTATCATCTGTGCGATATCCTTGTTTCATCTGCAATATGTGGAATGAGTTTACAATACATCAAGTTTTTGTTTAGGTATGGTGATTCTATTAGATTCCATTAGGAAGAATGAGGGTAATTTGTCAATTAAAGAACAGCTTTGATATTTGTATTTAATACAGTTGTAACCAGTGACATACTCTATAAATATAATATACCCAGTGCTTAATTTGTAAAAGAAAGAGTGCTGGCGCCCAAAACTCTCTTCAGAATCCCGTGGCCAATGCAATTCGAAGTCGGCGGCCAAATACGAAGGCTGCATAGTGGTAAATCCACCTTATAATTCTTTAATTAATTAACAGACAGCACCCTGCCCCTTTATCTCGCTCTTGCAGGTCCCTGCTGTCTCCCTTTGTGATGTTTTTCCATCTTCATATTCCTACCTCTTTCTGCTGTGTATGTTTTTCCATCCCTTGCATTCAGTAAATGCCTGATACAGAAAAAGAAGTGCAGGTCCCCAGAAATAAGGGCCAGTGGGACCCACCAGCAACCACCATCTGAAATTAAGCACTGAATATACACATACTGTTTCTCTCCATACTGAAAGATCTATTTTCTTCTATAGCACTCATTTGATGTTTTTAACTTGTATGGCCACATCTGTCTCGTGAATATTCAACAGCGATGGTAGCGTCCATTTTTCCTGTAATACTACGTCATTTTGAAAGAGAGACATACTTACATTGTATGTGAAGCATAAAACAATGTATATCCAGATAATTTGATGTGATTTTCAAACTTAGGATGCGCACATTACTGTAATCCATTTTTTTGTATTCGTCTCCGACAACAATTCTTTATTTGTGACTAGAAAATGTATATTCCATGAGTTATAATAGATACTCGTTGTGTTATATGAGTCCTGTAACAAGACTCTCTAACTGGGCATGTATAAAAGCAGCATTTTACTTTTCCCCAGATAATAAAATGCTGGAATTAGTATCATGCAGGGGCTGAAGGAGCAGGATCTTGTCACTACAGCCAGGACATTTACACTGTGTGCCAGTTGATTGAAGGAAAAACAATGGTTTGAGCGTCCTTGTCATTTGCATAGCTCTTTTCACAGAAGTCGTCTCAAACATCTCCTACACCGGTCTCACCCATAGCAGTCTTCCAGAATTTACAGATTTACTCGCTCAAATGTGTTACCAGTTGCCCACCACGAGTAGCCATCCCCTGTGACGTTTGACCTGTGTACTTTGAAATACCCTCCTGGATACGATCGTCTGAAAATAAGTGTTCATGGTTTGAAGCACATACTCAGATCTCTCCTGTCACATCCCCGGAGCATTTGTGGCAGGCCAGCTCCTATGAGACACCTGTTGGTGTTTAAGTGTCCTGTTTAACTGGTTCTATTTCAGTTATTTAACATGCTCCAGTGGCACAAAATATACTTTTAACTACTGTGGCGAAGGGGCCTATGAAATCAGGCGAAACATTGCTGTTCTCAGTGGCGGCTGGTATGGAATGGTGGTGGGGGGATGTGGGTGTGGTGTTAGGGCAGTGGTTCCCAAACTGTGCACTGTGTCTCCCTGGGGCGCCACCAAAAATAGCCAGGGGAACCACACCCCAAGCACTTTAATGTATTTAATGTTGAAGGGTTTGTTGGCTTCATTTAAACTAATTAGACTTAAACGCATGATGTTGATGATTTGTAAGTGACAAGCCTAAAGCTGGAAATGTAGTGCTTAATAGATGCCATGTTGAGGGATATGACGTCCATATTTCACTGGATCCCCACATTCCAACACTCCCAAAGTAAGTGGAAGAAACCGATTTATTTTGTTAGACTAGTTGATAGTTTAGGTTTATTCCAAATGCATTTTACAACAATGCAAGTTATTAGGAAAGTAAAATTGTCCTGTCTCTCAAACACACTAAGTGTTATTAAGTATTGACATGTGAACTTGAGCCTTAGGTACTTCAAGTACACATTTCTTTCAGTACACACATTTCCAGACAGGCTTGCTTTGTCCATGAGCACCGTAAATCATCATAAACTGCATAATGCCAACATTTGTAAACAAGAAAGAGGGAGGTAAAAAAAAAAAATCGGAGTAACTTATTTGGCTTGCTTGAATTGGAGGCAATTTTAGGGACAAGACAACTAAAATAAAGCAGTATGTGGTTTAAAAAAATGTAAGTCGCCCTGCTAAGACAGGTATGTTGGCACGTATGACATGGGTAGAAATGAAAGTGCATGCAAATATTCTTCAAGAGCAGAAACACTTTGGCAATGGGGCCTACATGCATAGGGGTGCTATCTAGTACTGTAAGTGGGGGAAAAAAAACGTCTGAGAGGGTTCTCCAAAAAAGGCATGGGTAGAGAAGTGTAACTGGGAATATTTTATTGTGTGGCTTTAGTAATACAAAACACCTGGCATATGATTATAATACCTTCATCAGCTTCATGCCAAATTATTTTCAGGGAGAAAAATGTAAGTACTGGGAGATCAGACTTACATCACCCCTACCCTCCAAAAAACATAACAGTAGGGAGCCGCAGCCAATGGGTCAAGGGAGCCGAGAGTAAAAAATGTTTGGGAATCACTGGGTTAGGGAAAAAATAAAAAGACAACTTACCTGTTGGTCGCCGATTGCCAGCTGCCGCTTCTCCTCTATCCTCCCTGTTTTCCTGGCTCCCGGCAGCACCTAGGATCCCAGGCTCCCCTAGCCAATCACAACACTGCTGTCACCAGCATGATAGCAGCAACATGATTGGTCTGAGTGGCCTGGTGCCGGGCTCAGCCAGGGATTGGGAGCCTGTGCATGTTGTCAACCCAGGCTGTGCAATGCAGACAGGTGGATAACATGCTAAGTGTGCATGATGGTTTGGCAAACCCAAGACGGCCGGCCAAACCGTCATGTGCACTTATGGTGCACCAACCACTCCTCCTCCCTCTGATGCGAGCCCAGCCCTGCCCTAACCTGGCTCCATACTAAAAATAAAATGATATTAATGTTCTGTTATGATCATTAAATTTTTCCTTTGCAGTGCTCAGAGAGCAGTGGGGTGACGCTCCTCTGCCTTAGCGGAGCGCTGCCGCTGGCTGTCCTTCACAATGCTGCTACAGCGAAATAGAGCCATTTTAGCCATTTTTCAGGCATGATGTAGCCGCTTTAATTGCTAATGAGGAGAGCCACCATCCATGCTATTGACTTTGAACTGCTTCAAGGTATCTATTGCGTGTGTGTGAGAAAAACTGGTATTTCTTTGTAATCATTGCCACTGACCCCTGCTAACTGGTTTCTCTGCCCCACTTCGCTAGCTCCCTTTGCGGCCCTTTCACAGCCCTCTCCTCTCCTTCACCGAATCCACTTACATCTCCTTCTGCTGAAGTTAATTCATCACTCCATGTCAGCATTCCACCCTGTTTCTATTCCTGTAATGTTATTTTATGGGGAAAACAGCCTTTACAACAAGGTTTTTACCTCGTTAAGCCTTTACAATGCATTTTTTAGCGCGTATATTTTTACCGCTAATATGCATTTAAAATGCATGCCAATACAACGCATTTATGGTAAGTTTGGGGGTATTGGGGGGTCTCCCCCCACAAATACATTGTTTTTAAATATAAAAACAATGCGTGGTATTGGCATGTGTTTAAAATGCATTTTTGCAGTAAAACATGCACGCAAAAAAATGCGTTTAAAAGGCATGCAAAGTAATTGCATGCGATGTACCGTCGTACATCCTTTTATGGCAGAGTGAGTTTTGGGATGACACTGTGACTCTTATCAACCCCTTTTTGTTTAGACTCGGGTGAAATTTAAATTCCTTTGGTGGAATTCACATAATTTTGGGAATTTATTGTTACTCTTGATACGTGAGCTTCCCCAGAGTACACCATTACCTCATATCGTGTAGGTACCCGGCCGTTCACAAGCAAAAGAAAATAGCCCTGGAACATTGCAAACAACTAAAATGCGAACAGATGCTGTTTCCATAAATTTCATGAAATATTCCGGTTTAATTTAAAATCCACCCTGGCCTCCTTAAGATGTCTGAGAGATGATTCTGTCTTTTTCCTCTTGTAGGAAGCAGTTAAGAAGATAGCAACTGGTTTCTGCATTGACTTTCTTAAACAAGAGCATTGTCCAGATATCCTGATAATGATAGAGGACCAGTGGTGGCCGGCATGACTTGCGGGTGTCGGGGTATGGGTGGGCAGCTGTGGGTGCGGGGGTGCTCGAAGAGTAGGCACGGGGCGCGAGGTTGTGCAAGTAAAGCAAAAAAACAAAAACGTAATTACACACTTACCTTGCTGCTGGTCTCTGCTCCTTGCTCCTGCTCTACTCGTGGAACAGGAAGAACTGCCAGACTCCCATGACCAATCACAATGCTGCAGTGCAGCATTGTGATTGGTTTTGAGCGTCCTGGTTTGACGCTCAACCAGGGAATGGGGGCCTGGGCCTGTTCTTCATGCAGGCTGCATTACATTACATTGCAGAATGGGGAAAGTGGGCATGACTGGTTTCGGGGCCCGAGAGAGCCGAACAAAAAGTTATTGCGCACTTAGGAGTGGGCAAACCACTCCTGCTCTGCTCTGTGAGCAGAGCAGCCCCCTCCACCTCCCTGCCCGCAAAGGAAACTTTAAAATGATAATAACTCAAAGTTATTATCATTTTATATTCCTTTCCTTCACACTGCTCAAAAGCAGTGAGGCAATGCTCCTCTGCCATAGCGGAGGAGCCGCCACTGTACAGGACCGCACACGAGCAGACCCCTGCTTGCACCATAAAATGCCAAGCCATGAAAAAACAGACGGAACATTTACTGGAGAGTGTGCTGACCCACTAGGTCCTTAATTCAGACATGTAAGCCCAATAGAGTATGTGAGGAGGCATTGCATGACTTTGCATATTAGCACATTAATTAGGACTTACCCTGTTAGATGGCTAGTAGCAATATAGGTAATTCTGGTAGCAGAGGGATGTCTAATGAATTAATAGTGAGGCATATTTAACCTTGGCCCTAATTGCATAATTGTTGCTGATCTATTTATAATACAATTGTTCCAATATGCATGATTTGTAGAAAAATAATCTATAATGAAGAATACCAACCATTGGGTGTGTACTGATTTCGGGGTTGTGGGGTGGGGCTCTGTATACTACCTGTTCGCCGAAAAGCGCTTTAATGCCTCATCAGGTTTAGTAAGCGCTATCTAAATACACTCGCAGTTACCTGTGGACGCGGTATTCTCTGGAAGGTTTGTCTGACTTCCACACTTCCTTCCACTCAAGCCTAACTCATTGGGGGTGGGGCGAGATACTTGCCAGTTCTCCTTTTCTCTGAAAGGTTTTATTTTACTTTTCAGCTTAGGAGATCTACCGGCTGTGACCCTAATAAATTGGGGCTAACACGACATGGAGTACACGGGCGGCATGACTTCTAACGGCCCCTGAGTGTCCAGTACCCTATCCATAAGTTGCTTAAATAAATTTAAAAAATGTAACTGTAAGAACCTTGTCTTTACTAGGAAAGAAGTCTCCAACTGCGGTTTGTTGAGCACCTCATAGTTACAAAGGATCTACCTGAATCGCTAGTACTGATTCTGAGGTTAATTTTTGATAATTCCGCAAGAGTTCTTTTCTATAAGGGATATTACGGTCATCTGTCGCCAGGTCTCCGATATGAATTGTTAAAACTCACCTTGTTAACAAAAAAAAACCACTTCTGTAGTAGCATTTGCTTTATTTACTGTGGAAGCAAAAAATATACCTTATACATTTTATTGTACTTAATTTTCAAATGAAACCGAAAAAAACGGGGGCCTAGCTGGGAGATAAACTGGCGTGAATTGTAGGGTAAATTCACTTCTTAAGCGAGTTGCTCCCCATGCAGCGTTCATGTTTAAGTATTTTCGTATTTCACTCTCTTTTATATCATGTGTCATCGTTATACTCGTGGCTTTAATACAAATGTTAGGTCTTTTCTCTCTCTATTAGCTTTACTTTAAAGCACTGCTTTACAGTCTGCCTCTCCTTGAGACAGCCGAAACAAATACAGTGTTACATTTAATAATCTATAATCACTTGAAAGGATGGAGGGGTTGGTGCGAATAATGCGAGTTCCCATTCGACCGCGTCGTTACATTCACAAACTTTTGGGGGTTATGTTATTGATATTTTTTTTCATATTGGACTATTGAGTTTGTCTTTCTCCAGGGCTACTATAACAACTGTTACAACTCAATTGATTTAAAAAAAATAAATAACTTCTTGGCGCACATTGGCTTAAGTTACTGTGCAACCTAAACATATATAATATTGTATTGTAATTACATTTATATAGCTCTGACTACCCTTGACGAGGCGTCGAAGCGCTTTTTAGACGAGTAACACGCTACTCTAGAACCCATAAAGGATTAGTGGTAAATTAGTACATATAATTTTCACTGTTAAAAATTCGGAAAGTTACAATAAATAAAAACAAAATGAGTTGTAATATAAATGGGCCCCAAACAGACGGGTGAATATATTTGTAACTGACGTGTTCCCGGTGCTCTTGGGCACAATAAAAGGTATCTTTACTTTTAAATTATGTATTTACGGTCGGCCCTACTGTTGTGGGTTTATTTTCATTTGGTATCTATGTGTAATCTTGTCCCATTTCCCACTACGGTTGCCAGGTTATGCCTTACATTCTGTGTGGTCATGGCATGGCAACAGAATGCTGTGGGGACTGGAGAATACAAGGTGAGACAGTTGGAGGAGAACTGCTGTTTGGACTGGTGGTCCTTTACCTTTGCTCCTAATAAACTTCAGCATATCTAAAGCTACTATTGGACTCCTTTTTGAAGTGGTGACAACCTTAACACTGGCGACGAGTTGACCTGCTCTGGGGACAGGATTTGACCACCAGTCTCCCCATAAACGAACCCTTTGGAATGTGGAATTGCCTTATTTGGATTTTAATCGATAATTCACTGGCTGAATGGAGTGACAAGTTACATGAACACCGCTTATGGAGTGGACTGCGTGAGGGACTTCATGATGTTGGGCAGCTGATGAGGATAGCTGGAGCATTGGTGACAATTTGAAAGTAACGCATTCGAAATTTGGCATTGCCTATGGGAGTGGAGTGACGCGACGTGGAGCAACACAAGTAATCAAGCACTGATTATTCTTCAATCGGTTGGTGAGAAGCGATTGTGGGACTTGGGCTGTGAATTGTTCCCATTGCAACGGAGACGCGTTGTGAGGAAGAATTGTTCCCATTGCAACGGAGACGCGTTGTGAGGAAAGGAAACGGCACAAACGTATAGCTGTATCAACTATAATTCACTGTGCAAGGGTAGCGATATTTATTTATTAACGTTGAGTACTTTGGCACCGAGCGGCTGCGGTTTGAAAAGCAACAAGAATTCTTACCGAGCTCAAGCGCTGTGGCGTGACGATTCCCGTCCCTGCATCTTCGGAACAGCATTAGTGAGCCGTGAGCCACCCGGTGACGCTCACGCAACGCTCTCACGCAGCGTACCTCCATATTGAACCATAGAGAAACATCGTGGGCTAGGAAACAGCGTTTTAGACGCCGACTTTGCAATTGTGTATCGGTGATACACACACTTGAGAGAAATAGACATCGTTTGGATAAAATTGAAGAATTTTGAGCATGGAAGTAACACTTAAGTGATTTTTAAGTGACTTTGACATTCTTAGATATTTTTTTTTTGTTTTTTTTGTTTTTCGCTCTCTTGTCAAGTTCTTTTAGTCAAACATTTTGCTGAGTCATATTATTGTTCCCTTACAGTTATTTTAAGTTTAGGATTTCATTCTGCAATTTAATTCTTTATTTTCCCTTATTTATCGGAGAATTATGGCTTCCTCTGGGATGTCTCAACCACCACAATTTTTAACTGATGTGGGTGATCCTGCCTTACCTTGGAAGAGGTGGAAACCATTATTTGATTCTTACCTCATAGCCATTGGGCGGGAGAAATTTTCAGCTTTACGCAAACAAGCCACGCTCTTACATAATCTAGGAGTAGAAGGTAGGCACGTCTATGACAGTTTAGACAAGATTCCTTTAGGGCGTGGAGAAGGTGAACCGGAGAACATATATGACATGACGGTTTTGATGCTGGAGAATCATTTTGCTTCAAAAATCAATGTGGTGTTAGAGCGTCATAAATTTTTCTCCAGGGTCCAAGGTAAACAGGAGAAGATTACCAGTTATGTAGCAACTTTGAAGACTTTAGCTCACACATGCGAATTTGAACAACTTACTGATTCTCTTATCAGGGATCAAGTTGTTAGATGTACTAATGATCCAAAAGTTCAACAAAAATTGTTAGCCAAGAATCCTGACCTAAGAGATACAATATCAATTGTCGAGGGTATGGAGAATACCAATATGTGGGTACGAGAGATGAAAATTGAGAAGAGTTCTGACACTAGCAGTGAAGAGAAAACTGTTCACGAGATAAAAAGGAATGATATTAAGAGGGATGATTCAAGAAGTATGTTGAAAACGAGCTTAACTGACAGTGAGAAAAAAATTTCTGGGCCAGAACAATTTCATACTAGAGCTACGTCCACACATTCTGAACAGTCAGGGTTCAGGCACAGTAGGAATGATTTTAGATGTTTTAGATGTGGGAGTGAGAAACATTCATCTAACAGTCCAAATTGTTTTGCGAGATCTGTGGTGTGCAATAAGTGTGGGAAGAGAGGGCACTATGCACGGGTGTGTCGTGATGGGAAGATGCATCCTGTTCAGCTCATTGAGCAAGAAAAGAAGTTTATTTGTAGTATTAAGCATGATGGTATAGTGGATGGTGATGAGTTGGTGATGCCTGAGTGCGAGATGTTG
This sequence comes from Triturus cristatus, assembly GCF_964204655.1. Taxonomy (NCBI): domain Eukaryota; kingdom Metazoa; phylum Chordata; class Amphibia; order Caudata; family Salamandridae; genus Triturus; species Triturus cristatus. Next base: position 72,601,166 of record NC_140584.1, on the reverse strand, counting down.
ATTGGGGGGGAGCAGTTTACTGTTCTTGCAGACTCGGGTTCACCGTACACAATGGTTGGTGATGCGAATTGGGATGCGGCTTATGGATTGGATAAGACTGAATTGTTTCCCCCGGACATTAATCCAGTGGGTTATGGGGGGGTCAGAATTGACGTGTTGGGATTTGTTGTAAAGAAGATTCAGTTTAAGGATAGGGAGACAATAGGTAAAGTATATGTAGCTAGGAGGGGAGATAATCTTCTTGGGTGGAGGCATCAGAGGGATATGGGGATCAAGTTGGATCCGAATTCACCGCAGAAAGTTCTACTTCTCTCTCCTAGTTTGTCGTCGGATGTATGCTCACAGTTTCCTAAAGTTTTTGGTGAACAATTGGGGTTGTTGAAAGATTTTCAACACAAGATTATTCTGAAAGACAATGCTCAGCCTTTTGTTAGTAAGGTCAGGAAAGTTCCACACATGCTTATGGAACCTCTGGGTGCAGAACTTAAGAAATTACTTGGTGCTGGTGTGATTGAAGAGATTGAGTGCTCGGAATGGTTGGCTCCCATAGTTTTGGCACCCAAGGACGGTGGGAAGGCGATTCGCATGTGTGTGGACTTGCGTGGGTTGAATAAGCATATCTGGATTGACAGACAACCACTACCAAACATTACTCAAACTCTTTCATTGATCAAAGATGCCAAATGTTTTAGTGTGATGGATTTATCCGCTGCTTATCATCATATCTTGTTGCATCCTGATTCCAGACATTTAACTTCATTTGTAACACCTTTGGGCGCTTATAGATTTATTCGTATGCCCTTTGGGTTGGCCTCTGCAGCGGCTTGTTTTCAGAGGGTTATGAATAAAGTTTTGATTGGATTGCCTAAGGTGTTGATCTTTCAAGATGACATATTGGTATATGGGAAGGATGTCCAGGATCATGATGATGGGTTGTGGAGAGTTCTGCAGCGGTTGGAGGAAGTTGGTCTTGTGATTAAGAAAGAGAAGTGCAAGTTTCGTGTGTCATCGTTGGACTATCTGGAGCACACCATTTCTGCAGATGGGATTAGTCCGAAACTTGACATTGTAGAAAGTATTGTGAAAGCTCCTGCACCGGTGAGTAAGGACCAGGTTCGTTCGTTTTTGGGTTTGGCTGAATTCTGTTCGAAATTCATTCCTAACTTTGCAAGTGTTTCTTCTCCGCTTAGAGTTCTGCTTAAAAAAGGTACGTCATTTTCGTGGTCAGATGAGTGTTCGTTAGCCTTCAGCTCTATCAAGGAGGTTATTAGTAAAATGCCCACTTTGGGACATTTTGACACAAAGAGAAAAAAAATTTGTCTACTGATGCCAGTATGTTAGGGCTAGGGGCAGTGTTGTCTCAAATGGTGGATGGAGAGTCCAAGATTGTTGCGTTTGCCTCGAGATCATTGAGAGGGGCAGAAAAACGTTATTCAGTGATTGAGAGGGAGGCGATGGCGGTTTATTGGGCTGTCCATCACTTTAAATTTTATCTTTGGGGCTTGCCTGTTGTAGTGAGGACAGATCATCGTCCTTTGAGTCAGATTTTCTCATGTAGAGATGTGGATAATGTTTCTCCCAGAATCAAGCGTTGGATTGAAGGTCTAACAGAATTCAATTTTATTGTTGAATATGTTCCTGGGTCAACGAATGTGGTTGCAGACTGTCTCTCGAGATTACCTTTGGATCAAACAAGTGTGGATGTAGAGAATTCCTTGGTTGGACGGATACATGAATCGGCTGTTGAGTTGGATGAATGGTCGTTGGCATCTCGAAGTGATAAGGAATTGGACATGTGTAAAAAATATATTGTTGAGGGGTGGCCGGTTGAAAAGGATTTACCTGAGTGTATGAGGGGTTTCCTCAATGTAAAAGATGATTTGTGTGTTGTGGAAGAGAAGGTGCTGAGGGGAAGTCGTGTGATTCCTCCGTGTAAACTTAGGGAAAAAATTATAAATTTAGCCCATGAAGGTCATCTGGGGAGGAATTTAACTAAGGCTAGGGTACGAGAGTGGTATTGGTGGCCCTCTATGGATAGACAAGTGGAGGAGGTTGTGAAAGATTGTTGGGAATGCGCTAACAATGATAAAAGTAAGAAGACTCGCACTGCACCACTCTCACCTGTTGAAATTCCTATTGAGCCATGGACCAAGTTAGGTTTGGATATTGCAGGTCTTTTTGAGTCGTTTGGTTATGATGAACGCTATGTGCTTTTGCTTGTGGATTATACGTCCAAATGGGTAGTTACGAAGTGTGTGCCTGTGGTGAACTCCAGAACTGTTATAGAGTTTCTTTCTGATGAGTTTTCAAGGGAAGGAATTCCTAAGCATCTCATTACAGATAATGGAGTTCAATTTGTTTCCCACAAAATGAAAGAGTTCTTGAGGGAGTTGTCCATAACACATCTTAAGACAGCTTTATATTCTCCACAAGCGAATGGATTAGCAGAGAGGATGAATAGGATTGTGAAGTCGTGTGCTCAAAGAGCTTTGCAAACGAGATCCTCGCTGAAGAAAATGCTTAGAGAAACGTGGTGGGCTCACCGCAACACTCCTAATTGTGTGACTTCGGTGTCGCCTTTCTCTATTTTGAGAGGCAGGAAGCCACATGACAAATTGAGCCCAGTCTGGTTAGATTTGGATGTGAATGTACGGATGGGTGATCAAGCTGTTTTGAAAAGGAATTTGTATCAAGATAGATATAAAAAAAACTTTGACTCACGCCATTCTTCCTTCCTCAAAAATTGGAAAGTGGGTGATGAAGTGTTGATCAAAAGACCAGGTCTTTTGAGGAAAGGTCAATCGCGTTTCACTGGCCCGTTCACTATAGTGGAGGTCAGGAGGAATGTGGTTGTTCTAGATTCTGGTGAGGTGTGGAGTATGTCACGGCTGGTTGAGTGGACACCTGGTTTTGGTCGTAACAGTCATAATTCTGAAATTCAAAATAGTGTTCCCATTGCTTCAAAATGGGAGGGTCAACGAAGGTTAAGATTTTAAACCATCTTGGCACAAGGATTATGAAATGTTAAGTTAAATATGTCCTGGGATAATATGGCGGTGCAGATTGAGTTGTAGGCTAGCTTACAAACAAAGAATGTAATGTTTAAGTAGTTTTTCTTTTGCTACTATTGTATTTATTGCATATGTGGGTTGGTATAGATTGTTTCTCATTTGTTTGGGAGGGAGATGTGTTGTGGGTTTATTTTCATTTGGTATCTATGTGTAATCTTGTCCCATTTCCCACTACGGTTGCCAGGTTATGCCTTACATTCTGTGTGGTCATGGCATGGCAACAGAATGCTGTGGGGACTGGAGAATACAAGGTGAGACAGTTGAAGGAGAACTGCTGTTTGGACTGGTGGTCCTTTACCCTTGCTCCTAATAAACTTCAGCATATCTAAAGCTACTATTGGACTCCTTTTTGAAGTGGTGACAACCTTAACACCTACCTTTTAGACCTCTTTCACCTTTTTGCTCCACATTTGTTAAGGTTTGAAGGCTGATGGTGGATTACTGTTTAGTATTACTGAGGAGGACCACAAGTTCACCCCCTGCTAGGAATAAAAGTGGACTGAGCTCGCCTGTCTGCGAGGTGTGTAAATATCTGTAGCATTTTCTTCATGCTGAGATGGTTGCACCGTTCTTCACACGATTTTCTGAGTACAGGTTTTTGTTTATGCGCATCCTCCAAGATGGCCGCAAGCATGCGCATCCTCCAAGATGGACCCAAGCACTCCAATTCATCCTTACCCTAGCACGTCATGGTGGCTATAGCAGACGAGCCAAAATAAAGTTGTTTGATGGCCTCTTTATCCGGAAAGAGCATTGTTATTAGTTTTCACACAAAAAATCCACTCCAGCAGACACCATTCCACACCACTCCAAGTAACATCTGTGCGCATTAAAGTCTGCCGGTAATATTTACTGTCCACCAATAATAAATAATTTTTGAGGCTTTATATGTCGTAGGAGCTCCGTCTTTCACGGGTAGAAGGGCATATGTGCAGTTTCAAGCTATGGGATGGGTGGTATTATTGAAACCATGTCAGGTTTGAGCCAGGCAAGATAAATGATATAAAGAACAAGCATTTGCAATGTAATAGGTCTTGCATTTGCGAGAGATTGAGCTCTTGGCAGCTGCTATTAGAGTGGAAGGGATGGTAGCAGTGAAAGTATAAAACAGTAAGAGCAGCTCAGACTGAGAACCAGTTGCTGGTTTCCAATTAGCAACAGGAGCACGTGCATGTGTGCAGTGGAGCAGTTTGCGTTAGAAATCATGTTGCTCCTCGGTGCTTACCAAGTACCTTTGCCAGGTAAACTGTAGTCAACGTAGAATGTAAAACGTCAGTGATTGTGATGTTGAGTTTTGAGGGTATGCAATTGAGGGTGCTCAGGGGACCACAGCTGGTGCTTTGTGCAGCATAAAGTGGACCAGGGGAGGCTACTCAGCTCACCCTAAGTCAATACTGTGTTATGTGTGAGAATATATGTGGTCTGTTACTCTTGTAGGTGGGGCAGCACAGAGGGGTAACTAATTCCTGCAGTGGGGGATTTTGCAGAGTGGTCCCATGGCGCTCCTGCCGCTGCTTGAGAGGCCCTAGTGCTTCTTGCAGTGAGTGCTGGAATGCCTTGTCAGGGACTGAAGGATGTATGGGGAGGGGCGGGGCTGATGGATGTGGATGGTACAGGATTTAAGGTTGAGTGGAGTGGGAAGTGAGTATGTGGGTGATGGGGTATCAGGGATGATTGTGAGTAAATGGCAGCACGGGGTACGCAATTCAGGTGGTAAGGCTTAAGGTGTGTGTAAGGGGGAATGAGGTATTGGCCGTCGTTCCTGAGCCTGAGGGGAAGCGTGGGTGTGTGCAGCTGTCAGATCGGGGTTTTCGGGTTGTGAAGGATTTGGACTCTGTGCCACTTGTCCTGCTGTTCTTTGGGGAAGGTGATTGTGACACTGTTTGAGAGTATCGCCCCTTGTGATGTGCTGGAGTAGGGCTGGGCGGTCAGTTGGGCGAGGGAGATGCGCTCTGGAGCAAGGATCAAAGGAGAGCCTCAAATATGCAGTAATGGAGGTTTCCCGTAAACTTAATGCAGAGGATGGAAGGAACCATCAATAGACATGCATTTACAATGCAAAAGGTCTCGCATTTACGCGAGACCTATTACATTGTAAATGGTTGGCATCATGGACAATAGGAGGGAGGGTGGGCGGGCGGGGTGGAGAAAGCACGGACAAAGGTAGGGAAGGGGGAGAAGGCACAGACAACGGGAGATAGGGAGGGAGGGTGGGTGGGGGTAGAAGGCACAGACAATTAGAGGGAGGGTGGGTGGAGAAGGCACGGACAAAGGGAGGGTGGGCGGGGGTATTTTGAAGGCAGGACAACAAGAGGGAGGTTGGGGGAAAAGGCACGGACAATGGGAGGAAGGGCGAGCAGGGGAAGAATGCACAGACCACAGGAGGGGCGGTTAAAGAAGGCTCCAAAGCATGTTGTGCCTGAGGAGGAGAACCTCCTTAAAGAAAATAGTGCTCACAGTCTAAAATATCACGTACCCTGTAACAAACGAATTAAAGGGCCATTCACAATGGGCGGTGACAAATGAAGAGGAGGCGGTACTAAGGAGGGACTAACAAGCGGATTGACAAATCAGAAGCCAGCATTTAGGACAAACGATGACACAAGCTAATAGCAAACATGGGCGGAGAGTGGGCGGGGCTTCTATTCGCTACTCGTTAGGTCAAGCATATAGAATAAGTCTCGCAGAGCAGCACATGCGTGCTGGCTCACGCTCAACCTAAAAATGAAGGGCACTTCTTTTTAGATGGATGTGCACACGTGATGAGGGTAAAAGGCTGTCCTTTATAGAGCAAGAGAACAAATGGCTGGATAGGGCTGACCCATTGCTGCATGCTAGATGCTGTAGCAGGTGGAACGAGAATGAGACGTTGAGAACTGACACAAAGACCGTTTATGAATATATAATTGTCTGTATTTGATTGATTTGTTCATTTTTCTGATTAAATAAGCCTGGAAAGGACAATCTAAAAGTCGTTTTCTTAACCCCTTCGCTGCGGCGGACATTCCGCCGCAGTGCTGGGGGGTGCGGGGGGGCAGCGCGGTGGCGCTGTGCTCATGACGGAGCCGCTCCGTCATGAGCCACGGTTGGGCTGTGCTCATGACGGAACGGTTCCGTCATGACTCCGCCCAGTTGCGTTGTCCCCCCGCACAGGCGGGGAAACAGCGCCGCGTAGGCGGAGCGGCCGCCAACGGGCGTGTCATGACGGAACCGTTCCGTCATGAGCACACGGCAACCGTGGCTCATGACGGAGCGGCTCCGTCATGAGCGGGGAAGGGGTTAATGACACTGTGGCTTTTCTCTGAGGCTTGGTTGAAGTCAATAATATTAAACTGGTGTTTCCAGGGAAAACATGGCTAAATGTGTGTTTTATTAGGTTTTTAAGTCCAGTGTGGGAACCCTGGGCTTACGGATTGGCTCTGTAGACTGACAACACTTGGTGCTGAAAACCAGACAATTAATACTGACAGGCATATTGCTATAAAGGTGTCTTTTTCGCATGCAAATTTTATTTCTATTTTGAAATGGAATCTTCTAAATATAGGTAAAACAATCGAGCCACAATCCCTAACAAACATCTTAAACTAGTAGAATTTACAATAATGGTCAGCCATGTAGCTGCAACTGGCCCTTTTTAGAACGTCACAGGTTGAACAAGTAACAAGTGTTTTTTCTTGCAGAGTGGGCACATCCACATACAGCGCACACACTTGGCGACTGCTTGTCCAAAAGCCAGCACATTGCTCCATGTTGTGCTGTCTTGCAACACTTGAAAACTTGTCTTGCGTGCAGCTACCATTGTTTGTCTATTTCTTTACTTTTGGTACTCACGCTTTAGCTTAAGATGTTAAAAGCTAAAGGGAAAGTGCCGAGATTGCTTTGCAAGGCAATAGCTCTCGCATTACTGAAACTTTGAGCTATTGATGTTGCGTTATTATTAGCAACACCAATAACCAGGCCCAGGTCTAGGAATTTTTATTTGGGTGGGCCAAGGGTGCATTCGGATGGGCCACAGCAGGCCAAATTTGTGGCTTATATATCTAGCCAGGCCTGCTTCAGGCCCCTCCTTTATCTCTCCTTAGTCTTAAAAGGCCCAATAAAATACACTCTTTTCCAAATCTTAAATGTTATCACTCTCAATAAAGTGTTTTTTTCCATGTAATTGATGGTAAGAGGAGGTTTCTGAGGTGGGAATATCAAGCAAGTCACACTACTCGAGCTCCCTCTGTGCAAGCCTTCAGGGACAATCCCTTTCATTACTACCTTTACCTGACCCCGTACTCTGCAGTGCAATCACTTCCAGGCTTGATTATCCACTTTTCTAGTCCACCTTATCTCACAGCTGACCTTGGGCCCCAGCCCCATAGAGGCCACCATCCGGTTCCACGTTCATTATTCCCGGTAAAAAACATTAGGAAAATCACCTTCAAACTTGAAACATTGAATATAGCAGTAAATCTAATTAGCACACACTTTAAAATATGTTCCACCAATGCCCTAATGACCTGATTACTAATTAAATAAACAAAAATAGAAAGGCCATAACAGGGCCGTTTTTTGCGCTGGTGTGAAAGTCTTTTTTGGTGCCCCACCAATGACCTCTTTCTCCGTAGATACCCTTACTACCACCCTCCAACAGTGCCCCTCATCTCTCTGTGGCCTCTCCCCCTCATTACCTTTTACTCAGACTCACTCACTACCACCCTCCAACAGTGCCCCTCATCTCTCCGTAGCCTCACCCCCCTCATGACCTCCTCCTCAGACTCCCTTACTACCACCCTTCACAAATGCCCCTCATCTCTCCGAAGCTCCGCCATGACCTCCTCCTCGGATTCCCTCACTGCCACCATCCAACAGTGCCCCTCATCTCTCCAAAGACCCTCCCCACATGACCTCCTCCTTGGATTCCCTCACTGCCACCCTCCCGTAGCCCCCTCTCATGTGCATTTCATTTGTTGTAGTGTAGGGTGTCACAGTACTTTACATCACGCACACATTATACAAAGACAATGAATCATACAAGTATGTGAATCAGTCTACAGGGAATGTCGCATAAGCCAATGAGGATTAGAAGGTGTAGGAATCGCATGTTATCCATGCTGGTGGGCAGTATATTTTAAGAGGGCTTGGTCTGGGGAAACACAAACTCAGGATTTAAAGAGTACTTCATTGGTTGGGGGTTAGCTTTACTGATAAAAATGTATATCTGCCCAAACAAACTCTTTTTATCAACATTAGAATAATGGAAGCCTGGGGATGTTCTAACTATATCACAACACAAAAAAACAAAGTTCTAACTATGCCATTCAGGTTTGTATGCAGCTCTTTGATGGCAGTTGATAGGTCACTGTCTTATGTTAGGATTGTAACTTCTTGACTGCAAGTAACACAGGGATCTCTGTGACAAAGGCAGTAACCCACTGAGCTATCCACATAAAATACAGTTTATCTGCTTTTCAAAACTACTAAAAGACAAATTATTGCTCTCCAGCAAGATCATTAATCACCAGAGTTATCTGGACATTTTTTATTGTTGTCTTGCATCCATGGCAGAGTCCGCCATGAAACAAATAGCCACACATTATCTTACCTGCTCCATTCCTCGTCACAGCCCGATCTGATAAGCAGCTGCAAGGGCCAGGAAAGGTGAATCAGGATAAACATACTTCTTTTCTCCAGCACTGAGTAGAAAAGGAAATATCCACGCAGCAGGACAGAAGGCAAAGGTTAGCCAGTACCAAAGAAAGGATATGTCCTCTTTGCCATGCCCCTATTGTACCTGCACGAGTGGGCAGGGACACAGCTCACCTTCTTGAAAGGAGATGCGTGATTGGGGTTGGCGGTGAGAAAGAGCCCAGGCCCAATCAGGCAACAGGAACAAAAACAACGTTTGGAGGAATGTTTGAAATTAAAGTGGCCATTTTTTATTGGCCTTCATGCAGTCACTGCGAGGGCCAAGGCTCATGTTTGGGTGCGCCTGGGCCACCCTCTAGAACCGGGCCTGACAATAACTCAAACTTTCAGTAATGGGAGACCCATTGCATTGAAAATGATTGATCTTTCCTGTGTAATTCACAATGAAAAAGCCTTTACGATTATTTCCTTGTCGAACAAAACTCTCTCCGGCTATATGGGTGCCAGACCCTTCTTAGCCAGAAGAAAATATTTGCAGTGACAATCCAGCTGCTAAGGTTGTAACTCCTTTTCATCAAAATGGGGCATTGAGTAAGTTTAGAAGCACAACTGTCCAATCAGAATCCGAGCCAAAGCACCCGAGAATTGTAGCACTAAACAAAACCAATGAAATACACTCATTCATATTCCTTTCAGCATCGACTTTTCCCTCTGATGCTGCACTTTCTGTTGTAAAGCTGAGTGATTAAATTTCAGTTATAATAGGAAACACGACCTCACTTTGCCAGAGCTAGTGTTAATGTAAAGGCTGCACAACCCAACTATTTTTAAGTAACAAGCCAGCATGCTTCGTTCCTTCGAATCTCCCAGGTAGGAACAGAAGTGTTGGTGCGGTAATGCAAATGGCCACTAGAGTGCGCTATAGAGATATATATTTGTGTTTTTTTCCAAGTCCCTGTGACGCATTCATTCCCTTGCGCGCTAGTGAGACAACGCGCCTGCAGTCTCGAGGCTTCTAAGAGAATGTCTCCCGCACACCTGTGTCTTAGGTGCCTTTTAGTGTGAATTAGATGAGTATGCTTTGTGTACGTGCGTTTATGAGAACGAAATCCAACCTCATGTTAAGTGATAGAATGGCGATTTTCGTTGCAACCAGCTGAACATCAGGGCGGAGCTATGAAAAGTATGAGTAAGAGATGTAGAGAGAGGAGCTATACACTCCAGTTATGTCTGTCTTTCTACCCAACTCCGGTGCTGTGGATCCATGTTCCATGTTTGCCGGATCATGGCTCCCTTGCTAGGGCTCTGTTGAGCAGATTCTTGAACTTTTTTTTAATTTTTTTTATTCAGATGCGCATTCAAAGCGCACATTCATATTACTAGATCACTCATATTGCGCAAGTGCTAGACAATTTTGCATTTGCGCCTGGATACAGCCCTTTTTTGTTTGCATATGTACTGACTACCAGAGAAAAAATGTCATTTTTACCCATCAGTCAGGGCAAATATCGATTCAACACAGATTAAAATTGCCCAACACTTTAAAAAATCCTTGGTATTAGTATGAAATGGCTTTGGTTTATGTGCCTTGAACTGGCCTATTACGTATGTCGCCGTGAGGGGAGTGGGGATCATTTTTGGCTTGCGGGTCCAAAGAGTGAGTCTGTAAGTGCACTTGTTCTTTTATCATTTTATTCCGTGCCTGGTTCCAGGGTTACATTGGGATCAAAAATAGAACCGGGCGCGCCACAAAAAAAGTGGCCCACATTTGGGCATTGCGCCTTTCCGCAAATCAATCTCTGCTTTTAAGCACTGCTACAGTGTTTTACATTTTATGAAAAGAAGCAAGGGGGAGGGGGTGTTCTCTAAAAGAGGCATGTTTTGTTAACTTCACTGAGATAATAAAAAATTTAAATGTTGCCTGCACTATTTGTGCACGGAGAAGTTCGCCTTGGTGAACCACACCTGAATATATAAGTGAGGCCACTGCTGCTCAGGCCACTGGCCCTGTTCAATCTGCATACATTAATGGGCCGACCTAGCGAAAGACTGAGAATGACACATCCGCCCCATTGGTAAATGGGAGGTACAAAACCCATCTGCCTTCAGAAAGGCCAACCAGGCCCCGACTGGCCCGCTGATGGCATCTGAACATCACAGACAAAGCCCAAATCGGCTACCACGCTGCCCAAAAAAGCGGCCCACATCTGCAACTCAGATAGCGGCCGATCACTCATTGCCTGAGTGCCCACCTTGCCAATCCGACCCTGCCTGGTTCCTGTGCAAAGGACTCCTTATTCTGCCTGGAATGTATGGGGACGTTAAATATAGATAGTTTGTGAAGATGTCAAGAGAGGGCTTATTAAATATCCGCTTGACCAGTTAAAAATGGTCTTGTCTATGGCTCTAAGGTGCTAACTTCTTGCATGAATTTTTTGGCCTTTCTCTTACATGTGACGGTCTGTACCTCCTTTTTCTCTAAGCCTACCACTGAAACACATCTTGCTAAGTGCAGAATCTCACACCCAACAACCACAGAATCTGCAACTATTGCTGTCTTATTTAGATTCTTTGTGTATTGACTGAGCCCAATTCTGGTATGGTACCAGATACTTAGACTTAAATATCATCTGACAAACATATTATGCCCTAAATGTTGATTACAAAATACAAATGTTGATTAAGAAATATCACCCCATTTGTGTAGTCTGCACCGAATGGATCAATAATTTTGTAAAGTATATTTTGGCCAAGCTATAAACCATGAGGCACAGGGTCAAGACTGATTTGCATATAGCTGTGTCTGAACTGGGGTGGTGAAGTGAGCTAAAGAACGATGATGGATTCAACCCAGATCTGTGACTCAGGGTGAGTGTCTGAAAAGTTCAGCGCTCCGTCAATCATCTCCTTGTGTGCGCTTTGTTCGCCCTAAGTTGGCAGGCTATGCCCAGACGTGGGTCACTTGCTCACTTTGCCACTGGATTTGAGCTAGCCTGTCTGATGAGTAGCTGTTAGCCCATAATCAGTCTCAGGATGCTTGTTTCCGATCCAGGGAAGACATGGCTTGGCAGTTTGGGCTGGACTGTTCCCATGAGGCACAGGGTCAAGACTGATTTGCATATAGCTGTGTTTCAACTGGGGTGGCGAAGTGAGCTAAAGAACGATGATGGATTCAACCCAGATCTGTGACTGGGGGTGAGGGTCTGAAAAGTTTCAGAGACCCATCCATCATTTCCTTCTGTTTGCCAAGCTATAAACAGCAGGTCATATGTTTGTCATCAGTATTCTGAAAGACAATCCCAAATAAATTTTGCTAGCGCCACCCTTGGAAGTAGCGGGTTTCTATTGGCTCATTCACTAAGGATGTTAGTTTTTTTTACTACAAACAAAAGGGCTGGATTCATGCCAGATTATCAAGATATCCACATAAGATAAATGTACATAGTAAATCATAATAGAAATAGTTTCAATGGTCAGCGGATAGCCCAAAAATCTGGCGTAGATGAAGCACTCCTGAACCTATGTTGGATAACCCTGATATGCATTACATGGATCAGGAATGCAGTCTTTGGCTATAACTGTGGCATGGCCAAACCACCTGAGTGGTTCAAGGCTGACTGGCGCACACAAGCCTACCCTGAAATCCTTGCTTCATCTCTCCCAAAGCACTCTGAGGGGGTTAAAAGTGTCACACTGCACTTTACAAAAACCTAAAATATGTGATTTACTATTTGTCTTTGCTGTTTTATTCAGACTAAATGCTGGCCTGAGATGTTGGAGCACACATTCACTTATTTATTATATATTTTTAGTGGCTGCATCTAAAATTTCAATAGGATCATTAACTGTTATTTCTAGTAAATTAAACTTTCATTTTGAGTTTTTTTAATTCAATGTTTGTTATGTATAATTTAGTTTCAAGTTGGTGTTATTGTATTGTTTTGTTTGTTAGCATTTTAAAGTGAATTTGTCAGTGCTCTATATTAAAATAAATACAAAGTACTCATGTGAAAAAAATAAATATACACATCAGAACAATGCAAATTAAAACATTTACATGGAAAAGAAGCAATCCCAAAATATATCAGTCAAAGTACAAAGCTGACACTAGACAAGCTCTATTTCAATAATTGCTAAAGTGCAAACAGATGTGTTTCCTGTGTATCAATAATTCTTTGATCATTCAGATTGGTTTTTTTTCAGATCATGACAGCCAACTATTCATGATTCTTGCCTTTCTAAGTGATATGTCTGTAAAAGCATTCATTCCCTCATCCGGAGATTGCTCAAACTGGAGGTTTGTACTTGGCAGGGCACAAGTCGTTGGTACACATGGGTAGACCCACTATTTTCTCCCTGAGAAGAAGTTGAGGCCCACTGAAACATGCTGAACTCGTACTGGGGCCATATTACACAAGGTGCCCCGGGGGCGCAAAAGGCGTTTGCGCCCGCTTTGCACGCCCCCGGGGCACTTTGGTATTACGGAAAGGGCCACAGACACATCTGCAGCCCCTTCTGTAATATTGAAAGCGCTGGCACACATACAATGCCAGTACTTTCTCAATTGGGCTTTCCCTCATTTGCATGGGGCATGGCCCCATACAAATGAGGGAATCCCTTTGCCTCTGCGTCCATGCCGCATTACAGATGCTGATGCAAAGGCAAAGAAGCTCTCAGGTAGCGCACTGACAGTCCGCTACCTTAAAGGTGGCGCACAGTCAGTGAGCTTCCTGATAGCAGCCCTCTGGAGGCTAGAAATGGGGTCCTGTGGCCCCCCCAAACATCCCCTTGAAGGTGGGTCACTGACTGCACCTGCCTTCAAGGGACTCTCTAATCCCCCTTAAAAGTACAGGCAGGTTGCCTCCTGCACTGGGAAACACAGAGCGGCTGTTTTAAAGCTGCTCTGTATTTCACTTGAGTGCAATGACCCAGGCAGCACAAGTTCTCGGCTGCCCTCGGGGCAGCGCATTCTATGTAATAGGCTGCACTTTCCCTGTTTGCGCCCGGCGCACCTCTTTTAAAGAACGCCCGTTACATAGTAGGGCCCCTCGTTAATTTTAAGACATCGTGACACATTCAGCAGTACCTGCACCATGTCTGCTTTTATTCAGGCAGCAACCATGCATGGGTCGTTGTTACTTTAATTCTAGGTTGTCCCAAAACAAAGGCCGAAGTTAAGTGGTCAACACGCCTCCTTTTGTGCGAGTATCATGCCTGGGAGCTATCCAGAGCCTCACACGTAGCTGCAAATGCGATGGAGGTGAAACAAAGACACTCAGCCTGTAATTACTTAACAAGTACTTAAGAGAGGCATATTTTTGACATTGTTCAATCCCAGTATAAAAGAGAAATGCATTCACGGTAAGAATGTCAGATGTGTTGGCCGGTTCCCATATTTACAAAAATAAGACTTTAAATTCTACTATTTTGTTTTACCTCTTTTATAGCAGTACTTATCCCAATGCAGGATGTCAGAACTTTACATCACACGTACACATTATATGGCAATATATTATATGTCTGTAAATCAATGTACTGGAAGGGTTACATAAGAAAGTGAGGGTTACAACGTGTAGGAGTCAAGTGTCCTTCATAGCTCACTGTGCTATATTAGAAGGATTACAATTTATGAACTGCAAGTAGCAAAATGATCTTTGTCTTAAAAGGAGTAACCCACTTACCCATTCACATAAAATACAAATCTGTCATCTGCACGTTGCATGATGACTTAGCAGGGGACACATTAATCCTATGTGCTAATGTAATTCAAAACTGGGACCAGACAAAACACAGATCTCTCCAGCAAATGCGTTAACCACCAGAGTTATCTTACCATTATCATTATTATTCCTTGAGATTTACTGGGCTCATAAAGATCTCTGCAGCAGGTGCCTTATCCACTTACGATATTTAAAAATCCGGACTTTTCCACCAATTGAGTGAAACAGATTTACTGCCATTTATTTCTTTGTGGCTGAGTTTTTAGAAAATAATTGTATAAATTGAGGCCCAGATTTCGCATTAGGGTTGCATCACTTTTTTGGCACAACCCTGACACAAAATCTAATTTGCTAAATCTCGTAATGCACTAAAATGTACACATAGAACTGGTAAACATATGTGTGAGGTCTTAAGATCTGATGTTACTTTCTGTGATGTCACTTCCGGTGAGGTCATGGATGTGATGTCACTTTCTGTGATGCAATGCGCCGTGCTTGCATGCTGCCTAGCTTGGTTAATCCCCCCACTTCGTTTTTAGGTCTCGCCTGACCCAGCGCATGCGCTGGTCTGGCTAGACTTATTGAGAGGGCTCCAAAAAGTGCTACCAGGCCAGCCTAGAGCTACAGTGCATGTGCGCGGGCGCGCGCGCCGCGTTTTACCGCGATTACTTTCACTTTCGCGGCCGCACAGCCGCTTTGATGTTTGATCGTGATCGCGATCTCGTTCACTTTCGCATTTCCTCAGCTTTTTAGTACACTTCCAGTTACCAGTTTTTAGGTCTCGCCTGACCCAGCGCCTGCGCTGGTCTGGCGAGACTTATTGAGAGGGCTCCACAAAGTGCTACCAGGCCAGCCTAGAGCTACAGTGCACGTGCTCGGGCGCGCGCGCTGCGCTTTACCGCAATTAATTTCACTTTCGCGGCCACACGGCCGCTTTGATGTTTGATCGTGATCGCAATCAGTTTCACTTTTGCAGCCTCACGGCCGCTTTGCATAGCCAATAGGTCTCGCTTTTGGGACCTTATAAGTATTTAGTTATGCAACTGTTGCATGGCTAAACATTTATAAGGTCCCAAAGGCGAGACCTATTGGCTATGCCAATGCTTGTTTAGGACTTGTGTCCTGGTACTTGGTTTATGATTTGTCATTTTAAGGTAACTTTTAAAGTGTCGATTGTCTTTTGGCACAGAGGAAAACGCCAAAAATTCTGCTTTATGCTACAGGGACCATTTCCCCAAATTATGAGAGAGTTGCAGTTCTGAGCAGCATATATTGTTTCTTTTTATAACCACAAAGGCAACCTTGTGGGAGTGAAGATAACTCTAGCTCATGTTTTTAGTTTATCCAGGGCCACAAACACGTAGAATACTGTAAGAAACGTTCACCCAGTAAAATGTATTTTCTGCAGCCAATTCATGCTATGTGAAGTGACGCTTCTTGCTGAAGGGAGTATCTGACGTCACGCCATTCTCCGCCTGCCTGACAGCTAATCAATTTGTCTGCGCATAATCTGCTGATTGGATCAAGCTGAGGTGATGGGGAGTCCCGGTTTAGTAGTAACTGCTGATTGGCTCGTTCTCCGAATGCAGCACTGAGGTCCAGCCCATCTCCTGACGGGATTAGACATAGCCTGATGGCTGGGCGGCCACTCGCGCACCGGCTCGGTGGGCGCTAGGTGTCTTGTCAATGGCTGCTGTCATCCACGCCTTCACGCGCAGTCCTGACCAAAAGGCTGTATGAGCCATGGCCCGTTGCCTTCCTAAAGTCAGTGCTGAGGGGACCGGGACGGCCCTGCTTTGTATCCGTCATCTTGAGTTACAGAGGGTGGATTGTGTTAGCTTCGATGGTTGCCAGTGCATTTCAATCTACGAGAAGTGCATTAAAGCACTTCATGAGCTAAGTGCTGTAGGGGTGTTCATATAGAATGGTAGGTTAGTGGAACTAACGTCACATGCCCTTTGACTCCCAGTGACGTAACAAAAAGTGCCAACTTAACGCGGTGTACCTGAAAACAGAATAGTTACTCCTTTGAATCCTATGTCAAGCATGTAATGAACTGTTCTTAGTGACCAAAACGAAGTACCAGTTGCTAATAAGCATTGGCAAAGCCAATAAGTCTCATCTTTTAAAGACTTTAACAAATCTTTTGGCCATGTCATTGCTGATAGACAATTATGAGAAGCATCGACAAAAAGAGAAAAATGTTCCCATGCTGTAAGGCATTAGCAAAAAAAGGCCAAACTGCAGCCTCAGCGTTACGGTTTATGCATGTATCCTCATGAATGTTAACGCATCCTATACGAATAAGGGCACATTTCAGCTTTTTGGTCAGTGATTAGGTATGTGCGCAAGTCCCCACGCATATGTGCACACACAACATAGTGCAGCAGCCATTTTGCCACCATGTCAAAAAGAAAGTAAAAAAGTTATGTTCCATAGAAGGGACATAAACAAGAAGAGGAAGGAAACCCATCACATAATAAACAAGCAAATGAGATTGCAAAGAAAGTTACCAATGATAAATATGGGTTACCCCAATGCCCACATCAAATACTGTTTTTGTTTGCAGCTTTATACAGCGCGAACTGGACCTGAAGGTCGAGGTATAGTTGCATTATAGACAGACACATTTATTTTTAAGCACAAAGAGGTTACGTGATTTGCCCAGAATTACAGGATGTAGAGCCTCCCGCCAAGACTCGAGCCTGGTTCCCCCGCTTCACAGCACTACATGTACGCCACATCGTCTCCCCTACTTGTGTTGTACACAATACATTTTTCGATAACAGACAGCTTACCTTTCCATTTTTAGTTTTGCTGAGCACTTCAGAATAATTTTCATTCTAACCAAATCCATCCATGTGAGAATGTTTGTGGACCGTTTCTTTGAATGTTTACATTTTGCATAGTTATTTCTCTGCACAATGGCAAATGTATGCATATTTTATCCTCTACATGTTTACATTTTGAACAATAAATTGTCCTAATAATCTTGATTTTCACACATATGGGACAAAGCGTTGCAAAAAGAGACTTGCAGCTAAACACTCACCTACTCATAAATTCACCACGACATCCCTGGCAGTAACAGAACTGAGTAATAGAAAGTTATCTGGGCTAAAATCGCGCTGACATACCTGCGTGCAGTGGCAAAAAAACAAGAACTGGCAAAGCCAATAGGTCTCAGCAGTGCCCGAGCTATTGGCCTTGTCGATGTGAAAGTCTTTTAACCTTGTCTAGCATCACATCTGCTGTTCAGCATGGCTGAAAGTCACTAAAAGCCCAGAATCACAGGATGTTGAGCCGACTCCGAGTCTTTGTCCCCCCATGTTGAGTTTATTGTCCTGACCCTCATAACACAAAAAAGTGCTATGATGTTGTCTGCACTGGCTGCATCATAGAGCTTTTTTTCAGTGACTTTCAGCCATGCTGAACAGCAGATGTGCTGCTAGAAAGCACTGCTAAAAGACATTCGCATTGATAAGGCCAAAAGTTCGGTCATTGCTGCGATCTATTGTGTTTGCCAATGCTTGTTCGGTGTTGTCAGGGTCTTGCTGAAAAAATGTGGAAGTGATTGTGAGAAGCATGTGAGCTTTTAAGTGAAGCGGGGATGTGATGTAATGGGCAGAGCTGCTGACAGGGGAACTGGGGAACCAGGATCAAGTCTCTGGGTCAGCTAAACAATTTGTGATTCTGGGCAAATCACTTACTGCTCCACCTCTGTTAGAAATGGGATTTCTGGTTGGCTAAGGCTTGCACCAAAGCCAGGCAGAAACCACCACTCTAAGTCAGGGCTGGGGAGTTACAAGCCAAAGATAACCCCTGCTCACCCCCTAGGTAGCTTGGCACGAGCAGTCAGGCTTATCCCGGAGGCAATGTGTAAAGCGTTTGCGTGCGCACCCAGCAACAACACCCAAGGCCCACCACAAACGAAACTCCACACAAGGTTATATATAAAAATAGCCTTTGTATTATAATAAACACATTAGATAATATTCACACAATTTACACTGTGCCACTGGCACTGGGCGGAATTTACAGGGGACTATTTACACAGACAGGGCCACATGGACCACTGTCAGAATTAGCACAAATCACCAATTGTAACTGTAGAAATGTAGTACAAATAATAAATGTAGCGCACAACCAGTAACCACAGGTAACAGGTAAGTACACCCTACGCAATCCTAAACACCTTAGGCATATATCACGCACGGAACCATGAACACACTAGCATAACCTATACTAGGAAAAACCCTCTCCTACGCATAGGCATAGTTAAAAATTAAAATAGCATCAAGGCAATACACATGGCGCAAAAGTACACATGTAGGAATAATCATGTACCCTAGGTGAGGGCACAACACAGAAAACTGTGCCCAGGCCAACTTGGCCTCTCAGGGGCTCAAACGCCCTTTGTCCACAGAGTCAGGGCTGGGCTGCCAACGCAGCGTAAGCAACAAGGCACAGGGGCACAACCTAAATGTTGCAGCTTCCCACCAAGTGCTGGGCAGCTGGGAAAAGGAGCCTGGGCACCACTGTGCCTTTAAATCAAATATGCAGCGCGTAGGGGGCCACCTAGGCCCTGGGAATTAGTATGCCACACGTTGGAGCGCACTGGCGCTCTAAATTAGCAATGCCCCCTTCGTTGGAGCGCACTGGCGCTCTTGATTAATAATGCCCCCTTCGTTGGAGTCCCACTCGGGGGACTCGCGAGCCCTCAAATACAATGGGCCCGACGTTGGAGTGGGGCGGCCCGCTGCCATCCGGGGCCGCCCTGAAGGCAGAACTGCACTGTGCCTTCACTGGCACTCTCAGGGTTTTGGTAGAGCATTCCTAGGGGGAGGCACTGACAGGGGGCCACGATCTCACCCCCCCAGACACCCAACACAGCCCCACTCACCGGGACCTTCGCAGTGAGCACGTTGATCCTCCTTGGCAGTCGCGGTGACGGCGGCTGCTGGGCTGCACACGGGGCCCTCTTCCCTCGCGGCGGGGGCAGGCACCGGCAATGTGCCTCGAGCCCCCTCCGCTTCACTGGTTGTCAGGGCGGAACTTGCGGGACTCTCAGTACAGAGGGGAGTCCCGAGCCGCAGTACACCCAACTTCACCCGGTCCCTCTCCCCGGGACTTCGTTAGGGAGCCCGCGAGGCTTGGGGTCACTTCCGCCTAGTCCCGCGGCAGAGCCGGCGAGCCTCCCTGTTGTTAGGGACGCGCTCGCGATGGGGACCAATCCGGGCTCAGCTCTGGCTGGGACCCGGCACGGCTGCGAGGCCTACGGCGGGGATTGGCCAATGCACCCAGCAGCACGGGTGATTGGGTCACGGACTCCGGGCCCGCAGCGGTGAATCTTTGTTGAGGTGGTCAGGAGAGGTGGGCTCCCTCGCTCTCGAGCACAGAGACCCTGGCGGGGTGGGCACCCGCGAGGGATACAAAGACGGCAGATAT
Source organism: Triturus cristatus (assembly GCF_964204655.1). Classification (NCBI taxonomy): domain Eukaryota; kingdom Metazoa; phylum Chordata; class Amphibia; order Caudata; family Salamandridae; genus Triturus; species Triturus cristatus. The sequence goes on along the minus strand of NC_140584.1, from coordinate 72,581,293 downwards.
GCGGGGCAGGCACTCGCCACCAATTCAGTCAACGATGCGGCACAACGCGGGGTGGCACCAGCTATTCCATAAATCCAATACGAGGCGAAAATGCGGGGTGGGCACCCGCTATTCAATTAAAGGCAACGCAAAGCGGGGTGGCTCCCCAGCTCGGAAAGCAGCCAAAAGCGGGGGAATCCCTACGTCGGGATTCCTTTGCAAATGATCGCCGTCCAGCGCTGTTTCTCTCACGAAGGCGCTCCTCAGGGCAGCGAACACCAAGTCAAGAGGGTGAACATGTGGAGAGCTTCTCCAACAACCAGCCAAAGTCCATGGAAAGTCTTTCAGAGGGCAGGGGGGCAAGGGCTGGGCCCAGGGGCCAGCTCACAGGGCCCTCCAGGCAGGGAGGCAGTCCCCAGTGGCGGTCCTCCTGGCGCCCAGCAGCAGGCCCCCCTCAAATTAGGAACAAGAGAGAACATTTTACATGGGGTCACAGCCCCTTTTTATACACAGGTTACCATTGTTTCAAGGTGCAGGGAAGGGGCGAACCAGATGCAACTGGTTCTTGAGCACTTTGTTTTGCTCAGCCCCTCTCCCTATTCACAGAACAGGCCAGGGTCCTCAGTCGCACCACAGGGGGCGGAGCCAGCATTGTGTGGGGAAAGCCCAGCCCTATTCAGGTCCCAGGTGTACTCCTCCCACCTATCTGGATGTAAATCTCCCTATCCACCACTGGGGCAGACCCATCCTGACTCCTGGAGCCAGGCACACCAGCCAATCACACACCAGACAGTTACTTCACATTTATGCCAGCATCTAGAAGTGGCACTTCTATATAGACACAGCAACGCCGCACACATCATCGTGCAACATTCACTCTCACGAGTTCGCACATACCAAACTCGACCCTGCACTCCCCACGCATCAGGAACTACCATGGACACATACACTCCCCATGCATTCCTATGGGAGGGCAGGTCAGTCTCACTAAATGTAACAGCGCGCATGCACTTTCCACTGGGACGCAGTGTAAAAGCGCCTAGAGGCCTAAAACCACTCACACAACATAGGGAAAAAGTTAAGATAATCGCAAAAAGTTTAGGGGTGAACCTGCCAGAAGGGCCAAGTCCAACAACCTCCTTACGACAACAAATGTGTCATTGTGTAATGTAACTATTAAGTTACAGCACTCCAATACCTTTGGCTGGTGTTAGTACTATGGCAAGATGGATGAAGGAACAAGCACTCCAATACCATTGGATGGTGCAAAAAAAAACAAAAACAAGTGCTTTTCCTGTTTTATCAACTTACAAAGAAATGCGTCTGTTTATGTACACGTGCATGCATTTTAGTGGTATGTGTGTATGTGTACAAGGGAGATGGCCTTAAAACACAAGTACTCCTATGAAGTGCTTGAAAACAAAGGGAAAAATAGTTCTGCAAACCAGGAGCAGTGTAAAGAGATATGTACTTGATCCATGCGCAATGGGAGGGCCATACACAAGAAGAGGGCATGACGCCCTCATGTCATGAAGCATGACATCAAAGAAAATGAGAGCAACATTGAAGTTTACCAATGGAAGGAGATGGGCAGCCTGTAGGCCCACAGATAAAACACAACACGTCTCTTCAAGACAGCGCATGCACTGTCCAACCGAGACCTAAATAAAGAATGTAAACCAATAAAATCAGCAGGGCTGTGCTCACCTGCAAGCATCCTAAATTGATTTTTTTTCTAAGACCAACCTAAACTGTGCCAATGGGCGGGATTCCCAATATTAATTTATTGGGGTTTTTACAATTTATTTGTGGAGTTTTTTAAAGTTGACATTAGTAACTGAATCGCCTGTAGATCCTTGGATCAACCAGACAGACCCTGAAGTGAACTAAAAAAAAGAAAACATTACATCCATTTTTTAAACCAACAAATTCTTATTTTTGGATATTAAATACAAGGCTTATGTGCAAGTGATTGACAGTCTGCAGTAGAGGCCATACCCCTTTTCTTGGCAGATGCATTTTTCGGATGTACATTACAGAGGTGGACGAGGAGTGGTGCATGTGTTAGGGTGTGGACTATCTACATTTTCTTTAATATAAGGAGTGTTATTGGCTTGTGAGGATCTGTGAAGAGCTGATATGTGGCCTCTGGTGCTCCAGGAATTTGAGGTCGCCCAGCTGCTTTGCATAAGGAGATGCTGCAACAACTACATGCATCAACCAGAGTACAGCGGAAGCATCATCACCTTCACCATTGATTGGTGAGCCTTCTTTGCCCTACACCCTCCCATTCTGCAAGATATCATGCAAGTGTCCTTCAGTTGCTTCCACTGAACTTCGATGACCCCTCACCTCCAACCGAGGCCTGGGGTTATTACAGAGGGGGCTGGAAGTGAGGGCACCAAGTTCATTGCTGCAAACCACATTAGATTTTCATTGGAAAAACAGACTCAATTGAACTCATCATCTATACCCTAAGAAATTGACTTGCCTCCAGATGTGTATGTGGGCAGCCCCAGTGCAGTGGGAATTATGGCACCATTAAAGTTTAATTGTGACCAACAGTTATCAACTTACCTACCTTGCTTCAACGTAATTTTGTGCCAGGGGCTGGGGATTCTGGTGGAAGTGATTAGAGCCAAGCCATATTCCTCCATTACAGACTATATGGGTATTGGACTCCATGAGTTGTGTCCAGGATCCAGGTACTAGATATTGGATGTTGCCCCCATGCTCCCCTCTGGACTGTTTGTTATGCTTGTGGTCAGCCCTTTTTCCACTTAGGGGGGGTGGGTGGAGCGATCACGGATATCATTTTGGACCTGAGAGAGGGCTCATCTAAATCTCATCAGACTCACAGCACTTTGAACAAGTGAAAAAATCCCTGTTATGCTAACAATAAGTACACATCTTTGCTTTAAGTGTAGCCATCAGGACGGATGGCCACTGTGCTATAGTAAGGGAGGCAAAGGGATGCAATTGTGTATTTTGCTTGCCAGAGCTCCTATTTGCAAGCACACATTGTAAACATTTCCGATTGACTCCATTGGTCAATCATCTGCGTCTTGGGCTCAGGGCTTAGAAAGTTGGGAAGGTTCATGCTGTTAAACTTGAGAATTTATTATGACACTCTAATTGACTTGCAGTGGCCATAGACATGGAAGTATGGGGATATTTTAGACATTCGCGTGTAAGTGCTGTATTGGTATCGGGACTTGGATCTCCGGCTAGGACATTTCATGCAAGGAAAGGGATGCGAGGGGGATGTTGCTTATCCGAGGACTTTACCGTCACTTCCTACCCCCTCAGTGCCAAATGGCAGCCCCAACATAAGATAACTGGCACAGTTCCACAGGCAGAAGGAAGGCCAATAGGAAAAAGAGAGTCTTGCTGTTAGTGACAATTCATCTTGTCTGAAAGCCCTTCCTGCCTTGACATTGGATGGACCCTTTGAGTTAGCTACTCTCTTCTAACCATAATCTATATCCATGGTATATCTAAAGCACAGACCTAGCCAACAAACTGTGGAGCAGAAAATAAGTCATCCTCTTGTTTGTATCTAGCTGCAAGTTTGTAAAAGTTTTTTGTAGCTGTGCTTTATCACAAATTTACTTGAAATTCAATCTCTCAGTCTTCAGTTGAACTGCCTCTCCAAGGGCATATAAGGGCAACTGGGTCCACCCAAGTATCATTTAAACATGAAATTGGAAATGCAAGAAGGTTAACTCAATCTACCTTGACACTCAATCAATTTATCAAGCAGTTTTTGAGAGGAGACCCTATATGCAACAATTGTATTTTCAAAAAGACAAAATAAAAGCATGAGGTATAATAACTAGTGAGAAATTGTACGCACAGGTGTTCAAAAGTGAGTGGGATCCCATGGTGCTAGTGAAGAAGAGTGTATTTCCCAACTAAAGTGATCACATGAGAACAAAGGCAGTAGACAAAATATGTAAATAAAACAAGTTAGCAAAGCATCCTATAATAATTTGGTCATGTTTTAACCTATATGCCCTTGAGGGAAAAGTATATTTTGGAAAATGTCTTTGTTCCTAGATGTTAGAGGGAGTAGTGAGAAAATTAAAATACCTACTCCTATTGTAACCATACCACTAATCACTCTGAGAATGCGAAGCAAGCAAACCTGATCCTCTGTTGAAGAATTTCCTCAGCTTTTTAGTATACTTCCAGTTACCATTTTTAGGTCTCGCCTGACCCAGCGCATGCGCTGGTCTGGCGAGACTTATTGAGAGGGCTCCAAAAAGTGCTACCAGGCCAGCCTAGAGCCACAGTGCATGTGCGCGGGCGCGCGCGCCGCGCATTACCGCGATTACTTTCACCTTCGCGGCCGCACGGCTGATTTGATGTTTGATCGCAATCAGTTTCACTTTTGCAGCCTCACGGCCGCTTTGCATAGCCAATAGGTCTCACTTTTGGGACCTTATAAGTATTTAGTTATGCAACTGTTGTATAGCTAAACACTTATAAGGTCCCAAAGGCAAGACCTATTGGCTATGCCAATGCTTGTTTCATTCTTCTGACTGATCATCCACGTTTCTCCCTTTACCCTTCCACCCACCTATCCATCCTCCTGCCTCGTCCAGCTATACTTTATTTAATTCACCCATCCACCTTTTCATATTCAGATCCACCGGTTCACCAGTTCTGTTATATCGATCTATCCAACCTTTCTTTCACCCATCCATAATTTAACTCTACTTCCATGTTCCCTCTGTTCACATTTCCTCCTTATATTTGTCTTTCCCGTTTCCATCTACACATCTTTTTCCCATCCTTACTCTTTTTAGGTCTCGTCTGACCCAGCGCATGCGCTGCTCTGACGAGACTTATTGAGAGGGCTCCAAAAAGTGCTACCAGGCCAGCCTAGAGCTACAGTGCATGTGTGCGGGCGCGCGCACCCCGCTTTACCGCGATTACTTTCACTTTCGCGGCCGCTTTGATGTGTGATCGTGATCGAGATAACTTTCACTTTCGCGGCCGCTTTGCATAGCCAATAGGTCTCGCTTTTGGGACCTTATAAGTATTTAGTTATGCAACTGTTGCATGGCTAAACCCTTATAAGGTCCCACAGGCGAGACCTATTGGCTATGCCAATGCTTGTTAAACTTTCTCCCTCGTTATTATTTGCCTCTCTCTGTTTTCTTCCCCACCTTCTGTGTTCGCTTCTCTGTACATAGTCTACTGGCCACATCCCTTTGACATGGTATTTCCTATCAGTATTGCAAACCTGCAGGCAGAAGTAAGTGGTCCATTAAACGACTTATTGATGTTTTAATAGTACCCAGTTCACCAGTCTACAGGGCCTAATAGTGCCAGCCCTCAATTGCGCTTCTGATGTGGGAGGTTTACCATTGTACCCCTCTGTTTGTTTTTCTGCCTTTTCTGTGACAATGGAAAACCAGTATCACTTGAAAATAAAGTCCCTTTCCTGAATTTCTTTCAAAATCTCTAAACTAATTTGCTGAACTAAAGCAAAGAATAACTTTGTGTGTTGCTTCACACCTTGACAATGACTTTTAAAGCATGGAGTGTTAATCACACACTGCTAGCAATTCAAATTGATATTCTCAGAGTGCTACTTCACACCCATGCTCAAATAAAAAATATGTTCTTAGTAAATGTCGACTATAAAGTTTGATGTGCTTATTTTAGAGATAGTTCATGAAGTCTGAAAGAGATGTGGTGTGGTGTCTCGGGTGGCTGTAAGGGATGCCAACGTCTTCCACCTGCTTTCATCCGGGTTAATATGTGAGCAGAAAAACATTGCCGGTATCCTAATTCAACAAAAACATGAAAAACTGCCATTCTGCACGGGTCAAAATATTAGCAAATATCCAAAAAGCTCAGACTTCATAAGGTTTGTTTAATAAATTGTAGGGGCTAAATCTGTAAAAAAAAAAATATATATATATATATATATATGTTTTTTTTTTTGGGGGGGGGGGGAACCAAGTAAATTGAAATTATACTGATTGTGTAAGCGGAATATCATCAGACTTGTTTTCACTATTTTTTCTTAAAATTGAAAATCATCTTTATATTTCTGCATTTTCTCAATATAAATGTTTATTTTTCGCGTAAAATTTACTGAAGAATTGGACAGAATCTGTAGAACTCGTGACTTCAAGTGCAAAATTCTTCCCCTTCTCCCAGTTCTTCTGGTGCAATGTCTTCCATCTATAGCTCAAACCTTACTGTGGCCGTGCCAAAACTGTATTGTGTCCCCTACCTTTGTGTATTTAAGTCTAAAGCAGCAGACAAACAGACATTTTTGCTAATAGCATGCATGCATACACTGCATTCACCTGCTGTAGAATGCTAAGTGTGTTTGTGCATGAATACCCTGCATGGGTATTCTGTGGAATGTTCAGTGTCTGTGAAGAAGTCTAGGCTCCATGGACATGTTTTGCATGAATATGCTGTAGAATGTTCAGTGTCTTTGAACAACTCTAGCCTGCGTCGACCTACTGTAGAATGTTGAGGGTATTCTTGCACCTATATTCTGCATAGACATGCTGTGGAATGTTTAGTGTCTTTGAACAAGTCTAGGCTACGTGAACATGCTGTAGAATTTTGAGTGTTTTTGTGCACAAATATTCTGCATGGACATGCTGTGGAATGTTCAGTGTCTTTGAACAAGTCTAGACTGCCTGGACAAGCTAAGGAATTTTGAGTGTATTTGTGCATGAATGTTCTGCATGGACATAGTGTGCGCTGTTCAGTGTCTTTGAACAAGCCTAGGCTGTGTGGACATTCAGTGGAATGTTGAGGGTATTTGTGTATTTGTGTACGGATACTCTGCATGGACATGCCTTGGAATGTTGAGTGTCTTTGAACAAGCTTGGCTGTGTGGACATGTTGTAGAAGTTTGAGTGTATTTGAGCACGAATGTTCTGCATGGACATGCTGTGGAATGTTCAGTTTGTTTGAACGAGCCTAGGCTGTGTGGACATGCTGTAGAATGTTGAGGGTATTTGTGAATGGATATTCTGCACAAACATGCTGTGGTGTTCAGTGTCTTTAAACAAGCATAGGCTGTGTGGACAAGCTGTAGAATGTTGAGTGTATTTGTGCATGAATATTCTTCATGAACATGCTGTGAAATGTGCAGTCTTCGAACAAACCTAGGCTATGTGGACATGCTGAAGAATGTGGGTATATTTGTTCATGCCTCGGCTGCACGGACACGCTGTACAATGTTGAGTGTATAGGTGCACAGATATTCTGCATGGACAGGCTATGGAATGTTCAGTGTCTTTGGCCAGCCCAGGCTTTGTGGACATGCTGTAGAATGTTGAGGATATCATATTTGTGCACAAATATACTGCATGGGCATGCTGTGGAATGTTGAGGATATTTTTCTTCATGCCTTGGCTGCATGAACATGTTGCAGAATGTTGCATGTGGCTATTTAGAAAATGTTAAATGTTAAGCAGACTGATAAAGCGCACTATCAACCCACGGGCATCCTGGCGCTGATGTACCCTGACTCAAACTATGCACATATATTGCAGTAAAAATCGCACCTACTAAAAAAAGGGCCTAAACAGCACCATTAGGATAGAACCAGGTCTTCAATTTCTTTCTAAACTGCAGAAGATCTTCCATCTGTCTGAGAGGCTGGTCGGGAGTGCATTCCACAGCCGAGCGGCTGCAGAACTGAAAGCTCTTCCTCCCAGTTTTATTCTTTTAAATTTTGGTGCTTTTACTAGTTTAGCTGAGGATGATCGCAAGCTTCTGGTAGGAACATACCATTTAAACTTGCTCTACAGTGGTTTGGGCCCCAGACTGTGTAAGGCTTTAAAAACAATACAGAGAGATTTAACCCCTTCGCTGCGGCGCGAATTCCGCCGCAGCGCTGGGGGGGTTTGGGGGGTTTGCGGCGCCGCCATGCTCATGACGGAACCACACCGTCATGAGTCACGGGCGAGCTGTGCTCATGACGGCGTGGTTCCGTCATGACTCCACCCACTTGCGCTAATCGCCCGCACAGTCGGGGAATCAGCGCCGCGTGGGAGGAGCGGCCGCCAACGGCCGCAGCATGACGGAACCACTCCGTCATGAGCACAGCGCGCCCGTGGCTCATGACAGAGTGGTTCCGTCAGAAGCATGCAAGGGGTTAAACTGGATCCTTTGTAGCGCGGGAAGCCAGTGAAGTTCACTGAGAGCCATGGAGGCTGATGATCGCCATGGTTTCATAAGGACTAGTTTAGCTGCAATTGTCTGACTTCTCTGAAGTCTCTCGATCAGATATTTTGGGGCCTTCAGCAGAAGGGCATTGCATTAATCCAGCCTGCTCAGAACAACGCTTCTCACTATCTGTGCCCTGGTTGAAATTGGCAGCATTGGGAGGATCTTCCTTAGCACTCTTATTAGGGAAAAGCTGGTCCCTACCATTTTATTTACTTCAGTTTCTAAACTCAACTTATCATCAATTATTACTTCCAGATTATGTACATCCTCAGATGGTATCAATGGCTTATCCACTGGGATTGGCTAAAAATTTGCCGGAAGCTGACGTGGGATTTGCTGGGCTGCACAGCATAAGATCTCTGTCTTATCACCGTTAAATTGCAACAAGTTATTTTTAAGCCAACATGCCGTGTCCTGCATACATTCGTGGAAATTTTCCAGTGACAGTGATAGGTCCTCTTCCAGTGACAAGATGAGCTGAATATCATCAGCATAGTTCACCAGGCTGACCTTGTGGGACTTAATGACGGAGATCAGGGGGCTCATATAGATGTTAAACAGTATTGGACTGATCGCCGATCCCTGAGGTACACCGTGCTGAATGTTAGTGAAGTCCGATTGATATGGGGGAAGTGTACTGCTAGTTGTCTATTTGACAGGTAAGATGAAAACCATGTTAAGGCTGTGCCCGTTACTCCAACTTCATTAAGCCTGTGTCAAAAGAATTTTGTGATTTACCGTATCGAATGCGGCAGACAGGTAGAATCAATATGACTGATTGTCCCTTGTCTGCTCACATTCGGAGTTCATCCAAGACTGTCACCAGGGCAGTCTCTGTTCCATGTCCCGGCCGGACGCCAAATTGTACATCCTTTAACTTGTTATTTTCCAGAAACTGCGAAAGTGTTTTACTGACCAAATGTTCTATGATCTTCACGGGATAGGGTAGAAGGGAGATAGATCTATGATTTCTTAGACACACGGGGTCAAGAGTAGCTTTTTTTCAGAAGTGGTGTTATTATCACTTGTTTCCAGCAGGCTGGTACTACCCCGCTGCTCAGCGATTGTCCACAGATTTGTCGGAGCAGTGGGAAAAGTTCTGCATCTAATTCTTTCCAGAGCCTGTGTGGTAGAGGGTCCATTGGAGAGCCTGAGGAAACATTTAGAGCTAATCTATTGAACTCCTCCTCTGGAGGTATCTCAAAATGGTCAAGAGTTACCAATTTACCCCTACCTACCCATTCCTCCTTCTGAGTTAGTGGAGGTGACCCCTCATTCATGCTATTAAGGTCCTCCACTTTGTCTGAATCGCCCAATTTTAGGCCATCAATAATTTTACTAATCTTTTCCTCAAAGAAGATCGCTAGGCTATCACAGAGATCCTGTGTAGCGTTAATTTTATTTTTTGTACAGTCTGGGTTAGCGAGATCCTTCACTATTTTAAATACACGTCTGGTACTATTTGATGCTTTTAAAATACCATCTGCATAGTATTCTGCTTTTACTATGGAGATTTATTTTTTATAGTTACTTGTTACTTTTTTCAGGGCGATTTTGTCCTCGTCGACATATTTTTTTCTCCATTTTCATTCTGCCTGCTTACAGCCCTTTTTCAGGTTTTTTAGATTTTTGTTAAACCACGGGGCAGACATTCTACCTGGTGTTTTATGATTCTTCATAGGGGCGATGGTCTAACGTATTACCTATTTGTTCACAGAATAACATATATTTTCATCCAGCTGTTTACTTATATCTAGAGGACTTTGCACAGGAAATACCGGGGATAGTTTACCTTTTTTCTCTAAAGTCCTTTCCAGTCCCTGCCTCGATGGTTATTTTCCTTTGTGGTGGCAGAATCATTCCTTCTAGGATTAAATACCAAGAACTTAATCAAATAATGATCAGACCAATCTACAGGTTTAATATACTCTAATCCAATAACGTCTTCCCCAGAGAAGATTATATCCAGTGTATGTCCACCCCTATGTGTTGGTTCTGTTACCCACTGTTGCAAATTCAACTTCTCACAGGATTGGAGAAGGTTTTTAAAGGCTGGGTCTAAATTCCCATTGGGCCATAAATTAAAATCCCCTAAACTACGTAATCTAGTATGGGTAAGTGCCATGTTACAAAAAATATCAATGAGTGCCTGTTGCTGGAGGCTGACAGATCAATCGGTCTGTAGCATACTATTCCAGTTAATAGATGTCCTTCATGGTCTCTCAGAGAGAAAAATGCGGTGATTCATGAGATGTTTGGGTCTGTGTGCTGTTTACAGACACTATGTGCCACATGTATAAAGTTTTTTGCAGTTGCAAACGGTGAGATTCGGTAAAATCGGCCGTTTGCGAATGCAAAATAGCCTTTTATGATGTATGAAAGGCTTTGTAGTCTCAGTTTTAGGTACTCACCATAATTGCAATTACCTAACATTGCGACTACAAATAGAGAATTGCAAATTGCGATTCCCTTAGCACATGTATGAAGCATTTTCCAAATGCAAAGTGCATTTAGGAAAATGCAGTACCATTGACTTCAAGTCGATAGTAACCATATGCAAACTTTGAATGAATAACACTGCATTTTTCAAAGTGCCATGTAGCACAAACATGTCCTTAGGGCATGTGTTCACTTTACATGTGCAAATCTTTCTTTTTGGGGTGCTTCAGTGGGCTTTAGGCCCCCGGGCATCCTTGGCTTTGCATTACCTAATTTGTAATTACTAATTAGGTAATCACAAGTTAACTAATGGAAAACCATTTGCACCTATGGGCCTTTCAGCCCACTGGAACGAATAGAGTAATATTACCTAATAGCGATTCGCAATTCACCGAATAGCTGTTAGGAAATATTAAGGAATCGCCAAATGTTTGGCGATTCCTTACATACACAATATTTTACAATTACCAAATAAGTATTTGGTAAAAATCACTATTTGGCCATCACAAAATGCTTATTTGATACACGTGGCCCTATATCACATGTAATAATAGGTGTTATTACTTCCCGCTTCTTCCTCCCTGTTACTGTTCCTTTGCCTAATAATCGTGTATTGCTACTGCCATCACTTTACAGGCTGAAATTCCTGCTGGTTACTTTTACTTTCAAGCTACACAGCTGTCTGTGGAGTGTGCATCGACCCTCTGCCTTATATTCGTACAACCACTTCTGTGCATATGCACATTTTGCACACCTGGGGCCACATTACACATGTGGCGCATTTTACTTCATTGCGACGGATGCACCTTTAAAAAGGTGCGTCCGGCGCAATGAAGGAAAGTGCACTGCATTATGGGTAATGCACGGCCCCCAGGGGAGCCGCGAACTCGTGCTGCCCTGGGACCTTCGCATTCATGTGAAGTAAGCCGCTCCCTTGTTTCACTGTGCAGGCAGCAATCCACCTGCACTTTTAAAGGAGAACAGAGAGCCCCTTGCAGGCAGGTGCAGTCAGTGACTGCCCCCGCTTGCAAGGGGGTGTCTGGGTGGTCCATGGAACCACCTTTCCCCTCTGCAAAGGGCTGGCATCAAGGGGCGCTCTGCAAAGGCAGCGTATTTCCCTCAATCATTCTTCAGCTCGCAATAGGTCCTCAGCAATTTAAATATAAAGGAATTGAAAGATCCTCCAAAGACAGTGAATTGAACAAACACTATCATAAAATGCAATAAAAATGTAGGGTGTATGTCAAAGAAAATATGTACTCATTAAATTCAATTTGGTGAAGTGCAAAGTCAATCTGGTCTATTTATGTAATTGGGACTCACTCGCCATCAATCTGACAGGATGTTGACATTTTGGCAGGTTTTCCCTGATAACAAGATCCATCTATCCATTCAATTCTGAATTGCTTCCATCGTCTTTTCTGTGGGGGTTGTTTACATTTCTTCACAAGGATGTGATCCTGAAAATCTGGCATGGCCCTGTCCCTCGTAGAACAATTTTAAAGGACGTGATCTTAAACCTTGGCAAGGGCCAGGGCCATTGGAATGATTCAGCACTGATTTTAACAAATTATGTGGCACAGTTAGCTAAATTATGTGACAAGGAAACACAAAATTATGCAAACAGAAGAGGCAAATTATGGAAAGATCTCCTGGCATCAACCCCTATTTAGACATAAGATAATGATACTAAAGGGTACCAGTGATATACATATACATATGTTTTCAATGAAAGAAATCTATACGCATTCTACAGCTCATATTCAAATGTTACTGACTTAGAAACTGAATTAGGAATTTTGTCTTGTAGTGAAGCACAGGAATATGTTATTATCACCGGCCTTTCTCTACATCAATATGCATGTAGGTTTGTGTTTTTTGTATAACCACGCCAAAAGGAATAGGCATGCTGCACAGGGTCAAAAGCAAGATACAGCCAATGAATAACTGGTATGGTACTTTGATTCTGAGACCAGAAGGGGACTGGTACCTTGCTGTGATGTAGCATTGTTTAAAGGGAGCAGTCTTCACCTCTTACATAAACTGAAGCAGGATTAGGGCATTCCTGAATGATAGGGGGACATTTTTCTAGATTCTAGGCTCCTAAATAAAGATGGTCTTTTTCCTTGTTTTTTTCTTTTTTGCCCTTCTCCATCTCAAGTCTGATGGTACCCTGTCTGCAGGTGTGCAGAAAGCCACCACAAATGATGAGCTTGTCAGGTAGGATAGTGGGCATGCTGGTTGTGATGGCTTTGTAATTTATGCATCTGCATTATGATACGAACATGTTGCAAACCAGCACTGGGACACAGTGGAATTTGATCAAGAGGATTTGGACATATATCTTCAGACCCTTGATAAGGTAAACTTCAGTTTATAAAATGCACTCAAGAAAGACCAGTGTGGAGTTTGGGAGACTGTAGAAACTGGGTGTTGTTGCAACCATCCATTCAAGAGGCAGTGCAAAATGGGTTCTATGTCACTTATTAAGTTGCCTTTAGGGAGGAATGGTTGTACTTTCTTGAGAAAAGAGAGCTGGTTGCCTTGTTTTTCTTGACAATGTGTTAATTGAGGAGGAGTTTAATGTCCTAGGGTAACTCTGCATGACTTGGCATGGGGTAATGGAAGGGGTTTGACTTTGTCAAAGTTCATATTGAATTGTATTGTATTGCAGCAATTATACAGCGCTTACCATCCCTAGGTGGGGCGCAGAAGCCCTTGCATTACATGAGTAACATGTTACAACATGTAGGTGATGTGGTTGGAAGGATGTTTTTTTTAAATTTAATCCTATGTGTGATGACCACTGAGGTGCGGTATTATGTTATGGGACACAGTGTATAGCAATGTTTTGGATGATGAAAGTGTAAGAGACAGACTTGCAGTTTTATGGTTATCAGTAAGCTGTTAGGTTTCAACAGCTCTGCAGGTTCCTTTATGGTATTTAATATGATAGTCTGCTAGGCTTGTTACTGCACTGGGTTGTCCCATCTGAGATTCTGTGTATTGTGGTGGTCCTTAGCTGGCATGGCTGGAAGGAGAGAAAAGTGGAGAGTCTATGGGATGGGCATTTTATTTATCATCCCATACCTTAGTGACCATGTGAGATGTAAAGCTGAGAAAACAGTGCCTCCTCCATATTTCTTATGGTAAGGTGGAATGATAAGTGGCGCAATCCTGGAGCTCAGTGTCCTGTTTGGTTTGTATTGCTTGAATTTAACTTGTAGGTATACTGGTCCTTTTTCAGTGGGAGTCTCTGTGGACAATGCATAGTGCCTTAAACTTTACCTTTCTAGCTATAGGTAGTCAGTGGAGCGATTGCAGGACTTGGGTCATACGTTCTCCTGTGTGAAAGCAGAGAAGAAGCCTTGCAGCAGCATTTTGGATCAGTTGTATTTTGACTATAATGAATGTGAGTGCACCATGGCATAGGTTGTTGTCATAGACAAGCTTGGAGATTATAAGCATGAAGTTGGTTTGTAGTTTATGTTGGCATGCACGCTTTGTGAAGATGTGATGTAGCGCTTTTATTGTGTAGAAGGTACTCTTTGTGACATTGATAGCATGAGGTATCAAAGATAAGTCTGAATCCATGGTTTCTCCTAGGTTTCTAATTTCTTTTGATGTCGGTGGGTGGGCTTCATGTTCCTTTGACCATACGGTGGTAAGCTCATAATTTTGCCATTGTCCACATCATAATCTCTTTTTTTCTGCTATTGAACTTTGGGTGGTTATTCATCATCTATATGTTTATGGCACAAAGACAGTTACCTAGTTTAGAAACTGCTCATGTCTGGGGCTATCCATTTTCAAAATGATTTTGGTGTCATCTGCATAGTTGTAACAGGTGAAAATATATGATTTAATCAGATTTGGTATGGGGTAGGTAGATGTTGAATAATAAAGGGGATATTATGGACCCCTGAGGAAGGCCTCAGAGTTGTGTGTGAGGAGGTGATGTGAAAGGGGTTAGTAAACTACACTTTGTATGTCTGCGAGGTAAGAAGCAATCCATTTGAAAGCATTTTTCACTGATTCTGATTTTGTGAAGTCTTTCAAGTAGCGTGTGTGATGGACAGTGTCAAATGCAGCCACTAAATCCAGAAGTAATAAGGCAGCTACTTTGTTTTTGTCTACTGTGAGTTTTAGATCATCCCAGATGGATATGATGGCTTGCTATTTCCCTCTAACCAATCTAAAACTGGACTGTTGGTCTGACAGTAAATCATAATGTTCAGTAAAATTAGAGAGGTGAGAAAAAACTACTCTCTCAAAAAAAAACATTCTAAGAATGCTCCATTTGATATGGGCCTGTAGTTTGCTGGATCCAATGGGTCGAGAGCTTTCTTTTTGAGAAGGTGTCTGATGCAAGATGTTTTGAGCTCAGGTGGCAATGTTCCAGGGACTTCCTGAGTAGGCATCAGGCTACCACTCCTGCACAGGTTGATCTAAGGATAACTTTGAAGACTCTTGTTGGTTTTGGGTCTGATGGTCTGGCTACAATGATAATATTGAGGCAATCTTTATGTGACAGGGTATTGAAGGTATACATTGATGGGTGGTTATTGGTGTCTCTTTCTGTGGTTGTTAGGTCACCCATTGTTGTGCTATTGTCTGTGTTATCCTTCAGGAAATTTCCAATCTTTGTAATTTTTTAGATCAATTCATTGCAGATTTTGTCACTGAAGGACTGTGTTGTTTTTGTGTGTGGAATTCTGTTCAAACTGTATGGAGCTTTTTGGAAGAGCAGTCCGCATCAATCATGCGAGTGGAGTAGAGGTGTTTTTTGTTCTTATGGCTCTATTGTAGACACAATTATAGTGCAATAGTATGCTTTTGTCCGTTTCATCTCCTGATTTCCTTCATTTGCATTGCAGTATATTGAATTGTGTTTTCATTCTTTTGATGTTATCACTGAGCCATGTTCTGTGTTCTTTTCGTGGCTAACTATGGATGTCGTTTTCTAAGGTATCGGTTTGTCTAGTGCAGTTGAGATCAAGTTGTAGAAGCAGTGTATGTCTTTTGGCTGCATGTTTATTGGAATTTTTTCAAGGTGGGTGTTGAGTTGCTTGATGTCTATTTTTCCCATTGTCTGTACGATTGTTTGTTGTTGGTGGTTTTTGCTGTCTTTGAAGTGTGGATCTTGAAGGTGATGATGTTGCAGTCACTCCAGCTTATCAGGAAGTTGTCCGTTACTGTGGCATGTCCTAGGGCTGCAGTATTACACAACACTCGTGGAACACTGATTCAAAAGTATGGGGGCAGCCAGACAGGTTTCTGCAAAGGGGAAAAATCAAACTGCTAATTCGAAAGTGACCATGGGTCAGTTAAACACCCTTTTGTCAGAGTCAATCCCCGTAAGTAATACTATATAAGACTCCAACACCGGTGAGTTCTGGAATAAAGTTAGAGAGATCTTTACAGATTCATTAAAACCTGTTTTAAATATGTTGGGTGATATGGAGGGTCGATTGTCCAGCATAGAGAAGCGACTAAATACCCAGGTTGTCACATTGACTGCTAAAAGTAATACCCCTGTAAGTGTTGACCCTCCCCAGTGCGTAGGTGAGCAAACCCCTATATCTCATTCGAATAGTATTACTGATAAGAACTACCCAAATTGCACACAGTCAGGTTTGCATTCACAAATTAGAAATGGTAGATCAGTAGGACTACCCCAAACTGGAAAAGGGAGTGAAAGGGCAACAGAGAATCAGAGAGGGGGTACTGACTTCCCACAGTCAGTGCCCTCTGGACAAGGCCCTTTAGGTCGACAAACCACTAGAGTGAACCAGGTAGACAAAGCAATTTCTCTTCCAAGTATGCGAAAGGCTTCACAGCCTTTTTCAGTTGCCCCAAAGTCTTTACATCTCCCACCAGACGCAACTCCGCTAACGGTGGTGTTGGTTAATGTTCCTTCGCTCTCTCCCGGGGAAACGGCACACTGGCCGGCTTTGAGAAATAAAGCCTTGCACTTTCTATCTGGGAGAACGGGAATTAAAAATAGGCTTTTCTCGGAATTTAGAATGGCCAGGCGAATTGAATGGGTGGGCAACTTGGAGAAAAGCCTGCCCGGAGACTGTAGTGAGTTATCTTTTTCCTCACAACAATTAGTGCAAACGATTATGGAGAGGATGGGTAATTGGCCTGTAAGGAACAAAGGGATAAGTGTGGTCCAGTTGGACTTTTTCTATCACCCCCCCAAGACGGGTTTGGAATCGCAGAGAAGTAGGACCATTTATTGAGCCTCCTCATATTTATTCCATACCCACTTTTAACCATTTGGAGGCTCTGAATAACCTGGAGGAGATAGATTGACTGAGTAATTTATTCCCTCTGTCCATAGGAGGTGTAGTTTCGGGTGACTGTCAACCTATGGGGCAGGCGACTATAAGGAGTCAGTCATTTAGAGATGGCCCCAACAACCCTTTTACCCCAGGTTTACTAGAGGTCTCAAAGGGAAATGCAGTTTCTGTAAGCCCAACAACTGCGCAGGTGGAGACTTTTGACTCTAGCACCATAATAAGGGGTTTAGGTGATGTAAATTGTAATTGTTCATCTCACCCCTGTTTGAGAAATATCTTATCTTCCCCTCCCGCTACAAACTGGAACATCTATTCTTGGAACGTCGCTGGGTTGCGCTCGAAGATAGACAATACAGAGTGGATTGAGTTTTTCCATGGCAAGGATATTTTAACCTTACAACAAAACATGGTGTATAGACGCGATACATATTATCGGGTATAAAACATTTAACACGCAGGCTGTAAAGAGTAGGGGGGTAGACCAAAAGGAGAACTCTGCACCTTCATCTCATTTGTTTGCTTATAGATAAGTTAGTATTTCATCAAGGTGATTGTTATTATCACATTATTGAAATGGTATGTAGTGCAACTCAATCTGTGATTGTGGTTAATTTTTATAACAATGTCCCAGAGGGAGAACTTGGTATGGTGGTTAGAGCACTGAGTGGGGCCTTGAATGCTATTTATAAAGAGGGTAGAAAAGACTGTATGTTAATTGTTCAGGGAGATTTAAACTGTGCTCCCTGTAGTAATACTGATCCTATGTTGTGTGGTTTGGCCAAGAAGGAAGAACAACATTGTACGCATTTTTGTCATTCAAGGTCTGGGGAGTGTTTCAATGAACTTTTGCATATGTTTGATCTGAGAATTGTAAATTATCTTTTAGTTCCTTTTGTACCTTTGTCCTATACTTTTAGTGGCCGGGGGTTTGCATCAATAATTGATTATATGCTGGTTTCCCAGATCCATGCATCAAGGGTCCACACTTTTAAGGTAGAGGATATTGCGCTGAGTGATCACTACCCTCTTTGTTTAGCAATTACACCGCCTCTGATTATTTCCCACAGCTGCAAATACAAAAATGGTGATATTTTATCAGGTGAACTGGTCTTAAATCATATAAATGGGTACTCGCTGCGGTGGCCAAAGGTGGACCCAGTGGGGTTGACAGAACAACTGATTACCAATTGTAAACGTGACATGGATATTTGTCTAGATGAGCACTCACCTTGCGAAGAGATAGTTCAATCCTTTACAGAGATTACAAAAGACGTGAAGAATCTTTTAAGGGTGCAATCTCAAACAAAACAGAAAAAGGAAGGTTGGTTTGATAAAAACTGTACATTAGCCCACTCAAATTTAAAGAGGGTGTTACGTATGAAGCCGAGATCTATCCCTGAGGTAAGAAAAGCAAGGATAGAATATCAGAGAGCACTAAAGGTAAGGAAAAGTGGCCTAAGGGATGAGGCCTGGGAAGCCCTTCATACCTCTGCTATGCAGAAAAATAATGTGGCCTTCTGGAAAGCAGTTAGAGCACCTTTTCTGAGTGTGGACCTGGGCCCGTCAATAGAGATTGCGATCTCGGAGGAGGACTGGGTTAATTTCTTCTCTAAAGTTTATAATGATAATTCGCATGCGGCTCTTGTGAGGAGTCATATCATTACTCCTCAAGCTGTAAACCCGGTGATTCCTATGCAGGTAATGCTGGAGGAAGTGGAAAAGGCCCTGGTACGGAGCCAAGGTGGCAAGGATCCAGGACCCGATGGCGTCCCAGTTGACCTGTTTAAACATAATGTGCAATTGCGGGGCCCTTTAATTACTCAGGTAATCAACACAAGTTTAAGTTCCACATTCCCAGGGTCCTGGGCAGAATCTACAATAATTCCGATTTTCAAGAAGTGGGAAAGATCTAATCCTGGGTGTTATAGACCCATCTCCCTTCTTGATTCAATGGTGAAAGTCATAGGTCGGATTCTTTTAGAACGGCCCGAAACATGGGCAGAAGATGCCGGCACCCTCTCGGATTTACAATATGGCTTTAGAGAGGGGTTAGGCACTGCAGAGCAAAGCTTAAACCTGTCTATGTTAATGGGGAAGTATATAAGGGCAAAGAAGGGCTGCCTGTTTAGGGCCTTTGTAGATTTAACGGCGGCGTTCAACTCGGTGAGACATTGCAAATTATGGGAGATTTTGGCCTCGCTGGGTGTGGACCCCAATATAGTAGCCTTTGACAACAATTATATAGTGAGGCGGCTGCTAGGGTCCAATATGGCAAGGGAGGCGAGTGTACTAGAGCTTTTCCCGTCAGGCGGGAGGTCAGGCAGGGCTGTGTCCTGGCCCCCCTCCTTTTTAATTTGTATATAAATGCACTAGGAGATGAGCTGCTTAAGAGCGGTCAAGACTTCCCATGAGTAGGAGGCCGTCCGATACCTACCTTACTGTATGTGGACGACACCGTTCTGATGGCACTCACGCAAAATGGTCTACAAAGGGTTTTAGGCAATTTTAATGTTTTTATGAAGGATCTGGGCTTATCTATTAATGTTTCTAAAACCTTTATCATGAACTGTGGAAATAAGAAATACAGAGGCCGGTGAAGGGACATTTTTTTGGAAGGCAATAAGGTATCCCAAACGACAAGTTTTTCATATTTGGGTATCTTATTTAATGACGATGACACCTGGACAAAAACCATAACTGCGAAAAAACTCGCATTTATGAGAACCACCAGCGCACTTGCCACTTTTTGTAGGAAACTGGGGCGTAAGCCACCTGGAGAGATTATACAAATTTATAAGGCAAAATGTCTCTCAGTGGCCATGTATGGAGCAGGGGTATGGGAGGTTCATGAACACACTTCCGATACAATTGGTGGAAAACGCCTTTTTGCGCTTTATTTTGTCGGTACCACAAAGCACGTCTACCTTTGTCTGCCATGAAGAATTGGGAATTGCTTATGTATCCGATCTTATTAAATTAGAACCCATATTCCTTTGGCATAGGATATGGACAAAGGAACAGACGGTACTGAACAGAACTATTATATCTGATGTAATGAGACTTGATGGAGTTCGTATGATCCCCTGGATGAAGTATGTTGAGTCTTTTTTATCACTATTAGGTAACTCAGAGTTTTACTCAAACCCCAGCTCAATGATTGGTATCTCTAGAAAGGTGTTAAAATCTAGGGGCCTTGTGTACCTAGCTGAAGAGAGAGCATGAGGTGAGCTTCCGAAACCCTGTGTGTTAAAACATCGGTTACCACTTACAACTGTTGGGATGGAGCCATTCCTGTCCTTTGTATCTAGTGGGTTTGACAGAATGTTGCTTTTTAGATTCAGGTTAGGATCCATTCACAGACTATTTTCATTTCCTACAATGAATGACTGGTCGCATAATTTATCAGCTTGCCCGTGTGACTCTCAATCAACTCAGACAACACTACGCGTGATGTTCTTCTGTAAATTTTATGTGACACAAAGAAAAGCATTACTTGTACCCGTTTTAAAAGCGTATGGTTTAAGACAGTGTTGCATTGCGCTTATTCGCTTGGAATGCTTAGAAAATGTACATATTGCCTGGAGGATTGCTTTATACATTAAAAGAGTGCTCCAAATCAGGAAAACAATGTGTTGGGATGGTAAGGAACAGAGGGGGGTGGATGGTGACCGGTGATATTTGATATGGGTATTAATTCTTTAATTAATTTGTTTTTTTAATGTATTTTAAACTGATTTGAATCTGTTTTAGCTTGTATTTGTTTTGGCAACAGGGGGTTCTGTCAGTTTTAGCAAAGTTTTATTTTATGGAAATTTTATAAATTCTGAGTAAATGAACTGCTATGAACTCGTTTTAAATATGAATTGCTCCTGTAATTGCATTTTGTTGTGCTTTTATGATTGTCTTTTCACAATCGAATAAAGCTTACTTTGATTGATTGATTCATCATTTCAAAAAGAGTTGCATTCTTAAATGTTGAAACGCATTACCCTGCCTCAATGAGTGGCTGCCACCACAAAATCCCAAAACTTTGAGTTAAAAGCTAGTGGTGTTCAGCAGCTTAAAAGGTGCCACTCTTTGCCCTGACTATAATTGTGGTAAATATGACTTCGTTTATGGATGCTGCTGACAATCGAACTCAAGACTTAACAATCTATATGCGTGGACAAGGGATTACTCATTCTTTATTGTAACATGTGGCACCATATTTCTTTTTTTTAGCCAACTCAATCTCTATAGATATGCTGTCAGAGGCCTACAAGCATAGGCGCTGGAAGTAGGGGTGCATGTGGTGCTGCAGCACCCCCAAAATAACCATGTTGAAGTTCAGAAAGTGAATGAGCAATAAACAATGCCTTTAGATTTTGCTCTTATTTTGTAGCATTTGCAATGACGTTAGGCAAGGTCTTCTGACAAATTGCTGCTTATTGTTTTAAAAGGGATATTGTTTTTCACTTTTCTTTCTCTGACTGCAAAGTGATAGCATTTTGTAAAGTGAACTATATGATAATTTTCTGGGGTACAGGGAGAGTGAAAGGAAGGCAATAGGATGTATTTTTTCCAACACACAATAACATTTAAATACTTATAAATGAATTAAACAAATATTTAAAGATATCTGAGTAGCAAGGAAAGCACAATTGAGTTACTTTTTTAATTCTGAAGTGTGATGGAAAGAAAGATTTTCGTAGGATCAAAACGAATCAAGACACTTTATTTGGTGATGCACAAATGATAAACATTCTTTTAAACCATTTTTTATCATTTGTGCCCTATATAGTTGTATCATTAAAACTGTTTATCAGTGCAAATTGAATGGTCATTTAAACAAAAATGTGCTATTTGTAAATGACAATGCACTACCCCACCATGCCTTAGAAACATGTTTGCTACAGTGTGCTCCACAATTCATACTGCCCCCCTGCGATTCTGAGTGTGGCTCATTTGCTACACTTGTTTTATGTGTGACGCAAGGGTTTTTCGCAACTGCTTGGACCTCTATGCTGTAACATTGATAGCAGCACCCACACTCTGAAAATTGTTCCAGCACCACTACCTAAGAGTCCCCAAGACTACACACTTTGACAGCAAGAACAAAACCCCAGCAATCTTACTCTGCTGGATTTTTTAAAACAACAAAAACCTACTTTTTTTAACCTATGTGATGGTTCAGCGTGGGCCTCTTGTCTGATGTGCTCCAATCTGTTTATACTGATGTATTCATGTATTTTTGCTTTCCCTCTTGAAGGAACTATTGACAGTTAGGATTTTTAGTGTGTCTAGCATGAACAGCGTTCTTTGATGCAGCCATGTTACACTGTGTAGCTGGGGTGCTCTGTCAATTGATAGTTGCTTGCTGTCTATTTAAAGAAGACCACCTTCTTGTCAATGCCTGTAGTAGTCTCTGGAAGGTCAATTACCTATTCACAAAGGCATAGTCCTTCTTGCTTAACCTTCCCAAAAGTCCCAGTAAACTCATATCACTAATTGCCCTTTTGAGCTCCATGTGCTCAAAATGCCCTCTTATGCAACTACTGTCAAAGTGTAAAACCTATGCTGATCACTGTCAGAATGCTGTATGACTGAGGATGACAAGACGTATCTACTTCATAACAAGCATTGAGACACTGTTTGGATGCTAGTTAAACCTCTTCTCCTTTAATCTATTAATTTATTCAAGCATTGTAGTGAATTTTAGTTAGACTCCGAAGTTGAGCAGTACGTGAAGTTGGTTCCATGCTTTATAGAATCTAAACCCACAATATCGCTTTGTAAAAGGGCTCATGGATCCATATATCAGTTTCGTCTCATATACCCTACAGTACAGTAGGTGACCATCCCCCAATTTGCCAAGAACTCTTATCTAACACTGTGGCCCTGATTATGATCATTGCAGATGTGGTCCCGACCGCAGTATTACAATCAATCAATCAATCACGCTACTCACCTGTGAGGGTCTCAAGGTGCTAAGGGGGGGAGGGGAGCAGCTCCGGATCAGTTGAAGAGCCAGGTCTTGAGGTCCTTCCTGAACATGTGCAGCGTCGGGGAGCGTCTAATGTTCACAAGGAGCTCGTTCCAGGTCTTGGCTGCAATTTAGGAGAAAGCTCTCCCACCTGCTCTGTTTTTGCGGATGCAGGGGACCTCTGCCAGGGCGAGGTCAGCGGTGCGGAAGCTCCTCTTGGGTATGTGGAATGAGACTCTCTCGTTGAGGTTTTTAGGTCCGATGTTGTTGAGGGATTTGGGCGTAGGCGTGGGTGAGGAATCTTCTCTACGGGGAGCAAATGGAGGTCTCGTAGGTGTTGGGTCATGTGTATGCGACTGCACATGGTGCGGTTGCATATTCACATAGAGAAATGGGAAATTCTGTTAGTCCCTGCACCATGTGGCAGGCACTTCCAATAACTGGAGGCCTTGGAGGAATGGGGGAACTGCTAGGGGCTCCCAGAGTCACTTTTCGATAGGCTTTCCATGTCAAAAAGCCCAACATAGAAAGTATGTAAGAAACCAACACTGTAATCCAGACCGCGGAAACACCGTTGTATAGGGATTATGTGATGGTTCCGACTGGCCGTTCGGCTCCTTGTGCCCGTAGGAAGCCAGCTGGAATAACTGGCCGGTTTCAATCCCGACCACCTAGATTGAAATCAGGCAGTCGGTATTGAAACTGTTGATGTCGGTCAGAGGCTTTTTCCGGCTGATCTTCTAATCAGGCCCATAATCTGTCCAGTCCATGTAAATCACCGGAGCTGACTCTGACATAATGATAAGAACCCATGGATTCTCAAACTGAATCTCTGCTGAGTTGCATAATTGTTTTGGCTGTAAATGGCAGCTTAAAGTGCACAGAACACCTGCTTACTAAATGCATAGTGCAGTTCCAACCAGATTCAGCTGTATATCTTGGTTTGCATTGTCATTGCATGCCTGTACTGTAACAGTTAATGGAAATTCTACCCCTTTCGGCTCATGGAACAAGCATTGGCCAAGCCAATAGGTCTCACCTACGCAAGAGCTGTCGGTTTTGCCAATATCTTTTAGCCATGTTTTACAGTAGCATGGCACATCACTGAGCCGGGTTTACATTAGTTGTTGCTTGATACTTGTGGATAGCAGACATTCTATAGTAGTGTGGATTACATTCATCTAGGTGCTGGACATCCTGTTATAGATGATGTGTGTATTGTTGGAGACTTTGGACAGCTGAAGCAGAAGAGTCGTTCAAGCAGAGTTGTGTGGATTTATCTCATTGGTGAACTTGGATACTCTTCTCTGTAAGTAGAGTGCCAATGGGCTCCATGTAGAGTATAAAGACAATAGTGGACAAAATGGAACCCAGGAGGATGCCGCAGGTGATGGGGAGCTTCTGAGACCTGGAGGTTCCCATGTGAATGAACTGGTGCCAGATGAATAGGCAGGAGGGGACCAAGTGTAGGATGTTGCCAGCTACTCCAATTTGAGTTTTCAGGGAGTGGATGAGGGTGTAATTGTCGACATTGGTAAAGGTGACTTTCTACTATGCATAGTTAAATATATAGAAAAAAACATGGTGTTACACTCGCAAAAACAAAGTCGGCATGGACGTACTTACTAGAATTGAAAAGATTGCCTCATTTGTTTAGCAAATCGCTGTTTTATTCTTACCTCATCTTCAGTTAAGGATATACCACTTGTTCATCCAATAGGGTTTTTGAAAGTACCACTTGCCTTTAAGAAACAACAGTAGAGTAGGGAACGTTCATGTATATTATATTTGTGTCACTAGAAGGCCCTGTGCTACAAGAATTCAGTACATGGCCCTTAAAAGTGATGCAATATATTTTGGATTCCTCTAAACCCTCAGTGTCCTTCAAAAAAATGTCTGCTTTTGCAACAGTGTCTGAGATCTAAACATAAAGGGTTATTTTTAAATTTAATTAAAGTATGCAATGTCTATGTTTCCCGCTGTGGACAAAATCCCTTCCCCTGCCTATTAATAGGGGATGTATACATTATCTGGGCAAAATAAATATCTCTTTATATAGCTCCAAACAACGATCCACATCTTAAAGACGTCCAGATAACATTTGAAAATGACAATAACAATATGTCATGGTTGATATATTGTTTTACTAACTTTTTTTTGCAGCAGTGAAGGATTATGTGGCAGGTGCAGCAAATCCGTTTTTTTCTAATCAAATATGGAACACCAAATAGAATTTTTTTCGTCGGTCTTAACGGTAGTTTGCAGTTTTAACGACAGCTTTTGGTGTCTGATCCTAGGTACTCCTGCTGTATCTGATTTCCGTTGGAAAGCAATGACCTTCACTCGGGAATATATGGCTTGATTTAGATCTTAGCGGACGGATTACTCCGTCACAACGGTGACGGATATCCCATCTGCCGAAATATAAATCTCATAGGATCTAATGGGATTTATATGTAGTCCGACGGGATGTCGGTCACTGTTGTGATGGAGTAACCCACCTGCCAAGTTCTAATTCAGGCCCATAGGCTGTAATCGACAAGCACCTTTGCCTTGTATTACACTTACTGCCAGTAGCACTATTTAGGGAACGCCTGTCCAATATTAGCCACAATGTGTTGATACATTCATTCCACAACAAGACATGAATCTCATGGACAAACTTTGGACAATGCTGATTTAATATTAAAAAAATGTATTTTATGAAATCAATGCCTTAGGTCTTTTTGTCCGAGGCAATATTAATTTATGTGATTGCACAATATTTTGTTTATGGTTTTCTATGAATTAACTTTTATATGCAATAAACTAGACTGAATGTTATTTGGTAAACGTGATTGTAAAGAGCGTTGAGCTGCCTGAAATTACAGACAAATGGAGATACAAAATGAGTAAAGATAATATTTTGTGACAATATCGCTCTGCTAAACTTATGTTACATCTTAGTTCAACTGAGCCACATTACCTCATTGAGGTATACATTTAATATTTTAAACCAGAAAATCACTATTATTTAAGTGTTTAATACTGCAGAGAGCAGCTTTAATTTGTTTATTATTTACATTCTCCAAACTTTTGTCAACTGTTTTACACATTTGGATGTAAATAAAAATATTAATCTATATGTATGCTTAGATCTTATATTTCCTTGATCTCATTTGTATTATGCACCTTATGTGTGCCGCTTTTAAGAATGTACCCAAAAAGTATACCAGACGCATTGTAAGATGGCCTCTCTTTTGTAATTCTGCCAGAGAATGTAATGGGGTCCTTATGAGGAACATGTATTCATATATAGCAAATATATTTATATTGCGTTCTGCCATACCATCTTCCAGTAGTATCAACCTATTAGGTTTCGTATTTGTATAGCCGTGATTAGTGTGGCCCAGTAGGGCTGTTTGTTTCACAATTTGTGTGTTTGTCGGGCAGAACCTGGCTCGCTTAACTGTTGATTGGAGTCTAGACATCCTGCCATGTTTGTTTGTTGATATTGTGTTGATGGATACTTGGTTATATATATATATATATGTGGAGCTGTGTGCAAACTGGTGCTGCATTTCATCTGATCAAAGTGTGGGGGGCCAAGTAACAGACTTGGGTGACTGGGGTTATGAGAGGTAGGTACCCTCTTGCCCCAAGGGTCGCTCCATTCGAGGCACACCGGTTTCCCTGTGTCTTTTCTCCATGTCAACATTTGTTTGCATTTGTGTATTATTGGACTGTGAATGAACACCAAGCATAAGAACAACGTAGAAGAATAAGTGGGTAGAAATAAGGTAGATCTTTGTAGGTCTTGTGATAGACCATTACCCCTTAACTGGCCTCCCCCAAAGTTCTTAGACGCATGCATGTGCTCTGTTTTACAGAAATTGTGATTGCTGCAAATGCACTATGTGAAGCTTGGGAGGTTTATTTAAAAAAAAAGAAAAAGTAGAGCTTCAGCAGCCCATTCAAGCAGTGAGAAAATATGCCTGCTGCATGATCCGACAACGCAGGATAGCCTGTGGAGTGAGGCTGCTGGGTGGCAGTCTCCAGTCCCTTTTCGTGGACCTCACCCATGGGCGAAGTCTTGCAAACTCTGATATTCACCGGCGTATGACCCCATCACTCTCACCCAGTGCTTAATTTGTGAAAAAGTAAGTGCCAGGGTGCTTCTTAGGAGGCCATGACAGCCTGCACCTGCCATTGTCCTTGCCAGCACTGCCAACAACATTACCAACACAACTACTAACAGTCACACTCCTACAGTTGTAACAATTCAGAATGTTACAGGTCACCCAAAGCTATGAGAACGGTGTGGAATAGTCTGAATTGTAATTTTTCATGTATATTGAATTATTAAGCACTGTTGTTGTACACATCTTAAAATTATGGGGACAGTGCCACCATGTGTTGGACCGTCATTAGTGCTTGAATTAAGAACTTTGGGGCATATGTATCAAAGAATGGTTTTGCGATTCTCAAATAGCGATTTTTAGAGAATCGCTATTTGACAATCGCAAAACGTGATGTAATTAAAAATTTGCAAATATTTTGCAAATCCTTAGCATTCCTTAATTGCGACTCGCAAATTGCAAGTCGCAATTTAGGAATGGCTTCCCATTCATATCTATGGACCAAGAGGCCCATAGGAATGAATGGGTGACATTCGCAATTTGCGAGTACCCATTAGGTTCTCGCAAATTGCGAATGCAATTTCAAGGGTGCAAGGGTGTCAAAAGGACACCCTGTTGCACCCTTGAAATATGGATGTGTGCACATGTGGCACACATACATGCCCTAGGGGCATGTATGTGTGCCACATGGTGCTTTGAAAAATGCAAAAATTTGCATTTTTCAAAGAAATCGCAAATTACACCCAACTTGAAGTTGGTGGTAATTTGCAATTTTCTTATGCCAAAATCGCACAACTTGGGTGCTTCCTGCATCACATTTAAGGAGTCGCAATACCCTATTTTGCGATGCCCTTTTGGGATGATACATCCCAAAAGGCCTTTTCCTGTTCGCAAACAGCACGATTATGAGAATCGGCCCGTTTGCGAACGGGAAAAGGGCTTGACACATATGCCACCAAATGCATGTGCCGAGCACCGGAAGCCACCGGCTCAAATGAAGTACTGATCCATCACCGAGCACCTGACTTGCCTGCGGATAGTTTACAGTGAGGTTACTCATGATTTCTTGGTGCAGGATGTTCTGCCCATAGCACATCCTGCACCAGGAAATTTGATACACATAGGGGCACAGGGGATGTACCTATGCTTTGGTTAAAGTTAATCATAATTTGTAAATTTTGGTTCACCAAAGTTACCCGAACACTTCTCCATCGGGTTAAGGTACGATGTTTGCAACCTAAATTCAGTGGTTTAGCTGATCACTAAGATATCTCATTAAAGAGTAATCCAGGTTATTTTTGTGGCCCTAAACTACAGATTACCCCAGTTGTCTATCCTAGTGCAGGGTTTGTTGGTGTTAACAAATAGTTTAACACGATTATATGTGTCACTTAGCTGGGCACCTGCAACGGGCACTATACTGCCTCAACAGAACAAATGAGGCACCATTGCTAAGAGGGTGGAGAAAGCGGCAAGGATATAGTAGATTTGGGGTATATTAATGTGATACAGATACATGAAATGGAAACCAGAAACACCTGAGTGATGGAGGTATAAGGCAGTGTTAATAATATATTAATTTTTTTAAACTTTATTTTCAAATTGCTCAAGTACACAAGAAGCAATATACGTATTTGTTCACTTTGTACATTTGTCAAACCTTGTCATGGTAAATCCGTACCATTTGTAAATCACAATCATGATCTTAGTCGTATGGCAGGTAAACCTTGTAACATCATTATAAGATTATAAAAACAAGATAGGTCCCTCAGTGTGCCCCCCCCCACCAGTTCAGTGTCCCCAACAGTTGTTTTATATACTCAGGTGCACTGCTTGGGGTTAGCGGATAGGTTGGCCCTAGGTTTTCAATAATCTAATAAACAAAGAAGGGATCAGGCCTATCCCACTCCCTCCGGGGCTATTGCCTGTTCAAGCTGGGAGTCAGATCTGCGACGTATGTTTTCAATGTATGAGCGGTATGGGTGCCATATGTCTTTAGGCTGAGATGTACTAGGCATCCCACTATTCTGTCAATGCTGGACAGTAGGGGTAGATCTTCGTCCCCAGTTGATGGCCACTTCTCGCTTTGCTAACAGGAGACCTAGTAATGCAAACCTCCTGATGTTCTTGGGGAAGTTGACCGTGTATCCCAGTCGGGCCACTTCCGTGGGTGGGGATCAACGGAATATTAATCATTTGCCCTAACGTATAATGTATACGTACCCAGTAGTGTTGCAGATTTGGGCATGTCCAGGTAAGATGTGCGAAATCAGCATGAGGTGCAGAGCATTTTTGGCAATGGTGCGGCTTGGATGGGTCGATCCTGTGTGCCCTGACCGGGGTGAAGTATATACGGCGCAGAAATTTGAAATGTAGAAGCTTGTGTCTACTGTTTAGTGAAACGTCTATCGTGGCTGAGCAACATTTGGCCCACTGTTCATCAGTGATTGGCCGTCCTAAGTCGATCTCCCATGCGGTGCGGACTCTGTCATTAATTGGTTTCAGAGCAGCACACGCCTTGTAAAGTTTGGAAATTAAGTGAACGCTATCCTTGTTTTCTATAATCATAGTAACTTGTTTCAATGTAGTGCTTGTTGGGACGAGAATGCCCCTTGCCTCGTTTTGAAATTTCCAAACAGAGTTTCTCTGATGCTTTTGGAACTTTTTCTTATCCTTAGTACACTTGACCAATAAATGTGTCTTCTGTGATCTGGATGCTTAAGTGTGTGACCCAGAGCCAGGGTCTATGTTGAGGAAGACACCAAGTGAGCCTCTCCGTTTGATTTGTGTGACTACTATCAGCTTGTTGGGCTGCCTTTTACTTACAGTGATGTTTTCGTTTAACAAGTCAGCCCATTTTAAGGAGTGACTTGAGCAGGAAGAGCCATCAATTCATCACAATATATGCCTTACTGGTCTCTTTTCTCAACTCCCGGGTCCAGTGCGGGGACACACCGATGAGGTGTAACCATGCGCTTTATAAATCACTTTATTATTATTATTATTATATTACTCTTACTAGCAGCTCCCCTTCAACTTGTCTATCACTTCTCTTCAATGGAAACCTCTGCTGCATGCAGGTGGTGGTTATGTATTGTGTTAGCCTGGTGCATGATCGGCAGGATCTACTGTGGTTTGTGTCCTTGTTGGCTGTTGGCAAAGCTGAACCCAATTGGGGTTTTCAAGATGAGGATGGTGTAAAGAATGGAGGGTGAAAGTTGGATTCCATATAAGCTATGTGTTTATTGCAAGGGGTGCCTCGATGCATTGCTGAAGACTTTGTTAAAGCCAGACTTAAAAGTGTGCGAGGACAGGGTGTTTTCAGAAGTACCTTTAGAATTCCAAATTTGTTTTTGGCCCATGTCGTGCCCCATTTTTCCCCAAGGCAGTACCATAAATCTGATAGATGTAGAGAGGGAAAGGATCTCTCCATTTTGTACCTATGATTTAGTTTCTCTGACGTGGAGGTGCCCAGCCACAAGCGGTCTCCTGCTGAGAACTGAAGACAAAGTCTGTGGCTGGCCTGGTGGGAGGGGGATACGCTCAATGGCAGCCTTGGCTAGACCAGTCTGAGAGCTCTGCTTGTAAAAGATACTTGTGGAGTGATCACAAGGGAGAGTTTTCACACTGTCATAGCCACACCTCTGGGTGTGCTCATGGAGCTTTGACTAAGGAAGGAAAGGTCCTAACATCTTGTATATAGGTAGGAAGGAGCACTATGGAATAGTTTACAGTTAACACTTGTGCAGTGCAAAAATACTGAACAGTCCAGTTGGCACTGGTCAGCTGGATAGCAGGAAAATGCCTCCGGATGCTTTTCACAGCCCAGTAGCTAAAACGTGAGGTCAGCCAACTGATACTTACAGTCACTTCTGTGGTACTAGGATCAAGGACCTCGGTACATGTAAATGTGCCAACCAAGTGCATGCCAATTTCGGCACAATTTAGGAGATAGCACATCATCACTTTACTTCTGAATAGCTGGAGTAAAGTGCAGATTCTTAAAGCCAACAAAAAAGTTCAGGAAAAAATATGGGGGAATACAACACAAGAAATTGACATTTCCAATAATGATCTTGCAGCATATAAATGGAATGGGGATCAATGGATGTTGGTGCACATAAGAAGACAATGATGGTGAACTGTGGAGATTAGAGTGACATGGAACTAATGCAAGAAAGAAGAAAGGTAAGGGGAGATTAGTTTCAACTAAATTGTGACTCTTAGAGCCAATTGAATGGATGTAGTAGTGAGGGCTAGAGACAAAGGGTCAGATGTACGACCCTTCAATTTTGCAAGTCGCAAATTGTGTCTTTTTGTGACTCGCAATTTGGGACTCGCAAAATGGAATGCACAACAGTGTCTCAGACACTGTTTGCAATTCCCAATGGGGTCGCAAATGACCTGCCTCATTAATATTCATGAGGCAGATCGCAATTCACGACCCCATTTGAAATGGCCAGCACTCACAGTGATGGTGGCACTGCCTTTTGAAAACAGGATGCATTTAAAAAAGAAAAACGAAACGTTGGATTCATTTTTTGAGAGTAGGGAGTGGTCTGTGGGACCGCAGACTGCTCTTAAAAAATATTTTTGCTGTCAGTCACAAAGGGGAAGGATCCCCTGGGGACCCCTTCTCGTTTACGAGTGGCTTACCACCTTTTTGAAATAGGTGGTAAACTACAAGAGTTTTGAGACTGCAATTGCGGTCACAAAACAATCGTACATTGAAGTGCAACTCGTTATTAGGATTGGATGCCCTTGGCACGCCCCTTCCTAATAGCGAGTCAAAAGCCCTATTTTGCGAGGCGGTAGTAGGTTACCAAGTCACAAAATAGGGTTTGTCAAATGCACAAACAAGCAATTTCCCGTTTGCACCACAAAAAAAAGTTGTACATCTGGCCCAAAATGAAGAAGCTAATAGCAAATGGCGGGGCTTAGAGAGCCATCCAATGCTTTAAGTAGGATTTGATGAGTTTAGGAAAAGCCTAGTACATTGTGAGTGAACAATAGGAGCACGAGAAAAATAGGCGTGACTGAAGGTGGATGATGGGGATAAAGTGGGACTAAAGGCAATGAGAGTTGTGTTTGCAGTTAAAGAGGGAGACTGAATTAATTGAGAGTTAAGAGTTGAGGCTAAATGGAGGCTAAATGAATTGAGAATTTGTATTTGAAGATAAAGGGAGACGGAAGGAACTGATAGTTATTAGTTGAGGATAAATGGATGCTGACGTAGCAGGCTTTAGAGATTTTTCTCCTCGCCATCAATTCTGGTAATAGGATAATATGGGCGTCCACGTTAAGTTTGTGATTCACCACCACAATATGTTTTAGGGCTTTTTAGGCTTTCAGGGTTGAGTATCTAGAATAAGCCTGCTTTGTAATAGAATCACATTGGATGTGTGCACCAGATTCCAACAACCGTGTAAAACTACAAATTCCACATTTAAATCCCAAAAGGAGTATTGTGACTTTTACCCATCGAGGTTGATTTTGAGTCTCTGTGCCAACTGCCTATGAAACTCTGAATGGTAGCACAAAGCGTTATCATTACAAGCTAACCGGTGCCTGCTCGGGGATGTTTAAATCCTCCGTGAATGATTATTCCCACACCATCTAAAGCAGCACCCTTGTCACACATTAATCATGCTATTAGCCCTTGAATTAATACACTTAGTGTGTGCTTCTGCCCATCTCTATATTTTGAGGCAGAGTATGGAACGTCTCCTTGCATTCAAGCTTAAAAAGTGATACTTGTGGATACCTCATCCTGAAACAAACTGTTTGCCCCCAAAGACACATTTGGTATCCTAACTATTGCTTTACTTCAAGTGAGTCTCCAATCAACAGTGTGCAAATATTGGCAAATGTATCCTGTACTTAGAAGTATTTTTCCCAGATATGAGCTGTACACCCACCCATGTTCATTGGTGATTTCGTCACTTGACAGGTTGACTTTCTTTTGCCAAACTTCAGATTAAGGGTGTTGCTAGAAGTTTTGGCACCCTGGTTCAACTGACATTTATCACTCACTCAGATGGAAATGGGACATTAGTTCAAGCTTTTAATGGCATTCTGGTAGTCACTTGCTGGTGACACATTGATTGTTGTCCACCATTGGCTTGATGTCGTAGCTTTACTTTTCAGACCCCCCTCATCCGGCACAGGCAAGTGACCCCATGTTATGTGCCATCTGTAAACTGAACAGGCTTTTGGCCAACAGCTTGCTCCATTCTCAGACTTCTAGTTTTTCTTTTGAATATTGTAAGCATTGACTCAAACGTCCCAGCATGCAAAATACCTTTAGGTAGGAGACCAGGGCTGGCTGAAAGTTTTCGAAGGAAATTAGGCCACTACACTTACCAGCGCTACTTCTACCTCACTTACATTCTACAGCTTCTACTTTTGCTCTTGAGTTTTGTAAAATGGGATCAAACACCACTGAATGCGAAGTACAGCTGGCTAAAAATCCAGAACTGGATCAAAGGGTCCCACCCATCTTGTGTTCTTTCGGCAGTCAAGATGGCTGATCAGCATATTCACATTCATCCTTGCCTCTTTTGCCCATCACCTTCACTTTCATCGCAGCGCTCTCTTGCTCATCCCTCTGCGGCCATGAGAATCTTATCCTGCTGGCAGTGATTCCAGGACTGGTTTTCCAGCCCACTATGCCATCAATATTGCACATGATCACTAAAGCATCTCAGACGCAGCAGGACCAGCAGAGCTGCAGCACTTGGCTGCTGGTTTGTGTGCAGAGATATTGGTCCCTGTCAGCAAAGCTCCTAGATGACGTGAGGGAGGAATGAAGAGACGCAACACAGGAAAGGCAGACTGTAGAGCTAGGCATATATTTAGGTCAGGTAGAAGGGTGCTGCAGAGGCTCGAGACTTTAATGAGAAATGTGAGAGGAGAGAGGTATATGAATAAAAGCGGATAGTAAGAATGGGTGACAGTGTGTGAGGTAACGAGATGAAAATAACGAGATTGCAAAAACTCTAGAGAAGGGAAAAGAGAAGAGGGCAACGTGTGTGAGTTGAGGCAAAAGTAGAGAAAATTCGGAAGTCAAAAGAAAATGACGTGAAAGCGTGGGCACGAAGAGTGAGAGGGGGATAGAAATGATGAGAGATTCAGAGAAAGAAGAGTGTGGGTCCGACCCAGGGGCGGTGGCCCGGCTCGGTCCTGCCTGCTTGAGGTGCGCTGCAACGGAGTCTTCCGCCTCAGACTCTTGCCGGCTTGATGTTTCCAACATGTCCCGGGACAGCCGGAGCAGCGAGAAGCCGGATATTGATATGGCCCCCGGATTATCCTCCCCGCATTAATGAAAGGTTTCAGGATTTCCTGGTAAGCCGAAACAGTAATAACCGTGCCTGCCTCTTCTGCTCTGCACTCAACTCCATCCTGCCCCAGCATCTGCGTCTTCACTCTCTCCCTTTCAAAGCATTTTGGGTACTCACATGCCTCTGTTCTTTCTCACTCCGCCGCCAGCAGTCTACAAGCGACTACCATCCCTTTCTCAATTACCACTCGGCACATTTCCTACCTATTCCCTCAGTTGTTAGTCCTTCTAACGCCCTCTGTCCGTCCCCTGCCTTTCTCGCCCAGCTCTTCATTCTCCTGCTCTCTACCTCCCCACATTTCCAAACTCACCCCCGTGATGGTGGCCCTCAGCACTTGCTGCTACAACCCCTTCATCTCTGTGCAGCTCCCCTCTCTCCATCTCTGCTGGCTGTCTCTCCACTCTCTACCTCTCTGCGGTCTATCTCGTCAATCGGCTTCTCTCCACTTGCTGCCTCTCTAGTCTGTCTCTCTATTCTCTGCATGTACGTGCCTCCGTGGTTGTCTCTCTGCTGCGGCGTTTTGCAGTCTCTGCCTCTTCTGCACCACCTTCTACCTTTTCACTGTGTCATCGTGATCTATTTCCTCCTCTCCACCCTCACCATACCCCGGGCAGCCGTTCCACGCCAGCCTTTCCATCTACGCTTTCCCAATTCCAGCCTTTCCACCACAAACGTTCCATCTCCCACCCTATGCAATGCCAAGCTTTCCAAATGCAACAATTCCGCTGCCTCCTTTCAGCCCTGCCAAGTTTCCCACCTCCTTGCGTGATCTGCTGGCAGATTTTTTTCCAAAGAATCCTGGGACTTGTAGTCTTGTTTCTTCCATTATAAAATGGGAATATAAATCCTATAATGTAACGAAAAAAACCTGGACTGGAGTAGCACATCACACATGGACCTAGCAAACTTGCAGCTATGCCTTCCATCCCTTTCACTGCAAGACATTCATTCACATGCCAATCTTTGCACTCACAGTCTTTCAAATGGCAAGCTGTACTCCTTCAGCCTTCCCACAGTTAAGGTTTATAGCGATTTTTTTAAATCTTATTTCCCAATTACATAGATGACTCTTTTCCCCTCTCAGTTTTCCCTTATTCACCCTTTCCCTGTCAGGCTTACCACTTCTGGGTTTTCTCGGCCAGCTTTTCTGCAATGGCCTCCCCGCAAGAGCTCCCCTATTTCAGGCCTTCAGACTTTCTGCTTTCCCACCCTCAAACGTGCACCAATGTCTATGGGGCACTGGGTCTCGAGCCCCAGCAATATTTTAGTTGTGACTTTTTGAAAACATTCGAAAGCTTGGGCTCTGTCGGGCAACTTAGGCGCCAACTCTTTTAAATTCAGATGCTTTCTGTTGATACTGCGGTATAGCGTCACATGATCGCAGGAGAAGCAGGTGGCGCTATACAATCGGGCTCACAGCCATTGGAGGCTGTCTTGTGATGAACAGTAAAGTTCCACTGTTTAACAGGAGTAATAGTGTCTGCCAGTTAAAATATGCCCATGAAATGCTATACTCTCCACCCTTTCACCACTTCACTAATTAATCTTTCACCACTTCCAAGAATAAAGATGTTTTTTAAAACAAAGATAATTGTGTTTTTTAATCTTATTACATCATTTTCAAATAGTCAGTTTTCTTCTCTGACATATTCATCTAGTCCTGGCTTTTCCGTCACCACCATGCTGCATGTATCCCAATAAAATGGTGGTGGCTTACAAGCCTGGAGTGAAAAATACACACAATTGATGGACGTAATACAGAACAAATCAACACATTCACCCCCAGTCAAAAGATCTGGGTTAAGTCCACCGTTCTCTGGCTCACCATGCCACCCCAGTTTAGACCTGGCCATATGAGAATCAGTCTTGACCCTGTGCCTCATGGGAACAGTCCAGTCCGAACTACCAAGCCAGGTCCTCCCTGGACCGGAAACAAGCATCCTAGGGCCGGTTTCGGGGTTTCATCCCTCATCAGCCAGGATAGCTTGACTCCAGTGGCACAGTGGGCTCGGGAACCACGTCTGGGCATACCCGGCACACATAGGGCGAGAAAGCAAAAGGCACACAATTGATGGGCGGAATGCAGAGCAAATCAAAACATTCACCCTCAGTCAGGAGATCTGGGTTAAATCCATCATTCCTTTGCTCACCACGCCACCCAAGTTTAGATCTGGCCATATGCAAATCACTCTTGACCCTGTGCCTCATGGGAACAGTCCACCCCGAAACTGCCAAGCTAGGTCCTACCTGGACCGGAAACAAGCATTCTAGTACCGGTTCCAGGGTATCACCCCTCATCAGCCAGGATAGCTTGAGTCCAGTAGCACAGTGAGCCCAGGGCCCACTTCTGGGCATACCCAGTGCACTTAGGGTGAGAAAGTAAAAGACACACAATTGATGGATGGAATGCAGAACAAATCAAAACATTCACCCCCAGTCAAGAGATCTGGGTTAAATCCACCATTCATTTGTTCACTTTTGCATTTGTCACCCAGAGTGGGACAGGTATTCCCAGACGTGGGTCCCGTGCTCTCCATGCCACTGTAGTCAAGGTATCCTGGCTAATGAAGGGTGAAACACCCGAAACCGGTCCTAGGATGCTTGGTTCCAGTCCAGGGAGAACCTAGCTGGTCAGCTCATGCTGGACAGTTCTCATTGGGTGCAGGGTCAAGACCGATTTGCATATGGCTGGATTCAAAATGGTAGGGCATGGGGAGCAAAAAAACGATGGATTTAGGCCCCGATCTCTGTACTGGGGTGACTGTATAACATTGTTCTACATTCTGTCCATCAATAGTTCTATTTCCATTTGTCATCCCGAGTGGAACGGGTATGCCCAGACGTGGATCCTGTGCTCTCCATGCCGTTGGAGTCAAGCTATCCTAGCTGATGAGGGGCGAAACCCCCAAAACCGGTCCTAGGATTCTTTATTCCCATCCAGGGAGAACCTAGCCTGGCAGTTTGTGCTGGACTGTTCCCATCGGCCTACCTAAAACTCTGACTAACAGGCTACAGGTCGTGATGAATGACGCTGCACGACTTATTTTCAGACTCCCAAGGAGAACTAAGGCCTCCCCCCTGCTACATAGCCTGCATTGGCTCCCCATTAAAGAGCGAGTGGAATTTAAGACCTTATGCACGGCTCATAAGGCAATTTACGGTCAGGCACCAGCCTACATTACAGATCGTTTGGAGGTGTACAGCCCAGTGAGAACACTTAGATCCTCTGACTCTCAGCTATTGGTCTGTCCCCGTTACAAATTAGTAACTAAGGGAGGAAGAGCCTTCTCTGTGTTAGTTCCTCAGCTATGGAACACGCTGCCTGAGGTGCTGCGCAGGGAAGGGAACCTCCTGCGGTTTAGAAAGATGCTAAAAACACTGTTGTTTAGAAGAATCCTGAGTGTAATCTAGACCAGGGAGTGTCTTTCATTCTGTGTTTTGCCAAGATTATTGTTGTTACCATCGATTTCCGAGCACCTAGAGACCTGCAGGTGATTGGGCGCTATATAAATCCAATATAACAATAACAATAACAATTGGGTACAGGGTCAAGGCTGATTTATTTGCATATGGCTGGGATTAAAAAAGGATTGATTTAGGCTCAGATCTCTGTACTGGGGTGAATGTATGACATTGTACTACATTCTGTCCATCAATTGTCTTTTTTGCATTTGTCACTCCGAGTGGGACGGGTATGCCCAGACGTGGGTCCTGTG
Organism: Triturus cristatus; assembly: GCF_964204655.1. Classification (NCBI taxonomy): domain Eukaryota; kingdom Metazoa; phylum Chordata; class Amphibia; order Caudata; family Salamandridae; genus Triturus; species Triturus cristatus. The sequence goes on along the minus strand of NC_140584.1, from coordinate 72,543,217 downwards.
CTCTCCATGCCACTGGAGTCAAGCTACCCTGGCTGATGAGGGGTGAAACCAGTCCTAGGATGCTTGGTTCCAGTCCAAGGAGAACCTAGCCTGGCAGTTCAGTACTGGACTGTTCCCATTGGGTGCAGGTCACGACTGATTTCCATATGGCTGGGTTCAAACTGGAACGGCATGGGGAGCAAAAAAACGATGGATTTAGGCCCAGATCTGTGTACTGGAGTGAATGCATGACATTGTTCTACATTCTTTCCATAAATTGTTCGTTTTGCAGTTGTCACCCCGAGTGGGACGGGTCTGCCCAGACGTTGGTCCTGTTCTCTCCAAGCCACTGGAGTCAAGCTATCCTGGCTGATGAGGTGTATAACCCCTAAAACCGGCTCTAGGATGCATGGTTCCAGTACAGGGATAATCTAGCCTGCAGTTTGTGCTGGACTGTTCCTATTGGGCGCAGGTCAAGACTGATTTGCATATGGCTGGGTTTAAACTGAAATGGCATGGGAAGCAAAAACACGATGGATTTAGGCCCAGGTCTCTGTACTGGGGTGTATGTATGACATTGGTGTACATTCTGTCCATCAATTGTTCTTTTTTAATTTGTCACCCTGAGTGGGACAGGTATACCCAGATGTGGGTCTCGTGCTCTCCATACCAACTGAGTCAAGCTATCCTGTCTGATGAGGGGTGTAAGCCCCGAAACCAGTCCTAGGAGTCTTGGTTCCAGTCCAGGGAGAACCTAGCTTGGCAGTTTGTGCTGGACTGTTCCCATTGTGCGCAGGGTCAAGACTGATTTGAATATTGCTGGGTTCAAACTGGAACAGCATGGGCAGCAAAAAAACAATGGATTTAGGCCCAGATCTCTGTACTGGGGTCAATGTATGACATTGTTCTACAGTCTGTCCATAAATTGTTTTTTGTGCATTTGTCACCCCGAGTCGGACGGGTATGCCCAGACGTTGGTCCTGTGCTCTGCATGCCACTGGAGTCAAGATATCCTGGCTGATGAGGTGTATAACCCCCAAATCCGGCCCTAGGACACATGGTTCCAGTCCAGGGAGAACCTAGCCTGGCAGTTTGGGCTGGACTTTTCCTTTGGGGTGCAGAGTCAAGACTGATTTGCATATGGCTGGGTTAAAAGAAACAATGGATTTAGGCCCAGATCTCTGTACTGCGGTGAATGTATCACATTGTTTTACATTCTGTCCATCAATTGTTCTTTTTGCATTTGTCATCCCGAGTGGGACAGGTATGCTCAGACTTGGGTCCCATGCTCTCCATGCCACTGGAGTCAAGCTCTCCTGGCTGATGAGGGGTGAAACCCCCTAAGCCGGTCCTAGGATGCTTGCTTCCAGTCCAGGAAGAACCTAGCCGGTCATTTTGTGCTGTACTGTTCCCATTGGGTGCAGGGTCAAGACCGATTTAAATATGGCTGGGTTCAACATAGAAGGGCATGGGGAGCCAAAAACCTGATGGATTTAGGCACAGATCTCTGTACTGGGGTGACTGTATAACATTGTTCTACATTCTGTCCATCAGTTGTTCTATTTCCATTTGTCATCCTGGGTGGGACGGGTATGCCCAGACGTGGGACCTCTGCTCTCCATGCCACTGGAGTCCAGCTATCCTGGCTGAAGAGGGGCGAAACCCCCCAAACCAGTCCTAGGATTCTTTATTCCCATCCAGGGAGAACCTAGCCTGGCAGTTTGTGCTGGACTGTTCCGATTGGGTACAAGGTCAAGACTGATTTGCATATGTCTGGGTTAAAAAAAGGACTGATTTAGACTCAGATCTCTGTACTGGGGTGAATGTATGACATTGTTCTACATTCTGTCCATCAATTGTTTTTTTTTGCATTTGTCACTCCGATTGGGATGGGTATGCCCAGACGTGGGTCCTGTGCTCTCCATGCCACTGGAGTCCAGCTACCCTGGCTGATGAGGGGTGAAACCAGTCCTAGGATGCTTGGTTCCAGTCCAAGGAGAACCTAGCCTGGCAGTTTGTGCTGGACTGTTCCCATTGGGTGCGGGTCAAGACTGATTTCCATATGGCTGGGTTCAAACTGGAACGGCATGGGGAGCAAAAAAACGATGGATTTAGGCCCAGATCTGTGTACTGGGGTGAATGTATGACATTGTTCTACATTCTTTCCATCAATTGTGCGTTTTGCAATTGTCACTCCGAGTGGGACGGGTATGCCCAGACTTGCTCTCCATGCCACTGGAGTCAAGCTATCCTGTCTGATGAGGGGTGAAACCCCCAAAACTGGTCCTAGGATGCTTGGCTCCAGTCCAGGGAGAACCTAGCCTGGCAGTTTGTGCGGGACTGTTCCCATTGGGTACAGTGTCAAGATTGATTTGCATATGGCTTGGTTCAAAATGGAACGGCATGGGGAGCAAAAAAACAATGGATTTAGGCCCGATCTCTTTACTGGGGTGAATGTATGACATTGTTCTACATTCTGTCAAACAATTTTTCTATTTGCATTTGTCACCCCGAGTTGGACAGATATCCCTAGACATGGATCCCGTGTTCTCCATGCCACTGGAGTCAAGGTATCCTGGCTGATGAGGGGTGAAGCCCCCGAAACCGGTCCTAGGGTGCTTGGTTCCAGTCGAGGGAGAACCTAGCCTGGCAGTTTGTGCTGGACTGTTCCATTTAGGTAAAGGGTCAAAACTGATTTTCATATGGCTGGGTTCAAACGGGAATTGCATGGGGAGCTAAAAAACAATAGATTTAGGCCCAGATCTCTGTACTGGGGTTAATGTATGACATTGTTCTACATTTTGTCCATCAATTGTTCTTTTTCCATTTTTAGCCCGAGTGGAACGGGTATGCCCAGACGTGGGTCCTGTACTCTCCATGTCACTGGAGTCAAGCTATTCTGGCTGATGAATGATGAAAACCCCAAACCAGTCATTGGATGCTTGGTTTCTGTCCAGGGAGAACCTAGCTTGGCAGCTCGTGCTGGACCGTCCCCATTGGGTGCATGGTCAAGACTGATTTGCATATGGCTTGGTTCAAACTGGAATGGCATAGGGAGCAAAAAAAACAATGGATTTAGGCCCAGATCTCTGTACTTGGGTGAATGTATGCCATTGGTCTACATTCTGTCCATCAATTGTTCTTTTTAAAAGCCTGGATTACCTGAAGAAGTCTTGCATGACATCACTTGGATGCAATGTTTTAAAAGAGTATTCTAGTCCATTTCCAATATTCAATATTCCAATTTCCAAATTTATCAAAGAGTGAGCCACATGATAAACAATGTATAAACCTCGGTGACCTATTTCATGGAAGTGCATTCTTTCATTTTCATCTTGCCCGAAAATAGCCATTGACTGTAATTTATTTTGACTTTATATGGTAGAGGGAAATTGTTTGCACCAATATTCACTTACAGGTAAGACAGATATGGCAGGAGCACTGCACAGCACGATAGGATTGGAAATATGAGAGTGTGAATGGCAGAGATTATAAGTATCAGCTTTTGACTGTGAGAGAGATTTTGTGTATTTGAGAGTCTGAGGGTGTGTGAGAGATTGTGTGAGTAATTGTATGTGAGAGGGTGTGAGAGTATGTGTCTATGAGTTTGTGTGTTATGCTTGCTGATGTGCTGAAGGTCCTGAGGTAATTTTGACATCTGGAATACTGGTGGGCCGAACTCGTGGAATTTTACTCAGCGGAATTCCACTAGTTACTAAAAAAACAGCGAGATTCTGCAGAGCTCTGCCAATGGGCGGATATAGGCATGGCGTGCTGTATGCGCTGTTTTTAGCACTGGGAGAGCGTTCCATGCTGTAACATCACTGAGAATGGTATCGTGAGGCGTGCCAAAGAGTGCAGCTACTCTCGTTGATTTTACTGCTACTCAAGTAGGCTTTCTACTTGAGCGGCAGTGTTCTGACTGCGAACGGTTGAATCCACCTGCATTGGAAAAATCTTGCCAAGTGTCACCATAGTGACCGAAAAACGCGATAGAAACACCAAATCTCGCTCACTGACTTAATGTTTTGGCACAAACACGAGAAAAAACTCTACTACTCTGCAATTCATCAGAATTTAGCTAGAACTCAATACAGACTTGCCAAAATTCCGCCAAATCCACCAGCAGGATGGAATATTTCGCCCATCCCTAATCTGAAGGAGGGCACCTGTGGCATATGTTGGCATTGGAGTTGCTACCCACAGCAATATGTATGCCCTGGCATACTGGAGGTAATTTGTGACACATTGGTCACGTCTGATAAGTCTACCTTGCTTGCTTTGCTCGCTCAATTTGTCACAAGTGTCACGTCCCATCACTTTCAAAGTTCACCAGCTTCCTCTGGGGAGCAGAAGTAGCAGAGAGCAGAGATGGCAATATATGACAAGAAGAGGCATTGTACTTGCATAAGTGGCAGAAGCAGATATTTTACAAAGAAATTAACTGCATTTTCCAATCTACAAATGTACAAAATTGGTTATATTTCACAAGTGGGCGAGTCTGCTGCACTTCCAATTTATTTTAAAAATTGAGACCAAGGCCTCACTAATAACACTGGGAACCTGGATCTCCAGTCTTTGTGACCCCAGTCTTTTCCATTTGTTGTTTTTCCACCCCTGGCATTTTGACTCGACTCTTTCCATTCCCATTTTTCCACCAAAGTCACACCAGTCTCTGCCTCCCCGCTAACTGACTTCCTACTCCTTGCCTTCGCACTCTGTGTCCTCAATCTCTCCCTCCCTACTCTCTTGACACCTCCATACTTTCCCTGTTTCTCTTTCTTCTCTCTCCCACACATCTCTCTTTGTTCTCCTTTTCTTCCCTCTCTCGTAATGCCTCTTTGCAGTACATTAATGTCTGGTGTGTGTGAAAACAAAAGGAGTGAAATTTGCTATTGTTGCTTTGTCTTACAACTCGCGCTCCAGGATAGAACAGCTTACCTGGGCTCACAGGTCAGGCTGTATTGTTTCCATTGGACAGGACCAAGACTGATTTGCATATGGCTTGGAACAAACTATGGTGTGCAGAATAACAATGTTTTGGGGTTGGCCCCAAGTAATTACCAGCTGAGATTAATTAAATCATTCCATCATCACTTTAGTCTAGTGCATTATGGGGCACTCCTTCCTAGGAGCAGTGAATAATACATTAGCTGCTCTGGCCACTCATTTATCATTCACCTCTTCCTTTGTTTAACATTTTTCAAGGGTGTCCTTGTCCCACCTGGGACACCCACAGACTTATTTTTTGTTGAGGTCGCAGGGGTTGCGTAAGGGCCGCCTCTGCCCCACTGACTCTCTGCAAGCTGCCCCATTCCACAAAGCCACTCAGGAGATGGCAAATTTATTTATGTATTTATTTTTTAATTCTACGGTGCCGTGGTACTTTGTTTGCCACTGTCTGTGTGCACAGTACTCTGTCCGTTTCTCACAAAGGTCTATGCTAAAGAAACCCATCAATTCAAATCCTCCCAGTAGTATCTATGACAGATCATTGCGGACAGCCTAAGCACCTAAGCTTGCGTTCTTCTTTGAACAGTGGTAAAAAATTGAAGTGATGAATGGAGATGCTTGAGACAAGTGTAAACATGGGAATTCCTCCCGGTAGCAATTCATTCCACCATTTTTAGTTCACTAATGCCATTAAAGAAGTGGCCAAACAATATTTGTCCTAGCCTCAAGATGAGCCCAGCCCAAACTGCCCTGTTTCAACGCTAACACAAGCAGCCTCAAATACATTTTGAAGGCCTCTTGAGCGAGCTGAGGTTTGAGTCCTTAGGGTACAGGAGTAGGGAAAAGCATCACGTACCTGGGTTTGCTCTGTTATAGAGCATAAATGTAATGGGTAGAATGCTACAGCCAGGTGTTACTAAGCAAATGCATCTGGACCACACTGCATTGTTTTAACTCCTCTGTTCAGTTGTAGAAGGTTGGCAAGTAATGCAGATTTGGTCCCAACCCAAAAAAGAATAGTTCACCCCCTGCCTTTAGGTTATGCCCCCTCAAACAGGAATAAAGCCCCTTAGTTGCGTCGCAACCTCGACTAGCCTCGCGGTGCATCCCTGCTATGCATCTCTCCGAGTAGAGCAACATTGTTCGGGAAAATCCAAGAGGACTGGAGCCAGGTCAGTTTTTCAGGATGACGTCAGATTATTTAAATGAGCTCCATTTAGTTTTGTCGTTTGCAATTCTATTTTATGTGGGTATCATAAAACTCGGTCACTTATCTCGCTTTTCAGGGGGTACCCCGGTTACCCCGGAATAGTGAATAGTGGAGTGCACCATTTTATGATCTTAGATTGTGCTGGGGATCAAACTACATTTTGTCCTCCATAGTTTGGTCCCATTTTGCTGCACGTGGTCTTCTTTTGGCAGCCTTGAATCTCTTGCTGAGAGGTTAGTTGCCTCCGGAATGCTTCTTGCCACAGTGTGTGCGCTGCCCCTGAAACTGCTTCTTTTCTTCTCCATGCTAGCTACAGCTGTTACTGCTGCTATTTTTGTCCTTGGATTTCACATGCATTACTCTTCTAGTGTTGTTGTTATCGTGAATCTTGGGTGGTGTCTGCATCACCTATTTTCAAACACTTTTCTCCTTGGTCTATTTTTGCTGCATTTAACCATGAGCAGTTGCCCCATAGGGTTTATCCAGGTGGAAAATGGCTATTAGTGTCTTATACAGGAATGAAGTTTGGGATTTCTTGCATTGCATTCTTTTGATTATGATACCATAGATTGAATTTCCCCACTAAACAAACATAATTTTGAGATCTTAGTTACAGCATGGGATCGCCCGCATGGTAGATCACAGAAGACACCTGCACAAATTGTGCCAGATATTGCTAAAGCCTAACAAGGGATGACAGTCCATCTTTCTGTTAAAGGATGTTACGGATGGGATAGGAAAGGATACAACATCCAGTGCACATTCTTGAGCTGAAAATAATGCAGCATTTTCAGCTAAAGCATAAATTACGGTAGTGATTGACTACCGTTTGGCACAAGATACATGGGTGATGAGAATCGACAGCAGTCTGAAGTGTATGTTAATCTTTCTAGAATGCATTTAGGTTAAACCCGAGTCAGCACTTTCAAGCGAGTAAACCTGGCCATTGTTTATAAGTTTCCTGACATGCGGCTGCAATAGATCCATTACTGCATTAATGGAAGAATAAAATCTGTACTTCTCAATAATTATTGAGATTTAGGGGCTGAATTTAGATTAACCGCCTTATTACGAGTATGGTGGTCCTCATGGGCCGCCCGCAGTATTCTGAGTGTGGCAGTCGGACTGCCAGAAAACTGCTAGCTCCACTGGGATCAAGGATCCTACTGCTCTGGCGGTCTGCAACCAGCCGTAATATGCTTGGCAGTGCGGAAGCCGGCACTGCCTAGCATATTACGACCTACATATTCACCACCCTTTTCATGGCTGTGAGCCCACCATGAAAAGGGTGGAGGACATGCAGGAAAAGGGGCCCTAACAGAGCCCCCAGCCGGATTTGGGCCTGGGGGTGCATGTGGGGGGGGCACATGTTGTGCCCCAGTGGAACGCCTCTGTTCCTGCACGGTGTGGCGTGTACTGGGGTGTGCCTGTGGCGGGCTTCCGACCGCCCTATTGCAGCCAGGGCAGTCAGGCTGCCCTGGCACTGCCGTAACTGCCAAGGATCAGAGATCCCTGGTGGTGGTGCAGCACTCTTGAGGCCACAATATGCTCTGTCCCACCAAGCATATTACAAGTTTCCTCTACGCCACGGATTTCATGGTGGTGAGACCGCCATAAAAACCATGGTGTAGAGGAAACAAGGGGGGGTCTGAGGGCCATGGGGTGCATGCAGGGGGACACATGTTGTGTGCGGGCATCCCAGTACCTGCACGGCATGGACTGCGGCAGTCAATGAAAAAGAACTGCCTGCCATACAGGAGAAAACTCCTAATCTGGAGGATGGTTCAACCACAGGTTTGGCAGTGCGGTAGCGGGGCGGTCCCGCTCCTGCACCTGCAAACTCATAATTATTTATAAAATAATATTTTAAAGTTTTTTATAGCACTAGCTAGACTAGAAGGTATCAGAGCACTTTACATATAATGCGAGATCATTTGAATGAAGTACATGCATAAATACAGACAAAGAAAATCGTTAGGCCACAAAGGTAGTTACAGTATGCAGACATAGGTACAGTGTGAGCTGTAGAGTACAAGACATAGTAGACAGCTGAAACAATATATTTATTGCTGCAACTGGTCAAGTCAGAATGGGTGTGACCTTTGGGAACATAGCTCAGTTAGGGTACGTGTTAAAGTATTTGTTGAGCAGTAGGGGCCTGATTACGATGGACTGGTGAACCCGCCACCGGCAGGCTGCCGGTGGCGGGTTCACCACCATCGTAAGGCCTTTGTGTGCTGGCGGGCAGAAAGCCTATCCGCTGTGGGTCCGACAAAGGCAATAATTACGATTGCCTGTAGGACCCAGCTCGCATCCACAAAATGGTGGCGGTACCTAGCAGGCACCGCCCGCCAAATTTGGATGCTGCATACCCGCCAGCCTGTCTATGATGGTTCAACCGCCAATGAAAGAGTGGCGGGGATGAACTTTGGGGGCCCATTGCAGGCCCCCCTTGTGTAGGGGCATGTGGAATTCGCACATAGGTACCTCCCCACAGTTCCCTGCACCAGGTGGCAGGCACGGCGTGGTGCCTGCCACGTAGTGCAGGGAAATGCACAACATGCATTTTTACCAGTGCTGTGGGTTTCTCCAGCCAGCAGCATCCGTACCATTGGTAAGCATGCACAATGCGACCGTCACTGTGGCTGCCGGTCCCAATACCCGTGCCGATGGCAGACAGACTTAAGTCCGTCCGCCATCGTAATCAGGCCCTAGGTGTTTAAGGTCCCTTTTGGAGCAGGAAAAGGAGGAGTTGCAGCGCAGGTCTCTAGGGAGTGAGTTTAAGATCCTGGGAGCATTTCCAGAAAATGACCATGTCGAGGATTATTTCTTTCTTAGTTTGGGAGGTATGAGAAGAAGTGAGTTGGAGCTCCTTAGAGGTATGGCTCTTCCAGCTTTCGAAAGTTTGTTCTCCAGATAGTTGGGGCTATGTGTGTGACGGGCTTTGTGGGTGATGCAAGCAGTGTTGTAGAAACACCTTCCTTTGATTGGGAGCCAATTGAGGCCCTTAACATCTGGACTGCACTGCTAGTTCCAGATAAGCTATTTCGAAATATGGGTTCAGGGAAATTTCAAAAGCTGAATTGTCATCATTGGTGTTTGGACAAATTATCAATTAAAAAATATCAGGAGGCAGAAATATCAGAAATTAAATATCATGACACACAAATATTTTTGACAACAATATCGTTTTTTGAAGTTAAATAATATTGCTGTAAATAATATCTAGTTTCTAATATCAGTTTTGGTAATATAGTGGTAAAAAATATAGTTATTTAAATTATTTTAATGTGTTTTAGCTGATATATTAATTCTTTGTGTTACTATTGTATATATAAATGTTATTGTTTTTAAAATATAGCTTGTAAAGTTAAGTAATTAAGCAATTTAGAGTGTTGTAGCAGGTTGTTGGTTTTGTAGGGGGATAGGGTGGGAAGTTGATTAGGTAATAATTAAGAATTAATAATAAATTCTAATTAATTATATGATTGATATTTATTGTGTAATTTATGTAATACTGATTTATTTTTGCTATGTGTTATTTGCGGGGTGTTAGGTTTGTAGGGATGTAGGGTGGAAAATTAATCAAGTGACAATTTATTAACAATGTGTTATTAATTGTTGATGAATTATTTAATTGATTTATGATTATGTAATTTATGGAACACTTAACTTATATTTTAGTTGCAGGCTGCTAGTTTTGTAGGGGTCTAGGGTGAGAAGTTAATTAAGTAATAATGAACAACTAATTATTAACTATTAATTAAATATTTATTTGATTTATTATAATTGTGTAAGTTATTGAATAGATATGTTTTTTAGGTTTATTTTCGGGGCGGGTTGCTTGGTTTTTGGAGGTACAGGGTGGGAAGTCAATTATTTAATAGTTAAATAACAATTATTTAATTGATAATTTTTTATTGAATAGTCTTTATGTAAATGATTGTTTTAATACATATTTATATTATTTTTCTGTCAATTGTTTTTATTAAGAGTTTAATATTTTTTCTACATACATGGGGTTACTCAAATACCTAATGTATTTGAAGTGAAGTATTTTCCTTACTATTGGTTACACTCCAGTAGGAATAGTAAAATGAATCTCTTTGCAGTTCAACACTTTCCCTACTGTTGCACTGTTTGGACTGGGAATAGTAAATTACACCCCTCCGAAACGCAACACTTTCCCTACTGTTGCAGAGATTGGAGTGGGAATAGTAAATTTGACTCTTCCAAAGTCCAATACTTTCCCTAGTGTTGTGCTGTTTGTAGTTGAAATAATAAAATGTACTCCTCCGAAATCCCATGCTTTCTCTGCTGCTGTACTGCTTTAAGTGGGAATTGTAAATGTAACTCCTCCAAACTCTAACACTTTTCTTACTCTTGTATAGACTGGAGTGGTTTTAGTGCATTCCACCTCTCCGAAGTCCACCGCTTTCCCTACTGTTGCATGCACTGGAGTGGGAATAGAAAATTTGAACGCTCCAAAGTCCAACGCTTTCCCTACTGTTGCACTGACTGGAGTAGGAATAGTAAATCTAACTCCTCACAAGTTCAATGCTTTCCCTAATATTGCTTTTAATAGAGTACGAATAGTAAATCTAACCCCTTTGAAGTCCAACACATTTCCTACTGTTGCATAAACAGGGGGTAATAGTATATTTAATATTCTTAGTGGCTCTTAAGATGACGGAGGGACCGCCACCGCCAGGCCGGCGGTGGCAGTCCCTCCGCCATCTGGCTCCCATTCCCCCCCCACCACATTAGGATGGCGGGGGGAATCATTTCACAAGCGTGGCGGGCGCAAAGAGCGCTCGCCACACTTCCGCCACAGGTAATCGTTGCAATTGCCTGGTGGAGTGGTTCAGACCTGGGATATGATGGCGGTGGCTAGCAGGCACTGCCCGCCCGATCACAATGATGGTGTCAGCCAGCATTTCCATGGCGGTGGAACTGCCATGGAAAGGCTGGCGGAGGCTGGCTTCGGGGGGCCCGTTACTGGCCCCCTTTTTGGTGGGGGATCCAGTCGTGTACTGGGGGGGTACCCATGGTACCCCCCTAGATTTCGAAGCACAAGGTGGCAGACACCACACGGTGCCTGCCATGTTGCGCATGGAAATGCATATCGTGGCATTTTAACATTGCGAACGTTGCTGCAGCCAGCAGCACCATACGCAATGTTAAAACGCCAGGATGTGCCTGCCATACTGGCGGGTGCATCCTAAATGGGTTGGTGGACCGCCACATGTCAGGCGGGCGGTCACAGCACCGCTACGATGGTGGGCAGACTGATGTCCGCCCGCCATCATAATGTGCCCCTTAGACTCCACTAGTTTTTATAATATTGGTTAAATAGATTTTATTCTAAACATCAAGTAATTGCGGGATGCACTCCTGATTTTTCCAACATCTTTATCTCCTTTTATCGAATCATTTTAGTGTGCATGCATGCTGGGATAGTGCCTTGCCCCAACAGCACCTATACAAATCACCAGACTGTGGGAGGGAACATTTCCTCCACCCCAGCAGCACAGCCGATTAGTGGAATTCCTCCAATCTTCAAAATATATATAATATGTTAACCAATTTATCTTATTCTGTTTTTCCATTTCATCCATAGTTTTAACCATCTTTTTTCCGTTTCATCCACAGGTAGGATCATGCTCTCTCCCAACTTATATTCCCAACTTATGTGCCCATCCAGGCCTCTATCACAAACACATGATTGCCCATAACATTTTCCTTTATTAAAAAACCCAATGCATTTCGAGCGCTGCACGCTCTTCTTCAGGGGTAACTGTAAATATTAAAAAATATTCATTACTACATTGATCTCAATTCACCAGGATTAACGCTATACATTATTCATTGTATATCCCATGTATATATGCTTGTAAATCACATCAGACATCATCTCAATGTCATTCCGTAATCAAATGCATCCTCCAATCCCCACGTATTTTAGTTCAAACTTTTGGATTGGTATCCAAGAATGCCACCTTCTTGGAAGTGATTTCATAGGTGAATTTGAGCTTTACAGCATTGTTATTAAGCTTTTCGAAATATGTACAAAACTCTGCTTCTGTGCCATCCCATATGATTAGGAGCCATAATATTGTTTTCTTCATAGATTGATCGTTTTCAGGTGCCCAATGAGATATTTGGCTCGAACCATCCCATAACTAAGTTGGCGTAGTTTGGGGAGAATGAAAAGCCCATGGCACAGCCTTTGATTTGTTTAAAAATATGTTTATTAAACAAGAAGATGTTGTTATACAAGCAAAGTGTGATCATTTCATTATGATGTTCATATTGGATGTTCCTTTTACCTAAATAGTATTTGCACGCTTGGATTCCTATTGAGTGTTCAATGTTAGTATATAACGAGATGACATCCATGCTGACGAGTTTAAAATTTGGCTGCCATGAGATTCCTTCTAGCTTTTTTAGAAGATCTTTGGTATCCTGTAAATACAAACTTAGGTCTTTCACTAAGGGGGCAAGAAAATGGTCAATGTAATTGGAAATTGGTTCTAGTAATGAGCCGTTAGCAGAAACAATTGGCCTACCTGGAGGATTTACTCTACTCTTATGAATTTTTGGTAGGATGTAAATCATGGCCATCGTCGGATAATTTGTTGTCAAATACTTTTGTTCATCCTCATTTATAAGATATCTTTCAAGCCAATTTTTTAGGTGCTCCTGCAGTTTATTTTCAATTTCTTTAGTGGGATCTTGTCCCAAACAGATGTAGCATTCTGTATCCATTAATTGTCTGTTTGCTTCTTGGACATAGTCACTCTTAGTCAGCATTATGATGTTTCCACCCTTATCGGCCTGTTTGATTTCAATAGCACTATCTTGTTGTAATTGATTTAGTGCTTGTCGTTCATCTCGGGATAGATTATCACTTTGATTTTCATATTTGATTTTGTAGATATCTCCAATTCTGTCTTCATGGAAAAGATCCACTTTGTTGCCCGGGGGCAGGGTTGGGTAATAGAACGATTTGGGTTTTAAACCACTTTCCCCTGCTTCTAGCGGTGGTAAAAATTCTTCCAAATTTTCTAAGGTGCCTGTTTGGGATGTTTCAAGATCTTCTCCCATTGTCAATAGAGTTTCGAGAGCAGGCCTATCTTCTGCTAGTAAGGCACCTGATGATTCTATTGCCATATATTGTCTCTCTGTTGTTCCTTTTTCAGCAAATATTTTTGCTAGCTTAATTTTCCGAGTATATTTGTAGAGATCTACTCTAGTTTGTGCTATATTGAGATGAGATGTCGGGCAAAAGTTCAGACCCTTCTTCAGTAAGTTGGTTTCAATATCCGTTAGTGTTTTGTCAGAAAGATTAATTACGTTTAGTTCTTGCGTTAAAGAGATCGGGTCCTTCCGGAATCAAGCCCGTGGTCAGGTGGTGCGCGGTGCCGGTAAAACCCAAACCGAACTTTAGTAATCCAATTAGCTTTGAAATGAAGCGCACTCCCGAAAGTCCAAGTGCAGTAAGCAGATAGCTCTTTATTTCTCAAACGTTATGTGTTTCGACAAATTAATGTCTTGATCACACGATGAGTTTGATGGTAGTACATACATAAATAAACAAAAAACATGAACGTAGGACACATGTCATTCGCAATGGTTAGTGAAGGCAGCGGCCATATTGTAGCATACATATTAATGCATATGTAAATATACAAAAACAGCACATATTGGTAACATAGTATACAAGTCTAATCTGACCAATGATTTCTTTTAAAAAAGAGACTTAACAGACAAGTTTCAGGTGTCCAGTACGTGCAAACAGTTCTAAGTACGTGTAACCCAAGACGGGGGATCTTCAGGAAAGTGCTCTGCTCAAAGATGTGCCCAGTGGCATAACGTCTTAGGGAATGCGATTATTAGACCTGGTAAGGTTGCTAACAAATGCGATTACCTTGGTAATAAGGTAGATATGGATAAAACTAGGTAGCAACGGTGAATCGTGTCGATAATGTGGTGCTATCGGACTAGTGACAGTGTAGATCAGAGACAAAGTGCCTGAAAGTATTCACATGCCTATATGTTGAGAGCCAGTATTCTAATCCCATTGGTCCGATTAGGCTGCTAGTATTGCAAGACCGCACAGACATGCCTGAACCATGCGAGAATTATTTTACGCGCCAAGTGGCTGCTGTAGATGCAGTCCTAGTCAATAATAAGTGATACTAAATCAATACTAAGTGAAGCAAAAGTGAAAATCAAAACCACAAGATTCAATTGAACTTGTTAAAGTAAATTGAAGTAAAAATATCTCTTCTCTTGAACTCAGTACAAAACCCGGTCCCGGGGAAGAAAAGGGTAGGGATCCCGTGAAGTGACCATGCTGGTTGGTGGGTCCCTTCCTTTCCTCCAGTGAAAAGAGAAAGACAGGAAAAACAGTAAGTTCAGTGTAAATATATACATCTCATACAAAATAATTCATAGATGATGAATATATACAATTTATGCAGTAAAAACAGTTATCTGTGAGAAGTAGAAGGTAATAGACAATAGCATGGAGGGACAATAACTTCATACATCCATTAATCCTCATGTAAATGTGTTGCTAATTCTTCGTCAAGGTTGTGTCCCCCAGGGAATCTCGTTTCTAGCTCCAATATCCATTTGGATTCTTTTTTCCTTAATACTAATTCGCTGTTGCCACCTCTGTTGCCCAAATTTATCTGCTCAATGGCAAAAATGCGAAGAAGAGAACTATTGGATTGATGGCGTTCCTGGAAATGTCTGGCGATGGGGTAGTGCAGGTCAATGTTAGTAATGGCCCTACGGTGTTCCAGGACTCTTTTTTTGACCATAAAGGTCATACTTCCTATGTGTCTTAGCCTGCAGGGACATTCTAAGATATAGATGACAAAGCTGCTGCTACTTGTCAGACACTGTGTTATGTCCCTGTTTTTGTTGTATCCCGGAATATAAAATTATTTGACAATGTGACTAAATTTGCAAGCTTTGTAGTGCCCGCAAGGAAAGAAACCTTTGTGGTTATGTATGTTAGCTTTGTGGGATTCGGTAATGTCCCCTTTGACTAGAATATCTCTCAGTCTTCTGCCCTTTCTATAAGTGACCATCGGTCTATCACTCAAATTGGGACCTATGATGTTGTTGGTTTTCAAAATGTTCCAATTATCAGCTAGAATTGTGTGGACTTTTTTGGACTGTTGATTGTATGTGGTAATCACTCTAGTGTTGGTCTCATAGATTTCTTTTTTCTCTACATATTCAAGAGACTTCTCTCTGCTGGTAGCCCTTATTTTCTGACTGCTTTTTTGAGAACCCACTCTGGGTACCCCCGATCTCTGAATCTTTTTAACATGGTTTCTTGTTCATCCTTGTAGGTGTCCTCAGTATTACAGTTCCTTCTCATCCTCAGTAGCTCCCCATAAGGAATACTCCATATATATGTGTGTGTGTAACATAACTAATAATTATTTATTTTACATTATATTATTTGTTTACTATTACTAAGATAATATATATGTACAGATATATTTTCATAGTAGTAAATACCAAATATTAAAAAATAATGTATGATAAATATTTTTATTGAAAATATTGTATTATTGTGTATTTATATATATATATGTATCTATATTATCTACTGGCGGTCGCCAGTAGATAGTTATAGTTAGGACCGAGTTCCCATAGGAAATCTGAAAATTCTATTTTGAATAACTTTGGCGCCGGTTGACTTATCTTCGTGAAATGTTCAAAACTAATGGGGTGCTCTGCTCAGCTCCTACCCTGAAAGTCTCGGGGTGATTCGTCAAGCAGGGGCTGAGAAAACAGGGGGTCCCAAAACGCGTTTTCCCCATGCATTTTCCCATAGGACCTTTAGTCGAAGGTACAGCCCGAACGGCTGAACAGAATTACTTGAAATTTGGCAAAGAGGTAGTCCTCAGGTCAGGCATGTGCCTTTTGGATATATGGTGTCAATCTGTTCAGTAGTTCCTGAGAAAATTGCAGTTAAAAGTACATAAATATCTATAAGCGCGCACGGTGCGCGCACTAAATGTCCGCGAGCGTAATTCTGATTGGTGGTTAGATGTCAGTCAACATTCGAATCGGTCGAAATCAGGAAGTGTGGGACACCATTTTGTGTGTGACAGTGAAAAAGAAAGGTGGAGAACGTGAAAACGGGGGCAGGGTAGAGCGTTCCTGACCCCCTAGTCTTTGTCAGGGGGTCCCTGAAGGATCCCGAAGGGTGAAAAAAACATTTTAGTTTTTTTCAAAAAATCGCGGGGTGCGCGAACGGTGCGCGCACGGCGGCAAAAAATTCATTAAAAAAATAGAATTAAAAATCAAGTTTAAGTGTTTAGATGTTGGTTGGCTCTAAAAAGAGCCGTTGTGTTCATTGATTGTTTTTTTGTACCTACAAGTAAGTACCGATGCAGAGTCTAAAGTTCAAGAGGAAGACTCTGTTCCCTTCATCAGAGAAATGTACACCGTCTCCTCTATAAATGCCTTGCATGTTGTAACGCAAGTTGTTGTGGTATATAGAACCCATACCATAGTCTCTGAGGAAAGCAGAAACAGACTTATTGACATGCTTTCTTGCTTTCTCAATCTGCGGACAATATTGGTTGGACCAGTTCCACTTTTGCCTTTGGCATATATTAGAATATACAAAGGTAGTTTGTGGAAAAAGTGACATCAATTGCACAAAGGTGTCCTTAACAAGCATTTCCAGACCTACCCCAGTTAAAGTGCCTAGGTAATTTCCACCACAGTGCACAATTATAAGGTTAGGCTGTGGGAGATGTAGAAAGGATTTCACCAAAGGCATTAATTGGTGCCACTTTAACCCTCTCTGACCAATCCATTTAATGTCTACGTTTGGCAAAGCAAGGTCTTTCACAATACTTCTTTTTTCTGCATACTTTTCACTCCAGTAGACATAGCTATGACCTACAATCCCTCTGTGAACATCTTTCAAGGAGATCTGGATGCACTCAGAAGGTGTCTTTCAGTAGAATGGCAATATGAAAAGAAAGATAGTTGTAAAATGGAGGCTTACATACTTTTTTTTAAAATAAAAAGAACTCATTGGCTGTTTCAGACCATTCAACACTAAAAACTAGGCTGTATGTTTACATTTTTAAAAGCATGTTTTGTATTGGTTCAGAAAAATGTGTTCCCACAGAACATTACTTTGGATATGCTGTTAGGTTTGAAAAGTCAACCACTCTTGCTCTTTGGATTAGAAACATTGTGTGCTAAACGTCTGACCTCTCTGCTCACACCAGTGTTCCATGATCTGTTGCTATGGTAGCAGGCAGAAGTGATGTTGGGGGTAGGAATCATTTGGAAAGGGTTGACATTTCCCTCACTCTGCATTACTCACTGCCATTCCCTTACTCATTCTTTCTTCTTACCTGTATCCTCTACCCTTAGTCCCTTTGTTGCAGTCAGTCTTTCACTTCCCTTTCATGACTGATCATAGTTTCCTTTTCTCACTCATTCTGTCTGTCCTTTCCTCCTCTTCACTCAGTCATTTCAATCATTTCAATCATTCATGTATACACTACACATTCATTCAATAAAATTACAACATAATATATTAGGAATATAGCTCTTCTTGGAGAAGTGAAGTGAGTTCTGAAAAGAACTGTTTTTTTGTCTTTTTTGTTTTGTATTTTTTTTTAGTTTTTTAACAATTTTGTATTTTTTTCGATTTTTTTAGAGCACCAAAAAAAACCAGGGAATGAAAAACTGTTCAACAGGAACAAAAAAAAAAAATGAAAAAAATTATGGGCTGGAGCATGTGTGCTGCTGTATTTTGTTCTCTATCAAGTTAATGCTGCTCTCTCCGTAACAAAGAACAGCATTGCACACATTGCAATGTATGTGCACCTTCTTGAAAAGTGGGCGGATGTCTAGTGCCCTGGTGCACGGTGAATCTGCGGCCGCAGATGATGTGCTCGGCTGAGCAGGTGGAGGGTTGTCCCTTAGGGCTCTAGTTGTTTCTCGAGCATAGCGTACTGGATGCACTGTTTTAAAGTGTCTCAGTATCGAATAAATACTAAAGGAGTATTTTTTGCTCGGATCTCCTCTTGATAATACAGTTCTGCAAATAGTGCATGTCACCTTCGGTGCATTCACCTTCTTTTGGCCCTCTGGAAAAGTGAAGTAATTCCAGATGAGATTGTTTTTGTTTGCTCTTCCTTGGTGCTTCTACAAAGGTCTCCTCCTCACTCCCTGAAGTTGACTGCTGTTCTGCCATTTTCAAGTAAGATTTCATTCGAGTAGCTGTTCAGCTCCTTCTTCCAGGAAATCAGAAGAAATAGTGAGGGGAGTGGGTGTGGTGTTTGAAGATTCTGGAACAGAAACTACTATGAACCAATGAAAAGTGTTGTTTCGTAATCACATGACTAGCCGTGCGCGCACGGAGCACGCGCGCATGCGCGCACAGAGCACGCACGCATGCACGCACAAAGCACGCACAGTGGACGCACGCATGCGTGCACGGAGCATGCACGCATGCGCGCATGGAGCACGCACCATGCGCGCACGGTGCACGCACCCCCGCAGCAGAAGATAGCCAAAGAGAAAAGTTAAGAACGTGAAAACACGTAACGGAAGACACTTTCTAACACCCTAGGCCTTGTCACAGGGTCTCAAAAGGACCCACAAGAGCAAAAAAAACCCTAAAAAAACCCATTTAAACTGTTTATAAGTTTATAGAAGATATTAACTATGCTGTTCAACTTTATCCAAATTCAAAACAAAAGAGCTGAGCCATTCCATATTACAGGATACAGTCAATCTATAACTATATAAATAGGTAGTTTATTGTAAAATAAATATATAAAAAATATAATAATACATACATCAATTAGCATTTAAAAAAACTTGCAAATTCAGTAAAAAAACATAGGTTTCACACATGTTATAGTTAGGAATTAGCATTTAAAAACCTTGGAAATTTACTGAAAAAACCATAGGTTTCACACACGTTATAGTTAGGAATTAGCATTTAAAAAACCTTGCAAATTCACTGAAAAAACCATAGGTTTCACACACGTTATAGTTAGGAATTAGCATTTAAAAAACCTTGGAAATTCACTGAAAAAAACATAGGTTTCACACATGTTATAGTTAGCTGGACATTTCACTCGTACAAAACCATTGAAATTCCCCCGTTATAGTTAGTTCAGCTAACTATAACTCGCGCGCCCGCAATCCACTGCTGATGACGTCACATATTATATCACTCATGACATGGTCAGTGACATCACTCATGACATCACTGATGACATCTCAAATGACATCACTGATGACATCATCGATGACATCATCCTTGTGTAAGAGTGGCAGACCTCCTATTATCCTAATATAAACTTCGAGACACACATTGAAAAATACAAACTAAAGTTTTGAAAACTATAGAGATACCAATACCAGTTAGAACAACCTATTCAGTAATTCCAAAATCTACATACGCATCCACTCATTCATCAACACTTCTATATAGTCACTCATACATGTACTCAGTCATCATATCTACTCATACACCTATACATCCTGTTACACACCTACACTCATACATAGTTACTCACACACATACTTACACATGCAAATAAACATCCATTTACTTGCATATACAGCTATACACACACCACTACACTTACTTCTAACGAAACATACACATACTTACTCTCTTAAACAATCACTTATAGAAACACATACTTATTTATACAGAAACTCTACCAATCTCTCACTCTCATATATCCTCAATTATATACATCAATACTCACATATACTAGTTTAAAACATATGGACTTACTCATAAAGACACCATTGAGACAGTCATTCACTCTCTTACTCACCCATACACACACTCATCCACCCATGCTGTCCTGCTCACATACTGTCTTCAAAACACATACAAACAGTGAGTCACTCATTCATGCTTCTATACGCTAAGTAATGTCCCCCACTGAACCATACAGACACTCATACTGATACTCTAAAAACGAACTAATAACCCATATACACACTCATGTAGCTACTCACCAACCCATGCAGCCACTTAAACACAAAGTGAGACACTGATACAGATATTTAAATATTTAAACATTACTCACTAATACTTGTATTCACTAAGATACTGTTAATAAGTCAGTTATACAATTAATTTTTTTACAAAAAAAACATCCATTTAGACACTTATTTACCCATTTATTCTTCCATTAACCTTTAGATATACATATATAAAAAATATTTAGTTTTTCAGAAAGACACATATTCACTGGATGATGTCATCAGTGATGTAATTTGAGATGTCATCAGTGATGTCATGAGTGATGTCACTGACCATGTCATGAGTGATGTAATATGTGACGTCATCAGCAGTGGATTGCGGGCGCGCGAGTTATAGTTAGCTGAACTAACTATAACGGGGGAATTTCAATGGTTTTGTACGAGTGAAATGTCCAGCTAACTATAACATGTGTGAAACCTATGTTTTTTTCAGTGAATTTCCAAGGTTTTTTAAATGCTAATTCCTAACTATAACGTGTGTGAAACCTACAGTTTTTTCAGTGAATTTGCAAGGTTTTTTAAATGCTAATTCCTAACTATAACGTGTGTGAAACCTATGGTTTTTTCAGTGAATATATATATATATATATATATATATAGAGAGAGAGAGAGAGAGAGAGAGAGAGAGAGAGAGAGAGAGAGAGAGAGAGAGAGGGAGATTTATCACATAATAGCATTAATGTATAATAAATATTTTTATTTATATACAAATATTTACCATTTAATAATTAAACTCTATATTAAAAAAATTACAATTGTCTACTTTAGGAAAATATTAGCATCAATAATATCATTTTTCCGGTATTTTTGTGCTTACCAATATAAGTATAGGAGATGTTAATGTGCTAAACAATATTTTGGACAGAATATTTTTGTCAGTTGATATGGTTTATCGCGATATTGTGTCAGTGATCCGTCATAGTTATGTGGACAATCCTGAAAAAGTGAGTTCTGTAAAACTGTGAAGAAATGGACTGGCAGACTGAGGGTCTGATTTTACTAGAGCCCACATTCATGAAGGAAATGCACCTTAATATGAAGTTACAAACATTTTCCAGCTTGAAATCAAATTTCTGTGAGAAATCTCTCTTCATAGCTCCAGTCAAATAAATGAATTACTTACACATTTCCTTGTCCCAGCTCGAAAATTCCCACACTTTTGCATTTTGTTTAGCTAACTGCGATAAGTACAAATGCGAATAGTTCTTGGGTTTCGCAAACTTTATTGAATGGTTCACCACTTACAAATGAGAAAGTATCATGCTCCATTTGTAGGTAATTAAAGAAGAATAGGCTCTTAATCCTGGATGAGACTGCCCATGGAGCTTTTCATAAAGTAATAGCACTCTTAGTGCAGCCCTTGTTCTACAACACCTTGAACAAGCAGCTATTCAAAGTAAAGGCCTGGGCTTTGGTACAAGCTGTGTGCGCGCTGCTGTCTTTGGCAGTGTGTATTGAAGTCAATCATTTTTTTAATTTCCAGGGGAAGGAATCCATATCTGCTAAACTAGAATGATCTCTTCAATAAAGGTAGAATTTTCTGTGTGGCAATCTTGTAATCCCCATAACATTTTATAAAGTCACAAGCCATGCACCCTTAAAGAAGAGAACCAAAACGTGTATCACCAACAATAAAGATTCTACAATGTGCCGTGCTTTGGTGTCTAATTGGGTTAAATGACATTTCCTTATTGAACAACATGGTGTCTTAAAGAAGCACAATGTTTAAACATGAACTTTCCATATTTTGTTGCAAATCGCTCTTTACATTAGAGAATATGCATTTATCAGAGGTGTTCAACATTTGTCCACAAGGGCCGGGTCTATGCTAGATTTTAAGGGAATCCACATTAGATTAATGTGCATACAGAATGATTTATGCCATGCATATATTGAAAATATGACATGGATCTTTTCCTTATGTGCCAACGTTTGACATCCCTGCTATAGCTGCACCTCTGAGAATGGTGAGGCAAATGTGTGGGTAATATTTCCATAAGGTGAAATAACAGCCATCGTAGTTTTCTTTTCATCTCCTGCTATTGAGGGCATGTTGTGCTAAATTTCATTGAATAGAAAATAGACAACATGTAGGGCACATTTATGATGAGGTGGCACTGGAGAAAAGTGATTTATATATTAACAATATAGCTATGCCATTTAATATAATTCGACAGGTCGGCATACTGATAAGACGTAAGCTAAAGACAAGCTTCTATAGTCTTCTATTTGGCCTACTGCTTATCAAGAAGTTAATGCCTATATACTTCCTGTTTTAGTCCAAGATATGGACAAACATATTACTCAACTAATAAAGCAGCTATATCCAATGTTATTGTGGTGTGTTGAATTGATATGGCCAGCATTATAAAATTGGTATTAATGCTATAATATTGGGGGCAGAGGGATCCCTTTCCAAACTATGGAATTTCACACATTTGAGACATGTATATACCTTAAAAAAGCAGATAAAATCTTTCTGTCATCGTGCTCAATTTAGCATCACTGGAAATAATGTCTGTTGTGGTTCTCAGTTTGTTCTCATTTCTGGAAGGTGTTATGTTTGAACTTGGGAGTTAGAAGGTGTTAGATTTGGGGGTCTCTAGTTGACAGAGGTAGGTACCTTTGACCAAATGGGGACCCTTGCTTCAAGTCAGGGTAAGGGGGTACACTCCTAAAATAACTCCTGCTCACCCCCTTGGTAGCTTGGCACGAGCAGACAGGCTTATCTCAGAGACAGAGTGTAAAGCATTTGTGAACACATACAGTAATACTGTGACAACACTACAGATGGACACCATTCAGGTTGTATTATAAAAATATGTATTTTTTATATAGACTTATTAAAAGATCAAACCACAAAAATCCACAATACTGTACTCAAAAATAGACTTTAAAATGGTAGGAAATAGCTTAGTTCTCTTAAGATTGTAAATGCGACACTTTACTCTCAAAGCACCTTGAATGCGTAACGCAGAACAAACAAAAGGGTCGCAGGGAAGATGATGTGTTGGTTCCTTACACTCAGGGGAGTGGATGCGTTGGTTCCTTACTGCTGCGCAGGGGAGTTGATGCTCGCTTCCTTACTGTGTTGGGAGGTGATGCGTCGGTTTCTTACTGCTCTCCGGTATGATGCGACAAGATGGCGCCTCGATGCGATACTTCTCTCCGGTGCGATGCAACAAAATGGTGTCTTTGTTACGATGCGACAACGTTGATGCGATGCATGCACGCCTGACGGCCGTGCGGTGACTCGATGATCTTTGGAGCCGCAACAAGCCCTGCGACATGCTTCTCCGTTGATGCGATGGCAACCTCTGCGGCGGCGGCGCGCTTCTCCGGTGATGCGCCGTGCTTCTGCGATGCGATGGCGACCGCGGCAGCGGTGACACGCTTCCTTGGCAACTGCTGCAGCGGCGATACGCTTCTTGTCGTTGAGTTGCGCTTCCAGCTCCCAGCGACACACAGTCTCTCAGAAGGCCCAGCACAACAGTAGGCACTTCAATTCCCAGCAAGGGAATTCAGGGGGGAGCTGGTTGGTGAAGTCTTGTATCCCTGAGACTTCAGGCAGGAGGCAAGCTCAAGTTCAAGCCCTTGGAGATCTTCTGCAAGTTGATGAAAAGCACACTGAGTCCTCTTCTCCTTTCTTTGGCAATGAAGCAACCACTGCAGGCAATCACACAGAACAGGGGTAGTCTCCTCCTTCAGCTTCCTGGTTCTTCTCCTCTTCCCTTTTATACACCAAAATCCTTTGTTTCTGAAGGCAGAGAGTGTCTGTACCTAGTCCAAACCAGTTATGTGCAATCCTAGAGCACTTTGTGTACAGGACTCCTTTTTTCCTTTGACAGTGTGGGCCAGGGTCATCAGACGCACCACAGGAGGTGGAGCCAGCGTTGTGGAAGGCAGGCACAGCCCTATTCAGGCCCAGGTGCAACTCCTCCCACCACTCCTCATGCAGATAGATCTATTCAACCTTGAGCTGACTCACCCTGTCTCCTGGAGCCCCCAGCCCCTGTCACTCAGAAACCAGACATGGAATACACAACCTACCAGAGGCAGGCTTGGATGGTTAGGCAAGAAAATATTTACTTTCTAAAAGTGCTATTTTCAAACACAGAATGTTAAAACCAACACCACTAAAAGATGTATTTTATCATTCTGAGTTCAGGCATACTAAACTTGAATTTCTACCATGTTTCCTGGGTCAGTTAGGATTATAAGGTGTTATAATCAAACTGCCCATTCTGGCCTATGGGAACAGTAGCCTTGCAATATTGAAAAACGAAAATGGCTGTAATTCACTATTAGGACATGCCACAGACATCAGGGCATGTCCTACCTTTTACATACAATGAACCCTGCCCTTGGGCCTACCTTAGGGGTGGCTAACATGTAGAAAAGGGAAGGTTTAGGGACTGGCAAGTGCGTGCACTTGCCAAGTCAACATGGCAGTACCAGACTGCCCACAGGCTCTGCAATGGCAGGCCTGAGACACACTTTACAAGCTGCAAAAAAAGACACCTATGCCCCCGCTGATAAAAAATCCCAGCGAAATCAGGCCTGAAACGCGTATGGCAAGCGGCTGACTGGAGTGTACATTCTTCCCTGCTGCCCGCAAATAAAGAAGTGAACTCGAAAGTGTGTTGGCGTTTTGATGCAGGGTAATCTCTGGTTTTGTGTATCTAACTGTGGCGTGCTCTGCTGCCAGAACGCCCAACCGCCAAGAAGCGGACCTGCAGCGCCCTACGAGTGGCGCAGTGTGTGGACTTTCGAGCCTGATTTTGCTGGGATTTTTTATCAGCGGGGGCATAGGTGTCTCCCCTTCAGCAGATCCACTTGGAGAAAGAAATATTGGGCACCAAACGAAAGACAGCACCTATTTAGGTGCAAGAAAGGACTACAAATACCATGAGGCAATGGGGCCGTTCAAGCCTACAGAGGCGGGTCTTTGCAATATTTAAATGTCCCTCAATTGCTGTCAAGACTTTGATGCAGTAGCCAGTGAACAAGGGCGGAGGAGCCCGAAACGTGTATGGCAAGCGGCTGACTGGAGTGTAAATTTTTCCCTGCTGCCCACAAATAAAGAAGGGAACTCGAAAGTGTGTTGGTGTTTTGATGCAGGGTAATCTCTGGTTTTGTATATATATATATATAAGTATATGTATATATATATATACATTTTTTCTTGAACTCCGTAGGCTTTGAGCAGGGTTTGACAGCAACGAAGCACAGACCACAAGATAAACCAGCAAAGATTTATTCGATAGTTCCCTCGACCTTTACAGCCATGACGCGTTTCAGCCCGGAAGGGCCTTGATACATATATACATATATCCAAAAAAAGAGTTGCCCCTGTGAGGAAGACCACCTTGGAAACATACGCCTCTAAAATGACGACAGCAGCGCATTGGTGTTCCGCTTTCAAACACATGGCTCTACGCGTTTCGGAATCCCTTCCTTTTTCACGAGTCCAACAGCAAAGAAACGAACAGCAACTCAGTGTAGATCACCTGCATTTATTTATTCAAAGGAGTCCCGCCCCAATGGGCGTATTCTCCAGCCTGCTAGGCATTGTGGTACTTGCAGTCTCTCACTGATGTAACTCCCTAGTGGGTGTTGCTGTGCGCCCCAGTAATGCAATATTCCCCATTGGCACAAGCTGGAATACAATGCTGCCAATGAAAAGTCAATCCTTTCTTGCTGTCTCCGTCCCTGCAACGCAGCGCCAGGTCCTCCTGACGCTGCAGGTCCACATTGCGCGGCGGGTCATACCTCGCCGCTTAGGTTTCGTCATTTTTAAAAAATGTAGGGGATTTTTAGCAGTGAAGCAATTATTGTCTGACCCTATACGCCTAAAAATCTAGCAGCTCACACATAAATCTAAGAAAAATATATAAGCATTCCCTATCTTACATAGTTAAAAATCAATTAAATAATTAATAAAAACAAATAATTGTTAATTAATTATTGCTTAATTAACTTCCCACCCCATACCCCTACAAACCTAACCTACAAATAACTTTAACAAAAATAAATACATTTTACATATCTTACAAAATAAATGTCAATCATATTATAAAATAAAATGTATTAAATAATTCATAATTAATTACATCCTTAACTTCTACCCTATTCCCCTACAAACACAACCTGCTACCACACTGTAAATTACTATTAAAAATTATATATTTTTTTTAAATCTCTTAAAATGACAAGCTATATTTTAAACAAATTAATACCATTTACATAAACAATAGGAAAACATAGGGGCTTATTTCGATGTCGAGTGAACTTGTGTTTGCCCGACACCATCGCGTAAACGCGACCGACCTCTGGTTGGAGGTCCCGGCTGTCTAATCCCGATGCGACCGCACATGGTGTGGTTGCACGATCCCATTCCTCTATGGGAGCTCATTTTACAACCGTAAACTGGTTGTAACAAGCTCCCATAGAGGAATGGGAGTATGTGTCATCCCTGCACCCCGTGGCAGGCACCTTAAGGTGCCTACCACATGGTGCAGAGACCAATAAGGGGGCACCTATGGTGCCCCTCGGCCCCCAACTGGAGGCCAAAAACAGAAGGGGGCCCTGCCAGGGCCCCCCAAACATGCTTTTCAATAGGGTTTTCGTGCCAGAAAGGCGGCAGGGTTTCCATGCATCATAATCCAGTTTGGATTATGGGCCGGTCTCTGACGGGCAGGCGGACTCCTGGTGCCTATTGGAAGCCAGCCAGAATGACCATCCAGTTTCAATTCCAACCGGCTGTAACATAATCAGCCAGTCGGAATTGAACCCGACAATGAATGTTCAGAGGCTTTCCGACACTCATCGTAATCGGCCCATTAATATTAATATATCAACAAAAGCACATTCATATAATTAAAAAGTGATATCTTTAACCGCTATATTAATGAAAACAATATCAACAACATTGATATTATTTATACTATTTTACTTACTGCCACAAACAATAGTCTTGTCAACGATATTTACGCATCGCAATATTTGTGTCACGATATTTATTGTCCTATATGTCTGTCTCCCGATATTTTTTTTTATCGATATTTTGTCCGAACAAAGTTAGTAGCACCCTTTCTGGAAGTGGTATTTCTTGTTGCAACCTTTGCATTCTTCATCAAGTGCTGGGCAGTCTCGAACATCGGAAGACAGCATGTATGTATGCATATGGTGTTTCTGTACTACAGCTTTACATCTACTATCATCACTTTCACATGCAGTACTGTGGCTATTATGACTCCTAACCATACTACTTGACCTACTACTGTGATATATCCACCTGTAATACATGGTACTGGTACCACTACTGTGCAACCTCTAGAAAGGTATAAGACTGATATTAATACTACAATAACCTTTACTCTCAAAAGCAACATTTAAACCTCTTCAACAAGAAATGCCATTACAAGCCATAGTGCTCCATTTGCTCTAACCACTACTAATGCAAGAAATGCTACTACTACTACTACTACTATTTAATGTGCATCTACTACAGGATTTGCTGTGACTTTTGGTACTAGTACACCACAAATACAGTCTGAATGCAACTCTGACAGGCACAACTTGAGGTACAGGTTCCTCTGAAATTGATTCAATGTGAAGTGTTTTCAGTGAGTTGGAAATTTATGAGCTTATGCAATACCAGAGCACATACACAAGTCCTGACAGAAACATGGAGTCTATGTGTTCCACATGTTGAACTCGCTATTGTGTATGATTTTCGTTCAGGATTTGCTATCTGGTAATAGTTTGATCGGAAGGTGGCATGGAATAATCATGCTATTGTATCATCTATGAATCTGTTGTTTATGTGCTCGGCTCGCAAACCTTTATGCCGGTTGTATGACAGAGGCACGCATTGCTAAACAACGCGGCCCGAACAACTAATGCGTCTTTACCACGCATTCCTTTACCGCGCCATTTCATGGTAAAAGCATGTTCGGTAAAGGGATGTGTAGTAAAGATCACATTCCAGCCCCTCTGCCCTGAGCCCTAAAACCCGACCCCACATACTTAAAATTACTCCATCCCCAGACCCGCACTTGAGCCCTAAAACTGCCCCCATCCCTGAAACCGTCCCTTACCCCTCTCTGCCCTCATCCCTAAAACTCGCCCCCATGTCCTAAAAACTTCCTTGATCAGGCAACTTTGCGCCTGGAAGCAACAGATACGGATTCATAGAATCTGTGAACATTGACGACCATCGGTGGAACTTGCCCCTGCGTAAGAGTGTCTCACTTATTTTTTAGACAGAATTTTGGGGTTACTGGTGGTGCATGCATGTTCCCCTTGGCGGAGAAAAGGTGGCAATTGAAAAGGGGTACTGTTAAATAGCCACAAAGTCATGATAGTGTGGATATTCACAAACATTTTCCACACCCAAATTGTTCAGTTAATTTGTGTGTTATAAAGGCTGGAATAAATGTGCAAACTGGATGTGAAAAGGATCATAAAATCCAAACCTATGGGATGCCTTCAAACAAATAAAAACAAATCTTTAATATGTGAAATTAAGTGAAATTCAGGATTAGGCTAAGCAACAAGATCTAAGATTTTTATATTTGTATTTTCAAACATACACTTGGAATATTTTTCAACCCCAGAAATGTGTAAAACTATGTGATTCATCGATTCATGTCTGCTATGAGGGATGATGCACACTTTTTTCACTTCTTTCAGAGGGCATCTAGTCCTTATGCAGTCACAATTATTTTTCTAGGATTAACTCTAGCTCGTGATTATGTCCTGTAACTATATCTGAAATGCTTTCCAATTAGCTTTTCTGCTATTTGTTATTCTTGCTTGCCTTTTACAAGGTGTGTATATTCTACTGCTCTCACTGATTCTATTACTTTCAGGGCCAATTGAAGTAGTGGCTGCTTTGCTGCATACTACAACTGCATATGTGTTAACCTTCCTCTCCAGTATTTTTTGGCAATTGAATTACTGGTATTGTGCATACTTATTAAGCCAGACGGTGTCTAAACATGGTCCATGTGGGCCTAAGCCATGACAAATCTTCAGAATATCCATATTTGATGACTTCACATACAATCGGCCTCATTCACACAACAAATTAGGAGATCTACACCCAGAGATTTACAACCTTGTATGCGCGTAGATTCACTTATTTTGTGGTTTCACAACCGACTCTCAGATTACAATTTAAAACATCTCACAATTGTAGGGTTCCTGGCAAATTCGTGGGAACCTTTTTTGACTATGTAATTCCAACCATTTAGAGGCATAGGCACATATGCAGTTGTAAAAAGTGCACCGTTGCATCTGAAGAAATGTTAACTTTTTTTCCTGAAGTGTTCATATATGCCTTTCTGCTTCTTAGCGCTAAGAGTGCTTAAAGGGAGTGGGAAAGGGAACAGAGGGAGCAATAGAGAAAGAATGTTTTCAGACTCGTTATAAATTTAGTAAAACTGGACAGCTACCATAGGGATAGCAGGAGGGCTTTCCAGAGCGGGGAGTTTACACTCGAAAAGAAGGACTTCCGTATTAGGCCTGGTTGAACCAGGGTTCATTTAGAGAATGTGGTTTTCAGATCTGAGCTCCTTAGCAAGGATAGAAGGGCTCCAGCTAAGAACTGAAGGTTAGGCCAGTAGAATGCAGATGAATCAGACATTGAGGGTCTTCATTAGAGGTTGGCAGAAGGGATATTCCATCACAAAGTTGGTGGGTATCCCGTCCAGCCTTATTACAAACGCATTATAGCCTACAACACTTATTTTTTTGTTTAACTTTGTTTTTATAAATTTTCAATAAATTTGCAATTTACAGTGCATTTTCTTTTTGATCAGTTTGATTAATACAGTTCAGATCACGGCTGTACATAGAGAGAGCCCTTATTGATATTCAACATTCTAGTCAGTTACCTTCGTTATCTTCTGTCTGGTACATTTATTGAGCTAGTAACATAGCATATTGTGCAAAAAACACTTACAAATTGCGTATACAAAAACATACCAGAGAACAGTGTATCCTACACCTGCAACACTTACAGTACGATTATACATTTCTACATTATTCATTGGAGCAACTGTGTTGCCATCAAAATGCTTAGAATCTATTTTGCATTTAATGCCTTGTCAAAACTTTGAATTAAAATATGACTAGAGCATTATACAAAAAATGAGTGGTGAATGCCTTTATGCTATTACAATTTTCTACCACGACCAGATCTTTTACTGTACATTTTGGAACTGGGGCACCAAGTTCAAGTTCAGACATTGATTCAATATCCTGTGATTCTGTTAAAATCACTGACTCTCCCTGTGCCTTTAAAAGCCATGTACTATTCTGACACTGCACGCACCTTTTTCCCTCCTGAGGCGGAAGCCGGGAGGTCTCCTGTCTGTCCCTGTGTTTTTAAATCGCTTGTAACTCGTTTTTATTGCGTTTGTATTTGTACTTGTTTTTGCCCCACACCTGATCTTAGAGGTGTGCTGAGACCCCCCAGCGCCCAGCAGCACCCAGAAGTCTACTCTTACCTGTCCTGCTGTGCCGGTCCTGCTCTCGGCTGAGAGCACCGGGCGCCGGTTTTTGGCGGCCATCTTGGGTTGGGCTGGGTTGGGGACGCCATTGAGAGCACTATAAAAGGTGCCTGGTGCAGGTAATCGCCTATTCTGACACTGCACGCACCTTTTTCCCTCCTGAGGCGGAAGCCGGGAGGTCTCCTGTCTGTCCCTGTGTTTTTAAATCGCTTGTAACTCGTTTTTATTGCGTTTGTATTTGTACTCGTTTTTGCCCCACACCTGATCTTAGAGGTGTGCTGAGACCCCCCAGCGCCCAGCAGCACCCAGAAGTCTACTCTTACCTGTCCTGCTGTGCCGGTCCTGCTCTCGGCTGAGAGCACCGGGCGCCGGTTTTTGGCGGCCATCTTGGGTTGGGCTGGGTTGGGGACGCCATTGAGAGCACTATAAAAACGGGCAGGGATGACTCCGCGCAGCGGACGCAATCAGCGGGCGCGCCGGATCTGCGCCGGAGTCGTGCCAGAGTCCTGCCCGTCTGCGCCCGTCCGCGATACGGCAGCGGACGGCGCGGCGGCAGGCTCCGGCCATAGGCTTTCCTACTCTGCAGCGGATCTACTCTCACTTAACCTTAATACCGCTACCTGTCGGTACGTCTTTCCCGGCCGATTCAAAGGTAAATGCTGCTGTCCAGGGTGTGGATGGTATCCCAACATATATCGGGCTTCTGAGGGTTCCCGTCCGCTCCCTCCCAAACAGTTTAAGTGCTTATTGCTTAACACCCGTTCTTTACATAGGCACGCTTTGGACATCTTTGAGTTACTTACCTCGGAGAACCCACTCTATCTCTTGCTCACAGAAACATGGCTCTGTGAGTCGTCTAATCCTGACATCGCGGCAGCCTTTCCGCCAGAGTATATTGTTTACAGACAGGATAGGACAGTGGGTAAAGGTGGTGGGGTTGCACTTGCAGTTCTTAGATCTTTTGCCTGCACAATTATCCCATCTCAGCCTATTTCTGGTTGCGAATCCCTCGCCTTTTCCATTGCACTCTCCCCGCATCAATCTTTTTCTGGGCTTTTGGTCTACCGACCTCCGGGTCTGCGGGGTTCCTTCTTTGACGACCTTCAATCTGCTATTACTGCTCTTTGCTTGAAGGTGGAAAACTGCATCATGTTAGGGGACTTTAACATCCATATGGACGTTGAGTTGGACAGTGAAGCGGTCAAAATCAAGGACATCACTGTTCCTCTTGGTCTAACTCCTTACATCTCAAGTGCGACTCATGATAAGGGCCACACGCTTGACCAAGTGTTCTCCACCTTTCCCCTTATTATGTCCCGTCCCACCCCTGTTCTCTGGTCCGACCATTCTTTGATTAGTTTTTTAATTCAGGGCAGAAGTAAAACATCTTATACTAACCCAGACCACCTTAGGCACCCCAGACGACCTTTGCATAAAATCACCCTTGAGAATCTTGCTCAAGCGCTTCACGAATATCCCTGTATCCTATCCGGCCATCTGGAGAGGGACCTTGAAACTTTCCAGGAATGGTTAGTTGGAAGGCTTGATGATCTTGCTCCTCTTTCTACCCCCTCTTCATCTGTCAAGCGCAGTTCGGCTCTTTGGTTCTCTAAGTCACTTGCTCTGGCACGGCGTAACTGTAAGTTAGCCGAAAGACTCTGGCGGAAGCAATATGACCAAGAAGCTAAGTCTGCCTATAAACTATCTATTAAATCTTACCACTCTGACATTCTTGAGGCCAAAAAGAACTATTTTGCAAATAGAATTGAGTCTGCTTCAAATTCCAGTAAAGAAATTTTTACCATTGTTAAAGAGTTTATCTCTCCTAAATCTAGCATAGTCCAGCATAAGTTCTCCGAATCCTGGGTAAAGGAGCTGGCCACTTTCTTCAATACGAAAATCAAATTGATTCAAGAATCTTTTCCACCAGCTGCCCCAAGTGCTTCAGTGCATGACTCCATTTTGATGACTTTACCTCCTGATTCTTGCCCCATTTTATCGGAGTTTCCTCCTTTATTGGAATCTAATTCTCTGGATCTTTTACTCAGGATTAAATCTGGCTCTCCGCTCGATCCATGCCCGGCGAGCTTTTTAGCCAGGACTGCCAAGATTCTGAATTCCTTAATCTCTCCTGTTTTGAACCTATCTTTGTCCAGCGGCATTGTTCCGCCAGCCTGGAAGAAGGCAATGGTCGTTCCCCTTCTTAAAAAACCAGGCCTTGACCCAGAGATACATGCTAACTATAGGCCCATTTCTCTCCTGCCCAGCTTGGCTAAGATCGTCGAGAAGCACGTCCACTCTGTGCTTTCTTCCTTCCTTGAAGACCATGGGTTACTCCACTCTACCCAATCTGGCTTCCGCTCCAACTTGAGCACGGAGACCGCTCTTTTGGAAGTTAATGAAGCCATTAAGGAAGTTCTCGACTCAGGAGGAAGAGCAATGCTGGTGATGTTGGATCTGTCGGCGGCCTTCGACACCGTCCCGCATGAGGCCCTCTTGAGAAGACTTCACGAGATCGGTCTCAGAGGGACGGTGTTGAGCTGGCTGAGATCTTACCTAGCGGGTCGTCGACAAGTGGTCTGGGCCCCCCCGTACTCCGCCGAGGTGCCGCCTATGAATGTCGGAGTCCCACAAGGGTCAGTGCTGAGCCCGACCCTTTTTAACATCTTCATGACTCCATTGGCGATACTGGCGGAGTCGATGGGTGCCCAGATCATATCATACGCTGACGACACCCAGCTCCTCTTCACCTGCAAGAAGGGCATGGAGTTTGACGGGGAGAGCATCCGTGACTGCCTTGGGGCTGTCTTCAACTGGTTTCAGCGGAGCAGCCTTAAGTGCAACCCTGATAAATCCGAGGTGCTCTTCTTCGGCTGTCAGGCAGAACCGCCCTGGCAGGAATGGTGGCCGGTTTGCATGTCCCCCCCTTCCTCTTCCTCTTTGGTCGCTAAAAACCTTGGGGTCAAAATCGATAACACCCTGGCTCTGAAAACACAGATCACAGGTCTCACGGGTACCTGTTTTGGTCTACTTAAAATGATGCGTAAATTCCTTCCTTTGCTCCCTTTAGCCCACAGGAAGCTGACAGTACAAGCTCTGATCTGTTCCAGGCTTGATTATTCGAATGTCCTCTACCTGGGTTTGCCGGACTATCTCTTGCATAAACTTCAGGTTGTACATAATTCAGCGGCAAGAGCCATCTTCGGCCTACCCCGGCAAGCCAGATCATCTGAGTTGCTTTCCTCCCTTCACTGGCTTCCGATCAAGAAGCGAATCACATTCAAAGCTCTTACACTGGCCCATAAGGCACTCCATTTGGTGGGGGCCTCCTACATTCAGAAACGGCTTTCTTTTTACAAACCCTCCAGATCTCTCCGGTCGGAAAATCTTGGCCTGGCAATGGTGCCTCCTATTAGGAAAGTCAGAATTGGTGGACGTTCCTTTAAATATCTCGCTCCCAAACTATGGAACTCCCTTCCTGTTGATCTCCGTCGTATTCCCAACCTGTTTGCCTTTAGAAAGGCCTTGAAAACCTGGCTTTTTAATCAGTAATTCTGTTATGTTTCTGTTGTTCTTTTCTCTTTTCTCAGTAATGGGTCAGAAAGCGCCGGGACACTCCTTGGAGTAGCCGTGCGCTATACAAGTCACCCATTAACATTAACATTAACAAAAAATGAGTGGTGAATGCCTTTATGCTATTACAATTTTCTACCACGACCAGATCTTTTACTGTACATTTTGGAACTGGGGCACCAAGTTCAAGTTCAGACATTGATTCAATATCCTGTGATTCTGTTAAAATCACTGACTCTCCCTGTGCCTTTAAAAGCCATGTACTTTTCCTCGTGCAATATAATATGGTGCTCATGTAAAAAGCACCAAAGCCCGTTGGCCAAGTTTGTGCTATGTAAAACTCTAAATATCAAGAGTCAGAAATGGTGCAGGTGTTTTCAGCTCCTTAAAAAATAGCATTTTTACCATTTCAGCGTTCCCTGTCTCCTAATAAGAAGGGGATTTTCCTCACATTTTATTGAATTTTCGTCCCACCGCTTGGCGGGGTTCTAAAGCCCTTGCCCACGTCATTCTCAGGAAACGTTTACATTTTGGCACCCATGCTTCATCAATATGACGCACAGCTGGAGAAAGTAGATTCAATATTCTGAGGCAAGTTGGTACTGCAGATATCCCCACCCATCAGTTAATACTGGTGTCTGTAATGTGCAAATGTTATTCTATGGGGCCAAGTAAAGGCCATTCCCACAGTTCGCTCGGATCCAGGTTAGATAGGTAAGAATGTTGTATTGGACAGAGTGATACAGGTGGTAAGGTGTTTCGAGAGGGTCAACATGTCTGCAGCAGCCATGAACTTGCGCGTGCAGCTTTCCTCCAGGGGAAGGAGAGCTGATATTAATTCTAACGTAGATGGTACTCGTGATGTATAGTGACCTTTAACCTAGATCTAAGATGTGGGGAAGGGTGTCACTGGTGTGGATGTAGTTGGGGCCACTTTTACATTTTTTTTTTTTTGGCAATTCACAAACATTGCCACAAAAGCACCCAGAAATCTGTGCCAGAAAATGTTTTGTGACATTTCCCACAAATTTCCATTTGCCCAGTGCATAAGTGTGCGTTGTGTACATTCATTCATTGTAAAAAAGGCAGAGACGCTTAGCAGATGCATTGTTTTTCTTTTTTCTCCATGGTGAAAGTATTTTTCCCTGTGGAGAAACACATTCCTCTACACCCCCACCAAGCTTGAGGATAACAAGTTCTCCTTCCTTCCTTGGAATTGGAGTTACTTCAACCCTGTGGTGGAGTAAAACTCTGACTGTATCTTGGGTGGGAAGGACAAACTTGTGTGTTTGTGGGACTGACAAAACAAAACATACCTCCTTCCTGTTACTGCCCACCCATCGCATAGTATTTACCTATGCATAATTATGTGTACTTGTGGCAGGAGAACAACATTGCTGTAAAACCTTTAGCAATTTACAGGTATTCCCTTGTGTGTGTCTGTCCGGCCTAAATGACTATGAATCGTCCCCTCAATGTTTAGCAAGTTCTTTCTTATTTAACCGCCTGATATACATGAAGCAAGCGCATTCTTATTTGTTGCAAGTAAACTTTACTTCATATGTACTGATTTCTATTGCCAAAGACGGTGCTAACGATTACTTTTTTGTGCTATAAGTGTGGTGGACGTAGACAGTGAAATCCCATAGCGACCTACTCCAAAATCCTTCCATCTAAATTTGAGCGGTGCAAAAAATGGGAGGCTAGAGATTTAGCATGCTAAAACACACCTAGAGGACTACAGACAGCAGTGAGATAGAAGGCTTTGTCTTTTTTTTTTTTATCAAAGCTTAACTTTATCAAAGGTGCACGGACGGGCAAACATCAACAAACATAATCGCAATCAGGGTAAAGTGTTAACCACATAAAAGCTCAGACAAAAGGGTGTGCTAAAGTAGCCAAGTTAATATACTAATAATTACAAGCAATATAAAATCAAATTAAACTGTAAAAAGTATATCAATTTTATGAACGACATTGCAACTGTGTAACTTTTGATATACAACTACCACATCTATAAAACCATAATACAACGTTGGGGATTGTTTTTTTTAGCAGACCCAGAACAATTTGGCAGATTAAGTTTTACCCCGGTAGAATTTTAGCGATTCACCAGAGTGAGGGGCTTTGCCTTTACATTGGGTCTGACTCGCAAGGATTTTCTGAGGGGAGGTGTGATTTAATGTTAGATTAGTCCTGTTTGATTCTTGAATGCTAATGAGGAAAAGCTCTGTGACTTAAATCTAGATGTTTGGTCTAAAACTTTGGTAAGGTTATTCCAGCTGTAATATGGCACATAAGAGAGGACAATATTCATGCCTGGCAGCGAAATTGAGTTTCTTAAATGGAAAGAGCTATACCAAATTGTGAAGCTACATGTCTATGACTGAATTTATAGTCGTAACGTACTGCTAGTAACTTTTCACACCACCAAAGCAGGGATTTCCTTAAGGGATAGTACAAGTAAATTATTGAAGTGTATTCATTAAAAACATAATGTAAATAAATATAATCACTTTTAATCAAATTAAAAAAATGCCCACCCCAGTAGCATTTTTATTTTTAATTACCATTTAGTGAATTTAAATAAAAGTATGTGTTTTAAGTAGTGTAAAATATTTTTACATTTTTTATATGTGCTAACTGTAATTGATTTTTTTTAATAAGGAATGATTACATTTCAAAATAATAAAATGTTTAAATATTTGTGTATATATATATATATATATATATATATATATATATATATATAAAACTATACTTTACTATCTAAATAAGTTAATCATTTTAACAATATTACATATGGAGGGTTCTTTTAAATCCCTGTTTTTGTTATTTTACACCTGCTTTATGATCTGGGCTGCAGTAACATTAGAAGTGTAGTTTTGTGAATGGCAATAGTGTTACTCTTTTGTGGGTGTGTGTTTGTATTAGCATGTCCCTCACTAAGCCCCTCCTTAATTTTCCTTAATCCAGCTCATATTTGTCTAATTATTCCCCATGTTCTTACCACTCCTCCTGGCTCATCACACATTTACACCTAAATTGTGTACTTACCTGGGCAGGGATCTTCGCCTGTAATTTTGCGAATAGCACTTTGGGCCTCATAATGAGTTTGGCGGTCTCTCAACTTTTTGGGAGGCTTTTAAAGCTTCAGCAAGAGATTTCATTATTGGATTTGTAGCCAAGAAACGAAAAAAAACACACAAACTTACAAATGATCTCCTTCTTGACATTAAGAGATTGGAACATACATATTACACATCACACTCGAAGGAATGTTTAACAGCTCTTATAAATGCCAAATTGCAATTTAACAAGAAATCTACATACAATGCCTCATTATATCTATTAAAATCCATTACAAAATTTTATGGAGGCAAAAACAAAGCAGGGAAAATACTGGCTAATTATTTACAAATTTGTCACAAAAAATTGAATATTAAATCTATATATGATGAACATTCTACTTTAAAATTTAAATATGTTGAGATATTGAATGAGTTTTCTCTCTTTTATAAATCTTTATACACATCCAAAACACAACCTACAGACCAATCATTGTCACACTTTTTTTCCAACATTCAAGAATCCCAACGCACCCCTGCCGACTTATCTTTTCTGGAAATAGACCTAACTATTGCCCAAATTATATGACCTGCTAAACTCTTTTTGCTCACTAAATAGCTCTTCTGGCTCTTTCTCAGAAGCGCACATCTGTCTCATACCTAAAGAGGGAAAAGACTCTCAGGATTGTAAAAATTATAGGCCTATATCCCTGGTTAACATCGATTTATTTTTCTAAAGTGCTAGTCATACGCTTAGATTCCTACCTACCAAACTTATTGGGCAAAGAAAAATATGGTTTTGTTAAAGGACGTGTCATAACAGATAACACGCGACTTTTCTTTAATGTTTTATCTAAATCAACCCACCTAAAACAATCCCTTGCAGCAATAGCATTAGACGCAGAAAAGGCGTTTGATAGAGTTGAATGGACTTACTTGTTTTATACTCTCAAGTGGTTTGGTTTTGGCCCTAAATTTACATCTTTAATATCCCTCCTCTATTCCAACCCTTGCGCTGCAGTATACGCCAATGGTCTAACTTCCCCTTTCTTTGATTTAGGTAGAGGGGTACGCCAGGGCTGCCCTCTCTCTCCTTTTCTTTTCAATTTAGCTCTGGAACGATTTCTCTGCAAATTGCCCCAAAACCCAAATTGACATGGTTTCCAAACGTCTAACAACCACATTAAACTTGCAGCTTATACTGATGATATTTTGCTTTTTATGTCAAAACCTGAAAACTCAATTCCTGCTTTTTTAGCGGAAGTGATGTCTTATTCCCTAATATCCGGATACAAATTGAATGACAAATGTGAGATCCTGCCCTTAACTAAGTACACTTTTAAGTCAGACTTTAGCACATCTAATTTCACATGGAGTCCTGAACATGTCAAGTATTTAAGATTACACTTCACCTCTTCCATTTCGGACACAGTTATATTGTGCATGAATAAGTGTATTCAAAAGATCTCAGAGTCGACTACTAAATGGCATCCCCTCTATTTATCTTAGTGGGGGCGCTTAGATACCATAAAGATGATGCTGTCACCCATAGTCTTATATACTATCTCTAACATCCCAGTTATTATCCCCGCTAATTTATTTAAGAACATTAATTCCATCTTTTCCTACTTTTTATGGAGTAACAAGAAGTCCCGAATGTCTTTATTATATTAACTCGACCTAAATCAGAAGGTGGTGTTAACTTCCCAGACTTTCTGGCATATCAGAAAGCTTTCCTTTTGCTTCAAACCTCTTTTTGGTTACTTGACTCCAAGGAAGACTACCCTCTTTGGACTTCACTTGAAGGTCTATTTTTATCCCCCTTTTCCTTTCGTGAATAGCTTTCCTTTTCATGCAAACCTCAATCCCTCTCTACTCCCATAATTAAGCTCACCTCCAAACTCCTTGAGTCAACTTCTAATTCCACTTATATTGCTTCGGACTCCTTCCTTAATTCACCAATTTGGCACAACAAAAACCTGCTTATCCGTAACAAACCCTTCGATTGGAAGACCTGGAGACAGAGAGGACTATTATGGGTTCATCAATTATTCTCAAGACCGGATTTTTTACCCTTCATCTCACTTAGCAAATCATTTAACCTGCCCGCCTCATTCATTCATAAATATAACGTACTTAAGAAAGCAGTGATGGATACATATATCCAACTTTCTACTATAGCTGATACCTCCAGTATTTCAGGCACCCCCTCACGTCTTCACACTTTGTTACAATCGTTGCCTAAAGATTCCACTATCTATAACTACTTACAAGGCACAGACTTAGACAGATCGAAGTCCAAAATAGAAAAGTTATGGGAACACAATTTCATGACCTCATGGTCGTTATCACTCTGGACGAACATATGGACCAAGATATATAAATCTTCCAGAGCAGCCAACACAACGCAAACATTGTTTTTTGTTTACAATAGGCTTTTATTAACACCGACCACTTTAAGTAAAACTTTTTCAACTCTACCAGATACCTGTTGGACATGCTCGTCTCCAAATGCTAATTTATTCCATATGTTATTTTATTGTCCAAGTGTATATACTTTCTGGCAGCAAGTTTGGACCCAAATTAACCTAATTTTTGGTACTAAGTTTACCTTTTCCTTTATCCATGTGTTTTTTAGGAAGTGTATCACATATTTGGGAAAATCTAACGTTGAATATCAGAATTATTGATCTGTTACTTGCGCTTGCTTTTCAGCAAATTACCACAAATTTGAAAGACTTTACAAAACTTTTTTATAAGGCTTGGTGGTATGCCGTGTGTCATAACCATAGATTAGATACTAATTTTGTTTATCCTATACATTTGGCGACAAAACGTTTAAATCTGTGGTCACCCATTACAATGTACATTGATGCAAGCGCCGAACAATACACCCTGCCACAACCATCCCAGCAGGAAGTCCTTAAACCACCTTGATTCCCCTAAATGTTCCTAAAAGCTATTTATATTCTACTGTTGTTTATTTTCAACTTATATTGTTTTACTTTTTCTTTATTTATTAATAAGTCCGATTTGTGTAATATTCTTGTGACAGACTTGTAATGTAATGACGGGAGTTTAATATTTTGTATTGCATGAAGACACCTCTATTATTTCAATAAAAAAATTTCTGAACTTAAAAAATGAGTTTGGCGGTCTGAGGAACTCCAAACCCATGGTTGTGCAGCGGTGGTAGTCCCGCCACTGCTGCACCGGCGGTCCGACCGCTGCAATACAGCTTGGACAGTCGGACGTCCATGGCACTGCCGCAACTGCCAGAGTGGTGGTGCAGCGGTCTGAGGGCCGCAATATGCTTGGTGGTGCCTTGCGCACAGCCAAGCATATCACAACTTTCCTTAGCAGCCAGCGATCTTATGAAGAATCTTACGCCATGAAGCTGCTGGTGGTGAGGAAAGAAAGGGGCCCTACAGGCCCCCCTCTTGGCCCTGTGCACGGAGGG
Source organism: Triturus cristatus (assembly GCF_964204655.1). Lineage (NCBI taxonomy): Eukaryota > Metazoa > Chordata > Amphibia > Caudata > Salamandridae > Triturus > Triturus cristatus. The sequence goes on along the minus strand of NC_140584.1, from coordinate 72,502,378 downwards.
GGCATTCAGGGAGGCACATGTTGTGCTCCTTTTGTGCATGCACCCAGTTCCTGCACGGCATGGACTGCAGAGCCCATGCTGTGCAGGAACAGCCTTTGGCACTCCCATTGCGGTACCCATTTTCAGAGGCACACCTGTGGGACCGCCAAAGAAACACCCACCAGACACAAGAAAACTCGTAATCTGGTGGGTGGTGCTCACACGGCTTTGGCGGTGTGGGAGCGGGGCGGCGGCTCTGCTCCCACACCGCCAAAGTCATAATCAGGCCCTTGAAGTACATATTTACTATAGTACTATGTCATACATCATAAACTACAAAATGCAGTTGGTGAAGATACCTCATCCTATTTCACTGCTCACTCTATTAAGATCTTCGGACTAGAAATGAGAGGTTGGGCCGAATGGTTGGGCCCCACCTGTAGCAAAGGCGCTCTTTTTATGCCCCTAGATACCATAAAATTAACTGCTACATCATGAAAGGTGGTAAATGGGTAAAAAAAGGCAAACATTGTATTTCAGTGACAGGATTCTTGTAGGAAAGTAGGATCTGCTTTCATGGTCACCCCCGCAGTCTCTCTGCTTCTTCCCTAAATTGGGAGTAGTGGTGAGTACTTGGGTACACTCCAGATTGGATACTGGTGTACCCTTGTAGTATATGGTACCAGGGCACCCAGGGCATAGGCACACAAGGGTTCTCACATGGGGTGAAGGATGTATGATGCCACCCATGAGAGACCACTCAACTTGTGTCAACAGGCCTACCATTGCAGCCTGTGTAAGCTGATGCTAGCACAACTTGCAACAGATATAAGTTTCCTTATATCTGAGGTCACTGCACTTAAAACCTATATGTCACCCTTAAGGCAGGCCTTACAATCCTTAAGGCAGGGTGCTCAGTTCTAAGTGTGAGGGTACTCCTACATGAGCAGGACACCTCTATGACCCTCAGAGTCTATTCTTCCAGCTTGAAAGTGCATCAGCCATTACGATACCTAGAGTGGCCGTGTGTCATTACGTGATTGCTATCTCTAAACTGGCCTTAACGAACTCTGTCATGTTTGGTATCAAACATGTTGGAATCATACCCCATACTTTAAACGGTGTGGGAGGTATGATTGCATGCACTGTAAAGCTACTCCGGGAGGACCTCGGTGCTCCTGGTAGCAGTCTTCTAGACCCGGACCGCAACCTAAGGCTGCTGCCGACCAGAGACATGATTCTGCCCTCCTGCTGCTGAGCCTGGCTAGAGCAGGGGAAGGCAGGACAATGGGATTCCTGTCACAGGGAGGTGTGACCACCTCCCAAACAAGACTTAGTGTATTGGGACAGGGTGGGGGCGCTTGCCAGCAACACTATATTACTTTGAAGGGAACATTTGGCGCCCTGCTTGCATACTCCAGTTGAAACCAGTTCTGGGAGCCATTGGCTCCTGCACTGGCGGAAAACAGGACAAAGGACATGGGAGTACCCTTCCTAATTTCCCAGCACCTCCTCTGGGAGGGACTCCTGAATCGTCCCACCTCTTTCCTTAGGGTACTTACTGGCTTACCTGTGGGTGGGTCCCTAGATTAGTTGTGGCACAAGATTCAGATCCAAAACCACTTCAGCTTCAATCATCTGGGCACTTTGGACTCTGCTGCACTTCACTTTGGGAACCAAGACTGCAACTGGGAAGACTCCTGCAGCTCCTTGTCTCGTCATCCTGCCATTCTTCTGCAATGTCTGTGCCTGTGCCCCATACATGTTCTTCACAAGGCCTGTGGACATCCAAGACACCCAAAGGAATCTCCCTTGGAGTGAAGGAGTTACTCCCCTGCATCTGCAGGCACCGCAACGAAGTTGACCGGTCTGCTGTTCCTGAGCTCCTACGGACTCTGAAAGTTTAAGCAAAGCAGGTCATAGTTCTTCAACTCCCTCAAAGCCTGCCCTGTCTTCACATCAAGTTTAAAGCTAGTATTTGCTCGTCAGAACCACTGTAGCAGTACCCCTTTGCCCTGCTTCGACTTGCTGTTGCCAAGGCTTGTTGAGTCTCTCTTTCCGAGATCTTCGGGTTCCAAGAAGCTCCAGCCTCAAGCATCTCCTGCAGCCAAGATCTTTGCCTGCACCGCATCCTCTGCACCCTTGGCCTTTATCCCTTTGTGAGCAGCTCAAGGTCCTCTTGCTACTTCTGTGCCCAGGCCCATGGGTCCTCTCGAGGGTCTTCTTTGGCTTCAGTGGGCTTATCTGCTTGCTCGGGCCTGCTCGGACTTACCTGCTTGTGGTGAATCACTTGGACCTTGCTGGTCCCGGCACTGCACCTTTTTCTACACTTACGTTGGTTGCCGTTACCAAGGCTTGTTGGTGCCACTGCCAGACACTGACCCCTTGGCTCTTGACATCCAATGTAGGACAGCTCATGAACGGCTCCTGATCTTCTTCAGCATCGCCTGGTCTGCACAGCTGCAACTTCACGGGCACTGTCAACTCTCCTGCATCTCCTACATTGGTGGGCATTCGTCTCCATCTTCAGTGCCTCCTGTTCACTCCTAAGTGGCATAGACTCTGTCCCCTCTGCTTGCAAGTACCTCTCATCTTGAATCCACCTTTGGGTTCCACTGGACTCTTTTACCAGCTGCATCTTCTCTGAAGTCCTCCATTGTGGTCTACAGCAGTTTCCGATGTCACTTCGCACCTATGCACCCTGATTCCCTGTTGTAGGTATTCTGGTTTCTGGGGTATCTATAGGTGGGGTGACTCTCCAACCTTCCATCTTCAACCAGGTTACATCAGGGTCCGCCCGGAAGGGTCCTTCTTCTTTAAACCTGCAGCATTGATTATCTATTGACTTACATTGAGAATGTGGTTGTGTTCCCACAATGCGCATGGCCTCCGTGGGGGTCCTAGACACTCACCGTGGGTAGTTCTCCTTGGGTCCCCCGCTCTTCTACATCTTCTGGGCCCATTCTCCCCCGGAGACCACTGTGTATTTGTGCTACGTACGTGTTCTATTTCCACAGTATTTGTGTGTATTGTGTTTATATACTCCGGGTAGGAGATATTGTAATGTGTTAGTGAGTGTTGAATAAGTACTGGTAAAACAAGCTGCTTTCCACTCCTACACTAAGCCTGAAATCTGCTCTCCACAGCTACCACTTAGAGAGCTTTCTAGTGTTGTCTAAGACCACTAACATCACCATAAGGGTTGACTGGATTGGTGAAGGGTGCTTCACTTACATGTACTAAGACAGCCTTCTACAATTCTTTAAGTCAGAAAGAGCATCAATGTATCATTTAGAGGCCCCCTCTGAAAAGTCTCAGCCTTTTTGGATGTGCTTACAAAATGAGGTGTTAATTAAACACAACAAAAATATAATATGCAAATGTAGATATTTTTTAAAGTAATTTATTCATTTGATATTGGGGTTGTATTTTGCTTTGCATGTAAATGACGAAGCACCATTGTGGTGGTATACTCTGTGATCTCTCTCTTCCATCTCTCTCTCTCTCTCTCTGGGGCTCGGGTAAGACATCACATACTAAAGATCATTAGTACAAGAAGATAAGAGAATGATTGTGAGAGAAAGAAAGATGTGCATAGGGGCTCTTTGTTATAGCACTCTACAAAAGAATAACAATACCACATTATATCCGTCATATTTGTAGTATGATTATTTACCGGAAGCCTATTTTAGTGCAATTGACAGAAAACAGCTATTCATTGTTGACCAACTCAATAGTACTTGTCTTCAGTAGAATGACAAACTCAGTAGACCCTCTAGGATTCTAAACTGTGACCATGGACTTAAATTTCAGATCCCTGGAGTCATATGCATTACTCTAGTCAGTCACCAGGCAAGGGGTTTGTTAATGTGTGATTGCAGCCCTCCTCTGCGTGCATGCATATGTTGCATGGCATGATCTCCAAATTCCATGGGCTTCTCTACCATGTCGGCCTTGCCTTTAAGATTATTTGAAACATTTCCTCTGCTTCTATAGGCTGAGAGCAGGCTAGTGTTTGATTTATGTTAATGTGGGACGCTCTGAAACCTTTTGAGTTGCTATATCTCAAGAAGTATTGGTGCACAGAAGGGAGCCAGTTGAGTCTGGGAGGGGACACAGGACTGCCTTCATTCTCCAATCAGTTGCGACTCAAAGCAAGCCTCAGGAGTTTAGATTCAATCGTCTTTTCCATTTTACAGCTGGGGAACAGAGCCCTTTTATATTACCTTGTTTGCAAACCCTCTCAGTAGCTTTCTCAGAGAGCACCTAGCTTGATGAATAATATGAATCGAAAGATCTCATGCAATATAATATTTTGTCCCTTGACTTAAGACTTAGTAACAATCAGGTACTGGCATGGGGCGTTTGTAATCTTCAGACCAATAAAGGGACCAGTATTCTCCCTTGGAGCCACCGTGGGTTGTTGAGTGTCATTGGAGGGATGGAGTAAGGGATATTTCTAAGAGAAGTTGACACCGTCTGCTGTTTCAGTGGAACAAATCAGTTCTGTTCCATAGAGCAAAGAAGGTTCTTGTTTCTAAGCAGGCTCCAAGCACAATGTTGAAAACTCAATGCGTCACTCAAACTTTCCATAAATCATCATAGGTCTATGGAGCCCCACACATACTAGTATTTTTGCACATGCTCTTTGAGTCTTTATTACTCACTGTGCATCTAATCCAACAGTGTTCTTATGTGGTGTGATTTCAGTCTCCATGTATATCATCTTTCTGACACTAATTAAAGTCTGAAGATCGATGGACGTTTCAATGTTATCATTGCACAACATATCAAGGGCCCTACTCATGTAAGGGGTCCCACCTTCTTTACCTCACCCAACCTAATTTTGATTGCTACAATTCTCCCCCTGTTTGGACTGATAAGTCAGAAATCTTCTTTTCTCTCCCTCCTGAACAGCTTCGGGGTCGAACTGGTACAAAAAAGAGGCCAGGATATCGAAATAAAAGTGTCCCTCATTAGCGAATCAGATATCTAAAAAGTGGCCCACATTTGCAAATCTGGGCTGTTTTGAACTTGGAAAGAGACAACCTTATAGGTGTTTTGCAAGGTATGGGAGACTGAATGCATTTGGTCTTACTGCAGGCAATGCTTGTTTAATAGTGGGGAAATCAAAAGATATATTGGCCCATCAGACCATAAAACAGGCCCACAGTCAAAGCTCTGGCCTACACATAGCCCATCTGGCACTATTAGATTGTACTGTAGTTCAGTGTGACTCTCAAGAGCCATCATTTAAATGTATAACCTCTGCTATTCCACCACTGGGTAGAATCCGGTCCCAAGTTTCAGTAGAGAAAGGTGCCTCATCACTCTCTACAGCCTCACCTCTCCTCTTACCACAGATATTGATATCAGTACCTCTGTCCATAACAAATGGATTTCTGATGCTCTCTGTCAGAACTGACATTATTTGGTTGGCTGAGGCGATGCCCTAGCCAGGCAGAACCTACCACTCCAGTCAGCGGTGGGTAATTACACACACTATATAACCAGCACTCACGCTTGGGTAGCTTGGCACTGAGTCAGGCTTATCACAGAGGCAATATGTAAAGCATTGACACAACACTCACAATAAATACACTGAGCTTCACAAAAGAGTCTTCACACGCGATGTATGTAAATAACCCCAAGCACCCTGATGCGGGGCAACATGTTGTCAACCCTAGGCCCACCCTAGCCACTAGTTATACGGTGCACCCTGGATCCCAACAATATCAGAAATATGTACATAGAGAGAATTATAACACTCTTAGCAGCACCGCGGGCCAAGGCCGTACTGGTAAAACCAATGTCAACCGTAGTGTTCTTCTTGCAAGAAATCAACGTGTAAGGCAACACCGCCAGCCAGTGTCATGAATCACAGGTGGTCCTCAGACTGTCACACACACACACTCACTCCACACCGATACGCAGTGCAGCGGATGTCAGGCAGGTCCGTACGGAACGCGCTTACACACATATGCACACAGCATCATAATGCGGTGCAAATGATTCTCAGCAGGTCAATTGATAACATACTGCAGACCCTGTGGCCCAAGCCTCCCCCCACCCTCCAGCTTACCCCAACTATCCTACTCCCACAGATGGAAGATAACCAGCCCACCCCCCAGATACTAGGCTGCACGCAGCTGAAGTCACACTTAGTCAGGGTCCCAGGGAAGTAGGTGGGGGTAGGTAACAGGACTAATTAACAGGCAGTTGTTAAATGGGGAGCTTGGCAGCCACTTGGGAAGTTATCCACAGGATGCAGAGCCGAAGCAGGCTGAGGGCAATAGTCAGTCACTCAAAAAGGGTTCCATAGGGCCTTCCGGCACCATCCCAATTCTGCGAAGCACAGGGGGGGGCACGCAGTCTCTTCACCAGCTTATGATCACTCTCTGAAGCGTTCCTTCAGATTAGTCAATCACTCTCACTACCCAAGCCCAAGCCGGCCAATACTATCTGGTAACACAATGTCGTCGAGAGCTGGGTGAGGAGAGGGCAGTTCAGACCCTCCAGGATTTTGCGATTTGAAAAAAAAATCACAAAATCAGCAGTTTTGTAGGAATGCTGCGATTTTTACAAAACTGCCCGTGAAATTTTGAAAATGTGATCCATGCCGCAATATCCTGGAGGGTCTGGACAGGGTACAGACATGCTGACACTGGGACTAGGAGACAGACACATGGGAATCCGGCGGAGCGACACTCAGGCCTTGAACTCAAAGACAGACCCTGGGGGAGGAAAACAGAGCCTCTGACATTGTGATAGGAAGGCACAACATCTAGGACTGGGAAGTCACTGTCATGAGGCAGGGAGAATAGCACTGGGGCAGGAAGACACACACTCGGGAACAGAGAGATGGGTACATGTAATTGGGACACGAGGAGAGTGGGACAACGAGAGAGGAGGACACGTCCAATGGCTCTGGGCTTGTGAAACATGGACACAGGGACAGAGCCAATCCCCCTGGTAGTACCCGACGACAATCTAGTGGTACAAGTTCTTGACTCGCCGATACGGAAACAGGAAGATTAGCATGCTAACATTATAAGTGGGAGACATGGACCCACGCTGGGCAGAAGACACTGATATGGAGACAGAGAAACACAGGCGCAAACAGAGAGGGACTCTGGGACAGGGATATGCTGATTTCATCATGAAGAGAGAGCTACGGACTCACCACGCGGGGACTAAGTACCAACTACATATAGCCTGGGAGGCCTTGATCCCAACAAGATGCAGTCACTCACTACTCCTTTCCCAGACAAGGAAACTCTGAGGGGGGTCAGATACACACAACAGTGGTTGAAAGGTGGCAACTGAGAGAACAGATACACACAACAGGGGTTGGAAAGTGTCAACTGAGAGAACAGGCACACACAAGAGGGCTTGGAAAGTGGCAATTGGGATTACAGATACACACAACGGGTTGGAAGGTGGAAACTAGGACAACAGGACTAACATAACAAGAGCTGGAAGATGGCAACTGGGAGTACAGGTTCACCCAACAGGGGTTGGAAAGTGGCAACTAGGAGTATAGACACACTGCAGGAATTTGAAGGTGGCAACTGGGAATAAAGATGCACACAACTGAGGTTGGAAGGTGGAAGCTGGAAGCACAGATACACACAACAGGGCTTGAAGGTGGCAACTGGGATTGCAGATACACACAATAGGGGTAAAAGGAGGCAATTGGGAGTACAGATACACATAACAGAGATTGAGAGGGGGCACATTCCAGGCCATTATCAGACCTCCAAGGGAAAGCAAAAACTAGGAGTTGGCTCTGTATAAGCTGAGACAGAAGAAGGCGCATAGAGACCTTGTAAACAGTACTAATGTGCTACATATAAAACCGTATAACATAAGAAGGCAGTGAATTAACCATACTCAAGTAGTCTGTCAAAGTGATCCATGTGCATATTAAGTCACACAAAGTGATCCCTATGAATCTTTAAGTCGCAGTGTGTTTAACTTATTCTTTTTTATCTCACAAAGTGGACTTTTATCGCCACAAATGTAAATTTTAGGTTAACAAATCTTCTCACACTCCAGTCTGTAAATTTGTTGCTCACTCTTAGATCCCCAAGCCCTAGGTCACTCTTCCACCTCTGCATTTCTTGTCAGGTCCTAAAACTCCTGGTCATCCTTAGGTCCTTAGGGCACTTACGTCCCACTGACCAACATGACCTCAGAGGTTCACACTCATCTTCCAGTATGTAAGCTTCTGTTCACTCAGAAGGGCCCATGGGTACTGCACGTCCTAAGGCCTTGAGGCTCTTACTCGCTATCATCTGGTCCCAGAACTAGCCACTTGCCAATAAGACCCATGGGCCCATTTCCACTCTTCGGTCCCCTGCTTTGAATCAAATTCTGAGGTTTAAGCTCACTCTTGTACCTTTAGATTCCAGGTCAACTTCTGATCACCCAATTTCCATGTTTAGCCTGAGGCAGAGTAGCTCCTGCTCACGCTTACCTAGAGGCGTCACAGTACACTCAGGTCCCTGCAAACAGTGGTTACAATGAGATTCTGCAAATCTTATATTTCCACTTCTGCTCCACTAATCGTAAGGGCATGAGGTTCATGATCACACCAGGTGGTACTAAGGAGGGACTACCAAGCCGATTTACGAATCAGAAGCCATCATTTACGAAGGACAATGACACAAGCCAATGACAAAAATGGGCCGAGAGTCGCGGGGCTTTTATTTCATACTCCAGTACAGCAGGTCACGCAGCGCATGCATGCTGACTCTAGGCTCGACCTAAAAAGGCAGTTTATTCTGCAATGGCAGAACCCAGAGCAAAGAGTTCTAAAGACCAAAATGATGATTTTGAAAAGGATCAAAAGGGAAAATATATGTAAAGTTCTCAATTGCGAGAATTCTTTTTTCACATCAGAGAAACCCTGGGTTTTAAAGGCAAAGACTGACAGGAAGAGGGGTTTTATTAACAAAATGAGTTATGATGCGAGTGACCTGATTCTCCACAATGTCAAAGGAAATGTTATGTAAACATTGGAAAGCTCCAGTTAAATCTGCCATTCTGCGATTCTTGAATAAGAGATATTAGGTCATAGATTTTGAAAAAGATTTTCCTCAAACTCTTAAGGTTAACACTATTTTGGCTTCAATGGCATTGACATCTAAGTTTTTATCAGAGAATTCCAGCCTGCCTGATATCGTGGAGGCTTCACTTAATAGGTCTGATGTCGCTTCTAATTTTTCAGAAGCATTTGCCACACCCAAGTGTTACTTAAACACTTTCAATACCTGTATGACTACATATATGAAAGTGAAGACCCCCCCCCCCCCCCATCCACTAATATTCTAGCAAACGTGGTATTCAAATTAGCTGGTCCTAGACTGCTTTGGATGAACTCATGGAAACTAGACTCCACTCAGAGAAGTCCACTTGAAAAATTAGATTTAGAAATACAGCTCCCTCCTACGAGGTTAGGACTGGAGTTGTGCTTCCTCAGAGCTGCAGAGACACTTTAAACATGCCTATCTCAAAGTAGAATACTCTGCTAAAACGGTTTCCATTGATTCCAGGCTGAAAATGAATGATTATGAGTACAATAAAGTGCCGCAAAAATGCAGCTAAATTTCAATATTTGTGCCACTACATTTCCTAAACCATGCCGCAAATATCCTGGGGGGCCGGCAGTTGGTCCACCACACTGAGGGCCAAAAAGGGAACAGTCAGTGATGAGGAGGAATGAAGATTGGAGCCTCTCGGAAGAAGGAGGCACCCCGTCAGGTACACATCAATCAGAGCACCCAGGCAATCCCGGCAGAACATCTGGTGCGCATTGTTATGGGTCGCACCAGACCGTTTCTGTTTACACACAAAGTAGAGTTGCAAATCCTGTACCTCCCTACAAATGAGGCACAACATCCAGTGCATGTTTATATGGGTTACGCGAGACAATATCAGTCAAACACAACAAAGAGTCGCAAATTCTGTACCTCCCTGGAAATGAGGCACATCGCCTGGTGCGTGTTGATATTGGTCGCACCAGATAATACCGGTCACACACACAGGAGCAACTTTAACAATGCTATACAAGGTAGAATGAGGCACTATTATGGTTAGCCCCCACCTCCGAGGGTCACAACCTGTGAATCTGACATTGCACGCAATGAGCATGCAGTCAGAGTTTCACATGAGAGAGATACTGCACGATTTATGAAGCAGGCCATGCTGGATCCGCCAACCGGTGTATCCGCTCACCACCAACAAGACACTTGTGCGTGTCGAGGTCCCCACGAGGCAGGGGCCATATGCCTTAGATGCAGGCAAGACTTCTGAGGTTCCGCACAAGGCAATCTGGTATCTATGCACAATTTTTAGTTCCACACTACCAGTTGGGATTCACCAAAAGATGTGGGCACTTAAGAAGGCACCGCTCTCCAGGTTTCACAAGTAGATGGTGTGGGTCCCTCATAGGAGATCTTTGATGTCCCCAACACCTCCAAAGGAAAAGGAGGCAAGCAACAAGACCTTCGAGAGCACACCTCAGGGTGCTACACAGCAGCAGGTTGTCAACCTAGACCAGCCACTATTCAGGAAAGGCACGAGATCCCTTTCAATGGCAGAAATTCTTGTGCACAACAGATTCCTCTGGCAGTGTGCACCAAGGAGTTCCAGGATCTTCGATCCCCTGTCCCCACTACTATATCTCTGCCCTGCTGAAGCATGCCACCAGTAGTTATACTGTAGTGTGGCTTTGAAGTTGGGGGTGGTTCAGATGGTCACCCTTTGAACCACAGATGTCTCCCCTAAATTTCAGTCCTGTCTGCCATGAGGCCGTGCAATGCATATCTTAGGGGGTCATTATGATGCCGGCCCGGCGGTGGCGGTCCTTCCGCCTTCACGAAGCCCATAACCCATCGCCAAATTAGGATGGCGTGGGTACCGTGGCGGACAAAAAGTCAGTCCGCCGCTGCACCGCCAAAGGCAATCGTCCTGATTGCCTGGCGATTCACTTTGCCACTGGATTCAAGCAAGCCTGGCTGAAGACGGCTGAAATGCCAGAAACCGGTCCTAGGAAGCTTGTTTCCGGTCCAGGGAAGGCATGGCTTGGTAGTTCGGGCTGGACTGTTCCCATGAGGCACAGGGTCAGACTGATTTGCATATGGCCATGTCTGAACTGGGGTGGCAGAGTGGGCTAAAGAACGGTGATGGATCAAACCCAGATCTGCTGACTGGGTGTGAGTGTTTGATTGGTTCTGATGCTCCGTCCATCACCACCCCCTTCTGTACCGCTTTGTTCGCCATAAGTTGGCAGGGTATGCTCAGACGTGAGTCCCTTGCTCACTTTGCCACTGGATTCAAGCAAGCCTGGCTGAAGACGGCTGAAATGCCAGAAACCGGTCCTAGGAAACTTGTTTCCGGTCCAGGGAAGGCATGGCTTGGCAGTTCGGGCTGGACTGTTCCCATGAGGCACAGGGTCAGACTGATTTGCATATGGCCATGTCTGAACTGGGGTGGCAGAGTGGGCTAAAGAACGGTGATGGATCAAACGCAGATCTGCTGACTGGGTGTGAGTGTTTGATTGGTTCTGATGCTCCGTCCATCACCACCCCCTTCTGTACCGCTTTGTTCGCCATAAGTTGGCAGAGTATGCTCAGACGTGAGTCCCTTGCTCACTTTGCCACTGGATTCAAGCAAGCCTGGCTGAAGACGGCTGAAATGCCAGAAACCGGTTCTAGGAAGCTTGTTTCCGGTCCAGGAAAGGCATGGCTTGGCAGTTCGGGCTGGACTGTTCCCATGAGGCACAGGGTCAGACTGATTTGCATATGGCCATGTCTGAACTGGGGTGGCAGAGTGGGCTAAAGAACGGTGATGGATCAAACCCAGATCTGCTGACTGGGTGTGAGTGTTTGATTGGTTCTGATGCTCCGTCCATCACCACCCCCTTCTGTACCGCTTTGTTCGCCATAAGTTGGCAGGGTATGCTCAGACGTGAGTCCCTTGCTCACTTTGCCACTGGATTCAAGCAAGCCTGGCTGAAGACGGCTGAAATGCCAGAAACCGGTCCTAGGAAGCTTCTTTCCGGTCCAGGGAAGGCATGGCTTGGCAGTTCGGGCTGGACTGTTCCCATGAGGCACAGGGTCAGACTGATTTGCATATGGCCATGTCTGAACTGGGGTGGCAGAGCGGGCTAAAGAACGGTGATGGATCAAACCCAGATCTGCTGACTGGGTGTGAGTGTTTGATTGGTTCTGATGCTCCGTCCATCACCACCCCCTTCTGTACCGCTTTGTTCGCCATAAGTTGGCAGGGTATGCTCGAACGTGAGTCCCTTGCTCACTTTGCCACTGGATTCAAGCAAGCCTGGCTGAAGACGGCTGAAATGCCAGAAACCGGTCCTAGGAAGCTTGTTTCCGGTCCAGGGAAGGCATGGCTTGGCAGTTCGGGCTGGACTGTTCCCATAAGGCACAGAGTCAGACTGATTTGCATATGGCCATGTCTGAACAGGGGTGGCAGAGTGGGCTAAAGAACGGTGATGGATCAAACGCAGATCTGCTGACTGGGTGTGAGTGTTTGATTGGTTCTGATGCTCCGTCCATCACCACCCCCTTCTGTACCGCTTTGTTCGCCATAAGTTGGCAGGGTATGCTCAGACGTGAGTCCCTTGCTCACTTTGCCACTGGATTCAAGCAAGCCTGGCTGAAGACGGCTGAAATGCCAGAAACCGGTTCTAGGAAGCTTGTTTCCGGTCCAGGGAAGGCATGGCTTGGCAGTTCGGGCTGGACTGTTCCCATGAGGCACAGGGTCAGACTGATTTGCATATGGCCATGTCTGAACTGGGGTGGCAGAGTGGGCTAAAGAACGGTGATGGATCAAACCCAGATCTGCTGACTGGGTGTGAGTGTTTGATTGGTTCTGATGCTCCGTCCATCACCACCCCCTTCTGTACCGCTTTGTTTGCCATAAGTTGGCAGGGTATGCTCAGACGTGAGTCCCTTGCTCACTTTGCCACTGGATTCAAGCAAGCCTGGCTGAAGACGGCTGAAATGCCAGAAACCGGTCCTAGGAAGCTGGTTTCCGGTCCAGGGAAGGCATGGCTTGGCAGTTCGGGCTGGACTGTTCCCATGAGGCACAGGGTCAGACTGATTTGCATATGGCCATGTCTGAACTGGGGTGGCAGAGCGGGCTAAAGAACGGTGATGGATCAAACCCAGATCTGCTGACTGGGTGTGAGTGTTTGATTGGTTCTGATGCTCCGTCCATCACCACCCCCTTCTGTACCGCTTTGTTCGCCATAAGTTGGCAGGGTATGCTCGAACGTGAGTCCCTTGCTCACTTTGCCACTGGATTCAAGCAAGCCTGGCTGAAGACGGCTGAAATGCCAGAAACCGGTCCTAGGAAGCTTGTTTCCGGTCCAGGGAAGGCATGGCTTGGCAGTTCGGGCTGGACTGTTCCCATAAGGCACAGGGTCAGACTGATTTGCATATGGCCATGTCTGAACTGGGGTGGCAGAGTGGGCTAAAGAACGGTGATGGATCAAACCCAGATCTGCTGACTGGGTGTGAGTGTTTGATTGGTTCTGATGCTCGTCCATCACCACCCCCTTCTGTATGGCAGAGGTGGCAGAGCGCCTGAAATGGTGGCGGTGCCTAGCAGGCAGCGTCCGCCAAATCAGGATGCGGGTAAACAAAGGCCTTATTGCCGCCATGGAAAGGCTGGCGGGGATTGGATTTGGGGGCAGGGTGCGGGCCCCCCTTGGTGGGGTTGTCGCTGCACTAGGGGGTGTCCATGGTACCCCCCTCATTTCCATCCACCAAGTGGCAGGCACCGCATTGTGCCTGCCACATAGTGCAGGTAAATGCTGTGCATGCACTTTTGACATTGCTTGCGGTGCTGCAGCCAGCAGCACCGCCGGCAATATCAAAAGCCCAGGATGCACCCGCCAGTATGGCGGGGGCACATCCTAATCGCAGTGGTGGGACCGCCGCATGTCTGGCGGGTGGTCGCAGCACCGCAACGATGGCAGACGGACTGATATCCGCTCGCCATCATAATGAGCCCCATAATCTTTAGTGGGGCATGATCTGTCTCTCAGAGGCTACGTGTCAAAACCTCTTCCTTCAATCTATCCAGCCAGGCCCTCAAATGGCAAGGGTCTGTTGTTAGAGTTGCATGCCCAATGTTTTATAGCTTTCGTTGGGGAATGTCCAGATGTGCTATCCCAGCCCACAGTGTGGACTGGAGTCAAGCTAAAAGACACTCAAAGAGTTTTAGAGCAGGGAAATGTCCCCCTTCTAGAAGAGGCATTTCTAAGCTAATAATGACAAAACCTCCTTTACCACAGGCAGGAAAGGGTTTGTAATTGTGAATCCAATGATAGGAAACATGATGAGGCTGCTCCACTGCAATCTACTATTGCAGCCTGAAGTAATTTCAACCATTTCCCCATCTTAGCCTATGAGAAGAGCAACCTGCATACGTAGTGAAAACACACATGGTTATTCGTCACTAGCTGGGCAGAGACCACACACGTGTACCTGCCCGGCCTTTCACATACCACTTGCTTCATCCCTTAAGATGTAGCCTCAGGATGCTCTAGTGGTAGTGAAAGGTCCTCTCAAGATGGCTAGTGATTTCGAAAGGCAAACCTGAGCAGAAGAGCAACCGCGCACACACAGTCCCACAATGGCAGGCTTGACACATGTTTTGAAACACCACAGAGGCAAGTGCGCACACTGGCCTGCAATGGCAGGCTGGATACATGTTCAAGCACATCATTGGTGCAAGTGCGCAGACCGGCCTGCAATGAGAGGCTGGACACCTGTTTTAAAACATCAGTTAAGCACCACTTACTAACGTGTGTAGGAAGGAAGTGCACACTTTCATGCTGCTGAATTTACAATGGGAAAGTGGCCAAAGCCCTAAGGCCACTACAAGAGAAAGAGAATCTGCAAAACCCAGGAGGAAAAAGCTAAAAGTTAAGAACACACTACCTGAAGAGTATCAGGTCTAACACTTTAGATTCATTGTTTCCTGTCAAACTCGTCAAGCATCACTGTGTCGGCTCCCTTTGCTCCATGATGCTCTCCTGTCCCCAATGATTTAAAAATTAACTATACATTTCTGGAATGCAAATGACAGCCCTCCTATCTGGGTAGCGGCTGAGTAACAAAAAGCATTGCGTGATTACAAAAAAACATATATGCTTCTCAAGAATGAATTTCCATGCCACATTCATCTACCCGCCATCAGAATTATGTAACTTTTTAACATTTTCAACAGCCTTTTTTCTCTTGATGTCTGTAAGTCTACCTGTACCCCTCTCAAATTCCATGAGGTGGCCTCTCCTATTTTATTCAGGATAAAATTGTGAATATCTTGCACCCTTTTAAACCTTAATATATGACATTTTGTTTACCTGGCTCTACACCTTCCTCCACCAATACCACCTTTAACTGTTTCACTCCAATTGAGGAAGATTTTGTGTATACCAAAATCCATACATTAACCTCTAGCTCTGCATTAGACTCTTGTTTGGCGAAATGCTTTAAACTGTGGGCCCCTCTTTCTCCTGTTCAAATAACCAGGATCTACAGTCTATATCTTTTTACAAAGTTGTATCCCCAAACGCTGGAAGCAAGCACTTAAATTGACACTCCTCAGAAAACTCAAATTTGATCCAAATATTCTCTCCAGCCTTAGCAAACTAGAGACCATGTCCGGGCATACCATGCCCATTTGGGGCATTACATCAAACACACACAATTTTGCTTGCATTCCCTTCTGGAAGACGGGCTGGGGAGACTCATCTGGCAGTTCATGTTGGACTGTTCCCATGAGGAGCAGGGTCAGTGCACATTTGAGTAAGCCGGACCTCTGTGGTGCAGTGGGTGAAACATGATAGG
The DNA here is from genome assembly GCF_964204655.1 of Triturus cristatus. Classification (NCBI taxonomy): domain Eukaryota; kingdom Metazoa; phylum Chordata; class Amphibia; order Caudata; family Salamandridae; genus Triturus; species Triturus cristatus. The sequence continues at coordinate 72,486,512 of NC_140584.1, read as the reverse complement.
TTGGAATGTGATCAAAAGCTATTGCCTATGGCTTAGACTATTTACAAGTATTCTTTCCTTGACCTTTTATGTGTGTGATTTGACACCCTAAGTGGCCAGGATTATTCCCAGATATGGGTGCTTTGCTCGCTGTGCCACAGGATCCAAGCTGCATGTCACTTAAGGGATTTAATAAGGTTGAAAGTTGTCTGGGGTTTCTTATGCTCCCTTCTTGAGGAGTTCTCTCCTGGCAGTTTGGGATGGACTGTTCACATGGGGAGCACAGTAAGTAATGATTTGCATAATTGCAAGCCTCTGTTTAGAGTAACACAGTGTGCGAAAACCGATGGGTTGGAGTACTACCCAGAGAAATTACCAGTGATTTGGACTATTTGCAAGCATTCTTTCCACCACTTGTGTGTATCAAATGTAACACTGAGGGGCAGATTTATCAAAAAATCGTGCAACGCAATTCACCAACACAGCTTGCTGTACTGCTTTGCATGACAGGGAGAGAAAGGAAATGGGTTATATCTATTATGATATGATGCATTCCTGCTCTCGACCTGCGTTGGCACACTGAGTGCTGCCTAGCACCAATGCAGACACCTTTTCGCAATGCGCAAGGGGGACTGAGTTACAGGCAGGACTGTTTTTCTGCAGGAAGGGACATCTTCCTACACAGACAACTATCCCCAGAGGCATTTTCCTCTCACTATGTGTGCTGCAGGATGCTTCACATGTAGAAAGAGGAAATAACAAGGAGAAATTGAGAGATTTCTCCTTGCTATGCCTCAGTTGGGCAGGCGTACAATTTTGATGCAATCCCAGATTATCTACCCTTAATAAATAAGGGAATGCGTCAGAATGGGAACATCCATGCTCCACCCATGGAATGCCTTCCCAACACAGAGTAAAGCAAGTCAGTGATTTGCGCTACCTTGCATTACTCTAGATTTACTAAACCACTCAGAGCCACGCAAGATTGCTTTGTGTGGTTTAGTAAATCTCACTTAATCCCCTGCATTGCCTTGCGTCACCTTGCATGATGCAAGAACAACACAAGGGCTTAGTAAATCTAGCCCTAAGTGACCAAGGATATTGCCATTCATGAGTCCCTAGCTTGCTGTGCCTCAGGATTCAAGCTGTACCTTACTGAAAAGGTCTAACAAGGCCTATACCTGTCTGGGGTTGCTTGTGTTGCCTTTTAGAAGGGGTTTATCTTACAGTTGGGAATGGACACTTCGCATGAGGAGCAAATTCCTTACTGATTTGCATTAGCAAACCTTTGTCTAGCATGGTACAGGGGGCAAAAACAATTTGCTGGAATGCTACCAACAATGATTGCCAGTGGCTTGACCTTCTTAGAAGCATTCTTCCCATCACTTTCTGTGTGTTTGACTCATCATTATTAGGCCTATTTCTCTCCTCTCAGCTCTTACAAAATTGAGTCTTATGTCAATTCTAGGCTGTCACAACTTTAGAGATCTTTTATTCCATTGATCTGAACCAATCAGGCCTTTAATCATCCTTCAGTATGGCGATGGTATTAATTTCTGTGCTTAATGAGATCTGCGTCTTGATGCCGGAAAAGAAGCAGCCCTCATTTGTCTCAACCTATCTGCTGCCTTTGACACTCTGTCCCAGTTTAACCTCATCAACCCGTTGGCAGAAGCAGGAGTGAAGGACATGGTTTTCTTTGTTTCAATTAGGGTTTGTGCAGATGGTCTCACCCTTCTCAATTTCAATCTTAGTTCGTCTATTCAGTGTGACTTTCTGTAGAGCTGTGCACTTAGTCCACCCTTTCAAAATCTGGACGTGGTTCCACATGCATCCCTGATAAGCTCTCCAAGCCTTGCTTTATTTTCATTTGCTGAAGACACCTAACTGATTCTGTGGCTGGATGGTGACATACTCTGCCTCCAGTCTCAATTATAAAACTGCAAGCTGTCTCCGCACATTGGATAAATCATAATTCTTTAAGGTTTAATTCTTCCAACACTGAAGTTTTCCTATTTTAGAGTTCCTTCCATCTGAAACTCCAACTGCTGCCCCCAAAGCTAGGAAACCCTTCCCTCCCAGTTACACAGGAAGCTCTGGTCATTTTTTACACAGTCTTCCCTTCCGTGATCACATCTCCAAAACCATTTCTACCTGTATTTATTTATCTCCTAAAAATTCTCAACAAGATCATGATTTTCCTTCCTTTATTTTTTATAAGACAAAGGCAGAGGTTGAATTTATCCTCCCCTTGGTTAGCCTCTAGATCCAAGCAATGTCTGTGAGTTAGACACAATGTTTATCCTCAAAATTTCAGGATGAGTAAAGTGTGTGCAACCAAAATATATTAATGTGGAAAACAATGTCAGATCGATAATTAATTATGGTAATTGTGTATTTCTTTTTAGGTGCGGGTTGTGGGGTTTATAGTGGTAAAGGTTGGGAAGTAATTTATGTTTGATTAATTAATCATTAGTTAATTTATATTAATTGATTGAAAATTAATTATGGAAATTGTGTAATTAGTTTTAGGTGCGGGTTGTGGGGTTTATAGGGGTAAAGGGTGGGTAGTAATTTGTTTAATTAATAACTAGTTAATTTATATTAGCTAATTATTTGCTAATTAATTATGGTAAATGTGTGACTGTTTTTAGGTGTGGGTTTTGGGGTTTATGGGGTAAAGGGTGGGAAGTAATTTATTGTTTAATTAATTATTCATTCTTAATTAATATTAAATATGTGATTGAAATTTAATTATGGAAATTGTGTAATTCATTGAAGGTGTGGGTTGTGGGGTGTATAGGGGTAAAGGGTGGGAAGTAATGTATGTTTAATTAATTAGTTGTTAATTTATATTAACTAATTAATTGATAATTACAGTAATTGTGTGATTTTTTTTGTAGGTGTGGGTTGTGGGGTTTATGGGATAAAGGGTGGGTAGTAACTTATTTTTTAATTAATAATTAGTTCTTAATTAATATTGATTAATTGAAAATTAAATATGGAATTTGTGTGGGTTATGGGGTTTATAGGGGTAAAGTTTGGGAAGTAGTTTGTTTAACTAATTAATAATTGGTTGATCATTAATGTTAATTGATATGTAATTAGGGTCGTTTTTATATTTTTTGTGTGTGGGTTTTATTTTTTAGGGGTAAAAGGTGGGCAGTAAATAAATGTTACTTACTTTATACTTAGCTTTTATATACTATTAGTTTTTTTTATTGAAAATTAGTTTTAATTGTGTAATTAAGTTTTTTACAGTTTAATTTTACCAGTGGTTTGTGGGGATTATAAGGGGAAAGTGTGGGCATTTTATTATTTTTTATGAGTTTTAATTTGTTTTTTAATTAGTAATATTTCTTAAATTGGTTATTAATTATGTTAATTATGTAAGTACATTTTTTAAAATCAAATTTAGATGTGGGTTGTGAATTGCGTGGTGTTATAGGGTAGGAAAATAAAAAAAAGTACATTTATGTAATAATTAATGTATTTGATTCTAAATAATGTATCCTTAAAAATATATAATTGTTTGAAAATTATTTTTATTTTATTTAATATATTATTTGTAGATATTTGTCATATGTATTTAACATCATAATATATGTTTTTAATTTGTAATATTACATATTTTTGGATTTTAATTTTTAATATATTTAGATATGTTTTTATTTATTTTGTTGTTAATATTTTGTTTTGGTTTTACTTTTGAACTGACTGGAGTGAGAATATTAATTGTTACCCCTTTGCAATACAAAATGTTGATAAGAGTGGGAATAGTAAATGTTATCTTGCCACTATCCAACACTTTTCCCTACTGTTGCACTCACTGGAGTGGGAATAGTAAGTATTACCCCTCCGCTATCCAACACTTTCCACACTGTTGCACTGATTGGAGTGGGAAAAATACATTTTATCCTGCCACTATCCAAAACTTTCCCTACTGTTGCACTCACTAGAGTGGGAATAATAAGTTTTACTCCTCCGCTATCCAACACTTTCCCTACTATTGCACTCATTAGAGTGTGAATAGTAATTTTTACCCCTACACAATCCAACACTTTCCCTACTGTTGCACTCACTGGAGTGTGAATAGTAAGTTTTACCCCTCCGCTAGCCAACACTTTCCCTACTGTTGCACTAATAGGAGTGGGAATAGTAATTTTTACCCCTCTGCTATCCAAGACTTTCCATACTGTTACACTCACTGGAGTTGGAATAGTAAGTTTTACCCGTCCGCTGTCAAAGACTTTCCCTTTCTGTTGTACTCACTGCAGTGAGAATACTAAGTTTTATCTCTCCACTATCCAACACTTTCCCTACTGTTGCACTCATTGGAGTGGGAATAGTAATTTTTACCCCTACGAAATCCAACATTTTCCCTACTGTTGCACTGACTGGAGTGGGAATACTACGTTTTTCCTCTCTGCTATCCAACACTTTCCCTACTGTTGCACTGACTGGAGTGGAAATAGTAATTTTTACCTCTCCGCTATCCAGAGGCACCCTGATTGACTTGAAAAATCTGTTCTAACTCAAGGGAGTGCAAGTCGCTGCCTTTGTTATACTGCTCTGGAAAGGCATTACTGGGTGGGTTGTGGGTATTCCCACACATCCACTTATGTATTCTAAGGTTTCCCAGATTTACCAACAGTAGTAGACCTGGGAATGTGTCAATATTTACGCCTTCCCTACGGAGGTGCAACGCGGACAAATATCTTTATTTCTCCTTGTTGTTTCCTCTTTCTAAGTGTACTACATTCTGCAGCACACTCAGAAAGAGGAAAATGCCTCTAAGGATTGTTTTCATGCAGGAAGGTGTACTTCCTGCACAAAAACAATCCTGCCTGTAACACAGTAGCACCCTTGCACCCCGGCGCAAGGGTGACTGCGTTGGTGCTAGGCTACAGATTGTGCACCAGCAGTCAGAGGATAGGAATGCGCCAGATCTTGGTAGATATGGCGCATTCATGTCCTCTACCTTTCACTCAGCGCAGCAAGTTGTCTTGCTGCGTAGCTTGAAATAATGTTAAATCTGGGCGTACATGACTATTCAAAGCAGCAGTCGAAGTGCATTATAAAATTATAGTTACTGCAATGGGGACAGGGGTCAGTGAACGGTGAAGTGAAATCGAAGGTGTGGCTAAATAGAACAAAATATTATGTAACTATTTTGTTGATTTGTTTTTTACCATCAAGTAAGAACACATAAAATAATGCACACTTTAAATGGAAAAAAATTAAGTTAAACTAACCAGTGTGAATTACACTATTTTATGTTGTGAAACCTCTATTGGTTAACGCACTCACTACGGATGCCTATGTGTGCAACCAGAGGCCAAAATAATTGAATCCTGTTTGGTGCAGAAGGGAAAATTGACTTGTGTATTTTTAGTGCTAACAGGTCCCGAAAGCACTGTGAAGGTGTAAGTCATTTTTTTAAACATGCATTATACACAGTATAATATAGCCTACCACAAAATGTGCATATAAATTTAGCTTGATGATAAAAAGTGCTTCTAAAGTATAGATTTCAGTAGCATACAGATTATACCTAGTGCAAACATTTTTAATAGCTGTCCATTAAAAGCACACACTCTACAGCTCAGCGTGAAACACCCTTACAGTACCTCTCAAATATATTATCTACTGGCGGTCGCCAGTAGATAGTTATAGTTAGGACCATGTTTCCATAGGAAATCCGCAACATTCTATTTGGAATAACTTTGGCGCCGGTCGACGAATCCTCGCAAAATTTTCAAAACTAATGGGGCGCTACGCTCCGCTCCTACCCTGAAAGTCTCGGGGGGATTCGTCAAGCGGGGGCTGAGAAAAAAGGGGGGTCCCAAAACGCGTTTTCCCCATGCATTTTTCCATAGGACCTTTAGACACAGCTACAGCCCGAACGGCTGAACAGAATTACGTGAAATTTGGCAGAGAGGTAGCCATAAGGTCAAGGAAGTGCCTTTTGTAGGTCTGGTATTAATCTGTTCAGTAGGTCCTGAGAAAATAGCATTTAAATCAATATATATATCTGTAAGCACGCTCCGTGCGCTTACGGTAAGCTTACCGTACGCGTACGGTGCCGTGCGCGAGCGCTTTTCTGATTGGTTGTTAGATCAAAGTAAACATTCAAATCGGTCGAAACCAGGAAGTATCGGCCGCCATTTTCTGTCTCTCACACTGAGAAAAAAGGTTGATAACACGAAAAGGGGGCCATGAAGAGAGTTGCAGACCCCCTAGCGTTCGTCAGGGGGTTCACGAAGGACCAAAAAGTATGAAAAATGAATTTAATCATTTTTAAAAAAAATCGCGGGGCGCGTGTACGGTAAGCTTACCGTACGCGTACGGTAAAAAAAAAAAAAAAGAATTAACAATCACATTTAATATATAAATCTAAGGACCCCCAAGAGAGAAAAAAACAATTGATATTTTGTAAAAAATGGCGAGGCGTGCACGGTACGAAATGCGCCACGTGGGCGCTCGGTGCGCGAAGCGCACCGTGCGTGCAAAAATTAAAAATAAATACATAACTTAGCATTTAAAAAACCGTACAAATTCACTGAAAAAACCATAGGTTTCACACACGTTATAGTTAGGAATTAGCATTTAAAAAACCTTGCAAATTCACTGACAAAACCATAGGTTTCACACATGTTATAGTTAGCTGTACATTTTACTCGTAAAAAAACAATGAAATTCCACGTTATAGTTAGATCAGGTAACTATAACTTGCGCGCCCGCAATCCACTGCTGATGACGTCACATAATACATCACTCATGACATGGTCAGTGGCATCACTCATGACATTACTGATGACATCATCCTTGTGATAGAGTGGCGGTCGCGCAAGTTATAGATACCTGATCTAACTATAACGTGGAATTTCATTGGTTTTTTACGAGTAAAATGTACAGCTAACTATAACATGTGTGAAACCTATGGTTTTGTCAGTGAATATATATATATATATATATATCTCTGTCAGAGGAAGCTTCAAGTGACTCCATCAATTAATACCTATACCGGCTCCAGAGCAACTTTTACATTTGCTGATTAACCAATTGCACACATTTGCATTTCTTTCGATAGCAGACACACTGGCAAGAAAACTTGTTTCTTGTTTATCTGTCTGCCCCTCTCTTGGGCACAGGCAGCACAGGAGACTTCCTCCCTTCCACTTCAGATGGGGAATTCTCATTTATCGGAATTAACTTTTGGCCTTTAGCTGAAAGACTAAAATACAGACAAATGCCGTCCATTAAACCATTCATCACAGACAACGGACAGTAGGGTAAAATGATGGACAGTCCATGAAAATTATGGACGGGTGATTGCATATCTACGGTGGGCAATCCCATTGAAGTAAGTGAATGTGAACATTTTTTTGGGAGGTGAGGAAATTTGCTGGGCGGTTGAAACTCTGAATCTATTGGAACCATTTGGCTCTGTAGATGGGGTAAAAGGATTGCAAACTGGGGACACTTTCCAAACATGGGCAAGTTGAAATACAAAGAATGCTACTAAAATATAAGGCAACCACAAGGTAAGCTGAAAAGGAATTGAACTCATAGTTATCTTGTGGCCATCTTTTGTTGGGAACTTTTTAAGGATTAAAAGGGAGAAACATGGAACAAGAGAGTTGAGGGAATGTGTAGTAGGGAGAACTGAGCAGATATCATTAGGAATCATTACGGAATTCACTGAGTGAAGAGAGGCTATATAAGAGCTCCCAGGACACAAGTCCTAAAAAGAGAAGTTGGGGGACTAACCAGGTCCGGCAGTACGCAAGTGACATCACGGCGCGCAACATCGCACATGGCATCCCACAAAGTGACCTCACAGGAAGTGAAATCATTAGAAGTGGCATCAGATATTATGACCTCCCAGATATGTTTAGCAGGTCTATTGCGAGTACATTTCAGTGCATTACGAGATTTAACAGATAAGACTTTGCGTCATTGTTGTGCCAAAAAAGTGGCGCAACCCCAATGCAAAATCTGGACCTCAACTAATATATATATATTAACTCTGCCACAAATAAATTGGTAACAAGAAGAAACATGGCAGTAGATCTGATATGCTTAATTAGTTACAAAGTCTGCATTTTAAAATATCTTATGGGGTTAAGGCATCTGGAAGGAGATATTTGTGTGCTCAGTAAATCTCAGGGAACAATAAAAATGGTAGGGTAACTCCGGAGGTTAATTTACTTGTTGGAGAGAGCTGTGTTTTGTCTAGTCCCAGATTTAAACCAAAGTAGCACAGATGGTCAAAATGTCTCCTGCAAAGCAAATCATGTAACATGTAGATGACAGATTTTTATTTTATGGAACTAGGTAAGTGGGTCGCTGCTTGAGATCGTTTACCTGCAGTTGTGTATGTTACGTAAAGCTCTCTAAAACCATGACACCCTGCATTGGGATGAGAAGTGCTATTAAATAAATAAAATAGAGGTATTTAAATTGTTATTTGAGTAAATACTGGGACAGACCAACACATCTGATGTTCTTACAGTGCATACATATCTTTTATATAGAGACTAGACAAAGTCAAAAGCATGCCTCTCTTAAGTACTGGTGAAGTGATGACAAGCCTTTGTTTCACCTCAGATGCATTTGCATCTAAGTGTGTGGCTCCAGACTGTGCCCTGTCAGGTTCATATTGGAACACAAACAGGCCTGATGGCCCATTAACTTCAGCCTTTGGCAAGCGTGAGATCTTGAGGAGCGAGCCCTTAGGGCCCTGCCCCCCGGACCTGTGCCACACCCCCATAGTCCGGTCCAGTAGCCTGATTGGCTACTGGCCGGACTAAGTACTTCCGGGTCGCTCAGGTCGTGTATCCGGTCGGAGCAGATAGCTTTAGGGGAGGAGCCAGGGGGGGCTATCTAGGCCCGGCTCCACATCCACTCTTCCTCTCTTTTCCAGATCTGCACCCCTCGACCAGTGCAATCTATCTCGTGGATCCAATTTATCGTAGCAGCTCGGTCAGCGTTCGTGGGACTCGTGCGCGTAGGAGAGGGATTTCGTATTGTGTGCAGGGCATCGCGGATCCGAGGTGAGGTGTCGGGGGCATTGGGAAGCGCGGGTCAGCTGCTTGTAGCTGGTGGGCGGACATAGTTGTGAGATAAAAAACTGTTTCCCCCGCTGGACGCTGGTGGCTGCCCGTAGTCTCCCAGTTATTGATAGCTCATGTGGGGACACCTCCCTTGGGGGATCCGGGCCCGTGGGTGAAGCGGGGGCCGAGCGTTTTTTAAGTTTGCGTAGCGGTGTGCAGAGCGGGCGTAGTTGGGCGTCAACGGCTGTAGGATATACGGTGGGGGCTCCTCAGGTGCGCCGCTAAATTCGCACTGTTTTTATTTAGTCCGGGTTTTCGAGCGGGAGAATTTTGGGTGCGGGCTCCGCTCCTGGTCTCACGCCATTGTTAAGTATTGTCCCGCACTGTGGCCGAATGGTTATGGGCTGAGTCTCTTACTCTCAAGGTTACGGGTTCAATCCCTGGTATTTCTGTTTCTACAAGTAAAGGAGTAAGAACTTGTAACTTATTTGACTAAGGTTGGATTTGGTGCGAGAGCGTGGGCCGGCGTGTGCAGTCTCTTTCTTTCAAGGTTACGTGTTCACTCATCGGTGTTTCGGTTTCTACAATTAAACGAGTAAGCAATTGTAACTTACTTGACTAAGGGAGAGGCTGCGGTTTAGCGGTTATAGCCGCACACTAGAGAGCAGGGGGCCAGTGTTCGAGCCTCGTTATCGGTGCCACATTTGTTAATTATTGTTTGCTGAATTTGGTGTGAGAGCGTGAGCCGGCGCCGCTTCCGAGTTAGCGAGGGATTTGGCTTGTGTGCGTGGGGTTGCTCAGCTGTGTGGGCAGCTCGGATTAAAAGTTACGTGTTCAATCTCGGTGTTTCTGTTCCGACAATTAAAGGAGTAAGCAATCTTAACTTACTTGACTAAGGTTGGATTTATGTGATTTCAGAATAAGAGTGGACACACAGATTTGGGGCATTATTCACTGCAAGCGCCAATATATTTTAGCAGGTAGACGCGTACAGGGGTTTTTAACCTTAGTTAAAGAGCGGTCTTATCCTCGGCTAGGAGCAGATCTGCGTTATTGAATAAACGGGCTTGTGTTTTAGTACTGTTCTTTAAGGTTTTATTGGAACGTGCACTGCTATTAGGAAGCAAAAGATGCCGCCTAAGCGCAATCAAAAAAGAAAAGAGGGAGAGTCTGAAATAACACAGCTGTTGAAGCTAGTGTTAGCAAAATTGGGCAGGGATGATGATGATAGCGAGGAGGAACAAGGGGGTGAGGCCCCGGTATCGGATAGTGAGGAGGTCCCCGAGCCAGCAGATAGAGCCCTCCCCCGGAGAACCATAGTCCCGCCCAAAGCGGCATTCCCTCCTTTAGTGAAGAAGCCCAGGGTGAGCAAGAAAGGAAGGGGGGCAGGGAACCTGAGGGGCGACCTCCTGCACCTGCTTCTCCTGTAATGCCTCCACAGCTGGTACTCCTGCTGCCGATTGAGCCAGTTCCCAACCTGCCGGAACCAGTGCTTCCTCTGCCCGCTGGGCCCCCAGCGCCAATGCCCAATGCTCCTAGACTCGCGCTTCCGATACCCTGTGTACAGGCAATACCGGTCCCCAACATGGCTCCTCCGCCTGAGGTACCCCCACAGGTAGTCAGTGCGCCACTAGCAGAAGGGCAGTGTGAGGTGGGCACAATCTTGGCGGAGATTAGGGGGGTTTTGAAGGCATTGATATCAACACCTATTCCCCCAATCATGATAGCACCGGAGGTAGTGCCAGTGGTAGCCCCAATCCCGCAAGGGGGAACAACGAGTGGGGTAGTGCCCCCTGCCCCAGGACAACCTGGAGCACCAGTGGAGGGGGGGCAAGCGGCCACAGCGGCTATATTGGCTACTGTGGCAACTCTTTTGGCACAATTAGGCGCACCGGCACTGGGGAACCCAGGCAGCAGTGCGACTGTAGCGCCTTGGGCGTCACCAATGGGCACGGGAAGTGTGCTCAACGAATTGAATAAGCAAGTCGCCCTCTTGGGCAAAGCGCAAGAAAAGGATATGAGCACGCCCCTTCAGGCGGTGGGTCAAGCGGCCCCCGCCCAACCATTGACAACTGGGGTTGCTCCAGGTAAGGCAGTGGAGTGTTCAAGCAAATAAGTAGATAATGGGGTAAAGGCAATTGGTGGTTATGATGCAGTGTTATCTAAGCGGGGTAAATTGGCAGCACATGTTACACAGGACACGAAAGAAAAGATTTGGAAGGGGAATTTGTGGATATATTCGCCTTAATTAGACCAAAAAGGAGGGAAGTGGAACCTAGAGAGAAGGGAGGGAAAGAAGGTTCCTTCAAGGGTAGGAAACCAAGGGTAGAGGAATCAATCATTAATTGGTTGTTTGGTTTCAATGTTTTTTCCATAGTGATTTTGGAAAAGAAGCCGGAAGTAGCAATACCCCTGATATGTTATGCAAATAAGATTTTAAAGGCACAGACAATGTATGGGGGAGTAGCTTGGTTGGACTACGATAGTGACTTTAGATGGGCTAAGGTAGATGACCCTGACATGGGCTGGGACCAAACAGAGGTAAATGTATGGTTAGAGATCGTCAATAATAAAGCTCCCATGAAACAGCCCTTTCGGACTTTCCAAGGGTGCGCAGGGGAGAAAAAAAGGAATGTGTTGGGCTTTTAACCGAAAAACGTGTACCTGTCCCCCAGGGGCATGTAAGTTCAAGCACGCATGTGCATACTGCGGCCACCCTTCCCATCCCAAGTTTAAGTGTATTAAGAAGTCTAAGGAAAAAGGGAGAGAGTCTAAGCCACCTCCTCAGCAGTAAACTACCCACGCCAGTTGACATAGGGAGGCTGATTTTTCTGGCTGAATCAGTACCCTGACAGGAAGGCAGCCAGGACATTGTATGAAGGGTTCTCCACAGGCTTCCGCATTCCAGCACAAGGGGTGCCCCCAGTGGGTTATTGCAAGCGCGCATGCACCGTATGGTAGTGTCACAGAAGGTTGAGAAGGAAAGGGTGCTGGGGCGGGTGGCTGGCCCGTTCACTGCGCCTCCATTGCCAGGATTTGTGTGTTCGCCTCTGGGCGTGGTTCCTAAAAAGGAGCCTGGCCAGTTCTTGATAATTCATAACTTATCAGCACCAAGGGGGGCATCGGTGAAGGATGCTATAGATCCCTCCCTGTGCTCTGTGACCTATTCTTCCTTTGACGCGGCACTTCAGAGGCTGCACGACTTAGGGCCCAACACCTTCATTGCAAAGACGGACATGGAGTCGGCTTTCCGGCTCTTGCCGGTTCACCCTGAGGATTACCCTTTTCTAGGTTTTCAGCTGAATTCCCAATTTTATTATGACAGGTGTATGCCAATGGGTTGTGCAGTGTCGTGCAAATACTTTGAGATGTTCAGCTCTATGCCGCAGTGGTTGTTTGTCTTCAAAACAGGGCACAAGGACATAGTACACTACCTAGATGACTTTATGATCATGGGCCCCCCCGCATCAAGCAGGTGCGGCCAGGCCTTGAGCAAACTAGTAGCTATGTTTGACGAACTGGGGGTGCCATTGGCCCCCATTAAGACGGTGGGTCCTGCTACTAGTATGTCTTTCTTGGGCATTGAGATAGACACGGTAGTGGGGAATGCAGGTTGCCATTGGACAAGGTACAGGCTTTCTCGCAAGCAATAGATTCTGCTCTGGCGGGACCCAAAGTCATGCTGCATCAGCTTCAGGTGCTAGTGGGTCAGTTGAATTTTGCCTTAAGGATAATCCCGATGGGACGCCCCTTCTCAAGGTCAATTGCACGGGCAATGGCGGGGTTGACTCAAAGCGGTACAAAAGCATCATCACATGCGACTACAGGCCGATGTGAGGGAGGACCTGAGAGTCTGGTGTAGTTTCCTGAGTGACTTCAATGGTAAGGTAATCTGGCCTGGGCTGGCAATATCCAGCACAGACTTGAGCTTGCTCACGGATTCAGCAGGTAGCATTGGTTTTGGAGCAGTGTTGGGGTCCCACTGGTGTAGGGGCGATTGGCCTGCATCTTGGCATGAGAGTGGCTTGACCAGGAACATAGCCTGTCCCCCAGGGGCATGTAAGTTCAAGCACGCATGTGCATACTGCGGCCACCCTTCCCATCCCAAGTTTAAGTGTATTAAGAAGTCTAAGGAAAAAGGGAGAGAGTCTAAGCCACCTCCTCAGCAGTAAACTACCCACGCCAGTTGACATAGGGAGGCTGATTTTTCTGGCTGAATCAGTACCCTGACAGGAAGGCAGCCAGGACATTGTATGAAGGGTTCTCCACAGGCTTCCGCATTCCAGCACAAGGGGTGCCCCCAGTGGGTTATTGCAAGCGCGCATGCACCGTATGGTAGTGTCACAGAAGGTTGAGAAGAAAAGGGTGCTGGGGCGGGTGGCTGGCCCGTTCACTGCGCCTCCATTGCCAGGATTTGTGTGTTCACCTCTGGGCGTGGTTCCTAAAAAGGAGCCTGGCCAGTTCTTGATAATTCATAACTTATCAGCACCAAGGGGGCATCGGTGAAGGATGCTATAGCCCCTTCTCAAGGTCAATTGCACGGGCAATGGCGGGGTTGACTCAAAGCGGTACAAAAGCATCATCACATGCGACTACAGGCCGATGTGAGGGAGGACCTGAGAGTCTGGCGTAGTTTCCTGAGTGACTTCAATGGTAAGGTAATCTGGCCTGGGCTGGCAATATCCAGCACAGACTTGAGCTTTTTTTGGAACTGTTTCTTATAATAGTGGCAGTAGACATTTGGGCTGGATTCTTCAAGAACAAATCAGTCATTTTTTGGTCAGACAACATGGCGGTGGTAGAAGCTATCAATAGGCAGGGAGTTACTTGTAAACTTGTTTTGAGGTTGTTAAAACATCTAGTTTTGTCTTGCTTAAAGCTCAATCTGCTTTTCAAAGCAGCACATATTCCAGGTGTTGAGAATCAGGTTGCTGATGCTTTGTCTCGCTCCAAGTTGCAGGATTTCCAAAGGTATCACCCTCAGGCAGAGGAGCAGATGACTGTGTTCCCGACATCTCTGTGAAGGATTGGAGCCCCGGCCTAGCAAGCCTGGTAGGAGCATCATTAAGCGATCGCACTACAACAACTTACCAACAACAGTTCAAAGCATACAGGATATTTGCTAAGCGCACAGGCCAGGCGACCCTTTATTCCACAGGGGCGCTCTGCGAATTTTTACTAGATCTGAAAGATCAGGGAAGGCCAGCATCTTACGCCAGGGCACACGTGACAGCGATAGGCTTCTTTGCTAAATTAGCGGAACAACATGACCCGGCGCAGTTTTTGTAGTAAGGAAAGCGCTGTCTGGCTGGGCTAGGCTAGAAGGGGTCAAAAAAGATAGTAGAAGGCCTTTGGATACGAAAACTCTCGGTGACATTCTGGGAGTACTACATTCGGTATACTTTTCTTATTATGAGAGCATCTTATTTGGGGCTGCATCTTGGCCTTTTATGGTGCGTTTTGACTAGGGGAATTGGTGGGGACCTCAAAACTAGACCACGCGGGGGGACTCCAGTGGCAGGACACAAAGTTAGTCCACTGGGGCCTGGTGGTGGCTCTGAGTAAATCCAAAACAGATCAGTTGGGGAAGGGGGCCACGATTCGCCTAGCCCCCGCGCCTGGTGAGGAGATTTGCCCGGTAGCCAGGATGGAATCATAATTGCCGATTCGTCCATCAGGGGGTGGTCAGGCCCTGTTCATACATTAACAGGGCGAATGCCTGTCGCAGTACCAATTTAGGGAGATGTTTGGGCAGGCGCTGGTGTGTCTGGATCTGGATTCTAAGGGGTATTCCTCACACTTGTTCAGGATTGGGGCGGCAACGCTAGCAGCGGGCGCCGGCTTGCCAGCTGAGGCGGTTAAAAAGGTGGGGCGGTGGTCATCGGCCTGTTTTAAGCACTATGTGCGGCCCGAATTACTGTAGGACAAAGGACCGATATATTGTTATGACCATGCTGATGTTTCAATTTCTCTTCCTGCTACTAGTATGTCCTCAAAGGTGATATGGGTGTTGGGACACTCGTTCGTGCGGCGTGCCACAGTTCGGCTACGGCAGAAGCGTATGTCGAAACCACCTGGTTTAAAGAGAACGTCGTTCCTATGGCGAGGCGTCGGCGGCCTGCAAATTCGGCAGTTGCGGCAGCTCATTGAGGAGACGAGGGAACATGAGGGACATCAATCCCTGGATTTGATTATCCTGCATTTGGATGGAAACGACATGGTGGAGTTGGGACGCATGGCAGTCAGGGAAGCCTTACTGACTGAATTCGCCTGGCTAGGGAGAGCATTTCCGCTGGCTCCGATTGCATGGTCTTGCTTGATACATCGCTGGACATGGGCTACTGGAGTCAGGTCTCGAGCTTTGAACGTGTCGGTAAGGCGCCTCAACGGGGAATTGGCCAAGTGGTGCTCAGGTCCGGGCCGCTTGTGTCACATTCCACATAGACTAATCACAGGGGACCTGAAGTTTCATCAAGACGGCGTGCATCCTTGATGATATAATACACGGTAGGGTTACTGGGAGGGAGTCCTGTAGGCCCATGTGGATAATCCTACTTCCTTAATTCTGGCTGCATTTTTGAGCAAAGATAGCATTGCTTTATCATTAGCTATTACGAAAATCGGCTATACGTATTCGGCATAACACTGATTGTAAAGCTTTATTTTTATTTTTATTTTTCTTTCACTACATACCAATGCTTCCAAGATGGCTCCATGTTTGTGAACAGTGTTTAGATCTCCTTTCACCCCAATCCTCTTTCTATGTTTAGTCTCCTCCCTCCCACCCATAGCCTCATTGGTGGATGTTTAGTGATGACATGTATTTGAGAAGGGCGGGTTTTCCAAGCTTCTGTTGAAGGTTGCAGCGATACGGTTCCTCTTCCGTCCGTACGAGACCGACATATATGGGATCCTGACCGCTATTGAGGCAGTAAGTATTTTGGGCGAGAGCTGCCTGTAGCTGATTTTATTTAGGCGCACGTTACATCTATCCCTTTGGAACGTCTCTGTACTTTTTATTAACCAGCGCCTGCCCCTTGATAGATCCTAAAGAGTTGACGCTTTCATCCCTAAACGTACCTGTGTTTAAATTAAGCCACGTTGTGCCCGCTTTAGGTTTTCACCAGCGGCGGACGTTTAAATATGGCACCTTACACGCGGCTGTCCCGACCGGAGTTTTGAAATCTTCAGATGTTCGTACAATCTTTATACCGGTTTTAGAACTGCATTTTACGGGTTTGGATTGTACTAAACGGCCCTTAGTTAGCCCCAGAAACCCCCTCTTATTCACCTCTGCCTGCTCTGTTTGTTTTGTTTTATAGAAACTCTGTGTATATCTGACAGCATCTCTCCTGATATTGGATAGCGGATTTATTCTTGCCAGCGCTACATCTGGTGTTCACATGCGCCTTACCTTACTAGACTCCCATTGAAGTATTCGTGGCTCGCGCCCAGAAGGAACCATTTCTGATTCAAGTAGGTTATTTATGAAGCATTTATTGATCATGTTTGTTGTTTTTTCCTAGACCCAGTGAGGTCCTTGTTGAAAAGTTTGCCCCAGGAGACATCGGCAGATTGCTAATCACACACCATATTAAGCACTCATATTGCTTCTTCTAGATTTGGGATGCCCATGACTTGAGCATCGCCTACCTTCCTATTATCAGAAAGGAAGTTCCATTTTTATTGAGCCTCACTGGACGCCCCCTCGGGATACCGAACTGGGTCGTGACTTAGGTTCGGAGGTCGATTACCCACGGCCTTCCAAGGACTTAGTTTTTAGTATGTATTACCTTGGTTTGTTGTTTTTCTTCATCTGACGGGCTTAATATCCCCTTTGGGCACTTATGAACCTACACGGTTTGGTGGTTCCTTTCTCTCATTATTTCTGTCACAATATAAATTTTGACTACCTACGAGTCCTCCACTTTTTTCTTTTCTGTCTAAACTCTACTTTTTTGACTGTGGTGATTGGATTCACTTTTTCTTATCGTGTCACCTTTACACATTATTGGTGAGTTGTTCTTTTCTGCTACTGCTGGACCCGTTTTGGGACACATTTATCAAGTAGTGAATTTGCTAGTCATTCGTTAATAACTGGAATTGTTCTGGACTTTAAGACATTAATTTTGTCGTTGAATATGAGACTATGTCAACATATTACACTGTTTGTTTAGTTTAATTCATTTCACTGTATTGTTTTATATATATCTATTTGATTTTTTAGATCGAGTGTTTGCCCCCTATTAGCCCTGGTCTACGCCCTGATGAAGGTGGGGCCCCCTTGTGGGTCCTGCACCGAAACGCGCGTTGGCGCTTGATTCGATTACCTTCTCTCTTTTTGAGTACCACCTGGCCTCCTTTGGATGAGATACAATCAATTCATCCTTTTGAATACCCAAGGATAACCTATTCTCAACCCCAATGTGATCTGATGTTATGAATGTGGTTATGATTGAATGTATGTGTGGATGACGTTTTAGGTTTTTGTGGGGCATTTACTGTGTCTTTGATGAATATATATTTATTGATGAGTTTTTTGATTGTTTGTACAAAACCTATATATGTGCCTTTTTGATATCAAAAATATTTGTATAAAATTGAAAATTCGTTCTCCTACAAAAAAGTAAAATAAATACAAAAGATTTATTATCATATCTATATATGTTTTTGAGTGTTTTTCATCTTCATTTGTCCACTTCTTTCCAGTTTTGTCTTGTTGTTTATCAGGTACCTATTGATTAGGCCCTATTACATATCTTTTGAACCGGTTTTGGTTTTCTGTCTCAGTATTTAGGCGTGCATTTGTCAGACATTGGCACAGATGTGTGGATCAAGGGGATCTGGTCTTTTGTTCAGAACTTATTTGCAGGTGGGGAGGGTGAAGGACCTGTGGGCCCTGGTCACCCTAGTGGCGGAAAGAGGCCACAGAACATTGATTTTCAGGGTTAACGGGAAGCCTGCTTATATACTCCCAAGGCCAGCACTGAGGGGAGAGACGGTAAACTCTCCCCAGGGAGAATGGGGACACCGGCTGGGGAGTCAAGGGCACCAGGTCACACAAGCCTCCTTGGCAGCCTGGTGGTAGAGGGGTGGGCCCCCGGAAATGACGGACAAGGACCGAGGCCTGGGGTCTCACCACTCAAGGACGCAGGTGGGTTGCGCCTTGCGTGATTCTCAGATAGGAAATGCGAGCCAGAGGGCCCCTTGGTGCTGGAGGAAGTAGATTTTGCATAACCGGTGGTTATGATCAGTGGTAATACTTGTAAATATTAAAATTGTGAATATCGAATGTTAAATGTGAATTTAAAAAAATTGTTATTGTCATGTTTATGAATGTTTTAATGATTATTAAACATGGCCGTTTTTCCCACACACTTGGACTGGTTAGTTTTGATTGTGGGATTGCATGAGGTTGGGGTGGGGGGTCACCCTGGAGGGTCCGGGCTCTATATCTTTGGCCCAGCTGGAGATGAAAATAAAAAAGCCCACAGCCTTCCTGCACTCCCTGCTGGGAATGGAAAGCAGACAATGCGCAGGATCTGTTGAACTTGTCCCCATGTCTGAAAAATACACCTGGACAAGTTCAGCATATTTCAGTGGGGACCAGCTTCTTGGCAGAGTGGACGGCGCCTACCCTATGAAAATAGTGGGTAGACGCCGACTAACCACGTGTACCCCCGACTTGTGCCTTGAGAACTCCAATGGACATTCTATTTTATGAGAGAGGAAGGCGAAGCAATGGAGCGTGAGAGAAATGGAGAGTAAGCATAGGGGCGTGGCTAATCCGAGGAGGCCATCTGTGGCTCGCACCCTTAATCCTCTTACCATAACTTTGCGCTCTCTCAGGCCTGTGCTATATTAAGCGCATTGTCCTGTAACACGGGATGTCGCATGTGGCCTGTGTGGGTCTGGTTTTCTCTGCACATGGAGTTAGGCCTCACACGGGACTTTGCATGCGTGAGATTGCACTTGGCACATGGCTGCTTCTGAGTGTGGTGTGTCTCATTAAACATACGTTCAATGCCATGAGAGTCTAATTGTACGCCTGTAAACCTTAGAGCTTATGCATATAAGTCCTGAGGAGCTGTGAGAATTGTAACCGGGGAATGTGCCGGGAGGAGGGTCGGCATGTCATGGGTGCTGGCGTATGAAACGTGCTTAGCAGATTTCTCCATGTCGTCTGGCTTTAATTGCCTGCTTTATAAGATTAGTGCCTGCGTGTAATAATGAACGTCAAATATCGTCGGCCTAGTGTAAACAATTAACTGCACAAGCGTGTCTGGCTGGGTGGACCTGAACGAGGTTGTGTGAGGCTTAAACGTAGACTTTAAAAGAGGAATATTGACGGTTTCTTGAAGGTCAGCCGTAATGATTATTGATTTCGTTATAAGCACTCTGCAGTTTTAATAAATAATGAATACATACATGGGTGTACGCTAGAGTGTGTGCGTCCTGAGCTGTAAATCTGCAAGGCAGGGAGTCTGCATTGTCCGTTCCTGGGTGTATTCTCTTTTTTGTTCTTTTTAAGTATGTTTGTATAAAAGCGGGTTTATTTGTGTGAGAGGTTTACGGTTACTTTGCTGTATTGTGAGCCCGCATATGGAAATTCTATGTGTAAGGTATACCTGTGTTTTTCCCTATTTGCTTGCAAGTTTAAAGCATGTGCATGTTTGACTAACCTATGCAAAAGGGCATTTTCAAGTTTATCAAAGTGCCCTTACGCCTGTGTCATTGTCTCTGTTTGGGCTTTTGTCTTAGAATGCATTTTTTCCTCTCCTGGGACCATATGTACAAATGCATATGTACGAAACACTGATTGATATTAGCTAACATGTTACCGTACCGCAACTTGTGTTTAGCGATTCGGTATTTGGAAGGGGCGTGCTTAGGGTGTCCCTTCCAAATACCGAATCAGATCTCAGTGCTATGTATGAATGTTTTGCGACTGAACTACAGTCGCAAAACATTCCTTTTTTACCCACACCACCAGGGTAGTGGTAACCATTCACAAAAAGGAAGTGGTCCTCGTGGGACCCGTTCCCCAATGTGACTGTTGAAACAAATATTTTTTAAGCGGAGGCAGCATTCCAAGGGACCACAGCCTACTCTCAGCAAATGAAACTTAAACTTTTGATTATATTTCTTGAAATGCATCCAGTTTTTCTTTAAGGAACAACAACTCTATAAATAACAAATGTTATCAAGAGAGCAACATAAAATAAATGACCTTGCAAGATTGATTAGTAAATACCCTTAGCGTGTCATAAAGTCAAATAAGGTACACTTCCAAAACAAATAGCCATGATCTGGCCATTAAAATGGCATCACGTTAGTGACGTAAATGCATACAAGTATACAAACTGACACTGAATTACAAGCTACATATCCTGTGGCTTGCTTCTGCAGCTTATCAAAAGGACTGCTTGAGCACCATCACCAATGGGAACACAAACAGCACAATGTAACAAGCCACAAACCGCCACAGGCTTGATGAACAGCCCATCCATGAAAAAGAAAACCATCAAAAACACATGAAAGTAAATAGCTTAAGTGGGCTGGCCCAAAGCTCACTCTCTTTACTACTTCTAACAAGTACTTTATTAATGTATTGGTAACATGAGGTCTACTTGGCAATCACTGAAAAGCCCCAATTTTTCTGACGGGGTTCACAGATCCATATCTAAGTCAGCAGATCTGCAGACTTGCAGGTAGATCCGCATACATTTTTGGAAAGAAATAGACAACTTTTTCAAATCTGGAAAACAACTCTTAAATTAATATAAATATTCAAAGTGTAACTATGAATAGCACATACCAGACACCCCAACACTGTGGATCCTGAGGCTAGCCAGGCCCTGTGCTGAGACTATAGTGCATGGTCTAAGGTCCTGGACAGCAGTTCCACTATCCGTGGCTGAGGGCCTTGTACACCTGGCTTGGTGGCACAGAGGCTGGTGTTGGACCTGGCCGTTGGGCATGCACAAGATTACAGGCTGTGTGCTGCGAAGTCGGGTAAAGGCACAGTTAGAGTTGTGTGCAAGGGAAGTTGGGGAGAGGACGTGGGGATGGCCATGCACAGTCCACACTGAGTGCCCAGGAGGTTGAGGGCAGGGCCTGGCCAAAGCTGAAGATTGTGTGTAATAGGGGTTGGGTACAAAAAAGATTTATGATCTATATCATAAATAAGTCGATTCCTAAAAATATGTATTAATGGAAAGTTATGTTTTACTCCGCTCATAAGAAATCAACATATATTTGTAAGCAAACTTTGGTAATTCACTTTTAAACCTAAATCATGTTACAAAACATAGTCAAAAAAATGCTGATGTTGGCCAGTTAGAAGAGCGAACCACAACTTGCCCCTCATCTTGCATTCCAAATGCAGACTCACAATATGTATCCTAGTAAATAACAGAACGTAGCAATTCAGCAATATACAAACAAAGAAATAATAATGTATCCATAGTGATGTCATTGATAATGTCAATGGTAAGGTAATATACAATGTCACTGTGAGGAAAGTGGTGTATTATATAGCGTGGTTGTGTAACCTCACCACATAATACCATCCCGATACCAACTTGGGTCCAGTCAGGCTCATTTGCTAAATCTTAGCTCAACCCTGGGTAGCTGTGGCTTTGAGCAGCCAGGCTTATACAAAGGAACAAGTATAAAGCATTTAGAAGTACTACAACAACAAAATAAGAAAGTCACACAACACAAAGGAAAAAACCAACTTAAAAAGATAGATCTTATTTTTATGAATTTTTAAGCACCAAAATTAACAAAATCAATGTAGACCACCAGTTGGTGCAGCCTCTTGCCAGGTCTCGGTAACAGCATGGCAGTCCTTCTTCGGTCCTCTGTCCAGTCCAGATGTGTTCTGAGGTCTGGGTGCCAGAGGTCCCATATGCATGCTCAGAACGTGCTCTTGGGGATGCAGCGGTTACTAATCAGTGGGCTACTAGGACCCTCCACACCTGATGACCACGTCCTGTAATGTGTGGCATCTAGCTCCCCCAGATTGCACCATTCTGCCCACTCCCAAGATGGGAGAACCCCTCTCTCAGTTTGAGGAGCTTGGTAGCACCCTAGTGGTGCGGCTACCTGAGGACTACACGCCCACGAAGAAACAGTTTGGCAACTGGTCTCCCCTGTCTACCTCAGCAAAGAGCGGCCTGTATTGTGTGTATTTTTTCCAATTGCCCTTCAAGGGCGGCTTCTCCTTTGACGTTTGACTTCTGGGCTCACACCCTGTGTGACTACCTGCGAGGGAGAGGTGACACATCTACCAACAGCAGGTCTCTATTGTTCTCACTCCTGGGAGTCGTTCACACTTCTCCCCAGGAGAGCAGGAGGCTATCTTGTGGGCAGAGACTGACCACTGGAAATCTTAGGCAACAGAGTGGCAACTTTCTATAAGTTGCATTTCTTAAAAGTTACATTGAATTCGACTTGCGCAACAAGTTGGGTTTAATGTAATGATTATTTTGATATCTTGAAGTGCTAACTTCAGTAGTACCAATCAGAAGTTATCTAGGCTGAGATGCAAGCCTATAACTCTGTACTTGCCAATGAGGCTACCAGCTTTTCCTCAGTAAAAATTACAGTTTGGAGGTTTTACTGTTACCAAGTTAAAGACAGATTTTTCCTTTGGTTCCTGTCATCCCACAATAAAAAGACCTCTACTCATTCATACAACTCGTCTTTCTTCCACTCTGACTCATGCATGTGACTACGAACAAGGCCCAGACAGTAAACCTATGATGCGTCAAGAGTAGAAATTAGTACAATTATTTATTTAAATTGAAATATATTTTGTTTTCTTAGTATGTTTGTTATTCTTTTAAAACAGAGAGCTATGAAAAACAATACATAATTGCCAATACAATTAATACAGTTGAATAGAATAAAACATTTCATGCACAATTATACCCTTATACTGATAAGTGAAAAATCAAATAGCATATTAATTACACAAATTCTTCAAATATTAAAAGAGAGATAATAAAGACAATACACTTTGTCATTCAAGATTGCACATTCGTAGAAGAAGGGCCAACTGAAACCCGGTACATTGGCTCTCGTTTAGTATCTACTGATCCAGCCAGCAGTACGAATTGTGCAAATAGTGCGTCAACGCGTTTCGATAGTGTTATTTCACTGTATACTATCTTTCTCAAGACAGACATATTACTCTCTTTGTTAAAAAATACACGTGATACCAAATACAGTCCTATTAGATCTTCCCAAGTATTAATTAAATTTTTTGGAAGGAATTTTAATTAATCCCTGGCATTCATCAATGGCTAAAATTCCCAAATGAGGTATCTGCTGCACAGGATATATACTGATAGTAGTCAATCTTCTAAAATGTAAATCTGTGCATGATAAGCATTCTGTGCAAAGCACCTTTGCCAGAATATTAAAATGTCGCTGTAATAAGGCACTGATTATGCACTGGTTGCTCTCATCATTGTAGAGCTTATGATAAGATCGACTGGTTTAGTGTCTGCCCTTCATAAATTAGGCCTGTACTAGCCTTTGTGAGATACCATGCGGGGCTCTCCTGGTTCACGGCTCAAGGTTTTGATTTTACTGTTAGGACATATAAAAATACATGTCCTACTTTTTAATATACAGCAGCCTCCCTTAGGAATCAATAGGCCTGCTGTAGAGGTGACTTAATATATATTAAAAGGTTGGGCTGTGCCATTCGTTTAAATGGCAAAGTTGAGTTAGCAGTTTAAAACTGCTTTGCCAGTCTGCGGTGGCAGGCTGGGAGACATGTTTTCACATTATCCCAACCAGGTTGGCTAAATAAGTAATGCAGCCCTTGTGGAATACATATGTAAAGTTACTCCAATTGGCTATAAGCCAATCAAACATTTCTTTTCAAGGGTCAGAGCACTGGCAGTGTGGTCTGGTTAGCATGCCTCACTGCACTCTCAGAGTCATAAAACTAACAGCATCAGTCCAAAACTGTGGGGGTGATCACGCAGAAAGAGGAATGTCCTTGCAGTCACACAGGATATACTCAGGCATACTCATTGAAAGTGTTTTTTTGCACAGATGAAAGATGATTTCTGTTTAGAATGACCTGGAACTACATTCGGCAAAACGGGAGTGGAAGCACTCATTCTCTTGAACCTATCAAACGCATTAAACACTATATCATCAAATTTAAATTTAATTGAGCAGATGAAATGATATGGGTATCTAAGGAAATATTCTTGTCTGGATTGATTCCTTCCTTAAAGCCGGGACAGACATAATCTTTGGTCCTCTATTCACCTCAACACCATCCAGCATTCAGAGAGGAGCTCCTGAAGGTTCAATACCTCACTGCTTTTGTTCAATGTCTTCATCAAACCACTCCCAGAACTCAACAATTCTTTTAACCTCATACTATGCTGATGATACTGAGAAAATCCTTCAATTGCCAATTGACTTTCAACTTCCAAATTAGATAAGTGCCTCAGAGCTACTGACCAATGGATAATAGAGACTCACTTCACATGCAATGCCTCAAAAACAGATATCCTTAAATATGGAGGATGAAAAACAACATCCTACTAAAGTGACCTAAAGAACAATGGCTGTCACCAGAAACCTCCTCCTAAGTACAAAATTAGGAATCATCATGGATTCAGCACTCTTCATGACACCACAAGTCAACCAATTATGCAAATCTACATGCCAAACTATGAGCACACTCCGATGCATCTTCTTTCATCTTAGATACCAGCAAAAGTCCAGGCGAGCGCATCGCTGATCTTATCACATCTGGAATATGCTCATGGCCCGTACCCTGGAGCAACAATATCTATTTTGACACAACTCAAAATAATTCAAATCCCAGTGGCAAGACAACTTGTTCTGCACCTTAAGATTTGCAAGCACATCTCACTGACTCTTGAAACCCTGCCTCAGCAGCTTGGTGCCGGAACATCTAACTTCAAACTACTGTGCACAACACACACGGCAATAATCAAAAATATCCAGAAATATGTTTCCTGATTAAACTCAGTAAATTGTTTCTAAAAAGGATGGTATGCTACAAATTGGCACCACAACTAACTGTTCTGCCATATAAAAAGAATAAAATCAGTAGTAAATCCTTCTCTGTCCCACTGCAAGACTATAGAATTTACTGTTACTAAAGTTTAGAAAGACGTTGAAAACAACTAACCTCATTCAAACATCAGGTATAAAATAATAAAATAGAGTAATTATCTCACTATCAACAGGAAGTGGAAATGTAGGTATCACCAAGAAACTAAAACCCTCACTAATTTAATCCATGTCAATCCATGTCTTCTGTTGTATACCACTGGACCTTAACTCTTAGTCCTACTGAGGTCTGCCACCTGAATGAGTGGCCCAGCCTGTGTAACCGTGACCCAAAGTATTTATAACAAAATTATCTAACAATAGTACTGCCATCCACTAACATAATACTAGGACAACTAAACAATAGTATATTACTAATGGTGTGTCTGAAATTCGTGTAATTTGCATTTGCGTAATTACACGAAATCATGGCAGAACTGCATGCCATTACGTGAAATACAAATCCATCACTATAGTGTGAAATGCATCCATAAATCAATTTTTTGGGTGAATGTGCTTTTAGAAAACCAGCACCACGAACAGCAGCCACTCGCATCCTGTTGTACCATTGTTTTGGTGGTAACTTTTTACCGCGAGTTTCGCTTTTGCTGTACGTTTTCACAGAGTGGCACAGTTCCTGAAGTGGCGTAGTGACATAATTTGGGGAATTTTGTGTAAACAGTATAACACAAAATTTCCAAAATAACCCAAATTGCACTAATGTAATTTAAATTTCACCCAGTACTACATAATACGCTTTCTGTACTGTAAGCCCTCAATTCTCTCTAATAGTAGGGAAACAATTAGGCATGCAGATCAATACATAACTAAGACATCTGCATAAATACAAACAATGATTAACTTACTGTCCTCTACTCTAGAAATTCCATGCAACAATTCACTATACCAACACTAATATTGTTGCATAATGCATGTCTAACTGAAACACCTACAACTACAGCTTTATTCTAACTCTGGGTTCCACAGGGTAGCAAGTTTCCCCTCCGCAAAGCACTCCAGTGCCTCGGTAGGGTAGTAAGCGCTATATAAATCTACAGTACAAGACACTGATATCATTTGTAATGTCATCTGTCACCTCTAGGGTGAGTTCATGACACTGCGTTTGAGATGTGAATTGTGGTTTGCATGATAAAATTGTAATTACGCTGGCAAATTGTATGTAATTATAAAATGTATTATAAGAAATGTATGAAAAATATCTCAAAACACTGGCAGCTTGTCACTGAGACATTTTCTGCTTGCACCAATCTCCTAGGGGTATCTTCTTAGACTTACTTCAGTGAAAAAAGTCTTGTGGGATACCTGCATTTCACTCTAAAAGCATAATTTTGTGAAATATTTATGGAATTTCTTGAACTTTTACAAGAAAAATACATACTATTGCACACCCTACACAAAATATGGTTTGTTCAGCTAACCATAGGCTAGCTCGTTTCAGCGAATTTTCAGTTTTGTGTAGTAACCATAATTTCATTTTAAGGGTGTAGATAGATGGATGGATGGATGGATAGATGGATGGATGGATGGATGGATGGATGGATGGATGGATGGATGGATGGATGGATGGATGGATGGATGGATGGATGGATGGATGGATGGATGGATGGATGGATGGATGGATGGATGGATAGACAGTATACCTCGCCTTTGACTGGGTTAAGGATATATTTGGGGTCTAAGGGCAGGATGCTATTACTTACTAATCTTTTCCTTGGGGCATCAGGCCCAGACATTGAGATCGCTCTAAGGCTGAGACGTTACTTCATATCCAAAGGACACCAAGTTTCAAGTCCTGGAATTTTATTTGACAACATAACGTGTGCGGGAGTTGCATTCTTAATGCACATCCATTGTAAGTTGCACTATTGCACCTGCAGACAGTGCACTTTAAAAGGAAAGCCAATGAATGGTTACAGCAGGGGTATCCAACCTAGTCTCGTGAGTACCAGCTGCATGATGGATTTTCATGATAGCCACATAAGGAAAAATATGCATACATTGAGTCTAAATA
Source organism: Triturus cristatus (assembly GCF_964204655.1). Lineage (NCBI taxonomy): Eukaryota > Metazoa > Chordata > Amphibia > Caudata > Salamandridae > Triturus > Triturus cristatus. Next base: position 72,459,326 of record NC_140584.1, on the reverse strand, counting down.
GAACTGTTTTACATAATCTGTAGTCGTGTTGAGAATCTGACATGCATCATGTCATCCTGCTCCTATGATGGACATACCTGGGAAACAGGGCTGGTACTACATACGCTGCGGCCACCAAGCAGGTGCCATATTGTGATAAATGGCCATGTTGCCATGGGAGATAGAGTGCCAAAATTAAGCCCAGGGGCTTCGTAGATTGAGAAGACAGACTGACATGATTTTTTGGGGAATGAAATGGCAACCCTACTTTGATTGAGAAATTCACCTTCGAATTCTGCATCTGGCCACAGTGGGCTGCCTCATATCACCTGGTCTCCACCAACAATATGGTGACCCAATGTCCTAAGCCTCTCATTCCTCGTACTCAACAGACACCTCCACTCTGCAGAACTGGCCCTTGCCACCATCCCTCGGGTCCGCAAGACCAGGCCCGGGGGAAGATCCATCTCCTACCTCGCCGCCAAAGCCTGGAACACCCTGCCTCTCCACCTCAGGCTATCCCCGTCGCTGACCCAATTCAGGAAGGATCTGACTGAACCTCAGTGCCCATCAGGACCTGCAGCAAGGTGCCTTGAGGCCCTCACGGGTGAGTAGTCGTGCTTAACAAACACTGATTGATGGATAAGTAGAGGTGGACCAGCCACTAATGACTCGCGACAGATAACGGGCTCTGGTCCAGCTCTGTCCTTTTTATCCCTTGAGCTCAAAATCAGACAAATATTCATGTCTGAGGCCCACACTCTTATCTAATGTTCAAGGCTGATTTAGTTCCTCATGGAATTAAAAACTAAAATTAAAATGACATACCCATCTATTTGCTGAATTGCACAAAGTGAGACCAGGAAACCTAACATTAATCCCGGCTTCCCTGTTTGAGCAAAATGTGCGATCCTAGGCAATTACCTTGTTTCACTGTGCCTCCTTTTGCTTCATCATTAAATTTAGGAGCACATTGAAAGACATCTCTTCAGCAAGTGTGCTGTACAAAAACTTCTCTTGGTTCTATGTATAATAAACTTCTAAGCACCATATAAGGGGCACATGACAAATGACGCCTCTTGATTCACTAATGGCATTGTTGACAGGGCGCTGGGGGCATACAAGTTAATGCTTAGAATCGACCATTTCTAATACATGTCACTCAATGCTATGCTATGATATTTTACTCCAGGGTGAAACGCTTCTGCTTGATAAAGAAATGCACTCTCCTTTCATTTGAAGTATTTGTCATATTGTGCGTGACGTTTGCTGCACGATTATGTTAAATAGTGTAATTCTTGGCTCTTGATGTCAGTCAAACAGCCCCTCGACTCTGACCCAGCTCTCTCAATTAATTCTCCGGCTTGCCCACCTCTAGTCCTTTGTCACTTTCTGACTTTGCGACAATTCACAGCTATTGACTACAAGTGTCAGCATGCAAAGACCAAAATGATGAGCACTTTCACGCATAAGGCGACCTGAGTTCACCGAGAGAGAAACAGGGAGAGTGCTGCAGTGGATGAAACGGATAATAAATAAAGAGAGATCGTCATCAATCCAGTCTGTGATACTGTATCGGTTATGACACGTCACTGTGACCCTGTCCACTCTGCCTTGGTACACGGGACTACGAGGACCAGCGTGCACTTCGGTGATGCGAGCTGTCCAGCCTCTGATGCTGATCCTCTCGCTGGTGCACGGTTGGATTGAGCGGTCTCTGTGTGGTAGGGGATCTAGCAGAGAGGAGGAGCAGGGAGAGGAGGAGGGGGCGGCGGTGAGAGCAGGAGCAGATGTGCGGTGAGCGAGAGAGACAGCCAGGGATTCGTGCATTGGAGCCAAACACCCTCCTCGTCGCGCGCAGGGTACCGGCGATGGAGGACACTCAACGAGGGCAGCCCCGGAGCCCCGACGTGGGGAGGGAGCGCAGGGGTCCCCTCGTCCTGTGAGGGCCCCCGCACCCCCACCGGAGGGCTGTGAGATGGTGGAGTGGGCGGGCGCCCCACCTGCTCCCCAAGCCCCCACCCATCGGCTGCATGAATGAATGAACCTGGAGCTGCGGCCAGCGACGCTTCGCCATGGCCTCGAGGTGAGACCACCTCTACCCCGCTACGTCGCATCCTTTCCTGCTCCCCTCCTTCTTACCTGTTCTCCTGCCTCAGCCCCGTGTATGGACCCATTATCCGGCCCCACTGCCTGATTTCTCACCTTGACTGGTGCCCTGCCTGCTCCCCAAGACTGATCCCGTGCCTGCCTCCCAAGACTGCCTGCCTCATCTACGTGGGACATGGGGGCTAGGATGCTGGAGGGGGCTGCGGGAACATGGGAGGTGGAATCCATGTTGTGTTCAGGGGGCTGGCGGTGACATCATGCTGCAGAGGTGTCTGCCTGGACAGCAAGCGTGGCACCGACACAGTATCAGTGGGGACAGAGGCAGTGCCGGGGCGTCCCTGCTGCAGAGCCCGCCTCCCTCCCCACTGGCCGGCGCCTGCTGTCCAGGCGGACACTTCTGATGCCAGGCTGCCTGTCGAGGCAGGCCCCTGCACGGTGCTTCTCTGCCCCGGGTATTCCGTCCTATATATCTGTGCAGTCTGCCTTGTGTGTTTGATGCCATGCCTCTTTCTCAGTCTGCCTGCAGTTCGGATAGGCACACTTGCAGCCACCCCACACACACCCTTAACTCTGTCTTATGACATGCCTGCTGTCCACGCAGAGACCTTTTGACCCTGCCCCCCTCCAGCTCATGCCTGCTGTGCCTGCGTAGGTAAGCACCTTTGAATAATCTGACCATCCTATGTATAGTCACCGAGACACCACTGCTCTGCGCTGGGCTTGGATTTTTACAAATCCTCGTTCTCAAGTCTTATGTTTTGTTAGGTTGATTTGTATAGCCCACTAATCACCCGAGAGGTTATCCAGGCGCTTGGTTTGTCATTTCAATCCGGTTCAAATTATGAGAGTGAAGACTAGACGTCTCCTACGTGGTAAATGGAAGACAGCTGGAAATGCAGTGCTGGGGTGACAGTTATCTAATCAACCTGCACCTGTGGTCTGCTCCCTTCCCCATATGGACCAGGCTATGGCTTGCGCCCTCACTCATTAGGCCGAGCATTCGAGACCTCTTGTATATACTTTTGTATATACTTATTATATATGTGTATGTACTTTGTGGGCTCTGGAGATCAGCGCTAGGACTTGTCTGCTTCCGCTTAGGGACTATATTTCTGTTTTACTGCCTCTATTTAACTGTGATGATAGAAAACGACCAGCAGAGGCAGTATAGTACCAGAATTGCTTTCTTTTTTTACTTTTCTGGCAACTGCCTCCATTCAACTTTCTTGATAGAAAACGACCAGCAGAGGTCAGTAAAATACCAGAATCACTTTAGCATTCTCTAGATTCCAGTCCATAGAAATTATCTACCACAAGCACCCGTAGACAATAATATTTTTTTCAAACTTGTATTTCCAGTGATATGACAATCAAAGGCTCTGAATTTATATTAAAAACAGAGCTTCGGACTATACCATTTCCTGCTGAAAGGCAATATTTCTCTCCATGTGTTCCCAAACCTGGCGTGTCACGCAGTTTGGTGCTTACTTTCCCTCCATGTTAAAGAACAGTAGATGTTTCAGCACCCAGGCTAATGTGCTGCATAGCTAAATACATATAAGGTCCCAAAGGCGAGACCGATTGCATAGTAAATGCTTTTTTCTGCTTATTGACCTGCAGGCCCCTTAAAGTCCATCCCTCAAGCATGCACTGCAGCAACGTCCTTTCCTTGTGCCTGATTCTGTTTCAGTCTCTGCTTCTTTCTAGGATAATGTCCCACCTGCTTCCCTTTCCCCAGTACTATGGTTGGTGCCATGTCTCCTCCCCAGACAGCTTCGTTTACATCATCCGGCGCTCTGGCCTGTGCCATGCCTGCTGTCCAAGTATACATGTGTGTACCCTGCTTACCCTGCCATGCTACTTTTTCTGGTCACCTCTGCTGCCAGCCCAGGGATAGACCCACTAGAAGCTGCTTGTGTGATGCTGTGACTGCTTTCAGTGCAGACGCACGTGCAATATCACAAAAAAGAGAGACTAGGGAAAGAGCCTTCAATGACTCCCTTATCAATGAAAACTCACTCAACAGAGAAGTGCTAAAACCATTAAAACTCCTTGTTCGAAACAGACAAGGGGGAAGGGATTAAGTTATCCTTCACTTTCAATAATACAGAGTAGTTAGAAGAGGATGGGGTACAAGCGAAAAGACAACACTTGTCTTAAAACTGCCCTCACACACTTTTTAGTGTAATGCTTCATCATAGGGCCGCATCTGACGTTCAGGTGCAGACCAACACACTGGACGGAGCGCAGTTTGTTTTGGGTGTATGAAGATTAGTGGTGAGGGTACAGAAAATGTGGCGTAACAAACAAACCAACAAGAAACCTAAAAAAAGGTAGAGAGTATAAAGGAAAATATATTCCCTTAAGAAGGGACCAAAGAGTGCAGACACACACAATTAAAACTACCTAAGAGGGAACTGCCATCACTCTGTATTCAAGTAACCCCTTGGTAGGATTACAAATCAAAGATTGGGATAATCAGGGGAGGTAAAGACCCCTATGTCCCTGCTGCGTATACCAACATGTTTCTGCCAATTTTTCACGCCCAACTGGGTCGTTCTGGCATTCGTCAGGGTGTTGGTCCCACGTTATCTGGTCTTCACCCCTATTTGGAGTTTTTACCTTATTTCATCATGCCGGACAGTGCCGCAAAAATAGTGTACTCTGGGAAATTTCCGAGGGGGAACAATTTTAAGGGTTTATTTAGCAATTCTCCAAATCCGGGACCTTTGTGGGACCGTGGTCTTGTACTCACACTTACTCCAAAGAACCACGCAACTTTAGTTCCTCACGCCGGTCCACGTGCAGCCTGCTTAGTGTGAAGGTTGTGTCTCAGACGTACACGGTGTGAGTGTACGTTTGTCACCTGGCCCTGCGCCATTGTGGCCATTCGTCTGCTACTGGCAAACTGCATACATGAACACCGGCATTAGTAAGTCACCTCTACATGTGTTCATGACCTCTACCTTCAATGTCGATGTATGTGGGTGGGGGTGGCCGTGCTTGTGTGCAACTGGCCATATGACCGCCAATATGTGTGACTGTACATGCACCCCATAGTGCAAAGCTTTGGTTAGGTAGAGGCCTATCTGTCAGAAATCCCAGTTAATCACTACAAATGGTTTCTAGTGGCAGGAGGAAACTCAAGTCAGTGATGATTTCAAAATGGCAGTTGAAGCTAATATACACCGCCAAGCAGTCCCAGTATGACTTCATGTTCTTTAGGGATGCGGTACTTCCGTCCTGATGGTTTTTTTCCTACCTGGTGCATTTTGAGATTCGTAGTCCTGATTTACAGCACACGGTCCGAGCGAACTGACGCACCCGTTTGTAAAATTAAAAAAAAAGCACGTGGCTTTATATTGCCAGGCGCGAGACACCTGCTTTCAAGGAAACGATGTGTAAGGGGTTAGATGGGATTTTCACCACGACCGAGTAATCTAGGATTCTGTGTACACGTGAGGTATCGAAAGCATTGTTTTGAGGCATAGCATTAGCCAAGACCCTTTTTAAATGTACTCAGTTATACGTATACTTTTGTTTTTAGGTCTCGCCTGACCCAGCGCATGCGCTGGTCTGGCGAGACTTATTGAGAGGGCTCCAAAAGTGCTACCAGGCCAGCCTAGAGCTACAGTGCATGTGCGCGGGTGCGTGCGCTCCGTTTTACCGCAATTACTTTCACTTTCGTGGCCGCAAGGCCGCTTTGATGTTGATCACGCTCGCAATCGCGATCACTTTCACTTTCGCGGCCGCAAGGCCGCTTGGCATAGCCAATAGGTCTCGATTTTGGGACCTTATAAGTATTTAGTTATGCAACTGTTGCATGGCTAAACACTTATAAGGTCCCAAAGGCGAGACCTATTGGCTATGCTTACAGCTTAGGAGGCATTCAGCTAGCCCTCTTCGTTCATCGGTCTGTTGGTCTGTCATTCACATTTTTCTTCCACCCTCCGAGTTTGGTTCAGTGGACCAGTCCACTTCAGACATCGGCTGACATCACTGTGAGTGACAGTATTCTGCTCATTCATATTCAAAGTAGTTCTGAATATGTAATGGTCTATGATGGCAATATGTGCTTTTTGAGCCCAAAACAGTTTTTGAAGTTAGCCAATGTTTTCTTTTATATTGGTGAGGGCTTGGCAGCTCCCCCTTGTACAAAACCACAACGAAACAAACATTTACAAAGCCCAAAGGTTGACAGTGATTACCACACCTTATGGCTTTGCCAGTGCTTCTTCAGTATTTCCTCACATGCACAATATTGTCTGCTAGTTTTAACTGTATTATTTTGCCCTTCTCTGTAGATTTGCAAATATATTGTATCACCATGCTAAAGTGAAAGAGACAGGGTGAGTGAGAGATCGGGTGTATTGACAGCAAATATATATCAATTGGCTCCCAGGTCACAAGGGAGACTTTCAAGGAGTTCTGCTTTTCCCACCATCCACGCTAGGGATGCTGGGACATGCAGTTTCAATTTTTGCTTCATACATATGGGCCCGCAATTCTCAGCATTAAGGGTGTGGTGGGCTTTAAACAAACGAGCTTGCTGAAAGTCATCCTCATGACATGGAGTTTGTTGAAAGTCCTGCAGGAAGTGTAGAACCATACCTAATTATGTAAGTCAGGCTGACCTGGCACGCGGTCTCAACTGAACCATGGTGTGTCCAGGTTTCAGGTTCCAAGCCTTCAGGGAAATGTACTTGGATACCTGTGTGTACACAGGTACACATTTATTAACATTTGTGGGATTGGGAATACTGTTTTAGCCAGATGAAAAGTGATTTCTTTTAAAAACAATATTTAATCATTTCAGTGGTATTCAATTTATTAGGCTGAATCATGGTTTGGCGTTCCTTTTTCGAGTAGTTTACCATATGCCATATGCGGCAGACCGAAGACCTTCTAATCTTCAGAAGACTTCTCAAGACCAGGCTCTTCGAACAGTAGCAGCTTCCCCCCTCACCCCTCCCCCCCCCCAGCGCCTTGAGACCCTCGCGGGTATATATTGCGCTTTACAAATGCCATGATTGATTGATTGATTGATTGATTATGCCTTAACTGGTAGTGGCGTCTTTTGATGAGGAGTCCATTTGTGTGCGACAGTTGTGTTAAAATAAAAGTCAGTGTAGCATACAACTTTTAATGAAACAAAGCGAGAAAGGTGACAAGTGTCTGATTTCTGAGAACTGTTGTCAACTGCTAAGGAACTGGTGAATACATTATTTAATGTCCAGTTGTGAATGCATTTCTATAAGTTGCTCACTTCGCTGGATTGTATTCTGGGAATGAGATGCTTTTTCTACTTCCTGTTTATATTTAGCAGATGGCTCTGTGTTGGCAAGATACCCCTTTTCCCATGCACATTCATTAAAGAGCTCAATGCATTCTAGGAATTGTAGTCTCTCTTTTTCAATTGAATTAATTGTATGAATTAATCGGATGATCATTTCTAAGGATGTCTAAGGACTGGAAACGTGATCTGCTGAACAAGGATATTGAATGCTCGGCCAAAACAGCATTTTGCTCGCTGGAGAACTCAGACACCAACTAAGTAGAGGCGAATGTTAGTCAGTGAGATTCGGGGGGTGACTGAATCTCAAATTTCTCAACTAAAAGGCAATAAGCCACAGGCTGCAGGGGTGAGGTGACCAAGGCTCGAGATGGACGGTTCAAATGAGCAACAGGGTCAGTACTGATTTGCATTAGGTGGACCACTGTTTAAAGCGGCATGGTTGGCGAAAAACAATGGGTTGGAATTGAAGGTGTGGGAAATTCTTGTCATTTGCTTTCTTGTAACTTTTTCGTGAAATTACACGTAATTATGCAAAAGGCACATCTATCATTTTGTGCTATATTTCAACATGAAATGCATTCCCACGTCAATTTTTAGTGCCATGATGCATTTAAACAAGAACACCACGAACAGCAGCCATTCGTGTTCTATTGTTGCCATGTGTTTGCGGTAAATCTTGCTGGAAATTGCACCATTCGCATGAAATTTTTAATTGCAAATGGCGTATCATTTTGCAAAGTGGTGTAATAGCATAATTTTGGGAATTTCATGAAACAGGAGTAACACAACATTCTCAAAATTACGTTGGTGTAATCTATATTTCACTCTTGCCTAGTTGGAATAGTACCCCAAGCAATTTACAGTTGTTAGACAATATCCAAGCCTCCGTCCAATCATCTTTTGGATATCTAGTTGCCAGTAGCATGCCTGGAAACCTGAGAACAGCGCACCTTTTCATGTGTACTACTGCAAAAGTGTGGGAAATCCAAGAAGTAGTACATATTCATCCATTCAATACATACTTATATGGGTTCATTTGTACTACTTTTTGGGTAAACCACTCATAACATATATTTAAGTTCCCAATCCAAAAAATGAAGAAAGTAAAATGAGAACCAGAAAAACCAACACAGACATTGCAGACCCGACTCAAGCCCCCCAGACCCAACTGAAGCCAAGAATGAATTTATTTGGGTCGGTGACACCCCAACCCCCCTCCCAGAAGCTACACCCCTGCAAAGAAGACAATTTCCACCTTTTGTAGTACTTCATCATCACCAGTAGGTGGCACTATAAGGGTAGTTAAGAAAGGCATCCATCGGGTAATGCAACTGCAGGTGATGAATGATTGGATGTTCACAGATCAGCAGGAGTTGTCGCCGATAGCAGATAGGAGGGCGATGCCCCACAGAGGATCCATTAGAGAGCTATACAAAGAGGGTGGTCAAGGATGACGCACATACCAGCAGCTACTGTCATCAAAACACGGAAAAGAGCAGCCTGGGAGATGGTGTGGCACATGGAGATGCCCCTGTGGGACACAGATTCCCTCTCAGACCATAAAAAACGTAAAAGGTTTTCAGAAATGGGCTCTAACAGAGATTAATAGTTTAGATGATGTGTGGACAAGACAAGGAATGATTCTTTTCCCAGAACATCAAAAGCATTACGCACTGTGAAGTCCCAAAGATTCAAATATCTACAAGTCTGGCATGCACTGAGCAAATACTCAAGTCAACTGCAAGATCTGGTTGCAGACTCCCCACTAGAATACAGGGTTCTTTTGCCACCATTGCATTTGCATGCAGTCTCACACGTCTCACACATCTACAAACCCCAACTGAATAATCGTCAGGGTCTCTTGACCAACTTTAGAGAATGGTGGGAACGAGATCTGGGGAGGATGGAGGACTCGGACTAGGGTGAAACATGTAAATGCCCACGGTAAGTTACCAACAGGGCGGGATTCAACTGGTACAACTAACATTTCTACACCAAGCATATTCTGCACAGACTGGATCATAGTTGCCAACTGTCCTGTTGTTTCAGGGACAGTCCCAGCAAGTTGGAGACTGTCCCAGGTAATATTGCTGCTGAAACTGTTCCTCTTTATTACACACAGGTACGCAAACAAGAACTTTCTATCTGCAGCAGCCCTGTGCTACAAAGTGTCTAGGGAAATTATTTTCAAATGTTGGCAACTATGACTAGATTAAGACACATGATGAAATCAGATAACAATAGGTGTGTACGAGGAAGCCCACACTTTGTGGTCATGTCCAAGATCACAAGAGTATTGGCTGGGTATGCAAAGTCACGTCTCAAAGGCCCAGGAGTCTACATTGGATCTCAATACACAAGTAATTTGCTTGGGGGTCTGGGGGATGGAGGGAGGGGGCAGACTGCCAAAATAAACCCTGTGTGTTAGCAATATCACCCTGATGATAGCCCATAGGGATATAGTCTGACTATGGGCTAATACAACACTGCCCCAGATGCAACAGTGGGCACAAAATATGGATTGGAGTATTCAGGCCAAAAAGCGGCGCCCCCACTAATTCAGGAAAGTTTGGAGCCCCTGAAGAGATCTCAGAGAATATGATTGACTTTCAGACTTGATTGGTCATGCTTCTGTGACCTTATGGGTGAGAAATCAGGGACTACTTCGCAGCCAGACACACAATAATGACTTCCTAGTGTACTGATATCTACCTGGGCTCAGGAGGCTGAACATGGCGGCCTTGGCTTCTATGCTCACTGTGTGATAATGGATAGGCTAGCACTTAACACACACATTATGGGGGTCACCACTGGAGTTGATGTCATTGTATGTTGTTCTTCTAACAGGAAAAAGTATAAGAAGATTCTTAAAAAAAAGGCAGTCATCGGAGCTCTTAATGACGTCTGGTCCTGATGGGATTCTCTTTCTTTCCAAAACTAGGGAGTGTGCTGGCACCCCACCCCATCTACTATTGAAAGTTCTGATCTGCCCTTCCACACATCAAAGCACCCTAGTCATCCACAATCCCATAATCTGCATGCCCCTTCCCCATGACCCCCTGGAGGTTAGCATTTGTGAGAAAGGAGGTGCAGTGTCTGGCATTATCCTCCCGCCTCACTTATTCACTGTGCAGAATGTGTCTCTTCATTTCTTGATGCGGGACAGTGAGTTTTGCTTTTAGGAGCCCGATAGTAAATATTTGATTTTATGTTTCTGACAATATGTACTTGTCCCCGAAAATCTGATATTTTGCACTGGTTCCTTGATGTCTTGCAGAGTTTGTTTGCTTCAAGTTTGTACCCTGGTCTCCGAATCTCTGATGGTGGGCTTTGGTAAATGGAAGTTAGATTGTGTGCTTGATCTATGGATGTTTGATTGCTTGCAGTTGGACATGGCCCATTTTAGGGGATTTCCCTAAAACATTTTGTTGTTTTCCTCCAGGCTTCTGTTGATTCTCTTTTTATGGCCTTAGGACTCTGGGCACTTCCCCACTGTAATGCAGTGTGAAAGAGTGCGTGCACCCTTCCTACACATGCTAGGAAGTGGTGCTTACCTGCTTGGTTTCGGTGCTGTACCTGTGAGTACGGTCTGAAGAGGTATACCACATACCCAGTGTAGGTACTACACTGGCTACTAGTGGGACGCAGCACTGATTGTGCCATTCACAAGAATAGCCTTTCAAACATGTCTCAAGCCTGTCATTGCAGGCCTGGGTGTGTGTGCACATTTGCACTTATGCTCAGGTTGGCTTTTCTAAACCATTAGTCAATGCTGAGTGGGCCCTTCACTACCACGAGGACATCCCTAAGGGGTGGGGCAAGTGGTAGGGGAAAGGCAGAGCAGGTACACATGTGTGTTCCCTGCCCAGGTAAAGAATATTACTCATGTGGGTTTACCCTACCTAGGAGGTCTGCTGTTCCCACTGGTCAACATGGGGGAATTACTGAATGACGTTTAAACTACAGTTTAAGTTAACAGCAAGGACGAGCTCATGGTGTTTTCAAACATGTCCCAAGCCTGCCATTGCAGGAAGGTGTGTGCACATTTGCACTTATGTTCCGGTTGACCTTTCTAAATCATTGGCCAATGCTGAGGGTGGTTTTCACTAACACTAGAGCATCCCTAGGGTGAGCCATGGGGGTGAAGCTAGTGGTAGGTGGAAGGTAGGGCAGGTACACATGTGTGCCTCCTGCCCAGGAAGTGAAGAATCTCCATGTGTGTTTTCACTACCTATGAGGTTTGCTCTTTCCTTAGGTTAACATAGGGGAATAGCTAAGATTACTTTAAGCTGCAATGGTGGCTTACAGTGGAGCATTGATTCACAAGGACAAATCCTCCTTTGTGGTAAAGGTGTATTTGTCTTTAATAGCCTAGAAATGCCACTTCTAGAAAGTGGACATTTCTCTGTGCTAAACTCTTTTTTTGTGCCTTTTAGTTTGACTCCAGTCCACACTGGAGAAAGAGGGAGCACATCAGTGCATTCCCCAGAGACACTTATGAATATTGGGCCTGCACCTGGAATGGCAGACCTCTGCCATTTGTGGACTTGGCTGGATAGATTGGGGGAAGAGGTTTTAACACTGAGCCTCTGGGAAGCCAGAACATGGCCCTACTAAAGATTAAGATCTGCATTCCAAGGCCTCATGGCAGACAGAGCTGACATTGATGGGAGAGTGGAACCCTCTGAACCACCTCAACTTCAATGGCACACTACAGTATAACTGCTGGGGATATACTTCAGCAGGACAGAGATACACTTGGAACCAGACATCCTGGACAGTGTGGGGCACAGGAATCGGTTGTGCACAAGGAGGAGACTGTCATTGGAATGGGCCTGAATAGTGGCTGGCCTAGCCTGACTACCTGCGGCTGTGTGGCACCCTGAAGTGTGCTCTCCAAGGATGTATTGGCTTGCCCCCTGTTCTTTGTGGAGGTCTCAAGGACATCAAAGACCTTCAGTGAGGGGCCTACACTGTCTACATGTTCCAATTGGAAAATAGTGCCCCTTCAAGTGCCTACTTCATCTATTGGATCCTGACAGCAGTATGGTGTGAGTGTAGAACTAAGTATTGTGCCTGGAGAACGGATTGCTTTGGGTGGAGCTCGCAAACAGTGCCCTCATCTAAGGAGTGTGGCACCTGCATCGTGGGGCTCCAGCACGCACAAGCGTCTCGGTGGTGAGCGGCTTCACTGGTTGCGGGACTCAGCGTGGCCCGCTTCGCCGTCTGTTCCGCATCTCTCACGTGCGACACACTGACTGCATGCTCATTGTGTGCAGTGTCCGATTCACAGATTGCAACCCTCGGAAGGAGGGCGCATCTGTAGTAGCGCCTCCATTCTGCCTCGTGCAGTACTACTAAACATCCAAGTATGTGTGTGGGACTGGATTGTCTGGTGCGACTTATATCATGGTGCGCCAGACATTGTGCTTAATTTCCAGGAAGATACGAAGAACCCAACTCTGGGTTGATTGGGACTGAATTGTCTGGTGCAACTCATATCACAACGCACCAGACACTGTCTCTAATTTGCAGGTAGGTACGGCAAACCCAACTTTTGGTTCATTGTGACCGATTGTCTGGTGTGACTCGTATGACGTTGTGCCCCATTTCCAGTGAGGTATAGAGAAGCCGACTCATGGTTCATTGTGACCAGATTGTCTGGTGAGTCTCAGATCAATGTGCACCAGATGTTGTGCATCACTTCCTGTGGCATTTGGACACAAATGCAACCCCCATTCACTGAGTGTTCCGTCTTGCCCTCAGTGCGGCAAATCAACTGCCCTCTCCTCACCCGGCCTGACGACTTTGTATTGCCAGGTAGTATCGCCCGCATATGGCCTGGGTGGTGAGACTAAGTGACTGGGATGGAGAACACTCCTGAGAACATTCAGAAGCAGGTCAGGAGACTGTGTAACCCACCCCCCTGTGCTTCATAGAACTGACCTGGTGCCGTAAAGCAATTGGAGGGACCACTTGATTGAACTGGGACAGCCTCTAGCCTGTTTCTGCTCTGCATGAAGTGAGTGAACTTCCCGAGTGGTGGCCAACCCCCCATTTGTCTACTGTTGCCTGGGTACCCTGATAGTTACTCCAGCCTTCTCCCCAGGGACCCTGACTAAGTGTGACTCCAGCCTTAAACCTGTATAGGTGTTTTTTTTTACTCTAACCTGTGGGCAGAGTAGTAGGGGGAGGTAACTGAGAGGTGTGCGAGGGATTGTGCCACAGGGTCCGCATTCATATTACCATCTGACTACCGGATATATTTTGCTCTGTTATGGTGCTGAGTGTGTGTGTGTGTGTGTGTGGGAGTGTGCTTCTTATGGACTTGCCAATATCCTTTGCACCGTGTTATGGTGCTGTGTGAGTGTGGGAGGGTTTGCTGCATGAGAACAGCCTGCTAATAGTTGCATTGTGCAGTGGTGTTATACGTTTGTTTCATTACCTAACGAATACCACATTTGAGTGCACCCTAGAAATGTGTGGATTTGAATTGTTATTTGGCATGGTGGGCCCAATTCTGACAATGTATGCCCCACATAAGGGTGCTGGGGTAAAATCTGATTTTTCCCAAGTGTGCATATTACTGATGTCATTTTAACACTGTTGGGCCTAGTACTGCTGGTAATATTTCCAAGCCTGATTTATGCCCAGAAAAACATGATGTTCACGTTGTGTTCATTAATGTATGTGTTGAATACAATCTTCAATTACATAACCCCCTGTTAAGTCTCTCTTCTGATGCTCAGTGTATTTATTGTGTGAGAGTGCTGTGCCAATGCTTTACACATTACCTCTGTGATAAGCCTGACAGCTAAGTGCCAAGCTACCTAAGGGTGAGTGCAGGTTATACAGTGCGTTTAATCACCTAACCGTGACAGGAGCCGTAGGTTCTGCCTGGCTTGAGCACCACCTCAGCCAACCAGAAAGTACCTGTACCAACATGAAGTCTTTGGAAGTCTTAGTATGTAGTAGTCTGTCTTCTGGTCTTTAGCTTGATAGCTTCTACTGTTGTTAGGAGTGTTGATTTCTAGATGTTGATTCTTTGCACTGGCCGTGCTTGCTGATTTCAGAGTCTAATTGTACTTGTAAGCCTTCGGAAGTTTGCTATGCTTTAACTTTTGGGTTTATGATTGGTTTAGCTGGTCCGTTTGTGTCAGTTTCCGCTAGTGCGCTTGATGTTGCCTTTACATGCCTGGCAGCATCCCTTGTATTCCGCTGCCTCTTCCCTCCTCCCTGGCTTCCTGCAGCAGAGCGCAGGCCTTGCATTTGTCCTCCAGCCCGGTGAAGCCGATGCTGTTGCTCTTCCAGCAGTCCCCAGGGTTAGCTTCAGCGATTGCTCATATCTGGAGCAGTGCTTGAATGATTGGATATCATTTCCCTAAAGGCCTGTGTCGCTTTGCTAACCGATCAGTCTTGCTCTGCTTTTTAGAGTTGGAGTTGCCTGTGCGCTCTCATCTCTGCTACTCATTGTCCTACTTTTGTCAGCCCTGGGTATGTCTGCTCCAAATATGTCTTCTCTTCAGTGCACCTATACTGGCAATGACTGACATATTTTTATTTATTAACTTCAATTTTTTTTATGTAGCGCAACCAACGCAGACTGGGTGTCCGTGCGCTTTCCAAGCAAAAATTATTAGGGAGCTGGATCCTTCCTTACAAAGAACTTTGAAGAAACTCAAAAACATTTAGACATACCTTATATGTACTGTATATCTACCTCTGTCTATCTCAGCTGTACTTCTGAAACCTCTGCCACTTGTTTACCTCATACCTCAAAATCTGTTTCCTCCATACCTCTCTGTTTTGCTTCCACCTTTTTCACTTTCTTGTCCATGTGCGCTCTCTTTCTGCTACTTTTACTTCACTTATTCTTTCTTTTTTCTCCACTCTGTATTGTCCTACTTCCACATATTTTCAGTCTTTTTCCCCAATGTATCGCTCTGTCTCTTTGCCACCCATGTACCTTCTTGCTTCCTCCTCACTAGCCTTGAGTACCTCCATGTCCTTCTACCCATTATTTATTTTGTTCTCCATCTGTCAATTAATTTGTGTATTCCCTACTCAACTTTACCTCTCCTTTAGAATTTATTCTGCACCATATGCAGTTTTTTCGTCTGCCCCTCACTTTTCATTATCTGTGTGTACCTCTCCAATCCCCTCTGTACTCTACTTCCCATTCCTTCCCCTCCCTACTTTTCTTCTCCCCAGTTGAACCGCTTCCTACCTCTTTGCTTGCCATTTATCTCGCCATATTCCTGCTACCGGTCTCATCAGCAGCACTCTCCTCTCTTCCTTGTTTTTAATTTTTTTCTTGTCTTGTATGCTTTCCTGCAGGACAACTACTACTGTACAAACCCGCCTCACATCAGCACCCTAGATTGTCACAAGAGGGGCCAGACTGCAGCAAATGTTGTAAATATTTCCTTGATTCTTAGAGATATAGAGCCCCCCAAACAGCAGAAAACCTTTCACTGGAATGTCTCCATATGCCTCTTTGTTTAAGCAGTTGTGTAAATTGAAGCTATGCACTCATGTCTTTGCTTCTCCGCACCAACCTCCCATGAACTTCTTTTAAGTTGTGGGAGTCGTGTTGATGTTCGGTTTTTCATTACTGTTGTTTACTGATTTGTGAATTTTGAAAGCACTACATTGTTTTTTGGTTATTTCTGCTTTTCCAAGAGAACTTGAATCCATCTTGAAGAGTGGAGCTTGTGTCCAATTCTACACTCCCAACACCTGATCTGTGAGCAGTTGAATGAAGTAGCAAACTTGAAAAGTGCAATCGTCAGGAGTTTCCTGAGTTGTAAGTGGTTTGGTTTGGATCTCAGGGAGGGGTTGATTGTATGCCACAGACTGGGGCTATGTGTTACCAGGCATCTTGCGCAATTTGACCTCCTCTTGAATGATCAGGCAGATAGACGATGATAGGAAATTTCTGACTTGGGTGTAGTGTGTCGCAGGTTTCTGCAGGTGTTTTGAGTCTTTGCCACTGTAGGCTTTATGGTGAGTGCAGTGTCTTAGATGTGACCTTTTCTTCTCTGGGTGCCAAGAGGAAGTTGTAAGTGCTGAGTCCATGTGTGGACATTGAATAGGTTTAAGCACACAGTCCAGCTATCTGGTTATGTAGTCTTTATGTTTTGCTTATAAATTAGGCATGGACAGCAGTGTAGATGATGTTGCACTAGACCATCATCATAGCTGGCATTCTGTTCAGCTCCACTTAGTGATGGGGAAGGGGAAGGATTTACAGAGTAAGGAGAGCTAGAGATTGCGTCTTTTGACTGCCGCGCTCATCCAGGGGCATGAAACTTCAGAGTCAAAAATTATCCCCTGATGCTTGCTATTGTGGACGGCTCAAGAATGGGTTCCTAGATATAGGGCCAATCGCAGGTATCAGGGCTCAGATGATCCCTCTACCAGGACTTATTTTTTTGGTTTTGCCTGCAAAGCGCTTGCACTATGCTTGAGAAATCTATTGTTTTTAATATAAAGTTAAAAGGGACATACGTCCCGCCTCCTCTCTTTCCTGTCTTCTCATTGGTTCCTGGGCGTGCCACTTACCTTTTCTCCATTTCTATTGGCTGGAGCATGTTTTTCTGCATTTACCAATGCTTGTTCCTCGTCTGCTTCTCTTATCAGTTTCCCGCTGATGAAATAGTGTTAACATATCAACCAATCAATCAGTCATTTATTAAGCGCGACTACTCACCCGTAAGGGTCTTAAGGCGCTGGGGGGGGGGGGGGGTAGCAGGCTCCAGTCCATCAAGGGGGGGATTTGTCGAAGAGCCAGGTTTTGAGGTTTCTTGCGAAGATGGGGAGCGATGTTGTCTGTCTGAGATGGAGCGGAAGGGCATTCCAGTCTTGGGCCACGAGGAAGAAGAAGGAGCGGCCTCCCGATCTGGTCTTTCTGGTTTGGGGAAACACAGCGTAGGGGAGCTGGGCTGATCGTAGGGTCCTCTGGGGTGCATGGAATTTGAGTCGTCTGTTCAGGTATGCTGGTCCGGTGTTGTGGAGGGCCTTGTGGGTGTGGGTGAGCATCTTGAAGGTGACTCTAGCTTCAATGTGGAGCCAGCGGAGTATGCGCAGGTGCTGCGAGATGTGGCAGTGTCTTGGCAGGTCAAGGACCAGTCTTACGGCGGCATTCTGGATGTTCTGTAGCTTGCGGGTGATGTTTTTGTTTATTCCGGCATAGAGTGCGTTGCCGTAGTCGAGTCTGCTTGTGTCCAGGGCGTGAGTGACGGTCTTTCTGTGTTCAAAGGGGGATCCCTTTGAAGGTCTTACGTAGGAGGCGGAGGGTGTGAAAGCAAGAGGATGAGATGGAGTTGATCTGGCGGTCCATTTTGAGCGCGGAGTCCAGGATGATTCCCAGGTTGCGTGCATGGTCCGTGGGTGGGCTTCCGAGGTTGGGGGGCCACCAGGTGTCGTTCCAGGCATTAGGGTTTGGGCCCATGATGAGTACTTCTGTTTTGTTGGTGTTTAGTTGTAGGCAGCTGTTTTTCATCCATTTGGCGATGGCTTCCATGCCTTCTCGAAAATTGTCTGGCGGTATTGGGTTTTTTGGATAGGGAGAGGATGAGTTGGGTGGCGTCTGCGTACGACACAATGTTGAGTCCGTAGGTTCTGACAATGGGGGCTAGCAGAGCCATGTAGACGTTGAAGAGTGTAGGGCTGAGGGAGGACCCCGGGGGACTCCGCAGGTGGTAGGTGTAGGGTCTGAGAGGAAAGGAGGGAGTCTGACCCGCTGCGTTCTACCGGAGAGGAAGGAGTGGATCCAGTTGAAGGCCTTGTCTTGGATCCCTGCATCGTGGAGTCTGAGTATTAGGATGCGGTGGGAGACTGTGTCAAACTCCGCTGAGGTCGAGGAGGATGAGGGCTGCTGTTTCTCCTTTGTCCAGTAGGGTGCGGATGTCGTCTGTTGCGGTGAGGAGGGCTGTTTCCGTACTGTGTTTTTTCTGAAGCCAGATTGGAAGAGTCGAGGCTGTTGTGCTCTTCGAGGAATGTGGCGAATTGGCTGTTGATGGCTTTCTCTATGACTTTTGCTGAGAACGGGAGCAGGGAGATGGGTCTGTAGTTTTTGAGGTCGGTGGGGTCCGCCGAGGGTTTCTTCAGGAGGAGGTTGACCTCGGCATGTTTCCAGTCATCGGGGAACGTGGCGGTTGCCAGGGAGCGGTTGATGGTGTGGCAGAGCATGGGTGCGATGGTGTTGGCGGCTCTGTTGAAAATATGGTGGGGGCAGGGGTCTGTGGGGACCCCGGAGTGGATAGACTTCATTGTCTTCAGTGTGTCTTCGGTGGTGAGGGCTGTCCAGTTGTCGATCGCTGGCTTCAGGATGTCGGGGTGGTTGGTGAGGGTTCAGTGTGTTGGTTGTCTTCGTCGAAGTTGTCGTAGATGCTCTTGATTTTGTGGTGAAAAAAGGTGCAGAGTTTGTCACAGAGGTCTTGTGATGAAGGGATGTCGGTGGACTCGCTGGTGGGTTGGGCGACCTCCTTGATGATGTTGAAGAGTTCTTTGCTGTTGTGTGCGTGAGTGGAGATTCTGTCTTCAACCGCTTTTTTCCTCGTTTTTTTGGTGAGTTGGTGGTGGGCGTTGGTGGCAGCTCTGAAGTTGTTGTGGGCTTCTGTGGATTTGGTGTTCCTACAGGCCTTTTCAAGGCGGCGGCAAGTGTGTCTGGACTCTCGAAGTTCGGTGGTAAACCAACTGGCTTTCTTGGCATGGGTGTTGTTGTTTTTCTTGAGGGAGGCTATGATGTTGGCGCTGTCGGAGATCCATCTGTGCAGAGATTGGGCTTTGGTGGGACTATATTTTCATAAAGTTTTGCCTTGTACTCTTGCAGCATATTTATATAACAATTTATCACCAAAGAGATTACATGATTTGCATAGAATCACAGGTTGTTGCATGGCGCAGCCGAGACTCGAACAGGGATTCCCAGCTACTGAGTGAGCAGCTCTGGCCGCTGTACCACATCCTCTCCACTCCCGTGTTATCTGTCAGGGAGCTCTTTCCTTCTCCCAGTCGATGATTGATGAAAACAGCCATTTATTCACTATATAGGCAAAACGTTACATTACCAATGCTTGTTGTTTGAATGGAAGCCTTGAAAGGAGGGTGCCACACTCCTTAGATGCAGGCACTGTTTGGGAGCTCCACCCAAGGCAACCCGTTCTCCAGGCACAATCCTTAGTTCTACACTCACACCATACTGCTGTCAGGATCTAATAGATGAAGTAGGCACCTTTTATGGAGCACTATTTTCCAATTGGAACATGTAGACAGTGTAGGTCCCTCACTGAAGGTCTTTGATGTCCTTGAGACCTCCACAAAGAACAGGGGGCAAGCCAATACATCCTTGGAGAGCACACTTCAGGGTGCCACACAGCCGCAGGGAGTGTGCACTGTAGCACCTTTTGATGGGAGTGCCTTAAAATGACCAATAAATGCATCAAGACTGGAAGGCCTAAGAAGTAGTGTTTCCCCGGGCTTGTGTTGAGCTCTTTAGATTACAATGATTTATTGTCTACTGTTTTTACTTTTTTTCATCGTGAAATTCATGGCTCGGTTATTGCTTCCAACTAATGATGCAGCACTTCTCAACCGATTCAAAACTGATCTTGTGTAGTGATCAGTATGTTTACGAGGAAATAAATTAAGAAGTAGGTTCCTAGTCGGAAGACAATATGCAATATATTTGATAAATTGGATAAGCAACGTTTGCCTTATTTGTAAACTCTGTTCATTGGACATGATTCACAAAGCTCTTATACCACGAGCTGATGTGATTTGCTTATGAAAAGTCAGAAGTGAGTCACATCTACTCTCAGAGAAATCTTGTGATTGGGCCTTCTCTGTTTTTTAAACACCAATTATAGCGAACTCTCATTGACAAGAATTCTAACTGGAATAGAATCCCAGTGACAGTCCTCAATCCCACGAATGTAAATTTTCAGTCATTGTTTTACACCACTGTCTAAAAAAAAAGTTTAAGAACCATTATTAGCCTTTTATGTTTTAATCGTGCATGAAATATGAGTCAGTCAGTAATATATTTGGGCTTCTTGTCTATTTGAGCTCCACACTCAGTTTGGATAATGGGAGTGGTGCTTGGTGAGAACACCTATCCCTTGTCTCACAAGATGCAACTCTCTCTCTTTTTATCTGAGGGTCGAATCCATCAACCCCATCCGATCAAGAGCCATTCATTCCTTGAGTGTGTCCTCCAACATGAGCCTCTGTGTGTCACTCACAAAGCAAAGAGTTAGCATCATGGTCATTTGCCACACCCCGACACCCAGCTTCACGCACTAGTGATGTTGTCATGGTAACAGGACATCCACCAATGCAGATTCAGGCATAGAAGGTTGACTGAGGAAAGTCCCTCATCAGAGTCCATAAAGGTTGATGTGCTACTTATCTCCTGAGGAATCTTCTGTAGAGCATAGTTCTCACTTGGGATAGGAGCTACCATGGGATCCTGGCACACAGGAGGTTGAGCAGGTGACAGAAGCCCCTTCTATGGGCCCTGATGTCATGTTGCATGGTACTGAGAGGGTGGAAGCTTTGCACCCATAAACACTGGAACTGTGCAGTAATATCCCACCGTTACCACGTAATTAGAAGGTAATCTCCTTAAATGGGAAATAAGTATTGGCCCAGTTTTCCCGGGAGATTAATACTACCAGTTACCATCTTCTCGGAGAAGGGAACACGGGATGAAGTGGGCGGGCAGTGGTGTCATTGCATGTTCCCTATGTTTCTGTAGAAGATTCGGGCTAGGGTGGGGCAGGGAGACCAGGGCCAGGCTGCTCTTGTAACTTAAGTCTAAAGTCGAAGTTATAATTGGGCAGAGAGGTGTCCCAACCCGGTATACTCTGGTCGACTCATAACAGGACTGGTGTCTACATGTGCAGTTCACATTCCTCCCTTCTCCGTGGCCCTCATACTTATGATCTTGGTGTTATGGTGCTGTCCACTTTCATGCAGATTTTTTTTAGATCTGTCATATGCAGTTAAAATAAACATTGGGTTTCATATCCCTTTAGATATTTTCCTACCACAAAAAAGTGTCTACAAATGAAGGTTCTCTCCGGCTCTCGTCTCTGTGCACCACATCCACCCCAACCACATTCGGCCTTCATAAAACCTTCAGGGTCCTCTTTAGTTAGATTGTCCTCAGTTGATTGGTGACAATCTACATTCTTTACCTAGATGTAGGAGATTAAACGTTTATCATATATCTACTTCTCTGTAAACTGCTATGAAATATGAGTACTCACAGATTGCACTTATACTTAAACTCTGACGCTTTCAGAGTCACTGCATGAGGAACTGTGAAAAGATGATCAGATCTTTTTTTTAAATGTATTTGTTTTTATTACATGAGACTGGCACCAAATCAAAACTATCGCTAGGACACACCTAAAAATAAACCTACATAGCAATGAGTGGAAATGCAACAGGTCGTACAAATAATTCTTAATTCTGGGAAGTACAATTATACACATTCATATTTTCCAATACCTGGCAAACCAGCCTTGAAGGGCATTATGCACTCCCATGACACCTCCAACCATATAGCTTAGAATGCACAACTGATGGCGGCAACTAATGTAATGCAGGACTGGTGCATCCCTAAGGTTTGTAAGAAACGGAAGAATGCAATAGGGGACACTACTAGCTCACAGCAGATAAAGTATTTTACAGAAACCCACAGGTTCTTAGTCTAAAAATAAAAAACCAAAAAACGATCAAGGCAGGGGAGCATAAAAACGCAACAGACTAGGAGGAGGAGTTCAGTCTTCAAGGAGTTTAATTTGAGAAGGTTTTGTTTAAGGCAGTTTTGAATGTTTGTGGGATTGTTGTTCAGACAGTTAGTGTTATCTGAGAAGTTTAATTTTAAGTATCGTTAAATACATAGATGTCGTCTGCGTACAAGTGGTAAGCGAGATTTGATCGATAAAGGATCGTCATCAGTGGTTCCATGTAGAGGTTGAAGAGTGTCGAAGAGAGAGTTGAGCCCTGTGGTACTCCTAACTTGTTCGATGATGGGTTGCATCTGGATTCTTCCAGTTATATTAGTTGAGAGCCATTATTTAGAAAAGAGGAGAACCAGATGAGTAAAGTTCCCATGAGCCCCATCCTGTGGTCAAACGTCCCAAGCAGAGTTCCATGATTGACCTTGTCAAAGGCCAAAGAAAGGTCGATTAGATTGAGAAGGTAAGAGTTATTTTGATCTATGAATTTGAGAGCAACATCCATGAGGTGTTATTTTGCCATTTCTGAGCTGCAGCCTGGCCTGAAATCAGATTGGAAATTGTAGAGGAGCTGGAAGCGTTCGATGTGCTGACAGAGTTGGTTGTGGACACATTTTTCTAGTAGTTTTGCTAAGGAAGGGGATGTTAGATACTGGCTAATAATTGTTTAGATCTGTTGGGTCAGTGTTTTTTTTCGGGGGGTTGATGATGCTTGGCCGATTTTCAGACAGTCTGGGACTGGGTCTTAGTAGAGAGTTGCCTCGATGATCCTTGTCCAAAGGGGGGAGACAAGGTGATTGAGATTCTTTGTGAGAGATGAGGGTATTGGGTCAGTGGAGTGTGAAATGGGTTTCAGTGACACTATGACCACCCCTATATTTGGATCGTTAAGGGTCATGAATTCATTCCATGTGGCACCCTAATTGGCCTTTTTAGTATGGTTGGGAAGTGAGGCCCATTTCGTTACAAAAGATTCGTCTGGTGAGGCAGTGCAGGTCATCTGCAAAGTCTGGACGGTCTCAAGGTCCGTGGAGATGGAAACTTCAATTTTCCTTATTTTCTCTTCAAAGAAAGAAGCAAACGTTTTGCATGGTTTGCGGGAAGTGTCCATGATTTTGGTGTTCAAGTTAGGGCTTGATTGCTGTTTCATGATTACGAAGAGTTTGCCTGGGTGGTTTTTGGCATTGTCAATTTGAGATCTGAAGAATGCTGATTTTGGGTCCCTCACAAGTTTTTTTGTAAGGTTTTCTTCTGGTTCTGAGTTAAAACAGATATATGGGTGAGGGCTCTTGTCTACATTTTCTATCCGCCAGTCTGAGTTTCCTCCTTTCTTCATTATGGTCTTGTTTGTACCAGAGATGTGACAATCTGCTTTTTTGTCTTTTCTGATGCAGTGCAGATATTTTGTCCATGATGTCAGTCATTGTGTGGTTGTAGTGTGCTGTTAGCTTGTATATTCTCTGCATCTTCCTTGAGGGTTCGGGGTTGCTCTGGCAGAGTGTAGATAGTTCAGTTATGTTACCATTTTTGGTGTTTCTTATCCAGCATTTGGATTTAATGCCTTGGACTTTGGTCTTTTGGCTCTAGTGCTGTGGAAAAGGACCAGAAACTCGATAGAATGAAGTCTATGCTTAGTGCTAATTTTTTGGATATAATGAGATCCAGCATAGCTCCTTTGATGTGGTTACGACCCGCACAGGCTTGTATGAGATTGAGTCATCCAGAACACTTTTAGAGGGGCTATGTGTGTGTTGTCTTTATAATTCCAGTGGAGGTTGAAATCTCCTAGAAAAATGGTGTTGGGGCGTAGAATGGAGTCCACTGTGACAAATTCCATTAGCTATTCTGTGAAACACTGGTTTTCTCCAGGTGGATGGTATATGCGGTGAAATTTAGTAGAGGATCTTCCAGCTTGGAGTTTGACTCCCATGTATTCACAGCTGTAGAGGATCTCCACCAAGAAGGAGGTAATGTTTAGGGAATTGTGGTGAATGACCACTACCTGACCTCCCAGACAGTTGACACGGTCCATTATATTGATGGAAAGTTGGGGTACTATATCAGTGGAATTTGTGGAGCCTGATCTGCAATTATAAAGCATGTGTTTAAGGATAATATCGGATTTCGATGAAGTAATTGTGTGACCTAGGATTAACAGGCCTGGAATTAGGTTTGATAGGTTCTGGCTTTGAGTATTTGTGTGTGAGCTGCATGTGTTAGTCTCAGCAAGGACTTTATTTATCCTGCAATCGTTCCATGCTAGGCCTGGAAACCTCATTATAGGACTGTGGGAGGGATTCCAAAATCGTCTCTGAGAGCCTGCTGTGTGCTCATGTGGGTCTTTGGGAGTTGTTGGGTGCTGGACTAGATATTCAGGGGCAAGTAGCTATTCGGTTTCATGGCAGTGATGTTTCCATATGGTTAAGCCACGTCTGTATGCTGGTCATTGATAGCGTGGCCTTACTGAGGTTCACAGAGATCCATCTTAGCTGCTCTTTAATTTTGGCCAGTTTGGTGTCTAGCAGTGAAGTAAAGATGGGAGTGTGAGGAAGAGGAGGGGAGATGGTTTGTGGTCATGCTGAGGAATTCAGAAGTTGGTATTTTAAAGTGGCAGGTAGTTGGAAGAGGGGGAAAGTTGGACTATCTGGATTTTGTGTCAAGGTTCATGTCATACGGGGCAAGCTGATGAGCCTGGGCAGCAACCCTTGAGGTCGATAATGTGGTGATTGTGGGAGGTGGAACCATTATTAACAGATGTGTGGATTTGTCCTGTGGTAGAATACATTCCTGTGGTGGCTCATGCCAGGGGTCATATGTGGTGCTGGTGCCTAGGAGGGGTTAGGAATCCTTGCAGTGGTCATGGAAAAGCTCAGTGAGGGGATAGGATTATCGTCAATCAATCAATATTTGTAATGTGTGGCGCTGTCACCCATAGGAGTATCTGGGGGTTGAGGCAGCTGCATCTGCATCGAAGACCCAGGTCTTGAGTCTCTTTCTGAAGTCCACCAGGAGGGGGCCGTGCGGAGATTTGGCAGCAGTGTAGGAGAAGGAGCAGCCCCTCCAGCAGGTGCGATGAAGGCGGGGGCATGTGCGAGGGCTAGTGAGGAGGAGCGCAGGTGTCTCGAGGGAAGATGGAAGTTCAGCCGGTGACTGATGTAGAATGATCCTTGGTCGTGGAGTGCTTTGTCTGCATGCATGAGCTTCTTGAACAGTCATCCTTCCTGGATGAGAAGCCAGTAGAGGTTTCTGAGGGGCTGAGAGATGTGGGTCTGTTTGGAGATGATGAGTCTGGCTGTGGTGTTCTGTATTGTCTGGAGTCTTCTGAGGAGCTGAGTGAAAATGCCAGTGTAAAGAGCGTTGCTGTAGTCGAGGTAGCTTGTAACAAGGGCCTATGTGATAGTCTTGCTTGTGTTTAGAAGAATCCTTCTGAAGATTCTGCGGAGCACTCGGAGGGTGCGGAAGCAGGAGGAGGCGACTGCATTGACTTGTTGCATGTGGAGTTGGGTGTTGAGGATGATGCAGAGGTTGCATGCATGGTGAGTGGGTGTGGGTCTGAGTTCTTCCGGCCACCAGCTGTGGCCCCACACCAAGATGTTTCTTCCAAAGAACAGTACCCCTGTTTTGCCGGAATTGAATTCGAGGCAGCTGTCTCTCATCCAGATGGCTACATCAGTCATGGCATTGCAGAAATTGGTTCTGGTGTTGGAGGGATCCTTGGGTAGTGAGAGGACAAGTTGGGTGTCGTCAGCGTAGGAGATGCAGACAATGTCTGCGAGGGGGGTCGTGCAGATTTTGAACAGGGTGAGGCTGAGGGATGAACCATGGTGCACCCGCTCATGATGTGCTTGGGAGTGGAGGTGAAGGGTGATAGACGGATACTCTGAGTACGTCCTGAGAGGAATGAGGTAATCCATTTGAGGGCGTGTGACCCGAGGCGCGTAAACTCTTGGCGTGTAGTGGTAAGTTGGAGATGTAGATAAGGAGACCATTGCTTAGTGATGTTTCAGGTGAGGAAAGGACATCTGGCGCCTGTGAGCTGGCATTTCAAGTGATGGAAAGTCTCACCCTTTGGTGTGGGGGCCAGTCTCATGGGTTGGTAGTCTCTCCTTTCTCTCAGGGGAAGATACTGAACTGATGCGCCTTCTGCTTGAGAGGGGAGGAATGGCAGCATCCAGAATTTTGTAGGAGGTGTCAGGTTTGCAATCAGAGGGTGTGGGAGTAGGGAGTTGAGGACTCCATTGTGGAGTAGGCGATCCGTAAGAGGCGTCTTGGAATTGCCTTATTGTAGGAGTGGTATGTTATTGAAGTGCTAAAGGATGCTTCAATTTTGTTGGTATGTGAGCACTTTCAGGCACAGTACCGAACCTCTCCAGTGTAGGACATTGGAGAGGTTCACACAAGCACACATTTTTTTTTGCTAAAAAAAAACGCTTTGCCATAGTAGTCCCTTGCACTGAAGGAAACTACTTTGTATGAAGATGTGCTCTTTGTGAAAGAGCAGAATGCTGGCAAAGTGAAGTTAGCCAATGGCTGAAGTGGGCTGAACCATTTGCCCATGCCATGTGCAGTAGTGGGTGGAAGAAAATGTGAATGACTCAACAACAGACCATTGGAAGAAGAGGGCAAGTGGAAAGCCCCTTTACGTTAGCCCAGAGCTTTAGATGTCATCAATATATAGATATAGCCCAGGGCTTTTGATTTAAGGAGAGAGAGAGAGAGTGAGAGAGAGAGAGAGAGAGAAAGAAAGAAAGAAAGAAAATATGAGAATGAGAATATATATATTACCTACTGGCGGTCGCCAGTAGGTAGTTATAGTTAGGACCCCTTTTCCATAGGAAATCCGCAACATTCTATTTTGAATAACTTTGGCGCCGGTCGATGAATCCTCGCGAATTTCTCAAAATAGGTGGGGCGCTACGCTCCGCTCCTACCCTGAAAGTCTCGGGGGGATTCGTCAAGCGGGGGCTGAGATAAAAGGGGGGTCCCAAAACGCGTTTTTCCCATGCATTTTTCCATAGGACCTTTAGACAGAGCTACAGCCCGAACGGCTGAACAGAATTACTAGAAATTTGGCAGAGAGGTAGTCCCTATGTCAAGGAAGTGCCTTTTGTAGGTTTGGTGTAAATCTGTTCAGTAGATTCTGAGAAAATAGCCTTTAAATCAATATATATATCTGAGCCCGCTTACGGTACGCTTACCGTACGCTTACCGTACGCGTACGGTGGCGTGCGCGAGCGCGATTCTGATTGGCTCTTAGATCTTAGTAAACATTCGAATCGGCCGAAACCAGGAAGCGGCGTCCGCCATTTTGTCTCTCGCACTGAGTGTTATTTATCAAACATGATGCCCAAAAACATGTTACGGGGCTGTTTTGACAACTCCCTCCCACATAGTCATGTTGAGGGAGTCCCCAAACATCCCCCAAGAGCAAAAACGGTTTTATTTTTTTTTCGGCAATTTCGCAGAGTACGCTTACCGTACGCTTACCGTAAGCGTACGGTAAAAAATAGAAATAAAAAAAACACTATCCACACTTACCCCACCCCCTGTGCTTTTGGTGGCCGTAGGCCACCAAATGTACAGGGCTTATTACATCAGTAAAAAAACTATATTTTGGCAACATGAAATTATAAAATCGAAATAAAAAAAACACTATCCACATTGACCCCACCCCCTGTGCTTTTGGTGGCCGAAGGCCACCAAATGTACAGGGCTTATTAAAGTTGATAAAAACCGTGCACGGAACGCACTGCGTTAAGTGGGCGCGCACGCCACGAATGGCGTAAAGTAACTTAGCATTTACAAAACCGTACAAATTCACTGAAAAAACCATAGGTTTCACACACGTTATAGTTAGGAATTAGCATTTAAAAAACCTTGCAAATTCACTGAAAAAACCATAGGTTTCACACATGTTATAGTTAGCGGAAATTTTACTGATAAAAAACCAATGAAATTGCCCCGTTATAGTTAGTGCTGGCAACTATAACTCACGCGACCGCAATCTTCTGCTGATGACATATGTGTCTTTATAAAAAAAAATATTTGTAATATATGTATAGCTAAAAATGTATGGAAGAAGACATGGGCAATAAGTGTCTAAATACAGTATTAGCATCAGCAGAGGATTGCGGTCGCGTGAGTTATAGTTGCCAGCACTAACTATAACGGGGCAATTTCATTGGTTTTTTATCAGTAAAATTTCCGCTAACTATAACATGTGTGAAACCTATGGTTTTTTCAGTGAATATATATATATATATATATATATATATATATATATATATATATATATATATATATATCAAAAGCTCTGGGCTAACGCCAGACATAATATGCAACTTTTAGCACCATCTTTCAATATGTGTTTGTGGGATGAGCCACACTTCCCCCCCCCCCCCCCCCCCGCCACATATGGTTTGACTTGCACCTTGTGCTTTTTGATTAACAGACATGTAAGTGCAATCTGCATTTCCGTTAAACAGCACACTATCAAATGTCCTTCATATATTTACATAAAGCATGAGTGGGTCTGGCATGCCCAATATCACAAAAAGTAAAGCGAAACTACAAGGCTTGGTGCATGCTTAGAGTTTTTGGCTGAGCAACCAAGAAAGGCAGTCAACCTCATTGCATGGTGCAGGTTGGCAGACATGAATGTGGGGCTGTTATTGCGAAACTCTTTTGGTTGCCACCCTGTTTGTGGGCTCCTTTTGACATTAATAGCTAGTGCTGGGAAGATTATTCTGGGCTCATAGGACCTCATGTACCGTAGCCTTGTTCGGCTTATGCAATACTATTCGCCGTGCTTATAGCTGACGCCTGGACCGCATACCCTGGAACTCTGCTGAAAGTGGGTCAGCCTGCTTTGGCTTTTTGCAGCCTGGTATTTGGGTTCTATTGCGGGCCTCTGTAACTATGGCAACGCGCAATGCCTTTATCAGTGCTGTTCCCACTGTCAGGCCATGGCTGCGAAATCAAACCGGAGGTGGTGGAGGGAGGTGGTGCCCGCTTTCCCAATTGGATGTTGTGTTATTTCAACTCATTGTGAAACGCGCAATTAGGCAGAGAGCGGTCGAGTCATCGCGTGATCAGCAGTTACGTGATCACAGGAACAAATATGTGGAATCCGTTCAGGGTTGGGTGAACATTTCAGCGCACGACATTCAGTAGAGCCAACTTTCAATTTTTATTCGCAGAGAACTTTGTGTGTGTACGTGTAGGGTCGGACTGTCCTATAGGGCAATAAGACATTGCCAGAAGGGCTGGTCTGACAGGGCAGTGTCTGAGTAGCTTTTTGGCTGTTTGTGTGGCTGTTTTATGGTCTGGTGGGCTGTTTTTTCTGTTGATTTCCTTGATAGCAGTGCTTGAAATGGAAAAAATAGAAGTGCAGGTACCCTGTACCAGAGTACCTGCTTGTCTCTGAGAAGTTCCTGTACTCTCCATTTAAAAGTATTACATTTTTCTTGAGAAGTGCAGGTACTCTCCATTTAAAAGTATTACATTTTTCTTGAGAAGTGCAGGTACTCTCCTTCTCAAGATAAAAAACTGCCAGTACTCAGTACCGGACATTACCGACCCATTAAAAGCACTACTTGATAGTACAACAAACATTGTCTGCAGCAACCACAAATGCATGCGGTTCTCATAACTTGCAAAACACCTATACAGCATGTCTTTACAAGTTCAAAACTGCTCCCATCTGCACATTTGGGCCACTTTTTTAGTTTTCTAATTCACTAAAGGGGGTGGGGGCACCTTTATTTTGATGCTCGTCCTATTTTGTGTCCCACTCACACCCAGTGTGTAGACACTTAGCATGTTTGGACATATAAGAAGACCTTTTTTTAAGGGGGAGAGACTGTGAGTCACTGAACGCAGTTCTGTGGTTTAATTCCATAAACCCCTTTAAAATCAGGTCCTTTTAAAAAGATAACTCTGCCGCATATTGCTTACTGAGTCTAATGAATGTGCTATACCACGTTTAAGTTTCAATCTCTTTACCACCTCCAGTAGTAAGTCTTAACAGCTTGCTATTCGGGCCCTTATAGAGAGGAGTTCAGAAAATAAATAACTCTACACCCCAATGGAAATAAATAATCTTATGACCTGAACCTTCAGAGGGTAAACAACAATATTCACCATCGATGCTGCCCTGTAACCACATACTGCCCATGGACCTAAAAAGAGGTGTTGCTATCTACTTCTGCCTTTTTTCCATTACGTAAGAATATTGAAGGTAGGCATGAAAAGGGCACACTACAGGTAGCGAGCACTATAGAAACATCTGGGCAGGACCACAAATGAGGTGTGACACTCACTGGTGTGGACAGACAGCACCACTAAATGTAATGTCGAATCCTGGCTTTGCCACTCTACCTAAATGTTCTGGAAATAAACACTGCCATATAAAATCTAGGCATGGCCCACAATACAGTTGCATTGTCCTGGGAAAGTTAATCTGTTGGCCTTTCCATCAGAAGCAATTCCACCCAAGTGTTGGTCTAGTGTGCTTGTTGGGAACTAAGAAACCAGACTGTGTGGGTTTTAAACCTGTCCTCTCCATTTGATCAAACCGAGTGCTCTTGACAGTCACTTTTTAAAATTAATTATTTAATTCACTTTTTGACAATTTTGGTACTATTTACAATTAATCTAAAAGCTGTTACTATATTTGAGCCTAAAAATGAAAATCTAATTTGACCGGATATTTCTGGGGGAGGATAGGAAGAAAGTGCCCATTCTCACTGTCTATTCATCAAAGTGTAATATGGTGGTAAAGTAATGGCCTTTGTAAGAAGTAGGACTGCATTACAATCTCGAGTCTCTAATGTTAGCAAACTGTTTGATCTTGGCCAAATCGTATTCCACCTGTGCTGTAGTCCCCTGATTAACAATATGAGCACTCTTTAAAGAGGCTTAATCAAAGAAATAAACACCAAAGGTCAGAACTCAAGGATGGTTTTCATTCGCACATTAAGAGTCGTTTAGCTGCAGACGCCCACATTCACTGTCAGCATCTCTAAGGGTGACCGCGCGCCTGAAGCTGCAGCTGCTCCCTCCGAGCTCCAGAGAGACACTTCTTTCACAGCAAATAAAAGGCTAAAA
The DNA here is from genome assembly GCF_964204655.1 of Triturus cristatus. NCBI lineage: Eukaryota > Metazoa > Chordata > Amphibia > Caudata > Salamandridae > Triturus > Triturus cristatus. Next base: position 72,428,081 of record NC_140584.1, on the reverse strand, counting down.
TAGTGAGAGGTGGACACACACCCTGCCAGGCCACTCAGGATGTCCCGCTAGACAGCTCAGCTAGATGTGAGCAAAAAAATACAGGGCAGTTGGCATCCCACTTCAGTTGATTGTTGACAGTGGGACAGACCATTCATTTGGTTGGCAAACTTGCAAAAATGGAATCATCCAACAAAGGCATATAACTGTTAGATATAGGAAGCTTTGAAATGGTGTCTGCCTCAGCACTAGAACATTCCCAGAATTCCTTCCATTGTTGATGAGACCAAAGGCATTGTGGTGTAGCAGCACCATAGGGCCAAACCATTTATTCATATTGGGGGTCCGAAGGTCGGGCCTGGACTAACAAAGTGCTGGAAGCCCTTTCATATAGTTAATCCTCGCTTGACCGGACTAATGTTCAGCAGATAATGAGAGTTCTCCTATAAGCATTTGCAATGCAATAGGTCTCGCATTTACGAGAGTTTGAGCTATTGCTATTGTAAATGACAATGCCTTTTATTTATGTGTTGTTTTTAAAACCGATAAATAAAAGGCATTGTCATTTACAATACCAATAGCATAAACTCTTGCAATGCGAGATCTATTGCATTGTAAATGCATTCAAAGCCTGTGCTATAAATTCTTTTTAAAAAGCATTAGGAGACAGCTTGTCCGACAAAGCTATTTGAGAAAATAGTGCTCGGAGGATGTAATCGAAGCCTACCGAGGAACAACACACGTAACTGGTGATGTCGCCATGGGAGGTTACAAAACGAGACAAGGCGGTACTAAGGAGGGACTACTAAGCCTATTGACCAATGAACAGCCACACTTTACAGTTGACAATGACACAAGCCAATGAAAATTATGGGTGGAGAGTGAGCAGAGCTTCAAGTACCTACCTGAATACAGCATGCCTCACAAAGTAGTGCATGCACTGCCCAGGACTCGACCTAAAAAGACAGGATAGCAGAAAATAGGACACCTTGTGATCTTTGGCTGGATGGACAATTGTAAGGGCTTCTACTCCCCGGTAAAGGTTGCATAAGCTTGAAATGGAACGGTTAGTAGGCCTGGGTAAAATTTAAATTATGTCAGCACAATTCACATAATTTCAGGAATTTAGCATTGTGTTTGTTACACAAAATTCCCAAATGTAAACCAATATATGACGTTGCATAAATACACTCTGTTTGCTGTGAAATGCTGCTGCAAGAAAACAGGAGTAAGGTATACAGTGAGGACGCAAGCAGCTGTTCCCCGCATCACTTGTGTTGATACAAGGACACATTTTTGTGCTAAAATATAATGCTAAACAAAGGATTTTTTCCCCATGATTACGCATCATTTCATATAATGTTACCGGAATTTCATGTAATTACACAAAAGCAAATTATGACCATTTTACATACATCCGGCTGTTTCAAAAGCTAAAGGTTGCTGTAGAGATACCTACATGGCTAAAAGGAAAAGCCATTTTTCACTCTTATGAAAACCTCAGCGACATAACATTACCTTATTAGAATACTGCGCATTGATCTACTCATTGAAACCAACCATTTTTACCGCCATTTCTTTTTGAATGTACACTTTTGATCATTTATAAACTCAAGTACCCATTAATACGTGGACAAGAAACAAGTGAGTGAATCTGAATAGGTAAAGATACCACTACATTCTTTTCACATTTCCACATATAACAATATTTTATTTTATTCATTTATTGATTTTTTTATAGCGCTTAAACAGTCTGGTGCTGATTCAGAGCACTAATATAAGTATGTGACAAGATGGCAAACCTCTCAGGTGCTTGGATAGAAAAGTTTACTTATTCCGTACAACACCTTCCTTCAAGATTTACAAACATGTATTCTCGACGCTCTGTGTCACCACTGATGTTGCATTGATGTTCCAGATGAAAATAGCTGCCGTATGCATACCTTCGTGAGGTCATTCTTGCACTCCTTGTGTTTTATTGTGTTGCAGGTATAGTTGAATGTTTAAAATAAATGCAGAAATAATTTTTTATATAGATAAAGAAGGAGCTGGTGTCTATATAAATCGATGTTTTGGCCTTTATAAGAACAGGCTCGTTATTGACACACTTGTAGGCATTGTTAACATACTTAGCTGGGTTTTTGCTCCAGCTTCGACTTAAAAGAACTGTTTCTTTTAGAGATAAGGATATGATTGGAGTGTGACACCATTTCCTGTGAATTTGCCACCATTCCAAAGAGGCACAGTACCTTACTTTGAGCATAAAATATTTATCCTTTTGAGATCAGAGACCCTCCAGCCTTCATCGGACCCTCTGTAGTGCCATGTGGGTGGGCCTGTTCTATTTTCTGTCTCTTTTCCATTTAGTTTCTGAAGGGAGGAAAAATGAGATACCTGCAAGTGGCATAACTCTGCCCTTGCAGTGCCTTGATTGGGCCGGGAGACCTGGAGGGTAATGCATCCCTCTCCTCTGAACCTAGGCTTTCCACATTTTTCTGGTGAGCTACTCTGAATGAATGGTTCATCCCACATTCCCTTTTACCTGCCCCTATTGAAAGCTCTCCAGAATGCCTTGCGACCAGTAAGATACAACACGAGGACCTTAACCGGCATGTGGGGCTCAGCCATAGTTGGTAAAGGCTGCTGCTGCATTTAGCAGGGAGTTATTAATGCTAGTGCTCACTCCCCAGCAGGACTGAAAAGGCCCTCATAACCTCTCAAAGGTTGAGCAATGATTGTTTCTTAATGCCACCCGTGAGCCCCTACCCTGGAAATATTAATATGGCAGAGCCAGAGCCCTTGGAATAGGTTCCAGGCAAGGGTGTCACTTGGCCAGAGGGGTTTGTGGCTATGTTGTACTCCCTGAAGTGACCGTGTCTCTCCTGCTTTTGTGGAGCCCAGGTCATGAAGGTCTGGGGAGGAGCCTCCCCTAGGTACATAGACAGCACTCCTCCGCATTGCTCCCTGGCTGTTTTGGCATATACGGACATGCACACTTGTTGTAAAGTGTATGGAAATGACACTGCCACCGGGAGAAAGAGATCTGGAAGGTTCACTGAAAGGAATTACTGAAGCAGGTGAGGGGGGGGGGGTGGATGGAGGCTAGAGACACCCCAAAGTGGGGAACCTTCCCATAGGAGAAGTTTCACCAGGGTAATGGAAGGAAAAGAACCAGCATGGGCAGGATGTTAGGATCAAATAGGGGTCAGGTGCAGTGCAGTAGCAAGCAATGCCTCTCGAAAAGCAGGCTCCCAGTCTAAAGTATCTTAGATTTGCAATTTGTGTGAAAAAGAAGATGGACTTTGCTTTCAGTGAAAGGGGCCATCTGTACTGAATGGGATGGGGCAGTAGAAATGGAGGTGGACGAGCAGGAAGGCTGTAGAAGGGGTACACAGAGGAAGCATGGTTGAACATAGGAAAGATTAGAGATGAAGTGGAAGAAGGGGGGGATGGCTTGATGAATGAGGGCAAGAACGTTTGATCTACTGGTCATTGCGAGAGGTGGCGAAAAATATTAACAGTCCATAGCAAGAGTCGATAGCGGGCCGTATTGCAAAAGCAAAAATAGCAGTTTTACCCAAGTTTGTTTATCTATTCCTAAATGACCCAATCCCACTCAATACTAATAATTTCAAGCATTTGCGATCGAATATGGTATCGCTGGTAAGGGCAGCCTCATGTCACATATGAAATGCTCACCTTACCACAGGTGCAAGGAGGGGTGGGCGCCCCTGATATGCACCTCTACGCGCTGTGCACTCAGGCCCACTTTCTGCATTATTGGATACACCTCTTCAGCTTCACGTCACGATTGAACTAGACAGAGTGACCCCTTGGCCTCTTACCACAGCCCTCTTCCGCCCTTACAAGCAGCCCAAAGCTGAGTTAGACACAACGCAATGTATTCGCTGGGCATGAGACTGACTCCGCAAGTGCGCAGGATGTACACACCTTTATGCCCCCTCAGTCCTGTGTTGCTAATTATTATTATTAATATTATTATTATGTGTTCTTATATAGCGCTCAACTTACCCTTGGGCATCTTGGCGCTTGCATTGGGAACCCGTCCTGGTTTTTCCCTGTGAGATAACCCGTACTGGGCATCCCCAAGGTGAAAGCCAGGCATCCCGCCGCGAGGGGGCCGTTGTGGAGATTAAGCAAGCTTGTTGCCCAGAGCTGCATAGTGTGAACTCGTGCTTAGAGTGGGCACCGAAGCAAGAATTATCGAGTCCGTGGACAATTGGGCTCCGGACCCTGCCGCGTCGGGAATTGAACCCTGGTCCCGGGTCTGACCTCTGCTTCAGGGTATGCCTCCTCTAACCAGTGAGCTATACTTCTCCACGATCACCCCCTACTGCCACCATTGCAGGTTAAAGTTGTAGTGGGCCGCGTAGACAGATTGGGCATTCACTCATTTGCAGACCTCTACCCCGCTGACCTCTTTCTGTCCCATCCGGAAACCCCGGACGCTAATGCTGTGACACTGCTCAACACTTTCCTATATTTCCAGCTTCGTGTCTCATGTCACGTGCAACACAAAACCTTTCCTTCCCCCTCGCAGACACTCAAGGCGCTTGAACATGTATACACAACAGCACACAGCAAAAGCTGATAATATGTCTCTATCGCCTCACACAACAGTCCGCCACAGCAGGCACCACCTAGGGCGAGAGCGGCGTGGGATGCGGTTCTTGCCACTCCCCTGACAGATGTCCAGTGGTCCTATTGCTGCGCTCAACTCAAAATGTTGTCCCCTAACTACCGACTCCGGCTCATTCATTTCAAGTTTTTGCATCAACTTTATCGCACACCAATACAATTGCAGAAGATGCGGATTGCTCCCGATTCCAGCTGCCAGCACTGTTCATGCGATCCAGTCAGATTTCTTACACTTAGCATGGCATTGCCTGGCAGTTGCAGCTTTCTGGACCTAGGTCTTCCACACGATAGCAGACGTCATTGGTTCAGAGATCCCGGTCTTCCCGCTCACTGGTCTATTGGGTTATGTGAAGGAAGTGCCAAATGACTTCCGAAGCGCAGAGTCGCTGTCCACTGGGGTGGGACGCATGCTCCCATCTCTCAAGATTGGGTTAAAGACATAGCATACTGCCATGGACTACTTTCAACATATTGGGACTTGGCACCACTGCGATATTTGGCAGTCTTTTACCTCCTTTCTCCTCCATAGCAACACGACCCCGGGCATGGACACTGGTCAGATCGCACTTGCGCATTAAATAAAAACTCCATGATGCACACTGCCCCAGCCCAATAATGTATCTGTCTCAGCTTCTGGTATGCAGTCAGCGTCTCAATATGCCACAAACGTTTTGGGGTGATAGCGATGCAGCTCTGTAATTTTATGCACACATACAAGAATCTGCCACTCGTGTGGCACGTTGTTGCTTAATGTGCCCCCATGTCATGATCGTCATTATTACTGTCTGTACACTTCCAATATATGCTGTTAATACCAAGAGTTGATGGGTCAATTTCTTCCTGCATGCACATATTATCTCCAATGGAATTCTCAAAACTGGAAAAATATAGACAGTAATAAACAAGATCCTCCACACATCATATTTACAAATATTGAAAACCCCATTACACACCACCTTAAAAAGCATAGGCCAACATTTTCCTCTTCCACAACCACACTCTCTAAAAGCAACTTCACACTTACATACATTCCCAACCTTGCCTCGAAGGGACAAGGAAGTTAAGATGTGCCCAACATAGACGAAGGAACGATTCTATAGTTCTGGCTGTAGGCATGAAAGACTTAGACCTCAGTGGACCTAGCGGAGAGTGTTTTTTTAGGCACCACGATGGCTTAAGGGTTGTCAATCCATCTGTCACATTCATTCAGTACTAAGACAGTGGAAGCCAATTCAAGGTTTTCAAGATGGATCTTGCAGAGGAACAAGAGAGATGTGTCAAAGGGATTCTGTCTGTAGCTAGACGTTTGCAAGCATGAGGATGTTGTGTTCAGTGCACCTCGGATGTTGTGGCAGGTAAAGGGCTAATTGTTCCCTATCTATATTTGATGAATGTGCTGTAAGTGAGTGACAGGTGTGTAATCAAGAAGAGACCTAGGCTGGCAAGTGCAGGAGTAACTCCACCAAGACGGTTTTATTTACTACAGCCAGGAACTTCTCTAAGGAGGTGTTGAAGTGTAATTCTACTGCTCCACAAATATACAGTTAGGCGCTTGCAACATAAACCATAATCTTACATATAACCTTAGGACATCACCTGAGTATCTGTGGCTTAACTGCATCAAAAACGATCATAATAGCCTACCCATAACAGATTGTTCAGCATAATTAGGGTAGTTATTTGGGTTTGCCCCAGTCACCTATTCAGTTTTGCCCTTTGTTAGCTAAGGATCAATGTTCAGTTGCTGAGGAACGACAAGTGCGCAGAGTATAACAGGATCAAAATGTAGAGCGAAATCTTGACGTATGGGCTGACATGTCAGACCAACTAACAGAACATGCTGACAGTCCGGGGGACTAGATGACCACTCGGACACTAAAATACAATCACATTTCACCTATTATGATAGATCTTCAATTGTGCATATAGAAGCTAGAAGCCGCCATATGCTACTCTGCATCCCGTTCAAAGCTATACACGAGAACTTTAAACTCTCTTCCCAGGAAATTGAACATCTCAGTGGGATGCAACCCCTCACAAACTTAGAAATCCTCCTGCTGAAAACCTCAGCTTTCAAGAATGAGAAATGGTTAAAATATTATTTCTCAGAAAGTGCACCTAAAGGCTGGAATACCTTTGCACCTGCAGTGAGAAAGCTATCTGGAGCCTTCAAAAAAGAACCTACCATTCCAGCGTCTCCTTCTCCAAAGAGCAGCTCAGCACAGTAGATATTATCTTCCGAGTTTTAAGACTTACAGCTATCTAACTCATCTTTAATATGAGGGTTTGTTAGGTATTGCCCCAATTTCGACCCTCAAGGTTTTCCTCACGAGCTTGCACGTGTATGATTTGTAAATAATTTAAATACGTGTAACGTTTCTCGTTAAATGATAATATGGCTTGTGCAAATATTGTTGCTAATTGGTTTGTGAATGTGTGTATCTGAAACGTGGTTCTGTGTAAAATGCTCTGACTCTTTTAAGTCTGCGCCGGTAATATTAAAAGTTATAGCGAATAAATACATAAGCCAGAATCCAGCTTCAAAATTGTTCACAACATTGAAATAGGAGACTGGGCCGCTGCCTTTAACAGCATTTTAGGAGTGGTTTTGTACAATTAATGAATTAATATATCTCAATGGAAGTGAAAATTAGAGCATTAAACATCTTAATAAAACCTTAAATTACATGAAAGGGATGACACAAACATATGGTTGCAACAAGCATGTAGATGGACAGATACCGGTGAAACTAGCCAAATACATACATTAAATGACGTAAAACATAAACAGTTCACCCTGTATAAAGTATACTGATCTATGAATGATGCTTATGTGTCAAATATTTTCTTAAAATTCAATTACAGCTTTTTTAACTGAAACACCTTAGTTTGGAAAGTAAGCCACCAAGGTCTGCACATCTTATTTTTCGGGCCAACAGTAGAACAGTCCAGTCACAGTCAAAACTCTCTATAAGAAATGTCCTTATAAGTGTGAAATATATTTTGGGATTTGCTCATTTGTATTTTGAAGCGTCTGCAATTAGTGTGTTTTGCAATGTATTCCTATTCATTTGAGCCAACGACAAAAAATTAAAAAATGCATTAAAACTTTCATCACAGCTCCCTGTACCCCCAAAGCATCATTTCTAAGGGATGATCAGAGAGGGTGAGGTCCTCTCATTACAAGAACCTAGAAAAGAAGAGGAACTTGCTTGCTGCTGCATTTGTGTTCTTACTGTTATAAATGTGAGGATAGGAGGATGATGGGGGATAAAGAAGCATCCCTCAAAAGAATGATCCATCCCTTTGGGTAATTAGTGGATCTAAATTTTTGTTAAGGAATGCCCTTGTGCTAAAGGGTAACCTGTTTTTCCAAAGAAAATTGATGTGCTTAATAGCATACTTTTTTAGGAAATATTGTATGTTTGAAAAAGGCTCAAATTATCACAGTTTCATGTAAGTGTTTCCATTGGAGATATGCGGATCCCACGGCATGTTATTTGAAGCCAAGGACAACATGTTTTCATGTTAAATATGTCCACTAGGCAAGCAGGCCCAATTCTCTGTAGCACAAGTCCATTAACAGCTAGTTTACAGTACTTCCATATGGATCTGCGAAAGACAATATTGTCTGCTGCTAAGGCAAGATTTATATACTTAAGTATAAGTTGCTCAAACCTATACATAAGATTTATTAGCCAGTCAGTCAGTCAGTCAAAGTTGGCTTTATTTCGATATAAAACATATCTTTAAAAGCAATACAATACATCTATTTTTAAAAAGAAAATAAAAGGCCAATTCATAAGAAAACAATTATGCAGGTTCAAAATACGAATGGCATAGATAAATTACATAAAAATTCAAATTTTTAAAACCATAATTAAACAACATACAAAATCCTTTTTGATCTGATCGACCATGCCCAATTTAAGAACTTCGCCATACCACAGTCGAATAAAGGGCGTGTGTCGGATTTTAAAATACGGAGAGCCTCACTACATTGTCTTGTGCCTAGCTCTTTACATAGGGGTTTCAGCCACCTGAGGCGAGGAGCTTTATATGCAGGACATTCAAATAAAAGGTGGGAAACCGACTCAATCCTGGTCTCACAGAAAGGGCAGAAAGGAGTAGTCTGTGCTGGTACCTTCCATCCTGCGGTCAACTCACACACAGGCAGCACACCTATCCTAAATTTAAAATATAAAGCCCTATCTCTAAATTTTGAAATGATATCGAGATAAGGCTCAAGTAGTGCCACCTCCTTTACTAATAGGAATTCAGCAGAACATCTACATAGATTGGGATTAGAGTTTCTGGAATCCATTACCCATTTCCAGTACAGTTTTTTCAGGACAAACTTGGATGGTGCGGTCCTGGACTGCCAGGCCCCTCCAAGACCCAACTCGCCCAGCAACCGCTTAACATCCCTCAACCATCCTATTTTATGCCAACCAGGCATTGATAAAACCTCATTTAGCCCCTCCGCATAACTAACAAGCTCCGCAACTCTCCATATGCGGGCCCAGAGGAGTAGAGGGCGCAACCTTGCCTGGTCTTTAATAGGACAGCAGCCCATGTCAAGGAGTAAGGGAAGGGTGGAGGTACTATAAGGGAGGCCCATTAAATCCTTCAAAAACGTATTTTCTGAACGGGTCAACTGATCCACATTCTGCGCCCCCCAAACCTCTGCTCCGTAAAGCGCCGCACTCACCCCTCTTGCCTTGTAGATGTCAAGTACTGGGGCAATCGGTTTGAGGGTGGAGGACCGTTGTTCTTTGAGCAGTGCCCCCACCACCCTTTTATGACTTAGCAGCATTTTGTGGAGATGACAATTCCACCTCATGGTGTCAGAGAGGCGGATTCCTAAATAGTCAAACTCCTTGACTCTTTCTAGGGACACTGAGTTCAGTGCAGGTGGCCTACCCCTTTTTTTGGGGGGATTTAAGACCAAATATTTGGTCTTTCCCGTGTTAATTTCTAATCCCCTCAAATTACAAAAAGTTTGGAACCTATCAAGGAGGCTCTGCAGTCCAACTGGGGTCTTGGAGATCAAGAGGGTGTCGTCTGCAAATAATAGAGTGGGTATTCTCCTGCCCGCCAGGGATGGAGCATCTGAAGGATTTTGTAAGAGATGCTCCACCACTCCATTGACGTACAATGAAAACAGAGTGGGGGCTAAAACACAGCCCTGACGGACACCTCTATTTACAGTTATTCGGGCGGTCTTTTGGCCCTGATTGCCCCACCGAACCTGTGCAAAGTTTTCTGCATGGAACTTAATTATCAAAGATAATAAGTACGGTGGCATACCTAAATCTGACAACACCCTCCATAGGCGGCTGCGGGGCACTAGGTCAAAGGCAGTCCGTAAATTTATAAAGGCAAGATACAGACTGCCTTTGCCCAGCACAACCACCTTCCAGTATAACAACAGCAGACGGAATGACTGCTCAATGGTCCCAGTACCTGACCTAAAGCCCGCCTGGAAATCAGAAAGTATCCTATTCTCCTCTACCCACTGGAGCATCCTCCCTAAAACCACCTTTCCTGCCACCTTTTGCGATGAATCCAGTAGGCTTATAGGGCGATAATTAGCTGGGTCGTCCCGACTCCTTTTTTGAAAATCGGGCCGACCTCAGCGCCCATCCAGGAGTCTGGGAGAGGTGCATCATAGAGACTTGCATTAAGTAATGATGCAATGAGCTTTCCCCATTCTAATATATTAATGCGGATCAAATCCCCGGGTAGCCCATCCGGCCCGCAGCTTTATTTGGGACAAGACACGAAATCGCAACCTCTACTTCCTTCCCTGTAAACAGGAGGTCCTCACTCAGCCCGAAAAAATCAACCGAAAAAGTTTCAGCTGGATCTACCCCAACCCCCGTAGCCACAGTATAAAGGTTGGAAAAATGGTCAAACCATGACGCCTCAGGGATATTGCATGTTATAAGGGAATCTATGGGTTTGTCCCTGGTTTTAATTAAATCCCAAAAACCCTTCGAGTCCCTCCCAGCACTTGCCAGTTTTAGATCACACCAGAACTGATTTTCCCACTCTTTCTTCGCCTTACCAATAGCACCCCTGTACAACTTCCTGGCTGTACTAATCAATTCGGTATCCTTAAGTTTAACTGCATTGATTAAGTCCCTTTTCGCACTTCTGCTGGGAGCAGAATACCAACCAGGGTTACCCTTAGGGCACCCCATCTTGTTGGCCCTATAACCTGGATTTCGCACAGTGAAGAGGTCACCTAATGCTTTGGTAGTATGGCTAAACAGAGTGGAAATCTCATGAACATTCGTCGCAAGGGAATTTAGTCTGAACAAGGCGTTAGCCATGATTGATCTTATTGCCACGATCTTGCCCTCATCGAAAGCTACATTTTTCCATTTTAGGCACCTACCGCAATTCGAGGGACAAACATCGCTTGTTGACTTCCACGCCTGGGGGGCTTGCAGTTTCTCCCCAACCGTCCACATTGGGGACAGTGACAAAGACAGCGGATTATGATCGCTGTCAGACGAAGGGAGGACTGCCATATCCAACAAATGCCCCCAGAGCTTGAAATTCAGCAGGATATAGTCAATTCGAGATGAATGACCTACCCTATTGAAGGTGTGGGCCCCACAGGAGTCCGACTTTGACCGTCCATTTACTGCCCTCATACCATATTCCAGGGTTAGGGCATTTAAATGGATAGCACTTTGGGTCCAGCTCTTAATAGGTGGTATTAACAGGGGTGGAATGCCTCTCCTAACATCTTCTTCTTGAGAGCCTAATATGTCATCCTCGGCTAGGGGTTCAAAGGTGCAGTTAAAGTCCCCTGCTATCATAATATGCGTTGCTGACCTACAGGATCTGAGTGCATCCTCTAAGCCCAGTAGGGTCAATGAGGGCGCGCCCCCTTTCGGGGATCTAACTAGAGATTTTTAATATCTATAAGTCCGCCCCCCAGAAGACCCTCTGACTACTAGTCTCTGCAAATCTGGGGACTTAGTTTCTATACACCTAATCTGATACCCCAATAAGATGCTTACCCAAATTAATAGACCGCCTGAAGGTCGACCTCTCCCAGCGGACGAAGGGGTTGCAGGTACAAAATAGGTGGTGTAACCAACGTTGTATCGTGGTTCCAGACACCAGGTTTCCTGAAATAAGCATATCCCGAATGACTCAATAAAAGAGTTCCATTCCGGTATGTCCAGGTTGCGAGAAATGTCCGCTATATTCCAGCTGACAATCTTCAGGACCTCATCATCAACTGCAACCTGCGCAGAGGAAAACCTCTGCACGGATAGACTATCCTGAAATCCAGAGTTAGTTGGTACATCACTTACTGGTTTCAGCTGGTTAGGGGCTTCAAGGGTGGACTCATCGGGATTTGAATAACCTGTTGACTCCACAATATGGGACACAGCACTACCCTCAAAAGAAGATATGTTATAACAGGATGGCCCCAAAACTACCCCTTTACAATCTAAAACACAGCTCTCCTCCTCCTCAAGTACAGCAGGTGACTTCATGGGAGGTTGGTAACTATTTTGTCAACAATCCTGCCAGGACCAAGTGGGAAATGGGCATGGATTTTGACGAAACAGGCTGAATTGGGGGAGATTTTGAGGAGTTTGTCTGCCAATCCATCCCTCCCAACTAGCGATTCTAGCAGGCCGGGCGGGAGCTACATAGGGATTAAAAAAAACTAAGATCACGCGTACCAATTCCTGTGTTGGGGCCCATACCGCCCTCACTATTGTTGAAACTACAAACATAGCTGGCTACCCTAGGGTCTTCAAAATTAACTATAATACAGTCTCCCATTATGTCTTTGGGCCAGCTAACCCTCCTCACATGGATAACCCGACCACCCAATGAGCTAGGGAGAGGTCTGTTTTACTTTAGCCAGAATAGGGTTTTATTCTTAAGTTCGGCATATGACTCATGTTTACCTGGCTTTAGCGCGGGAACCCCAGTAAGTACTGTCACAAAGGGCTGGCAGTCTGGGGGTAAGTTGACATTGGGGACAGGAAAAATGCTTGGAGCATTTCTTGGTTGTAAGATGGAAGTTGGGGTTATTTTGCCAGATTTGGTATTAGTTGTACCAGTACAATTACTATCGCTAGATTTTTTAGTCGTAGCGGTACCGCTTGTGCTTGGGCCCGTAGACCTCGCAATCGTCACTGGATAGACAATGCTACCCAGTGCTGCGTTAGATTGCGCCGGTACCCCCACTGTGGTTGCCCCGAACTTTGGGATGGCTCCAGAGGAGGCCACAGTTTGTACCACAGGGCTATTTACCTCGACCACCCCCTGCACTGCCCCACATGTGTTAGTTAGACTTATTGGGGCAGTAGGTGACTTTCGAGGAGCAAAATTCCCTACTGAGACATCCTCCCTAATTCTAGAGTGGAGTTTAATGAGAGATTTTAGGGAGAAAAAATTATCAAGAGTGACTTGCTCAAATCTGTCCAGTCGCTCTGTTAGCCCCTTCACTCTCTCTAGAACCGGGATCAACAATGAATTCATGATTTTTTCGAGCTGGGTGATTAATGGGGTCTCGGTAGGGGGGCCGTCGGCAGATTCAGGAGGATCGGACATCAGATCCACACGTCTTCTCTACAATAGCACCAGTAACTGCTCCCCCTTTAAGCCCCTGTGGATAACCAACACCCACCCCTGCGCCCTTATGGGACCAACCCACCCTACTTCCAACTCTCCTGGGTTTCTTAAAAGGTTTTAAGTAACTGCCCTTACGTGGACTAGCCAGTCGTTTCCTTTTGCTAAAAACTTGGCCATTTACTGCCAGTGGTAAGGGCACAGAAGGGGCGGTGGAATCCTCCTGACGAGGTGGGGTAGCAACAGGGAGCAAAGGCGCAGATTTCCCAATCGGCCGTGGCTCTGGCAGGGCGCTCTCACCTCCCAGCGAAACCGCAGCAGACAAACTCTCTAGCCGGTCCAGGCTAGCCCTAATCGCAACAACCCGTGGATGGTCAGGGTCTAGTAAAACATTAACTAAGGGATCAGATGCATGAACAGGAGAAACATTAACTAGAGGGTCAGTTGGGTGTACTGGGGAGGGAACTAATGCCAGAGAGCCCAACAATGAGCGTTTACCGGTCAGAGGTTCCCGAGAAAGACGCCGTTCCGTCATGGCGATTTCTTTCTCGATAACCGTAACAACCCGGGTAATAAATTGGTCCATAGTCCCAGAAACACAACCAGTGCCCGCCCCGCCTACCCCCCTCAAGCCCCTACCAGATCGCGTAGACATTGGCATAGAGACCTCAGCAAAGATAGTTAAGCCACTAACTGCACCTAGAGAAGGAATCCTTCAGCTAACAATCCAATACACTCACAATACTTGCTACCCGTGCACCCCCTAAAGCAGATATCAGAGGGGTGGCCCAGCCCAGCCTTGTCCAGCCCCGGACGGCCACAGACGGTCCCGCCCTTGTCCCGGGCTTCTCCCGGCAAGCTCCCGCGCTGCGGCTCTGCGGTCTCCTTAAGTAGAACAAAAGGGGTGATAGGCGGGGGGGGCGGGTCCAGCAGGGAGAGCAGCCCAGGTGAAACAAATTGGGCTCGCAGGGACTCCTGGGTGATGTAGTCCCTGCTAACGTACTCGCAGCCCTGCCAGCAATAACACACCCCAAGTTTTAAAGCACAAGACAGCCCCTCTCTCAGCAGCAACTCTCGCTGGGGGAATGTGCGCTGCGGGACCCGCGAAGCGGGTCCGGCGAGTTGCTGATGAATTTCAAGTCAAAAAAGGCAGAGGGCAACAATGGCAACAACAGCAGACCGGTGGCAGGTCCAGAGAAACAGCCAGTAGGAATCCAACAAACAAAGTCCTGAATCCCAGTTTTAACTCTGTGGGCGGGGGGGCGGGTCCAGCAGGGAGAGCAGCCCAGGTGAAACAAATTGGGCTCGCAGGGACTCCTGGGTGATGTAGTCCCTGCTAACATACTCGCAGCCCTGCCAGCAATAACACACCCCAAGTTTTAAAGCACAAGACAGCCCCTCTCTCGGCAGCAACTCTCGCTGGTGGAATGTGCGCTGCGGGACCCGCGAAGCCGGTCCGGCGAGTTGCTGATGAATTTCAAGTCAAAAAAGGCAGAGGGCAACAATGGAAACAACAGCAGACTGGTGGCAGGTCCAGAGAAACAGCCAGTAGGAATCCAACAAACAAAGTCCTGAATCCCAGTTTTAACTCTGTGGGCGGGGGGGCGGGTCCAGCAGGGAGAGCAGCCCAGGTGAAACAAATTGGGCTTGCAGGGACTCCTGGGTGATGTAGTCCCTGCTAACGTACTCGCAGCCCTGCCAGCAATAACACACCCCAAGTTTTAAAGCACAAGACAGCCCCTCTCTCAGCAGCAACTCTCGCTGGTGGAATGTGCGCTGCGGGACCCGCGAAGCGGGTCCGGCGAGTTGCTGATGAATTTCAAGTCAAAAAAGGCAGAGGGCAACAATGGCAACAACAGCAGACCGGTGGCAGGTCCAGAGAAACAGCCAGTAGCACAAAATCTTTACTATTAGGGTGAGCGATTTAAAGGAACGCAGTGCCCTGTGAATCTTTTGTTGCGTTGCTGACAGTTTGTCGCTATTTTTATTGCTACCAGACAACTTATCCCTGAGTTTATGCATAATCATGAAAGGAAAAATGGTGCTTGCTTTCAAAATAAAATGTACAATGAAAAATTGGAACTTGCAATAAAATGTACACTGAAAAATTGGAAATCGAAATAAAATGATTTGCTAAACTATAGGGCAACTTTAATGCCATTACTCTGAAGCATAATTTACTAAAATGTGTGTAAACGATGATAATTGTTAAACATTTTTTACTAAGTAAGAATCAGTGCAACAGCATCACAGTCATCCCAAAAATTAAATCGGTCCTGATTCTTGAAAAAGAGTCATTGAATTGCACCCTTAGCAATATCCTTGAAAAGATGCAGATTTGCGACTTTCAGGAATTCACAAAACATTGCAAAAATGGGCTGGGAAACCATACTTCTAGCAAACATTTTGGAATTATGTTTATGCTGGAGCAAATATTCATGTATGTATCTGCTCATGTGAGAATCTGGTGAGAGATTGCAAATTCACTTTCTGTACACCTTTGTTTAAACCCTGCTAAAACTTTTACTCCATGATCATTTCAACATCATCATCCTCATAAGAATGTTTATTTCGAATGTAACATCCATAAAAAACATCAGTTAAAAACAGTCAACATAACAATTCATATAAAATTAGTTAAAATAAAACCTTATTGGCCGCAATTCATAGCTTAGTCTTCCAATAAGAATTTAAAATCAATAATTAACAATTCATCATTTTCCAATTTAGGTGAACACTATGATTCTCTTGCCCTCTCCCAAATTTTGCAGTATAATATAATACAATTCTTTACTCTTCTTCCAGGTTAGTTTGTTCAACTGAGCAAAGTTTCCTCCTTATTGCCCACACAGAAGCTAGAAATGTTGCTACACTGATACCAATTACTCCCTCGGTGCAAGTTCTTAAAATTCTTAGAGCTATAACACACTGTCTGACCTCCCATTGCCAACATACAGGTAGAATCCTTTTTCTGCGAGCGGTCGCATAGACGTTGCAAAAAAAAACCAGATTAATTTTAATCTCTGTTTTACAGGCTGGACATCTATCAGAGGAACAATATTTCCTGCCCCTTCTAATACAAAAACTTTATAGGGCCAATATTTCATACCTGAACTTGACAAATAGTTGTCTAGCCATGTGGCATGCAATGCTATCAAGGAAGGGATCCAAAAATGGCTTACGTTTGTGGTCCAGAAATCTATCGGTTATATTACCAGAGCTGCCATTTCTCATCTATAACTATATTCTCTGATAACATGCTTAGTCACCCACGGATAATAAATAGGTGATTCCCAGAGTGCTGCTAGGCCTGAATTATAAAGCATATCCTTAACATAGTCTAGCCAAGGTATTCTTTGATACTGGAAAGGCTGCAGTAGCTCTTTATTGGCCAACCAATAAGGGCCTAGCTCCTTGGTGTGCCATAGCCAATGCCAGTTCAATAAAGGTCTCCGCTTAACGCATATTTAATAGGGTACATGCCTACGTCCTTTAATAATGGAATATGGGGAGTACTCTTTGGCAGATTTATCAGTGATTGTACGCACTTGTTTTCAGCCATTTCTAGCCTGGTTAATTTTGATTGCGGTTGAGACCATTCTTGTGCTCTTAAAAATGTTTAGAATGCGTGAGAATTCATACTGCGATCTTTATACACTTTTACTGATCTGTTGCTTCCAAGACAATTAACTGGGAAACATTGTTTACATCGCGGTGTTTACACCGCAATGCCTTTACAACGCAAGTCATTACAATGACATGCGCTGGATGGCGCTCTAACCTAAGTAATAGTATGATTTACTATTCCAACACCCTCCCTACTGTATGTAGACTGGAGTTGGAATAGTAAATCATACTATTCCTAAGTCCAGCGCCCTCCAGCGCAAGTCATTGTAATGCCTGCGTTGTAAAGGCATCGCAGTGTAAACACCGCGATGTAACGTCGTATATTCCAATTAACTTGTTAGTTTCACCTCAAGATAATTGAAAACTGTAGCATGCTTAATCATATCACTATGTGTGCAAACGTGAACCATCCTAGTTTTATATGATTGAAGGACAATAATTTGTTTTTATATATTTTTAACTCCAGCCCACGATCCCCACAAAACTTCAAAAGTTGGGCAACCAATGACTGTAGCCAGGAGGGAGTTTTTGAAATATTAAGCGTATCATCTTAAAACAATAATGCAGGTATTTTTTTACCACCTATTTTTGCTGCATTGTTGGTGGGAACATCAAGGTAATCTATTACACCATTTATATATAAGGCATGGTTTAATGAAGTCTTACTAATATCGATAATATATATTCTCTGGAAGACCTATACTGCCCAGTACCATCTTGAGCTTATTACTGGGGAGCAAATCAAAAGCAGTCTGAAGGTCTACAAATACCACATATAAATGTCCCTTATCAAGCAATATGATTTTGCTGTGTATTGTACATAATCGGAAGCTTTTGTCAATGGTACTAACTTTAGGACGAAACTCAGCTTTGAGATCAGTTAATATTCTGTTTTTGTTGGTGCACCCTATAATTTTCCCCAGTATTTGGCAGAAAAATATTTTTTGAAAAGTATCAGTGAGACTAATATGCCTATAATTATGAGGGTGCTCCTGATTACCCTTCTTATATATTGGTACGATCTCAACTTTGCACCAAGACTTGGGCAGGTGGCCCCCCTTCAATATGGAGTTAGTAAGCCCATTAAGATATGGGACCTTGACTTGAGGTTCTGCAACATAAAGGCCTCCTGGGATTCGATCAGGCCTGGCACCTTTCCACAGTTGATCCCCATATATTATTGTGTGATTCATCAACTTTAATCTCTGTGGGGCTTAATGCACCCATAAACCCCTGCAAATTAATGTTCGTATCCCATACCTTGGTATGCCCATCACCAGGGCCGAATAAAGGGCTTCAAAGTGATCAACCCAAGCCTGTGGTTGAATATGGAAGTCGACGTTAGTTCTAGAATGGCGACTTCCATGTGCTACTATATGCCAAAATAATGTATTGTCCCGTGCTTTGGCTGCTTCGTGTAGATTGCGCCGAACCTCATTTTCCCATTCAGTTAGAGTTCGCTAATAATTTATCCTGGCCATTTTTATTCCTTCACCCTCCATGGACTTTATAACGGTTACGAGGGCTGCCTCTGTTTGGTACCACTTTTTATCGAGTCAGGACTGTTTCTATCTGTGTTTGGATACAGATTTGCATTTACTAGAAATTTATTTTTTTAAATAGTCAAAAGTGTCCTCATGGGCCTTCAAGATTACTGTTCTGCCCTTGACTATGTGATCCCCTGCCGCCCTTTGCTCCAAAATACCTGCCACTTTATTCTAAATTTATGACAGTAAGAGCGGTGGAGCTTGTACAGAAGACCATTTTAAGGCCCGCTTAATATTAGACAAACTCAATTCTTCAAAATTCTCAAGAGATGATTCAACTCGACTAGATGACCAGTACCCACCCATTGTCAAGTGGGGGGCATTATGATCTGTCGGCCCATACAAGGACGACCATATCCTTCATATATGCCCAAAGTTGGATATATAACAAAATATAATCTATCTGACTTGACTGGTTCAATCTCTTAAAGGTTGGCTTGCCATTTCAAGCTGTTACAGAACGGCTGTTGCACCCTCTGAACCCTAAGTTTACAGTCATACCAATATTTGGGCAGCAAGGGCTGTCCATCTTTAACCGATGGGAGGTCCAATAGGGGAATTCCGCAATTGAAGTGTTTTTCCTCAGTGATATCAGATTTCAAGGGCTCAAAGGTGGAATTAAAATCAACTGCAACAATTATTGGTTTCTTATCATGCGTATTTTCTATATTTCTACAGGAATATTGTTTCTGTGCCCATGTTCTGACCTTTGTTCCTATTATAAATGCTATAGATACATAATTTACTGCTCTCGGGCCAGCTTATATTTAGGCCCAAAATATCATGGGAATTTATAGGCAGTATTTTATTTGTACAATCCAATGACGTTTTACCCAGATCACTGCCCTGGAAGGCCCTTCCATCAACCATTCTTAACAAATATGACTGTTTCCTAAATAGTAAAGTACCTGCAGAATACTTGTGAATACCCACCAATTTACAAGTTGATGGCTGTTCACTATATTCTGCATGGTCACTAGTCCATTTAAATTTAGATTATGCCAACGTAATTTGCATTTTTTGCATAATTCAAGAATTTCGCATAACAAGCGTACCGTGAAGTTCCACTTTAAGCTTGAAATTTCAGATTACACTTGTAATACTAAATTCTCGAAATTATGCCTTAACATCATGTTGCATAATTATGCTGCTGTTCCTGACACGATTAGAGCTTTGGAGCGCAACCTAAACGGGAGCGGCTTTTTTTTGCATCAATTATGTTTTTTGTGCTTTTCTGTTTTAAAGCAAGGACGCATTTCATATAGCACTAAATGACAGATTTGTATGTCACGTAATTATCTATAATTTTTCTTAAATTTCCAATTATGCGAAAGCAATTTGCACGAATTTCACACACCTTTAAATAGGTCACCATCCCTTGTGAAATCCTAAAATTAGGCCAGTGGTAAATCTTTCAGGACAAGTGCAATGTATACCCTCAAGCATTTTAAGAAATTTCCTTCAGTGTCTTTCAGACGTCATTCCTCTTTTTGGTATGCTCTATCGCTGTGATCTATATGTACAGAGAAGGGCTATATCACGCAACGATTTTTTTCAACACCCAAAAGTCCCATTACTTTAACAATACAATCTGTTTGCAGAGATCTATAACTAGGTGGCAGAAAACGGCAAATATCATGTCTCAGTGACTCTCATTCATTGATATTTTTTACTGTGCCCCAATTCCACCAGTGAAAATTAATTATCTTGCTCCAATTTAGCTGCCCTAGATTCAAGCAAAGATATGATAGGTTAATTAGAATTTACCTTTATTGTGAGAATTTTTTTCTTGTATCCTCTTGCTTGAATGTAATTTTAGATCTGCCGTGACACGTAGGAGTAAATCTTGAATAGCTGCTCTGGCTCAGCACAGAGTCTAGCGCTTGCACCGTTTTAAGCGCATAGATTTAACTCCATATAGATTACATAGTTTGGAAGCCGAGAGTAAGATTTGTTTCTTGCCCTTTCCAAGATGTCTGAAAATCATGCAGTAACTCAGAGAAATTTTGAGGAAGATGTCTGCCCTTGGTTAGTGCAAACGCATCAGTTGCCAAACCACCACTGGAGACCATCAGGATGAAACCTGCAAAACAGTCTGGGTCAGGACGAGTGCAGCTAAAAGTCCGGGTCTGTCTGTTGCGCCATTTGTCCTGATCATTTAAAGCGGTGGCTAATATTTGATTTACTTCTGCTTGTTGTTTTTGATTCAAGTTCATATGTTTTGTTCCTCACAACAGTGCCATGGATTTATTCATTAGTTGAGAAGCTCTCCCTCTAAAGTTACCAATTTTGTGATGGCATTTGCCTGTGCTGTTTATTGTATTTTAATCGGCATTTCGACTCCACAAAAATGTCGGTGTCATCCTCAGAACACAGTTTGTGTACAAAGGACTGATTAGGCACAGGTTTGATAATGTATATTTTTTTTGTTATTTAGTGTGTGTGTTTTTTTTTTTACATATTCACTCACATTTCTTTCTTCTTATTCTGCACTTGCTCATAACACCGTTCTATTTTATTCATCTAGCCACCTCTTATAAGTGAATTGAATTACTAAAAAGAAGTGCATCAAATCGTATTTGCGGTGGGCCTTATTGCTCAGAAAAATTTAACATGATTTTTTTGGTGAATAATTCTTTCAGATGGAAGTTTTTTGTGTTTGCTCATAAAATACTCTTGTTCCCTCGTTGTATTACTGGGTCACCCCGAATTCATCGCACATTCATAGCTGGCAGCGTCTGATTTTAAAGGGAGGGGAAGCTTCCAAGGAGGGGCTGGCTTCTGCAGCAACTTTTGCTTTTTCCCCCACTTAACCGCAAGCACAGTCTTGAAGTTTGATATGTCAGTAGGGCATGCCAAAGGTAGAGTACATTATATGTATCTGCAGCTACAACAATCATTGCAAACTTCCAATGGATGATTCTGGATATACTGTGTCCTTTTCTGAATAGGGCCAGTTTATTTACAAAATCCTTGATGTGCTTTTATGGTACGTTGTAAAGCCATATAGTCTGGGACTGCAATATGCCTGTATTAATGCCATAGGTTCCCAATTACAACAAGCATTTGCAATGCAATAGGTCTCGCATCTACATTAGTTTGAGCTATTAACATTGTAAATGACAATGTTATTTTTTTGTTTTTGTTTTTTAAAACATAAACAAAAGGCATTGTCATTTACAATGCCAATAGCTTAAACTCTCGTAAGTGTGAGACCTATTGCATTCTTGGTGTCCTTAATGGCCCCGAGTGGCGTGGTTGCCCTACTTGGCTTTATGTCAACACGGCACAGAGATCACAGTCCTGGACCTACTGTTTGCAAATGGTTGTTTTAAGGTAGGTCAGTCTAATAGGTTAAATTGAAGTGAACCAAACCTACAGCTGCCAGAATTCATTCGAATAACAATTAAAACCCCAGGGCTAACACCATAGTGTCCTGGTGACAAGGTAAACTCCGTGACATGCAGCTTGAGAAGATGGCCCTGGTGGCCAGCTTCAGAGGCAGGTGTCTGGGGAAAAGGAGAAGCTGGCAAGGCGGGTCAATGTGAAAAGCTGGCACCGGCAGGCAGTTTGAAGAGCTGACACTGGTGGGCAGAGCAAGCAGCTTCCATTGGAGGGCAGCGTGTCAAGCTGGCAACGGTGGACAGTGTAGGAAGTTGGCATTGGTGGGCAGTTTGAGAAGTTGGCAATGACAGACAGTGGGAGGTAAAGTAATTGGTGAAGAGTGAGTGAAGGAAGCCGGAGACAGCGAGAGAAGACGACACTGGGGAAAGACAGTAAAGACGCACTGTGAAAAGACAGCAAAGATGGGCAGTGTACAAAGCGGACATCATGGCATTGTAAGAAGAAGGCACTACTAGGGACTGGCACTACTAGGGACTGTCACATGCTTGCACCAGCGGGTCTCGTGGGGCGCTCACACTGGAAAGCAGCACCTGGAGCCGACAGCTGTCACAGAAGCCGCGCAAGGAGCTTGCCTCATTGGGCACAGTGAGCACTGTGAGAAGCACAAACTGATCATTTTGAGAAGGTGGAAGCGGTGGGCTTTTTGCCGCAAACCTCCGTAATACTTCTGTGCACTCTCCTTACCGATCCATTCCCCCATGCCGAAGGTCTTCGGTCCTCCAGAGTAATGTCCACACTGCGCTACCCTTTGCTCTCTGGGGTTTCAGGGCGCTATATCGCGTCCTGTGTCTTTCGGCCTGAGAGGCTGTTGAAGCCTGAGGAAGGCGGAGCACAGGAGTCCAGGAGCTTTAATTGTTTACCGGAAATACAGAGTGCATTGCACAGAGAGGAAGCCCAGTCTGAGCACAGGGCTCACATTACAGCCGCAGCCGGCGCTGGGCGGACTCGTCTGGCGGGGGGAGGGTAGCAGAAGTACCAGATGCAGGGGCACAGCTCGCGCGGGCACGGTACTGTTCGGGACCTACTGATGCCAAGCCTGTTTACATTTATGGAGAAGCAGGAGGTTGTGGTGAAACCGTGCCCGGCCCCTTCTTAGCCCTGCTCTCCAACCATGGAATGAGCAGTACTTACCGGCTCCTAAACCTTGACAGGGAAGGGGTCTCCGGGATCGGGTTCAAGATGTGGCCTCTAGCGAGTAATGCGGCAGAAATGCATGTCCCGGGGTAAGACGGGCCTGTATATACTGACACGCAGTCTACCATTTTACCAGGAGGGCGTTCTCTTTCTACATACACACAACAGTCAAAGAGAGGCGCAGCCAGCATAATTTCCTATAAAACACAGCATAATACTATAATAATCATGGATGCAGAATCAGACACGAAGAATTGGAGGTGCCTGCCACGAGGAGGCATAAACAACAAGTGCTCACCATTGCGGAAAGGCAGCCGCTTGTTTATATTTGCGTCGCGCTTTCACTAAGTGAAAGCGCGATGCAAAAATAAACATGCGGCTGAGTGAAACAGATGTGTATGTACACGCCCCGCGAGGTAAGAAATTGCTTCACGACAGCCATGAAGCTAACGACCCAGTCCGGATGGGCCGTCCAAAAGGGAGACAGCGCAGTAACCAAGAAGCATCCTTTTCAATGGGAACCCAGCATTTAGCATAAACACTGAAGCGACCCAATGAAAATGATGGGCGGGGCTTCAAGTGCCCTTCTGAGATCTCCTCAATCACAATAGCCCTCGCCGAGCAAGCAGCGCATGCGTGCTGCAACGCTAGGTGGGACCTAAAAAACAGTGTTCGAGCGACCAAAGGAAAAGCAGCATTTGGGAGAGCGCAGATTGCTCCACCCACAGGGGCAAGGAAACAGAGGCCAGAGCACAAGGGCCAATGCTACATTAAGGTAATGCAGGGCAGTTCCCTAGAGCAGTGATTCTCAAACCTTTGACTTCTGAGGACTTCTACTTAATCATTACTTGATTCTGGGGACCCTCACTCAGTTATTACTGGAAGCCAGGGACCCCCCAGCCTAAGCATTTTCGATGATTTGAGCCACAAAACAACACACAAAAATACGGAAACAAGCAAACATCAAACAAATACACAATTAATGAAATATTTTATTTAAATCACAAATACAAAAAATCTAATTTTAATTGGAAGTTTGAGGGTCCTCTAAATTCAATTGACATCCCCCATTATCCATACTATATTCTGCCTGATGCACTTGCACTGCTCCCATGAATCATTCTGAGGATACTAACTTATTTTTTAGCTTGCAGTTTCAAGTTCCTTGACATACTGAAAATGTTTTAAAATGTTCTACTTTACTTTTTGGTCCTTTATTTAAATACATTTGATTAATCTGTTATAAATATTGAATTTTCTAAGCAGTTGTGGACACCCTGAGTAGGCTTCTCAGACCCCCGGGGTGCCCCAGAAAACCTGTTAAGAACCACTTCCCTAGAGGAACAGTAGCAGAGGGCACAAGGTTGCCAGTCGAAAGAAATAGGGATTTAATTATATGACACCGATGAAATAAAGTGTAATGTCAATTATCCCTGCACCGGCAAAATTGTTCATGATGAACTGATGTCCGTATTCTTCATAGTCATGCTAATGTAGTTCAAAGTGTTCAACTAGAATGCAAAATAAGGAACATGTAAAGCCTCCCGCACTTGCCTTCCTTGAACCCACTATTCCTGATTGAAGCGCTGTGCTTCCTGTACGGGTCTTGCCTCTGTCGAGGATAATGAAGTCAAACAAGTAGAGATTCTGCTTCGTTAACCTCTTCCAAGGATCTAGGTTTATGAATAAAAGTGTGTGTTATAAAAAGTTTCATTGTAGGATTTACAGTCTTCATCACAATTTCTACTGCACTTCACTGAGAAAAGGAACTATGTTAAGATGCTGTGTCAAAAGCACTATACTCCGACCGCTAGGCAAGCGGTTAATGGAGAGCTTCAATTGGTAATCAGGATTTAGGCTACTGGTGTGGGAAGTTTGTCATGTCATGAGAATGCAGGATCACAAGGTGCCTGTGGTAATTGTTATCATATACATGCCTCCTAAGTTGATTTACCCCAATTATTAAAAGGAATTTATTTTATTTAAATTTGTTTTACCAAGAGCCTCAGGGTAATATAATAACAGGACTTTCACAAAACCAAAGGAATCCATTTGTATTGAACGTGTCCCATGAACATGTTCTCCACACATGCCAGCACTTTTATCTAGTGATGAAAGACCAGCGCAGTGTAAGATATACAGCCTCACCAGATACAAGGTGAGCTATTTTCTTGTCATGTATTGAGTGGCCTAGTGAGAGCCAGCAGAAAACCCTAAGGAGGCCCTGCTTTACTGGTGGCCACGGTTGGCTCTAATTGCCAGGACATGGAGCAACCAATCTCTCCATTAGCCAACGTAAATTCCCTTACTCCACTGGAATGCAAGAAGCAATGTGTGCATTTCATTGAGTAATATCTCCCCACAGGATCATATCCTAGAGGCTGTATAAAATACTGATCAACAAAGTCTGAGTGGTATTTTCAGAAATTTGCCACTTGATCATAAACGATGGAAAGCTTACAGCTAAATGTGGTACAGAACTCTATATACAGAGCTCACATGCGTCTCCAGTGATCCATGAGATGTTCTAATTTCTTTCAAAGTTGAATTGTCTGTCTACTTTTTGCTAATGCCCGTAAACAAAAATATGATCATTATAATATATTTCTTAAGGCGTAGTGATGCTTCTTGGCATGCAATTATACTAAGTCTTAAGGGGAAGAGTAAATTTGGCTCTAATCTGAGTCCAGATTAAAAGATACGCAGTAATTCGATAGTGTACAGTTTTCTGTCCAGCGTAAACCCCCAGTAACTGGTGATTCCCAATGAAAACCGGTCTGAAAGAGGGAGAATATGCTGAATTCTTGTGAAGTAACACCAGTTCTGCATGCCGTCATTAATTCCCACCTTAAAAACTTGGAATGATGTTGTAATTTTTCTCTTGGGGAAACAGCGCAGGTGAGGTAATGCATTTTCTCGGGCAAAATTACCAAACAGTAAATCAGACCCGGTTGCATTGAGAGCCTAGGTAGGGAAGTGCATCTGTATGACTTATAGTCAACGCACTTAGTTGAGTACTCGTTTAAGATTTACAGTGCACTTAATCCACTTGTCTAATTTATAGTCTCTGCACGTATATAAGTAAGATATTGCTTATAAAAGTACTCCTGTAATGTCTGAAATATTTGTTATTCACTTTATTTATGCACCTTATATGACATGTGCTTAAGCATGGTTGTGCAGATCATATGTCCTGATCTTCATTAATTACATGTCCATCTTAGAGCATTGCAGCGCTTACCAAATTGTTCACGTCACTGGGTACCCAGTCCTGGTTTTTTCATTAACAAATCATTCTTACTAGAACAGTGGCTCCAAACCTTTTGACTACTGTAGACCCTCACTGACTTAAAACTGGAAGCTGGGAACCCCAAAGAAATTTGTACGATTTACATTTCAAACATTAAAACAATAAATAAAAAAAAAGAAAAGATTAACAAACAAGTACACACCAAATACTTGAATTAGTTGTTATTATTTTATATTGAAAAAATATGCAAAGGGGAGCTTTCTCGGGGCTCCCCCTGGGCTCTCCCCACCCCAAAGAAAATTTTGGGAAAAAACGGTGCATTCCACAACTCATTTGTTAATATATATTTAATTGTATTAGCTTTTAAAGCATAGTATATGATGACCTTACTGTGCACAAGGATACAACAATCTTTATTGAGGCTCTTTAATGATTCCATCACTATCACCCTCTAACAGTGCCCCTAATCTCACCATAGCCCCTCTGTCACATGCATTTCATTTGTTTTATAACACAACTTATACCAGTGTAGGGTGTTGGAGCACTTTACATCACACACATACAGAGACAATGAATTATACATGTGTAAATCTCTATATAAAAAATGTTACATAATGCAAAGGGGAATACAAGTTGTAGGATTCACATCTCGTCCATACTGGTAGGCATTTTTTAAGAGGCCTTGGTCTGGAAAAGCACAAACACAGGATTCCGAACATAACACAGTGGCTAACCTTGACTTTAATAATAAGAATTTATTTTCACCCAAACAAACCTTTTTTAGTAGCATCAGGATGTTGAAAGAATAGGTAAAACAATGTAACTTACTAACGTGTACCATGCAGTTTGAATGCAGCTCTTTGAATGCAGTTCATAGCTCACTGTGCTAGATTATGATTGTAATTTATGAACTGCACAGTAACAAAAGAATCTCTGTGACATAATGCAGTAACCCGCTGAGCTTGCACATAAAATAATGCCCTTTAAAATGCATTTTACACAATCTTTACAGTGGCATATTAGCTATCTGTGCTACTATAGATGAGTCAAAGCTGTCCCTAGACAAAACTCCCATCTCTCTCCAGCAAGTATGTTAATCACTGGAGTTAATTTGAACATTTAATTGTTTCCCGGAAACTGCTGGTTGTACAAGGAACTTTGTAGTGCTTTTAAAACTGCTGCCTGCTGATCCCCTGGGAATGTGACATGGACCCTTGGCGATCCGCGGACGAAAGTTTGGGAACCGCTGTCTTAGAATATGCTCTTAAGAGTCCGTGGTTGTCCTATATAAATTATTTTCTATTGTTTGATCTACCTCTTCTGAGAGACCCTGAAAGTAGCCTCTCCATTGGGAAGAGTGTAATCAAGGCCTCCTTTATGAATTATAGACTGGAGGGAAGGATGCACGAAGAATCCAGGAAGCAATCAGTTATGACATCGAACGATCTTCCAGATGGTTGCAAAGCAAATTTTTCCGCACAAAATATCGGGTATTTTAAAACTGCGGCATGTCATATATTTGCACTTGAGTATTCTTTTGTATGTTTTAGTACTGCACTTTATATTTGGGATGCTTTACATCTTAGGAATAGTGTTGTATTGTAACATATATTTTTTGCAGTGTTTTGACTGTTTTGATTTTATATTGCTTTTAAATGTTATATTTATTGGTGATATATTTTACAATCTTTTATGGTACCAGTATTTGTGCCGGATAATTTTTTTGATTGGTTAATTAAATATACAGTAAGAAAATGCAAGTTGAGTGGCATTGTGCTGCACCATTTTACTTCACTAATTTGCCATCTGTGCACGTTAGGAGCGCCTGGGCAAAAACTTTACCTCATTAGCATCAGTTTGACATCTAAATGCAGCAATCAACCACTGTGCAGCAGCACTTTTAGTAACTTTTGATCCGCTTGATTTTGAATTTTTTTTTGTTTTGTTGCAATCTGCAAATTAGGCAGATGATGGATGATGTGGCAACTGAGGCAAATCCATACCTATGTGGAAAACACTGCATTCACAGAATTCTACTGGCCCGACTACAACTCTGTTATCATGGTTGAGAGTGAAGCACAAAAGGGCATGGGAAACCACTTCTTAGAACATTTAGTAAAACTCAGGTAATGGCAGCTTATAGTGCCCCCACAAACCTAGGAGAGGTGACGCTCGACTAGGGAGTGGTGGTGCTGATACCAAAGGAGTGATACTCTATTGCGCTACCTTAGGACTTACAATGTGGCATTAAAGATGTGTTGGAGAAAACTTTCTACAGCTGCAGAAATTTTGGAAAGAATATGAAATGCTGCCTCCCAAAAGACAGAACTAAAAAAATAGCGTCAATGGTTGAATATGCCATCACGGGAAGTCATAGATGTATAGCGCTTTGAAACGACTGAAATAGTAACAGCGCACAAGGCAACATTGAAAACAGAAAGAGGAAGAACTGGAATAACAGGGGATGTGAGAAGGGCCTTTGCACTCTGATTCAAGCAAATTTATTTCAGAATTGGAAACAACGCAAAATATACTTGGTGAGTTGTGTGAAACAAGCACTTCAGTCATAAGACTAAACACTGAAAAGTTACCCATGTGCATAACTAGCTGCACCAGCACAAGGAACTGTTTACATTGCAGTCTAGAGTTTCTATCCCTAGGTTATCTTATAACACCATTAGGGGGAGTGGAAAAGATACTAGGAGCTGGCTACCGAAAACTTGAGATGAGGAAAACCTCTGCCTGCCTTCCTGCTAGTAAATACATAAAAGTGGTGTCTGGCTGTGAGATTACAGCAGAGATAAAAGCCTAACTCAGGTACATCGTATATCCCAGTGCCAGCCTCCTCCATTCTGAACTGAAATAATGATAGTAATCAAGCACTGACAAAGTCAAAAGACTCTTTACATTCAGAGACGGCCTCCAACCTCACACTACCAACCTAATTAAGATGGGGCTGCCATTAAGCCTTTTAACCCAAGAGGGCGCCTGTAGCTGCCACAAGTTTGTTTTTAATGGAGAAAAACACCACTAGCACGCTAATATTGGACCCACGCCATTTGGCTCGACAGACCCCATTTATATACCCCACAAAATGTGACCCCACTCAACTCTGCCCAGTGGAAGTGGAACAACCAAACAGTGTGTCGCCCTACCGCTAAAGAACCGAGGTAATCCCACCTGCTGGTGGGGCAGAGGGGCAGCAGGCAACCAAAGTAGAACGCAAAGGAATACGCAAGTACCTAAATTGCCGTAGGACACAAAGCAGGGTTGGAGCACAGGCAGAAATTGGGAAACTGGACCAGACATTTTTGTGAAAAGGAACACCCTTTAATGAAGAATCTCCCACCAGAGCACACAGGAATACCCGATAAACATCGCCAAATGAACCGGAATATACCAGGTGATGCAGGCACAGCAGAAATACACCCCGCTTACCTCCTCATATATGAGGGACCTGACATTGCCTGTGCTCCTCGTGCCGCAACCTTGCTTTACATGACAGACAGCGTGTCCAAGATAAACCTCTGCTGCTATCTAGCTAATAACGAGGAATGCCTCTCCGTCTCCTGAGGGATACTCCTGCATCTCTGGCCCACGCCCCTCCTCACGTCCTCCGGCGTCAGAATGAATGTGATGCGGAAGTGAAGAAAGAATATCCATGGTTAGAGTTAGAGTATATTTAGACTAGAGGCAGGAGCCAACAAAACATTGAATACAGTTGTGCGAACTTGGAAACTTGGACATGGGGATAGAGTTACTATGGAGAAAATATAAAGTGGCTTGGACGGAAGATGCTGACAGTAACAACAGGGGAAGGAGGGGGCGGTAGGAAAGATGCCATAAACTACAAGCGCCGAAGCTGAATACGCACCCACAGTGTAACATCAATAGGGAAGTAATAAAAAATCCACCCAAATGACAGATAAACAACCAAATCCTAAAGATACAGTACTTGGTCCCTGCTTCTTGGGAGAAACCAAAAGGCAAAACGGAGGGCAGGACTGACCTCTAGCAAGCAATGATTTTTAAAGGACAGTGAAACAAACAAATGAAAAGCAGGAGATAGCTTTAAGCCCTCAAGAGAAGTATATATTAAAGTGTATACAACAAGTCTCGAGCTCAATCTTAAAAGGGTATGCACCCAGATTCACATTATTGGAAGGCACAGCTGTTTAGAGGATATGATTTGCTTGTCATTCCTAGGTGGAAGTCTACCTGCAAAATATTAAACACCTCGAATCTATGAGTATGTGGATGTTCACCCCATTGTGTATAGAACCCATCAAACACAAACATTCTGAAGTCTAATCCTGTGTTTAAGCCTGGAACAGTCCACCAAGCCAGCCATACTGTCGGGGTGTCCTCATTTGTGATTCTAAACTGTTATCAGAATTGACCCTCCTGCTTACTTGTAAACTTCATTACCCCAAGACATACTCTTTCTAATCCTAGTCCTTATGTATGTGAGGAGGCTCACCTCCTCTGTACGTAATGGATAGTATGCGGAAGAGGGATGGGGAGTAATATTTACATCTGTGTGAAAGTTTTGTTGCTTGGTGTAATCTTGCATAATTCCCAAATTTCTTGTTAAATGAAATGTGCATAGCACAACATTTCATATGCTTTTGACCTTCTGGAGACTGGTTCGACTAGATAATATCTTGACTGGTTGCATAGAAAAGATATTTAAAAAAAGAGACATTTTCTGCTCCAGCTAAATATTTTTTCATCAAACCAAGTCTGCTACCCTGACCTTGCATGCCTTTTTTGTGCAAGATATACTCATAGAGCATAGAGAAAACTTGTTTTACACCTGAAATATATTTCCCATAGCACGTGTAATGTTATAAAAATCGGCATACTTCACAAATTGCAAATTTTGTACAACCCCTTGTTGAGTACGCCAAACATGAGAGATTTATTCTATCAAACACAAAAGTATTAATGACGTCACGAGGCAGTTAGTCCATAATGTCTGCAAACACTCAGAATCAATGTTCAGTTTCAATTCAATTTATTTACTTCTATCTTATTCTAACCCTCAATCGAGGGATCAACAATAACTAAGAGCACATTTTTTTTTTTAAACCCGTAAGTTTAAAACCACATTTGGACCTCATCTATGCTCTCATAACTTTTTTTACGCACACGGCTGCCAGTTTGTATGTATTTCATGTTGTCTGCACATGTTTTGTGAAAAAATCCACTTTGTCCACCCCCAACTGGCTACAGGTAGGTAGGATAAAAATACTACAATGTCTATCCTGGAGCGCCCTGAGGCAAAAGTCAGGTCTTTAGTGTCTTCCTGAATTTCAGAAAGTTATGTATGTTTCTGGTTTTTGCTGGGAGGGAGGACCACAGTTTTGCTGATTGTTTAGCAGACGAGATTCTACTTTAGAGCAAAGCGCTCTATTTGGAATTCGTGAAGCTTTTGCCACACAGGGCCCAGTGCATGATTCAGAGTGCCTCTAAGGTAGAGCGCCTGGAAATCTGGTGCCAAGAAAACACTTTGAGCACTGATGATGTGTTGCCATGGGAAAATGAACGGCTGCCTTGCATCCTTTGCAGCTCACGAAGCACTAAGAGCATATCCCTAGGTACAGATCCTTTGTGTAGTATATGCACAAAATGAAATGGGTGGGAATGGCCTTCAATATCCTATGTGTAGGAAGGTGCATCTGAGAATGTCTTTGTGTAGAAGGTGCTTCTTGTGAGTCAGTTCACTTAAAGCAACCTGCTCTGTTTAACATCTAATTTACTGAGACCCATAGTTTCTAGGGCCAGATGTTTATACATTTCTAGTCACTCCATTCTCCACAAGTAAGGACTTCTGAACAGTTGCCTTTGGGTGGTGTCTGTTCAGCATCCATTCATGAATGGCACAAAACTAGAGGCCCACTCCTAATTATTCTATTTCTTCCTGTTTTTCCTAGTTTAGTTTGTGTGTCATTGGCAGAGTTTGAGGAGGCTAGGTTGAAAGAATTGATCAGCTCCAGTAGGCGTATCAGGTACAGGAAGTACTGTAGTGGAAAGGTAATCGAGCCTTGGACAACTCTGCAGTGTGTTTAGAAAGGGGTTAACGTGAAGGGTAGAGGCATGCTATGCATGCCTTGGGATTCGAAAATAAAGATTTGGATGCTTCCTTTACTTTTCCAGACATTCCAGGGGAGATAGTTCATTCTGGGCTGAAATTGTGACTTTTCTAGAGAGTATTTTCTTGTGCAACACTATCTCTCCAGCACCTCTTCTAAAAAGTCAGTCAGCTCCCCCCAAGGCAGGCCCACGGCAGCTCTTCTGTCGCCAGGCAGAAGTACTTCTAGGTTCCCATTCCCATGCCTGGAAACGGGGAGCCGCAGTCACCGATCCCCAACCCTGGTTGCTGGTCTCCATCGGTAAAGGACCCAAAGTTCTGTTGTAGGGAAATCTTGATATATTTCCTCAAAGTTTCTGCCACCTACTTATGCTACAACTGCACACAAAGCTTGTGTATTTCAAAATTCCATCTCTGGGACTGCCTTCTGGCAGTTCTTGTTTTTTCAGCTTATTCCTCTTTGATGCATCTCTCCATAGTCTTTGTCTTCAGGCGTTTGCAGGAAGGTGGGATGGAGATTGAATCTCCCATCAGGAGAAACCCGCAACAAGGGTCCAAATGAGGAAGAGATTGCCCACTCTCTGTTAACTGGTAGGGCAGAGCACTTCAAGGAAACGGTGGAGATGGGAAGGACAGGGGCTATTCCTGCATTTCAAAGAAAACCCTCTGCCTTTAAACATCCAACTAGAGATTGGTGCACTGCAAATTACTCGGGAATACAATCGGAGAGCCATGCAGTCTACATCTGCTGCCTGGCAGACTCCCTACAAGACTTCATCTCATGTACGACTTACATATTCAAAGTCAAAATAGATTCCATTATCCAACAGTCACCCCCCCCACACACACACTCTATGTGCTCAGCTTAGTATGTGAGCTAAATTCAAACATGTGATACCCATGTCCCTTATACATCGAGCAGAGGATCTGGTTGCAGGGGACTGGCAGACCACTTTGAACAGGAGATGCAAGTGGTTGCTCGTCTCGCATGAGCACAGTTAAAATGCCTGACCCTCCTTTATAAGCTTTCTGCTCTCACCACTGTCAGTCCTTTACAATCTGTTGAAATGATGGTAGGCACACTTGTTAAAACACGGTACACATGATATGCCTTTCCGTACCACCGAATCACACTTTGGATCACATACCAAGTCAAAGAGAAGTCCTCGGCTCATACACATGAATGGTGCATAATGTGCCTAAGCAACGTCAATGAGCAATAGAACTGGCTATGAGGACATTGGGGCGAGGTGTACACTGTCCGCAGCCTTGCAGGGATATTTTCCCTCCCAAAACTGAGATTTTCTAATCTCAGTTGTAAAGTCTGGTAGTGTAAAGGGTGATGGCAATTACTCCATTTCTGACTGTCATCATGTTTCAACCATGCCTGATATCCATGAGGGTGGATTTGGTACCTCTGTCTGGACCAAAGCAAGTTTTGTGCTCACAGATGATGTTGTTTTATTCTATGATGGTGAAGACCTTGGTAAAAGTAGCTCCATTTATCAGTTATCTAGGAATGGGCCATTGGAGATTGGTTAGTAGTTGGTAGGCTTGATAGATCAAGATCGTTTTTTTTGTGAGAGACCTGATGAGGGAAGTCTGGAGTTCTGAGGTAAAGATTCCTCAAGGTAGAACACTGTTGAGTATGTTTCTTGATCCAGCAGTTGTAATTG
Organism: Triturus cristatus; assembly: GCF_964204655.1. NCBI lineage: Eukaryota > Metazoa > Chordata > Amphibia > Caudata > Salamandridae > Triturus > Triturus cristatus. The sequence goes on along the minus strand of NC_140584.1, from coordinate 72,394,097 downwards.
TGTTGACTACAGCGTACAGAGAGTAAGGCCAAATAAGGCTCTAATGGAGGTCTGGACAGCCCACTTGCCTTCACCAATTGTTTGAAAACAACCTCTGGGAGATGTTTGAACAAATCTAGGGACCAATCTTTGTCTTTCTCTTTTGTTTTATTCATCATGTTTTTTACGGGTTGAACATGGGTCATTTTGTTATTCCTGAGGAAGTATTCCTCGCTCTTAATTTCTGTGACAAGCTTATTACTGATGGCATTGCAGAAAGTTTGTGTGTGGTATTTTGGCTGGTGAGCACTCTGAATTCCAGAATTATCAGAGGATCCTGTGTAGCTCTTTTGATGGTCACTGTGCATGAGAGATCCGTACATAGCAATTTAATCCTCTTGCATTCTTAATGCATGATTTGTATATTCTTCAGCAGCACTGGAGACAGGTCTCCAATTTGGGGTTTGGTTTGTCCATTGGCATTGTTAAGCATCTTGTTCAGTATTCAGATTTTTTCTTTTTGATTATCTAAAAAGTTAACCCATTTTTTCTTAGTAAAATATGAATTATTTCAGGCAATAGTTAAGCAAACCATTTGGTGAGCCAGCTATTGGATGAGCTGTGTCTTTTATTTGTTTGTTGGAAATAAAATTGATGAGGCAGAAGGAAAGTGCTAAAAAGTTGACCTTCTCCTATTCTCTATAACTGGTTGTATTTTTCTGTTCCTGTGGTATTTGTTATGCTCAAATAATAGACATGGAAGGAGATGAAAAAATGGTCAGTCCAGATTACAAGATAATTTTCAGTGGAAGACCCAGTGGTTTTGGGCTGGCTGAGACACATCAAAGCCAGTCAGAATCCACAGTTCAAAATTTGATGAGTATGATACACTTGTCTGATAACCTGTGCTCATCTTCTGATAGCTCGGCAAAGAGCAGTCAGGCTTATCCTTAGGGCGCAAGTGTAAAGTATACACACAACACCCCCCCCCCCTCTCAACACACTGCGTTTGCCACAAAAATACTCCACACTATATGTATAAAAGCACTTGTCTTTTATTTACACACACTCACTGAAATCAAAATGAAATACACATTGTATGTAAACTCTACAGTTATACGCAATTGTTAAATTTCTCTATTAAAATCAGAACAAACACTCATTGGATATCTACTTTACAGTTTTATGCAATTGCCAGACTTTTCCATTGCAGAAAGGTCAAACAGTCCCCAGTCTCTGACTACGCCTCGTGACCAAGCCCCTCCTCAGTGCCTCAACTCCATCAGTCAATGATGCATGTTGACCTGGCTGGCACCCTGTTGACTAGTTACCCATCTTTAAAAAAGGCGATAAGTCCCAACTGGGAAATTATTGGCCGATTAGCCTAATAGATCATATGCAAAAGTTTTTAGCTACTGTATATTATTTAAGATCAAAGAATGGATATAAGATAACAATATCGAATGCCCTTTTCAGACTGGGTTCAGAAAAGCAGTCTCCACCATAACTCAAGTCTTCTTTTTTGGGCTAATTTATTGAAAGACGGTTTTGCTAGACAAGGGCAGTCTTTATTTTGCCTTTGTCGACCTAAAATTGGCTTTTGACTTGTTACCCCATATAAAACTATGGGAATTGCTTAAAGATATGGTTATTCCTTCCAATTTTCTGTCTATAGTTATTCGCCTACATGATGTGAATTATGCTAGAATTTGTTGGTGTGCGCAGAACAGATACAGTTCCAGTGCCAAGAGGTGTTCACCAGTGATATGTGCTGGAACCAACTTTGTTTTCAAGTGATATAGTACAATATGTAACTTTACCCTATATCAATGCTCCTTCTTTGGCTTCTGAGAAAGTTCCAATTCTGCTCTTTGCAGATGGCACTCTGTTGATGTCTAAGATCCCCATTGGATTGCAGAAACTCCTGACTCTTTTTAGTGAGTTTTGTTGTACACGTGGGTTGAAAATCAATACTGCAAAGGCTAAGCTGATGTTTTTTTTAATCCATATAAAACATTTAAAAGAAGTTTGGTGTCCACAGGAGTGGCCCTAGAGCGAATGGATACTTTTTCTTAATTGGGCGTTACCCTGGCAGCTTTCTTGTCTTGGATGCCTCACATTGTCAAGGGGTTAATTAAGCATAGACAGCTAGCAGACGTCATTGCCAAAGAACTTCAAGCATCTTTTAGCAAGCCAATAGCACCTGCTCTTCAGCTCTATGAGGCAAAGGCTTTGGGCTCTACCCCTTATGGGGCAGAACTATGGGGCCTTGATAATATTGATGGGTTAACTCAATCAAAAACAATGTTTTAAGAACTTTTGCCCGCTTGCCACCCAGTACACCACTACAGCCTTTGACCTTGGATATGTGCGTAATACAGGTAGAGGGTAAATGTAGATTACGGCTGCTCTTGTTTTGGAGATGCCATTGGTCAACCCCAGAGTTGGCTCACTTCACTACTGCACTCCAGAATGTAAATAAGTCAGACCATTTCCATAGGTTTCATTGGCTTAATCATATTAAGCAGTCTGTTGCTTCCTTAGGACTAATTGAGCTATGGGAGAACCCTTGGAGTGTCCTATTCTTTCTAAAGAAACTATGAAGAGTCTTTACTGGGGAAAAACATTGTCTAATGAGGCTCACAGAGCTGCCAGTTGTACCCTGATTAGTTTATCTCTTCAGTTTAAATCATTATGGCCTTATGAACAGTTTTGGCACATTATCACAGTACCCTCAGATAAAAAAAATGTATTTTAAATTCAGAGTGGGCACCCTACCACCAAAACAGTTCACTTGCAAAGGGGCAGTCACAGAATCTTCGACTTGCCCTGCATGTAACTCTCGTAAAGAATCTTTTACCCATATTTTTTTTGTATGTCCTGCATATACACGTTCACGTGCTCATCGACTCTCGTCCAAATGTAAAGAGCTAGGGACAAGAAGACACAGCACTCTCCTTCGTATTCTTAAAACTGACATTATTTGCTTGTGCTGTCACTAAATTATTGGGTGCTATGTGGATGGTGGATAGGAGGGCTCTTTGTCCACATATATGATTGCTCCTTACCGCATTTTTATTTTTTTACACTATCTCCCCTCTGCTGATTGTGTTGTGTTTCTGGTATTTTTATAAGGTTTTTATATGAATTGTGTTTTACCCTTGTATATCACTTAATGTATTTTATGGGTTTATATTTGCTTTAAGCTACCTGTATGGCTTTTGACAGCCGAAATAAAGTAATTTTGAATTTGACTAGACAGTCGGAACCACCTAACATAGAAAGAAACAGTTACTTAGTTTTGTCCATCCGGATTAGAGCACCTGCATGAGTGCGGAATCGCTATCCCCCTCCCCCTCCCGTAGACCAAAGGTTGTGACCCAGGAAGCTGACCTGCTACCTGTTGTAGACCTCAGACTGTCAGCTGCAGGTGTCCACAAGGCACAAAAACCCCTCAAGCCTTATCGCAGTGTTTTCCACAAGTCCCTCTCCCTGGCGTGGATCCAGGGAGAAGGAGCCAACAACCTCGGACAGAGGCATCAGTGTCAGCACTGTTGACCTTCCGATCTGGAGGCCGAGGACAGTCTCTGCTCTCGCCTCATGTTCCACCAACACCAGTCAGACACCACACACTCTGGAGCGCAAGCAGGCACAAGTTCCCTTGGTAGCAAGCATGGGTCCCTCAGACTCTGCAAGGTTCCGCCTCACTCCTTGAACTCCTCACGTCCCGGCACCTCAGATGGCTGCTGATCTTTGTGCACACACTCCTCTTGCTCAGAGAGATGATGGTGTATGTCAGAACGATTCTTGTCTTAACCACAATCACTTCCACCTGTCTCTCCCGCACTCCATGCGGTCCTTACAATCTTGTGGAGACAGTGAGATTACTTGTGTCCTTGGGATCTCATGGAAATGAGGCCAGCTCCCCAGCCCCTGGAGAGTGCTTTGAGACCCAGGCCATGACAGTTGGCACTTGGCTACAGGCTAGCAACGTGCAGGCAAAATCCACCAAGCAATAGTCCTCTTCCTGGAGCAGAGCAAGTTACAAGCAACCACAAGTCTGTGGATAGTCCAGGTTTAGTTCCTCCTGCCCTAATTATTCATCTTGTCAATGTCCCTGTACCAAACCAGCGTAGAATGGTTCCAAATTCAAAAGTGTCTCTACTTTTGGCGGCCGAAGCCCCAGTAGTTATACCCACCATGGCCTTTGAAGATACGATCAGTTCAAAAGGCCACCTTTGAAATGTACTGACCCTCTCTAAATGTTGTCCTGTCTGCAATCCTACCCTAGGAGCTTTGATCACAATCTTTAGTGGGGGCTAAGACCATGACCCTTGGAATGCAGGTGCCAATTCCACCTGCACGTAACCACCTCAGAAAGGCCACTCGGAGGCAGAGGTCTACAGTTTCCTGAGAACCCCTAGTTTATGGCCCTCTATCAGGGATGCACAGATGTGGCTGTCCTCCCAGCACCCAGTTGTGAATTAGGAGACAGGCCGCCAGGCACACAGAGCCATGCACATCGAAATGCCCACTTCCCAAAGTGACATTTCCATCACCATAATGTTGAACTCACCCTTACTACCGTAGAGGATTTGCTGATACGAACTCATTAATACCAAACCCTATACTGTGACTATTTTGCCCATAGGAAATAATGCTTGACAGCCTATCCCTACACCCCCTCAGGCTAATCCAATGCAAGAAGCAGGCCCGATCACACTGAAAATGTTGTTACCAAGGTAGTCTCAGAAAAAATTATAAAAAAGTTGTGAGAGAAATCAATCTGCCCCATGGTTCTCTATCGAAGTAAAAGTACCTAAACAAAAATGTAGGACTCAGGAGCCTAAGTGGAGGAAAGAATATAATGTGGTGTGAAAGGTGAAATATGAAGCAACCATCGAGGAGTATGAAGCATTGATTAATTCAGAAAAACTAAATACTATACTTGAAAAATTAGCACAGCAAAAGACTACAAGTGAGCTTTTTAAAGCAATAAACACTCTCTCTAAATATAACATTTCGCAGTCTTTTACTCCCTCACAATAATTTTGTACAAAGCAGACAGTTTTTATTCAAGCCAAAGTCCGCAATTTCTACAAAGATTTCTCTGTTGCTCAAACGGTCAATTACCCAGGGTCCTCAGTTTGTACCCCATTGCCATCTTGGGGCAGGCCAGACAAGGTTGGAGACGATCTGAACACTATGGTAAATTTCACCCCTCTAACTGAGGATAGAGTACTAAAGCTGCTGATAACTACTAAATCTGGGTCCCCTTCAGGCCCTTGTCCCCCATATGTTCTAGATATGGTTTAAAAAAGGATTTCTAAATAACTTACCTCCTCTTCTAGATAATGTGCTGGATTTGGGACAAAATCCAACAGACTGAAAAAAAGTATTGGTGTATCCTCTTTTGAAAAAACCTTCTTTAAATCCTGACGACACAAAACATTATCGGCCTATATCTAGGTTTCATCACTCAGGAAAAATATTAGAGAAAGCAATAAATGAAGATCTTCTATCTTTTATCTTTTTTATCTTCACATAATATCCCGGACTCCTTCCAACATGGTTTTAGACCACAACACTGCATGGAGTTCGACTCAGTGGTTGCCACTGAGGAGATACGGAAACAGGTAGACCAAGGTGGAGGGCTGCGTTGATACTTCTCGATCTCTCAGCGGCATTTGATACGGTGAACCATTATATGCATATCAGACGACAGAAGAGTATCTGGATTAGAGGCATAGCCCTTACTATCCTGAGGTCTTTTTTGTCAGCTAGAGAGCAAAAGGTGTCTTTTGGAGACTTCACATCAAATCCATTCCCTCTACTTTGTGGAGTACCGCAGGGCTCGTTGCTATCACTTCCACTGTTTAATATTTATGACACCCCTCTGACAAAACCCATTACGTCTTATGGATTTGTGGCAGTATCCTATGCTGATGATGCACAAGTTGTGGTTTCTATATCAACAGACCCTGATGAGGTCGCCAGTAACTTTGACCACTACCTAAACAATATTGTCATCTTGATGCAGGAAAACTGCTTAAAAATAAATTCAGAAAAGACAGACGTAATGCTGTTCAGAGCAAATACCTCTTTCTGGAATGGATCATGGTGGCCTGAACATCTTGGGCCTCTTTCACATCCAGTTCAGAAACTTAAAATCCTGATGTGCTATTTGATAATCAGCTGACTTTCTAAGACCAAATCAACCAGGTATGTCCAGCTGCTTCCATCTCCTGTAAGATCTGAGGAAAGTACTTCCATTTATTCCGTTGGAAATACAGAAAATGGTAGTTGTGGCTAGGATAGAATATGGTAATGTTTTATATCTGTGTGGCCAGAAAAGCTTGTCACTTAATTTGCAATTCTGCCAAAACGTTACTGCCCGCATGTTGCTAGGAAATCCAAAATTTACTTTAGTCTCCAAAAGTATTAGGTATCTTCATTGGCTACCTGTCAGCGAAAGAATTAAAATTAAGGCTCTCTATATAGTCCATAAGGCCATGCGCAGCAAAGGTCCGACATACTTCCAAGAGACTTTCATACGGCATACACCCAGTCGGATATTTCAGATCTGCCTCCACAAAACTTGTCGTAGTTCTCAAAATAAAGAAGGTTAGATGGGGAAGGAGAAGTGTTCACTTTCCAGTTTGTAAACTTTGGAATATTTTGCCTATTGCACTTAGATCCCAATCAAATCATTCATCATTCAGAGAGTTGTTAAAAACCTGGCTTTTCATTAACCACATGAACTAAAGGAGCACTATAACTTGCTTCAGAAACGCTTAGCGCCAATACGCCTCGTCATTCGTGTGCTGTGTAAAATCTTTATCTACCCGGTATTATTCATGACTCCTGCATGTAACGCATACACACACCTGCTCCACCTCTTCACAACACAGCACCTTGTCTCTAGGGAGAACTACGATATAGCAGGTGATATGCAGAACCTTGGTACATAGCTTTCTAAATGGCAAACCGGGTAACAGTAACGCATGCATACAGTCCCACCAGGGCAAACCTGTGGCACAATCGATGCGCTACCTCCGTAGATGGCACAACCTGTGCGGCAGGCCCACGGAGGTGCATTTGAGATGCATGCCCCGGGTATAGGTCTTACCCCTTGAAAAGGGACTTACAACTAACTCGAATCAGCCAATCATTTATACACGCTTCACAGTATGTATACGATGAGCACAACGCTCTGACACTGCACGGCAGTACCAAGCACAGTCAAATCTTGTGGCTAGCATCCAGATCAGAAAAAACTGGGAAAGGGAAAAGCAAAAAGTCGAGGGAGAGCATCTTAGAAAGGGCCATTTTCAACATTCAGTTATTGTAATGAGACCTGGTCCTGCAGAAATTATGCCCAAAGAGTGTCCAGCTGAATGTGTCTGACCTGTCTTAAGTCCGTTGAGGTTTAGGGCTTTTCCTTAAACATGATGGCTCTTGTTTGAGAAACAGTGAGAAAACGTATGTGTAAGTAGGTCTCCCAGGATGTAGATTTTTTTGTTTGTGGTTTATTGTGGCCTCTTATATAGTATTAGTTAAGACCTTAGTGAAAGCTCCATTGTTCAGTGGAGGTTTCCATATCTGTAAAAAATTGACCAAGATGAACACCATGTACTGTGAGGTTATTCAGCCAGATTGGATCATGGGGTCAGACGGATTGAAGCTGTAATGTTGCTTCTCTGAGGTGATTGTTTAGTTAGTTTAATATTGGGTTCAGCGCTTTTTGTTTACAACAGTATACCTTTTAGGACAGATGTTTTCTCACCCCAGTCAAGCTTTATTGATTTTAGCCAAAGATTGACTTGAGTTTGAAGTTAGCCCGGTGCTTCCTAATGGCTGGCTAAAAGTACAATCTAATGATAATGCAGAAGGGTACATTAAACTTCTTTTTAGGTTTGTGGAGAGCGGTCACGCTGATTTTTAGTTTGCCTCTAGTAATGTGAAAACTTGCACTCTTCCTGCATTGGGAATAGCTTTTTTCAGTGCAATTCTGCAGTTTGTATTAACCGTAATTTAAAATCGCAGTTATAGTTTTTCATTAATGATGTAAAGCATTCCTCAGGCATATTTAGTTTAAATATGGGAAGTGCAAAAAGAAAATAATTGGACGCCCCCTTCTAAAGTGGAAAAGTGTTGTAAACTGTAACTCTTGCTTAAGTCACAGTATCTTGATAACTTCACAGTGATTAATAATTTAAATGTCTAATATTCATTATTGATGTGCAGCTGTGTTTCTTGGCAGCAGCAAGAGTCATAGAATGATTGTATATTCCAGGAAGATGATCCTGTCTCATGTACAACAGAAGAAGCATCACCTATTAATACATTTTCAAGAACCTCACACTCATGCTGACTTAGTTTCAATTTCAAGATTGAGAACATACCTTTTACTGATCATAAGCAACCCTCTTGAACGTTTATATAAGGATGGGCAAAGTTTTTATTACAACTGCAAAGATGTAGTAAGTTTCCCAATTTTGTGTGAGATCGTACTCCCAGCCCGGAGTCGTATCACGATGCCATTTTTTGCTGCACTGCCCCAGCATAGAAAGGGCCTGTGTGCTTCTTTTTGATAACTGAAGCACATACATTAAACTTGGAATGTCTGAGTTAATGCATGTTTAGCTTCCTGAAGAGCTTGGAAACACATGGCAGAAATTGTCTCTTTGTAATATGGCATCATTATATGGGCCTAATATCCCACCCATCATGGACTGGACACAGGGCCGGACTGGCCGTAGCAGGCACTGAGCAATCCCCCGGTGGGCCGCACGGGTGGGGGCCGGTTTTGGGCCCCTGGGGGCCGGATTTGTTACAGGGCCGTTTTTGCAGAATAGCTGCCCGGCCCTGGCAAAGAGCTCGGCGGCACCTCCAACCCCCGCGGGGGGGGGGGGGCAGCCGAGCACTTTGCCAGGGCCGGTTTTGGTTCCCAGTCCGGTCCTGACTGGACATCAGGCTCCAGAGCCTTGTATTTACCCACAGGTACTTGAGTCAGCCGCTCAGTGCCTTGCCTCCTTACTGCACTCCCGGACGTTCTACCCTCGGACTGGTAGTGTGTGGGTAAAAAGACAGTTTCCCCCACCCTGCCAGTGTAGGGGAGAGATAGCAACTGCCACTCTCATTCCTGCACTATAACACTATAGTACTCATTGCACAGCCCCTTTGAGTTAAATGTGTTCCTTGCCTGTCGAAAGCTGTCTCTTTGAGACATTTTGTAAGTGGGCTTTCAAAAGTGCTACCCACATGGTTTTGCTGGCCTAGGGCTTGAGTGCACGATGGCGTGCACGTGCACAGCTGCTCCTCTGCTCCTTGCATTCCCCCCTCCCTTCTCACCCAGCCCTTTGATGCTCTGCTCGATTACTTTCACTTTCGCCGCTTTGATGTTTGATCGCAAACGTGATCACTTCCGCTTGTTTTCATTGTGAGATCATTTGCTGGTTCGAGCCCCTTTTGATGGACACTGCCTGTTTTTGATTGAGTAGCTTAATTCGAGAAAACTGTATTGCTTTAAACCTACAACTTTAAAATTATGACTATATGAAAAATCCCCACGGAAAGACAACAAAATGACTGACTTAGTTGGGTTTTTGAAAGAGTCGATGCAGGGCTGGCTACTCATTAGTTTCTAAGCAGTACTGAACTTTTGTGAATTAACCTGTAATCCAGTATGACGTTAAGCTTATTGGCCACCTAGAAGACGGGTGCTGTTTTTTATGGTTTTAAAATCACGGTTTTAAATGACTGAAAACACCTTACCTCATATAGAACAATCGATATGTGTAGAGGTGCGCTTAGGGGTAAATAATCACGCTGGGCACTGTGACTCAGCTTAACTCTTTATTTAGTACACGGGAGAGCGCCGGGGTCATTCCCACACGTAGAATCCTCAGTGTGTGATATGTAGAGCGCTACACCATAATATGTCACACAGGTCTACTTGTATATTTAGGCGCTCTGTATATGTCTGCTTGCACATTTTAGGCGCTTTACACCCAGCACGGTTTCTTAGCACAATCCAACTGAAAACCTGAGCCTCAGGAAGCATAATATTTAGTAGCAGTATTATAATTCGGGAAGCTCAGTGCCTCGGTGGCGTGGATGCGCCCGTCTCCAGCAGTCCACATGTCACCTTCTGTTACATTTTAAAAATGTGAGGCCCACCTTCACGCGTCCTCCGATTTATTCCGGACTGGAAACCAGTGCCCACCAGAGACGTCTGCCTTTTCATCTTGGGCCCCATAAAGATCTTATTGATGAAGTCCCCTGGTGGATAAATATTCCAGTGCTCTTTTCCCTGGCCATTAGTCACAATTTCCTCGTGTTGATCTTTTGCCAGGAGGACAGGGGAAGTAGTTACAAGCGCAAGCGATTACTGCATGTGTGAGTGCTTTTGACGCAGGACCCTGGTCTCCCAATAATACAAATATTAAGCCGGCTTAAGGGCATCTTTGTCTCACATTCCCTCAAAATAAACCCAATATTCTTTCAAGCAAGTGGCCACCAAACAAGGAATCCCTCCCAGCCTTCTACACAAAGGGTCTGATTTATCAGTGTTTTTCCTGCCCGTTTATGTGTCTATGGCAAGGAAAGCCCTCTAGGTATAAACAGAGTTTGACATTTATATATATTTAGGGACAGAATAACAGAGGGAAATATTATCAGGGATTTGTGAGGTCTCAATTAAGCCTTGAGTAAATTATGTCCAGGTTTCTGACTTAGCTCCTTTTCCTCCCGTTCGGCATGATTATATTTAACACGAGGATTTTTCTAAATTCTAAGATTTGGATAATGAGAGTAATTCGCAGGGCGCACGTGATACAATGATTCCCGTTTGACCAACTGAGACACAAAAGTGGACCTACACATTTTTGAGAAGGGTGATCTTTTGTATACGTTGTAAAAATTAAACTTCTTTTGATGCTTTACGGAGCGCTAAAATAAAGGTTTTCACCCAATTCGGAGCATGAAGTATAAGATGTAAAAAAGTTGGTGATGAATAGATTTAAGTTATGATGCTTTTTAGAGCTTGAGTGCTGCTTAGCAGTGGTTGATGCTGATGGGGCAATCAGATGGAAATAAACATGCTGCCTCCCACAATAGACGAGTATTAGAAGTAGGAATGTAGGGATCTGGTGAAATATTCCCATTCACAAACCAGAGATGAGCAACTTGCAAACCGACAGCTTCTCTTTTTGTAATCAGTTGCCACTACACCTAGACAGTAGGTAACTGATCAATTGTTTTTTAAACGCATTTGTGGTCACAAATCATTCATACATTCCATTGTTATTCCTAAAGAGTAGCGGGACTTCTCTTTTATTCCCTCTCCTATTTACGATTTGTAATGGATCACAAAAGTCCTTCTATGAGCTGGAAAGATATTTCTGACTCGTAAAAGTTCTGTTATGCATTAAAAAAAAAGTTTTTGTGGTTGCAAGCCCAATGCTTTTGTAAACAAGCATTTGCAATGCAATAGGTCTCGCAGTTACGCAAGTTTAAGCTATTGGCATTGTAAATGACAATGCCTTTTATTTATGTTTTTAAACCGAAAACAAAAATAAAAGGCATTGTTATTTGCAATGTCAGTAGCTCAAACTCACGTAACTGCGAGACCTATTGCATTGCAAATGCTTGTTAAATAAGCAAAGGGTCACATGTCCCTTTTAAAGTCAAGGGAAGGATGTTTTTATTTTACATTATTATCATCAGGCTGCAGATGGCAGGCATGATAATCAGCAGTGCTCAGTCAGATTTATGATCCAGGCTGGGGCACAGAGGTGAATAACTGAAGGACTGAGGTATTTTACTCTTAAATAAAGGTCCTTGTCAACTCAATATTAGAGCATGAGAACATGATGCTTCTGAATGCTTTTCAAGGGGAGAATATTAAAATGAAGAGTAACCTGAATGATTATCTGAACTCTACTCATAATTTGAATTTTCTCCCATTTCAAAGTGTCAGATTTACAAACAGCTTCCTGTGAGCAGAAGGGGGATGGGAGCACACTGCTACCTCCCAGCACAGTTCGCCCCTTTGCATCCTGGTACATGCAGTTCAATTTAAATGCTTACTTGAAATTTTGCAGAGTGTCTCACCAAAGTTGGTACAGGTTAGTGCTGTTAATCTCTAGACACGTGTTTCTGGATTTCATCCTTCTTCAGTAGAGTTAAAACGAAATTCTTCTGGGGTTTGCTGAGAAAGCTGCCACAATCCTCTCAGGTCTCTGTACCTCTCCCTGGCGCACAGGTGCCTCCCATGAGCTCGTCAGCCCAGTGGCTCAAGGGAGCCTTTTTGAAACAGCAGTGTGCTCCCACCCCCCTTCAGCTTCCTGTGAGCAGTAGATAATGTGTCATATTCATAACTAAAAAATGCAGTCATTTTTTTTAAAATGAGAGAAATTTAAAGTGAAGAAAAATATTTCTATTAAACGTTTAGTCTTAATATTTTTCTCCACTTTCAATCAAGCCAATTACTCAATGTTTTATGAAGTATGGTTCATCACTTTTAATTCTTCCCAGTTACACAAATGGCTGTATATGTATGTTATGAATATGGCACCATGTCTACATGCCACTGGAATCAAGATGCCTGCTGTATGTAAATGTGACACTTTGAAATGGGAGAACATTCAAATTATGAGTTTTATGCAATCCATATAAACTTAAAGTTAACACTTCAGTTTATTTTTCTCCCATTTCAAAGTGTCGCCTTTAGACACAGTAAGCATCTTGCTCCTAGTGGCTGGTAGACACGGTGTCATATTTACACCTGAAAAATACAGTCAATATTTTAAGTGGTAGAAATTTAAAGTGCAGCAAAATGTTATGTATTATGAACATTTTTGCAGAATGATTGTATGTGTTTGTTATTCATGTAACTGTGCCACATATGGTGAAAGTCATGTCCAGTGCCACAAGTACATATGACACAGGCTCTCAGTCACCCATACACATATATCCCATGCATAGGCAGAGACGTTTATAAATCCCTAAGACGACTCTCTCACTAATGCACATGGCAGCCCTTTTATAGTGCTCCTACGCAAAGTATTTTGTTCAAACCATAGTATCTAGCGTTATGGACAGTAGGCTTAAAGTCAATGAAGCTGGGTGTTGGGGTGGCTGGTAACTATGCACGAGTTGCTTGGCTGTCAGTAGCTCACAATGATTTTCATTGATCAGAAGTAGCTCTCACTGCAAAAAAGGTTGGGTACCCCTTGTTTAGTATATTAGGAAGATACTGCCGGTTGGGTCTCACTGGGAGAGAGGTGGGGGTAACCCTTCAACACAGACACTGCATGGTGTGTGTGAACCCTCAATTACAAGGGTTTGAAGTGTAGCTATATTTTGGATCATTATAGCTGGAAGATGCTCTAGTCTAGATAAAGGCAAAATGGGTTTACAACCCCAAACGAGGGTCACTGATCTCTCTCTAATGGCCAGATGCCTTGAGATCACCTTTTGCCACTTTTAACAGTGCTGCACTTTTGTTTCAGAAATCATTGTATAGTGAGTTTGTCAAGTTGGTGGATAGGTTCACAGATTCGTAATTTCATGAAGGTCATCTGGGCTAGCATAAGTGTCATTGGGTGCCCATGAATGGCTGACAGAATTTTTCAGTACTGTGTACCCAGTAGTGTTCAGTTTCATCAGGGTCTCAAAGTTGTGGTGGCTGGTGATCTTTAAATGTGGCGATTATAATTCCTGCCTTGAATTTCATAAAGCAAGCCTGACTGTCTTGTGTTTGGAGGCTCTCCTGGTGCGAAAACTTTGAATTGCCCGCCACTTAAACACTGCACCAATACCACCTTGTAGTCATCTTGAACGACAACCTCACTCTAGTCAAACATAAAATCCTCACCATGCTCATCATCCTAGTAGTAAACAGAGAATCCCATCCTAGAGATATCCTGAGGTGCCAGAGAGAGTTTGTCAGCATGAATAAACCCAATATTCTACACTTAGTCTGGTTCTGGTGAGTGGCTAAACTGTGAAGGCAAAATATTTGCAGAAATAAAAGGATTACTTACAAGGTGTAGACAATTGACTTAATTGTAAGCATTAATAACCATATCAATATTAAAAACAAGCTGGAATCAAGCTGATCCCATTGGAACTCACAATGGAATTGCAAAGGTTGCTCAATATTAAGATGAACAAAACCTGCAATCTGCCTTTGACCGATCCGACGCCACGCCATGAAGACTGAGGTCCTGTAGTAAACAAGAGTATGTTGAACACCATGGAATATTTGCTTAATGTCTGATGAGCTATGGTTTAAAGTCAGGGCAGAGTTCAGCAGAAAGTAAACAAGGGTGAGTCCTCATTCTGATGCAACTCAACCTCTCAATGTACTGTCTGATATGGTGTAGCATATCTATGATTAAATAGCTTGAGTCCCAAAATGTTGGTACACAGATCTCCGTACACCCAGCCAAAACGGTCCCCAGTCAATGGCTATCATGGCTCCCAGCACTGCTAACTGAAGTGAAGACCCTCTCGACCGACTAGACATTTGGCAAGCCTAATGGAACAAACAAAATCTAAAAAAATTATTAAGACCTCTTGCCACACCCACTGAACCTTATAATTATTTGACCTATCACTTATTAAAACATACCTATTGTGAACAGCCACAGGTTGACAAATACCTTAGTAATGTTACACATCATAAGCCATGTGAGATGCCAGTCTGTGATGGTGATGTAAGTGTGGTTATCCTTATTCCTCTAACAGTACTGGGCCCTCTACGATTTGATAAACTGCAGCAGTTTCATTTACCACAAAGGCAATGATCCCCAGATTAATTTTTTTTCCGGTGATAGGAGGGGTGGAAATTAGGGTGACTAAACTCCACGCTAGCTGTCCAAAAAGGACCATTAATTGATAGCCAACTCACAAGTTAGAAATCAAATTTAGGTACACCACTCTGACCATACTGTAGGAACAAAGAATAGCAACAGGAAGACCCAACCTCCTAAAGAAGTCAAGTCAAATGAGGATTATGCAAACCTAAAGCTCTGCGATTGCAACACAAAACAGGAGAAGTAACACCTGATGTTCTGTTAGAGCTCGCTGTTTCTCTCTACAACACAGTTAAATCATTAGTCACAGTCTAAGAACATGCATACTTCTTTTCGGGTACTTAGAGGATTCATGTTAAGAATTACTGAGATTCTTTCCTGCAGACTTTCCTCGCTGTTTTCTCAATGTGATGTCCTCAGTACAGAAATTCAGTATTGCTTGGTCGGGGATACTTTATGTCCATTATCTGCTAGGTGATCCAATAAGGCACTTGTGTTGGTTTTGCAAGCTTCTCTCGTAGATGGCACCACCAATAGGTCATCAATATATTGGACCAACAATATGTGATTCCGCATTCTCAGAGATTTAAGAATCTTTTTGAGTATCTGGTTAAAGATTGAGGGGCTTTCTATATACTCTTGGGGTCTCAGCACCATGCCAAAACACGATTGCTGAAATTGAAAGTAAATAAAAATTAGCTGTCTTTACACAATTAAATCGAAAAAAGCCCTGGCAGAAGTCAATGAATAAAAACCCTTAGGCCTCACATGGAATATGAAATAAAATCACAGCTGGATTGTGTACCACTGGACAACATGGAACAGCAATGGCATTCACCTTGCACAAATCCTGCATAATACGATATTTGCCATTCAGCTTCTGCAAATCCGTATAGGAGAGTTTCCTGGACTCCCCTTTATATGCTTCAGGATTCCTTGCTAAATCATTGAGTCAATCAAGTATTTCCAGCAATAGTATCTGGAGACAAATTGTAAGGTGGGAGTCTTGGAAACTCTGCATTTGGTTTAATTGTGATTCGGACTGGGTCTAAGCCTTTCATTAGTCAGATATCTTTATCTGTAAAGTCCCAGACTTCAGATAACACAGTGTCTCCCAACACTTAGGGCAAATCCTCACACATCAGGAGAGGATACATCTCCATGTCTGATTTATGTTGGGAAAATTGGAAAAACAACATCCTCATCGTTCGTATGAAATTCACTTCCTCTGGGTGAGGAATAAATTGAGCAGCTCAATTTGCAAAGTAAGTCACGTTCAAGCAGGTTCACTGGACTTGCTTTGCACACCTTAAAGCGTTGACGGTCTTCAAAGGGTCCAATTTTAACAGTCACCGGATCTGAGATTGGGGTAGACAACTTTCTGTAAGTAACTCCTATAACTTGGATACTTCCTCCCGAGAGGAGTATGTTTGGAACGTCTGCTACTCTTGCAGTAGAGTGGGTAGCACAAGTGGTGACAAGGAATGAGATGGGATTCCCATCTACTTCTCCATCCACATAGGCATCATCATGCAAACAGGTCTTGATCACTGTCATCCAATTCAATCAAATATTGCTGTGCTACATTCTGATTTTGGGAAGAATTTTGATTCACATTGTACCTTTGTGCCTCAACATTATGTTGTGGTATAGGAGCTTGGGGCAGTTGCTGTGAGATGTTAGAATTATGCATTCTTTGTCCCTGCGTATGTTGAGTCTGTCCTATGTTATTCCCTAGAGACTGTGTTTAATCCACATTCTGCATCGGATTCCCCATATTGTTCAAAACAGACTTACACTCACATCTCCAATGCTTGCTGCACTCATGACATGGATTCGTCTTTTCCAAAAGCGACACCTTAATACCTGTATTAGGATCCACAGGACCACCTCGACATCTACCATGTGATGGGAGGTTCTGCTGTTGGAAACCATTTGCACCCTGCATCATCGTAACCTGATTTTAATCTCTCTGTACCTGTACTGTGTTCTCAAAACCCATCTGATTCTGTCCTTTCTGCATCACCTTTATATGTGCAATCATTAATTTCTCCTTGAGTTTCTTTTGGCTCAGGTCAGTATCGTCTGCACAATATTTTGCAAAACGCAATATTTCATCCGCTGATTTACTCTGCCAACAAAGTATCTGCTGTCGATCCTCTTACAAATCTCAGGTCTCAAGCCCATGACAAACTAATACACAAGTTGTCCCACATCTTTTTTCGCAATAGTGTCTGATCCTCTGTACTGCTTGAAAATCTGTACTAACCTCTCATAAAAAGAATGTACTGACTCTTCCAGCTCTTGGTTCTTCCGGTTAATCTGCAACCAATCAGTTTTTTAGAGGAAATCTTAGTCTTCATGTGAATTATCAACTGATGATATTTCCTCATTAACTCTGGAGATGGTGCACCTGTTCTAGATTCCCTTGGTGGTTCCCCATCTGGCCAACCTACAGCAATCTTACATTCGGCCCACAAATCTGCTAGAACGACAATTTTAAACAAAGTATTCAAATCAATTCACAAGAACTTTGAAAGTTTCACAAATTATTCAACTTGTCTGTACTGTTCCACTGGCTTTTCTCTCATTTTAGGGAATTCATTTGAAAATGACAAAATATCTTGTCTATTCCATGGTATGTGGACATAACCTTCAGGGTGAAAGTGTACATCCCCTATTCTACCACCAGAAAGATCACGTGGTGACTGCACTCTAACTTACTTAGTTTCCTTCAAGGGAAACCTTTGAATTAGGATAAGAAAGTACCAAACAACCTCTGTGCTGCAGGGCATAATGTCCGCTATATAAATATTCCTAAACTAATCTAACATAAAGAACAGTGTATTCACACCTTATTGTGTTTTTTGGACAAGAGTGGCTTGGACTACGAAGATAAATGAACTAGGACATCCTTGATATTCAGATTCTCTTACAGTCTTCATCATAAAGCGTTGAAAGGAGTATTCAGGCGGTATGATCAGCTGGGCATGTCTGTGATGAACCCTGTGGCCTGTGTATGCACACCGATCCTTAGTTTCTACCATGATTTACGTTTCACGTCAGCGTGAGTCAAACATATCCTAGCTGCCAATGCCTGCATCCTAGCAGAATTCAAGGCTTTGCTAAGCATACCCTGGAGCAGTGAGTGTGAACAGGAGAGTGAGTGATTGGCTTGTATCATGAAAAAAATCCATTGTGTGCACCATATAGAAATGAAGAGAGCAAGATGCTGTGATGCAGTCCAACATATTTAAACAGATTGCGAAGAGGACTGAATGTTCATTTCCATGTGTCCTACTATACTCTGATCTCTATAGCTGTCACTGTCTGAATAGAAGTTCTTGCTTCTCTCTACAGCTAAACCATCAACTATCCATAGAGCTCTAGGTTAAATGTATGATCCCTTCAAAATACTGCGTTTAGGTTCACCATGCTATACTATTCTAGGTTTGTCATTGCTGTTACAGATGAATGGGTAAATGATCAACTAATTTACTGCCCCATCCCCAGAGGAATGGGTATAACGGTACTACATACCCAGGAACATGACTGGCTGCACAAAGCATTAGGTATATTTAAATAGCAGAACCATGCATCAAGGGTTAGATTAATGCATTTTATGGCTAGCGTCTGCATCACCACACTCGAAAGCTTAGCCATGCACTTTAAGCTAGCTCTGGGCAGCTCAATGAGGCGCTGCAAGCAATTTATGCTGTACGGTATCATTAACAAATAAGCACTGGCAAAGCCAATAGGTCTTGCCTATGCAAAAGCTATTGTCTTTACCAAAGTGATTTCGCCATGTTGTACAGCAGCGTGGCTGCTTTTCAGCATGGCTAAATGTTAGCAGTATAGAGGAGAGTGGTGTGAAGTGTTGTAGACTCGATTGACATGGATTGGGGTAGTATCAGAGTATAGGAGAGCGGAGTGGTGTAAAGTGGAGTAGAGTGTCACATTGTGGAGTGGTATAGAGTGGAGTATTGTAGAGTGGAGTGGCATAGAGTGGCATAGAGTGTAGTGGCATGGAGTGTCATACAGTGCCATAGAGTGTAGTGGAGCAAACTGGAGTGGAGTGGTGGGGAGTGGCGTAGAGTGCCGCAGAGTAAAGTAGTGTCCTAGAGTGGAGGGGCATAGTGTCATAGAGCGGGTAAATTGAAGTAGAGTGGTATAGAAGGTCATACAGTGGAGTCTCGTTGAGTGGATCGGGGTGCTGTGGAGTGGCATAGAGTGGAGTGGAATAGAGTGTCACAGAGAGGAGTTGAGTGACATAAAGTAGAGTAAAGTTTTTGGGAGTGGTGTAGAGCGGAGTGGTGTAGAGAGGAATGTTATGTTATGTTATAAGAAATTTATAAAGCGCTCGTTCACCAACGGCTTCTTGGCACTAAGGGAGATGTGATGCAGCACTAGAGGGAAAGGTGCTAGTTATCGTATGCCTGAGAGAACAACCATGTCTTCAGCTGTTTCCTGAACAGAGCATAAGAGGTGGCCGTCCTCAACTCCAACGGGAGCGAGTTCCAGAACTGAGGAGCTAAGACTCCAAATCGAGAACCTCCGAATTTCTTGCGTTTGAAGGTGGGGGTGACTAGCAGATTCAAGTGAATAGATCGTAAGTTACGAGTGGGGACGTAACATAGAATCTTAGATGAAATAAAGGCTGGGCTATTCCCATAAAAAGCCTTAAAAATCGTGCATCCCATCTTAAAAAGTCCGCGCATAGCCACTGGTAGCCAATGGAGGCCTTTCATCAGGGGCCGAATGCGATGCCATCTAGGCTGATGGAAAATCAACCTGGCGGCCTGGTTCTGAACCAGCTGGAGGCGTCTAAGTTGGTACGCCAGGATGTCTACATAGAGGGAGTTGGAGTAGTCAAGTCGGAAGATGACCAAAGCCAAAATCACTAAAGTCAGAGCTTCCTGAGACAAACATCTGCTAATTTTCTTAATTCTGCGTAGTTGAAAAAACCCAGCAGAGACCACCAAACTGATCTGAGCTTTCATTGACCACTATACCCAGACGTTTGGCAGAACTAGCCGGGGGGGGGGGGGGGGGGGGGAAGGGTTGCCCAGGGAAGATGGCCAAAAGTTGGAGTTCCATGGCTTAGCAAATCCGCCAGAGAGGATCAGTTCCGTTTTGTCGGGGTTGAGCTTCAGTTGATTTTCATTCATCCACTCACTTATGAAAATCATAGTGTCTTGGAAATGAGACACAGAGGATGGGTGGAGATTAATATCGAAGACCAATTGAAGGTCATCCGCATAATTATATGTCACGACTTTCCTGTCCCGGAGGGAGGAAATTAAAGTGAGAAGATAGAGATTAAAGAGAAGTGGGGAGAGGGAGGAAGCCTAAGGTAATCTACAAGGAAGTTCCATCTTCTTTGAGGAGAAGTTAGCGAGGCGTGCCGATTGAGACCGGTTACTAAGAAAAGAGGGGAGCCACTTTAGTGGAATGTTGTGGAGTGTCGTAGAGTGAAGTGGCAATGAGAGTTAGAGTGGAGTGGGTTAGAGTGCCACAAAGTAGTCATGTACAGTGGAATAGAGTGTTGAGGAGAGTCATGGAGTAGAGTGGAATAGACTGGTTTTGAGTGACGTAAAGTGTTGTAGAGTGGACTAAAGTGTTATAGAGTAGAGTGTTGTAGAGTAAAGTGTTGTACAAGGTCGGAGAATGGAGTGTGATAGAGTGCAATGTGGTAGAGTGGAGTGTGGTAGAGTGGAGTGTCATAGAGTGGATTAAAGTGGCGTGGATTGGCGTAGGCAGGAGTGGAGTAGATTGGCGTAGATTGGAGTATAGTGTTATATAGCTCAGTATCGTTTAGTGTCATAAAGTGGAGTAGCGTAGAGCGGAGTGGAGTAGCATGGATGGAGTTACATAGACTGGAGTAAATTGTTATGGAGTGGCATGTTATGGAGTGGCATGTTATAGAGTGGTGTGTCTTAGAGTGGAGTGTTGTAGAGTTAACTAAAGTGGCGTTGAGTTGGCATAGTGTTGTGGGGTGGTATAGAGTGTCCTAGAGTGGAGTGTCCTAGAGTGAAATGGTGTAGAGTGGTGTGGAACGACATAAAGTGGAGTACAGTGGAGTGGAGTGGCACAGAGTGGAGTGGAGAAGAATTGCAGAGTGGAGTGGCAAAGAGTAGGGCAGAGTACAGTGAATTAGAGTGTCATCGAGTGGAGTGTCATAGAGCTGAGTAAAGTGCTGTGGAGTGTTGTAAAGTGGAGTGGCATAGAATGGAGGATAATGTCATAGAGGTAGAGTGGAGTGGAGCAGCACAGAGTGAAGTAAAGAGGAGAATCATGTTGTAGAGTGGAGTGTTGTAGCAAGGAGGGGTGTAGAGGGTCATAATTTGAATATTGTAGAGTGTAGTGGCGTAAAGTAGATTGGCATGACATGGCGTAGAGTGGCGTGACATTGAGGGAAGTGGCTTAGAGTGGAGTGGCGTAGAGTGGCCTAGAGTGCAGTAGTGTGTCATGGAGTAGACTGTCATAGAGTGGAGTGGAGTATAATGGAGTATTCATGGTGTGGTAGTCCACTGCCATTACAAGCAACACATTTTTTATTCAATTTACCATTACATTTGCACAGACTGGTAAAACTATACAGCGCTCAAGCGATAATGTGTGGAAATTGGCACCACCAAGTGTACTGATTTGTTTTGATTTAAATAAAATATTTGTTCCATCACACTTCAGAATTACAAAAAATGTGCTTCATATGTGCTTTCGTACTTCTGAAATATTTGTACAGTTAATTTATTGACATTTTAATTTTGCTGTGTGCTAGAACAAAATACCATCCTACAACCTTTCCTTTCAACTCCCCAGGAGCTAGCAAGTTTGTCACATAAATCTTCTCACATTACAGTCAGAGAAAGAAAAGTAAACACCAACCTCCCTCGGAAGACAGACCCAAACATTTGCCATTTTTCTTTCAATGCACAGCAAATGTGGCTAGTCAGCTCGTTTATTGGTCATTTCTGAACTCCAGCATGCTAGTTTGGGAGTGATTCACCAACCCCTCTCCCCTACTTCCAACACTTATGGCATGGGTGTGAAATTGGGGAAGAGGACTGTTTGAGGTATGCTATTAGTAAAGAGCATTGGCCAAAATAAACAAGCTTGTAGACAGAACATTGTTCCTCATAAGCATGCGAGATTGATTAACTGGTTATGGCAGTGATAAGTTGAATCAGTCAAGCAGAAAGATTTGTAGGCAGGAAACCTTTTCACAGAAATACGGCATGTTTACTGTGTACTGAACTAGCATACGAGAAAGACACCTGATAACAAGTTTAGTCATGGAATGCCTCATGAAAAAGAAAGAATTCCCAGTAAGCGAGCAGAATACAAGGAGCCAGTCAGAGAGATGGCAAACAGGCTATGCTCTATAGTGATTTCCCTTCTGGGCCCACTTTGCTTCTCCCTTAGTTTTGCATATTAGTTATTTTAGGCTACCTTTACCCTGCACAGCCACACATAACTGCATTTGTTTTTTTTACATTATTTTATAAATACAATGTACATGTTGTTTGCTATTCAATGATTCTTCTCAGGATTCAGTCTGCACATTTTATCCAAGGTTGCCTAGAATACATGGTGTACTCTTTTCTGTGCTCGGCTCGGCAACAGCTCCTAACGTTCTAGACATTAAATCATAGCACAGCTGCAACTTTACAACATAGTATTTCTTATTATATAAAGTGTGTTTCATACCCTTGAGGGCAGAGAGGAGAATTCCGGCAGAGAAACCAGTCCTGGAACAAATGCACATAAAATGAACGCCTCAGTGTAAACTGAGTATACACTCAACATCAGGTATGGAGTCTGTTGCCAATCCCGGAGACCATTTGTATATCCCCGTGCACCCGCAGTGAGAGTGAGCCTAGACAGATAAATAATTTGCCATGATGGAATGTTTATTTTATACAACCTGATAGTAATGCTAATTACTTTGTTTAGTTTCATCTGCCTGGAGATTGCAGCACATATGCTTCATAATAGACTACGATAGTTTCAATAAATGTGATGTATTTATTCTTCATGTCTTTCTTTTGGTTACTAAGGGCATGCATGAGTGAGTGACGAAAGGTGAGGACCTGTTTCCACGGTTCCCTTAGGAACTAGAGGGTCATGTTCTAGGTTGCCAAAATCACCTGCTACTCTGGGACGGGTAGGAGTTGAGGTGAGGCACTGTGAGCTAGACGGGATTTGGGCCGACAGATACTGATGTTGTAGAGAGACTCAGCCCCTATATTCTAATGTCCTGTCATTCCAAGGCAGAATCCTTGTGACAGCTCCATGGGAGGGACAAAGACCTAAACCTAAACCAAATAAGCCCTGCAAATAGAAAGCAAGCAAATGTGAGTTACAAAGCGGAAAACCAATGGTGAGCAATGGGCGGAATGTATTCTTAAGGAAGCTTTCAGCATGTCCCTAATATGGCTTTCATGTAAAAGCAGCACAGCATCAGTAGCGGCTCATATAGGGCGTGCTGCGGGGCAGTGAGGCAGGGTGGGGGGTAGCAAACATGGACATACGGCGAAAGGGAGGAACGTAATAATTACTTTCCACTGTTCCGTCCTATGTCCGTGTTTGCTATCCCCCCACCCTGCCCCTTCCCCGCCCACCGCCCCACAACACACCCTATTCGAGCCGCTACTGCACAGCATTTGTTCCTGTTGTGGGCTTCTACCTCAGATGAACCACCCCCTCCCACCAGCTAAGTATATTTACTCATCTACAACAATTAAACTGCAGTGTCCTCATGCCACTTGATGCCACGTGGATCAGGCGTCTCACATTAAAAAAAGTTAAACAAACATGCTTCAGACTCTGTCTCAAGTAAATCCTTTTGTCTTACCTGTTCAGGACCAGTTGTTTGGGCTGTAACACTTGTGTTTTCATGTCTACTTTCTTTATTAAAAGGTAAAATATAGTTAAATGATTACGCTGTTATTTCTTCAACAAGTTGAAAAAGTCTTTGATTATTTTGTGTATTTAGGCAGTGTTTTTGCAACTGGAATGGGAAGCAAGCCTAAATCATACAAAATGCATTTCAATACATACTGCTTTTGGTTCTGAGAATGCTAAAACTATAAAGTTTTCATTAAAAGTAAATGTTGCACTGTACATGTTGTTTCACCGAGAGCAAAATGGTCATCCCTCAGTGTCTGTACCCCTTCAGCTCAATATCCCCCTGCTTCTCAATATCACCCTGCATTACAGAAATTGCCTTTAATTTCAGTTAGTTGAGTGAGATCTTGGGCGATCATATTCTGTTTGATAATTAGTAATTAATGCACGATATACATTTATGGTAAGGTAGCTCAGTTGTTTAAATCCTTGCTGCTAACAACTGTTCATAATCAGATAGTCACAGATGGCTAGGCAGGAACCACTCCACCTTTCAACCCTCTAAGGTGAGGAAAATGAGTACTATTGTTAATCAGTCACCTAGTGGTATTGTGTAATACTTGGTTCCGTCCAGAGCAGTGATTTAATGACATAATTCCCCTCTGGGAATTGTAGTTTTGGTTCAGCCCTTTTGTGCTATTAACATGCCAAAGTCTAGCGGTTTGCTAGTAATAATTTGATGATTGTGGGCCCTGCATTTTGCAAAAGTAAACTAACCAGAACAATTTGCAATATTTGAAATGATGTGTGTGTGTGTATAGATGTGTGTGTATTTCTCTGATGTGTAATAGTGTTCTTGTGCAGGGGGGCATGATGCGAAAGTGGAAAGGAGAGTCAGAGGTCTACAGGGCAGTCTGGCAGTGCAAGAAGGGCTGGTCTGACAGGTCAATGTGTGGGCCGTTTGGCTAGCTGATTGTGGGCCTGCTTTATGGTCTGGTGGGCCAGTTTTTGCAGTTAATTTCCCTGATATTACGACAAATACTGCCTGCAACAAAGCACAAATGCACGCAGGCTTCCTTTCCTTACAAAAAACTATTCAGCATGTGTTTACAAGTTCAAAACTGACCCGATTTGCAAATGTGGGATACTTTTTTAGCTATCTGATTGGCTAATGGGGCCACATGTTTGCAGGTTCCCTGGCATATTTTGCTCCTCTCTCTGACCCTGGTGGAAAGCCATAGCTGGCACACAGTCCTGTGTCTTAGTTGACTGAAGCCGTCAGTCTGTCCATCCTTTAATCAATTTGCATTGGTCTGCTTTAGGGACATTTTCTAAACCACTGTATTGTAAGTGAGTGCTTTCCAATATGTCTCTTATTCCATGCTTATACCCGCTTTGTTTCCAGCATGATAAAGTGTTACTCAAAGTCAATGTCATACATATGGTTCTAAAATGTCGCACGTAGTCGCTCACTTCTCACAACTGTAAATGTCACACATAAGCCAACTTAAAACATCATAGCTCTTCAGTACAGTGAATAGTGACTGTCCCATGGACTCAACGGAGGCTGCCTATACTGATCATAGCAATCTTGAAGCATTAAAAGATAACTCTACTTTCCAATGGCCAGGGCCAACGCTCGAAGCACATCCATGCAGTAAAGTGACTCATTACCATATTATCTTCCGCAATAACATGCAGGGAAATCATCTGATAACCACACACACTAATTATCCCTATGCCTCAAGTCACATTGACCAACATCCTAATGTTCCTAAAGCTGACTGTGGTTCCACCAGTTGCACTACCATTGGCGAGCCCCGATCAAGCTTAATGAACATACTTTTCTGGAACGTGGCAGGTTTAACTACCAAACTGGTTTATCCAAACTGGCTTAACTTTATTTATGGTTTTGATATTTTATGCTTTCAAGAAACTTGGGAAGCCGATATATATTACATTAATGGGTTTAAAACATTCCTCGCTACTGTGTCCAGTCACAGGAGGAACAAGGGTGGAGTATTTACTTTTGTATCACATAGGTTGAACGCATACAGGATAACCCTTGCAGTGTCCAATACCTACTTTCAGATTCTAAAAATTCATATCGATAAATCCCATTGTACTGTTCTTGTAAACTTTTACAATAACAAACCAGGGATGTTTTAAGGCAGTTACAGGAAGATCTGGACTCCATTTATGGGACCATAACCAAAGAACTTTGTGTTATCTGGGGCGGGGACTTTAATACTAGTCTCTGCACTCACTTGGCTGGAGGATATTGTGGTCTATCACCAGATGATGATACAGATACCCCTCACTTTTCTCATTCTCACTTTAGGGATACGCTAAACATGGTTACATACACTTTGGGTTTGGACTTTGCCAAGGACCTTTGTTCACCACCCATACCGTTTAGCCCCACATTCAATGGTCGTGGGCCGTGCACACTTATAGACTTTCTTTTAATATCAACTTGATACACTAATAGCATACATAATTTTAAAACTCACTCTGTCGCCTTTAGCGATCATTTCCCAATCAGTGTTGTCATAGACCTGCCGTCTAAACTGCTATCAACTGGGCTTTTGGTCAAAGGGCCTTTACAGGACCCTGTTATTAATAGAATCAATGGATACACGATCAGATGGGCAGGTGTAGATACCTCTTTTTTAACTAAATCACTTTTAACTAACTGCAAAATAGATTTTCTAGCATGTCTCGATGAGACTACGCCAGCTGTTAACATCCTTAACTCCTTTTGTAAAATCTCAAAGGTTATTCACAATAGTTTAATAATAAACCCCAAAAGACCTTTCAGTGGTACTCAAGGTTGGTTCTATTCCCAGTGCAGTAAGTCACATGCAGCTTTGAAACTTGCCCTACGCCAGCCAAGGAAAGATCAGGAAGTAATAAGAAGGGCTAGGGCGGCATATAAAACTTCATTCAAAGCACGAAAGGAGGCTCTCAGATCAGAACTTTGGCAGGACCTTAAGCGAGCCTCTGCTTTAAAGGATATGAATGGCTTCTGGAAGGCTGTGAATGCTCCGTTTTTGGCCCCGAAAAACTCCCCAAGTTTTGAAAATGCGATCGGGGAAGACCATTGGGTGTCCCACTTTTCCAACCTCTACTGTAACAACCCAATCCTCAGTACCAGAGAGGTCACTGGACCAGGCTCTGCAAGTCACCTCCCAATCTGCATTGATTTCAACATGGACGAGGTGATCCTGGCCATTAATGCAAGTAGAGGGGGTAAAGCTCCGGGACCCAACAGTATCCCTGTCGATTTATATAAATCTTGCCCGCTACTTTGGGGCCCACTTTTAACCTTGGTTCTAAAGGCTTGTTGCACGCAAGGGTTTACCCCGACATGGACTGAATCCATTCTCGTTCCTATTTTCAAGAATAACGATCGCAACGACCCGGCCTGTTACAGACCTATTTCCTTGCTAGATTCCCTTGTGAAAGTGGCTGGACACGTAGTCTCGAACAGACTGTTGTCGTGGGTGGAGGATTCAGGTGTCATCTCAGAGCTACAGTATGGTTTCCGCCAAGGTCTCGGTACTGTGGAACAAAGTTTGAACCTGAACCTCATAATGGGTAAATGCACGCAGGCAAAAAGAGGGAGCCTTATTATGTGTTTCGTCGACCGAAGTTCGGCGTTTGATTGTGTCAATCAACAGAAGTTGACTTGACTGTCCACACAGAGAAATGGGTATTTACCCATGCTGCAGTACTGTGAAAACTGGCTTTTTCACAAATCGATAACTGTATTTCCATAGTGGGCAAGAATACAAACAAGTTTTTTTTTTGTTTTTTTTTTGTTTTTGTTTTGCAGCAACAAGAACATCTAACTTCTACAGTAATTTGAAAAATTGCATGGAAGTACATTTCTTGAAGTTGTTTCTGCAAAATGTAACATAATGTCTTGGTTTATATAACTAGCCTTTTTGGATTTGTGATTTTATTGTTTCTTGAAGCATATTTTACTTTTAAGTTTGATACTTAATTTTTAGTAAGCAGCTGAAAATCTTTTGAAATTGTGTGCACAGCTCATGTAATTATCAGATCTCCACCTAGCCAGTGTTTGCATCAGTGCATTATTTCCTGAGAAACGGGGCAAGTGGATCGTTGGTTGTGCATGGCATTTGTTAAGAAATCCCTTTGTTTTTCCATAATTTTCCCTTTTTTCCATTTTAAACTCTTGATTTTTGTAATCTTGGTTATGGGCTGAGGCTCTGTCCCATGTGCTCCCCTTTAAAACGGTGTCCTTTGTCTCCCCTTTGATGCCCTTAATACAATAGGCGAGACCTGACTCCCTGTCAGACCTCAGCTGTCACTCAGGCGTGTGTCCACAATATTAATGGCCCCTAATGCAGCAATAATGGTACAGGCAGTTTTTATTGCTCCACATGGGTTAGTTATGAGAACTGTGGTGTCGAATACATCTTCCTCGCAGTTTTCAACCTTTCAGTCACTGAATTTTCATAGCTATGCTGAATGTTTCATAAAGATCTAGTTCAAAATTATACTCATAATTGAGTTACCCATTTTAGTTTTGTCTGAACAAGCTTTACCAGCTTATTGAGAGTCATCTTTGTGATTTAGAAACACTTCAAGGTTATTCTCATTACCCAACAAATTTCTTTACAGTTCAAGCTTCAAAATGCAAACATAATACCCCAAGAAGGGTGAAGACAGTTGACCTGGACTCACTATCCGTGTGTTTGTGTAAGAATAGACCTCCGTTTTCTTTGCTCTTTCCAGGAGCAACTACACCTTCCTGTAGGATGTCCTCAGATAGTCTCAGAATGTGGTTCTGGAAGTACTTTCAGATAGACAGGAATGAACTGGCTGGTAGTGGGTAAATCTGGAAGAGAAGAGAAAGATCCTAATCCACAAATCTGAATTCTGTCTACTTTGATTTCAGTTGTCGATTAACTATAGAAGATGGCTGGGGGGAATGACTATTAATTTGTCTGGTTTGTGTCTCACATAGTACAAATGGAGAACCGCGCTATCATCCCTGAGAGTCTGTTATGGTGTTACCACTTATGAATTAGGAAATCTAACACACCAAAACCTCAGTTGGTAGAAGTACTGAAATGTTGTTGTCCTTCAACATCATAATTTGGAAGCAGAATGTAAGCACCGCACACTTGACTGCATAAGTCTCTTAAAAAGACATGAACTTTTATCTTTCTGTCAAGAAATGGAAAGCATGTGCCAGGTGTTTTGCTCGAATTGTCTTGCCAAAAATACCGTTCACATATTTATATTCATAAATCAATATTAGAATGCACTAAGACACACATTTAGTCTTTCCAAAATTCTTAAAATGACCTCTTCAAGGAGAATCTGTTACCACGTATAGTTACTCATTTATTTAGAGCAGGAGACACATTTCACCTTTAATTCTTTAGACCTTCACTTGATGAACAGTTATTCAGAATACTAAGTGCTGTGCTCACTCCCCCCAATGACCTATAAAGGCACAAATTAGGACCAGATCATGACCAGTGGTCAGCAATGCCCATGTTAAATCTCTAATTTTAATTGCTGTCCAATGATCCATTTAAGAATCGGCCATTCGCCTCATACCAGTCTATGGCAAAAAAAAAAACGTTACCAATCACCTGTAGCGAAAGAAAGCAAATGCTGTTGTTGCGAGTTGTTGCATGACATGAAGAGCGTAAAGAGGGTCTACAGTTCAAGGCGGATTTTTCTTTATAGCACCTTCAATGCTGAGTATTTACAATGGCATAGCTTACCGCTGTTAAACTGTATCTTTACCCCTGACTATAAACCCAAAATTGCACTACCTTAAAGTTTTATCTGTAGACTTCCATGCATTAAGTGATGGCTGTGTAGGTTATCAGGCTTTGTAATACATTCTAATCCAGCTTTAGGGTCTTGAACCTCTCCCTATTTAAGTATTGATATGCGATGTGGCAGCCATGTTTACGATTCAGCTCTTAGAACTCTTCCTTTTATGAGCACCATTCGTGATCCTGTGGACAACATATTTTCCTGTAAAACTAGCTACCTGCCAGTAGTAAGCACTGTATAATATGTCCAGTAACTTATTTGCTGGAATCATTGATAGTAGTGTCTGTTCTTCCTGCCATCTTGTTTTGAGCAACCCAGGTATATCATTGTGTTGCTCTTTTTTTACGTTCTTCCAGTTATAGGCTGAGGTTGTAATTTTCCAATAACTGCTCATTGATTGTCGTTAAATGCTGATGAAAAGGTTATGTAGAACCAAGAATCGGGTATCTCCATTACTGTCTTTTGGAAAATCATTACGTCATATGAAAATGAGTTTTCTTACTGCTCTATGTGATACTGTGAATGATAGGAACAATTGCTACTGAAAATATTAGTAATACAGGTACTGCTGGATCTTCCTATAGTTGTCAATGAATTACCTTATACTGCCCCCTTTACTAAAATCTGTGAAATACATGTGTAAATAAGATGAAGTAAATACAAACGCATTTAGTGCTAACACGGACATCGCTTTTAAGGGATTTATGTACAATATAACCAAAAGGACTAAAATGGCAAAACAATTCTGTGGATGTTAGAGTCCCTTGAAAATGTCCACTAAAGTAGCTCTGACGCACCCAATGGGGAACATGGGAATAAGGTTGTATAACATTGTTTTGAAATAAATTGTGTGGGTCCTTCTACTGCTATTTTGATGAAAGCTCCTTCGGTGTAGCCAAGCAGTGCACTTTGACCCTCACTAGAGATATAGTTCATAGGTCCTTCCTCAGGATTATGTAATAATACTCTCTTTGTATATTGATTCATGGTTTCAGAGGAGAATTAGTAGGAGCTAGAATTGTGTTTGCACCTCTGTGCTGTGTTTACTGAATTTCAATTGTCTGGTCATGCTCGGGTAGGAGGGGCTTAGTTTCTCAAATGTCTATAGAAAGCTCCAAAATGTATCAGAAGCCCAGTGTGTGTTTTTTGGTTTTGATTTGATTCAGTGTTCCGGGCCTCTGTATTTGTCCAGTCCTATAAAAAATGCTTGTGTAGGACCTTTGACGTCTGATTGGTATTGTATATGGTAAGCTGGCAACAGTCATGATCATGTTAAATGGGCAAAAAATGTACTTTTAGGAAGCTGAGTTGGTGTAGATGACCCAATACCGTAAAACCCATGACGTTAATAATTCGACTAAAGAGATCTCTAACATAAAATATTGCACTTTAATTGTATCTCTGCAGATCATCCTAACAAGGTAGTTCTGTTGGTTTTATAGGATCAGTATAGTTTTCCATGGATCACTCTGATATTCTGCTATTTATTTTGGTCCTTGATGACTCAAGTTGATTTTTAATAGATCATAAGTAGGTCAGTCTATAAATATCAATACTTTAGTTGAGATTGACCTCTCAGAACAAATACATTTTTCTTCTGTGACATAGACATTCTAATTAAGCTTTTAGCGCTTCAATATTAGTGTGTATCTAAGAAAATTCATTCTTCTTTCTGTTTTTCCATACGCAGCACTGCAAGTAACTCCAACCGCAGCTCGCCTGCCTGCTCACCCGTCCTGCGCAAACGCTCACGATCTCCAACACCTCAGAACACTGAGGGGGACACCATGGTGGAGAAGGGTTCTGACCACTCATCAGACAAATCTCCATCCACGCCAGAGCAGGGAATACAGCGCAGCTGTTCCGCGCAGTCAGGTCGTAGTGGAGGCAAAAACTCCAAGGTGAGACTCATTTGTTCCTGTTTCCATCAGTTACTTGATTTCTTAATGCTTTCATGTACTGAACTGTTTCTTTTCTGTTTATGACTCAAATTCCAATAATGGAGGCGAAGGAGACTGAAATGGGTGCGGGTGATGCTTTTATGATAGGGTGGTGGGAACAAGGGGACTTTTGTGGGCTGGAACGATGAAGCATAATTCATGTGATTTAGATGTTTCAATCAACCGGTAAAAAAAAAAAAAAGGAAATTGTTTTGCCTCAAAATATTCTGCGTCGATATATGATATCCCTGCTATGAAATGGAAGGTTTTTGTTCGGAAGGCACTCTCTGTGTTTGGATGATGACAGTGTTATACAAGAAGAAATTACTTGTTATTGGAATAAGAGGCTATATAGCAGAAGAAGCAAGTGAAGTGTCAGTATTTAGGGGCTAATTTCGAATTTGGCGGATGGAGTTTACTCTTTAGGGATTGCAGAGAATAATACCTCCGCCATCCAGAGGCACCTCAACACACCAATTTTAGAGTCGTCCACCGGCCCTGCGGACAGCTCTCTACATTGTCAGGAACCACCATCATGGCGGTTCCTGACAATTAAGGTTTGATGGATGGTATAGTTTGCTGTAATGTCCATCCATCAAACTGTTCAAACGTTTTATGCTCTCCCAAAGCTAGAGTTTGTTTTTGAGAAAAAAATACTAATATCCCCCACACCCGGGAGGTTTCTCCCAGGGTGTGGGGGTCATTATTGTTTTTTTCCTGCCCCTTACCACCAGATTTTTTTCTGGCAGGAATGAACAGGAAAACAAGACTTTACACTGACCACTTTAAATACAGCGAACTGTGTTAAGTCCTTCCTCTTATGGCACATGCTATGTCGGGCCATATTCTATGGACAGAGCCAATGGGGGTTCCGTCGATGGAATACTTATCAGCCCGACTCTAAATGAGGTGAGTGGACTGAGGGTTTAGCAGATTGGGTACTTGCTGCGTTGTGGCAGAGTACCCTGTCCCTCAAGTTGTAAAGCAGGCCCTAAGTTTGTAAAGGAAGTTACTTCTCATTCAGGGCAGAATTTGTATGAATTACTAGCACTGCTACTTAAAACAAAAGGGTCTTTGTAATTGCATCAAAAACAGTCAGGTACAATAGAGGTTCTTCAGGCCTTGCCAGAGTAGGATAATAGCTATAAGACTATGTTCGTTCTGATATGTCAGTCAATTCCCCATGGGATGTGGAAATTACATTATGCTCCCACTAACCCCAAAAGACAGAGTTTTGCTTTTGTGTTCCTCCTGCTGCCCTTATGTAAGAGTAGCAGAGGTATCAAAAAGCAATCCAGGGGTGGTATCTGGCAACTTTTCCAACCCATAAAGGTCATCCATTGGTTCTAATGGGGAAATCAGTGCTGAATAATAGAGCCCTCATTCTGTAGGCATAATTTGTGCTTCCAGAGAAGTAATGGCTCCAAGCAGATCACCATGTGTTACTTGTTCAGTTGTGGAAATTATTATATGGCGTGGCTTGGCCTACGACCAACATGATGATCTAATTCCGGAGATCTATCGGCCAGTACTTGTTAGGACCAAAACCACCCTTAATGCTGGCAACCCGCAAGCCTTCAATGTGAGAGGTGGTGCCAGAAGTGGAGAGGGGTGGATTGAAGCCAGCACTGAGGGCTCTCCGCAGGTTCCAGGGACGGTGTACTGCACAGGGTACAACTGCAGCTTGCTGAGCATGGAAGAGCCCAGGGCTGACTTTCAACTGGGCACTGTGCCTCGTTTCTGGAGAGTGGAGAAATTGATCGAGGGGGAAAACCCCCTCGGACTTTGCATCAACTGGTTGGCCCGGTGATGGAGCGTACTGGCTTGCTCGCCCGCTCAAAGCAACTTAATGAGGTGTTTGAGGGCAGCGGTGGCCCACCAGGAAGATGATCGGGGTACAATAGGCCTGTGGCCCTAATGGTGTCTGGCTGCCTCCAGCAGGGGTGGGGCACCCGAGGCTGAATCCAAGACATGTGGGAGTAACAAAAGTTGGTGTATTGGACAGAGCATACCCTGTAGTGACTGAGATAACCAGTCACTGTAATGGGGAAAATAAAGGGGTCCAGACAACCTAAAATCTCCTTCGCTGCCATTAGGATGGACGATGACCGAGTGCCTGCAACATCACAAGAGAACACGTCATGGATGGAGGACCCCACAACTGAGGGCGCCACTGTTATGAAGGTACGCCTCAGCTATATACAATTTCACCTAACAACTATCAATAGTAAGCTCAACTCACTACCCACCCATATAGACATTATAATGCAAAAAATACATAACCACAACGGGCGTCTTGCGGAAGCAGAACAATCAGTCTCTACTGTAGATGATAACCAGCACTCCCAGAAAGAAACGTTGCTGCAAGTCGACAAAGTCTTATCATTAATCTAAGCTAACAATGAGGACCTGTACATAAGAACCAGTAGAAACAGCTTATGCATCATGGGGCTAGCAGAGTGGACCACCACCAGGAAAATGGAAGATTTTGTGGTGGACATTTGCCAAATCCATCATAGGCAGGCATCTAAACTTCAGAGACCGAGATATGGTCCAACAGTTGATGCGAGAAAACAAAGACATGCAATGTAAAGGCTTTAATGTCTCTTTTTAATCTGACTTCACAGTAGAGGCGAGGGAGGCACGGTGAAATGTATTTGAGAGAGGGGCTATGGAGAGATGAGGGGTAGTTTAGGGAATCCGAAGAGGAGGCCATGAGGTGTGGAGGCACGAAAAAAGATGGTTGCACCAGGTGCCACCTGTGCTAAAGCTGAACCTGCTGACGACCTCCCTCCCAGTAGTAGACTACGACTAATCCACTATCGCTACCTTCAAAGTGTGTATTTTACACCTAACGTGCTGTTTAGATGGGGATTATGAGAGGATTCTAGGTGTGCCCGTTGTGGATCTGAGGAAGCTGACTTTTTCTTCTTGGTCCTGAGCATGGGTCGCTTAGGGATGTTAGAGTCCACCGCTACTTGAAGATGATATTAATTCTGTGGATGGAGGGGACGAATACCCTAAT
Source organism: Triturus cristatus (assembly GCF_964204655.1). Lineage (NCBI taxonomy): Eukaryota > Metazoa > Chordata > Amphibia > Caudata > Salamandridae > Triturus > Triturus cristatus. Next base: position 72,359,649 of record NC_140584.1, on the reverse strand, counting down.
GAGATCGCTATATTCCGTCATAGCACAAAACGCACTTGCTTGCTGGGGTTTGCGACTATGTGCTAGTATACCGTTTCTTTTCCTTTTTTTCTGTTGGCGATCTGGTGTTATCATTTTTTCCATCTGTGATGCATGCTTGCCAAAACCAAAATAATGGAAAAAGTTACTAAACGAAAAATTGTGAATATCAGCACTAACATATCACTGGAATCACGGAGAGTGTATGAATTCACAGAGTTGGGACTCACTTGAGAAGATAGGACATTTTAGGGAAAATAGTTTTCCATACGTCTGGCACATAGCGTTACTTAATACGAAACAATCACAAATATCCGCAAGCTGTCAACTGGGAAAACTGATCACATGACTCTAGCAATACCAACAGATAGCAACAGCAGGACTCATGCAAGCTAAGGAAACCAAGATAAGTCTAGGCTGTTGCCACACTCTTTTTGAATGAGCTTGGCAGATGGATTTGTAGGGTTCTCAGCCATCAGTTCCACTGTAACCCCCAGCTCTGTTGTTTGAAGGCCATATACATGAGTAACAGTCAAATCCAAGTTGAGAAGCAAAAAGCTTGTCACAGAAAGTGAGAACCACATAGTTAAAAAATGTATGCAGTCTTTGAAGTTGTTAGTTTGAAACTCAAATGTAAGAAAACTTTCTATTTTTTAAAATAAAACATTTTACTGTTACAGGCACTAACCCAGCAGAAAGATACAATAATATTAGTCGCCATTTCTTAATTACTATATCCAGCAAAATAAACTTGCCATAACTTGCATATTTGTAAAACGCATTTTCCCCCTGTGTATCTGAGACCTTAACAGCTGGTTGTTGCTATCCAAATCACAGTTATCCCTTATTTAAATCTCAGGAATATAAAAAGCTGAGTGCACCTGGTGGATTTAAAACCTGTGATGATGTCATTGAACACTAGTCACTACAGTGGATTTGCTGACAGCAGACTCTTTACTCAACCAGCACTACCTCACAGTCCTTATGTTAATGTCAGTAGTTTACTACACTGTCACATACCTTAAATTTAAGACCAAAGCCTGAGCTTCATTCACACCCAAGTCTATCCCGAAGCTTTTCCTGGACGAAGGCCTTACCCTCTTCAAATCCCCAACCTAATTTGAACCTAAAATTCAAACATTTCCGCATAATGTATGAAAACCCACCCATTTTGTTTAAGTGGATAGCTTCTTTTTTGAGCCTCTGTATACTGAGAGCATGCTGGCCTCCACTCAGTACAGTTACCGGCCCCATCAAAATTATTAGATCTGTGGGAACACTGCAGATCTCTTAACTTTCACTAAGAGATTTCAGTGGCTGAAAGCAGCCAATATCTCTGTGTGAAACTATTATCCTAAATGAGGAATTACTGGGGAAATTAGACCCAGAATGACCACCTTTCTACCATTAATTCCTCATTCTTAGTTGACCCTCCGGTTTCAACTCATAATGGGTTAACTTTTCCACACCTTTTGTGATATCGGTACCCCAGTATCAGTAACTCTAGTCATTGGGAAAATACGGCCCATTTGCTGGCCATTCGTAATGAGGGCATTAGGGGTAAAGATTTGCTGGTTTGTCCTTCAAGAAACTTTTCATTGCCAAGTTCAAGGCTCAGCAGGAATGCAGAAACCAGGTATCTGTCCTTGTTGAGTATTGGGTCCCAGTCATTGCCTCCTGGACGCGCTCTACTGATGGATTTCGAATCCGAAAAAAATTACAGTAGTGCGAAAGAACAGAGAATGTCCAGAAATGGCATGACCTTGGCAGCTAGAAGTTTCTATTTCATCTCGCCCTGAGCTTTCCACAGCAGAGTTCAAGCTTTAAAGGCTGGCCAAATTGACTTACCTATCTTTGTGGATCCCATCTCAGTCATAACATTCTGCCCTTACCTAGCGCAAGATTAGGACTTTAGAGAAAGAGACAAGGTCAGAAGGTAAAACTGTTGACTGGACAAACAGCTAGGCTTGACCCGACCCTTGACTTCATTGCTCACCTGTAAAGGCCCCTAAGACCCAGTCACCCACTCCAGTAGAATATCATTGATCTTCAGGGTTTACATTGTTCCCTACGAAGGCCTTTTATTATTCCTTTAAAAATGCATATCTTCTTTTATACTAAATTGCTTTGGGGTTTTATCTGATTTATTTCTTAACTTCATTGTAGTGTTGATACTGTTAAACACAACACATGCATTTTCTGTGAGGAATCCTGTCACTTGTGCCAAAAAAGCCCGGGATTCCTCAAAGAAACCTTTGTTTATTCGTTTTTTTGTATCATTTTGGGTTCGAAGTCACAGCTCACACCAGGACTGAGGTCTCTCCATTCTCCAAGTCATCATGTTGACACTTACCCCCACTTTAGCCCTTACCCTGTCTTTATTATCAAACATTTTGTTTTCAAACTATTGGTTTAAAAAAAGATATTTTTCCATTTCTTAGTTTTTCTAACTATAATATGTGAGCATTTTAATCAATCCAATCGCTACGCCTGGGTACAAGAAGATTAAGTATGTAGGCAGAGGTGAGTTCCTGGACAGGAAAAATGTGATGATGATAGAAGTTGCCTCAAATATTAGACATTGAAGTCCAGAGGCCAAATTACATAAAGTGTACCCAGGGCGCAATTTGCATTTGTGCCCTTCGTCTGCACCTACTGAGCCATTGAGGGATCACAGAACAGGCCTCAGCCATCTGGGCAGCATTTCCTGTATTATAGAAAAGCTGTTGGTTGCTCCATTATTTCATAGCACCATGTGTGCGGCTCCACAAGAATACATTCATATTAGAGAAGTGAGAGCGTTACTGACACCATAGGTGTCAAAATATTCTTAAACAAATATATGCCTCATTCCTTTTTGTAAGGCAGAGATGGGTCAACCCCTGCAATAGTCTTTTGCAAATGTTTGCTGGTCCCCCTGATGCATTTTGTGAAGTTTGTGAATATTTTTGGACTAAGATCCCACATTTTCCAGGAGATCAGAGTTTTGTTACATTTCCATAGCAGACGTCTTGCAGTATGCCAAGGCATAATGGGGTTACAATGTTAACAGTAGTCTTCAAGACTAGGAAATTGTAGTCTTTTCATTCTAAACATAGTAAGCACAATATACCTCCATCCACCACAACTAGAAAGAAATTGGAGTAAATTAGAGTTTTTAAAAATATTTTACATATCTTCCCTTGTGCCACTACCTGCTGCATAGTAAGTAGGTCATGGCCTTTTACAGCAGATGACTCTTTCTTACTATGTACAAGAGATTATGTCTCAGCCTGCAGCAGAGCAGAGTTTGTCCTTTTATGGATATGTTTTTATCCAAATAAAGTAATTTAATTGAATTGGCTACATCACAACAGATGACGATTCCTATTTCTAACCTACTTCATGCTCGTCCTTGACTATTTTTCTTGGAATATTGACTTTTTTAAACATGTGGAGTGTCACCATGATTCAATCATCTCAGTTGGAAAGATTTTCATAACAAATCTAAGTATTAGTCGAGAGGCGTGAGAACCCATCTCAAATATTGATAACAATCCTTGTCACGGTGAATCACTGAAGTCACTAATTAAACCTGTGGTTAATCCACTGGCAGATTGGCCTTAAAGCAATCAAGCTTAACGTAGAGGCAATGTGTTAAGTATCTATGCACCAATCAAAAAGTAATAAAGTGAAAACAACAAGAAAAGTCCCAAATCAATTTAGAACACCAGAGAAGATTCAATAAATAAAATTACACCAAAATGTCAAAAATCCAATAAGTAGAACCAGAGTTATGAATAGTTAAATTTAACGTTCAAAGTAGCACCAAAAAGCATGAAGCGCCAACTAAGGTAATCTGATTGCATTTGACCAGGAAAAATTCAAAAGTTAAGGCCGACTACGATGGAGCGCGAGCAGGATACATGGACCAGATTCGTCCCGGTGAAAAGTTTTGCCTTCTGTTTCAGTCTCTGGGATGGGAGCCAGAAATCCTTTATGGGCAAGGCCGCAGGATGTGACCAAAGAAGTTCTCTACTTGGTCAGATAGACACTGGACAAGGTCTTGGTAAAGCCATTGAATTTTGGCGGGAAAGCTCTGAGCAACATACACTTTAATTTTATACCCAGTTTTTCAGCTTACTCCATTGACTCCTCTAGTGCGCACTGTGAGAAATTTGCCAATTACCTTACTGGCAAAATGGAAGACATCTATCAGCATCTCCCCTTAGATGTTCTGGCTGCGATGCCAGATATTACTGCTATGCCAGCTGTTAGCAGTCTTAGGCAGGTACTCAACTTACTTTCTCCTCTGTGCCTGCCTGAGCTGCTCACCCTTTCGAGGGCAAGTAAAATCTGGCCTCCTTGCAGATCCACTTAAACATGACTTGTTTCTCAAATTTAATGACCCTTTCCTCCCACTCTGCTTAGAAATGATTCATCTTTCCCTGTGATCAGCTCACTTGCCTGGTCCGTGGAAGCATGCCAAGGTTATCCCTGTCTTGCAGAAATCCTCCTTGGACACCTCCAACCCTGAGAATGTTTGTCCTATTTCTCTCCTCCATTTCCTTGAGAAGGTAACAGAGAGACATGTCAATGGGATTCTGACCAATTCCTGGATGACAATCAATCACATCCTGGGTTCCTCCCAAAATGGTTTCAGGACTGGTAGTATGGAATCAGCACATCTTTCAGTCATCGAGCATCTCCGCAGTGCCCTGGACGAGGCCTCTCTTCAGTACTGATCCTATTGGATTTGAGTGCCGCATTTGATACTGTGTCTCACAAAATCTTACTGCAGCACCTATAAAGCATTGGTATAGGTGGGGTGGCACTGGCATGGATTGCTTCTTTCTTATCTGAACACTCCTTCCAGGTCATCTTTCCTACCTACAGCTCTGACCTTCACACTGTACCCCATGGAGTCCACCAGGACTCTTCCTTAGGTCCTGCTCTGTTTAATGTTTACATCCAACCTCTGGCACAGGTTATTAAATCCACAGTGATTAGTATGATATCCTATGCCGACAATACTCCGTTGGTGTTCTCTGTTAAAGATAACCCAACAATAGATCTGTCTATTTTCCAAAGAGGACTGCTAGCGGTTACAGAATGGATGAATGCCAACTGCCTCCGTCTGAATGCTAATGAAACTGAAGTCCTTCAACTGGGAAAAGACACCTTGTTCTGGGGCAACCATTGGTGGCCTCTTTCCATTGGGCCTCCCCCCCTTCCCAAGTCCTCCATATAAAATCTAGAAGTCATCATGGACAGCACTCTGGACTTTGAGACCGAAGCTAAATCGGTTGTTGGCACCTGTTTTGGGCTACTGAGAAGCCTTAAACCCATTCTTGTCCTCTTTAAATCCAGTACATGACAAACCATCATCCACGCAGTAATTTTGTCCCACCTTGACTACTGTAACATCTTGTACCTTAGCACTAACAAGTCAGTCGTTAGAAGACTCCAGCTTATCTAAAATGCGAAAGATAGGCTGCTTTTTGCCCTTCCAAAATTTTTCTCTGTTTCTGGTCTCCTTTACAAACTGCATTGGCTTCCAGTGGAGAAGCACGCCCACTTATACACTTTGTGTATGGCTCGTACGATCTTGTACTCCCAAAGGACTCCCATTCTGTCCAGTCTCCTCTCTTGCTACAGACCCTCCCATACCCTACATTCAGCTGATCTTAACTTGGCGTCCCACAAGTCCGGAAGGCCCGAACTGGAGTCCGCTCATTTTGTTCCAAAGTTCCTGTTCTTTTGAATGCACTTCCTCTTTCCTTCAGTAACACTGAAAACCATCTGCACTTCAGGAAATCTTTGAAGACCTAGCTTTTTTCTACCTTCTCTATGTGAGGCTGATGGCGTCAGTTCTCTATTTTCGATGTCCGGCGCTGGGAAGCCCGTTGTTGCGGCAGCTATGTGCTCTATAAAACCCCACAATATAACATAACAGTGAAGGTACCTTGCCGGCTGGATACTTTTTGTGCCTTCCCCTGTTGAAGATTTCTCCCTTCCGACTTCCAGCAGGGCATGGCTGAAGGCTGTAGTCGAAGAGGGCTTTATGAGGCAAGACTCCTTCTCTGTGACTGTAGCAGGAGCAGCCTGAATCCTTGGCCCAGTGGTGATGAATCTTCATTGGATCAGCTTGACAGGTTGATCCCAGTTCCCTATCTGTTCTCAGAACAAAAAGTAGGCAAAAAGTGTATAAGTCCCAGGTTGCAGGAAGCCTTCGGAGAGGTACACTTTGACACCAGCCAAGGGTCCAGGACTTTGGAAACAGCATTTGGGGGTCAAGACTTACTCAAGCTAAGGGTGGCACCAGGGTCCAGGGCCATTCTAGCGAGAACTGGTTAGCTGGGCAGTTGCAAGAAAGGCCTCTGGAAGTTTGTTGTGTTGTATCCCTATAGCTCAAACAGGAAGTTGGTCAACTGACCCTTCAAGTCACTTCTGGGGTCCTGGGTTCAAGGCAAGCAGGTCAAGTCTTCTTTCAAAATTCAGACATCAAGGGAGCCCTTCTTCTGATCTTCAGATGTCCAGAGGTGTTCTGAAAGAGGTATTAGGGATGACACTTTAATGCCCAGTGCCAGCAGTATGTGGGTGGGTAAAAATTCTGGCCACTCCCTAATGAATTGAGTAAAAGTTTCCAGGGGTGACTCATTCTTGCACCACTTCCCTTCTCCATTTAAATCCTACATATGAAATCCTTCTCCTCTGGTCAGAGCTCCCCGTGCACACACAGAGTTGTGGCCATGATAATGAGCAATTCCTCTCTTGTGGTCACTCCAAAACATATCTGGGGCAGCTCCCCTCCTCCCAATGGGTTTGGTGCCAAGCTTACTAAGAAGACAAAGAGAGGCAGGCCTATGTGTGTGCTTCATCTTCCAGTTACAAGGTAGGCACCCGTTGAATTGGACAGTCCCTTGGCCATTCTGCTCAAGAAAGAAAACAATTTTTTTTTTCACGGTATGGGAGCAATCCACATCTCACCACAGGGGAGCCATGCAACGGTCATGTCACACTGGACACTGGCAGAAATGCAAATTTATCTGACTTTTCTATTAAGTTGGAGTTTAAATCACTATTAAAATAAGATAGGTCCTTAACCCATTTTTCTAACTAAGCATTATAGATTGTTATAATGTAACCCAGTGTTTCCTTATGGGACAGACAACCAGGTTTGCTACAGTGAAAAACGACTTTGGAGGTCGTTCACTGTCAGGACATGTAAAATCTTAAAGATGCATGGCCTATTTTTTGAATACCAGGCACCCTACCCTATGGGCATTGAGGGTCTACCTTAGCAGTAACTTATAAGTATTATTAAAAAGGAAGTTTTATGCCTGGCCGAAGGTTTATTTTGCCAAGTCTAAATGGCAGTTTTAAACTACCACCCCAGGCTGTAATGACATGTAGGTATGTTTTACAATGCTGCTTTAGTGGGTGTCACAATGGGTGCTGCAGCCCACTTGTAGCATTTCATTTACATGCCCTTAGAATATGTTTTACTGTATTCTAGGGACTTAAAATAAATTAAATGTGCCAATTATGTAGATGGCAGTTTTATCATGTTTAAAAAGGAGGGCACAAGCACTTTACCACTGGTTAGCAAGAGTAAAGGGTGCAGAGTCAAATGGCAAAACAGATTGAGCTACAGAAGGCAAAAATATGTAGGAATACCTCGCAAAAGATGGTAATTTCCAACAATTGTGCACTACTTTTACAGTACTATTCTGTAAAGAAATACATTTCTCTCAAGTGCATTCATTTTTAGCGAAACAATGTGTCTAATTGACATGCAATGATCTGTGTTTCAGAAAAGATTACCCTCATAAGGTCTGAAGTATGGACCCATAATATTCAGCTTATGGCTTTTTACTCTGTGTCCCTCCAGCTATGTGGTTTCCAGAAACTGACATAGTAGTTGTATTCAGCCTCAACCATGATTTTATAGCTGCTTATGGTCCTCCCTTTGTGTTGGTTGTTCCTCATCTTTCCCTTGAGACTAATATCTCACTGACTTGCATTTTGTGTTATTCATCTGTATCAGAGGATGTGTGGGTTCTGAAGTGTGCTCTGCATTTGCCATGATTTCATATTTAATGTTTGTGATTAAACTGTACAGGAGTGCAAGGATTAGAGGTGACATAATGTAGGCCTGTGCGTTATAAAGTGTAGATAGAACCTCCCACATGTGGGCAAAGATCCTGGGTTGTCTGTTCCCTATTTTACACACTTGAATAGGACATGTCATCTTTTGCTTCCAATCCCGGGGAATGTTTACTGCACAGATTATTTTTACACACTATTGGGGAAAAGGGTCCACTAAGTAGAACGTCCTAAGGCACTTACTTTGTGTAAATAAATACAATTTGTAACCCACAATGTTAGCAGGACCAACTTTAATTCTGCCAGGTTCTCCTAAAAATGGAGATTTAAACCTTTTAACAGGCCCAAACCTTCCTTTTCAATACATATAAGTCACACCAGGGTAGGCACTGGACAGCCCAGAGGGTAGGGTGCAATGTACTTATAAAGCACGGAATGTACTTTTAAGTTTTATATGTCCTGGTAGTGAACTCCTAAATTCATTTTTCCCTGCTGCAAGGCCTATCTCTCCCATAGGATAACATTGGAGTTGCCATATTATATTTGATAAGTGTAATTTTCAAATGGGAAGAGATTACTAGTTGTTGTTTGGTGTCTCTGGAATCACAATTTAAAATCCTAACTTATGATGAAGTCAGATTTTAAATTGCCATTCTGAAAATGCCCATTATAGAAACGGAGGGGTTTATAGTTAATATAAGTGTGACACCTAGATATACATGTGTTAAGGATAAGGTGGGGTGAGTTTATTTTGGGTGATGAAATATATTTTGACACTTACTCAGGTCTGTTGTTCATCGTTTTTTGAGCTGTTTTTTAATTTATTGCAGTGACCCCTGACGAAGAGTCATATTAGACTCGAAATGCATTGGGAAAAGAGAGATGAGTTTACCTAGACGTGCATATCATTTGTTTGGATTACGTGCTACTGTGAAAAGCCTGGATGGGCGCGCAGTATCAATGTGAAAAATTGAAAATTGAAAATAAATATCCAAGGAGTGACATGACATTGTCTCTGCAGTGATTGATTAAGTTTGGACATGAAAGTTTGGATTAACGCTGGTTTACACATGAAGAATATGGTTTAAAGCGCAACACATGAACATACGATAGGGAAATGTTCCCCATTCAGCAGTGCGGCAGAGATGGCGCGAGAGGAGTGCCTTGTTGTTAATTCATTATAGAAATTTGGCATTTTCTTGCCATAGCCATTTGGTGCATGCAGTCTGCCTCTGGGTCAAATGGCTGGGTGTAGCTGAAATTTGGGCTTTGTGTATTCCCCCGAGACAGCCACACACAATGGGGAACATAGGTGAGATGGGATGGGCCATCACTGGTAGGTTAGTTGGGAGGAGCTGGGCCCAGCAACACTTGCACTTGAATAGGCTGTGTCCTGCCCTGTGTTCAAACAAAGGGCCACATACCCCTTGTAGTTAGTCTGGAGCTAGGGCCAGGAAGGCAGTATCTTGCACTTCAATGGTATGCCTCTAGATGCTTCTCCCCACTATATAGAACTGTATATAAAAAAGGACCCCAGACACCAATTCTTCAGTACACTTCTGGACCTGTGGATTCTTTGTCAGGTTGAAGGGCTGTTTTGCTGCTACAAGGACTGTCACTCTGCTGGACTGCTGCCATGCTGTGCTGACCTGCTGCCCTCTGGCCTGTAGAAAATGAACTGGACCTGCAACTTCATCTTGAACCCAGGACTGCAGAGTGACTCAAACGGTTAGTCTTCTGACCTCCGGATCTGAGCGATAGGAACCCAAAAGGCTCCGCAAACAACTCCTGGATCTAGCTGCAGCAAGTTCCTGACTCCAAAGTGGTGTTGCTCAGGTCCTGGCCCCTTATTGTGGCTCATGGGCTCTTAAATCCAGATGTTGGGCTCTTTGCAACTGCGAACGGGACTGTTTGCCCAGAGATTGCACCACTTGCATCGAAAACCTGACAAGCCACCACCAGCCTATCTCTTGCACAGTAGCATCGCCCACCTGCAGAGGACCCTCAACACGAAGCACCAGCCTGCCTGCCAGTGATGCCCGGCCTGCTCTTCGCACCACGCCGACAGCCTCCTGTGAAACTCTTCTTGCTCCAATGTGACAGTACTCCTGTACAAAAAGTTAAAGCTTTGGCGGCACTAATCTGGGACTGCTTTTAGGAGCTATTTAACACTTTATTCTTTATATATTTATAACTCCTAGGATTTTTGTTATTTTGGTCTTTTTTTTTTATTAAATTCAGCTCTATTTTTGTAACCTTGGCTTGTGTGGGATCCTTTTTGTGTAGTTTTTTCACTGTTTTACTGTTTGAAGTGTTGCACAAATACTTTACACATTGCCTCTAAGTTAAGGCTGGCTGCTCAGTACCAGGGGGCTAAGTGCAGGTTAATATGGGGTTTGCTTATGCCCTATCCTGATAATCCAGTCACCCAATTTCTCACAGATGCATACTGGAATGGCATATAATAAAATAAAGCTGATCGCAGAAAAAGTGATGGTCATCTCATGTGTTGTTGATGCTAGCTGGGAATGTTGATTCACAACTCAGATTTAAATCTGAAGCTTCTTTTGCACCTCTTCACATCAAATATATATATTGGACGTTTGTAGGGCAGATGCCTTTAAAGGCCATCTGTGTAATGCAGAGAGCTCAGAAAGAAATCAACTTGGCACCTTAGGCCATTAAACTGTGTGTGTGAGATGTGGTGCTAGGGTCATATATAAAGCAGTAGTCTAGCTGTAGTATTTTGCATTCTTTATAGTCTGTGTAACAGGACTGCAACTGCTCCTAGGTATAGTTACTTGAATAATTCTCTTGAGATAGTCCAAGAGCAATGATTTCCTCTACATAGGTACATGTGTGACTAAAGGTAAGCCTAGAAGTTAATTTATCTCGGTAAGTGAAGAGAATATGTAACCATCATTAGTGGTGCCAAGGCAGAGCCTTAATGTATGGCGCTGTAGCCCCTGTGGTACAGGGTGGTCCCCACCCCTTTAGGGGGCTCCCAATTCTTCAAGAGGGGCCACTTTAATAACAAGGCCAATTAATATGTGCAAGTTATGGGAGACTCTGGGGCCTCTCCTCACGTTCTGCACAGGGACCCCTCATTTCGCAATTCACTACTGTGCCCAGGAGAAGCTGGTATCCGTTATAACTCCTACAAGGTACGCCCTGGTGGCATTTGCCTCAACAAGCATGTTAGTCAGCACAATATGCGCTCATCTCCTGGTGGGCGAAGTGCTAAAGCAGTGCTAAAACAGGCAGAAATACTGTTAGCACCTCTTATTAACACATTTAGCTGGGTGTAAACAGACCTGTTAGTTTATATTCTCTTTTAAAGTTTTTATAATGCAGGAGAAGGAGCCAACATGGGCAACTAGATGCTGTTGAATAAAAGCCATAATATGCTAAATAATCATGTTAAAACATAAACTAACATAGTAAAACCTAATTTTAAATCTCAATATATAAGCAATATTTAGCTAAGACACTTGCTTTTCAAAACAGTGATAATATGTGTCTGTATTATGGAGCAGTGCCTGCTTTGTTATGTTGTGCACCGGTACAGTGGATGTTGTTTACCAATTACCTATGAATCAATCTACTGTGCACCGTTTCTCTATTTATGTGCCATTCTCCTCGTCCTGCATGCCTCTGCTGTTCTCTTTCGCTGTTTTAACTCTTACAGTAATCTGATTGGCCCTGAACTAAAATCAAAATAACTACAACACTCTGTAATTCATGACTGTCTTGCAGTACTACATTTGACATTTGATTGCTCAAGCAAATGTTCTATCGAGTAACATGTGGAGCAGCATAGTTTAGTTCCATTGTTTTATGTTTTGTTAGGCTGTATATATATATATATATATATTCACTGAAAAAACCATGGGTTTCACACACGTTATAGTTAGGACTTAGCATTTAAAAAACCTTAGAAATTCAGTGAAAAAACCATAGGTTTCACACACGTTATAGTTAGGAATTAGCATTTAAAAAACCTTAGAAATTCAGTGAAAAAAACCATAGGTTTCACACATGTTATAGTTAACTGGACATTTTACTCGTAAAAAACCATTGAAATTGCCCCGTTATAGTTAGTTCAGCTAACTATAACTCGCGCGCCCGCAATGCACTGCTGATGACGTCACATATTACATCACTCATGACATGGTCAGTGACATCACTCATGACATCACTGATGACATCTCAAATGACATCACTGATGACATCACTGATGACATCATCCTTGTGATAGAGTGGCAGACCTCCTCTTCCCCTAATATAACCTTTGATACACACAATCAAAAATAGAAATTAAAATTTTAAAAACAATGGACATACCAATACCAGTTACAACAACCTATACAGTAATTCTAAGATCCAAATACACATCCACTCATTCACCAACAGTCCTATACAGTCACTCATACATGTACTCACTCATCATATGTACTCATACACGTATACATCCTGTTACACAATGCCACTCATCCATAGAGGTACTCACACACATAGTTAGTCATGCTAATAAAGAATCAAACATACATTTACTTGCATATACAGTTATACACACACCACCACACTTACTTCTACGGAAACTTACACATACTTAGTCTTTTAAACAATCACTTATAGAAACACATACTTATTCATACAGGAACTCTTTCAATCTCTCACTCTCACATATACTCACATATATACACCAATAGTCACATATACTAGTTTAAAACATATGTAGTTACACATAAAGACACTATTGAGACAGTCATTCACTCACTAACACACCCATACATACACTCATCCACCCATACAGTCCTGCACACATGCTGTCTTCAACACATACAAACAATGAGTCACTCATTCATGCACCCATGCACTACGTAATACCCCTCACCGAACCAGACACTCACACTCATACTGATACTCAAAAAACCAACTAATAACCTATTTAGACACTCATGTAGCTACACACCAACCCATGCAGCCACTTATACACAAAGTGAGAGACTGATACAGATATTTACATATTTAAACATTACTCACTAAGCCATGTATTCACTAAGATACACTTAATCAGTCAGTAATACAATCAATTTTTCAAAAACAATTCATCCATTTAGACACTTATATACCCATTTATTCTTCCATCGACCTTGAGATATACATATATAAAACATATTTAATTTTCAGAAAAACACACATTCACTGGATGATGTCATCAGTGATGTCATCAGTGATGTCATTTGAGATGTCATCAGTGATGTCATGAGTGATGTCACTGACCATGTCATGAGTGATGTAATATGTGACGTCATCAGCAGTGCATTGCGGGCGCGCGAGTTATAGTTAGCTGAACTAACTATAACGGGGCAATTTCAATGGTTTTTTACGAGTAAAATGTCCAGTTAACTATAACATGTGTGAAACCTATGGTTTTTTTCACTGAATTTCTAAGGTTTTTTAAATGCTAATTCCTAACTATAACGTGTGTGAAACCTATGGTTTTTTCACTGAATTTCTAAGGTTTTTTAAATGCTAAGTCCTAACTATAACGTGTGTGAAACCCATGGTTTTTTCAGTGAATTTGCAAGGTTTTTTAAATGCTAATTTTGTTTTTTTTCTTCTATTTTTTTAAACATATTTTTATTTTAATTTTCTATCCTTTTTTAAAAACTATGGTTAAATTTTTAAAATTCTATAATATGTTTTTTTTAATATATTTTATAAAATAAACATGTAAAATTTATTAGCAATACATTTTTTCCTTTTTTTTAAATTTTTTTTTAGAACGCGTACCGTAAGCTTACGGTAAGCGTACGGTTTACGCAACGTCCGTAATTTTTCTACGCTGTTTGCGTATAGTTACGCAATTTGCGTAGCCGTGCGTCCTCCGCGTGGGACGCGTACGCGTGTACGCTACACGCGCACGTTACGCGGAAGTGTCGGGTAGTGACTGTTATGCGCATGCGCGCAAGCGCGTGTCTTTTTTACGCGCATGCGCACTTTTGCCGTAAGCGTACCGTAAGCGTACCGTAAGCGTACGGTAGGTCATGTGATCATGAAACACAACTTTTGATTGGTTGAAACTACTTTCAGTTCTAGAACTCTCCTACACCACACCCATTCCCCTCATTTCTGCTTGTGATCCCTTGGGAGAAGGAGCTGGTTTGTCTTTGGGATACGATGGCAGAACAGCAGAGCTCTTCTGAGAGTGAGGCTAGCACTAGCAGCACTGTCTTGAGGCAGAGATCGAGGAAACAAAAGCCCTCTTATGTATGGGATTATTTTACTTTTCCTGAAGGCCAGCAAAAGGTGAATGCACCCTTAGTAACTTGCAGGCTGTGTCAGCGTGTACTTTCTAGAGGTAATCCTGACAGGAAGTATTCCTTTGGGAATCACACCATGAAGAGACACCTCCAGGATGTACACAGAAGGACACATGGTCATCTTTTTGGAGGTAACTCTTCAGAAAGACAAGCAAGTACATCCACAGCAGCTCAGACTGGACCATCATCTGCAGGGCTGACTCCTTCTTCTGCAGGTCAGGTGAGCCCTTCATCTGTGGGGGGAGCATCTCCTTCTGCTGGCCCTCTGGAAATTAACCCTCGTTTTCTGAGGGTTGATATTCGATGTGCCTCTTGTCATGATCTAATTTGTCATAGGGAGACCAGTGTTTCCCTAGTGAACAACAAAATAGATCAGCACACTTGTCACAGAGACTAATTTTTCCATGCTTTCTTTCCTCTATCCCTGCATGAACACAACGGTTCTTTTAAGAGCCAACCTTATCTTTCATCTTTTTTTTACATATGTTTTTAAAAACTTTTTTTTTTTTTTTTACCGTACGCGTACTTTTTTTTTATTTTTTTAAAAAAACACTAAAAATCAATTATCACATTACAAGGTCCTTGAGAGACTACAATTATTATTATTGACTTACCATACTCACATTATGAAACCACTTTTCAGATTTTTAAAAAGCCCATGTCCAGACTGCTACACTCCAGCAAGGGCAACCAGCCTTAGTGATGCTGAATGTATTTGCATTACAGACTGAAACCTGAAAACCCCACTCGCTTGTAAATACTGTGCATGATTATACATGGCAAGCACATGGGTGTGTGCTAAGAGTCTGCTTCTTCCCCCAAAAAATCGCTCCCCCTTTCCATCTAATGCAACTGTGAAATCACCAGAGCAATACGCAATAAATCTCTGCCTATAATTCCTCTCTGCACACAGAGTCATGTTTTCACATTAGTCCCAAAACGAAATTTCTTTGCCAATTTGAAAGCACACTTACTGCTCTTTTTTTTTTGGGCAAGTGAAAATCACTTTTACAGACTGACACATTATGAAACCACTTTTTTCGATTTTCTTAAATGCACATGTCCAAACTTCTTTTTCAGACCACCTCCATGTGTAACCTGGGTGGCTGCCTACACTCCAGCAAGGGCAACCAGCCTTAGTGATGCTGAATGTATTTGCATTACAGACTGAAACCTGAAAACCCCACTCGCTTGTAAATACTGTGCATGATTATACATGGCAAGCACATGGGTGTGTGCTAAGAGTCTGCTTCTTCCCCCAAAAAATCGCTCCCCCTTTCCATCTAATGCAACTGTGAAATCACCAGAGCAAAACGCAATAAATCTCTGCCTATAATTCCTCTCTGCACACAGAGTCATGTTTTCACATTAGTCCCAAAACGAAATTTCTTTGCCAATTTGAAAGCACACTTACTGCTCTTTTTTTTTTGGGCAAGTGAAAATCACTTTTACAGACTGACACATTATGAAACCACTTTTTTCGATTTTCTTAAATGCACATGTCCAAACTTCTTTTTCAGACCACCTCCATGTGTAACCTGGGTGGCTGCCTACACTCCAGCAAGGGCAACCAGCCTTAGTGATGCTGAATGTATTTGCATTACAGACTGAAACCTGAAAACCCCACTCGCTTGTAAATACTGTGCATGATTATACATGGCAAGCACATGGGTGTGTGCTAAGAGTCTGCTTCTTCCCCCAAAAAATCGCTCCCCCTTTCCATCTAATGCAACTGTGAAATCACCAGAGCAATACGCAATAAATCTCTGCCTATAATTCCTCTCTGCACACAGAGTCATGTTTTCACATTAGTCCCAAAACGAAATTTCTTTGCCAATTTGAAAGCACACTTACTGCTCTTTTTTTTTTGGGCAAGTGAAAATCACTTTTACAGACTGACACATTATGAAACCACTTTTTTCGATTTTCTTAAATGCACATGTCCAAACTTCTTTTTCAGACCACCTCCATGTGTAACCTGGGTGGCTGCCTACACTCCAGCAAGGGCAACCAGCCTTAGTGATGCTGAATGTATTTGCATTACAGACTGAAACCTGAAAACCCCACTCGCTTGTAAATACTGTGCATGATTATACATGGCAAGCACATGGGTGTGTGCTAAGAGTCTGCTTCTTTCCCCAAAAAATCGCTCCCCCTTTCCATCTAATGCAACTGTGAAATCACCAGAGCAATACGCAATAAATCTCTGCCTATAATTCCTCTCTGCACACAGAGTCATGTTTTCACATTAGTCCCAAAACGAAATTTCTTTGCCAATTTGAAAGCACACTTACTGCTCTTTTTTTTTTGGGCAAGTGAAAATCACTTTTACAGACTGACACATTATGAAACCACTTTTTTCGATTTTCTTAAATGCACATGTCCAAACTTCTTTTTCAGACCACCTCCATGTGTAACCTGGGTGGCTGCCTACACTCCAGCAAGGGCAACCAGCCTTAGTGATGCTGAATGTATTTGCATTACTGAGTCCAACCTCAAACCCTTAAACTATTCTTTTTTTTTCCAGTACACCTTAATTTATTGTGAAAACATACTCCATATTATTTTACATGTTCCTCACATTTAAATTTCTCCCAAAACAGAAAATAATAAACACAACTTCTACAAAAAGAATTTCCATTTCTATTATTCATTTCTTAAGTTACCACATACATCCCCTCTCAAACTCTAAACTCACCTTTAAAATTAGTTAGTTGTGAAAGAAATGTGACACTCAAACAGCAGATTATCAGAGCCAGGATCTCTGTTGTGTTCACCTCTCTCCTCTCAGCAGAACCAGATAATGGCAAACTTTCCCTCTATTTTTCCACACATATACATGTAAGTTTCAAATCTCAGTGCTTCCCCCTTTTTTTCAAATGTAATCACACATTTCTATTGGTTGAAAACCAACCCTTTTCCAAAAGTACCCTGCCCCCAACTTGACTTCTGCCTAGTACCCTTCCCCCAACTTGACTTCTGCCTGCTACCATAGCAACAGCTCATGGAACACTGCTGTGTGGAGTTAGGTCAGAAGTTCGCCACACAATGTTTCAATTCCACAGAGCAAGAGTGCTTGACTTTTCAAACCTAACAGCAAATCCATAGTACTGTTCTTTGGTAACACATTTTTTTGTACCAATACAAAACATGCTTCTATTAGTTTACACATACAGCCTAGTTTTTATTCTAGAATGGTATGAAACAGCCAATCAGTTCTTTTTGTTTTGAAAAAAATATGTATGCCTCCATTTCCAAACTGTCTTTCTTTTCATATTGCCATTCTACTGAATTACACCTCCTGAGTGCATCCAGTTCTCCTTTGAAGATGTTCACAGTGTGGATTGTAGGGCACAGCTATGTCTTCTGGAGTGAAAAGTATGCAGAGAAAACAGGTATGGTGAGAGACCTTGCTTTGCCAAATGTAGACATTAAATGGATTGGTCAGAGAGGGTTAAAGTGGCACCAATTGATGCCATTGGTGAAATCCTTCATGCAAATCCAACACCCTGACCTCATAATAGTGCACTGTGGTGGCAATGACCTAGGCACTTTGACTGGGGTAGGTCTGGAAATGCTTATGAAGGACACCTTTGCACAACTGTTTTCACTTTTCCCTAAAACTGCCTTTGTGTTTTCCAACATATGCCAAAGGCAAAAATGGAACTGGTCCAATCATTTCTGTCCGCAGATTGACAAAGCAAGAAAGCACGTCAACAAATCTGTTTCTGCTTTCCTCCGTGACTATGGTATGGGTGCCATTTACCACAACAACTTGCGTTTTGACATGCAAGACATTTATAGAGGAGATGGTGTGCACTTCAATGATAAAGGGAACAGAGTCTTCCTCTTGAACCTTAGACTCTGCATCGGTACTTACTTGTAGGTACCACTAAAAAATCATTTCATAAACACAACGGCTCTTTTTAGAGCCCCCTAATATCTAAACACTTAAATCTGAATTTCATTTATTTTTTTATTTTTTTTTCTACCGTACGCTTACCGTAAGCTTACCGTACGCGTACCCCGTGATTTTTTTAAAAAATCAATAAATGTTTTCTTTGTACTTTACAGTCCTTCTTTGACCCCCTCACAAATGTAAGGGGGTCTGTAACTCTCCTCATTGCCCCCTTTTTTGTTTTCACTCTTTTTTTTCTGAGTGAAACACACAAAATGGCGGCCGCCGCTTCCTGGTTTCGGCCGATTCGAATGTTTACTAAGATCTAACAGCCAATCAGAATCGCGCTCGCGCACGCCACCGTACGCTTACGGTAAGCGTACGGTAAGCGTACCGTAAGCGGGCTCAGATATATATATTGATTTAAAGACTATTTTCTCAGAATCTACTGAACAGATTTACACCAAACCTACAAAAGGCACTTCCTTGACATAGGGACTACCTCTCTGCCAAATTTCTAGTAATTCTGTTCAGCCGTTCGGGCTGTAGCTCGTTCTAAAGGTCCTATGGAAAAATGCATGGGAAAAACGCGTTTTGGGACCCCCCTTTTATCTCAGCCCCCGCTTGACGTATCCCCCCGAGACTTTCAGGGTAGGAGCGGAGCGTAGCGCCCCACCTATTTTGAGAAATTCGCGAGGATTCATCGACCGGCGCCAAAGTTATTCAAAATAGAATGTTGCGGATTTCCTATGGAAAAGGGGTCCTAACTATAACTACCTACTGGCGACCGCCAGTAGGTAATATATATATTATCTACTGGCGGTCGCCAGTAGATAGTTATAGTTGGGACCGAGTTTCCATAGGAAATCTGAAAATTCTATATTGAATAACTTTGGCGCCAGTTGACGAATCCTCGCGAAATTTTCAAAACTAATGGGGCGCTCCGCTCAGTTCCTACTCTGAAAGTCTCGCGGTGATTCGTCAAGCGGGGGCTGAGAAAAAAGGGGGGTCCCAAAACAAGTTTTCCCCATGCATTTTCCTGTAGGACCTTTAGTCGAAGGTACAGCCCGAACGGCTGAACAGAATTACTTGAAATTTGGCAAAGAGGTAGTCCTCAGGTCAGGGTTGTGCCTTTTGCATATATGGAGTCAATCTGTTCAGTAGTTCCTGAGAAAATTGCAGTTAAAAGTACATAAATATCTATAGGCGCGCACCGTGCACGCACCTTAACGTGCGCGAGCGTAATTCTGATTGGTGGTTACACGTCAGTCAACGGTCGAATCAGTCGAAATCAGGAAGTGTCGGCCGCCATTTTGTGTGTTTTGTGTGTGACAGTGAAAAAGAAAGGTGGAGAACGTGAAAAGGGGGCAGGGTAGAGAGTTCCTGACCCCCTAGTCTTTGTCAGGGGGTCCCTGAAGGACCCCGAAGGGTGAAAAAAACATTTTATTTTTTTTCAAAAAATCGCGGGGTGCGTGCACCGTGCGCGCACGGTGAAAAACCTTTAAAAAAAATTATATAAAAAATATAATAAAACATACATAACTTAGCATTTAAAAAACCTTACAAATTCACTTAAAAAACCATAGGTTTCACGCACGTTATAGTTAGGAATTAGCATTTAAAAAACCTTCCAAATTCACTTAAAAAACTATAGGTTTCACACATGTTATAGTTAGCTGGACATTTCACTCGTAAAAAACCATTGAAATTCCTCCGTTATAGTTAGTTCAGATAACAATAACTCGCGCGACCGCCACTCTATCACAGGGATGATGTCATGAGTGATGTCATGAGTGATGCCAGTGACCATGTCATGAGTGATGTAATATGTGATGTCATGAGCAGTGGATTGCGGGTGCGCGGGTTATAGTTATCTGAACTAACTATAACGGGGGAATTTCAATGGTTTTTTACGAGTGAAATGTCCAGCTAACTATAACATGTGTGAAACCTATGGTTTTTTAAGTGAATATATATATATATATATATATATATATATATATATATATATATATATATATCCAAAATCTGCCTTTAAAAAAGTTTATTTCCACGCTACGCGTTTCGGCGATGAAGCCTTGTTCACACGATGGAAAGAAAAGATCATGTCACCATTATGTACACAACTTCTTTCACGTAAAACATTTGACATAGACAGAGGACTGTGCCCTACACTGTCCCACCCGAACTCGGGAAACTGTGGTGGCCATTTTGGAACTGGTTTCTTGCGGGAAACAACGAGCTTCCAAGCTCTCTTCTCATACACTCATGGGACTTCCTGTTGCTTTTTTCATTTGGAACAACTCAATCGTATTCCCCATCACCTCTTTGGAATGAAGTGGATGTACACTGTAATGTTCATAGATTTCTTCACATCTGGACATGTCCACTTTTTCAATTTGTCCACTTAATGTTTCAGTATCTTCTGCTAAATCTATTTCTTCTTCTCCTACAAACACATTTCTATAGTACTCATTATTTGTATCAGATACAATGATGCCTTTTGCACTTTTCTAACATCCACTAACTCTTGCCAGATTTTCTTATTCTTAGTAGGAACACCATTAACTAGAATGACTAGTGGATCATTTTCTGCATGGTCTACACCAATAGTTTCAATATTTTTCCTTAAATGTAACGGTAAATACACAACTCTTCCTTTCAATCCTCTTTGTAGCTCTGATGGAGGTAATTTACCTGTTTTAGGCTCCATACGACCAATAGCCTGAAACGGGTGAACACATTGAATGAGAATAGACTCATACGTATTTAAATCTATCAGCTCTGGAGGAATAGCAACCAACTCTAGATTATTATGAACAGCTCTAGCAGGCATTTTATTCTCAACTATTTTGTTATAACAATATTTGCAAATACGCTGCTCAAATCCCAAATCAAAACAATCCTCTACCAATAAATAAGTTGCAAATTCCTTCCACTTATCATTATCTTCTATTTCACTTTTTAAATACAGATTGACACCCCTAGTCTGATTTTTATAGTGACTTCGCCGACAACAAATACAAGAAACATTTGGTCTTTCACCTGAAATTACCTTAAACTTTGTGATTTCATCCTCAAAATGTTTTGTAATCACGGGTTCTACATTGTCCTCAACATTTTGTTCTACTAATGTGTCAGTTTCTGCACTCTCTTGCTGAGGACCAAAGTAACAAAACTCAATATCATCACAAACCTGCTTCACATCTGATACTGACTCACGCAAAAGAGCACTGTTCAACTCATTTAACTTTAGTGCTCGACTTTTTGCATAATACAATCTTCTCACTAACTTCCGCATCTGAGTATGATGTACTGCCAACATCCTGAAATGGTGAAAAACACTTTGACAAACTTTCCTAGAAAGACAAGCCAGAGAATGACCTTGCAATCCAGTATTTTTTCTCACTCTTGAGACACCTTGATCTTTTGTTTAACGCTTTTTTTACTATATGCTCGTAAAAAACTACATAATTTATCAATAGATTCTTGTCGTACACTACAAATACTACTGCAATCCCAAGAGTACACAGGGTGTTTAGGACGTCTCCCTAGAACTTCATCAGCTATCACTTCTTCTGCATTTCTTTCAACCATTTTCTCTTTGTCAATTGGACAACCATCTCTAACCTCATAACCTCGACCGCTGGTGTCAACTGCATACAATAATTTATTGCTCTGTAAATAACTCTCTTCATTAAAGAAAGGCTCTGAACTGGAACTGTGTTTCCATTCTCCCAAAAAAACATCACAAACTTTTTTTCTATTAATTACTCTTTTCCTCCAACTTTTGGCCTTCATTAAATGGATTGGTTTATCTAGTGATCGAATTCTGTTAAATACTAAAATGAATAGTTTACTTTTTACTTCAAAAGCCTTTTCAACAATGGTTTCAATATGCTTCATCTTTTTATAAAATAGAGCTCTCTTTTTATATTTCTTCATATCTTTCAGCAAATTATGTACTACTCTCTTGTAAAATATTTTTTTGCGTATTTCCTTATACTGATTTTGCCTTCTTTTACCATACTTTGTCTCCTTTGACTGTTTATTTGCTTTTTTGCCTTTCCTCTTATTTTGAATTTTTTTTCTAGTTGAAGCATTCTCAGAGGTTTCAGCATTCTATACATTCTGTTTGGTCCTACAAACATTTTTAATAAATTGCTTTGTGATCTTACCAGAAGATTTTTTCTTTTTAGCCACATTATGTTGTTCATTCAATACTTTTTAGTTGATGTTTCTTCAAGTAATTCTCCTGTCTCTGTTCTTTTCTTTTTCTTTTTTTTCTGGCATGATTTCTCTATTGTAACGGTGAAGAACAGTATCTGTAAAAAATAATCACAAATAAATGTATATTAATAACTTTCAAATGTATACTATTCTATTACTGTACAAACACATTTTATATAAATACTGACTAAGAAACTATAGCCGTGAAGCACAAGTGTGACGATGGTTAAAACACTACATGCAGAGTGCATACTACTTTGAAGCAGTTCATGCCCTAAAGCCAGCCTCACTAAAAGACTACAACCTAACTTACTGAATGATTACAGTACTCTAAGGAGAGACACTGGGTGAGTGACAGGGTGTTTGCTAGAAGTGTATGGATACTGACTGGGATATTGATGGTGTGAAAGACAAGTGTGTAGGTGATTAGAGACCTACATGCATAGTGGATACGTGTTTGAATCCATCCATATGTTAAGGCCTGTCTCAGTTCATTAGTACTTGGATACTGACTGAATGTTTTGAGTATTGCAAGGAGAGTGCCAGGATGAATTTATAAGTGTTTGTATTTTGGTGCAGTAACTACATTAGTACATGGTGCTGAATAAGTCACTGGAGAAATATAAAGGGAGTGACAGGGTGTTTGCGGGAACTGTATGAATACTGTCTGGGATATTGAAGGTGTGAAAGACAAGTGTGTAGGTGGTACAGACCTACATGTATAGTGGATAGACATTTGAAACAGTCCATACAGTAACACTTGGATCTTTGCAAAACTACCCGAGTACTGACTGAATCATTAGAGTACTACAAACAGAGTGAATAGATTAGCACTTCGTGCCAAATGAGTCAGTGGAGGTGTGCAATTGAAGTGACAGAGTGTTTATTGGAGTTTATAGATACTGACTGGGAAATTGAAGGTCTGAAAGACAATTGTGTTGGTACTTAGAGGCCTGCATGCATACTGGACAGACGTTTGAATCAATCCATGTGCTAAGGCCTGCCTCACTCCATTAGTTAGAGGCCTGCATGCATACTGGACAGACGTTTGAATCAATCCATGTGCTAAGGCCTGCCTCACTCCATTAGTACTTAGGTACTGACTGAATGATTAGACTATTGCAAGAAGCGTGCCTGGGTGAATTCATAAGTGTTTCAGTTTTGGCGCAGTGAATGCATTACTACATGGTGCTGAATAAGTCACTGGAAGAGTGCAAGGGGAGTGACAGGGTGTTTGCTGATAGTACATGGATACTGACTGGGGAATTCAAGCTGTTAAAGACAAGTGTATAGTATGTTAGAAGACTGCATGCATACTGCATAGACATTTGAAGCAGTCCATGTGGTAATGTATGGTTCACTACATGAGTACCTGGGAACTGACTGAATCATTAGACTACTGCTAGGAGAGTCCCTGGGTACAATTTTTAAGTTTTTCGGTTTTGGCGCAGTGAATAGATTAGTACATGGCACTGGATCAGTCACTGGAGGAGTGCAAGATGAGTGACAGGGTGTTTATTGAAGTATATAGATACTGACTAGTTAATTAAAGAAGTGAAAGACAAGTGTGGAGGTGACTAGAGGCCTGCATGCATACTGGATAGACGTTTAAACAGTCCATGAGCTAAGACCTCAGACACTGCATGATTACTTGGGTACTGACTGAATCATTACACTACTGCAAGGAGAGTGCCTGGGTTAATCTTTTTAAGTTTTTGTGTTTTGGTGCAGTGAATAGATTACTACATAGTGCCAGATGAGTCAGTAGAGGTGTGCAAGTGGACTGAAAGAGTGTTTACTGGACTTTATAGATACTGACTAGTTAATTGAACAAGTGAAAGACAAGTGTTTAGGTGACTAGAGGCCTGCATGCATACTGGACAGACGTTTCAATCAATCCATGTGCTAAGGCCTGCCTCACTCCATTAGTACTTAGGTACTGACTGAATGATTAGACTGTTGCAAGAAGAGTGCCTGGGTGAATTTATAAGTGTTTCAGTTTTGGCGCAATGAATGCATTACTACATAGTGCTGAATAACTCACTGGAAGAGTGCAAGAGGAGTGACAGGGGGTTTGCTTAAAGTACATGCATACTGACTGGAGAATTCTAGCTGTTAAAGACAAGTGTATAGTAGGTTAGAAGCCTGCATGCATACTGGATACAACTTTGAAGCAGTCCATGTGGTAATGCACAGTTCACTGCATGAGTACCTGCGTACTGACTGAATCATTAAACTACTGCTAGGAGACTGTCAGGATGAAACATTTACGTTTTTTGGTTTTGGCGCAGGGAATAGATTAGTACATGGTACTGGATCAGTCACTGGAGGAGTGCAAGATAAGTGACAGGGTGTTTATTGAAGTATATAGATACTGACTAGTTAATTAAAGAAGTCAAAGACAAGTGTGTAGGTGACTAGAGGCCTGGATGCAAATTGTATAGACGTTTAAACTGTCCATGACATAAGACCTCAGACACTGCATGATTACTTGGGTACTGACTGAATCATTACACTACTGCAAGGAGAGTGCCTGGGTTAATCTTTTTAAGTTTTTGTGTTTTGGTGCAGTAAATAGATTACTACATAGTGCCAGATGAGTCAGTAGAGGTGTGGAAGTGGACTGAAAGAGTGCTTACTGGAGTTTATAGATACTGACTACTTAATTGAAAAAGTGAAAGACAAATGTATAGGTGACTAGAGGCCTGCATGCATACTGGACAGACGTTCGAAGCACTCCATGGGCTAAGGCGTGGGTCACTGCATGAGTACCTGGGTACTGACTGAATCATTAGAGTACTGGAAGGAGAGTGCCTGGATAAATATTTTAAGTTTTTGGGTTTTGGCACAGTGGATAGATTAGTACATGCTGCTGAATGAGTCACTGGAGGTGTGCAAGGGGAGTGACAGGGTGTTCATTGGAGTATATAGATACTGACAGGGCAAATGAAGGTGTGAAAGACAATTGTGTAGGTGGTTAGAGGCCTGCATGCATAGTGGATAGTCATTTGAAGTAGTCCATGTGCTAAAACCAGGTTCACTACATAAGTACCTGGCTACTGACTGAATCATTAGAGAAGTACAAGGAGAGTGCCTCAGTGAATTTATAAGTGTTTGACTTTTGGCACAGTAAATGGATTACTAGATGGTGCTGAATGGGTCACTAGAGAAGTGTAAGGAGAGTGACAGGGTGTTTGCGGAAACTGTACAAATACTGACTGGGATATTGAAGGTGTGAAAGACAAGTGTGTAGGTGGTTAGAGGCCTGCATGCATACATCTGAAAGAAACACGTTAGTTAGATTCCTCACCTTAGAATATCCCCAGGCGTCAGACTGGATCCGGAAGATTTTTCGTCAGCAATACCCCTTGCGCGTCGCTAGGCGTCGTCTGCGGCTCCGCGTCCGTCGTCGGCGTCGTGCGCCGGAATGACGTCGTCGGAGTACTTAGACGCCGCCCTCGCGCGCTGACGTCAGTTCTTCTTTTTTCCGCACCAGTAAGCGCAGATCCGGGAGAGCTACCCCTTTAGTCATTTTTTGACTAACTTTTTCGATCCTTTTTGATCTTGTCTCGACTTCGGTGCCGGTAGGATGCCTGGTTTTAAAGCCTGTGCTGACTGTAGCCGCTTGATGTCGGTTACGGACCATCACGCCGGTGCCTTTACTGCTTGGGCCTCGACCACGACGCAGAGTCGTGTTCGGACTGCAAGGCCCTGACCTCGAAGGCTAGACGGGAGCGGTCCCGTAAGCTTCTCGAGATTTGCCACTCGGCTCCGCGAGCCTCTCGATCCCGGTCCAGGAGGAGGTCCAAGGATCGGTCGCGGAGCCTCAGCCGACGTCACCATCGGTCGTCGGGATCCAAGTCTTTGGGTAAGTCGAAGCATTCCAAGAAGTCCAAGAGGCGACACCGCTCTTCGGACTCCCCTCGCCGGTCGCGCGACTCGGCCGAGGGCGGAGCCGCAGGCGCCGCGCAAGTCCCCATACCCACCGGTCCCTGGGACTGACGCGACGCCGGCGGAAGTCAGTGCCTTCCTCTCGGCCATGAGGAGCCTGGCTCCGCCGTCGACGCCCGCTGGCGCACCTTCGGGCCCCGCGGACCCGACTGGGCTGCCTTGCCTGCCGGCGGCTCTGGCCCCGGCGCCGTTGACGGCTCCTTCCTCGACGCCGCAAGCGCCCGAGGGACCCGTTCCCGAGTCCCCGCCGACGCCGGTCGACCTCGTCACGCCTCCTCTACCGGCGTCGACACCGGTACCACCCCCGACGCCGACGCCGACTCCGCTCGACGTCGAGCCCCAGTTCAGTCCCGCTCCGGGCCCGGCGCCGATACGGCGTCGATGGACGCCGCGTTCGGCGCCGCTGGAGACACATTTTGTCTACCGCCCGGCTCCGCTCCTTCCTCCTGTATACCAGGAATCGGATGATGGGGACAACTGGGAGGGATCCGAGGATCCTATGGCCGCTCAGGCTCAAATGTCACAGGACTGGGCAGATGAACTGGGGGAGGCCAGTGGCCTGGATACCTCTCCGGACACTGGATTCGTCTCTCCTCCGACTGTGGCTTCGGAGGAGGGCGCTGCTTTCTCTGTCGTGCTGCGCAAGGCGGCCGCAGCCCTTGGGCTCGAGCTACCTGCCGTGGCTGTGAGGACTAACGTCCTCACTGAGGTGCTTCAGTCTACAGCAAGCTCCACTGAGCCTCTGCTGCAATTCAATGAGGCCCTCATTGACGTTTTGCAGGGCACCTGGTCCAAGCCCTCCACAGTTCCTCCTGTGGACAGGAACGTCGCCAGGCGCCACCGCCCTGCTCCGGGCGACCCCAGTTTTCTGTCCCAACACCCTACCCCCGAGAGCCTGGTTATCCAGGCCTCTACCTCCCAATCCTCCTTCCCGACCGCTCCGCCGGACCGGGATTCCAAGAGACTGGAACAGTTTGGCAAGAAGCTGTTCTCCTCCCTTAGTTTGGGCCTGCGGTCTTTGAACACCGCCTGTCTCTTGGACCGTTATTCCCACTCTCTGTGGGATGCGGTGGAGGACGTGCTGCCCCTGTGTCCGGAGGAGGTCCGGACATGACTTACCCAGGCTCTGGCCGATGGGAGGGATGCAGCGCGACATGCTATCCGATGTGGGCTTGACACTACGGACTCGCTGGGTAGGGCAATTTCTACCACAGTGGCGCTTAGACGTCACGCCTGGCTGCGGTCCACGTCATTTTCGGGCGATGTCCAGAGCACTCTCATGGACATGCCCTTTGATGGCACTCGCATTTTTGGAGAGAAAGCGGACAGTGCGCTGAATCGCTTTAAGGACTCCCGGGCTACGGCCAAGTCCTTGGGCCTCTCGGCCCCGCGGTCGCAAACTTCCGCCTTTCGCCCCTTTCGTGGCCAAGGAAGGGGTGCCTCCTCACGTACGCCTAGCCACCAGCCGCAGAACCAACCTGCGTGCGGTCGTGGACGTGGTTTCCGCCGAGGCGGTTCTGGAGGACGACGCGGTCAGCCCACATCCACCCCGGCAGCATCCGCCTCAAAGCCTTCCTAGTCCGAGCTTTCAGGCCCATTCCACGCCAGTGGGCGGCAGAGTTCGCCATCACCTGCTCCACTGGCGGTCCATCACATCGGACAGGTGGGTGCTGCAAATCGTCTGAAGGGGCTACTCCCTCCCCTTCGAGACGACCCCTCCAGCCATGCCACTGCAGCACCACCGTATCTCGGGGGATCATTTGAATCTTCTCTACGAGGAAGCGCGTTCCGAGCCCAGAAGTAGGTCGTGGTTGTTATTCCCACTACTTTCTGGTTCCCAAGAAGGGCAAAGGGGGCCTACGCCCTATCTTGGACCTCCGGAACGTCAATGCCTTCCTCCGGAAGGAAAGGTTCAAGATGTTAACTTTGGCTCAGGTTCTAGCTGCCCTAGACCCTGGAGACTGGATGGTAGCGTTGGACTTGCAGGACGCATATTTCCACATCCCCGTCCTGCCGGCCCACCGGCGTTACCGGCGTTACCTGCGGTTCACGGTGGGCCAAGAGCACTTTCAGTTTACCGTGCTCCCCTTCGGCCTCACCAGTGCCCCTCGGGTGTTCACGAAAGTGAAGGCGGTGGTCGCAGCTCATCTGCGCGAATCAGGGATTCCAGTCTTCCCCTATCTCGACGACTGGTTGTTGAAGGCGGGCTCGCCCCAGACAGTCGTCTCCCTCCTCCAGACTACGGCGGATCTCCTGCATTTGCTGGGATTTTCCATCAACGTGCCGAAGTCACACTTGAGTCCCTCTCAGAAGCTCCTCTTCATCGGAGCGGTTCTCGATTCGGCGCAGTTCCGGGTCTATCCGCCGGAACAGCGGGTCCGGGATATACAGGCCCTGATTCCCATCTTTCGGCCTCTATCCTGGGTTTCGGTCAGGCTAGTGTTGCGGCTTCTGGGGCTGATGGCCTCCTGCATCCTACTAGTGCATCACGCCAGGCGGCGCATGCGGGCTCTGCAGTGGGACCTGAAGTTTCAGAGGGCCCAGCATCACGGCAACCTGTCCGACCATGTCTTGATCTCGGAGGGCACTGCACAGCAGTTGCAGTGGTGGCTCACGGACCGCGATTGGGTCAAGGGCAAGAGCCTCTCCCTTCCCCAACCGGAGCATGTTGTAGTGACGGATGCGTCCCTCCTGGGATGGGGTGGCCATATGGGAGAAGCGGAGATCAGAGGCCTCTGGTCTCCGGCGGAGTCTCGTCTCCACATCAACCTGTTGGAGTTGAGAGCGATCCGACTTGCACTGAAAGCCTTCCTTCCCTCTGTCAGGGGAAGTGTCGTGCAGGTGTTCACGGACAACATCACCGCCATGTGGTATTGCAACAAACAGGGCGGGGTGGGGTCGTGGACCCTTTGTCAGGAGGCTCTGCGCCTCTGGACGTGGCTGGAACACCAGGGCATCACCCTAGTGATTCAACATCTGGCGGGCTCTCTGAACGCCAGAGCAGACAAACTCAGCCGCCGGTGCATGATGGATCACGAATGGCGTCTGAACTCCGAAGTGGCGCAAGGTCTCTTTCAGCAGTGGGGAGAGCCTTGGTTAGATCTATTCGCCACCGAAGAGAACGCGCAATGTCAGCAGTTCTGCGCGTTGGAATTTCCAAGGCGGCACTCGCTCGACGACGCTTTTCGTCACGAGTGGAGTTGCGGTCTGTTGTACACCTTTCCGCCTATACCACTTCTGCTCAGAGTGCTGAAGAAGATCAGGCACGACCGGGCCCAAGTCATCTTGGTGGCTCCGGATTGGGCACGAAGGTACTGGTATCCCGAGCTACTCAGTATGTTGACCGATCCTCCGATACGTCTGCCCCTTCGGGAGGATCTTCTGTCGCAGCAGCAGGGGACGGTCCTCCACCCAAACCTGTCCAGCCTCCACCTCCATGCGTGGAGATTGAGCGGCGGCAGTTGATGCCATTTGACTTGCCTCCTGAAGTCTGTGATATCATTCTGGCAGCCAGGCGTCCCTCCACAAAGACGGTATACGCCTGCCGGTGGAACAAATTTGTGGCATGGTGCACAGCAAAGGCTGTGGATCCCCTTTCCGCCCCTCTTTCTGAGGTTTTACTGTTTCTTCTTTCTTTGGCCCGGCAGGGCTCTGCCCTGGGCACCGTGAAAGGTTATCTTGCTGCCATCTCTGCCTTCTTGCAGCTTCCTGATCAGCCTTCTCTTTTCAAGTCCCCTGTAGTTACACGCTTTCTAAAAGGCATTACTCACACGTTCCCTCCTGTCCCTTTTGTAATGCCTCAGTGGGACTTGAATCTTGTTCTCACATTTCTAATGTGTGCTCCCTTTGAGCCTCTTCATAATTGTCCTCTTCGTCTACTGACGCTTAAGACTGCTTTTCTGGTAGCCATCACCTCGGCTAGACGGGTGAGTGAGCTCCAGGCTTTATCTTCAAAGCCTCCTTTTCTCTCTGTTCATCCGGACAAGGTTGTCCTTCGGCCTCGTCCCTCCTTTCTTCCGAAAGTGGTGACTCCATTTCATCTTGGGCAGTCTGTCACCTTGCCCACCTTCTTTCCGCCTCCGCATCCTTCCAAAGAGGAAGAGAGGCTCCACCGTCTGGACCCAAAACGTGCGCTCTCCTTTTATTTGGACCGCACAAAGCAGTTCCGGGTGGACGACCAACTTTTCGTTGGATACGTGGGTGCTAAGAAGGGGAAAGCTGTGCACAAATGGACCATCTCTCGGTGGGTCGTTTTGTGCATCAAAATTTGTTACTCCTTGGCAAAAAAGGACCCTCCTGTTGGGCTGCGCGCCCATTCTACTCGGGCCACAGCGGCTACTACTGCTTTGGGACGGGGTGTCCCTTTGCAGGACATCTGTCAGGCGGCAACGTGGGCTTCGCTACACACGTTTGCCAGGCATTATTGCCTTGACAGCCAAGTCCGGAGGGATGGCTTCTTTGGCCGTTCTGTCCTCCAGGACTTTCTGGTGTGATCTTGGTTCGCAGACCCACCACCGGGGATGGTATTGCTTGGGTATCTATTCTAAGGTGAGGAATCTAACTAACGTGTTTCTTTCAGATGAACAAGTTACTTACCTTCGGTAACGATGTATCTGTAAGAAACATTAGTTAGTTAGATTCCTCACCGACCCACCCATCCTCCCCGTTCTGTGAACTGACATCTAGGGTTAAGGTTATTCTTTTCAGGCCCCTAGATTTTATTTTTTGGCACCAGTGTCGGTCTTTGCATGGCTCTGCGTTCCTGGCGTGGAAAGCTATGTACAAGAACTGACGTCAGCGCGCGAGGGCGGCGTCTAAGTACTCTGACGACATCATTCCGGCGCACGACGCCGATGACGGACGCGGAGCCGCAGACGACGCCTAGCGACGCGCAAGGGGTATTGCTGACGAAAAATCTTCCGGATCCAGTCTGACGCCTGGGGATATTCTAAGGTGAGGAATCTAACTAACAAATGTTTCTTACAGATACATCGTTACCGAAGGTAAGTAACTTGTTCTACACAGACATTTAAAGCAGTCCATTATCTAAGGCCTGGGTCACTGCATGAGTACCTGAGTACTGACTGAATCATTAGAGTACTGCAAGGAGAGTGCCTGCATGAATCTTTTAAGTTTTTGGGTTTTGGCGCAGTGAATAGATTAGTACATGGTGCTGGATGAATCACTGGGGGTGTGCAAGGGGAGTGGCAGGGTGTTTATTAGAGTATATAGATACTGACTGGGCAATTGAAGGTGTGAAAGACAATTGTATAGGTGATTTGAGGCAAGCAAGCATAGTGGATAGACGTTTGAAGTAGTCCATGTGCTAAGTCCGGGTTCACTACATAAGTACCTGGGTACTAACTGAATCATTAGATTACTACAAGGAGAGTGCCTCGGTGAATTTATAAATGGTTGGGTTTCGGTGCAGGCAATGGATTAGTACATCGTGCTGAATGAGTCACTAGGGGAGTACAAGGGGAGTGACAGGATGTTTGCTGGAAGTGTATGGATAATGACTGGTGAATCGCAGGTATGAAAGACAAGTGTGTAGATGGTTAGAGGACTGCATGCATAGTGGATAGGGGTTTGAAGCAGTCCATGTGCTAAGGCCTGGTCACTGAATGAGCACTTGGGTACTGACTGAATGATTAGAGTACTGCAAGGACACTGCCTGGGTGAATTTATAAGTGTTTGGCTTTTGGCGCAGTGAATGGATTAGAACATGGTGCTGAATGAGTTACTGGAGGAGTGCAAGGGGAGTGACAGGGTGTTTGCTGGAGTGTATGGATACTGACTAGGGAATTGAAGGTGTGAAAGACAAGTGTGTAGGTGGTTAGAGGACAGCATGCATAGTGGATAGGGGTTTGAAGCAGTCCATGTGCTAAGGCCTGGCTCGCTGCATGAGTACTTGGATACTGACTGAATGATTAGAGTACTGCAAGGAGAGTGCCTGGGTGAATTTATAAGTGGTTGGTTTTTGGCACAGTGAATGAATTAGTACATGGTGCTGAATGGGTCACTAGAGGAGTACAAGGGGAGTGACAGGGTGTTTGCTGGAAGTGTATGGATACTGTCTGTGGAATTAAAGATGTGAAAGAGAACTGTGCAGACGGTTAGAGGACTGCATGCATAGTGGATAAGCGTTTGAATCAATGCATGTGCTAAGGCCTGCCTCACTCCATTACTACTTGGATATTAACTGAATGTTTACAGTATTGCAAGGACAGTTCCTGGGTGAATACATAAGCAATGACTACCTTCTAAGTCTACCAAAACTTGAGAACAGGAAAGGTTTTTAAGCAGTTATGTGTATGCAAAGATATGAAGTACCCAAATGCTCAGGGCCGGACTGGGAACCACAACCGGCCCTGGCAAAGTGCTCGGCCGGCCCCCTCGGGTGCCGCCGAGCTCTGTGCCAGGGCTGGTTTTCGGCCGATTTTGTTACAGGGCCAATTTTGCAGCTATGCTGCAAGAACGGCCCTGTAACAAAAACGGCCCCCAGGGGCCCAAAACCGGCACCCGCCTGTGCGGCGCACCGGGGGATTTCCCGGTGCCCGCTACGGCCAGTCCGGCCTTGCAAATGCTTCTCTCACAGTGGTTTCCAAATGCACAAAGACTCACAGTGTGATTCTAGACAAGCAACACTATCCCTAGAAGTTTACCAAAACTCATTCACTACTCTGGAAGGGGTAAGGAGACTGCACACAATCTACATATTTCAGTACTGCACTTTAGTGTCAAAGCCTGACTCACTTTATCAATGCATAAGCAAAGACTGGCTTGTAATGCTACTAAAACTTGACAACATGACAGGTTTTAACCCCTTCGATGCTGCGCAGATTCCGCCGCTGTGCTGACGGAATCTTGCGCGGGCGTGGTCATGACGGAATGGTTCCGTCATGAGCACAGCTCAACCGTGGGTCATGACGGAACCATTCCGTCATGAGCACCGAAGGTGTTAAAACAGTTATCTGTCAGCAAATACATGATGTTACCAAATGCTTCTCTCACAATGGTTACCCAAATGCACACAGTCTCACAGTGTGATTCTAGACAAGCAACACTATCCCTAGGACTTTACCAAAACTCATTCACTACTGTGGAAGGGGTAAGGGGACTGCACACAATCTACATATTTCAGTACTGCACTTTAGTGTCAAAGCCTGACTCATTTTATCAATGCATAAGCAAAGACTGGCTTCTAATGCTACTAAAACTTGACAACATGACAGGTTTTAAAACAGTTATCTGTCAGCAAATACACGATGTTACCAAATGCTTCTCTCACAATGCTTACCCAAATACACACAGACTCACAGTGTGATTGTAGACCGCCATCTATCCCTTGTACAAAATACATTTACTAGACTACAAGATCTAGGGTGACTGCACACATTACAGAAAATGTTCTACTACACATTAGTACCAAAATGCTTCTCTCAAAATGATTCCTAAATGCACACAGACTCACTGTGTGATTCTAGACAAACAACACTATCCCTTGCACTATACCAAAACACATTTCTTAATCTACGAGTACTACATTTTAGTGTAGAAACATGACTCATTTTACAAATTCATAAACAATGACTGGTTTCTAATTCTACCAAAACATAAAAACATCACACTTATCTGTCTGCAAACACATGAAAGACACAAATTCTTATCACAGAATGGTTTCTACATGCACACACACTGTCAATAAGATTGTAGACAAAAAAAAACTACTCCCTGCACTTTAGCAGGAGAAATACATGAGTCTAATTAAAATCAAAATAGACCTCATACATCCCCTCACAATTAAATAACTCACCTTTTCAAGTTTTTGTAGATTAAGAAGTATATCAGTCACACACCAGATTTTCCTATACAGAATCTCTGCACTGTGCGCCTGTCAGCAAAACCAAAGAATGGCAAAGTTTCCCTCTCATTTTCCACACATATACATGTAAACATCAAATCACAATCCTTCCCACATTAATTCAAAAGCTAACACACATTTCTATTGGTTACACATTTCAACTCTTTACAAATGACATAAATTTGAACCTTACCCCCAATCTGCCTCCTGCCTGTTACCATAGAAACAGGTCATGGAACACTTAACTGAGCACACAGGTCACAAGTTCAGCACACAATGTTGCTAATCAAAACAGAAAGTGTGCTTGACTTTTCAACATATCAGCTTATCATATATAATGTTCTTTTCAATCAGTTTTTTTGTTAACCAATAAGAATCATGCGTTTAAAAAACAGAAACATGCACCCTACCTTTCAGTGTAGAAGGTTGTCAAACAACCAATGATTTCTTGTCTTTTTTCAAAACTGCATCTTAGCCACCATTTTAGAAAAATCTTACTTTTCAAACTGCCATTTCATTTACAGAGACCATCTGAGTGCATCCAGACCTCCCTTCAAGATGCTTAGAGTGTGGATTGTGGGACACAGCTATATTTTCTGGAGCCAAAGGTATGCAGAAAACAAAGGCATTCATAAAGACCTAGGTTTTCCAAATGTAGACATTAAATGGATTGGACAGAGAGGATTAAAGTGGCACCAATTGATGCCATTGGTAAAATACTTTATGCATATCCAACACCCTGACCTCATAATAGTGCACTGTGGTGGCAATGACCTAGGCACTTTGACTGGGGTAGGTCTGGAAATGCTTATGAAGGACACCTTTGCAGGATTGAATTCACTTTTTCCCAAAACTGCCTTTGTGTATTCTAACATATGCCAAAGGCAGAAATGGAACTGGTCCAATCATTTTTGTCCACAGATTGAGAAAGCTAGAAAACATGTGAATAAATCTGTTTCTGCTTTTCTCCGAGACTAGAGAATGGGGTCCATTTACAATAACAATCTGCGCTTTCATATGCAAGAGATGTATAGGAGAGATGGAGTACACTTTACTGATGAAGGAAACCGAGTCTTCCTCAACAGCTTTTGACTCTGTATAGGTACTTACTTATAAGTACCAAAAACTCTCAATGAACACAACGGCCCTTTTTAGAGCCACTCAAGAACGAAACACTTAAGCTTGATGTTTATCTCCAAAAAATGTTAGCTTTTTTTCCTTGGATCCGCGCACCCAACGCGTTGGGAACCGCGCACCCAACGCAAGAGAAATCGTGCACTCAACGCGTTAGGATGCGCGACTCCTAATTTTAACGTAAAAAAAAAAAGCCCCTATCACTAATTTTTATTATCCCCGGGGACACCATCCGTTGGGGACCATGGGGGGAGCCCCCAAGGTCCCAGCCGGCTCCCCGCGTCCTTCAGGAGCCGGCATTGCTTTTCCACATGGGGAGCTGCTAACATGCAGCTCCCCATGTGGAAAAGCAATATCGTTTGGATTTTGAAAGAGAGAGCCGGTTTCCCTGCTCTCTCTTTCAATATCCTAACAAAGTTTGCTATGGGAGGGCGGAAGTCTCCCGCCCTCTAATAGCAAACAACAGTGTCCTGGGGGTGGGCACCCCAGGACACTGTAGGAGCCGGCCCTGGGGGGTGGCGGTCCCCAGGGCCCTCAAGGGCTCCAGGAGGGGGGCCATGCAGCCCCCCTCCCCCCTTCATGATTACAGATTTTGCCCCCGGGATTTGGCCCCCCGGGGGCTAATTATTAACGAAGCGCGGAAGCCCGCACTTCTGTTTTTTTTTTTTTTGGTCCGGATCGCGCATTTTGCAGTTTTCTTTTTTTTTTAAAAGGGGGCCCCAAGGGGTCCTTCTGGGACCCCCTAAGCAACACTAGAGGGTCATAGTATTTCTACCCTGCCCCCTTTACATCTTTCACACACTTATTTCCCTTACTTAATCAGCCTCGCTTCTACCGAGGCACAAAATGGCTGCCAACAGTTCCTGCTTTCGAATGTTGACAGACACTTGACAGCCAATTAGCATTCAGCGCCTGATCGGGAGGGTGCGCGCTCGGTTTGCAGAGGGTGTGCTCAGGGTGCGCATAGGGTGCGCGGATCCTCCGAGACCATAGATATATCTATCTTTTTTACTCTAATTTTCTCAGGAACTACTGAACGGATTTACACCATTTATGCAAAAGGCACGAGTCTGAACTGAGGACTACCTCTTTGCCAAATTTGGTGTAATTCCGTTCAGCAGTTCGGGCTGTAGCTGCGTCAACAGGGCCTATGGGAAATTGCATGGGGAAAACTTGTTTTGGGACCCCCCTTTTTTCTCAGGCCCCCGCTTGACGAATCACCACAAATCTTTCAGGATAGGAGCGGACCGGAGCTGGCCAAAAGTTTGGAAAATTTCGCGAAGATTCGTCAACCGGTGCCAGACTTATTGGGATTAGGATGTTGCAGATTTCCTATGGAAAATAGGTCCTAAATATAACTACCTACTGGCGACCGCCAGTAGGTAATATATGTACGCATGTGACGTAATAATCCTAATGAAATAAGGTGCACCAAAGGTATTGAAAGTGCGTGTTTTGCCATATATGTGTGTACATATTAACGTTTTTCATTTCAGAAACTTCTGGATTGCTAATATTAATATTTTATAGATTTAGATTGTAAGATGGTGAGCTAAAATGCATCTAATGCAGGGCATTCGGCAGGGAATAGAGAGAATGAATCATGTGTGTTTAATGCTTTCTACATAAATTGTGACCAGTTGTCATTTTTGCTTAAAATTATAGCATTAGTTATTTTGCCACATATAAGAGTACTGCGGCAACAAATTATGGACGGAATTCTGAATGATTCAAACATTCACCCCAGTTAAGAGATCTGGGTTAAATCCATCGTTCTTTTGCTCATTACGCCACCCCAGTTTGGACCCAGCCACATGCAAATCAGTCTTGATCCTGTTCCTAATAGGAACAGTCCAGTCCAGTCCTCCCTGGACTGGAAACGAACATCCTGGGACTGGGATTGGGGTAACACCCCTCAGCCAGGCTAGCTTGAATCCAGTGGCACAGTGAGCAAAGGACCCACTTCTGGGCATACCCATCCCACTTAGGACAAAAGTGCTGCAGCAACAAATGATGGACGGAATGCTGAATGAATCAAACATTCACCCCCTGTCAAGAGGTCTGGGTTAAATCCATAGTCAAGCTAGTCTGGCTGATGAGGTGTGAAACCACGAACCCGGTCTGATGGATTTAGGTCCATGTAGCTGTACTGGGGTGAATGTTAGACATTGTTGAACATTCTGCCCATCAATTGTTCTTTTTGCATTTGTCACCCCTAGTGGGACGGGTATGCTCAGACGTGGGTCCTGTGCTCTGCATGCCACTGGAGTCAAGCTAGCCTGGATGATGAGTGAAACCCCAAAATACCAGGATGCTTGTTTCTGGTCCAGGGAGGGCCTGGCAGTTCGAGTTGGAATGTTCCCATGGGGAGCAGGGTCAAGACTGATTTCCATACTGGGTGGATGATTGACATTGTTCCATATTCTACCCATCAATTGTTCTTTTTGCACTCATAAGAGTACAGTACTGTATAGCCTGACTCATTATAAAAGATTTTATTTATTGGATTATATGTAGATTGTAGAACTAATATGTTTTAAAGAGAAATGTTGGGTTAGCGTGATTGTGGGCCTTACACTTACGGTTGAGACAGTTAATGCTCTAGCAAAAGTTGTTTTTCTGCATGTTTCTCCTCTGCAGGTGCAGACCAAAGTCATTTGTTAGTTAGTGAAAAGCACATTGTATTTTAGAGATAGAGAGACAAGGAAGAGTTGGCAAGGTCATATGTTTTTACTGAAGAACAAAGGGAGTTTTACCAGTTGGTACTAGCAGAAGAAGGGAGGAACCAAGGACGCGTTGGAAGCGGAGACTAGAAATTGGGAGTAGTGTTCTAGGCACCAAGTTCTTTTCTGCGAACTGGAAAATATATTATGCTGTTTGAGGTCATGTTTTCTCGAATGTTCTTTGTGCATTTTAATTAGTGAAACCAGCTTGGGTTTAGTCAGATTTTCTTTAGACTTGGAGAGGTACAGAACTCTCTTGACATCTCTGATTGTGTGTGTGCCTTAATGCTATACAGGATTCTTTACTTATAGAACTTCTACAGAGGTTTTGATGCTGACACCTTTCTTGCTACCTTGATTCAATAGGGTTTTCCCTACTCCAAGTTTAGGGTAGGGTTGGGTAGATGTGGCAAAAAAGGATTGAAACCATTTGTGTAGTTATCAAATTCATTTTCCTACTTTCTGTATTGTGGCTACTGAGATTCTTATATGTTCTTTGCTTTTAATGACCAATATTGTAAGATGTTTCCGTCTATCTTTGATAATTTTATACTTTTACAGAAGGTTCTTGAGATTGATTTATTTTAGTCTGGCTTTGAGTTTGTAATAAACCTTTTAATAGCAACTTACCGTCTCAGACTTTTATGGCTTGGTCCTAATGATCACACTATACCTTAAGATTTAAATTTTTGTTAACCCCTTTTCCTTTCAAGCTACTAAAAAAGTCTATTGACCAGAATCAAATTAGAAGGAATGGCCAAGAGCGTTCTCACATGTAAACCACAGCAGTACACAAGTGTAAGATCCTCCATCTTAACTATAACCTTGCTTTATTGTCCACCTACTAAGAATTTGCTTTCTGTGTCACTGATTTTCATTTATAAATACTTTCCAGAAAACTTAAACGTGTCCCTAATATGTCTCTATGATGTGTCTCGGAGATGTGTGTGGGAAACAGATCAGTGGTAGTGAGCCTACTTCATGTTTATTTAATTGATACTAAAGCCAAGATTCAGAGTGGGGGCATTTACAACACACTGTAAATACCATTTATCAAGGGTGAGGTAAATACCTTTGATTACGTTTGTGGAATTGCTCAAACTCCTGTTTGCACAGTGATTGGAATTCACCATTACACTCTGCATCAGTGCCTTGGTAGCATTTCAAGCTTGTATTAATCTTTTCAAGAGGAAGGCTACACTTGGTGTTCTGTTGCTGCCGAAAGGTCATGAGGATCTTTTTATTGTCAAATGTAGCTGAATCTGTACCTACAGCCAGGGTTCAGCTGGTCTTTAGGTCAGTCATGCAGTGCCTGATGGGATTGTCTCAAAAATCAGTGTCTGGGCTGTTTCCCTAGCTGTTTGTGGGCCTGTTTAATGTTTAGGTGCGCTGGTTTTTACTGTTGATTTCCCTGGCATATTTTTCTGTTATATGGTTTGCTACTGGGGGACACTTTTATTTTGGTACCTGGGCATATTTTTCTTCCCAGTCCGACCCGACCTACAACATTTGTGGGGGTCGGTGACCACTACTTATAAGGGCAATTCCAGGTAGTTATACCCAGGGTGGAGTCACAGAACCTGTGGAAAAGCTTATGTACTAAATGAGGACACTACTTTCTGTAAAGTTTCAAATATCTTATTTATCCATTTGACTAAACAATTTCTTGCATTCTAAGTGAACCATACTTTCAACAGCAGTAGGAGATCAGTAGATTCCCTTGGGCCTTCTGTAGCCTCACCACAAAGTTTTAATCAACAACTAGAGTGTCAGCATTCTGTATTCATGATAAAAATGAGGCATGCCTGAACGCCATATTGTTGGAATGGGAGTTGTTAACCTTAAAACCTTTCCTATGGAGCTGGCTGAATTAAATGAGCTTTGAAGGATTAGTGCAGATATAAAACCAGCTGCTTAAGCAATGAGCTGTTGTTTGGACATTTCACTTTACTATTTTTACTTATCCCAGTTCCATTTGTCTGTTATTTAATTCCCCCTTATTAATACGTCCTTGCTTCAATATCATTTTTATTGGCAATTAAACATAAGGAAATGATTAAACTTATT
This sequence comes from Triturus cristatus, assembly GCF_964204655.1. Lineage (NCBI taxonomy): Eukaryota > Metazoa > Chordata > Amphibia > Caudata > Salamandridae > Triturus > Triturus cristatus. The sequence continues at coordinate 72,319,347 of NC_140584.1, read as the reverse complement.
TCAGAATATATATATATATAAATGTCTGTATGTATATATTGTAAATGACTACATTTAAAGGTAATTAGTTAAACCGTTTAGTATTTCTAATTTACATTACTTATTTTCAATCAGGTGATTATTTTAAAACATTCAAAATGGTTATAAACTAACCAATTTTCATAAATTAGGAGGTCTTCAAATGTATAATACAAAAAAATGAGAACTTATGTTTTCAGTGACTCCTTTAATTGAGGAATGTGTTGTAGCAGAAATGAGAACCATTTTCAGATATAAATTCAACCTTCTGAACAAAAAAATTAATATTCTAATGCAGTCTTCTTTAGCAGCATGTCTCTTAGTCCATGCTCACTCTGTGAGCCAGGAAACCATTCTTTTTTACTTAAACTCTGTAATCTTTACAGCAGTGTTAGGGAAAGAAGGTGTAGTGATATATGGATTGATAATGTAATGAGACACCCCAGGCACTAGATATGGTTCTACCGGGTGGATATCGACCAACCCAGAACTAATCAAATTTCTGAACTTTGCTAATTGCAGATGTCTAGTATGCAATATTTATTATTTGTTCTGAAATAATTACTGTAAGGTGTACTTCATGTATTTACCTTATAATTTGGGTACCTTTCTTCTCTGATGAAGTACACCATCAATCCTGTTTGCTTCAATGGAAATACATTTCTGGACACATCCTAGACATGCTAGACATGATTGGGAATGATTGGGAAGCTGAAAACCAGTAGGGTCAGTCTGTGTGGTACATTTTGGTCATTTGGGAACTCAATACAAAGGAAATCTAGTATGATATTGGGGAACTAATGAAGAAATTGGGAAAGAACCATGTAGTGAAGTTTTAGGCAGGTGAGAGGCACATAATGGGGACCCTGCACTAATGAAGTGGGTGAGTAATGAACTTCTACTGAAGGTTGATACGGATTGGTGGCAGAAAAGACTCTGCAGTGACAAATGGAATGATGAAGTGGGTGGATCAGAGATCCTCACTGAAACGAAGCAGCAAAGATCTTACAATTATCGATTGGTGGTTAGAAAGACCTTACCTTTTTTGGGGCTAAAGATTGGCCGATTGTTGAGCAGATGTGTTTCCCCATGAAACTACAGACTGCCACAATATCAACGGCACATGAAGCTCTCCGTAGTGATGATATTTAGCAAGTTTATAGTGTGTGTAAGTATGGAGTGCTAGCTTTTGTGCTGTGTCAGTGTGAACACCATACACCACAGTCTCTCCTGTGGTGTAATTTAGAACCTTGCTGGTTGAACTATCTTGTGTAGAGATATTTAGAGAAGCAGACGATGTTCAAGCTCCTGTGTATTTATACTCCCAGGAATTAATTGCACAATAAAGGATTTCAGAATATCAGATTCTGGTATACATATCTACAAACTTGATCACGAGGCCTGGTACCTGGAACCTATCACTACATGAACTGTACCGTGGACCTGCAGCTGTGTTTGGAGGCACCATGATATCGCAGTCCTGTTGGACTGTCTAACATTTTACTTATTAAGTGTTGTGTCACAGGATACATTGCAATCTACAGTATACTGTTGTGAGAACAAATTCTCAAATATAGTTTCAGTGGATGTGGCACAAACTCAAACTGCTGTTAAAGATTTGAATACCCCTGAACTTTCTTTACCTACCACACTAGTCATTTCTGACATGTTTCAATGTTGTCATTGAACCACTCTGGCAGTACACAACCCCACGTCAGAGGACAGGGACGTTTACGTCATCATCACAGCCTTGTCTCTATTTGATCAAGGAGGTCTTGTGCGTAATGTGCAGGTCACATAATGTGAAGCCATCTCAGAACTGGTTCATGTATACTCATGATGTTGGATTAAGTGTCCTCATGCAGCTTGCCTGTATTTTGGTTTTATTATATTCTATTTTGGCGAGTAAGCTCCGGTAGTGTGATCGCATTCTCCACTCCTCTGACTTCTTTGTGTATACTGCTCAATAAGCCACAATAAAATATGAGGCCTTTACAATGATTGCTTCATTTATTAATTGCTTAGATTTGCTACTTATACAGTCTTATGCTATCTAGAGCAAAGGTGTAGCATTGTTTTTACCATATTTATTCATCAAAAAATTCAAAAATTCATTACTGTCTTTGTTTACAAACTGATTTTGATACTTTAATACCTTTATCTTCACATTGTCCTATGGATTACATGAATAGTAAGACCACACAATATGGTTTCAGAAAATGTATGGAATTATATGCCCCCACAAGCTTTCCTACCATCTTCTGGCAAGTCCACAATGAAATGGGAAGAATGTCAAGAGTATTTCATCAATTACATTTCCACATTTGATGCTGGTGAAGATCTTACCACAGACAAGAAAAAGAAAATTCTCTTATATTGTTTAGGTCCCGATGGATTTAAAAGATAAAATCATATTGATCGCAAACTAACACTACCAGGCCAGGGGGTGTGTTCACTAATGCTTTGGAGGAATATCTTTTTCCTTCCTCATTTCAACTGTGTGTTTGGTCATTGATAGGTATATGTTTCACCATAGAAAACAAGGTAAAAATGAGTCCGTTGAGGATTACGTTGCAGCATTTAAGAATTTAGCTCTTACTTGTCATTTTAACAATTTGCATGATGAGCTAATACTTGATCAGATTGCAATGCATGTTACTAATTCCAACATTTAGGATAATTTATGGGCGAAAGGTGAATCACACTTACAAGATGTAATTGATATTGTAAAAAGGGCTGAACTTACAGGATAGTGTGCCAAAACTGTTTTATCGTGAGAGAAGGATGAAGAAGAAAAGGAAAAGGTCACAAAGGTTAAGCCCAATAAAATATTTTCACACAACCAGAAAACATCAGGAAAGAAAGATCAGTCATTGTTTAATAAAAGGGCTAATTCTAGGAATAAATATGTGCAAAGCACTATTGCTGGAAAATGCTATCATTGTAGAACACTGCTCACCTTGCAAATGATAAGAAATGCCTTGCACACCAGCAGAAATGTTTGGGTTGTGGGGTGATTGGTCACTTTTATAAAGTCTGAAGTAGAAGAAAGAATAAGCGTGTGAAACTTGTAGAATCCAATTCTGACTTGGATTCAGAAGGTGTGGAAATAGAGGACTTAAATTGTGTGTTGTGAATATTGATGCTTATGTATCCAAAGTCTTCAAACAAAGAAAAAAACAATATGAGAGATGTCCTTTAGTGGAGTAGAGATGTCTATAGTTGTGGACTCCGGTTCATCTAATTCTATTGTTAATAATGACATTTGGCATGACAAGTTTCCCCAGTTCTTGGTGAAGACCTTGAACTGGCTAATATCACCACAAACACTTTCAGTAGGGAGGATACTGATACGGATGTTTTCAGCAAGTTCTTTTTTCAAATTAAGAAATAGAGAAGCATGAGATACATTGTATGTATTGGTCACAGGGCCTTCTGTTCTTGGGTGGAAAAGCAAAGAGAAATTGGAAATTACATTAGATCCAAACAGCCCACAGCCTGTTTTATCTCTTAAACCTGATGACGAATTTTGGCAGAGTATTTTAAATTTTTACTCAAAAGTCTTTTCTATGGGAATTTGAAAACTAACTGGGTTCCAAAATAAAATAATTTTTAACCCAGGTGCTGTCCCTTGTATCCATAAGGCTAGGGATATACCTATAACATTGAGAGATGAAATTGCCACGAAGCGGAATAATTTAAGTTCTGCAGGTATTTTAGAGCCTGTAGAGTCCTCAGAATGGGTAGCCCCTTTGGTTGTAGATTGGTGTGTCAATGGCAAGTTAAGTCTATGCATTGATTAAGGTATCTTAATAAGAATATATTGGTGGACCAATTTCCCTTGTCTAAAATCTACAAAATGTCTTTAACCAAGGGGGTTTACTACAGTAGATCTCACAGCGGCACACAATCAAGTCCCACTGCATCGTGAAGGTATGAGTCTTACAACATTTGTCACTCCTTTTGGAGGTTACCGGTTTGTAAGGGTGGCATTTGCTCCAGGCTCTGCAGCAACAACGTTTCTGAGGTTAATGTACAAACTATTTATAAAACCTGATATTTTTGCAGGATGACATTTTAATTGTGGATGGAACAAGGGCTGAACGTGACTTGAAATTATCTTTAGTGTTGAAAAATTTGGAACAGAAGGGTTTAACTGCAGAATACAGTAAGTGTAAGTTTGCAAGGATCCGTTTCACATTCCTTGGTGACAAAGTGTCTGGGTAAGGTATCAAAGCCAAGAAAGAACTTATGGAAGCAATAAGGGATTCCGCCGCACTTCGAAATTTATTTATTTATTTTGTCAATTTGTAGGGCGCGACAGCTACCCAAGAAGGGTTTCCCGGCGCCTAGACACAGCTAGAAAAAGAAAAGGCAAAAGACGGAGGGGGGATTTTGAGTGGTTACTGATCATATAGCCAGGTCTTTACAAGCTTTCTGAAGCTAAAGTGATTATCTTCCTTCCGAATGTTTGGAGGAAGAGAGTTCCATAGGGTCGGTCCAAGATAGGCAAAGGATCTGCCCCCTGATCTTGCACGTTTGAACCTAGGTATACAGAACCGTGCTGCTGTCTGGGACCGGAGGTTTCTCTTTGGTGTGTAGAGGCAGGCAAGGGATTGGAGGTATTTTGGGGCTCCACCAGTTTTTATTTTGAACATATAGTTCAAAGCCTTGAAATGAACTCTGTTCTCAATCCTGAGCCAATGGAGGTCACGGCGGTGGTTCGAGACTCCAGCGTTCCTGGGAATCTTGCATAGGAGTCTGACTGCGGCATTTTGTGCCACTTGCAGGCGTCCAATGACTGATTTGTTTGCGCCTAAATAAAGGATGTTGCCGTAGTCAAGCCTGGATGTAATAAGGGCATTGACTACGGTCTTCTGTGTTGACAAAGGCAACATCCACAGGATTTTCCTCAACCATCTAATTATGGTGAGGCACAATCCGGTAACTTTGCTGGCCTGCTTATCCATGGATAAGGCGTTGTCTAGTAGAAAGCCCAGATTACGAGCATGGGGCACCGGGGTAGGAAGGGTGCCCATCTGTTCTGGCCAATGCGCGGGGTTCCAGAGTTCGTTGTCTTTTCCCAAAATCAGAATTTCCGTCTTGTCCCCATTCAGTTTTAACTGGTTAGCTGTCATCCAATTCAGTATTTTTAGTAGTCCTTCCTTGAGTAGCGACGGGGAGTGGGGACAAGAGTTAGACAGGGAAAAAATGATTTGGGTGTCATCGGCGTAGTTCATGAGCGTTAGCCCTAGCTTCTCAATAAGTTCTACTAATGGTTTTAGATAAATATTAAAAAACAGAGGGCTCAGGATGGACCCCTGTGGCACTCCATGAGCTGCAGGTAGAGAGTCTGACTCGGCCTGTGCTGATGCGATCTGAAAGGTTCTGTTTGCCAGAAAGGATTTAATCCAATCCAGAGCCTTTCCTCTTATGCCATTTGTGTGTAGTTCTCTAAGGAGCGTTTCGTGGGAGATGGTATCGAACGCCGCACTTAGATCCAATAGCACAAGTGCTACCGTTTGGCCTTGGTCAAGGAGTTGTCGGATATTTTCGGTGACACCTAACAGGGCGGTCTCCGTCGAGAAACCAGCCCTGAAACCAGATTGCGAAGGGTGGAGTAAACAGTTTTCTTCTGCAAAAGTGGCTAGCGTGGAATGTACGTGTCTCTCGAGGCACTTAGAGAAAGCAGGAAGCAGAGATATAGGCCTATAATTGGCCAGTATTTCTGGGTTTGCATTAGGCTTCTTCAGAAGGGGTGTCACCATAGCGTGCTTCCATAAGGCCGGGACAGTGGCGAGGTCGAAGGACAAATTTAAAATGTTGGCAATGATATTCAGGGACTGGTCATCCAATTGTTTTATAATTTTAATAGGGATGGGGTCCCTAGGGGAGCCAGACTTGACAGATTTAAGGATTCCTTTGAGATTCTCCAGTGAGAGATTCGGCCAGGATTCCAGCAGGTTTTTGTCAGCAGCAGTGGGTTGAAGTAGGCAGGGGTTTGATGGAAGGGGTGGGTCAGCATTAGATATTTTGGTGTTAATGTCTGAGATAATTTTGTCAATTTTCTCCGTAAAAAAACAAGCTAATGCCTGACATTGTTGAGTGCTTAAAGGGGGTGCAGTGGCTGCAGTATTTGCGCCTGCCAGTTCCTTGACTGTAGAGAAGAGGGTTTTGGGCATATTAGTTGCTTCGATGATTGTTTTTGAGACGAAGGCAGCTCTTGCCTTTGTGCACGCCGTATGATATTTATTTCTGGCTTCATGGTAGCATTTTTTTGCATAAGGGTCGTACTTTTTACGCCATATTCTTTCTAATACTTTGCATCTTGACTTTTCAGTTTTGAGGCTGTCGTTAAACCATAGAGCCGGGGGACGATGCCTACTCCTTTTAGTGTGAGTAGGAGGCAGACAGCTGTTGGCAGCATTAGTAAGCCAATTTTGCGTCTCAGTTGCTGCGTGGTTCATGTTGGGTTTTAAGCTAGGAGGGTTTTGTTTGAGTGCCGCATTTAAGGCACCTATGTCGACTGACTTCCAGTTCCTTCTATTAGTAGCAATAGTATTTAGTTTTACTCTAGGGGGGGGTGGAAAAGAGATGCTAAAATTGCTGAGGTGATGGTCGGACCATCCAGAAGGAACGGTGGCAATGTACGTGAGTTCACTGACGTTCGTTATTATGGGGTCCAACAGGTGGCCAGCAATATGGGTAGGGCCGGAGTTGATAATAGATAAGTTCATTACAGCTAGATCTTCCAGAAAATTATAGCATGATGGGATGGTGGGATCTTCCAGGTGTAGGTTAAGATCACCTAGCAGAGAGAAATTGCTAGATGACATTAAATAGGGGGTAATATGATTAGCGAAGTTTGATACCCATTGAGAGGGGTTACCTGGTGGACGATAAATTAGAAGGCCTGACATAGTGAAATTGGGGTTTAAGGTTATTTTAAAAAGACCCGCTTCACAATCTGGAATTAGAACGGATTCCAGGGTGCATTTGTATTCTCTGTTGAAAATGATGGCAATCCCACCCCCAACCTGTTTTTCCCTGTCAAGTCTGACAATGGCGTAATTGTCAGGGAGGGCAATAGCAACGTCTGGGCCAGCGCTGTCATGTAGCCAGGTCTCGGTTAGGAAGATAGCACTGGGGCTTTCTTCAGTGAGGAGATTAAAAATTTCATGCTTGTGCTTTGGCAGTGATCTGCAGTTGGTACTGTAAAATACGTATGTTGGCTGTACATTATGACGTAGGATTTTACATTTCCTGCTTCTCCTAGGTGGGTCGGAGTAAGGTTTATGGACGTCAGTGGATAGTTTACACTCCGAGCAAACATGGGTTCCGACTATGTGTAGGTTGGGTAGAGAGCAATTCGGTTTCGGGGTAGGGCGCAGTGCTCTCAAAGCGGAGGACGTTCTTACCAATCTGGGTGGTGCAGTTGGGGGGAGGGCCTCAGCCTCGTGCCTCGTCCTGACACGGACGGGCACAGACGGGCTAGTCTTTGGCGTGTCTTCGGTGTGCTGAGGGTGTGCCCGCTGCGCTCGACCGCTGCGCTGTCGAGTAATGAGCATAGTTATGAGAGGAGAGAGGAGTGGGCGTGGCTAGCGAGGGGGGCGTGGCCTCGTGTCACGTGATTAGCGACGCTAGCGGTGTTACACAAGGGTAAAAAAGATCGATTTTTAAAACAATTCAAGAATGTGCAAATAAGCAATTTTAAAACTCAACAGAGGTTACGTTGCAGTCTAGTAGCCCCGGCTTCCGCCTCAAGGCTCTAGCTGGTCAGCACTGGCTTCTGGCAGGCACAGCGCTCAAGAGCTTCCTGGAGTGGGCGTGGCTAGCGAGGGGGGCGTGGCCTCGTGTCACGTGATTAGCGACGCTAGCGGTGTTACACAAGGGTAAAAAAGATCGATTTTTAAAACAATTCAAGAATGTGCAAATAAGCAATTTTAAAACTCAACAGAGGTTACGTTGCAGTCTAGTAGCCCCGGCTTCCGCCTCAAGGCTCTAGCTGGTCAGCACTGGCTTCTGGCAGGCACAGCGCTCAAGAGCTTCCTGGAGTGGGCGTGGCTAGCGAGGGGGGCGTGGCCTCGTGTCACGTGATTAGCGACGCTAGCGGTGTTACACAAGGGTAAAAAAGATCGATTTTTAAAACAATTCAAGAATGTGCAAATAAGCAATTTTAAAACTCAACAGAGGTTACGTTGCAGTCTAGTAGCCCCGGCTTCCGCCTCAAGGCTCTAGCTGGTCAGCACTGGCTTCTGGCAGGCACAGCGCTCAAGAGCTTCCTGGAGTGGGCGTGGCTAGCGAGGGGGGCGTGGCCTCGTGTCACGTGATTAGCGACGCTAGCGGTGTTACACAAGGGTAAAAAAGATCGATTTTTAAAACAATTCAAGAATGTGCAAATAAGCAATTTTAAAACTCAACAGAGGTTACGTTGCAGTCTAGTAGCCCCGGCTTCCGCCTCAAGGCTCTAGCTGGTCAGCACTGGCTTCTGGCAGGCACAGCGCTCAAGAGCTTCCTGGAGTGGGCGTGGCTAGCGAGGGGGGCGTGGCCTCGTGTCACGTGATTAGCGACGCTAGCGGTGTTACACAAGGGTAAAAAAGATCGATTTTTAAAACAATTCAAGAATGTGCAAATAAGCAATTTTAAAACTCAACAGAGGTTACGTTGCAGTCTAGTAGCCCCGGCTTCCGCCTCAAGGCTCTAGCTGGTCAGCACTGGCTTCTGGCAGGCACAGCGCTCAAGAGCTTCCTGGAGTGGGCGTGGCTAGCGAGGGGGGCGTGGCCTCGTGTCACGTGATTAGCGACGCTAGCGGTGTTACACAAGGGTAAAAAAGATCGATTTTTAAAACAATTCAAGAATGTGCAAATAAGCAATTTTAAAACTCAACAGAGGTTACGTTGCAGTCTAGTAGCCCCGGCTTCCGCCTCAAGGCTCTAGCTGGTCAGCACTGGCTTCTGGCAGGCACAGCGCTCAAGAGCTTCCTGGAGTGGGCGTGGCTAGCGAGGGGGGCATAGCCTCGTGTCACGTGATTAGCGACGCTAGCGGTGTTACACAAGGGTAAAAAAGATCGATTTTTAAAACAATTCAAGAATGTGCAAATAAGCAATTTTAAAACTCAACAGAGGTTACGTTGCAGTCTAGTAGCCCCGGCTTCCGCCTCAAGGCTCTAGCTGGTCAGCACTGGCTTCTGGCAGGCACAGCGCTCAAGAGCTTCCTGGAGTGGGCGTGGCTAGCGAGGGGGGCGTGGCCTCGTGTCACGTGATTAGCGACGCTAGCGGTGTTACACAAGGGTAAAAAAGATCGATTTTTAAAACAATTCAAGAATGTGCAAATAAGCAATTTTAAAACTCAACAGAGGTTACGTTGCAGTCTAGTAGCCCCGGCTTCCGCCTCAAGGCTCTAGCTGGTCAGCCTGTAAGAAAGCCTGTAAGAAAGCTACAAGGGCATTCATTGGTCTTGTTGAACTTCATTCAAAATTTGTTGAAGATTTTGCATACAAAACCTACCTTATCCATCAGCTTTTAAAAACTAAGAACAAATGTATGTGGTCTATAGAGTGCGAGAATGCTTTTGAAAAGATTTCATTTAATACACGTACTGCAACACTGTTGCAGGATTTCTATCCTGAATTAACAAGTTTGGTTATGATGTAGGCTAGTGGGAGAGGAAGTGGTGCTATTTTAACCAAGCTGGACAAGTTGCATATGGAGTGATTAATTTGCATGTATCTCTCATTCATTAACCCTGACAGAAGAGAGGTACTCTGTTATTGAGCAAGAAGAGTTGACGTGTGTAAGGAGATTGAGCATTACAGACAATATATACGGAGGGCCCATAAAATACTATGGAGTGATTCCTAGCCACTCACCAAAGTACTAACCACCAATGTATTATACCACTGACCACTACGTTTAGCACACAAGTGTATCAGGTTTTTGGATTACAACTATAAGATGCAGTAAACACATGGAGTGAAACATAATGTGTATGAATTTTCAGTCATCTACCATTACTCTTACCATTAAAGAATGCCCCTAATAATGTTCTTGAGAGGTATTGTGTGGCAAGTGTTGGTACAGAGGCACAAGGTATCACAAATAAGGAATGGTTGGAAGATCATGACAAAGACCAGATTCTTGTAGAAGTTTTAATAGTCAATGGTTGGCCAGAGAAAAGAAGTTTAAACATAAATTTAGATATATTGGGAACTTAGACAAGAATTGTCTGTTGAAAATGGTGGTGCAACGGGGATTGAAAAAATCATTCTGCGAGAAAGTTTGAGGCCCAAATTACTTGATATTTGCCATGAAGGTCACCTAACTATGAGGAAAACTAAGAGCAGGCTGAACATTTTGTATTGGTGGTTTGGTATTGATATAGCAAATAAAATAAAGGTTATAAATGTAATCATTGTGACAGTTCAGATAGATCACATGCCACTTTCAGGCCACCTTTGTGTCCTATTAGCAGTCTCAACATGGCAAGTTAGAAAAGAAGGATACATTTTACTGGTCCAGTCCTGGAAAATGGTGAGCAAAAGTATCTTATTGAGGTTGTGGACCACTTTTCTAACTGGCCAGAAGTAGAGATTTTGAATAAAGTAGATTCTATTGCAGTGGCAAGAGTTCATGACAAAGTTCTTTTGAAAGAAGGATTACCAAAGTGAGTGCTCACTAATAATGGGCCGCAATTTGTGTCAGAAGCTTTCAAAGTTTTCCTGAAAAGGGATGGCATTAAACATAAAACTACTTCGGTTTTCCACCCTGCTTGGAATTGTACTGTGCAACAGTTGATCCGTGGTATCAAGAGATCCATTCAATTGGCTAAAAACAACAAATTAGGATGGTGGACTTAATTATTCAGTGCAGTTTGAGCATATAGAATTATGCACTGTCACAGCCCTTTTGAACTTATGAGAGGAAGAACACCATTTTCCAAAGATAATATAGGCTGGATGTCAAAATCCAAGAGAGTAAATTGGTCGTCAGATGTCATTAAAGGTTATTTAGCGCAAGCTCAGGAGAATTACAAAAGGCACCATAATAAAAAAACATCATAACAAATTTGTACAAATCAATTTAGGAGATCTGGTTAAAGTGAGAAAATTCAGTATCTTAAAGATGGGCAAGTAAGTTTTAAAAACCAATTACGGTGGAATAAGTCTTCTGTAATTTTGTGTTGCTCAGTGATGGCAAGACATGGCACTTTAATTCAATATTAAGAATAAAGATCTGCCTGTAAAATCCATTAAAGTGTCCAATGCACAGGAAAACGGCATTCTCCCCAACAAAATGTATTAGTTGTTGGGAAATGATCAGGACAAACAGGGTGTAGAACAAGATGATGTGCTCAATAGACATGACCAATGTATGGAAGGGACAATGCAATAGCAGGGGTCTCATAATGCAAAAATGGGTCAGTTTGGTGAAACTGTAGTCAAATTTACAAGATTAAGAGATTGTGTTTGTGAACAATCAATACATATATTTATATTTTAAGAAGCACATTTTGCATTGGATTATATGCTTAGTCTTTTTATTGTGTTTTTGTCCTTGCTGGTTTTTTATCATAAGAAGTATTTTTTAATTTGTGAAAGGGGGCGGATGTTTCATGATGATATTTAGTAAGTGTATATAGGTATATAGTGCTAGGTATTATATTGTGCCAATGTGGATACTATGCACTGCATGTTCTCCTGTGCTGTAGAACCCTGCAGGTTGAATATTCTTGCGGGGTGGTATTTGGAGAAGTGGTGCGGTGATCAAGCTCCAGTAAAGGATTTCATTTTCGTAAAATTTGGTGTGCATATTTTCACATTCTGCTTTTCAATAATTGTGACCTGTTTCACATTTTTTAATCTAGTCAGGCTCACTTCTCACAAATTGTAAGCCTTAGCATGTTTGTGGACAAGTGCCTGATAGTGGAGCTCGATATATCAAAATATTTGCATGAAAATATTTATATATATGTCTTGACTGCCTACTTTTGAGCATATATTTTCACGCATCATTCAAATTTGCACTTATATGCTCCTTTAATAGTAGGCTGAACAGATGCTTTGCATAAGAGTAGGTGGCTAACCGTTGATCCTGCTTTAGTTAAAGTGCACTAATAATTCTAAGAAAAGGAAGAAAAATAAGCTAATAATGGAGGAGATATACTAGAAAATGTCACAGATATAAAGCAAGTAGGATAGAGTAGCTTTGCACTAACATAGGAGTACGTTACTTAGGCAATCACCTGTGGTGCAACCTGTGAGGCGCATTACTCATGAACGCATTGAATAGGGATCTACTTACTAGTGTGCCAAAAGGAAAGTTTTGAAGTAAATACTGTATCTGAGAAAAGAACTGAAGAAGGCTAATGTAGGTTGTACCACAGATGGATGGGATGCAGAAAACATGCTCCAAAATGAGAGAGAAAGAGTCTGCGCTCGTACAGTTAGATGAGAGATTACAGGAACAGAGTGTATGGCCGAGATAGACTGTGTACTGACACAGAAGAAGAGAGAGCAAAGTCATGTAATGTTTCCCCACAAACGTTTGTGAAATTCCTTGAACATTTCGCAAAATTAGAATGGAATGTGGTTTGCTGATCTCATTTTTTTTTTTTCACACAAGCATGCACTTAGGTTGATAAAACAGTCTCACAAGATACAGACAAGAGACTAGTTTGAGGGAAATGGGTCTTGACCAGATATTTTCTCTATAAACGAGTCTCAAAATGTGCATAAATGTAAAAGTTCAAGAGTTTTGCATTGCACAACATTTGTTAAATACAGGAATGTCCCCAATGTAGTTAAAATTTCTCCTAGGTCTAATGCAGACTCTATGCTAAAGAAGTGAGAGGAGGGGGCATGTTCTAATGTATGAGATGTTGAGACTACCCGTCTAGATAACAGGATTCAGTGAGAGGTTTCATCACTGTAGAAAAGAGTAGCTATACGGCATTACTTGCACGCTCTAGACAGACACTTCTTAACGGCAGAGGTACCAAGATGTTGCACTCACAAATGGAGGGATTTCTAGATCTATTACTAGTTTGTGGGAGGCAAGAGACCATGTAGTAATTTATGGGAGGAAGAAAAATGATGTACTTGTTTATAGTTACTGGAACAAACCCTCTTCTAATGTATGGGTGAGAGAAAAATGTTGTACTAATTCTGGGTGGTGGACAGACTCTGCAATAATGGAAATAATTGTAAATGCTCAAAACACATATTTATATTCTAAGAGTCAAATCCCTTTGTGGTTTCAAGAGAGGGAAACGGAATTTGCCACCAGAAAGGATTTGGAAATTAATATTTGTTAAATCTGAATTGTTCGAATTTACACTTGATGTAAACTTTCATTGACACATAAGATTGCCCGAAGCCAGGTGATTCACTGCAGGGTGCTAAAATTAATGATGCCATTCTGGAAGCTAGTCTTAGTATCCATATTCCTACGTGTGCAACGTGTGCCTATACATTCTTTCTGATTGCTGGGTGTGTGCTGCCTTTTTGAACTCATACACACCAGACAACATTTATATCTTAAAAAGCAACACCTTCGTATATTGGACCTAAAAAAATGTGTTCTTTAATGCTTGCTATGTTGGACAAAAATGAAAAGCATGAATATATGCACCCCTGTATGACTGCTAAAATTGGAACTGGGGAGCCAGGCTCAAGCCCGAGTGTCGGCTCGAGCCTGGTTCTCTCGATTCTAGGCAAGTCCCTTAGGGCCAGATGTACAAGCCACCAATTAGTGAGACGCAAATGGCGTTGCATTTGCGACTCGCAATTTGCGGCTCGCAATTTGTGACTCGCTAATTGGAATGCACAACAGTGTCTCAGACACTGTTTGCGATTCCTAATGGGTTCGCAAATTGCATGCTTCATTAATATTAATGAGGCAGGCGCAAATTGCGACCGCACTAGGAATGGCTAGCACTCACAGGGATGGTGGCCTGCTGGGGTCAGCAGACCATCATTTCTGTGACTGCTTTCTAATAAAGCAGTTTTTTTTTAAATGCAGTCCGTTTTCCTTAAAGGAAAACAGGATGCATTTAAAAAAGAAAAATACACTTTTCAGTTTCATTTTTTTAAGGGCAGGCAGTGGTCTCTGGGACCACTGTCTGCTCTTAAAAAATATTTTGCCACATACTCACAAAGGGGAAAGGGTCCCTCAGGGACCCCTTCCCCTGTGGGAGTGGTTTACCACCTACTAGGTGATGGCAACTGAATTAATTTTATCCTTTTTGTATCTTCATTTTATGATGTTATGATGACTATGGAATGTATTTTATTCCCTTGTTCCCTTTTATTTTGAGCTGCACTTTTATGCTTCAGAAAGGCAGCGAATAACGATACTTGATTTGATTTGATTTGATTTGAGTCATACCCCAAATAAGGATAACTTGAAAGTGAGCTTCTCATATGCATGAGATGTTGTACCGTATTTACTTCATAAGTGGTCAGAATCTTATTAAAATGCACTAGTCCTGAATACAGTGGCACAACGCATGCATGACAGCAAGTTAGAGGTTATGTGATGTCATTTCCTATGCCATAATAGGGTCAACAGTCCTTTGACGCCACTTCATGTGATGTCACCTATAGGTTTAAGTGCATGTGATGTCACTTCTGCTGCCTCTGGCTTTTGGTGAATCGACATCCATGCATTTGCATTGGCGCTCTTGGTTGATACGATCTGTTTTTTTTATTAAGTACGCAAAACTGTTTCTTGACACTTCAGGATTTGGCGCCAGGCCATTGTTAGAAGACTGTGTTTTGTGGACTAACCTGTCAAAATGCCTGGCCTCTTCTCGCTTTCTAACAGGCACATTTAATCATAAAGATAACTTAATTCCATATACTGAGGTTAATGATGCTTCATTGACTGACCTTGAAAAGATTGCAAATTGAGTTGACCTTCTCTAGATTCATGGTCGTGACCTGCAAGTCACAGCAGAGTGCGTTTATCAGGCTGGGAGACCTTGGATCCCTCTTTCCCATTCCCTAGCAACTGATCAGCCTAAAGAATACAGTGAAGCAGGCCTTATTCTAAGTCGTGGCTCTAGTGTACTTTAAGGACGATAGAAACACTTTCAGGATAATTTGGACCCTGATGGGTGGCCATATGCCTGCCTCAACTGGTCAGTGGAGGCAGTGGCTTTGCTCCCGGGTGTAGCACTGCGCTCCATATTTAGAGATTCTCCTCACCAGGCACTCAGCAGAGCCAACACTGTAGCAGCTTCAGTGAATTTTGCTGAGCAAGTACTGTGATTGGTGAGCCCACTTTACTAATGTTTCGTTTCCAAGAACCGAATCCCCAATTCTGTATTTTTTTATGATATCAAAAACATCAATGGTGTTGATGCACAGGGAGTTTTCTTGATATTTTTGGGGGGCCCTGGATTATTTTCCTTCCTAGAACCAGTATGATTTACTTGGTGAATCCCGAAGAAGTAAATTCAGTGGTATCACTATGACCTGGTGGCATGGAGGTGGACTGAGCACCAGGTCAGAGGTGTATGCTGACAGTTATTTGATACTTATGAAAGTGCTTTCGGCCCATAGTAAAAAACATTGCTGCCTTTTGCACAGACAAATAAAAAACAAGGTATAAAAGTTAAAATAGACTAAAAACAAAGCTAAAACGCTGTGGGCTCTGAAATCGAGGCCAAATAAGACAAGCTTGAGGGCCGAGGTCGATGTATAAAACAATGGTTCTGGGCTAACAGCCGGGGCAATTTCACAGAAAGGTAATAGAGAAGATGGATGCAGGAAATGTTCTCAAGTTTTGTACGGATGTTCCAACTGAGCCTCAGATATAAAGGCCTCTTGCCCTGGCCGCAGAATCCATAAGGTCACTTAGCAAAAATAATATTTGGTCTGCTCTGTTTCCAGGCTGCTCTTTACATAGGATCTTCACTGTCATGTTAGACCTGACCTTGCTATAATGGCTGCAAACCATCATAAAGTGTTCCATATCCTCTTTCTCACCACAGAGGCATTTGTCTGAAACGTTCTGGTTACGACTGTTCTCAATTGTACTTAATAGCAGATTCCCACCCCTGGCTAAGGCGAAAAGTCTCCTTTTTTGTGATTTACTAGCAGGAAGAGGTATTATTGAGCATGCAGGGATAGATCAAACAGGCCAATACAGGGACTAGTTTTTAAATTACCAACATCGAACAATGTTTCCTGGATCTTTAAAGTCAGTGTTTTTTCTTATTGTGACATTTTGCCTCTTGCATGGTAGCAAGTTTAAATCTGACCATAGAGATATGCCCAGCCTCTCTGCTTCCTTATGTCGGTCAATCTTATAGCAGAATTTAGGCTGCATAGAAAAATGTTCTTTTCAGGCCTAATCAACAAGTTGTGCAGTTCTTCAACTCAACCCTTTCAATCCATATTCAATAGGGATATGTCGCAGTTGGACTCTATTGAGGAGTAACCAGCATCCACCTCCAGCACAGCAGATGGGAAGCTTGCTGATAATTTAAGTATTGTTTTCCAAAACTTTCTCTTGCAAAATCCTACACATTCTCTATATCTATAAGGTCCTCACAACTCTGCTCCATAGGAGTACTGGCTTCCCACTTTTGCTTGGAAGACATTTTCAATGGAGCTAGAGAACCTATGACTGTGCCTGTGCACCATCCGCAAAATTTTATTCATAGCAGCTTCTTTGTTCCCACTGGTGGTCTGGATATGAACTGACCAGTTTAGTGTTTTGGTGGTTGTAACACATAAATACTTGAAAGAAGCCACTTCCTCAAGTTTCTCTTGGTTTATGAAGAATTAACACATCTTTGGGCACTTGCTTCTAAATATCAATATCTTAGTTTTAGTGGTATTGAGTACCAATGTATTTGTTTTACAATATTTTTCCATCTCTAGGAACCATGCCTGCAAGGCTTTAGGGGTTGTTGCTATGAGGATAGAATCATCCGCATATAGTATAGCCAGGATCTTAAAACCATTGACTGATGGAACATCAGGTGATGCTTTCATAACTTCTTCATATATGTCAATAATATAGAGAAATACGGAAGAGGTGCTGGAAGGCAGCCTTGCTTGAATCCCCTATTTGTGTGTCATTTTCTGTGAATGAGCCCCTTTTGGCTTAGTCTCACCTGAATGGAGGTTCCAGAATATAATCATTTGGATTAAAGACAAAATGCTTGGCTCAAAGCACAGTATGCAAAGTTTTTCCCAAGGACGTTTTTTTGAAACCAAGGCAGACGGCAAGTCTAAAAATGCCCCTCACAGGGGCATTTTTGTCACTGTGCTGGTCTTGTAGATTAAGCATAGAAAAGTGAAAATCAGGTCGATTGTGGACAGTCCCTCTCTAAAATCACCTTGTATGGATGAAAGGATTTTCCCATTGCTGACCCACTCCAAAGCCATCAATACCAGTTTGGATTATTTTTTTACAGTGTATGTCAATTAGACTTGTAGGACTTTGGGCCATTTTTTGGGCTTTTCTTACACAGTGGGACAATAATGCTATTTAATCAAGAATTTGGGCAGCGTTGGAATGCTAGAATTGCCCTTAAAACAAATACTGTAAGAATTTCTACCCACCAATATAAGTCCAAAAGGCCTTTCCTTTATAAAGGTTTTTTATAGCTTAAATTGTTGTCTTTTGTAAAAATTTCCAGGAGGCTGTAACCAGACACATCACTACTAGTTCCGGAAGTGATGCTGAGAGGGAATGAGTGTTGGCAAGGGCCAGCCATAGTATTACAATTTGTGCTCAATTGCTTTACCCATGCAGACTCGGAGATGTTGGCTTCCAGGTGGTCTCTCCTTATTCTAAGGCTTCCCCGATCTTCCTGCAAAAGGCCTGTGTTTCTTTCTCTGTGGCACATCTTTCCAACTCCAAACCCTGACTGTTTGCAAACTCAGCCTTCTTTTTCTTGATTTGCAACTTGTAGCTGGATCTTGCTGCTCTTATAGATTGTTTGGTGGATTCTATTCGAAACAAGCCTTGTAAAGCCAATTTCAGTCTCTTGTATTCTTCATCAAACCATCTCATCTTCATGTAATTGTCTTGGTTAGTGTAAGGTTTTTTTTTATAAGTGCAGGGTCTTGTAACAATTGGGATTAGTGAATTTAGAAAGGCATCATAGAGGAATAGTATGGTCTTCCCGTTTGCTCCATTCCCTATCTGTGTCTTGAGATCCACTCCCCAAGGGTCCTGTTTCCAATCTTCCATTCTAGATACAAGATATGTGTTCCATTTTTTTCTTACTCTCCCCCCAACCAAGCTCCCAGTTTGAATTTAGGTTCTACTTTCTCTAGGTCAGTGGCAGCATGATGTATTATCTCCAGTGACAAGGGATTATGATCACTTTCCAATTTTCAATTTAACTTCATGTTTCCAAACCAATGCCAGTCCGTGATCCTGATCAAGAAATAATCTATTACAGATTGGGCACCATGGGTGTTATAAGTGGGTGTAAAAATATGGTAGAATCTTCATTTTCATAGGAAGTGCATGCTGAGAAAAGGTCTTTAACCGAACATAAGTGAGCCCGGCATTTCCCTTTAGCATCTTTTTAGGGAAACCATGTCAGATTACTAGAATATCACATGCTGTTTTCAGTTGAACTAATCCCTCATCATTATTTTCCTATTCTTCCATCTTGCAAATTAAATCTCCTTAGAATAGGAGAACAACTTCCAGCTTGGAGGGAAAATGTAGTGCCTCCTTAATGCCTTTCAGGAGTTGGTTAAAATTTGCAGGGCCTGATTCACAGAACTAATTTAAGACAAAATCCTAAACTTACTACTTTTGGTATTCACAGAAGTTAGGATTTTGTCTTAAGCGTGTCTTAAGACAGACTTAAGAAAAACTTAAGACAAACTTAAGACACACTTAAGACAGACTTAAGACAGACTTAAGTTAGGATGTTGTCTTAAGTCTGTCTTAAGTCTGTCTTAGGTCTGTCTTAAGACAAAATCCTAACTTCTGTGAATACCAAAAGTAGTAAGTTTAGGATTTTCTCTTAAATTAGTTCTGTGAATCGGTCCGTAATCTTTTTCTGTGGGCGTAGATATTTATTATTCTCAAGATAGAGTTGTCTAGAAGTTGAATATCAATGACTTGCATCTCCTCATGCAATTCTTCCCAGACTTTGGATGATACGCATATCTCTGTTCTACATTATACCTGTAAACTGCCACTGTTTCTAGTTTTCTCCAACACTCTGGCCCACTTTGAGTGGAAAATATGGCCAGGTATATTCAAAACTGTGTTAGCCCAATGTTCCCTGAAGTATAATCACATTGTGGGACGTCAGGGGCCGTATTACGTAAGGTGCTTTGGGGGTGCAGCGGGCGTTTGTGCCCGCTTTGTGCGGCCCTGGGGCACTATGGTAATATAGAAGGGGGCGGAGACGCTTGTGCATCCCCTTCTATAATACTGATAGCACACACTTAAAGCACCAGCGCTATCAACAGAGGATGTTCCCTCATTTGCATAGGGGCATGCCCTATGCAAATGAGTGAATTCCTTCGACTCTGCACCCGCGCCATTTTACAGACAAGGGCGCAAAGTCAAAGAAACATTTAAAAGGTGGCACACTGTCATTGCACCCCCTGAAAGCAGCCCTTCCGCAGGGGGTAAAGGGAATCCCATGGATCCCCCCCAGTCAACCCCTTGCAGGTGGGTGCAGTCACTGACTGCACCCATCTGCAAGGGGATTTCTAATCCCCTTTGAAAATGCAGACGGGTGCCGCCTGCACTGTGAAAACACAGAGCAGCTGCTCCGTATTTTCACATGCCCTGGGGGCAGCCCGAGTTCGCGGATGCCTCCATGGCAGCGCATTCACTATAATGGGGCGCTTTGGCATTGTTCGCGCCTGGCGCACCTTTTCAAAGAAGCGCTGGGCGCAAACAATGCCAATACCTAATATGGCCCCAGATATTATAGAAGATCACCGTCACCCAGTTTCTGGGGGATTCCTGCAATGTTCCAGGAAGTATTTGAGCTGTTTTGGAACTGGTTGTGATGCCTTTGAATGTCTGACCTCTGACCCTGCAATAGTCAGTCTAAATTTGCATTACTGGGTATCACCTCTCAGGGGAAGGCTAAAATCACGAGATCACGAGTTCTCCAGTAAATGAATTACTGTTTTTTAGTGCCTTCATGCTCTCCGTGTTGCTATGCTTTTTCAAATAAGGGTTTAGGCACTTAATACTCTTGTTGGACATGGATGGATGTACTCCTTTGTTATGGGCCTGGAACTGCTTGATCGAATTCACACTGGGGATAGAGATACCCTGGTTAATGGTTTTTGGTTTGGCGTAATCGATTGTCTGATGGCTCAGGAATGCGAGTGGACTTGGCACTATTCTGATATCTGAAAATCGATCCTCTAATGGTGCTTACCTAATCATATATGTCATTAAATTTGACCAGCCAGTCCCTATCAGTATGCACCTGGAATTGCTTTCTAAGCTGGATTGGTGGCGCTTTCCAACTTGTAGGTCATTCAACGTCACTGTGTTCTCTCTAAGCTTTTCAGACAACCATCTGTAAGTCTTATTTCTGAGAGCCTCTCTTCCTTCATTTTCAGTCATAGCGGAAAAATTCCAGATGACCTTGGATTTTTTTATCCATTTTAACACTACTTAATCTACACATTTTAGCTATTGGTAGTTGGACAGGAGGAGGTTTCCCAGGAAGGATGGAGATTCTGTGCTGGGCCAATCTATATTCCCAAATTCGTCCTTTAGGATATACTCCAATTTGGCTGGTTCGTTTGTAGCCCTCAGACAGGTGCGTTGCAAATCACAAGACTGCCATTTCTCGCTGGAGTATACAGTCTATGATGGTATTAATGACAATTTTGTTGCCCTCATAAGGGGCAGGATGGTTAAGCTGGATGGGAGGTGGTGTGTTTGTGTCCCAATTTTTTATTGGTGGACAATATGTGGTGACATCATATGGCCTTTCAAGTGTGCATGTACAGGATTTGTTCTTTTCCATGTGCTTGATTTCTCCTGGCTCCTTGAGCTCCTTCCTTAGGTCAATAATTTCTCCTAGCTACTGTAAGAACCCGTAAGTAAGTGCAACTGTCCCTTCCTGCCAGCTTTTCCTGGGATGTGCTCATTAACCCCTTCCCCGCTCATGACGGAACCGCTCCGTCATGAGCCACGGTTGCCGTGTGCTCATGACGGAACGGTTCCGTCATGACACGACCGTTGGCGGCCGCTCCGCCCACGCGGCGCTGTTTCCCCGCCTGTGCGGGGGGACAATGCAACTGGGCGGAGTCATGACGGAACCGTTCCGTCATGAGCACAGCTCAACTGTGGCTCATGACGGAGCCGGCTCATGACGGAGCGGCTCCGTCATGAGCACCGGGCCACCGTGCTGCCCCCCCCGCACCCCCCAGCGCCGCGGCGGAATTCCCGCCGCGGCGAAGGGGTTAAGTGAACTTGAGTGCCATTAGGCTTTCGCAGATCTGAGCCATGCCGCTTGATGTTTGGTGCTGTCACTCCAGACCGTGCTAATTTCGGGTTGGCCTCTTGACTCACTGCAATTATCTATTGCATGATCTCTCTGTCCAGACTTGAGAGGACTCTTATTCAGTCTTTCCTTCCTGACAAAGCTTGCAGCCATAACTCTTATCAATGCAAGGTTGGAATGCCCTGGAGTTTGAGACCCTCTGAGGAAAGTTGGGCAGGAGACCCTTATTCGATCCTGAGGATTGCTTTTCACGGCTGTCAGTGAAGGTGTTGATTTGAGTGTTTGGGAAAATTGACTGAGGACCCAAAAGAAGGCTTAGATTTAGGGTTCAGTTTGGGCAGCCGACATTGGGAGATTGTTGCAGGAGTAAGTCTTTTGCCGCAGGATGATTCTTGGTGGGCTTTGCAAAGTCTAAATTTGTTTACAGCTTTTGCGCAGTCTATTAGGTTTCTCCCACGAGTGATATCCATGAAATGTCCCTCTGAGCGTCCAATTTAAGACCTCCAGCTCTTCAAGGGAGAAGTTCCTGGGAGGCCGGGGGAACACCAGGATCATCTTGGCTGCGTGAAGTGCTATAGGTAGAATGATGAGTACCACAAGGAGAGCTGTGATTGCAATCTATAGCGTAGATTTCATGAGTTTCTACATCTGCATCTGTTTGTGCACCTGTCAGGCCCACCTGGACTTAATTGTTAATTTTATATACTTTATAATTTTCTCTCTGTTTGAGGGATGTTAGTTTTTACCTTTCATGTGATGCCTGAGGCTCCTGCAACTCCTGGACCATGGGACGATCAGTGTGGTTTACAGGTCTATGGTGGATCACAGCTTCAACCAGAAGCACTCTTGAGTCTGCTGAGTGCCCTACTTCTCTGGTATTTGGGGTTGTGCCTCTGGATTCTTCTGTCCTTAACCTGTGATGGCAACCTTGCCAGTATTTCAACAGGTTTGTCTGGTTAAGGATGTGCACTTGATGCGGGGGAGGGCCAGATGGCTGTTTGCCTGCTCCAATCCCTCTTTACTGAATTTCTCTGATTTTCTAGGCATGTCACACATCCCAGCAGGGTATTGCAATTGCAGTCCTCCTATTGCCATCAACGAGCAGGAGACAGAATGCAAGGAGCAGAAGGGGTAAGTAGGATGGCTATAGATCAGTGCAGTAAAGTCTGCTCACAGATGCCAATTAGCTGGGTCAGGGTGCGAGGAAATGCTGGATTTGAAAAAAGCCTGCCCACTGTAAGTCCAAAGGGAGGAAGTGTGGTAAATTCTACCCTACACCAGGCTCAACTGGACATCATTCATGGCCAGGGGCACGCTACACATGCGGAGCTGTGGGCTTGTCAACTTTCTCAGCAAGACCTGTGCTTCCCTGCTGTGCTTCTCAACTCCGTCCTCCGCGCAGCTCTTAGTTGCTGATCACTGCACTGGCCGCCAGCTGCAAGAACAAATGACCGCAAGACCTAATGACCAGCTGGACATGTGGAAGACAGGTGACTGTCCCAGTTAGCATTAGAGCACCACCGTCTCCACCTATCACTAAATAATGCTGCCCCCCAGCCCCCTGACTTACCACATATGCCTGGTGTATCATGGCAGAGCAAGTGCAATGTGATCCAATAGAGCAGACAAAATTAAAACACCATAGGCATGCCAAAGCGCACCGATAAGACAGTCTTAGCATTCATCAAACCCCGCACTTCCCCCATGGAAGATAGTTCCCAGAGGCAGAAATTGGATAGCATAGCTGGTATGGTCCCTGGTATGGATGCAGGTGCGGGCGGCAAACAGCAAACGGAAAGCAGCTAATGCAAGGTGTGCAGCCTGCATCGGCAGCTATGCTGAACGCCTCGGCCCACAATGTAGTGCTGCTGCATTGCATCACGCCTGAAGTGTACGGACACCTCTGCTGATGGAACCAACTTTGACTGTGCCGATGGTAACATAGCCCTTCCCATGAGAGTGCAGCTGCTCGCGGCACACGCAGTGGGCCCCTATAAGAGGGTGGCCCTCCCAGTGCCGCATTAGGCACATCCCAGCGCTCCAGCTGCTGGGACCCATTCCACAGGAGTCCCTTCTATGTCCGGCGGCGTCATTTCTACCGTGCAGTGGGCTGGGGACAGGCCCTTCCACTGGCCATCCTCTTTGTTCCCTGCTGGACACGCTGTCACCCTCCCAACCGCTTACCCTGCAAGCTGGCGGGATGGTGGGCAAAGGAATTGAACTCATTTATGTATGAATTTATATTGCAGGCAGAGGCTCATTTGTACATAGGTGTACCCTCTTCAGGAGCACAATAGAGGTGCGTTATGTAAAACTCCAGGAATCTCTACAGCAGGGCCCTGAATGAAAACGCTAGTCCTTCGGGCAGTTGTAAGCTTGAGCAACTGGGGGCTTGCCTTGCCATGCTCCGCCCCTAAAAAAGTGTGAGTAAAGTTATGGACTGGTGGTCCCCAGTATTTATGGGGGATAATCCCCACATAAATGGTAGCACTGACTGGGTTTGGCATGGTGCAGTTTGGCTAATCAGGCGGGCAGGGCAGCTTAGGTCTGGCACCCCTGCCTGCCCATAAGTTAACCCACCTCGTTGGCATACTTCTTGTATGAAATAAACCTGCAGCAAACTGTTTTCCAACAAAATTTGTGTGGACTGATTATTTTGTGCAGCATGACCAATTATTGCTAAGCGGGGCAGGGTTGCCGTTATCGGCAATATGGGTCAACTACACATTTGATAGTGCTCCTGGGTTACCAAACACTAAATGATTCTGCTTGTTATAAACCTTCTTTCCTACGAATCTAGCCAGAGGTTACAAATGTGGTTCTGTGTTGAAATAATTAATTCTTAAATATTTTGTAAAAGTTTAGAAGCAAAACAAAGCAATCAATAATACAATCTTATAATGGTAGATTATGTAATTCCACAAAACAAAGAACACGTTACTGTTAAACCTCTTTAAAAAGAGGAGAGAACCGGCATAGATTGTTGTTTTTTTCAACCCACGTTAAAATTCTAGGCAGGTTAGTCCCAGTACCCTTATTTATGGTTTACTTCTTTAATATGTTTTTTTTATTTTAATAAAAATGTAATTTTTCATACTAAAAATTGCAGAGTGTTCTACATTCCTGGTATATTTTTTATACAGCGTGTCAAATACTATCTAAACAAGATACCCCAAAGTACACATATGAAAGGGTGAACAGGATCATCCCTGTCTGGGTGTAAAATACCATTTCTCCACATTTGCAGGAGAACAAACCCAGAATATGGTAACCAAAGTCTAGATGTCCAACTAACAATTTCACATTTTGTCTATTATTTTTATTTGTAGTGAAAGAAAGACAGAAGATAAGATAATGTGGGTACATGAAAACATTATCAGTGTTCGATTTTGAGTAAACATCCCTGCCTTGAAAGAAGAATTTCATCTGTTAGGAAAGTGCTGACACCTAATATCATCCAATGTTTCTTTTATGTAATAGCAACTTCTACACAGAACTACATACTTCTGTAATATTTCAACCCACTTAAGAGTATCTTGTCAGTGTCCTATTTTCAGCGACCATGAGAAAACTGTTTGTCCTCTCTGTTGAATCACTTTCATTTATTTCATATTTGTTTTTTGAAGTTGTCAAAATTCAGTTCTAAATTGTTTGATTTTGTTTTTTATTTCAGTGTGACAGACTTAACCTGATCAAAGTAAGAACCACATCATCCTCCCTTGTAGACGCCTTGTCTCCCTCCTTAGTTTTGCTTTTTTCCATTAGTGTAGACAGTATCAACTCCTTACCTACATTTCCAAAGTGCTGTGCTTCCTATGGCTTTTCTCTCTCCTCAAGATTCTCAAAGACATTCTTAGTGAATCTTTGCAGACTTGGCTAACACACGAATGATTCAAACCACTCACAAGTCTGCATTTACAAGTGTCCGCTTACAAACCCTATGCATAACTTCCTTTGTTTTTTTGTGCTAGGTAACAGGCATTTTAATTACAATCAATCATTGTTATGAAAGAGTTGTGACTTTTCAAATCTAAACAAAGACATGTGCCTCAGTAAATTTTTTGTGGTGCATAAGATACTCCCTGTGTTAAATGCAGTTTTTAAACTGAGCCATCCCCCCAAAATGCATTTTTTTAAACATAGATCATCAGACCTCATTCCTCAGAGGTCAATATATGTCCTCTCTGTATCCTCAAATGTTTCTTTACTCTGTACACCTTTCCTTAACCTATTTTATTATTCATCCTCATATCCTCTTATTTTGACTTCTCTTGCACCTCTAGACTTGATTTCACTGCTACATTTTTTATTTCAGTTTACGCCTCTTATTCTTTCTCCCTTTTTTTAGAAAAAATTTGACTAATTATAACAATTGTGGAATTTGCCAAAGATATACTTCTGATTTAATTTACTTTAACACTGACTTATTATTTATTTATATTCCCACGTAAAGTAACCTTAGAACTTAATCAACTAATTTTTATTTTTTGTTATTATAGACTTTATCATGCATCTAAAACTATCATTTACCCTATATTCTTATCATTTAGTAGGCATATCCTTGTATGCAACATGATATTGCTATTCTCGAATGCTCACACAATGCATGATAAGAAACATGCTAAATGTAACTATTCAAGTCAAGAACTCCCTTATTCAGCAGTATCTTCTGGCTACAGCATTTATTTAAAAAATTGTGTGGATCAGTTTGTTTAGTTTCAGTACTTTATGCATGGGATTTGGTTCTGGTCTCTAATTTTCATGTGGTCAGAAGCTCTGTACTCTGTTGCTCACTGTACTCAACTATTTCCACTAGTTCCTTGAGATTTCTTTCAAAGAGGGCCCAGACTTCCCTAAACTCCTTCTCTTAGCATTTCACTCAATGTATGTATGACATTATCAATCTACATTGTCGTTATCAGTTTCTATTATCTATGTCAGCTATTTTAAGTTGTTCCCAATAGGGCGGGTGTGGTTGCTGCAATGCAACCTGCTAACAATGTGTGCTTCTGTATTTCAATTAACAGAAGTAGAGCAATACTATTTGGAACAAAAGAATTAATGGTATTTCCCAGTACCACCTCCAGTTTTCTGGAGGTGTTCCTCCCTATTTGTCACTAAAAGGCAGGTCCAGGACATATGAGCTTTGTCAAAGTATACATTTTATATTTATTGTGCTGTATGTTCACTATTATGTCAAACCTATCGCTTGACAACCACTGCTGAGTTATTTGTATAAGTAGTGAATATAATATGTCAGCGGATACATACAAGTTAGACGTTCAATGTCTTATGGGGTTGTCATTCAATTATTTGTGTATTCAAAGAGTTCTGTTTTCCAAATCTCAGAGAAGCTGGTTTGATTGTCTCCTCAGGGATTGCATGAGGGTCTTCAGTAATACAGGGCAATAATCTCCAGGGTACATGCCCCATGGTTTTGTCATTTGAATCTCTGTAAAATGAGAACTAGATGTGTAATTTGAGTGCTAAGTGACATGCAAAGATCAGGAGAAACTGGAACCTTAGAAGCAAAGGATACCTTATTGTAGAAATGACTTTGTGCCAAACTCAGCAGCTATCTTTCTCATATGTGGCCTCAATCATCTGGAACTTCCTGCCAAGTGAAATCAGAACTGCACCGGCTCCTCTATCCTTCTGTTGTCTGATAAAGACACACCTGTTTAAACTGTACCTGACCAAGTAATTCTGCACTGTACCACAGGATCGTAGTCTCGTTCCATTTTCAATGGTCAGAGCTTTTCTGTATGATTTGCACTATTTGCCCATTTTCCTTCTTTGTTCCCATCCCTACCCTCTCTTCTTCATTTTTCTACAGCTTTTCCTTCCTCCTTCTTCTTTACTCCCTGAGTTCAATTCTATCTCTCCCTCCCCTCTTCTCCTTTCCCATATCCTGCTTCTACCCTTTATAACTTCTCCAATTCCGCTGATCGCCTCACTCCCCATTATGCATCCTTTTTCACTCACCTATTTGTTTCATATCACTTCAACCCTACTCTTTGCCTTCTTTCTCCTTCTTGTTCGCTAATCCCACGTTCAATTAGGACCATGAGTCATATTTATTGTTACTGTGTAAAGTGTGTGTGTCCCTTTGGTAAACATGCGCTATTTAAATATGTTAAATAAAATACAAAGGTAACACATTCTAATAGGAATTCATAGACCCTGTGGATTGGGATGTGTTGGTAATTTTGTCTGTGTTAACTCAGGCTTCAATTTGCCACAAAGTACTTATTGCATCCTTCTTAATGCTATTTGAGTGGTGCTGGAACCTTTACAAGTTGTGCATTTTCACTTCTTTGGTGCCACTTTATTGCTATTGAATTTCATTCACAAACAGAAGGATAGGTGCAACTTGGCCAAATTAGCCAGGTTCTCCCAAATAATTTTCCTGCAGTGTGCTCATGTAATATCACATCATATTGACCAGTTCTTTATTACCTTGCACTCTGCTGTATTTCCACTAATTTGATTCTGTTACTCGTAAGATTGACTGAAAAGTCCTTGGATTAGATTCATTTAATGGGGACATTGTATGATCTTCATACCAATTTCTGTCCCCAGACCACTGTGAATTTATGAGTGATGTTGATTAACTCCGTTTCTCTCTCTACTGAATTGACCAGTACTATAATGTGTGTATGTCATTAATCTCCACTGGCATTGTTAGTATTCCAATCATCCATGGAAAACATCCTGGCACTGTCTGAAGATTACTCTAACTCTTAATGGAGTACAGTATAGGTTTTGTCCAGTCTACCCATATTGACAGGTAGGCTCTTTCAAGGAAATCTCTCGAAATGTATTCTGGTCCATTGTATTCTTTCCCTTATCTGACTGTCTCCATGGTTTAGAACAGGCAGCCCGTTTCCACTTTGTAGAAACCCCTTTAGCCTTTCAGTGATAAGCACATCTACATTCTTAATCAGATATATGCATTCCCCTGTCCTGTTAAGGTCTCCCTTTGAAGAGCATCCATATATAAATCGTATATTTTTAATCCCTTTATTGGTTTCTGTGTAGCTGTTGGTATCATAGCCAGCAACATGGAGTCTGCATTATTTAAGGGGATATGGAAATTATTGTTTACCTCCTTTAATCTCTCCCCACCTTAGGAAGGAATACTATAAACACACCATTAATCATTAGTTGTTTTTACTTCTCAAATTATGTTCCAGAGGTTGCATAAATTTTTCCATCCTGAACTTTATGAAATTCAAGAGTGAGAACATCGTCCGGCTGTACATTTTCCAGTGCTTGTTCACCTGATTGTTTTGTGAATCCCTCATTCCTATGATTGATTTTCCTATAGCCATTTTACTGACTTCAACTACACATTACATATGCAGTTTTTTCCCATAATACAGGATTTTCCTTTTCAAAGACAATTTCCTCCTCTAATCTTCTAGCTTTGTAAAATTATACTAATGCAACAGCCATAGCTTTGAAATCTGATACCACCAAATTCTCCTTATGTATAATACTTATGAATCTGTCTTACAGCAGCCTTAATTGCAATTGCATGCTGTTTGAAGTATAGATTTTAGGTATTTATATCGCTTTTGGGTTGAATAAATAATTTATGACATTTTTAATCTTGGTGGTCCATTAGTATCTCCTTTATTATCGTCTTATTAGTGTTCATAATAACTGCTGTTATACCTGGCCTTTTCTTTATAAGTTGAAGTGCTAAATTCCATTCCACCAACATTATTTTAAAGTAGTAGAGCAATGATTGTTTTTTTTTAATTATCTGAGCCATATTCTAACGATATTGCAATAGACTAGCCTCCTATACAAACTCTGACGGACACTTAACTAATTTCCCACATTCTCCTTTTTCTATAGCTTGAACACTTGAACATAATACGTTTTGGATTGCTCTGCAGGCTGGTGGGTTTTTTTCAGCATTGTCGCTGGCAAATCCCTCTGCGATTGTCTTTCTCTTCCATTAACACATTTGGTAAGATAGCATTGTGAACATTCTTTGTGGTCAGATAGTCTGGTCCCTTTTCTAAATCACAAGGGTATTGATCCCGTTAACATGGCTGGATGGACATTTTTTCACATAATTTAAGAATGGTTATGGAATTCTGCACCTGGTCTTTCTGGCTTCTTCACTCCAGAGAGACCCCTTTAACATCTTACTTGACAGCTTCCTGCCCTTTTTCCTCTTCTCAAATTGAATATGTCTTTGCACCAAGCGTTTTCCTTTTCTTTATCTCTCTTCTTATGTGATCCAATGCATGTGGAGATGTGATTTCTAATGCAATTATTGATCATTTAATGTAAAGAAACCATTACAAATAAAGGGATGTTGTTCATGAAGTTTCAGGTTCTAAGGTAAACAGAGGCTATCCTCCTCAACTAGGATATGCTTACCTGTCCAGATTCCGGTGACTTTGAATGTCCCATAATCTCCTTTTCTCAAACCAGTCAATTCATATTCATGGCACTGGCACATTTGTCTTTTGGCCGGCAGTTAGGGTATGGCCCTTTGTTCACCATTCTCACAGTGCCCCTCCCTTTACTTTACTGTTATGTTCTTATGCTACTGTAAGTGTCTGTCACACTGAGTTTGTGTCTGTCTTTCTAGGATAGGAAAACCAAGGCTTTGATGATCTTATGTTCATTGGATTTTGTATTAACTATTTTCAAAAAGTGGCCTCATATTTGATTCAGCTCCTTTTTTCGTATATGGTGTGGAAATATGGGTATGATATTTTTTCCATTGTGTTGAGCTTGAAGGAACATTACTGATTCATTTGGCTGCCTTTTAGAAGAGAGTGAGGCTTCTTTGTGGCCAGGTATCTTGTGATGTGAGTAGAATCTCTTTGTTCTTTTAATTGGACCTCTTTGCACAACAGTGTCAGCGCTCATTATCAACTTGGCCACATATAAACACTCATCTGTTGTATAAGTGACCCTTTTCTATATCCTACCTCCACTAGACTTTCCCCTTCTAGTTGACCTCTCATCCGGCTCACAATCTAAGCTGCACTGCCACCTCTTCCTCTGCACCCTACCTCCAGAGGTCTGCGACCAGCAAGTTATTGATTAATACTGCTCCTACTTTGTTACAGATAAATCAACTTGCAACTCATTCCTTACTCTTCCCACTGTTGGATAGAGAGGAGAGTGCAAAGTCAGTCACTCTGCCTGATTGCCATTGACGTCAAAGCACCAAAATGCAAGAGATCATAAAAGTTGCATCATGCACCATTTGACACCCAATGACATTAGAGGATTGGCACTTGGGGTGTCCCATAAACCTTCAGCAGTCTCTATTTGCTGCTGAGTAGCTAAGAGAAGGGCAGTAATGGCAGAGACTACATAAATAAAACAGAGACCTGCCACTGGCTTCTTGACTACTGGCATTATGAGTACTTAAAAGCATGTCAGTAGTTGCAGCTATTACTTGTGGGTACCCCGAATTGGTGTCCAGGGTGAGTTCCCTTTTTCCCTCATTCACTCACAATCCTTTTGTATTCTAAATCATGATTTGGATTACCTTCAATTGCATTTTTTGTAATGAAGAAAAGAGGGAATGAATGCACTCAAAAAGAGAAGGCAGACCATTACTCAGCTTAGATATTTAGTTAGATCTCACTCATGCACCCCTTCCACTTATTTCATCCTTAGTTCCCCACATTATATCTTTATTCCACGGCTCAACCATCAGTACTTAGCTCACTCTTGTACTTGCACCACTACACCATCTCTTTGAATTATTCTCACCTGTTCAGTTTTTCTCCTAAATGTATCCCTGGCCTATGTTATGCTTCTTAATGTCACATTTCTGCGTACCTCCCCCCCTTCTTATTCTCAGACTCCATTTTCTACTTGTTTCCTTTATTTTAAGTAAAATTCACTGTTACTACTTTTCCCTGTTTCCTTACCCCTCTTGCCATAAACCTGCATTATTGTCCCACGCCTTAGATTGTCATGTTAATGCTTTGATGGTGTGTATGCCCTAATACATTTTCCCCTATTTCTTATGCAGTCCCTCATGGTTCTATACCCTGGCACAACAGCCTCTTCTTTACTTTCCTTTTTTAGTTCACATTTAACTTTCATCTTTATATTCCCATCTCTAATTATTGCCTTAGTTTACCCCAGTGGGTATCGCCCACTTGCCTTTCTCATAGGTATTCACCCTTGTTTCTTAATATGTTTACTCTATCACTCAAACTAATGTCTTTGATTTTATCATGCTCACTGTTCTCCCCTAATCTCTGTCTTTGTTTCACTACCCAATTCTTGACTTAGACTGTTTTTGTTAAAAACAACTCTTTCCTTCCAACTCCAGAATGCGTATTTAGTCCCCGTCTTCCTCATTCTTCTCCCCATGCCTTTGCTTATTTTTCTTGGTGTGACCCTAAAGTCTGCTAAATTGTCTTGTTGGTTCTGTACTTGCTCACTATCCTTTCATATATGTCTTAACTTTGTTCTGTTTGCCCTTTCTCTCTTCTTGTTTTTGGTGTGTAATGTTGCTTTTCTTTCTAGAATCTATACATGTTTTGACTCATGCTCATGCTACTAACTTGCATCTCCTTGTCTTAACCTGTAGCATTTCATCTACAATTTTTCCTACTCTTTTTTCCTTTTATCAAACTGATTTTATTGTGCTTCCATGCCTGACAATTATTTCCTAAATCTCATTATTTTAATTTTACCCATACAATATATTTTTCTCTCTTCCTTTCCCTTTGATTCTCTTTTAAGGCTTTACCCTCTTTTGAATCATTCTCCAGATTCATGCGTCTTCTGAATGGAACATTCTACCGCATAGGATTTAGGTCAATATGTTAAAAACAAAAGCATAGATGTAAAATAAATATCATATTGTTACATAAATTTTCTTTCTATTTTTTGTTTTGGGGCTGAATTTTTATTTTCTTCTCCTCACCTATTCTTTATGACCAGAGTACCAACGTTTTGTCATCTTCTCCCTTTCACTTTCCCTAGAGTTTGGCTTTGCCTCCAACCCCCACAATCTTTTAGCTTCTAACCTCTCTGTAATTCTAAAACACATCCAGGTGCTTTCACAGAACACTCTAGCCAATGCACTGGTCATTCTAGATGCAAGTTCTTCCTAGGTTGTATTGAGTACTACCTGCACCAATTACTTGACAATTTGACTCTAAATTAAACCCAGATCTCCTTTGACTCTTTTACCAGCCATATACTCTTGACATTTAAACTCCAGTACCCCCTGCGAAGCCTTCCTTTGTTTATTTGCACTGCCTCCACCACTCTGGAACATATTAGCCAATTATACCAATAAAGTCCAAAGGCTTACACAGCTAGGCAGATGGAGAAAACCCAACACCTAGATTGTTGTGAAGAGGGACCGTGGCAATAACATCAGAAACACACTGATTAACACACTAAATATCGGCTTTTCTTGCAATCTGCTGCCCACGGCCACAACCACCATTCAACTCAACTTATTTATCTCAGCCTCTCCAAATACTCTCATTCTCCACCCTTTTAAGCCAGCAACCGCTCAGTCTAATGGTTTCTTCTTCCCACTTCGTCTAACCACCTACACTGAAATTCACAATTCTTCAAATTAATTATTCAGTGGAACCTACTGCTTTAAATCTGTGGTCATGAAGGTCTGCTGTAAAGAACAAAAACACTTGCCTTTCCTCTATGCTCCTCTACCACCCACTAAATAAGCTAATTCAAGTTCCTGTTGAACCATGTCGATATGACTTTCATAAGCTTCACTCCACCTTTTTCACCGCTGCTCACATCTACGACCTGTCCTCTATTCTTTTTCTCCTTGCTCTCTCTGCACTTTTGACCGCTCAACATTGCACCTTACCCTCGCTTCCTTTCCAGGCAATCTTGAGAAAATCTTGCAAATGGTTTTCATCCTACTTTTCCGAATACAATCTCAGGCTAAGAGTGATTGGTGCATTCTCTCAGCAACTCTTACCTGTTGGTAAACCCAAAGTCTCAGTCTTGCCACTCCTGCTGGTCTTGCTTCACTTCGCCTCCCTTTGTGATCTTGTCCTGCGGCTTCTCTCGTCATCTTCACTCTGACAACAGTCAAATCATATCAATTTAATCCCTTGTCTCACATTTCAAACATTAAATTCACAACTGCTGTTAAACAATGAATGTCATTACCTGCTCCAATGCTAAATTTCTCCAAAACAAAATGCTCCCCAACTCTTCTACCTCCATTACCTTACCCTATCCTATCACCTTTCCCTCTAACACGATGAACTCATTGTGACTTTTGAAATGTCCTTCAACTCCACCACCTTCACCACCCATTATCAACTGTCCACCATAGTAGAAACCCTCCTACATATCTTATTCGAAGCAGCCAAATCTTTAAACACTGCTTTGCATTTGGGTAACCTTGATCACTTCCACAACTTGCAGGTGGGACTACCCAAACACATTTTCACCCCCTAGAATAAAATGATCAACTTTGGAGACCAACATTTTCAATATGCCTAAAACAGCAACCTCCTTTGATCAGTCATTAAGCTAGAGGACTATCCACTATCTATAGAACACTGATACCCACTTTAGGCCACAACGCCGTCTACACCACAGCAACATTTCTTTCCCATCTGGTGTGAACAACATGCTTATAGTTGCACCTGTATTTAGCTAAACTGCATATTCTTAGTACACAGAACCGACCTACCATTCCATAAAGATTCTGATCCTTTTCACTGCTTGGGACCCCTACTATTGGATAACAATGCCAATCATTAATATTGTTTATATCTCACTACAAGGAATCCATTAAAACATACAGACAAAATAAAAACAATGAAATGCAATAAATTACAACAAACACCATAATTAACGTATACAGATTCCTGTAAGTAAGTGTGAATGCGGTTTACTTTAGCATAAAGTGCAATGCATGTACCCCATCCAGGTGAGTAATAAATACATGGAACAAATCACCAAATGATAGGCCTGTTTAAACCGCATTGTGAACATTTGTGAATGATTTGCCATGCTGAGCAGATACATTTAGCAGCAGAAAATATAAAGCAATAAAAACAGTATAATAACATAAACTAATCATATCAGTGACAAGTCTAACTTTAAATAATTTTAACAAAGTGTACAACCATCACTTTATTGCTGTCATATAGTACAGGTGAAACAGTAACGATCTGCAATAGTTTCTTGCAATATGATTACAAAAGCAAGAACCAGACAAGGGCAATTGATTACTCCAATTGCTCATTAACTGTCCAAGTGGGAGTCCCCCCTAAACTATATTTCTGACACATAAAGAGTGCATACCAACAGTGTGGAAAAAACTTCCATACCCTGACTAATTTATTAAAGTATTAATTTCTCCCTCTGTTGGATTGGAGCATCTGGGCAAAATGACTGCTTTGCACCCGGTCGTAATATTCTTGTTTGACAATAAGGTTAGCTTTTGTACAGTAGTGTCAGGAGAGATAAAGGTAGTAGCCAATATCCTAATATATTTCAGCCGAGAGAGAAACACAATTCTTTCTAGATAGATCTCTCAGGGCTTCTATGAACATTGTGCTATCTGGATTCAATGAGAAACGGACATCGTAAAGTAATGGCTTCACATTGGGCATGCTAAACAAGACCATAAATTCCCATTTAAGTGTGAAGAATCAAAGTTGTTTGGGCAGAAGGCATGAATAATAGTTTAAGAAAACATGTTAAGAACTATTTTTCCAGGTATAGAGAATTTAAATAGATCCAATCCCATAGTTGGGTGTGTTGCAAAGCACTAGTAAGACATTTTGCATTGTAGACTGTCACAGCTGAAAAACAAAGCACAACTACCAAATGTTATCCTAAATGCTTTCAGGCTAGCTATTGAAAAGACTAGGGAATTTTAGATCTGACCAATTATCGGGCCCCCTGCACATAAGCTTTAAAATGGATTCTTAACCTAGGTAATCAAATTCAGAAATCTGGAAAAGCTCAGCAACGTTCAGAATCATTCTTTTTCTCATATTTTGCTAAGGGCCAATAGCAATGACTTCATTTTGAAACAGTAAAAAGCAATATTGAGGTACGATGTTCTTTATGTGAGCTTAGCTTTTCTCAGTTTTTGTCTAGGGTACCCTCTCGAAACATTAGGGCCACAATTTTGAAGCATTCAATACCTTGTCATTTTTGCCATCCCATCACCTTTAACACTTAAATGTTGGAGTGGTTGTAAAATATGTAAATTGTCATTTAAACATATGCAGTATTGAAGAAATCCCCTGATATCATTTATATAATTAAATATTAAAATACCCTTGATTTCTAATCAAAACAAATAACTGCAAATTTATCATTTACAAACTGCCATCACTTATCCTAGCACAAATGTGCTAAATAGAATATTAATGGCTAATTCCATTCTTTATATCTTTTTGTTGCAATCTTTCCTATTTAGGAAAGGTTCTGGCTGACTACATAAACTGTTTGAAGCTTTTAAGACTAGCACCTGTCAATTTTACATACTTTTCATTTAACTTTTCCAGCAATGCAAATTGCCAAGACGATGAAGTGTAAAATAAAAATGGCAAACCAGGCGCACCAGTGATAAAGTGTTCCCAATCATGGTCTTGAATGTGCCACCACAATTCACCATTCTTCTAGCCCTACCTGTCATTAGTACATACATGCACTGTCTTAGCTCCCTCCTCTCACTTCCCTTTCTCTTCTGTAATCGCACACTTGAGTGTTGTTTGTTGTTCTTTTTATCTAATGTGACTTCTTTTAGACCTCATGTTGCTTAGTGTTGTAGGGTTGTAAAGTTTTCTCCTACGCTAAATTATTTTAGTTGTCGCAGTTCATATTTTTGTTAACTCCTCCATACTAATGCTTCAGAAAAGGAATGAGCTACAAATGCTTTCTAATATGCTCCTTGCATTGAATGTGTTTGTTCCTTATTTTCTGTTTATTTGCTTTCCTGCACAATTTCCTATACTTTGACAGTACAAACATTGAAGCCAATTCACAGTGGGTATACATAAATAAGGGTGCAGATTTGTTCCTTTATGCAGTTAACATATATTACCAGAATTTTGCCTGTGAAACTTCACCAGCCTTAGGTTTCAAGGCATACTACTGGGAATGTCATGTGACATTTCTCTGGCTCCTATACCTACTATTCGTTAGTCTACATACTGTAGAATTATCACAGGGGAATGGAGTTCGCTGTGCAAACATACTTTTTTCTTTTTTTCTCCATTTGGAAACATTTTCCCCAAGGAGAAAGCTTTTCCACCCACACATCCGCCAAATCAACTGGTGATCATTCCCTTTCCCATTCTGGAAGAGGATGTACTCCAGCCACTGTTCGGGTTAAATCGGTGACTATTTCACCGGGTTGGAAATGGTTGGACAGATGTGTGTAAATGCCCACAAACATAGTAGTTAGTGGGTGTTCCCACTATTACAAGGCTAAATACTCCTTGTTTCACCCAACATCTTGCCTGGGAAATATGCAGCAGTGAAACTCATTACACCTGCCAGGAATCCTTTCATGAATTCCTATTCGGATTAAATTAAGATATCTTGTGAATGGGCCCCATTTTTTTAGAAGGTCAGCTTGACCATCCAGTTTCAATTCTGGTCATCCTCTCCATGTTCACCAGCTTTACACATGTTCTTAAGTGAAATGTTATTTTTCATTGCTGGAAGCTTAATATATTTTTCTCTAGTCTATTCTGGGTTTTGCCCAGTAGTGGCTCCTTATCAGAGGCTTCAGGGTGCATCCCTCCCTCCTGTGAGGTCCCACATTAGGCCCTTGTCTTTCCCGACACTGGATATTATTTTAGTAGTGTTAATGAAAACACAACTTTCTTGTTTTCATAAATATGCCCAGTGTGGAGTTCAGCCCTCTTGTGTCTCTAGGCTCCTTATGACCGGAAGAGGAGGGGGCTGAGCAGAGGCAGCTCTCCGAGGGAGTGCTGTGGGGCGGTGGGGGGGAGGGGCTAGGTGGGGGTAGTGGACTTGGACATACGATGGACAGAACTCAGAGTAAGCCTAACTCTAAGTTCTGTCCATGTATGTCTGAGTCCACTACCCCCTCACCCTGCCCCTCCCCCGCTCCGCCCCACCGTCCAGCAGCACTCCCTCAGTGAGCCGCCACTGGGGCTGAGCAATGATCCATCTACAGAGTGCTGTTTAAAAACACAGCACTCCGTAGGTGGATGTCTGGATTGTAGACCTTGAGGTTTGTTGTTCAACTATGATTCCATTAGACAGACACACGCCATTTTATTTAGCAGACAGGCCACATAGAATATCTGCTAAAATGTTGGTGGCATAGTGCACACCAGGGCATCCCTGAGGCCAATGAGAAGCCACAAAGGGCAGCTGGGGCACTATCCCCAGTACTGTCCCAGCTTCTTATAGGACTGTGCTTCAGTTCCATCAAGAGGCTGGGAGAGGGATTAAGGTGGATCTTCCCCTTTTCAAACCTGGCCTTGCTGCTCTGTCTGTCTGCTCTTTGGGATTCATGACTTTCTGGTTCCCATGTCCAATCCTGCTCTGCTGCTGCCATGAATCCTCTGATTTGCCAGCAAAGGAAGCAAGGTAAGTAAAACAAGCATTTGCAATGCAACAGGTCTTGCAATTGCGAGATTTCGAGCTATTGGCATTGGAAATGACAATGCCTTTTATTTATGTGTTTAAAAACACCTTCAATAATGAAAGGCATTGCCATTTACAATACCTATAGGTCAAAGTTTCTAAAATGTGAGATCTATGGCATTGCAAATGCTTGTTGTTTACAAGCGTCCTATGCTGCGCTTTCATGTTAATAGAGGCCACACCCCTTTCTTTAGATGAGTCGTGTCTAAAGAAAGGTCCGCAGCCGCTATTAATGTGAAAGCCCAGTATGGGGCACTTTTACCCCAAAAAACCATTTGTTTGCCAAGTTGACAAACAAATTCTTTTTTTGTAAAAGCGCACCGTGAAAGCGCACATGGTGCGCTGAATTCTTGCAGAAAGGCATGTGGTGCCTGCAGTAGGAGAAACTCATTAAAGAAAATAACGCTTACAGACTAAATAAGACCTACTTTGTAACAACCAAAGTAAAAGAGACAGTGCTCATGGGAGGTTACAAATGAAGACAAGGTGGTACTAAGGAGGGACTAACAAGCCTATTAACGAATCAGAAGCCAGCATTTTCGAAGGCCAATGACATAAGCCAATGACAAATATGGGCAGAGAGTGGGCGGGGCTTCAAAATCCATACTCCAATATAGCATGCCTCGCAGAGCAGCACATGCGCTGCCCAGGCTCGACCTAAAAAATGTGGTTACTGTGTGTGTGTGTGTTTGTGAGTGTGTTTGGGAGTCATTGAGAGTGCATGAGACTGAGTAAAAGTGTATGTATGAGTGTGAATAGGAGTGTCAATGGGGGTGAACGTGAGTGAGAATCTGAGTTTGAGAATGTGTATAAGTAAGTAAAAGTGAGTTTGAGGGTGTAAGTGAAAGAGTGTGAGTGGTTGTGGATCGTGAGATGGAGTGGAAATGAGTCAGGGGTGTAGCTATCAATGATGCAGCGGTGCATTTGCACAAGGGTCCCAGAGTCAGTGAGTTATAAAAGGATGAGTATGTGTAAGTGTGCTTTTATGCGAGTGTGAGAACCAGTGAGTATGAGTTTGTGTGTGAGTAACAGTGAGTGGGAGTGAGTATGAGTGAGAATGAGTAAGTGAGTGTTTGAATTAGAATGAGTGGGAAAAGAGTGAATGTGGGATGGGTGAATGTGAGTGAGTAAGAGTATGTTTGTTTGCTTGTTTTATGATCGTGCGTCTGCAGCTGACCATGGTATACTCAATTTCTTGGCTTATGGGAGCATCCAAGGTAACATACTGCAGCAGGCACATTGGAAATAATCCATGAAATAAAGGAGAGCTTGAATGGCAAAATGCAGGTCATAACATCCTCGAAGATATTCTTGGCACCTGTGGAAAAATGCTGGCACTTGCATACTGGAGGAAATTCTTGGCATGGGGCATGCATAGCAAAATGCTGGTGCTGGGACACTGCAGGTAATTTTTAGCATAAGGGAGGGCACCCACGGCAGATATGCAGACTCTGAAGTACTGGAAGTAATACTTGAGATAAGGGGACACCTATGGCAAAACACTGGTGCTGGCATACTGGAGCTAATTCTCTGCCTCAGAGAGGTCAGCCGTGTCTTATTGGGGATAAGGGCGTGGGCTGAGGAAGCAAACCATGATAAAATGCTGTCTCTGAAATACTGGAGGTAATTTTAACATATGGGCCACCAGTGATATGTGGATAGAATCAACTGCAAAGTTTTGCCACTTAAATATTGTATGCAATTCTTGTCTTAAGACGGTGTCCATAACAAAATGCTGGAATTGACACAATGAAGGGATTTCTTAACATAGGGGGAACTCTCAAGGTCAATTTTGGGGGAAAATGGGGGGAATTCCTGGTAGGCATTACACCTCATCACGTTCAAGATTCACCAGCTGCCACTGGTTATGCCCTCTGGAATTGACAGTGGTGGTGGTGTGTGGGGTTCATTTTTCATTATGCCAGTCATTTATTGCATCAAAGAAGTTTACGGAAAAAGAATACACACTTGGATCTCATCGAGAGACAATCAAGCACAGTTGTATTTCTACATTTGGAGGAGCAGGTCCAGCAGCAATACACTTCAGTGCTGCCTTCAGAATACCTGTCATTGCAAGGCAAAATGGATTTTATGTAAGGAGCACCCATCTTACAAGGCAATCATTGGAAAAGCCATTAGGCCTCCTCTTTGGGACCCATTGACTTTGCAAATGATTTATCCATGCTGCACAGCATCCCTGTATCATTTGGTTGGTTCACACACCAAAGATTCAATTGCCTACAAAATTATACAAGTGGTTTTTTCCTTTTATTTACTGGTCAGAGTTGGACCAGTACAAGAGGAAAAAGTAACATGAATGGGTGGGGAAAACAACACAGATGAGGAGGGGACTTGGAGGGTGGAATCATGGATGGCTGAGGCAGCCACGCAAAGGGCGGGTGGAAGCAACACTTGTGTACCTAGAGGGAAGCCACTTGAAGGGCATGGGGACACAGGCAGACAGAGAAAAATTAAGGCAAGCAGACAAACAAGAAAAAACAAAACGAGTTAAACTGCACAGGGGATCGACTCGAAGGGCGAAGCTCTATATAAGTGAAAGCGTACAAAAGAGCGTCTTGAGTAACAAAGCTGTTGATGAAATGTATATAATGTAATGAAAAGAAATATGCTAGCAGTGGGAAAACCTAGAGAATGGGGGAAATGCATGCACTCTCTAGGAGTGCTTTTTGAAAAATATAAAAAATGTTCCATAAAAGCAGACACTTGAGGAAGGATAAAAGCAGCAATCAGAGAGATGATAAACAGGCTGTGCTCCATGGGATGGTTAAAGACTAGATGGTTGGCTAAAACAAATAACACCATTCAAGAGAGAGAAATAAAATAAGAGTGACACAACAAAAAGTCAATGGAAATCAATGGGTGGAATTGCTTTCCAGGTCAGCTATCAATATGTCCCTAATAAATATTTTGCAGCCAGACAACTGTGCCGCCTGGTAGATTTGTTTAAAAGATGGGCGGTTTTTCTGGGCTTTTGTTGTTTTTTGGCTGTACCACAATATTACACCCTTAGACTTCTGACTGACCATGCCTTCTGGAAGCATTGATCTTGCACGGTTTGTCCAGCATTTGGAGGCAGGAGGTGAACCGAGGCAGATATTTAATATCTCAACATACTACCTAAAATACACTTATTGGATGTTGAATATACATTTGTACCAGGTGGAGATCCTTACATTTTTTGTTCGAGAGAGACCGTGTGTAACAAAGAAAGAACATTGACAATGATTTGTTTTCTCAGTTCTGCCAAGAGACTTTTTATAGCTGTCTTCCTGATGATAGGTTTGAAAGCACATTATGCTGTTCAGACTGTGACAGCAAAGACAGTGCTGGAGCCTCATTAGGAAAGAATGTGGCAGCTGGGAAGGAAATGGCAGACTCAATTTTCTTTGTGGTCTCTACCTGCAAATTATACTTTTAGCTTCATAGAAATGTCTCATAACATTACCGTGGATCATAGCCCTGTATAGCTTCTAATGTATGTAGTTCATAGATTATGCATCTTATACTTGACAAACGATTAGTGTATAGGATCAGTACATCCAGATGCCATTTTTGGACAATAGCACACTACTGTTTCTTATACTGTGCACAAGAAACAAGCACCGGAAAAGCCATCAGGTGTAGACTTGGCAAGCCGTTGCATTAATGTCACAAAAATAAAGAAACTAGGAAAATATGCAGCCATCAAAATATGGTGACCATATGGTTGCAATACAAAACGTTAACTGAAACAAGGTAAACATTGCATAGCATTTACAAATACATTAAGGGTACATGCTTGCAGGCAGGTGTATTTTGAACAGATTTGAATTGGAGCTAAGAAAAGCTACTTTTGGCTACGAATTACAATAGCCTCAAGACACAGTTTACAAAGGGACAAGTAAAATATTCAAAAATGATAAAGGGTTAAAATAAAAAGCACTGTCAAAATAAAGTTTTGCCCCCACCAGCCCTCTCACTGAAGGGAAATCCTTTTTAGGTGGGCAGATATAATTAGGCAACATGTCCTCACTCACAGTGTAAGAGAGTCTATGGCTGAAGAGGGCTGACTTAATGCCCGATGTTCAGTGTTATGGTGGGGGGATAAAATGTGTGGAAGACAGTGAAATGGACCAGTTCAAGAAGGTTTACCAAAACTCTCTATATATGTATGCCTACTTATTTATTTGTATTATTATTTAAATTGCATGAGGCTGACAAGACAGCTTAAGCTATCTCTGTGCCTCAGCCTCTCAGAAGTTATTAATGCCCAGCTCAACTTGCTTCTAGGTATGAAAAAAAAGTATTCCCTATAGAAAGAAAAACACAGCACCTTGGCTATCTGGCACTATCTAGTGGTTTAACCTTGTTTAACTACCTCTTCATCAATCAACAGGATGGCTCGCTATAAAGTCAATCGATTTTTTCATATCGCAGGAGCACGGAGCATTACCCCCAGGTCCCTTATGTCCTCGTCCCATTCATTAACATATTGGAGATAACCATCTCCCGACAGAAAAAAAGAGCACAGGCATGCTGCGACCCTAATACTGCCCCTCCCACCGGGAGTACATAAGCAGTACTTACCCAGCATCCCGTCTGTTCTTTTTTTCTGTCTGTCGATAGAAGGGACGTGGTTTTGCTGGTGCTGCTCCTGCTGGGCTGGAGTGGTCTTTCTTTTCTCCTCCCCCCGCCCTGCTGCCTGGTTGTGAGGGTGGGGGGTCTTCTGGTCCACCTCCTGGCCTGCCGGGCTTGCTGGGTTGTGGGCCTGTTCGTGGCCGGATCTGCCCCCTATGGCTCTTCAGGTAGGGCTGTGGGTGTCCTGGCGTTCGCAGTTGGTGGAGTCTGCTGGTTTCTGCTGCTCGATTCCTGGGTTTGCGTGCAAAAAAAAAGCGCTCCTCTGAATTACTCCAGCCGGCCCTTTGCGGCTGGCCTCCCGGTTGCTTCCGGGTCGCGTGCACCTCTTCCTGGGGCCGGGCCGGGTGGAAGGCGCGCCGCGTTTGCTGGTCTCCTGGCGTTCCTGGTTTGGTGGGCCCGCCGGGTCAGATCGCTGGGGCTGTTGGAGGGGGGCCGTCTTCCTGGTGGCGTCTCGGCCCCCCCTCCGGGTGAGTACCGCGTAGCAGTCTTCCTTTTCTTTGGGAGGAGAGTTGCTGTGGCCTCATGGTTTAGCTTTGTGCCGTGCTTTCACGGGTGGCGCCTCATCCTGTGTGCTGTGTCCCGAGGACTAGGGCGATGCCCTGAGCCATTTCCTTTCATAGTTTCCTGCTCTCGCACTCGTTTTCCCTGGAGTGCTGTTCTCTCTGCCGCCTGCCTTCGCATTTGGGTGCCGGTGGCTGTGGCTCAGTGGCTGTGTTTTGTGGCATTGGTGTGACGGCCCCTAACGCTGCTGGGGTTCGTGTCCCGCCGCCAGCTCCTTCTTTCACGGTTTGCTGTTCATATTCCTGCACCGTTGAGTTGGGTGTCTATGTACATCTGTTATTCGGCGCCTTGTGACCCCGGGTTGATGAGTGCACTTTGCATTTGCAGGTGTTCTGTTGGGTCATGCAATGTTTCAGTCTGTCTGTTTCTGCACATGTCTGGTTCTGTACTTCTGTCTTGTTTTGCCTACTGTTGCATTGTTGGGCTGCGGTGGCTCCTGGGGATGCCGGGATTTGAACCCGGGACCTCATGCTTCCGCTGCATGCGCTCTGCCTCTGAGCTACCTCCCTGTCGGCGCCCTCCCGGCTTCCCTGAGGGCTGGCGCTGTGCTGTTGCTCTTTGCTTGGGCTGCCCTGCTCCGGTGTTGTTGGGGTGCGTGGCTCCTTGCAGCGCCTTCTGCCCGATTGCCTGCTGTGTGTCCGGGTCCTTCTCCTACTGCCAGGGTTTGTGCCTGTGACACTGCCTGTTTTGGCGCTGGGTTTCCGGGTTGGGGGCTGGTGTTGGCTTTCTGTGCCTTCGTCCGGCTCCACTTGGGGTGCGTCCTGTTGGGTCCGCTCTGCTCCTCGCGGGGGGCTTGCTGTGGTCTCCGGGCTCCGGCGTCTGCTGCCCTGGTCCATTGCGGCTTGGTTTGGGCTGAGGTTCCCTATGTTGCTGGGGTCTCCCTGTCTGCTTGCTTGTGCCTTCTCCTCTGCTGCTCCTGTGTCGGGGTCGCCTTTCGCTTCATCGGCGGGGGCCTGTTGGGGTGCGCCTCTGGTCCCCGCTCCTTTGAGTGCCTCCGCGGCTCTCTGCCCCTGGTAGGTGGTGGGTCGCTGTTCCTGCTCCTTGGGCAGCTACGAGAGGGTACTATTGGCTCCCCTGGGTTCCTGTTGGGCCTGCCTGGGGTTTTCCCCGCTTTTCTTGATGCCTCTCTGCAGGGTGTCATGGGTGCGGGTGTCGTGGCCTTGCCTTGGGTGTGTTGGGTCCGTCTGTCTGTCCGCCCCTTTTTGGGTGGCCTTCCCTCCGCTACGG
This sequence comes from Triturus cristatus, assembly GCF_964204655.1. Lineage (NCBI taxonomy): Eukaryota > Metazoa > Chordata > Amphibia > Caudata > Salamandridae > Triturus > Triturus cristatus. Next base: position 72,274,791 of record NC_140584.1, on the reverse strand, counting down.
GCTGGCTGTTGTGTAGTAGCCTCTGCTCCGATGTGGGTTCTGGGTGTTCGCTTTTGCTTCCTGGCTTCTGAGTGGTTGCTTGGGGTTTGGTGCATGGGGGCTCCTGGTTCCCCTGTCCCTTGGGCTGCACCTGGTTCCTCCTGTGGCTTTCTGGTGTCGTGCCTGGAGCTCTCTGCCTCCTCTGCCTGCGCCTGGGTGGCTTGTGCTGCCGTGCGTGTGGCTGTTCTGTTCTCCTTTGCTCCGACCCGGGGCCTTCTGTGTGCTGGGGTTGCTTCTGGGGTCTGTCTGCTTCTGTTTTTGTTTGTTCCTGCCCTGGCTCTCCCTGTGCTTGCCTTTGGCTTGTTTCCAGGTTTCCTGTCTGTCCCACCTGGTTTTCTGTCTGGTGTGGTTGGGCGTCTGCTCTTCCTTTCCTTGGCGTCCCCCCCGGTTGTGTTTCTGGTGGCGGTTCGCCTTTTGGTCCCTGGAGTTCGTGCCGCTGCTGTTTGGGCCTGGCTGTCTTTCACTACTGCTGTGTTCTTGGCGTGGCGCCTGTTTCCCCTCTTCTGTTCGGTTCCCCCGAAGTCACTGCCGGGTGCCGTTGATTTCTTGATCCGTCTGCGCTCTGGTGCGTTTGGTGCCGGGGTGATTCTGGTCTCCTCTGGTTACCGTGGTGGGTGCCTGGCTACGTGTCTGCTGGGGCTTTTCCGCTCCTGTGGGGTTTTGTGTGGCTGTTTGGTCGCCTTTTTGGGATCTGCGTCCTTGCCTGGGCTCTCTTTTGCGTCCTGGCGGGGCACTGTGCGGTTGTGGCCGCGTCCTGGTGGGTGCTTCGGGGCATTCTCCTGCCGGCGGCTCTGTTCCCGGGCTTGTTTCGCCTGTGTTGGGGCCTGTGTGGGGCCTGTGACTCCGGGTTTGCTGGCCTCCTGCTGGTTCAGGGTGGCCTCGGGCTGTGCCTCCTTCGCTTTGTGGCTGTGATGTCATTTTGGGCCGGCTCGGTGGTGTGTTTTGCTGGGAGTTCCTGGTTCTTTCCTGGTTCTCGTATCCTGGCTCGCTCCTTGCTTCCCTGGGCTTTGTTCCCAGTGTGTGTCTGTTTGGGTGCCTTCCCGCCCCTCTCTGGTTGGGGTGTGGTTCTGTGGTGCTCTTGCCCCTGTGGGGTCCTCCTTCCTGGCTGCGGGTTGTCTGGAGTTATCCTGCTGCTTGGCCCTCTGCCTTCTCTGCGGCTTCCGCTTTGGCGGTTTCCTCTGTTTTGTTTTCCGGCCTTTTGTGTGGTCCGGCGGTGGTGTGCTGGGGATCCTCTGTTCCTCCCTGCCCTTTGCTTTGGCCTTGGCACTGCGTGGGCTCCTTCCGGGGTTTGGTTGGGCCTGCGGGTCCTCCTGCGTCGTCGGGTTGCTTGGCCTTGGTCCTGGCTTCCTGGCTCCTTTTGGCGTTTATTGCCCTGGTTTGTGCTGTTTTCTTGGCTCCTCTCCAGTGTGGCTGGGGTTGGGCCTTGGGGCTTTTGGTCTGGGTGCTGTGTGCCCTGGGGACGTTTCTTTTTCGGCCTGCGTGTGGGTTTCTGAGCGGTCCTCTGCCGTGTGGGCGCCTGTTTTTGTCTGCCCTCTGTGGTTCGGAGGGTTCCTGCCTGGTTGTTTCCTGGTTTGGGGGCTGCTGGGTGACCCCGGTTGCTCTGGCCTTCTTTCCTGCCCGGTTCTCCCTCCCTTTTGGGGTTGGGGGTTTGATGGGGGTTGTTGCCGGTGGCTCTGTCCCCGCCCTTGTTGGGCTTGTTTGTTGTTTGTTGTTGGTTTCCGGTCTTGTTGGCCTCTCCTTGCTGGTCAGCTGTCGGCTGGTTCCTTCTGGGGGGCATCTCTGGCCTGTGGTCTTCGGGCTGGCCTCCTATTCCCTGCTGTTACGGGTTGGGTGTCCTTCCTGTTTTGGCTGGTGGCTTCCTTCCCGGTGTTTTTTTTTTGGCCTCCTGGGGTTTTCGGTTTTTCTTTCCCCTTGCCTGTCTTTCTGTTCGGTTGGGGTCTTGCTCCTGTTCGGACCCTGCTCTGGGCTCTCTGGGGTCGGGTCATTCGTTTTGGTGGGGTGGGCCGGTTTCTAGCCTGTGCTTTCCTCCTTCCTTGTTGGTCTCAGTGCTTGTGCCTGCGCTCTGTTGGCCTTCTTTGGGGCTGTCGCGCCCATTACCCTGTCTCAGGTTTCTCTGGTTGGCGGCCTTCTTGTTGGGGCTCTGGCCTTCTGTTTTTTTGGGTTGTCTCCGGTCCTTGTTCTGGCCCTGCTGCCCTGTTATGGGTTCCGGGCTGGTTGTTTCCTGCGGTTCCCCTTTTCCTCCTTCTCAGTGCTCCCTTGGGTTTCTGCTTTTGTTGTGGTTTCCTGGGTTGCTTGTGGGTGCGGAAGGCCGGTTTTCGGCTTTGGTATTCTCCAATATGTTAATGAATGGGACGAGGACATAAGGGACCTGGGGGGTAATGTTCTATTACTTACCGGTAATCTTCATTACTCCAGGTCCCGTTGTCCTCGTCCCATTCATGCGCCCCTCCCTCCCTCCTGGGCGGCCGGCCAGCCTTCCTATGTGGTTGTACAGACAGGATGCTGGGTAAGTACTGCTTATGTACTCCTGGTGGGAGGGGCAGTATTAGGGTCCCAGCATGCCTCTGCTCTTTTTTTCTGTCGGGAGATGGTTATCTCCAATATGTTAATGAATGGGACGAGGACAACGGGACCTGGAGTAATGAAGATTACCAGTAAGTAATAGAACATTATGCTCCCTGTTCATAGCCCTGTCTAGGCGAACCATAAAAATGGCTGCCCATTAGTTTAAAATATGTAATTCAATGGAATGACATTCTTCCTGTGAATTATGGCAGATACCGAGACATTTTGATGTCATTCATTGTTAAAATTTATCAAAGCCTTGCTGTTAGAAGAACAATGACACTAGCTGATAAAAATAATGTGAACACGTGTCTGCATGTTTTGCTGTCTGCACTATTACTTTATCTTTTACACCCTGAATGCTCCAAAACCGCTTCTTCCTTCCTGTGGGGCACTTACCAAGTAAAATGAGTGGTACATTCGATAAACAGAAGTATGAAACCCGGATGTCGCAGGCACGATGAGTCCCTGTGTCATAAACCAAAAGTCTTGGGTAGAGCTGTAATTGACAAAACCTAAGAATAAACTAGTGAAACAGGTAGCACCTTGCTCCGATTCCATATCTGCTCCCCAGCATACGGGGAAATACCAAAAATGTGTTGTGATTATTTTTCCTACTTTAAATTATTGCCTCTGGTCATAGCTGGTGCAAGTGTGCCAACAACTGATTGATCTGAAGGCCTGCCATCTTTCATTTAAATTTCACCATGTGAGAGGCGGGGTTCTTAAAGGATGGTCCTGTTATCTCCCACGGAGTAATGTCGGCTCTTCTCCGGCAGACCGTGTGAGAAGAGCCAATATCTGATGGCGCACTGTGGGGCCGTGTGCGTTGGTACGTCTTGATATGTCGTGACACACTGCAGTTCGAGCCTACCGCTCTACATACCCGGTATTGCTTTGCTCCCTGCATCAGACTTGCTGTCTTAAAAGCAAACATTCGGCGTGTGCAACATTATGGGACATCCTTACAACGTGCAATGTAGATTGTCAGTTGCCAATGTATCTTTAATTCTCCTCCTGCCTGTAATCTGCATCTTCAACTTCTGAAGCTTTGAAAGACTGGGAAAACGTATTCAGCTGCAGTTGTTTTTATTGCAAAATAGTATATTCTGTCGTTACAGTGCTTAGAACCAGGAGGAGACTGGGGGAAGCACTTTGTAAAAATCAATATTATTATAAAATCATTGCCTTATCCTTGTAGTATGAATTTATTTTTTTGGTTCAGTGCCACCCTGTCACCGTGTGATGTTTTTGTAGCGCTAGAAATGTATTAGTTATGCTACTTATACAGAAGTAATCAGTTATGTGTGGTAGCAGATATAGGGCTGTATCACATAAAGTGAGTACTTGTGATGCTAATCTAATGCATAGACTCTGCACGTTTTGGTCTAATTGGTATCTTAAATAATTAAAGAGTTGGGGGAACTGTATTTTACCAGCTCATGCAGATGTAAATGCTTGCATGTCACTGGAACCTTAAAGGCATATGCTGCTTTTGCTTGGAAATGTAGCAGTATTTGTTAACATTTCTGAAGTAAACCATAGAACATAAAACAATCATGTAAAGGGAGCAGCGTAGCCACTCCCACTCCCATGACTGTGAGGAATAATGTTCTGTCTACAAGCTTGATTATTTTGGTCAGTGTTCTTTACTATTAGCATAACTTAATCCTCTTCCTCAATTTCACTCCCATGCCATAGTTGCGGGAAGTAGGTGTGTGGGGGGTATTGAAGCACCACCAAAATAACCATGCTGGAGTTCAGAAGTGAATGAGCAATAAACAGACCTTTACATTTTGTTTTTATCTTGTCATATTTCCTATACATTCAACGACAGAGGTTAAATGTTAGGTCAGTCTTTTGAGGGAGGTTGGTGTCTACTTTTCTTTCTCTGACTGAAAAGTGAGAGGGTGTCTGTGATGATCTTGCTGGGTACTGGGGTTGTGAAAGGAAAATATGTAAGATGTTACTTTTTTTAGCACACAACAACATTTAAATGTCAGTAAAACTGTACAAATATTTCAGAATATATCAGAATCAGAAAAGCACAAATGAAGCACATTTTTTAAAATTTCTGAAGTGTGGTGGAAAGAAATATTTTAATACTATCAAAACAAATCAATACATGAGGTGATGCCAATTTCCACAGATTCTCTTTTGTGGTCTGTATAGTAAAACTGTAGGTCTGTGCAAATGTAATGGTAATCTCAATGGCAAATGAAGTGTGCTATCAAACCATACACACGCCACTCTGGGCTACTCCACTCTACATCACTCTACTCCCCTCTATGCCACTCTACATCCCTCCAATCCATGAAACTGTCACACTCTACTCTACTCTACTCCACGTCACTGCACTCTACAAAACTACCCTCTATGACACTCTACCCCAGAATATCTATGCCACTCCAAGCTGTGGCACTCTACAACACTCTACTCCAATCTCTACGACACTCACTCCATTCTGTCACTCCATGCTCCATCACACTATGACTCTTTACTCCACTCTGCACCACTTCACTTTACGCCACTTCACTCTATGTAATTCCATGATACTTTACTCCACTTTAGGCGATTCTACTCAAAGCCACTCAACTCTGTCCTACTTCACTCTCCTCCACGACATTATCCTACACTCTACACCACTACATGGCACTCCACCTTGGCACTCCACTCTACTCCCCTTTATGCCACTCCTCATTATGACACTCCAGTCTGACACTCTACTCCACTCCATGGCACTCCATTCTACAAAACACTACTTCACTCTATGGCACTCAACTCTACTCCACTCTTCACACTCCACACTATGCCACTCTAATCTATGACCCTTCACGTTGACACTTCACTCTACTCTATTCTACACCACTCCACTATGTGACACTCCATTCTGACTCTCTATTACACTCTACGCCACTCCACTCTACAACACACTACTTCACTGACACTCTACTCCACTCTGCACCACTCCACAACACACTATCCCACTCTGACTCACTACTCCACTAAACGACGCTCCACTCTATGACACTGTTCTCCACTCGTTGCCACTCCATTCTATGCCACTCTATGCTACTCCACTCTATGCCATGGTACGCCACTCCATTCCATGGTACTTTATTCCACTTTAAGCCACTTCACTCCACCCCATTCTGACACTCTACTCCACAGCACTACTCCATTCTATGCCACTCTACTTCACGCCACTCCATGACAATCTACTCCCCTCCACACCACACAATGCAATTCCACTCTGACACTCTATGCCTCTCCAATCTACAACCCGCTACTCTATTCTATGCTACTCCATGCCACTTCACTCTACGCCACTCTACTCCACTCAAAACCGCTTGATGACACTCTACTTCCCTCTACACCGTTCTATGCAGTTTCACTCTTCAACACTCTACTCCTCAACACTTTACTTCATGCCATTTTACTCCACTCTATGCCACTCCACTCTACACCACTCTATTCCTTGACACTTCATTTCACTCTATGCCACTCCATTGTATGCTACTCCACTCTAAGCCACTTCACTGTTCGAGACTCCACTCTATGATACTCTACTCCACTCCACTATGACCCTCCACTCCAACCTGCAACAATCTGCACCACTCTACTTCACTCTACGATATTCCACGTCACTCAACTCGGCATTCTACGCTACTCCACACCACTTTATTCCACTCAATGCCACTCCATTCGAACCACTCCACTCTACACCACTCTAATCCACTCCACTCCACAACATTCTACTCTGTTGCCCTCTACTCCACTCTACCCTACTCCACTGTATGACACTCTTCTCTATGACACTCAACTCTATGACACTCCACTCCACTCTAAGAGACTCCACTCTGACACTCGACCGTATGACACACTACTCCACTCTACTCCCTCCACCAAACTCTTCTCCACTCTGCAACACTCTATTACACTCTACGTCACTCCACTCTGACACTCTACTCAATTCTACACCACTCCACGACACTATACTTCACTCTATGCCACTCCACCCTATGACTATCTTCTCCACTCTATGCCACTCCTTGCCACTCTGCCACGCTACTCAATTCTATGCCACTCCACTCTGCATCACTCTACTCTACTCAACACTACTCCACTCTACTCCAACACTCCACTCTACTCTGACCCTCCACTGGCACTCTACTCTACACCACTCTACTCCTTGATTCTTCATTCCACTCTATGCCACTCCACTGTATGCTACTCCACTCTAAGCCACTCCACTCTGATACTCTACTCCACTGCACTCTATTTCACCCCACTCTAAGATATTCTACTCCACTCCAAGACACTATATTCCACTCTTTGCAACTCCACTCTAACACTCTAATCCACTTTATGCCGCTCCACTCAATGACACTCAAAGCCACTTTTCTCCACTCTACTCCACTCTGACACTACTCCATACTATGCCACTCTGCACCACTTTATGCCACTCTCTGCCACTCACTCTGCTTTATGACAATCTATTCCATTCCACAACACTCTATGCCACTCTAACCCCTCCACTCTGACACACTATGCCACTTCACCTAACGCCACTCCACAACACTTCACTCTATGCCACTCTACTCTACTTCATGAAACTTCACTCTACACCACATTATTCCACTCTATGCCACTCTACTCTTCTCTCCCACTCCCCTCTACTCCACTCTACGACCATTTGCTCCACTGTACCCCACTCTACTATGACACTCCACTCTATGCCATTCCTCTCTCCACCACTCCACTCTCTGAAACTCCGTGCCACTCAATAACACTCTACTCCACTCCACTCTACACCGCTCCACTCTACACTATGACACTTTACTCCATTCTATGCCACTCCATGCCATTCTACGCCACTCCTCTCTAAACCATTCCACTCTATGCCATTCAATGCCACTCCACTCTATTCCACTTCTCTCTCCACCACTCTACTCTCTAACACTCTGCACCACTCCATAACACTCTACTCGACTCCACCCTACACCACTTTGACACTCCACTCAACACCACTCCACTCTACGACATGCTACTCCACTCTAAGCGGCACCACGCCACTCCTCTCTACACTATTCCACTCTATGCCACTCCATGCCTTTCCATTCTATACCACTCCACTTTATGGCACTCTACTCCACACCACTCTACACTTTTTGCCACTCCACTCTGTCACTCTACTTCACCCCACAACACTCCACTCTATGACACTCTACTCGTCACTCCTTCCTACACCACTCCACTATGACACTCCACGACACTCCACTCTACTCCGCTCTATGGCACCCTACTCTGACACTCTACTCCACTCTATTCCACTCTACTCTGTGCCACTCTACGACACTCCACTGTACTCCACGCTACAACACTTCACTCCATGCCTCTCCACACTATGCCATTCCACACTACGCCATTCCACTTAATGCCATTCCACTCTATGCCACTCCACGACCCTCTACTCCACGCCACTCCAATCCACAACTCTCTACTCCACGCTACTCTGTGACACTCTACTTCATGTCACTCCAAAACACTTTATGCCACTCCACGCTGCTCAACTCCACTATACAATACTAATCAACTCTATGCCACGCCACTCTACTCTATGCCACGCCACTCTACTCTTATACTCTACTTCACTCCACTCCACTCTTTGCCACTCCACTCTACACTAATGCACTCTACACTGCTTCACTCTATGCCACCCTACCCTAAGCCACTCCATTCTACGACACTTCATTCTGACACTCCACTCTATGACCCTCCACTTCAAACTGCAACACTCTACACCACTCTACTTCACTCTATGCTACTCCACACCACTTTACTCCACTTAATGCCACTCCACTCTAACCACTCCGCTCTACACCACTCTAATCCACTCCAGGGCACTCCACTCTACACCAGTCCATTCTATTGCACTCTACTCCACTCTATGCTACTCCACTCTGACACTCTTCTCTGAGACTCAACTCTATGACACTCCACTCTAAGAAACTCCACTCCATGACACACTACTCCACTCTACTCCCTCACCCACACTCTACTCCACTCTACGTCACTCCACTCTACGACACTTTACTCCACTCTACACCACTCCACAACACTCTACATCACTCCATGCCACTCCACCCTATCACTACCTACTACACTGTATGCCACTCCACTCTATGCCAATCCTCGCCACTCTACCACACTACTCAATTCTATGCCACTCTATCTATGCCACTCCACGACACACTGCATCACTCTACGCCACTCCACTCTACTCCAAATTACTAAACTCCACATTACTATACTCCACATTACAATACTCCACATTACTATACTCCACTCTACTATACTCCACTCTACTATACTCCACTCTGACACACTCCACTCTGACACACTCCACTCTGACACACTCCACTCTGACACACTCCACCCTGACACACTCCACTCTGACACACTCAACTCTACGACACTCCACTCTATGGCACTCCACTCCAATCTATACCACTCTATGCCACTTTACTCCACGACATTCCATGCCACTCCACTCTGACAGTCTACTCTGTGCCATTCTGTGCTACTCGCCACTCCACACCACTCTAAACACACCATGCCACTCTACTCTGACAATCCACTCTACAACACTCCACTCTACGACACTCCACTTTATGAAACTCCACTTTATGACACTCCACTTTATGACACTCCACTCTGTGACACTCCACTCTACGACACACCACTCCACTCTACGACACACCACTCCACTCTACACCACTCTACCACCCTCTACTTCACTCTACGTCACACTACTCAAAGATGCTCTATTACATTCTACACCACTCCATTCTACTCCACTACTCAACCAGTGGCAGCTGAGCTGATGGGTTTTAAAAGTGGTGTAGTGGAAATGTTATCCCCAAGTATAAAGTGTGAGTGCAGCAAGCAAGCATGAACATAAAAATGTGGGTGCGGGTAGTTCTCTCCCAGAAGAAAAATAATGATTACAACTGTGGAATATACAGCGCACATTAACTAAAAATTTAGAAAAAAAAGGATCTAAATTGGACACTTACTGCACAAGGGTCAAGAAAGTGTTAGAAGTAAGCTATAAACGTACTCCAGGTACAGTACCTTATCGATCGCATTTTGTGACGACTAACAGAAAAGTGTCAATGTACCTACTCTGCACTTGTTCAAACGCTGCTTGAGCAGTTTTAAAACTTAGATTGTGAGATGCTCTGTGGGAATTACATAAATAGCTCTAAATGATTTAAAGAAGTAGTGTGCCAATGTCTAATAGGGCTCGAACAATAACCAAGCGGGGGTGTGTGCATTCTACCCGCAAGCTGTCCAGCAATTGATACGTGCTTTTTAGATTGGCACTGCTTTTTGAATTACCTGTGCAGAAGTAAGAACATTTGATACAGACGCAGCACTATACGTGCTCTTCCCTATCTTAGCATCTAGATGGTGGGCTTAGCAAGCTTTGCCGCGATGGGCCAGTGCTTAAAGATGCCACCGGGGCTGCCTAGCCAGCAAACACCTGAGGACAGGGAAACTTTCTCACAGCCTTTTTCTGTTTTGGAAGGTCCTCCTTTTTCTAGTGTTGTCTTTAAGCTAAACAATTAAGACATATTAAATAAGCTGGAGCACTTAGTCGCACAGAGCATTAGAGCTAAGGGTTAACAGCTTCCCCCTCCACTGCAGGCCGCTACTAAGCTTTGATTTTATTTGCATGATAATGAAAGGGCGAACAACTGGTCACACCTGTTCAGACCAACAATGAAAAATGGATTCTCAGACCAAAGTGGGAGAAGGTGGAGACGAGTGCAATATAGATTATTTTGCGTTCAAGTTAGGGGCACTTTCATCAAATCTCTGCAATACATGTATCGAGGCATATTAAAGTGGAAGGAGCATGCTCTTACATTATTAGAAGTAAACGCTCTTCAATGCATTGTCAAGTTTTTTAGGGTTGTATAAACCCACAATGCAGTACAATACCATGGTATGTGGACATGCAATATGTACACTACAAATAGATAGCTGGTGATATTTAGTACGCCTGGGCAAAGCACTACACTAGCGTAGTTTTCGAAGTTAGCGCTACTTCGCACAATGCGATGCACGTAGTACAGTGCAAACACGCGTAGCGCAGAGGTCATTTTTTGCTTGCTCGCGGTCCTCAACGTCAAGTTGGCGACTACGAGCAAGCAAAATGACATCCCGGCGAGACTTTTTCCTCGTTCGCGATCAGCAACATCAAGTTGCCGATCGCGAGCGTGGAAAATAAACCTCCCGGCGAGCTTCTCAACGCGGGGAGGTCAGGTTTCTCATCGCAAGTGCAAGATGCAGTTTGCACTGATTGCAGAGTGCGGATAAGCATCCAGCATTGTGCAAACAGTGCGAACAGCATCTTGCACAGTGCAGTACGCAGTTTGCGAAGCTACGCGTAGCTCGTGTAGTGCGAAGTGCACTTCGCGTAGCTACGCGTAGCGCTACTTCGCAAACTACTCCCAGGGTTAGGCCATGCAGCAATCCACACAGTCACAGACAGGAGAGAGCAGGGAAATTGTAGTCACCCACACAGAGATCTCCGGATAAAGCAACAGAGCACGGAAGTCCAAAGAGAGATCACAGGAGAGGTAGAGACACCCACACAAGAATCTGAAGGGATGGTAAAAGATGGTACACACAGACAATTTAATAGGGTTTCACTTCTTGAATATATCCTACAAGTGTTGTATGGAGGCCCTCCTTGGGCCTTTCAGCCCTGCAGAGAATCTTACGTCTCATGTGTCACTCACACACCTCTACTACACCCATATGATGTGCAAACTCTCTCTTGGCATGCAAGTCCACCAAACACACCTTTGTCCCCTGCACTCCTGCTTCCTAGGGGGCATACATATGCACTTCTGCTACCCAAACACTTGCCTCGTATATGCTACACTCATCTGGCATCTTACATACTACACTTCTTTTCTTAAGAGCTATGTGCATGCGCTTTTGCTACCCATGTACAGTGGCACTATTGATTAAGAGAGTGGTGTAGCACCTTCAGAATGGGCAAAAGAGGACTCTGGATCCACTCTTGTCTTCGTTATGATTGCAAAGGAGGTGCATATAGCAAAGACACTCACAGAAGGTTCATTCTAGAGGCACATGCTCCTTCTCTCTATGCATCTTATGCCCCCTTCACCTCCATCTCCAGTGCATGCGCAGGAGTCCTCACCTGCATACCAGGCTCATGCACTCCAGCAAGTGGGTCGCAGTGGGGTCTATGATGTCCTCTACCACCAGGGTACAATAGTTCTGCCTCCTGAAGAAGTGTGTGGGTAAAGCCGGTAATCTCACTGCAGGACTGGTGATCGATGAAGGCTGATGGGGAAGACAGGTGCCAACGGCGACCCTGGTTGATGCAGTTTTCTTAGACCAGGTGCTGTGCCAAAGAGTACAATAGCAGACTCCCTGTGTTTTGCTTTCATTTTCAGGCTGTCAGGCAGAGCTGACTTGACTGATGCCCAGGCAGGTTTCAATGTCGGGGCAGGAGTCTCAATCCATGGCCAGGATAAATCTTTAATGTTGCTGCTGACCTGGTTGCCTAGAGTGTAAAGGCTCCTCTCGCCGTGGGTACATTAAACGGGTGGGCCAGCCAACAAATTAACAGGGAGAGCTGAGCCGGAGCCGAGCCAAGCCTTGAATATATTTGGTGTGTAAATCATGCAAGGAACAACATGTCAGAACATGATATGGTGTCTTTAAAATCCATAAACTATACCTCTTTATTAAGCGGAAGCATTTTACCTTATCACATCAGATTTTGTTAAGTGTTTATTAAAAGTCAGAGTTTTTAAACATAAACTGAGAAACATTGCTGCCTCCACCCTGATGACAATACTATTAGTGAACTAAGAGGCAAGTCCGATATCCTGTATGCATTAACAGTTGTCTAGATGTTTATTATAGCTGGAGATTCATTTTATGTTATTAAATCAAACACAAGTGAGGTTTATGCAATGCGCAAATCCTGAACTCACATATTTGAAGGCACTCTCATGTGTGATAATAAACGAAAAGAAGGCTCAGATAAATTATGTATTTCCATAGGATCACACAATTTGGTCCCTCAAAGAAACTTGGATTGATCCCAGATTTTTGTGTTATTGCTTTTTCCTTAATGCCTGAAGGGCAATAATAAAGCATGGGTGGCAGACAGACTGTATGTTTTTTTGTGCAGATTTACATATCACAAGCCTTAACCAAGAGCATAAAGCAACTCACAATAGATACAGACTACTTTCCAAGTGTTTTTTCAGGCACACACAGATTTGGTGGCATTCACCACCAGGGCTGGACTGGCCGTAGCGGGCACCGAGCATTTCCCCAGTGGGTTACTAGGGTGGGGGACGGTTTTAGACCATTGGGGGGCCATTTTTGTTACCGGGGCTGGTTTTTTAGCATAGCTGCAATATCAGCCCCCGGCAACAATAACAGCACAAAGCTTTCTGCTAGCACCACCCCCCGGGCTGGCCGAGCTCTTTGCTAGGGCTGGTTTTGGTTCCCAGTCCGGCCCTGGTTCTCCCCTATTACATGGTTGACAGCTGTTGCCACTAGGTCACATCCCCTCTGTGAAAACTTGACTTGGTTGCTTGAGGTTCCAAGAGGCCCTTTTCCAGTGCCAGGTGTCTGACTGGAGCGTGTTCCACTTACTTGTGTCTTGTGGCCCTACTCAGCCCAGTCTTCTGCCTGTCAATAGCCCAATACTGCAAGAAACGAGGAGACAGAGGCAGGAGCACTGTGAAGTGGCAGCTCCATAACTTTTCCATTTTAAAGCAGCTCCTTATCTCTTTCATTTAAAAAAATGTTAAAAGAACTGAAAACAAACGTGCTGGCCCCGGAGCTTACTCAAGCAGCAGCTTGACTCCTCTTTTAGCCCGACCCTTCTCCTGATGACCAGCAAATTATTGACAGCCACTACTGTCTTTTTCCCCATCTGCCTGCTCCACCCCCGGCTAAAAAAATGAATGATTTCAGTGAACTCCTCCAAGGGCCATTTAATAAGCACACGGAAAGCACTCCAATGTGTGCTTTAGTAACTCACAGACGCCCTCCAGTATGATGTCACTGTTGTGGTTTGTGCCTTTAGGTAGATCAAAACCCCGGTCTGCTGTTACATGCGTAGCAGGCCACGTTCAATATCACTCCTTCCCACCAGGAAAGAACAGATTCAACCCACTTCATCACCGAGTTGCCAGTAAGACATTTCTTTCGTCTGCACTGTGTTTCTTTTACTCTTCTTTGCTCTTCCTTCGGGGTGGTAGGTTGATGCCCATCATGCCCATTCACACCTGCCTTCCCTGTACTCAGCTGTCTGCCACTTCTCTTTACAACACACCACTCTACTCTACGACACTCTACTCCACTCTACGACACACTACTCCGCTCTACGACACTCTACTCCACTCTACGACACTGTACGACACTCTACAACACTCCCCTCTATTCCACTCTATGCCACTCCACTCTACGACACTCTACTCCACTGTACTCCACTCCACACCACTCTCCTCTATGTCACTAAGTTTTAGCCATGCTGAACAACAGTCACACTGATGTACAGGATGGCTAAAACACATTGGCAAATCCAATAATTCATGCTTAGGGGAGACCTATTGGCTTAGCTAATGCTTGTTTTGTTTTCATTTTTGATAGGGAGCAGGAAAGTAAAGTAACAGAACTATAAAGGTCTCAAAGAGCACCGTTGTTGTAAACCTTGAGCTCCCCCACTCTCCCTTCCTTGTTGTTTTGCAATGTTGTATCAAAGAGTCTGAGGGCACTTTTGACCCTACTTCCATCCTTCCCCACAATGCTCCGGTCTGCTGCGGTATGGACTAAACTAAAGGGACACAAAGAGGACGTGTCAGACTCCTGCTTTCTGAAAACTTGCTATTCAAGTACTAGCTAGAGTACTGCGATTGGTTTACGGAGCCCTCTCCTGCTGCAGCCCAAGAGCCATCTAAGGCTACCTGAAGCCCCTGTATTTCAGTAAGATAGGATGCGTAGAAAAACAAGGGCAAAATGGAGGCCAAGTAGGAAGTCTGTCATTGCAAAAGGTAAGAAAATGGTGTGATAAGGTACACCTGGTGATCTCAGTATCTCTTTCCTTGGTAGTTCAAGGTCAAATTAAAATACTTATTTGAACATGTGGACTGAAGCTCTAACTCTGCCTTTGCAGCTTTCTCAGCCCATTCAACTCTTGATTGCAACTTCAAGTGCGTCTCTTACCTTCCACGTAACTCTCTCTTCTCTTGGCAGAGAATTACTCCGTCACACCACACACCTCTTGTCGCTGACTGATCTCTCTTTAATTTATCCACATTCCGACCGGATTTCCTTCTTTACCCCTTTCTCAAGTCCTTCTCTTCATGACATGAAAAAGATATGAAAGTGTTTCTACACGAAAGAACACATTTTTAGTTTAGTGTTCATATTTTTACAGCAGTAGAAGGAATCTCCCAATCCTAGCTCCTCTATTTTACACTGGAATGCAACAAATGGAGCAGGCTGTGCACAGGCACCATGTACTTGTTTGTGTCTCTTGCACTGCCTCTCTGTTTAGCATCTGATGTAGCAATGACATGCTCTGCTGTATGCGGTCTGTCTCTGTCTCTGTAAATTGTGTGACCACACATTGGTTCTGCACTGCAGTAGGTGGACTAGCTCTGTCAGTGTGCAGTGAATCACCAAATGCAGTGCTGTTACACTGCAGCATGTAGTCTAGCTCCTGGAATTTCCATTGAATCGACTTGCCCAGTGCTAAGCACTGAGGTATGCTGCCTGTCTCTGGCACTGACAATCCCTACCAGTGTTGTGGTCTGTGTCTTGCATGTTACGATGGTCCCCACTCTATGACTCATTAAACCGTGTGCTGCACACTGACACATGTAGTCGGTCTCCACCATTACACCATGACTGACCCAACTTCTGCAATGATATCAAGCCCCTTCAAATCACAGTAAACTTTAAACTTGGCCAACAAGTTCTCTAAACCCTTTGTAGTTTTCAGTAACAACAGAGTGTCATCGGCAAAGTGCAGCGATGGGAGAGAAATACCATGTAGTTTAAAGTTTACCCTGATCAGAAGGGGCTTGATATTAGCCCAGAACAGGCGCGCAACACCCATTGGACTCGAAGGGCTTCAGCCCCCCTTCCCCCCCGTCGTGTGTGGCAGCCCGGCATTAGACAGCTTCCCGGGCACACACACAGCCGAACCCGAGCACTTCACAGGTCTTTAAAAGACCATTTGCATGTTAATGAGGCCTTGCTGTTGTTTCACCCCTTCTACGAGCCCCTGCAGCTCCATTCTGCCTATTGCTTAGAGTTTCAGCCCCCCCCCCGAAATGTTTTCTTAGCCCCCCCCCCCCCGAAATTTGGCTCTAGTTGCGCCTCTGGCCCAGAAAGTGCAATGTGTACGGCAATTAATCCACATAGATCGGCAAGACGGAAGTTCAGCCTAGGGTATGCTTCCCTGGACAAGGTTGGTTGGTTTGAGTACTTGGGTATTAAGACCGATAATAGACTATCATCCAGTTCTCATATCGAGAAGAGTAGGGCAACCCTCCTCTAGAGGGATGTCTCGGTCCTAAAAATACATCAAGCAACAACCTTCAAGTCAGTTCCACCAGCTCCTGTGGTCTACAGAGCCAAGGCTCTGCTTGCATCCCAATATGGATCTGAAATATGGGGTTAAAGTAACGTCAATGCTTTGTCAGTATGAGATAATGAATTGGTGAGGTCTTTATTCAATCTATCTCAAAGCACCCCCGTTGCCCCTGTTGGTTGATGCCTCACTCAAAAGAATCCAACATCTTGCAGTCTAAAGACCGCTTTTGCTATGGACTGGACTATGAATGCCAGTGGAACTTGCCCAATATAAGGAGGACCTGAAGGAGGCCATAGCCCTTAACACGGCAGTTTCGTAGCCTTGGTTGTGAGATGTCCGGTTTTGGCCAAGCATAATAGGCTTGGAAAAAAGGTGGAGCGATCTGTAATTGGTCTCACCAGCCTCACATGGTCTCTTAAAGCATTCATTTTGAAATCATGGAGTGGGTTCTGGACACAAGAATAATGCAAATGGGAGCATATTGAATACATTTTTAGAACGGAGGCTGTCACCTGTTTTTGAAGTGTACATGGGTGAAAAGCAACCTCATTATGCAAAAACATTATATATGAAATTCCTTTTTGGCATATTGAGAATAAAAAGTTACACACCTGGGTGAAAGCATGCTCTTAGTGCAAATTTTATGTACGTTATGTGTGACCAACTTGCCACTGAAACTATTAAGTATGTATTATTCTGTTGTCCAGGCTACTATTGAGCTAGATGTAAATATATTTGGTGTTGGCTTACCTTCTGTACTTTGATGTAGCACACTTATGCAAAATTACCTCAAAATCAAGCAAGATTTTGCGTCACTACTCCAGAAGAGAAACTCTGCATTTAATACTATGTTCCTAGGGTAAAATTGTCTCCCTGGGTCCAAAATTGAAGAGCGAGGATGCATTTTGCACTCTGACAGTAGTTCTAAATGCAAAATAACTCGAACAGCAGCGCTCATTAAAGTCGTTTTTTGTTCTTATTTTCATCCCAAATTACTTATTCCTTAATTATTGGTAATTCAGTGTCATAAAGTAATGCAGAATTATCAAAATTGGTACAGTTACTCTGGTGTAATTAAAATTGGTCCCAGGCTTAAAATGGATTCAACCCATATGCCTTAGCCTGGGCTTCTGCCAGTAGTTGCCTGCTTTGAGAGTTCTTCAATCCGATTCTACAGCTCACTCTGTGTTTTGTCTTAGTAGGTTTTTGTATTGAATGTGGTTATTCAGGAAATGCTTCGGAATTGATTTTGAAATCGTTTTAATCGTGAAATAGATAATTGTTTTGATACATTTTTATTCTGTTTTAGAATCTGTTGTAGAATGTACAATAATTTGTTTTCTAATGTACCTATTGTATTTTTACATGTTTTATGGGATCTTAATCCGAAATATACATATTTGAATTTGACTAGCCACACAATGTCTTGGACATCCACAGCATGCACAACCTGAAAACCACAACTCTAAAACAATCATAACATACCGGGAGCACCGCCAGTTGCAACAAATCAAACATGGCCGCTCTGATCTGAGCTACTTTACTCCTTTCCCTCCGCCAACCCCTGAAAATCCTCTCCCAGCAGCTCACCTCTCGCCGGGTCCACTCCCCAACACAACTTGCCATAAAAGGACATACCAGACAGTTTCTCTGATATGGTCGTGGGCGAAAGATCCTTATCTATCACAACAAAACAAAACTGAGTACTCTCCCTTCCCTGCCTCCATGTTTCTGTGCCGACTGTCTCTGTGAATTCAGCACCAAACTCTGAAATGGTCTCCATGCCAGCTGATAACTCCTGTTCGTCGAATCTGCTAAAGATTTCTCCACCAATCCAATCACTCTCATTCTCCCATGCCCAAATGCCATGTGGAAGCAGCGCCTTCCTGTTCTGCACTCCCAGAGCCAGCTGACGAAACTGCTGCCACTGTAAACGAGATAGGAGCCCTTGTTGCCAGGCTTGCCCTGATGTCCCCTTCCTCTAGAAACCCTCCATTGTTCTGCAGTAGTGGCCAGCATGAAACACTGGGTGATGGGATGCCGCCTCCTGCATTTAGACCACTAGTAATTAAACTTACCCAGCTGTCAAAGCAGAATCCCTTGAGAAATTTGCTGTACACCCCCACATTGGATCCTGCATTTTTTTTACTATACCCCACCCCTGGTTTAGCAGCACAGTTCTGAAAAGACCTGTATGTGACGGGCAAGCCACTAGCCGTGTGCGTCATGGCGGCAGATGAGTGTACGGCATCCACTGTAACCACAGTTCTAAATCCACATTCCCCCAAGCTATGTCTAAATTTAAACTCACTCTGACCCTGAATTCTTCATCATAGCTAAGCCAGGAATATCCCCCCAAATGCATCTGTGCTTTTCTGACAATAGTGCTATCACCCTATCCACATGCTTTTCAGAATATATACTGGCATAAATTAAAAATGAAAACATCCAGTTTTTCATGTTAATGAGTATACTTGGCAATCTGGACAGTTCCCGTTATTTCTCCTTAGACCCTTCCTTCACCTGAATATCTCTATGGGTTAACTTAAAGACATCAACCTATTCATGTTTCCAAATTCTGTTTTTGGTCTTATCCAAGATATGAGCACCCAGGGACATCACCAACCCCATATACGGAAGCTTTGTCTTATTCTGTGTTCCATCCTTGCTCTCGTCCCCCTCCTTGTCTGTCACTGTCCCATCATCCCATTTTTCTGACTCCTTACCGCTCTTTGCGCCTGACTTCCCCTGGTCATTCTCAGACAGCAGCACATGTCAAGCCTCCTTTGATGACTCATCCTTCTCGCTTATCACCCCATCCCCAACTCCCACTGACTTGCATACCTTCCTGGCCTTCTCCACATCCCCTTTTTCCCAAACTGACCACCATTCCTTCCTACCTTTAGGTAATCTGTCACCGTCTGTATGCTCCTTGTAGTGACACCCTGCCAAGTCCGGACCTCCGACCTCTGGTGTGTCCTCCATCTGCATTTGACCTCTGCAAAACTCCAAGAGCACCCTCAGTGGCTGTGACTTCCCCTGGCCAGGCCCTGCTTCCTCTGCATCATCATCTCTCACTTCACCTTCTTCCTGCTCATTACCATCCTCCTCATAGTCAAGCACCAACTCACCCGCTCCTTCGGCAATCCCAATCATACCTCACCGCTCATCCACTCACACCACCCTGTATAGAGGGTGCCTCCTGCACATATGGGTCGTTGAGGTGTGAGCCCCTGGTGTGATGAGCCGGCAGCATGGGGGAGGGCTGCCATTGATGCTCCCACCACTTTAGTCTGACGTCCTGGGACTGCTGCATGCCCCGTCAGTTTTGCCAGTCTCATGCCAACCTCTCACATTAGCATTGATGACAGTCCACCTTCCAGGCTGCATCAACCTGAAGGCCTCATTCACCTGTGGCCCACTGACCCTTCTCAGCTCTCACTGGTCCCTCTACACCCTCTTCAGCATACAGTACCCAGAGCCAATGACCCACGCCAGACCGAGTCCTCTCAATGACGCTCAACATCCTGTGATTCTGGGCAAATCACTTAATCTCCCTGTGCCTAACAAAAATTAATGTGTCATTGTGTAACAGAACTGGTGCTTGTGTAGAGCGCTCTGATACCCGATACCTTCGGGTCAAGTTCATGCTATATAAAACTCCGGGGAAAAAAACTGTTGAACATGGAGGAAAATGAAGTTGACCAGTTGATCAGACAAAACAAACGATGACGTAAAAAGATCACTCCTGCTACATGTACATGGGAATTTAGTACCCCAACATTTGAGACCATGTCTGAACAATGGGCCTCCAAATTCCTCACAACAAAGAAGGTATGCAGTTCCTCAGATGGGTCGAATCGGAAGGAGATGTGTAAGTGGTGAGGTTGTCCTAGGAATGTAAAAATGAGGGGAATTCCTCCTTTCGGAACTAAGGCCCTCACACACCCAGCCCGCTAGGTGTCATGCTTCATCATTGGGATTTGCTCCTCGTCGAGGTCGGCGCTGCGATACCCGACGGGCACCCAATGAGGGGCTCTTTAGTGGAGATCTTTTGTTCCTAGCTGTTTAGGTGCTGTCGGGGTAAGGGGCCTAAGAGAGTGTAGACGTGGTGTAGTGGGGAAGTGATTAAAACAGGTTGGGTAGTCCAATTAATGACTTTATTCTGGTTGGCTAACCACCTGATTAAAAAATGTGAAGAGAGGGAACCAGCTATCTGAATGTGATGTTTCAGACTAGCTGTGCTCTCAAAGGGTCAACATGTTTCTTGCCTAAATAGTCTGGAGGATCAGTGGCAATTCATCAGGACCTTATAAATACTATCTACACGTCATAGTGGGGTGGGCGACCTACCTCCCACGCGGTACTCTGTAGGAAAGGTCCCCACAGTAGAAAAGGATGACCTGGGGAGAGACCCAAATAGAACAGTGGCAAATGGTAGACAGAAATACCGTCATTATCATTGTAGCAACTTAACCATTTCGTTCTTAAAAACAATCGGTGACCCATAAAAAGTAACTTGGTACGTCACACAGTGTTATGAAGTGCAAAGAGCAAAATAAGTGGTTCAAAAGCTTCACATCAGAGCTATCTCGATTATCATACAATGATGTTTACAGGAGTAGTTAGGTAGAACAATGTGGACTCACCTAACAATTATTTGCGGTTCAGCGGAACCAGAGACACATAAAGTATTGTGTCCTACGGGAACATAATAGCACGAAGAGATCATGAAGAGAACACCATAAGCCCGAAGTTGCTGTAAACCTAAAGGTACTAGCGAGCTATAGGTGAGGGCGTCCGGCAATAGCATCCCTGCACCAGCACACGTATCCGTACAACGGGCGGTGTGGTCCCTCGTAAACCCGAGCTACTAGCGGACTTGAGGGCCTGCTACTCGTCTGTCAGGTGTAGTTCATGAAGGTCATGTCCACCTGGCAAACGGGACCGGAGTCACGCTGTAGTACTCAAATTGGGTGTAGCCGAGGACCGGCTCAAATATGCAAACAGCGTGCGTCCGATGCAGTGATTCACAGCCCCACATCCCATATGCTCACCTATATCGTAGTTTGCAGGTCGAAATGAGCCTACTCATGGCTTCATGAACACTCACCAGAAATCCAGAAATGCAGGATGAGAGACGCCGGAACCGGGTTGTATATTGCAGCCTGGTCGAGGCAGATTTATGCACATCCGCTCCCGTTAGGCATAGGGGCTAGTTCTCAATCAACGTCAGCTGTGGCTTGTTGCTGGCGTCGCGTGCCTGGAAATCGTTCAGCGTATGGGCATGGCGGCCATCTTGTAATGGTAAAGGATATGGAGTTATCTTGCAGTTATGGCTATAAAGTACTAGCCATATAGGTATCATGTTTAAGTGTCTGGGATAAGGTGTAGTAAGACACAGGGTACCGTCCGCTATTACTAGTTAATGACATGGCGGGCCCAGAGGTGGTTCAATGTACAGGCGTGTTGGTTATCTTGTAATAGTAACGGACTTAAAATTGTCTCTAGCTGCCAAGAGTTTGTACGAAATGTGGGTCTAGTGGCCATATTGTAGTGGTGTTGGTCATGACTGAGGTGTAAAGGTACCTAGCTTGAGGTATAGGAGCAAGTATGTATAGTGCAGAGTCTAGCGGTCATCTTGTAGTGGTGTTGGCCTTGGCTAAATGTATGGGTGACCAGCATAAGGTGTATGGGGGCTCATCTATACAGTGTAGAGATGTCGTGGACATTTCATGTAGTGGTTGCTAGTCTGATGACATCTGTCGCAACTAGTGTCACGGGGGACGGTTGGCAGTGAATGGAGATGGTCTAGATGTTAAATAGCGATCCCCAAGGTATATTGTCATTTAATCCTATTCAGTCAGTAGACAGTCTGTGAACCCATCTTTGTTCTATCCTGAACAGAGCCGCTTGTGTTATCTGCAGATGGTCTTCCAGTATCAGCCAGCGGAGGATTTCCGGGGAGTGGATGAACTCCTTAAAGTGTGTGTACATATTAATAGATACTCGTTGGCAACGGATGTTACTCTTGTGTTCAGTTATGCAGATTTTCACCTCTCGCGTTGTCATCCCTATGTATTTCATGTTACATGGACAAGTGACTATGTAGATGCATTGGGTGGTATTGCAATTCGTGTGCTTAGTCAGTTTCCATGTGAACGTGTCTGAAAGGCTAAACTCTTTAGTCGGTGTTGTTTGACCGCACACCGCACAGGAGCCACAGGGATAGTGGTCTGTTACTGGAGGGAGGTTCCAGAGAGGTCTCTGTTCCCTGGTTAACTGGATTTTGGGTCTAGTATGTATCAGAATGTCTTTTAAATTTCTGGTCCGTTTATAGGCAAACCTAGGTTTTGATATTCTTAGATCCCCTGTACCCAGGATCCCCTAATATTTGTTAATGATACCTTTGATGCGGTTAGACTCAGGTGTGAATGAAGTCACGCATATAAGGTTGTCTGATGGTTCTTTGGGGGTTATCTCCAGTAAGGCCTCACGGGGTTGTTCCTCGCCCGCTTCATAGAGTCCATGACTTGGCGTTGTGGGTAATCCCTCTGCCTGAGATTGGTTGCCAGGATTTGAGCTTCTGTTTTATAATCTGCTAGTAAGTCATAATTGCTTCTGATGCGAAGGAACTGTCCAAAAGGCAAATTATCTTTGAGAGCTCTCGGATGGTGACTGCTGTATAATAACAGACTGTTCCTGTCAGTAGGTTTTTTATACAGCGAAGTATTCAAGTGTCGTTCTCTCAGTCTGATACTCAGGTCCAGGAAGGGTATGGAGATGTCTGATATGGTATGTGTGAAATTCAAGTACTCATTCTGCCTATTGATCCAACGGCAAAATTCCTTGCAAGTGGACCGATCACCCTTCCAAAAACGAGGATGTCGTCGGTGAATCGTTTCCACAACCTCAGATTACTGGTGTAGGGGTTATTAGGATGTAGGCTGACTTGCTCCTCAAAGGCAGCCATATAAAGGCAGGCCACACTAGGGGCGAAAATACTCCCCATGGAAGTACCCCGGGATTGGTGGAAGAGTTGTTTCTTGAACTCAAAGACGTTCTCTGTTAATGTTAGAGAAGCACATTCCATGATGAATGGAACAGGTCTCCAAATTCCTCCCACAATAGTGGTCATTGCTCTCAGTTCTCACTTAAAGCCACTGGTGAACCCCATCTGGCTGCCTGTCAGAATACTGGATACAGAATTACCGTCTAACATGCATATTATGGTGTTAATATCATTAACAAATATTTTGCCTGATTGTGTGCTGAAATTCTATTGTTAATTCCAATGAGGCAATATTTTTGAAGATTATATTTAGGGCACAATACTTAATTCAGACAATATTCTTGATATGACATTCCGCTACCCAAGCCCCCAACTATGAACTGTTCCCAGTTAGACAAACTGCTGAGATTGAGAAATAGTTGCTGGATGCGTTTTATGCGTGACTAAGAGACTTAGGTTGAGGTGCACCTTCGAGAACACAGGTGATTGAGATAAGGACCGGGAACACCAAGAATTATCTTATGCTAACCACAGATACCCTTGAAAACATACTCAGTTTGGGAAGTTCACATGCGCTCTCACAGGCCAAAATAAATCAAATAATGTTGCAAAATACCAAGCCTATATGTCAAATCAAAGGCGTGGAACCAAGTTGCAAGTTTGTCTGCAAGAATAGCCACATGTCTGTGAGCAGTTACTGTGGTAGTGATTGTTGACAGACTCCCAAGACCCTGACAAAAAGAAAGATATGGTATACCTGTGGTAAACCAAATCACGTTAATAACACTGAATTCTGTGTAAACACTGCAAAACATACATGTCATAGACCAAGAAGCAACAGAAAAGCCATCAGAAGACAGAAGAGAACATTGCACGGAAGATGCATACCAAAGGCGTCAATTGGAGTCAGTAGGTGACACAGTACACACCATAAAAAGGATCCACATTACCAGTTCACAAGCCAGGCAATTGTGCCACTCACAAAGACTCTGCCGACTGAGTAAACGTGGTTTCAAAAGACCAGTTCTGTGCATTTCATTCCATGCTGTATTTGCCTCAAGAAAAATGTATATGTTTGCATCTAAGGCATTACCACTACTCTTGATGTAAATGTTGGACACTCTCATTTACCATGCCAAGAGTGTTCAAAGATAAAACAGCAAGATGCTATGGGCGAAATGCTTGCAAAAACACAGCCACTGGCAATCATTCGGTGCTGCATTCCAGTCCATAGTTTTTTTGCCCACTGTGCTACTCCAGATGAGCAGCGACACTAAGCAAACCAGTATTAGTTCTGTTCTAAAGGGAAAAGTCCCTCCTGACCTGCCAAGCCACAGCCATTCTGAAAGGGGACTCAAGCACCCCCAGATCAGAGTCCTCTTTACTAGGCCTCCTCAGTGACTATAACTTGCGATCTATGGCACAGTGATCTTGGGACCTATGTCTGGGCATACCTGTTGCACTTATGGCGACACATTAAAACTACACAAGGTAATGAGTCAAATGCTGGCAAACGTCTCTGCCAAATCACTCGAACCACATTTTAGTTCATCGTTTTTGGCTCCACGAGATTACCAGTTTCAGAGTTTAATTTTAGAATTCCACCCACCATGTTATTGTTTTTGTAAGACGATTGTGACAAGCATTTCTCATGAAGCACAGCCTGAAAATTCTCAAAAGCTACTGCACAACAGCAGGGCTCAAGTTCATACAGTATGCTCCAAGCATTCAGAAAAATTAGCTCGAAGGAATATTTGAAGAATACACAGGACGGTCTACTTGAGCATGGTGAGGGTGTGTCAAAGACAGACTCATCACCTTACATGTTGATGACACAATTAGGCATGTCATGCGGAACTGAGCCACTGCAGTGACTATGCCCTTTCAAATGAAAGTAGATACACACACTAGATTGCAATTTGTACAAGACCACAGAGCCGGGATTCCAGCACATTTGTACAGGGAGGCGATATTGTTTTGGTGAGATGTTTTGCATTCAGCGGATTGTTCTTTTATGGTTTCTTATAACTGCCTGAGGAAGGTGTGACCCTTTGCAGAAGCCATTGAGACTCTGTTCACAGTCCTGCAACATGAAAGACGACAAGTGCCCTCTAGAATTGACCCAAAGGAGGAAACGGTCAAAGGCAGAAAGTACATTCCAGGTAACCTTGATTGAAGTTGAAGTAAGATGCTAAGAAATGTGCAAGGCAGCAAGCCATTAAAGAGCAAAAACAACAAATCGATAATGTATTCCTGGAGTCCAATGGCAATCTTGCTGCCTTGATTCAAAGGGGTGGTCTTGGGGTTTTCTGGAGTCCTGCTCAAAGCCTCACATTTGGCATCAGACAACAATCCTGGCAAATAATTATTCTTCTGATGAATGGGCTTCTCTGCTTTTTGACCACGATAGAGCCCTCTGAGAATTGATTTTTGTAATTTTCAAGATCCTCTGGTATTAGACTCCAAGGAAGCGGTAGCATAGTGATTAGTGCTGGAACTGTCGGGCAATGGCTGTGATCTATCTCATATTCTCAGATCCTGCCCACCCTTTCAACCTTATTGGACAGCGGTAAGGACTCATCTTCATCATTACAGCCCCTTGTCTTTTACTCTCTCCCCTCCTCTTGTTCTCATTCATGACATGACAGATGTCCTAGATTTGGATCATTGGCACCAGACCACAACCCCTACTGTATGGTAGGGGCTTATTGTGTTAAACAGGGTGGCATCACATGAGTGCATCACCTATTCACTGAATTACAAATTTGAGACTTTTGATATGGTCTGAGGCAAGCTTCCCTCTTACTTCCAGGTAGATGTTCCCTGCCTTTCATCTGCTGGAGATTCTCCTCTTCTGCCGCAGAGCCACTGCTGCGATTCCTTACTCGAGGTACTTAGACCTTCCGCATATTGTAGTTCAAGATTGTCTTCCCTCATTTCATGCCAATAGTCCCCTCCTCCAATCGGGCACTGCCCATGTATAAAGGCCCCTTATCGAGATTGACGTGATGGGTTCCCCTTGGGAGGGCTGGATGGGTATGCCCCTCTTTCGACTCCAGACTCTCTGGCTGATGGCAGAGGTGAGGAAGGTGGAAGGGAGGTTCTCTACTGGTTTCCCCTCCTCTATCTCTGCTTTTTCACCTTTGAGACCCTGCTTCCTCCTCCTTCGCAGGACTTCGTTGACCTGCACACTTCTCTCTACTCGGGGAGCCTCTGCTTCCCCTGTTTCCTTGCTATTCCACGTTAGTTTCACAAGTTCCATTTTTTAGGTCTCGCGACCTGCGTTGCACTGTGCAGCAGTGCAACGCAGGCGAGAGTCCTTTTGTCCGGGGTTCAGAAATGGACCCTGGAATCGCACACGCTCATGCGTGTGCGATTCCTTTTGTGATGCGCGATTGGCCTTTGCGTGTGTCTTTTTATAAATGACTGCACAGAATTGGCCAAAGGCGGGCGCATTGCTCCGCCCATGGCCTATTGGTGTCTATTAAGCGCTTGGTACGCGTAATAGACACCAATAGGCCATGGCTCGCAGTAGCGCGTCCACCAGTCGCGGGCTTCTTTGTGTTTTTTTCAAGTGGAAGGGAAAGCGAACGCGAAGGGAAAGTGAACGCTTTCCCTGCCGCTTGTTGTACCTAGTGATTGTAAACCTGGAGGCAAAGATAGGAAACGCCCATTTAATCAGCTGGTGTGCACCAACATATTCAAGCCAGTAAGTCGTCTTTTAACCAAACCTGTGTTATTGTGTTGACCAAGCAGATGGTCCTGCGGTTTCTATACGCTACTGTGTATACAGGTTGTTTTTGCAGTTCGCATTCTCCCAGGATGTTCTACTTCTACAAACTGCTGAGGTCTGTAAAACATAACCCTACAGCACCTGTGATGCTGGGACGAGGAGTGGTCTACCTGAGGGGGCTCCAGCTCACCATTCGATTTCCGGGCCCCCAGGCCGATACCACCTCTGTCATTAAACTCCATATTCCGAGACAATGACAACAGGCCAAAACCAAATGTTACTAAACCTTAAGCTCCCAGACGCTGCTACTGCAGCCAAAACCCATTGGTGCTGCTATGGTTGCATATACACTAATACAAACAAGAAACCAGGGCACCCTGCTGCCTCGTTTGGCAGTAAAAGACAGCTGCACCAATGATGGCTGTGTCTTTGCCGGTACCCCACGGATGTCCCCAGGCTCTGAAAGTAGGACAATAGCCCATTTCCTTCTATTATGAAAATTCAGAGTCCCAGACATCAAACAGCCTCTTTGTCATTAAAGCAGTGTCCCACCTACTTAAAGCAGAACACAGAAACTAACCCCACTGTCTTTAAATGTATTTTATTTGTTGGAGGGGTATGCAGAAGCATTGTTGTGACTGGCTGCTTTTGCGGTGAGTGGCAGGAATTTCAGTGGCTTCCTCACCAGATTTTGAGGTTGAATCCTATCGTTTTGCTTTACATCACTGGTGTTACCGCACATATCGCGTTTATGGGTGATCGATAAAAATTGGCAGGGTAAACCTACCAACATTTATTGAGGGAGAAATGCCCGGTATTTACTGGAACATGCAGATTTTGGTGCGTTAAATGGTTGTAATACGGAATTGTTTTTGCTGGGGTGTTTTTATTGCAAGAAGCGATGTTCTGATTCCCCCCCGCACCAAACCTGACGACAGTCGCAACAATTATTTTGTCTTCTCCTTGATTGACATGGTGCCTTAGTCACGTTTTTTAAACATTGTTGCACTTGATGAACATTGTGTCTTTCAACAATGCCAATTTGTTAACTTCGACATAAAAACATCAAATAGGTGGTTTCCGGTTTATCTCCCTTTTATTGGGGTGGACTGCAATTAATCAAAAATTATTTTTAAAAAAACAATCATATACACTTTGTCTAAGTTCCAAACGCTGGGTCTTACATTATCATTTACGGACTCGAGTTCTTTATTTGTAGGACACGGTTCCTTCGATCAGCCCAGTAATGTTCTCGCTGCCAAGAAAAAATGGTAGACTGTTCCTGTTCTTTTCATTTTATCACATGAAGGTTACTTCCTTTCCTCAAGAGAGGAGCCAATACAATGCCTGTTGAGCTATATACGAAAGGACACACTCTCTCCTAACGCTTTTAAAAAATTTTATATATTGCCTTTGCAATGCAATAAGTCTGGCATTTGCGAGAGTTTAAGCTATTGGCATTGTAAATGACAATGTCTTTTATTTATCTGTTTTGAAAACAACACATAAATAAAAGACATTGTCATTTACAATGCCAATAGCTCAAACTCTCATAAATGCAAGACCTATTGCATTGCAAATGCTTGTTTGATTTGGATATTGCCCTAGGGGCGTTTGGTTCTTCTCGTTGTGCAGCGACGGCTGGGTTGCTAAGTTGTGGCATTCATGTACATGTTGCCCGCAAATCAATGGGCTACCTCGACATAGACTGTCGTTATTTCCCCATTACTGCCACCCCGCTCCCACTTCATCCTTTTTTTCTCCCTTCTTCCATTGACCCCCATCGCCCTACTTCTTTTTTCTTCTGTTGTATTGCACGGATGGAATCTCATATGTTATTCCAACCCACTTGCGGTACTGAGACCCATTCTGTATTGTTGAAGAAGGGAAATACAGGGACATCAAAGCTAGCAAGGGAGTGATAACTGCACGAAAATCGACTTTAAATGCAACGCTGTGCATCCACTTCCCTACAAACTTGTTAATGTATTATTTAAAGGTAGTGAGGTGGTCACAGTAAATCCAGGGCCACTATTAGATTGGCAATTCATATGTATAATTATGGCAAATCATGGCCATCTCGGTAATGGACTGACTATATGGCAAAGTACACCCACTAAAGGAACTAGAAGAAGGCAATTTGGAGAAGTAACAGAAAAAAAGTAATTGCTTATACCCAATCACGCTCAGTCATTTTGGAACTGGCATAAACAGGAAGCAGGGTGCCACTAATACGTGCCGTTAGTGTGTAGGACTATGGCAGGTTCCATCAGTCAGCTGCCTCGCAACAGATATGGAATCAGCAGCATAGCGTGCGGGAGCAAGGCAAGTATTGTGCCCCCTATCCTGTGGACCGTTACAACTTCCTGGTCCCTTCCACAGTGGAAGGGACTCAGAAAGTGCTAACAGTCCAATGGTTAGGGGGCGCAATACTTGTCGAATGGATTTTCTTTTAAAATGTTGCGCCCCTAAGAATTATGCGCACGGGGCAACCGCCTCTGTGGCCCCGCCCATGCTACGACAATGTATGGAATGAGCAAGGCTCAGTGACCTCAGGAAGAATGGATACCCTCCCGACTGTCGAACGCCCCCAGGAGGGAAAAGGCTTAATCCATCCCTCTAGCAGCAACTGGATCCATCCGCACAGTGACTAACAGTATGTTAAAATAACATTCCAGAATGCACATTTCAGTATAAGATTGAGAAGTCTTAACATCATCCAACTAAGTTACAGATCCCCTAATACTGATGATTATTTTTACTGTTCTGTGATTTACCAATTTGATTCCAATCAGACATTGATTAAAACGTACACATTTTCTTGATGTGGGAAGTTGCATTATATTTTTAATAAAAAGACACATCTTGCAATTTGCAACTCAGAAGCAGCTGTCGGCACAGTATTTACATTAATACATAAAGCCTTGCTGAAGCGATCAAACACTTGTGTTACCAACTTCGATATACATACTAGACTGCAATTTGTACTAGACCTCACACCTTCACTTCAAGACTTAAAATCAATCCAGGATGCAGTAATATGGCATCAAGCACTTTCACGATAGTGCTTTCAGTAAGGTGCACACTGAGAAAGCCATTGTGCTAACTATGGGTCACAAGGTGGGGTGGAAAAACATTTTCATGTGG
This sequence comes from Triturus cristatus, assembly GCF_964204655.1. Lineage (NCBI taxonomy): Eukaryota > Metazoa > Chordata > Amphibia > Caudata > Salamandridae > Triturus > Triturus cristatus. Next base: position 72,244,623 of record NC_140584.1, on the reverse strand, counting down.
CTAAAGAAAGACATTCGACTTAAGTTTCCAGTGGTGTGTGTGAAAAAGTGCTATCTTTCTTGCATGGTATGTCCCCACTTTTTGCTGAATTGCTGATGTTCTTTGTCTGAGTGTGCCCTGGGCTCTTGCCAATCAGGTGCCCAGGGCCTCTCTGGCCACATGTCAGCCCCTGGTAAATGGTACCATAGGTACCCAGGGCACTGTGACCAGAGAAGGCCCCTAAGGGCTGCAGCACTTATTGTACCACCCTTAGAGGCCCTGTACCCTGACACACACACACTGCCTTTGCAGGCTGAGTGTCTTGGTGCAGAACAAAACAGAGAGTCGACATGGCACACTATGTGCCATGCCCACAAACGCACTGCCCTGGCATACCTCAGTCACCCCTCTAGCTGGGTGCAATATGCCAGTGGTGTGGGTACAGGTGCATGATCCCTGTACCCCTACAGTACCCAGATCCATTCCTGGGCACTGTAAGTGCAGTGCTGCCATTAAGAGTATATGGTGCTGGGAGGTCGTCATCACGTACTCCACAGCACCATGATGGCTACACTGAAGACTGAGAAGTTTGGTATCAAATTCTCAGCACATTAAACCCACACTGATGCCAGTGTGGGATTTAATGTAAAATACACGACAGAGGGCATCTTAGAGATGCCCCCTGAAACTAACCAACAACCAGCGTCTTGACTGAGAGGCTGCGTAGGCTGCCACCCAGCAGACATGTTGCTGGACCCCTGGGTAGAGAGCCATCCGCTCTTGTGGGCATACAACAATGCACATCCTGGGTGAGGTGCTAGGTCTCCTCCCCCAGGATGGGCAGGTGACGCTTCAAAGGCATGCCGCCTTTGTGAGCTTCTCCAGTCCACTTGCTGTACTCAGCAACTGGCCCCCACCGGTTCTGACCCCCAATCTGGTGGGAAGATCGGCGGGAAAACCCAAGTGAGGAAAGGGGGTGTGCCAGCCTCTGCCAACCCCACTCCTCAGGTGGGGGAGGCGAGGTGAAGCACAACTCTGGGCTCGCGCCATCTTGAGGATGGGGAGCCCTACCCAATCAGGACTAGGCTCCTGTCCCCCTCCCACTGGAGAGTGGCAGGCTAGGGGGTGTACCTACCCCAGGGAAGAGCCCCATTGGTCCCTGACCTCTACCTACCTGTAACGCCCCTAAATTTAGTATTTAGGAGCACCCTGAACCTTCCTTCCTCAGCTCTCGATTCCAAAACAAGAAGAAGAACAAGAAGAAAGAAGACCTGCCGTGCAGCTGCAACAAGAGGAAGACACCAACTGACTTGACCCCAGCCCTACAGGCCTGTTGACCCTCGAACCTGCTCCTGCTAAACCCCAGCATCTCCAGTGGTCAGCAACCTCGAAAACCCCGGAGGACCTGACTGCCTTGCTCATCTAAAGACTGGGACTCACATGAGCAGTAGTTCTGCTCCAACAGCAACAACCCCTGGTGCCAGCCAGGAATCGCGAATCCAGCACACTCTGCACCCGCCGAGCCCGGCCTGTGCCTGAGTGAACAAAGACCATGAGGACGTCCCTCCGGTGACTGTGACCAAGAATCCAGCACCCAAGGACCCTCCTCGACGCTCCTGATGACGCCTGCAGCCCCAAGTCCAGGGACCCCCCCAACCGCGACCAGCAGTGGGTAAGATTTCCCGATGCCAAAAGACACCCCTGCACCCGGCGTCCTGCAGCCCCCTGTGCCCAGCTCCTGGGTGCCTACCTAACCTACAGCTTTCCAACTTACCTCTCGAAGTGGTGGTCGCACCTGAAGAATCTCCCTCCCCAAGCTTGCAGCCTTTGTTCATCTTGCAGCTTCTCCATTGAAATACATTGAGCGCCCAACGGCTCAAAAGCACCTTGCAACCAGCTGCCCGAGTGCCCCTGGAAGTGCAGCTTCTGTCCTATTCTACTTCCCCACTTGCCCTGTGTAAGTGACCAGGAGCCCAGCTCCCACAGCCACATGGCATGCCTGCTAGCAGCCACCAATCAAAGGCCCCCTGCCCGCCATAGGCTAACATTGGGCCTACTATCTCTGCACCCGGCTGCCCCTGTGCCGCTGAGGGTGTAACAACTGTACCTACCTGTCCCTGGGCGACCCCTGAGTCTCTGACCAGAACCTTTACTCTGCCAGTCGAGTACTTACCTGAAAGCCGGTAACCTACATTTTCTCCATAGGGTAACATTGACTGGTTTCACTTGGAAATTCTTCTAAGTGTCGAGTTTTTAAACTTTAAAATATTCACTAAAAATCACCCGATCAACAAAAACAAAATTTCTCACCTGTTACCAGGAGAGATCCCAGTGCTGGATCTTGGTGCCCAGCACTGACCCTGAAAAGTAATTATAACTGTGATTTTCCGATAACCAAACTTTCCTCCATAGGATAACATTGCCTGGTTTTTGCCAGAAATTCTTCTGTGTCGATTTTTGAAACATACAAATATTCCTTAAAAATCGCCTGTGTAACAAAAACGATTTCTTTCAACTGTTTACAGGAGATGCACCAGGGCTGAATCCAGGATCCAGCCCTGAGTAAAAAAATAATCCATGCAAAGTTGTTGATATTGCTTATTGCAACAACTGTAACTATTGCATTTAAAAGTCTATTGCTTATTGGAAGTATTCAACTAGAGCATTTCATTCTGAGAAAGTATTTTGATACCTACTTGTGGTTCTAAAATAAAATAACTATATATTTTTATATACAAAACAATTGGCCTAGAGTTCAGCTCTTGAGTGTGTGAGACCATTTGCTGACTGAGTGTGTACAACAAATGCTTTACACTGTCCTCTGATACTGCCTTACTGCTCGACAAAGCTACCACTTTAGAGAGTAAGGTTATATCTAACTTTAGCCTCTGCCAAACCTCTGGGGACTATTGGACTCTGTACACACTGTACCTTACCTTGGTGCAGTATATACAGAGCCACTTTCTTACAGTGTGTAGGAGACACCTTACTTGACACTTGGTTGGTTTTAAAGTGACTAAGTTCTTCTTAAGTTCTTAAATTTAGGACCAATGCATTGGCAAAAATTGTGAAAGAAGGAAAGTTGCTTTGCTCCTTACAAGTTGCCCTAGGTATGACCACATTTCAGAACTGGTAGTTACTTCGGTTCAGGATCACCTTTGTATATTGTCAGATCACGGAGAAGCTGATGCATTGATTTTGCTTGACCACTTCACAGCTTCTGATTCCTTAGACCATGCTACTCTTTTGAATAGAGTTAAAAATGTTTGTTTTCATTATATGGCCTTTTAGTGCCTTCAATATTTCCTTCACTGTCGTCAGCAAACAGTTATGTTTTAATCAACCTCTTCTGCAGTTCATCCTGTTCTTTGAAGGGTTCCACAAAGTTTCATCTTGTCCCCCCCTGCGTTTTAAAATCTTTAAATGGTACTTATGGCATCAGTGATAATGGGCATGGGTATCCATTTCTAAATGTATGCTAATAACATTCCATTTCCAAGTCAGGTGACTCTGGCCTTGTTGTTAACACCCTTCTTTATATTATGCATTCGATAGCCTGAAATTTCCTTGACTTGAACCCATATTAAACTGAGGTATTGGTTCCCAGGAATCCAGTGGCAGCTGGTAAAATAGAGAAGTAGTGGGACGGGCACACGCCTGCACACAGATCATCCTCTCCTTTTCAGAAGACACCGCAAACACCCAATCAAAGTTCATCAGCTGCATGTTCGAGCTCACAAACTGGATAAAAACAAGTTGCTTAAAACTCAACACAAACAAAGCAGAAGATGCCTTATCTGGTCCTTGGCCTGGTGCCCCTTAGAGCCTGTCCAACTCCACTAGGAATCTAGGGATCGTGATCAACAATCAAATCTTGATGCCTAACCTACTCAGCATGGTCGCATCCACCTGCTTTTCTGCCCTCAAGCTCCTCAAGAAAGTATTCAGATGACTCCAGCTGGACATTCGAACATCCGTTTCTCAAGCCCTGGTCCCCAGCATGCTGGACTACAACAAACACCGTGTACATCAACATCACCTCACAACTCACACAGATACTCCAACTGATATAGAAGGCAGCAGCTAGACTTAATATCAAACTACCTCTAAGCACTCAAATTTCCAAACACCTCAAGGACCTCCATTGTCTGACTTTCCACAATGGCACCCTCTTCAGGCTCCAGAGCACTACACAATCCGACAATCATGGCTCAGCATATCTCAACATCCGCTTACAGTTCGACGCTCCTCCGCTCAACCAGCCTCCTTATCTTCATAAGCAAATGATTTCACCTAAATTCATTTGCAGCTAGAATATGTTCATTCTTGTGACTTAGCCCTACCATAGAAATCCATCAGAAGATTGCAGTTTACTAAAAATGCAATTGTCATCATCATTTTTGGTGTCCCTTCTAGGGTGCACATTATGCCTATTTTGAAACGGGTTTACTGGCTACCGATATCTCAAAATTCTTTTAAAGTCTTGGTCATCATCCATAAAATTGTTCCCTATGATACTCCTAAGCTATTGGCCGACATATTTAAGGTATATGGCATCAAGAAGCTCTAGCATTTGTTCACTGTATAAATAATCTATTAAAAGAAGTCCTGAAAACACATTGATCTTTTTTTTAAATTTACACTCTCAGTTATTTGTAAAAGACTCTCTTAACGTGGCTATCTTGTTAGGTTGAGCCTGGGCTGCACGGCATTCTGTATTCAGGTAGGGACTTGAAGCTCTGCCCACATTTTTCATTGGCTAGTGTCATTGTCTACTGTAAACTGTGGCTGTTCATTGGTCTATAGGCTTAGTAGTCCCTCCTTCGTACCACCTTGTCTCAATTTGTAACCTCCCATGGCGACACCCCTGTTCCGTTTGTTGTTACTCTGTAGGCTTGAATTCCAGCCTCCGAGCACTAGTTTCTCAAATAGCTTTGTCCTGCCTGGTGTTGTAGGCAGGACACGCTGTCTCCTAATGCTTTTTTAAAAACATTAAAGCACGGGCGTCAAACGCATTTGCAATGCAATAGGTCTCTCATTTGCGAGAGTTTAAGCTATTGGCATTGTAAATGACGATGCCTTTTATTTATTCATTTTAAAAACAACACATAAAAGGCATTGTAATTTACAATGCCAATAGCTCAAACTCTCCAAAATGCGAGACCTATTGCATTGCATATGCTTGTTGAATATATCCTTTAATAAGATGTACTTATCTGTTATAAAACGCTAACCCCCTTTCAAGCTCTATCAGTTTTTAGACCGGCACAGCTTATGCTCATACCGAAGTATGTCCGCTAAAACAGTACATTTTGCAATACCTTGTGACCACACAGTATTTTGAACTAAGAGAGCACATACATTTATATTTCACCACTATAATGTCCTACCTTTTTAAGCACTTTTAAATGTTTTTTTAATACAGAGTGCATGATTTAAGATTTGTATTACATATTTGTAAACCAAAGATGAGAAATTTATTTTCCTCTTGTGAGATCTTCTATGTTCTCCATGCTGTTGACATGAGGAGTAGAAACAGCTTGTAGTGAAAGCATTGTCCTTCAAGGAATGTTTTGCACCAAAATTGCATTTTTGCAGCAATTTATTCCTGCAACTGAAGTTTTGTCATCTTTGTGAAAAATACCAGTCTTTTGCAAAGTATAAAGTTTTTAAACTATGCAAACATTTGAGGGAAAATGCTAATGTTTCCCACCACTGATATATATATATATCTTCTAAGATATGCTATTCTTATTGCATTTGCTCAGAAGTGGACTTGGGGTATGTCAATGTAAGTGGAAATGTCCTCTCTAAACATTGAGTGAATAGAGGTTACTATGGCCTGTGGATCTTTTTGATCTTTTTTTATTTTGTAAGCATATGTATTGGATTATTGGAGCGTTGAAATATAATTTTCGGTTCATCTGCCTTCCCTTTAATTCATTCTTTTGGAGGAGAAGGTGGATTGAAATGCACTTCGGGGTTTCCTCAGTCCAAACATTCTAACAACAGAAACTTCAATTTAACAGTTTTTTTTATACAGCAGACCTGAAATGTTTATACATTTGAGCAACTTTTTTTTTTCTTCTCTCCATATGTTGCAGGGCCTCAATATATTGCTTTATTCTGCTTCACGTTGTATAATTAGTAACAGCAAATTAAATGTTATCTTTATCTGTAAATAGTATTTTTTTTTTTAATGAATGTATTGTCAAAAATGTCCGCGTGATCGACTGCTGTACCACATTCTATATTGCTGTTGACCGTCTATGGGTTAAAATGCACTGTCTTCCTAAATAATATATACATAATTGTTGGTTAAATTCCACTCCCTTATTTGAAACGGATTATATGTGTTTATTTAAAGGCAAACTTTCTCTTGCATTTTAACATTATGAATTTCAGACACATTTCATAAGGGTTGTTTGTGATTTGCTCTAGCACTATTTACCTTTAAAAATAAAAAAGACTCGTAATCGTAACCCCTTGCTGTGTTCACTAAATTCATAAGACACTCTGACAGCCCCCTTGATAATATGATGCCTTTCCTTTGTTTACTTTATTCACAGTTGCTGTGGGTGAAGGCTGTTTTCTATCCCCTATTCCCTATTTCTATTTTCTATTCTTTTCCCTATCCTCCTTCAGCTTTTATTGATAGATGATAAAATAAACACAAATACTAACATACCAAGCTTAGCTCTTCTTCATTCCAGGATGATTACAATGTGTTACTCACACAATAAAGTGTTGGGCTAAGAGTAGTTATCTCTAACACACGGCTATAGCATGGGTATAGAAATCATGAATGATACTTTTGGTATTAAGATGAATTGGAGCCAAAAACATAGATTAAGTTATGACCTCCCCAGATCTTGTTGCCTAAATGGAATTGAAGGTTTTATTTCTGAAGAGAATTAAAGACAACTCATTACTTTATATAACTTGTCAGTACTGTGCTTCAGTGTTGTTTTAGAAGATGTTACTTGACCAAACAGTCAACAACTCAATAGTTTTCAGTAGAGGAGCAAGAAATTCAATAATTACAATCAAGGTTATAAAACATATTTCCCTATTTGGTACTGGAAATGACAGAATTATAGACTTAATTTAGATCTAATCTGGTTCTCATAAGACTAGTCAATTTCATAGGATACCTTCGTAACAATATAATGACAAATATGTGCACCCTAGAGATCACATAGAAAGGCATTTGTCATTTGAGTGAAACTTTTTTCCTACACTTTATCAGTGATATTTGGCTAGTTTCTGGTCTTCAACATAGATCTTTTGTACGTTGTAAGATCATCCATTTCATTAATTTTCACCCACTTCTGCCAGACAATTACTCTACGTTTCTAAAGAATAATGTGTCAGTGGTATTAAGTCTTTACATATCCATATCTTATTAGATTCTGACCATGTTATTTTTCATAGTGATTGTACTAGTGAAGATTTTACTGTAGCGCAATATTTTTTCTCTTATATCAAAAGTAAAGCAAGCTATTAGACAACTGAAAGTATTATACATTTACCAACCATAAGCTGGCCCCGTCTTCAGGCTGCTTTAGTACACATTTTAATTTACAAATTAAAATGTTCCTTTACACAAAATATGTTCTTTGGATTATCTCCAAACTAGCCTAACGGCTAGGGCGGTTGAACTTGAATCTGGGGAACCGGGTTCGAGTCTCGGCAATGATGCTGAACATCCTGTGATTCTGGGCAAATCACTTAATCTCCCCATGCCTAACAAAACAAGCATTGGCATAGCCAATAGGTCTCGCCTTTGGGACCTTATAAGTATTTAGTTATGCAGCACATATCCTTACAGTAACAACATTAACTGTTGCATAGCTGAACACTTATAAGGTCCCAAAGGCGAGACCTATTGGCTATGCCAATGCTTGTTTCACTTGAAACAAAGGACAGTTATCAACATAATGCTTCTTTTGGCCAGAGCCTGGCACCCCTCCCCCAGGATCACTTTAGGCCCGCCAAGTGAGGCCCGCTCCCTAGTTTAAAGAGCCCTGGTGTTTAGAAACATTAACAACTCTAGTTGCCCGATTACAGTTTCTATCAAAAAAGTCGAGATTTTAACCCAATCGGGAAATGGCTAGGTCCTATAGACCACATGAAAATACCCAGGCCCATCCCGTATGAAATGCTTATGTTTATTAATTAATGGAATTCATTAATCACAGAGGATGCCCACTAAGTGGCTAAATCATACCGGTTTTTAATGTCTTGCTAAAACAAGTTTTTCCATGCTGCAAAGATAGCCGGAGGCATGCACCGTTTTCTAGAAACGTTATAGATGTTGGTCACAGCGGGCCTGAGGATGTAATGTTTCAGTCTATCTTTCATGAAGGGCCAGCCACTATTAAAGTAGGAAAATTATGACAACTTACTTTTCCGTTATAAGTATAAACTCCTAAGCCTCACTATACAAAGCACTCTTGGCTTACAAAAGTTACAGGTGCCAAATACGACGTGTGGACCCCTTCCATCAACAGAATATCATTGATTACAACCTATAACGAGTTTAGCCTGTGATGGGCCTGACTGGGCAGACAGCAGCATATGTGGCACAATCAGACCCTAGCCAAATCGTGCCTTAGGTACTGTATTTGGTGTACTTGGCCTGATGCACGTGTGTATGGGAGAGCTGTGTACGTGCATGGTGAATTTATGCAAGAGGAGAAATGGAGCCGTGACATTTGTTTGAAACCGAAGTGCCTTGCTGCAGTAAAAAACGTGGTTTATCTACAGGCCAATTGTCTGTGTCGATGTGTTGTTACCTGGACAATAGACCGACAGATATCTGTAAACCTAATTACCCCCAGGTCCCTTATGTCCTCGTCCCATTCATTTACATATTGGAGATGACCATCTCCACAACAGAAAAAAGACAGAAGAATGCTGTTACACTAACCCCGCCCCTCCCACAGGGAGTATATATACCGGCCTAACCCTGCAGTCTCCCTGTTCTTTTTTTCTGTCTTCCGACAGAAAGGATGTGAAGTTTGCTCTTACCTGCTGTTGGCTTCTGGGACGTCTCGTCGGGCTGCTGGGCTGTCCTCTGCGTCCCTGAAGTCTTCCTCGTTATCTCGTCGAGCTGCTGGGCTTCTTGACGTCTTGTTCCGCGGTCTCCTGGCCTGCCGGGCTTGCTGGGAGCTGAGGGCGGCCGGTCCTTTGTGGCTGGGGCGCTGCTCCTCCCGGGCTGTTCCAGGTTGAAGGCCGCGACTTCCTGTGGCTGGGCCGGTCCAGAAGACGCGCTGCTGTTGCTGTTTGGGACGCCTCGGGCCGGTCTTGGTGAGGCTCCTGGTGTTCCTGGGTGCCGGTTGCAGCTGTTGGATTTGGCTTTCCTCCCTAGACTACATGGACGCCTGGGGGTGCCGGTTGCTCCTGGTTTTTCCTCTTATGCCTCGGTGCTCGCTGGTGGATGGCGTCTGGGCTGGTGGTTGGGGGTCAGTCTTGAGTGTTGGTGGCTGACTCCCCTCATGGTGAGTACCGCATAGTGGTTTATTTTACCACTTGCTTTCGGCAGCCCACGGGAATACCTGGGTCGTGTTCCCGTTTTTTCTTTCATTACTGACAGTGACAAATCTCAGGGTCGCTGCCGCTTCCTGGGCTTCTGGTGTTCCCTGGGTTGCGTGCTTTCTGCTCTGGTGCCCTGCTGCGTGTTTCTTCCGCCTTTGTCCCTTTTGCTTCTGAATGTCTTTGAGACGACCCTCTCTGTGTGGGTCTGTTGGGAATGGTGGTGTCCTTCCTGCCTCTAGGTCTTGTTTTTCCAGTATGTGTCCCACGCTGCGTTTTGGTGTCGCGCGTTGGTACCTGTCCTGCTCTTCGAGTGCCGCTGCCCTGTTGTTTTGGTGCTGGTTTGTTGCCGGTTTGTTGAGTCCTTCTGGTCTGGCTGTTTGCTTGCCTTCGGCTCTGGCTTCTCGCCTGCTTGTGTTTTGTTGCGGTTTCGGCCATGGGGTTTCTCCCCTGCTTCTGCCTTCCCCTGGTGTGTGCTGGGCCTTGGGGTTTGGTTTGCCTGTTTTTCTTCCGCCCTGGCTTCTGTTGCCTCTGTGGCCGGGCTGTCTTTGGGCGTCCTTCCCCTTGGGGGTTGGTGTTTCCCGGCTGTGGTGTGTGGACCTCTCCGGTTCCTTCCGAGCCCCTGGGGGCTCCGGTTGTTGGGCTCGGGTCTTTGCTGGCCTGTGTTGTTGGTCCTGCCTTCTGCCTGGTCTGTTTGGGTTCCTCTCTGCCAGGCTTGTTCTTTCGGTGGTCTTTGGATGGGTTTGGCCGCTGCTGCTCCCTTGTGGTTCCCTTGTTCTGGTCTTGGATTTTCTGGATTGTTTGCTCGGCTTCCTGTTCACTTTGGGGCCTGTTGCGCCTCTTCTCCGATGGTCGGTGTGTGCTTCCTGCTCCTGTCTCCCCGGCTTTGCTGTTGGGATGTTCTGCTGGGGCTATGTTCTTTGGGTCATTCGCTCCCTCCTGTTCCCCTTTCTTCTTTCTTTCCCCGGTGCCTTGGCTTTCCATCTTGGCGTGTCCCTGGGCTCTTTCGCCTTCCGGGCTGGGTGCTGGTCGGCTGTCGTGGTTAGTGCTGGTCTCCTTTTTTTCCTGGGGCCTGGTACTCTTCTGTGCGGTTTCAGGGGCTGTTGTCCTCAGGGCTCTCTGGTGCCGTTTCGTGCTGGTTGCTTCGGGGGGGGTGTTGCTTGGGCCTGGCCGTTTGCTCCCCTCTTCTTCTGTTTGGTCCTGCCCTTGGTGAGCTTCTGTGGCCTTCTCTTGGGGTTCCCTTTCCGCGGCCTGTTTTCGGCTGGCGTGGGTTGTCTGGGCCTTGTTCTGGTTCCTGTTGCCCTGTTTTGGCTTGGTGGCATGTTGTCCTTTGGTCTTCTTCTTTGGGTGGCCTCCTCGCTGTTTTTGTTCTTGGCTGCCTAGGTGGGTTGTGGTGTCTGTTCTCTCCGCTTCCCTTGCTTGCTGTAGGGCCTGCGGTTGGCTGGTTTGGCCTCTGTGGTTGTCGGCCTCCTGGTCTGGCTGGTCTCCAGTTGTTTTGTTGGGTGCGCTCTTGTCTGGGTGCTCTGCCTGGGGGTTTTCGGCAGTTCTTCCTTTTTGGCTTTCCTTCGGTGGCTGCCTTGGTGTGGTTTCCTGGGTTGGCTTCTGTTTTTTTGGGAAGGCCGGCTTTTCTGCTTTGGTATTCTCCAATATGTAAATGAATGGGACGAGGACAAAAGGGACCTGGCGTAATGCTCTATTACTTACTGGTAATCTTCATTACTCCGGGTCCCGTTGTCCTTGTCCCATTCATGCGCCCCGCCCTTCCTCCCAGACGGCCGGCCTTCCTGTTGGGAGCTTGGTGGTTCAGGGAGACTGCTGGGTTAGGCCGGTATATATACTCCCTGTGGGAGGGGCGGGGTTAGTGTAACCTCATTCTTCTGTCTTTTTTCTGTTGTGGAGATCGTCATCTCTAATATGTAAATGAATGGGACGAGGACAATGGGACCCGGAATAATGAAGATTACCGGTAAATAATAGAGATTTCCTAAACTCCATTGAGGTGTTAATATGTATATAGAGATGAGAGACACTGTGACCTTATATTGGAGGCCAGACACCCTCTCATCTCTTGAGGAGGTCCACTCTCCAAAATGCTCTGAATGTGGAACTTCGCTTAGTAGATCAGTATGTGCAGAAAATCTCAGATATATGGGTAAAGATTCGAAGACCCTGCTGCCTTTGCTTTCCCTTGTGTTAAGTGTGATACTGCTCTGAAATTTTATTACCGAGAAGAAAAGGAAATGCGTTTCTAAATCCCTATTTTCAAAAGATTCGTTTCACAATAAAATATGCATCATTTTAGCTGTGGTGCAGCAACAGTGCAATGGGCCCTGTTGCAGGTGAGAAAAATATGCCCACTCAACTCCCAGTTGGATAGTAAACAACTATAATGTGGGTGCAGTAGCCCTGCAACCACTAGGCCCAGGTGCCACTCCAACTGGTGCACTATTAATAGCTAGCCCCTTGCATTTCAGTTTTGTGAACCTGGCATGTTTACCATCAGCTACATAAATCCAAAAGGCGCTTGTAGTCGAGTTTCACACATTTTAAAAGCTTTAATTGTAAATTCAACACTTTTTGTAAGTTGCCTAAATTCTTAGGTAACCAACAGCTGTAATGGCAGATAGTACACGCTGGAGAACTGTGCTTGCAAAAAAATAACTTCTTTTGGTTTTCGCAGTACTTCCTTCTAGTAAACCCTCTTCAGTACTGAAGGATAATTTAAATTAAATGATGTACGTTAAATGCTTGGAAAGATGCTAGTATCTTCTCAGCGGGATGCTGTGTGTACGCCCACCTCCCCCAAAGCGCCAGAATAATCTGCGTGAAGGAATGACGGCCCTAAACAACGGAGATCTTTGGTGTTGAAGGCGGCCTTTCTATTAGGATGTTCCTAAGAAGGAAGGGCCTCGATTCAATGTAAATAACTTTATTGCCACGACGTGTTTCTGAACTGTTAGCAATGCTAATACTGCAGCATAAATGGAGAATTCTCATAGAGGGCGACGCAGTGCTGGGTGAAGAGAGTACTGCCATGTGCAGCACAGGTGGGAACATTTCAAACAGAAAATCTGCTTCTGTCCTGTGCTCCTGGCCTGGTACTTGGCTTGTTCCTTCCGCATGTGTTAATTGGAAGCCTTTTACTTTTTGAAATGGCTTGGGAATGTTTGTGCCCCCTTGTTTCTGACTCTCCAGTGGTGTGAAGGAGGAAATTACCCGGCTTGCTCCTTTGTGCTCGTACATAGCACTTTGGTGAGAAATGGCAGAGGGAGTGGTCGAGACTGGAAGCTATTCTTCTACAGCAGAAAACAAAAGATCTGTGACCCTAGTGTAAAACTGTGACAACCATTTGAATCCGTGAAGCTTTGGAAACTCGTGTCAACCCATAAGCATGCCAATAAATCATTGCTGTGTTGTCATGTATTTCCCCTACCTTCTGTACTGTCGGTGGCAATCGTGCCATGCACCAATGGTTTGTTTTCGTGGCAGCTGTGCCAGTTGAAAGTTTGCACGTGTGCAGAAACTTGGGTCAATTTACCTTGGACACGTTTTCCTTCTTGCTTAGTAAGGAGCACAGACAGATCGTTGTTGTTGATCGTCGAACCTACTTGCATAAGCAACAAGTCATCACGATTGCTGTGAAAGCGAAAGTGATCGCGATGACGCAGAAAGGAGTTCATGAGTGCTGCTGGCTGGCCTAGCACATGGCGGCTGCGCGCGTGCACGCTCACATGCACGCAAGCGCTAGGCCAGCCAGCAGCACTTAAAAGACTCACATACAAAATGTCTTTCCGAGCCAGCGCATGCGCTGGGCTCAGCAAGACCTAAAAAGGTGAATTTTTTTTACTGCAACATTTTTTCGTTATGAATTAATCCTCAATCAGGCTGGTTTTCCCTCAAGGTGGCAGAATAGCTGTGTGAATTAAACATGGCATCTTTCATACTCATCTACTCAAACCCAGCCTTTCATCCTTACAAAGTCGACAAATAACAATAGCGATGTCTTTAATTTAAAGCGCGTATAAAAGTTGAAACGGCTGTATTGCGCTCTGTAGAAAGGGCACTATCGTTTACGTTTGAAGACTGGAGCAGACCAAAAACCCAGTAAGTAAGGTGTACAACATGTTGGCTCCACAGTATGTTTGCCACAGTGGTGTGCATATGGTTGGAGACACTCTGGCTTCTGTATTCCTTATTCGAGAGCAAACGGGGCAAACAATCGATTTGCATGCCCAGTTATAAAATGCCATGTAAGGTGGTTCGCCCCTTTTTAATATTTCGGTTTATGGAGAGTAGGGTTTTATGAATTTTGATGATTGCTTCTCAAGTTTGATCTAAGAATGCCTGTCATTGTGGTCGTAAAATTGTAATCCACATGTGGAAAGGAGATGTAGTAAACAGAAAATGTATTTTTAGATATTGTTTAATATTTGTGCAGTGCAGAACACCTAAATACTTGTGTCCATATCAGGATGTTTGGAGGTAATTGTGTTTTATGGGGTGTTTAATTGAATGCACTTAATTTCTTTGACACTTTGGCAACACGCAGAAAATAGCATGCTACATGTGCATCACTCAAGTTTGGAATATAGGCCAGTGAAAACCAAGTACGCATAGGTTTAAGTTGTGGTCTTCCTATACTGCATTTTTAGGAGCTTCTTCTGTTTGTTGTCTGCTGGTTATGTATTGTGTACTAGCTTTGGTGGCTGGCAAATCAGTAAAGTTAATTTGAACTGAATTATTTCATTTTTGGGCAACGGTACTGAAATGGGGTTGCCAGGCAATTTGGTGGAGAGGGAGGGGATGTGGGAACGAACAGCCTCCCCATTCACTTTGGTCATAAAATTCAGAGAACCCTTACTTTGGAAAGACAATAAAAGTCGGGACAAGGCATCTTTATTTGCTGTGAAAATCACTACCCTTCCTGTAATATAACCCCAGAACAAAGAGGAGGAGGAAGGACGCACACAGCAAATCAAAGCAAGAAAGGAGGTGTGAAACGTCCCCGCTGCCCTAGTGGGCCCACAACATTAGACAACGTAACCAAGAGGAAAACAAAACAAGCATTGGCCGCGCGGCAGTAAAAGTAACGCCGCGTGGCTGTAAAAGCGAAAGTCATCGCGATCGCTCTGAAAGCAAAAGTGATCGCGATGACGTGCTAAAGCACTAGGGATGCGCGCACAGCAGCGGGGGGAGGGGAGGAGAAACCATTGGTTGAGCACGTCATCGCGCTGCAATGATTGTGGAGAGGCAGAGCGAGTTTTCAAAGTGCTGCTGAAGGCTGGCGGTTCGCGTGAACGGAAGCGCTAGGCCAGCCAGCAGCACTTTGAAAACTCACCTACAAAATGTCTCTCCATGCAGCGCATGCGCGCTGACTCAGCGAGACCTAAAAATGAATGTGTCCTCATGTAACGCAACTGGTGCTATGTAAAAGTGCTCTGATACCCGATACCTTCGGGTCAAGTTCGCGCTATATAAAACTCTGTAAAAAAAATAAAAAATTGTTGTGGTTCTCAGTTATTAACTTTACTAATGCTAGCTATTTGTTCTTATTTGCGAATTTTGAGTTGGTGATTTTGGGCCAAGAGCTTATGATTAATCATTGTTTCAATGCAGTGTTGCATTTCAAAGCACTAGATCATCTGAACAGGGCACATTCTGTTTGCGTCTGATTTTTAGATATTATTTTATTAACCTCTAGGCTGTAATATTTTGCATAGAATCACAAAATATTGATCTCAATTTCTGTTTAGATGTTGATGGTACTCTGGTACTAGTGGATTCATGTGTTTTTGATAGAAAGCCCTTCAGGTTCCCAAAAATGTTTTCAAAAGCCATATTTCTGTTTTAAAATAATGTATGCGTCATTCTATGCATTTGAGCAATTTGCTTTCACTCTGACTCAGTGCTTAGGTCATATCTGGACCAAACCATACTCCTAGAAGGATCTTTAATCAAAGCACAATGCATTAGGTGTAAATTTGATTTTACACCAAGGAGGCTTGTTAGTATTTCACTAAAGCTTCAATTTATTGTGTGAAATACGAATGTTTTTGTCTATTTCTGGACCAGTGTTGATGGTACTTTGCTAATGCATTTCCTAAATATGCCAGATTTCAAAGATTTGGGCTGGAAAACTTCTGATAGTAGGTACTAGTTTGCTTCACTTGGAACACTCTCCTAAATTTGGAACAAATGAAAAGTCCCAACATTAACATAAGTAAAGAAATATTGTGATCATCAGAGTAACACAAGATACCCAGATTCCTCCTCTATTTTACATTATAATTATTTAGATAGTTCTAAGCTTCGGAGTCAATTGAATTAATTTCCTGACTCACATTTCGTTTTTTCTGTATTGAAACATTAGTTGTTGTCAAGATTCTGGTGCACTGTGTGATTTCAATTGACATAACTTTCCAAGCTGTTAATCACCATCATTTCAATTCATAGCCAATTAGCCCACTCACTTGGTAGGAGACAACGCTGTTTCTAGTATCAGCTTTTAATGTTTAAGAGAACAAGCATCTGTTTGCAAGGCCTCATCTGGACAGGTTCCAAACAAAGAGATTTGGATATAATGCTGCTGGTGAGCTTATTTCCCAATGTATAAAAATATGCTTACATTTTATTAAAAAAACATGCTTGTTTCTATTATGCAAATGAGATGGATTGAGAGCTGTGGCAACTCTTTCTTAAAGGCCAAGTAGGAGCCCATGAAAAAAGCACTGGATTTCTGATTCACCATAATTGTGTACTTATTCAACTCATGTGACCAAAAACAGGCTCCCAGTAGCTAGGCTTAGTTAGGCAGGCTAATATTTCAATCAAATGTAGACACTTGAGCGACTGGTAAGTAGGTACTGGTAAAATCCAAGCAAAGACACGCTGAGAAATATTTGTTATTCTTTGTCATGCAGTCAAATCAACCAAAAGGAGCATGTGGATTCTCCATAGCAGACTGTAAGATGGCCCAGGGGCATACACTAATACACCATCACTAGCCAAATAAATAAATAAAAGCATGGCGGGTGACCACAGATAGCCTCTGTCTCACCTCAGCTCCCTGAACACTGGCCCTGCACAGTAAACAAAACACTTTATGACATAATATATTTTTGTAGACTGGCCTAATATTGTAAAACATTACCCAACTAACCATAGCTGGCCATGCTTTGATTCTGTAAAACAAACTAAATACTTGATTCGCAGTAGCGAATCATAGAGTAGCTCAGTTACCAGCAAGCAAATACAATGTAATTTCCACAGTTGATCGTATACCTTCCTAGTACAAGCAAAGGGACTCTAAAGACCATAGTGGGTTTTAAATAAGTCCAGGACTCGCAACCAAACATACATTCTTACTTCTCTGGCTTCTTTTGTGTTTATCCAATGCAGAAAAACATCTAAAGTGCCATACGTGGGTATTTAACAGAAGTGAAACCATGATATTTTGATGAATAATGTTATTAAAACCAAATCTGTGCTGTACAACCAAAAGGGATATTGCTTAATGACAATTAGTTTAGTCACTTGCCCAACTCAGCTGGGTTCCCCCTATTTAGGACACTGATGGTCAACCAAGCTCTCTTCTAACTCATTAATCCACCATATCTACAGTGTGATGATGTGATGTTCCTGTGTTGAGCCTGCTCTGACTCACTGACCTTTCACCTCTCTCCTAGTCACTGTCTGTGCCACGGCCTGTGCTGCCTTGCCTCAAAGGAGCCTAGATGGTGTGGAACAGTGGAGCGGAGCGAGCTGAGGAGCCAGCCAGTAGAGACTACAGGCAGTCAGATGAGCGTGAGTTGGCGGAGGTAGTGCTAAACTCGATGCCTGTGCAACTAGTTTGGCTCGTGCATTACTAGATCTTTAAAGAACTGGTCTGATCGGTGGTAGAAAGTGCCATGGCTGTGCATCTAGCATGCGTAACAGAGATGCTGAGGAGTTAACAGGGTATCGAGGGAGGACTGAGGGGTGGCTCATTAAAGAATAACTTGCATGTTCACCAAAAGGCACTACATTTAAAAGTGACATGTTCCTTGCATGTGGCAGTTATAGAATTTGGTGGTCCTTAAAGGATGGACAACTGGTCCCTCTTCCCCGAGCATATGATTGCAAGGTACTTGTATCCGGAGTTTTGAGCATGTTTCTTCTGCATTTGTTCTCTACATTTGAGACCAGGGCAAGGTTTGCAATTCAAATATATTTCATGAGTATGTCGAGAGATGCGACACCAATAAATAATTGAAGGTGATATAAGTGGCAAGTAATGTGTGATATCCAGTAGACCCTTGGAGACCACCCCCCACTTTCAGAAGGCAACTCCCATACATGCCAACATTTTAAACGAGGTAAGTGGGAGATTAAAAAAACATAATCGGGTGACTGTATTTCCCCCATTGACTTCTATTGAAACCGAGGCAATTTCAGGCAGGAGACAGGTAAAATAAAGCAATTTTTGGTTTAACAAATCAGGAGTCTCCCGCCTGAATCGTGTCTACGCGCATGTATTAACTCCCTATTTTTCCCTACTTGGATAACACTGTTACTGCCACCTTTTCATTGCCATGTATTCTGGTTTCAGCGCACATCATGGAGAAAAGACAAACGTGTGGCTTTGGGGCCATGAATCTATCACTTTGATAGTTGCAACCACTGGCTCCTTTCACTGCCTAAGTTATGCCCCGACTATTAATTTTCAAAAAGATTTTTGTACACCAGCTCACATCTGGCCACTGTCAACCAGATGGCATTCACTCATTACTGTTTATTTGTAAGCCAACAACACTAAGCATGGCTGAACTTGCAGATGCCAATGTCCCACTGCAGGGACTGCCCTGTGGACTGTAAGTCCCAACATGTCTGTATAACTGTGACAGTCTGGAAAGTAACCTTGTGGGATATATCGGCCGCCATTTTGCATTCCGCATGCCCATGATGCACTGCGCTAGAGGATGTCTCCGTGCACGTTGTTGCTGTATGCTGCAGAGCGCTCCACTGTCAATTTGGCGTTCCCTCTGGGGAGACCTCCGTGCAACAAGTCAATCATATGTTCTACAGATATAAACAAATCGCTATTTATAGCTGCGCAATTACAGGCTGTTAATTGTAATTGGTAGTTAAGATAAAGCAAGCTAGTTCTTCAGCTCTGCTTTCCAGATACTGTGAGCGTTTGGTAATGCAATATTTGCTCACAATACCATGCAAAATAAATGTAGTGTATATCACTTCTTCTGCTATACGACGGAGCATACCTGAAAATCAACGTCTTACAATACAACATAAAGTTTTATAGGCAATACAAAATAATGCAGGCAGATGTATAAAATTACGCTCGAGATACACAACCAAACTTCTTGAAGTGAAATGGGAAAACAAGATCTGCATTTTTTAGTGGTTCGTTAAATCTGCTATTGTTTTCTGTCGATACTCTCACTAGCAGAACCATGTTTTAGCCTTCTCAATAGTGTCATGTCAACTGAACACACATGTCTTGGAAGTGGCAGAGGTATCCTTTGACCGCAAGTCACAGGAAGTGGTAACAGGCGACCTTTGACCCCAAGGCTGTAACGAAACTGGTGCTCATGTAAAGCGCTCTGATACCTAATATCTTCGGGTCTAGTTCGCTCTATATAAAACTCTAAAAATAAATAAATAAATAAAAGGCTGTCTACTGCTTATAGCAGAGAATGTTTTTTTTTTGCCCACAATGTTTTCGAAGTTCTAATTTGCGCTCTTTGCAATGGTTTCCAGCTATCCCTGTTTTCTTTTGATCGCACAAAGTAGTTTCACACTGAGAGAATCCTGTCAAGTGAAACAGGACCCATGGAGTAGCATTCAAGCTACCTGCACATTTGTCCCAAGGTCACTGCTGGATAATGTATGCAGTATGCAGTTTCTATTTTGCAGAATTCCTTCGCAGCTAATTTTTGGAAGGGACATATTTCAACTTTAAATATTGATGTGTGTGATATATTGTTTTGTGAAAAAACGTAATAAATTTCACAAGGACGTACCCTAGTTAAAAAAAACCCAAAAACTATGCAAAGTTGTAAAGTTTTCCATAGACGTGGCATCGGGCAAAATGTTGCCCTTTCACAACTGCATGTTTTTATAACATTTTTTGTTAAGAACTCCAGGCTTTAATTGTGCATGATTGGGAATAAGACCTACGTTCTAGTATTGAAAGCAAATCCACTTTCAGGAGATAATTAATCTCATTGAGATGGGGTTGGATTGGTCATGAGACGTCAGAAACCTCACAGTAGGCTGGGGGTGATTTCAACATTAGATGGGCTTGGAGATACCCTGCCTGTCCACCCTTAAAAGGAGCTCTGTGGCAGCTGCATACAATTTCCTGATAGACACATACATGACTTGCTGCTACACAGAAATAATTATTAAGTATATTGTAGATGACTCTGGAGAATTTCCATATTTCTCTTCAGAACTGCAAGTGAGCCTATGTTGTTTGAGCCAGTATATTTGGAAACGTGTGCTGTAAATGAAATGTTTGCCCAATTTCTATCAATATTGCACGGTGTATGCATGCTATGACTATTTTCCAGAGCTGCTTTATCTCCCTGAACAGACCTGGTTGGGTTAGTAGTCAAAATGGTTAATTGGTTAATTTGCAGGGCGTGCAAACAGCAACACGAATGTAGCCGTCTTCTCTGCACCACAGGGCTGTTACAGCCTGCTTACCTGCATCAGAGAGCCGTGTGAGTTCTCAGTTAGCACTAAAGTGTTGGTGTGGAGTTTCAACTAGGCGGACGCTAAACAATAAAGGTTTTCCACTGCAAACTTGGTGAAAATCGCAGAGATTTGATGAAACCTTGACTCATTTGTGAGGTTTAAGTTGTGCTAAAATGTTTCTCAAAAGTAGAAAAAAAATCTCTGCACTAAATTACTTTAGTAGGAGCATTCTCTTGCAAACCAAATGTGTCAGAAAATTCTTCTGCATGTGAAGTTTTGCCGAGTTTGCATTCTTTGTAAAGAGTAAAACTGATCAATTTTACACACAAATTGCAGGTGAATTTTAAAATTCACTCACAACTAGTTTGAAACAACTTACCTTGTACCAACACTCTTTTCCAGTAATCAAGACCTGCTTCTCACCGATTAAACACTTCTTTAAAAATGTATGTTTTTTGAAGCCCAGCTTTTAGCATCATCTCTCTATTGGTCGGGGACTAGCTATCAATGGCTGCCTATCCCCAAGAAATTTTCATGCCAGTGTTACTCTGTTATCCTGCAATAAAAAGGATTGTACTTTCTGACCTTGAGTGCCTTGGCGTGCTAGGCCTCTCACACCATTAGCATGCCCTGCCTGCATGTACAGATGTCCCTAACCTATAGAGCTTGTGCCTGCCTATGCTGTTCTTAGAACTGGGTTCATTGGTATGCAGTGCTTATCAATGTTGGCCCTAATATAACATATCTGTATATAGGCCTTGGTTGCAAATGCCTGTCACCATGGGCCCTGCCCTCCAGTGCCTCTCACTGTGTGCCTGATGTAGAGAGCCTATATCTAGACCCTGGCACTCATTACATGCTACTGTGGACCGCGTTACCCAATGCCTGTCGCCAGGGCCGGCTCTAAAGCTGGTGGCACCCGGTGCAACAATAAATTGTGTCGCCCCGCACTCAGATCGCCTCCTTGGATTCTCTCACTACCAAAGGGCAAAACTGCCCCTCATCTCTCCAATCATAAAAGTTATTGCTAAACACAGAGACCCCTGAAGTCAGCGCCCCCCTCCCAGGTCAGCACCCAGTGCGACCGCACCAGTTTCACTGCCCTAAACCCTGCCCTTCCTGTCGCTCTGAGCTTGGCCTGCATGCTTCTTGCACCATGAATGAAAACCCTGCAATAAGAGAGCAACAGTGACGTGGACAGCCTCTCCGTTGATGGGTCTGTGGTGCACTGCATCTTCCTCTGGCCCACTTACACACTTTTAACATGTCAAACTCCGCTGTGCGGTGTTCAAGGATTGGGCCACACTGCCCTATAGCACAGCTATGTGTTTCATGTCATGGTGTGTCTGTCTGAAGCACACTGGCTGCTGGCCTATGTACAGTGAACCTCTAGGAGTAGGATCCAGGGTCCTCCCCCAAATTATGCTCATGGCCTCCTTCTTTGCCATGTGCAGTATTTCTTGCAGTCTCCAGGACAGTAAAGCCTGCTGCAGTGTTCCTTGCTTTCAAAGCCCTGGCATTCAATGACTCTTCACTTGGATTTTATTGTTAGCTTGCCTCGTGTAGAAGGATCGCCCTCCAAAGTGCCAGAAGGACTGGTCTTCTTATAAATGGTCATCTCTGGAGCTTCTGGATCTTAAAACAGCAAGCATTACAGAGGAGCATGGAGAGGAATCTACAAAATGGCTGCTCGCTTATCTATAACTTGAATTAAAGAAATCTCTCTCGGCTTACCTATGTTCATGCCTTTCTCTCCTCTTGCCCATAACCTGGTAGCGTAAGTAGGCTCCTGAACCTGCGGAGGCATGTCAACAAAAGCCATCCTAACTTCTGAATAGGCCTACATGTCTTCTGCAGCCTGTTCTCCCTGAGCTTTTTAGGTCTCGCCTGACCCAGCGCATGCGCTGGTATGGCGAGACTTATTGAGAGGGCTCCAAAAAGTGCTACAAGGCCAGCCTAGAGCTACAGTGCATGTGCGCAGGTGCGCGCGCCGCGCTTGACCGCGATTACTTTCACTTTCGCCGCTGCTTGGCATAGCCAATAGGTCTCGCTTTTGTGACCTTATAAGTATTTAGTTATGCAACTGTTGCATGGGTAAACACTTATAAGGTCCCAAAGGTGAGACCTATTGGCTATGCCAGTGCTTGTTTCTTCCTGCTTTCCACTCTAAGAGTCTGTCTGCGATGTCATTAGCCTTCTAAAAGCACGTTTATCTGCGTTATTTCATAAGCAAAGATCCCTGCCTGATTCACTCATTTTCTCCATCAAACAGTTGCAATGAGTGTGTGTTCTGGTCATCCCTTGTTGGAGTTTTTTTCACTTAGCTATAATTTCACATATGTAAATTAGAATAATACTAACCATTGGAGGGGAAAAGATTGTGTGGATGTGTCACAGCTCCTGATATTTTTTGAGCCACACACACAGAGGCACACACATATACACACACACACATAGAGCCTCACACACACACACAGAGCCACCCACACACACACACAGCCACACACACAGAGCCACACATAAATACACAGTGCCACATACACACACAGCCACACACACACAGACATTAGGGGGTGAGAGAAACACTTTCGGTATTATAGGTGACAGACAGTCAATAACTAACACAGCATTCAAAATAGAGCTACCAACACCGACTGCAAAAATATGGCAACAAATAGTACAACCAAAGAAAACCTTGCGACTCCCTATGATGAAGGTGGTACGCAATTAACAAAAAAGCACAGTTCGAATACAAAAATCCCAGAGTGTGGGGGGAGGCGTTACGTAATTATTTTGTTGCAGATCGTGATGCATTTTTGGTGAAGACAGATCACGCAAGCTTTACAGACCATACAACGCCAAATGCTCAGATTTGTTTGTTTGAAGTTCTTCCAACCCTCTTAGCCAGCGGAGGGACAATGTAAAGGGCTGTCATTTACTAAACCGAGATTTCTAAAATACGTTTAAGGGTAGAGGGACTCCCCGGTTCAGCCCTTAAAACATCCCGTAATCCGAGTCTTTTTGGTTAAATGACACCAGCGGCGGATCCCGGTACTCACCCCCAAATCCTAGTCGGCCGCATTCTCCCTTCCGTGGTCCGTCCAGGCGCAAGATTCCGGGACCCGAAACTTTCTCCAAACTTCCCAAAAAACAAGCCTGGCCAACGTCAAATCCTCCTGTTGTCGTTTTTCCCTCTCACTGCAGCCAGCCACAGCGCAAGGGGTGTGATGGGAGGAACGGCGCATGCCCAGAGGAGCATGGCCTGTTGTGGCAACTAGACCCACCTCCTGCCGAAAGAAGCCCCAAACAAGCCCAACCTGCAGTACGAGGACGCCAGACAAGCGACAGTTACACACCATCATCACTAGGGAAGGTATTTAGGCCGCCCGCTGCGGAGTGCACCCTGGTGCCACTGAACCTGCTGCACTATAGATAGCTAGGCTTGATCTCAGTCCTGCTATGTAGGCGATCTGAAGATGATTCTGGGATTTATTGTTTCAAGAGCCACCTGCTGGCGATCAGTAGAAGCAACGGAAAATAGAATTTAGCGCCAACTTACGGAAATATGTCATGCATCTGAGATAAGGGTGCTTGGAAAAAACACTGAATTCAAGTCCAAAAATGCATGACACAAACGTAGATGTCAGAAGTGGGATTCGAACCCACGCCTCCAGAGGAGGCTGCGACCTGAACGCAGCGCATTAGACTGCTCGGCCATCCTAACATACACAACAGTGCACAGGTGGCGTGGTTCCAAGTTGATCTAATGACGGAGTGGAGTGTAGTGTTAGGATTTCTGTCTTTGAAGTTCAAAAGACTTCCTATCCAGGGAGCAGGTGGGGGTCAGAGATGTTTCTAAGAATGACTCCCGAACCTGGATACCAAGAGCTTCGACACTGCAGGCTCGGGTCGTCCCTGGACACAGCTCCATAATTTACTACCCGACTCCCAACATTCTCAATAGTTTGTGTAAATGTCGTCTTGATTCTGTGAGGAAAAAGAAATTCTTGGCAGCGTTATTGAAAAGTTGAGTCACTGCAGCAGACGCGGTAGAGCGGGGTTCAGGGCTGCACAGTTGTGGGTTGCGTTGGGTGGGGTTAATCCCCAGAGCTCCTGCAAACATTCACTGCCTCCATTTTCGGGGTCTCATGTTTTTCAAACTGAACTGACTAAAAAAACACAAGACGAAGAAGCGGGTTTCAAAGTTTCACAATGTTGCTGATTTGAAACAAATATGGTGAAAAGAGCTCTAAAGAGTTCTATAACTCGTGACTCTTCAGTCTTGGTGACTCGTTCAAGTACTGACGGTGATGAGCCCCGCCGCTGCTCTGCGGTCTTCACTTCGTTGGATTTGGGGAGGGGGGGGGGTGCATTAGGAAACAATATTAGAGAGAACCCATCGGAGTCATTCTTAACACTCCACACCTACAACCCAGGCAGCCGGGCTCACCTTAAAGCTCTCGTATCTCGGCTGTGCAGGCTTCAGGGCGCTGGAATCATGAAGGGTCCGTCTGCCCCACACCCCCCAGCATGCACCTCGCAGCCGAGTTGTCCCGCAAACCGAGCGCTGTACGAGTCACAGCGAAAAATTAGCTTGATCGTAAAAAGTCAGAATAAAATTATTTTTTTAGGAGGAAATGGGCTTAGTAATAGATTTGCTGCAGCAGGACAGGAGCAAAAAAACCCTGCCCCTCAGAGACCTCCGTTGTGCACCTTCGAGTTCAGCACAATTCGATCCTCCCTCCAGGTCACAGCGAAAACAAGCGCAGCCTTCAGTAGCCGAGACCTGCGGCGCTCAGGTTACCTTTCACCCCGCCTGACTGCGCTACCACTGCCCAGCCGGTGAAACGCGACCCTCCCTGACGACATTTTATCACAGCCCCCAGCCCAACAACAATGTGTATCGTGTTGTGAAAAATCGCGTCGTGACTCCGAGCCGTGCATATGTCACCAGCCCCTCGGAGCCCTCCGTTGTACGCCTTCGAGTTCAGCACAATTCAATCCTCCCTCCAGGTCACAGTGAAAACAAGCGCAGCCTTCGGTAGCCGAGACGTAAATAAACAGAGAACGTCCCTGTAAGAAAAAAAAAAAAACACGCCCACCACGTGTGAAAGGGGCAGGGAGTACAAAAAAGAGAAATAATTGAAAAAACACGCCCACGAATCCGAAAGAGACGGGGCTTGTTTGGAGAGACAAAGCTCTTCTCCAATGGCTGACCAGCATTTAAGAGGCCAGCCAATGGAGAAGAGGAGAAGAGGGGCGGGTTGAAGCCCCACTTCTCAAAGTCATTAAATCTCGCGAGCGAGACTGCGCAAGCGCAGCCTTCGCTAGCCGAGACCTAAAAAGGCTCATAAAAGTCCTGATTTTTATGTGAAAGCGTAATTCTTACAACTTGTGTGCCCTTTAGGTTTTTTTTTGTTCCATTCAAAATTAACAAGAAAAATAACTTGCCAGGTTTGTGCATCTATAATAAGAACACTTACATGTTCAGTTATATGAGTTGCTGTTGCTTGCTGAATCTACATGGTGTTCAATCTATCACTTGCAAAGAAAATTAGAAAGGGGAGTAGGTGAGTCTGCATAGATCATAACTGTGCTGAAAGGGTCACCAAGCACAATCTGTTGGCGACTTTGTTCCATAATCTGACTAGCAAAATGGTAAGCCAGCGGTCACCAACTAAGGTTAATAGTATTGCTCTTGAGCAAGGAACCTTTGATCTGGAATGAAGAATATTCAGTCCAGGATATCGGGGACCTTTTAGCTTGTAAATTAAGTGAGGGCACCCAAATTTCATTTATCGATTGTTCAGCCATATTTAAGTTTGACTCTTGATCTAGATCAAAGCAGAATGATTTTTGAGTAACCAAAGTATTACAGAGCAAGGCTTATTGCTCCCTTCAGCTAGGTTCAATCCCAAATCTGCCAAGTTGTTTACTTGAGGGTTTAGAGGCGTAGAATATCAAACCTAGTATTTCATATTGTGCATCAAATGTATTTTTAGATTAAACATGGTGGGGTAGATGTGAGATGTCCCTTTTGACTTTAAAAAAAAGGGGGGGATCGGGGAGTGCACCATAGATAATCACAATTTTACCAGTATGTAGTTGAAGCTAACTGCAGTGCATGCGGGATTTGATATCAGATTGTTGTTGTAGCTAGCTTCACGGTGTCCTTAAGTAGAAGTTGGGTGTCATCCGGCTGGGCAAGGCATACATTTTGAGCTGCTTGGTGACGTCTGGCTAGGCCTTATGTAGATTGCCAAAGCAACAATTTTATTGAACCACCCTAAATTCTGTTTAGCAAGTTGAGAAAACCCTGAAAACCCATTCCTTTCCTCCAGCCTTGTCGAATTTTCCTTGACTGCTCCATTTTGCCCAAGTTTCCTGTCCAATCTGATCACACCTGGGTCTGCCCTCCAAAACCCCTCCTTCATGTCCTGGTGGTTACATCCACGAGACAGACGTATCAGCCAGCCTTACGCATTGAACCATCAATTCTACCCTTAAAATTGATCGCAGAAATGTTGGCCGACACTGATCTCTTTAAATTCCAATTTCACGTTTCCTTTATAAACGTTATTCACTCAATTTCACTTTACAAGGCCTATTGTCAAGAGGTTCCAACAACGCTCAAGGGGCTAAGAAAGGTGAAAACATTTTGTTTAAGCTTCTTGCATCTCTCCGTAACCACTAGGAGGCAATTCTGAGGTGAAAGTGTACAGAAAAAAATTGGGGGAATCTGCTTCAGAAGGTTGTGTTGGCAATAAACAAACCTTAATACCCATTGCCCGTTTGTAGACCACCTCCTCCATGCTTCCCTGCATGCCGTCCCATGCATTAGAGTTATTTTCCAATCGCAAGACATGTTGTTTGCCATACAAATCCTCTCTTTTAGCATCCTGTTGGTTGTCTCATTTTTAATGGCGTATCATCCAACATTTTTGCTGCTTCATTTTCCTTTTGCAGCAGAAGTTTGATGGGGGTGTTGTTGAAAGTAGCTCCCACCATACCCAGCTGGATATAGGCCAATTAACATCATTAATCGCACACAGAGCTGTGTTTCATTCTTCTGAAGCCATTTTGAGTCTGTAAATTGTTGGATTTCTCCAGTTGTGGGATTTGCATGCCGTAAATAGAGGAGATTCGAAATATGAATACAAATGATTTCCAGATGTACCCTGAGAGTGGCTACTAATGCCCTTTTCTTATTTTCCTCTTACAGAAAAGCCAGAGTTGGTATAACGTAAGTACAACAGCTTCTCTTTTCTTTCTGTATGTCATGGGGGGGGGGGGGTGGCACTGGAATGAACGGTAAGTTTAAATGCGGTCGTTCGTGCCCCTCTGGCAATGACAGTTGTTGTTGAAGGGTCTGGAGGCTCCGGTACCATAATAAAGATGAGGTTCAAGCCCTTAGGCAGGTCAGTCTTGGAATATGCGGTTGGCGTAGGTAATGTGCAGAAAGATACAGCAGATTGTATATCAAGTACTAGGACGTGCCATGTCTCTGGCCAGGGGTCTTCGCTCAGGGGTGGATGTGGCGTGATTGGGCAAAGCTTGTCAGCAGCCAGTGAATGGTGAGGGCCCTTTCACTAGTCTAGAAGCCAGATCTTGGGGTGCCCTATTCTTTTCATCCGGTACTTTGTGTTAGATGGGATGGGTAGGGAGCAGGGGCACTTGCTAGTGTAAGTATACTCCACAGTGTAGGTATGCGAGGAGCATTGTGGTGGAAGGGCACCCAGTGCTCTGGGGTTGGTGAGGGACATTGTTGCGTCAGGTAACCGTACAGGGAGAGTGGATGGCGCGAGCTGAATCTTCACTATTGGGGTAGGTGAGGGTACAGCGCAGGAGCAGATAAACCCAGTCCTCCACTCTGGGGTAGATGTCGCGGCAACTGTTGTTGAAAAGGAACCTCTATTTTTTGAGGTAGTGGAGCTTCACTCTTTACACAGGTAGAGCTTGGAGTGGGTGGGGGCATGGGGCATTCCTGGAGGCAGCCGACCCCTAGATTCAGGAGCAAATGAGAAGACGTTGCGCTTCACTGGTTAAATGTGAGCTGCGTTTAATTGGGAGATTAAGGGGGGAGAGGGGGGCAATCCGACACCAAACACTTTATTGTGTGTGAAAAAGGCCGCTTTATTGAAACAGGTGCATATCACAATTTTAACTCCTTGGCCACTGCCTTACAAAACTAACGCCTCGCTATACAATAACCTCCTGACCCCTTGTGTTTTCCCCCCACCCCTACGATCCCCCCATCATTTCCCCCATCCCCCAAAAATACAACATAACATTCCTAACCAACATATAACCCAATCCTACACCATGTAGCCTTTCCCAACTCCCAAACTCCCCTGACCGTAACCCCTACCTGCCTTTAATGCAACTGTAACTATCAAACCTCTAATCTAAACTTATCCAACCTGTCTACCCTTTACCTGTCCCTGGACCCACATTACCAAACCTCTAACAACAAACTCTAGCCAATCCCGGCCAACTGTCAACCACCCCGCTTGCACCTGCTCCAAGCGACAATACAACCAAAACGCCCCTATGTACCTGTTCCAACAAATGCTGCCCCAAAACCCGCAAAAATGCAACCCCAACACCCCCAGAACCCGGACCCCTAAACCCCACAACCCATAGGGAGGGAGGGTGGGAAAAACTTTTAAACTAGCGCACCCAGCCACCAGGTCACCAAGTCTAAAATGGTGGCTGGGATATCGCGCGTTTTACTTATATACCTCTTGGGCTACTGCCCCTGGATTTGGGCTACATTTGGGCTATCCCTCAAATGTAGCCCAATTTACTACAAAATGGCCGTTCGGCCACGCCCCCCTCTCCCCCCTCCCAACCTGCCCGGGCGGCAGACCTCGCGGTGCTCGGCTGCCCCCCAGGCTCCCATTGGGAGATTAAGGGGGGAGAGGGGGGCAATCCGACACCAAACACTTTATTGTGTGTGAAAAAGGCCGCTTTATTGAAACAGGTGCATATCACAATTTTAACTCCTTGGCCACTGCCTTACAAAACTAACGCCTCGCTATACAATAACCTCCTGACCCCTTGTGTTTTCCCCCCACCCCTACGATCCCCCCATCATTTCCCCCATCCCCCAAAAATACAACATAACATTCCTAACCAACATATAACCCAATCCTACACCATGTAGCCTTTCCCAACTCCCAAACTCCCCTGACCGTAACCCCTACCTGCCTTTAATGCAACTGTAACTATCAAACCTCTAATCTAAACTTATCCAACCTGTCTACCCTTTACCTGTCCCTGGACCCACATTACCAAACCTCTAACAACAAACTCTAGCCAATCCCGGCCAACTGTCAACCACCCCGCCACCCAGGAAAAGGGGGGAAGTGTCGGCGACTGCGCCTCTTCCTCCCCTTTTTCTGCCCCCCCACGCACCGCGACCCCGCAGGACCTAACGCCTATAAACTCCCAACAGACGCGCCAACACTTCTCTCAACTCCAAAAGATACAGATCCATTCCCATCCGGGACAAGTGCACCCCGTCATCCCTGAACATCTCCCGTGCATCGTAACGAATGTCCCCGTGTGCTACGCGGTCAATCCCCAAATGCCGACAAAACCTCACCATCTCAGTATTAAGTTTTCGCCGCGCCTTATCTACCGCACCTGGGTTCACCGCCCCCCTCCAACTCCTCCGGGGGACGAACTCCGTCCACACAATCGAACAACCCGCCCATCGCTCTTTGATCAACGCCAGATCCTTCTTCATCGCCCGCATTAGTGCCAAACCAGTCTCCCTTACCATGTCGTTCTCCCCCAAATGAAGAACCAATACATCTGGGCACCGACCCGCCCGTAAGATCCCATTCAACACCGGCACCAGTTCCTTCCAACGCATCCCCCCCCTACCCCTCCACCCCACAGAGAACACATCTTTATTAAAACCCAACTGTTCCCCAAAATAGCTCTCCTGCGCCTGCAATTGGGCCCTCCTCACGAACGAGTGCCCCACAATCCAGATAGACATTTCTCGGGCCAGGGGTCCCATAACCGAACCTGAAAAGAAAAACAAGAATGAAAACCTATCCACAACCTCTGAAAAAGCTCCACTGTCCTGTGTAAAGTCCCTCTTTTGCCTGTTTTTTTTTTTTTTTTTTTTTTATAATGGCGCCCCACCCCCCGGCTCGCTGCGCACATAACGCTGGTAGCAATTTGAAGACCATCTTCCCAACTTCATGATTTCGTCCCTGTCCCAGCCCCTCGCATGCGCCTCCGACGCTGCCCCGATGCGAAACGAGTGCGTGCCAAAACCCTTTTCCTCGACCCCCAAAGTCCTAAGTGCTTTCCTCAGTACTGCCAGCAATTGTGAAGCTTTAACGCCTCGCCCCTGCTGATGGGAGAAGACCAGTCCCCCCAGACCCCCAGCGCACGCCCTCCACCGCATACCCCAGCGGAACGGACACACCCCCGGGGATCGCCCTTTCTTCAACGTAATCCACTTCCCCCGACTCTTCTGGTCTGTCTTTGCCTTTCGCAGCCAAATGCTCACTACCCGATCCCCAAATGATACCTCCTCCCAGATCAAACCCCGGTCCCCTTTCGACCCCAGCAGCTCTGATACCCGAAACGCCCCAAAAAACATCCAAGACATGAGTGTGGCGAACAGCAAGGCCTCCCCACCGTCCCAGCACACCGCTGGCAGAACCCCTATCACCCTACCTAAGAGTTCCCAGGACAGAGGCCTCCGCACCCTGGCCACTCTCCCACATTCCCGCGCCCAGCCTTCCAAAATCCGCGCCCCCAGCTCCCCCGCGGATGGCGCATAACCCCACAACAATTTGCCGACGAACGCCACCCCCGCCAATTTGCCCACTATAGTCACCCTTGTCAAACCCCTCTCCACCAAATCCAGAATAAATTGCACCACGTCCTCCCGTCTCTCCGCCTCCGAAGCCCGCCATCTCGCCCCTGAGTGAACAAACTCCTCCCATGCCGCCCTGTATGCTAGTTTCGTTGACCGCGCCAATGAACCTAGAACCAATTGTAGCATCCGGTATTGCCTACTTCCCAGAGTTGGTTCGGCATCCTGGTCGGGTTCACGTCCGCGTCCTTGGCGAGCCCACGGAATCTCCCCCACTGTGAACGAGACAAGGCATCCGCAATGTCATTGTCCACACCTGGCACATGCACCGCGCGAAACGCAATATCATGCCTCAAACACCCCAGCACAAAAACCCGCAACAGCTTAAGCACCTGCGCATCCCGCGCCGACTGCCTGTTCACCACCTGTACCACTGCCATGTTGTCTATCCTGAACGTGACTTTTTTGTGTGCCAGCAAAACCCCCCACAGTGTGACTGCCACCACTAAGGGAAAAAATTCCAAAAACGCGATGCTCCTGCCTCCCTCCAACCAGTCCCCGGGCCAGGGCTCCGCACACCATCTCCCCTGCCAATACAAACCAAATCCCTTGCTCCCCGCTGCATCCGAGAAAATCTGTACGTCCCATACCATGTCCACTTCCCTCATCAAAGGCACCCCATTGAACTGGTGCAGGAAAAACTGCCACATGCGCAAGTCCTCTCTCACCCCTGCTGACAACCTCACATGATGGTGCGGAGGCCTCTGCCCCTCCAGTGCGCGCCCCAGTCGCCTGCAGAAAGTCCGCCCTACTCTGACCACCCTACAAGCAAAATTGAGATGTCCCAGCAACACCTGTATGTCCCTGACCGTCACCTTCTGTCGTGCCAACACCTCGGTCAGCAAACTCAACATGTTCCGTTTCTTTTCCTCCGGGAGGCGCGCCTCCATGCGTACCGAATCCAACTCAATACCAAGGAATGCCAGTGCCGTACTGGGGCCCTGTGTTTTTTCCGGGGCCAGCGGCACGCCCATGTCCCCCATGATCTCATGGAAGCTGTCCAGACCCTTCTGGCAGTCCGCGGAGTCTGAGGTGCCGACAAAGAAGAAGTCATCCAAGTAATGTGTTACACCTTGGTGACCCGTTCGTTCCGTAAACAACCATTGTAGGAACGTGCTGAAGCATTCAAAAAGTGCGCAGGACATGGAGCAGCCCATCGGCAATGCCTTGTCCACATACCAGTGACCGCCGAATTGTATGCCTAACAGATCCCAGTCATCTGGATGCACTGGCAGCAACCGGAAAGCTGACTTGATGTCGCACTTTGCCATCTGAGCCTTTGCGCCCGCGGACACCACCAGTGCCATGGCCACGTCAACCGATGAATAGGACACAGTGGCCGCGTTTTCCGCAATAAAATCATTGACCGACCCACCTTCTGGCCATGACAAATGCTGAATGAGGCGAAACTGGCCTACCTCCTTTTTAGGTACCACCCCAATGGGTGACACAATCAGATTGGGCAAGGGCCACTCGCAAAATGGTCCCGCCATGCGGCCCTCTTGCACCTCCTTGTCTAGTTTTGCCTGTACCACTTGTGGATGCTCCCTTGCTGATCGCAAATTATCTGCCCATCTCCGGACCCTCGGCCCCTCGTACCCCAATCTGAACCCCTCTTGAAACCCCAATCTCAGTGTTTCCGCCGCCGCCCTGTCCGGATAGGCCCCCAACGCCCCCATCAACTGCTCTACCCTAACCGGCGTATGAGCCCTTCGCCCCAGCCCCTCTCGCCCCCCTCCCTCCCCCCCCCTGCTGTGACTGCTGCTGGGCTCCAGCCTTAGGGGCTCCCGACTGCCAATGCTGCCCGCTCTGGCCCGGACCTTGTGTCCCCCAACACTTGACCAGCGGGTGTCGCTTGCCGCAGCCCGAGCATTCGTGCCGAAACTTACAATATTCTCTCGTGCATAGGCCTTTGTTAAAGTCCCAGCAAGCCCCTTTGTCTCCTGTCGTCCCTCTGCCGGCTCCCCCCACCCCCCCGCGGGTGGGACCCCCTCGAAAGGGCTGGTACACAAGCGGCAGCCCGCTGGCAGTAAAGATAGTCTTCCCCGACCCCGCCAGGCCCATGGTATGCTGCCATAAATCCGTGTCCAGCTCTCCCCATTTTGCCTCCGCATCCCATGCCATGCGTGCCCTGAATTCCTCATCATACTGAGCCCAGGCATATCCACCCCCCGTAATCTGTGCCTTCCTAATGACGTCCATGTATTTGAACATGGCCACTGACCTCTCCGGAAACTTCTCGCAATACACGCTGGCATATATCAGAAAAGCCGCTGTCCAGTTTTCTATTGTCAGCGGCACCTTAGGCCTCTTTGCGAGCTCAAATTCCTCTTCCTTCGAACCCTCTTTCGCCCTGACCTCCCTGTGCAGGAGTTTGAGTA
The DNA here is from genome assembly GCF_964204655.1 of Triturus cristatus. NCBI lineage: Eukaryota > Metazoa > Chordata > Amphibia > Caudata > Salamandridae > Triturus > Triturus cristatus. The sequence continues at coordinate 72,211,125 of NC_140584.1, read as the reverse complement.
TCTCCACATACTCCCCTTTCCAGATCCGTTCCTTTGTAGTCAACATCAAGTGCGCCCCCAAGGGCTTGGTCACTCCCATATATGGTAACCGCTTTACCTTCAATTCCTTACTCTCCAGTTTTGTCTCCTCTGCCTTTGCGTCCCCTGTTCCCTTCTCACTTGTCCCCTCCTTCTTGGTCTGCCCGCTGTCGCCCTGCCCTACGCCGTCCGTGCCCACAGCCACATCAACCACATACGTACCTTTGCGCAATCTTTCCCCTACGTCCCCCTCCGCCCCCACCCCCCCCACCCCTCTCGACACCATCCTTGGCCGCCCGAGCAAATGTGCATTACCTGGCGCCAATGTCTCCGTCCGTCGCTCCTCCCGGCGTCCAGGCCTGGGGGCCGAGCTGCTTTCCCACCTGGATGTCCGACCCGTGGGCTGCGCCTGGCGTCGTGACACCTGTAAGAAACTATCCACAACATTACTCGGCCCCCCGTCCCTACCGTCTCCCACCTCACGCAACTCTCCTTCCTCCATACTCTCCTCCTCATAGTCCAAAGTCTCCTGCCCCGCACCCTCAGCGCTGCCCGCTGGTGGTGCCACCTGTCTCCGTGATACAAACAAAGTTTCCTCTCCAGCGTTCCTCCGGCGCTGTCCCCCGGGGCGCTGTGACCCCGTGGGTGTTGGGGCTGGCGAGCCCGTCACGGGCCTACTTGTGCCAGCCGCGGCGGGATCCCTCGCCGGTACTGGGCACGCCGCCCGAGGCTCCACCCTCCCTTCTCCTTGGCGTCGCCAGGCCGCTCCCAGCCCTGCCAAGTCCGGTACCCCGCGATGCTCCTGCTGTCGCTGCGCTACCTGCAAAGAAAATGAATGGTCTGGTGTGCTGGGCCGACCTATCTTCCTTCTCCCATCCCATCCCCGCTTGCCAGCCCCCGACGACTCCGCGACCCACGCCTTGCCCACCGCGCTCAAATCCCCCACTTCGACGTCCTCCCCAGCTCCGTCGTCCCCGTCACTCCACTCCCCCTGCCCACTCCACCCCAACCCCTGCCCGCTCGGCCCCCCCCCCCCAACCGCGCCACCCCCTACGCCTCCCCCCCCTCCCCCCCATCTCCCCCGTACCTGCGCCCTCGGCCCCCACCCCCGAGGCCCCCCCCAAACCCTCCGCCCACGACTCAAAAATATCCAAGCCGTCCCAGTCCCTCTCGCTGCCCTCTGACTCAAATAACACGGGGGATTCCCCCCCTGTCGCATCCCCCCCCAGGACCCCCCCTACCGGGCCCCACCCTCCGTCGTCGCACTCCGCCAGGCCCCTGACCCCTATGCTCCCCCCCACTGAGCTCCCTTCTCGCCCCCCCCCGCCCCTCCCCGATTCCCCCCCTGTCGCCTCCTGTCCCGACGCGATCGCCCCCCCACTTAAGGCCGCGCCCCCCCCCTCCCCCGCCCCGCCGCCTGCCGCCTATCCTGCCAATCTACTCTATTCCCAGCCAGACCCGAGCCGCCCCCCCCCCCCGCCCCCCCACCACCCTCCCCCATTCCGCTATTTCCCAACTCGGGGCCTCGTGTCTCCACGCTGTGTCTGCCCCATAAACCCCTTCCTGAGCTGCCGTCTCGCCAGGGCCTTCCCCACACCTTCGATCTCCCTCCTCCCGCTCCGCCCGCCCCCGCGCGCTCCGCGATCCTGTCATCGGGCCTGCCCGGCCCTCGCTCGAGCGTCTCTTCGCCCCAGCCGTAACCATGGCAACGGCCGCTCCCCGGCTCGAGGAGCGGCCCGCGTAGGACCTGGGCCTCTCACGTGAGGCGTCCTGGGCCGTCCCCCGTCGCGCCGCTCGTCCCCGCCCCCTCCCCGCCTCCAGGCCCCTAACACTCCCATCCACACCCGACGCAGACCCGGAGGCGGCGCTCCTGGCATATGCGCCGCCTCGAACACTCACCGCCACACGCGACGGACTCCCGGGTGGCGAACAAGCCGCGACGGCGGCCGCCACCCCCGCGGACGCGCGCCTCGCCGGGCGCTTCGTCCAATTGGCCTCCTGGACCAGCAAGTCCATCCTCCCCGCCTCGCTCAACAACCGGATAGCCTCCAGGACACGGTAGTCGCCGCAAGACATGCCTCCAGGTACTTTAAATACACCTACTCTCACCTACTAATACACGCAAGAAAACTTTTAAACTAGCGCACCCAGCCACCAGGTCACCAAGTCTAAAATGGTGGCTGGGATATCGCGCGTTTTACTTATATACCTCTTGGGCTACTGCCCCTGGATTTGGGCTACATTTGGGCTATCCCTCAAATGTAGCCCAATTTACTACAAAATGGCCGTTCGGCCACGCCCCCCTCTCCCCCCTCCCAACCTGCCCGGGCGGCAGACCTCGCGGTGCTCGGCTGCCCCCCAGGCTCCCACTGTCCTGGGTCTCCCCCACGGCGGGCGTGGTGGGCATTGTTTCAAGAAATCTTGCATTTATAAGTGGAAAGCTTTTCTGAGTTTCTTATACTTGAGGGTGACCAGTCGTCCCGGATTTCACCAGCTGTCCTAGGAGATCTCGGAACATTTCACTCATATCCCGGTTTTCAGTGAGGGTTGCGGGGTTTATTGTGTGTCCCAGAGCAGGACTAGCTAGCAGCTTATCTGAAAGCAATTTAATAACCAGATCTGATTCTGGGTTTAAAACTTACAATGAAGTGTATTCCTTAGTGGCTTGTTTATCTGTTTCTGTGATTATGAACGCTGTCACTCTCTGCTCCTCGGTTTGGTGTCAAATGTTACTCCTTCTTTAATTTTTGTGAAATGTCCCGGTTTTTAGTTTCCAAAATCTGGTCACCCTACTACTGTACTTGCCTTTAGGTGCTGGGACTGGTAAACTCTGCTCCCTTTTGTCAAGCTTTGGCAAGTCTACGGTCCTTTGGGGACATGCAGTAACATATTTTTACGTTTATCTAAAAACTCGGATGACTTCAGTTCTTTCACAAAATAAACTGAGAGAAATGTCGTCGTTAAATTGAAAAGGGGCATGCTGCTCTCTAGCGGTGAAATTCAGAAGTTAGTTATTGCCGCAATCTTAAATGGAATACATCAGAAATAAGTGATGTATCCAGGATTTTCTCTTAGGAAAAACACGAGCAGATGGATTTATACTATCATTAAAGGTTGGCACATGCAACGGGGTTACCATAAACTGATGCCAACTGAAGGCATTCCCTCGAGCAATAGCAGCAGAGGACCCGTCACATACCACAGGACGTGCCAAGGAGCGTCAGTAGCTTCACTGACGTCTGCCAGGCCAGCCCATATAGGGTAATTCTTATAGAACAGTGCCAGAAAAAACAAAAATCTCTGAACACGCCACCTTAGAACATGCCAACAGGATGACTTTATAGCACGATGATGCGGGCGCAAAAACCTACATGCTAGCAGATAGCCAATAGTCCAGTGGCAGCAGAAAGCCACGTCATATATAGTAACTTTAACTTTGGAATCTGCAGGCAGGACACACTGGCGTATTGTCGTATTGTAGCCTTATGATTTTATAGAACAGTACCTGGTGGGGATACCCAGCACCTGCGTGCAAGAGGGAACTGCATGGACAGATTAGCGAAACACAGACTGGCGACCACAGATGGGACTCCACACACGCTGCATGAAAATGGAACCCCATATACTGATGCCTCCAGATGGAACCCCACAAACCAGTAGCTCCAACCCGAGACCCCTACAACAATGCGTGCACGTGGCAATCCAGAAACCGATGCTCGCACAAAGAATCCCAGAAACTGATGCCAGTATGTGCCAACCTCTAGCTCAGTGCCGGCAGATGGCAATCCACATACTGATCCCTGCGCATGGCAAACTATAGACCTGTGACTGCAGATTGCTACCCACAAAGTGTTGCCTCTGCATAGAACCCCGTGCAATGGTGCCTGCAAATGGAAAGCTTTAAACTGGCATCTGCAGATGGAACTAAACAGACTGGTATCGTAAGATGGCAACCCATGGACCAGTGCCTGCGGTCGAACCCCATGCACCAGTGCCTGCTGTTGAACCCCATGCACCAGTGCCTGCTGTCGAACCCCATACACCAGTGACTGTGGTGGAACTCCATACACCAGTGACTGCAGTTGAACCCCATGCACCAGTGACTGCAGTTGAACCCCATGCACCAGTGCCTGCGGTCAAACCTCCTTCACTAGTGCCTGCAGTTGAACCCCATACACCAGTGCCTGCGGTCAAACCCCATGCACCAGTGCCTGCAGTCGAACCCCATACAGCAGTACCTGTGGTCGAACCCCATGCACCAGTGCCTCCAGTCGAACCCCATGCACCAGTGCCTGCGGTCGAACCCCATGCACCAGTGCCTGCTGTCAAACCCCATGCACCAGTGCCTGCTGTCGAACCCCATGCACCAGTGCCTGCAGTCGAACCCCATGCATCAGTGCTTGCTGTCGAACTCCATGCACCAGTGCCTGCAGTCGAACCCCATGCATCAGTGCCTGCTGTTGAACCCCATGCACCAGTGCTTTGAGTTGAACCCCATACACCAGTGCCTGCATATAGGAAGCCCTATATAAAACATTCATATGGACACCCCTAGACAGGGGTCTCGCGATGGAACACCATAGAGGAGTACCTGTAGATTGCAACTCAAAAGCTCTTGCCTGCAGATGGAGCCTCGAAGTCTAGTACCTGCAGACGGAGCCCCTAATGCTGTTACCTGTACCATTGACTGATGTCTGCAGGTGACACCCTGAAGGCTGCACCAGCACATGTCATCCAAAGGCTGCTAACTGCAGAAGACATCTCATCGCCTGGCTCTTTGAGAATAGTTGCTGCAGTCTGGTTCCTGCAGAATGAACTTCATGGACCAATGTCTGCTTATGGAAGAGTGTAGACCAGTGCCTGTAGATGGCACTCCATAGGCCTGTGCATACAAATGGCACCCTCTTGACCAGTGCCTTCAAATGGAATCCAGTAGATCCATGCCTGGAGAGAGCAGTGCGTAAACTGGTGCCTGCAGATGGCAACACAGAGGTCGGTGCCAGCTGATGGAGCCCCTAAGCGTGGCACCTGCAGAAGAAGCCAAAAGTATGGAGCCTTACGAGGGCACTCTTCGACTAGTGTCTGCTGCTGAAACCAAGTAGAAGGGAGCCTGCCAACATGACCCCAAGATTACTTAATAACCAGTAAACCCAGTAATGTGGCAACTGAATAATCAATCCCATAGTCGCTTGTTTGTAGACGGTAACCAGTACGACCAGTACCAGTGCCACAACCCCATAGAACAGTATCTGCTGGTGGAACCCCCTTGCCAACGGGGCGAACCCACAGAACGTGTTATTAGCAGCGCTTAATTTGAGCCGGTGCTTTCTGGTGCTGAGCACCCGCACTTAATTGTTTTCCGGTGCTCCGCACCCACACCTAATTGTCAACACCACACTGCCACAAGGTGGCGCAGCTCATGTAATTTAGAGATGAGCAGTATAAGTTGTTTAGAAAAACAATATACATAAAAAAAATTGCTAATACCTGCCTCCCCAGCCATTCCTTTAGCTTTGGCGACCTGGAATAATCTGAACTGTTGAATTTACATGTGAAACAGATGGTTAGTAGTTGTTTTGGCATGCAAGCTGCAGTGGCATCCTGGTCAGAGTCCTGGCACTTAATATTTTACAAATTAAGCACTGGTTATTAGATGGCAACCCAAGGACTAGTACCTACAGAAAAAATAATAATATGAGGGCTGCAAAAGAAACCTATAGAAGCAACACCTATACACTGGTATCTGCAGGTGGAACTCCAGAGAGCGGTGGCTGGAAATAAATCATGTTATGCTTCGGGTGTCTGCAGAAGCAGCCCCCTGTACCGATGCCTGCAGAATGGGCTCTACATTCTGGTTCTCAGAATGATCCTCGCAGACTGGTATATGTAGAAGGAACCCCGTTGATCAAGTTGTGGACGGATAGAATCCTATTGACTGGTGTCTGTTGATGGAGGCCTCATAGACTTGCGCCTGCAGAAAGGGCCTCAGAGACTGGTGTCTGGGGAAGGAAGCAGGTAGACTTATGTCTGCCAAACAAGCTCTGTGGAGTGTACTTCCGGATGGATTCCAATACAATTGCATGCGGATGGGTTACCAGTATTGCTCTAGTAGTATGCCTTCAGAGGCAGTCAGCCAAACTGCAACCCTTGATCTAGGAACAGTCTCTCACCTTAAACGCCTTCTCATTTCTATGAGGTCTGACACTTGGAGCCTGCAGGTGGCGGCGGCACTAGGACACCGGTGGCTGCACTTGGACACCGGTGGCTGCACTTGGACACCGGTGGCTGCACTTGGACACCGGTGGCTGCACTTGGACACCGGTGGCTGCACTTGGACACCGGTGGCTGCACTTGGACACTAGTGGCTGCACTTGGACACCAGTGGCTGCTCTTGTACACTGGTGGCTGCACTTGGACAACGGTGGCTGCTCTTGGACACCGGTGGCTGCTCATGGACACCGGTGGCTGCTCTTGGACACCAGTGGCTGCTCATGGACACTGGTGGCTGCTCTTGGACACTGGTGGCTGCTCTTGGATATCGGTGGCTGCTCTTGGACACCAGTGGCTGCTCTTGGACACTGGTGGGTGCACTTGGACACCGGTGGCTGCTCTTTGACACCGGTGGCTGCTCTTTGACACCGGTGGCTGCTCTTGGACACCGGCGGCTGCTCTTGGACACCGGCGGCTGCTCTTGGACACCGGCGGCTGCTCTTGGACACCGGTGGGAGTTTCTGGACACTGGTGGTTGCTGTTGGACACCGGTGGTTGCTCTTGGACATCGGTGGGTGTTTCTGGACACTGGTGGTTGCTGTTGGACATCTAGAGTCTACATTGGGGCGTGCAGGGAGAGCCCATAGGTTGGTTCCTTGCATAGGTCATTCGTATTGCTTGGCATGAGGATGTAAAGACAGAGAATGTAAACAGCAGATTGAGCTCATGCATTGGTGCCTGCCGACCCCAAAGGAGCCTGCAGACGGGACTCTTGAGAATGGGGTCCCATGCGGGCCATCAGATGTGGTCCGCAGCAGCAAAGCTGCCTCAGGAGTGAACTGCAAAGACATTTTGTGAAGCAAATTCTATTTCCCTTTGGCGAGTGCCTTTACCGAGTAATGCTCGAGTCATTGTATATTGAGGGATCCATAGTATTATCGGAAAGAACCCCAGGTCCAGGTCACTATGCTAAAATAATCCCTACCGCAGATCACTCTTGTAGATTCTGTCCCATTGCGAGAGCTAGCACAAATGTTTGTGAAGAAAGGCCCTGTTTTCTAATGCGATCGCAGTGTTAAACAGAATTATCTAATATGTTTTGGGGTGTTCTTAATTTAGTGTTTTCTTTCCATCTTGACACCTCTCACCCTACTCTTCAGAGTAACAATAGGATTTAAAAAAGACCCCTGCCTCTTGGGAGATTTATGGGCACTCTGAGTTGTCGGAGAGTTGTAGTGTCTTCAGAAGCAGTTGAAGAATGCTGTAGGTAATAGTACTGCATTGTCTTCAACCTACATCGGACTTGGGTCAAGACATGTGCCTATTATATGATCGATGTGCAAAATCTATGGATACGGAATACCAGAAATTGCCAAAAAAGAAAGATCTGTTGAGCTTCATGACTATTCCACTTCATGATCTACTCAGCAAACCATTCATTCATCTGCAGCTGGAATTCCAAAGAACCATGAGAATACTACAGAGAGAGAAGAATAAATTGACCTCACTGAGATCCGTTAAAGCCGGTTTCTTACATCATCATCAATACAAATTGGCAGTGAAACATTAGGGTTATTCAAATAGGAGAGCCACACTGTGTGTATTTCAGTGGATTTTTCTTTTGAGACCAACTTGGGACATAACTTGAACTCTGACCCCAACTCAAGCACTGGGATGTTAATTATGGTCTTTTGGATCCTGAGGATAATAATTGCCACTGCAGATGGGAAAACAAAGGAACTCTATAAGCCCAGAGAATTGGCTCAATTCCTGTACAGCCTTGACTCTAAGGTGATGAATACCTGTGGCACGCCTTCCTCATCACAGCTGCTGCTGAGAGACAATCCGTGACCCCTAGAGGTTGTGGGGTAATCTCTGCTTTAAACATTTTCTTAGCTGTAATCAGACAGACCGACAAGAATACGCTCCAATAACACACATTCGGCTATTCACCCTGAAATCAGAGAGCGGGATAAGGCACGATCCCCATTGGAGGATAAATCCATGCTTTTGTGTTCATGAGATGGTCCCCATCCTTGTATTCCTAGGACCACGAGAGATTGACACTCACATCGATGACTCTTTCATGATGGAATACTGGGCAGATTACTCTCTACAGGACAAGAAATGGCCCTGCTATGATGATCAATTCCCAAAACCATTGGTATTTTTAACCAAGTCAAACCAATACTCTGTACGCCATAGCCACCAAGCCTTAAATATAGAACTTGGTCATCTTTGTTGGTGAAGGCAGCTGCACCATCCAGCATTACTGAAGTAGAAGGAGTACTTTCATCAGTGTGGCACTGACGCTCACCCAAAGCTGCGACTGCCACCAATTTGGTGCCACTGCCTAGGTGAAACCCTGCTTGCATTGGTTGATGGGTATTATTTGATTTGGCAAGGTCATGCAGCTGACTGTATCTTGCTCATTCCAAAAGCTTTGATACATAAAGGAGTTTAGATATTGGTCACTAATTTACCAAAACGTCAGGATCCAAAGTAAAAAAAAAAAGAGAGAGACAAGGAAAACAAATTTCACTGAGCATCTGGAGGTTTCCTTATGGCTAATGAGGCTTTAATGATGTTCTTTGCTGCACCTCCAAGTGGTTGTGACAGGCCTTTAAAGAGCCTGGCTGGTGTAACATCCTTCAATGAACCAGGCTGCCTACTCCATCCAATCAACCAGTCAAAGGCAGTGAAATGAGAATTTATATGGTGTAGAGGATCTTTTCCTTCACACAGTGGACCTACTGTAATTGGAGGAGCAGAAAATGAATCTTGGATGGCGGCAACATTTTGTGAGAGATATCAGAGAATTGGTTACATTTCCCAAAATAAACCAGTTATAGATTGAGAATGCTGTGAAGCGCTGACCTCTTTCAATGTAGACAATATTGCTGCTGAAGCCTTAGGAGCCTATGACATATTTTGCATCTAGTAAGATGACTTAATGGTTCTGTTCTTCATCTTAAATTGGTGATTTAATTGATTGATTCCACTGCTGGTTAAGAGCAGGAGTGAGATTTTTGTGCCACTCACGTTGGATTGTAGCACGTGCATGGGCAATATATGCCAAGAAGCAAAGGTGGGTTGAGGGCAGGTGGTGAGTAAGGCAGGGGAGATGCACCGTTGATATGCAGTAGATGCATGGCTTATTTGGGGCAGTTTTGCAACTTGCACAGATGTAGGTCTGAAGAAAGAAAGTAATGAGAAGCTGGGTGTGGGGAGGCACATAGCCAGGTATGCAGAGCAGCATTGCTAAATGTGGGCAGGTGCATGCTGGGTTTGTGCAGATTCAGAGCTGGGTTAGGTAAGTGCATAGCTTCTACCTTGAGTAGGCACTAGTTTTAAGTACATGTCTTTCTGGGGTCTGTCACATGCATAACATGGAAAAAAGCAAACCATTGTGGGCTGGCCTGCAGTTCAGCTTAACATAGAACGCACAAGCTGTATGGCTAACTTGGAGGGTGAGGGAATTCTGGCACGGCAGGCTAGGCCTAATTTTTGGACTGAGACACCCGCTGACTGGGTGAGAACAAAAACAATTCTTCTTTCATCAGGGGGGCTGCAGGAAATGGCTGCCAAGAGTACTAGTTTTATGCAGCTGCTGACCTCAGCATGGGTGACACAGGCACAAGAGCCATATCTACGAAGACCTGGATCATTGTAGGGACGTTTCGGGACTGTTCTGTGCCTTATGCTGTGCTGCTGTGCTGCGTGTGTGTGGCTGATACGATAGCAGGTTAGAAGTTGGGTTCATTGTAAGCATGAATAGTGCTGTGCTAGGTGTGTTAGCGGCAAGCATGAGAAGCAAGGCATGAGTAGATTTGGTGCATGCCACTAGTGGGCTGTGGTAGTCGGAAGCCTGGCCACAGCCACAGTCACTGCAGGGTGGTTATAGAGCGCACGCTAGGCTGAGGTCTGGGATAAAGTAGCTGCCATGTTTCTGTGGGCACAGATGAGATTCAGCTATGACATGGCTAGACCCATGGTGGTTCTTGGATTTCATATTTTGTGGCACTTCCCGTGTCACAGCAGAAGTTGTGCTTTGCCTTGGCTAGGGTTGATAGAATGCTCATCGTCAGTATGCTCATATTTTTTTGTTTAAATGTACCACTCAGCTTGTATTGTTGCAATTTTTTTTGCATGCCACCTTAATTCTTTTGGCTCGTTGGTGTATTTTTTATGTCTGTATCTCTTCTTTTATGTTTCTGTTTTTCTTTCTCTGTGTTTCTATTTACCTTCTCAGCATGAGCGAAAACACATCCGCAGAGTAAGCATGACCTCTCTCGTTATCCCATTTGTTTCTCATGTGACCTTCCACCTCTCCTTTTGCTTCCTGTCTGCTTCCTTGACCAATGTTACCCTCTGTTGATACCACGCTCCGGCTCTGTTTCGATCCAATTCTGGAATGACTCATCAATGCCTATGCCCCTCGTTCACTCAATTTTATCTAAACTGATTCGCCTCTCTTCTGCTTCCTATAAACCTTGTCTCATGCTTTCATTTGATTTCCTATCACGCCTTCTTCATTTCATAAACCCTAACTCTCTAGTTCCATTGAATGCTTCTACTTCCTCTCTGCTCCACACAACTCGGGTCATCTCCTGATAATTCTCATGTGCTCGTGCCACCTAAACAAGTGTTCACTATGGATGCTCCATTCTTAGACACCATTTTACGTGAAGTCAGCGGTTATGTCCCGCGTAACCATCCTGGGGTTCCGGTTGCCTACTCTCCGACACATTATTTCATTCACTTTACTTCTGCATCCCATTGACTGAACTATCTACTGCCATTCACTTGCCTACCCCCCTTGCAGCTCCACATAGGCTCTCCTATCTTCCAGTCCAATATGACCTCAAATATGGAATCAGAGGAAGGCTACACATCGCACTGAGTCAAAATCACAGAGACACCTTTTAAGCTGCCATACTGTTTCACAAATTTGAGAAGTATTATTCTCTAGGCCTGGGCGTAGTTCGCGAAGTAGCACTTCGCGAAGCTACGCAAAGTGAAGTTCGCACTACGCGAGCTACGCGTAGCACTTCGCGAACTGCGTAGGACCTTGTTCGCACTGTGCCAGATGTCGTTTTCAATGATTGCACAGTGCGGACAAGCAACCGGCACTGTGCAATCATTGAAAATGGCATCTTGCACAGTGCGAGCTGCAGTTTTCTGCTGCTCGAGTAGATTTTTATTCGAGCTTCAGCTTTCTCAACGCGAACTGGTAGTTTCTCATCGCGAGCAGTCGCGAGCATACGCGACCACTCGCAATGAGAAACCTGACCTCCTCGCGTTGGGAATCTCGCCGGGAGGTTTATTTTCCATGCTCGCGATCGCCAACTTGAAGTTGCTGATCGCGAACAAGGAAAAAGTCTCGCCGGGATGTCATTTTGCTTGCTCGCGGTCGCCAACTTGACGTTGAGGACCGCGAGCAAGCAAAAAATGACCGCAGCACTACGCAACACTACGCTACGCGTGTTCGCACTGTGCTACGTGCAGTTCGCGTAGTGCGAAGTAGCGCGAACTTCGCAAACTACGCGAGCGTAGCGTAGTGCTTTGCCCAGGCTTATTATTCTCCATACCTTTGCGACTCCAACAATCTTATGCCATTTCTGTGGAGCAATATTGCACTGGTAGTATGCCATTGGAGGCAGTCAGCCACATTGCAACGCCTAGAAGTAAGAGCCGTCTCCCACCTTAAACGTTTTCTATTTCCCTTTTTTTTAAAGTAATGTCAGTACCTATCAAGTCTCTTTTCTCTCATTCTCTTTGTAAATGTTAAAATCTTCTAGTCTCTTGAACGATTCATGGTTTAAACCCTCTACTGTTTCAGGACCATACCTGAGCTCTCTTTAACCTATTATTCTAAATATGGTGGTATGCCTTCAAAATTTGAACAAATATTTCTAGCAAGGGTTCAGTGTCGATTATACTGTACTAAAACTTTCATTTTTATTCTCATACTATGCTTCTGTGTCTATCATATCACTTCACTGTCTTTTGAGGAGATGGCTAGTGATCTTTAAATGCTGAATGTGGTTCTGCCCACAAGACCTATTTCAAAAATGGTGCCAAGTAGTACAATATGCAACATGATTTTCACATAAATGTACTTAAAAGGCCACCGGTTCCGATAGGTCACTTATGAAATGTAAGAAATGTGATTATTTTATAAGCTGGGGGGCTGCCCACTTCAAGAAATAATCAGAGCCCTTCTCAGGGTGAATCCTCCAAGTCACTAAATTAACCTGAGCTCACCCCTGGTAGCTGTGGCACAGGGCAGAGAGGCTTAACTTAGGGCAGTGTGTAAAGTATGTATGCAGTATCAAAACAGGCACAAATTCAAAATGCACATAAAAATCTCAAACCAAATTAGAACAATAGAATTAACGTAAATAAACCCAATTATCCCAAATTGACATCCAATAAGAGAACTGGAGATATGAATTTGTAAAGTATTTTGCAGAAATAGCACCAAAAAGCTTCAAGCGCTAATGCTGGTCTAAGGTTCCTGTAGACTGGGACGTAGGAGCAGCTTCAGGCTGACCGCGATGTAGCATGGGTCGGATACACAAACCAGGTTCATCCTAATCAAACGTTTTACCTTCAGTCTTTTAAGTACCAACTTCTCAGGTATCCGGAGCAGTTCCTCTGGGTCACTTCTAAGACTCCAATAACCTCAGGAGTAGCACTTCGGGGCAAGGTCTCACTCTAGCAGAGGCCACAGGCATGGTCCAGTCCTTGTCCAGTTACTACTGGTCAGTCAGGCGAAAAGGCCTCTTGCAGTTTGTCTCCTTGTTGTCACACAATAGATCAACCAACTGACCATTGGAGTCCACTTCCTTGTCCTCGGTACAAGTGGGAGCAGGTACAGACCTTTGTAGCTCCTGTCAGGTCAGTGACAGCAGGTCCAGTCCTCTTCTGATCTCCCTCGGTTCCAGAATGTGTTTTGAAGTGTGTGTCCGGAGGTGTCATATTTATGCCCGGCACCAGCTAGTTAGTGGGGGTGATTCCTGAGCACTTGCCTAATCAATGGTGTAAAAGTTCCTGGGGACAACTTAACCACATTTTCAACAGTTCCTCATTGCCTTACTGGAATGGGCCCAAAATGCCATGTGTCAGGGCATTTTCAACATAGCAAAAGTCTGCAACCACACTAAACTTGGGCACGGAGGGCTGGCTTTGTGGCAATGGCTGCGTCTTTGGTGAGGGTGAGGAGCACCTCACTGTCAATGACATACGAGCTGATGATGAGGTGCTGTGCGCATGTGATGTCGGAGAGGGGGACCTGGACACATTGAAGATTGACACACTGAGAGATGATACCTGGGCCATGTGCCAGATGATGCCACTATACTACATGCTGAAGGCTTAGGGAAATCACAAGTACCCTCCCACATTTAACACTGAAATCCACTTTGAGGCAACCACTGTACCCACAACAAACCCAGAGTCAGAAGTCTGGTAGGACTAAGCCTGTCTCTTTCAGCAAGCAGACAAAGAATCCATAAGAATTGTTTTGGCATCTCGATCGCTCCCTTTCAAGTGTGCCCCAAGTGTTACATGTAGTTAACTGACCTGTCATGCAGGATTTGATTGTGTGGTGTCTATTCTGTGGAGTTCAGAAGAGTCATCCTAGCCCGTTCAGGTCTGCCTACTGTTTACTCCAGGGAGGCATTTCACATCTCAGTCACACCTACTTAAGAATGAGCTCAGGCTGGGAAAAGCTGGAGGGCTAATGCAAATTAGTCTTCAAGAAATTCAGGCAGGGAAAAGATTTTTTTAAAACAGTTTTATTGATTTTCATATTGTATTCAACACAGTAAAACACATAGTTGCACCTGTATCCGCGTGACCCACCCTCCATGTACCAGTAGATATGTGAGAAATGAAGCCTCCAAGACATGGTAGTCCATCTATTTGCCCCATATCTGGGAATGTTTCCACAGGCAACCCCTGGCGAAGTGTTTGGGTTTTTCAAGTTGCACACATCAATCCACTCCCTTGCTCCACACCTGAAGGGTAGGCAATGCGTTGAATCTCCATATCGGGGCTATGTGAAGCTTTGCCACCACCGTTGCCATCCCAACCAGAGATCAGTTCCCACGAGTGCTCCTGACCCCGTCCAATACACCCAGAATTGCCTGATAATTGTAAGAGTAATGTTTAGTAGCTGGGTTAAAGCATTCATGATCTGGCGCCAATAGGACATTATGGAGGACATTGCCATACAACAAGAAAGAAGTCAGAGGTGGTGCAGAAAGATCGGGGACACCCCGGGGGTCAGAGCCTGCCAGGGCCGAAGTGGCGTGGCGATAGCTGAGCTGTATGAGTTGGAGCCTGAAGGATATTGCTAATTCTCGGGAGGGGGGGGGCTTCTTTCCGCTTTGGTTCAGTCAGTATCATCCAGTTGTCCGACCCAGCCCTCCCATTTCTGTTGGGATAGGTGTGATAGAGCTAGGATATGCCCCCTTTTTTCCAGCCTATCCATCATTACCTTAGCTTCAAGGGGACTACGTATGCGGAGGCTGTAGATCAGGGATTTGTAAGGCTGTAGAGCATGCCGCAGCTGCAGATACTTGTGAAAATGCATTTTGGAAAGGGAGAAGTGTGTTTGGAGATCCTGAAAGGTACCCACAAACTGCCCATGCACTAAGGGTTTTAATGCTAATCCTGTCCCATTTGTCAAAGCCCGATAGTTGGGCCATGCGCGTAAGACGGCGGCCATGATACACCAGGATCTGGCGTGTCAAGACTATCCCCCTCCCCATACTCCAGTACGCCCCCTGCCAAATTCACAAGACCAGTGTGGTGACCTCGGGGAGCGTGGTGGGAATTGGGTCATCGTATAGGATACCCATCAGTTTATTTAGTCCGAGAAGCGAGAGTTCGGTTTGGTAAGTTGGGTCATTCCATCCTTCTGTTAGCCAGTCATTGAGAACTCTATAATAAAGCTGGAAGTGTCATGCTTAGACCTCCATCATAGACTGGCTTTCTCAGCTTCTCCTGGGCTATGTGTGGAGGGTAGCAGAACCAAAGGAAGTAGGAAAACATGGTGGCCAGATTGCGAAACCAGTGATCTGGGATACGAAGGGGAACGTTTTGAAGGACATAGAGATATTTCAAAAGTATCATCATTTTAACTACAGCCACCTTCCTGGGGATCTTTAGTGGCAACGCCTCACAGCATCAGAGGTCTTAGTTTGTCTGCCTTTTAAAGGAGTTAAGATTGAGGTCCCACATCTCAGCATGAACTCTAGAGAAGCTGACCCCCAAATATTTAAAACTGGTTGTGTAGATTACCATTGGTGTTCGCCTCCCTGTTTCTTCGCCTCCCCTCCCAAGTGGTGTTGTGTAGTTCCTATAAATCTATTCATAATCTGGATGTTTAGACAACATAAACTGTGGGACTGGTGTCCAGACTGATTCCAGATGCCTGTGTACCAGCTAGCTCACAGTGCCACTATGAACCACTCTTACCAAGGAGAAAATGGTTTCTGGCAACTATCGAACATGTCAACCCTGTCCCCTCAAGGGATCGTGGAAACAGTACAGTACTTTTCGCTCAGTCACTCATTGATGGAAAGTGGATTATTAGTAGGGGCAGATGTATATCTGCCAGCCACTGGCAATAAGGCCAGTATAGGGCTCAGATTGGTCTTGGAAAATTATTCCTATGCTCAACCTTGGTAGCTTGGCTGCAAGTAGGCAAGCATAACTTCAAAGACAGGTATGTAAAGCATTTAAAAACACCAGTTCAGTAAATAATTAAGGCACAATGAACAATAAAAATCTAACCCCACTTTATAAAAATAGGAAATATTTTTTATCTTAAAAATAACACCAAAACGACAAAGATCCAATGTAGGGAACCGGAGATATGAATTTTTAAAGATTTAGCATTATCTAGCACATAGAAACCTATAGCGCCTTATGGGGACATCTGGTCGCTATAGACCGGGTCAAAGTCAAAGTTTCAGGCAAACTGCGATAGAGCCCTAGGTGGCTACCCCTCGCGGTAGGTCTCAATCACAGTTTTTAGTTTCAGACTTAGAAACCTTCCTGGAGCCTTTCCTCCCGGGGTCTCTCGAAGTTCTCAGCCACTCCGGATTCAGTGAGGGTTCGCTGGATTACCTTGTGACGATCTCCCAGTCAAACTTTTGGAAGTCCAACCTCTGGAATGTTCTAGCGGGATGAACCAAGGATCCAGGCCGACTCGCGGTTGAAGGCAGGCGGCTTGGTTTTCGTGGTTGCTCCCAGTCACCTTTTCTTTGTTCAAACTTAGAAACTTTTACGGAGCTTTTTCTCACGGGGTCCCTCGATGCTCTTTACCAGGCCGAATTTGGTGAAGGTTCGCTGGCCTCGTATTTCACCTACTCTGAGTCAAACTCTGGAAGTAGGACCTATGGAGCTTTTCAGCGGTACAAACATGGACGGCAGGCCAACTCGCGGTTGAAGGCAGGCGCCTTGGCTGACCAGGTGGAGTCGATCCACTTAAGGAGCTTTTTTCCAAAGTTGCTCCAAAGTTCTCCAAACTTCTGGAGCTTCTTCTTGAAGTTACCCAAAGCGTCCCAAAGTGTCTCAAACTCACCCCAAGAGTCTGGAATTTCCAAGATGGCCCTTGAAAGTTGAGGACTTCAGTTCCCACAATGCACTTGGACAAAACCGTTACAAATCCACTGGTAGTTCTCCAGGTTGAGGATTCTTGGTGGTGATGTTCCAGGTGAGCTATGTTAACCTGTAGCTTGCAGGGAGTCCACTCTTTAGTCCTTTTACAGCAAGGTAGTCCACAGGGCTGTAGTTCTAGATGGTGCAGAAGGTGCAATCTTCAGAGTGCACGCCTTAGGAAATGCATATCAAACTTCTCAGCATGGCCCGTCTTGCTTTCTTAAGTTTCAGGCAGTAGATCTGAGAGGCTCTGCCCCTCTCAGGTACTTATTCCAAGTGCTCTGGGTCAAGCAGGAGGTCACTCCTGTCCAATGGGGTGTAGGGTGACCCCCCCCCCCCCACCCTGGAACACCTAGGGGAGTTTTTAGGGGTTCTGGATATGTAAACATATTGCAGATCCTCCCTCCACAGTGCTCCTAGCACCAATGTCGATTTTGGGCAGCATGTTATCACAATGTGGGGAGTGAAGTGTGCAATTTCACATAACCCTGGGCATATAAAACTCATTTTATAAGGGTCCTCCTTTTAAATGCCTGCGCCCCCACCTCTGGGACACCTAGGGGAGACCCTGGGGGTACCTAAAATGCCCAAACATTGTAGGTTATCCATTTTTAAGGGCATCAAACTCGAATTTGGGCACAAATTACTTTTTAAAAGCAGTCCTGCAACACAGAGCCACTTTTAAACTGGCCTCAGGCTTCCGCAGTGCACACATGCACGTGCAGAAAGGGCTTCTGGCCTCTTACTGCAATGCCCTATTATATAGTAGGGACTGAGAGGTAGTTTCAATCCCCCTGCCCTATTATGTACTAGGGCCTTACAGGGTACGTCATGCCAATCACAGGGGTACCCCAACCCATAGTGTATCAGTCGTGCCAGAGGCTCAATCATGAGCAAAAAGAAACAACGATAATGACCACCCTTGCCTTGTTTCCCTGGGAATGGATGTGATAGAACCCCATTAACCAATGTCCTTGCCTGCAGTTCAGAGTACAAGGTGCCAAGATACCTGCAAAATCTGCGACCCAGCACTGTTCTCTCTGGCATTCTGGCCAGGAAGAACCAGTCTACGGTGTTGAAGGCCTTTACAAGGAAGACCCAGTGGCTCCTTCAGGTCTCTCATACGGTCCATAGTCAGGTGAATCCAACGGATACAGTGCCTCATACTATGTTCCAGAATGAAGACGCACTAATCCAGGTGAATCAATCTACAGAGGAATGAAAAGTCTGTTGGCTTGGAGCTTGGTAAATATTTTAACCTCCACATTTATCAAGGAAATGGGCCTGTACAAAGGACATTGGTCCTTGGGGCATCCCGAGTTTGATATTACCATGATGGTGGCCATATTAATATCAGAGGAAAATCTTCCTCGCTCTGCCACCTCTTAATAAATTTGGAAAAAGAAGAGGACACAAATGGGCAGAGTATCTACAGTAGTATACAGTAGGGAAGCCGTCGGGCCCGGTGTCTTATCAGACTTCCGGTCATGGATTGCAGATGTAATTTCATCCCCTGTAACCGGGCCATTGAGGATTGCTTGTTATGCCAGGGAAAGTGTTGTGAGGGGGATATCATCTAGGATTGTGTGCTGGCGGTCACAGGGTGGGCGTTCACAGTAGGCATAGAACGATTCATAGTAGGAAGCGAAGGCCGAGGCAAAGTCACTGAATGTAGTGGGTGGGATGCGGAGATCATAATGCATCTCCAGAATTATACAGTGAGTCATGCTACCCATGACAGGCAGTACAGCAGTTTTCTGGACTTATCACTGTACTCCTAGAGCCTCTGGGCGGAAACCATCCAACATTAGTGGGGCTCCTCAATTGACATTTGTTGGAGGGCCTCTTTTGCGATTAACCGTCTGTTAAGGATCTTGGTCGGGCGTGCGCTACACTCGTGCTTGAGATCCAGTACACAAGTCTCAAGAGCGACCAGGGATCGTGCCTCTCCTGTTTGGGCTTTCTAACTTGACCTATGGTTACCAACCTAATGGTGGCTTTGCCTGCAGCCCTGAGGACACCTGCAGAGTCATACCCATGAGTAGTTTTCATCCTAGAGGTACCAGGCATCAAGGTGTATCATTGGTCCCGTGTCTCAACCACCACCCCCAGTTCTTCTGTCACTGGGGAGCGGTCCATTATCCCCCTGGGGTGTATGTCCACCTAGGTGACCTGCAGCAGGCATGTCACCAGAAAGAGCAAGAGATATATAAGTGAAAGTGATTTGTGTGATGCCGATGTGCGAGTGTATTCCCTCCCGGAAGAATGCCAGGTTCTCCATCTATGACAAAAGGCCCAATACCTTCACCCGGTCCCTTAGTGGTCTGCTTTGGTGTGCTCAAGACATCTAGGTCAGGCCTCAAAGTGATATTAAAGTTGCCCGCAATAACCATTGTACCTTGTGACATCTCAGAGAGAATGTGAGTCAGGGTGGCCAGGGTCTCCGTATGAAGGTGGGATGGGATGTATACACCGAGGAAACCCTAATGTTTCCCCTCTAGAAGACCCTTCACCCCTATATATCTACCCAAGGGATCAGCAATTGTGATGGAGCCTGAGTATAAGTAAGTTTGAGTGAGTGACAAAGAGTGAGATTAAGAGTGAATGTGAGGGAGTGAAAAATAATGAGTATATGTTAACCTGAAAGAGAGATCCCACAGTAAGAAAAACAGGCACATTTCCGGAGAGAGACCTGTAAATGAAATTATCTTTAGACCCAGATTATTTTCTTGGTCCTTATTGCACAATATACATAGACCTATACAATGACACATCACAATAATTTCTCTGCGGTACGTATCATGCAGTGATTTCCATAAAACAGAACCCTTCAGCATGATGGATTAGACTGATCGTGCTTCTGATGATCGATGTCCCTCTCTCCCGCCCCAGCCCTTCTGAACAGTGACTTCCTTCAAGCCAGCACCAGCGGATCTCCTCCACCTTACTAGCCTTTCCCTAGAGTACTTAAGTGACGCAAGGCTTTAATTCAAGGGATCAGGGTATCATCCTCACTGGCCAGCCTAAGAAACATCTCATCCCCTTCTGTCATCCTCAGCATCTCTCTCATAGCTCTAGACATGTCTTCTGCCCACACCCAGTTACCAACCTCTACTTCTTATGATGATTTCTGTGGGGCATGGGTAGACTTCTACTGTATTGCCAATTGCCTTTAAGTCAGTATTTTAGTAAGTTCAAAGAATCATCAACCTCGAATCTAGAGAGCTGGGTTCGAGTCTCGGCAATGACACTGAACATCCTGTGATTCTGGGCAAATCACTTAATCTCCCCGTGCCTAACAAAAATTAATGTGTCCTCATGTAATACAACTGGTGTTATGTGAAGCGCTCTGATACCCGGTCAAGTTCACGCTATATAAAACTCTGTTTAAAAAAAAAAAAAAAAAATTAGCTGGTCACTTGTTCTTTTTTAATATTCTCATCAGTCCTTACATGTAGGTTTTAAGTAGAGGTGAGTTCTACCCCATCAGTTGTTCTGTATAGCGAAGGCCCTCCTCCTAGTAAGGTGCTTACGGAACAACGGCGGCCTCCTCCTCACGACACCTAGGGCATGCATCCGACAGTCATGGGGGAATTTTGTGCAGACGAGTGGGTGTGAGGTAATAATTAAGCCAGCCGTAAAAATGTCCCTCAAATATCAGTTTTAACTCTGTATTTGCCAATGCACTTATTTTTCCCCATGTTTCAGCTTGCCAGTTTAGGGAAATCTTCCATCGCGCTGTGAACAACAAGTTTTACTTTCTGTTTAAATAAACTCAATTCTGCAAAACAAAAGCTTATAATTTATCTGAAAAAGTATTATTTTGTCCTAAAATACAAGCTGTGAGAAATTGGCTAATTAGTTGCGAAGGATGTGAGTCCTTCAGATGTAATAGTCTGCAATTGCCTTGTTACTGGGCACCTAGTACTCCATTGTAGCACTTGACTCTCTCGGGGTAGCAAAACAGTGCAGAAAATGGCCTACTCAATAGCGGTGCTGTAGGCTAGCAATTCAATTTGCGGGCATGCAACAAAGACACTCAACAAATTATTACACACTACTAAACACTACACATTAAATTACAAGTATATAAAGTCAGGTAGATGGAATTACCTTTGGTGACACACTCATAGCATATTTTCTCTCTAGTGGTTCTTAACACCCTGTAATTACCATACCCCACCTATAACAGTTGCAACATCACACTGTAAGGGGGCTTCCTTACATATAAGGCATATTGTAATTACATATAAGACATATTTGTCACGATGTCACTACATTAATAAGGAAACCACGTGCTATGATTCACCATGAAATCGCCACTAAAACTTGTGGGAACAATAATGATAATAAAACGCATTAATTTAAGTATAATTATTGCAATATTCATCAGAATACTCTCAGTAAAGAATTCCAATTCAAATTAACCATAATCATATGTGCCTGAGTCTTCTTTTACATTCTACAGGCCACAAATGCATCACAGGACGAATCACAAAGGCTCCCTGCACTACAGAGCCCAAGATCAAAAGCGCCAGGTCTAGGAGTGCTTGAAACAAAGTAAAACCTCAAATGGGGCCATGCTTTATTGGGCCCAGGGCACTGGCATTAGGATCAGTTTCTGTAATCACTTCTATGGGTGGCTTGCCCAATTTTAAGGTTGAGCCTGGGGAGCACATGCGCTGTTCTGCGAGCCTTGCTGTATTGGAGTATGTACTTGAAGCCCTGCCCACTCTCCGCCCATATTTGTCATTGGCTTGTGTCATTAACCTTCGCAAATGCTGCCTTCTGATTCGTTATTAACCTTGTTAGTCTCTCCTTAGTACAGCCTTGTCTTCATTTGTAACCTCCCATGAGGACTGGCCATTTTACTTTGGTTGTTACACGGTATGTCTTATTTAGTCTGTAAGCACTATTTTCTTAAATGAGTTCCCTTACTGCAGGAGTGTCTCTTGCGCAGTTGTGGCCACCGGCTTGTTTAACTTATAGCAAATGGGGAGCTCTTCAGGGGCCATGGGAAACAGAAGGGGGCAACTCAGCCATGCCTTTAGGGAGGTCAAAGGTGCATGATGTAAATTCCACTAGATCTGGTGAGTTTATTTTCTGGACGGAACCATTTGGAATGCAACAGGTCTCTCATTAGCGAGAGTTTGAGCTATTGGCATTGTAAATGACAAGGGGCCAGATGTATCAAAGGGTATTACCCATTTTGTGTCTATGGGAAAATGTGTTCATACATCTGGCCCAATGTCTTTTATTTATGTTTTAAAAACCAAAACATAAATCAAAGGCATTATCATTTACAATGACAATAGCTCACTCATGTAAATGCGAGACCTATTGCATTGCAGATGCTTGTTATATATTGTTTATGAGCGGTGTACCTGCTCTTCAATGCGGCCTTATGTCACAGTCTCATTTCTTTTTTGTTTTTATTTTGTGCACCCGGGTCCCACCCGGATCACCCAAAACCTCCTCAAGTGTTGGGGCAGCGCTGGGAGCTCACTCCAGCACTGACCGGCCGGATTCCTGCCCAGCCAACACTGTCTCATGCGAGTGCGAGTCCAACTGCTTCCTCACGGGCAAGCTATTGATTCTCCTGTGCCTCATCTATTCCCCAGTAACAGACACTGAAATGGAATTTGGTCTTCCATTCTCTCACTCTGGGGCATGGGGTATGGGATCCCCAACCAAACGCTGACATGGGGAGAGGGCTCCACGTATGCCCCCACTCCAAACTGGTAAATGAATAAAAATGTGCTAACCCCCAGTCACAGGCACACTCTGGGGTAATCCTTGAAAAAGCGTCAGAATGCTATGTGCCCGTCTTCATCATTTGTTTTTTGTTTAAAAGAGCAAATCTGTAAATGGGCACATCTTGAGCCCCTTAGGGTCCGTTCTCCCCTTCTTTGGCTTGTTTTGCATGTGGTGGACAAGCCTAGTCACCAGGAGCATTTATACCAGGCCTCTCAAGAGGTGCATTTTGTGGACAGCTGGATTTTCTGACTCTCTGCACCAGCCTTCTCCTCTGCCTTTCTCCTGATGCTTCTCTCCTGCTAGGAGAGGCATCTTATGCTGCCCTCCACTACCAGAAGGCAGAGCACCCTAGTGCCAGCTCTCCCAGACTCCAGACCCTCCTGGCTGCCTTTCAGAGCACATGTGGGGAATGTTGGGGTCCAAGTCTTTTTTAGAAAGGTCCTAGGAGAGCCATCCAGGGTTGCTCAGCAGGTCCTTTCTCTCAGCTGGTCCTGATGGGACATAGGGCCCTGGAGTTACCCATCCTAGTTCTGAGGGTCATTTGGAGTCAAATTCCACAGTTCACCAATGTAGGGCATCAGGTGTCTTCTCTTTCCAGCTGAGCATCCTTCCTGCCACTGCCGCCTTCCAGATTCAGGGAAGTGGAACCTTTTTTGGGCCAATGCTACAATGCCACACCATCCCTCCATCCCTCTCCCAACCCTCCTACATAGCATTCTGTCTTTTCTGACTATTCAAAATGGTGACTTCGAGTTTTCTCCATAAAGAGCTCCTCTGAGGGCCTCAGTTCCACCCATAGCTCACATTACTACCTGATCCCGTCCCTCCAAAATTTCAAAAAGCAAGCCCCTACTGTTTTAACTCTAGAGATCTGGGCTTCCTCCTATGTTATAGTGGGCCTTGGCTGTCCCAGCCATGGTGCAGTGTGACAAGCTAATTATCAGATGCATATTTCCCCACCCCCTCCTTTACGAAAAGCTGAGTCAATAGCTAATAGTTGCTCCACTGGTGTGGGGGTGGGGGTGGGGGGTAGGCTTGCCTCCTGTGCTAGGGAGCATAATATTTAACTTGGCCTAGTAGGGGGGACAAAGGCCTGGAATTTGAGCTGAGCCAGAGAATTACAACAATTCCTGATGTCCATAAGATGTGAATGTAGTGTGTTGCAAACTGCAAATTCAAACTTGGTGTGCATGTTTTACTCCAGTTTGATATCTTGCTGGAGCCCATAGGCCTAATAGTACATGAACTGTCCTTTAGGGCAGATTTCGCTTATGTGTATAATACTGAGAAAAAAACATAGATTGTCAAGTAAGCCCTACAGACCTACACTATATTTGCCCACTCATGTTATAAGGCCTACCCAGGTCAGCACCTATCCTTGCAGAGTTACTTCTGCGACAGGCAACCTGTAAGCAGATACTGGGCAGCACACAACTGTAGTCTCTCAAACGCACCCTGCACAAATGACACACGTATGTGCATACGTGTTCCCATGTAACCAGCCCAGTACCTCTTATTCTACATGCGTAGCAGAGGCCTCATCTCAAAAGGCAGACGCTGATGGTGAACATGCTCAATCCAATTACTCTGAATTTGCGGTGAGTGAATCACCCACATTTAAAAAAAATAAAAGGTAGTCAATTGTGAAATGCCTTGATGGGCTAAATCACCAGAACCCATTTGCTTCACAAACTTTTCATTCTCTGTAGATATGTTTGATGTCAAGCATCAGTTTGTAAATTTCATTGAGTATTCAAATGTTGCACTGATACACATGGATAGATAGTGTGGCGTGCATGCCCATATATCACCTTCTGATTCCCAGGAACCCGATCATATGAAAACGGATACAATAGTTATGCTATGGCCAGCATTATATTATAGTTTGGTATCACAAAGCCATTGATGTCCACAGTATGTTAAAAATTATCGTTATCATGCCAGAAAGAGCCTTATAGCAATGGGGTGGGCACAATCATGCCTTGGATGTCCACAATACTGCAAGATTTTCCACTATTATGCCAGGCAAGCATTATATTTGGGGTGAGAACTCCAAACCTTAAAATACACAAGCATGCCCACAAATACACATGAACAGATACACACAATTACTACATGTATTTACCCTGCAACAATTCCTTCTCTGGCTCTGCCTCATCTTGCTCATCAGGATCCAGACCCTCCACACAGTTTACGGTTTCTATAGCTCAGAAGCATGTCACTTCTGCACGGGATTGGAGATAACCCTTGCTGTATTAAGGTTTGCTTGGATCCTGCAAATGGGAGTCTACTTGTAGTTTATACATTGTCTTTGTTTTACTAACCTTATGTGTCACAGGAAGCTTGCAAAGGACATGTCTTCACTTATGCGACTTGACTTTCTCATGCCTGCAACAAGCTGTATGGCGCTGATTAACTATAATGAGACAGAAGCAAGTGTCTAGAATTAATTTTACTTTGTTCCAAGTAAATGTGTATGCATTTCTACTCTTCAAAAAACGAATAATCTCCCTGGAATGTGTTTTTCTATTCTAGTTCCATTTGAATAGCCTCATCCTTGTTGAAAACATGTTGATAGGCTTTC
The DNA here is from genome assembly GCF_964204655.1 of Triturus cristatus. Lineage (NCBI taxonomy): Eukaryota > Metazoa > Chordata > Amphibia > Caudata > Salamandridae > Triturus > Triturus cristatus. The sequence goes on along the minus strand of NC_140584.1, from coordinate 72,185,879 downwards.
CAAAAAGCAGCCATTTGCGTAGACTGACTAGGATGTGAAGCTTAACGACTGCCAGTGTAGGGCCGGCTTTAGCGCTGGTGGCGCCCAGTGCGACAATGTTTGTTGGCATCCCCCAATGACCACCTCTGCCTCGAATTCCCTCTCTACCAACCTTTAACAGTTTCCCTCAAGTCTCCATAACTGCTCTGTTTCCGATGCATTTCATTGGTTTTGTAGCCCCATTCAGACCAGTGTAGAGCATCAGAGCACTTTACATCACACACACATTGCACAGAGACAGACAATCATAGGTGTGTAAATCAGCGTAAAGGAAATATTACATCAGACAGGACTACAAGGTGTAGGAGTCGCATATCGACCATATCGATAGACAGGATAGTTTAAGTCCTTGGTCTGGCGAAGCACAAACTCAGAATTTAAAACACAACACCATGATTGGTGGTTCTGTTTCAGAATCAGAATTGATTTCTATCCAAATTAAACCTTTTTTCCAACATTAGGATTACGGAAATCTAGGAAAAAAATTGTAACGCTCTAATCTATACCTTGCAGTTTGCATGCAGCTCTCTGATAACCACTAATAGCTCACTGTTCTATGTTAGGATTATAATTTATAAACTACAAGTAACAAAGGATCTCTCAGATAGAAGCAGCAACCCACTAAACAATTTACATTATATGCACGTTTGATCTGAATGGTACAGGTTCTTTGCAGCAGGCATATTTACCCTCTGGCTACCCTACCATGAGTCACAACTTCCACTAGACAAACCTCCTGTCTCTCTCCAGGAAGAACATTAATCACTGGAGTTATCTTGACATTTTTATTGTTGACTCAAAATTGCTGTAGGCCAGGAACCGGGCAGCAAGTGCTTTTAAAACCATAATATACTTCAAACACGACGTCCCCACCCGAAGTCAGCGCCGGTGTGGTCACACTGGTCGCACCGCCCTAGAGCTGGCCCTGTGCCATAGTTTGCCAGTTCTCAGCACCAATGCAAAAAGAACTATTGATGGACAGAATGCAGAACAATGTCATACATTCACCCCAGTTCAGAGATCTGGGCCTAAATCCATCGTTTTTTAGCTCACCATGCCATTCCAGTTTGGACCCAGCCATATGCAAATCAGTCTTGACCCTGTGCCCAATGGGAACAGTCCAGCCCGAAAGTTCTCAGCATATTTAGGAAAGTCCACCGCACGGTGTATCGATTTTCCAGTAGAGTTTGTTAGTGTATTAAAATGAAAAGGATAAAACTAGCACTTCCTGGACATCTCAGCAGTTCGAGGTGACCTGAAATAGTCTCAAAATGTCGCACTTGTTTGAGTGTGAATATTACCAGGTGATGCTGGCACTGGCATTCGGCAGCAGTGATTGCAGCTGTGGGTGATGCCAGCTGCAGGGGCCTCCTGTGAAACACGTCGATCCCTGACACTCCATGTATTACAAATTACACGCTGCTAGGACCTGGGTTGTGAACTGATGCAGGGCTTTTTGAATGCAACCTGCCTTAAATGGTATCTTACCTACATTTCCTACTTTGGTGAAGAGGAAGAAGATGACATGAGAGGTATGCAGATGTAAGATATCAGAAGGACATGGGAAGAAAAAAAGGGCATAAGTGTTTTAGCAGTGAGAGATAAAAGAAGAAAGTAGTGTGAAAGGGAGTACAGGAGCGACTGAGATATTCCAAAGACCACTGCTCTTTCAACAGGCCTTAGTAATGTTTAATTCATGGTCTCGAATTCTCAGAATTGAAACATTTCAGTTCGAATTATTCACAAAAATATCATTCCTGTATCTCAATTAGCAGATGCTGTAAAGATGCATTGGCAAAGCAATAGGTATGGCTTGTTTTTAGGTGTATGTGTTAGCTGTTGGAAGGGCACCCAAATACTTTTCGGGGCACACTGTGTGAAGCACAGGACATCAGCTCATGTGTTTTAAGCCACACTCTTAATTGCATACGTCACACCTCTTGAAAAGGATATTTAGTGAGACTTTCTTGGCCATGCTCCTTTAAAAGACCTCCACCTTTTTCATCCCACTTAAAGCAATGCATAACATATAAAACATGTAAAACACATAACGGAAGTAGCCTAACGCAATATAGAATAAAGCAGCTCATAATATTAAATATACCATATTGTGATATGTCATTGATTGACAAAAAGTCGAAATTTACACAGAGGTGTTGAGTAGCCCACAAAAGCGAAGTTTGGCATAGGTATCCCTTGGCTCAGGTATGTGAGGGTGCGGACAACAACTACTCAAAAAAAGCAATACCGTTCACAGATGAAGCCTATAGTCTAACCCCATCCAGGCGGCGGACCTCCCCTCCCTGCTTCCCCCCCTCGTACCATCCCGCTATGCTCTGCTACCTCAAATCACCACAGACAACTTTTGTTGGGTGCCTGAAAAGGTCGCAGTTTATTCGTATAACAAAACTTTATACATTTGTAACACATTGCTCATGGTTATGTACATGTTGCATTGTTATTCTTGCCTCAGCTTTATCAATCACCTGGGAGGGGAGGGAACCCTTTCTGTGTTTCCTGCTTCCGGGTTTAGGCTTCAGCTTGCTACCGATTAGGCGGGTCTCCGTTTGGACCTGTCTGGGCCGCAAGTGCCCTTGGCCCGGGAGGGGATTTGTGGTCACTGGCCCGGGTGTCCCCCTTTTATTCCCCCCCTTGGCCCCTGAGCTCGCCCCCTGATTGGGGGGGGCTTGCTCGCGCCATCGGGGGCCAATCCTGGCCCCCGTCGGCCTAGCCCTTATGTAAATGCCTGAAGGGGGTGGCCGGGGGAGGGGCGCCGCCCCCGGACGGCGTTTTGCCCGGGCCTCTACTTGGTCCGGCTTCGCCTACCCGGCCCAGGTTCTAAGTCTGCGCTGAAAAAAAAAAATCTTAAATGGAGAGCAGAAAAATGTGACGTTTAGCACCTAGGGATTTTAAAAATCAGTTTTAAAGTTCCCAATGCCAGTCAATGGGGGCAGCTTTTATCAGTGAAGTCAATGAAGTTAATATGGTCATGTAGTGCGCTCCGATGCTAACTCCTGCTGAGCTCTTGTCTCCTGTTAAATGGTGTTTTGTTACAACTTCTTAAACAGCTGCTAAAAAGACAATTGCTTCCCTGTTCTTCGCCGTTCATCTTTGCATAAAGTCTCTACTTTGTTCACTTCCACTCTTCCTGCAGATGCTTTCACGTTACTCAAGTCCAATATGGATGCAGTTTCGCCGCCGCCGCCGCCCTCCCGCCTTCCCTCCTCGGTTGGTCTTCTCTTTCGATCCATCCCTTGTTACTAATAGGGGAGTGCCGCCCTGTCCCATCTCCGCTTGTTTGCTGTAAGGTTAATAGTTACCTTACCGCCCTTCCTCACCTGAGCTGTTGTAATCCAGGGCTCATGCGTCTTGTTCTAACTGGGGGACAGGAGAGTGCCCCCTCCCAAACTCTGTAGAGCGTCCCAGTGACGTAACGAAACTTGAGGGGGCCCCCACGCGCCGACCCCTGAGGAACTCTCACACCAGGGGCCCGACACCCGTGCACGGGTCCGGGGATCCCCCTGGTCTCCGCGCCCCCCCCCCCCCCCCCCCACTCCCGCGGGGGCTCTTGTTGCGCCACTGGAGCGTCCCTGCCGTATCGATGTTTCTGAACCCTGCTCTCTTTGTTGCCACACTTCGAACATTCTTGTTTAACAAAGGCCTGGCCGTGACCCAACTATGTCATGGGGTTATAGAGAGCTTTCCAGGAGGGCTGCTACAACGTGAGACAGTTTTGCAGCAGCCAAGGAATACATCTCCTAAACACCGTAGAACCCTGCAGTCGAAAAGGACAATTTAGGCACATTTTCAAAAACTGATTTTGTGAAAATCCAATTTCCCACTCCTACGCCCCAGTTGCCATTAGTCCTAGGGGAGGGTCAGCCTTGCTTGCTGTTTTGATTCCAAATGGGGCGATATCAATTAACAAACTTTCCAGGGTTCAGCTCCTTTCATCTCCAGACTGGTGCTGTTCCTACTGTCTTTTTCTTTTCCTAGAAAGTGACAGGCCAATCCCCTCGCACACCACTACTTTTAACTGGAAAGGGTCAAAACCAGTCACATATCAGCCTATTGATGTAAATAATATTTCCTTAGTCCAATCAAATTTTTAAAGCAACCTGCTTGTAATGATTGCTCCCCGATTTCCTACAGATCAGTGCTCAGTCAGATCTTGACCCCATGTTTAGTTTATTTTATTTCTTTTTAAATTCTCTTGATTTGCTTTAATGTTATTTTAGGAGCTCTTTACGAGAGCACGTGGGTTACAGATGCACGGATTGACGTTAATAAAAGGGATGGAGTACACACATGGTCAGTGACTGGCCACCGCCCTCCCCCTATGACCACACCACCCCCGGACACAGCACATAGACGTGGTATCTTTGGAAGGCGGGAGGTCGCGAGACCCCCCGGCCGTATTTATTAAGTACAAAACAATAAATTTTTAAATTTGCATGATAAACAGTTATACAAAAATCAGCAGGACATTAGATACATTATTGTCAACAGGTGTGAGTGACTATCCTTAACAAAGACTCTAATACAGGTTGTTTCCTAACCGAGTCTAACATCCTCCTCTGCATTTTTGTATACTAACATTTCTGGGCCATATGGCAAGGTCGCTAACCGGTGTCAGGTCCTACTAGTTGCGCTTCCCCTACAGGTGTGCGCATGCGCAGCCGGGCCCGGTAATTACCCGGTCCACGCCCTGAACTTCATTTACCCACTAAAGGAGGGCCCTTACTCTGCGCCATCCGGTGACGTCATGAGTATGCGCGCGCGGGGTGGCTACCAGCCTAAGGAAAGCGTGACTCCCCAACCCGCGCCCCTTTGAAGCAGCAGTTACCTTGCCCCTGAAGTTCTAGGAGGGGCCAATGGCCCCTCCCCCTGGGCGGGCACCTCCGTAGGATGATGCCCGCCCCCTCAGACCTTCAAATAGTTGCTCACCGGTCATGACCTTACCGCATGCCCCATACCTAATAAATACGACGACCTATGGGAGAAAATTCTAAAGGACAACTACACTGACTAAAATCACACATCATGTATAACACCATAAAGCTGCAAGGGAAGGAAAGGCCTAAACACAACTGCACCAGTTACACATAATACAGTATCATTCACTACCTTGGGAGAAAAAGGCCTAAGAGAAAGCATAATCAAGAACATAACTTCACAATACAATATTGCTCGCTACAATGGGAGAAAAAGTCCTAAAAGAAAACCTCATCAGAAACTAACATTTCCTAACAGTTTACCGCGCCCAATGTCCGCTAGTCGGACTAGCAACGCATCAACCACGTACTCCAGGGATGGTGGGTGGGGAAAATTTAACGCCCTGAACGCCGGGGCACGTCCGTTGTGGGGGAGCGTCCAGGCAACAAGGGGGTCACCTGGGCGCTCCCCACCTCTTTATCCCCCCAGTGGCCCGCCCCCCCTCCCCTCCGACCCGGATGTCGATTAACGACATCCGGGTCGCGTCAGCAGCCAATCGGTGGTAGGGCGCGCCCCAGTGGACACGCACCCACCACCGAGAAGTTCGGGGGAGGTCGCCGCACTGCCATGCAGGCGTGGGGGCCCAGAGCCCCCCCTTTCCACATGGTCAGTGACTGGCCACCGCCCTCCCCCTATGACCACACCACCCCCGGACACAGCACATAGACGTGGTATCTTTGGAAGGCGGGAGGTCGCGAGACCCCCCGGCCGTATTTATTAAGTACAAAACAATAAATGTTTAAATTTGCATGATAAACAGTTATACAAAAATCAGCAGGACATTAGATACATTATTGTCAACAGGTGTGAGTGACTATCCTTAACAAAGACTCTAATACAGGTTGTTTCCTAACCGAGTCTAACATCCTCCTCTGCATTTTTGTATACTAACATTTCTGGGCCATATGGCAAGGTCGCTAACCGGTGTCAGGTCCTACTAGTTGCGCTTCCCCTACAGGTGTGCGCATGCGCAGCCGGGCCCGGTAATTACCCGGTCCACGCCCTGAACTTCATTTACCCACTAAAGGAGGGCCCTTACTCTGCGCCATCCGGTGACGTCATGAGTATGCGCGCGCGGGGTGGCTACCAGCCTAAGGAAAGCGTGACTCCCCAACCCGCGCCCCTTTGAAGCAGCAGTTACCTTGCCCCTGAAGTTCTAGGAGGGGCCAATGGCCCCTCCCCCTGGGCGGGCACCTCCGTAGGATGATGCCCGCCCCCTCAGACCTTCAAATATTTGCTCACCGGTCATGACCTTACCGCCACAGGCCAGCATTGTTAACCAACGATCTGGCCTCCCCTTCTACCTAGACCTAAACCAGGAGCGCGCTTATTTTGCAAATCCCTCCAACCAGGCCCAGACATTATTAGACCACAAGACGTTCGCCGCCTCCGTCAAGCGCACCCCGTCCCTCAAGTAAAAATGCTCGCCCCAGATACACCCATGTGGAATCGTCTGCAACTGGGGGGTCCGAAATAATTTGTCCAACTGTGTGTTGACCCTCCGCACTGAGTGATTCAACGCCCTGACCGAGACCCCCCCTCGCCACTGCCACCGAGGGATAAGTTGAGACCAAACTACTGTGGAACCCTGGCCACCCACCCCGCAGTGGAAATGATCTCCTCAATCAGCACGCGCCTCCCCAATTTTGCCAAATCATTCTCCCCCAGGTGAAGTATCACCACTGACGGGGGGGGCCGCTGCTGAGCTAAGAGTCCCTGGAAAAAATTCCGAAACTGGCTGAGACATAAACCCCCCCTCCCGAAAAATGATATATCAAACCCCTTTTGCGCTGCACTCATCCTACGGTCTCCTGAACGAAAAAACATGTTCCGCACGCCTAACATAAGAGTGGCCCACAATCCAAGTCACCAATTTCTTGTGTCCGCCGTGCTGTGCCGATGTCAGTCGTTGGCGCCCGGTGACGAGTTCCTCCCCTGCGTGACAGGTACGAGAAACTGCAAAAAACCAGAAACATACCAAGCGTGAGCACCATCCTGTCACAACATGTCAATTCGTACATAACTCTTGTAACGTTCAGACGACCATCTCCCCAGTGTCTTCACATTCTCCACTGAGAGACCCCCTCGCCACTGCCTCAGTTAATAATACTAATAATAATGCAGCATTTTGTAGAGCGCGAACAGCTACCTCACAAGGAGGTGTCCCGGCGCTAAAGACCGCTGGGGAACCCGTCCTGGCTTTCCCTGTGAGACGGTCCCTTTCTGGGTGTCTCCAAGGTGAAACCAGGCATCCCCGGCGCCTGTGGGGGGCCGTTGCAGAGATGAGGCAAGCTTAATGCCCAGAATTGCAGAGTGTGTTCCTGGTTAGAGTAGGTACCGAGGCGAGAATTATCGAGTCCGTTTTGACCCTGGTCCACGACCCTGCCGCGTCGGGAATTGAACCCTGGTCCCTGGCCGAATCTCTGCTTACAGGTCTGCCGCCTCTAACCAGTGAGCCACACCTCTCCACTCAGTTGCTGCCCCAATCCTAAAAAAGAGTGGGTGCCGAATTCCCTTGGATCAAACCCTGCCAGACTTACCGTTAGCTCCAAGACTCGCCTAAACTGGTACCTAGTCAATGGTGTACCATCGGCGTGACACAGCAGTGTGTCCCCCGCCGTGCACTCGCGCTGCCTGCAGAAAGCCTCCACGTGAGAAACTGGGCAGCAGGGGTTGACCCGTGCCCGGTGGAGCACTATGGTGTGACCCCGAGAGTCCTGATCGGTTTTCGATCTCTGAATTGTTATTCTCATAACGTCCTCCCTGATCTCCACACCGGCCCACCGTAGTCCGCCCACTCTATCAGCTTTTGACCCAGCAACTAACTCCCCAACCCTCAAAGCCCCATAGAAGGCCAGGGAAAATGCCGCCTTGAACAAGATAACCTCCCACTGGGAGCTACAAACACTGTGCAGCGCCCCCAATAAGGCTGTCAGCCGTGCCAGTCCAATGGGCCTTCTCCTATCGCCCCGGTAACCCTGTAAACGGCGCCAACCCCTCAAGGCCTTGCGCACCAGAAAGGTGTTAGTGGGATCTCGCATACCCTTACCCTGCGCAAAGAAGGAGACCGCCGCCTTATGTCTGTTCGAAGTCGCCACTGAGCGCCCTTCCCTGTGCATTGATTCTAGGTAAGCTGCAAAGCTGTCCTCCTGAGCCCACCTAGTCTCCCAATCCTGCCCCAAAAAAGCCCGGTAAGACAAAAACGCCCCTTCGTAAGCTGTCTTGGTCCTGGGGGCTAAGCTAGCAACCACGAGGTCCAGTAATCTGGGGCACCAATCTGCCAAAGTACTGCCGGGAATTGCGCCGGCTGGGGATCTGCCGCAGGAAGATGTGCCCTGAAAACCTGCATTTTAAAGCGAGAAAGGGAGTCAGCTGCATTATTGAGGACGCCAGGGACATGCTTGGCTCTGAAAACCACATTCCATTTTAAGCATTGCAACACAATCTCCTTCAGTAAACGGAGTATGAATGGACAGCGTGCCCCCTGCTGGTTTATAAGAAATCCTTCCTACAATTTACTAAAGATACCCTATTTTCTAAAACGGTGTGGAGTAAAAACTGCGGCGTTTTCACTGTGTTACCGTGAGTGTTGATACAAATACTGTACCCAGTGCCTATGATAAACTAGACTGCTCAGGCCAAGCTACCCAGAGGGTGAGCAAGGGTTATCGTAACAGTGCATCCCCCTTACCCTACTTGGACAGTGGTACCTACCCTGCCCACCAGACACCCCCCGACCTAACATCGGGCAGTCAGTTTAAATAAAAAACATTGCAATCGAATTTCCAATTAATGGCACCTGCCATAGCACCAGTTTGCAGTACATGAAAAAACTTTGAAATCAACTTTCAGAGAGATTTTGAGAGCGCTAAGCATAGTACCAGTTTCATTGCCTGCGGAACATTGAAAGCACTATAGTGCAGCACCAATTGTCATTACCTGGTGAGCATTGAACTCAGACTTTCAAAGTAGTGCTTAGCTAAGTACTAATTTTATTCCATGAGGGACATTGTTCCCTGATGAACATTGGAATCAGATTTTTAAAAGAGAGGATTCAATCAATGCACCAGGTGCCTAATATGCGGACCCCTTCATAGTCACGCAGGTGGCTACACCATCTCCCCAGCACCACATGTGTGTTCAATGCCTAAGAGATTCAGATATAGAATACCCTGCTCTGCCATTAGCAAATGGTCCTGTCCTAAAAGAGCGAAAAGCCATTAATAGCACCATTGTTGGGGAAACCTAATGCACCTCCAGGTGCTCTGCCTAATATGAGGCCTATTTCTCTCTTGCTCTCTAATTAAGATACTGCAGCAACACATACATCAAAAGTTGTCTTTCCTGAATCAAAATCTGTGTCTTGTTTGAATCTAGCAAGCTTTCGACCAACTCATATGCTATTCGTCTCTCCAGATTGGAAAAATGGTTTGTGGTGAGCCAACGAAGTGGTGCTAGTCTTACCTGGAGAAAAGGTATCAAACAGTCTATCTACCCCCACCCTTTTTGACTATACGTCCATAAAACCAGGGCTTTCCCAAGGGTTAGCGTTAAGCCCAACATTCCTTCATCAAAGTGCGACCTTTGCCACCACTATTCTGATCATTTAGTCTCAGTTTAATTAATTATGCTGGTGACAGGCAGTTGGCTGTAGCCAACGATACAAGACAGTGGTTCTCTAGGTAGATCATTCCACAACCAGCTATGAAATGACTTCTGGCCACCCTCTGAGACCAATCAAATGTGTCCAGCAAATTGCATGGCAACCACATAGCAGGTGATGCCACCATCCTGCGGACATAATACATGGGGCAGACAAATCCTTTGCCGGTCTAGTGCGAGACCCGAGAGGCAGAGTTAAGTGACAGACATGTGCTCTGAAATTTCCGAAAGCCGCGTGCCCTATGTCCTGCAGCGAAATGCCTGCCCTACTGTTGCGCCCCTATCTAGCGTTCCATATCACACTTTCGTCGCTTCACAGGCACTTACTAAGGGTGTGTTAAATGGTAGCGGCAGTTTCAGTCGATAATCTTTCAAGTATTTGCCCGGCGGTAATCGCCTCTCATACCACTCGATAATTTACCAATAAAAGAGGCAGGCGCCGGAGACCGGAAGGCAGGAAACAAAGTTTTATTCCGTCGGAGCAGAACACATCAGATCTGACAGCAAGGTATCGTCACGAGGTGCTCTAACTGCATCTCTGAGACCTGGTCTCTTATACACTGGTTTATTGCTTTATTACACATAGTATATTCTTGAGATTCCCTTGATGTGCGGGGAAATATCCCCTGAAGCCCCGGCTCAGATCCGATCCCACACATGGTTACAGTAGAGGTTCCCACCCTACCCGCAGTGGGAGATGGCTATCGCGCAGCAGGGAATTCCGCTAATTCCCGGGGGTGTGTGCAACCGGCCGGGTCTCAGGGGGTAGGGGCTTTGATTCTACTGTAATCCCTTTGATGTGGGGTGTTTCCCTTACAGTAGGGGCAATAAACTGCATCCGCAGGGCTAGGCGATGGCCTGGGACCAGTTCAGACAATGGGGCGCAGAGGAAGGGGGTTATCAAAGGAGAGGCATGACCATGTATGGGTTGTCGGTCGGAAGTGGTTCCGTAGCAGGGTCGCGCAGAAGGAGAGGGTTTATGGCCTGTATGAGAGAGCGGGGGTGGCCAGCACGCGGGGGATGCTTGCAGCGCCAGGGGAAAGCGCTGGCGGTCGAGAGTGAGCGGGGAGAGAGTGGGGTGCCTAAAATGGCGGCCGTGCGTTCGCTTGTGCGTGGTGCTGGGGAGGGGCAAGATGGCGCAGATAATGTTCAGTTTGCGAGCTAAATTTCCACAGTCCTCCCTTTTAACATATCTCGCCAGCTTGTCCGGCCAATATTCGCCTTTGTTAGCCTTTCAGTTACAGTATCGTCAATGTTCGTCACACATTTAAAGATACAGAGTCTTTAGGGTAGGCAGGAGTAATCTGACACATTTGTACATTGTCTCATACAGTTTGATGAAGTAGGCGAGGAGGAAGTACATTCAAAGTTGCAGTATACTCGTGTACATGGCTGGTGTTGTATGAATGTTACTATACAAAGTTACATTTTCTTAACTTCTCAGTGTACAGTCGGAAGTGATTGATGCAACATCATGAAAACTTGATAAGAAGATAGTTAATATAATAAGGTGGTTGGGAGAGGATTTTCAACTTTGACATGGGTTCTTCTTTCCAGTGTCCTTGTTTTATAAAGAGCTATCACTGGTAAGCTCTCATTGTGGTTCTTCTTTCGTTGGCACTGTTGAGCACCGGCGGTGGAACTAAGGTCCAGCTCAAATCCGATTTCTTCACGTGGCAGGGTGTGACCACTCACTGTTCTTTGATCACAGTCCTGTTCCTTAACACAGTTCACCACAGGTACTTTTGAGACAGGGTGCCGGCCTTTTGTTCCTCGGTAGTAGGTCAAAGTCATAGTCCAAATGAAAGAGGAAGAGAGAATGGGGTGGCATGGGATCGGATCAAAAATGCGGACCAAAAGGGGGGGGGGGCAGAATCTTTTCAGCACTGGGCCCATCAATCGGGCCCGACGGGTTGAGACTTCAGGCACGCTGGTCAGTGAGCAGGGGCCTCGATGTAGCCCTTCGCGCTCATCGATCTGATAATGGTGTCTCGTCTCACACCCTCGTTGCTTCGTCGCTTCCCCCTTGGTCGATGTCATAGATGCTTTATGATCCGCAGCCAGACTGGGCGTCACGTCCGACCCCTCTCTTCCGATGGCTGCAGGTTATCCTTGAATAGGTTATAAGAAACGAAAGTCTTAGAGATTTTGGCAGGGAAGACATTTACATACTTCATTCTCTCTCCCAACCACTGAGTAGTTGCGGAAATGCTCTTATCTGTTACTATATGATTGGTGTCTATTAACTCTGATGTTAATGTGCGTGTTACTAATCTATTAATTACTGCTGTGGTGCAGGGTTCTGTGGGTGTCCCTGTCCATCGTCTGGCCTTCTAGGTGTCAGTTTCTGCGACCTATAATGCAAGGTTTGGTAATACCCGTAAGTGCGAGGTGCTATGGTCATGCGTTCACGAGTATCCTTTTCATACAGTAGGTGACCCTTTATCAGTTTAAAACAGGGGCCATCAGCTGTTTTGTTCGGGATACTCTGAGACGGCTAGTATAGGGCTGGAGTTATCTTTGGGAGAACAGGGTGCTTTAGACATTCTATTTCGGGCTAATTGGTCAGGGGTAATTCTGGGTGGTGGAGATGGTGTCCTTTAAGAACAAAAACCACTGACATATAGTCCCCGTGTTGTGGGTCAGATTGGGAGACATCAGTCGTCTTACCTGTCCTTTCCTTCTCAGCCGATTAGGCTTAATGTTTGTAAAAAGGAGAGGTAGTAACGTGGTAAAGTATGGTCGTTTTTGTTTCTGTCAATTTGTTCGAACACCACTGTGTTCAGGCCAATTATACACTTACCAAAGGGGTGTATGTCGTTAATTTATTCAAGAAGAAAAGAGGGCAAGAGAGAGCCTTTTGCGAGGGAGGGGGAGAGAGAGAGAGAGAGAGAGAGAGAGAGAGAGAGAGAGAGAGAGAGAGAGAGAGAGACGTGTGCATCAAGTAGGCTATTTTGGCATACATACGACACAAAACGAGAGAGAGAGAGATGGGTAAGATAATAGGCCACTTGGTGCACACACAACATGGAGTAGCATGGGTCTGTTCCATGTAAGAAAACACAAGCGGGGAAAAGACATAAATTCGGTGATCACGTACACACAAATGCCGGATAGGGTGTGACAGTACATGCATCAAGACGGAGACTCAGGGCTGCGTCGAGCACGGGGACCTCTCCTTTCCTGTCCTCTATTCCTATGTATGCTGCGTACCTTCAGTATTTTGTAGTTCATCTTATGGGTTGTCTGACCCTTTATTCTCCTCCCTTTGATCGGTGGACGCACACTTCAATCATACAATGACGCTCTCTTCAAGTGATCCGAACATGAAATGCATACACATTCATATCGTATAATCGTAGTACACACGCACAATCATATCATACAGTTTTTCATGTTCCCAATGGTGGTCTGTAATTTTACACACTATCTCACAACGTTTGTCTATGTTTTCCCTGATATTGAACTTGGTGCGGTCCATGTCCACTCCACTCTTCAGTCGGAACTTCGTCGTGACCTATAGAGGGGAAATAAGAGGGGAGGGGAGGTGCAGTATTCAAAATACCCCAGCGCGCGCAGACACGAAAGGTTCTACTTACCATGTACCAGGCTAGCCGCAGGGGTGGGTAATACCACGGACCCATTATTCTTTAGTTCGAGGCAAAGATGCTCTAGTTCATTCATCTCCTAAATTCGCGTTCCCTGGTCGTGCATGTATTTCTCAATTGGTCGTGTATTATGGTGCAGGATACCATACCTTGCATGCGACATATACCTTAAGTTATAGTTCATTATTGATTTGACAATTCTTGGAAAAAGGGCAGGCGGGATGGGTACAAATTCCGTTAAACAAAAAGATTTTTAGGCAAATTGTGTCTGTATTATCTGTATGCTTTCGCTTAGGAGTAACAATCATTTATTCAAAAGAAAAACCTTCAACAACCTAGATGATTAGTCATGACACTGATTTCGTAATTCCTGTTTAAGAAGCCCTTTATTTAAAACAATGTCAGTATGGAAATACGGGCCTACAGCCGCCATAGACCGGCCACGGTGTGAGAGGCGTCGAGCAACATGAGCAACACTAGATTAACATAAAAATCGGTTCCCCCCTTTCCCCCACCATCATGTGTGAAAGCATCGCATACATATATATATATATATGTCTTTTTAACACAAATGTCACGTGGCTGGAACGCCACAAGGAGTTATAGGCCACTCCTACATCAGCGCCATCTTGGGGCGGGGTCGGGCCAGTGCACAGTCTAAGTCTTTCCATGAATTAGCAGTTGAACCAGAATTCCTTTCGGTAGTTCGAGAACTTTCGTTAGCGTCAACTTTGCGTCAGCATGGCGTCACTGCAACCTTGTAGCAAAGCCACGGTTTGTTCTTAGGGCGGGGCAGCAGGCGGGTTCTTCCGCCGACGCTTTACTTTCTCACTGCACCAAGCGGAGGCAAGGCGGCTGCCGCCCGGGGGCAAAAGAGCAATGGCGGTGGTTTTGTCCTTACCGGAAGTCCGCAGGAGTCGAATGTCAAATGACTCCAACCAATTCTGCAAGGCTGAGGGGAGCGTTCTGTCAAGGGTGGGGCCCATGCCCTAGCAAACAAGCTTTCGAGTCCAGAATTGTCTCACGGTGGGCCAGGCCTGGAACCGGAGGGGTCGACCGCCGGAGTTCAAGGGCAGCAGTAGCAGCAGCTCTTCGGTACAGTCACCGGAGAGGAGCCAGCAGCAGTAACAGCGGCAGTTCGGATGGTACTGCCACCGGGGTGATTCCAGTAGCAGTGACGACAGCAGTTTGGATGGTATCACCACCGGGGTGGGTCCCCGATTACCTTGCTGCGGGGGCCCACTCCTCACGTCGGGTGCTAGCGGCAGTCCTGGTGAACCCGGTGCTTGGGTGGTTGCCTGGCGGCCGCGTGCAGGGGTGCCGGCTCAGCCGAACGGCGAATGAAGTGGCAGGGCGCAACTCAGCTGGCTGACGTGTGAAAGATGCGGTTGGGGTGCCCTCATCTGCTGGCGAGCCTCCACCTGGGGAGGTGGGGGAGGCCCGTCCGCGTCGCCTCCCCCCGCCAGGGCACCCTCCGTTATTGAAGGAAGAAGTGACTGGGAAGATCCGCACAGCGTGCCAGGGTGAAATTCAGCAGGCCGATGAAAAAGATGGCTGGGGCAGCTTAGCTGGCCGGCGAGTAAAAGACGGTTGGGGTGCCTGGCAAGCCTCCACCTGGGGAGGTGGGGGAGGTCCGTCCGCGGCGCCTCCCCCCGCCAGGGCATCAGCCCTTATTGAAGAAAGAAGAAGAGAAAGCGGAAAGGCCCGCACAGCGTGGCGGGCTCCGCCTTGGTGTTGCCAGAACTTCGGCGCTTCGTATAGCCTCCGGCCTATTCGCACAATCGCTCGCCACTGATGTCAATGGATTTTTGCATGGCTTTTATAGCCCAAAGTCAACTAAGAGGGACCGCCCAAAACAGGCCAATGTTGCAATTTCGAGGAAGGAGAGGCGAGGACGGTGTCACGTGGACGTTAAGGCTTTGGGATGGAGGTTGCAGCAGACTGTCATGTAAATAGTTGTTTTAAAACGTGTTTTATCCTGTTCATTTTGCCGGAATGTTGTTATACTTGTAATTTATTAAAAATGTTTGACCATACTATTTTGCTGGAGCGTTGTACGTATCAGCGATCTGGTTAGCGTATTCGGAAAAAATGGCGTTTGCTCGATTGCACGTGATCCTAATCAAGTGTGGTGACGTTGATGGTGGGTATCAACAAACTTCCGGTTGTGTCTATTGGGGTCCCTATTTTTGTTCAGTTCCAAAAGGACCGGGCACTGGGATTTCCAGTGTCCGAACCCTCTACAGAATGCACATTGATTTCCATCTAAGTCTCTCCGTCCGTTGTAGGGTGTAGGTGTATGGTCTCTAGGGGGTAGTTTTCTAGGGGCGGTTGGTTGGTAATTCTCTTTTGGGGGTTCCCTTCCTATGGTCACCCCTTGTAACTGTGCTATCATCACCCTCTCCTTTAATTCCTTTTTCTTCTTCTCTGACGCCCTATCGTTCTCGTTCTTCTGGTTTTCGTAGTATTGGGCCATCTGGAGAATCGCTGCGGGTTTGGAGGCTGCCCAACTGCTCTCGCTGGTCTGTAGCTTCTGGGAAACTTCTTGAGACAGACCCTTTACATAATTCTGGACAAAGAGGTGGTGTCCGGTTGCGGTGGTCATGTCTTGGCCACTGTAATCGGAGAACACAGTCTCGAATCGGGAGAAGTATTCAGACACATCCTCCTGGGGTTTCTGGCGGCAAGCCGTCACTATCGACCAGTCTACCTTTCTTTCTGGGATTAGAGTCTTCAGCTTTTGTACAATCTTGTCTGGGAGCTCTAAGATGGCTTTCGGGGGTTTTTGTCCTGGTTCTCGCTGTTTATCTATGGTATCGAGTTGTACCCAGGTATATCCGAACGGCTCAGCGTGGTCAACTTTCCGGATTTGTTTCCACACATCAGCCGGCAGGCATAGCCCAAAGAACAAGTCGATATCTGCTAACGTCATTATCGTTGAGCCTAAGGCTGTACCCAATTCAGTGTAGAAGGCAGTCGGGTTCTTTCTCAAGTCGGGTAGAGTCTTTCTAAAGGTCAAAATATCTTGCCGGTCCCACGGCTGGTAGACCCAGTTATATACAACCCTTCCCTTCGCATCTTGGTGGTTGATGTCGCCGTGTGTTCCCTGACCCCGTGGGGGGACCCAGTAGGGGGCAGCTTCTTTAATGGGCATCATGGCATCGGCCCTTCCTTCCTGGGGCTTAGTTGCTATGGGGGTTTCTGTTTTGGTGGTCTGTCCATGTTCTTTAAGGTGTCGGTAGACCTCGAGTGTACGAGTGAAGAGGTTCGTTACATCGCCCTCTCCTTCTTCCCCAATGTCTACCTTCCTATATAGGGCCGCTAAGCCTTCGGGACCTTTATCGTGGTATCTGTCCTCATATGCATTCAGGGCGTGATAACAGAGCCGTACGACGAAGTGTCGTCTGCGGCTGTCGGCATACGAGCTATACACGTCTGTTATATACTCCTCACTTTCTTTTCGCTCCACCAGCGTCCCTACTATCCTATCGATTCCTGCTCGTTCATCCTTAGTTAATCGATTCATTCTGGTGGACTCTTTCTTTCCCATCTCATGGTCATCTAGCGTTGTAGTCGACATTGGGTTCAGTACAAGAGGCTCAGCCGGCGCGGAGGCCGTGAGGGCCGAGGCCCCTGTACTGCTTTCGCTCGTGTTCGGGGGTTGTGGGTGTTGCACTACTGATTGGGAGGGTGCATACGGAGGGGGCATGTAAATGATCGGGGGACCTAACAGTAATTCGTCATTCGTTCGCTGCTTGGAGGACAACTCAGGGTAGAGCAAAGAAGGGGTCCTAACAGCGTACTGGCCTGAGGTTTCGGGCTCCTGTCTTAGTTTAGTTTCCCTTCTCTCCTTTATGTCTTCTTCTAACTTTCTAGCGGCAAGGTGAGCTGCCTTTCGTAATTCCTTTTCTGCTTTTACTTCTTCCCTCTTTTTCCGTTGCGTCGCTTCTTTGCGCCACATGCCAATACTGTCAAGCATAGTAGGCGTCGTCTTATTGCTACGCAGAGCTACTTCTAGCGCTTCTATCTTGCGGTCATCGAAGGATCCCATCAGTGGCCACTGACTTTCGGGGTCCTTCTTGGTATATTTATGCCACAGCTTGCTATAAGCTACGGCGACTAGTCCATATTTAGTGAACATGTCCTTATTAGGGGTGCCTTCCAGTGGAGCCGGATGGTTCACCTCTAATAAGCGGTCCGGGCAGAACCAACTACCAATCAGTGGGGAGAAGATAGGCATGACGGGTTTCAACGGGGACAAAAGTCAGCACTACCTATCTTTTCACTGCTTGCAAAGACTAGACAGAATATCTCTATTCTTCGTTATTTGTAAGCAGAGAATACCTCCAAAGAACCAATATCGAACAACTAGTGTTCGGACAATCAATCAATCAATCAATGGGGAGATAAAGATAGGCACGACGGGTTTCAACGGGGACAAAAGTCTGCGTTACCTACCCTTCACTATTTGCAAAGACTAGACAGAATATTCCTATTCTACGTTATTTGCAAACAGAGAATATCTCAAAAAGCACTATTCTTCAAAACAATCAATGTTCGGACAATCAATCAATGGGGAGATAAAGATAGGCACGACGGGTTTCAACGGGGACAAAAGTCTGCGTTACCTACCCTTCACTATCTGCAAAGGGAGAGAGAGAGAGTATTCCTACTCCTCCCCGTTTGTAGACAGCGAATATCTCAAAAAGAACAATCAATGAGCAATACTAGTATTCAAACAATCAATCAATTATTTCGCACTTTTGTCGTATTTCACGACCTTACCCGGACCGCGTGGACAGTTTCTCGTCTTCCGCCTCCAGCGCCCGATCGTCCTCTATTCTCCGTATTTGCCGCGGCACTCCTGATGGTTCCCAGTCAGGACCGTAGATCACTCGAGAGAGGTCTGCTCGGAACCAGTGAAGTTCGGATGATCGGCTGCCAGACGAGGGTCTATTGGGCAGGAGCTCTCCCGATCGTTGCAGTCGTTCACTCTGTCGTCGGGACCTCTCCCACTGGATCCACGTGTCGCTGATGGGCCCCACGTTTGGGACGCCAATTGTTAAATGGTAGCGGCAGTTTCAGTCGATAATCTTTCAAGTATTTGCCCGGCGGTAATCGCCTCTCATACCACTCGATAATTTACCAATAAAAGAGGCAGGCGCCGGAGACCGGAAGGCAGGAAACAAAGTTTTATTCCGTCGGAGCAGAACACATCAGATCTGACAGCAAGGTATCGTCACGAGGTGCTCTAACTGCATCTCTGAGACCTGGTCTCTTATACACTGGTTTATTGCTTTATTACACATAGTATATTCTTGAGATTCCCTTGATGTGCGGGGAAATATCCCCTGAAGCCCCGGCTCAGATCCGATCCCACACATGGTTACAGTAGAGGTTCCCACCCTACCCGCAGTGGGAGATGGCTATCGCGCAGCAGGGAATTCCGCTAATTCCCGGGGGTGTGTGCAACCGGCCGGGTCTCAGGGGGTAGGGGCTTTGATTCTACTGTAATCCCTTTGATGTGGGGTGTTTCCCTTACAGTAGGGGCAATAAACTGCATCCGCAGGGCTAGGCGATGGCCTGGGACCAGTTCAGACAATGGGGCGCAGAGGAAGGGGGTTATCAAAGGAGAGGCATGACCATGTATGGGTTGTCGGTCGGAAGTGGTTCCGTAGCAGGGTCGCGCAGAAGGAGAGGGTTTATGGCCTGTATGAGAGAGCGGGGGTGGCCAGCGCGCGGGGGATGCTTGCAGCGCCAGGGGAAAGCGCTGGCGGTCGAGAGTGAGCGGGGAGAGAGTGGGGTGCCTAAAATGGCGGCCGTGCGTTCGCTTGTGCGTGGTGCTGGGGAGGGGCAAGATGGCGCAGATAATGTTCAGTTTGCGAGCTAAATTTCCACAGGTGGACACCAACTGCAACTGTTGTAAATCCTGCACTCACAAACACATGAGACCTGTACGTTTGATAGCTAAAGGGTTGTATACCACAAAAAGAAACGCGATTCCCCTGCTGCACTTTAGTAATTAGAGGATTAACAGGTCTTTTTGGCTGCTATCAATATGCGACCTTTGCGCAGGTAAACGCGCATCTTGTGCTAATTCATGATATGGAGAAATATACGCAAAGACCAAGTATGAATAAAAGTGGTTACATGCACACACAATTACTATATATATCCGACCCAGCGACATTGTTTGTACTATGTACTTCCTGCCTCGCGCTTAACATACAAATCAGAATGCTTCTAATGACAACAGGGGCTGTACAGTCCGCGCGCTGATAGCACAAAAGCCTAGCAGCAAAGGTGTTCGATAATGTGTCAAAACATTTTATCGACAACCACATCATGAAGGTTAAATATAGACAGACAACTATATTTGCGCTACCAGTTTTAACACCTGATGTATGTATTGTGATATATTTAGAACTATAATTCTGCAAGGTGCATGCCTCGACGCAGACGCGTGCATTTCTCCAAAATACGGTCATATTTAGCAGCCCGATATCAAAGCATTCCAACCCAATGCTTCTTCGGGAAAAACCATCGGAAAATTCTTGGATAAACTTCATTTGGAACTGCGTGGCAATTCACAAAATAGATATTTCATACGCGATTTAGAATCCCATAATTTACGCTCGCCAGCTGCGGATTGTTTAGCTAAATAAATCTTTATAGCCACAGACGAAATGAAGGTGCACAGTTTATTCTCCCGAGAGGCATTAAAATGCGGTGCTAATGAACTATTAGAAGGCACCCTGCGGGAAAGAGTGTAGCATAGACCATCTGCCGGGATATTATTGGGCGCCAAGATACGCCTAGGAAGCAGTCGGAAAGTTCATAACAAAGAAATACATGCCTCCATCACAAGGAGACGAGTTTGCAAGTCTTTCTTCCATAACATGTCACGTCCTGCCCCATATGACTCATTTCTGTTGCTATTACAAATCGCTAACCACTTAAATATTAAGCTTGTGCAAAACGCAGTGCTCACCTAGATCGCATGCCGAGTTCTGTTCTCCGCTCTCAAGTACAGTTTCCTCACATGCCAGGGATATTTAACCAGACCCCATCAGTTTGCCGAAATAGCTGGAGATGTCATTAAATCTATGCAAAGCACCTGTGCGCCGAAATAACCTGATACTGTTCACATCTCGCCGCCCTCTAGACTGCTCCTGTTTTGGAATGAGCACAGCCTGTACTTCCCGTCCTAGGCGGAATACTGTGAGCAGGGCTAAGAGAGACCGGTTCCGGTGAGTGAACTAATCGTGCTAAGCCAGTCAACCCCGCTCAGAACAAGCGGGAAACATTTCAGTATACTAAGGGAGAATCAAAAACTCGCTTCAAAAGCCGGTCTATCGTTTTCTCCGGCCAGGGAAGCTTTACAGCGACATCGAGGCGGGAGCTGGCTGCAAAGCCTGCCACTGGACCCCGTTTGCGCCTGTGCCAACTAACTCGAGGTCCCTGAAAGGACAGCTGCGGCGTCCCTGCGTGTAGCTCACCACTTACACCGAGTGCGAAAGTAGCGTGGAAATTAACTTTGAAAAAACTTTGCGTTATATAAGCCAAGCAGGCTGCAGGCATAGAGCGTGGTCGCATGACTTAACTTTAGCCTCTGAAAAACCACTGATGGTCTCCGGGGCTCCGCAGCTCCCTAACCGGCTGGCACACTTCCATCGACGAAGATAGAATTCCTCCGGTGCTCTCCCAGGCTCGCAGCTCCCCACCGATGATGACGTTCTTGACGAAGGCTCAAACGCGGATCCCCGGCCTCCGATCCTAAAAGCAGAGAAGAAATACAAAAAAGGTTAAAGGTCCTCCCGAGGGAGGAGGCTTAACGCCCTGAACGCCGGGGCACGTCCGTTGTGGGGGAGCGTCCAGGCAACAAGGGGGTCACCTGGGCGCTCCCCACCTCTTTATCCCCCCAGTGGCCCGCCCCCCCTCCCCTCCGACCCGGATGTCGATTAACGACATCCGGGTCGCGTCAGCAGCCAATCGGTGGTAGGGCGCGCCCCAGTGGACACGCCCCCACCACCGAGAAGTTCGGGGGAGGTCGCCGCACTGCCATGCAGGCGTGGGGGCCCAGAGCCCCCCCTTTCCATAACATAAGCAAGGGTGAATAACAGAGCAGGTGTCCGGTACATAATCCTGTAGCCAATATCCACAATGCTGGCTAGCAATACGACGATCAGTGGTTTTGGATATGAGCTCTGGTTGGTAATAGTTTGAGAGGAAGTAGATAGACAGGAAGGCAAAAGTCTAGAATAAGAGTGTAAAAAGTTTGCAATTTTTTCCATGAAACTTTAGTGAACCTACATAAAATTACACTTCCAGAGCAAAACTATGGTTAAGTGGTATCTAGAGCAACTTAATATAAAAAAATGTTTTATTACTGACTGCATACAAATGTCTTGCGAGAGATGTCGGGAGACGTATTCAAGCACACAATTTTCCTCACCAAAACATTTACTTTTGCAGTGGTATCTCGCAAGACTTTCTTAGGCGAGGTGTGCAATCACTTAATAAAAACAATTTCACAGAGCTACCCAAGATGGAATTTCTCAAAGCTTTGCTAATTTCATTTAACAGGAAATTCAGGAATATTGTAACTTGTGTCAATGTAGTAAATGTTTCACCCAGGGCTAGTCTTGAGATCTTTTTGGAAGATTATGTATGCTCTTATCCGGAGTCTGATTTCCTATCCTCAATTGTCCAAGTGAGGTGTCTTCACTCACTCATCCTTCAGACCCCTTTCTCAAGCGTGGGATCTGCACTCAATTATGCTTCCTGTATTGCGCTCCTGTCACCTTCACTTCTCACTCTGAGAAATCACTTGCCCTAATCTCAACAAGGTGAAGACACTAGCAATCAACACCCAGAATACAGCGAGTCCCTACAGAAACATCTGCACTGGATGCGGCATGGGTTGCTTATAACAGTGTTGGGCCATAACAAAGCCATCTCCATTGCTGCTTAAGTATCTATCGAAAGTTCTGTTGCGGGTGCCATGCACTGGGTCCATAAGGCAAAATGTAAATCATTTTCAGCTACCAGCTCTGGAAAGCAGAATCCCAGAATACCGTGCAGTTGGAAGAAGGTTCATTCCCATCACCCCTTGAACTAAAACCAAAGTCACACTAGACTCAAGGAATAAAATAAGTTTTTTAAATGGCCACTTAGCTCGAGATGAGCTGCTTGGTGACCTCAACAGATGCTAAACTACAGAGACAGTGACTAACATAGCATAGCGTGTAGCTTATGTTTACCCCTTGGGCCTGCATGGTGCTACATGACAGATGTTTATTGTTATCCATCTCTATAGGGTCCTTTTATCAACTTTCACTGGTGAAATGCTGATTGGACCTGTCGAGATTAAAAACCATTAGGTCCAGCAAAGATCAAGGATGCATCAGTCCTTGAAGCCTCTGTACCATGCATCATCCAAAGATGTGCAAAGTGTTATCGCTTCCCCGTTGACCTTCAATCCCTACCCCTCCAAGCCTGTCATTCTTTTTTTTTTTATTACAAATCTTTTTATTAACTTTGCTCATGGTCTCATACAACATATCACCAAAATCACAAGGTAAAAGGGTACCTCCCCTGCATGGTATATACACAAATCGGCCTGTCATTCTTAATCTGTGATCTTTGCCAACTCTGCGTGGTTGGGAAATTGGACGTCTTCGGGCGACAGCACACCAGTAAGAGTTAGCACATTACCAAACAAAAAGTCAAGAAATGCAAAATAGGAAAAACTCAGCAGCAAGAAGTCTTTCAGCTAAGCACCCAGAATCTGGAACCATCATCATTTTGGGACTTAGGTCTGATGTGGGAAGACACTTGTTTTTACCAGCAACAACTCCATTATGAACAAGCTTTGGCAAAGCCAAAAGGTCTGGGTTTAATATGCTAATGTATGCAGCATCAACACATTAAAGTGAGAGACATGAGAGGGAGCCAACAGAAATGAACAGAGAAATAGTGTTCTAAAATAGTCCCCAATGCAGTTCAATTTAAGCATTCAAGTAGAGAGAGGGGGGAGAATACACTCAAACAGCATTAGATGAGAGATGTTTACTTCTATTGACTGAGCGAAAACGTGATTAACAAAGTCTCTAGCCAATGACTGAAAGAGACTGGTTGAAAAAAGCCAATGTCTGAAAGGTGCAGACTAAAATCCCACTATATGATTGTTGTTAACAATAGATCTCTTTGATAGTTTTGCTGTCACGACCTGGACCTGAAAAGTGACCACCCAGCTCCCTTCCAGTTGCAAAAAACAAAAAGACTGCTCCATTCCATCAATACACACCATCTGAAAGAGTCCCCCAACTCTGTCTACTGAATAGCTGTCCATTTATTTGTTTACTTATCTTTTTAATTATATATTTGGCATCAGTGTGTTTTACCCAATAAATGTGTTCTTGTACAGGTTTTACATTTCTGTGTCCTTTTTTATATGCACTTTCTATGTGAAGTGCTATCTTGCATGTCTTACTCTCCTGTATCCACCACTGTATGCACTTCCCACACTAGTAATATACTTCCATATTAGCAGTACTATTTATTTTCACATAAGGTTGATATCATTTTCTATTTCTTGCTTATTCACTTCCATTGCAGAAGTACATATCTGCAGCTGCTTTCTAGGAACATATGTGGCAGGTGTCGGTGAAGATGTCTCTCTCTCATCTGCTGAAGCCCGTCCAAATGCTTCTCAGAGGGTCCTCTTGTCATATTGACCTGACACCAACAATCCTGAAACAAATCACAGAGATCAGGATTGTTGTGTGATACCCCAATGTAAAGGAACTTCGCCCCATGTGTGTTGTTTCAGTTTTCAGCATGGATGGAGGCCTTGTGGAAGAACTTTGTGGAATATTTTAACAAAAAATGCCAAAGATCAAAACATCTCCCCGCTTGCCACCTTTGACAATAAAGCAAAAGAGAAATCTTCCTGCAAAGCAAAACGTCCATGGTCCTCTTTCTCCTTAGTTACCGAGACAGAACTACTACTGACCATATATTCAAGGTAAATCCTGCTAACCATCTTTGCAGCATCATTACTGGCTCAATTAGTAAAGGCCTCGATGAACAGTTACTCTCTGTTTGGGCCACCCTTGTCAACTCTTCCTGTGAACAGAGTATGTTTCCAGACTATCTAAAAGTTGACCAATTTTTTCCCGTTATGAAAAAACAAGTATTGGACCCAGATGACTTTATCAACTTCCGTCCAGTGTCCACCCATCTATTCTTCAGTAAGGTGATTGAAAGCTGCTTAGCCTTCCAACTGTCGTCTCACATTCATGTAAACAAATGCCTTGATGCTCCCCATTCTGGCTACTGCACCAACACTGCAATTTTGTAGAATGTTGATCAAACTGACCACATCCTTAAAACTGGAAATTCATGTCTCCCTGTTAGACTTGTCAGCCTTAGGGTGGTATTGCTCCAAACCTTTTGCCTTGCTCCTCCATTTCTTGCTGATCTCAATTTTGTTGGCCTCAGAACCTGCATACTTTACCCCTGCTAAAGTCCCTAGTAAAGGGGTACTACATTTACCCAGGGCCTGTCAATTAAATGCTACTGGTTGACCGGCCTGCTCCGCGAGGAATTGTTTCATACTAATCGAAGAATTAATGGTCACAAAAGTGATCCTGTTTCAAATTGCTCATTAAATTAAATACAGGCACATTGAAGTATAAAAAGAGTATTGTACTTTAACACTTAGTACATTAAATCCAACACATTTTTTATCATATCTATTCCAAAAGCATTTAGTCTATTTCATATATCATAGCATAATGCAGTACACAGATTTATTAGTGTATTCACACGAATGCAACTCCAGAATCCATCTATTCTACTCATATCAATTCATTCCACGGATCAGGAGAAGCTCAAACAATCTTCTTAACAAACAATAGTTATAGTAATCCAAGGTTCCATCAACTGAATTATTAACCATCAATATATCCAATGGAACTTCAATACAAAATAAGGTATAATCTATAATGTTAAGAAAGATGTACTGTCAACGTTTCGGTCTCATATGGCCATATAGGTTTGAGAGACCATCTTCAGGACGTCTCCCTACTATCGCTCGAGCGATAGTGGAGAGACATATGTGACGCTTCAACACAGAGTTTAAATAGAATAACCTTTATTTATAGTTGTGTTTGTTGCAATTAATTTGCTTGATCAGGCATCCGTTGTGGAGCCATTACCGTGGAAGTAAGTACGAACAGGTGTAATCCTCTTTTCAACGCCTAGTCCTGAAGATGGTTTCGCAGACCTATATGGCTATTTGTGACCGAAATGTCAACAGTACATCTTTTAGGATCTCTCAACTCCTCACAACCTGGGTTTAAGGTACTTTTCTCAGCTGGTCTAACTTGGTCCCTGTATTTGGCCTGTGCTCCATGATAGCTGGCCTAACTTGTGACTTTGTCCTGGTTTGGCATGTCTAGATAACCACAGTTAATGCTTTGTGGTTCTAGGCATTATTTTCGCTTAAATCTTTAAAATTGAATATCTTCAGTTCTACTGATTTTTAACGGTTTGGTCTTAAATAACTTATTAAATCTTACTCTATTTTTCTAAATTAGTCTGGGATTTTTCTTTTGTTGTATTTTCACTTTATCACTGTTTGAAGTGCTGCATATATACTTTACCCATTGCCTCTAAAGTAAGCCTGACGGCTTGAACCAAGCTACCATACAGTTAAGAACAGGTTAATTTGGGCATTGCTTGTGTTTCACCTTGACAGAGATTGTGGTTGCTGCTTGAGTATGTGACCCATTTACCCAATTTCCAACATCTTTGATCTCTTTAGTGCATTTGACACAGACAACCACTATGCTCTGATAAACATACTGAAAAATCAAATGAGATTTGAAGGTGCAGTCCTTACGAGGTTCAACTACTATTTAACAAACAGCTCCAAAGTACCGAAAATTGGTAGCTCTATCTAAAAGCCAGTTAGCATGCAACATGGGGGCCCCCAAGGCCCAATCCTTTCTCCAACCCATTCCATCTCTATCTTGAGCCTCTTTATGTGACTTTTTTCCACCTGTATGTTGACAATACCCAAATCTAGCTGAAGATTTCATCCCAAGTACCACCCTCCTACCTAACACCTTGATAAGAATTCAGCCATGGATGTCAGATCACTACCTCAAACTAAACCTTGCAAAAACAGAATATCTATAAAGAAAGCCAATCCATCTTCACAAAATTGGATGAACTTCTTCCCGGCCTTGCAGTGTCAGTCTTCCATTGCCTAAAATGCCAAGTCACTTGGCTTCATCCTCAAACAGCCATCTCAGCATCCAGAATCTCATTGCAGAAATAGCCAAGAACCGGGGGCGGCTGTTGGAGCAGAGAAGGATCACCCCAACTAAATTACCCCCAAAGCCCCAGAGATGAAAAATAAAATGGCAATTCATTACCATTTTATATTTAACTCTCATCCCGAACAAAGTGGAAAGGGCCTGCTTAGTGACATTAGCAGGGAGGAGGGTTGGCTGTCTTTGCACAGTTTAAAGTGCGCATGTCTTTTTGGCCGGTCGTCTTGTGAAGGGAAGTCACACATGCGCACTTTAAACGTCTCTAACCTAGCTGGGTTAGAACAAGTGCAGGCCTCCAAAGCGGTGTGGAGCGCCGAGAGAGGCTCCCTCCCTCAGGGCATTGCTTTCATGCTGCATGAGAGCAGCGCTAGGATTGGTCAGGGGAGTTGCAGCATCCAGTTCCTGAAAGAAGAGGTCCAGGGCGGAGGACATTGTGTTTGTCTTAAGATAAGTGTTTGTGTTTTTTTAAATATTATTTTTGCATGTACGCCATCCCCGTAGATGCCAGCTGCCACTGCCAAGAACGCCTTGTTTCAATTAAGGCTGGTCTGTGGAATCAGGCAGGTCTATTCCGAACAGGACTTAAAATCAGCTGTACAGGCATTGATTCTGTCCAAACTTGACTGCGGGATCTCAGTCCTCTCAGGCATCCCCTAAGTCCACTTTGGTCCACTCAGAGCAGTTCTACATGCTGCAGCTCACTTTGTTACCACTTGCATGAAATTTGACAATATAATTCCCATCCTGCTAATCCTCTAACAGTTACCTGTTGAGACAGGAGCCCAATTTAAAACTGCTTGCACCATACACAAGTTTACAAGTTTATTTTTATTTATGTTGCAGAACTCTGAGGAGTGCCACATAAATTCTCCAAATACATGCATGCACTAAAATAAAGATAAAAGAAATCTATCGAAAATGCAACTTTGTGCTCAAAAGTACATAGAAGCTACCCCGGCGGCAGTAGGTGCAGCAATCGCCAAAATGTAAAATTTAATGTTAAACATTTTCCCAGTGTACAACAGGGTATTTTACTTAATGGTACATAAAGTGACTATCGTGCTACTAATGCAAACTGTGCAAACACTCTAAAATAAATATATTATATACGGGTGCCATGATAGCAGCAAAGCCAAGAAAATAGGTGAATAAGGACAGGATATTGCACTTAATAGTACATAAAGTGACTGTCGTGCCACTAGTGCAAAATTTGCAAAAAATATATAATGAATAGATTATATAAAATACATTAGCAGCAACAAGACCAAGTAATAGGTGAATAAGAAAGGAAAAAATCCAGCATTATGAATCATTGACAACCTCAATAGCATTCAAACTGAACCATCATTAATATAACTTTAAAAAACACCTAAAGTTAAAAATTATGTAACAAAACATTTCATTCAGAGGTGCATAAAGTGACTGTAAGACTGTTGAGGCTGAGAGGTTCACCAGTTGTAAACATATGGGCCTCAGCCAATTCCACCATTATATAGGAAGATAGCAGGGCAAACAAATAAGACATGGTTATGATCTTGGGGGGCCATTTTGGCACAGGTCCCAAACCGCTGAAGAACCATACTGTTTGGCCAAAAGGGTATTTAATGTAAGCAAACCCTGCCTCAAGAGAATACAGAAAAGTCTTAGATCGTGTGGCAAAAAAAGGCTGAGCTTTATTTATGAGCCAGGAGTCTATAGCAGGATGAATACCCCTTTTATGGTACAGGTCTCCCTGTCCAGGCGAAAACTCAGGGACCATGTGGCTTGTTTTAGGCTATCTTTTAATTGTTGCATTGTCAAAGTAAAAATCAAGGATGATCCAACTGCATCAAGTCTGCCGCTACCACAAAGTTTCTATAGATTAATGAGTTCTCTTTTAGACCATCCTGAATGTCTTTCCTTATACAAGACCTTAATGTGCCATGATCTTGGTTAGTAAACATTTAACAAAAACTTTACCCACCTCATCAAGAAGGGCCATCTGATGATAATTTTCTGGCAGGTTACGATCCCATTTTTTGATAAATGGTACTATAACACATGAAAGGGGTGGTTTTTGGGGGTTTCATAGCAGCTTTTGAAAACCAGGCAAAGGATTTTACTTCAAAAGAAAACATTTTGTTTTATTACAGAAATTGGGATTTCGCCAGGGCCCATTGCGGCGGAAGTACGCATTCCGCTGATTGCAAGCTCGATCTCTTATTCCAGAAGGAGGACCATACAAACTGGAATCCCCTTTTAGAATAGATTTGCATACATCTGCCTTATTTGCTGCATATAGGCCCTGATTAAAATTGACCTATCTAGATTCTTCCATAGCTAAGGGAAAAGATCTAGCTCTTGCTCCACAACACTCCGTGACTAGCATCCAGAAGGTCCTAGTCTGGCCTTTTACTGCTGCTTCCCTTAGTTTAATCCAGAGCCTATCCCCCTCCTCTCTCTTCAAATGGGCCTTCAGTAAACTCCTCCTTCTTTTTACCAGAAACACTCTGGTATACCTTTCAGGGAAATAAACCAGATATTGTTCCCTAACTTGGGCATTTATTTCCTTGTTTAACATGAGAAGAGGGCGCAGGATCCCCTTCACCTTCCCCACTGGATTCTTTTGATTAATAGCTTACATTAATTGTTTCATAAAAATATTTTAACTTTTAATTTAATTTCCTAACTAACCAACCAGTTGATCAAGGGTATCCGCTAAAGTACCTCTGAGGCCCTTAATCCCCATATGATCCCTACTGAGTTATCCCTGTGTTTTTTGTCAAACCTGGTAGTGTCTCCATCAAACTTCCAAAACTAATAGGGATCATGTTGAAATTCAGGGAAATGGTTAAAAGCATATGATCACTGGGTAGGAGGTCTGTTACTTTTAGGTGACACAACAAGTGGAAAAAAGTACATCCTACCACTACATAATTCAAAATGTACACTCCCCTTGGGGCTTTGAGTAAACGCTGCAGGGGAGTCCGAGGGTAGCCTCCCATTCTCTATAACACAAACAACTTTTTCAGCTGAGCCATTAGTATTTTCCCTTTCTTATTAGTTCTTGCTCTTGGGTGAAAAAGAACAGGGGGGAGCTGCAAAGCTTCCGCTTTTTCCACCTCCCATGATTGTTGTAATGCAAAATTAGAGATTTTGCAATTTAGGTCCTCTACCAGGATTATACGTGGGGTAAGACTTTATCAGAGACTTTATTTGATATAAGGAAAGACATCTCCTAAAAGCATATCATAAGAGGCCTCTCGAGGGATATAGGCAATTATGGGGGGGGGGGGGTTCTCTTCTGAAATTAAACATGGTTACAGCCATAAATACATTACTTGGGTCTTTATAACACTCGTAGCTGCACTGAATTATATTAGACAACAGACATGCCATCCCCACCCTTCACGTGCCCTCTCCTTTATGGGTTTGCTTCACAATCTAAAATGATGTAATCATCACATGCCAATTACCCCGTGCACCATGTCTCCTGGAAACAAATTACATCTGCCCCTAATGAGCTCAAATAATGTGGCTTCTCCCTGCTGTTCTTTTTTTCTGCCGCATTCCAGGAGATAATGTTTAGCTCATTGCTAATTGGAAGGTCGTCGCAGGTTGCTCCTCTGCGAGATACTGGATAATGCACTAGGTAACCAGTTCCATCTAAGGGGCTCATCTTCATGCAAAACTTGGGCAGGGAGTAGCAGACATTCCATAATAGATACCTATCTGCCATGCTTGCCTGGGTGGATTCTTATCCCCCTATAATCAGTCAGAGACCACTCACTAAAACATGGGGCCCACTACCCACAACATGCAGCTCATCCCCTTCTAAAAAAATTGGGATGACATCAATCCCACTACATTGCAGACATTCAGAACATTTTAAGATCAAATTTGCCAGAAGTTTAGAATAAAAAGTTGCCCTTGATTTAAAACCAGACCCAAGGGGCAATAGGGAAGCCACACAACCTTGAATTAACTTAACTTCTCAATCTCCGAAAAACATTTAAGCAGGAGCGATCTATTTAATCTACATCAAAAAGGTGAATAAAATCTAGCATGTAAGTGTCCACATCACACCATTTAGAGTTTGAACCTTCTGGCTCCAAAGGAATCCTCTTAGGACCAGGATCTGTGAAGGGTGCAGCCCTTGGATTCAGTGAGGACGGTATACAGGGAATGGGGGTCACGTGTTTCAATACTAGTCCTGCTACCGGCCCACCAGCCAGTGCATTAGCTGGACCACAGTCAGAATTTATAGCTTGTTGAGTTGCTTAAAGGATTCTCATTGTACCCTCTGCCCTTTGTGAGGCATCCATTCCTTCTCTAAAGCGTAATCTCCTTCGGTCCCTTTGAGTGAGTCTGCGGAGAGGTTTTTTCTTCTTTCCTCTTCGCTTTTTCTAGTTCTCCACAACCTATGCCTGAGATGTACTTGGTTCACCATTATTTAACCCCTGCTTCGACTGGGATTTAAAGATTGGGAGCACATCCTGATCTCCACCCTGAGGATTTCCATTTGAACTCTTTGTGTTGGAAATAGTATCAAAGATACATTTTTTTTAATTAGCTGGACTATCGGGATGTGGAACTATTTTGGTAATCTTCTTACATGGTGGGTTTCCTGCTTGGGAGTCAAAGTCGATCTTGCAATAAGCCTCATTCTGTTGGATTCTTCACCAGGCATCATGGCCCCTTCCATTTCCACTGGTTCTCTGAGGCCTATATCCTTTCCCTTCTTGTTGCTTACCAGTTCCCTTAATATTGCTGTCACAGTGTTAAAGATACAGTCCGAACCCCCAACACATTTTTCTAACAGCTGTAAAATTGAGGATAAAGGCCTTACTAGACACAATAGGGAGGTTTGTCTCTTGATCAGGTAGATGACAAGATTGTATAACATTTACATCAAGTTCAGGAGTTACAGAAAGAGGAGATATCAAACAAGGATGATTTGAAGGGATACTGCTGAAAGGTTTTAGTCCCGTAGGAGCAGTCACGGGAGATATTGTCACAGTCTCCGAAATCTTACTTTTAACTTGTAAACCATATCTCCTGCATAGGTTTAAATCCTAATCTGGCAAAGTAAAATCTTCACCCGGACTACTGCCGTTGTTTGGTAAGAAGGGGCCTCTTAGGGGGTTATATGAGGATATTGCACCACCATGGAGACTTGTAAAGGGGGCCCTGAGGAAGTAGAAGGGGGAGAAGAACACATGGGGGAAGCACTAAAGGTACCCCCTGGGAATTTATGGTATCCTTCTGCAGCCAAGGCAACTCTTCCCCCTTAGGGCTAGACCCCCCAGAACCATTAGAATACACATTAACATTTGGCCCCCATACATCTCCGTGATCAAGTTTGGCTCCTCTTGTGATAGTTTTTCCTTTTCCCACAAGATGAATATCTGGGTTTTCTCTTTCAGCACCGTAGTGGAGGTATCTTTATTCCGAAGAGGGTTTGATTTTGTTTTTATACAGGCCCTACCCTGGAGCAGGTGACCAGATCCCTGTTTTCTTGCGGTCATTGTTATTCTTGGAGAATTCATCTCCTAAAGTCTCAGCCTTTATTGACTCTTTCCGAAGCTTAGATGCTGATATCACAGAGACCTCACAGAACAGCTGTCTGACCATTGCAGGGGGCAACTAGAGCGTAATAGCAGGAGGCTGATAACCAACAATTTAAACCAAGGGGACGTGCTATTAGCACAGGGAGAAGCCGGGCAGTAAACCACACCACACCCTAGAGAGACTGTTTTCACAGCACACCGCTATTACCCCTCTGGCAGAGGTAGCGCTACTGGCTGCCACACCAGGATGCTTGCGCACCTCACACACTTGTTTCACCTGCCTTCGTGCCTCCCTTCAATTTTCAACCTCAGGCTTCCGTTGACATCCCACTCTGAGATCTGTTTCAGACATGTCAAATAATTTGCCCCTCACTGGGACTCTTTTCTCCAAGGAACTTAATCTCTCACTGCTGATTCTCCTGTAGTCACACCCCAAAGAGACAGCACTCACTACGAAGAACAGATGTGGGCACTGTGCAATATGAACTGTAATAAAACAATCCACCTCATGAGTCTTGTGGAGCGCCTACGGCCACCTATGTATGCTAATGGGCTCCAGCAAACACTAGCAAGTTCCATAAATTCCAGGACTTTTCCTTTTAAACCTTCATTGGTCCTTCACCAAACCAAGGCTTGGGAGGCAAATAGAGGGCCACTCCAGACACCAGGGGCCTTTTTTTCCTTAAAAGCAGAGCCGGAGGTCCATGGATTGCACTCTGTAAAATACAAGAAATGCCCCATGGGGCCCTAACTCTAGACTCTAATACTACCAGAGCCGCAGCAAGACCATACACAGGTCCTGCCAGCAACACACAAGCCTGGGGGCACAAGGCGAGGAAGACAATCACCTGCTCCATGTGGCCCCCAGGCATTTGTAGGCCAGCACTTCAGGTGCTTCAGGCAATTAAAAACCTGGCACTTGAATGGACAGTGATGGACCACTCAGTGGGCCGTACCAGGGCACTCCAACCAACACGGCACTCAGACTACCCGCGGTGCCTGCCTGTAATGAGTCTGCAGTCTAGTTGACTGCTCCGGCCTCCGCGCCGAATATGTTGCACCCTCAAACTGCATGCTGAGAGGGCGTAGCGTGATATATAATAAAGGGGCATGGCCGTACGCGGTGACTTGGAGCCCAACTGTACTACGGTGTGGTCTCCCATTATTGCACGAAGCCGCGGCGCATAGCCCTGCATGGCTAAGCCCTGCGTAGGGCAAACCAGAATGCTACACTGGTGAAGAGGAGAGGAGCTGAATCCACGCTCCGACTCCGTGCAGCAGCACTACTGAGGGTAGGAAACACCTAACATTAACCCCGGGCAAGGGCCCGCCCGGAAAGTGCCCAATCTGCATCAGCAAGGCTGCAATAACCACCACCACAACGCATGCTGCCCAAAGGTAGGCACAGCTGTCTTCACCAGGCCCCCATATCACCTGGAACTCAGCGTCAGCTGCCTCACTCGCACCAGTAAACCCTGAACAAGTGGGAGCTGCCTCCTGTAGAACACAGCCACGTGGCCGGCCACTCACTCACGCCACGCAGCACAAGGCCTGCACCCATCTTCACCAGACAACCAGGTCCACGCCCGTGCGCATGAAGAGGGCACCACTGACCAGCACAGTGTAGTGACACTGCCACTATAAGGTACCCAGAGTATTTGCGCCGCACAGAGCGAAGCCACTCCCTCTCGCCACAATGGGGGAAAACCCAGATGAAAACCAGGCGCTCGCCCGCACGGTCCCGCAACACCCCACCACAGGTGTACTACCACCTTTTAGTGAGGCTGCAGACCCCACCACGGCATCCCCGAGGTGGAAAAGTTGGCTTGGACGTCTTGAAAATTACTTCATTGCAACCACGGAAACAGACTGAGCCGTCAAGAGATCGCTCCTGCTCCACTATGCTGGGTAGGAGGTATACCTGCTCTTCAAACACCTCCCAGACATCGGACCCCCGAATGACTACAACGCAGCAGTGACGGCGCTCAATGCACACTTTGACCCCCAAATGAACCCGGACATTGAGCGGTTTAAGTTGAGGCAAGCCAGGAAAAGAGAGGGGGACTCAATAGACACTTCCCATCCAAGGTTGAGAGAGTTGGCCAGCACACACCTAGTGGATGAAAGAGCTGCCGAAGAAATCAGAGTGCATCTCATCCAAGGAATACGCAGCAAGGTACTGCGTGGACTAATCCTCCGACAACCAAATATACCGCTCAATGACATACTAGTCATGGCCAGGTCATATGACCTGTCAGCAGCCCGCGCTGACGAAATGGACTTAGCATTAACACAATCGTCCGAAAAGAGTGACACCATCAAAGTGGAACGAACTGATGCAGTCAAAGCACGGGACAGAAGCAACAGACCGAGAGACCGTCAACCGCCAAATTTGAAAGGCCTGTTTGGGTACTGCAGCTATGAAGAACACCCCCCCCCCCCAGTCCTACCTGGCCCAGGGGAAGAAATGCACCAACTGTGGCATACCAGACCATTTTGCGTCAGTATGAATGAGGAAAGCCCTGAAGAAAGATGGACGGCGAGCAACACCAGCTCGTAAGATGTTGCGCCAACTCTTGAACCTCTCCCTCGCATCCTCACACGGAGGGGGTAAAGGAAAGCATGCAACTTATCAGGGAGACGACACAACCTTGGAGGAGGATGAAGGGGAGACGTATCAGGTCTCTTTTGCGCAGGCACTCAAAAGAAGGAGAAGACCTCAGCCCACGTGCACTGTGCATATAGCAGAATCTGAAGTCAGCGCCGTGATTGACACTGGCGCGTCAGTGAATGTCATGGGAGTTCAGCAGTATAACAAATTGAGACCTAAACTGGAACTCAGGCCCTCAAAAACAAAAATCTTCGCATACGGGAGTGACACACCCCTACTCCTCAAGGGCAAGAGGACCGTACCCATACGGTCCGAAGAGAACGAGATCCTCACGGATGTCCATGTGATAAATCCACAGGCGGATACCCTGCTAAGCAGCCACGCACCAGAAGACCACGGACTGGTGACGTTCGCGAGGAGTGTACAAGCGGACCAAACGAAGGACCTGCTCAACCAATTTGCAAACGTATCTGAGGGCCTAGAACGGATCAAGAAAAGCCCCATCAAGCTGCACATAGACCCTTCGGCTGCCCCGACAGCCCTGAGACACCGAAGGATCCCTTTCCACCTCAGGCCGCTAGTGGAACTGGAGCTACAAAAGCTAGAAGATCAAGGGGTCATAGAGAAAGTGTCTGGGCCCACACCATGGGTATCCCCCATGGTGATCGCGGAAAAACCCCGCCTGCCAGGAAACATCAGGCTGTGCATAGACATGCGCCTTCCCAACAAGGCCATCCGGCGCGAACGCCACATCACACCAACGATGGATGATATTGTGGCTGACCACAACGGCGCCCGGTGTTTTTCTACGTTGGATCTTAATGCTGCCTACCACCAGCTGGTGCTGGCGAAGCAAAGCAGATACATTACTATGTTCAGTACCCACCTGGGCCTATGGAGGTACAAGCGCCTCAACTTCGGCATCTTGTCAGCGGCCGAGATCTTCCAAGATACCATAAAAGAGATCCTGACGGGATTGCCAGGGATACTGAACATAAGTGACGACATACTCATCCACTCAAGGACAGCAGAGGAGCATTACAAACAACTGAGAGCCACCCTGAAGCGACTCCAGGAACATGGGGTCACCCTCCACAAGGTGAAATGCCTGCTGTTCCAAAGTTAAATACAATTCTTCAGATACACCTTCAACCAGGAAGGGATCCAAGTAGATCCGCAGAAGTCTCAGCCCATCGAGGATGCCCCGGCCCCCCTGACTGTGTTGGAAGTGCAGAGCTTCCTGGGGATGGCCACATACTGTGGCAGGTTTAATTCCGACCTGGCTACCATCGCGTAGCCCCTCCGAAACCTTACACGCACTGATGCCACGTGGCAGTGGGGAACTCCAGAAGAGACAGCGTTTCAGATAGTCAAGAGCGCTCTCCTCGACCATACCAAGCTGGTGTACTTCGACCCGGCCAAGCCAAGGGAGAGACTTGTGGATGCCAGTCCCGTAGGCCTCGGGCCATTCTTACACAAGAGCAGGAGCCAGGAAGATGGGCCGCCCTAGCCTACGCCAGGAAGGCACTGTCCCCCACGGAAAGGCTTTATGTGCATATTGAGAGAGAGGCCCTAGCAATCCGATGGGAGTGCCACCATTTCCACCTGTATGTATGTGGTCAACCATTCCGGGTCGTCACGGATCACCACCCATTGGTGCCCCTGTTCAAAGGGTCAGCACCACACCTGCCACCACGAATTGAGAGGTGGGCCATCAGACTCCCAACAGTATGAGATGGAATTGGTGTACTGGCCTGGTGCCAAGAACCCCACCGATTTCCTCTCGCGGCATCCAAGCCTGCAAAAGAGCGAGGAGGAAGAAAAGGACGCTGAAACATTAGAAGCACATCTGAACATGATCTCCACTATCACCTGTCCGAGGGCCCTAACACTGGAAGAGGTAGCCACAGTTGCAGAAGAGTATCCTGTTATTACCAAGGTCTGCACAGACATCCAAGGGGGGCACTGGCACAATTTCTTGCACTCTGCCAACGTCTGGTCAGGCCCGGAGAAGGAGAGGCTTGTGCAGATGTGGCGGATCAGAGACGAGCTGAGCGTAACCCAGGGCCAGATCCGGCTGAGAGGGGCCCAGATTGTCATCCCCGTAAAGCTACAATACCAGGCTACCCAATTGGCTCATGGAGGTCACCAAGGCGTGGAGAAGATGAAAGCTTGCATGAGGGAGAAAGTCTGGTTTCCAGGACTGGAGACCCAAGTTGAGGAGACCGTGAGAAAGTGTCCTGCTTGTCAGGTGACAAGTGCCGCGGAGAGACCTGCACCTTTTCACATAAAGGAACATGGGAAAATCCTGTGGGACAAAGTGAGCATGGACTTCGGGAGCTTCCCCGATGGCTGAACAACCTTTGCCCTCATCGACAGCTACTCCAAATATCCTATCGTGGAAGTTGTCAACTCCACCGCCTTTTCCCAAGTCGCCCCAGTGCTTGAGAAGGTGTTCGCAATGTTCAGATGCCCCAGTGAAATCAAAAGTGTCAATGGGCCCCTGTTCCAAGGCAACAAGTTCCAGGAGTTCATGCAACAGCACGGAATACGACACCGGCGCATCACCCAACAATGGCCCCATGCCAACGGGGAGAACTAAAGATTTATGAGGACTCTCAAGAAAGCCATCCGTATTGCCGTGGCAGAGAATACAGACCCTGAAAGACACCTACAAATGTTCCTCCGGGAGTACCGGAGCACCCCTCACAGCAACACCCACCAAGCTTCATGGTCGCTCATGTTCAATGGCGCTCGCCGTGACACCCTCCCCACCTGCCCCGGGTGGTCACCCCCCCTTCGACGAGGAAGGCGCCACATGGCGGAGAGAGAAACAGAACCTAACGGCTAGCCAAACACGGAGAGCGACAACCCGCAATATGTAGCAAGGCGACACCGTCATATTAAGGGACAGGAGACAAGGAGGAAAATTCCGGACCCGGTTCGAACCAGGTCAGTGGGTGGTGGTCAGCATGAAAGGAACGATGATAACAGCAGAGAAAGAAGGGGAAACCGTGACACGCAACATCTCATGGTTCAAAAGCGTTCCAGCCTCCCCCACCGAGGAACGAGTCGATGAAGACCCCAGTGCATGGGAACAAAGTGAGCCACAGCAAGAAGACCCCCAGGGGAGTCCGCTGGTGAGACCACCGTCCATCACACCACATGCAGTGGCGACAGGAGAACCCCCATAAACAGCCGCAGCACCCCGTGAGCCTGAGTCTCCTCTCAGCACCCGGAGTGGACACCCCAGGTATAGACTGAGGGGAAACCCTTGCCCGATCACATGTCTAAGAGACTTTGCCTGCCAAGTAGGTGAGCGGCGGGACCTGAGGGGAAGGACACGTTACTCCCACAATGCTACTCTGACAAGAGTGCAGACCTGTGACCATACACAAGACACTGCCGTCCTTTTTTACCTGCATACCTAGCTGAAAAATGTTAACTTCCAGACACAAAACTGGGATTTAAGGAAATTCTGAATTCCTTTTCTTGAAGCAAACAAACAAGAGAAATTCGTGAAACAATAATTCTCTGGAAGCGTCGCAAGAAATTGTAGCTCCCTCCGACCCTCTGCGCAACCACATGCCATGCAGTCATCAAGAAAGATCTCAAAGCTCTTCTCTTTGGAACATACTTGGTTAAATTCCTTATGCTCCCACTAGCTTTTGAATGTGTGCTTTACTTTTTCCATAGTGGTAGCTCAATTGTAATCCAACATTGATTATTTGGGAACTGCAATGATGTACAGCTTTTCTCCAAATTACTCTCAATGCGAGTTTGCGTCTCTAATGTACTCCTCTGTGATTGTTTGCTAACTGTTCTCTTGTTAAACTCCCAGATGCTTCCAGGCCATGTTCGCACTATATGATATCTCTGAAATAAAATAATAATACAATAATGGCGAGTTTGCGGCAACTGGTCAGCACCAGTGCTATCACCATTGAAGCGCCTTGAGGTCATGCACTCTGTGCGCTATGCCCCACTCTGTTTCTCCTTGTCCGTCTGAGTCACTTACTCTCTGGTACTTGTAAACTAACTATATAAACCAATAAATAAGCATTAGTCTGAGCCTGAAAAGCGTGCCTGAATGGTTATATTTATTTGACATATTGCATTTGCATAGCTCTTTCTGCCTGACGTATGAGTCAAACTCACAGCAAATACAGGAATTAAAAGCAGTGCTGTGTGGTGTGGGTTGAGGGCATCTCCTTGCAGCTTCAAAGGGGCTCTTGTACTCTATTTCGAACAGCCCCCCCCCCCTCGTCGTCCCCCCCCCCCCCGAAGTTTGGGTCTAGTTGCGCCCCTGCCCTGAACTCCCCTCTGGTGCAAAGGCAGGTGTCGCCCTCCTCAAAAGAGGAGAGGGGCTTGTTTTTCTCTCCCAAACAACTTTTGAGTGGAGGAAACATCTGCTGCAGCTGGGTTACTGCAGTTCGTTGACCCCACATGGGCTAGGCGAGGCGGGGACAGCAAGGAAATGCACGGGATTGGTCAGTGCACTTGCCCGTCAGGGTTCGATCACCTCGGATATTTACAGAGGGTGGGGAGCTGGGCCGATAGGAGAGCAGGGGAGAAGGGTGTGTCCGTGGCGCCCCTCCCCTGCAGGCGTCTCGAAGGCACGGGGATCTTCAGCACTAAAAACTCAAGAAAGTCACTGCTGACAAACAAAGGCGTTAAGGTCTGTGATGAGAGAGAACCGGTTCGTGGTGTCAAACCACTGACGGGGCGAGACGCCCCTGCGAGGGCAGAGGAGTCCGGTGCTTGCTTGCGCGTGGGACCGCACTTGTGTGCCCAGGACTTCGGAAGAGTGCGTGGGGCACTGGGGGACAGTGTGCCTCCCTGGAAGAGGAGCGCAGCCCCGTGCATGAGATGAGAGGTGCCAAACAGATCTGCACTCGGGAGAGAAACGCTAAGTTTAACCGCACAGTCCTAAAATATTAGAGGGACAGTTGTTTGAGGGTGCCACGCCTCTGATCACGAAGGCTGGCGAGTACCGAACCGGTGCACTGGTGGTCGGAGGTTTCTTGGGAGCCTGAAACTGTAATTCGATGGGAGTCATGGGATCTGGACAACGAGAGCTCTGAACGTGCCGAGCCGTGATCTCCAGTTAGGAGAAGGACTAGACACGATCGGAGTCCAGAGGTTTTGCAGAAACCGTGGGAGAGAGCTATTGGAAGCTTCTGTGCTCCTGAAATTCTGAGACTGGAGGCGAATTCTCAGCTACCGATACCACAGAGTGATCAAGGGGCTGTGATCCCGAATCTCTTGACTTGGATAGGGATCAAGAGCTTCTGGGATCGCGGATCACTTGAATTCGGGAGCAGCAATCTATTGGGACCTTGAGCCCCCTGCCTGGAATAAGGTTTTGCAAATCCAGACTTCCCCAGCAATAGCAGTAAGAGTTTTGGGAACCTGCACCTGGACTGTTGGGGTCTGACGTGTGCTTGCACATCACACTGTCAGTGTCCGGGCACGTCTGGTCTGTAGACATTTCCTAGAAGGACTGAGTGCTTTAACCAGCTATCCCAGGAGACATGTCTGCAAATCCCTGGAAATAACCTGTCCGACTGACTGTGCTTTCTGAGGGCACTGCCAGCCAGCATTGTACTCCAGAAGCTAAGAGTGTTCCTCTCTGGCACCCGCTGAGGATAGGAGCCCCCCATGAGAGCACCCCCTGCGCTCAGGACACTGACTCTCACAGTGGAAGGAGGAGCTTCCATCGGGTGATCTTAAAAGCACCTCTGCAGGTGGGCAGAGAATTCACCCTCTGGTACAGCAGAGGCGTGTCCTCAAGTGGCCACATTAAATTGACCAGGGTGTTTTTTTTAGAGGTTTTATGTATTGGTTGCCTTGTGAGGTAGACAGAAACATTGACCTTGTTGGATCCTGAGGAAAGAGGCGGACTATGCCACGCAGGACCCAGACTGCACTAGGCATGGCAGAGCCTGGAGAGGTCTGGACGCTCTTCCAGCAGCAGGAAGAGCAGGCGGCCCTGCTGTGGTACCTGGAGAGGCTACAGAACACCCCCCAGGAGTATGACACCTGGAGCAGCCCAGAGTCTGAGGACATCCCAGCGGTGAGTCGAGTGGAAAGAATGCTAATTGACCATGGTCTCTTACCCTACCTCTTTCGATCCATTCCTCTGCTTACATCCTGGTTCCCTCTGTGCCCCCATCACCTCCCACATTTCATCTGTGTCCACAGGTCTCCAGTTATTACTTAGACAGCAGTATTACCTAAGACATTATTACACAAACACCTACAGTAAGAATATCTTCTCAAATGATACTGACATGTAATGAATAACTCCACCCAAAAATGGCAAAATGTATAGCAGAGGCCAATCCCACTTCAAAAGCTTGGCTTCAAATATACCAAGTTTAGATTTGTAATGAGTAAAATTAATCTGGAAGTAGACTGAGGGCCCATTTCAAGTGGACTGGAAAATGGCCTTGTACTTCACCTCACACCCACCTCCGCCTGCACAGCATCGATAACTCCAGGACAGAATTACTGCCTCAGACTTAATGGGGAATGAATCTGCAGGAATGTAAATATTACATGTAGGTAGATTAACTCTTACTTGTTTCATATAAAAAATGCATTTGACGTTTTTTGTGGTAATTGACCCAGTACCTGTCCTCATTCCCTCCCTACCCTCACTGCCTCCTCCACCCCTCCAGTCTTGTATTCTGTGATGGGCCAATGCCATGTGTAACCCTTCTTCCCCTTTTGCCGGCCACCACACCCTTGCAGCCCTGTCTTCCTATTTGTGCCCTTTTCACCGCAGTAACCCGTCCTCTGAATACCTCCTCTGATGCTGTTTATATCTGGACCACATCTCCCCCTCCCTCCACCAACCGCTTCACCTCAGACTTAGCTCTCCTATTTCTTTCCCTCATCATCTGTTGGCTCTCTCCTCCATACCATATTTTATCTCTGCAGCTCGCTTCTATTCCTGATTTGCCTTTCTTGCTTCCACCCATCCCCATCTGCAAACAGTCCTTTCTGCTTGAACCTGCCCTTTCTCTCTGTTGCCTGAAACACTAACTCCCTCCCTTCCATAAACTGGGCTGATCAGGCCTTTTGGGAACTTCTTCCTTTGGACTGCACGCTAGAGGGTAGTTTTAGGGCTAGATGAACTGCTATGAGGCAGCCCGAAAGTGCCACCACATTTTATTGGGGTCTACAAGCACACACATATTTTGGGCAATATATAATTCCACAGATTTATATCTGATGGTATGACATTTGGCACCAGGGTCAGCATTTACTCAGTAGGGCAACCTGTGTTAGATATGCACTGCATGTTATGAGATACGAATGTTTGCTTTCTATGCATCAAGTTTT
The DNA here is from genome assembly GCF_964204655.1 of Triturus cristatus. NCBI lineage: Eukaryota > Metazoa > Chordata > Amphibia > Caudata > Salamandridae > Triturus > Triturus cristatus. The sequence continues at coordinate 72,143,719 of NC_140584.1, read as the reverse complement.
TATGTGTGTGTATCTGGACAACATTCTTTTTATTGGCACTGTGTAATTTTCTGCTCTGGAGACATAGGGATCCTGGGTACTAAGGCAGACAATGAGTAACTGAAATACTTCATTAAATTTCATGACATTTTCGCATACCTTGCAGCTTTTCCCCCAATGCAGTGGACAAATTGTGTTGTAATATACACCAGGTCTTCCATTTTTTTTAAAATTGCGCCCCAAACACACTGGAGAGAGGCAGGTTAGTGCAATACGCTGCGTCACTCATTGTGATGTGTTGATTGTATGGCATTTTCACTATGTCAGGATTTGGTTCCCAGTCAGGTCCCGGCCATAACCTCCTTACCGACTGCCCACAACTCCTTGTTCCCTGCTGTCCGCAACCCCAGACTCTCCTGAACTCCTTTCAGAAGACTGTACCATTGCTTGCGTGCCCAAAAGGTTATTTCACCTGCTAGTGTTAGAGGCAAGAGATACCTTTCTACCATATTGCACCAGCTTTCTTAGACTCCAGGTGAATTTTAGTAGCAGAGGACAGCTTGAGATCATTTTGTGCTCCATTTTTTCAGCGGTGCAACGTATCTGCATCCAGTTCTGCTTCCGCCTGTAATAAACAAGTGATAACCAGTGAACTTCCGGTTCCTGAGAGATACTATGTTGGCATTGTTAAGGAAGTGTTTGTGTCCCTTGAATTTAAGGAACCTCTTGTCATCATGAGGCAAAGGGGATCTAAAAATTCGTACAAGATATACACAGGAGGGCAAAAACATGCCCTGGACGGCCCTGAGGAGTGCCCTGCAATAATATTTTTTTGTGGGCAATGTTTTGCGATCTTGACCACTTCGGCTAGCGCCAAAGATCCTTGAACCCCTTGCCTCCTGCAAAAGTTTACCTACCCAGACATTGGTTTGAAAGTGCACACCACCGCACCTCTTTCCTACCAATTTTCTTTCTTGTTCTCTTTGCCCTCTCCATTATCTTTCCCACATTTCTACCCTCCCATATCCGTTGTCCCTCTGACCCCCACTGGGCTTTCTCTCACATCACTCAGGTTCCCTTCTCTGGTTCCCTCCCCTCTTATATTGGTTGCTCTGGTTTCAGATGCTCATTTTAGGTCGAGCCTGAGCCAGCACGTATGCGCTGCTCTGGAGATCTGCTGTAGTGGAGTAGGGAATAGAAGTCCCGCCCACTGTTCGTCCATATTTACCATAGGCTTGTGTCATTGCCTGTCCTAAATGCTGACTTCTGATTCGTAAATAGGCTTGTTAGTCCCACCTTAGTACCGTCTCCTCTTCATTTGTCACCTCCCATGGCAACGGGCCCTTTTACTTCGGTGTTACATGATACGTGTTATTTAGACAATGAGCACTTCTTACTGCACACACGATGGGCTTTGGTACCTTCTTTACCACCTGCCCTCCCTCTGTTGTCCATGCCTTCTTTACCCCCCCACCCTCCCTCCCGTTGTCGTGCCTTCTTCCCCCCCTCTCTACCTCCTGTTGTCCATGACCTCTCCCCTCCTTCTTCCCTGCCGTTGTTCGTGGGTTTGCCTGCATAAAAGACTCTTTTGGGAATAACAGACACTAATCATTAGTTGTAATTCCTCCAAGTTCAAAATGTCGGCGCCACTAGATATTAACCGGCTAAGCATTCCATAGGAAGACCGTTGCGTGCGGGAAATGGAAACTGTCTCCCTCGGGATAATGTAGGTCACCGGTTAGAACAGTAAATGTGGCAAGAAAAATAGAAAGTCTTGTTTTAATGCTTGTCACAACTTAGAAATGTACAAACTCAGCCATTGCTACAATCAATTTCTTAAAACTCACTCCACCGCCATCAAAGTCAAAGCACTCCTCTTCCAATATGGCCGACTCCCACTATGATCCAGATGGTCTTCTATGATACTAGCTATTGTAGTCCTACTTCTGTGGTACTGTTTCTAATAGTGTTTTCGAACCTTTAGTGATTCTGGTCCGAGTCTCACCACAAATGCCGCTGCCGCTTAGCCTGAGCTCTTACCACAGAGGGCATAAAGTAGGGTTGCCGAGGTACAGCTTTCTGGTTAACTGTTTTTTTTTGTTGCAGATTTATATAGCGTGAACTTGACCCGAAGGTATTGAAGCGTTTTATATGAGCACCAGTTACGTTACACAAGGACACATTAATTAGGTCAAGCCTGAGCCAGCGCGCATGTGCTGCTCTTGCGATCTGCTGTAGTGGAGTAGGGAATACAAGCCCCGCCCACTCACTGCCCAGTTTTGCCATTGGCTTGTGTTATTGTCATTACCCCCCTCCCTCCCACCCGTTGTCCGTGATGCCTCTACCATTTGCAATAGGTCTCGCGTTTACGCAAGTTTGAGCTATTGGCATTGTACATGACTATGCATTTTATTTATGTTTTGGGTTTTAAAAGATAAATAAAATGGATTGTCATTTACAATGCCAATAGCTTAAACTCGCGTAAATGCAAGACCTATTGCATTACAAATGCTTGTTTTTTTTTAATTGAGTTTTTTCTTTATAAAGGAAGCATACAAACAACAGTCACCGCGCACAAAAGACAATAGATCCAACAGTCTACTTAAAGCTTTAATGTGCACCATGCAGCCAGAACTAATGGGGGGGGGGGAAAGGGGGGAAATGCTAGTGTCCTGTTTCATACCCATGTATGTCACTAAAGAGGACCATATATCTTTGGACCGGGAATGGACTGGTATCCGCTTCCAATAAGCGTTTAGCTGTTCTTGGCAGAAAGCAACATATCGGAGTCACTTGTCCCTCCGGGGCACCAGATGCCTACCCAGTACATCTCTACCCTGCGCTTGGCTAGCAGCAGCATCGCAGTCAGCTCGCACACCTCCATGCAGGGCCTCCTTGACATAACCAGGCAGCGCAACTCTCGGTGAGCGCTTGGGTGCAGGCCCTGTGATTTTCATTATATCTTCAAAAACTGCGGACCAGAAGTGCTGTACTCCGGGGTTGTCCCATTCTAAATACAAGAAGCCGGTGCTAGCCGATATCGGACCCATCCTGTGCATTCTCTCAGATGTGCGATACAATCTGTGGAGGTATTTAAAATGGGCTAAACGCAGCCTGTAGTTATGGGCGAGAGCTCCCGATTGGGTGCAGCAATACTTCCATCGCTCCTCACTAATGGTGATGTTTAGGTCAGCAAACCATGTTTGGAGTGCGTTTTAAGATGCTCCTTGGTCTCTTGAATCTGTATTCTACCAGAATATAATATTTTAAAAAGTGGCCTACAAAATATGGTAGTCAGACTATGAACGAGCACAATATCCCGCAGGGTAAATATATTAAAGTAAGTATAGATACTTTTACTATTCTTCACTCCAGTTAGATGTACCTTGATGTCATATATAGCTTCAATGTTTTGGGGATATGAATGGCAAACATTTACTTACCTATATGAACTTGCCTTCATGATATTGTGGTAGTCAGCATATTTTCATGATCTTTGTACGAAAACATTTTTTTTACACAATATTCAAATATACAACCCTCAAGGCAGTGCCTTGTTATGTTCTACTTTGTGGGCTAATTGTGTCTAGTTCTGAAGTATACAGCGATGGTCTTCCCAAGGATTGGACGACTCGCCAGCAGAGAAAATAAACATTGGCAAAGCACTATATGTCTTGCTCTGGGACCTGTGGGCTTTTCCAGTTCTTTTTGGTGACAATGCAAAGCATTAAAAAAAATATTTTTGCTGAAGATTTGATGCATCAGGTAAAAAGAAATAATGAAAAATGGCACAACAATGCTGTTGCGTCATTTCATGGGTTAATGCATGTATGAAGGTATATGCTCATCTAAGCATCATCATGCAAATGCTTGCATGCTTCCCTACACAAACACACACTTACCATAGGATGCTGGTCCTATTGTTTTAAATTTACAGACTCAACCCAGTTCAGTAAATTAAAAAAATTGAAATCCTAGTAAATCCATATAGCTTTTTTGTAATGCTGAAAGACATCCGCAATTTGCTACCGCACCTTCCACAAATAATAAAAAAATTAAGAAAGGCCTGGCGAGATTACGGTGGAGTGGGTGGTGAGAAGCAATGTCGAGTGGTTGAGGGAATAAAACATAAATCTGCTTAGGGGATGAGGGTAAAAGCAGCTCACAAGGAAGAGAACTACACTGTGGTGAGAGGTGGAGCACATGACTGAGTGAGCAAAAGTGAGTGCAGGGGGTTGAGTTGGAAGTGCACAAACGAGATCAAGCAGCACACGTGAGAGAAAGAAAAAATGGAGCACGGAGGGTATTGGGCAGAAGAAAAAGCACAAGAGGGAGAGAACTGGAAAACACATGCACTCTTGCGGAATGCTTAGTAAAAAAGAAAACAAGCATTTGCAATGCAATAGGTCTCGCATTTACTCGAGTTTGAGCTATTGACATTGCAAATGACAATGCCTTTTATTTGTTTTTAAAACTTAAATAAAAGGCATTCATTTGCAATGTCAATAGCTCAAACTGTCGTAAATGCGAGACCTATTGCATTGCAAATGCTTGTTTAAGACCTGATGACGGTTTCTCGGCCTCCTCCAGTTGCACCCCACGCTGTTTTAGCCACGCTGGTTGCTTTCATTCCCAGCCCTGCCCCAGCTCCAGGAAACAAAACTTTACTTTTTGTTCCTGGAGCAGCCAGGAAAGCGAAACCGCTGTTGGGCCTGGATTGAGTATATTAAACAACAAGAGGGTCCCTGATGTACGAATATGAGAAGAGGGAAGCAGGGAAGGGAAACACAATATGAACAAAAACCTCTTCTCAAAAAATGGTCAAGCTACGGGGAATATCTCCACAATCAATATACAACAACAACCATGTACCACAGAAATGGATTTATAATTCACAGTTTTATTAATCAAAAAGTTTAAGCATTATTTATATGTCATTATTTTTATATTCATATTTTTTTTCCTTTTTATACATTTGCAAACACAAATTTGGTCATGTGTTGATTGGCTAAAAGAGGGGAATCAAAATACAAGTGTGAGACACAAACTCAACATTTAAAGTGAGCACAAATTGCATATTACATAACAAAACACATAAACAATACAAAACATTCTATGCAACAAAGAGTCACTTATAAAAACATATAATGATACGTTTAAATTTATTAAACAATTAGCTTTCTTTACATTTCTTATCATTGGGCTGTATTGGCTTTTCACTGGTGCTGTAGGCTCCTTCATAGATTATATTTAGCTGTGTGCATTGTATTTATTAGGTTATTTTACAACATGTTTTCCTTGTTTCCACAGAATGTTTAAACAAGTACTAATACATACCCGCTAAGCAATTGTTTAATAAATTTCCCGTCTGAACAAGACCTTGGAATAAGTTGGGAATTAAATTGACACGAACCCCCAAAGGATTATTGCGCCCTGACGAAGGAACTGTGGGTCTTTTGATCCTTCTCCGAAACGCGCGTCGGCGCTTCTTTCTGCTCCAATTGTCATCCTTTGTGGCGACATCTCTATTTTATGTGTATATATTAGGAGTGTATCATTATATGTTTTTATAAGTGACTCTTTGTTGCATAGAATGTTTTGTATTGTTTATGTGTTTTGTTATGTAATATGCAATTTGTGCTCACTTTAAATGTTGAGTTTGTGTCTCACACTTGTATTTTGATTCCCCTCTTTTAGCCAATCAACACATGACCAAATTTGTGTTTGCAAATGTATAAAAAGGAAAAAAAATATGAATATAAAAATAATGACATATAAATAATGCTTAAACTTTTTGATTAATAAAACTGTGAATTATAAATCCATTTCTGTGGTACATGGTTGTTGTTGTATATTGATTGTGGAGATATTCCCCGTAGCTTGACCATTTTTTGAGAAGAGGTTTTTGTTCATATTGGGCCTGGATTGAGGCCAGAGGCCCTGCATTCTGCTTGCTCGCACGTCAGGGGCCTCTCTCTCTCTGTCATCCAGAAGCCCCCAGGTTAGCATCCTGTGATTCTGGGAAATTCACTTCATCTGAATGTGTCCGTCTGCAATGCAACTGGTTCTCATGTAAAGCGCTATGACTACCTTGGGGTCGAGTTCGCGCTATATATAAAACTGCAAAAAAAAAAAAGACTGTGTCACAACTGACTACAAGCCCACTAGAAAAAAACTTTACTAGGCTATTATGCGGCTCGCAATAAAACTGTGTTTTCCCTGGTTCTTATGAGTGTATTCCGGAGACCTGTTTGAAACAACCTATTTTTTTCATATGAATTGTGTGTTTAACAGGTCACTTTAAACTCATCACAACACACAACACTCTTGAGTCTTGCTTAATCTTAAATTTGACCTACGTTTTCGAATTTCCGTGCCACAGCGCTTGTGACGTCATTGTTTGGTTACTATATTGGTGTTGAGGGTCAGGTGGTCTTAGGGTTGTTCGCTCTACAAACCCTGAGTAAGGTCGCCCAATGTAGTTTTGTGATTGTACGTTTCGCCCTCGTGGTCAAGATGTCGTGCGCTGGTGCCAAGGAATCTAAGGAGCAAAACACGATCTGTTTCCAGGTGACTTGAAAATAACGAAATAAAAAGGCTTCCTTCTTTGATATTTTTTCAAAGTAGGGTTTTGTAAGAATGTCTTCCTTCGCTCCTCCCAAAGCTCACTAGCCCCACCGCTCATTCCATCAGCAAGAAACGGGAAACCTTATACAAATATCAAACTCCCCCACCCACTAGAGGTCAAACATTGTACAACTTCCTGTGTTCACCTTTCTTCCCCTAACGTTTGCCTCTCAGTTTTGGCTTTAATGTCATTAGAACCTTCGTGGTTCTGTAAAAACGAGACCTGTGAAGAGATATAGCAGCAATAAAAAATATATATAAAAAAAGCCTTACGCTAACAGACTTTTCAGACTTACTATTGCACATTGGAATAGAAATCAGGTTGACGCCTCCGGCGCTAGCTCCAGCAGCTCGCAGCCAGTCCTTGTGTGAGTAGGGAGGTCACGGTGGCAGCTCTTATTTCACGTTCTACCCTCCGCCACCTCGGAAACCGGCTAGCCCTCGCAGGCTGTGCGGCGCTCAATATTGGAAAGTGTGACGCCTTTCCCGTGCTTTGCTCCCCATCTCATTTCCCACGCCATGCCCTTCTCCTCTCTCCCCCTCCCGTTACTCGTCAAAGACCCCCAGGCAGCAGATGCCGGGCTAGTCAGGGGAGGGGGCGGCGGTACTTTACCTGAAGCAAACACCATAGTCTGCGCAGGACGCCTGGGCTGAGGCAGACAGTCAGGAACAAGCGCTGCCATGATGTTTTCGTTTGGCTTTTTCTGCGGTGGCCTCGCCTGCTAAAAGGTTTCTTATCTTTATGGGGCCATGTGTTTGGCCCCATAAAGATAAGAAACCTTTTACTTCAGAAGGAAAGCAGGCGAGGCCGTCCAAGTGGGACGGTAGAAAAAGCCAAGCAAAAACGTCACACATACCTCTTTCCCAATGGCCGGCCGCCGTTTTGCATAAACGGTGACGCCGGCCAATGGGAAAGAGGGACGGGGCTTAATGCCCCTTACAGAATATACCCACATCTCATTAAATCTCGCCAGCGAGACTGCGCATGCGCGCAGCCTACGCCAGGCGAGACCTAAAAAGTAGTTACTTAAAATTGAGAAGTGGAAGAATACAAGTCAGCCAATCAAAAGGATGGTAAATAGACTATGATCCTTGGGATGAGCATTCAGAAGAAGGGACAAATAAAGCCATTGAATAAGAAGCAAGCAAAGAAGAATGACAGTAAAGCTGTAAGCCCACAAAAATTCTTGGTATGACAAAATTAGATCTTTTGCAAACAGGCACCTTGTGTTATCTGGTAGGTGAGTCCTAAAAATTAACAATTTATTTCTGTTGGAAGATAAAACAACAGAGCTGGAAATCTATTCATCTGGGTGGTCTCTGCAGCCGTCAATCTATACAACTGACTTGCAGTAAGAGGTATGCTCACACATGGCCGTGCTTGACCTCCCCCTCCAATTGAAAATTTAGACTAAAAAGTATAGATAGCAGAAATATAAACTTCAAAAATATCAACTGTGCATAAAATGGCTTTCTAATTTTTTTTATATGCAGGTAAAATTCACTACCAAGCACTTCACCTCTGGTTGTGTTTGAACAGTGATTAATCCATTCATATAGGAAGTTAAAACAAGACTTCATTTGGTAGAGTAGTATTTATGTATGTTTTATCTTTTGTCCGTCTGTAAGTTGAGTTTTTATATCCCTTTTTCGAGATGGAAACTGGCTGCATCAGACTACTAGGTGCTGTACGTTTCTGCATTTTTCATATTCACTGTCGCTTATTGCCAATAGTCTACTGCATGGATTTTCACAGTTCTAATTCAACTTTTAATTTTTTTTTGTTTGAAGGTAAGTGCATTGATGAAAGAACAGCTATTGAAATTGTTTTGTTTCAAATAAGCACATTAATCAGGGCAGTAATTGGAATTAGTGCTTCTATTCTGAATACTTCACGTATCAAATTTACGGACAATTTTTCCTATAGTAATTTCCTGCACAAGCAGTGGTTGTTGGAGGTGTGATGCTGCCCCACAGTCAATAGTTGGTAGTGTGACTGGAAGTTTATCCTTCCCACTCTGCTCTTAGGTGTGCAGCCATAACCACTTTCAGTTTGGATCTTTGCAGCACAGGCCATACCCAGGTATTTTGACTTTGACATACCCCAAAGTCATTTATTGGGGGTGTGACTCTGGCCCAGTAAGTTAGTGGATCTTGGGCAATGCGCACAGTTAGTTATTGGGTGGGAAACAACCTTTACAATGCAATCATTACATCACACTACATTTACAACGCACTCACTACAATGCAACATCTTTTACACCGCATGCCATTACAACGAAGCCATTACATCGCATGTCACTGCATCGCATGTCATTACAACGCATGTCACTACAAAGCATGCCATTACAACGCAATATAAGGTAAGTAATGGGGGATAGTAAGTTTTACCCCTACACTATCCAACACTTACCCTACTGCACTCACTGGAGTGGGAATAGTAATTTTTACCCCTACACTATCCAACACTTACCCTACTGTTGCACTTACTGGAGTGGGAATAGCAATTGTTACCCCTACACTGTCCAACACTTACCCTACTGTTGCACTCACTGGAGTGGGAATAGTAATTTTTACCCCTACACTATCCAACACTTACCCTACTGTTGCACTCACTGGAGTGGGATTAGTAATTTTTACCCCTACACTATCCAACACTTACCCTACTGTTGCCCTAGAAGTAATATACATTGTAATTGTATGTGTTGTAAATGTAGTTTCTAAAAATGCGTTGTGATGGCATGCAATGTAAAATCATGCGGTGTAATGGATGTTGCAATGTAAAAACTGCGTCGTAAAGGCATCCGTTGTAAATGTTTGCGTTGTAACGTCATACATTCGTTATTGGGTATGTAACACTTCCCCCAGTCAGTCACTTAGTGCATGACCCCCTTCCCCACAATTAGTTCTGATGTATTGTCCTGACCACCATGAGGTACTGGTTGCATGATGCTGATCACAGTTTATTTTTATTAGATGTTCTTAGCTTCCCACATTCAGGTATGTTATATGTGGCACTGCCCAGATGCAGATATTGGGTTTTTGACCCTGGCTACAGTCCGGATTTGGTAGGAGGACCCCACCCTCGTAAGGTATTGGTTATGTTTTCGCACATGCATCCAGTATTTGGGTGTGTGAATGCTCCCGCACTTTGTTTTTGCGTGTGGCACCAAGCCCAGATTTTTTTTGTGTGTGGAGTACTTCCAAAGTTGTGTGCTGTGCATATTGCACAATAGTTACTAGCCATGTGGCACTCGTCAGCGTCCTTTATAGGTGTGTGATACACTAGCCATTGCCATTTATTAGGCCTGTAAACTGCCCAGAGCCATTTATTGGAAATGTGTCTCCTTCCGGAGACAAATATTTGATATGTGGAAATAAGCACCGTCATCTGCTGGGTTTATGACGAAACCTGCCATAACTTAGGGGGTATGTGGCTCTACTAACAGCATTTTGGACTGTGACCACCCCATCTCTCAACTATATTGGGTACTTCCCCTCCCAAGTTAGGTGAATGGCTCAGCCTACATTCAAGTATTTTTTTTCTTTTGTTGTGTTTTATTTAGCGCGAACTAGACAGAGGTATCAGAGGCTTTACATGAGCATCAATTACGTTACAGACGGACACATACATTTGTGTTAGGCACAGGAGATTAACTGATTTGCCCAGAATCACAGAATGTTGAGCGTTCCTGACGAGACTCGAACCCGGTTCCCTATCTCCGAGTTTGACCTCCCTAGCCGTTAGTCCACATCCTCTCTCCAAATACCCCAGGTATTTGATGTTTGCTCAGATAAACAGTTGGACTTTGCATGTTGCTCCATCCAGAATTAACTTGTATGCATAACTTTACCCTCAGGTATTTTGTGTATGCCCCCACACCCGCTCAATAATTATGTGTTTGAAAAAAACGAGTTACATTTTTGCCATTCACACTGTGTGTGTGTGTGTGTGTGTGTCTGTCTGTCTGTCTGTCTGTCTTCCACCGACCCCACAGCCAGTGGTCGTGCACCTTCACTAATCATGAATTTTGGGCATGTGCCATACAACCAATGGGTGTGATTCCCTCCAAAACAGGATTATCAAGGGGGAGGAGAAAAGGGATTAATCAATCCAAGGTGTATGAAGTTTCTCCTGCCATCTCCTAGTTTCTTCAATATGTGAATTCATAAAAAGTGCTATGGGAGTGAGCTATAAAAACAGGAAGTTATTTTTTCCTGGCTTACGTCAGTTTCCGTCTTCCTGCTCAGACTATACCAGATATCTGTATATTGAACTACAGCTCAGTCTATCAGTGTATCCATCTTTAAGACTATTTTGATGAAGTTCAGATGTACATCCTGAAAGGGATACTTTAGTCCCTAGCAAGAATGAGCTATATGTGGTGAAACAAGAGGACCACATGCAAAGTCCAACTGTTTACCTGAGCCAACATCTAATGGATGTAGGCTGGGTCATTCACCTAACTTGGTTGGGGAAGTACACAATATAGCTGAGTGTTGGGATGGTCACTATCCAAAACAAAAGTTTAAGCCAGTTGATCAAAAATGTAGGAATTTATTTGCGTCGTAACTGAAAGGAGGTTTGATTCATCTTTCAATGTTGGTAAAAGACTATTTAATTGAGCTCCGAAAGGTCTTCCACCTCATCTAGCTTGCTTGATTTAAGGACTGCAAACAGAGGCTGAGCGAAAAATGTGATTCATTTGTGGTGTTTCATGGATTTCGTGAGGAAGAAATGTCTTGAATTATAGTAGATTAGGCATAAAACATCGAGGTATAAAGAAGATCCTTTACTTCACTTCGAAAGATTGAAATTAGTCTGTATTGGGGCCAAATCAATGTTCTTAAGACCAACAACTATCAAGCAACCTGGATACAGATCTGAATATCTTCTAATTTATATAACTTGATGGAACGCCCCAAAGATACAGAATTTCACAAACCAATACATAATTTATTCAGTCAGTGGTAAAATCTTCTGGGCAAAGCATAAGAAAAAAAGAATCCTACCAAGAATCTTTAAATAATTAAAAACGTTTATAGAACCAGATGAAATCTGCTTCATCGGAGTCAGTTCGCTTTCAACCATCCCTCTCGGATGTCGCAGTGCACTTGTTGCGGTGCAACATGATCCCACAGAGCTTAGGGCAGAGGCTACTACCCGAAACACTGGACTTGTTGTGGATAAGTGAAAGCTACATCATAAAGGAGCTGATTATAAGGCAGTTTTAGTTCTTCCACCACGTGATGACATCAAGATCTCTTGGGAGGCCATCATTAGGGGAGCCAGCCCCCCCCTCACCCGAACTTAGGGCTACGCTGATATTCTTCATATACATGAAGAATAAACGCTAGTCCAAATCTGTTCCTAGAGGTAGGCGTTAAAGAGGAAGGGACGCTAACGACTATGCAGTAGATGGGCCATTATCAGTTGAGGGTGACCTGCTGACATCCACTCATATCATGTTCTCTAGTGTTGGCGTACCTTTGCCAAACAGAGAGTTACATTTTTAGAGACCTGGCTAATATTGAATCACCTCATAGATAAATCAATATTTCTAACCTATGACCAGAAGAGCGACGACACTGGGTGACAGCTCACTTAGTTTGTGAGCCAGTGTACCCATGTTTGTTTAGTTGAGAGGGTAGAGCATTGCCGCTCCCTACCCCCCCCCCCCCCCGTACTGCCCATGAATTCTCTTACACAGCTCCAGTTTACATTGCATGCATCAGTGCTGTTCAGTCTCGATCCAGAAGCGAGGGACATGTTCCAGATTTTCAGAATATCCCCTTGGGATACATTTAAAAAAAATGGATTTAAACAGAACGTATTTACATATTTAGTGGTATTCCCCAAAAATCTGGCACGGGTTCTGCCCTCCTTCCTTACATTTGACACCCCTGGCCTTCAGTGTCTCTCCTATATGCAGTCCTTGTACTATTAAACAACTGCCCCTCTTTCGGGGGAACACTATTCCATGCAGTCTCACAATGGTACACTAAAATATTTGCAGATTTCAGAGGTTTCCAGCTGAGGTCAAAGGTGGGTTGGATACAAGGCAGTTCCATGGGATAGATTCTGACAATGTTTTATTATTTTTAGTTTTATATAGCGCGAACCAGACCCCAAGGTATCCGAGTGCTTTACATGAGCACAAGTTGCCTTATAGACCAACTCATATATTTTTGTAAGGCATGGGGAGATTATGTGATTTGCTCAGAATCGCAGGATGTTGAGCGTCCCTGCCAAGACTCGAACCCGGTTCCCCATCTTCGAGGACGACCGACCTAGCCATTAGGCCACATGCTCATGTAAATGAGTTGCATTTAAATTAATTGTGTGCAACGTTTGCCTCATGGGGATAATCTGAAAGACAGGAATGGATCTGGACTTCTGCTTTATACTCCTGATTGACTTAATTACTTTGAATTTAAAAACAAAAAGCTGCACTCCACTGACAAACCTGAGAATGCTTTGTTTTAGTTGTTGCAAAGTGTTGTGTAATTTTCTTTGTGCCATGGTAGCTCTTGAATAACATTACGCCGAAAAGAATTAACTGCAGCCCATGTAGGTCCTTGAGACCATGTTCAGTACTTTGAGTCGATGGGATGCCATTGGTAGTATGGGCGATCAGAAGAGCTCCTATAGTACTTGCTGGATAGTATGCAACAGTGTTGGCCTTTGAAGTCGGTAGAACTCAAGCGCTGTGTCACCGTTCACCTTATTCCACAATGGTACACTTCTCTAGTACACAAGTGATGTGGCATGTATCTTTGAATAGAGCAGCCTACACCTTGATGATGCGACACTGCAGTAGAACTTGCACCTTCTTCTCCGCGTTAAACAGCTGCATCGCACAAGTGATGTGGTATGTCATCCAAACTGAGCGAGCCACTAAGTACAATGAACTTGCAGTCCTCTAATGCGTTAGTTTTCTATGGGTGGCTGTGGTGTGGTACTGGATTAGAATACAAGAGGGAAGTGATACTGTCTCCCTATGCAGGTTCGCTTGGGATGCGAGTATCGTGGGTGGCTGTGACCCAGATCAGGTGCCAGAATGGATTATAATACAAAGGGGGTTTATAATATAGGTTTTTTCCTACCCTTGTTTCTATTTTGAGTATTTTCTTTTCTGAAAGTGGCCTTTCCTGTGTAAAAATTGGTTGTGAGATATCCTCCTGAGTTGCTGGAGAGGTGTATCATACAGTTAGTTCGTGCAGAGAGTGGGCGTGTATTCACCATGACTGGAAAAGTAGAACTTCCAGGGTCGGTAGTTGCTATGTTAAAGGCCTCCATGAAAGGAGAGTGTGGGTGTTATTCCCCATCTCAGTTTACTTTGTGAGAAGAACTTTAGTTGTCTTTTCCTACGAGAGAGGATTCCCTTGTGTTGTGTTCCTCTTTGGCAAATGGTAGAAGTTCCTTATTGCTTGAAGCTAGAGCCCAAAGATCTAAATTCTTATGCCAACGTTACTTGTGGGTAACGTTTTAATCGCTTTTCATTAAGTGCTGGCAGAGGGTAGGTCTTCTGTTGTGAACAAGTTGGCAGAGCACTTGGTTCATTTGGGAATCCACCCAGCACAGGCTTTTCACCTATACAGCGAGCACGGTGCAGAGTCAAACATCTGCTTGCTGTTCACTTTTTGCGGACCTTGCCCGGTGGACAGAATTATACCGAACTATTTGGGTCAACTACAAATATTTATTTTAACTACTTTTGGTATTAGTGTCGGTATCTCAAATTTCCAATTTTCTAACAAAGGGAATTGTTTTAAAACTAAAGCACTTTAAATCTTCCAAAGAAAATACAACTCCCTAATGCAGTTGAAATTCAGAGCACTCAGAAGGTTTGACCCCAGAGGGGAACACAAGCAGCCTGTCCTGCTCTCCAAGTTGGCGTCACAAAATGAACTGTAATGATCCACCAGTTTTGGCGATGAGTTTCGAGACACCATAAAAGGATGCAACATACTAAGTACATGGATTCTTTGATAACCAGGACTAACGGTGCCTGCTTTTCAGTGAAATGTGTGCAGCTGAAAATAGTACATCTGGCTTATAAAGTGACTGTCATAAATCTATAAAGGGGAAAAAAACAGTTGCACTGTTGCCCACTATCCTGCTGGTATTTTGAGAGCTCTTCATGTCTCCCCTACTACCAAAGACTTCCCATCGACTCAAAGTACTGAAGATGGTCTCAATGAAGAACCTACGTGGACCGTATCCAATTATTTTCGGCTTAATGTTACGCAAGAGTAAGCAGGGCACAAAGAAAATGACCCAACACTTTGCAAGCCATTAAAATAAAGCATTCTCTAGTTTACCAGTGGAGTAGTGAATAAACAGGGGTGTAGAACAGGCGGTCCAGATCCATTCCAGTCTTTCAGAATATCCACATAAGGCTATCTAGGACTGCCACTGATGGACACGTGATCCTTCTTCAGTGACAAATGGCTTTCTACCTGTACCCTTATTATGTATGGCACAGCCTACCTGCTCCTTCCGGGAAGAGGTCTGTTCAGTTCCTTATAACTTGGGACTTTGGCAGTGGTTAATTTCTGCTGTTGGTAGGCATTAGCAGCTTTTTTTGGGGATGTTGAAGGAATGGGTTACACCGGGAAACAGCCTTTACAACGCGCCTCGAACCACGCTGTGCATTTACAACGTGGTCCGAACCCCAAATGCGTCAGTGCAACACATTCTTTTACCACGCAAGTTGATACAATGACTTGGCTCAGGGTAAGCATTGTTGGACTGATGTTGGACAGCACTGTCCCTAAGGTAAGTTGTTGTAAAGACTTGCGGGGTAAAGGAATGCGTTGTAAAGACGCATTCGCAGTTAGGACTGCATTGTAAATGGATGCATGGTGAATACATGCGTGGTTCAAACATACAACCGGTTTCAACTAACAGTTTTGTAAATTGAGTTAATTATTAATCATTCATTTGACAACTGAACAACTGTAGTATATGGGTGCTGATCAGTCATGGACGTTTGTGACACCAGCCACGTCAATGGACAGGGCAGAATTTGCACTGGGCTATTCCCTTCTAAGACCATTTTTGGCCCAGCACTTTTTTTTTATTTTAACAAATTAAGCACCGATGGCCTACAGGATGCCTGGGACATGTATGATGGGCGCCTATATTGAATGTTAAGCATGTATGGGTTTACTTTGTAGTTAGCGGACTAGAGTGTGTTGGAGTCTATTGGAATCCATTTGCATGTGCTGCACGTCATGGTGCTCTCCATTGTGCAGGACTGGAGTTTTTCTTTAGTCATGCCAATCAAATCATACTCATTTCCAGTTCTGCGCCTGAAATTAGCGTGCCCAGATGGTGAGAACAATAGCCTGTCCATTCCCCTTCAATGTGGCCGTGTTTCCCTTGCCAGAGATAAATCCAGCCTCACCCTTTCCTACCTGTGACCAGCAGACGTCTATGAATTTAGCTCTGCGGACATGCCAATTATGCAAGAGCGCCACCTTACTAGCTTTTCTTGTTAATGCGATATTGCAGTTTTCAAGCAGTAGTCAACACTCCCTTATTCTACCCAGAAGCCTTTGGAGTACTGCTCCTTTTGATGCCCTTTGTGAGTGCTTCTTATTTGTGGGTGTTCTTGCTAACAGAAAATCTTAGCCGCATCTGATGGTTTTCAAGTTAAAGTAAATTGTCTTCAGTTTATAGCCCAATTGATGCAGTGCTCTGGACTCCAACATACCAAACTTGGCACCCCAGCTGGGCACCCGTGCACATACATTGGTTCATCTTCTCCCACTCCAAGTATCCCGTAGAAGAACCTAACTCATTACCAAGGACAGGATTCCCTTGTTTCTGTTGTGAGTTTTGGGGTATTAAAGAGTGTGTACATTTCTCCAATTCCTGCAAATAAAATTACTGCCATTGACTCAGAGACAGGTCGTGCTACTATTTTAGCATTGTCTCTTCCTGCCTTCCACCTTTTACCCATTGATTAGAACCAACAACAAAAATGTTTTTGATAGTCAAATATGGCCCCATATCTTTAACTTATTGACCTGGCTCTCTGGTCCAGAGAGTGGTAGACACTTCTGTTTTTTATTATAAATCAGGTTTTAAGTGTACCGTTTTTTATGTACTTACTTGACATTCAATTTATTCACTCCTGTTTCGTGTGTTAATCTTTATTCTGAGTTTTAAACTCCCTCCAAATCCCGAAGTAATCATTGACTGTATGATCTTACTACCATGAAAGCTTCAAGTGCCTATAGGCTGTGTTTGGCCGCCTCCACTAGCGTGCAGCAGTATTGTGACCTGGGACATCGGTGCTAAACCTACTTGTCCACAGCGATATGCCCAGTAACGTCTGACTGTCCCATTACCCAAGAAAAGATCTCACATCTTCTCTGTTGTGGCCCCCTATCCCAGTCAGTACGGTTAGCCCTCTTCGGTGATCACCAGGCTCATCCAGCTCTGATCCGTTTCCTCTTTGGGCTCTGAAAAAAGCACTGAGTCCTCACCCGAGCCCAGCGCTCAGCCAGCACAGCACCATGCACGATCATTGTGCAGCATCCGTCTGCATCCTGTATGGTCCTCCTTCCCATGAGGGACGTGTATTTCTTCACTGTGGCCCATCCTTGCACAAGTCTCCAGAGGTCTCCTTCTGCAGCAGTGTTGTAACCTGGCCTCTCATAGTTTGCCTCATCCCATTTTTGATCGCTCACCCCTATGTTTCAGGCTTTCCTGCTATTCATGTTCATTTAGCTTCATGCCCTACTTCAAGTACTGGATTAATCTTTGCCTTGACTTATTGTAAATGTAGTTATGATAAGTTGCAAATGTTGTTCCACTTGAGATCCAAACCAGAGCTCTTGTCCCCTGGCAGTGATTCTTTTAGTTAAGGCTATGACTGTGCCTCGTATGTTCTATCTGTGTTTGTTTCATCTGTCTCACCCCCTATATTTCTTCAGGTGTTAAGTCCAACGTACAAGCAACGGAACGAAGACTTTCGGAAGCTCTTCAAGCAGCTCCCAGACACTGAGCGCCTCATTGTGGGTGAGTCCATTGCGTACCTCCTGATTACGTTGAGATGTTTACATTTTAATGTGAAAGGATCACATGAGCAGGAGTGAGAACCTCTGTCGATGAGAAGTTTATCTCCTGTGTAGTTGAAGTCATTGAAACAAAGTACGTCTTTTGTGCTGCTGATCATGAAGTCTGTTCTGGCATTCTCAAAATGCCAGCATCCATGAAACAGGTTAAGGCTTCCCGCAGGGCACTCTGCCAATAAACAAAATTGCCAGCCAACACGTGTCTTGTACCAACTGTTTCCATTCAAAAGGTAGACGTCCCCTGTGGTTTTCCTGTTAATGGTGTATTAAATATCATAGTTCCATGTCTCAGTCCGTGCCTGGTCCTGTCCATCGGATACGAGGGTGATGGAAGTTGTATGATAGGACCCATTGCCCCCATGTCTGCGGTATTTTCTGCATGTGCCCTGGGATACCGATAGCTACCTGTAACACAGTGACCTTTATCAGTGAAGTTTGCCAGCCTGAAGCTGGCTTGTACCAACATCCAAATAGAAAGGCGCATATTTGCTGCGTTCTTCCTTGGACATAGCAAGGAATGTTCTATGATGAGTAGTCCGACTTATCATATGTACATTGTTTTCCCGCTGCAATTGGGATACTGCTAGCTTCTAGTGATAATATAACTTATTCTCTCTAAGGTGCAATATTTATGCCACCTTTTTGAAAGCTTGTTTAAATCAGCTGGTGGAAAGTGAAAGATTTTTAAGCTCATCTGGTGCAGAACTATTCACCAGCATTTAGTGACCATTGGCCATGCAAAATGTTCCAGCTGATATAGCACCTCTTTATAATGGTGACAGCACCTTCACAAATGCAGATTTGAAATATATGTTGCAGCAGCATGACTTGCTCAAGTAACTTTTGTAAACACCTGAAATATATTTTGTTTGAAAACCCTTACGTTTTCCTGAGCCATAGGTCCCAGTTTATAAAAGTAGCTAAAAGTCCTGAGAAAAAAAAGAAATATAGCAATATTTAGAGCAATTTTGTATTGCATTGTTGTATAGATTTTTTGTATGGTGAGCAATGCAAATGTTATCTCTGTTTCAACAGTGAACCTTCTCACTTTAGATATCCTGTGACCTGGTGGCATCATTTGTTCAACTCAGTGGTAGGTGTCTCTCACATAGCCCTGGAGTGAAAGGACAACAAATGTTTACCCTGGAACCAAGCCATCTGTAATTAATAGCGAGTGACACAATATTTGTACGCGATTCTTATAGCAAAATACTAGGAGATCTTACCTTGGCTCTTAGGAAGAAATAAGTCTAAAGCTGGCCTGTAAATGTGTAGTGAGAATGGGATAGGGCTTTGGAGAGGCAGGAAGAACTTGGAGCCCTGGCCTGCCTAACTAGGCATATCTACCCTAATTCACAGCAAGAACAAACTCATCTAGAGGCACCTTCCCTGCCCCGTGAAGATGTTAAATGGAGTCCAGCTGTTCAGAACATTCACACGCGAGCTGGAAACCTATTCTGAGCAAAGGTTTTCCGCTCATCATGTGAATGTGCCTCTTCACCGGGTTACCTTGTGATGAGGGATGAAACCATGTGTCTCGCGGCAGCATCTTATGAGTTTGCCTCAGCTACGTGACTGCAGTACCAGTACCAGTATGCAGTACCAGTATGTGCCTTTGCCTACTGAAATTTGGGACAGGTCCTGATCTTGTACACTCGATATATTAATATCAGTGGGGAGTTCAGGTTTGGTCTAGCACTGTACGAGAGAGAGCAACATTAATGCCATAGCATCCTATGAATGATTTGAAAGAAAGGAATAGGATAGTGTTTATAGGCTGTTTGGAGCCACTTTTGCTAAAGCTCCTGTGATATAAGGCCTTTTCTCTCTAACTTTGGATCACCCCATTTCCTTCCTGTAGCTCTACTGCTCGCACATCTATTGCCTCAAGAGCATTTTGTTCCTGGGAGAAGTCTAAAGACTTCATGACAGTTTGCAGATATCATGCAGTATCACAAAAATACAGACTGGGCAAAATGATCAGCTCCGAGCAGTGGACCCCTTTTACAGCCCATAGGGTACTTTAAAGTTCACAAAAAAAAAGAATGATCTATTCTTATCAGAGCTCTGGCTTCACGCTAGAAAAGGTTGTCGAAAGGTGAACTGCTGCATCTGGGGCATCTTCAAAATATATGACCCCCCCCACCTTGAGTAATCTAATTAAAATGTGTAAAAATAATTGGGATTGAACAGACCAAGTCCCAGCCATGTTACCTGAAGGTTCATCAAGGTTGCCAAATTTATCAGCAACAAACATTTCTTATGGAAACCCCTGTTCAGCCTTAGATGCAGTCACTGTTTTCAATTCATATCAGTTAATATTGCTCCTTGAGTATAGTGATGTTCACATTTCAAACACAAATCTGCAGTAGTGTTTCAAAGCCAACCCTAGAGTTGAGCTTCATGATATATAGGATCTCTTCATTCCAGTTGTTCAACTCTTGAGGTATTCTTGGGTATTGGGTTTAATAAGTAAAATGTTGAAGAAGCTTAAGGGAGCTGTTGACAGATCTATTCACCCTCTGCTCCTTCCTTCCTGTGTGC
Source organism: Triturus cristatus (assembly GCF_964204655.1). NCBI lineage: Eukaryota > Metazoa > Chordata > Amphibia > Caudata > Salamandridae > Triturus > Triturus cristatus. Next base: position 72,123,478 of record NC_140584.1, on the reverse strand, counting down.
TCAATCCTTCTCTTTGCAGATTACTCTTGTGCCCTTCAGAGAGACATTCTGCTGCAGGGACGCCTCTACCTCTCCGAGAACTGGATCTGTTTCTACAGCAACATCTTCCGCTGGGAAACCCTGGTGAGGAAAATCTCCTTACATTTCAAATTACCCTCAAAGGCCATTGCTTCATACAAAGCTCAATTTACCCAATGAGCTCCCTTGTATCTCTGACATCCTTATCACCCCCTGCACCACATCTCTTTCGTAATCCCTTCACGAGCTCCCATCCTCACACATATTAGACCATATAGCCTACCTGTGAAATCTCACATATCATAACCTCTTCATGAAAGTCCTGAAGCAATCTCTTACACAGAGGACCTCTGTGAGTCTCTTCATCCTACCTCTCATTCCCATCTCCCCCCGGCTCAACATAAGCATCCTAAAACCTTGCCACCAGTACCTCCCTTTTGAACCTTTCATCAGCCCTCAGTGCCAGTATGGTATATATTGACCCCTCCCTTGCCCATCTCAAATCTCTTACCACCCTATAAGCTTCCCCTGACATTTATTAACAATTGATGAAATCTTAATCCCCTATTTTTGCTCAGTTTTTGTCTCACATATTCTAATCCCTCCATGAGGCTGTGTGGCAGTTCCCCTTCACTTTACCCAATCACTAGCCCGCCCCTCCCATCTTAACTCTGAAATATCAGAACCAACATACAATTTCAACCCCCTCCATGAATTTGCCGTGTCACCCTCATACACACTCGTCCCTCTGAGACTGAACTTGCTTGAACATCTTACCCCTGCCATGGTCTACTTGTACCATCTCAAACACGCAACCCCTCCAGGAGTTCCTTGTGCCTCTCACATTTTCAACCAATATATATATATCTGCGCACTCCAACCACTGCTTGTAATCCCTTTTCCAAGTACCGGAGCATGGACCACCAAGTAAGTGCTTGCAAATTTCTTTATTGGATGTTAACCATTACGTGTTCCAGCCCAAATGGACCTTGATCACATGATATATTAATACACAGTTGGTGTTGCACAGCCTGTGTTTCATGTCAAGATTAACATTGCTGGGTTTTGGTATATTTCACCCTTTATCTCTTGTTTCCTTAACTTTCTTTTGTATTTCACGGCGGCGGACCTCAGTTGACTGTACGTTTGAAGGATATCTGCTCCATGACGAAGGAAAAGACAGCCCGACTGATTCCCAATGCCATCCAGCTTTGCACTGACACTGAAAAGGTATGTCCCCCCTACAGCTTAGGGACAAGTGCCTTCAACACAAGTTTATCAAAGAGTTAGCCCACCCTTGCTTAAATTATTTATCCTATGTGTCCCTTCCTGTACTTTGCATGCATGTTTAGGTCAGGACCTCCCGGCATGGGTTGAAGAGGGCTGGTTGCAGGCTAGATTTTCAGGATATTCACATACCATTCATTAACCTGCAAATTAGATGAGTGGAATCTATTTACCTACTCAGTGGTTCTTTTCAAAATCTGAATTGGATGCTGCCTCCCTGGGCCGATGGTGGGCACTGTTGTTCGAGGCCCTCTACTGCTGCGCATTCTGCCATCTCATCAAACACCTCCTCTCCATACCCATGTACAAAGCATCTGGCCCCTGCAGTCACAGTATGCACATCCTTCTAGATCGTGTTCTGCAATACCATGTGTACTTTTTGCCCTGTAGCTGCGTCTAACCTATCATTAATTGCCTTGGACCCATTCCACCTCTAGTATTGGAATGCCTTCTCTGTCCCTCTCCATCAGCTTTCCGCCACACATTACATCTTTATCACATTTTTTAGGACCTAGTCTACCCTGAAACCAAATTCAGTTTGCCTCAAAAAACACTGTGTATGAAATTACGAGTCCTGAGTAAAGCTGCTCATTTACTGGTGGTGTGGATACACAGAGCCCTCTTCAGTAAAGGCATGAAAGAACTTTATTAGCCTCCAGTTTTATAAAAATGTTGCATGTTGTGTCCCCCTGAATGTATCCCCATGGCGGAGGGGGGGCATGGGCGCTATGTAGGGCCCCCTTTGTTTCTGCACCGCCAGCCTTTTCATGGCGGTGCTCCTGCCACGAAATGGCTGGCGGTGGCTCAGCGGGACTGCGCGAGGACTTTTGAAGTCATAATGCAGCAAACGGTGGTTAATCTTAATCGGGCCCTTATTCTTTCCTCCACGGTGACCATTCCCATTGTTTCAGTGGTAGCTGATTTCAAATGCTCTCTGTTGTTAGCCTCAGTATCACTACACTTTTCAAAATCATGTACTAAAAGCTTGAGTTCATGTCTAGTCATGGACTAGTGTGAAATATGTGATACTTGTTTTGTGACATTTTATTAAGATTCTCCAACTTTGCGAAGTTGACTTACCATTTCAGAGAATAGTGTGTGAAATGCCGTGCCAAAGCAAGATTTGTCAGGGGAAAAAACGTGTGAAATCTTTATTTTACAGAAGAAAGATTTGGAGAAAAAACGCAGGCAACGTTTTGCAATGGTGACAAACGGTCCAACGTTCATGAAATTGACAGCTTTTCAAAGCTTATGCAAACCTGGCTTTAGTAAGGAAGCTAGAAGCTGGGGTGTGCAAAGGGTGTACTGGAGATGTTTGGTCATCTAGACAAGTTCAGAAATCTCAGTGATCTGGACACTGACAAAAGGGCCTTGTTCTTAATTACTGTTGAGTGCAAAAAGTTTCACAATCCCGGAAAAGACACAAGCTTACATCAGAGTTTTTGATAGAGGGCATTTTTCATAATGCATTGTTTAGGTCCAGATGACAAAGCTATTTATTTGAACAAATTAGCTAAACCTTGTGACATTAGGAACACACTAGAAGAAAGATTAAGAGACCATTTTATGCTGGCTTCTAATGTTTCAAAAGTCAGAGAAGAGTTATTGTGGAAAGGGAAATCAACTCTGCATAAGGTTTTAGAAGTGACAGAGTAGATCATTAGATATCTGTTAGTGGAAATGAATAGAGCACACAAGTGTCTGAAGACTTGGGAACTGTGCTGTGAGCAAAGTGATGGTTAAAGAAGACAAAATAAAAAATGACCAATAATTAAGAAAGTGAGTAATTCAGGAAAGAGAAAATGTTCTGATGGTGGTGGTGAGACACATATAGCCAGTAGTGATTTATGTCTTGCAGTGGGAATGATGTGCAACAGATGTGGTGAAAGAGGGCTCAGTTCGATATGTTGTAGGATGGAGAAAGGAAAGATGGAGACTAAATTCAATACAGAAATGGTTGAAGACTTGGATGAGGTTGCATTAGCGTTTGGGGTATGTGATGAAGAATCTGGAAATTATGTAGGAGTGTGTGGGTTGATTTGGATTGTGATGGTGGGTTCAGGATCTAAGCATACATTTTTACCCCAATGGAAAGTTGAACTATTGGAGGCTGGCATCAGTACAGGATGATATGGAAACTACACCATAGCTGTGTGTGTGTGTATGTTTTGAGTGAGAGACTGTTTCCCATGAGAAAAAATTCTAGAAGAGCAGAAGTCATCAAGAGAGGCGATCATTTATTATGGTGGCCTCATCAAAAGACATTAGTCATTAAAGTTTACTTTAATGCTACTTCTCATGTCAAATGTAGTAGTGTGTGTGAAGAATGGGAAATAATGGAATTTAAAGATTTTTTTTATGACTATTCACTTTGTTTGAAAGCTTTGATCCACAAGATTAGCCTAACAAAGGGGGCAAAATGTCGTCTCAGAAAGGGATCACTGACCAAATATTGAAATCAACAATATTGTGTAACAAAAATATTGTGCAAAAATATAGGTTACAAAAATGTAATTTCCCTATCTTTATAATGATTAGTACAAAAAAATTAAAAAAAAGTATTTCACATCGATATTGTTAAAAAAGATACAAAAATATATTTTCTTAATATATATGGCTTAAGGCAGTAAATCTTAAATATTTTAATATATACTATTAATATAATGTTAAATCTCACTCATGTTTAACTCTATATGTAAATATATACTTGTATAAACACAGACATATATGTGTATTTTATATACATGTATATAAATATATATAATATAACACCATTTAAAAAATATATTTTACATTAAATTAATTGTTTACTATTATTTAAATAACACCATTTAAAAAATATATTTTACATTAAATTAATTTTTTACTATTATTTAAATTTCAAGATTTTAATTTAGCATATAAATGTAGTACTATACAGGAGTACATATATGTGTGTGTGTATAATATTTTACATGAAACATAAAAATAATACAAAATTAAATTCCAAAACATTAAATAAATTACATATCAATTTAAAAATAACAAATAAAAGACCAAAATAGACATTTACAAACAATATTAGAAAAATGTTGAAACAAATAATATAAACAAATACTATAACATTTAAATTATAAACCAATATTAATTATAAATATAGTTAAGCACAATTAGGAAATGTATTTGAGTCTGGTAATAAGACATACACAATTCCTACTCCAGTTTATAATACAATAGAGAAAGTGTAGGATTTAGGAGGGATTAAATATATTATTCCCACTCCAAACAGTGCAACAGTAGGGGAAAGGTTGGACTTCGGAGGGATAACGTTTACTATTTCAACTCCAGTCTGTGCAACAGTAGTGAAAGCCTTGGACTTGGGAGGGGTCAAATTTACTATTCCCACCCCAGTCTAAGCAACAGTAGGTAAACCAATTCATTTCAAGCACACTACATATTTGAATAACTGTATTAATTTAGAAAAACATAAAACTCTTACTATAAACATTACTTAATATGTATATATATATATATATATATCTATCTTTATTAAAGAAATAAAAAGCAATTAACCAATGTACTAAATTCATAAACAAAGTAATGAGTAATTTTCATTTACAAAATAATGGTTATTTAATTATTACTTAATTAACTTTGCACCCTATACCCCTGCCAACCTAACAACCCACACCTGAAGTAGAACTAAAATAAATATAAAACAATTTATTTAATTGATAATAAATTAAATATCTAATTGACAGTTCATCATTTGGTAATTAGTATTTACTTAATTAACTTCCCGTCCAACAACTCTACAAACCCAGCAGCCCACTCCTAAACTATAGTTAAAATATATAATTATTACACAATTCACATAATTATTAATCAATTAAATATTTAATTCTACATTTATAAACATTATTTTGTAAATATTACTTTATTACCTTCCCACCCTATACCCCTCACAAACCTAGAAACCCGCAACTAGAATATAACTAAAATACATCAGTATTCCATAATGTCCATAGATAATAACCACTCCAAAAATGTATAATCAAATTAATAATACAATTAATAATTATACATTTTTTAACTTCCCACCCTATACCCCTACATACCAAACTATTTGATTACTCAAATTACATAATTAATAATCAATTAAATGATTACATTATAAATTAATTGTTAATTATTACCTAATTAGCTTCCCACCTTATACTCCTACAAACATAGCAACCAGCACCTAAGATACAAATAAATACTATGAGTATTACATGTGCATAATTAATATCAATCTCATACTTAAGCATTGTTCATTCATTAATTAAGAATTTCTTATCACTTAACTTCACACCCTATCCCCCTACAAACCCAACAACCTGCTACAACACTATAAATTACTATTAGCAATTAAATGAAAAATTTTAAATCACTTAAAATGCCAAACTATTAAAAAAAAATAATACCAATTCTACAAACAATAACACTTCAAGTTAATGTATGAACTGAACCGCATTAAAAACTGTGTTCTTTACAGCTATAGTATTGAAAACGTTATTACCAACAGTATCCTTAACAACGATATTACTTACTTGAAAAGCAATATTATTGACAGCTATATTACTGCATCACACTATTTTTGTAAAACATTTCTTTCCTGATATGTCTGTCTCCAGATAAATAAAACTCGATATTTTGTCCAAATACCTCAGAAAGTGAGAGTGGTACCAATATGTTTTAAATGAAAGATTTGAGAGGAGCTGGATATACTTTTTAGAGCCATCATGCAATCAAGTGAGTGGGCTGGTCCGACTCTGGGGGCCCACAAAGTCTTTCGGTAGATTAGGCTGCATCAGCTAAATAAATGTATTGTTCCAGTTAGGAATCTCTTGACTTCTCCTTGGAACTACTGTGTTATTCTGAACCCAACACTACATAATGGGTCAGTGCATAGCAAGTTACCCTACATCACAACAACCTGCATAGCGAAGGTTACACCTAAGTAACTCTCGTTTTGATACCAGCCATAATCAGCGAAGGTCTACACTGTCTCACATAGTACCGGATAGTCAACTCTTTGACTGTGACTGCTACTCGAAGGAGATTTATGACCTACAGCTCTATCATAGGTTTCAGCAAACGAACATGTCTGAGACGTGAAAGAAAGAAAAAATATGTAGGGCATTTTAACTGTACCTACAAATGGGCAGCTTATTAACATAACATGCAAAACAGCTGTTAAAAAATGACTGTGTCATAAACCAGGCTAAAACCATTACCAAACGAAGACCTGCTTAGATGAGGGTTAGACTTCAGTTCAGGAGCACCACGCATGTGATCAACATTCATTTTAAGAGCAGTACTCTATTGAGCTGTCAACAGGTAACACCAGTCCTGGAAACAAAATGTAAGGAGGTAATAAAATTCAAAGACAGTGGGCTGCATGCACAACATGGCTTACTGTTGGCACATACCGAAGTACGAGTAGTGTGGCAATGATATCTCAGAAAATCAATTCTAGCGCTTTGGCCAAATTCATGAGCCTTTTGTAGATAGAAACCTTAGCTCTGCTCAGCAGGGGCACAATAAAGTGGCATGAACAAGGTTGACTCCCTGATCTTATTCTATGTGGTACCTAAGAATCTGTTTCCCAAGGCCAGTGCTAGATCTCATATCGCTGAGAAAAGGAAATAGCTTGCATGTCTATTTAACAAAGCACATTGCCCACCATGGAGCAGGTGAAGGTTGACCACAAGACTCTATTTTTCTCATTACAGTGCACCTGAAAAGCTAAATATTAATTCTGCTTTACAGTTTGAGGAAAGTGCTTTCATGTGACGAGGGAGTTTACTAACTGTCTCTAGCTTGAGGCCACTGCACATCTGTGTTGTCAGTGTGAGCACATTTTTCCAAACTATTGACAATTGACTGGAAAATGTCATAACTTTGATGGACTACGCTCTCTCACCACATAATATACATTCGAGTTCACCAGCTGGGATTTACAGTAAATATGTGAAAAACTGAAGCTCCCTCAGCTCAAATGTAAAATTCTTTGGGCTTCTGCACAGATGCTCACATAACATTACCACACCATAGAAAGAGCTGATGGTCTTATCTAGTGCTTGATGTGTGCTGGTGGTTGCAGATTATGGGCACTGGCACTCATTTTGTATGAACCAAGACTTATTTTTCATCAGCAGATTTTGACCCAGAGGAAAAAAGAAAGAAGGATGAAAAGAGAAAATGAAAGATAATGAAAGGAAGTCGAGGGTTAAACCTGTAAGAGTGTGATAAGGAGATGGGGAGTGCAGAGAGATGGATGGAAGTGGTGTGAGGTTGAATCCAGGCTGGGCTGCCTTGGTATTCGGCAGCTAAAGAATTGAGCATTAGCCACATAATGATAAGAACACATCAAACACTGCTCTTATGCAAGTGATTCTACCTCACTTCCTATGCTTCGTAGCCTCATGCATCTGACCCAAACAATGGGCCTGACTACAAATGCGTAGAGTATATTTGTGCCTGGATAGTCAGGGTGATTGTTAAAAGGCAAAGGGAGAAAAGTACATTTCAGAGGCAAAATCTGGGGAAAGTATCAAATACATTATTAAGAAATTATAAATTAAGAATAAAGCCATACATAATAAAGCCGTTTTCGATAATGAACAAACGTTCTGGGATGCGTAAATCCATAAAACCTGTTGGATGAGTGTGGCATTAACAGGTGTAGAAACCCTTTTTGGTTTTAATGGACAACGCAGGAAAATAGGATTCCTATTGGTGCAAAGAAAATGCCCTGTTGGCTTTCAAAGACATAGCTTGTAACACAAAAGTAACTGAAACATAGAGAAAGGATAAAAAAAATTGATAGACAAAAACATGGACAGATTTAAATATTGTTCCATCAGCCCTGACGCTGAAGTGTACTACTTTTTAGGTGGATGTGTATATATGTGATCCAGGTAATTGCCACCACTCTCTGTGCAAAAAAGCTAAGTACAAGAGAGGCAATATCTGAAAAAGCTTGTAAGCTGTTGTGGGCAGGGCCGGCTTTAGGGCGGTGCGACCGGTGCCACCGCACCGGGTGCTGGCTTCCTGGGGGCGCCATGTTTGAAAGTTTATTATGCCTTTGAAGCACCTGCTGCAGCGTTTCTTTCCCCGGCAATTACCAGGCCTCACATAATTGTCAAGATAACTCGTGTGATTAATTATCTTCCTGGAGAGAGATCGGCATTGTGTATAGTTGAGGTTTTGACTTCGGTGAAGTTAGTGCAGAGGGTTAATATGCCTGCTGCAAAGAACGTGTACCAAGTAGATTACAGAGTGCATATGATGTAAACAGATCAGCAGCAGGTTACTGCTTTCAAAAGAGGCATCCTTTTGTTACTTGCAATTTATAACTTAAAGTCCTAATATAGAATAGTGAGCTATTAACTTTCATCCTAGAACTGCATACACACTGCAAAGTATACATTATTAGAACATTGATTAATGTTGCAAGAAGGGTTAATTTGGCTAGAAATCGATTCTTATTATTAAGGAAAACTCCCAACTATGCCGATTCTTTTTCGACTCTGAGTTTGTGCTTCTCCACACCAAGCACTCTTAAACTATACTGCCTAACAGTATGGATGACATGTGACTCCTACACTTTTAGTCCTTTGGCTTATGTAACATTTCCTATACACTGATTTACACACATATGATCGATTGTCTCTGTGTAATGTGTGTGTGATGCAAAGTGCTCGGACACCCTACACTGGTATGAGTGGCGCTATATATCTAATTCAATGCATCTGAGAGAGTGTGGTTATGGAGACTTGGTCACTGTTAAAGGGTGCTAGTGAGAGAATCCGTGGTGGAGGTGGTCATTGGGGGGGCGCCAACAAACATTGCCGCACAGGGCGCCACCAGCACTAAAGCCGGCCCTGGTTGTGGGTGGGAGCAAGATGTGAATGAGAGCTGAACAGACCAATGAATGAAGACTGCTGACCCAAATCCCTTGTTTAAGTGTATATTCATGTATTTTGTAGTTAGCTTTTTCTTATTGAATACGCGTGGCAAGACAACAAAAGTAGTATCTCAGTCAGATCTAAATAGGGAATGGTATAATTGATTAAAGAAGCCAAAAGAATCAAATGAATAAAGTGATAAGGAAAAGAGTTAGCCAGAGTATCCACAATAAAATAATTAAAGACAAATAATAACCATACTGTTTTACATGGTTTCCAAATGTAAGTAGTTTTAAAAATGTTTGTATCTGAAGCACCACTGCCATCCAGAGGTGGTAGAGAAAACTGAAAGGCAAGATTTAAATTTCACGGAAAAACAAGCACTGGCAAAGTTAATAGATCTTGCTTTCATTTTGAGTTATCAGTCAGAAATATTGTTTTTTTCAAAATCGACAGGCTTGCTGAATAAATATTTCAGTAGCAGTATGTTAGCAGGAGAACATGTGTTTTGGATAGTTGAATCTTATCAGCGGTTTGGTATAAGAGCAGGGCAGCTACCCTGTGCTGAGTCTTAAAAGCCGGTTGACTGTTAGTGGTTAAGGGCCCTAAAGACTAGTTCTCTCTTATAAGCATTCGAAAAACAGCCTTTGCCATCTCTGATAATTTATTATTTATGGTATACAGTGAACCAATGTATTCTGTAGTGAAGAAATAACAAAAAAGGAGTGATTTTGTGTACAATGGAAGTTCGAGATAAAGAACTAAATGTTACGAAATGTTTGACGATATAGTGTACTTTTAATATGTAAAATAGAGTCTCATACATTTCAAATGAAATACTATCTAAGAGGTGTGCGTATTCACACAAACAGCTGATGATGAGACTACAATTCTCCTCTGTGCTGAGCCAGGATATGATTGCCTGTCTGAACCCATAGTTGAGAGGTTCACTTAAGCAAGCTAGTTGTTTGAAGTGTGGCAGATGTGGTCAGATATGGAACACGTGCTCACTGTTTCTTAGGACTCAAGCTGCAGCTCAGTTGTGATGCATAAGTAGGCAAAAATTGTTCTGGGGTTGCTTGTGTTCTCATTTGGAGGGGACCTGGTCTAGTGGTTTGGGCTGCGTTGCTCCTATTGGAGCACATCCAAGGCTGATCAGCATAATTCAGCGTTCTGTCTAGAACACACTGGGTGGAAAATGATGGTCTGGAATGTTGCTCATTGTGGGTGTTAGTAACTGAGATTAATTCATTCATTCAAGCATTCTACCCATCACCTTATTTTTGCAATGGGTTGAATGGGGAATTACTAAAAGCCCTATCTCTTGACTATTGAACAGACCTTAAAAGATGGTTAACATGGAGTTAAAATGGTGGTATTAATCTGAGATCTGTATGGGACCCTAAATTCATTAACGCATAATTAATACCCTGCAATAAATACATGGAACCAGTAATAGACACGGAAATAAAAACATGTTATTTTCTAAATAGAAGCACCTTTTGGTGCAGAAGAAAAGGAAATGTTACCTTTGCGTTGTGATAGTTCATATACATTGCCACTTTCATCACTTGTATCACAATGGATGGTGGCAAACTGTTCAGCATGCCAATGTTTGATGCACTCCTGAAAATAATAAACAGAAAAAATGCTTATCGGCCATCAACTATCTTTGAAAATAATATGGTGTATTTGTATAAAAAACACATTTAAACACCTGGTTTTAGTAAACTTTCGAGTGAATGCGACATTGAACCTTTAACAGTGCTGCATATTGTTACCACCACAGGCCACATCTGAATCTCAACATTAGCTCACAAATAGTTTCTCCCAACATCACAGATTTAAACCGTTTAACATGCACTTGATCCCAGTAAGAAGGCTGCTACATTATTAAATCTACTGAACCGTCCCATTAAATGCATCCATTAAACTGGCAGTTGGATTTGGACATATGTCTAAGGGAATTCCATCTCCAACGGTTTATCAATTCTGGTTGTAGCGCGCACCTGAGTGTTTTATAAGCTGACAGAAAACAGCTGAATTGTAGACCAAGAGTGCTACCCACAAGAGGAAATGTGGCAACAGCTACATAATAAATGCAAAGCGGCAACATGGCAGTCAGTTCACACAATTGTGTAAAGCTATGATGACTTAGATGCGAGCTGTGATACAGAGGGATGGAAATCTTAATCAAGTAATGCATTTAAAAGTCAACCTCCTACATATCTCATTAAGTATGCACTACCAATTTGCTTGTGCACATTTTGCATGACCATAATGGGCTCATGTAATACATGTACATTTAGTTTTATGTAACACTAACTTTTTTGTTTTGAGTTATACTTGTAAACCACCTACTGTACACTGAGAATATGTCTGAATATTGGGCTGATTAGCAGGTCATGACAAACGGTTGAAAGTGAGGGATATTTTGAGTATACGGTTAATAAAGACCATAGGTCTTGATTTAACATTGAATTCATTATTCTGAACTTTTTAGAACAGCATCTATACTGACCACAGGGCGAAGGGATTTAGAGTTGCATGTTAATTCATAAGAGGGGTAAATCTATAAAACCTGATTTATAGGTAAGTAAAGTCTTCATGCAGAAGAAAATTAGTACAGGTTGTGGCCGTAGAAAAAGGGCTTACAACTTCTGAAGGATCATAAAAAGGTGTGACTGGTTGGTAATGGTACTGATGGATTGTGGCACATACATCATAGAAGGTGGGGTTATGTGCTATAGTCATGAAAGAAAGTAAGCAATACAGAAGTCTCGCATTATGACAGATACAGAAGTTGCTGTAGGCACAAAAAGTTATGTGTACATATATGATGAAGATTCGGTCCATGTTAGATACATCTCAGGAGGCATAAATACGTACATCCCCAGAGAGGAGATCATTGGTACAGATGCTTCAGTACTTGGAGTCTCTTCCATTCGTATTTCAGAGTACAAGGTCCACAGAGCATTGGTCTTGGGACAAGAGTACAGAGTCTTACGATATGTGGTCCATGCTACATCTATCTCGTGGGATGGGAGGACCCATTGTTAATATGCAAGGGATAAACTCTGAAAAGGAAAAAAAAGGTATAGGTGGGTTCATGGGCATGATTTTAAAGAGATGGAGTATAATGGGAAGGCTGTCAAGAGACATGTATTAATACAGACCAACTGGGAGGAAGGACCCATGACACATGCATAACAATAAATGGGTCTCATTATATAATTATCTCTGAGATGGGCTCCATGGCAAATGCAGTGCAGGAGATGAGGCCCATTGTCCATATATTTCAGGGTGTATATTGAAGGTACAGACCGCATAGGAGAAGAAAGTTAGTAAATGTGCTTAGGAGCGTGGGAGAAACAAGCTACCATCTACAAGAAGCGGGTTCTTTTCTATACACAACTCATTGGGAGCCCAAATGGGCCTATATCATTTAGTGAATGGTAGATTTCATTTTGATCATCATTAGAACATATTTTTGTCAAAGTTGACCAAGCTACTCCAGTTAATGTTGGGAGTTACCCTACATATTGAAGGCTTACTGTTGGAAAATGAGGCTGCATCTGTGAGGCCTGCACAAATAACATGACTACATTTGTCCTTCACTGGGAACCAAACACCCAATTGTAGCACCTGACTCTCAAAGGGTAGCATTGCAGAGCAGTCTGAGGCTTACTCAACGGAGGTGGTGTGGGCTAGTAATCGACATTTGCAGGTGCGCAAAAATAACACTCAATAATTCATTGTCCAGTCTGTACTTTGCTTTAGAAAAGTAAGAGTACATTTATTAAACACACACACCACTCAATACTATGCACCAATTTACAAATATACATAAGCTGTTGGAATTACTTTGTGACATTGCATAACATCTCCACCCATCCCGCAGGGGGATGTGGGGTCTAGTACCACCACTCCCATGTATGCACATCATCTTGCCCCCAATGCAGTTGGTTGAACATAGCCACAAGCATTTAAAATAGGTAACCCTGCCTTGGTGACATGTAACCCTGACTGAGCATGTCCTACTGACCATAAAGTATGCACCTCTATATCTTAAGGGTAGCAGTCTGGGTTCTTCACCTAAGCGCAGTAGCAAGAAAACATGTTTAAGCAACACTTTAGAATGACAGTACTCATCACATTTGTGGATCACTAGAATGCATTGCAATTGCAGCCCCTAAAGGCATCACAGATAAAATCATAGGATTACGCATATACAGCCAGACACCCTAGGAGGAATGTCTGGCTACATAACCCCACTTTGCTTATGACATCACCTCACACAAGTACTTCACATTACACATGTGACTAAAAGAAATAACATTAGTAAAATCATTTCTGGTGCAATTACATCTCTTCACCTCCAGGGAATGCCCTTCTCTAGACATCCCCTACACAGTCCTTTTCTCCATTATGCACTTCTCAACCCTCCTCCAGCTGTAGAACGAAAGTTCCAGCCCAAGAGGAGTTAAAATGCTGGCTGATCCCTTGAGGGGTATTCCTTTCAAATCCTCAGGAAACTTAGGGTGACTTTTCTCTTTGTGCCGGTGGGATCCTGCGCTTTTCCAGCAGCTCCTCCCAGCACCTTTTCACAAGTGAGGGTGACCCCCCTCCTCTGGGGGACCACCAGGCACCAAAAACGATAACTTCCCCATGCTTTGCAAGGCATTATGGGGCGCTTGTGGCTCCTTCTTAAGAATATTTTATTAGCGGCTCTCCCGCTGTGCCGGGGAAAGCCTCGATGTGGGCCTCCGGCCGCTTCTTGGGCCTCGGTGGGGGGCCCGGTCCCACCCGGACCCCCAGGTGAGTGTAGGCGGCTCAGGGAGTCCATCCCCGGCCGCTCCTCCTCTTTTCCGGGGCCCGGTCCCACCCGGGACCCTCGCACCGCTGGTGGTCTTCCTCGGGGGCCCCAGTCCCACCCGTGACCCCCGCATGGCCATTTGTTGGAGGGGAGCCTGGGGAGACCACCCCCGGCTGCCCCTGCCAGCTCCCTGCCCGGCGAGCACCCATGCGTGCTGCCGCGGGAGCCGGCCCTCCGTTCTGGTCTGCCCGCTCTGGTGGACAGACGGGCCAGTCTTCACCGGCTTCGCCGGGCTTTGGGGGGGGGGAGTGCGACGTCACTCCCCCCCACCACCGCGGGGCCCGGAGATGGGGTCCTGGGTCCCGGAGTCTTCTTCCCGGGGGGTGCGACGGCGCTCCCCGCTGCTGGTTCTCCGCACGGGGCCGGAGATGGGGTCCGGGGCCCCTCCCCCTGTTTCACAGAGAGCGCACCGGTGCTCCCCGGCTTGTGCTTCTTCGCCAGGGGCCAGGGTGGGCTCCAGGCACCCCGTAGGGGTGAATCTTCACGGGGAGCACGCCGGCGCTCGCCGGCCTTGCTTCGGGGCCCGGGGTGGGGTCCCGGGCCCCCTCTGGTCACCTTCATGGGGGGAGCGCGGTGGCGCCCCCCTCCGGCTTGATTTCTGTTTGGGGGGCAGCCCCCGTCTTCTTGCACCTGGTGGCGCCCCACAGCCACTGGGAGCACTCTCCTTCGCCCTCCGGGTCTCCAAGAGGGTGGATTCAGCAGGGAGCTGTCTTCACTGGCTCCCTGCGCCAGCCTTTCACCTGGCTCTCCTCCTTGGCCTCTCTTCTCCCCGCGCAGAGGCCACTGCTTCTGCGCGCCGGTCCTGGGCTCTTCTTTTGGTGCTGCTAGGGGCCTGGGGGCAGTCAGGGGGTCTCTCCTTCCAACTGCCCATTGTGCCAGGCTCCAGCACCTTCAGCCTCAGCAGACCACACCCCAGAGAGAGCTTCTCTTCCTGTGCAAGCACTTTTTAAAAGTTGAGTAGGGGGCTGGCAGGAAGTCTCTGTTGGTCCTATCAAACAGTGACACATCACTTCCCTGCCCCTGCTCCCTCCTTCTTGTCCAGCCTCTGGGCATGTTCACAATGGCGTCGTCCAGGGTCTCTGGCCACATGTCTCTGAAGCCCCTTCCCCCCACGCTGCCTTCCCTCCTTGGTGCAGCCTGGGGCCTGGCACCCAGTGACAGCTGCTAATGGATGAGCTTGTAGCCCCACCCATCCTCTCTTCGTGGAGAGGAGGCCCTAGCTTGTGGAAGAAAGGTTATCAATCCATCCAGCTGAGGTCAGCCCTAAGCCTGGGTCTGGTCATGGCTGGCTCAGAGAAATATGACAGTTCTGGATGACCCAAAAGCAGTACAAATATGACTTTGGACTCTGCAGAATACTTCTTTTCACATCCGCTAGAGTGGACTTAAGTGCGTGTCTGGAATCTGTAGGCCTAATGGAAGTTAATCTAGCCCATGGGCTCCACATTCCCATGGGGAAAAACAGTAAGACACACTGACTTTCCCTGGCATGTTTATTTCCAGTGTATAACACTGCATAAGTCCTGCCACACCATTCACTTTGTAGCTGCTCCTGGACTGTGCATGCTAGGAATCTCCCCTGCGCAGCCCGTACACGTGTGCACACACATGTACACATGTGTCTGCATGTAACCAGCCTGGTGTCCCTTACTCCAGCTGCTGCGCAGTGGCCTGGTCAAGCCAGGGGGACACCAGTAAAATCCCCATGCAGTCTCTTACATCCTGAGTTCACTGTGGGTAAGTCCCAACTTATGAGGCTCCCCCACAGTAAAAGCTCAACAATTAGGTGCTCAAAAAGCAAAACATCCGGGCGGCCCATAGTGTCAGAATCACCTTCTAACACTTACCTTTAAAGAATGCATGATTGATTATACACGTAATATCTTGAAACTTCTGTGGAATGTCTATTTACACTATAAATCTTAATCCATCTTGTTTTCTCCTAATACATTTTGGTCCTTTGGTCCTTCATCAGGAGTAAATTCTGTATCGTAAATATAACTTTTAGTTTATCGACCTCCAAAAATTAAAGATGCAGTTACATGTTGAGTGTTATTGGCATCTTTTCAGGAGATCGGGCGCATACAACTTGTATCCCATGGAACTGGTCTCATTGCTCAGACATTTCCTGAGATGAGCCAATGATACATGCTTCTCAGAACAGAGAGGCAAGTGTACATGCATCTATGGAGATGGGGTCTAATGTTGAACTATCTCATGAGGGTGGTTCACCAGAAAAAGAACAATATAGGTCTTAGTACAGAGTCGTCTGGAGAAGTGATACATGGTATAATCATCTCTGGAGATGGGATATGTAGTACAAGCATTTCATGAGAATTTGTGCTAGTTCCTTACACTTATCTGATACAGTACTTGGAATGTGCATGTCAGGAGATATTTGTATTTGGTACACATCTCTGAATATATGCCGTCCATAGACAACAGTACATCCATAGTTGGCAACGGGGTGCATTGTCAACGAACGTCATCGGTGGGTACGTGGCACATAACGTTAAGCAGATGGGTGTCTATACGCAGAAAGCTTAGGGGAAGAATGTTTATACAGAGTGCTCAGGAGACGCACCCCAAGATGCATGTCTCTTAGGGGATTGCTTTAAGGGTACATGGATTTAGGGGAATGGAATCCTTGCATAATAGCCTAAAAAATTTTAATATTGCTTTCAAAGTCTCAAGATAAGGTGTTCATCGTACTGGTGGATTACAAGAAGGTGTTAAAAATTAAACTGGTACAAAGGATATGTTTTAGAGTTCAGATTACTCACAAGCACATGCTCAGTGCTTGCATTGTGGTGAAGAATTAGTGAGTAACATCCCATGCCTCATCTCCTGTCTTTTTTCCCCTACAGCACTTTTTTACTTCATTTGGCGCCCGAGATCGGACGTACATGATGATGTTCAGACTCTGGCAGAATGCTCTCCTAGAAAAGGTACATAACTCAGAAATCAGTACTTGGGACAGAGGGTATGCGTCGTACCTTGCATAGTAGTTCTCTTCAGTTGTATGCTCTCTCGAGAGATAGGGTATACGTGTGTGTGCATGTACTTTATTTAAAAGTCCTCTGTTTCTCTACCTGGAAGATTGTCCATTGTTGATAGTGGAGGGTCTATGTGGGAGTGGTAAGGTTTAGAGACATTGGCATTCAGAGAAGAGACCATAAACCCTTGTACATGTTTGAGGTAGCTAATGTATTCTCAACTGTGATACACCCTCCTCCCTTCTCTTTTATTACCACACAGAGTAGTAGTACGGCCCAATACCCTGTCAGGGTCATCTCTTCTACTGACTCTTGATCACAATATTGACTTTCAATACATTTCCACTCATTTCTGTTTAATATGCTTGGAGAAAAACTAAATGTTAAGGGCCCTTAAGTACATTTTACTGTTCATGCCTAGGGACTTCAGGGGTGTACTGAGGATTTTCTCTGAGGGCAACTGCTCAGGTTTTGCTTGATAAATATAGTGTATATGAACCCCAGGTAAAACAGCCACAGTAGATGGGGGGGTTAGTAAATTCAATGCCATTTATAGGGTAATTGAAATTATTTTGAGTGTACCCTTTTGGGAATTCAGAAATTAATTTGTCATATATAAAGCCAGATCTTATAATTTTATATATAGTAGTGCATATTCGACAGGCGCCTTATTTTATATTGTTTAAGGTAGAGCTTAAAACACTATACATGTGGATTAGTAAATCTGTATTACTTTACCTGGTAGCTTCATGGCCCTTTTCTCAGTCATGAAGCAGGGTTAAAAAACAAATCTGCAAACTTTCCCCTAAACTGCACCATGTTTAGATGTCATTGTTGTGGATACAGAAGACTGGCTGCATATCCCACAGCCGTCAAAGTGCATTAAAAACAGTATGGGACCTGTGATGCTACGTGCAGTGGGGACGATGAGAGTGAGTGTGGAAGCAGACTCAAGGGCATGGCTAAAAAAACCAAACTATTCTGTAACTTTTTTTGGTCTTTCAACTTCAGTTTATATAAAATAACGCTCAGCTTAAATGAATTAGTGCAAGTTAAGTTATCAGTGGAAAATGCACTATCGTACATTATGGAACCTCTATAAGTTTATTTATACTGCAGAGCTCTGTGTGTGTAAACAGAGAGCCACAGAATTGAAACCTGATTGGAGATTAGTGGCGTGTATATGTTTAGTACTACGAGGTCAGTTTGTGACAGAAAGCATGGTGAATATGTAAGTCATTATTTTAAACTTGCATTACAACCATTATAAGATAGGCTGCTACACTATGTGGAAAAAGGTTTAAGATAAATGTGCTTCCAAAATATTAATTTTCGTAATACCCAGACTGTATGTAGTGCAAAGGTTTCTTACAACTATGTTTCAAAGGCACACACTTCACTGCTCAGATGGTAACTTCCTTGCAATACCAGCCAAAAGATTACATCTGTGTCTTTAGGAAGCTTCAAGTGATTCTGGTAATTAAAGCCAATACCAGCTTCCAAGCACTGTTTACATTTGCAGATTGATCAATAGTGCACATTAACATTTCTTTAAGGCAAGCAAGGCACCCTGGCAAGAAAGCTTGTTTAGCTGTCTGCCCCTCCCTCGGTTTCACAGCACCGGGGACTACCTGCCCGAATGCAGTTGAAGCATTTCATGTGCAGGAACTAACCGTCCTGGGATGGTCATATTTACACAAAAAAGTAGGGGAACAGTTTTTCTCCCAATTAAGAGGGTATGGGCATGCTGTGCCTCTCAGATCCCACCCACTTCGACCACTGATATCCACAGAATACCAGGTTTCTCAACCTAAGGTTTATGTTAACAAAACATTGCAGTTTGAAACTTTTAGTCTAATTAATTCACTTGAAGTGAAAATATTTGTCCTATGTCCCTTTTTAAATAAGGAGGTACACTCACCCTATGTCTAAATGTCCTTGCTCCTTCCTTTGATCATGGTACATTTTCGTGCATTTCTTGGAATGGATAATACCTGCAAGATGTATGTCAGTAATCACAGACCGAGAAGTTTGTGTGTGTTCCTTTACTCTTGTTTTTTGCAGGTAGGGCCATCCATCCCCCAACCCTATAAATGTGAATGTGAAATTATCCAATAGTGTTGCAATGTGCATATTCGCAAGTGCACTTCAAATTCTGTCAAGGCTGTCTTTCAGTCCGTATTGGTAATTTATGTGCATTCAGTACACCTCGCGAAAGCAATCCTAACAAACAGATATATGTTTCAAACTAAATTTTAAAACACATTTTAATACTGAAAAAGTTCTAGGGGCTGGCGATTCCCTCAAACTTGAGAGGTATCAATAACTGAGTAGTTTTTTGATTTGATATATATTGTGATATTGCTTCTTTTTGATATGTTCTTAGCAAGCGAAAATACCATGTGTACCCTATGTTATGGCTTGTGTATTAATGGAGCCCTCAATCTTCACTTGAGCAACCAAACTCTTTTGAGGAGTTGGGTCCTGTGTTTACCATTCAGAATGGCATTTAGAGGAGAAGTTAATTTTGAGTTATTCTCGAAGATACAGCAGGATTTAAGAGTGTGTGATAGTAGATGAGTGGATTCAGGCTGAAGCAGTGCTTTATATAATGCCTGTTATAGAATCTTGTCTCGAAAAGTAAATTATTTTGCAGTTACGGTGATTGATTGTAAGGATATTTGGGGATTTACTCTTGGATAGTGCAGATGTATTGTGTTTCTTCCCTTTTTGTGTGTCTACGCTTGCAGTTCTGATTTACTGAAGTAAATTAGGTACCAAATGTTTTTGTTTTAACATGCAGGTTTGTATGTATAGTCTAGGTCGGGCTGTTATATTTTTGTTATTTGGATGCTTCAATACAATGGGTGATTCAGCTGCTTTTCAATTGGGTGCAATTTGTGATCAGTGGAATGGAAATCTATTCTCATAGTTTGCATATTCTGTAGTGTTTTGGCTCGATTACTACTTCGTGCTGGTACTAAGTAATTTTTTTCTGTGGGTAACTGAAAACGTTTGGTTTCAGCATTGTTACAGATTCACAAACTGTGGCAGACAAAGAAGTTTATCAGGGATGTTCGGAGCGTGTGTTGATGGTTGATGGTTTGACAGCAGAAGGTTGGCATCCAGGTGCTCTCTTACTGTTCACGTTCTCAAAGTGTTTTAAACTTCACTGTGATGAATTTGAATTTACTTTCAGTAGGTAATATATATTTTAAATAAGTGTAATTGTTAGTGCCAAAGGACTCAAGAAATACATTTATGAAGGGAAGCAATCCCTAACATTTTAACACAACAGGGGATAATGTACATAAGGAATGTGATGTAAACAGGAGTCCATATTTAACAGTTCTAGTAACCAGGGCATTTTCTAGTAGAAAATAATGTTATAGGTTATGTAGACCCCAAGGGAGATTCATTTCTTTTAACGTTTGCCCCTTCTGTCCGTTGTAGAAGGAGGAGAATTCATAAATTGTAAATGGGTTTGTGGTCTTTAGTAGGTTGTGATACCATTGTTTTGTTTTAAAGAGGAAGCATTAATAAATGTTATGGTTGTTATTTATTGTGGTTTGAAATGAAAAAGGGACACTTGAGATGAAGTTGATTCTTGTATAAGTTTGTTTATATAACACTCAAGTATGTCTTTACACCAGACTGTGGTAATTGAGGTTGACTATTACAATTGACGAAGGAGACTTACTGGGATCTAATAAAGCGATTTCATTAAAGTTTCTTTGTGTTTGTGCAAAAGTCTATTTTACACTGTGGATGGTTTTGCTATGGTACCTCCTTGAAGTAGTAATTTCAGATTTGCATGCAGATTTATTTAATTGTCGCTTTTTTCCAAATCTTTGATATTGATTTTTAATGTTTTTCTGTGAGTGGATTACTGGCTATTTGTATGTGCATGCTATTGTGTTGCATTTTCAAAAGGCTGAATCTGCACTTAACAACATGTGTGCTGGTTTCTCCTACTCCTCTATCCCTCCATTATGCTATTCAATCCAACTAAAAGACTCACATGTCCACCACTCAAATTAACTCATATTTCTCTATACAAATGCACAACTAATCCTTTTGTGCCAAAAAGCCCTTCGATGCCTCGTCAGGGGTAGTAAACGTGATATAAATATAATTACAGTACAACACGACACAATACTATCTATTTAAGTTTTCCCTCATCACTGATGCAGATAACTTTTCCTCCGCAGCCCTTATGTCCAAAGGAACTCTGGCACTTTGTCCATCAGTGTTACGGGAATGAGCTGGGACTCACCAGTGACGATGAGGATTATGTGCCACCTGATGATGACTTCAACACAATGGGGTAGGTCCCAGTTGCATATATTTGAGAAGTTTAATATATCACATAAGAGACCCCATCCAGGATGGCAATACACTTGATAACCGGTGAATAGATGTCAAATGGCATATGACAAAGTAAGGCAAAGTAAAAATGATCAAAACACATTAAATGGATATCTGGTACACATGATACAGGTAAGGGAATAAGGAAGTACCATCAAGTGTATTAAGGGGGACAGGAAGGAGGTCAGATGCACCGGAAGTGAGAATCAATTGTAAACACAAAAGAGATGCACCTACTCTTTCTGTGAAGATCCAAAGAGGACGTAATGCTGAGTTTCTGATATGTGCTCTGATGCTAAGTTGCTGCAGGTTAGGTGACTCTACAGCTCTCTTGCCATTGTCCATTAGCTGACTAGATAATCTTTCTAGTTCCCAATGTTGTAATTTTAGATCTGTATCCTCTACAACAGCCTTCTATGTACAAAAATGTTGGTATGTGTGTTGGAATTGTGATCATATTTTCTAAGCCCAAATACATTTTGTGGAAAATCCTAAAAGTCCTATAAAGTCATTTGGTTCTTTAAACTTGCAGTTTTGCGGCACTCAAATCTGTGTTGAACTTTATTATGAATTTTCATTTATACACTCTAAGCGGTATTCTCTACCCGCAGCTGCTAATTTTGGTTGGGTAGACCGTGGTGCCGCTCTATGTTAAAATGGACGTGTTCTTAGTGCTGAGGTTGTGCTGGTTAGTGATTAATCATCAGTCTAGGATATGGTATCAAGAGGTATAGAGCTTTTGTTTATATCTTTTTAATTAAAGTTGTATTGATATTTTTAAGAACAAAGCAATAACCTGGTAATCTGTCCCACAGCACAGTAAATGTTCATGTACACACCTGAACATATCACAGCACAAATTTGATAATATATAAACATTTTCGTCAATCCTTAGTCTTCTGTTCCAATAGATATGCCATTTTTTCTGCCACATGCACTTCCTAAGATGTTTATAAATGTCATAATTACCTATTAGGTTGTCCTGGTTCTACATTTACTGCATTATGGAGCACGATTTTCATCAACCTTCAGACAGATAGTCATCTGTCTAGATTAATAGATTTGGTTGCAAGGCTGTCTCAAGAGGAAGGCAACTGGGGCTCTTTGCCTTATGCCCCATGCGTTTTGGGGCTATGCTTTCCTTTTGCAACTTGTGTTTACTAATAAAACCGAATACCTGACTTTTTAATCCTTAATGCAACTTAACGTGGCAACACCACTAGGCGGAGCAAAATACTATGTTTACTACTTCTTGATTAAAAGACTTGAGAGCGCCTTTAAAATGTTTGGCCCTGGGCCCCATCAAGGTCTGACATTCCTGGTGGTTGAACTATATGACTCTGTATTGCCCTAGAAGATGACATGTTGTCCCGCAGACTGGGGCACAATGACATTTTAGCAGGTAGTCAAATGGTTTAAATATATATTGGCAGTTTATTTTGCAAAAGGTACAGTAGAATGGTAGCTAATTAGAACAATACAAAGAAAATAATCTATCCAATTTGCCTAAAGTGGCACTAAATGATGTGTCTGTTGGAACATGCCTGGAAAGGCAAATGCCTTTGAACACTGTCAAAAAAACACTCTAACCAAGATAAGTGTTTAATGATCATGGTTTATCAATGAACATAATAATTGGAAGGCTAGAACATGGAATCTTTAGAAGTGGCAGCTAATGCATGTATTGTATTGTATTTTGAATACCTGCGGGTTTCCTGGGGCTGCAGCTTGCCAATTGGCATTAGGCAAAACAGATATCTTATACGCTGTTTCCAAGAGCTCGAATTACTCAACCCTAGGGAAGAGCCATGTCTTTAAGCTCTTTCTAAATGGGAGTAATGATTTACTCTGTCTAATATGCAGGGGGAGAGTATTCCAAATTCGTGAGGCAGCTATCCCAAAAGCTCTATCGCCCATCCTAGATTTCTTGAATCTGGTGGTAGTTACCAAACATGCATTGGAAGAACGGAGATTTCTCCCGGGCTTATACCAGGCGTATACCAGGTGAATTTCTCCTGCATGGATATTGGACCCAGACCATGTACTTCTTTAAATACAGTGCAGAGAGATTTGAATAGAATTCTCTCCTTGATGGGCAGCCAATGAAGGTCCTTTAATGCTGCCATCGATGAGGACCTACGCTGCCTATTTAGTGACAGTTTGGCTGCTATAGGCTGAATCCTCTGCAACTTCAGTAGCACTGATTGTGGTGCTCCCAAAAATAACGAGTTGCCGTGGTCTAGCCTACTTAAAATTATACTCCTCACTACTATGGGTCTAGTAGCACTTGGAAGAAGTGGGAGAATCTGACGCAGTGCTCTTAGCAGAGAGAAACAAGTGCTAACTATCTTGTTAGCTTGTGACTCCATTTGAAGATGGTCGTTGATTAAAACTCCCAGATTACGTACTGTTTTAACTGGGACCAGTGGGTCATCCATAGGGGAAAAACTAAACTCAGATGGCAAAAGCCGCAGCACTTTAGCCGTGGAGCAATATACAACTTCCGTTTTTCCACCATTAAATTGTAATGATTTTGTCCTGAACCAGTTGGAGGTTTGTCGCATGCACTCCTGAAATGTTTCTAACGACACTGCTTGGTTTCCTTCCATGGAGAACACCAATTGTGTGTCATCTGCATAGTTGACTGTATCTATTCCAAAAGATTTAATAATAGGAATCAGTGGTCGCAAATAGATGTTGAATAGAATAGG
This sequence comes from Triturus cristatus, assembly GCF_964204655.1. NCBI lineage: Eukaryota > Metazoa > Chordata > Amphibia > Caudata > Salamandridae > Triturus > Triturus cristatus. The sequence continues at coordinate 72,099,288 of NC_140584.1, read as the reverse complement.
GCTTATTGCTGAGCCCTGTGGCACCCCATGACACACAATAGTCTTAGGGGATGTAAACAGCGGGATGGTCACTGCCTGTTGTCTGGCCATCACATATGATTGCAGCCACTTCAGTGCCCGCCCTCTTACTCCTATATTCTCTGGTCTCCGAAGCAGTGTCTTATGATTCACTGTGTCGAATGCGGCCGACATGTCTAGTAGTACTAGTACAGATGAATTACCAGTGTCGGCACGCATTCTCAGGTTGTCCAGTACAGTCACCAAAGCCGTCTCGGTTCCATGTCCTGGTCGGAATCCATATTGGTCCTTATCTAGTAGATGGTTTTCTTCTAAAAAATAAGGACAAGGATTTACTGACTGCCCTCTCCAGGATTTTTACTGGGTAGGGTAAAAGGGATATTGGTCTAAAGCTCAGAGGGCTTGTAGGGTCCAAGGATGGTTTTTTAAGCAGTGCAGTCACCACTGCCTGTTTCCAAGCTTCAGGGACGGTTCCATTTTCCAGTGACTGACAGCAAATCTGTCACAACCACGGAAATAATTCCAGCTGGACCTCTTTCCATATCCCATGTGGAAGGGGATCGAGGGGGAGCACCATGAGCGAGGCTGTTAAATGTGTCCTCAGTAAGAGTTTGGAAACACTCTAAGGCAGTCCAAAAGGTATCTGTCTGTCGCTCTGCAGCGGGTGTCTGAGATAGCTCATTTTCCCCCTCCACACCACTGTTATTATTCATGGTCAGGCCCCCAACAATCTTATTGATTTTATCCTCAAAATGGGCAGAGATATTGTCGCAGAGTTTCTGTGTTGCAATTACCTTATTACCCATGCAAACAGGATTGGTTGGGTCTTTTATAATACCAAATAGTGTTCTTGTACTATTAGGTGCTTGCACAATGGTTTTTGCGTAGTACTCCGCTTTGGACTCGGAGATGGATTCCTTATACGAGGCCTGTAGTAGTTTCAGTTCTCTTTTATCTAATTCCGTATACGACCTCCTCCATTTCCTCTCTGCTTGTTTGCAATTTTTCCGCATTAATCTTAGCTCCTCGCTGTACCAGGGGGCTGAGGGTTTCTTCCTATTCTTCAGCCTTTTTATAGGAATAATCTGATCTAAAGTGCTACCTATAAAATTACAGTAGATTTGGTAATTTTTCTCTACCGAGTTGGTAGGGACAAAAAGACTCTGTACTGGGAAGGTCGGCTGTGTTCTGTTTCTCAATAGTTTGGCCCATTCTCTGCCCTTGCGATAAGTTGTTGACTGATTGCTACTATTAGCTAAGCTAGGCAGTGTAATCCTAAAATGGATTAAAAAGTGGTCAGTCCAATATTGAGGTAATACCTCAATCACCTCTGTCTCACTACAATTTGCGAACAGAAGGTCCAGGGTGTGCCCTCCCTAGTGGGCGGCTGATGCACAAGTTGACGCAAGTTAATACTCTCGCAGATTTGTATTAGATCTCCGAGGTGGGGCCCTGAATTCCCATTGTCCTTCAGGTTAAAATCCCCCAATATGATCTTCCTAGAGTGGGTTAGGGTCAAATTGGTGAGGGTATCAAACAAAGCTTGGTATTGTGTATTTAGACTTGGGGGCCTATAACAGATTATTCCTATTAATATCTTTCCTCTTGCCTCTTGTAGTGAGAAGCCTAATAGTTCAATACCGTCCACATCATCAATATGTAGTGGGGTGAAGTCCCAAATCTCTTTAAATATCGCCCCGAAGCCCCCTCCCCTCCCTGATATCCTAGGTTTACGAAAAATGTTATAGCTTTCTGGGCATGCAAACCTCAGCTCTACTGTGGTATCACTGCTAGTCCACATTTCGGTTAGGAACATTACATCTAAGTCGACACCTTCTATCATGGTTGAAACTTCTTCATGATGTTTCACTAGGGACCTGCTGTTAATCAGTTCACATTTTAATCCACACAGGGACTGGGCATCAGAAGGAGTACTGTTATTTGTATCCATATCTTTGTGACCCCCCCTAACATCCCTCTTACCAATATGAAGCAGTTGTTCCCTAGAGTAGCATAATCTTCCATTTCCTGACAGAAAATTTCTCAGGATTTGTCAGATTCAACAATTTGAGACTAATAACTGTAGAACTGGGAAGAAGTGTGGTGCCGCGGCTAGGGCGACTGACTCCGGAATTTGGGGATCACGGTTCGATCCCCGGCACCTGCGGCAGATTAGGCCAGCTCCATGTGACTCTGGGCAATAGCTTGCTTAATCTTCCCCACAGCCCCCAGTGCCTAGAGACCCTTACGGGTGATTGTTCGTGCTTTACAAATGTGGATTATTAGTTATGGTGGCATTTATCCATTTGTGAGAAGGAAATCATGTTTTAGGGTGAGAAGGAAATTTTGTTTTTAGTTCATTTCGCTTTAGGTGTGAACATTTTAGCCATATTTAAATATTTGTTAGGCATGAGGAAAATGTTGTGTATTTTGAGTTGACTTAAATGAAGATACCAAATCCGTCAGTTAGTTGTTATCCAAGAGACTCTACCTAAATAGTGGGAATTAAGTGTGCAACAAGTAACAGGAGCTGGTGACGAGAGACTAGAGACTTCTCCTACTTTATAACATGTTGGCAAGAAAGGACTCAACCATCCTAGTACTATGCAATTTATTACAGAACTATATTTGTAGGCCAATAGGAAGATTTTGTGGTCCTCTAAAAGAATTAGGAGTCAATTGTTATAATTTTTTTTAATGTTTAGGTGTTAACACCATCATTGTTGTGGTGCCTTGTCCCACGTGGAAATCTGATTGGATGTTGCCGGTATAGTTTGGTTCATCCACGCAAGCATTGATATAGTATTCAACACAGTTTTCTACAATGTTCTAGAGAAAATGTAGCCTTGCAATGGAATGAAAAGTGTCACAGCAGTTTGGGTCAGCTGTTGCATTTTTAAGCAGATGTATAACATGATCAGTTATTAACCCCTTGTATGCGCACGACGGCTCCCGGCCGTCATGCATCACGGTGGGCGTGTGCACACGACGGCCGGGAGCCGTCGTAATCCCGCCCACCGTTTATTTCTCCCACACAGCGCGGGAAATAAACCCGCACCCAAGGGGTTAATAAGTCAGGAACAGAGCTGTGTTTTATCATTGAATTGATAACTGCAAGCCAGTTTGGCATCAAAGCGTGAATGGATTTTTGGCTATGAGCTTTGGTAGTGTGTCAGTCACAGAAGGGTTTGTGTCAGTTGTGAGGTCTTTGTGAGAGAAAGTGGGTTTCTGTTGCAGTAACCCCCCCCCCACTTTTTGCCAGACTACAGATGCACTTTCACTTGATGTGCCCTGGGTCCCTGCCAATCAGGTTCCCAGGGCCTGTGTTCTTTCCCCAAAACTAACCCAATTGGCATCTCTGGCCACAGGTCAGCCCCTGGTAAATGGTACCACAGGTACCCAGGGCACTGTGACCAGGGAAGACCGCTAAGGGCTGCAGCACTCATTGTGCTACCCTTAGAGGCCCTGTACCTTTACACACACACACTGCCTTTGCAGGCTGCGTGTTTTGGTGAAGAGTCGACATGGCATACATTCCCGTGTGCCATGTCTACAACCCACTGCCCTGGCATTGATCAGTCACCCCTCTAGCTGGGTGCCCTATGCCAGTGGTGAGGGTACAGGTGCATGAGCCCTGTACCCCTACAGTGTCTAAGTCCATTCTTAGGCATTGTAAGTGCAGTGCTGCCATTAAGAGTACATGATGCTGGGAGCTTGTCATTACGAACTCCACGGCACCATATTGGCTACACAGAAAACTGAGAAATTGGGTATCAAACTTCTCAGCTCTCAGCACATTAAACCCACACCGATGCCAGTGTGGGATTTAATGAAAATTGCACACAGATGGCATCTTAGAGATGCCCCCTGAAAAACGACCAGCCTCTGGTGAGTTCCCTGACTGGCACTCACCAGCCTGCCACCACGAGACATGTTTTTGGAACCCTAGGGTAGGAGCCTTCGCTCCCTGAGCCCAGAAACAAAGCCTTTCCTGGGCGGAGGTGTTCACACCTCCCCCAGGCCAGGGGAGCTTCAAAGGCCAGGCAGCCTTTTTAATGCGACTCCCAGCCTTTCCTGCTATCAGGAGCAGGCCCCCTTCCTGTCTCCCCTCCTTTTCATCGGGAAGACAGGCGGGAAAGACTAGCTAGCCCAGAAGGTGTGCCCACTTCTGCAAACTCCACCCCCAGGTGGGATAGGCGGGCTGAAGCCCACTCTTCAGGGCCCGCCATCTTGGAGATGGCAGGCTCTCCCCAATCAGGATTAGGGATTGTGCTCACTCCCCCACGTGGGGTGAGCACACCAAGGGTGTAGTCACCCTAAGGTCAGTAGCCCAATAGCTACTGACCTCGAGACCCCTAAAAAGCCCCCTAAATACAGTATTTAGGGGGCAGCCCTCAACCAAGAAATCAGATTCCCGCAACCTAAGAAGAAAAAGGACGAAACAAGACGCCCAGCAGAGGAGACTGCAGAGAACAACTGACTTGGCCCCAGCCCTACTGGCCCGTCTGCATTTTCCAGAGATCCTGCACCAAAAATCGTCTTGTCCTGCAGCCAGCAACCTCCAGATTCCCTGAGAGGACTAACTGCCTTCAACAAAGACTGGCACTTCTGTGAACAGCAGCTCTGTTCAGAAGAAACACCAAAGAAAGACTCCGAGCCTGCTGAGGAAAAAGAAACAAGACGCCTGGAACCAACATAGCACCCGTCATCTACGGCCCGAGTTAGAGTGTCCCACATGTCCCAGCAAGGTCCCCCAGCGCTCCAGAGTCGGAGTCCACTGTGGGTTGACCACTCCAGGACTCCCCGGCGTTGCCTGCTGCCTCTGTACGGAGACCACCCCAACATGGCCCAGTAAGGTGAAATCCAACCTCAAAAGACACCCCTGCATCCAGCCGCCCTGCACCCTGGAGAAGAGAACCCGAGGTGCACCTACGTTCCCGAGCCCTCCAACTTACCTGCCCAGCTGTTGGTTCCTCCCGGAAGTTCTCCTGGTACGAGCGTGCAGCTGAAAACCAAAACCGAAAATCCCCATTGAAAACAACAGTGCACCTGATGCCAAAACAGCACCCTGCACCCAGCCGCCCCTGCACTTTTTGTGCTAAACAGGCTCCCCTTTTGCCCTGAGCCTAACACCAGGGGCTTGGCTCCCACACCCTTGTGGCCTGCTCTTCAGCAGCCACCAACCGAAGGCCCCCTATCCCCCATTGGATAACATTGGGCTTCAGCACTCTGCACCCAGCTGCCCTAGTGCCGCTGAAGGTGTAACAAGTGCATCCTTGACCCTGGGTGACAACGGAGTCTACCCCCAGAACCTCAACTCCCACTACCAAATACTTACCTTAAAACCGATAACACTATTTTCCTCTGTAGGATAACATTGACTGTTTTTCTTGGAAAAGTCTCAAAGTGTGGAGTTTGAAAATGTAATGAAATTCTTTAAAATTGTACTGTTTAACAAAAACGATTTTACTTACCTGTTTACAGGAAATGTTCCAGAGTAGTATCTAGGCATACTACTCTGTGTAAGAAAAGTAATCCAAAAAGTAACTTACCTGGTATTTTACTGAAAAGCCCATTCAAGTCTATGTACTGTATTTACAACATATTGCATTTCTCTGCAACTATACTGTAAGTCAAAACAAAGTGCATATGCAATTACAATTCAAACTGTTTGCAAACTGCATTATTACTGTAAAGTATTTATTGCTCACCTGTGCCAGTCTTGCTTGGTTCTAGAAAATAAAATAACTAAAAGAATATTTTCAGTCTTAGTGTGTGTGAATTCATTTGCTGACTGAGTGTGTACAACAAATGCTTAAGACTGTCCACTGAAACTGCCTTACTGATCGACCACGCTAGCAAAAATAGAGAGTGAGGTTCTATCTAACTTTGCCTCAGCCTACCTTTGGGGTTCCACTGGACTCTGTGCACACTATACCCCATTTTGGTATAGTATATACAGAGCCAGCTTCCTACACCCCCCTCTTATTTCTTTAAAATTAGACTATCTAACATAATTTTTTCTTGGTGATGTTCATGTTATAGGTATCTAAGGTGCAGTAGCAGAGTGCTGTCTGATTAGGCTTGTTTGGTGAACGCATCACATTTATCTGCTCCGATTCCAAATGTAGTCTCCACAGATGTACATGACTCTTTCAGCATTTGAAAGTACCTTCTCAGTCTATTTTTGGCTCCTTACAGCTGGTTGCTGAAGTAGTTTGCTTTGTCCAAGTAGATATTTGGCTAGTTAGCAGCTCTTTTAGATTGTAAAGTTTGTCTTTTGGAAGCAGTAGGGATCTTCCTCCATTTTCTCACAATGCCTCTCATGTTTTTTCTGGCACTGTTAAAATTAGAAAAGTACCATGTGCTAATTTTTTTAAACCTATTTTAAAGTGGAAGGTCCCATCTTTTTGAGTGAGGATGATGTAATCTCATTGTACAGAAAGGGGATTGACACTGTAGGCTCACAGTGCGAAATGGTGACCTTTGTTTGGTGGAAGCGGTTTCACACTGAGTTCTAATCATCACCTGTAGTTTGCCAAATTTCACTCTTTGTAGATCTCTACCCCAGGTTAACTTTTTTAATGGTGAGTGATAGATTTGCTCTGCATATTTTGAACAGTGAAGAGGATCACAAGGTGTTCTGAACAACCTTCAGGAAAACCTCAAGAGTCATGGAGCCCAGTTTTGCTAAGAGACAGTGAAGAGAACCTCCTTTTGTTTTTTGAAGGTTTTTTTAACAAAACTGAATTAAGTTATTATTATTTTGGAAATAATACAGTTTTATTAGCATGGTTATTCTCAGAGCTCCATGGGAGGTTGAAATCTCACAGAAAAATATAGTTTTTTTGTCAGAAGTTGGCTTCTCATAAATTCAAGGTCCTCAGCCATGAAACTAATTCTATCACCTGGTGGATGATAGATGATATGATATGACGTCCACCTGAAGCCACTCCGGAGAGTGTAAAAAGATATTTATGATCAATTTAAGAGATGAGCAGCAAACTAAGGTAAATCCACTGCCAACCTTTCCTACTCTGTCAAGTTAAATAATCGCCTAGGGGCTAGAAGGTTCATATGTGGTTATAAGTGTCTTGAGTACCGTCTTTCGGTCAGAACCATGCTGTCGAATTTACTTTCCATGATTAAGTCATCTATTTCTTTGTTCTGAGCTATTACTGATTTCCAAGAAGGAAACACCAGAAGGTAAGCCTTGTCCATTTAAGATTCCTGGATCTAGAACAGCAAATGCAACCACATTTTTATTGACATCATATATGCACCAAATCTTCTTCATTTCTGAATAAAAGCTGAAGACCTGCCTGTTCAAGGAGCACTACCCCTGACCTAGCAGTATACCCTTGACCTTCCTCCAGTAGTGTCTTTCCAGGGGTCATGTCCTCCATTGAGCACTATGTTGCTTTCAATCTAGGTTTGCATTCTGCAAATGTCATCTCAAATATATATACATACATATAGTTGAGGAAGCACCAATGGAATTTTCACATTGTGTCATCTTTCAAGACATTTTAAATACTTTGGTATGGACTAGTTTTGAGACTTTAATATGTTTGGGATATCTACGATAGGATTCATATGTATGTGAAATAATTCTGGGTTTGGTCAAGACTGGTTTAGATTTTCCGGGCAAATCTATTAGGGTTTCAGTGTATTATATGTCATAAAGTGAGGATGATTTTTTCAAGCCACAGTAGCTGTCGGTATTTAAAAGATTATCCCTTCAGGCATATACAGTTGTGCTATAAGGAGATGGTCTGCACTTGAGTTTGTAAGAGGCTCAGCTTGATCGACATCTATGTGTGTGCAGCTGGATATGTGGCTGTGCTTAACTCTCTAAGATGACCAACTATGTCTCTGTTTGTGTTTGATTTGAGTGTCTGGTTGAGGTTACCGTTGGAACATAGGTGTCTGTTTTATCAGAGGTAGAGATAGCTGAATCTAACTTTGGTAGAATAGATTTAAAACTCTCATATACATTAAGAATCAGTTCTCTGGTGCATTCAAGACAAAGTGTGATACTAGTAATATCTTTTAGCTGGTATACATTTGAAGAGCGCAAGCACATGTCTGAAACCAATTGGACAAGGTGATGGTTCAGGCTCAGAGCTTAAGTGTCTGAAAATCTGAGAAATAGTCATGGTTTCATCCAACAACTTCAATTCATCCAAAGGATTTACCGAGTTGGGCTGGGGGACATGGTATGAATCTTCTGTTGCAGAAGAGGCTAGGGGATGAGTGTGTTGAATGGATGTCATTGTTGAAATATGTGGAGTGTGTGTGGTTTGACAGTGGAAACTTGTGTCCAGAAGTCACTTTTCTGGGTATATCTTTTGGTAGGAGGGAGCTTGTACTTGGATAAGACAGATGGGCGCTAGAGAGGGCAGACCTTCATGTGTCTACATTGAGCAGGAGCGAGCTTGCATTTAAGGGAAAATTCAATGTGTATTTATTAAACGGGTAAGAGTTAGCATCATCACTGGCTCAAGAGAAGGTGGGTGGGCACAGGAGCAAAAAATCTGGCCGTTGATGCAGCTGGTAAGAGCATATGGGTAGAGGATGAAAGCACTAAAAAGGTATGGAGGGTTCAAGATGAAGATGGAAAGAAAAGAAGGTATGAAAACCAGAAATAATATCATGGAGTTATAGATGAAGAAAAGAGGAGAGAAATGGAACGTTTGGGAGATCTCCTGAAAAACAAAAGAAAAAAGAAAACATCAGCTGAGGGTGGGGTTCTCTTTTCACCACTCTTCCCAATTTGCTAATTTACTTCAGTAGAAAATGGCATGCCACCCACTTACTCAAACAGCAGTGACAACTTATGTATGCTTAATGAAGTTATCCTGGTCATTTGGTAATCCAATGTTTTTTAACATCTCAATTGGGCAGGAGAAACGTTTTGTGCCATCTGTACCAATGATCAAACACTGTTCATCCTTAAGGCTTCAGAAAACGTGTTACCCACACTTGACACCTGGGCAGTAATGGCGCAGCTCTTTTTCACAATCTGAGTGGCGGGCCATGTGCTTCCTCCTACTGAAAAATCAATGTTATGCAGACTAATGTCTTTGTTCTTGCCTTGTCTACCAGGTTTTGTGAAGAGATCCCTGTAGAGGAAGCTGAGGTGATTGACAACTCCTCCAAAAGCAATATAGATGTGAAACCTGATGCCAGTCCCCTGATGTTTGAGAAGTCCCTCACCAACAGCACCTTGGCATCTACCGGAAGCAGTGAAGCCCCCATTTCCGTAATTATTGCTCTTTGGCTTCTTCTCATGGCTTTATTGTGCATATGCTAAGTCCAAATTTTATATATATTATATGTGTGTGTGTGTATGTCACGAGGCAGGAAAAATCCTCCTCTTGTGATTTGGGTTAACAGTGACCTATGTACATGCCTGCAATGCCCAGCCATTAGGCCGACAGTGGTAATGAGTGCACATCTATTATGAATAAGGCATAATGTTGTAGAATGGAGTAAGCAAGGGCAGATCGTGTGCAGTTCCAAGAGATGGCCATCAGATCAGATTTTTCAGCGTAAAATATTACTAAAAATGCACTGCACAATCCTCTATGTTCTGATCTGCTATGTTGTGTTCTGTTGTGCTTTTGTGTACTATGTACGTTTACTGACCACAACATTCTCCCCAAATTCTTGCCACTAGTGTTAGTGTGCAGCAGCTTAGGACCGTGGCAAGGTTGTTTTGTTAAACCTAGTCTGCATTGGATTTGAAAGTAGCAGACATCTATTTTTTTCAACACAGAAAAAAGAGTTCATGATGCAAAGCTAGTCCCCATGTGATCACAGTCCACTGCACTAATGTTAACCACCACCACATGTGTATAGCATTGGGTGTTGTGTATATTTATTTTGTGTCATTTCGGATACAACGTCCATTGCCAAAAACACAAGACAAGCAATATAAAACATGATTAAAATTAAAAGAAACAAACAAATCTCAAAATTCAATAAAAGCAGTTAAATAGATCGTATCTTGCCCATTCCACCATACTCCAACATGCACCAATTTATCGTAACTCGATCCAGTGGAAAATAACACGTAAAGGTCCCCATTCCCGAACATCAGTATAATGCGACTGGTAGAGTACAAAAGTCTGTAAGCAATTATTAAAATGATAAATGCCTAGGAATCACTTTAATGGCTTTACATCGAATGACTCAAGCAGAGTATCAAAATGTGGCTACTGTAAAGACAACCATAGGATTCGTATTGGTCTCACAAATGCTTAATGCCACAAGATACTGCCTTATCCCATATAATGTACAAAACAGTGTTTTCTTCTTGCTCTGCTATATGCTTTACAAAAACCAAATTATGACCTTCTGTTTCACCCTGGGACTTACAAGATGGACACGTGCTGGAGATTTGACCCTCAGATTGCCAATCACTGCAAAAGGAGGCTGTTGGCACAGTTTCCAACCTGAACTTTATATAGAGCGTTGCAGCTAACCTTGGTTGAATATAATCTGACAAACACCTCAAATGTGTAGTTCCATTTAGTGCAAGCATGTTGTTGATGCTCTCTGAAATATCCAGCAGTATTAAATGCTGATTTACAGAAGTCTGTGGTCACTATAAGGTGGATAATGCCTGACCACAGTGATTATTGTGCATTGTCTTTAGTGGTCAGGGTGCAAGGGTTGTGGAAAGACCATGGTGAGCCTCTAGTACATATTGAGAGAGAACAGTCAATGATATGGAAACTCAACTACCAAAAAATAGGCTCTACTCTTTTCCAGAAACTAAATAATGAGGGTGCACATGTCTCTGTGCAATTACTACTGTTCAGATATCTGCCACAATGCACGGCAAATTAAGCATTTAAGTCTATGATCTCTGCAGCTGATAACTACTTCATATGATCTATCTTCACTACACATTTACCATTGTAGGTGTCCATATGCCCAAAACTAAAAGTAATTATTCTATAGTGCATATTGGTACATCAATAATCAGTGTGGTGAACACTGCAGTGATCAGCCAAGGTGGACATCACTGGTCACTGAATAGTGCAAAAGAACAGAAAGTAATAATTGACCCACAGTGAGCAGGTAAAACACCAAAACAGTGATGAGTGGTTTTAGTGCACTCATAACATATCAGTAATCTTAAAGTAGTGCCTGTTGTGTGAGAAAAAACAGGGGTATTCAATAAGCCTGAGGATTAATGTTATTTAGATGTCAGTGCACAACTACATACAGCAGCGGTAACTGAGAAGTCACATGCACAGGAACGCACATGTCCATGAACCATGTTGATAAGCAAAATACATTTGTGTGCAATTAGATCCATGTGCAATGCACATGGAGCAAGCATTGTTTGTAAGATGGGAGACAAAGTAAATAGAGGGATAAACAATCAGTTCAGAAGGACTGAGAGTTACAGCGCCGAGTGAGGGCGAATGTAATATGTTTGAAGTTCACAGTTACTATAATTATCATAGTAAGACTTAGGTAATGCACAAAGATTAGTGACCACTATGCAGTGCACAAAAGCGTAGTGTTTATTTGCCAACATACAAAGGCATTTAACTGTAGCATTGGTCTATTGGAAGTATGAAACAGACTATGTCACTATAAGGAAGTGTGAAAGCAGACATTGATGACACTATAATTGGAACAGAAGTGTTCCATGGAAAGCATGTGTGTGTTTCAGACCCAATATAAGCACCAGCATGTACATCTATATTTATTCTCTCCTACAGTTTGATGGCAGTCTGCCTGAGGAGGACCTGGAGTGCCCGCTGGAGAAAGAGTTGATGATAGCCAAAATTGAAGGCGAAAATACAGAGTTTTTACCTCCTGTCACAGTCACCTCCCCCTCCTTGGACTTCAATGACAACGAAGACATCCCTACAGAGCTGAGCGACTCCTCGGAGACTCACGATGAAGGTGATTGGCTTGGGAAGTTGGGAAGTTTACCAAGGTGACAGCAGACTGGATGGCAGGTGGTAATAGGCCGTCATGTGGAATCTCCAGTTGCAAAGGGATTAGCGATTGAGAAAGGTCAGTGATATCCAAGAACCTTTAAAAGGAGGAAGATGTTGTACAAGTGTGGAACAAGGGATATTCCAGTAATGAAGAAGAAGATTTTGTTGGATTGGGGATTATAAATAGGGCAATATGAGGCACAACAGTAATGATTAGGGACCCGGATTTCAAGGTCCGCATGTTGTACAATATTTATGAATAGGATAGATTGAAATTCAAACATCATGAGCTTGGGTTCATTAGAGACAAGAGTAACCGTTATAAAGAGCATATGAAATAAGAGTGATGAATAGAGATACTTGAGATAAAAGAGTAAAAAGTAGGGGCATTGTGAGGTAGAGAGTGATGCATAGGGATGCATGAGATTCAAATGTAAAGGTTGAAAGGAGAGTGAGGTGCAAGAGAAGTGAACTGTAGCAGATTCTCTACAACTAGGGCACTTGGAGGTAAAATGAAGCTTTGGTACCATATGATAAATATACCATGACAAGGCTTTTTGATAGGTAAAGTTGCTTTTTACAAAATTAGTGGCACTAGCTGAGGCAAGCAAGTTAGATGTAATTGACATTTGGTGGCATAGGCTGAAATTTGGTGAGGGTAAGCTAAAGTATGATGGCAGGTAACATGGATTGGAAGGTAGGTATTACAGGAGTGAAAGTGGACAGACATAAGTGGGTGAATGTATTGTTATGAATCTAGGTAACATGGGATGAATGTGTAACGTTTCCAATTGAAGTTTGAACACTTGGAGGAGAAGCTTAGTAGCATAGGTTGAAGGAGGAAATCTCCGACTAAAAGTGGACCACCAATAGTGAGAGAATGGGACCAAGACCTTGATTGGTGCTGCTCAGCAGAGAAGGTAAATTACCAAAGCCCCTGAAAATGGGAGAAAGTGTGGGGAATGTGGATTAAGTATAGAGGATTGTAACTGCGGGGACTCAGGCAAACTAGAATACAAGGGGTTGTCATTGCTGGGGTGGGTATAATGAATGATGGACTGTCAAATGGGATAGGTGCTGGGAAGGAAGTATTGATTGCCTCCGGTGGTATGAGCTCACAAATGACCAAAATTATCTGTGTTTGTGATATTGTATTATACATAAATGTACTTAATAAAATAGAAGAATTCCCGAAAAATAAAAAAGTGGACCACTTGGCATGGAGGTAGATCACACAAGTGAGTCTGAAACAGTTGAGATAAATGGGGCACCTCAATAACGAGGAGCATTGCTATATTAATTGGAATATGGCTGGCTATTAGCATGAATGTTTGCCATTTGGAATGTGAAGGTTTGTGGTTGTTGAATATTGTTGGAGAAAGAGGCGATTCTAAATGGAGATAACTGGATCAGGCTCTTGGTGTCTCGTGGGTTTGGCAGACTATGTGTTACATGAGATCATATAATGTTTTGAGTTGGAGCTAGGAGTTGTTTAGTGTAGAAGTGGGTAATGTTTGGTGAAAAGGATAATACTTAATGAAGATGAGTGGTCTGGTTGAAAGCGATAATTCAGGCTGACCTTTTACCTTACTAGTGAAAGGTGTGTTGGTCTCATCATGAAGTTTCGTCAGCATCGATGAAGGTTGATGCTAAGATTTGGCTCACATTGAGTTGTTAGAAGGGAACACACTGCTTTCAAATGTGAGTGATTCAACTCTAGCTGAAAATAAGTGGTCACAGAAAAGGTACCCTAACTAGTAAACCTAGATGTAGTCCAGTATCGAAATGTAGGCATTCAAGTGAAATCATATCAACATCTTCTAGCAATGTCACTGAAAACATAACTTCTGGCTAGGAGCTGCGGAACCTTTATTTGCATCCCAGACCTTTTCCCAAATGTGTGCTTTTTCAGAAGAAAAGGGCATGTCATGGACCTGAGATAAATACATCTTCCAACCCAGCTCTCCTCAAAGCTGTTTTATATTCCTAAAACTCCTTGTTTGAGCTTGGGTAAAGTGTTTGACCACGCATTGTTTCTTCATATTTTTCAAAAGTTACTTTGGTCAAAAAAGGAAGGAGAGCAGGATAGCTCTTATAGGTGCCAGTGAAGGTGCTGAGAGATTCCTAGTGTCACTGGCCTATCCTCTCTTATACGATGTGATTTACTTTTTGTTCCTTTGTATGACGATTCACAAAGGGGGGAATAAACAGTCAGACATTTAGCTTTTTAGGTTTTCTCCTACATTTGAAGTTAGTATGGAACTCTTTGGAGTTTGACAGATGCTCCCAAGAATACTCCTGGAAATCTATGAGATAACATATGCAAGGAAATCGGTTTATTATATGGTGTGGTTGTGCAACCTCGCTGTGTAATAAATAAACTCAATAATCCATCTTGGGACCTTAGCTCAACCCTGGGTATCCATGGCATCGAGCAGTCAGGCCTTAAAAAAAGGAACTAGTGCAAACCATTTAGAATTAACAAAACAATTGATTTAGAAAGAAACATGACACAAAGGAACTCAGACACCTAATTATAAAAATTGATATTGCTTTTAAGACTTTTTAGACACCAAAACGAGCACAATCTACCAAAGGAGTCTGGAGATACAAATTATCAAGGAAACTGTAGATCACTGCTTTTCCCTCAAAATGCAAACATGCATTGGTAACTACAGTGGTTAGTGATTATTTGAGAACTTGTGAAAAGTTTTACAAAGTTGTGTTCTGGAACTGCAGTCTGATTTGAGTGCAACTCCATCAGGGAACAAGTCACAGAGACCAGTGAGACTTAGCAGGACAGTTACATTACAGTCAGAGCAGTCTTCAGACTACTTCCTTTCTCTATAGGCAAATTGCCATAAACATCAATAGATTGGTCTTATTGCAATAGATACAGGATGCTGAGTATGCTGTTGATCCCAATCTGGTTGATTAAAGTCTTCTTGAGGCCAACCCTCTGTCCACAAACATGGTGGTGTGACTTTTGCCACTGGGGTCAGTGTCCCTCAAAGTCCAGGTGAAGTCCAGCCAAAAACCAGTTGGCACTGGTCTCTGATCACAGCGAAACCAGTGTTTCCCTTTGACTGAGACTTCTGTGTCTCTTCCGGGTCCAGAGGACTTGGGTGCAACTTTTGAGATCTGAGACTCAGTCTTCCTGGCTGCGCTTCAGCGACGATCAAGCAGTTGTGGCTACCAACTGGGCAAGGTGGCTTCCTCAGCTTTTGTAGTCTTAGAGCTGTAACAGGAAGTCAGCCAAATGACTCCCAGAGTTAACTTCTTCTGCCTGAGGCTTAGTGAGGATGTTTCCTGAGCAGGGCACCACAAGCACACTCCTCACTTTGCTAGCCCAATCATAAGCAGGTGCCTTTCAATCTTGGGTGTAGTCTCTCTGCTGGGTCCAGGGCACAGCAGGACAGTCCTTCTATTATCCTTTCTCAAGTGTAGATGTGATCTGAGGTCTGGATGCCAGGGGTGCTACTTTTATGCCCACAACTTGACCTCTGGGGATGCACTGACTACTAGTCAATAGTCTAATTTGCCCCCTCCCTCCTGAAGACAACTGTGTGGCATCTAACTATCCCAGAGTGCAATATTCTGCCCACTCCCACGATGAAAGAAGCCTTTTCTCGGTGTGCGGAGCTTTGTGGCCCACCTTAGAGGTGTGGCTACCTGAGGAGTTCACACCCACGGGAAAAATGGCTTGGCAACTGTTTTCCCCGCTCTTTTCCAGACACCAACTTGTCTACCAGGACAAAAGGTCATCCCCTCTCATGTGTGTCCCCCATTTGCCCTTCAAAGGCGTCTACCCTTTGAAGCTTGCATCTTTGATTCACACCCTGTTTGGCTTCCTGCCAGGCAGAGGTAAAACCTCTTTCAATGGCAGGCTTCTATTGTGTCCTTCCCTGGGAGTCATTCATACATCTCCCGCTGGCCAACAAACTTGGGCAACAAGGTGGCAAATTTCTAAAGTTGCCTTTTATTCAAACATACATTAAATTGGGCAATAAGTTCAGTTTAGTGCAACAATTGTTTTGATACCTTGATGTACCAACTTAAGTAGACCCATTCACAAGTTAGCACAGCTGAGTTGTCAGCGTGTAACCCTGTACTTGGCAGACTGGCTACTAGCCTTTCAACAGTAAAAATGGCAAATTTTGGTTTTTACTTTTAGGGCATATAGAAACACATGAATTTCTTTGGATTATATAGAACCCTGCAGTAGGGCTCGACAGACCTACCTAGGGGTGGCTTACATATATTAAAAAAGAAGGTCTGCACTTTATCGTTCTTTTAAATAGTTGAGTTAGAAGTTCAAAACTGCTCTATCTGTCTGCAGTGGCAGGCTCGGAGATGTTTTACTCTGTCACTCTCGTTGTGGCACAGTAAGTGCTGCAGTCTTTGAGGGATTCTTTAACCCTCGGGCCCTGTGTGCACTTTGTACTATATACTAGGGACTTCTAATTAAGTCAACTTATGCCAATTGGGTAAATGCTGATTAAACATAAACTTTTAAGGGTTAGTGCATTGGCACGAGGCCTGGTTAGCAAACCTCCATACACTCTTAGGGTAAATAAAAACAGCAGCATCAGTCCAAACCCTTGAGCATGATCATGCAAAATGAGGCATTTCCTTGCGTGATTGATAGGATGTTTTTCTCCCACTGGGAAATGTATTCTTGAAAATTTTCTATCAAGTGGAAAACCAGCATGAGTAAACCATAGGGCATAAGTGTGAATTTATTTTGTGCAAAGCAAAATAATTTCTCATGTTTAGAAACCCCTTTACTGTAAAACACATGGAATTGGGGCGGCCTACAGAACTTTCCCAAACTAGACAGGCACTTAGTACTGCCTTAAAGAGGAGCATTTACTTTTGTTTATAAAAATGAAAAATCTGCAAATTGATTGCGAATACTCACAGGCTTGTCAGTTTGTGTGTGTTTTTTGCAGGGCCAAATATCCTCCTTCCTCACCCCCCCCCCCCGAACACCTCTTTCCACTCCTAAAACTATAAATACGATGGTGCAAAACACCTCATGCTGGAAGCTTTTCAATAATTGCGAATGTACTTTGAAAACTCTCAGGACGGCAAATTTCAAATTGTAAATAGATTTTTTTTGTGCACCTAAGGCAGACTTTGCTGCGAAAGAAACGTCCTGATTTTGTCCATAGGTATGTAAGGTGTCTGAGGGAATAGGTGGCTAAGCAGATTTGTATTAATTTCAGTGCCCTTTGCAAGTAGCAGTCCCTTTATGTTATGCAATACATTCATAGATATTTCTGTGGTCACATTTGTTTGTGGGGCTGCACTTCCACCTTTGTTTATTATATCTAATCTTGATTAAAAACACACATTATTTAAAGAAAATGTTGTAATACAGAAATTGTCTTAAGAGGTTGGCAATTTTCGCTGTGCTCATAACTGTTGGGAAGCACACATTGATGACTGCACCCTTTTGTTTTGTTGTACACATACTCTTATCACCACATCCAAAATAGTGTTGCTGCACATTATCTAATTTCGATAACTTGTTTGTTACTGAAAGGTTAGTTGCATTTTGGTAAAATAAAGAAACATAGGCGCGGGGAGATAATGGATTGCTTAAGGTTAGAAATCATGCTTAAGTGGGGAAATTAGGTTTAGATCCCAACTCTTTGGGCCTCATGTAGGTGGCCTGGCATTTACCACTTCATAAATACCGAATCATACCGATTCGGTATTTATGAAGTGGTAAATGCTATGTAGGTATTCCTGCGGTAAAAATTACCGATTCGTAGAAATTCGGTAATTACCGAATCGGTATTTACCGATTCGGTAATGAGGCATACCTTCCCATTGATTGAATCAATGGGAAGGTATGCCTCATTACCGAATCGGTAAATACCGATTCGGTAATGGGGGGAACACAATCAAGGGTGGCAGGGTGTCACATTGACACCCTGTTGCACCCCTGATTCCTGCATGTGTGCACATGTGGCACACATACATGCCCTAAGGGCATGTATGTCTGTCACATTGCACACTTCTAAGCGCTTTAAAATGATTTTACACATCCATTCTTTATATACCACCAACTATTAGTTGGTGGTAAATACCGACTCCAGACAACACCCACACACTCCCCCTACATCTCATTTCTGTATTCGGAATTTACCGAATCGGTAAAATTACCGATTCGGTAATTTTACCGATTCGGTAAATTACCGAATACAGAAATGATCCCCCTACATAGCAAAAGCCTAAATACCGGTCGGTAACGGTATAATTACCGAAAATCGGCCGTTACCGACCGGTATTAGGCTACCTACATGCGGCCCTTTGTGTTTTACAGTCAAAAATGTTATGACTTATGTAGAGTAAAGCCAGTGATTGATTTGAGCCGATGAATTCCGGTGCTCAGCACTGGCACTTAATTGTCAACTCCAGCTCTGATGACAGTCTGCCACATGGTGGCGTTGTATGTTACATAGATATGTGCACAATATACATTGAAATGACTAATACTTGCCACCCAAACCATTCTTATTGCTTTGGGGGCCTGGAGTAGTCTGAATTGTAATGCTTGTAGGGGTGTAATGGTTAGTAGTTGTGTTATTACTGTTTTTGACAGCCCATTCTGGGGCAATGGGTGGTGCAAGTTGCACTGGCCTCCTGACAAACGGCAAATTTTTAATTTTGCAAATCTATCACCCAAAATGTGGCTGTAAGTGAAAGAAAAAAGATGATCAACACGCAATTGGAGAAAATTCTCATGGCAAGGGGTGGGGGGGGGTGGGGTCAATGCTTTTTTTGTTTTCAAAAAGAAAATCCTGCTTTGGAATTTTCTTTTTGAAGATAAAAGTACATTGAAAGTGTGCTGTATGACTGTAATGTTGATGGAGCTGTACGGCACACTTTTGTGCATTGACAGGATCTGCTAAGACAGCAGTACCTGCCCATATACAAGATGTCCGCTTTGGCTGTGGGCATCTCCAAATTTGGAGTACCGTTACTCTGTCAGTGCGATGAAGTAAAATACTCCATCTCCGTGACAGGGTAACTGCATTTTAAATAAGGCCCTTAATCACTAGACCAGAAAGGTTGATATTGAAGGGACAGGGCCAGATGTACAGATCATTTTTACAGTTGCTAACACACCGATTCAGAGGTTGTGACTGCAAATATGCTTCTTCTAATGTACATTGATAGTGCAAATGCATACAGATTCTCAATTTGAAATGGGCATGTTTTAGGCATCCCTTCCAAATTGTGAATTGGTATGAGATATATAAAGGTTTGGTAACCATAATCTAGTTGCAAAACATTGTAAAGTTAGTTAACTCATGAGTTGGGGTGGTAACCCTTTTCCACACCTAGCAAACCCCTCTCCTTTGTAAATGTAAACAAGCATTTGCAATGCAATAGGACTCGCATTACTGATAGTTTGAGGTATTGGCATTGCATTATTATTTGCAATGCCAATACCTCAAACTATCAGTAATGCAAGACCTAGTGCATTGCAAATGCCTGCGTAGAGAGCCAGGAACCAGCATTGTATGTCTCAGCGCAGTACCGCAAGCTGCTCCTAGAGGTCCCTAGTGAGTAAGGCACCAGCACTACATTTTTAGGTGCAGTACCGCACGCTGCTCCTAGAGGTCCCTGGGAAGCAAGGCACCAGCACTGCTTTTCTAGGTGCAGTACTGCAAGCTGCTCCTAGAGGTCCCTAGTGAGTAAGGCACCAGCACTGCTTCTCTAGGTGCAGTACTGCAAGCTGCTCCTAGAGGTCCCTAGTGAGCAAGGCACCAGAACTGCCTGTCTAAGTGCAGTACCACATGCTGCTCCTAGAAGCCCCTAGTGAGCATCATAAACATTTGGTCACATATGTTACTGCACCCTGCAGAAGATATGGTAAATCCACCCTACATATAATGCATTGCATGCAAGACAGTACCACGAGTACATTCAAATACCTATGTCCTTATATACAATTTGGAGCTTTGAAATGTGACAAAAGAATTATTATATCAATTACGGATTAGGTTGTACTCTATGTGGAGCTGATTAAGGGAAATTTATAGAAGGTATAATATAAATGTGAGATGTGCTAGCAAGTAAAGTAACCACTGCCAAGCTAGTTAAGGGCCAAGTGAGTGTCCTGTCTGGTCTTTAAGAAAATAGTACATTGAGGCTATAATTAAACCCTAGGGCGTAAAAACACATGTAACAGGGGTGTCCTCATAGCAGGTTACAAGAAGAGACAAGGCGGTACTAAGGAGGGACTACTAAGTCTAATGACCATTGAAAAGCCACCATTTACAAAGGACAAGGACAGGAGCCAATTAAAAAGGTGGGTGAAAATAGGGGGAAGCTTTATGCCCATATCCTGAATACAGTATGTCTCGAAGAGACATCGCAAGTGCTGCCAAGGCGAGACCTAGAATTGTTTGGCCTACTTCCCACAAGGTGAATTCTCAAACTATTTAAATAAAGATATCTTTTTATTTAAACTGAACTGCATATAAAAAACAAAACCTCTTTATTTAAAGGTAATCACAGACAGTGGTCTGCCAACCAGAGAATGTAATCGAACCTGATAATGTGACCATTGGCCTGGGCCACAATTTACTAACCCCCTCATGAATAATAATGCGATATGTCATATTGCGACCCACTCCAATTCTTGATTTTGTGAACTGGCCTATTAGTAAATATGTTGGTTCACAAAATCTAAATCGATGTGAAAAAAGTCGGAGCGCATTTTGCAAACACTTTTGCAAATCAACTCCTAGTACATCTGGCTCTAAATGAGTTCCCTGCGATATGATGGTTCGTAAAATAAATATAGCTGATTATCCCACTCTTTTGGTCTGACATAGAAACAGATTTTACTTTGCCTTCCTCGTTTATTAAAAAATAGGAATACAAATACAGAATTGCATACCTGCACAAGATGCCTTTGTGCCAGAACATTTTTACCATTAGTTTATTCACCTGTCATTCAGATTTTGCGTCCACGATCAACGCATACCGAGTGGTCCAATGGACCACTTGCAATGTGAGTGAAGTCATTTTACCTTATCACTCTTGCCCAATCCCCTAAAAAGAAGTGCATTGATGTGCAAGGACCGTTACTTTGCTAGTGCTTTCTTCATTCCATTCTCTATCAGTTGTGTATTTTTTTTGATTTTTAGTGATCATCTGTTAAAAAGCTTCTTGAAATTACAATAGTTCAAAGTTGATTATACTTTTTTATGCTCAAATAGAATGTAATTTTCGTTAATAGTTATAACAACGAAAAAGAGTTGTCATACCTGTTCTCAATACACTTGCCTGCTACAAAGCACCTATCCAGCTTAATACAAATATGCAACATGTGTTTTTTATTTATTTAATATTTTTGATCACAAGCATATGTCCAACACATTTGTACAGTGGCATATATTACTACTTTTTCTTTTCATTTTTGGTGGCAAATTGTACCAGCTTGAAAAGGCCAGACCTATTAGCTTTGCAATTCTTGCTCTGGTTCAATTTGTTTGTGCGTTGACCAGGGCTCCATGGCATTTTTAAATACAATACGCTGTTTGCAACAAGAAAATCCTGAAGTGTCATGATGTGGTCTTGCGGCTTTCTTCGTTCCTTCTTTTCTCAAATTGTTTTTCGTCTTGATTTTACTGTCCCTTCTCATCCCCATCTGATCCACACCTTCCTTTTCTTGATACCCTTTTCCTTTTTTACTTCTTTACCCTTACTTCAACCCTTCCTTTATGTCTCACCCCCTCTTTCAGATCTTATGTTATCTGTTATTCTCTCTCTTCGATTGGTGTTGTTTGCCATCCTATCCATTATTTGTCATCTTTACTACTTTTATTCCTTCCTTTATGGATTCCTTAAACCTTCCAAATTCTTCACATCCAACATTCTACTTTTACTCCCTGTACCCCTTTCATTTCTTGGTTCATAAGTATTTTCTATTCTTTCCTTCCTCTCATTTCATCTTTTGCCTTCTTTTGTTATTCCTCAATTTGTTCCCTTTTTCTTCGCTTCTCCTTTTACTTTTTCCCATCCCTTATTCCTTTCTTTCTGACTTATATTTTCTACCAGTTTATTTTCTTTTTTCCCTTCCTTTATTTATTTATTCATTCAATTATTTCCTTCTATGATTACTGAGTTATATCATATTTGTTACCCCTTTATTGTCTATTATTGCTTTCTCTGTTTTTCATATTTCTTCTCCCTTGATATCCTGCCTTTCTTCCATACTTTCCTTGTTTCTCTCATTTCATCCTGCTCCTTCTTTTTTTATGCCTTCCTTCTTTCTATTAATTATTTTTTGCTTCCTTCTTGCCTTTCTTTGTTCAGCAGGTGAAGTTCAGGCTTTCTATGAGGATTTGAATGGCCGCCAGTACATGAATGAAGTTTTTAATTTCAATGTTGACAAACTCTTCGACTTGCTCTTCACGGACTCCCCATTCCAAAAATATTTTATGGAGCAACGCAGATTCTCTGGTGCGTATAGTTCCTCAGTGAAGCATAGCGCTGAATAGAGTAGAATTGTTTAACAAATGTGTGAATGTTTGTGAGGCTACTGAAGCATTATTGTAGCATTAGCTCTTCAGAATGCTTAGGAGATATATAATTTCATTGTCACTAAATAACAATCATTCATAGTGCCACTGTGTCCTCATATATTCTACAAGCTCTGCCCGCCATGCTGTCATCACACATAGCACCATGCACTGTGAGTATTGTAACATAACTGCACCAATTACAGTATGGTTATTGCTTTGTGAAAGCATGCAGTGTTTCATGTTATGGGCTCATTGTGACATTAACATACAGACATTCAAATGGTACTGTTACTGTGGCATCATGACATTGATTATCATGTGGTGGGGTTATGGTGATATAACACTGATTTGCTGAAGCCATTGTGACATCACATAGAATAACATGTGAGGAAGTCGTCGTATCATCACCCTAGTATTATTGGTGGGGCAGCATTAAGGTAGGGGTGGAATGCTTGAATAAATCTCAGCTATTAGTAATTACTTGGTGTATCTCAGTACATCACTTTAAATTAGCCTTTGTCCTGCTCCAATAGGAGCAATCCAGCTTGGACTGTCAGGTTAGGTCGCCTCTGAAAAGTTACGTGTGGGTCCTGTGCTCACAAAAGCTTCTGCCTACTAATGAGTCCCAAATTGGCCAAAACTGGTCTGGTGTTGCTTGTGTTTCAGTTCGCAGGGAACCATACTTAGCAGTTTGGGCTGGACTGTTAATTTTGGAGCAGAACATATGCTGATTTGCATATGGCTCTCACCTGTCTGAGGTAAAATGGTGGTCAAAAAAAGATGAACAATATTGCGACCCGAATAATTACCAGTGGCCTTGATTAATTGAAACATTGCATCCTTCAAATTTATTTTCCTCAGTGAACCGGCCAAAATTTGATGGGTATGACCAGACGTAAGTCCTTAGGACTTATGCTGACCCCTCCTTGCGAGTCCCAAATAGGCCAGAACTTGCTTTCCCATTCAGAATGGACCTGGTCTGGCAGTTTGGTAAGGCTGTTCCTTTTGGGGTTTCGTCAGATATGATTTACATATGGCATGTTCCTGTCTCAGACGACACAGAGAAATAATTCAAGCATTCTACCCATCACTTTTTTATATGCCTCAAGAAATAGTTCCCTTTCCTGTAAGTGTAGGAAGCTGGCTCTTTATATAATGTACAAGAAAGAGCCCAGGTATTCCCTCATGAGTGGACAGGGGCTTACTCTAGCAATCCCAAAGTGCTCTTCTAGAGGGTAGTGTGAAACAGCCTTAGACTTAGACTTATCAGAGAGGAATGTTAGACATCTGCTATACATTCACAGTCAATAAATGGTACACATGACTCAATAAGGAGATCGACACCAGTTATGAAAATAACACCTATCTATATATATATATTTAGCCACCAGAATCAATACGATCGGTTAAGTTCTTTTCGAGATAGAAATATTTTTAAGTTTCAAAAATGGACACTTATTGCAATATTCATAGGTGTCAATGTTATCTCATAAGAGGAAACACAATAACTGCATACAAGTTCTTTGCAGTGACTTAAGAGACCAATCCTCAGGACTTAAGGTGAGTATGAGGCAAGGTCCAAGGCAGCACCAGAAGGTCACGTCCAGCGGCATTAGGGCGGCTGTGTGCAATGGTGCAATACAGCGTTGGGTGTCCAATGTTCGTCAATGGAGAGCTGTCCGGTCAAAATGAGGCTGTAGGTTTGGACTGGGAGGCCAGTCAAGCTGACCCAACATGAGGGCTCAGGCCTCATGAAACTCAGGGACATGGGGACACATTTGGTCCATTTCTGTTCCGGCCAGGATAGAGGGGTGCAGAGGTGTCTTGAGGCGTTGGGTTTTCGTCACCGTAGTCAGTCGCAGTAGAGGGGGCCTGCACACAGAGGCTGCTGGCGGTGGCAGGAAGTCCACAGTTGAATAACCCAAGGTGTGTTTTGGGTCTGGAGGGGCTGGGGATCACGCTGGCACCATTGGCCAACTTAAAGTAGAGCTATGCGGCTCGGTTGCAGTGGTGCTTTCCAGTGTTGGGTCTTTGCGGTACAGAGTCCTCTCAGTTCTTTTTTGGGGTGCCTGCAGTGGAACAGCTCCATTGCTCCACGGGAGTTCCTGAGTATTAGAAGATGTGTTTTCCATCCTCCCAGGCTGTGGAGGCTCAGCAGCTTGCAGGGTAAGATGACTTTGGTGCAATTGTCAATAATAGGCAAACGGGCCGACAGGGTTGGCGCCAAGTCAGTTGCTTCTGTTTCACTGCTTGGTTTTCGCAGCTCTTCGGTCCTTCTTCTTTTGGGTCGATAGAATCAGATTTCCTGGTGCCAGGGGCTCCCCTAAATACTGGTTTTAGGGGGGATAGGGGAGTGTAAGGTAGTAGCCAATGGGCTACTTACCGCTGGCGTCACTAAGCCCCCTTTAAGACTACTTCTCATGGGAAGTGGGCATAACCATGTCCCAAAGTTCTTAAGTTTGCAGTCACAAAGATGGCTGACATTGAAATCTCACATTCACTTCAGGTAGTCCAGGAAGCCAGACTTGCATACCAAAGGCGGTGGGCTCTCTTAAGCCCCCTTCCTTAGAATGCTAGTTCACAGTTCATCCTGTGGGAGGGGGTGTAAACACCATCTGCCCAGGCAGGCTTTGTTCCTGTCCTTGGGGTCAGAAATGTGTCTGTGGTTGCAGGCTGGCTAAGACCAGTCGCTCAGCATACTAGTAGTTGATAGGTTTTCAGGGGACCTCTAAGGTGCCCTTCGTGTGCATGTATTAATATATCCATCACTGGAATCAGTGTGTGTTTATTCATACAAGAATTTTGATACCAGACATCTTTGATTTCAGTAAATCCGTCATGTAGATTGGGAACTCGTTTTCACCAGTGTTCAGCACATGTACTAAAAATGGCTTCCCTGGTTACTTGTACTGGCATCAATCAAACTGACCAGCACAGGGGCATATCTTTCCATGCAGGTATGTCCACACATGTAGTATGGTGCACCCTGCCTTAGGGCCTTAGGCCTGCTGTATGGGTGACTTACCTTTTCTGCATGCACGGTTTGAGGGCATGACACACAGGGATGTGTGCCATGTCGTGTTTTCACTTTTGTCTGCACCAAGACATGCAGCCTGCAATGGCAGTCTGTATGTGTTTGGTGAGGGGTCCCTCAGTGTGGCACAATACATGCTGCAGCCCTTAAGGGCCCTCTTTAGGATCCTTGCCCTGGGTACCAGGGCTACCACTTACTAGGGACTTAGAGGGATAGCTAAAGGTATTGATGATTGGGGATAACATTGTACAATGTTGGGAAAGATCTAACACTAGGGACCTGGTTAGCAGGAACCCACTGCACTTCCAGTCAAAGTTGCATGGAATATCACGCAAAAAGTAGGGGCACTTTCCTACTGTAACAAAGACTTATTGCTCTGATTCCAGACTAAATTCAATCTGAGTTTCAATTTAGTACATCTTTTTGCTACCTACATGGACTGAACTGCATTTCATACCTCTTTCCTTCGAATATGTATTTTATTAGAGTTTTCTGGCATTTTGGGTAATTAAGTATGAAGAATTCAGTAGAAAAATACATTTGTTTGATAATACAGACTTGTCATTCTTTTCGTAGGTAGTTCATCATTGTGCAGGCATTTTAGTCCAATATGTATATTTGTGAGGAGGTAGTTGAAGTGTTGTATGAGATTGTAATAGTGGAACCCTTGTGGCTCTGTGATGTGACGTAAGCATTAGAGCATACTGAAGTGCATGCAGGTTTAGACTGATGAGTTTGCAGTTGTACGCAGAGAAATAAAGATGTGTTATACTAAGCTCCATGTGTGGCATAGTCATTGGTGAGTAGTTATGCTGGGGCAGACGCTACAACTGGTGATGAGAAGGGATTAGGGTCCTTATGGGTTGATCCTGTTACTGCTGTTTTCCCCTCAAAGAAGCTTTTTAAAGAAATCTATTGGTGTAAGATTAAGGAAAAGAGATTAGCAGCTGCTCTGGGTGGCCCCATGACAGTATTATTCCTTGTCATCAAGGATGTCCCCACTTATGATGAATATTGGGACATCATAACAAAGCCATCTGATCGCAAATTGTATCATCAGTTAAGAGTTGGCTCCCTCCCATCTTCGTGGGGTAACGAGTTCATGGAATCTATGTGGCAGTGATAAATGTCCCTTTTGTGTGGAGGAGGTAGAAACTGCTGATCACTTCCTTTTTTGTTGTCCAATGTACACTCAACCTAGATGTGTATGGCTAAGCCTGTATGCCGTTCACTGGGAACAAGATCAGCACAGGTTGCCAGTCGAATCCTAAAATCTGACACCACTAAGTATATTGCCATAGGGGTATCTAAATTTGTTAGTTGGGCTTGGTCAATTCGGACCCGTAATTTGAGTTTATAATTCAGTAGTACACATAATGTTGCAGGTGGTTTAGCATATTGTTCATTATATTATGAAATTTGTTCTTATTTTTTTTTTTTTAGCGGTTATTGATTGCATCAGTCGTGAGTCTTTGTATTGTATTTAATAACTTTTTATTTTGTTTTTAGTATGTATTTATTTATGGATTTTATGGACTATACTAGGACAATTTATTATGGATTTTGTTTTATATGTATAGCATGTCTTTTATGATATAAATTGAAATAAAGACCTTTTGACTGACTGAGAAGGGAATGAGTAACCCAAAGTTCGACATTGCTCTCCCAGAGAGTTTGCCATGGTCCAGCAAACTGTTCGTGCGTGCCATGTGTGCCTCCGTCGAAGTGCGGAATTAACGTTTGACATATCTGAAGTCAAAGCGCAGCCCCAATTCCGTGTAAAGCATTTGAAGTTAATGAAAGCTTCACTGAGAAGTCTGTACACCGGTGGCCGAAAATCTGCTTGGACGCCTCAAAGTAAAGTACTGCGCTAATCTGTTTCTCAAAGGCATACATTCGGATTATAGACGGATGCAACCAGGTTTTGGAAGAACAGCAAATTGCAAGATAACCCTGTGAACAGAAGTGCTGCGAGGCATAGATCATTCAGGTTTCAGACAACACAAAGGGGCGACTAAAGGCAAACTTATACAAGAAACGGTCTTCTGCTTACCTGTACGAATTAAAAAGTCACATCATGCCACAGCGCTGGAGGGAGTGACCCCAGAGGGAGCTCCCGGGGTTGTTCTTGCAGAGCCATCCATACCCAAAGCAACACCCCCACTAGAGCTGCCGAGAGGGGCTCAGAACAACTCCAAGGATCTCTGAAGTCCAGGCAGCCGAGAGTGTCGATCTGAATCGTGACATTTTGCTTTCCCAATGGAGACTAAGAAAGGGGTCAAGTTTTTTGCCACTATCAAAGATTATCCAGAGGCCAGCAAGTTGCAAGGCCTCAGAGATGGTTTGCATAAACAAGATCATCAAGCAGCGTCGGAAAGAACTCTACTCTCCACATCAGTAAGTTCCAACAATGGTTACAATGCCGCGGCCTTCTTGAAGCCACCACCGCCATTCGATACTGACAAAAAGCTGAGTATTGGCAACAGATGGACTGCCTAGATAAAGAAATTTGATGATGTCATTGATGCGATTGAAGAAGTAGATAAGATGAAAATTATCAAGTACCTCAAGAATCTTGCGGGTGACAGTGTAAAAGAAGTCATAAAGAAAATGCTGTGAGCTGACAAAATTACATACAGTCATATCAAAGCTGCCTTGAATCTCAAATTCAATAAAATACCAAATGTGGATTACAAAAGGTACACCTTCAGTCAAGAATGACAGAAAGCCGGTGGGACCTTCGATTTATTTGTTGAGAAACTGGACACGCTCATCAATCACTGTAAGTTCAATTAATTTAATGATGAGGAAGCTATACGCCTTAGAGTGATTGACAAATGCATGTCAGATTTGTTCAGAGGATGAATGCTGAGAGGAACTCTTAGTCTGTAGCAAGTTCTAATGGCTGCCAGAGGTGAACAGTGTGCTGACAGCCAAGCTGCTGACATGGAGGCCGGAGGTACCCAGAGTGAGTCATTCATGAATGTTAAAAGTAACCCAAAGGCCGAAGGACACAGAGTGAATTCTCCACAGAAAAATGCGTTTTGCTCCAGATGCAGATTTTCATTTCTACACAAAAGTAAATGTCCCGCTATTGATCAAATCTGCAAAGGCTGTGGGAAGGAGAACCATTTTGTAATGGTTTGCAAGGCAAAGGAAAAGGTAGTGTGTCCCGGTGCGAAGACCAAATGGCCTCATGACCGTTCCAGAAGCGACTTTCTAGGCACTCAGATAAGGCCAAGTGACTATATCAACTGTGGCAAGTTGACACCAAACTAAATCGATCGACATCTAAATCTACATCAAACAGTTCTTCCATATCAATGTCAAGTGAAAGTGAAGAAGATGGTTGTGCCATGTCAATGTTTACCTCAGAGAAACGTACGCATGTTGGACTGGCTGCATGTGAGGAAAAATACTTGTCCAAGAAGAGTCGACATGACACAGCACCAACGTCATTTAAACATTGTCCGAAAATCACATTAAAAGTCAGAGGTTGCTCGATACCTTTCATTAATGATAGTGGTGTATCAGTAAATATTATGCCTGGTGAGAAATATAATGAGCTGTCTCCATTCCCCCGACTTGCGCCATCTAAAATGAAAGTGTATACGTGGGCTGCATCAACGCCACTAAAAAGTCAAGGTTCATTTGTAGCAACAATGAAGCATAAGAAAACAAAAGTACATGCACCCATTCATGTGCCAAGGTACGGGGTCAAGCACCTGTGCACTTCGCACAGCTGTGGATATGGGACTGATATTCATGAACTATAACATGAATGCTCATCACGAAATAGTAAGTCAGTTCCCTTCTTTGTTTCATGGGTTGGGAAAACTTAAAGTCCATTAATGAGGACGTCAGTCCTATTGCTCAAAGACACAGACAAATTGCCTTTCACGTACAGGAAGCTGATAAAAACAAACTTTGACTCAAACTTGATATAATTGAGCGTTCCACTGGTCCAACTCCAATGGGTTTCTCCCATTGTGATAGTACCTAAAAAGAACAGTGAAAGAGTTGTACTCATCTGCGTGGATATGCGTCAAAAGAACAAGGCAATTGAAAGAGAATGACATACTGGTCTGCACATTGCCGACATGATTATACAATTGAATGGTGGGAAAGTATTCTCTTGCATTGATCTGAACAAAGGATATCGTGAGTTGGAACTCAACGAAAATTGCAGGTGCTTTACAACCTTTTCTACAGATTTTGGTCTGTTCCGTTATAAAAGACTAAGATTTGGTGTGTCATCGCTTAAGGAGCTATTCCAAGATGTAATTCGACGTACCATACAGTTTGTCATGAATGCTCTCAATTATTGTGATGACATATTAGTTTCGAGCTACACAGAAGGAGCACGTCAAAGCTTTCACGCAAGTGTGCCAGTTGCCCGCTGATGCCAGTTTAACTTTGAATGCTGATAAATGCGAGTTTCATAAAACAAAGTAAATATTCTTTGGCCATTTCTTTTCTGATGGGGGCATGACACCCGATCCAACTAAAGTGCAAGTGTTGTCAACTGTCAGTCCCCCATGTTACGTTGATTGCTTGGCATGGCCAGTTATTGCTCTAGATACATATAAGACTTTGCCACTGTCATTGCGCCATTAAGAGACGTGACGAAAAAATAATGTTTCTTTTCTCTGGTCACATGAACGCAAGCAGAGCTTTCAGAAAATCAAACAAGCTGTTTAGAATGCTACTGAAATGGGAATACTCTAATCCAGAGATTCATACTGAGGTATTGTTGACGTTAGCCTGGTCGGATTAGGCGTCATCCTTGCACAGCACAGCAGACACCCAAATGCAGATGTATTGTGGCATATGCAAGTCAAAGTTTGTCCCAAACTGAACATGCTTATTCACAAGCTGAGAAAGAAAGCTCAGCAGTGGTGTGGGCTTGTGAACATTTCGACATATTCTTGTATGGGATGCCCTTCACGCTTGTGACAGATCATCAAGCATTGTTGACTATCTTTGGCAATCCAAAGGCAAAAATGCCTCCTCGCATTTGTCAGTGCTCAAAATTTGGGGGGGCCAATTGATGACCAGTGCAAACCCAAAGCATTTACAACAATGGCCTCCTATTTTTGACGTCCTCTGGATCTTTGCCATTGTGATACACTGGAGTTGTAATAAATTGCTTTAGAAATAGTCATTAACTTTCAGTATCCTAATGTTCAGTCAATGATGAGAGGTTTGGTATTGTTGCAAAGCTTTTACTCTCATTAAGAGATTAGTATTAATTTTCTTGTTTTTATTCAGATTAGTCCAATAAGGAATTATCAAAAAAAGGTTTTGTTTGAGTCGGCATAAAATAGACAAAGTGTTTCATGAAGGAAATAGTCCCTATCTTAATCTAAGAGTCCTAACCTAAATAAGAACCCAGAAAGAGTTCTTTTGGAAAAAAGCAAGATTCTGGAGCAGCTTAGTTAGTCAAAGAAGGAACCCCCCCATTAAGAGTAGTTCCTGAAAAGTCAGACAAGTTCCCCAACAAGTTGCAGTAGCAACTGTTAGAAAATCAAAAGAAAATTACCACAGCAGTAGCTATGATCAACATCAGGAGAAAGTCTCCCTGCAAAAGGGTCAGAGTAAAAGGGAAAATAACCGTTAGCTGTTGCCTACAGCAATCTGGGCAAGAATCAGAGAAAACGATGCATAAAGCATAGAGGAATCGAAGCATAGGGTTGCAATGGAAAATATATATAATCTCTAGCTCGAAACACATATATATGAAAACATAAAACATTATTGCAACACTCAGCACAGTTAAGGTGAGCAGTTATCGCAAAGTTTCTAAATGTCTCGCACTAGATACGAAGAAAGGTTCTCTTGAGAACCTTTGCATGCCGTTTTCTGTTAGCTGTTGTCAGTATACCATTGTGTGGACAAAGGGCTAGTCTAAAGCAGCAACACATTTCTATTAGTAAACTCTTGATTAGATCATGCAAAACAATATCTTCGGTAAGCTTAACATTACTTGTATTGTTTAGTGAAATGAGGAAATGATATGGTGTGACCAAGCAGATAAATACATTTCTCTTAATGCAGTGCATTTTAAAGTGATGAATGATTTTACAGTCAGATGAATAGGTGAGCAGTTTCTAAAAGGCATTTTATTCTATGTCAAACAGAAATCAAAATACATTTTCAAGCCTAGTTGTAGAAGCACATTAGATATGAGGGCATACTACTTTATTTAAGCTGCACGTTTGTTTTATACGTTCAGGAAAGCATCTTCTCCTTCGATTTAAAGCTGCATGCTTTCCTTATCATTTTTTTTTAAAGCTTTCTATGTTTTTCTCTATGGGTATGACGAGGTTAAACACATTTTCTAATGTTGGGCCCATTTTCTTCAATGTTAACCCAGGTCAATTTTCATGAAAAATTTTGAATTTATCAGTTCCTTCCTTTTGATGATTTTTAAATCCTCACTCAATAAGGTTTAACATGCAAATTTTTTTCAGAATGCACATTCGTCAAAAATTGAGTCCTGTCATTTTCTTTTTATCCCCCTATATTTTAGAGATTTCATGTACTCATCATGTATAATGTCATACATTCCCATATCCCTTTCATTTTCTTTTTTTGAATATTTCTTTATTGATTTTCAAATAAACATACAGAACTCTGTCTACAGTGGGAGTAGACCATATCGCATAGCAGCAATATAACATATAACCCTGTAATAACGTTAACAGTAGCATGAATGCAGTAACAGTACAGAGTTCAGTACTACCCCGTACATTCAATACATTAAGTATTCAGGAGAAAAAGTTGCATTTGCAAATATTGCAAACAACAGTTAAATAGAGTGAGAGTCTTTGTGTGCATTTTGCGTCCATCTTTTTCCGAGTGGGTAGCTACGGACCTTTGCTGTGCATGTACAGGGTGAGGATGTGGCATAAGAGCGCCAAAGCATTGACGGATCTTGAGTATGCCCTATGTGGGGGCGTGATGTTAGGGGGTGGGGTGGAGGGTATATCCGGGTGACAGGGCAGTTTCCAGTGAATTGTGTCCCCCACCTAATGGCCATTCCTGCAGCAGCACACTATAAATCCGGCAGTCATTTGGGAGTGCCTGTTAGCTTCGTCTTAATTGCCGTAAGATAAGCTTTCCAATTTGGGGGGATGGTTGTAATTGGGTGGCCTGGAACGTTCCCATGGGAAATCTCAAGATTGGCTATGAGGGCTCTACGCAGGTCACCCAAGCCACATTTGAGTGGGAGGGGCTACATGCGACTTCCAGCACTAGCTAACCTCCGCTTAGCTATCAACAATGCCAGATCCAAGAATTTATTTAGGGTGTTACGTTTTGCCGTTCGTGATATGATACCTAACAGAAAGTGTGGGCCGTCCAGCGCAATCATCTTGCCTGTGACCTCAGTGAGTTTGTCGGCTATTGCCTCCAAGTAAATCATCAATCGCAGGCACGACCACACCATGTGCATCAATGTGGCCTCAGTGTCGTCATCTGTGCAAGTCTGTGGGGGTGTAATATGTGTGGTGGAGATAATTAAATTGTGTGTATTTGAGCCTAGCGTTTATCAAGATAATCTTTGGGATTCCCAAACACTGATCCCATTGTTTGTCAGTTAATGTTGTTGAGAGTGCGCCATCCCAATAAGCCTTGAGCACCGTGAAACGGTGCGTTCCATCCTGTTGTATTGAATTGTACAGCATTGTTCTTGTCAGAGCCATGTACGAGTAGTATTTGAAAGAGTCTGGATATCTTAGGCTCATTGTGTTTCCTGCCCTATACCTTGTGTAATTGGTGTGTGAGAGATGCATCAAGCTTTTGAACGTACAGAGGATCAAGTCAGAGAATAGGTCTCCCCATGAGGTAACACCCGTCCTTGTCCAGTCTGCCACTTCCGGACGAGGGCCCAATGTCTTACAACCAGGCCTCACCCAAAGAGGTTGCATCAGACAGGTTAAATTGTTTTTATAAGCTTTTACACTATCTATAGGTTCTGCTTTGCTTGTAAGTTCATGCTTTCTATCTAGGGTACTCTAGAAAGTACTAAATCATGATTAGAATAAGAGTATTCAAAATGTCCTTATCTATAAACTAATGATAGAAAATACTACAGGAAACTGCATAAGACAGAGGTATGTGAAAGTATGTATCCTCCTCAGAAACCGAGGTAGGTAAATGAGCACAAACATGACAATCCTTTACATCCATAGCATTAGTGTACTCTTTAACTAATCTAGAATAAAGGTTGGTAGTATATTCGTCCTTTTTTATGCCTTTAAACGCATAACTAAAAGAATTTCCTCTTATGTCAATGTGTATTAGTATAATTCTTTGCTTTGAGTTTTGACTCCGGTGTCAGGTAAAACCCCATTAGTACTATAGTTATAATTTTAACTGTTAGTACCAAATCAATCCCAGGATATATTTACACTTATTTCTAATACAACACATTCTCTATGAGTCAACCAAAAGCTTAGTTCAGTAGTTTTAGTGAATGGCTTCTTTGATACAGTTAGGATATTTTGTTTTTTTCTCTTTCTGCAGTTCAGATTTCCAAATAGACAAATCCTTAAACCTCCTCTGTGTTCTTCTTCTAAAACATCATCCCTAACTCGTCTGTAGCTTTTTCCCAGGCCTAGGTTAGTCTTCTGTAAAACTGTTAACTAAAATAATAAACCTATCAGGGATAGTTCAATTTCTTTACTCACTGTCTTTTCGACTTCTTTTACTTCAATTTTGTTTTCTTTGTTTCAGATATCTTTTGGATATCAGGATGACTAATAGTTCAGGATTCACTTTGCGCATGTCTACTAATGTAACATTCAGAGCAGTGTTCACGTAATAGAACCATTCAGGTTCAGAGTATCTGCGACAAGGCGCTTGTGCTTATTTGTATCTCTGTATTACTTGTTGATTTGGATCTATACCACTTTCGGTGTCTGGCTCATCTTCTTCAGGTATAATCAATGAGATGCGAGCGATTAAGATACTCCTCCTTGGGTTCTTGTGTTCATAACTTTTTGGCGACTCTGTTTGTCGATTTGTTTTCCTTACTCCAGTGCTTGTTCCTTCACCTGTGTCATTTAAGTCTCCTTGCACCACTGCTTGAGCACTTTCAACCTGTATTTCGATATCTGCTTCACTTTCGTTAGAGATCACAGTGCCACTTTGTGTCAATTCAGGCACTTGCATTTGTCTCTCTGTTTGCTGATATTTACTCCTTTCTTCTTTTAGTGGCTGGACTGGCACAGGTGCTGCTGGTCTGGGTGGTCTCTCTTCTGGCAGTGCGACCACCAAAGCTCTTCTTTTAGGATCAAATACCAAGGGCACTTCTTCTGGATTGCTCATTCTTTCAGTGTGTGAAGCATGAATCCCAATTTGCAACCCCACCACACTTAACAGCAGTATTCGTAGACAAGATCACTTGAAAGGGGCCTTTCCATCTGGGTTCACGTCAAGTCTTTTGAACGTCCTTTTTGAACATGACCCAATCTCCAGGAATTGAGACCATGGCATGTTTCTTGGTGGAAGTCTGGTGTGGCCGCTGATACCTAATGAGAGACAGAATGAACCACATCAGTCAGTTCTTTACAGTAATCCAAGACAATGTCGTATGTAGTATTGACATGGGCATTTGCAGGTACGGCAGGTAGTCTCATCTCCCTGCTCATTAGGATTTCATGTGGTGATAGTCCTATTATCCTGTCTGGGGAACTTTGAATGCTCATTAACACCAAAGGTAAAGCATCTGGCCACTTTAGGGAGGACGAAGCACACACTTTTGCCAATTTGGATTTGAGGATGCCATTAATTTGTTCCACAATGCCTGATGATTGTGGTCTGTAACTGCAATATTATCTTTCCTAAATCTGTAATACTGTACAGATCACATAAATCCCTTCATTATTAAAGTGTGTTCCTCTGTCTGACTCGGGAGAAGGTGGCATGCCGTACCTAGGGATCAGTTCTCCCAATATTAGCCATTTCTTCTCGTCTGGTAGGCTTCCAGCCATCTAAAAAAAATAGACAGTCACGAGGATATATCTCAACGTGTCATGTACAGGCATCTCGATAAAATCCATTTGCATTCTATTAAAAGGACCGCCTGATCTCCCTAGGTGTGTCAAAGTGACATGCTCTTTTCCTTGCATTTAGTTGCTGGCATATTACACATATGGCAGATCTCTTCTGCAAACAGTTTGAACCTGGGGTTGTACTAACTCTGTCTGAATAGTCTCACCATGGCATCTCTCCCCAAATGTGTTCCATGTAATACTATTGTGTCATTGGAAACAAGAAGCTATCGGGCAACACTGGCATCCTGTCAGCTGACATCCAATTACCATTTGCATCTTTCTTACATACTCCTCTTACCCATCTATTCTGTTCTGCCTCGGACACATTTCCCGTACTCATTTCAGTTTGTCCCATGTGTCAGTGAGTTTCATCAACATGGCAAA
Source organism: Triturus cristatus (assembly GCF_964204655.1). Taxonomy (NCBI): domain Eukaryota; kingdom Metazoa; phylum Chordata; class Amphibia; order Caudata; family Salamandridae; genus Triturus; species Triturus cristatus. The sequence continues at coordinate 72,063,269 of NC_140584.1, read as the reverse complement.
TGAACTCTCTCCCTTAGATTCACATATGAAAGCTTCTATAAAAGAACAAGCTAACAGTGCGCAATACCTTGCTACTGAATCAGCGTACCGGTTGCCCATGGCAACGTATCCGCTTCCATTTTGGTGACCTGGACATTCAATGACAGCAATTTCTCCTGGCAATTGTAATGCTTTTAACAAGTTCTTGACTTGGCGCCATTCCGTATTGGCATTCCTGCAGAAGTAAGAAAACCGCGTTGAGACCATAGCTGCCCAAATTCATGGACTTTCATTTTTGCAGTTAAACTGCAGGCTCTGGTGAGGGCAATTAACTTGTCAACTTGCGGGAGAATAATGTTTGAAGCCATAATGCTGCTATAACATAATGTATGGTGCACACGGCATGTGCTGCTCTCAGTGTACCATCGTTTCCTCTTAGGCATGATCCAACCACAAATAACACATGGTCGGGCTCAATTAGAGATTAATCCTTAATTTTGGGACGGGGTCTGGTGCACAATTCTGTGACATCTAGGCAATCGTGGTCATATTCATCACATTTATCATCAGTTTCAGTTAACGGGCAATAATGTTGAAGGATTAAAGATTCTACAACTTTTTAATGTGAAATTGTCTGCGTATAAATTACTCTGCTCATAATGGGTCAATCTGTTATGAGTCATGTACTGCGTTTTAGTTCTTTTCAATAGCTCCACAGAGTGTGGGACCATAACAGTTAACTATATTTTCACTCATCTCCAAACTAGTACTTACTGTGGCTACCGCTTTTAGGCAACCGGGGAGACCTGCCGCTACAGGATCAAGTGTAGTGGGAAAATAAGCTATAGGCTTTCAAGCTCCACCATGCATTTGTATCAACACTGAGAGAGCCCGCCCATCTCTCTTGCTGCAAAATAAAGTGACATTTTTCATATAATGAGGCATTCTTAGTGCTGGGGCACAACCCAATTTTTCTTTCAGTTCTAGGAATACTTTTGTACATTTGTTGTCCCATGGTATCGGATTCGACACATGTGTCAACCTCAGTAGAGGTTTTGCCTTTATGAAAATGTTTGGTATCCATTGTCTGGAGTAGCCAATCATTCCCAAAAACATTCTGAGTTCCTTTTGACTTCGGAGCAGATTCATCTGTAAGATGGCTTTCACCCTTTCTGGAGAAATCTTTCTAGCTCCCTCCACAATAATGTTCCCAGATATTGAGCTTCTTTGTAACAGTACTGCAGTTTACCTGGATACACTTTGTGTCCGTTCTCAGCCAGATGATTCAAGATTACGGGTGTGTCATCTTTACATGCATCATGTGTTTCTGATGCCACAAGCAGATCATCCTTGTACGAAATGAGGGTAGACTTACAGGGCACCTGTAGGGTTTCCAGATTTCTCTTCAGAATCTGGTTAAAAATTGATGGACTTTTGAATAACCTTGTGGACACAACATCATGTTAATACCTTCTGCTGGAACACAAAGGAGAACATTTACTGGCTTGCTTCATGAAAAGGCACTGAAAGGAAAGCTTGACATAAATCAGTGACAGTAAACTACTTTGCAGTACATGGTATTTGAAAAAAATACTGTGACTTGATTCTGTACCACGGCACAACAGGGCACCACTATCTTATTCACTTTCCTCAATTCTTGAACTATCCTGTACTTGCCATTGGCCTTCTATAAGCCCATAATTGGGGAATTACATGGACTCACAATTATTTCCCTCAAGATCCCCTTCTGTAACATATCCTCTCACTGGTTTTATTCCTGAAATGATTTCTGGAGTCAAATGATATGGTAACACAACCCACAGTCAAGAATTCACAGACTTTCTCAGTCATCTTAATTTGAAGCATCAGAAGAGCACATCTCTTTGGCCTCAGGCCAATGGCTTTGTTGATTGTTTCATGATTACTCTTCAGAAAGCTGCCCAGCGTGCTGTAGTAAAGAAGCTCGACCTTAAGGCTGTCTTAAATCCGACTCTTCGAGCTTACCGTTCAACCCCTCACTCGACCACAGGTGAAAGCCATGACGACCAAGTTACCACAATGGACCAGCCAAAGATCATACACTGAGGAAGAGACCTGCATGAAAGACAAGGATTGTAAAAGGAAAATGCAGGTCTATGCAGACAAGCGTTGACATGCAAAAGACGTTACGTTCACAATGGAGATATAGTGCTTGTTCGACAGCAACCATTTCATGTTGTAACCACCAAAGGAAACATGGGGACTGCCCAACGTCCTGGGAAGTCCAATACATGAGATTCCTCGCATTTCCAACATGTGACTCGTCGCTCGTCAGGCACTGATGTCAATGTAGAGACTGGATCTAAAAGGACACGTGAAGACCCCCCTAACTGCTGTGGTTTCTACATCCCCAATGCCGGTCATGGACACGTATACTTCCTTTCCCCATTTTCTAAAGACACAGTTGGTGCGTGTGCGTGTAATAACAGCACCTCAAAGGATTATTGAAGAGCTTTTGTTGTGTAGATATTTGGGAAAAAAATGATTGTATTTAACAGTGGGGGAGATGTAGTGTTGTGTGAGTGGGTAATGATGGAACCCTTGTGTCTCCTGATGGACTCCGCTGAACTGTGAAGTAAGCATTAGAGTTTAGTGAAGTGAATGCATGTTTAGAATGATGAGTTCACGGTTGCACACTGAGGAATAGAGACGTGTTATAGTAAGCTCCTGAGTATGACGTAGTCATTGGCGAGTACCCGGGCTGGGGAGAATGCTACAGTAGTCATTGACACTTAGATGTACTCTTCAAATGCAGCTCTATTAGCTCATCTGAAATGTAGGTGTATGTGCTATTAGTTCATATATTAGAGTAGCATGTGCCTATTTAAGGCTTGCTAGAGATGTAGCTTCCATGCTGAGCTAATGCCTCTCGAAAAACTTGGAAGGCATTCTGCTTTTCAGCATTTATTCTTCTGTTGCGACCTAGCTTTCTGATTAGAGGAACTTGCTGTTGTACCTGCATCCAAGAAGCAGGAAATCTTAGACTATTGCACCCTTGTGTTGCTGTTGGGAACTAGCTGCCCGCCAAAGTGGCCACAACACAATGCAGGGAAAGATTTAGCAAATGTTACTTTAATGATGTAGGTGGGCAGTACTTCCAGTGCTCAGACTGCAGTAAGTCAGTGCATGTTTTTTTAAGTTGCGTAAGGAGGCCAAGATCACAAGGATGTACTTCAGTTTAAGCCATGTGGGCAAGGACATGTTCAAAAAAGAATACAGCACAAATGTTTGGGCACCAGCTCGCTCCAATGTGACCTAAAAACGTACAACCAGCCGCAGCCCAAGCAAGTAAGAGCAGTGAGGCGGTGGGGCCGGGTTGAGGGGGGGATTTGACAGCTGAGGGAAAAGTAAATAAATAATTAATTTTCCCTGGTGGTCGACTGTCAAAATCCCTCCCACCCCGCCTCACCGCTCCACGGCTCTTACCTGCACGGGCTTCGGCTGCATACAGCTATGCAGAATGGTCTGCCAGTGCCATGACTCCCCAGCACCATTTGAAAATATGTTCTTCCCTGTTGGGCTTGACTTGGCACACTCCAGCTAATTCTTTGTCAGTGGATGTTTGGGTGTTAATTTATGTGTGTATTTGATTGAATATGCCAGAGCATGTGACATTGTCCTTTGTCCCAGAACATGTAACATGCAAAACATTGTTTGTTGTGAAAGGTTTTGCAATGTATTTGAATGATGGATATCTCTGTTATTTTTATGCAATTTCGTTTCCCCATAGATGTCATTTTTCACCCCTGGAAGAAGGAAGAAAACGGGAACCAGACTCGTGTAATTCTGTACACTATCACCCTCACCAACCCACTGGCTCCAAAAACTGCCACTGTCACAGAGACTCAGGTATAAAGTTTGTGGGTCATCAAAAGGTTCTCCATCTGCTTGTTAGGCATGTGCCATATGCATCGCCGGCTTCCTCACATCTGGAAATTAAAGCTGACACTCTGGTGCGAAGAACGCTGATATTTTTAAGTGTCTTACTCCACTAGAGCTATTAAGTTTAGTCATCACCACCACCACTAACCCCTCATTACGAGTTGGCTGGCTAAGGCTGCAGGAGTACTAGGGGCAGAAATATCTGATTCCGGCCAGTATCCTAATAATACAGACATTAATTTTTGTCCCTGGTATGAGTACTGTCTGTGCATGGATGAAAACGTGTATGCATTCAATCCAGTTTAGAAGACTGTTCGGCTGATAGAACAGTGCGTGTCACATGGGCTTTTGCCACGGAGAGTATCTGAGCAGTGGGGATTCTTTGACCTTGGTCCATCACTTTTCTATTCCACCTGTGGTTTTGTAGCAGTTAGAAGGGTACTGGGCTCTACCTATGCCCACATCTCTTATTTCTCTTTACATGCAGATATGCCAAATATGGATCTGCATTCAGTAAAACTGGTCCTGTGTTTCCAGACCTGGGAATTTTGGGTCCGAAAGGATGCTGTAGGATGGTGGAACACTATCACTCCTAAGGGTCTTAAATTGGTAATGAGGCCATAAGCGCCTCGCATTGAGTCATCAGGTCACGTGCTGTTTAAAGTGTTTCATTTCAGATGCATTGCAAAGAAGCCCATACATCATTATGCTTTGTCTTAGGCAACATATGCAATGTTTATGTAAGATCATCTCTGATGTACGTATATTGTTTATGCCTCATGCTACCATTGGACTGCTCCAAAATATGTCTTTGGTAGCATGATGAAGTACTTTGTTTTACGTCACTATCTGACACGTCATCTAATCTTCTTTGAGTCAGATGATTCATTAATGACAACAGAAATTCCACAAAAATATCACTTTTGAGTGGCTTTTCCAATTAAAAATTAAAATTATTACGAAAAAGTGTTTCTGGTTCCATCTGGTCTCCTCGCTGTTACTCAACCTTTACGTAGGGCGCTCATAGTCAGCAGTCAAATGTCATAGAGCAACCCGAGAACATGCAACATGAGTCATGAAAAGGTACAGCACCTGGAAATGGTGTGATAAGTAATCGGAATATGAGCCTGCCGCATTGGGGTGCTTCGTGTATGGGAGGTGTGAGGATGGCAACACACTAGTGTGTGTTCTCAGATGTAGGCATCCAGCTGTTTTGCATAGGGCTAATGTGTATGGTGGGATCATCATTCCTCCAGGATCATACTAGATACAAATGTGTTATTTATTTAGCTATGTCTTCTTACATAGCACACTAAACCATGTGGCATAAGCATACTATACATAAAACAAGAGAAGACGTTTTAAATTAACAGAGGTGACAGAGGTATTACCTCTGTCACCTCTGTTAATTTAAAACTTCAGCAACATCGTATGCTATTTCTTTTGTACTACACGCCTGAAATTATTTCTAAATGGGCTGCGCCTAATGTGACACCTAAAACCCACTGCCCTAAATGTTTATTTTTTGCTGCGGATGTTAGACACATGTTTATTACGTGTCCAGCACTCTCCACCTTCTGGTCATTGATTGCAAAGGAGCTATGTAATCTGTCGGGTCGTAACATTATTATTTCTGAGAAAGAGATTCTTTTGGGGTTAATAGAGGACCCAGGCTCCATATCAACTGCTTTATTTTCCATTATTATGGCTTGTTGCCGTTTATGCATTGCCAGGGCTTGGATTGAGCCAAAACCTCCAACATTTGCGGAGTTTTGGCAGTTAATAAGAGGGTATACGAGATGGAGATTGCCTTAGCCAAGGTCAGGGGCCTCTCCTCCCAAATTAGAATAGAACAAATTTGGCTCTGTCTACAATGGGATTAAGTGTTACAGATTGTAAATGTCTTTTTGTTTGCATTTATTCTGCCTTGATGTCCTCCATGCTATGACCAAGAGAAGACATGCTTTAGCTCACATCAAACTGCATGGACAAAAAAATACTTTACAATTGAACAAGCACAAACCAATAACGGAGAAAGGTTCAGTTGAGTTGGTCCCAGAACGATCCTCAATCAGGAAAGAAACTGAGTAAGGGGCGGGTTAGAGAATCGAGATGGGGAGGAGAAGAAGTGAGGAATATTCAAGGGAGATGTAGGGGCCAAGAATGGGAGGATAGCTTGAGGAGGACAGAGAAAGGTGTGCAGCATGAGTTAAAAAAAAGTGGGCAATTTGAATTATTGGAGGGAGAAAAAAATGGAAAGAGGAAACAATGTGGAAGCAGAGGCAACTTAGAAGAAGAAAATGTTCAGAGGAAATTCTGTTCTGCTGTTGAAAAAGAGGATGAGTGCTTTTGGTGGCTTTCAAAGAGAAAAACATTTTATTTATTTTTGTAATGAAAAATTAATAGAGAGTCAGATGGTCGAAGTTTCATCGTGAGCAAGTTTCAAATTGATGCCTCCGCTCCTGAAAAGTATTGTGTACCTGTGTTTACATGTATCATTTGATTTACATATATCAGCCACATAGAAAATAATCCAAAGATCCTTGTTATATGCCCTGTGTTGGCATATTGTGTTGAGCATGTATTTACATGTGTTGTAGTAGGACAAGATTATTCTCTGGTGTTCAACCATGCCACTGGAGTGGTGTAAGGCAACATGGGTGTCTGTTAAATTCTCAAGTGGTGTATTTTCTTTTCAGACTCTCTACAAGGCCAGTCAGGAGAGTGAGTGCTATGTGATTGATGCAGAAGTACTTACGCATGATGTCCCATATCATGATTATTTTTACACCATTAACCGCTACACGCTTACAAGGGTCGCCAGGAATAAAAGCCGACTGAGGTGAGAATTACAGTTTTCTGTATGCATCTATGAGGAATTGTAAGTCACAATTCCAACTCTGTCACATGATTCTTCAGCTTGGTTCTAGTAAACCTTTTTCAAAATGCATGCTTTGGGGTAGATGCCATTGAATTTTGTTACAAATTGATCTATGTGGCTCTGACTTCCACTACTCTTTAGTTTCCAAATTTATTGTTATAGGTAGGACCTAAAGTCAAAAATGCAGAAAGGTATTTAAGTACATCCAGTGAGGACCCAAAGAAAGCATGTTTTTCCCTTGTTGTAAATAATTCTGGGTTAATTTAGAAGTGAGTGGCAATATAGAAACATTGATTCTTGGCAGATATAGGAAAATTGCAATGAATGGAGTTACTGCTGCTGTGTTTTAAGTCAGCAGTAATTTTATCCCAATGTGCAAGCTAATTGAGGTTTGATAGAATCTGCCAGAAACTTCAGAATTTATAATACCTCAAATCGTTAAGTAAGTCCTTTTGTTTGATTGTTTGTATACTTTACTATAGTAAAGTATACAAAAACACTGTCTGCGAATTTGAGCGAACTAATTCACCTCTTAATTTTAATAGCTAGTTTGTTATTGCCTGGAAAATGTACACGCACCCTAAAATTGTAATTTGCAAGTGTACTAATAAATTTGGCCGGATATTGCCATCTTTATCACAACTGTGATAATTGTGTTGTACTGTTCTTGTACTTGCCATATACCATATGCTCGAGCTAGGCCTTGAGTGCACCTCGATCCCGAAAGTCTTGATGATGTTGACTGTACATCACAAACTGAGTATCCAGTGCTGTAGTTAGAATGGATCTCAATAATTCTTATGTTTAAATTCCAGAAAAAGAGCGTGATAACAGAACAGTGCTCTATGTTGGATAAACTAACAATGAAGCTTAGTCAGATCTTTCTCAAGCCCTGTGCCCCCAGGAGATCAGAATCAATCACTGTCAACCTGACTCCATCACCATGTGTGAATCCCCAAAACGTGCTTCACTGAGAACTTCAACCCATTTTCAAAGTAGGACAGTTAACATGCTTCTGGTAGGCAGAGCTTTAAGTGGGATGAAAAAACTGGAGGGTCACAAGCTAAAAATCAGTACTTAGCATAGCGTGCCGCCCAACTTGTATTTTGCTGTTTTTGTCATTGCCTCCAGATATATGATACAACAAGTAACATCATAACTACAACAAGTCAGGACTATTGGCTTTGTCAATGGTTTTTAGTTGCATAAGATAAATAAGCAGCAACTATGGCTTGTGTATAATATTGAAAATGCTTCCACTTAAAGCCCTGACACCACGACGATGTTGCTGCTTCTGAGTTTCAAAAAGAGAAGGGAAACCAAGGAGGAAAATTACTCTCTTTAAAGGGTTTCCCTTGCCCTATAACGCTCACCTGGCATGACGTCATGCCGTAACTCCTCCACTAGTGAGAAGTGAGCAGTGTGAGCACGCGCACATCGATGTGCCAGCTGTCACTGCAGTCGGAAAAAACAGACCGCCTGTGCCAGGGCACAAAACAGAGCTCAATAGAGACCCGTTTCGAGGCCCCCCTCAAAAAACTGCTGGTGCTCAGTACCGGTGAGACCCGGCCCACTTAAAGCCCTGCTGGTAGGTCTAACATTTTATCGCAAGTTAATCCAAAAGGCACTGAATGCTTAAGTGGATCTGAAGCCAATTAATAACACAGTTGTTTATCGGTATATTAATCAGTATGAAATTAGAGGTGTCAATTTGCTGTTCTATGGGAGAGAGAGCTGATTCTGCAGTCACTATTATGTGCATTTATATGGTGTACCACAAGGCAGCATGTGTCCCATAGCACAGTATGCGACTCTCTTGACCCTCAATAGACCAAGGAGGAATGAAAATATGTCCAGCTTTGTCAGTCATTCATATCTGTGACTGACAAATCAAAGAGGTTTGATGCTATGCTGTGAATTCTCCGAAGACTGTGCCAAATGGGTAAATGGATAAACCATAGAAGATTTTGATGAGTTTGTCAGTTTGCATCTAAATAAAGAGTAGGGCCTCCAAAGGACATGGTGCTTTCTGCAGCACTCTACATGAAGAGCAAATCCCTAAATAAGAAGGTGGGTTATGCAGCACCACTCGTTACCAGAGTACTAATTTTGCATTACCTGTTGGAGGCATTTTGTTTTAATTTCCTTTCCTGTTTTTATGCTGCAGGGTTTCCACAGAGCTTCGGTACAGAAAACAGCCTTGGGGGCTGGTGAAAACCTTTATAGAAAAAAACCTCTGGAGTGGACTGGATGATTACTTCCACCACTTAGGTATTCTTGTAGATGCATGACTACTTATTTATTTTATTTATGTATAGGTTTTGCTGTGTGTTCAACTAAAGACTGTTTCAAAGTGCTCAATAGGCAAGTGATGGAGTAAATCAATAGTCACAAACAATTAAACTAATCCAAGCCCCTGATGGAGAAGGTGGATCTTTGGCTGTTAGCAGAATTTCCTGGAGTTAGCCTGGGGGCAAAGAGATTAAGGCAAGTATCTCCAGAGGGTAGAGCCAGAAGAGTGGGTGAACTTTCCCACCAAATCATTTGTTTCTTAGTGGTGTTGTTAGCCCAACTGTAGGCCTCTGCTCTTTTGGTATAGGTGAAACACTTTGCCAAGGTACTCCAGACATTGCTGTACAGGGCTCTGTAGACCAAGTAAAGAGTTTTAAATCTTACACTTTGTTTAACCAGTATACAATAGAGGGGACTCTGAAAATGTGTGATATTATCTTTTTTTGAACCAGAATGAGTCTAGCCACAAAGGTTTGAGCTCGTCAACGTTTACTCATCATTGAGGTCTGTTCATTGATGTGTCAGCAGTAGTGTTACATTATGTTATATTATATTATAAGCATTTGTAAAGTGCACTGTAAACCAGTAGGGTATCCTGGAGCGGAAAGCAGGTGCAGGCCTAGCAAGGCCTAGGACTGGTGGGTGGCAGTCTGTTTGCAGACTGATGTAAAACAGCAGATTGTTCCAAGCCTTAGGAGCGATGACTACAAGCCCGACCGCCAGCTCTTGTTCTGTGTATGTGGGGAATGTATTTGAGTAGTAGTCTGTCAGAGCAAAGGTGCGTGGTGGGTTTGGAGATTGAGATTCAGTGGGTTATATAAGCTGGGCCTGTGTTGTATAGGGCTTTGTAGTGTGTATGAAGAGTGTAAACAGTCCTTGTTTGTGTATTGGAAGTCAGTGGAGCTCCCTGAGGTGCGGTGTGATGTGCGTATGGTGTGGAAGGTTGAGTGTGATCCAGGCTGCGGAATTCTGAAGGGTTTTAAGTCGCCTGGTGAGTTGCTTGCTTGTGCCACTGTAGCCCAGCTTGCTTGTGATGATGGCCTGGGTGACAGCTTTGCATGTGCTGGTTGGGAGTCACTTGAAGATATTCCTAAGTACCTTCAGGGTGTAGAAGCAAGAGGCAACCACAAGGTCCTAGAGGATGAGGGCTGGCTCTTCTTTTCCCAGGATCATACAGATATCATCTGTTGTGGCTAGGAGAGCTGTTTCTGTGCTGTGGTTAGGTGTGAAGTCAGATCGTGTGGCATCGAGTAGTTGGTGTGACTTGGCATGGTTGGTTAGGTGCTTTTTCGCCAGCTTCTCCAGGACTTTGGCAGGGAGTTGGGTCTGTAATTGCCAGGTGGTGATGTCATTCTTGAGCAAGGGGAGAGCGGTGGCATGTTTCCAAGAGTCCTGGTAAATGGCTGTTGAGACTGAGACGTTCAGGGTCGTGGTGAGTGCCAAACGTATGGGCAGTGGTCCTTTGATGAAGACGTGTTGGGGCCAAGGATCCAATATGGCCCCATAGTAAATGGACTGCGTGGTGGAGGCAGTTTCTTCAGTTTAGATGTCGGGCCTTTTGATCAGTGTGGTTTCCTTGGACAAGATTAGGATCATGTTGTGAGTTCTGCTTCGTCCGTTTGAGAGTTGAAGTTGTCATTTATGATTGTTATTTTGCTGGGGGGGACTTGTAGAGCTTTAGGCAGAGGTCATGTGAGGGAGTGATGCTGTTGAGGTGGCCACTGAGGAGGTGAAACCTTTCACAATGGAAAAGATCTCTTTACTTCTGTTTGAGCTGGTGTCATTGCAGTTCACAAATGCCGAACATGTGGTGGTACGGATCTGCTGGTGGTAGCGTCTGATTGCATATTTGAAGGGGTTCTTGTCCTCATTGTTCTCTCTCATTTGCCAGCGGTGTCCCAGTTGTTTACAGTGGTGGTTCTTCATAATGAGCTATACCATGTATCAACTGCTCTACATCTAGGGGCTTTTTTGGGATTGAGGGGAGCCAGGATGTTTGTAATTGAGTCGAGTAGGCTGCTGCTGTGTTCAGGCCGGTGTTCAATGAACGTGGTTGTCAGGACTTCATCTAGGAGTTTGTTCCAGTCCAGCAAAATGGTTTGGCAGTGGTAGATCTGTATTGGCAGGACAGGGATGGCGAATTTTATGAGGAAGTGGTCAGTCGAGGTGACTGGCATGGGCTTGTTAATTGAGATGTTGTTGAAGGTGGTGAAATTCATGTCCAGAGGGTGACCGACGGATTGTGTGGGTTCTTTACCATGAAGAGTGAGGCCGGTTTTACACATCTTTGAGTAGTGTGGTAGTTTTCTAGATGGTGCCGTCTTCCAGGTTGCAATTCAGGTCTCCGGACAGGATGAAGGCACTAGGTAGAGGGATGCAGTGAAGTGCATGATCATGTCAGCAAAGTTGGTGAGAGTTCTGGAAGTCCGTAGATGAGGGTGCCACTCTCAAGGTGAAGCTGGCTGTGATGTGGAGCTTGGAGGACAGGTGTTCCTTGTTGCTGGGGGATTTGTCCGGGTAGGTTGTGCAAATGTTGGAGTACTTGAAGATGATGGTGATTCTGCCGAAGGGTTTCTGTGGTCTGTCCTTTCTGATAGTTTTGTAGCTGGGAGGATGGCTGTGGAAATGTCAGGGCCACTTGTGGAGTCAGACAGGTCTCCATGAGGAACAGAAGGTCATGGGCATGATTGTGTAGCATGTCCCAGATCTCTGTGGCCTGTTTTGTGGGAGGGCGGGTGTTGAGGTTGAGGAGTATGCAGAAGTGTTAAGGAGTGTGAAGTGCAGTGTGGTTGGTGGCTGGTGAGTGTGGGTCTGAGTGAGTGAGTCGTTGGGTGCTGTAAGTGCAGGAGTTGTGAGCATGGAAGAGTGCACAAGAGTTTTCAAGTGGTGCAAAAGAATGCCCCTTCAGTGTTGTGTGGTTATCGACAAGGGTGGGGTGTGGAGGAGTGGGGACGTGTTTATCCCCAAAAAGGTGATGAAGTTGAAAGGATACCTTCTGAGTCAAATTGTTAACTTGCATGGTAAATGATAATGTAGAGTTGAAATGACTGTAGATTTTAGGATGAAGCTTAATGTTGTTAAGAGAGGACCTAATTCTTGCGCTAGTCAAACAGGAGGGCCTGGCTTCCCATGAATGAAGAGGATTTCAAATGTGTTCCAATCCATGTAGCAGTTTTTGAGCTACGTGATGTCACATCTGCATGGGGCAAAATCATTCTAGATCATGTGGGCTTTTAATGTAAATCTGGATGTCATTAGGATACAACTGATATCTAACCTTATATCTACAGAGAGCAGTTATTAGACGTTGCAGAAACACAACGAAAGAAACTTGTGGCATACCACACTTCATTTCAGGGTGAAAAGGATATTGCTTTATCGGTTGCATGTGTTTTGGGAGGAAAAATAAAACTGCTGGAGATTACTTCTTTAAGTACGATGAGCTATCCAGTTAAATGAGACCAATATTGTGGCAAATAGCATGAGAAAAAGAGAAGATATTTCAGTCTATTGGAGCAGTGGTAAGAGGTCAAAATGTGCAGTACATTGTATAATGACCTTTATCTTTCAAACTATTATGACCTGTCATCATCTGATGAAAAAACAGAATACACGTTGGTAAACAACCAATATTGCACTTTCATCAGGTATTGCTGTTATGACAGAGATTCGATGCATGTTACATGGGTTACGGTAACTAATTATTGGAAACGCCTTTAATGCTGCTCCAACTTCATTCCTTTCTCCAAAGCAAGGTGGAAGGCTAGCATACGCAGCATGGCAATCTAGTCACAGTGCAAAAGTAACAAATTACGTTGATGCAACAATAGTTGTCAATTTTCTGGAATAAATTCCCATGTGATACGCCACGCATCCAATGATATATTTTTTAAAACTATAAATATAGAACACAATGTGAAGAGGACACTGAGGCATGGTCAGTTGATGTTTCCATTCAACAAGGAACGGATGCATCATCTGATTCTTGGCTACAAAAAGTATCCGATTCCCCCCTCTGTTGTTGGGAGGAGTGTTAGATTTGTTTTAAGTGATGTTCACCCCATATCTCATGTGCCAATAAAGATTTCCACCAAATAGACAGAATCCAAAAGTTTTTGGGTGCACACTTATTACTTTGTAAGTATTATATATTTTAAACATTTGCTCAAAGAAGGAAATTAACACTGAACCCAGTGCATGTATTGTGTTATGTTTTCAAGATACTTTGTTATCAATGTAACATTTTCTCGGGGTACCATTTAAGTAGCTTTCATGAAAGAGTATCCTTACGGACAAAACCCAGAAGCTCAGAATTTTCAAATGTTCATATAAATAGCCTCATTTTGCTACTCGGTTCTATGCAGCACGATAATGCAAAATGTGAATTTACAACTAATGTAAAGTTGAAAAAGTATTCTAACAAGTAAATGCTTAATCTCTTACATCACTGGTTGCTCTCAAAATGCAACGGGGTATATTAGACACTTTGTGTCACATGATAATCTGTGGAATAACACCTAAGTGTCAGTAACATGGTATTGAGTGTGTTTCTGCATGTTATTTGATCTCACTATCAGAAATGGACATTAAAGAAAGCAAAGGACTTCTGCATCTGTTTTGCTAATGTTATTGCCCCGTAATACAATTTTGCAAAGACAGTTGATGTCAACGCAAGCCCTGGTGTAAGTATCTGGGCAAAAATCAAAGCAAGTGCAACATGCACTAAGAACGTAGGGTTCACAGGTGCTAAGATGTACACAAGTACTCTGCCCTTCATAGTCCTAATATGGGTCTAAATGATATTGAAAGTACCTAGCCATTCTGCTTTTGCATTGCAAGCTCCACATCCAACAGCACCTTGTCTGTACGGCAACTGATCATCAAGCTGTAGGTCATAACATACATGTTCAAGGGAGAGTCAGATCTACCTATTAACTTCTAGTCCTTCTTCAAGATGTTCGACATTCCTACTAATTGGTTGCAGGAGAAAATTGCATGGCTAGTAACATAGAAGATAAAAGGTAAGCAACACTTTTTGTAATTGGAATTGCTAAGAAAGTATTTGCTTAGCTGTGAGAAGTATTGGTAGTGGTGGATGGAAGAATCAAACCATTGTATGCTACCAAAAATCCAATGACATTCATAAACTTGAAATCAATGTTTATTTTTCAGAAAATGAGCTCACTAAAACTGAGAGTGCCTACCTATCTGAGCTCCATCGGCAATCCCCCAAAGAGAAAGTAAGTAAGGTAGCAGCTGTTCGGCGGAGAAAGCGGATCCATTCTCATTTACGGGTCCCTCATCTTGATGAACCACTTAGCCCAATAACCACCCCCACAGATGAAGAGGTCATACACAGGATCAAGCATGTGGCAGGTGGGAATCTTTATCTCCTAACAATGACATTTGTGTAATCCCCTGGGTGTGTGTCTGTAGTTGTATAAATCTTCCAGACACTGAGAGACCCAACAGATACAACTGGCAGTCATTTCCATTAGATCTAGTTGCGGTTGTCCACACTTTCAACACCAAGATAGAGAAGGCATTTCCCAACCAGAATACCTGCACGTGGAATGGCTTCTCAAAGAACTCTTTTGGGACTATGCCATTATGGCATCTAATGCCGCAGTTAATGATGTATTCTCTTTTCCAAAGTTATTTAGCATTCTGTCGTCATTCACGGCCAATTCTCTGTTTAAGATATGGTATGACAGTAGTTGTACACCAAAACGTAGCTTCATGTTGCCCATGATTCAATGTCCTTTTTCACCTTCAGTATTTATCTCTGTCAGTAATCAGTAATATAGTGGCCTGAATCTACCACCTGATTCTAAAGTTTTCACACAAAATGCCTCACATTTTATCTCTGCTAGAGCTGTAAGACATATTCATGTTACGCAAGAGCAATATTTCATAATTCCAAAATGTAGGAGTTCTCATATTTCATGTAATGTCTTTTTAAAGCAGTTATGTCTTCTTGCTTCACTTTCTCTGGCAAAAAAGCTGCTTTGAGTTGAAAACATATAGTTAGAACAGTTAAATGGATGTGTTCTGCCACCTCAGAACAATGTTTGTTCTAACGCTGTAGTTCTTAACCTTTTGATTACTTTGGACCCCCACTTAATCATTACATGAATTCGGGTACCCTGACTGAATAATTATTGGAATCTGGGGACAGCACCCACCTCTGCACCATTAGTGAAAGCCAGAGACCCTGGCCTAAGAATTTTTGATGATTTGACCCCCAAAACAATAGACAAAAAAATACTGAAACAAGCATTCATAAAATAAATACACAAATAATGAAATATTTTATTTAATTCTCAAACATATATAAAACTCTGAACATTTTAATTTTAATGGGAAGTCTGAAGCTTTTGAAAATTAATTTTAGGCCACTCATTGTTCATATTATAATCTCTTCCTCTGCTCCCACAAATAAATCTGAGGATACTATCTTAATTTTTAGATTCTAATTTCAAATTCCTTCACATTTACGTTTTTTTTCTTAATTTTCATCTTTACATTTTGCTTCTTCATTTATAAACACATTACTGATTTGTTACTATTATTTAATTTTATAAAAATTCTTTGACCACCTGAATCGTTTTTGCGGACCCCCAAGGGTCCTGGGCTACAGGTTAAGAACCACTGCTTTAACGAGTTTCCTACTGTATCTCACTTGACTTTTGTATAAGAGGTACGACCTTGTGATCAAAATTTGTGTGTGATACCAGCCAAAAGCATCCTGCATAATATACACCAGACATAATTTTCACAACAATTATGTTTTTTAAATGATGGACAAAATGTTGCACGTTCACCCACATCTCTTGTCTACCATTTCATTCATACTGCACATACGTAGGCTTTATTGGTCCCGAACATCCAACAACTCTGCTTCCATTTTCCAAGCATTGTGGGGGGGAAGCAGCTGACTAAAAGCAAAAGGCAAGACAGAAACTCACAAATAAACGGTTTCTTTTCAGGTTCCACACAGACCCGACACTTCTCCGAGGAACGTCATGGTGGTCGTCACTTTCAAAGTGTGTCCAAGCTTCTTCTAGTAATCAGCTGTGTGTAAGTATTGAGTGTAAGGAAAACAAGAACTACTGTGGCTGGGGATGAGTTAAAAGTCAGAGGTGGCTGGAAAATTGTCCAATCCAATCCAAGAAAGCTTTATTCGACAATTGTCATAAAAGCGATACAAAACAAGTACACAGTCCATAAATAGCAATATAAAATGTATACACTTTAATTGATTACTTAAAATAGAATTAAAAACTAAGCAATAAAATTTATAAAAAGAAACATATTTCATCATACTCAAGAATAATACAAGAGCACATCAGAATCAGCTAGGACATCACTCTCTAATGTTCCGGTTTCTTATTATCCACGCCCAGCTTAAGAATTTTGCCACAGCCACAACAATGACCGGTTCTGTGCTAGTACACAGAATCCTTATTGCCTCACCACTTTGTCTAGTACCCAATTGTTGACACATTGGTTTCAACCAGACATGCCTCGGAGATAGGAAGGAAGGACATACAAAAAACATGTGAGTTATCGTTTCTTCATGGGATTTGCAAAAAGGGCATATGATGTTTACATTATTAGACCACCGGGCAGTGAATGAATTCAAGGGCAATGATCCCACCCGTAGCTGAAAGTACAATTTCCTATCTAATGGTAAGTGATGAGGTCCCAAAAAGGCTCAAGCCTTGGGACAGATTTTATATTAAAAAAACTATCCGTTAGAGAGAGGGTGTTACAATCGGTCATTGTCTTTGTATTGGTCCACTCCCAGTAATTTTCTTTTAGCAGGTTTTTTGATGGAAAGGAAGCACCCAGGGGCTTCACCCCTAGATCGCTCAGACCCAAAGCCTCAAAAGTTTTTCGAAGATCCTTGAACCACCCAATTTTATAGGATCCAGCCATAGACAGAACGTCCAGGAACCCCGCTGCATACTGAGCTAATTCCGGGGTTGACCACAGTCTTCGCCAATATAAAATTGGACGTAGTCTAGCTATGTCTGCAATAGAACTCTTCCCCAGATCATACCTAAGGAGAACTAAGGGCGTAGTCTGAGGCAATGATGTGATGCCTCGAAAGAACTTGTTCTCAGAAACAGTAAGGGAGGACAAGTTCTCGAAGCCCCACAATTCAGCTCCATACAGTGCTGTACTAACAGCTTTAGCACTATAGACCTGGAGCACAGGTTTGATTGGTTTTGTTAGGGATTTCTTGAATTCACCACTTATAGCTCCAGTGAGCTGTCTATGTTTTATGGCTGCCAGTTCTTCTGGTGCATCCACTTAAGGTTATCTTGTATAATAACCCCTAGATAAGTAAAAGCCTGTACTTGTTCAAGGGATTGGTTAAACAATAAAAACTTGTTTATAAAATGTCTATGTGGGTTAAAAGCCATAAACTTTGTTTTCTTTACATTAACTTCAAGTCCACGGTCCTCACAGAAAGTCTCAAAAATGCCTAATGCCTGCTGTAGACCGCTAGGAGTCTTGGCAATTAGAAGCGTGTCATCCGCGAACATTAGGATCGGGACTTTCAAACCTGCAAGGGAAGGGGCATCAGTGCTTGCTTCTAAAAGACGTTCGGCTATACCATTAATGTAAAGAGGAAATAAAGTGGGGGCCATTGCACAACCCTGGCGAACCCCACGTTCTACCGGGAAGGCCTCAGTTGTCTCGCCCTGCCCTCCCCATCTGATTCTGGCGGAATTATCATCGTGGAGCATCTGTATTAAGGACAACAGCCCTTGGTGCAGTCCCAGATCCTTCAACACCCTCCAGAATTTGGGGCGAGGGACTAAATCAAAGGCTGCCCTTAGGTCCACAAAGACCGCATAAAGACTCCCCTTACTCAATGTCACGAATTTCCAGTATAAAAGGACAAAGCGGAACACCTGGTCAACCGTGCTAATTTGCTGACGGAAGCCCGCCTGGAATGGAGACAAAATACTGTTTGAGGCTGACCACAGATGGACACGATTTAAGATCAGCCTACCTATGATTTTCTGGGTAGCGTCAATCAAACTAATGGGCCTGTAGTTTTCCGGAAGCGACCAGTCCCCCTTTTTGAATACCGGTATTATCTCAGCCAATTGCCACGCGCCGGGGATAGGGGCACCACGCGCCAGGGCATTAGCAACCAGTTGAATGTATCTCTCCCATTTAACCTTATCACTCAAAAGGAGGTCCACTGGAACCCCATCAGGGCCAGGAGCCTTCCCGGGAGCCTCACCGGTGAGGGCCAGCGTCACTTCTGCACTATTAAAATCAGGAACCAAGATATTTGGGGCAACAATACCTTCGCTAGCTGTTATGTCCAGAAGGGAAGCATACTGAGGTTTAAAATACTCCACCCACCTCTCCGGGGGAACATTATTTTGAGGCCGCTCTGCCTGGCCACCATATCCCCACTTAACGATGCCCCAGAACAATTTGCTGTTGTTCATGGTACTCGCTTCTAAAAGATCCAGCCACTTAAGTTCATCCCAATGACGCTTTGCCCTAGCAATACAACTTTTATAATCATTTCTGGTAGTACGCACAGCACCTACATCACCTTCCTTTAAAGCTTTCCCCAGCAATAGCCTCGACCGTCTACAGTCCTCGTTAAACCAGCTAACTCGACTCGGGGCCAATTTCGGACCAGCATATGAGTGATAAAGGCATTCAACACTCTAGATTCAGAGCGGCTGGCCAGATGAATGGGACATGTACAAATTGACAAAAACATACTGCTACTTAATAAATAGTAGCAAGAACTGATAGGTACTAAGAGGAGATGAATGTGACGGGTACAAGAGGAAGGAAAATGTGTGGAATGAACAAAGGGTAGTAGTGTGTTCAAAGTTGTAAATAGATAAATGGAGGCAGTGGCGAATAAGGAGGATAGGCGAGTATCTGTAAAGTACAGTATTGA
This sequence comes from Triturus cristatus, assembly GCF_964204655.1. Taxonomy (NCBI): domain Eukaryota; kingdom Metazoa; phylum Chordata; class Amphibia; order Caudata; family Salamandridae; genus Triturus; species Triturus cristatus. The sequence continues at coordinate 72,044,247 of NC_140584.1, read as the reverse complement.
CCGGGATACAAAGAGAAGATGATCGGTGCACGTGCGAACTGTGTTGTTTGCACTGGGAATTAATAAAATGACTTAGCAGACACACACCATTGTACTATAATACTTTCTCTAATCTCTTCTTTCCTCATTTTGTTTTTCTGACTTTCTCTGTCCGATCCCTTCCATGTCTGTTGGTCTTTGTCTCTCAGTGTGGTGCACTTTGTCTTGTGCTACTACAGGTTGTCTCTACTTTTCTATCCATATTGACCGCTCTTGCTTGCACTGCCTTTTCCCCCATATATGTCCAATCACTCTGCTCTATATGCTGTCTGTGCCCTACTCCTCCTGTCATCCCTAACTTATTTCCCATCTGTTTTACCATCTCTGTCAGCTTCTCATACTCTCAGTTCTCTTTGAATTATTCCCTCCCTCTTGACTCCTTATCCACATATCAGCTTCCCTGCCACAGTTCGTTCATACATTTCATTATTTCTGTTTTAGTCCCCATTCCACCCCCTCTATCTAATGGTTAACGAAACACTTTTCCCATCTCTTCCTATACCTCTCCTCTACCTATGTATTTTCTCTCTTATATTTCCCATGCAGCTGTTGCCGTAACATTATTGTTCCTCTTCTTCTCCCAGATTTTTTCCATATTGTCTACACTAAGTTTTTACATTATCTTTGCCTGTCCGCAAAACTAACCTAGGACACTTTTTGATTGCTAACTTTGGTGACATAATGGGTTTTTTTAAAATCAGACTTTTCAAGTAACTACAATTTATGTAAAATGGTTTTTGTAGCATGATTCTCTTTCGGGGTCACATACTGAGCATTATTCCACCATCTAAAGGCTGAACGAAAAATAAACACGTCAAAGAAAAACAATATTTGCTATTTTAGATTAAACAGTAGATGGCTGAATAGCACACTGCATGTACTCCACATCCATACATCCTGGAAACAATATATTCAACAGAAAAAATGAAATCAGGTTCAAATGATTTCAAATGTGTGCCCCATGATTGATCGAGTTCCCAAAATCCGCAATGCACTGGACACACAACTTCATTGACCACAGCGATTTCGGTAAAAACTTATGTTTAGACCTCAAAACAGGGTATTTATTTGCTGTTTAACAAATCTGGCCAAACTTTTCCACAAAAATGACTTCCACTTTGGGATTTTCTTGACACGTTTTGCGCAGATCTGTCAAGCAGGGGTCTAAATGTGGGCAGGTGTCTCAAAAGTGAATTTATCCATTTTAACATCCGTAGGAAACTTTGCTCCTCAATACAAGAAAAAACAGCTGAATGGAGGTGAACCAATTTGTCTTGCAACAAGTCCTTTACTCATTGAAGGACCAGTGCTTGGTTTGGTGTAAATCTGTTCAGTAGTTTTCAAGAAATTAGCATTTACATTTCATTTAAATGTTTCACTTGGGTATGAGGAGGTACAATTTTAGAGATAGCTGGACCGTTAATTACTGGATCCTCCACTGATTAAAAAACAAGTTGTGCATTGCAGATTCACAAATCAGACCGCGACTCTGATTGGCTAGCATTCACAAAAAGAATTCTCTTGGGGCCAACATTACACAAGACAGTGCACCAAGCATCATGTTGGAAATAATGAAAAGAAAAAGAGGTATAAATGAGCAGAGTGATCCAGTTATGATTAGGACCCGAAATCCACAATTTGCGCAACAGACAGGTACACCATAACTATCACACCATTTTTTCAGTGTAATGTGTACTTAGCTACCTATCTACCTATCTATCTATCTATCTATCTATCTATCTGTCTGTCTGTCTGTCTGTCTGTCTGTCTGTCTGTCTGTCTGTCTGTCTGTCTGTCTGTCTATCTACCTATCTATCTACCTATCTACCTACCTACCTACCTACCTACCTACCTACCTACCTACCTACCTATCTATCTATTCACTGAAAAAACCAAAGGATAAGTTATAGTTAGGAAAAATGTATTCATTTTTTGTATACAAAACCAACTACACAAGCATTAGAAATGCTACAGTTACATTCATAATTTACAGTTATCACTGTGCATCTCCATACAGAGTGTTGTCAACTTAGTAGTCAGGTCACACTACATGACTATAACTTGTGCCTTCCCAATGCACTGCTGATACCCTTTCAGATTACATTACTGATAGCATGTTAAATCATAGCCTTTATAACAAAACTCATGACATCTAAAATAGCATCATTTATGAGAACAGTGTGTATGGTAGCGAGGTGAGTTGTAGTTCATGTAGTGTGGCTACAGAGGAGTACAGTAGAATGCAGTGTCTTAGATTGGAGTGTTGTTGTGTGAAGTCTTGTACAGTAGAGTGGAGAAGAGGGTCGTACACTGTGGTGTCATACAGCAGAGAGTGGTAAAATGTTCTAGAGTGACATAAACTGGAGGGGCATACACTGGAGTACAGTCTTCAAGATTTGGGTGGCGTAGAGTTCAGTGGCATGCGTGGAGTGAAGTGTTGTAGAGTGGGGTAGAGAGGCGTTGAGTGGAGGGGCATACAGAGGCATAGAGTCCTAAATAGGGTAGGGGTATTGAGTGAAGCGGCGTGTAGAGTATAGTGAAGTATCATAGAGTGGAGTGTTTTTGAGTTGAGTGTGGTAGAGTAGCACAGAGTAGAGTAGAGTGTTGTAGAATGAAGTAGTGTAGAGTGGAGTGTTGTACAGTGGTGTAGAGTGGAGTAAAGTGTTGTGGAGTTGAATTGATTGCAGTGGTGTAGCATAGTGTCAGAAAATGTCAGGGAGTGGCATAGAGTGGAACAGAGTCTTGTAGATTGGAGTGGAGTAGAGTGAATTGGCATAGAGTGGAGTGGTGTAGAGTGGCAACTCATAGTGTACAGTTGAGTGTTGTAGAGTGGCATTGACTACTGGGGCATACATTGGTGTAAGAGTGGAGTAGCACTGAGTGCAGTAGCGTCATAAGAGGACAGTGAAGTGCCATAGATTAGAATGCTGTCGAGTAGAGTGGGGTAGCATAGAGTGGGTTACGGTGAAGTAGAGTGTTGTCCAGTGGAGTGTCGTAGTATAGAGTGGAGGAGAGTGTCAGAGAGTGGAGGGATGTGTCATAACGTTGAGTGGCTTGTCACAGATGGGAGTGGAGTGCCTTGTTGTACAGTGTAGTGGAGGGGCATAGAGTGTAGATCCATGTTGTAGAGTGGAGTTGCATAGAGTTGAGTAGAGTGTTGTAGAAAGGAGCCACGTAGAGTGGAGTGTCGTACAGTGGGGTAGAGTGTGATACAGTAGAGTAAAGTGGAAAGGCATCACTTAGAGTGAAGTTAAGTGTCAGAGTGGAGTGGCATTTCGTACAGAGGACTTGAGTGACATTTCATAGTGTCAGAAACTGTTGTGGAGTGGCATATCGTGGAGTAGAGTGTAGAGTGGAGTGAATTGGCATAGAGTGGAGTGGCATGTCTTATAGTAGAGTGTTGTTGAGTGTCCTACAGTGGAGAGGCGTAGACTTTAGTGGCGTAGAGTGGAGTGGTGTGTCGTACAGTAAAGTAGAGTGGTATGTTGTGGAGTAGAGTGTTGTCATAGAGTAGCATATTGTACAGTGTCTTACAGTGGAGGGTCAAAGTGTGGAGTGAGGCTCAGTATAGTGGCTTACAGTGGAGTGGTGTAGAATAGAGTCAAGTATGGTAGTATAGATTGGAGTATAGTGGAATAGCGTACTGTGGATTGTCATGGCGTATCGCACAGTGGAGTGGCATAGAATGGAGTTGGGTATAGTAGAATAACATAGAGTTTAGTGGCATAGAATGGAGTTGGTTACAGTAGAATAATGTAGAGTTTAGTTGCGTAGAGTGAAGTAGAGAGTTTTCCAGTGGAGGGTCGTAGAATAGAGTGGAGGAGAGTGCATGTAGAGTCAAGTGCTGTGTGATATAGTGGAGAGCTAGTCATAGAGGGGAGGGGAGTGTCATGTTGCACAGTGCAGTGGAGGGGAATAGAGTGGAGTACAGTGGCATAGAGTTTATTACAGTGTTGTAGTGTGGAGTTACATAGAGTGTTGTAGAGTGGAGCGGCGTAAAGTGGAATGTCATGCAGTGGCATACAGTGGGGTAAATTGTGGTACAGTGGAGTGGAGAGGAGTTGGGAAGAGTGGAGTGGCAAAGAATAGAGTGGAGTACAGTGTCAGAGTGGAGTGGCATGTCGTACAGTGGAGTCAAGTGGCATGTCAAAGAGTGTCAAAGTGTTGTGAAGTGGCATTTAGGGGAGTAGAGTCTTGTGGAGTTGATTGGCATAGAGTGGGGTGGCATGTAGTAGAGTGTCATAGACTAGAGCAAAATGCTGTTTTACAGAGTGGCATGTCATGCAGTGTCTTGCAGTGGAGAGGCGTAAAGTTTAGTGACGTAGAGTGGAGTGGTGTGTCATACAGTAAAGTGGAGTGGTGTGTTGTGTTGTAGAGTAGATTGTTGTCATAGAGTAGCATGCTGGACAGTGTCTTACAGTGGAGGGGCATAGAATGGAGTCAGGTACAATGTAGTGGCACACAGTGGAGTGGTGTAGAATAAAGTGGGATAGAGTGAAGTGTGGTTGAGTGGATTGGCGTAGAGTGGATTGTCATGGAGTGGCGTACAGTGGAATAGCATAGAGTGGAGTGGTGTAGGGTGGAATGCATACAGTGGAGTGGCATAGGGTGGAGTGAGGTACAGTGTAGTGGTGTACAGTGGAATAGCTTGGAGTGGTGTAGAATGGAGTGGCATATAGTAGTGGCGTACAATGGAGTGGGGTAGAGTGGAGTGGCGTATAGTGTTATAGCCCATAGTGGAGTGGCATAGAGTGGAATAGCGTAAAGTTAAGTGGCATACCATGGAGTAATGCAGAGTGGAGTCGTTTGGAGTGGAATATCAGTGAGTGTAGTGCTGTACATTGGAGTTGTGTGCAGTAGAATTGCATAGAGTGGAGTGGCATAGAATGGAGTGCCATATAGTAGTGGCGTACAATGGAGGGGGGTAGAGTGGAGTAGTGTACAGTGGATTACCATAGAGTGGAGCGGCGTATATTGGAATAGTGTACTGTGGAGTGGCGTAAAGTGAAGTGATATAAAGTGGAGTCGTGTAGAGTGCAGTGTGTTACTTTAAACGGACGTACTATGAAAGTGATTGAACAGATGTAGATGTAATTTGCCAGGAATATTTATTATGGGATGTAAATTGTAATTTTTTGTAGTAGATGTAAATAGTTTTAAAGCTATACCTCTCTGAAGAGCTCTAATGAGAGCGAAAAACGTGTCTATAAATTAGTGAGATTACAAAAAGCAAAGGTGAGCTTGTGTACTTATGCATGTAAGAGCAGGTCACCGAACTAACGCCATATTTGTTAACGGTCTAGTTGACCAGAACAGGAGGAAACCCCTCACTACTTAAGGCCGATGCAAGCTCGGACGTGCAGCGGATGCGCGCAACAGGTGTGCTGGTGGCGCGCCAAAGGCAAGCCCGTCTGAGCCCCCGGCCGCGCACAGCGTCAGCCGTGCAGTCAGATCGGTGAACACTCCTCAGATGCCGGGCCTCCTGGGGTATACCAGAGAACAGCTGCTAGCATTAGGTAAGCCAGTGGCAACTTCTCCCAACCCCATTAGGGCCGATACTCTGACTTCAATTAATAAGGAAAGGAGCATCAACAATCTTAAATGCGGTCTACTAAATGTTAGATCATTGGAGAAACATCATACTGAAAGCTTCCTATTACTGCAGTCGAACAATATGGATGCCTTATTCTTGACGGAAACATAGACCTCACCAGATTTGGGGATTGAGCTGGGACTAGCCTGTCCACCAGGCTATAAGGTTTTTCACAAGCATCGGGTCCTCAAAAAGGGGGGTGGAGTGGGATTGATTTTTAAAGAAAATGGACTTTGACATTGACAAAACATTGGGTCTAGAACTACTGGGTTTCTCTTTAAAAGATAGCAATGGACAACTACTTATAGGTATTTTGTGCTACCGCCAGGTATAGCCAGCCCCTACTTACAGTCTATGATCGATGTATGTAGCAATATGACACTAACACACTCCAGATTCATTATCCTTGGGGATTTTAATCTCTTGTCTACTTTAGACTAGGGCCCAGCTCTAAAAGACCTCCTTCGATCATGTGAGAAACTAGGATTGCCACAATTGGTGGCAGAACCGACACATCAGGGTGGACAGGGACATATATTAGACTTAATCTTCTCCACCAGAAATCCTGTAGTCACAGAGTGCATTCTCCCTTTATGTTGGTCAGATCGTTATCTTGTGAACTTTTTCATTCAAAACCCAAGATCAACCCTGCAGAAAACAATCACTAAGATCAGACACTATGGTAGAGAATGGAACAAACTCCATAAAGTAGCCAAGGCAAACTCATGTTTAACACCGCGCTCCAAATCGGTGGAAGAGAACTATATAGAATTTGGTAATCAGATCAGAACCATCCTTAACTTGGTCGTCCCGATTAAAGAATTAAAGAATTTACAGAGACTGTCAACCCCTTGGTATAGCATAGAGCTAAAAGAACTGAAAATGTGCTGTAAAACAGCAGAGAGGAAATGGAGGAAACTATATGTGGAAGAGGATAAAATAGTTTTAAAAGAGGCCATGCGTAAATATAAGATAGAGATTACCAGAGCCAAAGCAGACCTACTCTAATGATATTTTGGCTGCACCCACGAGTGCTAGAAGTGTATTCAAAATAAAGCAAGAACTATCTAAACCTGAATGCTTAAATTACCAGGTTCCTGCCTCACAAGATCTTTGTGATAGACTGGGAATGTGTTTCAAGGAGAAAATCAGTAAAATCCTAGATGGACTAGAGGCCACTTCAACAACTCAGTCCCTCCTGATTGGCCATATTGATCCAGGCACAATCTCCCCCATGCTTTTAGTGTATGACACCGCTCAAAAGAGTCAGATGAAGGTCTTAGAACACTTCGAGACTCTAACGGAGGACAAATTCAACAAATTGCCACTGAACATCTCTTTGGGGTCTCCGCAGCACCCTATACCCCACCAGGTGTTGAAAGAGTTGAAGAGAGAACCCTTTCCACAGCTGTGGCAGACCTGTTGCCAATCCTTGAATAGCGGAGCGGTGCCATCGCCTTGGAAGAAGGCCATAGTCACACCACCAGCCCTAGATCCCATGTCTCTAAATAACTATAGGCCCATAACTCTCCTGCCCTATCCAGTGAAGATATTCGAACGCTTTGTCAGCAAAACATTATCTCACATCCTAGAAACCAACCATATATTAGAAGATGAGCAGTTTGGTTTCTGTCCAGGGCACGGAACCAAAAAGCCCTACTGACAGTCATGGATGAACTCAGAATGCGAGCAGACAAAGGCCACATGGTCATACTGGTTCTACTGGATCTGTCTGCCGCGTTCAATATGGTCAACCATTGTATTCTCCTGGATAGGCTCTCCTCAATTGGAGTGGGGGGCACTGTGGCAAAGTGGCTGCAATACTTTCTGTCTAATAGACAGTAGGCCTTAGGCCTTCCCCCTTACAATCTGAATATAGGGCCATTAAACATGGCGTCCAACAGGGGTCCGCAATTAGTCCCATACTATTTAACATATACAAGAGCAAACTGATCCCAATTAGTAGGTCATACAAAATCAACCTAGTAAATTATGCCAGTGATACCCAACTAATCCTGTCTTTGGAGGGAGATCACTCACTGCCACTAGATACTTCCTAAGAATGCAGGCAAAGAACTGCAGCATGGCTCAAGTCCAATACGTTACAGTTTAATGGTGGATAAATTTGCCCGGAGGGGCGGCTCTTTAAGGCACGCTTCCGCAGTTTGTTAGCGCTTTTTAGCCTTACTTAGTGTTTTTATTTAGTGTGTTCTTTTTCCTTGCTGTTTGATAGGAGTCCCCCCTTACCTCCACATAATATTGGAGAATCACCGCTCTTTTAGCGGGTCCGGGCTCCCTGGTAGTTTGGAACAGCAGCGCTCCGATTTTGGGCGCCATTTTGGGTTGGGCAGTGGCGCTCTGGCAGCGCCATCTTTAGCGTCCTTCTGGGGCAGGTAGGACCTCACCTGGAGGACCTATTTAAGGCGGCTCTTGTGTGTGCTCGCCCTCGTTGGATAAATTTGCCCGGAGGGGCGGCTCTTTAAGGCACGCTTCCGCAGTTTGTTAGCGCTTTTTAGCCTTACTTAGTGTTTTTATTTAGTGTGTTCTTTTTCCTTGCTGTTTGATAGGAGTCCCCCCTTACCTCCACATAATATTGGAGAATCACCGCTCTTTTAGCGGGTCCGGGCTCCCTGGTAGTTTGGAACAGCAGCGCTCCGATTTTGGGCGCCATTTTGGGTTGGGCAGTGGCGCTCTGGCAGCGCCATCTTTAGCGTCCTTCTGGGGCAGGTAGGACCTCACCTGGAGGACCTATTTAAGGCGGCTCTTGTGTGTGCTCGCCCTCGTTGGATAAATTTGCCCGGAGGGGCGGCTCTTTAAGGCACGCTTCCGCAGTTTGTTAGCGCTTTTTAGCCTTACTTTGTGTTTTTATTTAGTGTGTTCTTTTTCCTTGCTGTTTGATAGGAGTCCCCCCTTACCTGCACATAATATTGGAGAATCACCGCTCTTTTAGCGGGTCCGGGCTCCCTGGTAGTTTGGAACAGCAGCGCTCCGATTTTGGGCGCCATTTTGGGTTGGGCAGTGGCGCTCTGGCAGCGCCATCTTTAGCGTCCTTCTGGGGCAGGTAGGACCTCACCTGGAGGACCTATTTAAACCGTTCCTTCTAGCGCAGCGGGATCGCGCAGCGGGGTTGCCTTCGCTTTTGCCTGAGTCTTGCCAGAGTCCTGCCCGTCTGCGTCCGTCAGCGTCTCGGAGGCGGCGGAGCGGCGAGAGTGCCTGGCTGTAAGTCTGTCTGTCGGGTAAAATGGTTTGTTATACTGCTAGGGAACTACGTGCGTTGCAAAGCTCCTCTTGTGCTTGCCGCTCCGTGTTCCCGGGCCGTTACAGAGGTAAACGGTTGTGTCCTGCCTGCGGCTGGTCGCCAGGTTATGCCCCGGCCGCTTCTTTACGGAGAGATGAGGTCTGTGTTAAACACCTCTGCTTAATGCTTAACACGAGATCGGTAGGGAAGCACGCCTTGGAGATCTTTGATCTCCTTGTTAGAGAGAAACCACTTTGTCTCCTGCTGACAGAAACTTGGTTGGGGGAGACGTCCAATCCGGACATTATGGCGGCATTTTCCTCCTGATTATACAATCTTTCGTCAGGATAGAGTGAAAGGCAGGGGAGGAGGGGTGGCGGTAGTAGTGAAAAAGTCAGCTACCTGTTCTATCGCTTCTCTGGGTACCATTGTAGGAGCCGAATCCCTTGCCTTCACTATCAGATTAACCCCTCATCAAGCTCTGAAAGGGCTGCTGGTATATAGATCTCCTGGACCAGTGGGCTCTTTTTTTGATGACCTTCAGGGGGCTATATCTGGTATGGCGTTAAGTACGCAGCACTGTCTTCTGGCAGGAGATTTTAATTTTCATATGGACGATGGCGATGATCCGGATGTAAAAAAACTGCTCGACATTACGGCTCCTCTCGGTCTTGTCCCTTTTTTGGTTGGTTCCACACATGACAAGGGACATACTTTAGATCAGGTTTTCTCCTCGGTTCCTCTTGTTGATGTTGAGCTCCTTCCGGTGCTCTGGACCGACCATAGGTTGGCCAGATTCGGTGTATTGGGTGGTGAAAAATCACTCAATAGCGCCCCAGACAGCATGGTACTGTTCAAAGGGCTCTGCACAGAGTCACACCTGAGCTGCTGGCTCAGGCTGCTATGGACCATCCTTGCCCTCTTTCAGGGGATTTAGAGCAGGATGTGGAGTCCTTGCAGGGATGGCTGTTGGAGAGGCTGAATGATCTGGCCCCCGCAATGGCCCCTCGGGATATGGCTAAGAGGGTTTCAGCCCCATGGTTCACTAAGGCATTGTGTGCTACTCGTGCCCAGTGTAAGGTGGCCGAGAGGGCATGGCACCTTCGCTATGACCCGGAAGCTAGATTGGCTTATAGGACAATGATTAAATCCTATCATCAGGATATTCTCCGGGAGAAAAAGGATTATCTGGCCAGGAGGATTGAGACTGCCTCCAACTCCTGTAAAGAGATCTTTACTGTGGTGAGGGAGTTTACGGCGCCCAGATCCAACGTGTCCCGCAGTGTTCCATCAGAGCGCTGGGTCTGTGATCTGGCCAAATTTTTCACGGATAAGATAAAATCTATCCAGGACTCTTTCCCAGTGAGGTCTGTGGAGGTGTGTTCCAGTCCGATGGCCGGATTGTCCTCCCCGTCCGCGCAGGGTGCGGTTCTTGTTGAGTTTCCTCCTGTCTCTGCCGATGTTTCTTTAGCTCTTCTGGCCAACCTTAAATCGGGCTCACCATTGGATTCCTGTCCTGCCAAATTTTTGGCCAAGATGGCGGCCGTGGTTAACCCACTAGTCAACCCTTTGGTGAATCTGTCTTTGAGGGAGGGGAGGGTTCCGCTGCCCTGGAAAAGAGCTATGGTGATCCCCCTCCTCAAAAAGCCTGTGTTGGACTCTGAGGTTCTGGCCAATTATAGGCCGATTTCCCTTCTGCCGGCCTTGGCTAAGATTACAGAGAAGCATGTACATGGCGTTCTCTCTAGCTTTCTCGAATCCAATGATTTGTTCCATCCATCACAGTCCGGTTTCCGTCCTAATTTAAGTACGGAGACGGCACTTCTGGAAGTGTCTGAGATCATCAGGGAGACACTGGATTCTGGAGGAAGGGCCATGCTCGTCATGCTGGATTTGTCGGCGGCCTTTGACACCGTCCCCCATGAGGTGCTCCTCTCCAGACTTTATGACATCGGTCTGAGGGGGACGGTGTTCAATTGGTTTACATCTTTTCTCGAGGGCCGCCGACAAACGGTCTGGGCCTCTCCGAGCTCCGCCGAGATGCCGCCATTGGGAGTCGGTGTTCCACAGGGTTCTGTGTTGAGCCCGACTCTGTTCAACATCTTTATGACACCTTTGGCGGCACTGGTGGAGTCCTCTGGGGCCCGGATCGTATCCTACGCTGATGACACTCAACTGCTCTTCACGTGTGGGAAAGATCAGGCTTTTGATGGAGAGAACATCCGGGGTTGCTTGGAGATGGTCTTTGGCTGGTTCCAGCGGAACAGCCTTAAGGCAAACTCCAGTAAATCGGAGGTGTTGTTTTTCGGCTGCTCTCTGGACCCTGACTGGCAGGCCTGGTGGCCATTAGGTATGTGCTCCCCTGCCCAGGCATCGCTCGTGGCTAAGAATCTGGGAGTGAAGGTTGACAATAATTTGTCACTGAGCTCACATATTTCTGGCCTGGTGGGTACCTGCTTCGGCATTCTTAAGATGCTTCGGAAGTTCCTGCCTTTACTCACAGAAGAGCATAGAAAGATCACTGTGCAAGCCTTGATAGGCTCCAGATTGGACTACGCGAACGTCCTTTATGTAGGTCTTCCGGAATATCTGGTTCAGCGGCTGCAGGTTGTGCAGAACTCCGCGGCCCGGGCTATTTTTGGCCTCCATAGGCGAGCAAGAGCTTCGGGTCTGGTGCGATCGCTTCATTGGTTACCTATCCGGAAGCGGATTATGTTTAAAGCACTGACCCTGGCGCATAAAGCGCTTTTTGGCGCCGGAGCAAAGTATCTACAGCGGAGACTGTCTTTCTACCGCCCAGCTAGATCTCTGCGGTCGGAATCTTTATTTCTCGCGGTGGTTCCTCGAGTGAGGAAGGCCCGCACTGGGGGTCGCTCTTTTAGTTTGAGGGCGCCTCAGTTGTGGAACTCTTTGCCTTTGGACCTACGGTCCTCCTCTTCTCTCCTTCTGTTTAGGAAGAGCCTCATGACTTGGCTTTTTAACCTTTAGGGTGTCTCTGTCTTTTTCTTTTGTCTGATTTAGTTTTTTGTTTTACTGAGCTGCCTCGATAAAGCGCCGGGACACTCCACGGAGTAGCCGAGCGCTATAGAAATAAAGGTTTAACATAACATAACATAACATAACAAACAGAGATTATATGCTGTCCAGCGACGAAAGTTTCAACTCCCCTTTCTCCTAATTTCTGGCCTATATTGTCAGACAAGTCTCCGGTGCCTTGAGAGACAATTCAGAACCTGGGTGTAATTTTCAATAAAAAGCTCAGCCTGAACATTCAAGTGAAGAAAACATCTGGAATCTGCTTCTCCCTCATCAGAGCATTGCACAAGATACTCCCAATGCTCTCCACCTCATCCAGAGCATTAGTGGTTCGAAGTGTAATTTTGAGTCGGCTGGATTATTGCAATGCCTTGCTACTGGGAGCTCCGACCTACCTAATTAAGAGACCACAGATAGTTCAAACTGTGGCAGCTAAGATGACCCTAAATAGACCAAACAGGTCTTCTGCATCTCAGTCTCTGAAGGAACTTCACTAGCTCCTACTGGTACAGAGAATAAGGTTTAAATCGCTCTGTATTGTTTTTAAGGCCCTCCTTGGCTTCAGACCAGTTCCCCTACAAAAGAGACTTAACTGGCTTGCCTCCAAAAGAAATCTACGCTCCTCCTCAGCCAATTTGTCCAGCATGTCCAGGTTTAGTAAAACCAGATTTAGAGGAAGAGCATTCATGATCGATGCAGCTCGATTATGGAATGAACTCCCAATAACCCTGAGACAGTTAGGTGAGCTACTTTACTTTAGGGGAAAAAAACATGGCTCTTCCCAAAAGAGTAGAGCATGATTAAAACAATATACTGGCCCTGTAGCTGCGAATCACTGTCACACTTTCTTTCCGGCACTATGTGCTTGTAGATGCGTAACGCAGCACCAGGATACCCATGGGGTGAGAGTGCTCTTTATATATGACCCAAATAATTAAATAATAAATAAATAAAGTTGTAAGTCTAAAAATAATTTGTTATATATTGTGTTGCGGAATACTGCGGTAACTCTACGGCATAACTCGGTACATGCCAATGACAAGGCAGCATATGATTGGCTAATGGCTGTCTTTACAAAAACGTGAAAGGCTGCTATGTTATTTTCAGCACACTTTAACTGCGCTCTGTTTTAGGGTCTTGGAGATAGGTAAGTAGTTGTTTTTATTTTTTGTCCTGATAAGTAGTGAAATGTAATTTAATGTAAAGGAGTCTTGTATAGCGCATGCTGTCACTCTTCGTGTATCCTGGCGCCTTAACCTAGAGAGTTGAAAAAGGTACCTGTAAACAAATTGCCCGGGGATTCATAGCACAGAATACTTCTACCTAGAAAACAGCCAGTTCTTCAGCCTCTTCCTAAATGGAAGCATAGAATGAATTTGCCTGATGTCTGAGGGAAGTTAATTCCATAGCCGTGAGTCTGCCACGCTAAAGGCTCTGCCACCAGACTTCGTTTTCTTGAACCTTAAGGTGTTTACCTGGTTTGCACTTGCCGAACGAAGAGTTCTCCTGGGGGCATACCAAGTAAATTTCCTCTGCAGGGGTTCTGGGCCCATTCCGTGTACTGCTCTTAACACAATACAGAGGGATTTAAATTGTATCCTCTGGTGAACTGGCAGCCAATGAAGGTCCTTCAGGGCCATAGAAGTTGAGGAACTACGCTGCCTGTTCAGAGCTAATTTGTCTGCTATTGACTGGATCCTTTGCAACCTCTGTATCGTTGATTTTGAAGCACCCAAGTACAGTGAGTTGCAGTTATCCAGCCTGCTCAAAATCACACACCTCACAACTTGTGATCTTGTGGCAGCAGGTAACAGCGGCAAAATCTTTCGTAGAGTTCTGAGCAGGGAGAAACATGTGCTAACTGTTTTACTGGCTTGTGACTCCTGCCGCAGGTTATCATCCAGCAGAACCCCCAAATTACGCACAATTTTAACTGGTGCTAGAGGTTTATTCGTTGGAGTAAGCTGAAATTCTAACAATAGGGGACGAGCAATCTTAGTTGTTGAGCAGTATACATTCTCTGTTTCTTCCCCATTAAATTGTAACAAGTTAATTCTAAGCCATTTAGTAGTTTGTTGCTTACACTCCTGAAATGTATTCAGGGAAACTGCCTGGTTACCTTCAAGTGAGAACACCAATTGCGTATCATCTGCATAGTTTACAAGATCAATATCAAAAGATTTGATAATGGAGATGAGAGGACGCAAATAAATGTTAAATAAAATTGGACTTGTAGCTGATCCCTGTTGTACCCCGTGGCATACGGGGGATTTTGAGGATGTGAAAGGTGAAATTGTAACTACCTGTTGTCTACCTGTCCGATAGGAACGTAGCCAGTTCAGTGCCAGACCTTTTACTCCAATACTCTCTAGTCTTTTCAATAAGATATTATGATTCACCGTATCAAATGCGGCCGACATATCCAATAATACCAGTTCACTTGAGTTACCATTGTCAGCCCGCATTCTTAGGTTATCTAATACTGTCACTACGGCGTTTTCAGTTCCATTCCCCGGACGAAACCCAAATTGAGCCTCATCTAAAAGATGATTTTCTTCTAGAAAAAGAGAGAGAGATATACTGACTGCACACTCCAGAATTTTTACCGGATAAGGCAGCAAGGAGATAGGCCTATAGCTTTCCGGGCAGAGGGGGTCTAGTGTGGGTTTCTTAAGTAGCGGGGTCACTCCAGCTAGCTTCCAACCCTCTGGTGCTAATCCCTGATCTAGTGATTGGCAACAGATGTGCCATAACCGGGGAAAGATTTCTGAATTGAATTCTTTCCATTTCCTCTGCGGAACAGGGTCCAGAGGTGAGCCAGAGGATACACTCAATGCTAGTGTATTAAAAGCCTCCTCAGTAGGGATTTGAAAGTGCTCTAGCACAGCTTGTTGGTCACTATCTTCTTCCTGTTGCTCTGTCATCAATGTATCAGATAGAACTTTTTCCGCCTCCAACCTAGTGTTATTATTGGAATTAAGACCATTGATAATTTTATTGGTCTTTTCATCAAAGTAAATCGCAATATCATCACACAGCTTTTGTGTTGCTTTGCTCTGGTTACCCACACAGGCAGGATTGGAAAGCTCCTTCACTATTGTAAAAAGAGCCCTTGTACTATTAGGTGCCCGCAAGATAGATTGAGCATAGTATTCAGCTTTTGCCCTAGCAATTGCTTCTTTGTATAGCAAATGTTGTATTTTCAAAGCTTTCTTATCTATGTCCGCATAAAATTTCCTCCATTTTCTCTCAGCTTGTTTGCAATTTTTTCGTAGTATTTTTAATTAATCACTGTACCATGGAGCTGAAAGATTCTTCCTGTTTTTTAGTTCCTTTACCGGAATTATGTGATCAAGTGTAAAATTTAACTGATCACAGAAAACCTGATAGTTTTCTTCCACCGATTTACAAGATACAAATGTATTTTGTTCCGAAAATAACGGTGTGTGTTTATTTTTTGATGGTTTAGCCCACACCCTTCCTTGACGGGAGCGTACCGATTGGATCAGTTTTATTCTAACACAGGGTATTGCTACCGAAAATTCAATCAAAGAGTGATCAGTCCAGCATTGGGGCAATATTTCCATCACCTTTGTCTCCCTTTGGTTGCCAAATATTAAATCTAATATATGGCCGCCTTGATGGGTTGGTTGATGAACTAGTTGGTGTAAGTTAAGGCTCTCACATGCTTGCACTAAGTCTCCGAGTGCCAGGGCAAGATTCACATTGTCCCAGAGGTTGAAGTGACCCAATATATTTGTCCTGGAATGGGTCAATGATAGGTTAGCAAAAGTGTCAATCAGGGCTTGGTACTGGGGATTTAGTCCTCCCGTAGGTCTGTAGCACACAATTCCTGACAATACTTGTCCTCTCGCCTCATTCAGTGAAAAGCCCAATAGTTCCATGCCTGCTACGTCATCAATGTGTAGGGGAGTGAAATTCCACTTCTCTTAAAAAATTACTCCAACTCCCCCACCTCTTCCTTCTAATCTAGGTTTATGAAAGATTTTGTATCCCGCTGGACAGGCTAGTCCCAATTCAACTGTGGAGTTAGCTCATGTCCATGTTTCTGTCAAAACAGCACATCTAAATCAGAGCCCTCCAACAAAATAGATACTTTTTAAAAGTGTTTAACTAGAGATCTAGTATTAAGTAGCCCACATTTCAGACTACCAGTAAAGTGATCACTTGTTGAGACATTAACTCTGTTTCTCATAACTTTTAATACCCCCCTATTGTCCATTTTACCAATACATAGGAGTTCCTCCCTTGAGTAGCACCTCCTAGCTTTTTCTGAGGAAACACTGGCAGCGTGGCTGGCTCTGAGCGCGACTGGTGTGCGGATGGGCGCAGACGGACTTACCTGTGGCACGCCTCCGCTGCACGCTTGCATCACTCTCCTAATATAGGGAGGAGTAAGCTGATCTGGATGACTAGAGCGCTGTCCAAGATGGCGTAGTTATGGTGTATGTAGGTATTTATATTTTACAGAGAACCGCGCTACTACCTATAAAGTACCACAGTAGTTACAGGAAAAATAGGAAAAAATTGAAAAATACACTGTTGTATTGTATATTATTGAGCTTTAGTGTATTAGTGTATTTAGAGTGTTCTAACAAATGTAATAAATTTTATTTATGCACTGCAGTACTTCCTAGATAGCACCACAGTACTCCGTAAAATATTTTTTAAAAATATAGAAACTTATAAATCATTTTTCCTACCCATTATCACTTTTATAAAGTGTGATATATAGTGAAAACTTAAAAATCAAATACTTACCTATATCTAAGGCCCTAGGCCAGAACACAACCAAAGTGTACTTAAACCAACATCAATCGATCAATCATTGGCATTTGTAAAGCGCGCTACTCACCCGGAAGGGTCTCAAGGCGCTAGGGGGGGGGGGGGGGGGGCTAATGCTCGAACTGCCAGGTCTTGAGCTGCCTTCTGAAGGAGAGGTGGTCCTGTGTAGAGCGAAGATGGCTGGGAAGAGAGTTCCAGGTCTTTGCTGCAAGGTAGGAGAATGACTTGCCTCCGGCGGTGGCTCTGCGGATGCGGGGGACGGCTGCCAGGGCTTGTCCGGTCGATCGTAGGTTGCGAGTGGGTACGTAGAAGGAGACGCGGTGGTTGATGAGCTTGGGGCCTTGGTTGTGAAGGGCTTTGTGTGCGTGGGTGAGGAATCTGAATGTGATTCTTTTGCTTACTGGGAGCTTTTTCAGATGGCCGGAGATGTGGTGGTGGCGCGGGACGTCCAGGATGAGGCGTGCGGCTGCGTTCTGGATACGTTGGAGTTTCTTCTGTATTTTGATCGTGGTGCCTGCGTAGAGGGTGTTGCCGTAGTCCAGGCGGCTGGTGACGAGGGCGTGGGTGACGGTTTTCCTGGTGTCGGTGGGTATCCAGTGGAAGATATTGCGGAGCATGCGTAGAGTGTTGAAGCATGACGAGGTGACTGCGTTGACTTGTCTGGTCATGGAGAGGGAGGAGTCCAGGATGAAGCCGAGGTTGCGGGCGTGGTCGGTGGGTTGGGGAGTGCTGCCTAGGGCGGGGGGCCACCAGGAGTCGTCCCATGATGTTGGAGTCGGGCCTAGGATGAGGACCTCCGTCTTGTCGGTGTTGAGTTTAAGCCGGCTGTCCGTCATCCAGTCAGCGACTTCCTTCATTCCTTCGTGCAGTCTGGTTCTAGCGGAGGATGGGTTGTTGGTGAGAGAGAGGATGAGTTGTGTGTCGTCTGCGTAGGAGATGAGGCTGAGTCCGTGTTTGCGTGCGATGTTTGCCAGGGGGATCATGTAGATATTGAAGAGGGTGGGGCTGAGGGAGGATCCTTGTGGGACGCCGCAGATGACCTCGGTAGCCGCTGATCTGAAAGGGGGGAGGCGGACTCTCTGAGTTCTTCCGGAGAGGAACGAGATGATCCAGTCCAAGGCCTTGCCTTGGATGCCGGCGTTGCTGAGGAGCTGTATCAGAGTGCGGTGGCATACCGTGTCGAAGGCTGCGGAGAGGTCTAGGAGTATGAGGGCCGCAGTCTCTCCCTTGTCGGTCAGGGATCTGATGTCATCCGTGGCTGCGATGAGGGCGGTCTCGGTGCTGTGGTTGGCCCTGAAGCCGAACTGCGAGGGGTCGAGTGATTCGTTGGCTTCGAGGAAGGTGGTGAGTTGTGTGTTGACGTTTTTCTCAATTACCTTTGCTGGAAACGGGAGGAGAGAGATGGGTCGGAAGTTCTTGAGGTCTGTGGGGTCTGCTGTCGGCTTCTTGAGGAGGGCGTTGAGTTCTGCGTGTTTCCAGCTCTCGGGGAAGGTGGCGGTGGTGAGGGAGGTGTTGATGATGTCTCGGAGTTGGGGTGCGATGATGTCGGCTTTGTTGAAGATGTAGTGGGGGCATGGGTCGGTGGGGGATCCTGAGTGGATGGAGTTCATTGTGCGGGTGGTTTCCTCGGTGGTGACCGGGGTCCAGGCGTGGAGGGTGGCGCTGTGGGGTGTGGGTTCCGGAGGGGGGTACGTGGTTGTTGTGGTGAAGCTGTTGTAGATGTCGGTGATATTGTGGTGGAAGAAGGTTGCGAGGGAGTTGCAGAGGTCTTGTGAGGGGGTGATGGCGTTGTTTTCGGCGTCGGGGTTGGAGAGTTCTCTGATGATACCGAATAGTTCTTTGCTGTTGTGAGAGTTGTTGTCAAGTCTTTCTTTGAAGGAGGATTTTCTTGCTGCACGGAGGAGTTGGTGGTGTTTTCTGGTGGCGTTTTTGAGGGATGACATGTTCTCGTCAGTCTGGTTGAGACACCAGGTTTTCTCGAGGGTGCAGTATTGCTTTTTGGAGTCCTTGAGGGTGGAGTTGAAACAGGTGCTTCTCTTGTGGTTGGCTCCGTTCGGGCCGGCCTTCAGGGGAGCCAGGAGGTTAGCGCAGTCGGAGATCCAGTTCGAGAGGTTGTTGGCTGCCTCGTTGGGATCTGAGGTGCAGGTGGGGGGGTTCTGGGAGAGAGATGATGTGAGTTGGTCGGCGGTGATTCAGTTCCATTGTCTTCTTGGTGGTTGTCGGGCGTGGTGGTGGGTTGTGGTTTTCTTGTAGCTGAAGTGGACGCAGCTGTGGTCCGTCCAGGAGAGTTTGGTGGTGTGGTTGAAGGAGATGTGTTTGCTGGAGGAGAAGATGGGGTCGAGCGTGTGTCCGGCGTAGTGGGTGGGGGTGTTGACCAGTTGCTTGAGTCCGAGGTTGGAGAGGTTGTCCAGTAGGGTGGTGGTGTTGGTGTCGTTGTTCTTCTCTTGGTGGAAGTTGAGGTCCCCTAGGAGGATGTAGTCGGCGGAGGGGAGGGCTTGTGGGCTGACGAAGTCAGCGATGTCTTCGCTGAATTTGGTGCGTGGTCCATGGGGCCTGTAGATGAGGGTTCCTCTGAGGGTGGTCTTGGGGTCGCTGTGGATTTGGAAGTGGAGGTGTTCGGCCTCGGGGAGTGTGTTGTCGGTGTTGGTCGTGATGCGGATGGAGCTCTTGTGGACGATGGCGATGCCGCCTCCGGTGAGGTTGGTGCGGTCTTTCCTGATGATTTTGTATCCGTCAGGGATGGCTATGGCGATATTGGGTGCCGAGGAGGGGTTCATCCAGGTCTCCGTGAGGAAGGCGATGTCCGGGGATGTTGAGTCGATGAGGTTCCACAGTTCGATGGCGTGTCTGTGGACGGAGCGCGTGTTGATCAGGATGCATTCGAGTTTGTGTTCGGGGGTGCTGTTCTTGTGGGGTGCGTTGGGGGTGCGTGGGCAGGTGAATCTGCAGTTGTGGCAGGTAAAAGGTCCGTGGGTGCGTCTCGGGGTGGTGCGGCAGGAGCCCGGCGTACTGCCGGGGTTGAGTTCGACGAGGGCGGCGGTGTCGTAGGTCAGGCGTGGGTGGTGGGGGTTGTGGTGGCCAGGGGTCGTGGCGCTGGGCGCGGTGCAGGCGCGGACGGGCGCAGACGGGCTTGCCTTTGGCGCGCCTTCGGCGCGCCAGCGGCGCGGACGCGCAGCGGCCGCCATTTAAGGGATAGCTGGGAGGAGGGGTCAGCTGGAAGGCGGGTGGCGGGGGGGTAGGGGGCCAATGGGAGCTTCAAACAAACGCCGGGAAAAAGCGGAAAAAAGCGGGGGAGAAAAAATACGGCGAAGACCGAGAAACGGGAAAGAAGCGGAAAAAAGCGACGAAAAAAGCGGGCAAACGGCGAGGGGGCACGCACAGTCGATCTGGGTCACGCACTCGGGGTACAAAAGGAAGAGGGGATGGCAATTGCTCAGCACTCGGGGGGGCACGCACTCTGGGTACAAGGAAGCAAAAAGGAGGCGGACACTCGGGAAACAGGAATCAAGGGGGACACTTACTCACTTTCAGAGGGCAGCAAGGCAATAAGCGGTAACAGACACAGGCACAGGTGGCGCTGTCGCAGCTCGGGGAGCGACCTACCCTGGGGTCAAGGGTCGCTACCTGAGTCGCGCAGCGGCCGCCATTTAAGGGATAGCTGGGAGGAGGGGTCAGCTGGAAGGCGGGTGGCGGGGGTTAGGGGGCCAATGGGAGCTTCAAACAAACGGCGGGAAAAAGCGGAAAAAAGCGGGGGAGAAAAAATACGGCGAAGACCGAGAAACGGGAAAGAAGCGGAAAAAAGCGACGAAAAAAGCAGGCAATTGGCGAGGGGGCACGCACAGTCAATCTGGGTCACGCACTCGGGGTACAAAAGGAAGAGGGATGGCAATCGCTCAGCACTCGGGGGCACGCACTCGGGGTACAAGGAAGCAAAAAGGAGGCGGACACTCGGGAAACAGGAATCAAGGGGGACACTTACTCACTTTCAGAGGGCAGCAAGGCAATAAGCGGTAACAGACACAGGCACAGGTGGCACAGGTGGCACAGGTGGCACTGTCGCGGCTCGGGGAGCGACCTACCCTGGGGTCAAGGGTCGCTACCCGAGTCGCGCAGCGGCCGCCATTTAAGGGATAGCTGGGAGAAGGGGTCAGCTGGAAGGCGGGTGGCGGGGGGTAGGGGGCCAATGGGAGCTTCAAACAAACGGCGGGAAAAAGCGGAAAAAAGCGGGGGAGAAAAAATACGGCGAAGACCGAGAAACGGGAAAGAAGCGGAAAAAAGCGACGAAAAAAGCGGGCAAACGGCGAGATGGCACGCACAGTCAATCTGGGTCACGCACTCGGGGTACAAAAGGAAGAGGGGATGGCAATCGCTCAGCACTCGGCGGGGCACGCACTCGGGGTACAAGGAAGCAAAAAGGAGGCAGACATGGCTGCTCTTAACTTTTGTAAAGGCAGTCATTAGCCAATCAAATAATGCCTTGTCATCAGCAGGGATGAAACTACAGCAGCCATAGATCTCACTAAGTTAAAATACCTTATAGATTTAGAAATACATACCCTACTTATCTACCTTACCAAAAAGAGCCATCTGCACACCATAATCTATAATCCTGTCAAATTTAATAGAAATCAGACTGTCAGTTTGGCTGCTACACATGTCTACAAAGTCTATGGAAAATTAATTGGGGGGAAATGCATTTGGAACACCCCTTTTTTCTTTGTACCCCTTGATCTAGCACCCCGAAACTTTGTATTATTTGCCAGTGTAGAAAAAGCTATAGGTCTGCAAAGTTTCGTGGAGATTCGTGAAATGAGCGCAAAGGTATTAATTTTCAAAATTCCGAGGAACTTCAGTCTCTAGGAATCCTAACTATGCTTACAGACTGGCTACCGCCACTCTGGTACATATATATTTTCAAACCATTCCTCGCGATGACCTCTGCCTCTGGATGGTGGCAGGCTGCCGGCAAGGATGCGACCCCTTCGTATCCAAACACCATTCAATCCTTTATTCAAAAAGATTGCGCCGAGCCCCAATTTGCTTTTTAAGCGTGCTTTATTTTATCAGGTTGTGGCAAACAACTCCCGATGCGTTTCACAACCCTACGTTTTCTTGGTCATGGATCCTATATATATATATATATATATATATATATATATATATATATGTATAAATATATAGTTTCATAGTACAAATTGCACTCATGCACTCCTTCCGTAATAACAGCACAATCCAAGAGCTTGGAAAGAGTTTTTTCATATATCCAAGCCGCAACCCAACGCGTTTCGGCGAAACCGCCTTGGTCACGGGTGAATTAATTCCTTTAAGTTGCTACATATATAAACTTTACTCAATACGTTCAACGTGCAGACAAACAAGTGACATAAAAAGTGGACTACATAGTCAAAACCTGGTTTCAGAAGTGTCGGCCATCTTGTAAGGGTGAACATGAGCACAATAAACATTATGACATTTACACACAATCTGTTCCAAACGGGAAATGTTAATCCGAATACAAAATTCATTATATAATTAGAACAGAATGACTAATTGTGAGATTTCTACAGACCTTATATAAAGGTTGTATGCTCGGATGCGACATTTGTAGTCATACTGTCATCATCCAAAAAAACGGCAAACTACTGCCTAGTGCTCATAACATTCCCTACTAAGGCTTTATAGTTTACCCCAGCATAATGCTCACATAGCAATACATCTTTGTGGCAGTGAGACATACGCTGACTCTCGTGAATGGAAAGCATGAAAAACCACCGCAAGTAGCCTCATCGAAATAGAAGAATAACTGCATTGATTTGTCAATTTCGTAATCCAGCAAATTAACTTCAGATATTACATAATTGCCAACCAATCTGCTACTGAATATTTTACCCAGTGGGTAAAATTAATATGGCAGTAATTTTACTCTCAAGGTAATACGTTGTTCTGTCAGTTCAATACTCAAGCATGTCCCTCCAGACTCTGCACAATAGCTAAACATGACGTTTTACAAATGTTATTCCCAAGTGGGATTTTGAACACATGGCAGTAATTATACTTTCACAATATTATTCCCAAGTGGGTTAATTGACAAAATATTTGGTAATATTTTCTTCCACTTGCCCACAGGGGCATACAGTATGACTTCATATTGAAGGTTACAAAAGTAGTGGTATAAGTATTCTTCAATATTGTCTTTCTCCATATTTTCTCACCACCTAAAAGGGGGAAACAAATTCACAAATCATGGCACAAACCAGGTTTGCTAAATTACAAAACACAAACAGTGCAAATTATTAAATGTATAGGTGCAATAAAAACATAATTAAAATCATACAGATACACAGTACTAGAGGCAAAAGGGCCAAGGTCACTCTTTCAAATAATTCATTTTTCTGTAACCAAGAGAAGATATTAACAGAGGTCAGAATATTTAAAATAATCTCATTGGTTTATTCACCCAGAAACCAGGACAACTCTTCTTCAGAGTTGAGACCACCCGGAATCTTAGTGTCTAGTTCCAAAATATAATTAGACTCCAATTGGCGCAATCTCCAAATTCTATCCCCACCTCTTACAGTAGCAGGCACCCGATCAATTACAAAGAATCGTAATAAATTACGATTACTTTTGTGAAATTCATCAAAATGTCGCGCCACTGGAGACAATTTATCCTTGTTTTGTATTTCTCTCATGTGCTCCAGAATACGTTTCTTAGCAGCAAACATAGTGCTGCCCACACACTTCTTAGCACATGGGCAAACCAAAACATATATACAAAAATCAGACAGACATCTCAGATGTTTCTCTGTCGGCCTCTCTGAATCTGTCACCGAAAAGTGAACATTTTTTATGTTGGAACTGAACTTGCAGGCTTTGCAGGACATACAGGTATAAAAACCTTGAATGTTAGTACTTAGGGGTTTCATGAGTGTGACTTCATTCCTACACAGTCTGTCCTTTAAAGAGTTAGGCTTACTGAATGTGATGTTAGGAGAGCCGTTAACAACGCCTTCCAATGTTAGTTCTGTTTTTAGAATTCTCCAATGTTTATTAAGACATTTTCTCACATCTTGTGAGCTTGAATTATAAGTTGTTATGTATCTATTGATATTGTCTTCTTCTTTATTGATCTTCTCCTTAGGAACCAGCAGCTCAACCTGTTTAAGTTGGGCAGCTTTAGTTCATGCATTCTCAATGTATTTGAGGTTATACCCCCTATCCAGAAACCTCTCACTCATGCATTCACATTCTTTTTCAAAATCATGGTCTGAACTGCAATTTCTCCGAGCCCGGAGGAATTCCCCATAGGGGATGCTCTGAATCAAAACTTTCGAATGACCACTCTCTGCATGCAGCAGGGTATTTCCTGCTGTCTTCTTGCGATAAAGTCTGGATGTTAGTTGATCATTGACTATTTCCACTTGTAGATCCCAAAATTCAATACAGGAATTACTTATTTTACCTTCAAATTTCAGATTGACCTCATTCCTGTTTAATGCAGAAATAAATTAATTAGCCTGCTCCTGACCGCCATCCAGATGATAAAAAGGTCGTCAATATACCGCAACCAGAGTTTTACTTGGTCACGGTATTGACTTA
This sequence comes from Triturus cristatus, assembly GCF_964204655.1. Lineage (NCBI taxonomy): Eukaryota > Metazoa > Chordata > Amphibia > Caudata > Salamandridae > Triturus > Triturus cristatus. The sequence continues at coordinate 72,019,936 of NC_140584.1, read as the reverse complement.
TATCCTGGGCACCTGCTGCTCCCACCACCCCATAAAGACGTTAGCGTAACTCAGAGCTAAAAAAAACAAAGGTTACAGGGACGTTATAGTTAGTCTCAGGTTTCACTCATACAAAACCAGTGAAATTCAGTAGTTATAGTTACCTGAGCTAACTATACCTCCCGCCCCCACAATGCACTGCTTATGACCTCACATATTACATGGTATTTCCTAACTATAATGTCGAGATTTGAATATAATGAAATAAGGGTCAATCTTTGTGTGTAACAATAAAAAAATGAAGTAAATAACTAATTAAAGGAACTATGATATATTTTCTGTGATTTTGCTAAGTTGGTTCCATAAAAAAATTCCACTGCGCAGTTCAACAAGAGTGCAGTGGCTTGGTGACATTATGTTTTTTCCAGGGTAGCAAATAATTGAAAAGCAGTAGCAAGCAGCTGTTAGTAATTCTTCCCCTTGCCATGCCATCACACTGTTTGCATTTTAAATGCAAACATGTGCACTAGGTCATCAAGGCAGTAAATATGAAGAGGACTCTTGGTAAGTCACCCGAAACAGGCCAAGCTGCACATTTCTTAATTCCGTTTTCTCAGCATTTGAGAACATAATCCTTCTCTAGATGTTAATCCTATTGCTTTCAAGAGGGCTCTTATATCCTTCTGGTTTTTTTTCTTAACAACAAATTTATTAGGTTATTTTGCCATAGGAGGGGCCATAGCCCTACAAGGATCCGCAACGAAGAAAGGATGTTGTTATAGCAAATAACCACATTTCTGTTATGTAACAACACCCGCCGAACATGCAGGTGAAACATTATAAACAATGTGCAGACCGTTCTCGATCTCCGTAGATCCTTCTGTTTTTTAAATAAAAGCCATGGCTCATTAACATTGTCTGATAAGTAATATGTTTATGTGGTTGGTAGTTGTGTGCTAATTCATGGTTTTGCAGCTCGGTATAGTGTGTAGTATTATCATTGCATATGTATCAGGATTTCATATATGGTGAGCTGCATATTTGCCTCTCTTTGGTGTGATTTATTGGGTATGAAGACGGTTGTTATCTTTAGATAGTGTGTGTGATATAACTTGGTTTCACGTGTTAAGGGTATGTTTTTAATAACATGTTTTCTATAAAAGGTATGTCACATGCGCAAATACATAGGGAATTCAACCTTTCATCTCGAAAGTGCAATCTTAAAGCTAGGTTCATAGCCTATTGTCTAAAAGACAAACAAGCGCGAGATAACACGCTAAAGAAAAACATCTGGACAATGATAAACAGCCCAAGGGTCTACATGGTGTGAATATTTAGCTCACTGTGTTGAAGTACTGGAAACTCAGGAAATATGGTCCGCCCCTGTACCCACATTGGCAGCAGCAAGACTCCTAAGAAAATAAGCGGAGATAATGTCAGCCAATAGTGACATACAAATCCTGAAAAATGTAAGTCAAGGAAGCTGGGCATCAAAACTTTACAACTGTGGTGCCTTGCTACATTAAAGGATCCTCCCCTGAAAGCCGATAATGAAGCGCCAACTAATGAATACTAAGGTTCAACTTGATTCCACTTTTGGTTTACAAAATACTGTAGCCACTCAGTGCCGAGTATGTGGGGGAGTAGAGGAATCTTTAAGCCACATATTGTGCACCTGCGAGAAACTACCCGCTTAGAGAATATACTGGCTTTGCCCCATTTGGCATATTTTAAATATTTGGATATGTCAAGCTGCCCTGGTTGAGTGCATGAAAGGTGAATCAGTGCAGCTTGCGGGGCACTTCATGAAATATCTGTCTGCTGTAAAAGCAGTTCTGGATTCTGATAATCATATAGAACTATAATCCATAATGCCGTACCATTTGTATTAAATCCTCATGTTTATAGTTGCCTAAAGGGTGTCTAAACTTTTTAATCCCTAGAACAACAGGGTGATAAATCTTCATACACCCTTTTATAATATTGGAATCAATGCACTTTATATGGTTTTAATATGGCTCGATGCAATGATTTTAATTAATTGTGCAATAAACTATCTATCTACCTAAGGTGCATTTAGCATGTTGTTATTATTATCTTGTATATGTGGATCCATATTCTGTGATTTGTTGTGCATATTTGAATGACTGTTGTGTGATATGGGCGATTGTGGGTATGGCAGGGTATTATGTTAGATATTTATATTTTATATGTAAGTGAGGCCTTTGGCAATTGATAAAGTTGCGTATTTGGGTGTGTAGTATGTGATATAATGATTGTGTGGATACCTTAATACTCAGTCAATAAAGAGCATTGTATTTATGGGTGGGAATATTTTACAATTGGTTTACATATTTACCCATTTGAGTGTCCCTTGTGTGATATAATAATTTATAATTGGCTTAATTTTTTATGATACAATGCAATTGTATATGGAGATGATAACTAGTATTATTATGTGTTTCTGTTCAATATTTTGTCATTTGACTTTGGGCATTGAGTTTTATACTGCAGGACAAAACAAAATTGTGTTGGGTGATATGCGGTTGTTCATGCTACTATATGGTGTGATTTAATGATGATATACATGGAGCAAAATCTTTTTAGTACAATTGAGATTGATGTGGGTAATTTTTAGTAAAACTTAATAGTGTGGTATGTAGTTTTATATATGCGGCTAAGTAATGTGATATATTTGATTGTTATACGATTTAATAGTGTTTAGTGCACACAATTGGATTACTGTGGCTGAATTAAGAGTGAAATAACAAACTGGGTGGTTGCTCTTTTGTAGAATATTATATAATTGTGTCCGACTATGCTGCTAGGTAAGACAGGCATGTGCGTCAGATCTTATATGCCCACGTGATAAGAATGATAAAGTCCTGTACTTGTTTAGGTTGTAGAGTATTTTATAATTATATGTATTCTCAAAGACATCTAATGCTCATGCTTTCCCTTTTTATACCCAGCCTGGTGCTCCTGGTTATTCTTAATCTGATGCTGTTCTACAGACTTTGGATGTTGGAGTATACAACTCAGACTCTCACAGCATGGCAGGGTCTGCGGCTTCAGGACAGGTACAGCCAAATGACCCTACTCTCACAGACTGCTGCAATCCTCAAACCCAATGTTATTCAATGCCTCTTCCATCAACTGACCTCTACTTCACAATTTATCTGGCCTTCTCCATCATAACATCTTATTGTCTTTCTTTGTTGTAAAGCATGACCATTCGTTTGGCAGGAGTACATAATTGCCTCATTCAGTAAAGATGTGTTTCATACATACATACATATATACCTCCCATCCAATTCCAAGGTGGATGGACTGTGGTGGCACATTTTCCAGCATATGCTAAAATGGCTGATTGCCGTCACCAGTTAGCCATCTGGCTCCCGTGCTGTATATGACAATGTTATGTGCCACATGATTCAGAGAGTGGACGTCAGGGAGACTTGGAGCCTGGAAGTGAAGTTATGATGATGGATCCTGGAAGCAACAGTGCTCTGAGGGAACCCAGGAGGTGGCTGTCTCACGTATTGCTCAAAAAGGAGATTTAAGGGGCTTCTCAGGAGTGGCTCAAAGTGTAAACAATTGAACCAAGAGTAGCTAACATGGCTGTGGGCAAGGAAACTCTGGAACCTTCCAAATAAATGATGTGTAGCTCTAACGGGTATCGGGAAATTACTTGGGCTTATCATTATTGGACAGCAGACACAATGCTGGGATTTCACCATGTCAGGCGAGCACTACACCTTTATTTTCCTTTACATTTTATTTTAACACACATAAACAGCTTGCGTACACTTGCACACACTTGTCTGTTTATAGCATACTCTAGTCCTTATGCAGGACATACTATTTCTTATAAAGGAAGCACTAGCAACAATAGGAACAATAGTTCACAAAATGATCGTGGGAGTGGAGACAAATTGTGAGTGGAAGAGAGAGAAAAAGTAAAGGCTGCCAGACATTAGGAGTTGGTGATGATGGTGGAGACATGGAATAGAAAACAAATGGAGAGGCACAATAAGGATGTTGGAGAGAGGCAGAAACAGATGCGGGACACCAGACTGAGTGGCAGAAGAGTGATGAGAAAGTGAGATCTGTCCATGGAATGCAGAGTGAGAAACAGACCACACTTCTTTGTGAAGAGGTGCAGAAGCCCTATTGAGTCTGGCAGAACTGGGACTTTTTCAGAGGCAAAAACTGATTTGTTCTAATTGTTTCTCAAACTAGTAGCAATACTGTGGACTGGTGTGTGTCCAGAGTAATTATCATTGGTTCAGGTTGACTCCAATATTATTAATAATTAGATTTGTGGTGTCCCATCAGCAGATGGTGAAAAGTGGAGTAAGATATTGACTGAATGGTAGACTGAGGAGGAAGTGGTTGCAGAGTGAGTGGCAGATAGGTGTTGGTGGAGCAAGAGAGACAGAGTGCATGAAAAGTGGAGGGTAGATAGTGGATGAACGAGTCATTGGCAGGCAATGGATAGCATGGTTTGTGGCAGCAGGAGAGATGTATGTAGAGTAAGAGAAAGGTTAAGTAAAAGTTCAAGACAGGTGGTGCCTCTAGAGGGTTATGCTTTCAAGTAAGGATGCATCACTTAAACCTACCATCACATTTTGCTTTTCTTCTGCCGTAGATTACCACAGTCACAGAATGAATGGGCCCAGTTGTTACAGAGCCAACAAAAGTACCATGACAGTGAGAGACAAAAATGGAGAGAGATCATCAAATCTTCAGTGATGCTTTTAGACCAGGTATGCAGAGAATGGAAATCTTTTTGTATTTCAAGAAGTTCTTGGACATTGCATCTAGTATTATGATCATTTGACATCACGCTGGTGAGTTCTTTTTTGGGCACAGCCCATATAATATCTTTGCCCATGCCCTTGCCTTACTCCCTGATAATAAAGCTACTTTAGGAAACAACATATGGTGATATAAGTGACTTGTCTTGTAGTGTGTTCTTTCCTTCCTTCAAGGAATGATACCTACTTTAGTTGTATTTAAATAAGTAAGGAATATCCTAGTTTCAATAACATTGGTTAGAGTGACTTTTGAAAATACAACTGACTCCTTAATTTTCGTCACACACTCATAAACAATATGCGCAACATTTTATCTCCCTTAAACCTTCTCATCCTTTGCTCCTGGACACCCTTGTTATACCTTCTGATACATAACCTGCTGTGCATCCTCTAGAGAAAGGTTAACTTCACTCCTACCTCCCCTGCACTGGATTTCTCTCATTCTGAACATAAGAGCTGCCATGCAAAGCATGTTTAGAGTTGCCTGCAAACACCTTGTAATCCAACTCAAATATTCACCTTTACGCCTCTTACTTAAGGTCAAAGTCAAAGACAGAGGTGCCGATTCACAAAGGGCCTCCGCACTTGTGGCGGGGCCCCACAGTTGAGGCGGGTGGGCCTGTACTCGCACCGGGGGCCCTCTGTGGATAACTGCAATACGGAGGTCCTGCCACGACTGCAGGACCTCCACCACGAGTGCATAGGTCCTTTGTGAATCGGGCCCAGAGTCTAAACAACTACTTAATCCCCTATAGATGAACTTTGAAGTAACTGCTGGTATCATAATGCATGATTCAGTCAGAAATTCACAAGCTGCACTAAGTCTTGGCATTGACTAATTGGAACCTTAACATAGGGTAGTGTTGTTTAAACAACCTTGGTATATGTAATTAATAGAGATATTGGGACAGCCACATTCCAAGCCTACAAATCAGCAAGACGCGCTGACCCAGCACAAATTAAACATTTGTTACCCCAGACCCCACATTCCCAATTTAGCCATGACTCCTGAAATCCTAGGGCTCTGTTCACAAAGACATACACAAGTATGTTTAGCGCTGCTTCACATACTCTTTAATGGAGTTCGGTGTAGATCTACACATGTCCTTATGTATGGAGGTCTTAGCTTAAGGAAGAGATGAAGTTGATAAAATACTTCCTTGAGGCCTACCACAAAATGGATAGGAACTTGTCACAGAAGAAAAGGTGACCTTCAGTGCAACCATCAGATCCACATTGGACTCTATGAACACCCCCTCCAGGGAAATGAACACTATTATGCTTCATAGACAGCACTCCTGGCTAATGGTGCCAGGCTTTTACCTAGAGTTGCAGAAGCACTAATCAGTGTCCCATTCAGTTTGCGGGGGGGGGGGGGGGGGGTACCTGTTAAGTCCTCTGGTCATTTCCATGTTGGAAAAGATTAAAAATGACTCTAAAAAGGCCATGGTGATGGGCGTGCTGCAGACCCAGACACCTAGGTCTGCCTTGCATAGATTGCAGCAAGAGGCAGCCCCAAATCACCAACCTCAAAGCAGCAATGTCAAAAGCAGCACCAGTCCTTTCAGAACATGCATGGATCCAAGTTACATGGCAAAGTTGAATGCAGTAGAAACAGCTCTGGCAAACGGAGAGGTGTTTCCATAGGGACACCTCTGCCTTTAAACAGTGACTTACCTGTTACTCTTCCTAATCACACATCACCTGGTGGGTGGAAAATTGTGCTGCTTTCTGTCACAATGGCAGGAAATAACCTTTGATAAATAGGTGTTCTCAATGGTACAACAGGGATACGTCTTGGTTTCACATCCACACTACCAAACATACCACCATGGTTCTATGCAGTGAGTTAAGACTACCTACTAAGACTATTGCAGGAGGAAGTGTAGGCACTCCTTACCTAAGGAGCCATAAATCCCATATAATCTTGCCAACATTTTAAAAGAGTCTATCCTATCTACTTTATTACACCCAGAAAGTAATGAACTCTCTGGCCAGTTCTATATCTCAGGTGTTCAACTGCTGTGTCCTCCCAGAGCACATCAAGATGACCAACATGCAAGATGTCATCCCTCTGCTCTGCCAAGGGGGTCACTTGGCAACTCTAAACAAGAAGGGTGCTTACTTGAACATCCCTAACCAATCACACCAGTGCCACCTGCACTGTGTGGTAAATGGACAACACTAGCAATTCAAAGTACTTCCCTTTGTAGTCACAGCAGCAAAGGGTGTTTACCAAATGCCTATTAGTAGTGACTGCACACCTGCACAGAAACACCATTTATGTGTTTGCTTACCTAAACGATTGGCTGATAAAGAGCAGCAGCTGGCAACAGAGTTGAGCACACACTCAAGTTACACTGTCTCTCTTAATCTAGGTTTCACAAGCAATGCCAAAATGTTGTATCTCTTACCACAGTATATCTAACCTGCTCTGGGATCTGTCCTAAACTGCAATACAGGAAAGCCTATCCAAGTCAAGAGATGGTGATAGAATTCCAACTAGGAGTGTGTGAAATTTGCATAATTTATTTTTGTGCAATAACAAAATATCTGAAAAATTACGCAAAGTTAAGTAAAATAAAAATAAGGCATCTTGCTCTAGTTTTTAGCATGAAGTTTGTCCTTGAATCCAAAACTGACATAAGTACACACTTAGTGCTAATAAAGCATGGCAACAACTCTATTTTATAAGGTTCTTTTTATTGTTAGCACAAAGATAAAATTACACATTTCAAGATGTGATGGGTGTTCCATTTCGCGAGCAGGCATACATAAACAAAAAACACATACGGCGGAGATCAATTACACAGATACTACAATAACATGTGTTCCATATATTCTCTTAGGAATCAGTAGGATAATGTATATGTCACAAAGTCAATAGTATATGTTTGGAATTACAATGAACCTCGAAAGTTCTGCCATGGACCCCATATTTAACGGAAATTATTTGGACATCTGCTTCCTTTTTATACAAATCATTCATCCCCCATTCACCAGTCCATGTCTGTTGTCCATCTTTCCATGTGAAGCAATATCGGAGAACCCAATAATTGCATAACGTTGCTCTGGGCCACCACTTAATCTAGGTAACAAAACAAGTGCTGGTCTCGCATACCCTCTTAGTCACCCCATACGCAAATGAGGCAGAGCTTTCCTTTTTGAGGTACCTGCAGTCCTGTGATACTTGTTGAAGTATGTACCACCTCCCTCCAGTGGGGTTGCAGATCAGGACAGTCCCACATCATATAAATGTTCCCCTCTAAAACTGCCCAAGAGGCATTGATTACTGTCTGCCCTGCCCATACTGGTCAGCAGTGTTTTAGTATAGTGGGTTCTATGTAAGATATTTTGCTGGGCAAGGCGAAATCCCACCTTAATCACCACTGTTTTAGGCCCAGAAAACACTTCAATCCATTCATTATCGAGAGCTCACCAACATCTTGATACCAGAGTCCCGTAAGAGCATCTAGTGCATCAGGTAGGTTCATAAGCTTTCTCATAGATCAGTGAGATTGCCTTGAGTACTCTGTCCTCCAGTGGATTAGCGCCTGGTACCTGGGTGCCATCTGGGATGTCCTTAGCAAGGGCATGGGGGAGGTACAAATAATAAAATGCTGTGTTCACCCACACATCTTTTAGAGCAGTAATCCCTATGAGGTCCCACGTCTGGAAGCCGAACAGGAATCCCATGACAGATTGTTTCTTGTAATGGTTGTATCCCACTGATGGAGCACCTTGTCCCACACTTGGAGCGTTACTCCAATATATGTTGGCCAGCTTGATCTATTTTTCTTCCTATTTAGGGCCTGCTATTTGTCCTCTCGACCTCATAAGTGCTCTATCGTTCCTCACAGTTGGGTCTCTTTGGTCAGCAAAGATTAAGTCGTTGACTACAACCAGTTGTGCAGTCCAACAATACCGCCTATTGTCCGGAAGGGCTATTCTTTCTCCATAACCCTCCCGGGTGAACATGAATAGGGTTAGCATTGTGTGCTGCAAATTCAATGCAGCTTCTTGGTCAGCAGTCTAGAAGAAACTCTTGTGAATAACGTAAGGCATGTATTACAATATGTAGAGAAATCTGGGCAGGACAGTCATCTTATATAGCGCTGCCCTGCCCAGTAGGAAGAGTGGTGTTGACTTCCAGTGTGTAGCGTCACTTCAAGATTTCTCCATTATAGTGTAGAGATTGTCCCTAATGAAATCATTAGGAGATTTGGTGATATGCAGTCCTAGGTATCCAAAACCCCACCTGGAGATCTGCACATCGCCCCTAGTTTTTTAGTAGAGAGATAAGCATTTGACCAGTTTATTTTAAGTCCACTGTACCTCCCAAATATTTGTATAGACTACATTATCCAGTCTGTGGATGTTTCGGGCTCAGCAACATATAGTACAATGTCATCCGGTTACAGTGAGATTTTCTCTACCCAGCCAGTAGTCCATTGCAGTCTACGTATCAGGGGATCTATTCTTACCCAGCATGCTAGAGTTGTATAAGTACTACCTTGTGAATGGATTACACCTTCTCCATACATCCACAGAGTTATACGTCTCCACAAATGTCATCAGCTGCATGCACCTACTACACTCGCTCTGCCTGTATCAATCAACTGTCATCTATTTCTATGTTGAAGCTTCTCCCAAAAATAAGTAATTCAGAAACTGTAGGATTTGATTCCTCAGCCCTATCAACCCCAACACTTGTAGGCGTGGGAGGAGGTAGATCGAGCCAGGTGTCAACGCCAATCCATTTTATCTACCAACTATCAAAACCTAGTGGCCCTAGTCATCCCCTATTATCTTCCCCTATTACCTTCTACACCTCTAGGGGAAAGATGTGTTTCAGCAATATTGCAACTTCTCTAGAGCCAGAGGTGTAACCTGCATGAGCCACCAAGCAATAGCCTCCCTCACCCTTTTACAATTGATACACCTCAGGTGGGCTTCCTGAAGTAGGACTAGATCCCGGGAGTCATGCTTAAGGTATTGGTAGATTATGCAGCTCTTAATTTTACATCCCATTCCACTAACATTCCAGGAGAGTAGCAATATATGTCCCTCCTTTAGGGCTTCAGTACTGCCTGCTATTTATTGGTGTCAATCCCATCAGGGCTATTTCTCGCCACTCAGGATTGTCACTCATCCTGCCCTCAGTGGACAGCATCACCGCAAGAAACATCACCTCCAACCAATCCATAACGGATCCATCCCGGCTCATCAGGTCAAAACTACGCGCCACCCCAATTTTCTGGGAGCCTGTTGCCCAAAACTTAGGAAACTAATCAACTGCAATAGAAAAGATAAGTAAGGTAGTGACATTTTTGTTTCTCAGTAACCTCCCCTATTGAAATGTTTAGCACCATCCAGCACACACTGTTGCATTTATATCATATTCTTCATGCATGTACCCCCTGTATCAGACAGTTGTTTGTTGGATATCAAGTTAAGTAGGCCCTCTCCACCCTGAGTGGCCTTCATATAGTGTCCATCTCTACAGTACAAAATTCTCAATTAGTGGCTTGTGGTGCATGGTTGTCAAATTCAAGGAAGTGTAGGTCATCAGAGCGAGGCCTCGGCTCTAGGGTCAGCAATGTGTGAATCGCTTTTTCCAAATGTCTACTGGCAGTATCCATCTGACACCCACTGTGCTGAACAATGCAGATCTGACCACACTTCGAGGCAATCCACGCCTCCTCCAGTGTTGAAGTTCTATGTTTTTCCATCAGCTGTGACTCAGTTTGGTAGGATAAAGCATCATTGGTTTGATCCAATGCTGCCATAGGCGAGGTTTGACCTCATCAAATGAACGCTGTTGCCTTTACACAACCATGATAAAGGTTTGGAAGATATGCATTATGGCATTTTCTAATTTCAGATCTCCTAGATATAATACAGTCTGTAAGATGACATCTCGTCCCGTAAATTAAATATCCTGGCTATTATGGTCTGAGGAAGTAGTCCCGGTCAGTGCCGTGGGACTGGAGCCCTTTGGGCACACTCGATGGAGGAAAATCTGGAGAGCCCTTTCCATTTAAGGTGATTTGGGACCAGCTCTTCTACAAATTGATTAGCACTTGGGCCCTCAGCCCATTTCGGCACCCTCATAAGGCGTATGCAATTCCTTCACAATCGCCCCTGTGCATCTTCCACTCAGGCCTATAGGTCTACAGTATCTTTCTTGAGCCTGTAGACTTAGGATTTTAGTGTCATTACATTGTCCTTCAATGAGATAATAGTCATTTCTGCTAATCTCACCTGGTTGTTTACCTTTCGGAGGTCGGCGCTGGAGAGATATCTCAACTGGGATACTGTCAATATTAGATTTCAGGGTGGATTTTGTGTCCCGTACCATGCACATGAGATCTATTAATGTGCCTCCCCCGTTCATCCTGTCATTCTACAGGTGTGATTGGCTGTTCCTTTGGCTTGCCTTTTTGCCCCCAGAAGATTTCAAGAATGCATATTTGTCAAGATTGTGGTTTTTGATCTGCTCTTCCCTTTTATCTTTGCCCATATCATGGTGGTTGAGCTAAGGATCGCCCACAAGGCGGAGAAGCAAAACAGTGTGGGGCGGGTTGGAGTCTGTTCATATCCAGGGGGCCTGGTATGGGACCGCCGTGCGAAGCCAACCTCGGGTACTGCACGACTGGCAGGAAGCATTGTCTTCAATTGGGGGTCCTCACATGGGAACTATAGAGGGACCCGAGCACTCAGGACCACGTTCAGGGAATAGATTTTACCCCGGGGGCCCAATGAGGCACAGGAGCTACACAATGAGCGCTAAACAATGGAGAAGGGGTCACCCCTTCACGGCCACCAAATGACAGCTAGGGCACTGGTCCCACTCAACTCACGCAGAACCCAGTCATGTTGTGCTGCACTCACCCCAAACCGAATGCAATGTTTTATGAGCTGCAGTCATCTGCGAAAGGCCAGGGAAAAGAGTCACTTACAGGCCATCGGGCAAGAGTCCCATCTCCCTGTGCAGAGCCAGGATGAGCGGGATCCCCTGCATTGCCACCACAATCACTACTGTGCAATACTAGCAGAGGCTGCAATACTCTGTTTCCCCAGTGGGCCGCACCCACTACAACCTCGATGGCTGTGCACGTAATCCTGTAGGCCAGTAGAGGTTGCAATAAGTGCCTCAACAAGGCCTCCGTTCACAGGGGTGGCAGGGCAGATCTCGCTCCTCCTCCACTCTCTCTCTGGCCACTGCTTGACTCGCAACGTATGGTTAGGCCTTGCGGAATTGCTCCTTCAACGCCACCAGCTGTCTCAGACTCAGGAGGCTGTCTCGTCTGCAGCTCATCTCTGGGGGCGGAGGACATCCCTCCACTAAAGCAGATGTCCCAGTCCTAGTGTGGCAGGCAGGGATAGTGCTGGATTTCTTACAGGATATTGGTGGATATTAACAAGCCGAGTGCAGAGCTGCACTAGAATGCTGCCATCCTATTTTGGCATTAAGCCACACCCCCAACAACAAGAGTTACTATTGTTCTGTCCATACATGCTGTTCTGATAATCCATCGCTAGGATTTTTTACGCAAGCCACCACCAATTACGCTACATGGCATAATGGCGTAATTTTGCATAAAAAGTGTAATGCATGTTTTCAGAAATTATGCTTCAATAATTTAAATTTCACCCATGCCCAATTCCTTTGACTGCTGACTCTTTTTCAGGCATCATGTGACTATGGTGAGGACTGTAATGAAACTTCTGAGGTTGATGTCATTGTGCATAGTCATTACGCTGCATGCTAGATTACATACAAGGCCATGCAAGAGTGCTTAGCAAGGCAATGGTCAGTAAGCGGCGGGCCAATGGTAAGATCTAGTATTACTAAGGGCCAGAACCCGGAGCGCTCTCTTGTGGTGACAACATAAACATGTCGCTGGGTAGTCCATTTCTGGACTTGTTACCACATGTGGCCTTTACTATGGTTACCTCACTCAGAGTGGAGTGTATATTTGCCCTATATGATTATTCAGGGAACCTGGAAAGGAGAGCAGCAGGGATGCCACATCAATTGGTTGGAGCTCACATCAATACAATTAGACTCAGGGTATTTTGCCCTCTCATTTGAAGCAAAATGATATCAGGACAGAAAACATGACAGTGTTGTACTACATCCAGCGTTAGCCCAAAAGAAATGCAATTGGGCCATTCAGAATCACATTCTGCTACTATTGGAGCATCTCCCAGGAGTGAAATTTTTTTGTGAACCTCTTAAGCAAGATACATCAACAAATGGAAAATTAATTCTCAAGGACTTCACTATTAAGATGGAGTAACATAGAATACTCTCTCAATCGATCTGTTTGCCACTGTGCAGAAAGTAAAAAGCCAAAACATTGCCTCCATGTTCCCAAACACATAATCAATGGATTGTATGTTTGAACCACGCACGCATTTCCCATGCATGCATTTACAATGCAGTCTGAACCACTAATGCATCTTTACAACGTATTCCTTTACTATGCAAGTAACTAGAATATCTTGCCTTAGGGAAAGCGCTGGACTTCGGACTAGTGTCATTTACTATTTCAACTCCAGTCTGCAAAAGTAGAGAAAGTGTTGGACATAAAGTCCAACATCAGTCAAACAATGCTTTCCCTTAGGAAAGTTGTTGAAGTTACTATGTGTTAAAGGAATGTGTTGTAAATACACATTTGTGGTTCAGACCTCATTGTAAAGGCACAGCGTGGTTCGAGCTGCTTATTAAAGGCTGTTTCCTGTAATCAGTGGGCAATGCACTTTGGATGAACTAATCGGAATTTGCTTATGCTTTTCCTCTACTCCTGATCCCGTATGTGGTGAGAAAAATGCAGTATCAATGACTCATTCTCACGTCATCAACTTGAGTAGGGCAAGGCAGCCATAGTATTCCATGCTGCAAGAACTGTTGATGCATCCTTTTTTTAGAAGTTACCATTCAGACAAGACCTCTTCACTCAGCATCTGGGTCAGCTAAGACACCCTGACCTTCATCAGTTACTTCTAGCACTTTGCACTGGATGTCCTAGAATTTGGTTTTGCAGCTTGTAACTTTTCTGGATTCAAATGCTGTGCATTATTCCACTATATAGTGCTTGGGTCCGGAACTCTCCCCTTGTATAGTAGTCCACTTGCTTTTCTCTTTTTTGTTGATGTGCGACTATGGTCCCCACCATTTGGTGCTTTTTCCATCCTCCTCTGGCATCAGGCTCTCTGTTATGTTATGTTATGTTAAATGGTTTATAAAGCGCTCAACTCACCCTGGGGCATCTCGGCGCTGACTAGTAGACTAACATCCTGGACAGAAAACAGTAAAGAGAACTAAAATGAGAGTTAAAAACAGGAAGGCTTTCAGCTGTTTCCTAAAAAGTTTATACTTAGGAATTGATCGCAAAGTCTGGGGAAGCTGATTCCAATATTTTGGAGCAAGATATGAAAAAGCTCTGCCTCCCGTCCGGGTTAGACGGAAACGAGGGAGCTGAAGGAGGCCCTGCAAGCTAGATCTAAGACTCCTAGATGGACAGTATTTAAAGAGTTTTTTTGTAGATAGAGGGGGCCTCTATTGTTCAGCGCATTATAGGTGAAACAGCAAATCTTGAAAAAGGATCTCTTTTTCACCGTTAACCAGTGTAAATCTCTGAGCAAAGGAAGAGAGGGGGAGCCTGCCGGTTGATTAAAGATCATTCTTGCTGCTGTGTTCTGAACCACCTGTAGCTTAGCTAGGTGGGTCTCTCCTACTTCTGCCAGCAGTGCATTACCATAATCCAAACGGCTGGTTACCAAAGCCTGCACTAGGGTCCTACGATGACAGGTAGGCATATTTGGAAGGATTTTTTGCAGAAGCCGGAGGCTATAATGGCATGAGGTAGATGTGGCCACGATATGGTCCTTCATGGACAGCAACCGATCCATTTTTATGCCCAGGTTTTTTACTGAAAGTTTAGGAGTGGGGGCAGAGCCCAATTGAACAGGCCACCAATCGTCAGACCAGACATCAGTTGCTTTACCCAACAGCATAATCTCTGATTTGTCTTGATTCAGCTGCAGGAAATTGTCCGTCATCCAATCCTAAATCATCTTCATGCCATATGCAAAGCGAATTTTCTCATTCTCTAAGTTGTCTCCAATGGTGAACATCAGCTGTGTATCATCTGCATAGGAGATGATCTCGAAGCCTAACTGTTCAACTATCCTCGCCAAAGCTGACATGTAAATATTGAAGAGGGTAGGGCTTAGACTAGAGCGCTGCGGAACGCCCCTCCCTAAAGACATTTTGGCCAAGGTATCGGGACCCAGTATGACTGTTTGAGTTCTGTCAGCCAAGAAATGTTGTATCCACTTCAGGGCAGTCCCTTTGATACCACCAGAGGCTAATCTATCTGCCATCCTTTATATGCGAGATGGTATCAAAAGCTGCGGAGAGATCTAAGAGAATCAGTATCGCTGAACCCCCCCGAGTCTACTGTTCGTCTAAGCGAATCTGTCACTGCCAATACGGCTGAAGCCTTGCCGGAAACCCGATTGTGAAGTGTCCAAGATTCCATTTTGTTCCAAATAAGAACAAAGTTGTCTATTTATAGTACCTTCCAACAATTTTCCCAAGAGTGGTAGTAGGGAAATGGGCCGGTAGTTTGAGAGGATTGAAGGGTCCGCCCTCTCCCCGGAAGTCTCCACTCATGGTCGCCATATTCACATTTTTTTCTTTTCTGTCATTGGATCTGCAAGCATTGTGAAGGTCTCTCTCTAAGCACTCAAAGAAAGAAGAGGAAAGAAAACAGCGTTTTGTTGAGGAAAACGGAGAAGACCATCGTCATTACAAAGTAAAGGAGATTTACCCAGAATTTCTACCGAATTACATGGGAAAAATCATCAACTTAAGTGGACCTTGCATCGAATCAAAGACGGAAAAGGCACAAACAGGGGGCTCTCTGCTCTGAATGAACACACCATTTCGTTTATGCCCAGAGTGCCACCATAAATTTGCCCAGAGGTGTGCAATCTCTTCCTGCTAATAGAACACAAAACTGACTCCTCTGAGGCGTGTTCAGAGTTCAAGCTGAAAATGCTGAAGACAATAGAGAAACAAAGGCAGGCACACTATGCCATGCAGGGGCAGAAGGAAACTCCTTCACCAGAGATCAAGGACTAAGATTATGCAGCTGAAGAAGAGAATGGAGAGGGCTTTGACACCGGAGGATTTATTATCAATTTTGAAAAGGAGCACAAAAGTCCGAAGTAGAAGCTCATGCACGTAACGCTGAAAAATATAGGAGCAGTTAAACCTAAAGCTTCGAACTTTAAACCACATAATGTAGATGTCGACATCAACCAAAGGTAAGTAAAAATATATTTTGCAGATATACGATTGAAATACGACCATAAGACTGAATAATACAAGTAACTTTATGGTCATATTTTGCATTGTATGAATCCTACCCCTTCATGAAAGTTGTGGGGAAATATGCTCCGGTTCCAAGTTTTAAGTTTCTCCCTGCAGTTTCAGGATTGCATTTAGGCAGAAACATATGCCCATGCCTATGCAGAAATCCATGTGTGTGGAAAATGCCATCTGTAGATTTACCTCTGTTACGAGACCCTTTAGTATTTGTTTATTTCCAATTACATGACAAATGCAAAACATCTCAAGGAAGTTAGGAGTCCTCCAACACGCACTTCCTATGCTGGCAGGATGATGTCATTAGTTTGCATTGTCATTTTGTCTTTTATTTGCATCGACAGATACCATAGTTCAGGATTTGTTGACATTACAACAAAGTGGATTGTTTGACAGCTCTAGTAGATAATGATGGGCAACAATAGCCACCTATTTCCAAAACAGAGATTTTGTCTTTATTTTATACAAGTGTTGATGTACTACATTGACAAATCAATTGTTTGTAGCTTTTTACCTCCACATCTAGGAAAAACAATTTCAAAGGCTGTAATTGCAAGATGGATTGTAAGGTGCGTTCAAGTTATGCCTGAGGGAAATGTGCGCTACAAGGAAAGCTTCATGCACATTCTACACATAAGAAGGGTACCATCATGGCTTTTTTGGGAAGCATTCCTTTACTGGATACATTTCTTCCATAAAATGGACATCTGTTCTCGATTTTGAACATACTGTGTGTATATTTTTCAATGTAAAGA
Organism: Triturus cristatus; assembly: GCF_964204655.1. NCBI lineage: Eukaryota > Metazoa > Chordata > Amphibia > Caudata > Salamandridae > Triturus > Triturus cristatus. The sequence goes on along the minus strand of NC_140584.1, from coordinate 72,002,978 downwards.
AGCACAAATGGGCCAAATTCTGTTACAAAAAGGATTCACTGCTCCAACTTGTCAGTTATGTCATCCACTACTGTAGAGGTGGGGTATACTGCTTATATGTTTACGCCCAGCAGTGATGTATACGCTTGCTGGGAAAAAAAATCTTTTCAGGAACAGTCGGTTTAATGATTGTGGTGTTGTATTTTCAGCTGGATCCTCCTTATTTCCTTTCTAGAAAGATAGAATGATAATCTTATGCTGCTTTCTGGTTCCTATTACTGTATGGGACACCACATACTCAGATGTCTGTGTTCCCATGGCTGAAAGATACATTATCAAAGGGGGAGCTTGTGTACTGATGCTTTATGGACTTTCGGAGGGGGTCAGTATGAGACATTCTACGCATGCTCAGTTCTAAAACAAAGACTTTTACAAAAACAGTTTGCTGTATTACGAACCAAACACTGGATAACAGGAGAGTGCTGTAAAGTGAGTCTTAAAGTTTATTAGCTTTATTTCATTATTATGAAAGCATGTAAACTTGCACAAAAATACATTAACAAGCTCTTTGAAAAAACAATAGATTAAAACTAGTCTACTTCACATACTATTAGAAGATGACTCAAGAATTTAAAAAAATCATTTGATCATGCTTATGCACAGCAAATTTTAAAAGAACAGCCAACTGAATGACATACATGAGGACTGGGCAACATATGTAAATAGTACAACTCGGAACTATGGGCGTATAGAAATCTTACACAGCTGACCATCGCTGAAAATAATTTTTTTCATGCGATTTCTAGTCTTCCCAAGAGTACTCCCTCACTCCCATTGCTTAGCGACATGGGAAGGCATCCTCTAGCAAGGCTCTGTCCACTGCTATATTGGTGCTGAATTTGGGTCACACCCGAGTTAACCACCTTTGCAAGTGGACTCAGGGATGTCTTCGCTGCTGATCGCCACCATAAAATAAGGTGGCTGAGTGATATCAAGGGGGCACTGGCTTCAATTGGTTTGAACAATTTATGGGAGAGCTCGAGTGACCTATTGTCTGTGCCTAAAGCTGTACTGAAGAGCAAATACTGGGACATGGTGGGTCAAAACACCAGCAGGCTGAGCGATAGTACGACGCTGATTGGGGGGTTTGTGTTAGTTAAACCTCATCCTCACCTTGAACCATATTGGGATACTATCTCCAAACCCCTTGACCGAAAACTTTATTTCCAATTTAGTCAGCTCCTTACCTTTAAAATCCTTTACTTCAAATTGGTCAGATTCGGGAGATAACAAGTGCCTATATTGTGCTGAACATATAGAAACCTATTCACATGTTCTTTTTGTATGTCCTGCCTATGCCATCCCGCGAAAGACATGGCTAGTGCCTTTATGTAAGAACCTGGTCACTAGGCAATGTAGCGAAGCTTTAAGAATTTTGAGGACTGATCCCTCACTTCGCTATGCTATTCCCCTAGCCAAACTCCTAAAGTGGGCTTGGTGCATCAGATCAAAAACTGCATCAATATAGAATAATAATGCTCCTTTGCTATCAGATTTCCACTCTGTTGCAGTATTAATTTGATTTTTATAGGGTATTAACTGAATTCCACTGCGTGAAACTTTTACTATTTGCATTTTATATTGTGGTAATAACTTTTTTAACCTTTTATCCAATTCATTTATGAATGAGTTTTATTACATGTCTGATTTTATTGGTCTGATATTTATATTGGCTATCCACCATTTGATTTATCCTGTGTTGTCTGGTTTGTCTTGCGGTTTGTGACATTTTGTGTGGTGATATATATCATATTATATATCGTGTTACCACTGTACATAGTGTATGTTATGTGATTCCATGGAGGTACCAACGGCAAGACCACTTTTAGGATGAAACGATTAATGGCTGTTTTAAAAAAATATATTTTGTACACATTGACACAGTTTGACTTGTAAGATCTATTCAGTAGTTAAATTATTAATGCTTTTATGACACTATTGTCGAAATAAAGCTTTTTGAAGTGAAGTGAAGTAAATAGTACAACATTGGTTTATATTGATGAAATACATAAAGTTTAACAACAGTTTTAAAAAATTGCGTTTTGGAAAATTTATAATATTTACAGAAAAGGCAAAGTGTGCAAGGTATTAATAGAACGTTGATCAGAGGGACAAATGATAATCGAAGCAGTGTTATATTGGTCAGGGAGGAAACATACATCACCTCTAATTGTCCCTAGCCAAAATTTGGTAAATAGCATCCTTTCCCAGGGATTCTTAACCAAACATAGGTACGGAGCAAAACCAGTGGTGGTTTGAATAATGACATATTCCTGCAGCATTGGTTTCTCCATAGCCTTCCCTCTGTGGCTGTTTTGAAAAGAGACATGCATAAAATGTTCGAGGCTCTCAAATCGACATTCTCTATCAACCGGTGCAATATAAACTAAACTGGTCTTCCAATGGCTGTGCAAAGATCCTTAATGTATTTAAGCCATGGGACCGTGTGGCTCCTATCACATGAGAGGCAATTGCTAATAACTTCTTGATTGAGAGTAGCATGTTTGTTTGCCTTTATAGACAGACAGAGTGACAAAGGTGCCAGCTTAATTCGAACTTCTACATAAACTAACTCTAGTTCTTCAAATGAGAAATATGGCGCGTGGAAAGTGGTAGTTCTAACAAGCGTCTGCAAAATCATTTGTAATAAGTTTGCAACTTGGTGGTATCTTGATAACCTCAAATTTCAGCCCCATAAATGAGAACCGGTACACATTTACGTTGGTAAATTTCTAAGAGGGGCCAAGTTGGTTTATTTCCAACACTCTTTATAAAATCATATAGGACAACCATGGAATGGTTAAATCATTAACATCTATTAGATAGGCAGGGTGACCATGAGCTACGTAAATAAAACATGATTTTTAAATAAGGAAATTCTGTTACCATCTCAAGTCTCCTTCCTTTGATTTGTAAGGAACTAGCTTTACTCGTTTTACAACCACACATCATGTAATGGATTTTAGAGATATTTGTCTCCAGATCCAAACTATCCATAAAGTGCATACAGCTATATATTAGGCCTCTCAAGCCATTGGGTGTGTGCAAGAGCAAAACCGCATTATATGCATATAATAAGGCTTGCATCGGGGGATGGTTATCCTTGGGCATCTTCTGCCCCATAGAGATTATACGGTCATTCAGGTCGTTGGTATATAGCAGAAACAGAATTGAGGCTAAGACACACCCTTGGCGCACACCTCAGTCCAGCTCAAACTTCTCTGTGCATTCTCCCTCTACCCCATACCTTACAGAAGCCTTAACCCCAAGATGTAGAGTACTTAGGAAATCAGCCAATTCCTGGGGCAAACCAATATAGATAAGAATATTCCATAATAATACCAATTGACCCTATCAAAGGTGATGCTCAAATCCATAAAAGATAGAAAGAGGGGGCCCCTTTTTGTCTGCTGTATATTTGCCAATAGTTAGATGGAGGTTATGGCACTGTTCCTGGGTCCCCAACCCGTCTCTAAAGAGTTTTACAGTTAATTTGAATATAAACAAGGCGAAACCACAGACTTGTCAAATTATCGATAGTAAAGCTTGTGTGATAAGTTTGTAAACAAAAATGTTGAAAGAGCGCACTTGCAGATTGTATTCAGTTTGAGAATTTTCAGAAATTATTTCATTCTCAAACATTAAGTTATGCCAGAAGTCACACTGATCCTAAACATGACTCTAGAAAAAGTAATGGCCATCATGAAAAATGAAAAAAAAGTATCATTGGACTATATAAAGACAAGAAATACAGGTTTGCCAGACCCTATAGCCAATGGAAATAGAGGTTCCCAATGGAAGTAATTGTAGGAGAGTAGGACCTGCTTCACGTGGTTACCCTCACTTTCTGCTGCTGTAACACTGTTTTCGACTTTAGTCTGGTTGGGGCCCTGCTATTCAGGACTCCAGCCTAGCTGCTTCCTCCCTAAATTGATTCCATGTACCTTAGGTACATCACAGATTTGATACTGAGGTGCCCTTATAAGTCCCTAGTATATGGTATACTATGTACCCAGGGCATAGGTGCCCCAGAGGCCTACCAGGGGCTAAAGCATGTATTATGCCACCCCTGGAAAGCCCTCTAAAATGACGACACCACAGGTCTGCTACTGCAGCCTGGGTAAGGTGGTGCATGCACCCCTTACAGAGATATAGGTTCACTATATCTCACCTATCACTGCACATAGAAACCTATCAGTCACCCCCATGGCAGGCCTTATCAATCCTGAAGGCCGGGTGCTTGGTTATATGTGAGAGGGTGCCCAGGCATGAGCTGAGCCCCTCTGCAGCCTTCGGAATCTATCCTCCGGGGTTGTCAGTAGTGCAGCCTGACCATATACTCTTAAGTGCATTATAACTAAAATGGTTAATGCTAACTTTGGACTGGCTGCACGGAAACATGTCGTGTTTGGTGTCAAACACATTGGAATCATACCCCCACATCAATTACTGATGTGAGAATATGATCTCACCCTTCTAGAGGGAGCGACATGACAGCACCAGTATACCCGGTACCAACTTAACAGAGCCCCGGCATCACAAAATGGATGCTGTAGCCACAGACATGGGTCTGGCCTCCTGCTGCTGACCGAAACTCTGGCAGGGGAGGCCTGGACAATAGGTTTCCTGTCACAGGAAGGTGTAACCACCTCCCAGACAGGCTGATGTGTATTGAGGCTGGGTGGAAGCACTCTCAGAGTGCTTTGAAGTCCTGCACTGGGGGCACATTTGGTGTCCCTGTGCAAAGTCCAGCTCAAACCGGTTCAAGGGCTTCCAGCCCCTGCTCTGGCACGAAACTGGACAAAGGAAATGGGTGTAGCCACCCCTCTTTCCAAATCCTCCCATAGGTGGGTCTCCTGAGTTAGTCCAACCCCTTTCTTAGGTATAAGTAAGGAACCCCTGGCAACAGGACTTTAGATATCCCTGGACGAAACTCTGCAACTGAATCCTGGAACTTCGACTCTCTGTTCAAGACTAGAGGATGGAAGAAATCTCCCTTGGGGTCAAGGAGTGACTCCCCTGCTTGGCAGGCACCAACGAAGCAATTACCAGTCTGCCTCTCCGAAGCTCAAGATGGACTCCGAAGTACCTGCAGCCCAGGAAGAGGATTTCCAGACTTCTCAGAGGCCGACCCGAGTCCCCAGCAAAGCTGAGACCCGCAGCCCTCGTAAGTAACGTGGAACCGGAATTCCTGGTCACCGTGCACATTTGCAAGTGCATTGACGTCCCGACGTCTCTCGAAGTCGTGCTTTGAGTTACTTGTAGCCCAAGCCCCGAGCACCATCTGCACCGAAGATTGTGGGCCTACACTCCACGAGTGTTCCGTGAGCCTGCTTCTTGCATTTCAGCTCGAGGCTCCTTCACGATTCCTGGTCCGTCGACTGGTGGGTCCCAAGAAGGCAACTCTGATTTTCCTTGGGCTTCCATGGGGGCTCCAGACGTGCCCTGACTCCCCACCACGTGGTGAGTCCCTCAGACCTTGCTGGTCTGCACCGAAGCATCTATTCTCTTCCTGCGTGGGTTGCTGTTGCCAAGGCTTGTTGTGTCCAATCTGGGCACCGATGCTGCAGCACTCGACATCCTTCATGGGACAGCTCGAATCCAGCTCCTGGTCATCCTCGATGCCTCCTGGTCCTCGTGGCTGAAGAGTCAAGCTTCACCTTCTTCACCTGAAGTCACCCGACATCGTTGGGCATTCGCCTATCGTGCCCCTGGTCACTGGCTAGTGACCCAGACTCTGTCCCCTCTGCTTTCAGGTTCTTCTCGACTTCAATCCAGGCTTGAAACTCTTCGGACACTTCGCATCTTCCCGGCAGCAGCACTTCTTTGCCAGCTCCCATTGAAAACGACGACGCGATCCGACACCATTTGACACCTATGCACCCGGCTTCCCAGGGTGAGGTAACTAGAGTATTCTGGTGCTCCCGTTGGTGTTGACCTTAGAACTTCCTAAATCCAAAAGGGTTTGGTCCTGGCTCATCTTTAAGTGTCCCTAATCTTTAAAAATCGAACCGCGACTTTCCCCATAGAAGCTAACGGGAGCTCGCGGCTGTGTTCTCATACTGCACACGGCCCCTGTGGGTCCCCTGTGTCACTACCTTGGGTGGTTCCTTGGGGTCCCAGTGATTCTACAGGCTCTAGGCCTTGTCTAGTTAAGTTGTGGTTCTTATACCACTAGTTTAGTATATGGTGTGGCTCGCCCCTAGGGCCTGACGTGTATTTGTGCTATTTTACTGTAATATTTGAAGTGTAACTTATGTGTTTTGACCTCTAGCCTCATAAAGAGACTAGTAGGGTGTGTTTAGAAATAAATACATATATTTTATATATATATATATATATATATGGTGTGGTTGCCTTTCATTTAGCCATTCAAGAGATTATAGACTGGTAAAAAAAGCTGCTTTACATTCCTTCAAGACTTAGCTTGAAGGCAGCTCTCCATAGCTACCACTAGGATAGCTTTCAATAAAGGTTGTCTTTAACCTATCATCAATAAGGGGTTGTTTGGACTGGTACAAGGTGCCCACTATAACTAGTGGACAGCATATACCAGGCCAACTTCTCACAGTAATGAGCTGTGTTGCTACTCTACAGTAGAATACAGGCATTATACACTGTTCCATGTGTGAGTGCATCTCTAAACATTGGGTCAATACCAAGCATGTACAATATTGACCCATAGGCAGAGATAAAAGAAGCAGTATTTTGTGGCCTATTCCGTCTTGGGCTTCCTGAACAGACAGACAGACACCATGGCAGAAGGACACCATCTTGCCAATCATTTCCTTTTAACACTTTCAGGTGTGTTATTTAATTGGGTTCCATTAGAAGCAAACGCATCACACAAAATGCAGCGATTTGTTAATGAAAGTGCAGAAGTGGAAGCTTTCAGGTACATGCATCAACCGTTTTTGCGAGCGCAAACGGTGCGATTCGCAAAAATCGGCCGTTTGTGCCCGCAAAAAGGGCATTTGCGATGCATCAAGGTTCAAGGCACTCGCATTTTGAGAATTCGCAATTAATTGCGATTTCTCAAATTGCGATTGCATTTAAGGAATCGCATTTTGCGATTCCTTAAATGCAATGCAAGAATCACTTTAAAATAGCGATTTAGCTACTAGGGGGCGCAAATTACCATGAAGTTGAACTTGATGGTAATATGCAAAAACTTTAGAAAATGCACTAAAGTGCATTTTTCAAAGTTGTAGGTTACACACACACATGTCCTTGGGGCATGTGTGTGCGCAACATGTGTGCACAGAGCAATTTCAGGGGTGCAACAGGGTGTCCTTTGGACACCCTTGCACCCTTGAAATTGCATGTGCAATTTGCGAGTACCTATTGGTACTCTCAAATTGCACATGCAATCTCCCATTCATTCCGGTGGGCCTGTAGGCCCATAGGAATGAATGGGAAGCCATTCCTTAATTGCGACTTGCAGTTTGCGAGTCCAAGTAAGGATTGCTTAGGAATCGCTATTTTCATAACGAGTCCTACATGCATAGGCTTTTGCGAGTCCTTAATTGCGGTTCCTTAATAATCGCAATTAAGGACTCGCAAAATCCTAGCTTGACGCATGTGCGTGTTTGAGCCTTATTTACAAGGTACATTTGGTTGTAAATATATGTTTATGACTGAATATACTCTGTGTAAGCCTCCTGGGAATTGACTAAGGAAATCTGACAGGTGTAAGCCTATTTATGTGTGCAGAGATTCCCTTCCCACTAGTGCAAACATCGCCCCCATGAGCAAAGAGTTCTCACCACCTGCAAATCCCACTTGAGGCCTGTAAGTCGTGATTAATCTAAAGAGTGGTTAGTCTTGGAAGTTTGTGAATAACAGCAAGCGTGGATGTTTGTTGTCATTTACAAATTCCTATTCTTGCCCTTCTCACCCCGGGAAGGATCAGATTTCCACTCCAAACAAGGGGTAGAGTTAATCTCTTTCCAGGTTAAGAAGAGAAATAGACCACCTCCAGATTTATGGTGGTGTAGAGAAAGGGTTTTTCCCATAGGAAAAAGTATCTTCAGAAAAAACTAAAAATGCATGTTTTGCACAGGCAATCATATTTTTCCTGTGCGGAGTAGGATCCAGCTGGTAAAAGGCACATAACCTTCCCAGGAATATTCATAAATATTTCTTAGCATGTTTGTGCGTGCCAGGAAGTAGTAAATCAGTATTCGCATGTAGATGTAAATCTGCAAGTGCGTTTTTTAAGCATTTTTGTCTACACACTTACCGCGCACACTTTACTATCGATAATTTGGCTCGTCTGTGGTTTCGCCTTGTTTATATTTGTAGAAAATATTATTCTGTTAAAAACTTCTAGCCACAGATTCACCATCTTTTGAATATTCCCCACTGTGTCAGACTAGATCCGGGATTTCTTTTCATAGTGCCTCTGCTTGCCGGAGTGTACCGCTGTGCTGGCCTGCACTGATGCCCTTCTGCTGCAGAAGTGAGTTCCTGTCCTCTGGAAGACACCTCTACCGTGCACTGATGTCACTTCCCTTCTTTCTGCACCTCTAGATGTGAATTTGGAGCTTCTCTCGTCTCAGACATGGCTTTTTGTGATTTTTGTCTTTTGTCTCTCAAATTACAACAGTGTGCAAGGGAGCTGGCCTAAGACAAAAGGTTTTAAGCCCTGTAAGAACTGTTGCAAACAGATATCTGTGGCAGATCCCAACCAGCTTTGGCTCTAGTGTCTGGGGTTGAACCACAACTCCAAGATCTACAGATACTGCGCATCGATGAGCATCAGGGAACACAAGGTAAAACACCTATGTTGCCAAGTACAAGTAGATGCAGCACAGGGACCGCTCCTAGTTCAAGGCTTGTTCCCAGTCCTGTTTCCGTTTGCAGAGTCGATGGAGCCTCTCTCAAGGCAAGTCTATGTCACACTCTAAATCTTCAGATAAGCACAAGAAACACAGGAACACGAAGCAGAGTACCCTCCTTCACGCCATTCCCACTCCCCAGATGAATCTCATGGGCAGTACCTACAATCCCGTTCCAGAAGTTGGACAACTTAGGAGTTGGTTCCGGCACAACCCAAGTTTATGAGGCCTCCAGCCATGCTGCACACGATCAAAGAGTTTCTTCACTACTTTACCAACTCCCTCTGGCGCGCCTTTGGGTGCCACGGAGCTAAGAGGCCTACCATAGGAATTATCACCAGTGGGCTCCCCTTGGCACCAGCTGGATCCTCTGGGCTGCCTCTACTTTCAACTTCAGTATTCAAACACCTCTGGCACCCATACAGACTCCAGGCCTGGGTACCTCGACGCTGATGCCAACTTCGCCATCAGAAAGGGTGGCCACGATTGTCCTTTCAGACTTCATGGCCAGTCTGAATTAGCCCAATGTCAAAGCTGAATCCGACGAGGTTCTGCACTTACCTTACCACTCTTTACATTATCTTTTTGAAATGGACTCTGATGATGATTATGACTGAGTTGATGAGTTCGGTAAGCCCTATGCCGATGACAATTGGTATGAGGGCCTGCAAGACACTAGTGGGCTAGACACTTCCCCTGAGTCACACCTTTGTTCCTCTCCTGGCCAGGCCATAGAAAAGTCTGCATCTTCACCATGGATATACGTACGGTGGCCTTGATCTCAACCTCCTCACCCTGGAGGGGAAAACAAACGTCCTGCAGGAATTCCTGCAGCCTTACCAGACTGCTTTTGAACTTCTCTTACCTTTTAATGGGGCATTGACAGACACTCTACCAGGGGCTTGGGCTAAGCCTTTTACCAGTCCTCCTGCTAACTGGCAATTTGCTAGGCGCCATTGCTCCTTGTGACCACTGGCCTTTTTATTGTATCACCCTCCTCCTGAGAGCCTTGAGGTGCAGTCCTCCTCCATCCGGATCAACTCCAACAATTTTTCTATCACTTCCCCTGACAAGGAATCCAAGTGAGTGGAAAAATTTGGAAAATACCTATTTTCATCGGCCAGTTTTTCCCATCAGTCAATTAATGCCTGCTGTTTGCTGGGCCGCTATACTCATGCCTTCTGGATCACGGTGGTACAAAAGGGGATGGTGATTGACGGAGCATCAGAACCAATCAAACACTCACACCCAGTCAACAGATCTGGGGTTTATCCATCACCGTTCTTTAGCCCACTCTGCCACCCCAGTTCAGACATGGCCATATGCAAATCAGTCTGACCCTGTGCCTCATGGGAACAGTCCAGCCCGAACTGCCAAGCCATGCCTTCCCTGGACCGGAAACAAGCTTCCTAGGACCGGTTTCTGGCATTTCAGCCGTCTTCAGCCAGGCTTGCTTGAATCCAGTGGCAAAGTGAGCAAGGAACTCACGTCTGAGCATACCCTGCCAACTTATGGCGAACAAAGCGGTACAAAAGGGGGTGGTGATGGACGGAGCATCAGAACCAATCGTACACTCACACCCAGTCAACAGATCTGGGGTTTATCCATCACCGTTCTTTAGCCCACTCTGCCACCCCAGTTCAGACATGGCCATATGCAAATCAGTCTGACCCTGTGCCTCATGGGAACAGTCCAGCCCGAACTGCCAAGCCATGCCTTCCCTGGACCGGAAACAAGCTTCCTAGGACCGGTTTCTGGCATTTCAGCCGTCTTCAGCCAGGCTTGCTTGAATCCAGTGGCTAAGTGACAAGGGACTCACGTCTGAGCATACCCTGCCAACTTATGCCGAACAAAGCGGTACAAAAGGGGGTGGTGATGGACGGAGCATCAGAACCAATCAAACACTCACACCCAGTCAACAGATCTGGGGTTTATCCATCACCGTTCTTTAGCCCACTCTGCCACCCCAGTTCAGACATGGCCATATGCAAATCAGTCTGACCCTGTGCCTCATGGGAACAGTCCAGCCCGAACTGCCAAGCCATGCCTTCCCTGGACCGGAAACAAGCTTCCTAGGACCGGTTTCTGGCATATGGATCACGGTGGCGCAAGTCTTCCCATTTGTTTCAAAAGACCTTTGCCTTGTTCTGTCACAGGCCATTCAGGATGGTCGTGATGCAGCCAAGTTCACAGTTGTTCGTGGCTTGGACACCACTGACTTTGTTGGACTGGCTATTGGAATATCAATGTTGACATTCATCATAATGCATGGCAATGATCAACTGGGTTCTCTGGCGATGTCTAGTCCTCCCTGAAGGACATGCCATTAATGGGACTCACTTGTTTGGGGCAGTGGCATAACAAAACTTGAGCACCCCCCATGCAAAGTTCACGGAGGCGACCCCCCCTTTCTAGCCCACCACCTACCACTTTTCTTGAGGGGGGGCCCCTCACACCGTGGGGGCTTATTTTATGCCACTGGTTTTGGGCATAATGTTGATTCTACCTTTGAAAGTTTCAAAGAGAATAGGGCTACCGCTCATTCTCTAGGCCTTTCTAAAGACTCTGATCAGCAACAATTTCAACGTACCCCTCGTGGCTTTAGTGGAGGCATTCCCTGCTGCTAGGCAGTCCCTCCCCAACAGGCAATCTAGCACATTAACCGAAGAGGCAGTGATCCCCACCACGGCCAAGGTCAGAGTGTTGCTCAGTCCACTACCTGTCTCCCTCAGCCACACCCGACAGTCTACTTTAGTGTACCCTTACAGGGTCACAGCCACCTGGTGGGAGGCAGTGGTAGTTGCTGAACCACATTTGGCTCCACGGCAGACCCCTCTCCCTTCCCCACCCAGAACTGATAGTGGTTATCAATACATCGGTTCTAGGATGAGGTGGAAATCAGAGGCCTCTGATGTCTGGCAAAGTCCCAGCTCCTCCTCAAACGTCTGGATCTGAGAGCCATCTGATTGGTGCTGAAAGCCTTCTTGCCATCCGTCCATCAATGTAAGGCTGGGACAGGTGCTCAATGACAACACCATCACCACTATCAGGAGTAGGCACCCTTCCTCTCTCCCCTCCTTTTCGGTGGGAAAAGTTAGCACAGCTCAGAAGATGTGCCCAACTCTGCCAACCCAACCCCTCAGGTGGGGGAGGCGAGGTGAAGTCCATTCTTCAGTGCCCACCATGTTGCAGATGGTAGGCACTCTCCAGTCTATTAGAGGATTAGGGAGTGTGCCCACTCCCCCACGTAGGGTGAGCACACCAAGGATGTAGTCACCCGAAGGTCAGTAGCCCATTGGCTACTGACCTCGAGACCCCTAAAACGCCCCCGAAATACTAGTAATAAAGTATTTAGGGGGCAGCCGTGAACCAAGAAGGCAGATTCTCACAACCTACGAAGAAGAAGGACAAAAGAAGACGCCTAGCAGAGGAGACTGCAGAGATGAACTGACTTGACCCAAGCCCTACCGGCCCGTCTGCAGGTTCCAGAGATCCTGCACCAAAAGTCACCTTGTCCTGCAGACAGCGGCCTCCAGAACCCTGGGAGTACTGACTGTCTTCAACAAAGACCGGATCTCCTGTGAACAGCAGCTCTGTTCAAAAGAAACTCCCAAGACAGACTCTGAGCCTTCTGAGAACAAAGAAACCTGCCGCCTGGAACCACCACTGCACCCGACGCCTATGGGCCGAATCCGGGTGGCCCACTAGTCCCAGCTATGTCTCCCAGCACTCCAGAGTCCAAGTCCACTGTGTGGGTTGACCCCTCCAAGACTTCCCGACGTCGCCTGCAGCCTCTCCACAGAGACCTCCCTGCAGCCTCTCCACAGAGACCTCCCCCCAACTGCGAATGGAACGTAAGGTGAAATCCGACCTCAAAAAACACCCCTGCATCAAGCCATCCTGCACCCTGGAGAAGAGAACCCGAGGTGTACCTACGTCCCGAGCCCTCCAACTTACCTGCTCAGCTGTTGGTTCCTCCTGGAAGTCTTCCTTTACCGAGCCTGCAGCCAAAATCCAAAACCGGCAACTCCTATTGAAAACAACATGGCACCCGACGCCAATAGAGCACCCTGCACCCAGCTGCCCCTGTGCTCCTGCGGGTGCACTTTGGGTGCTAACTCAGATTCCCCTTTGCCCTGAACCTAACACCAGGAGCTTTACTCCACAGCCTTGTGGCCTGCTCGTGAGCACCCACCAATCGGAGGCCCCCCTTTGGATAACATTGAGCTTCAGCACTCTGCACCTGACTGCCCTAGTGCCACTGAGGGTGTTTTGAGAGTACATGCTTGACCCTGGGGAAACCCTGGTTCTAACCCCAGAATACCAACTCCCACAAATAAATTCTTACCTGCAAACCGATAACTTCAATTCCTCCCATAGGATTGCATTTACTGCTTTTCCTGGAATATTATTCTAAGTGTGGAGTTGGTTTGTATTAAACATTGAAAATCTGCATATGTGTAAAAACTGACTCATTTACCTTTTGTCTAGGAAATGTCTCACTGTGATATCTAGGCATATCACACCGATTAGCAGAAGTAACTTAAAAGGTAATTTGCACAGTAACTAAAAAGTAATTTTGAACTATTGACTTACTTGTAAATGAATCAACTCGATTTGAACCTGCATTCAACTGTAAATCTCTGCATAAGATTTTACAAATCATTATTTCACTTACCTGCACCAGGCTTGACTTGGTTCTAGAAATAAAATAACTAATTAATGTTTTTATATGAGCAAATTGGTCTGAGTTCAGTCTTTGAGTGTGTGACATAATTTCTTGTCTGAGTGTATACAACAAATTCTTAACTCTACCCTCCGATAAAGCCTTACTTCTCGCCCACATTACCACGAATAGAGAGTAAAGTGCTATCTACTTTTACCTCTGCCTTCCTTTGCGGTTTCACTGGACCCCACTATACCTCATTTTAGTATAGTATATACAGAGCCAGCTTCCTACATGTGGTTTATTGATCAGGTCAGTATAGGAGAAGAAAAACTTAGGCTTTTTATATCCAAATATAGAGTAGTTTGTTGCCAATCTTCATTTTTTCCCTCCATTCACACTGATAGATCTTGTGAACTAAGACACCACTCATTCTTCTTTCAGTATATTATGATTCTGGTACTTACTAATTGAATGTTTCTCATTTGGTTCAAACGTTAATCAATATGTTAATGATCCTATTCATTTCATAATTACTGGACTTGTTTGCATCACTTCTTGATAACGGTTGCATCCCCAATGCTCTACTTTATATTAGATGTATGTCGATACAACGCGAACCAAAACAACGTATACTTTTACATCGTTGTTTTTAGTTTGCATGTACCGTTACTACGCACTTTATAATTGCGGATACCATTAGTTTGCATTTCTTTGCAAATGCATTAAAAGTGCCATTACATCGGATTGAAATACACCGCATAGTTTAACATCACTTTTTTTCTTTTTATAAACAACCCAACACTTAGAAACTTAATAACATATGTTTTAAAAAATAAATTAACACCCCAACACTACACTAAATACTAAATGCAAATACACTACCCTACACAACACAAACTTCACAACACTACTCTAATCCCTCAAACACTACCCCCAGCACGGCCCTACCCTGTGCCCCAGTCCTGCCCCTACACACAAACACTTCCCTACACGACCCACCCGACACTACCCTAATCCCTAAATGACTACCCTACACTACTCAAACACCACTACACTACCCTTAACCCTAAAACACTTCCCCCTGCAAAACCCTCCTCCGACCCTCAGTCCTGTCCCTACACCCAAACACTCCCCTTCACGACCACCCCAACACTACCCTGGACCCTAAAACACTACCCTACACTACAGAAACACCACTACCCTAAACCACTACTCCCTGCACAACGCTCACCCTTCCCCAAGTCTGCTCCCTACACTACAACACTACCCTCCACGACACCCCAACACTACCCTAAACCCTAAAACACTACCCTACACTACACAAACCCCACAAAACTACACTAAACCCTAAAACACTACCCCCTGCACAACCCTCCCCTAAACAATACTCTACCCTAAACACTACCCTAAACCCCAAAACACTACTCCTCAAACACAAAACTACCCTTATTCCTTAAAAACTACCCCCTGCACGACCCTCCCCCTACCCTACACCCTTTAAAACAGCCCCTCTAACCTCTCTCTCCTCGTGTCCTCTGTTCTCCTTCCTGCGTCGTCAGAGGGGTGGTGATCGTTGCACGTCGTAGTTCCCTCACAACTATGTGGTTCGCATTACAATGCTTGAATTGTTACAGCGCATGCGATGTAATAACATGCGTGGAAATGGCTGCGCATTGTTACAGTGCATGCGTTGCAACGCTTGCGTAGTAATGGTACGCGGTGTAATGACCGCATACAAATGTATGTTTACCTTTACATTATGCTTCTGATTCTGTGTATGCCTTGGAATGGTTGTTTTGGACTTTCCTGGCAGCTGTAAGTGTTGGTGGACCCATTGGAGAAACCATAGTCATTTATACTGCCAATCTCTACTCACATGTCATTTCGAGAATTTTTATGTAGTCCATAGTTCACACTAGGTGATGGCATGCACAATTGAAATAGTAAACATTGTCAATCATTACTTATTAGAAGCAGCTATTAACTTTTGTATGTTTTCCCCACAGATGAAAAACTCTCTCATCAACCTTCAGAGCGGCATAGGAGCGCGCGATTACGGGCCAGAAACAGAAGACAAACGGAACAGCTATCATTGACGAAGCTGGACTCAGTCGGCCAGAGGATAGTGTGCAATATGTGTATAAAGATGATATAGATATATGTATACATATATATGTATATATATATATATATATATATATCGATGAAGAATATAAAATATATTATATACAGATTTTAAAGGAAAGCTTCTGTGCTGGATTGAGGGCATCAGCCTTTAGCCCTCCTCAGCATGACTTCCCAGGGCTGACGGCTGGGAGTTCTGGTATTCTCCTGCCATTCACCAAGAAACTGGACAGGAGCTGCCAGATGGCCGGTGCCTACACATGCAACCTTTTTTTAATTCTTGCTGTTTTGTTCTCTTTAAAGATGGAATTGCAATGACAAAATGCCTCTAAGAATGAATTCCCCTCCTTCCATCCCTTCCTCCTGCCCTCCTTCCAGTGTTTCATTTGCATTGTTGCCTCTACCTCCAGCCCATGGACTCTGCTTGCTCCAGGAGCTGCTGCTATGGCAGACTGATGGGACTTACGGATATCAGGGGACCAACCAAAACTGCTGTCACACAGACTTCAGCGAAACAAGAATTGTAACATTCTCAAGACTCACAATGAACTTGTACTTCTTGCAGTTACCAGAGTTGTGTGAGTGGGGAAGCAAATGCCCACTAAAAAGCACTTTTTATGGCCACTTTTAAACTATAGACAATGTATTCATGGGTGAGCATAGCCATATCCAGTTTCTTTCTCGTGAGCAAGAGTGGGGCAGTGCCCTCCCTCGCTTATGTTTGATATGTGGTTGGATCATGTACTGCTTACTGGTGCATTCATTGCACATGCACATTTGCCCAAATATTAGGAAAGGTTTTGGGTGTATGTTTTCAGAAGAACACAAAAGACACAGAAGATCATCGGGGCACACAATACATTTATCATTCAATGTTTATCATTAGGAATCCTTCTGCCAAGGGTGTGCAACATGCATCAAAGTGCAGTTTCTTCATGTGGAACTACCATAATTTGATGTAGGGCTGGTGAGGTATGAGGACTGTGGAATGTCAGTAACCTATTATTAATACCTATGTTCTGTTGAAAAATGTTGATAAATCTTTTCATATATAGGGAAATGTATTTCATTCCGAATAAGAGAAGCACTTCCAGCCTATTGTAGGTATTAGAACTTTCTAATTGCCTACAGTGCATAGCACAAGACGTCTTCATTATCATGCTTTAATAGAACCATTTTGAGAATAGTATTCTTTTATTGTTGGCTTTTAAAAATGTATTCATGCTTATTATTTTGGAGTCGCTGCAAGGACATGGGGATGGCTATTTTTACTGCGGTTTTACTGCTTTTAGATCACTATTTGAGAATCTTTGTGGCCACAATGCTATGCAAGTAAGTCTAAATTATAATTGGTGATAGTTTAAAGTTTGCTAAACTTAAATTCTGCCAGTGGCGTTCACCAGTGGGCAGAGGTTTTTGCAAGTGTTTGCAGAGATATTTTCTGGAAAATGTGTAGCTTTCACTGCTCTTTTTATGCTCATAACCTAGATTTTGCAAGATATTTCACTCATTTGTAATCTTCACAAACTTCATGTAGATCATGAAGTTAAAGAAAATACTTTACAAACAATTTAGTTTCCCCACTTCACACACCCTCTGTGTATTTATTTCATTGTCAAGAGGATAATGTGAAGGGCGCGCAGTATTGAACTGTGTAAAGGCTCATTTCCTATCTGAATTTTACTCTAGCCCTCACTTGATTTGCTGTTAATTTCTATTTGCTGCTTTGTAATTGGGACAGATAAACCTGACTTTTACAGCAACAGACAGATTTGAGAAAACAAGAGGCATGGCTTAAAGTTGGCCTACAGGTACAGTATGACTCTGCCATATGTTTCTCGGACAGTTCTCCTTAGAGAGAGCAGAGCAAACTCATCCAGGCGAAACATGCCTTATTAAGTTCAGAATCAGGATTCTTTTATTTACAAAGATTAGCCCACTTTGCTGTGGGTTACTTGTCATTTTTTCACAAATAACACTGACATAATCTTTACTAATATTATCAAGTTTACAAAT
Organism: Triturus cristatus; assembly: GCF_964204655.1. Classification (NCBI taxonomy): domain Eukaryota; kingdom Metazoa; phylum Chordata; class Amphibia; order Caudata; family Salamandridae; genus Triturus; species Triturus cristatus. The sequence goes on along the minus strand of NC_140584.1, from coordinate 71,985,290 downwards.
TGGTGAATATTCTTACCAGGAAATATCCTTGTTGTCCAAAATTGCTTGCACAGGTGTCTCACTCGTACAGCTTTTGTTTAAACTCTTCTGATTTTCAAGTTTGTTTGTAAATGGTTGTGATATTTTGATTTGCCAGCATTAATGTTGTTGGTTAAAAGAAATTGGGACAACAATTTGAAAAATATTACAAATGTCCTTAGTTGGTGATGTTACTGCAGATTCTAAAATATGGAGTTAACATACCTTACATTTCTTGATTAGATGACGTGGAGCTGCTGCTTTTTAAATATATTTGAAATGTTTTGATAGCAGGACTTGGTGGTGGGAAAGAATGTTAGTCTATGAGTTGGTGTTACGTAAGTGTCCTACATTTCCTAAACTAAAAGTAGGGCAAAATCTTGAGTTCTGAGACTGACTATGATTTTTCTTAATTTCTGAGTTTGTTATTGAATGTTAGCTTCCAGGACTGATGAGAAATGTCCCTGGTATTCCAAAGTATGACGTTAATGGGATAAGTTTATTATTTGCCTGATTAGTGACGATATTCCAAATTTTGCAAAGTTTGTAGTATTTAGGGAATGTTCAAGGTTTCATAATTTTTTAATAATGGTATTGAAATCCCAGGGTTTTGACCTTTGTGGGTGATGATACTACTGACTAAATCAATTGTTGGTGAACATTCCTGAGTTTCAAAGTTTAATATGTGTGGGAATATTTCTGACTTTGAAGGTTTGAGAATGTTTCTGAAGGCTTCCAAAGTTTAACAGTGGTAGGGAATACTTCTAATGCCTTAGGTGTTCTGTGATTATTGCAAGTGTCTGTTCTTCATGCTTGAGGGAGGTATTATGTTTAGAACATAAAATAATCCCATGCATTGTCGTGCATTGGGAGGCGGCAGAAGCCTGTAGAGGCTTCTTTGAACAAGAAAATGGAGATTGTATTTTTTTTGCTGTCCTAGTGTTTTTTTAATCACCTTGGGGCACAGATTGGGTTTCTGTTAAATGCTCAGTTGTGGTGACTTTATAAGAATTTATAAGAAGTTTTGAAATAATCCATTCATAGTTTTCTTGTTTAAAACCATGACTTTCCCAGTAGATTTCCTATAGTGTAAATGTTGTCTTCCTATTCATTCCCTTGACTGCTTGATCACTTTAATTAGAACTCTATCACAATTGCTTGCTTACCATGTTAAGCTGCTTCCCATACTATTAGTGAAATGACAATGTTTTGAACTTGGTTGCTGTGGATGGATGGAGAGGATAAATTCACAAAGTTGATGGAAGTGATTTTTCTAGCTTTCCATGTCCCTTAAATGCATTGTATGTTTTCGATAAGAAATCTTTGTATGATAATTGTAATCCTAATTATTGATCTGGACATTCTTGCCTTCTGTTGTTCATGTTAATTTTAGTGCCCTCTGTGCTATCAACTGGGCACCCTATTCCAGCTGTTATGTTTCTTCTGTCACATACATGATCCAAACTATTGCTAAATAAAGTACAAACTTAAGTTGAAAAGATGCAGAGGGTTAGAAATGCAACCCATAAAAAGGGAGGGAATAGCAGAAATTGTGAATTCTGGAAAGGAATACAAGTTCAAAAGCATGACAATAGATTGAAACATGAAAGAATGGAAGCCTATTTGCCTGACCCATCGAGACTAATGGTGGTGTATAGACGGTGGCAGATGGGATACTCTGTTATAGCATGGCTTATATGCCATCAGTCATACTACAAGTGCCATAGATGATAATGCACCTGTGATATGGTGGACAGGACATCTACCATTTTTGGGACAGAGTATACATCCACCAAATTGGAAATAAGGTCCTTTATCTTTTCTCACTCTGATATGGAAACCAGTGGGTGTCAAAATAGGCAACTAAATTGTTTGCATCTCTGTGTGGGACATGAAGCAGTGTTTGATTCTGTCCTCCCTTGTTAACCTTAACCTTAGTTACTCTCTCCTTCTTGTCACATGGGCAATTCATTTGACCATACGGCACTTTCTCATTCTCTTCTTTCTTTCCTAGTTATGTGGTTCTCTTTAGAAAGATCCCCACTGCCTCGTGGCAAGCATCATTGCACATCGCGTAAGGTAGAACAGGTTTTGCGCTCACATATGTACAAATATTGTCTTTCGTCTTCTGTCAATATTTCCTTGATAACCACATGACTGCATTGGCACATTTCCTTCGAGTGCTTTTAAAAAATGTAACTTTGTTGCTACCCCGGTTCATTTAGCGATTTCAATATTTATCCTAAACTTTCTGGCACTGTATTTCTTCACCATTACCACATACATTCTGAGCTTGAAATTACTGCTCTCCTTTGTGTATTCTTAGTGTAATTTCCCCCAAAAGCTCTACATTCTAATATTATATTCTCTCAAAATCTGGCATATTTTCGGATTGTAACTGCCTCTCTTTTCTTGTGATCTGTAGGCATAATCTCCTAGAACAAACTCTGCACATTCATATGGATTTAATGTCTTCTTCTCACTTGCTTTGAGTTGAATCATATTTCCTCATTACCTCAGTGCTAACCGTATGTTTCATCATGGTTATTTCCTTGTCATAATGAGATTGCAGTCTTTCATTGACAATCCTCATTTTGGGGGCAGTGATGTTGCCTCTGTCTGGGCATTTTCTAATTCTAATTATATTTTTGCCATGTGCATTCAGTTAATTCTGCTTCTTTTCCTGGATTTTAATCCATCTGCCTTACACCCATGTTTTGAAGATTGGGCTCATGTCCCTCTGCATTTGGGATATTGCTTGCTGCTGTACCCCTGTTGAGTATGCAATTTCAGTCTTGCCTTTCTTTTCACTAATGCAAAATTGTAGTCTCTTTTGAGTGCATAGTTTTAAACTCTGTATTCCTCTTCAACTTAGTGGTTATAGATTTTCCCTGTTCCTTATCTTTTCACTGATTTCTTATAATTTGTCATGTATCCTTACTGCTGTGTTGCACTCTTTCAATCTCTCCTCTTTATCCCTTGTGGTTGATATAATTAGGATTTCTCTCATCACATTGATGCTTTATTTTAAAGTTTTTGTTTTATTTTATGTTACACTTTTCCATTTTGCTTATTAGGGGATTCTTGCTTGCTCTCTTGAAAGGAAGCTAGATGTTTCATTTGAGGATACATTTGTTTGTGCCTGCTGAAGTTGTACTGGAAGGATGAGGTTGGGCATAATTGCCCCCATTTTGGCACCTTCATTATGTGTGTCTATGAACACCTCAAATTAATTCATCTGAACTGGATTGCTTTATGCCACTTTACCCCTCCAAGAGGTCTTCTCTCACTGATGCAAACACATGCAGTTTGAGGTGAGAAAAGGTTGGCGTTGATGCTTCAATGTTGACATGCTAATGAAAAAGTATGTCTGGTTAGAGGAAAGTGTGATACATTTGGAAAGGTGAAGTTATTCTAGATTTACATGCTGTGCACCTAGTCTGAGAATCATTTGCATGATCAGTGGTTATCCTGAAAATGTGGTAGGGATCTAGCTCCTCTTGGTCAACATTAGTGAACCCCAGATACAGCAATACAGTAAGAACTCCATATATACCTTGAACGTGCCAATCTTGCCGACTGGATTACTTTAAGCGGAATATACAATTGTCCAAGGTTAGAATTACAAGCATTTCATGAATCCATTTACTACTGAAGTGAAACAAAGATGTGATTAACTTCTTAAAAGGCCTTAAGTGTATTTGCATCAGCATGTGAAGAAAAATCAAACTGTGCAAGTCCGGACTATGTAAATGAAGTCTCCTATCTATTGTGTTCAAGTGGCATCTCCAGTTCCAGACACATAGCTGCCAATCCATAGATTGTGTAAGAAAAGTATGGATAACCAACAATCACAGTGGACATTGGGGGCAGAATTCTTACTCCCGTCCGACACTGGGTCCAATTTTCATATTTCTGTTCTGGCGTTATAGCTTAGTAATATGCGTGGCTTCAGAATTTAGAAATATAAGTGAGACCCACATATGACCACTCATAAAATTAAGTTAATTTAGCTTGGAACTTGTCCAGTGTGGATATCTTAAATGTCCATTTGGGGTATTGTTTTCATATGAGAGAGGTGAGAGAGCGATCGTTGACCAATGAAGAGTTCTAAATCTAATATAAAGTGGCACATCGGACTACAGTACGTTCTTGACACTATCACTTGCTGTAGCATGATATCAGTAGCATGGTACATAATTCTGGTAATTATGTATGAAAACCGAAGTGAACCGCTGGTCCCTCTAATCATTCAGGGTTCTCCTTCTGTCTTGCTCTCTTTCACATTTTCCACTTACTTCCTCTCACTCTTTCTCTGTGACTCTTTTTCCCTAGTCAGCCAATCACCACATCTGTTATTTACTTTCTATTCCATCATTTCTGTTGCATCTTTGTCTTTCCATCTGTCTCTATATCTCATGTTCCTGTGTCTTGCATCCCTCCATCTTCATCTCTGCTTTTGCCACACTCCACCACTGTCTCTCCCTCTCTCTTCTTAAGCCTCTCATTCCTTCCTTTGAATCCCTCCCTACTCTCTTAACCCTTCTATCCTCCTGCTTATGTTTGCTTTCCTATAGACTTGTCTTCTTTTCAGCCAAGAGGTTGAAGTCCTTCATGTGTCTCTTGTAACCATCGATCATATGTATTAAAATGTGGCATGTATCATGCCACTGTTTGCTTCTAATTGTTTTACCAGGCTACTAGGCTGCATACATAATAACCAATGTTACTCTGCCATCAGGAGGTGTGCTACTGTAAATCACCCATCATCCTGTTTTTCTTGTGGGTCAGGGCTTACATTACCCATATCTGTCCTTTGACCCTACAAAAATGGTGCTAGCTGAGAGACAGTGGTCTCTGTTTCACACTCCTGGTGTAGGTAAGTGTTAAAAACCTTTCGGCATGCTTAGCTTAGGAATTTCCTAGCTCTATGATTTATTGTCATCTTACACTGGCTGTGTTGTCATAGGGCCAAGTTACCTCCATAGTTATGGATTGAAGTGAGGCAGTAAGTCCATCAATGAGGTAACCAAACATAGGTACTTTGCACCAAATTAAGCATGGGGTCATTTTTGGGCCTTGAACTCCTGTCAGCTCACCCCTATCTTGTCCCATGCCTTTGGTTAGTTACACACATGCCAGCCACTGCCTGGCTGTAAAGGTCCCGTGTGTTTTTTTTACCCGCAAACAAATTTTGATACTTATTAAAAATCAGATCTTGGGGTTTATTGCTCTGTGGATTTGTTATATAGCAGACTGCTGCTTAGAGGAATGCTGCATGCTAAGACTTGTTTGAAGAACTGCCCTCTTTTTGCAGATACTGTAGGATAATTTATGGAGATGACTTCCTTCCAGTTTCCATGTTCTGAGGAACTTCACATATACACCGCTCCTGGCTTCTCATAAGTCTGTCTCCGGGGCTGCTGCTTTCGACTGGGCACATGATTTCTCTGAAAGTTTCGAGGGAGGTACCATGTCCCCTGTCAGTGGCAAGCTGTGATTGGTACATGGAGGTGGGATGGGAGGAATAATGGATGACCCAACCTGCGGGTCAGGTGGTCTCTTCCATTCTCAGGCAGGGCAAGAACCATGCTCTCTAATGTTATTAAATTCTTTGCCTTGGAAAGTAATCACCAGGAAGGGCAGTTTTCTTCTTGAGCTGCCTGACTTTCTGTAATTAGAACTGTAACAAGCATTGCGCTGTGCGCATAGTTTTATGACATGATGCTCCTTTCTGCTAGAAACTAGGAAAAAGGCTACAAAGCCAAAATGTCATGTAAAGTAGCTAGAGTAATGGAAGTATGAATAAAAACAAGTATTGAACCAGTGTAATGAAATGTCTCTTGAGTTTATCAATTGTTTGCCTATTATTCAGAACCACTGATTCACAAGACCATTGGTGTAAGAATTTTATGAAATCCTCATCACGTTTTTTGTATGAGGGTAATGTCATGCTATCTAACTGCAACTGAAGACTGTAACATTAATAGCACAGATCTTACATGCAGTGTCATATAGGGTTAGACTTTTATTCCAGCTTAGAGTTACTCTTGAGAATACATTGCTTGTCCAGGTTCAAACTTACATGTGTGGTTACATGTATACCCAATTTATAGTAGAAAAGTGTGTGTATGGGTGGGTGCATGTGTGTGTGTGTGTGTGTATACACAGTAATGAATCCCACAAGTCCTGTAGGGGTATGAGATGGTTACAAAACGTCTAAAGTCTTGAAATTCACTAGTCTAAGGTTTACCTGCTTCCTCATTTCCTGGTCACCTCAGTAGTGAACCTGCTTCTAAATAAGGGCAACTTTTGTCGCTCTAATGTGATGGATTATGTGATAGGGTTGCTTTGGTAACTTGACAGATACGGTTTAGGACTTTTTGCATTTTGCATCTTCAATATCTTCCTTTATGTGGTGTTTCGGTTAATGTGTTGGTTTTTACTTTAATACACTGTCATTTTGCTCTATGATATATTACTCACATTTTCTAGTAAAAACAGGTTACAATCAAATTAATGTTAATTAAGATGCATGACCATGCCAAAACTGAACACCCCAAAAAATCAACCTTGCAAGAAGAGCACACAAAAATCGGAGTAATTTTGGGGTGCATGATGTTTTTGATCCGATTTCCTTTTTCTGATGTGTTACTTGCCCACCAAAGAGATCTTCTTAGGATGCACTGGAAAATACCTTTACTTTTTTACTTGTTTAATCACTACTTATCTTGAATCAGATAATTTTAGGTCTTGCCTGCGTTGCAGCGCATGCGCTGCTCACTGGCGAGAAATTTTTTAGGTCTCGCCTGCTTTGCACCGCATGCGCTGCTCACTGGCGAGAATTTTTGTCAGAGAGGGATTTCAGAAAAGGGCTTTAAGCCCTGCCCCTCATTTCAATTGGCTGGCGTACCGTTTATGCTAAATGGTGGCCTGCCAATGGAAATTAGGGTTTTTGGGGGACGCCCTTTCGCCTCCATTCCGACTGGGTCGCCTGCTTTGCTGCTGTCGCAAAGCACTTTCTTATTTTTATGGGGCTATGTGTTTCTAATTAGAAACACATGGCCCCATAAAGACAAGAGATTGATGCTTATTTTATATTAATGCATATTTCTGTGCATCATGCTGTTCTCATCACTGCACGAAATAAATGCTACAAGTAACGGTACTGGCTTGTTTAACTCATTTCACTTTTCTCTGCGATTTTTAATTTTTTTTTTTAATTATCAAACTACTAGATTTCTCTGCAATTCTTAAAGCGCGATGCAAAAATAAACAAGTGGCTGCTGAGCGCTTGTGGTTGTATCTAACAAGGTTTTCAACAAAAGAAAAAAAGTCTTTTGAGCTGCTTTAAGGTTCATTGCGGGCCAGGAAGCCGGAGCTAAGGACTGAATGTTGGATTTTACAGAAGCAAACATTGCAGCATGGAAACGCTTCCCAGCCGAAGGAAGGTTATTTACCCAAGTTCTGCTCTTGTGTTTTTACAGTTATTTGATCGCATTTGTAGCACTCAGGTCTATTGGTTTATTAAAAGCGGGCTGCCGTCGCTGCTTCTTTTCCGGGCATCCCTGTGGCATGCAGAGTAACAAGAACCGCAAGCAGTGAGCTTTAAAAGAGCATTCACGGGGGTAGGAAATGAGATTACCGATTGAAAACGCATTCAAAGTCTTACACAAATTTGCTTTGCATGCATTTTTTCAAGGCAGGCTCTGCAGACTCCTGTGCAGAAATGCACACGATTGTTTTTCCTCAATAAATACGCCTCGGGTCCTCCTCTAAATTATTAGATGTAGCTTGTCAACCCGTTGAAGAAGAGAAAGCACTGCAGTAGATCTCGGGCCATCCTAATGTTTTACACGGCGATAACGTCCGCATATGTCTTTTAAACTACAAGGACAAGCACCGGCATGGACTGTAGTTCATGAGCTCAAGGGTTTGCAAGAACTGTGCACATTGTGAACTGGACTCGTTCATTTCCAGTCTTGACTTCCAACTGTAGACCATGGGAGCCGACGTGGAGGGGTGGTATGGTTAGGATTCACAGTTCCCTTCATGAGACCGAGGCATTAGGATTCTAGTCCGACGTTGGTTTTTTACAAAACAATGCATTCTGGGAGCCGTAGTCTCTATCAGCCACAATTTATAGCTGCAGTAACGCCTAATAATAACAGAGCTCCTACGTTTCCTAGGTCCGCACGCATGTATCGCATTGGACTTAATGAGCTACTCCTACCTGGGATTTATGTACTAATACACTTTGAAAGGTAAGGCCTGCACGATACAAGTTGTTCCCTGGTGGTATGAAGCTTCTCTGTTTTTTACTGATCAATTTTGTGATTTCAGACAACAGGAGCGCTGATGAAAGGGAGCACATGCAACATTTTAGTGGCAGAATGCAAACCCAATCGATCCTCTGCAAAAACAGAACGTGTATTTAACGTGGCTAAAGGTGCGTTGGGACACAGGGAGAGATCACAAAAGGTTTGGATTTTCCCAGCCGGTCCAGCATGTGTAGTCTCCCTGTGCCTATCAGACGAAGCCTTCTGGTTGCACTAACATTGGAGCTCAGGCGTAGTTTGCTGAAGGGTCTACCCGAGATTTCCCAACATAGAAAGCTGTACCTATGCGCCCGCCAGAGCCTAGGAACTTCTTGGAGTTCACAGATCACAAGATCGCCTCAAGCTGCAGGCATATCAGTAGTGTTTTGTTTGTAAATGGCAGAGTCTCAGCTGCAGGAATGATTTTTCATCAAGGATAGGCGAGCGTGGGACTGCAATCCAGCGCCTATGGGTCGGAAAGTCTGCTTCCAAGTGGGTAGATGTGAGGGAGGAAGGGACACTCCGACCTTACATTTACTGAAGGACGAACCCCTTCTTAGAGCCCCTGCAACTCCACATTTCCTACTGCTGGAAGAATTAGCCCCCCCCGCCCCACTGAAATGTTTTCTTCGCCTCCCCCGAAATTTGGCTCTAGTTGCTCTTCTGATCTTAATGCATCCATAGCAGGGAGCTGGGGGAAGGGTCACTGTTGTGAGGGGGCGGAGCAAGGGGGTTCAACTGGTGTCTTTTTTGACATGTTGCTACTTTGCCTTTCAGTAACGCTATTCCCTATACTACAAATAGTGAGAGGCTACAATGTTCCTGAAATTGCAAGCTGCGTGCCTCCCACCCAGCAGTGCTGCGTGCTGTGGTCAGCACCCTTTCAAATAATAGGTTAAAGGGGACCCGCATGGACCCCGCGCGCTGCCCTTTACCTCATACGGACCAGCCTCAGTGAGCTGATCTCACTAATGGGTTGCTGAACTGCAAAATCTGCCATTGTGTTTTTTGAAAGTCACCAAAACGCTTTCTGTCCCCTAATATCCATTTTCTGCCTCTGACCATACTACCCTGTGATGTCTGAGAACCAGTGACTCATAGCGAGTGTGGATTTGCAGCCCAGCCCCTCCCTCCTCTTTGCTCCCCGGCTAAGAAAAAGCGTGCCACTAAAAGAGAACAAGCATTTGCAATGCAATAGGTCTCGCATTTACACGAATTTGAGCTATTGACATTGCAAATAACAATGCCTTTTATATTTGTTTAAGTTTTAAAAACATAAATAAAAGGCATTGTCATTTACAATGCCAATAACTTTAACTCGTGTAACTGCGAGACCTATTGCATTGCAAATGCTTGTTGATTTATTTTTTTCAAATTTTTGGTATGGATTGGTCTAGAGGAGCTATCCTCCCCCTACCACTCTCACACAGCAGGCAGCATAGACTCTATATTTCTGCTTCAGGCCACTAATCTATAGGAAAATATACTTTTTTGATAGCTGAAATCCGAGGCCTATTCGAATGATGTTTACCAAATCTTCCCATGAAATTCTATATGCATTGAACCTGGCATTTTAAGGCATGGTGAAAATATTTTTAAGGGATAAGGCAACATTTGTGTTTCCTCCTTACATTCCCTTTGTGTTACGACCTCAAATACCATCAAATACCACTTTTGGGATACAGAGGGCTCTGATTTTCTTATGCCTTTTTATGTTTGCCTCCATGTTTTTAAACTACTTACAAAAGGATGTTATATTCAGGGAGGTGTAAAATTATTGAATGGTAAAGTTATGTAAAAATGACAAACTTGGCAGCTTCATAAAGTTACAAAGTGTGTTTTTAGATATGCAAACCGTCACCCAGGTCAGATTTTCATTAAAATCTTGGCCCTATGTGAAAAATGTGTACCAAACATTCTCTACAACTTATAAGGGTACCAAAGATTGATCTTTAAGGTTGGGTAACATTTTTAGGGAAATATCCGAAATGTGTCTTTCCCCTTCCTATTCCTTTTAATGACAAAGCTACAAAATGCTCAACAAATTTGTTTTAAATCTGGAATACAGAAAAAAGTGTTGTCTTTCCATTTTTTTTTAGGTCTAGCTTGACAGAACAACATAATGTGATCAACCTAAAAAGAGCTTTCAAGAGTACTACAGAGAGGGGATTTTGCTCACCCACATGTTGGTAGTCAGGAGTAAAAGTTTTTATTGGGCATAAGTTGTGTGCTTACACAGGAAAAAGTGCTTCACCTCCACTCAGCTGTGATTATTTTGGTTATTTATCCAGCTGCCGGAGCTTGAACTTTCAGGGGCACACACATATGACATTGTAATGCTGTTAAAGTCTTAGATAACTAGATAATTTACAGTGTTAGTTTTTCTCCAGCAGCAGCACAGATGGGAGGAGAGCTGTCTTGAGGAATGTACTGCAGTCCCTACCAGCCCGCTCCCCTTCCATCAATAACTTTGGACTTCAAAGTGCAGTTCTGTGTTTGAGAGCAGTATGGCATGAGCAGGACTACACTAATTTACATGGAATTTTAGGTCTGGCTTGACGGGGCAAATGGCGCTCGACCCTATGTGATTAACAAAACAGATTTCAGGGTACTACTGGAGGGGGACTTAGGCATCACCCACATGTTGGTTCCCTTGAATACAGGATTTGATTGGGCAGAATGTGTGTGCTTCCACTAAAGAGACTGTTATTGCACTTTTAGGCTTGTTGCAAAGTTTATACTTGATACAGCAGGACTGAGTTGGTTACGGTGACCAGAAAATGATAATAGCTAGTGGCCTGATTTGTTTATTATTGAGATGTTATGACTAAGCCTAACATTGACCTGCGTAAAAACATATGTTAAAGTCAAGAGGTTATTTAAGTGTGGAGTCTAATTACTCTAGATTAAAGCCTGCAGTCCGGTATTTTGTTGCATGGAATCTTGCAGATTACCACAGTAGGCAATGCTTTAGGTATATGTGACTCCATGTGACAAAGTGTGGATATAGAAGTTGTGCTGTTACAAGTCTTGTTAGACCCTCTTAGGAGAGATTGTATTTTGCATAGCTTACTATCATTTTGTATTCCTTTCTAGTGTTATGACTGTTTCTGATGGTTGCATTGTGGGAAATGTAATGCTCAAAATAATAGGCCTGAGTTAGTTATGGTGACAAGCTATATGCCTGATTGGTGCACTGGGAAACATTATGTCTGAGTCTGTAAGTCTGGTCTTCTTATTATGAAATGTTATAACAAAGGCAGTTGATCTAGCTTATTAATACAGAAAAGTGTTTGTTAAAGCCAGTAAGCCTTTAAGTTGTTATCACATTGTGTTACAGGCTATAGATAGGTATTTGTTCACATGTAATCTTACAGATTACCATAGTTGGAAAGGGTTTTAGCGTTGGCCACCCTGTCTGATGATTCTCGATCGGCCCTGTCAAGAGGGTTGTATATTATTTTGCAAGCTGTTTTTTTTTACATTTTATGTGCACTTGAAAAGTTTGCTGTTGTTCAAGGAGTAAAGCCAATGGTAAAGGGTAAGTGTTTCATCTATTCATTGAGAAAAGTCATGCCAAATTTCATGTTTGATCTGTTTTTCATGAAACGTATTACAGTCAGTAGACCTGGCCCACTTATTGTATAAAACGTGTTAAAGACAATTGGCTTTTAAGGATGAATTTTTACTACACTGTGCTAAAGACTATGGGTTGGTACTTTGTTACATGGAATTTCACTGATTGCCATAGTAGGCAAGGGTTTGGTGCTGGTGATCCACCAAACAAGTCGTGGGGAAAAAAAATATGCACCACAATAATTCTTGGTAGGCTCTCTCAGAGAGATAGTATTTTGCTTTGCCTGCTCTCATTTTGTATACCTTCATACTTTTATAACTGTATGCTTGGTGGTTACCATCTGGAAAGGGTGCACCCAGTATAGGAGGCTTGAGTTGGTTATGATGAAAAGCAAATAATAACAGCTTTAGGTCTGATTGTATATTATTATGAAAAAGCAAGAATGATAAATGCAGTAAGCCTAGCATATTGATTGTGAAAAGCATATGTTAAAGTCAATATATATATATTTATTTATTTATTTTAATGCTTCACAAAAGTACATAGGAAAAAAACAAGAGAGAAAGTCGTGACAAACATACTTAACATGAGATGTAATACAAAACAAGAATTAGATAAAAACAGAAAACTATACCTTCCAGGTCATGTACAATGAGAATAAATAAATAAAACAAACTTAAGACTAGTGATTCACAAATTAATTATACATCTCAACTCAAGAAGGGAAGTAAGAAATGCATTGGCCTATTGCTTGAGCCACTCCTGAACAGGAGGCCAGATCTTACGGCCCAGCTCGGAGCTCCTTCTACCACACCTCAAATAGACAGAATACTCCAGATTGTAAAGAGAAAGGATCCGGGATGTCCAATTAAAGAAGGTAGGGGCTTCTGGAATGAGCCATTGTGACGTGATACATAGCCGAATTAAGGACATTGTTATAAACAGAAAAGCTGAGACATGCCTTATCCTTTCAACTGAAGTAGTACCCTCACATCCCAGCATCACCATCTCTGGAGAGATGTTAAGGGAAATATTAAGCGTAGAATTTATAAAGTACTCGACATCAGATAAGAAGACTCCTAACTTTGGGCAAGAGTAAAACATATGTATATCATTAGGAGCCTGGAGCACACATCTAGCACAACAATTACCCTTACAACCCCCCCATTTTGCGATTTTTGCAGGTGTGTAATACAGTTCGAATAGTGCCATATAGCTTTGGGTGCGAAGGCTCCCAGAGATTAAGGCATAGCTTGCTAGCTCCAATGACATACTAATATCCCCTACAGTTTTATCTAATTTACCCTCCCACTTGAGATTCTGTAATGCCAAATCATCAGGAAGATCGGATATCAGATGATATCTAGCCCTTCTTTGAATTAGTTCGAATAAAGCAACCTTTTCGAAAAAGTTTGATGTTTGGTGCTGCTTTTTATCTATAAAGCTTCTAATCTGTAAGTATTTAAAGAAGTCATGGGATATAAGGTGAAACCTCTCCTTTAAAGAGGAAAAAGAAGCCATTTGTCCATCAACACCCAGGTCACTGATTACTGCCAACCCCAATAACTGCCACCTAAAGATGAACTGATCTTGAAAAATAGCTGGCAACAGTCGAGCAGCAGTAAAGGGAGTATAAAAATTAATTTTTGAAATTGACCATTTACGACGGATTTTACGCCAGACTGAAAACATAGCCCCGATAACCTTAAACTTTGTTTTTTTTTAAATAACTCTGCTCCAAAATCCGCGTCAAAACCCTCTTAGCAGTCTCACCCAAGCCCAATTCATAGATGGTAGGTCTACAAAAGATCGGAACCTCCGCACTATCACCCAGTAATGGAAGCCCAAGATGTTGGAGCATGGCTGACCAATAGTATAATAAGAAATTCGGGACTGACCAGCCACCATGATCTCTAGAGAGATACATCCATTTGGCTGCCCTACATGGGCACCGGTATCCCCAAAGAAATCTAGTACATATCCTTTCAGCCCTGGCAATGCTTTGCTGTGAGAACTCCAATGGAATGGTCCTAAATAAATACAGGAACTTTGGGAGGACCATCATTTTAAGAACATTGCATTGGCCATATAAAGAGAGATGTAGATTATCCAGCCTTCCCAACTTGAAATTGACTGATTCAATAACAGGAAGAATATTTAGGTCTGGAAAATAATCAACTTGGGCAGTAATTTTGACCTCTAGATACATTGCATCTGGAACCACAGGAGCTTGGGAGGAACTCATAGTATGTGTTTGAATAACCTGTGTTTTTGTGACATTGAGCCTATAGCCTGATAGCCGGCCAAACCGCTCTGCTAAAGTTTTTAAGGCAGAAAAGGCAAGGGCAACATCCCTGTTTAGAACTAAAATATCGTCTGCGTATGCCAGCATCTTATACTCTATCATTGACCCTAATAGGTAAGATATCCAAAGCACCTTCAATCTTACTAAGAAAGGGGTCAATGTACTGAGCAAATAGCAAGGGCGAACACGGACACCCCTGCCTAGTGCCCCTACTAATATTAAGAGATGCTGAGACCAAGACAGAGATATGCAAATTTGCTACTGGAGAAATATATAATGATTGAATAGCCTGGATAAACTTGCCACTAAAACCCTTCCAGCGGAGAAGTGCCCATAAAAACCCCCAGGCGACCCTGTCGAATGCCTTTTCGGTGTCCAACAGGATCACTCCAAGGGGAGAGCCAGTGATTTGAGCCCAATCCAACAGTGCTATAACCCGCCGAACATGGTCTGCCGTATCCCTGCCAGGAATGAAGCCGTGCTGGCGTAATGAGACCAATGGAGTAATTACCAGCGTCAATCTGGTTGATAACATTTTAGAATATATTTTACTGTCTGTATTTATCAAGGAGATGGGTCGAAAAGATGAGGGGGTTTAACTCCGGCTTAGCTTTCTTTTTGAAAAGAACAATAGTAGTTTGACGCCAAGAGTCTGGTATAATACCCCCCTGTGCTGCCCTAAAAACTAATGTAATGTCCTGACGAATCTCCTGACAAAACGTCCTATAAACTTCCAGTGGAATTGCATCAGGACCTGCGGCCTTACCATTAGCAAGTAACTTGATTGCCAGCTCAACCTCCTCCCACTCAATAGGGGCAGATAGATCTTCATCCTGCTGAGTTGTGACTTGGAGGGTATCAATATCCTGAAAAAAATCCCCGGCTTCAGACAGACTATCAGAGCTAGAATTCTCCTCTGTATAAAGTGTAGTATAGAACTCGTGGAAAACACCCATGACACCCTCCTGTGTATCATGAACACAGCCCTGATCATCTTGGATTCTGATGATCCGGTTAGCAAGGCTCTTCTGCTGAAGCCGTTTGGCTAAGATTTTGCCAGATTTTTCCCCAAATTCATAGGTCCTAGTACGATATTGTAGATACTTAGCAGCCAAGTCCTGCCCAAAAAAATCCAGAAGTTTAGACTTGATTATGGCTGCTGATTGCTGACTTTGACTAATATCAAGACCCGCCTTGATTATTTGTGATAATTCCACCTCTGCAACCCTGAGCTCCTCGATATGCCCCTTAATTTGTTCCTGGATAGTTTTCCGCCTAAAAGCTTCGAAACTCTTGGTCTCTCCACGTATTGCAGCCTTGAGTGTGTCCCAGACTATACTTTTCGAGGCAGTCCCCCTATTAATATTTAAGAACTCAATTAAACACTTCCTCATATGATCCTGATAGGCCTGTTCCAATAATAGTTTCCTTTCAAACGTCCAGATCCTAGGGACACTAGCCCCACGGAACAAGGGACATTGTACAATCAGAGGATTGTGGTCAGACAAAATTCTTGGGGGAGCAGAGATGGAAGCGGCTTCTGCTAGCTGATCTGAGATATAAAAATAGTCCAAACAGACCATTTTATTATGCAGGGCAGAAAAATATGTATAACCATCTTGATCCTTGTTATGTCGGTACCAGAGGTCAGTCAGACAATGTTCTTGAATCAATGCTTGAAGAGCCCTGAACACCCTAGGTTTCCTACCCGAATATTTTTTAACCCCAGCTACATTGAAATCCCCAGACAGATTAATATTCATATCACCACAGAGACAAATAGGATGTGGCCACAGTGCTAATTCTACATTTAGATAATTTATCACCTCCGGATCGTCTAGATTTGAGCCATAAATAGTGCAGATAGTTAATGATCTATTGTTAATTACCAATTCAATTATTACCCATTTACCTGCGCTATCCTGACTGGTTTTACTACAGATTTCGACCCCACATTTCAACAAAATTGCCACGCCTCTAATCATAGAGGTCTGGCGGGAGCATCCAATTAAATCATAACTGGGGATTTTCAAATAATTCCGTTTATCCCAGGGTGTGTGTTTCTCTTGTAGACAGAGTAACTCTATCTGCATGGTTTGAACAATTTTAAAAAAAAAAGCCCTTTTTTTTGCGTCATTAAGACCACATATGTTCCATGAACATGAGCATAGTTTACCCAGTCCCATTTAAATTCATAAACAGACCTAATCTCCCGCGTGAAATAATGACCATTTTAATCCAACATTCTAAAAAAGTACAACGCCTAAGAATGAAAAAAGCACAGTGAATGCCACAACTGTGACTCAAATTCAAGCATTTAAAGATCCCCCAACCCCGCCATCCCCCCTTCCCCTCACCCTTTACGCCTCCCCCACCCTTCAACACCCCTACCCCCCCACCCCGGCACCCCCCTACCCCCTCACCCCTCTTATTGGGCAACAGGACCAAAGTCCTTGTGATGGAAAAGGCTGGTTTAGCCCCGCTCTCCCCTGGGACCCCCCCAATCCTAAAAGGGTTACTTAAAGATGTGCCTTATGAGAAATCCGGAAAAAAAAATGCAAAGAAGAACTCCCGAAGAAAAGGATCTTCTCATATAAACGGCACAAACTACTAGCTTTAAGGACCTGAGATTCCTAGAGCAGAAAAACATTTTGAGAAAAGAGGCAGGAAGTGACTAAATTGCATTTAAGAACTCCTTAGCCTAAATTTCAGACACAAAAAATCGAGTCTGGCCCTGATGAATAATTTTCAATTTAGAGGGAAAGAGTAAAAGTGCTTGTGCCCCTTTCAACTGAAAAGGTGCTATTAACTGTCGGAGCTGCCACCTCCGCTCTACAGTTGCAGGACAAAAGTCTGGTCTAACAAAAAATTCGCAACCTTTCCCTGCCCTCCTCCTGTCCGGTCTGGCCAGGTCATAGATCTTCTCCCTGGCTAGATAGTTATTCAGACAGATTAGTATAGCACAAGGCTTTTCCTCGGTCTGACAAGACCGCTGTCTTTGCTTGAACGGGAAGCGAAGTGCGCGCTGAATTTCAGATCGTCAATCCCACTGTGTAACTTCAGGAAACGCCTCTGTAAAGAGTTCCACAGCAAAATGCCTAATGTCTGACCCTTCACACCCTTCTGGAATCCCCAAAATCCTAAGATTGTTCCTCCTGGCCCTGTTTTCAAGATCTGTCAACTTCCAGAGCATGTCTTCCCTCTGCGTTTTGATAAGATCTGTAATGCCCTTATGAGTAGCTAGATCCTCTTCTAGAGTAGAAATCCTCTCCTCAGTCTCAACAATCCTGGACGCTATGTCAGAGCATGTTTTGGCCACTCTGCGAATTGAATTTTGCATCCTCCAACATGCACCCTGAGTTCGTGCACTCTCCTGACGGGTCTCTTCACAGTGGGTCATAATTGTTTGGTAGATAATTGAGAGTGTCACCTCACCAGGGGGTAGCTGGGAAGGACTAGCCCCCTACCTCCCCACAGATCTGTGGGTTTGTCCAGTAAATCAGATTGTGTGGAGAAGGAGTAATCCCAAATTAGTGAGCCCGGATTAGTGCTTGACAAGAGGGCTGCCTGTTCTCGGACAGCTTTTCGGACTGTACGGGGGGCACGGGGCGAAGCCTCTGCCCTTGATACTTCATTAATATGATGATCACCGCATCATCATCATCAGTCCACTCCTTGTCAAAACATTCCTCCTCCAATGAGGCAGAGTGGTCAGATAGGAAATAGAATGTATCTCCCCCTTCTAAGTCTTTTGTGCTTCCATTAAGATGAATCAGAGCGCTTTGTTGAGCCTCTTGAATTCCTCCATCTAGAATAACCTTATTTTGAGAAGGTAGTTCATCAATCTTTTGTACCAGGAAGGCCCCATCTTTAACATTCGATATATTTGGGACTACAACTCCCAGAGTTCCATTGGGTGGATTTGATACCATTAGCTGCACTTCGTTGTTGGGGGCGGAATGGGTAATTTTAATATTTTTGATGTTATTCTCTCTGCCCTCAGTCCTCGCCTCCAAAAGTTTCAAGTGAGACCGGTCACCTGCTCCATGACCAGATGCCGCCCCCCATGCCGTACAAAGCTGGCCCCTCAAAAAACGGAGCAGCGCCTACCTTCTCACTGGCCAGGGGATCCAAGGATTTCATAGGTACAGGTGCCAGCTGCCCGTGTTTGTTCTTTGCCAGCAACTGAGGAGTCTTTCCTTTACTAGGTTGTGATTTAAACATTGCAGGAAGAGTCTGTCTTGCTTTGTCCGGTTGCGGGGGCGCTGCCTGACTGCGAGCCGCATCGCCGGTAATTAAAGTTGAAATTGATGTGTCCCCTTGAGAAATCGGGGACTCACCTTCAGCACCTGCCAGCTTCGCAGATCCAGCCGCCCGGGCTGCTCGATTCACCACCGCCGAGGAATTCTTCAGTGCCTTCGGAGGCATGATTTTGCTAGGAGATCCAGGCAACCAGAACAAACAACGATAGCCGGAGCGGCATACAGAGGAACCGACCCGCAGACAGAGTATCCTGCTAGTCAGACGGTTCCGTAACAACGGTGCTCCCCACAGCTTTAGCTAGCAGTGTCCCGGGTTACTGCTTCAAAGTAGGTGATTTTTTCCGTGTTTCTCAGTCACGGGAGCCGTAAGAAGTCAGCGATTGGGAGAGTTAGCCAGGAGAGAGCGTCCACCCAGCTCAGTCAGCCGAATAACCGGCCACGATCTTGCCCCAAGTCAATATATATTTAGGGGTAGATTGATATTACTTTGAAGTAAAGCCTCCAAATAGGTTTTCTGTTACACAGAATCTCCCTGATTAATTTAGAAGGCTAGGGTTTTGGTGTTGGTTACCCCTTCTGACAAGCCATGGGTCGAGAAGATTTGCACTTGAGAATACATGTTAAGTCTCTATTAGGAGAGATAGTGTTTTGCTTTGCCAACTGTAATTGATTATGGTTACAAGCCAATGATAACCGCTACGCCACATGCTGATGAACAGGAGTACGTTTTGATTATGCAGAAGTTGTGTGCTCCTACAGGAAAAGTGTTTACCCTCCAAGGGCTGTAATCATTTGTTTATCAAGCTGTGCGAGCCAGAGGTCTTTATTAAGTCCGTTGTAACAACAGAGCTTGACCTTATGGTTAAACACATGCCACTGAAATGCTATATGTCTTTTTGATAATTATGGTGTTTGTTCTTCTCTGGCAGAAGCACAGATGGGAGCAGGGCAGCAAGAAGGAATATGTAGCTGATTACAGTACTAGCCACAGAAGAGATACCTTAGCAAGATCAATCAATCAGGGGAATTGTAAGTGTGCTACTCACCTGTTAGGGTCTCATGGTGCTGGGGGTGGGGGGGTTAGCCTTGCCGTTCAGCCGAAGAGCCAGGTTTGAGAGTCTTCCTGAATGTATCAGAGAGGGGGCATGTCTGTCTGTCGGGAGCTCATTCTAGGTCTTGGCCATGATGTAAGAGAAGGATCTTCCTCCTTCTTTGGCTCCGTGGATGCGTGGGGTTTCCGCGGGGACGAGGTTGGCTGATCGAAGGTTTCTTTTGGGTACATAGAGGGTGACTGTTGTTGAGGTATTGGGGTCCGGTTTTGTGTAGGCATTTGTAGGCATGGGTGAGAATCTCGAAAGTAACTCTCTTCTCAACGGGGAGCCAGTAGAGCTTCCGTAGGTGTTGGCTGATGTGCTTGTGTCGAGGGATGCCGAGGACAAGTCTGGCGGTGGTGTTCTGTATTGTGTGGAGTTTGCGGAGTAAAGACTTGTAATGCGGAGGGTGTTGAAACAACTGGAGACGACAGCGTTGACCTGTCGTTTCATGGAGAGGGATGAGTGGAGTACAATGCTTAGGTTTCTGGCATGGTCCATGGGGGTCGGTGGGCTGCTGAGGGCGGTGGGCCACCAGGTGTTGTCCCATGCTGATGGGGTGGTTCCGAGGATGAGGACTGCTGTCTTCTCAGTGCTGAGCTTTAGGCAGCTGTTGGTCATCCAGGCTGCAACGTCCTGCATTCCTTCCTGGAAGTTGAGCCTGGTGGTCGCGGGGTCCTTGGTGAGGGAGAGGATGAGCTGGGTGTCGTCGGCGTAGGGTACAATGCTGAGGCTGTGTTGTCGGACGATGGTGGCGAGGGGGGCCATGTTGAAGAGGGTTGGGCTGAGTGACGACCCCTGTGGGACTCCGCAGTTGATTTTTGTGGGTTCGGAGAAGAAGGACAGCAGTCTGATTCTTTGGCTTCTGCCAGGGAGGAATGATCGGATCCAGTTGAGGGCGGTTCCTTGTATGTCGGTGTCATGTAGTCTGGCTATGAGTGTCCGATGGGAGATGGTGTCTGATGCTGCTGATAGGTCAAGAAGAATCAGGGCAGTGGTGTGGCCTTGGTTGAGGAGGATGCAGATGTCGTCTGTGGCGGCAAGAAGAGTGGCCTGGAAGCTGTGGTTGCTTCCGAATCGGGATTGAGAGCGGTCGAGGGCGGCGTTGTCTTTGATGAACCTTGTCAGTTCTGAGTTGACGGTTTTCTCCATGGTTTTTGATCTTCTAGTGGAAGTAGGATCCGAGCTTATCGTAGAGGTCCTGGGAGAGGGTGCTGTCCGTGGCTTCGCTGCAGGGGTTGGTGAATTCCTGCATGACGCTGAAGAGTTTTTTGGAGTGGCTGGAGTTGGCGAGGATTTTGTTGTGGATGAAGGTCCTTTTGGTAGTTCTGATTCGTAGGTGGTAGTCCGTCATGGCATCCTTGTAGGTGGTGTGGATTCCAGGTGTCTTGCTGTTTCTCCAATTCTTCTCCAGGCATCTGCAGGTGCGTC
This sequence comes from Triturus cristatus, assembly GCF_964204655.1. Classification (NCBI taxonomy): domain Eukaryota; kingdom Metazoa; phylum Chordata; class Amphibia; order Caudata; family Salamandridae; genus Triturus; species Triturus cristatus. The sequence goes on along the minus strand of NC_140584.1, from coordinate 71,964,288 downwards.
TGGCTTCTTGGAGATCGTGGTGAACCAGGTGGCTTTCCTGGGGCGCTGTTTGTTGAAGTTGCGTAGCAGGGCAAGCTTGTCTGCTCAGTTGGAGATCAAAGTGTGGAAATCCCTGGCTGCGAGGTTGGCGTTGGTTACCGCGGTAGGGTTGTCGCAGATGAGTGTGAAGTTGAGTTGCTCATCGGAGACTTTGCTCCAGTTCCTTCGCGGGGGCGGGTTTGGGTGCCTTAGGCTTGTCGACGAGAACGTGTATGCAGTGGTGGTCTGCCCATGGGGGTTGCATGGTGTGGCTGAAGTGGACGCTGTTCCCTCCTGCGAAGATGAGGTCGAGAGTGTGTCCTGCCCTGTGGGTCGGTGTGGTAACAAGTTGTTTTAGTCCGATGTTGGCGAGGTTGTCACATAGGGCGGTGGAGTTGTGGTTGCTGGGGTTGTCGAGGTGGACGTTCAGGTCTCCGATAGTATGTCGTCCATCGCGACGATGGCGTGGGGTGCGATGACGTCGTTGATTGTTTCGTTGAAGGTGGCCTAGGGGGCAGGGTCTGTAGGCGAGGATGCCATGGAGTGTGGAGTTGGGCCTGGTCTGGATCTGTAAGTGTAGGTGTTCAGCAGCGGGTAAGGTTTCGCTGGAGGTGGTGAGGCAGAGGGAGTTCTTGTGAACAATGGCAAGGCCCCCTCCTGGGTGGTTGGGGAGGTCATTTCTCTAGATCTTGTATCCATCCGGGATGGTGTTGGCGATGTCAGGGGTGGAGGATGCGTTGGTCCAGGCATGAAAAATGCGACGTCGAGCGAGAGAGAGTCCAGTAGGCTCCATATCTCCACAACGTGTCTGTGCATGGAGTGCACGTTGAGGAGGATGCATCTTAGGGCATCGGCGTTGTTGGCAGCTGGGAGCTGGAGGCAGTGACGGCAGGAGAACTGCCCGTGGGTCATGTTTGGTGTGGCCTGTTGGCAGTTGTTGTTTTTTCTGGGGTTGAGTGTGAGGTGGGCGGGTGTGTTGTAGTGGTAGATGGCTCAAGATCTAGGGTCCCTGGCGCTGGCCACGGTCGGGTCACGGATGGGCGCAGATGGGCTTGCCTCTGGTGTGCCAGCAGCACGCCTGCTGCTTGACTGCGCATCACGCGCCATTAAATAGGGGAGGGGGAAGGGAGAAGAAGCTGGGAGGCGGGAGCGGGGGCCGTCCGCGAGGAGGGGCTGCAGGGGAAGCAGCTGCGGGAACGGAGCCAGGGAGTAAGTAAATTAAGCTGAAAAGTGAAAATAAATTAAATGAAATAATTAAAATTAATAACAGTGGTAGAGTCTAAAAAAGGCTAGAGGCGAAGGGTAATGCTTCGACCAGGCTAATGGCAGGTTAGACCCTAGGTGGAGCGGGCAGCAGGAACAAGCACCAGCGGGCGGGCAGCAGCCTCGAACCTACGAGGAGGAGGCCAGAGGTCTGAAGGCACGCGACGGCACAGTGGATCTGCTGCGGAGAGAGCCGACCTTGACCGGGGGTCAGAGGTCTTACTCGCGCTCCCCACAGCGGCCGCCATTAAATAGGGGAGGGGGGAGGGAAAAGAAGCTGGGAGGTGGGAGCGGGGGCCTTTTGGGGGGAGGGCCGCAGGGGCAGCAGCGGCGGGAACGGAGGCAGGGAGTAAGTAATTTAAGCTGAACAGTGGCGAAATAGGTGAAATGAAATGAAAAGAAATCATTAAAATGAATAACAGTGTTGTATGCTAAAAAGGGCTGCAGGCGAAGGGCAGAGCATGGAGAGGGCTAATGGCGGGCAAGACCCCAGGCACAGCGGGCAGCAGGAACGAGCACCAGTGGGCAGGCAGCAGCCTCAAACCTACCAGGAGGAGGTCAGAGATCTGAAGGCAGACGACGGCACAGCGGAGCTGCTGGGGAGAGAGCTGACCTAGACCGGGGGTCAGAGGTCTTACTCCCTAGATAGATAACATAGAAAAGTTCTTAGTGGGAGAAAGGTGTTTTTTCTCTGGGATTCCTGTTTTAAGATTTATAGGCTAGAATACATGTTTAGGCTCCTCAGCACTGAAAAGTTAATAATTCGTTTTGTTTCAGTATTTAATTTTTTTTAAATGACATAATATTCTATTTAAATTACTTCAAATACATTAGTTTTTAATATAATAATTAATTTAACATACAGTAAATTTAAATTACCTTTCTCTAAACCCTAAATCCCCTTAGTACCCCTTGATGAAACACTTCCCTGAATCCTAAATATCCCTTCCGGCTCTTTAACCCTACCCATTTCTGAACCCTGAAAAACCCTTAATATACCTGAACTCTACCATTATCTGAACCCCCAAAACTCCTTAGCACCCATTAACGTGACCCTTCCATTAACTCTAAATTCCCTTGCCAAATTTTAACGCTACCCTTCCATGAACCCTAAATATCCCTTACTATCGCTTGACGCAGCCTTCCCTGAAACCTAAAAACCTGATACTGCTACCCATTCCAGAAGCCAAAAAAACTCCTACTACCCGTACAGATACCATTCCATTAACCATGAAAACCCTGTTCAACCACATAACTGTACCTTACCCTAAACCAGTAAACCCCATACTACCCATTAACGCTACCATTTGGTGAACACTAAAAACGCTTACTACCCTCCCCTAAACCTTAAAACCTCCTTGTCTCCTAATGCTACCATCCCTGAACCCTAAAAACACCATGATTTTCCCTACCTCTACCCTTCTGTGAACCCTAAAAACCATTACTACCCCATAACGCTACCTATTCATGATTCCTAGAAAGCCCTTACAATCCTTTAGCGCTACACTTTCTTGAACCATAAAATTTACAAACCATTTCATGCCACCCTTCCCTGAACTCTGAAAACCCCTTACTACAGCTTAATGCTACCCATCCTTGAACCCTTAAAACTAGAATTACTCCTTAACACTACTTTCATTTAGCCATAAAAAAACCCTTACTACCCCTTAATGCTACTAATCCCTGAACCCTAAAACTCTTACTACCCCTTAAAGTTACCCATTGTGTACCCCTAAAAACTCCTTATTCGACCTTAGCGCTACCTTTCAATGAACTCTAAAAAGCTTACTACCAATTCAGGCTACCCTATCCTGAATCATAAAAACCCATACTAACCCTTAACGCTACCGGTTAACTGACACAACACCGATTACATAAATGTCGATGTAAAAAATATCGAAAAAAATATATAGATTACAAAAATATCGACTCCTATACTTAAACAGGTAAGTACAAAAATATGTATTAAAAAATATTGAAAAAATATAGATTTACAACATATCGATATATATATATAATAAACTATTATATGTTAATTATATTAAATATTAAAATTAATTTTAACAAAAAATATAAAATGTCATACATTTTAACAAAATATAAGAAATAAACTTAATTTGAAAAAAGATAAACAAAAATATAATAAATTATACATATATATATTTCCTTTAAAACAATATATTATTTGTAATCTATTTTAAAACTTTAAAATTATATAATAAAGTAACAATAATTTAAAATATAAGAAACAAATATTCTATAATAAATTAAAACATTAAACATTTAAAATAAAAAAAAATATTTATACAGTCTGTGCAAAAGTAGAAAAACTGTTGGATAGCGGAGATAAAAATTTGTATTCCTACTCCAATAACTGCAATAGTAGGGAAAGTGTTGGATAGTGAAAGGATAAATATCACTATTCTAACTCCAATGAGTGTGACAGTAGAGTAATTGTTGGATAGCGGAGAGATTAAATTTACTATTCCATTCAGTGCAACAGTAGGGAAAGTGTTGGAAAGCAGAGGGCTAACATTTACTATTCCCACTCCAGTGAGTGCAACAGTAGTGAAAGTGTTGGATAGCGAAGGGGCAAAAATTATTATTCCCACTCCAATAACTACAACAGTGGGGATAGTTGGCTAGCGAAAGGGTTAAAATTACTATTCCAACTCCAATGAGTGTAACAGTATTGAAAATGTAGGATAGCGGAGGGATTAAATGTACTATTCCAACTCCAGTCAGTGCAACAGTAAGGAAAGTGTTGGATAGTGGAGGGGTAACATTTAGTATTCCAACTCCAATGAGTACAACAATAGTGAAAGTGTTGGATAGTGAAGGGGTAACAATTACTATTCCTACTCCAGTGAGTTCAACATCAGGGTAATTGTTGGATAGCGAAGGTATTAAATTTACTATTCCAACTCCAGTAAGTGCAACAGTAGTAAAAGTGTTGGATAGTGGGGGGGCAAACATTATTATTCCCACTCCAATAACAACAGCAGGTAAAGTGCTGGATAGCGAAAGGGTAAAAAGTACTATTCCAACTCCAATGAGTGTAACAGTAGGGCAAAGTTTGGATACTATGCCATCTTCAGTCAGTGCGACAGTAAGGAAAGTTTTGGATAGCAGAGGGGTCAAAATTACTATTCCCACTCCAGTGAGTGCAACAGTAGGGAAAGTGTCAGATAGCGGAGGGGTAAAAATTACTATTCCAACTCCAATGAGTACAACAATAGGGAAAGTATTAGATAGTGAAGGGGTAAAAATTACTATTCCAATAAGTGCAACAGTAGGGTAAGTATTGGATAGCAAACGGATAAAATTACTAACAACACTCCGGTCAGTTCACAAATAAAAACAAAATAAATATTTAACAATAAAAACATTTATTATAAAAATTAATAAATATATTTAAAATACCAATACATTCAATATATAAAAAGAAAACGTATTATAATATTAATTACATATAACAAATCCCTACAAACAGTATATAAAATAAATATACTTCCCAAAAATAAATATTTTAAACTAGGAAATATTTACAGATTAAAACAATTATTATATACGTGTATTTTATTTAATTTCCTACCCTATAACATCAAACAAATCACAACAAAATTCTAAATTTGGAAACAAAATACTTCTATAATTGACATAATTAATTACTAAATAAAAACATATTAATAAAAAAAATATTACTACAAATTAACTACCCCCAATTTAACCCTATAATTCTCACAACACACACCTACATTCAACTGTAAAATAATAAATTACACTGTTAAAACCTATTTTAAAATTACAAACTATTACTACTAAACAACTAATTATAAAGTACAAAACATTTATTTAATACCCACCATTTACCCCTTTAAAAGTAAAAAGAACACGTAAAAAAATAAACAATTACCCAAAATAAATATACAACAATTAACATTAATCAACAACTACTTATTAATTAAACACAAATTACTTCCCACCCTTTACCTCTATAAACACCACAACACACTCCTAAAATTAATTACACAATTACCATAATTATTTTTTAATTAAATTAAGTAATTAACAATTATTAATTAAAGCAATAAATACATTACTTGCACCCTTTACCCCTATAAACCCCTAAACACAAACAGCACACACCTAAAATAATTACAAAATTACCAAAATTAATTGCTTATTAATTAGTAACAATTGACAAATAATGATTAATAAACAAATACTTGCCACCCTTTACCCCAAAAATCACAAAACACACAACAAAAATTAATTACACAATTACCATAATCAATTACCAATTAATTAATTAGAATTAACAACCAATTATTAATTAATTAATTAATTTACACATTTAACACTATAACATCTCAATTAAATAAATATTAAATAAAAAATATTCATTAATTTAATATCATTAAATTACTTTCCACCCTATTCCCCTATAAACCCACAACCTGCTACAGAACTGAAAAACACAAAATTCAAAAAAATAAAATTATTAATCACTAAACATTTTACACATATATTAAAAAATATAGACAATTATTAATTAATCAATAAATGTACACATTCAACACTAAGGGGCCGATTAGGATGGCGGACGGAAAACCACCCCGACCGCCATGAAAGGGGAAAACAACTGCACGCCGGTATCGTGGAAAAACCGGTGGGCAAATTAGGATCATTCACCAAAAAACACCGACTGCAGCGGAACGGGCCAAGAAAAACTGCCCGTAGCGGGTGGGGATGGCCAAATCCGTCCGCGGAGGTCGGAATCGCAGCAGAAAAACACCAACCAGCCGCAAGTATAGCGGAGACACCGCACGGGAAATTAGGATATTCCCGATGGTTCCGCGGTACGTTCCGCTGTTTACGACTGCCGCGGTCGCACACCAGGATGAATAGGAGAGCCAGTGGAAGAGCTGCAGCATAGCCACCACTGCGGACGATCCGTGAAATATATGGCGGACGAAGGAAAAAACCCCACAATAAGGCCAAAAAGTGCACACAGCAAACTAGCCATGCCCCCCAAAAACACAAAACACACCCCAATGACACAACCACATGGCAAATACAAAAATACAATTCCCAGGACAACACACCTAACAGCAATACCCCATTTGGACACACCCACATAGCTGAGTATGAAACCAGCCCCTTCCCTGACCACAATCCTTTGCAACACTCCAGAAGAGAAGGGCATTCACCAGATCAGAGAGTAGAGGCCAAAGAATACAGCACACACACACACATCACTACCACACCTACACCACTAACCCCCTGAACATCACACATCACACACCATACACATCACAACCACACCCACCACTCAAACCCCTGCACCCACAACCACTTTGCACACCACACACCATGGCAAAACATAAAATGCCCAAATTCACAGAGAGTGAGTTGGCAGGCATGGTAAATGAGATAGTCAGAGTGGAACCACAACTGTTTGGTAGCCTGGTCCAACAGACACCATTAGCCACAAGGACACAAATGTGGGCAAGGATAGTTGAAAGGGTCATTGCAGTAGGGACCACCCCGCGATCCAAAAAGGAGATCATTAGGCAGTGGCATGATCTGAAGAGGGTTGTCAAAGAGAGGAGAAGCAAGAACTGTGAGCTGGCTCAGAGAACTGGCGGTGGCCCTCCCATTCCACCAAAACCATTCACACCATGGGAGGAGAAGGTGCTTGCCATACTGCATCCAGAGAGTCTCACGGGAGTACCTGGGGGAGTGGAGGCTGGTAAGGATAAACAAATGACTACTACCACACTGCCATGTACTGTCTTGCACAACTACAAAGCTACACCACTTAGGACAAATTCCAATCATCTGCACCACACACCCACAAAAACATGTCTCACAGATCCAACATTCACTCACTCCCATTCACCCCAAACGTAGCTAGCAACATTGCCATGGGGGCATGTGCACAGGCAGCCAGCACTACAACTCCCACCAGGCCCCCTAGTCCCACAGCATCAGCAAGATGGAGCCCTCCCCCCACCCCATCCAGAAGCATGTGCTAGTCATTACATTATCCTCCTCAAACCAACAGGTAGGTAGCCATCTTCCCTGCGAGGGTGTTTGTGGGTGGGAGGCCTGTACCACTACTCCCACCATGCCCCCTGGCCCACACCTGAGCAGGATGGAGCACTCCCCCACCCAGAAGCAGTTGGAAGCCATTGCAGTACTCCAAACAAACTTACAGGTAGGTAGCCATCTTCCCTGGGAGGGTGTTTGTGGGTGGGAGGCCTGTACCACTACTCCCACCATGCCCCTATCCCACACCACAGCAAGATGGAGCCCTCCCCCCACCCCACCCCACCCGGAAGCATGTGTCAGCCATTACATAACCCACATCAAACTTACAGGTAGGTAGCCATCTTCCCTGGGAGGGTGTTTGTGGGTCGGAGGCCTGAACTACAACTCCCACCATGCCGCCTGTCCCACACCTCAGCAGGATGGAGCACTCCCCCACCCAGAAGAGTTGAAAGCCATTGCAGTACACCAAACAAACTTACAGGTAGGTAGCCATCTTCCCTAGGAGCGTGTGTGTGGGTGGGAGGCCTGTACCACTACTCCCACCATGCCCCCTGTCCCACACCTCAGCAAGATGGAGACCTCCCCCACCCCACCCCACCCAGAAGCATGTGTCAGCCATTACATAACCCACATCAAACTTACAGGTAGGTAGCCATCTTCCCTGGGAGGGTGTTTGGGGGTGAGAGGCCTGTACCACTACTCCCACCATGCACCCTTGTCCCCCAGTACAGCAAGATGGAGCTCTCCATACCACTCAGATGCATATGGCATCTAATGGCCCACCTCAAACAAACTAACTGGTAGGTAGACATATTATTCTGTCTTGTGACCCCACTGAGCAGGATGTAAGCCTCCACCACGCACACACAGATGTGTCACATAACAAAGCTAAATGTGTGCACATAACAGATAAGTAGCCAGTGTGTGCACCCACTCAGTCGTCACAAAAGAAATGGTGCCACACGACAACACCAGCCCTCTCATTGCACAAATATGCACACCGACCCCATTGCCACGCAGTGTGCACACAGGGACGCAAAGGAAACTGTCACAGCTACCAAAGTGTGACACACCAATGCACATGTAGAAAAAAGTCTGGGCACAATCATGCACAACACCTATTGACATGTGCAGTGCCATGGGGCCAGAGCAACAAGGACCATTCGAAAAATAAGAAAGCATGTTTGGTGGTACAAATCAAGATATGCACATGACAGGACAAAGGTATGCAGGAGATGACAATGGCCAGTCCATGGCCAGATGCGATGTCTGCCAGGTCAGACAAATCAACAAAGAGTCCTCAATGAAATAATATGTTGTGCCAGTCCCTAAATGTCAACAGGTCCCTGTAATCACAAATTATGCATGTGGCGCATGGCATGTATTGACACCTCACACCATGGACAAGTAATGCATGAAGCACTGCATCATGTCAGGAGGCACAGTAATGCACAGAGGAAACAATGTGATGATCAGTCAATTGTGTAGTGTACAAACAGTGAATGACACACAGCTTACACAACGCTTGCAGGGTGCACAACAATGACCATTTCCCATCTCACCCATAGCTGACCAAGAAATCACTGTAGAGGACAACACCAGCAACCTGCAGAGCCAGTCTCCCCCCCGGCACATGGAATCTCGGATGTTGACTCCCTGGATTCTCTGGACGATGAGCTTGAAGGCAGACCATCTGGTGTGCCAGGGAGCAACCGGTCCCAGGACCCCATCGTCGTCTCCACCACATCTGCTGCAATAACAACGTCACTGCAGGGGCGCTAGGTGGCGCACGGCGGAATGGCTGCCTCTGGGTGAAGCTCCCGCTGCTCAGCACTGAAATCCTGCTATAATCCTTCCTGAACGTCGCAAAACCTGTCGGAAAGGGTCTCGGTAGGCGCCTTGCTAACTCTGCCACCGATTGTGACCCTCGTGGAGCTGGGAGGCCAGGCGTCTGCTGGATACACGGTCGCTGTCGCGGCCGCCGACTGGCGTGCGATCCTTGCTAGTGCCGGAGCCGGGCGGTGACTGTTACGAGAGGCCGGTGCTGCACACGTGGGCGGAGAGGCCCGGCTGCGTCCTCTGGGTCCCGGACAATCGGACCTACATTGGAGGTGCGGGGAGGCTGCGGAACCCTTCCTAACGCCCATACCTGAAGAACCCACTGGCGTTGGGACATTGGGCGGTGAGGACGTGTGCTTCCTGCCCGGTGTGAAGCGGCCCTCCACGATCCTTCCTGCTGTGCCCTGCTGCCTCCTGATTGATCTTGCGGCCTGCCTGTCCAGCCGGAGGGCAGGTGCTGGTGCTTAGGAGAGGAGGCTGAAGCATCGCTGCCCCCGGTCCAGAGGACGTGAGCGTTGCGACCGAGGGGTCCGTGTTGGCGCCCGCGAGAGCGCCCTGCCTGAACTGCGGTGATTGCTGTTTGCCTGGGGGCGCTGGTCAGAGTGTCGCGCTCCTCCCCTGCTGGGCCTGGACGGCGTTGCGGCGGAGGTAAGAGGCCTGCCGTGAGCTCTGGGGTGCCCCGACTTCTGTCGCCCTGACCCTGCCCCCCCCTTGTTGACTGCCGGCGGCTGTGGGTGCGGAGGTCACTATCGCTCCCAACATCCTGACGGCGGATGGCCTGCTGAGGGAGTGCGCGGTCTGCCCGCACGTTTGGGGCTGATTCCGGGCGCGGAGCCGGAGACGAAGGTCGCCCTAGGGATACCGCGAGGAGGACCCGGTTGCCCTGTGGTGTTGCTCATTGAGGAGCGGGCGGACTGCCTTGTATTGCTGCGCCCCGGACACATTGGATCGCGAGTTTTCTGACTTCGCGCCTGCAGTGGTCTGGCTATCGGGACTGGCATGGGGAAGCCGGACAGCCGTCAGCCTCGTCTCACCTTCGAGGCGAAAAAAACCACTAAATCCCAGCCCGGAGAAGACGCGGGAGGGTCGGCCCAGTCGGCCGCTCTGCCGGTGGACGATGTCAAGTCCATCCTACGGGACATGAGGCAGAGTCTGGCGACTATCGTCGACAAGATGGACTCTATGCAATCCCGCATGGACTCCATAGTCCACAAGGTGGATAGCCATGGTGAACGCCTCACAGAGACGGAGCGACGTATTTCGGACTCAGAAGACCGAACCACACAATTATCGGCTACGGTGACTCGTATGGATAAAGTCCTCCGAGTGATAGCAGCCAAGAACGAGGAGTTGGGGGCGCGTAGTCGCAGAAATAACATACGCATCATTGGCGTACCGGAGTCCACCCACACGGGTAAGATGGAGGACTATGTGGAGGGCTTGCTGCGAGCGGTGGTGGGCACGGATTCCCTCTCTACTCATTTTATTGTCGAAAGGGCGCATAGATCGCTAGCTTCGAGGCCACCGCCGGGGGCTCCTCCTTGCCTCATCATTGCTCGCCTGCTGAACTTTCGAGACCGCGACACGGCCCTTCGGACGGCGAGGGAACAGAAGACCCTATCCTATGATGGCAACTCCTTCACTATATTCCCGGACTTCACCCCCGTGGTTCAGGAAGAACGAAAGAAGTTCATTGTAGTCAAGCAAAAACTGAGGGCGGCACAAATTGACTATGCGCTATTATACCCAGCCCGCTTGCGCATCACGCATCAGGGGAAACAGACCTTCTGCATGAGTCCTCAACAAGCAGAGGAATTCTTGAAGCGTGTCAAGAAGCGCGACCTTGACCGCCCCTCCACGCCGACCTCGGACTGATGGAACCAGGCCAATGTTGTGCAACGCTGGGACTGGAGGCTCAGTGACTGGTAGGTTAATGCGAGTGAAAGCTGATACGACACTGGATATGATGGCCTGTGAGCCTACCTGAACTGTATCGGGGGGCAGCTATCGGCATCTCGCTCCTACTCCCCGGCGCATCAGACTTTCAGGACGTTATGCTTTGCTGAGCACCCTCTGTCCATGGTGAGAGCTCGGTCTCCTACTGGGTATGCTCTTATGGCTCAGGGGGCATAGTGTTTCCACCTAGATTGCGCCCTCAAGGGTATCACCCCATCGACTGTTCATTGTTATATGTTGAACCCTTCTGGTACTTGCTGTGGGGGAGTTTTGGGGGGGAGGGGGGCAGGGGATTGATCCAGATGGCATGATTGGGATGCTGCTGTGGGTGGGGGGAGGAGGGGGGTGTTGGGGATTTAAGGTATTTGATGGTTCCGATTGGCAGGAAGTGACATTTGCATTGTTCTCTTTGCATCATGTGGGGGGCGACGGGTGCATTGTGTTGTGCTATATGAATTTGGTGATTTATTATGAGTGATCTGCTAACGGGTGGGGACCGTACTGATCAGCTCACCTTCCTCACGTGGAATGTGAGAGGCTTGGGAAACCCTAGAAAGCGCAGGCAGATTCTGGCATACCTAGATAGACATCACATTGGGGTAGCGTTCCTTCAGGAGACACACCTCGACCCCTCCAGGCCCTCGCTGTTTGCGTCACGTTGGGCCGATCATCGGGTTTTTTCCTCCTACTCCACATATTCTCGAGGCGTTGCAATCCTTATTCGGAAGCATACCCCCTTTGCGTACATAGGAGAGCGCACCGACAGAGAGGGCAGATACTGTGTTATTTGGGGACGTCTGGGTATGGATACGCTTACTTTAGCTTGTTATTATGGCCCCAACTCGGATGATCCGCATTGCCTCCAGGCGCTTTGGACTGAGATTTTGCGCATTGGCTCCACGTATCTAGTGTGGGGGGGAGATTTCAACCTAGTTGCAGACCCCGCACAGGACAGAGCGAACCCTGGCCCTCAGCACTACTCCCGCTCCCAGGCTTACGTCCATGGCCTCCTTACTGATCGCCATCTGGTTGATGCGTGGCGCCATGGACACCCTGCGACCCTTGAAGGCACACACTGGTCGGCTGCACACTCCACTTGGGCACGATTGGATTATATCCTGATTTCCCCTGGGCTGGCTCCCAAGCTCTGTTGGGTGAAACACTTGGCCCGCACTTACTCCGATCATACCCCTGTCTCGATGGGTGTGGATTTAGTGGACTTGGTTGGATCTCCGATGGCGTGGAGATTGCAGCCTACTGTCCTATTAGACGACGTCTTCCGGTCTGAACTAGCACAGGAAATTGAGAGTTTTTTCCAACGTAATGGTGGGACGGTGGATAGTGTGGCGGTGGTTTGGGAGGCCTTCAAGGTCACCATTCGGGGGATGTGCATTTCCAAGGGGGGGGGCATTCTCAAAGATCTGCGTAACACCCTCCGTAAATTGGAATCCGACCTTAGAGATCTGGAGTCTCGCCCTACGTTCACCAGTGATGCTGAAGCGCAAACCAAATTCCGAGACCTGCTGTCTGACTATACGGCAACTGCGGACAGAGAGGTTCGATTCAGGGGGAAATACTTCCAGGCCCGACGGTACGGGGAGGGTGAACGGCCGGGCAAGTTCTTGGCATGGGCAACGCGACCGCCTCGATTTACTAATCACGTCCTCGAATTACGGGGACACTCGGGAGACCTCCACAGAGATACCCGGGCTATAATGCATGAGTTTGTTACTCATTACACTGACTTGTATTCCTCCGCTCATGCACACCCACCGGAGCTGGACTGCTACTTGGGAGAGATCACACTGGGATGGCTCTCTGATACGCAGAGAAAGTTCCTTATGGCTCCGCTAGGCCTAGATGAAATCCGGGAGGCTATAATGCAAATGGCCTCAGGGAAGGCCCCCGGCCTTGATGGCTTCCCGATAGAATTCTATAAAACTTATATTGATATTCTTGCGCCGATCTTGAAGGTGGTGTTTGATGAGGCCCATACGCTGGGGGTGCTTCCGCCTTCCATGAGAGAGGCACTAATCACCTCCCTCTTAAAACCGGGTAAGCCGGCAACCTCCCCGGACTCTTATCGCCCACTGTCCCTCCTTAATAGCGACGCGAAGATTCTTGCTAAAACTTTGGCTAACCGTGTGACACTCCTCATGGATGGACTGGTTCTCCCGGACCAATCGGGCTTTATACCTGGCAGGGCGACGTCGCACAACTTGCGTACACTATTCGCTACTTTACAGAACGTGGATCCCGAACTGCAGATGGTGGCGGTCTTTTTGGACGCCACAAAAGCATTTGACTCCCTGGAATGGGACTACCTGGTGGCCGCGCTGTCTCACATGGGCTTTCCTCTGGTGTTCCTGGGGTGGATAGCTATCCTCTATGGTAGCCCATGCGCTAGAGTCTTGGTTAATGGCAGAGTGTCGGAACCTTTCCGGGTCGCCAGAGGGACTAGACAGGGGTGCCCTCTCTCCCCACTTTTATGCGCACTGGCGATTGAGCCACTTGCCTCGAGGCTGCGGCAGCACCATCAGAACAGGGCGCTATTCTGCGAGCGGCGACAGATTTTGCTGTCGCTGTATGCAGATGACATTACTCTATATGTTCGGGACCCTCAAAATAATCTGAACCCTCTGCTTCGGGAATTTGTAGTCTTCGGGGAGGTGTCGGGAATACGGATTAACTGGTCTAAGTCTCAGATTTTCCATTTGACAGACGGCTCCCGGAAATTCTCGCTTGACTACCCCATCGAATGGAGCGACTCCGAGGTCAAATATCTTGGCATTAAGGTCTCTCGAGATAGGGAGGAGCTGATGCGATTAAACTATGGTACGACGCTGCTGCATATCGCCTCTTGCGTTGACCGCTGGCTTGCGCTCCCATTATCGATGGCCGGACGAGCCGCTCTAATCAAGATGGTGGTGCTTCCTAAGCTCTTATACTTGTTCCTGAATATTCCTTTTCCTCCGGGGAGACACTTCTTCTCCCGGTTGCGTTCGGAACTGATACGGCTGGTGTGGGGAGGGAGGAGACCTAGATTGAAATGGGCTGTGATGACCTCTCCTTACTCCATGGGGGGCTTCGATATTCCGGATCTGGAGCTATACTATTACTGTGCCCAGGCGCATTACGCGTACTACTGGTTCCGTCCCATTGCCTTCATGCCCCAACTCGCTGCTGAGGACTGGCTTGCGGCGCCTTTGCCCCTGCCTGGCCTGTTGCATAGCGTGCTCCCACATACCACCGCTAACTATAACGCCCTCCAGGGTACGGTGGATGCGTGGTTGGAAATATCAAAGCGAGTGGGGAGCCCGTTTCTGTACTCGCCTCTCCTCCCCATTGCTTACCACCCTCAGCTCCCCCTTTTGCAGGAGAGGCTGTTCCAAAACTTGAGTCGCAAATTGGGGATTCTGACTTGGGGTGATCTGTTTACGAGTGGGCAGTTTCGTGACAGGGATCACTTCTTTGCAGGCCACGCGCCCACCCCTCTGGAGCTTTTTACTTACTTTCGATTGAGACAAGGCATGAAGGCCCTACTGCAGACGTTCCCGGATGAGCCCGAGACCCTTGCTCCCCTACATAGGCTCCTACAGGCAGCCTCACCCTCCCATCTGGTCTCGATATTATATCATGCGGTTCGCTCGGATGCGCCTGTTTCTGCCTCGAGGGCTCGTGGGGAGTGGGAGCGTGAGTTGGGGCTGGAGCTCGGTGATGACAGGTGGACCTACTGCTGCTTGCAGACAGAGCAGATCTCAGCGAGTAGTAGGCATCGGATCATCCATTTTAAATTTTTGAACCGTCTCTACTGCACTCCTGTAACCAAACACAAATTTCGACTGCAAGATTCTGATAATTGCGAGAGATGTCGTGCCCCTCGGGCGGACTTCCTCCACCTCTCCTGGATATGCCCTGCTATTCAAACTTACTGGGGACAGGTGTACTCTGCTCTTGCGCACATGATAGAGCTTCCTCTGGCGCCTGAGCCGGTACAGGCATTGCTAGGATATACCAAACAGATTCCGCGCTCCTGTCGTCGATTTGTCATGATAGCGCTTTTATTAGCGAAACGGCGTATTGCTTGCCGCTGGGGACGGGGCCGGGCCCCGAAATTCAAGGAGTGGCTCAAAGACCTTATATATTGTCAAGAGCAAGTACTGATCTACTCCGAGCTACTTCCCGCCCGGTCCCGCCCTGCCGACATCTGGGGGCCGTTGCAGAATTATTTGTTGCAGCATCCTGAGGTTCTGGCGGAGAGCGCCCCCCCTATGGCCCCTGATGATCCTACTCCCAATACCCAAGGTTGACATCCTGCATAGTGAGGGGGGTATATTGCTGGAGCACTATAGGTGCACCCGCTCTGTTACTTTTGCTTCCCTGAAGAGGTACCTTGGGAATGATGAGATAATGATCTTCTGCTACATATGGCCAGTCGCTTGTTACTGTGCTGGGGAGGCCCAGCTGCTGGGAGGGGGCCAGGCGTCAGAGGGGATCGAAAGGACTGCTACGATTGATTTGAAGGCTCCCAAGCTGCTTATGGACAACTACGATACACATTATTTCCCTACCTGATGTCCCCCTTATTTGGGTAGGCTACTGGCCATATGCATTGCAATGTGACGAGCCTCGATCGCCTCCAAGGGAAGAGGTATATATGATGCACATGTACTGTTTCACCCTCATTGTCATTTGAACCTGCATTCGTTTTCTTTTTTCGTTATGTATGTATGTGAAAGTGAACCATAAAACTTCAATAAACAAAGTTAAAAAAAAAAAAACAACGTCACTGCAGACCCCTGGTGTTACGGCCTGTGCGTCCACCACCACCACCAGTGCTGCCTGCAACACCCTTCCTGTCCCAGAGGATGACCACCCCACACCACCGACTGAGTGAATGGCACATTGCCTTGTGAATGGCATCTGTCTGTTGGACTGGGTCACCACATCAATGTGTTGCTACTCGATTATCTCATTTACCATAACTGTCAACTCACTGCTCCACCACCACCTCAATGTAAATGTACACCCCCTCACATGTCACCATTGTAAATAGAAAAATCCTTACACAAGTTGTTGTGTCTGTTCCAGCTTTATTGCAGGATGTACAGTCTTCAACATGGTCACAATGTACCAGGAGTATAGACTGTATGTAGGCAAGGAGAAGTTGAAGACACCTAGGGAAACACAACAGAACAACATTCACTGGTATGGGTGTGGCATCACAGACATCACACAACACCTACCATCAAGATAAGCCAACATGCACACGTCACAATGGGCAACAAGTGTCAACATACACATCCTGTAGATGTTCCTAAATGACCTGTCCCAGAAACATTGCCAACCACCACTGAGTCTACAACTGGCTGCTGTTACAATTCTCACATACCCCTTCACGACAACAGCAATATCATCAGACAATGGGTATGTTGTACATTGTCACCCACCTTCAATTGAAGTAGCAGATGATGAGCTGTTGATGCAGGTCAACACCTTCCTCCTCTCCACTTTTCTCATCACTGGACACGGGTTGGTTTGCAGGCGGGGGCCTTGGGTCTTCCTCATCATCGAGGAGCAGGGGAATCTCCTTGCGAATGGCTAGGTTGTGGAGCATGCAGCATTCCACTACAATCTGACACACCTTCCTGGGAGAGTACGCCAGTGCACCTCCGGTCTTGTCCGTGACTTGAGCAGACCAAAAGTACGCTCCACCACACGACGTGTCCTCTTATGGGCATCATTGTAGCAGAGTTCAGCCGGGATCCTGGGATTCCGCAGTGGGCTCAGCAACCAGGGACGGTTGGGATATGCAGAGTCACCTAGGTATGGCATACACAAATAGACATTGCAATGTCGCTGAGGCAGAGGGCAGCAGGTTACACACCCAGCACGCCATACGACTAGGCATACTCACCCACAATCCATGCACGCTCGGGAAGCAGATTAGCCATCAGCCGGGGCACAATGCTGTTCCGCAGGATGTAGTAGTCATGGGCTGAGCCTGTGAATTTGGCACACACGTGGGAGATGATCATATCTGCCAGGCACACCTCGCGCACATTTATGGAGTGGTGATGTTTACAATTTCTGTAAATGTGCTCACTTGCCTGTGGTGGCACAAGCCCGACATGGGTGCAATCAATGGCACCAACAACATGGGGGATTTGTCCAAGGGGATAGAAATCTCCCTTCACAGCTGCCAATTCAGGACCCCTGGGGAAATTGATATATCTTTCCTTGTATATCATCATGGCAGACAGAACATCACGCAGCACCATGCTGAACATCGGTTGTGACATCCCACCAGCGCTGGCCACTGTCTGCTGGAACGATCCAGTGGCAAAAAAATGCAGGGCTGCCATCACCTTATAAGTTGGTGTGAAAGCTGTTGGATATGTTCTGCGAGGCTGCAGGTGGGTCTCCAACATATCACAAAGGGTTTTTAGGGTGGCTTTATCCAGATGGCATTTCCGGATGATCGCCACATCCTCCATGTCCTCCAGCACTGTCAAGTGAATAATCAGATTTGGTCTCCTCCTAGTTGAGATGAAAGTGGACACATGTCAATGCAATACATCATGAGATGGGCACAGCATCTCACGTTCTGGATGACACAACGCTAACAATGACTGTCATCAAAATTGAGTTACTGAGTTACAGACCAGCTTACATGTAGGGACACCTTCAGCAACACAAATGGCACACCTGTCAACTTACACAAAACAAGTACCTCAAACACCACCTTGGTCAATGTGAATATACATAGGGATATGGTCACATGTACCATGGGCATGCCTGGGAGTATAGCATCCAGCATATGTGTAACAGATCAACCCCACTGTCTCATACCTAGCTGCTGTACCTGACACACCTTCAAGCGTCATTTGAACCTGGCACACATCCACAACACAATGACCACAGTCGGAGCAGAAATTACGATTATGTACATGATCAGACATAAGACGACATGCAAAAAATATCATCAATCATTGAGACGAACCTTGCTGTGATTGACACTGCACCTCAACACATTGACATGTGTACACATTGTAGAGTCCAGAACAACACTGTCCTGCCTACACCACCATCAATATCATAAGTGACATGTGAGCGAGTACAGGCCAATCAACAAAATCAAATACACAAACATGTGTCCAGTGGAGTAAATGGAACATTGGCATTGTGTACACAATGATGTGCCATTGACCATGTGGGCACTGTGCACTGTTGATGTTTACAACGCAACCCTTGATATAAATTCAAGACAGTTAACTCTTAGCAATTGCTCCAACAGAATTTATATCAAGGGTTGCGTTGTAGACCTCGGATTTCTTCTTTTTGTATTTGCATATTTAGAAAGGGGGATTAGGAATCCTCGAAGGTCTTTAAAGATTTTCCCTCAGACCCTAATTGTTTTGTTTGTCACTGTTGATGTTTGCCAGATACCCATTGCCATTGTATGGCACCCAAATCGCGGTAGCTACCGCCTGGCCCCAGCGATGTGTCACCAGCACCCCCTGTTCACACAAGTGCAGTAGTGATAGGCATGGAGACATGCTCAAATGGCGGTTGGCATGCTCCGCTGCCCAAATCGCGGTGCCTCAGGTCAATGTATTTCACCCATATCGCGGTAGCTACCGCCTGGCCCCAGCGGTGTGTCACCAGCACCCCCCATTCACACAAGTGCGGTAGTGATGGCATGAAGACCTGCCCAAATGGCGGTTGGCATGCTCCGCCACCCAAATCGCGGTGCTTCATGTCAATGTATACTAAGCAATAACAATGTTCACAGGGAACTTATTTTAATTAAACAATTAGTCAATAAAGAGTACAAATTTGTATACTCATAACTGATTCAATCCAAAAGCAGGGAGAAAAACATTTCAAATCAATTGAAAAATTACTTCAGTAACCTTGAGAATTATTTACTTCAGCCGAAGTAAATATAATTTATTTCATGAATAGCAATTTACTCACAAGAATTGTTTCATCACAAATTTTTGATGCTACAGGCACAGGGATAGGAAGTGAAAGAAAGAACCCAGTGAAGTGATCATAGCCTTTAAGGTGAAGAATATGTGAATAGGGAAAAGGTCTTAAAAACAATGAGCTGGGGGTCGCGTAACTAGTTAGCATGGAGGAGTCTCATTCGTTATCGGTGCATGGCCGTTCTTAGTTGGTGGAGCGATTTGTCTGGTTAATTCCGATAACGAACGAGACTCCTCCATGCTAACTAGTTACGCGACCCCCAGCTCATTGTTTTTAAGACCTTTTCCCTATTCACATATTCTTCACCTTAAAGGCTATGATCACTTCACTGGGTTCTTTCTTTCACTTCCTATCCCTGTGCCTGTAGCATGAAATGTAAAAATGTACGCAATCCGCATCTTACCGGAATTTTTTTTCTTGCTCGCGCTGTAAAAAAATACATTCTCGCGTGCGCGCGATCGCCTTACCTGAATCCCCATGTTCGCCGACAAGTTTTCTCGATCCGGTCGCGTTCTCCACGAGATGTTGGATTGTTGGTTGCCATTAGTGCTGTCTCGTGAAAGTTTGCGCCGTATTAACGTCATTCGTTGCGCGATCACGTCATTCGTCGCACGATCACATCTTTCTTCTCGCGATCATGCACCGCGAGAGTATGAGATGATTGAGATCTCGAATACGTCATATTCCACCGCGAGCGAGAGCGTGAAGACGCGGGCACGACATATCGAACGCGAAAAGGAGCAAGAGACCCCGAACACGTCATATCCAACGCGACAGGGAGTGAGAGAACGCGATAAAGTCATTTTGGACACGCCATCAACATCCGGTGGAAGTAATGTGAAGCTCGAGAACTCGAACATGTAAAATTTTCAATTTGGAGAAGAATATCAGCTCTAGCAGCATGAAACCTTCTGCAAATGTTGATTTGGATGAAAACAACTCCTCAGATTGACATTTGGCTGTCCTTTTTTGTGCAAGGAGTTCTTTTTTTAAAAAGGTGGGGAGAGGGAGGAAGTGCCACAGAATCTCCAACTTCCTGTTCCTGTCCAGCAGGCTCCTCCTAGTGCTTTGTCCATCTCCTGCTCATTCTGCCTTTGGATTTTGAGCTGGAAAGATCACTCTCTTTGTCTGCTGCATCATTGCAATTGGATTTGAGGATTTTTTAATTGGATATTTTACAAGTAAGTGGTTGTTGTGTCTGTTTGATTGGGGGCATTGCAGTTGTTGTAACTACAATTTATTTTGGTAACTATCATTCCTTTTTTAAAAAATGTTGTGGGTAGTATTAGTCAGTAGTAGGCCCGAGCTAGTCATGGCCTCTGGGTGTGTGCATGATGAAGCAACTGTTCCTTTGGTGTTTTTTTTAATGTATTTCACTTTCAAGCATCATTTAGGGCCTGGATGGCATTGGCTTGCCTCCATTTGCTAACTCGAAAATAAACCACCCGGGGTATCTCTGTGTTTGTGCTTGTGTAAACCCACTTGGCTTATCTTTCCGTTTCGAGTGGTTCAGATCAGTGCGCCGTCAACGTTGTGGAGCATTTCATTATGCTGCTGCTCAGCAAAGAGAAAGAACGTTGCGAACCTGCACGGCCAAGCGCCTGGTGAGTCAGACAGCAGCGCAGCGGGACCGGCATGAACACAAGCGGCGGCAGGCCGAGAGTCTGTCTGGGACGCCCCGTGGAGGCGGAAGAAACTAGGGAGGCCACCGTCTCTGAGAGCTGGTGCGTGCGCGGAGCCGCCTGTTTCCCGATCCGGGCCAGGAGCAGGCCTGTAGGTCCACGAAGAGGGCTGCAGCTTTTGAAGAGAGTACCCGCATCGAGGCTTCACGATGGGGCCTCTCCGGGAGATCTCTGTTGGTTGCAGAGCTGCTGGGCATGAGGCCAGGGGTCTGTAGAAAGTGGTCGAAGCTGGTGAAAACGGATCCCTGAATTGAGGACTGCGAGGTCCAGCAGCCCTTCACCTTCCTGCTGCTGCCTCTTCCTCAAGACCCGCCCCTGGACACTACTTTACTACTTTACTACACTAATTTTAATCCTCGCGGCCACCGCTTCGCGGGAGCCGCTCGTGAAGCCTGAAGCTGGTGAAAACGGATCCCTGAATTGAGGACTGCGAGGTCCAGCAGCCCTTCACCTTCCTGCTGCTGCCTCTTCCTCAAGACCCCGCCCCCTGCGCGTCCTCATATCTCCGTGTACATATTTCCGCAGCGCGGAACGCAGCGCGGAACGTAGCGCGAAACGCAGCGCGGGCGAAGCCCGGGACAAGGGCGGGCCCGTCTGAGCCCGTCAGAGGCCGGGACGGGGCACATCTCTTGGCTCTTCAGGTGAGCATTCTGTGAGTGAGGTTTTGCTTTGTTGTGTGCTGGACCGACTTCTGCTTCCTAGTGCTTGGAGGCTTAACAGGCACACTTTGACTCTGCGCCCAGTCCTATACCATCTCACTAAAACGGGCAATGGCCACTGCTGGCATGAAGAAGGGCCGGAAATCTCTCTGCGGGTCTGGAGTGGCTGGAACCCTGGATAATTTTATTACGAGAGCCGCGTCAGTTTTACAGAAGGAAATTGAACTTACTGAGAAAAGACTCTCTCTTGACCAAGTGCTTAACAAACGCTCCTCACTGGGCAATATTGCTTTAGTAAAGTCACCAGTAGTCGCAAACTTGTCTACTCAAGCCTCTGACATCAATGCACTGTCTCTGAGAGAAAATGAGAATGATGTTGTAATGGCAAACAGCAATGTCTGTAATTTATCTGAGCAAGGCGACTCTATTGGAACAACTAGATCTGGTCAACCTATACGTACTGATGCTACCCAGGCTAACCAGGCCAAACTGTCAGAACAGGTGGTGAAACGTAAGCGGGGCGGCACAGTGTTGCCCAACAAAAGATCTAAACCCCAAAAAGGGCCAAACACTGGAATATCTGACCCCGTGGTTAACGTAGATCTGACGGTTGGAGGTCCTGAGGCCATGATGGGTTCTGCTCCGAACAATGATTACTGGCTAAGACTTGAACAGCTACTCATTGCGACTTGTCGCCCCATTTGCAACAGACTCGATTCATTGGAAAATAGACTTTCTAATTTGGAATCATTGGTTGCTGTATTGTCTGGGGCAAATGGGACAAGGGATAGCAGGGGAACCAAAGAAAATGTAGTCGTGTCGACTTGCCCCGCTCCCAACCCACCCAATGTATTGACAGATGTAACGGAACAACTTACTTTGCAGGGTCAGGGCCAGGGCTTAGTTAACGACACCCAAGTAGTCCCCTACAACCCTATTCCATCACCTGTTGTAGGGAATTTAAGGAGTGGGGCGAGCCTTGCCACTAACAACCCATCAAACGAGCCAAGAAAACCTGACTCCATCTTACATAAGCAGCCAGGGTTTCCCCTTGAACCAAAACTACCTTGCCTAGATCTCCCACCTGAATCTGTGCCATATGTGGTGGTTCTTGTTGGTGTCCCCACTCTGAAACACGGATCTAGGGAGGCATTCTCTGATCTAAAGAATAAATGTTTGCACTGGTTAAATTGTAACAAACCCCTCCCGAATCAGTGCAGCAGTGAGATATTATTCGCAAGGAGGATAAATTGGGTAGGGCATAGAGTCAAGGATGTCCCAGGTGATTGTGTAGTAATCAATTTCAGGAACCCAAGTACTGCTAGGTACATCTGCACATTCCAGTCCGGTAGCCATAGTAGTCCCCATTCAGTAATCAAAGCCCTCCACTTACCTACTTTTATCCGGGACCTCAGAATTCTGGTTTTGACATCTTTCGTAGGGGAGGGGTAGATAGCTCGAGAATTGGTTGGGTTGGACCACCCCCCCTTTGTTCCTTTAATGTAAACCAAGTCCACGATCGATTCTGCCCGCCTTCTCTTGAAGCTTTCTGCCATATTAATAGATACAGTACCCTTGACCAAGTGGATTGACGTCCAAATTGTAGTGTCCCGGAAACCTATACAGTCTTGGGGGGGCCTACAGAAATGGAAGGGTCGGCAAATGGGCTTGTGCGGGCAACCCCGGGTAGGGCATCCATCTCACCAACTATCAATAGTTCTCCCGCTGATCAGTCTTCGGCCATAACCAAACTAAAGTTGAACCCCAGCTTGCTCTCATGGAATGTGGCAGGCCTTAAGAGCAAACTGACATGTGAAGACTGGGGCACCTTTATAGATAATTTCGATGTCTGCTTAATGCAAGAGACATGGGCCTTAGAAAACTTCCAAAGGGTAGGCTTTGCATCTTTTAACACACTAGCAGTAACTAGCGGTAGGGGTAGACCATCCGGGGGTCTCACCACCTGGGTGGCTCTCCACCTGGGTGCCTCAGCAAGGCAGCTCCATACCAATTCAGATGACATCCAATGTATTTTGCTTGAGCTGACTAAAAACACTTACTTGGCTCTCCTGAATGTCTACTCTAGACCTTCCCAGGGTGGCCGGGAATCTAAGGTCATTGAACAGTTAAATAAATTCATCTTGTCCTTGGATCCTGGATATTCCGTGATAGTGGGTGGCGATTTTAATTGTCAATATGAACCACTTAGTGTGTCGGCCCTAGACGATCCAACTGCCGAAAACGAACACCGGAATATTCCTGATCCTATGATTCCCAAGGTCAAAGCCTGGACTCCTCTAGTTCTCCAGATTTCCGCACTAACTCTCTCTTTATCCTTGAGGGCATGTAATGGGAGATTTGATTCTGACAGACCAGGACGAGCTACCTTCAACAGAGTTGGACAAGCTTCCATCCTTGATTACATTCTTATTGAAACTAGATCGTGGGATAAGCTGCTCGATTTCAGGGTGTCAGAACGGGATGATAGCGATCACAACGCTTTGGTTGTGACATTCAAACCAGGTAGCTGGGGCATGAGTAGCTACGATAGACCAGTATCTCCGATACCACAACCTCTTATCTTGAACAATAATGGACGTAGGGTAAGATGGCCTCGCATTGTTGCTAGCCCAAATAAACTGTCTGAGATCTACAGTCTTGCCCTACCTCATCTTATTGGAATGTCTGAGGCTGGCCTCAATCGAATTCCCATAGAACAGGCGATCGGGCCCACAGGTATTCATATACAGCTAGTAAACAAACTCTCGAAGGTGTTCTGTTCGACTGGGAATGTGAGGTCCCACCTGCCTAAAAGGCAATTGTGGTACTCCGCTGAGTGCAGGAAGTCGAAGAGCAACTTGCTTATGGCTATCAAGGCCCTGGACAAAGTTAGGATGAAAACATTGAGGGCACAGTACAAACAAACTTTAGAAAGGGCCAGAAAGGCCTGGGAGGTTGATACTTGGGAGGAGTTAAGACTAACTTTGCAGGATAAAGACTTCAAGGGCTTTTGGACCATTGTCAGCAAGGGCAGAAAAGAACCAGGAACCATCTCATTCCCTAATATAGCCCCAGCGGCATGGGAAGCCTATTATGGGGCCCTTTACTCAAGCTCAAATGGCAACACCCTATCTATATCTACTTCTCTCCCCAGACCTGTTTGCCGAGCTGAGGTTGCCACGGCGATAACGATAAAGGAGGTGGAAACTGCTATACATCTGTTGATATCAAACAAAGCGCCGGGATTGGACAAAATCCCTGGCGATCTTTATCGTTCGGAACCAAAGATCTGGGCGCCGTACCTTTGTTCCTTATTTAATTCTATTCTGATGGGTGCGGAACTCCCAGAGTCTTGGCTAGGTGCGGAGATCGTACCGATATTCAAGAAAGGCTGTCCCCTACAACCCTCAAATTATAGGCCCATCAGCTTAATTGATACCACACAGAAGCTGTTTGGACGTATAATATTGGATAGATTGCAGACCTGGGAGACAGATAACAACATCTTAAGTTTTTTGCAAGCGGGTTTCAGAAAGGGAATCTCCACTATCGACCAGATCTTCCGACTTCAGGTTATACATTGGAAGACCGTGAGTTTAGAGGGTGGCAGCCTCTATCTCATTTTTGTTGACCTGAGGTCGGCATTTGATCTGGTACCGCGAGAAAATCTGTGGAAGGTTCTCCGGGCTCTCAATGTCCCCTCATATCTTCTGGATATTGTGAGTAGACTCCACATGGAAAACTTCGCCCAGGTCAGATGTGGCAAACATGGAGAGTTGTCCCCCCGCTTTCCTGTCAACCGTGGAGTCCGTCAAGGATGCGTGTTGGCACCTACGCTATTCTGTTTATACATTAACGGGCTCATTAATCATCTGGCAGGCATCAGGGACACAGACGTGCCAAGACTTGCTACGGGCATGGTGCCAGTGTTGATGTTCGCTGACGACACCTTGTTGCTGTCACGAACGTCAACTGGCATCCAGCGTATCTTGGATGGCTTTGTGGATTTCTGTATTGACAGAGGCCTAGAGATCAATTTAGCTAAAACTAAATTTATGATCCTTAACCCCCCCAAGCACACACGGCCATACCCAATTCTGAATGGTGTCTACCTTGAGCGGGTGACAACGTTCGGATATTTGCGGATTATACTACAAGAAGATTTTGGATGGGGGGGGCAAATTGCTAACTCGGTGTTAAAACTTGCCCAAACCACTGGGGGAATTTCCCGACTTTTTAGAGGTTCGGTTTCCAAACCAGTGGCTCCAGCAATAGAAATCTACAGGACCCAAATAAGAGCAGCCTCCATCTATGGAGCAGAATTGTGGGGTCATTCTAGAATACATAATCTGACCGGGACTGAAAATTCTTTTTTGAGGAGTTTACTGGGTTTGCCCCCTAGCTCCCCGTTGGTCCCTATCAGGTTGGACTGTGGGCTGACACCTATGGAAGAGGCGGTAATGTTGCGCTCACTGATATTTTGGAAGAGACTCAGCTCTAATGCAGAGTCTGGTTTCTATCGGGAGGAATTCAAGGGGGTCTGGCCCCAAATCAAGAGCAAGAATATTCCCTGGCTGAGAGTTGTTAGGGATACTTGCACCAAGATCGGCCTACCTGAACTATGGGCCTCACCAGAGGCCTCATGCCCGGCCCTACCAAAAGCAAAATTGGCCGAACAGTTCAGAAATCACCATCTCATGCGTCTCCATGAGAGTTCTGACATTGGTAGGCTGACGGTTGAGTTCCTACAAATCAAAGACAACTATAGGAGAGAGGAATTTTTAGATCTGGTTAGTCCCCCGGCTGCTAGGAAGCTCTATTGCCAACTCAGAATGGGTAGTCTTCCGCTTAGATCGTTCACCTCCAGGTGGTATGCAAATAATACTACCGCCTGCCCGGCTTGTGGATATAGACTGGAGGACGAAAAACACGTCTTCTTCTTTTGCCCCACATACCATCTGCAAAGAAAACGTTGGGTTAAGCCCATATGTAACAACCTGGGATTTAGAGAATGCGAAAAAGCTATGAGAGTTTTGAAGTACGATACTCAACCCCCAATAGTTTTTGTAGTATCCAGGTTTCTCAATGCTATGTGGTTAAAACGTAGGAAATTCTTGTAAATAATCTCTCAGTCTTAAAAATTATTTTTTTCTTTCCTCTTTTGTACCGTATGAATGCTTTATGTAACATCTTACAACTATGAACTGATTTGGCCATTTTTAACTGTGAATTGTGATAATTTATGACGCTTTTATGGCCTTTTTGAGCCAAAATAAAGTTTGGCAATGGCATTGGATTGAGTTGGGAAATGTGTTTTGTTGGGGTGGGCTTTCTGTTGTTGGGCCTGGCCTTGTGACTGGTGGCCATTTAGAAGCCTAGGCCTGCAAGCTTGTCTGGCCTTGTCTGCCAACAGGCCTGCTTTCATCCAGTAGGCTCAGAGCAGGTAGCCACAGCTTTATTAATCAAGTGTTTCTGTGTGGTCTGTTGAATTTAGACATCATTTAGGGCATGGATGGCATTGGATTGAGTTGGCAAGTGTGTTTTTTTGGGGTGGGCTTTCTGATGTTGGTTGTCTTAAAGACATGCCTTTGGTGTGGTGTGTGTTGGTGTGCAATGCATGCACCCTGCAGACCTTTTTGGGGCCTGTGAATTCTTCGTATTTCTATTTTGTTGCATTAAAAAGGCAGAGCAGTGTGCTTTAGCATGCATCCTTTGCCTGGCTTTCATAGGCCTTTTGTCAGCTCCTGGTGTTTCCCAGGCCCCCTGCTTGTTTGTGATTTGTGAGTGTCCATGTGGCTGGTGGCCTTTTTTTGTGTTGGGAGTTATTAGTGTCCTGCTTTTGCCATATAGGCCTGCATGGTTTTCCTATTGGCTTACTGCTTCCATCCATCCACCCCCTTTGCCAGCAGCAGCTCCATGAATGATGAGATGCTCAAATAATTTAATGGCAAATAGGGTCCTCCCCACTTCCATTACATTTTTATTTTGGTGGTTCTTATTATCTTTCCTATCCTTCCTAAGAGTGTAGTGTGTGTACACAGTAGTATAACATAGCCCTTGTTGACAAAGTCTCAGAAATGGCTAGACTATATCTTTTGTTTGCACTAGTACAATAGTAAGTAACTGAACCACAACAACACATGCAACATTTCACTGATGTTCTTCTCCTGGCTTATTTGCTTTTAGGTGCACAAAAAGCCAGAGGAGGAGGTGTCATCATCATCACCCGTTGTACTGCCAGCCAGACAGAAGTCCTCCTGCGTATCACGTCCACGTGTGACCAGAACTTGTTGTGCATCTGCGTCCTGTCTGACATCTGAAGGAGATGGCCCCAAAGAAAGGTACCAGGTCCAGTACCAAGAAAGTTGCCGGTGAGAAGAAGGAACAGAAAAAGGAAGTGCCATTAACGACGACTGGTGTGCCGGCCAATTTGTTTTTGGCACCAAAGAAGTTACGCCTGCAGCAGCGTTGTCCGGGCACCAAGCTGGGAGCAGCACCTCAGCACCAGCGGTCCAACCCCACCAACCTAGGCCCAAGCCCTTGAGTGTCGCAGAGGTAGCCAGTCTACTAACGAGCAGCGATGTTGAAATGTCATTATCGCAAAGTAGTACACAATCAACGCAGGTGGAAACTCAGCAGATAATTGTGCAGCCGCAACAAGAACAGCAGCAGCCGCAAGAACAGCCCACCATAGTAGTTGTTGCTCCTGACGTAGGGGCACTTCAGGAAATCGAGCTTCCTGCAGACAAAGCGGCGCAAACCACTGTTTCGGAAGATCTATTGTCTTCCAGAGCACCAGCAAGGAAAAGGAGGCTTAGTCCATCATCTTCTTCTTCAAGCCCTACTTCTGATGATCATGATGCCACTTGGCAGCCACCAGCTCAGTCTGAGAGTGATGCACGCCACAAGACAATGCTTCTGAAAAGGAAGGTCCCAGAAAAACTTAGAGTTATGGAGGTAGATGTAGAAGAGGGGGGTGATGTTGATGAAGACGAGCCAGTCATCACGCACATCACTCCCGCCCCAAAGGGATGGGAGACCAACATTCTCACCCTATCCAGAAAGGCTGCTACTGAGCGGGATGTAGCACGGATATCACCAACACAGGTTACACCACCCCTACCTCCAGCTGCCATATTTTCCAAGGCCCGTCAGGGACCTACATCCAGCTCAACCATCTCAGTAGGTAGTGGTACTAAAAGTCGCAGTGTAGCTGCACTGAGTCACATTCCAAGCACACCCTCCAGTTCATCTGGTATTAAAAGTGGCACATCCAGCAGTGCCAGAAAGTTCTCCCCAGTTTGGGACTTCTTTTCTGTTAGCACCAAGGAGGAGAACGTTGCTATATGCTCAATTTGTCGACAAGGTGTTCGGCGGGGTAAGCTTGGTACAAACTATGGTACCGGAGGCCAAGCAAGTCATCTCAGAATACCCCACACTACCGTGTGGGAGAATCGCCTACTTCAGTCAGGCTGAGACACCAAGGCGACTGAGTACCGCAATGAAACAAACTGCGTCGTTGAACCTAAGTGGGTTAATGAAAACAACAGCACCACAAAGGAAAGTAATCCAGCCTACCATTGAGAGCATGCTTAGGTTGGAGGGGCAGTTCCAACGCAACCAACCAACGGCACAGTTGTACAATGCGAGGCTGGCTAAAATGTTAGCGCTGGACCTTCTCCCTTTTTCATTTGTGGAAGGGGTGGGTTTCCTTGAATTTGTGTCAGCCATGTGCCCTAAATGGAAGGTTCCCAGACAGTCCTATTTCACAAGAATTGCTCTTCTGGCACTACATCATGATGCGCTGGAATTGGTTGGACAAGCTTTGCAGCAGAGTGCTGTTCACAATATCCACCTGACAACAGACATGTGGACCAGTTGCCAAGCCACAGATTACATGTGCATCACTGCACACTGGGTCTCTTTTGTGGGGGTTAGAGATAAGCTATCTGAACAAGGTGTTGTTGACACAGCTGCGATTTTTAAAGGTACTCGGAAACATGCAACTGTAGCCATGTTCGCCATGGAGAAATCTCATACTGCTGTAAACATTTTGCAAGAGTTTCGCAGCAAGGTTTTTGAATGGCTGCACCTAGGAGGGCTTAGTATTGGTTTTGTTGCCACAGACAATGGCAGTAATGTACTTAAGGCCATGGATTTTGGTTCCTGTTTCAGGGTTCCGTGTTTGGTGCACTGCATAAACATTATAGTTCAAGACTGTCTGAAAAAAGAACCCATAGTCAGCAACTTACTGGCCATCTGCCGAAGAATATGCACTCATTTCAGCCATTCTTTTAAAGCTCGGAAGCAGCTGAGGATCATTCAACGTGAATATAGGATGCCAGTCAAAGCACTCATCCAGGAGGTGGCAACACGTTGGAATTCAACATATTACATGCTTGATCGTCTGTTTGAGTAGTACAGGCCACTCAATGAATATGTCAAGCAAAGAGGGGATGCTACTGTGAAAGGCATGGCCCTTCAGATGGAGCAATGGGGCCTAGTTAAATGCCTGACTGAGATGCTTCGTCCATTTGAGGTATTCACACGTGAAGCCAGCAAGGAGGACTGTACAATGGGCCAAGCTACCCCATTATTGCAAATGCTAGAGCATCAGCTGAAGAAGGTGTCTGAATCATACAAAGGTGTAGAGGACAAAAAGGGAGCTTATGACTTGGTGGAGAGCTTAGCCCGTCGCTTAGCTGAAAATACAAGGATAGAAAATAAAATTTTGTCACAAGAACATTACATTGCTGCCACAATTCTGGATCCACGGGCAAAATTTGGACTGAAGACATTCTTTCCTTTTTCAGAGATTGATGTTGCCCGCTACAAAACTTGGATAGCTGAGGCAGCGAGTAAGTTGGAAAATGAACAGCTGCTAATTAAAAGCCTGCAAGATCAACCCACAAGAAGTACTGCAGCAGGGTATGCAGCATCAAGTGCACCTTCGGCGGCTGAGGGCAGTACGTTTGGATCACAACACTCACCATCACTATCGACAACAGCAACAATAACTGGATCATTAGGCCCAGTAGAATCATTAGACGATTGGTATGTACAGTTAGGCATTAAGAAGCACAGTGCTTATGCAAAAGCTTAGCAGCAGCACCCCTGAACATTGAGCGGATGGTCCAGGCCTATCTGTACGACCCAACAGAGGTGTACATTGATCAAATCCCATTGCAGTATTGGTATAGGAAAAGGTCTGAATGGCCACTGCTCAGCAGGCTGGCAATAAGCTATCTGGCTTGCACTGTCGCAAGTGTCTCTTTCGAACGTGTTTTCAGTGCTGCTGGTTCCATTGTAACAGTGAGAAGGACCAGTCTCTCGCCCAAAAACGTGGAGAGGTTAGCAATGATCAAAATGAATCAGCACTTCATAACACCGAATTACACAATACATGAAGCAAGGGAGGAAGATTAGGACAGCGGCTCAGGTGACAGAAGTAGTGTGTCAAATGATTACCTACTACTGGCTGACCCCCAGAGTTAGAGGACGAGCTATACTTCCCTGACCATTAGGCTTGCACATACTGTCTTCCTCCCTTATTTTCCCCTTTATTTGTGTGTCTGTCGTTCCGGTTACAAACTTGTGAATCACAACAAATCCATTACCACCGTCTTCTACTCTTCTTATTTCAATATACAAGTTTCAGGTGTCTGCAATTTGACAGTACAGTCCTCCGAATCCAGCTCCTCCGCTCCATCATACTGAATCTCCCGCCTAAATCCATTGCCCTCATGAATGATGATTGTATGATGGAAAATAGAAGAAAAAATAAAAACTTTCCTAGTCCCGCCAAAAGAAGTGGAGCATGAATCAGATGACTACTATAGCTATCCTCCTTTCAGAGCTGAGAGAGACTGCCCATTAACTGAAAATGAGATGGAACAGGTAATGATTGATGCCGTGCATTGGACGCAGAGTCGCAGACTGAGTGATTTTGTTGTTGTTTGTTGTGCATGAAGTTATGTCATTGTGCACTAATCATCTTTTTATAGTACACACTAAACGGAACTCAAGGTGAATTTTCCCCTTCTTGCAAATAAGAAATGTGTACTTCTCCTGCAGCTTGATACATTGCTTTTGATTGAATATAGGAAGGGGACTCAATCTGCGCACTGAGTATGATTGACAACAGCACCGTCCATGATGATGATGGCGAAAAAGACGGCCAGTTATTTCAGGATGAGAAGGAACAGGTAATGAAAATTAATGGCATGCATTGGACACCTGACTCTGAGCGATTGGTGTTTGTGTTTTTGTTGTTTGTTGTGCACAAAGTGAAGTCAAAGTGTACTAGTAGTCTTACTGTACACACTAAACAGTGACTCAAGTCAATAATATTTCTACTCTTGTTGTGTAATAACAAAATTTTACTTCTACTGCAGGCCGATCTTCACAGTCAGTCAGTACAAGTATCGGAGATGATTGATGGAATAATAACAAGTAAGGAGGACGTTTCCTGAGTGGCATAAAAGCCTAAAGGTAAACACGTCAATAACAACCACAGCAGACCCAAATGTCTGTGTAGAAGTGGAGTCGAGTGTAGCGGTGGGATGACTGCAGTGCATTGATTTACTAGCTTAAATTGTAAAATGCTATGTTTGGAATGGATATGTGCTTTACCTTTGTCCAACTCTTTAAAAAAAAAAAAAGTACTCTAATCGGAGGATGTGCTAAGCAACGTGCCGTTAGGCCTGTCACTGTGGACCTGCTCTGTCCTGTTGTTGTTGAAGGTCAATGCTGGAAACAGACTAGAGTAGAGATGATGCATACATGCCGCCTCGGAAAGTGTTCTTGTTGCACTACACCATAACTTGTGCATTTGTTTCAACTTTGTTTCTCAATATCCCCTTTGTTTTTCCATCTAAAATTACAGGCCGGGCCTTGCCCTATACTTGGGAAAACATTACAATGCACACTTACCTTACCAATAAATCTACATTTGTTTACAGCCGGGCAGTGGCGAGTGGCGACACCCAAGATTGATGGACGAGAGGACCAAGAGGAATGCCGAGATGCAAATCCAGTCCACATTTTTGACCAGGATAACACAGTAACAGTATCAACTTTCATCTTCTTTTAAATAATTTGATTCATTTTTTTGTCTACAATCTTTACAACAGTGTGTTCTTCTTCTTGTTGTTATTATCATTAGGTTCACTCTCTGTTTATGATTAATCCCTACCAATATTTAAAAATTCTATTTGCTATCTGTAAAAGTATTAGGCCCGGAACAACAGAACAAGAAGTGTATGTAATCCGGGTCTCCTTATCAATCATCATCATGCATGCATTTCCTTTTTCTCCCTTAACATATTGATATGGATATGGTAGTCTTCAAAGATTGTCGTTTGTTTGTCCATGCGTACTGTTTTTCACTGTCAAACCTTTCCCCAAACCCCCTTCCCATCCATTCAACAAACCCTAACCCTCTTCCCCCGGGCTGTGTGACTTATTGTCGAGGTTTGACTAAATTAAATGTACACCAATACTTAATCACATGCTTGCTGGGGCGGATGTGGCAAAAGCAACAGTACTTCAATTTCAAGGCAGAGCGATGATCTTCTTCTGCTTGCCCACCCATGAGCAGTATATTTTAGAGGTGATTTTTATTTAACAAAGGAACATATACCTCAGCATTAATTGCCGGCATTGATTGGATTTGTTGTCATTCCTCATACACAGCACTAACTGTTACGCTGTAGGCCTAGTCAAGTGACTCGACACAACTATAGTTTGTAACTCTGTCTAGTAGGCTATCCCCACCACCATTATGTTTTGTTGTAAAATATTTTAGCATATTTTTGTTGTTCGGTAAGTTCTGTACTGTTCTTCATTCTACTACTCGAACAGTCTCTCAAAGGCGACTGACTGTCTCATTTTCTTTTTTTGCAAATGCTGCTGCCCTGCCAGTGTCTACTACTACTACTATACTACCACCACCACCCCAATCCTGACAAGTTAGAAAAAGGAAACCATCTTCACCATGCAGCCATTGCTGTGCCTAAGTTAAACATCAAGCAAAGGTAAGAGAAGTTTGGGGGAGGCATAATTAATAATGGACATTTTTTCAATGAATTCACACACCCCTTTGAGTCCAGATAAAGAATGCATAGACTAGAAGAGAGACTGAAAGTACTAGTAGGACAACTCAATCAGTGAGGGGTGTCGCATCTATCTGTTTGTGCCTTACACAGTCAGCCAATTATTTAAATCAAACACTGGCTATGGGCGGACCTGCACCAGCAAGGAAACAGTGTGATGTAAAACAGTAACCCCACCTACAAAACATTAACAACATTGCATGTAACATAGAAATATAGATTTAACCCCTTGCCTGCTCATGACGGAACCACTCCGTCATGAGCCACGGGCGCCGTGTGCTCATGACGGAGTGGTTCCGTCATGCTGCGGCCGTTGGTGGCTGCTCCGCCCACGCGGCACTGATTCCCCGCCTGTGCGGGCGAACAATGCAAGTGGGCGGAGTCATGACGGAACCACTCCGTCATGAGCACAGCTCGCCCGTGACTCATGACGGCGTGGTTCCGTCACGAGCATGGCGGCGCCGCGCTGACCCCGAACCCCCCCAGCGCCGCGGCGGAATTCGTGCCGCGGCGAAGGGGTTAATGTACCCTAACAAAAATAAACTATGTAAAAAAAAACACAAAAGCTGACCCACCCCCCTCCCTAACCCCAACCAATGTCCGTAAGAAAGTCCAAATGTCCAAAACCCCAACGCCCAATTCCCACCCACCCAAACAAGAATTAAAATAGGGGCAGAAGACAGGGACTAAGATGTGGGGCGGGATTGCAGGATGACACGCATCTGCTCCTCTAGACGGGCGACGCGGCACCTGAGAGCGCGGCAGTTGCAGCCACAGTGGGGGGGGCACCAGAGATGGTATTGCGGCAGGGGGCAGCCGCCAGACGGTGGCGCCGTACCGCCGGAGGGCAGTGGCTGGGGCCCGGGGCACTGGAGGAGGCTTCAAGTGCTGCAGTATCTGCTTCTCCTCCTCTGCCAAGACCACCAGCCGCCAATATTCGTGCTGGATTGCCTCCAGCTTGTGGCACCATGCCTTGGCGGCCAACTCCTTCCAATCAACTTTGGAAGGAATAGCTGTATATCAAAAAGAAAAAACAAGACAATTGTAAAATATACTCTTAGAAAAACAGTAAGACAAGTTAATTATACACATAGTGGCATGGTAGCACTATAAAGCACAGTACATAACATTTATTAAATCTCGCCCATCCTTCTTCCTTCCACCCGTCTTTTACTTTTTAGTTGAACACCAGGTGTTCTGATCTGACTTTTAGTCTTCTCCATAAAACTTTCAAAGCGGAGTTGAAATCAGATAGATGAGGCCATTGGTTACTCAATACGCCCGCCCCCATGCCAATTAAAGGGTGTCTTCACTCTTCAAACGTTCACTACAACTCTTACTTACTTAGGACATCGGATGGGGGGCGGACTTTGTCCGCCCGCCATCCTCACGCTAAAAAGGGACCGCCCGCCATAAGGGCGGGGGTCTCGTGGGGACAATTAGGATGCGCCCGCCACAGTGGCGGGCGCATCCCGTATTTTTAACATTGTGGTGGGCGGTGCCGAAAGCACCGCCCGCCGCAATGCTAAAAATACATGTAGTGCTTTTCCAAGCACAACGTGACAGGCCCTGTGTGGAGCCTGCCATGTTGTGCTTTGAAAGGCAGGGGGGTACCATAGCATAGGTACCCTCCATGGGGGCCCGCAACGGGCACCCCAAGCATACTCCGCATGCCTTTCTGTGGCGGCAATGCCGCCACGAAAAGGCATTCCAAAATGCAGATTATATGGCTGGCGGTGTGTTCAGACACCGCCACCATATTGAACCCTTTTCTGCCCGGTCGACATGTCGACTGTGCGGAAAATCGGCAGACGGTTTCCATCCGCCGCGGTCCCCCCAGCCATTGTAATATGGCGGGGGTCTTTTCTACAGGGATGGCGGGAGCTTTGCCCCTGCGGGGTTGGCGGTGACCACCTAAGTCTCAACAGTACAGTATACATACAGTACACCCTTGCAGTGAGTGTAATGTCAACAATAGTTAAGTATTAGGAATCTAACTTATCACCGCCTGCCACTAGTGTTGGCACTCCCCCTACCGCTCCATCGGTATCGGCAACTGCCGCATCCTCTCCCTCCGTGTCGCCTTCGCTGGCCCCAGCAATGGTGGTCATGGTCGGTGGTGCGCCTAGAAAACATTACACATTTTTTAGGCGTCATATACACCTCCCCCTATTGGTCAGTAGCAAGATTGAAAAATGAGTTAATAGTATATAACATACATCACTAGTACAAATCAGGTAGTAGTAGAGTAGACACTAGTAGTTATATATGGTCCCCCCTAGGGTCATTCTAGCCTTTTCTTCGTTAGCCCGAGCCATGCAACCATTTTACCTTTGTGTCTTTTATTTTTGCACATGTGACGTTACCTTGCAGCTTGTTGAATAAGACACCTTTGAGCCCACATGACCTCACACTGCTACTGTCTACACGCTGTGTACAAGCGGTCAACCAAAACATTAACAAGCCACTTTTTTATGAAGTACTGTTAGTCCATATTGCTTATCCATAAATGCTACACTTTTTTGCACGGCTGAGAAATGCTTGCAATATACTAATGCGCACCGTTTCATTTTTCGCATTACAGACGGAAGATTCCCTTCTACGAACCAGAGCTTTGCAGAGCTTATGATGCAACAACTACCAGTTCTAGGTTCTTCTAAGGTGAGGGGTCCCTTCACTCAGAGATCTTCATTTATAAATTGATATAAACTAAATTCCTAGGGGATGGTGGTGCTTCCACCACAGTTCAGTTATCATGATTTAATTCCCAACTGTAAGTAAGTGTAACAATGTTTATTGTTTTAATGTTATTGATTTTCCTGTTGGTGCTGCATTATAATAGAACAACGTACAGAGCTTGTCAATTCAAAATAAAAATTTTGAACTTACATAGACTTGGTGGTATTTGGTGTGGACTTACACGAGTGAGCAAATTAAAGGAAGGGTGTGCATGTGCATTGCTTCCACGACTCAGAGGTTGGGTGTGTTATGTTCTGGGTTGTCGGGTATCTTTGGGGGAGGGTTCGGAGAGCTAATAGTTCTGACAAGACACTACTATAATTAGTCGGGCAGGGGATTGTGGTGGGGTCTGAATTTCTGATTGAGGTGTGTGAGGAAGGTCCAACCTACCATCACCAACACCCTATTTTCTTGTGCAAAGGTGTGTATGTGCAAAATCCCTACAACAGTAGTAGTATGTCCTATCATATCAAAATAGTAATGAATCTGGTTGGGCATTTGTTGGTGTGAATTGTCAAAGCCTCAGGATTAACAAAGATTCAAGATCAATAAGACTAGAAGTAGTACAAGAGGACGACCCAAAGGACTGGACTCAATGGCTAGAGCTATTGGTGAATCTGAGTTTTATTTACAAGCTTTCAAATAAAGAGTGGCCAACTGGGCAAGCTTAGCTACTACAGTACAGACAGACTGATAGTAGTAGTAGTACAGAGAGTCCTCATAGCAGAGGCAGGGATAACAAGATTTTCGAAACAGTACAGATCGAAGGATAATTGTTGGTAAAAAATAGCATTGGGAAACTAACAATAGTTCGGGAAAAATATGGTGCAGTAAAAGTTATGAAATAAGAATTATTATTAAAAACAAGAAGACTTACTAGGGCCAGCAGAGGAGCCCTCGTTGGTGTCCTCCAGGTGGTGTTCTCCCGCCGACTGTGTCCCACTCCCTGTCTGCCTGCCCCTGGGTGCTGAATAGGAAAGATATAAGAAAGAGACAAACATTGATGGATGGTGTCAAACAAATAAAATATTTTTAAAGAACGGTCAAAAAACACTTATGTAAACAACAATGTAAATGTAAATGTAGTGCATTTATATAGCGCTTCGCACACCCCCGAAAGGGTCTCTCAGGCGCTGTGCATATACCGCTGTGGAACCCTTCCTGGCCTTTCCCTGTGAAGTGCCCACTCCTGGGCACACCCAAGGTGAAGCCAGGCATCCTAGCGCTTTTGGGGCCGTTGTGGAGATTAAGCAAGCTATTGCCCAGAGTTGCAGAGTCGGACCCATGATTAGAATAAGCACCGAGGCGAGAATTATCGGGTCTGGGGAACTTGAGCCCAAGACCCGCCGAGGCGGGAATTGAACCCTGGTCCGGGCCAGACCTCTGCATCAGGGTCTGCCGCTCTAACCATTGAGCCACACTTCTCCAATTGCAATAACTAAATTGACCGATCTCATCTGGTCAACAGGTAGTATTGGGGGATTAGCGGATAGACTACTTACTATTTGTTAACAGTAATCCAGTCTTCCATTCTGATTCCAGAATACTAACTAAGCCTAAGTACGACGTACCACCCGACCTAGCCCACCTATTCCAGGCGTGCCAATTGTACATTAAGTATGCATTTCCACTTCTTTTAGTCCTCAACAATACATATGGTCAAATGGAGGACACATGACTACATTTTTTGTATACACCAAATTTTGGGTTGATTGACTGATGCTGATGTTCTGCTAGTGCTTAGCCTATTACCACTACTCATTGAACAAACTAGAAAAGGTTCTAATAAAGACTGGCGTACTAGCAGCACGTGACTTTAACTGAGGGGGCATCAGGCATACCACTAAAAAATTACAAACTCATACAAAGTAACTAAACCTAAGTATCAATCCGCCCCTATCTCTTAGTGACAGGACAAAGTAAAGACTAGAGTCACTAATGCATTACGTAACTTAATTTCTCTAAAATAAACTCTTACATAATCACGCTAAGCGAGCGCAAACGCAAAGTTGCAAACAAGTAAGATTAGTAGTAGCGCAGAGGAGCACCTGTGTCATAACAATCACAGAAGACTTTTAAACGTAATTAACCTGGAATGTAAGCAGCAACATTCTAGCTGGTTGGAAGAAAAAAAGATATTTTCAATATATAACACAGAGCAGAAGAACAAGCACAAAGTAGTAATAATTAAATAGTTACTCACCAAGACCCGGCACCTCCACTCCTAGCAGGTCCAGCAGTTCCTGCTCACGGTCCAGGATGTCGGACCACAGGTGCGTCAACTGCGCCTGGGTGCGCCGGACCCCAGAGCAGCGCAACACTGACCGGCGCACCTTCCCCCACCGCTGTCGACGCTCCCGGAGCCCGTGCCCGGACCCAGGCCTGCCACCTGCTGCCAGGGTTGAGGGGAGGTGGCACTGCACAAAGAAGATTAGTGCAGCCAACTCCACCTCCCCAAATAAGGCCCGTGCCTGCACCCCTTGTGGGCGCCGCCTTCCACAGCGGCTCTGGCTGCGGCAAGCCCTACCCTTCGACATGGTTCTGGGGAGAGAGAGACGGGGCGGGAAAGAAAAAGTTATAAAATTAAAAAAGTAAGTAAAGGAAATAAATAGCAGGCAATAGAAAAAATGTGAAAAATTAGCTAAAAAACACAAAAAAGTAGACAAAAACCAAAAATATAGAAGCAGGAAAATAGTTAGAGAGATAATAAATAAAAAAGATTTAAAAAAAGTGGCTTGAAACAAAGGATTGGAGAGATACAGTGAGGATTGAAAATCAGGCCCCAGAACCATGAAATAGAGTGAAAAACAAGATGGCCGTGCCCATTGCGACCACGTGCGCAAGTTCGCGCGATATTTTCTCCCCGAGCACGCAAAAAGCGGTGTGAACAAGTAAAAGCGTTCCCGAACAGGAAATACGTACCGCGAATGGGCACAAGCATGCATTGCGTGACCCGGAACAGGAAGTAAGCATCGCGGGTGGGCGGGACAAGTGAAAACAAGATGGCCGCGCCCGTGAGCAACCGCATGGGTAAGTTGGCGAGCCGCGATCACGCAGAAAATACCGCGAACGGGTGGGAAAAAAACTTCAGCGCCTTCGCGATATTTCCGCGTGTTTGTGGAGATTTTTTACATTTTTGCGATAGTTTGCGAAAGTGAATTTTGCAAATTCCGCCCACCCCTAATTTACATCAGCTTTTCCCATGCAGATGTACCATGTGAGATGTATTTTTGTCTCTGTTAGACATATCTTTGGATTTGTGATTAGTATCTTGCTGCTACACTGATAGATGTAGGTACATAACACTGTGTCAATGATCATTACACCCTCTTGTCTCCCATGCCTGCAGCTCAAGGTACACCAGCGTAAGGACGTGTGGAGGGCCATTACGGCCAAGGTGCGAGCTCTGGGGGTCTCAAACCGACGGCACACCCACTGCCACAAGAGGTGGGATGACATCAGCCGGCTGGCAAAGAACGTGGCAGAGATGACCATGGGGCTGCTTCCTCGCACTGGGCATTTGGCACGGCGCAGCATGACACCACTAATGGGATGCATCTTGGCGGTGACACAGCCTGAGCTGGATGCACGTTTGAAGGAGCATCAGCAGCAATCCAGGGGTGAGCATTCGGGGAGGGTGACTTTGGCTGTGAGTGGCTGCATGTGTACAGAGCCTGTGCCAGCGCTGGCCTATGTGATGTTGGTAGTGTGATGCATCGCATGTAAGTGGCTGCTGGGCTGGGTGCCGGTGTTATGCATTTGCCCTACCTGTACTTACAAAGGTAATTGAAGTGCTGTGCATCCCCATTGCATTCTGAGTCATGGTCTTCAGGTTTCTTCTGAATTGTGGTAGTCTGGGGAATCCCATGGGAGGGAACGGCAGTGTGCCCGATCTGAGTGTGCCTTCATCAATGTGTCCATTGCATGCACCCAGATTTGGGAGGCCTAGACATCTGACAAGAATGTGCACCTGTCTTTGGGCCCCAAAGTACGACATGGTGGCTGGCATGGGCTCATGGCCATTGTGGAATGTCATATTGTTGTCTGTGTCTGTGCTGTCCACTCCTGTTCCATCCAGATCTGTCAGTGGCAACAAGTAGTGTGCCCAATCATGTCCCTAGGTGTGCTCAGAGCTAGTTGTGTGTCTGGTTGAACGGAGCCACTAGCAGGATGTTGTGCTGTGTGGTCATCACATGGCTCACTCATGCCTGAATTTCCAGTTTCCACACACTGTCTATATAGTGAGTTTGCACAATGTGATTGCACAGGGTGGTGTGCAACATGTAGATTTGGTCATCTTTTGTTATGCTTTGCTTGCATATGTTTGTTCTGTTGCTGCCACTGACTTGACCCTACATCTCTCTCTCTCATGCAGCATCTCCTGTGGTAACAGAGGGACAGGAGACGGACACCAGTTGGGGTGAAACAAGCACCACAGCTGCACAGGAGCCCAGTGACACAGATGTCACCAGTGCCTCAGAGGGGGACAGGAGTCTGCTGAAGGAATCCCAGCCTGAGACGCAAAGTACCACATCATCTGATGCCAGCGGGGATGCAGCCATGTTGGCGGGCACAAGGAACGGGGACTCTGCATCATCTTCCACCACACAGCGGCCAGTGCCCACCCTCCCAGCCTCTTCCTCTGGTGCTGCCCGTGTCCACCTCAGTAAGAGGGGAAGAGTGTCCTTCACCCCTGGCACTGCTGCCCCTGCCCCTGCCCCCCCTGCTGCCATCAGTGCTGAGTCTGTGGACCTTTTGCGCCAGCTGTGTGTAGGCCAGACAGCTCTCCTCAATGCCTTCATTGACCACGAAAACAATTGGCACAGGTGGTTGCTTTCATGGCGGGCATACATTCAGACGTGGGTGGGCTGCACCGGACTGTCCAGGCTTTTTCCTCCACAGTGACGTCTGCCCTTCAACAGGCACATACTCAGTCCATCTCCGGTCCCTTTGTCCACCAACTGGCATTGGCCACATCTGACGATAGTGACCACGGTCCACATACATCAAAGTCACGATACAGCACACGAAGCACACAGCAGCAGCAACCCAAGCGGTCCCGGGTGCAGACAGCATCCCCACAGAAGACCAAAGCCACCCCAGAGCGCAGAGAGAAAAGCCTGTTGGGCGACACCAGGGGACAAAACGCAAAGCAGCAGACCTCAGGCACACATGCCTCAGAGGCATCCCCATCCAAGGACTCTCCTGTCCCTAAAGCATCTCGCAAAGAGAAGCATACAGTTTCTGTGCCCACCGAGAAGGTGGTGCATGCCAAGGGTACACCTAGGAAGGGCTCCCAGGCAGATTCACCCACCACCTCGACTCCCATTCCAAGCCCAGTGAAGCAGGGGAAGGAGGGCACTTTAGGTGTAGCACCTAGTAAACAGGGGAAGGGGGGGCAAAGGCGAAGCCAGGCAAAGCATTCCGCTGGATCCAGCACATCACCAGAGGGAGTGCCATCATCTGCACCTGATGCAGCTTTGGTGGTAAGTGTACCTGTTGTGTCCACACCACTTCCCATTGATCCAAAATCAGGCAATCCAGTTAGGATCCCCAAGAAGTGGAAGGGCACCCCTCCGCAATCTCCCAGCCACACCGTGTCTCCCATCTGCATGACTCCACCTCCACGTCCTACTACATCACCTGGTCACCTCCGGCTTGCCAAGCCACTGATAGCTCTACCTTAGCTGGGCTGCTCTCTCCCCGGTCAAGTGCCCCGACAGTCCCCAAAACACAGCCAGCACCCAGTCCGCCCAGTCCGCCTGGCAGCCAAGTCTGAGTGGTAGTCATCCTCACACATGCCTGTCTCTCACACAGGTTGGCCTGTACTGCACATTGTTACCCCCTGACTGTGTTGCTGACCATGGAAAGAGACAGTCTCACACATTCCCGGTGCAGCCTCTCCTGGACATACCCTGCACTTCGTTTTTGCCACTGGTCTTGTTGCTCTTTGCTGTGTTCAGGTATTCCCTGTGCAGCTTCTCATGGATATACTCTGCACCCTGAACTGGCCACTGGCCTTGCTGTTTTGCCCTTACCTGTGCAGCTTCTCATGGACATACACTGCACTTAGCCCTGGCCACTGGCCTTGTTGTTCACAGCTATTTTGCCCTTGCCTGTGCAGCTTCTCGTGGACGTACTCTGCACCCTGGACTGGCCACTGGCCTTGTTGTTCACTGCTGTTTTGCCCATGCCTGTGTAG
Organism: Triturus cristatus; assembly: GCF_964204655.1. Taxonomy (NCBI): domain Eukaryota; kingdom Metazoa; phylum Chordata; class Amphibia; order Caudata; family Salamandridae; genus Triturus; species Triturus cristatus. The sequence goes on along the minus strand of NC_140584.1, from coordinate 71,921,768 downwards.
CTTCTCATGGACATACACTGCACTTAGCCCTGGCCACTGGACTTGTTGTTCACTGCTGTTTTGCCCTTGCCTGTTCAGCTTCTCATGGACATACTCTGCACCCTGAACTGGCCACTGGCATTGCTGTTTTGCCCTTACCTGTGCAGCTTCTCGTGGACATACTCTGCACTTTGCCCTGGCCACTGGCCTTGTTGTTCACTGCTGTTTTGCCCTTGCCTGTGCAGCTTCTCATGGACATACTCTGCACTTAGCCCTGGCCACTGGCCTTGTTGTTCACTGCTGTTTTGCCCTTGCCTGCGCAGCTTCTCATGGACATGCTCTGCATTTTGTGCCTTGCTCTTCTCATGGTGCATATCTGTGCAATATGTGAATAAAGACAGTTACTCCCGTTGTCTTTTTTGTCATTGTCCTTACTGAATAAAGTTATTTTGCTGTGTGTATATGGTTTACTGTGCCACATGGTATGTGTGCCACTTCAACATAGTCAATGTTTTGGCTCACTTACTCAATTTGTTACAGGGGTGACAGGGACTTCAGTTCTTCCTGACCCAGATACTTGTCGGGGCAATGATGTCAATTTTCAATGGAAAGCAGTTGTCATTAGCTTGATTTGTTCATGTTGGCTATATTGTACACATGTCAGGTTGGGGGGCACTGCCAGCACAGAGTGGGATTCTATCCACAGTATTGCAGGTAGGCTGGCCAGGGTCATCATGTATGTGTATTCTTCCTTTGTGTGCCCAGTGGTGTATGTGTGTGGTCATCTTGTGATGGCCAGTCGTCATTGTCCCATGGCTTACTTTCAATGTGTTCTCTTGGCTAGTCAGGAAGTGTGCAGTGTGAAGGGGGTGAGTCTGTCGGGAGTGTTGATGTGTGCATGCCCCTGCATTGTCAACTACACACATGTCACCCAGGAGTTGTTTGCCTGTTGTTTTGATTGTTCAGCCCTGTGATTGTGGTTGTATGCACATGTGTGAGTTGTATGTTGTGCACTGTGCAGTGTGTTGGTGTGTCCTTGCAGTTCTGTCTGACTCCAACTTGTTATTTTTGTAACTTGTGAGTATTCAGAGTGTGTGACTGCCAAGTCAGTATTGTATTTTGTTGATCATCCATGTGTCTTGTTACTGTTTGTGGAGACTGTGCAGACCTGCTGCTCCACACTGCCATTGTGGTTGTGTTTTCTCATGCATTGCTGTCATATGGTGCCTTCTTGCTTCCAGTATGGCATGTTGTGTGTGTTGTCATACCACCCCCTATCTGTGCTTCAGATGTCTACCCATTGTGGGTCTGCACTACCTCTATTTGTGTTTGGTACACTCTTGCCATGTCCCCTACTGACATGCAGTACACCTAACTTTGATGTCAGCTGTGTGTGTGCCTCCCCATCTCTTCATTTGTGACACTGTGCATTGTGGTGCAGTTCTTTGGCCAGGATCAATGTGTCACTCAGGGTATTTGCCCAATGGGTTGTATGTGATGTTCTTGTGCTGTTTGGCAGTCATGGTTGCTCATATGCAGTTCAACTGTGTGGGCTGCCCAGTCCTCTGGTCAAGTTGTTTCCAACATTCTGTCCCAGACTTGTGCATCTGTTGGTGTTGTGTTGGATGTATGTGTGTTGGCTGTGGTATTGTTTCACTTCCTGGGTGTGCTGTTGTCTTTGTGCTGTGCTGATTGGTGTTGTGTGGGTTGATGTTATGTCACTCATGTAATGTGTGTGGCTGGTATGCTTGGTGTGCACACACTGCTTGTTGTGCATGCAGTGCTGTGTGTGTACGTTGCCTTGTCATTGCCTACTGTGCATCCCCTGATGTCCTGCTGTGTTTGCTATGTGCATCTATTGTTTTTTGAAGTGGCTGTGTTGTTCTGTGATGGTGCACTTCTTGTGTGTGTTGTGGTATGTTGTCTGTGTATTGTTCCTGAGTGATGAGGTTGTGCACTCCTGTTGTGTCTGTGCTCCCATTGCCTTTCCACAGTTTAGCTGCACAGGGCATGTCTGTTCTTGTTGTGGCTCTGTGTGTGTTTCTGTTGGGTGATGTGTTTGTCTGTTGTTTTTGTGCAGACATTTGTTCTGGCATCCCTGTGTGTGTGTGATGTTTGTGGCTACCCCCAGGGTGTGTGATTGTCTGTGTATTGACTGGCAAGTATTGCCAGCCTTCAGTGTGTTTGACACTGGTGTTGTGTGCTGCTGGTGTGAGGGGGTATGTGTGTAGATTCCTACTGGTGTTTGGCAGTCATGGAGTGTGTCAATGGGCCCTGTGTGTTGTGCTGCTGGTGTACTCCTATGAAGTAGTTGTATACATGTGTGGCCGTTCACGGTTTGACTTCATGGCCTTCCTTTCATCCTTGTGCCTATACATGGTTTGCCTTGCTGTCTCCCTGTGTTGTTGCACTGTGCTGTCTGTGGTTTGACTTCACTAACTGTACCAGCCATTTGTGCTTTGATGGTCTGAGCTTGTTGTTCTCTGTTCCTTGTCTTGATGTACACATGCTTGTTGTTTGTCTCCATGGCCTTCCATTTGTGTGCACCCCACTTTGGCTTTCCTATCTGTTGTGCTCCATTGCTGTTGGCATGTGGTGTGTGTATGTGTCTGTGTGTCAGTATGGGGTATGTATGTGTGACTTGGCAGGCTGTGTCCAGTTGGATGTTTGTTCCTTTTATGTGTTCATTTGATGCTTGTACTCATTTTTCTTGACCTGAGTGTGGTGTTGTGGTGTGTGTTTTTCTCTGGTCCTGAGCTACTGTGCTGTGTGTTCCTCTTTAGCCACTCCTGCAGTGGCTGTCTCCCTGGTTGTTTGTTGTTTGGTGCAGGGTGTGGATTCACCTGGCTTGTTGGTGTGCATAGGGGTGCACAGGGGTGCACAGAAGGGGCACATGGTATGTGCCTTCAGGGGCGGTGCTAGTGTGTGGTGGGTGGAGGTGTGCCCTTGTGGTCTTTGTGCCCTGCCCATGCCTGGTGCTGGCCCTGCATTGTGCCCATGTATTCCCTTGTGTTCACCGCTGCGGTGACGTGACCGGGACATTGCTGCATGGTCGCGGAACATGTGTCTCCAGGATACGGAGGGGTGACTTGGTGGCAGGTGGGTCATGTGTGGGTACCCTTGTGGATGTGTTCCTGTCCCCACCAAGGTGTCTGATGTGGATTTGGACCCTGTGTCAGCCCATGTGTTGTGTGTTGTGTCATTGCGTACCTGCGGGGGCATCCACGGCGGTCCATGAGTTACTGGTGATGTAGCAGGTACAGCACCTGAAAAACGTGTAGAGCTGGATCCATGGCGGTCAGGACCGGGTGGAAGGGACCAGGACTCTGGTTTTGAGCTCCACTGTCGAGCTTCCACATCCTAATTTGTGGAGCGGGATGGATGTCATTCCGCACGGCGGTGAGTCTACATTGGCTCCCACCACCCAAGTGGCGGGCGCACTTTGATGGCGGTGTGAGTCGCACCACGGCGGACGGGAAATGGGCTATATTTGGTCATACTAATATGGCGGATGTGAGAACCGCTGCTCGCAGGCGGAAAAATGCATATTTCTGCACTGCCAGCATCGCGGTTGTGCCACCGCCCAACATCCTAATAGACCCCTAAAACATATCAATTAATTAAATATTAATAAAGAATAGTCATTCATTTAATATAATGAAATTATTTCCCACCCTATTCCCGTATCAACTCACATCCCGCTACGGAACTATAAAAAACGCAAAGTTCAAATCAAAAAATTAAACACATATATTAAAAAATATAAACCTTTCTTTTGAAAAAAAAATTATATCACATACATTAAAAAAATATACTAAAACGCATAACATTAATTAAAAAATCGATATTTTTAACAACCATATTTTAATAAATTTTATTAAACACTTTGATATGTTTTAAATCGATATTACTTACCTTAAGTCGATACTCTTGACCACAATATTCTTGCTGTCAATATTTCTCACTCACTATATTTCCGACTCAATATTTTTTACTCTATATTCTGTCTGATCACCAATGCTACCATTCTGTGAGCCTCACAAAAATCCTTTCCTTCCACTTAAAACTACTCATCCTTGAATTCTAAAAATTCCTTACAACCATTAATGATTCTCGATGCTTGAACCCTAAAAACCCTTGCTCTCTCTTGTCACTACCCTTCCCTGAACCATACATACCCTTCCTAGCCCTTAATTCTACACATCACTGAACATTAAAACCTCCTCGCTTCCCCTTATTGCTACCCATCCTTGAGCCTTAAAAATCCTGTACTACCCTGTAACACTACATTTTCTTCAACCCTAAAACCCCCTGCTACCGCAACACTACCATTCCTTGCACCAGAAGAATACTTTCCTACCCTTTAATGCTGCCTGCCATGAACCCGAAACCCTCCTTACTACCTCTTAATGCTACACTTTCCTGTACCCTAAACATCCCTTACTACCACTTAACGCCACCTTTGCTGAACCCTTTTGACCTCCTAATGCTACCTATTCCTGATCCCTCCCCAAAAAGCTCTTACTACCCCTTAATGAGAGCAACAATCACACCATAAAATTCCTTTACTTACACCTTAAAGTTACTGTTATATCTGCGCTTTGCTATTGCATTCCTTGTAAGGAATGTGGAACACTGCCTACCCTTGTATTCCACATTCCACTTGGGGTATTGGTATTCCAAAGTGGTCAGTTGGAGATTGGCTGGCCGAAGGACAGCCACACTTATGTCGCAGGTAGCGTTTATCAATAAAGCACTTCTTCATTTTGTCTGGTTTGCTGCTAGTCATCCATTCAACATACAAGAGTTACCCTTCCCTGAATTCTAAAAACTCCTGAATGCCCTTTAATGCTACTCATGTCTCAACCCTAAAACCACTCTTAACTACCTAGCAATGCTGCCCTTTCCTGAAAGCTACAAATGTATTGCTCCTAAACTGTAGGGTCGGAGGCAAATTGGCAAGCTGCCAATTTGTCTTTTTCAGGATGAAAAGAAACAGTTTTTTTAACACACTCTTCAACCAGTCGAGAACATGTTGTAAGGATGTTATTTTTTTGGAGTCCCTTTGACCTAATTTTCTGGAATCGGGTTATGAAAAATGCACCATTTATATACAGTCCCTGATTCTGTACAGAAAGTGTGCAGCAAAAGATGAGCACCTCATATGCCTTATATGCCTTAGTCCATAAGTCAGAGGATTGCTACACCTGTTCACTATTTTAACTAATAATGACAAAAAAAATTGACAAACTATGATTGGCACACTGGAAACGTAAGGAGACATCCAAAAGATCCACAGAGTTGACTTGATAGCTCAATCAATGCACGAACCATCAACGGTACCATGGTTTTTCTGATGATGAGGGCATGAAGAGTGAGAGTAAACTGGAGAGGTTCAGGGGGAACAATAAAATGCATCCAGCATTGGGAATATATCTTGTGAAATGTCTGGGATTTGGGGCTGGATGTACTAAAATACTGGTCGCATAACCTAGTCGAAGATTACGCAGTCACTTTTTGTGACCAGTATCTGGGTTTATGTACCAGTCTATGTACTATATTAATATGTTCATTTAAAAAATCATCATGCACAGTGGGACACAAAAGACCTTTCTAATGAATATTAACTAGGCTTGTCGGAATTTGAGAACCTCCGGTGATTGACTACAAACAAAGGGATGGTGGCCATCTCTTTCTGCATATCCAAGCGGAAAACTGTTTTCCTTAGCCACTTAACTACGGAAGCTTCCAACCCCCCTAAGTGTTGAGCCCTTATTTTGCTATTTAGGTTAATTCATGCTTACAGCTCCATAACTTTTTTGCACTTAAGTTATACAGCCAAACATGCAGCGCTGAATCAAAAAAAATATTTCTTTTTACCACAGCTTTGGCATTTTTCAAAGAGGTAGCCCATTTTCCCAGGTTCTATTTTTTTGTTTTCCACCTAAATCTAGTTTGTGGTGAATACAGTGTAAAAACTTAGGGGTGATTCTGGAAAGCTATAGGTTTCTGAAAAGTAAACAAAATTCTGAAATCAGCAAAGTTCATATGTGTAGATCCCTCTACTGTTGAAATGAAGAAATATTGAAAGTGAGTAGGAAAACACTGCCAATTGTGAAAATGGTTTCATCTGTAACTTTTTGTCACAATGGCCAATTTACAAAAGCAATATACTATTACATTCACTAGACACTTCCGATTGGGAAGATATATAGGGTTTGTAGGTTGTTCAAAAACTCGAGGTAGCCAGAGCCAACAATTGAGCTACACTGTACAATGGTTTTTGGTTGTATCCCAAGTATAGTCCAATTCATATGGTGAAATATGCAGAGTGAAATATGGGTATCAAGGAAACTTATGTACTTTTGAAATGGGCACCAGGTATGCAGTTTAAGACTGGTGGCTGTATGTACATCTCTGAATTTGTGGGTACCTATACTGTCATTGTGATACAGTGGGGTTCAATTCCTACTTAAAAAATACTTAGATCTTGCCTTCACGTTTTGCCAATGCATGAACTTTTTAAAACTATATACGTCCTTAATTAATGGTAGAATTGAACCATTCCCATTCTATAGAGAGATACGTCCCGTTTCTAAATTGTTAACACTTTGTGCTGGAATTTGAAGGCAATTCGTGCCCAAATGATTTCTAATTTCATTTTTACTTAAATTACTGTTATTTTTTTAGCCCTAAATAATAGCAGAATGTGCCAAAATGAAACCCATTTCTTACCTAACACAGTGGTCACATATGGCGAAATCATAGCTCAATTCATGCCTAAACTATCTACCAGGCAGACTTCTGCTAGTGAATGCAAGGGCCATAGAGCTCCTTAACTAGGAAAGCTCATGGGCCTTAGCACTCGGAAATTAATGTGCAATTTCGACATAAATTACAATATTTCTTCACATTTATTACATATTCTTACCCAAATTAGGAGCAAACCATGGCTAAACAGAGACACTTTCTTTTAAAAATGGTGGTCTATGTGTGAGAAATTTTGTACCACAATAATGTTTGCACCAGCCATACAAAACCGTCATTTATTTCAGGTCATGTTGATGGTAGATCCGATTAGTGGTGAATTTGTCTTCGATGTAACCATATATTGGCCCCATAAAAAATGGATAAGCATACTTCCTTAAATAAGGGTACATGAATACCTCATTTAAAAGTAAGTAAGCAAGAGTTTTATAAAATGCTCGATTGCCGAGGCATCTTGGTGCTGGGGTACCAGAGATATGAGATGAAACCAAGAAAGGTCAGGTCGTTACTGAGTGGGAAAGAGCCAGGTATTCAATAAGCCCCGGAATTGTGTGCGAACAGGTTGGAATCTAATGTTCAGAGGCAACTTGTTCCAGAGCTTGGAAGCTAGATGGGAATGGCATCTGCCTCCCCATTTTGCCTTCTTGATTATCGGGATGTTAACCAGTGCTTGCTGATCTCTGTGAGCGTCCAGGGGTGGACCATTGGAATAGGTAGAGATACTCCGTTGATCCACCTCCAAACAGGGTTTTATGAACCAGACATAATGCCTTTAATTCAATCCGCTCCTTGACTGGGAGCTAGTGGAGATCCCTGATGGCCCCAGATATATGATTATATTTAGGGATATTTAGTAGGCTTCGGGCTGCGGCATTCTGCAAGGATTGCAATTTGGTTAATTGCCATTTGTCAACCCCTAGGTAAATGATGTTGCAGTAGTCAGTCAGAGATAAAACGAGTGCTACCACAACAGTTATCCTCAACTCCATCGGGAGAAATGGTAAAATCTTCCGCAGTATCTTTAAAGTGAAGTAGCACGTCGAGGTAACCTGGTTGATCTGACCCGCAAAACTGAGCTGAGTGTCACGCACAATGGCCAGGTTTCTCGTTTTGGTCACTGACTGGTAATGGACAGACTTCCCGTGCCCTCCATGCCACTGGAATCAAGCTATCGTACCTGAAGAGGGGTGAAACCCTGAAACCGGTCCTGAGATGCTTGTTACCAGTCCAGTGAGGACCTGGCTTGGCAGTTCGGGCTGGACTGTTCCCATGAGGCACAGGGTCAAGACTGATTTGCATATGGCTGGGTTCAAACTGGAATGGCATGGTGAGCAAAAAAACGATGGATTTAGGCACAGATATCTGTACTGGGGTGAATGCATGACATTGTTCTGCATTCTGTCCATCAACTTTTGTTTTTGCATTTGTCACCCCGAGTGGGACGGGTATGCTCAGACGTGAGTCCCGTGCTCTCCATGCCACTGGAATCAAGCTATCCTGGCTGAAGAGGGGTGAAACCCCGAAACCGGTCCTGGGATGTTTGTTTCCAGTCCAGGGAGGACCTGGCTTGGCAGTTCGGGCTGGACTGTTCCCATGAGGCACAGGGTCAAGACTGATTTGCATATGGCTGGGTTCAAACTGGAATGGCATGGTGAGCAAAAAAACGATGGATTTAGGCCCAGATCTCTGTACTGGGGTGAATGCATGACATTGTTCTGCATTCTGTCCATCAACTGTTGTTTTTGCAATGGACAGACTTCTGCCACTGCCGGCCACCAAGCAGAGTTCCAAATGGGAGGACCAGTTCCAAACTCCATAACCTCCGTCTTCTGAGTGTTTAATTTCAGATAGTTAAGGTGCATCCATTGTATGATGTGGTCAAGACAGCTGTGGAACCTAGCCGACGGCACGTCTTCCATGGAGGATATGGAAATTATGATTTGGGTATCGTCGGCGTACGATAAAAGCGCAAAACCGTGGTCTTTGACTAGTTTGGCCAATGGAGTCACATATACATTGAATAATGTGGGCGAAAGCGCCGACCCCTGTGGGACTTGGCAAGGGAGGTAACATTTGTCAGACTTAAGGTTATCCCAGCAGAACTTGTGTTCTCTGCCTCTCAGGAAAGAGGTGAGGAGGGCAAGCGCGGTGTCGCGAATCCCAATTCCCTTCAGCCGTTGCGTAAGAACTGAGTGATGAACCGTGTCGAACGCGGCAGATAGGTCAAGTAGGATCAGGACAGCCATCCCTGCCACCCCAGTCAATTTGCCATCCTCCATGGCCATGACTAATGCAGACTCAGTGGAACAAACATCTGGTTAGAGATAGTACTAGACGTAGTGACGGTTTTTGGTATGTCCTGGTCTCCAGTCTTCCATTCTCTTTGGTGATTGTGACATCCAGCAACACCATACTATTCCTGGATGTCACAATCGCCAAAAAGAATGGAAGACTGGAGACTAGGACATACCAAAAACCGACTGCCAGAAACAACTTGCTCAGATTTGAGAGCTTCCACCGAGGGCTTTAAGGGAGAATTTGCCCTATGGCAAGTATCTTAGATTACGGCGCAATAGCAGCAAAATCACTGATTATCGGATCCAAGCGGTGGACCTCACCAAAAAACTATCTGATAGAGGTTACCCGGATAGGATACTAAACAAGTGTCAGAAACGTGCCCGCAATCAACCCCAGGATGCCCTTCTTGAAAACAGAGTGACCACAACAGAAGACATACCATTGACATGCGTCACTACGTATAGTACTATCTCTAACCAGGTGACACGTTTCATCAGCAAGCATTGGAGCATCCTCCAAATGGGTAACCTGCATTGGAATAAGCCGTTATTATCTTTTAAAAAAGCAAGGAGCCTGAAGGATACACTAGTCAACATCCACCCTAAGAAAATGGAACAGGACAATACACAAACTGTTTTAAACACATGGCGCTTACCCAAAATTGTTGGTCACTTTCCCTGCGGCAATTGCAGTGTGTGCCACCTGACAACTGTGACAAAAACACTGAACCTAGAAAAATCTGGACACAAAGGGCACACACAAATTGCAATAGTACTAACGTGGTTTACCTTATAACATGCCCGTGTGGCTTACAATATGTAGGCATGACCGGAAGGAAGATCAAACAACGTATATGTGAACATCGCAGCACCATCAGGTGTAAAAAAGCAACAACTAAACTCACTGAACACTGAACACTTCCTCCAGGTGAACCACACCCCCAACGACATGAAATGGACAATAATAGAACAAGTTCTAATTCGCAAGAATACCCAACAAGGCATTTTTGAAAAAGAGCAGCTCTGGTTTACAGACTATCTACTCACAGAAATGGGTTAAACGATAATATTCCCTGGAATCAGTACTACATAGATGAACACCAATGTCTTTAACTCTTTTACTGGATTGGCAGCAGGGTTAGATCCATGATTACATCTATATAAAAAACATTTGGTCTCTACATGTTCAATATAGGGAAGAGATATACAATGAATTCCCTCTCACCTTTTAATTATTTTCATTATTTGGTTTAATTGATGCAATGTAATTAGGCCTGAAGATCCACACCGACACTCCCATTCATTTGATATTTGTGCTTTTTTTTTCACTCTATTTTTGTGTACATTATATACAATCCAGGTATTCCAGGAGCTGATACCGTTTTTGAAAAGAACATATCCCTTTTTTTCAAAGTGAACCCTTCGGTTCCGATGACATAAAAAGGGTTCCCTAACAATGTCCCTATACGTCATCCCGCTAACACGCGACCGTGTTACGCGTCATGTGTCAGGAAGCACTACGTCCCGTTTCCGGTTTAAAAGACCATTGGAACGCAGAGACGGAGATCCTCGGGACTCCGTGTAAGACGATCATATAGGTTTGAATGCGGGTGGCATGGTTTGAAGCAGTGAGTACAGATTTCATGCGGGTGGGCTCCGCTTCATTACGAGTTCCACCAATGAGGTTATGTGTTCACGAATTGCAATTTGATTATGTGTTTTACACCCCCAGAGTGTTACTAGAGCCAGTGCCTTTCTCCACAGTCTCCATGAGGCATGACTAAAGCTAGTTTCTAGTAAGCCCGTTTTTCCTCCCACATGTCTCAGCAGTTATTTTGATATTCGCAATGGCTGTGCATGCGTAAAATTGATTGCATGCTCTCGTGTACTTGCTCAGCTACTATTTGAAAACACGCTCATTTTCAATGAGCATTTTGACACCTACACACGTGAATTAGCGTATTGTGGGTTGATTACTGTGAAATGGGGTGGGTTTCTCACCCTTTTTACAATGGCTCACTGCCTCAATTTAGGTGTGAATTCACACCGGAACATCATGCATGGTATGTATGGAGCAAGGTATGTGCCATGCCTAATAGCTCACAATGGAGCTACGAATGAGAGGTCCATCAAGGTCAGCACACATAGATAACATGCGTTTTGTGTGCTTGTTTCCTTATTTTCAGGTTGTTTCTTTCACAGAAGGCTGGACGATTGCCACACTGTAAGTACACGGTGTGGTTTTTGATTGACCCAGAGTAGGGTGCACCTTAGTGTGTGCATACCACTCATTATAAAAGGTCCTAATGAAAACCTGGTAGTATCACTCACAGGTTGAAACATGTTGACCACCACAAGCACTATTTTAGATACAGACACCATAGGTTAATCTAACCTAACTTGGTGTCTCACTTCGTTTTTAATCATTGTCCTATTGCTCCATATTAAACTTTTAGGGAGTTAAATAAAGACAATTTTAACTTCACCTTTTCACTCACTTACACCACTGCTGTGAATAAACCTGCTCCACTGTAAACAGGTGTTGAAGCACACCTGGGTAGCGTTCGGCTACTCGGGTGGGACCCCAATGATGAAGCATGTCACCAAATAGGTTGGTGAGTGAGGGGTCTTTTTAGAAAAGGAACGCTTTCCTTTTCTTCCATGTTTACCTCCTCATCTCATTGAAATTCTATATCTGTGGGGTTTACTCCTTCATTTGTTTTTGGTTCATATGTCAGGGGGACTGGGAGTATCCCTTTTGAAAATAAACCCTCACTCTCTACGTTCTACTCAGTGGAACAGCCACAGCGGAAACCATGTTGAGTACCGTCAAATAGATTATTGGAATCGAGGTAATGGTTTAGTTCAGAGTTTATGGCTTTTCTCCAGAACCTTAGCTGCCAGAGACAGGCATGAGATAGGTCGGTAGCTTGTAACATCCCATGGGTACAGGGAGGGCTTCTTTAGAATAGGTCTTATGCACGCTTTCTTCCAGTCTAACAGGAAGTCCCCAGACCTCATAGTAATGTTTAAGAGGGGGCAAGTAGCAAGCTGATTTGGTTCCAGACACCATGGATGATGTCCGGCGGGCACGGATCATCTGGAGAAACTGACTTGATGGTCAGTAGGAGATCGTTCACAGAGTCCGCCGTAATTGGTGTAAAACTGGTCAGGTGATCAGTAGTTTCTAGCCCATCCTCCATTGCATGCAGCAACAGTGGATTTTTGGGGACGAAGCCTGACCCAGTTCCCTATACATTTTTGGGAATTTAGATTAAAAGCTAGTATGCTCCGAATTTAGTGGGAAAATAGGTGCCTTTTAATGAAAGTGGTGTAGTAGTAATAATATAATACATAATTTATCCTTTTTGAATTTTAGTAATATCCAATATTAGTGTAAAATTAGGCCTGTGATAGTTTTAAATTTAAATTGTGCTTAAAATAGCATGTCGTATGTACTTACAGTAATGGAGAATTTTCACCCAAATATTACCAATGTGCGCCTAAAATAGCTCAGTTAGTACCTGGTATATTTTTATTTTGAGTAACAGTATGAACCAAGTTCAAGCCAGGGCTACCATTTCATTTTTCCCTAAATTATTGGCGCATTTAAGCTCAAATTCTACCTAATATTATAGTCCATATGCTCCATAAATGCATTTGAAATAGTGCCCAAGATAAGATGCACAACATGACCAAATTCATGGTGAATTAAATTAGGGGTTTATGTTAGCCTAAAATTGTCTCAGGTCTTGTCCATTTGTTTGCAAATTAGTAATCCATCCATTCAAAATTATTGTTCAATATGAGCCTAAATTAAAGACGGATTTGAGCCAAAATTAATTAAAATTCAATATGTGCCTAAATAGGGCACAGCTACTGCATAAAAGTGTTGGTTACATTATACATTACTTAGTGATCAATTCACACTAAGAGTTCCAATACTGAGGTTCTGTCTCGATCCAAACCCGTGTGTTCGGTATCGCAGCACTGACACGATCTTGGTACCAGCGAACCGTAAATGATCCATATGGTATGTGACAGTGTTTTCGCTGTGCTACGAGCATGGATTCACTGAGAAATAGGGCATTCCGTTGTCACTTCATGGCATCCATCTTAGATACGGCATCCATCTTGTTTCTTGCCCTCACATAGTCAATGGACAAAGCAATGACCCCGGCTGAATCACCTTGTTAAGGTCACGTAAGCGTTAGTCCAAAGAAGCTGATGCTGCATGACTAGGCAGAAGCTACCTCCCTTGCCTGAGGCCAATCGTGCTATACTGGTTCTTGTGTTCGTTGGCCTGATCACGATTAGGAGGCCGAAGCCAGTAGCCATGCCCGTTTATGACCCACAAGCATCTCTTATCCTACTTATCAATCTTTCCCACCTGGCTCCGCTCCTCTCCTTCTGGGCTTTTACTATGGGGAGGATACAATTTTTATGATGGGGAGGATCGTCGAAGAATGGGAAACTGACATGAAGACTTGATCGAACACTGGAAACTTACAAATAATTATTGTTTGATATATGTTTATTGTTTGTTTGGGATACCGGGCTAGGCATGAAAGATATTTTTGCAACATTGCCTGAGGACACATTTGGTGTATTTAAGGAGCGACCCACTTTATACAATTCGAACAGTCTCCTAGATTCTGCCTTTGTGTGGTTCCTACGACTTCTGTGTCCCTGCAGTAAATAAACCTTGTGTCTGAGGCCACCATCGAGAAGCCCGTGTCTCTGTTTATTTGTGCACCAAGGCAGGAAGGAACTCAGGGGTCTTTTGGGTGTTGTTTCCCTGACACCTCTGGGCTCTAAAAAGTCCAGAACCTCATTTGGCGCCCAATGTGGGGCGACGTCAACCGGTACCGGTCCAAAGCCTGAAGATTTCGAGGAGCTTCGTGTGAAGATTCCGGAGGGGGGTACCCCACTTCATCGATCCCTGTATGCCGTAAAAGTGGCCCGACGATCTCTTCCACGAGGGTTCCCGCTCCCAGACGGCTACAGAGGACCGCTGCCCTGATTGTCGCCCTGTCTTGGACCCGAGGTGCAGACCTTAGTACGGCGAGACGTAGGCGGGTTCTCCTTGGTGACGTCTTCGACATCTCAGTTAAGTATTAAGTGGGTCGCGCCCAGTCTGATTGCTTTTAGTTGCTCTTGTAAGGATTTATCACTGGTTGCTCTTGTTCGGATAATCCTTTTTGCTCTCTGGGTACGTTTGTTTTGGATTTGTAGATTATCACTGGTTGCTCTTGTTAAGATAATCTTTGGTTTGGTATTGGTTCATTTGATAGGCCTAAGTTCTTTGCGCATTTTGGTTAAAATTTGTCTTCAGTTCGTAATGGCTAACCGTAGTAATTTTTTCTTGTCCTGGTTAAGTTGCAGCAGGAATTCCCGGTTGGAGGACTCGTGTCCGGTTCCTCCAATCGGAACTCCTACATATGAGCTCTATTGTAAACATGGTGTGGGTCCTATCACTTATAATGGAGTGTGGGTCCGTTACACCAGGAAAGATGGTGTCCTTAGTTGGCCACCACATGGTAGCTTTGAAACTAAAATTCTAGACAATCTAGAAGTGAAGTTGTTTAAAAAGAAAGCCCGGCCGGCAATGTTCGATTCTTTTCGCTTTTGGCGAAAAGAAGCTAGACAGAGAGAAATTAGAAAAATAAAGAAGGAACAGAAAGAGAAAGGGTTGACTTTAATGCAGTCTGCTAGGCAGTTGCATGTCAACGAAACTGAAAAAGCAATAGAGGTAGCAAATGGAGAACATAATTTGGCGATTGACAAGTGCTACCCTGCCTTGCCATCGTGTCCTGCTAAGCCAATAGAGGACTGTGAAAAGGATCCCCTGTTGTCTTACCTATTGAGATCACCTCCACCGTACGTACAGGGTATTGCAGCGCCCCAGTTACCACCCGTTGTGCAACCGGCTGCTGGTCAGCCTGGAATAGTTGTTCCTTTTCCTTTGAATCAAGCTCCTATTCTTCCTGTGGTTAATGTTCCTTCAGCACCCCCTCTGCCCGGGTTGCCTATTCCG
Organism: Triturus cristatus; assembly: GCF_964204655.1. Taxonomy (NCBI): domain Eukaryota; kingdom Metazoa; phylum Chordata; class Amphibia; order Caudata; family Salamandridae; genus Triturus; species Triturus cristatus. The sequence goes on along the minus strand of NC_140584.1, from coordinate 71,906,687 downwards.
CCTTTGCCTGCCGTTTCACAAACTGCTTTACCTACTACTTCTACTACTTCTACCCCTACAATTTCATCTGCTCCAGCTTCCCTGTCCCCGAACCCTGTAGACATTCTGACTCCGCTTTCTGTTCGTCGGAAAATAACCGACTCTGTAACTAATATCTTAACTCCTCTCTACAGGTCTTTAATTAAGACACCCGTTTCGGACTCTACACAGAGACGTAGTCAGCTCCCTGGTCCCCATGAGCGAGAAATATTAGATTCGACAGCTCTTAGGTGGATGTCGAAAGCTGTGAAGTATGATGCACGAAGAGTGTTGGATACATTTATGCAATGGAATGAACCAACTCAGCGTTATGTCTTTGACGTGATGTGTTCCCTTTTGCATAAGGAATGGGATGATGATGACTTAGTTTCCGTTCCCACTGACTTGAAACATATTCAGAGAAGGTTCGCTGCAGGAATGGTAATAGGTTCGGAAGTAAAGGAAGCGATAGAACTGGTTCTAGCATACAGGTCTGATTCTCCTCTTCGAGCTCCAAGGGACTCTGATGGTTCTCCAATTACTAGGAAGAAGCAAGGTCAGTATCCGATGAGGGAAGTTCCGCCGATATGGCGCGATGCAGTTCAAGCTGATGCGGCTAATAATATTTTAGCTGCTCCAGCACATTTCCATAGAGTGTGGATACACATCCCTTGGAAGCGGGCCGAAGTATTAGCAGTAAAACAGGCGTTGCCGGACCCGCGTAAGAATCCTGCTGGGTATTATAAAGAGTTAACACAGACAGTTCAAGCATGCGTCATGAATTTGGCAGACATCGAAATGCTATTTGGCAACGTAGTGCCACAGCCTATATGGGCCAAAATTCGCCAGGAGAATCACCCAGTTGCTTTAGGGGGTGATTGGCCAGCTATTGTAGCAGCAGATGCACAACAAGTTGGTGGTGCTAAACCTGAGCCTCTGATTGCTGCTTTGCCTGGCAGAATAATCAATTTGATGAAAACACTGATGCCAGCGTTACGGGTCAACTGGGATAAATTATCAGCATGCAAGCAAAAGAAGGACGAAAGCGTCTCTGATTTCTTCACTAGATTTGAAGAGACCTTCGTAGACCACAGCGGGCAAGATATGAGTACTGAGGGAGGTCAGAGGCTGTTTGTCGACAAGTTTGTGTTTAATTTATTGCCTGAGCTTAGTAACAAGTTGAAGGATTCTGAGAGTGCATGGGCGGTATCGACGACAGCACAGATACTCGCAACTGCTCAGTATTACGAAAATAGAGAAAAAGAAGAGAAGGAAAAGTCAGAAAAGAAGACAAAAGACTTGAAAACTAAAGTTCTTTTGCAACAGGCGTATCCGTCTCGCTCGAATCAGTCAGACTCGCAGCAACAACCTCAGTTTCAGCAACAGCCACAATTCCAGCAAGGGATGTCCCACAGATCTGACTATGGTTTTCCCCGACAACAGTTAGCATGGAATCAGTGTGCCTATTGTAAAAAGGAGGGTCACTATAAGAATGAGTGTCCAGTTCTGCACTCACAAACTAGTGGTGTCCCAGCTCAGAGAGGTCGTGGTGGGTCTATGCAAGCTCTTAGAGGTAGAGGACGTGGTACTATGCCTCCACAGACTGATCGCCCATCTAATTATTTCGATCAGCGAAATGCACAATCTACACAATCAGGTAGATCTCCCCAATACCATGTCGAGGATTACTATGAAGGTAGTGAAGAAGTTCAGCACAGTGAGTACTAGGACAGCCACAGGCAGAGAGAGGGAGTAGTATCCGTTCCAGTTGATCAGAGTGGACCTTATGTCGCAGTAGCTACATCAGGCGTGATTGAACCGTTTCTGTTGGATACTGGTGCAGCAAAAAGTTCAATTATGCACGCGAAACTCCCTGGCGCACCTTTGTCTGGCTCAACGAACATTTCAGTAGGTTTCTCAGGCGCCCCTGTTCACAACCCCGTTTCTGGTCCTTTGTCAATTTCTGTTGGGCCATGTCAACTAGAAGCACCCCTTATCCTGACGACCGGTTGTAATGAGAATTTGCTTGGTTTAGATCTGTTGAAACGCCTGCATGCGACATTGTACTGTTCTCCTTCGGGAGTACAGCTCACGTTGGGCAAGAGAGTCATCTCTCCAATGTACTTGTCGATGGATAAGCTCCCACCGGAGCTGCGTTCTCTCCCTGATAACCTTTGGGCGACTGGTCCTAATGATGTGGGCCTTCTGGAAATCCCCCCTTATGTAGTGAGTCTGAAGGCAAATGTTAGATTCCCACGAATCCCACAGTATCGGATTTCAAATGAAGGTGAACGTGCGCTTTTACTGATCGTGCAAGATTTGATACAGAAAGATGTGATAGAAGAAACTAGAGGAAACGTCTGCAATAGTCCTGTTCTGCCGATTTTGAAACGCACTGACCCTTCCAAACCTCCAATCTACAGATTTGTGATTGACCTCAGAGAGGTTAATAAAATAGTGGTTCCACAGTTTCCGGTGGTCCCAGATATCACTGCATTATTGACGTTGATTCCTGCCTCAGCTACATGGTTTACAGTGATCGACTTGAAGAATGCCTTTTTCAGCATTCCGATAGCCGAGGAAAGTAGGGATATTTTTGGTTTCTCCTTAGGTGGCCGTAGTTTCAGGTTCAAGCGCGCCCCACAAGGTTATTGTGAAAGCCCTTCAATTTACAGCCAAGCATTAAAAAGTCAATTAGATGCTTTTGTACTTCCACCTGGTGTTGCTCTGATCCAATATGTAGATGATCTTTTAATAGCTGCGGACGACAAGGAAACTTGCAAGATAGCTACAATTTCTTTGCTGCGTCATTTATCAGACTTGCATCACAAGGTTTCACCTTCTAAACTACAATATTCTTGCCAAGAAGTGACCTACTTAGGTCATCTCTTGTCAAAGGAGGGAAGAAGGCTGACCCCAGAGAGAATCAAAGCAATTTCACAGATGACTGTACCAAGCACACAGAGAGAAGTGCGGGCGTTCTTGGGTATTACGTCATATTGCAGACAATGGATCCCAAATTTTTCTCTCATGGCAAAACCATTGGTGGCTCTGACTGGAAAAGGTGTTCCGAGTCCTTTGCCATGGTCTCATGAATGTCAACAGAGCTTCTCGGAATTGCGTGATGCGTTATGCTCAGCTCCTGTGTTAGGTACTCCTGACTACGGTAAGCCGTTTACACTATATGTCCATGAAAGAGAGGGTTGTGCGTTGAGTGTCTTGATGCAACAATTTGGTGGCAAACAGCGACCTTGTGCGTATTTCTCATCCACATTAGACCCGGTAGCCAGAGCGTTGCCAAGTTGTTTGAGAGCTACAGCAGCAGCTGCAGTGTCTATTCGACAGTCTGCTGGATTGGTCATGAACAACATGTTAGTAGTCATGGTCCCACATGCTGTGGATACACTCATGAATCGAACGAAAACCCAGCACCTCACCAGTGCTAGACTATCAGGCTATGAGCTGACACTTTTGGCAAGCCACATTCAGATCAAGCGATGCAGCATATTGAATCCAGCAACGCTGTTGCCGACTACTCAGGAGTCGAGTGATTCAGAGCCCCATGACTGTTGTTTTAGAACTGAGGAAGAGACAAAAGGTAGGATTGATTTAAAAGATACTCCGCTACCGGATCCAGATGGTACTTTGTATGTCGATGGATCGTGTTTCAAGCTACAGACTGGTGATGTGACGGCTGCATATGCAGTTACGACTTTGAGTACGGTTGTCGAGACTGCAAGAGTGAGTCAGAATTCTGCCCAAGCTGCAGAATTAATTGCATTGACAAGAGCGTGTATTCTAGCTGGGGAAAGAGAGTGAATGTGTTTACTGACAGCCAGTATGCCTTCGGCGTAGCACATAGTTTCGGTCGCTTGTGGAAAGAAAGAGGTTTTCTCACGTCCCATGGGACTAAGATCCAACATGGACAGTTAGTCAATGACCTGTTGGAATCTCTGACCTTACCGAATGAAGTTGCGATTGTGAAATGCAGTGCACACCGGAAGATTACGGATGATGTTGGCCGTGGGAATGCGTTTGCTGATGAGGTCGCCAAAGAGACGGCCAAGAACATGATGAGCCGAATGTACGTTGCAACGTCTGCAAGATCAGGAATGTGTGAGAATACGATTGAAAGTGTGAAGGCAATCCAGAATGAAGCAACTGAAAGTGAGAAGAATGCATGGAGGGAGAAAACGGGTAAAATGGATTCGAGTGGATGTTGGGTTGATTTGTCTGAGCATCAGCGTTGGATGCTACCTGATGCGTATGTACTTGCGGTAGTCACTATGGCGCATGGAGCGGCGCACATCAGTTCGAAAGGGATCTGTAAGATGTTAGCTCCAGTATGGAAGAACGATGGAATTACTAAGTGCGCGGAGAGAGTGGTGAAAAATTGCATGGTATGCCTGATGCATAATCCTGGCAAGGGAACCCCAACCCCAGCTGGTCACTTTGCTCCCCCTTCTTGTCCCTTTGAAGTGATTCAGTTGGACTTTATCCACATGGACAGATGTAATAATCTCAAATATGTCCTAGTGGTAGTCTGTGCTTTTTCAAGATGGATTGAAGCGTATCCGTTAAAGGATAACACTGCTATGTCCACTGCCAAAATCCTCCTCAAAGAGTACTTCCCCAGGTATGGTATGCCACGGATTGTATGGTCGGACAATGGAAGTGAGTTCGTAGGGAAAGTTATGCAGAGTGTGTGTACAGGTTTGGGAATCAAGCAAAAATTCCATAGCGCGAATCACCCACAGGCAGCAGGTTTGGTTGAGGGGTACAATGGTACCTTGAAGTTGAAACTTGCTAAAATCCAAGCTTCCACTGGTTTATCTTGGCCAGACGCACTGCCTTTGGCTTTATTGTCCACCAGAGCGACTGTACACTCTCGAGTAGGGCTTAGCCCATATGAGATTGTGTTTGGTCGCCCTGCTAATGTCTGGGGAGTCCCTAGGCCCAAGGAGTTCAAACAGATCGAATATCCAATGTTGATTGATTACCTTTTTGACCTGACTGCTAAATTGAGTCTTATTCACCAACAGGTATTTGAATCCTTGCCTAAGCTGCCAGAGAGTCCAGGTCACGCATTGAAACCCGGTGATCTGGTTGTGGTGCGGAACTTTGGACGGACCCGGAACCTCCAGCCAAGATTCGTGGGTCCGTTTCAGGTGCTCCTGGCCACAAGAACTGCTGTACGCCTGGCTGGCAGGAAAAATTGGGTGCACGCTACCCATACGAAGCGTGTGCCTCTCCCACTCCCCTACGATAACTGGGTTAGACAGGGATTTGGTGTAGCCGAAACAGAACCTGTTCCTAGGCTTATCCCGCTCAGTGATGCAGAGTACATGACGGACAAACGATCTGAAATACAGAACTCTGATACTGCACCGGGAACGTTTCCATTGAACCCTGAACAGAGTGTTGTACAAAGTGAACATTTGCCACCTGCAGATTTGAACATTACTGCACCTGCGGATCCGCTGTTTCAAGATCAGACAAGACCCGGAAAGTACAGATATAACCTACGTTCTCATTCCATGAACCAATAACATAGCATAATCACCTTTCCGTTTGAAAACTGTTTTGATCTTATCACGTTGCATTCAGTCAGGAAGTTTGCTCTATAATTTTTGTCCTTTTGTTTTTGTTGTTCGCTCGCCTTGCCATCTGGGTTGCCGTAGGGTCGTAACGTGTGCCTTGTTTTAACTTGCAGGGGGCCAGACACAAGGTCGGTCTCTTCTGTTTATTTTGGGAACTCCCAGGGTAAGCAGAGGCAATTTCTCACCAGGTACAAACCATCCGTTACGAACGGTTGTAGAAGATGGAGCTTCCTGAACTGCGACAAGCTAACGTCATAAATGCTCGTAAGACAAAACTGTATAGAATTCTGCATAGCAAATGTTTCATGATGCAATGCACTCTAACCTTTCTGATTGTCTTAATAACTTTGGTAGGCGGAATCGTTTTTGGTATCCAACTGATTTTTGCACCTGTTACATCTACAGTGCCTCCCCCTGTTTCTGTTTCTCCGACTGTTGTTTCTCTTCATTCTTTTCACCCTTTTCCTGCACACGAGCAAGCGCAACACTCTGAGTTTATAAATAACACTTTCATTCAGCTCTTGCACCAACACCAACTAGTAGTAAATACAACGAACTGCTGGGTGTGTGGTCTGATACCACATACTATGAACAAGGGTATCCCCTATCTGGTTCTGCCCTTTAGTTATAATGGATCATTTTGGGCATTTCAGACCATGTTCGCTTATGCTCTAGAGACCTATCCCCCGTGGCCTCCGCGTTCCACTAGGTATAACTCTGCTAATAGAGCTTTGGTAAAGGGAATTACTGACATGGTTAGAGATGTCAGTGACACTCCGTTTATTCCCAAGGATGAGTTACAAATTTATATGGGTTGGAATGCTACGGAGTACGGCATTAGTTTGGGTGAAAACAAGCGTAAAAGCTCGACTCCGATTTGGGTCGTACCCCACCAAGGTCAGGTCTGTTTACAAGGGAATGGGAGGAATCCGAGAGCTCGACTAGGGAAGAGTGACTGTACTGAAACGTACGTTTTCCCATCACAGTCTTCCCCTGCATTTTTAGCTGCTAAGGGTACCTATTTTGTCTGCAAAGATAGAGCATATACATGGCTGCCTGCTGACTTTTCAGGCTCATGTTATATTGCCCTACTATTACCTCCGACATACACTGCCGCACCGGATTATCACAAGACTAGAGTTGTGAGAGATGTCTTCGACAAGGACGATACAGCTGGCCAAGAAGCAGGAGACTTTTTCAAAGGTTTCCTTCCATTCTGGGGGCCCATGGCCAACAGTAGAAACTTGCGTCAACTAACACGGGTAGTTGAATCCACCATTATTGAAACTGCTGGTGCCCTTAGTAACCTGACAGCTGAGCTTCAAGCGGATCGCCTCATGACGTTGCAGAACCGTATGGTCCTTGACGTATTACTTGCAGATCAAGGTGGAGTATGTAAGATGATCCAATCGAGTTGCTGTGTCTTTATCCCAAATAATGCGCCAACAGTATATGAGGCCATTTCCAAGTTACACAAGATCACTGACTCTATTCATGTAGACAAAGGTGATTGGTCACTGATGGGATAGTTCTGGAATCTGTTATCTGCGTGGGGATGGAAGGTTCTGATAGTCATTGGTGTTTTGTTGGTATTTCTATTTTCATGTTGTCTCATCATTCAGTGTGGTCCTGCCTTATGTGGCCTCTGCGCTGCAACCTGCGTAAGAAGACCACCGGTTTTAGGAGATACGCCACGGGATAGAATAATGCTCCAACAACATATCAGTGACCTGATGAATATAGAAATGGATTCTGACTAGAGCAAGTAATTGCCTATGTAAGGGCAAAAGGACGGTCTGAGGTTCTGTCTCGATCCAAACCCGTGTGTTCGCTATCGCAGCACTGACACGATCTTGGTACCAGCGAACCGTAAATGATCCATATAGTATGTGACAGTGTTTTCGCTGTGCTACGAGCATGGATTCACTGAGAAATAGGGCATGCCGTTGTCACTTCATGGCATCCATCTTAGATACGGCATCCATCTTGTTTCTTGCCCTCACATAGTCAATGGACAAAGCAATGACCCCGGCTGAATCACCTTGTTAAGGACACGTAAGCGTTAGTCCAAAGAAGCTGATGCTGCATGACTAGGCAGAAGCTACCTCCCTTGCCTGAGGCCAATCGTGCTATACTGGTTCTTGTGTTCGTTGGCCTGATCACGATTAGGAGGCCGAAGCCAGTAGCCATGCCCGTTTATGACCCACAAGCATCTCTTATCCTACTTATCAATCTTTCACACCTGGCTCTGCTCCTCTCCTTCTGGGCTTTTACTATGGGGAGGATACAATTTTTATGATGGGGAGAATCGTCGAAGAATGGGAAACTGACATGAAGACTTGATCGAACACTGGAAACTTACAAATAATTATTGTTTGATATATGTTTATTGTTTGTTTGGGATACCGGGCTAGGCATGAAAGATATTTTTGCAACATTGCCTGAGGACACATTTGGTGTATTTAAGGAGCGACCCACTTTATACAATTTGAACAGTCGCCTAGATTCTGCCTTTGTGTGGTTCCTACGACTTCTGAGTCCCTGCAGTAAATAAACCTTGTGTCTGACGCCACCATCGATAAGCCCGTGTCTCTGTTTATTTGTGCACCAAGGCAGGAAGGAACTCAGGGGTCTTTTGGGTGTTGTTTCCCTGACACCTCTGGACTCTAAAAAGTCCAGAACCTCAATACGATGGCTGGCGGACTTTGTCCGCCTGCCACCACAACAGCAAACGGGACCACCCGCAATAGGTGCAGCGGTCCCGCCATTTTCTCATACTACATGTATGGCTATTTCTAAAAGTTATCATTAATACTATAGCCAAATGGAATGCATTGCTATACTATCTCCTTTTCTGTATCGGGTTATAATACTACTAACATGCTAGAATTCCTCTTTGCACTTTGTGCTGTGGATAGATATTGCATGTCTCTTTCCAGAAAAATTGTTCTATATTGGTCATGGACACAAAAAAATTTACACCATTATGCTCATATGTGTGGTTCATTATTCTTAATGTTTCATATACCAACCATCCGTCTCATGATGGCGACGTTATCAAAAAAGAAAATCCCTTTTTACATCTTGTACTGTGGATAGATATTGTATGTTTCCTTTCAGCAAAATTGTTGTGTATTGGACATCTACAAAAATTAATACCACTATGCTCATTTGTATGTTGTACCATTCTTAATGGTTTGTATACCAACCACCCGTTTCAAGATGGCGGCGTCATTTAGAATGAGTTTCGTTTTAGTCCTTTTTTATTTTCTATTTGCTGCTTATGCACCTTTATGGAGGTCATTGCTTCTACGGTGTTAATCATCTGGCCTCTCATAAACATGATTAAGTTTTACGGACGATATTTGCTCAGTTATTATGCTGTCGACACTATTTCTGATTAATACGCGAACCTAATGGTTCATGTTTTATGCGCTGCTAATCTATATTTCACTAGTTATCTTTGGTCATCTTTACTTCTACTTATACTTAATGGTGACTACTTTCAGAATCATACTCAATCTGATTACAACTTATTTCAACTAAGCACCTTGGGTGGAGTTTGAATCTGGCCGTGAATAGATGGTGCTGACATTGGAACGACCTGTGCATAGTCCGCTCTTTATGTTTGTTTCTCTATGGCACGCTCCTACGTAGAGTGCGTCCTCTTACGTCACATTCGGAATTCGTTTAAAAACTTGCCTCGTTTTACTGACAATGTTTGCTAGTCAGTTATCATGCTGTCGGAGCCACCGTAATACGTGAGTACATAATCGCGCCGGCTATTACGCTATTCTTATAAGGGTTTTTAAATATCTCATGACTAGCACGTATAACGTATAAGGGTTTCATATATCTTTTTCAAGATCAGCATGTATAGCGCTGTTGGTGAAGCCCAACAAAACTTCCGTGAGTTACGGACGCTTTTGGGCCCTTTTTTTAAATATATGTCATCAGTTTGGCACTTTGTATCTTACCGTGTGTTTGTATAACGATAGGTGACCCTTTTTTGGAGGGTTAGGATACGGTTGCCATTTTAGTAATCTCGTAAGGAGGATTTGGATATTACGATCGTTATTGGGATAGCTGTTACAAACAGCGTTTTGTTGGTTTTCTTTTCCACAGATTGGGACTCCTATTACACGGGAAATCTATAACTTATACTATAAGAACTTACTAACTCTTGCGACAATCTCGCACTTGATGCTATGACTGCGCGTGAATACGGATGTGATCTTTGAACATACTCTGGTGAGAGTTGCGTTATTTTCTCCTGACGTCAGGCGTTTTTGTCTGTTGTTTTACTGAGTTAGCATAAGGAATTGATTCAAGAATATATGTGTGACATGTGACACCTTTATGTCTTTACGGAGTTTTGTCTCTTTAATTTATTGATGGATGTTCTTGATGACAATTTATTTTGACATCCCACTGACCAATCGTATATGCATGTTTGTGTTTTATCAAGAAATATAGTAAAGTTAATAATCTTTTTGAGTTATGAATACGTCTTTCTATTGTAGAGTAATGTGTTAGTTCACATTATAGCCAACAACTGCCCATTTCCTCTCTTTTTTGGTTTAGCGAACTTGGATACATATGCCTTATATATTTTTTCCGTGTGAATTGGACTACTTTTCTCAGGCTATTCTGCTGCTGTTCTCATAAGAACCAACACATCACGTTGATCCTTAGGTGAGATTACTAGTATTAATTTCTCACTAGGTATCAGCTATTGTTATGGAGATTATCTAGATTTGAATCTTTTAACAATGAATGTGGTTTTATATGTTCTACGACCATCGTTGCTATATACAAAATCTTTTTGTTTTTATATATCTTCTATATTCTTGTTCTTATTTTCTGGTTTCTCTGTATTTCTGCTTCTGTTTTCTCAATCTTTTAGCTGTTCTCCTTTTTCTCTTATTACATATTTTATACATTCTTTACTAAAAACATTTCTCTGAACTCTTCGTGCATTTGAACCCCTCAAAACTTTGGGTGGTTTACTTTAGTTTACCCCTTGTTTTCAGCTGACTACAACTAGTACTAGTCGGATTGGAAGTTCTCCCTACTTTTAAGTCTCGAAATCATTTTAGAAATTTAATAAATTACTGAAAGATTTATATATTTTCTACTAGTAAACCAAATGTATGTGATGTTTGTGTTGTAAGTATGTTATACATGTTTCTTGCAATTATGTTATATGTATTTTTGCATTTTCTGTTCTTGGCTTTGGTCTCTATGCACTTGTTATTATTGATAAGATTAGTGTTGGTCAAACCTGTATACATGGGTTTGTATTTTTGTGTTTTGTGTTTTTGTGATTGTCTACTTATATCGTTTGTCGTATCACAATTTGTGTCTTTTTATGTTATTCTCACAGCCCTGAAGAAGTTCCTTGGCAAAGGGACGAAACGCGTTGGCTGTTTGCCGTCTATGTTTACTTTTTTGGAATAAATTGGAAATATGATTGGACATCAAGTATGGTTTACATGACTTTTATGTTGAGTGCACCTTCCTTTTGTTGATTGTTGGAGAAAGCACTTTACATCATAAGCAATATTTAGGGTCGATATATATTGGCTTTTCTTTCCTGTACGTCAACACCAGGAAAAACCTGGCTGTGAGGGACAGAAAAAACCCAGTAATGACTACCACACCCTGGGAGTTTTCTCCCAGGTGTATGGGCATTAGGTTTTTGTTTGTCGAAAACATACTCTGACTTTGGAGGTATGTTTTAAAAAAAGAAAAAACCTTTGAAAATTTTTACGGCTGGCTATCATGGCTAAGATTACCATCTGTCAAACCTTTCAAACAATCACAGGAACCACTGTGAGAGTGGTTCTTTCAATGTACAGAGGTGTACTCAGGGATAGTGGACAACTCTAAATTTGGTGTGCAGAGGTCTCTCTGGATGGCAGAGGTAAAGTCCTTCACCTTCCCAACGAACTACCCCCCATCTTTCAAACTCTAAATCAGACTCTAAGTCTAAAAATTGACTAAAGTAAGACTCATATCCTTTTCGAAATACTGGTATCCAAAATGTGGTGCAAGCTGATGCCACAATAAGGTTATGATGACATTTGTACATCAATTCATCATCATCAAATAAACTTTATTCGATTCATTGAATCATAAAAGTAAGCATCATACATAAAACATCTTTAACATTTTCCAATACAACATTTGGGGTGGATAAATATTTAGATTTCACAATATAATTTTTTTTAAAACATGATCTTAAGCTTTCAGAGTATTTTATCACTATCCGAAAATAACTGCATGGATTTAAACCCTTCAATTGCATTACCTGGATTTCCTAACACAATTCATATTGTTTCCTAATTGATAATGCAGTTCTAATAAAATTAAGCACAGCACTACAGATGACAACCGAAGAAAAAGATAATAAATAATTAAAACCCTCTTGATGCGAACTAGGACAAGTTTCCTTCAAAATCGGCCTAATAAAATGGGCCGTTATATCCTTATATAATGTGCAAAAGAGCATAAAGTGCATTGTGCTTTGTTGGGCTAAATTATTACATAAGACCAGAGTTATTAGCCCAGGTTTCCAGACGGGCGAGAATTACCCTCTCAGCACTTTACATGTTGCATCAATTAGGGATATGGGCCGATAGCATACAGGATCATTCCTGTTGACTTTCTTATATATCGGCACCACCACGGCCTCTTTCTACTATTTTTGCTTTAAAAACATTTGCCAAAAATGGAGCCCATAATTGGAGATTGCCCTTAAACATGTCTAGGGGTACCCCGTCTGGCCCTGGGGCTTTTGCAGAGATGCCTTTTATCAGCGCCTCTTCAACCTCGCTGGCAGAAATAGATAAACTCAATTGGGTCGCAGTTTCCAAGTTAATAATTGTGTGGTCTTTTTGATGTTGCAAGGATACGCCGTTTGGATTAATTATTTTCAAAAAATGGTCTACCCAGGATTCCCCTGTTATAGTTGATTCTATGTTTCTAACAGCGTCTGTAAAAAAAGGACGGTTTATGACTTCCCAGAAGCCCCTGGAATCCTTGAGAGCGCTAGCTCTCTCCAAGTCTTCCCAGGCAAGTCTTCTTAATTCATCCTTCCTGAGCCCAATTACTTGTTTATAAAGTTGTCTTGCCGAACTTATGAAGGCCTTATCACGGGAGATCATGTGCAAGGTTTTTTTAAGGTCTCTTTGGGCCCTAGAACACTCTGCATTAAACCATCTAATTTCCTGCGGGACGTTGTTCTTCTTCACTACCGTAGTCAAGTTGTTGGCGACCTCTTTACAAATGTGTTCAAGGCACTGTATGACCACCTCCGAAGTAGAACCTCAGATAAACATGTCAAGACCTTTCCAGTATTAGCTTTGACAATACTCTCTTCAAATTTTACAGCATCTATTTTAGACCATTTTATTTTCACCCCCTGACTAGGATTATAATTCATGAAATATTCATCACCTTTACCCTTTGCTGCCATTATTTGCAGACTAGTCGTCAGAGGGTTATGATCACTAGTAGGATTAGGTTCTACCGAAAAGCTTTCCACCAAATGTGAAAATGTACATAATATCAGCATGAAATCTATAGTGTTAGTCCTGCCCCTGCCCATAAATGTTGGATACTGGATAGGAGGGGTACAAACCAGAGTATCAAAAAAGCAGAGATCATTGACTATAACTATATCATTTAATGCTTCGCCCTGCGGGGTATGTTTAAAATGAGCAAAAGGTTGGTTTTCAATATCTAACATCCCACACGCCGCATGCTTACTATAACGGCATTGGGTGCAATTAAAATCTCCTGTCCATATTATGCATACAGGGAAATGAACACTCGCAGCCTTATTAATCTCCTCTTTAAGGGTGTTAATAATCCCACTCTCATATTGATCAAAGTTATTATAATACCAATTAATCATTAGTATTGGGACTTCAATTAAATTAGAGATCAAGATAATCTGGTACCAGGGTGAGTCCACAATATTCTTTATCTTTACTGATCCATATTTGACAGAGGTCATGGTCACTAAACCTCCCTTTGCCATCTCTGCAAGTGACAGAGTTGCATCTCCTGTAAATGTACAAAAGCCGTCAATAACCACTTCCTCTCTGCACCATGTTTCCTGGAGGCAAATGATATCAAACATCTTAATATATAATAGCCAAGCATCATCAGAGGGTCTAGTTCTAATACCCGCAATGTTCCAGGAGACCATTTTCAATGCATGGGCATATTGTTGGTCAATGGCCACCTTATCTCCCCTATCTTCAACAATAGGCTGTTCTGCATGCTCAATACTTATAATACCGTTAATCCCTTCTTCGCAATCTGTGTCCAGATGTAAAAAATAATTTGGACTATTAACTAAACCAGATAGTGGACGAGGGGCCTCAGTACTTTTTAATGAACCGGGGCCTATATTAGATTCATTCTTTAGGGAATCAGTATTCCTTCTGTCTCAAGTCATTATAAATATGAAGTTTAAATATTGGCTATTTTTTGTCAGACTATTACTCTATTTAACCACATGCAGGCACTCAAAATAGTCGAATGTTTAGGTAATGCAAGTCTAAACTAAGAGTAAGTTTGTGCTACAGTTAGTAGCTAATTAGGGACACGTAAAGATAGTCAATTAGCTCCCAGCATAATGATACATTTATGCTTTAAATAAACAGTACATTTGTTCCCAGCTAAACAATTGATAGATGCCTATTAATAGGGTATGTATCCTCTTAAAAGGTGCCCAAAATAGCAGTTATTATTTTCTCGTACTAATGGTTGAATTGAGATCAAATAAAGGACTAATATGTACTAAAATGAGGAACTTCATAGAACTGCTGTTGTTTTTTGCCTAAATTATAGGTCAATCCTTTCCCATTGCAGCACTTGATATGCACAAAAATAAGTGGACATATACAAGCGAAACAAGGGCTCATATGTCTTGTGAATTTACCAATGAAAACTCACATTTTTTCACTGTTTGGAGCTCTTGTTTTCAACCTGAGCTTTGACGTGAGAGTCCCAAGTGGTGTTTCACCTACTGTAATGCTCTGTTAAAATTGGTTTGTGAGCTGTAACCTAAGTGCCCACCTTTTGGTGAGATTTCTTTGGACAACTAAGGTAAGGGACTCTGGATCAACTGATGCGATGAGGTTGAGTAAGGATGACTTTCATCTGGCTCATCCTGTCATTTTTCCTTAGATAAGCCTAGGTCAAATAATGCCCATTCTGTATTTAGAATATAGGGCCAAAGAATGGTGATAACTGCATACTCCCAAATTAACTGGGTGCTCAAGGAATCTATGTTCTAAATAGTGCTGAATACAATATATATACCTCATGAACACTCAATATCTAAATTAAGTTAGATTCTTTTCTCTCATTGGTACATGGTAAAGAGATCGGAGATGGCTGGTACCTGTATTTGGAAGCATTCATAATTTAGATTAAGGACTAATTTCACTGAACTTAAACTCCTTCGAATCCATGTACATTAGTTATATTATTAGGCGTATCTAGCTAAAAGAACTCCTTCTTGACTGACCTGGCTGAGTGTAGATAATTACAGTGCTGCCAGTTAGCAGATGAAAATTGCTTTACAAAACGGTGCAGTATCTGTCTAAGAATAGGCTAAGGGATGCTCTCTGCCTGGAGACATGGCAGAGGGCATGCCCCTATCTCCACTATCCCCAGGTTATGCCTTTGAACATAGTTACTAGAAACAGGATGTGTTCGATAGAAGGCTGAAGGTAACAGTACTTATCCACCCCTGCTTTGGAGAATGTTCCCATTTGAGAAATGTCCCTTAATACTTTGTAGACTTAAAACAGTAAGTGGCAGTGTAAATATAAGTGAATGAATGGTGTGCAAGGATTAGATTGGGTGAGGACCCTCCATTTACTAAATTATCAACATCACCCTCTCAATACAACTTTCTATTAAGGCAGATAAAGCTGGGAAAGTGTCAGAAGACTCACAGAGTCTTAGACTATAAGAGGAAGAACCAGTATTGCTATTGACTACAGCTAGAAGAACTATTTATCTTGCATTTTTTTTACTTTCACTTGTCTTTTTTATCCATGACTGGTACCTCCAATCCGTGGATTCTTCCTCTATACCACTGGTAAGACTATTTGTTTTGGTGCCCTATGGTATCCCTACTGACCTGAGCCCTGAACGAATGAAAACTGAAGACTCTCGTTGTTTTGCATATCCACACTAAAAGAGGCTGATGGTCTGAGGGGCTGGAGAGTGCTGGATTGTCTGTAGTCTGTTGCGCAGCCTACCGTTTCCCAGGTTAGGAGACGACAAGTAATGAGCAGGAGGGGTGGCTCAGGGCCCTACCTACTCAAGTGCCCTAGAGTAGGAGAGCATCCTGTCTGTAGAGAAGATGATGTTATACTGGGCCCTGCAGTGGAGGGTCCTACATGAAGAAGGATTCAATGATCAGAGAATTATGCTGAGCTGGAGTCCTCATCTATGTTGGAGGCACTTAAAGAAGGAGCTAAACTTTCCTGTAGCTGTGTTAAGCTCCCTTCCCTCTGGACTCGGTGTGCCACTATGTGCCCCCACTGGAGAATAGAGAAGGCTTCACTTATGAAAACACTGGAAATCATACCCAGATCAGTGGAAAGTTTTAGATTGTGTGCAGCTTTGTTCTGTCTTCTTGCTTATGCTCTGAGACTGTAGACATAGCCAGTGCAGGGAACTCCTAACCACGATTAGATTGGAAGCTGGTTGTGAGATGTGCTAAGGTAAAGTTGTGCTGCCATCAGTTGTAAGAAAATTGTAACAGAGTTCAGCAGTTCCTGAGTTATGGCCACATGACGTCTGTATTCCTTGCGTATCACTGATGAGAACTCAAGGGTTGACCTGAGAAGATCCATATTGTGTCCCACAAGTGTGTTTATCTTTCCAACATATGCATCACTGTGACTGGTTCTACCATGTGAGGACTACAGGCTTGAGCCTCAGTGGAGGCTCATGACCTGAGCATGGAAAAGCACACAGAACCAGCCCCTCTGTTGCAGACTCAAACACTACATTTGCCAGCCAAGCTGCCTCACTGAAAAAAAACTGGGGGCAACAACACATTAGGGCACATCAATGACAGACAGTTCAAGAAGCTCACTGAGCTTGCCAGCAGGAGAACAAGAATTTCTGGGGTGTGCTTGACCCCTCCACCTACACAACCTTTGTGTTATAAGTGTTAGGTGAAGCTAGATATTGTCTGATCAATACAAAATTGTTTCCAACCAAATCGTGTGCAGCCCATCTCACAAGGGATCTTTTGTTATTAAAATCTGGTCTATCTGGAGTGTGCTTCATACCTCCTGTAAGAGACATTCTGGCCCATAGTTATGTTACTGTGAAGAGTGTAGTTTAAAATGCTTTTTCTTTTCCAGAATCACTGGCTGGTCATTGATATGTTCAATTGTATTAGTTTGAATTGCTGAGCTCTGAGTTTCTAAACCACAACACCTTTCTTGATCAGCCTTGGAACACTCTGCCTTGCTATCATGTGAATCCAATGTTCAAAGAATTGCATGAGTTTCAGTTTTGGCCTTGAGGGAGTGGGGTTTTCTATATCTTAGTCTTTGGGAATAATCCTTAAATAACCCTTGACACTAATTGTATGGACCTTTCTTCATCGACAAGGAGAAGTATAAAGGAGCAATCATCTGCATTAAACATGTGACAAAAAAATCATTGAAGACCTGTTGTATTGTCAATAAAGTAAATATGTGTGAGTAAAAGGGTTTTTATTTTCTATTCTTTTAGTTTTTAATCATTTTTATAAGAAGTAATATTTTTTTTTAGATCTTAGCATTAAAGTTGATACAATCAAATAATCGATATTTGATTATAAAATACCATACAATATTTGTTATGATAACAGTTAATAATTTAATAACACAACAAGAGTTCCATCAAGGAAATTCCATAATCTAAATTAAATTGGGATAGAATAGAGTAAGGTGTCAGTTCAGATACCCAATAAAGTGTTCTCATTAGAGGATCAATGCATAGATTGACAGAATTCACAGTTATAAATCTGCAGACATTAAAGAAATAGGCTAAGCAACCTCTCCTGTGAAGACTTTTAAGAAGCTCAAAGATATATCATCCACAATCTGAGGTCCAGACAGGTCTTCTCATGAATCAGCCTTCCTGTTGCCTCCTCTCCTCCCAGTGAGAACCTCACTATCAGTGTAAGTATGTAGCGAGTAAGTGAGCTCTGCAAGTGTTCTCCAGGCCGAAGCGGTCCGGAAGTAAACATGGAGAAATGAAGAAAGATGCTAAGACAATGGTTGACCATGTAAAGTCAAATTCTTAGACTGGCTGTATTATATATGGCATTTTAGACCTCAAAGAAATTGTGCTAAACATGTATCACTTTGCCTCACGTTTTAGGGGAGAGTAAACCCTGAACACAATTATGGGGGGGGCAGTCACACCAATTGCTTGACACCCTGAAACTGCTGGAATATTTTGGGAGTCTTGCTTTGTTGCACATTTATGTAAGAACAGTGGTGTACAAAAAATATATTTGTTTTCTTAAAGCGTACAGGGGAAAATATCCTCATAAGCTCTACAGTATGTAAGGCTTATTTGCTATATTTGCTCTATCAAATTTAGGGTCATTATTTATCCCCAACACTTTAAAAGAGCACTAGCCACCATTGCTTGTAGGTGACCTTCATACTGCACTGGAAACATATAGTTCACTTGCAGAGCTCACTTACTTATGCAGTGAAGGGCTTGTCTAAGAATTTTTATCATGACTGCCTTTAGTGCCCAGCACCAGCATGCCTGCACCTGCAGGAGGTTGCTTTGTCATCTGGTCAAGGCATGATGTTGTGTGTCATGTAAGCATGCCTGCAGAGCAGATAGCTTTTAGTTAGATAAATAGAAATAAAAGATGGGCTGAGCCTGAGTGCCAAGGCAAGGGTGTGTGCAAACATGATCCTGCTTGACTCTGCCTATGTAGACTGTTATCATCAAAGACTACTATAGAGGCCAACTCCTCCAGTGTCACTGGGCCCTGTTGCCAACAGCTGCCATCATCCCTGGGTGCTCTGCTCCATTTTCGCAGTGAGTCAAGCCCACCAGTGACAACCAAAAACCTTCCTACTCTACCTGTGTGTTGTCTCGGACACTAGGACAACAGGAGATTCACATGGGTACGCAGTCCGGCAACTCATGGATCTTGACCATAACCTCACCCAGCAAGGGTATGTTTGGTCTCAAAACTTGACTAAGGTACTTGCAGATGAGTCGGTGCACCTGGGGCTGGAGCTGGATGGACACCACTCACCAAAATGTCTTGACCAGATCCAGGACCACCTTATTAAGAGTGGAATGACCTAGCAACTGCTGCCCACAACCACCCGCGGTGAGGGGGCGAATAAGTGCTTATGAAGTAATGCCTGATGGGTTTCCCATTCCTACTCTGGGCCTGTTTCTGTTAGGTTATGATAAATGTTATCCTCCACCCAATGCCTCTCTTGAGTCTACCTCTGATTTGACCTGCTAATAAGCATTGCAAACTAGCATTGTTTGTTTGTGCCACTCAGGATTTACTTATTACACAGGCAGCCCTAACACTCATTTTTGGGCAGGTGGAGCGCAATATTCATCATCAGATTTTAAACACGATCAAGAAAGGGAAAGGCAGAATTGGGAGAATGAAGCAGGCAGACAAATATGTGATGCCAGGACAAAAGAAGGCAGTAATGCAAAAGAACCAGAAACACTGAGATAAAGAGGCACAAATTGTACAAGGGTGGAGGAAGAGGCATGAGTTTGAACCACTTCTAGGCAACCTTGGTATTGAGTAGCCTCAGCTTTCAGCAGCCCAGACGCTGGCTTCCAAGAAAAACCTTTGCCCCTGCACTTATTTTGTTAACAAATTACAAAGCTTATAAGAAATACTAACAAACACTTTCACAAAATGTATCCTGTCTCATACATGGAGACCTTGCTTTCAATGAATCCATTTTGAGTTTCAGTGCTGTTCTTTGATGGTGGAAGGTGTTAATCTGGCCCTACAAGCTATAGACAAGCTATGTTAGGCAAATCAGATCCATTTGATGAAACAAAGAGGACCTTCTCAGACACCCCCTCTTCTCAGCCACTGGCCACTTGGTTGTGGACAAGCAGTAACACTTCATCTTGAATAGCAATAAAGTAAAGAACACATTGCTTGGTAGTAGTTAATGACCAGTGGGATTCACTCTGACGTCAATGTTTCTGTGAATGAATATCTTCCCTAATTGGCACATACATGATGGATTATGTTAGTGCCATTTGGGTAGCGCACGATCTGCATCAGCATGGTCTTGTAGCACTGTCATTTGCTCAGCTTGCTTTACACAGCATACTGCTGTGGAGCACTAATGACAGTACATTGAAAGAAAACCGCTGACCCTTTTTTATTAACACCTTTTCATGGTGGAACTCCCAGTAACTGACAGTCCTCTCCTGATGGTCTGTGCTCACTTACTATTGTCACCAAAACCAGGCAAATCTGATAAAGCTTCTAAATGTATGTTCCATTGAATGTCACCTGGCAGAGGGATCTCCTCTGTGTTTTTCTCTGTTTTAGCCTCCCTGCGTGAATGGCATTACTGGTTTTGGTACTTATAAGGGCCTCTGTTTCTTGGACCTGTAAATCAGGGCAGATGCTTTTTCCTAAAAGATTGGTGAGAACTACAGTGAAACAAGGTAAGCTAAATAAGAAAGACAAGAGGTGACATTGAACATGAAAAGCACATGGGGGCTGCTGAAAATAAGGAAAGGAAGGGTATGTGTTAATAAGAAAGAAAATAGGGAGAAAAAAGTGAAAGGGTGATACATGCAAAGAGGCTGATAGAGAGTAGCATTCTTTCATTGATCAATAGGGACAATGTTTGTGCCAATTCGGGGTAATTAGTCATATTATATTTGAGCAGACAATCTCCTTAGGTAGGCAGCCTTCTGACTTTATCCTGTTTTGTCTAAGGAGGTATTTCTGGAACCAAGGAGAGTCTGCTAAGATCTTTCATGAGTTTGAATCCCTAGCTGGGCCAGCTATGCCTATTATCCTTTTCAGACCAATAGATTGAGTACTATTAATGTGAATAATATTAATGCCTGTCATTTACAATCGTTTGGCCCAGAACAACTTTGGTACTAGTAGCTATAAGAAAAAGTAAGCTATTATTACCAACAAGTATTACTGTGCTTGCAATGTCTTTCAACTTTGTTCATCCCTAAAAGGGCTTGCCAAACCGGCAGCCCAGTACTCTGATACTACCACATCAGGAACCTGTCTTTAATCATTGTCTCACAGACTCACATTTCTGATTTTCATTACTGCTTTTTTAAGATACCAGAGTGTCCTATATCACAGTGGACATTCGTTTGTATAGTGCCCTTTCAGCATTTTTCTCCCAATACTCCAAAGGTGTGAAATTGTACAGAACCGCCTCTGCTGTGCAGGGTCACGTCCTCAGAGTGGCACTGAAAACAACTGCACATCTGATGAGCTAGTGGTCTAAGTTTGAACTGTCGCACTTGAACCATTAGTGTTCTTTGGAACACTGAGGCACAAATGGTCTGTAAAGGAGAAGACTTCAGAAAACATGTCTTCACGGCACTCCAAAGACAAGACTTGTGCCATACCAGTATGACTGACAAGGCAGAGCCGGAAAAAAAAATCAAATTATGTGATTCAAGCCATGTGGCGATAAGCTGCATTACAAGCGTTGAGCTGTCAGTTACAGTATAAGGGTGAGATAGGGCCTGCCAGGCAGTGGGAGACATGTGGTGACATGGTGGCAATGGTGGCAAAGTGAGTATAGCAAAAAAAGGTTGAATGCTGCTGGAATGTATGCTTGTGTATGTGAGAAAGTGAATAAATGTGTGCTTCAATATATGTACATGCTTGAGGAAGATTCTCTAATTTTTCCACCCCTCACAACCAGATGGTTTCACTCCTGTTATAATGGTGACTCTAATATACAGGTGGTGATTCTTGGGTTATTGTGGGAATCCATGGCAGGAGGATGCCTACCCATTTTATTATACTGACCCTGTCATGCTGGTGCCCTTACTGTGAGGATCTATAGCATGATTGCACCTACTTCTAGTATAGAGCTGGTCATAGTGTAGTGAAGGTACTTTTGGCCATATTATGGACACACAACGCATGACAAGATTATAACATGGGTCCAGATATGTTATGGCCATCCTTGGCATGAGATACTGACAAATGAACAGGTTAGGTACAATCTATCCATTTGTTGTATTAGTAATTGAACATGCTTGATGAAAGTCACACCAAACACACATTTCCTGAAAATGAAAAACGTGGTATTCATGTAAATCATTTTTTTAATCTACTGATAATTTGTTGTTTGGGGGAACTGACACTACTTTTTTTTTTAATTAAAAGCTTGCATTTGATAGTAAACTATGTGTATTTTCATCAATTGAAAATCTGTTTGATTATTGCATTTTCAAATATATATTGTAAACACCATTTGATTAATTATTGGTGTCACCTTTCTTCAGAATAGTCATGGAGGTTGCTAAAGGGTACCGGCATGAAATTATAAAGTTGTTTGAGGACTTTGAATATTTGATCAGTTTGGGATCTTTACAGACCTGTTTATAGATGCTCACTGATAAGGTACTATCACATACACTAGTGCCAGCTCCTGTGGGTTCCAATGTGTATCAATTCCAAAAAATTTTGTCTGTCATGGTTGGGTCATCTTTGGAACTGATATTGAACCATACCAAGTGCACACTGATGCTTTTGGCTAAAATTTTAAAAAATATATATTTTACTCTTGGATTCAGTAAAGAACTCACTCCTGGCCTATAAACTCATCTGTTAATTCTATCCCGTTTTCATCAATGTTACTTGCTGATTGCACTTCTAAATGTGTCACTCGACGCCAACAGCGGATGGCGGTCTCTGAGTGAAGCTCCTCGGGATGAAGCAGACTGCATTTAGTTTGATGCAGTTTTGAGAGCTTTGATGAGTTGCGGCAGGCGGCCGAAGATGGGCAGACATGGAGAGATGCTTCGGTGAGCACTTTTCAGACCGGAGCTTGGCTTGTTTTTCACTTTCCCTTCAAGCTTCGCGGGTTGCAGACTCCGGCTGCCATTTTGTGCTGATGCTCCTCAGCCTACGTGATGTGTGAGGAGATTTGTTTACCAGCTCACCATTACTAAAACGGCTATTACTAATGAGGTTCTTGTCTAAAATAATGCTCAAACAGCTGCCAGTTGCACAATGTGCTTGACTTTTCCCTTTTTCTTTTGTGCTTTGTGATTTATGGTTAAATACATGCCACTTGGGAACTTGATTAAAGCAGAGTAAGATGTTTCCACCATTTTGAGAGCTCTGCTTACTTTTTCCTCAGCATAAGCAGCACAAGCAGTCATAACTTTGGATAGTCTATATTACAAATGGGCTTCAATTTGTTTTTCCTCACTTTTGCTTTATATGGGACATTTGAAAAAGCTGGGCCCCCCCATGTCACGCTCCACGCAGTTCTTCATTAAAAATTCAAAAATATTTACGGAATTTTCCAAAATGGAGGATTCTATAGTCTCTTTTTCTAAAAGCTCATCGCATACAGGCTCTGCCCCCCTGCCATGGGGAAAACCAGTACCAAACATTTGCAAAAAGACCCACCTACCCCACCAAAGCCTGCTTCTCCTGTCTCCCTCGACATACTATTGAAAGAGAAAAGAGCACTTTGTCCATTTATGGAAGAAACAAATTCCAAACTACAGTTCCTTCCAGAGAATTGGTCGTAAATGAACGAATGTCTTACAACAGTAGAGCATAATGTCTCCTCCTATGGTCCTGCCATCAACAAAGTTAACACTCTTCCCTCTCAGATTTCTACTCTACAGAAGCAGGTTGAGGATCTTGAGATTCGAAACAGAAGAAACAATCTACGTATTTACGGACTGCCAGAAAATTCATAAGGTCCCGACCCCTTATCCTTCTTCAAGTCATTCCTTCCTAAACTGTTGCAGTTACCAGAAGGAACATCACTTAATATCTAATGGGCTCACAGGCTTGGTTGTCAACAATCAGGTGCGACCCCTTCTCGGAGACCAAGAGGAGTTATCCTGTATTTCCTTGAATATACAGACTTATTCAAGGTTCTTTCAGCAGTCGAATCAATCCAAAGAATGACATGGTCGAGCTCCACTTAATTGTTTGCTCAGGATTGCGCTAGAATTACAGAAAATAGACGTAAAGAATTTCTCAGCATGAGACCTGATCTACGTTCTTTAGGGGCTCAATATGGGCTCATTTTACCCATGCATGTGCAAAGTTACCTATAAGAACAAGACTACAACATATGAAGATCCAATTAAACTGCGAAGTTTCATAAATTCTTGCAAGTCCGAAGTTATGGACTTCTCTGGAGCATCGCCATCTTGGGGTGTTTTGCTGTTATTTAACTTATTATAGTTGCTTCTGTTCTCATTTTTTGTTTATGAATTTTAACTCACAGTTTAACGATTTATAAATGTTCTTATCTAGTTACTCTATTTTGTAAACTTTTACTGTTTTTATTCATTATTTTCTTCTCCCCCATTTATAGGATTGTTGATGTCTACGTCTGCCCCACATCCTTGTCATTCCAGAGTTGGTATGATCCCTTCTCGCACCTTGGTGTGTTTGATCCAAATGTGTCATCTGTTCCATGAGGCTTCACCGCCCCCCATTCCTTTATGGTGTTCTTAGGTATGTTGTGCCTTTTTTCCTTTTTCATCTTCCTCTGTCCCTTCTTTATATCTTTTTTATAGCTTCCTCTTCTTTGTCTTTTTTTCCTTTTCTTCATATACATCTTTTTTCATCATTTCTTGTATTACTTCATTAATTCTGCATATAGTAGGATTGTTTTCTGGTATGTTTTTTGTCGTTTAAAGTTTACATTGGTTGGTGTCTTCTACATATTTTCGTTTCTGCCTCATGTCTTTGAAATGTGTATCTTGGAACGTCAGGGGTTTAAATTCTCCTATTAAAAGGCAAAGGGTTTTAACTCATTTGGCTAAATTGGAAACTAACATAGCTTGTATACAGGAGTCTCATCATGCATCAGAGGAATTTTTAAAATTGGAAAGAGGTTGGGTAGGGGCGGTCTTTTTCTCACTAGGGGATGGTAAACGGAATGGGGTTTTAACTCTTTGACGTAAATCCCTTACTGTTAAATTACTTTCACAATGTTCTGATGGTAATGGACGTTGGTTATTTACCAAATTGTTGATTGGAAATGCTCTCATTTCTTTACTTAACGTATATGCTCCTACCAATGGGCATTCCTCTTTTTGGACTTCCCTGGCTCAACAAAGTACACATTGTATTGATGAGCACTTCATTCTTGCAGGAGATTGCAATCAAGTCATAGACCCTTTTTTAGACCGTAACTCAATGGTTTCTTTCGTCCCCTATAAGGCTCATAAACTTTTTCTTCAGACTATTAAACAATACGAACTTATTGTTGCTTGGAGGCTCTGCAACCCTACTAGAAGAGAATATACTTATTATTCTTCAGCCCATCACACTCCATCTCGTTTAGACTACTTTTTTATTTTTCATAATATTTCCCAATCATTAATAGCTGCGGATATTGGATCAATTCAAATATCCGGCCATGCTCCTACCAGTATTTAACTCAATATTTTACAGAAACCTAATACTCCTAGAAGATGGCGTTTTAATAATGCCCTTCTTTTAGATCCAACATTTACTTCCTCTTTTATCTCCTCCTCTAATGAATACTTTTTATTCAATCAATCTGATACTTTACCTTTTTTTGTTATATGGAATGCTTGTAAAGCAGCAGCTAGGGATTTTATCATTGGTTATGTTTTCAAGAAGCACACAATCTGGCGTGAACTAACTAAATCCATTTTAATCAAGATAAAGACATTGGAGCATTCCTATTACTCTTCAAAGTCAAAGGATTGTTTAACTGAACTTATAAATGCTAAACTTCGATTTAATATGGAGTTGCCAGATAATGCTTCAACATATTTATTAAAATCCAGTGTGAAATTTTTTTGGTGGCCAAAACAAAGCAGGGAAAACTATTAGCTAACTACCTGAAAGTTAAACATAACAAACTTAACATAGAATCTATTATGGATAATCAACATATATTGAAATTTAAATACACCGAAATCCTGGATGAGTTTATTCATTTTTATAAGACACTTTACACGTCAGAGACCCCCACTTTAGAAAATCATATTTCCCAGTTTTTTTCTGATATCCAAAAACCCTCTGATACCCAATCAGATTTTACATTCTTACAATCTGACTTATCGCAAAAAGAATTCCTTGCCGCTTTACTGACACTCAAGAAAGACAAAGCTCCAGGACCAGATGGTTTTACTGTTGAGTTTTTTTTTACATTTTGCACAATTGTTACTCCCCAAATTATACAATCTTTTAGATTTCTTCTTACATTCAGGTAGATCCGCTGGATCTTTTTCAGATGCCTTAATTTGCCTTTTTCCCAAGGAAGGAAAGGACCTGCGATATTGTAAAAATGTCTGACCTATCATCTTAGTTAACATTTACTAAAAAACTTTTTCAAAAGCTTTGGCCATACGTTTAGAATCCTATTTACGCAAATTATTAGGAAAGGAACAATCTGGATTTGTAAAGGGCCATCTCATCACTGACAATACTCGTTTATTTTTTTATATTTTGGCCTAGTCTTCCAAATTACCTCACTCTCTATCGGCAATAGCCTTAAATGCAGAAAAAGTGTTTGACAGAGTGGAATGGCCTTACCTTTTCCATACACTTCATTGGTTTGGTTTTGGACCTAAAATGATATCTTTAATATACATTCTTTACTCTAATCCACGAGCTGCAATATGGGCAAATGGGAACACATCTCAATTTTTTGAATTAGGTAGAGGTGTCCGTCAAGGCTGCCCTTTGTCTCCTTTCCTATTTAATTTAGCCTTAGAACCATTTTTGTCCAAAGCACGTCAGAATCACAATATAAATGGATTTGATTTTCAAGACACTCGCATCAAATTAGCAGCATATGCTGATGATATATTATTATTTTTTCCACAGGCTCAATCTTCTATTTCTGCATTTCTACAAGAAGTTGATTCCTTTGCTTCTGTCTCTGGATATAAGTTAAATAAAGACAAGTGTGAAATGTTACCTCTAACAAAATACACTTTCAAAGATGATTTTACTGTCTCAAAATTTACATGGAACCCGAAACATATCAAATATTTAGGTTTATATTTTGCTCCTTCCATCCCGGATACAGTCTCTCATTGTATGGATAATTGTATACATAGAATGTCCACATTGACCGCCAAATGGCACCCCTTATACTTATCCTGGTGGGGTCGTTTGGATACTCCAAAAATTATGTTGACTCCTATAATATTGTATACAATTTCTAATATATTAGTATCATTTCTCCAAAACCTTTTAAGAAAATAAATTCTGTTTTATCCTCTTTTTTATGGCATAACAAAAAATCATGTATGTCACTATCAAAGCTAACACTTCCAAAATCAGAAGGTGGTGTCAATTTTCCTGACTTTCGCATATATCACAAATCCTTTTTACTACGTCAATCCTCGAAATGGCTGGCTGTGTCTTTAGAGGATTCTCCTTTATGGGTTGAGCTTGAACACTCTTCTTTCTCCCTTCTCATTTAAAGAATATGTATCCTTTTCACGCATCCAATTATTCATCGTCCGGGTCCGAAGGGGGATCTGATGAGTCTGATTCGGGTGCGACAGGGGCCCCACAAGGAAGAGGGAGAGGGCAATCCCGGAGGTACAACAGAAGGAGGGGTAATCAAAACTTTTACCCTAATCAAGGTCAATGGTGGCCACCGGCCCCTTGGGGTTACCAACCACCTCCTTTTCCGCCACACATGCACACCTATCCACCTCAGCAGCAATTCTTCCCTAATCAGTCTTTTTTAGAACAGGGACAGGGACGCAGCAGAGGCAAACGGAGAGGAACTCCAACGGTCCACTGGCAACCAGACCAGACATTTCCCAACACTCGGAGCAGGAGGGGCAATCAACAACCACCAACGAACTCGACCAGCGAGTAAATGACCTCGTGGTCAATCTCAGTTCAAAAATCCTTACGATCGATGAACAAAATGTCCTAAATAGGGGTTTGGGCTTTGTTCCCACACACTCAGGTGATCCTTTCACTCTGAGATGTGAAATCGAGAAATTCTTCAGGAAGATTCGGCTGCATTTCTTCTTTAAAGAAAAAGATTTAGCAGTCCCAACCCTTGACAACGAGAGCAATGTTGTGAACACTGGACTTCGTCCTAAAAGTACTTTTACTCCTCTGCCTCACCAGGTCCCCTCACAAGTCTCTACCTTTGAAAAGGCGGTTGTTCATGACTTGATGGCATTGTATGACACCCGGCCCCACTTCTTTTGTAACTTTTCTAAGAAGGATAAAACTGCCCTCAAGAATCTCACTAAAGACACGTCGGTTATCATCAAGCCGGCAGACAAAGGCGGGGCGACAGTCCTACAAGACACTGTCGTCTACCGGGCTGAATGCCTTAGACAGTTATCAGATTCTAAATCTTATCGGGCCCTAGAGTCAGATCCCACTCCTAGACTCTCCCTAGAGATCAAACAGCTGGTCGAGGAAGGGGAGGCAGAGGGATGGATAACATCACATGAGGCCAAATTCCTGGTGACCAACAACCCAGTGATGCCCTACTTCTACTGCCTCCCCAAAATTCATAAACAGCAACGACCGCCTCCTGGACGTCCCATTATTTCTGGGATTGGTTCATTATTGGAACCTCTGTCCAAATTTGTAGACGTGTTTTTACGACCTATGGTCACTGAGATGCCAACCTATCTCAAAGACACGGCTGATGTCCTACGAATTTTACCTGAGGTTGAATTCAACTCTGATACTGATCTCTTGGTTAGCCTGGACGTAGAGTCACTGTATACGTGCATTCCGCAGCTAGAGACCCTCGATGCCATCAGAGGACTTTTGGAAGCACGTTCTTTGGACAGCATCACCCCTGTGCCTTTTATTATGGAGTGTGCCAGACTGGCCATGATGGAGAACTACTTCAAGTTTAAAGATCAGTTCTTTCTCCAGACATCTGGTACTTCGATGGGCAGTGTTTTCGCGCCTAGCCTCGCCAACCTTTATGTCCATCTATTCGAACAGAACTATGTACTCAACCACAGCAACCCATATCGTCATCAACTGTTGCTGTGGAAGAGATACATAGACGACATCCTGGTGGTATGGCGAGGCACAGGCGACGAAATTCATGCTTTTCACTCTTGGCTGAACCAACAGAATGCGTATTTGCGCTTCACCATCGAATACAATAAACACCGGTTGGCCTTCCTAGATATCTCTATCTTTGTTCACGAGAACTCATTGAGTTCTGAACTGTACAAGAAACCCATGTCCAAAAATTCTCTGTTGTCCTTCAACAGCCATCATCCGAAGGCACTCCGGGAGAATCTTCCAGTTGGCCAGTTTCTGCGGATTCGCAGAAACTGTTCCACCAGACAGTTGTTTGATAAACATGCTGAAGTACTAGCTACACAATTACAATCACGACAATATCCTAAACGTCTAGTACGACAAGCCTGGAAACGGGCATCAAACAACAACCGTGATGCCTTACTGGACACCGACGTGTCTAGGACTACCAACGAGAGACTCACATTTGTCACCACCTTCTGTACTGTGTCCAATCAAATACAGAAAACTGTACGGAAACATTGGCAGATATTGAACATAGCGGCTGGCAAGATTTCGCCTCCCTTATTTGCTTTTAAGAGGGGCCCAAGTTTGCGCGACAGTTTGGTCCACACAAGACCGCTGTCATATCCTACTTGTGAGACCAATACTTTGTGGTCATTACCTCCAGTTCGAGGCCATTTCCCGTGTGGCACTTGTAGTGTCTGTCCTCAGACCATCAAGACCACATCAGTGGACATAGGCACAGAACGTCCCTGGATATTACGCAACCATACGAATTGTAATTCAGAATGCGTAATTTACAGAATCACTTGTCCATGTACCCTACATTATATAGGGTACACCACACGTAAAGTTAAGCTTCGCATAAGCGAGCACAAAAGTACCATCCGCTGCATGAGACAATCCACCTGTATGACTGAGCATTTCCTAGCCAAAAAACACAAGGCTGAGGACCTCAGGTGGCTTGTACTAGAATGCCCGTTTATTCCCCAACATATAACGGACGTCTCCCAGTTCTTATTTGCCAAAGAACAAAAATGGATTTTCAAGTTGAAGACTGACACTAAAGGACTGAACGACAACATACCGTGGGCTTCTGTCTACACTTAAGTCAGCCAAACTGCTTTACTGCAAATCATCTAAATGAACACTGATAGTTGACTAATTCTAGTCGCTTGATCACCACGAGATGCATTTCTCATTTTGAGGAATAAGTTATTCAACCCCTAGCGGGAAGTCCAGGGTTCAGGTGTCGCATTCCTCCCAATAAGACACCTTTATATGTCAACTGAACAGGTGTTATTATAGCCCCCAACGGTTTGCTGATATGTTAAGTTTTATATTCACCCGTGTTGATCCTGTGCTTATTGTTGTCCTCAGTTAATTTCGGGGACTCAGATGGATCGCCTTATAGGGAGAATATAACTGACCAGTATACTATCTGGGTATTGGACCGTTTAATGGGAATCACCACCACTCTGACCCTCGATGTGACAACCTGGATGTCAGTTCTGTACTCAACTGGCAGTAGAGGGGCTGAAGTGAATACTCTTCCTAGTAGGATTGATTAGTGGGCCCTTCAGGCCACTATCTACATTGATGAGGTTGCTTTATTTCTTCAATATGATACTTGTTTCTGCAGCCTCGGTTATACGGACATAACTATGTATCCTGCTGGGACTATATGTTTTTCAATTGTCCTATTGTCATGGGTTGTCATCTACTTCTTGTCCCTGTACCCCTTTTTTCAAGATTCAATCCCTTCTTGAAGTCTGTAAACAACTAATACTAGACTGTTTAACCCAATTTATATTTAATTGGAAGATGGCAGTATTAACTCACCCTCCCCCGACTCCGTTGACTTATAACACTAGAGTGCCTAAATTGCGGATGCGACATCCCGTTTGGATTGACCCGCATCTGTGGTTTAGCTGTTCATTTCTCATTACATTGTTGCGACGCTTCGCGCATGCGTGGGTAGATTCCATCACTCACTGGCGCATGCGCGATAGACATACGAGGTTTTCATTTGAGGAGTGATCTATATTATGCTCCGTACATCCATACGCTTGCGGTTTCACCATGTGGCGACCTACATCTCCATTATTACTTCCGGAGAGACCAATATGTCTGCAGACACGACACTACATCAGAGTGTCCAGCGCTGACGCATGCGCATTTGATATTTGATACTTCGTTAGCGTCTGATCTAGGCGCATGCGTTCTCTTGTTTACACGCTCGTGTTTGCTAACGAAGATACACAGCTGACTTCAATTACAGACAAGCACGTCATACGCAAGCGCTATAAAGAGCATCCTCCCCTTCCTGCCGATACCTCCCAGACAGCTTGTGAGTCAGTCAGAGGTATCGACGGACAGGTAAGGTAGGAGGCTGCTTGTCCTTGTAAACTTCTTTTTGGATACATCTTTCATCCCAGACTTATTTTGTGGAGCAATGTGGACACATTTAGCCACTAGAGTTAGCCTTCACTAACTTACAGCATTCCCCTATTCATATAGGTAACAACTATTCATAGTTTTACCTGCTACTGGTTTATACTATATGACTGATAGGGGTTTGTAAAGAGACATCATCTAAATAATACAAGATATATCTTGGGAGTCACGAGGTCTTGGACTTTTTAATTAATGTTGGTCTTTTTTTGATATGTTTAAAAATACGTGTGTTGAGCCTTGAGCAGATGGGTATCAATTGGCAATCTGTCTGGCTTCTTTCTCCACATTTAAACAGAGCGGTGCCTCCTTCTCCGAGCAGTCAGCCGGGTGAGGTGAGGCTTTTCTCCCACATAAAGCTGGGTGAGTTTCTCCATTTTTTACATACAATTGTATATTTAAACATCGTTATGAGTTTCTTTGTTAATCAAGGCGATGCTGATTCAGCTCTGCCTATTGGCGATTAGTAGTTTTGTTTTGATATGCATGAGGTTTATGTTTATATTCTTTTTCAGGAATGAAGACATTGTCCTTACGCTCAAGTACGAGCTTTTTCTGGTAGGGTGGCAAGTGCCACGATCGTACCCCACACTCACATTTGGTTTGCATGGGTTTAGCTCTTTCACTTTATAATTAGTTTGGCAGTAGCTGTTTTCGTTGTTTTTTCGGTCCTGATGAAAGCCGGGTCAAGTGACCGCAACGGCTGAAACATGTTGACCATGAACCAAGAATTAGCCTGTGAAAATTCATATCAGACTATAGGTTCTTTTAGACGTGAAACTTGGTTGATCCACATTAAACACATTTTTTGATCAAGTATTCATTTTTAACCTCACATCACTTTCTAGCACTGCACATCACTGGAGCCCTCGATTACTTGGGTACACACCCTGGCAGGAGGTCATTTTCTTTCTGGGTATCACTGGCCTGCGCACCAGGCAGAGTCCTTGGGGATCTGCTACCCCGGGCTCAGACAGTGATTCCTTGGAGTTCCAGATGACGATGCTCCGCCAATAAGGGTGGGCTGATGGACTCCTACCTCCTGCGGGGGGGTGTCTCAACTATTTGCAGGATCTTATGTACTTCTCCACAATAACTTTTGGTCTGCTATTTTGTTCTGAACGGACTGTGCACCTTCTGTTGGTTTCATTGTGTCCTTTTCACGCAAACCACGATCCCTGTCTTCTCCTATACTTAAATACACATGCAAAATGTTGGAATTCAACTTATCTCTAACACCTATGGATCTAGATTATTTTTTCTGTTCTACAGTATGGCATAATAAAATGATATTAATACGTGGTAAACCTGTGTATTGGAAGTCTTGGAGACAGAAGGGCTTAATTTCCATACATCAATTATATCTACAAGATGAGATCATGCCCTTTTCACAAATTAGCGGAGTCTTTAACTTACCTACTTCTTTTCAATCCAAATGTAACCTCCTGAGACAGGCTATACTAACTGCATATACTCAGTTTACATCTTCTTTTTTTTAAGTTCAAAATATTGTATTACATTTATAATAAACAGTGACAGTACAAAAAAGAGTACAATAAATAATACCCATGGAAATTACATAGTAAATGGAGAACAATGGATAAATATAGAACAGGTATAGTGTAAATACTATTAATAATAATTAAAATAAAAGGAAGGGAAAGGAACAGGCATAAATATGATATAAATGCAAATTCAAACAGAGCTACTATCAACCATAGACAAGAGCAACTGATATAATAAGTAAGTAAGTAGATAACAATAAGTCTAAGAAGATAAATAATGATCAATCGGTTTCCAAAATGAGGGATAAGAGCTACAATTATGAGTAATACCATTTAGAGATAACTGGGCCCCTCTTCTAGTACAAATAACCCATTACCACCAAACATGAACAGATAATGATGAGACATCTTTCCAACATGTTGTAATGGACTTTAAAGCAGCTGATAATTAAATTGAAAAGTTTACATTCTAAGTCAGATAATTCTTTGGAGAGAACAGATTTACAAATCACTAATTTAAATGAGAGATCTTCATGAATATTGAATATTTTTTGTATGGCCTTCCAAACTTCATTCCAAAACTTAGATAGAGATGTAAAATCAAAGAGCATATGTCTGAACGAACCAGTATGTAAATTACAATGCCAACAATTTGAACTTGGAAGAAGTTTAGCTTGAAATAATCTTAAGGGATACCATAAGCAATTAATTAGAATATAAGAATTTGTTTGAGAAAGTGATACAGGTAACTATCCTGAAATATTATTTAACCATATTGATTTCCATGTATCACATGAAAAGGATATAGAAAGTTCATTATTCCAAAATGTTGAGATGGTATCAATATTGTTACCTTGAAATGTATTCATCTTCTTGTACATTAATGAAACAGCATGAGGCGAAGAGGATACAGTTTGAATATAAATTGATAAATCTGACATAGTAATTGAAGGGATAATATGAGGAAAGGAATGTTATATAGAATTACACAACAGTTCATATTTAAGGAGATCAGAAGATGGTAAATCAAAATGTTCCTCTAAAACATCAAACAGTATAAAAATATTGTTATTATAAATATCTTTGAGATAAAAAATACCACCTTAATCCAAGAATGCCAAAATCTAACAGTTCGTGAAAGTTTTATATATGGATTATACCATAATGACATATCAACAGTGTTAGACATATTTGATTGAAGGAGTGAGTCGAGATCGTTTAATATTAGTTTTGTGGATTTTAAAATAATGGATTTATGAAATAATATGGATTTATTAGACATGGTTAACAAAGTATACAATGGGAACGGAGTTATTAAATGCCTTTCTATAAGAAGCCTTGTAGGAGGATTAATTAGGTGGTAATGATTAAACCAAGGAGAGCTTTGTTTTAAGATAAATCCTTTATGGTAATTAAAAAAGTCTGGTAAGCCAAATCCTCTATTAAATTTAGCCATTTTGAGTTTTTTATAACTAATACGAGGTGCTTTATTGTTTCAAAGAAACTTAGAAAGGAGTTGATCAACAACTTTATAAAACTTCATAGGAAATTGAATAGGAATCATAGCTAGGGAATAACATAATTTCGGTGCTATAGTCTTTTTTTTTTAGTCAATTTTCCCCTACCATGACAGATGAAGCGAAGAAAATTTAGATATGTTATCCTTAATATAATTTAAAATAGGTTCACAATTTAAAGATATTGTGGTTTATATAGGCGAAGAGAACAATATGCCAAGGTATTTGATTTTATCTCTTTGCCAAATAATTTCTTCTATGGGTAACATATCTGGGGTACAGTGACTATTTAAGGAAGAAATTCAGTTTTATTGGTGTTAAAGTGTAACCAGAAATTATGGAATGTGATTAAATAATCTAAAATAAAGGGGGGACTGAGGATTCAGGATTACTAATGAATAGAAGTACATCATCTGCATATGCTAATGTTTTAATAATAACCTCATTAATATTAATACCAGTTATCACATTACATTTCCTGATGGTAACAAGCAAAGGTTCATAACAAGGAGAAATAATAATGGGGAGAGTGGACATCCTTGCCTGGTACCTCTAAAAAGGAAAAATTGATCCAAAATGTGACCATTAATAAATAATCGAGCAGTAGGTGTAGAGTAAAGAGCAGTTATCATACGTATAAACAAATCACCAAAATAAAATACTGTTAAAGTACGAAATAAAAATTGACTAGGAACTTTGTCAAAAGCTTTTTCAGCATCCAATGCAAGTACTCCAGATGGTAAGGTTAAGGTGGATCCCTGTTCGATGACATGTAATAAAGTTCTCGTGTTATTGACAGAATATCTATTTTTCATAAACCCAGACTGATCAGGATGGATAAGAAAATCTAAAATAGAGGTTTATCTAGTTGCAAGTATTTTGGCATAGAGTTTACAATCTTGATTTAATAAAGAAATAGGGCGATAATTTGATACAATTGTAGGTTCTTTGTTGGGTTTAGGTAATACAACAATCAGAGCCTCAGTAAAAGAACCTGACGTTGATCCTGTAGAACTAAAAAAGGTAAAGAGTTTAAACAAATGAGGAATAAGTTGCAAAGGAACTTTTTTGTAAAATTCAGCAGGAATGCCATCAGGGCCAGGGGATTTATTTTGATTAAGAGATTTAATAGATAGTAGAATTTCTTCCTCAGTAATAGGTAGATCTAGTTTATTTCTAGTTAACTGAGGAATTTTAGGCAAACCACAATCAGCTAAAAAATAATCAATTAAAGTGAGAGCATCACATTTAGGCTTATTATATAAGGTAGCATAATAATTGAGAAATTCATTAACAATATCTTTTTGTGATAATGCAATTTTCCCACTAGGACCATGAATTGAATTTATTTCTGTTTTATCTTTTTTAATACGTAAATAGATGGCCAAAAATCAGCCAGATCTATTAGCATTAAAACAGAATTTGGCTTTAGAGTTAGAAAGTTGTGTGCCCGCTCTTTTGCTTAAAATTTAATTGAATTCATATAGAAAATGTTTGTAATTTCATTCTATATTGTGGGTTATTGGAAGTGATTTAAAGTCACTCAAATTTTGAAATTTGTTTATCTAAATCTTTAATTTTCCCATTGAAAGTTTGATTTTCATGTGCCATAATAGAAATGGAGGCCCCCCCCCTGATATATGCCTTGAAAGCATCCCTCTATTCACCATAGATGTAGAGCCTTCTGGGTTGAGGTGAAAGTATTCTTGAAGTACAAATACAATTTTTGGTTTATTTTATTCTTGGAGGACAATGTTAGTGTTCATGCGCCATCTAGATTGAGATTTGAAGTTTAAGTTAAGCTGAAATATCATGGAAATCAAGGCATGATCTGAAATGTCAATATTGGAAATATTAGGAGTAACCACTGAGTTAATTAATTGTCGAGAAACTAGTAGATAATCTAATCTTGAGTATGAGCTATGTGGGTTAGAAAAAAAGGTCAAAAGTTTTTCTGTAGGTAAATGTAATCGCCAGATATCCACCAATTTTGTGGTTTTGAAAAAGGATTTAAAAGTGAAAAATGCCTTAGATGGTCGAAATTTTGCAAGGGAAGATCTATCTAATAAAGGATCAGAAATGAGGTGAAAATCTTTTCCAACTATAAATGGAATGTTGCCCAATTTGATAACTTCAGTAGTTAAATTGGAACAAAAATCAGGGTCATCATCAGCCGTTGGACCATACACATTAAGTAAAAATAAAACTGTATCATGAATTTTAACTTTTGCTATGACGTATCTACCTTCTGAATCTGAAGATTTACTTAAAATCTGACAATGTAGCCTTTTTGCAAAGGGTATCACTACTCCATTCTGTTTACCCACAGCAGGAGAAGATATAACAGAATCCACCTATTTTTTATTCATAAAATCCAAAACCTTATCTTCAATATGTGTTTCTTGTATGAAACAAATATCCGCTTTACATCTACCAAAATAATCTAAAATTTTTGTACGTTTTACAGGATGTCGTAAACCTTTGACATTGAAAGGAGACTATCTTAACGTGTGAATATTAGCCATATTAATGTACGAAAGATGTAACTGAGAAGAAGAGAAAAAGTTGAAATAGAGAAAGAAGAAAAATAGTAGCTCTAGAGAAGGGTAGTAGGAAAGAAAAAAGGGGAAAAAGAAGATACAAACAAACATAGAAAAAACTACAACAATTAAACATAAATAACAAATTTGAAACGCACACACACTTTGCAAGCATGACCGAACCATCGGAGCCCTGTGAAGAAATAAACAGTTAGATTAACCAGAAAAACATATTATAATAATGTTCAAGTATCAGGGTCATGTGTATCCATAGACTGTTGAGAGTGCTGATCCAGAAATATTCGTAAGTCTTCATGTCGTTAGAAGGACTTCGAAAAATTATTTCTAAATTCGCATTGTCAAAGGATCAAAAAGACCATACTTAAATCCAAAACTTCTTAACTGTGGACGAATGTCAGTAAATTCCTTGCAAGTTTTCACAGTACCTTTAGCAAAGTCTTGGTGAATACATTTTTTATTACCATTGACCATTAAAGCATTAAAGAAGGAATTTCACGTTCTGCTTTCCTTATCAGGACCAAATGAGGGTGACGCAGAACCTTGAAAATCATTTGTCTTGGCTTTGTTTGGTGAGCATTACAATGAGAAGGAATCCTATGGGCTTTATCTATTTCAAATTTCTCCGGAAATTTGATGTGCAAAAGGCCAGGTAACAAATTCTCCAAACATAATCTACAATTGGAACCTTCTACATCTTCGGGTAAATTAAAAATGCGTAGGTTATATTGTCTGTTACGATTTTCCAAATCCAGGAGAAGAGCAGACATAGGAGATAGTTTTGCTACAAGTGGTGAAAAGGCATCAATTTTAACTTTATTGTCTTGGATTTTGATTGCATTATCTGAGACCTTCATCGAAATATTAGCCATATCTTTGCGCAAATTTTTTATTTCAGACGCAATAGTATCAGTGCTAGTGCGAATTGCCTGAATTTCATCAAGTATTAAAGTCAAATAAGGTTCGCTAGATTCCACCACTTTAGATTTAACAGGGGGAGGAGAAGTATTTTGTTTCCTCTTATTATATGGAGTTTGCATATTTTTATTCTCTATCTCTCTGAAAATAAAAATTAAGCAGCCAAAAATAACCAGTATACAGAAAAAAGATAATCTTAATGAAAAAATCCTTCAATAGAAGCTGGTGCAGCAGCTAAAACCGGCTGGGAGAGTGGTTAGGCCAAAACCATGCCCTTTCCTGAATGTTACTCCGCCCCCCCCGACAGGCATTCTCAGCAGTACCTTGGTAAAGAGGTTGATGCAGCACCCGGGAGGACAAGGAAACAGCTTCCGGTGTTTTGCCAAGTTTAAAAATCACCACAGCAGTCAGTAAATCCTTTAAAACGCTATTGCCAACATAAAAAAAGTAATTCTGGGGGTTAATCGTCCCAAAATCGGCAATTAAGGGCTTAACGCGTTAAGGAGCTCTCCGGGGGGCGGCCATCTTGATTTGCACGCTCGCGCGTCCCCCCTCAGTTTACATCTTCGAATGTTCCCACATCTTCACCTGTTAATAAATTACATACTCTTCTTTGCGCCAGCCCCAAAGCTTCTATTATTTATAATTATTTACGTACGTCACGCATCACTAGAGACAAAACCAAAGTGGAACTTACATGGGAACAGGATCTAGAGATATATTGGTCAATGTCTCTTTGGAACAAAATATGGACTAAAACCAGGAAATCTTCCAGAGTGGCAAACACTACGCAAATACTCTTTTTCATATATAATAGACTTCTTTTATGCCCGGTTGCTTTAAATAAAAGATATACAAATCTCTCAGACACTTGTTGGACATGCTCTTTCCCACAAGCAGATTTATGCCATTTACTCTTTGCTTGTACATAACTTTTGTAAAAATGTCTGGTCTCAAGTTAAATTAATCTTCGGGTCTAGCCACCCTTTTTCTATCATTAATATGTTTTTAGGAAGTCTCTCCCCTGTTTGGACTAATTGTACTTCAAATAAAAAGATTATAGACCTGTTGATGGCGGTTCCTTTCCAACAAATAACTAAAAAATTGAAAGATTTCAACAAGTTATCTTATCAGGCATAGTGGTATACTGTGTGTCATAATCGTAGGTTAGATAAAACTTTCATATATCCTATTCATATGGCTACAAAAAGATTGCATTTATGGTTACTTATCGCACTGTTTATTGATGCTAGTTCTAAAAGATCCTTTTCCTTAACACCTATCAAACAGGAAGTTTCTCAACTTCCTGGACTTCCCTCATGTTGATATTACATTAATTTGATTGTTTAAGACTTATTGTTGCAATCATTTACGTGGATTGTAATTTTTCTTTATTCGCACCAATCCAATTTGTATGTCTTTTTCACTTTCTTTTTTTCAGGATATGCTAATCTGACTTTTATACTTAATCATTTATCCCTAAGATTCATTTGGATTTGTATGCTGTTTATTGCCTCTATGCATTGTGTATTAATACTTTGAAAAATGTTTTTTGTTGTTATTTCTTTTTTTTATTCACTAAACTTATTTTGTACTGAAAATGTGTCACTGCCCTCAATTTGTTTTCAAACAATGATTAGGTAAGAGGGTATATCATCGAATCACCTGTAAATCTGTCTATGAGTTGTATGCCGTTTTAAAGTAATGTGACTGAATCCTATGTGCTTTGTGATTTTTCATATGCTACAGCTTTTTACAAAAGTCCATTGAAGAAAAACCAGGGAGTTGATACAGCTGTCTTTTAACTGTGTTCAGTTTTGACTAACATGCTTTAAACCATTTGCCACAGACTTTCCCCTCAAAATAAAACTAGCTGCAAATTAAATAAATTCACTGTTAGTATAATAACATCACCTTCTCTGAACACTTCCTTGGCCTTACTGGGGGCCGTGCCCCCCAAAACATATACTCCAGGCTAAGCCCTGCTGGTTCCTTGTAGTATTATTTTGCTCCTGGATTCTGCTTTGGCTGTTATTCCGTTTTAGTCTTTCTAGTACTTTGCCTTTTCTCTTTCCCTGTGCCTGGTCATCACTGCTACAGTCTGATTACTATTATTTTCTGCGAACTGACTACTGTCTCCAGAGCAAATTCTTCTTAGGAGGATTGTGTGCCTAATTTTTTTTTTCTGCTTGGAAATCAAGAGGGCAATTATCTTCTGAATGCTCACAAGTGTCAGCAATAACATGACTACCTGTAGAGGTCGCCATTACCTGGGCAAGCAGACACCAGATCACCTGGAGGACCCAGTCAGATGTCCTAGTCATGTCAATTTATGGTGCAGGGCTTTGGATACTTCAGGTTTATACAGGCCTACTGAAAATAGAGAATGCATTTCTGAGAAGGCTACTGGTTGTAACTCAAAGCACATCTACCTATATGTGACATGCTGGACTGGGGATAGGTTATATCACTTATTATTTTAGGTTGCTCTCACTAATGCTGTGGTAATCAGTGTGTACCAAGCAAAAAAACACCTTTAACCAGCGGGTATTGTGAGATTGTGTTAAATTAGGCAAATTTGCATAGATTCCTTAGCTAGGCTATGTAAAGAAAGTGTGTATCAGTCTGGACATGCCAGAATTGTTCACTAACCCAGATGCTTTTTGTTTTTCTTGAACAATACAGTTAAGGCCCGGTTTTATGATCTGTGTGACAATGTTAGAGAGCACCTTGACGTCTCGAATGGAACGTTACTTGAATCACAACATAGAAGCCTTCTCACGGGTCTCAGGTAAAGGCGATGCAATACCTGGTGACATTTCTGGAACCTGTTCAGTGTTCTACGATTCATGCCTGCCTCAAACAAACTATGCACTTTATACTTTTTTTGCTAATTTACTCTCTCTCAGAAAATTCTTTCTGATTCCAATTTTGAAGTAGGCTGGGTTTAGACAATGTAGACTTGCTATGGTCTATGTTAAATCCCCATCCTCTATCTCGATTTGTTTGGCTGTAGCCACATGCATACTATATTCGATCCATTTGAGGAAAACACTTTTAATACTTGTGTTAGTCTTGCTTGCCCCATGCCTGAATGCATTATTTGCACAAACTTTTATGATAGGTATGTTATTCTGGATAAAGACTGTATTTTAGGGTAATTATAATGTATGTTTTAATCAAGCTTTATTGAGCTTTTTATTGTGCCTGGAACGTTAAATTAATTTGTATTGTCTTGTTGATCCATGAGATGTTTTGTACTAACACTTTCTAAATATAATTGTTTTGTTATGGTTCATTTTAACCGAAAAAAGAATAAAATGAATGACCATGTTAACCCATTGACGTACAGAAGGGCCCACTCTTGATTTCCAAATCATTGAAATAGTGTGCTTAGCTAGTATTAACAGGAGATCGTCAAATCTAAATTTGTTTCTGAAAATATTTTATTGAACTACAGCCATATACAATTCTGCATGTCATACTTTCCCCTCAACTTTTTCACCCACTTTCCACACTCCCCCACCAACCCCTCCCCCCCCCCCCCAATTCCACGCAGAGATCCTTTTTCAGCTTCAAGTGTCCTACATTACCCAGTTTGGGATATTTCACTTCAAGCTACTGCAAGTGTGCAGTGCGTTTAAGGGATTGTAGAGTTTTGGGGCAGCTGTATTCGAACCCTGTGTCTGTCATTTAGTGTACTAGGTGTACCAGGTATTCATATATGTGGTAAATATTGTTGACAGTCTACGGAAGCATCTCCATAGCCAGCAATGCCCACAATTTATTGGAACATTCATGCATCACAAGAATTGTTTGTGGTTTCCATTTTATTTCCAGTAATAGTTTTGCCGCCAGGAGTATATGCAGTATCAGTCTCCAGTCAGACTGCGTGAGGCCATTGTATGCCTCCGGTCAAAGGACCAAAACAATATTTGCCAGTTCCATTAGGAGAAGACATCCCACTACTTATGCAATAAGGCTAAGAATCTCTTTCCAGAACATCTGTATCTTATGTCCACCATATATGCAGTACATCCCCTTCCTGCCCACAACCCCTCCAGAAAAGGTGGTCGTCTGACCCATACATTTGTTTCAACCTCCTTGGAGTTTTCATTATTTTATACATTAATTCTCCATTAAGTACTCTTTTAAATATTGTACTTATGTCTGACCACAGGCTTTCCAATTCGCCAAAGGATATTGTTTCCTCAACGCACAGTTGCATTTGTTCATCATTCTAGGTTTTGGATTGCCTCTGTTAGTACTGAGGAAATATTGCAAATTAGGATTTTGGCCTGGCATATGTGAAAGAAAATTTCTCCAATCCTGGAGTGGTCTAGTCCCGCCTCTTTATATTCTGGGGGCAAGACCCAATGCTGGAGTTGGAAATAGTGAAAGCAGTCATCCTGTGCCAGGATTGAAGGCGAGGATTATGCTTTCTTTTCTGACCCCCACGCTGTTCTCCTTGTTCTTTGCCAACCTTCTGGGGGTGTTGGCAGCGATTCAGTCCTTTTCACCAAAAATAAGGGGTACATAGGCTCCGTGTCTACTCTATGCAGATGATTTGGTAATTATGGACTTGACTCTAGTAGGCCTGCAGAGGAAGTTGTCCAGATTTAATAATTATTGTGAGGCTAATAACTTGAAGGTGAATCTGAAAAAAATAAAAGAATCCTTTTTTGGGGAAAAAGGGAAGCCGTATAGGTGGTTGTTAGGTAATAGCAGGGTTGAGGTTGTATTGTCCTATAAGTACCTTAGTATGACTTTTACAAGACACTCTAGCGGGGTCCTGCATAAAGAATTCGTGGAGTAGTTTGTTTTAAGAATACCTTCGGTGGCCCTTCCTGGTCTACCCTTTTGACAGCCTACAATGCAATAGTGCCTACTCAATGTCTCAATGGGACTGAGATATTGTCCCAAAGTATGGAGGGAAGTTGATAGAGATGTGAGAGCAAGTGTTTGGAAAAATTGTTAGCTCTCCCAAACACTGTACAATGAGCCAGGCAATAAGGCTGGAAGGGAAACTGCAGGCTTGGAATTTTTAAGCTTATAAAGCAACCTTACGATTTTGTGATACACTTTGGGCCTCGGAGGTATAGAAGAGGTTTTAGAGGCCTGAGCTGGACAGGAGAGACATAAAACTCTATTTGTAACCAGTACATGGTCTATAAAACCCATGCATTGGATGTCAGAGACTCCCAACTGTTTGAGAGGTGCCCTACTGGTGTCCACTTCTAGGTTCGCCTCTAGAGCCAATGTGTCTGTAGTGTCCATGAGCAGGGTAGAGCCCTCCAAATCTGGACTAGTCTTTCAATTGTCTCTGTCTTGAGTCCGTGCCCTGAAAAGAGGCCTGTTGCTATCTGCTGCCTAAAGTTGTTAAAACCAATTTGGACACTGGAGGAAAATAACTCCAGAATCTCTAGCTAAGGTATTGAATCATACCAGCACAGTAAATGCATTAGATGTGGAGCAAGCGCTATTAGAATATTACAATGCTTTAAGCACAGCTTTTGACAAGATTGCCCTTCTCAAACTGTGTCCTAATTCCACACACACATCCCATGCACCCTGGTATACATTAGAGCTGGTATGGAGGTTAAAGCTGGACCTCTGACCTCAAGGCCAGGGACCTGCTCTCTCCCGCTGCAGCTCCACCGCTGTGCTGTGCCACTACGCTGTGCAGTGTTTAGTGCAGGTAGGGGTTCGAGCCTCAGTCCAGTTTGAATTGTGCCTGTTTTCAGAATAACTTTGTTGCATTATTGTGCCCCTCATTACTACTGTTTTTCTCCTTATGGTGCCTTTCTAGTTGCTATTGTGCCTTTTGTTTTGCCCATTTGTGCCCTCCTGTTGTTGGTTTTCACGCTCTCCTCCCGCCGCTGCTTCACCCGTGGCTCCACACTCCAGCCGCTCCCAACTCCTGCCTCCCACCTGTGCCTCCCTCCCCCCTCCCTATTTAATGGCGACCGCGCGCCACTGGCATGCCAAAGGCAAGCCCGTCTGTGCCTGTCCGTGACCCGACCATGGCCAGCGCCAGGAACCTTGGATCTCCAACAATCCACCCGTACGATTCAGCTACCCTTCTTACACTCAACCCCGGGAGGAACAACAACTGCCAGATTTCCATGCCGAGCACCACCCGCAAACAGTTCTCCAGCACCCCCATGACCACCACCCCTAAACCAAACCCCAACACCCCCACAACCCTGAGGTGCATCCTCCTCAACGTGCGCTCCCCGCCGAGACACGCCATTGAGATCTGGGACCTCCTCGACTTCCTCCCACCAGACATCACCTTCTTTACAGAAACCTGGACCAATGCCTCCTCCGCCCCCTACATCGCCTCCGCCATTCCCGATGGATACAAGATCAAGAGAAAAGACCGCACCAACTGCCCTGGAGAAAGACTCGCCACCGCACACAAGAGTTCCCTCCGACTCTCTACCTCCACCACAAACGACTCCCTCTCCACAACTGAACACCTTCACTTCCAGATCCAGACCAGCCGAGAACCACACTTCGCAGCACCCTCGCTTACAGACCCCTTGGACCTCACACCTCGTTCACCACGACCATTGCTGACCTCCTCGTACCCCACGCCATTGCCTCCATGGACTACATACTCATCAAAGACCTGATCTTCCACCTCAACAACCCCAGCGACTCCAACTCCACCACCCTCCTGGACAACCTCACCAACATCGGCCTGAAACAACTCGTCACCACGCCCACCCACAAGGTAGGACACACCCTCGACCAAATCTTTGCAGGAGGGAACAGCATTCATTTCAGCCACACAACGCAACCCCCCTGGATGGATCACTACTGTGTACACTTCAATGTCGACAAAACCACTGCCCCCCAAAGCTGCACTGTGCCCTCCCAGAAAGAACTGGAGCAAAATCACTGAGG
Source organism: Triturus cristatus (assembly GCF_964204655.1). NCBI lineage: Eukaryota > Metazoa > Chordata > Amphibia > Caudata > Salamandridae > Triturus > Triturus cristatus. The sequence goes on along the minus strand of NC_140584.1, from coordinate 71,861,921 downwards.
AGCAACTCAATTTCGCCCTCAACTGCGACGCCCCCACCACCTCAACCGACGTCAACCTCGCTGCCAAAGAACTCCACAGATGGATGTAGGACTTGTCCCTTTTTGGCTAAAGTCCCTAAACTTTTTGCTTTCCCCTTAGACCTTTTTCTGACATGGTGCTGCTAACTTAGATGCCTTGGACACTTTGCCACTGCTGATCAGTGTCAAAGTGCAAGTGCTCCTTTTATAAAGTGTAATGGTAATTGGTTGCCCATGATTGGTATGTTTGCCTTACTAGTAAATTCCCTAGTAAAGTGCACTATGTGTACCAGGGCTGGTAATGCAACTCCTACTAGTGGGCCTGCAGCACTATTTGTGCCACCCACACAAGTAGCCTTAAAAAGGGAACTTAGGCCTGCCATTGTAGGGCCTGCGCGCAGTTTGTTAAACTGCCATGTTGTTCAGTCAAGTGCACTCGCTTGCCAGACCTTACCCTTCCCTTTCTATGCACATCAGACACCCCTATGGTAGGTCTAGGGTATCCCCTGGACAGGGTGTAGTGCATGTGAAAGGTAGGACATGTACTAAGGTGTGCGTCATGTCCTGACAGTGAAATAATCTCCATTTCGTTTTTCACGGCTGAAAGGCCATCTTGCCCATAGGACTGAATGGGAAGGCTGTCTAATATGTTTTTCAGCCTATCTCCCCAAAGGCTTAAGATGGAAATGTGAAGTTTAGTATGCCTGAAATCACAGTGTAATAACACAGCTTTTTATGTGGCTGAGTTTTTGTCCTCTGACATTTCTGTGTGTCTCTGCTTGGCTGTGGATTGACTGTCTGGATTTGAAAGCGATAGGATCTTGGGAATGTCTTGACCCAGGTGAGACAGCAACAGGCTGACCTGCATCTGAAGTGTAGGGGGAGGAGAAGCCCCTAGAAGTGAAGAGGCCTGGGTTGCTGCTATAAAACAATTGGCTCATTTCCTGCTGAGTGATTGATAATCCAGACCCCCACTAATCAAAGGAAGAAAGGTGTCACTGGCAGGGAGGCACACAGAACTGGTTTGAACAGGGGTCAGTGCCCCCTGAAACACAAAAACTTCAAAGCCATTGAGGGGTATAACTATGAGAGCTGAAGCCCCTGAACTTTTGAGAATGGCTTGATCAAGTGTGAACAAGTCTGGAGCTACTTCGTGGTCAAGAGGACCTTTGCCAAGGAAGAAACAACTGAAGAGACTGAAGGATAGGACTGGCCCTTGCTGTGTGTTCTGGGGCTGGCCTGCAGTTTGCTATTTTAACCAAGGAAAGGCTAAAGGGACTTTGCTGTGTCCCCCTGCTTGAAGGACTTTGCTGTGTCCTGAAGTAGCTCATCCCCAAGGGCCAAAGGTGAGCTGGCACCCTGTTTGGAAACACAGGAACACAAACGTTGCCATGAGAGTCTCAGCAGCACTGTGTGTGCATGCTTGTTGCAGCCTGAGACCCTCGTAAGGCATGCCCTGTGATCGTGGACACCTGGAGTCCAAGCAAGGATCAGCGATGCGGTGTACGTGTGCTTTGTGCAGCCTGAACCCCTTTGTGAGGATTGTCCAGTGATCGTGTGCACCGGAATCCAAGTGAGTCTCATCGACGCTGTGTGCGTTGTGAACCATGAGACCTTCGTGAGGATTTTCCTTGTTATCGTGTGTACCAGAATCAAAGTGAGTCTCATCGGCACTGTGTGCGTGTGCGTTGTGCACCATGAGACCTTTGTGAGGATTTGCCTTGTTATCGTGTGCACTGGAATCCAAGTGAGTCTCATCGTTGCTGTGTGTGGGTGCGTTGTGCACCGTGAGACCTTCATGAGATGTGCCTTGTTATCATGTGCACCGGAGTAAAGTGAGTCTCAGCGACCCTGTGTGCATGATCTTTGTGCAGCCTGACACCCGTGTGTGGAATGCCCAGTCATCGTGCACCCGAAGCGTAAGGAAGACTCAGCAATGCTGTGTGCATGTGCTTTGTGGCAGCCTAAGATCTTCGTAAATGAAGCGGCCCGGACCAGCAGTCCCGGAGGAGCTGAGTTGCCGGCCCGAGCCGCCGTTGCCAATTCACAAAGCTGCATTGGAGGCCCAGCCGGTGGACGAGGAGAGAGTGAGTTCGCGCCCCCAGGTAATGTGTGTCGACTCCTGGGGCGGGGCGCGGGCTCGTAGGGAGACGCTCTCAGCCTCTCTCTTATGTTGGCAGCACGAGCCTCTGCTTTGACTCATATCGCGGAACGTATTGCCAATGGAGTGGCAGTACAGGGGCCGGAGTGCGAAGCTGCACTTTTTGATTACATCATACCGTGTTGGGGGCAACTGTGAGAGGCTGACTGCAAGTCAAAAGGAGAGGCGGAGAGACCGCCTAAGCCCCGGTGGTATTACACATTATTACATTTCTGCTGAACGGAGTACCTGACTGATGTATTACACATTGCCTAATTTCTGCATAAAGGAGTACTTGATGAGAGTATTACGCATTGCATTATTCCAGCAGAACAAACTACCTCATTAGTGTATGACACATGGCATTTTATCTGCATAACCAACTACCTGATTGTCGTATGACACATTGCCTTGTTTCTGCATAACGAACTACTTGATTAGCGTATTGCGCATTGCATTATTCCTGCATACCGATTTACCTGATTAGTGTATTACGCATTGCCTTATTTTTGCATAACGACATATCTTGCGATTGTATTACGCACTGCATTATTTAACCTTGCAAAGTGTCTGACTGTTGCGTTACGCATTGCATTCTTTTCATTTCAGAGTGTCTAATTGCTGCGTTACGCATTACAGTATTTTTACATTGTAAAAGTGCCTGATTCTAGCATTACTAACTGTATGATTTGACATTAGGAGTACAGGAGAACGTTTATAAGTGCTCATTAATATCACCAGAACCTACAAGGGCTGACTGGCCTAACAACTGGCCAGGATAAATATTACACAACCTCATATGTTGGATTCATATTGTGTGGTCTTATCGTATATCTTTTTACATAAAGTTTATACTCTTTTTTATAAAACTTGTGTGGAATCTATTTGTGGTGTCATCATTGGATAATTGTGAGCATGGTTGCAAATACTTTACACATTTTCCTTGAAGATACGCCTGGCTGCTCGTGCCAAGCTACCGAGGGGGTGAGCGGGGCTATCTAAGAAGCTGACCTTCCTTTCCCTGACGTTGGAACGCGGGCCCCTACTTGGCCTAAGGTACCTACCCCAGCCAACCAGGGATCACCGGTCTAACAATGGATCCCAACTGCGCAGACCAGTTCACACCCCTATGCAACTCCGATAGACAGCGCCCCAGGTAGGCCACCTGGTTCATCACTGACCTTCAAGAATCCAGACGCACCTGCTGACATCTCGAGAAGAACTGGAGGAACAGCAAAATGCCAGAAGATCGCAACAATTACAAGAACGCATTGACGGAATACCACCAATGCATCAGATCTACCAAAAGGACATTCATCCAAAACAAGATCCTCGCCAATGCCAGCAACTCCAAGGAACTCTTCAGTGTCATCTAGGAATTCACTAAACCCCACAGTGACCACCGTCTCCTCCTGGACCCCAGTCACCACTGAAGACACCATCTCGACCATTAAAAGGCATCCACTCAGGGGCCCCCACGGACCCTTGCCCGCCGCACATCTACCACAGAGCCACCACCGCCATCGCTCCAGAACTACGACCACCATCAACAACTCCTTCGTGACCAGCACCTTTCCTGACGGCTGCAAACGCGCAGAAGTCAGACCCCTGCTCAAGAAACCCTCAGCAGACCCCACAGACCTCAAGAACTACCGGCCCATCTCCCTCCTATCCTTCGTGGAAAATGTCACCAAGAAGATCGTCAATGCCCAGCTGACAAAATTCATTGAAGAAAACTACATCCTTGACCCCTCCAAATCCGGATTCTGCAGCAACCACAGCACCGAGACCACTCTACTCGCCGCAACAGACAACATCCGCACCCTCCTCGACCAAGAACACACCGTGGCACTGATCCCACTCAACCTCCCTGCAGCATTCGACACCGTCTCCCACTGCACACTCACTGCCAGACTCCATGACGCCGGCATACAGGGAACCGCCCTCGACTGGATCTGCTCTTTCCTCACCGGCAGAACCCAAAGGATCAGACTGCCACCCTTCCTCTCCGAATGAACAGAAATCAACTGCGGACTAACCCAAGGATCATCGTTCAGCCCCACGCTCTTCAACATCTACATGGTCCCCCCCTTGCCGCCATTGTCAGACATCATGGACTCAAAATAGTATTCTACACCGACGACACCCAGCTCATCCTTTCCCTCACCAAGGATCCCAACACCACCAGATTCAACTTTCAGGAAGGAATGAAAGACGTCGCATCCTGGATGAGCAGCAGCTGCCTGAACCTCAACTCCAGAAGACAGAGGTCTTCATACTCAGACCCTCCCCCTCTGCATGGGACAACACATGGTGGCCCACCACCCTCTGCAGCACTCCCACCCCCACGGACCACGCCCAAAACCTCTGCATCGTACTCGACTCTGCCCCTCCATGACCCAACAGTTCAACACCGTCACCTCCAGCTGCTTCAAAACCCTCCGCATCCACCGAAAGACCTTCAAATGGATCCCCCCGAATCAAGGAAGACTGTCACGCACGCACTCATAACCAACAGACTGGACTACGGAAACGCCCTCTACACCGAGATCAACAAGTCTCTGCTCCACAATCTTCAGACCATACAGAACACAGCAGCCAGACTCATCCTCGGCATTCCTCGACACAAACACATCACCCAACACCTGTGCAACCGCCACTGGCTCCCTGTCGAGAAGAGAGTTACTTACAAGATACTCACCTACACCTACAAATGCCTCCACAACACCGGACCCCAATACCTCAACGAAAGATCCACCTTCCACGCACCCAAGAGAAACCTCTGATCCGCCCACCTAGCCCTCGCCAAAAACCAGTGCATCTGTAAAACCAGAACAGGTGGAAGAGCCTTCTCCTACATCGCAGCCAAGACCTGAAACGAACTCCCGGTCGAAATCAGATGTGCTACCTCCCTGAACATCTTCAGGAACACACTCAAGACCTGGCTCTTCAACTGTGCGGAGCTGCTCACCACCACCCAGCGCCTTGAGACCCTCATGTGTGAGTAGCATGCTTAAAACTCCCTAAATGTTTGATTGATTGAGCCCTTAGAACAGAGAAAGCGTGATGTAACAAATTAGAAAGACAGTGGCAGCTCACAAATAATGCTTATGATAGGGAGGCCTATAGAGCAGTTTTAGCACGCTATCACAGCAAAATATGGTCTACTTGGAAAACATATATCCTCAGTTCAAATTCCCAGACTAAAAATTCATCTAAAGTTCTACTTAAAGTCCTAAATGATTCAGTAAACACTGGAGCATGCTCTCGAGACATTCAGGTGTCACAGGTACTTTGTGATTTGTTGGGTAATCATTTTGAAGAAAAAGAGAACAATTTTATCAGAACTTCCCAAGCCATCCTGAGGAGACTAATTACGTCTTACCCCCCTCCAGTGGTGTTTCAAGCTTAGGAAAGTTTAATGGCTTTTCTTTGGAGGAAATTCAGTTGGCTCTTGCTTCAGCCAAATCGGTATCTCCCTTTAGATATTTCTCCTCCCAAGATCTCTGCTGCTGTCTCCAACCAGTTGGCCTCTGCCATCCATTCTTTATTCAATTTATCTGTCAATACTGGAAAAATTCCAGTTGCCTGTAGGGTAGCCCAGGTTAGGCCAATTAAACCTCTCCAACTACCATCCAATCTCATTGCTTCCTTTACTAGGTAAGCTTCTGGAAGGATTAATAAACGAGCAACTTTCGAAGTACCTAGAGGTTAATAAAATCTTGCACACATCACAATTGGGTTTTAGACCTTCACACGGCAGCATTGGTAGAGTTCACTGACCACATTAGAGGTTCAGTAGATGCTAATATACCATCTATGCTAGTGCTGCTAGACCTGTCCTCAGTGTTCAATACTGTCTCTCATCCCAGATTACTCCGTAGGTTACAGGAGATTGGAAATCATGGGACAGCGCTAAACTGGCTTGGCAATATTCTTTCCAGCAGAACCCAAACAATTTCTTTGGGCTCTTTTAAATCTTGCATTATGATGCTGGACAAGGGGGTGCTCCATGGCTCTTATCTTAGCCCCTTGTTTTTCAGTATATATGTTGCAGCCCTCACCAAGGCTGTAAGAGACTTTGGCTTTGAAATTATATCATACATGGACGACACGCAGCTTATAATCTCCTTTGATAAAGACTTGTCCAAAGCAAAAGAAAGCTTATCAGCTGGGATGACAGCAATTGCTGCCTGGATGACAGAGAACTGTCTCCAGCTGAATGCTAGAAAAACAGAGATTATGCTGTTTGGCAAGGCCCAACAACAGTGGGCTTCTTACTGGTTGCCTGCAGAACTTGGCATTGCTCCCACACCCAAATGGGTGGTTAAGAACTTTGGGATCCATCTTAACCAACCTCATACTATGAAAGAGCAGGGGATGTGCATCTCAGGCTCCTGTTTTCAAATCATGCACTTACGGAGAAGAGCCTTTCCATTCCTCCCACATACAGCGAGGAAAACGGTGGTTCAGGCTCTTGTGATTAGCTGTCTGGACTATGGTAATGGACTTCTGGCTTTGTCAAATGAGACACTGTTATTAAAACTACAAGTTGTACAAAACACCGCAACGTGCCTCACTTGCAATCTTCCATAAGAGGGCTGCATCGGCACGCCTCCCACATGCTTTACATTGGCTACAGGTCCGGAGGAGAATCCTTTTTAAAATGTGTTGCCTTACACAAAAAGCCGTGACTGTAAAAGGCCCTTGCTACCTACCTTCAAAACCTAGGCATTATTGCCCTCCTAGACTCATTAGATCTAGGGATAAAGCACTGTTAACTGTTCCTCATGTCAAAAAGTCCTGTTCAGAGGCCAGGTCTTTATTTTACCTAGAACCTTTTTATTGGAACAAACTGCCACTTCATATTCAAACTTGTTCAGATAACTTTCTCTTCATAAAAGTCTTAAGATAACTTTATTCTGATTTAGCTGCTTCTGGCTGTGCCGAGATACCCTCCCGGGGTGATTCATGCGCATTGCAAATTAAAATAACATAAGAATTAAGAGGGGCTTTCTTCATTCCGTGGATAGGGAGCAGATGGTTTTGTCAAGGAATATTATCACCCTTTGAGCCCATCCGGACAGGATTTCGGGGTGAATCATGGTTCAGAGGCCTAGGCGTACTCCGCCATGTCCAATACTTTTATCAGCGGGCCTGCCACTTCAAAAGGTTTGTCTTGACAGGACCATATATATACGTGGTGAGGAAGGTCTCCATGCGCTGGTCTATTTCCGGTGTGAGAGCCGCTTTGTCTGGCATGGAAGACCGGGGCCACTCCAACTTGAGGCGGTTTTAGTCTTCTCTGTTAATAGATTTTTGCAATCTCTCAGCCACATAAGTGGCTACCTTTTAGGCAGGGACACAATCAGAAGATCGTGGGTGTAGGAGGTCATCTGGATTAAGGAAATCAGAATCGAGAACCGGGGTCAGCCTATCGCCATAAGACGTGTAGGGTCCGAATGGGGGTGCCAGGGCCTATCAGGCTCCATGTCTCCATCAGAGACTGGGAATTCCTCACCGTCCAGGGAATGGGGGGCTGGGGAGGGGTGAATCCAGGTCAGGAGCTAGAGGGGGGGAGTTTTGAAGAGTCTGCTGGCTCCAACTTTTTGTGGTCTAAGAGGGCACCCTTGAGACGGGCAAAGGTGGCTAAATCTATGCCTGCTCACTTCTTACTAACAGGTTGGGGCATATTGAGTCTGCCCGTAGGCTGAGGGGGTAGTGCCCGTGGGTTCTTCCCTTGGATCAATGGGTCTAAGGCACTGCACTGCCAGGTTAATCAGTTTATGTTTGAGTAGTGCCATGGCCTCTGAGACTGCCCTGTAGCTTGAGGCATCTAAGTCATCATCGATGGGGAGATAAGTAACCACCTCCTCCTTGGAATAGGAGTCATGGGTCTCTTGCATACTGAGGCACTATGTGGTGTGATTAACACTGGTAAAATACGGGATATTGCGAGGCGCCAATCAATCAGGGACACCAGCTGCCCTTTAGTTCACAGGGCGAAAAAACAGCTCTAGGTTGGGAAGTAGAATTGTCACAACCTGAGCTCAGGCGTGCAACGCCAATTGGGCTCAAAGGGCTTCAGCCCCCTCCATCGTGTGTGTCAGCCCGGATGAGAGAGCTTCCTGAGCACACACCCAGCCGCACCGAGTTCTTCAATGGTCTTTAAAAGACCATTTACTTGCTAACGAGGCTTTGTCGTATTTTCACCCCTTCTTAGAGCCCTGCATCTCCACTCTGCATATTGCTGGAAGAATCAGCCCCTCTCCCAAAATTTTCAGTAGCCCCCCACCCCCCAAAATTTGGCTCTAGTAGCGCCTCTGCCTGAGCTGTGTGGTATTAATGGTGATGTATTATGTAATATGCACAATATAGATGCCTGGGTGACATGTCCCAATTTTAAGATTATAAAGAAGAACCAATATCTCCTCATGCGCTAAAGATTGCAGGTCAAACTACCTCTGGAGGCCCCAGATTGGGCGCCTGATGCGTGCTATATGTAGAGGTCAATTACCTGGAGTACTGACGCTGCAGGACGTATGGTGCACACCGAGCACAATGCAGAAGTTAAGTTGTTGTCGCCTACCGGTGAGAATACAGACCCCATTTGGGGCGTAATCACTCGAGGCCTGGGGCTTACAGCAGAACCCGGCCGCGAGACTGCTTCAAACGTAATCCCTTGAGGAATGCAATCAGACTGGCGGCCTATCTGAGACTCCAAAGAGACGTTCAGGCCCCCAAGCGGTCGGAGGACCACACAGCATGGGCCAACATGTCTTTGGAAGGACTTTCACTCCAAGTAGAAGTAAGCACGCTTCCACAGATACTGCTAATTACCCTGTGAGAAAAAGAATCATTGCATATGATTAGACATTCAAAATTTAAGTACATAAGGGAAAGAAATGGCCTGGGGCCTTCATTTAACAGACAGTTGGGAGGAGCAGGAAAGAAAGAGGAGTAAAGGGCACTGATTTGGGACTATAAGACTTATGCACCCTGATTGGTTGAACTCCAATGTTCATGGAATTTTTAGTTTTATTAATGTTTTACACGGCTGCTGTTTAATAAAAGTGAAGAAAAGAAAGGAGTAAATAGTTCAACTTTATAGACACTTGTCTTTAAAACATACATTTTAAAACTAAATAAAATATTGTTTTAAATGACCCTACCTCTCCCCCTCCCTGCCTGTAAACCAGGTGAGTACCCAATACACCAGCATTTAATACATATAATCTCCATTTCCCTAACACCACAGCACTAAAATAATTAACTGAACCTCTTGCACCACTAATCCAAAGATATATTAAAAACATTTGTGAGGGCACATGCAACGTCTAAAAATTCCATATTCAACAAAAGTGCAAGTGCATCATTACGATAATTAAGATCATAATTTTTAAAAAAGTGTTTTTAAAATCAAATGACGAGACCTATTAAAATGATGGAAATTCATTAACAAATATACATTAAAATTTTGAAAACTCAATCCACATGTGCAATTATTCTCTACATCTAAAAAAACGTAATATTTTTCAGCTCTTCTATATCGCACACTTAAGGCTATCTGAACGTTTAATAGTGCTAAGCGTAACAAGGCATCAGGGACTGCTGATAAGCCTGGAAATGCCCTCCTATTTTCACAAGATTTTTCCATAAACTTTGCAGAGGGTCTGTTCCCTACATACTCCATATAAGCCAATCTGGACTCTTTTCTACAAGTTATTTTAATTTTGCTTATGGAAGATGGGAGGCCTCCATTATCTTTAATTCCATTTTTAAGTCTCCCTCCTCAACGGCTGCTAGCCTTTTCCTGACCTTCACTGCCCACCTTAATTCACTCTTTCCTATTTCAGCAAGCAAGCACATAAGGCTTGAAAGGAACTTCTGGAAGCTGGATCCCTCTGTTTTTCAGGAGCTGAACCTTTGATGAGATCCTTTCTCAGTGGACCTATTTGCATCCTGGCTAGATCACCAGATAGTCAAGTACTTCAGCTGGAGACCAGATCCCTCAGTTCAGGCAATGGATGCATTTATGTAGAGTTGGTAGGCGGAAAAAAGGCTATGTGTTCCCACCATTCTCAGTGATAATAAGGTTGTCCACACATGTCCAACAACAGCAAGTGGAGGTAGTGGTAATCATTCCCCTGTGGAGGTCTCAAGCATGGTTTTCAGTTCTGATGAAACTTTCTTGGGATTCCGCAATCCCTCTAGCCCTGTTACCAGCTCTCCTCTGAGAGCCATTTATCAATCCCCATCCTCTAGTCATGGAGGTTTCACTGTGGCTCATGGTGTCCAGGCATGGTAGCATGTCCTTGGACTTCCGCTCCAAGCTACATACCTTTTCTTCAAAGCATGAGCAGATAACCCAGTAAAAAGATATAGATCAGCTTGGTTGTGATGGATGGGTTGGTGTAGCAACGACCCTTGAATCCCGTGGGGCCACCATTGTTCACGTCCTGAACTTCCTGGCCTCTTTAGCCCTAGAAGGCATGGCTTACAGGATGATCAATACTTTCCAATCCGCATGGACATCTTGTGGGTTAACACCCATTGACACAGAAACTCCTTGGAGAAGTATGCTTCTAAAGTACCAGTCTAGGAAGCAGTAGTCAGCTAAGTTAGCTTCCCTTTTTTACATGATCTCCTGTAGATGAGTTTCTGATGCCAGGGCTTTGGACATCACTGGTAGAGTGTTTACTCCGGAGGGAGTTACTTTCATGTTTAGAGGATAAGGAAAACTAATTCCAGAGTGATCTTATACCCAGCTTTCCTGCATTCCCCCAAGTTATGCGAGGTGAGATGCATTTAATCTTATGAGTCTATGACTGAGGATTTCCGTCCCCACGGGGAATGGCAACTTTTTATTGTACTCACAAAGTCTCATACAGCGGTTTCTTCCCTCACCATCGCTAGATGGGTTGGATGGGCCATGCAAGAGGCAGCGATCAAGAATCAGACATTCAGAGCACCAGAGGGGCTATGGCATCTAAGGCCATCTCCTTGGGAGCTCGCTCACGGGATATCATGAATGCATCAGACTGGTCATCAGACTCTGTTTTCAAGAGTTTTTATTTTAAGCTGCTTCATAACATGGCATCCTTAGTGGTGGAAAAGCATTAAACTATCATAATCCTCGTCCCTGCTCCTGACATAAAATATCAAATTTCCTGCCTTTCAAAACAGAAATGTTCAATTTTATTAAGGACACAGAGGCTGGGATTATCCCTCCCAAGGTCATGGAACGACTGCACCCCCCAGTTTTGTAATGAACGTGAGTAGTTGATTTTGGTTTTGATTTTATGTGAATTTGTAAAGTAGATAGGGTTAATCTCTGAACATACTGTAATTCCTTTATGATGATCAGCTTATGTTGCTATATATGATGGATAACATGTTCCAGAATGCGTTTCTTAATGCTGTCCTCTCTTACAGGAAATGATTCAGGCAGACAGGACTAATTGTTAACTTCCGGCTAGTCGTGACTTGAAGAAAGAGGGGAAATGGACATTGATGTGGGACTTTGATAGTCTTCATTCGCCCTGTTTAGTTGAATTCCAATTAACTTTATCCCAAATGCTCATGGAGTTTGTAGTTTTGTGAATGTTTTACATTGCAGCTGTTTAATAAAAGTGATAAAAAATAAACATAATCATTGCCTCAGTGTCTTGCAAAGAATTTAAACTTTCTGTTACAAAAGATAGGAAATGTTATATTCTCGCCCACACCATACTCCTGTTTACACTAGAGGGAGGATTTAATGTCCTCCTTCTGGAATAGATCTCATAGCTTGCCCCGGGCAGAGCAGGCGGAGTTTCTCTACGCGGAGCTCTATGAAGTTGGGGAAAAACTCTGTGGAGCTCTGCTCCGCTCTGCACCTCCCACCCCTGCAAAAAATATTTTTCAAATACAATTACAATTAAAGCAAATAAAAGCACACTTACCTTTATCGCGGCGTCCTGGGCTGCCCTCCTCCTCCTCGCCTGCAGAATCCCCTATGTCAGATTTACGTCATGGTAGGACTGCGCATACGCACACGTGAATGTTTGATCTTGTTCATCATTTGGTCCTTCAATTGATCTTTTTGCATTTGTCATCCAGAGTGGGACGGGTATGCACAGACATGGGTCCCATGCTCTACATGCTACTGGAGTCAAGCAAGCCTGGCTGATAAGGGGTGATACCCCAAAACTGGTCCCTGGATGCTTGTTTCCGGTCCAGGGAGGACCTGCCTGGCAGTTTGGGCTGGACTGTACCCATGGGGATCAGGGTCAAGACTGATTTGCATATTGCTGGGTTTAAACTGGAATGGCATGGAGAACAAAAAAACAATGGATTTAGGCCCAGATTTCTGAACTGGGGAGAATGTTTGACATTGTTCACCATTCTGTCCATCAGTTGTTCTTTTTGCAATCAACAGTATTTGTAGTCAACTCAGAGTTATTCCACCTTTTAAGAGTTGATAATAACAAAAGTCCTTTTTGTCCTTGCCACTTTTTATTTCAGATTCTTTAGGCAGCATCTTGTGCTGGGGTCGTGCTCCTCTTCCTCAAGGTTCTATGTCTCTCTATAATATCTGCTCTCTGCCTCCTCAAATGAGAAGTAGATCTTGTTTTTTTTTGATTTGGTGTAAATCCATTCAGTAGTTTTTGAGATATTAAGGGTAAAAAATAATTGTTTATTTTTACAGTTGGATTTACAGCGCAACATAAAAAATGCTCAGTTTTCCTGTGAGCTTCCATGCTCTCATGGGAGCAAGAGTACTCTGATTTGGCTTGGTGTTTGAATGTTAGGAAAGAAATGGCCGCCATTTATTGTTGCATTGTGAACATTTGGAGGTGTTGTAGAAATGAAATGAAAAAGCTATATCATAAGGCAGCAGAAAGGCATGTTGTCCTTCTAAGTTTAGACAAGAAGTGTTGAAGGGATAACTACTGTGAAGCGAATAAATGTATTTTGTTTTTAACTAATTTCTACACTCTTGGGGGACTTTCACAGGATCTCGAATAGTAGAAAGGAGTAAATGAGTTCTCAATACAGTCTATTAGTAGGAATGCAAATTGTGGTCCTTATTTTTGAGAGGAAGTGTGTAAGAAATAAGTCCTGTGATAATTAGATGGTTAATTATTTTTTTAAACAAATTGTTATGATCTTGCCAGACTCCAGTGGGATCGTGAAAAGTAGGAAGGAGTAGGTGATGTTTCAATGCACTCTGGTATGCACACTTGTTACTCGAAGAAGGAGTCCTAATGGTGTTTATCAGAGTGTACTATTTACGTCCATTGGCTTGGTAAGAGTTGTGAGTAGATTTTAGGTTATTTCCACACCCTACTATGCAAACCCAGCATCAAAGAGAGGTGTGTTAGTGGGGAGGACAGTCCCTGGACACAGCATACTATGCACAACCATCATCCAAGAGAGGGGTCTGAGCAGAGTGACCAGTTTCTCTCCACACACCCTACTATGCACACCTGTCATCTGAGAGAGAGGTCTCTAATGAGAGGGCAGTCCATCCACACCCCCTACTACCCACATCCGTTATCTGAGAGCAAGGTCTGGCAGGAGAGGTCTGTTGCTCCCCATACACCCTACTATGCACATCTGTCATTTGAGAGAGAGATCTGAAAGAAGAGGCCAGTCCAGCCACACACCCTACTACACACACCCAACATATCAGAGAGATGTCTGAAAGGAGAGGGACGTCCATGCAAACACCCTACTATGCACACCATTTATCTGAGTGGTTTCAGCGAAGAGGCCAGTCCCTCCCCACTCACTACTAAGCACACCTGCCCTCTGAGAGAGAGGTCTCATAGGAGAGACCGGACCCTCCTCACACCCTACTATGCACACCCATCATTACAGAGAGAGGTCTCAGCAGGGAGATCAGACCCTCTACACACCTTACTACATATATCCATCATCTGAGAGAGAGGTCTGAAAGGAGAGGCCATTACACCCCACAACCTACTATGCACACACATCACCTGAGAGGGGATCTGTAAGGTAAGGCCAGTCCTTCCCCACACTCTACTATGCACACCCATCATCTGAGAGAAAGGTCTGAAGGGAGAGGCAAGTCCCTCCCCACACCCTAATATGCATGCCCATCCTCTGAGAGGGAGGTGTACAAGTAAAGGCCAGTCACGCCCCACACTCTAATATGCACACCCGTCTTCTGACAAAGAGGTCTTAAATGAAAAGGCAGTTCCTCTCCATACCCTACTACACACACCTATCATTACAGAGTGGGATCTCAGCAGGGAGGCAAGTTCCGCCACACTCACTACTATGCATGTATGTTTTCTGCTGGTCTCAGAGGAGAACCGTATCTGCTTGCATAAGCAACAAAAAAGGGCTTTATTTAAATAAGGAGGTTTTCTATTTCCTGTCGGCAGGCACAGTGTCACCGGGTTCCAAAGATGAGGACGCTCCTGAGGAGTTTTCAGTCTTTGCATCACAGGCTAACTCAGCCTGTGCAAGGCGTTGAGGGTGCATAGCTCTCAAATGTTGCCACATCCCAGTGGTACTCATCCTATATTGCTTTTTCTGGCTGCCCCTGCTATACTCCTTTGTGCATATTTTACATATGACATATTTTGCAGATACTTTTTTCCCACCTGTCCTCATATAAAAAAAATTGCCACAGAAAGGTCTCCTTGGGTGGCTGAGTTGTAGAAACAGCAGTATGCTGTTCATCTGAATCTGAGGATGACATTCTAGTGACAGAAAATCAGCAATGTCAAAAAGGTCTAACCACAACAAACCTCAATAGACAAATGAAGCAAAAAGGAAGGAGTCTTTCTTTTTTCAAAATAAAGACATCCATATGAACCAATTACTATCCTTCTTTGGGATGGTTTTCCTCTCCTGGGTGTCTCAATACTGACTTATTATTAAAAATTAGTATTCAATAATAACTGAACACATGAAAAAGATCTCTGTACAAAAGATTGGAAAAAAAAGAGGCACGCTACATTAGCAAGTCACCTGCGAGCCTCCAGCAAGAGCGATCACACACCTTAAAAATGGATTTTCATGGAGAAAACGCAGTGTAGGAAAGACTGATCAGTGTCTAAGAATATGAAAACCACGCTGGGAATATTTCTGTGTATGTGAGTTACAAAAACTAACTTGAACATTCTCTATGCAAACATTGGTGGAAGTAGTTAGTTTCCATGTGTTTTTAAATTTATTTTTATTTTTAAACATATAATTTCACTGAAAAAACAAAAATTAAAGTAGCGATGTAGTTGGGTGTAATATAAATGTGTTTTCAATTTTCTTTAAATCTGAGAAGTTCACTGAAAAAAAAAACATTAAAGTAACGTTGTAGTTAGGTGAATTTCTCAGTGACAACGTTCAATTTTTTAATTTAAAAAGTACACTGAAATTCACCAGTTAAAGTTAGCAGCGCTAACTATAGCTTGCACCCCCACCATTTATGACCTCACATATCACTCATTATGTGTTCGATTACATCATTTGTGACATCACTGAAGACATCATAAATGACATAATTGATGGCATCACTTATGACATCATCAAAACTTAGTTTTCGCACATGTTGCTGTATAAATTGCAATGGCTTTACATGTAGCATACTTCACAATAACAACCAACCACAGATATATGGCAAACCCTCATTGAGTAAGGTTTTCAATCTGTATACAACTGTGCAGGGAAAGCCAAAATAGTGAATGCCAATTCTAAAACAAATGCCCTACTGTGAACATATTTTATCTGTAACAAACCCCTGACACATACTGAACCTGAATTAAGAAATGAAGTTATATCAATAAAGAACTGAGTACTGTAAACAGTGTTTAATCTATGGAAAGAGTTCATTCTATACCACACTGTTTGCAAACAGTGAGACTCCCATGAGGAATATACCAAAGACTATTCAAAAGAATCTACTAAGAACAGCATACATTTTATGCAACAGTTGTCAAAAAACACTATTGTAAAAAGCACAAAGGTCTGAAAGTACTAATGATCATACTACCTGCACTCTTCATTCTGTGGTAAGAACTTTACAG
Source organism: Triturus cristatus (assembly GCF_964204655.1). Lineage (NCBI taxonomy): Eukaryota > Metazoa > Chordata > Amphibia > Caudata > Salamandridae > Triturus > Triturus cristatus. Next base: position 71,845,721 of record NC_140584.1, on the reverse strand, counting down.
ATAGCCCTTCTTAAGCAAAACAAGCATGTATACAAAGGTTACTATCTGATTCACACACTCTTTCATCTTACATATAAATTATAATGCTGACACAATTCTCTAATAAATCAAGGTTACTTACAAAAGTTATTTATCTGCCATGTAAAATCTTTCTCCTGTTGAAAGCTTTTTCTCCAGAACCAAAAACTTGTGTGGAGCATAAGGAATAAAAGTCAACTGTCACATGCACACAGAGTTACTCTTGAATGCAAACACAATACCTTTACACAGCTTAGGTGCATTAGGAACATGTGTTTTGTAAACACTTACGCCCATTAGCTGCATCCAAGCAGTACAAAATTATGCAGAAATAATATGGTAGTTACTCGCCACTATGTAAACTGTAAAACAAATTTACACACTCATTGGATGATGTCCTCAGGATGTCATTTAAGATATCATCGGTGATGTCATAAAAAATGTCAGAGCATGTCATGAATGATGTCATAGCGGTACAAAAGGGGGTGGTGATGGACGGAGCATCAGAACCAATCAAACACTCACACCCAGTCAACAGATCTGGGTTTGATCCATCACCGTTCTTTAGCCCACTCTGCCACCCCAGTTCAGACATGGCCATATGCAAATCAGTCTGACCCTGTGCCTCATGGGAACAGTCCAGCCCGAACTGCCAAGCCATGCCTTCCCTGGACTGGAAACAAGCTTCCTAGGACCGGTTTCTGGCATTTCAGCCGTCTTCAGCCAGGCTTGCTTGAATCCAGTGGCAAAGTGAGCAAGGGACTCACATCTGAGCATACCCTGCCAACTTCTGGCGAACAAAGCGGTACAAAAGGGGGTGGTGATGGACGGAGCATCAGAACCAATCAAACACTCACACCCAGTCAACAGATCTGGGTTTGATCCATCACCGTTCTTTAGCCCACTCTGCCACCCCAGTTCAGACATGGCCATATGCAAATCAGTCTGACCCTGTGCCTCATGGGAACAGTCCAGCCCGAACTGCCAAGCCATGCCTTCCCTGGACCGGAAACAAGCTTCCTAGGACCGGTTTCTGGCATTTCAGCCGTCTTCAGCCAGGCTTGCTTGAATCCAGTGGCAAAGTGAGCAAGGGACTCACGTCTGAGCATACCCTGCCAACTTATGGCGAACAAAGCGGTACAAAAGGGGGTGGTGATGGACGGAGCATCAGAACCAATCAAACACTCACACCCAGTCAACAGATCTGGGTTTGATCCATCACCGTTCTTTAGCCCACTCTGCCACCCCAGTTCAGACATGGCCATATGCAAATCAGTCTGACCCTGTGCCTCATGGGAACAGTCCAGCCCGAACTGCCAAGCCATGCCTTCCCTGGACCGGAAACAAGCTTCCTAGGACCGGTTTCTGGCATTTCAGCCGTCTTCAGCCAGGCTTGCTTGAATCCAGTGGCAAAGTGAGCAAGGGACTCACGTCTGAGCATACCCTGCCAACTTATGGCGAACAAAGCGGTACAAAAGGGGGTGGTGATGGATGGAGCATCAGAACCAATCAAATACTCACACCCAGTCAACAGATCTGGGTTTGATCCATCACCGTTCTTTAGCCCACTCTGCCACCCCAGTTCAGACATGGCCATATGCAAATCAGTCTGACCCTGTGCCTCATGGGAACAGTCCAGCCCGAACTGCCAAGCCATGCCTCCCCTGGACCGGAAACAAGCTTCCTAGGACCGGTTTCTGGCATTTCAGCCGTCTTCAGCCAGGCTTGCTTGAATCCAGTGGCAAAGTGAGCAAGGGACTCACGTCTGAGCATACCCTGCCAACTTATGGCGAACAAAGCGGTACAAAAGGGGTGGTGATGGACGGAGCATCAGAACCAATCAAACACTCACACCCAGTCAACAGATCTGGGTTTGAGCCATCACCGTTCTTTAGCCCACTCTGCCACCCCAGTTCAGACATGGCCATATGCAAATCAGTCTGACCCTGTGCCTCATGGGAACAGCCCAGCCCGAACTGCCAAGCCATGCCTTCCCTGGACCGGAAACAAGCTTCCTAGGACCGGTTTCTGGCATTTCAGCCGTCTTCAGCCAGGCTTGCTTGAATCCAGTGGCAAAGTGAGCAAGGGACTCACGTCTGAGCATACCCTGCCAACTTATGGCGAACAAAGCGGTACAAAAGGGGGTGGTGATGGACGGAGCATCAGAACCAATCAAACACTCACACCCAGTCAACAGATCTGGGTTTGATCCATCACCGTTCTTTAGCCCACTCTGCCACCCCAGTTCAGACATGGCCATATGCAAATCAGTCTGACCCTGTGCCTCATGGGAACAGTCCAGCCCGAACTGCCAAGCCATGCCTTACCTGGACCGGAAACAAGCTTCCTAGGACCGTTTTCTGGCATATCAGCCGTCTTCAGCCAGGCTTGCTTGAATCCAGTGGCAAAGTGAGCAAGGGACTCACGTCTGAGCATACCCTGCCAACTTATGGCGAACAAAGTGGTACAAAAGGGGGTGGTGATGGACGGAGCATCAGAACCAATCAAACACTCACACCCAGTCAACAGATCTGGGTTTGATCCATCACCGTTCTTTAGCCCACTCTGCCACCCCAGTTCAGACATGGCCATATGCAAATCAGTCTGACCCTGTGCCTCATGGGAACAGTCCAGCCCGAACTGCCAAGCCATGCCTTCCCTGGACTGGAAACAAGCTTCCTAGGACCGGTTTCTGGCATTTCAGCCGTCTTCAGCCAGGCTTGCTTGAATCCAGTGGCAAAGTGAGCAAGGGACTCACGTCTGAGCATACCCTGCCAACTTCTGGCGAACAAAGCGGTACAAAAGGGGGTGGTGATGGACGGAGCATCAGAACTTTTAAATTATTTTTAATCTTTATGTTTTTTTATCCAGTTGACCATTTGATTAAATGTTGCACCTAGGGGAGAGGATGTGGTGTTACTTCCAGAGCTGCAGACTTTGCAACTGGGGAACCAGGTTGGAGTTTCTGCTTCAGCTCAACATTCTGTGATTCTGGTCATATCATTTAATCTCCCCATGTCTACAACCAAAATGAATTTGATCTTGTGTGATGTAACCAATGCTCATGTAAAGCACTCCAATACCTGACAAGTCTGCTCTATATAAAACTGCAAATACACTTCTGTCATTGGGCTACATGTGGGCTACATCTGGGTGACATTTGAGCTGCATTTGGGCTCTTTTGTCTCTGGTGGCCATCTTGGGAGATTTGTTTGTTATGAAATTTCCTAGTTTCCTCATTTACTGCAGTCTCCTCAGTAGGAAATGCTTTCAGTTTTTTACTTTGATTCCATCAAGAAGGTATTCAGATATGTCACACATTTGCCATAAATTCTGAATGTTAGCACTCTAGTTGCTCATTAGATCACTGTAGTAAAGCTACTGCTCACCACGGAAGTCTGCTGCTGGTATTGAAAGTGCATGTTTCAGTCTGCATGTCAGAATTTTTTAATGAAATAGAAGAGGATTTGAGAAGTCACTCAAAATGTGCCCTAATTTTCTTTCTGCATTACTAATCATACTTTCTATGGCAAAATGAACCCCCTTGTTTTGTTCCTTTTTAAATTAAATGTTTTAAGAGTTACCACTTTATTCCAACCAAGATGGCTTCAGGTGTGCCATACGTTTGTCATAAGTAGGACTGTTAGCGCTCTAGTTGTTCTTTAGAACACTCTGGGAAGCTGCAGTAGAACACAAAGGAATCAACTGACAGTCTCTGCCCTTGTTGGATGTACATGTTTTACTGAGAATGTCAGACTTCATTCTCACATGACTGAGAAAGATAATGTGAATTTACAGAAAATATGCTCTCAGTTTAGCTTATAGATCACCTTCCAAACCTCTGTGGGAAAAGCATGAAAAAATAGTTTTCTCTCAAACATGATTTATGATATCACAGCAGAAGGCTTTTTCACATGGTAAAATCACCATAGAACACACCACAATTCCTAAAATGAGTATGATACCATCAACAAATGTTTTATAATGTAACTAAAGTCTTAAAACCTTCTATTAACTGCAATGCTTTTTAATGAGGTGCTATCATGTATATTGGTCCCAAGATGGCTGCCAACACTTCTTGGATGAAGAGCTGACAGCCAATCAGATCTCACGGTGAGATGTGTGGTTAGGCTCTGCCCAGATATATATGTGATTTTACTTTTGATTTTCTCAGGAACTACTGAACAGATTGACACCATATATGCAAAAGGCACATCCCTGACCTGAGGACTACCTCTCTGCCAAATTTCAAGTAATTCTGTTCAGCCGTTCGGGCTGTAGCTTGGACTAAAGGTCCTATGGGAAAATGCATGGTGAAAATGCGTTTTGGGACCCCCCTTTTTCTCAGCCCCCGCTTGGCGAATCCCCCCGAGACTTTCAGGGAAGGAGCGGAGCGGAGCGCCCCACCTATTTTGAAAATTTCGCGGGGATTCGTCAATCGGCGCCAAAGTTATTCCAAATAGAATGTTGCGGATTTCCTATGGAAACACGGTCCTAACTATAACTATCTACTGGCGACCGCCAGTAGATAATAAATATATATTAATCAGTGGTGGTTGACTCCCCCAGGATTGATAAAACCCCAAAATGGTAGCCCGGGTCCCCATTGTCTAATTATGGCGAGGGGGTACATTACCCCCTCCCCGAACCATTATGGGCCCCAGGTAGTCCACCCAGAGGCCGCATAACTTAGGGGGAGGATGTCACGCTGTTTCCTCCTTGATCCATTAGAGGACCCGGGAGTCCCCCCGGGGTCAAAATATGCACAAAAAGGGAAGGCGCCGCACAGCCACTTTCACTGAGCCTTCAAAGGCCTCGGAACCCTTCTCCCCCGGGGATGACATCTTTAATTAAAGGAAAGGGAGGCCATTGGGCCCCCATCCCTAAGCTTTCATAGGCCCCAGTGGAGCCCACTTCTGGGGCTGAAATATGCACATAAGAGAAGGAGGGCCATATGGTCCAACTGCCGAGCCTTTAAAGTCCCCAGGGACCCCATTCCTCAGGGTGATACCTTTAATTAAAGGGAGGGGGTCATATGGCCTCTCTAGAGCCTTCAAAAGTGCCATGGCCGATATCATTCATTAAAGGAGAGGGGGTCTGCATAGACCCCCTTTGATCCTTCAATGGCCCCGGGGAGCGCACCCCCTTAGCTGGCTCACTAGCTGTGTCCCAGCAAGCCCACACTCGGGATATAGCAGTTTCCCTACATGGACAGGTGAGGGCATGGAAAATTGTGTTTGTTTCTGCCCGGCGAGACCATTTTTGAAACTCTCACCAAATGTCTTCTCCCAGCTGGAGCAGACTTTTAACCTGTTTCCCTACCCGCAGTGATGCGGACAGGGAAATAAAACAACAGGTTGCTCCCACCTGGATAGAGCAGCAAAAATAGCAGCTCCTTACAGGTGTGACAATGCCAACTCCCGCAGCATGCAGGAAGCCAGATCAGACCTCAACAGCCCTGGAACTTCCCCTGTGGCCCCAACATTGTGAATGGTGGGTTCTTGGGGGGGTACCAGGGCACCACCTACTTAGATGTCATTGGGTGGGGTCCCAGGGGACTAAATAGGCTTGGGGAGGGTGGCGTGTGGTCCTAATCGCTTCAAAAAATCACAGCCCTGGGGTATGGGGTCCCCAGGGCCTTTTTGAGGCTCTGCTAACTATAACTGGTGAATTCCTGTGTTTTTTTTAGTTCAAAAGATTAATTTTGTCACTGACATATTCACCAAACTATACCGTTATTTGATATTTGCTTTCTTCAGTAAATATATATTTGACAAATACATTATTATTTTATTCTGAACAAAACAAGACCACAACAACAAAAATCCACTACGTAGAAATCAAGATATGATTTTTCTTAAATAATCGTCAATGTTGCGCTTAGAAGAAAGTAGCACTTAAGGAGTTAAAATAGTGTACTGGACATGGACAAAGTCAAGAGTTTAGCTCACCCAAAATGGAGCGCAGGCCGGCTACAAGACCCATGCAGGGCCCACAGAGCAAAGTACCTTAATCCTTGTTGTAGCCCGAAAATGCAGGGTGCAGTCAATGATCCACACGCAGTTGTGAGATTGTGCCACATTTCTCCACGCAGTAGTGGCAAATCATCTGTTCCGTGGATAAAGCCCCAATTTCGGAGTGCGGTGGTAACAAATGCGGTGTGCCAGTTTAATCCACCCTGGAGGAGCAATGCTTCGATCTTCTTTTTGCAGTGCTAGTTATGAAATGGTCTGAAGAGGTGGTTCATAAAACGATGCAGCTGTTACTTGCACATTGTTCCATCCCAGATCCTGCAGCGGTGGTGATGCGTCGATCCAGATCTTGCAACAGGCAATACTTCGGTTATGATTAGCGCAGCGGTGTCAAAGTGCAGGTTCTTTCAGATGCAGCACTTTAAACGTATTTTCCAGGGCGCTTCACTGGATGGGCACCACTTGGCAGAGCAAGATTTACAGCAAGTAAAGACAAGGTGCTGGCTGGAAGATGAAAGAGAAGTCTTTTGTATCCCTTAGACTTCGGAAACAGGAGTCAAGCCAACAAGACCTTTTAGAACTTTGGGCCAAATTTACAAGAAAGTGACTCAGCGTGGCAGTGCAAGTCATTTGGCTGCACCCCGCGGAGTCATTTTCAAAGCACAGAGATGCAACATATTTACAATAATATGTCGCGTCCCTGTACTTTCCCCTGCGCTGGCGCACAATTGGCTGCCATACACCAAGGCAATCACCCTTACACCATGGTGCAAGAATGCCTGCGTTGCGGGGAGATTGTTTTTTTTCAGGAAGGGATGTACCTGCACAAAAACAATCAGCAGAGGAGTTTTCCTATTTGTATGCATGCTGCAGAATGCAGCACACATAGAAAGAGGAAAAATCGAGGAGAAATGAAAACATTTCTCCTCTTTGTGCTTCCCTACACCTCCCCTGGCGAGGTGTAGGTTTCTGATGCATTCCCAGGTTTACGAAAGGTTATAAATCTATTTACAAGGGCATGAAAAGCCACACAGCATGGCTTTACGTGTCCTTGTAAATATGAGGCAGCAAAATGCACCACCAGGTTAGGAAACGTACTTGGGCTATATTGTGACATTGTTCCAGCCAGTGGACTATCAGGTTATAATTGGTATTCATGGTTCGAATCATGCTTTTATGTTTTCCAATTCTAATTTTGATTTTTCTTTCAGTTTTCCCTATGTAGAGAAATACGCAAGGATATTTTATGCAATAAGTCACGTTGGTAGTATTACAATCTGATTAATGTTTCAAGATAATTTTTTCTCTGGTTCTTGGATGTGTAATACAATTCTGCTGCATTACATTGTTACAATGGGTGCAATTACTGCACTTCTTCATGCCTACGTGGTTTATACTTCATTTGTATTTTTAGCTGCAAGGAGTTCCTTGAGATTTTGACTTCTGGTATGGGCAAATAAAGGAAGTTCATGAAATGAGTAGGCAAAATCGAGTTCATATTGTAAAAGTTCCCACCTCTTACAAACCACCTTTTTAGTGCTGCTAGATCTGGTGGAAAATTTTTATACAAACACTATGCGGGTGGTGGCAGGTTTTTGTTTGGTACTCAGTAGATTAACTTGCCAGGTCGAAATGGCAGTTTAAAACTGCAAAACAAAGGCTCTGCAGTGGCAGGCCTGAGGCATGTTTAAAGTGTCACTTAAGTGGGTGTCACACTCAGTGCTGCAGGCCCACATGTAGCATTTGATTTCTAGGCCCTGGGCACATCTACTGCACTTTACTATGGACTTATAAGTAAATCAAATATGCTAATTGTGGATAAACCAATGTTACAATGTTTTAAATACAGAAAGGCGGTAGCTACCCTGTGGTTATTGAGAAAAACACTGGAGCTGCAGCTGACTATAAATGAAGTACTTTTATCTTAATGTCCAAAAAAGTAACAAACGTCCTGTGCAATTAGCCTTCCGAGACCTGCTGCAATAAGGTCTCACTGGTGATCCACAAACATGACTCGAAGAAAAATGGAGGCAGCACCAGGGATGAAGTCACACTAAACTCAGATTAGTCTGTTTCAAATTCCATTCTTCTTCTTTTTAGATTAAAATAGCAGGAAAACAGCCACCGCGTTTCGTTCCTTGAATAGGAACTTCATCAGGGCTGAAATCAATATAAGACAATACATAAACAACCACATATAAAAAACCACATATAAAAAACACATAGAACAATATATACACAAATTTAACATTAAAAAGAAAAAAGAAGTAAAAAATATATATACTTTCACAAAAACAAACATTTATACTTTTTAAATTATAAATGAGACTGACACTGAAACTCACATATGACCATAAAAGGAGAAAAAAGACAAAACCCAATAGTTATGTACATGAAAACTATCTAAAAACATTAAATGAACCATTACATTCATCTGAATCCATATGAAAAAAGGAGGAAGGACATCTTATATTATTTAAATTTATAACAAAACTAGAAGTTCATATTCCAAATAGAAAGAAAAGGGGAAGCAGAAAGAAAGCATATAAATATGACACTATACATATGAATATAAACAGACAGAGAAACAATCCATACGTAAGGGAATATCTAAAATACTTAATCTTGAATCCCTCACCAAGATGTTTGTTATGTGCAAAGACCACGTGTTATTCGAAGGATCAAGGCAATAGTCAGCCAATCAAAGCAAGAATTATAAAACCAGTCCTATAGGAAACAATCAAAGGAAACATATATAAGCATCTTTTAGTATGCTTCCTATACAGTACATATATACACATTCAAGATTACCGTTGGCCAACACCGTCCCCATAGATATAAAGGATCACTTGTTCAGATTACATCACTTTCCTAACTATGTCATGTTGTGCTAGTCACTTTAGATCCAAAACATAGTTCATATAGGGGGCCTAGTTCGCACTGAAGCACAGTGCACCAGGGCGCTTGGTCACAGATATCTTAAATATAACTGCGACTAAAGGGTAAAGGAAAACTTTTTATAAAATTATTTCACCAAGAGTTCATATATAGGTGACCTTGTGACATGGATCTTATAAGATTTTCCATATACTGACACCTAGGTCTCATCTAACTGAGATCGATAGGATCTATAAAGTATGTACCATGGGAAGGACAAAATTGATGTAAACATGAGGCACATATATAACTAAAAAAATATATATGAACATTTTTGAAACATAAGAGCGTTATTGCAATGGGGAAAATTCCGCTTACTTGACGGTATGCTTAAGTTCCCGTGTATATCAAGTTAGCATTGAAGATGTCAAACTAGAATATGTTCATGATCTTCTGTAAAAATATATGATACCATTACTGATCAGATAGTTTGCTACCATACATAATATGTGCATATACGATATTTCACAGAATATCCATTTTATGCAAAGTGTACCTATCTGCACATAGAATAATTAAAATAGTGCCGAATTGCCAGTTAATAAAGCATCTATACCAATAAATACCTGAATAATGTGTATAAAACAACTAAAGAAGTCTATCTTCAAACAATAAATGCAATAAAATATCTATATTTTTCATTATGCAGATAATGCACTTACAAACGTCTTATCAGTGATCCCTCAAAACGAGTGAAATTATAATAGACCTCCGTCGTTGTGATCTAAAAGAAAAAGAAAAATACATATCTAGTTCTTATACTATGCACCCCACCATATAAAAAGGAAATCGAACAAATATTTTAACAATAGCCCTATTTTTATGTCAATGCGCCTCATTAGATCGACCTATGTCCCCGTTCCCATGTCATTTCTACTCGTATAGCCCCACAATTAAAAAAAGGGAAATTCCCTTAACCCCACGATAAGGAGAAAACCATGTAGTCTCAGTTACAGCAAAAAAATCCCGCTATATAGACATGTCATCAACAGTGCGTCCCCATATTTTCATAACCGAGTGCCCATATGATATACATAGTTATTCACCATGTAGTATTAACTGACAATTCCTAAAACTCCCATTTGTCAACACCAGAGCTCACATAGAAGTCTCCCGCTCAAAATATATCCCACCTACAACAAACAACCGATTGTGCCCTTTTAGACTTAACCAAGCACCCTGTTTTTCAAGAGCCGGTGCGTACGTACGGATCCGATGTTGGAAATAGCAACCATTAGTGCGGCATTCTCCCATCCTATTTAAATCACCCGTGATAAAAGACGCAGTGTGCGTATGACGTGTTCGAAGTCCAAAGGTAAAACACAATCTATAATCGCTTGTCTCAACATCGGCGCCATATTGAAGTGCTACTTATATCACTGCTATTATGATAGATTCTCAAAACGAATATTTCGAACCTCCTTAGGAGCGCTGGAAAATAATATCGCACACACAAAGGTAGCACAACAGAATATATATTTAACGATATTGGTATAGATAACGATACGCGATTTCGACATATTCAATATCAAAAAGCAGATTTGGGATATTTATACATGTACATAGTATTATTATTTAAGAACCATGTGCACAACCGCGTATTGTAACACCAATAATGCAGGTTCATATAAGATATATTTAGATCAGTTGCCAATATGTTCGAAGTTAGCTAAATTCGCAAGCACCACATTGGAATGGCTAAAATCCATAGATAAGAAATGGGAATTAACATTACACCAAAAGTTATCTACATCAAGTATGTTCCGTCAGTTATACGAAATTCGAAATTTGTGCCTGCATATATATAAAAAAGCACAATTAGATATGAACTTTACGTGTCCCCTCACTACTATCCTACTTGGACAAAATACTCAGAATCACTCTCACTTCCATAACAATATTGGGAGGAAATGGTAGTATAAGATAAAAAAGGGGGATACAGATTTTATACACCGATATATGTTGACAGTATTAAAAGCCGTAGAGACAAAAATAAGTTGTGCTAAATGTCACACACAAAGGCATTAGAAGTAATTGTCTGGAAGTGTCTAAAAAGCAGCTATTGTTAATATATTTGTACTATTTCCTTTTTATATGGTTGGGTGCATAGTATAAGGACTAGATATGTATTTTTCTTTTTCTTTTAGATCACAACGACTGAGGTCTATTATAACTTTACTCATTTTGAGGGATCACTGATACTACGGTTGTAAGTGCATTATCTACATAATGAAAAATATAGATATTTTATTGCATTTATTGTATTTACTGTTTGAAGATATACTTATTTGGTTGTTTTACACACATTATTCAGGTATTTATTGGTATAGATGCTTTATTAACTGGCAATTCTGCACTATTTTAATTATTCTGTGTGCAGATAGGTACACTTTGCAAAAAATGGATATTCTGTGAAACATTGTATATCCACATATTATGTATGATAGCAAACTATGTGATCAGTAATGGTATCATATATTTTAAAAGGAGATCATGAACATATTCTAGTTTGACATCTTCAATGTTAACTTGATATACACGGGAAGCATACTGTCAAGTAAGCAGAATTTGCCCCATTGTAATATCGCTCTTATGTTTAAAAAAATGTAATGTATATTTTTTTAGTTATATATGTGCCTCATGTTTACATCAATTGTGTCCTTCCCATGGTACATACTTTATAGATCCTATGGATCTATGTTAGATGAGACCTAGGTGTCAGCATATGGAAAATCTTATAAGATCTTTGTCACAAGGTCACCTATGTATGAACTCTTGGTGAAATAATTTTATAAAATGTTTTCCTTTACCCTTTTGTCCGAGTTATATTTAAGATATCTGTGACCAAGCACCCTGGTGCACTGTGCTTCAGTGCGAACTAGGCCCCCTATATGATCTATGTTTTGGATCTAAAGTGACTAGCTCGACATGGCATAGTTAGGAAAGTGATGTAATCTAAACAAGTGATCCTTTATATCTATGGGGACCATGTTGGCCAACGGTATTCTTGAATGTGTATATATGTACTGTATAGTAAGCATACTAAAAGATGCTTATATATGTTTCCTTTGATTGTTTCCTATAGGACTGGTTTTACAATTCTTGCTTTGATTGGCTGACTATTGCCTTGATCCTTTGAATAACACATGGTCTTTGCACATAAGAAATATCTTGGTGAGGGATTCAAGATTAAGTATTTTATATATTCCCTTACGTTTGGATTGTTTCTCTGTCTGTTTACATTCATATGTATAGTTTCATATTTATATTCTTTCTTTCTGCTTCCCCTTTTCTTTCTATTTGGAATATGAACTTCTAGTTTTGTTATAAATTTAAATAATATAAGATGTCCTTCCTCCTTTTTTCATATGGATTCAGATGAATGTAATGGTTCATTTAATGTTTTTAGATAGTATTCGTGTACATAACTATTGGGCTTTGTCTTTTTTATCCTGTTTTGGTCATATGTGAGTTTCAATGTCAGTCTCATTTATAATTTAAAAGTTATACATGTATGTTTTTGTGAAAGTATATATTTTTTTACTTCTTTTCTATTTTTAATGTTAAATTTATGTAGATATGGTTCCATGTGGTTTTTTATATGTGGTTTTTTATATGTGGTTGTTTATGTATTGTCTTATGTTGATTTCAGCCCTGATGAAGTTCCTATTCAAGGAACGAAACGCTTTGACTGTTGTCCTGCTATTTTAATCTAAAAAGAAGAATAAAGGAATTTGAAACAGATTAATCTGACTTTAGTGTGACTTCATCCCTGGTGCTGCCTCCATTTTTCTTCGGACCCTGTGGTTATAGTTAGGGTTACTAGTTAGAGGGATTCCTGGACTTTTGTCCCTCAATAACTTTGCACATGTTTAACGAATCTCTGAGAAACATTGCAGATCTGTTGCACCTGTTAAATTGTTGGATGATTGAAAGCTTTATTGTGTTTGGTTAAGGGGTTCAACGAAAAAAGAGGAGTGCATAAAAATGCTTGAAGTCCAATGCCTTTTACATAGACTTCCGTATTTCACATAGCGACAAAATGGCTGAATGGATTGAGATGAAATTTCACAGCAATATATCTTAGAATATGTAGATGATTATTTATGCTGCTGCAAGTGATCATATAAAGTAGGTACAAGGGCCAACAGCTTTTGTGATATGGTGTAGCACAATACTACTAAAAGTAGCAAACAAGCCTAAAAAAAATCAACAAGACCAGACTGCATGTGAAAAGGTTCAAGTTTACTACATGAACACTGAACGACCCATTTATGGTCACATGCTAATAGAAATCTATAAACAAATACATAACAAATAGAATACATCTTACATTTCGCTGCTAGGCCTATATACCTCTTGCCCACCGTGCTAAGGCTTTTTTGGCTATTTGGGGTAGTTTGTGCTTTGGCCTCCATAACATTTTGCCCACATAAGCTATCCATGCCAAATTTGCCTCCTTTTTTTCAAATGGCTGAGGATTCTAAAAATATGTGGAGTCTCCGAGAAGGGACCAAGAAAATATTCAAAATATAGCTTTGTTTTATTAGAGAAAAATAGGAAACAAATTGTTCTGAATAAAAGTTGTCATACAAATTGCATCAACAAACAGTTTGATGTTCTAAAGTCACCATCTTTACAGCTTTCAATGGCATGCAGAGCTGAACCAAAAAATCTATTTTTTTACCACAGTTTTGACATTTTTCAAAGCAGTAGCCCATTTTTTTTTTTACTTTCAGGTTGTGGTACAAACTGTTGTGTAGTTCCTATAAAACCTATACAGGATCTGCACGTTGGGACAACATACACTGTAGGATAGGTGTCAGACTGATTTCGAACACCCCCACTGGGTAAGGTGGCCTTTTGTACCAGCTAGCTCACAGTGCCACTAGAAACTCCTCTTACCAAGGAGAGAATAGTTCTTGGCAACTATTGAACATGACAACCCTGATCCCTCAGGACCTTGGAAAGAATATACTACTTTTTGCTCAGTCACTCGTGCTTACTTAGTCTGTCTTAGAGAGGTACACAGAATAAACAGGCTGGGGGTTTTCAATAAGTATTTATTGAACAGTTGTTATTCTGGTGATAAATAGATGAGTTGCAACAAACGCTAGACAATAGCAGATATATAGAATTAGAAGCACCATGAAAGTAAACGGATGGTAATCTCTACCACTTTACTGTAATCATGAATACATACAAGTACATAAAATACATGATAATAGAAAGATGCGTACTCCTACGATGTCTCCCTAACTAGGTGTACCTAGGTGTACCAAGCATGTGTGTAGGTGTTAAGCCACAAATCCCTCTAGGATAACGTCAACCCCATTACCTGAAGTGAGAGACTGTGGGACCCCGTCTTGGTTTCGATTTGGACACTCCGCGAGGTATGTTAGACTACTGCGTTCTGGAGTGTCTGCATGTAGGATCCTCAGCATCTCTGGTCAGTGTGTCGGTCAGGAAGTCCTGATCTCCTCTGGCTATCTCAGCAAGGTGTGATGTATATATACCCATGGGTCTCCCCAGGGGTCCTACCTCGCTGTATTACTGTGTCGGACTAAGGATGATGTCAGGCATAAACTTTATACATCGATATTATACAGAAGATGATAGTCCTGCGGTGCTTTCAAGAATCCCCAAGCATAATATATGAGATTTCGAACTAGGGAAAACCCACATTCTGAATGCAGTGTTGTATCTAGGTAAAAGGTCAGCCCCTGTAAACCGTTATAAGTGTAATGTAGGGAAGCATATAGGTGAAGGGTTATGAAGTTACCTGGGCCTATATTATGGTACCTATATGGAATACAACAAAACCAGTGTGAAACCCTTGGGTGATCCAATGGGTGATCCAATAAAGCAATTTTTTTCTGACATGTAGATACAATTCTGAATTCAGCAAGTGGTCATATGTGCAGATCCCTCACAATGTACCCAAAGAAACTAACTGTTAAAATAAAGAAATATTGAAAGCGAGTAGGAAAAAACAGCCATTTATGACAATGTTTTCATCTGTAACTTTTCGTCATGATGGCCGTTATACAAAAACAATGATTTATTATGTTTGCTAGACCCTTTTGGTTTGGGGATATTTAGGGTTTGTAGATTGTCTAAGAACCCGAGGTACCCAGAGCCAACAACTGAACTGCACAGTACAATGGTTTTTCATTGTGTACTTATTATAGACCAATTCATATGGTGAAATATGTAGAATGAAAAATAGGTATCAAGGTAAAGTATGTATTTCTGAGCTGGGCACAAGATATGGAGTTTAGGAGCAGTGGTTATTTGTATATATCTGAATTCGTGGGCACTCGTACAAGCATATGATTTAGAGAGTATTTTTCAAAATGTATTTTTCTTACACATTGGCTTGTCATCATTATAAAACTTTATTTAGTCTTGATAAGACGATAAAAGTACATAATACAGACAAAACATCATTAACATACAACAAACAAAACATCAATAAAATACAACTGCGTTTTGAGACAGGACCAATATACTGTAATAAATAACCAATTATAGGATAATACGAACAAGTCAATATGATTCAATCCTATACTATACACATTAAATCAAATCAAACATATTATGTTAAATAACCAAATATAAGAACAGTTCTCGAAAATCATGACCAATACAATTCATTCTTAGACTAAAACCCCTTAAATCAGTATCATGAGGGCAGTGTAGAACAATAAAGTGAATGACATATAGATCCATCTGCCTTGACATACCATAATAAAAATATGACCTAAAAATATGTCAACAATAAAGTACATCGGTCCAGCCTAACTGTGGTTATACATCATATGCAATAAGATATTAGGCTGTAAAATAGAAGTCACCGAACCATTGTACTGTGCTGGATCTCTGGCAGTAAGGCCGAATCCAGTGGTGTGTTTAAAATCATGGCACACGCTAAGAAGCTCTCACACAGTCCCTCTGTCAAACGACTCTCTCAGCCTCAAAGACAAAGCCACGAAGCATGCAACCACATAAGTTAGATGAACATCAGGGAGTAACTGGAGATACCTGAGGGCAGTCTACACCTCACCAAAATTCAGGATTTCAACAGAGGTCAAAAGAAGATCTTACAGGGAGCCTCCTAAAAGTCACAAAAGTACATACGATGAACAAGATCCTGTTAAGAGAAATGATCACCTATACAGGGTCCCAACAGTCCAGTCCCTTTGATAGGCCTAGGCAAGGCAACAGGTGGAATTGATTAAACTGGAAACTGGTGAGTAGAAATCGATGATGACCATTATGTACTTTGAGCAAACAGGTTTCGAGCGCTGTTAGAATCTGTGCATGGGCACGTACCAAAGGCTTCTCAAATTCTAGAACCACTCTCATTGCTTTCCAGCATAACACCAAACATCTTCTGTATCCAGGAAATGTCTGCCTTCACAATATTTTGTGGTGAATCAAACAGAGCTACAATTCCTAATCTAACAAAGGTATCCCATATGTACACTAGCCAGTTAATTGACCTGCACCCATGCAGCGGAAAACAGGTCATTAATATCTCTCTTTTGAAATTTCTCTCAGGTCGAACCCAAACAGAGAGGCTCCCAGGCAAGGCATGCAAAACCATGAGGTCCGATAAATAGGGGAAACCCAGCTCAATATCTGTGTCCATTCCCAGGTCCAGTTAGATGGGGCCTATACGTATTGCCAAATTAAACATACAAGCCAACATTGGGGCCCATAGTTCTGATGTCACCTTCAAACGTTCTGTGGAATCTCGTTGGGACCAGGGGCCTTATGTGTAGTTACATGTCCTATTGCTAAATGAACCTCCTCAACAGTAAAAGTTAAATTACATTGATAACTGGACAACAAAGAAGACTTATATTGACCCTTACTGATCGGGGCATTATAAATGCCCTTAAAGCGCTCAATCCATTTCAATGGACGGATAAATGAGGCACTGGAATGAGCCCCTTTATCATTTAATAAAGGGTGGTTAACCACCTCCCAAAATGTACTACTGTCAGCCCTAAATGAATCCTCAATCAGATCTTCCCAAGCTTCCTCTTGAAGTGCCTTCTTTCTCGTCTCTAGTGATTCTTATATGCATTAAGTCTGCTGGATATTAAGCAGTGGTCTTTAGGCAGACTTTTAAGGGAATTCATTAATAGTTTAAGTGCTCTCAAGCAGTCTTTATTAAAGTAACGTGGATTACTGTTTGTTACCAATTTAGGGGGAAGCAATAACTTATGATTAATTTCCTTCCCCATCTCCGAATAGACAAGAGTCCTCCAGATGTCTCAAATACTCCTCACTTCTTCTCCACAAGAGATCTTAAAAATTCCTCCAGGACTACCTTCGACCATCTTAATCTTCTACCTTGATTGATCGCTACACCGCCCACATGTCGGGTCTTACCCTGAACTGGTGCCCACCAAGAACATCAGCCATGATCATGAAATGCAATTTTGATCACTAAAACCAGAAACATTTATCCAAAAGTTTTTTTCAAAGTTCCGCAAAAAGACTGAAACAAAGATATATTCTCTGTGGGAAATTGGCCCCGTCCAGTGAAAGTGGGAGGAAAACTTCCATCTGGACATTGAAAGATTTAGGTCATAACACACTCCAAATTGAATTCTACAAGGAGATTATTTTCAAAGAAGTGTTCCATGTGCAAACAGTTTTCACTACTTGCATGATTACATAAGGTAAAAGATTGTAAGCATGGGTGCATGTTAAAATCCCCAACTAAAATAAAACCATTCTATGTGCCCCCTCTTACAAATGACTGCTCTAAGTCACCAATGGCCAGCGATGGCTGACACCGATCGGGGTGGAGGGGGGCAGTGGGGGTGGTGGGGACTGGAGGGGATGGGGTTGAGATTTAATAAAAAAAAATATTCCACTTACCTGCTTGCCGCATCCTTTTTGCCGCTCCTCCTGGTCGCATCTCTCCTCCTCCCGTCGGAAGGTACAGGAAGCAGCCTGGAAGTACCCAGGCTCCCCTGAGCCAATCATAATGATGCAATGAGCATTGTGATTGGTCTGAGTACCGTGGATTGGTGCTCATATTGGGCATGGGGGCCTGGGCATGTTTTCCACCCAGGCAGTATGCACCTAGGTGAAGAATAGTAAAAGTACGCATGACTGTTATGGCAGGCCTGAAAGGGCAGGCCAAACAGTCAGGTGCTCTTAGCAGTGGGAGCAAATCACCCCTTGGCTGCTCTTTCAGTCCCACCCTGCCTCGCCTCGCAAACCTGCTCTACATGAAAAAGGAAAAAATAAAATGATAATAACTGAGTTATTATCATTTTATTTTTTCTTATACTGCTGAAAAGAAAACAGTGGGCTGACGCCCTTCCGCCTTAGTGGAGGAGCTGCCACTGCCAATGACAGATATCTCAGTACATGTCTGAGTACTAAAAAGAGGCTTGGGCTGAATACTAATAGTGTTCCCTATATTTTGGCAATCACCAGGGATATCGGGCAGAATAGGAGGATAAAGCTCCAGTCTTCAAAGCCCCAGGATATACCAGATGGCTTGACACCCAACAAACCCTATTCCCTATTCCCTCATTGTTGGGCTGCCTCATATATTTGAGGATATACATAGATTCCAATGAGTTTGCCCCCAAAGCTTCATACCTGTTATGAGTAGGTATGACAGAATCTCTGGCAACAAGTGACCTCAGGACCCCATTGTCAGTGACTTTGCTACAGTCACTAGCCTGTAGATGGGTTTGGACTGCCAGCAGATGATAATAATATCCAAGGGGGAAAGGCTAAATATTTGACAAATTGATAGACCTCCTAGCAAGGTCCAGGACCATTTGAACACCTCTGGGGCAGTCAAAATTGATAACTGTACAGTCACCCCCCCAAGCAGTTTTGAGAATTAATCCAACCCAATTCACCCTTCAGGCCATAGTGAGCTTGTTGTCTAGGGTCCGTCTTTTACCACCCAGTTGAAAGAATCAATGGGTAACCTTGTTCCTTAGACTAGAATAATCTTCGCTGCCCCCTTGTTCCGAGGTAGGGACCCCAGTTACTACCTCAACATAAGGGCCTAAATCAGGAGGAAGACAAAGGACGATTCATGGGGATACAGGACCATCTTTGCGACTCCGAACACCCAACTCCTGCTTGTACACCGTATTAACCCTAGGACCACTCTGAGACGGGCTGATTTGGTAAATTCCCCTGGGAATCAGACATGGTTGAGTTAATGGATGCCATGATGGGTAATAATGAGATTCCATCTTTAGGTAAACTGAATGAACTAGAGGATCCGTAAGCAGGTTGACTAGATGTCACAATCTCCTCCTCTGTCAACCCCATCCCCTCAGATGCAGGGTGCACAGGACTAGGCAGCAACTTGGTTGTTTAAACTGCAATCAATAGACAACAATTTCTCCAAACATTTACCAAAATGCAGTCTCAGTCATTGCTGTTCTTTGGGGGCAAAGTCATCAAAGTTAAGATTGTGTGTATAATCTTTGATGCTTTATGCCCACTGCCCTTTGCACTGGAGGAGAGTTCTAAATGATCCTTTGATTTTGGCAGGAATGCACAAGGGCTGGATCAGGCTTTTTTCTTTTACACTTAGGTGCCAGGGGACAGTAACTGGAAGAAGAGTTCCTACTCTGTCTCTGGTTAATAGACTTCTGCAATGGTGATTACTTCGGTAGTCCCACCGAACTGAGGCTCATCACCTATCTTGATTAACCCTGGGCAGTAAAATCCACTCCGCTTGCAGAATTTGCAGATTTTTGGCAATTCCGTGTTTTGTGCAGACTTCGAATTACCAAAAATTCCGTGATCCGCGGCGTAGCGGAATTATTTCCTTGTTCGTGCTTTAAAAATGCGTTTTTGCATGTGCAGTAGCGACTTACCGTGATCCCTGCGTTCGCCGACAAGTTTTCCTATCCGTTCGCATGTACCACATGATTTTGGTAGCTGGCCCCGCGATCCCGCGAGATTGTGCGATCGTGAACATGTAATTCGCCGCGCCAACGGACACCGCGAGAGTGTGCGATCGCGAACACCTCATTCAGACGTGTCATCGGACATCCGGCGGCAGTTTGGTGAAGCTTGCGATGCCGAAAACGCAAAATTTGCAATCTGGAGAAGAATTATATCTCGAGCAGCATAAAACCTTCTCTAAAATGATGATTTGGATGAAAAAAACTCCTCAGATTGACATTTGGCTGTACTTTTTTGTGCAAGGAGGAAGAAAGTGCCAAGGATTCTCCAACTTCCTGTTCCTTCCCAGCATGCTCCTCTCAGTGCTTTGTCCATATCCTGTCCATTTTTCATTTGGAGTTGGAGCTGGAAGGATCACTCTTTGTGTCTGCTGCATCATATATCATTGGATTTGAGGACTTTACAAGTAAGTTGGTGTTGTTGTTTGATTGGGGCATTGCAGTTGCTGCAACTACAGTTTTGGTACTTTTCAATCATCATTTAAAAAAACAAATGTATTGTGGGTAGCCAGTAGGCGCAGAGCTAGTCATGGTGGGTGCATGATGAAACAACTGTTCCTTTGGTGTGTGTTGAATTTATTTTAAACATCATTTAGGGCATGGATGGCATTGGATTGAATTGCAAAATGTGTTTTTTTTGGGTATTTTACTTTTTTGTGTGTGTTAAATAAATGCCTTTGTTGTACGTGGTGTGTTGTGTTGTGTACCTTGCACACCTTGTTTAGCTCTGGATTTCTGTTTTTGCATTTTTGCATTAAAGCTGTGTTGTTTAGCATGCCTCCTTTGCCTGGCTATTACAGGCCTGTTTCAGTTCATTGTTTTCCAGGCCTCCTGCTTGTTGCTTTTGACAGTGAGTGTCCATGTGGCTGGTGGCTATTTTGTGGTGGTAGTTATAAGTATGCTGCTTTTGCCATTTAGGGCCTAGGCCTGCATGTGTTTCATTTTTTCCTTTTTTGGCCTCGGCTTTCCTGTTGTTGTGGGCCTGGCCATGTGGCTGGCGGCCATTTTGAAGCCAGGAAGTGTGCTTTTGCCATAGGCCTGCATTGTCTGTCTTCGCTTTCTTGTTGTTGTGGGCCTGGCCATGTGGCTGGTGGTCATTTTGAAGCCAGGCAGTGTGCTTTTGCCGTAGGCCTGCAGGCTTGTGGCCTAGTCTGCCAACATGCCTTTCTTCCAGTAGGCTCAAAGGTAGTCATGGGTGCATGAAACAACTGTTTCTGTGTGTTCTGTTGAATTTATTTTAAACATCATTTAGGGCACGGATGGCTTTGGATTGAATTGCAAAATGTTTTTTTGGGGGTATTTCACTTTTTTGGTGTGTGTTAAATAAATGCCTTTGTTGTGTGTGGTGTGCACACCTTATTTAGCCCTGTGGATCTTCGTTTTTGCATTTTATTGCATTAAAGCTGTCTTGTTTAGCATGCCTCCTTTGCCTGGATATTATATGCCTGTTTCAGTTCACTGTTTTCCAGGCCTCCTGCTTGTGACTGTGAGAGTGTCCATGTGGCTGGGGGGTATTTTGTGGTGGTACTTTAGTAGTGTGCTGCTTTTGCCATGTACGCCTGCATGTCTTTCCTATGTTCCTCTTGGCTTACTGCTTCCATCCATCCCCTTTGCCAGCTGCAGCTCCCTCAATGACGTGATATGCAAATAATTTAATGCCAAACAAACAGGTTCCACTTCCATTACATTTGTATTTTTGCTTTTGTTCTTCTACTTTCCTATCCTTCCTGAGTGTACACAGTATACCATGAAAGCCCTTGTTGTCAAAGTCTCACAAATGGCTACACTGTTATGTATTTTCTTTAACTTAAACAGAGTTAATAACATTTAATATTATAACACTAACAAGTGTGACCACTGCACACTAAGTTATATATTATATTAGTTTTTTTGTACTAGTAGTAATTGAACCACAACAACCAATGCAACATTTCATTGATGTTCTTCTTCTGGCTTCTTTGCTTTTAGGTGCACAAAAAGACAGAGGAGGGGGTGTGATCATCACCCATTGAACTGTCAGACAGAGTCCTGCTGCGCACAACGTCACGTGACGTGTGGCCACAGATATCTCTGCAACTTGTGCAACAGCGTCCTGCTGACATCTGAAGAAGATAGCCCCACAGAAAGTTACCAGGTCCTCCAGTACCAAGAAAGTTGCCAGTGAGAAGAAGGAACAGAAGAAGGAAGTGGCACTTACCAAGACTGGTGTGCAGCCCACAATGTTCTTTGGGAAACAAAACATTACGCCTGCAGCAACGGTGTCCGGGGACCAAGCTGGGAGCAGTACCTCCACATCAGCGGGCCCACCCCACCAACTTAGGCCCAAGCCCATGAGTGTTGCAGAGGTAGCCAGTCTACTAACAACCAGTGATGTTGAAATATCATTATCACAAAGTAATACCCAATCAACGCAGGCAGAAACTCGGCAGATAAGTGGGCAACAACAGTCGCCACAACAGCCGCAACAACAGCCCACAATAGTAGTTGTTCCTCCTGAAGTAGGGGCAGTTCAGGAAATCGAG
Source organism: Triturus cristatus (assembly GCF_964204655.1). Lineage (NCBI taxonomy): Eukaryota > Metazoa > Chordata > Amphibia > Caudata > Salamandridae > Triturus > Triturus cristatus. The sequence continues at coordinate 71,823,302 of NC_140584.1, read as the reverse complement.
CTTCCTGCAGACGAAGAGGCGCAAGCCACTCTTTCAGAAGATCCATTGTCTTCCAGATCCCCAGCAAGGAAAAGGAGGGTTAGTCCATCAACTTCTTCTTCAAGCCCCGCTTCTGATGATCTAGATGCCACTTGGAATCCACCAGCTCAGTCTTAGAGTGATGCACGCCACAAGACAAGGCTAGTGGAAAGGAAGGTTCCAGAAAGCCTTAGAGTTATGGAGGTAGATGTAGAAGAGGGGGATGATGATGATGACGAGCCAGTCATCATGAACATCACTCCCGGCCCAGAGGAGATGGAGACCAACATTATTACCCTATCCAAAATTGCTGTGAGGGATGTAGTACGGATACCACCAAGACAGGTAACATCAGCTCCAGCTTCCATATTTGCATTTTATAAGGCCCGGCAGGGACCTACGTCAAGCTCAACCACCACCTCAATAGTTAGTGGTACTGTAAGTGCACAGAGTCAAATTCCATGCCCACCCTCCAGTTCACCTGGCATTGAAAGTGGCACCTCCAGGAGCACCAGAAAGTACACCTCCCCAGTTTGGGACTTCTTTTCGGTTAGCCGTAGGGGAGGAGAACATTGCTATATGCTCAATTTGTTGACATGCTGTTAGGCGGGGTAAGCTTGGTACAAATTATGGTACCGGAGGCCAAACAAGTCATCTAAAAAAAACACCACAGCATCCAGTGGGAGACTCACCTACTTCGCTTACAAAAAAATAAAACTGCACCCATTGCTGTTGGTGGGGATGAAGAAGAAGATATGATCGCGGTGGAAGGTGAACAAGAGGGAGACATTTCTAGCCCTGTCCCCAGCAGTGTTGTGGTACCACCCACATCCTCAGCAACATCTCAGTGGCAGCGTAGTAAGAGTCAGGCTGAGACACCAAGGCAACAGAGTACTGCAATGAAAAAAAGTGTGTCATTGAGCCTAACTGGGTTCAAGAAGACAGCTTTACCATTGACAGCATGCTTTGGTCGGAGGGGCAGTACGAACGCAACCACCCAATGGCACGTTTTTACAATGCGAAGCTGGCTAAAATGTTAGCGCTGGATCTTCTCCCTTTTTCTGTTGTGGAAGGGGTGGGTTTCCTTGAATTTGTGTCAGCTATCTGCCCTAAATGGAAGGTTCCCAGCCGGTCCTATTTCGCCAGAGTTGCTGTTCCAGCACTACATCACGATGTGCTGGAATTGTTGGACAAGCTTTGCAGCAGATTGTTGTTCACAATATCCACCTGACAACAGACATGTGGACCAGTTGCCAAGCCACTGATTACATGTGCATCACTGCACACTGGATCTCTTTTGTGGGGGTTAGAGAAAAGATATCTGAAGCAGGTCTTGTTGACACTGCTGAGATTTTTAATGCTACTCGGAAACATGCAACTGTAGCCATGTTTGCCATGGAGTAATCTCCTACTGCTGCAAACATTTTGGAAGAGTTTAACAGAAAGGTCTTTGAATGGCTGCGCCCAAGAGGGCTTAACATTGGTTTTGTTGCCACGGATAATGTCAGTAATGTGCTTAAGGCCATGGAGGATGGTGCCCATTTCAGGGTCCCGTGTTTGGCGCACTGCATTATCATTATTGTTCAAGACTTTCTGAAAAAAAAGCCATAGTCAGCAACTTACTGACCACCTGCCAAAGAATATGCACACATTTCAGCCATTCTTTTAAAGTCCGGAAGCAGCTGAGGATCATTCAACGTGAATATAGAATACCATTCAAAGCACTCATCCAGGGAGTGGCAACACGTTGGAAATCAACTTATTACATGCTTGACCGTCTGTTTGAGCAGTACAGACCAATCAATGAATATGTCATGCAAAGAGGGATGCTGCTGTGAAAGGCATGACCCTTCAGATGTACCAATGGTGCCTAGTTAAATGCCTGACAGAGATGCTTCTTCCTTTCAAGGTCTTCACATGTGAAGTCAGCAAGGAGGACTGTATTATGGGCCAAGCTATCCCATTGTTGCACATGCTACAGCAACAGCGGAAGGAGGTGTCTGAAGCGTACATATGTGTGGAGGAACAACAAGAAGCATATGTGTTGGTGGAGAGATTATCCCGTCGCTTAGCTGAAAATACAAGGATGCAAACTAAGATTTTGTCAGGACAACATTACATTTGTGCCACAATTCTGGATCCATGGTACAAATCGGCACTGAACAGTAAGACATTAATTCCTTTTTCAGAAGTGGACGTTGCCCGGTACAAAAATTGGATAGCTGAGGTAGCCAGTCACTTTGAAAATTAACGGCTGGCAAATAAGGGCCCGCTACTCAAACCCACAAGTACTGCAGCAGGGCATCCAGTGTCAAGTTCCACTTCAGAGCCTGAGGGCAGTGCATTTTGCTCAGAGCGGTCACCAACACTATCGACAACAACAGCAAGAACCGGATCATCAGCCCCAGTAAAATCTGCACAGGAGGGCTTGCTAGGTCCAGTGCTGATGCAAAGACAAAAGGGGCTAAACAAACTGTAGCACCCCTGAACATTGAGCTGATGGTATAGGCCTATCTGGATGACCCAACAGAGGTCTACATTGATCAAAACCCATTGCGGTATTGGTATGGGAAAAGGAACCAATGGCCAGTGCTGAGCAGGCTGGCGATAAACTATCTGGCTTGCCCTGTCACAAGTATCTCTTCTGAATGTGTTTACAGTGCTGCTGGTGCCATTGTAACAGTGAAAGGGACCAGTCTCTCGTCCAAAAACGTGGAGAGGTTAACCCTGATCAAAATGAATCAGCACTTTATACCACAGAATTACACAATACATGAATCAATGCAGGAAGATGAGGACAGCAACTTAGGTGACGGAAGTAGTGTGTTAGATGATGATTACCTACTTCTGGTTGAACCCCCAGAGTTTGAGGACAAGCTATACTTCACTGACAACTAGGCTTGAATTTCTCACTTTCTTCCTCCCTTATTTTCTTTTATTTGTGTGTGTTATTTGTGTGTGTCTGTCTTTCTGGTTAGAAACTTCGAATCACAGCAAATCCATCTCCACCGTCTTCTAGTCTTTTTATTGCCATATTGCATTTGCAGCTTCCTGCATTTCACTGAAGTTCACTCCTCCGTGTCCTGCTCCTCCATCCTCCTGACTCACCCTAAATCCATTTCCCTCAAGACAGATGATGATTGGATGTAGAATAGAAGAAAAAAGAAAATTTTGCCTTGTTGAGTCCCTCCAAAATAACTAAGTGGAACATGATGACTACTATAGCTATCCTCCTTTCCGAGCCGAGAGAGACTGCCCCTTAACTTAAGGTGAGAAGGAACAGGTAATGAATGATGGCATGCATTGGACGCTGACTGAGTGATTTGTGTTGTTGTTTGTTGTGAATGAAGTAAATTCATTGTGTACTATTATGTAATGTACACACTAAAAGTAACTCAAGTCAATGTTTCCCTTATTGTTTTTAATGACCAAATTGTACTACTACTGCAGGCCGATCCATTGCATTTTGAATATGGAATGTGGACTCACTCTGTACACTGCACACTTAGTTGGACAACACCATGATGATGACCACAGTGACTTATATCTTCGCAGTCACTCAGTAGTATCGGAGATGATTGATGGAATAAGTCATGGTGTTTCATGAGTGGCATAAAAGGTAAACAAGTCAACAACAACCACACCAGACCTACATGTCTGTTTAGTGGTGGAGTCATGTCGGGTGTAGTGGTATATCTGACAGCGGTGCATTGATTTAGTCACTTAATTTGTAAAATGCTATGTTGCTGTACATGTGCTTTATCTGCCTCTGTCAAAAAATGTACGCTAAATGGAGGATGGGTCACGGGTGCTGTTGGCCTGTTCTGTCCTGTTGTTGTAGGTTAACCTTGGAAACAGAGTAGACATGATGTATCCTATCCATGCCGCCATTGAAAGTGTTCTTGTTGCACTCCACCGTAATTTATGCCTGCATTTTCTCCTTGATTTTTCAATATCCCTTTTGTTTTTTCATCTACAATTACAGGCCGGACCTTACCCTGTGCTATACTGGGAAAAACACCTCACACTTACCTTACCAATCCACATCTGCCAGGCAGGCAGTGGTGTCACCCAAAATTGATGGACCAAGAGGAACGCCGAGATGCAACTCCCCAATTTGACCAGTAACAGTATCAGCATTCAGCATCTTTTAAATTATTTTATTCATTTTTTATCTTCAATCATTATGACTGTGTGTTGTTGTTATTATGTTTGCTCTCTGCTAATAAGTCATCCCTACAGCTATTTTTTAATTTTCTTTGCTATCTTTCAAAGTAAGTCCGGTACAACAGACCAGAAACTTTACGTAATTTGGGTCTCTCTGAGGACAGACAGGCAAGGCACATTGCATAATATACTGCTGCCCTGTACTGTGTAATTGTCTAGTAGTAGTTAGAAAGTACTACTTATCATTAACCATCAAGTTATCAATATCATCATCATGCATGCATTTCCTTTTTCTCCCTTAACAGATTTATGGATATGGTCGTCTGCCAAAATTGCGTTTTGTGGTTTGTCCATGCATAGTGTTTTTCTTTGTCAAACCTTTCCCCAAACCCCCCTTCCCAACCATTCATCAAACCCTAACCCTCTTCCCCCGGGCTGTGATTTATTGAGGTGTGACTAAATTAAATGTACACCAATAATTGATTACATACTTGCTGGGGCGGATATGGCGAAAGCAACACTAATTCAATTTCAAGGCAAGGCGAGGATCTTCTTCTGCTTGCCCACCCATGCTCAGTATATTTAAATTGCAAGTCAATTTTTTTCCAAAGGAACCTAATGCATCATAATTAATTTCCGGCATCGATTGGATTCATCAACATCCCCCTACACTGCACTAAAAGTTACACTTGTGTCGAGTGACTCGACACAACTACAGTTTGAAACTTGTTATACTAGGCAATCCCTGCCACCATTATGTTTTATTTACTTTGTTCTACTACTACTCCCAGAGTCTCTCTCAGGAGACTGACTGTCTCATTTTCTTTTTTTCCAAATGCTACGTCCAGTGTCTACTACTACCACCACAACCATGGCATCTCTATTCTCTTGGGAAACCCTGAAACCATCATCGTCATGCAGCCATCGCTGTGCCTAACTTAAACATCAATCACAGGTAAGAAAATAAGTTTTGGGGAGGTATAATAATGGACTAGGAGGTGAGACTGACAGTACTAGTAGGACAAGTCACTCAGTGAGGGGTACCGCATCTATCTGTTTGTGTATTACAAAATCTGCAGATTATTTAAATCAAACACTGGCTGCGGCCCTGCAGCAGCAAGGAAGGAAACCACGTGACGTAAAACAGTAACCCGCCCACAAAACATTAACAACGTATGCTACGTTTAAGTATAAATATAATTTAATGCCCTAACAAAAATAAACTATGTAACAAAAAACACAACACCCGACCCACCCCTCTCCCTAACCCCAACCAATGTCCAAAACAAGCAAGTGCAACGGTAACCAATGTCCAAAATGTCCATAATAAAGCCCAATGCCCAATTCCCACCCACCAAAAAAAGGATTAAAAAAGGGGCATTCAAACAAGGTTTTTAAGTTAGCGGCGGGCTCTTCGGTTTTCCCTCTCCAGGACCTTGACCCTCTTCTTCAGCTCCTCTACCTGCTCCTCCAGTCGCGCATTTCAGAGGAGCATGCGGCGTGCTTATGCCCTGCAGTTGCATCCACAGGGGGCAGCAGTGCTGGATGTTGATGTGCTGCGGCAGGCGGCTGCCTGACCGCGGTGCTATATCACTGGAGGTGCCTGGCCAGGGCCCAGGGCATTGGAGGAGGCTGCAGCTGCTGCCGCCTCCTCCTCCTCCTCCGACAGAACCACCAGCCGCCGGTATTCATTGCAGATAGCCTCCAGCTTACGGCGCTGGGCCATGGCTGCCAACTCTTTCCTGGTTGGTTTTGCTTGGGAAGGAGGAGCTATATCAAGAAAGAAAAAAAGACTATTACCAATACTCTTAGCAAAATAGTAACACAAAATTAATTCAACACATAGTGGCACAGTAGCACTAGCAAGCACAGTGCATAACATTTGGGGAATGTATCTGTCCTCCCACTTCCTCGGCCTCTAACATTTGTGGGAGTTTCAGGCATTATACCAGCACTATGGACTCGAGTACCAGTACACCAGTCTTCTTCTTCTTTCTTGTTTAGCGAAATTACATAACCTTGTTGTAGCCGACATGCCAGTTCAGTCAGCTTGCGACCAAGACAAACATACTCAAGTCATAACGCAGATTCACGTTCGTTGTATTTACTACTGTCTGCAGGTGGGGAAGATCGTATTTTTCGATTACGGGTGGCACTGGCCATACTCTCTTTGTTACATCAAGGGCAACTGCTCAATTTCACTTTCACCCTGCCCTGACTATTACAAAAAGGCAGATGATGTCTGATCCAATGATCATTGCTTATATATGGGACAACATGAGGTACTTTGTTTTGATTGAGTAACCAGTCGATAGGCCACCCATGGCAGGGTGGCTGACCCAGCTGAAAATAAATTAACATAGGTAGGGAGTGGTCCTCGGAGTCAGAGGAAGGCGCTTGATAACTACATACATACACAATATATATATATATATATATGCTGTGCTTGCAAACTACTGTGTGTCAAGGGAATATTCTGAAAATACAATTTATATCCTCCTCGGCTTTGCTACTCTGGCGCGGTTTCTTTTACATTCTCTTCAAACTAAGACTCTTCATCCAGTGACAGTCTCCACCTATGCTATCTATGAAGAATACCATCCAGGCATCCATCCATTCAAAGTAAACATCTATCATTCTTCTTAATCTCTCAACAAACCTTATTTTGTTTCACCAACGCCAAACATTTATCCTTTTTTTTAAACCACCACCCATGCGTCCTTCCTTGCTTGCCTTGTCTTTGAGTTTGACCCAAACACCACTGACGATTCTTACTATCCACCCATTCAGTTTCACCCACCCAGGCAGGCATCTTTTCTTTCACCTTCCACCCATCCTTCAACCACCCTTGCATCTGATTCCTATCAGCCACCTATGCATGCTTCCCACGTATCCTTCCCGGCCAGTCATATTACATCTCGCCCGTCCTTCCTCCTCCACCCTTCTTTCCCTTTTCATTCAACACATCCATCAAGGTCATTTGATCTGACTTTTAGTCTTCTCCATAAAACTTTCACAGCTGAGTTGAAGTCAGATAGAAGAGGCCATTGGTTACTCAACTCCCGCCGCTAATGCTATTGCTAATGCTAAGTAAAGGGTGTCTTCTTCAACAATTGTTCACTACAACTTCATACTTACTAAGTCTCAACAGTACAGTGAGTGTACACCCTTGCAGTCAGTGTAATGTCAATAATTAAGGAATATAACTTACCACCGCCCGCCACTGCTGCTGGCTCACCCCCTGTAGCTCCTGCAAGTGCTGCATCTCCTGCTCCCTCCGAAATGGCCGTGTTGCCATCGCCGCTGGCCCCGGCACTGGTGGTCGGTAGTACGCCTAGAAAAAACATTACACATTTTTTAGATGCCATGTACACCTCCCCCTATTTATTCTTTTTCACTACCAAGATTGAAAAAAAAGTTAATACATACATATACAACATGCATCACTAGTAAAAATCGGGTACTAGAGTAGAGTAGACACTAGTAGTGTTATATGGTCCCTAGGGTCATTCTAGTCTACTCTTCGCTAAGTTAGCCTGAGCCATGCAACCATTTTAGCTTCGTTTCTTTTGTGCATGTTACCTCGCAGCTTGTTGTGTAAGATGCCTTTGAGCCCACATGAGCTGATACTGCTACTGTCTGAGCGCTGCGTACAAGAGGTCGAAAAACAAGCCACTTTATGGAGTTCTGGTCAGTCCGTATTGCTTAGCCATAACATGCTACACTTTTTGATGTGACTGAGAAATGCTTGCATTATACTGTCTAACGTGCAACATTTTTCTCATAACAGGTGGAAAATTCCCTTGTACGAACCAGAGCTTTGCAGAGCCTATGATGTAACCAGTACTTCTAGGTTCTAAGGTGAGGGGTTCCCCAGAATTCGCTCAGGGATCTTTTGTCTTCTATGGACTTGTAGTTGTAACAATGTTTATTGTTTTAATCTTATGAATTTTGCTGTTGGTGCTAGCTCGTATACTGCATTATAGAACAACGTACAGAGCTTGTTAGTTGAAAATAAACCTTTTGAACTTACATAGACTCTGTGGTACTTTGTGTGGACTTACACAATTGATTGAGCAGAAGGGTGTGCATTGCTTCCGCGACTCTGAGCGGTCAGGAGTGTTATGTTCTGGGTTGTCTAATCATTGGGTATCTTTGGGGGTTCGGGAGCTAATGAGACACTATAGCTAGTCGGTCAGGGGATTGTGGGTTCTACTTCTGACTGAGGTGTGAGGAAGGTCTGACCTCCACCACCAACATCCTATTTTCTTGTGCATAGTTCTGTATGTGCAGAATCCCTACAACAGTAGTAGTAAGTATACTATGTACTATCCTATCAAAAATAGTAAAATATCTTCTTCACCTTACACCCTTAGTGTCCTACATTCCCACGCCCATCCCAACCCTTCCTGTAGATTCTGGATAATGACGGGTTTTACAAATAGCTTTAAACTCCCTTTGAAATTTCCGTTAGTAATGCTTGGGCCTCGTCCAGATCTGAGAACAGAAAGAACTTGCCCTTGACAAGGACTTTTAGTTTGGACTGTTGTGCAATAGAGGCTTGGGCACCATAAGTTTTGAAGAGTTGTAAGAGCTTAACAAATTCTTTTCTTTTACGAGCAGGAGAGGCACTCATATCAGAAAAGATTTGGCACTTGGTTGTAGCATTTAGGGAGAACTGCCTCTGCTGAATTGCTCTTGTTAAGATTCTCTCTTTTATTCGGAAGTCCATAAAGTTCACCAGAATTGTTCGTGGAATTGGGGAGTTCGGAAAAGGTTGTGCTGGAACTCGGTGAGCCCTTGCAATAGTAAGGTCCCCTTCAAATTCTGGGAGGACGGTTTGTTTAATAAAAGATTCCACCCATTGCATAGGCTGCGACTGTTCAATTCCCTCTGGAACTCCAACTATCCGCAAATTTGACCTCCGTGAGTGGTTTTCGAGCTCCTCAAGTTTGTTTTCAAGACGTCTCTCGTTGATCGTGGCTGCTTTCATCTCTTTGGACACCGAGGTGATCTGATCCTCGAGAAGAGAGACTCTGGCTTCTGCTTCCTGGAGTCTTATTGGGAAGCCCTGCATCGCCTCTTCGATTTTCCCCAAGCGTTGGTGTAGCGAGGCGGTCTCAATTATCTGGGCCCTCTTCATTTCACGAATTTCGTCAAGAATCAGGTTAAGAAGGTCTTTGATGTCTAGTTGTCTTGCCAGGCTGTTTTCAGAATTCTCAAGAGTTAAGATGGAACTTGACTGAGCAGCTGTGGACTCGGTAGCTTTGGGGTATGTATTTGGAAATGAGGTCTCCGCCGAGGCAGAGACTGGTGCCAGAGCTGATACTAGGGCGGAGACAGGAGCCACGAAAGGATTCTCTAACCCAGGAGAGTCGTGATGAGGGGCAATTGCTGTTTGTAGGCCTCCGATTGATTTTTCAACTGCTGTTAGAATCGACGTCTCGCGGTCCAGATGCATGTTGATGACCTGATTTAGTTGATCTTTTTCCCCTTGTGCACAATTCAGCTTTTGTTCTCCTCTTTGCACTTGAGCAGAAGCCAAGTCTCCCCCCCTGCTATTGAATGGTGCTCTGAAGATAGCACCTGCCTTGCAGGTGGGATACCTAGTGGTTCTGTTGACAAGCCCCAGCCCGTTGAATCGCCTTTGGTTATGGTTTTTCTAGGTGGACTGGGGTTGGAGACTGGCGGTGGCAAGGTTGCTTTTTTGAAAAATAGCGGAAATTGCTTAGAAGAGCTGTTTTTATCATTGGGGAGATCCGCGACTATGCTGGGCTCACTGGACTGCAAAAATTCATCTACCCTATGAAGCTCCTGAGGTTCCTTTGTTTTTAACATTGTCTCCGGAGTGGGCTCCTCCTCAGAGCTCTCAAAAGTGCTGTCTTGGGATGGAGTACGTGTAAGCTCGTCGCCCTTTTGGGACAGAATGGCAGTTTGCTTTGCTTCCTTAACTTGAGCTAAGCGGGTTTTAATTTTTTTTAAACGAGCTGTGTTGTCATTTTTTGCTGCCCCACTGTTTTTGAGAGGTTTGCCCATATTTCTGGCAGGCAGAGATATCTCAAAATTAGGTCCCGCTAAGCCTTAGGAAGAGAAATTACGTTGTAAGGCGTTGTAGGGCGTTTTTCAGAAGCTCTGATAGTGAATAGGGCAACTATTGGCAAAAATAGGCAAAAACAAAAAACGGGCAGAGGCTAATCATATAATTACAGATAGCATTAGTAATTATAATACGACGCCGAGGCCAGTGCAGTCCAGGTGGAGCGCTCCAGAACACACTTAGCAAAGAAAAGTCATTACTCACTCAGACAGTCCTTTCGTTTTAATCTCCGCGCTAATGTGGCTCAGAAATGGTGCTGATAACTCCTGGGTCGTGACTCATGGCTCCTGTCTCGTGTCTCCTGGCTCGGACGCCGACCTTACTCCCGTTAATTTAATTTTAATATCAAAATTTCCCCTCTGCTTCATCGACTCGTCAGCTCTGGGGTCCGGACCTCCTACATCAGCCTCGCGCACCCAGGTTCCTTCAGCAGCACTCCAGAGGCCCCCGGGGTGATGTCAGCGGCCTTGGGTCGAAGAAACAAGGAAGGGAGAGACGCTAGAAAAACACCGCTAACGCTGTCCACGGATCGCCATTACAGGGGTGGGTGGAGCGTGGAGACTCTCGGACACCTGACTAGCCGGAGGCGGGGCACTCCGCTGTCAGCATCCAGTCACCCCAGGGGTTTTTCAGGGTGGGAGAAATGTGGTCAGCGGGGTCCCTAGGGATCATCCACATTGCAGGGTGGGGGGTTTTTCTTTCCATTGGGGGGGTTGGGATACTGGGCGTTTTATATTCACTTTTTGCAAAGAGGGAAAAAACAGAGCAAGAGGTTTTTCTGAATAAGGTTACAATTAGGGTTTTTATAGCAAGACAAAGTAGCGATTTGGTCTTAGATGTATAGATGGTTAGGGAGTCCAATGAATGTAAGATTATTTCGGCCAATGTTAATGGTATATTGAATAAAAAAAAATATGGTGCCTTAATCAGATGGTTAGCTTCAATGCAACCCCAAATTTTGTTTCTTCAAGAAACCCATTTAAAATCCAACTCCCCCAAACTCTTTATACCCAGAACCTTCTCGAAAGTTTTTTTTGCATCCTCAGGTATTGCTGCAAGGGGTGTTGCAATTTATCTTTCCAATAAATTTCCCTGGGAGGTTATGGAAGTTCAAAGAGATCCGGAGGGGAGATGGATTTGGGTCGCAGTGAAGCTGTTTGGGAAGAGGCTCAATTTGGTCAACTATTATGGCCCTATAGTTGATGATGAGGGACCACTGACTCAAGTTTATAATCTACTATCTGGTGCTACAGGACAGATAATACTTGGAGGAGATTTTAATTTTATATTAGATCCAAGTAAAGACACGACAAACAAACAGAGGGGTCAATTGAAACCAAACACTAAAAAAGCTTTGGAGACTATTATTGAGAGTTTCCAATTGATTGACAGCTGGAGGGATAGGAACTCAGAGAAATAATTTTTTACTTTCTATTCTCATCGCTTTCACACGGCATCTAGAATTGACTTTCTCCTTAGCTCCAGATCTCTTCAGATCCTTGAAACAGGGATAGGATGCAACCCCTTCTCTGACCATGCCTATATCAATCTGGGAATTAAGATCTATGATGCAACTAGGGAGAGACCCAGGTGGCAGCTGGATCGCCTACTTTTGCAGAATGAGGAATGGGTAAGAGGCTTTAGGATCTGGATAGGGGAATATTTCCGGATAAATGATAACACCGCTTTCCCTTTTTCTGTCTGGGGCGGATTTAAATCGACAGCGCGGGGTATGATAATTGCATATACAACCGCCCAATCTAAAGACCGAAGGAACAAGATAGCTCAATTACAGTCAGATCTTGAGCGGGAATACGCCCTTCAACTACAGTCCCTTCCCAACGAGTATCTCCAAGCCAAAACAGCATTAAAAGATTTTTTTGCTATCGAAGAGGTCTGTAACTCCCAACTCTTCCAACAAAGGATCTATGAGGAGAGCCAGTTGATCGGCAGACTCCTGGCAAACTCTACAAGAAAAAAACAGGAATCAGCCTCAATAACAAAAATATTAGATCCCTCCACTGGTTTGGAAATAGTCGATAAATCTAGAATTGCCCAACTTTTTCAGGAACATTATACCCGACTTTATTCTACTGAATACAAAATACAGAACAACTCAATCGAAGAGTATTTTTCAACTCTGGCTCTCCCTCAGATATCCTCAGAACGGGCTCTCAAGTTAGAAAGCCAAGTGGAGGGAGGTGAAATTTTGGCAGCCATTAAATCAACCCCAGGATCAAAAGCTTGTGGCCAAGATGACTTTCCGATCGAGTTCTTCAAAGTGTTTGCAGAAGAACTACTTCTTCCCTTGAAAAACTTGTTTAATTTTATAAAAGAAGGAGGCCAGGTTCCGTGTGAATTCAAAGAAGCGATTATAATTTCATTTGTTAAAAAAGATAAAAACCCTGACGACATGAATTCATACCGGCCTATAAGTCTTTTAAATTCCGATTACAAACTTTTTATGAAGGTTTGGGCTGTTCGTTTATTACCAGCCGCTCAGGAGGTCATTCATAGAGATCAAACGGGTTTTATTGCGGGTAGATCGATGGCTTCCAATACCCAATTTTTAATACAAGCATTAGAGTATATCAACACAAACCAAATCCCCGCAAGTATCATAATGGTTGATGCGGAAAAGGCTTTTGACCTTGTAAATTGGAAGACTTTATTTTTTACTCTAGGACAATTTGGGTTCCCCTCTAAGGTGGTAGGAATGCTAAACAATATCTATCAGGAAGCTACAGCTAAACTCGTAATAAATGCTACCTGTGCAGGAATGATACAAATTAAGCGGGGAACCAGACAAGGCTGCCCACTTTCCCCTCTACTTTTTACTTTTTTTATAGAACCATTAGTTTCAAAAATCCACAATAATGCTGCTATTCATCCCCCAATCCCAGATATGTCTAAACTTAAGTTGTTTGCTGATGATATTATTTTATATTTGGTCCCCAATAGGTCTAATTTTGAGGAGGTCTTGGGTGAATTCTCTCAATTTGAAAAGATAGGTGGTTACAAAATCAATGCAAATAAAACTGAAGTTCTTGCCTTGAATACGGATATTGATCCTTTCCCCGACTCTTTAAAATTACAGGCAGCTAGGACCAACCCCATAAGATATCTTGGGATCTATGTCTCCTCTCAGTTTTCCCAACTATATGATTTAAATTATCTAAGAATGAAGAAAAAAATTACGAAATTATTGGATCAATGGTCACTTCTCCCATTATCGATAGTTGGGCGCGTATCTTTGATTAAAATGTCAATACTACCTCTTTTGATTTTTTTATTCTCCAATGTCCCTATTAAAATTAACCAGGTATTTTTTAGGGAAATAGAAACGCTTTTTAGGCAATTTATATGGGAGAAGAAAGCCCCCCGAGTTAAATTGAATATCCTTCAACTACCCGTAGATCAGGGGGGACTCGCACTCCCACATATCAACTCCTATTATGAAGCCGCCTTCCTTGACATTGTATCAACACTGGTAGGATCCAGCTCTTGTAGAGATACTATTTTATTGATAAAATGCTGACAGAGATCGGTTCATCCATTCCAGTGTTTTTAAAGACTGCCAAACTTCCAAAGAAAACCCGATATAAAATTCTAAAGGACTTCCTAATCCGACTACAGGCAATTTTTAGGGACATGAATTTGACGGGCTTTCTATACCTTAAACTAAAAGAATGTGCCGGCCTCGGTCTTCAGTTACAAGCCGGCCATAATACTACATGGGAAAACTCCGGCTTAACACAATTGAGACACTTTATAATACAGAACAGACCAATCTCTTGGCAGGAAATATTGGTTAGGGTGGGGGCTCGCCGGAAACCGGTCTATTTTGAACATCTAAGTTTAGTCTCCTGGTTGAGAAGCTACGGAGGTTTAAATGAACCCCCCAACCAGTTGTCAACTGCACTTTATGGAGCTAAACTTCGAGGGATTGGTAATTGGTATAAGCTGATCCATAAACAACTGTATCCCCCCATAATTCAAAAACATCGGGAAAAAATACTTCGGGAGACTGACTGCAGCTTATCCGAAAGGGAGTGGGAGTGGGTCAGCCACTCTGGTGGCCGTGCACTTCGCGCCGCTAACTATAAGAGGATGGCTTTTCTTTCTAGGTGGCTGGCCTACTTGACACCCTCTATTTTGAGTAAAAGGTTTCCCGATGTTGAAGACAGGTGTTTTAGATGCGCCAAACTGGGGGAAGGTGGATGGCACCATACCTTTTTTGTATGTCCCGGGCTAAGGTCTTTTTGGGAAACAATTTTTTCAGACATCAACCGTGCAATTGGGAATTCCATTCCTATTGCAGCCGAGACTGTTTTATTCGGCAGTTGCAAGGGTGATTTACAATTGTCTAACCCAGAAAGAATTTTTATCTTTATTGCCTGCGCGGTAGCTCGCTCCTTAATTTTACAAAATTGGAGATCTAATACAGCTCCCTCCCATTTGAAATGGATAAATAAAATGAAAAGGGTCAAAAAATTTGAGGAGGCTTATGCTAGGAGGGTTGGAGCTGTGAACAAATTTGAGCGAAATTGGAAGTTTTTTGAAAAATTGGAGATGACTTAAATTCATTCGCCCTTAAGAATGCACTTGCAATTTGTTTGGCAACTGTTTTATAGCATTGGAAGTGGCGAATCGCTTAAAATCAGCTTTTTTATCCCCATTACCACGAGTATCATGATGTTGAATCCTTCTTTGACTATAATCTTTTGTAGTCTGCCTTGTCTTGCACTTGCACTTTAAATGGCTCAAAGTACTGTATTTTTGCTATTTGCACTTGGTATACTACACTTTTGTCTTGAAGCGATCTACGATTTATTAATATGTTGTCTTGTTTCGCATTTGCACTTTAAATGGCTCAAAGTACTGTATTTTTTTGCTATTTGCACTTGGTATATTGCACTTTTATCCTGAAGTGATTAACGATTATATTGATCATTAGCTATCAAAATCTCTTTCCTTTTTTGTTTTTTTGTTTTCCTTTGTTGCTATACATTAAGCATATTGTATTCCTTATTAGTGCTTTTCTTCATTGTACTTTTTTCATCTTTTTGACATATTATCTATGTAACGAACCCTAATTGTACTTTATAATGTCTTCTTTTATCTACCTCCTGCTCTGCTCAATGAAAAAAAAAAAAAAAAATAGTAAAATATCAGGTTGGACATTTTTTTGGTGGGAATTGTCGAAAAGCCTCAACATTAAGAAGACTAAAAGAGGACAACCCAAAGGACTGGACTCAGTCGCTAGAGCTATTGGTGAATCTGAGTTTTATTTGAAACCTTTTAAATAAAGAGTGGCCAACTGGGCAAGCTTAGCTACAGACAGACTAATAGAAGTAGTAAAGAAAGTCATAGCAGAGGCAGTTAGAGGCAGGGATAACAAGAATTTAGAAACAGATAGTCTAGATCGAAGAAGATTTTGTAAAAAATAGAATTAGGAAACCGAAATAATAGTTCGGAAAAATAAGGTGCAGTAAAAGTTATGGAAATATAATTATTAATATTAACCACTGGAGGACTTACTGGGGCCAGCAGCAGAGCCCTTGGTAGAGGAGCGGTCCTGGCCCTGGAAGGTATCTTGTTCTTGTCCTGCCGACTCTGACCCCGTCTTCTTGCCCCTGGGTGATCATGTAAGATATAATAAAGAAAAAGACAAACATTAATGATTGGTGTGAAACAAATACATTATTTTTAAAAACACTCCAAAAATATTTTAGGAAACAACAATTGCAATAAAATTGACCTATCTAATCTGATCGACTAGTAGTATTGCGGGATTCACGGACCGTCTACTTATTATTTATGAACACTAATCCAGTGTTCCATTCTGATTCCAGAATACTAACTAAGCCTAAGTACCACCTGACCTATCCCACCTATTCCAGACGGGCCAATTGTTCACTTCATTTCCATTTATTTTAGCCCTCAAAAATGCATAGATGGAGGACATATGCATACAGTTTTGCATACACCAAATTGTTGGTTGGTTGCTGCTGATGTTCTGCTAGTGATAAGCCTATTACCACTCACTAAACAAACTACAAAAGATTCTAAGGACTGGGATAAGCAGCACTCTGCAGCACGTGACGTGACAGAGGATGTGTCACACAGACCAATAAAAAATTACCAACTAATACTAATAAGTAACTAAACCTGTCAATCCACCACTATCTCGTCTTCTTAGTGGCAGGAGGACAAAGGAAGAACTAGAGTCTCTCTAGTATTACCTAACTTAAGTTCTCTAAAGTAAACTCTTACATAATCAGGCCAAGCAAGCGCAAAGTTGCAAACAAGTAAGATTAGTAGTGCTGAGCACCTGTGTCATAACAATCACAGAAGATTTTTAAACGTAATTTACCTGCAATGTAAGCAGCTGCATACTTGCTGTTCAGAAAAAAATATATTCGCAATATATAACACAGAGCAGAAGAACACAAAGTAGTAATATTAAATAGCTACTCACCAAGCAACAGGACCTCCACTCCTAGCAGGTCCAGCAGGTCCTGCTCCCGGTCCAGGATATCGGACCACCTGTGCATCAGCTGGGTATCGGTGCGCAGGACACCAGAGCAGCAAAACACAGCCCGGCTCACCTTTCCCCACTGCTGGCGATGCTCCCGGAGCCCGTACCCGGATCCAGGCCTGCCGCCTGCTACTAGGGTTAAGGGGAGGTGGTGCTGCACAAAAAAAACAAGTGCAGCCACCTCTGCCTCACCAAATAAGGCCCCTGCCTGCACCCCTTGTGGGTGCCTCCTTCCGCAGGGAAGGCGGTTGTGACTGCAGCTACGGGCAGCCTTGCCCTTTCCCTTGTTGCCCCCACTCTCTCCCTTGGGCATGGTTCTGGGACTCGGGGGTGGAAAAGAAAAGGAGGAATTAGAAAAGTAAGTAAAAGAAATTAAAAAAGCAAGTTACAGAAAAAGAGTGAAAAAGTAGTAGAAAAAGTTAAAAAAAAAGTAAAACAAAAACTCAAAATATAGATTCAGGAAAATAGAGAGATAGATAATAAATAAAAAATATTTTTAAAAAGTGTCCAGAAACAAAGGATTGCAAAGATAGAGGGAGGATAGAAAAGCAGGCCCAGAATCATAGCAATAGAGTAAAAACCAAGATGGCCGCACCCATTGCGAAAGCATGGGCAAGTTTGTGCGATATTTCCCCCCTGAGCACGCAAAATCGTTGCGAACGCGTAATACGAGTTCCTGAACGAGAAATACTCATCGCGAACGGGCGGGAACACGCAATACGCGACCTGGAACAGGAAATAAGCATCACGAGTGGGCGGGACAAGTGAAAAACAAGATGGCCGTGTCCATTAGCGACCGCATAGGCAAGTTAGCAATATATTTCCCTGCGAGCACGCAAAAACACATCGTGAACGGGCGGGACAAGCAATTCCACGCATTTGCAAAATTTCCCCGTGCTCGCGGAGATTTTTTACAATTACGCGAGAATTTGCGTAACGCGACTACGCAATTTCCGCCCAACCTTAATCTTGATATTAGAAGCCAGAAAAATTGGGGAAACTAGATCAGGCTCTGGGGCAAGGGGGTGAACACCCAACTTCTCCTCCACTGAGCATATTTCCTCATTAATTGCCCCTGCAGCTGTTGTCAAAAAGGGGAGAATCGAAGAGTTGGAGGAGCCATTAGGCACTACATTCTTTGAGGCAGCTCAAGGCTCTTGAACTCCTGGGTCTCTTGATGTATTTTCACGCTTACCATTGAAATACGAGGGGCAGATAGCAGAACTCAGATGAAAAGGAAGTGACCCAGCCAAGTCACTGTCGGAAATGAAGGGCAAAGACGAGTCCAGTCTTGGCTTAGTCTTGGCACAGGCACATGCCCAGGCACATCCTGGACAGTGGGGAGCAGGCAACCGCGAGCAGGCACCTCCTCCTCCTCCGTCTGCAGGCTAGCATTGGCTCCTGGGACATGTAGTCCCTTCAGAAATGCAGCAAAATGTCACATGCAGCGGGGAGCAGGTAAACGATTTATGCGTGATGACAGCAGGCCCCTCCTCCTTCCACTGTGGGCTGGCAGTGGCTCCTGAGACACGTAGTTCTTCCAGAAATGAGACAAAATGTCCCAACAATGGCTTATATGTGGAAGGCACAAATACAGTGAAAATCTATTGGTAATAACAAATATCCTACTATTGTATGCTCCCACATGTCTTCTGATAAAAATGGTGCCTCCCTAGCAAACTTGTACATTTTTGAAAAACTAGACACCTAGGAAAATCCAAGATGGGGTGACTTGCATGGGTCTCACCAGGTTGCTTTACCCAGAATGCCTTGTAAACCTAAAACTTTGACAGAAAAAAAAAACATTTTCCTCACATTTCTGCGATGAAAGTTTAGGAATCTGCTGTAAGCCGCAATCTTCTTTCCACTCAGTCTTCTAATAAAAATGGTACCTCACTTGTGTGGGAAGGCCTAGTGCTTGCAACATGAAACGGTCCAAAAGGCAACATGGATACATCACATTTTCTGCTGAAAACTGACCCATGTTTTACAAAGCTGTGTATTCTGGTCCTAGCTCAGCTGACACCTAGGGAAACCTATAAAACCTGCACATTTTTAAAATCTAGACACCTAAGGGAATCCAGGATGGGGTGACTTGTATGGCTCTTACTGGGTTGTTTTACCCAGAATCCCTTCCAAACCTCAAACTTTGACTAAAACAACACATTGTCCTCACATTTCTGTGATGGAATGTTCTGGATTCTTCACGGAGCCACAAACATCCTTCCACTCAGTATTCCACTAAGACTTCTGATAAAAATGGTACCTCACTTGTGTGGGTAAGGCCTAATGCCCACAACAGGAAAGGCCCCAAAATACAATGTGGAAACATCAACATTTCATGTTATAAAATGACCTGAATTGGCAATGGGGGTAGCAATCTTTTTTTGGCCAGGGATTGACAACCACCAAGGGACACCTTCCAAACCCAGACATTTCTGAAAGCTAGACATCAAGGAGAGTCCAGGGTGGTATGCCTTGTATGGTTCCAACAAGATTTTCTTACCCACCAAGGCCCTGAAAACCTCAAACTTTGCCTAAAAGTGCACATTTTCCTTTCATTTATGTGATGTGAACTTCGAGAATCAGAAGGAATCCGCAATTCCAGCAGTCAAGTAGGGTAAGTATTTTTTTAAGTTATACGGCATTTAAGCGTAGTGATATCTGTCACCATGTTACTTACACGGAATTTCACAAGATTTTGTGAAACTACTGCAGTACATGGCAGTAAACTTATTTAAAAATATATTTTAAAAATATAAATATATTTTCCTACCTATTACCACTTTAATGATGTGGTAAAATGTAGGGACCTACTACTTTCCTATATGTAAGGCCCCAACACTCAACACAGCCAAAGTGTAGTTATAACAATATGGCTGCCTTTTTATGCTCTAAAAACAGCCATTACCCAATTATATATGTGCTTATCATTGCCATGTACCACGGTATACTACAAAGTTATTACAGTATACCATGGCCAGCAATATAACTGAGGTCTAGCTATATTATTGGATTGTGTTACCCTTGTGTTAAGGATGGTGTCACATGGGCAATGCAGTACTTAAGTAATATTTACAATGCAACGCAAGGCCACCATGCATGGCCTTGCGTTTATTTGTTAGTTAGGAGAAACACAATGCAGAGCAATTTGCTGTTTAGTGTTAGTCTGCATACCATAATCTACATTGCTGCTAAATTTCACATATATCCATACACTACGCCACCGTAGCCACTCCACCATACGCTATTCCACTCTGTGCCACTTCACTCTACTCCTCTCCACTGTATGACATTCCAATCTACTCCACTACACTCTACGCTATTAAACTGTACGCAACACCACTATATGTTACTACATGCTACACCCTTACACTGTACGCACCTCCACTCTATGCAACTCCAGTTTATGTCACTACACTGAACGCCACTCCACTGGATGCTACTCCACTATACGCTATTTCAGTCTATGCCTTTCTACTACACAGCACTCTACTCTTCTATTTCCACTGTATGCCACTCCACTCTACAACACTTCACTGTACACTATTCCACTGTATACCACTCTACTGTATGCTACCCCACTCTACGCCACTCAAGTGTATGGCACTCTACTCTGCGCACTTCATTTTACGCTATTCGTGTGGACACCTCTCCAATGTATGCCACTCTACTGTATACTATTACACTCCATCCCATGCCACTGTATGCTACACCAGTCAACACCACTCCATTATATGACACTCTACTGTACGTTACTCCCTATACACTATTACATTCTATGCCACTCCACTGTGCAACACTCCGCTCCATGCCACTCTACTCTACACTGTTACACTGTACACAACTCCTCTGTATGCCAGTCCACTCTATGCTATTACTCTGTATTCAACTCCACTATACGCCTCTTCAGTGTACCCCACTCCACTGTATGCCACCCCACTAAATACTACTCCCTTCTATGCTACTCCAGTGTATGCCACTCCAGTGTATGCCACTCTACTCTCTCCCACTCCATTCTGCACCACTTCACTCTACGCCACTGCACTGTACACTACTTCACTATATGCTGTTCCAGTCTATGCCACCCTCCTGTACAGAACTCCACTCTATGCTATTCCATTGTATGCCACTCCACTATCGGCTCTCCAGTGTACATCACTCTACTCTATGCCACTCGTTCTACCCTAGCCCATTGGACGCCACATCACTCTATCTCACTCCTCTATTTGCTATTGCACTTCACCACAGTCCACTGTTCACCACTTCAGTCTACATCACTCCAATGTACGCCCTTCACTCTATGCTATTCTACTCTACGCTATTCCTCTCTATGCTATTCTACTCTAAGCCACTTCACTGTACTCCAGTCTGCACTATTCCACTGTATGCCACTCCTCTCTACACTGTTGCACTGTGCGTAACTTTAATCTTTGCCTCTCTACTGTATGGTATTCCACTCTATTTCACTCTACTGCATGCCACTACACAGTGTGCGATTACAC
Source organism: Triturus cristatus (assembly GCF_964204655.1). Lineage (NCBI taxonomy): Eukaryota > Metazoa > Chordata > Amphibia > Caudata > Salamandridae > Triturus > Triturus cristatus. The sequence continues at coordinate 71,801,974 of NC_140584.1, read as the reverse complement.
CCTACCCCACTGCACAATGCACCACTCCTGTCTACACCACTTGACTGTATGCCACCCCAATACACTATTACACTTATATGCTATTACACTCTATGCTTAGCCCCAGTTGTAAACTCGGCTCCTCTCACAGATTTTGCAGAATTCAGGCACTCCACGGAGGAATGCGGAAATCCTGAATTCTGTCATTGGGGTGCAAAGCAAAGCTTTTTTTTGTTCACACGCCCGAGTTTTCTTTTGGTGCTCAACTGCGAGCGCCAAGACTCTCGGGCTGCTTTGAGCGCGCACAAGACTTCTCACACCGCTAGCGAGCTCCTGCGAGACTTCATGCCCATTCACAAGGCATCCGGCTGTGACTGCACTAATCTAGCATTCTTAGTGCCAATCACGATCGCAAACAGAGCGGTTGAGCAGCTTTTCTGCTTGAAAATGCAACTGAGAGGCATTTGGAGTCAATTTTCTTTTTTTTGGTGCGAGAAGCCATTTTAATTTTTTTTTTTTATCAAACCAGAATGAAGCGGTCCAGACACTCCAACTTCCTGTTCCTGTCCAGCAGGCTTCTCCAAGTACTTTGCCCCTTTCCTGGTAGCTTTCCGTTAGGATTTGCAGCTGGAAGGATCATTCTCTTTGTCTACTGCATATATATCAATAGATTTAAGGACTTGTTTTTGAAATATCACAAGTTAGTTAAATAACTAGTGTATGAGGGTGTTGTCTGTTTGGCTGAGGGCATGCACCTGGATTTTTTTGTACTTTTATTTGATTTTTAAAATGTATTGTGGTGGGTGGCCTGCAGGTTAGTAGAGGTCTAGTTATATTTTTGCATTTGATTTTTCTTCTTTTGTGAAGAAAATAAATTGCACAGTTTACTATATTTTCTCCCCATTTTTTAAAAATAAATTTGCAATATTGATTTAATTCACTTTGTGGTCTAGTCTGCCAATGCATTTGTTTTAGTTTAATTTCTTTCAATTTTAATTCCTAATTCTTTAAAAAAAAAAAAATCTTTTTATTTATGTTGTATTTGGGTATGTACAGGGATAGCTTTGGATTTTTATGATTCTTGCGATCCTAACTTCTTTAACAACATGTTTCTGCCCCATTTAATAGCCTGCGCAGTCTGAGGCATTTGTCAGGGTTATGCGCCACTTTTTTATCCCTTTCAATGAGTGAGGGTTGTGACAGGGCCTACATCTATCTATTCCTTTTTCTCCCTTGATGAGCCAACTCAGTCTCCCTTTTTTGCAATGCATAGATGCGTACTTCACATCATCACTGTGAATTCAATTAAATAACCTGGAACTGTACGAGCTACTTAAACAAAGACACAGAGAGAACGTACTACTCAATGATTCCCTATAGTGACAGGAAAGCAGTCTGAAATAGCTTCTTAATTAATCAGCCAAAGCGAGCGTCTGATGAATGTGATTAGGTAGCGGCACCTGCCTAGCAGAACTGGATCACACAATAATATACCAGCGTAAACTTCACTAAACATAACTTACTCCTGAGTGTGACCAGCATGCTGTTCGGAATTTGTTTTAGCATACATAATAAATAATTAATGCTCACAGAACCCTGGAAACTCAGCACCTAGCAGGTTGAGCAAGTCCTGTTCATAGTTGAGAATGTCGGCCTGACGGTGCTTCAGCTGCTGAGCGGTGCGCCAGACATTGCTGATATTCCGCACGCACTGGTGCACCATCCCCTAGCACCGCCGACGCTCGCGAAGGGTGTACCCGCTACCGGGCCTGCCATCTGCTATCAGCATAGAGGGGATGTGGTGCTGCACAAAACAAACTGGTGCTGCCATCTCCTCCTCTCCAAAGATCGCCCGGGGGTGCACACCGTGGTGGTGGCGCTGCTCACACGGAAGTTGCCCCCCCCGCCATGGCACTGTGTGGGGGAAATAATAACTAAGAAGGAAAAGGAAGGGAAAGTAAAGAAGAAAGAAATGAGGATAAAAGGGAAAATAAACTAAGTCAAAAAGTCACAAAAACACAAAAATATTTGCACATAAACATAAACTACACAAACACCAAGAAACACACTATTATAAAAAATACAAATTAGGGGTAGAAAGGTAATAAATGAGGAGGATTACAAAGATTAAGTAGAGATAAAAATTTAGGCCCAGCACCATAACAAAGCAGAAAAACAAGATGGCTACGCCCATGCAAAGCATGGTGCTGATTGCATTCGATTTAGGATGCAAGCACACTTCAGAACCGCGTAGTGCTGTTCACATGTGATTTTGGAGTGCGCGGACTCGCTGAGCGTTCCCAACACAATCCGAAGGGGCGCGCTGGCAACTTTGTGTAATGCAGCAGAGTGTGTTTGCGAGTCCACAGAATTCCGTGGAGTAGGAGTCTGTGAACTCCACCTACCCCCTACTCTACACCACTCCATTACACATCAGTCGTCTGCACTACACTCTACACTATTCTGCTTTATTCCATTCCACTCTACACTACTCCACTCTATGCCAATCCTGTGTACTCTCATACACTCTATTAACTCCACTCTGCAAAACTCTACAACACTCTATGCCACTTTACTAGACTCTACTCACCCTATCCCTGTACACTCCACTGTTCAAATCTGCACTCAACTCTATGCCTGTACACTCTATTTGACAACACCCTACAACAGTTTACAACACTGTACGACACAGCAATCCACTCTTCTCTATGAGATGCCACTCCATTCCTTAACAGTTTCTTTGACAATGAGATGCCACTTCAATTTATTCCACCTTACTTTACACTAATCCAGTGAGCCCTACTCCACGCTACGCCACTGCACTCTACACCACTCCACTATTCTACACTCCACTGTACAGTATTCCACTGTACGCTATTCCATTGTATGATACTCTACTTTGCGGTACTCCACTCTACACCACTACAGTGTATGCCACTCCACTCTAAACCACTCTATTGTATGACACTCTCCTCCACTCTATATAACTCCTCTCTATACATTTCTACCACATTTAATGGCGTTCTGCGACATTCTACTCCACTCTATCCCCATACACTCTACTGTCCAACTCTATACTCCACTGTATGCCTGTACACTCCAATGTATAACACTCTATTATGGCATACAACACTTTTCTATATGACATAGCACTCCACTCTACCATACAAGACCCAACTCCAATTTATAGCAGTTCACTATCTTCGCTACTCCAGTACACTCTACTCCATGCCAACTACTCTATGACACACCAATACACTAAATTGTGCTTTAATTCTGCACTACATTACACCACTTCAATCAAATCTACTTAATTGTAGGAGACTTAACATCACCCTACGCTACTATACAACAATCCGCTCTATGCAGCACCACTGTGTCACACAATACTGCCCATTATGCAGCTCCACTCTACAAAACTGTATACCACTCTCCTACACTTAACTCCTGTCTATGCCCCTTCACTCCACTATACAACACTGTACTATACTGTATGCCACTGTGCAACACTCTACTCCACTCTAATCTGCAATACTCTAGTCCACTATACGACACTGTATGCATCTCTTTGCACTGCACCCCACTTTACTCCACTCTACTCTGATGCAGCACTCCACTACTTCACTGTATACAACTCCACTGTACCCCACTCTATGCCATTGTACTCTATAATGCTGTATGCCAATCCACTCTACCACACTCTATCAATCAATCAGCTATTTGTAAAGCAGGGGTACTCATCTGTAACGGTCTCAAGGCACTGTAACATGGTTACACTGCTACAACACTGTACTGTACACTACTTCACTTTACACAAATCAACTTGACTGTTTGCCACTCTACTGTAGTCTACATAACTTTCCAATATAATACAACACCCCACTACACTCTAGTGTACAACACAGTACTCCAATTTATGACACTTTACTCGACTATATGCTATGCCACTCCACTCTACAGCACTCCTTGCCACTATAGTCCATGATACGCCACTCTGACACTTTACTGCATCCTACAGTACCCCACTACAGTCTACTCCACTACAGTCTACTTCCCTCTACTCCACTTTATCCCACTCTATGTCACTATACTATAATCCGCTTTCTGCCACTCCACTGTCCCACACTGCACTCCACTGTACGCAACTCCACCCGATAAAACAGTACTACACTCTCTGGCAATCTGACACTCTATTTCACTCTATGCCCATCCACTCTATGCCACTGCACTAAACTGTATGGCACTCGACGACTCGCCACTCAACTTCTCACTATGATACACCACTCCACTAGATGACACATCTCTCCACTCTATGACACTCTTCTCCACTGTACTCTACGGCACTACACTTTACTATACTCCACTCTATGGCATTCTACTTCACCCTACTCCACTTCAAAACACTCTACTCCATTCTATGTCAGTCTATGACACCCAACTCTACTGTTCAAGATGCATTTCTACTCTTAATTCGCTGCCCCAGTGTACGATACTTGACTCCACTTCATGAGACACCATGTCACAACACTTAATAACACTTTACTACATTGTACGATATCCTTCTACACTCTGCTCTACCCCACTCTTTTCCAATCTACATTACTCCATTCTATGACAATAGACTTTACAACTTTCTCCTCTACTGTACCATAAGACACTCTAATAACTACTCTTCACTTGGGACACTGGACTCTATGATCTGAAAAACAGATTTGTATTCAAAATTGATAAAAAACCATTGAAATTCAATGGAAAAAACCAAAGGTGAAAGCTTAGTTATGGTTAGGAAAACGTTATTCCCTATACAAACCAATTTTAAACTACACAAATATAAAATAATTCTAACGTTATATTTATACCTTTCACTTAGAATTCATCCACCACCTTCAAATTATTATAAGTAGCGGAGTTTGTTACACACTCTCCTCCTTAAACAGAGAACACAATCTATAACTCGCCACGCTACCATGCACTGTGTTCTCACAAGAACTTATACCCCATTATAAAATACTACACTGTACAAGACTCTCCCCCACTCTACTGCACAACAATGCACACGACAACACTGAACTATGACTCTATACTCCACTGAATTCCACTCAATGCCACTACCCTCTACAACACTCTGCTACACTCTATGCCACTTAACAACACTCTACTTGATGACACTCCACTCCACTACATTCCAATTCATGACACTCCAGTGAACAACACTAGAGTGTACAGCACTCAGCTCTACTGTTTGAAACGCCACTACACTGTACAACCGGTCACTCAACTCTACGAGACTCTACTCCAGGATACAATACACCACACCATTCCACTGTACAACACTTTGCTCTATTGTACACATCACTCCACACTACTCGGTCCCACTCTATTCCACTCTACAATACTCCACTTTCTGACATTAGACTCTATGACACTCTCCTTCACTGTACTGTGCTACACTCCTCTTTACGACACTCCAATTATTGACACGCCACACTGCGATTTGAAACACATTTTTATAAAAAAATAATAACCATTAACATACAATGAAAAAAAACAAAGGTTAAGGATAATTTATAGTTAGAAACAACATGTTTTCTATACAAGCCCAACTTAAAACACACAAACATTAAAAATGATAAAGTTACAATTATAAATTCAATTTATAATTTATGCACCACCTTCAAACTACTATACGTTGCGCATCTCCGAACACAGTCTCATCACCTCACTCGCCACACTACATTAACTATCACTCATGCCTTTTCCATGCACTGTTTATACTCTTGCGTACCGCATCACTAGAGCATGTGAAATCATAGCATTCATAGCAACACTTATAACTTCACAAATGACATTATTTGTCACAGCACAGTGCATGATAAAGTGGTGAGTTATAGTTAGTGTTGTCTGTTAGCGAGCTGAAAAGAGTGTAATGATGGATGCTAATTATAATAAATTTAAAACAAATGGGGTGAATATATCCTAGGTAAAAAGTGGCGCTCCATATATATGTAATAGTCTGGGTTTGGCATCAATGTGAGTGCGGTGCTCAATGGAGGGGGAATCACCCTAACTTCTCAAACTTTAAGATCCACAGATCCTAAAAACATAAACAGTATCCTAAACACACACAAAATCCTAAAAAAATGTTTTCCTGTAAGTGATATAGGCACATTATTTTCTTATTCTCTTTCTTTATTTTCTTAACTTCTTATGCCCAGCCAACACAGGTTTCATTGTATGTAAGGGGAGTTCCCCACGACTTATTCACGGCTAAAACAAAACAATATAATAATTTTAACGTATAATACAAATCAAATACCAAAGATCAACAACCCTTATTTTAGTGGAACAAACTTCCAACTGTGAAATCAAATACAATTCAATGTGTAATAAGTGGAAACCCATGAATATACATTGTACCTCCTCTTAGTAAGAACTTATCTATATAGTTCCCCTCACTGAAAATCCTCTCGATATATATGTATGCCAGTCTTATTCATTATATCAGAGGAGTGGGAGAACAAAGCAGACAGCTAGTGCCTGCTCGCATGTCCGTTGGTAGATGGAGAGGTTTCTTCCCGGAGTGAGAAGATGATAAACAGCACAAATGAAATAGACCGGAGACTGTGAAGGAAACCGCCAACTCTGGGAATTTTGGGGGGATTTCCTTCAGGAAAGAATGTACCTGGCTGGCACGAATCGCTGTCCGGAAAAAGGAGTCACAGCCCGGAGGGCGATGTGGCGGTGCAGGGAATGATTGGAGAAAGCTGCGGTTGATGGGTGTCGTTGTTCAGCCGGATGTCCTGGAGAGTTGTGGACTCTGGAGACAGGCCTTGCAGGAGACGAGGAGAGTGCGCGGCTTGACTCCCAGGACCGCTGGAAGGGCCTGGAGTGTTACCAAGCTGTGTGTGCATAGCGGTGCACTATGGAGTTCACATTCTCCAGAGGGGCCAGTGCATTGGGAGAGTGCGGTCTTTGTTCCAGCCAGGTCCAGGATAGAGACTGAGGAGAAAAAAACAACGGGGATCCATTTACATGCCCCAACAGCTATATGAACAGTGCAAAGTGCTCCTCCAGCTGGCTTTCTCTCAGGTAGGGATGAGACAGGGGTACAGCCATTGAGGGGGAAGAGGCAGGAGGTTCAGAAGCCAAACAGATACACGTTAAGAAGTGATGGAGTTTTTTGGGGGGAACTTTAAATTCTGAGAGTAAAGTTACCTCTTAAAAAACAAGGTGGAAGTACCCCTAATAAAAATGAAGGGTCCAAACCAAAAAAAAATACCCGTGGTGCCTCAGGGGGAGGTGGGGAGTACACTAAAAAGAGGTAAAAACAACATCTAGGTCCCTTCACTCAAAAAGAGAGAGTAAAGGGGTCACATTTCCAAAACCAAAGAGCTTACTAGTTACCCCCTCTTTTAGATCTTATTTGAAATTACACGAAAGGGACCCTGAGACAAGCAAATCAACATTAACTGTTACTCCCTCCTTTCTTGACCACCTAGAACTCCCCCTAGAACTCATGTCAACAGCAGGAGTGGTCTGCAATGCAGACAAATAAAGCAGGCGCAATACCATGTCCCCAGACCAGAATGGGGGGGGGGAAGTAGCAGTAGCCCAAATCCCAATGAGCCCAAATATAAATACAAATGTCTAGCTGTTGACGAAATAAACGAACAAAGCGTGTCTGGTGAAAAGAGCGGGAGGAGGACTGATGGAGTCAATCGAAGCAAGTCGTACTGAAGTCCCTGCATCCCAGATGAAAGATAAAATTTGATTAGTGCAATCACTCTCTACACCTTATCCACAGTCGAGTTCTTTGGAACAATTAATGAAATTACTCACAGAGGAAGTTAGAAGTGGGCTTGCTACCTCCCAAACAAATCAGAAAGAGATTCAGGGGGGTCTGTGAAGAATTAGCCAGAAAACTGGAGTCTTTATCCTTTAGAAATCAGACATTAGATTCTTCAGTTGTGGAATTATAGGAGGGTGCAACAAAAGATAGGAAAGAGCAGTTTGTCTTAAAATCTAAACTTAAGGAGAGTAAACTTGAAATTCTTGAAAACAATGCTGTGAAATAACATTATAATTCTGAACATAACAAAGGAAGTAAGAAGTGTTGGTGAGAGGGCAAGATGGCGGCCGGTCATTCGGCTGATTGAGCTGGCTGGACGCTCTCTCCTGGCTGACCCTTCAGATCTCTGATTACTCTGCGACTCCTGGGGCTGTGAGACTCGGTAAAAATATGGAAAAACATTACCTACTTTAAGGCGTCAATCTCTGGATTTTCTGGCGATGTTGTGGGGAGTACCGCTGTTACGGAATCGTCTGACTAGCAGACTGCTTTGACTTCGGGTCGCTTTTCTGTTTTCCGCCCATATCGCTGCTTGCTCTTGCTGCCTGGATCTCCTAGCAACGCCATGCCTCCGAAGGGGCCGAAGAATTCTGCGGCGTTGGCGGTCAATCGAGCAGTCGGAGCAACGGGATCTGTAAAGCCGGCAGGTGCTGGGGGTGAGTCCTCGATTCCTCAACAGGGTGTATCTTCATCCACGTCGATAACCAGCGATGCGGCTCACACGCAGACAGTGCCCCTGCAATCGTCCAAAACAAGACAGTCGATCCCCGCACTGTTTAAAGTGCAAATTGGCAAAGGTAAAACTCCTCAACTATCGGCAAAGAACAAACGCAGGCAGCTGATACCTGTACCTCTATTCATGAAACCTCTGAAACCCACGTCCAGTTAGAAGATAGGCGCTGCCCCACTCTCTGAAGGGCCAGCTTTGTCCAGTATGGGGGTAACATCTGGTGAGGTAACAGGTGACCTGGGTTTCCTGGAAGCAAGGACTGAGGGGGGAGAGAATGGCACTAACGGTATTAAAAATCCCCAGTCCGACCCCAACAACAAAGTGCAGCCAGTGGCTTCAAATCCACCCAATGGAATTCTGGGAACTGTAGTCCCAAATTTATTGAATATTGAAGATGGGGCCCTTCGGTTACAAAAAATGGTTGAACCTTCTCCTCAAAATAAACGTATTCTAGATGCAGGAATGCAACACGGTGCTCGAATTCAACTTAATGGAAATTCAAGATACTTAGAAGGGGGAGATAAATTCTATTCCCTCTCCGATCACTCAGCCTCATTGGAGGAAGAGGAATGTTATGACAAAGAATGGACAGATGACGATGATGATAGTGACTTTGGCGATCATCAAATTAATGAAGTATCAAGGGCAGAGGCTTCACCCAGTGGCCCCCGTACAGTCCGAAAAGCTGTCAGAGAGCAGACGGCCCTCTTGTCGAGCGCTAATCCGGGCTCACTTGTTTGGGACTACTCCTTCTCCACACAATCTGGCTTACTGGGCAATTCTACTGATCTGGGGCTAGGTAGGGGGGCTATCCCCTCCCAGCCACCCCCTGGCGAGGTGACACTCTCAATTATTTATCAAACAATCATGACCCATCGTGAAGAGACCCATCAGGAGAGTGTACGAACCCAGGGTGCATGTCTGAGGATGCAAAATTCAATTCGTAGAGTAGCCAAAACATGCTCCGACATTGCATCTAGGATCGTTGAGGCAGAGGAAAGGATTTCTACATTATAAGATGACCTAGCCACTCAGAAGGGCATTACAGATCTTATCAAAACACAGAGGGAAGATATGCTCTGGAAGCTTACGGATCTTGAAAACAGAGCTAGGAGGAACAATCTTAGAATTTTGGGGGTTCCAGAAGGGTGAGAGGGATCGGACGCTAGGCAGTTTGTTGTGGAACTATTAACCGAGGCGTTCCCTGATGTTACACAGTGGGACTGGCGATCTGAAATCCAGCATGCCCATCGCTTCCCGTTCAAGCAAAGACAGCGGTCCGCTCAGACCATGGAAAAGCCTCGTGCTATATTAGTCTGTCTGAATAACTTTCTAGCAAGGGAGAAGATTTATGACCTGGCCAGACCAGATAGAAGGAGAGTTGGAAAAGCCTGCAAATTTTTTGCTAGGCCAGATTTTTGCCCAGCAACCGTAGAGCTGCGGTGGCAGCTCCGACAGCTAATAGCACCTTTTCAGTTGAAAGGGGCACAAGCATTCCTACTCTTTCCCTCTAAATTGAAAACTCTACATCAGGGCCAGACTAATTTTTTTGTCTCTGAAATTCAGGCTAAGGAGTTTTTAAATACAATCTAGCTACCTCTTGCCTCTGTTTCTTTTTTGAAAATATTTTCTGCTCTAGGAGCTTTAGGTTCTTAAAGATAAGAGTTTGTGCCATTAAATAAGAATCATTTTTTTTTTTTTGATGGAGAGTTTTTCGCTTTAGTAAATTTATCTGTTTCTTTCTCTTTTCTCTTTATGGCACATCCTCAAGTAATTATATTTTTTTAGGATTGGGCGAGGCCACAAGCCAGGGGAGAGCAGGGGTTAAAGCCAGCTTCTCCCATCACAAGGACTTAGTCCTGTTGCCCAGCAAGGGGGGTGAGGGGTTCGGGGGGTGTCAGGGTGGGTGGGTGGGGTTGCTGAAGGGGGGATGGGGTTAAGGGTGGCGGGAAGGGGGGATGGCAGGGGTGGGGGGTCTTTAAATGCTTGAATTGAGTCTTAGTCGTGGCATGTATGGTTCTTCTTTCATTATTAGTCACTGTATTTTTTTAGTCTGTTGGATGAAACCAAGAGCTTTTCAGCTTTCAGGCGGAAAACTATCCAAGAACAAACTAAGGGGCGCATTGAGGAGCTCAGGGTCGCAGAGGTTGAACTAAAACGCATCTTCAAGTTGGGTCTTAATATTAGTCAAAGCCAGCAATTAGTCGCCATAATTAAGTCCAAACTTCTGGATTTTTTTGGGCAGGATTTAGCTGCTAAGTATTTACAATATCGCACAATGACTTATGAATATGGGGAAAAATCTGGTAAAATCTTAGCCAAACGGCTCCAGCAGAATAGCCTTGCTAACCGCATTATCAGAATTCAAGACGATCAGGACCATGTTCATGATATACAGGAGGGCGTCATGGGTGTCTTCCATGAGTTTTACACCATTCTTTATACAGAGGAGAGCTCTAGCTCTGTTAGTCTCTCTGATGCCGGGGATTTTTTTCAGGATATGGACACCCTCCAAGTTACAACTCAGCAAAATGAAGATCTATCTGCCCCCATAGAGTGGGAGGAGGTTGAGTTAGCTATCAACTCACTCACCAATGGCAAGGCTGCAGGCCCAGATGCCATTCCGCTGGAAGTCTATAGGATGTTTTGTCAGGAGATTCATCAGGACATCTTATCAGTTTTAAGGGCAGCACAAGGGGGTATTATACCGGACTCCTGGCGTCAAACTACTATTGTTCTTTTTTTTAAAAAAGACAAGCCGGAGTTAAACCCTTCATCCTTTCGGCCCATTCCCTGATAAACACGGACAGTAAAATATATTGTAAAATCTTATCAACCAGATTGGCGCTAGTAATTACTCCATTGGTCTCATTACGTCAGCATGGTTTTATTCCGGCCAGGGATACAGCTGACCATGTCCGGCGGGTGATTGCATTGTTGGATTGGGCTCAAATTACAGATTCCCCCCTTCGGAGTGATCCTGTTGGATGCCGAAAAGGCATTTGACAGGGTCGCCTGGGGGTTTCTATGGGCAGTTCTCCGCTGGAAGGGTTTCAGTGCTAAGTTTATTCAGGCTATTCAATCATTATATATTTCTCCAGTAGCAAATCTGCGTATCTCTGGTGTAGTCTCAGCGGCTATTAATATTACGAGGGGAACTAGGCAGGGGTCTCCTTGCTCGCCTTTGCTATTTGCTCTGTACTTTGACCCCTTTCTTAAAAAGATTGAAGGTGCTTTGGATATCTTGCCTGTCAGGGCCAATGGTGCAGAGTATAAGACGCTGGCCCGCGCAGACGATATAGTGGTTCTAACTAGTAATGTTGCACTTGCCTTCTCTGCTTTAAAAACCTTAGCAGAGCAGTTTGGCCATCTATCAGGCTATAAGCTCAATGCTACAAAAACACAGGTTATTCAAACACGGAATATGAGTCCCTCCCAAGCCCCTGTGGTTCCAGATGCAACATATATAGGGGTCAAAATCACTGCCTAAGTTGATAATATTCCAGATTTAAATATTCTCCCGGTTATTGAATCAGTCAACCTCAAGCTGGGAAGACTGGATAATCTACACCTTTCTTTATATGGCAGATGCAATGTTCTTAAAATGATGGTCCTTCCAAAGTTTCTGTATTTATTTCGCACCATTCCATTGGAGTTTTCACAGCAAAGCATGGCCAGGGCCGAAAGAATATGTACAAGATTTCTCTGGGGATACCGCCGCCCACGTAGGGCAGCCAAATGGATGTGTCTTTCTAGAGATCGTGGGGGTTGGTCAGTCCCTAATCTTTTATTATACTACTGGTCAGCCATGCTTCAACATCTGGGGCTTCCATTGCTGGGTGATAGTGCGGAGGTTCCGTTCTGTTGTAGACCTACCATCTATGAACTGGGTCTGGGTGAGACTGCTAAGGGTGTGCTCTTGCGGGTTTTGGAGCCGAGCTACTACAAAAAAACAAAGTTTAAGGTTATCTGGGCTATGTTTTCAGTCTGGCGTAAACACCAAACACCAAATCTTTTCAAAAAAGTCATTTTATTTGAATTAATTCAAAGAAGGGCTAGAATTGGGGCTTTGTATCAATATCTGATATCCAATCTCCCTGATGACTTGGCACTTCAGAATCTTAAGTGGCAGGGTAAATTTGCCAAAGCTGGAGTAGATATTAGTATGTCGTTGGAGCTAGCAAGTTATGCCTTAATACCGGGGAGCCTCCGCACTCAAAGCTACATGCAACTATTCGATCTGTATTATACACCGGCAAAAACTGCAAAATGGGGAGGTTGAAGGGCAGTTTCTGTGCCAGATGTGGGCTCCAGGCTGCTAATGATATCCATATGTTTTATTGCTGTCCAAAGTTAGTAGGCTTCTTATCCGATGTGGAGCATTTTATAAATACTATGCTTAGCATTTACCTTAATATCTCTCCAGAGATGGTGATGCTCGGATGTGAGCCAGTTGAAGGGACAAGGCATCTTTCAGCTTTTTTATTTATATCAATGTCTTTAATTCGGCTATGCATTACGTCACAATGGCTTAGTTCAGAAGCCCCAACGTTTTTTAATTGGCGATCCCGGATTCTAGCTCTCTATAATCTGGAGTCTGCACTCTATTTGAGGCGTGGTAAAAGGAGCTCCGAGCTGGGTCATAAGATCTGGGCTCCTGTTCAGGAGTGGCTCGAGTTATAGATCAACAATTTCTTCTTTCTACGCTCCTGTTCTTTTTTTTTGAGTTGAGATATATAATTAACGGGTGTATTCCCAGCTATAAGTTCGGTTTATATTTTGTTCTTTTTAAAAAAAAAATATTATTGTATATGTGCTGGAAGATACAGCTTTTTGCTACTATCGAATTTGTGTGTGATACCATACTTTATGTTAACCATGTCTGTCACGACTTTCTCCTCTGATTTCTTTTTTCTGTATTATTGTAAAGCATTGAAAAAACAAAACAAAAAAAAAACAAAGGCAGTAAGAAGTGTGATATAAAAACGTTTATAGCCAGCTTGTTCAAATCTAGCTGGGTTTGGGAAGGGTCAGTTGAGACTCTATTGCAGGACATTTAAAGGATACACAGGGAACCTTTCAGGAAACATACTGGAAAGTCAAAACCATGCTGAATTATAGTGAACATTCTCACATTCTCTTTAAATGACAAGCTTCTGAATTCAGCTCTAAAAACAGGAACTTTAGCTGGTAGGGGTTTCTCCTATAGTATCAGATCGGATGTCTCCCAAGTGACCCTAAGTTGGCAGTGGGAACTTGGGAAAAGAATGGACAAATTCAGGAGAATTGGAGGGACTGCCCAGTTAAAATTCCTAGCCACCTTACGAGTGATGATTAACAACAAGATGTAAAATTTGAGGGACCCAGAAGAAGCCGATGTACTGCTGGAGAAATTAAAGATGAACTAAGACATTATATGATTTTGTAGATAAGGTTAATGGGTTTTCACTTTCCTCTACTCTGTCCGAATAGAATCCAGGTTTTATTTTGATTTATATATAGAAGTGAGTCACTCTTGTTTTTGAGTTTTTCACAAACGCTGGACGTTATTTCCTTTACTTCTGTTTTCTTTTTTTTTCTTCTGTCCCCTTAGTTTTATTATACAGGCGTTATTTAATAAGCCTCTCCCCGGATAGGACAAAAATGGCTAGGTTAGCCAAGGGAGAAGGAGGTAGGGTTCTCCAGGGAAAGGGGGTGATAAGGGATACAAGGGATGGGGAGCATACAAGGAAAAAACAAAGCAAATGCCCCATTGGCATACATGATATAAAAGATAGGAAGCCTTGTACAGCCCAAAGGATAAAATATGATAAGTAATAATAGCATACAGATCCTGTCCTGGAATATAAATGGACTATGGGTCGGAATTAGGAAAAGAAAGATCCTCCTATACTTGAAAGATGACCCTGCCCAAATAATAATCTTACAGGAGTCATGTTTACTCAAAGCAGAATGTTTAGAGATTTGTAAAAAGCTGAGGTGGGTTGGCCAGTTGGTTTGTATTGAGCAAACCTGCCATACAAAGGGAGTTGTCATATTAACGAAAAAGAGAGCAGAGAAATAAATATGGAATGGAAGTGGATAAGAAGGGAAGATGGGTCATTGCAGTCCTGAAAATATTTGACAAATGTTATACAAGCTATGGCCTCAGAACTGATTCAATTTAAATTCCCCATTATATGGTCTGGTGGCTTTAATGTAGTTATGGACTACCACCTGGATAGATCTAATAAAAGTTGATCATGTTTTAATCCAAAAATGCAATCTTACTTCAAATCCCTAATGAGACAGTTTGGATTGTGTGATGTTTGGAGAGATACACAGTGTGCAGCGGTTTACCTTCTATAATCCCAAATATAAACATCACTAGAGAATTGATTACTTTCTAATAGATAATTCCCTAAGAACGGATAACAGAAGTGTTAGATATCTTCCCCATCATTTGTCTGACCATGCAGCAGTCGTATTAGAGAGAAAGGTGGAAATAGGTAAACGAGATAGCAGATGGACATTAGATAGATCTTTACTGAATGATCTGGCTATAATAGATAATCTAAAGGAGAAGAAAATCGAGTTCTTTGAAATCAATAACACAACAGCATCCAAAAAGGTCTTTTGGGATACGTATAAGGATTGCTAAGAGGGATTATGATCACTGTTTCAGCACAAAAGAGGAAGGAATATAGAAATAATATTGTAGAATTGGAACAAAGACTAAAAACACTTGAGCGGAGGTGTAGAAAACCACCAGAAGAGGAAGATCTTTCTGAGAAGTGGCAGGAGGAGATATCTGAGAATAAACATGCCCAATTCGCTACGTTAGACAGTAGGACTCGTGCACTCTTGGAAGCTAGTAAACTAGCGCATTTTGATTATGGTGAAAGTGCAGGGAAACTGCTGGCTTGGAAAGCGAAAACTGAGACGATTAAAAATGATATAAATTAGATAGTATGTAAAGAGATGGGTAAGAATATGACAGAGAGGAAAGAGATTGAACAAGCTTTTGTGCAATTTTATGGGGAGTTATATTCAGAGGACCTGTGCATCCCAAAGGTTCAGGCTAATGGTTGGCTTGGAGATCCGACAATAAAGAAACACTCAAGGGGGGAAAAAGAATCTCTAGAAGAAGATATACAACAGAATGAAATCTACGCAGCGATAAAGAAAAGGAAAATGAACAAAGCAACGGGCCCAGATGGGCTTCCAAATACATTTTACTTAAAACTCAGTTACATCATAAGTCCAATATTGACCAAACTCTTCGCAGGCATTTGGGCGGATCGAGCTCCCCTACCAAAATCTTGGAAGGAAGCAGTTGTTACCTTAATTTTAAAACTAGCAAAGGATCCTAAAGCCTGTGAGACCTACAGACCTATATCACTCTTAAATTGTGACTATAAATTGTATGCTGCCATTCTAGCTAATAGATTAAGCAAGGTGATGGGGGCTTTAGTAGCAGAAGATCAAAAGGGGTTTATGAAATGGAGATAAATGCATCAATTAATCCATGAGTTTATAGGCACCATTGATTTGGCAGTGGAGCATAAAATACTCCTTGCTGATATTACTCTTGATGCTACTAAAGCTTTTGACAGGGTAAACTGGCAATTCGTACATACCATGCTAAATCATTATAATATAGGTGAAACTTTTTGTAGGTTGTGGTGAATGGGAACTTAACTCCATGTTTACAACTAACCAGAGGGACTAGGCAGGGTTGCCCCCTCTCGCCACTTCTATTTAATTTATATATTGAACCTTTTGCTGAAAAGATTCGATCGGAACAACAAATTATCCCTTTCGAGTTTGGTGCATGGCTGAAACATTTTTCACTATACTCCGATGATGTTATGGTTTATACAGCAAACCTAATGTTAACTCTGGAGAGTTTAGATCGATTGGTAGGAGTTTGGGAAAGTTGCAGGTAATGAGGCAAACTATCTAAAACAGAAGTAATCGTGTGGAATATGAAGGAAAGGCACATTCTGATAAAAGAGGAGATCAAATATTGAGGGCTAAAAGTGGGCCATTCACTAGAGAAATTGGATGAGATAAAATGTTAGCGAACAATGACAGAAATGAATAGGTTGATACTTTGTTGGTCACATCTCCAGTTAACAATCTTTGGGAGAGCTAATCTGGTCAAAATGTCAATTCTCCCCAATTGTACTTTTCTGTTTAATAGGATTCCTTTGCACTTTAAGAATGAATGGTTTCGATGACTTCATAGAAGGGTAGATTCCTTTATATGGGCAGGAAAGGGAATAAGAATTGCAAGACGGAAGCTGAGGAGAAAGTCAGATAATAGAGGTATAGCATTTCCAGGTTTCCAATTATATGCTTTGGCTTTCCAGTTAAAGAAATTTAGATCTCTCCTTTCAGACAAAGGTGGGGGAATAAGTGTGAGGCTTTGGGAGACCTTGCTTAAAGAGGTCGGAAACTGGGGGTTTAAATTTATGTTTAAGTTTGGTCACCAGAAATATTTTAAATCATTTCTTCTCTCTCCGTAGAGCTTTTTGGTCACAGAGAAGGCTTCGGAAACTGAAAGGTGCAAGGGAGGTTTATTGTAAGAAGTGCGGGCTTATAGATGCTGATGACATGCACATTTGTCAGTTGGCCCTCCATTCAACCTTTCTGGAGGGAGGTATGTAATTTAGTGACAGATCTCCTACACATGCAAAAGAAGGTAAGCTTTGAATTAATTATCTTTGGGTTGCCACTGGAGGTGGGAAACAATTTGGATTCCGGTAAAATACTGTTTTTTTACTTAATGCTACTGGGAAGGAGACTGATTTGCAAGTATTGGATTCCTTTAACACACCCATCTAAGGCAGAATGGTTGGACTCCGTTCTCTATATATATGAGATGGAGATAAATAGATCAGCATCTAAAAAGGTGGCTGAGCTATGGTGCCTTCTGAAACGGTGGTTTGAAAGTTCTGGAAAATCTGCCAGAGTCCAATGATTGCTGCCACATGGGGTATTGACGTGGTAGTCAAATAGCCCCCTTTCTTTGACCATAAGGCTGTTACTTCCATCTCTTTCTAGTAGGACACGAAAGTGGTTTTGAAAAAGTAGGAAGTTTCAGAGGTTTTTTCAGCAGGAACAAAGAAGGCATATGAGGACAAGTGGAAATCCGTGCAATACACATTGTACTTCCTCTTAGTAACAACTTATCTACATAGTACCCCTCACTGACAATCCTCTCTCTATATATGCATGTCAGTCTTATTCCCACTAAATAATTGTTCCTGGTATCAGAGAGCGTGGTGCAATTCTGAAGATAGCAAAAGTAGTCAATCTACCCACTAGCGTTAAGTGCACAATATTTCAAACAATTTGGTGCCGTACTGAACCCTTTCAAATCACACACACATACCTGTAGAATTGATAAAATATTCTCCAATCCAATCTGTGGTTAAAAAATTAATGTCCATAGTATAGTAATTTGCCAAACATTCACAAGCGTGCTCAAAATTGTGGGGAAAAAACATTGTATAGATATTACTCCTACCTTCAAGCCGGTTCTAATTCCATCCTGGCTGTAAAATCAGTATACTCTGCAATGTACATAATCTAAATATCAATGAAATCCACCATGATATAATCAGTTACTACAAACCCATTGAGCCAGCTATTCACTTCCCAACAACTACCCTCTTTTCATATTTAATTACGTAGAACTTCTCACCACTTTCTGCTGTCGCTGTTTCATTAAATCCTGATAGTACAATTGTTGTTTCTTTCAAACCGCCTAATTTTCAGTATTTTGTGTCCATTTTGTTTTCCACCTAAAATAAATCCTAATATTTTGTGATCTCTTGCACAAGCGGCAAGGTGCCCACCAACAAATCACTATTCAAGTCGCAAAAACATACCTGCTAGCGAGTAAGTTGATAGTCTGGCGTCTCTCGCCCATGTTTCCGTTTTTGCTTTATCTGAAGTAAACAGTGACAATATTACACATTGAATTGTATTTAATTTCACAGTTGGAAGCTTGTTCCACTAAAATAAGTGTGGTTGAACTTTGGTATTTGATTTGCATTATATGTTAAAATGGTTGTATTGTATTGTTTTAGCCCGGAAACTCCCCTTAGGACGAAACACGTGTTGGCTGGGCATATGAAGTTAAGATAATAAAGGCAAAAAACAAGAAAATTATTGCGCCTATATCACTTACAGGAAAACATTTTTTGTGATTTTGTGTGTGCCTAGGATTCTTATAATAATTTGAAGGTGGTGGCTAAGTTGTAAATGAGTTATGACTGTTACCTTAAAAACTTTAAAGTTTGTGTGGTTTAAACTTGGGTTGTACAGGGAAAATACTTTTTACTTTAAGCTTTAACCTTTGGCCTTTTAATTGCATATATATGAAATATATATATAAATATTTCATATATATATATATATTTCATATATATAGATATATATTTTATGGGGAGTTATATATATAAATGTATATACGCACACATATACACACAGACACATACATATATGCACACATACTTACCTCAAATACACTTAGCTTGCATTGTAAAGACATGCTTGGTAAGGGCAATGCATGGTAAATGATGTGTGGTAAAGGCATTGTGTGGTTATGCCTGCATTACAATGGCTGTTACCCATCACTACTTGGACATTGACTTTGTATCATGTTTATCACCAGTACTTATTAACCCTGGACCACTTGACTATGCACAACAAAGGGCTTTTTGTGCTCGGTACAGCAGCTTGGCGAGTTGAACACATACAAGGTGTTTCACTTCAGTGATATTGAATAGCTCGAGTGGTTCATAGATGGCTCTTGGACTAAGCATGACCTGAGGAATAGTATCCCTTGGTTGTACATTATTGGGTGTGTCACCACTCTATCAATTTACATTGACACCATGAATAAACCTGGTTGGCAGGTCTAAGTCTGACAAGGTTTTTCATCAATTGGGTAGCCTTTTACCTAACTTAGCAATGCAACTATCTAGTGAAGATTAGACTCTGCAATACGGTGCTCTATTTAGGAGGAAAGCAGTCCTCGCCTCTCTGCTCCAAATGTGGCAGCTGAATTGTCTGGACAGCGGTCTAGTCATCTTCCTACATCACCCACAGAGAGATAGGAGCAATCAGTTCATCAAACATTAAACTTGAACTTATGTAGCTGTTCTGTGATTCAAGTTAGTGGAAACAATGGTTTACTGATACTTTGTTCCAGAGCGCTGTAGAAAGGGGGAGCGGTATTGAATAAAGGTGTTACCATGTGCTGAATTGTTCGCCTACATGCCTACATTAGAAAATGCGTGGTATTATGGACACAATGTGGTATTTATAAACTCCGCATTTTTACAACTAATTCATGTATGAATTTAATGTAAGTGACTAATAGCGCGGATAACATTGCTCTTATCTGTATACAGTTGGGAAACTCACTACAGAGTGGTTAGAGGGTTCAACATGGCATTTAGATTTGCCGAGATGAGCATCACATGATAAGTAAATGTGGCTTGCAACCATGTAAGTGCAGGACTACTATTTGGTTTAGAGACTCAGAGGATTTAAGCATCAGAGTTTGTAAGTGTTTGATTAAGATTTATGCTTACCTCGTTCGTGATATGTATGTTATTGTAGCTTCCTCTCACTTAACACTGACCAGAGACAAAGAAGACATCTCTTTATGGTGTATTAAGTATAATATACGAGGATTGTCCTGTGCCTTCTTTTGCTAGCACTTTTATTAGGGCTGATATAGTAGTTTATACTGATAGGCCTCCCTTTATTCTAGGCTTACCTTCAGAAAGCTCCTAAAAACATGGCTTTTTAATAATGATTTGTATTTTTCACTCTTCAAGTAATGTACAAGATGTGCTAGCACCAAGACACCCTAGGGTAGACGTGCGCTCCACAAATGTTTTAACATAACATAACATAGGTATAGGAGAGAAGTGAGTCTCATGTTCTGATAAGGCCCTCTTGAGTAACAGGAAGTGTTGAAATGTCATCTGAATTCAGGGATTGTATATTATGAACTATGTGATTTAAGAATTAGCCTTGCTGGTCTTCTATTAGTTGTAATGAATGTACAGCCCTGTGTCTATATATTCCATGTGTACCATTTCTGTTTTTATTTCCAGATCACCTTCATCTTGAGCACTGCATCTTCACTTTTATAATTGCATATACATTCTCAAGAATATTTTAACAATGAGAAGGCCTCTCTGAAATTTGTTCATCATGTGATTAAGACAATTAATTTTGGAACAGGGGCTGCATATGTGTTACATACCTGTTAGTGAATGAGACCCATGGAACCCCTGATGTGTGTTCCCATAATTTACTCTGGTTACAGTTTGGGGAGAAAGGGTTCAGTCCTTGTGATATTTTATCACAGACCACCTCGTCAACCCCTAGCTCATCACCACCTGACACAGTCAGGATTCAGACCCAACCATAGCACAGAGACAACTCTCATCACAGCAACATACACCATCCATATGATCCCTGGCAGAGGAGAAACTGTAGCCCTCATCCTACTAGACCTTTAAACAGTATATGGCACTGTCTCCCACCCATCCTCATCAGAAGATTACACCCGGCTGGAATTCAAGGACAGGCCCTCCAGAACACCCATATGCAGAGTACCTTATTGCTCTTCACTCATTCCCATTCTCTTCAACATCTACATGACCCCACTGGCTGACTCTTTTGCATCCACAAAATCAGCATCCTCTCCTCTACTGACAACATAAAACTCATCCTGTCCCTCTCAGGGAAATCCCCCAATACAAGGAACAAATTCACCACCTGCATGTCTGAAGAGGCCAGCTGCATTAAGTCGAGTTGTCAAGCCCAACACTAACAAGACAAAGGAGTTGATATTTGGAAAGAATGCTTACATGTGTTTCGACCTGGTGGCACTCAGACCTGGGACTCCCTCCCACCCCCTGCTCACATGCCAGATACCTCAGGCTCATCAGCGATAAGGAACTAGGCATGTCCGCCTAGGTCAATGCTGTTTTCACGTCCTTTCTACTCTCTGAGAATGCTGAGGAGGATCTGCAAATGGCTAACGAACAACACAAGAAAGACTGTCACCCAAGCACTCTTCAGAAGCAGACCTGAAGATAGGAACTTCTTCTATGGAGGAATCACAAAACATCTTCAAACATCTCACGAGGTGACTGTAAACTCACCAGAATGCAGTAGTCCGACTTAAGCTTAACCTCTCATGCATGACCCACATCACTCCTCACTTCAGGGAGCTATACTGGCTTCTTATACACAATCACATACATTTCAAGCTCCTCATTCACCCTATACAAACCACTACATAAAACGGGACCAGCCTACCTGCACAGCCGCATGGACTTCCCCAACTATTCAGGCACCTCCGCTCTGGCTACTTGCACACATCTCACACATCCACAGAAGCAGAACAGGAGCTCGAGTCATCACTTACATCACCCCTAATGTATGGAACAGCTTTCCACATCACATCAGAGCGTCTTCCTCTCTTCTTGAATTCTGCAAGAAACTGAAGACATGGCTCTTCCAATATTCCCTCTCCCTGCCCCAGTGTTAGCCTCACACACCTGCACAACACTAAGGCGGCCTCATGGTTGATAGGGTGCATCACAAATACACCTAACATAACATAGCTAACATAAAATAACACAGTGCAATGCACACTAGTCAGTCCACAAAGGACATATGAGCACATGTATATGCTACAATGCTTCTTTCTCTACCAGCTGCCTATTTGCATTGCTTCAAATTCCACCCCCTTCTTTCATCTGGGCAGCTGTATGTGCAATCCTTGCACCTTGTACCATTTGTTATTTATTTAAAAAGCTTTTTATTGGAATTTGTTTGTAGATAAAGTCAAGTTAAAGGGACTCACACATTTTTCTTCATCTTTAACAGACACATATCTTGCGTCACCCAAAAATAACATTTACCTCCATCTGAGACACATCAATTTAACAAACACTGACTATCCTGATGATTGAAAGCTGCGGTGCTTCACTTCCCAATTCAGGCTGAGTAGTTTACACTACCTAGAGTACTGGATTCCAAACCCCAGCAAACATACAGCTCCCCAACCATTCCTACCACACAATAAATACGATCATAGTTGACTTCCATGATAGAGCTGCACGTTCGCTCCCGGGTGTTTATCGGTGTCTCTTGCTTGCTGTACATTCCACAGAACATTCCATCCCACCCTCTAGAACCTGCTAAAGCACTTCAAGCCAACACTCTTTAGGATTCCTCAAAGCACATCAATAAACAACATCAATTTACCTGCATTTTAAACGTTTCATTATTACTAAATTGTCAAGCATGTTAAAAATAAATTTTTCCAGGCAACAATTGATTTAGAAAAAGATAGTGTATTTATCTACAGAGAGTTTCTGAGAATGCATGCTATCTTTAGACTTCATTCCCGGGCCCCAACGGTAATAACTGGATTTTCTGGCTTATATTAAATCCTACAAAGTAACAAATGTCCGCTGTGTAGCTGTAAACAGTTTTGAGTAGTAATTCTGGAACGCTGAAAAACATTATTTACAATTTCTGAGTTTGCATTGAAATATATCAGTAATCACACCCCCATATTGAGTATTATTTTCTAATTCGCAACATCTAGGGCCATGTCATGAAGAGCTGCGCTGGCTCACTGCAGAGCTAAGCACCTGTTTTTATACTCTTGCGTGGTCTAAATTGCATATATTTAAACCAATTTTCCACCATGTTAGAGCTTAATTTTTAGATGGGCAGAACAGAAACAGTGAGCATGGTTAGCCTCTTTCTGCTTTGGAAATGTGTGGTTTAAAATCATGTACTAACTCGAGACATCATTGGTTAAATGAATGCAATTTAGACAGTGAAATCGCATAAAGACAATTTATGCTGAGTCAGCACAATTTTTCACAATATGTTCCCAGGACATGAGAAAATAGCATCTGCAGGCTGCTAATCTGAGTAGTATGATAGGTTATTAAGCATACGGTTTGGCGTCCAATAGTGACATGTTTTAAAGGACCACCAACAAATGTGCCATTAATAGGAGAGCTACTGAGAATGGTTTCTTCCCTAATATTCTGTATACCTCAAGAAATTGGCAGTGTGAGGTAAAGAATAATATCTTTTATGATGATACCATCACAACAGCTAAAGAGACAAACATCATAAAAATACGAGATTAAATATTTGTAACTGATATACCTTGAGTCCCAGTTCCAAGTACACTTGATGTTTTCCAGTGCCCGATACCTTCACAAGTTGCATATTCTCTCCCAGAGATAGCCATCCTGTCCACCTGTAAGAAATGTCACATCACGTCGGCTGTGGAACATGTTGAAAAGCTGCAATGGAGTGGGCGCGAGCCGGTGAATCAGATATGGTCAAACAAGATTCTTATCGGAGAGAGGAAATGGTGCTCCATGATAGACATGGCTTGCGAAAAGGTCCAATTGCTAATTCGGCTTGCATTTATGAAATTCATGATCGCCGCGGAGAAGGCTGAAAGTACTGCTCGAGGAGCAATGTCTCGGAACTGTTTTTTTTTCAACAAGAGAAGCGGTCAGGCCTTAGCATTCCAGAGGCATTTTTATTCCTGTGTTTTCCTTCCTCCTTCTCACTCCTGGGCCTCAGTTTTGTAGTCGGGTTTAGCGCGGCGAGCCACGGTTGATTTCAGTCGACTAAAAGTCGAAATTATTCAGAGAAGATGGTGTGGCGATTGTTGCCAATCGCGGGTCCTTCACAAAATGGACGCTGCCCGGCAGAATGACGCGCAGTTGCCTGGTCTTCATTCCACCTCGTGACTCTTTCTTCTGCCTCCCTACCTTCCTCTCTCTTTATCTCTTGGCTACTCGCAGGTTCTTTTTTATTTTTACTCCTTATTTATCCCTATGTAAGTATTCGTCTTCCTCCTTAACTCTGCAATTTTTGTGTCACAATCTCTCTTGTTCTGGGTCACAGACTGAAGATCAGGACACAAGTCGGAGGCGGACTTACCTGAACCCCTCCTCCCTACCCCCCCCCCCCCCCGCCGCTGTTTTGTAAAGGTTGGACTCCGGTCCCCTAAGCCTGAGCCTAGAGAGATGCTGAGTGGTGTTTGTTTGTCACAGTGCTCCTCACCACCTGTCTGCTTACGTATTCTATTCCAACAGCTTTGGCACACACTTGTAATGACACCCCAGGGCCATTACATCCCACTGTCAGCTTTCTCTTTATGTCTGCTAATGACCCAGCAGGACGGTTCCTTTGAATCTCTTAAGTGCACTGCATTAACCCTTCCCTGTATGCAGGGGGTGCCACTATTTTTTTTCCTGCTTGCAGTACTTTTTGTGAATAGATAAAGTACTGAAATAAACAAGCGTTAGCATACCGCTTTTGGGACCTTATAAGAATTTAGTTATGCAGCACAATATACTGGATGCAACAACAACTGTTGCATAGCTAAACACTTATAAGGTCCCAAAGGCGAGACCTATTGGCTATGCCAATGTTTGTTATCTTTTTGTAGCTACTCTTTCAATTCTTTTCCATTCTCTACCACCCGCATCCATTTCCCTGCTTCTTTCCCTAGTAGTGGCGGAGGAGACACAAGACGAAGTTGAAGAAGGCTCCATATGATGGTGCTTTCTGCTGCGCTTGCACATACTGCCATAAATGAGGTAAACCATAAAAAAGCATTTCAAATTCTCAAAGATACCAAGATCTTAACAGAGCTTCCAGACTGAAACTTGCACTCTCCCTCAGCCCGCTTTTCTAAGATATCCAAGTAAGAAAGAAACCATACATTTTATGGCTGTCAGCAGTCCATATGTTTTTACTTACATAGGTGTAGTAATGGACGCAGAATGTTGGGGTGAAGTCCAGGAATCTTAGGTCTTCCTGGAATGACCAGTTGTGATGCTTCTGTGTCAGGCAGTTGATGAGGGAGAGCTGAAGGTGAAGCTTCCCCCGTGAGTGGTGCCAATGAAATAAAGATTCTTTGGACCCCAGACAGTTCCCGGGGTGATTCTTGGATTTTGACACTAGGCTCTCAAGAAGCGATAAAAACTCTTGCTCAGCCCCATAAATCCCAACCCAGTACGGATTTATTTTGCTGTAATCACTAATGTAGTAAAGATTTGATTTACAGATCTTCAAGCCCTGCAGATATTGTCGTAAACCACCTCTAAACTAAAAATAATCTCTGTAAGAGACCCAAACCCAGTCAGTGCCTTTTATATACATTTCATACCATCTTATGTTCCAAGTCAGAGACAGGAAAAACGAAGCAGAAGAATGCTAGGTAAAACAAGCAATATATGGTGCCCAGGGGGTGAGTGAGTAGAGCTCGGATTTGCATGTCCTGGTATAGTTTTCCTGACTGCAGGCAGTTACAACATGATAATTAATCACTGGGACAAGGATGCAGGACATAGAGGTAATAGACATTGTAGGAACAGAGCAAAATGGCCACTAACAGAGAGACCAAGCCAGACCCTGCAATGTTTTTCGAGTAGAATTCATGCATGGAAAAGATGGAATTATTGTCTGATCTGGTGTTAGTATAATTCCAGTTCTAAGCACTGGGGTAAAGTTCAAATGCAGGAAGTTGAAGGATTTGAAAGTAGCAGTCAAGATAGGGCAAGGAGGAAATTGCATTAATAAAATTTGTGGATGGTGGGATGAGCAACACTCATGAAGTTCCCAATCACTTGCTCATGTGGGTAATAGTCAATTGGGAGTGGCCAGGAGGGTGTGAAAGCAGCAGTAAAAGTTGACTTGAAAGTCCCATTTTGTTGGAGATGGAAAGAGTGGTGCCTAAGCAAAGGCTGATACAATCCGAACATTGGGCACTGATTCTAGGAGCTGCACAGAAAATATCACTTGGGAGATGGTAATAGTCTTTCTGTGTGAGACAGTGCGAACAGTATTTCACCTTAGCATGAATGGTATCATAGTTGGGGGGGAGTTGGAGGGAAGTGTTGCACAGTACCGGGAACTAAAAAATAAAGTGTTTGTCTGAAGGACAACAAGGATAACCTTTGGTGTCTCAATGTGAGATGACTGAAAGGTCATTGTGTCGAGAAAATGGTGCATTGACATTATTTCAGCTCAAATGAATAATCATTATGATTGAATTTTCATTTTCTGCTTGGATAAAAATTAATTCACAAAGCACACACACACTCACTTTTTCTTTTCTTTTTCAACTTTCATCCTCACTGCTTGTGTCTAAAAAGTACACAGATGCAGGACATAATAGCGACTGGAAGCTACCTGGCAGTGATAGAGCTCTCTGAAGATTGTCACTTCTCCTGTAGGCTTTAGGTTCTGCAGCTTCCAGTAGTCAAAATATCCAGTAAGTCAGATGGCAGTGAGAAGAGCAGTGTGCACATAGCTTGTCTGGTCTACGTCATATATCGCTAATACAGTGGTTGCTGCATGATCACGTCACTATCAGTGTAATAATTATTAAACAGCATGCTTAATATTGATGTTTGAAATAGTGATAGCTGGAAACGGATTTAGGCACATCCTTGTCCCATCCCCACAAATTAGATTAATGATACCACAAATAATGTTTTTCTAAATTTCTAAGCATTTCAAATAGAGCCTAAAGAGATGATGAGTATGGCATTTAAGTCACCAAGGACACGTGATAATGGGGTGCGGGTGGGAGATGCCAAATCTTTTGCGGACCATGCATCAAATAATGAGTCAGTCTTTAGGAAACCAATTGGGAGCCCAGCTCAGGTTCAAGATGCAGAACTGCCAACAGCATTGATCCAAAGGAGAAGAAGAATTGATGCCTTCTTTCATGTCTTTTGCTCCGACCCCTGTGGCAGTACATAAATACTGAGCATCCCTTTTCCTGCAGAGAAGAAGGAGTCAGTTACAGCAATGTGAGATATGAGAGCTGTTTGAGAGCAATCTAACAACAACACTCAAGTGGTTAGGATACTCCAGCCAAGGTCGCGCCCACACCATTCAACCTAATGGCTGTATACAAACACTGCACCTATGGATGTTTGTCAGTCTAGTTGTGCAATCGCTACTTTAAATTAAGGCCCCCTGTTTTCAGTTTTTTCTGATTTTTACAGATAAATACAGATAGAAAATTATTTATTTTCCTGTCTGAATTTATTTTTAAATGTGGATAAAAACGGAAATTGGGTTGTTTTTGAGTGATTCTAAACGCTGTCAATCATGACTGCCAGACCAATAGTTGTGCGGATTGACAGGCATGGGAACTAAAGGAACTGTACTAAAGAGCATTAAACAGTTGTAGAGTTGCACAACCTAGATACAAAAATGTGCATGTTTTCCTATTGGTGCATATTTTATCACTTGAGTATGTAGTATATATCATTGAAACCTGCCATGCGTTCAGGCACAAGTGTACATTAACTGAATAAATAAATGTAGAAATATGCACATTTCAGCTTAAATTTTTCACAAAACCAAAAATAAATTTGAATAAATACTTGTAAAAATAGCAAAAAATAAATATGAATATATACAGACAGAAATGACAAAAATATAAATACCATACAACCAGGAGCCCTACTTATAATGCGAAAGGTGCATTACAACTCAGCAGTAACATGCGCTACACTAGAGTCCTGACATCACAGTATAACTGCTGGAGTCAAGTGAATGGAGAAAGAGGCTCTCTGAGCATAATACAAAGGGATGTCTGAACACTTGCTCGAGCTGATGACTTGTTACAGAATCCTATTGTGTGAGGTTATGTGTCGTTTGCTGATTGAGCCACACTTTTGGCCGCTCTCTCCATAGCGAACAGCTGGGGTTCAAACGAAGAGGAGAGGTATTGATCGGCATGCAAATACATATGGTTTTGAATGTCACCAGCATTAAGCTCCTTAAGACAATTTATTGACAAATATTTAGGGCAAAGTATTATCTCGTTTTTATTTTCCAAAAACAGGCTCATGACAACCAGTATACAAATGGAACAGTGTTGATCCTTCACTTAAAGAAATAGTGTATCCCCATAAAAGTTATATTGTGTCTGATATGTGACCTTATGAAGAAACTCGGTATTTGACCGTGTTTCTTCATGTAGTCCAAGAGCTCTTCTGTAACTTGACTTGTCCTTACAACGTATGTCAAGTGTACATTACCCTTGATGTAACATTTTTTTACAATGCTTATTTTTGTTGAAATGGCTCTCATAGGCATTCCCCTTCTTCAATTTACTTGTTAGTATATTCAAAGTCTTGCACATTATTTTCCAAAGAGGTTGTTGCCTTTCGTGTGAAACAGAGAGAAGTTAAAAGCCTGTATTTGTTTACCTATGTGCAGAAACATTAATGAAAAGTGTTTGCCAAAGTCTGATACGCGACAATTTAATTCACTTCTGCACATAACAATGAAAATTGACAAACATCTAGTGTAACCATCCAATAAGCCCAATTGCCACATTTGCCACAGAGGCCACCTGCTATCTGCTTTTACCCTTGTTTTGTCCCTGCAATGCATATGCTTGTAAATGCGCCATTGTATTTATTATTATATCATTTCAGCCCACACTGCAGAATACTGCCCCTTGCATTCCATGCAATTTCCATGGTGACACACTTTCATGCACTTCCCCATCTGTTTGCTCTGTGAGTCCTCTCCCTTTGTTTAAATATTTTTGTGCACTACGTGTCTGACTCACTTTCAAGAGGTCTTCCCGATGTAGGCTGTCCACGAGGAATTTAGACCATCTTATGTGACGGATTCCATGAACTTGGCCCTCTTAATGTTATGGTGCTCTATTTGGTGTAATCCTGAGGCTTCTCTGAACAGGAAGATCCTCATGGATTGTTTCCTATGTGATAAGGGTCACTGGTTAAACTATATTAGGGATACCTGTGCCAAGCCAAGCCAAGCTATGCAGACCTGATATTCTTTCTATGCCTGCCAATATATCTATGAGGGATAAAACGGGATAAATCCAGCTTTAAAGAATACAGAAGTGGGAAAGAAAGTTGTCCACGCTGAGGAAACCTGAAAATAGTGGGTACCTGATGGTCACACCACACTAAGGATGGAACCGTATCTGGAGTTTGTGCCTAATGCCTGGAATAGGGTGTTACTGACTAGATGTAGGCTTGGTCAGATTAGGGGTCACCTCTCTTTTCCTTTGGGCCACTTTGGCCCTAAAACTATCCTGGTTTGCCTCTGTGATGAGTACTCCCTGCAAACCCTGGCAGACTTTGTATTTTTCTGTAGGTTTTAATGTAGCTATACCATAAGGTTTTTAATTCCACTTCTTAAAGGTGCTTTAGTGACCAGACATATCCCAG
Source organism: Triturus cristatus (assembly GCF_964204655.1). Lineage (NCBI taxonomy): Eukaryota > Metazoa > Chordata > Amphibia > Caudata > Salamandridae > Triturus > Triturus cristatus. Next base: position 71,772,111 of record NC_140584.1, on the reverse strand, counting down.
CACTTTTATTTTGTAGATGCTTCCCACATCTGAGGTACTTGTTACTTTTCTCAAATCTGCCTCTGGCGCAGTCAAACATTTTTGTTTTAGCTCATAATGTATTTACTCTGCTGCTATGTTCTGTATTTAGATTATTTTCCGGTTGGCCCTGATAGTGTCTGTTGATTAAGTGGACCAATTTGAGTTTTTTATTGACAGATTATTTCCTGAGTGAACCCCTGTCTGCACTTTGCACTTATTATCTTGCAATTGCACTGCATTATGTTGCGTCAGTTTGGCTGTAGTGCTATTTTTGTTGTAACTGTTTTAAACTGATGTTTTACTGTACTTTTATGTTTTATTTTGAAAGGACTAAAGTAAATTAAAGTAAAGTGGTCTACCATTTATGTATGTGCAAGCCAACCTCTTGCATAGAGAACATAAAAATATGCTTTTAAGTTCATAATGTCATTGGCCAGTTGGCGACAGCTAAATTTTCACAGAATGCACCTCATCTCTCCTTCCATTCATCTAAATTCCTAATTAAAAAGTTGTTCAATAAAATGTCTCTGAATTCATGTAACACCACAAGGCCTACCTAGTACTAAAGAAGACCATCTTTAAACACATGGATTCCCACTGAAACCTCAACATCTAGGATGAACTTGGGAGAGTTCATACTTTAGAGTATAGACATCTTTTTAATTACTCATCTGCATATATGCTTCCGAAAGCATTGGTTCTGTTGGAACTAGATGATTAGTACATCAAGAGATCTAAAAACTGATGCCTAAAATGTATACTGGGACAATTCCATAACATCCAATGACCACTGAACCAGGTGATGGGCCATTGTAGTTTAGTATGCAATGTCTATCAAAACTCAAGCCTGCAACATGGTCAAAATAGGCATTAAGATCAGAGCAACTGGCGAGCTTCTAAATCCTACAAAACCTAAGGGTATATTTACGTTTAAGGTACAAATGACTACACCGCAAAGGTTTCCGAGAATTCTAATTGGGTGGCATGCACAAATAGAATTGCAGCAATTGTTATCTCAGATCAGATCCATTTTATTCAGTATTCAGAAAGTATAACCATAAAAGAAAAAATGCATGTAACAAATCACATAAAATCAATATTGGGAAGCATCACAATAGTTGTTTTCATTTAGCAATAATAGGTTTGTATGTCTTTGGCATAAAATCAATACACACAAACCTATAGCAGGGGTTCAACAGTTACTGCTGCCCAACCAGACCGAGCATTAACAAAAGTACAAATTGCAAACAATTTACCCAGAATCTTGGTTACAATGATAGTTAAAAGATATATAAGAGAATCTTGCAAACCAGCCTACGATAAAAATATAAATAGAAGATATTGCAGGCGCAGCCATGGGCCCATGTCTCTCGTTATAAAGTGCCTTGTGCAAATGTAAACACAGATATTTATGCCAAGGTCCCATGTCTCTCATTATAAAGTGGTTTATGCAAATATGAACACAGATAACATAAAGTGGCCTGTGCAAAGTGCAAACATAGTCCCAGAACAGAATTGCTTTGGTAGGATGGGGAGCTGCCTTATTAATGTCCTTTAGTAAGTTCAACAGGTTTGCTTAATTTGGGAAAACAAGATAATTGGTGTTGGTCATTGAAAAATGATAGCAAAATTTTGGAAGATCTGAAATGGAAATTTGTTTGACCCCACTTTCATCTTGGTCTGTGTTTCTGGGGTCAAATATGTGTTCACCATGCCACTGAAATCAATGGCAGCCGGCATGGCTCGTGGGTGGGGGATGGTCGCGGTGGTAGACGGTTGCGGTGGGAGGTTAAGGGAGGTCGCGATTGCAGGAGAGATCTTCTCCTGCTCTCCTTGAGGAACAGAAAGCACAGCCAGGCCCCTCTGGCCAATCACAACGCTGCAATGCAGCGTTGTGATTGGTTTCGAGCATCCTGGTTTGACGCTAAACCAGGGAAGAAGGGCCTTCGCATGTTCTCCATGCAGACTGTAATGCAGCCTGCATGGAGAATGGGGAAAGTGTGAATGACTGGTTTGGGCGGCCCGAGAGGGCTGACCAAACAGTCTTTGTGCACTTAGGAGGGGGAAAACCTCTCCTCACCTTCCCTGATCCGAGAGCAGAGCAGCCCCTCCCATTAGCCTTCCTGAAAAGCAGCACAAACATAAAATTATAGTAGCTGAAAGTTATTATCATTTTATGTTTTTGCTTTTCACACTGCTTGAAAGCAGTGGGGTGATGCTCCTCCGCCATACCTGAGAAGCCGCCACTGACTAAAATTTGTTACTACAACTATAATATATTATGGCGTCCACAACTCACCATGTTATCATATTGTAATGAGCACAACTTAATTCATTATTCTTCAACAGGAACAGCACAGTTCTCCTTGTTTTCTGAGGGAATGGCCAGATAGTCAGTGCTGGTGGGGACAAAGAAGGATAAAAGTAATTACATTCAGTTATTGTTTACAAAGTATCTTAAATTACAAAGGTCACATGATTTACTCTAATAACATGAACTTGAGGATTTGGATGTGAGGAATTAAATTTGAAAAAAAAGGTGCTCGAATATTTTACATCAGGTTAAGCATGCTTATAATAATGCTGGGGGCATCAATAGTGAGCAAGCAATATGAGAACACAAGCAAAGGGGGAAAAGGTAAGTGCCATTCCTGTTATATGAGTATACAAAATAGTCAAATTGATGCTTGGAATGGATGCCGTGTTACCCTCAAAGCTCTTCCACACTTTACCTTTCTACTAACAAGAACACAGTTCTCTATCAGTTCATCATGCCCTAGATTCTTTTGTCGTACCTCTTCCCCTTGTGTCCCCCTTGAAGTAACATGTAGTACCACCTACTACAGTTGTTCCCTGTACCAGTGTTAAATTGGCTTGAACTCCTTACACATTGCAGTACCACTTACATTTCACCTTAGCTAATGGTGTTAAAATTCACATCCATCATTAATGCACAGATAAATCATTAAAGGGAGGTAGTGGCGGAAGTGGCACTGCAGGAGTGCAGAAACAATTCATTTTTTTCCAGACACACCATCAGCCTCTGCACCTGTTTATCTTGACATTAACTGAAAGCTGCTCATCTTCCTCACTTGCACATTAGCACAACGTTCCAGGTTTTATGATGCAAACGTCACACAATCGAACTCCAAAATAGAAATGCAAGCTAAAATGCTGTTTTTCTTACAATAATAATATACAAGTATTGGCAAAGCCAATAGGAATGGCACGTTTGTAATGATGTTTTAGTAGCTTTTTCTGCAAACTTTAATAGGATGAATAAATGCTTCCACCTAAACGTGGCGTTTGTATGTTGTCAAAAAAGTACAAAAATAACCCACTGATAAAATAAATAAAAATAAGAAATTAAAGCAGGTAGGACAGCAGAGATTGCCCTGACTCCACAGTTGACTATTTTTTAAGCAGATGAGTAAATTTTGAAGAGAAAATGCTGTTATTCGTGGTGAAGTGAGCCAAAGGTTGAAGAGTAATGACCCATTACCCCATGCTGTAGGCTGTGGCAGATGGAAGCAAAATTTGAATGACATTATAACAGACCAATGGATGAAGATGGCTGACCTAAAACCCCTGCAGGTACATATAAAAGTATGTATTTTTATTGTGAATTATTGGTACACATGAGGATGGCGAATAAGTTAAAACTGTCCATAGTCCTACCTAACATGAAAAAACACTGGGGGCCAGGATGCTTTGAAATGAATCTAGGGTAACATGGACTTTAAAATATAAAATGCAAGTAAAAGAGAAGAAGCAACAAACTATTGCCATTTAACCATCAGAGTAGCATCAAAGGAGAACACTGAACACACCAAAAGAAGAAGATCTAGGATGGGGAGATTCATTTTGATTAAGCCTCTGCTTTGAGAGAGGTGATTTTAGAGCACTGAGTAATAGGAGTGGAGGTCTCCGTTCCTAAATAAACGGGTTCTTTGCTGAGGAGAAAGCTGCATACGGAGGAGGTGCTGCTGTTCTACCTAAATGCATCATTAGTCTGCTGCTCTATGAAATGAACAAATGACAGAAGTTCGTTTGGAGTATGATATATGTGTCACTTGCATCTTCTTTTGAGCATGTGCTGAAAGAATCCACGAGTTGGTTTTGACCAATCTCGATATACATCCCACCAAGAGTAAGAAAAACATAAGCACTACTGTGGAATTAATCACAATGTTGCATTTTTTAAAACTGACTTCGGGACACAGACACCAAGAATAAGTGCAAATTATTTATTTTTAACTGTTTAACTGTTTGCCATGACGCATTTCGGTCAAGCATGGCCTTGATCACATGACGCAACTATGGTGCCCTGAGTAATATTTAAAGTGTCCACTTGATTACTACCCATACAAATGCGATAGCTAATTACTATCATTTTTAAGAACACATTAATCCTGAAAGAAAACCTTAATATTTCTATTAAAAAGGAGAAATAAAAATATCTTAATATCATAACTATCACAACATGCTATGCAGGGATAATAATAATTCAAACGTTTTGTTGAAAACATTGGCCACACAGTGGACCTGTGTGCAAAACTGAGCATATGTGCAAAATAAGCAAAATTAACATAATTCAGCAAATAGACTGACCGAATGAAATTTCATTCTAAGTGCAGACTACTATAATTGTGAAAAATGCTGCTTACTAAGGGCCATATGTAGGTAATATATGTTTACCGATTCATAAATACCGAATTTTACTGATTCGGTATTTATGAATCGGTAAATAGAATGTAGGTAAACATTCGGTAATTATTACCGAATCGGTAATATTCGGTATTTATGAATCGATATTTACCGATTCGTTAATAATGCATCCCTTCCAATTCATTCCTATGGGCCTGGAGGCCCATAGGAATGAATGGGAAGCCATTCACAATTACCGATTCGGTAAATACCGAATCGGTAATAGGGGGAGCATATTCATGGGTGGCAGGGTGTCACATTGACACCCTGTTGCACCCCTGAATCGTGCATGTGTGCACATGTGGCGCACATACATGCCCTAAGGGCATGTATGTCTGCCACATGGCACTTGTCAAAAAGCACAAAATTGCTTTTTAAAAGGTTTTCGTTATTTACCATCAACTTGTAGTTGGTGGTAAATAACGAATCCAGAAACCTAAAATGCACTCACTTGAGTGCCCCCTACATTGGATTTCAGGATTCGGTAATTTACCGAATCGGTATTTTACCTATTTCTTACAATTCCGATTCGGTAAATTACCGAATCCTGAAATCCAGCCACCTACATCTCAATTGCCTAAATACCGGTCGGTAGCGGGATATTTACCGATTTTCGGCAGTTACCGACCGGTATTTAGGTACCTACATATGGCCCTAAGTGCCTAGTACATTAATTATCTCTTTTGGTATGTTTACTGTTGGTCATAATTGCTATAGCCACTGTGAGCTTATTAAAACCCCCATGTAAACATGGTAGTCTTCATGCCCTTATAATTATATCTATTTTGCATATAGTGTTGTTAGGAATATGAACTTTCCACCATCAACTTCACTTAGTTTCGCGTAATGAGTGCAAATCATACGGCAAAAACATTAATGCCCATGTGGGCAATGTTATATTATACAGCTACATCTGTGATCTGTTAAAGCGATAATGTGCAAAAAAGTGCAAGATGCAAAGTTTTAAAAAAGTATATGAAAATGTTGCTGCAGATTTTCTATTCGGAACAAACTCTAAGAGCATATAATGTGTTGCGTCGGACAGCCGGGAGCTGTCCGACGTCACGGTGGAAGTGTGCGTCGGACAGCTCCCGGCAGTCGCCGCGTCCACCTGTGGGGGAAGCGCTGGCGCTTCCCCCGTGGGCCGCCACATGCTGCCTCAACCGGGAAGGGCAGCAGAAGCCCTTCCGCTGCCCCTCCTCCTCCACGTCATCTATAATGTTATTACATGCAACTTGACACGCTAGAAGCCATTTGCTTCCACCGTGTACTAGAGAGAGGAGGTGAGTTTTTCCTGGGGAGGGGAGTTTAAAGAAATGAGGCATACGGGAAAGGAAAGACTTTTCCTTTCCTCCAATGCCTCTTTTGAGCAGTCCTGCTGCACAATTGTGCATGGGGCGCGATAGTGCACCAGGAATGCCCACTAGTCACCAGGAATTTTTTTTAAAGGGATTTTTCTGTTTGGGGGAGTGGCCCCTTGGGCAAGGGTCGCTCCCCTTTGGGGAGCAATGTTTTTGGCCATTCCCCCCCCCATGTGGGGCAGATTGGGCAATTTGTGCCCCACTAGACCACCATGGATAGGTTTGCGTGGAGCGGCCCCTTGGGCAAGGGTCGTAACGCCTTTAGGAGAGTGGGGGCAGATTAGACAATTTTTTATAAGAATTGTGCTTCACTAGACAACCAGGGATATTTTTGTGGGGAGCGGCCACTTGGGCAAGGGTCTCTCCCTTTATGGGGGTAAACATTTTTAGCTTTGTGTCCCACTAGGCCACCAAGGATTTCAGTTTTTTTTTGTTTATGTTTGGGAGCGGCCCCTTGGGCAAGGATCGCTCCCCTTTACGGGGGTGAATGTTTTGGCCTTTTCTTCCCCCCTTCGCTGGCAGATTGGCCATATGTTTTTAGGCCCATATTTCCCCAATGGAGGCAGAAGCCAGTAGACACCAGTTTTAAAAAAAATATGTTGTTGTTGGGGAGCGGCCCTTTGGGCAAGGGTCGCTCCCCTTTATGGGGTGATTATTTTGGCTGTTTCTGCCCCTTTTAAGGGCAGATCAGCCATATGTTGTTAGGCCCATCTGTCCCCAAGGGGGGACAGAAGCCACTAGACACCAGGGTTTTTTAAGTTTTGGGAAGTGGCCCCTTGGGCAAGGGTCACTCTCCTTTTATGAGGTGAATATTTTGGTTGTTTCTGCCCTCCTTGGGGCAGATCGGTCTTATGCTTTTAGGCCCACCTGCCCCCCAGCTTGGCTGGTGGATTGTATGTGGACTGGTGCATTGTTTGCTTATGTGATTCGAATGCTTTATTTTTCCTTAATATTCTAGTGCAAAGCTTTTGATTCATGTTTGCAGTTTTGGCAGTGGTTGCGTAGTTACATTTATTTGGTAAGAAAAACAATTTTGTTGTGTTTACTCCAAATGAGTATTATTGTCATGCATGAATGAATTTTTAATAAGTGGTGTCATAATAGCAGTATATTTAGTTTGTTTATGAGTGTGAAATTCTTTGTGATGGGTTTTGCGTTGTCTTATGTATAATTTTCTTTTCTCTTTCTTTTTTAGTGGGATATGGTTGGTCCTTGCTGTATCTGTGCAGAGCAGGTGGTGGTGAGTCTAGCTGCTTCTAGCAAGTGAGTGGTATTGTTTTGGAGAATATAGGTCTTTGTGATAAAGCCACATTGTGTTTATTATTTATTTACAACCACAAAGTGTTTGTGGTTGTTTAGTTATTTTGGCAAGTTACCTTTATTAGTAAGGATTATGGCTAGCCGCAAAATTACTGTTCAGCAGGTGGTCGGTATGCTTTTTGAATCTTCTCTCAGTGCGGATAAAGTGCCTGTTTTAGAGGAGGTCACTGATGTGTTGATGGTGCAGAAATAGGCATATGGATTGCAGCCTGCGGCTGCAAGGCTTCCCATTGGAAGTGCTGGACTCTGGGTTGATCCAAACATGGTGAAGCCGGTGTTGCCTGCCTCTAGTGGTGATGCAGGGTGCAGAGTGAATTGTGAAATTATTTTGCCCATAGAGTTTTTTCATTTGTTTATGGATGATGTATTTTTGGCCGAGATTGTTGAGCAGACTATTTTGTATGCTGAACAGTATTTAAGGGACATCAGTGCCAGACTTAGGCCCTGCTCTAGAGCTACCCGATGGACTCCCACAAATCTGGATGAGATGAAGACGTTTTTGGGTTTAACTTTTTGAAGGGCTTGATAAGGAAGCCATCCCTGGTATCATATTGGTCTGCCAGTACATTAATGGCAATGGCTATATTTCCTGCAATTATGAGTCGTAATCGGTATTTACTTTTGCTTTGGATGCTGCATTTTGTTGATAATGCTTCGGCGCTGTCACAAGATCACCCTGACTGTGACCGTCTTTTTCAATCTTCTTCTGACCATGATTATGAGACTGATAGTGTGTCTGAGGGAGGGGAGGATGTGAAAAATTCCGGCAGTGTGTTTTCTGTCCATGAGGAATCATCTGATGATGAAGCTACTCTCAGTGCGGATAAAGTGCCTGTTTTAGAGGAGGTCACTGATGTGTTGATGGTGCAGAAATAGGCATATGGATTGCAGCCTGGGGCTGCAAGGCTTCCCATTGGAAGTGCTGGACTCTGGGTTGATCCAAACATGGTGAAGCCGGTGTTGCCTGCCTCTAGTGGTGATGCAGGGTGCAGAGTGAATTGTGAAATTATTTTGCCCATAGAGTTTTTTCATTTGTTTATGGATGATGTATTTTTGGCCGAGATTGTTGAGCAGACTATTTTGTATGCTGAACAGTATTTAAGGGACATCAGTGCCAGACTTAGGCCCTGCTCTAGAGCTACCTGATGGACTCCCACAAATCTGGATGAGATGAAGACGTTTTTGGGTTTAACTTTTTGAAGGGCTTGATAAGGAAGCCATCCCTGGTATCATATTGGTCTGCCAGTACATTGATGGCAATGGCTATATTTCCTGCAATTATGAGTCGTAATCGGTATTTACTTTTGCTTTGGATGCTGCATTTTGTTGATAATGCTTCGGCGCTGTCACAAGATCACCCTGACTGTGACCGTCTTTTTAAGATTCGGACTGTTCTTGATCACTTTGTAGATCGATTTTCAGAGATCTATACTCCAGGGGAAAAAAATACCTGCAGATGAGACTTTGGTCCTGTTCAAGGGTCATTTGGTTTTTAGGCAGTACATTCCTAACAAGATGGCACACTATGGAATTAAGATGTATATGTTGTCTGAGAGTAGGACAGGATATGTCTATAATTTCCGGGTGTACACTGGTAGGGATTCCACTATTGACCCCCCCTGGTTGTTTGTCCACTTTAGGAGTTTCATAGAAAATTGTGTGGGAACTTGCTAGAGGACTTTTTAACAATGGTCACCATTTGTACCTAGAGAACATCTACACTGCTGTGCAATTGTTTAAGGAGTTGTTCAAAGTGGACACTCTTGCTTGTGGCACAATCCGCTCTAACCATAAAGGTTACTCAAAAGAGCTTGTTTGCAAAAAGCTTCAGAGGGGATAGTGTAGTGCCATGCGTTGTGATGAACTGCTAGCTGTAAAATGTGAGAACAGGAGGGATGTGTACATGCTGACTACCATTCATGATGACAGTACTTCACCTGTGACTGTTTGGGGTCAGGTTGCTGAAGTTTGCAAACCTGTGTACATTGCAGACTAAAATAAGCACATTGGTGGTGTCAATAGAGTAGATCAGAGGTTGAAACCTTACGCTGCTGTTCGTAAGGCTTACATTTGGTATAAGAAGTTGGCCATCCATCTTTTCAATTTAGCAACTTTTTATGCTTTTGTTGTGTTCTAAGAGTGTTCTCCAGCGTCAAAGATGACTTTATTTCAGTTTCAGGAGTCTGTGATTGGCAGCCTTGTTGTAGTGGAACAGGCAAGTGTTCCTAGAGTTTGAGTGGTAGAGGATGTGGCTGGATTGAAAGATCTCCACTTTCCCTATTTAATTTCTTTCACGCCCAAAAAAAACAATCCCTGTAAAAGATATAGAGTCTGTATGCAGAAGGAGAGTCGTATGCACTGTGCTGAATGTCCTTCTAATCCTGGTCTGTGTGTGCCCGTATGTTTAAGATTGTATCACACTCAAAAGAGTTTTTGGAAGCAACCGTGAGTCTAATAGTGTACTGCCTTGTCTGTATGGTTTTATATTTGCTTTTTATTTGATGACGGTGTGCGTGAACTGGCACTTGGCTGGTGGTGAGCATGGACTGGCGCTTGGCTTGTGGTGTACTTGGACTGGTGCTTGGCTGGCAGTGTGCCCGGATTGGCACTTGGTTGGCGGTGTGGGCGGGCTTGTGGTGTACTTGGACTGGTGCTTGGCTGGCAGTGTGCTCGGACTGGTGCTTGGCTGGCAGTGTGGGTAGGCTGGTGCTTGGCTGGAGGTGTGGGTGGACTGGCATTCGGCTAGTAGTGACTTGCTGCTGGTCATGACACACTCTACTAGCCAAACACCACTGCACACGCTATGTCAACCACCAGCCGGTGTGATTGCTGTGTCAGTCATGTGGGTGTATGAAAGTGAGGGACACTTGAATGGTCCTGGCGGTAGATGTGAATGTTGTAAAGTGCTGGGCTCGGAGCTGGAGGTGTGAATGATCTTGGGTGTCACGTATGAAAGGTATTTGAATGGCCTATAAAGAGGTTGGTGCCTTGCTGTGACTTTACAGCTCACGAGCTGTGAGTAATTGTTTCAGGTTTTTAACCTTTTAATTATTGACAGTGCATTTCCTTTTGTGAAATCTCCTGTTAATAAAATTTTACGCTCTGAACCTTCCTTCACCCTCGTGCCAAATCCAATCAGTATGTGTGTGTACTTGAGGAACAAATGTCTTATTTGTCTTATCTGTCTTTCACTGCTAAGGTGTAGTTTGTCTCTAGGGAAAATGTACCAACTCGTGTGGGCAGGCCAAGTGCCCGCAGCAGGCCAGGGCCCAAAACGTATTGTGGAGACATCAAAATGTCCTATCACAAAACAACCTGGTTTTGTAAGGGGGGGCACCTGGGTTTTTGGCCCCGGGCTTGCCGGTCATCTAGGGGAAAACCTACCAAAACCATACATTTCTGAAAACTAGACACCTGGGAAGTCCAGGGAGGTATGGCTTGCGTGGACCACCCAACGTTTTCCTACCAAAATCCCCTGCAAATTAGCTGAAAAAAATCAAATGTTTCTCAGATTTCTGTGTGTGAAAGGTGTGGGATCACCAGGCTGACACAAATTTCCATCCTCCCAGTGTTCCCCCAGGTCTACCGCGACAGGCAAGGGCCCAAAAAGTATTGTGGATACATCAAAATTACCTATCATAAAACTACCTGTTTTTACAATGGGGGCACCTGGATTTTGGCCCCGGGCTTAGTGGCCATCGTGGGAACCTACCAAATCCACACATTTCTGAAAACTAGATACCCGGGGAAGTCTCAGGAGGGATGGCTTGCATGGATCCCCCCACGTTTTCCTACCCAGAATCCCATGCTAACCTCAAATTTAGCTGAAAAAAAATTACATTTTCCACATATTTCTGTGTGGGATCACCGAGACGGCACAAATGTACTACCACACAGCGTTCCCCTTGGTCTCCTGAGTAAAATGATACCTCACTTGTGCAGGTGTCAAATGCAGAATCGGCTAAAAACTTATTTTTTTTTAAATGTGGTGCTTAGAGTTTGCTGTGCTATACCTTTAATCCCTATGTTTTTGGCCCTTTTCAGTCACAGGCCCTTGCCCCACCCACATAATTGAGGTATCATTTTACTCGGGAGACCAAGTGGAATGCTGTGTGGTAGTACGTTTGTAGGTTTGTATAGGATTCTGGGTAGGAAAACGTTGGGGGATTCATGCAAGCCAAACCTCCCTAGACTTCCCCGGTGTCTAGCATTCAGAAATTTGTGGGTTTGGTAGGTTTAACTAAATGGCCACCGAGCCCGTGGCCAAGAACCCAGGTGTCCCCTTTGCAAAACGAGGTCATTTAGTGAAAGGTAATTTCAATGTCTCCACAATATGTTTTGGTCCCTTGCCTGTCACGGGTACTTGGCCTACCCACACGAGTGAGGTTCAATTTTTATCTGGAGACTTTGGAGAATGTGGGGTGGGTAGAAATGTGTGCTTCCACACAGATTCCAGAACGGTCAATCACAGAAATATGAGGAAAATGTGTTTTTCTACAAAGTTTGAGACTTGCAAGGGATTCTGGGTAACAGAACCTGAACAGAGCCACACAAGCCACTGCATCCTAGATTCCCCTGGGTGTCTAGTTTTCAGAAATGTATAGGTGTATGTTTCCTTAGGTGTCGGTGTCGGTGTACCAGAACCTGGTGAGAGCCACACAAGTCACCCCATACTGGATTCCCCTGGTGTCTAGTTTTCAAAAATGTATAGGTTTGCAATGTTTCCCTAGGTGCCGCCAGAGTTAGGGTTCAAAATCCACAGCTAGACAATTTGCAGTTTTCACTGGAGAAATATGATGTGTCTATGTTGCGTTGTGGGCTGTTTCCTGTTGCGGGCTCGAGGCCTACCTACACAGGTGAGGTACCATTTTTATCTGGAGACTTTGGGAATGCGGGGTACGTGGAAGTTTGTGGATCCACACAGATTCCAGAACTTTCCATCAAAGAAATGTGAGGAAAATGTGTTTTTGTTTGACAAAGTTTGAGAATTGCAAGGGATTCTGGGTAACAGAACCTGAACAGAGCCACACAAGCCACTGCATCCTAGATTCCCCTGGGTGTCTAGTTTTCAGAAATGTATAGGTTTACTATGTTTCCTTAGGTGTCGGCTGAGCTAAGGTTCAAAATCCACAGCTAGCCAATTTGCAAAAAAAAGTAGGTTTTCACTGGAGAAATGTGATGTGTCTACGTTGCGTTGAGGGCTGTTTCCTGTCGCGGGCACTAGGCCTACCTACACAAGTGAGGTACCATTTTTATCCTGAGACTTTGGGAATGTAGGGTGAGTGGAATTTTGTGGGTCCACACAGATTCCAGAACTTTCCATCACAGAAATGTGAGAAAAATTGTTTATTTTACAAAGTTTGAGGTTTGCAAGGGATTCTGGGTAACAAATCCTGGTGAGAGCCACACAGGTCACCCCATCTTGGGTTCCCCTGGGTGTCTCATTTAAAAAATGTATAGGTTTGCTGGGTTTCGACAGGTGCCAGTAGACCTTGGGCTCAAAATCCACAGCTAAGAACTTTTCAAAAAAGGGTCAGTTTTCACTGTAAAAATGTGGTTTGTCCACATTGTTTTTTGGGCTGTTTCCTGTCGTTGGCACTAAGCCTACCTACACAAGTGAGGTATCATTTTTATAGGGAGACTTTGGGGAATGTGGGGTGGGTGAAAATGTGTGGATCCACACAGATTCTAGAACTTGCCATCACAGAAATATGAGGAAAATGTGTTTTTTTTTCTTTACAAAGTTTGAGATTTGAAGTGATTCTGGGTAACAGAACCTAGTGAGAACAACACAAGGCACCCCATGCTGGATTCCCCTTGGTGTCTACTTTTGAAAAATGTATAGGTTTCCTAGGTTTCCCTACGTGCCGGGTGAGCTAGGGTTCAGAATCTACAGCTAGGCACTTTGTAAAAAAAAGGGTCTGTTTTCATTGCAAAAATGTGGTGTGCCAATGTTGCAATTTGGGATGTTTCCTGTCATGGGCACTAGGCCTATCAACATAACTGAGGACATTGTTTTTTTTACAAAGGTTGAAATGTGCAAGGAATTCTGGGTAACAGAACCAGGTGAGAGCCATACAGGTCATACAGGTCACCCCATCCTGGATTCCCCTGGGTGTCTCATTTCCAAAAATGTATAGGTTTGCTGGGTTTCGATAGGTAGAGCTTGGGCTCAAAATCCACAGGTAAGAACTTTGCAAAAAAGGGTCAGTTTTTAATGTAAAAATGTGGTGTGTCCACATTGCTTTTTGGGCTGTTTCCTGTCGTTGGCACTAAGCCTACCTACACAAGTGAGGTATCATTTTTATCGGGAGACTTTGGGGAATGTGGGGTGGGTGAAAATTTGTGGATCCACGCTGATTATAGAACTTGCCATCACAAAAATGTGAGGAAAATGTGTTTTGTTTTTACAAAGTTTGAGATTTGCTAGGGATTCTGGGTAACAGATCCTGGCGAGAACAACACAAGGCACCCATTCTGGATTCCCCTGGGTGTCTAGTTTTGAAAAATGTATAGGTTTCCTAGGTTTCCCTATGTGCCGGCTGAGCTATGGTTTAAAATCTACAGCTAGGCACTTTGCAAACAAAGGGTCTGTTTTCACTGTACAAATATGGTGTGCCAATGTTGCATTTTGGGACGTTTAGCTGTCGTGGGCACTAGGCCTACCCACACAAGTGAGATAGCGTTTTTATTGGGAGACTTAGGATAACACAGAATAGTAGAACCAATGTTATTACCAGTTGCCTTTCTCTGCATTTCTGCCTTCCAAATGTAAGACAGTTTGTAAAAAAACAGAAGTCATATTGAAGAGTGACCTCTAATTCACATGCTTGTATGGGTACCCGCAATTTCAGAGATGTGCAAAAAAACACTGCTTATAAACTCTATGTTTTTTGCCCATTTTGGAAATATATTGTTTTCCTTGGTACCTATGTTTCACTCTTTATATTTTACCAAATGAATTGAGATATACCCGGTACACAATGAAAAACCATTGCATGATGCAGCTCAGTTATTGACTTTGGGTTCCTCTGGATCTTGGTAAACCTACAAGTCCTATATATCCCCACAACCTGAAGGGACCAGCGGGTGTAATGTTATATTGCTTTAAAAAATCTGTCATACTTAAAGGAAGTTACAGGTTAAAACGTTGGTACAAATGGCTGTTTTTTTAACTCAATTTAAATAATTTCTAAATTCAACTGTTAGTTTATCAACAAAACCTTGAAGGGTCTACACAAATGACCCCTTACTGAATTCAGAATTTAGTCTAGTTTTCAGAAATGTACAGCTTTCTAGGATCCATTATTGGTTTCACACCCATTTCTACCCTAACTGGAAGGAGGTTGAAAGCACAAAAAAGGTTATTTCCCAGTAAAATGACAAAACTGTATAGAAAAGATTGGTTTTCTTACAAATGTCTGCCTGTCCCTGAAAGCTGAGAAGATGTTGATTTCAGCACCACAAACCCTTTGTTGATGCCATTTGCAGGGTTTAAACCAGAGGCTTTCTTCTGCAGAATTTGTTTTCTCATTTTTTCAAAAAATAAACCCAAATTTAGCTGTATTTTGGCTAATTTCTGGGTCTCCTCCAGGAGAATCATCCACAAACCCTGAGTACATATAGAAACCTCAGGGTGTTGGGAAAAAAGGGAGCAAATTTGATGTTGATACCTTATGTGGACGAAAAGTTACAGGGGCCTAAGCGCAAACTACCCCAAATAGCCAAAAAAAGGCTTAGCACAGGGGTAGGCCTAGCAGTAAAGGGGCTAACTGTTATACTGCCTGATCACATTGTAAAGAAAAACCCTCAAATTGAATTTGTGCTAAATAATTATGGGACATGGTCCTCTTGAACAGCATAAACAAATTAACAGATTTATTTTAAAGGCATGTGTACAGGTCTTCACTGGTCTTAACCTGGGTACTGTGTCAATCACATCATATTTCAGGTGCGCTGTAAACTAAAAATTGACTACATTACAATTGATTTTGGCTGTGAAGTTCTCAGCACTCTCTTTTGACCCCTTCCATATTATAAACATCAATGTAGCAAAGCCACTATCTCACATGCCTATCTAAAATCTCATTGTGGTCAACCATGAAAACCTGCTCCTTCAACCAGCCCATATGTAAGCATGCGTAACTGGGGGAGAAAAAGTCCCCCATGGCAACCCCACGAATCTGCTGTAATATTTCATTGCTGCACAAAAAGAAATTGTTCTCCAAACAGTTTTGTATAATGAGAATCAACATTTTGCTATGCTCATATAGTTTAAGAGTCCTACTTTTGAAGAACTGTTCTACTGCTCTAAGACCGTCTTGATGATTAATACTTTTATAAAGAGTGGTAACATTCTAAGTCGTGAGCAGATAATCTTGATTCCAGGGTATATCATATATTTGTTTCAAAAACTCTCCTGTATCTTGAACGAAAGACGGTAAGTTTCGAACATATTCCTGTAAAAAGAGGTTATATATTGTGAAGTACTCCCCAAAAGACTGTTTCTAGCAGAGATGATTTGCTTGCCTGGTGGTGAAGTTAAGCTCTTATGCACTTTCGGGATAAAATATAATACAGGCATCCTTGGATGTTCATTTCGTTGGAATTTGTATTCATTAATAGTCAAGAGACCTTAATTTTTTCATGAAGCCAATTTAGAAAAAAAGTCATTATAAATTGATCTAACTGTTTGCATGTTGCTTCTCAAGTCGCATTGCTTGTCATCCAACTGTTTATACGCTTTCTACACATAATCATGTTTCGGCCAAATAACGATGTTTCCATTCTTATCAGCATTACGTAATACAATTTGATTGTTGTTATCTAATTTTGTGATAGATTTTGATATCTCTTGTTGTGATTGTTTAGCTTTCTATTGGGCTCTCTGGGTCACATGGTTGAATTTTTTGGTTTGTTTAATTACATCAATGGAATCTCGAGGCATCATAGGTGTGAAAACCAATTTGGGTTTGAAAGGTGTTAAGATGCTTCAATGTGTATTTAGTTCCTGTTGTATCACTACTGATTGGGTGAATGTCCTTGAACTTCTTTCCAAATCTTCATTTTGCAATTCTTGCATAAGGTGAATGTCAGAGATCTGTAAATTAACTGAAATGCTGTTGCGTCTCTGAATATTCCTGGGTATGAAACTAATAATTAACCGTGAGCGGAGTTTGTGGAGTTCCACTATGCGAAACCCTGCGAAGTGGAAAAGAAACTCCGCTTCACTACGCGGAGCTCCGCAATCAGTAGAGTGCGATCGAAAAATGCAGTTCGCGGTGATTTGTGGTGCCGGATGCTTGTCCGCACTGTGCAATCATCACAAACAGCACCATGCACAGCGCAAGCTCGCGCTGCTTTCTTTTCTGCCGCCTGAGTAGATTTTTACTCGAGCTGCAGCTTTCTCAACACAAATGGCCAGTTACGCAACGCGAGCGGTCGCGATCTTATGCGACCACTCACAATGAGAAATCTGACCTCTAGCATTGAGAATCTCACCCGGAGGTTGACTTTTCACATTTGCGCTCGCCAACTTGATGTTGACGATCATGAACGAGGAAAAATCTCACCCGGAGGTGATTTTCCTCACTCACGCTCGCCAGCATGATGTTGACGAACGCGAGCGAGTAAAAAAACTCCGCTCCGCAACACGAAGCGGAGTTCGTTGGAACTCCCCCCATCTCCGCATAACGCAGAGTGAGGAAAACTTCGCAAACTCCGTGAGCGGAGCAGACTTCAGGGTTACTAATAATCTCATTGTTTGATTCCTGCAAATGATGTTTCTTAAGTTTAACTTTGCGAATGAATTTGCAAACGTCAATTCTAGTTTGGCTATAACTGAAAGAACGTACTAGGCAGTATCTTAGCCCCAGTGCAAATAGCTTTTTTTCTGCTTTCTCCAAGACTACATTGGATAAATTAATCACTGTCTTGTTGTACTAAACTTGCTTGCGCCTCCACCTGGTACCTGATTGTTTCTTTCCTCTTGAGTTTCCTGTGTTGTTTTCTTCTTTCTCTAGGTCTTTTGTTTCTCTTCTGTTTGATTTGAAGCTTGGAACTCTCAGTCATAAGGTTTGTCGCCTGTTGCGCCTTAAAAAATCCAGTTCCTCAGCCAGAGCCAGTGCAGAACTCAAGTCTGAGGCTGATACCATACTAGGAATTGTTGCACTGATTCTACCATCCTGATTCACAATATTGTAGTCAGTTTGCTTTTGTTTCTTCATTGTGCCATAATTCTGTGAGAATGTGAAAATCTGACTGCTCTCGTAATCTATTTTGTCCCTTTGGAACTTGTGTGCTTTTCTATTCTTTATTATATACTCGTGCTTGCATAATCTTATTGTCATTTCTGCACAATATTTCACAATAAACTCAGTTTGCTCTGATAGAATCAATTTCGCATTGATAAGTTCAATTTCTTTTTGCACTTGTTCTCAATCTATTTCTGAATATTTAACCAGGATTTGAACACATTTTTTAGATGCTTCAAGGCCACTCTCTGCCCACTCTTTTAACATAATTGGGTTTCGATTTTCAAAGCTTGGTGCTAACATAATTCATAGCCCCCTTGGTATACGATCTGCCTCAAGATATTTTTGTAATGACTTGTGTTCCCCCCACTTGGCCTGTTCATTTTTCATGAGTTTTTCCAAAGTCCTCAGGCAATATTTAACATACATCATTCCTCCCCTGTTAGCATTAGCTGATGCATGTGCAGATGAATCAGCATTGGTTGCATTCTCAAAGAATTCATCTGCTGCTGCTTCGTGTTCATATAGAGCATAGGCAAACATTGTGTTAACTTTCGCAAAATAATAAACCACTGCCCTTGTAAATTGTCACGCTTGCGGAGGAAGCACACCTCTCAAGCTGCCAATTGGGAATTCGAGAACGGCGGGGCCGGCATCGGCCATGCCAAAAGTATGGCGGTCGTGCCGGCCCCCTCCGGACATGGAGACAAGCCTGTCGCACACTTTGGTGACGCGACAGGTGTGCCTCCCCATGGATTGGTCCCGGCCCAGGGCGTGACCCGGAAGTGATTTGAATCACTTCCGGGTCACGCGATGGGCTAACGCCAGGCCGGTTATAACCGGTCTAGCATGAAAACCTGATAAAAGCCTGGGGAGCACAGGAGTCAGTCTCTTCGCTCCTTGCTCCCCAGCCTGCCACACCAGCCTCGCTAGGAGGCTGTAATTTGACTTTTTCTTAGTTTTTTACGGTCATTGGACGATCGCCGGTGGTAGTTCGTCGCCGTCGAGGAGCCGTGTGTTGTCTCCCTTCTTCTGTTTTGTGCATCAGGTCGGAGGACGCCCGAGATTAGCAGGCGGGAGAATCATGGAGTCTCCATCGCGATCGGAGCGAGAAGCGGTAGCTGGTGAATCGCAGAGGACCTGCGTTGGAGTGCCGGGAGAACGGGATGACCATCCGTTGCAGGAGAGAGCGAAGCGGTTGTGGGTGAACCTCAGAGGACCTGCGTTGGTGTGCCGGAAACGTGACGACCATCCTGTGCAGGTACCCGGTAGAGGTGGCGTTGGTTCTGGTTAGAGCGCTCACCCCTCTGGTATTCGCCCGCTTTGTGTGCTGCGTGCATCGTTAGCATCGTGCGCGCAGCTGTGAGTTTTCAAAGAGTAGCAGCTTGCAGCGTCACTGTGGCCTAATGGTTAAGGTCTGAGACTCAATTCCCATTGTTTCTGTTTTTGTTACTGGGTCGTTTTATCTCACATGCTCACCATTCCCTCAGCACAACCTAGCCTAGACTTGTGAGATTTCTTCTACCCTTTTATTACAATTGAGCCCACATTGCCTGTGGCCTAATGGTTAAGGTCTGAGACTCTTACTCTCAAGGTTAAGTGTTCAATCCCCATTGTTTCTGTTCTGTTACTGGGTCGTTTTAAAGCACGGTCGGCGCTCCGGGTGATTAGACTCACAGGGTGATTAGCCTCAGTCATGGTAGCGAGCGATCACCTCTTCAGGCGCTGTGCTAGTCCAGTTAATTGATGATACCAGTGCCGCATATTGGTCATAAATAAGAAACGTTTTTAGTTATAATCACAGAGTTGGATGAGTGGTAGGTCTAAGTGCCTGGCAGCGTGTACTTAGCGCAATAGAACCTCACGGGGGGCACACTCTGTTTTCTTCATATGTTATAGATCCCAAGCAACATCAGTGATCACTGAGAGGACCGCAGAGTCTTCCTCGGGGTGTGGACAACCGGTGCAGCACACAGGATACCTAAGGTGACATAGACAGGCCTGCATTCCAGCGCTTCCGGGAGCCACACAGGTTTGAGCTTAAACACCTGACCCACTGGATTAGCTGGTGGTGGGCTCTGGTCGCGGGGATGCTTACGGCCGGTTTGTGTACCTCCAGCGTGTTAAGGTAAGCACCTGGACTGTGGTCCAAATCACTGCAGGACGGGGGAGTGCGTAAGTCAGGCTAGTACACGGTTTTCGCCTGTTGGATTATTATAAGAGGCCATTGTATAGATTTGGGGTGATAGCCTGCACATTCCAGTAATACTGCAGTAAGTTTTAGAGTAATGGCTGGGAAAGTGAAGAGGGGTGACCAGCGTTCTCGTATGGAGAGGCTGATGGAGGCAATGATGAAGAAGTTGGACGAATTGGGGCATGGTCTCGCTGATCTCAGGGAGAAAGTAGAGGGGCAGGAGGGGACAGAAGAGAGGGCTAGGCGCAGCACTGTGCCCCCCCCCAAGGTGGCATTTCCTCCCATCCCAAAAAGAGTTAGGGCAAAGAAGCTGGTGGAGGATGAGCCAGTTACGCCCATGGCCCCTGTTCCCATAAGGGATCTGTGCCACCTGTACCTCTGGGTGAGTTCCCACCTGCCCCAGTACCAGCCCATCCGGTGACACCAGTTGCCCCTGTGCCAGCTCCCTAGCCCAGAGAGGAACCCGCGTCCACAGGGGTGGTCCCGGTTGAATCAGTGATCCCTGCGCCAGTCACACAGCCCAGGGAGGAGCCCGAGCCTGCAGGTGGGGCCCCATCAGGGGGAAGCCCACAGCTCCCAGTAGTCCCTCGAGCGGGGGAAATGCGATCCCACAGGATATAGTTTCCAATTTGGCAGCAATCCTTCCATGGTTGGGGAAGGCAGGCATCCTCTCTTCAACAGTGGGGGCAAATGACATAGGTACTGATTCACTAGCAGAGGCAAAGCGAATAGTTGGTCAGTTTCAGACGGCACCTGTGGAAAAAACTGTTGAGGGTCCGGGTGCACCTTTCCCTGTCATTTCAGCGGGTGGTGTCAGCACACTTGAAACCAGCAAGGGATTGCCGGGGTGCAGCCTGACAAAAGAGAAGCAGTTGGAGTCAGCTGGGGCCACCCCAGTAGGTAAGCCGGTGACATTGCCAATGCTGGATGTAGGGGAGTCCCACTCAGAGCGGGAGCGTTTGGGGAGACATGTTACGCAAGAGGTAAAAAGCAGGATTTGGTCTGGGGAGTACGTTAATATGTTCTCCTTGCTTATTTGCGAAAAGGATAGGGAGGATGCGAGAAAAATTAAAGACTGGATGCTCCCTAGGGAATGGGCAAATGAACTCCAGAAGTACAGTGTGGAAGAAAACTTGATTAATTGGATCAGAGGTTGTTCCATATTCATGGCAGTGATGGCCGAGCGTTTCCCTAACTTACAGGCACAGATGGCTTGTTACCAGAACAGGATTGTCCGGGCACATGATAAATTTGCGGGGGGGGTGGATGGAATATGACAAAAGTTTCAGGAGAACTAAGGCATCTGACCCAGCATCAACACGATTGCATGGTTAGATCTATTTGGTAGGGGAGCACAAAATATTGCCAAAAGCCCGTCCCCCCAGCCCTTTCAGCCATTTCAGTCCTTTCGGTCGCAGGCAACCACAGGTTCCGCCAATAATACCAATGGCGGTGGGGGAAGGAAGGGAACATGTTGGGATTTCAATAGACGGACTTGCACTAGACCCCAAGGCATGTGCAGGTTCAAACATGCGTGTTCCATTTGTGCCAACCAGTCTCACCCCGAGTCTAAATGTCACAAAAAATCATGGGATAAGAGTAGGAAGAAACAGGAGTGAGACGGATGCACCCCTCAAAGCACGGTCACCCATTGATGTAACGGCACTGACACCCTGGCTCAACAAGTATCCTTGCCATCTCACCGCTAAAACTCTGCTGGACGGTTTCAGATACGGTTTTAGGATACCAGCACTTGATTATGTGGGAACACCGGAGTGCAAGAATCAACTCTCGGTGCGGGCCAACCCCGGTGTAGCAGCAACAAAAATTGACAAAGAATTGCACCTGGGCAGAAAAGCTGGCCCATTTGATTCCATCCCTGTGGAGAACTTTGTCTGCTCCCCTTTGGGGGTGGTCCCCAAAAAGGTAGAGGGTGAATTCAGACTCATCCATAACCTGTCAGCACCCAAGGGAGATTCATTAAATGACGCAATTAATGATGAGATTTGCTGTGTGAAGTACGGTTCCTTTGACCAAGCAGTGGAGATGCTCAGGGGTTTGGGCCCAGGAGCCTTGATGGCTAAATCAGGCATAGAATCCGCTTTTCGGTTGTTGCCAGTCGACCCTTCTGATTTTCACCTACTTGGCTTTCAGTTTCAAGGGAAATTCTATATGGACATGTGTATGCCAATGGGCTGCTCGGTGTCCTGCGCATATTTTGAAAAATTCAGTTCATTTTTGGAATGGGTTTTTAGACAGGAGAAAGGGCATCAATATGTCATGCATTACCTGGATGACTTTTTTATCTTGGGGTCACCGGGCTCCCGGGAGTATGTGTGGGCGCTGCAGGACTTTTGCACACTCATGCGGGCTTTTGGGTCCCTTTGGCCCTGGGAACGGCGGTTGGGCCAGCAACAACAATAGAGTTCCTAGGGATTGAGTTAGATTCCATTCAGGGGTGTTTCAGGTTGCCTGCGGACAAGATCACCAAGTTTAGGACAGCATTACAGCTTGGGTAGGGAGAAGGTCACATTGCACCAGTTACAACAGACTGTAAGGCAACTGAATTTTGCCCTGAGGGTCATACCAATGGCAAGGCCATTTTCCCGATCCATCTCACAGGCCATGGCTGGGCTCAGGGAGAAAGACCACCACACCAGGCTGTCATCTGAGGTTAGGCAGGACATGCAGCTTTAGATGGCATTCCTGCAGGACTTCAATGGCAGGGTAGTGTGGCCCGGTCCGCCCACTACTTCCGCGGAGTTAGGCTTAATGACTGACGCTGCAGGTTGTGAGGGATTTGGCGCCATACTCGGTACCGAGTGGTTGGCACAGCGGTGGCCAGCATGGTGGTGCAAGGAGACTGGCTTGACGGGTAACATTGGTTTCCTAGAACTGTTTCCCATCTGGGTGGCATTGACGGCATGGCCAGAACAACTGCGTAATCAATCAGTGGTGTTCTGGTCAGACAACATGACTGTGGTCGAATGCATCAATCAACAAGCTGCACAGTGTAAAATGATTCTCCGTCTATTGAAATAAATTGTCCTTTTATGCATGAAGCTAAACATGCAATTTAGAGCCAAACATGTTCCAGGAGTTTTAAACCATGCAGCTGATGCACTTTCTCGCTTTAAGATGCAGGTTTTCAGGGAACACCTCCCGGCTGCTGCGGCTTATGCCACCCCCTTCCCAGAACTACTTTGGCAGATTGTTGCCCCCAACTACCAGACCTCATGGCAGCTAGCCTAGCACCCAGGACCAGGAAAGCATATGAAGGGGTGTTTGGGCATATTGTTCCTTCTTGGGAAGGGAGTGGGCTGAGAAGTGGCATGACACGAGATCACTCCTTCATGACCTGGGTTTTTTGAAGGGGGAGGGACGTTCAGCGGCAGCTGCCAAACGGCATGTGTCGGCGATCTCTTTCTTTGCCCAAATTAGAAACAGAGGGATCCCACCAACAGCTTTACAGTTAGGAAGGCATTGAAAGGTTGGCAACGCCTCCAAGGGTCTGCCCCAGATACGAGACAGCCAATCGGGGTGAAGCTGTTGACATCCCTACTAGGGACCCTCCCTTTGACCTGCACCACATCAGGGGAAGTGCTGTTGTTCAATGCCACTTTTTCATTGGCCTTTTATGGTGCCTTTAGGATTGGGGAATTGGTGGCCCAAAACAATATTTACTCGGCGGCCTGCAGTTTGACCGCGTGAAGGTGCGAGGGGATACTCTACTGATATCAATTATGAAGTCCAAGACGGATCAAGAAGCACATGGGGATGGGGTAGTACTGCATTAGGCACATGGTAATCCTTGCTGCCTCCTCTCACATATCGAAGCTTACCTGAAGTTTAGACCCAGTGACAAAGGGGGGTCTTTACTAGTTCATGCAGGTGGTATCCCACTCGCACGTTTTCAATTTAAGAGGGTCCTGGACATGGCAATTCAGAAGGCAGGTTTGAACCTAAGCTGTTTTGGTACTCATTCTTTTAGGATAGGGGCAGCCACTGAAGCAACGGCTAGGGGCTTACCTAGCAACAACGTCCAAAGGATTGGGAGGTGGTCCTCTAATTGTTATAAGCGCTATGTGCGGCTACATATGCTGTGAGTGGGATATTTTGCCAGACACTGATGCATGTGTCCTTCTCTGCTTTCATTTACAGTTTCTCAAACCTGTCACACAGGGGGGAAACTGGAAACGACGCGACAACAACATCAGGCAACTCGAGGTCTATCATCGCCAGATAAAGGATCAAATGTCGTTTGGATAATTGGCCACTCGTATGTAAGGCGTCTGTTTAATTTTTTCCTTACAGAAATTTATAAATCTAGGGCACGGCAGGCTGGTTTTGAGATATCATTTCATGGAAAGGGGAGCCTCCGCTTTAGTCGGTTTAGGGGTGTCGTGCGAGACCTATTGAATAAGGGGGGGGCTCTTCTCAATATTATTACTCTGCGCCTGGGGGGGAACGATCTGGCAAGCCTGGCAAGAAGGGGGTTAGTGGAAAACATAATCTCAGAAGTGGGTTGGTTAGCCAAGACATGCCAGGGGTGCACTATTGGGTCGTCGCAGATGATACCACGATTTCAATGGAGGGGAGGAGAATCTGTAAGAGCGTTGAATCACTCTGCGAGGAGAATAAATAATAAAATAGAGAGGCTCTTCAGGGCTCTTCATCTACAGACCATCGCCCATGGGTGCATCAGAGGAGAACCGTGCTTCTTAAAAGACGGTGTCCACTTGTCAAAAGTAGGCAATGAAGTGTTCCTAGAGTGTGTGACAGTCCCAAAATAAATACATTCTTGGCTTGGTAAGTGGGTTGGGTATTTGGGTTTGAGGGCACTGAGCCAGGTCTATTATGTCTGTGTCTGTTTTTCTCATCATGCACCAAAATAAAACAAACACACAACAGTGTACAACAGAAGAGAGACGGATCAACAGATATATATATAGGGTGGCTGCATTTCAAAATCTGGAATCAATACTGGTTCTCTTGCTTGTCCAAATTGTGTGATCCTAGTCAAAATGCTATCTCACAGAGCCTCCTTTTTCCTCAGTATCACATGTCGGAGCACTTTTAAATGCTTAAGTTCAGGATGTGTGTTTGCGCAAGCATCTATTATGTTTGATTTAATAGACTATACTGTTGCTCCAACTATAATATGAAACTAGGCTACATTTAGGGTTTACATGACTACTGCCTCTTAGTTCAATAAGGACATTGCCATTGGGGGCAAGTCATTAATATTTCTAAGTTCATGTTAAAAAAACGACCACTTTTAATAAATGCCTGTCTATGCAGAAATATGATCTGATGAGCTAAGATGAAACAATTCCACATGTTAAACAAATACACCTTTTTGAATTTTGAAGAGACTGAATCATATTTTTACATTATGTTTGTTGTATGATATACATGCAAAACGTGTTCATGGCTTGCCTTTTGCATGGACTCTTATAGCCAAGCTGGAACCTTGGCTCGGCTCTGGCTTGGCTTAACCTATTTATTTACTGATAGGCCCAACTGTATTTGCAACACAACATTAGTACATGGGCCATCAGTCACTTGATAAAATGAGTTATATAAGGCTAGAACTGGAAATACAGAGCCCTGTCTACATGCACTGTTTTACCAACTCTAGTATCCACACAAAATGTTTAATCTTTCTTTTTTTATGCTTGTTTTAATTCTATCCTTTTCTCCTTCCTATGGTCTCTTGCACGTCAGAAATATGAAGGACTGTATTCTACCACTCCTATAATCTTCTATTTTGTTTGAGGTTAGCTCTATTAAAAATGAGTCTTTACTGCTTTTCTTTGTGATGTGCAGTTTTTTCAAGTACACTTATTGCCATGTAAAAATGTAAAAGGAATAAATAAAACTTGAGAATTGAGATCTGATAGAGAACAGACTTTATACAATGCAACATAATTGAAGACTGTAGGAAGCTGGCTCTTTATGTAGTGGACCAAAAGGAGGTACACCGTGAACAGAGTCCACGCAAACCTTACAAAGGAACAAATGACATTCAAAATTCTCTCTTTTGTGGTAGTGTGGGAGAGCAGTTAGGCATATCAGAGTGTATTGCTAACCATTTATACACATGCAAAGGCAGTAGATGAGGCCCACACTAAATAAAGAAATCCAACATCAATTTATAAAAATAACACGTACTTTTATTTAGATACCAAGATCATCGGAATTGGGCAAGTACTTTTTGAGTTATGAATTTTGACAGTTTTCAGAAATGGACACAGTGCATTTTCTGGTGTTACCCAAGGAGGGAAAAACATGTATTGCATCTGGGCACTGTCAGCGAGCTACGGGACTGTTCTTCTGGACTTAACGTGAGTATGGGGAAAGGTCCAAGGCCATACCAACTGGTCCCCTTGGGAGTCACTGGGCTGTCCAGTTGCAGAGGTGTGTCACAGCGTTTGGTGTCCCATTCGCTTCAGAGGGGAACAGTCGTGGGACTGGGGCACGAGTCCTGGGGAACCCACAGGGGAGCTCGACCCATGAGATCCTTGGGCACAAAGGAACACCATTGGCCTACTTTTCCTCAAGCTAAGAGGCTCGGTGCAGTAGTGACTTTTGGGGTCGGATTCCAGTGCAGGAGTCTCTCATGGTTGGAAGGGGCCTGTAGAAAGAGGGTGCAGGCGGTGACTGGAAATCCAGTCTGGGCAAACCCAAACATGGGCTCATCACTTCTTCATGGTGTGCGCTTGGTGTATGTTGGCAGAGAGCAGACCCTTTATTTAAAGAGTTATATATGTTTATCCACCTCTTTGATAAGAGACGTTAGTTACATCATTATATCTAGAGGCAGAAAATGAGACTTCTATCCAAGGAAGATCTTCCTCTAAAAATCCCTATTTAGTCAAAACAGAGGGTCGCATAAGGTAGGTGATGTGAGACCTACAGAAGCAGCGCACTGCATCCGCTGCTTCACGGGGTGCTCATTTATTCCATCATTACAACCCAACTGTCCTGTGATCACAAACACGCTCTGCACGCTCCTGCCATCTTTTATCAGTTCATTCTTTGTGTAGTGCAACTTTAAAAAGGCTGTGCTCATGTCCACTAGTAAATGAAGGAAAAGCATTCATTGTGTTCACAGTGCTCATTGCCTCAGTACCTGCATATTGTGTCTTTTTGCTTTTTTCGCTGCCACTTGTGCCCATCTCTCATTTTCTACCCTCCTTACTGTGCCCATCCGTTTTTCTGTTTTTCCTGCCATTCCCGCCCGTTCCTGCCTCCCAGCTGCATGTCCCTCCTCCCTCCCCTACTTAATGGCAGCCGCGCAGCAGACGCATTCAACGTAAGCTCTGTACATGAGCACGCCATGGAAATCTGGAACCTACTCAACTCCCTCTCACCCGACATCGCCTTCTTCAGGGAGACTTGGACCAATTCCTCCTCCGCCCCTGACATCGCCATCCTGGACGGATACAAGGACCGCCCCAACTACCCAGGAGGTGGCCGCGCCATCGCCCACAAAAGCACCTTCTGCCTCACCACCTCGAGTGAAACCTTCCCCTCCACTGAACACCTGCACTTCCTGATCCAGTTCACCCCCAAGGCCACACTCCAAGGAACCCTCGCCTACAGACCTCCCGGCCCCCGGACACACTTCACCACCTTTATCACCGACTTCATCGCACCCCACGCCATCGCATCAACAAACTACACTCATCCCAGGCCTGAACTTCCACTTTGACAACCCCAATGACCCCAACGCCTCCATCCTTCGTGACAACCTCACCTACATCTGACTCAAACAACTCGTCGCCACACCGATCCATCGAGCAGGACACACCCTCGACCCTCGACCCCATCTTCGCCACAGGAAACAGCGTCCACTTTAGCCACACAATGCAACCACCAGGGACCGACCACCACTGCATACACTTCGCCATCGACAAACAAAGGGCACCCAAACCTACCCCACACCCACCACTAAGGAACTGGAGCAAAGTCACTGATGAGCAACTTAACTCCACCCTCACCCGAGACAGCCACACCCGGACCTCTGACGCAAACAGAGCAGCCAGAGAACTCCAAACCTGGATCTCCAACTGCACAGACGAGCTCGGCCCACAACGCAACCCCGACAACCAACGCCCCAGGAAAGCAGCCCTCGAAGAAGCCAGGCACACCTGCAGATACCTGGAGAAACACCAAGACAACTGGATACTACGCCGCCTACAAGGATGCCAAGACGGACTACCACAACCAAATCAGAACCACCAAAAGGAAATTCATCCACAACAAAATCCTCGCCAACTCCACCAACTCCAAGGAACTCTTCAGCATCATTCAGATATTCACCAACCCACGCAGCGAAGCCACAGACATCACCCCGTCCCAAGACCTCTGCAACAAGCTTGGAACCTACTTCCATCTCAAGATCAAAACCCTCTATGACAACTTCATCGACCATCCTCCAGACACCACAGATGCCCCCTGCCCCCCAAGGACACCAGCCAACCCACCATCTCCAACTGGATACCCATCACGACAGAAGACATGGCCTCGAGCATGAAAGGCATCCCCTCGGGGGCCCCCACCAACCCCTGCCCTCCTCACATCTACCACAGAGCCTCAGCCGCCATCGCACCCGAACTGCAACGCACCATCAACACCACCTTCAAAACAGGTACCTTTCCAAGAAGCCCACAGCGGACCACACCGACCTCAAAAACTACCGGCCCATCTCGCTGATCCCCTTCGCAGCCAAAGTTGCAGAGAAAATGGTCAGCAGGCAACTGACACGTTTCATCGAAGAGAACTCCATCCTCGACCTGTCCTGTTCTGGATTCCGAAGCAACCACAGCACGGAGACTGCCCTACTCTCCGCCACAGACAACATCCACACCCTCCTGGACCAAGGCCCCTCTGCAGCCCTCATCCTACTCGACCTATCAGCGGCCTTCAACACCATCTCTCACCACACACTAGTCGCCAGACTGCACAACTCTGGCATTCAAGGAACAGACCGGGACTGGATCTGATCATTCCTCACCGAAAGAAGCCATGGAATCAGACTACCTCCCTTCCTCTCCGATCCTACGAATATCACCTGCGGAGTCCCACAGGGATCATCACTGAGCCCGACCCTCTTCAACATCTACATGGCCCCCTGCGCATCCATCGTCCGACAATACAGCCTCAACATCGTATCCTATGCCGGCGACACCCAGCTCATCCTTTGACTCACCCGAGACCCCACCACCGTCAAACTCAGCTTCCAGAAAGGAATGCAAGACGATGCAGACTGGATGACCAACAGATGTGTGAAACTCAATGCCAAGAAGACAGAAGTCCTCGTCCTTGGAACCACCCCTTCAGCATGGGACAACACCTGGTGGCCGACAGCCCTCAGGAGTCCACCTACCCCATCAGACCACGCCAAAAACCTGTGAATTATACTCGACTCCTCACTCACCATTAACCGACAAGTCAACGCCATCACATCCAGCTGCTTCAACACCCTCTGCATACTCCGTAAGACCTTCAAATGTATCCACCCTGAGTCAAGGAAGTCGGTCACCCACACACTCATCACCAGCAGACTGGACTATGGAAACGCACTCTATGCCGGCATCAACAAGTCCCTACTCCGCAAACTCCAGACCATACAGAATACCGCAGTCAGACTCGTCCTCGGCATCCCCCAGCAAGAACACATTAGCCAACAGCTATGAAGACTCAACTGGCTCCCCGTGGAGAAAAGAGTCACCTTCAAAATCCTCACCCACGCCTACAAATGCCTACACAACAACAGACCCGAATACCTCAAAGACAGAATAAACTTCCAATCTCCTAACCTCGCACTGGCCGAAACCCTGCGTATCCACAGAGCCAGAGCAGGCGGAAGATCCTTCTTTCACATTGCAGCCAAGATCTGGAACGAACTACCGGCAGACATCAGATGCGCACCCTTCCTGAACACCTTCAGAAAGACTCTCAAGACCTGGCTCTTCAGCTAAACAGATTGGCGGACCCCCCCCCCCCAGTGCCTTGAGACCCTCACGGGTGAGTTGCGTGCTTACAATTACCCTGTTTGGTTGATTGTTTGAGCTCTTGTGGATCTGGGGACCCCCTTAGTATTGTCACCTCCCTTGGACTTGGGCTCTGGAGTGCGGGTGTATAGCTGCTTTGAAGCGTTGGGTGTCAGCAGTCACAGACTCACTTCTTTGTCTTTGCTTTCTGCAGGAGGGACACACAGGACACTATCCCTGAAGTCCCTCAACATGCAGGTCAATCTGCCTTGGCATTGGTGTCCGGTCTGGGCACAACAAGCCTTGGCAGCTGCAAGGGGTTCAGTACCCTGGGGATTGGCACTGTGCGGCTCCGGCAGTCCTGGTGTCCCGACACTTAGAGGGGGATGGATCTGACCTGTAGGAGCACTGCTACCTCTTCCTCGGTGGCTGCTGCATCGGTAGACTTCATAGGCGACAGGTCGGTGTACCAGGTCTTGGTTCTTTGGGGCCTGTGGCTGCAGGAGAGTAGCTACTCCAATGGAGATTCTTTGGCACTTTGTAAAGCACTATCAGGCTTTTGGGTCTCTTGAGGTCTGCACAGCGACAGGACTTATCAGCAGCTCCACAAGGGTCAGTGCAGCTGACAGGCCGGCAGGGTTGGCACAAAGTCAGTCATACTCCTTGGTTCTTGGGTCAGTAGTCTTCTTCCACTCCTTCTTTTGTGTTCAACACAATTCTGAAGATATGGCATCAGGAGGATCCCTAAATGCTCAATTTAGGGGTGCTAAGGGGAGTGAGAGGTAGTAGCCAATAATCTACTTACCCTTGGGGTCACTACACCCCATATATGACCCCTTCCTGTGGAAAGTCTGTGTAACCCTGCCCCAGAGGTCCTAAGTGTGCCAACACAAAGATGGCCACTTCTGAAAAGTCGTACCCACATAAGGTCAGGCCACCTGAGGGGTGGAACTAACCTGGGGGTGAGCACGCCAGCCTGACTAGCTAATTATCCCGCCTATCCAGATGCCAAAGGGCTCTGGACAAAAGGGGTTGGCTTCTTCACTTGTGAGGTGTGCCAGATTCACATTTGAAAGGCGGCAACTTCTTTGAAGCTTGCCGGCCTAGGAAGGCTAATCAGCAGGTCATCCTGGGAGTGGGGGTCTTACACCATCTTTCTGGATAGGCTTTGGTACTGACCTCCTAAGAGAAAAAAAACTCCCACCCTAGGAGGTCAGAAACTTGTCTCAGTGCAGGCTGGCAGAAACTAGTCAGCCAGCACAGCAGAGGCTGGTAGGTTTACCAGCAGCACCTTTTAAGATGCCCTCTGGGTGCATGCATTAATAAATTGGGATCAGTGTGGGCTTATTAATACGAGATGTTTGATACCAAACACCATATATTTCAGTGAAGCCATTATGAAGTTTGGGAACTCCCTTTGACCATTGCCCAGTATATACCCGAAGATGGTTTCCCTGCTCACTTGCAATATCTAGCAATAGAATTAAATATCACAGGAGCATATCTGTTTATGCAGATATGTCCTCACATAAAATATAATGCACCATGCCTGAGGACAGGGGTGACTTACATATATTAGATGCACTGACTTTGGCATGACACACAGGAGTGTGTCATGTCATTTTTTCACTCATGGTTTGCACCATGTTATGCAGCCTGCACTGACATTCTGTGTGGAATTTGTATGTGGGTCTGTTAAAGTGGCATAAGCTGTGCTGCAGCCCATAGGAACCCTCTTTAGTACCCATGCACCAAGTGAGCAAGTGTAGGTAGATCTATCGGCTTGAGGGATCACCTTAAGATTTCTTTCTTAAATGAAGACAAGTGACTCAATTTGAACTTTAATTTACCAAATATATTGGATACAAAATAGAGATTTTTGGAGACAATTCTGAAGGAAAATTGATGAAATCGTACACCATCTCAAATTCTGGTACCAAACCTAGGAGCAGAACCAATATGAAAATGTGTTCTGCTCAAACAATCAAGTCTAGATATTTTCAGAATCCTTCAGCCCATCCAAACAAGAAAACATACCCATATCTTCAAGCCTACAAGTGATTCCCCTATGTCCCATATGGGCAGTTCATCAGTGGCTAAAGAACAAATGCTTGGCTGATTTAAAAACAAAGTAAGCTCATAGTTTATGCTGATGCCATGCCTTCATATGCTGGAGCGAATATTCAGTAGAGAGTGAATACCACAAATGAATGTATCATCATTGGATGAGAATGTGAAAATCTAGTCACTCGCTGAAAGGTTTAAAAGAGCTGAGGGAACTTCTAAGATGTAAATATTGTTCTAGACTCCCGAAAGACTTAACATCCTCACTTACAAACCAGAAAGAGGATCTTCCAACAGCAGCAAATACATCATTTTAAAATGCATTAATTTGAACCCATTTAATTCCACTGTCGTCTTCCATTTCTCTTCATTTATTGATTTTACACAGAGGCCAAGATAAGATCAACTCCCCCTTTAGAAGAGCATCATTTTGCTTTCATAAAAGCAAAGTACTAATTTTAACATTCTGTCTATTTGAAAACTTTAAAATTATAATATGAATCTGATTTATTTCAATTGGCACCGAAGCTCAAACACTTTTCAGCCTACTAAAATGGCTTCCCACTTTACCTTGCAATGACGTGCATCTGTCATGCGCATCTGTTCTGTCATGGCAGAAAATCTTGCATTTCCATTCCCCAAAATATATTTGCTACAGCAGTGTAACTGTGGTACCTTCCAAGCCTTAATTTTATGTTTTGTAAAACTCCTACTGTACCTATGTCAAAATCAATTTTAAGAGGGTACTGTGTGCCCGATGATGTCTCTCTCATCATTTCTTCACTTTCCAAAGTACATGTAGTCCATGTTCACAAAGAAAATTATGAAACCCTAACTAGGCAGACAAGCGGCAACTGTGGCTAAATGACAGATGAATTTAGGAAAATGAATGAAGCCAAGATTGATATGGGCAAGACATGACTAGGAATCAGTCATGAGAGTAATGTCCTAGTGATAAACGTGAAATAAATTGAGGTGCTAGTGCTGGTATGCAGCTGGGAATATTCTTGCCTGGCTAAGGTGTATAAAGGAGTCTGCCAATACTGCCTCTGAGTAACCCTGGGCATAGTACTCTGCTTCGCTCACGGAGCATGCATAGTTCGCACTACTACGCACTACGCAAAATGCACGTAGCACAGTGCAAAAAACTGTGCTAGAACACGTAGCATAGCAGCAATATCAACAATACCCACAAATGCTTTGATAAAGCAATTTTACATGCTTAAAAGCATATAACCAATTCACAAAAGTAAACTGTAAATGAAAATAATAGGCAATGAGAGAGGTGATGATTTTGGGGCCCCCCCTAACCTAGGGGGAGGACCAATCAGATGCCTTGAACACAAAGAGCATATCATGCTGGTGAATGATTCAGTGGTGGTCCCTTCCTCCTAGGACCACCCCAAGCACAGTTATGGGCAAAAATACAATCCCAACCAAAGGCCCTACAAAGCATTATGGGACGAGATTAGCAGTGGGCAGCGAATATTATAGTGTCCAATATATTAAAATAATTCTACAAAGAGCAGTTCAACTAGTCGTTACTAGATGTCCCTCATGAGTCAAATTCAAAAGCATTGAAACCCTTTCATGAAGCTTTTGCATTTGACTCATGAGAGACATCTAGTAACGGCGAGTGGAACTGCAGATCTTTGTAGAATTATTTTGATATTGGATACTATAATATTCACTGCCCACTGCTAATCTTGTCCCATAATGCTTTGCAGGGCCTTTGGTTGGGATTGTATTTTTGCCAATAACTGTGCTTGGGGTGGTCCTTAGAGGATGGGACCACCGCCGAATCGTTCAAGAAGATGTGTTTTTTGTTTTCAGGGCATCTGCTTGGTTCTCCCCCTAGGTTAGGGAGGATCCCAAAATCATCACCTCTCTCACTGCTTGCTAATTTATCATTTTCACTTTTGTGAAATGACTATATGCATTTTAGCATATAAAGACAGAAATACTTATTTTATCATAAATTGCACTGTGCAAGATGCTGTTTGCAATTTTTGCTCAGAGCAGAGAAGCACACAGTGCTATCAGATACGCACTATGCAGTAGATCAAAGTGTACTCCGCGTAGCTACGTGTTGTGCTACTACGCAAACTAAGCCCAGGGTTACCTCTGAACACAATTTCCTGCAAGGGAAGGTTATCTGATATATTTTAGCAGGAGAATTCTTCCATATAAAGTCATGTTGGCAGGTTTCTTCCACAAAATGCAATTTTTTTCGAAAACTCCTAACCCAAATTATTACAAATAAAATATTTCCCACTTCAAGTAAATTCATAAAAAAATTAGAAAATTTAAAAAAACACATAGGCCCTGATTACAATGTCGGGTGGATGTGACACCGTTGCGAAATGGGAATCGACTGACCTGAGGTTGGTGGTTCCCACCACATCACTTAGATGCGACAACACACAGTGCGGTTGGAAACATCCATTTTGCTATGGGAGCTTGTGCCGCGGGTAGAAAATGCCTGCAGCATAAGCTCCCATAGAAAAAAAGGATGTTTCCAAACACCTCACAGTGCCTGCTACATGGTTCAGGCATGTTGAGGGGGGCACCATAGGTACCCCATAGGGTAGTATGCCAAGGCCGAGGAGGAATGGGGTCCCTGCTAGGGGCCCTCAAAGACAATTTACGACAGCAGTAGTTCCATGTCGGAAAGGCTGACAGGGAACTGCTATCGGAAAGTGCCATCATAATTCTGCAGCATAAACTCAGTACTTGAGTGATAATGAGGCCTTTCCAACTGGCCGACGAGCTCCTTGAGCCTGGAACTGCATTGGAATCCCCAGCCGGTTTAAACTCCGACCGCCGTCGGTCGGAGATTAAACCTACAATGTCGGTCAAAAAGCCTCTGGCCCTTAATTAAGTGGGAATAATTCAATTTGGCAAATGTCAAGTAGCCTGTGATGAAGCATTCAAGTGCTAAGGTTGAAGATCCACACTAATGATTTGAAACAGATAGAGTGTGTATAACAATTAGTGGAAGATTGATAATCATGGCAGCATAGGAACAGAATTTTTGCACATGGAATTGGATGCAGAGGATGGGGTGCTATAACATACATTTGAAAAATAGAACATATGACGGTGACAGTGTTAGGAACAGGGTTTAGATAGATGCAAATCTTTTCTGTAAAGTTCAGTAACATATCTACAGATAAAAGCCTACCCTGTTTATAAATTCATGGATACAAAATATGTTTACCCATGTTTTTTTCTTCGTAAATCACGAATTACCAACCTTGTTTTTGGGCTAGACATCTTATGCTGACAGGGTTAAAGTTGGGATGTATATTTGGTTAGCTCAAATGGGCTAATGAATTATGATTGCAGGCAGTTGTGTGTTATGGTGGCTGTCTAATGAATAGCACTGGAGACTAGACACCAAGGTGCCAGTGTCAATGAGGCAAAGAGAGGTCATAGGTGTTTGCCATTGGAGGAAAGAGAGAACATTAATATTTCTAAGGTCATAGGAGGAGTCTGAGGTCAATATCACCTAGGTAAGAGAGGGGTCAGTGCTTTGAGTCCTTCTGCTAAATGAGGAAACTATATTCAGTGCCACTCGTTGTAAAGAGAAGGAACAGATCTCAGTGTACTTGTGTTTAAGATAAGTGTCAGAGCTCAGTTTCACTGAGAGTAAAAAAAGGAGGCATCAGGGCTGAGTGTCACCAAGAAAAAGAATGAAAAATGAAGCACAGTAGCAGTAAGCATTAGAGAGGGGATTCTTCACTGTCACTGAAGGCGAGGAGAGGAGTGGGAGCACAGAATTATTGCAGTAAAGAGAGTTGTCTGTGCCCAGTATACACTCAAGACTAGAACGGGACAAGAAGGAGACACTTAGTGTTGCTGCTGGTGAGGTAACATGAAGAGCAGCAATGGAAAGATTTAGGGTGATGGTAAAGGTGAGGATATAAAACAAGCATATGGGTGACTGTGTGATGCAGTAATCCTAAAAATTGGACTATTATCATGCGACCTGGAACACAGCCTCTTTTCTACTCACGGGCTCTCCTGTGACGTCTCCTCATTCTTGGATATCTTCCGGTAGCAATAAACCATTTCTACCAGCAACCACAATGTTAGGAAGACCAGCAGGATGTACATCATGATTTCAGAGACGACAGCAGTAAAGTCTTCACCGGCTATGCAGGGAAAAAATATCAAAAGTGCTAAATATCCATAGCACACAGTAAGGAACATAGGTTCTTTCAATTGAAACTGTAAAGAGGCACTTTGCATTAGTTATGCACATTGAGTGTATTCACCTAACACCAGTTCCACAAAATTAACATATGAATCTCATTTACTATATTAGTATATCCATGCACTGAGAAGTTTTGGATCCTTAACCCCACTAAATGTCCAACTCCTTCTTCATGCTCTGGCTAAACACGACATATAAAATATGTACAGCGTCACAGATAATTATCTCTTTTGTCGAAATTTCCATGCAACGCATCTATCACCACTAATATACTCAGGGGGTATAAAGTATAACCAATATTCTATAAGTGATAGTACATTCTGAGAATAAGTAATTAAACATTACACAGTGTTCTCACTGCCTCATGTACTAATAGTGACAATGAGCTCTTAAGGTCAGTGAAACTAGCTGAGACCACTCTCTTTCCTTCAAGAGCCCTGAACTGTGACCCTCTCTCTTATGGCAAGTGACACTCTTCTCTGACATCTCTCTTTGCTCATTTCTTGATTGACCCCACCTTTACTCCATTTGACGCTGAATTCTGAACCCTCTCACACCCCTGGTGACCCTGAGCTCAGACATATCACTCAGAGCATGACAATCAGCTCTAATACATATCCTAACATAAGGAACATTGAAATCTGAACCTTTTCTTACCAACAGTGATACTGAGCTCTGATGTCTGTCTTCCTTTAAGGGTTATTTAGTTACCATAGGGAATGTGGGCTCTTATTGGTCTGATGCTACATATTAACTTCTACTGTACCCATGAAAATATGGATCTGTATCCCGTTCTAGTCTTGAGTGTATACTGGGCACAGACAACTCTCTTTACTGCAATAATTCTGTGCTCCCACTCCTCTCCTCGCCTTCAGTGACAGTGAAGAATCCCCTCTCTAATGCTTACTGCTACTGTGCTTCATTTTTCATTCTTTTTCTTGGTGACACTCAGCCCTGATGCCTCCTTTTTTTACTCTCAGTGAAACTGAGCTCTGACACTTATCTTAAACACAAGTACACTGATATCTGTTCCTTCTCTTTACAACGAGTGGCACTGAATATAGTTTCCTCATTTAGCAGAAGGACTCAAAGCACTGACCCCTCTCTTACCTAGGTGATATTGACCTCAGACTCCTCCTATGACCTTAGAAATATTAATGTTCTCTCTTTCCTCCAATGGCAAACACCTATGACCTCTCTTTGCCTCATTGACACTGGCACCTTGGTCCTGTCTTATGGACAAAGAAAATGAACTCAGAACCCTCTATTCCCCGAGTAATAGCGAAATCTGTACTTTCTATAACCCAAAGGGGCATTAAGACAAAGGTACACTTCCTATCTCACCCTTCACGGTGCTGAGTTCTGACCCCTTGTCTTACCTCTGTGACAGTGCTCTAGTCTATACCCTCTACATAGTCTCATTGGCACTGTGTTCTTCTGACTAATCTCTTACTCTGAGTGACACTGGGTTTTGATTCCTCTCTTTAGAGAGAATAAGCTGAGATCTTTCTTTTCTGCTCATTGAAACTGATCTCTGACTCTTCTTTCACCATGTTAACACTGAGTACCAACCCTTCTCTGGCCCTCAGTGACAAAAAGGTTTGATATCACATTACCTTGAAGGACACTAAACTCTAGCCCCTTGCTTATCTTTCCTGAAACTCAGTTTAGATCCTTTTTTCCCACAGTGAGTATTAGCTCCAATTCCTTTGGCTTATCCTTATGGCCTTGAACCTGAACCTCTCTCTTATGCTCAAAAACATTGATGTACGTAATTCTTATGAAGACCCCTTTTACTACCAGTGGCACTCACCACTGACACCCCCCCTTACCCTCAGTGGCACTGAGTTTGAACCCCTCTGCATGTGTGCTCCTAAATCTCTTTGAACTTCAGAGAAAATATAAACACCTTCTGATATTCAGATAAAATTATTTCTCACTACTTCTTACCCTCACTAGCATTTACATTAGACAACTGTGTTAACCTGAGTGTCTCAGAACACTTCTCTTTGGCTCAGAGGCACAGACACCTGATCATTCTCCTTAACTTAACTGACGCCTGAGTCCTAGTCCTTCTCTTAAGCTTCATTGAAACTCAGCACTGATAGCTATACTTACCCTTAGTGACAGTGAGGTATGTTCCAACTCCCACCGTCAGTGGCAATGGGTTCTAATGTCCTTCTTATCCTTATGGACACTGAGCTCTGACTCCTCTCATCCTCTGGGACCTCGCCTACTATCAGAGACACTCATGTTAAGATTTACTAAGATTTTGCCTAGTTGTTGTGTCACTTTAGCGGTGCAGCCCCGATGTAAAATCCCTTTTTGAATTTCCTAAGCCATGCACTTCATTTTGAATTGCTTTGCGTGGTTTAGTGAATGGAAAGTAAAGCAAGGCAACACATAGTGCTGCCTTACGTTACTTTGCATTGGGTAGGCGTTACATGAGTGGTGTGTGTGCATTTCCATGCATCCATCCATGTATTACCAAGACTTGTAAACCTGGGTCTGTACCAAAATGGTGCGCCTACTTTACAGAATGTAACAAGGTAGAAATATCTTTATTTACCTTCATTCCTTTCTCTTTCCATGTGTGCTACATACTACAACACGCATAGAAATAGAATATGCCTCTAAGGATTGTTTTTGCGCAGAAAATATCCTTTCCTGCACAAAACTTAGTTTGTCTGTAATGCAGGCAAGCGTGCATCTCGGCATTAGGCAGGACACAGTGGGAGAGAGCAGAAGTGCACTACCTTTTGGTAAATATGGTGCATTTCTATTCTCTCCCTTTCTCGCACTGCAGCACAGCAAATTGACTTGCTGTGTTGTATTGGGTTAAATAAAGAAACTCTGTCCCTTAGTTCTGACCCTCATCCTTCCTCTTCACTTTTGAACTTTAATCCTTCTCCTAATCTTCAATGTGACAAAGTTTTGACCATCTATGTCAACAGAGACACAGCTTCAACGTATCTGATCTTTAGGGCTGCTGAGTACAGATCCTCTCGACACATTTGACACTACGATCTAATGTGCCTCTTAGCCTCAGTGGCACTGACCATAGAACACATTATGCCATCATTAAATCGAATCCTTTTCTTTATCCTCAGTGGCACTTGACTCAAGCCCCTCCTCTCTACTCTCAGTGGAACTAAGCTCACACCACTCTTTTACCCCTTGGAGTATGGAGGCCTTTTTCAATCGTAATCTTTAGTGCCACTGGGCTTAAATATTTACTCACCCTCATGGGTACTTAGATCTGCCATCTTTCCTCACTCTCAGTGGCAATGTGCTCTGAGCATTCGCCTTGCTCTCAGTGACAATGAGATTTGTCACTGCTCTTTAATCTCATTGATACTGAGCTCTCCCCACCTTTCTCGCCATCAGATAAAGTGAGGTCTGATACCTCTCTTAAACTTGTGTCCGCTGAGTTTAGATCCTCTCTTGCCCTCAGTGTGATTGAGTTCTGATCGCTCTTGTATACTTTGTAATGACAACCTTAGACTACTCCTATCTTCAGTTCTACTATGGTTTAATGCCTATTCTTACTCCCAATGACACTGAACTCCAACTCTTCTTTTTCAGTCAAGAATATTGAGTTATGTCTGCTCAATTAACTGCAAGTTCACTTAGTTCCACCATCACTGTACCTTCAATGATACCGAGTCCTGTCCCCTCTGCATTGCCCTGTTCTTTACTCTGCCCTCAGTTACATTGACCTCTGTCCTTATCGGCTTTTTTTACTGAGCTGTGTGTGTTGCTGAGCATCAATGAAGACTATGACTGTGATCTCAGTTTCAGGGATACTCAGTTGTGGCCCATCTCTTACAATAAAACACACTGTGTTCTAACACCATCTTTGACTCAGGGACTTATACTCATTTCTCACCCTCAGACACAGTGACCCCTCATCACTCTCATACCCACAGTCTCACTGAGCTTTGACAGCTATGCAGCTGTCAGAGACTCAAAGTTCTAGCACTTCAATTCTCTGTGGGGCACTGACCTTAGTCTCCACTCTTAACTCACAGAACTGAACACTGACCCCTCTCATTAGTCATAAGTCATAATGACATTGACCTCTGACTATGCTTCCTGTTTTCAGTGATAATAAGCTCCTTCTGGGTCTCACCCACACCAAGATCTTTCTACTTTACCCTTGGTGACACTAAGTTTAGACTCTGCTCTTACCCTTCTCCTCATTGATCCTTCATTTAAACTTCCCGCTTACCCCTCACCATACGATGAGTTACACTGAATTCTGAACCCTCTCCTCACAGTCGTAGACTGTAAGCTCTGAGCCTTCTCTTAGCTTCATGAACACAGAGCAGTACGCTTTCTCTTACCTAGTGATCCGTAGAGCTCTGTACTATTTTTAACCTCATTATTTCTAACCGTCCCTTACCGTTGGTCACACAGGTTCTGACTCCTCAAATTCATAAAGACACTGAGCTGTGACCCAACTCTATCCTTTAGTGAAGCTAAAATGTGGTAATTTTTTACCCCCTCAGTAACAGCAAAATGAGACTCCTCTGTAAACTTAAGAAACACTTTGATTGGACTCCTTTCCCAATTGCAAGAATACTGACCTTTGACCCCTGGCTTTACCGTAACTGACAGCAAGCCCTAACCCCTCTTTTTTCTCCAGTAAAATAGTCCTCTGATAACGTTCATAGACTCACTTATCCCTATTCATAGTGGGTGCTCACAAAATATTACTTTCAAGGAGGTTGAGGTCAGACCCCAGTTTACCTTCAAGTGTACTAAGCTCCTGAAGCTCCAGGCAACCAAGTCCATTCTTCTCATTGATCCCCAGGTACACTGATCTGTAACTCTACTCTTACCTTCAGATGCTAACCTTTGACCACTCTTTTACCCTAAGCAATATGGAATTCTGACTCCTTTATCACCCTCCATGACATCCAGCCCGGAACAAAAGATTTCCAAGACAGGCCCAGGAGAATTTAAATCATGCTATTTCTATCAATATTGTGACAAAAAACAAAAATGTCTGAAAAATGCATCTAAATGGGTGGCATTTGCTTAATAAGAATGTTATCAGGAATTGCTGGCATAGATCCATCTTCCCAGGGTTTACAATGGCCCAATATGCCCTAAATCCTAGCATAATCTAATGGACAGAGAGGCAGAATTCACTTACCTTCTTCAGTCACTACTAGATGAATGAGTCGTGTGCTTCGTACAGAAGGGCGGTGAATTTCAAACTTCAATTCACGGGTGACGTTGCAGGTGAAGGTGCCAGAGTCATTCATGGTCACATTGTGGATTATGATGGACACATCCTGCATGTCTCTGCTGCCCTCCCACTGAACGCGCCCCTGGAAGGGACTTACATGATCCTGTGGACCTTGGCTGTATTCATAAATCTAAGTTGGACAAACCGATAAAGAGGATTAGACCTAATCTACTCTGTATGACAAGAGAACAACTTGCAAAGCAACTTCTAACATTTGCATTTCAAAGAAAGTTTATATTTACAACATACTAAAGACATTATATAATGTCTAAAAGGTGAGTCTAAAATATAGGGATTAGAAAAGAAATTGAAAAAGGTAACTCTATGCTATATGTTTTGTAAATGCTCTCAGCGTGTATAGGCTCTGAACATCAGTACATATTATAATGATGCTTATTTATATATGCTTAGCAAATAAAATGTTACCACATGTAAATACCATTAGCTTTAATAAGATCTCTAACTGTATTTGGACAAAATATCGAGAGACAGAGATGTCATAAAAACATATCATGAAACAAAAATACTGTGATGTGGGTATAATGTCAAGAATATAGATTTTTAGGTATGTAAAATCGGTGTTAAGAATATCATTGTATTTAATATCATTTTCAATAATATAGTTGTTAAAAATATTGTTTTTTTGATTATTTTATTGTTTTAGTGTATATGGTACTGGTTTACCTAAAGAAGTCCTATGTTCTTTTGTCAGGGCCCCTGTTATTTTCCTGCGCTTTATGGTCTGCTTTGATACGTGAGGTTTCCATGACATATCTTCCGAAAGAGTGATATCCAGGAAATCAAAGGTGCTCACCCTTTCCAAAGGAACCCCTCCTAATGCTAGTTTACCTCTTAAGGATTTATGAGGATTGCGCAATAACAGCTTTGTCTTTGTAGTATTTACCTCTAGGCCTCTGGAGTAACAGAAAATTTTAAAACGATTTAAAAGCAAATGAAGCCCTCCTGGTGTGTTAGATAATAGCAACATGTTATCTGCAAACAGTAACGTTATCACTGGACAATGCCATTCACAAAGAGAGAAAAGAGTGTAGGCGCCAGTACACAGCCCTGAAGTACCGCCCTATTGACTTTTATTGGGTCAGTAAGCTAGCCTTTGCAGCCTCAATGAACCCTGGCAAAATATGCCTCATGGAGGTGAATAACGATCTCCTGGGGAAGGCCTGTATCTTGTAAAACATGCCAGAGCTTGTTCCTTTGGACGAGATCGAAGGCAGTCTTTAGGTCAATGAAGGCTACGTAAAGGCTCCCGCGACCAATGAGCACAGTCTTCCAAGTCAAGAGAAGGAAACAGAACACCTCATCAATCATGCTTGTTTTTTGTCTAAAACCAACTTGGTTTTATGTTCACTAATCCAGTCCTCAATCTTTAGAAGCAGTGCACGAGCGAACACCTTTTGAACCCAGTCTAAAAGGCTGATAGGTTTGTAGTTGCAGAATGAAGATCTATCGCCTTTCTTGT
Organism: Triturus cristatus; assembly: GCF_964204655.1. Classification (NCBI taxonomy): domain Eukaryota; kingdom Metazoa; phylum Chordata; class Amphibia; order Caudata; family Salamandridae; genus Triturus; species Triturus cristatus. The sequence goes on along the minus strand of NC_140584.1, from coordinate 71,729,234 downwards.
ACACAGGAATGACCTCTGCTCCCTTCCAGGAAAAGGGTATTTGGGCCCCCTCTGCAATCGCATTGGTTAGGGCCAAAATGTAGCTTGTCCAGTTCTCACTATCGCGTAAGAATACGTCACCCGGTATGCCATCAGGTCCAGGGGCTTTAGCCTTAACGATGGAATTAATGCAGGACTTGATTATTCTTTTGGAAAAGAAATCAGTGGCTGTAACATGAACAAAACAAGGGCGGGGGGAGGCGTCTTCTGTGTCTAATACACAGGGCCCAGAATATAATAAGGAAAAGTGGTCATACTAATGGAGCAAGGATTCAAGAAAATGAAACTTGCTTGGATCAATTCCTCATTAATAAGTACTAACCTCTATATATAGAAAAGAAGTGAAAATAACTCATGCACAACATTCACATATGGGGAAGAGAGCTTTTTGCATGCTTAAATAACAAAGAATAATTTAAAGGGCAATCAAATCCCGCTTTAAACCGAAAATGCTTCTGCGCATGTGCAAACCAGAACTTACGTAGATAACCATGTGATTAACTCGTTTTAGAGGGAAACTCTCACCCGTGCGCAAGAATTACTAACCTTAGGTCTTAAGGCACCAAGTCCTTAGCATATACTTGCCTGAACTTAAAAGAAGATGTTGCTGCTAATGCTTCTGCTTAATGAAAGAGAATATAACATGGGATAGAGTAGGAGTGGGTGGTGAACAGTGATAATCACATATTTGAGAAATTAACATTGGTTTATGATTCTTTTATTAATAGTTTACATTTGGGCCGGTATACCTTGACAATGAAAGAAAATAGCGCTGGAAGAAAGATTGTACTGCGCATGTCGGGAAAGAGACAAAATGTGACCTAGTGCCCAGAAATTTGAACAACTGACAAAGATCAAGGACAATGGCTGTGTGAACATGGGAATGTGTGATATTTGTCAAAGGAGCTTGAATAAAATGTTATTTAATTAGTTACAAAATGTGTATGGGAAAGAAAGACATCGATGAGCTAAAGGGAAAGGGTTTACGAAACAAAAGGGTCTTAATGAATTGGCTGTGTCAGCATAGTATGATGTGAACTCCCCTAGTCACAACCAATCATACTTTATATTTTACCAATATTTGCACCTTTTGAAGGTGGGGCATGCAGAAGTAAGAGTATAACTAGAGTGACTTAATTAGAAAGGAGTGATGTCGATGCTGAGTGAGGTGTGGACGAGAGCTGCTGCTGCAAAGAAGAACAGACTGGGAAGATTCATTCTTGAAAGACAGCCTAATTAGATTGAAGATTGTGGAAGAATATCGAGGAGGGAGAGAGAGAGTAAGAGAGGGTTGCGCTCCGGTGCGTCTGGGTTCTAGAGAAGTTTTAGTAAGTATTATCCTATCCTGATTCTGTCCTATAGTCTTTGTCTCCTTATTCTTAATCAGGAGACCTTCACCAGTCCTTTGGCCAGAGGGTTGGGTTTCCCGTTTCACCAGTTGGTAACTATTATTCTGTCTTATATTTGCATATCCTTTGCAAATGAGTGAGTTATTATGCCTTTTGTCTCTTTATCCACTCCTAATGCATTGAATTGTTGAATGTGTCTGTGAATTGAATGTATTTGATAGAAGAAAAGTTTCTTTCCCATGAAAGTTGATGGAATTTGCACTGTGAATCTGCACAACTGAGCATTCATTTTGACTGAGTTATTAGATACATTTTTTTTAATGAATCTTACCCAGAGTCTGTGATTATTTTATTGAAAGTTGTAATTTATAATTAGTTAATTTGTTAATATCACCATCAACTACTCGACTAATGGTCCATTGAACAGAGGAAGAGTGTTGATCTGTGGACAGTAGTTAGGAATTGACTAATCAAGATCAAAGTGAATATAAAACTTGACCCCCCAGTGGAACAGCCAGGAAACTTGAATGTGTATATGGTCCCAATTTGAATTTATTGTTGACTGTGAAGTGTTAATCCCTGGCCTTCTGCTGGATCAGTTTTTCTGGTAGCAGAGCAATGGTTATTATCGATTAGTTTGGTGATTAATGGTTATTGATTAGTGATTATTGTTTTGATTAATAACTATATGCTTAACATTTAAAAAGTTAGTGTCCTGTTCTATGTTGTCTAGAAGCACAGGTACAGAGATACCTGGGAATCATAGGAATGGAATTTAGAAGAGTGTGGTAAATGGGAATCACACTGTAGAAGGTTACTCGTCTGTTTTCATAATACTGAGAAGCTACGCATGGCTGGCAGTATTATATTAGGGACTCTATCGTATAAGAGTAGAGAGTGAGAGATAGCAGAGGGCTTGCCTGTGGAAATTTGGCCTCACTCAGAAGAGGAGTATCCCTAGAGAAGTAACAGGTTGGCGCCGAGCTTAAGTGGAGGGTAAACAGTAGGTTTTACTCATAGTGACCGGAAGGAATTTTCTCTTTGTAGCGAGTGAAGAAAGTATCTTTGGTTTAGTGGAGCAGACAGAGTAGCACTGTTTTTACGTTGTTACTAACAACATTTTATAAGGAAAAGTTAGAAAGGATATTGTCGTATTACCTTGTAAAGGGAGGGTCAGTAGCAGGAGCCATACGGACATCACAGAGAGGCGCGCTGGTATTGGTTGAAGCAGCGGCGTGAGAAAACTTCAGATTGTAACGGGAGGGTCAGTAGTAGGAGTAAAACTGACGTCACGAAGAACCGCGCTGGCATTGGTCAGACTAGTGGGTGTGTTGTAATCTCTGATTGGTTATTAGACAGGTAGTGTGCTGGTATTGGTTGAAGAAAGGAATACGTAGTGAGCCCTGACTGGACTGTTGGTGTGAGTCACTCTGGTATGGGTCGAGTGTCAACGAACTTTTGGGATTTTGCTGACTGAATTAGTTAAATTGCAAGAATCGGAAGGATGAAACTGATTAATACAATTAAGAATTTCTTTAAAAAGGACAAGCGTATAGTGACTAGGGAGGGAATTCTTATGCCACCTCCCAAAATGCCAGCTTCCTTTATAATGATGGAAAGTGGATATCATACGTGTGTAAGGTTGGAGAATTGGGTGGAGTACACACAAAATTATGGTGTTTTAGCTTTCCCTGAACATGGTACATTTAATGTAAGAATTCTTCAGAATTTGAGAAATAGGATGAATTCGTTAGAACCAAATCCTAGGTTAACACAGTATGAGGCCTTGGAAGAATGGGGAGTTGAGGCATTTGAACAAGAGAAATACAGAGGAGGCAGAAGAATAAATAGAGGATTTTTACCCAGGCACCCATTTGACACTCGAGGAGACCAAATGAAAAGATGGAGAAGAGCTGTAGTAACGGAGGGTTTTTATCCAGTATTAGTGGCTGAAGATAAGGAAGGGAGCAAGTGTAAGGAAAAAATGAAACATAGGTGGGACAGGAATAGGGTGTGATGAGTCTGATGATGAGTTATTAGAAGATATTTTACTAAAAAGACCCCCGCCTTATCAAGAAAATGCTAGATACAAGTCCAAGTGACCCTATGATTGGAACTCCATTGATTCCACCAGTTCTATATGATCTAATAGTTATTCAAGCCTCACAAGAAAAAGAAAGGGATGCATTGAATAAAACAAAAGAAGAAATAATTCAGAAAATAAATCAATTAGGTTTAAATGCTGAAGCATTGACAGCGCCAGTAACTATTGGTCCTGTCATTCCATTGTATGGTGATAAACGAGTTACCCCCTATATCGCAAAATGTTTTAGTCTCACAAAATAGTGATAGAAAGATTCTAATGTTTCATTATTGGATCTCCCAAATATTGAGACTGTGACTGAAACCCCAAAGAGAATTCCACCCATACATGCAAGGAGGAAAAAAGCAACTGTCTAGGGGTGGGCAGAATTTGCGAAATTCACATTCGCTAATTATCGCGAAAATGTTACAAATCTCCATAAACACGAGGAAATATCGCGAAGATGCAGAAGTTTTTCTCCCGCCTGTTCACGGTATTGCGTGGTCGTGGCTCGCCAACTTACCCATGCGGTTATCGCGGGCGCGGCCATCTTGTTTTCACTTGTCTCGCGGTGCATGATCGCGAGAAGAAAGACGTGATCGCGCGATGAATGACGTTACTGCGGGCGCGAACTGTCGCGAGACCGTGCAAATGGCTACCAACAATCCAACATCTCGTGGAGAACGCGACCGGATCGGGAAAACTTGTCGGCGAACGCGGGGATTGAGGTAAGGCGATCGTGCGCACGCGAGAATGTATTATTTTACAGCGCGAGCAAGCAAAAAATTTCTGGTAAAATGCGGATTGCGGAAATGTTGACATTTTCGCGCTCTCCGCGGAACGCGAAAATGTCAAATTATCGCAAATTCCGCGAGCGGAATGGAATTTTAGCCCAGGCCTACAACTGTCACTCCAGTGGCAGGAAATTTTACTGGATTTTCTCCTGACGATCTGTAGGAATGGGCACAAGGATTAGAAAAACAGAAAACACCCCCCAAACCTAAAGATGTAAGCAAGTTGAGGGTAGATTTGGAAGAAATGATCATTGGCACAATAGGTCTTGACAGATTAGGTTCATATGGAGATGAAGAGTTGTTGTTTTTCTATTAAAGTATAACTTGGAGGACAGAGAATCTTCATGAAAAAATAGCGGAAGCAGCTTTAGGATTTGGAATAGATACAGAGAAATCAAAAATACTACAAACACCCATAGATAAGAATTTACTGAGAAGGAGTTAGAAAGTTTCAATGCATCAGGAAGAAGATTGCAAATAAAGAAATTAATACACATTTTGAAGAAATGGGGAGATGTAGATAAATGGAGATGTAGATGGTCAAGGAAAGAAAGATGAAGCAACTTCAGAGGAAATATCCACATTCCCGTTGAGGGAGGTAGAAAAGGTGGAAAACATGTGTGCGATGAGAGAAGTTCCTGGTGGTGGATATGTTAATGTTCCATGGAGTAGGCAGGATATTTTGTCCTTTACAAATGATTCTCCTAGATTGAGAGAGAAACAAATTGAATGGTGCAAGCAGATAGAGAGGTTTGTAAAAGTGTCAAAGGTTTTGTTGAAAGATTTGGACGGCTTGTTTGATATAGTGGTACCCACAGATTTATGGACAGAATGTAAAATTACAGTTGATTGGCCAGCTGAAGAATATCCTAGAGACGCAAAGACAGGTGCACCTTCAGAGGAAGTAATAAAGAAATATAATCAAGTGATTACCTTTCTAAAAGGAAAAATTCCCCTTAATGAAACAGATTGGTTTAAAATAGACAGAACAACTCAAGAACCTAAGGAGTCAGTACATGCATACTATGAGCGGTTATTGCAGGTATTTAAGCAATATAGTGGATTTGAGAATATTGGTGATAAGGATAAGGGACATTTCGTGTATAGATTTGTGTATGGGCTAAGATTAGAAATTAGTCAGATGATTCAACAGCGTATGCTTTGTTCGCAAAGCAAGAAAATTGATGACATCCTAAAGTACGCAAAGTACTGTAGTAATGACATTGATGCAAAACATAAAAAGTTAAAAGAAAAAATTATGTGGGCACAAGTGAAATTGGCTGAACATCAAGAGGCAGTTTCTGGTTCTCAAAATGACAACCAGACGAGTGTGCAGAATCAGAATAGTCAAGTATTGAATGGAAATAAAGGAAGAGGTCGAATGACTAGAGATGAAGCGAAAAAAAAATACCCTTTCATGGATGCGGGCAGCTTGGACATTGGAAGAATGAGTGTAGAAATATACAACAGAATAATGGGGTAAATCAAATTTTAAATCCACAGATGCAGAATGAGGTGGTTGTGAACCAACAGCAACAGATAGTTACTCCTCAGTTACAGGTGCCACAAGCCCCTTTACCCAACAATTTGTACGCTCGGGTGCAGAGATACAGTGTGAACACCGGATTCCAAGGAGAGAGTGGTAAGAAAACACAGACCGTTCAACAATATTAGATGTAATGTGATGCGAGTAAATTGGGACTGCAACAATGACAGTGCCTGAGGGGGGAGGAGGAGTGCGTACTTGGCGCATCCTTGGCGGTAGATCAGTCAAGTCCTTTTGTGGATAGAAACATTGAAGGAAATGACATCACTTTCCTAGTGGATACTGGCGCTACCCGTACTACTGTGAGAACAGCAGAAATCCCAAACCTACCCCTCTCTTGAGAAACTATCCAAGTTATAGGAGTCTCAAATAAATAGATTAGGACCCTTATCACAAAACCAATAGAAGTGAATATTGGGAATTTTAGAGACATGCATCGGTTTGTGGTATGTGACTCAAGTCCAGTAAACCAATTGGGTTGAGACTTACTTTGCAAGATGAACTGCACCATCTTTTGTACACCTGATGGTGTGGCTTTCCAGACACTATATGAAGATGTGGCTTTCAAAATGATGCTAGCAAAACAGGAAACAGAAGAGGATGAGATGTTTTCACTTCTTACTGAGAGTGATTTACCTGATGAACTAAGAAATACAGTGAGGTCAGATGTGTGGGACTTTATGGGAAAGGAGATTGGTCTAATGGCAAGGGTAGACCCAGTTAAAATTGTGGTCAAAGAAGGTGTAACATATCCAAATACAACACAATACAGAATGAGTCCTGAAGTCAAAGCAGGATTTGTCCCAGTAATTCATCAAATTATTGAACAAGGTATTCTAAAAGAAATATTGAGCAGTCCTTGTAATTCGCCAATCATGGGACTTAAAAAGACCAGTGGAAAATATGGAATAATGCAAAATTTGAGGAAAATAAATAAAATAGTAGTAACCCTGTTGTCCTGTAGTACCAAACCCCGCAGTGATTCTGTATCAGGTACCATCGGATGCACATTGGTATACAGTGATTGATTTGTGCCAAGCATTATTTTCGATTCCATTGCATCCGGACAGCCAATATCTTTTTGCTTTCCAGTGCGGAGACCGTGTTTTGGCATGGTGCAGAGTTCGTCAAGGGTACACAGAGAGTCCTTCAATTTTCAACCAGATTCTGAAAAGATGTTTAGAGAATTTGGTTATGCCCAGAAAATCAGTTTTGGTGCAGTACATTGATGACCTATTGGTGGCATCAAAAACACGAGAGGCTTGTGTCACTGACACAATAGCTTTACTGAACCATTTGGCGGAAGGAGGACACAAGGTGTCCCCAGAAAAATTAGTTTTGCAAACAAGAATTTCAATATCTGGGACATAAGATAGAAAGAGGAGTCAGAAAGGTGACACCAGAAAGAATGAAAGTGATTTGACAAATGAGCCTGCCTAAAACTAAAAAGGAAGTTCAAATGTTTTTGGGAGTGGTTAGGTATTGTCGTCAGTGGACAAATGGATTTTCACTGCTTGCAAAACCTTTAATAAGGTTGACACGAAAAGATATGATGGATCCAATTGAATGGGATGATCAAAGTAGGAAGCATTCATAAAATTGAGAAGTTGTTTGTGTCAAACACCAGCACTAGGAATGCCAGATTATACATAAGAGTTTGCATTGTTCTGTTGTAAAAGGGAAGGTTGTGCACTTTCAGTATTAACCCAGAGACATGGTGTCATGACGCCCAGTAGCATACTTTTCCGCTGCTCTGGATCCAGTAGCTGCGGCATTACCTGGATGCTTGAAAGCAGTAGCTGCCACTTGTGTGAGTCTAGAACAGAGTGAATCAATAGTGACGAGACACCCTATACAGGTGTTTGTACTACATTCAATTGAGATCCTTTTAACAAGGCCTCGTACTCAACATTTGACCCCTAGTCGGCTGAATAAATATGATAGAGTAATTTTGGGTGCTGAAAATGTAAGTGTGACATGATGCACAATGTTGAATCCAGCAACCTTGTTGCCTGATTCTTATTGCAAAGAAGTGAAGGAAGAAATTGATCATGATTGTTTGGATGTGACAGAAATGTGTACAAAGCCTAGACCCAACCTCCTCGACGTTCCATTGGAAAAGTCAGACTTTGTACTGTTTTTTGATGGGTCATGTTTGAGAAGGGAGAACAGAGAATTGATGTCTGGTTATGCTGTATGTACTGTATCGGGTATCATAGACACTTCCTGTCTAAGAGGAGTAAAGTCTGCACAAATATCTGAATTGTATGCTTTAACGAAAGCCTGTAAAGTGGGGAAGAAATTGAGGGTAACCATATTTACAGACAGTCAATATGGTTTTGGGATTGTGCATGACTTCGGCCAACTGTGGCTGCAGAGGGGATTTCTGACTTCTTCAGGATCTCCAATCAGGAATGGCAAAGATGTTAAAGAACTATTGAAAGCATTACAGTTGCCATAAACAATTGCAGTGGTCCAATGTGCCGCACATAAATCAGGAAATGATTATGTGACATTGGGTAATCGGTACGCAGACCAAGTGGCACAATTTTGTGCTAGAAATACAATGTCTTTGAACAGGGGGATGGAAAAGAAAGTTACCAATTGCCAACTGATGTTTTTCTCTGCTTTTGAAACATGGGATAAAGTTAGACAGTTACAGGATGAGGCAGACACAAAGGAAAAGGGACACTGGATCAAAACAGGTTGCACAAGAAGAGATAATGATGAATTATGGGTGTGTCCAGATGGTAGACCAATAATGCCAGATAGTTTTGTTGTCACCAATGGCCAGGGTATATCATGGAACCACACACATTGGGAGGGATGCCATGATTAGACATTTCAGACAAACATGATATAATCCAAAGTTTAGGGTAGTTGCAGAAAGTCTCTTCCAAAGATGCTTGACTTGCCAACTGCAAAACCCAGGGAGAAAGACAGTGGTCTGTTGGGGAAAGATTGGAAAGGCAGGAGACCATTTACAAGATTGCAACTAGACTTCATTGAGTTGCTACCGTGCAACGGTTTGAAGTATGACATTGTCATTGTGTGTCTGTTTTCTCGATGGGTAGAAGCTCATCCCACGAGGAGGAATGACAGTCTCACAGTTGCCAAACTTCTGTTGAGAGAGCTCATTCCTCATTTCCGATTTCCAGTCACTTTGGAATCAGATAGAGGACCTCATTTTTATAATGAGATAGTTAAATTGATTTGTGAAGCTTTCAAAATTGGCAGAAATTACATTGTGCCTATCGACCAGAAGCTTCTGGAGTGGTTGAGCAGTTAAATGGCACAATAAAATCCAGGTTAGGGAAAGTGTCTGCATCCACTTCACTGAAATGGCCTGATAATTTGCCCCTTGTATTGATGAGTCTTAAAAGCGTACCTGAGTGAAGAAGAGGATTAAGTCCACATGAAATCCTCATGGGAAGAGCAATGAGACAAGCATTTGTACCTGGCAAAAAATTGGTGAGTATAACTGATGATCTAGTGTTGGACTATTGCAAGGGACTAGTTGATCTGGTACGTTCTGTGTCTCAACAGGTTGGAGAGAATGCAATCACAGCACAGCCAAACCAAGCTTATGATTTGTGTCCTGGAGATTGGGTCGTGGTGAAGAAGCACACAAGGAAATTGTGTCTGGAACCCAGGTGAAAAGGACCACATCAAATCATATGGTTTATGACAACAGCAGTAAAGTGTGCTGGTTTACCAAATTGGATCCATGCCAGTCATAACCAAAGAGTCCCAAGTCCACCTGAATGACCAAAGCAGCAACTGGTAGAACCAAAAAAAGAGCCAGAAGCTGAAATTTGGGCAGTCGAAGAAACCAGAGAAACAGACTCTGAAGAGCTCATTGACGACGAACCACCAAGTACAAGTCAAGTGGAGTGGGCACCAGCTACTGGGACTGAAGAGACTGCTGTACAGACCAAAGGAGAGCTTGAACTTGAAAGACCAGAATGAGCTGTTGAAGAAAACCCAGATTAAGATCAGTCAGAACTGGAATAAGATCTCATTGCAGAAAACCAAGATCCAGCTCAGTCAGAACTGGAAGAATTCATTGCAGAAAATCAAGAACCAGCACAGTTAGAATTAGAAGAAGAACACATTGTAGAAAGCTTAGATCAAATTCAATTGCAAGAAGGTAACGGAAAATAATCCATTGTAGAAAATTCAGATCCAGTTCATTTAGGAAGAGGGAAAGAATCAATTGGAGAAAGTTCAAATCAAAGTCAGGCAGAAGAAGAAAAGAGAAAAGTAGGGAACCCAAAACAAAGACAAATAACAGAAGAAGAAAAAGTAGGGAATTCAGAACAAGATCAACCAAGAGAAAGAGAAAATTAAAGGACACTTGAAATAGGTGAAGAAGGTGAAAACGCAGTACAGTCAAAGAGGGTCCGAAAGGGTGATTACTGGCAGAGTGGATTGAAAAGACTGAGATACATTCTGAAAAGGAGAACAGGGAAAGAATTAGAACAGGTAAATGAGGTGTCAAGTCAGGTAGAGCAAGAACATCATTAAGATTGTCAAAGAGAGGAAAAGTACCAAATAGAAGTATAAGGCTCCGGAGTGGACCGATATAATCCGCGAAGACTTCGAAAATCTTGATCTAAATGGAGAACCAGAAAGCAGCATTGTTTGGGGATCTGATGAAAGGGAACTGAGACCACCTTAAAGAAAATACTTTTATAAAAACGGTAGATTTATTGAGAAATTTTCAAGCCAAAGAAGAAATGATCAAAAAGTGGAATAGAAACTGACTAAAAGCTGAAAGCCTTTGAAGTGTGGGATCCCATAATTTTTTTTAAAGACTTTTTTTAGAAAATAAATTTATAGAAAAAAAATTCGATACTAAAATGGCAAAAGTACAAGTGACTGAACGTCCGAAATCTAGTTTAAAATGGAGATGTGTTAAATGTTGTTTGTGTAGTATTACAGTACTTATCTTAATGTGGTTATTGTTCCTGTCCTACTAGTAACAAATACTTAGAATAAAACAAATATTAGTGAAAGAGTGAGTGCGGTTACTAAAAGAAATACGACTACTACAGATTTAAGATTAATGGATAAGAGCATGTATTATCATGACCAATCAAGTAGTGATTAATCATTAAATGTATTCACTAAACTCTTGTATCAGTACGTAAATTCAATGGACATGAGTAATTGTTATGTGTGCATGAAACTACCCACTTCTGTCTCTGCAGGTGTAACATACCATCATCTTCCATTAACTTATGGTGTAACTTGTAGTGTTATGACTAGTTTATTTATGTTACTGGTAAGTTGCATTCCTATTATAGTAATATGGATTTAACCTTTTCAGAAATTCCTATTCGTAGAAATGTAAACCCTGTACTTCGTAGTAAGAATGCAGAATTTATGGGTGAAGTTTTCTTAACAACGAATCCCATAGATATAAAACACGCTCATAAAACAACCTTACATGTCTTTTGCATGATAACGATAAAGATTTTTGCGATTTAGAGAAGAAAGAAGGCAGGATTTCCAAAAGAAAGCTGCTGATCAAATGTCACATGTACCTCCATTGGCTGCTTTAGAAGGGGACTGTAAGAAAGGCGAGACTCATGCTGCAAAGTGCCTAGATTTGTCAACATTGGGGAAATTCTGTCTACATAGACTAAAAACTTAGTATAATAGTGTCTTCATTGGTACTAGTGAATGTGAACATACAGTCCTAATTATGGGGGGATGGGGACTAAAAGGAGGAACTGATCTTGTATTTCCAGGAATTTATTATGTGTGCGGTAAAAATGTCTATTATAGGTCACCGGCACGATTGTATGGCAGTTGTTATGTTGCCAATGTATTTCCAAAGCTATACCACATCACTAAGAACAAGGAAATTAGTGAAATAAGTAAAGGACTAACAAGAAATAAAAGAGCACGTTTTTCAGAAATAGTAGGTGATATATTTGGCGCACTGATACCATCAGTTGGAGTCGTATTGAATTTGCATAAAATACGTCAATTTTCCACAGTGGTTTATCGTTTATCAACAGATACTGCTGGAGGATTCTTAATGATCAATACTGAAATGGTTGTGGTCAGACCTATGGTTTTACAAAATAGACTTGCCCTTGATATACTATTGGCAAAAGAGGGTGGAGCCTGTGGCATGTTGAAAGTTCAACACTGCTGTACATATATCCCAGACAAAAGTAAAGGTATTGAGGGATATATAAAGAATATTACAAAGATTCATAAAGATTTGACCCAACTGGAGGTTGACGGTGTTTGGGAGAGGCTTAATAAAAGTCTTTCAACTATAAGTAGCTGGTTTTCCACTTTCGGAAGCAGTTTACCAGGGAAAATATTAAACCCCGTAATTACAATAGCATTGTTGATGCTATTGATGATGATAACCTATAAAAGTTGCAAGAGAAAAATGAGAACTGGGTCAATAATTGAAATCAAAAATAGAAGGATGAGAAGAAAGAAAAAAAGGGATGAAATTGAGCTAGAGGAAATGAGAGACAATCTGTATGGCAAGATGAGAGAAATGAAGTTAAAAGAGAGAAATAGCCTTTGAACACTTTATTTTGATCTTGCCACAAGCTGCCACAGTGGATTGACCGTTTCTCTCTGGTCCTGTGAGGGGCACCAGACTACACCTCCCATCAGTCCTCGCGGCGCACACACCGACAACATCGAGGAGAGCGCCAGGAGGCGCTAAAATAGCGACCAGGGGTCCTGCAGCGCGGGAGCCTTTGAATACTTTATTTTGATCTTACCACAAGCTGCCACAGAGGATTGCCGGTTTCGTTCTGGTCCTGGTCCCTTGATGGGGACCAGACTACACCTCCCTCACGGCACGCACTCCGACAACGTTGAGGAGAGCACCAGGAGGCGTTCAAATGGCGACCAGGGCTCCCATCTGCACCTGTCTTAGCCCGGAAGAGGCTGGGCTGGGCCTACTCCCTTGGCCCATTATCAGAATCTTGCTTTATACCCCCAGAGGAGCACAGTTGATTGCCCTTAACTGCTTCAGGACTTCCAGCAAAACCTTTAGTGACTAAGGTGAAGGTAGGAAGGCGCCTGGCCTGCTCCATATCTGTATATTTTAATCACACAACTTATAGGGTTGCTTTTCGTGTCTGGGGTATCCTGAAGTTGCACCTTGTCATACCGCTAATTTAGGCCCCAATACTTGACAACCCCTCTGAGTAACAGCACTCCATATTACCAGCTAATTGTTTAAACCCCTAACACGAAACTCACCATGGTTAGACATAAAGCGACGCTAGCCTCTGGAAGGGCTGCAGCTGGCACTACTGCCTCAGTAATCACTATGGACTCGTTTCTCCAGCATGCTGCAGCTGTCCTGGACAGGGAGACTGAGCTGGTTAATCGTCGCCTTTCTAGGTCACCGGTTACTGCTTCATTCTCCACACATACAGATACACCTGTGTTATTGATTAGCTCGGACAATGATCCATCTAATCTCTTAAATATCACAGGAATGCATGATGGCAGTGGGGCTACCCTTAATTCCCCAGTCCAACGACGGCCTCTTTCTCCAGCCGCCATTATCGACTACCATGGGGGTATTGAAGCTAAATAAAATCAAGCCCAAGTGGGGGCGGCAACTACTCCTAGCGTACACACGTTATGACCAAATGCAACTACGCAAGGGAACTCTCTTCTGACCAAGCTGGGCGCTAAAGGGGCAGGGACAGGGATAGGTACCAAAAGGAAATCCCAAACAACGGGGGTAAAGCCAAAAGACTAAAACCCAACCTGCTCCCTAAAGCCCCAACCACGGTTACACCTACATTGTCCAAGTTAAACCTGATGGGTGCACTGGAATCTCTCCAGTTAACGATGGAGAACATGTTGGATTCAAAGCTGGTTCCGATATTCCAATGTTTGGCAGCAATTGAAAAGAGCTTATTGGACCTTAAATGCCCTGCTTCATCAGTACCGATAAGAGGCACAGTTGTCCAATCTGTACAAAGCTCTCTACTAGAACCCCCTAATCTGGACTGCCTGCAAAAAATCAACAGGGCTCAGTCACAGCGACAGGGCAGACAAGATAGTGAAAATTACCCATTGCTGATGCAGAGTGGATTCCATCACCCCAGTAGCAGTCTGTCTCTGCAGCCACAGTTCCAGTCCCAGGTAGAAGTTCACCCAACAGGGGCACGGCCACAGAGGGGAGGGGAAGTTCATTCCCAAGATCTACCAGCAATATACCTGCCTCCGGAATCTACTCCATATGTTGTGGTACTGGGGAATGATGCTTGTTTCCAGTCCAGGGAGGACCTGGCTTGGCAGTTTGGACTGGACTGTTCCCATGAGGCACAGGGTCAAGAATGATTTGCATATGACTGGGTTCAAACTGGAATGGCATGGTGAGCAAAAAAACGATGGATTTAGGCCCAGATCTCTGTACTGGGGTGATGTATGACATTTTTCTGCATTCTGTCCCTCAACTTGTTTTTGCATTTGTCACCCCGAGTGGGACGGGTATGCCCAGACATGGGTCCCGTGCTCTCCATGCCACTGGAATCAAGCTATCCTGGCTGAAGAGGGTGAATGTATGACATTGTTCTGCAGTCTGTCCATCAACTGTTGTTTTTGCGGAGTGTGCCAACTCTCACAGGGGGTAGGAAAGAAGACTTTTCCCAGTTGAAGAACAAAGTCTTACATTGGCTATCATATGATACACATCTGGGAACAAGGGTGGAAAAAAACATTATCATGGTGCGAGGAGTAAGGTGGATTGGCAGCTCTCACAAATCACTATCGGGGGACTGTGTTATTGTACATTTCAACAGGCCACATCTAGCAGAAAGGATTTTATTTTCAAGGTTACATCCTGATCTCTCACGCTCCAAGTCGGCCATCGTGGCCCTGTCACTCGGGTTTTTTTTATAAACCTGACCATGCAGGGAGTATACACGTGAATCTTGTCGACACTGCCCCATTTGATGTCTTGCCGCAGTTAACTTTACCCACCAGGAATGTTCACCCGAATCTGTTTGCAACAACAGCATAGCCCGCCAAGATAACTCCGTGCCGGCAGGGATTTGGTCCATCGTCTTTGGAGCTGTCAAATAGATTCACTCCCCTGTCTAGATTGGATACATGTGATTGACTTGGTAGCCTCCCACTAACGGACCCGGTGATCCCTATAGTTCAGCGGGATTCTTCAGGGCAAAACCAGGAGAGTTTGTGTGGTCATGATACCAATGTTATATCCTGGAATGTCGCAGGCTTGGCTGACAAGTTCCCCGACACACTGTGGATAGCATTTGTGAAACAATTTCATGTGATTTGTTTACAGGAAACATGGCTGGTAGATTGCAGTTTATTTGTGGAGGCCTCTATGTCTTTTTTTGTCCCCGCCTCCCCCTGAACGGCTGGCAGATCAAAGGGTGGTCTGGTTATTTTTATTTCTGTCGCTGTGGATTGTCAGATACAGGTTTTGCTCCCATCAAGCCCTTGAATACAACATCTGGTTTTAAGAAAGGGTTCCAGAAAGCTGGGCCTTATCAACTTTTATAACTCTGTATCAAGTATGAATGGGTGTAATATCAACCTACTGTTTTTTTTTAAAAGGCATCATTGTATAACTACAAAACCTCATGATTACAGGGGACTTCAATATACATCTTTGTGGAGACCCCATGGCTACTATATTGGGTGAACTAATTTGCTCTTGTGTGAGGGGGTCGCATTTTGAGCATTCTACCCAGGGGGATGCTCTGAATAACCTCCTACATGAATTTGATTTAATATCTCTTTTGTCATTAGGTGACCCTTGTAGTAAGGGAGCCGTTCCTTCCTTTAAAGGAAGAGGGTGGGGTACAAATTATTGATTTTATGCTAATCTCATCGCTCTTACATTCTTCATTTCGTGGTTTTTCATACAAGACCGCGCTTACAGTGATCATATCCCCCTGTGCTGAATTACGAGGACCATTAATGGCATGTAAAAAGGGGGCTTTGGAAAAGGGGTCAACAAGACCAACAGATGGTAAAAGAAGGCTTAAATGGACACAGATTTCTCCAGACGCCTTTTATAAATCAGTCACAGAACAATGCGCTAGTGAACTGTCTATATGTACCTCGCCACATACATCATCAGGGGGGATTATCAGTGCCTTCAATACCATCTCCGCTAGAGTAAGTGACATTTTAAGTGCCCTGGCCAGTAAAACAGTCTCCCCCACCCCCAGGTGGTTTGATTCTTCTTACTCAAAGGCGGCATGAATGTTACAGGAAGCTCTCAACAGGTGCCCAAGAAATAAGACCCTGGTCAAAGCTTGTCGTAAAGATTACAAGATGAAACTGGCTAAACGCAAGTCTAATCTGAAGGAGGAGGCTTGGAAGGAGCTGACCGAGGCTAGTACTCTCAAGAATAGCTCCAGATTTTTGTGCATCATTAAGAGCCCCTTCCTTGAGCATGCTGAAGGTAGTGCCATATGTGCACACATTACGGAGGATGAATGGGTGTCGTATTTTAAAGCGATGTTTGAGAGCCCCCCCGGAGCTGATCTATGAGTCAGGTCGAAAAGTAGTTTCCACCATATTGACTTTTGGGTTGGAGGAGATTGAGGGAGGCATTGCTGGGCTGACAAGTAACAAAGCCCCAGGTCCTGATGGTATCGCCCCAGATCTTTTTACATCTGATTCCTCGTTCTTGACTCCGGTACTTACCACCGTAATTAATGCGGCGGCAAAGACGGGTTGCCCTGAGTCTTGGACCACCTCGACCATTGTGCCAGTCTTCATGAAGGGGGATCGTGATAACACACATTGTTACCGACCGATATCACTGCTGGATTCGGTGGTCAAGGTGGTGGGCCGTGTGCTTTTAGACAGATTGACCGGTTGGGCAGAGGAACATGATATTCCATCAAATGTCCAAAATGCATTCCACCCAGGCCGGTCCACTGTGGCCCAGTGCCTTAACCTCACTATGATCCTTATCAAGTATACGGTTACACACCCTGGTACCATCTATTTAGCTTTCATGGACTTATCTTCCACGCTTGATCGCGTGAATAAGACAGAACTGTGGCAGTCCATGAAAGACATAGGGGTAGATAGCAACATCGTTCACTTACTAGAAGACCTCCATCGCGCAACCAAGGCCAACGTTATATTTTCGCAAGACCAACGTGTGTCTTGTGATTTTGATATTAAAAGAGGTGTTAGTCGAGGGTGTATCTTGGCCCCCTTTTTGTTTAATTTATATATTAACGACCTAGATAAAGCCCTTTTGTCTACAGGGGTAGGCTATCCGCACGTAGGCTGATGTGGCCTCCCAGTATTACTTTGTGCGGATGACGCCGTCCTTATATCCAGGACTGCGAGGGGGCTACAAACCCTACTTGATGCCATTTCCGCTTTTATGGCGGATCGTGACTTATCTATTAACGATTCAAAATCCTATGTCATGTAAGTGGGAACACGCCCCAAAAAATTGTTTCAAATTAGGGTTGGCCAAGGTACCGCGCACAGATGTTTTCTCATATCTGTGGGTTGTCTTGGATGCGCGTGGAAAATGGGGCCTACTCAAACAAGGAAAGAAGGGGGATCTGATGCGGGTGAATGCGGCCATCTTCAACTTCGCATCTAAATTAGGAAAGAGACTCTTTGCAGACCTGCTGAAGATTTATCAAGTGAAGAGTGTAGCAACAGCTTCCTATGGAAGCGAAATATGGGGGCACGTCTCCACTGATGATCTTCAGGTATTCGAGAACAGCTTTCTGAAACGTTTATTAGGTGTTCTCCGTGGCACATCTAATATGGTGGCACACGAAGTACTTGGGGTGCCTTTTCTAAGTGATATTCTGGCTCTCCGTCCCTTCACGTTTTGGTTAAAAACTTGGATGAATAAGGAATTAACCCTGAGTCAGATGATTTTAAAAAAGTGTATGAGCCTCGATTACGCGCTCTGCATCCCATGGCTCAGGTACATTGAGGGCAGCTTTCAAAGATTAGGCCGAGGTGAACTGTACAGTAACCCTGATCTAATATTCATACAGGATGGATGTGGGGATAATAAGGGAGTCCTTTGGCAATCTCAGGAAACTGGAGAGGGAAGAGCTGGAATTGCGTAAACACAGTGTACGTAAATTTATAATTTTAAAGACATTATTAACTGAGCCTTACCTCCTGGGGGTTTTCACTATTTATGAACTTTTTTTATTGACCAGGCTTCGACTGGATCTTTTTCACCTCCTGCTTGCCATACCAAGGGGGAGCATTAGAGGGTAAGAGTTAGCACCATGTTGCTGGGACGGAGAGTCTCCACAAGATTTGCTACACTTTGTATTATTCTGTAGATTCTATGAGGTCCCCCGGAAGTTTTTTATTGTGCCGATCTTGAAGAGGATGGATTTTAAACAGGCTCGCCCAGCTCTCTTGTATTTACAACTGTTGAAGGATGAGTGTATTTTTTTCGTTCTTCTCAAATAAATACTAAAATGCGCCAGGGTTTAAGTTTGCATACAACATACACACCAAGATTAAATGATGTAGTAGGCACTTGGTAATGATGGGTATTTTATGATGGCTCTGAAAAAAGCCATTAGAGGGGGGGATTGATGGAGCAAGGATTCAAGAAAACGGAACTTGCTCAGATCAATTCCTCATTAATAAGTATTAACCTCTAGATATAGAAAAGAAGTGAAAAATAACTTATGGACGACATTCACATATGGGGAAGAGAGCTTTTTGCACGCTTAAATAACAAAGAATAATTTACAGCGCGATCAAATCCCGCTTTAAACCGATAAAGCTTATGCGCATGTGCAAACCAGAACCTACGTAAATAACCATGTGATTAACTCGTTTGAGAGGGAATTTCTTACGCATGCGCAAGAATTACTAACCTTAGGTCTTGAGATACCGCGTGCCTAGCATATGCTTGCCTGAACTTAAAAGAAGATGTTGCTGCTAATGCTTCTGCTTAAAGAAAGAGAATTTAACATGGGATAGAGTAGGAGTGGGTGGTGAACAGTGATAATCACATATTTGAGAAATTAACATCTGTTTATGATTCTTTTATTAACCCCTTGTATGCGCAGACGGCGCCCGGCCGTCATGCATCACGGTGGGCGTGTGCGCACGACGGCTGGGAGCCGTCGTAATCCCGCCCACCGTTTATTTCTCCCACACAGCGCGGGAAATAAACCCGCACCCAAGGGGTTAATAGTGTACTTTTGGGCCGGTATACCTTGACAATGAAAGAAAATGGCGCTGGAAGAAAGATTGTACTGCACATGTCGGGAAAGAGATGGAATGTGACATAGTGCCCGGAAAGCTGAACAACTGCCAAAGATCAAGGACAGTAGCCGTGTGAACATGGGAACGTGTGATATTTGTCAATGGAGCTTGAATAAAATATTATTTAATTAGTTACAAAATGGTTATGGGAAAGAAAGACATCGATGAGCTAAAGGGGAAGGGTTTACGAAACAAAAGGGTCTTAATAAATTGTCTGTCAGCATAGTATGATGTGAACTCCCCTAGTAACAACCAATCATGTTTTATATTTTACCAAGATTTGTAACTTTTGAGGGTGGGACTTGCAGAAGTAAGAGTATCACTAGAGTGACTTAAGTAGAAAGGAGTGACATCGATGCTTAGTGAGGTGCGGGCGAGAGCTGCTGCTGCAAAGAACAGACTTGGAATATTCATTCTTGAAAGACAGCCTAATTAGATTGAAGATTGCAGAAGAATATCGAGGAGGGAGAGAGAGAGTAAGAGAGGGTTATGCTTCGGTGCGTCGGGGTTCTAGAGAGGTTTTAGTAAGTAATATCCTGTCCAGACCCTGTCCTATAGGCTTTGTCTCCTTATTTTTAATCAGGAGACTTTCACCAGTCCTTTGGCCAGAGGGTTGGGTTTCCCGTTTCACCAGTTGGTAACTTATATTTTGTCTTATATTTGCATATCCTTTGCAAATGTGTGAGTTATTATGCCTTTTTTCTCTTTAACTATCCACTCCTAATGCATTGAATTGTTGAATGTGTCTGTGAATTGAATGTATTTGATAGATGAAATTTTTCTCTCCCATTAAAGTTGAAGGAATTTGCACTGTGAATCTGTACAAATGAGCATTCATTTTGACTTAGTTAGTAGATAAAAAAAATTAATGAATCTTACCCAGAGTCTGTGATTATTTTATTGAAAATTGTAAGTTATAATTAGTTAATTTGTTAATATCACCATCAACTACTCGACTAATGGTCCATTGACCAAAGGAAGAGTGTTGATCTGTGGACATTAGTTAGGAATTGACTAATCAAGATCAAAGTGAATATAAAACTTGACCCCCATCGGAATAGCCGGGAAACTTTAATGTGTATATGGGCCCAATTTGAATTTATTGTTGACTGTGAAGTGTTAATCCCTGGCCTTCTGCTGGATCAATACCATACCTTAATAGGAATATTATTGGTTGGAAGGTGAGGGGCTATTGGCATCCCCCTGGTAACTAGGAGCCACAACTTCTGCAAATCTTTCCTAGCACAGGCCTCCCCAATGAACATCCATGTATTTTCATCCCACTCCCTTTTAGCTCTCACATGAGCTAACTTGTATGACCTCCTCAGTTCCCTCACTAGGGCCAAATTATTTGCTCTAATTGCTTGGGCTAGTTGTCGTCTGAGACCGCTACAATCCGGGGTAAACCAGGAGAACTGAGATCTTATCTTTGATCTGAGTTTCTGTGGGTGCGTTGGTTTGAAAAAATATGTAGCCAACTGCTCAAAGAGGCAATTATGGCAGACTGGAATCTCTTCCAGCCCTCCTGGATGATAAATTAACCTTTAAATCTCTGCTGTGCTTATCAGTAGTTTCTGCTTGATTGCTTCAAGCTTGCCTTCGTCCAGGGCCACCTGCGGCCATTTAAGTTGTCTATTATCATTTGTTGAAAGTAGCTCCCTTGACGATAAGACAGTTTTGGAGAACTCAGAGTATCCTCCCAGGGTATACCCCAAAGAGA
This sequence comes from Triturus cristatus, assembly GCF_964204655.1. Taxonomy (NCBI): domain Eukaryota; kingdom Metazoa; phylum Chordata; class Amphibia; order Caudata; family Salamandridae; genus Triturus; species Triturus cristatus. The sequence goes on along the minus strand of NC_140584.1, from coordinate 71,708,434 downwards.
GTCTCAGGCGGGTGCTGTCCGTGGTAGGCATATCGATCACTCTGTGCCATTGCCTTAGGTCCACTAAAAAAAAAAATGTTGTATTGTTGGTACTATTAAAAGTATTGGTGCCCATTTTATCCGAGCTAGTACAGCTGTTTGCCGCCCTTAGTCCAAATTCCAGTGAAAGTGCGTTAAGTTGGAGTGCCACTTGGGACCATTTTTTGATAGGGGGTAGATCCAGGTGGGAGACACGCCACATCTCAACCTCCTCCCTAGTTCCACAAACGTCCTCCCTCACCTGAGGTTCAAAAGTAATGTTAAAGTCACCAGATACAATCAGAGGTGGCAGTGTGGCCCTATTATACAAAGGTTTTTCTAGCTCATTTATCGTAGTCGACCTCCTTCTCACTCTGGTTCCTCTAGCTTAGACATTATAGATGTCAAGCAAGGGCCATTCTGGCCAAATTAACAACCCCCCTGATGGGTGGCCTGGCTTACTACAGCTTGCTGGGTGATAAAATGTTACATAGCCTGGATCGTAGATGGGGTGGTACTCCAGCTCTTTTTCAGTATACATATATCAAAGGTTTCAATATATTGAAGCCAATGCTGGAGCCCCATTTTCAACCTGCCACATTCCATGACACAAGTTGGACCGTGCTAGACTCTTCCTGTCTATTAGTAGAATTAGATTGTAACACATCTGTGTCAAGTCAAGTCAAAAATAAGTTTATTATGACCATTCGGTCTTTAAACTACATATTCCATTTTATCACACGTTAAAAGCACAAGATAATATAACAATATTCTTTAAAATCCTAAAATCAATTTCATTTAAACTAAAACGTTTTCTAGTTTCCCAATAAAACAGGGCATACAATATAAAAGGTTTCTAGTACATAAATAGTTAAAACCATTATATCACCGACAATATTCACCTATGACCACCTCATTCCGTTCCATTGTTATATAGGAATCTTTTTGCTTCTTGTAAAAATTTCGCCAAGGCGATAGCACTATCTAAATGCTGCATAACTGTAAGTAGCTCAATTGCTTGTATTCCTGTACTTATTCCGTACTTCAGAAGCAGGGGCCTTAAGATCATCCGCCTTATTATCGTCAGTTTGGTGCAATCAAATACAAAATGAACACTTGTACATTTTAGATCAAGCCCACATATACATTTACCATTATCATCCATCAACATATTTTTTACTCTCTCATTAGCACGAGCAGGATTAATTCCTATTCTTATTTTCAATAATTCTAATCGCAAATTGTAATTTGGTAAAGTATCTAAGTATGGGTATGAATTGTCATTATTCCAGACATGTAACATAAAGTGTACTGTCTTTTTTTGTTTCACATACTCCAAATCAATTTCTCTAGACTTTTCATTTCCCAGATTTTTTATTGCACTCTTCCCTTCTTCGATATACAGTGTTTCTGGATCAATTTTTACTTTTAGATTTCCAAAGATTAAACCCAATTTTCTTCTAGTGTCTTTTGCCCACTTCAGTTCACTCCGCTGGATCTCCCTTCTACACCAACTAGCTACTTTCTCCTCCTCATCTTCTTCCATCCTTTTCCAAAATCTGCAAGTATTTACCTGTACTTGCTGGTTCCAAGCTGGCCAGTCTAATTCTAGCCTAATAGCTTGTACCATTGAAGAGCTAGGGAGGAAAGAAGAGATTTTAAACATTTCCCTTCTTCCTTTTCCCAGGTACATTTACCACCGAGGCACAAAATTTCCGCTCCATACTGCATTTGCGGAGGAATCATAGCATTAAATGCTTTCAACACCGGTCTGTGTGATTTATCCCCATAAATTTTGTTAAATTTTTTTCAGACCACAGATTCCAGCATGCCCCTTTATTTTTTGTGCCTGAAAATGCATTTTCCAACTTAGCCCTCGGTCGAACCATACACCTAAATATTTGTATTCACTTACTGATTCCAATTTAATATTGTTTAAAAACCAGTTATATTTCTGTTTTTTCTTACCAAAACATAATATTTTTGTCTTATCCATGTTCACTATAAGGTGTTTGGACCTACAGTATATCTCGAAGGCCTTTAGTTTATTTTGTAACCCTACTACTGTTTGATCTACAATGACTAGATTGTCTGCATATAGAAGACATGATAAATGCTTTCCATCTATCTTGGGACTTGCTCCACGTTCGGTTCTTAATATTTTTGGTAAGTCAGCAAGGAAGATGGAGAACAATAACGGAGCCAACACACACCCCTGTCTTAGGCCATTATTGATTCTTATCTCTTTAGTCAGGCCTCCTTCTGTATCTTTGATGACTTGTGCCCAATTTTCACTATGTAAGCTTTGGATTACTTCCAAGATATCGGCAGGGATGTTGTATCTTTTTAACGTTTCCCATAAACATTCTCTGTCTACCAAATCAAAGGCCGCCCGGAAGTCTACAAAACAGCAATAAAGCCTGCCCTGCTGTTCGAGTGTCTTCTTTACCACGGCCCACAAGGCAAAACAATGGTCCAAGGTTGAGTGTCCTTCTTTGAACCCTCCTTGAACCCTCCTTGCTCCACCGGTACAATGGCATGTGTATCCACCCATTCCTTCAATTTTTTCAAAACTATCTTAGAAAACACTTTCGCACCAATGTCCAATAGATTTATCAATCTATAATTCTTAGGCTCCTTTCTATCCCCTTTCTTGTGTATCGGTCTGATTACAGCACCCCTCCAAAATTTGGGGATTATACCTGTGAACAATACGGCTATAAACATTTTTTAAAGAAAGTTGGCCCACCATTCCGTGTCAGTTTTTATTATTACTGCCGGTAGGTTGTCGGGCCCTGCCGCGCGGGTTAGATTTAGATTCTTAATGATGTTCTTTACATTTTCTACCTAGCACAAAGGGATGAAATTCATTACTACTTGTTGCCTCAGTTTATTTTCCCTACCAATATCTTCCCCATTATTTCGCCTATACAATTGATTTAGATATTCCTCCCAGGATGCCTCATCTACTTCACAGATCAATGATCCTTGGGGATGGCCTGATGCTTCTTGGATTAGCCTCCAGAACCCTTTGATATTTTTGGTTTCTATGGTTTCCAACAGGGAGATCCAGCATTTTTCTTTAAAATTTATTTTTTTATTTCTCACTAACATTTTAATTTCCTTCCTTAGTTTTAGTAAATTATTGTAGGCTTCCTGCTCATATTTTTGTTTCACTTTCCTTTCCACCCTTCTTAGTATTCTTTTCTTCTCTCTACACATCGGATCGAACCAACCCATTTGCATAATCCCCCTCTCCTGCTGTCTTTCACCCCCTTTGAAGGTTTTCCTTATATTAACCGCTAGACATTGAGATGCCTGCTTTATCTGTGGAATTTCCTGCCTGTGCATGGTACTGTGTTAGATTTATCGTTGATGCTCCTCTAGGCAGCCGTCTATTAATGGGAGATAGCTCTTTATTAGTCAAAACGCCATTAGGCGAGGGAATTGAAAAGTGTTTTTTAGTAGGTTGACTTCTGATTGGAAAGATAGTTTGGGGATTTTGGAGATTTGCAAATGGGGAAATTAAATGTGAATATATGCCGTGTTGCTGGAGCCGATCATTAGATGCTAAATTGGAATCTCTAGACCTATATGAGAGAATGAGGGATGGACAGTTGATGGTGGAGAGTATTGCGGTAATCTGTACTTAAATTGGATACTTGTGGGTTTGAGAGTACTGAATCTAGCTTTCAGAGCTATCAGATAGCGGACCACCTTCCCATTAGCCAAACACAATTCAATGAAGTCTATGGTATTATTAGGGCAAGAAAGCCTTCTGGTTCGCACAATGTCATACCTTATGACTGAACTGCAGCCCCTCACTGGGCAAATCCAATGTATGGTTTTATTTATAAGGGAGTCTTCCATTCCATACCTTAAGAGGCAGGAGACTTTCGGCACGTTGACCATATAAATGCATTTAGGAGGCAATGGGGCATGTTTACACAAAACTAAAGCATTAATTGGGGGTTTAACGTGTCGGTAAGGTCGACGAAGATGATCGTGGGTGGGAGGAAGGCCCCGTTGAGGTGGTGGGCCTCTAGTTACTTGTGGCTGGGCTCGTTGGATCCCTGGTAGGTCACTATGTAGGATCGCTTCAGCAAGAATATTCTTGATTTTTACACTAGCAACTCTTGTGGAAGGTTGGTGGGGTTTTGTCTGCGCTGAGTAGGATTATTCCTCCATTATTGCGGTGCACTTATCACTGCAGTCAGATGAGGCCCTGAGTGGGCCCCAGCGAAAGTGTCCATCCTAAATCCCATACCACTGCTCCAAGTTAAGGGTGGTGAATTCAACCTTGTGGCCCCCTTAAAATACATGGGTGGTGCAAACTCGGCAGAAGGGCATCCGCCTATAGATTTATGCACAGTGGTATCCCAAAATGAGTTGCACTCGACACAGATGAAGGTTACCAGCCTTTATTAATGGGTACGGATGGACTCCTTGTAGCGAGAATGAAATGCAGCTTCCCCTGTGCCACCCTTAATGTGGAGCAGTGGTATAGGATTTAGGATGGACACTTTCGCGGGGGCCCACACAGGGCCTCATCTGACTGCAGTGATAAGTGCACCGCAATAATGGAGGAATAACGGGACACTACATTTCCCACAATTCTTGTATTTCGCTGAATCAGAGGCATGACTATGAATTTTAATTGAGGGAATGCCTACCCGCCACACACGATCTTGCCGGCAGCCTTTGATAAAGGGGAAACCTGAAACGCTTCAGGCACAGGGGAAGCTGCATTTCATTCTTGCTACAAGGAGTCCGTCCATACCCATTAATAAAGGCTGGCAACCTTCCATCTGTGTTGAAAGCCACTCATTTTGGGATACCACTGTGCATAAATATATATATGCTATTATCCGCTAAGGTGAGGGCGAAATCACGTAAAAATACTCCAAGCTGCAGAAATGCGGAGCACTCACTGGACATTTTCAGTTAGAATTATTAGAGAAAATGCATTTTGGCCTCCGTCTTCCTCAGTGCTCATCAATTAGCACCAAACATATTGCACATTTAAATACGATTAGTGATGATTTCATTGGAGAAGCACACGATCACAGCCAGCAACGAATGACTAATCAAGTTCTCAGTTACATATATATATAATAGAAATTTCGCTCACTCATTTCCTTTTTGCGGATGAACAAACACCGACTCCAATTCACTGGTGCTGCTTACTTTATTGACAACATTCCGCCATATATATGGTTTTGTGGATGATTTTATCAGTGATGTCATTTGAGATGTCATCAGTGATGTCATGAGTGTTGTAATATGTGAGGTAATAATCAGTGCATTGCAGGGGCGTACATTATAGTTAGCTCAGATAACTTTAACTGCTGAATTTCAATGGTTTTGGTTTGGAAATCTGAGCCTAACTGTAAGATTCATGCAAACTTTGTTTTTTCAGTGTATTTTAAAGTTTTGTTTAATTGTTCACCTCAATATTGTGTCCAGGATCCTCTTTAACTACTGCCAATCAACACTGATATCCTATTTGAAAAACAAATACACTTTCTGTTGAAAAAGTTGAATTGAGAAGCACTGACCTGCAGAGGTTCACATTACTTCATCCTAAAAGCCTGCTGTTCAAATTGGACTGATGCTATTTGTTAGAGGGGTTACTGTCTATTTTTGCTGTTCTTTTTGTTTGTCTTCCCTGTAATGCATTATTATGTCACTTAGGGCATGATTTCGATCTTGGTGGGTGGGTTACTCCATCACGAGGGTGACAGATATCCCGTCCGCCGAACTATAAATCCCATTATATCCTAAGGCATTTATTATTCAGCAGACGGGATATCCATCACCATCGTAGCAGAGAAACCCGCCCGCCAAGTTCTCAATCATGCCCTTAGTTTATTAAAACATATTTTATTTCAATTGAGATTTAGGGCCTGATTTAGAGTTTGGCGGACGGGTTCTTCTATCGCAAACATGACGGATATCCCGTCTGACCTTATTACAATTAAAATATATCCAATGGCACTTGTATTAAGGCGGAAGGAATATCTGTCACATTTGTGATGGAGTAACCCGTCTGCCAAACTCTAAATAAGGCCATTAGTGATGATTTTGGTATTAGGTTATCAAACACATATATGCTCTAAGATGTATATTCTAAAAGTGTGTAAAAATATTATCTGGTGTGCAAGGAGTTTACTTAGTTATGCCTATTGATAACTATATAAATATACAATTGAAGACATATTTATCGCTATTCTCTACAGCATTGGCTCTCATGTGTATGCTGAATGCTACTGTTAGTGGTAATGTGTTGTTAAAGTCAGGAATAGCATGAGATTATAGGGCTAATTAGGAATCTGGCGGTCCATGGAACACCAGACTCGCGGGAGTGGTCTTCGGATTGCCCTATTACAAATAGGGCTGTTGGGTTGCCCTGGGACTGCCGCAACTGCCAGGGATCAGACACCCCTGGTGGTGGCGTGGCAGTCTTGAGGCCGCAATATGCTTGGCCAAGCATCTCACAAGTATCCTCTTGGCCACGGTTTCCATGGTGGTCCCACCTCCATGAAAACCATGGCGGAGCGAAAACAAAAGGGGCCTCTGGACCTGGGAATGCATGCAGGGGGGAACATGTTGTGCATCCCTTTTGTGCATGCATCTCAGTACCTGCATGCATAGGTACTCATTTTGATGTTCCCATTGTGGTGCCTATTTCATAGACACCGCCATGGGAACACCAAAGAATCACCCACCAGACCAGGAGAAACTCCTAATCTGGCGGGTGGTTCAACCACGAGTTTGGCAGTGCGACAGTGTGGCAGTCACGCTCCTGCACCACCAAACTCGTAATCTGACCCGGAGTGTTTTTGGCTTCATTGTTATGATTGTTAGGATTTGAGGTGCATGCATATATGAGCATGTAGCATACCTTCAATGTGTGTCAGATAGTTGCTACAAGTGGTCATGGAGAATCAGGGTGACAGGTTGCTGAACGAGGCCATTTTGTTATCTTTACTCAGTGATAAAGAGTTCTGGGGAGGTAAACCAGGCAAGTGTTTTCCTTGTTCCAGTTCCCAGGCACCAATCTGGCCCACCATAGAATAACTTAACACTGTCACAGAAGATGAGGGCCGGTTCATAGGATCTACAGTAGAGTGGCTGGCATGACCATGTGGTCGTCAACCTCACTGCCAAGTGTTAGCCTCTTCTTCACCAGAATGTGATTTCAAATAAGCTATAGCCTTGCGGCAAGTGTATGGAGTTTATCTCCGTCTCTCTGAAGTACTGATATGGCATGTATGTCCTTGCTTCAACTACCTTTACCTCTTCACCAATATTAAATATTCGCCCCTTTACTTCTCCCACTTACCACATCTAAAAGTGACCTTTTCATTGTCCATGTTACTTATTCCTACCTTCATTTTGTCCCTACCCTAAACTCTAACATATTCTGCTGCTTTAATCTTATTTTGATTTAATGGTATTAAATATCATTTATACTATCCCTTACTCTAATTCTCAATATTTTCATTCATAATTAATTGAAATAATAAGGTATTGTAACACTCACCCTAACCCAGCTATAGATTAAAGTTATATTTTAATAAGGTAATTCCACCCTTAGTTATAGTTTTAATTAATTTATTTATATTGGGCAATTTAATTCAAAATACGGTGACCAATAATGTGCTCGATTATTCTTACAAAACAATTTCATTAAATCAATGTAATTTAAATTGAAATAAAATTCAATTTCACACTCATACTAACCCACACATTCAATTTTATTGAATTGATTTATTTTTAATTTATATAGTTTCAAATATCTTAACACTAGACTTAACCGCAACCCAAACTGAGTGAGTGAGAGAAAACATTTAATGTGTAGAATAAAAAAAGAATCACAATAAATGTTCTAAATACAATGAATACAAATACAAATACCACGTATACGTGAATGCTACCCCATCTCACAGAAATTATAAAACAGTTAGTCACAACGCAAAATAGATCGGCAAGAAAGAAGCAGCTTTGAAGTATAAGATTAGAACTAGAAACAGTAGCTAAATCTACATGCCAATAACATTTTACAATGATTGCTTTACCATTTCTAAATGTTTATAAAGCAATCTAAATTGAGTTTGCTGGAGTTGTCTTTAAAAACAGAATAAAGTAGTTTCTCCTAACGTTATACAACCACTCTTGTGAAACAGTGGTCACAATATTTATTTCCTTAATTCTAATAAGACCGTTCATAAACTTATTAAGTGCTCCACTGTCTCTTCTACCTGAGGGAAAAGGGTGTGGTGTAATGGCATGAGCTGACAGCTTAGGAGTCGATGGGGACCAGGTTCAAGTCTAGGCATCAGTCTCAACATCCTGAGATTCTTGGAAAACTACGTAATTTTCCTGTGACTACAATTCAGTGCTTTGAGACCGTCATGGGTAATTTGATGCGCTTTACAAATCCTGGATTTAATATTTATCTCACAAAATAAGCAACAATATCTCTGCTAGTTGTCTAAATTTAGCCCAGTACATTCAATCAGTAATGTAAAGTAGCCTTAGTAATGGGAAGTCTGATTTTATTATTGCTCCGATATTTGAGTCTACATAAGGCCGTTTCTTTGTTTTATGAACACAAAGTGAGTTTTGGTAACCTAGAGATAATTTTAGGTTTTTAAAGGAGAAAGGTCTTTTTATGGTAGTTTTCAAAAGTTGGTTATGCTGAACTATGTTCACAGTTGACAGTGTCTCAAAACTTGAAATTTGATAGTCAAAAACTATTTATTTACTTGTTTTGCTCTTGATAATCAAGTGCTAGAAATATTTCAAGAAAGCTTCCTTCTAAAAGATACTTGATGATTGCTTTCAACATGACTGTTTACCAGCTGTATCCCCAAGTAACCTTTAACACCCAGGTAAGCACTTTGTGAAAGCTACCAGAGACCAAGTCACAATTACAATGCCACTTTTAGGCTTTCTTTATTTTGTGTTATTTCATGGTCTGTACAAAATATTTAAAATTGTATTCATTATTTCTTTGGGAAATTCAGATGCTGCCCGCCGAAGATCTTGCACTGTGGGGGGGTTTAGCTGCTGCAACCCAACACCTGCTTATCACAACCAGAGGGTCTGTCTTAAGGATGGGCTCAGCAGGAGTTAGCTGAATATGATCAAACAACTCTCGAAATACACAGGAAAAAACAAAGGTTAAAGTGATTTTATAGTTTGATATAGTTACAGGATCTTATCCTGTGCTAAGAAAAACAGAAATTGAATGACAAAAACAGAGGTTAAAGTGATATTCTATATAAGGTATGGTAATAGTATCTTAGCTTACATGAAAAAACCTAGAAATTCACAGCAAAAAATAAAGGTTAAAGTGACATTATAGTTAGGGTTTGTGAGAAGATCAAAACTAATGTTTAAAAAGCATAGAAAACTGAAATTCAATAGTTATAGTTTGCTGAGATAACTACAACTTGTGTCTCCACTATATACTGATTATTGTCCTTCATGGAAAGTATCCGTGAAGCCGCACCAAGAAAAAGGGGATAACCAAAAGTGCTTTTTCCCAAGGAAATTCTCATGAGAAACTTTGGTCACTGCCACAGAAAAAATTGGCTGAATTAAATTACACTAAATTTGGCAAAAAGTATTTTACTCAAAAAGCATGCTTTTATGATTTGGTGATAACCCATTCAGCTGTTTTCGAGAAATATGTGTTTAAAGAGGTGTTTAGGTTGGATATGAAGGAGTTAAATAATTAGGTATATCTGGACTTTTAGTTTCCAGATATGCCCTGACTTGCCAATTTAAAGAGGCCTAGTCCATCCTCATTGGCTTGCCACAACAAGAGTAATGTTCTGTAGCAGTACAGGTCTCAAAGACATGTCTCAAAGACATGGTCCTTGAGTGCTCCAGAAGCTAAAATGAAGGCACATTTTCTATAAATTGACGCTATCTTCTGCATTCTTGTGACAATCAAGTCTCATAGTCTGAGTGAAATGTACTTCTAACAGAATGAGCAGCTTGTCAGTTGATTCTCAGGTATTCTTATGAACAACTAGAGCACTAGCATTCTGTATTTATGACATAAGTGTGGCACACCCCATCTTGATGGAACCAAAGCTGCCAAACTGAACGCATTTCCCACAGAGGATACTACAATAATGAAGAAATGAGGGGTACTTTTTTGTCATAGACATTATGGTTAATGGTCAAGAAAGCAAAACTGAGAACACATTTTCTATGAGTTCTCAAATATCTTTGTCATCCATGTCAGTAACAACTTTTGACATGCAGATTGAAACCTGCTTTCAACACCAGCGTCAGTTTGTTAGTTAACAGCTCACAAGAGTGGCTAACATTCTGTATTTGAGACAAAATGTGTCCTCATGTAATGCAACTGGTGCTATGTAAAGTGCTCTGATACCCGATACCTTTGGGCCAAGTTCGCACTATATAAAACTCTGTGTAAAAAAAAAACTGTCGCTGGTGGTGAGGCAGGAGGTGGGGGGTCAATGCATTTACTGGTAGTGCGTCACAAGGACTCCCCCATCCCCAGGGCAACACCTCTAGTTTTAAGGATCTGCAAACGTGCAGGCACAGTAATCAGTTCACCCTCATGATTGTCAACTATATTTTTAATTAGCAGCGTCAAACTGGGACAGAAAATTGACCGGGCACCAAACTAAAAGTGGCCCCCATTTGTGAATTACAAAGGTACAGTTACAAGCCAGATCTGCACTTGCACTGAAGAAACACTTTATCATCACATAAATAAACCATTTGCTAATTTTTGGTAATGTTCGCCTAGAACACCTCACAGAAATGCAGAAACAAGAGGGATGTTGGCCTCCTGCGAACAGAGATAGGGAGGCCTCTAAAAAGATCTATAAACCTATCAAAAGAAATGCACAGTGACATAGGGGACACGAGGGACAGTCAAACTGGGATACACAGGCCCCAAATAAAAGTGGCCCCTTTTATTAAATTAGAAAATTAAAAAAGTGACCCATGTCAGCAAATTAGAACAGTTTTTGTCTTATCAAGACATGCTGTATACATTTTTTATGCATAGTACGGAAAACTGCATGGAATGAGCTTGATGCAAACAATGCTAGTTTTAATATAAGCAAAATCAACAGTAAACACTGGTCCAGCAGACCATAAATCAGGCCCACAAACAGCCAAAAAACAGTTCATCGCTGACCTGCTGCTGGCAGCGAGCAGGCTGACAAAGAAGCTGGTCTGTGGGTGAGTAGAGCAGGCTGGCCCAATCTTGGGAGGCCCACTGCTGTAGTCCTCAGTGGTGGTGGAGAGTGCTGGCATAATCAGGCTGTGGGCGGCATGGAAAAGAGCAGGCTGTGTTTCAAAGGCAGTAGGAAACTCTCTGAAAGGCCCTGTTAGACCTGTCAGCCCTTTGGGTGGTCCCTCCTCATCATTATTTATTTTGTCCTACTTTTGCCTCAAACCCTGTTTGAATTTTTCCTTTTTGGGAACCACCAGACTTTTTAGTGTTGCTGCAGATTCAGGGAGCCATTTTAGCTACCCCTGAAACTTCTGTCTGAGGGCCTGGAGCACAAAATGGTGGCCACCTGTGACATCACCAGCATCCACTGGAACCTACCAGCACCTTCCAGAACATTCCAGGAGATTCCAGAACTCTGTGACAGTTGGAGACCGTTTAGAATGTTGGGAGGATAAGAGAGGCAGTTGGCAGTTGGAGCTGGCAGTTGGCACCTGACTGGTGAAGGGAGAGGAGCACAACAGTGAAGGAGGAAGGAGTGAAGCAGCAGGGGTGGAAACTTGTGCCTGGAGTGGGGTCCATAAACCCACCCTTGATACTTGTCCCTACTGATGGATCCCAGCCTATAGCCCTGTGTGGGAAGAAGACAGAAGAAACTTATCCTAAGGACCTGGACAGCAGGAACAGGCCTTAGAACCAAGAAAACAGCAAGATTCTGACCTGAGAACTGGTTTCCCTGGAGTCCGGCGTCGAGTAGCCTGAAGACCTGGAGCCCGAGGTGGAGAAGCGGCGCTGACTGAAGTAGCAGACGTCGTACCCGGAGCCGCCTGAGGTCGTGAGAGGGCGCCGACGGAGGTCGGGAGGAATACCAGAGGTCGAGGAGGAAGTGAACCGAGGTCGAGCGAGCGGCGTCATCGGAGGAGTGAAGTCCGCCCTCCGGAGTCGTCGGAGACCGAGGTAGAGGAGCACCGGAGGTCGGGAGTGAGGATCGCACTCCGGAGTCGCCCGGAGCCTGTGAGGAGGAGCACCGGAGGTCGGGGGTGAGGATCGCACCCCGGAGTCGCCGGAAGTCGACATCGAGGCCAGGCCGGCCGACGTCATCGGAGCCGAGAGCGCCATCGGACCGGAGCCGCCCGAAGTCGACATCGTGAGGAGACTGCCCGACGCCGTCGAATCGGAGGTCGAGATCGAACCGAGGCCACCGACATCGGACCGGAACCGCCTACCGGCGTCGTCAAAGAACTGACATTGTGCCGAGGCCGCCGAGACCGAACCGGAACCGCCTCACGGCGTCGACACGACTCCAGCGGCGTCGGAACATCAGAAAAAGGGCAGTAAGTGGAGTAGAGGGCGCCTAAGGCCCTGTGGAGACCTGAGAGACTGCTCTAAGGGGCTAGGGAGGTGCTGAAACCAACCTGACTGTGCAAGGGGTGAACTGGGACTAACCTAGAGAGGTTGTGTGGAGAGAGAAAGCCAGGGCACTGGTATTCCCCCCTTTGATCTACCTCAGTTTAGGCCTCAGCCTTGTCCCAGCCAGGGAGTAGCCCCCCTCAAGCCTTCCACAACCCTACAAGCTGTGCCTGGGCCAAATCAGCCCTTAAGAATTGAAGTGTCATCTGATTACATGAGTGTTGCTGTATACTTTTAATTATTTATTGGGGATACTGTATTTATTGAGTTTTTACCTATTTATTGCTTCACTATATTTATAGGTCCACAGGACTTGATGGTGTACAATATTTATTGGTACAGTATTTATTGCCTCAAAGTATTTAATTGTCTGTATATATTGCACTTGTAATTATGCCCTGTTATTTATGATCACCCCTATTTATTTCATCAAACAGCCAATATTTATTTGACCTGCACTAATTGAAATTTGTATATTGTGATTGACCTATTTATTTTTCCAATCAGCAACTAAGAGAAAAAGATAAAGAAAGAATATTTTCATAATTTTTACGGTGTAGAGTCGTTTTTGGAACGGATGCACGCATGGTTATTGTATGGGTATATTGTATGCTTAGCACTGCGCCTGTTTCCTGACCACTCGAGCCAAGCTACCACAGTGTGTTCGGGGAGTCCACCACCACCCTGCGGAGTGGAGGTGGGCTGTTTCCAACATAAATTGGTGTTCAGTGGTGGGATAGAGCTGTGCCTACATATACTCAACAATAACTGTGGGTAGTCCATAGGCCTACACCGGGAGTTTTCTCACAGCGGCCTTCCTAATTGTGGGTTTTTGTTTTTTCCAAATTTACTCTGGTGGTGGGAGGAGGTATTATTAAAGGTACCCCCCTGCATTGTTACTGCACAAAACCGGTCCTCTAACCTGAGTGGGCAAGATGGAGTTTGTACTAGAGAATCTAGAAACGTACACTGTGGCCCAACTCAGGGAGTTTTGCCAGCGGGAGGGGGTGTACTGTCCCCCAGGAGCAAAGAAGGGTGCACTCCAAACCAGCTTGAGGGCTTGGGGGGAGGCACGCCGAGAAAGCAAGGCTGAGGAGGAAGACAGGGATGGAGAGCCTGACCCCGAGGGGGCTGAGATGTACCAACCTGAGGTGGGGAACCTGTCAGCAGGGCCCAGGACACTTTCTAGGAAGGGCAGCACTGTCTCTAGCGGGGGCTTATCCAGCGTGGAGTTAGCAGATCGGAGAGAGAAAAGACAGCTCACATGGGATTTAGCAAAGCTGGAGAAGGAGAAGGAGGAACAGAGGTTGGCTCATGAGACGGAGAAAGAGAGGATGGCTCATGAGATAAGGCTGAAAGAGATAGAGCTTCAGATCTTAAGAATTGGGGCACCAACTGTTCCTAATGGTGGCAGCAAAGACCAAGAAATCACCAGGGAATCCAAACCTTACCTGCCAAAGGACATAGTAGCTAGCTATGGGGCGGGTGACGACATCGCCAAGTGGCTAGCAGCCTATGAGGTCTCGTTGAGGGCCCATGGGGTTCCAGTGAAGTATTGGGGAGGAGGATTGTATAGGTACATGCCTCCAGCTGGTAGGGATGCTTTATTGGCCCTCGAAGAGGATGAGCAGACCCACTACCCCACCATGAAACTGGCGCTCATCAGAAAGTTTGGACTAACACCTGAAAAGTACAGACAGAAGTTCAGGGGTAGTCACAAGCTGGGCACACAGAATTGGGTGGACTTCCTGGACTATGCAAAGAAGGCACTGGAAGGTTGGATTCAGGGCAGTGAAGTAAGGAACTACGAGGAGCTGTTTGACCTAGTACTGAAGGAACACCTACTCGAGAAATGTTTCCCTGAACTGCGGCAACACCTGGTGGATAGCAAGCTGACCAGCCCCCGGAAGCTTGCTGAGGAGGCGGACATTTGGGCTAGTACCCGGGTGTCCACAAGGGGGACTGGAGGGGATACTCAAAAGGCCGGACAGGGCGCCCCCCAGAAGAAAGAAGGAGGGGAAAAGAAAAAGGAGTTCTCCAAAGGCCCCCAAAATAACTTCCAAGGGAAGGGAACAGGATTCACCTCTAAGGCTAACCCACCCAGAAACCCTAATCCTGGCCAGAGTCAGCAGCCAAGGGTTGTCCATTGCTACGAGTGCGGTGGCGTTGGACACTATAAAGGAGATCCGAAGTGTCAGAAACGATCACCCCCTCCCACTGGAGGAAAGCCCCCCGGAGTAGCTAGTGTAGTGCTCGGGGAGGAGATGCCCTTAACTAAGGGAAGGGAGTGGGCGGGTGTCACTCTAGTGTCCCTGGGAGAACGGGAGATGGTTCCTAAGATCCAGGTGCCCGCAAATACCGCAAAGTATGGGCAGTGGATCACCATCAACGGCCAAAGAGGGGAGGCTCTGAGAGACACAGGAGCCAGTATGACTATGGTGCGTAGCCAGCTGGTGTCTCCAGAGCAGGTAATTCCCGATGTACTCCACCCAGCCGCGATGGCTGACGGCAGAACAGGTCACTATCCAGTGGCCGAGGTTCCCTTTGAATGGGGGGGGGTTGCAGGTTCACTTCGAGTTGCCGTAAGCCCTGCCGTGCCAGTCGATTGTCTGCTGGGGAATGACATGGAGCACAACGCTTGGAAGGAGGTGGAATACCGGACTCACACCGAGATGCTGGGTACACCTGACTGGGCCTGTGTTAGCACAAGGTCCGAGACTACCCGAAGAGGGAGTTCATTCCGGCTGGAGCCTGGAACAAAGGCCCAGCCAGCTGCCAGTCAAGGGAAGAACCGAGGACAGGAGGAGCCTGCCTCGGCGTCTCCACCCCGTAGGACGGATAGGCCACCGGAGGTGGTGGACCAGGAGTCTGCGGAGGGGGACGTTACCAACCTGGAGGACCTACCCATCCCGGCCGAGTGGCACGTGGAGGGAGGCCCGTCCAGGGAGGAATTCTGCCAGGGCCAGAGGGAGTGCCCTACCCTTGAGGGGCTGAGGCGACAGGCCGAAGCCCAGGCAGCAGGGAACGTTGAAGGGAACTACAGTGTTTACTGGGAGGATGGCCTCCTCTACAGTGAACCCAAGGCACCCCTACATGGATCGTCACGAGCCTTGGTAGTCCCTCAACGTTATCGAGCCTTCCTTTTAGAGTTGGCTCACGAGATACCATTGGCAGGACACCTGGGGCAAGACAAGACCTTCGCCCGTCTTGTCCCACACTTTTATTGGCCTCAGATGAAAGTGTCGTCCGATACCTACTGCCGGACATGTGTGTCTTGCCAAGCCAGTGGGAAAACAGGGGTGAAGCTGAAAGCTCCCCTGGAACCACTTCCTGTCGTTAGCACCCCCTTTGAAAGGGTGGGCATCGACATTGTGGGTCCATTAGATCCACCAACTACAGCTGGTCACAGGTTTATCCTGGTTCTGGTGGATCATGCCACACGGTACCCAGAGGCAATACCTCTGAGGACCATAACAGCACCTGTTGTGGCTAGGGCCCTGATGGGAATCTTTACCCGAGTGGGTTTTCCCAAGGAAGTTGTGTCCGACAGGGGGACCAACTTCATGTCAGCATATATGCGGGCAATGTGGAAGGAGTGTGGAGTGACCTACCGGTTCACAACTCCTTACCACCCCCAGACCAATGGTCTGGTGGAGAGGTTTAACAAAACCTTAAAAGGCATGATCAGAAGTCTGCCTGAAAGCCTGCGGAGGAAATGGGACGTCCTCCTACCCTGTTTACTTTTTTCCTACAGGGAAGTGCCACAGAAGGGAGTGGGCTTCAGCCCCTTCGAGCTTCTGTATGGGCACCCTGTACGTGGACCTCTTAACCTGGTGAGAGACGGATGGGAAAGAACTCCCAGAAAGCTCCCCCAGGATGTGGTGAGCTACATGCTGGCCTTCCGGAGCCAAATGGCTAAGTTGTGGAAGCAAGCTTCTGACAACTTGGAAGCCAGCCAAGCAGTGATGAAGGCGTGGTATGACCACAACGCTCACCCGGTGGAGTTGGAGCCTGGCCAGAAGGTGTGGGTGATCGAACCAGGAGAGCTTAGTGCCCTCCAGGATCGCTGGTCAGGACCCTTTGAGGTGTTGGAGAAGAAGGGTAAGGCTACCTACTTGGTGGACCTGAAGACCCCTCGTCAGCCCCTGCGGGTGCTGCATGCCAACCGCCTCAAACCCCACCACGAGAGGCCCGAAGTCATCTTGATGATGGTGACTGACGGAGGAGAGGACGTGGAAAGCGAGCCTCTCCCTGATCTGTTTGCGTCTCAAGAAAAGGATGGGTCGGTGGAGGGAGTGATTCTCTCCCCATCTCTAACTCCTGAACAGCAGGAGGACTGTCGCCAGGCCCTGGGGCAGTACTCTGCGTTGTTCTCCCTTGTCCCGGGTAGGACTCACCTGTGCGTCCATGACGTGGACACAGGAGACAGCCCACCTGTGAAGTCCAAGATCTACCGGATGTCAGACAAGGTGAAGGCCAGCATTCATAGTGAAGTCACTAAGATGCTGGAGCTAGGAGTGATTGAACCTTCTAGCAGCCCCTGGTCCAGTCCGGTGGTGTTAGTACCGAAAGCTGCACCACCGGGTGCCCAACCAGAACTGAGGTTCTGTGTGGACTACCGGGGACTGAATTCAGTGACAAAGACTGATGCACATCCGATCCCTAGGGCGGATGAATTAATTGACCGGCTGGGAGCTGCCCAATATCTAAGTACCTTTGACCTTACCTCTGGGTACTGGCAGATCTCTTTGACTGATGGAGCAAGGGAAAGGTCAGCCTTCTCCACGCCCAATGGCCACTACCAGTTCTGTGTGATGCCCTTTGGGCTCAAGAACGCACCTGCCACGTTCCAGCGCCTGGTAAACCAGATCCTCACCGGAATGGAGAGTTTCTCTGCTGCTTATCTGGATGACATAGCCGTCTTCAGTAACAGCTGGGAGGATCACTTGCGTCACCTGCAAGCTGTTCTCCAGGCCCTGAGACAAGCTGGATTGACGATCAAGGCCAGCAAGTGCCAGATCGGGCAGGGGTCGGTAGTGTACCTTGGACACTTGGTGGGTAGGGGAACGGTGCAACCCCTCCAGGCGAAGATCGAGGCCATCATGGCCTGGGAACCCCCCAAGACACAGACTGAGGTCAGAGCATTTTTGGGCCTCACGGGATACTATCGCCGCTTCGTGAAGGGGTACGGTACCATCGTAGCCCCTCTCACGGAGCTCACGTCCAAGAAACAACCTCGACGGGTAGTCTGGACGGAGGCTTGTCAGCAAGCCTTTGAGAGATTGAAGAAAGCCATGTGCGAGGCCCCGGTCTTACGGGCCCCAGACTTTTCCAAGGAGTTCATTGTCCAGACAGATGCATCAGAACATGGCATTGGGGCAGTGTTATCGCAACTCAACGAAGAGGGTCTGGATCAACCCGTGGTCTTCCTATCCAGGAGACTACTTCCCAGGGAACAGAAGTGGAGTGCAATAGAGCGTGAAGCCTTTGCAGTGGTATGGGCTCTGAAGAAGTTGCGGCCATACCTGTTTGGCTCGCACTTCCTTGTTCAGACCGACCACAGACCCCTTCGTTGGCTGATGCAAATGAAGGGGGAGAATCCCAAGTTGTTGAGGTGGTCTATTTCCCTACAGGGGATGGACTTCCAGGTGGAACATCGGCCTGGAGTGGACCACGCCAATGCAGACGGTCTCTCAAGGTATTTCCGCCTTAGTGATGAGAACTCCCAAGGGGTTGGGTAGCTCTCCCCACTTTCAGCTGGGGGGGACGCGTGTTAGACCTGTCAGCCCTTTGGGTGGTCCCTCCTCATCATTATTTATTTTGTCCCACTTTTGCCTCAAACCCTGTTTGAATTTTTCCTTTTTGGGAACCACCAGACTTTTTAGTGTTGCTGCAGATTCAGGGAGCCATTTTAGCTACCCCTGAAACTTCTGTCTGAGGGCCTGGAGCACAAAATGGTGGCCACCTGTGACATCACCAGCATCCACTGGAACCTACCAGCACCTTCCAGAACATTCCAGGAGATTCCAGAACTCTGTGACAGTTGGAGACCGTTTAGAATGTTGGGAGGATAAGAGAGGCAGTTGGCAGTTGGAGCTGGCAGTTGGCACCTGACTGGTGAAGGGAGAGGAGCACAACAGTGAAGGAGGAAGGAGTGAAGCAGCAGGGGTGGAAACTTGTGCCTGGAGTGGGGTCCATAAACCCACCCTTGATACTTGTCCCTACTGATGGATCCCAGCCTATAGCCCTGTGTGGGAAGAAGACAGAAGAAACTTATCCTAAGGACCTGGACAGCAGGAACAGGCCTTAGAACCAAGAAAACAGCAAGATTCTGACCTGAGAACTGGTTTCCCTGGAGTCCGGCGTCGAGTAGCCTGAAGACCTGGAGCCCGAGGTGGAGAAGCGGCGCTGACTGAAGTAGCAGACGTCGTACCCGGAGCCGCCTGAGGTCGTGAGAGGGCGCCGACGGAGGTCGGGAGGAATACCAGAGGTCGAGGAGGAAGTGAACCGAGGTCGAGCGAGCGGCGTCATCGGAGGAGTGAAGTCCGCCCTCCGGAGTCGTCGGAGACCGAGGTAGAGGAGCACCGGAGGTCGGGAGTGAGGATCGCACTCCGGAGTCGCCCGGAGCCTGTGAGGAGGAGCACCGGAGGTCGGGGGTGAGGATCGCACCCCGGAGTCGCCGGAAGTCGACATCGAGGCCAGGCCGGCCGACGTCATCGGAGCCGAGAGCGCCATCGGACCGGAGCCGCCCGAAGTCGACATCGTGAGGAGACTGCCCGACGCCGTCGAATCGGAGGTCGAGATCGAACCGAGGCCACCGACATCGGACCGGAACCGCCTACCGGCGTCGTCAAAGAACTGACATTGTGCCGAGGCCGCCGAGACCGAACCGGAACCGCCTCACGGCGTCGACACGACTCCAGCGGCGTCGGAACATCAGAAAAAGGGCAGTAAGTGGAGTAGAGGGCGCCTAAGGCCCTGTGGAGACCTGAGAGACTGCTCTAAGGGGCTAGGGAGGTGCTGAAACCAACCTGACTGTGCAAGGGGTGAACTGGGACTAACCTAGAGAGGTTGTGTGGAGAGAGAAAGCCAGGGCACTGGTATTCCCCCCTTTGATCTACCTCAGTTTAGGCCTCAGCCTTGTCCCAGCCAGGGAGTAGCCCCCCTCAAGCCTTCCACAACCCTACAAGCTGTGCCTGGGCCAAATCAGCCCTTAAGAATTGAAGTGTCATCTGATTACATGAGTGTTGCTGTATACTTTTAATTATTTATTGGGGATACTGTATTTATTGAGTTTTTACCTATTTATTGCTTCACTATATTTATAGGTCCACAGGACTTGATGGTGTACAATATTTATTGGTACAGTATTTATTGCCTCAAAGTATTTAATTGTCTGTATATATTGCACTTGTATTTATGCCCTGTTATTTATGATCACCCCTATTTATTTCATCAAACAGCCAATATTTATTTGACCTGCACTAATTGAAATTTGTATATTGTGATTGACCTATTTATTTTTCCAATCAGCAACTAAGAGAAAAAGATAAAGAAAGAATATTTTCATAATTTTTACGGTGTAGAGTCGTTTTTGGAACGGATGCACGCATGGTTATTGTATGGGTATATTGTATGCTTAGCACTGCGCCTGTTTCCTGACCACTCGAGCCAAGCTACCACAGTGTGTTCGGGGAGTCCACCACCACCCTGCGGAGTGGAGGTGGGCTGTTTCCAACAGGCCCCATAAAAGTCAGCTGTGAATGAGCAACGCAAAAACCAAAAGAAATGATGGACGGAGTGTTGAACATTGCAAGCACTCACCCCCAGTCAACTGATCTGGGTCTAATCCATCACCGTTCTTTAGCCCACTCTGCCACCCCAGTTCAGACATGGCCATATGCAAATCAGTCTGACCCTGTGCCTCATGGGAACAGTCCAGCCCGAACTGCCAAGCCATCTCTTCCCTGGACCGGAAACAAGCTTCCTAGGACCGGTTTCTAGCATTTCAGCCGTCTTCAGCCAGGCTTGCTTAAATCCAGTGGCAAAGTGAGCAAGGGACTCACGTCTGAGCATACCCTGCCAACTTATGGCGAACAAAGCAAAAACCAAAGGAAATGATGGACGGAGTGTTGAACATTGCAAGCACTCACCCCCAGTCAACTGATCTGGGTTTAATCCATCACCGTTCTTTAGCCCACTCTGCTACCCCAGTTCAGACATGGCCATATGCAAATCAGTCTGACCCTGTGCCTCATGGGAACAGTCCAGCCCGAACTGCCAAGCCATCTCTTCCCTGGACCGGAAACAAGCTTCCTAGGACCGGTTTCTGGCATTTCAGCCGTCTTCAGCCGTGAATGAGCAACAGCTGACTTTTAAAGGGTTTTTGCTTCCCGGCAGTGCTGGGCGCTTGACATCACTGAGGCTAAGAGTAAACACAAAAGAGGGCCACTGGAGCATGCGTAGTGGAGCTGCTATCGCCCTTGCCCCAGCAGATCTCTACTGTGTTTATGGGAGCCTCGGGGAGACCATTACAAATGGAGCAGCTGTTTTGTTGTTCCATGCATAAGGTCAGAGGTCTGTGGGCCACCATGGAAGTCTGCTGGGCCGCTGGCGGCCCGCGGGACATACTCTGAGTATCACTGACCTACAGTGTCCAGGGGAGTCCACACTGGGGACACTGTTGCTCCCTTGTAAAGTGTGGGCATACCCTACCTGTACTCTCCCGGTCAGGGAACTCCACTTTGCGCCCGCCTGGCTATAGCAGTTGAAAACAGCTGCTTCCACTGGGCAGGAGCAGTAAAAGTGATGGCTCTCACCAGCACCCTGTATGGTGCTGGCTGGGGAGACAGCTAGGGCCATGGGGGAACTAGGGCTCCTCCCATGGCCCCCAACATTGTACATTGTGGGTGCCCCATGTGAGTACAGGGGCACCCCCTAGGGGCCTTGGGAATGGGGTCTCCGGGGTCCTTGGTTGCATGCCCTAATCCCCCAATTGTTTTTTAAAAGGCCCTGGGGGATGGGGTACCAGAGGGTCTTGAGTCTTGTGGAGGGGAGCAGTTTGATGGGGTCACTGGGACCCCCCCTTGGTGGCTCTGGCAGGGGGGCTGCATACCCTTCCTCTTCATTTAAAAAAATGGCCCCAGGATCAGGTAGCTGAGGCCACTTGTGGCTCTGGAGAGGGGCATGAGTCCCCCCTATTAAAAAGTATGGCCACAGGGGCTGGGCACCCTGGACATAGGACAGGCTGGGGGAGGAGGGCTGCAGGCCCCCTCCCCTTATAAAAAATGATGTGTGTCCTGGTGGGTACAGGAACACCCACAGTGAATATTGTTTAAAATCAAAAGTAAAAAACACCACATAATGTCCAACAAAGGGTTTAACTTTTTATTTATTTATTTTTTAGTTTGGTGGTGCCCCTAGAATAGGGAGGGGGATTACCAAGCCTCTTTTTTTAAAGTTGTTGGGGGCTTCAGGGAGCTCAGCAGCTCCCCATCACCATTAAAAAATAGTAAGTCTCCTAGGTCATTTCATCAATGAACCTAGGCGAACTTACCATATATTTTTAAAGCATTCCTAGCTGGAGCTTTATTCTCTTTGGCTGGAAAGCAAAGTCCTCTGGTGGTGGTTTAAATTATTGCATTTTCTTGGCGGAAAAACTCATAGACCTTTTTTATTAATTTTTTTTAATACAGTATGGCTCTGTTTACTTTAACATTTTTCAGACACAAAATATAATACAAAAAACTACGTAAAAAGAAAGATTCATAGACAAGGATTGTTTTAAAAAGTAATAGTAAGCATTTTTAATATAAACAATATTAATAAACATTGCATTGTTGGAATTACTGAAATAATCCCCAAAAAAGAGAGCGTTTACCCCAGTTAGACCAAAAGGGACTGGGTAGTTAAGTTCCCTTATGTATCAGATTCACTTAGCTTCAAATAGTTTGCACTGAACCAAAGTCAGCACTCCAATATCATATGTTGTGGCTAGTCCATTTAGATAAATATATTTTATTTTATTGTATTACATAAACACCACACAAAGACCTGCTTTTAATAGCACTTTTTTTTACATTTTTTAAAAAATCATCATAGTAATATGCCTGTTTGACAATGTATGTTCAACAAAACTTTTCATGAAACCTTTACAAATATATAGTGCTTGCATCCATTTTTTATACATTCAAAGGAAAACAAACATGACAAAAACAATATAGCAATACACTGACTCAAGTAATAGTATTGTCAAAGAACAGTGTGTTGACGCAGCATTTCAGTGTATCTTATATTTTCGTGACACTTTCTTCCGGACTCATATGACATTCGTAACTTTTTCATAAAATTCATCAAAAACAGACCATACATCTGATAACGGAAAATAAAGTACAATTAAAATCATTTCTTTTTTGTGTAAACATAGACTTTGTTATGGTTCAGTGCATCCTATATTTAATTGTAATAATTCTAACTACTGATTAGTCACTGCATACACTTTTAATTAAATTTTTAAGTACACCGAAAAGAAATTGAGAACTATAAAGAATCTCACCCAAGTTTGTTTTATCCTAAGTGGCACTTAGGATAATCTGTGAAGAAAGGATATCCTCGGAAAGGTGCAACACGATTTAAACATGGTTGCACATTTGGAGTTTCCCTGTTAAAACAAACTTGGGTGAGATTCTTTATAGTTCTCACATTTTTTTTGGTTTCCTTAAAAATGTAATTAAAAGTATATGCAGTGACTAAGGTTTTGAAAGAATTGCTAACCTAGTCTCACTGAATTTGATAATCAGTAGTTAGAATTATTACAATTAAATATAGGATGCACTGAACCATAACAAAGTCTACATTTACACAAAAAAGAATCAATTTTAATTGTACTTTATTTTCTATTTTTAGATGTATGGTCTGTTTTTTTGAATTTTATGAAAAAGTTACGAATGTCATATGAGTCCTGAAGAAGGTGTCAAGAAAATATAAGATACATTGAAATGCTGCGTTGAAACACTGTACTTTGACAATACTATTACTTGAGTCAATGTATTGATATATTGTTTTTTTGTCATGTTTGTTTTCCTTTGAATGTATAAAATGGATGCCAGTACTATATATTTGTAATGTTTTCATGAAAAGTTTGGTTGAACATACATTGTCAATCAGTCATATTACTATGATGATTTTTTAACAAATTTTAAAAAAGTGCAATCAAAAGCAGGTCTTAGTTTGTATGGTGTGTAATAAAATAAAATATACTTATCTAAATAGACTAGTAACAACGTTTTATATTGGAGTGCTGACTTTGGTTCAGTGCAAACTATTTGAAGCTTAGTGAATCTGACACATGAGGGAATTTTTTTTTTGATAGGAATTACTGAAATATATACATTTAATTAAAAATATTGGTGATTTTTTAAGAAAAAGTCTAGACTTACATTATATATATTGATATGCCCACTTGTTCTTAAAGCCAATAGGCTCACTTTATATATTTTAGTGTTGCAGAAGGCTGTGTCTGGCAGTAGCATTGGCTGCCTGTGGGGGAGTCTGGTTGCAGGGCCTGGCCACAGGGCATGCCTAGGAACTGACCCCTATGCCGTGAACTGTCAAAGGTCACACACTGCAGGGGGTTGGTTGCCCTCTGGGTTGGCAGCAGGACACAGCCAAAGGAGGGACCTTGGCTGCCTGGAGGGTGGGGGGGTGGCTGCAGGGCCTGACTACAGTGCCTGGTAGGGGTTGGCTTTATGTATGGTAATAAAATATTACTTTACCCTATAATTTCAGTGAAAAAAACAAAGGTTAAAGTGACGGTTTAGTCAGGTAAAAATGTCCATGACAGGTACCAGGCCCCGTGTCCAAACCCACACTGCGCACAGTGATCTACATCTTACTTTATGTTACAAAAAAAATAGAAATTCACTGAAAAAAACTACGGGTAAAGTGATGTTATAGTCAGGAATTGTAATAATATGTTACTTTACATTTAGAAAAGCCCTAAAAAAGTATATAAAAATAACCAAAGGTTAAAGGGAAGTGATCGGGCCAGATGTACAGAAGCTTTTTGCATTTCTTAATGGGCCGAATCCCAATTCCGGCCCATTAAGAAATGTAAAACAGCCTTTTAATTTGTACAAAGACAAAAAAACAGTAGTAATGCGCAATTTCTACAACCAGTCGCAATTTGTGATTTCTACAAGGTAGAAATCGCAAATTGCGAACGCGATTTAGGAAACTCAAATAGGAATGACCTATTTGTGATTCCTACAAGAAACGTACAAAGATGTGAATTGGGCATTTAGGATATGCTATCACCATCGACTCAAAGTTGATGGTAACCATGTGAAAATTAAAAAATGCATTTAAAAATACTTTTTTTTATTGTGACATGAAGCGCACAGTAACCTTAGGGCATATGTGCATTTACATGTGCACTATGAAATTCAGTGTGTATCCAGGGGGGCCCTAATGCCAGAGGAACGCTTGTGTTTGGATTCCCTAAATTGCGATAATAGGAAATCGCAATTTAGGAAATCCAAACCCTTTCATATTTGGCCCATATGTGGGAATGCAATAGCATTTTCTATTTGAGGTTTCCTAATATGGATTCTTAGTCTGTAGGAATCCCTATATGGAAATCACAATTTTGTACACATAATTTAGCATTTCCTAAATAGTGATTCCTAAAGAATCGCTATTTAGGAAATGCAAAATAAGAATTTCATACATCTGGCCTTTGTTAGGTGAAAATGCCAGTCAAAACATGCCATCTTAAACAACCAAAACCATTGAAATTCACCAGAAATAGTTATCTGAAGTAGCTTTGACTTGTGCCCTAAAGTGACTGTATCTCATGCCCTTGTCATGCACTGCTAATTACCTCCAATACTACATTGCTCATTACATGTTCTATGACACCGTTGATAACATCACTGCAATATCTGAAATTACATCATTGTACAAAGCAATCACAATACAGTTTGGGTTCAGAAAGACTGACGCCGAACTGCATTACTGAATAAATCTGGCAACTTTAAAAGATCCTGAAGTTCCGGCGTCTTTTCTTCGGGGGGTTGAATAGACAGAGGGTAAAAACTCTCCTAAAAGTTGTAAGGCCTGTTCAGTGCTATTTTATCTTAGAGCATGCATTTAACCCCTTACATCCTGGTTTTGGTTAAATACCATATTATGTAATAAATGAAAAACGTCATGGTATAAATCATATACAGAGTTGAATGTGTTATTTATTTCTACTATAGAGGAGAGGGGCACAGTAACCTGCCAAAAACGTTGCCTCTCATGGGTTGTGGCACCTCCCCACATTCAATAATGCTAATAAATATCATATTAAATTCAGTGCATCTGCATGATTTCTATGGGCCTAAATCACAAAGGTAAATATACCATTCAACATTACTGAGTGAGATTTACACTTAGGTGTAGCTTTACATGTACCCATGAACTCCAGTGAGTGGATGGAGAGTTCTACAATTGTATTTATGACTGCAAAGTTACCAAAATTACATTTATGACTGTATTTTATATTCTGCCTATTTGGTGGACACATTTGCCATCGGGCAGATGCTGCCAAGGAAATTGAGATCTCCTATTGGAAAGTATAGGAACATTTAAATAACGTTTTTTTTTAAACGTTAAATAGAAGTGAAAATTGATTTCAAGTATTAATTATCAACCAGGAAAAAATAAATACAGTTTTACAGCACATTAAGGGCCTGATTATCACTTTGGCGATGCGGCGCTGGGTCCGCCCTGCCACCGCACAGCCAAAGTAGTCGTCAGATGCCCCCGCCCATTAGTAGTTTTCTCTTGTCTGGCATGCTGGTTTTTGGTATTCCCCACGGCTGTGCCTATAAAACCAGGCACCGCAATGGGAACACCAAAAACAGTTTCTGCACACATGGACTGAAAAGTCCATGCCATGCAGGAACTGGGGTGCATGCACACAGGGGGTTGCATGTGCCCCCCTGTGTGCATTCCCATGTGGAGAAGGCACACGGGACCCTGCAAGGTCCCCTTTGTTTCCCCTTCTCATCTGTATTTATGGAGGAGGAACCTCAATGATATTGCTGGTGGCAAGGAAACGTGTAGTATGCATATTACTCCCTTCTGACCGCCACAACACCACCAGGGAATGGTGGTTCCCTGGTGGCTGCAGCAGGGCTGCGATGGG
The DNA here is from genome assembly GCF_964204655.1 of Triturus cristatus. Classification (NCBI taxonomy): domain Eukaryota; kingdom Metazoa; phylum Chordata; class Amphibia; order Caudata; family Salamandridae; genus Triturus; species Triturus cristatus. The sequence goes on along the minus strand of NC_140584.1, from coordinate 71,681,585 downwards.
GCTGTAGCGATCCCACTGTCTGACTCTGAATAGGCAGTCGGAAGACCGCCATTACCGCACCTCTTGGAGTCTGGCTTTCTGTAGACCTTCAGACTCTCAATCGGGGCCTTAATCTGCATTTTAAATGTGTATTAAATGATAAAATAAGTTACAAATATTAAAGAAATGTATATGCATTAATTCATAACCAATAATTTAACAACTAGTCACCCTCACTAACATTTTCATTTCGATTTAATATTTGGTCAAAGTAGTTAACAGTTAATTGTTTAATTTCATGAATTGAAAAACTTTTTAAGGCTCATAAGATTAGTGTAATATTTCAAATTAAGTTTAGTATTCCAATAAAAAAATATATAAGACTTATGTATGACTTTTTAATCACCTAACAGTATGCATATGAATTTTAACTTAGGCCTAATTTAATTAATTTAACAATAGTTCCTGTGCAGGGTTACTTTAATTCTGTGCCACTACAGAGTCTCCCTTGCTTCTACTACAAAAGCATATACATATGTGTCCAGCGATCTCTACAGGAATAAGAGGCAGAGGTGGAGGTTTATGGCCATAGGTTTGTGAACTGCACTTTGTAGTAGGTGTCTGGTACCAATGTAGCCCTACTCTACTTACTGCAAAATGCGTTTGTGAATCGAGCCCTATATTTATTAAACCAGATATTGTGCAACTTCCTGAGACAACTGCTAACTTCATAGATAATTTTTATCCTTAGAGATGCAGTGGACCATATCATTACGACAGTCAATGAGTTTCAGTGCACCGGGCACTCCTTTTAAAAGGTCCCCTAAGGTGCAAACAGTCAAAATGCACCCTAATATGAGGAATACACTGCCCCCATGGCAGCTTTGAACTTGTGCTTTCCTAGGGTCAGCGCATTCAGTGAAAAAATGGAGCGGTTGCTTGACAAAGAGTGGGATGGTGTCAGTGGTGACTCTACCCAACTCTGTGATGATCGTCACTGATAGACCCTTTGCCCTGGGCACTTCGGGAATTAAAACTGATGCATCCAGGTCCAGGCCTATATGTCAAGCTCCCCCTTGTCATGCGGGTGAGGACCAACAAGTGCTTTGCCATGCTGAGGAGGTCACGCCCAAAGGGATTCCACATCTTCAACCCAGCAAAGTCCCGCTCAGGTAGCCAGGAGTCTGCCCATTTAGCACAACTACAGCACTTGGCTGCCTGATCTGAACATGAAGAGCGTCTATCAGGCTGGCCTTTTCTCACCCTTACAGACACTCTTCATGTTTGGAAAAAGGTGGGTTGATGCAGCTCCTCCACTCTTATGGATGTGCCACTGCTGGTTTAAATGATCCGAACATAATTTACCAACCATATTTAACAAAGGTGTTGCCATCAAACATATTCTGGTGTGATGCCATTTTGTGTTGTGCTGCTAACTAAAATGTCAGTAATGTAGGTACAGATGCATAAGGGCTAGTATGTTTTGATGTTCAGAGCTGCCAGGTTGTCAGAATGCATATGGGAGACATTACAATGGTATAACTGTACGAATTAGTGGCATTCTGTTGTCAGATGTGTGACACTTCATGGTACACTTTCTAGCTAGCAAAACCAGACAATGCAGTTATGGTAAAGAAAAAAATAAGAGAAATGACCCCGTTTTGAGGGTAGAGGAGGTCCAAATGAGCCCTGAAACTGGTGAAAAAACTCTGAAATAGAAGGGACTACTTGGTGGGTAAAGCACTTGCTAGAGAAATGTGTGCAATCTAGTCGCATATTTTACTCATCATAAAATAGAGAATCAATATGCATGCTACAAAGCACAAAATGTAACATGCAGATTGCAGATTTATATTTTATACAGACAGGTCAGTGAGTTACTTTTTTAGCTGCAGAGATGATTTTATTACCTGCAGGTACACAAGCTATACTCTTTGCAATATAGTACAGTGAGCTATGAACCAGCCTCAAGCAGATCCATGCAAACTGCAAGACGTAAGTCTAGAACCTCAGTGTTTTAACATTATTCTACGGTTGCTAAAAGGGTTTTTTGGGGTAGTAATAAGAAATTATTAGTACGTTCTATATAAATGGGTATTAGAGTGATTATGTTCTTGATGTGCATGATTATCTCCTATGTAAAGATCGGGAAACTAAAAAAACTCTTCACAAATCTTAGTTTAACTTAATGAAGTGACAAGCTGACTTTGATCACTTGATGCCACTGGCATCAGACATGTCTGAGGCAGGGACTTCATGAGCCAGCTCCATCAGGGCTGCAGTAGCTTCCTGAGTCACCTTGCCCCGCGATCATAATCTGGTCTCTTGAGATACCATGCAGCACTAGAAAATGCATGCATGTTTTGTTGTGAAGGACCTGAGGTGTCCACTGAATGCCAATCTGAGTCCTACGCCCAACTTCAACACGCTGCACGTCACTGCCTGCTCTCTTTAGCTGAGGCTAGGTAGAACAGTCAAGCCAAGGCACAGTAGGGCATATTTGTCAAGGTTTTGCATAGTCTTTGCACCATGCAAGGGGGCCACAAGGGCAACACAAAACCTGAGTGAAATTTATCAAGTCATGCTAGGCCACCCTGTGTGGTCCTGCATGGCTTGATAAATCTAAAGTAATGCAAGAAAGCCCACATCGCTGCTTTCCTTTACTCTGCTTCAGGGAGACATTCCATGGGTGGAATGTGGGTGGAGTATGGGTGTTCCCACGCATCACCCATTGATTTTGGCGCCTTCATAAATTTCCTATTAGTGGTAGACCCCAGGTAAGGCACATCAAGGAGAAATATCCGTATTTCTTCTCTTTTTTTCCCTCTTTCTACATGTGCTGCATTCTGCAGCACACATAGAAAAAGGAAAATGCCTCTCAAGATTGTTTTTGTGCAGAATGTTTCCCTTCCTGCTAAAAAATAATCCTGCCTACAACGCAGGCACCCTTGCAGAATGACGCAAGGATGCCGTGTTGGTGCTCGGCAGTCAAAAGAGTGCCAGCACAAAAAAGGACTGGAATGTGCCGTACAATGGTCAATACGGCACATTCCTACCCTTTCACGCAGCGTGTCAAGATGGTGCGCTGCTTTCCACTGTGTGAAAGATTGATAAATATGACCCTTCATGTGTTGGGTGGTGCCTGGTGCACTGCTGATTGTCCACTCTCATTGCCAGGGATCTTCAATCTCCTCCAGGCAGCTCCACTGCCCTGCTCTTGCTGCTGCTCTCTCTTCAACTGTTAGGCTCAGTACAGAGCAACCAACCTGAGCCAGGGATGAGTTCTTGTTGGCACATGCAGGACTGCCCAGCAGCGCTGATAGTAGATGGAGGCCAGGGACTGGCCTCTAACTAAACCGATTCAGCACTGGAGGATGACGACAAAAGGTGCTCTCTCACTGCTGCTGGTTGAAGTGATGAGCTCATTGCAGGCTGGTCAGCTCGTCACTTTCAACTTCGCGGTCAGGCCTGGGGCTGCCTTGGACCCTCAGTGCACATATGTGACCAGACCTGGTTGGATAGTTCCAACTTATCTAATGCAGCCTTGCTGGAAAACTACATAGGACAAGGCGCCACCTGATGCATGTGAGGGCTGCAGCCAGGGCACTGTACGAGTAATAAACTGCCTATTGTTTATCGTGTACACCTGACCACGAGTCACAGACCGCATGATCCCCCAGAGACCGTACAGTGGGCTTGATTGATCAAAGAAATGGAGCCCCTTAACTACTGGAAAAAAAATTCAACAAAAAAACCAACACAGACAAAAGTGCTCACCCCTCCAAGCCCGGCTCAGTGTGAAAGAATTTGTCAGCCTTGTTGAGGGCATCATAGTCGGGAGGTCCCAGAGGAGTTACTATGCGTGACTAATGCATTTTAGTGCAATGATGCAGACACCAGCACTAAAGTGCGTTAGTCTAACCCATGAGGTGTGGTACTTGACAGTACTTGGCAGGGCTGGATGTTGGAGTTGACTCTTATTCTAGTTGGTCAGGTTTGTGGAAACACACACCTAGTCATTTGCTTGTTGAATTAATGCATTGATTTGCTTCTTTTAAGACAATTTGTTTTTAAGGAGGGTGGGGAAGATGAGCCACATATTCAATTCAATTAACCAAGTAACATGAAAGCTTAAGTCCTTGCTCTGCTGTATCCCCTTGAAGAGGAAGGCAACGCATCCAAAAGCAAATGTCTTTGAGACCAGCAGAGTTCTCACTATATTAATAAAGGGTACATGGTCTCTGCCCAGCAGACCCCAAGTCATGGCGCTGTATGTAACGGACATCTATTTACCAAAGGGTGCATTGACACTACATCCTTTACACTAAAGTTCTCGGTTACACACTGAAATGAATATGACAGAAAGCTGTGAATTCTAACGAATCACAGAATCAATTATGTTCATGCAGCAGGTGTTACAAACACTGTCACATGTCAAGTTTGCCTTACGCATAACTGACACTGACCCAGACCAACCATACTTTAAAAGACACCACCCAATAGTAACTTCCCAATTTTGCAATGGTTCCAGCAATCTTGAGCTTACAAGAACTTTGCTCTCAAGAAGTTACCTCAATGAAGAGCAAGGTGGGCTGGCGCGGGTGGTGAAGTACTTACAAGGTAATCGTCCCCTCCCTGTGGTCTGTAGTACCACTCCACAAACGTGTCGGCAGAGACTTCCTCCCTCTTCATGCATGAGATGCAGAGCAGCTTCATGGAGGTGCCCTGCACCGCTTCTGTCTCCGAGGGCACCTCCACGCACACCGGAGAGCAGAGATCCACTGGAAATACCGAAAGCAGAGAATTAGCACTGAGAATTAGCACTACACTTAGCAGAGAGAAACAGTGTTCTGTAATGAAACTGGTGCACCTTAAGTTGTAAATTCAGCTGTTCCTTTATGCTCAGCTGTGCTGTCTACATTTAATGTATCTTTGTCTCTGGGTCCTGGTCAACCCTTCTAAAGAAAGGAGTAGCTTCATTATTGATATATATATGTATATATATGAGAAAACCCTCTTGCTTCACAACAACAAGGTAGGAGTTGCACTCAGGATTGCAGGAAGAGAATTATTTATTGACTGATGCGTTTCAACCTCACGGTCTTTGTCAAAATATATATATATTGCGCTCAGATTCCGTCTTGCTCTCCCCTACACTCGCGGTCGGGTGCTCTGTAGCGCAGTGACGGACACCACGCGGATTTAAAATCCACGACTCACGGTACAAATACCAGCACCAGCACTCACAGGAACATAGATATCCCAGATTTTATTGGGCTTCTTTTCACATGACCAGATGCGTTTCAGCTGCCGCCTTTATCAATAGTGGCCAGCGCCGACATAAAGCAGACTTAAATACTCATTAACTGCTAAACAAAAACAAAGGACACCCGACTTTCTTCAGTCTAAGGTGTCGGCCATTTGTAAACATGTTTATGGATTGTTAACAACATAAGAACTGTGCAATCTATTGGATCATACAGGCACAGCAACAGCTATATCATGCCCTGAATGGGCTTTTTATCTATATTGTTGCATTTGCCTACCCCAAATATTGATATGTAAAGAAATCTTGCCCTGGATGGGCTTTTGTTCTCCATATAGTCACTCTGCCCCATATGTATATTAAGTAACAAGCCACAATTTATGAACAGAATGGCATTCTCAAAATCTCTAAGGGATAGCAATAGGTTTCGGTTCACACACAGCAGGTATTTACACATTCATAATTATGCAGATGTTTTAGATGCACAGCCATTTCTTCACAACTGTTCAGCCCTCCTGGTCTTTTCGTTTGGTTGTCAATAATATGTCTTGACTCCAATCTGTGTAATTGCAGTTGTCTATCGCCACCTCTCACACTGATGGGCACCTGATCGATACAGAAAAAACATAACAAGTCCCTGTTGTTTTGATGTAACATCTCAAAATGCGTGGCCACCGGGTAGGTGGCATCCTTGTTTTGTATGGCTCTGAGATGTTCCAAAATTCGGATTTTAGTTGGATGGATCGTACTTCCAATGTAACGCAAGCCACACGGACACACTAGACAGTACACCGTGTGGCTTGTGTTACAATTCATCAGACTCTTGATTTTCATGGGTTCCCTCATTCCGGGCACTGCATACTCCAACACCTTCTTACTGTTTTTGCAGGCCCTGCATTTAAGACATGGATAGAATCCAGCTAGCCTCCCAAATGATGGTACTTTGTTCTCATTACCACAGTGGCTTTGGACTAAACTACTACGTAGAGATCTAGCTCTCCTAAATGTTATGAGAGGTGCTTTTGGCAATTCCTTCCCTATTACTGGGTCAGATTTCAAAATGTGCCAGTTCTTTACAAAGATTCTTCTGAAGTCTGAGGCATCGCTTGAGTACTCCGTGATCATCCTCAAGTTATTAGATTTCCCATCTTTTTCCTTGTTCGCAATAAGCTCACAACTAGCTATTAAGTCCCTTCTGGGCTTTTTATCTACCATGGACATGGCTTCCTCTAGAGTCTCCTTACGATAGCCTCTGACCGCAAATCTCTTTATGCTCTCCTTCGCTGCTGCATTGAACTCACAGGTACATGAGCAGTTCCTTTTTATTCTCAATAATTCACCATATGGGATACTTGGTATTGTTTTCCCAGGATGGCAACTGCTCACGTGTAACAAGGAATTCCCTGCGGTCGGTTTCCTGTGCAAGAAATTGCACAGTCTTCCATCCGCAGGGAAAATCTTAAGGTCCAAAAAGTTGACAGATACCTTGCTAACTTCTCCTGTGAATTTAAGATTGAGGTTGTTCATGTTGAGCACATTGATATATTCTCTGGCTGATTGCTGTGTGCCTTTGTAAATAATAAACAAATCGTCTATGTATCTATTCCAGCTTAATACCCTGCGGGTCCAATTATCATTGTTTGCTGCCCAGGCCACCTGCTTCTCCCACCAGCCCACAAAAAGATTTGCATAACTGGGGGTGAAGCAGGTGCCCATAGCAGTACCACGTGTCTGTTTGAACAGTTGTTCCTGGAATAGAAATATGTCATTACATAAGCAGAAATCCACAAATTCCAATAGCATCTTATTGTGTTCAGCCAGTTTAATAGGTCTTGTTCCTAGGAAACATCTGACAGCTTCAATTCCCTGTAAATGATCAATGCTCGTATAGAGACTCGAAATGTCTAGTGTTATCATCACCAAGTCCTCATCACAATTTAAATTCTCCACTCGTGTCAAAAAGTCTTTATTGTCTTTGAGGTACGAAACCAATTCTTTCAAAAATCAAAAAGGAAACAGTCAACAAACCTGGACATGAGCTCCGTAAGGCTCCCCAGGGACGACATAATAGGGCAACTGGATGGACATGTCGCATCTTTGTGCAGTTTCGGAAGATGATAAAAGGTAGGTAGACGTGGGTGTTTGCATTCCAAAAAGGCATATTCTTCCTTACTTAACATGCCTCTATGGTACCATTTGTTGAGGAGTGCCCGGTATGCATTGATACTGTCCTCAAATATCTTCTTTGTCACTCTCTTGTAGCTCAACTCATCATTGAGCTGGACCAGGGCCTCTTTTTTGTAATAGTCACTTGTCATTAGGACTACGTTCCCACCCTTATCGGACGGCTTACAGACAATAGTCTTTTCCTCTTGTAAGTCCACAATAGCCTTCCTCTGTATTTCAGTGATATTCCTCCCACCTTTCCTTCTATTGCTGGAATTATGAAGTTTTAAATATATATATATTACCTACTGGCGGTCGCTAGTTGGTAGTTATAGTTAGAACCTATTTTCCATAGGTAACTCGTTTTTTGTTTTCCCAATAACTTTGGCGCCGGTTGACGAATCTTTGCGAAATTTTCAAAACTGATGGGCCCGCTCTGGTCAGCTCCTATGCTGAAAGTTTCGGGGTGATTCGCCAAGCGGGGGCTGAGACAAAATGGGGGTCCCAAAACGCGTTTTCTCCATGTTATTTCCCATAGGAAACTTTAGACACGACTACAGCCCGAACTGCTGAACGGAATTACACCAAATTTGGCAAACAGGTAGCTCTTGGTTCAGAAAGAGACCTTTTTTTAAATGGTGTAAATCCGTTCAGTAGTTCCTGAGAAATTCAAAAAATAGAGGTAAAAAAATCAGTTTCCCATAGGAACATTTAGACACGGTTACAGCCAAAACTGCTGAACGGAATTACACCAAATTTGGCAAAAAGGTAGCCCTTGGTTCAGAAAAGAGACCTTTTTTAAATGGTGTAAATCCATTCAGTAGATGCTGAGAAAATCAAAAAGTAAAAGTTCTGTTATATAGAGGCGCAGTCGAACCGCGCACCCTGCCGATCACCCTGCCGATCACGAGCTGCATTCTAATTGGCTGTCAACACTTCAAACCAGGAAATGTTGGCAGCCATCTTGTGCCTCGGTAGAAACGAGGCACAAGAAAACAGTAAAACAAACACGCAAAACTAGAAAAGGGGGCAGGATAGAAACACCCTGACCCCCTAGGCCTGCTCAGGGGGTCCCACAAGGACCCCTAGGCCAAAAAAAAGCATTTGTTTTAAAAAAAAATCAGAGAGATGCGCGGAGGATCCGCCGAGCCGGCAGTGAAAATTAAAAAAACGCGCTTCGTTAATATTTAGCGCCCGGGTGGGCCAAATCCTGGGGGCATGTTAAAAAAGAATTGTGGGGGCCCAGTGGGACCCCCGCAGCCCCGGGGACCACTACCCCCCGGGCTTTTCAGAAATATTTGCGGGGGGCACATAGCCCCCCCGCAGCCCTGGGACAGCCACCCCTGGGGATTCTCTTTAAATCTGTAAGCCCCAGGGACCGCCCCCGGGGGCTTTTATTAATTAATTAGTGGGGAGGCATACAGCCCCCCGCTGCCCTGGGGACCACCACCACCCTGGGCTTTTTTAATAAAAAAATAAATAAAACTGTGTGGGGGGGCTTCAGCCGCCCACACGCCCTGGGGACCGCCACCTCCCCGGGGCACTAATATTCAAATTTGGGGGTCTATTATGGACCCCCAAGCCCCGGGGACCACCACTCCCCGAGGCTTTGCATTAAGTGGGAGGGGGGCCACGCGGCCCACCTCCTGGAGCCAGTGATGTTTCTGGGGACCGCCACCCCCCAGGGCCGTCTTCTGCAGTGTCCGGGGGTGCCCACCCCCTGGACACTGCTGTTTGCAATGATAGAACAGGAGCCCCGCGGCTCCCGCCCTCTCATTGCAAACTGCTTTGCTTCAATGAAGCAAAGCATATTGCTTTTCCACAAGGGAAGCTGCATGTTAGCAGCTTCCCATGTGGAAAAGCAATGCCGGCTCCCACAGGAGGTGGGGAGCCGGCAGGGACCGTGGGGGCATTGGGGCTCCCCCCACGGTCCCCAAAGGAGAGGGCCAGCCCAAGGGGATGGGGTCCCCGGGGCTAGAAGTGGCCTAGGAGGAATGTCACGTGGCCCCTCTCCCCTGTGTTTTTTTTTTAAAAGGAGAAGCCAGGGGATGCGGTCCCCAGGGCCAGAAGTGGCCCGGGAGGGGGGCCACGCGGCCCCCTTCAAGCAAAAAATAATAATAAATAAAGGCGGGCCCCAGGGGATGGGGTCCCCAGGGCCAGAAGTGGCCCGGGAGGGGGGTCACGCGGCCCCTTCACGCAAAAAATACTAATAAATAAAGGCAGGCCCCAGTGGGTGGGGTCTCCGGGGCCAATAGAGGCCTTAGGAGGGGGGGCATGCAGCCCTCCTTCCTATAAAAGAACAATATGTGTGGTAATGCCCCGGGGGATGGGGTCCCTGGGGCCAGAATTGGCCATGGGAGGGGGGCCCACGCGGCCCGCCTCCCATTTAAATAAAAAAAAAGAAAGTGGGCCAGGCACTTGGGCATGGGGTCCCCAGGGCACAAACAAAGGCAAGAGAAGGGGGGCCACACAGTCCCCCTTCTTAAAAAAACAAAAATTCTAAAAAGCCGGCATCTCGGCTAGGCACCGCCCCCTCCCAGCAACATTCAGCAAACGCACCCCCTGGAACGTTTAAAGTTGGGGAATTAATTCCCCTTGAATACTGAGGGTCCCTGGGGGCCAACTAGCCAATCAGGAACCTCCAGTATGCGCCTGGGAGCTGCATTGCAGAGAGGTGTTCAGAGGCCCCTTTTTACATCTCTCTGCAACTCAGCTCTATGGTGCTTACTGGAGGCACCTAGTGGGCTAGTTGGACCCCAGGGACCCTCAGGATTCAAGGGGACTTAATCCACCAACTTAAACACGACACAGGGCGCGTTTGCACAGTGGTGAAGGGTGGGGGCTTGACCTGAGGTGACATGTGTGCAAATGCGCCCTGTGGCGTGTTTTAAGTTGGGGAATTAATTCCTCTTCAATCCTGAGGGTCCCTGGGGGCCAACTAGCCCACCTGGTACCTCCAGTAAGTGCCACAGAGCTGTGTTGCAGAGAGGTGTAAAAAGGGGCATGGCCTCTGAACATTATGTACTAGGGCCTTACAGAGGAGGTCATGCTAATCACAGGGGTACCCCAACGCATATTGTTCCCTAGTGCATGTAGGTGTTTTTTACTGTATTCTAAGTGTCTTTTAGCATAGCACTGGCTCTAGGCCTGGTTAGTCAGAGTCAGTTACCACCAGTACCCGTCTGAAAAAGTTGTGGGCACAGGATGATTTTGCAACAAAGCCTCTTTCTGCTCCTCTGTTGGTTCTTTCTGCACATGTCTTGCTTCTTCCTGCACTTTTCTTCATCTTTGTGGACTTCTGTTGCTTCTTTCTGCATTTCTTTTGCTTCTTTCTGTGCGTTTTTTCTTCTTTCTTCACATGTCCGACTTCTGTAGGCATAGTTAGAAACTAGCATTTGAAAAACCTTTGAAATTCACTGAAAAAACCATAGGTTTCAGGCACGTTATAGTTAGAAAATAGCATTTAAAAAACCTTTGAAATTCACTGAAAAAACCATAGGTTTCAGGCACGTTATATTTACAAATTAGCATTTAAAAATTTTTAGAAATTCACCGAAAAAAACATAGGTTTTAGGGAAAGTTGTAGTTAGTTGGACATTTCACTCGTACAAAACCTGTGAAACTCCCCCGTTATAGTTAGTTCAGCTAACTATAACTCGCGCCCCCGCAATGCACTGCTGATGACGTCACGTATTAGATCACTCATGACATGGTCAGTGACATCACTGATGACATCTCAAATGACATCACTGATGACATCATCCATGTGATAATTTCATGCATCTTCTCACACCCTAATATAACTTTAGATACACTCACTCTAAACTACAGACTGCCATTCTCAAAACCATTGACACTCCAACACCAATAACTACATACCCACTCACTGATTCTTAGGTCTACACACACATCCACTCACTCACCCGTACACGCACTCATACTTATGGTCACTCAGTAGAAGACTATCATATGCACTCATACACGTATATAGACACTCACACACCACCACTCATCCATAGAGGTACTCACACACCTAGTCAGTCATGCAAATAATTAATCACACACCCATTTACTCACCTATATAGTTATACACACACCAGCTCACTTACTCAGACAAATAATAGCACATTCTTACGTTCTTATACAATCACTGATACAAGCAAACACTCATCCATGCAGCCACTCTCATAATCACACACTCTCACTTATATACTCTAACACACATATATACTGTCTTTCATATATGTAGTTACTCACACATGTACCACTGAGATATACATTCACTCACTAACACACCCATACACACACTCACCCACCCCCCCATACAGTCCATCACAGATGCGCACTTCAAACTATGCACCCAGTGAGTCACCCACTCACACATCTATGCACAGAGTCACACACACCCCACCCACACAAACACTCAGGCCCCCATACAAATACTCAGACAAGTACTTATGTAGTTATTTACAAACCCATGCAGCTGCTTAAACACCAACAGACAGACGGATCCAGAGATTCACACAGTTTAGTCACTAACCCATGCATTCAGTAAGATACATTTAATCACTCACTTATAGAGTCAGTCACGCACCTAGTAAATCATCCATTCAGACACTTATAGACCCACGCATTCTTCAATATGCCTTTCCCTATATATATTAAACATATTTAAACTTTACAGAAACACACAGTCACTGGATGATGTCATCAGTGATGTCATTTAAGATGTCATCAGTGATGTCATCAGTGATGTCACTGACCATGTCATGAGTGATGTAATATGTGACGTCATCAGCAATGCATTGCGGGGGCGCGAGTTATAGTTAGCTGAACTAACTATAACGGGGGAATTTCACGGGTTTTGTATGAGTGAAATGTCCAACTAACTATAACATTCCCTAAAACCTATGGTTTTTTTCAGTGAATTTCTAAGGTTTTTTAAATGCTAATTTCTAACTATAACGTGCCTGAAACCTATGTTTTTTTCAGTGAATATATATACATACACACACACACACCATATACATAATGGCATGTGCATTTATATGTAATAGCATCCCTTTCCTTCACAAACCACTGCTGCAGCACATCTCTAGAACCATCTTATTCCATCATCTTGTCTCAGTCACTATTTTGGTTTTCCTTCCGTCTCTCATTTCATTGCTGTTAGAATCCGAGTTCTCTGGATGGCACAGGTAGGTACTTGTGACAAGCAGGGAACCTTTCCTCTAGTCAGGATGAGGGGCTACACTACTAAAACAACCCCTTGCTCACCCTCTAGGTAGCTTGGCGCGAGCAGACAAGGCTTATCTCAGAGCATTATAGGTTAAGCATTTGAGAACACATACACTGACCAAGTGACAACACTACAAATGGACACCACACAGGTATTTATATTAAAAATAAGGTTTCTTTATATAGGATTATCACAAGACCATTAAACGATTAAAAATACACAATACGGTTGCTTAGTTGGTAGAAGATTGCTTAGTTTCTCTTAAGTTCTTAAATGCGACACTTTAAGTCAATGTACCTTAGATGCGACACGCAGGGCAATGAAAGTGTTGCAGCGATGCAAATGCGTTGAAGTTCTTGGTGCAAAAGAAATAAAGACGGGATCTTCCAGATGCGTTACGCTTCTCTGATGTTGCGAGAAGACTCGACTCGATGAATCAGCTACAGCGACGTCACCCTTGACGAGATGCGACGACAGCGGCCTTGGCAGCGGCACTCTCCTCCGACGTTGCGAGACGCTTCCGCTCGATGCGATGCTGCAGAGGCGACACCCCTTCTGTGAGATACGACGACAGCGGCTCCGATGGTGGCACGCTTCTCCGTGGATGCGAGGCGCTTTTCTGGATGTGATGCAATGCGACAACTACGATGGCTGCGATGGTGACACGCTTCCTCCTCGATGCGAGACTCTTCTCTCGATGCGGTGCAATGCGACAGCCGCGATGGCTGCGATGTCGACACGCTTCTTCGGCGTTGCAAGACACTTCCGGAATGATGCAAGACGCTTCCGCTCGATGCGATGCTGCAGCGGCGACACTCTCTGCGAGATGCGACGACAGCGGCTCCGACGGTGGCACGCTTCTCTGTCTTGCATCGCGCTTCCAGCTCCTTGTGACACGCAGTCCCTCAGAAGCCCCAACAACAGCAGCAGGCACTTCAAAAAGACCCTGGGGAGCTGGGGAAGAAGTCCACTGGTCCTGGGACTTCGTTCAGGGGGCAAGCTCAGTTCAAGCCCTTGAAGATCTTTAAGCACAAGTTGAAATAAAAGTCTTTGTAGTCTTTTCTCCTCTCCTTCAGCAGCAAGGCAACCACTGCAGGCCAATCCCCCAGGTCAGGGACAGTTACTCCTCCTACAGCTTTCCCAGTTCCTTCTCTTCTGGCAGAGGTTCTTCTTGTTTCAGCAGGATTTGATCTAATTTCTTGGGAGCAGGGTCCCAATACTTATACCCCTAATTCCTTTGTTCCTTTGGGGTTGAGGGGCCTTTGCCCAGTCCAAACCAGTTCTTGAGCACTCTGTTGACATGACTCTGCCTTTCTATTCAGGGTGCAGGGCAGAGACATCAGCCGCTCCGCAGGAGGTGGAGCCAGCATTGTGGTAGCAGAGCACAACCCTATGCAGAGCCCAGGTGTACTCCTCCCACCCATCTGACTGCCAATCTTCCTATTCACCACCAGGCTGCCTAGCCCTGCCCCTCTGGGTTTCCCCAGCCCTGTCACTCACACAACCAGACAGGCAGATACACATCACAGCAGAGGCGGGCTGAAATGGTCAAGCAAGTAAATACCAACTTTCTAAAAGTGGTATTTGCAAACACAGAATATTAAAATAAACTTTACTAAAAGATGTTTTTTATTATTCTGAGTTCAGGCATACTAAACTCGAATTTCTACCATGTTCCCTGGGTCTGCTAGGATCATAGAATGTAACAATTCTAACAGCCCATTCTGGCCTATGGAGAACAGGTAGCCTTACAATAGTGAAAAACGAAAATGGCTGTAATTCACTATTAGGACATGCCACACACATCAGGGCTTGTCCTACCTTATGCTTACAATGCACCCTGCCCTAGGGCCTACCATTGGGGTGACTGATATGAAGTTAAGGGAAGGTTTAGGGACTGGGAAGTGTGTGCACTTACCCAGTCAGCATGACAGTACCAGACTGCACGCAGGTTCTGCAATGGCAGACCTTAGATGCATTTTACCAGGCTGCTTCTGTGGGTGGCACAACCAGTGCTGCAAGCCCACCAGCAGCATTTGTATTTACAAGCCCTGGCACTCCTGGTGCACTTTACTGGGGTCTGACGGTAAACCAAATAAGCCAATCATGGAATCCAACCAACATATACAATTTAAATAGGGAGCACTTGCACTGTGGCACTGGTTGGCAGTGGCACAGTGCTCTGAGCGGCCAACACCATAAAAACACATGAGGCACAGCGACAAAAAGTGGAAGGGAGACTCACGCCAAGGTGCCAGGTCTAACAATTGCTCTCTGATTCTGCATTTTCCCGCTATACCTCCTGTCCTGTAGAAGTGATTTTACACTACTCTGTGATATACACCTTTGTCTCCTCCACCTTCCAGAACACTATGTTGATCTTTTCCCTGCATCTTTTTTTCTCTTCTCCATCTTCATTGTGTTATTCATTTTCTTGCCGTTCATACTTCTCTTCTGTTCATTTCAGTCTCTTTCCTATATTTTTCATCTCCATGCCTGCCACTCCTGATATGCCTCTGTACTCATTTATCTACAAATAACTACATGTTTCTCCTACTCCTTCAATTCATCAATGTGTGTATGTAAAAAGATATTTGCTGTATACCCTCTCATATTTTTCATTTTGTGCCAATTGTTGCCTTTCTTCTACATCACCGTAGCCCCCACGAGGTTATCCATCCCACTCAAAGCAGTCAAAGCATGACATCTGATTTATATTCCATTTTGGCTCTGTGTTTCTCCAATACCAACCCATGTTTCTCTGTCTCAAACACATCAATGTCTCGGCTTTCCAAACCATGTCAGTTTAGTCCAACTCTTTTATGTAAGTTTCACCTGTTCCATGCCGAGCTCCATTGCTTGCATTGTTGCTGTTAATGTTTGTTTGTTGCCTAGTCCATACTCATGCTCACCAGTGCCCCGATCCATGCCAATCTCACTCTGTTAGGTATTAGGTATTTATGACACTCTATAATTCCATTGTCATGTGTTTTTATCTTTATTTTATACCGGCACTTGTTAATCCTTTTCTTCTTATTTACCAATTTCTTCTACCTATGCACCAGTTCTACTGGATGCCCTTCTAACTGGCTATGAATTACATCCCAAATACAGCTAGCAGGGTGATGTGCCAAAATAATCCATATTGGAGCATAAACATGTGACGACTCTTGATCCCTTTTGATCCTTTGAAGAAATGTCATAACTATTGCAACCATCCTTTCAGTGTAGCTTGAACATCTTCATAGTATATCACCCTTCGAGCAACACCTTGCTCCTGTCACACATGCTTGTCTATCTCGCTTTTTCAACCACCAAGAAGTATGTAACATCAAGCTGGGCCTACACAAGTCTCATCAATCACCTTTTTGAAACCTGTCAATCACACATCCTTAGCACCACCCAGAAGGGCCTTATATCAAAATAACGTTGTTGAAAATAAAATCTGACATCAATAGTGTGCACTAAATATAATTTAGAAACTATTGTCAGATTGGGTATAGATTTTATTACGTTAACTGATGAGATGATATTTCTCAGTACAAGATATTTAGGACATATTTGTGTAAGACAATATGTTTATTATGATATATTAGAACATTGGAATGTTGGGAGGTACATTGAAAACAAAGGAGTGCTCCGGGCTTCTAATAACCAGTAGAAGCCCGGAGTATCAACATTCCAATGTTTCACAAAGGCCTTACGGAGCCCGAGGGGATTTCAACCACCTCGGGCTCGGTGAGGTTTTTGTGTTTACAACTTAGAACATTCTGCCCTCTGGGGTGGAATGTTCTAATAGCCTTAGAGTCCTCTGGAGCCTCGGCTCGGGCCTTTAACACTGGAGTAGGCCTTTAATGGCTGGTAGAGCCCGTTAGGTCGAGCTCAATGGCTATAATGGTACCACACCCCCAGACCATTATGACATTGATGCCCTCATAAGGCACTGGTGAGGATAAATCGTCAGAGATTTAAGGTCAGAGCTACCCTAGTCTTGGTTTATGATGGAAGGTGTACTGTGAAGTCTTCTGGCAGAACATCCAGTCCTGACATCCTGTGTAGTTCCCTCTGACAATCGCCGTCTCCTTTTCTCTTCCTCACAGAAAAAAACTATTCAACCAACTTTAACATACTACAGAGACACCACAGATGCCGGCCCGTGATGTTGTGTCACATAATTGGCTCACTGTACACAAAAACACTAATGTTCTAGCAAACTCACACATAGTCACACCCCCAATGAAAGAAAGCATTTTAAAATGCATACCACCATTCCCTAAACAGCATAACACATGACTGCAACTGTCACTGGGTACAGATGTCAAGCTGTCAAAGCCTACACCCTTGGGTTTTTGGTCTGCCACCAGGTTTTGTGGTTTTGTACATGAAACCCCCAAGCAAAGAGTGGGAGTCTTTTGCATCAAAATAGCCACATTCCCAATGCCCACAATTCATGGAAACTCCAACACCTACCATTCTCATTGTAAAAATGTACTGTGGATTTCTCCCCCAAGGATGCATCCCACCGTGAGGTGGAAAGTGATTGCTGATGTGGCAGACTTCTTTTAGTAAGGCAGATTTGACTCTCATTATGGTAGAAGGCAGGGGGAAAACTGGTCAGGCAATTTCATATTAGCCCCAAAATACCTTGCAGCCAAAGGATATACTGATTATCTTACTTCTAGAAATTTAAAAATCTTGTTCTGGAAACTAATTGATAGAAATCCTTTTACCGCGCCCACCAAATTGACCATCTGTTTAACCTTTACCTAGCTTGACAATGGTCTTGACAATGGTCACTAAAAAGAAAAAGTTGTTACATGCCTACAGAATTCTTGACTGTTAGATTTGTTTTTTTCAGCGGGTTTATCCTCAGACTTTTTGATTTTTGGCCTCCTATTTGTGACCTGTTTTGTGGGTTTTATGACTCTTCCAGCTCTCTACCGCTGGTATCCCGCTGACGCTGCAGTCCCTACGCCATTGTACCTGCCTGATAGCCGAGGGGGGAGAAGGACTTACCGGACTTCGCTCAACGGAGCCAGGAAACCACAAGCCCCAGGATTCCCTGTGCGTGGGCGCCAGGGAGTGAGGTCACCACGCGCCGGGAGGTGCATAAACGGCGGCCCGGTGCTGAGCCCCCTGTTCTCTTCCAGCTCTCTACCGCTGGTATCCCGCTGACGCTGTAGTCCCTACGCCATTGTACCTGCCTGATAGCCGAGGGGGGAGAAGGACTTACCGGACTTCGCTCAACGGAGCCAGGAAACCACAAGCCCCAGGATTCCCTGTGCGTGGGCGCCAGGGAGTGAGGTCACCACGCACCGGGAGGCGCATAAACGGCGGCCCGGTGCTGAGCCCCCTGTTCTCTTCCAGCTCTCTACCGCTGGTACCCCGCTGACGCTGCAGTCCCTACGCCATTGTACCTGCCTGATAGCCGAGGGGGGAGAAGGACTTACCGGACTTCGCTCAACGGAGCCAGGAAACCACAAGCCCCAGGATTCCCTGTGCGTGGGCGCCAGGGAGTGAGGTCACCACGCGCCGGGAGGCGCATAAACGGCGGCCCGGTGCTGAGCCCCCTGTTCTCTTCCAGCTCTCTACCGCTGGTATCCCGCTGACGCTGCAGTCCCTACCCCATTGTACCTGCCTCATAGCCGAGGGGGGAGAAGGACTTACCGGACTTCGCTCAACGGAGCCATGAAACCACAAGCCCCAGGATTCCCTGTGCGTGGGTGCCAGGGAGTGAGGTCACCACGCGCCGGGAGGCGCATAAACGGCGGCCCGGTGCTGAGCCCCCTGTTCTCTTCCAGCTCTCTACCGCTGGTATCCCGCTGACGCTGCAGTCCCTACGCCATTGTACCTGCCTGATAGCCGAGGGGGGAGAAGGACTTACCGAACTTCGCTCAACGGAGCCAGGAAACCACAAGCCCCAGGATTCCCTGTGCGTGGGCGCCAGGGAGTGAGGTCACCACGCACCGAGAGGCGCATAAACGGCGGCCCGGTGCTGAGCCCCCTGTTCTCTTCCAGCTCTCTACCGCTGGTATCCCGCTGACGCTGCAGTCCCTACGCCATTGTACCTGCCTGATAGCCGAGGGGGGAGAAGGACTTACCGGACTTCGCTCAACGGAGCCAGGAAACCACAAGCCCCAGGATTCCCTGTGCGTGGGCGCCAGGGAGTGAGGTCACCACGCGCCGGGAGGCGCATAAACGGCGGCCCGGTGCTGAGCCCCCTGTTCTCTTCCAGCTCTCTACCGCTGGTATCCCGCTGACGCTGCAGTCCCTACCCCATTGTACCTGCCTGATAGCCGAGGGGGGAGAAGGACTTACCGGACTTCGCTCAACGGAGCCAGGAAACCACAAGCCCCAGGATTCCCTGTGCGTGGGCGCCAGGGAGTGAGGTCACCACGCGCCGGGAGGCGCATAAACGGCGGCCCGGTGCTGAGCCCCCTGTTCTCTTCCAGCTCTCTACCGCTGGTATCCCGCTGACGCTGCAGTCCCTACGCCATTGTACCTGCCTGATAGCCGAGGGGGGAGAAGGACTTACCGGACTTCGCTCAACGGAGCCAGGAAACCACAAGCCCCAGGATTCCCTGTGCGTCGGCGCCAGGGAGTGAGGTCACCACGCGCCGGGAGGCGCATAAACGGCGGCCCGGTCCCTCGCCCCGCGAGGACGCGCGCGGGACGCGCCGGGAGAAGCCCGGGACAAGGGCGGGACCGTCTGTGGCCGTCCGGGGCCGGAGGAGGCCGGGCTGGGCTATCCCTCTAACTTCGTGTGTGAGAGTACCATCGTTCGGTCCTCCTGTTGAGTTAAGGTACAATATTACCTCTGTGTTGATGGTAATTGGGAGCATTGCCACGCTCGTATAGCAACTAAGGAGGCTGACTATAATTGTTGCAGTATTTTGTGTGCACTGGTGTTTACATAGGTTGTTCCCATTTAATTTTTGGTCTGGCACGCTTGTACTCATTTTTATGATCTCTTACTCTCGTTATGGCAAAAAATTACATCAAAGTTGCGGCTAAAGGGGGCTCGGGGACCTTGGATGCTTTCCTGAAGAAAGCGGAATCTGTTGTTGCCAGAGAAATCGAAATTGTAGAGAGGAGACTTTCTTTGGAACCAGTTTTATTGCCTAATTCTGGATCACAATTGGATGTACTTGCTGCTGACATTGACGTGAGGCTGGCTAGTTGTCCATCTGTTGTAGAGCCCGCATCAGAAGTTACTGATGCTGTTGCTCCACCTGTATTAGATCATACTGGTGGCTCTCTTCTCTCACCTCGAGCTACTCGCTCTGGCCAATCTCGAGTATCACTGGGCTCCACTACTAACTTAAACAAGGGTAAAAGAAAAGCGACTAAGGGCCCTAATGGAACTCGTCAAAAAGTAAAACAATGCCGGAATGAAAAGCCTGCTATTGACCTAGTTCCCCAGGATTGTACGCTGGCCCCCCTGGCACAGGGGAATAAGACTCTTGGGTTAAATGCTAATACTGCTCAGGTTTCTGTCATTTCTGCTGGTTTTAATTTGATTGAAATTTTAAAGCTTATGGATGAGCAATTGAAGGTTTCTCTGTCGCCGGTTTTGAATAGACTTGATAAAATTGACGATAGACTTACTTTGATTGAGCGGCATATAGCTGGTCAGGAAACATCATTATCAAACCGTAATCTACTGGAGAGACCCATCTTATCTGGAGCTATTTCCAGAGTATCCGACCTAGCCGATTCTATGATATCCACTGTTGTAGGTGCTACTAATCCACCCGCAGTGGTCCCTGAACCATCTGGGGGTGTTATTGCGAGACCTCGGGATATGTTAAGGAGAGTAAGTTTGCCCCCTACACAGGTAATCAAGGAATTCCCCCTGCATTTGCCACCAGAGGCTTGTCCTTATACTGTCATCCTGGCAAACGTTCCAGCTCCCACTGATGGGAAGGAAGAGAATTGGTCCTCCTTGAGGAACAAAGCCCTACATTTTTTAGCTGGAAAGACTGTTTTGGGGAGTCACCTTTTTGAGTGTTTTAAAATGGTAAGAAGGGTCCCCTGGGTTGGGAAGTTAAATAAGACACTTAAGGGTGACTGTGTTGTGGTGAGTTTCAGCTCCCCTGAATTGGTAGCCAACATTTTTAGACAGGCAGGGACGTCTAGATTACATGAGGATTATGTGAACATCCTCCCATTGTTTTTTTTTTATCCACCTCATTTACAGAGATGGAGTGGGAACAGTGGTTCTATTGTTCAACCTGTCCCTGCGACTAGGACTTTGGCCCTTAGTAACAGATACGAGGCCCTTAGCTCTCTGGACATAAATGACTGACTCTATGTAGTTCATACCCAGTCTCTGGATATTGAATCCAGTGGGTCGTGTATGGAAGAAGAGGGAAACGTGATGCCTGTTAATTATAATACCGTTCTTTACGGTTTTGGTGATTGTCCCGCTACCCGAAAAACTTATCGGGATAACGGTACTATCCGGCCGATAATTACTCAAGATGATCAGGCCAAGGTTCCCGCTGGCATATTCAATCATGTGCCTGTTGGGCCCCTTGTCAGCGAGGAGGTAGTGGACCCCTTTTCCCAACCATTGTCCTTGGGAAATAGCGTGGTACAAGTTAATGGTCCTGAGGGGGCAAACTTATCAGTAAATAAGGTCACAACTTTGTCATGGAATATAGCTGGGTTGAGAGCAAAAAGAGAGGATATATGTTGGAAGTCATTTCTCTCTACCTTTCACATAATTGCACTGCAAGAGACGTGGGAGGCTAGAGATTCTTTTTATTTGGACGGGTTTGAGTCATTTATTAAATATGCTGTGTCCTCATCCTCGGGGAGACCTAGGGGTGGTCTCTTGTTGTTATTCAGTCTTAAGTTGATGTATAGCACTGAACTTGTTGAGACTAGTTCACCCAATATATTGGCGGTTAAAGTTGCAGGTGATAATTTTCCGTCAATATTGGTTGTGAATTTTTATAACTCATATACGAGGACGGAGGAATTGGAGCATATAAAGGCCTTATCCTCCTTTTTGGATGATTTTGATGCAAACAATGTTACACCTTATTATTTGTTATTGTTGGGCGATTTTAATATTCACATAAGCCAATCTAATTGTTCTGGAAATTTTAATCAGGTCTATTGCCCGCAGGAGGAAGCCCATTTTGATCATTCAAAGGGGGGGACGTTTCTAGACAGTATTGTATCTGCCTTCAATTTATTTGTGCCAATGCAGAATTTATTATTTCCTGTCCCCACATTTACTGGTCAGGGCCACAACAGTATTATTGATCATATCTTAATTTCTTGTACTTTGAAGGATCGGATAGGTCCTTTTTGCGTCATTCCAAATGCCCTAAGTGATCACAATCCCCTATCTTTGGAATTAAATATTAATGCGGTGATTAGGCCTAATTATAGGACTATAATTTCTAATTCAAACATAGTCCCTATTAAACAGGGAACACGCCTGAGATGGGATGTTATCACTCCGATTGATTTTCTAGATAAATTATATCACAGTAATTTGGAGGATTTTAATATCTGCATAGCAACAGAATCTAAACCAGGGGATATTCTTGGTGCCTTTGAGAGAATAACCAGCCAGATTATGGATAATCTAACCCTCATCGGGAAACCAAGACCTAAGAAGCATAAAAACTGGTTTGATCAGGCATGTAGTAGTGCGCACTCCGCTCTTTTACTGGCCTTAAAAGATGGTGCGAAAGATACCAGCAGGATTGCGGAGGCAAGAAGATCCTTCAAAAAAACACTAAAGGCAAGGAAAATTTGTCTGAAAAACATGGCGTGGGAAGAATTGTCAGACGCTAGTGTCTTAAAAAGTAGTTCCCAATTCTGGAAAGTAATTAATAGCCCACTTTTTAATGAATTGGAAAATTCTATTAATGATTGTCTTATTTCCCCAGACAAATGGGTGTCTCATTTTAGTGGGCTTTATTCTGAAATTCCAGAACAGAATCCAGTAAATTTTGGGGATATTAATCAGTCATCGAAAATTAATTTCAATGAGGCTGAAGTTTGGGACGCCATCGAGTCAATGGCAAAGGGCAAAGCACCTGGCCCCGATGGCGTTCCCGCAGATTTGTACAAGGCAGATTCAAAGTACTGGGCGAAACTTTTAACCTCAGTTTTTAATGCGGCAGCAAAGGAGGGTGTTCCCCGTTCTTGGGGTAAGGCCGTGATAGTACCAATATTTAAAAAAGGTGCTAGAGAGGATCCGGTTTGCTATCGGCCTATTTCTCTTCTAGATTCCGCCATGAAAATAATGGGCAAAGTTGTCCTAGCAAGGTTAACAACTTGGTTGGAGGACAACTCCATTAATTCGGACCTCCAATATGGGTTCAGAAAGGGAAGGAGCACGGTGGGTCAATGCCTTAATTTGCATCTTATTATTGGGAAGTAGACAATTGCGAAGCAGGGGGTCTTACATTTAGCATTTATGGACCTGTCTACTGCTTTTGATTTGGTTAATCGCCAAAAATTATGGGCTTCCCTGGCACTTATGGGTCTTGACCCTGTGCTGATTTCCTTTTTAGCACTCATACACGAAGATACTACTGCGGCGGTCCGTTATAATAAGGACGGGAATCTATCTGAAGCCTGGCAGGTGAAGCGTGGGGTAAGACAGGGGAGCATTCTTGCGCCCCTGCTTTTCTCGCTTTATATTAACAACCTGGGGGAAGTTTTGTCCTCATCTAGTAAAGACATACCAAGAGTAGGTACTAAGTTGATTCACGCTTTGTTGTATGCGGATGATACGGTCTTGCTGGCAAGAACTGCGAGAGGCCTTCAAGCCCTTTTAAATGGTTTTAACGATTTTATGGTCTCCTTGGACTTAGTAATAAATTTTAAAAAATCACATTCAATGACAATAGGAGATGGAGCTGCAAAAAAGGTGAAATTTTTCTGCAACGCGCAGGAGCTTACCAAAGTGCAGACCTTTCCATATTTGGGGGTCACCTTTGATGACAGAGGATCATGGGTCACGCAACGTGCTCAGAAACAACATTCTCGCTAGGGCAACCGGAGCCTTGTTGGGTTTTGCAAAACGGTTGGGCTGCAAACCCTTGCCCGCGATTTTGAAGATATATAATGCTAAGTGCGTGCCTATGGCCCTGTATGGCAGTGAGGTCTGGGGCTATACGTCGCCAGTTGAGATTCAATTAATTGAGAATGCCTTTTATCGGAAACTATTGTCATTACCCGTTTCTACTTCAATTTTTAATATCCATGAAGACTTAGGGGCTGAGTACTTAATGGATCAGATTTCTGTTGCCCCATTAATGGGTTGGTTAAGGGTTTGGGCGCAGCACCCTCCAAGCCTAAACCAGCTCATTATACAAGATTGTCTGGTTCTTGACAAAGCCTTGTGTATTCCTTGGCTGCGTTATATTAAATCTAAACTGGAGACTCTTGGCTATTTAGAATTATTTGATAGACCATGCGAGTTGTCTAAATCAGAAATAAAAGATTTTAAGTCTCAGTTCATGTGCAGGGCAAAGTTGTTGAGAGAAGGCGAGGAAGTGTGCAAACCATCGGTTAGGAGATTTGTCATGTTAAGTATGGGCAATGTGATTCAGCCATACTTGACCTATATAAATAATCCATTTCACTTGTTTTTATTGATTAGGTTTAAACATGGCATGTTACCTTGGCTCCTAGCTCACCCGAAGGGCTTTTTTAAAGAGGGCACCTTGGGCCTTTGTCCTTGTGATAATGCCTCTGAACAAAATACGCTGCATATGATTTTTTTCTGTAAATTTTACATTTTGCAACGTAAAAAATGTATTCGCCCCATTTTTAAGAACTGTCACTTTGAGCAAGTGAGGCCCGCGTTGGTATACTTGCAAATGCTGGGTTCTCCTTTTGTCTGTTTTGGAGTTGCCAGCTACCTTACTGGGGCTATTAGAAGTAGAAACCGAATGTAGTTTAATATATCTTACCCCCATTTTTAGTACGTTTGATAGTCTGAGACTGGGCCTTTTTTTCTTTCTTTTTTGAAACTATAAAATAGTTTTATAATTTCTGGCTTGTCTTACTTTTTAATGTTAATGTTCGCCAAACATGTTTTATGTATAATTGTAAATTGTGTATTGTTTGAAATTCCTTTGTAAATTATTCTCAAGTGTAACTATTTGCAAATGAAATTTTGTGTATGCTTTGATGGTTTTAATTATTAACCGAATAAAGCTATTGTTGACTGACTGACTCTGGGCACTTTACCACTGCTGATCAGTGCTAAAGTGCATATGCTCTCACAGTACATTTTGTTTATGGATTGGCGTTTCCATGATTGGCTTATTTGATTACATACTAAGTCCCTAGTACACTTCACTGTGTGTACCCAGGGCCTGTAAGTGAAATCCTGGTAGTGGGCTGGCAGCACTGATTGTGCCACCTACGCAAGCAGCCTGTTAAAAGGGTCTCAGACCAGTCACTGCAGTGTCTGCGCCCACTTTCTACTGTCATGGCAAGTGCATCCACTTGCCAGGCCCTAACCTTCCCTTTTATTACATGTGAGTCACCCCTATGGTATTAGGCCCAAGGTACCCCTGTGGGCACGGTGTAGTGTATGTGAAAGGTAGAACATGTACTGGTGTGTGTGACATGTACTGATAGTGAAATATAGGATATTTAGTTTTATACTATGGAAAGGCTATCTGTCCCATAGGATAGAATGTGAGTTCATTTATAACATCTTATAAGTATAACTTCCCATTGAGACAAGGTAGAAAGATGGAGTTTAGTATGCCTGAATTCAGTATATAAAAATGCATTTTTTTGAAAAGATGATTTTTATGTTGTTGTGTTTGAAAATACCACTTTTAAAAATTGGGTATTGTCTTGCTTAGCCACCCTGCATGCCTCTGCTGGTTTGTGGATAGACTGTCTGGCTTTGGAGTGACAGGGGCTGAGGATGTGCATTGTTTTCAGATAGCCACTGAGGGGACTGAGGTGTGTCCTGCCTTTACTGGATGAGTCAGGCTGGCCTGGGTTGAATAGACCTGGGCTGCATGTAGAGTGGTGGGAGAAGACTTCCCCTGCACCTGAATAGGCCTGGTCTGCCTTGGAAAATGCTGTCCGCACCTCCTGCCAGGAAGCTGGACCAGAGAGGGCAGAACTGGTTTGGACTGAGCACAGAGCCTCTCTGCCACAAGAGAACAAAGAGACATTGAGTATAAATACTGGGGCACAGACCCCAGGACTTTAGATTACTTCTGGACTCAGAAGGAACCTCTGCCAAGGAGAAGAGTTGGGAAAACTGAAGGAGAAGTATTGCCCCTTTGCTGTGTGGGGTTGGCCTGCAGTGGTTGTTTATGCCAAGGAGAGGACCAAGACTTTGCTGTGTGCTGTGTATCCTGCTTGAAGACTGATGGAGCGGATAAAATATTTCCTTTTTATATACCCAATTCATTTATATATGTTTATATTAAAATGATGAATGATTAATTATAATAATAGTTTGATGTGAAAGAACTAAACCAACCATATTAACAGAAAGAATACACGTGGGAATGCATTTGCATGGCTAAAATAATAGGTGAACTAAGTTTGTATGCATATTAAAACAATAAATGTTTCTTGAGTAATGTTAATGTGATCTGCGCTTAAATAAACCAGCATTAACGGCTTTGGATGTTGCATATGGCTAGATAAATGCATACACATAAGGGTATTAGCAAGGGAATAACACTGTTTTAATCATTTTCATGTATTAATTACGATTTTTGTGTTTCTTTGCTTAAGTTGACTATTCTGGCCTACCAAAAGATGGCCGCCGACTGAAACCTAACTGAAGTACATTACTTCATCATTTGAACAATGGAGAAAGGCGCCTGCACTGACTTCGTTCGTGTTCCTTGTGTGACTGGTCAGACCATGCCCATGAAGACAACCCTGGGCGAGGTGCCAATGCCCCTGAACGTGAAGAAAATGTTACAATTGGGAATATGAACTGTCGAACCCGACCTGGTCTCAACGAACTGATACATTTAGGACCACGGATAATTCTTTCCCATACATTTGCTTTGAGACTTTTTCCGCATGAGAACATTTGAAAATGTTTCCTGATGTGCCAATCATATTCCTGGGAAATGAGAAATGTAACATTTGAGATGTAAATTTTAGTATAAATATTAGTAGACTAGAGAGGTGTAGATCAGCTGCTGACGGAGAACCGATGATCAGAGCTCCTTATGCTGACGGAGAGGACGGTGACTTTATATGATAAACAAGAACTCTGACGAATTTACTGAGGACCAGTTCTGACTTTGAAAATGACAATTAGCCAGAATAGGTAAATATGACAAAAGATGATATTGCATTATTAAGATTTAACCTGCACTTAAATTAGATAAAGAAAAACATTATTTGAATTAATGTGTCAGGTGATTATTTCATTGAAATGTTTATTGATTAATTTGAGAGTTAAAGTCTCATTGAACCAAATAACAACTAAATGATTCGATCGACCTATTGATGGAGGAATTGTTAGGGTGATTCAGGAGAAGTGGGTTTCCTCTATCAAAGGAAGCAGTTTGGTTCGGAATTAATGTCCCTTTGTAGGCACGGATAGTTTGAGAGAATGAATGTTGGTGTTATGGGCCCCACCAGCGTATGATGTGTGTATGTGCGTATGACTGAGAAATCATTCTGTCAGTGGAAGTAAGGGGAAATTGAGTAACCCGAACTGCACCAGTATTTCTGGTAGCTAGAGATGGTTTTTATTGTTTTGGTTTAATGATTTGCATGTATATAGCTTATCGATTATTGATTGGTATTGATATATGTACTAACACTAGATGTTGAAGTCGTATTGAGTTTTATGTTGTCTGTACGGCTTCTGGGATGTAGGAAGTCGGGAATTGGTAACAGTTCCGTAGCAGAGCAGAGGTAAGCGCTGCTCTCGGGAAAGATGGGGTGGTTGCCCATAGGTAAACGGGAGAAACGTGTGACAATTGAAGTTGCACGACGCATTGTCTGAGTTCGATTCGGTAGCATTGCTGAGTGTTACCATTAGTGATATTTTCTGTGTGAGAAAAGTGTGAATGATAGCAAAGGGTTACCTGTGAAATTTTGGTCTTAGGTACCAGGAAACCAATTGGCATACCGATAACGCTTATCACTGAAAACGTAGCAGGTGTTCTCTGAGCTTGTTAGAAGGACAAAGTAGAGGTAAGTGCTGCTTTGTTAACGTATGTCAAAATTCTGTAGTAGGACAGACTGTTCGCTGTTCTCAGAAAAGACAAGATTCTGTGCGAATATACTACATTTTCTTGTGTGAAAGTGCGTGAACAAATAGCATTCAGGTTAATTGTGAAACTCTGGGTTTATTTCTCAGGAGGATTGGGTCTCCAACTATGTGTCTTACATACTAGAGAAACTGTTAATTGATGCTTGGTAGAAGGGTGAAGTAGAGGGATGTGCTATTTTGCCAACGGATGTAACGATTCTGTAGTAGGGCAGAGGTAAGTGCTGCTCTCGGGGAAACAGGATTCTCGTAATGTGGTAAATATTTAAATTACCTGTACTATTTTTTATGCGGTAAAGTCTAGTAAGAATAACTCAGTCAAAATAAGAGGCAGAATCCGTGGTATTAGAGGTTCTGAAAAGGGCTTTATTCCTTACAAAGGAATTATAGTTTGAACCAGGCAATCTTATTCCATCACCACGAAGGTTCAGGAAGGGATAGGCAATACATTATTGACAAGTAACAATATATATATGAAAAGCATTGCATTAAGACAGATGCAGGAGGCGTAACAGCTGATAATACAGATAAGAATACACATACGTAATGAAAATAGGCGTAAATACAGGCGTATACTAGAAACGTCATTTAAAATGATGTCACAAGTGGGTGGATCCATAAGAGAATCCTGCAGTGTCAGCAGAAATATTTGGCAGAGATGCGCGCGCAGCCGCATGACGTGTGATTGACGTGCAACTAGAGGGTGAAGGGGAATTGACATTTAGCTCTACATGTGGAGACAGAAGTCTGGGGGGTCAGGTCAACCTAATCCCAAATCGTATCTAATATCTTTGTTTAAGGAACTGTTTTATCCAAAAGGAAAGGTCTCTCGGACGGAATCTATTCTATACTGACTGTTAGTGCATGTACAAGCGTCTGTGTCTACATGAGATGCGAGGGGGCAGGAATCTTCCATGGTAACAGGGGCTATGAATTACTTGCATAAAGACAGCGAGGCCGGGCCCTTTTCTCGGTAGCTGGAAGGATGTTTACCTAAACTACTAGACAGGAATGCATTGGATGTGGAGCGGAGCAGATAACTTGAAGGCTGAATACAGTTTTTGGCAGGCAACAGGCCGCGTCAGGCACCGCTAGCCGCGCAGGGAGTAAGACAAAGTTCATGGACACGGATGCAGGTCCAGGCTGGAGCATTTCAGAGGCAGAAGCAGGAAAAGGCTTGATGACAGAATTCAGGGCCTACTCGCCTGAACTGTAAAACTAGAAAAGTGAACCATATAAAGTCGGTGGCCAATCATACTTAGGAATGGAATATTTGACCCATTCATGGCGGATCTGAAAGAGGACATGTTGACGTTGGACGCACATGCATTTGCGTCTTCATAGCTGGAACTGGAGGGAACATACATGTACTTGTAGCATGTACATGGAGCCGTTGGGGTCTAAGATAGGGGACATAACTGGTCATAAAATTCATATTTCCTCATTCCCTCCTTGTCCCCTACGGACCCTTATGAAATATCCATCTTCATCAATCCATCAATCTGTTCATATAGCATCATTTGTTCTTCTTTCTTCTTCCGGAATCTTGAATGAAAATTTGAAGGCGGGATACACGATGTGGCACACAGACCACAAATCGCTGGCCCACATTGTAGACATAAGCAACAACTGAATAGTATGAGAAAGCCAATACCTAGGAAGGATAGGATCCTCCATCCCCAGGCTGACAACACGCTCCAGAACCAACCGGACCAAGTCCAGGTGCCTGGATTCTGGTGTATCTGGCTTACGATCTTATGAAGTCGAGTTATGGCCTTATATACTGACGGCGCGTTTTCTGGTATGAAAACACAGCAACTTGATCCGATGACCCTACAAGCTCCGCCCCTATCGGCCAGAATGACATCAAGGACAAGACGATTTTGAAGAACAACAATCCGCATCGCAGACTGCTCCTCTGTTAAGTTGCCTAAGGCGGAAGTAGTTTCATTCACTACTGCTTCAAGGGTTCTAGTTAATCTACGTATCAGCTTACTATTAGTGACTGTACCTATGTAGGGAAAGAAACCTTTATTGAAATCTGTGTATTGCTCCCATGCTGTTTCGGTGTAGTCGACAATCGGGAGATCTCTCTGCTGTCTATTGTGTACTAAATGGGTATTCCTATGATAATCAGGCGGGGCTAGGAAAACAGGTGGTAGAAGGAATGCAATGTAACAGGTACCATCCCAATCTAGGGGTAGGCGTATGTATGCGGTGTGACCACAGACGAAATAGGAGTGACGAGAAGCTCTAAATGTAGACTTGCCTTTATCACTGAATTCTATTACAGTGATACATTTACTATGGCCCATGTGTATTGAACCATTCTTTCTTACACATAATTCGCCTCTAACTGGAAATACTGACATAGCGGGCAAGATTGGTGTAGCTTCGGATTCAATATTCAGGATCATAAGATTAAGTGTAAAGTTACCTAATCCATATACTTCATTTTCTAGATCAGTTCCTGTTCTTTTGGGAAGTCCCTCCTTGTTAGGGTAGCAGACTTTAAGTAAAACTAGGTTCAGGTTTCCCCAAACCCAGTTGTCTTGATAAACTACTGAATTTGAATCTAGGGAATTAATCAAACTAAACCATGCTCCACAGGAGCCATTGTGTGTGAATGGATACGGAAAGAGGGGCAGAACTCCCCTATATTTCTGATAGGGAGGGAGTCGGCCACATATCCAACAATTTGTAGCATTGCTGGTCTGATGAGAATGATGTAACATACTAATGAATGTGTTGTTGCGCAGCGCAAATCTATAGGACAACTCATGCGGGGGTAATTCGCTAAAAGAATGTTCGGCAGTAGCATTGAAAGCACGCTTGGAAATAGGGTAATACATGTGTAATAATATACTGGCAATGATAGTCAGAAGACTTAGAAAAAACATAATTAACAATGTCACTATGCAGGGACTACGAAGTGATTTACAGTACGCATGTTTCTTGAGCTGTTTCTGTCTATTTCTCTCTCTATTTCGGTCTAGAGGATACATGTCAGAGACAAATTCAACCGATTCACCTTGGAGAGGACTTAAACAATCAAATTGTCTGACTTGCTAGACCTTAGTTTCAGTTTATAGTTTTCCTTTTCTGTCTTGTCGACCAGGGGGAGTTTTGAGTCAGTCTGTGAGGGAATGCAGGGCTGATAATTCAAGTCGGATGATAGTCCATGAAATTTTTTGATATGGCTCGAGTGCAACCACCCTTTACGTCCCTCAATCTTCACAGCTGTCCTTGTGGTCAATAAGACGAGTTTAGGCGACTGCCAGCGAGGCTCCAGCGGGTTCCTTCTGTCGAAGTTCCTTACAAGTACAATATCTCCCGGAACCACGTCATGGGGCTTCACCTCAGTGTTATCGGGAAAAGCTGCAGCTACCTGTGAACGACAAGATTGTAGTGCAGACATCAAGGAAGCCAGGTAATCTGTCAGCATATTACAATCAACATCAGTTATTTTACGAGGTATAGGCGTCCCCCACATATTTGGTGGTCTACCGAAGATCACCTCATACGGGGATAGCCCTGTTCGAGAGTGTGCTACCATTCTCATGTAAAAGAGCGCAACCGGTAAAGCTACTATCCAGTCGACACCTTTTTCTCTACATACTTTGGACAGTCTAATTTTCAGAGTTTGATTATGTCGCTCCACGAGACCTGCTGCCTCGGGATGTCGGACACAGTGGAATTTCCATTGGTAGCCTAACAGAAGTGAAACATGTTTCATTAGCTCGGATGAGAACGGCTGGCCATTATCTGAGTACACGATACGGGGCAAACCATACCGTGGGAAGAATTCTCGAACTAACTGTTTGGCAGTAGTCGGGGCAGTGTAATCTGAGACGGGATACGCCTCTGTCCACCGGGAAAGAGCGCATACAACTACGAGGACATATTTGAATCCTCGACATCGTTCCATCTGGATATAATCCATCTGGAGGACTTCAAAAGGGTGATCGGGGGGTTGAAATCCACCCTGTTCTACAGGTACGCCTTTTCCTGGATTGAACTGACAACAAATCATGCAGGTACGTACTTTCTGTTTAGCTGCTGCTCGCAAGTGTTTATTGAACCAAATGTGTTGAATGCTGTCTAGCATAGCTTTCTCTCCTAGGTGCGCTGGACTATGTATTGTGTTAATGATGACCTGAACCATTGAGTCGGGGAGAAACCATATAGATTTTCCCTTCGTCATCCATCCTTGATCCGTTTGGATCCCTCCTAATTCAGTCCATCTCTTTATTTCTTCTGGTGTAGCATGTGTCTGTATGTCAATTACATCAAGGGCGGGATCCTTAACTGTCATGCAGTGTGTTGGTGTCGGAACTATTGTCTTTGTCGTGTCAGTTGGATGAGTCTGATTCTGAGTAGTCTGTTTAGCTGTTCTGTCAGCTAGGTCGTTACCCTGAGAAATAATGTCAGTCACTTTTGTATGGGCTTTACACTTCATAATCGATATTGCAGTCGGCAGATGTATTGCATCTAACAGAGCTTGAATAAGGGGACCGTGCTGGATGTGGGCACCGTGAGAAGTTAAATAACCTCTCTCTCGCCAAAGTACGCCGAAGTCATGGACGACTCCGAATGCATAACGTGAATCTGTGTATATGTTGACTTTCTTATTTTTGGCTTGAATACAGGCTTGTGTCAGAGCGATAAGCTCTGCTGCTTGAGCTGACAAGGTATCGATACAATTCGTTTCAATAATTTCAGTATCTGTTGTGACTGCATAAGCGGCCACTAACTCTCCTGTATTTGTTCTCATGCATGAACCATCTACATATAATGTCAGGTCTGGATCTGATAATGGAATATCTGTCAAGTCTTGTCTGGGTTTCGTCGTAATAGTAATAACTTCAATACAATCATGTGCCAATGGGTCTGTTCCACTTAATGGCAAAAGTGTGGCAGGATTTAATGTACTACAACGTCTGATTTCTATGTGTGGCTGGAACAATGTCAATTCATAACCCGTCAGTCTTGCTATAGTCAAGTGTTGTGTTTGGGTCCGGTTCAAGAGAACCTCTACTGCGTGTGGTACTTGTACTGTCAATTGATGTCCTAACACTATGGCATCGCTTTGTCTGATTGCTAAAGCTGTTGCTGCGACTGATTTCAGGCACGCAGGAAGAGCCTGAGCTACGGGGTCTAATGTACTAGAAAAATAAGCACATGGCTTGTGTGATCCTGCTTGTTTCTGCGTTAGTACCGACTAAGCAGTACCTTCACGTTCTGTAACAAAAAGTGTAAAACGTTTGCTGTAACATGGCGTTGCTAAAACAGGTGCCTGGCATAAAGCTTTCTTTAAGCTTTCAAAAGCTTGTGTATGTTCCTGAGTCCAAGGGAGGACAGTCGATGTCGCTGCCTCCTGTGTTGTCAACTGAATGAGTGGTTTCGCTAGAAATGCATATTGAGGGATCCACTGCCTACAGTACGAAGTGAGGCCTATGAATGCCCGTACCTCCTTTTGTGTCTTGGGTGGCGGCATGTTAACAATTAACTGGATACGGTCGGGTGTAAGCTGTCTTCCCCCCTTGGACAGCAAGTGCCCAAGGTACACAACTTGCTGGACACAGAATTGCAGTTTCGAAGGGGACACTTTGTGCCCCTTGTCGGCTAAGAAATGTAAAACCGTCAGTGATGCTTTTTCACATTCAGGTTCGTTTCGTGCGGTGATCAGCAGATCATCGACGTATTGAAGCAGGGCAGTGTTAGCTGGCATGTGAATACTGTCAAGTTCTCTTTTCAGTGCTTGGCTATAGATGCTGGGGCTTTCTGTGAATCCTTAAGGTGCGCGTGTGAATTTAAAACTTCGTCCATTTAAACTGAATCCGAACAAATATTGGTTTTCCGGATCGATTGGGACGCTAAAGAAAGCGTTCTTGAGATCAATTACAGTAAAGAACGTTGCTTCTGAATCTATGGCTGTTAGCAATGAAGAGATATCTGGGACCACGGGGTATTGTGGTACAATACATTTATTTAATTCTCGCAGATCAATAACTAATCGATATACGGGTGGTGCTTTTGGATCAGTTCGTTTAAGAATCGGAATTATCGGGGAATTACATACATTGGAGTCCGTTTCTACAACCACTCCTTGTGCAATGAGCTCGTCAATGATTTGCAGCAAAGCCACAACAGCATCTGGGGGTAACTTGTATTGTCGTATTCGTGGTAGTACCACTCCTGTTTTGAGTGTGACTCGATATGGTGTAATGTGCATACAACCTACATCAGTGGGGCCTTGTGCCCATAAATGTGCAGGTAGATTCTGTAACCGGTGATCCATGTCTCTAGACACGTAGTGACCCTTAAAGTCACGCAAAAAGAGTCGCACTCCTTCCGGAGAACAACATATTACAGCTCCTAGAGCCTTCAAAGTTTTTATACCTAACAAGTTTTCTGGACATGATTTCGTAAGCAATAGATCTGTAGTCCGTGTTAATGGACCGACTGTAAATGCAAGTGGTTGCGATACTTCGTTAATAGTAGGCTTTCCTGAAAAACCAAGGGAAATATTTTGTGAGCCTGAGAGGGGTGCCCCTGGGACTTCGCTGTGACTGATAGTTGTTCTACTTGCCCCTGTATCGAGTAGAAACTTTCTGTCTTTCCCTAATACTTGACTCTGTACGTAAGGACCCTCTTGATCTACGGGAACCTCAATAAGGGGTAGGCCAACTTTCCTCTCTAGGCTATTTCATGTGTAGCGCTGATACTCTGGATAGTCATTTTGTGCATACTGGTACATTTGTTGTGTCGTGTTTTGTATTGCAGCAATAGGCTGTGGCTGTTGTTGTGGTTGTTGTTGTGGTTGTGGTGCGGTCTGTTGTACAGCTGGCATAGGCTGTATATTCTGAGGTACTTGTTGTTGGATCTGATACTGTCTAGGCGGACGTGGTCTCTCTTTCGTTATACCCGTAGAGATATTATGTTTCAGAACTGCACAATCGTGTATATAATGACCTGGCTGTTTACAATAGTTGCATGTCCCTCTAACAGGACCTACTGAATCATTGGACTGTGTCGTACCCTTTTTATGACCGTCAGCTGGAACTGACTGAGCAACAAGCATTTTCATTTTCGTGTCTTTCATACGTCTTTGTTCATGTTCTTGTTCTTCTCTAATTCTATTGTGATGATATTGTAACATTTGTAACATCTGTGACGGTGTGTTACCTTGCCAAGTACTCTCGAATTTTAATACTCTACTCTTAACTTGGGGCAGGGAATTTTCAACTAATTTTGTCACAAACAGATGTGGATACGATTCACTACTTGCTTTTATGCCACTATTAATACCAAAACATTTTTCAAATCGGGAATAGAAATCACTAGTGTCTTCATCTTGTTTTTGTTTACAGGCTGAAATTGCACCCCAGTCTTCCTTTTTCGTAGTTAATAAACGTGGTAGTACCTGCACTAATAATCCTGGTAATGCTGTAGTCTTTTCCCCAAGCCCTGAACCTGCAGCTCGGGCCTTTTCTTCGTTTTCTAATGCTGTCCAATCTATCTTTTGGTCTCCAACCTCCCATTCCTTTTCTTTGAGTTTCTCGTAAATACCGGCAGGCAATAAAACTTTCAATATTTTCATAATGTCGGGATAAGTATACTCTCCCATGAGTAACATGTCTTTTATCTCACGGTGGAAACCTGCTGGGTCTTTGTCATGGCTAGGTACTACTTTCTTCATTTCTAATAATTCAATTTTAGTTATGGGCGCGTACACAAACACGCGTTTAAAATTATTGTCTTCACCTCTTATTGGGTGTACTTCGCGTAAGGGATTCTGTCTGTCTATGTGGTACGTTTTTCTTTCCAACTTGGGGGGAACTGAAACATGTTCTGGGCATACGAAGACAATGTACTGGTGTCGATATTCTAGAATTTCTTTAATTAAATCAGTACCTGAACCTCTCCATTTATTCGTGAGTAATTCTATCAGTATATCAGGTAGGGGACCAGGATCGGAGTGTTGGCTTCTATATAATATAACGAGGTGTTGTATCATGTATATACCAGCTAAACGCTGTTCGTCTGGGGTAAGATTCAAAAACGTGTGTGCTAACGCATCATCACTGTATTTTTCAGAACTGTCAGCCCATTGTACTGCTGACCTGGCTAATTCTTGTTCATCCATAGAATCGAGCATATGATACCCCCTTCGGTCTCGGAGTAATTTATCAGCAGCCTGGAATAAGTGTTCAGGGGACTTCGCATTTAGGATAGGGGCTTGAAGATGTCTGTTACATTCTGGACGTATCGGACGTATCGGGTCATTAAAGTATCTGGTATTGTTACAAGGTCTTCCCCTACCTACATAAGCTATCGTTTCTAATTGTCCTGTGGGCATTTCTGATTCTTCCTCCTCCTCTCCCTCTGATTCAGTTTTGTCTGCCTCCAATCTGGCTTTATGTATTCGTTCTACTTCTTTGCGGATCTTCCGGCACATAGCTACTATACACGTCTGTTTATCATGTTTTCACTCAGATATATTCTGACCCCATCGGGTAAGTACTTGCATTTCATCCTGGTCTACCTCGGACCTATCTCTGTCTCTGATCAAGCAGTTTATGAAGAAACGTAACAGTTGTCTCTGTATATCCGCTTTCTGGTATTCCATGGCTTCGTCAATACTTTCAGGGCCTTGCCCTGTTTGGACAAAGCGATATATATTGTCTAAATGTTTAATCATTCCTGGTAGCGTCGTTAAATATATTGAAGCTCGTCGTATACGTAGTGATGATAGCAGCATTCTGTCATTTTTACCGGGCACTGGATCATATCTACAATCTACAAGATGTTCTTTAAACATGTCGGACGTTGCTATTTGGGGTGTACGTTGGTTTGCTAAATCTCTAAGAGACGATTTACTTCGTGATGGTGGCGTGGCAAAAATTGCTGTCGCACCTTCTGAGGTGCTAGGCACGAAAGGATTCGTGGGATGTAAGGTAGAGACTGTGGATGCAGGAAAAGCGGTGGAAACAGATGGACCTGTGGGATTGTGCGGAGGAGTTTGTGGTTGCGGAGTTGGGGGCGGATGTTCTCGGCTTTGAGCACCATCGACAGGTGGCGTGTGTGGTGGAACATTAACATATTCCGGAGCTACATCGTCTAAATAGGAGGAAAGGAAAATATCTTTTGCGGTCTTGGGATGTGCTTTAATTGGGAGTAATGGGGGTGGCAAATCTTTCGGTATTTCCGGGGTGGCCTTAGGTAAACCTTCGGCCAAAAGAGGATACATACCATTCATAAGAGTGTTTCGTTGTCTGTCTACTTGTTCTGTTTTTACTCGGATACCTTCCTCAACTAATACGTTTTCTCGGGCTCTATTTGAGTTCTCCCTACTTTTCTCTTCCAGTCTGAGCGCTTTCTCTGTGCGCCTATGCGATTCTTTACGCCATAACTCAATAGCATCTTTCTGTGACTGTCTGGCTTTCTTTTTCCATAATTCTTCTTCTACTCTCATGATGCAATCTGCATCCCATGTCCCAGCTGCGGGCCACCTCTGACTTTCTGCTAGATCCTTGGTGTAGTCCACCCATAAGTCAAGATATAATACGGCATCTAGGCCATGTTTATGATACATAAAATACCCTGGAGTGTCCCTAGGTGGAATGGGAACAGCTTCTTCGAGTACTCCTTTTCTAGTTTTGATCTGTCTTAATTTTGAAAAGAACGGCATCTTTACACCTTGCTACTTGATTCTTACTTGAACCGAACTTGAACACAATTAATACAATAAACACAATAATGAACACTCATTCATACCACAATTTGTGAACACAGTAAAACATTTAACATTTAACATTTAACTTTTAACGAACAATGATAATTAGAAGAAAACTAGTTACTGACATAATACTAATACTAGATAATATTGAATTATATACATGAACATACTGGATATACTGCTAAACAGTACAGATACACTGCTAAAACAGTGCAGACCGGATCTGTGTACCCAAACCCGTCAGGACCGGCACAAATTAATGTGCACGTCTAACTGCCTCCCCAGCAACGGTACTCACCGGGTAGCACGGAACGGAAGGCCTCGGAACTGAACTGAACTGGACCGGACTGGACTCGACTCGACTCGGAACTTCGGAACCTGGTGGGCCTCTGTATACCTCGGATCTTGCTCTCTCAGCTAGGCTCTGGTCGGGATACTTCGCACTTCTCACCGCCTCGTCTGGGTGTTGATCGCAGCCTCAGTCACCCCCGCTTGGCCGGAGGGAGATACAGGAAATCCTGCGGGTACGCGTTTTTGTCCGTCCAGCTGTGGCAGGAGACCGGGCCTGCAACGCACCTCCGGCGCGTGAGATGAGAAATTGTCCCTATTCGGGCGCCAATTTATGTGGTAAATATTTAAATTACCTGTACTATTTTTTATGCGGTAAAGTCTAGTAAGAATAACTCAGTCAAAATAAGAGGCAGAATCCGTGGTATTAGTGGTTCTGAAAAGGGCTTTATTCCTTACAAAGGAATTATAGTTCGAACCAGGCAATCTTATTCCATCACCACGAAGGTTCAGGAAGGGATAGGCAATACATTATTGACAAGTAACAATATATATATGAAAAGCATTGCATTAAGACAGATGCAGGAAGCGTAACAGCTGATAATACAGATAAGAATACACATACATAATGAAAATAGGCGTAAATACAGGCGTATACTAGAAACGTCATTTAAAATGATGTCACAAGTGGGTGGATCCATAAGAGAATCCTGCAGTGTCAGCAGAAATATTTGGCAGAGATGCGCGCGCAGCCGCATGACGTGTGATTGACGTGCAACTAGAGGGTGAAGGGGAATTGACATTTAGCTCTACATGTGGAGACAGAAGTCTGGGGGGTCAGGTCAACCTAATCCCAAATCGTATCTAATATCTTTGTTTAAGGAACTGTTTTATCCAAAAGGAAAGGTCTCTCGGACGGAATCTATTCTATACTGACTGTTAGTGCATGTACAAGCGTCTGTGTCTACATGAGATGCGAGGGGGCAGGAATCTTCCATGGTAACAGGGGCTATGAATTACTTGCATAAAGACAGCGAGGCCGGGCCCTTTGCTCAGTAGCTGGAAGGATGTTTACCTAAACTACTAGACAGGAATGCATTGGATGCGGAGCAGATAACTTGAAGGCTGAATACAGTTTTTGGCAGGCAACAGGCCGCGTCAGGCACCGCTAGCCGCGCAGGGAGTAAGACAAAGTTCATGGACACGGATGCAGGTCCAGGCTGGAGCATTTCAGAGGCAGAAGCAGGAAAAGGCTTGATGACAGAATTCAGGGCCTACTCGCCTGAACTGTAAAACTAGAAAAGTGAACCATATAAAGTCGGTGGCTTTATATTCCATTCCTAATCATACTTAGGAATGGAATATTTGACCCATTCATGGCGGATCTGAAAGAGGACATGTTGACGTTGGACGCACATGCATTTGCGTCTTCATAGCTGGAACTGGAGGGAACATACATGTACTTGTAGCATGTACATGGAGCCGTTGGGGTCTAAGATAGGGGACATAACTGGTCATAAAATTCATATTTCCTCAGTAAGAAAGGTCTTTTGCTATTCTGTGGTTAGCGGAGCAGACAAATGGAGATGTTTATATGTTGTAACTAACAGTATTGTTAATTTGAAACAAAATCTACCGAGTAGTTTTGTAAAGGAGGGGTAGATTGAAGACAGGAGTCAGGAGCAGGAGCTGCTGCAGCGACTGCTGACGTCAGGAACACCGCGCTGGGATTGGACAGCTAGTCAGAGGTGTAAAACGCTCTGGATTGGTACGTCAGTGTAAAGTCGCGCAGGGATTGGAGATTGTGACAGTGACATAGACGCTCCAGGATTGGTGCATTAGTGTGAGTCGCGCAGGGATTGGAGATTGTGACAGTGACGTAGACGCTCCAGGATTGGTGCGTGGGTAAGAGTCGCGTTGCCATTGGGCTGAAAACCGTACAGTCGAAGACAAGACTAAAGGGTTTGCGAGAGAAAGGAAGATGTATTATCATTCACCTGAGAAAAAGAAGAAATCCTTGTTTAGTAAAATAAAAGGATGGTTTGTGAAAGACCAAGAGATTGTGACTAGGGAAGGACAGTTACTTCCTCCGACGAAAACACCTGCATCCTTCATGGTTGCGAAATATGGGTACCATACTTGCATTTGGTTAGACAATTGGGCAAAGTATACAAAGGAAGACGGAGTTTTAGCGTTTCCCGAAAATGGTTCCTTTAATTTGGCAATTTTAAGGAATTTACGGGAGAGGATGATGAGCTTAGATCCATGACCTAGTCCTATGCAGTTTGAGGCTTTGACAGAGTGGGAAGACGAGATGCATGAGCGAGAAAAACAGATAAATGGCAGTAGATATAGATATATGTTCGGATGGCCAAATGATCGCGAAACTCATTGTGATCGAATGAGAAGGTGGCGAGCCGCAAGTATGACTGAAGGACTGTTTCCCATAAGAGCTGCAGGGGAAAGTGAAGAAAGGAAATGCATAGAGAAAAAACATAATGTAGAACCTAGAAGATATGGAGCAAATGAGATAGAAGATGATGTCCTAGATGATATGTTTTACAAAAGCCCACCTCCGTACAGGAAGGAATCAGAAACGCCAACCGCAGGTACACCAGTGAGGATAAGTCTGCGAATCATTAAGACAGAAGTTACGACTCCGGAGGTAAAAAGAAGGAATTCCCTTAGGGAAAGGGCGATGGAACATAAGGTTGAGAGTGAAAATTCGAGGGAATTAGCAAAAACCACGTTAGAACTGACAGAGAAAATAAGAGAATTAACTAAGAATCTAGAAGCAGTTACAGGCCCGGTAACCATAGGTCCAGTTATGCCCATTTTTGAGAAGCAGAAAGAAAGTGAGCATGGTCTAACAGTTCCGTATGTGAGCAATAGACAAGCGGAACCACCGCTGATGAGAGCAAAAGAGAATCCTTGGAGACACACCATGAGTGAAGGTGAACTACATGTGTCAAATAACCCGTTTCATAATGCCGATACTGTAGAAAGAAGCAGAATGGTAGGGGGACCAATATTAGAACCACAGAGAATGACAGAACCAGGGAATGTAGAAAAATCAGTAGCTATAACTACAGACGAATTGAGCGAATGGCTGAAGGGCTTGCAAGGTAAAGAGAAGGAATCCCAAACTATTGATGTGGCAATATTACGCATGGTATTAGAAGAACTAATAGTAGGGACTATCCCTACAGAAAAGCTGAAAAATTACCAGGATGAGGAATTGTTATTCCTATGTAAAAGTATCACTTGGAGAGCCAAGAATTTACATGACAGGCTAGCAGAAATAGCAAGTGAAATGGGCATTGACATGGACAAGGTAAAAGCTTTACAGAAGCCTTACCGAGTGGATTTCACGGAAAAGGATATTGAAAATCTGAACACTGCAGGACGAATAGGGCAGATTAAGGACATAATCACAGTATTGAGGAAGTGGGGAGATGTGGACAAATGGAAAAGCAGGTGGTATAGGAAACGGGATGATACCTCAGACAAAACTTTTCCAGCATTTCCTGTGAGAGAAAAGGAAAAGGAAGTGACAGAATTTCCAATGAGAGAGATTCCAGGAGGGGGATATGTGCATGTCCCATGGACAAGACAGGACATTTTTTTCATTTACCAATGACTTCCCTCGATTGCGAGAAAAGCCCGTCGAGTTGTACAGACAGGTAGACAGATTTGTTAGGTTTTCAAAAGTACTGTGGATTGATCTGAATAGCCTATTTGATATAATAGTGCCAGCAGACTTATGGGCAGAATTCAAGATAGTCATAGATTGGCCAACTAAAGAATACCCGAGAGATCCTAAAACAGGAGCACCAGACCCTGAGGTAATGAAGAAATATGAACAAGTTATGGTATTTTTGAAAAACAAAGTGCCTCCCAAAGAAACAGATTGGGTTAAAATAGATCGAACACATCAGGAAGCGAAAGAATCAGTTCACGCTTACTATGAAAGGCTAATATTAGCTTTCAAACAATTTAGTGGAGATGACAATCTAGGAGAAAAGGATCTAAGTCATTTTGTGCACAGATTTGTGTATGGTTTGCGTCCCGAAATTGGGGAAATGATCAAGCAGCACACCGTAGACTGGCAAAGCAAGAAAATAGATGAAATCCTAAGACATGCCAAATACTTTAGTGATGAGATTGAGGCAAAGCAGCGAAAACTAAAAGAAAAGGCAATGTGGGCTCAAGTGAAAGTCGCAGAAAGACAGGAAGCTCAGCTGGTCGAACAAGCCAATAACCCAGGCATCAAACCGAGATTTGGCCCAGGAAAAGGGAAGGGTAATATAGAAGAAGCAAAAAAGAAGTTTCCATGCCACAATTGCGGAAGGTTAGGGCATTGGAAATCCGAGTGTAAATATCCA
This sequence comes from Triturus cristatus, assembly GCF_964204655.1. Classification (NCBI taxonomy): domain Eukaryota; kingdom Metazoa; phylum Chordata; class Amphibia; order Caudata; family Salamandridae; genus Triturus; species Triturus cristatus. The sequence goes on along the minus strand of NC_140584.1, from coordinate 71,639,264 downwards.
CCAAGTACTAATAATGAAAATCCATCATTGAATCCACAGGTGCAGTGTGAGGTGAGTGGCCCACCGCAGCAACAGCAGAAGGCTGTTAATCCACAGAATCAGGTGCCAAAACCGCCATTACCGCAAAGCAGGAACACCCAAAGATATAGCAAAGAAGTGGGATTCTACAATGAAGAACAGGTAAACAAACCGCAACAAGCGAGCGCTGTGTCACAATATTGGCTGCGAAATGACGAGAGTGAGTCAGAGGAGAATTATTGACGGTGCCGAAGAGAGGAAGAAGGGTGCGTACTTGGCGCAACTCTAGAAATAGATCAGACAGGACCATTTGTGGATGGGAAAGTTAATGATGAAAACATTACTTTTCTAGTAGACACTGGAGCTACGCGATCTACTGTCAGGTCAGCAGTTGTGAAAAATCTTCCTCTCTCGGATGAAACAATCCAAGTAGTGGGTGTGTCAAACACCCAGATTAGGACCTACCTTACCGAACCGGTAAAGGTTAAAATAGAGAAATTCACAGACATGCAACGATTTGTGGTGTGCGATACTAGTCCTGTGAATTTGTTAGGAAGGGATCTTCTGTGCAAAATGAATTGCACCATATTCTGTACTCCAGACGGAATAGCATTTGAGACACCAGATGAGGATGTACTGTATAAAATGACAATAGCTAATCAAGAAAACGGAACTACAGGAACCTATGCAGTATTTAACCCAAATTAATTACCCAAAGAATTGAAGCAGTCAGTGAAGGCAGGAGTCTGGGATTTTACTGGAGAAGATGTAGGCCTTATGAGAAATATAGATCCAGTAAAGATTACACTAAAAGAAGGAGTAGTTTATCCAAACATTCCCCAATATAGACTGACACCTGAAATAATTGAAGGGGTAACACCTTTAATTCAGAAAATGATTCAACAAGCAGTGTTGAGGGAAATAATGAGCAGTCCATGTAACTCACCTATAATGGGACTGAAAAAGCCCAATGGGAAGTTTGGGATTGTGCAAGATTTGAGAAGGATTAACAAAATTGTTGTGTCATGTTGTCCCATTGTTCCAAATCCATCAGTGATTTTGTATCAGATGCCCCATGATGCAGAATGGTACACAGTAATTGATTTGTGTCATGCTTTCTTTTCCATTCCGTTGCATCATGACAGCCAGCCGATTTTTGCATTTCAGTTTGGAGAGCGTATTTTGGCATGGTGCCGAATCCCACAGGGGTACACAGAGAGACCCTCAATTTTCAATCAGTTGCTAAAGAAATCTCTGGAAAGTCTAACCATGCCTGAAAATTCAGTTTTGGTTCAGTACATTGATGACCTATTGGTGGCGTCAAAAACACGCGAAGCTTGTGAAACGGACACAATAGCTTTGCTGAATCATTTGGCAGATGGAGGACTAAAGGTATCTCCGACAACATTGCAATACTGTATAAAAGAAGTACATATTTGGGTCATACCATTGAAAAAGGGCTGAGCAAAGTAACCATAGACAGAACCAGAATTATTAGAGGAATGAGAGCCCCAATGACCCAAAGAGAGGTGAGAATGTTCCTAGGGATGGTTGGCTACTGTCGTCAGTGGATAAGCAACTTTTCCCTGATTGCCAAACCATTGGTAAAATTGACGAAAAGTGAGGTTAAAGACCCCTTGAATTGAACAAAGAAGAATTGGCAGCATTCAGACAGTTAAAAAACAGCCTTTGCGAAGCCCCAGCTCTGGGGATGCAAGACTACGAGAAAGAATTTGAATTATACTGCAGTGAGAGAAATGGATGTGCACTCTCAGTGTTAATACAGAAACATGGAAGGCAAAGGAGACCAGTTGCATATTTTTCGTCAATGTTAGATCCAGTGGCGGTAGATTTGCCAGGATGTCTGAAAGCAGTAGCTGCTACCTGCCGAAGCCTAGAGCAGAGTGAAAGCATTGTGATGGGATATCCAGTAAGAGTGTTTGTACCTCATAATGTGGCGATCCTTTTAACAAGGAGCCGAACACAGTTCATGTCACATAGTCGGATGACTAAGTATGAGAAGGTCATTCTAGGTGCAACCAATGTGAGTCTGGAAAGATGTGTGAATGTGAATCCAGCTACACTTTTGCCTGATGCAGAGAGAGTGGAGGTAAGAGATGATGTCGATCATGATTGTTTGGATGTGCTTGACTTTTGCACGAAACCTCGACCAGACATAAAAGATTTACCATTGCCAGAAAGTGATTATGTGTTGTTTGTGGATGGGTTGTGCTTGAGAACAGACGAAGGATTGTTGAGTGCGGCCTGTGCTATATGCACAGTTGCTGCAGTCATAGAAGCATCACACTTGAAAGGAGTTAAATCCGCTCAAGTAGCAGAACTAGTGGCATTGACAAGGGCATGCAAAATTGGGAAGAATGTGAGAGTGACTGTGATAACAGACAGCCAGTATGGCTTTGGAGTTGTCCACGATTTTGGCCAACTTTGGCTGCAGAGAGGTTTCCTGACCTCAAGTGGAACTCCTATAAAGAATGCAGAAGTGGTAGGAAAATTGCTTGAAGCAATACAATTGCCAAAGGAACTGTCAGTGGTAAAATGTGCTGCTCATAGTCAAGGTAGTGATTATATCACTACTGGGAATCGATATGCCAATGACATGGCTCAGTACTGTGCCCGAAATCAGTATTCAATGTTTTCTTGCTCCATAATGTTTACTAACGTTGTGGGAACATGGGAAGAAGTGAGGCAGTTGCAGGATGAAGCAGGAGATGAAGAAATGAAGCAGTGGGTAAAAGCAGGTTGTACACCAAGGAAGAAAGATCATGTGTGGGTCTATCGGGATGGAAGACCAGTAATGCCTGATAGCATGATGTCAACCATGGCACGGATGTATCATGGCCAAGGACATCTGGGGAGAGATGCCTTGATAAGGGCTTTTAAGCAGACCTGGTACAATGCAAAATTCAGGTTAATAGCAGAGAGTCTCTGTCAAAGATGCCTGATATGTCAGCAGTACGATCCTGGAAGGAAAACAGTGGTGAGCCTAGGCACAATAGACCGAGAGGGAGGACCCTTCACCAGAATGCAAATAGATTTCATTGAAATGCCCCCTTATAACAAGTTGAGGTATGTTCTGGTGGTAGTTTGTCTGTTCTCCAGGTGGGTGGAGGCATACCCAACAAGAAGAAATGATGGAATCACAGTGGCCAAGCTCTTGTTGAGGGAATTCATCCCAAGATTCGGGTTCCCAGTGACCATAGAATCAGACAGAGGAAGACACTTTTACAATGAGATCATAGCATAGCATTGGGTGTACAACAAAAACTACATTGTGCCTATCGACCAGAGGCTTCTGGTGTGGTTGAACAAATGAATGGTACGATCAAAAACAGAATAGGGAAAATGTGTTTAGCCACAGGAATGAAATGGCCTGATGTCTTGCCTCTAGTCTTGATGACAATCAGATGTACTCCAGACAGAACTACAGGTTTGAGTCCCCACGAAATTATCATGGGACGAGCCATGAGACACGTATTTGTTCCAGTCAACAAATTGATGACAATAACTTATGACATGATTTTGGATTACTGTAAAGGCCTGGCTGACGCAGTCCATTCTGTGTTTCACCAGGTTGGAGCGGACGCCACCACCCTTGAGAGAAAACCAGCCCATGACCTGAGCCCAGGTGACTGGGTGAGAATAAAAGTCCACAGAAGAAGGAATTGCTTGGTTCCAAGGTGGGGAAGGCCAAGGCAAGTTATCTTGACCACAACAACTGCTGTGAAGTGTGCTGCACTGAAAAATTGGATACATGCAAGTCACACTTCGAGAGTTCCAAATCCAACAGATAGCATTGGAAATGTATATTGCGATGATTCAGAATCAAGTGATGACTCAGGCAACGAGAATACAAAGACAAAAGAAAATCCTGAAAGGGGGGAAAAGGAGCAAAGACTAGTTCCAACCCCAAGAGAAGAAATTCTGAGGAAGAGATTGCAGATTTCAGATGGTTCAGATTCTGGAGACGAGCAAAACGCCAGTGGCGAGCACAGAAAGAAGAAGAGAAAAGAAAAGAATGTCCCGTCAGAAGTAACATTTACACCAGACGAAAGAGTAGAAGTTCCACCTGATAAAATTCTTGAAGGAGAAGAAGGGACAGAAATAGAGAGAGAGGGACATATTTCTGCGGAAGACCCCCAAGGAGGTGTAGGGACATCCAACACTGAGATAGGTGAAGGGACAATCAGCAAACAGAAAGATTGCGTGTCGGAGACCCGAGGAGGGACAGAAGTAGGGCCAACACATGAGGTGGAGAAAGTAGCTGGTGGAAAAGAAAAGTCAAATGAGACAGAATCTGAAGACATTGAACCAGAAGGTCGAGTTCTGAGAAAGAGAACTTGGATCGAAGAGAGAAACAGTAGAGAAGGCAAAACAAGAAGAAATGCTAAAGGAGACCTTTGGCCAAACAAAATAAAGAGACTGAGATATCGATTGACACGAGTCAAACCCTTAAACGCTGAACAGGTGAATGAAGTAACAAGTCGGCACAGAGAAAAAGGGGGAAAGACAGAAGTGTCTGAAGGAAACAAACGATCGAGAAAACCAAACCAGAAGTATAAGTCACCTGAATGGACGTACGTGGCACTGCTTGAACAAGGAGAAGAGGTAGACAGTCAAGGAAATCCAGAGGAGACTTTACTGAAAGTGGGGAAGGAAGAAGAAACATCAGAAATCCTGAGAGTTATCCTATCCGATATCGGAGAAGAAGCGGAAGATCAGGAAATTCTGTATGTGGATGATGAGAAGGAAGTGAAAAACGATGAGAGGCCAAGCTGAGTGATGTCAAGAAAGTCCTTGTAGAAAATATAAAGGAGTGAATAAGAAACTAAAGAATTTTTGGATAATCTGATAAGGGCCTAGCTCTTGCAGGGAAAATACAAGAAGCGGAGTAGAAGAGGCTAAGTCAAAAGACACGGTCAATTTTAACAAGATGGCTAACATAGATGATAATAAGTGTAGATGTACCTTTATGAGGAGATGGTGCAAGACATGTTGTTGTTGTACAGGACTATTAATGCTTCTTTGGAGCGTACTTGCTTTTTTGATCTCTTTCAAAGTAACTTTAGATACACTAGAAGGGCATACAGAGAATATGACTAATGTAGTGAAGAATTCACAAAAGGTAGTTCCAATTAAAACAAGTACTGAACATATACATAAGGATAGGTCTATAACTGATTTTTCTAGCAATGTTTTTTCAAAATTATTGTATGAATATGTAACAACAATGGACGTAAGGGATTGCTACGTATGTATGCAGTTACCTGCCTCTGTTTCAGAAGGAGTGACTTATCATCACCTTCCAGCAACTTATGGAATAACATGTAGAGTTTTACCCAGTATATTTTATCAAGTAGGGAAATTAGAATATAATCTGTCTAATATAGATAACATTCTTGGACAATTGCCCATGAATAATGAATTGAATCCAGCTAAAACTGCTAATGTACTAGGTGAGATTTTTATAGAGACTAAAGAACTAACTTTAGAATATATTTTTAGAAACAATTTAACCTGCAGTTTAAAGACAGAAGATAAAACATTTTTAGATATGGTCGAAGAAAGGAGATTGAAAATACATAAAAATGCAGAAGGACATAAAGAGGGGGAAAACATTTGGGAAATAGATGGGAAAAAGGAGACAAAGGGTGATGCTAGACCAACCATAGCTATAGATTCACCACAGAAAGGCAAATTATGCATTATGAGTGAAAGATCCCAATATGATTATTATTATATAGGGACAAGTGACTGTCATGATACATATTTTATTGCATCTGGATGGGGATTTAGAGGCGGAGAAGATACAGTTTTTCCAGAAACGGACTATATTTGTGGGAACGAGGCTTATTACAGGTTGACCGACCATTGGAATGACACATGTTATGTTGGCGTGGTCTTTCCAAAAATCTTTCACATTGATAGAGTAGAAAATAGTGGACCACATAACTTACTAATGCGTAGTAGAAGAGAAACTTGGTTAGAAATTGTAGATGATATTTTCGGAGCCTTGATACCAGCAGTGGGAATATCTTTGAATGCAAATAATATTCGGAAATTGTCAACCATAGTGGATCGCTTGTCAACAAGCACCGCTGGAGGATTTCTTTTGGTAAATACTGAAATGGTTGCTATGCGTGCTATGATTATGCAAAATCGACTTGCCCTTGATATCCTATTGGCAAAGGAGGGTGGAGTCTGTGGAATGCTGAAAGTTCAACATTGTTGCACTTACATTCCTGATGAAAGCAAAGATCTAAAAGTATAAAATAAAAATATGACAGAATTGCATGATGAAATAGTACCACTGGAAGTTGAAACTATCTAGACTAGAATTAGTAATAAGATGGCTGCTATTAAGACTTTCTTAGGTAAATTAGGTAGTACTATATTAGGGAAAATATTATTTCCATTAAAGTGTGTGATTTTCTTATTATTAATACTTAGATAAGGATGTATGTGTTGCAGACATAGAAGAAATAAAAAGAAAATTAGACGAGAAATTAGCAAAAAGAAGGAAAAGAAACAAGAAAGAGATTTTAATGAGATAGAATTGGAAGAATGGAAGGAGAGTATGTATGACAAAACAAAAAGTGAAGATGAAGGAGAAACAGAATTTTAATTGAGCAAGAAAACATTTCGAATTTCCATAAAAGGGGAAAAATAAAAATTTTGTGGGTCTTGTTGTGGTGATAAAATCACCAAAGGGGGGATTGATGGAGCGGGTAAAATATTTCCTTTTTATATACCCAATTCATTTATATATGTTTATATTTAAATGATTAATGATTAATTATAATAATTAATAGTTTGATGTGAAAGAACTAAACCAACCTTATTAACAGAAAGAATACACGTGGGAATGCATTTACATGGCTAAAATAATAGGTGAACTAAGTTTGTATGCATATTAAAACGATAAATGTTGCTTGAGTAATGTTAATGTGATTTGCGCTTAAATAAACCAGCATTAACGGCTTTGGATGTTGCATATGGCTAGATAAATGCATACACATAAGGGTATTAGCAAGGGAATAACACTGTTTTAATCATTTCCATGTATTGATTACGATTTTTGTGTTTCTTTGCTTAAGTTGACTATTCTGGCCTACCAAAAGATGGCCACCGACTGAAACCTAACTGAAGTACATTACTTCATCATTGGAACAATGGAGAAAGGCGCCTGCACTGACTTCGTTCGTGTCCCTTGTGTGACCTGTCAGACCATGCCCATGAAGACTACCCTGGGCGAGGTGCCAATGCCCCTGAACGTGAAGAAAATGTTACAATTGGGAATATGAACTGTCGAACCCGACCTGGTTTCAACGAACTGATACATTTAGGACCACGGATCATTCTTTCCCATACATTTGCTTTGAGACTTTTTCCACATGAGAACATTTGAAAATGTTTCCTGATGTGCCAATCATATTCCTGGGAAATTAGAAATGTAACATTTGAGATGTAAATTTTAGTATAAATATTAGTAGACTAGAGAGAGGTAGATCAGCTGCTGACAGAGAACTGATGATCAGAGATCCTTATGCTGACGGAGAGGACGGTGACTTTATATGATAAACAAGAACTCTGACGAATTTACTGAGGACCAGTTCTGACTTAGAAAACGACAATTAGCCAGAATAGGTAAATATGACAAAAGATGATATTGCATTATTAAGATTTAACCTGCGTTTATATTAGATAAAGAAAAACATTATTTGAATTAATGTGTCAGGTGATTATTTCATTGAAATGTTTATTGATTAATTTGAGAGTTAAAGTATCATTGAACCAAATAACAACTAAATGATTCGATCGACCTATTGATGGAGGAATTGTTAGGGTGATTCAGGAGAAGTGGGTTTCCTCTATCAAAGGAAGCAGTTTGGTTCGGAATTAATGTCCCTTTGTAGGCACGGATAGTTTGAGAGAATGAATGTTGGTGTTATGGGCCCCACCAGCGTATGATGTGTGTATGTGCGTGTGACTGAGAAATCATTCTGTCCGTGGAAGTAAGGGGAAATTGAGTAACCCGAACTGCACCAGTATTTTTTTAGTACATCTCCAAAGTCTTGGTGTGGAGCTTGCCTCCTGTTCTAAAGTCTCAGGGACACAAAACCTTAAATTCCTCTCTCCTTCTGTACCTGGAACTGCTGTTTCAGCTGCCACAGAGGGAAATAGTAATACCGAACGTACCTAAAATTAAAAGAATTATGAAGGCAAATTATTAGGAGCTAGGGGAGACCATTCATCCGTGCTACAGGTGAAATGGACAGCTGAATATCTAAAATAGTAAGGGTTAAAAGGCATGCACTTGGTCAAAAAACAAGGAGTTGATCAGGTCAAGCAGTATTCCCTCAAGTGTAGCCTATCCAAGAGGGTGCAGTGTCAGTTTGAGGTTAAAGCTCCGTAGATGTGTATCAGTTTCGTAGAACTAGACCAATCATCATCAGCCAAAAGTTGAAGGTTGACCGGTGGGACCGTAAATACTAATCATGTCCTTTGACTCAGTTGAAGATACCTGCTACCCATCTCGGATGAGGTATGGCATGGGAAAGTTACCGTCTCTGCATAATGAAGGCTGGTGAATGGCTTGCAGTAGGTTGTATTAGGTGGGCATAGCAAATCACATTTGAGCAGCAGGAAGACAGGTTAGTGTGATTCAAATACATCCAGGAATGCCCTTTCTAGGCTAACCGCATGACCGTCATTGGTTAATTGGTGCCGGTGGTTTCCTGTTGGGCATCACTGGCACTTACCTGAGCAGTAGGGGCAGTATATTAGCCCTTCTTCTGTTTCCAGTGGACAAAGAAGTAGAAGAAGGGCAACCAAAACAATGAATCCTCAATATTTCTGTGTTTTGGTGGCCCTTCATTTGTCTTGCTGGCAGCAATGGCTGGAGACTCGGTGTGATGGAGGCCATGCGGGCAATGCCTGCTTCTCAGCTGACAAATGCTGCCTCCTCAGCAAAACAAATGGTGGACCTGCTGCAGTTCACAGGGTATTCAGGAAGAGCAGAAAACATGTACCTGGGAACTAAGAAAATTAAATATTGGAATAAATGAAAGTGATCATTTTCCACTGGCTCTCCTCCTTAGGGGAATTCCTGGCAATAGGGCCCAAAATCAAAATCAAACACAGCCTAGTGGCGACATAACGACCAGTAATAATCGGTGGAAGATCAGGTGGGAGCAAGTGGCTAAAAACAATAGAGGGCAAGCTCAATTATACCAAGACTATATTCCAATATTGTTTTTTTCCCCTGAGTTAGCTCCTAATGATGTCCTAGAAATCTACAATAGGTGTTTTGAGGAACTGAAAAAATGCTTCTTCACCAAATTGCCCTCAGGTAAGAGCAATCCCCCTGCTGCAGATCCTACCTGGTTTAATAAAGAGTGCAGGGAGGCAAAGAGACTTTTAGTTAACTCTCTTAAAGCAGACTGCCCGGAAGCTATCCAATCAGCAAGAGCTTCCTACAAATCAACCCTAAGACAAGCAAACATTACGTGGACACATTCAGCTAGACTGATATTTTGACTGCCTCAAGAGCAAGGGACCAAGCCTTTTGGCACATAATATCTCATGGGGCTAAGATGTCCAGATCTAGACCTGAAGCCTACATTCCTGCGCAAGACTGTGCCAACTACTTCCACTCTTTGTATAGTGACCCTGGGGTCTCTCCCCCTTCGGTTTCTATGAGTAGGTTCACCTCAGCAATTCTTTTTCTGGAATAGCCAAACTCAACCACCTTAGGGCTTGCATCAGGAGATGCCCTGGGCTTCTTCCCTCTAGAAGAAACCTATTCTGCTATTTGCTCCCACACATCTGGCAAGCCCCTGGATTGGATTGCATGGAATCCCAGTTGACCTATTCCTCCACTAACCAGCTGTTTGGGCACCCAATATCAATTGTGTAGCTAATGCTATAATGGTGGACCCTACCATTCCTGCTACCTAGAAAGATGCTGAGATTATCCCCATTTTTAAGAAGGGTCTTAAGTCTGATCCTGCGAACTACTGGACTATTAGCCTTATTTACACAAGTCAGAAGATTTTCTTCAAGCAGGTTCTGGACCACCTGCAGGCCTGGATTGATGATAACAAGGTCCTCTATCAATTTCAGTCTGGGTTACGCTCCAGAACTAGCACTGTCAATCAGGCTTTTAGGTTCCAGCTCTTGAGATGGAAGGAGGTCGATATAAACAAGGGCAGTTTATATATTGCCTTCGTCCATCTGATGGCAGCTTTTGACACGGTCCCCAAGACTTAACTTTGGTACACCCTTAAGGCTCTAGTATGATGTCATAACTAGGCTTCACTGAGATAACTTAGCAAAAAGTCTTTTGGGAACAAGCAGGGAAACCACTGACCATTTTGAAGTCAGCAGGGGATTTAGGCAGGGCTGTGTCCTTGCCCCCTCTTATTTATTCTTTGCATCAACAGCTATGTCGATTTACTTATGGTCTGTGACAATGATTCCCCAGTGCTTGGGGGTACTAAAATTCCAGCGCTATTGTTTGCAGATGACACACTACTGATTTAGACAACCCCAATGAGTATTAAGACTCTCCTCCAGAGGTTTCATTCATTCTGTGTTTCCTCTGGCCGGACTATAAACATATCTAAAACTAGGTTTATGTCAAAAGAACATCACAGGGGCCTTAGATGGCCATTACCTCTAGACTTTGGAGGCATAGTAGTAAAATAGGTATGCAGGGTACAGCTGAAAACAATTTTCTGTGCACAGCCCTTAAACTACCCCAGAGCACTCCCTTGATCTTAAGGCAAGACCTTGGTATCCGCCCTATAACTTCTCTGGTGTGACTGAAAGCCCCACTTTACTGGCTACACCTTTGGGCTGTTTCAGAGCTGTCTCACTACAGGGCGGATGTGAGCAACATCCTGAGTAGACAAAAAAAGCAGGACTTTGGTACCATGGCTAAGCTTTATCAAGCAGACCTTGTACATATTAGGGATGCAAGAGCTCAGAGTAGACACTTTCGCTACCACATCTACCTCAATTTTAAAAAATGAAGTCTCTTTATTGGGAACACGAGAAGACGAAGGTGATCATTGAGCCAAATCTCAGGTACCTTAGCGACGATTTATATAATTTAAGCACTTTCGGCTCTTTATATCTATATCGGCCAGATTGACCCTCCCCCCACCAAAGCACTTGATATAAGGTTTAGATTGGGCACTCTCCCCTTCGCTTCATTTACCTCTAAATGGAAATGAGGTTTGAGGGGAGTAACCTCTGCCCAGCCTGCAATGGGTGTGAGTAAACTGAAGACCATATGTTGTTCTTCTGCCCCTTTTACCTGAAGCAGCGCAAACACTGGATTGTTCCCCTTCTACATTCACTAGGAGTCCGTCAGTAGAGGATCGCCCTGAGAAACCCGTAGAGCTGCACCTCACCCATTATCATGTTTCCAATCTCCAAGTTTTTAGTGAGTGTTCGGCTGATTTGGTTCAAAGCACCTCAGACTAATCTCCAGGGCTGAGAAACAGTTTGGGTGTGCAACTGCGCCGAATTGAACTATTCCTCTTGTAATGTAGAGTGTTTTAGTTGTAGTATATGTGCTAATTTTATCTGGGATTTTTTTTTTTACTGAAATATTCTCTTTTATGTTTTTTTATTATTTTTATTATGGTTTTAAAATGTATGGTATTTGTCCTGCTGTCACTTAAGTGAGCCATATAATTTTTGTATCGCCTTTTTAGAAAAAAAAAAGTTGCACTTTGTTATTAATTGTGCTCTTAGTGGGCTCATGTACTGTAATTTTCTTTCTGATCCTTGACCTTTATGGTCTATGACCGAAATAAAGCTTAAACTGAAAACTGAAGAGTAATTAAGCTTTGCTTCACTTGAAGAACTACAACTTTGCATAACTGGACCACATTGACCAGAACACACTTCCTCTTTTAGTTCTCTTTCGTCTTTGTCATCCTCTCCCCTCTTTTTTCCCTTCTTCTGTGTGACCCTCACACAAAGAATGGACTACCATGACCCATTTTAAAAAAAATGTTATTCTCAAACCTCTTCTTGGCATATTTGTTTTAAATAAGTAACTATTCTTCCTATTCCAGTGATTTTGTGAATTATAAAAAGTTTATTTCTGATAATATTTTGACCCAAGACATAATATGGTGGGATGGGAAATATTTTGTTTATTATAGTCTTGCTAAAACATGAAGTTAATCAATTTAACTTGGCCTTGTATAGTGTTTCCCATTATTGACTTGCACCAAAATGACATGGATGGATTTAGCATCATAGAAAATAATATTACAGCTAAAGACTGGGCAGCAGATAATACGGGGAGACAGTTGGGGCTTGGAGAAATCCGCCAGCCGCTTAGTGTAGAAGGTGTGGTGAGTCCCAAGATTGTCCACCCAGGGTACATCACCTATGTACAAAAAGAGGTGTCCACGGACATTTCAGTGGAGGAATAAATTTGGCAATTAGGGGAATAGTCCCCAACAAAGCTCCCGGATTAGACAAAAACCCGGGCGATCTATTACTGAGTGCTATTTCGCAGTGCTAAACTCAGCCATTCTGAAGGGAACACCTATCACACATACTTGAGCAGGGGCCGTGATAATCCCTATCTTTAAAAAGAGCTCTTGCAACTTGCAGGCAAATTATCGTCCATTCAGTCTTATAGATAGTACACAAAAGCTTTGTAGTAAAGTGATCCTAGGTAGACTACTTAATTGGCTAGCTGACAATGCAATTCTGACAACCCTCCAGGCAGGCTTTAGAGAGGAGAAACACCCTTTAGGATGAAGCTGGAATCATGCTGTACCTTCAAAGGGCCAGCAATATCACAAACACGTTTTTAATATGCATTCCTTCAGCACGCAAGTCATTACAATGGCTTACTTTAGGGGGGCACATTGGTGGAATGGTGTTGGATTTAAGGTCCAACACCTTCCCTACTATTGCGCAGACTGGAGTTGGAATACTAAATTAAACTATTCCAAAAACCAGCACCCCCCCTAAGGTAACTCGTTATAATGACTTGTGTGCTGAACGAATGCGGGATAAAGATGGGTTTGTTCGAATGAAGGTGTTCCAAAGGCATGCGTGCTTAACACATGCTGAATACCGTCATACATTCATAGCACATGCCAGATCCCTGTCATTAAAATATATAGTGATGTCAATAAACATACCCTTCTCAGATATTCCCGGAAGCTCACATCATATTCTAGGAAGCTACAGACGGATGCTGCTCAAGTTATCCAATGTGATGGTAATGTGCATCGAGCATTATTAAACAGTCTACATTCCTTTGGATAGTAACAAGTGTCCAACTCAAATATTTTATGTTATTGGTTGCATAAATAACCTGCGCCTGCTTAAATTGCTTCCTATTGTGGCAAGGGGATACTCATTGCACTAGTGCTTGTACAGCATGGTTGATGCTTATATACCATGGTTGATGCTAATCTACTATGGTGGATGCTTATATACCATGGTGGATGCTTATATACCATGGTTGATGTTTATATACCATGGTGGATGCTTATATATCATGGTTGATGCTAATCTACTATGGTGGATGCTTATATACCATGGTGGATGCTTATATACCATGGTGGATGCTTATATACCATGGTGGATGCTTATATACCATGGTTGATGTTTATATACCATGGGGGATGCTTATATACCATGGTTGATGCTTATATGTATGTAGGAAATTTATAGAGAGCAGGAATCACCCCCGAAGGGGTATCTCCGCGCTAACATAGAAAACAAGTCAGACAGGCACAGACTCTCATAACTCAAGCCTTGAATAATTCCATCTTCAGGAGTCTTCTGAAGCAAGCGAGAGTAGGACATTTACGTAAATCCTCTGGCAGGGAATCCCAGTATTTTGGAGCCAAATAGGCAACAGTTTTGCCTCCAGATTGTATTTTCTTAAAACGAGGAACCCCCAGCAACCCTTTGTCTTCCGATCTGAGACATCGGTTCGGGCAGTACACTTTGAACTTATCCGCCATATAGCTTGGGCTTGTACCATAGAGAGCTCTGTGAGCGAAACAACAGAGCTTAAACTTTATTCTCTGCCGGGTTGGAAGCCAATGGAGGAATTTCAGTAATGGCCATGGGGAGGTACGGGTGGAATATTAAGAGCTAGGCGAGTGGCCACATTCTGGACGGTCTGCAATCTGCTAAGAAGAGACTTGTTCGCGAGTACCGTGGTTGATGCTTATATATACCATGTTTGATGCTTATATACTAGGGGGCTATGTTTAACCCCTTCGATGCTGCGCAGATTCCGCCGCTGTGCTGACGGAATCTTGCGCGGGCGTGGTCATGACGGAATGGTTCCGTCATGAGCACAGCTCAACCGTGGGTCATGACGGAACCATTCCGTCATGAGCACCGAAGGGGTTAAGGTGCAAGGGCTTTTGATTATGCATCAAGCCAATTGTTTATAAGAAAGACCTGCATTTTCATGCAAGTCTATGATGGCCCTGTGCTAGAAGATATGGAGTATATCATACATAATAGTTATTTGCCAGGGCATCTGCATATATTTACGATCTAGAACTGTATGCTTCTGCTGATGCTTATGTATCTTGACATGTGCTAATTAATGTGTGGCACTTTGAGGTCGGCCCTCTCTTACTCATCCATCGTTATTCAGTGTAGTACTTCATTAATCGGCTGTTTTTTCTGTTCATCAAACTAAAATTAATTGGTGCTATATATCATTATGCTATGATGTCATTACACTAAAAGTGCCACAGACCTACTCGATACAAATGAAGTTTCTTTGCACGTGGAATGGCACTGACCCAGGAAAATCATTTTCTCATGTCTCCCCAGATGTCCAAATTAACTTTGACTTTACATACTGCAAAATGAGGCCATCAACATGCAGTAAGTCCATTAATTGCTTTGAGATGGTCTGGTTACCGATGTGCTTGTGTGTGTGTGCTCATATATCCCTGCAATGTCGATTCCAAATATGACCTGAAGAAGGCTTGGCGAAATTAAAGGAGTTGAAACCATAACAGACCTGTATTTGCGTAATTGGTCAATTCTTCTGACTGTAACATAAATATGCGAATGTGAGAAACCGATACCACATTACACAGATATGGTTAATGCCCACTAGGACCTCTTGTTGGGTAATCTTTCATCTAAATCTCTGATCAGTATAATTGGGTATTTGCTATCATAAAATATACGTTTGCGTTTTCACTCCCTTTAAACTAGTGAGCTAATGTGTCTATCAGAACTGCTTTATGTGGAATATTTGAATACTTCATATTATCATAACTTCAGTGCTTCAGTACCATATATCATATTTGCAAAAGACTGCTCAGATCCTTTCGTATTCTTATCAGTGTATACAACAAATACATTTGTATTGCTGTAGCTAATTCTTCAACTTCAGGTCAAATGGCTTTACCTCAAGTCTCAACCTTTTTTGCTAAACATCTACCTTATCTTCAAATTGAACAAACTTCTATTCACTTGCAAGAGTCGGTCACACCAGGAATAAAGTTTCTGGTGGTATGATTTAGTTCAACTGATGAGGTATGGTTGCCGAATACAGTGGCCTATGTGTTGTCTGGCAAAAATGCTGTGTCCTAAATATAATTTAAAAAAATATCGACCCATCAGAGTTCAAAAGGAAAAATCTAAATTCAATGGTGCAATATTTTTGTAAAACAATATTTAAGACATAGAATTTAGGCTGGGTAATATCTTGAGCCACTGATAAGATATAAAGATTTTACAATTTCTTGAAGATACTGCAAATTCACCCATTCATGTTGTTAAAGATCTACGAAAAGTACAGGGATAGAAGCCCATTTAGCTAAAGAAAGTGTTCTGGTAGCTGCCAGAAAATTTCAAAGACTTTTTAAAACATGACTCATATCATGCAAAGCAAAGTCTCGAAATGGTTCTGTTATATGTTATGGGAGAGGTTGGGCTATGCAATGACCTGTGAAAGTGTGATTTATAATCTACAATGTGCTAAGCCATGTGAAATCTGCTGGTATACGTTGCAGTACATTTTGTGATGCAGTATGAGGTATTGTGTGTCGTACATAGAACTAGGCTTTGTGCCGTACTATCTGCAGAGATGTACTTTGTGATGTGCAATGTGCCATTCAATGTGCACTGTACTAACTGATGAAAAAATATTATGCGGTCTGCATGAGATGTTAAAAGTGATACACCATGCTGTATGCTGTGTCACATGCTAGAAAGTGCCATAGGCAGTGTGCTGCACGCAATACACGTGGCCAGATTTACCTGAGCGATGCATTCCGTAAAGGTACATGGTGCTATTTGAAGCACTGACACTCAAACTAATTGCTTCTAGGCGCAGGTGGGAAGTTTGCAGCTGCCTTAATTTGTCGGAAACACACAGAATAAAATAGGAAATATACTCCAAATCAATGTAAAATCTATAGGGAAATGGGTGGGATTCATTCTTTATTTGCAAATGTTGACATCCTGAAGCTCTTGTGTGGCCCATTTATTTTGAAATGGCAGAAAACACCCCAGCCCTTCCCTGTGCGCAGCCCTGTTGGACGCTTGGCCTTTCCTTTATCACTGCCATGCTACTTGCAGTTCTGGTACTTTAATGCATCAGTGACTACCAGCTGCAAATGGCATGGGCACTGCCAGCCAGTGTGTGTGTGAAAGGAATCCCAGACAGGTCCTAAAGCATATATGCCTTTAAAATACGCCAACGTATACAAATATAATCCCATTTTATATCAATCATAGTATTCTTTCTAGTGTTATATTTTATAACATCCTTAGGAATAGGAAAGAGAATAAGAATGTGTTTTATATGGCGCACTTCTTGCTGTTTCCAGGCGGTGTAAATAATAGAGGTTACTATTGGACATTGTAATGGCACTCAATCAATTGACCTCTGAAGCACAGCATTCATAATGGCAATACAAAAAGTATCCAGAACAATAAAAAAACATAATAATTTCAGTACGGCAACAATAAAGATTACATCAACAAACCAATTATAAATAAAACCAACAATAGTAATTAAAGCAATTGAAATAAAAATAAGAATACTGAAAAAAGTAATTTTCAGCATAACGGCCAGTTGCCCTCATCACCCACCCACAACCACAGACTGAAAAGCCTTCTTGTGATATGAGCCTTGGATCCCGCCCTTACCTGTGAGAAGGAGGAGGGCGGCAGCCCAGCTGAGCTGCCTCAGGGCGTCCATGATGGTGCTCGTCGCTCCGTTGGTGCCTCAGCTGCTTCCGTTGCCGGGGACCCGCAGGGATCGCCTGCCCTGCTGCCCAGTTACTTCACTGAAGAGGGGGGTGGGGGGTCCACAGTAAGCGGGATGCAGGAGACGCTCCAACAGGAGCAACGGTTGCGCGGTGGTTCAGCACCCTGGAGGGAACAGTCGCGCGGCGGTTCAGCACCCTGGAGGGAACGGTCGTGCGGCGGTTCAGCACCCTGGAGAGATCCCCGTGCGCCCAGTCGTTGAATGCCGGATGGGAAGCTGAAATTGGAAGGGTCCGGGTGAATGATCAGCGTGATGCAGTCACGCGGTGCCGGCGATTCTTAAGACAGATGTGGGGCAGTTGTTTTTAGAATCCCTCTTTTCGCACAGCGCGGCCATGAACAGCCCGGGACGGCGGTCGATTCGAGAGATTCGGATAAACCTTCAGAAGATCTCAGCTCGAAAAGCAAGGAGCGGTTCCAAAGGCTCGGATGTCACGAGGAGACGCGGTTCGGTTCTGGTTTTAGTTCAGCCAAGTTATTGTTTCATCAGAATTGGGACTTTGGACGGTCATGTGCGTAAGATTCAAAGAGGAGACCGGTGCGCGTTTTCCTCCGGCGAGGCGCCCCCTCCTGGGGAAAATAAAACACAAGGTACATAAAAGCGAGCTTCAGATTGGCTGTGTCGAACAAAACACACTGAGAATGGGAACAGGAAAGGGGGCGGTTGCTCGCATAGCAGAGAAAGCAAAGAAGGGACAACGAGAGGAGCAAGGATTGAAAAACAAGCAAAGCAGGGGAGGGAAGCACAGAAAGGTTAGCAGGAAGGAACAGTTGGGAACCAATGCAGGGACAAAAAGGAATACAAAGCTGCACAGCGAAGAAGAGACAACTGGGCAAGTAGAACGAGGCGGCAGGGAAGCTAAAAGGACACAGCAAGGCAAACAAAATAAAGACAGCAAGGAAGAGAACGCAAGGATGGGACAAAAATGAATGCAAGGAAGGGACAGCAAGAAAGAGGCAACAAGGAAAGTAACCAAGACACAGAAGGGGAAGCAAGGAGGCAACAGCTAGGCAAGGACAACAAGCAAAGCACGGACTGATAAGCAAGGAATAACTATTAAAGAAGCGGCAGTAAGGAAAACAAGGTGGTAGCAAGGAAAAGAAAACCAGTAAAGGAAGGATGGGACAGCAAGAAAGAGAAAGGAATGTAAATTAAAGAGTCGGCAGGAAGCAAGGATGTCAACAAGGAAACCAAGGAAGGGGCAGCCATGAAAACAAGAAGCAGACAGGAAGGAAGTCTATGGAAGGACTGCAAGAATGAGACAGCAACGAAAGCAGGAAATAGACTGCAGGGAAAGTAAAGAAGTGGCACAAAATATAGAATGATGGGGCAGGAAAGAGCAGGAGGGAAAAGCAAGAAATTCAATGAATGGACATTGAGAAAGAGGCTGCATGGAAAGCAACAACACAGCAAGTAAGGAGTAACAAATAACCAAGTTAGTGACAAGAAGAAAAAGCACAACGTCTGTCCTTTGCAAGCTGGTCAATGGTTACCTTTTTCTTTATTATTTTATTGCAAACATATGCCACTAAAATAAAAAGAAGAACGTGTCTGCAGCAGAATTTACCATTATATGCTTTCAATAAAAAGTTCATATGTGGCTGTTTTTTACTGACGTAAAACATTTGGGCATCTCATTTTGTTGTTTACGAAGGAGACGTGAATAAATCACCATCTAACCAATCACCCAAATCACAGAGCGCCGTAATGTTAAAATGTCACATAAAAACTTCATAAAACAACTAATAAAGAACGAGATAGAACATAAATCATCACTTAACAAAAAAAATGGTGGAATTTAAATATAATATAAAATATAATAGTACAACAAAGAAGCATATTTTGAAACACCTTTGTCACTGAAGTGAAAGGTAATATGGTTAGGTGGATTTGAGAAGTTTACACAGGTTCTTGCGGTCCCTTAAATTGAAGGAAGGAAGGAATTGAGAACAGTGGGCTGACCCGTTGCCACAATGGGTATGCTAGGGTGGGCGGGAAACAAAATATGAATGACCGATGGATGAAGCTGGTGAACTAAAAACCCTGTAGTTTGAACAATACTTGTGATTTGCTTTTGAAAAACAATAGGCTGGCGAGGTCAGCTAAAGCTGTCTCAAAGGCCAGACCTATCGAAAGTATGGCAAGAAGGAGAAAGCAAGAAAGAGACGGGGGAGACATGAAAGAGACACCAATAACAATTAAACAGAAAAAGAAGGAAGAGCATAGAAAGCAAGGTAGGAGCAGAAAGGGAAGCATGTGAAATAGAAAAAAGAAGGAACATTAAGGAAGAGGTAGGAAAGAAAGGAAGGGTTGAAAGTGTAAGAGACAGATAGGAAACAATGGGTGATGGCAAGGAAAGCAAAGACGGGGCCTCAAGAAAGAGAAAACAGCAAGAGCAAGGAAGAGGGGAAAGAAGAGACAGCAAGGACGACACAGCAGAAAACAAAAAAGGACAACAAAAAAGGCATTGCGAGAAGAACTGCAAGGAACACAAGAATACGCTGACAGAAGGGGACAGCAAGGCAAGTGAGAAATGAGCAGGAGAGGACATTTAGGGAGGCATGGAAATGAGAGCAACAACCAGGCGTGCAACACCCATCGGGCTAAAAGGGCTTCAGCCCCCCCCCCCATCATGACTCTCAACCCAGGCACCTGCAGCTCGTGCTGCTGTGGGGTCGGCTGGGCAGTGTGTGGAGTCTTACTTGCAGCACACAGGTATTTAAAGACCATTTGCATATTTACATACTTTTGTAAACTGGTTACTGAGGCCTAACTTTTTGTTTCTGGTTCCAGTAACCCTTGGACCCCCAGTCTACCTATTCCTTACATTTGTATTTTACATTTACAGCCGTAGTGTGAGAAGGGATTTAATGAAAAGGAATATAAAGTAGGGTTGCCAAAAGAAAAATGCAAGCCATGTGTTGTTTAAAGAGCCTGCAAAGATGTTGTCTTGACACTAAGTACGGTTATAAATAAAAAAGTATGTATTTATTTGTAGTGTGACTTTTATATCTTTGTTACCTTTAAATATCAGTCATGGATCATTCAGGCAGCCCTATAACACAAAAAAAAAAATGCTTTCAATTTATATTTTCTGTGTGAAGTATGCACAGATAAGTGCTGAAAATACGACTTTTGGTGACTGCTTATTTTTGTACTGTCTGGAACGTCAAAAAAATCACCTGGCAACCCTAATCATAAGACTAAAAGTTTGTTGCAGGATCAGCACATTATTTATTTCCTCCACCCCTGATTAATGCCATAATAGCAATAGTTTAACTTTTATTTTTAAAACGCTACTCCGAAATCAATAACAAGCTGAGTTACTTCAAGTGTCTGGGAATACACACTACATTCAGACAACTCACTCCTCAGTCTCACCCTTCACTTTCAAGCTCACCCTGCACTCACAGCGATCACAATGCACTCACACTGATCACCATGCACTCAAACCATTCACCCGCTCACCCTACACTCACAGTGATCACTCTGCACGCATAATGCACTTGCGCTGTTCACCCTCTACCTCACTCTGCAGTCACACGAGCACACTACTCACCCTGCACTCATGTGACACTTCACTCACCTGTCCCCCTCACTGCTCACTGCTCAATCTGCAATCTCACTCAAACAAGCCCATCACTAACCATGCATTCATTTGTTCCACTCCGCACTTACATCCGCTCCCAAATTCATATGGTCACCTCACTCACCCTGCAGTCACTCCTCTTACCCAACTCTCACACTGTTGCATCGCTCACCGTGCATTCATGTGGTCACTCTTGCCACCCACACAGAGCAGAGGGTTAATGTGCCTGCTACAAAGAGCGTGTACAATGCAGATCACAGTACTAAGTGTGAACAAACTATGACTAGCACTATAAAACAATGAAATGTTTGTCAGAAAGGTGCGGAAGGGAGATGAGGAGCATTGTTGGTGAGTGGTACTGGGGAACTCATGGAGAAAGAGGAAATGGGGGAGGAGGGCGCCAAAAAAGACTGTTGCACCGGGTGGGACCATTGCTAGTGCTAGGGCCAGCCCTGGCTGGGAGTATAAGCCGCCCCCGCCCGAAGTTCGGGTCTAATTGAGCCTTTGCTCTCTTAGTCCATGGAAAAGGAGGTGACAGGTAAACAGACTGCAAAGAGAGAAAAGGAAGGAGATAGCAAGAGAGCCTGGATCATATAAGAGACCGTAAGGAACTGAAGTCTTGTGATTAAATAATGGCATTTTTTATAAGGCACTTCAGACTACACGCCTGTTGTTTCCAAGCACTGCAAAAACAGAAGTAACTGGGAAGACTTTTCATGGTACACATTAACAAACTTCAGAAGGAAGGACAACCGAGTTAGCCATATCAAGACTCGAACTCGTGCCTTCAGGTCACATCTGATGTCACTGGCGACTGTTAACCACTTAACCAGTTTGTCGACATTCATTCATTTGATTGCAGAAAGCAGATGAGCACGCCACTCCGCCCAGAGGTAGCTTGGGGGCAGCTTTGAGTGACCCTGAGACAGAAAATGAACACAACACTCTTGTTTGGTAAATACTTGGGGCTCTGTCACTGACAGGAGGGAGGAGGCTACGTCACTCCTCCTCCGTCCACTAAGGAGCTATCGCCTCAGGAAGAAGGTGAACATAGTTCTGTGTGGCCTGTTCTGGGCTGTCTGCCTTCCTCAAGAGGACACGGGACACACCACGCCCTCTTGGTTCTGACTAGGGCCGGTCCTAGCAGGGGGGCCGGGTGGGCCGGGTGGGCCAGGCCCACCCAAACACGACCTTCGGCCCACCTAATCACAACAGAGGATGCCAGGAGAGGCCACAGAGAAGGCACCTGTTAAGTGCTTCATCAATCTCAACGTCAGAACGTCAAAATTTTGTTTTCACTGTCTTTAAAATTGAAATTAGGTTGGGAGGTTAGAGGTGGGCGAGCAAACAAATTAACAGGGAGAGCCAAGCTCAGGCTCTGGCTTGGCTCTAAGAGCCCATGCACAATCCGAGACCTGAAAATGTTTGCTATGTAAAACATACAACAAACATCACGTGAAATATGATACACTTTTAAAAATTTTGATGAGACTGTATTTCTTTTACACATGGAAGCTTTGATATAAATATGTCACAATATAGCGCTGCACTAAGGAGCACTTGTTAAAAGTGATCGTTTTTAAACATGAGCTCAGTCAGTTATTCCTGCCCCGTCCTCACATTGGTGACAGTGCTATTAGTGAACCAACATGCAGGACAGTTGTCACGTGGACCCTGTATGTGGCCCAGATTAATATAGAGCAACATTAGTCTATTAAATAAAACACTACGGGCACATGCATCTAGGTAATCATTTGTGATTACCAAATAGCGAATTTTAAGGAATTACTATTTGGTAATCGTGAATGCCTATGCATGAAGGATTCGTAATTAATCTTGCGTATCATTAACATTGCCTAATAGCGATTCACAAATTGTGAATCGTTATTAGGGAATGCATCCCCATTCATTCCTAGGGGCCTACAGGTCCTTAGGAATGCATTCGCAATTTGTGATTACCAAATTGGGAATCGCAATTTTAGAATGCAAATCCAAGGATGCCTGGGGGCCTAAGGCCCCCCTGAGGCAACCCCCAAAAAGGTAGGTAAGCACATGTGTAGCACACACATGCCCAAAGGGCATACTGCCCTAAGGGCCTGTGTGCGCTACATAGCGCATTGAAAAAATTCATTTTTGTTGCATTTTCCAGTGCATGCACAAATTACCATCAACTTGAAGTTGATGGTAATTACCGTTTCTTAAATGCACAGTCGCATTTAGGAAATGCTACATGCATCTCAAATAGGGAATCATAAATTGTGATTCCCTAAATGCAATCACAATTTAGGTAATCGCAAAATATTGCTATTACCTATTTTGCGAATGCAAAAAGGTACATGCATTGGAAAAAGCATTTTTCCAATGTCAAACGGGTCGATTCTGCAAATCGGCCCATTTGCGACCGGTAAAATTCTTGATGCATGTGTTCCAATAGGTTTTGTATAGTTGGTTTTCTGATTCATGTATTTGAATGTGCTTTTATGCGCAAATATGAAGAAAATCGAGTTTTGATGAGATAAAATATTTGCCCAAGCTCTCACAATGTAAGTGGAGATGCTACAATTTATCCAGATTTGATGTTTTCACTTTGTATAAGTCAGCCGCTGAGTGGCTATTTGTCTCTCCTTCTTATGTTAATGCTTTGTTTTTACCTCCCAGGTTTTCTGCGATTTTTATATAATGTGAACTCGACCTGGAGATATTGAATCGCTAAACATAAACACCAGTTACATTACAAGATCAGATTCATTTCTTTTAGGCACTTGAGATTTGCCCAGAATTACAGGATGTTCAGCCAACGCCATGACTCAAACCTAGCTTGTTCAGTTTCAGAGTTTCAAATTTAGAAGCTCTCGCTGTAATGCCAGATCCTGATGAGATTGAGGGTGGCATGCAGAAGGTACATAATAGTTTGGCTCATTATGGGCTTGAATTTCCAACAGGACCTCAAGCAGAGCCAGAGCCAGGCTTCAGGCTCAGGCCCGGATGAAGCTTTCAGTGCCTGTCTTCCTAGAGCGCAATGTCAAGGCTCAGGTAGGGTAACAGGTAAGGGTGGGCGTAGTGGGCGTAGTGGGGCTACGTGAAGCAGCACGTAGTGTGCCCAAATCTACGCACACTACGCGCTTCGCGTAGCCCCACTACGTGCCACCCGCCACCCACCCACCCTACTTTTAAAAGATAAAATAAATTTGTAATAAAGCAAATTAAAGGCACTTACCTGACGCGCGGCGTCTCCCGGGGCTCCCGCTTCCTGTTTTTCAATGTTCCTGACAAATGCGCATGCGCAGACGCCCGTGCATGCGCATTTCTTGAGAGAAATGCGCGGGCGTCCGCGCATGCGCATTTGTCAGGAAAATTGAAAAACAGGAAGAGGGAGCCCCGGGAGACGCCGCGCGTCAGGTAAGTGCCTAATTTGCTTTATTACAAATTTATTCGAGCTTTTAAAAGTACGGCGGGCGGGAGGCGGGTGGTGGGCGGCAGGCAGCTACGCTTCGCCCACGTAGTGTACGTAGGCGCTGCCTGCTTCGCCTACTTCGAAAACTGCGAAGCAGGCAGCGCTACGTACACTACGTGGGCGAAGCGTAGTGTCGCGCCCAGGGTTAGTCACAGGTACCTCCTTAATCCTAAACTGCTATTACAATCTGCTTGGAATCCTCGTTCTGGTGCTAAAGCCTAGCCTGCTGGAAATTATGAGTTGAGCTGTTGAGTATAGGCATCAGCTGCTACTCTAAAATAACTCTTTAGAGGCTCTGTATGCCTGTTTGGAAGAAGATATGATGTAAATCTTGGGATTACAGAATTGACAAAAAGTGGACCCACATTGGCCCACCCAAACAAACCCATGGCCCATCCAGATCAAAATTCCTGGAACCGGGCCTGGTTCTGACACTGGGGTACCCAGCCACACATGCAAAAAGACCACGTCACTCCTCCGTCGTTCAAATTTGGGGATATGTCACGGCAATGGGAAGGCGAGCACGTAACTCCCTTTGGGCCCAGACTCTAAGGCTGAGTAAAGGGAGTGCAGCAAGTTTCCCCTGATCAGGCGTTGGGGGTGGGTGGGAGACTGTCCCCTCTTTACGCCTCCCTAAAAAGGCTGAAGGATCCGTAGCCCATGAAATAATTCGAGTACATTATTGAATAACCCCTCTATCCCTCTAGCGCTATTACCCACTCATCTGAAATACGACAGGAAGGCTTTGTCTAAGGATGAACCACCCTCCAGGTATCACTGCCACTCCCACCCCCTCCCCGAGGCTCGGCCCCACCACCCGTATTTGCCGCAGGAAGATTCCCTCTATAACAGAAAAGCCACGAGGTGAAATAAGTATGTCTCCCCCCCCCCCCCGCCCCCCTTCTCTGGGGCGAAGCACCATCTACTATGTCTACCCGTCCCCAGGTGTGGCAGCCCCTTTACTCAGCCTCCCTGAGAGAATCGAGTATTCACATCCCCGTTCGTTCTCAGCCGGCTCTCGCAGGCTAGACCTATAGTACTGGGCATGCGCAGAAAGGTCCTTCGTCACTGCTGGCAGAACCCCATAACCAGGCGGTGCATATCATGAGCTCACAGTTCGATGTGCAGTCAGCAGGTGATGCTCAACCAAAACACTCTTCCTTTACGCAAGGAGCAAAGCCATGCATGGGGAGGGGGGGCAGGGTGCTGCGTATTGTCTACACCTCGAGTCCCGGGCAAACAAGGCACTCACCCACTTTAGCCTGGAGTGGCACAACACCATTATATGTGTGCCTCACCCTTTGCGCATGAGCATGCGCATTCTGGAGTAAGCATAGCATTTCCCATATACACCCTCCTACAGACATCTCAAACTCACCATCCGGCACTTGCAGTCAATGTCCTTCGTCTTGCACTGGTGCGCGCTGTACAGGGGAGCTAGCTAGTAACTCCTCTGCGGACAGCATTCAGCCCCTCCTATGCACTGGCATGAGAGCGGTTTCTTGCCTTACTGACAAAATGCACCGCTGCCAAGAGAGATGGTAACGCAGGGTTAGCCTGCTCCAGCAGACGGAGCTCACCCCTTTCCCAGACCGAGGCTCCAGGAGGCGTGGCCTTTCACAAAGGCAGATGCCAAGCTCTCCCCAGACACGTTCTAAAGAGACAATATCCTCAGGCATGACCGGGTCCCCTTGAATTATGGGACAAGGGAGGATGACTCAATTATGTGCTAAGAAAAGACAAATTATGTGGCGTAATGTGGTACATTTTGAAGCAGTGTCAGTGCACTGTCAACACCTTTTCATATGTTAATCTAGGCAAAGGTTCACCTTACGAGTATCTTATTGACACCAAAATACAGTAATTATTATCTGAAGTGAAAGGCGACCTGCTGCTGCCAGTGCTCAATTTGTAAAAAATTAAGTCCAGGTGTTCAAATTTTTATAGGAGGCCACACCCACTTCCCCAAGCTCCACCCACGTCCTCCACTGGCTCCACCCCCTTACTCTAGTTGTGAGATTTGAAAGGAGGGTGGGTGGAAGAAGAGGGAGCAGAATGGTAGTGGATGGTCGGATTGTTTGCTTGGGGAAGTTCATCATTTTGGGGCGCTTAAGGGTGGGGGCATAGTTTGTCGAGAGTATTAGTGAGGAGGAGATTGCTTTTATTGTATTTATGAAAGCTAGCTGCATGTCTCGCCTAATAAATCATTTTTTTACTCTGCAATGGTTGTCCTGCTTCTTTCTGCACCATCTTGTTGTCAGAGTCGGTATTTGCATTATGTGGGCAGTATGGCTATGGTGATATTTTTAGTTTGACTTCACTATTTTCCACCACATCCCAGAAATGACAGTATGAAATTTTAAAGCATAATGCCGAGTATGATTGCTCAGCCCGCTCTGTGAAGAGAATCTGCGCTCTCTCTGCTGGGGCTAGCACTAAATGATTACTGTTTTTCCTCTCAGACGATAGTGGTTTGCCACAAAGGCATAACCACCACAACATGTGACATTCTATCTATGATGATGTGTGGTATGAGAGTTTGCACAGTGCGGGCCTCTGGGGTCTCGGGACATCCACCAAACAAACACAGACAAACGTTGCTGGCAGCGGGAAAGGTTAGCTAAATTCCGCCACCTGGATGGCCCTCCCTGATCTCATGGACGTTCAGAGTGTTCACATTTCGGAATAACATGTTAAAAAAAAGAAGAGCGTGGCAGGGGTTAAAGCAATGGCTGCTCTGCATGTCCAGAAAGTATGCTTCCAATACATTCTCTGATCTTTGAGCAGAATACAGTGTCTCTACAGGAAGCCCAGAGCAGCAAAAGTTATGCTGGTACAAGTGTATACTTTAATTAAATGTATCCGGGATTGTTTTATCAGATCGTGTTCATAAACGTTAGTTAAGATAGCTCAGCCTTTCATCTATCTGAACACAACTATGCCTTACATTTTTGATGCGCTATGAAATAATTCTACATAGTCCTATAATAGTTACATATATCACAGTAGTTGACAACTTATCAGAATTGGCACTTAAAATAAATTTATAGGACATGGGCTCCAACTTCTACTTAGACAATAAAATGACATCATGCGGCCTCCGTTGGGTGTTCACTTTAAACCATACCTTGCAAAACATAGGAGGCAGAAGTAGGAGCAGCGATGTTTGAGTGATCTGCATCATAGAGCTGAAGGATCTTATTAGATAAACTTGAGCAAGGCGGCACCATTTTGGGCTTGAGCTAAGGGAATGCCTCAGCACCGAACCACCTGCATGCACTACCACAAGGGATGATGACGTGGAATAGAAATAAACTTAAACCTGGCACATTCCGACATACTGCACACCGGGAAGACGTTGAACAAGTATTATAAGTACCTAAAAATATCCGGATTCCAAAAGAGATGAAAGTGAAACGTACGGAAAAAAAAACTATTTCATTTCGTGTGAATGACCAACGTTTTTAGAACAATAGGGGTTAAGTTAAGGGCAAGGCCCTGCTCTTCCAGCCACCTCCTGGCCCGGGTCATTGCACTTCCACTTGCACACTGTGCCTGGAGCGGAGGCATGATTGCTCGAGCCTCAATACATATTTCATTCATACCACGCACAAGATAAAAGCAGCGTTGGTTTAGCTACTTACTCGGTAACTGGTGGGCGGCACCGGTGCTGGAGCGAGGTTTTACCTAAGAATTGTATACCTCCTCCATTTCATCATTTTGAACTAACATGAATAATTGATTAATATTAATAGTATTTATTGTTTGCTGTGTTTATTTAATCAACATTACTAATTAGAAAATACACATGGGAATCGCATTTGCATGGCCTGATTGATGTGTAAAATAATTTTCGTAATCATACTAACGTCAGATATTTAGAATTTACATGTTATATGTTGCTTTTGTGATGTGATTTGTGAATCGTGCTTTAAATTGTGAGTATAAAACTGCAATGCGTGTTGCTTTTGCTAGATAAATACACACACATAGAGGGGTTAGTGAGGGAATAACATTTTAATAGTCATTTCCATGTATTAATTACGCTTTATGTTTCTTTGCTTAAGTTGACCTTTCTGGAGTGGCCACAAAGTGGCTGCCATCCCTATTTTGACACCCCGACATGACACAGAAGTACTGACTGAAGTGTGCCTGCGCTAAAAGATGAGCAACAATAACCTCATCCTGACCCCAGGCAGACTGTACCCGTGAAGGACATCCTGGGAGGAGCGCCAAGCATCAAACAAAGGACTTTCTTAAACTATGAACTGTTATAATTGATTTGGGAAAAGGGGGTGGTGATGGACAGAGTTTCTGAATGATGCAGAATACTCTTACCAAGTCAAGAGATCATGGTTTTAATCCATCACCGTTTTTTAGCTCACTGCACCATCCCAGCTCAGAACCTGGCTACATGCAAATTAGTCTGTACCTGTCCCAGTGCATGATGGGAACAGGGCAAACCAAACTACCAAGCCAATTCTTATACTGGGAAGGAAACAAGCTTCCAGGGACCGGTTTCTGGCATCACAGCCTTCGTCGGCCCGGCTTGCCTGAATCCTGATGGTGCAATGAGCAAGGGACTCACGTCTGAGCATACCCTCCCACACTGAGTGTGGATAAAATCGATTTGGGAAAAAGGGGGTGGTGATGGACAGAGTTTCTGAATGATGCAGAATACTCTTACCAAGTCAAGAGATCATGGTTTTAATCCATCACCGTTTTTTAGCTCACTGCACCATCCCAGCTCAGAACCTGGCTACATGCAAATTAGTCTGTACCTGTCCCAGTGCATGATGGGAACAGGGCAAACCAAACTACCAAGCCAATTCTTATTCTGGGAAGGAAACAAGCTTCCGGGGACCGGATTCTGGCATCACAGCCTTCGTCGGCCCGGCTTGCCTGAATCCTGATGGTGCAATGAGCAAGGGACTCACGTCTGATCATACCCTCCCACACTGAGTGTGGATAAAATCGATTTGGGAAAAAGGGGGTGGTGATGGACAGAGTTTCTGAATGATGCAGAATACTCTTACCAAGTCAAGAGATCATGGTTTTAATCCATCACCGTTTTTTAGCTCACTGGACCATCCCAGCTCAGAACCTGGCTACATGCAAATTAGTCTATACCTGTCCCAGTGCATGATGGGAACAGGGCAAACCAAACTACCAAGCCAATTCTTATACTGGGAAGGAAACAAGCTTCCAGAGACCGGTTTCTGGCATCACAGCCTTCGTCGGCCCGGCTTGCCTGAATCCTGATGGTGCAATGAGCAAGGGACTCACGTCTGAGCATACCCTCCCACACTGAGTGTGGATAAAATCGATTTGGGAAAAAGGGGGTGGTGATGGACAGGGTTTCTGAATGATGCAGAATACTCTTACCAAGTCAAGAGATCATGGTTTTAATCCATCACCATTTTTTAGCTCACTGCACCACCCCAGCTCAAAACCTGGCTACATGCAAATTAGTCTGTACCTGTCCCAGTGCATGATGGGAACAGGGCAAACCAAACTACCAAGCCAATTCTTATACTGGGAAGGAAACAAGCTTCCGGGGACCGGTTTCTGGCATCACAGCCTTCGTCGGCCCGGCTTGCCTGAATCCTGATGGTGCAATGAGCAAGGGACTCACGTCTGAGCATACCCTCCCACACTGTGATGGATTAAAACCATGATCTCTTGACTTGGTAAGAGTATTCTGCATCATTCAGAAACTCTGTCCATCACCACCCCCTTTTTCCCAAATCGATTTTATCCACACTCGGTGTGGGAGGGTATGCTCAGACGTGAGTCCCTTGCTCATTGCACCATCAGGATTCAGGCAAGCCGGGCCGACGAAGGCTGTGATGCCAGAAACCTGTCCCCGGAAGCTTGTTTCCTTCCCAGTATAAGAATTGGCTTGGTAGTTTGGTTTGCCCTGTTCCCATCATGCACTGGGACAGGTACAGACTAATTTGCATGTAGCCTGGTTCTGAGCTGGGATGGTGCAGTGAGCTAAAAAACGGTGATGGATTAAAACCATGATCTCTTGACTTGGTAAGAGTATTCTGCATCATTCAGAAACTCTGTCCATCACCACCCCCTTTTTCCCAAATAGATTTTATCCACACTCGGTGTGGGAGGGTATGCTCAGACGTGAGTCCCTTGCTCATTGCACCATCAGGATTCAGGCAAGCCGGGCCGACGAAGGCTGTGATGCCAGAAACCGGTCCCCGGAAGCTTGTTTCCTTCCCAGTATAAGAATTGGCTTGGTAGTTTGGTTTGCCCTGTTCCCATCATGCACTGGGACAGGTACAGACTAATTTGCATGTAGCCTGGTTCTGAGCTGGGATGGTGCAGTGAGCTAAAAAACGGTGATGGATTAAAACCATGATCTCTTGACTTGGTAAGAGTATTCTGCATCATTCAGAAACTCTGTCCATCACCACCCCCTTTTTCCTAAATCGATTTTATCGACACTCGGTATGGGAGGGTATGCTCAGACGTGAGTCCCTTGCTCATTGCACCATCAGGATTCAGGCAAGCCGGGCCGACGAAGGCTGTGATGCCAGAAACCGGTCCCCGGAAGCTTGTTTCCTTCCCAGTATAAGAATTGGCTTGGTAGTTTGGTTTGCCCTGTTCCCATCATGCACTGGGACAGGTACAGACTAATTTGCATGTAGCCTGGTTCTGAGCTGGGATGGTGCAGTGAGCTAAAAAACGGTGATGGATTAAAACCATGATCTCTTGACTTGGTAAGAGTATTCTGCATCATTCAGAAACTCTGTCCATCACCACCCCCTTTTTCCCAAATCGATTTTATCCACACTCGGTGTGGGAGGGTATGCTCAGACGTGAGTCCCTTGCTCATTGCACCATCAGGATTCAGGCAAGCCGGGCCGACGAAGGCTGTGATGCCAGAAACCGGTCCCCGGAAGCTTGTTTCCTTCCCAGTATAAGAATTGGCTTGGTAGTTTGGTTTGCCCTGTTCCCATCATGCACTGGGACAGGTACAGACTAATTTGCATGTAGCCTGGTTCTGAGCTGGGATGGTGCAGTGAGCTAAAAAACGGTGATGGATTAAAACCATGATCTCTTGACTTGGTAAGAGTATTCTGCATCATTCAGAAACTCTGTCCATCACCACCCCCTTTTTCCCAAATCGATTTTAGCCACACTCGGTGTGGGAGGGTATGCTTAGACGTGAGTCCCTTGCTCATTGCACCATCAGGATTCAGGCAAGCCGGGCCGACAAAGGCTGTGATGCCAGAAACCGGTCCCCGGAAGCTTGTTTCCTTCCCAGTATAAGAATTGGCTTAGTAGTTTGGTTTGCCCTGTTCCCATCATGCACTGGGACAGGTACAGACTAATTTGCATGTAGCCTGGTTCTGAGCTGGGATGGTGCAGTGAGCTAAAAAACGGTGATGGATTAAAACCATGATCTCTTGACTTGGTAAGAGTATTCTGCATCATTCAGAAACTCTGTCCATCACCACCCCCTTTTTCCCAAATCGATTTTATCCACACTCGGTGTGGGAGGGTATGCTCAGACGTGAGTCCCTTGCTCATTGCACCATCAGGATCCAGGCAAGCCGGTCCGACGAAGGCTGTGATGCCAGAAACTGGTCCCCGGAAGCTTGTTTCCTTCCCAGTATAAGAATTGGCTTGGTAGTTTGGTTTGCCCTGTTCCCATCATGCACTGGGACAGGTACAGACTAATTTGCATGTAGCCTGGTTCTGAGCTGGGATGGTGCAGTGAGCTAAAAAACGGTGATGGATTAAAACCATGATCTCTTGACTTGGTAAGAGTATTCTGCATCATTCAGAAACTCTGTCCGTCACCACCCCCTTTTTCCCAAATCGATTTTATCCACACTCGGTGTGGGAGGGTATGCTCAGACGTGAGTCCCTTGCTCATTGCACCATCAGGATTCAGGCAAGCCGGGCCGTCGAAGGCTGTGATGCCAGAAACCGGTCCCCGGAAGCTTGTTTCCTTCCCAGTATAAGAATTGGCTTGGTAGTTTGGTTTGTCCTGTTCCCATCATGCACTGGGACAGGTACAGACTAATTTGCATGTAGCCTGGTTCTGAGCTGGGATGGTGCAGTGAGCTAAAAAACGGTGATGGATTAAAACCATGATCTCTTGACTTGGTAAGAGTATTCTGCATCATTCAGAAACTCTGTCCATCACCACCCCCTTTTTCCTAAATCGATTTTATCCACACTCGGTATGGGAGGGTATGCTCAGACGTGAGTCCCTTGCTCATTGCACCATCAGGATTCAGGCAAACCGGGCCGACGAAGGCTGTGATGCCAGAAACCGGTCCCCGGAAGCTTGTTTCCTTCCCAGTATAAGAATTGGCTTGGTAGTTTGGTTTGCCCTGTTCCCATCATGCACTGGGACAGGTACAGACTAATTTGCATGTAGCCTGGTTCTGAGCTGGGATGGTGCAGTGAGCTAAAAAACGGTGATGGATTAAAACCATGATCTCTTGTCTTGGTAAGAGTATTCTGCATCATTCAGAAACTCTGTCCATCACGCCCCCCTTTTTCCCAAATCGATTTAATCCACACTCGGTGTGGGAGGGTATGCTCAGACGTGAGTCCCTTGCTCATTGCACCATCAGGATTCAGGCAAGCCGGGCCGACGAAGGCTGTGATGCCAGAAACCGGTCCCCGGAAGCTTGTTTCCTTCCCAGTATAAGAATTGGCTTGGTAGTTTGGTTTGCCCTGTTCCCATCATGCACTGGGACAGGTACAGACTAATTTGCATGTAGCCTGGTTCTGAGCTGGGATGGTGCAGTGAGCTAAAAAACGGTGATGGATTAAAACCATGATCTCTTGACTTGGTAAGAGTATTCTGCATCATTCAGAAACTCTGTCCATCACCACCCCCTTTTTCCCAAATCGATTTTATCCACACTCGGTGTGGGAGGGTATGCTCAGACGTGAGTCCCTTGCTCATTGCACCATCAGGATTCAGGCAAGCCGGGCCGACGAAGGCTGTGATGCCAGAAACCGGTCCCCGGAAGCTTGTTTCCTTCCCAGTATAAGAATTGGCTTGGTAGTTTGGTTTGCCCTGTTCCCATCATGCACTGGGACAGGTACAGACTAATTTGCATGTAGCCTGGTTCTGAGCTGGGATGGTGCAGTGAGCTAAAAAACGGTGATGGATTAAAACCATGATCTCTTGACTTGGTAAGAGTATTCTGCATCATTCAGAAACTCTGTCCATCACCACCCCCTTTTTCCCAAATCGATTTTATCCACACTCGGTGTGGGAGGGTATGCTCAGACATGAGTCCCTTGCTCATTGCACCATCAGGATTCAGGCAAGCCGGGCCGTCGAAGGCTGTGATGCCAGAAACCGGTCCCCGGAAGCTTGTTTCCTTCCCAGTATAAGAATTGGCTTGGTAGTTTGGTTTGTCCTGTTCCCATCATGCACTGGGACAGGTACAGACTAATTTGCATGTAGCCTGGTTCTGAGCTGGGATGGTGCAGTGAGCTAAAAAACGGTGATGGATTAAAACCATGATCTCTTGACTTGGTAAGAGTATTCTGCATCATTCAGAAACTCTGTCCATCACCACCCCCTTTTTCCTAAATCGATTTTATCCACACTCGGTATGGGAGGGTATGCTCAGACGTGAGTCCCTTGCTC
Source organism: Triturus cristatus (assembly GCF_964204655.1). Lineage (NCBI taxonomy): Eukaryota > Metazoa > Chordata > Amphibia > Caudata > Salamandridae > Triturus > Triturus cristatus. The sequence goes on along the minus strand of NC_140584.1, from coordinate 71,605,237 downwards.
ATTGCACCATCAGGATTCAGGCAAACCGGGCCGACGAAGGCTGTGATGCCAGAAACCGGTCCCCGGAAGCTTGTTTCCTTCCCAGTATAAGAATTGGCTTGGTAGTTTGGTTTGCCCTGTTCCCATCATGCACTGGGACAGGTACAGACTAATTTGCATGTAGCCTGGTTCTGAGCTGGGATGGTGCAGTGAGCTAAAAAACGGTGATGGATTAAAACCATGATCTCTTGTCTTGGTAAGAGTATTCTGCATCATTCAGAAACTCTGTCCATCACCACCCCCTTTTTCCCAAATCGATTTAATCCACACTCGGTGTGGGAGGGTATGCTCAGACGTGAGTCCCTTGCTCATTGCACCATCAGGATTCAGGCAAGCCGGGCCGACGAAGGCTGTGATGCCAGAAACCGGTCCCCGGAAGCTTGTTTCCTTCCCAGTATAAGAATTGGCTTGGTAGTTTGGTTTGCCCTGTTCCCATCATGCACTGGGACAGGTACAGACTAATTTGCATGTAGCCTGGTTCTGAGCTGGGATGGTGCAGTGAGCTAAAAAACGGTGATGGATTAAAACCATGATCTCTTGACTTGGTAAGAGTATTCTGCATCATTCAGAAACTCTGTCCATCACCACCCCCTTTTTCCCAAATCGATTTTATCCACACTCGGTGTGGGAGGGTATGCTCAGACGTGAGTCCCTTGCTCATTGCACCATCAGGATTCAGGCAAGCCGGGCCGACGAAGGCTGTGATGCCAGAAACCTGTCCCCGGAAGCTTGTTTCCTTCCCAGTATAAGAATTGGCTTGGTAGTTTGGTTTGCCCTGTTCCCATCATGCACTGGGACAGGTACAGACTAATTTGCATGTAGCCTGGTTCTGAGCTGGGATGGTGCAGTGAGCTAAAAAACGGTGATGGATTAAAACCATGATCTCTTGACTTGGTAAGAGTATTCTGCATCATTCAGAAACTCTGTCCATCACCACCCCCTTTTTCCCAAATAGATTTTATCCACACTCGGTGTGGGAGGGTATGCTCAGACGTGAGTCCCTTGCTCATTGCACCATCAGGATTCAGGCAAGCCGGGCCGACGAAGGCTGTGATGCCAGAAACCGGTCCCCGGAAGCTTGTTTCCTTCCCAGTATAAGAATTGGCTTGGTAGTTTGGTTTGCCCTGTTCCCATCATGCACTGGAACAGGTACAGACTAATTTGCATGTAGCCTGGTTCTGAGCTGGGATGGTGCAGTGAGCTAAAAAACGGTGATGGATTAAAACCATGATCTCTTGACTTGGTAAGAGTATTCTGCATCATTCAGAAACTCTGTCCATCACCACCCCCTTTTTCCTAAATCGATTTTATCGACACTCGGTATGGGAGGGTATGCTCAGACGTGAGTCCCTTGCTCATTGCACCATCAGGATTCAGGCAAGCCGGGCCGACGAAGGCTGTGATGCCAGAAACCGGTCCCCGGAAGCTTGTTTCCTTCCCAGTATAAGAATTGGCTTGGTAGTTTGGTTTGCCCTGTTCCCATCATGCACTGGGACAGGTACAGACTAATTTGCATGTAGCCTGGTTCTGAGCTGGGATGGTGCAGTGAGCTAAAAAACGGTGATGGATTAAAACCATGATCTCTTGACTTGGTAAGAGTATTCTGCATCATTCAGAAACTCTGTCCATCACCACCCCCTTTTTCCCAAATCGATTTTATCCACACTCGGTGTGGGAGGGTATGCTCAGACGTGAGTCCCTTGCTCATTGCACCATCAGGATTCAGGCAAGCCGGGCCGACGAAGGCTGTGATGCCAGAAACCGGTCCCCGGAAGCTTGTTTCCTTCCCAGTATAAGAATTGGCTTGGTAGTTTGGTTTGCCCTGTTCCCATCATGCACTGGGACAGGTACAGACTAATTTGCATGTAGCCTGGTTCTGAGCTGGGATGGTGCAGTGAGCTAAAAAACGGTGATGGATTAAAACCATGATCTCTTGACTTGGTAAGAGTATTCTGCATCATTCAGAAACTCTGTCCATCACCACCCCCTTTTTCCCAAATCGATTTTAGCCACACTCGGTGTGGGAGGGTATGCTTAGACGTGAGTCCCTTGCTCATTGCACCATCAGGATTCAGGCAAGCCGGGCCGACGAAGGCTGTGATGCCAGAAACCGGTCCCCGGAAGCTTGTTTCCTTCCCAGTATAAGAATTGGCTTAGTAGTTTGGTTTGCCCTGTTCCCATCATGCACTGGGACAGGTACAGACTAATTTGCATGTAGCCTGGTTCTGAGCTGGGATGGTGCAGTGAGCTAAAAAACGGTGATGGATTAAAACCATGATCTCTTGACTTGGTAAGAGTATTCTGCATCATTCAGAAACTCTGTCCATCACCACCCCCTTTTTCCCAAATCAATTTTATCCACACTCGGTGTGGGAGGGTATGCTCAGACGTGAGTCCCTTGCTCATTGCACCATCAGGATCCAGGCAAGCCGGTCCGACGAAGGCTGTGATGCCAGAAACTGGTCCCCGGAAGCTTGTTTCCTTCCCAGTATAAGAATTGGCTTGGTAGTTTGGTTTGCCCTGTTCCCATCATGCACTGGGACAGGTACAGACTAATTTGCATGTAGCCTGGTTCTGAGCTGGGATGGTGCAGTGAGCTAAAAAACGGTGATGGATTAAAACCATGATCTCTTGACTTGGTAAGAGTATTCTGCATCATTCAGAAACTCTGTCCATCACCACCCCCTTTTTCCCAAATCGATTTTATCCACACTCGGTGTGGGAGGGTATGCTCAGACGTGAGTCCCTTGCTCATTGCACCATCAGGATTCAGGCAAGCCGGGCCGTCGAAGGCTGTGATGCCAGAAACCGGTCCCCGGAAGCTTGTTTCCTTCCCAGTATAAGAATTGGCTTGGTAGTTTGGTTTGTCCTGTTCCCATCATGCACTGGGACAGGTACAGACTAATTTGCATGTAGCCTGGTTCTGAGCTGGGATGGTGCAGTGAGCTAAAAAACGGTGATGGATTAAAACCATGATCTCTTGACTTGGTAAGAGTATTCTGCATCATTCAGAAACTCTGTCCATCACCACCCCCTTTTTCCTAAATCGATTTTATCCACACTCGGTATGGGAGGGTATGCTCAGACGTGAGTCCCTTGCTCATTGCACCATCAGGATTCAGGCAAACCGGGCCGACGAAGGCTGTGATGCCAGAAACCGGTCCCCGGAAGCTTGTTTCCTTCCCAGTATAAGAATTGGCTTGGTAGTTTGGTTTGCTCTGTTCCCATCATGCACTGGGACAGGTACAGACTAATTTGCATGTAGCCTGGTTCTGAGCTGGGATGGTGCAGTGAGCTAAAAAACGGTGATGGATTAAAACCATGATCTCTTGTCTTGGTAAGAGTATTCTGCATCATTCAGAAACTCTGTCCATCACCACCCCCTTTTTCCCAAATCGATTTAATCCACACTCGGTGTGGGAGGGTATGCTCAGACGTGAGTCCCTTGCTCATTGCACCATCAGGATTCAGGCAAGCCGGGCCGACGAAGGCTGTGATGCCAGAAACCGGTCCCCGGAAGCTTGTTTCCTTCCCAGTATAAGAATTGGCTTGGTAGTTTGGTTTGCCCTGTTCCCATCATGCACTGGGACAGGTACAGACTAATTTGCATGTAGCCTGGTTCTGAGCTGGGATGGTGCAGTGAGCTAAAAAACGGTGATGGATTAAAACCATGATCTCTTGACTTGGTAAGAGTATTCTGCATCATTCAGAAACTCTGTCCATCACCACCCCCTTTTTCCCAAATCGATTTTATCCACACTCGGTGTGGGAGGGTATGCTCAGACGTGAGTCCCTTGCTCATTGCACCATCAGGATTCAGGCAAGCCGGGCCGACGAAGGCTGTGATGCCAGAAACCGGTCCCCGGAAGCTTGTTTCCTTCCCAGTATAAGAATTGGCTTGGTAGTTTGGTTTGCCCTGTTCCCATCATGCACTGGGACAGGTACAGACTAATTTGCATGTAGCCTGGTTCTGAGCTGGGATGGTGCAGTGAGCTAAAAAACGGTGATGGATTAAAACCATGATCTCTTGACTTGGTAAGAGTATTCTGCATCATTCAGAAACTCTGTCCATCACCACCCCCTTTTTCCCAAATCGATTTTATCCACACTCGGTGTGGGAGGGTATGCTCAGACGTGAGTCCCTTGCTCATTGCACCATCAGGATTCAGGCAAGCCGGGCCGACGAAGGCTGTGATACCAGAAACCGGTCCCCGGAAGCTTGTTTCCTTCCCAGTATAAGAATTGGCTTGGTAGTTTGGTTTGCCCTGTTCCCATTATGCACTGGGACAGGTACAGACTAATTTGCATGTAGCCTGGTTCTGAGCTGGGATGGTGCAGTGAGCTAAAAAACGGTGATGGATTAAAACCATGATCTCTTGACTTGGTAAGAGTATTCTGCATCATTCAGAAACTCTGTCCATCACCACCCCCTTTTTCCCAAATCAATTTTATCCACACTCGGTGTGGGAGGGTATGCTCAGACGTGAGTCCCTTGCTCATTGCACCATCAGGATTCAGGCAAGCCGGGCCGACGAAGGCTGTGATGCCAGAAACCGGTCCCCGGAAGCTTGTTTCCTTCCCAGTATAAGAATTGGCTTAGTAGTTTGGTTTGCCCTGTTCCCATCATGCACTGGGACAGGTACAGACTAATTTGCATGTAGCCTGGTTCTGAGCTGGGATGGTGCAGTGAGCTAAAAAACGGTGATGGATTAAAACCATGATCTCTTGACTTGGTAAGAGTATTCTGCATCATTCAGAAACTCTGTCCATCACCACCCCCTTTTTCCCAAATCGATTTTATCCACACTCGGTGTGGGAGGGTATGCTCAGACGTGAGTCCCTTGCTCATTTCACCATCAGGATCCAGGCAAGCCGGGCCGACGAAGGCTGTGATGCCAGAAACCGGTCCCCGGAAGCTTGTTTCCTTCCCAGTATAAGAATTGGCTTGGTAGTTTGGTTTGCCCTGTTCCCATCATGCACTGGGACAGGTACAGACTAATTTGCATGTAGCCTGGTTCTGAGCTGGGATGGTGCAGTGAGCTAAAAAACGGTGATGGATTAAAACCATGATCTCTTGACTTGGTAAGAGTATTCTGCATCATTCAGAAACTCTGTCCATCACCACCCCCTTTTTCCCAAATCAATTTTATCCACACTCGGTGTGGGAGGGTATGCTCAGACGTGAGTCCCTTGCTCATTGCACCATCAGGATTCAGGCAAGCCGGGCCGACGAAGGCTGTGATGCCAGAAACCGGTCCCCGGAAGCTTGTTTCCTTCCCAGTATAAGAATTGGCTTGGTAGTTTGGTTTGCCCTGTTCCCATCATGCACTGGGACAGGTACAGACTAATTTGCATGTAGCCTGGTTCTGAGCTGGGATGGTGCAGTGAGCTAAAAAACGGTGATGGATTAAAACCATGATCTCTTGACTTGGTAAGAGTATTCTGCATCATTCAGAAACTCTGTCCATCACCACCCCCTTTTTCCCAAATCTGTTATAATTGATGACACTAAAGACACAACCCTGCATGGGAATCAACATGCCCTGAATGGACTAGAAACTGTTGATAATTTATTTACAAATTGAGAAGCTGCATCTAATGCAACATTTAATGTATGAGAAGCAGGAAGAATGATCCTGGGTAACCAATTAGAATTGTTCTAAAACATGTATTGAAACATTTTGTTGATAAAGTTTACTATAAAAGTAGACTAGAGAGGGTAGGACATTATTCCTTTCCTATGCACACCATCACTTTGCCAGATTACCCGACGTTATGCTGACGGAGAGGACGGTGACACTGCTGGACAGCTGCTTACCAGAGACTCTGATGGACTGATCTGATGCCCAATTAATTTACGAACTGATTCTTTGATTTATGGGCATAGAGACGAAAGATCTGAACTTGACATAGAGGGCACCATTTAGCCAGATTAGGTAAATATGCGAACTAAAATATTGAATGCTATATGATTTCCTTATGCTTTAATTATATAAACATATTATTGCATTTAAAGAACTGTGTCGGGTTATTCTTTGAAGAATTTCAATGTATATTGTTTAGAAGAATAAGTGTTGCTATTCCCAGCAACTAGCTGATCCATGGCCAATAGTATGGGAGGAACTGCTAGGTTATAATGGATTGAGATCCTGGTGAGGTAGGGAGGTATAGGAAAACTTGTTGTTACTCATCAGGTGATTGGTGCACTCTTCCTTCCATTTCCAGCGCATGGAATAAAGGAAAGAACTCCCCTCTCTTGAGGACCATTGATCTGAAAGTAGAATGAATGATTGGTGTTATGGGCCCCACCAGTGAATGAGTGAATGATTTGTGGTCTGGTCTGTAGCGAGGGGATCTGTAGCGTTCAGCGCTGGAGCACCGGCACTCACTGCTTTTATTCATAAGCCTGCTGCTGCTGCCAGCTCGACGTCGTCCTATACTGCTGGTCACAGAGGGTAACTTGTGAGGTGCGTGTGTGCCGGGGCGTGGCGTTTTGGACAAAACCTATGCACGCACACACGCTGCCGCAGCTCCTACCCCTGCAGAACCAAACCCCACCCACCAGCAACACTGAGCTAAGGGCCGCTGCCTAAAGCAAATCCATATGGAAAATGGCTTGATTTATATTGGATCTCAACACTTTACTGAGGACTCGGGAGGCGAACAATAGTGTCTGCGCCAGGTGCGCCTGCAGTCAATGAGGTGATTATATTTAGTTTGTCATAGACGTGCAGACGTGTGGTGTAGACCCGGCCCTAATAAATAAGTGCCGGTGCTAAGCACCGGCACAAATTAAGCACTGGCTGCTGCACCACTGAAGACCCACCGCTACAAAGCAACAGGTGTGGAGGCAATTCTAGTAACGCTAGGTCCATTTCAGCTAAAAACATATTTTGTTTAAAATATGTAAATTATGCAGATGTTAGCTTATGTGGCGAGCACGGTAAATCTAAACTTATGAGGAAAACGTTGCAGCCACAAAATCGCAGACCCTGGAAACTGCAGAGGGCAAAGCCTCCTCCAAAGAGGATTAACCTGTCCCGTGAACCTCACCCAAGACACAGGCTGAGTCAGTGCTGGAAACAGAAAAAAAAGCATTTGCAATGTAATAGGTCTCGCATTTATGCGAGTTTAAGCGATTGGCATTGTAAATGGCAATGCATTTTATTTATGTTTCAAAAACCAAAACATTAATAAAAGGCATTGTCATTTACAATGCCAATTGCTCAAACTCCCGTAAATTCGAAACCTGTTGCATTGCAAATGCTAGTTTGCCCGTGCTACACTAAACTGATGCAGACCACGCTGTAAATTAATTAAATAAAGCAGCGCGGCCACTAACATAAAAGAAAATAGTGCTCACGCACTAAATAACGGAGAACATGAAATGAGTCAAGTAAAGATTCCAGTTGTTATGGGAGGTAACAAATTGAGACAAGGCATTACCCAGGAGGGACTAACAAGCTACATAATGAATTGGAATTCAGCTTTAAAGAAGGGAAATGACACCAGCCAATTAAAAATATAGGCGGAGAGTGGGCGGGGCTTCCACTGCATACTCTATTACAGCATGCCTCGTTGAACAAGCAGCACATGCTCGCTGCTGCTAGGCTAGACCTGAAAAGACTCCAGGAACCCATAAATAAGGGGCAGAGACCGAGGGGAACAAGAAGAAAGGGAGGGCGTTGAGTCATGAGAAGCAGAGACCCGGAGTCATGAAGTGGAGTCTGAGACTCAATTTAAACATGCATTCTTTTTTTAAACCTCTTCCTCCACAGAAATGGCAACAAGGATAAACATGATCCTAAATATATTGAAGTTCAAGTCATAGGTCACAATCAGGCTTCATTTTAAAATACCTCACAGGGTTAAGCACCTGCTGCAGAGATATTGATATTCCTAGCAAGTTTGCGAGTATAACAGACATACGATAACTTAGGTGGTTAATGCACTTGCTGGAGAGATCTTTGTGCAGTTTAGTCGTGGGGTTCATGCCTCACGCAATCGGTTGGATGATTAATGTTCCTGCCGCAAACCAAAGAGTGTAACATTTGTATCACATTATTGTATTGTGTGGAGATAGCTCAATAGGCTACAGCTTATGTTGCAGAGGTCACTGTGTTACCTGCAGGTCACAAGTTGTGATCCTTGTAATATAGCTTATTGAGTTACCTGCTTGCAGCTGCAAGGCATACGTTTAGAGCCTTGCTGTTTTTAAATCTTTCATTATTTTAAAGTTTTGTAAAAGGCTTCAATCAATGGGAATATATGGGCTAAAGCACTATGTGCCATATTTTATGGCTAATGGATGACACAAAGGAGATCTGTTACCATATAGAGGAATGAAGCAAATGGCCAAGTTCCTTTATAATGTCAGGTAACTCCAACATGACTTGTAACATCCTTTTACTATACATAGAGGGTATTCTATTTTTTCTAATACGTGGTCACACCACCACTTTTCCCTCTAACCACTTACATTTTTGGTGTCATTCTCTTTCATGTTAATTGCAGGCAAGAAGACTGAAAGCAGAATCTGTAGTGAAAAATTATATACACCAAAGGCATTTAGTAAATTTTGCAAAAAAATATTAGTATCAGTTGAAAGTAAGACAGAATAAAAATGCTCTACATTGGAATGTATGGAAACATGCACATAATCTATGTTTCCTGTAATGATCAATAAAGTGGAAAAAAGAAATATGTTGGCATACGTTTCTCCTTTCTGTTGATTATTTTGTCAATTTAGAAAGAATATTAGAAGAAGGAAAAGCCAGTTTTCATGTATCTTGTTTAAACTGCTGCTGTAATTAGGCTCTGTGACCTGCCCCACACCTGTCAGTTCAGCAACTACGTAATTTCTTTATTACAGGTCACTATCAGCGTCACAAGCACCTGTAATAAGGAAATTAGAAACACGCTTTTTCACAGGGATTGCAGGCCCTTATGCATTGTAAATACTTATTAGTAAGTGCTATATGTGTGCGGTAAAGTACCCCCCTGCAGTACAATATAAGGATATTGCAAGTTACAGAGGAATTCTGTGACCATAAAGGGGAAGGCTGAATTCCTTCACAAGGTCATGGAACTCATGGAACTCCGAGGTGACTTGTAGCATCTTTCTAGTGTACGGCAGGGATACTTTATTCCATATGATACATGGTCACTCCATCCTTTTCTCACAAACCACTCACATCATTAATGCATGGCTCTTTCATAAGAAAGCAATAGCATGTTTGCAAACATGAAGAATACAAGTAGGAACTGAGGTGCAAAGTTAAACAAACTAAAAAAGCAGTTAGATATTTGTTGCAAAAAGATACTAGAATCAGTTTAATACAAACCAGATAAAAAATGCTGTAGCTCAGAATGTGCTGAAATATGCAGAGGGCTTCTTTTCTATAAGTACCTAAGGAGTACAAAAAATAAACATGTTCCAATAAATATCTATAAATATTACCGTTCATCTAGAAAAAACAGAGAAGAAAGAAAAGCCACATTTTGTTTTTTTAAACTGCAGCTTTCATTATTCTCTCTGTCCTTGCATTCTCTGTGATTGTGGTTCTGCTGCAGGCGTTGCGAAGTCCGAATTCAACTGTAATAAGTTATTGCAATTGAGCAGCTATGTCATTTCTTTATTACAGTTGACTAGATTCGTTCCACGTCACCTGCAATAAGGAGATTAGAGACATGTTTTCATATAGGGATTGCAGGATCCCATGTATTTTAAATGGTAATTGATCTTTATTGCCATTCATACAGTGCATACTCAGCTTTGAAAAGTCAAAACTAGCCTTCAAATCATTGTTTATTTCTGAAACACTTGTTTTGTCACAAGATATGTAATTGGTTACTAGCTATTAGGCTCCAGTTAGGTCCCAGCCAGGGTGACTCTTGAACACAAAAATACCCAGACACAATTGGAATAGTGGGCCTGTTTGCAATAATACAAAATTAGTCTACTGAAAAGGTGGCTATGGTTTGCTCCAGGAACTTCTAACCCATTGGTTAGTGAGTACCCAGGACTCATCTCGAACTCTAACTGGTGCCAGGCATAAATATGTCACCTCCAGGCACCCACTTCAGAACACATTCTGGACCTGTGCAAGATCAAATGAGGACTGGACCTGATGTGACATGACAGGCGCTCTGAAGGACTGGCCCCGTTCCCTCCTGTGCTAGGGACGAAGAAGTGGACTCTAAGGGTCAGTTGGCTGACCTCCTCTGTGGCTTCAGGGAGACAACAATCAGCAAGAGACCTTTTTCTGGAAATACCCAAGTGACGAATGGTAACTGCATCTCGACTGTTCCCTGCTGTTCACCTTTTCCTGACATCCAGTGAGTATCTAAGTGCCTCCCCTGAGGTCCTGTGGATCTTCAGAAGTTTACTCCTGTGGTTGTTTGGCCACCAGAAGAAAGTTTGGAAACTTCTCAAAACATTTCCTCTGTGACAAAGGGACTTAGATACTTTTTCAGACATTCAGACTTTCACACAAACCAATTAACTTGGTGTATCCGACCTTGCCTCCATCGTAGTGAAATCGCACATTGGTTTAAGTTTACCAAGACGATTGACTATCACTGATACCCTACTTTCTCTTGGTGTTATTTCCACTTAAAACTATAACAATTCATATCTCCAGTTTCCTTTATTGTTTGTTTGTCATTTGGGTGTCTTTAGTTTATTCAATTTTGCTCTTTTTTTCTCATTTTGATTTTCATTGTTTGGCATTTTCACTCTATTTCACCTTTGATACGGCATAAATACTTTTACATTGTCCTCAGTTAAACCTGCCTGCCCTGTGCCATATCTACCAGGGGGTTGAGCTCGTCAAGGGTTGTGAGTATTCCTTAAAATGGGCAGTCTACCAACACAATTAATTATCAAATTCCTTCTGCTTCACTTATCCCCACTTCCATTAAGAACTGTGAGAACCAGCAAACAACCTGGGGAGCCATACTTCATTGAGCCCTTAAACCCAGGGGGGTCCCTTGCAACAGAGGGGATGGGAGGATAAGTAATATGTTCTACAGTTGTTAAACATCACTGAGCAGCTGCTGAGCATGACAGCTTCACCCGACCCTCCTGTAATGATCATCAGGAACTTTGCTTCTCTAATTGCTCTATTTCCCCTGTGTCTCCCCCTGGTTCTTGATATCATGTTTCCACACAATCAAATCTCCGTTTTTTCAGATTGTTCTGAAATATAGCTAGGAAGAAAAGTGATTCCCTGTGACTATCTCCTTCTAATGTTCATCCCCTGAAGGAAACCTTAATCATCATCTTCTTTACATATCTGCTGCTGAGTCATTTTCAAACCCAAAAGAGATGGCTTCATTGACAATATTCTAAGTGCCATCATATCACAAAGTTAGCTTATATAAAAAATAACATCCATTATTCTTCCTTGCATTGATAACCTTCTCAGATATTGGATCAATCATTCAATCAATCAGCATCTGTAAAGCGCACTCTATAACCCCTAGGAGTATTTGGGTGCTGTATCTCTGTCAAAGAGTCAGGTCTTGAGCCTCTCTCTGAAGTATGCCAGCAACGGGGCTGTATGGAATTGGAGGGGGAGGTCGTTTCAGGTCTTGGTTGTGATGTAGGAGAAGGAGCAGGTGTGGTGGATGCGCGGGGTTTGTGCGAGGGTGAGTGAAGAGGAGCGTAGGTTGGTGGAAGTTCAGTCGATGGTTGATCTTATGGAGGGCTTTCTAGGTGTGCATGAGGATCTTGAAGTGGCATCTCTCCTGGATGGGGTGCCAGTAGATATCAAAGAGGTGGGGGCGATATGGGTTCGTATGTGGAGGTCCAGGATTAGTCTGGAAGCAGTGTTCTGTGTGGTCTTGAGTCTTCTGAGGAGCTGAATGGGGATGCTGGTGCAGAAGGCGTTGCCGTAGTTGAGGTGGCTGATGATGAGGGCCTGAGTGAGGTCTTTCTGGTGTTGGTTGGGATCCTTTTGAAGATTCTGCGGAGCATGCGAACTGTGTGGCAGCAGGAGGAGGCGACTGCTTTAACTTGTTGTTTCATGGCCAGTTGGTCCCAGTTCTACCGGCCACCAGCTGTGGTCCCATGAGGAGGTATTCTTGCCGATGATCAGCACCTCAGTTTTGTCGGAGTTTAATTGGAGGCAGTTGTCTTTCATCCATGTGGCTCCATTGGTCATGGCTCTGAAGACGTTGGTTTTGCTGTTGGTGGGGTCATTGGTGAACAAGAGGATCATTTGAGTGTCGGCTGCATGGGAGATTATGGTGAGTCCGTATGATATGAGGATGTCTGCGAGAGGGGTCATGTAGATGTTGAACAGGGTCAGGCTGAGGGATGATCCTTGTGGTATACAGCATATGATGTCTTTGGTTGTGGAGGTGAAGGGAGGCAGTTGAATGCTATGTGTTTGTCCTGTAAGGAAAGAGGCGATCCAATTGAGGCCATCTTGCCATATGCCTATGTTGTAGAGTCTATTAATGAGGGTGCTGTCGAAGACTTTGTCGAACACAGCGGAGAGGTCGAGGATGCTCATGGCCGCTGATTCTCCATGGTCGAGGAGTGTTCTGATGTCGTCTGTGGCTACTATCAGCGTGGTACAGAATCCTGACTGTGAGGCATCCACTAGGTGGTTTTGTTTATGGGATTAGGTGAGCTGCTGGTTGATGTCTTTCTCAAGAACTTTGACTGGGTGGGGGAGCAGGGAGATCGGATGATCATTTTTGAGATCATTGGGCTAACAGAGGCTTTCTTTAGGACTGACGTCTGCGTTTTTCCATCTTCCCAGGAAGGTTGCTGTGGAAATGCTGGTGAGTTGCATGCTGATTGGGTTCATTGTGAGCCTGTAGAGGAGGTGGGGGCATGGGTTGCTGGGTGCCCTGAAGTGGATGAAAGACATGATGGCTGAGGTGGTGAAGGCAGTGAGCTGTGATCAGGTGGTGATGTTTGGCTAGTGTTTGCTGTTTGGTTGAGGTTGTCAGGGTTGATAGTGGAGAGTTGGATGTTGAAATTGTTGTAGATGTTGGTGATCTTGCTGTGGAAGTAGTTGGAGAGGTTGTCACAGAGTTCTTGGGAGGGGTAGATGGTGTTCACCATGGCTGTCAGGTTTGAGAATTCTTTGACTATTTTGAAGAGTTCCTTTGTGTGGTTGGCAGCGGAGTCAATGCGGGTTTTGATGGCTGCTTTCTTGGCTTCTTTGAAGAGCCAGTGGTAGTTGCTGAGGGCTATTTTGTGAGCTGCTCTTTCGGCTTGGTTCTTTGTAGCGTGCCATCGTTTCTCTAGTTGGTGACAGTTGTACTTGGTGGTCCTGAGTTCTGGGGTGTACCAGCTGGTATGTTAGGGTCTCTTGTGGTTTTTTTGTAGGTTTCAGCAGGGCAACTTTGTCAGTGCAGTCTGAGATCCAGGTAGTGAAGTTCTGGACAGCATGGTTGAGGTCTAGTGATTAAGCCTGGGCAAAGCGCTACGCTACGCTCGCGTAGTTTGCGAAGTTTGCGCTACTTGGCACTACGCGAATTGCACGTAGCACAGTGCAAACACGCGTAGCGTAGCGTTGCGTAGTGCAGTGGCCATTTTTTGCTTGCTCGCGGTCCTCAACATCAAGTTGGTGACCGCAAGCAAGCAAAATAACATCCCGGTGAGACTTTTTCCTCGTTCGCGATCAGCAACATCAAGTTGGCGATCGCGAGCGTGGAAAATAAACCTCCCGGTGAGATTTTCAATGTGGGGAGGCCAGGTTTCTCATTGCGAGTGGTCGCGTATGCTCGCGACCGCTCGCGATGAGAAACTACCAGTCCACGTTGAGAAAGCTGCCGCTCGAGTAAAAATTTACTTGAGCGGCAGAAAACTACAGCTCGCACTGTGCAAGATGCAGTTTTCAATGATTGCACAGTGCCGGATGCTGGTCCGCACTGTGCAATCATAAAAAACGACATCTTGCACAGTGCGAACAGGGTACTACGCAGTTCGCAAAGTGCTACGCATAGCTCGCGTAGTGTGAAGTGCACTGTGCGTAGCTACGCGTAGCGCTACTTTGTGAACTACGTCCAGGGTTACTATTGATGCCTCAGGTTAGGAGGTGGTGAGGGTCTGTGACCATTGAGTGTGAGAAGTTGGTCTGGCATTTGCTGTCCACTAGTTATAGTGGGCACCTTGCACCAGTCCAAACAACCCATATTGATGATAGGTGTAAAGACAACCTTTATTGAAAGCTATCCTAGTGGTAGCTATGGAGAGCAGCCTTCAGGCTAAGTCATGAAGGAGTGTAAAGCAGCTTGGTTTACCAGATTACAACCTCTTGAATTACTAATTGAAAGGAGAACCACAAAAGGTATATTTATAAAATATATATATATTTATTTCTAAACACTCTCTACTAACCTATTTATGAAGTTAGAGGGCAAGGTACACAATAATACAGTTCTAAAACAACAGTAAATAGCCCAATATACAATAGGCCCTAGGGGCGGACCAAACCATATATTAAGAAAGTGGTATAAGAACCCTGACTTCACTAGACACAGTGCCTAGAGCACGTAGAATCGCCGGGACCCCAAAGAACCACCCAAGGTAGAGACACAGGAGACCCACGGGGGATGCGTGCAGTGTGAGAACACAGGCGCGAGCCCCGTACTATTCTATGGGAAAGTCACGGTTGGAATGTTAGAAGTTAAGGACACTTAGGAGAGGACTTTGAGCAAACCCCTTAGGGGGTTCTAGGGCCAGCACCCATGGGAGCACTGGAGTGCTCGAGTTACCTCACCCAGGGAAGCCAGGTGCATAGGTGTCAAATGGTGTCGGGTATCATCATGGATTTAAATGGCGATCTGCTGCAAAGTGCTGCTGCCGGGAAGGAAAGACGTATTCAGCGTGATCTAAGCCTGGATCCAAGATCTGAAGAACCTGAAAGCAGAGGAGACAGAGTCTGGGTCACTTGCCAGTGACCAGGGGCACAATAGACAAATGCCCACCGATTTCGGGTGTTTCAGGTACGAAGAGGTGAAACTTGACTCTGCAGCCACAAGGACCAGGAGGTGTAGATGACAACCAAGAGCTGTATTCGAGCTGTCCCATAAAGGGTGTCGAGTGCTGTAGTGTCGGTGCCCAGATTGGACCCAACAAGCCTTGGCAGCAGCAACCCACGCAGGAAGAGAAAAGATGCTTCGGTGCGGACCAGCAAGGTCCTGGGGACTCCTCAAGCAATGGAGAGTCAGGCCATGTCTGGAGCAACCAGGTAAGCCCAATTAGAAGTAAAGTAGCCTTCATAGAGACCCACCAGTCGACGGACTAGGGATCGCAAAGGGACCTCGAGAGAAAACACAAATGGCCAGCTCACGAAACACTCGTGGAGTGTAGGCGGGCAATCTTCAGTGCAAGTGCTGCTCGGGGACAGGGCTACAAGTAGCCCAACGCTCAGATGCAGGAGTCGCTGGAAAGCTGATGCTTCTGCAAATGGTCACAGTGTCCAGGGGTTTGGGTTGCACAGTCGCCACGAGGGATACGGACCTCAGACTTGCTGTGGACACTGATCGACCTCTAAGATCACAGAAACCAACCTCCTGTGTTGCAAAGTTTTTTGGAGTCCGGCGGGAGCTTTGGAGATGCAAACCAGACAGATGCGTCTTTGTTGCCTGCCTTGCAGGGGAGTAACTCCTTTACTCCAAGAGAGATTCTTCAGTCATCTAGTTCAATGTAGATGGTCGAAGTTCCAGGATTCAGTATCAGAGTTTCATTCAGGTGTAATCTAAAGTCTTGTAGTCAGGGGTTCCTTCTTTATACCCAAGGAAGGGGTTGGACATACTCTGGGGACCCACCTATGGGAGGGTCAGGAAAGAGGGGTGGCTACACCCATTTCCTTTGTCCAGTTTCATGCCAGAGCAGGGGCTGGTAGCCCCTGCAAACGGTTTGAACTGGACTATGCACAGGGACACCAAATGTGCCCCCAGTGCTGAACTTCAAATCACTCTTGGAGTGCACCCACCCAGCCCCAATACACTAAAGCCTGTCTGGGAGGTGGTGACGTCTCCTTCTGACAGGAAACCTATTGTCCAGGCCTCCCCTACCAGAATTTCTTCCAGCAGCAGGAGGGCAGACTCGTGTCTGTGGCTGGCAGCATCCATTTTGTGATGCCAGGGCTCTGTTAGCTGGTTCCAGGTATACCGGTGCTGTCATGTCTCTCCCTCCAGAAGGGTGGAATTATACTCCCACACCAGTTACTGGTGTGGGGGTATGATTCCAAGGTGTTTGACACCAAACACAACATGTTTCCGTGCAGCCATCCCAAAGTTAGCATTAACCGTTTGGTTATAATGCGCTTAAGAGTATATGGTTTGGCTGCATCACAAACAACCCCAGAATAAAGGTTCTGAAGGCTGCAGAGGGGCTCTGCTCATGCATGGGCACCCTCTCACATAAAACCCAGCACCCGCCTTCACGATTAGTAAGGCCTACCATAGCGGTGACTGATAGGTTTATATGTGCAGTCAGTGATCTGAAGAGATATAGTGAACCTATATCTCAGTAAGGGGTGCATGCACCACCTTACCCAGGCTGCAGTAGGAGTCCTGTGGTGTCATTTGGGAAGGCTTCCCCGGGGTGGCATAATACATGCTGCAGCCCTTGGTAGGCCTCTGGGCTACCTATGCCCTGGGTACATAGTATACCATATACTAGGGACTTATAAGGGTACCCCAGAATCCAATCTTGAGTGTACCAAAAGTACTTGTTATCAATTTAAGGGAGAAAGCAGATAGGCTGGGGTCCTCAATAGCAGGATCCCAGCCAGACTAAGTCAAAAATCAGCAAAACACCAGGAAAAAAGTGGGGGCAACCATGCAGTCCAATTCTACCTTCCAACATAACCCCACCCCCCCCAAATGAAAGGAGATAAGGCTAACCTTGGGCAGTTGAACACCTATTGACTAAGTGGCCATATAAGGAAGAACCTGCACTAGCATGGTTACCCCCTGTCTTATGGTCCACTAAGCAATCCCTAACCCCAAGGGTATGGGATGATCTCCACCATGGGGAATCACTAACTGTGGTGTGTTTTAGCAAATTAAAAGGCTGGTGGGGTGTCTGAGTATAAAAATTAGGCCCTAACAAAGTTGGTCTCAGCTTCCTCAGATCACTGGTCACCATGGAAGCCTTTCTTTCATTGACTGAGTTGTATCTGGCCCTAAGGGTCAACCTTTGGCTGTTTACAGCTGGGGGTTGGGTCCCTTTGGTTGGAACACTGGGAGGACATTGTCGGTTTGGAACCTTTTGGTCCCAGGTTTGCCTTTGCCCAACAGAGTCCATCTGGGGGAGGTCCCTACCCAAAGGTAAGGGGGAATCCCTCAGTGTGTTGAGGAATTTCCACCTGGCTAGGGCTACTAGACTGGGTGCCTCTAATCTGTTGATGGGGGGTTCCTATGGACAGGGGGCCCTGTGGGGTCCACTGACCTCCCTGACCTCTGCAGCCCTGGGCATACTGAGGCAGGGTAGAGAGAGCCAGGTTACCTGCTCCAGACTGGGTACCACCTTGGAAGGGTCCCCTGCAATCGGGGGAGTGGCCAGGCCAGGCCTGACTACCTCTGGGGCAGTTCCTTCAAAAGGGGTAGAATCAGTTCCCTGAGGAGGCTGAATCTTACCTATAGTCTGGGGGGAAGAAGACTTTTCTTCATCCCTTGTGCTCTCTTGTGGAGGAGAGTGGTCCATTCTTTCAGGCTCCATCACTCCAAAATGCTCTTGGGGGTGGGCTGTGGCCATCACAGCCCCACCAACTCTCTCAGGGATGCCCAGCATTCTCAGATGGACTTGGTGTTCAACTTCAGCCCATGCTGAAATTTCCATATCATTGCCCATCAGGCAATCTACAGGCAAGTTTGGGGACACTGCCACTCTTTTTGGGCCTGTGACACCTTCCCAGCTGAGATTGACTATGGCCATGGGGTGATCTGTTCTGACACCATCAATGTTGGTAACCTGGTATTTAAACTCAGGTAAAATCTGGTGAGGGGGGACTAGTTTCTCTGTTACCATGATGACATTAGCCCCTGTGCCCCTGACTACCACAGCTTTCTGACCGTTAATCAGTGGCACCAGTCTGTACCTACTCAATGCATTGGAACCCATGGTAAAAGTGGCAAATCCCATGCAACCATCACAAACTTCGGAGGGGGACCTGTCTAAACTAGGGCCCACCTCTGTTCCCCATGAGAATGCACCTAACGTTTTGGGTGCAACACTACCGCCTGGGGGATTACCACTAGTAGTACCAGGAGGAGTGGTAGTATTAGTTGGAGGAACATTTTCTTTATTGCCAATCCTGGGGCAACTGGGATCAGTTTTCCAGTGGCCAGGCTTTTTACAAACATGGCAATATGGTTTCTTTTCAGGAGAGGGAGGAGTTTGGGGTCCACCCCCAGAAGAGGAATTTTGGGGCCGTGTAGAGGACTTGTTTTTAGATTTATCCGTACCTTTCTCTTGAGACTTGGTAGAATCTTTCTTCTGGTCACCACCCTGATTCTTAGGCCTTACCCTGGTTCTGACCCGATTGTCTGCCTTCTTTCCCAATTCTTGGGGAGAGGTCACATCAGAGTCCACCTGGTACTGGTGTAAAAACTGTTTTTGACAATTATTAAGGATCAGCTCCCTCATAATCAAATTGTACAATCCTAAAAAGTCATGCACCTTGATGCCATGTATCCAACCTTCCAGAGCCTTATTAGCACAATCTAAAAAGTCAACCCAGTATTGAGTCTAAGTCTTTTGGGTGTCTCTGAACTTCAACCTGTACTGTTCAGTGGTTAGGCCAAACCCATCAATCAGAGCACTCTTCAAGACTTTGTAATTGTCAGCATCCTCTTCTTTAACAGTGAGGAGCTTGCCTCTACCTTTGTCTGCAAAGGAGAGCCACAAGATTGCTGCCCACTGCTCCCGAGGGACCCTCTGTACTTTACAGGCCCTTTCCAGTGCAGTTATCCATTTGTGGATGTCATCCCCACTCTGGTAGGGAGGGACAATCTTGTTTACGTGCCTATGGTCATGAGTATGCTCTCGACCTCTAGGGACCCTGTTGCTGCCATCATAGGGCTCTACCCCCGATTTATGTGAAGATCTCTGGAGCTCCAGGGATTCCCTGTCTAATGCTAACTGGTCTCTCTTGATCTTAAGCTTAGCTTCCTCAAACTGGATCAGTCTGCATTTTCTCTCCTAAGAGGACTCCCTCCTCTAGGGGAAAATGGTCCTATGAGAGACAGAGGTCCCTCCAGATGCACTAGAATGATTAGACTACATTGAAGGAGATCTTGATCTTCTTGGCACACCACCAATCCTTCCAGGTTGGGTGTAGAGAGGGTC
This sequence comes from Triturus cristatus, assembly GCF_964204655.1. NCBI lineage: Eukaryota > Metazoa > Chordata > Amphibia > Caudata > Salamandridae > Triturus > Triturus cristatus. Next base: position 71,585,874 of record NC_140584.1, on the reverse strand, counting down.
ACTGAGGCCTTCTCCCTCACCATCAGGATGGATTGGATTTTCCAGGGTAGAATCCTCTTGAGCCTCCTGGTCAGCGTCAGAGTCATGATCATAGGTGTGGTCAACTCTTGGCCTTTTCTCTTCTGCTGCCTCACCCATCTTGCCTACCTCATCAGACTCTGGGGTCTTCCTAAGGTCATCAGCAAGCAACATCTTTATGAGATGTTGTGCTGTTGGGCTATTCCCTGTCTTCAATTACCTTGAGGAACACATTGTCCTCAACTCTTGGTATGTCATATGATCATACTTAGAGGGGAGAGACCCACTGGGTTCTGCCCTTGAAGACATGACTAGTGTGGTGTGGTGTATGCACCTACCTACTCTAGTGAGGCCTACAAAACTCTCTTGATTTGTAGAAAGGTTGTGCTAAGCCCTTGACACTCAACTCTAAGTTCAGTAGAACTTACTGTATTCTAAACTTGATTTATATGTACCTATAGTGGTTTTCAGTTAGTCACTCAGAGATTATCTGGTAAAGCGATAGCAAGCTTGAATCCAACCGCTGCACACCAATGTTAGAATTTGGTCTGGCATATGCTGTCCACTAGTTATAGTGGGCATCTTGTTCCAGTCCAAACAACCCTTATTGATGATAGGTGTAAAGACAACCTTTATTGAAAGCTATCCTGGTGGTAGCTATGGTGAGCAGCCCTCGGGCTAAGTCTTGAAGGAGTGTAAGGCAGCTTGGTTTACCAGATTATAAACTCTTGAATTACTAAATGAAAGGAGAACCACACAAGGTATATATATATATATAAAATATATGTATTTATTTCTAACCACTCTCTACTAACCTCTTAATGAAGTTAGAGAGCAAGGTACACAATAATACAGTTCTAAAACGACAGGAAATAGCACAATATACAATGGGCCCTATGGACGGATCAAACTATATATTAAGAAAGTGGTATAAGAACCACGACTTGACTAGACACAGTGCCTAGAGCACGTAGAATCATTGGGACCCCAAGGAACCACCCAAGGTAGTGACACAGGATGCCCACGGGGGACGCGTGCAGTGTGAGAACACAAGCGCGAGCCCCGCACTATTCTGTGGGAAAGTCGCTGTTGGAATTTTAGAAGTTAAGGACACTTAGGAGAAGACTTTAAGCAAACCCCTTTAGACTTAGGGGGTTCTAGGGCCAGCACCCACGGGAGCACTGGAATACTCGAGTTAGCTCACCCAGGGAAGTTGGGTGCATAGGTGTCAAATGGTGTCGGGAATCGTCGTTGATTTCAACGCCGATCTGCTCCAAAGTGCTGCTGCCGGAAAGGAGAGAAGTGTCTGGTGTGATTCAAGCCTCAATCAAAGATCAGAAGAACCTGAAAGCAGAGAGGACAGAGTCTGGGTCACTTGCCAATGACCAGGGGCACGATAGACGAATGCCCACCGATGTCGGGTGTTTTAGGTGCGAAGAGGTGAAGATTGACTCTGCAGCCACGAGGACCAGGAGGCATTGATGACAACCAGGAGCTGGATTCGAGCTGTCCCATGAAGGATGTCGAGTGCTGTGGTGTCGGTGCCCGGATTGGACCCAACAAGCCTTGGCAACAGCAACCCACGCATGAAGAGAAAAGATGCTTCGGTGCGGACCAGCAAGGTCCTGGGGACTCACCAAGCAATGGAGAGTCAGGGCACATCTGGAGCAACCAGGTAAACCCTATTAGAAGTAAAGTTGCCTTCACAGAGACCTACCAAACGACGAACTAGGGATTGCGAAGGGACCTCAAGAGAAAACACAAAGGGCCAGCTCACTGAACATTTGTGGAGTATAGGCGGGCAATCTTAAGTGCAAATGCTGCACTGGTCAGGGCTACAAGTAACCCAAAGCTCAGCTGCAGGAGTTGTTGGAAAGCTGATGCTTCTGCAAATGGTCGCGGTGTCCAGGGGTTTGGGTTGCAAGGTCGCCACGAGGGATACGGGCCTCAGAATTGCTGTGTGCGCTGATCGACCTCTAAGACCACGGAAAACCACCTCCTGTGTTGCAAAATTCTTCGGAGTCCAGCAGGAGCTTAGGAGATGGAAACCGAACAGATGCGTCTTTGGTGCCTGCCTTGCAGGGGAGTAACTCCTTTACTCCAAGGGAGAGTCTTCAATCATCTAGTTTAATTGTAGATCGTCGAAGTTCCAGAATTCATTATTAGAGTTTCGTCCAGGTGTAATCTAAAGTTCTGTAGTCAGGGGTTAATTCTTTATACCCAAGGAAGGGGGTTGGACATACTCCGGGTACCCACCTATGGGAGGGTCAGGAAAGAGGGGTGGCTACACCCATTTCCCTTGTCCAGTTACGCGCCAGAGCAGGAGCTGGTAGCTGCTGCAACCGGTTTGAACTGGACTATGCACAGGGACACCAAATGTGCCCCCAGTGCTGAACTTCAAAGCACTCTTGGAGTGCACCCACCCAGTGACAGGAAACCTATTTTCCAGGCCTCCCCTGCCGGAGTTTCATCTAGCAGCTGGAGGGCAGACTTGTGTCTGTGGCTGGCAGTATCCATTTTGTGATGCCAGGGCTCTGTTAGCTGGTACCGGGTATACTGGCTTCATGTCTCTCCCTCTAGAAGGGTGGGATCATACTCCCACACCAGTTACTGGTGTGGGGGTATGATTCCAAGGTGTTTGACACCAAACACAACATGTTTCCGTGCAGCCATCCCAAAGTTAGCATTAACTGTTTGGTTATAATGCGCTTAAGAGTATATGGATTGGCTGCATCACAAACATCCCCGGAATAAAGGTTCCGAAGGCTGCAGAGGGGCTCTGCTCATGCATGGGAACCCTCTCACATAAAACTCAGCACCCTGCCTTCAGGATTAGTAAGGCCTGCCATAGGGGTGACTGATAGGTTTTAAAGTGCAGTGATATGAAGAAATATATTGAACCTATATCTCAGTAAGGGGTGCATGCATCACTTTACCCAGGCTGCAGTAGCAGTCCTGTTCTGTCATTTGGGAAGGCTCCCCAGGGGTGGCATAATACATGCTGCAGCCCCTGGTAGGCCTCTGGGGTACCTATGCCCTGGGTTCATAATATCCCATATACTCGGGACTTATAAGGGTACCCCAGAAACCAATCTGGAGTGTACCTAAAGTACTTGTAATCAATTTAAGGGGGAAAGCAGATAGGCTGGGGTCCTGAATAGCAGGTTTCCAGCCAAACTAAGTCAAAAACCAGAAAAACACCAGGAAAAAAGTAGGGGCAACCATGCAGTCAGATTCCACCTTCCTACATTGAGCTTCGGTGACTTTGCTCCAGCTGCAGTGAACGGCGATCTGCTGCGTGGTGGTGGTGAGCAGGGCGTCAGTGATGGTGAAGTGTACGTCGGTGTGGTCGGTCCAGGTGAGTTCTGAGTTGTGGCTGAACTGGGTTCTGTCCCTGGAGGTTGAGATGGATCGAGTGTGTTTCTTGACTTTGTGCATGGGTCGGGTGACCAGTTGGGTGAGACCGATGTTGTTCAAGTTCTCCAGGAGGGCAATGGAGTTGGTGTCATTGGGGTCATTAATGTGGAAGTTGAGTTCGTTGAGTAGGATGTAGTGGTGTGAGTCAATTTGTAGGGGGCAATGTGGTTGGGGACGGCATCGCAGAATGTCGCACGGGGTCCCGGGGGTCTGTAGGTGAGGGTGTCTGTTATCATGGTCTTCACCTTAGTTTGTAGTAGGAAGTTGAGAGGTTCCATGAGAGGTGTGGGGTTGTCATTTGTTTTGGTATATCTGATGGTTTCCTTGAAGAAGATGGCGATGCCGACACCTTGTTTCTTGGCGCGGTCACAGTGTATCTTCTTTTAGCCTTCGGGAGTGGCGGTGGCAATGTTGGGGTTCGAGGAGGGGTTGAGCCATGTTTTGGTGATGAAGGCAACATCAGTGGAGAGAGAGGTAATTGTGTCCCAGATTTCTGTGGCATGTTTCTAGAGTGAGCGTGTGTTGAGCAAGATACAGTTGAGCAGTTGCGGGGTGTTCTTGGATTTGTGGGCCGCAGTGGTGCCGGATCTTTTGTAGGTTACAGGACAAGTGGCATTGTCGTTAGGTGAAAGGCCCTTTGGTGGATTGTGGGGAGGAGGAGACACAGCTGTTTCGGCATTCGGGGTCCAGGAGTTCCTTGGCTGAGTAGCGCCGGGTGGTGGGAGGGTCAGGGGTCCTGGTGCTGGGCGCTGTACAACCGGCGGTGCGTTTGCCTCTGTGTGGTTGTGCTGCATCCTTCATTAGCAGTCCTGGTGGTGGTCCTAGTGCAGGTGACGCAGGGACAGCAGGTGGTGCAGGGACAGCAAGTGATGCATGAACAGCAAGCAGCGCAGGGACAGCAGGCAGTGCAGGGACACGGTCAGCAAGCAGCGTAGGTATAACAGGCTGTGCAGGGACAGTAGGCGGTGCAGTGACAGGGACAGCAAGCAGCGCAGGGACAGCAAGCAGCGCAGGGACAGCAGGCAGTGCAGGGACAGCAGGCGGCGCAGGGACAGGAGGTGGTGCAGGGACAACAGGCAGTGCAGAGACAGCAAGCAGCACAGGGACAGCAAGCAGCATAGGGACAAGTGGGTACGGTACCTTGAGCTTGGGGTCAGATGAAAGAGGGGTGGCCCAGCCCAGCCTCCTCCAGGTCCACTCTTGGTCCGCACATGTACTGCAATGTGGGAGTTGCAGACCCACTATATCCTGCATGGGAGGCATGGAAAAAGCTATTCCCAGCTGGCCATGCCTCCGGGGCTGCTGGGAAATGTATTCTGGTCTGGTAGCGGATGGCCGGTCTAGTCAGGAGGAGGGTTGGGGCCTCAGGGTGTTGGCAGGGCGGCAGACAACCTCCTTCAATGAAGCAGAAGGTTGGTTCCCGCGATGTGGGTGCCACAGGCCTACTATATCCTGTGTGGGAGGCACGAAAATAGGTATTCCCAGCTCGCCCCACCTACGGGGCTGCTAGGAAATGTAGTCAGGTCCAGAAGCGGCCGGCCGGTGAAGTCGGGAGGAAGGAGGGAGTGTCCTGGCATTGGCAGGAGGGCAGACACCTCCTTCAATGAAACAGAGGGACACTTCTTGTCTTCTTTTGCCTACTTTTGTGCCTCTCTAGCTCAAACACACAAAAGGTGATGGGAGAAATGCTTGCAAATAGTCTACTTCAATGGCAATCACTAGGGGTTACAATTGCAGTATATCATTTTTCATCCACTGTGCCACTCTATGGAGAGACTGGCATTATGCAAATCAGTACCTACCCTGCTTTCCATAACAGCAGTTCATTCTGAACTACCAGATGATCTGCCCTTCAGAGGGGAACACTAGCAACCCCAGGCCGGTCTGATCTTGTTAGGTCTCATCAGTCAGGTGTAGCTTGGATCATGTGGCACAGCTAGCAAGGACCCATGTCTGTACATACCCTTAGCCACTGAAGGCATAACATCAACAACACAATAAGTGATGAGAGGAATGCTTTGGAATAATCTAAACCACAGGCAATCACTTTTGGGAGCATTTCAGGACATAATCTTTCACCCACTGTGTGACTATCAACATAGACCTGCCTTATGCAAATCAGTGCAGACCTTGATCCTCGTGGCAAAAGTGCATCTTGAATGCCCTCTCCAGAAAGAAACACAGTCATCTTCAGACCATTAATGAATGAATGAATTATTTATTTGTATGGTTAATAAAAACCAATACAAAAACAACCAATATATATAAATATAAAAAAGAATAAACGTGGATAAATATATGTACACAACATATTCATAAAACTTCCTTTCCTGTTATTTGTTTAAAACAATGGAAATAATAACAGTCTTTTAGGCTCAGCAAGTCAGTCTTTCAGTGGTGGCCAAACTGGGTAGGCTCCTCACCCGGATGATTGCCGTAGACAACCAATATAGACTTATCCATAAGAGCTGTGAGGGAATGAGAAATAAACTTAGCAAAGTTGGCCATGTGCTTTACAGTGTCCAATAATATAACTGTTGGACTGCCTCGTTTTCTGTGCGCATGCCCAGTTGATGGAGAATGGGATTCGGCGAACTAGCCGCAAGGCGGGACAGCAAAGTAGGATGTGAGCCAGCGACTCTCCGTGATGACCAGTCTTACTTTCACCATTGGGTACAGTTCTTTTAGGGGGAGGGGATGTAATCTGACTGCAAGAATCCTATGTAAGGCTAGTCTCCCCACTGGCTCTGTAAGGTGTAGTTTAAGCACAAGTGATGTGTGGGGGGAACTTTGGGTCTCGTGAAAGCCTCTGGGTGCCAGAGCTTCAATGTCCAACATACGAGAGCATGATCGTACTTGCTTTTTTATTGCTATTTTGATGGTAGCATTCTTAATTATGTTGAATTCCCAATTCTCTGTGGCTAGTTTCAAGAGTTCGTTGGCTGAGGCGAGGCCAGTAGACCATGGATTGCCAGGTTGTTGAAAGATATAGTTGATAACAACCATCATCGCGTGCTCTGGTGCAGCAGTTGTTGAATAAAAGTATTTAGCTAGAGCCGCTAATTCTTCCAAAGTTTGTCAGTTGAGATTGAATTCCAGACAAATTAAAGTATTCCTGGTGCAGGCTGGTAGACAAAATAACTTTTTGTAAGATGCACAATGTATCTTTTCCAGGTCCTGTGCAAATTTACCTGGAAACGCCTGTAGCGCATAGTTGAGGGAAGGTAGTAGTTTTGCCATCAAGACTCTTTGAATGGCCGTTGTTGTTGGGCTTTCTAAGATGGCATAGAGTTTGCAGATAGCATAGGTGACCATTTTCCCTTTCTGCTGGAGCTTGTGGCGGTGGATCCGTGAGCGGCCAGTTTCACAGATCCAAACCCCAAGATAGTTATTCGATTGTGCACAATTTAGGATCAATGGGCCCAGCCTCCACTTTGCCACTTTTTTTCGGATAGTGGCCAAAGATCACTATCTTGGATTTAGTTGGGTTGGTGACCATCTTGTTTTTGGCATTGTACTTTGAGAGTGCAGTCAATGCTTTTTGGAGACCAAAAGCTATTCTTCAATGGGCACCGGAGGTTTATTCCTTCTGGCATTGCAAAATGTAGTTTCATCTTGTTCTCCATACAGCATGCAGCTGCTTTTGCTGTGTGTACCGTCCATCCATCAAATTTTAACAGATGCTCGTGTATAGAATGAAATTGCATAGGCTAGTTTGTAGAGGTGCCAATACCTTCTCAAATTTCCAAAGCTTCCTAAGACAATTCCTTCAGGATTTCTTGGAGCAGAAGGCCTAAAAGATAATCTGGCCAAGGTAGCACAGTAAAGCATGTAAGTAAACAAAAAAGTGACTAAAGTATACAAAACAATTATACAAATATACGCTGGAAACAAGATATACCTGGCTGATGAGCACTAATCAAGGCCAAACCAGTCCTGGACTGCTTGTGTTCCGGTACAGGGAGGATCTGGCCTGGCAGCTTGGGCTGGACTGTTCCAACTGCAGGAGGTGCAAGACAGATTTGTGTATGACTGGGTCCAAACGTAGGTTGCCTGGTGTGCAAAATACTGATTGATTGGGATGTGGAGCTAAGTGATTAACAGGGTCTTAGATTAATCCAAGCATTCAATCCATCACTTTTTTGTATACTACATGATAGTACATTGACAGGTAAAGTCAAGCATAAACTCCATTCTGTCCAAAAGGTTACTGGGCCATCCGCCATAGAGTCTGGCAACTCTTTGAGCTTTATACCTCACTGAAGCTGTCTCTACACCTCTGCATTGCCAATAAAAGACCAATCATTCAGAGTATGGGAAACCTTTAGAACATTTCAAGGAATTCACAATCCAATGCAATATTATTTCATCAAACCAATATCTTATTATTTGGAAAAAATGAGAAAACAAGGGACTGATAGAGGTTACTGTCAATAGCATATATTCACAATTCCTATGCAGTGGTCTGTGAATAAGTGAATAAAGTGCAGACAACGTTGTGCTCAAGTAAGTGAACAAACATTTACACTGTGTATATATAATAAAACACTATAGAACCCCCTGGTTCTATACATGATTTACAAGTGTACATTTTATGATGCTGTAGGACAATCAGCAGTTCCTGCTAAAATCACTATATCTGAGAACCAAGAGGGTCTTTGCTAATATTTTCACCCCGTGTAATGAAGGGATATCCTCAGGACCAAGTCCTCAGACTATACAACCTACATACAATGGAGACAGAAACCCAGAAACAATCATCAGTCCCAATCATTCCTACAACATATTAGTATGGCAAACTCCGAGAATAATACGTTACATAATCACTCACCCATATGGGAGTAATGATCTGCGTTCTGTTAAGTATACAGCCACATCCTAAGTATTCAATCCTTGACCTATAATGATATCATATTGCAAAGTAACTTTATAAATCTATAAGTTCTACTAATATAGTAAAACCCATAGCCAAACCCAATGTGCCTTATGCCACCAGCATTGAGGACAGGACAAACTGTATAGCTAGTAACCAATTGTAGGAAGCTGGCTCTTTATATACTACACAAAAATAAGGTATACTGTGCACAGAGTCCAGTGGATCCCCAGAGGCTTTACAGAGGCTAAAGTAGATAATACTAATGCTGTCTTTTGGGGTGGTGTGGTCGAGCAGTTAGGCTTATCAGAGGGCTGTGTTAAGCATTAGTTCTAAACATTCAGGCAACAAATGATTACACACACTCAATGACTAAATCTGAGATCAATTGTTTGTAAAAAATATTACTTTTTGTATGTTTATTACTTAGAACCAAATATACTTACAGTAAAATACATTTTGCCATATCACAATTTTTAAGTTTAAAACGTGGGCACTGCATCTCTCAAACAGATCAATGTTAACCTATGAAGGAAAAATAATGTTGTAATTTCACAGGCAAGTACACAACTTGCAATTCCGGTCTTCTTGTTTTAGGACCAACACTGGGCAAGGGTCAGGTCAATGCACCACCAGCAGCAGGCACTGAGGTGGCCAGGTGCAGATTTCAAATTCAGTAACTTGGTCCCAATGTTAGTCAATGGAGACTGAGGGCATTCAAAAAGGTGCTGGTTGCAGGTAAGTCAAATCGGAGTTGGGGGTCAATCTCCGGAGGTTAGGACCAGCACTGGGGGGGTGGGGGCACTAGGCAGCACCAAACACACGCCCTCAGTGGCATAGAGGCGGCCGGGTGCAGAGTGCCATCACAGTGTCAGGTGCCCAATGCAATTCAATGGAGAATTAAGATTTCAAACAAAGCCTGCAGGCTCGGACCGGGAGGATGGACAAAGGAATCCGGTAGCTCAAGAGGTAAGTTGGGGTGCTGTAGAACTCCGGGACACTATCGGTCAAGCACTCCTATGCCAGGGGGCTACATTGCAGGGGTGTCTTTGGATGTCAGAGAAGTCTTACAGGAGCTGGTCGCGGTTGGGGACCCATTCATGTTGAGGCTGGAGGCGTTGTCGTGCAGTCCAGGACAGGTCCCTCTGGGGTAGACCTGAGTTTAGAACTGCTGACGACCCCTTCGTGGGACCAGTGCGCCATTTAGACCTGGCCAGAGGTGTCGGATGCTGAGGTAGGTCTGGAGGTCTGGCAAGGTGGTTCAGCAGGGCACTGGAGCTCTCCTTGTTGGTTTCTGTGTGGACAGAGCAACTGCCCTTAAGATTTCTAGGTTTTTGGGGAATACAACAGTCCTCCCAGTGTTTTGGAGGGCACAGGGTATGCAGGTCAAGTCGCTTTTTTATGCAGGTTTCTTCAAGGGCTGCAGACAGGGTGGTAGGGCTGGGGCCAAGTCAGTTGTCGCCTGGAGTCTTCACTATTAATACGTCTCTTTGGTCCTTCTTCGTCTTTAGGTCACCAGGAATCTAAGGATCAAGGTTAGGGTATGCCCCTAAATACTCAATTTTGGGGTGTTTCGGGTATTGGCAAGATGTAGCCAATGGGATACTTACCTTAAGGGGTTTTTTGGGGAGGGGGCATACCCCTAATCCTATTGTCTGATATCCTCACAAGCAATATGGAGGATTTTCAAAGGAGGGGCTCACTTCACCTCAGGACACCTTAGGGGTGGTCCTGGCTGAGAGAGGACACACCTCGCCTGCTTCCTAATTTTCCTGCCAACCTTACTGCCAAAAGGCCAGCTTGGTCTGGGGAGCAAGCATTTCCACTAGCTGGAAGGGCCCAGGCTAGCATACCAAAGAGAAGAAAGCCTTTGAGGCTCACCACCCTTGATTGCTGTTATTGCTTGGGGGTAGGAGTGAAGCACCTCCACCAAGAGCAGGCTTGTTTATGACACACAATAGTATAAGGCTCCCACCTCAGGGGGTCAGAAATATGTGTGGAAGTGACAGACTGGTGCAGACCAGTCAGCTGCACACTAGAGGTTGGGTACGTTTTCAGGGAGCACCTCTGAGATGCCCTCTGAGTGTATTTTTTAATGAATCCAACACTGACATCAGTGCGGGCTCAGAAATCTGAGATGTTTACTACCAAACATCTTGGAATTCGGTGAAGCCATCATGGAGCTGTGAAACTTGTATTGACAACCTCCCAGCCCATTTCCTTGGTTTGGCTTCACCATGCACTTTTAATGCCTAAAAATAGACTTAGACACTATTGGGACGTATCTGCTCATGCAGTTATACCCTCACAAAAGGTATAGGTCAGCCTACCTTAGGGCTGTAAGGCCTACTGTAGAGGTGACTTACCTATGCCTTTGCCAGCGCTGGTATGTGTGCCAATAGTGACTCTTCACTTTTAGTTGCACCAAAATACACAGGCTGCAGTGGCAGTGTGCATGTGTTGGTAAGGAATCGCTTAGGGTGTCATAATACATGCTGCAGCTCTTTGAGACCCTCTCTGCTCACAATTCCCTTGCAATCACTGGTACCTTTTACAAAGGGCTTATATGTGGGCCAGAGGAGTGCCAATTGTGGAAATAAAGGTACAATTTTGGGAAAGAACACAGGCGCTGGAAATCTGTGCACATTCGGCCAAAGCTGCATTCAGTGTGAGGCAAAAAGTGGGGGTAACCATGCCAGAAGGAGCCCTTTCCTACACCAATCACATATCACCCATCCAATTACGTGACGTGAATATCAGTATTATTAAGGGGAGCTATCCATTTTATACCAAACTAATACAATGAGGCACTAACCCTATTACGCATGCCAAAATCCACATGAAAAAATTATTACCTAAAGCTGTACATAAACATGGGTGCCCAACAACAGGGGTCATTTCATCTGTCACTGTGCCCGATAACACCAGTGCAAAAGTAACTCAAGGATGCATCTATTCATCTTATATAGCTAGTCATGACTGTCAAGGTGGTAGTGAAAGCATGTACATGCCTAATCCATTTGATGAATGATAAACAGTTACTATGATCAACATACTTAGCAAAACCCGCTACTATGGTGTTATCGGTGTTTCACAGAGTCGTCTGAGGGAAGAAACAAAATTAACCGTAGTAAGTTGGCCACCACAACAGCCTGTCTTTCATTGACCATCAATGTACATTTAAACCTTACCAGAGAATGGTGAACACATCTTCCAATCTGAAGGTCATCATGCAAAGTTAGCGTGCAGGAGAGAGAAGAAGCAGCAGATGCTGACAACTTATCTCCCCCAGTGTCTGTTAATCACTAGAGTGCCAACCTTGGTTGCCATATTGGGGAAATACCATTCCAGCATATCTAATCTGTTTGTAGTGCGAGCTCGAGTCAAATCAATCCATTTAGATATCCGGTTGCAATCGTCAACCACGGGGTGGCGGGATTGGGAGTTGGGAAAAGCTCATTTATTGTGAAGAAACTGCAAATCATTATCATTATTCAATTGGTGTGGCACATGGAGGTAAATAGTATCTTTGCAAAACCCATTGAACAAAAACTTCCAGGTGGTACAGGCATAAGGAGTGTTATACAATGAATCAGGAAAAAACATTATACTGAAGTTACTCTAAAGACAGAGATCCAGATATACACTATTGACAGTAACCTCTATCAGTCCCTTGTTTTTTTCTTTTTTCCACATATTAAGATATTGGTTTGATGAAATAATATTGCATTGGATGGTGGATTCCTTGAAATATTCTGAAGGTTTCACACACTCTGAATGAGTCCCAAGGGACGTTGTACGTGTATGAGATATTGACCCTGGTCCCTGTGTGCACATTGGGTTGTCGTTTTCAATGTTATAAAAAAGAGCAATGGCACCAATAAATATTTTCGTCCACGTGATTGCTTCCACTCGGCTGAGAGGTCCTTGTCACTTTCACATGTGGGTGGCTGTAATAGTAGGTGTCTGGAAATGTACTCAGAAAGGGTGGCCTTGATGCAGCTGCTCCTAGGTGCTGGAACATTCACTACATTGACATTGTTGACTATACATAATGATGGAAAGGAAGTAGCCGAAAAATTTCAAGGAGGCCTACTGGCTATCAGTGACTGGATGACCAGTAACTGCCTCAAATTAAACTCTGAAAAAACAGAAGTTATGATCTTCGGCAAGCTAGCCCCAGCCTGGTCTTCTACCTGGTGGCCGCTGTCACTGGGTTCTCCACCACCCCCAGTTACCAAGGTTAGGAATTTAGGAGTCATATTTGACGACAAACTAACTTTCTTCCCCCATGCAAACTCAGTAGTTTCAGCGGCTTTCTATAAACTGCGCATGATAAAAAGAAATCTTCCATTTCTTCCCTTGACATCAGAAAAAAACTCTTGCCAGTACTTTAATCATCTCAACAATTGATTACTGCAATGGGCTTCTTCTGAATGCCCAAAACAAGGTTATTCGCAAGTTGCAAACCATTCAGAATGCAGCCGCCAGGATGCTCTCAGGAACCCCTAAATATAAGCCAATATCTCATGTTATTCAAAAATATCACTGGCTCCCTGTGAAGAGCCGTATCATGTTCAAGGCCTTATGTATTGCATATAAAACATCGCGCAACACAGGGCCTCAATTTCTGATCAGAGACCTAGCAACCTATACTCCATCTCGGGCTCTTCGCTCATCCACGGCATCCCTGTTCATAGTGCCTCGCACTAAAACTGTCTCCTGGGGCGACAAACGTTTCATTGTCGCGGCTGCTAAACTTTGGAACTCGCTTCCACTGCAGATCAGATCTTCCCAATCATTACTAATTTTCAGAAGAATGACGAAAACATGGCTGTTCACACAATAAGTCTCCTGTTTTAAGGAATCCTCCTAATCTTGCTGAAAAGCTTGCATTGGCCAGTGTAATGGTCCACCTGGAATAAGGTGCTCCAGCTACTGGGTATTCCCAGGCATGCAGAATGCAAATTTTCTCCCAAACCTTTTTCTAGGGAGTCTTACATTTCCAAAACACCCTGCTTACTTCATTGTGTTATGCTCCCACATGTTTGTCCTTTTAAAAGAAACAAAACCTCATCACGTTGATTGTGCTATTAAGCCATGCTCAGCTGTTTCTTGCTGAGTTGGACACATCCAAACATGCACACACAAATAGAGCACACACATGTTCTCACACACACACACACACTCTCCCCTAAACGTACACTCACCTGAATAGAAGCACAGCACACACATCCAAACATGCACAATCACCCTCACATACAGCGCACACACACACATTCACAGACAGACATGCAGTTGTTCTTAAAAAAGCAAGTATTTTTTTTTTGGAACAAGGGAGATTATGATTTAAAACATGATGGCCTGCATTCATTTTGAAGGCAACCTTTGCTTAAAATGTCCACTTATTTTGTTTAGAGGAAGCTGCAGACACACTGGGGCTTATTTACAAGCTCCTTGCGCCACCCGTGCGTCACTTTTCCCCATGTTAAAAATGATGCAAAAGTGGCGCAAGGGGCTTGTAAATAAACCCCACTGTGTGACAGCTTCTCATTAGGCCTGCGCGGAGTTTTGATTACGCCGTAAAAATCAGAGTAGTTTTAGTAATTCTGCATTACTCTTTAATGCGGAATTACTGATATTAACACAATTTCACCCACTCATCTAATTAAGAGCAATTCGGGGGGTAAATCCTACAGAGACAGCACATTTAGCAAGAGCAATCAGCTGTTTATGTTCTGTTGCATTTAGCACTATTTTCTTTGCACAAAATTAAGGCTGGGTGTAGTGGGCGTAGTGAGGCTACGCGGAGCATTACAGAGTGGGGGCAAATCTACGCCCACCCACACACTCCGTGTAGCCCCACTACGCGCCACCCGCCTCCCTCCCGCCCGCTTTTAAATTACATTAAGTATAATGTTAAACTTTAAAAAAACAATGCTTAAGTAAATTAAATAACTTACCTGAGCTGCGGCGTCCCAGGGCTCCCTCTTCCTTCTCTCGCCGACGACTTCCTCACAAATGCACGGGCGGCCGCGCATGCGCATTTGTGAGGAAGTCGTCGGCGAGAGAAGGAAGAGGGATCCCCGGGACGCCGCAGGTCAGGTAAGTTATTTAATTTACTTAAACATTGTTTTTTTAAAGTTTAACATTATACTTAATGTATTTTAAAAGCGGGCGGGAGGGAGGCGGGTGGCGCGTAGTGGGGCTACACGGAGTGTGTGGGTGGGCGTAGATTTTCCCCCACTCTGTAATGCTCCGGCGGGCGGGAGGGAGGCGGGTGGCGGGCAACTCGCTCCACCGTGGGTGTGCGTAGCTTGCATGCCCTACGCCTACTTCGCGGATCGCGAAGTAGGCAAAGCTACGTACACTCCGCGGCCGGAGCGTAGCTGCGCCCAGAGTTACACAAAATCCATCTTGGCATCCACAAGCTTATGCTAAATGCTGGGAGTAAATTGGGGCTAAATCCTACACCAAATGCACATTTAGCAAGCACAAGCGGATGCCCGCTCTCGCTATTCATGTTCTGTTGCACTTACCCCCATTTCTTAGTGCAAAATGCATCCTCACATCCTTTTTGGATGTGAAAGAGCATTTTTGTGCTAAGAAGATACCTCTAAATGCAGAGTTAATTGTCTTGCATAATTATGCGTAATCTCGCAGAGTTTTTAGATGATTCGCTACACGGAATTCGTGAGTTATGCCCAGCCCTACTCCTCATTTGTTACGCGGGAGTTTGGCAAAGAGAGTAATTCTGTTCACCAACATAATCGGCAAACAAAAGTCAGATTTCCCCAGGCTAATAGAAATTGGCACCATCTGCCAACTTAATAGTATTCTGTTTTTTAACTTTGGAAAGACAAAAGGCTGGGTCAGTCATACTGAGGATATATAGCGTGGGCCATGCTGTACACAGACATCTCCCGATAGAAGTTGAAGCCAGTGTATTTTCACACCTTGCATTGTTTGAGAATCTTTAAGCGACTGCCCGAGTGAGATTGGTTATCAGAGCTGGACAGGTGAGTAATCAGTGAATCAAAATAGTGACATGGATTGTGCATGGACATTGATTCATCAAAATGTCTGCAGTAGCAGAACTGACATCAACCACCCTTTGACCCTCAATTGCCTGACGCGGTTAACTTTTTATCCCATGCTTTGCCCCTGGACAGTTTCTTATTTGCTTCTGAATGGACGGCAATCAGTAGAAACTAAAGGAAGTAAAGATGGCGCTGATCAGACTGTTTACTTTCTGTTCTTTCTGCTGTCCTCATGACCACTGAGATACATTTTGGTGGCTGGGGCAGTGCCAAGAGTACCAGAGGGCCAGTCATTGGTAGCAGCTACTAACTGATGGCCAGGGAGACTGGAATTATGCAGTGGGGGAGGACCAAATTATACAGCAGGGTTGACTTAAATATGCAGCAATATAAGCCAAATTATGCGTCGTGATGAGGCACATTTTGTGGTAGTATTTTGTCAATTTTACACACGTTCTGGGCAAAGTTTTCAGCTCATTAGGCCTAGTTTGACACCAAAGCACAGCAGTAACCAGCAGATGGATGATCTGTCAACATTTGTGAAGGGACTTGCACTGCGGAGCAAAACTTGTTGCTGTGTTTTTAGTAACTTCATCCATTTGAGCTAGAGTAAGAAAATGCCTCTTTTTGGATGATCACCAGGAACATAGCTTCAGGGGGGAGTGTTTGGGGTATTACACCCCCCTAAAAATATATTCTGTTGTAAATAGTTGGATACAGGTGCTTTAAGTTAGTTATGGTAAGGTGTCTGTCAGATTTCACCCTGTATTTTTACATGCACACACAAAACACACACTTACACACACACTCTCTCTCGTTGCTGCCTTAAATCTTAGCTTGAAAACAATTGTGTTTAAAGTACCCCTAACAATCCACACTCCTCTCTCTTTCTACTGCCTTTTAAGCCCTTCTCATGTCCTGCTTCTTAGAATGAATAATGTATGTATAAAATATGCCTGCGTGATTGTTGGTAAATCTGAAGGTCACACTCCCCAATCGTAACGGCCAAGTTACGCCGCTGATGATCACCCCCTGGACTGATGCTGGTGGTTTGTTGACTCTGAAGGCGCACTGAGTCCTGCCAAACAGGCCTCTGTGCCGGTGCTCTGACCGTTAAAACTTGTATATCCAATTGGCTCACCCACATTTAGCATATGTTAACTTTTGTATGAGTCTCTGCTACCAGGGGTACCCAGGGCCTGTAATTTAAGGTGTCCCTCATGGCCAGCAGCCCTTATTATGCCACCACAAGTGTGACAAAGAAAAGAGCATGACTACCAGCATGCAACTGCTGGCTGGAAAACCAGTTTTTAAACTTCTAACTCAGTTTTGCTATTTCAAGTAATGGCAAAGCCCAGATCTTCCTTTTTAATATTTATAAGTTACCCCTAAGACAGTCGTACTGAGCCCTAAAAGCAGATTAAATATATAAAAATGTTGGACGTGTGTTTTCTAAGTTTACATGTCCTGATAGTAAAAACAACACATTGTTTTTACTGTGGGAAGGCTAGTGCAGGCAGTGGCATTGTAGACAAGGTCAGAATTGATGGTGCTGTCGTCGGTACACCGGGCGTTGCCAATGTCGTAGAGGCGATGCGTCATGGTTTTCACGAGCGGATGCTCGCGGCTTCGTTGCAGGCAGCTGAGCCGATGATGGCATGTAGAGATGTCATCAGTGAGGTCAGAGCTGTGATGTCATCGGGGTCAATTCTTCGTGCTCCTCACTAGCAGTGACCACATCTTCAGTGCAGGCAGTGATGTCGGGGACGGAGTTGGGTTTGCTTTTCTGGACGTTACAGCACAACCATTCAGTTTCACTGAATTTGGCATCACTTGGCAACACAAGGCTCACTGCAGAAGAGTCCAAGTGCTGGTAACAAGACCTGGATGAAGTGTTTGATGTCCTTGAGACTTTCAACAGAAGGCAAGCTCAACTCAAGCCCTTGGAGAAACTTGGAAAGCAGGATGTAGATAGCAAGTCCCTTCCTTTCACTGCCCAAGACAGAAGCAGCAAGCAGCATGCCAACACAGCAAAGCAAACAGCAAAGTGGCAGTCACTCATGACAGCTTCTCCAGCTCTTCTTCTTGGCAGAATGTCCTCAGTCCAGAAGTGTTCTGAAGTTATGGTGTCACAGCTCCAGTACGTATACCAGTTTCTGCCTTTGAAGTAGGCAAACTTTAAAGGGAAGAATTTGCAGTGGACAAGACCCTGTCTTTTCCTGACCTGGCTCCAGACACACTACAGGGGAGGGAGACAGGTTTGTGTGAGGACAGGCCCAGCCCTATTCAGGAGTCAGTGACAACTCCTCCCACCAATCTAGTTCAGGAAGGCCCATCAATCCGACGATAGCCCATCAGGCAAGGCACACCTCAGCTTCCTCTGTTTGACTGACTAGAGTGAATGCACAAGAGCCCCCCTGTCATCCTAACCTAGATGTGAATTCTACAGACAGGCACAGGATAGCTAAGCAAGAAAATACCCACTTTCTAAAAGTGGCATTTCCAAACATGCAATTTAAAAACCAACTTCACCAAAGGATGCATTTTTAAATTTTGAGACCACAGACCCCAAACTCCAATTCTCCATCTGTTCCCAATGGAAAATTACACTTAAAATATATTTTAAGCCAGTCCTTATGTTACCCTTTGGGAGATATAGTCCTTGCAATAGTGAAAAACAAAACACATATCCTACCTTTTAAATACACTACACCCTGCCCATGGGGCTACCTTTGGCCTATCTTAGGGGTTACTTACATGTAATAAAAGCAAAGGTTTTGGCCTGATTAGAGGGTACACATGCCAGGTTGAAATGGCAGTTTAATACTGCACAAACAGACATTGCAGTGACAGGTCTGTGACATGTTTGCAGAGCTAATCATGTCTGAGGAACAATCAGTGCCCCAGGCCCACCAGTAGCATTTCATGTACAGGCCCTGGGTACATCTGGTGCACTTTACTAGGGACTTACTAGTAAATCAAATATGCCAATAATGGATAAACCATTAACTAATATTTTTTACACAGGGAACACCAGCACTTTAGCAATGATTAACAGTAGTGAAGTGCCCAGAGTCCTTAATCCAGCAAAACCAAAGTCAGAAAAATACAGGAGGAAAGAAAAAAGTCTGGGGATAGCCCTGCAAAAAGGGCCAGGTCCAACAGTGATGCTAAACAAATAAAACTGAAAATAGAAAAATATAATTTGAGATAAGCCTATACACCAAACACTCACAAAACAACATAATAATTGTCCTTAAACAGTAATGAAACCAACACGAATATAAATACAACTTTTTCATTCAATTTCACAAAACAATCAACACAGCAATTAAAGAAGCAAAAAATAAAAATAGATTGCAATACAAAGAATCTGATAAGTACCATACAGGATAATAGGCTGTCATTGCTTAGCAAACCACACCTAAGACTTGGATCAAATATGGGCTAGATCCTATATAGATACACGGGCAAACAAAAAATAGCCCTATTACAGCCGTCAATATTGTGTAAATACAAGTCAATGTTTCAGCCTAAAGGTAGATTTTTCCAGGGCCATCATCAGGACAAAGTGTCGCCAAGAAATATTTTGGTGAAAAACAATTTAGCCAAAGAGAGTGAAAAAATTATTAAAAAACTATTGGATGCACCGAAAGTCATAAGTGAGTGAGAGAAGAAGTCTTGAAACACCGTCACTAAGTGTATAAGCTTATCTTGAGAAAATAAGTAAATTATATAGATGTGAATATAAAGATGACGGCACGATAACAGTCCACAATGTGGTCTTGCACTGAAGTGAATATTATTTTTATAAACCACAAGCTAAATGGGGGAAGATTCACCACGAGCCTAGCAGTCAAGTAAATTAGGATGGAAAACTTACAATGTACTTGTAAAGGCGGGGGGCTATCTCGAAAATGAGTGCTTATAATGGTAAACCAAGGAACCAATCCTACAAGGTGCCACCTGGTCAAAAACATAATCTGGATTAGAATTGACAAAGGTCATTAAGTACGAGTGACTCAATTTATACAAACATATAATCCAGCAGCATCTGAGGACAGATACTTACTTAAAGGGGACCCTAACAAGAAGAGTCCACAATTCCGAGCAGGTGAGGGGGAGAATCCAATATGTTTTAGCATATTGTCAGTTCTAATCCAGATTATGTTTTTGACCAGGTGGTACCTAGTAGGATTGGTTCTTGGTTTTCCATTGTAATCACTCATTGACATGATTGTCCTCCACTTTTGCAAGTACACATTGTAAGTTTTCCATCCTGGCTTACTTGCTGTTGGCACATGGTAAATTTTCCCACGTTTGGCTTGTGATTTATGGAAATAATGTTCTCTTTGGTGCCGGATCCCTTTGTGAATTGTGATCATGCCGTCATGTTTTTATTTATCTTTATATCATTTAACTTTAATTTACTTCTTTTCTCAAGATAAGCCTATACCCTCAGTGATGATGTTTCGAGACACTTTGTCTCACTCACTTACGACTTTCGGTGCATCCAAAAGTTTTTTGGTATCTTTTTCGCTTGCTTTGTCTAGGTTGTTTTTCACCCAAAAAGTTTCTTTGTGACACTATGTCCTGATGATGGCCCTTGTCAAGTCTACCTTTGGGCTGAAACATTGACTTGTATTCACATAATATGGACTGCTGTAATAGGCCTAATTTTTGTTTGGTCTTGTATCTATATAGGATCTAGTCTGTACTTGATTACAGTCTTAGGTGTCTCTTGCTAAACAATGTCAGCCTATTATTCTGTATAGTACTTATCAGTTTTTTTGTGCTGCACTCAATTTTTTATTTTTTTATTGTTTAATTGCTGTGTTGTTTATTTTGTGAAGTTGAATGAAATAAATGTCTTATTACAATTCATGTTGGTTTTAATATTGTTTGAGGGACCTTATTACATTGTTTTGTGAATGTTTGTTGTTTAGGCTTACCTCAATTTATGTTTTTCTATTTTCAGTTTTATTTGTATAGCATCACTATATGAGTTAGATGCGCTCCCAAGTGAAGCCAATTATTTGTTTGCATATAATTACATTTGGTTCATAGGGTTATTGGGTTGACCCTGTGATTTGATAATACTACCTGTCTAGTCACCTTCAAAAAGGACCTCAAGCCCCTCCTGTTGGACAGTCACCTTGGCCAATCACTCTCGACCACACTTAAGTACTGTCTCCACCAGGATCTGAACTAACTTCGTTATGTGATCCTCACTGTCTAAATCACTGCTTTAACTGTGTACAATCTTTGACCAACTCTTGCAATTGTCTCATGTGGTAACTTCTGCATGCATCTACCGATGTAAATGTCTGAGTTTAATAACTTTAATTGTAACTCGCTGTAACCCATGTATTTTGCTATTGATGTAGAGTTCTCTGGTGCAATTAGACCATGACTGCAGTATATAAAATTGCAAAAATAATTTTTAAAAAAGGGAGAAAAGCAAAAAGATTACAAATACCAGAAGAGAGTGAGGAGAGATAACACAGCAATGAGATAAAAAGACGAAAGAAAGGGAGAAGAGGAAAAATGCCAAACTTACTGGAGCACAGGGAAGTGAAAGGAAGGGTAAATGAAAGTGAGGCGAGAATGGGAGAGACAACGCAGATCAAGCTGAGAATTACATAGCTGAGAAGGCAAAATATAAGAGAGAGGTAGAGAGGTGACAGTGAGACAGATGGGGGCGCAAACAGGACAAGGTTTGTAAGGAGTGATGAGAAACAGTACAAGCCTGGCTCAAGGACATAAACCTTGGTTGCTTTGAACCCCAACTTTCACTGACTGCTACGTCACTTGGGTTCACCCTGGACATCAACCTCCCCCTCTGAAAACATGTTGCCAAAAAACCAAAGGCATCCTGGTACCACCTCTTTCTTCTGATGAAAGTCAAACAATTGCATTGGCCAGTGAACTTGAATTGCTCTTCCAAAGTACCCTAGGATGGCAATTGATTTGATACAGCCCATAGATATTTCCAGTTTATTCAGTCAAAGGCTTTGGCTGCATCAATTGTAATAAAGTAAATGGAGGCTGCTGAATCAATAAATCCTATTAATGTTTGAGTCAGTTCTTGAAGGTTTCTTCCTGGGATGAGTCCCCTTTGATCCTCGTGAATTAGGTGTCCCACTATTTTGCTTAATCTTTTACCAAGGATGTTGGTAAAAACCTTATAATCCCTACTAAGCAAAGAGGCAAGTCTATGGGATTCATTAAAAAAAAAGGATAAAAGTGTAACTGGTGCTACTATGATGCCTCTCATAATGAGCAAATCCTTAGGAGTTTTTAGAAGGGCTCTCATCCATTAGATGCAGGGATTGGAGGCATTGCTAGGTATGCCAGCAGGGAGAACCCTTGACAAATGCGTAACTGTAGGGTTGGCTCTCCTCCAATTTTTCCAATGGGACCTGTTAGAACCCCCCATTGGGGTACCGGGCCAAAAGGTTTGGACCCTAGGAGTACATAAGTTTGTGTCTTCCATGTAGGAAGGTAGAATCCTTCTGCATAGTTACCCACACTTTTTGCCTGGTGCCTAAGCTGTTTTTGACTAGTCTGACTGGGATCCTGCTAATCAGGACACCAGTCTATCTGCTTTCTCCCTAAATTGTTGTGTTCAGTACTTGGGTATATCCCAGATTGGATACTGGGGTACCCTTATAAGTCCCTAGTATACCCATGTACCCAGTACATAGGTACCACAGAGGCATCCCATGGGCTGAAGCATGTATTATGCCACCCATGAGAGACCATTCAAAATGGAACTAAATGCCTGCCATTGAAGCCTGTGTACGTTGGTGCTTGCAGCACTTACTAAACATTTAGGTTTACTATATTTAAGGGTCACTGCACTTAAAACATATAAGTCACCCCTATAGCAGGCCTTTGCAATCCTGAGAGGATGCCCCTGCATGAGCAGGACACCCCTGCAGCCTACGGAGTCCATTCTCTCTGGTTGTCAGTGAAGCAGCCATACACTATATAGAGGGGAACTGCAAAATCGTTCGATGACCATCTCGAAAAGGGCAGCATGAATCCTATCATGTTTGGTATCAAACATGTTGGAATCATACCCCTACACCATAAACAGTGTGGAGGTATGATTCCAAGCACTGGAAGAGCCCTCCGTTAGGCTCTCAGTCTTCCCGGTACCAACCTTCTGGTCCCAGACAGCACAAAATGGTTGCTGCCAACCAGAGATACATTTCTGCCCTCCTGCGGCTGAGCTAAGCTCGAGCAAAGGAAGGTAGAACAATAGTAATCCTGTCACAGGGGGGTGTGACCACCTCCCAGACCTGATTTAGTGTATTAGGGCTGGGTGGGTGCGCTAGAAAGTCTGTATGAGGGGCACATTTGGTGTCCCTGTGCATAGTCCAGTTCAAAACCAGTCTTGGGAGTCGTTGGCTCCCGCTCTGGCGCAAAATTGGACAAAGGACATGGGAGTAACCTCCTCTCTATCCAGACCCTCCCCTGGGATGGTCCCCTGAATCTTCCCACCCCTTTTCCTAGGGTACTTGAAGGCTTACCTGGGTGTAGGCCTTTAGATTTGCAGTGGGACAAAATTCAGATCAGACACCATTGCACTTCTACCGTCTGGGCACTCTGGACTTCGCTGGACTTTATTTGGGCCTGACTTTGTCTCCCTTCCAGTCTGCTGCAACATCTGTGCCTGTGCATCATACAGGAGCCTTCCAAGGCCTGTGAAGCATCAACAACACCTGAAGTAATCTCCCTTGGAGTGAAGGAGTCACTCCCCTGCATTCGCAGGCACCACAGCTAAGTCAACCAGTTAGCAGATCCCAAGCTCCGTTGGACTACGTGGGCTCTGCAACAGGTGGTGGTTTTCCACAGCTCCTGAGGCCTGCCCTGCCATCTCACCAAGTTTGAGGTCAGTATCACTCATGGGGGTTGCAATAACTGAACCCCTGTGCACTACATCCAACTTGCAGTTGCAAAGGATTGTTGGCTTCTTTGCAAGAAGAGCTTCGGACTCCAAGTAGCCCCGAACTCGAGCACCTCCAGTGACCAGAATCTTCAGCCACACCACATTGTGTGTATCGTTGCCAGCATCTTTTGGTGAGCTGCTTGAGGTCCTCTCGCAACTCCAGTGCCTCCGGCCTGTGGGTCCACTTGAGGGTCACACTTGTTACTTTTGAGCTCCTCTGATTTCTCGGGCCCTATCCTGACTTCCCTGCTTGTGGTGAGTGCCCTGGACCTTGCTGGTTCCCACTTTGCACCTTCTCAACTTCCTGCATGGGTTGCATCTGCCAAGGCTTGTTTGCGCTCCTGCCGGACAAAACCCCTCAGCACTCAACATTCATCGTGGGACAGCTCGTATCCAGGCTCTGGTCTTCCCCAGCATCACCTGGTCCTCACAGCTGCAAAGTCAAGGTCATCGACATTTTCCCTGAAGCACCTGACATCAGAGGGCATTTGTCTTCCAAGTCTCCTGGTCACCCCTGAGTGACATAGACTCTGTCCCCTCTGCTTTCAGGTACTCCTCTTCAAGAATCCACATTTGGATTCCTAAGGACACTTTCTCTTCTTCCAGCAGTGGCACTTTCCTGAAGTCCTCCATTGGGTTCAATAGCAGTTTCCGGCGCCACTTCACACCTATGCACCCGGCTTCCCTGGGATAGGTAACTTGGGTACCACAGTATCCACGGGTGGGGTGGCTCTCCAACCTTCTGTCTTCCACTGGGGTTCTTCAGGGTCCACTGGGAAAGGTCCTTAATCCTTAAAAATCCAACCGAGACTTGCACATATACTTGTACTGAGAACACAGTTGTGTTCACACACTGCACACGCTTTCTGCGGGGTCCCTATCTACTTACCTTGGGTGGTTCTGTGGGTCTCCAGCAATTCTACATCCTCTCAACATCATCCTGACTCGAGTCGTGGTTTTTATACCACCCCCCTGGGGCCCGCTGGGTATTTTGTGCTATTTACTGTGTTACTTTGATAAAGTATTGTGTGCTTTGTGTTTATCTCCATGTTGGAGCTATTGGAACATACTAGAGAGTATTATATAATCAATACATATTTTTTATAAATACTTGGTGTGGTGGTTTCATTTAATCTATACTACAATATTGCATTCTGGTAAAACAAGTTGCTATACACTCCTTCAAGACTAAGCCTGAAGGCTGCTTTCCACAGCCACCACTTGGATAGCTTACTAGGTTGTCTAAGACCTCTTAAATCACCATAAGGAGTGGTGCAAGGTGCCCACTTACATTAGTGGACAGCATATACCAGGCCAGCCTCTCACAATGCATGAATGTATGGATGTTTTCTCAGTTTCATAAAAAAGTGTTATATTGCAAATAGCATACACAGAGTCAATACTTATAAAGGGATCTGCTAGTTTGAGGTGCTGA
Organism: Triturus cristatus; assembly: GCF_964204655.1. Taxonomy (NCBI): domain Eukaryota; kingdom Metazoa; phylum Chordata; class Amphibia; order Caudata; family Salamandridae; genus Triturus; species Triturus cristatus. The sequence goes on along the minus strand of NC_140584.1, from coordinate 71,561,134 downwards.
GGAAAGCCACGAGACATGGTGAGGGGTAAGGTGGCTGAAACATGTAGACCACTATTATGGACGATGTTAGGGGTTCCCTAATCAGTCCCTATTGACATCTTACCTGTTATTAACTGTACCCTAATACCAGTTGAGACTTAATTCAAATCCTTTTCCGGACACTAGTGGTAATACTATTATCCAAAGACGAATCAGACTGGAAATTCCCCTTAGAAGTGCTCCTTCCCCTGAGAGGTCAAGCTCAATGAGACACACTAGCTGCTCGAGGTGTGGACTTGATGATGAAGCATGCCACTTGCAGAAACTTCAAAGGGTGAGAGTCATTTTTAATTCCCTCATTATGTGAGATGTCATAGTGACAACATTTCCCCTTTGATTATTTTGTTTACATTTTGAAGTTGAGTGGTCCAAGTTTCAACACTGCTAACTCCCCTTTCTCTTGATTATATTAGTACTATAGAATTCATACCCCACTGGATCTGTGTTTTGTTTTAGGAAAAGTACTATTACAGATTCACTCCATGATTTTGGAGCTCTTTTCCTTAATGAAATAGAGTTGAAAACCATCTTCAAGACTGCAACTATAAAGTTAGAGATCAGCTTATCGAGCTCACCCGGAACAAGAATAAACTTGTCTATAGGGCTTGACTGATACAGAAAAATAGGCCCAGGCACCAAAATAAAATTGATCTGCATTAGCATTCCAGATAGATAAAAAAGTTGTCCAGATTTGCAAATCAGGCCTGCTTTTATCTAGTAAATTCACGCTGTATGGGTATTTTGCAAGGTATGGGAGACTGCATACATTTTGTATTTGCTGCAGACAATTCTTGTGGTAATACCAGGGAAGTCACCAGTAAAAACCGGCCCACCTGGCCATAAAACTGGTCCACAAACTGCTAAAAAAGCAACCCACACACTGATCTGACAGAGCAGCCCACCAGGCTCGTCCTGAATTCCTAATAAGCACATCCTACCCTGCTGCCCTCGTTGATGTTTAGAAAATAAAATAATTTTTATATATGAAGATCAATGAATATTTTTCACTAAGAATAGAAGACAGATATTAATTTATAACACTAAGTATTGGTGTATAACTATGTACATCTTGCAGTGCAGACTTATTGGATGATGAGTGTTGTTTACAGCACAAAAGGGAATCTGCTTTTTTTAAGATTGTTTAATCTACCCTGTCCCTTTTGGCAAAAGAGGGTGACCTCCTAATTTTTTTAATTTGAAATGAGATCTTCCTAATATATACTTACAATTATAATATAAAATATTTCCCTTATCTCTTGAGGATCTGAAGCCTCTTTCCTAGTCTGAGGATTATTAATCTTTTTTGTATTGTTCCTTAAGGTGTCAACTCTAACCTTTCATACAAAAAAGGCCCCACTTTTCTCCCTGTATTCAACATGTTTAATATTACTGGCCTACTATGTATTATTGAAATTATTTTCTAGTGTGATCCTATATTCTCGTTGGGCTTCACTCAGATTTATTTTTAAACTCTCCAGTCTATTTGGTTTGCACTTGCTCCTGAATTACCTTGATCTTATTGATCTTATCTTCGATGTGTTGTTTGGCTTCTCTTTCTGTTTTTGCCTTCTGCATAGAGAGCTCTGTAATTAGTCCTCTTACAAAAGCTTTATAGGCATTCCACACTATGTCACGAGACGTTTTACAGAGATTAATGTCATAATGCTCCTTAGTGCTTTCCCTGGATTGCTCTATATAAACTGGCTGATGTATGATCATATTTACGTATTTATTTAACAGTGTATCAACTGAAAAAAGTCTAAACTTGAAAAGTGGTTTTACTTTTTTGAATGCTTTGTGTATTTTCTTTATCTTCAATGCACTCCCTTCAGACATCTCAAACCCTTAGGGTCTGAATCGTATCATGTAGAAATCTTTGAGCCTGTTTCTTGTCACTCTAGAGGTTGATCTGTCCAGCCTAGTATTTATAATAGTGTTAAAGTCCTCTGCTATAATTATTGGTCCAGAATATTGAAGCATATGTGTTAAAAGATTTTTAAGAGGGGCACATTTATCAAGGTTTGGGCCATATGACAGAAACATATATTTCCCTGGTATGCTATATCTTAGCAATAATCCATCGACCCAGTAGATTGATATCAGAACTCAACGTCTGAATCTCAGGTGACTACCTAACCAGGATGGCTGTGTTTTTAGTAGTGTCATCTTGATCTGTTACACACAAACTAATTAATATGTCTTTCCCACTGAAGAAGTGTAATAAACGCCTGATAGCATGTATGGGTCTCTTGTAGTAACATTATATGTGCAAGAGTCACTTTTAGATGTAAACATGGCAGAATTTGTCTCTTCTTAGATCTCAAACTAATCACATTACATATTAACCATTCACTTTCTCTACATATTCAGAAATTTTACCATTTGAAGTTGACTTCTGAGTGAGCAGCTACCTATTATAAATGAAGAATGCATTTTTCAAGTTTTTTCCCACCCCTATAGCTCCACCCCAGTGTCCCTCCCCTCCCAGGCTGTCCTCCCTACATCTCATGGGACTAAAAATAGTGCCCTTGGGACACCTCTGGCATGTTATATTTCTTATATTTTGTTATATTTTATATTTTAGACAGCCTTTTGTCCTTAGTCTATGCACAGACACTATTAGGATATGTGCACTATAAATCTCTCCCCTTATTGCAGGCTTTTGATATCTGCAATTACTCATCCACTTCATCTGCATTTCTAAACTTAAACATTTTGTTCTTCTGTATTACTCTAAGCACTGCTCGGAATCTCTTGTGTACCTTAGCTTTAAACTACTGTAATTTTCCAATCTTCTTGCAAAATTTCCACTGCCTCTCCTCTTTTGTACAACATACGTCTGAGCATAATATTAAAGTGAAATCTTCTACTTGTAGTACTTTCTTCTTTTTGGCAAGATGCAAGATATGCTCTTTAACTTAGTATGTTTGGAAGAAGACTAAGATTTTCCTCATTTTCTGTCTCTTAGGGCTGAGCTCAAAGGGGTGTCTATGCACTCGATGTATCGCCTCTTCTATATTGATTTCTGGATCATCCTTGAGTATTGTGCCTCTTAAAGGGCTTAGTCAAACAAAGGCAGCGCAGAAGATCCCAGTGGCGGGGTGGGCCAACTCCACCATTTCAGCATAAAGACTGGAGAAATGACCTCTAGCCCGGCCAACTCCCCTGTGGGTCAGAGAGACCAGGCCGAGAAGCACTGCACACCACCAGCCCAGATAAACCCTCAAATGGTCACTAAGATCCTCAAGAACATGAAGAATGACAGGCCCCCGGGCCCAATGGAATACCTGCACCGGTCTTTACAAAAGCCCCTGATTTCTGGGCAACAATTCTAACTCCTCTCTACAACCACCGTTCCCTTTAAGGCGGGCGCGCATGCGCGTGCACCTCTTCTGATGTCAGCGCGCACTGCCGTATGTGGAGCGCGCACACAGCCAGAACATCGCGAGAGAGAGTTGCGCCGTCGCTTTAAAGAAGCGAGCGGCGCGAAAAGCAGGCACTTTTAAACGCGGTGTGCATGCCGGAGGAGTCGTGACGGAGTGCAGGTAAGGGGGATTGTGGGCTTGGGGGTTTGTGGCCTTGGGGGCTTGTGTGCTTGGGGGCATGTGGGCGTGTGGCTGCAGAGCGCGGGCAGATTGTGGCCTTTTGTTTAAGTATTCATGTCCATCACAGCCCGTGAAGGGGCTCTGATTAACATCAATACTTAAACAAAAGGCCACAATTGTCCCCGCGCTTTACTGCAAAAGAGTAGAGCCAGTTTCAAAACACAGGGTGTACTTTGGTACACGCTGTGTTTTTAAACTGGCTCTACTCTTTTGTTAGTAAAGCGCGGTGCGGGGACAATTGTGGCCTTTTGTTTAAGTTTTGATGGTAATCAGAGCCCCTTCACGGGCTGTGATTACCATCAATACTTAAACAAAAGTCCACAATCGTCCCCGCACCACGCTTTACTAACAAAAGAGTAGAGCCAGTTTAAAAACACAGCGTGTACTTTCAGAAAGAACACGCTGTATTTTGAAACTGGCTCTACTCTTTTTGTTAGTAAAGCGTGGTGCGGGGACGATTGTGGCATTTTGTTTAAGTATTGATGGTAATCGCAGCCCGTGAAGGGGCTCTGATGAACTTTGGTGCTGGAAACCAGAGTTCGAGCCTCGAGGTCGCGTCCACATTCTTTGATTCTGGGCAAATCACTTAATCTTCCTGTGCCTGAATGTGTAATGTAAATACGGTACTCATGTACAGCGCTCCAATACCTTCGGGTGAGTTCGCACTATATAAATATGCTCCAATATATTTGCAAAATTACTAATAGAGTGGATTGTTGGGAACAACTTAATGCCATTAGAACAGGGAGCATTTCGAGAAGGGCATTCTACTGTCAACCACTGTTTTGCTCTTTGGGTCACTGGTCGAAAGCGTATTGTGATCAACCAAAAATAATGATTTTGACTTCCACACAGCATTTCATACTGTGGCCAGGGTTCTTTAGTGGGGGAAAAAATGTTTAATTGGGGAATATCATCTGGTGCAATTGGCTCTTAGTCAATTACACACCTCAAACTGGGCAATGTGGAATTAGAGTTGTCTAGGCATTTGTCCAATAGAATATAGGTAGTAAATGGATTATGGTATGGATGTGTCCATGCACCCTCTTTTGGTCTTTATATTTCTAACATATCTGTGTTTGGGGTCAGATCAACCATATTTGAAGCTCAAGCCTCTGACTACTGTCTCTGCTATGAAGAGTTAGTCATGTGACATGGGTGTTTCTGGAAGCCTATCTCTGTCTGCACTACTGTCCGCCCTTTCATTATACACAGGGGAATCAAGAGACACAATCTCCTTTTTGTCAAGGGGTGAGTGTGAATGTGCAACAGGGATCACATAATCCCATGCCCCTAGCATGAAGTGTGCATGTGCGGGAGCTTGTATGAGTGGCTGTACGATTTAAGTATTGATGTTAATCAGAGCCCCTTCATGGGCTGTGATGAACATCAATACTTAAACAAAAGGCCACAATTTGCCTGCTCCTGGCCCACGTGCACCGTGTGACTCAGAGTAAGGCTGGCTTTGCTAGATAGCGCTATGGTCACCACCTGCACATTGCTGGGATGAGGGTGTGCTGCTGTGCGTCAGTCCTCCATGCAGCAGCATGTGTGTTTAACAATGACTTCATTGATGATGATCTGGATGGCAACCTATCGTCCTCAGACCCAGAGCTGTTCGCTCTGCAAGACTGCTGTAGTAGAGTGTGGGAGAGAAGCAGCGTCCACTTTCCTCCCACATTTTCCATTGGCTTGTGTCATTGTCTTTCGTAAATGCTGCCTTCGTATTCGTTAATAACCTTGTTAGTCCCTCCTTAGTACGGCCTTGTCTTCATTGTACCCTCCCATGGCGACTGGCCCTTTTACTTCAGTTGTTACATGGGACCTGTTATTTAGTCTTGATGCACTATTTACTTATTGAGTTTTTCTTACTGCAAGCTGGACATGCGCTGCTTCAGCTGAAATCGCTTGTGTTTTCATTTTTTTAAGCATCATGGCCACCCCTTTAACATGGGTGCCTGCTTTCGATCACTTTAACCAGCATTATCTCATGTCTGTTTCCAGCCCCCAAGTAAAATGGATTTAGAAATGATTAGCAAATTAAGTCATGTGAATTCTAGGTAGCACATAATCCTGTGCTAATGGACTGAAGCTGACAACAGCACATCTGTGTTACGTGTCATCTGTACTTAAGCCACCCGACGGGTTGTTTTCAAAAGCCTGTTTTATTATTAACACCACCACCACTCCCAATACCACCACCAGATTGTTGGCTTTTGTGTAAGTATTCATGCTAATCACAGCCCGTGAAGGGACTGTGATTAACATGAATACATAGCTGCCACCTCCTCAGCAATCATTTTGGCAGGTGAGAAGAGAAGCTAATGGGTGGACTAGTGTGAGTTCCAATAAAAAGCTCCTAAAAAATTTGTTTGTGAAATCCCCCATAATTTTCCCTTTGAACAAGAAGGGCAGCCGAGGCAACCCTGTCAATTACTAACAAAAGATTAGAGCAAGTTTAAAAACACAGCGTGTACTTTCTGAAAGCACATGCCCTGTTTTTAAACTCGCTCTACTCTTTTCTTTGTAAAGTGAGCATAGCTGCCAAGGTTTCAGATTGCTTATGTGTGACATTTTCATAATTTCAATGTGCATTCGATGGCTAAGGGTGACATTGTCTTGTGAACAAAATCAAAGCAATGAAGATGTGGGAAATATGCAAAAAGGCAAGTAAAACAAGAGTGAAGGTTATTCCTCTTGATGCTGATTTTTAAATTTAAGGCTGAATTTTTTTATTTACTGTTCGAAAACACCCTAGCGTTCTTACAATAAAAAGCTATGTTACTTTTCCGCTCGGGTGGTCTGTCGCAGGTTTTCTGCCATTGCAATGAATGGAAATGCCGCTCTTTGGTAGTTAATAGCTCACTGTTCAATATTAGGATTTAAACTCATAAACTGCAGTAACAAAAGGGGCTTTCTGACAGAAGCAGTAATGCACTGACGTATTTACATTGCATGTAATTTGTGATCTGCATGGTTGAGTGACATTTGGCGCCGCGCACATGCGCGGTCTGGTTCCTGGCGCACATAGCCATGGTTGCAGCGCACAGAGGCCCTCCACGGCCGCACACAGAGGAAAGAAATTAGAGGGAACAACTGTTCTTTTGTGACAGCCAAACCTCCTGATTCCTGGAGGGGCTCCATATTAGTCCCTATTTTCAAAAAAGGGGACTGGCTAAAGCCATCAAATTAAAGGCTCATCGACTTGCTCGATCTCAACGCCAAGGCCTATGCCCACCTTCTATTGAAGGACCAGGAGACTTGGGCCGAAGAAAAAAGTATCATCCCCTCCTATCAGACCGCTTCGGTTCACAGTCATCGACCATGGACAATGTACTGGAGCTAGCGCACCTATCAACACAAGCAACAAAGAAGAAAAACCCACCACTCTTCTGTTGCTTTGTCGATTATAGCACAGCCTTCGACAAAGTCGTATGAAGATGGTTATGGTGAAAATGAGAAAACTGGGCATCCCGCCAAACCTCTTGAAGGCAATTAGATCGCTATACGAAGACACCTGGGTGCGGGCTAAAACAAGTTCCGGCACAGTGTTCCTCAAAATAACAATGAACAATGGGCTGAAACAAGGATGCGTGCTGGACCCCATTCTTTTTAACCTGTACACTGCGGATTTGGGGGACGCCCTGAAAGGAGCCAGCCTAGTAGCACCAAGACTAGGAAGCATGAGGCTGCCGGTGCTACAATACGCCGACAACACAGCTATAATGGACCACATGAGGGTGGGCCTACAAAGAGCCCTAAACGCACTGAATCACTTTAACAGCGACAATAACCTGACAGTTAACCAAGGGAAAACCAAGGTTGTTATCTTTGAGAGCTACCATCTGAAAAAGAAAGCACAGTGGCTAATGGGAAACCTTCAAATCAACACAGTGGCTTCATATAACTACCTAGCGGTTTGGTTCACGGAACGGGCCAAGGTGAACGTTCCCCTGAAACAGCAGTCCTCTAAGGCAAATAAGGTTATATACCTGTTAAAGCAATTGAGTCAGCACTCGATCAGCCCCACTGCCGGACCAATATTGACCGCCTTAAAAGCAAAATTGCTGCGAGCCATTAGCTATGGCCACCTGGCCTTCCCTGGGTCACAGGATGCCCTTCTCATCTCTGCCCAAGCCAAAGCATATAAATCAGTTATCCTTATTCCAAGGTCAGCGAGGAAGTCAAGGCTAAGACTGGATCTAGGCCTGGTAAGGCCAGACTTGATGTGCTAAGGTGAGATTATAAAACTATACTTAAGGATTCTTAGGGCCCCAGCCAATTCTCTAAGACAACAATTGAGATCTATCTTCGAGGAGCCACGCTCAGCATGGCACACCAGTCTTGGCAAAGCACTCAACACACTGAAGATAGAGGAAGAGAGTGTACCGCTGCTGGAAATTCCATTGAACCCCTGGAAAAAAGCTATAAATAGACAAGTGCTCGAAACATAATTCGATCTTGATATCAAATCCCTCCGCTCCAGCCCCCACTTAGACCCGCTGAACAGCTCTTACATCCTAGGTAAGGCACAACCTTACCTAAGCGAGGCCCTCACACCACAAGCCCGAACCAAAATTCTGTTCATGAGATTATGCATACTAGGAATCGCAGATTTTAACCCAGCATGGGCCCGCAGGAGGAATCCACAAATTGAAGACTGTGCTCCTACCTGAGGGAATCTTAGTTGCACCTCCTATGCTGCTGCCCGACCTCATAAATGAACGTTGGCAACTCATACGCCCAATTTGAGTCACCAATGGAACGAAGTCATGCAGTAAAGCGTCAGCCTTGTGCTTTTCCACAACAACCACGACGACCTTAGCAAGACTGGGGAAATTTACGCATCAGATCAAGATCGGCCTAAAGGCTGCCAATGGACACAATCAAACCATGGAGACGAGTACGGCAAAATCAGAGGAAGAAAGCAGCCTGGCCCCCAACAAGCACTGAGTCCTTGCCCCCACTCACCGTCCCATTAAGAGAGTGCCATTTTATGGATTTTAACCCCTTCCCTGCTCATGACGGAACCGCTCTGTCATGAGCCACGGTTGCCGTGTGCTCATGACGGAGCGGTTCCGTCATGCCGCGACCGTTGGCGGCCGCTCCGCCCACGCGGCGCTGTTTCCCCGCCTGTGCGGGGGTACAACGCAACTGGGCGGAGTCATGACGGAACCACTTCGTCATGAGCACAGCTCAACCGTGGCTCATGACGGAGTGGTTCCGTCATGAGCACAGCGCCACCGCGCTGCCCCCCCGCGCCCCCCAGCACTGCGGCGGAATTCCCACCGCAGCGAAGGGGTTAACTAAAGTGCCAAGTTGAACGGCTTACAGACCATTAAAGCAGACCATTCTTATGGAGCACTGGGGGGGATTCAGAAACCTGCGTAAGGTCACACGACAACGACTACAGGTGCAGGCTGATCGAGCATGCCCCAGGAATGGGGGGGTATATCAACCAAGATCCATCTGAAGCTCCACTACTTTTACTCTGTCCTTCCTTTTACCTTTTCTTTTAAGTGCTTTTACTGTAATGATTTTAATTAATTGTACAGTTAATAAACAAATTCAAAGGGCTTATTACAAAGGTCTTAATATTGTTGCCCTTTAACCCTTCCGGGAACATGAGAAGTCTCAAGTTATTTCATATTAACTGTTTTTCAAACCTTTCCAGATTTTCCAAGATATACTTTTCTTTCAGCTTCAGCTGTACTATTTCCTTTGCATTCTTCTCTGCCATCTCTTTTGCCTGGTAGATAGCAAATTACAATAGACTAGTATGATTTTCTATCTTCTACCCACTATGGATTGCACCACCCAATATGAATATCCAAATAGCAGTAAATAGATAAATGTCTATCCAATAGTTGTCTGTTTCCAAATTTTCCTTATTCTTCTTTAATTATGCTAAAACTCCGGGGAGCCAAAGTGTTTCATTCTTGTAAAAGAACTTCGTCAGGGTGATTCTTCTGGAGGTGATTATAGATTAATGGTAGGACCAATGTCCAAAGGTGACTCAATCGCGTATTTCTCCTGGCACTTCTTTTTATTTCAAGCCACCACTAACGTCCTTATCGGTTATTACGCCTATAATTTCAAAGTATTTTTTCCCAAACGTTCCAGTAATCTTGTGACTTCTTCCTAGTAATTGGCTACTGTGCCTGTGTCACGGCTTGTCGAGATCTGATCTTTTTATCTGATCAACTTTTTCTCTTATACTGAATATGCTTCTTTGATCTCATTTTGATTCCCTTCCAAAATTTGAAGCTACAACGGATTCATGCCAGCAGGCTTGCAAGCATAGATTCTACCGTACCAGATACTGCTAAGGGGAAGAGGTCTCTGTTAGGTTCAGGTGTAAACAAGATATGAAGTACCTCCTGTGTCTCCAGTATTTCTTGTCCCTCTTGAGATGTTCCAGCTAAAGCCTTATTGCTGATATTGGCTGCCATCTCAAAACAATTTTTAAGGCTGATCTCCAGTGCTGAAAACAGCTCTATTCTTCTGTCTTCCATAGTGCTGTTGCCTCTGCCTCCAGAATCCTCAATGTCTCCTGTTGCCCCATCTGCATCATTCATGAGTATTGGTTGTTTTTTTGCCATTTTTTTGTGGAGTGAAGCACTAATATACTCGATCTGCCTATATTTCCTTTGATTTTCGTCATACCTTCCCTCCTTATCACTTAGGAATAAATAGACGATGGTCCATGCTAACGTGATTTTCTTCCACCTTTCATGCGCAATGTCGGGGAGACATTAGCTTTTATCTAAAAGATCTAAGTTACTTTTATAGAACCCAAACTCTACTGCTCTAGGACCAGGAGATATTTTAATGGGCTCTGGACTCTTGGGATTTAAAACAAAATGTATTCTGTTGGGGGCGTGTTCTGGCCATGAACGAAGATGGCCACTTGATTCAGGAGCTCTGTTCGAGGTTGGGCCCTGGAAGGCAGTTGCGGCGTCTCCCATCATGCTGGGGCTCCTCCAACTTGCTCCCCTGCCTCACCTGCCAAATGCGACACACCATTGGCACTGAAACAGTGACGGATGCTGGTGCTGAGCCTGCGGATCTCCTCTCCTGGTCCTCCGCGGCCTGAGGTGAACAGGGCCTATGCTGTGGGGTAGAGCCGTGGCCCACAGCATCAAGGGAGGCCCAGCCGGGCCGATCATCAGCAGGCCACCTTACCTGCATTTAAAGACAGCAAACGGTTTTCCTTTGTTTCCTTTGAGAACAGTGGGGGCCAGATTTACCACTGCACCCCCACCGTGCCTGCCACGCACATTGCCTACAGGGCCGTACCCACAGCATCAAAGAAGGCCTGGCCAGGCCGAGCATCAGCAGGCTGCCTTGCCGGCATTTAAAGATGGCAAATGCTTCTCCTTAAAGAGTGGTGGGAGCCTGAATCACCCTACACCCCCATGCGCCATGCACATTGCCTAAGGGGCACAGCAGAGGACCTTGACAGGCTGCCTGCGGACCTCCGGCCTCAATGACACTGGCAGGACTGGGTGCATCTTGAGGGGGAGGCTTGCGCAGGCCAGTGGTCTGCCTCCGGGCGGTGTCCCACACATTTCTTCTGCCCCTCCTGGTGTGGTTCTCGTCTGAGCCCAGCTAGAAGGGTCACTCCTCTGTCAGCTGGGCATCACCGCAAGCCAACCCTCCGCAAGCAAGATCCATGATGTAGCTGAAAACCACGTGGCCGGGCTGGTAGTAAGTGGCCCCTGGGTTGAGGTGCAATGAGGGGGCGGGCAGCTTCTGGACGCTGCTGCTGTGCCCTCCACCCCTCTTTACCTACTTCGTCTACCAGGGTCTGAGGGTCGGTGCTCCTGTTACACCCACAACATTGCCGGCCTCACCTGCCGGTGGTCAAACCAGAACGGTCATTTGCAGTCATGACCCCTCCACCGCAGACCTCTATCCACCTTTCATGTGGGGTCCCTACTGGAGGCAACCAGGGACACTGCCCCACCCACATCTTGTGAGTATCGGTGCCCCCCGCATGACATAGGATGCAGTCCGAGCTGATTGGCTGCCTGGAGGTTCTTTGCACACAGTGGCGAGGGGGTTACAGAGACCGTGGACTGTTGGGCCTGGGCCTAGACCGCTGGCCTGTCGTTTACCCACCCCTCTGCCACAGATTCTGCATCACTGACACCAGGGCACCTTCCAACTCCCTGCCCAGCTTGCGCAAGGTCGCCACGACCACTTGTAACCTAACCCGAGGCCCCAGCCATTGCCAGCCCCCTGACCCATCACGAAGAGTCCTCTAACTGCAGCGCGGGGTCAGAAGATGTCTCCTGGCAAGACCACGGGCAAACCTGCGCGATAGCTGCTCTTCTCTGAGGCCCTCAACCTGCCTAGCTATGCGTCCGTCGCCCGGGCATGGCCACCTCTGCACTGGACCCATCTCGACCTGTGGCCTCTAGCGCCCTAGTCACCACCATGGAGCGCATCTTACAGGAGATCACCGCTATGGGCAAACGTCTGGATGGCAGGGATGCGAACATCTCCGCATTGACGTCTGAATCCAAATTCATTATCAACTGGGAGCTTTCTGCCTTATGTGATATGTCTGGCTATCAGGGCCGGCTTTAGCGCTGGTGGTGCCTGGTGTGACAATGTTTGTTGGCACCCTCCAGTGACCTTCCTCTCCATGGATTTCCTCACTATCTCCATAACCACTCTCTCTCATGCATTTCTTTCGTTTTATAGCACCACTCATACAAGTGTAAGGTGTTGGAGCACTTTACATAACATACGCATTACACTGAATCAATCATAAGTGTGTAAATCAGTGTATAGAAAATGTTGCATCATACAGAGGACTACAAGGTTCAGGAGTCACAAGTCATCCCTACTGGTGGACAGTATAGCTTACGAGTGCCTACTCTGGAGATGCACAAACTCAGATATTAAAATGTAAAACCATGGTTGGGGTTGGCTTTACTAATAAGAATATAGTTCTACCCAAGTGAACCCTTTTTGCAACATTAGGATAATGAACGACTGGGGGAAAAATCATAACACTCTAATCTATACCTTGCAGTTTGCATGCAGCTCTTTGGTGATGGTTAATAGCTCACTGTTCTATATAAGGATGCACCCCAGTACCTGCACAGCATGGACTGCACCAGTCCATGCCATGCAGGTACTGTCTTTGACGTTCCCATTGTGGTGCCTATTTCATAATCACTGCCGTGGGACAGCCAAAGAACTGCCCACCAGTGATAAAAAAATTCATAATCTGGCGGATGGTGTGCACACAGGTTTGGCGGTGTGCGGGAGCTTACTTTGTGCCAGTGCTTTCCGGTGCTTAACACCGGCACTTATTTCTCAGGGCCCATTCTACAGCTATTTGAGTCCACATGCATTATGAATCATACTTTTATTTGCAGCGCGCTGCTCATAGTAGCTGCCACTGTTCCAGTATGTTCCAGTCCCCCCCCCATCCCCATGAAGAGCTGACTTTGCACATGAATGAGTGCGCAGAAAAAATTTCAAATTGGATACAGCTGCTCGGCCACCCACCTAAATATGAACCACACACAGAACATTACCGGCAGAAACTGAAGCTGGTGGGTCCCTGCCTTGGCGTAGGTCACCAACACTGTCACGCCCCATTTCAATTTTGCAGTCATTCATTGGTAGCTCGCTAGCATAGTGCACTACCAATAAACAATTGCAAAATATATTAGTAGCCTGGCCCCGTCCCTCCTTGTCGAATCATCAAGTTTGTGGCCCAAATCGGACCAATGAGAAGTGTTTTCACCCTCGGCCCACCCAGCATACTGCGCACCTGCCGCCTTAATCATTATCTGACGACGGAGACAATCAGTGTGACGTGCCGCAGGCCTTCCACCTCCCACATTAGTTAAAACTAAAAAGGCTGCCCCGCAGTGCCAGTAAGTAAGCCCTTTCACCAGTGTTATATTTGTCCGCAATGTAAGCTTTTAAATGTATTTTTATGCTAAATAACGTTTTATAGTGTGTGGCCCGTGGTTGCAGCTCTTCCTCCACTGCTGCTGGCTTTTAACTTTTGCAGTGAAATCTTTTTTTAAAGTTAAAAGCCAGCAGCAGTGGCGGAAGAACAGCAGCTGTGGGCTCCACACGATAAAATGTTATTTAGCAAAATAAGCAATTTGAATGCTTTGTAGACACATATAACACTGGACACTAGTACACAGCTGATGGCAGCAATACAAGACTATCTGAACCCTGCCACTCGACAAAATATTGCCTTGAGTGGCACGTTCAGGTAATCTTGTTTTTTTCTAATCAGCTGTGTGCCAGTGTTCAGTGTTATATCTGTCTACAACGCATTCGAAAGGTAGACTTATTTTTCTTGTTTTTGTTCCATCAGCTATGTACAGTGTACAGTGTTATATTTATCTGCAAACCATAGAAATGGCTCATTATGTTAAATAACTTTTTATAGAGTGGACCCATGGATGCAGTTATTCCTCCACTGGTGCTGGCTTTTAAGTTACAAAACAAGATTTATTTTGCCTTGAGTGGCACATTCAAGTAGCTCTGTTTTCTGTCATCAGCACACATGCTTGCAATTGTATAAAGTAAAACTAGAAGTCCTACAACGCATTGTGTTATGCTAGTTCTTCAAAGCCTTGTACTGGCTAAAGGTACCACACATTATGGGTCCAATTGTCTGCTATTCAGGACAGCTCACCAACCGTGCCGTACCATAATGCTGCTATGTTAGAATGAGGAACCTCTGGTTGGCACAGGTAGGTACTTGTGACAAGCAGCGGTCCCTTCTTCTATTCAGGGCGAGAGAATTACCCCTTCAGAACAACCCCTGCTCACCCTATAGGTAGTGTGGCGCGAGCAGTCAGGGCTAAACTTCAGGGCACTGTCGGTTAAGCATTTATAATAACACACAGTAAATCACAACGATCCCCCACAAACGGACACCAGGCGTAAGTTGTATCAAAAATACGGATGCTTTATATAAAAGATTCTTTGTTACGCAGGCATGTACAAGACCATAAATAACGGTTGCGAAATGGAAGCCACGAGATGATAATTAGGCACTGTTCTTGTCTTTGGTAACTTATTCGATCACGAGCGCTTCACAGGGCTCGGTTGAGTCGGTCCAGTCACGACGATGCGCAGTGCACCCGGGGTACAGTGATACGGGGAAATCAGAACGTTGCGGACCCCGAGTCCGATAGAGAGTTCACTGTACCTGGGAACGTGCGATGTGCTTGGACGAGTCTTCGGGGGAGATGCAGGTTCTGCACCCCGCGGGTCTCCGGATCAAGAATTCAGCGGGCGGCTCTCGGTAGACAGGTGCGGCCCAGGGCCTCCGACACGGACTGTGCGGGAGGTCACTGCGGAGGGTGGCACGGTCAGACTCAGGCTGGGAGGTGAAGCGGGGCGGCCGGATACGTTACGACGTACGGGCGGCCGTCCGAGGCTTGATTTCACTTCCCAATTAGAAATCCGGCGGGAGGGCAAGAGGGCACCAGGCACGCTCCAGTGGCAGGCAGGTGACAGGGACGCGGGGCGGCCAGCCTCGATGGGTCCAGAGCGACTCAGGTAGAGCGGGGCTCTCGGCGAGGGGAGGCGGCCAGGCTTCTGGGTGTCATGGCCCTAGGAGGGGTGGCAAGGTGCGCAGAGCACTCCGGCGGGAGAAAGCACACGGCTCGAGTTCTCAGACGAGCGGAGACACGGTGAACCCACTGGTCCTGGGGTTCAGCTCAGGGGGCAAGCTCTTCTTCAAGCCCTTGGAGATAGTTGAAGAACAAAGTGCAAAAGTCTCTTTCAGTCTTTTTCCTCTCCTTCCTCAGCAAGGCACCTACTGCAGGCCAGTCCCTCAGGTCAGGGAAAGTTATTCCTCCTTCAGCTTCTTCCAGGTCCTTCTAGTCGGGCAGAGTTCCTTCGTGGTTCAATCTGGATCTGATTTCTTAGGAGCCAGGCTCCTACTTTTATACAGTGATTCTTTTGTTCTTTAGCGCCAGGGGGCCTGGGCCTGGCTCAGTCCAGTTCTGGAGTACTTTGTTTTGGTGACTCTGCTCTTTCCTTTCAGCAGCAGGGCAGAGACATCAGCCGCTCCACAGGGGGCGGAGCCGGCTTTGTGGTGGCAGAGCACAGGTCTATTCAAGAGTCAGGGTGTACTCCTCCCACCCATCCTGGTGCAATCTCTCTACCCACCACCTGGCAGCCAACCTGTCTCCTGGAATCCCCCAGCCCTGCTCTTGTACTGTTGCTAGGCAGAACACACAACCACAGCAGAGGCGGACTGAGATGGTCAGGCACGCAAAGGCTAACTTTCTGAAAGTAGCATTTGCAAACCCAGGATATTAAAATAACCTTTACTAAAAGATGTATTTTATTACCCCGAGTTCAGGCATACTAAACATGACTTTCTACCATGCTCTCTGAGTCCACTGGGGTCACAGCGTGTAGTGATCCCATCAGCCCATACTGGCCTATGGAGAGCAGGTAGCCTTCAATAGTGAAAAACGAAAATGGTTGTAATTCACTATTAAGACATGCCACACACATCAGGGCATGTCCTACCTTATGCCTACAATGCACCCTGCGCTTGGGCCTACCAGAGGGGTGACTAACATGTAGTTAAGGGAAGGTTTAGGGACTGGCAAGTGGGGACACTTGCTCAGTCAGCGCGACGGTACCAGACCGCGCGCAGGTTCTGCAGTGGCAGATCCTAGACACATTGTACCCCGCTGCTTCGGTGGGTGGCACAATCAGTGCTGCAAGCCCACTAGCAGCATTTGGATATACAAGCCCTTGGCACCCCTGGTGCACTCTACTAGGGACTGACAGTAAACCAAATATGCCAAACGTGGAAGTCAATTCACATAATACATTTTACCATAGGGAACACTTGCACTGTGGCACTGGATGGCAGTGGCACAGTGCCCTGAGCAGCTAACACCAACACAAAAACACATTGAGGCACAGACAAAAATGGAAGGGTGACCCACGCCAATGGTGCCAGGTCTAACACGTGTCCCCTCCAGCTGAAAAGTGGGGAGAACTACCCTACCCCAGGGAGTTCTTCATCACTAAGGCGGAAAAACCTGGCCAGACCGTCAGCATTGGCGTGATCTGTGCCAGGGCGATGCTCCACCGTAAAGTCCATACCCTGTAGGGAGATGGACCACCTCAACAGTTTTGGGTTCTCACCCCTCATTTGCATCAACCATCTGAGGGGCCTGTGGTCGGTCTGAACCCGGAAGTGAGACCCAAACAAGTAGGGTCTTAGCTTCTTCAGCGCCCAGACCACAGCAAATGCTTCTCGTTCTATCGCACTCCACCTTTGTTCCCGGGGAAGTAGCCTCCTGCTAATAAAGGCTACTGGTTGGTCAAAGCCCTCCTCAGTGATCTGTGAGAGAACAGCCCCTACACCATGCTCTGATGCATCCGTCTGCACCAGGAACTCTTTGGAGTAGTCAGGAGCCAAGAGCACGGGCGCCGTGCACATGGCAGTTTTCAGGGTGTCGAAGGCTTTCTGACAGATGTCAGTCCATATCACTTTTCTGGGCTGCTTCTTCGAAGTCAGCTCTGTCAAGGGGGCAACGATGCTGCCATACCCCTTGACAAACCTCCTGTAGTACCCGGTGAGTCCTAAAAAGGCCCTCACCTCCGTCTGGGTCTTTGGGGGCTCCCAAGCCAGGATGGTTTCAACTTTGGGTTGGAGGGGCGCCACCTGGCCGCTCCCCACTTGGTGTCCCAAGTACACCACTGAACCCTGCCCGATCTGACACTTGCATGCCTTGATCGTGAGGCCTGCCTTGCGCAGCGCCATCAACACTTCCCAGAGGTGTTGCAGGTGTTCTTTCCATGTGCCGCTGAACACTGCGATGTCATCCAGGTATGCGGCGCTGAACTCGGTCAGCCCAGCCAACACCTGGTTGACCAACCTCTGGAAGGTGGCAGGGGCATTCTTCATCCTAAAGGGCATCACCCGGAACTGGTAATGCCCATCTGGTGTAGAGAATGCGGACCTCTCTTTGGCCCCATCAGTTAAGGCGATCTGCCAGTACCCAGACGTTAAATCAAACGTGCTGAGGTACCGTGCAGCCCCTAACCGATCGATGAGCTCATCAGCTCTGGGGATGGGATGCGCGTCAGTCTTCGTGACTGAGTTGAGTCCTCGGTAGTCCACACAGAACCGGAGTTCGGGCGTGGCACCCGGCGCTGCAGCCTTTGGGACCAAGACCACTGGGCTGGCCCAAGGACTGCTGGAGGACTCAACCACCCCTAGAGCAAGCATCTTCGAGACCTCCTCTTTGATGCAGGCTCTGACCCTGTCAGTTACCCGGTAGGCTTTGTGCTTCACAGGTAAGCTGTCCCCTGTATCCACATCATGGACGCACCAATTTGTGATACCAGGAACCAGGGAGAACAGGTCAGGAAACTGCCCCAGCAGCTGGCGGCAGTCACCCTGTTGCTCAGGGGTCAGGGTGGGTGAGAGGTTAACTCCATACACTGACCCGTCTCGCTCTGAGGCTACCAAGAGGTCAGGAAGAGGCTCGGACTCCTCTTCCGTCCCATCATCGGTGGCCAAGAGCATGCCCACTTCGGACCTCTCCAAGTGGGGCTTCAGTCGATTGACGTGTAGGACCCTTAAGGGGTTCCTAGGAGACCACAAGTTCACCAAGTAGGTGACAGAACTCTTGCGCTCCACAATCTCAAAGGGTCCTGTCCACCTGGCCTGGAGTGCACAAGGCTCCACAGGGGCCAGGACCCACACTTTTTGACCAGGTTGAAGCTCAACCAGAGTGGCATTCTGGTTGTACCACCGCTTCATTTCCTCCTGGCTGGCTTCCAGGTTTGCCTCAGCAAGTTGCCTGAAACGCCTAGTCTGGTTCCGGAAAGCCAGCATGTAACTGTATACATTCCGGGGAGGTTTCCTGGGAGATTGCTCCCAGCCTTCCTTGACCAGACTAAGAGGTCCTCGTACTGGGTGGCCGTACAAAAGCTCAAAGGGACTGAACCCTAGAGACTTTTGTGGCACCTCGCGGTACGCAAAGAGAAGGCATGGTAAGAGGACGTCCCACTTACGCCTCATGGGTTCCTCGAGACCCATAATCATGCCCTTCAGGGTTCGGTTGAAGCACTCAACCAACCCGTTGCCTTGGGGATGGTAAGGGGTGGTGAACTTGTAGGTCACACCACACTCTTGCCAAAGGGACTTCATATATTTCGATATGAAGTTGGTCCCCCTGTCAGACAACACCTCTAGAGGGAGTCCTACTCGTGAGAAAATTCCCATCAGTGCCCGTCCCACCACGGGGGCCGTCACTGTCCTCAGAGGGATGTCTTCAGGGTACCGGGTGGCATGGTCCACCAAGACCAGGATAAACCTGTTGCCCATGGCTGTCTTGGGGTCCAGTGGCCCCACAATGTCAATCCCCACCCGCTGGAATGGGGTACTGACCACAGGGAAAGGTTGGAGTGGAGCTCTCAGCTTCCTTCCACTCTTGCCACTTGCCTGGCAAGTCTGGCATGTCCTGCAGTGAGTGTCAGAACTCCTGCGCATTTGGGGCCAATAAAAGTGGGTGACAAGCCTTTCAAAGGTCTTGTCCTGCCCCAAATGTCCTGCTAACGGTACGTCGTGAGCCAGCCCCAGTAGGAAGGCTCTGAACTTCTGGGGTACCACCAGCGCACGGGCTGACCCAGGTTCAGCAACCTTAGGCTCTGAGTATAGGAGGTCGTTCTCCCAGTAGATCAAGTGAGTTCCGGACTGATCACCATTGGCCTGGGCTGCAGCCTGCTGCCGCATACCCTCTAGAGAGGGGCACTCTTTCTGCTCCCTGCAGAATTCCTCCCTGGTGGGGCCTCCTTCTTGCTGCCAATGGGTCAGCTCAGGCAGGTCCCCCAGTTCGGCTATCTGTTCCCCGGTAGGCTCCAGGGCATCCCCCTCAAGGTCTGCTTCCTCCTGGGCCGTGGGAACTTCAGGAGCCGGTCTCCCGTGCCTCCCTCGCCCTCTCTCTAAGGCCGGTTCCTGGGCCTCTCCCTCAGGCTCCAGGGTTCCTTCAACACCCCTACCGGCTGCCATTGACCGGGTGGTCACGCACGCCCAATCAGGCAAGCCCACCATCCGCAGGTGAGTTGTCTTCTCCACCTTTTCCCAAGGGGAGCTCTCCAAATCGTTACCTAGGAGACAATCAACAGGCATGGCCTCTCTCACAGCCACTTGCAGAGTACCAGAGACCCCCCCCACTCAAAGGGAACCTGAGCCATTGGACACTGACTCTCTGTGTTGTCGGCGTTGACAACACGGCAGAATGCGTGTGGGACAACCTGCTCTTGAGACACCACGTGTTGCTTGACAGCCGTCACACTGGCTCCTGTATCTCTAAGAGCCCCCACCCTTCGGCCGTTTATGGTCACCCACTGCCCATACTTTTGAGTATTGGGGGGCAGTTGGGCCTCAGCGACCATCTCACTGTCTCCTAATTAGACTAGGGTCATCTGTACGGGATCCCCCGCCCCTTGGACATCTATCTCCGTCCCCAAGGCTACACTATTCACCTGCTTGGGGGGTGGAGCACCAGAGGGTGCTGGTTTACCATACAGGGGGCACTTGGGATCCACGGAAATGTGCCCCAGGTTGTTACACTTGTAACATCTGAGGGGCCCTCTTTGAACAGGGTTACCTGTCGGGGCCCCGGTCTGCTTCGGGGGTGGGGGTGGCTGAGAACCTTTCCCTTGGTTCCCTTGGGAATTACTTTGGGGCCCTCTGTAGAACTCCCTCTGTTTACCCTTGTCCCCCCACTCTTCTGCTGGGGACCATGAACACCTTTGGCGGGGCCTCCCACGGGACCCTTGTGGACGCTGGTGCTGATCCAGCGGTCCGCCTCCTCAGCAAGCTTCCTAGGGTTAGTCAGCTTGCTATCGATCAGGTGCTGGCGTAGCTCAGGAAAACAATTATCCGACAAGTGCTCCCATGCAATTAAATCAAACAGCCCTTGGTAATCATTCACTTTGCTACCCTTCACCCAACCATCCAGTGCTCTGCAGAAAAAGGTCACATATTCTACATAAGTGGTACCAGGTTTCTTGGTGCAATCCCTAAATCTCTGTCTGTACAATTCAGGAGTTAACCCATACCTTGTCATAAGATCCTCCTTCATGTGTGGATAGGATGTCTTGACCTCCGAGGGGAGATCCAGCAGTGTGTCCCGCCCTTCACTCAGGAACCTTCCCCACAACCCCGCTCCCCAATCTTTCTCAGGGACCCGGTGGGAGGACATGGCTACTTCATAGGCCCTGAACCACTGCCCAATATCATCCTGCTTATAATATTCTTTGACTACATCATTAGGAATGTGCACCCTTGATTCTGTTGAATTGCTGCCACCAGAGGGTGAGTTGTCTAAACTCCTGGCCTTGAGATCCAACTCCCTCATTTTTACCTCATGCTCCATGGCCAGTCTTTGCCTTTCCTTCTCCATTTGCAGTTTTGCCATCTCCACCTCATGTGCTCGTGCAGCACTCCTGTCGGCCATCTCCTCTGGCGACAGGCCTCGGCTAGGCTCACAAACACCTTCGCTCTGAGGCTACCAAGAGGTCAGGAAGAGGCTCGGACTCCTCTTCCGTCCCATCATCGGTGGCCAAGAGCATGCCCACTTCGGACCTCTCCAAGTGGGGCTTCAGTCGATTGACGTGTAGGACCCTTAAGGGGTTCCTAGGAGACCGCAAGTTCACCAAGTAGGTGACAGAACTCTTGCACTCCACAATCTCAAAGGGTCCTGTCCACCTGGCCTGGAGTGCACAAGGCTCCACAGGGGCCAGGACCCACACTTTTTGACCAGGTTGAAGCTCAACCAGAGTGGCATTCTGGTTGTACCACCGCTTCATTTCCTCCTGGCTGGCTTCCAGGTTTGCCTCAGCAAGTTGCCTGAAACGCCTAGTCTGGTTCCGGAAAGCCAGCATGTAACTGTATACATTCTGGGGAGGTTTCCTGGGAGATTGCTCCCAGCCTTCCTTGACCAGACTAAGAGGTCCTCGTACTGGGTGGCCGTACAAAAGCTCAAAGGGACTGAACCCTAGAGACTTTTGTGGCACCTCGCGGTACGCAAAGAGAAGGCATGGTAAGAGGACGTCCCACTTACGCCTCATGGGTTCCTCGAGACCCATAATCATGCCCTTCAGGGTTCGGTTGAAGCACTCAACCAACCCGTTGCCTTGGGGATGGTAAGGGGTGGTGAACTTGTAGGTCACACCACACTCTTGCCAAAGGGACTTCATATATTTCGATATGAAGTTGGTCCCCCTGTCAGACAACACCTCTAGAGGGAATCCTACTCGTGAGAAAATTCCCATCAGTGCCCGTCCCACCACGGGGGCCGTCACTGTCCTCAGAGGGATGACTTCAGGGTACCGGGTGGCATGGTCCACCAAGACCAGGATAAACCTGTTGCCCATGGCTGTCTTGGGGTCCAGTGGCCCCACAATGTCAATCCCCACCCGCTGGAATGGGGTACTGACCACAGGGAAAGGTTGGAGTGGAGCTCTCAGCTTCCTTCCACTCTTGCCACTTGCCTGGCAAGTCTGGCATGTCCTGCAGTGAGTGTCAGAACTCCTGCGCATTTGGGGCCAATAAAAGTGGGTGACAAGCCTTTCAAAGGTCTTGTCCTGCCCCAAATGTCCTGCTAACGGTACGTCGTGAGCCAGCCCCAGTAGGAAGGCTCTGAACTTCTGGGGTACCACCAGCGCACGGGCTGACCCAGGTTCAGCAACCTTAGGCTCTGAGTATAGGAGGTCGTTCTCCCAGTAGATCAAGTGAGTTCCGGACTGATCACCATTGGCCTGGGCTGCAGCCTGCTGCCGCATACCCTCTAGAGAGGGGCACTCTTTCTGCTCCCTGCAGAATTCCTCCCTGGTGGGGCCTCCTTCTTGCTGCCAATGGGTCAGCTCAGGCAGGTCCCCCAGTTCGGCTATCTGTTCCCCGGTAGGCTCCAGGGCATCCCCCTCAAGGTCTGCTTCCTCCTGGGCCGTGGGAACTTCAGGAGCCGGTCTCCCGTGCCTCCCTCGCCCTCTCTCTAAGGCCGGTTCCTGGGCCTCTCCCTCAGGCTCCAGGGTTCCTTCAACACCCCTACCGGCTGCCATTGACCGGGTGGTCACGCACGCCCAATCAGGCAAGCCCACCATCCGCAGGTGAGTTGTCTTCTCCACCTTTTCCCAAGGGGAGCTCTCCAAATCGTTACCTAGGAGACAATCAACAGGCATGGCCTCTCTCACAGCCACTTGCAGAGTACCAGAGACCCCCCCCACTCAAAGGAAACCTGAGCCATTGGACACTGACTCTCTGTGTTGTCGGCGTTGACAACACGGCAGAATGCGTGTGGGACAACCTGCTCTTGAGACACCACGTGTTGCTTGACAGCCGTCACACTGGCTCCTGTATCTCTAAGAGCCCCCACCCTTCGGCCATTTATGGTCGCCCATACTTTTGAGTATTGGGGGGCAGTTGGGCCTCAGCGACCATCTCACTGTCTCCTAATTAGACTAGGGTCATCTGTACGGGATCCCCCGCCCCTTGGACATCTATCTCCCTCCCCAAGGCTACACTATTCACCTGCTTGGGGGGTGGAGCACCAGAGGGTGCTGGTTTACCATACAGGGGGCACTTGGGATCCACGGAAATGTGCCCCAGGTTGTTACACTTGTAACATCTGAGGGGCCCTCTTTGAACAGGGTTACCTGTCGGGGCCCCGGTCTGCTTCGGGGGTGGGGGTGGCTGAGAACCTTTCCCTTGGTTCCCTTGGGAATTACTTTGGGGCCCTCTGTAGAACTCCCTCTGTTTACCCTTGTCCCCCCACTCTTCTGCTGGGGACCCTGAACACCTTTGGCGGGGCCTCCCACGGGACCCTTGTGGACGCTGGTGCTGATCCAGCGGTCCGCCTCCTCAGCAAGCTTCCTAGGGTTAGTCAGCTTGCTATCGATCAGGTGCTGGCGTAGCTCAGGAAAACAATTATCCGACAAGTGCTCCCATGCAATTAAATCAAACAGCCCTTGGTAATCATTCCCTTTGCTACCCTTCACCCAACCATCCAGTGCTCTGCAGAAAAAGGTCACATATTCTACATAAGTGGTACCAGGTTTCTTGGTGCAATCCCTAAATCTCTGTCTGTACAATTCAGGAGTTAACCCATACCTTGTCATAAGAGCCTCCTTCATGTGTGGATAGGATGTCTTGACCTCCGAGGGGAGATCCAGCAGTGTGTCCCGCCCTTCACTCAGGAACCTTCCCCACAACCCCGCTCCCCAATCTTTCTCAGGGACCCGGTGGGAGGACATGGCTACTTCATAGGCCCTGAACCACTGCCCAATATCATCCTGCTTATAATATTCTTTGACTACATCATTAGGAATGTGCACCCTTGATTCTGTTGAATTGCTGCCACCAGAGGGTGAGTTGTCTAAACTCCTGGCCTTGAGATCCAACTCCCTCATTTTTACCTCATGCTCCATGGCCAGTCTTTGCCTTTCCTTCTCCATTTGCAGTTTTGCCATCTCCACCTCATGTGCTCGTGCAGCACTCCTGTCAGCCATCTCCTCTGGCGACAGGCCTCGGCTAGGCTCACAAACACCTTCGGGGGGTATCACCTCCCGTGCATTCTCTGGGAACTTTGATTCGTGCCAGGCTCTCAGCGCTGTCACGTACTGATCCTTGTTGCCAAGTCCACTTTGCTTGATTCTGTACTTGGAGAGATATCCTTTCAGGACATCATTTGTGCACTTCCTCAGTGCCTCTGGCTCCCAATCGATGTCATCCACTCCAGAGAATACAGAGGACGCTCCGCCTCCACTGACTGAGCTAGGCATGGTTTCTTAAGGTGGAGATTCTTCTTTAGCAACAACTGTCAATCAATCTGTGGCCATTACAAAAATGGGGTAACCCAAGGAAGAAGGACCTGGGTGGATTAGTGATACCAAAAACAATGGTCCTTATCCAATGATTAATAAATCTGGGATATGTATTACTTAGTCAGTTAGTTAACTAATCATGAGCCTAAACAAAATTTTTCTTAAACAGAGGCTCGTAATATTCAATAGATAATTCAAAACAACGCAGGACAACAACCAAAACACTGAAAGCTGTTATAAATACATTTTTTTTTTTTTTTTTAGCAATTTTTGCAATATTCATAGAACAGAACAAGGTTGCTCCAAGAGGAAACGTGCATCAGAGGAAAGTGATTGAAAAGTGCGTGGATAGGACAAGGAATGAAAGATGCATAGTAGTAGGAGTGATCAATCAATTACAGGCAATGTGAATCGGTTGTAATTCACCGTCCACAAGCCAAAAAACCTGGTCACATTTATTGAATACACAATTAGTATAGTTCAGAAAAAGACCCCATTGGTGGTCTTGCACGAAGGACTGGAATTGTGTCCCAGGTAGCAAAGGGTGGGCGTCGACGTTTCGACCCGTCTTGATGGCCTTTGGGGATTTTAAGCCTTGGCCTTGCGGGTCTTCATCAGGACCAATAAGGGGCAACCTGACTGGAGGGTAATTTTAACTGAACCACCTAGTGGTTTGGTTCCACTGGGAGAATTTCCGGGTTAGAGGGCTTGGTTATGAGGGGTCTTTTAATTCGTGTCGCTTCAAAGGATCAGTCGAGACTAGTAGCGATGTATCCAATGTCCGTTCATGGATACCCAAGGCAGAGATTCAATCAGGGCATGCGGTTCACAACAAATGTGCTCGGAGAACCGGAGCGTCTGTCTCCGTTGAAAGCCCGGCGCAGTGTGAGCTCGTCCGAGGCTCACACTGCACCGGGCTTTCAACGGAGACAGACGCTCCGGTTCTCCGGTTCTCCGAGCACATTTGTTGTGAACCGCATGCCCTGATTGAATCTCTGCCTTGGGTATCCTTGTTCTGTTCTATGAATATTGCAAAAATTGCTAAAAAAATAAATAAAAAAATAAAATAAATGTATTTATAACAGCTTTCAGTGTTTTGGTTGTTGTCCTGCGTTGTTTTGAATTATCTATTGAATATTACGAGCCTCTGTTTAAGAAAAATTTTGTTTAGGCTCATGATTAGTTAACTAACTGACTAAGTAATACATATCCCAGATTTATTAATCATTGGATAAGGACCATTGTCGTCAATCAATCTGTGGCTGCGTTATAGGTCTGCTCTACGTGGTGATCAATAATTCACTGTATGTAAATCATAAATGCAAATTCGGAATCCCACCGCTGCCACCAATGTTAGAATGGGGAACCTCTGGTTGGCACAGGTAGGTACTTGTGACAAGCAGCGGTCCCTTCTTCTATTCAGGGCGAGAGAATTACCCCTTCAGAACAACCCCTGCTCACCCTATAGGTAGTGTGGCGCGAGCAGTCAGGGCTAAACTTCAGGGCGCTGTCGGTTAAGCATTTATAATAACACATAGTAAATCACAACGATCCCCCACAAACGGACACCAGGCGTAAGTTGTATCAAAAATACGGATGCTTTATATAAAAGATTCTTTGTTACGCAGGCATGTACAAGACCATAAATAACGGTTGCGAAATGGAAGCCACGAGATGATAATTAGGCACTGTTCTTGTCTTTGGTAACTTATTCGATCACGAGCGCTTCACAGGGCTCGGTTGAGTCGGTCCAGTCACGACGATGCGCAGTGCACCCGGGGTACAGTGATACGGGGAAATCAGAACGTTGCGGACCCCGAGTCCGATAGAGAGTTCACTGTACCTGGGAACGTGCGATGTGCTTGGACGAGTCTTCGGGGGAGATGCAGGTTCTGCACCTCGCGGGTCTCCGGATCAAGAATTCAGCGGGCGGCTCTCGGTAGACAGGTGCGGCCCAGGGCCTCCGACACGGACTGTGCGGGAGGTCACTGCGGAGGGCGGCACGGTCAGACTCAGGCTGGGAGGTGAAGCGGGGCGGCCGGATATGTTACGACGTACGGGCGGCCGTCCGAGGCTTGATTTCACTTCCCAATTAGAAATCCGGCGGGAGGGCGAGAGGGCACCAGGCACGCTCCAGTGGCAGGCAGGTGACAGGGACGCGGGGCGGCCAGCATCGATGGGTCCAGAGCGACTCAGGTAGAGCGGGGCTCTCGGCGAGGGGAGGTGGCCAGGCCTCTGGGTGTCACGGCCCTAGGAGGGGTGGCAAGGTGCGCAGAGCACTCCGGCGGGAGAAAGCACACAGCTCGAGTTCTCAGACGAGCGGAGACACGGTGAACCCACTGGTCCTGGGATTCAGCTCAGGGGGCAAGCTCTTCTTCCAAGCCCTTGGAGATAGTTGAAGAACAAAGTGCAAAAGTCTCTTTCAGTCTTTTTCCTCTCCTTCCTCAGCAAGGCACCTACTGCAGGCCAGTCCCTCAGGTCAGGGAAAGTTATTCCTCCTTCAGCTTCTTCCAGGTCCTTCTAGTCGGGCAGAGTTCCTTCGTGGTTCAATCTGGATCTGATTTCTTAGGGGCCAGGCTCCTACTTTTATACAGTGATTCTTTTGTTCTTTAGCGCCAGGGGGCCTGGGCCTGGCTCAGTCCAGTTCTGGAGTACTTTGTTTTGGTGACTCTGCTCTTTCCTTTCAGCAGCAGGGCAGAGACATCAGCCGCTCCACAGGGGGCGGAGCCGGCTTTGTGGTGGCAGAGCACAGGTCTATTCAAGAGTCAGGGTGTACTCCTCCCACCCATCCTGGTGCAATCTCTCTACCCACCACCTGGCAGCCAACCTGTCTCCTGGAATCCCCCAGCCCTGCTCTTGTACTGTTGCTAGGCAGAACACACACCCACAGCAGAGGCGGACTGAGATGGTCAGGCACGCAAAGGCTAACTTTCTGAAAGTAGCATTTGCAAACCCAGTATATTAAAATAACCTTTACTAAAAGATGTATTTTATTACCCCGAGTTCAGGCATACTAAACATGACTTTCTACCATGCTCTCTGAGTCCACTGGGGTCACAGCGTGTAGTGATCCCAGCAGCCCATACTGGCCTATGGAGAGCAGGTAGCCTTCAATAGTGAAAAACGAAAATGGTTGTAATTCACTATTAAGACATGCCACACACATCAGGGCATATCCTACCTTATGCCTACAATGCACCCTGCGCTTGGGCCTACCAGAGGGGTGACTAACATGTAGTTAAGGGACGGTTTAGGGACTGGCAAGTGGGGACACTTGCTCAGTCAGCGCGACGGTACCAGACCGCGCGCAGGTTCTGCAGTGGCAGATCCTAGACACATTTTACCCCGCTGCTTCGGTGGGTGGCACAATCAGTGCTGCAAGCCCACTAGCAGCATTTGGATAAACAAGCCCTTGGCACCCCTGGTGCACTCTACTAGGGACTGACAGTAAACCAAATATGCCAAACGTGGAAGTCAATTCACATAATACATTTTACCATAGGGAGCACTTGCACTGTGGCACTGGATGGCAGTGGCACAGTGCCCTGAGCAGCTAACACCAACACAAAAACACATTGAGGCACAGACAAAAATGGAAGGGTGACCCGCGCCAATGGTGCCAGGTCTAACATGCTACATAGACTACACAGGCAGTTGTCACTGGAGTTTCACCTTCCTGCAGAGCAGGCTCAAATCCATTGGTGTGCTTAACTGAGTGTGGGGAGTGGTTTTGGAAGAGGTGAGCTGCCAACTGGTAGTGTCTTGTGCAACTGCTTCCTCTGCCAGTCTTTAATTGTTAGCCAAGACCACTTTGAAATCAGGGAAATAGGTGGGTGGAGCCAGTGGATTAAGTGGGTGGAGCCAGGAGAGGAAGTGGGTGGATCCGTGGACGTGGGTGTGACCTCCTACAAAAATGTGAGCACCTGCACTTAATATTTCACAAATTAAGCACTGCAGACCAGCGTGGTCCTGCTCCGGCCCCGCAAACTCGTAATTAGGCCCAAAGTCAACTTTATTTACATAACATTTCATGCAGCGACGCACTCTTCTTCTTTGACTCTCCCATATTCCACTTATATTAATAGACTCCAAGAGGTAGAAATTTACTTCTGTGCCCTCCTGAATT
The DNA here is from genome assembly GCF_964204655.1 of Triturus cristatus. Lineage (NCBI taxonomy): Eukaryota > Metazoa > Chordata > Amphibia > Caudata > Salamandridae > Triturus > Triturus cristatus. The sequence goes on along the minus strand of NC_140584.1, from coordinate 71,532,499 downwards.
ACAGTTCTATAACACCTCCTGCGTTAAGATCACTAAAACTAGGCAGTCAAAGTACTGTCATCTAGAACTTCATCAAAGTTGAAACATTGTTTCTAATCTTTTCAAAAGGACCGGTGTTTTTGCACCTCACTTTGGTAGAGCCCTGTTTCCACGGACTTCCAGGTTACATTCACGAATCAGCTCACGCAGGTACCACTATGCTTTCATGTACCTTCAAGCTGCAGTTATGAAACACCATAATGTGGTAAAACACAGCTTCAAAAATTCACGAAGTATAAATACCTGATGCATCACATAGGAAGAAACCCACTCCTATGAACACCCCAAACTACAATGACATTGCACCACCCGAAGGCGGAACCCTGCATCCATGCACTCCCAGTTCACAGAAATACAATTACTCATTCAGGTACAATACAGGGGCAGAGGAATGTTGTAAAGCACATCATTAAGGAAGAAACCAGCATCCTTGTGTCCACAGAAAACAGGTATCCAGCCCTAAGGCAGGTACATTCCTTCGACCATGCAGGCTCAAATTGCAGATACACAACACCTCCTGCAGGTGGTGCCCTGCAGCCACACACACACACATTCCATATTACAGATACAGAACATCTCCGCAATCCTGCTTTCGCACAGCGCCAAATTACATGTATGCACCTCGCGTAGCGAGAATCCTATTTTCTTTCACTGCCAGAATACCGTAATATAACAAAGCACGCGTGTAGAACTCTGTTTTCATGTTCTCATGTTACTGGGATGTGTCATGGATGAAGGTTGATTTAATTAATTCCAAATTACATATCTCATCAGAAGCCTGCTTCCCGAAATACCGATGTTCCACCTTGTATATGTAGGCACCTGCTTGTTTGTGCTACCAATTGTAAGCTTATAAGATTGCACAGGTAGGACCTTGCTTCTACGCACTACCAAATTACAGGCATTCGATTTATTTATTAATTGTGTCATGTAAATGCACCTCAAGCCACTACACACGGTTAAAGCTGTGAGAAGTTGCAATGGTTTTCTCTGATAAACTTTCTGTATGTAATTCGATTATTCCTACCCTAAACTCAGAAAGGGTTATGCAAAATAAATACACTTATTTCAACCCGATTGATAAAATGTCGACACCTGTGGCAACAGAAGTGAAAATGGGTTTTATTTCCCCAGAGTGCCCAACATCCAACCGTATTCAATACAGCTTGTAATAAGAGTCTACATCTGGGACTAGTGCATCACTTTTAAGTAAGTGCGAGGAAAAACACGTTCAGCTGAATTAGTGGCATTATTATAACGCAAAATGACCCCCCGCCCCCCAGAGTGTGGCAGTGTGCCCTGAGACTCCCGCATTTCATGCCTATTCATAGGTCTTAGGCTGAATGGTGGCCCCACCCCCCGCTCCACAGGGAAGCAGGGAACTGTGTTACTTCTTGATCTACATAAATTCAGTTTCAAAGGCAAAATAAAATGGGCTTTAAAGATACAGGGCATATTTACAAGTCCCTTGCATAGATGGTATGTCACTTTTTCCCAAGTTTAGGGTCCCATTATGAGTTTGACAGTGCGGCGGCGGGCCGCCCCACTGCCGCACTGTCAAACCCGCACGAGAACCATCTGCCAAATAATTACTTTTTTTTTCCATTGGTGGGCGATTCCTTTAAATTAGGCGCCGCAATGGGAACGTCAAAGGAAGTTCCAGCATTCGAGTCCATGCCCTGCTGCAACTTCTGTGCATGCACACAGGAGGGCACATGTTGTGCCCCCCCCCCCCGCCCCCTTGTGTGCATCTGCGAGGCATGAGGCACAACCTTTCTCTCATCTCCACCACTGTTTTCATGGAGGAAAGTCCTCCATGAAATCAGTGGCAGAGAGGAAAGTTGTAATATGCTTGGTGGGACCATCGCGCAACCGCCTTGGAACGGCGGTTCCCTGGCGGAGTCGCCAGTACTACTCCGGCATGACCACTAGGGTCGTAATGTGGCAGACGCAAGACCGCGACCATGAGTCTGGCGGTCTTTGGACTCATAATTAGGCCCTAAAGGTGATATACCGTGCAGCCCAATGGGCTTATAAATAAGCTCCTATGTGATAAAATGGCGCATCCACGCCCAGCACTAAGACCAACAGGCAAACACTGCTGGGTTCGATGGAAAGCCTGCATGAGGGCATGGACACTGGACAAGTAAGGGGCTACATCTATGTACAGTACAATATTGAGGGTCTAAATGAGAACGTGCTCGCATAATAACATCTATGCACATTCCTAGATACAGAGGGTGCCCATTTGATAACGTCACAATTCTGTAAGAAATCGGAAAGCGTTAGTAGTGTCAAAGTGTCCCTCCTTAATACATGTGTGCATTCTCCGTAGTGTCTATGCTTCTTCGGCAAGTGGTTGGTTCAGTCTGTGCCTGAAAAGTGCACCTGCTGTCCACTTAAGGTATGGCAAGGGCCACTGGAATTATGCGGTAGGAGAGGGCCAAATTATGTGGCAGGGTTGAGGAAATTATGAGGCAAGAAAAGGCAAATTACGCAGAATAATGTGTCACATTTTTTAATAGTATTACTTTATTATTTTGTACATTTTACACTTATTAAGACTGGGCATTGGGTGCACATAATTAGTACCAGTTTAACACCCAAATATAGCAATAAGCACAGAAAGGTGAACAGTCAACCTTTGCAACACACCTTTCAGTGCACTAAATTCTGCTACGTTTTTAGAAGCTTTTGAACCGTTTGAGCTAGTAACAATTGTTTTTTTTTGCCAAAATCTGCAGAATATGTAGCAGATGATGGATTATGTGGCAAATGCGGCACATCTGTCATTATGCGAAATTCGCTGCTGCCGCACAATTGCATAATTCCAGTGGCCCTGGGAATGGCGGTGTTGTCAATAACCGCGCAAAACATTGTGCTTAAAACGCACAGAAAATAAATACGTGTTGGTCCTGCACACGCTGGGCAGGAATCTAAAGGGAGCCCTGAATTTGTTATAGGAGCCCCGTAGTGTACTGAGAGAGCATAGCCAGTTTCACAGGAAGGAGAGCATTATTTCTTCGCAGCCGCAAATCTGTTGATTTCTATATGACACTTTCTTGCCACTCTTATGGGTTCCCCTCTAAACTGGATCCCTTAATCAGCTGGCCCCACATGACACCCTCTGGCCCCTTTCCCTGCCCTCCAACTTAGGAAGAGCTCGCCCCTTGCTCGGTTTTACTAGCCAAGCTCTGCATAGCACGGTTGGCTGAAAATAGCATGCAAGACGAAATATACTTACAGTCAGTCCCAGGGACCTTGAGATGTGTGACCAATGGCACAGGGGCGAGGAATGACAGTTTCTTATACTGAATATCTCACTCTTCAGAGCACCATGAAGGTGATGTCAAGCTAAACAAGTTAGGGATAGTAGCAGCTTTTCAAAGGAGACATTTCCATCAGACAAAACTGATCTCTCAGGGCGATGACAGTTCAGTGGGCACGCATGCCACCGTAAGACTTTTTTTAGACCCAGCTGCCCATGCTGGCACTTGCGACCTTGTGCCAGGGCAGCACACATGCCCATTCAGCGGGCATCTGTTCCCACGCAGCGCACTGCACTGTTGCTAAAATACTTCTCAAGCACTGAATGGCCCGAATCAGCAGGTCTGTTCTTACCCACATCAATACGCTCTCTGAGTTTTTATTTTTACATTTCCGATTCTTAATTGAATTTAGTGCACCCATTGACATTGCTCAGCGGTAAGAAATAAAAAAAGCCACATCTCCACGGGCTAAAGAATACAGTGGCACATTTGAAAACATCCAGTAAAGGCCCCTGGGGGCGAGGCAAGGTACAAACTGTGTAGGTGGAGAAGGCATTCTGTTTAGAGGGGAATTAGCAATGACGGGGCAACCAGTTTCTTAAAGTATGTTGCATTCCCTATTATACAGACCATGAAAGCAACAGACTTTAGAAAACAAACATTTGACAATGCAATAGGTCTCGAGTTTGTGCTATTGACATTGTAAATGACAATGCATTGTATTTATGTTTTGGGTTTTAAAACATAAATAAAAGGCATTGTCATTCACAATAATAATAGCTTAAACTCTTGTGAATGCGAGACCTGTTGCCTTAGAATAAAGGGCCTTCTTGACCGCTTGTTAGATTGTACATATCAGAGGAAGAGGACGGCGTGTGACGTCTTCAAAGTAGGGATAAAGAGTGCCGTAAAGAAGAAGTGAAAGTGTTGTAAAGTAAACAGACACAAAGTGTGAAGTGAGAGGTAGATATGATCCGAGCTATAAACACTAACAAAACGCTCCAACACATTTCGCTCTGTAATTATACTGCCAAGGCTCAGGAGGTAGAGCGGGTGGGGGGGGGGCTATTTCCTGCCCGCTCCGTGATTTGAGTGTGCAGTGTGGCATTGCCTAATGTAATTGCTCTCTTTGGCTTAATAAAAAACACTCCAGCTGTAGTAGGACCCTGACTTTACCTCCTGGTGCAGGGTGGGCTGTGCTTTATGGCAGGCAAAGAGGGAGGGAGGGATGGTCTTGGGTGCAGCTCCTGCCTTGTACAGTGCCCCTGCTATTACTAGCGAGCAAGAGGCACTGAGGTGGTAGTATTGATGGTGGTGTTGGTTGTGGTGGTATTGGCATTGGTGGTGGTGCTGGTATTGGTAGTATTGGTGGTGGTGGTATTGTGGCAGTGGTATTAATGGTGGTGGTGGCATTGGTGGCGGTGTTGGTGGTATTGCTGGTGGTATTAGTATTGGTGGTGGTGGTACTGCTATTGGCGGTGTTGGTATTACTGGTGGTGGTGGTATTGGTATAGGTGGTGGTATTGGTATTGGTGGTTGTATTGGTATTGGTGGTGGTGGTGGTATTGGTGGTGATGGTATGGTGGTATAGGTGATATTGGTGCTGGTGATATTGGTGGTGGTATTGTTGGTGTTGGTTCTGGTCACATTGGTATTGGGGTGGTGGTGGTATTGGTTTTGGTGGTCTTGGTGGTTGTGGTACTGGTATTGGTGGTATTGGTGGTAGAATTGGTTGAGGTGGTATTGGTGGTGGTAGTATTGCTATTGGTGGTGGTATTGGTGGTGGTGGTATTGGTGGTGGTGTTGGTAGTATTGGTGGTGGTGGTATTGGTGGTGGTGGTATTGCTGGTGGTGGTGGTATTGGTGGTGGGGGTATTATTGATGGTTTTGGTATTGGTGGGTGGTGGTATTGGAGGGGGTAGTGGTATTGGTTGTGGTATTGGTATAGGTGGTGGTGGTATTGGTGGTGGTATTGGTGGTAATGGTATTGGTGGTATTGGTACTGGTGTTGGTGGTGGTAATGGTGGTGGTGATATTGGTGGTAATTTTGATGGTGGTAGTATTGGGGGTGATATTTGTGGTGGTGGTATTGGTGGTGGGATTGGTGCTGGTGGTATTGGTGGTGGTATTGGTTGTGGTGGTATTGGTATTGGCAGTGGTATTGGTGGTGGTGGTATTGGTGGCAATGGTATTGGTGGTGATATTGGTGGTATTGGTGGTGGCATTGGTGGTGGTCCTGTTGGTGCTAGTGATGGTATTGGTTGTGGTGGTATTGGTTGGTGGCAGTGTTATTGCTATTGGTTGTGGTGATATTGGGTGTGGTGGTGGTGGTGTTGGTGTTATTGGTGGTTGTATTGGTGGTGGTGGTGGTACTGGTGGCATTCATGGTGGTGATATTGGTGGTATTGGTGGTGGTGGTGGTATGGGTGGTGGCGGTATTTGTGGTGGTAGAATTTGTATTGGTGGTGGTGGTATTGGTATTGGTGGTGGTGGAATTGGTGGTGGTATTGGTGTTGGTGATATTGGTGTTATCTGCAGTGGTATTGGTATTGGCGGTGGTATTGGTGGTATTGGTGGTGGTGGTATTGGTGGTAGTATTGGTATTGGTGTTGGTACTGGATTGGTCGTTGTGGTACTGGTGGTGGTATTGGTGGTAATGGTGGTGATTTTGGTATTTGTGGTGGTGATGGTATTGGTGGTGGTGAGGGTACTGATAGTGATATTGGTGATGGTGGAGGTATTGGTGGTGGTTGTATTGGTGGTGGTGGTGTTGTTATTGGTGGTGGTGGTGGTATTGGTGGTCATATTGATGGTGATGGTGGTATTAGTGGTGGTGGTATTGGTGGCAGTGGTATTGGTGGTGGTGGTATTAGAGGTGGTATTGGTGGTGGTGGTGGTATTGGTGGTACTGGTGGTATTGTTGGTGATATTGGGGGTCGTGGTATTAGTGGTCTTGGAGGTATTGGTGGTGGTATTGCTGGTATTGGAGGGGGTGGTGGTATTGCTGGTGGGGGTATAGGTGGTGGTGGTGGAGGTATTGTTGGTTGTGGTATTGGTGGTATTGTTGGCAGTATTGGTATTGGTACTGGTGGTGGTATTGGTATTGGTGGTGGTATTGGTATTGTTAGTGGTTCTTGTATTGGTAGTAGTGGTATTGGAATTGGTGGTGGTGGTATTGGTGGTGGTAATATTGGTGACATTGGTGTTGGTGGTGTTGTTGGTGCTGTTATTTGTGGTGGAATTGCTGGTGGTGGTATTGGTTTTGGTGGTATTGGTGGTGGTGGTAATGGTATTGGTGGTGGTATTGGTTGAGGTGGTATTGGCTGTGGTGGTATTGGTGGTGGTGGTGTTGGTGGTGGTAGTATTGGTGTTGGTGGTGGTGGTATTGGTAGTATTGGTGGTGGTGGTATTGGTGGTGGTAATGGTGGTGGTGGTGGTATTGGTGGTGGGGGTATTAGTGGTGGTGGTATTGGTGGGTGGTGGTATTGGTGGTGGTAGTAGTATTGGTCATGGTTTTGGTAGAGGTGGTGGTGTTATTGGTGGTGGTATTGGTGGTATTGGGGTTGGTGTAGGTGGTGGTAATGGTGGTGGTGATATTGGTGGTAATATTGGTGGTGGTAGTATTGGTGGTGGGATTGGTGGGGGTATTGGTGGTGGGATTGGTGCTGCTAGTATTGGCGGTGGTGGTATTGGTGGTGGTGGTATTGGTATTGGTGGTGGTGGTGGTGGTATTGGTATTGGCGGTGGCATTGGTATTGGTGGTGGTGGTATTGGTGGTTGTGGTATTGGTGGCAATGGTATTGGTGGTGATATTGGTGGTAGTGGTGGTATTGGTGGTGGCATTGGTGGTGTTGCTATTGGTGGTAGTGATGGTATTGGTTGTGGTGGTATTGGCATTGGTGGCAGTGGTATTGGTATTGGTGGTGGTGAGATTGGGTGTGGTGATGTTGGTGTTATTGGTGGTTGCATTGTGGTGGTGGTGGTACTGGTGGTATTCGTGATGGTGATATTGGTGTTGAGGTATTGGTGGTGTTGGTGGTGGTATTGGTGGTGGTAGAATTTGAATTGTGGTGGTGGTATTCATATTGGTGGTGCTGGAATTGCTGGTGGTATTGGTGTTGGTGATATTGGTGTTATTGGCAGTGGTATTGGTATTTGTGGTGGTATTGGTGGCATTGGTGGTGGTGGTATTGGCGGTAGTATTGGTATTGGTGTTGGTGCTGGTATTGGTGGTTGTAGTACTGGTGGTGGTTTTGGTGGTAATGGTGGTGATTTTGGTATTGGTGGTGATGGTATTGGTGGTCGTGAAGGTACTGATGAAGATATTGGGGATGGTGGAGGTATTGGTGGTGGTGATATTGGTGGTGGTGGTGTTGGTTTTGGTGGTGGTAGTGGTATTGGTGGTCGTATTGATGGTGATGGTGGTATTAGTGGTGGTGGTATTGGTGGTAGTGGTATTGGTGGTGGTGGTATTAGAGGTGGTATGGGTGGTGGTGGTAGTATTGGTGGTGGTGGTGGTATTGGTGGTACTGGTGGTATTGTTGGTGATATTGGTGGTCGTGGTTTTAGTGGTCCTGGAGGTATTGGTGGTGGTATTGCTGGTAATGGAGGGGGTGGTGGTATTGGTGGTATTGGCGGTGGGGGTATAGGTGGTGGTGCAGGTATTGTTGGTTGTAGTATTAGTGGTATTGTTGGCAGTATTGGTATTGGTACTGGTGGTGATATTGGTGGTGGTATTGGTATTGTTAGTGGTACTGGTATTGGTAGTAGTGGTATTGGAATTGGTGGTGGTGGTATTTGTGGTGGTGGTATTGGTGGTGGTGATATTGGTGTTGGTGGTGTTGTTGGTGCTGTTATTTGTGGTGGTATTGCTGGTGGTGGTGGTGGCATTGGTGATGATGGTATTGCTGGTGGTGTTGGTGGTGGTGGTATTGGTGTGGTGGTTTTGGTGGTGGTGGTTTTCGAATTGGTGGTGGTGGTGATATTTGTGGTCGTGTTATTGGTGGTGGTGGTATTGGAGGTGGGGTTGTTGGCGGCATTGGTGTTGTTGGTGCTGTTATTTGTGCTGGTATTGCTAGTGGTGGTGTTGTTGTTGGTATTAGTAGTGGTGGTGGTGGTGGTATCAGTGGAGGTAATGGTGGTGGTGGAATTGGTGGTGGTGGCAATGTTTGTGGTATTGATGGTGGTTGTATTGGTATTGGTGGTAGTGGTATTGGTATTGGTTGGTGGTGGTATTGGTTGTGGTAATACTGATGGTGGTTTTAGTAGTGTTGTTGGTGATATTGGTGGAGTGGTATTGGCAGTGGTATTGGTATTGGTGGTAGTGGTATTGGTGGTGGTGGTATTGGTATTGGTGGTGGTTATGGTATTGGTGGGTGTGATATTTGTGATGGTGGTGGTATTAGTGGTGGTGGTATTGGTGGTGGTGGTATTGGGGATGGTAGCGGGATTGGTGGTGGTGGGGGTATCAGTGATTGTGGTGGTAATGATGGTGGTGGTATTGGTATTTCTGCTGGTGGTAATGGTAGTATTGGCGGTGGTGGTATTCGTGGTCATATTATTGACAATGGTGGTATTGGTGGTATTGGTGGTGGGGGTATGTGTGGTGGGGGAATTGGTGGTGGTGATGGTGGTATTGGTGGTGGTATTTGTATTGATATTTTCTGGTGGTGGTGGTATTGGTTGTGGTGGTATTAGTGGTGGTGGTGGTATTGGTGGTATTGTTGGTGGTATTGGTGGTGCTATTGGTGGTGGTGGTATTAGTGGTGGGAGTGGTATGGGTGGTGGTATTTCTATTAGTGGTAATGGTATTGGTGGTGGTGGTATTGGTAGAGGTATTGGTGGTGGTTGATGTATTGGTTGTGGTGGTGATATTGGTGGTAGTGTTGGTGGTGGTAGTGGTATTAGTGGTGGTGGTATTGCTGGTGGTATTGGTGGTGATATTTGTGGTGGTGGTGGAGATAATAGTGGTGGTGGTGGCATTGGTGGTATTGGAGTTGGTATTGGTGGTGGTATTGGTATTGGTGGCAGTGGTAGTGGTGTTATTGCTGGTGGTGGTATTGGTTTTGTGGGTGGTGTTATTTGTCTTATTGGAGGTGGTGGTATTGGTATTGTTGCTGGTGGTATTGGTGTTGGTTGTATTGATGGTGGTGCTATTGGTATTGGTGACAGTGGTATTGGTGGTGGTGGTGGTATAGGTGGTGGTATTATTGGTGGTAATACTAATGGTGGTGGTGGTAATATTAGTGGTGGTGGTAGTGGTGGTGATGGTATTGGTGATGGTGGTAAAGGTGGTTGTGGTGGTACTGGTGGTATTAGTATTGGTGGTGGTGCTATTGGTGGTGGTATTGGTGGTGGTGGTATTGGTGATGGTAGTATTGGTATTGGTGGTGGTGTTATTGGTGGTGGTGGTGGTGTTGATGGTGGTGTTATTGGTGGTATTGCTGGTTGTGTTATTCGCTGGTGGTGGTATTGGTGGTAATGGTGGTGATGGTGGTATTGGTTGTGGTGATGGCATTGGTGGTGGTGGTATTGGTTGTGGTGATGGCATTGGTGGTGGTGATAGTAATATTGGTGATGCTGGAGGTATTCATGGTGGTATTGTTGGTATTGTTGGTGGTATTGATGGTGGTGGTATCAGTACTGGTGGTGGTATTTATATAGGTGGTGGTATTGGTTTTGGTGTTATTGGCATTAGTATTGGGAGTGGTGTTGGTGGTATTGGTGGTATTTGTGGTGGTGGCATTGGTGGAGGTGGTATTGGTGATAAAGGTGGTGGTGATGGCATTGGCGGTATTGGCAGTGATATTTGTGGTGGTGATATTGGTGGAGGTGGTGTTACTGGTGGTTGTGGTGGTGGTATTGGGGGTGTATTGTTGGTATTGGGGTGGTTTTAGAGGTGGAAGTGGTATTGTTATTGGTGCTATTGGTATTGGTGACAGTGGTATTGGTGGTGGTGGTATAGGTGGTGGTATTATTGGTGGTAATACTAATGGTGGTGGTGGTAATATTAGTGGTGGTGGTAGTGGTAGTGGTGGGTGTATTGGTGGTGGTGGTATTGGTGGTCGTGGTGGTACTGGTAGCATTGGTGGTGATGGTATTGGTGGTATTTGTATTGGTGGTGGTGCTATTGGTGGTAGTGGTGTTGGTGATGGTAGCATTGGTATTGGTGGTGGTGGTTTTGATGGTGGTGTTATTAGTGGTATTGCTGGTTGCGTTATTTGCTGGTGGTGGTATTGGTGGTATTTGTGGTGGTGGCATTGGTGGAGGTGGTATTGGTGGTAAAGGTGGTGGTGACGGCATTGGTGGTATTGGCGGTGATATTTGTGGTGGTGATATTGGTGGAGGTGGTGGTATTGGGGGTGGTGTATTGTTGGTATTGGGGGTGGTTTTGGAGGTGGAAGTGGTATTGTTATTGGTGGTATTGGTATTTGTGGTGGTGGTGGTATTGGCGGTGATGGTATTTGTGGTGGTGTTATTGGTGGTGGTGGTATTGGTGGTAGTATTGGTGGAGGTGGTAATGTTATTGGTGGTGGTATGGGTGGTAATGCTATTGGTGGTGGTGGTAACATTAGTGGTGGTGGTATTGGTGGAGACGGTATTCTTGGTAAAGGTGGTGGTATTGGTTTTGGTGATGGTATTGGTATTGCTGTTGCTGGTATTGGTGTTGGTGATATTTGTGGTGGTGATATTGGTGGAGGTGGTGTTGGTGGTGGTTGTGTTGGTGGTATTGGGGGTGGTGTATTGTTGGTATTGGGGGTGGTTTTGGAGGTGGAAGTGGTATTGTTATTGGTGGTATTGGTATTTGTGGTGGTGGTGGTATTGGCGGTGATGGTATTTGTGGTGGTGTTATTGGTGGTGGTGGTATTGGTGGTAGTATTAGTGGAGGTGGTAATGTTATTGGTGGTGGTATTGGTGGTGGTATGGGTGGTAATGCTATTGGTGGTAACTTTAGTGGTGGTGGTATTGGTGGAGACGGTATTGTTGGTAAAGGGGGTGGTATTGGTTTTGGTGATGGTATTGGTATTGCTGTTGCTGGTATTGGTGGTGGTGGTGGTATTGGTGTTTTGTGTATTGGTGGTGCTGGTATGCATGGTATTGGTGGTTGTTGTGGTATTGGCGGTGGTGGTATTGCTATTGGTGGTAGTGTTCTTGGTAGTGGTAATGGCGGAGGTGGTTTTGGTGGTGGTATTGGTGGGCTGTATTGGCAGTGGTATTGGTGGTGGTATTTAGTGGTGGTGTTGGTATTGGTGATGGTGGTATTGGAAGTGGTATTGGTGGTGCTGGTGGTATTGGTGGTAATGGTGTTATTGGTGGTGGTGATATTGGTGGTGGTGATAACTGTGATGTGGTGGTATTGGGGGTGGTATAGGTAGTAGTGGTATTGGTAGTGGTGGTAGTATTAATGGTGGTGGTATTGGTGGTGTTGGTGGTGGTAGAATTCGTATTGGTGGTGGTGGTATTGGTATTGGTGGTGGTGGAATTGGCGGTGCTATTTGTGTTGGTGGTATTGGTGTTATTGGTAGTGGTATTGGTGGTGGTATTGGTTGTGGTGATATTGGCGGTACTATTTGTATTGGTGTTGGTGCTGGTATTGGTGGTTTTGGTACTGGTGGTGGTATTGGTGGTAATGGTGGTGATTTTGTTATTGGTGTTGGTGATGGTATTGGTGGTGGTGAAGGTACTGATGGTGATATTCGTGATGGTGGAGGTATTGGTTGTATTGGTGGTGGTGGTATTGGTGGTTGTAGTGGTATTGGTGGTGGTATTGGTGGCAATGGTATTGGTGGTGATATTGGTGGTATTGGTGGTGGTGCTATTGGTGGTAGTGATGGTATTGGTTGTGGTGGTATTGGTAGCAGTGGTATTCGTATTGGTGGTGGTGATGTTGGGTGTGGTGGTGGTATTGGTGGTTGTATTGGTGGTGGTGGTGGTACTGGTGGTATTTGTGGTGGTGTTGGTGGTATTGGTGGTGGTAGAATTCGTATTGGTGGTGGTGGTATTGGCGGTGGTGGAATTGGTGGTAGTATTGTTGTTGGTGGTATTGGTGTTATTGGCAGTAGTATTGGAATTGGTGGTGGTGGTATTGGTGATAGTATTGGTATTGGTGTTGGTGCTGGTATTGGTGATTGTGGTACTGGTGGTGGTAATAGTGGTAATGGTGGTGATTTTGGTATTGGTGGTGGTGAAGGTACTGATGGTGGTGATATTGGTGATGGTGGAGGTATTGGTGGTGGTTGTATTAGTGGTGGTGGTATGGTGTTGGTGGTATAGGTGATATTGGTGGTATTTGTGGTATTGACGCTGGTGATATTGGTTGTGGTATTGTTGGTATTGGTTCTGGTGGTACTGGTATTGGGGTGGTATTGGTTTTGGTGGTATTGGTGGTGGTAATACTGGTATTGGTGGCGGTATTGGTTGAGGTGGTATTGGCTGTGGTGGTATTGGTGGTGGTGGTATTGGTGGTGGTATTGGTGTTGGTATTCGTGGTGGTGGCATTGGTGGTGTTATTGATCGTGGTGGTATTGGTGGTGGTATTGATACTATTGGTGGTGGTGGCATTGATGGTGGTAATGGTGGTGGTGGTTGTATTGGTGGGTGGTTGTATTGGTGGTGCTAGCAGTATTGGTCGTGGTATTGGTATAGGTGGTGGTGTTATTGGTGGTGGTATTGGTGGTAATGGTATTGGTGGTATTGGTTCTGGTGTTGGTGGTGGTAATGGTGGTGGTAATATTGGTGGTGGTGATATTGGTGGTAATATTGGTGGTGGTAGTATTGGTGTTGGTGTTGGTGGTGGTGATATTGGTGGGGGATTGTTGCTGCTAGTATTGGTGGTGGTGGTATTGGTGGTGGCGGTATTGGTGGTGGTGGTATTGGTATTGGTGGTGGCATTGGTATTGGTGGTGGTGGTATTGGTGGTGGTATTAGTGGCAATGATATTGGTGGTGATATTGGTGGTAGTGGTGGAATTGGTGGTGGCATTGGTGGTGGTGCTATTGGTGGTAGTGATGGTATTGGTTGTGGTAGTATTGGTATTGGTGGCAGTGGTATTGGTGGTGGTGACATTGGGTGTGGTGGTGGTGGTATTGGTGTGTGGTAAATAATTTAATTACCGGGACTTAATTTGATACAGAAACATAATGAAATAGCTCAGTAAATAAGAGGCAGAATCCGTGGTATTAGAGGTTCGGAATGGGCTTTATTCCAGAGGTCGATTATAATCGGTTGCTCCAGGTTCCATCACCACGAAGGTTCAGGAAGTGAAGTACATACGTTATTGACAATCAATTACTTTTATACAATAAGCATTTACAGTGAAGCAAATACAAGAGGCGTAACAATTGATAGTGGAGATAATATATTCATACGTGGCAAAGATAGGCGTAATTGGGTGTGTTCAAAGAACGTCATCAGATGTGATGTCATAAGAGGGTGGTTACATGAAAGAATTTCGTAATGTCAGCAGAAATACTTGGCAGAAATGCGCGCGCAGCAGCATGACGTGTGATTGACGTGCAGCTAGGGGGTGAAGGGGACTTGACATTTAGCTCTACATGTGGCGACAAATGTCTGGAGGGTCAAGTCAACCTAATCCCAAATCATATCTAACATCCTATGTTTAAAGAACTATGTTATCCAAAAGAGAGGTCTCTTCGAGTGGAATCTTATTCTATACTGACTATACTGACTATTAGTGCGTGTACAAGCGTCTAAGTGTCTATACTAGATGCGAGGGCGGAATCTTCCATAGTAACAGGGCTATGAATTACTTGCATAAAGACAGAGAAGCCGGGCCTTTGCTCGGTAGTTGGCAGAATGTTTACTTAAGCTACTAGACAGGAATGCATTGGGCAGGGAGCGGAGCAGATAATTTCCGAAGGTGAAATACAGTTCTTGGCAGGCAGCAAGCTGATGTCAGGCATCGAGAGCCGCGCAGAGGATGAGACAAAGTTCATGGTCACAGATGCAGGCTCGGACTGGAGCTTCAGAGACAGAAAGCAAGAAAAACTTGATGACAGAATCAGGGCCTACTTGCCTGGACTGTAAAATGGCATAAGTGAACCATATAAAGGCGGTGGCCTTTCGTACTTAGGAATGGAATATCCGGCCCATTCATGGCGGATCAACAGAGGACATGTTAACGGTGGACGCACATGTATTTGCGTCTTCATAACTGGAACTGGAGGGAACATACATGTACTTGTAACATGCACATAGAACCGTTGGGGTCCAAGATAGGGGACATAACTGACCAGAAAAATCCATATTTCCACATTCCCTCCTTGTCCCCTACTTGCCCGTCAAGAGATATCAATCTTCATTAATCCATTGATCTGTTCATATAGCATCATTTGTTCTTCTTTCTTCTTCCGGGATCTTGAATGGAAATCTTGATGTGGAATGCACGATGTGGCACACAGACCACAAATCGCTGGTCCACATTGTAGGCATAAGCAGCAACTGAATAGTATGAGAAGGCCAATACCTAGGAAGGATAGAACTCTCCATCCAAAGGTAGATAATATACTCCAAAACCAACCGGACCAAGTCCAGGTGCCTGGATTCTGGTGTATCTGGCTTACAATCTTATGAAGACGAGTTATGGCTTTATATACAGATGGCGAATTTTCTGGTATGAAAATGCAACAGCTTGATCCGATGACCCTACAAGCTCCGCCCCTATCAGCCAGGATGACGTCAAGGACAAGACGATTTTGAAGCACAACAATCCGCATAGCAGACTGCTCTTCTGTTAAATTGCCTAAGGCGGAAATAGTTTCGTTCACTACTGCTTCAAGGGTTCTAGTCAATCTACGTATCAGCTTACTATTAGTAACGGTACCTATATAGGGAAAGAGACCTTTATTGAAATCTGTGTATTTTTCCCATGCTGTTTCAGTGTAGTCGACTATTGGGAGATCTCTCCTTACTCTATTATATACTAAATGAATATTTCTGTGGTAATCAGGAGGAGCTAGAAAAACAGGTGGCAAAAGGAATCCAATGTAGCAAGTACCATCCCAATCTAGAGGCAAACGTACATATGCCGTCTGACCACATATGAAATAGGAATGGCGGGAAGCTCTAAATGTAGACTTGCCTTGATCACTAAATTCTACTACAGTGGTGCATTTACTATGGCCCATGTGTATGGAACCATTCTTTCTTATACATAATTCACCTTTTACTGGAAGTATTGACATAGCGGGCAAAATTGAAGTAGCTTCGGATTCGACATTCAAGATCAGGAGATTAAGCGTAAAGTTACCTAATCCATATACTTCATTTTCTAGATCAGTTCCTGTTCCTTTGGGAAGTCCCTCCTTGTTGGGGTGGCAGACCTTAAGTAAAACTAAGTTCAGATTTCCCCATACCCCATTGTCTTGATAAACTGCAGAGTTCGAATCTTGGGAATTAATTAAACTAAACCATGCTCCACAGGAGCCGTTGTGTGTGAACGGGTATGGAAAAAGAGGTAGAATTCCTTTATAATTCTGATAGGGAGGGAGTCGGCCACATATCCAACAATTTGTAGCATTGCTAACCTGATGGGAATGATGCAACATACTAATAAACGTGTTATTGCGCAGTGCAAATCTATAAGACAACTCAAGTGGAGGTAATTTACTAAAAGAATGTTCAGCAGTAACATTGTAAACATGTCTAGAAATAGGATAATATATGTGCAACAATATACTTGCAGTAATTATTAAAAGACTTGAGAAAAATAAAATTAATAACGTCACTATGCAATGACTACGCAGTGATTTACAGTACGCCTGTCGTTTCAACATTTTTCGGGTGCTTTCTCTATTCAGGTCCAAGGGATACATGTCAGAGACAATTCAACCGCTTCACCTTGGAGAGGACTTAAACAATCAAATTGCTCGACTGATTGGGCCTGAGCTTTAATTTATAATGCTCAGAATCACTTTTTTCCACAAAAGGAAGTTTTGAGTCAATGGGTGAAGACACACAAGGTGAGGTATTCACATCTGATTTTAGTCCATGAAATTTCTTGATATGACTTGAATAAATCCATCCCTTTCTGCCTTCGATCTTCACGGCTGTTCTTGTGGTGAGCAACACCAGCTGAGGTGACCTCCACCTAGGTTCCAGCTGAGTCTTTCGATCAAAGTTCCTCACGAGGACCAAGTCTCCCGGAACCACGCCATGGGGTTTCACCTCAGTGTTGTCAGGAAAAGCTGCAGCTACCTGTGAACGACAAGATTGTAGTGCAGACATCAAGGAAGCCAAATAATCTGTCAGCATGTTACAGTCAATATCAGTTATTTTGCGTGGTATAGGCGTCCCCCACATATTTGGTGGTCTGCCGAAGATCACTTCATACGGGGATAGCCCTGTTCGAGAGTGTGCTACCATTCTTGTGTAAAAGAGTGCAACTGGTAATGCTACTACCCAGTCGACACCTTTCTCTCTGCATATTTTGGATAATCTTATTTTCAGAGTCTGATTATGTCTTTCTACGAGACCTGCTGCTTCGGGGTGTCGGACACAGTGGAATTTCCACTGATAGCCTAACAAAAGTGAAACGTGTTTCATTAATTCGGATGAGAACGGCTGGCCGTTATCTGAGTGAACAACACGTGGTAAACCGTATCGTGGGAAGAATTCTCGAACCAACTGTTTGGCAGTAGTCGGGGCAGTGTAATCTGAAACCGGGTATGCCTCCGTCCAACGGGAAAGAGCACACACAACTACGAGAACATATTTGAATCCTCTACATCGTTCCATCTGGATATAATCCATCTGGAGGACTTCAAAAGGATGATCAGGAGGATGAAATCCACCCTGTTCTACGGGAACGCTTTTTCCTGGGTTGAACTGGCAACAGATCAGACAGGTACGAACTTTTTGTTTGGCTGCAGCTCGTAAATGTTTATTAAACCAAATGTGTTGAATGCTATCTAGCATAGCTTTTTCTCCTAGATGTGCAGGACTATGTACAGTGTTAATTATAACTTGGACCATTGAATCAGGAAGGAACCACACAGATTTTTCCTTCATCATCCATCCTTGATCGGTTTGGATCCCTCCTAATTCAGTCCATTTCTTTATTTCGTCTGGTGTAGCATATGTCTGTATGTCAATTACATCAAGAGCGGGATCCTTAACCATCATACAATGTGGTGGTGTCTGGACTATTGTCTTTGTCATGTCGGATGTTTGAGTTTGAGCAGTCTGTTTAGCTGTTCTGTCAGCTAGATCATTGCCTTGAGAAATGATATCAGTAATTTTCGTATGAGCTTTACATTTCATAATCGATATTGCAATGGGCAAATGTATTGCATCTAATAAGGCATGAATGAGGGGTCCGTGCTGAATGTGGGCACCGTGAGAAGTTAAATAACCTCCCTCTCGCCACAGCACGCCGAAGTCATGTACGACTCCGAATGCATAACGTGAATCAGTGTATATGTTGACTTTTTTATTTGTGGCTTGAATACAGGCTTGTGTCAGAGCGACGAGCTCTGCTGCTTGAGCGGACAAGGTATTTATACACTTGGTTTCAATAATTTCAGTGTCTGTGGTGACTGCGTAAGCGGCCACTAACTCTCCTGTACTTGTTCTCATACATGAACCATCTACATACAACGTCAGGTCTGGATCTGACAATGGAACATCTGTCAAGTCTTGTCTGGGTTTCGTCGTGATTGTAATAACATCAATACAATCGTGGGCCAATGGGTCTGTTCCATTTACAGGTAAAAGTGTGGCAGGATTCAATGTGTTACAACGTCTGATTTCTATATGTGGCTGAAACAATGTTAGTTCATACCCTGTAAGTCGTGCTATAGTCAAGTGTTGTGTTTGCGTTCGATTCACAAGAACCTCTACGGCGTGTGGTACTTGTACTGTCAATGGATGTCCTAACACTATGGCATCGCTTTGTCTGATTGCTAAAGCTGTCGCTGCCACTGATTTCAGGCACGCAGGCAGAGCCTGAGCTACGGGATCTAATGTACTAGAAAAATAAGCACATGGTTTGTGTGCTCCTGCTTGTTCCTGTGTGAGTACTGACAAGGCAGTACCTTCGCCTTCTGTAATAAAGAGTGTAAACTGTTTACTGTAACATGGTGTTGCTAAAACAGGTGCTTGACATAAAGCTTTCTTTAAGCTTTCAAAAGCTTGTGTATGTTCCTGAGTCCAAGGGAGAACAGTCGATGTGGCTGCCTCCTGTGTTGTCAACTGAATGAGTGGTTTTGCTAGAAATGCATACTGAGGGATCCACTGCCTACAATATGAAGTGAGGCCTATGAAAGCCCGCACCTCCTTTTGTGTCTTGGGTATTGGCATGTTAGCTATTAACTGAATGCGGTCGGGTGTAAGCTGCCTTCCCTCCTTGGACAGCGAGTGACCAAGGTAAATAACTCGCTGGACACAGAATTGCAGCTTAGAAGGGGACACCTTGTGCCCCTTTTCGGCTAGAAATTGTAAAACCGTCAGTGATGCTTTTTCACATTCAGGTTCGCTTCGGGCGGTGATCAGCAGATCATCGACATATTGAAGCAAAGCAGTGTTAACTGGCATGTGGATACTGTCGAGTTCTCGTTTCAGTGCTTGGCTATAGATGCTGGGGCTTTCTGTAAATCCTTGAGGTGCGCGTGAGAATTTGAAGCTACGTCCATTTAAACTAAATCCGAACAAATATTGGCTTTCCGGATCTATTGGGACGCTGAAAAAGGCATTTTTGAGATCAATTACAGTAAAGAATGTTGCTTCGGAATCAATAGCTGTCAGTAATGATGAGATATCGGGGACCACAGGGAATTGTGGCACAATACACTTGTTTAATTCGCGCAGATCAATAATCAATCGATATACTGGCGGGGCCTTCGGATCTGTTCGTTTGAGAATCGGAATTATCGGTGAATTACATACATTGGAGTCTGTTTCTACAACCACTCCTTGGGCAATGAGCTCGTCAATGATTTGTAGTAAAGCCACTACAGCATCTGGTGGTAACTTGTATTGTCGCATTCGTGGTAGTACCACTCCTGCCTTTAGTGTAACTCGATATGGTGTAATATTCATGCAACCAACATCAGTAGGGCCTTGTGCCCATAGATGTGTAGGTAAAGTCTGCAATCGGGGATCCATGTCTCTAGACACATAATGACCTTTAAAATCACGTAAAAACAATCTTATTCCTTCCGGAGAACAACATATTATAGCTCCTAGAGCTTTCAATGTCTTTATTCCTAACAGGTTTTCTGGACATGATTTAGTAAGCAACAAATCTGTAGTTCGGGTCAAAGGTCCTATCGTAAGTGGAAGAGGTTGTGACACTTCATTAACAATAGGTTTTCCTGAAAAACCAAGGGAAATATTCTGTGAGCCTGAGAGGGGTGCCCCTGGAACTTCACTACGTTTTATAGTTGTTCGACTTGCCCCTGTATCGAGTAAAAATTTTCTGTCTTGGCCTAATAATTCACTATGCACATAAGGTCCTTCTTGATCTACAGGGATCTCGATAAGGGGTAAGTCAACTTCCCTCTCTAGGCTGGTTCATGCATATCGTTGATAATCAGGATAGTCATACTGTGCGGTCTGGTACAGTTGTCGTGTCGTGGTTTGCGTGGCAGCAACAGGCAGCGCTGGTGCAGCTGGTACAAACTGTATAGTCTGTTGTGGAGCTGGCATGGACTGTGCATGCTGCAAGGCTCCTTGTTCATTCTGATCCTGTCTAAGTGGCCGTGGTCTTTCTTTTGTAATACCCGTGGCGATATTACGCTTCAGGACTGGACAATCGTGTACATGATGACCTAGTTGTTTACAATAGTTGCATGTCCCTTTTACAGGTCCTGCTAAATCGCCAGAATGTGTCGTACCCTTTTTATGTCCTTCAGCTGGAACTGTCTGGGAGACTAGCATTTTCATTTTCGTGTCTTTCATGCGTCTTTGTTCATGATCTTGTTCCTCTCTAATTCTATTGTGATGATACTGTAACATTTGTAACATTTGTGATGGAGTGTTACCTTGCCAGGTACTCTCGAATTTTAATACTCTATTCTTCACTTGGGGCAAAGAATTTTCAACTAATTTTGTCACAAACAGATGTGGGTATGACTCGCTACTTGCTTTTATACCACTATTTATACCAAAACATTTTTCGAATCGGGCATAGAAATCACTAGTGTCTTCATCTTGCTTTTGTTTACAGGCTGAGATTGCACCCCAGTCTTCCTTTTTCGTGGTTAATAAACGTGGCAGTACCTGTACTAGTAAACCTGGTAGTGCTTTAGTTTTGTCCCCAAGCCCCGAACCTGGACCTCGGGCCTTTTCTTCATTTTCTAATGCTGTCCAATCTATCTTTTGGTCTCCCACCTCCCACTCTTTTTCCTTGAGTTTTTCATAAATGCCAGCAGGCATTAATACCTTTAATATTGTCATAATGTCGGGATAGGTATACTCTCCCATGAGTAACATGTCTTTAATTTCTCGGTGGAAACCCGCTGGGTCTTTGTCATGACTGGGTACCACTTTCTTCATTTCTAACAACTCTATTTTTGATATCGGCGTATATACATATACACGTTTAAACTGATTGTCCTCGCCCTTTATTGGGTGCACTTCTCGTAAGGGATTCTGTCTGTCCATGTAATACGTGGTTCTTTCCTTAGTGGGCAGTGAGACATGTTCTGGGCATATAAAAAGAATGCACTGCTTTCTTGATTCTAGTATTTCTTTAATTAGCTTAGTACCTGGACCTCTCCATTTATTCGTGAGTAATTCAGTCAATATATCAGGTAAGGGACCAGGATCTGAATGTTGGCTTTTATATAGTATAAGAAGTTGTTGAATCATATAAATCCCAGCTAAACGCTGTTCATCTGGGGTGAGATTCAAAAATGTGTGTGCTACTGTATTATCACCATACATTCCGGGACTGTCAATCCAATGAACGGCTGACCTAGCTAATTCTTGTTCATCCATAGAATCAAGAAAATGATAACCCCTTCGTTCTCGCAGTAATTTGTCAGCGGCTTGGAATGAATGCTCGTTAGACCTTATATTTATTATTGGTGTTTGAAAATTCCTGTTATTTTCTAGACGTATCGGACGTATCGGATCAGTAAGACATCTAGTACTATTACAAGATTTTCCTCTACCTACATAGGCTATGGTTTCTGACTGTCCTGTGGGCAGTCCTGATCCTTCTTCCTCCTCGTTTTGTTCAAACTGGTCTACCGCTAATCTTTCTTCGTGTAGGCGTTCTATTTCTTTACGGATCTTTCTGCACATGGCTATTATACATTTTTGCCTATCATGTCTCCCTTCTGATATATTCTGGCTCCATCTGGTAAGAGTTTGCATTATTTCCGGATCTACCCCCGGTCGGTCTTGATTTCTGATTACGCAATTTATGAGGAAACGTAACAGTTCCCCCTGTATTTCCACTTTCTGGTATTCCATAGCTCTGTTAATACATTCAGAATCTCGCCCTGTTTGGACATAATGATATATATTATCTAGATGCATAGTCATTCCTGGTAACTTCCCTAAATACACCGCGGCTCGTCTGATACGTAATGATGCCAGGATCATTTCGTCCTCCTTGCCGGGCACAGGGTCATATCTACAATCTACTAGAAGTTCCTTAAGCGTGCGGGCATTTATGAGTTTGGGGGTGCGTGGATGTGCTGACTCTTGAAAGGTAAGTTTATTTATTCTGGGTGGCGTGGAAAAAATATTGGTAGCACCTCCGGTAGCCCCGTCTGGAGTATCGGGCGTGAAAGGATTCGTAGAACGCGATACAGCAACTATAGGTGTGGACGATACAGCTATAGAAGTTTGTGTAGGAACAGATGTGCTTGCCGGAACTTGTGTCAGGACTTGTTGCTGTAGGGATACGGGTACTGGATCTTGGCGTTGAACCTCCCTGGCAGGCGGTCTATGTGGGGCGGGATTAGCATACTCGGGAGCTGCGTCATCTAAATATGAGGAAAGAAAAACATCTTCTGCGGTTCTAGGATGCCCCTTAGGATGTACCTTTATTGGAAATAATGGGGTTGGCAAGTCTTTTGGTATCCCTGGAGTAGCCTTAGGTAATCCTTCAGCCAGAAGGGGATACATACCATTCATAAGGGCATTTCTTTGTCTGTCTACTTGTTCTGATTTCACTCGTGCACCTTCTTTAATTAATAGATTTTCTCGGACTTCATTTGAATTCTCTTTACTCTTCTCTTCCTGTCTACGTGCTTTTTCTGTACGTCTATACGATTCTTTACGCCATAATTCAATGGCGTCTTTCTGTGATTGTCTAGCTTTCTTTTTCCATAATTCTTCCTCTATTTTCACGATGCACTCTGCATCCCAGGTCCCAGCTGCGGGCCACCTCTGACTTTCTGGTAATTCCTTAGTGTAGTCTACCCATAAATCGAGAAATAATATGGCGTCTAGGCCATGTTTATGATACATGAAGTACCCTGGAGTGTCCCTAGGAGGAATGGGAACAGCTTCTTCGAGTACCCCTTTTCTAGTTGTGATCTGTCTTAGTTTCGAAAAGAGCGGCATATTGAGAACTGGTCTGCTACTTGATCTTGAACAAACTTAATACAATAAAACACAATAATGAACAGTCATTCATACCACAATATGCAGGACGTATCAATACATTTAACATTTAACATTTAAAATGAGCAGCGGTGATGATGACGATGATCTAAGAAAAACTTAATCACTAAAACATAATACTCGACATTAACTGACTTATTCTGAATTTATATACTTGATATACTAGATATACTGCTAAACAGTACAGATACACTGCTGAAACAGTGCAGACCGGATTTGTGTACCCAAACCCGTCTGGACCGGCACAACTTATGTGCACGCCAGAACGCCTCCCCAGTAATGGTACTCACCGGGTAGCTCGGAACGGAAGGCCTCGGAAACTGAACTGAACTTGAACCGGACTGGACTCGACTTGAACACTTCGGACACTGGACTCGACTTGGGACTTCGGAAACTGGTGGGCCTCTGTATACCTCGGATCTTGCTCTCTCAGCTAGGCTCTGGTCGGGATACTTCGCACTTCTCACCGCCTCGTCTGGGTGTTGATCGCAGCCTCAGTCGCCCCCGCTTGACCGGAGGGAGATACAGGAAATCCTGCTGGTACGCGTTGTTGTCCGTCCAGCTGTGGCAGGAGACCGGGCCTGAAACGCACCGCCGGCGCGTGAGATGAGAAAGTGTCCCTGTTCGGGCGCCATTTATGTGGTAAATAATTTAATTACCGGGACTTAATTTGATACAGAAACATAATGAAATAGCTCAGTAAATAAGAGGCAGAATCCGTGGTATTAGAGGTTCGGAATGGGCTTTATTCCAGAGGTCGATTATAATCGGTTGCTCCAGGTTCCATCACCACGAAGGTTCAGGAAGTGAAGTACATACGTTATTGACAATCAATTACTTTTATACAATAAGCATTTACAGTGAAGCAAATACAAGAGGCGTAACAATTGATAGTGGAGATAATATATTCATACGTGGCAAAGATAGGCGTAATTGGGTGTGTTCAAAGAACGTCATCAGATGTGATGTCATAAGAGGGTGGTTACATGAAAGAATTTCGTAATGTCAGCAGAAATACTTGGCAGAAATGCGCGCGCAGCAGCATGACGTGTGATTGACGTGCAGCTAGGGGGTGAAGGGGACTTGACATTTAGCTCTACATGTGGCGACAAATGTCTGGAGGGTCAAGTCAACCTAATCCCAAATCATATCTAACATCCTATGTTTAAAGAACTATGTTATCCAAAAGAGAGGTCTCTTCGAGTGGAATCTTATTCTATACTGACTATACTGACTATTAGTGCGTGTACAAGCGTCTAAGTGTCTATACTAGATGCGAGGGCGGAATCTTCCATAGTAACAGGGCTATGAATTACTTGCATAAAGACAGAGAAGCCGGGCCTTTGCTCGGTAGTTGGCAGAATGTTTACTTAAGCTACTAGACAGGAATGCATTGGGCAGGGAGCGGAGCAGATAATTTCCGAAGGTGAAATACAGTTCTTGGCAGGCAGCAAGCTGATGTCAGGCATCGAGAGCCGCGCAGAGGATGAGACAAAGTTCATGGTCACAGATGCAGGCTCGGACTGGAGCTTCAGAGACAGAAAGCAAGAAAAACTTGATGACAGAATCAGGGCCTACTTGCCTGGACTGTAAAATGGCATAAGTGAACCATATAAAGGCGGTGGCCTTTCGTACTTAGGAATGGAATATCCGGCCCATTCATGGCGGATCAACAGAGGACATGTTAACGGTGGACGCACATGTATTTGCGTCTTCATAACTGGAACTGGAGGGAACATACATGTACTTGTAACATGCACATAGAACCGTTGGGGTCCAAGATAGGGGACATAACTGACCAGAAAAATCCATATTTCCACAGGTGGATGTATTGGTGGTGGTACTGGTGGTATTTGTGGTGGTGATATTGGTGGTGGTGGTATTTGTGGTGTTGATGGTGGTAGAATTCGTATTGGTGGTGGTGGTATTGGTATTGGTGGTGGTGGAATTGGTGGTGGTATTGGTGGTGGTATTGGTGTTATTGGTGTTATTGGCAGTGGGATTGGTATTGGTGGTGGTATTGGTGGTGGTGGTATTGGCAGTAGTATTGGTATTGGTGCTGGTATTGGTGGTTGTGCTACTGGTGGTGATATTGGTGGTAATGGTGGTGATTTTGGTATTGGTGATGGTAGTGGTAGTGGTGAAGGTACTGATAGTGGTGATATTGGTGATGGTGGAGGTATTGGTGGTGGTTGTATTGGCACTAGTGGTATTGGTGGTGGTGGTGGTATTGGTGGTGGTATGGATGGTGGTGGTGGTATTAGTGGTGGTGGTATTGGTGGTCGTGGTATTGGTGGTGGTGGTAGTGGTGGTGGTGGTATTAGAGATGGTATTGGTTTGTGGTGGTATTAGTGGTGGTGGTGGTAGTGGTGGTACTGGTGGTGGTGGTATTGTTGGTGATATTGGTGGTATTGGTGATCGTGGTATTAGTGGTCCTGGAGGTATTGGTGGTGGTATTGCTGGTATTGGAGGGGGTGGTGGTATTGGTGGTGGGGGTATAGGTGGTGGTTGAGGTATTGTTGGTTGTGTTATTGGTGGTATTGTTGGTGGTATTGGTACTGGTGGTGGTATTGGTATTGGTGGTGGTATTGCTATTGTTAGTGGTACTGATGTTGGTAGTGGTGGTATTGGAATTGGTGGTGGTAGTGGTATTTGTGGTGGTGGTATTGATGGTGGTGGTAATATTAGTGTTGGTGGTGTTGTTGGTGCTGTTATTTGTGGTGGTATTGCTGGTGGTGCTGGTGGTATTGGTGATGATGGTATTGGGGTGGTGGTTTTGGTGGTTGTGGTTTTGGAATTGGAGGGGGTGGTGGTATTTGTGATGGTGGTATTGGTGGTAGTGGTATTGGTGGCATTGGTGTTGTTGGTGCTGTTATATGTGCTGGTATTGCTCGTGGTGGTGGTGGTATTGGTGATGGTGGTATTGGTGGTGGTGTTGTTGGTATTAGTAGTGGTGGTGGTTTTGGTGGTGGTGGTATCAGTGGAGGTAATGGTGGTGGTGTAATTGGTGGTGGTGGTAATGGTGGTGGTATTGATGGTGGTTGTATTGGTATTGGTGGTGGTATTGGTGGTATTGATATTGGTGATGGTGGTAATGGTTGTGGTAATGGTGATGGTTTTTGTGGATTTATTGGTGATATTGGTGGAGTGGTATTGGCAGTGGTATTGGGATTGGTGGTGGTGGTGGTGGTATTGGTGGTGGTATTGGTGGTGGTAGTGGTATTTGTGGTGGTGGTATTGATGGTGGTGGTAATATTAGTGTTGGTGGTGTTGTTGGTGCTGTTATTTGGGGTGGTATTGCTGGTGGTGCTGGTGGTATTGGTGATGATGGTATTGGGGGTGGTGTTTTTGGTGGTCGTGGTTTTGGAATTGGAGGGGGTGGTGGTATTTGTGGTGGTGGTATTGGTGGTAGTGGTATTGGTGGCATTGGTGTTGTTGGTGCTGTTATATGTGCTGGTATTGCTCGTGGTGGTGGTGGTATTGGTGATGGTGGTATTGGTGGTGGTGTTGTTGGTATTAGTAGTGGTGGTGGTTTTGGTGGTGGTGGTATCAGTGGAGGTAATGGTGGTGGTGTAATTGGTGGTGGTGGTAATGGTGGTGGTATTGATGGTGGTTGTATTGGTATTGGTGGTGGTATTGGTGGTATTGATATTGGTGGTGGTGGTTATGGTTGTGGTAATGGTGATGGTTTTTGTGGATTTATTGGTGATATTGGTGGAGTGGTATTGGCAGTGGTATTGGGATTGGTGGTGGTGGTGGTGGTGGTATTGGTGGTGGTATTGGTGGTGGTTATGGTATTGGTGGGTGTGATATTGGTGATGGTGGTGGTATTGGGATGGTATTGGTGGTGGTGGTCTTGGTGGTGGTGGTGGTATTGGTGGCAGAGGTGGTATTGGTGATGGTAGCGGGATTGGTGGTGGTGGGGGTATCAGTGATTCCGGTGGTAATGATGTTGGTGGTGGTATTTGTATTTCTGCTGGTGGTAGTGGTAGTATTAGTGGTGGTGGTATTGATGGTGGTATTGATGGCGATGGTGGTATTGGTGGTGGGGTTATGGGTGGTATTGGTGGTATTGGTGGTGGTGATGGTGTTATTGGTGGTGGTATTGGTATTGGTATTTTCTGGTGGTGGTGGTATTGGTGGTGGTATTGCTGGTGGTGCTGGTGGTATTGGTGA
Source organism: Triturus cristatus (assembly GCF_964204655.1). Taxonomy (NCBI): domain Eukaryota; kingdom Metazoa; phylum Chordata; class Amphibia; order Caudata; family Salamandridae; genus Triturus; species Triturus cristatus. The sequence goes on along the minus strand of NC_140584.1, from coordinate 71,505,416 downwards.
TGATGGTATTGGGGTGGTGTTTTTGGTGGTTGTGGTTTTGGAATTGGAGGGGGTGGTGGTATTTGTGGTGGTGGTATTGGTGGTAGTGGTATTGGTGGCATTGGTGTTGTTGGTGCTGTTATATGTGCTGGTATTGCTCGTGGTGGTGGTGGTATTGGTGATGGTATTGGTGGTGCTATTGGTGGTGGTTGTATTGGTATTGGTGGTGGTATTGGTATAGGTGGTGGTGGTATTGGTGGTAGTATTGCTATTGGCGGTAATGGTATTAGTGGTGGTGGTAGTGGTGGTGGTAGTGGTGGTACCATTAGTGGTGGTGGTGGTATTGGTGGTGGTATTGATATTGGTGGTGGGGGTAATGGTTGTGGTAATGGTGATGGTTTTTGTGGATTTATGGGTGATATTGGTGGAGTGGTATTGGCAGTGGTATTGGGATTGGTGGTGGTGGTATTGGTGGTGGTATTGGTGGTGGTTATGGTATTGGTGGGTGTGATATTGGTGATGGTGGTGGTATTGGGTTGGTATTGGTGGTGGTGGTCTTGGTGGTGGTGGTATTGGTGGCAGAGGTGGTATTGGTGATGGTAGCGGGATTGGTGGTGGTGGGGGTATCAGTGATTCCGGTGGTAATGATGTTGGTGGTGGTATTTGTATTTCTGCTGGTGGTAGTGGTAGTATTGGTGGTGGTGGTATTGATGGTGGTATTGATGGCGATGGTGGTATTGGTGGTGGGGTTATGGGTGGTGTTGGTGATATTGGTGGTGGTGATGGTGTTATTGGTGGTGGTATTGGTATTTTCTGGTGGTGGTGGTATTGGTGGTGGTGGTATTAGTGGTGGTTGGGGGGTATTGGTGGTGGTATTGGTGGTGCTATTGGTGGTGGTTGTATTGGTATTGGTGGTGGTATTGGTATAGGCGGTGGTGGTATTGGTAGTAGTATTGCTATTGGTGGTAATGGTATTAGTGGTGGTGGTATTGGTGGTGGTATTGATGGTGGTTGTTGTATTGGTTGTGGTGGTGGTATTGGTGGTAGTGTTGGTGGTGATATTGGTGGTGGTATTTGTGGTGGTGTTATTGGTGGTGGTGGTATTGGTGGTAGTATTAGTGGAGGTGGTAATGTTATTGGTGGTGGTATTGGTGGTGGTATGGGTGGTAATGCTATTGGTGGTAACTTTAGTGGTGGTGGTATTGGTGGAGACGGTATTGTTGGTAAAGGGGGTGGTATTGGTTTTGGTGATGGTATTGGTATTGCTGTTGCTGGTATTGGTGGTGGTGGTGGTATTGGTGTTTTGTGTATTGGTGGTGCTGGTATGCATGGTATTGGTGGTTGTTGTGGTATTGGCGGTGGTGGTATTGCTATTGGTGGTAGTGTTATTGGTAGTGGTAATGGCGGAGGTGGTTTTGGTGGTGGTATTGGTGGGCTGTATTGGCAGTGGTATTGGTGGTGGTATTTAGTGGTGGTGTTGGTATTGGTGATGGTGGTATTGGAAGTGGTATTGGTGGTGCTGGTGGTATTGGTGGTAATGGTGTTATTGGTGGTGGTGATATTGGTGGTGGTGATAACTGTGATGTGGTGGTATTGGGGGTGGTATAGGTAGTAGTGGTATTGGTAGTGGTGGTAGTATTAATATTGGTGGTATTGGTGGTGGTAGAATTCGTATTGGTGGTGGTGGTATTGGTATTGGTGGTGGTGGAATTGGCGGTGCTATTTGTGTTGGTGGTATTGGTGTTATTGGTAGTGGTATTGGTGGTGGTATTGGTTGTGGTGATATTGGCGGTACTATTAGTATTGGTGTTGGTGCTGGTATTGGTGGTTTTGGTACTGGTGGTGGTATTGGTGGTAATGGTGGTGATTTTGTTATTGGTGTTGGTGATGGTATTGGTGGTGGTGAAGGTACTGATGGTGATATTCGTGATGGTGGAGGTATTGGTTGTATTGGTGGTGGTGGTATTGGTGGTTGCAGTGGTATTGGTGGTGGTATTGGTGGCAATGGTATTGGTGGTGATATTGGTGGTATTGGTGGTGGTGCTATTGGTGGTAGTGATGGTATTGGTTGTGGTGGTATTGGTAGCAGTAGTATTCGTATTGGTGGTGGTGATGTTGGGTGTGGTGGTGGTATTGGTGGTTGTATTGGTGGTGGTGGTGGTACTGGTGGTATTTGTGGTGGTGTTGGTGGTATTGGTGGTGTTAGAATTCGTATTGGTGGTGGTGGTATTGGCGGTGGTGGAATTGGTGGTAGTATTGTTGGTGGTATTGGTGTTATTGGCAGTAGTATTGGAATTGGTGGTGGTGGTATTGGTGATAGTATTGGTGTTGGTGCTGGTATTGGTGATTGTGGTACTGGTGGTGGTAATAGTGGTAATGGTGGTGATTTTGTTATTGGTGGTGGTGAAGGTACTGATGGTGGTGATATTGGTGATGGTGGAGGTATTGGTGGTGGTTGTATTAGTGGTGGTGGTATGGTGTTGGTGGTATAGGTGATATTGGTGGTATTTGTGGTATTGACGCTGGTGATATTGGTTGTGGTATTGTTGGTATTGGTTCTGGTGGTACTGGTATTGGGGTGGTATTGGTTTTGGTGGTATTGGTGGTGGTAATACTGGTATTGGTGGCGGTATTGGTTGAGGTGGTATTGGCTGTGGTGGTATTGGTGGTGGTGGTATTGGTGGTGGTATTGGTGTTGGTATTCGTGGTGGTGGCATTGGTGGTGTTATTGATCGTGGTGGTATTGGTGGTGGTATTGATACTATTGGTGGTGGTGGCATTGATGATGGTAATGGTGGTGGTGGTTGTATTGGTGGGTGGTTGTATTGGTGGTGCTAGCAGTATTGGTCGTGGTATTGGTATAGGTGGTGGTGTTATTGGTGGTGGTATTGGTGGTAATGGTATTGGTGGTATTGGTTCTGGTGTTGGTGGTGGTAATGGTGGTGGTAATATTGGTGGTGGTGATATTGGTGGTAATATTGGTGGTGGTAGTATTGGTGGTGGTGTTGGTGGTGGTGATATTGGTGGGGGATTGTTGCTGCTAGTATTGGTGGTGGTGGTATTGGTGGTGGCGGTATTGGTGGTGGTGGTATTGGTATTGGTGGTGGCATTGGTATTGGTGGTGGTGGTATTGGTGGTGGTATTAGTGGCAATGATATTGGTGGTGATATTGGTGGTAGTGGTGGAATTGGTGGTGGCATTGGTGGTGGTGCTATTGGTGGTAGTGATGGTATTGGTTGTGGTAGTATTGGTATTGGTGGCAGTGGTATTGGTGGTGGTGACATTGGGTGTGGTGGTGGTGGTATTGGTGGATGTATTGGTGGTGGTACTGGTGGTATTTGTGGTGGTGATATTGGTGGTGGTGGTATTTGTGGTGTTGGTGGTGGTAGAATTCGTATTGGTGGTGGTGGTATTGGTATTGGTGGTGGTGGAATTGGTGGTGGTATTGGTGTTGGTGTTATTGGTGTTATTGGCAGTGGGATTGGTATTGGTGGTGGTATTGGTGGTGGTGGTATTGGCAGTAGTATTGGTATTGGTGCTGGTATTGGTGGTTGTGCTACTGGTGGTGATATTGGTGGTAATGGTGGTGATTTTGGTATTGGTGATGGTAGTGGTAGTGGTGAAGGTACTGATAGTGGTGATATTGGTGATGGTGGAGGTATTGGTGGTGGTTGTATTGGCACTAGTGGTATTGGTGGTGGTGGTGGTATTGGTGGTGGTATGGATGGTGGTGGTGGTATTAGTGGTGGTGGTATTGGTGGTCGTGGTATTGGTGGTGGTGGTAGTGGTGGTGGTGGTATTAGAGATGGTATTGGTTTGTGGTGGTATTAGTGGTGGTGGTGGTACTGGTGGTACTGGTGGTGGTGGTATTGTTGGTGATATTGGTGGTATTGGTGATCGTGGTATTAGTGGTCCTGGAGGTATTGGTGGTGGTATTGCTGGTATTGGAGGGGGTGGTGGTATTGGTGGTGGGGGTATAGGTGGTGGTTGAGGTATTGTTGGTTGTGTTATTGGTGGTATTGTTGGTGGTATTGGTACTGGTGGTGGTATTGGTATTGGTGGTGGTATTGCTATTGTTAGTGGTACTGATGTTGGTAGTGGTGGTATTGGAATTGGTGGTGGTAGTGGTATTTGTGGTGGTGGTATTGATGGTGGTGGTAATATTAGTGTTGGTGGTGTTGTTGGTGCTGTTATTTGTGGTGGTATTGCTGGTGGTGCTGGTGGTATTGGTGATGATGGTATTGGGGGTGGTGTTTTTGGTGGTTGTGGTTTTGGAATTGGAGGGGGTGGTGGTATTTGTGATGGTGGTATTGGTGGTGGTGTTGTTGGTATTAGTAGTGGTGGTGGTTTTGGTGGTGGTGGTATCAGTGGAGGTAATGGTGGTGGTGTAATTGGTGGTGGTGGTAATGGTGGTGGTATTGATGGTGGTTGTATTGGTATTGGTGGTGGTATTGGTGGTATTGATATTGGTGATGGTGGTAATGGTTGTGGTAATGGTGATGGTTTTTGTGGATTTATTGGTGATATTGGTGGAGTGGTATTGGCAGTGGTATTGGGATTGGTGGTGGTGGTGGTGGTATTGGTGGTGGTATTGGTGGTGGTAGTGGTATTTGTGGTGGTGGTATTGATGGTGGTGGTAATATTAGTGTTGGTGGTGTTGTTGGTGCTGTTATTTGGGGTGGTATTGCTGGTGGTGCTGGTGGTATTGGTGATGATGGTATTGGGGGTGGTGTTTTTGGTGGTTGTGGTTTTGGAATTGGAGGGGGTGGTGGTATTAGTGGTGGTGGTATTGGTGGTGGTGGTATTGGTGGTGGTGGTAGTGGTGGTGGTGGTATTAGAGATGGTATTGGTTTGTGGTGGTATTAGTGGTGGTGGTGGTACTGGTGGTACTGGTGGTGGTGGTATTGTTGGTGATATTGGTGGTATTGGTGATCATGGTATTAGTGGTCCTGGAGGTATTGGTGGTGGTATTGCTGGTATTGGAGGGGGTGGTGGTATTGGTGGTGGGGGTATAGGTGGTGGTTGAGGTATTGTTGGTTGTGTTATTGGTGGTATTGTTGGTGGTATTGGTACTGGTGGTGGTATTGGTATTGGTGGTGGTATTGCTATTGTTAGTGGTACTGATGTTGGTAGTGGTGGTATTGGAATTGGTGGTGGTAGTGGTATTTGTGGTGGTGGTATTGATGGTGGTGGTAATGGTGGCATTGGTGTTGTTGGTGCTGTTATATGTGCTGGTATTGCTCGTGGTGGTGGTGGTATTGGTGATGGTGGTATTGGTGGTGGTGTTGTTGGTATTAGTAGTGGTGGTGGTTTTGGTGGTGGTGGTATCACTGGAGGTAATGGTGGTGGTGTAATTGGTGGTGGTGGTAATGGTGGTGGTATTGATGGTGGTTGTATTGGTATTGGTGGTGGTATTGGTGGTATTGATATTGGTGGTGGTGGTTATGGTTGTGGTAATGGTGATGGTTTTTGTGGATTTATTGGTGATATTGGTGGAGTGGTATTGGCAGTGGTATTGGGATTGGTGGTGGTGGTGGTGGTGGTATTGGTGGTGGTATTGGTGGTGGTTATGGTATTGGTGGGTGTGATATTGGTGATGGTGGTGGTATTGGGATGGTATTGGTGGTGGTGGTCTTGGTGGTGGTGGTGGTATTGGTGGCAGAGGTGGTATTGGTGATGGTAGCGGGATTGGTGGTGGTGGGGGTATCAGTGATTCCGGTGGTAATGATGTTGGTGGTGGTATTTGTATTTCTGCTGGTGGTAGTGGTAGTATTAGTGGTGGTGGTATTGATGGTGGTATTGATGGCGATGGTGGTATTGGTGGTGGGGTTATGGGTGGTATTGGTGGTATTGGTGGTGGTGATGGTGTTATTGGTGGTGGTATTGGTATTGGTATTTTCTGGTGGTGGTGGTATTGGTGGTGGTATTGCTGGTGGTGCTGGTGGTATTGGTGATGATGGTATTGGGGTGGTGTTTTTGGTGGTTGTGGTTTTGGAATTGGAGGGGGTGGTGGTATTTGTGGTGGTGGTATTGGTGGTAGTGGTATTGGTGGCATTGGTGTTGTTGGTGCTGTTATATGTGCTGGTATTGCTCGTGGTGGTGGTGGTATTGGTGATGGTATTGGTGGTGCTATTGGTGGTGGTTGTATTGGTATTGGTGGTGGTATTGGTATAGGTGGTGGTGGTATTGGTGGTAGTATTGCTATTGGCGGTAATGGTATTAGTGGTGGTGGTAGTGGTGGTGGTAGTGGTGGTACCATTAGTGGTGGTGGTGGTATTGGTGGTGGTATTGATATTGGTGGTGGGGGTAATGGTTGTGGTAATGGTGATGGTTTTTGTGGATTTATGGGTGATATTGGTGGAGTGGTATTGGCAGTGGTATTGGGATTGGTGGTGGTGGTATTGGTGGTGGTATTGGTGGTGGTTATGGTATTGGTGGGTGTGATATTGGTGATGGTGGTGGTATTGGGGTGGTATTGGTGGTGGTGGTCTTGGTGGTGGTGGTATTGGTGGCAGAGGTGGTATTGGTGATGGTAGCGGGATTGGTGGTGGTGGGGGTATCAGTGATTCCGGTGGTAATGATGTTGGTGGTGGTATTTGTATTTCTGCTGGTGGTAGTGGTAGTATTGGTGGTGGTGGTATTGATGGTGGTATTGATGGCGATGGTGGTATTGGTGGTGGGGTTATGGTGGTGGTATTGGTATTGGTGGCAGTGGTAGTGGTGTTATTGCTGGTAGTGGTATTGGTATTGTTGGTGGTGGTATTTGTATTATTGGAGGTGGTGGTATTGCTATTGTTGGTGGTGGTATTGGTGGTGTCATTGGTAGTGGTGGTATTGATGGTGGTGCTATTGGTATTGGTGGCAGTTGTATTGGTGGTAGTATTGGTGGAATTGGTGGAAATGATATTGGTAGTGGTGGTACCATTAGTGGTGGTGGTGGTATTGGTGGTGGTAGTGGCATTGGAGGTTGTATTGGTGGTGGTGGTATTAGTGGTGGTTGGGGGGGTATTGGTGGTGGTATTGGTGGTGCTATTGGTGGTGGTTGTATTGGTATTGGTGGTGGTATTGGTATAGGTGGTGGTGGTATTGGTGGTAGTATTGCTATTGGTGGTAATGGTATTAGTGGTGGTGGTATTGGTAGTGGTGGTGGTATTGATGGTGGTTGTTGTATTGGTTGTGGTGGTGGTATTGGTGGTAGTGTTGGTGGTGATATTGGTGGTGGTGGTATTAGTGGTGGTGGTATTGCTGGTGGTGGTGTAGATAATAGTGGTGGCGGTGGCATTGGTGGTGGTATTGGTGGTGGTATTGGTGGTGGTATTGGTATTGGTGGCAGTGGTAGTGGTGTTATTGCTGGTAGTGGTATTGGTATTGTTGGTGGTGGTATTTGTCTTATTGGAGGTGGTGGTATTGCTATTGTTGGTGGTGGTATTGGTGGTGTCATTGGTAGTGGTGGTATTGATGGTGGTGCTATTGGTATTGGTGGCAGTTGTATTGGTGGTAGTATTGGTGGAATTGGTGGAAATGATATTGGTAGTGGTGGTACCATTAGTGGTGGTGGTGGTATTGGTGGTGGTAGTGGCATTGGAGGTTGTATTGGTGGTGGTGGTGGTGTTGGTTGTGATGGTTTTGGTGATGGTGGTAAAGTTGGTCATGGTGGTATTGGTAGTGGTGGTATTGGTGGTATTAGTATTGGTGATGGTGCTATTGGTGGTGGTATTGCTGGTGGCGGTATTGGTGATGGTAGCGGGATTGGTGGTGGTGGGGGTATCAGTGATTCCGGTGGTAATGATGTTGGTGGGGGTATTTGTATTTCTGCTGGTGGTAGTGGTAGTATTGGTGGTGGTGGTATTGATGGTGGTATTGATGGCGATGGTGGTATTGGTGGTGGGGTTATGGTGGTGGTATTGGTATTGGTGGCAGTGGTAGTGGTGTTATTGCTGGTAGTGGTATTGGTATTGTTGGTGGTGGTATTTGTCTTATTGGAGGTGGTGGTATTGCTATTGTTGGTGGTGGTATTGGTGGTGTCATTGGTAGTGGTGGTATTGATGGTGGTGCTATTGGTATTGGTGGCAGTTGTATTGGTGGTAGTATTGGTGGAATTGGTGGAAATGATATTGGTAGTGGTGGTACCATTAGTGGTGGTGGTGGTATTGGTGGTGGTAGTGGCATTGGAGGTTGTATTGGTGGTGGTGGTATTAGTGGTGGTTGGGGGGGTATTGGTGGTGGTATTGGTGGTGCTATTGGTGGTGGTTGTATTGGTATTGGTGGTGGTATTGGTATAGGTGGTGGTGGTATTGGTGGTAGTATTGCTATTGGTGGTAATGGTATTAGTGGTGGTGGTATTGGTAGTGGTGGTGGTATTGATGGTGGTTGTTGTATTGGTTGTGGTGGTGGTATTGGTGGTAGTGTTGGTGGTGATATTGGTGGTGGTGGTATTAGTGGTGGTGGTATTGCTGGTGGTGGTGTAGATAATAGTGGTGGCGGTGGCATTGGTGGTGGTATTGGTGGTGGTATTGGTGGTGGTATTGGTATTGGTGGCAGTGGTAGTGGTGTTATTGCTGGTAGTGGTATTGGTATTGTTGGTGGTGGTATTTGTCTTATTGGAGGTGGTGGTATTGCTATTGTTGGTGGTGGTATTGGTGGTGTCATTGGTAGTGGTGGTATTGATGGTGGTGCTATTGGTATTGGTGGCAGTTGTATTGGTGGTAGTATTGGTGGAATTGGTGGAAATGATATTGGTAGTGGTGGTACCATTAGTGGTGGTGGTGGTATTGGTGGTGGTAGTGGCATTGGAGGTTGTATTGGTGGTGGTGGTGGTGTTGGTTGTGATGGTTTTGGTGATGGTGGTAAAGTTGGTCATGGTGGTATTGGTAGTGGTGGTATTGGTGGTATTAGTATTGGTGATGGTGCTATTGGTGGTGGTATTGCTGGTGGCGGTATTGGTGATGGTAGTATTGGTATTGGTGGTGGTGGTATTGGTGGTGGTTTTGATGGTTTTGGTGGTGGTGGTATTGGTGGTATTGCTGGTTGTGTTATTGGCTGGTGGTGGTATTGGTGGTAATGGTGGTGATGGTGGTATTGGTTGTGGTGATGGCATTGGTCGTGGTGATGGTATGGGTGGTGGTGATAGTGGAGGTATTGGTGGTGGTATTGGTGGTGGTATTGGTTGCTGTGGTGGTATTGATGGTGGTATTAGGATTTGTGGTATTGTTGGTGATGGTATTGGTGTTATTGGTGTTAAAGGTATTAGAAATATTGGTGGTATTGGTGGTTTTTGTATTGGTATTTGTGGTGGTGGTATTGGTGGTGGTGGTATTAGTGGTATTGTTGGTGGTGGTATTGGTGAAAATTGTGGCATTGGTGGTATTAGTGGTGGTGGTCTTTGCAGGAGTGGTATTGGTGGAGGTGGTATTGGTGGTCAGTGGTGGTATTTGTGGTAGTATTGGTGGTGGTGCTGATATTGATGATGGTATTGGTGATGGTATTGGTGGTGGTGTTTTGGTGGTGGTGGTATTGGTATTGGCGGTGGTGGTATTTGTGGTGATGGTATTGGTGGTGCTATTGGTGGTGGTATTGGTATTGGTAGGGGAATTGGTAATAGTGGTGGTTGTATTGGTTGTTGTGGTATTGGTGGTGGCATTGATATTGGTGGTGGTATTAGTGTTGGTGGTATTGGTGGCGGCGGTATGGACAGTGGTATTGGTGGTGTTGGTGGTGATATTGGTGGTGGCATTATGTTATTGGTGGTGGTGGAATTGGCGGTGGTGATTGCAGTATTGGTGTTGGTGGTATTGGTGGTGATATTGGTGGTTGTGGTATTGGTAGTTTTGATGGTGGTGGTATTGGTGGTGGTACTGGTATTGGTGGTGGTATTGGTCGTGGTATTGGCGGTGTTATTGGTAGAATTGTTGGTGGTGGTATTGGCATTTGTGTTGGTGGTACTGGTTTTAGTGGATTTTGTGGTGTTGGTGGTAGTGGTATTTGTGGTGGTGGTGGTATTGGTGGGAGAGGTATTTGCAGTGGTGTTATTGCTGGTGGTATTGGTGTGGTATTGGTGGTGGTATTGGATGAGGTGGTATTGGTGGTCAGTGGTGGTATTTGTAGTGGTATTGGTGGAGGTGGTGATATTGATGGTGGTATTGTGGTAGTATTGGTGCTTGTGGTATTTATGGTGGCAGTATTGGTATTGCTATTGGAGGTGGTGATATTGGTGGTATTGGTGGTATTGGTATTGGTAGTGGTGGTGGTGGTATTGGTGGTGGTTGTATTGGTATTTGTGATGGTGGTATTGGTGGTGGAGGTATTGTTCGTGGTGGTATTGGTGGTGGTGGTGGTATTGGTGGTATTAGTGGTATTGGTGGTGGTGGTATTGGTGGGGTGTTTTGGGGGATGGTATTGATGAAGGTATTGGTATTTTGGTATTTGTGGTAGTATTGATAGTGGTGGTGATATTGATGATGGTATTGGTGGTGGTATTAGTGGTGGTAGTTTTTATGGTGGTGGCATTTGTGTTGGTGGTATTGGTATTGGTTGTGGTGGTATTAGTGGTGGTGGTATTGGTGGTAGTAGTATTGGTGGTGGTGGTGGTGGTGGTATTCGTGGTTATGCTATTGGTATGCATGGTATTGGTGGTGGTATTGGTATTGGCAGTGGAATTGGTAATGGTGGTGTTAGTGGTATTGGTGGTGGTATTAGTGTTTTTTGTATTGGTTGTGGTGGTATTGCTGGTTGTGGTGGCAGTATTGCTGGTGGTGGTATTGGTGGTGATGGTATTGGTGATGGTGATATTGGTGGTGGTATTGATGGTGTTATTTGGTGGAATTGGTAGTGGTGGTTTTGGTATTCATATTGGTGTTATTGGTTTTGGTGGTATTTGTGGTACTGTTGTTGGTATTGGTGGTGGTGGTATTGATGTTGGTGGTATTGGTGGGAGTGGTATTGGCAGAGGTGTTATTGGTGGTGGTATTCATGGTGGTGGTATTGGTGGTAGCATTGGTGATTGTGGTATTTATGGTAGTGATATTGGTATTGGTGGTGGTGGTATTTGTGGTGGTGGTGGTATTGGTAGTGGTGGTATTGGTGGTGAGGGTATTGTTTCAGTGATATTGGTGGTGGTATTGGTATTGGCGGTGGCATTGGTATTGCTGATGGTTGTTTTTGTGGTGGTATTGGTATTGATGGTATTTGTGGTGGTATTAGTGTTGGTGGTGGTATTGGTGCTGGTGGTGGCATTGGTATTGCTGGTGGTACCGGTGGTATTGGGGGTGTTGGCATTAGTGGGGGTGATATTTGTTTGTGGTATTGGTGGTGGATGTGGTATTGGTGGTATTAGTGGGGGCTGTATTGTTGGTCTTGTTATTAGTAGTGTTGGTATTGGTGGTGGTGGTATTGGTGGTGCGGGTGGTATTTGTGGTAGTAGTTTTTGTGGTGGTGGTATTGGTGGTGGTGGATGGTAATGGTGGTGGTAGTAGTAGTGGTGGTATTGGTGATTTTATTGTATTGGTGGAGGTTGTATTGGTGGATGTGGTATTGGTGGTGGTGCTGGTATTGGTGGTGATGGTGTTATTGGTGGTGGTGATGATCTTGGTGGTGGTATTGATGGTGGTGGTAGTAGTGGTAGTGGTATTGGTGGTGTTACTGGTATTGGTGGTGGTTGTATTGGTGGTGGTGATATTGATGATGGTGTTGTTATTGGTGGTGGTGGTATTGGTGGTTGTGGTGGTGCTGGTATTGGTGGTGGTGATGATATGGGTAATGGTGGTGGTTTTGATGGTGGTTGTATTGGTGGTGTTGGTGGTATTTGTTGTGGTAGTATTATTGGTAATTTGTTGGTAGTGGTTGTAGTATTGGTGATTGTGGTATTGGTGGTTGTGGTGAGATTGATGGTTGTGATATTGGTTTGTGGTATTGGTGGTGGTGTGGGTATTAATGATGGTGGTGGTGTTGGTGGTGGTATTGGTGGTGGTGGTGGTGGTATTGGTATTGGTGTTGGAAGGGTTGGTATTGGTATTGATGGTGCTATTGGCGGTTGTATTTTTTTGGTGGTGTTGGTATTGGTGGTATTGGTATTAGTTGTGGTGGTATTAATGGAGGTGGTATTGGTGGTGGTATTGATGGTGGTTGTATTTTTGATGGTGGTGTTGGTATTGGTGTTGGTATGGGTTCTGGTCTTGGTGGTGGTATATATCAAGTGTGGTGGTTTTTGTGGTGGTAGTATTTGTATTGGTGTTATTGGTGGTGTTGGCACTCATGATGGTGGTATTGGTGGTGGTGGTATTGGTATTGGTAATAGTAATGGTGGTGGTTGTATTGGTGTGGTGGTGGTAGGCGGTGTATTGTTGGTTTTGGTAGTGGTGGTATTGGTGTTGGTATAGGTGGTGCTATTGGTGGTGGTGAAATTGGTGGTGGTATTGGTGTTGGCGGTGGCATTGGTATTGCTGATGGTTGTTTTGGTGGTGGTATTGGTATTGATGGTATTTGTGGTGGTATTAGTGTTGGTGGTGGTATTGGTGTTGGTGGTGGTATTGGTGCTGGTGGTGGCATTGGTATTGCTGGTGGTAGTGGTGATATTGGTGGTGGTGGTATTGGTATTGGTTGTGGTGGTGCCGGTGGTATTGGGGGTGTTGGCATTAGTGGGGGTGATATTTGTTTGTGGTATTGGTGGTGGATGTGGTATTGGTGGTATTAGTGGGGGCTGTATTGTTGGTCTTGTTATAAGTAGTGTTGGTATTGGTGGTGGTGGTATTGGTGGTGCGGGTGGCATTCGTGGTAGTAGTATTTTTGGTGGTGGTATTGGTGGTGGTGGATGGTAATGGTGGTGGTAGTAGTAGTGGTGGTATTGGTGATTTTATTGTATTGGTGGAGGTTGTGTTGGTGAATGTGGTATTGGTGGTGGTGCTGGTATTGGTGGTGATGGTGTTATTGGTGGTGGTGATGATCTTGGTGGTGGTATTGATGGTGGTAGTGGTATTGGTGGTGGTAGTATGTGTAGTGGTATTGGTGGTGTTACTGGTATTGGTGGTGGTTGTATTGGTGGTGGTGATATTGATGATGGTGTTGTTATTGGTGGTGGTGGTATTGGTGGTTGTGGTGGTGCTGGTATTGGTGGTGGTGATCATATGGGTAATGGTGATGGTTTTGATGGTGGTTGTATTGGTGGTGTTGGTGGTATTTGTTGTGGTAGTATTATTGGTAATTTGTTGGTAGTGGTTGTAGTATTGGTGATTGTGGTATTGGTGGTTGTGGTGAGATTGATGGTTGTGATATTGGTTTGTGGTATTGATGGTGGTGTGGGTATTAATGACGGTGGTGGTGGTGGTATTGGTGGTGGTGGTGGTGGTATTGGTATTGGTGGTGGAAGGGATGGTATTGGTATTGATGGTGCTGTTGGCGGTTGTATTTTTTTGGGTGGTGTTGGTATTGGTGGTATTGGTATTAGTGGTGGTGGTATTAATGGAGGTGGTATTGGTGGTGGTTGTATTGTTGATGGTGGTGTTGGTATTGGTGTTGGTATGGGTTCTGGTCTTGGTGGTGGTATGTATCGAGTGTGGTGGTTTTTGTGGTGGTAGTATTTGTATTGGTGTTATTGGTGGTGTTGGCACTCATGATGGTGGTATTGGTGGTGGTGGTATTGGTATTGGTGATAGTAATGGTGGTGGTTGTATTGGTGTGGTGGTGGTAGGCGTTGTATTGTTGGTTTTGGTAGTGGTGGTATTGGTGTTGGTATAGGTGGTGCTATTGGTGGTGGTGAAATTGGTGGTGGTATTGGTGTTGGTGGTGGTGGTATTGGTGGTTGGTAGTGGTGGTGGTTGTTGTGTATTGGTGATGATATTGGTGGAGGTGATATTGGTTGTGGTATTTGCCAGTGGTGGTATTGGTAATGGTGGTGTTTTTAGCGGCGTTATTGGTGGCAGTGTTATTGGTGGTGGTGGTTGTGGTGGTATGTGTTGTGGTATTGGTGGTAGTATTGGTGGTTGTGGTATTGGTGTTGGTGGTATTGGTGGTGGTAATGGTGGTGGTATTGGTGGTGGCGATGGTATTGGTGGTGGTATTGGTATTGGTGGTGATGTTATTGGTGGTTTGGAGGTGGCAGTGGTATTGGCAGTATTGGTGGTGATGATGGTATTGGTAGTGGTGATGGTATTGGTAGTGGTGATGGTATTGCTGGTGGTGATGGTATTGGTGGTGATGTTATTGGTGGTGGTATTGTTTGTCGGGGTGGTGGTGGTGGTATTGGTGGTGGCAGTTGTATTGGTGTTGGTGATTTTGGTATTGGTGGTATTGATATTCATGGTACTGTTGGTGGTGGTATTGGTAGTGGTGGTATTAATGGGGGTGGTATTGGTGGTGGTGATGGTATTGGTATTGGTGGTGGTGCTATTGGTGGTGGTGGTATTGGCATTGATGGTATTGGTGATGGTGGTATTGGCATTGATGGAGGCATTGGTATTGGTTGTGGTGGTATTAGTGGTGGTATAGGTATTGGTATTAGTGTTGAGGGTGGTGGTATTGCTGGTGGTATTGATGGAGGTGGGGGTATTGGTGGTGGTGGTGGTATTAGTAGTGGTGATTGTATTCGTGATATTGGTGGTAGTTGTGGTAAAGTTGGTGGTATTGGTGCTGGTGGTATTGGCGGTAGTGGTATTGGTGGTGGTGGTATACGTGGTAGGATTGGTGGTGGGATTGGTGGTGGGATTGGTGGTGGAATGGGTAGTGGTATTAGTGGTGGTGGTATTGGTTTTTGTTTTGGTGGTTTTGGTGGTGGTATTTGTGGTATTGTTGATGATGGTATTGGCAGTGGTATTGGTGGTATTAATGGTATTGGTGGTGGTGGTATTGGTGGTGGTGGTATTGGTGGCGGAGGTAGTATTGCGGATGGTAGCGGGATTGGTGGTGGTGGGGGTATCGGTGATTCCGGTGGTAATGATGTTGGTGGTGGTATTTGTATTTCTGCTGGTGTTAGTATTGGTGGTGGTGGTATTGGTGGTGGTATTGATTGCGATGGTGGTATTGGTGGTGGGGTTATGGGTGGTGGTGGTATTGGTGGTGGTGATGGTGTTATTGGTGGTGGTATTGGTATTTTCTGGTGGTGGTGGTATTGGTGGTGGTGGTATTAGTGGTGGTTGGGGGGTATTGGTGGTGGTATTGGTGGTGGTATTGGTGGTGGTGGTATTGGTAGTGGTATTGGGATAGGTGGTGGTGGTATTGGTGGTAGTATTGCTATTGGCGGTAATGGTATTAGTGGTGGTGGTATTGGTATTTTCTGGTGGTGGTGGTATTGGTGGTGGTGGTATTAGTGGTGGTTGGGGGGTATTGGTGGTGGTATTGGTGGTGGTATTGGTGGTGGTGGTATTGGTAGTGGTATTGGTATAGGTGGTGGTGGTATTGGTGGTAGTATTGCTATTGGCGGTAATGGTATTAGTGGTGGTGGTATTGGTAGTGGTGGTGGTATTGATGGTGGTTTTTGTATTGGTTGTGGTGGTGGTATTGGTGGTAGAGTTGGTGATGGTATTGGTGGTGGTGGTATTAGTGGTGGTGGTATTGCTGGTGGTGGTGTAGATAATAGTGGCGGTGGCATTGGTGGTGGTATTGGTGTTGGTATTGGTGGTGGTATTGGTGGCAGTGGTAGTGGTTTTATTGCTGGTGGTGGTATTGGTATTGTTGGTGGTGGTATTTGTTTTATTGGAGGTGGTGGTATTGGTATTATTGGTGGTGGTATTGGTATTGGTGGTGGCATTGGTAGTAGTGGTATTGATGGTGGTGCTATTGGTATTGGTGGCAGTTGTATTGGTGGTGGTATTGGTGGAATTGGTGGAAATGCTATTGGTAGTGGTGGGACCATTAGTAGTGTTGGTGGTATTGGTGGTGGTAGTGGCATTGGAGGTTGCATTGGTGGGGATGGTTTTGGTGATGGTTGTAAAGGTGGTCATGGTGGTATTGGTAGTGGTGGTATTGGTGGTATTAGTATTGGTGATGGTGCTATTGGTGGTGGTATTGGTGGTGGTGGTATTGGTGATGGTAGTATTGTATTGGTGGTGGTGGTATTGGTGGTGGTTTTGATGGTTTTGGTGGTATTGCTGGTTGTGTCATTGTCTGGTGGTGGTTTTGGTGGTAATGGTGGTGATGGTGGTATTGGTTGTGGTGATGGCATTGGTGGTGGTGATGGTATGGGTGGTGGTGATATTGGTGATAGTGGAGGTATTGGTGGTAGTATTGGTGGTGGTATTGGTTGGTTTCTGTGGTGGTATTGGTGGTGGTATTAGCATTTCTGATATTGTTGATGGTGGTATTGGTGTTATTGGTGTTGAAGGTATTAGAAATGGTGGTGGTATTGGTGGTTTTCGTATTGGTATTTGTGATGGTGGTATTGGTGGTGGTGGTATTTGTGGTATTGTTGGTGGTGGTATTGGTGGAAATTGTGGCATTGGTGGTATTAGTGGTGGTGGTCTTTGTAGGAGTGGTATTGCCAGTGGTATTGGTGGAGGTGGTATTGGTGATCAGTGGTGGTATTTGTGGTAGTATTGGTGGTGGTGCTGATATTGATGATGGTATTGGTGATGGTATTGGTGGTGGTGTTTTGTGGTGGTGGTATTGGTATTGGCGGTGGTGGTATTTGTGGTGGTAGTATTGGTGGTGGTGGTATTGGAGGTGGAGGTGGTATTAGTGTCACCTGATATTTAAACTCAGGTAAAAGCTGGTGAGAGGGGACTAGTTTCCCTGTCACCATGGTGACACTAGCCCCTGTGTCCCTGAATGCCACAGTTTTCTGACAATTAATCAGTGGCTCCAGTCTATACCTGCCCAATGCATTGAGACCCATGGTAAAAGTGGCAAATCCCATGCCACCATCACATACTAGGGAGGCTTGTGAGGTAGACCTGTCTAAACTAGGGCCCACCTCTGTTCCACATGAGAATGCACCTAACATTTTGGGTGCAACACTACCGCCTGGGGGGTTACTACTAGTAGTACCAGGAGGAGTGGTAGTATTAGTTAGAGGAACATTTTCTTTATTGCCAATCCTGGGGCAACTGGGATCAGTTTTCCAGTGGCCAGGCATTTTACAAACATGGCAATATGGTTTCTTTTCAAGACAGGAAGGAGTTTGGGACCAACCCCCAAAGAGGACTTTTGGGGTGCCGTAGAGGACTTGTCTTTAGATTTAGCCCCACCTTTCTCTTGGGACTTGGTAGAATCTTTCTTCTGGTCACCACCCTGATTCTTGGGCCTTACCCTGGTTCTGACCCATTTGTCTGCCTTCTTTCCCAATTCTTGGGGAGAGGTCAGATCAGAGTCCACCAGGTACTGGTGTAAAAACTGTTTTTGACAATTATTAAGGATCTGCTCCCTCAAAATCAAATTGTACAATCCTAAAAAGTCATGCATCTTGCTGCCACGTATCCAACCTTCCAGAGCCTTAGTAGCATAATCTACAAAGTCAACCTAGTCTTGAGTCTGAGTCTTTTGGGTGTCTCTGAACTTCACCCTGTACTGTTCAGTGGTTGGGCCAAACCCATCTATTAGTGCACTCTTCAAGACTTTGTAATTGACAGCATCCTCTTCTCTAACAGTGAGGAGCTGGTCTCTACCTTTGTCTGCAAAGGAGAGCCACAAGATTGCTGCCCACTGCTCCTGAGGGACCCTCTGTACTTTCAGGCCCTTTCCAGTGCAGTTATCCATTTGTGGATATCATCCCCACTCTGGTAGGGAGGGACAATCTTGTTCAGGTTCCTATGGTAATAAGTATGCTCTCTACCTCTAGGGACACTGTTTCTGCCATCATGGGGCTCCAGCCCCCATTTATGTGAAGCTCTCTGGAGCTCCAGGGATTCCCTGTCCAATGCTAACTGTTCTCTCTTAATCCTAAACTTAGCTTCCTCAAAATGGATCAGTCTGCATTTTCTCTCATAAGAGGACTCCCTCCTCTGGGGGAAATGGCCCTATGAGAGACAGAGGCCCCTCCAGATGCATCAGAAGGATTAGACTCCATTGAAGGAGATCTTGATCTTCTTGGCACACCACCAACCCTTCCAGGTGGGGTATAGAGAGGGCCCCTGAGGCCTTCTCTCACCTTTAGGATGGATTGGATTTTCCAGGTTAGAATCATCTTGATCCTCCTGGTCAGCGTCAGAGTCCTGGTCATAGGTGTGGTCACCTCTTGGCCTTTCCTCTTCTGCTGCCCCACCCATCTTGCCTACCTCATCAGACCCTGGTGTCTTCCTCAGGTCATCTGCAAGTAACATCTGTATGAGATGTTGTGCTGTTGGGCTTTTCCCTGTCTTCAATTTCCTTGAGGAGCACATAGTCGTCAACTCTTGGTATGTCATATGATCATACTTAGAGGGGAGAGACCCACTGGGTTCTGCCCTTGAAGACATGACTAGTGTGGTGTGGTGTATGCACCTACCTACTCTAGTGAGGCCTACTAAACTCTCTTGAGTTGTAGAAAAGGTGTGCTAAGCCCTTGACACACAACTCTAAGTTCAGTAGAACATACTGTATTCTAAACTTGATTTATATGTACCTATGTACCTAAAGTGGTTTTCAGTTAGTCACTCAATGAGGTAATCTGGCAAAGCAATAGCAAGCTTGAATCCAACCGCTACACACCAATGTGAGAAGTTGGCCTGGCATATGCTGTCCACTAGCTATAGTGGGCACCTTAAACCAGTCCAAACAACCATTATTGATGATAGGTTTAAAGACAACCTTTATTGAAAGCTATCCTAGTGGTAGCTATGGAGAGCATCCTTCAGGCTGAGTCTTGAAGGAGTGTAAAGCAGCTTGGTTTACCAGCTTATAACCTCTTGAATTACTAAATGAAAGGAGAACCACACAAGGTATATACATAAAATATATGTATTTATTTCTAAACACTCTCTACTAACCTCTTTATGAAGTTAGCGAGCAAGGCATACAATAATACAGTTCTAAAAACGACAGTAAATAGCACAATATACAATGGGCACTAGGGACAGATCAAACCATATATTAAGAAAGTGGTATAAGAACCATGACTTGACTAGACACAGTGCCTAGAGCACGTACAATCACTGGGACCCCAAGGAACCACCCAAGGTAGTGACACAGGAGACCCACGGGGCACGCGTGCAGTGTGAGAACACAGGCGCAAGCCCCGTACTATTCTATGGGAAATTCGCGGTTGGAATTTTAGAAGGTAAGGAAACTTAGGAGAGGACTTTGAGCAAACCCGTTTAGAATTAGGGGGTTCTAGGATCAGCACCCACGGGAGCAATGGAGTACTCGAGTTACCTCACCCAGGGAAGCTGGGTGCATAGTTGTCAAATGGTGTTGGGAATCGTCGTTAATTTCAATGGCGATCTGCTGCAAAGTGCTGCTACCGGGAAGGAGAGAAGTTTTTGGTGTGATCCAAGCTTGGATCGAAGATCAGAAGAATCTGAAAGCAGAGGGAACAGAGTCTGGGTCACTTGCCAGTGACCAGGGGCACGATAGACGAATGCCCACCAATATCGGGTGTTTCAGGTGCGAAGAGGTGAAGCTTGACTCTGCAACCACGAGGACCCGGAGGTGTCGATAATGACCAGGAGCTGGATTCGAGCTGTCCCACAAAGGATGTCGAGTGCTGCAGTGTTGGTGCCCGGATTTGACCAAACAAACCTTGGCAACAGCAACCCATGCAGGAAGAGAAACGATGCTTCGGTGTGGGCAAGCAAGGTCCTGGGGACTCCCCAAGCGTTGGAGAGTCAGGGCACATCTGGAGCAACCATGTAAGCCCAATTAGAAGTGAAGTTGCCTTCACAGAGACTTACCAGTTGACGGACTAGGGATTGCAAAGGGACCTCAAGAGAAAACACAAAGGGCCAGATCACGGAAAACTTGTGGAGTGTAGGCGGGCAATCTTCAGTGCAAGTGCTGCTCGGGGACAGGGCTACAAGTAGCCCAAAGCCCAGATGCAGGAGTCGCTGGAAAGCTGATGCTTCTGCAAATGGTCACGGTGTCCAGGGGTTTGGGTTGCACAGTCGCACGAGGGATTCGGACCTCAGACTTGCTGTGGGCGCTTATCGACCTCTAAGATTACAGAACCCCACCTCCTGTGTTGCAAAGTTTTTCGGAGTCCGGCGGGAGCTTTGGAGATGCAAACCGGACAGATGCGTCTTTGTTGCCTGCCTTGCAGGGGAGTAACTCCTTTACTCCAAGAGAGATTCTTCAGTCATCTAGTTCAATGTAGATGGTTGAAGTTCCAGGATTCAGTATCAGAGTTTCATCCAGTTGTAATCTAAAGTCTTGTAGTCAGGGGTTCCTTCTTTATACCCAAGGAAGGGGTTGGACATACTCTGGGGACCCACCTATGGGAGGGTCAGGAGAGAGGGGTGGCTACACCCATTTCCTTTTGTCCAGTTTCACTCCAGATCAGGAGCTGGTAGCCCCTGCAACCGGTTAGAGCTGGACTATGCACAGGGATGCCAAATTTGACCCAGTGCTGAACTTTAAAGCACTCTTGGAGTGCACCCACTTAGCCTCAATACAGTAAAGCCTGTCTGGGAGATGGTGACACCTCCCTGTGACAGGAAACCTATTGTCCAGGCCTCCCCTGCCAGAGTTTCATCCAGTAGCAGGAGGGCAGACTCGTGTCTGTTGCTGGCAGCATCCATTTTGTGATGCCAGGGCTCTGTTAGCTGGTACCGGGTATACCGGTGCTGTCATGTCTCTCCCTCTAGAAGGGTGGGGTCATACTCCCACACCAATTACTTGTGTGGGGGTATGATTCCAAGGTGTTTGACACCAAACACAACATGTTTCCTTGCAGTCATCCCAAAGTTAGCATTTACCGTTTGGTTATAATGCACTTAAGAGTATATGGTTTGGCTGCATCACAAACATCCCCGGAATAAAGGTTCTGAAGGCTGCAGAGGAGCTCTGCTCATGCATGGGCACCCTCTCACATAAAGGCCTGCCATAGGGGTGACTGATAGGTTTATATGTGCAGTAAGATGGAGAGATATAGTGAACCTATATCTCAGTAAGGGGTTCATGCACAACCTTACCCAGGCTGTCGTAGCAGTCCTGTGGTGTCATTTTGGAAGGTTTCCCAGGGGTGGCATAATACATGCTGCAGCCCCTGGTAGGCCTCTGGGGTACCTATGCCCTGGGGACATAGTATACCATATACTAGGGACTTATAAGAGTACCCTAGAATCCAATCTGGAATGTACCTAAAGTACGGGTAATCAATTTAAGGGAGAAAGCAGATAGGCTGGGGTACTGAATAGCAGGATCCAAGCCAAACTAAGTCAAAAACCAGCAAAACACCAGGAAAAAAGTGGGGGCAACTATGCAGTCAGATGCCACCTTACTACAGTTGTGATGGAAGTGCTGGTGCTGGTAGTGTGGTAGTGATGTAGGTGGTGGCATTGGTAGTGGTGGTGGTATTGGTGGTTAGGTATTGGTGGTATTGATATTGGTGGGGATCTTGGTGGTCATATTTGTGGTATGCGTGGTGATGGCATTGATTGTGTTGGTATTAGTGGCAGTGGTATTGTATTGGTGATGGTATTGGTGGTGGTAGTGGTATTGGTGGTGGTGGTATTGGTGGTGTTGGTATTGGTGGTATAGGAGTAGGTGGTATTGGTAGGAGTGGTATTGGTGGAGGTGGTATTGGTGGTGATATTCTTGGTAGTATTGGTGGTTGTGGTATTTCATGTGGTGGTATTGGTGATGGCTTTGGTAGTGGTAGTATTGGTAGTATTGGTGGTGGTAGTGGTATTGGTGGGGAGGGTATTATATTGGTGATATTAGTTTTGGGATTAGTTGTGGTGTTATTGGTTTTGGTTGTGGCATTGGTATTGGTGGTGGTGGATTTGGTAGAGGTGGTATTTGTAGTGATATTGGTGGTATTGTGGTGGTATTAGTGTTGGTGGTATTGGTAGTGGTATTGATGTTAGTGGTATTGGTCTTGGTGGTGGTGGTATAGGTATTGGTGGTGGTGGTATTGGTGGTGGTAGTATTGGTGGTGGTATTGGTGGTATTGTTGGTGAGGGTACTGGTATTGCTGGGATTGGTGGTGGTATTGGTGGTGGTGGTATTGGTATTGGCGGTAGCATTGGTATTGGTGGCATTGGTGGTGGTATTGGCAGCATTGGTGGTGGTAATGGTATTGGTGGTGGTGGTACTGGTGGAGGTGGTAATGGTTGTGGTATTGGTGGTGAGGGTATTTGTATTGGTGGTATTGGTGAATGTGTTATTGGTAATATTCGTGGTGGTATTCCTGGTAGTGGTGGTATTGGTGGTGGTGGCATGGGGGTGGTACTGGTGGTGGTATTGGTGGTGGTGGTGGTATTGGTAGTGGTATTGGTGGAGGAGGATTTGGTGGTGGTATTGTTGGCGTTGGTGATATTTGTGGTGGTACTGGTGGTGGTGGTGATATTGATGCTGGTATTGGTGGTGGTGGTATTGTTGGTGGTGGTGGTATTGGAGGTGGTGATGGTGGGGGTGGTATTGGTTGTGGTGGTAATGGTCGTGGTATTGATATTGGTGGTGGTATTAGTGTTGGTGGCATTGGTGGTATTGATGGTGGTATTGGTGGTAGTATTGGTGGTGATATTGGGATTGGTGGTGGCATTGGTAGTGGTGGTATTGGTAGTGGTGGTATTGATTGCAGTGGTATTGGTGGTGGTATTGGTGGTGGTGGTATTGGTACTGGAAGTGGTATTGTTGGTGGTTTAGGTGGTGGTACTGGTATTGGTTGTGGTGGAATTTGTGGTGGTGGAATTGGTGGTGGTAGTATTGTTGGTGGTGGTATTGGAGATGGTTTTGATGGTGGTGGTGGTATTGGTGGTGGTGGTGTGGTATTGGGGGTGGTATTGGTGGTACTGGTATTAGTGGTATTGGTATTGGTGGTGATATTGGTGATTGTATTAGTGGTATTGGTTGTGTTATTGATGGCAATAGTATTTGTGGTGGTGGTATTGATGATAGTGGTATTGGTATTGATGGTGTTTGTTGTATTGGTGGTGGTAGTGGTGTTGGTGGTTTTGGTGATGTTATTGGTGGAATTGGTGGTGGTTGTATTGGTATTCATGGTGGTGGTATTGGTGGTATTTCTGATATTGTGGGTGGTGGTATTGGTGGTTGTGGTGCTATTGATGGTGGTATTGGTATTGGTGGTAGCATTGGTGGTGATATTGGTGGTGATGGTGGCATTGGTGGGGTTTGTATTGGGGTGGTATTGGTGGGGGTGGTATTGGTGGTGCTGGTATTGGTGGTTGTATTGGTGATGGTGGTATTAGTGGAGGTGGTATTGGTGATATGTGGTGGAATTTGTGGTGCAGTTGGTGATAGTGGTGATATTGATGGTGGTATTGGTAGTGGTGTTTTTTATAACTGTGGTGGTGGTATTGTATTGGTGGTGGTTGTATTGCTGGTGGTAGAATTGCGGTGGTGGTATTGGTGGTGGTGGTGGTTGTATTGGTGGTGGGATTGGTGGTGGTGTTGGTTGTTTTATTGGTGGAATTGGTGGTGGTGGTATTGGTGGTGCTATTGGTGGTGGTATTGGTGGTGGTGGTATTGTTGGTATTAGTGGTAGGGGTATTAGTGGGGGTGGTATTGATGGTGGTATTGGTGGTGGTGGTGGTGGTATTGGTGGTCTGTGGTGGTATTTGTGGGGGTATTGGTGTTGTTGGTGGTGGTGGTATTTATGGTGGTGTGTTGGTATTGGTGGTGGTAGTTTTGGTGGTATTAGTGGTGGTGGTATTGGTGGTGACAGTATTGGTGGTGGTATTGGTGGTGGTGGTATGGGGGTTGTATTGGAGGTAGTGATATTGGGGTGATATTGTCAGTGGTATTGGTGGTGGTGGTATTGGCGATGGTATTGGTGGGGGTGGTATTGCTGATATTATTGGTGGTGGTATCAGTGGAGGTGGTATTGGTGGTTGTGGTGGTATTGGTGGTGGTGGTGATATTGATGTTATTATTGGTGGATGTGGTATTTATGGTGAAGGTATTAGTATTGGTGGTAGTGGTATTGGTGGTGGCGGTAGTACTGGTGTTGGTGGTATTGGCAATATTGGTGGTGGTATTGGTATTTATGGTGGTGGTACTGGTGGAGGAGGTATTGGTGGTGGTATTGGTGCTGGTAGTATTTGTATTGGTTGTGGTATTGGTGCTATTGGTGGTCGTGGTATTGGTATTGTTTGTGGTGGTATTCGTGGTACTGTTGGTGGTGATGGTAGTGCTGGTGGTATTGATGGTGGTGGTATTGGTGGTGGTTGCATTGGGGGTGGTATTGGTGGTGGAATTGATGATGGTAGTATTGGTGGTGGTATTGGTGGAGGAGATATTGGTGGTGGTATTGATGGTCATGGTGATATTTGTGGTAGTACGGGTGGTGGTGATGATATTGATGTTGGTATTGGTGCTGGTGGTATTGGTGTTGGTGGTATTTGTGGAGGTGGTATTGGTGGTATTGGTATAGGTTGTGGTATCAGTGGTGGTAATATTGGTGGTGGTGGTATTTGAGGAGATGGAAGAGGTGTGGCGCTGCGGCCATGGGCAACTGACTCCAGAATCTGGGGATCACGGTTCGATCACCATGTGACTCTGGGCAATAGCTTGCTTAATCTTCCCGATGGCCCCCAGCGCCTAGAGACCCTTACGGGTGATTGTTCGCGCTTTACAAATGTGGATTATTATTATTTATTAGTGGTATTGGGGGTGGTGATTGTGATGGTGGTATTGGTGGTGGTGGTAATGCTGTTAATGGGAGTAATGATATTGGTGGTGGTATTAGTGTTGGTGGCATTGGTGGTTAATGGTGGTGGTGGCATTGGTGGTGGTAGTATTAGTGGTATTGATATTGATATTAGTGGTGGTGGTGGTATTGGTGGTGGTATTGGTAGTGGATGTATTGGTGGTGGTATTGGTGGTGGTGGAATTGGTGGTGGTATTGGTATCCATGGTGGTGGTATTGGTGATGGTATTGGTAGTAGTGGTATTGTTGGTGGTGGTATTAGTGGTGGTAGTGGTATTGGTGGTGGTGGTTTTTGTATTGGTGTTATTGGTGGCGGTGGTATTGCTATTGGCAGTGGCATTGGTATTAGTGATATTGTTGGTGGTATTGGTGGTGGGGGTATTGATTGTGGTGGTGGTGCTAGTGGTGATTGTGTGGTATTGGTGTAGGTGGTGTTATTGGTGGTGACCTTGGTGGTGGTATTGGTGGCATGGGTGGTGGTGCTATTGATGGTGGTAGTATTAGTGGTAGTTGTATTGGTATTGGTGGGATTGGTTGTGGTGGTATTTGTGTTCATGGTGGTGGTATTGGTTTTAGTGGTATTGTTGATGGTGTTTTCTTTGTGGTGGTTGTGGTATTGGTGGTATAGGAGGAGGAGGTATTGGTGCTCACTGGTGGTATTTTGGTGGTATTGGTGGTGGTGGTTTGATATTCATGGTGGTATTGGTAGTGGTGTTGGTGGTTGTGGTTTTATGGTGCTGGTATTGGTGGTGATTGTATTGGTAGTGGAAGTATTGGTTGTATTGGTGGTGGTAGTGGTGGTATTGGTGGTGGTGGTTTTGGTGGTGAGGGTATTGTATTGGTGGTATTCATTTTGGGATTGGTTGTGGTGGTATTGGCTGTGGCATTGGTATTGGTGGTGTTGATATTGGTGGTGGTGATATTTGTGGTGGTATTGGTATTTGTGCTATTTGTGGTGTTATTAGTGTTGGTGGAATTGGTGGTGATAATGGACTTAGTGGTGGTGGTATTGGTGTTGGTGGTGGTGGTATTGGTGTGGGTAGTATTGGTAGTGGTAGTATTGGTGGTGAGGGTATTAATATTGGTGGTATCGGTGGTGGTGGTTTTGGTATTGGCAGTGGCATTGGTATTGGTGGTGGTGGTGGTATTGGTGGTGGCAATGGTATTGGTTATATATGTGGTGGTATTAGTGTTTGTTGTATTGGTGGTGGTGGTATTGGTGGTGTTATTGATGGTGGTATTGGTGATATTGGTAGTATTGGTGGTGCTGGTATTGGTGATATTGGTGGTGGTATTGTTGGTGGTTGTGGTATTGTTGATGCTATTGGTATTGGTGGTGGAGGTATTGGTGGTGGTATTAGTATTGGTCATCTTGGTGGTGGTGGCATTTATGTTGGTGGTGGTATTGGTGAAGATGGTGTGGTATTGGTGGTGGTAGTGTTATTGGTGGTGGCAGTAGTATTGGTGGTGGTGGTATTGGTGTTGGTATTGGTTGTGTTATTCGAGGAATTGGTTTTGGTGGTATTGGTATTTCTGATCGTGGTATTGGTGTTGGTGGTACTTGTGGTATTGTTGGTGGTGGTATTGGTGGTGGTTGTGCTATTGGTGGTCATATTGGTGGTGGTATTGGTGGTGGGATTTGTGGTGGTGATGGTATTGGTGTTGGTGGAGGTACTGGTGGTATTTGTATTAGTGGTGGTATTTTTAGTAGGGGTGGTATTGGTGGTGATGGTGGTATTGGTATTGATGGGTGTATTGGAGGTGGTGATATTGGTATTGGTGGTGGTAATGGTGGTGGTATGGGTAGTGGTGGTATTGGTGGTTGTGGTAGCGGTGGTATTAGTTTTTGGTGGTATTGGTATTAGTATTGGTGGTGGAATTAGTATTGGTGGTAGTATAGGTATTGTCTGTGGTATTAGTGGTGGTATTTTTTGTGGTATTGGTGGTGGTGGTGTTGGTGGTGGTGGCATTGGTGATGGTGGTGGTGTGATATTGGTGGTATTGGTTGGGGGTATTGGTGGTGGAATTGGTGGTTGTATTGGTGTTGATATTGTTAGTGGTGATATTGGTGGTGGTGGTATTGGTGGTGGTATTTGTATTGGTGGTTGTGGTGGTATTGGTAGAGGTGGCATTACTATTGGTGGTTATATTGATGGTGGTAGTATTAGTGGTAGTTGTATTGGTATTGGTGGGATTGGTTGTGGTGGTATTTGTGTTCATGGTGGTGGTATTGGTGTTAGTGGTATTGTTGATGGTGTTTTCTTTGTGGTGGTTGTAGTATTGGTGGTATAGGAGGAGGAGGTATTGGTGCTCACTGGTGGTATTTTGGTAGTATTGGTGGTGGTGGTTTGATATTTATGGTGGTTGTGGTTTTATGGTATTGGTATTGGTGGTGATTGTATTGGTAGTGGAAGTATTGGTTGTATTGGTGGTGGTGGTGGTATTTGTGGTGGTGGTTTTGGTGGTTTGATATTCATGGTGGTATTGGTAGTGGTGTTGGTGGTTGTGGTTTTATGGTGCTGGTATTGGTGGTGATTGTATTGATAGTGGAAGTATTGGTTGTATTGGTGGTGGTGGTGGTATTGGTGGTGGTGGTTTTGGTGGTGAGGGTATTGTATTGGTGGTATTCATTTTGGGATTGGTTGTGGTGGTATTGGCTGTGGCATTGGTATTGGTGGTGGTATTAGTATTGGTCATCTTGGTTTTGGTGACATTTATGTTGGTGGTGGTATTGGTGAAGATGGTGTGGTATTGGTGGTGGTAGTGTTATTGGTGGTGGTAGTAGTATTGGTGGTGGTGGTATTGGTGTTGGTATTGGTGGTGGTATTGGTTGTGTTATTCGAGGAATTGGTTGTGGTGGTATTGGTATTTCTGATCGTGGTATTGGTGTTGGTGGTGGTTGTGCTATTGGTGGTCATATTGGTGGTGGTGGTGGTATTGGTGGTGGGATTTGTGGTGGTGGTGGTATTGGTGTTGGTGGAGGTGGAGGTACTGGTGGTATTTGTATTAGTGGTGGTATTGGTGGTGATGGTGTTATTGGTATTGATGGGTGTATTGGAGGTGGTGATATTGGTATTGGTGGTGGTAATGGTGGTGGTATGGGTAGTGGTGGTATTGGTGGTTGTGGTAGTGGTGGTATTGGTTTTTGGTGGTATTGGTATTAGTATTGGTAGTGGTGGTGGAATTAGTATTGGTGGTAGTATAGGTATTGTCTGTGGTATTAGTGGTGGTATTTTTTGTGGTATTGGTGGTGGTGGTGTTGGTGGTGGTGGCATTGGTGATGGTGGTGGTGTTGGTGGTATTGGTGGTGGTGATGTTATTGGTGGTGGTGATGGTATTGGTGGTTGTGATATTGGTGGTATTGGTTGGGGGTATTGGTGGTGGAATTGATGGTTGTATTGGTGTTGATATTGTTAGTGGTGATATTGGTGGTGGTGGTATTGGTGGTGGTATTTGTATTGGTGGTTGTGGTGGTATTGGTAGAGGTGGCATTACTATTGGTGGTTATATTGGTGGTGGTGGTATTGATATTGTGGTAGTGGCATTGGTGGTGGTGGAATTGGTGGTGGTGGTATTTGTGGTTGTTGTGGTATTGTTTGTGGTATTAGTGGTGGTGGTATTGGTAGTGATGGTATTGGCCGTGGTGGTATTGGTGGTGGTGATGGTATTGGTGGTGGTTTTGGTGGTGTTGGTGGTGTAAGCTGTGGTATTGGTATTGTTTGTGGTATTATTGGTGGTGGTATTAGCTGTGATGGGATTGGGGTGGTGGTATTTGTGGTGGTGGTATTAGTGGTGGTAGGTTTGGTATTGGTTGCTTTGTTGGTATTGGTGGTGGTGGTATTGGTAGTGGTGATATTGGTGTTTGCGGTGGTATTGGTTGTATTGATGGTGCTGGTGCTTTACATGGTGGTATTGGTGGTGGTATTGGTGGTGGTTTTGGTGGTGGTATTGGTATTCGTGGCAGTGGAATTGATTATAGTATTTCCAATATTTTTGGTGGTAGTATTGATGGTGGTGGTAGTGGTGGTGGCATTGGTTATGGTGGTATTGGTGGCATTGGTAGGGGTGGTATTGGCGGTGATACTGGTGGTGCTTGTATTGGTGGTGGTATTCTCCCCTTGTTGACTCCTCCATAGTATCTGAATATCCCACAGTTAGGGTAAGGGAGTGTGTGGATTGAATTGCATAGTGTTTCTCCACACACCCACGAGTGTTGACTATAATTTGTGCATTTGAGTAGGAACTCACTGTTTTTTAATATCTGCAGTACTCAAACGTAATTGAAGTGCACACAGGATTGTTACAGCATGTTTACCAGGGACACAAACTCAGTTGGTCCTCCATGTTGTGTGTTTTTGCATGTCCCGTACTGTCATGTATGATTAACTTTTTCTAATTTAATGTCTGTAATTTTATTTTAATTTCTATGTTCAACATCTTATATTACAGGACCTCATAAATTTCAATTGCTAAGCAAATAGCCCAAGCCACGCCCCATTCTGTGCAGTTTTAAGACGGCATCTATGTTGCTTTTGCTACCTATTTTATGGCACTGAGGCATTTTGTTACGTACAGCTAGAATTTCAAACATAAATGAGGGTGATGTAGCCAATGGCCCATTACTCAGGGACATACCTATCAATAGTGTAGCAGGTGCAGTGGCACTGGGGCCCAGAGGTGTAAGACCCTCTCCACACCAATTTTTGATATATTTTAGTACCCAAATGTTGGCAGAGGGACCTATTTTCCCTACTTGCAATAGAGCCTATTAAACACATGCTCCACTGGTACCATAGCAACATGCCCCTTGCCACTCTTTGGGGCACAGTGATACCTCATTATGGCCTAGCTTGACAGCTCAGCTGTTGCCTGACAATTATGTGAGCACTCATGGAGAGGGACTTTGACGCTGACAACATGTTGGGTTACAGGAGTGCATGTTTTGATTGGGCAGAAGTGGTGTGGTTCCACAAAAATGTGCTTGCCCGCCACACAGCTGTAATCATTTTCTTTATTTATCCAGCTGCCTGAGCTTAAACGTTCAGGGGCACACACAAGACATTATAATGCTATTAAAGTATCTGAGATAACTAAATTATTTATGGTGTTTTTCTCTGGCAGCAATGCAGATAGAAGGACAGCAATCATTAACCTACATGGATATTTAGGTCTGGCTTGACAGTGCAACTGTCATCCAACCTTTTGACCTGCACCAATAAAATTCTACAGCTCTTTTCTTCTGCACAAATAAATATCCATTTCCATTCTATTTACTTGTAACACTTCACATTACCGTACAACATTTTTTTTAAACCAGACCTCTTGACATTGCCAATGCTTGTTTTGTCTTTCCTTTCCTTTCATCTAATGATACTTGAGCTGCAGCTCTCGGGAGATGCTCCAATGAATACTGTAGGTAAATATTCTTCAGTATATTTTTTTTTTTTGGCCTCATACACCATGAAGGGCATTCTTGATGGGAGACAAAACGTCCCCCCTGTCAAACGGCCGACCTGTTCCAGTCCCTGACTCCATGGTCCGTAGAGAGTGGGGGAGATGGAAATCCCACAAGTTGATACTGTTTTCCCGATCCTCTCCGGTTCACACTGCCAACGGAACCCAATGTTACTTTGGAGACTTAGGACCAACAGTGCCCAGGTAAAATCACAGGACCACCTTTACTTATTTCGCCATGCTACTAGGGCCGCCCAGATCTTATTATAGCTTGAGCTATCACAGGCCATATCTGATTCACTCGTGAAGATTATATGTTTCAGGCATTCCGTAAAGGTTGGAGCATTTTCATCTTTCCAGGCCCTGCAAATCTCACGCCTTGCCAGGATAACAACATAGAAAATAAATTTAAAGGCTGAGTCTTTAAGGTTGTAATTCGTCGCAAGGCCAAGAAAGATAGTCCCTGGAGTAATCTCCACTTGTTGATGTAACACGTCCTCCAAAAATTCCTGTATCTTGATCCAATAATTAAGAATCTTCGGGCAACCCACGAACATATGAAGGTCGTCAGCAGCTGGGTGCATACACCTAGGGCAATGATATTCTAAGCCTGTCATCTTAGCTAATTTTCGAGGTGTTAAATATACCCTATGTGTAGTATATAGATGATTTCTCTTAAGTGATGCAGGTTTAACGACTGCCTGCAACATAGTAAAAGAGTCGCCCCAGATGCCCTTAAATTCATTAGAGTTACAGCTAATGACATTACCCCAGAGTTTTTGAAGTTCGGATTCAGTCACTCCTCCAATTTCTAAAAGAGCCCAATACCAAAAAGAAACCTCCCGTTTCCACTCACCCCTCCTTGAGACTGAATCAAATGTGGAGCTTAATGCTTCAAGTTCCCAAGATTTCGTTGCCCACCATCCTGATAACTCGTAATACTTAAATCTAGTAAGTGTCCCTCCTGTCAAGCCCGAGAGGGACGCCCAACTCAGAAGCTGCGAATCCTTCTGCAGATCACCCCAACATGTTATGCCTGCCATTTTTAAAGGCCGAGAGAGTTGATCTTTGAGGCAATCAGGGGTACCAGGGGAGTCCCAAATCGGGGCCTGAGATGTATAATAAGGGATTTTAAGACTTTTCCTAATGTATAACCAGTTCTTCAAGGCAGCACCCAGAATCTTGAGCCTGACTTTTTAAAAAAACTTCGGATCTCCAAATTTAAAAAGAAAAAACTCTTTCCCCTGAGGGATGTCATACAACAAAGCCTGAAACAATAACCCCAGTGAGGATGCATCCGTCTTGTTGGCCAATATTCTGAAGTTTTTTAAATGAAATGAGTGACAGAACGTGAGTAGGTCTGGTAGGGCTAGCCCCCCCATATTTAAACTTCTCCTAAGCTTTTTCCAGGAGATTCTAGAGGACTTGGTGTTCCAGATAAAGGAGCCAATTTTTCCCTGCAATTTCGCAATATCTGATGTCAAAAATGATAACGGAATTGAGCTAAATAAAAAAGTTATTTTTGGCAGAATAATCATTTTTATCAGGTTAACCCTTCCGAAGATATTTAAAGGGAGGCTTGACCATCGCTGAAGCAGACCACAAACAACCTTGGAGACTCTGGTCAAGTTAACTTTAGGTATATCTCCATCTTTCTGGGCCAGATGGATCCCCAGATACCTCATACGAGGCTTAGCCCCTTGTGTCCCGATGTCTTGGTTCCATTCCATAATCTCGGTCTTATCTTTGTTTATTTTATACCCAGAGATTTCCCCAAATGATTCGGCCTGATTTATTAATCTGGGGATGGCTTCAGTATTGACTATATTTATATACGTCCTTTGACTGGAAGTAGCCGGGTCATGTTATTTGCCTGCTGTAATTTGGGCCTCCCATTTTTTAAGGAGATTTGATACTTATTAAAATCACAAGATATTAGCAGATGAGTGTGGAGATGAAAGCTATTAATTGTAATACATGTATTATGTATTTGTTTAATTTTCTATTGTTTGGGTTAAAACGTGAGGAGACTCGCACTTGGTGTGCGTGCAAATCGATGGTTAGTGATGCTCTTTTAATCCGTTTTGAATACGCAGCCACTAACATAGCCCGCACAAAGGCCTTTAAAGCACGGTTTCTACCTTGATGTATGTAGTGATCAAGTCCACGCAGGTTGAGGTGGTTCAGAGGGGTTTATTCAAGATAGTTACAAGTCTCAATCAGGATCAGAACAAGACCATATCAAGACCCCACCAGGAGCAGCCAGCATGCTGCTCAGCCCAGTCAACTGTATCTATTTGACTCCCAACATTCCATGTTATGTCATTACAGCAATATCCATTGGCAGTGCAAGAATAACATTAGAGTCAAGATAAAAAAAATTAGCTACCTGCTTTTGGGTTACAATTAACACTAAGCATGTTATACTAAGTGGTCATGAGATACAATGGCTGGTATGTGGAAGCTATGAAGAATTTAATTTTTTTATCATGATCTGAGTGTGCATAATGGAAACCAGCCAGGGTATGATAAGTGGACATAAAGGAATCTGCATAGGCCATGTAAAATTAGTATACAAAAATATTTTAGTTCGTGATAAGGGGCATACTGGAACTGTTGACAATTTACTTTCTTGGCGTAAAGGAATACTAAGCAATACCAAAGGGGATGATGGACGGCGCGTTTGAGCAAATCAAACACTCACCCCCTAGTCAACTGATCTGGTTTTAAACCATCATCATTCTTTAGCTCACTCCACCACCCCACTTCAGACATGGCCATATGCAAATCAGTCTGACCCTGTGTCTCATAGGAACAGTCCAGCCCGAACTGCAAAGCCATGTCTTCCCTGGACCGGAAACAAGCATCCTGGGACCGGTTTAAGGTTCATAACCCTCATCAGCCAGGCTATCTTGAATCCAGTGGCAAAGTGAGCAAGGGACCCACGTCTGGGCATACCCTGCCAACTTAGGGCGAACAAAGCAATACCAAAGGGGATGATGGACGGAGCGTTTGAGCGAATCAAACACTCACCCCCTAGTCAACTGATCTGGGTTTAATCCATCATCATTCTTTAGATTACTCCACCACCCCAGTTCATACATGGCCATATGCAAATCAGTCTGACCCTGTGTCTCATGGGGACAGTCCAGCCTGAACTGCAAAGCCATGTCTTCCCTGGACCGGAAACAAGCATCCTGGGACCGGTTTCGGGTTCATAACCCTCATCAGCCAGGCTATCCTGAATCCAGTGGCAAAGTGAGCAAGGGACCCACGTCTGGGCATATCCTGCCAACTTAGGGCGAACAAAGCAATACCAAAGGGGATGATGGACGGAGCGTTTGAGCAAATCAAACACTCACCCCCTAGTCAACTGATCTGGGTTTAATCCATCATCATTCTTTAGCTCACTCCACCACCCCAGTTCAGAGATGGCCATATGCAAATCAGTCTGACCCTGTGTCTCATGGGAACAGTCCAGCCCGAACTGCAAAGCCATGTCTTCCCTGGATCGGAAACAAGCATCCTGGGACCGGTTTCGGGTTCATAACCCTCATCAGCCAGGCTATCTTGAATCCAGTGTTAAAGTGAGCAAGGGACCCACGCCTGGGCATACCCTGCCAACTTAGGGCGAACAAAGTAATACCAAAGGGGATGATGGACGGAGCGTTTGAGCAAATCAAACACTCACCCCCTAGTCAACTGATCTGGGTTTAATCCATCATCATTCTTTAGCTCACTCCACCACCCCAGTTCAGACATGGCCATATGCAAATCAGTCTGACCCTGTGTCTCATGGGAACAGTCCAGCCCGAACTGCAAAGCCATGTCTTCCCTGGACCGGAAACAAGCATCCTGGGACCGGTTTCGGGTTCATAACCCTCATCAGCTAGGCTATCTTGAATCCAGTGGCAAAATGAGCAAGGGACCCATGTCTGGGCATACCCTGCCAACTTAGGACGAACAAAGTAATACCACAGGGGATGATGGACGTAGCGCTTGAGCAAATCAAACACTCACCCCCTAGTCAACTGATCTTGGCAGTTCGGGCTGGACTGTTCCCATGAGGCACAGGGTCAAGACTGATTTGCATATGGCTGGATTCAAACTGGAATGGCATGGTGAGCAAAAAAACGATGGATTTAGGCCCAGATCTCTGTACTGGGGTGAATGTATGACATTGTTCTGCATTCTGTCCATCAACTGTTATTTTTGCATTTGTCACCCCGAGTGGGACGGGTATGCTCTGACGTGAGTCCCGTGCTCTCCGTGCCACTGGAATCAAGCTATCCTGGCTGAAGAGGGGTGAAACCCCGAAACCGGTCCTAGGATGCTTGTTTCCAGTCCAGGGAGGACCTGGCTTGGCAGTTCGGGCTGGACAGTTCCCATGAGCCACAGGGTCAAGACTGATTTGCATATGGCTGGGTTCAAACTGGAATGGCATGGTGAGCAAAAAAAACGATGGATTTAGGCCCAGATCTCTGTACCGGGGTGAGTGTATGACATTGTTCTGCATTCTGTCCATCAACTGTTATTTTTGTAAAGGAATACTAGTCAGGATGCTCTCACTGGTCGTAATAGAGAGTTTAAATTTTATCCTAACTGGACCTAATGGAAACAGGCCATGATGTGGTAAATGGTAATAATGAAATCTGGCAAACACAATGGAAGCAGATCTTCCTATATTAAATTAGTGTACACATATGCAACCATGAGGTAGTAGATTTCTCTGATTGAAACTGGCACTTGCGTTCGATAGAGCATAATGGAAATGGACAATGAGGTACTAACTGAGCATAGATAAAAAAAGCAATCCTGTTGGAAGTGGTCATAACTGATACAACAATTAGACTTTAGCTCTGTAAGAAGCATTACATGGAGGCTTATCATTAGAACATCACTGCATGAAAATCAAGTGATATAGGCAACATATTGAGGTCACTTTGACACACAGATGGGGAGGCTTAGCCTCATTCCCCCAGGGTATGCGTCCAGAACCTGGGAGTCCAGGTCGCCGAGTATGACTAAACCAACAGAATATCAGTTTTCTCATCAGCAATTTTACAGCAAATGTTTCGGTGATATTATCAATGATGTCATAGAAGATTTCATGAGTGATGTAATATGTGTGGTAATTAGCGCATGGCAAGGGCAAGAGTTGTAGTTACCTTAGTGCACAAGTTATAGTTACTTGAGATAAACATAACTCTAAATGCTGAAATTTCTATGGCTTGTGTAAAATGTGAACCTAACTATAACGTCCTTGTTACATTTGGTTTTTTAGTTCATTTCTTACGTTTTTTAGTGGTATTTCCTAGCTTTAACGTCCTCTAATCTTTGGGTTTTTTTCAGTGAATTTCCATGTTTTTTAACATAAAGCAATATTTAACTACCATACATTAATACAAATCCCACTGTGCATGACCTTTGACCGTGCATGGCAGTGGGCGCTTCTGCAGGGCTATGCATGCAGCCAACCCAATATCATACACAGCCTTTGGCCATATGCAGTGGGGGCTTGGCCACATGGCAACTCCTGTGGCCTGCCACTTTTTTTTTAGGGGAGTGGGTGTGTGGCCTCCCTCCCCAGGTCATATTTGGCCATATGAACCTCATTCTCCGGGACCCATCCCCCAAATTATGCAGGAGGGGGCAAGCAGCCCTCCGCCCCAGGCCAATTTTGGCCCTGGAAACCCCATCTCCTGGGAATTGGCCTTATTATGAAGGGGGAGGCATGCACCCCCCCTCCCTAGGCCAATATTGGCCCCAAGGACCCCATTCCCCGAGGCCTGCCCAGTAAATAGTGGGTGCCCTGGAGCCCACCCAGGGCATCTACTTCATATTTATAAGGTGGGGGGAGGCACATTGTCATCCTCCCTGGGCCGACTTTGGCCTCCGGGACACCATCTCCTAGGGCCTGGCCTTATTCTTAAGAGGGTGGTCTGCACCCCTTCTTCCCCCATCCCCAAGGGTCTGCCCAGTAATTTAAGGGGGAGTGGGAGGCTCACCCCCCCTCCCCTGGCCAATATTGGACCTGGGGACACCATCCACCAGGGCCTAGCCATGCACTAATGGGAAGGGTGTTCCGTAGCAGTTTTCTTTTTTATTTAATATATTCAAAACTGCTGAACAAGTTGACACTAAATCACAAAAAGGGCCCTTTCTGGACCAAGAGCTAGCTACCTGCCAAATTTGGTGCAATATCGTCCAGCGGTTCAGCTGTAATCGCTTCTAAAATCCCTAGGGAAAATTATATGAGGAAAATGTGTTTTGGGACCCCCTTTTTCTTGTTCTCTGCTTACAGGACCAACTCGAAACTTTAAAGACAGCAGCTGAAATGAGTGGCAAACTAGTATTGAACATTTTGTGAAAGATTCATCCAACGGCACAAAAGTTATTAACAAAACAAAAAAATGCTTTCCCTATGGAAACTAGGTCCTAATTTTAACTACCTACTGGTGAGAAATAGAAAATGCATCAAGAAAAGTGTCACAGAGGTTAGCGAATGGTCTCAGGAACGTAACTGAGGAAAAGGCAAAAATTACAGGACGGGCTTTGAGCTGTAATGTGTCATTTAAAGGGAAATGATTAATGTCATCATTGCATTGATCTGGCTTGGTAGTAAGAACCAAAGCACGATGCAAGGCATCACAAGATTAGCATGTAAGTGATATGGCAAAAATCCTGTAAAAATATATCACAATAAAAACAGGTTATTTCATCAAAAACGTTTGTATTACTTTAGTACATTGGATTATATTACTGCATTGCCATCTGTTAACAGCTTTCAAACATTATCTTTTATCCATGTGTCCCCCGAATATAGAAAATGTGACGTCATTGTATAAAATATTGTTAGGAAAATACCCAAACCAAAACATTGGAAGGTAAGTTCAGATTTTCTATACCTAACTCCACATATATGTGCCATGATGATTTACATATCGTCAAGGTACATAGATGTGGAGTCAGTAACAGTGAATCTATACTCCCTCTATTTGCACTTACCTTTCAATATTTAAGTATTCAATATTTTGTCCCAATATTTTTGTATGATGATATTCACATCACCGATATTCAGTATTAATGTCAATTTTTTTACATCTCCGATGCCCTGACAACACTGCCACGCTTAAACCAGGGGATGCCCGTTTACCACGTGCATCACATGTATGGGCAATATTACAGTTGTATGTGGAATGACATTGTCATTTAGTAAACGTTATACATCAAGGCTTTTATATGGAGCACCTCCTGCTCTCAATCTATTCCAGGAAGTCTGACACTCAGGGGCCGATTCCGATCCGGGCCGGAAGGGCACCGAATGCGATCCGGCCAGAAAAACTACGAGCCGTACGCCTGTTTTCTGGCCGACTTGTACAGCTGTACGAGCGAGCAAGTACGATGCGAGCTACATGAAATTCACCGACCAAGTTATTTCCGGGTCCGAACCACTCCGTACGTCTCGGTCGTAAGCTAACCGTGGCGTGCAATGGATGCGATTCACGACTGAGCCAGTACGATGCACGCGTCTGACAGCCTGTGCGAGCCGGAGTGTTCGGCTCACAAATTGTCCGGGTGGTTGCCTTTGGGGGTCCGCATCGGACCCCCTGTCTCCCGCAGCCCTATGACTCAGACACAGGGGGAGACGCATAGGTCTCCCCAACACAGGCATGTACGGTGAGGATTGCACCGACGCGTACCCACTGGAGGGGGCGCACTTGTCCGCGACGTACCTATTCAGTCAATGGGAGCCCATGTACGCATCGTACGACCGGTTCCCATTGACTTCTATGAGAGTCCGACGGAACCGAGTCCGGCAGCATACGGCCGCATCGTACTCACTTGGTCGGACTGCAGTACTCCGGCTCGGTCGGAAAACACTCCGGATCCTGTTCGGTCGGAGTGCTTTCCGACTCAGATCGGAATCGGCCCCACTGAAAATGAGGCACAGTGACAATGAGTTATTATTGTACGGATCATACAATTAGGTCAAGTGAAACCCAGTGCAATCCAGTCACTGAATGAGTACGTCCTTCACTCTCTCACTTACCACCACAGCGTAATGCTTTCGTTCACTTATTATTATATGTCCTGAATTAGTGCACGATGTTTATTTTAAATGCACAAGTATCACTAAGTATTTCAACCTAACACAATATACGTGTAAAATGTCAAAATGTCTTTCAAGAAAAAAAGAATAAAGTTAGGAGTAAGGGAAGGCAGAAGACCATTTTATTGTTATAATCACTGCCTTTCCCTGACCTAATAAACGGCCGGCAGCGCTTGGGAGAGCAGAACTGGTAGTTTGTCTCGCGGGTGATAAGAGAAACATCGCGTTTATACTATATTGACAATAATCAGTTCATAAACAGCAGACACAGAAGATAATATGTCTATTTAGCCTATTGGGAAAATCCTTGGAATCTGTGAGGGAGACGTTGACAAAATGACACTATCACGCATATGTGGTCTGAGGGAACACAACACATTATAGTAAATTCGGAGATGGAATGCTGAGTCTGATTGGCAGCATATAGTGAAATTAGAGTAATGGGTTTCATGGCAGGGGAGGGGGAGTGTTTGAGGCACTACTGGAAAAAGGTTAGATGCAAATCTGGGTTTCCTTAGCAGATTCATTGAGAGTATGTAATTTGCATTCCTTGAAGATGGCTTTTTTTTTTGCATTGAATTGGGTGGTGGACACCAAGCCGGATGCTCGTGTGTGCAAAAAAAAGTTGTTTTTATCAGAGAAAGATACTGAGCTTACAAAACAACCTGGACTTCATCACCTTGCAAACTAGGAAATTCCCTCAACAGTGTTCATATATAATCAAATACCTATACCATCTCCTCAGATCCTGTTCGGTGGCTATTGGGCATGTTATGTTATGTTCGAATATTTATAAAGCGCATGCCTGTCCCAGCAATGGGACATCCCAGCGCTAGAAGCAGCACGGCGGGAGAGATCAGTTGAGGTAACTAATGATCAGCGAATAGTCACGTCTTCGCAGCCCTTCTAAAAGCCCAGTGACTGGAAATGTTACGGGTGGAGAGAGGCAGGGAGGATCAGAAAACAGGCACGATCGCCTGGAAAGATCGCCCTCCGACTCTACCCAAGGCACACGAGCCAGATGGGGGTCTGCCGAGCGCATGGCACGGGCCGGTGCGTACGGAGGCACAGATTGCCCAGGATCACCAGGCAGGAGCCCGAGGGAATGTTGTGGGTGTGACAGAGCGCTTTGAAGTGGATTCTTTGCTCCGTTGGCATGCAGGGGTTACTGGACCACAACCACACTAGCTGAGGCATTTTACCACAGGGGTCTGAGTCATGGGCACGTGGGCCAGACCTTCCATTCCCTACTTACTGGCAACCCCCCCTGTATCTGTTCCAAAAGCTAAAAGAGCCCTAATGCCTGGTGAGGAGAAGTTCAACGGTGCACCCGAGCATA
Organism: Triturus cristatus; assembly: GCF_964204655.1. Classification (NCBI taxonomy): domain Eukaryota; kingdom Metazoa; phylum Chordata; class Amphibia; order Caudata; family Salamandridae; genus Triturus; species Triturus cristatus. Next base: position 71,465,804 of record NC_140584.1, on the reverse strand, counting down.
TCAGCAGTGAGGTCACCAGTGCAAGGCCCTCGTCCCGGAGTACATGGGTGATGGTTCTGTCTCTTTCAAGTGCTGTTCGGGAGCCCACGTGGAATGCAACTGGTCATGAGGTGCGGCTGCAGGCTCCAGTGGTGGAACATGTCCAAAGTAACAGTCTTCCTCCAAAACAAGTGAAAAGCCTACCAGTTTGTGCTGGTGATTCAGCGCCTCGCTGCTCACCACAGGGTCAGTACAGGACGTTGCCTATCAGGTGCACTGTTTGGCGGCTACAAATGCAGTCAGGCTCTCTTGTTCCTACTTCTACTTGGTTGGCATGGTGTGCCACTTATAGTGTAAGCCGCAGTTGAGATGCAGGAAAAAACAATCCAGCACTGCTTTGCCTCCACTCCTCATGTGCTGTGATTTGATAGTGATTGTGGAAGCAGGAACACCAATTTCAGGACTCTGGTTGGATCTTGCATCACTCCTAAACACTACTGTACTTCTGGGCTCTCCCCTCTACTCAGATAGATCATCTGGACTCCCCTTACCAGTCCCTTCCTGCAAAAGTATTTTTTCGCCCCTCTCTCAGCAGGTCAGACAGCCTCTGGTACCAAGGTAGTCCTGTAGCTTCTCTTCAGCGAAGAAAACACTTCCTCACAACCTCCTCCAAGCCAAATGGTGATGCTGGGGAAAAGACAGTCAGCAAACCTTTGTTAAATGGCTGCTGCTATATAAATAAAGCATCCCTGTCCCCATCCGCTCACTTACTTGATCCTTCTTGATACTAAACCCAAAGCTTAGAAATGCCAGCAATACACTTTACCTGTCTGGTGAGGCAGTCTCTCGGTCTCCATCATGTGTCATGCTTTACCAAGGGTGATCCAAAGGAAATACTAATGGCCTCACAGTCACACACGTATATTCAATATGGAGTCACACTACCCGTCGCAATGTAAAATTGCCACTCACTCTGGGATGTCAGCACAGTACCCAGGCAAATCTTGGCACCAGACATTTGCCTGAGTGAGGGTGGTAGAGCAGGAAAAAGATCTGCCCTGTACCACAAATCAGGAAAATGGCATGATGCCACCCTTGCTCCATGATTATGTCCTGGGAAGGAAGCTTGGCAGGACCCTCCAGGCCACATAGCCATTTCTAGGATTTTTGAGCCTTACACAGCCTAAGCCTCAGAGGACACATGATTGTTGTCTGCACCGGAGAAATAAACCAGGATATCAGTCAAACTAGAGTTAAGTTTACTCAGGGTAGGGGTGCATATCTGTAAAATCATGCAGGGATCATTTCCATCCTCACCCCACACAGCTAACCAACTCACACTCTTTGACCTCATGGATACCTAGTCCTCTGTTCATATATTCAAGCTGTCAGATGGGAGGCCGGAGATCGGTGTGAAGCGTGCGACGCGAGCACAACGCGGAAGCAAAAACGGAGAGCGAAGACTGCTGTTGATTAGATTCACAGCTCATGAAAAACGTTATACAAAGTTGTCTTCCCCCTGATGGAGGGCCGTGATATATTGACGGGATACTAAGCTACACCAAAGTTCCTTCATGACGCCTATTTTCATTACCTACCACGTGCAATCTAATTGCTGAATACCTTCCAACATTATATCTTTCCCATTGAATATTGGAATCAGTCATATGATATAAGAGCTATTTTTGGTCCTGAGGAGAACCCCTAAAACAGAGGGTTCGAAACGCGTCGACCATGCGTTTGTTATACCAAACAAACTTGGTTAAATTAGTGACTGCTTTCGTGCACTGTTAATTGGTTGTGGATTTAAAGAATTATTGATTTGATGTATTAGTGCACTTGAAAGACTCTTTGGTCTAAAATCCTTTGTTGTTTGGGTGTTACCCCTGGTTTTTCTAATTGATTGTACAGTTTTTCTTTGCCAGGATGAGGTTTTTGGGTATGGTTGTGATGTAGTATGGGTGTAAATGTTGTGAATCAGGTATGATAGTAGTGTTTAAGAATGTTTAAGAAAGTGTGATTAGTTTGCATTACGGATGATCTGATTGAATAGATTATGAATGTTTTCTATTATTATTATTGCTCTATGAAGTGTTGAAGTATTTCAATATATTTTTTATGAACTTAAAAAAACCAAAAGATTGTTTAAATAAAGCTAAAATAATCTAAATATATATCAGGGTGTCATAGATTTTATTTCTGTGCACCATTAAATTGAATATTGGATATAACATCAGTACTGGCAATTTGTTGTTCTGTTGTATGTGAGGCTCAGCCTTACTGATTGGAGCCAAGACCCATTTCTGTTCTTTACTATATGACTAAAGCATCCCTGTCCCCATACGCTCACTTACTGGTTCCTTCTTGATACTAAATCCAAAGCTTAGAAATGCCAGCAATACACTTTGCCTGTCTGCTGAGGCAGTCTCTCGGTCTGCATCTTGTGTCATGCTTTACCAAGGGTGATCCAAAGACCTCACAGTCACACACTTATATTCAACATGGAATCACACTACCCGTCGCAATGTCAAATTGCCACTCACTCGGGGATGTCAGCACAGTACCCAGGCAAATCTTGGCACCAGAAATTTGCCTGAGTGAGGGCGGTAGAGCAGGAAAAAGATCTGCCCTGTACCACAAATCAGGAAAATGGCATGATGCCACCATCGCTCCATGATTATGTCCTGAGAAGGAAGCTTGGCAGGACCCTCCAGGCCATTTCTAGGATTTCTGAGCCTTACACAGCCTAAGCCTCAGAGGACACATGATTGTCGTGTGCACCGGAGATATACATCAGGATATCAGTCAAACTAGAGTTCAGTTTACTCAGGGTAGGGGTGCATATCTGTAAAACCATGCAGGGATCATTTCCATCCTCACCCCACACAGCTAACCAACTCACACTCTTTGACCTCATGGATACCTAGTCCTCTGTTCATATATTCAAGCTGCAAGATGGAAGGCCCCATTTAAACACCTCTGGGTCTCTTGAGCACCATTCAGTATTCTTTGCTGCCTTTACCTTGTCAACCTCGTGGCATACCCTTATCTGTTGATCCCCTGCCTGCATAGGAAGCAGTAATACAATGAAACGCTGGTCCTCGCGGGGGAAGTGTAAGCCTAAACCTCATTGGCAACTCAAAACAGACCATTATTTTTTTTTTCTGCAAAAATACAGACACATTTATTTGTTGTACAGAATAACTCGTTGATGAAAACACACATTGCAACCCAAATAAAGGTGTTCCAAAAGAACGATGTAGTGCAGGTGAATGAGTGAACTAAAGTGCGCTGATGCTACATAAATGCATAAATAACTGTTACCACGACTCGTACTGCGACTACACCTACTGTATGTTGTACAAGTTGTAGTGGTTGCATTTTTCAGCATTGATCCCTGGTATGTACCCTGAAAATGTATAATTGCCCTAATGCTTTTTAAGCATGAAAATCAATAAAGTATGTTTAAAAAACAAATTAAAAAAATAAAGTGCACTGGTGCTACATGAGTGCATTTATACAAAACTAAGAGCAGTCCTCTATCTGACACATTGCACCAAGAGTAATGATAATAAGTACTGCTCATTCTCTATTTTTAGGCTAATACGTCATATTGGTCCTGATGATGACCCTTTGTAAATAATCTCACTGGGGTATGAGTTTGAATTTCAGTAGAAGGAGAATGAATATTAGTCTGTGTATAACCGGAGAGCACAAGGATGACTTGTATGAGGGTGTAGGGGGTGAGGGGGAAGCATTGAGGTTGGATGTTGTGGCTGTACAATACATTGAATAAAGGTCTGTATATGTTGCATTTATATGATAATTAATATATGTATTGTTTGCAACAGTGAAGAACCAAGTACATACTAGAGAGGCTAGAAGAGAATACAAGAAAGCATTAATAGCGAGAAAGGCCACACTAAAAGTAGAGGCATGACGCACTCTGGCGGAAGCCTCGGAAAATCGAGATTCCTCTGCTTTTTGGAAAGCAGTAAATGCACCCTTTTTGGCCGGTAAGGATATAGCAACTGTCAAGATTGCTATTACCGAATTGGAATGGATTTCACACTATTCAAAACTGTTTGGCAAATCAGCAATAGACACCCAGTGTACTATGTCAAATCCGACTGACCCCCTGAATTTAACTCTTGATTTCACCCTTAGTGAGGTTATCATAGCAACAAATTCTAGTCTGGGCGGTAAAGCTCCAGCTCCTGATGGTATCCCGGTGGACCTTTTTAAATTCAACTTAGAATTATGGGGGCCACTTTTAACACAGGTTTTTAATGCATGCTGCTCACGAGGTCTTTTATCAAACTGGTATGAATCCGTAATTGTGCCAATTTTTAAAAAAGGCGACAGGACGAATCCATCGCGTTTCCGGCCCATCTCGCTGCTGGATTCTACAATTAAGGTTATTGGGAGAGTGCTATTAGATAGAATGCAGGCATGGGCGGAGGAACATGCCATTATAAGTGATCTTCAATATGGCTTCCATAAGGGCATGGGCACAGTCGAACAGTGTCTAAATTTAAATATATATATAATAGATAAATATACTAGGGCAAAAGGGGGAACATTATTCATGACCTTTGTTGATTTACAGCAGCGATAATGGGCTTGATAATATGCCGCAGAGAATTCCAATAGAAGCCCATGTTGACACCAGAACATGGGCTTCTATGGGAATTCTCAAGGACATATTATCAAGCCTATTATCGCCGCTTTATACAGCCATATATCTCCCTAACTATTGGCAATTAGGACCGTTTCCTGTTGACACGCTTCAGACTGAACATCCTGTATACATCCCTAAGTTTGCCCGAACTAAATGACTGGTCTAAAGATTTATGTAAATGCCTATGTGATGATGTCGCTATTCAGTCAACTATCCACATATTATTGTTCTGTCAATACTGTGTGAGACCGAGAAAGAGATGGAATATCCCTGTATTGCAGAAATTTGGACTGGGACAATGTCGCCCTGCATTATTGGCTTTGCAATGTCTGGACGAAGTATATGTCGTTGCCGCTGTTATAGCCTTTTCAAAAAATGTTTTTAATTATCGTAAATCTATGTGTATGTGATCTGATTTTATTTAAGTACCCAACATCTGTATAATGTAGCTATGACATGATTTTGTCCCACAATGGAGTTTTTATATTCTGTCAAATGTACTGTGCTTTTATGGTTATTTTTATGATAACCGAATAAAGATCTGTGATTGTGATTGTATTGTTTGCAAAAATATTTTTTTTGTAATGAAGCTATGTTTGGGAACATTGTCTCTTCCTTTACATGGTTGAGGGACTGTGCGTATGTGTTTGTCCTGAGGAAGGCGAAACTAAAGATTTGAAACAACCGAAGACTGCATCAAATGGTTTATTATGAGTTGCTGTTGACGCTTTGCAAAGTACGCTAATGAATTATGAAATCAAAAATCTGCAATGATGTGAATAGACAGAATCTATTTTGTGTGGTGTTGTGCATCCTTTTAAATCTATTAAACGATAGGGAGGTTTGTGTGCTTTTGGCATGATTGTGTCCTTATTTTTAAGCTGTTGACTGTGCGCATTTTAAGACTATATACTTTTATTAGACTTATTTTGGCAATTGCTATAAAAGCGGATATAACAATTAGCAAACAATAAAAAATTATTAGATCATTAAAATCCGTAAAAATCATGAGATATCGAATAGTTAAAAAGAGGGACATAAGAATAAGAACAAACAGCATAAGAGGGCAACATCACAGCAATTTGAAGTATGTGGCATAATTCAATTCAGAGCACCTAGACATAATTTGGACTTTAATGTCCGCTGGAAGTTCGTATTCAAAAGCACCATGCAATTTATAAAATCACAGGAAACTGCAAAATGCAACATAAGAACACACAGGTTCTGGGCACTAGGCATTAAGCAGCAACAGGGCTACCCTTTTCTGTCTATGTCTACACATATTTGTGAGGTTGCCAAATATGACAGAGGTGCCCACCCCCTGACGTGACATACTTCAAATAGGTTGGTTGTAATTGAAGCACTTGGTGGAGAGTGCTTGTCACAGCCCTGAATCCAGCTTGGAGAGGAGTCAGGACTCCTACATCCTCATTCCAGCCTGCAGCTGCTCAACAGAATGTGACTAAAGAGCCTATGTCAGCTGTTGAGAACACTGATAGGGCAGTAATTTGACAAGACAAACCTAAGCCCCTTCTTATAGATTTGGGCTATTTCAGCCTATCCAGGTTCACTGCATGGAGAGCCCATTCATGATATTATTGAAGAGAAGTGCAAACAAAGGGCACCAAAACTTCTTCTCTTCTTTAGACAGGTCCCCAGGCACCTTATCAAGCCCCAGCGGTTTCCCTGGTGTGATCCAATCAATTGCCACGGCAACTTCGATCGCGGAGAAAGGGCTGGCATTCTGGTGAGACAAAGCTGCTGCAGTTGTGATACCAGATGATTGACACTCCTTTGTCCATTCCCCTGGGCTACCTGAGCCTTCTGTATGTGTGGTCTAGGTCACACCCTCACGTGGCCTGCTAACTAGTCTCACGTGGCTTGCTAACTAGACTGAGACATGGCCCACTCATTCATTCCCAAGTCATGGGAGGACAGTCCTGAGAAATGTTGGACCCAAGTGGCAGCTGTTATATTACTGCATATAGAGGCTGTGGGGTCTAGTCCCTCATTAACCACAATTTGCCAGAAGGAGCAACGGTCTTTTCTCTTAGATGCAGCCAGCAATGTCTCCCATCTAGCTATCTCATGATCTTGTTTGTTCCTGACAAATGCAGCTTTATAGAAAGCTCTAACTTCCTGGATTACGGCTCTTGCATTCCTTGAGAACGGCCATCAGGGCCTGCCTCGTTAACCCGACATGCCTTTGACTGTATGAGCCCGTTTTGGAGGAGTCCTAGCTTCTACCAAAAAAAAAGCCCCTTGATGTTGCAAAACAAGGAATTATCGGTGTCAGTACGGTTTTCCCATGAAGATCCTGCAAGTGAACTTCCTCCAAAGGCCAGGACTGCTTCCAAAGCTGCAGTAGTGGCTGCATACAGCTGGGCAGGTATAGTAGGAGTAGCAGCAAAAGCACCCGATCTCAGCCTACTCAGCCTACGTTGATTTTTTGTTGGCAAAAGCCTCCTATCTAGGGGTTCTAGGCAGTGGCGGCTGGTGTTAAGGGGCGTAGGGGGCGTTGGCCCACATACCAGCATCGTAGAAAACTAATGGGAGAGAATGAACACCAGTGGAGCAGTTTAAAGAAGTGCTCACTGCTTGGAGCTCCCCCGAAACTTGAAAGTTAAACTATGTAAAACAAATATATATTTCTACTTACTTATACTTCGTTCCGGAGTCTTCCTGCATAATATGCACATGTGCAAAAGCTGGGCGAGAACTATTCCTCGCCCTGGAGGCACAAGCGAGGAGCGAGGAGGCGGGTGACATCAGCCTTGTGGGAGTGGCTGAAAAAGGCAGCAGTAAATGGGTTTCAAATGGGGCGATAATGAATTGGCCCAGGGCGCGGTCAGTGGAGTGCCATTCAGAGTAATGGGAAGGGGCAGGGCTCGCTCACAGTGCACTGAGTGCAGGGGGTGGTAACAATTACAGCACTGCTTTCGCCTCCGTAAATGAGGCTTTCTCATTGGGTAAGGCTGAGGCGACCGGGAGTGGCTATCCATTTAGTTTCAGTTTGGCACGCAGCTCCTAATTCCGTGAGGGGTGTGTTTGTTGCTGGAAAAAGGCGCCTGCAGCCGTGGTTTCAAACGACACGACACGTGCAGGTAAGCCTTTTCCCTTTTTTTGAACCCCAGGACTCGGCAGACCTGCTGTTAAATGTCGGATCCTGAGCCCTCTGCTTGATGCATACCCAAGCACACACTCGACATTGTAGGGTACTTAAATGTTCCACTTCCAGCGCATGGTTTGGCTTCCTTTCGTCCCCCCTGCCGACAAGACAGAATAGTTTTCCCACCCACTCATATCTGTGTGATATAACTAGGGAACAGGTTAATTTCTAAAGATGTATTTCATTAGCCAGCGGTTTAATTAGAGGATTAACAACCGCTGCAAAGGGCTATATCTGTTGTTAACGGTTACGGCCCTCTCCAGTTGTAGGCCTGAGAGGCAGCCAGGGCCTATAATGAGGAAGATAACCTTTAGCTACCGGTCTAGCGTGAGACATAAGGGCTGTAATGCTATTACAAGATTATGAACCGTGCGCCCTTTCCTTACATTATCGGGATTGTAATGTGGGGGTTGAGGCGCGGGCGGGGTCGCCTCTAAGCTCGTCCACCGTTATGTAACTTACCAGCAATTTGTTCACATTTTAGGTTTCTGAAAAATCGTCTATTTTCATTTTTACCATTGCCTTTCTCACCGTTATGTAACTTACCAGCAATTTGTTCACATTTTAGGTTTCTGAAAAATCGTCTATTTTCATTTTTACCATTGCCTTTCTATCTGTATCTGCTTTAATTATCAGTCCTTGGTCATTAAAAGACTGCTTCAGAACACCTTTAAAGGGCTTTCCTCAAATAATTACTGTAATTTTTGATTGCCATTTAACCTTTCTGACTCCATTCCTTAACTCATGCAGTTGAATTTAGATGATGACATTACTTAAAATCCTGTACTACTAATGTGTTGTATCGCTATCTGCAAAGCTATCGCTGTATAGAGGCATGCTGTCATCTCTTTAGTTAATTTTTTTTTTTTACAGAGTTTTATATAGCGCAAACTTGACCCGAATCAGGTATCAAAGCGCTTTACATAGCACCAGTTGCATTACATGAGGACACATTCATTTGTGTTAGGCACAGGGAGTTTAAGTGATTTGCCCATTGTTGCAGGGTCATTGCCGAGACTCAAACCCAGTTCCCCAGATTCGAGGTCGACCGCCGTAGGAGTTAGGCAAACTCCTCTCCCCAATGCATTGCTTTGACCAGAAACCGACATGTAGAATTGTAATAAAGACACTTTATCTCTTTAGCGCCTCACCTCTTTTTTATCCTCTTTAATTTCCCCTCTAATAAATAGAAGCTTTGCCTAAGCAGTGTAATCCCCAAATTGTGAGTGAACCTGCCATTATTGATGAGCTGAAACCAGCCCTGCAGAACACAAGGCTCGTGCCGTTTGGAGCACACTGTCGAAAATATATTACTAGAGGATAGTGCAGTAGCGCACTGTCATTCATAAATAGCACATTTCCACTGATATAGGCATTACATTTTCTCAATCATGCAATTCTATGGATAAATATTATAAACCAATAATTTCTCCACTCTTTTTTAAAATTTATATTATAAATAACTCTCCCGAATGATAGTCGGGCTCGCTCACTTCATGACGTAACACTCATCCCTGACTTGTACGCCCTACCACTTTCAAATGTCACCAGCCGCCACTGGTTCTAGGTCATGAGGTTGAATACTAGAGCCTAGCGAGCTCAAGGTGAGGTTCAAGACATTGTGGTTGCTGTCCTGCCTAGAAACCACCTCCATGTCAATTACTTGTGCCCACAGCCTGACATCCATCAATATATAATCTATGCGTCTAGCCCCACCCTGGAGATTGAAGGTGACCACCCCCTCTTTATCTGATGGTGTTCTCTCATTGCAGGGTCTCAGGCCCTTATTGAGGATAAAGGTATTTAATGGCAAGACTGCTGAAGACCATTTTTTTTAATCGGGTGGAGTATAAATTACGGAATTAACCATACCTCATCATCCTCTCCGCTAAGTGTGCTGGTGGAAATGCCATGGGGTTCAAAATTAAAATTAGAATCCCCCGCCACAGTCTAAAATCACCAGCCAGGAGAGACGAAAGATGCACATTGATTATATCAATACCAGCTAAACCAACCATGTTACCATTGTGCCTAAAATAAACATTATACAAACGTAATGGAAACACATCCGGAAATTCCAAGACTACACATAGCACATCAGGGGACCTAAGATCGGTATCTTTGAAAGTACAAGTCAAAGTAGTTCTGCGCCAAATTGCAAGGCCCCTCGATGGTCTGCCCTTCCCTGAGGAATAAGCATGTCGGTAAAAACTAGCAAACCCAGTCCTTAACTGTGGCGTAACAGCCCATGTTTCCTGGAACATACATCGATCAAATTGGTCCACAAAACAACACCACTCTGGGCATGTCAGCTTATTGTTGATATCAACAAGGTTCCAGGAAATATGTTTGGTAGGGGGAAGGGACAGGGCAATAGAGTCACATCCAGTGGAAACACAGGGAGCAGCAGGTACAGTAAGTTGAGAATTATTAGGTGCATGTCACTTCAACAAATCATCATGTCTAGGGACTTTAAGTACACATAAAATAAGCTACACAGGTGTGGACTACAGAGAAGTCATAGGACCAATTTCAACCTCTCTGTTAACCAAGGATCCAGAGTCCCTCAGTGGATCCAGGTGTGGTGTAGTCAATCATTTGCATCTAAACCACCAAGCGGAAGGTATCTATTAAAGGTACAAATACTTGGGAGGCCAAATAGTTCCAGTTGATAGATTCTCTCTTCCCTCGTTACAGGTCGACTGTGTCGGCTAGATAGGCTGGTTAAGCTTGGTTTATAAAAGTAGACCAGTTGGATGATACTGATGGGTGATCTCACACAGCTGAACCCGATCCAAAGCATAATCCCAGAGCCAATCCGACGGTGTGCCAGTTCTGGATTCCTACATTTAAAGGTCACACAATCTCCCTTGAAGGATTTAAGCGAATGGCCAATCCACCTGATTCTCCTCACTAGGCAACCTCACAACCTCAGAATCATCCTGGACTATGAACCCAAAATGGACCACCTGATAAATGCTGTCACCTCCGTCTGCTACCACTCCCTCCACCTCCTCTGAAAGACCCTCAACTGGATACCCTCGAACACAGGAAAACAGTCACCCCCCCCTCCCAGCACCTCAAGACCCTATGGGTGAGTAGTGTGCTTTACAAGCCCTGATTGATTGATTAATTGACTAGTAATATATCTTTGTACTTGGGCATAGTAAATGCGGTATTCCGTGGGAACCAATAGCAAACATTGTTTTTCAATTCTGGGTATCATTCCTCTTTATCAGTTGATGAAATGGCACTCCTAACAGGACTGCAACATAGGGGAAACATTGGGGTGGCAAGTCCACAGTCTACTGAATTTGTACAGACTTGGTCATAGACGGAAATCTGCTACCAGAGAGGGCCTCAACAAGCCTCTTGTCCCCGGGTTCAGCTATTGCTTTTCTGAGTGAAGTAGCGACCACTTGCCCTATTGTTGTAGTTGGTAAGAGAGTTGAGGAGGCAGGTGGCTATGTGGAGGGCAGGGCATCTGGACAGTGTTGCTGTTGTTAGTATTAATGCTGGGACCACTGCTGGTGGATACCTGAGTAGGTGAGTGAGAGGGAACTGTTGGTGACGAGGGATGTTCACCTTATGGGATGAATCCCGAATTACTCCTTCTAAAGTGCTCATCCCATCTGCAAGTGGATCAATTGCAGATGTTACTGTAGATTTGACTTGGTCCAAGACTGCTTCCTACATTAACCTAGAGCCATCCACATTTGCTTCAGGATTTTTGGTCAGCACCAGCTCTGCATGAGGAGGGCACAAATTTACAAGTTTTCGGGTTCTGGAGGAGAGGCGAGTGGAAGGACCCAACTTTTTCGAGATTCCAGTAGTGACTCCTGCTTGGGATTTCCTCCTCTTCCTTGCAGAAGATTTGCACATGCTAGTGGGTAAGGGCAAGTCAAAAGCGCTCGAAGATAACCCTCTACCCAGGGTCGTCGGAGAAACATAGCTTGAACCCTCTGTGGGAGTAATACTATTTACATAACTTGTGGAAGCAACCTCAGGGGCATCATATGATAACGTCTGAGTGATTGATAGTGATGGCTCCAGGCAATGTGTTATAAAACTAGGCCTTTCTCCCATGTCGAGGGACAATTTCCTCATTGACTACAATAACTGCCCATTCAAAAATGAATCTAGTGTTGTACCAGCTATAGGGCTACTCACAATGTTGTCCTTTGCTGCAGCCCAATTTACGCTTTCCCATGGTCACAATTGGAGTAAATTCCTGAGACGGCTATCTCCGGAAAGTCGCAACCCCTTAGAGCATTTTGGGCATTTCCGGTCCTCACGGGTGGAAAAGCCAGCTGGTGCAGTACAACAGCAGGAAGGGTCTTTCCCCCAGTATTGATGTCAGATAAGGTCAAATGACAATAATAATAATAGGGCAACAGGACACCCTGGCAACAGTTTAGTGCAAAAAAATCTGCTGTTAAACCAGCAATCAAAAACAGCAGCATGGCAACAACAACCAGAATTGACCACTTACTTCGTCCCCCTGATCTTGCTGAAGCCGCCGCCTCCACCCACACAAACCAAGGACCATAGAGAATGGAAAAAGATTAAAAATAGTGGCTGACCTCAGTGCTCAGATTTGGTGGTCCATTATTAGCCTGCTCGCTTGTTGGTGGCCTGAACTACAAGCCCCCCTCTACAGCTGAGAGGACAGCCACAGCTGGAGAGACTGGGAGGACTGCCATGGCCAAGGCAGCCAAGAATACTGCACAACAACCAGATGCAAAACAGCAAGCACAGCACCTGAAGCTGCCACCCGCAGCCCTAACTGTCCTGCTGTACACCCAAACTCTCCCACTCGGTTAGATGGCCAGGTACAGTGGCGGCAGTTGGGAGCAGCAACGGTGCCGCAACAGTGCTGATGGCTGGGGAGATTCAGAGAAAGTCGACCTTGCCCATGGATCAAGGGTCAGGTGGGTGTAATAATTGAGCAGCGTGAGAGCGGAATGAGCCTAGAATGAGCAACCGCAGAACTTAGGCCATCAATTCAGTTTCCAAAAATGAGCAGCGGTAAGCAGCTGCAACCTTCCTTCATGGCTCCCTCTCCACGTGTGTGCAGGCAAGGGCACAGCATCAGGGGGAGGAGCATTAAAATAATACACAAATGATAATTTGATGGCTTTTTGGAGCTGAAGATAGTGTTTTTTCATGCAGCCAGTAAAGTAAAGCTATGGGAACACTGTATGTAAGGAGGACTGCAAAAGATGTTAGCGTGGAAATAGGAGAACTGGATTTTCATAATAATACCTGGTTGCATCAGTGGTGTTGCAAGGTTGCTAGTAGTGCTAATTCAAGCAATGAAAATGAACAGCCAACCCTTGGGCTGGTATCAAAAACAGTTTTGACAGGGTAACCTCAATGCCTTTCTGTTCATTCCACTATCACTTTTGGCTGTGGGTACTATATCTGAGCAACACCATACATGCAGTGTGATGCTGAGTAAGTGCACCACCCACCTCTACTCTATGACTCAATACTGTCAGCACTATTATTGAATCTATATTGTTCCTATACAACAAAAATATTACCTACTGCCATTGCAGTTCCCTTACATTGCAGCAAAGCCGCAAAGACTTATCCTCATGACCTTTGTGTACTTCCTGCAAAAACTACAAAACCTTTGCAAAATGTTTAAAAGCACTTTTGCATATACATCTGGACTGCTGTCATTCTTTTAATAAAGCTTACTCCACATTTGCACCATTTTCTATGCCATGTAATTTGACAGGTCTTTACCTCACAAGGTTTAAAAAACCGACTCGGAAACACTACACAGTGTATGTGTTAACCTTCAAAATGGTACTCCCATCTATATCTTTTAAAAACAGAAGGTGACAGCAGAAGTAAAGTAACATTTTTAAAAGATGCGAAGTGTTGCAGCTTTTACAAAATAAAAAAGTGGATGACGTCTATGACTCAGTTTGGTGTAACACCGGCACAGATCAGAATCGAGGAGCGGACTCAGTGATCTCAGCTTCATCTTTTCTGAATCACATTCCAGTCCTGAAGAAGGAGAACACTCAGCTACTTTTGGGTAAAATCAAATCAGGATCTCCTCTAGATCCAGCACTCCCATATCTTACTCAAGGGTTTGGAATCCATTCTACCCACCGCAGTAGAGCTACTCACATTTTCACTAGATTCCGGGACTATCCCAAAGGAGTGGAAGCATGCAATCATTAGGCCCCTGCTGAAGAAACCCTATCTAGATCAAACTATGTTGGGCAACTTTCTCCTTTTCTTTCTACTACCGGCCCTAGGAAAATTACTTGAGAAACATGTCAACCATACGTTATCCCAATTTCTGTAGGAGAACAACTATCTACATCAGACACAGATGGGTTTACGACCAAAACATAGCACAGAACTGGCTCTTCTGATGGTCACTGAGGAGCTCAAATGCATCCTGGACCAGGGGAGGCCCTTCCGCAATCCTGCTCTTGGACCTAAGCATGGCATTTGCCACCGTAGACCAACCAATTCCAAGGAAAGGGCTAACAAATGGGTGGCACAGATCCAGTTGGAAGATGAGAGGTTAACAGCAGAGCCCCAGCAAATAACTGAGGCATTAGCGGCACATTACAAAAAGGTATACACGCCAACAGCAACAACCACGATAGTAGAGAATCTGGAATTTCTCAAAGACATAAACATGCCCTACTGCGGCTGGGGCTCTAGAAAAAGACCTGGCACCGGAAGAACTAATGCTGGCAATAGGCGCACTGCACAAGGGTAAGGCTTTAGGGCCAAATGGAATTCCGGTGGAATTCTATAAGAAAGCAGCACCTCAAATCGTACCACACTTATTGAATATGTACACATAAAGTTTAGAAAAGAGAGTCCTGCCCAGAGACCAGCACCTGGCTACCATAGTGGCAATTCACAAACCTGGCAAACCACAGCATGACTGTATGTCGTATAGGCCGATCTCCTTAATCAATGCTGAATCTAAAATACTGGCAAAGACACTAGCCATGAGGCTACAGCTAGCCACAGTGATCTACCCTGATCAGTCAGGATTTATGCCAAATCGGAACACTGCCCCTAATTTGCGACGTCTACACAGTGTCATCGCGCGCAGATCTACTATAGAGGAAGACGCAGTTATTCTGTCGCTTGATGCACGAATGGCGTTCGACCTAGTTGAATGGCCCTTCTTAGTTGCAGTCCTTCGACACCTGGAATTCGGTCCAAAGTTCTGCGCATGGGTCCAGTTACTCTATACACAGCAATTGGTGCAGGTTGTAGTGAACGGCCATATATCGTCCGACTTCCTGTTGGGTAGGGGGAAACGGCAAGGCTGCCCCTTATCACCGCTCCTCTTTGCACTAGTATTGGAGCCTTTGGCCGCCTGGATACGTCAAGACCCAGTTATCCTCGGTTTAAAATGGGCCATGGGATGGGAAGATCGCATCTCGCTATATGCGGACAATATACTACTATACCTGGCATTCCCGGCGCATTCGATTAATTGCCTGTTGGATATTTGCTCATCATATGGGTGGGTCTCCGGCTATACCATAAACTGGGCAAAAGTGGCTCCTTTATGTGCTTCGCGGCTCCCCCCATTGCTTCCACGGGGATGCAAAATACAGATAACGGATAGAGGTTTTAAATACCTAGGGGTATACATAACACACGATAAAAGACAATTCATTGCTGAAAACTTCACACAGCCCCTGATGCGATTTTGTCGCACGTCAAGCATTGGCATTCACTACCGCTAACGCTTCTGGGGAGAGCAGCCCTCTTTCAAATGATAGCGCTCCCCAGATCCTTATACACACTGCAGAATACACTGTCCCAGTCACCCGAGCATATTTTACAGTGATAAATGCAGAAGTAACCAGTCTGCTATGGGATGGCAGAACGCCACGTATAGCAATGAATAAACTGACAAGAAGTTGGTATGACAATGGCATTGCCCTCCCCAACATCAAAGTATATTATTGGGCCTCGCAGCTCGTGGTCATAAATCAATGGCTTCATGTACCCCAAGACGACCCAGCATATCGCATGGATAGACACCTCCTAGAAACAGCAGGGATTATGGGTGCACTGTACAATAAGATTAGGAGAGACAATCTCACAGGTCCAACGGCATACACTATCCAAATCTGGTTTGAGGCACAACGAGCACTGGGATGGGAGGGAGTAATAACACAGGCCATGCCATTATGGGACACGAAAAGATTAGGTACACTGCGCAAGACCAAAGGTTTTCGGCAGTGGGACTTGATAGGAATCTCAAGGTTGGGAGATCTGTGGAAGAAAGGAGAAATGGTCACATTTGCCCACTTACAGGTCACGTATGGACAAGCAAAAACAGAAACGTTTTGTTACATACAAATCAGACACGCACTCAAGGCAATGATTCCACCGGGAACACAGCTTGCAGAATACTCCCCACTGGAAGATAGGCTCCTCACAGATCACCTCAATAAAAAAGCCATCTCCCAAACCTATCGGAAAATAATAAATAACCAGCCAGACCCCACCGAAGCCCAGAAAACCAAATGGGAATCAGAGGCAGGTGAGTTTGATGACATAGAATGGCAAGAAGCGCTTGCGTCCCCTAAAGAGGTGGCGATATCGTCTAAACTTAACTTGGTACAATTAAAAATCCTACATTACACTTACTATACACGGACGCTCCTATACAAAATTGACCGGACGGCACACCGCTCTGCCTTCGACAATGTGGTGCAGAGGGCACACTCATCCACACCCTCTGGCTCTGTTCAGAGATTGCACGTTACTGGAGGGCGGTTATGCGCACAATTTCGCAAGTCACGACGGTTACGGTTCTCCCAGAAACAAAAATATGCCTCCTTAATATATGGGAGCCCACAGATCTCAACCATACAGCACAAGACTGGGTGACGCTAGGCATGATGCTGGTAAAGCATAATATAGCACAACACTGGGGATCCAGACAAACTCCTACCCTTCATCAATGGTGTAAAGACATGGACAATGCCATGACAGTGGAGAAATCAGTCTATATTCACAGAGGGTGCCCCAAAAAATGGACGCGGAAGAGGAAGGTTGAATGCCTACCGTGGAAATATATGTGAACCCCCACATGAGGATTCATTGTCAGAAGTCAGTGAATGACTGGCCCAAAACAAAAAGAGGATGCGAGATATTATGTATTTTGATTGCCCACAAGCTGATGCCAGCACAGAACACCTCCCGATAATAAAGTCTGCCAGTAGGCCATTGAATAGCGTATTAAACCACTATATATGTACCATCAAATTAAATCTCCCTGTAATCAATGCTTATATTACTCAAAATGTCAATGAAAATGTTATTTAAAAAAAAGATATGAATCAGTAAAGGCCTCACTGAAACTGCTTCCCTAGCTGCCCATTGATGCCAGGTAAAAGTTTAAATCTCTCTGCTTGACTCACAAAGTCATGAATGGCAGGAGCCCGCTTAAAACCTCACCTCTCCATGTGTACCGAAGAGATGTCTTAGGTCCTCACAAGACCGCCTCATGGGAACGCTAAGAACTAAGTGGCAGATTTACAAGAAGGTGCCGCAGTGTGGCACCTCAAGCCCTTTGACTGTGCCATGCTGTGGCACGTTCAGAGCACAGAAATGCGACATATTTACAATGATATGTCGCATTCCTGTGCCCTGCGCTGGTGCACAAACAGCTGCCATGAGCCGATGCCGGCACCCTTACACCATGGTGCAAGGATGCCTGCGTCATGGGGAGATTTATTTGTGCAGGAAGGGGTACCTTCCTGCACAAAAACAATCACTTCAGGCATTTTCCTCCTTCAATGTGTGCTGTAGAATGCAGCACGCATTAAAAGAGGAGAAAACGAGGAGAAATGTTTTCATTTCTCCTCGTTGCGCCTCGCTGCGCCACCCCTAGGGTGGCATAGCATACAGACGCATTTCCAGGTTTACGAATCCTCGTAAATCCGGAAATGTGTCTTGTTCCATGGGTATTGCTTGGCAACACCCACAGCAACACCCATAGAACGCCCCTTTCACGCAAAGTGCTGCGTGTAAAGGGGGCATATTTACAAGGACAGGAAAAGCCACACAGGGTGGCTTTTCCTGTCCTTGTAAATATGGGGCAGTGAAATGCGCTGCCCTCCCCTTCCAGCTCAGCATCAGAGCGGGGTACCGACGGAGAGAGCGGTGCCTCCTAACCTGAGCGGTTGCCAGGTGAGGCGAGGTGCACACCCACAACGTATCGGGTAAACCATCCAGAACTATTCTCTATAGATCTTCCTGGACCAACAGCAGGGTTCAGGTTGTATAGTTACTGATTCTTCTTTGTTAGATTTGCACGACAATACTAATTTTTGCAGTAGCTTTCTTTTGGTCCTGACGAAAGCCTGGATAGAAAAATCCGTTGGCTGAAACATGTAGACCAGTTTTCTACTACAGTTATTTGTTCAAACTGTTAAAGCACTGTTTTTACTTTTTGACATCAAGGCAGCACCTTAATAAACTACTTTTGTGCCTTGCTAGTTAATTTTAAACAGCACTTTTTCTTTATCACCTGCACTGCAAACATCACCCTGAACCATCACTTATTTTTGTGTCCTTCACTATAAGAGTAACATACTGTTATATGCATCTGGGACATACATTGAACCAATATCTACATAATCCAAGTAGAGGACGGTTCTCTGTTAAAGTTCCGGGTTCCCAGATGATGAAGCGAGCCACTTCGAGTGGGTGATGGGAACCCTTTTTCTGTATATGCACTCATTTTTCAGTTTCATAGTAGCGTTAAGGTCACACATAGTATTTGACTCACAGTTTTCATTATATATATTATGCAGTGAAATGCGCTGCCAGTGCATCACGAAAAGTGATGTAGGGGCAGCGCAAGGGGCTTGTAAATCTGCCCCTAACAGATCAAAAAGGTGAGGCAGATCATTTTCACACCTGGTCCCAAAGCTGTAGAACTCCATGCCCCAGGAGCTGAGATTGCTTGAAAAAGAACCTAGCTTCAAGAAGAAGATCATGGCATGGCTGTTCTCACAATAGCTGTCCAATCACGTACCCGCGCCTTCAACTTGCTCACCAAACACTTGGAAGGCCTGGGCAGCCAATGCGCTCTTTAAAAACCCAACCATAAACATAAACATTTTTTAACTTGAAACATCTATAATTGTAAGTATCATTTCATGTGTGGTAAAAACTGTGCTTGGGTTCAGGAGAAAGTGAAGCTGAAAAATTTCAGGAATTACTTGTAAGTCAATAATGAGAAACTAAGAGGCATATTTATGAGGCCTTTGCGCCGCCGGAGCATCAATTTTTGTCATGTTCTGGCAGCGCAAATTTCAAAATAATATCTATGAGGTCACACAAATCCACTTTGCGGAGCATCGAGTGGCCTCATAGATGAGGAGTAAAGCAAGGCAGCACAAATCGCTGCGTTGCCTTACTCTGTGCTCGGGAGGTGTTCCATAGGCGTTGCAGTGGGTGTTTCCATGCAACACTCATGGATTTTGACGCTTCCTCAGATTTACAAGACCATGTAAACCTGGGGAAGTGACAAAACCTGATGCCTCCTGAGGTGAGATGTAACAAGGAGAAATAACTTTATTTCTCCTCGTTTATTCCTCTTTCCATGTGCGCTGCGTTCTGCATCACACATAGAAAGAGGAAATCGCATTCTCAGGATTATTTTTGTGCAAGAAGGTGCCCCTTCCTTCAAAAATCAATCCTGCCAACATACAAGGGTGCTTGTGTTGGCGCTAGGCTGCCGAAACGGTGCCAGAGCCGGGAGAAAGAACAGTAATGCGCAGTATTGGAAAATTACGGTGCATTCTTGCCCTTTCACTTTGATGTAGGGCAGCGTAGCAAGGTGTCTTGCCGTTCAGCCCTACACCAAATCCCCATAAATGAGGCCCTAAATATATGCATGTTTGCATAACAAAAACTTTGCACACCCCTTGTTAGGGGGACACTCCATCTGGCCATATGAGGGTGCTCATGAAATCTACCAGTTCCACCTGTGATGGCCCTGCTCCAGTTTATACCATGACTGCACAGTTATGTAGTAACAGATGCATTTAGAAAATGGTATATTTAGATTTAGCGACAAACCAGACACTATTTTTAGGTTCCTATTCCATAGCTTCCAAGGTTTGAGACTGCTAATGTTTGACATTTTCATAGCTTGTATACTTAGGCTTGACATTCAACAACCAAATGTGTGACAGTTAAGAGTGATACTTTCTTGCGAGTAAAATCAAGCAAGGAAGTCGATGGAGACAGAAAAATATCAGAAGTTACGCCCATATTATGAGCGACGAGAAATGTAAGAAAATCTTGAGACTGCTGCAAAGCACCTGAAATGGAAGGGAACTAACCTCTTTCTTTCATGCATTTAATTTGTTTTATAGCGGTCCTCATACCAGTGTAGGGCGTCAGAGCACTTTGCAACCACACATACATTATACAGAGACAACGAATCATGTATGTAAGTGTCTAGAGGTAATGTTGCTTAAAACAGTGAGGATTATAAATTGTGGGAATCACGTCATCCATACTACTAGGCAGTATATTTTAAAAGTGTTTAGTCTAGAGAAGCACAGACCCAGGATTTAAAAAGTATCACAGTGATTGGCTTCACTATAAAAATAAAGCATTTCTACCAAAACGAACCCCCTTTTAGCAACATTAGGATAATGAAAGATTGAGGGGGTAAAATAATATTCAAACTTATACCATACAGTTAAACTGCAGCTCCTTGAAGTCAGTTCATATGTAATTGTGCTATACTAGAATTGTATCTCATGAACTGCAAGTAACAGAAGGCTCTCTGTGACAAAAGCAGTAATTCACTGGTCTGCCCTGAAGTGTCTGTGAGTCACACTGGCTGCAGACAGCTGCCCTGGACAGCATGATTGAGTTTATCAGAGTGAGGAGAGGATGGAATGGTGGTACCGCTGTCTTGACTTTAGAGTCGCGCCATGTGCTTTGAAAGACAATCAGCGGCTCTGCTGTCACCGAGTAAATTACCCCTGGCATCCCCCTACGCACACACGACAGGGCAGCTGCATGTGCGTCAAGGTCAATGACAGCCAAACTAAGGCGGCCAGCAGCAATTCCAGGGGGGCCCAGGTCCGTCACAGGACATTTAAATGAATAACACCTCATGCTGCCGCACCCAGCGCCAAGTCCGTACCCTGCAGCCTTTTAGTGAGATATAGAGGGGCATATGTACAAGGAAATGGCACAGCGCAGCGCAAATTCGCAGTTGGGATAGTCCTCATATTTGACTACATTTGTATTAGGGGTGGGCGGAATTTGCGAAATCCACTTTCGCAAATTATCGCGAAAATGTTAAAAATTATCGCAAACACGCGGAAATATCGCGAAGATGCGGAAGTTTTGTTGAATGGGTACATTTGTATCCGTTTGTTTAATGGGCACAATTTCAATAAAGTTGGAACATGGTAGGATGACAGCCGTTGCTTGTTGGACTATGTTCTTGGTGAAGAGTTTGGAGTCATCGCTGAACAACATTCAAAATATAATTGTAATCTTTCCTCTTACATTGGACTCATCAAACTATTTCACTTTTAACTTCATGGCAACAATTACGTAACTGCGCAGAGAAAAAGCACTCGCAAAGCCAGCAGAACCGGTTCGTGTTTTCTATAACAAACCAGACTTTTTGACTTTATTAATGCTAGTTTAAATAACGACTGAATACCAATATATTTTATGGAATTCTATATGGTCGACGGCAGGAACTCTAGAAGCACGGGAAGCTGAGTATAAGCTGACTAAGCTAACTAGACTTTTTTCAACAATTTTTAATTCGATTTTATATGCCAATGATTTGCAGAGATTTTGACCTTCTTTCTGATTTTTATGCGGTCTTACATGTACTATGCAGTTTTGCTGACAGCAGCAAACTGTGTTTTATAATTATTTTAAGGTTGCAGCTGTGAGGCAGTTCATGGAAAATCAGCATTTTTCCAAACTAGCAAGCTCTGCGGATTTTAGAGATAAGAGCATGTGCTGTGGGACCCACAGTATTCCCTGATAATAAATACTGAAATCTAACAAAGTGATCCAGAACCAGTGCTTTGTGTCTATTTCTGCTGTTTAACTGATGTTTTAATAGTGTGTGACTTATCTATGCAATTTAAAAATAAATGTTTTATAGCTTTGAAATAATTCCAGTATTGATTTAATAGTCAACTTCTCAAGACATTGCCATACATATTTTGTACTGCATGCTGCACCTAAGGTCAAATGTAATAAGCAATTTATCTATCGCAAACCATGTGATTCACATAATCACATGGTTTGTGACTACAAAAAGGCTATTTCCACTATGTAGGCCGGGGCATGGAAATGGTATTCCTCCTCAAAAATTGCAGTTTGCTATAGTATGTGTCAATGGTTTGCAACCACAGTTCCATTCGCAAACTATTGACCAGTTACTAATTCTTCAAAGGTGGTAAATGACTCATGATGGGAAAGAGGCCCCTTTAGCAGCCATTCTCCTTTGGGAATCATGCTGGCAGTCTCAGGGGTGCAGAAAATTGTAAAATTACGCTTCGGTTTAATTGTGAATGTATGTGTAAATGTACACGTTGTGAGGATTCTGGTTTAGTACATGGTGTGGTTGTGCAAACCTACTATATAGTACTCTCACAAAACCGCCTTTGGTCCAGTCAACCTCGTTTGTAAAACCTCTTGCTGAACCCTAGGTAGATGAGGCTTTGAGTAACAATGCTTAAACGCAGGAACTATTGTAAAGCATTTAGAGCACCAAACAACAGAACAAGAATGTCATGGAGCATGAAAGAAATCCGATACCAATGTATATAAATAGATTAGATTGTTATGAATGTTTAGACACTAAGATGAGCAAAAT
This sequence comes from Triturus cristatus, assembly GCF_964204655.1. NCBI lineage: Eukaryota > Metazoa > Chordata > Amphibia > Caudata > Salamandridae > Triturus > Triturus cristatus. The sequence goes on along the minus strand of NC_140584.1, from coordinate 71,443,079 downwards.
CCATTGGGGATACTGGAGATATACACTTTTAAAGAAAATGTAAATCTCAGCTTTTTAGTCCAAGCACAAACAAGCATGTTAGCTGTAAAGTTTGAAAATTTGTTTGACTACTCCAGCACGACTGGGTGACCAATTCCTACAGGAAGAAAGTCAGGGAGGCCAATAACGAATATTTGAACAGTTACCTGGTCACTAAAGCAGTCTCAAATCCAGTTTGACACTTACTTCAAAACCGTCATAGACTTCAATGGAGTAGTCCTGATGCTGAGGGTACAGGATGCTGAGGCTGTTGAAAGATGCACTGGATGCCGTGCGGTTGATGGATGTCTTCTTGTGGCTATTCCTAATTCCACGGGTAAGATGGGGTGACTTTGGCCACAGGGGTTGATGTCCTTTGAAGTTTCCTTTGGGCCAGTAGAAGTCCAACAGTAGCTGGGCTACTGATCGTTGGCCCTGCTGGACAAGCAGGTCCAGCGGTTTCCTTCAGTAAGGTGACCAATTCACGCTCTGATGACTCTCCCGAGAGAGAGACTCTCAGTATGTTATCCTTCTATGGTATGGTCTTGGTGTTAGGTTGTGTGGAACGTGAGGTACCAAATAGAAACTGCCATTTTCTCTGGGTCGCTGTTAAAGCTTACGCCTCCTCAAGAACTGAGTGAGTCTGCAACAGTCAGTAGTCCAGATTGTAGCCTGTAGTTGCCTCAATCTCCCTTTTTATTCACTCTGGTTTAGCTGGGACACCCTGTGGCTGCCACCATCGTGCATTTCTGTGGGAACATACCATTAGGTCAAATACTTTTAATTTTAAAGACATATCCTTATGCATATCATTTGCTCATGGACAGTAATTTAATTGTGGACCATCTCATTGTTTGTTATTTCATTTATTCTAATACATTGAACAACTATATAAATAATGAAAATATATATAATATATAATATATATATATATTAGGAGGAGTGATTAGAAAGCAGGGAAATGGATTTGAAGGGAAAATAGTTTACGGGTGAGGAGTTTTGCAATTAATGGTTAACTGAGAGGGGGTTTAGGAGTGGAAGGTGATGGGTTTTGGGGGTGAAGGGTTTACGGTGAATGTTTTAGGAAGGAATGGTTTAAAGGTGAATGGTCAAGGGTTTAGTGGTGATTGAAGAGCTAAAGGGCGAATTGTAAGGGGATAAGACTTCTGAGTACAGGATGACTGCTTCATTGGTGAAGGACTTAGTTGTGAATAATTTAAGAGTGAGGCATTTAAGGGCAAAGGGTTTGGGATGAAGGGTGAATACATTTTCTGTAAAGCATCTAGGGTTTAAGATTGAAAGGTTAAGGAGTGATTGGAATGGTAAAGTGTCTAGGAGGGAAAGTCGAAGGATATAGGGGTAAATGATGCAGGGTTTAGGGATGAACGATGAAGGTTTTATTGGTAAAGGGGTTAAGTATGAACGGTGAAAGGTTTGAGCATAACATATGAAGAGTTTTGGTGAAATGTTTAGAGGTTAAGGCTTTAATGGTGAAGGATTTAGGGATGAAGGGTTAAAGGGTGAATGGTGAATGTCGTGGTTGATTCACTAAGAGTTTAGGGTGAAAGATTTAAGGGTGATGGGTTTACGATTAAATGGGGACTGTCGAGTGGTGAACGGGAAGTACTGAAGGGTAAAAGGTTTGCAAATGCAGGCTAAAGCATTTAGATGAGAAGGCTGAAGAGTTTGGCATGAAGGGTGAAGGTTTTAGGGATGAGAGGTGAAAGAAAGGTTTAGGATTCATTGATTTAATGCTGAAAGGTTTAAGGATGAACAGGGAAGGGTTCACAGGTGAATAGAGGAGAGTTTAACGTGAAGGGCGTAAGGGTGTGAAGAGAGTTTGCAGCATAAAATAACAATGTTATAAGATTAAATAAGAGAATTAAGTATGAAGATAATTGTGCATATCATGAGATGGTGATGACAAAATAGTAAATAGTTTATAAAGACACTAATGGTTCATATAATCATTGCAAACAATTACGCTTCCTTTAAATAATCTTAAAACCAGTGAGCAGTTAAAAGAAAATACAAATATAAATGCAATTCATTGCAATCCCTTGCAATCCAATTAGACACCATTAATTTATGATTATTTGTTTTTAAATCTAGACCTTAGCAAAGCAGCATAAGGGGTATTCATTTGAACACTGCGATAGTTCCTGTTCAGACTTTTTATTTCAATATTTTTCTCCTTTTAGTAGCCACTGTTTCCATTTTGTTCCCTTTTTAGACTTTTCCATTCTTTTCGTTAAAAAATGTGACATTTAAGGCGTGAGCACAATGCTAGAAATGCCTGCATCCTTTCCAAGATTGTTTATAAACTCGAAATATATCCTGTCAATATGAATCGATTTGACACATTTTCTGACATAATTATTTTTGTTTCATTAGTGATTTTCGTGTCTACTAGTCCTATAATTATTTTCAAAGTAATAGCTAAGCTAAGATAATTTCGACAACCACATCCTATAAAAAGCTCATTAGAGCGCCTTCGCTCCAGGGATGTTGGGGCAGGGGTCCCACCAGATGGCAGCATCAGCCTCAGCCAGTCGTGAATTGTCCCAGCCTCGTACAAGCTGAAAAGGGAAATAGCTGACTTGCTATTCCATGATGATAACACAGGAAGGCTTTATGAGCCAGCTCTGAAATTCGAGAACAAGCTTGCTATCTACTGCCACCACTACAGTTAGCATAGCGACTAGAAAGGCATGAGGTTGTTAGCATTATAGAACTCAATAACAATGAGCTCCCCCACACAAATATTTTTACACCCAATGCATTGGGTATCGTTGTTTGTCACACTCAAACTTCCTCACTCGAATCCCAAAGTAATCAGCCCCCTGGAAATTCAATGGAAGGGGACTTTTAAATTGGTCATCTATTGGGAAGTAAATTAGTACTCAAAGAACGGTGAGCAATCGGCATGTCTCAATGGGACCAAGGTCCATGTTACTGGCGTGCCCAGAATTAACTCCTATCTCCACGGTTCCAGACACAAGAACACTGAGGACTCCGCTGTGTATTTGAGGAAGCCTTGCAGGGCATTTCTGGCAAATCACTACATGCTTCCATGCCGAGACACATGTTGTCACTGAATTAAAGCATCTTTCAGATGTCTGTAGCCCTGAGGACTGGCCATCAAAGGCACAAGCTTGGGTGTATGAAGCCCGGTGCTTGAACTCAATGTAAACAGGATGCTTCGAGCAAAATCTGGATGGTATAAAAACTGATCCCTCCCAGTACCTACATTACCCTGTAGTCATAATTTAGAGAAAGAAATGTAATCCCATATTTGTATATTGTCAATTTGCCAACCGATTTGATCATAGATTAACATTGCGCAGGGATTCCTTGGGATGCAACATTTCTTCTAGGCCACATCAATGGAGGGGACAAACAAGGTGCCAGGTTGGCTGTGTGATGACTCTCATAGAGACCATTAATAGTGTTTAGTCAGTAAAATCCCATTAGGATCGAGTTGCCAGGGCAACCTGGGCCAAGCCCCTGGCCCACAACCAACCCTCTCCTACGGCACAAGGTGCGCGTAGAATGCTCCCTCTAACTCACACCCGCCTCTTCCGCCCAATGAAAACCACTTCAACCCCCGCTCCCACTTCAATTTACATCCTGCTCAGAGCAGGTAGTGAGTGGGAACATCAATCTCTGTAAAAAAAGGAAGCAGCATGTGGAACAAGGCTGGAAAGACTTGGTCAGCGTTGTTATTTGCCATTCCTTTTTGGACTAACTGTGTAACTGCATGCTCATGCGGATTATAGGTGCAGAGCTTATACCCCACCGGTATAATGCAACCCACAATCGAGGCCTTGTAAAACCACTTTCTATTTTATTTTGAGACTGCCTGTAAAGTGTTTTAAATGTTAAATAACCAGACAGATTCAAAATGCATATACTCGGGATCAGAGCGCCAGTGTTGCATTCTATAGGACTAATCATTCATCAATAACTATTTATTTGAAGATTCTCTAATCTTAGCTCTTACAGACTGGTGGTCAGTTGTACCGCCTGCCATCTCATCAAAGACACTCCCAACCTTGTTTGGTAGTGTTTTGTCATAAATTATTCAAAAGAACACAGAAACCTTTTAGGCAATCTCCTGAAAGATTTCTTCCTTCACGACCCATGTGGACTGCTGCATCCCGCAAACAGAGAAATCCCTTTCACTCCATTTGTGCACAGCCCCATTCATGCACAGATTATTCCCTAACATCCACCAAGCTCCTAAAGCAGCTAATGACGGTAACCATTACCCCTAATATTGTCTTGGATCATACCACCTTACACCTTTGGCTTGACTTAGATTTGGTGAAACCCCCATAGGTCAGTGAAGACTCAATATGTCCCTGTATAAAGTGCTACACCCCAAACACATACTACGGGTAATGCTCCTCACTTATTCTAGAGAATGAAAACACTGGGGTATATTTTCAAGGAAATGACGGCGCATGGAGCTGCGGAAAATTTTTCACCGCCACACTCCGCCATTTCCAAAACGCAGGGATGTGCCGTATTTACAATAATATGGTGCACCCCTGTTTTCCCTAGTACTGATGATAAAAATTGCTGCCTAAGGCCAATGCAGACACTCTTGGGCCATTGTGCAATGGTGCCTGCTCTGCAGGGAATGATTGTTTATATGCAGGAAGGTTTCCCTTCCTGCACATAAACAATAAATAATGGTGATTTGTTACTTCTATGTGTGCTGCATTCTGTTGCACACATAGAAGTAGGAAATCGCCACTATTTAAGCATTGTTCCTACCTGCACATAAACAGTCATTATTGGCATTTCCTCTTTTTATGTGTGCTGCAGAATCCAGAACATATAGAAAAAGCAGAAACCAAAAAGCAGAAACAAGGAAAAATGAAAGTATTTCTCCCTGTTGCGCCATTCTAACACTTGCTATTGCATGGCGTTCGCTTTTGGTGCTGCCTCAGATTTACACCTCCTTCTAATGGGTATTGCGATGGAGTGGTTGTGGTGAATTGCCCTAAGCAACACCCATGGCATGCCCCTTGCATGCAGTACCATATTTACAAAGCGGCGTTAAGCCACGCAAAGTAGCTTAACACCACTTTGTAAAAATCGAGCAGGGCATTACGCCACTGGAACTTCAGAAAAGTGACGTTCCGGTGGCGCAATCCCCTTGTACCTATGTCCCACTGTTTCTCCTGCTCACATTGTCTGGGTAGCAGACAAGGCATGTCTCAGAGGTGGAAAATATTCAAGAAATTGCCTTGAAAAATAAATAAATAGCTAAACACCAAGTCAAACTAGATGAAAAGGTGAGATTGCTCACTCATAAATATAATACAACACATGATGGAGATGATGTCCGAATTGTACTACAGTCAAAGTATGGTCATAAAGAACTGCTCACCCATAAGACACAAACAACGCAGTTTCCTCTAAGCAACGCCATTAAGAGAATGGTGAGAATGCTGGCAATGCAATTACGACAACATGAAGCACAGACCTCCCGAAGGGCATTAAAGAACATACATGGGCAAATAGTTACCCAGCCTAAAGAGATATTAGAAACTCTTATGGGGTGTTTTATATACAGCTGCTAGCCAAATCAACCCACCAGAAAAAGAAAAGAAAAATCCGATTTCCAAATTCAACAATTAACACCAGATCAGAAACACTCCCTAGACCAGGATATTACAGAAGATAAACTAGTGAAAACGAGTCACAATCCCCCCTATAATAGGACTTCAAGGATTGACTGTAATCCATCAGACCAATATAACATCAATAAAACATCTCTGGTGCCCTTATTGTTCTAATTGTTTAAGGAATTACAGATTGGTCACATACAATCACAAGAAAGTAGTTCTGCCAAAATTGCTCCTTTAGTGAAACCAGATAAAGATCTACTAGAGTGTGCCAACTACAAACCAATATCCTTAATTAATGTGGACATGAACATATTTTCAAAAGTGTTAGCTAATAAGCTAAAGACCATGCTAACAACACTAGTCCCCTGAGACCAGATAGGCTTTGTGCCTCACTGCACTTTAGCATCTCGCCTAAGATCTCTGGCCCACATCCTCTGGCAAATGAAAGTCGAGATAGATGACAAGGTTGCTCTCTCGCAAGATATGGAGAAAGCCTTTAATCATATATAATGGCCCTATCTATTCTAGACTCTGATGAGATTTGAGCTTGGTGATGCATTTGTCACCAAAATAAGATGGCTTTACTCTAACCCTAAGGCAGCCGTAGTTTGTAATGGTCACATTTCCCTAGAGTTTGAGATCCAGTGAGGGGCGAGACAAGGGTTGCCCCCTTTTGCTGCTATTGTTTACAATGGAGCTTGGCTCCTCTCGCTGTAGCAATCTGGCAACACAAAGGTGTCAAAGGTATTACCATGCCGGAGGGGAACACAAGGGTCTCCTATATAAGCAGATGACATGCCAGTTACATTGTCCGCACCAACCATATCCATAAATAATCTCATCCACATAATTACTCAATTGACAATTCTCAATATTCTTGAGGTACAATGTACATTGGGGGAAGGGCAATGCTCTACTGTTAACCAGATGCACTACAGGGGCGTCGCTAGGAGGTCTGTTTTAAATGGAAGACAGTCAACTTTAAGTACCTAGGGATCAGTTTCAATACGGGCATCCACTGTGTCATTGAGGATAAGTCCCTGATCCTCAACATTAATTCTGACTTGTTGCTATGGTTCTCACTTAACCTGTCCATATGACAGAAGGTTCAGTGAAGTCAAAACAAAGTGATGCCTTCTCTGAATTACATTAGTTCCTTTCTAGCCATAAAAATACCATTATGATTGATTAAGGAACTAACAATGCTTGCTGAAGGCATTCATATGGGAAGGAAGGAAACCACAACTATAAATGGGGAAATTGCATGCAGCTAGAGAAAGGGGGAGGTTATGATTGCCCCATGTAGAAACACATTAGCTGGTATCACAACTTGCACAAATAAGGTATTTGAACCATACCACCTGGGATACACCACAATGGGTATGCATAAACAGAGCCCTTCTGGGCAATATGGGGCCTCTTCATTTATTAAATATAGGGGATAGGATGAAACTAAACTAGGCGCACCACATACTATATGTTCTAATGCACACATAGCAGAGAGCACAGTACTTGATGGGGAAGGTAGACGAATACACAAAAAGGCCCTTGTATGGCACAATGGTATCAGTATATACTCACAAAGAATATCGGGGTGTTGTCTATTTTTTATTTTTTTAATAATATTTTTTTATTATTTTTACAACAAACAATATCCACAGTTCATCTCATTACACTTATTTTATCGACAGTAGTTGTGCTGTCCAGTTGTGGGATGTGCATCCTGCACTCAGACGGGGTATCTGTCGTTACGGCCCATATATCTTCTCTATACTGTGATGCCGGGGGGAACCGGGGGCAATAAAACTGGGGATGCATTGAAGGAGGGAGCCAGGGTGTGAGCCATGGGAATGGCGTCCGGGTCAGTGCAGCTGTTTGTGTGCAGATGTCAGGACATTGTTTGTAGGCAGGCGCCAGGACAGCCAGACTAGTGGCCGCATGTCGTGTAGTGCACCTAGGTGTTAATGTGCCTCACTCATTGGTTGGGGGGGTGGGGGCTGTGTTAGGTGCTGTAGTGGTGCATTGCGATGCCCTAGAACCGGTACGCGACTGTAAGTGCTGGAACTGGTGGGACAATATGGCCCATTCCATAGATATGGGATGCTTCCGCAGTCCTTTCACCTCCTCCTCCCGAAGTGTTTCCTCTTCTGCTGCCGCCCATTTTTTTACTGCTCCCACCCATGCCTCCACCAGGGGTCCCAGTGGGGCTCGCCAGTTCATGGCGATGCTTCTTTTCGCTAGTAGCCTTGCTAGGGTTGCGAAGCGGATAGGCACTTTTAGTGTTTTTGGTCTACAGATTATTCCGAGAGCGACCGCCTCCCAGGTGTGAATATCTGGAAGGCCTGTAAGTTCTTTAAGTGTCTTGAGGACTACTGACCAGAACTGCCGCAAGGTGGGGCAGCTCCAGAACATGTGGCGAAAGTGTGCATCTGACGAACGACATCCGGGGCAGAGAAATCGAGTGTCCGGGTAGAACCGCTGCAGGCGCGCTGGGGTTAGATACGCTCTATGTAAGACATAAAACTGTATGTTTTTAAAACGTGCATTCCTCGATACTTTTTTAGGGAACTCTAGGGCCCTCTCCCACTCCCGGACGTGCAACTGACGCTCGAGTTCGTCCTCCCATGTGGCTCGGAGAGCGAGCAGTGGTTCATTCATAAGCTCTCTGATGGATTTATAGATCCAAGTAACTAAGTGCCGACCTGTACCCATATGTAAGATGGTGTGAATGACCGGGTGGGTCTTGGGCTCACCTGTGGAAAGGTCAGCGAGCGGCCGAAAGTGATATAGGAGCTGTCGGTGGGTTAAAAACTGTCCCGCAGATAAACCATACTCCTCCGCGATCTGATCATAGGGTCTGAGCTGCCCCTCTGCGAACAACGCCTCTGCTTCTGTTATATCGCAGTCCGACCATGCACGGAGCATGGCTGCCATAAAGTCCATCTCCCTCTTGGGCCAGCCGACCAGCGGTAGCCGTGGGGAGTAATGTGGGGTCCCTGCCGACATGCAATGGATTCTTTGCATACATCGGCAGGCCACCGACACCTGCAACGGATATATCCGTCGAGGTTTGGTACCTGGGAGCAGTATGCGACAAAGCTCCGGGATGGGAACCCGGCCCTGGGACGTATGTGTTTCTCCTGTGTTCCTACCCGCCGTCCAGTACGACAGCCACTGTAACTGTGCCACCAAAAAGTACGCTTCGAAGGAGGGGTGCCCAGTCCCCCTTGTGTGGTGGGTAATAGCAGCTTGGTGAGGGCTATCCGATGTCTGTGCGTGCCCCAGATGAGTGAGCGGAGGAGCGAGTCCAGGTCTCAAAAAAAGGCCCTAGGTGGGATCACCGGTAAATTCGTAAAGTGGTACAGTAGACGGGGGACAGCGATCATCTTTGCTATGGCCACCCGGCCTATGGGGGCCAACGGGAGATTTTTCCAAAATCTCACCGCCGATCTAATGCCAGCCAACGCTTTGCGGTGGTTGCCCTCATATATGTCTGTGGGGAAGTGGTATAGGTGGATGCCAAGATATCGGGGGGCGGGTGTGCTCCAGGAGAGGTGCTGCGTACCAATTCGCACCTCCAGCGGCCCGAGGTTTGTGTGTAGTGGGTATAGGGTGGATTTATCCCAGTTTACTTTAAGACCGGACGCCTCCGCGAATTCCGTTAGGGTTGTCCATAGGGGTGTGAGGTCCGTGGTGATATCACGGATATATATTAGGAGGTTGTCCGCGTACATTGAGACGCTACGGACGGTGTCCACTATGGGGATGCCCCATTCGATTCCCTCCTCACGCAATCGGATTGCCAGCGGTTCTACCGCTAGGGCGAAGAGCAGGGGCGATAGTGGGCACCCTTGTCTCGTCCCCCTCTCCACCATGATTGATGAGGAGATGTAGCGGCCCAGTCGAATGCGGGATGAGAGCCCGGTGTAGAGAAGCCTTGTATACGCGAGGAGGGTTGGGCCTATCCCCACTCACTCCAACACGGCGAAAAGGTATGGCCAAGTAAGAGTATCAAAGGCCTTTTCGAGGTCTAAGATTAAGCAGACCGCGTTAGGGTGTGTATTTTCCACTTGATCCTGAATATGGAACAAGCGCCGTATGTTTTGTGACGTATTTCTACCGGGCACAAACCCGCATTGATCCGGATGGATTAGGGGTCGCAAAATTTGTTCGTACCTCTCCGCTAGAATTTTCCCCAATATTTTGCAGTCGGCCAAAAGGAGCGTGATTGGACGGTAAGAAGATAACTGCTGCGGGTCTCGGTGCGGTTTAAGGAACGTCACTATGACCGACTCGCGGAGGGAGCTGGGCATTTCTCCCCTCTCTAGAGCAACCGCCAGCATCTCAGTTAGCTGAGGAACTCGCAGGGGGGAGAAGGTGCTGTAATACTCGAGAGGTAGACCGTCAAGGCCCGGCGGCTTATTTTGCGCTAGCGCACGAATCGCGTGGGTAATATCCGTCGGTGTTATTGTGGCGTGTAGGGTGTTTTTCTATGTTTCTGAGATGTGCGGGATATATAGGGAGTCCAGAAAGTGGTCGATCGCCTCCTGCCCGAGCTGTGACGGGGTGCGGTAAATTATAGTGTAATACCGCTGAAATGCAGTTAAAATGTCCACTTGGGATCGCACTAGATTACCGGAAGGGTCGAATATTTCGGTGATGGGTTTGACTTCCGTGTCCTGTCTTCCTAGCCAAGCCAGGAGTGTGCCCGTTTTATCTCTTTCTTTATGCATTCGAAAGGCGTAGGCTCTAAAGTTGTATTTGCGTAGGTCTGCCATGGCAGCAGCGTGTTGTGTTTTGGCTGCCGCTACTTGTGCTGCTGTGGCAGCATTGGCATCTTCCTGTCGCGTGAGGATGGCCAACTTCAGTTCTGTGGAGGTGAGTGTGCGTTCGAGTGTGCATCGCGCTCCTATTATTTGCTTAATGCATGCTCCCCGAGCTACTATCTTAAATGCGTCCCATTCAACCAATTTGGAGGATGCCGTCCCCGAGTTGTTGGAAAAGTAGTCCTGTATGTCCTGCTCATGGTCGTGTTTGAACACTTGGTCCATCAGACAGTCACGTGGGAGGCGCCAAGTGGGCACCGGAGGGTGAGGGGGCCTTCATTGGATACGTAGGATGTGCGCGTCGTGATCCGAAATCACGCGGCCTAGATAGTCTGAGTGTTGTATTTGGGGAATCAGCCATGGGGAACATAAAAATCTGTCCAATAGGACCAGTAGGTTACGTGGTATGGAATGAAATGAGTAGAGACGTGTCTGAGGTTGGTGTGCTCTCCAAGCATCTATTAGCGCCTAGTGTGCAACTCACCTTTGAAAGTGCTCAGTCTGCTTCGGTGCCGGTGAATGTGGCGGTGGTGGATGGGATCTGTCTAGTGTGATGTTGAGCGCGCAGTTGTAGTCCCCCCCCCCAAGATCCATGGGATAGTCGTGAATTGAGCTAACACCCCAGTAAGGGATTCCCAAAACTTGTCTTGGTCAATATTTGGGGCATAGATGCTACCCAAGAGAATGGGCTGCCCATTCAGGAGTCCCTCTAACAGTGAAAATCGTCCCTCTTTGGCCACCACTCTTCGGAGTTCTTGAAATGGGGTGCCCGGTCGAACCCAGACCAGCACGCCTCGTGCGTAAGCGGAGTATGACGTGGCGCATATGGTGCCTCACCATCTGGCCCGTAGTTTGTTAATTTCTGGTGTTGTGAGATGGGTCTCTTGGAGGAACGCTATTTGTGAGTGGTGGCGCTTGATGTAGGAGTAGACAGCGTACCGTTTGTGTGGTGTGTGGAGGCCCCTTGGGTTCAAAGTCAGTACACTAAGGTCTGTGTTTTGCATTGGAGTATGTGGTGAGTGGTACCTATGCCCATAGGCGCGGTGAGTAGTGGCAGTGCTATAAGTTTTGGCGGTGTCCTGGCCCTGCGCCCGTCAGATATGGAGGTTGGTGGCATCCACCCATGGGTGGCAGTTAGCTCGTCACTGGCATTCCCTGGGGGTAAGGGGTGTGATTTAACTGGGTCGGTAGAACCTGAAACTGGGGTGGGAAACTGTCCCGATACCGGAGACCTATCGGCGAGGCCGATACGTCCAAACTGACTCTCATAGAACTAGAGAGTGAATAATCGATGCATGGGGGCGGCAGCGCGTGCCTGCGGGGCGGAGTCTCGGTAGGGCATTAGTAGGATCAATGTTCGTCATCCGGTTGGTGAACCCACAAAAGTGTTGCGATGTATTTTGTGGGTGTGACGTATCGGGGTGCAGGAGTATGTGTCCGCCAATCTTACCAAATGCTTCTGCTCATCAGCTCATGTATCCTCAGTGCAGAGTGTTGGCAGTTTGTGGAGTGACCCGGGGCATAGTGACAGAGTCGGTTTTTGATTGAGTCTCGTCACTGTCATCTTCTCCTTCCGACGAGAAAAGATGGGGGCCACCGTCTATGTCTTCTCCCTGCGAGGCAGTCCCTAGATCCGTCACCGCCTGTACGGCCTTGCGTCGCTCCTGTATGATTTGCTCCAGGTCCAGGGAGTCCCGGACTCGACATTCCGTTAACTCTTTCCTGCCCTGCAGTCTCCGAGTTTGTGATGGCTGCCGGCCACGCTGCCTGATGCGTGGAACCCTGTTCGTCCCCTCTAGAGTGGCCTCTGCTGTGGAGCTCTGCTCGCAGTGGTGGTCTGCCCAGTCACACGCATCTTCAGCCGTGGAGAAGAAGTGGGTGATGCCAGCATGGATAACTTTCAGACGGGCCGGGAATAATAATGAATATTGTATGTTGCTAGCTCGCAGTCGGCGTTTCACCTCCAGGAACGATGATCATTGTTTCTGCACCGCCCGTGCATAGTCGGGGAAGACCATGATGTGCTTGTTTTCCACCTGCAGGGGGCCCGCATTTCTGGCGGCCCTGAGCACTGCATCACGGTCTTGGAAGTGGAGAAATTAAGCTAACATTGGCCGAGGCGGGGTGGCAGTCTGCGGGTTGAAACTCGGTGGGCTCGTTCTATTGGGAAGAAAGCTATGCGTTCCGTTGGTGGGGTGAAAGATTTGACCCAGGCCTCCATGTACGTGATTGGACGTGCCCCTTCGACTCCCTCCGGCAGGCCCAGGACGCGGATGTTGCAGCGTCGCGAGCGACCCTCCAAATCGTCCAAGCGCTCCTCCACGGCAGCCAGGTGGACCAGCACAGACCGCGTCGCCTTTTGTTGTTCGATGATGGTGGGTTGTAGGTCTGCCAGTGACTTCTCGCCATCCTTTACCCTGTCAGACAGCTTTCTGTGATCATCTCGGATGAGACTGATGTCCGTGGTGAGGGCGCCGAGACGCTCCTCCATGGAAACCCTTGACAGTTCGATAACCGCTACCACTTGATGCAGCTTGTCCGAGATGATCGGGTCTGGCTGGGTGGTGGGGAACCTGGCCAGCGTATGAGTGCGCGGCAGGTTCTCCGGTGCGGTTTCGGGGACCGTCGCCTGCTGTGTGGCTCTGGGCTTCCCCATGTCGGCGTTTGAGATGAGGTTCGTCATGCTCAGTGCAGTTGGCGGATGGAGCGCAGTCGGCCCGTTGTTGTCGTGTGGCCAAGTTATTTTCCTGGCCGCCCGCTTGGTGTAAGGGGTGTAGTGCGTCTGCAGGTCTTCACCGCCCCGGTGAGGTGTTCTCCACCGAGCCGCCAGTCACGTGTGTGGTGAGCTCCCACGGCAACTCTTGCGCTCCGTTCCGAGTGCACTATGACATGTGAGGTATGGTATTAGGGCTCACCGGGTATCCCAACTTCAGTGTCTCCCAAGAAGTGTCTTTATGCCGACAGCCCTTGCTGGGGGTACAGCCCTGCGCCTCCAGAGCCGCACTGCTGGGTTCTGGTTAGTGGGTAGTGTCGAGGACCTGTGTCAAGGGTGTGTCAGACCCGAGGCTGCTGCAAGCGTGGGACAAGCTTCAGTGTGCCCACCGATCACCCTGCACCCTTACAGTCTCCATGTTAGGGTCAGGCAAGGACAGTCTCTGGGTATGGCCATCACGTGGGTGTTGCAGGGAGCTGGGGGGCATCCACGCTATCAGCGCCAGCAGGAATGGGGTTGGTCCCCGCCTCTCACATGCCGTCATGTCCTTGGAGATCTCACGGGGATCCTTTCTCTGTGCTCTGGCTCTTTCCTCCTCGAGGGCGCCATTTTGGGGTCAGGCGGACCCGGCTCGACAAGGCCCCATGCGACATGCTGGGGCGGACGGCCCCAGCGATCCGGTTCCCGGAAGCCGAACACCGGCGAAGACGGAGAGCGGCCCGGCCGCCACTCCGGATGTGTGCCCTGGGTTCCTGCCGCTTAGGTATGGTCCTGCCGTCCCTGGCCCCAGATTACCGCTGAACATCCCCCTCTGCAGCCTGTCATGGAGGTGACGGCCGGCGGGAGGTGCTCCTGTGCGAGGGCGCACCGTCTTGCCCCGCCGCTGTCGGGGCCAACCACCGAGTGCTCCCTCTCGCCGGTGCCACACTGGACGGCGGCCTGGCTCAGCCGCGCCGTAGTCAAGGGTAGGTGTAGATGGGCGCCATCTTGTCGTCAGGTCCCGGGGCAAGCCAACTCAAAAAATCACCGCAGGTTCCGTATTTTTCAGGAATCCGCGGATGTCATCAAGCGCAGCTCCTGTTCCGACACCCGTGGATATGGCTGGAGGCCAGATTCGACGATGTGATACATCCTGCTCGTCTGCCCGACCGCGGAGCCACAGCAGAGCGCGTCCGCCATCGTAGCCTGCTTGGCCACGCCCCCCATCGGGATGTCGTCTATTGTGTCAATAACTGACCTTGATGTTTGTGTGTGGTAAGGGGTAGGACATTAATCTTTTAAAGACGAGAACCCTCACTCGCCCAAAGGTGACATGCTTCATCATTGGGTTCCCTTTTGCACACTGTGACCGCAAGGTTCGCAGTGTGGGCTACAACTCTCCCAAAGAGAAGAGGAGCGTGAGGTTTTTGTTTGTGAATCATCCAATTGAAGTAGGTAGTGAGGGGCAGAGTGTAATTAAAGTGAAAAAAGTGTATTAAAACTAACTACCGAAAGATCACATTTATTTTAATAGGTGTCTCCGGTGGTTAGGACTAAAAAGCTAAGTAAATAGGGATATGGATTTTCCCTATTAGTGTTAGGTCAACATGTTTCTGCCTGAGGTGACCTGTTGGTTCAATGGCATTCATCAGGACCCACTTCTTGTCACTCTGCTATTTAAGGTGAAAATAATATGGAATTTAAATAGAAAAATACCATACTTAATTTTGATGGCATCATCTGAGTGGTACCAGCTTCAGTATGGTCCACAATCTGCAAGAAGTATACAACTTAATTAAACTTCATAAAACTTATTCCAAAAATCCATGTACATATACACCATCGTGTCCTACACCCCACAACACACGTGAAAATTCAAAAGTAAATATGCATGCTTATGAAGCATCTCACCACCAGGATACTATTAATGTACCACCACCTTCCTGAGGTCCTTTACTGATAGATCTCCAAAATCTGAAGGTGTAGAATTGTAAACAGGAATACTGTTATAACATGGAGATTAAAATAAATTAAAATAAAGTTCACAGGACTTAACTCTTCAACAACGTATTCCAAATAATATCCCTTTTATTGAAACTACGTGTTCTCATGTCACAATACATGTCTGTAGCTGGACTTCCAATCACTACCTATATCGCTAGCAAAGCCAACATTCTGTTATCTCTTTTGTCACTTTGGTTGTCAAACGTGATCCCCAGAATCATGAGTACTTCTCCTCAATAGAGGTCGTATTTGAAAAATCTTTCGTAAAGACTGTGCTCTTATTGTTGCCCACTATCAGCTAATGCATTTTAAACAAAAGTGCAGAGAAACTGACTCTCTACACAGGCCAAATCAAAAACCAAATGAAAATTAAAGTAAAAACGACTTAAACGACAAGCAGTTACATCAATCGTCAATCAATCGTCAAAGTCACAGGGCAATGGCAAAAGTAAAGCTCATCATCACAAACACATTTCAAATCGGCATCTTTGCCAAACTCAATATATTGGGTCCCTCTCCTACCTTATTTTGCTGGATATCTTTCCATTTCAGTACGGGCCGAATGGTGAACTGCATCCTCACGCTACCGGTATTATATGTTCTTTAGGAAAGTACGTTTGCACTTTTTCTTTGCTAATTCAGATAAGAATGAATCACAGCCCAGAATGTGAACACTGGCCTGAGCAATAAATCTTCATTGCTACCATCTATACAACAGATACCATCAGAAGTTGCAACTTTTGAAAAGGCTGTTCTGAAAGACTATGAGACCACTGCAAATCAAGCGAAAAGGTTGTTTTGTAAAATCTCTAAAGAAGAAAAACAATGTATCATGGCATTGGGAAATGACATTAATGTGACTATCAAACCTGCAGATAAAGGGGGAGCAACGATCCTTATGGACACAGAGGAATATTGCAAAGAATGCTTGAGACAATTTAACAACAACAGATTTTATACCCGGATTGTGCAGGACTCTATGATATGACTACAACATCAGATTAGGAATCTAGTCGAAGAAGGGAGCCACCACGGATGGTTTACCAAAGGAGAAGCGGACTTCTTGGTTCAGAAACATCCTAGAACACCTGCCTTCTATATTTTACCAAAAATACATAAAGAACAGAGGACCCCTCCGGGTAGACCGATAGTACCCGGCCTTGGCTCTGTTTTAAAGCCATTGTCTCAATTTGTTGATCCTTTTCTGCGCCCTATAGTGGTAGTAATGCCTTCATATCTGCAGGATACAAAACACGTTCTTAAAGTGTTGGAAAATGTACCATTTGATCCTCAAAATAATATCATGGTAACATACGATGTAGAATTGTTATATACCAACATTCCACAAGACGATACTTTGGAGACGATACCACTACTTTTGGATGGCAGTCATCGAGAAGATCAAACACCCACGGACTTTGTCTTACGGTGTGCCAGACTGGCAATAAAAGAAAATTTTTCAGCTTTGAAGGAAGCCTTTACTGGCAAACAACGGGCACATCAATGGGCAGTACTTGTGTCACGATCATCCAAAACCCCACTTATGCTATGCCCTCTACGCAGCCTTGATATCTTTTCAGAAATACCCAGAAATCCATTTCCTTAGTTGTCATTTCCATTTCTGTCATTTGTATATACATTCCCTGTCCTAAATCCTTTAGTCAGCAGGGTATTATTTTTGAACATTATTGAAAGGACCATGTTGTAACGTTTGGCATTCTGTATTTACATAAGGCCTTTTATAGCAACGCTCCAAACTGCCAGATACAAAAAGGTAACGTGAGGTTTATCTTTGCTGTAGCTAAAAACTTTTTCAGCACGTTGCAAACTGTCATAAATACATATGATGATGGCTACAGCACGTTGCAAACTGTCATAATTCAAATACACATGCTAATGCGAGGAAGGAAACAGCTCACGCTTTTTTGCGTAATTCAAACACGTGAAAAGGCAACCTATTGTCACACGCAGCAAAGGCGAGCGGTGAAAAGCTATTTAAACCACTCGCGCGTGCTGTTGAATGCTTGGTCTCGTCTCTAGGAAGCTCTTATCTGCCATCCCATCATCGCGTCCAGAAACCCATTGTGTCTTCGGATTTCCTGCATCCTGGGCTCCCTTCAGTCCCCTGACGACAGCTGCTCCTCTGAGTTCTCCTCTGATTTCCGGGGCGACACTCATCACTTCCGATTCCGGATCATCGATCAAGAAACCTGCAATAGAAATAAACAAAAGATAAGTGACTCTAAAATGATGACAGAAAAACACCTGTGAGTGCTTAATTTTCTTCAATGAATAAAAGGCAACAAGGGCTCTTGCTTGCAAACTAAAGGAACAAGAACTTAACATTTCAAGTGACTTGAGCACACATTTACGAACTTATAAATAGAACTTTTATAGAAAAGACAATTTATTTGTGAACAATTGAGACTCTCGGTGGTAAGAAGAATTACCACCCAACAAAGGTAACCACTAAGCTTAAAGTACAATAGTGTTCTACAAGACAAAACTAGGCAGACAATAAGCATTGGTTAATGTAAATGTTGTATCTTGTTTTTCAGGACAAGAGAATTGACACATTAGTCAAGGCGAACGTTTCGAAATATAAAGAGGCACCACAAAGAGTGTTTAGGTAAACATAGATCTGTGAATGACAAATGATATAGGGTTTGCAAAAGATATAGTTTATTCTTGTTTTAACATATTTTTGTATGATTCATTGTTTAGATAAGTCTGCAAGAAGTCAGTTCGAAGAGTACTTATCATTACGCTGTGCAGAGAAATCGCGATATAGCAACTGGGCTTCCGAATACCAGGATCCTGATCCTTTCCCCTTGGGAGCTTTCTTGGCATCAGAGTATATAAATATTTCTGCTGCCTGGGAAGTTCCTGGGAGGAATGGGATTCGTTCATCATTACAAGAAGAGCAAGGAGATCAGGTGAGTGGCAAGTCTGACAGAAGACCAAGCCACATACAAAAGCTCTTCCTAACGATCAATGAACATGGATCTACCTGATTCGGTTTCCAAATTTACTGAAATAATAAAAAATCTCCAGTTAGAGATGCAGCAGTTAAAACAGGAAAATCATTTTCTCAAGGAAGAATTGTTAAAAAGTAAAACTGAATTTATGCAATGGAGAGATCCATGAATTTCAGAAAAACGCCCTAATTTGACCCCGCCTAAGATTGGCCCTACTACCTTTTCCCCACTAAATTCAGGGGCTCAACCGGCTGATTCAAATGTACAAGTTACAGTGATCACTCCTACCCCGGTCCCACTTGCTAATCCTGAAGGTTTCTCATGGGACAGTTCTCGTTTTGCAGCCTTTTTGAGTCAATGCTAGCTGCATTTCCTTTGTAAACCCCAGATTTTCAATACAGACTCTACCAAAACAGCCTTTATTATTTCCTATTTAGGAGGCGTAGCTGCAGATTGGGCTATTCCTTTAGTGGATAATAACGACCCCCTTTTACAGAATTTTAATGCTTTTAAAGACGCAATGACCCGACTCTTTGCTCGTCATGTTTTTGTGCAATCTAGTGCCAATTAACTACTTAACCTTTGTCATGGAACTAAAGATTTACTTTCCTATATTACAACCTTTAACCGTCTTCTCTCCGAGACTCATTGGCTGGAAGAGAAGCGTACTTCATTGTTTTACAGAGGACTTAGGGAAGACTTAAAAGACTCCCTGGCTCACATAGTCGATTTACCAGACAACTATGGGCAATTTGTTGATCTAGTTGTAAAATTGGATTATCGCCTAATGGAAAGGAAAGGTGAAAAACCTAAGCCAGGCTTTAGACCTGTACTGTTTAAATCAGAGAAAAAAGACAAGGGACCCAAAACAATAGAACCAGAACCCATGCAAATAGGTGGCGTCAGAGGACCACTCTCCTCTGAAGAAAAAGAACGACGTAGAAAAGAAAGATTGTGTTTATATTGTGGCAAGGGAGGGCATTTTGCCAAAGAATGCACGGTTAAACCTAAGAAAAAGGTGGCCTTAACTGAGCAATCTGATTAGGAAAACTAAGTTTCTCAAAGAACGCAGAGGTCGTTTCTTTGAGGAACTCAATTAGTAAGAGCTCAAAACGTATCCCTAATATTAACAAAGGCATAGCTAGACATATGACGATTTTAATGACAGTAATAGTGACAGTTCAACAATGACATGTTCTACCCATTTTAATTGACTCAGGAGCAACTGGAAATTTCTTTGATATAAACCTAGCTTGAAAATTGGGTATTTCTCATATTGCAAAAGAAGAGCCAGAACCGGTAAGAGCGGTAGATGGTTCTGTCTTGTCCTCAGATTTAATTCGATTCCATATCATACCTTTGACAATAGTAAGTAAAAATGGCCATACGGAGCAAATAATATTTGACCTAATAGATACTCCTGCTTTCGGAATTATTCTGGGTATACCTTGGTTAGAAAAGCACAATCCTAGAATAGACTGGGTGCAAAGAACTGTAAGCCTGGATTCCATTTTCTGTAGAACTCATTGTTATCTGGAGGCTAAGATCCTATATATCCTTTACATTGTGCTGCTACACACAACACAGAGAATACCTTACCCAATGAATATAAAAGTTTTGCTGATGTCTTTGACCCAGTACAAGCCTCTCAACTCCCCACCCACAGGATCTACGATTGCAGGATTGATTTAATACCTGGGGTTCCATTACCCTGCAGTCGTATTTACGCCCTAACTGAACCAGAGAATCAGTATTTAAAAGGTTACCTTGACGATCTTCTTGAAAATGGGTTTATTCGACATTCAACCTCTCCAGTCT
The DNA here is from genome assembly GCF_964204655.1 of Triturus cristatus. Classification (NCBI taxonomy): domain Eukaryota; kingdom Metazoa; phylum Chordata; class Amphibia; order Caudata; family Salamandridae; genus Triturus; species Triturus cristatus. The sequence goes on along the minus strand of NC_140584.1, from coordinate 71,423,101 downwards.
CGTCTCCACTTTTTTTTGTGGCTAAAAAATCTGGAGATCTGAGAGCATGTATAGACTATCGCGCTGTAAACAAAGCCACCATAAAAAATCGTTACCCTCTGCCATTAATCTCTGTCTTATTAGATCAGGTGAAAGGGTCAACCATTTATACCAAACTGGACCTCCGTGGTGCATATCATTTGATACGTATGCGTGAGGATGACGAGTGGAAAACCACTTTTCGTACCGAGTTTGGTTTATATGAATGTACTGTAATACCCTTTGGGCTATGTAATGCTCCGGCGGCATTCCTGTATTTCATTAATGAAGTGTTTCATGATCTTTTGGACATCTTTGTTATTGTCTATATAGACAATATACTAATATTTTCAAAGAATGAGGAAGAACATGTGATACATGTCCGAACAGTTCTTCAGAGATCAAGAGAACACTCTATTTGCTAAACTTGAAAAGCGAGTGTTTCATGCTCGTTCAGTAGAATTTTTAGGATACATCTTATCACCTGAAGGAATTGAAATGGATAAAACCAAGGTAGAGGCTGTAACCACATTGGCCAACTCCAACTTCAGTGAAAGACGTTCAAAAGGTGTTGGTATTTGCTAATTTTTACTGACGTTTTATAGCAAACTTCTCCAGAATTGTAACTCCAATCACGCAACTATTAAAAAAGGGACAAACCTTTTGCTGGAATGACGAAGCAGATAAGGCATTCATGGAATTAAAAAGACCCTTCCTTTCAGCTCCAGTACTTGCACATCCTGATCAACCATTCTTTGCGGAGGCGGATGCCTCTCAAACGGCTGTAGGTGGGGTCTTAATGCAAAAAGATCCAAAAACAGGATACCTTCATCCTTTGGCTTACTTTTCACGTAAATTGCTATCAGCTGAACAAAATTATACCATAGCTGAACGGGAATTGTTAGCTATTAAAGATGTTTTTACTGAATGGAGACATCACCTGTTGGGGGCCAAACATACTATAACAATCTATAATGATCACAAGAACCTCCAATTCTTTACTTCCATTAAGGCCTTTACACCTAGACAAATGCGATGGTTGCATTTCTTTAGCGAATTCGATTTTTTAATTACATATAGACCTGGGAAAAAACAATTGTTATCAGATACTCTCTCTCGATTACATGAACATGGGTCACAAAATCTAAGGACATCTGCTCAAAATATCATATCTGAAGATAGGATAGTTGCAATCACTCAATCTGATTCCGATTCTTTTCTAACTAAGGTAAAAACTGACTCTCGGTCAATCAACACATGGTTACAGAAAAAAAACAACTCCATCTCTGATGGACTTTTTTTTTATAAAAAAAGACTCTTTATTCCATCCGAGAAACAAAGATTGCAGATCATAACTTGGAATCACGACTCCAGCTTGTCTGGTCATCCTGGTGTACAAAAGACTGTAGAGTTATGTTCTCGAACCTTTTGGTGGAATGCAATGAGAAAAGATATCCAAGACTATGTCAAAAAATGTCCCATTTGTGCTCGTAATAAATCTCAACATATAGCCCCTGCTGTTTTTTTACAACCACTACTGGTTCCACCAGTCCCATTGCATACTATTTGTCTTGACTTTATTACTGATTTACCAAAGTCAAATGGTTATACTACTATTCTCGTTGTTGTAGATTTATTATCTAAAATGGGTCATTTTATCCCTCTACCAAAACTGCCTACGGTAGTTGAGTTCTGTGATATATTTAATCAGCATATTGTCAAATTACATGGACTTCCGAGTAGGATTATCTCAGATAGGGGCCCGCAATTCATTCCCAAATTCTGGAAAAATCTCTGTAAACAAATGAAAATCGAGGTGGCGTTATCATCTGCATTTCATCCACAAACGGATGGTCAAACTGAGAAAGTTAACCAGTACATTGAGCAATCTTTACGATGCCTTTTAGCCACCCAAACCTCCCAATGGGATGAAGCTCTACCACAGAATTTGCATATAATTACAGTATACATAAAGCTTTGGGATGTTCACCTTTTTACTTTATGACTGGATATCATACTCGATATATTCCAATACAATTTATGTCTCATCAGGATATAATGCCAGCGGTATCTGAGAAAATCAAACAGTTACAAAGTTTTCAAGAGAAAGCTAGGGATTTCCTGTCCAAAAATAAACTTACAACTAAAGCACAGGCAGATAAGCAGAGGACCCCAGAACCACTGCATAAAATTGGATGGGCCCAGAAAATCACAACCTCGTTTCATAGGTCCCTTTCCCATTCAAAAGGTTCTAAACCCTGTTTCAGTTCGATTATCACTGCCAAATAATTATACTATTCACCCAATTTTTCATGTCTCTTTGCTTAAACCTCATCATCCAGGAACCAGAAAAGATGACCCTCCTCCTCCGATTATTGTAGATAATCATCTAGAATATGAGGTGAACTGAATCCTAGATGCTAAAAGAATTAACAAAAAATTATATTATTTGATTGAAAAGGTTATGATGCTGCTAAAAGATCTTGAAAGCCGGCATCTAATGTTAATGCCCCAAGATTGTGTAGACTCTTCCACGCTTGATACCACACTAAACCAAGACCTATTGGGTAGGCTTTGCGGGGGAGAACTGTCACGATCATCCAAAACCCCACTCATGCTATGCCCTCTACGCAGCCTTGATATCTTTTCAGCAATATCCAGAAATCCATTTCCTTAGTTGGCACTTCCATCTCTGTCATTTGTATATACATTCCCTTTCCTAAATCCTTTAGTCAGCAGGGTATTATTTTTTAACATATTCTATGTGTATTATTGAAAGGACCATGTTGTAAGGTTTGGCATTCTGTATTTACACAAGATCTTTTATAGCAAAGCTCCAAACTGCCAGATACAAAAAGGTAATGTGAGGTTTATCTTTGCTGTAGCTAAATACGTTTTCAGCATGTTGCAAACTGTCATAAATACATATGCTGATGGCTACAGCACGTTGCAAACTGCCATAATTTAAATACACATGCTAATGTGCTCTGCAATGCGAGGAAAGAAACCGTTCACGCTGTTTTGCATAATTCAAACACGTGAAAGGCAACGCATTGTCACACGCGGCATACGTGAGCGGTGAAAAGCTATTTAAACCGCTTGCGTGTGCTGTTGAATGCTTGGTCTCGTCTCTAGAAAGCTCTTACCTGCTCTCCCGTCATCGCGTCCAGAAACCCATCACGTCTTCGGATTTCCTGCGTCCTGTGCTCCCTTCAGTCCCCTGACGGCAGCTGCTCCTCTGAGCTCTCCTCTGATTTCCGGGGCGACACTCATCACTTCCGATTCCAGATCATCGATCAAGAAACCTGCAATAGAACTAAACAAAAGATAAGTGACTCTAAAATGATGACAGAAAAACACCTGTGAGTGCTTAATTTTCTTCAATGAATAAAAGGCAACAAGGGCTCTTGCTTGCAAACTAAAGGAACAAGAACTTAACATTTCAAGTGACGAGCACGAATTTACGAACTTATAAATAGAACTCTTATTGAAAAGGCAATTTATATTGTGAACAATTGAGACTCTCGGTGGTAAGAAGCATTACCACCCAACAAAGGTAACCACTTAAGCTGAAAGTACAATAGTGTTCTACAACACAAAACTAGGCAGACAATAAGCATTGGTTAATGTAATTGTTGTATCTTGTTTTTCAGGACAAGAGAATTGACACATTAGTCAAAGCGAACGTTTCTCAATATAGAGGCACCACAAAGAGTGTTTAGGTAAACATAGATCTGTGAATGACAAATTATATAGGGTTTGCAAAAGATATAGTTTATTCTTGTTTTAACATATTTTTGCATGATTCATTGTTTAAATAAGTCTGCAAGCAGTCATTTCGAAGACTACTTATCATTACGCTGGGCAGAGAAATCGCGATATAACAACTGGGCTTCCGAATACCAGGATCCCGATATCTCTCTTGTCTTTTGTTTCCCATCCCCCTTTCCCCTTGGGAGCTTTCTTGGCATCAGAGTATATAATTATTTCTGCTGCCTGGGAAGTTCCTGGGAGGATTGGGATTTGTTCATCGTTACAAGAAGAGCAAGGAGATCAGGTGAGTGGCAAGTCTGACAACTTGTGCCCCTAGTATGACCAACTTTCATATGCATGGCTTTGAAACAAAATATATATACAAGATCATGAATCCTTTCCAGGACAAATTAAAGATTTGGAGACGCTATGTAGATGACAGTCTGGTGACCAGATGTCTCTAGATGACTTTTCCACATGGTTAAATGCATGTGACAGAAATTTGAGATTTACTAGAGAAGCAAGCACCCAGAGTGTGTCCTTTTTGGACCTTCTACTATATCCAAAGGAAGGAATGATCTATACAGAACTTTTTCAAAAACCCATGGCAAGGAATTCGTTGCTCAACTATCAAAGCTTTCACCCACGTTCCCTACTGACCAATCTGCCTGTAGGACAGTTTTTAAGGTTACTTAGGAATTGTACGGAATTAGTCAAGTACAAGAAACATGCTAATAACCTTAGTGAAGAACTGGCTGTAAGACAATAGCCGCAACAACTTATACAGACAGTGGCAAAAAGAGCACAAAATAACAATAGGGCAGCCTTATTAGAATCATATGAGAAACCCACAAGTGATAGGATGGTCGGTGTAACCAATTTTAGCAATCTAACAGACAACATCAAAAAAGCCATTAACAAAAATTGGCATATTCTAAACACCGGGAAATTGGCTCTGGAAAAACCACTGTTTGCATTAAGACGTAGTAGCAATTTATGTGATTTGTTGGTCCACACAAGACCCAGGAATAGACAGCCCCTATTGAAACAACCCACACTCTGGGGCAGTTCTCCAGTCACTGGACATTTTCCGTATGGTACCTGTTCTGTGTGTCCTTTCACTCAACATACGACGCAGTTCGATATGACATTAGAGACACCTTGGTTACTTAATAACCATACTAACTGCAATCCGAGTGGAGTAATCTATATGATAACATGTCCCTGTTCACTTCAGTACATTGGCATGACCACTCGGAAAGTTAAACACAGGATAGTTGAACACCGAAGTACATTTAGGTACAAAAAATCCAACACACGTATGACCAGACATTACTTGGAAATGGCCCATTCAGAAGACGATCTGATGTGGTTCATTATTGACAAACCCAAATATGATATCAATATGGGCCCCTTAGAAAAAATCCTCTTCCGACGTGAGCAGAGGTGGGTGTTCTGGACTAGGAGTCATATCACCGGGCTCAATGAGGATATACCCTGGTGCTCCCTCTGAATACAACTTCCAGTGACTATGAAGCATTTGATTTTTCATGAATTAATAGCTTGGTGATTGAAATTGACTATAAATAATAATCGTGCAAACATCCTGTGCTCGAGATGATTGTAGCACGTATATTAAGCACATAGTCTCTAACCTCTACCAACTATATAAAGGACTAGAGAGATAGCAGGACAATATGTCGATGTAGTCTACAAGCAATAAAACAGTGGGTAGTGTTATTCGTTTACTGACATATTACATATTTGACTGTTTTTAATTAACAATTGGGTCTGTAACTTTACAGCCCAGGATTAGCATGAATACATTTAATTGGCTTTATTTATTTTCTTATAATTATAAAGCAAATATTGATCTAAACACAGAAGGACCTTATTTCTCTGTACAGATTAGGAAAATGAGGTATAAATATTGAATGGAAGCATTGCCTCATAAACTAGGGTATATACTACTGCACTCCTGAGATAATATTTCTTTTGATCAGCAGGGAGAAGTGAGGTCACGACTTCAAGTGCACAGAACGTGCTCAGAAACAGTCGAAAATACCAATACTACATTTCCCAAGATTCCCGGGACTAGGAAGTGTAAACATGCACTTCCGGTTCACCTATGCGACGTGAAATGGTAGTTAGAACATATAATACCGGTAGCGTGAGGATGCAGTTCCCCTTTGGCACGTACTGAAATGGAAAGATATCCAGCAAAATAAGGTATATACGAGGGAGAGGGACCCGATATATTGAGTTTGGCGAAGACACCGATTTGGAATGTGTTTGTGATGATGGGCTTTACATTTGCCATTGCCCCGTGACTCTGACGATTGATGTAACTGCTTGTCGTTTAAGTAGGTTTTACTTTAATTTTCATTTGGTGTTTGATTTGGCCTGTGTAGAGAGTTAGTTACTCTGCACTTTTGTTTAAAATGCTTTAGCCGATAGTGGGCAACAATAAGAGCACAGTGTTTACGGAAGATTTATCAAATACGGCCGCTAATGAGGAGAAGTACTCATGATTCTGGGGATCGCGTTTGACAATCAAAGTGATAAAAGAGATAACAATATTGGATTTGCTAACAATATAGGTAGCAATTGGGAATCCAGCTACAGACATGTATTGTGACATGAGAACACGTAGTTTCAATTAAAAGGGATATTATTTGGAATACGTTGTTGAAGAGTTAAGTCCTGTGAACTTTATTTTAATTTATTTTAATCTCCAGGTTAGAACAGTATTCTTGTTTACAATTCTACACCTTCAGATTAAGGAGATCTATCAGTAAAGGACCTCAGGAAGGTGGTGGTACATTAATAGTACCCTAGTGGTGGGATGCTTCATAAGCATGCCTATTTACTTTTGAATTTTAACGTGTGTTGTGAGGTGGAGGACACAATGGTGTATATGTACACGGATTTTTTGAATAAGTTTTATGAAGTTTAACAAAGTTGTATACTTCTTGCAGATTGTGGACCATACTGAAGCTGGTACCACTCAGATTGATGCCATCAAAATTAAGTATGGTATTTTTCTATTTAAATTCCATATTATTTTCACCTTAAATAGCAGAGTGACAAAAAGTGGGTCCTGATGAATGCCATTGAATCAACAGGTCACCTCCGACAGAAACATGTTGACCTTACACTAATAGGGAACATCCATATCCCTATTCACTTAGCTTTTTAGTCCGAACCTCCGGAGACACCTATTAAAATTAATTTGATCTTCCGTGAGTTAGTTTTAATACACTTTTTTCACTTTATTTGCACTCTGCCCCTCACTCCCTACTTCCATTTGATGATTCACAAGCAAAAACCTCACGCTCCTCTTCTCTTTGGGAGAGTGTAGCCCACACTGCGAACCTTGCGGTCACAGTGTGCAAGAGGGAACCCAATGATGAAGCATGTCACCTTTGGGTGAGTGAGGGTTCTCGTCTTTAAAAGATTAATGCCCTACCCCTTACCACGCACAAACATCAAGGTCAGTTATTGACATTATAGACAACATCCTGATATTCTTTGTGAGTATAGAGTCTTGGAGTAGCATCGTGGATGTGATTACTCCGTTATTATACCCCATTGTGAGATTGACAATGGTATCTTTAACATAGGTGTTTAGGAGCCTTCACGGGACAGGGTCATTTCAAAAGGGATTAACATGATTGAACAACTAATCACAGAGAGTAGACTGAAAACATTTGTGAAACTACAGGCAGAATTTGACATTCCACAGACCCTTTTCTTGTACTTCCAATGACTCGACCACTGTTTCTAGAGACCCCTCACACCTTTACCCATTACCTTAGATGAGTCCACCATTCTTAAATATCTACACAACTGCGGAACATTGAAGGAAGTAGTGTCTGGAATATATGCACTCCTTATTAACCATGTATTCTCTGCCCCTTTGTTGACCTCACTGAAAGAAAATGGTGAGCAATCTGCCTCCAAACGGCTTATACTAATGAAGACTGGAGAGACTTTATTCACAACCATGACAAATCTTTACAGAAGACAAGCTTGAAAGTGAGTTATTATAATATCCTTCAGAAATGGAACTGTAGTAGTAGTAGAAACTTTATTATATGATCAATTAAAATCTTCACAATGTTCTAGTCTCAAGTATTTTGATCACAAACAGGCAAATGCGTTAAAATAGTATAAAAACAACAATTTATTCAATAACTTAAAACTTAAAGGGAGAGGTGTGGCGCAGCAGGCAAAGCAGCTGACTCCTGAACAGGGGGCTCACTGTTCGATTGACGGCAGCAGCTCAGCTCAGCAGCATGTGACTCTGGGCAATAGCTCACTTAATCTCCCAGACGCCCCCCCCCCCCCCCCAATGCATAGATACCCTTAGGGGTGATAAGTTCACATTTTACAAATGTGGAATTATTATTATTAAAATATAGTTGTGGTGAATGGCGTATATACAGGGCTGTAAATTGCTTAATTGATTAGTCAAGTGCTAGGATTAAATACTGCAGAGTGCGTATAGCTAATAAAGTGCTGGTGGGAAGAGTAATGTAAAATGTCCAGCAGAGTTTATGTACACAGGGGGCAACGATCAGTGTTTAATGGTTTAGAAGCAGAACACGACCCTTCTTAGGCATTTAAGCCTCATGGCAATGCCATTGCCAAACTGCAAACGTTGCAGTACTTCCTAAAAGTGCTGCACATAGGTTTTAAAAAGGAGCTCCAGGAATGCAAAAGAGCCAGGCAACAACAAAGTAGATGGTTAAAGGGCTCTATCTTGTAGGTGGAGAGTCTGCAGTTGACAATTTTAGAGAGAGAGAACCATTTGGGGTTTGGATCTTTAATCTGTAGTCCCATCAGCCTTGCAACCATTATTTACTTAAGGCAGTTTTTCCAGGCCAGGCAGGGGAGGTATGGCTTCGGACGAAGGCAATGTGACTGCATGTTAGGGTTTGATTTTTCCAAAGTTGGTAATAGCCACAAGTTCTTTAGTTTCCCCATGTCTTCGAAAGTGTCCTTGTATTGCTTTTTAAAGAATGTTTTAAATGCTGCCTGTGAAATGTGAAGCTTGTTTAGCTCTGGTCTATTTGGAGAGAGGCAATTGATCTTTGAAGATAGACTGACCAATGATTCTTTCGAATTTAAAGATATTCTGAAGGACATCTTTCAAGCACTTCGGTGGCGCTTTTTCATAATCTTGTAATAATACTTTAGGAAGGCTACCTTGAAGGCCCATGATTGGCCCCCTAATCCAAATTTCAACCTAACCAAGCATCCCCGTATGTATGTATGATGGTAATCTGAAAACTCTTCATGAACTATAAGCTGGAATATGTCCATGGCTTTGACAAATTTGCAATGGTAGGCCTCGTGGCCATATCTAATCATCGGGTGGATGGTTGGTCCTATTACATGTCCAATTGGGTCTGTAGTGGGGCATTTAAGAGAACTGTCAGTTCAAGTTCTGATGATTATGGCCTCCACCTTTGCTTCTAGATGCCTCAAATGTGTTTTTGCTCCTCCCTTTTTTATGAGAGCCAAACTCCCAAATAGTTGTATGATTCGGAGTCTTTGATTTTTAGTGGACCGAGACTCCAAGCATGGTTCATTTTCTTATGTGGCCTGTAAATGGTTGCTACTTAAGTCTTTGTGCCTTTTGCCAGCATTATTTTGGCCAATTTGTATTTGTGGAGGTCATTGAGGGCTTTCTGGATCCCTATTCTGGTATTGTCCAAGAGGACAAAATCATCTGTATATTGTAATAATGTGACTTTCTAAGGTCTAATTTTTGGTGGGGTTAAATTGGCATGTTCCAATACTGAGCTCCTGTCAGCTGTGTAGAGATTAAATAGTAAGGGTGCGAGCATGCACTCTTGTATTAAGCCATTTTCTGTCAAAAGTTTCCTAGTTACCACAGCCTACGACAGTTTGACCCTCACCCAGGTAGAGGTACATAATCAAATGATTTCCTGCAATAAGATGTTTGGGATGCCCCACCCTCTGAGTTTTCTCCACAAGTTGATCCAGAGTACAGAGTTGAATGTAGAAGAATAATCGACAAGGCACACATAAAGGGGAAGCTGCTTCTGATTGGTGGCCTGGGGATTAGGTAAAGAGCCACTGTGTTGTTCAAAGTTGAGAAGTTTCCTCTGACATCGGTTTGGCATGTTCGGATTATCTAATTTGCCTCAGCCCAGTGCTCAAGCTCTTTCATGAGGGCATTCGCCTTTGCTCCAGTGTCCATTGAGGCAATGGTTTGCCTGGTCGTGCCTCTCGCCCTTCTTGATTATAGGGTGCAAAATTGAGCACCTCGTGCTCTCGGCTTTTTGCTGGGTAGATAAGCATGATTGGCATAGTGGAAGTAGCATTGCTGACTACAGGTCAGTATCATTTATGAAGACCTGTGCTGGGACACTATTAGGGTCTGGGGCTCCGAAAGTTCTGATTTCCCTTTGAATTTTGCAAATGCCATCAACTTTTAGTCGCTCCTCTGGGTTCGGGGTTTCTGTGGCGACAACTGGAGAGCAAGAACCATTACTGCTCACCATTTTAACTACATATAGATTTTTTCCATGTAGTGCCCCCTGGAGTTCATCAATTACATATATTTTAGATGATTCTGAGCATGTTGTATCTCTGATGTACCTCCATAGGTCAGCTTGATTTTGTTATATATGTGTAGCCACTCTTTGTTTGCACACTTGCTCACGTTTTGACGCCCAAACCAGCTGTTTGTGTTTAAGGCCCGTAGTTTTAGTTTTATAACCACTTAACATGTGTTTTGCCTTTTTTTTGAAGTCTTCATATGTTAATTTTACTTTTCATTATTTCATGATTTTATATGCCCTTTATTAGATAGAGGATTTATGGATGTCCGGTGAGGCACTAAGGTATTGCATAGTGCTTTGTTTATTTCTGCGTTCATTATGTCCCAGTTGTCCAATAGATATTTGTAATTTTGATTTTTGAGGTGTAGGCCTCTAGTTAATTTCGAGGATGTACGTTTCTGCATGCAGACTGGGCCCCATTTCTCTCTCCTGATCAGGTGTCAGCATTTGTCTCCACATGAATCATCCACTACTCTCAGATCTATTCACTTGCTGGTAATAGCTTTCATGGTGGTGGAGAGAGGGAAATGGTCACTCTTATTAAGAGTTGATATTTGAAAATTCTCTAAGGTCTTTAAAACCTTGTTGGTGATGAACACGCAGTCTATTGTGCTTATTACCTTGAACGTTTTTGGGAATTTTGAAGCCACGGATTTCTCTTCCAGTGTATGCTGGATTGACTTGAGGCACTAGTTTTTAAGAAGAGAGCGAAGTTGGTTATTGCCTCAGCCTGCCGAAGTGGGATCTGTTGGTGCCATCCCCAGATGTCGCAGGTTGAAGTCGCCACCTAGTATATTTAGCATGTTCGCAAAGCACAGATTCTAGGGATTTGCATAATTGAGTGAGTCTGTCTGCTCACCCTAGGCCGAAGCAGTTGAAATAAACGTTGGCCAAAAGTATCTTTGTCTGCTGGTCATTTATGTACAAATGCAAAAACAACAATTGATGGACAGAATGCAGAACAATGTCATACATTCACCCCAGTACAGAGATCTGGGCCTAAATCCATTGTTGTTTTGCTCACCTTGCCATTCCAGTTTGAACCCAGCCATATGCAAATCAGTCTTGACCCTGTGCCCAATGGGAACAGTTCAGCCCGAATTGCCAGGCCAGGTCCTCCCTGGATTGGAAACAAGCATCCTAGAACTGGTTTTGGAGTTTCACCCCTTATCAGCCAGGATAGCTTGACTCCAGTGGCATGGAGAACACAGGACCCACGTCTGGGCATACCAGTCCCATTCAGGGTGACAAATGCAAAAACAACAGTTGATGGACAGAATGCAGAACAATGTCATACATTCACCCAAGTACAGAGATCTGGGCCTAAATCCATCGTTTTTTTGCTCACCATGCCATTCCAGTTTGAACCCAGTCATACGCAAATCAGTCTTGACCCTGTGCCCAATGGGAACAGTCCAGCCCGAACTGCCAGACCAGGTATGCTCTCCTCTTCATCTGAAATGCCCTCTATGTTGCTCAATGAATGCACGTTGTCATCATGTGCCTTGGGATTGTGCCTATGCACTTGCGTTAATGTTGTGAATGAGACGGGGCTGCAGACTGTGCTTGAGGTGCTGGGCAGTGAAGGGCAGTGCAGGATTATCACAGGCTGCTACTGCTGATAGTACTGGCTCCCATTTTTTGTTTTGTTGAGGGAGATCGAGCTGTGTAGTTTATTTTAGGTTTTAATCCTACTAGAGTGCTGTCTGACGATATTTCAATGATGGACAGTGGCGGCTCCTCCGCTGAAGCAGAGGAGCGTTGCCTCACTCCGCAAAAAGGAAAAATAAAATGACAATAATGTATTGTTATTGTCATTTCATTGTTTCTATTGCATGCAGCCTGTGTGCAGTCTGGGGCGGGCAGGGCTGGCCAGGGGAGGAGGGGTTTGCACTGCCAAAGTGCGCATGAATTGTTTTTCGGGCCCTCTTGGCCAAGCAAACAGTGAATACGCACTTTGCATGTTCCTACCAGGCTGCATTACACAGCCTGGTCAGGACCATGCACAGGCTCCCTGTTCGAGTCTGAGTGCCAATCAATGGCGCTCAGACCAATCACAAAGCTGCACTGCAGCTTTGTGATTGTCTCAGGGGAGCCTGTGTGCTAGGTGCTTCCTGCTACTGGCCGGACTGCAGAGGAAGAAGGAAGAGGACGCAGGGCATGCGGAGGCCGGCCGTTCTAAGGTAAGTGTTTTTTTTTAATTATTAGTTAACGCCCCCGCAACCCCCCTGCCCATCACCCCATCCGGTAGCAGCCGCTACTTTTGATGGAGTTGTCCCACTCAGCTGGGTGCAGGATAAGATGCGCCTGCGACATGGACTAGAATGGGACATGGGTATGCACTTCATGGGTAGTTGCATAGTTCTTGCCCGCAGCTATGATCTTGTGATAGTTTTTTCTAGAAAAAAGAACTCTAATGGTTTTGCTGCACTTTTATGTTTTTTCTCCTTTGTTGAGTAGACTCAGAGAGTGGTGGCATACTTGTTTCTGGTGATTGAGTTGAAGCATTAGTACTGTATTGGTTATTACTTATTTTATTCATGAGCAGGATTTCAACACCGTGCCCTCAACTGTGCTAATTTCACTTTCAGACTGAGGACTGTTATAAAATAAGTAAAGGGGGTCCATTCCTTCTAAATTCATAGATGGATTTATTCAAGTAGTATTCAGGAAGAGAGCCCCACCAGGAGCAGTCTGTGCTCTGCTTAGCCCATGCAGCAACTGACAAACCATACTAACGTTCTAACCTTCAACATTCTACAATACACACATCCTGGCTGAGCAGCATACTACATCTTCTCCCTTCTTTGCAATGAGAAGGGAGAGCTTCAAAGAGGCACAACAAAAGGTTAGAAGCAAAACTTTAGGTGAAAATATCTTGAAAAGATGGAATGAGGAATACATTTTGAAACGTAATGAAAAGGAAAGCACTAAAGTATGAGAAATAAAGGCAAAGCATGGATACGAAGGAACCCAACCCTTCTTCCCCCTTTTACGGAGAAAACAGATTTGTATGAGATGCAAATGTTGCATGGTAAAGGGAAGAGTGATGTAAAGAAATGAGAGATGAAATTTGAGCAGCAATAGTGGCGCAGCACATGAAGAGTAGAGAATTGACATTCTAATCACCACCAGGGCACACCAGTTGGCCAGACCAGCGTGGAGTTGGCAAGCAGAAACGGAAATGGAAAAGAACAGTTAGTGCAGGAGAGAGAAAAGGAAAGCACTTTCAACATGTAAGGGAGGTGTGTAAGGTACACCTAGGTGGATTTTGGAAAATGAATCCACTAGACAGTAGGAAAATGTAAAATCACATACAGGTACCATGTAGGGTGAAATTACAGACTGTCATGGATCTGTGAGAAAAGTGTTGCAATAACGTAACAAAAGTAAGCACTGTAAAGTAAAGTGCCCTGAACAATGGAAACCCCCAAAGGAAGTTGGGGTGAAAGGTGTGCGGAAACGGCACACGACACAATGTATAACATGAAACTGTGGAACGGATGTGGAGGAGGAACACATAAAGAAGTAGGATTTCCCTCAGAGCAGGTTGAGGTGAAAGGTGTGCGGACACGGCACATGGCAGAACGTACCACATGAAACTGTGAAAAGGATGTGGAGGATGGCCACATGAAAGAATGAGATATGAGCAACAGGCAAAGTGCAAGCATAAATTGTAGTGGACAGAAATTCACGTAACGTAAATGAAAGATCCCATTCCAGTGAGGATGCAATGTACATAGAAATGAAATATAATAATAAATATAACTGTAAAAACACAATAAAGTACACATGAATGAACTTGCAGCATGGCAAGATGTGTAGGGCATGGCACATTAGTACATAGTGACACTCTGCTTATATGAGGTGAGGCAATGTCCCAAGAAAATATTAAAATAAAATAAATGAAGTGGTCACCGTGGTCTGGAAAACGCTGTATACTCCCCTGAAGTTAAGATAAGCAGAATATACAGAAAGCTGACAAACTTCAGTGAATGAGTCAAAAGTACCTTGTTGTGAGAATATTTCTTATATATATAACAATTTCCTCAAGCGTGGATTGTGTGATCAGCGTACGAGGGTGTGCTTGAAAGTAAATGTACCAAGTAGTTGTGGCGGGATATGTGACAAGTTTGAAGAAATGCACACTTTTCCATACTCTGAAAGGTCCGAGGGAAATAATGCTAAAATGTAAAATGGCGGCACGTAAATCGACGTTGAGCCGGGTAGCTCAAGGCACATTTGTGCTTTAAGACGTCCTGAGAGGATCGGCAGAATATTAGAAGCCATGGTGACATAGAAGAAAGGTAGGGCTGCGCAGGATGTGGTGGATGCGTGTGATGAAGCTGTTGAGGAGAATTTAAAATGTTTTGAATTGGACAAACTGCCAAAAGTATTGGGGCAAGTTACTCACAAAAATGCCGGCATAATAACTTCCCATGCAGATAAAAGAACTGAAGATCGTATGTGCCGATGACTTTGATAACTCTGGGGTGCCAATAAAATAACCTCCAGTAGGTGGCAGCAACCAACTACTAATTTCAGCCGATAAAATCAGCCTCCTGTCCCGTACAATCTCCGCTCATTATCCGGTTACAATATTCCCTCGCTGGCATTTTAAAGCTTAAACTAAAATACAGGCTTGTACTGGTTCAGTTTTTCTTCCCCTCATCTCGGCTCACAATTACTTGAGCAGTGATTAACGTAGGAACTGACAGACAGTCAGTGGAAGGCAGCAGGATCTGCCGGTTGGAAGTGGCACTTTGGAGTTGAGGGCGACAGGTGTCGCAGGAGCTGGCATGCAGGCAGGAACTGGCATGCGGACAGGAACTGTGGGAAGGAACTGGAAGGCAGCAGGATCTGCATGTTGGAAGTGGAACATTGTAGTTGAGGGCGACCGGTGGGAAGTCACTGGTGGGGCTCGTAGTGCCAGATGAGTTGAGCTGCTGCTTCTGAGTTTTTGTATCTTGAGGTAGCTTAATCTTGAGGTTACTTGAAAGTTGAAGCGCAGGGCCTTTCCAAATCGTCGCCAATTGTTATAAAATAAGTAAAGGGGGTCCATTCCTTGTAAATTCATAGATGTATTTATTCAAGTCGTATTCAGGAAGAGAGCCCCACCAGGAGCAGTCTGTGCTCTGCTCAGCCCATGCAGCAACTGACAAACCATACCAACATTCTAACCTTCACATTCTACAATACACACATCCTGGCTGAGCAGCATACTACAAGGACTTATGGGCATTGGCAGTCCTCACAGAGGCCCTCGCGAAGCTGCTGTTGCCTCACCAGCTAGCTGGGAATTTGTCCTTAGACCTACTCCGTTTTGCCATTGCAGTGATGTGTCACTGATGGAGAGGTCTGTGAGACAGTTTCTGGTCAAGTAACAATGAACTGGATAACTTGGTTGGGCTTTTGTTCTTCTTTGAGAGAATCAACACCCAATATCAAGCCTCTGCGCTGTCGAAGACATCCAGTGGTGTCCTTGTGCTGTTTATAGCTGATTGGAAGATTCCCTTTTTTGGTTAGAAGGTATTAAGGACTGCTAAGTTTATTATAAAACTAGTACGCTGCTTGAGAGATGCTTTGGCACTTGTTGTTTAATGTATTAGCGTGCATTGTCTTTATCAGGGGCAGTGGATTCTCCACAGGTGTGCCACCGCCTGGTGTCCCTGCCCACTCAGATGCTCCAGCACTTACCTTGGCTTCGCGTTTCCGCACACCATCACGCAAGTGTGAGGCAGGGGTATGTTACGTGGCCAAGCAGTCTCTTTAGAGGCAGTGTGGGCAGTCTCTGTGTAGACAGTGTCTATCTGAGCATGGTTTTTACTTTTACCTTCTGCCTCTCACCTGAAGGTCTGTGACTGCTGATGGCTGACAACTGCAACACTTTGGTGCCTCTGTGGTCTTTTAAGACTGTTCAGCAGGTCTTTCGAGTAAGTGCATGAGTACGAGTGCGGATGTGAGCGGGAGGACCTAACCTGCCCACAAACTCCACTAGGACTTAGCCAGACTGCCTCTGCAGTAGTGGTTTCCCCTCTCTGTTGAGCGTCTAATGCAGCTCTTTTGCTAGCCTCGCCTCACCTCACCATTCTTGCTGTCCTTGCAGCTTTCCTTGCAGCTCTCACCTCACACCTCCCTGGCGGGTATCGGTGGACTGAACTGGCAGAGCTGACAAGCCTGCGGGCCGATGGAGCAAATCAGCTTTTCTTAGGCCTGTAGAGTCAATTGTGGAAGGCCAGAGCGGTAGCTGCTCTGAGTTATCTCTGTGCGGAGATGTTGAATCCTGATAAGTAAATCCCCTGCTATCTGTAGCTTTAAACCTCAGTAGTGTTATTCTATGACATAGGGTTGATTCCATGTTCTATTGTCATGTGCTGTGATGCAGTGGAGTTCTCTCAAAAGTCACTTGTTGGCGAGCTGTTCGCTGGCTGTAGAGGGAGGACCACCACCTGCAGGCGTTGTCTTTAGCAATAAAGTTCTTTCAACCCTTCATAAGTGTTGTAAACAATAGAAGAACCAATCAGGTCGCTGGTCCAAAGAAGCAAGTACTTTATTAGTATAGGATGAAGATGTGCCGTGCTCACATTTGTTGTTTATGAATGATCGTGAATTCACAAGTGACTCGGGTGGTGTTAGGCCTCAGAATCCTCCTTGTGTTTCAAGAGGAGATGGTTCGAACTGTGGTGTGGGATCTCTTTCCTATACTAATAGAGTACTAAAGGGGGTGGTCAGAAGGAAAAGTGTCCTTCCCATGTTGTAAGACCATTCTTTAAGGTGGCTGATGAGTTTTCAGTTTTTGGTGATTATTTGTTGATGAGGAATGAAATATTTGTGCCTCCCATCTCTTTAAGGTCAGGCCTCATTGGCTTGGCCCACGAGGGACACTTGGGACAGACTTTGACCACCAAGAGGGTCAGAGAGAGATTTTGGTAGCCGCTCATGGATGCAGAAATTAGAGTGGATTGTGTGTTGTGCTGTGTGCAAGAATTCTGAGAAACGTCTCAGAGTGGGTGTTGGACGTTTGCAGAAGCAGCATGTTTCTGAAGCTAAGGAAGTGTGGGAGAGAGTTTGCCTCGACTTCATAGGGCCATTTTCCTTTCTACCTGAGCAGGACAGGTTTGCAGCTGTACTAGTCGATGCTATGTCCACGTGGGTGCTGGTCGCATTCATGAGGAATATTACTACTACGTCCACTGTTGACTTCCTCAGCGATGTTTTTAGGAGGGAGGGCATACCTTCGGTTATCCTCACTGAGAATGGCACACAATTGAGGTCAGAAGAGATGAAAAAATTTTGGCCACCTTGGGCGTGAGCATTGCCTTTTCATCTCTGTACAATCCCCAGGGTAATGGTCCCATGAGAGAGTCAACCGGCAGGTCAAAGGCACGATGCAGTTGGTGTGCAGTGCTGGTTTGTCTGTTGTGGCGGTGGTCAAAGACACGTTATGGGCTTCTCGTAATGCTGTTAATTCCGCTTCAGGGAAAAGCCCTTTTGAGATGATGCGTGGCAGGCGCCCTGGGACCAAATTGGTACCATCATGGACATGGGAGAGTGTGACAAGGGAGAAAGTATGCTCAGATAGGAAGATCAAAAAATGTCTCATTGCGGCTGGTGATTGGGTCAAAGTTAAGCTGGGGGTAGTGTAAAGGACTTGACCAAATTACGTGGCCCATATAGAGTTCATGAGGTGGGTGGAAATTGGGTGAAATTGGAAAATGGTCAAATCTGAAATCTCAGAAGGGTAGCTCTGTACCAGAGACAGGGAAAGGTGTTGAGGAGTTCTGGTTGTGATGAAGATGTGTCGTGTTCGCCTTGGTTGTTGATGAATGATCGTGAATTCACAAGTGACAGGGTTGGTGTTAGGCCTCAGAGTCCTCCAAGTGTTTCGGGGGGAGATGGGTCAGGTAATCCTGTTGTCATCGTTCCCACTGATAGACCACAAGAGCAAATTGTTCTACACAATAGAGGTGTCTTGAGCATTCACCAGGTCAGGAGGAAGAGGAGAGTGAGGAAGCCTCCCGGCGAATGGCAATTACTACTCCTGCGCTCGCTGCTACCTTCACTTGCTCGCTAGGCCTCGCTGGGCCTCTTGGCATTCCTCGAAGTTGGCATCTGATGTCACTCACTTCCAGCATATCTTCTCATAGCTCGCCACCTGGAAAAGCAGCAGTGCAAGCTTCTTTAAATGGCGCTAGTCTCTCAATACGCTTAGCACCACTTGAATATTACAAGGGGCCGCATGTTGGAAAGGTATCCTTTCTTACAGTGATATATTACACTTGCTCTATGACTCCTCTGTACATGACCGATTTTGGAAAGTCATCTGGGAGACCATGATAGACAGGGGCAGGATATCAGGTCAGCTAACAAGCCATGCCACTTTCCTACGAAAATGCACTGGCAGTGGCTAACATTTGCATTCTTTGACTAGGGAAGATTGCTTGCAGCCCCAATTGGGAAATATGGATGCATGAAATGTGCAAAATGGCATCATATGAACAAGTAATCTACCTCACAAATGATCAGATAGATAATACTGTCTGGGGAAGGTATTTTTCACCCCTTCCATAGAACCCCACTTTGGTACACAGTGCCTTTAGCCCTGTCTGTCAGCCTTTTCCAAGTTAAATAGACAGTGAAAGACACAGGGTTGCTTTACAGGAAAATTTGGACCTGACCAGATAAATGTGAAAAGGATGGGATGGTGTGTATATCCTGCTTAAATGCTAGTTGAAGGATGCACCAATTCAACAGTATATGGGGGCCAATTTATGATGGCATTTGCATCGCTCTTGCACAATGTGACGTGGTGCAAGAGTGACAGAAACCTCAAAACAGACTTTTGAAGCCATGCACAGCCCCTTTGCATTACTCGGAGTGGATACAAAAATCTGGAGTATAGCAATTGATCTCAAATCTCTTTGTTGCGTTACTCTTCTCTGGGGAGGTGTTCAATGGGCATTGCAACTTCCATGTATTTGTACGCATCCCCAAACATACAAGAACTTGTAAACCTGGGGATGTGTCAGAATTGTATTCCGTCCAAGGGAGGCGTCACAAGGAGAAACATCTCTATTTCTCTTCATTTCTTCATATTTCTATGTGTGCTGCATTCTGCAGCACACATAGAAAGAGGAACTTGCCTCCCAGGATTGTTTTTGAGAAGGAAGGTGTTAGAACTGGGGGTCTCTAGTTGGCAGAGGTAGGGGCCTTTGACCAAATAGGGACCCTTGCTTCTAGTCAGGGTAAGGGGGTACACTCCTAAAATAACCCCTGCTTGCCCCCTTGGTAGCTTGGCACGAGCAGACAGGCTTATCTCAGAGGCAGTGTGTAAAGCATTTGTGAACACATACAGTAATCCAGTGACAACACTACAGAAGGACAATACACATATTTTAGATCAAAAATAAATATTCTTTATATAGACTTATCACAAGACCACAAAGGACAAAAATCCACAATACTGTACTTTAAAAATGGTAGAAATAGCTTAGTTCTCTTAAGATGCTAAATGCGACACTTTAAATTCAATGTACCTTTGGATGTGTAACGCTATACAACGAAAGTGTTGCAGGGAAGGTGATGCGTCGGTTCCTTATATGCAAGAACGGTGATGCATTGGGTCCCTACTGATGCGTAGGGGATGCGTCGGTTCTTCTCGGTGTGGGGAGGTGATGCGTGGGTTTCTTACTGCGCTTCCGTGGCGGTGCGACCCGCAGAGCCGTGATGCGATGAAGATCTGGTGCGATGAAACAAAATGGCGTCTTCTTCATGATGCGACACGATGCGTGCACGCCCAACGGCTGTGTGGCAACTCAATAATTCTTTTGAGCCGCGACAGGCCCTGGGACACACTTTTCCAGTGATGCGACGGCGTCTGATGCGACGGCGACACTCTTCTCCGATGATGCGAGATGCATTGCAGATGTGATGCGACAGCTGCAGCGGCGACACCCTTCTTCAGTGATGCGACAACAGCGGCTGTGGCATCGCCACGCTTCTTCTTCATGAGTCGCGCTTCTAGCTCCTTGCAACACACAATCCCTCAGAAGGTCCAGCACTACAGCAGGCACTTCAAAAGAACTCTTGGGGAGCTGGTGGGTGAAGTCTGTTGTCCCTGAGACTTCAGCAGGAGGAAAGCTCTATCTCAAGCCCTTGAAGATCCTTCACAAGTTGATTTGAAAGTAGCAAAAAGTCCTTTCTTTTTTCTTTTGCAGTCAGGCAACCACTGCAGGCCAATCCCCCAAACAGCACTCAGCTAGGGATAGTCTCTTCCTCAGTTTTTCTGGTTCCTCTCCTCAGCAAAGGTCTTCTTGTTTCCCAAAGTGATCTAAAGTTCTGGGGTCTGGGTCCCCCCTTTTACACTCATTTTCTCTTTGTTCTCTGAAGGCAGATAGGCCTTTGCCTAGTCCAAACAAGTTCTGGTCAGTCCTGGAGCACTTTGTTGACAAGACTCCTTCTTTCCTTTCACAGTGTAGGCCAGGGACATCAGACGCACTATAGGAGGTGGAGCCAGCATTGTGGAGGGAAGGCACAGCCCCTATTCAGGTCCCAGGTGCAACTCCTCCCACTCATCTACATGCAGATCTCTCTATTCAGCCCTGCGATGACTCACACTGTCTCCTGGAATCCCCCAGCCCCTGACACTCAAACTACAGACAAGGAATACACAACCTAACAGAGGCAGGCTTGGATAGTTAGGCAAGAAAATACCTACTTTCTAAAAGTGGTATTTTCAAACACAGAATGTTAAAGCCAACTTCACTAAAATATGTATTTTTTCATTCTGAGTTCAGGCATACTAAACTCGAATTTCTACCTAGTTCCCTGAATCAGTTAGGATTTAGGATGTAATAATGAAACTGCCCATTCTGGCCTATGGGGAACAGGTAGCCTTGCAATAGTGAAAAACGAAAATGGCTGTAATTCACTATTAGGACATGCCACACACATCAGAGCATGTCCTACCTTTTACATACAATGCACCCTGCCCTTGGGCCTACCATAGGGGTGACTAATATGCAGAAAAGGGAAGGTTTAGAGACTGGCAAGTGGGTGCACTTCCCCAGTCAGCATGGCAGTACCAGACTGCACACAGGCTCTGCAATTGCTAACCTGAGACACACTTTACAGGCTGCTTCGGTGGGAGGCACAACCAGTGCTGCAAGCCCACCAGCAGCATTTGATTTACAAGCCCATGGGCACACTCAGTGCACTGTACTTGGGTCTGACAAGTAAACCAAATCAGCCAATCATGGAGTCACTAATCTATACATCAATTTACAGTAGGGAGAGCATATGCACTTTAGCACTGATCAGCAGTGGTAAAATGCCCAGAGTCATAAAACAGCCAACAACAGGTCAGAAAAAATACAGGAGGAAGGCAAAACGTTCAGGGATGACCCTGCAAAAAGGGCCAAGTCCAAGACAAGGTGTCCCTAACTGCACAAAATCAATCCTGCATGTAACATAGGTACCCTTGCATCATGGTGCAAGGGTGCTTGAGTTGGTGCTAGGGAGCCCATTGTGCGCCAGCGCATGGGAAAGGACAGGAATGTACCGCATTCCATTAAATACAGCACATTATTGCCCCTTCCCTGTCACTCAGAGCAGCAAAGTTACTTACTGTGCTGCACTGTGTCACAGAGTTCATAAATAAGCCCCTTATAGTCTGTATCCAGAAAGAAAGGATTAGGCATGCTAAACTTTGAATTAAGGGATTACATTGGCATTTGCTACTAGTAGCATAAGATGTGTCTTGGATGGTTGCAAGGTAACATTAATTAGTTTGAGAGTGTTGCATGTTATTATATGCAGATTAAGCAGGCTGATAGATCAAAATTTAACTGAACCGTTTTATGTGTCATGTCTAGATGACATGGAGAGGGGTGGTGGTAAATGGTGTTTGTTAAATGTGGACATAAGCCTTAGATGAGATACTGTCTATTATATGCATTTATTTTTTATTATACATTGTGTTGAGTATTATGACAATGTTGAAACTCTTTATTAAAGATGTATTATACAGACGAAAAGAACACAGAAGCAAGGCAGAAATGTTTACTCTTTCGCTACTGCATTGTGCATACCTATCTTAGTTTGCCAATTTGACCATTTTTCTGACCAGCTGGTCAGACATCATTTGATTGGCCCCTGCTATGACAGAAGTACCAAGCAGAAACTGTCACTACAGGAAATCCTACACCTGAAGAAGTTATTCAAAGGGCTTAACCACTGAAATGTCACAAGTTTCTAATTATGAACTAAATGAACCACACGGGATGTAGTAGCAATAATTCAGATAAATGCAGGCTCAGGGTATACAGAATACAGGCAAAGTGAAAAAATGTTTTTGAAAAACAATGTTAAGCTTGTTTTCAATGTGGGAATTTATATTACAATAAGGATGACAGGCCATGCCCAGGAAAAATTTATATTGATTATGTGGTGGAACATTACAGTTAATAACAGATTAACTGAGCCAAAATCACTAACATTACTCAAGACTTATTTGAAACATCTTGGGGAGATTGAAAACGATGCCCTCCTCATAGAGCCCTTTATCATACTAGAAAAGAAGGATAGATCTATTAGGAGTATTTGAAGATGATGTGTAATTTATAGGGGATTAAGATCATGCTTATAATGTATGTAGCAATCTTGGGCCTCAACATTGTAGGATTGTTCCATCAAGTGGTGTTTTGAATGATATTGAGACATGGACATAGACAACAGGTTTTGGTTAATAATGAATAATCAGCTCCAGAAGATCTTATTCTTAAATGTTTTAGAGTCTTTTCAGATAAGTTGGGTAAGATAAATGTTTAAGTAAGGGCTCAGGCTACAGGTCAAACAAAAGGTTGCCTTTGATTAGAAAAAGAAAGTAAAACCTGTTGAGTTGTCTGTTGGTGAAGTGGCTTGTATTCGGAAGCCGGGCATTGCCAAAAAATGAGACGCTTGGTAGGGTAGTCTGGCCATTGTTGATAAGCTTTGCGGAATGTTGTCAGAATTCATGGGTGGCACTGGTCGAATGCTGAAAGAGAATTTACAATAACCTCAAAAGATGTCACACAGCGTGTGAGAAAGTGCCCTCTTTCTTGCATGGTATGCACCCACTTTTTGCTGAATTGCTGATGTTCTTTCACTGAGTGTGCCCTGGGCTCCTGCTAATCAGGTAACCAGGGCCTATGTTCCTTCCCTAAAACATTGAAGCCTAAACCCAATTGGCATCTCTGGCCACATGTCATCCCCTGGTAAATGGTACCACAGGTACCCAGGGCACTGTGACCAGAGAAGGCCTCTAAGGGCTGCAGCACTTATTGTGCCACCCTTAGAGGTCCTGTACCCTGACACTCACACACTGCCTTTGCAGGCTGCGTGTCTTGGTGCAAAACAAAACAAAGAGGCAACATGGCACACATCCCTGTGTGCCCTGCCCACAAACCACTGCCCTGGCATACATCAGTCACCCCTCTAGCTGGGTGCCCTATGCCAGTGGTGAGGGTACAGGTGCATTAGCCTTGTGCCCCTACAGTGCCCAAGTCCATTCCTGGGCACCGTAAGTGCAGTGTTGCCATTAAGAGTATATGGTGCTGGGAGTTTGTCATTACGAATTCCACAGCACCATGATGACTACACTGAAGACTGGGAAGTTTGGTATCAAATTTCTCAGCACATCAAACCCGCACTGATGCCAGTGTGGGATTTAATGAAAAATGCACGACAGAGGGCATCTTAGAGATGCCGCCTGAAATTCAACCAACTTCTAGTGACCTGACTGAGTGGCTTCTCAGGCTGCCACCACCAGACATGTTTCTGGACCCCTGGGTCGAGAACGGGCCGCTCTTGGGGGCCTTAAACAATGCACATCCTGGGACAAGGTGCCAAGCCTCCTCCCCCAGGATGGGCAGGGTTCACGAAGGAGAAGATTCAAAGGCATGCCGCCTTTGTGAGCCTCTCCAGACCAATTGCAGCTTTCATCAACTGTTCCCCACTGGTTATTTCCCCCCACTTTGGGTGGGAGAACTGGTGGGAAAAACAAGTGAGGAAGGGAGGTGTGCATACCTTTGTCAACTCCACCCCTCAGGTGAGGGAGGCGAGGTGAAGCACAACCTCGAGCCCCCTATCTAAAGGATGGGGGGACCTAGCCAACCAGAGACAGGCTCCTGCCCCCCTCCCACAAGAGAGTGGCAGAATAGGGGGTGTACCCACCCCAGGGAGGGGACCCATTGGTCCCTGCCCTTTACCTACCTGTAACGCCCCTAAATTTAGTATTTAGGGGCACCCTGAACCTTGCTTCCTCAGATTAGAAACCACAAGAAAAGAAGATAAGAAGAAGGATCAAAGAGTCGTTCAGAGCTAACAAGAGGACAAGGCCCACTGACTTGGCCCCAGCCCTACTCGCCTGTCTCTCCTCGCACCTGCTTCTGTGAAATCCCGGCGTGTCCTGCAGCCAGTAACCTCACAAACCCCGGAGGACCTGCCTACATTCACTTCAAGGACTCTATCTCCCGAGAACACCGGATGTGTTTAAACTGCAGCTTCTGGTGCCAGCCAGAGACCGCAAATCCAGCACACCCGGCCCAAGCTCGAGTGAACCCACACCACGAGGAGGTCCCCCCAGCGATCCTGATCCGAGATCCGGCGACCCCTGACCTGCCTCAAGCCTCCAGTCGACGCCTGCAGCCTCAATTCAGAAGACCCCCTCTACGGTGACCAAAGCGGGTAAGAAAATCCGACGTGAAAAGGCACCCCTGCATCCGACGCCCCACGGCCTTGTGTGCCCATTGAAGTGGTGGTCGCACCCAGAAGGTCTTCGTCCCCGAGCTTTCAGCGTTTCTTCAAACCGAAGGAGCTCCATGGAAAACCACAGGGCACCCGACATCGAAACAGCACTCTGCACTCGGCCGCCCCAGTGCCGCTGAGGCTGCACTTTTGTGCCTACTTGTTTCCCCCTTTGCCCTGACCTAAACCCCAGGTGCTTTGCTCCCACAGCCGTGTGGCCTGCTAGCCAGCAGCCACCAACCAGAAGCCCCCTATCCTCTATAGGACAACATTGGGCCTCAACACTCTGCACCCGGCTGCCCTAGTGCCGCTGAGAATGTAATCTCAGTGCATCACTGACCCTGGGGGACCCCTGAGTCTAACCCCAGAACCCTAATTCCCACAGTCGTTTACTTACCTGCAAACCGATAACCTGTTTTTCTGTCATACAATAACACTGACTATTTTCTTTCGAAAAAACGACTGTGTGGAGGTTTGAAAACTTGAAATATTCTTTAAAAATCGTAACAATAACCAAAACTAATTTTCTCAACTGTTTTCAGGAAATGTCCCAGTGCTGAATCTAGGCATCCAGCACTGAGTTAGAAAAAGTATCGTAAAAGTTGCTTAGCTGCAATTGTTGAAAAAGTCCATTCTTTCTGTACTATACCTGCTAAGTGTTGCAATCTGCTACATTATCTGTAAACCAAAACCAGTAATATTTCTACTACACATTCAAAGTATCATATTACTGCAAAGTATTTATATGCTTACCTGTACCGGGCTTGCTTGGTTCTAGAAAAATAAAACAACAGTATATTTTTTATACAAACAAAATTAGCCTAGAGTTCAGTTCTTGAGTGTGTGAATTCATTTGCTGACTGAGTGGGTACATCAAATGCTTAACACTGTCCTCTGCCTTACTGTTCAACCAAGCTACCACTTTAGAGAGTAAGGTTCTACCTAACTTTAACCTCTGCCTACCTTTGGGTACTCTTGGACTCTACACACACTGTACCTCACTTTGGTGCATTATATATAGAGCCAGTTTCTTACAGCAAGGTACAAAGAAAGAGGGTACAATAGACTTGCAGAGTGTTTGAAGGTGTGCACATTTCTTTAAAAAACTGCAGTGAAAATTAAGATGATGATTGTTTATTGGGCCATTGTCTTGATGTTAAAGTACAACTATTTGTTTACCATTGAGCAATCTTTTCTTGAGTGCTGTTTTTATTTTGTATTTCCTCTTTTTTAAATGGGACATAATGTACATTTATTCTTCATTTGTCATGGACCCTTAATGGTTTGAAGGTTCTCATTACTATATTTGGATTGTTGAAATGTGTGGATTGCAGATTATGTTAGATGGCAGCAGTCCAAGTACCCAGACCCAACTGATAGTTATGTGACTTGCTGCTGTACTCTTCAAATGAAGTTACCTCTTCAACTTTTACCAAGTCTCTAAATTAGGCTTCCTAGATATTCCGTCTCTAAGTACTTTGTCAATGTGCCATAACGAGACAGAAAGCAAATTGAACTGCAACCACCCACAACCCACTGGGAAGTATTTGAGTGAGATGTATTTCAGGTACTGATCAATCATACAATCCCATGAGATATCAGAGGGGGAATTGGTGGAACAGAATTCATTTTTCATTATGGAAAGGTGCACTCAAGAACAACAGGAATCATGGAAACATTTTAAAGTTTTGTTTTTCAAATTAAAACCCTATCACAGTGTATACAATATGAACAATAACAATATAGTAGTACCAAAATTCACCAGTAGTGTGAATACCAAATAGAATTGTAATGTATTGCCAAAACCACATTGCTTTTTTAATATTAATTTTTATAAGCCTACCCTCATCTCTTTGGCTAACTAAACTAACTCCAGAACCAAAGAAAGGGCCTAATTCGACTTTCAAAGATGGTCCACATCTGCATGCCTCATTTGAACAATAGAGCCAATGTTCAGGAAAATATCAGCATTTTCTATTCTTGTCTGCACTGGCAAGCAGACTGATAAACCCACCGAAGGAAGGCTAAATGTGCCTCAGGTACCCTTCAGCAAAGTAGGGTGACAGTCTGTAGGGCCTGTGTCTTAAGGTTCTGGTACGATGTTCCTCGATATCTTTTCCCACTCTGTTCTCAATATATATAATGTATCTGATCATTTTAAAAACTTTCCAAATAAATAATTACCAGAAAAGGCCTTGGCAGCCCATCACTTACCTTTTGTGGAACCAAGCTTTTGAAGGGAGTTATCAGCTTCCATGAAACCGTGTTCATTATTTAAAATGTTTTCAAGAACTGAGAACTTAATTTAAATGAAATAACATGAATATATTCAAACAGGTACAATTATCATGTCGCATTGTATAATGACATAAATAAATGTGCTTTAATTTCAATGTGTTATAACTAAGAAGCCCTGATGAAAGCCCCTGGAGAATCACTGGGGCTTGAAACGCGTCTGCAATAAAACTAATATTGAATTGATACTGACGGACACTGAATGAAATCGTATTCCTAGTTTTGAGAATTAATCTGGTTTTACCAGTTGCAAAGAAATTGATTTGATTCCTAGTTTTGAGAATTAATCTGGTTTTACCAGTCGCAAAGAAATTAATTTGTGTTGATCAAACTACAAATGATACATTGGTCTAGTGATATAGTTGTGTTTGTGATAAATATTTGTAATGTATATTGTGGTAAATGTTGTAAGGATATGTGAATATTTGTAAATATTGAAATTGTTTTTTGATATGTGCTTAACTGGAAGGATGCGAAGTCCTTGTATAAATTAAAAAATAAAAAAAAGTTTCAAATGAAAGGTTAAATAAATAACCAAATCACCCAAAAGAATATACTGTGATTGTTGCAATAAAGAAATTGCTTGAAATAATCAGTATACCAGGTCCCCCTCCGTTGTACTTATTTTTTAATTTAGGCATTTATATCTAAATACTCCTTATGTATAATCCAAAGTGGGGATACCTAAGAAGAAAATAAACATGATAATTAAAACATTGCAACTCTGAACATTTACCAGCACCCTGTAGTGTGTCACTCACACTGGCTAGATAAAAGTCCTGGAAAACTGATCCATAGTTTCAGCCCTTCTCTTATACTTGAGTTTTCTGAGAGAGTTACTATATTTCATGGGTGTCACCGAGAGTCTATATTGAGCCAGTTCTACTACTTTGTATATATATCCAATATGGATTCTATTGAGCTCGAGTCAGTCGTAACCTTAAAACTTTTCACTCAATCTATCAGAAACAGCATTCTACAAACATGTCCCTTATCTATGCACACAGAATGTAGTGATGGACAGAAGAGTGGACAGAATCTTGGTACTTGCAAGGCCAGTAGGCCGCTCACCTTGCCACAGGAAACAGCTGAAAAGGACCTGTCCTACCAGTGTCAATTCACACAATGTCACCCTTGCTAGTCTTGTGTGATCTAGCGAACTGGCGGTAGTCTGGTTCTCTAGGGAGGACAGGCATGGTGTGATCCTCCATGCCACAGACACCGCTTGGGTCTCATGCCATAAAAACACAGTCTGTAGCATAAAGACAGCTTTCCCCAAGGATGGGGGTGTGGAACAAGCGACCAATAAAATGCCACTGGACAGTGACGGTCCACCCATAGACACGGAACTGACCCCGGAGGCTGCTCTTTCTAAAAAACAAATATACATTGCAAAGCTTAGCAATTGCAAAGTTGAGATTTGCGTGCTTTTGCAACTTGTTACAGGCATAGCCAAATGAAAGAACAACTTCCTACTATTTCTACCTCCAACCTATGCCTGCTTAGGACCATTAACTTTAAAGAAATATGTAAAAATGGACAACCTAATGAAGTAAACCCAGGGCAGTAACCAGCTAAGTGGACTATGACCCTAAGAAACACCATTAAGCATCCTCCAAAGCTGTCCAAAGCCGCCAGTGTACTGAAAACCATACACTGTGAGCCTATCTCTCCCTACTATCCCTCAAACTTCTTTATCCATAAAAATGCTAAGTGCTGCGTTGGATAACACAATAACTGCCCCTCCGGTGGTCATTGTGAAGGACAAGGAAACACTTGCCATATATGATCAAAAGGCAGAGCCCTTCCAATCCCACATCCTACACAGAGTAGCATGCATAATACATAGGCAAGCACTACAGAGCTCCATGTAAGGGTAATAAGTGCTATATAAATGTTGTAATTGATACAATATAAATATGAAATATAGCCTAGTGGAACCGATAGAGATATGATGTAACCTGGACGTTTGCTTGAAAAAGAATAAACCACTTTAATGCGGGCATGTATGTATGTGCAGGGTTTGTATGGAAACTGGCACTTGCTTTCCGCATCGCTATCACAACAGGCCTGTCTAGTTTAACTGCCCTAACAACTTTCGGGCCCTCTCCCTTCCCAAACCTGCCATATCTAGTTTAAAGATGTTTGATCTGCTAAAAGCTGGAGACAGATCTTTAGAATGGCACTTACTATAAAAAAATAAAAGTCCAATGTAGACTAAGCCTGGGCGAAGCACTACGCTACGCTCGCGTAGTTTGCGAAGTTCGCGCTACTTCGCACTACGCGAACTGCACGTAGCACAGTGCGAACACGCGTAGCGTAGTGTTGCGTAGTGCTGCGGTCATTTTTTGCTTGCTCGCGGTCCTCAACGTCAAGTTGGCGACCGCGTGCAAGCAAAATGACATCCCGGCGAGACTTTTTCCTTGTTCGCGATCAGCAACATCAAGTTGGCGATCGCAAGCATGGAAAATAAACCTCCCGGCGAGATTCCCAACGCGAGGAGGTCAGGTTTTTCATTGCGAGGGGTCGCGATGATAAACTACCAGTTCGCGTTGAGAAACTGCCGCTCGAGTAAAAATCTACTCGAGCAGCAGAAAACTACAGCTCGCACTGTGCAAGATGCCATTTTCAATGATTGCACAGTGCCGGTTGCTTGTCCGCACTGTGCAATCATTGAAAACAACATCTTGCACAGTGCGAACATGTTACTACGCAGTTCGCGAAGTGCTACGCGTAGCTCGCGTAGTGCGAACTTCACTTTGCGTAGCTTCGCGAAGTGCTACTTCGCGAACTACGCCCACCCTTAATGTAGACCATGGGCCTGAATTAGAATTTGTTGAATGGGTTGCTTCATCACAAATGTGGCAGATATTCCGACCACCGTATTACTAATGCATTAGTGCGTAGGAAGAGGTATGGTGCAGTGGCCAGGGTGGCTGACTCCGGAACAGGAAGGCTCATGGTTCGATCGCTGGTGGCAGGTTAGCCCAGCACCTTGTGACTCTGGGGAATAGCTTGCTTAATCTTACCGACGGCCCCCAGTGCCGGGACACCTCGTCTAAGGTAGCTGCGTGCTTAACAAATGTTGCTATTATTATTACAGCCTATGGCACTTGTAGTATGGTGGACGGGATATACGTCATGTTGGTGATGGAGTAGTCCATACACAAAAGTCTAAATCAGGCCCTATATACTCTACTTGTCAAACTTCTTGAAGAGGCCTGCAAATACTGAACTGGAGGGACCTCTGTCCATGAAAGCCCTAATCAGGGGGTATTTGGCCTCCCGGTTGGGACCCCCATGATGAAGCATGACACCAACTAGGTTGGTGTGTGAGGGGTCTTTTAAGAAAACCTAATGGTTCCATGAGACAGCTTACCACAACAGTGAGTTTCATAAGTACTTCAGTGGGATCGTCCACATTGGTTATTATTGAACTGGGGACAAGGACGCACCCTGACATTCCCTCGCTCTCTCCTTGTTTTGTACTTCTAAATAAGCCCCACAATTTTTATACATTTATGTTGGCTTTCTTTTATGTTGTGTGGCTTTCTTACTTCGTTGTTTGGTACTGTTAAATGCTTTACACTAGTTCCTTTGTTTAAGTCTTGCTGCTCAAAGACATAGCTACCCGGGGTTGAGCTTAAGGTTTGACAAACAAGCCTGAGTGGACCCAAGACAGTTTATGTGAGTATATAACATGGTAAGGCCAAACAGCCATACCATAAAATACACCCAAATCCTCACAATCATCATTGGATTTTTTTTCAAAATTAGTGCCAGTCTAAAGATCTGTCTTCAGTAGAGAGCGCCCCCAGAAGATTATCTTCCGTTCCTACAGGATGGTTGCAGTTGGAATTGGTCTTTGTCTGCTTAAAAATGACAATGGTCAACCGCCAATGCATTTGAGTCACGATGGGGTCACCTTACTTCTGTTGAACCCGTAGTTTCAAAGTTGTTTAAGTGGTTTATTGAGGCCCAGGGCTAAACCCCTCTATCCAGCTCGGGATTTGCCTTTAGTTTTATCTTTCCTATAGAAGTATCTTTTTGACCCGTTTGAGAAGTTCTTAGAAATGTTTCTTACTCTAAAGGTGTTTTTCTTAGAGGTCTTAATTACAACAAGAACTGGTGATCTAGGTTCCCTTCTTTGATGTCATCATTAAAGATTTTTCAGGACAGGATTGTTCTCCCTGTATGGCCAAATTATCTACGTAAAATAAATACAGCCTTTCACAGGGACCAAGAATTCTTTTTTTCATCCTTAGCAGCAAGGTTCTCCTTTGATTCTGATGGATGTAGTCAAAACACTAAACATGTATTTGAGAAGGACAAGTGATTTGAGAAAACCTGAGTTTGTAAATTTTGGACTTATCAAAAGAGACTGCAAACCCTCTAAGCTTACACTAAATTTGCGTATCAAGTTTGTAATTTCCCTAGTTTATGGGGGCTCTAGTAAAGGTTTTAAAGATTCAGTTGAGGCTCTCTGAGTCTTGGGCAGAGGGGGGTGCTGTGTCCATTCTTGATATTTGCAAAGCGGATACTTGGGCCGCCACCACTTCTACATTTATTTTGCATTATAGATTAAAAGTGGTTCAGTTACAATTGGTTTAGAGATCCTTATCAAAACAATGGGGCCGTTTACGATGGCGGACGGACTCCAGTCCGTCCGCCATCGTGGTGGTGACCGGGACCGTCCGCAATACATGTGGCAGTCCCGTACACCCAATTAGGATGCGACCGCCACCAGGGCGGTCACATTTTGCACTTTAACATTGTGGCGGAGGCTGCTGACTGCAGCACCAGCCGCGATGTTCAAAATGCAGGTTGTGCTTGGGATAAGGTGGCTTGGTATATGCTGTCTACTAGTTGTAGTAATTTGACGAATATATTTTGGATTGGTTGTTTTTATAGATATTGTTCTGATGGAAGTAATTTGGTTTTTCAAATAATGAATTAATTTGGAACCTTAAAATGTTAAATTAGTTTCAATAAAATTAAAATTAAGCAAAAGATTGCTCAAGGCTGCTGTAGATTTGTTCTAGGCACCAGCTAAAGTAAAATTAAATGGATTATCAGTATTGGCATTTCCTTGTTGTTTTTGCTAGTTAAAGTGGGCACTGTGTACCAATCCACACAACCCTTATGATGTATGAGGTGTAAAGCAGCTTGTTTTACCAGAATATCACCTCCTGAATTACTAACTGAAGGAGAGCTGCAAAGTAGGTATATAAAAATATGTATTTAATAATATAACACTCTCTACTATCCTCTACACGAGGTTAGAACACAAAGCACACAATACTGGATCAATAGAACAGTTGTAAGTAGCACAATACACAGCGTGTTACAGGGGGAGACCGAACCATAAACTTAAATAGTGGTATAACAATCACGACTTGACTAGACACAGTGCCTAGTGCACGTAGAATCAGTGGGACTTCAAGGAACCACCCAAGGTGATGATACAGGAGACCCACGGAGGACGGGTGCAGTGAGGAAACATGACTGAGTGCTCCATAAAACTCTATGGGAAAGTCGCAGTTGCAAAGTTAAAGTTTAAGGATCTGTCTAGGAGGACTTCGAGCAAGCCCTTCGGAACTTAAGAGTTTAAAGAGCCATTCCACCCATGGATACCGTAGTATCAGAGTTACCTAATCCAGGGAAGCCGGGTGCATAGGTCTGAAGTGGCCTCAGAAACTCTTGTTGTTCTCTTTGGAAGGAAGTGAAGAAGTACTGCTGCCGTGAAGGTGAAAAAGGTCCAGTGGAATCCACGGCTGGATTCTGGATAGAAGGAGCCTTAAAGCAGAGGGGACAGAGTCTGGGTCATGTCAGAGTGACCAGGGGCTCGGTATCGGGTGCTTCAGGTGCAAAGAAGGGAAGCTTGACTCTGCGGCCACGAGGTCCCGGAGGCATCAAGGACAACCTGGAGCCGGAGGTGAGCTGTCCCATGAAGGATGTTGAGTGCTGAGGGGTCGGTGTCTGGCGGGAGCACCATCAAGCCTTGACAACAGCAACCCACGCAGGAAGGACAAACAGGTTACAGTGTGGACCAGCAAGGTCCAGGGGACTCTTCAATCAATGGTGAGTCAGGGCACGTCTGGAGCAACCAGAAAAGCCCAAGAACAATCAAAATGATCCTCAGGGGGACCCACAGGCCAAAGGACCAGGAGTCGCGAGGGGACCTCAAGCAAGTTTGCAAAGCACCAGTCCACAGAGCACACGGTGTGAGGAGGCCGGAGTTCTTTGGTGCAAATACTGCTCTGGGTCAGGAACACACGGGGCCCAATGCACGAGCTCAGGAATTGCCAACAAGCATATCACTTGCAAATGGCCGCAGTGCACAGGGGTTAGGGTTACGCAGCCCCCATGAGGGATACTGCCCTCAAACTCAGTGAGAGGGCAGGTCGACCTCAGGGACCTTCAGGAACCCACCTCCTGTGTTGATGAATTCTTTGGAGTCCACAGGAGCTCAGGAGCAGCTACCGGTCAGTTGCGCTTTAGGTGCCTGCAAAGCAAGGGAGTGACTCCTTCACTCCAAGGGAGATTCTTCTGTTGTCTTAAGTGCCCCACAGTTCCTGCACAGAGCCTGTATGGAGTCACGGCACAAGAGATGTTTCGTACAGAAAGGGGGACGAAGTCAAGCCCAGTCTAGGTCCAACGAAGTTCAGGGTGTTTAGACGGTCGAAGGTCAGTGGTTTCCTCTTGTAGAATCTTGTCCACATAAAATCTAATGTCCTGTAGCCAGGTAATCCATTTTATACCCACGGGAAAGAGTTGGACAGATTCAGGGGACCCTTCTAGGGGAGGGGCAGGACAGAGGGGTGGCTACACCCATGTCCTTTGTCCAGTTTTGCACCAGAGCAGAAGCCAATGGCTCCCAGAACTGGTTTGAGCTGGACTATGCACAGGGACACCAAATGTGCCCTGAGTGCAGACTTTCAGGCACTCTCAGAGTGCACCCACCCAGCCCCAATACACTAAACCCTGTCTGGGAGGTGCTCACACCTCCCTGTGATAGGATGCTTATTGTGCTTTCTTCCTCTGATCGAGCTTGGCTCAGCAGCAGGAGGGCAGAAAGGTGTCTCTGGCTGGCAGCATCCATTTTGTGCTGTCTGGGTCGAGAAGTCTGGTACCGCATAGACCGGTGACCCCACAAAGCTCACTTCAGAAGGGTGGAATCATACCTCCCACACTAGTTACTTGTGTGGAGGTATGATTCCAAGGTGTTTGACACCAAACTTGATATGTTTCCATGCAGCCGTTTTCGAGATCGCATTTATCGCGAGGTTATAATGCACCTCTACCTATATGTCCGGCTGAGTCACAGGCGAATGGTCTCCGAAGAATGCAGAGGGGTTCTGCTCATGCAGGGGCACCATCTCATGTAAAACCCAGCACCCTGCCTTCAGGATTGATAAGGCCTGCTATAGGGGTGACTAATAAGTTGTAAGTGTAGTGACTATTAGATATAGTGAACCTATATCTAAAGTAAGTGGTGCAAGCACCATCTTACACAGGCTGCAGTAGCAGACCTAGAGTTCCATTTTGCATGTCCTCACATGGGTGGCGTAATACATGCTTCAGCCCATAGGAGGCCTCTGGGGTACTTATGCCCTGGGTACATGGTGTACCATATAATAGAGACTAATAAGGGTACCCCAGTATCCAATATGGAGTGTACCAAAGTACATATATGTCAATTTAAGGGAGAAAGCAGATAGGCTGGGGTCCTGATTAGCAGGATTCCAGCCAGACTAGTCAAAAACAGTGAGGCATCAAGCAAAAAAGTGTGAGTAACCATAAGAAGCAGATCCTACTTCCTACACACCACACTCCCCAAAAAAAGAAAGGACATTAAACTAACCTTGACCAGTTGAGTCTTCATGTTCTAAGTGGAAATAGCTGAAGAGTCCATCTGCATTGGTACGGTTACTCTCAGGTCTATGTTCCACTGTATAGTCAATCCCCTGTAGGGAAATGGATCACCTCAAAAGATTGGGGGTTTCACCCTTCATCTATTTAAGCCATAGGAGGGGCTCAGCTTCTTCAGAGCCCAAACCACAGCAATTCCCTCTCAATAGCTGACCAACGTCTCTCTCTGGGGGTCAGCCTTCTGCTATATAAGCTACTGGCTGATCCCGACCCTCTTTATTCAGTTGTGATAACACAGGCCCTACCCCCAACTCAGATACATCAGTTTGAACAATGAATTGTTAGGAATAGTCAGGACTTTGCAGAATGGGAGCATTGCACATGGCCTGCTTCAGGTCATCAAATGCCTTTTGACAGCTAACTGTCCACTGAATTTTCTTAGGCATTCTTTTGGAAGTTAAGTAATTCAAAGGGGACACTATGGATCGATATCCTTTGACAAACCTCCTGTAGTACCCAGTCAGGCCCAGGAAAGCCCTGACCTGAGTTTGGGTGGTTGGAACAACCATTCCATTATGGTCTGGATTTTGCTCTGCAATGGTTGGACCTGTCCTCCACCTACAAGGTGGCCTAGGTATACAACCTTACTCGGCCCTATCGGGCACTTAGTAGCCTTGATAGTGAGGACTGCCTTTTGCAGGTCCTCCAAACCATTTCTCAGATGGACCAGGTGATCCTCCCAGGTGGAACTGAAGACAGCAATATCATCAAGATAAGCTGCACTATATAGTCTTCCAGGCCTGTGAGAACTTTATTCACCAACCTTTGAAAAGTGGCAGGTGCATTCTTCAAACCAAAGGGCATCACAATAAATGTATAATACCCAGTAGGGGTTGAGAATGCTGTTTTAGCCTTAGCATCCTCAGCTAATCTGATTTGCCAGTAGCCAGCTGTGAGGTAAAATGTACTTAGAAACTTGGCTGAGGCCAAAGTATCAATCAGTTCATCTGTCTTGGAGAGCTGCTAGGGCTACAGGCTCCAACACCCATACCTTCTGTCCTGGCTGGTACACAGCCAAAACAGCCTTTTGGTCATGCCAAGCTTTCTGTAATTCTTGGCTAGCCTCAAGGTTTTTGGATGCCTTCTTCATGTATTCAGCCATCCTGGATCGGAGACCAAGTACATAGTTTACTATGTCCTGT
Organism: Triturus cristatus; assembly: GCF_964204655.1. Classification (NCBI taxonomy): domain Eukaryota; kingdom Metazoa; phylum Chordata; class Amphibia; order Caudata; family Salamandridae; genus Triturus; species Triturus cristatus. Next base: position 71,386,581 of record NC_140584.1, on the reverse strand, counting down.
TTAGGGGGTTTAAGATGTATATCCCATCCCTCCTTAACCAAACATAAGGGACCCCTAACTGGATGTCCAAATAGAAGTTCAAAAGGGCTGTAACCAACCCCCTTCTGAGGAATCTCTCTATAGGCAAACAGAAGGCAGGGCAACAGGACATCCCATTTTCGCCTAAGCTTTTCTGGGAGGCCCATGATCATGCCCTTCAGGGTTTTGTTGAACCTTTCAATTAACCCATTGCATTATGGGTGATAGGTTGTGGTGAATTTGTAATTCACTCCTTCCACATAGCAGTTATGTAACTTGACATGAAGTTTGCACCTCTGTCATTTAAGACCTCCTGATGGAAACCCACTCTGGAAAAAAATCCCAGGAGGGTCCTGGCCTCAACAGGAGCTGTGGTGGTCCTAAGGGGTTTTGCTTCTGGATACCTAGCGGCATGGTCCACCACCACTAGTATAAATCTGTGCCCAGATACAGTTGGAGGATCCATGTCAATCCCAACCCTCTCAAAGGGAACCCCCACCACAGGTAGTGGTATCAGGGAGGCCTTTGTAGTACCACCTGCCTTACCACTGGCTTGACAGGTAGGACAGGAGTGACAAAACTCCTTTGTGTCCTCTGACATATGAGGCCAGTGAAAGTGAGGGACAAGCCTGTCCCAGGTCTTACTTTGGCCTAAGTGTACTGATAAAGGGATATCATGTGCCAGTGATAATAGGAAATCCCTAAACTTCAGAGGTATGACCAGCCTCCTGGAGGCACCAGGCTTGGGGTTTCTACCCTCTGAGTAAAGTAGTCCATCATCCCAATAGATCCTGTGGGACTGTGGAAATTTAGCAGAGATCACTGTTAGCATTTAGCTGAAGCCATCTTGTTTCCTGCAGCCATTTTGTCAACTATGTGCTTTTTCCTTCTTCACTGTTGCTTGCCCTTGTGCTTTGCTCAAAGGCTATACGCAGCCTCTGCTACTCTGTACATGTGCAGAAGAGTCTGTAGCTGCCCATGCACCTGCTCTAGTCTGTAACTGTCAGGTTGTTTTTACCAAAGTCAGCAACTGTTGGCTCCTCCTTTACTGTTGACTGTGCATTCTTTGTATGACCATTTATGTATGTAACTCTCCTATGTGTGCTTGTACCGCCTTCTTTTGAGCTCCTGTGTGGGTATAAAAGACCCATGGTTCTTCTACTCCTTGTGCTACTTCATTCACTACCGAAGGGTGTTGTGTGAATGTAGTTCCACCTCATGAGGTTGATAAAATATCTTTTTACTATTTCAGCTTCTGTGCCAACTTCTATTTTCTGGTCTGAGGACTTTTGTGCAGAGAAGTGTGAACCCCTAGCACTAGTAGGCCTTGCTGAGGTCCACCTCTACAAATTGGCGCCCATCATGTGGGGCTCATCAGCGACTCAGATACCCGAAGGAGCGGTCTTGACGGAGGATTGGAATCTCGCTACGGGTGATCACTGCGTGAGGAGACCCGTGTCTTCGCAGCCGCGGTGCTTCTTCCACTTCTCCTGATATTGACCCTCCAGGCGGTGTCAGTCCTCGACTGAGATTTCTTCTGGTGTTCGCCGTGTAGAGACCATTTAGTCGATTCAGAACTTGGCAGAGGGAAGCTGATGGTTTGTGCTTGGTAAGGTCGTCAACATTTGTTTGTTAGTATTTGGCCCAAAACTTGACTTGGTTGGATATATATACATTGCAATTTATATAGGCAGGTAATGAGAACATTTTCAAAAACTTGAACGGCACACTTTGAAGTAAGTGCTACTTTGCGTATAATATTGTATATACTACAATATTCTTGGCATGCCTGTTTCAAGCACACTTCTTAGAATGTGTTCCTTTCTTGAAGGTACCAATATGGATCTTGAACGGAATGAGCCGGCTCCCCCAGAGGGGACACCAAATAGGGATATATATATTAAAAATGGTATTTCTTCTATAATGTACAGCACGTTATGGAATAAATATACTAGTAAGGATCCTGAGTTGCGATGGCCTATAAATGGGTCATTTGAACTTAAAAAGATTCAGTATGTGGAGCAATGTATGTTTAAACGGAAAAGTAGACAGGATATGTTTGATTGTGAACGAATGTGGGAGAAAGAAGCGCGTGAATGTGTGAGAAGAAAGCAAGCTTTGGTAGAAAAAGAACAACACAAGAATATCCATGCGAAAGCACTGGAACAGAAAAATAAAGAAATGAAGGAGATAAAAGAGAGAGAGGATAAGGAGTGTCGTTTACAGGTAAATGGCCAATACCCTGTCCCGCGCGCCCTTTACCCACTACTTAATAAACCACAGGGCAATTCCATTTTGTTAGATCGCTCCCCGCCTCCATACACTTTTCCCTTTGCCCCTACTATTGATTCTGATGATGATATTTCTCCTACAGATCAGGATCAGTTAGGATCCGATGCTCAGCGTCAGACTCGCTCAATTCTACTGGCTGATCGTGCAGCCGCTCTTAGATCAGCTGCTCGCGAAGCAGCTCGTGATGGCATTTCTGCTTCAGATCTTGTAGCTGATGTACAACAATGGCAGGATAGGGAACAGTTATATTTTGTAGAAACATTTACCACAGAAGTGATTGCACGGTTTAGAAAGCATTCCACAGAGTTAGAGTCTGTTGATATAGCAAACGATTGTAAACAATTGCGTGACGGGCTTTTTCTCCCTTCTCAGGTGGCTGACTTAATTAGATGCTTGGTTAAACTGCGAGCTGAGGCATTCCGTTTGCGGGAGGAGAAAAAGGCAGCCGCTGCAGCTGAACAAACAAATCAGCCCTCCGTGTCGCAGGATGGCAACCCAGGGACGGATAAGGCTATTGTAGTTCATGTGAAACCAATGCGTGATGCTGCGCCTTTGTATGTCCCTCCTAAGGGTAAGGGAAAGGATGACGATAAAACTTCCGATGATGCGAAGGGATATTTTATTTATAATTGGGTTTATACTCCTTGGAGTAGAGCAGATGTTATGGCTCTTAAGACTGCTTTGCCAGACCCGTGGAAAAATCCAGCGGCTTTTTACAAAGAAGTTGAAGGAGCTATTGGTTCTTGTATTATGACTTTGTCTGATATTGATATGTTTTTTGCGCTTATCCTACCCCCTGATATGTGAAGATCTATTCATAAAGTAGATGATCAGGCAGCTTTTGGAGATGTTTGGAGGTAATTAGAGAGGACAGATAGAGAACGGGAACCAGCACAGAAACCGCAACAACTGATTTTAGACCTTCCAAGAGCTATAATTGTTAAATTGAAAACTCTCATTCCTCCTAAAAAGATAGATTGGACTATGTTAGTATCCTGTAAACAAAAGGCAGATGAATCGGTCTCTGACTTCTTTACACATTTTGAGGAGACATTCCACAACTTTAGTGGCCAGTCATTGACAGATGACATGGGCAGGCATCTGTTTGTCGATACATTTGTCGCGAACATGCTGCCAGGAATAGCTAGTCGCCTAAAGGCCAGCGAGAGTTCATGGACTATGTCTTCTTCAGTCTCTCTTTTGACTATGGCTCAGTATTATGAACGTCAGGAATTGGAAGCTAAGGGCAACGAGGATAAAAAGACTAAAGAGTTGAAAATGAAGGTTATGTTAGCTCAGGTTTAGGTCCATCCTATAGAGGTGGTGGCAGAGGCGGACGTGCGATGTACCGCCCTGGAGCACCCTCTTTTCCCCGAGTAATTTTGTCTTCTGATCAGTGCGCTTATTGTAAGGAGATTGGAAATTGGGTTGCTGACTGTCCACAAGTGCGTACTCAGCAGTATCAGCATGGTCGAGGACCAATGAGAGGCCCTCTAGGGAATTCAAGCTATAGGGGAGGTATGGATTGTTGCACTAGGTTTGAAGCTGTTGAGCATACTCAGAATTCTTCTAATACTTTTGATAGGCGTAATCAATATCAAATGTCTGCTTATCCGACTGCTGATTCGAAGGATTCTACTTATGCATAGGAATACATAGGATGGGGTAAGGAATCAGTTGAAGTCCCAGTAGATCAGGAGGGTCCTTGTGTTACTGCATACGTTTTAGGTTCCACTGATCGATTTTTGGTTGACACAGGAGCTACTCGTAGCGCTCTGTCTAAACAATTGGTTCCAAGGGCTCCCCTGTCTGGTTTAACAATCACATCGATAGGTTTCGATGGAACTCCTTCCCTTAGCCCACTCTCACAACCACTTGCATTTCATGTTGATACATTTTCTGCTCCATGTCCATTCTTGCTTTTCCCTAACATGCCGGACAATATTGTGGGTCTCGATATGCTCAAGCATTTCTGGGCTATGATACATTGTTCCCCAGAAGGCGTGCATGTTATTTTGAATGATAACTATCCCATGGTTGAGAAGTCCTATCTCATTAGAGAAGATATTGCCTTGGCATCACTCCCTAGTACTTTGAGGGCGACATCAGATACTGATGTGGGACAAATGGTTATCCCACCAGTCCATATTCAAGTGATGGAAGGTGCTTCATTGCCTTGATTGCCTCAATAAAATATTCTCGAGAAGGCGAAGAAGCATTAATACGTATTGTTCAAGATCTGATTGCAGTAGGAGTTGTGGAAGAAGTCCCTTACAATATTTGCAATAGTCCTATCCATCCCATTTTGAAGAAAGATACTGATACTAAAATTTACAGGTTTATCATTGATTTGCGAGAGGTTAATAAGATTGTAGTTCCCCAATACCCAGTCGTTTCTCACATCACAACACTCCTTACTATGGTTCCTCCGACTGCAACTACATTTTCTGTGATTGATCTGAAGAATGCTTTCTTCTCGATTCCTATTCATCCTGATAGCCGATATTTGTTCGGTTTCACTTTGAATAATCGATCCTTCAGATTCTGTAGAGCTCCCCAGGGACATACAGAGAGTCCTAGTATTTACAGCCAAGCTTTAAAACAACAGCTTGATTCTTGCCCTGTACCAACAGGGGTGGCTCTCATACAATATGTTGATGATATCTTGTTGGCAGCTGATACCTCTGAACAGTGTGAAGAAGGAACACTGTTATTGCTTTCATTTCTTGCATCACACCATCACAAGGTTTCTCGAAAGAAATTGCAATATTGTAGACAGCAGGTTACCTATTTATGTCACCTACTGTCTAAGAAGGGACGTGCACTCACACCAGACCGCATTCAAGTTATTTTAGACACACCTGTGCCTTGTACCCAGAAAGATGTTTGTGCATTTATTGGTCTTACTTCATTTTGTAGGCAATGGATTTTGGGCTTTTCACACATTGTAAAACCTTTGTTGGCCCTCTTGACTAAAGACACTCCAATGCCCCTCCCGTGGACTACTGAATGTCAGAATGCTTTTCAGCAGTTGTGTCAAGCTTTATGGTTTGCACCAGTATTAGGTACTCCAGACTACACTAAGGCTTTTACACTCTATGTACACGAGAGGGACGGTTGTGCACTCTCAGTTCTAGTACAGACACATGGTGATAAGCAGCGTCCTTGTGCATATTTTTCAGCTGTTCTTGATCCAGTCGCTCGTGCGTTGCCTGGGTGTTTTCGCTGTGTTGCAGCGGCAGCTGTGTCCATACGTCAGAGTGAAGGGATAGTCCTGTCACATAGATTGCTTGTGCAAGTACCCCATGCAGTTGATGTCCTTTAGAACCAAACCAAAACTCAGCATTTAACCAGTGCTCGTTTGACAGGATATGAACTGACACATTTGGGCCCTCATATCACTCTGAAAAGATGTTCAACCCTTAACCCATCTATTCTGTTGCCATATCCGGCTACTCAATCCCAGCCACAAGAGTTTCATGATTGTATATTCCTTACTGAGGAACAGACAAAGGGTCGTGTTGACCTACAAGACATGCCCCTTTCAAAGGTTAATGGAGAATTATGGGTTGATGGGTCCTGTTTACGATTACCAGATGGTACGACCTCAGCTGCATATGCAATTACAACGCTTCACACAGTAGTTGAGACAGCTCGTATTCTACAGAAGTCAGCCCAGGCAGCTGAGCTGATAGCGCTATCAAGAGCGTGTGAACTTAGTACTGATTTGTCTGTTAATATCTATACAGATAGCCGCTATGCTTTTGGAGTGGCTCATGACTTTGGGCTACTCTGGAAGGAAAGAGGCTTCCTTATATCACATGGAACGCAAATAGTGCATGGAGAATTAGTGCATAATCTCCTGACTGCCTTGACATATCTGAAGAAGATATTGATTGTTAAGTGTAATGCACATAAGAAAGTAACAGATAAAATAGGGCAAGGTTATGCCTTTGCAGACCGCACAGCCCGCGAAACTGCTATGCAGTCAAGCACTAAATCAGTGTGTAGTGAAGTCACAGGCTGAACGTTGGCATGATACCAGGCAGGAAGTGCTTGATATGCATCGATCTGCCTCTACAGAAGAACTTGAGCAATGGTCTAAGGAGGGAACATTGGATGATGAGGGCTGTTGGATGAATAAAGACATGACTAAATGGAGACTGCCCACAGCCTATTTACATGCTATGATTCATATGGCACATGGGCCAGCACATGTTGGAGCATCCTCAATAACGAAGTTGCTTACGCAAGTTTGGGATCATCCAGAAATTGCTGGCACAGCTAAAAAGATAGTGCAGTCCTACTTGATTTGTCTTCAGTACAATCCTGGAAAAGGGACACAAACTCCAACAGGAGGGTTTTCTACACCAACTGCGCCATTTGAGGTTTTGCAGATGGATTACATTCAGCTTGAACGCTGTAATAATTTTAAGTATGTTCTAGTAGTGGTATGTGCTTTTAGTAAGTGGATGGAAGCATACCCTACGAAAGATAATACAGTTCTTACTACAGCGAAGGTGCTTCTAAAGGAATTCTTCCTTAAATTTGGTGTTTGCAAACTTTTGTGGAGTGATAACGGACCCCATTCTATTGGGCAAGTTGTTGAGTATGTCTTGAAAGGATTGGGGATTAAGCAGAAGTTTCATGCTGCCTTCCACCCACAATCAGCAGGACTAGTGGAACAATATAATGCTACTCTTAAGCTTGAACTAGCTAAAATCCAGGCTTCCACATCTCTGAAGTGGCCTGATGCCCTACCCTTGGCATTACTGTCCATTAGATCGGTACCGCATACACGATCTGGCCTCACACCATATGAGGTGGTATTTGGTAGGCCTATGAATATTTGGGGGATTCTTAAGCCACGCCCCATACATGATGTACCTTGTGTTATGATGAACGATTATCTATCGCAGTTGACTGATAGCCTGCTTTCTATTCAACAACAGGTTCGAGAAGCTCTTCCTGACAGGTCGAAATGTGAAGGCCACGAGCTGCGGCCCGGTGACCATGTGATGGTCAAGGTCTTCTAGAGATCGAGCAGCTTGGAGCCCAGGTGGCGCGGCCCGGTGCTAGTCCTTCTGGCTACGAGAACTGCAGTCCGAGTGACCAATCGGAAGAACTGGGTGCACTCCACGCACTGCAAAAAGGTGCCATCTGCCTTGGTGGAACCTGCTGCACTTGCTGACCATCGAGACATCCTGGACACAGAGAGAGGCCAAGCCATATCACCTGAGAAATCTGAGGAAGTCTTCCCGGACCACACGATCCCTGGTACATCTCAATATCAGCTATGACCCCGGAGAGAAACTGCATTGCTGAAAGAGACTGGATGAGCAACCATCCTGGGTTAGTGAAAACTGAGCTGCAAAGGGGGGGGGGTCTATTAGTGACACCCGTCTCAAACTCAGAGAAGAAACCAACGGCTGCCCAGGACTGTTTAGAGCTCCAACGGTTTTGTTACTTCAACAACAAGATGAATGTGCCTATGGAGAAAGCATCAACTGCTGCAAGGATTTGCGACAAGAGGATTTTGTGTGTTGTTGTGTTCACTGTCACTATGATCACTATGGCAGTGATAACTTGGGTTGTAGAGGAAGTGGCTCCTGCTCGACAAATACTGACTGTCACTACTCCAGCACCCATTGAACACCACTATTTTACTCTCCCTTATCATGAGCAAAAACATAGACAGTCTTCTCTGAACAACACGTTCATTCAGATGTTGCACCACACGCACAATGCTACGAACATTACTGACTGTTAGGTGTGTGGAATGATGCCAGCTCATCAGAAAAAGGGAGGAATACCTTTCATTCCTCTTCCCTTTTCCCACAATGGCTCTTGTCAAGCCTGGTTTGCACTTCTATTGGCTTCTCAAGCGGCTAATATTACTGATATGGGTGTAGGGAGATTAAACTACTACCTTAATAAAGAATGTTATCCTGATGAAGAAGGTGATCCAAAAGCTAAAGGGATTAAATGGGAGACAGAGGAGTACCGACAAGGAAATGCTTCTGCACATTATCTTTACCCCAATACTCAAACTGCTAAGGGTAATGGACCATTTCTTTTAGCTGTCACTAGAGCTCGAGCAGATTTATGTGTGAGTAGTGTGGGGAAAATTCCAATGGGAAGAAGCGAATGTACTCAGGTTTTGTCTATTGATGGTGCCAATAACAGCAGTTTTACGTCTTCACATAATACATACTTTATTTGTGGAAACAAGGGATACTACCATCTACCTGTTGGATGGTCTGGAGTCTGTTACGTGTCCTTTTTGCTACCTCCTGTGTTTCTGGCACCTGCATCATATCACAAGGACTATCGACCGTTTAATGACATTTCTAAGAACAGATACAAAAGAAAAATAAGTAATGATGAGGTGGATCAGACTGACACCGCACTGCAGCAATATGTTGACTTTAATTTGGGGCTGTTCTTTTTTGTTGGTGCTGCCTTAAACAGCAGGAAAATCAGACGATTAACTTGTGTTGTGGAAGCTGTGACCAACCAGACAGCTATGGCACTTGGAAACATCACAGAGGAACTACAGATTGCGAGGATTGTGGTGCTCCAAAACCGTATGGTCCTGGAAGTGGTTCTGGCTGATCGAGGTGGTGCATGTCGCATCATCGGAAGTAGTTGTTGCGTGTACATTCCAGATCATGCCCCTTCAGTTTTTGATGCAATATCCAAGCTACACAGAATAGCTGCTGAGTTTCACCCTGATACTGGCACATGGACTTTGGCCAGTTGGTTTTGGACATTGGTATCTACCTGGGGCTGGAAACTATTAACAGTGCTGTGCATATTACTTGCAATTCTACTGACATGCTGCCTATGTATACAATGTGGTCCAATGTTTGCTCCATCTGTATCACTGCTTGTATACCTACCAGACGTAATGTTAAGCAAATGAATGCGCCAGATAAAGAGATTGATGAAATGATGAGAATCGACATACATGATGTATACCTAGACTCTTCTAGATTATAGATGTCTTCAGCTAACGCTAAAAGGGTCGTCTGTGGAAATTTGGCAGAGATTGCTGTTAGCATTTAGCTGAAGCCATCTTTTTTCTGGCAGCCATTTTGTCAACCATGTGCTTTTTCCTTCTTCACTGTTGCTTGCCCTTGTGCTTTGCTCAAAGAACTGGATATACTTAGCCTCTGCTACTCTGCGCATGTGCAGAAGAGTCTGTAGCTGCCCATGCACCTGCTCTAGGCTGTAACTATCAGGTTGCTTTTACCAAAGTCAGCAACTGTTGGCTCCTCCTTTACTGTTGACTGTGCATTCTTTGTATGACCATTTATGTATGTAACTCTCCTATGTGTGCTTGTACCGCCTTCTTTTGAGCTCCTGTGTGGGTATAAAAGACCCATGGTTCTTCTACTCCTTGTGCTACTTCATATACTACCGAAGGGTGTTGTGTGAATGTAGTTCCACCTCATGAGGATAATAAAATATCTTTTTACAATTTCAGCTTCTGTGCCAACTTCTATTTTCTGGTCTGAGGACTTTTGTGCAAAGAAGGGCGAACCCCTAGCACTGTGCCTTCCTGAGGTGCACCTCTACAGGACCCACTGGCACTCCCAGCAGCCTCAGCAACAGATTGCTGTCTGAGTGGTTCAAGAGAGGGGCAGCTGTGCTGTTCCAGGCTCAGATCTGCCCTTGAAGGGCCCCCTGCCACCAAAATCTCAACCTGATCAGGTTCCAGTTCATCTGAGACAGTTGCTTCACAGGGACTGGGATCATCTTCCTTAGGAAACTGATCCTCACTCTGAGTCTGGGGGAAGGCACTGCCTTACCCCTACTGCTCCTTCTCTTGGAAGGCACCTGGTCCTTCTTTCCAGGATCTGTTCAGTGGAAGAAATTTTTGCCTGTGACCTGGTCACAGCAAACACATCTGCAGAGATGCCCAACACTGCTGCATGTGTCCTGAGTTCCACTTCAGCTCAAGCTGAAGATTTCAAATCATTGCCCTATAAGCAATCCACAGGGAGGTCTGAGCTAACCACAACCTTCTTAGGGCCAGTTACCCCTCCGCAGCTGAAATCCACAACTGCCAAGGAATGGTCTGTCCTGACATTGCTTGTATTTGTCACTTGGTACATGTCACCAAGTATGATCTGATAACGTCTCACGAGGTCCTTAATCACCATTGCGACACTGGCTCCTGTGTCTCTGTAGGCCATGGCCCCCTGTCCATTTATTAAAGATTGTTGCCTGTATTTGCCCAGATTAATGGGACTGACATATAAGGAGGCAATATCCATGCCTCCATCACAGACTAGAACAGCCTGAGCTGGAGTTTTGACTAGGCCAGAACCCATCTCATTTCCGAGGGTCAGCCCTACTAAACCCTTGTTTACATTACCACCACTTGAAGCTGCATTAGGGGGGACAGTTGCCTTAGGGACAGTGGTGCTGTTAGGAGGGTCCTTGGCTCTGGCACAATTAGCATCCCTAGGCCAATGTGTATTTTCCTTACACAGGTAACACCAAGGCTTCTTTCTGCCTTTTGCCTTGTTAGATTGTGAACCACCCTCAGATGCAGGTTTTTGGGGCCCTGAAGAAGACTTCTGGTCTTTACCCTTCTCCCCACCCGTATCTGCTGGTTTAGAATCAGACTTCTTTTGGTCACCACCTTGTTTCTGAGTTTTCTGCTTCACCCTGCTTCTGACCCATCTATCTGCCTTCTTTCCCAATTCTTGGGAGACGTCAGATCAGAGTCAACCAAGTATTGATGCAACAACTGATTTTGGCAATTAATAAGGATCTGCTCCCTCATAATTAAATTGTACAATCCCTTGAAATCATTGACTTTACTGAAAAGTAACCAGCCTTCCAGAGCCTTATTAGCACAATCTACAAAGTCAACCCAGTCCCGAGTCTGTGCTTTCTGGGTGTCTCTGAGCTTAATCCTGTATTGCTCAGTGGTTAAGCCAAACCCATCAACGAGAGCACTCTTCAAAACTGAATAATTATCAGCATCCTCTCCTTTAACAGTGAGGAGCTTATCTCTACCTTTGTCAGCAATGGAGAGCCACAAGATAGCTGCCCACTGCTCTTGAGGGACCGTCTGTACCTTACAGGCCCACTCCAAGGCAGTTATCCATTTGTGGATGTCATCCCCAATATGATAGGGAGGGACTATCTTGCACAGGTTACTATGGTCATAAGTATAATCTTTAACCCTAGGGACACTGTTGCTGCCAACATGGGACTCTAGTCCCAATCTCTTTGTAGTCCTCTGGAGCTCTAGGGATTCCCTGTCTAGGGCCAATTGCTCTTCCTTGAGCCTGAGCTTGACTTTCTCAAGCTCTAGAAATTGGCACTGTCTATCATAAGAGGATTCCCTCTTATTGTATATGGAACTCCCTACAGAAGTTCCTGAGTGTCGAGATTCTACAGAGGGAGATCTGGATCTCTGTACTCTTCCTGGTGGAGTAAAGAGAGGGCCAGCGGGGCCTTCTCCCCCACCTAATGGAAGATGATCTGAGTTGTCCAGGTTGGAATCATCTTGATCTCCCTGGTCAGGGTTTGAGTTCAGGTCAAAGAAGGTTTCACTTCCTGGCCTTTCCTCATCTCCTGTACCACCCACTCTTTCTACCTCATCAGACCCTGGGGTCTTTCTAAGGTCATCTAAGAGTAACATCTCAATGAGACGTTGAGTGTTTGCATTGCTCCCTGTCCTCAACTTCCTAGACACACACATGGCTTTCAATTCCTGGAATGAGGGGCCATTGTACCTAGTTGGCAGATAGCCACTGGCTTCTCCTCTAGAAGACATACTAGTGTTATGTGGTGTAGGCACCTACCGAACCTAGTGGAGACTAAACTCTCTTGAGTTGGAGAAAGGGTGTGCTAGACCTTTGACTTACCCAACTCCAAGTTTAGTAAAACTTACTTATTCAAATCTTGAAGTATTATATATGTCTAATACTTTTAGTGGTTTTCAGTTTATCACTTAATGACATTTATCTGGTAAAACAATAGCAAGCTTGATTCCCAACCGCTGCACACCAATGTGAGAAGGTGGCTTGGTATATACTCTCCATAGCTACCATTAATAAAGGTTATCTTTGACCTCATACATCATAAGGGTCGTGTGGATTGGTACAGGGTGCCCACTTTAACTAGTGGACAGCATATACCAAGCCACCATCTCGCACTGCATTTCACTGCACTACGTGGCAGGCACCTCATGGTGCCTGCCACTTGGTGCAGTGAAATGTAGGGGGTACCATGGGTACCCACTCAGTACACCCACACCTCTCCCCAACCCTCTCCCCGTTGCGGGCCCCCAAAGCCAATCTCCACCAGCCTTTCAATGGTGTTTTCGCCGCCACGGAAAGGCTGGCTGAAGACAGGATCCTAATTTGGTGGATGGTGCCTGCTAGGCACCGCCATCATTTTATGGATGCAGACCGCTCCGCCAGGCAATCGTGTGATTGCCTGTGGGCGTTTCGTGGTGGTTGGTCTTTGCATCCGCCACGGTCCCAGTCTGGATCTCCCTGGCATCATAATGTGGCGGGGGAAAATCGCGGTCCGATGGCAGAAGGACCGCCACCGCATGTTAGGCGCTGACAGTCCTTCCGCCATCGTAATCAGCCCCAATGTCTGTTCCAAACAATTAATTAATTTCTTTCTTCTTTTCCTTGATTGATTTTATTCAAGCATTTGTTATCTGATTTTTATTTTACTTGAGGAGTGGAGAAATACATTTTAGTTGCATTCTACACTCTTTGTGTGATTTTGATTTTCTATTCTATTGCTGACTTCTATAAGGTACCGATAAACACATATGTTTGAGAAATACTCATTTAAGTAAGGTATAGAGTGAGGAAGGAGATAAGGAGGTAATGTCTGGATTACTCACCATAATCATCAATACTCTGAATCTTCCTTATGCAGCCCAGTAGTTATATTCCTACTTCCCTCTGCTATGCAGCCTTCAGCAGCTACCTAATAGATGGGCTGGGTAACATCATGAATAAGAATGGAAAAGGGACAGTTTTAATGATGTAATTCCAAGGGGCTGATGAACAGAAACAACAGTTTAGGAAGTTGGTGACTTAAGATAGAAGCGATTCTTAGGCCCATATCAATCAATATTTCACGTAATGCAACTAAGCCACATTGCTGCGTTGCATGAAAGGGAGAGGTTAGGAATACTGCGTATTTAACATTATACAGCGCATTCCCGCTCTCTGCCTGTGCAGAGGCATTTTCCTCTTTCAAAGTGTGCTGAAGAATGCAGCACACTTAGAAAGGAAATACAAAAATGAGAAATAAAGCTATTTATTACCAGGTCTTCCAGTTTTGGTAAATCTGGGAGTATGTCAGAATGCATGGGTGGATAGGTGGGGACACCAACGCTCTAACCATGGCACGCCTCCCTGACACAGAGTAACGCAAGACAGAGATTTGCGCATCCTTGTGTTGCTCAAGATTTATCAGGCCATGCAGAGCCACATAAGGAGGCCTTGAGTGGCTTGATAAATCTCACTTAGGTCTTGCGTCACCCTGGTGCCCTCTTGTGTGGCACAAGGGGGCGTAAAACCTTGATAAATACCGCCTTAAACTCATTTATGCACCAGACGATGAAGGAATTTTCAGAGTAAATATGTAATGCAGGCATCGCCCAAGCCAAAATAAAATGGGACGAATTGTTTTGGCAGGACCTGAAGGAGGCCAGCCATGCCCGGGATGCTAGATTGTTTTGGAACGTGCTGAAGTGGGGAAGAGGAGGCTTATCTGAAAACCCCTCAAATTATGTCACACAAGAAGATTGGTTGGGCTATTTTAAACCCCAATATGCGCGAGACCCCCACTACACAATTCCGGGCACAATGCCTTATGTTTTTTATTCGCCAGGGCCTTTTAGCCCCAAAGATGTTCTAGCGGCACTGTCCTGCGTAGCTGCAGGACGGGCCCCTGGCTTGGACGGTGTCCCTTCCGATCACTTCCTTGAGAATAAAGCCCCATGGAGTAAGTATATCACCCTTATAGCGAATGCCGTGGCTGAAGGCGCCCCAGTACCCAAATCTTGGGGGGGTGCCGTTATAATTCCAATTTACAAAAAGGGCGATAAAAGCCTTCCTGGGAACTACAGGCCCATCAGCCTAATTGACACAATTCAAAAAGTCATTGGGAGGATGGTACTGAATGAGGTACTCATTTGGATTGAAGTAAATGGGATCCTTTCTAGCCTCCAGGCGGGCTTCCGCAAATCCATCAGCACCATGGACCAGGTGTTCCGCTTTAAACAATTGCTATGGAAGGTTGTTGAACTGGGCAAAGGTAGTCTCTATGTCACTTTTGTGGACTTAAGAGCTGCCTTTGACCTTGTCCCCCGTGAACAGCTTTGGAGGGTTCTAGAAAAGCTAGGTCTATCCCTGGAACTCCTGACTCTAATTAGAAGATTGCATGAGTCTAATTTTGCAAAAATACAATGGGGTGGTCTGGGGGAATCAACCACCGAGTTTCCCGTTGAGCGGGGTGTGCGCCAAGGATGTGCTATGGCCCCAACACTTTTTTCCTTGTACATTAATGGAATCGTGGATTATATGCTCCAGGCCAACACTGATGCTCCAAAATTGGCAGGTGCACCCATACCAATATTAATGTTTGCCGACGACACTCTTATAGTGTCTAAAACCCCGAGCGGCATGCAAAGGGCCCTGTCAATTTTTGAAAATTTTTGTAAAGATTATGGATTGGAGGTCAATGTGGCAAAGACAAAGCTTATGACCTTTAACCCACACACAAGCTATAGAGCCGGTAAACTTATAATGAATGGCCAAATTCTTGAGGAGGTAACTAACTTTACATATTTAGGCATTCAAATGTCTCATAACAATCGGTGGAATAGGCATTTAGAAATGTCAACATTGAAACTTACCCAGATCACGGGAACGCTGGTTAAAGAGTTTAAAAAATCTACTACCAAACCTGTTAATCCAGTGTTGCAAGTCTATGAGGCAAAGGCCCTAAACTCAGTCCTGTATGGAGCAGAGCTCTGGGGCTTTGATACATTAACATCCCTCACTGCAGTTGAAAATAAATTTTTTCGTTCTATTATAGGCTGCCACAAAGCACGCCAATGGTCCCACTGCGTTATGATCTAGGCAGAAAGGCCATTAAAGACTTGGCCAATCTCCGTCCAGTTTTATACTGGAGGAGAATATGGACCACACTGGAGCTTCGATCTTACGCAGTGGGTATCATGGACGTAATTCAGGCTGATAAGTTTCACAAAATTAAGTGGTTAAGGAGCCTTCGAGAATCCTTAAAAGCTTTGGGGTTGGAAAATTTATGGAACGACCCAGTTGCCGCTGAATTTCCTGTAAAAAAGCTTTTGAAAAAACTTTATTGGGACATGGTATATCACAGGGTGTGGGCAGCTTCCACTTCCTCCACGATGACTAGCCGTTTTTTAGAGGCAAAGGTTATACCTCTTTTAGAACCTTTCTGGGACTTGATAACATCACCAAAGGACAGGAAACTCTATTTCCAACTTAGAGTAGGTTCCCTCCCACTTAGGGCCTTAACTTGTGGGTGGTTTGGTGGAAGTACATGTACCTGCCCTGCTTGTGGAGCCAAAAAAGAAACCATTGGCCATTTCTTGTTCGTTTGCCCTGTATACGCCGCTCCCAGACGTTACTGGCTCTCCCCTCTATGTAAATTGCTGGGCACAAGGAGTTCTGTTGTAGCTATTAGAATTCTACACACGAGCACCTTCCCAGTTCACTCAATAGGCTTAGCCAAATACTTGGGGTGGGCATGGTCACTCAGATTAAAAGCTCTCCGTTGCATAGAGAATGTATCTAGGTAGGTTTTAAAAATTCCCTCATTAACTGCTGTCATTATTGCTATAACTATTGTTTTTATAACTCATGTGTATGGTACATCATTTGTCTGTTTCAATGTTTAATGCTTTCTTATCAAAAACTTTTATCTATTTATTGGAAAGTTTTTATGAAATGTAGTGATTGTGATTTTTTATAATAGTGATATTGTTGTGTCTTGTATGAATTATTCTTTTAATTCGAATAAAGACTTATGATGATGATGGTAATGCAGATATTACTCACCATGTTTTGCTTGTACATAGAACGTCTGAGTGAGAACATTAACTCGATGGATGACCCAATCTTACTGATTACGTATGCATAGAAATACAAACAAAAATGTAGAATGGGTGGAAGATGACTTTTCAGCACTCTGGTATCTCCACAGAATTGTAGCTCTTTTCACACTCTATTTCTATACAACCAGAATTTGTCACCCACTCTGAATATATGGGCCAGAGAGCAAGGGGAAGAGAGTCTGAGCCCGCTGTATGCAAGCACAGAGCAGTTCATTCAGTAACATCTTAAGGAGAGAGAGTGACGGAGAGAGAAGAAAACGGAGTAGAAATGGAGAAGAAAGAGAAAGAAAGAAATATATATATAGAGAGAGGGAGGGACAGAAAGAAAGGGGAATAAAGAGAAGGTGAGAAATAAAGGGTGCTGCGTAGGGGATGATAAAGAGAATGAGAGTTGAGAGGGGTGATAGAAACCTTGGGAGAAGGGTAGAATGAGAAAGCGAGCAGGAGTACCTCTCCGCCCTCTGTGTACAGCAGTCTAGGCTTTTCTCTTTTGTGCTACCTCTATAAATCGTGGTGCGGGGAAGGGCCGTTAGGGGGCGATAGGGAGCAGTGGAGTGGCTGACTCTGCCTCACACTATCTATAAAATAGCTTAGAAGTCTTTGCAGCTTTGCCTCTCACCTCTTCTGGCCTGTTTGTGCAGCGCCCTTTATTCACTTGAAAAGGGAGGGTGATTCGTTTCACATTGTGCACCTGTTAAACTCTAAGTTACCAAGAGAACAGAACGGACACGAGTTCAAAGTGGAACATGTTTGGTGAAGCATGCACCACCCCCTTGTTAAAGGTATTTACAACCACAGCTAGGGTTTCTTAGAAAAACACATGCCAGCCAGTTGTTTACGTTTTGCTACTCTGCAGCGGCCAATGGAAGCAGATACTTGTAAAACTGCCAAGATTCTTTTGCAGAGAGGTAATTATACCGGTTTACTCTAGTATTCAGTGCGAAACGATTTAGAGAGCTCAGAAATACCTGTAACTGGTTTCCTTTATGTATTTGCTTTTTTACGTCTATGTAACAAAACAAAAGAAAAACAAATACTGGATTTCTCTGCCTGCTCAAATATTGTTACCTGCCTTGACAATAAAATACCGGCCAGGCTCGTTAAAAAAACAGGCAGGTGGCAACCCTAGGCACAGCTCTGTGCCATATGGACCCTGCTCTTTTTACCTGCTCCCTCCCCACTATGAGGTCCTACAGAGCTGTTGAGATAGTTCAGATAAGGGTCGAAATGTAAATAACATGCAGATGTGTACAATGTTCAGGGGTAGGGGATTAACTGGAAACAATGAATGCTTCCTGCAGATCAAACATCTTCAAGGTTTAGTGCACTCGCCAGCCACCTTAAAACTAGATATGGCAGGTTTGGGAAGGGAGAGGGCCTGAAAGTTAGGGTTGTCAGTAGCCTGTTACACCAGACAGGCCTGTTGTGAGAGAGATACACTTTAAAGCACCGAAGGAACAGAGCGTCATCATTTCAATCCAGGGCTCAACTCACACCACTTTGCCACAACGTCAAGTTATCTCCACGAAGTTCAACACAGACCGCACAAACAGGTCCATAGTAAAGTGGTTTGTGCCTTTTCAAGCAAACATTAAACAATAATCCTACCTATAGTTTTACCACAAGGTCATATTTCCCATTTGTATTATATTGAACTCTGGAACATCTTACAGATTTTGCGGCCCTGGGCCAAACAAAATATGGGGCCGCCTGCTCCGGACAACTTTGGATTTGGCATACATTTCCAGTTAATTCAGACGCTTGGGAACTAAGGTTGGATCACTGGAAACCCTCTTCCTTAGACAACCTCCACTTGGGCACAACCCTGCATCCAAAGGGTCATCCCTTGTTGGCCAGCACCAGAGCAGCAGAAAGACTAGTGACATGAACTAACACGTTGCAGGTGGTGCAGCGGATCGCTATCTCATTTTTTGGGTCTCTGCATACTGAGGGTGAAGTCTTGTTGAATGCACTCCAGCCCCTGCAATGGAGGAGCAGGAATTCTCATCCAGTTAGGACTATGCTGTGGTTGCACCGGCCTAGCAGTGGTTTCACAAGGATGGTGCAGTCAAGAAAAGAACATATAATGCTGCTCTGCACCTCACATTGACATGTGGCCTACCCTTGTGGCCTATTCTGTGACCCTACCTCGGCGCAAGCTGTCTCCAACTGGACAGACCCAGAAAAGCAGAGCAACTAGCAGTCTGACCAAGCCTTCTATCCACAATGTGTGATGTAGTTTCAATCATCACCATTGAGGTATATGGTGCTTAAAGGAGATTTTGTTTTACTGCCATGCCTCTGCTATGTGGGACTGGTAATCGGAGTCCAGCGGCACTAGTCAGTGATCGCACAAGCCCAGCAGTAGCCCCATAAGAATTATGCAGTTACAGGGGGGGCATATAGTGCCACTGCACAGCAAGTGGAACATATTGCATGAAGGAAAAGGCGTGTGTACTTGGCTCGACCAATGCACTTAAAAAAGTTCAATGGTTTGCTAAATCTAACTAGAGCCTAATATGTATTTTTCTTAAACTCTCGCTATCTCTCAGATAAGGGCCTGAATGGCTGGGCAGACTGGCCTGGTAAAAAAAATTATCAAACAAACAGAGTATTTATAAACTCATACAGTCTAGGATTGTCACACAAGCCCAAGGAGGGGGCCCTTGAAATGTGGGAGCCCTGTGCCAGAGGCCACTTTGCCCATGTCTTAAAATGTCTCTGATTGAACTGCAACATTTAGACAGCACCTACTACGCCTTTGATGACCACGGAAGCACATGCTGCTCGGTGTAGGGTGTGTGCTTGGAAGGGTGTTGTCTTTGTTTTCTGCTTAAAACATTTCTTTATTGTGACTTTCATAATACACCAAAAAGACAACAACCACAATAACGTACAAAGTACCACACAAAGTACCTTACTTCACTATAAATATTAAATTACTAATAAGGAATAATAAGATCATAAGAACGAAAGAGGAAAAAAACAACCAATAAGAATCAGAATAGCCATTACATTTAACCAGCATATTTCAACCAATAGCTAGGGTAACCCTCCCCCATATTAAACGTACTACCCACAAACAAAGATAGACCTCCACAAGCCCCAAGCATATTATCCCCAACTCTAACCCTAAAATAAAAGCACTCAAAACATCAACCTATTTGAATGACTATAAGAAGTATTCCCATGCCAAAAGAAAACAATCAATTATCACAAAGTCTCAAACAAGCATTTTCAGGGCCAATAGGTCTCGCCTTCGGGACCTTCTAAGTATTTAGCCATGCAGCACATTATCATGGGATCTACTGTTACTTCACATGCCACTGGTGAACAGCCACACACACCCAAGGATGGGCCTCCATGCTATTTATATTTCTTTAACAAAGAACCTTTGACAGTAAGAGGCACACTATAGCACTGCGTTGAGAAGTGCTTATTTAAAGTGTTATTTTTTGTACAACTGGTGGTCTGAATTTATATATCTGGAAGTGCTTTTATATGTGATAATGAAAAAAAAAGAGTTTTATTGAAATAAGAAAACAGAGGCATGTTAAACCATTACATATTAAATACCCCAAACCCTAAAACATTAAAAACTAAACAATCACATTGATTAAGCTCTTGAAAAAAAAATCAGCAAATAAAATGCCTCAAAAACCTATTTGAAGTGCACAAAATGGATAAACACTGTTAATGCTGTATTTTAACCGTGAAGTTACTTTAGAATATGTGCACAAACAAATTAGGAGTTGTTCCTTTCACTTAAAAACAAAAACTCTGAAAAACACAAGACAGGAGCTGTTCCAGATTGCTTCCACGCATGTAAAGTAAAACTATAAATAAACCAGGCAAGCTTTCAGTGGGCATGGACAAAGGCAATATCAGAAAGCCAAACATAACAAAGCACTGGAAAGGCAGCGCAGGGACACACGGCATGGAAGAAATCAAACGACTACCCAGGGGAGCACTTCTTATCAAGTGAAGGTTAGTTAAGCCCATCCATATATTAAATTTTTAGCACGGTTCAAATGAGCAGACTATAAGCAGAAAATGCAACATTTCATATGAAAATGTAATAACAGCACTTATAAGTTCGTGAATTTACAGCTTAAAAGCAAAGTTTACGATAGAAGGTACACACGAATCACAAAAATAACATATTTGTAAAATCGGCCAGCAATGGGACTAATAATGATCACAAATAAGAACTAGCCATGTTGTACAGCAGCAAGGCCGCTGTAAAGCAAGGTAGAAACATAAAGAAAAAAGTGCTATGGCGCGGCAAGCACTGAAAGTGTCATAGCACTTGTTTTTTAAATTTGGTTTTAAGCATGCTGCACAGCAGGTGCGTTGCTGTACAACATGGCTATAAAATAATGTGCATGTGGCTCTCCGCTTAACTCATGATGTTTTTTATCCATCAACCCAACACATGCACAGGAATTGTGAGCTTATGCTTAAAATGTTAAAGAAACACTACATGGTCCAGAATGCAATGTGCTGTTGGCTCAGAAATCTGGACTGCATGAAAGTCACAGGTAACAGGGGGCTTTTTGGCAACTTCGTTGGCTGCATCTTAACTAATGTCGGCTTTTGTTCGCAAAACGCATCATTCCATTGAACATGGATGGAAATATGTTCTTAAATCCATCGCTCCCAAGGCGTCGTCACTTCTGAAGGGAAAAGGCAAGCGAGGCAAATGCATTCACCACAATCAAGGCCTGACTTATTAATCAACACTGCCAGGCATTTTGGGACTTGTAGTTTTGTTTTCCGATGCAATCTTTAAGTCTCCATTTGCACTAAATTGCATCAGTGTTGCACCAGGCAGAGATATGAGCAGAGAGACTAGGCTGGAATCCCACTACATATGTGATCATGTAAGACCTCAAAGTCCAGATCATTAAAGCAAATCTGCACCAGCGCGTCAGACTACAATGCACTTCTCTGCGTGGAGCAATTTTTGACAGACATTCAAAATCTTGAGCAGAACAGAAGAGAGGGCCCAAAGCTGCATCTGTTAGTGAAAGATATCTCCCTACAGAAGTCAGAGACTGGAGGGGCAGTGTGGTATGATGCGGTACAAAAGGGGGTGGTGATGGACGGAGCATCAGAACCAATCAAACACTCACACCCAGTCAACAGGATCTGGGTTTGATCCATCACCGTTCTTTAGCCCACTCTGCCACCCCAGTTCAGACATGGCCATATGCAAATCAGTCTGACCCTGTGCCTCATGGGAACAGTCCAGCCCGAACTGCCAAGCCATGCCTTCCCTGGACCGGAAACAAGCTTCCTAGGACCGGTTTCTGGCATTTCAGCCGTCTTCAGCCAGGCTTGCTTGAATCCAGTGGCAAAGTGAGCAAGGGACTCACGTCTGAGCATACCCTGCCAACTTATGGAGAACAAAGCGGTATAAAAGGGGGTGGTGATGGACGGAGCATCAGAACCAATCAAACACTCACGCTCCGTCCATCAACACCCTCTTTTGTACCGCAGTGTGGTATGATGGCCCCTTCCAGTACAAAATAATACATATAGACGCACTTCAAAACTTTTCCTACTTTGCATAAGTGCTTCATATTGTGATTGCCTTTGCTCCAATAGAAGTCAAAGGGAGAAATACATTCTTCTGACTACGTTTTTAAAACCTCCCATTGTCCTCTTTTAAAATGCTGGCAAGTATGAATCTGTCCACCCCCCTGCCCCCCAGACTTGTGCCCTGAGTGAGCTCCCCTGTCACTGTCAAGTAGGTATATCTTTCACGTTTTATTTTTCAACTAAAACACTTAGCATACTGTCATCTATTCATTGACCCACCAGGTGGCAGCATTGAACCATACTTTAGGAGTATACTGTGTCTCAGAGGTGGAAGCTCTGATTGCATGGCTAGGTGATGACTAAGGACCAGATGCATGAACATGTCATTTGAGACTCGCAAATTGCGATTTTTAGCCAATCACAATTAGTGAGTCGCAAAATAAAATGTTCTAATGTGTCTCAGACACATTTAAGCGATTTTCAATGGGGTTACAAATGACCTACCTCATTAATATTCATGAGGTAGGTAGGTAGCAATTTGCGACCTTGGAAATGGCTTTTAATTACAGGGATGGTGGCATGTCTGTGATTGCTTTTTAAATAAAGCAACTTTTTTTTCTGAAATGCATCCCGTTTGCTTAAAGGAAAACAGGATGGATTTAAAAAAGAAAAATTAAAAGTTTTCTTTTCATTTTTAGGTCTCGCTGAGCCAGCGTATGCGCTGCTCTGCGAGAAATTTAGTATCGCGGTTTTCAAAGTGCTGCCACAGGCTTTTGGTGGCCTAGCGCTTGCATTCACGCGAGCGTGCACGCGCGCAGCCACCATCTGCCTCCCACCCTGAACACTTTCACTTTTTAGTGCTGCTGCGCGCGTGCGCATCACTAGCATGTTTTTAGGTCTCGCTGAGCGAGACATTTAGTATACGGGTTTCCAAAGTGCTGCCACAGGCTTTTGGTGGCCTAGCGCTTGCGTGCACGCTCGTGTGCACGCGCACAGCCGTCATCTACCTCCCTTCCAGCGCGATCACTTTCACGTGCAGCTGTGCGCACGTGTGCGTGCATCACCAGCGTGGTTTTTTTTTTTAACATTACTACAAGCGTCGCGCGGCCATTGCTTGTTGACTAAGGTTCGTCTTTGCTCGGATTCACACCTATGCACATTCCCCATGGCTTCATATTGAGCCTTTTCTCTGCTTCCATGTGGTGCTTTCCCCTCTGACCCTTGTGTAAAGGGATATTACGTTCAGTACATGTATTCCGTTCGTGTCAGTTGTGGAACGAGTGTGTAACCAGGAGACTGAACCATAGACAACATCCGGCCCCTTGTGGGGAGCGATTGCATTGGACACTTTCGTTTTCGCTAAATACCTGTTCTGCGTGTAACTTCTTCACTAACAGTTCGTGCCTGGAGTGTCACCCAAATGTGCTTGTTTTCAGAGTGGGCAAAGAATCCTGCTGTGGTGCCGTACTTACTAGACATTTCTAACTTCTGATTCATTTGTGGTAGGCGTTATTTTAAAAATATGTTCTGTGCACATTTGTGTGTGTGTCTCCGACAGTCAACACAAATTGTGGTAACGGAAAATGCCGATTTCAGTTCAGTAAACTTCTCGAAGTAGTGCATTGTACAGTGTGCGACCGCATCAGGAAAGATGACTTTTAGGCAGCTGTCAAGGTAACTATCGCCGTGTTTGAGTGATGTATGCTACAAAGCAAGAGTTTTTATTCTTATCGCTCACTGTTATAGATTGTATTCTGTTTTACCATCTCCCTCAGTACAATAATCTGTTGTTGTACACGTCACATCGCAAACAGTTAATGGTTCTCGTGTCTGCTCCTCTTGCTGCACGTTTTCATTCGTGAGTATATTTGTAATTAAGTCGAAAGTATATTGAATGAATGCCATCATTATCTTCAACACCTCTATCTGTAGTTTGGTACATGTGGTCACTAATTTCTCAGTAATAGTAAACACCTCATATATAGTGCACACCACAAACGTAATTGCCTTTAAGCGCTTAAATAAGAGATATTCTAATTTCCAACTCGTGTAGACATTTACAAGGGTGACAGAGTGAGAAGATCATGTCGAATTCATGTGATCAGTTGGTCTGGGCTGGCGGTCAGCTCTCTGAGGCTCGGTTGAAATGTTTTTATCTAAGCTTCTCCGAACCCCCGTCCTACCTGTGTTATGCTTTGGGAAAGGCAGAGCTGAGAATTGCGTGTTGTTTTCTTCATAAGTCGGAAGAATTGCGCAACAGCATCCCCGAGTGAGGCTACCACACTGACCTTTGCCGAACGCGTGCCTGGGTTAATTGCATCAAGCCGCTGGCCTCGTATGGAAAATTGGACTAACTTGGAATTTGAAGTTATCTTTATTTATAAAATGTGCTCGTGGTGTCAGTTAAGAGAGGACAAGAGTCTATTTTTACACAGTCTTCTTTGTATTTCTCTCAAGGAAGTGATATTTCTTGGCATAAGGTGTAACCATGCTGCTTCCAGGCAGCCATTCCCCAATTAGCTTTGGTAAAACTGAAAGAATGCAGCTTTACATTTTTTTTATCGTTGTTGTTCATTTAATTGCGGTATAATTGAACTCAAGTAAAATATTCATTCCAGAATGCACAGCATTTGACTTTTGAGTAACCTTATCAGCCAGAATACTGAACCGGGGACACAGGAAGGTGAACTTGACTGTTCTTGTGCTTACTGTTATTTTTACATGTGCTTCCTGTTTTTGGTTGAATAATGGAGAGAGGAGTGTGGCTTTATAGCCAGAGATGCCAACTAGGGAACTAGGTTATAGTCACAGCATTAGCTCAACATCCTGTGATTCTGGGCAAATTACATTACCTTGCCTAAACAATTAACATGAACTTGTGTAGTGTAAACGGTGCAAATGTAAAGCGCTACAATACAATTGGGTTGCCTTTGCACAGTATAAAACAGGAAAAAAGCGCTGTACTTCGGAACGCTTTTTTCCACTTGCGCAAAGTAGCGCATTTGCATGTCAAAGTAATATTCACCTCAAGCTCGTTTATTCTGTTGTTCCTTCCAAATAACATCAGATATGTCATTTGTAAAGTTCTTCGTATAAGCAGTATTTTGGAACTTTGGTTGCGAAAACAAGACCATGGTTTAGTTTACCCACTTTGTCTGCAATGGGGACAATAGGGCACAGTACTGCGGAGTTGGGGTGCATTTATTATAGCGATTCCATGATTGCAGTCCTAGTCACCAATCAGGGTCTAGGCCACTCATTTCATTTATTTCACATATGCATCGCAGGCATACCAGCAACATAGCACGCATATCGTTTTACACTGTTTTAGGTTTCAAATAGAGTGCGCTTTTCACCCACGTTTTTAGGTCTCGCCTGACCCAGCGCATGCGCTGGTCTGGCGAGACTTATTGAGAGGGCTCCAAAAAGTGCTACCAGGCCAGCCTAGAGCCACAGTGCATGTGCGCGGACGCGCGCGCCACGCTTTACCGTGATTACTTTCACTTTAGCGGCCGCACGGCCGCTTTGATGTTTGATGTGATCTCGATCGCGAACACACTTTCACTTTCGCGGTCGCTTTGCATAGCCAATAGGTCTCGCTTTTGGGACCTTATAAGTGTTTAGTTATGCAACTGTTGCATGGCTAAACACTTATAAGGTCCCAAAGGCGAGACCTATTGGCTATGCCAATGCTTGTTTTTTTTTGCCTGCACGTGGAGACAGACTGGTGTGCATTTATTAAAGGGACGCTATGATTGCTGGCATGCGGAGACACTCTGAAGAGGTTTGATTTATTGCTGAGCGCTTGAGTGTCAGTGTTTCACAGCACTTGCAGATTGTCGCAGACAGTGTAATATATGGCAGAGGCGCATCAAGGACTCCTTTTCCTCCCACGAATGAAGAAAGCTTCCAAATAATTAATGGCGAGTGATGCGCACCGGAGGCCAAGTCATTGCAAACTGAAGGCCTGGGTGACGATAACAATCTAATCTGTCTTCTATAGACAGGAGAATGTGTCCCATGGGCAGCCATGCATCACCACTGCCAGTGATGTCCCCTCTCCAATCCCACAGACTATCTGAAACAGGTGTCCAACAATGGTCCAGAGAGGCTGGATCCATGACACCTTTTGAGGATAATGGTGATTTATGTTGAAACAGTTCGATTTATTGTATGTAATGAATACTCTCAATCGCTGGCCCTCTTGGGCTTACGTTGGACACTCCTCGTCTAATGCTAACCACTACCCCACTCAGTGAAAACAAGCATTAGCGAAGCCTACAGGCCTTGTCTGAGCAAGAGCTATTGGTTTTTGTCACTGTTTTGCTCATCCATGTTGTACAGCAGCAGAGCTGCTGTGCAGCATTGAAAGTAAATATTAAAAAAACAAGCATCTGTAAAGCCAATAGGTCTCACCTTTGGGACCCTATAAGTATTTAGTTATGCAGCACAATATTCTTGGTGCAATAACATCAACTGTTGCATGGCTAAACAGTTATAAGGTCCCAAAGGCGAGACCTATTGGCTATGCCAATGCTTGTTTGAGTGTAGGCAGTGGCACATGGGACCACTGCCTGCTCTTAAAAGAATGTTGGTGCCCCCATTCACAATGCGGACCCCTTCCAGTTTGTGAATGGGTTGCCACATCCATCAAGGAGTAGGTAAAATATGAATGATTTGCAACCGCATTCCGGTTGCAAAACATTCATACATGTGACTGCAACTCGCAATATTAGGAAGGGACACTCTTTAAAAGGCACCTTCATAATGGTGACTCGCAAACCCTATTTTGCAAGTCGGTAATAGGTGACTGACTCACAAAATAGGGTTAGTACATTGCAAAAGCCATTTTAGCGGTCGCAAACAGCCTGATTCTCTGTGTTCGACTGCTAAAAATTGTCGTACATCTGGTCCTAAACATTTTGCAGGACTTCATCTTTCTCCGCACTTTCCACAAAGTGACTCCATGTCACTGGGTCTTGATTTCCACTGTAAAAGCCATTGTGATCTGTTTTGCATGTCTTTAACTCATCCATGGCCTGTGCAGGTAAGAGAGGTGGGGTGGTGGAGCCGGGTTGGGGGGGGGATTCGATAGGTGACTATGAGGGAAAATTGAATAAATAATTAATTTGCCCTCGTCGTCTATTAAAATCCCCCCTGCCCGGCTCCACCGCTCTTACCTGCACTGGCAGAGGCTGCTGTAGCTATCCAAATGAATCAGGTATTTTAAAACATGGTGTCTTTGATGACAGCAAAGCAATCATCTGGTAACCTTACATACACCCAAGAAAGACAACATAAAATAAAATGTTCTAGCTATGATGAAGGAAAGTTTCAGCTCTAAAAAAGGACAAAGAGGAGAAGATTCTGCTATACATTTTTTTTTCTTTTTCCATAAGCACAACACAACCTTTCCACAAAACTGCATTTCCCTGGTAACTTGGGAAAATATGTTAACACTATCGTAAGCAATCACGATGCTCCTATTCACTGAAAAGACTGCCCAACTTCCTGTGCCCCCTGGGGGGCGGAGCTAGCCACGCCAGGAGATAGCTGCGCTGTGAGCGCGCTCTTCCGATCAAGTCCCTTTCCTGCATTAATCCTGTGACTATAACCGACAAATCATTCCAATCCAGAACTGCCTGTATAGCTGGTGATGGCGTCCACCCTCAGATGGCGACTTAAAGGCCGGTAATAGCCCAAAAATCGGCGATCGTACTCACGGCCAGATGATCGAGGTACGACCCTGAAGCTGTGGGAGCCCGCACGGGGGCGCGACGTCTACGCAAGCTCTGGGCATAACAGCAAGAAGCAAGTCCCGAACACGGCGAGTGACCCTGCCACAGCCGAGCGCCTGCGATCTACTCTATGCTGGACTTGCTGCGAATGCCCCACAATGAGGTGAGTGATGCTCCAACACTAGCTCCGTGTACACCCGAGGGCACCATCGGCACTTTCCGTGCTAGACCTGTATGCCGGAGCCCTGTCTTGCGCCACGTATCGTGCCGCGGAACACCTCTCCCGCGATTGATGAGTACGACTCTCCCTCTGCCTGCCCCCGGCCCGCTTCAGATAGCGGTTACCCAGAAGACGACTTTTTCCTCCCACCAGCTTGACACATTATACTGCACGAAGCTGCAGCAAAACAACGACGTGCACTGCATAGGAACCGCACTGGTCTAGAGCAGCGTCCTCCCTTATATACAAATATGCTAAAGTGGATTATTCTCACCTCGATGGGACATATTTAAAAAAATAATAATAAATTACTGCGCTACTGACATCCCCATCGGAGACTGGCGTTACCCCCCGAAACTGCGGTGAACCATATCTGTCATCAAACTGCGCGCCGTGTATGAGGCACGACGCGCGGTGCTAGATTTGAGGGGGGCGGTCACTGAGAGCTACAGAAACAGAGAGGCACAGTGTGCGAACTGTCACCGCGCCATAACTACAAACTCCTTCGGCAAGCACTGTAGTGAGCGTTCATATCTGTTGCGCACCTAATGGAACACGATTTATAACGAACCACTCCACAACAGCTATTGCATATTTTACGCCTCACTGGAGTGGGTAGTGGCGTGCTTGCAGCAACAACTGCGGAGGAGCATACCAAACATAGAAGCACGTGTGCTGGGACAGTGGCATCAGAGTACGCTGTGTTGAGATGGCTGCTGGTCTTACCTCTTTAATTTCTCGTGGATAGTGACCATCTGCTGGGATCATTTTCATTGCTCAGAAAGCCTACGTAGGTGACTGGAGCCACTTAAAGTGATACTGACTCCATGCACTACAGTGCCGGTGTACTTCTACGAAACGAGAACCACGCAATCCGATCAGTCGTCCTACTGAGATTCCAACTGAGGCACAACAACCCAAAGAGCCCCTCCCTGCTCTCCACAGCCATGGGGAAACCTGATAAGAATCAGCCCAAATTACAATTTGAAAACTCCAGAAAAACGACAGAAAGCAGCACTGATAATCCTCCAAGCAATCAAGCTAATCCCACTACATCAGGAACAGATACGCCTGTGGATTTCCAGGCAATGTTCACTACGATCCAGTCAACGTTGTCCAATATTGATGGCAAAATAGACACACTGACATACCGAGTTGATCGCATGTCAGAGCGACTGGATAAACACACTGAGCGAATCGATATGGCAGAACGCCGTATATCAGATGCGGAAGATGCCCAAAACCAATTAGATCTTACACAAGCCAAAATGGACAAAATAATGGCTGCTCTGACCAAAAAGACGGAAGATTTGGAGGCGCGATCACGCCGTAATAATCTGCGCCTGATGGGAATAGCGGAGGAAATGCGAACTGGAAATATGGAACGCTATGTTGAGACACTGTTAACAACTGTTCTTAAAAGAGACACTTTTTCAGAAATATTTATTGTGGGAAGAGCACACAGATCTCTGGCGCCACAACCGCCGCCGGGAGAAAGACCACGCCCTATCATTGCCAATATACTCAACTATAGAGACAGAGAAGCGGCACTGCGCAAAGCTAGGAAGCTGGGAACGCTGAACCATGAAGGAATGACAATCTGTATTTATCCAGACTTCACCTCCCAGGTCCAAGAAGCACGGAAGAAATGTTTGGATGCAAAAAAGAAACTCCACGAACATAATATTCCGTATGCCATGATATAGCCAGCCCGCTTACGAATCCCAGACAATTGGAAAAGCAAGATCTTTAATGAACCCAAGGAAGTGATTAAATATCTGCAGCTCACACATCCACAATCTATTCAACGGAAATCCCGAGAGGGACACAAGCCGAGCAGGAGAACACATTGGATGTGGAATAAGACTGCTTTGCCATAACCGGTTGTGTGCTGTTTTTATCTAGCACGGACTTAAAGACTCTCACAGAACTCGCCTAGGATGCAGATAAGTTTTATAAATACTGCTAAAAATGTACCATGCCTTGTATATTTGAGTGTAATGTTATACAAAGATAATACAGGGGTGAATCTGTTCTCTCTGCTATTGGCTGGGTTGTATTTTACACAAATCATATGTTGTTGGTATTTGGTTATAGTTCACACTATCACCACATAGGATACCCTACGATGGTAGACTTGATCACCCAGTGCTTGTCATTGGGGTTCACGGCTTGCAATTTCCGCGACCTTTGTGTATACCGCAATTTTATCTTCCTTACTAGGTGATACTTTGTGTTTGCGAAGAATTGTTTAGTTTTGTTTTTTTTTTCCTTTTTTTACGTTAGTTGACTTGGCGTTGTTTTCACCATGATCGGGATGGAGAAGTGGGTGGGGGAAAGGGAGAAACGTAAGATGACGGTTTTATGTAACTTGGATTCTTATGCATGTATGTGTCTGTGTAATATATTCTGGATTATAGCACACGCAGATACTCTACCAGTTAGGAACAGTGATGACATCTTGTTTTATATCTAGTTCACTTATAGATATGTAATCGACAACCATAACTAAAGTCCCACCTCTGACATTAATGACCTGGAATGTGAGTGGATGGAATAATCCCAGGAAAATTAGATAGGTGTTCGCATGCCTGGATAGGCACACACAGATGTAGCATTTCTTCAAGAAAAGCACCTGCTACACCAGAAAGTGGACAAATTCGGTGCAAGGTGGGCCGAACTGGTGGTATCCTTATCCTATTCATCATATGCCCGTGGGGTGATGATTCTTATAAAAAAGGGAGCAATTCCTACTGGATCACACATTAAGTGACCCACAGGGGACATATGTCATTGTTACGGGGATACTGAGAGGCACAAGAGTAGGTCTCATCAATGTCTACGCACCAAACATAGATGATCCTGGTTTTATAGAGCACTTGAGATCCAAAATTCGGGACTTGTCCTTGCCTATCATGAATCTAAAATCGGGCGGGGACTTAAATATGGCACTGGACGAAACACAAGATAGATCTCCACACACGGTGGAACATCACCCCCGAGCTGTAGCAGCTATGTTGAATTGTATGTCTGAGTTTCGAGTGTATGATGTCTGGAGAGTGCGGAACCCCACTTTACAAGAAAGCACTCATTCATCAACAGTACATCATAGCTGGGCGAGACTCGACTATTGGCCGCTCACTGAACGAGCTTGTACTTGGGCACAGAAAATTTACCATCTGCCCAAGACGCTCTCCGACCACAAGCCCGTACTATTATCATTGTAGGTACCCACGTACGTCCCTCCCCCATTTGTGTGGCATTTTAATGCCATGGCCCTGTTGGACCCACTATATACAGACACAATTCACTCTGCCATAATAGATTTCTTCACCCTGAATAAAGGGACAGTGGACAGTGAGGGAACCCTATGGGAAGCGTTTAAAACAACATTAAGAAGCAGATGCATTAGTACCACTGCTGGTATACTGAAAGATCTTTGTACCCAACTACATCACAGTGAGATGCGTATCAAGCGACTTGAAGCTGAATATGATGCTAAACGCAATGCGCAGACACTCAGTGAGATCAGGAAGGAAGTAAGCAATTATAACACTCTGGCGGATGAAGAAATAAAGTACATCTCGAAACGCCATACAGCGCAAAGGGTGGGCGAAGGTGGCAGACCAGCCAGGACTTTGGCCCAACATGTTCGCACAGAACACAAACAGTATACAGTGCTCCAAATGGAGGATGATAATGGGGCAATTCACTACGACACGGAGAGCATATTGCGTACCTTCATGGACACTTACGGGGCTTTATATACGACACAAAACACAGCACTTACGCCTGAAATCTTGCACTATCTTGAAGACATAGCATTGGCCTGGCTCTCAGATGCACAGCTCGAATACTTGGCACAACCCTTCACTGTTGAAGAAATACAATTAGCTATTAAGTCCTTACCTAACGGTAAATCACCGGGTCCAGATGGCTACACAGGGGAATTCTATAAAGCATACTCTGAATTACTAAGCCCCTATTTGATCGAAATGTATGACGAAGCCTATAATAGTGGCATTCTCCCTCCCACTCTACGTGAGGCGCTAATAGTCCCTTGCTGAAACTGGATAAAAATCCCGAAAAAGCTGAATCGTATAGACCGTTATCTTTAATTAACACAGATGTTAAGATTTTGGCAAAAATCATTGCCACAAGACTACAACCCGTAATGTCAACTATAGTTTTACCAGACCAATCCGGTTTCATCCCTGCTCATTCGACGACACACAACCTACGCACTATATTTGCTTTATTACATCAGCTAAATCCAAACATGCAAGCAGTAGCAGTGCTACTCGACGCGGCAAAGGTGTTCGATTCCGAGGTATGGACATATATATTCACAATACTACAGAGAATAGGGTTACCACCCATGTTTGATAATTGGATTAAATTACTTTATAATACACCCACAGCCCGCATCAAAGTTAATAGACACATTTCAGAGCCCATATCGATACAAAGTGGTACCCAACAGGGATGCCCACTATCCCCTCTTTATTCTCAATTGCACTGGAACCCTTAGCATGTAAGATACGTCAAAACTACAATGCCACAGCACTACATTTCCTGTTGCGACCCATTTGTATTTCGTTGTATGCGGACGATATGGTGCTATATCTCAGGGACCCTGACACGAATATCCCCCCGTTATTGAGAGAATATATAAAGTTTGGATGGCAATCCGGCCTGCAAATGAACCGGAACAAATCGGCGATCATACCACTAACAGAAAACACCCAACCACCACAAACAGAATTTCCATTAACTTGGCACACAGACCCAATAAAATACCTGGGAATATGGATCCACCAAGACACCGAGTTGGTTATTAGATGTAACTATGGCACTGCGATTGATAAGATAGAAACACAAATTACCAGGTGGATAACACTACCCTTATCCATGGCAGATAGAATATCCCTAGTAAAAATGGTGATACTGCCTAAATTGCTCTATCTGTTCTCAAATATTCCAATACACCCCCCACCCCGATTTTTAAAAGATTGCGCTCCAATTTCGTTAAATTAATCTGGGCGGGATAACAAGCAAGGATTAATATTGATACTTTGACACTCCCATATGCGTCGGGCAGATTTGCATTACCCGATTTGTATTTATATTACTTATGTGCTCAAGCACAATATGCATACTACTGGTACCATCCAGTACAGTTCATGCCACATCTTGCCGGGGAAGATGGCGACGCCAATCCTATTGCCTTAACCAGCATATTATTGCACCACCGACCACATTTATCCAAAAACGAGATAAACACAATACGGACCGCCTCTACGGCCTGGCTACAAATAGGTCAACTTGCTCAGAAAACCCCCATTTATGCACCGAACATGCCTCTCGCACAACACCCAGATGTATGTCAGTAACGGAAGAAAAAAGCAGCATGGCACTCCTGTCGCAAGTGGGCATAACAACAATGGGGAACCTTTACCCAAATGGTACCTTTCTTACTTCTGATGACCTCGCATACATCATCAATCTGTCAATATTATTCAAATTCACGTATCACAGATTGCGGGCGGCTATTAAGGTCTTATATCCTACATACCCGGATGAACCTCCCACATTACACCCGCTACAAAAGCTGATCACAACCACACACCATACTCACATGGTGACGCAGCTTTACAATCACATACAAACGGAAATTAATGCAAACACATATAAAGCATGAGATAAATGGAATGCCCTTTTGGAGACTCCACTAACTGACGATGACTGGAAAATTTGTTGTTCCCTGACTGACCTATTACACCTAACGGAAATCTCCAAATTATTCATTTTAAATACCTGCATCAAACCTACCTTACCCCACTTAAGCTCCATAAATATGGATTAAGGGACAATGCACACTGCAAAAGATATGGTCTAGATCGGGCTGACTTTATTAACTTGGCATGGTATTGCGACAAGGTTAGACTGTACTGGGAATGGGTGGTCTGTTTACTGGGTAAAATACTGCTATGTATGATAATTTGCACACTGCAATTATGCCTACTGTGCCACCAACTACCTACGAAATCTGCAAAGAAAAAACTACTTGCCATAATGCTGTTAATGGCAAAGCGAAGAGTAGCCATGCACTAGGATAGTAAACAAACACCTACGGTAGAACAATGGATAACGGATGCTCTTTATTGTAGAGATAACTTTCTGATATACGCTGAGGAATTGCCAACTACTTCTAAGCCCTCTAACTTCTGGGAACCTCTCACTATCTATTTACAAGACAATCCTGACCTATTCAAGACAAATCTTAAATATAGGTATAGATGTTGTCATTGTTATACTATTATGCTGGGCAGGAGATGTATTGGATTAATCCAGAAGATATGCAGAATATTTACATGAGCTGTACTTTGTTTACTATGCTATTAACTGCTGATGGGAATCCATTGTATTAACCGGAAAACAGGAATGTTACACTTTGTATGCTGCATATGGTTTAATAAAACTTTTTAAAAAAAAAAACTTCCTGTGCCCCCTTTTTCTTTGCACAACAGCCCTCGAGCTTTCTGGCCAATGCATGTTTATTCCAGCTTTTGCTCATTCCCTGTGTGAAAACACTGAATATTTTAAATAACTAATCATTTGAAGCCAAACGTTTGTTACAATATCAAGCACATCCTAATGAATACCAAGAGTATCAGCAAGTAGAGGCAATTCAATAGAACATATGTTCATTACCTACTATAGAATGAAGTATCTTCAACGAGAAAAAAACCACTTCCTAACTAGCAATTCTGTGGAAGGGATAATCCTCATCTCCATGTCTTTAAAAGAACTAAAACTTACCTTCTCAATAGCTAGAAGATTTTATTTTCTATGTCTGGACCAGAGGCAAGGATTATGAGAGGTCATATCCACCACAGGTTTCAAATAGAACTTTTTAAAGGTGGAGTCTTGTAACGTAGTTGTGAAGAAATGACAGGATCCAGATGTAAAATCCAGGTATGTTTATTTAGACGAGGAGATGAGCCATGAAGCTCCTCCATCAAGCCTGGGCCAACCGTCCTTGTGTGGAATCTAGACCACGCACCCCATGTTTCAGATTCCCTTCGACAACAGCAGGAGACCACAAGTCTTCCAACCAGTCAGCTGCATTCATAATTCAAACGTATTCATAGCGTCTTCCAGCCTCGCT
This sequence comes from Triturus cristatus, assembly GCF_964204655.1. Lineage (NCBI taxonomy): Eukaryota > Metazoa > Chordata > Amphibia > Caudata > Salamandridae > Triturus > Triturus cristatus. The sequence continues at coordinate 71,351,437 of NC_140584.1, read as the reverse complement.
CTAAGTGAGAAAGTCTCAAGACACTATGACCCTCGTGCTGAGAGGGAACCAAACTTATGTACATCAATCCCTGCTTTAGCATCACCCAACGGACCCATTGGGCAATTGCAGAGGAAAAATAAACATTGAACGATTTGCTCAAAATAATTAGAAGCTGCATCTCTTCAGATGGACACAGCTCCTCCGTCATATGTGTTCGTAATTTTCAATGCATTAACCAGGGTACAATATTATTCTAGAATTAGCCTTAATTCATCTACACATGGGGGGTGAACATACTTCCAGATATGTCAAGAACCCAGACATCTGACACTCTTCTGCAGGAAATCACTCATAACAATATAGACAACTACCTGATGTCACCTTTCTGGACAGATACTTACTATCTTGCCAAGATAAAAAAAGAAATCAGCACTGTCTTCACATCCCATAGCTGTGAATACCTTGATTCTGCACTCAACACTTAACAGTGTTCTGACCATTGCCTCCCAAGTGGGCTCCTACCCACTGGCATGAGACCTGCCGATATGGCTAAATTAAAATTATTTACCAACTGGTAAGCCAGACCTTCCATAGACTAAAAGTTCAGTATGGGAATAAGTTTGGTCCCCATGGGATCCTTATCCCAGTGATCCACCTTTTCCAGGCTGACCTGATTTGCTTGACAGTGTTCTCTGCCCAAGCTTTCCTGATGAATTCCTCAGCCTTTTCCAAAAGTCTTGGGACTTTCTATCATCCCTAGTATTCCTCCATGCGATTAAGCACAGGAGTCCCACTGATTGTTGCTGTATGTATACCTTTCACATCAACTGTAGCGTTAGACATTGCCATGAAGGTAACTGACCAACTGGGATGGAAGGGGAGAGCATTATTTCTGTATCCTTTTTATCATTGGCTTATTCCTTAAAATAAATCTGCCATTATACATTATTCTCTCTATATCTACAATGGGAAATACAGGCTCCAGCTATAAGAGGATAAGTCCCTTCCATGCACAAGTATGTGTATACGCATGTGCACACACACACACACACACTCACTCACACATTAATTAATTTCATAACATTTCATGCGATCAAGCTTAGTACATCAAAGAAAAATGCAGTCACCATGTGCACTCACGCCCGTAGACAGAAGTATATTTTTAGGGGGGGGCATGGCCCTCAGCTATTATCATAAATTAAATCTGTGTACTACAGGTACAGTCTTTCCGAAATATTCGTAGGCTAATAGATACAGTTGTAAATTCCACAAGTGCAGATTTGCAAAGGTTTAGCGCCTGGTTTGAATTTTGTTTTTTTGTGCATATTCGATGCAAAATTCATTTTGATATTTGAAAAATAATGCAAATGGCTATTTGCGCTTGCTTCGTTAAAATAGGAACTCAGCAGAGTCTGCTACCTTGCGTAACTTTGCATCAGGGAGACGTTCCATGGTGGTGCATGGGCATTCTTGTTTATCTACCCATGGATTTTGATACAAACACATATCTAGAAAGACTTGCAAACTTTGATCTGCAGCAAAATTCAGATCCTACCTAAGATTGGCATAGTTAGGAGAAATATCTTTAATTGTTATTTCTTTTTTGCAGGTGTGCCACATTCAAAGAGGAAAGGGCCTCCAAGGATAGCTTTTGTGCAGGGAGATACCCCATCCTACACAAAAACTATCTTCAATGTAGCACAGACACCCTTGCACTGGAGCAAGGGGGCCTCCGCTGACAGTAGGCAGCACAAAGTGCACCAGTGCATGGAGAGAGCAGAACTGTGCCATTTCTTTGAAGATATGATGAAGCTCTGCTCTGTCCAGCTGAGCAACGCAGCACAGCAACTTCGCTTGCTGTGCTGCTGCGAGTAACTTGTTAGTAAATGTGGTCCACAATGTTAAAGTGTGTTTTTTTCACGATTGGTGTGATTCTATTTGAAGGAATACAAGGATCATTTTAAGCTAGATATGAAAGCATACTCAATCAACCTCCCACAATCCAACTTTAAGTCCTATCAATTAGATGGCATTTAAAGTAGAGTGATGTAAAGTTGTAAAGGCGGCTGACACACAACTTTGTGTTTTTTTTAAACTGCTAATGCTTTGTGACTTGCAAACCCCGTGAAGCTTTTAAACAATAAAATGATCTCAGCTGGGCTCCCCCCCTCCCACACCTCTTACCTGAGGTGGTGGATGTCCAGCCTTCACACCCAATATTTTTTTTTGCATGAAGAATGTGCTTTATGGGACATTTTGCATCAGGATAGCATCAATCCTGGAGAACCAGAAGGACTAAACCTTGCCTCAAGCAGATTTAGGAAACTCCATCTGCTTCATAAAGGGTGGATTCCCCTAATTGTAACCCACGATTGAATTTAACTTGCCACTAACCTAAATTAACTTTACAGAGAGCTTGGAGCATATCTATCAAGTATTTTGGGGAAATTAGTGGTGAACAGTGTATTTTAAATATTTTAAGGCTGCAACAATGGTGACTACAAAATTAAATTTTACAGGGGAAGTTCCCACAATTAATTTTACTATACATTTGTGATAAAACTTGGCTAGTTTAATTACATTGAATTAAAACACCAGTCAAATTGTCATGGACTAGAAGCAAGCTTCTACATTGGCGTACACCATTCATAGTTACAACCAGGTTGTGCTAAAGATGCTGAACAAAAGGAGACCTTCCTCAGACATCCACAAGCAAGACAGGTAGGCATGGTAAGAGAAGGGTTATCATGTGAGCCTGTGATTGATCCATTTGAGGCCTGTGGCCTGGCAGAGCACATTAATTCCATCTCCAAGTAGAGGAACTGAGGATGGACAGGCAGCAGCACAGCCTCTAAGTCTCTGAGTGGCGGTTTCAGGATTTGCTCCTAGGATCCTGCTCTGTGATAACCTCTCTTTTTGATGCTGCTTTCATAGTATCTCTCATATGCTGCAGAGTTCTCCCCTTCCGGAATTAAGGATATTCTACTCGCTCTCTCATGCAGTAGACTTTTTGCATAGAATCCCCAAGGTGGCACCCTCTTTGTGCCTAGAATTGCTTAGACAATCATTTACTTTTCTGAGTGGCGATTGGAAATGCACGGAATCATGCCATGTCAATAGACATGAAAAATATCTATTTGGAGAGGGATTGTTCGATATTACTACAGGTGCAAATACAAGTCAAGCTTCATGTTATGAAACAGTTAAATAGTCTGCCATAGTTAAATATACACTAGAAACCCAATTCGCCTACATAATAAGAACTTGAACTGGTGAGCAAGCATAATGTACTTTCCAATGACCTTACCAGCAAATCTAGACATTGCTGATATGCTTTAAAAGAGAAGGCATCAAAACTTCTTACCAAGAGCATATACTATCAAATCACAAGTTGGAGTCATTGGTAAGCTAAAAGTAATGTGGGTAAGTGACAATGGTTAGACCGTAACATGACTTAAAAGACCACTAGGCAACAGAATGTCTGGATCTCACACTTAACATCCTTTTTTTTAAAAGTGCAAAATTGTACAATGAAAACACATTAGGCTAGGTGCTTTGGCCAAAATATGATAATCTATAAATTTCACTAAAAATCTCTACCTGTCATTCTGCTCCTTTAAGCCTTGTACTCTATCTTTTCTTTCCACATCTCCTAATCTCAGTCCCAGCTGCCTCTCTCACCCTTTTCCCTACTACCCCTTTCTATCTGCTGCTGCATCTATCTTCCCCTTCCTCTCTTTCCTGCCCTTTTTCTCCTTTAATTTACTCACTTTTCTTTCTTTCCTTCTCCCCACCTTTTCTCAAACTGCTTATCTCTATTTTCACTATACTTCGCAATATATTTCATTCTCTCTCCAGCCCTCTCCCCCATATACTATGTATGGCAGCTGAACATTTCTTTTGGCTCTGGAATTGACGAAGTTCCTTACGATCAATGAAAAAACAAGGTAGTGAAATGTGGCTATCATATCCCTGCAGCTTGTTGGACGGTATAACAGTCTGCATGGATTTGGTAGGTTTTACTGCTCAAAGGCAGAGGCAGACACGTTCAAGTCCACCATGCTGCCTTCACAGTCCAACTTCAACTGGTCACCCACGTTACTGCAAAATAAATAGTTTTGGGTAAAAACAACATGCACATTTTTCTTTTTCAAAATTAATGCTAGGATGGTTTCCTCCTGTTTGATTTTTAAACATTTTGCTGCATTTGGCTTACATCACAGCAAAACAAACTTGAAAGCACACTGTGATAATAAAAAACTGGGAGGATCCACAATATTCCTACCACACAGTGTTTCTACGCTTCCCCTGAAAGCAACATCTTCCTACTTGTGAAGTTGGGCATATTGCCTGTGCAATAAAAGGCCCCAAATCACAACATGGAAACATCAAGATTTTGCCTTGTGAATTGACCCATTCTGGTGATGTGTGTAGCTGTGGTATTTGGAACAAGGTTCTGACAATTTCTGAAAACTAGGCACCTAAGGGAGTCCGGAGTGGTGTGACCCAGCATGCACTGCAGACTTTGGCCAAATTTCCTTTTCCTCCTATGTCTGTGATTGAAAATCCAGAATTTGTGGGGATCCATAAAATTCATACCGCCTAGTGTTCCTACACTTCTCACAATAAAGCCGTACCCCAAATTGTTCACCAAATATTAGGCATTTAGTTCAATAATTATATAGGACCTAATAACAGAAATGTATTTGCTATGATTTATTGACTTCTTTGGAATTTTGTTTTATACTTAATTTATGGTCATAAAGCAGATTAGTGTGCCTTCATAATACTCAAATCATAGATTACAATATATGCAAATCAGAAAATGTTAGTTGTTACATATAACACAACTGCTTTCAGCCCTACCCCCCCTGTTTATGGTACCCACACTATTTGGTTTGAGAAGATAAATCCTCAATGTTTTGATCCTGGAATGGTAATCTGCATATCAAACCATTATTAAAAGATACATAGTCCATTACAGTAGCCATTTGTGAGATGGGAGACCATACTGGGTAATTTCAAATTCATGCTACTGCCATTTTAAGGTATTTGCAACCCTCCGCAGCAGGCACATTGACCTAACAATCTGACTCTTGCACACAAAATAAAGATCCCTGGTGCGGATACATTATTCAACCAAGCTATTGTTTAACAACAGATCAGTGTCCCTGGAAAGGCTGCAAGCTGAAACAATGTCAGTCAAATGTAAGCCCTACTTGACTCTTCTCCGGCCCAATAGGCTAATCAAAGCGCTATGACATAAAGAAATCGGGAGATTTCCCGACTGAAGGAAAGTAGGATCTGCTTCTTATAGTTACCCCCACTTTTTGATTGATGTTACACTGTTTATGACTAGTCTGACTTGGATCCTGCTAATCAGGACCCCAACCTGTCTGCTTTCAACCTAAAACGTTATGTTATGTACTTAGATATACTCCAGATGCTATACTGGGGTACCCTTGTCAGTCCCTAGTACATGGTACATATGTACCCACGGCATAGGTACCTCAGAGGCCTCCCATGGGCTGAAGCATGCATTATGCCACCCATGAGAGGCCATGCAAGATGGAACTACAGGCCTGCCATTACAGCCTGTGTAAGATGGTGCATGCTCCACTTACTTTAGGCATAGGTTTACTATATCTATAGGTCACTAAACTTAAAACCTATAAGTCACCCCTATAGCAGGCCTTGACAATCCTGAAGGCAGGGTGCTGGGTTTTACGTGAGAGGGTGCCCCTGCATGAGCAGAGCACCCCTGCAGCCTTCAAAGACCGTTCTCCCGGGTTGTTGGTGACGCAGCCAGACATATAGGTAGAGGTGCATTATATGTTCGCGTAAAATGCTTTCTCAAAAACATCTACAACAAACCATGTCATGTTTGGTACCAAACACCTTGGAATCATACACCCACTCTAGTAACCGGTGTGGGAGGTATGATTCCACCTTTCAGAAGCAAGTTTTGTGGGGTCCCTGGTCTTCCCGGTACCAGCCTTCTCAACCCGGACAGCACAAAATGGTTGCTGCCGACCAGACACACATTTGTGCCATCCTGCTGCTGAGCCAAGCTCAAGCAGAGGAAGACAACACAATAGACATCCTGTCACAGGGAGTTGTGACCACCTCCCAGACAGGATTTAGTGTACTGGAGCTGGGTGAGTGCACTGAAAGTCTGCATGAGGGACACATTTGGTGTCCCTGTGCATAGTCCAGTTCAAACCAGTCCTGGGAGCCGTTGGCTCCTGCTCTGGCCCGCAACTGGACAAAGGACATGGGAGTAACCTTCCCACTGTCCTGACCCTCTCCTCGGAGGGTGCCCTGAATCTGTTCTACCCTCTCCAGTGGGTACAAATGGGCTTCCCTGGCTGTAGGACCCTAGATTCGATGTGGACAAGAATCTGATAAAAAAAAACACTGACCTTAGACCGTCTGGACCCTCTGGACTTCGACTGGGCACGACTTCGTCTCAAGCTTTTTACAAAGCATTGACTGTGCCCGCGTACAATACAGGCTCCGTGCAGGACCTGTGGAGCATCAGGGACAACTGAAGTATCTACCTTGGGGTGAGAGAGTCACTCTGCTGCATTCGCAGGCACCATAATGCAACTGACCGGTCTGCTGATCCTGAGCTCTTGTAGACTCTGCAGGCTCCAGAACCACAGGAGGTGGGTTCCTACATTCCTTGACATTGAGCTGCCCTCTCACTGAGTCGAGACCAGTATCCCTTATGGGGACTGCATAACGTGAACCCCCTGTGCACCGCATACTTTTGCAAGTGCATAGGCTTGTTGGCATGCCCCAACTAAGTGCATAGGGCTATCAATAGCCCCAACTTCTGTGCACATTTCATACAAAGGACTCTGGCCTCCTCCCATTCTGTGCCCTGCAAGCTGTGACTTTGTGAAACTTCTAGAGGTCCCCTCGCGACTTCTGTGTCTTTAGCCTGTGGGTCCACTTGAGGGACAACATTGCTTTTCTTGGGCTCCCCTAGTTACTCCAGGCTTGCCCTGACTCCCTTTTCTGTGGTGAGCCCTTTGGTCCTTGCTGGGCCAGACTGTGACCTTCTTCATGGGTTGACGCTCCCAAGGCTTGTTGGTACCTCGCCAGACACCGATCCCTCAGCACTCGACATCCTTTGTGGAACAGCTCATATCTGGCTTCTGGTTGTCTTCAGCATCTCCTGGTCCATGCAGCTGTAGAGTCACACTTGAAGCACCCGACATCGGTGGGCATTCAACTACCGAGCCCCTGGTCACTCCTGAGTGACCCAGACTCTGTCCCCTCTACTTTCTGTTTCCTTCCATCAAGAATCCACCTGTGGGTTCCACCAGACACTTTCCTTCTTTCCAGCAGTGGCATTTCTTTGAAGACTCCCATTGAGAACAACGGCGTTTTCCAACGCCACTTCAGCCCTATGCACCCGGTTTCCCTGGGATAGGTAACTCTGGTACTTCGGTATCCATGGGTGGAGTGGCTCTCCAACCTTCTATGTTCCACAGGGTTTCCTTGTAATCCACTGGGAAGGGTCCTTAAACTGTAAAAGTGCAACTGCGACTCTCAAGTTGAATTGTACATAGCACGCGATCGTGTTCTCACACTGCACCCATCCTCCATGGGGTCCCTACTTACTCACCTTGGGTGGTTCCTTGGGGTCCCAGCAATTCTACATTCTCTAGACACTGTCATGACTCGAGTCGTGGTTCTTATAACACTAGTTTAGAATATATGGTTTGGTCTCCCCCTAGAGCCCACTGTGTATTAGTGCTACTTACGTTAGTTTCTGTGCTACAATATTGTGTGCTTTGTGTTTACCTGCATGTAGCAGACACTGTGAGGTATATAAGGTGTGTTATCATAATAAATACATATTTTTATAACTACTGCGTGGTTCTCCTTTCATTTAACCAATTCTTTAAGGTTGCATTCTGGTAAAACATGCTGCTTAACATTCCTTCAAGACTAAGCCTAAAGGCTGCTCTCGACAGCTAACACATGGATAGCTTTCTAAGGTTATCTTTGACCTCTTAAATCACCATAAGGGTTATTTGGACTGGTGCAAGGTGTCCACTTTAATTAGTGGACATCATATACCAGGCCAACTTCTCACACTGACTGGACATTGTTTCTGACGGCTGGTAGATTAGGACAGTGACAACCACTCATGTATCAGGAAGAGTTAAGGTCATGAAAGTTGCTAGCTAAAGAAAAACATAACTCAATGTCCAGCACAGTACTGCAATCCTTTCACACAGCAACTTCTTCTATGTCATACCATATGTGAAAGGCGAGAACGGTGTTCCTATTGAATTATTGGCCTCTCAGCTGTGACTGTGAACTAGCATTAGGACTGTGTCATTAAAAAGTACATATGTTCTTTTGAGAAATGTTATTAAGGGCATTGGAGCACTGCAAGAAAGACTGCTGATACGTACTCATTCTAAACCATTAATATTGTAAAAGTTTGGTTTAGAAATATTGCCAATGCACTCAGAATTGTGCAAGCCCCGCTTGGAAGTATTGGTAATTTCCCCTTAAAACGTAGCAGCAGCCTTGATGAGAAGTGCCCCAGCTTTCTCTCTAGCCATTATTGTGACATTATAATATTCAGGAGCCTAAAGCAGGTGTGAATGATGCCATAATCCTATAATCCTTACCATCTAAGACAGTGCTCAAAGGTAAATATTCAGTTATTCACTGAGCAATTCATAGCACCGTGCTTCTAAGAGCTCAAAATTCCTAATTCACAAAGCTGTCTCAACTTACATGTATATATGTTTGTGTGTATGTATGCATGTATGTATGTATGCATTTGGCATCTCTAAAGCACTAACTGAGTGCTGTACAGGGACAGAGACAAGCATAAAAGAGCCACGGGAGCAGTAGCTTGTGTGTGGACTGTTAATGCATGGCGATGTAGTGTTTTTAAAGAGGTGCATCTTCAACTTTTTCCTAAATTGGAGCAGCAACAGGGTAGTCCTGATAAGAATGTTGTTCCAGATTCTGGCTCCATAGATGGAAAAGGCATGCTGGATTGTATTGAATTCCACTTGTTAGTCTGTAAACTGATAGTGTCCTACCGCTTATGTCAAGAACCGCAAGAAATGGTGACCTTGTCCACAAGATAAGTAGGAATGGTAGTTGTGATGGCTTTGTAAAGGATACAGCGGGTTTTGAAAATAGCGCGTGCCAGCAAAGTAAGCCAGTGGACTTCCCACGGAATGGGGATGATTTGAATAATATTTCTTCAGGCCCTGAATGACACGTGATGCAAATTGTTGGATGCTCTTAAGGGGTGTCAGTGTAGAGCCTAAAAGTCCATGGAGTAAGACATCTACCACTATCCAGATGTAACAGTACAAAAGCTTGAACAGTAGTTTCAAAGTCACTTCCTGGAAGGAACAATTTCAATTTAATCAGGAGAGAGGGCTGGCACCAGGCTGTCTTTGTTTCTTTGGCAATGTGTTTCTTGAGGGTGAGGTTGGCGTCCAGGGTGAATACAAATGTTTTTAGAATTCAGTCAAAGTTGGGGTGTTCATTTCATGCACCAGGTTTTTACTCTTTTGATTGCTGTTCTTACCAATCCAGCACCTGGGGCTTTCCAACCATTTACACCAAATTTCCATGGATGGATGAACCCGTACTTCCACCTTTGGGACCACCAATGGGACCACCACTGGGCCAAAACTACACACAAAGACCGACTTTTTTAGGGAGAGGCCAGACCAATCAAAGGACCAGCTGGAAAGGAGTAACGTGGACGGACCAGGAGCGATAGGTCCACACCAGGAGCATGACCAGCACGAAACCAGGAACAAGCACAACATGATTATAATCAAATTTACAGATATTGTCCTACCCAGTGAACAAGAAAATGTCCTCAACAAAGGACTGGCTTATGTACCGACCCCCCTCCCCGGACACATTCAAGCTGCAATGCGAGCTGGCAGAATTTTGCAAAAAACTGAAGTTAAACGGCTTCTTCAACAACAAAGAGGAACATGTTACAGAAGGAGACACAACACTGCGCTGTAAATCTACCTTCTGCCTCTGAACCATCAGATACCGATTGAAATACAAACCTTTGAGCAGGCAGTCATGAAAGAAGTAGAGGATCTAAAAGTCCACACAAAAAAAACCTTCATGAACATCTCAAGGTCAGAACAACGGGCACTAGACGAACTTCGGCAAAATGGAGAGCTGGTGATCAAGCCGGCGGACAAGAGGGATGGCATAGTCCTACTTAACACAGAAGGGTATAACCAACAGTGCCTAGAACTACTCTCGGATGAGAAATTCTATATTACCACAAACCCAACAAAAAGACTACAGAGAACAATTGAATTAATGGTCGATGGGGCAGAACTGAATGACTGGATCTCGAAGAATGAGGCGGAGTTCCTAATAACCAAAAATCCAAGAGTACCCTAATTCTATTCACTCCCAAAGATCCACAAAGAACGAAGATCTCAACCAGGACACCCTATCGTCTCAGGTATTGGTTCAATCTGAGAACCATTCTCGCAATTTGCCGACCAATACCTGAGACCTCTGGTACAGAAAACACCAACATATCTGAAAGACACCAGAGACCTGTTGAATATTCTGAAAGAACATACCTATTTGGAAGAAAGGATGCTACTAGTTGGAATTGATGTGGAAAGTTTATATACAAGCTTACTGACTGCTGAACAGTAGAAGCGTGTGTTGCCATTTTTCGTGCACTTATTGCCTGGGGATAATTTCTCTGCCCGTGGACCTCCTACCGCTTGTCTTCCGCCGCCCTTCGCTCTCCTGACAACTGAGCGGGGCCGCCGAGCGGAGACGAGCGAGGACTGCACTACAATCCCCAGAAGCCCCAGCGCCCTGCCGCGTCATGTGCTAGCGCCAGGAGGCGCTCAAAAGCAGCATTACCACGATCGAGTGGGTGGAAACTTTCCTGACTGCTGAACAGTAGAAGCGTGTGTTGGCATTTTTCGTGCACTTACTGCCTGGGGATAATTTCTCTGCCCGTGGACCTCCTACCGCTTGTCTTCCGCCGCCCTTCGCTCTCCTGACAACTGAGCGGGGCCGCCGAGCGGAGACGAGCGAGGACTGCACTACAATCCCCAGAAGCCCCAGCGCCCTGCCGCGTCATGTGCTAGCGCCAGGAGGCGCTCAAAAGCAGCATTACCACGATCGAGTGGGTGGAAACTTTCCTGACTGCTGAACAGTAGAAGCGTGTGTTGCCATTTTTCGTGCACTTACTGCCTGGGGATGATTTCTCTGCCCGTGGACCTCCTACCGCTTGTCTTCCGCCGCCCTTCGCTCTCCTGACAACTGAGCGGGGCCGCCGAGCGGAGACGAGCGAGGACTGCACTACAATCCCCAGAAGCCCCAGCGCCCTGCCGCGTCATGTGCTAGCGCCAGGAGGCGCTCAAAAGCAGCATCACCACCGTCTCGCGGGACGCGAGCGGGACGCCGGGCGAAGCCCGGGCAAAGGGCGGGCCCTCTGTGGCCCTCAGTGGCCGAGGTAGGCCGGGCAGGGCCCTGTTAATTTTATTTTTATTTTAAGTAAGTCCTGACAGTGATCGAAGGCGAGTAAACTGTGAAGGAGATATATCTATTGACTGGCCGCATATTTACTTCTTTTTCTCCGTGGATTCATATCTTATTAACTGTTTATTTATTCATATAAATTTAAAAAACATTCACATATTCCGTTAAAAAAAAAAAACCTGCTGCTTAGTTAGTCATTTTTCACACAAAATGACAGCAAAGAAATTACGCTCTGGAAGAGTCCTAGGGGGGAGGTCATGTATAAAAACCAGATCCAACCCCTTGAGGAATAAATATGAAAATAGCGTACAACTTAAGGGACAGATGCAGTTGTTGAAATTATGGGAAAAACCAGTGAACAAATATATGGAAGTTCCAATAATCACTGACGATGAGATGATAACAATGACGGAACCGCAGTTAGAAGTAGTGAACGATACTAATCCTGTGCTAACTACGGAAAAAAACTCGCCCACCCGGTCTCTGACTAAAGATGTAGACCTCCCAGTATGTTTATCCAAAGGAGACAACTCTGACCTTATGAAAGCAAATTCGAAAGTTCTTCAGCTTAACACTCTTAAGGACACAGAAAATCAGGAGGTGGATATAAAAGAAATCTCTATTCCGTCCAGTATCGATCTTGAATTGTGTGGTCGCTATATGGACGAGAGAATCTTGAAACAGCCTGAACCTAGTAAAACTCCAAATGGAGCAACGCCATCAGGATTACTGTTATATAGTAGCACTCCTTCTATAACATCCAATGATATTCCCTCAATGCAGAGTGATTTGAAATCTCCGCAATTCAATTTATCAGGTATCTGCTCTCTCACTGCACCTGGATATTCAAAAAATGATAAACCAATTTCTGATTCTCTGATAGCACTTGAACATTTATTGGCTTCCATATTATGTTTATTGGGTAAATTTGTTGGGAGTTCTGACTGCATTTTGGGCTCAGTTACTGAGATATTGAAAGTATTAATTGCTAAAAATGCTGAGAATGGGTCTATTTCCCCTATTGAACCTGTTGTCCAGAATGTTCCTGACAGCAATAATTCATTGAGAAAAAATGTACCAGTGGGGATGTCATTAAAAGTAGATATCCATGAGCCCTCTAAGACTCCTACTCCATTCTCTTTAAATTGGAGGAAAGAGTTGGAACCGACTTTGAAGGAAGAAAGTTTGGTAGAGGTTAATCAAACCGCTGGAAACAAACTTTTTCACATTTTTAATCAGGATAAAAAAGAACCTGAAGGAACCGTAGTGACTAAGGGGATAGTAAAAGAAAAAAGTAGAAAGAACAAAGGGAAAAATAGGAAACCTGTTCGCAAATATAAGAAGAAAAGACAGAGGCAAATTATTTTTCAAAAGCACGTAAATACAGAAGCACTTGATGTTATAGAAACTCCAGATAGTTTATTATTGGATACTTCCTCTAATGAGGCTGCTGGTTGTTTCACTAACCCTATAGCAGAAGGTCCCCTTGATGACAGCACTATGAATGGGGGAGTCCTTTGTTCTGAGGTTAATGAGATAGAGCCTCCGGCACCAATGGATGAAGTTACAAGAAATATGCCTACTGTAACAAGGGTACTTAATCCATCGGCACCTATTTTTCGGCCCCCAGCTGATGTGACCACAAATTTAACTATTGCACCTCTAAAAAAAAAAAAAATTTTAATCCATGTGTGGATACCTTGTCACTGGATTTTCTTCCCTTATTTGATTCAGACCTAAATTTGAACAGATCATGGTTGCTCAATTGCTTTAAGGATATTGAAAGCTTAAAACGTATTTTGTCAAGTGATATTGATTTGGTTTCAGTAATAAGGTTTGAAAATGGGCAACGAGCAAGGGTAAAATTCTGTTAAAAAATAATTGCTAATCTTGTCCTCCAACAAGCGGAAACATTCCAACGTAGAGGGATTGACGTGTTACTCTTTTTTAATAATGGAAAGCGTATTTTCTCCAGAGAAGGAGTTTCAAAGTTGGGTTTTCGGCAGGAAGACCCGTCCATCCACATTAAAGATCTAAAGATCTGGGTCTCTAGAGGTAAACGCATGGTTTCTCAGGTACTCCCACCCCCTGAGAATTTGGATATTCCTCTAACAGAAGATAATCAACATTGGAATTGGCTACCAGGAGTCTTATCTAATAACACATCGATTAATCCAAGACTGTTTCAACATCTTTAACAGACAATTAAAAGTCATATCTTGGAATGCAGCAGGATTATATAATTGCCCAGAGAAGCTTGATTATCTATTCTCCTTGAACGCAGATGTGCTATGTATTCAGGAAACATGGTGTAAAAATATCCTATATGGGGGGAAAGATTATTTTGTCTTCGAGGCCGCCGCTATACCCTCAAAAAAAGGTCATGCGAAAGGTGGAATTGCCTGTTTTTTATCTAATTCATTACAATGGCAATTTTCCCATTATAAGGACACTAGTAATCTCTTTCAATCAATAACTATTAATAATCTAGCGTCTGTAGGTAGACGGACTTCTCTTGTAATTTTAAATGCATACATACCACCTGAAGATATTTTTAACATTGTCTTGAAGCGAATGTTTTCCTATGTAAAACAATTATTAGAGCTTGATCAGCCCCCATATATCTTACTCATGGGTGACTTAAATAGCAAAGTGTCCACTTCAAGTATAGATATGTTTAGAAGCAAATTTAAGGAAGAAGCATATAATATACCCCAAGCAATCTTTCCTAGTAAAATAAAAACTAATAAAAGAGGAAAGATATTACTTGAAGAACTTAGTTATTTAGAGGGGCTAATCGTAAATGGTAGGATGCCTCCTGACATTCCCGCTAAATTTACACATAAGTCATTTAGGGGTGAATCCATCCTGGATTATGTAATTACGGACTATGATACATTCTCTTATATTCGAGACATAATGATCTCTCAATCCTCCTTGAGCGACCATAATGTGATTAATATAACTGTCTCATTACAACCTCCAGATACTGACTCTTGGTCTTTAATCAATAAAGGTGTTTCTATTCATTGTAAGTCTGGAAGGTGCTTCTGGGACCCTTCCACTATGAAAGATGTACAAAATATTCTTGCCCAAACTTTATTTGAATTAGATGAATGGCAGGGTAGGGAATTCTCACACTTTGAAATTTTTAAGAAGAAGCTTACCATGACAGCTAAGAAATCAAGAAATCCTAAGAAGTTACACTTCCCTCCTAGTATATTACTACCTTTAAATAAGGAAATAAATAAACTTGTGAGGCAACAGTACCTTAGTAGATCTAGGGAAAATGAGCATAAGTTAGCCTTACTAAGAAGAAGGAGGGCCAGACTTAGAACAAAATTAAAAAGAGAAAAGAAGATTCTCTCTGGATTAGGTTAAGAGAGGCATCAGCCTTTAATAAATCTAGAGAATTCTGGTCCATAATAGGGAAGGGATGTGGTGCAAGAACTTCCTCCATCCCCATCTCTATCGCTGAAGATGTCTGGATACTATTTATATCTAGTTTGTACGCATCTAACAGTGTAGAGGGTGATAACTGGGACCTAGCCCCGAATAGTGAGCCTAATATAGAGCTTCCGACCGAGAAAACCATAGCTTCGGTGATAAAGAGTATGCGCGCTTCCGGAGCTATGGGTCCAGACGAGTTGCCCATGTCAATAATAAAGCAAGATGTCACTTCCTGGAGTAGGATTCTTCTTCCAGTGTTTCATGCATGCTTCCTATCGAGATCAGTCCCTAACTCTTGGAGGGGAAGTATATTAATTCCCATATTTAAAAAGGGAGAGCGGGATAATCCTGCGAATTATCTTCTAATAGCTCTATTGGACTCTATAGGAAAAATCTTTGCTAAATGTCTTTTGATTTTAATTACTGAATGGATAGAATTAAATGATATTTTACCCTTGGAACAAACTGGATTTCGCAAAGAGCATGGTACACTTGATAATTTAACAGCATTACAGGTGATCGTTGATAAATACGTACGTGTTCGGGGTGGTGGAATATATGCGGCATTTATCGATTTCTCCACAGCGTTCGACAAGGTAGATCGTCCAACGCTGAGGAGAAAGCTTGCTACATTAGGCATGCCAATACAGTTACTTGAACTTGTAAAATCTCTTCACTCGAACACGTGGTGTAAGGTACTACAAGGCGGAGAAAGGGGTCTTTCTCAATCTATCCCTTCTCCGAACGGGTTGAAACAAGGGTGCATACTGGCCCCTATATTGTTTTCATTATATACGGTAGACCTACCTACTTCCATTTCAGTGTGTGGTGGGATAGCCCCGATAATTGGAGGATCATCAATATCAGTTTTAATGTATGCAGATGATATCCTCATATTAGATTTAACCCCGAAGGGCTTGTCTAACCGCCTACATGCATTAAATCAATTTGCAGAAGCACATTACATGAAGATTAACGCTTCGAAAAGTAAAATTATGTGCATTTTTGGAAAGAAAAAATGTAGGTCTGAAAACTATAGATGGGCCATAGGAGGACAGAAACTAGAGGTGGTTAAAACCTACATCTTCTTAGGTAAAATAATTTCAGCAAACCTAAGTGAGAAACCCCACATTGAGCATAATTCGCGTAATGCATCGGCTCATGGTATGGGGTTATGTTCCTTGTACAATGCTACAGGGAAGAGACATTTCACATTTTTTTGGGATGTATTTAGAGCAAAGATCCCTGCAACTCTACTGTACGGATTAGAATTAGTGGAGTTAAAACTAGGGGTGGGCGGAATTTGCGGAATTAACCTTCGCAAATTATCGCGAGAATGTTTAAAATTATCGCAAACAAGCAGAAATATCGCGAAGATGCGGAAGTTTTTTTCCGGCATGTTCGCGCGATTTTCTGCATGGTTGCGGGTCGCCAACTTACCCATGTGGCTGCTTGCGGGCGCGGCCATCTTGTTTTGAGTTGTTCTCGCGGTGCATGATCGCGAGAAGAAAGACGTGATCGCGCGACGCATGACGTCACTGCGGGCGCGAACTGTCGCGAGACAGCGCAAATGGCTAAAAACAATACAACATCTCATGGAGAACGCGACCGGATCAAGAAAACTTGTCGGCGAACGCAGGGATTCAGGTAAGGCGATCGCGCGCGCGCGAGAATGTATCATTTTACAGCGCGAGCAAGAAACAAATTATCGCCAAGCTGCGGAAACCGGAATTTTTGACATTTTCGCGCTCTCCGCGGAACGCAAAAATGTCAAATTATCGCAATTTCCGCGAACGGAACGAAATTTTTGCCCAGGCCTAGTTAAAACACTGGGGATTCTTGCATAAAATGGAAGGAAAGGTACTAAGAAGAATTTCTTCTTTTAACACAGCTTGCCCTGTATCTTCATGCAGGCTGGAATTCGGACTCCGAAGTTGTTGGGTACAGGGGTTGATTGCCCTCGTAAGGTGGGTAGCTTGCTTAGCTAGAGGTAAATCGGATTCCTTACGGGAAGCCATTAAAAATGAGCTCCTGGGCAATTTTAACGAGTTTTCCCTGTTAGTAAAAAACTTTAGAAAAGCAGTAACTTTGTTAGAGTTGGATGTAAGCACTTTGTTTTTACTTACTCCCTCTGAACTAAAGTCTAAATTAAAAAGTGCATCTTGGGAACTCAGTTATAAATTGGATATGATTGCCCAACAAAGAAAAAAAGAAAGGCAATTACTCCTAAACACATACACACCAAAGCTGGCACAACAATACCTTACCTGGAATATCCCCCACAGAGTCCGTAAGTTATGGTACCTTTTAAGACAAGATTTGCTCCCACTAAATCTCCTTTTTGCAAAATGGTATGGTGTATCTCCAATATGTAATCTTTGTTATAATACTGTACAGGATCGTAATCATGTCTTGTGTATTTGTCCCGCACTACGCTCATTGCGCTATAAATGGTTAAAACCTATTTGTCTACAATTAGGAATTTTAAATGTAAAAACTTTTTTCCATGCACTTTATTGTCCTCCAAATGAAATGTTCTGTTTCAGAATTTTTAACTTTTTTAAAGGGTTTTTAGATATTTATTAATGATACATAGAGAAATGTTAGACGACTGTTCGACCAGTGAATATGAAGTATTACCTTTTTTCTGTCTTTTTTGTGATTTTATTGTAATTAATGTTGTATAATTGTGTGTTTATTTTATGTGGCCCTCATTTGAGAGCCAAAAACATAATAAACTTAAACAAACTTAAACTTAAACATACAAGCTTACCTCAACAAAAAACATTGGAAACTTTAGAAACCCTACTCTTCAATGAACAATGAGAATTAAAGACACCAAGACGCTTTGTCCTCGAGTGTTGTAGGCTAGCACTAATGGAGAACTACTTTGAATACAATAACACCATGTACCAACAGTGTCACAGCACTTCAATGGGCAGTACTTTGGCCCCAAGTGTTGCGGGGATGTGTTTGAGTAACTTCGAAGACACATCCATACAAAACATCACCAACCCCTTCCTACCAAAGATACATTTTTGAGGCGCTATATAGACGACATCATCCTGATCTGGGGAGGCAAAAAAGAGAGTTTGATCGACTTCCAGAGATGGATTAACACCAGAGATGAATGTCTCAAGTTCACCTACACAGCAGATAACAAAAAATTGGGTTTTCTGGACATAGCTATCTATATTGAAGATTACATGATTAAAAGAAAAACATTTTTCAAACCAACATCCAAAAACAGTTCACTCTCCTACAAAAGCTTCCACCCTCGCCTTCTCAGAGACAATTTTCCATACAGCCAATTTCTACGCCTCAGGCGCAACTGCAGTGATATTGGGGAATACAAGAGTCAAGCAAAAGATCTGTGTGAGAAACTTAAGAAACAAGACTACCCAGAAAGACGATCAACAGATGCCAGAAAAGGGCCAGAAACCAAACGAGAGAGAGCCTACTAGAGATTACACCAAGAGAACCACCGAAGGATGTAATAACCTGTGTCAGAACTTATAGCACAGCCTCAAACAATGTTAAAAAGATTGTGAACAAAAACTGGCGTATCTTAACATCTGGTTAATTAAACCGGCCTAACCCCAGATTTGCGAACAAAAGAACCAGGAACCTAAAAGATATCCTGGTCCACACAAGACCACCACAACCTGTCAGAAATGAGCCTAATGCTAGGTTATGGGACATTCCCCCAGTTGTGGGGCACTACCCATGTGGTTCATGCTCGGTGTGTAACCTGACCACAGTAACATAAACCATTCAACTTCTACCAAATCCAAAATGGACCATCAAACACCATACTAACTGCAATTCCACACACGTAATCTACATGATTATGTGCCCTTGTGCCCTATGATATATAGGGATGACGTGCCGAAAAATAAAACAAACAATATGTGAGCACAAAAGTAATGTAAGGTGCAAGAGGGGCACAACAAAGATGAGTAATCATTTCATTGAATCACAGCACACCGTTGAAGACCTAAAATGGATAATCTTGGAAACCTTTGAGAAGAAAAATTACAATGCAGAACAGATACTTTTTGAAAAAGAGCAGAGATGGGTCCATCACCTCAAAACAAACACAAAAGGCCTCAACGACAATATTCCGTGGCTGTTTGGGACATTAAGATCAAATATGACAAATTTCCAGACCCACATACTGCTATATGAACAGAGAATTATGTGCAAAAAACATCTGACCATAATCGTGGCAAAATTGTTACTACAGAAGAATATCCACCCCAAGAGGATCGACTTAAGTATCACTGACACCATCACTAATGTTGTTTTAGATATATATATATATATATATATATATATTCTGTATATATATATATATATATAGTTTTCACAACTGGATTGGCCACAATGCAAATATATACTACACGTAACTTATTTCTTCCTAAACTCGCAGAGATATAAATTACTATCCAACCCAATGCTGTTCTCCAGAATCGCAACATATAGGACACATAGTCTTTCCTCCATGGCCCTTTTTTTACAGTAAATCACACTGCCACTCTCGAGCCGACCATATCAAGGGTGCCGTGGGAAGAGTCAGCACAAGTTGCGCTGTGTCCCATAGCAGCTACTACACGAGGAAGCGAGGAGGAAAGCCCTAGAAAACACGTATCATATTAATTTCTGTCACTCAATTCAAACTTCTTGCCAGCAGGTTATTATGCTCGCCGGCTCCCTGAAAAAGTTCGTAATCCAGAACTTGAAGGTATGCCATTCTCAAATCGAACCAACTGCACGTAATCTCCCATCTTAATACAAAAGCAAAAGTTACATAAGAATAATGTCTCAAAGCAAGCACTGTTGCATATGTCTAGTCGGGTAACTCAAGTACACACACAGACCTAACATCAGCACCACCACGCTAAAAAGAGACATGCGAAATGCTGAAGGACAGGGTTTTGACTGCACGTTTATTTACCCAACATCGGCACCGCCGCGCTAAAAAGTAATATGCGAAATGCTCAGGACTCTGAAGGCAGTCTTGACTACACGTAATTCACCCCATTTTTTAACAAACATCGAGAGGCATCAAGATACTATATTAATCCTAATATTGTGACGCAGGACTAGCGGGCAACTTAGGAATCCACCGCGCTAAATATATGCGGGATACTTAGGGTGCTGCTCCACCACCTACAGAGTATCAATTGACCTAGGTAATGCATATTAAGTCACACCAATTTATCTGCGCCATGTTGAAACCTAAGAGCAACTACTAGTGCAGCGATCGCTATATGCAACGCTGATTCATCAGTGCATAAATAGGGAGCTACCCCGAACCCCTATTCCAGCACCAATTGGGGTTAAAGAATTGCCATTTTTTAGTTACTTATTTCTTTAATCATAATTGAGTTCCTTACAAACACATCTTATATGTCAATATACAGTATGTTGAGTATACATTATGGGATAGCACAATTGACTACTCAAAGAATGCGAAGTATGGCATTCCTATGTGTTTCTTTTTCTCTTTCTTCCTCCCTCTCTAATGAACAGGTACTAATTGACCACTTCAGAATCAAGTGAACTACATCTTGATTCACTGAGACTGTGACAAAACACGGCCTCCCCTCTCTTCTTAGGGCCTGAAGAAATCCCCCCTGACCCGTCCGGGCAAACCAAAGGGCTGAAACATGTCGACCTTTTTTATGGACACTTTAGTGCGGTAGACTAATAACAGGTCTTCCTACGCACGGCACTGATTTTAAGCGATCTCGATCCTAGACCTATTAAAAATATAATCTAGGTATATGTGTTTTTAGCGGCACCTTTACAATTCACTTCACCAGAGCACGTTCACATCTCTTTTTTCGTTGATCACTACTGCAATAACCAGTGGTTCACCTCCGGATGGAGGAAGCATACGACAAAAAAGAAACCCAATGATGATGCTGTCACGTTTCTAAACAGGGCGTAGAACCAAGATATACTGCCTTACATTTTGTGTACGTAAATGAGGGTTTTTTATTGCTAACCTACACAAACGTTGCAAACCCAGGTTACTCAGGTCAAGTGATCCATACCCTTTTGATGTTTAGTTCTTACCAAGCACCAGAAATTCTATCTTGGTTAGACTGATTTTCCAGAAGGTGCTGGGCTTCCATTTTTGGACGATGTGCAGCCAGTGTTTGAGGCATTGAATGTATAAAGCACAGTAAACCTTTAAGTATAATTGTGTGTCATCAGTGTATCAAAGGCAGCTGAGAGTTTCAGCAATTTCATCAGGTCGCAGTCATCTTCATCAGGAAGTGCCCAGGAGGAAACTTTATATGATCTGGAATGTAGTGGTCTCCTTGCTGCAACGTGATCTGAAGCCAGACTGGTAGTGATGTCTGTAAATTGCTTCATTTACATGTGAAAGACATCCACAAATGGTGACTATGCAGTAGTAAATCCATTTACTTATGCGTAATTTCAGACAGTATCACACAATATTCCTCATGAGTAAATCCTATCACAGGGAAAGGGAATGGGTGTTTCAGGATTTGGGTGCTTGGGACTGTTTTAACTCGCACTTTTGTGAATATTTAAAATATTTTTCCAACTTATTCCTACTATGGAAATAGTTGAAGATTTTGTCCTTTTTAAGAGCAGGAGAGTAGTCGCTTTGGAAAGTGGGAATGGGTCTGGAACTCCTCGAAAAGTTGGGGTGGCATATTGAAAGGGGCTTTTCCAAGAGCAAGTACATTTTCTTGGTAATAGAAAAAAAGCAGGCGATTGCAAATCCAAGTTCTTCATTATAAAAAAAGAAATTTTTCTGACACAATTCTTTTTTTAACAAATTGTTTTATTCCATTCTTCTGCTTGTGACAGGTGAAATCTGAGACCAATATTAGTGGAGCTCTGATAATGTTCTTACTTACTTTCAGGATCAGTTCACAGAAGAAGCATTAATGAAAAAATAGATCATGCTTTTGCCAATTAGGTTGTATGCATTCAAATGTGAATGTAATGCGGTTTAAAAACACTGAGTTTTCAATAAATATTGTGCAGGCTGACTGAATCATTTGGGCGAGGGCAAATATTAATTCGGGCTGGCCTGGCCTTCAATTGCCCCCCATGGCTTTGGCCCTGAGTTAACTAAGCCCTAGCTTTCTTTTTTCATACCCCTAGGGCCTGATTTAGAGTTGAGTGGTAATGGGAAATCACCCATTGTGTGGAGGAAATGTCCATACTAGTGCAGAAGCCTCTGATTAAAATTGCTCCATGCTATCCCTATGAGGTAGGAAATTCCACCCGTGGATACTCTTCTGGATTAAGAACTTTTTCAAAACGTAAATATTTTATGATGCTATCCATTTATAAATCTGCACCATAAATGCTAAATGCATCATTACTGACCAACCCTACCAGAGGTACTGGGAGAAGGCACATTCATTAGCTACTGAGAGGCACACTCTCAATACCCAAACATCTTAATTGCTGGAGGCCTATTCATCCTAGGATGGACTCTTGACTTCTTAGAGTAAAGAACACTTTCCACCTTTCATCTTCACACAGTATCGGGCTTCTCCTATCACACACAAATACTCCAATGCCTTTTTCCCTCTTTGTGACACCCCTCATGAGGATGTGAAAGCAGTGCATTCACATTCATTCTTACACTTCCCCACAAATAGATCCACCCTTACCTTTAGGACCCATCTTATAACATTGGATCTCAGTATTCAGAGCCAGGAACTCCTTTAATTCTGTTAATTCAACTTGCATACTTAGAACCTCCATCTGAGCCTTGCTCTGCCACTGAGACAGTCCATCTCGATATATGTGGTGTGCAATGGATTCCCTATATTTGCTTGAGAGAAGCGCTCTCTCAGTAACATACTTACAGATCTCTTAATTCTCCCTGCTTCATGCGTGAAAAGCTCATCTAGTCCAAATCTTTCCTTTCCATTGCAGTCCTATTTTTCCCATTATAAATTCAGGATTACAAGACCCTTCACAATACATTTCTTGCCGGACTGGATCCTAGCAACTTAGTTCAAATTGTGGTCTTATCAGATATTGAAAATGGCTTTGCTCCCTGGCCTCCAGAAGACCAGGCTTGGTCCCATCTAAGTACTCCTGTTCTCTACTGCCATTAAACCACGATTGACCTCATTGAAATGGCTGCTCTTAGAAGCAGGCAGCATCCACAAAACATCCTGGGTGGTGTGTAAAACACTACAGTTGAAAATAATCTGGCACACCAGCTGACCACCTTTGGAGATATTAGAACTTTAAGAAGTAAACCACCAAGAAATTCTCAAAAAAAGAAACAATCTACTGTGAACGACTTCTCAAACAAATGTCCTAAAATATTGAGCTCCCTTCCTTAAAATGTCTCAATGCATGATAGAATCACTTATCAGTTTACATTACTTATGGTGGGTAGACCTAGAGGGAGAATGAAGAGAATAGAGCAGTACCAATGGTTAAGAGGAAAGGCAGGAAGTTGGGGATGGGCGGAGATACACCTGTGGGCTGGGGTGAAGTGGGTAAGAGAGAGGACGGGAAGGCAGAAGAACCAATTCAGTTGTGTCCAGGAGAGAGTCAGGAAGAATTGCAAGGATCAGCCAGAGGTAAATAAGTGGATGAAATGACATGCTGCACCACCATGATAAAAAGGGATTTAAAATATTTTATAAATATTTAATGCTGCTTATCCCTAACATGTACAGGTTATTCTTGGTTTTGACTTTGTTCTTATGAAGTCAAACCGTTTTTTACTCTATAAAGTGCTCTGGCACCTCTGTTAGGTTTCTACTAGGCAATTTAAAACAATAAGTAAATAAGGGCACTTTTTAGAGTTTGCTGGAGAGGCTACTCTATCACAAAAGTGACAGATATATTATCTGCCAAATTGAAGGTCCTCTCACCTCATTTAGAGCAGGGCAAACCTTCAGTATGTTTATTTATTTGGTGTTTTATATAGCGCGAACATGACCCTAAATAGGGTATCAGAGCACTTCACATTTACTTATCTTTCAACTTAGTACAAAACGAGCTACATGCAAATTTAGTAAAAATTATCAGCGTACGGCAAGTTGCTAGAAACAGTTATGCTACCAGGTCCTAAGTAAGTATACATTGATTTGAGCAAGAAACATTTATGCTTTAACAATCATATATGCAAGTCCAAAATGATGGTTAGGGGTCGATGTCTGGTAGCCTGTGCGTGAACAATAAGGTCATCTGATAATGTCTAGCCTGCAGAAATTATGGAAGGAATTTGTTCTTAAAAATGGATTTGCCTTCATTTTTTATAGCGGAAATGGACAAATTTCTTCTAATGTTCGGGGGCAGCATTCCAATTCTTGGTGCTGCACCAGAGAAAGCTCAGTTATAAGTTTTTCTTTCGGAAAAGGGCTGGTTTCAGTAATAGATCTCCATGACTCCGGGAAACTCTGCATCCTCCTGATAGTGTGATTTTCTGGGCTAGGTACATTGGTGTTTTGTAGTGTATCGCTTTCTGAGTGATACATGCCATATTTAGTTGTATTCTTGCTTCGTAAGGTGGCCAGTTGAGCGCTTTCAGGTGAGGCGTGATATGGTTGAATTTTCTGGAGCCAGTTCTAAGTCTTGTGGTCGCATTGAGACAAGCTTTTAGTGGTGCTGTTGAAATCTTGGGTAGACCAGCTAGAGTTGTGCAACCGTATTCTATCCTCGATATGACTAATGCCTGGACTGCTGTTTTCAGGTCTAAGTTGTTTATAAAAAGTTACAGTTTTATGAGGTAGCTTAAATGGAACTTTTTTTGCCATCGTGTTAATGTGTGTTAGCATGTTCAGGTTTTTGTCTAGCATAATTCCAAGGGATTTGGTTGAATCAACAAGCCTCGGAGTACAGTTTAGCGCCATGATCTGCTCGGCCAACTCCAAGATATTTGTAGCGCTTTTCAGGGGGGAAATCAGAAGGCATTAAACTTGAGCTGATTACTAGTTAGCCAATGGGCGGTTCTCTTTAGTGCCTGGTTCATGACACTAATCTCTTCTATTGCTGTGATCTTGATGTAAAGCTGTGTATCATCTGTGTACATGTGAAAGGAGATGTTTGCTTGTTGTATGATTTCTATGAGTGGTTCTACATAAAGATTGAGTAGAGCAGGGGATAGGGTTTGAGCCCTGTGGTACTCCAATACGTTTTCTGGATGATGCAGATAGAGTTTGATTCACTATGAATTTTTGATATCTGTTATCTAAGAATGAACTAAACCACTTTAGGACTGTACCCTCTAAGACCATCTTTTCTTTCAGGTGTTCTAGTATTTTGGCATGGTTTACAGTGTTGAATGCAGAGGAGAAGTCGAGCAGGATTAGGAGACATTTTTCGTTGCGGTCAAGGGCAAGTAGAGTGTCATCCACGATGTGCAGAGTTGCTGTTTCAGTACTGTGGTTTGGTCTAAATTCTGATTGGAAGTCATTCAGCAATTTGAATTCAGATATGTGTTGTCTCAGTTGTTGTTGTACACGTTTTTCCAAGACTTTGGCTAGCATGGGAATGTTTGTTACTGGTCTAAAGTTGTTAAGGTCTGAGGGGTTCTCTGTTGTTTTTTTTAAGATTGGAATGACTTGCCCTGTTTTTAGGCAATCCCGTAGTGAGCCTTGTGATAGCGAAGCATTAATACTTTTTGTCCATGAGGGAATGAGCAGATGGTTTGTTGTAAACCAACAATTTGCAGGTAGAGGATCATTGAAGTGATTGTTTGGTTTTATGGTCAAAATAATCTTTGCAATATCTATGTTAATATAAGGTTTGAATTCTGACCATAAAGCATTATTTTTAGGCATTTCCAGAGGTGGTTAAAATTGAGGCTTGGCTGGGGTGCTTTTTTTGGTCAAAGGGCTCTCTGTTGCCTTTTTGAGTTCCACCTCTATGGATGTGGCTTTGGTTGTAACGAAGTTGGAGAATTCGTCGATGCTTATGTTCGAATTTTGTAGCTGTTGATGCAGAAATGGCCGTTATGTTGGATTGATTTTTTAGCAGTTCGAATAGTTTCCTCAGTCTATTTCTTGCTTTATTCAGTTCTTTTCTAAAGAAGTCTTTTTTTGAATTAAGAATGCTTTTATTGTGGACATTTCTGGCCTGTCTTAGTTGGATCAAATGGGGTGAGGAGGGGTGTTGTCTCCATTTCCACTCTGTGAGTCTGAGTGAGCGTCTTTTTTTGTTGAGGGATCCGTTAAACCAGGGGTTTTTCTCTTGGTCGGGGACCCTTTTGAGTTTTAAATGGGCTACGTCCTCTATTATGCTCGTCATTGTATTGTTGCAGTATTCTGTGAGGTCGCTGACGTCTACCAGATTATTAGGAGGTTGCAGTTCTTTCTCACAGCGAGCTGCAAGATTTTCCATATTGAGCCCTCTGGTGTCATGAACCCATTTTCTGGGTTTCATTGATTGTGAGGGGGTTTACGTTTTTATGTGGGGTATTTGGAAGGTAATGATGTGATGATCAGACCAGCCACAGGGGACGATCTCGATTTTATCGACAGCTTTTTCTTTAGAAATGATCCAGTCTAAGGTAGAGCCTTTAGAATGGGTTGGTAGATGGCATTCTTGAACCAGCGATTGATCTTCAAGGAAGGCTTTGGGCAGATTGATCTGATTGTCAGTGTGATCCTCGCAGTGAAGATTGAAGTCTCCTAGGAAAATGTCATTGGAATGGGGAGTAGAGTTTGCTGTGGTGATTTCTATCAGCTGGTCTATGAACATGATGTTTTTGCCTGGCGGGTGGTAAAATGCATGAAGTTTACAAATTTGATTGTCTAAGGATCTTAAGGACAAACCGAGGTATTCACATGACTCTAGGGGGTCTGATTTTACTTTCGTAATGGCAATGTCAGATCTATTTATACAGGCAATGCCGCCGCCCTTTTTGTTTAACCTGTCTAGCCTAACAATGCTGTAGTTTGGAGGGACTAATAGATCAAGGCATGGGGAGGAGAAATCAGATAGCTATGATTCTGTTAGGATAGTTACGTCGATTTCCTGGTTTATGATGAGGTCGGCTATGTCTGCGCCATGTTTCTTTGCTGATCGACAGTTGAGTAATAGACACAGAATATGTTTCTGTAGTTTGATCGTTAATGAGTCTTGCTTTACAGGAAGTAAGATCACATTTTTTAGGGTGTTGAAGTTAGGCATTCGATGGCTAGTATTTGCAATTCTGCTTGCGTTAATTGGGACTGACTGAATTATATGTTTGTCTAACTTAGTAGGAGGATTGGGGGATGATTCATATGATAGCAACAGGGCTTGTATCTCATTGTCTGTCAGATATCTGAGTTGATTGGAGGAGAGTATAGTCTCTTTGTCGATGACATATGGATAGTCTTTGCTTTATTATGGGTTACATGAGCTGATTTCTATAAGAGCTCCAGTTGTGATAGAAATTTTTCTGATAAGAGTAGTAAGTTCTTCATATCTCTGGTAGAGAATTGCATGGCTGTGTAGGTCTTGCTCGATTGAGAGATGAGATTTTCAGACTCCATACAGGGAAGAAGAGAGCTGAGATATTCAAACTCCATACCAGTATGAGGCGAGACGGGAGGTTGTATGGGTGACCCTGTTGGTATGCTAGGAGAAGTTGACTCTGTGGGATTAGGGCTACTGTTAGGCCTTTCTGTGCAACTTTCCTAATATCTTGCTGCTATCTCGCGGTTCTTAGTACTGGCCGTATGAGTACATCTCCAATTTTCCTGGTCAGTGACTGTTGACTCCATCCTAACAAATTTTTCCAATAAAGGGTTAGGTTCAGTGTTGGGCCTTGATTCAGAGCTATGGGCAATGTGGTTAGTGGGTGTAGTGTTGATTTAGTTTTGGGCTGTTACTCTTAGCTTTGGGGCTTCTGGATTCCAGTTCTAACTGTTGGGGTTCTCTAGAGGTGATGTTTTCTATCTTGGCAGATTGATTCCTGTGTGGGGAGATGGCTTGTGAGTTGTTATGTGGTAGGTTTCTTGTAGGAGGGCTTTTTAGAACTTGTTCCTTTAAGGGTGAGAAATATTCATCAAATAGTTCCAGATCTTTGTTGGCAGCTTATGTGAGAATCATGCAGTTTTTGTAGCTCTTAATTTTCGAGAGGGTGTTATTAGCATCTTAGTCCCGTAAGGAATATTTCTCATTTCCTGTACCTTAAGCACGTTATTTAGGGTGTTGGAGAAAACACCCATGGTGAGGGGGTCATTGCTGTGGGATTTTGTTGTTTGAAAATATTAAAAAACTTTGAAAGTTTGCAGTACAGCTCCAATATATAGACGGCTCATTCAGGAAAACTTTCAATGTATTGACAGACGTGCTGTGACAGGTGCATCAATAAAATGTAAAGAACTCCAGCATGGCGATAGCATATACTCCATTTGTGAGAGTCTAAATCAGGCCCAAAGTTATTAATAAGTAGGGGGGTGTGGCCAAGATGGTGGCCGCTTTCGAATGCACTTCAGTAAGCTCTGAGGCTGGCCAGTGCATAATCCTCCACTTATCCTCCCCATCCAGCCACACTTCATTACTACTCGTTTACCAGACTGCTCACTTTATTGGAGGACACATGCTGTGGAAGTGTCAAGTGTGTGTTGCCTCTGCTTTGGCGGCTTTGAGGGGGAGAAGTGCTGCCTGGGAGCGAGGCCTGGCATGAAGCCTCTGGCGACACAGTCCCGCTGCCTTACGCGAACTGCACTGAGAAAGAGCTGGAGCGAGGAGCGGTGAGGGTGGCGGCTCCCTCCAATGTATTTTGTGTGTCTTCAGTGGCTGATTGGTGCACCTTATGTGTGGGAGCCCTTGCTTGCCACAGACTGGGCCCCAGGAAGATTTAAGAGGGCATGCTGCACTGAGTGGATGCTCCTGACTCACTTATCACAGGCAGCAAGGGCTTCTGCACATCGGAGAGTGGTGGTGCCAAGTCTGACCTGATTGGACAAGTGAGCAGAGTTGCCTTGCACTGAAGAAGAAGCGCCGGGGCCTGATAGCACACACAGCACATAAAGACATGCACCCGCTGCAGATATCAAATAAGCAAAACAGTAAAGTAACGATACGGCAGCTGGCCCATACAGAAGACGGAGAGATGTGCTACTTTTAGTTGTGCCTGCCTTGGGGCACTGCAACACTTTTTCTGCAGTGATACCGCCCACTCTTGCCTCTTGAGCATTGCACCCTACATTGCAGACCTCCCTGTGCCCTGTGACTTCCCATTGTCCATCTTCCTTGCAAAGTACAACGACGAGCCAGTTGTCCCATCAAGAAGAAGGGTGGCCGTTTGACTTTGGTGTGTGCCTGCTTGGGGGCACCACAGTAAGCTCTCTGCAGTGATATCCTCTGCCTTTGGCCCCTTGAGTACTGCGTGCTGCATGGCAGACCCCCCCCGGCACCCCATGACTGACCCGCTGTCTGTCTGCCTGGCCTTGGCTCTGACGGCTGCCAACTGGTTCAGAGGCCTCTCTGCTCCTTGCTCCTACGAAGGCTCTGACTGCTTACAGATAGATGTGGGAATGCGGGTGGTGAAAGCCATTGCTGTCCTGCATAACTTCAAGGCAGCACAGCGTGTTACTGATTTCTTGGACACCACTTTCCCTTTTCAGCGCCTGCTCACCCATGAGTTTGCTTATTGAACAGAAGCAGTGCAGCCAAGGGTTGCAGGTGTGACTGAACACGAGGAGTTGGGAGGTGGCCTCTTTATAATGCCGAGCAGAAGATGGCAAGGGTTATTCTAGGCACAATAATGTCCGCCTGCTGAGATTTCCTGAATAATTGGAGGGTCCCAGTGTGGAACTTTTCATCGAAACCTGGCTGAAACAGTACTTGCAGTGCCTAAATTCTTATCCTCGGAGAGAGTACATAGGATTCTGGGCAGACCGCCCCCACCAGGAGCCCCACTGTGGTCCATCATTGCCTCACTTCTCAATTATTGGGACCATGACTTGGTGTTGCAACAGTTTCGTGCAAAGAGTCCCTGACACTATGAGAATGCTGTGATCACAGCGTACCATGAGTTTACAACTGAAGTGCAGCATCTCAGTGGCTCCTATGTAAGGGTAAAGCAACACCTCCGGGAAATTAATCTTAAATATGCAAATTCTAGGGTAATTGACGGCGAGCCAACCCATATTTTCTCCACTCCAGAGGATGTGTGGACCTGGCTACACACCAAGGGCCTGGCTCAGACATCTCCTGAGGACTAGACTGCTGCGGAATGACTGGTGCCCCAACCTTGACGCCGAATGTGGAGATCCCTCAAAAATCGAGCATCCCAAGATCAAGAGGTGGGAGAACAGGCAAGGGTGGTGAAAGAGGCCTCGCAACACAACTCAAATCTCTTTGCCCTTTTACAAATGAGGCAAACCTTTGGAGTCCTGCTCGAACATGGTTGGTTTTGGGTCCTGGACAACTGGTGTCCACCAGGGCCTGAAAATCACTGCACAGTCCGCAGATGACTTGTAGCACACATCCGTCTGAGCTCCAAGGGTGCATACCGGTAGACTTGGGCTGCTAGTGCTACTGGGCCTTGTGAAGGTAAGCCCCTTAGATTTGAGCGGGCTGGATGCTGAGTCCTCAAAGTCAGGCTCTTGCCTCAGAGAATCTGGGCTCTAATTTTTCCACACCCCACAGAGACTCCAAAGTGGGCATGTTTCACCCTCTGAACTGTTTACCTAGTTATTGGTTGCTTTTTGAAGGTGTTTGGCTGGGAACTTGAATGTCACCTGGTCTGGAGGGGAGAGTTTGAATGTTGTTTTTTTTGTTTTATGTATGTTTTTATGGAGCCTTTGCACATAATCAGGTATACGTGGTGGGCATATCGGTGATGGGGAGGGGTGCTGTATGGAAATGTGAACAGTGCTTGAGATTAGTTGTGTGAAGACTTAGGGCGCCAGTCTATTGTATGAAACACATATTACCATTATGTAGGGACACACACAGATAGCCTTACCCCGAGGTACAATGTGATAACATGGAATGTGCCTTGTATGTCAACTCCTTCTAATCAATTCCGAATTTATGCATACCTCAAGTGCCGCCATACACACACTGCCATGTTGAAGGAAATGCACCTAACAAGCGCAGAACTCCAAAAGGACAGTGCAAACTGGTGGGGACAAGTGTCTGGTACATTCTCGTTGGAATATTCATGAGGAGTGCTTATATGGATTACAATGATTGTATAGTGCGGATACTGGGGCAAATATGTGATAACGGAAGGACACTTAGACGGGGCCAAGCCGACACTTGTGGGGATCTGTGCACCTAACTCCAATCAGTCCAATTTATCTCACATGCATAGACGTGCACTTTTCCGGAATCACCATGCGCCCGGCCTTTGGCGTGGAGACTTCATTTGTGTGCCAGATGTGCACTGGGATCATTCCCTCCCCTCTTGCACAATGCAACATGTATCAGAACAACGCAACACTTTTGTAATTGGCTGACCCAGAGGCGATTATATGATATGTGGTGGCTGGGACATCCGGCAGACTGTGAATATTTGTGTTATTTCCCTGTTCACAACATCCCCACCAGATTGGATTTGATTCTATGTACCGACCAACTGGGGACGCAGGTGATCCGAATGGAGTATCTAGCTTGTACTTTATTGACCCAGTGCAATTAGTTCTGCAATGGGACAGAGAATGTCCGAGAATTCCCACCTGGAAGCTACAGACCGAAACATTGCTTGATCCCTCATTTAGGGGAAATATATTGAAATGCATCACTCAATATTTTTACCTTAGGAAGGGGTCCACCCTATCCAAGGCTCTGGAGTGGGACGCGCACAATGTGGTTATACGGGAAAATTGCATGGTTGCCACATGGGGGTCTGTCGTGTACTACAGGACGAACTGATGGCAACAAAGAGAGAGCTGTGCTCCTTAGAAAGGGAAGTGGCTGCTCATATAATGGGAGTTGAGTGTCTTTGGCAATTCTGTAAATAGCATACTGATAAGAAACATGATTGGGAAGGCATGCTTATAAGAATTGCCTTACATGTTGCATCCAGAGGGAGATCGGTCGGACAGGTTGCTGGTGTGGCTGGTCACGAAGGACACTGCAGGGTGCCATCAGTTCCAGACATGGTTTGTTGATAATCACACAGGCTTGTATTAACAATGCATTTTGGGCCTATTATCACACTGTGTATGGAGATGGGGTGTCCCTGCTCTTCACCTGATATGCGGGTTCTTGAATGAACTGCCGCTACCTTGCTTATCCTGCAACAGACGGCTGATCTAGATGAGTCAACCCAGTTGGAGGAGATGAGAACTGGGCTAGCTCAAATTGCCTGGACCAAGACACCGGCCACAGAAGGGATGCCAGTTGAGTACTACCTCAAGTTTTCAGCCCTGATCACCCAGCACCTTCTGGATGTGTTCAATGACACCAAGTGAAATGGGCAGCTTACAGACTCATTGCACGAGGCATTGATCATTGTGTATCATCCGTTATCCCTCCTTAACCTCAACAGTAAAGTGCTGGGGAAGGAGCTTGCTAACAGATTGCTCCCTATAGTCGATCATTTGGTGTATGCTGATCAGTAGGATTTAACACCCAGGTTTAGCATCTTCCTCAATATCTGGCGGCATCTACGGTACCTCACTAGAGGTGCATGGCAGAGTGGTGGTGTCTCCGGACATTAAAAAAGCTTTTGATGCCCTGTGCTGGGAGCTTTTGTTAGCAGCCCTGGAGACCATGGTATTTGGACCAGAGTTTTTAGGCTCGATTCACATGTTATCTTCGAACCCCACGACTAGAGGTAAGATGGGCCAATTGATCTTGGGCAGCTCCCCATCCAAAGGGGCACTAGGCAGGGATGCCTGTTATGACCATTGCTCTTCGCAATAGGAATGGAGCCATCAGCTTGACACCTGCGCATAAGAGAGCAAGGCTGGGGAATTCTGAAGCTGGACACCCATCACACCGTGTCGCTTTATACGGACGATGCCCTGGTCTTCTTCTGTGTAGTTGGGACCACCCTTCCAGGCCTCATGTGCTTATTGGATGATTTTGTAGTTATTTCTGTTCTCAAGGTCTATTGTACCAAATCCTGCCTGTTCCCTCCTACTCCAACTCCTGCGCCTCACCAGCTCTAATGTTGTCACAATGCATTTAAATACTTGGGCGTTAAAATATACCAAACAGACAGGGCCCTCAGGGAGGGCAATGTGGGCAGGGCACTATGATCGATTCAAGGATCTCTTTCCTTTTGGCGCTTGGTGCCTCTCTCTTAGTTGGGGGAAGTGGTGATTGATAAGATGCTTGTGCTGTCCAGATTATTGTATTTTTTTGCAGCCCTTCCGATTATGCTCCCCAAAATGCATTTTTCGGGAGTTGAATGGTCTCCTACTAGAACTGATATGAGGGGTGGGACGCAGTCGCACAAAGACCCCTGCTGGAAGCAGGCCTTGGCATGTCCAAATTTAAAATGTATTACTAATTGGCACAGTTAAAATGGCAACTGGGCTGGCTAGATGTGACTTCTTGTCCTGAGCAGACAATCATTCGGCAGATACTTGGTGAGATGAGTGTCTATACCGGGCTGACGGTTTGCGATTGTCAGCTGCAGCGAGGTTTAAACCAGATGGCAACGGAGCGTATATGCTGGCGTTGGTTCATGCACTGTAAGAATCCCCACATTCCTTACTCGCCGTCAGTAGTACTGGGACAATTTCCTGGCATTCAGGAATTGCCTAAGAGGTAAGATTTGAAGCCATGGAGTATGGTGGGGGATTGACAGACTAGGAGATCTCTTTCACGAGGGAGTCCTTGTGGCCTTCCAGGATATAGGAGACACATATAACATGGGTGCAGGCCACTTTGTAGCATACCACACCGTCCAGCAAATAGTACGGATTACTTGTGAGATTGGGAAGGAGGAACAGTTCCCATCACCAATACTGCATGCACTCTTTGTGCATGGTGGCATGGGACAAGCTACTTACACGTTATATTTAACACTGACGACTGGCACGATAGAGGACATGGGGAAGGATCTGGCTGTGTGGAACAGCTTCCTCCCGTAACCATTGTCAAACATGGATTGGGCATGAGTGCTTCAGCGTGAGGGAGGTGTCCTGGAATCCCAGCATTTGTTGTATTCAATTTTATTACACGCTCCATGCATAGTTCTCTCCCCCAATGCATTAAGCGCATGTTCCCTGCGTCCACAGCTGAGTGACCAAGGTGCAAGTATGTGGAAGCTGGTTTTTACCACGTGGTGTGTGAGTGCCCACCACTACAACTAACCTGAGTGGAGGTAACGGCTACCACGGCAGATCGGGTTGGACACACCTTTGTGCTACTCCCAAATCTTGTCTCATGGGCTTTCGCCCCAAAGCTAAGTGGGACATAGCCCTCTGTCCCTGGTACTCTGAAGTGACTACTCATGCTGCTGCAGTGGGCATGTGCGGATACTAACACACTACACTCGCTGTGCATCGAGGGGGCAGGCAGGGTGGTTGGGGGAACTGGGACACTTACATTGATGAATTTTCAGCGCTTCATAGAGAGGCCTATCGTTAACATCTTTATGTGTTGTTTCACGTTTATATTTAATAGGCCTGGGCCAAAATTCCGTTCCGTTCACGGAAATTGCGATAATTTGACATTTTCACGTTCCGCAGAAAGCGCGAAAATGTCAAAATTTCCGCATTCCACAGCTTAGCGATAATTTGTTTCTGGCTCGCGCTGTAAAATAATATATTCTCGCGTGCGCGCGATCGCCTAACCTGAATCCCCGCATTCGCCGACAAGTTTTCCCGATCCGGTCGCGTTCTCCACGAGATGTTGGATTGTTGGTAGCCATTTGCGCTGTCTCGCGACAGTTCGCGCCCGCTGTAACGTCATGCGTCGCGCGATCACGTCTTTCATCTCACGATCATGCACCGCGAGACAAGTGAAAACAAGATGGCCGCGCCCGCGAGCAACCGCATGGGTAAGTTGGCGAGCCGCGACCACGCAGAAAATACCGCGAACGGGCGGGAAAAAAACTTCCGCATCTTCGCGATATTTCCGCGTGTTTGCGGAGATTTTTAACATGTTCGCGATAATTTGCGAAAGTGAATTTTGCAAATTCCGCCCACCCCTAATATTTAATGCATTGTTTGAATATTAGTGAAATGCTTGGTTGACAATAGTATATTTGCTTATATTTTTAGATGCCCCTGACGAAGGGAATATATTTCCCGAAATGCATTGGGTTTGTCAAAACACAATAAATCATGACATGGCACCCACTCTACGCTTCTGAGCCTTCTTGAACATTAACATTTAACATGGATTGAATAAAATGAATTGAAAGCAAGAAACAAGGATGAAAATTAATGGTGAAAAAATGGAAAAAGTAGATTTAAAAATGTGAATTTGATTCATTGGATTCAGGCAGTGATGTGGCTGTGCAGCTTGTTGGAACCTATGAAGGTTCCTTTGTTGTTTACACTTACATTGTAAATATTGAGGCCACGAATGACACTCGCCCACCGTGAGGGGAACGCGCCATAGGTCTAGTCATGTGTTGCTAACTTGGATATATGCTTATTCTGTTCATCTGCCACATGCTAGTTGCCTTGCTCCCCTGCGATGGTGACTGGCTGTGTGACACTGACACCAGTGCCAACTACTAAAAAACAAGATGCTAAGGCCGGGGTGCTCATTGGTAATATTGGCCAAATCACTGCCTATTCATTGTTCCTTTATGGCATGATGCAGATCCCACAAACTGCTTTTTAAGTGACTCTCACTACCCTCATTGCTCTTTGACCGTTTCCTAATTGTCTAACTTTTGCTTCTGATTGGTTGGTAATGCTTCTGATATAATGACATGATGTACTATGCATATGCACTGGATGCTTTTGACTATGCCATGTATGCTTTTACAGTGTCTCCATTGTTGTTGCTGATAAACAATCAAAAGAAATTTGAAAAAAAATATCATTAGGTAAACAAATAAGAATAGAATAGAAAAACTCCTGGACTGGATGAGCAAGCAACACATTGATGTGCACAAACCTAGAGCAAAGTACTGTTAGAATTGAAAATGTGATTGTCCTATTGTTCACACTACGTTCTGTATTGAGTTAACATTCATGGCGGCATTTTATTAGTAGCCGTCATTTTTGTTCTATGATCGAAGCTAAGCTCCTGCCACATACTGCCTGCCTCAGCAGAAACCTGCATCCATGCATCTTTCTTTGGGTTTCTCCAAGGCCGAGTTCAGCTGCAGTAATGAATGTACTCTCTATTATGGCATACCTATGCTGTTAGATAGACCTGTTTCCACCTTCTAGAATGGCGGGCATGGGCAGAGTAACTTTGGAGCAGAGATAACATGTACCCGATCCCAGAACTGTAGCTCATCCTTCTGTATCTCCTTTGTTTGCTAGTGCCTGGACTGGAAATTTCCAGCCTGGGTGTGTTCATAGGGAATTGGAAATGTATAATTTTGGATGTTATGTTGGGGGAAGTAAGTCCCTCAGCAGCCATCTCGTGAGGCTGGTCAGACTGGGCTCTACTGCAGCGCAATACTAATAAATAACTTTGGTTTATATTCTCTACTGTCTGACAGACTCTTCATTTGTTTGGAAGGCCGAGAGTTGGTCATGAGTCACCCGGGTGACCCTATTTGGGTCACTTCCTTCAGTACAGGGCATCAAAGAAAATGACCTCTAATTCTGTGGCATTCAACTACAGTCGAAAGGGCCAAACTCAGGGAATAGTTATAGAATGTGCAAAGTTGTTATTATCAGTAAAAAGTGTGCAGATTCCACAATTATATAATTTGTCACATTTTATTTCAGCAGGACATTGACTTTTGAATGCAAAGTTTGCCTTCACATTTAATTTTCCGGCAAAATACTACAAGAGTTGGTTTTGTAAAATGTTGCAAAAAAGTTACTCATTTTGGGAACCTCTTTTAAAATAATTTTTTGCCATTTTACATAAGCGTAGGTACACCCCCAAGAATCAGTTGTATATGACATGCAAACATACGTGCTACGCTGGGTCTTTTAAAATTAAAAGCTATTGCTTGAGGATGAAATTTTTTTGAGGGTATCGATGGAATGCATTGTTCACATATTCTTCAGGCTGTTTCTGTTAGCATTTGTTAAGTTTCAGCATTTACTATAGAGCAAAGAAAAGGTGCTGCTTTCTACACCCAGGACATTTAATGCACCCAACATACATAGTAGCAGTGTGGCTAAATAACTTAAGGCCATATGTACAAAAGTTAGTGTTTGCAAATTCCAAATAGCGATCTTTCAGAAAACGCTATTTTGAAATTGCAAAATGAGATGTACATAGGAGAGTATTCCACTAATAGCGATGTCTACAAATTTTCATTCCCAAATAGGAAATGTCCTATTTGGAAATCACACAGATGCGATTTCCAAATACGAAATCGCAATTAGGAAACATAGCATTCTGGAAGCAGAATGATGATGTAAGAACCAGGGAGTTTAGGAATACGGGGTGTTGACACATCCCATAAGCCTAGGAAGGTGCTGGAAGGAAGGAGTGATCCTGTCTGACTTCTGGCAATGGAAATCTAATTTCTGAAGTACACCATGTCCAAAGATGATGGGGACAAGGAGTCTGTCAGCAGGAAGTGCAAAATAAAGGTTTCAGGGAAGTGGCTGGACCTGTTAACAGAAGAATGTGTGGCCCACATGGACCAGCTTTTTGGGAAAGTATCATTTTATGTTCCTGTCACCCCAAAAACGAAATATGGAACCGCATCTCCATGAAAGTCAACTCACTTGGTGTCACCCAGAGAACCATACCAGAAGTTAGGAGACA
Organism: Triturus cristatus; assembly: GCF_964204655.1. Taxonomy (NCBI): domain Eukaryota; kingdom Metazoa; phylum Chordata; class Amphibia; order Caudata; family Salamandridae; genus Triturus; species Triturus cristatus. Next base: position 71,313,676 of record NC_140584.1, on the reverse strand, counting down.
CTGCTATGACCTAAGATCCCGTACCAAAGAGAAGATTGCAAGCCTGAAGTCTAAGGCTCGTGGCACAGGTGGTGCCACGAGCCTTAGACATCCTCCTCCCACTTCAATGGAATTTGTCATTGAGGGGACACCTGAACCTGAAAGTGTGGTGTGTCAGACATTGACACCTCCAATTCTGCACGGAAGTAATTTTTCTGTTAATTTCTTACCAAAAAATGTTGTTTATAAGACCTCAAGTACAACATCTCAGCTAACAAAACTCCATTGAGATGTTTGCTATACTTTGGCAATGCATTATGGGAATTGTAGTACATCTTTAGTTACATGGTGCAGTGTGTGCTGATAACTAAACTACACATATTTATACATAATCTCCATGTCACAAACATATAAATCACAGTTTTCAACAATATTACACAAACTTATTAACTATTTATTTACAATAACTGTATACATACATTTCCACAGATCACACACAGTGCTTGTCTGCAACCAGTGAGGCTGACAAAGCAATTGACACACACGTGTAAATGGAGGACAGCACAATTTCCACTCCTATGCCCATTACTCCTATGCCAACTAGTATGAGAGCAAATGTTTTGACATTACCAGATTTTGAGGAAGTTGATGAGGAACTATCACAAAGCAGGAACACAACTTCATCTGTGCGCAGGACACACAGACACCATAGAGTCCAATAACCAACTGTCCACACTGATAATGTTTCGGATGACATGGCAGACAGTTCTCCTTTTTTGGTGGCCTGGAGAAATCCATCACAGTAAAGCACCTGCAAGCCAAATAGATAAAAACTGTTAATAGGTATCAGTAAAGCATGTCAAGGTTCAATGTTGCAATTGCAGAAAGGACAAGACCATTGGATTGCTGCCATGGAGTAGGAGCAGTGTCTGCAAAGACGCAACACAAGCAGCACATGCCATGCAATGATGCTTCCACTAAATCTATCTGTCGATTAGCCGTAGCCATGACTACTCTTGCCAGTAGAACTGTCAATATACAACAAGCATTTGGAATGCAGTAGGTCTCACATTTGTGAAAGACAGAGCTATTGGTATTTCAAATGATAATGTTTTTTGCATATGTTTGTTTGTAGTGGAGTGGGTGTATGTTGTTTGTAGTGGTAATATGTTGTTTGTATTGGAATTATTAGCTGTTGAATTGTGTGAGGTGGAATTGTGTGGTGTTTAGTGTATTTGTGTTTTGGAAAAATGTGGTATGGTGAATAGATATTGGTGAGCGTTGTATAGAATATATCGAAAGTAATATGGATAGTGTGTGTTAGAAGTGGTGAGAACACTGGAGAGAGTAGTAGAAAAACTGTGTGTGAAAGAATGAGAAGAAGGGTAAATAATGTTGAAGATTTATAAAGAGGCCATGTATGTGTAGGTAAAAGACACAAAAAGCAGGGGATGGTAGCTACAGAACCGCTGCACTCTGCAACTGACTTCGCTCACAGACCCGTTGCATTGCTGCTGTTGTGTGGAGAAATCTGGCACATCGCCCAAACTGCGTGAGGATCACTGACAATTCGGCTAAGCTGCACCATAAATCTTTATTGATGCATGCCTAGGATCAGGGTACTTTTGTTCAGTGGGCCTAATTGGGTCCCTGTATCCAGCCCACGCACCATTGCAGTCGTTCTAAATTCATGACTTTGTCCCAGTGTGGTGCGACCAATTGATTCTCAAGCGCCCTTTTTCTTCTAAGCGCTATTTTTGCTTTATTCTTTAAAAATGCTTATCTCAACTTCTATATATTGGATTTTTCTTGGTTTTGTCCTATTTTGTTTATTAAATTAAGTTCTGCTTTTCTAAACTTTTGTGTCTACTTTTTGTGGTGTTTTCACTGTTTTACTGTTTAAGTTTTGTACAAATACTTTGCTCATTGCCTCTTAGGTTAAGCCTGACTGCTCTGTGACAAGCTACCAGAGGATGAGCACAGGATAATTTCGGTTATGTAGTGACTTTCCCTGACTAGGCTTGTGGTTCCTGCTTCGACAGGCTGCATAACTCTGCTCACCAGAAACCCAATTTCTGACAGTTACCCTTCAGTCATGCCAAAACATTACCCTCATGTGTGTTGTCATTTCTTAGATGTGGTCATTGTTCTTAGCTTAAAAATAGTTGTTGGTTATCTCTCTAAATCGAGCTAAACCCTCTGCTGCACGTGCCCCATCCTGCTGAACCTGTAGTGGTGGTAGTTTGTCACCTGAGTCTGATTCTGGTTCTATGTTTTTGTTGGGCAGACCATTCCTTTTGGCTATGTTGTGGAGAATGGCACACGTGGCAATGATTTTCCAACAGGTCTCTGGTCTGTAGAACAGTGCTTCACAAGTTTTGTGGAAACATCTGAATCGAGACTTGAGTATTCCAAACATACTTTCAATTATTGAGTGCGTTGTCTTATGTGCCCTATAGTACTGCCTTTCACTTCTGGTTCTTGGATGCAAGTATGGTGTCAGTTTCCAAGGGTGCAAGGCATATGCACTTTTTCCTTAATTATTATGAGAACGATAGACTATTAGGTCATTTTACAACCACACTAGTGTACAATATATGAATTGAGTTTGCAAATCTCTTACCAAGTAAAAATACATCAACAAAATTACCCTGAGACAGACAGTTATTTATTCCACTGTAGCGGAACATAAAAGAGCCATGTGTGTTGTACATTCAATGAATGTGTACTTTTTCTGTTTCTATAGATTAATAAATTTACAGAGAGAGGACATCTGGCAATATGTGTGCCATCAACACAACCAATTACATTGCAAAACTGTGCTATCAGGTAAAACATTAGCTTGGTCTGTTGTAAATATTGGCCAGTATTTGGAAAACAAGATATTGGTTCACTTTGCTAACCATGATGTCCAGAAACCTGTGAAAAAACCTAGGAAAAGCACTTTGTGACACTCCCAGTGCCACTGTTATGACTTCTTGGTAACTGTTAGAAGCTAACAGGTGTAGACAACACAAGACTTGCACATGTGGTGGGATTGTGTTGCTTCTGACTGATGTGGTCTGTAACTGAGGTTGTAACTCAGCAACTGAATCTAGAATTACCTCACTACTTAGCCTGAACTTCTCATATATCTCCCCATCAGTCTGTTCAAACAGGGTGACCCTCACCCTAAATATCCTCTCCTGTCTCCTCCTCATTCACTGTCCACTTGCCAAAATCCACATCTTCCTTTTATGGTTTGCACCTAGTTACCACCTGATTCAAATTGATGGTAAGTGTAAAAGGCCTTCGGTAATCAAGAATTCAAAATCAAAGCGTGTTAGACAGACTTCACACATGCCTCACATTTTTTGTCCAGTGTATGCCTGTCCATGAATCGATATATGCTTAATTCAGAGTTTCACACATTCTTAAAAGGTGTTTTTCACAATCCGAGAGTGTTTTAGAACATTGGCTTCAATCTGTTTGCATTGTGTGTTGTTGTGACCATAACTATTTGTCTGTTTATTTTGCATGGAATGATGCCCACTGCTTGTTTGTGTAGGGTGAATGTATGTATGGACTGGTACTAACAAGATGTTTGTGTTTTGCACCTGGGAGCCACAATTATTTATCTTGGAGGAGAGGTCAATGTAAAGGAGCCTGTTCAGAAAGTACAATTCCACATGCATATTTACTCACATGTAAGCTTATTATTGCACTTAGCAGTAACTTAACACTTTTTTGCTATCCACCATTTCTGAGTGTAAATTTACTATTGGGTGCCCGGTTGCTTGTCTCCACTGCCTCAAAATAACGGGTGGAGCTTGCTAGAACAGGATTTGCAAGTTTGAATTTACTACATTGCACATGTAGACGGAGGCCTCTGCCACTGGTACTGAGATCTTCCGGTGGTAAAGTATAGGGAAAAATAATAAAGTGTAATAATTATTAAAAACATATTCAGATATCTTAATATAAAACAAAACGTAAAGTAACTTAAAATAAATATTGTTAATGTAGAACAAAATAATTAATTGTTACAACACAATAATTCATCAAATTAAATGTTTAACAAACTATTAAATATATAAACTATAGTAATTAACTTTATAATTATTATTGCTTAAAATACATTTTAAAAATTCCACTCTATCATTTTTATGTTTAATTATTTAGTAAATGTACTTAAAACATATTAGTTTACGTTTTAATGTAAATGTATTTAATTGAGACAATTAAATAAAGGCCTTGAAAATTTCTGACGTCCATTTAAAGATTGAGATGAATCTGCACCACTGACTCTGTGACCATACTTCAAGAGTGGCTTTGAATGCTACTTTATTCCACTAACAGCTTTTGCAGGTTCGCAAATCCCTCTGACAAGTAGCTCAAACTCAAGATATCTGGCCTCTTGCAGCCATTCTGGGACACCATGCTTACACTTCTGTTGCTGGAAAAGTGCATTACAGACTAGCATTGGCAAAGGCAATAATAGTGCTGGGTGCCAGCCTTTTGGCTTTCTCAATGCTTGTTTTGTTGTGTCATGGTTTTTGCAAACCTTTATTGCTGTGGAAGCTGCTGGTCTCTTTTCAATCAAAAAACATATCAATGTTGGCTAAAAGCAAAAGATATGATTCTGGCATCAAAAATCACATACTGCTATAACAGTCCCTGGCACTGAAGGGAAATACTATGTTTGTGGATGTGCTCCTTGTGAAAGGGCAGAATGCCATCACTCACAGTGAAGTTAGCCAACGGCTGAAGTGAGCTTACCCATTGCCCCATGATGTATGCTGCATTATGGCAAGTGAAAAATATGAATGACACAATAATAGACAAATGGATGAAGAGAGCTGACTGAAAGACCCAGTAAGTAAGTATATAATACATTGACTTTTTAGTCATTTTTTTTTTTTGTTAGGCACGGGGAGATTAAGTGATTTGCCCAGAATCACAGGATGTTTTAGCGTCTCTAACGCTACTCGAACCCAGTTCCCCCAGGTCCGAGGTCGAGCGCCCTGTTAATGTCAGACCTGAACAAAGAGATGAACAAAGGTGCTTTTCCCATGTATTCATTATCTGCTTCAAGTGCCACCAATTCCCGCTTACAACTTGGGCTCAGATTTACTAACAATTTGCACCAGGGTTGCTTATCTTTTGTGAAACAAACCAGGGGGCAAGTGTGGTGGGGGTATTTACTTTCAAACGCAAATCAGTATTTGCATCAGAAAGTTGGCAAAAAGTAATGCAAAGTAGTGCTTTCAGTTTAGTCCATGCTACCAACAATTAGTCAATGGCCAATTCATGCGAACCTACTGTTGCTGCCAAATCTGCTAACTTCAGCATTTAGATACTAGGGGAGCTCAACTAAAGCATGCTAAAACTTTAGGTACTCTAATGATTCTGGCCGCCTGCTAGCTTTCTATGCCCACACCCGGTCTTATTAGTCATGTGTGCCCAGGCTACAAGTAAGAGTTGGACCTGTGCTCTACAGTTTGTATGTCTCACCTCAATATGATGTGACCCAGGGTATACCTAAGCAGTTGAAGTCTATTTGTTTTGCTGGTACATAATGGTCAAGCTGTTACTATGCAGTGGACGTATGCCTTGATTTGTTCACACACTGTCACTACGCAGTTGTTGACATAATTAGATATTTGTGCCAAGTTGCCGGTATGGAGTGAATCTGTGCTGTTTTGAAAATCAGCAACATAAATGCACTATCTACATAAGATAGTTGCTCAAAAGAGATTGTGTGACAAGGTGTGCAGAAAGAGTGCTTGTGCATGAAGTTTAAGCAAGGGAAGAAAAGAGAAATAGATCCATTATGCATATCATATTTTACAAAAATAGCCTGTTTGTAACAATTATTATATAGTAGGAGTACGATTGCATTGAAGAGAGGTAATGGTTTTAATCACAATTGCCCCTCTGTGGACCAACTATTCAACCCAGACTGTATAAACTGTCAACTTTTCGACCCGGCAACGGGGGAGGGCCAATCTGAGCCTCAACAGCGGGTCTTCTTCAAGATTGGGCAAAAGAATAGGATGGGAGCAACCTATTCGAAAAAGGAGGATGGGCCCATCTTATTATGACAAAATACAGGGATGTGCGAGTGCAGCAGTGGGAACTCTTTCCTATAGTATCGATCTTCTCACCTGGAAAACAAACATCATTCAGTGAGGGAGATGAAGAGTTAATCCAATTTGCAATGAAGGCGAGACAGCTCCTCATCTGCAGGGAATTATTCTACAAATTTTCGCACTGGCCATGGAGCCCCTTGCCTATCTCCTGCATAGTTGTACACGTAACTGGGGTACTCCAGAGCTGGGCGTCCATCACATCATGTTGCTCTATGTGGACGACGCTCTGGTTTACCTCCAGGGTGTTGAGGACGTTTTCTCTAGCCTCTTGCCCTTGTTGGATAAGTTTGGGGATGCATCTGGCCTGCGGGTGAGCAAGCCCAAATCCTCCTTATTCCCCTTGATGCTATGCCCAACAACACAAAGGACTGTGACGCCTGATAAGCACCTGTGCTACAATGCCTTATAAACACTGGTGCTACGACTCCTTCAAATCCTGGGGATATAGGTTTATCATACTGAAGAGAATATCTGTGGGGGTAACCATGACAGAGCGGTAATCTCTATACGTCACTCTTTGCTCTTTTGGCGGTCCCTACCTCTGCCCCCACTAGGGCGGGTTGCCATATTCAAAATTCTGGTGCTGCCTTGGTTGTTTTATAATTTTGCAGCCCTGCTGGTAGTGCCTTTGTTGATTTTTTTCCAGATGCTTAATGAACTCTTTCTTGAGGTGATATGGAGCAACTGTCATCGTGCCCCAGCACCCGTTACTGGAGTACAAACTCGGAGCTCCCGATTTTGAGCTCTACTATGCCGCTGTACATCTGCAGTGGCTGATGGCCGGGCTGTGCTCTGCTATCTGCCTGGAGCTACTTATTGTTCTAGAAGTACTAACGAATAAGTATTTATACTTAGTTGTTCAACCCCTCCATTTGTGCCCGGCACGAAACAAGACAGATGGCTTGCACATGCTGGCACAGATTTGTACGCCATAAGGGTCCCCACTCCCCATACTCACCAGCGATTGCCATCTGGGACCTGCCAAAGTTGCAGGTGATTATACAACACACTGATAGGAGTCTCTGGTTGGACGCAGCCATTAAACAGCTGGGGGACCTCTGTCTCAAGGGTATCGTCATGCCCTTACAGGACATTATGGATACCTACGACTTACCTGCAGGCCAGATTCTAACCTTTTACACTATAGAACATACTTTGCGGGCCACCTAGGACGGCAGGGAGGAGGACCCTACTACCTTGGGGATGCTTATGTGCTGTTGTCCTCTGATGGCATGCTATCATCAACTTCTATACAGCACTACATGGGACCATATCACACCAGGCACTGGGTGCACGTGCCAGGTGGGACCCGGTACTACCCATCCTGGACACTTCAGATGGTCAAAGGGGTATCTTGAAACCCCAGGTTCTAGTTAACCCAGTTCAATTATGCCCATCAGGCCCCATAATCAGGTTTGCATGTACAGTTCCTTCGGAGATGGAGGAGCTGGCCATATGGCAAAAATGCCCTCAATTTTTTAGGGTGATGGCTGGAATATCTTAAGAGTGCATTTCTCTTACAGTTTTTTTCTAAAAAGCGTTATGTATAAATGATCATTATCAACCTTAATTTTTATTTCCAGAAAATCAATAGCTTCTGAGCTATGCTGTAGGGTGCATTTTATGTCCTGTGATCTCTAATTCAACCACCTGTGAAAACAAAGGAGCATTTTCTCTATCCCTGTCCAAATCATGAAGACATCATCAATATAAAGTATGGTGCTCCAGCCTTAAACAGGTGGAGGTTTTAATAGTGATCCATTTAGAGGACTGCTAGGTTCCTTTAGTCTGTTGGTAGGATTCCCCTTAAAAAAAGAAGAAATGTCCTATTATGGTAATCTCAAGTAAGTCTATTATGAAGGTGATCACCTCCAATTATAGTCTCTGAGGGATATGTGTATAGGAGGTGTGGGTTTGAATCCCACCGCAACAACCAATGTTAGAAATGGGGGTCTCTAGTTGGCAGAGGTAGTTACCTTCGTCCAAATAGGGACCCTTGCTTCTAGTCAGGGTAAGGGGGATGCATTCCTAAAATAACCCCTGCTCACCCTCTTGGTAGCTTGGCACGAGCAGACAGGCTTATCTCGGAGGCAGTGTGTAAAGCATTTGTGAACACATACAGTAACACAGTTAAAACACTACAAATGGACACCACACCAGTTTAGAAAAATAAGTAATCTTTATCTAAACTAACACAAGACCAAACGACAAAAATCCACAATACAGTATCTAAAATAAGGCTCTTAAATGGTAGAGATAGTTTAGTTCAATGCAAGTTGTAAATGTGACACTTTTCTCATAAAGTACCTTAGATTTGTTACGCAAAACAAACAAAAGCGTCACAGGGAAGGTGATGCGTCAGTTCCTTGCTTCCGGGGAGGTGATGCGTCTGTTCTTCACTACAATGCAGGGGAGGCGACGCGTCTGTTTCTCACTGCATTCCGGTAACGATGCGATAAGATAGTGCCTCGATGCGTGGCGACGATCCGGTGCAATGCGACAAAATGGCGGCACGATGCGACGGTCGAGTACGATGTGTGATTTTTTGCAGCCGCACAGCAGGTGCTGCAACGGTTTTCCTCTGTGATGCTTCGGGACCAGGTGTGGATGCGGCACGCTTCTTCCTGGTTGCTCGGCGAGGCATCGGAACCAAGTGCGGATTGCTGCATGCTTCTTCCCCGTGGTTCGGCGATGCATCGCGAATCAGTGCAGATGTGACACGCTTCTGCCTTGTTGCATCGATCTTCCAGCTCCCCGCAACAAACAGTCTCTAGAGGTCCTAAACAGCAGCAGGCACCTCTTTGCAGGTTAGAATTCTCAGCAAGGTAATTCAGGGGAGCTGGTGGTGAGGTTGTTGTGTCCCTGAGACTTCAGAACAGGAGGCAAGCTCAGTTTCAAGCCCATGGAAATCTTTTCTTCAAGCTGGTGACAAAGCAAACATCAAAGTCATTCTTCTCCTTTCCTTGGCAGCAAACAGCCACTGCAGGCCAACCCCAGACGGCAAACAGCACAGGGGCTATTCCTCCTCAGCTTCTCCGGCTCTTCTCCTTGGCAAAGGTTCCTCTTGATTCCCAGAAGTGATCTCAAGTTCTGGGGTCTGGATCCCCCTTTTTATACACACACGTCCTTTGTTCTCTGAAGGCAGAGAGTGTCTGTACCCAGGCAGGTGAAAGGAAATCTCCTCCCCTACTCTAAATTCAACCCAGGTCTATTCAGCCCAGCTCTGACTCATCAGACTGCCGGAGCCGCTGCCCTCCTCCAGTCCCTGTCACTCACAAGCCAGACATGCAGTACACAAACCTAGCAGAGGCACACTGGATGGTTCGGCAAGAAAATACCTACTTTCTAAAAGTGCATTTTCAAAACAGAATGTAAAAATCACCCACACTAAAAGATGCACTTTAACATTCTGAGTTCAGGCATACTAAACTTTATTTTCCATCTTGTTATCAGGGTCAGCTATGTTCATAAGATGTTATAATTAAACTACCCGTTCTGGCCTATGGGAACAGATAGCCTTGCAATAGTGAAAAAACAAAATTGGCAGTATTTCACTATCAAGACATGCCACACACATCAGGGCATGTCCTACCTTTCACATACAGTGCACCCTGCCCAAAGGGGTACCTTGGGCCTACCTTAGAGCTGACTAACATGCAGCAAAGGGAAGGTTTGGGGACTAGCAAGTGGGTGCACTTGCCAAGTCGACATGGCAGTCCCAGACTGCCCACAGGCTCTGCAATGGTAGGCCCGAGTCACATCTTACAGGCTGCTTCTGTGGGTGGCACAATCAGTGTTCCAAGCCCACCAGCAGCATTTGATTTACAGGCCCTTGGCACACATGGTGCACAGTACTAGGGTCTGACAAGTAAATCAAATAACCAATCATGGAGTTACTAATCCATAATAACACTTTACAAAAGGGAGCACTTATACTTTGGCACTGAACATTAGTGGCAAAGTGCCCAAAGCATATAGACCAGCAAAAACAGATGAGGCAACAGCAAAATATGGAAGGGAGACCCACGCCAATGGTGCCAAGTCTAACAGAAGTTATGTCCATATTAACCACAATCTGTTCACTTGGATTGAACATAAGGTTATCAATTAGTTTTATAGTTTCCATAGTGTCTCGCAGGTAGGCCCGGGTAGATTCAACACTAGTCTTCCAACAAAGGTCCACATATTTACATATTGGCTCTGAAATAGAGTCACACCCGGAGACCAATGGACGACCCAGAGGTTTCTCAAGATTTTTATGAATCTTCAGGAGAGTGTATTTAGTTGGGATTAGAGATTGTTTTTTATTCAAGAAATCCTTTTTCAATTCATTGAGGTAACTGTCTTCTAGACCCTCGTTAGTTATTCTCCTAATAAATCATCCCAACCAACAGCTGTCAAATGATCTCAAGTTTTGTAGTCTGCAGTATTCTGGACTACTCTCACACCCCCATTGTTGGCTAATTTGATAACAATGTTTTTATTTTGTTTCAGTGTTGTCAAAGCCTTTCATTCAACCTTAGAGATATTGCACTTAACATATTCTCTCTGGTAATGAGATTCATGGTATCTTATGTGGTATTAGTTGAGCAGGTGGTGTCAAAGTAGACGGTGTTCTCAATCCAGTGTAAGAAAAAGTAGGCTGGGAAGGAATTTTAAGAAAATAGTATCTTAAACGTATTTTACTGAAAAACTGATGTAATTACATCCTAAGATCAAAGGAGTTAGGTAATGTCATGGGTACACATGATAGGCCTCTAGACAATATTTGCTGTTCAACTGGTGAAAGTTCATAGTCATATAAATTGACAATAGGATTAGAGACCCGATGATTCACCATCTGTAGTGCTGCCTGCATGTTTCTATCTCCCTGTGGTCTCTATCTCCCAGTGGTTCTCCTGTTGGAATTGTACTTTTTTCCTGCCTCTGTTCTGACCCCTCCCCCAACCGCATTCTCTGGGGCTACCCTTGTTCCGGGATTGCCCCCCCTGGTCCAATGGCCATCTCATTAAAAAATGCACTGAATTCTGGTCTTGATAACTGCAATCCCGGTTGTAGGAGCCTGAACTTGTGCCTGGCTGTTCAGTGTCACTGCTGTTGTCACTGGCCCGAGGATTCTGAAAAAAATGTGTACCTAGTGTAACCCCCTCTGCCTGGAGTGTCTACCTTGGTTGTCCTGCTTAAAGAAATTGTCTGAAAGGTAGGGATATGTTGCTTTTTATTGTAATACCTGATGTCTCCAGCCAATCTATCTAGTTTGTAGGCCTGTGTTGTAATCTCTGATCATTTTCTCTAGACTCTCAAGAGCCTCCCTGGCTTTCACCAAGGTTTTGTCCTCCAAACATTTTCCTTTTGTTGGCTACAAAGCTAAAATGTGTCTTAAATTATAGATTATCTATAAAAATAGCTGGTTAATTCCTCACTCGTAAGCCAACCAAATGGTTTGCCAAAAAATGACCATGCAGCCTGTTTTGTACAAGCTTTTTTCTCAAGTCTTTCCAGATTGTTTATCTTTTCATTCAGAGCAAGATCAATTGCAGAAGTAGCAGGTCCCAGAAAACCAAATCCCGCTTGCCCCTGTATCACTTTGTTTATATCGTCCTCACAATACGCAAAAGTTTTTTTCTCTGACATGCAGAGGCATGTATTCAACAGGACAACGCCCTCACAAGTATGCACCAGCTCTAAATAGCCTTCAAATAACTCTGGAGTGGCCCAAACATGAACCCAAAGGATCTGGGTAAACTTTGATACAAAAAACAATGGAAGAAAAATAAATTAACTTCTCCAGATGTCATTATTATAACCCACTCTCATCTAACTCGAGGATAGGGTTGAGTATTGCATCTAAACATAAGGAAGAGCACACATTGTCATAAACATTCTCATCACACACAAAGAAATGCACTTAGATGTATGAATTTTAAACTGTATTGAAACTCAGCAATGTAACTGCACTATTTACATTCAATAGTTGCACCAAACAGATTTTGTTACAAGGTGCGCTGAAAGAGTACTTGTGCGAGAAGTTTAAACAAGGGAAGAGAAGGGGGAAAATACAGTACACATATTATATTTTACAAAACATAGCCTGCCTGTAACAAATAATATATAGTACAAGTATGATCACATTAAACAGAGTTAATGATTTCTATCACAATTGCCCCTCTGTGGACCAACTATCCAACCCGGGCAGTATAAACTGTCGACGTTTCGCCCTGGCAACAGGGGAGAGGGACAATCTGAGCTTTAACAGCAGGTCTTCTTCGGGCCTGGGTGAAAGAATGGGATGGGAGCAACCTTCTGGAAAAAGAGGGATATGCCCATCTTATTAATGCCAAATAAAGGGATGTGTGTGTGTAGAGGTGGAAACTCCTCCCTATAGTACAGATTTTCTCACCTGGAAAACGACCATCATACAGTGAGAGAGCTCAAGAGTTAACCCTATTGAAAATGAAGGCGGGACCGCTCCTCATCTGGGGAAATTAATCTAGTCCTTAGAAGGTAAAATAAAACCAATATTACTTGTGGAGTTAGAGAGGGAAGACAGCTCATCTTCCAACAGTATTCAAGGTTCACCTTAAAATGAAGTGAAAACAGCCAGCTTTATTTAGGGTAAAGATTAATTATAGGTCCACGGTGTAACAAAGACCGAATAGTCACTTTTATTAACTTAAATCATCCACCCAAGATAAACAGTTGCTAATTTCTCATGTCAAAAACGGGGAGAGTACTCACCGAATTGCCAACGTTGACCTATACATCACCATAATCACCATAGGCTCTGGAAAGGTTAAAAACATAAAACATCCGTGAAGTTGTTATGCTATTTACAGCCAAAGAAATGGACAAATAGGAAATCGTGTGGCACACCGGCTGAGACGCTTACCTCAGTCAGTTACAATGTAACCTTCTGAAACGTCCTGCCGCAGCTCAGTGAGCAGCATGTGAATGTGGAGAGTTAAAGCCACTGCGGCGTCAACATCCATGTTGACTGCATCGCATAGGCAAAAAGTGTCTCTGGCGTGGCACTTCACAGGTAATGGTTGCAACAGCTGCCCTCTTGAATGGGGGAAAAAGTGGGTTTCTCGTAACTGAGGTAATTATATAGCATGTTCATGAAGACACAGACAATTTTATATATGGTTTCTAAAAGCAAGGGAAGGTGTGTGTTTGTTTTAGCTCAAAAGGTTGACAAAGTTCTCAATCACCTACTGGGACGCTTTAAAAGGCTTTTTTGTAACACGCGTAATGTTAAAGAATGTCTAAAGAGACGTAGAAGGTTTTACTAATGGGGGAGGTCTTCACTAGCAGGGAAAGGAGAGTTTTCTCATGCCCTATGGATTTATATGTGGACATAGTTAACAACCACCTACTCAAATATTGTGAAAGACAAACTCAGTGTAACACATAAACAAGTGTGTAAATCAATTTCTTAAAAACAAGGTAAAGGTCATGAATTCTTACAGTTGAGGCAAACGAGTGAATGTAATTTATACTTCACTAGCCTCTAGAGTGAAATTCTGGTCACACTTAATTTAAAACCTCCTTAAACACAGCAAAAAGTAAATGTTGAAACTGATAATCTGTATACATTTAAGTATAAATCAGCATGGGTCCAAACATTTTAATTAACCTTGGAGACTGCACAAAGTGCCCCCACCTGAGCATGCATCATGATTCGGAAAAAACATATTTCAGTCTCATATGTAAAACTAAAGCCTGTGGACAAAGATTAGATGCCAGCAGTAAAAACTTTGTCATAACTGTTTGCTTGTTCCAGGTGACCAGGCGGATAAAACATATTCCATCATAGGTAAACATTACATACCCCGCTGTCAGTTATATCCCGTAATGCCTCTCTGGTAGTTAAGCTAATCACATATCTGAGTGGTCCCCTGTTATTCCAACCTTCTGAGTTTCTAGAATCAAGCACTGAATGTGAATGTTAAGCTGCCAAACCTGATTAACCATTGCTCAGGCTCGCCACTTGTCCAATCTCCTCATATTCGTTGAGGCCACATGCCACTGAGTCCAAGTTATGGATCCACTTACACTTCTATAGATTGAGGAGGTTGCCCAAAATACCACCCCTGGAATAGGTGCTGACGTTTTCAATTACAAGCCATCTCATACTGTCTGTGGGATGATTCAGGCTGGTAAAATGTTCCACAACGGGCATTCCAGGGACCCTATATCTGATCCTACTGCAGTGTTGAAGAATGCGTGCTTTCACCTTCTGACGGGTCTGACCCACATATAGAAGTCAACATGGATATCTTATCAAATAAATGACATCCACACTATTACAATTTGTGTGTTAGTTCATTGTGTCTAAAAATCTTGGTTTCTAAAATTAAACCACACGCTGTACAGCCACCACATTTGAAATGTCCTGTAAGCTGTGGCAAATTCCGCAGTGTGAGTATAGAAGGTTTTGGTGCCCTCCCTAAGAAAGAGCTCACCACTTAAACTTTAATGCTTTTACTTCTCTTAAAAGAATGTATGGAGGGTTCCCTGGTTTCAGTCTCACCAGATACTAGGGTAAAGTGGCGATAAATGTTTTTTAATTTTTTTATTGCTACATGTGCAAAATGGAGTCATGCATGTCATTCTATTTTGTGTCACATCAAAACATTGTTTGGGTTCAAGTAAACTATCTCTTGAACAGAACTACACCTTTTTTGCATAACTTTTTAAAAAAGCTTCTCAGATATCCCCTCTCTGTCAAATTTTGTTGTATCGTGAAGTAAACTGTTTGTTTTTTTCTGTGTCTTGCTTTTTTCAGCCCTGATGAACTGGCATGTACCTCCACAAAACATGTGTTGTTTGAAGTGATATATTTTTATGGATGAACACTTTGCATGACAAAAGATTTAATTGTAAAAAGCACTGTTATAATGTAAGATGTATCTGGGTTGAATATCATTTTGTGAGAAATATTTTTAGATGATGATGTAGCAGTAATTGCTTGGTAATTTCTCAATGCAAAACATCAGTACCTCCTGTTTACTGCTTAAAGGGGATGGACCTTTGCCACTGTGTGATCACCATCAGGAAACTTTGCATAAACATGAAAAATCAAATGCAAATATTATTTAAGGCAACAATGAGAGTTGTGAGTAGTTTTATTTTCTAATCAAAAGTCAAAGTTCTCTGACTCTTTATCATTAGTCAAATATTAATCAAGTTACAGAACTGAAAAATAGGAAAAAAATAAAATTGATACAGAATATATTATAGATTACATACAAAGCACTCCATAAAGGAAGAAAACACTATTTCCATGTCAATCATAACTCTTAAAGAGTTCTAACAAAATAGAATTCTAGAGTGAGTTTTGCAAGGCTAATCAATAAATAATAATTGGCAGAAATCTCCTATAAAGAGAAATAAGTGCATAAGACAAATAAATCTTTGCGAAGCCAGTTAGTCAAAGCATAAAACGTAGAGATTTAGCATCTAAACCTGTCCTGTTCCTCTCAGCTGGTTCTCTCTGGCTTCCAGCTGTTCATCTCTGCCTCTCTGTGTCTGACACAGAAGCTGCTCATTGAATGAGCCTCTCCTTTCTCTCTCTTTTCGCAGAACTTAAAAAAAACTGTGTGTTCTGACTCGCGTCCTGCAAAAACAAAATGATCAAAAGCCAACACCTCTCCGCTAGCAACCAATATTTCTGACAAAAATACACGTGACTTGGTCTTCGCAGCTTTTTCAATTGGAGCTTCAGAATACATCGACACCCCATGGGCTGACTGGACACGTCATCAATCAGGCGAGTTCTTGTAACACATTTGAGTCTTGTGCTTAATGATCTCATCTCCTAACATCCTAAAACAAATACATTTTCTGCAACAAAAAGTATTAATTATGAAAAAACAGAGAATACATATTATAAGAAAAATGTGTGCTTTGCAATTTTTCACTCCACATTATGAAGTGAATAAAGCATAGTCTAAACAAACTGCATGGAGATAAAAGTATGATACAAGCAAGGTCTTTTAATGAAGAGATAGAAACAGGAGGCATTAATTATAAGAAAGGTCATGAGACGAGAGGAACAGGGAGCAAAGTATTCCTTTCTTACCTCAAGGCTGAAGGGCAGCAGTGAGCTGAGCCTGCCAAAGCAAATTCACCCTTTCTACACTGTAAAATGCGTGTTAATTCAGCAAAGTATATGCCACTTTGAAAGTTCAAAACACATTTTTTAAACTAAATGTACATTCTACAGTGAGGTTAAATCTAAAATAAACACAATTAAACAAACATGATTAATTAATTGAGCATGGTTCTACCTGATTCCTTAAGCATCTGAGCATGCCTCATTCATGTTTTCCCTTGCACCAAAACTCTTCGTGCCATTTTTTTAAAAAGCAGTTTGTGTCTGAAACTTAATGCAGCTTTTTGTCATATAGTAATACATAAATCTTATAGGTGAAATCTGAGCTTCATCAATGGTATTTTGCAGATCTATAGATTGGAAGAAACTGCCCATATACTGTAGGACAAATGGTTATATCTAATATTAAAAAATCAAAATCATGAAGACTAATTCTCAATATAGAGTCTATAAGTGGATTTGTCTTTTGGAGTGCATGCTCCACATGAACTGTATAGCAACTTATGTATCAACTTGGTTGTGCACCATTCTAGTGGGTAGAGCTAGTGCCTCGCCAGCAGAATCTTTGGCCATCTCTTACTGCTAACTTTGTTCTGGACTGAACTGAACATTGAGGCTATACAAAGATGTTCAGCAATTCAGCACATTTTTATCTTTAGTAAGTTGTCGATGTAGCTTCTTTTATGTGTCTGTTTCTTGGTGTATTGATAGTGATGTAAAGCACCTCAGAACAACCATGTCCATATAGGGCTCTACTATCCGGGATATTAATTGAATCTTGGCTTTTCTGGGTGGGAGGTTCCTTGCCCTGAACTTCCATCATGTCCTTCACTTAGTGCCAGGAATAGCCCAAAAGGATCGAAGCCTGGCCAGCAAAGAGTGACCAGAGGTGGTGAGGTCTCTTTCTGAAAAATGCTGACATGACACGACCTCCTAAAACAGTTCTTGCAGTTTAAGCAACCACCTCTACCCAGGTCCCCCATCCACACACAGATATTTTTTAAGACATGGGCAAAGTGGGCAAGTGACCAGCATCCCATCTTCCAAGAGGTCCCTTGGATAATAATTTGGGCAGTCTCATCTTAATAAGGGTATGCATAGAGAGCAGATTGTTTAAATCTGACAGCAGAGCATTCCCGGCCTGACCAACCTTAATCCTTATTCTCTTGAGCAGTGGCTGGAAATTAAAGTAAAGATAAAAAAAGAGTTATTCTATTTCCCTCTCTTTATTTCACCTCACTTATTTTACCTCACCTCACCCTTTTTAACTTTCTCTCTCTATATATATATTACCTACTGGTGGTCGCCAGTAGGTAGTTATAGTTAGGAACTATTATCCATAGTAAATCCGCAACATTCTATTTGGAATAACTTTGGCGCTGGTTGACGAATCTTCTCTAAATTTTCAAAACTCGTGGCCCGCTCCGGTCCACTCCTATCCTGAAAGTCTCAGGGTGATTCGTCAAGCGGGGGCCGAGAAAAAAAGGGGGGTCCCAAAACGTGTTTTCCCCATGCAATTTTCCATAGGGACCGTTAGTCGCAGCTACAGCCCGAACTTCTGAATGGAATTACACCAAATTTGGCAAAAAGGTAGCCCTTGGTTCACACTCGTGCCTTTTGCTTAAATGGTGTAAATCTGTTCAGTAGTTCCTGAGAAAATCAAAAGTAAAATCATAGATATACCTATGGGCGCGGTGGATCCGCGCACCCTGCCGAGCATGTGCTGTATGCTAATTGGCTGTCAACACTCCAAACCAGGAAGTGTTGGCAGCTATCTTGTACCTCGGTAGAACCGAGGCATAAGAAAAGAGAAGTCAAAATGTGCAGAACGCAAAAAGGGGGCAGAGTAGAAACACCCTGACCCCCTAGACCTGCTCAGGGGTCCCACAAGGACCCCCAGGGCCAAAAGAAATTATTATTATTTTTTTTAAATCGGCAAAATCCACGCTGGGTGCGCGGATCCTGCCGATAATAAAAAAAATGAAGCACAGACTTCCGCGCTTCGTTGCTAATTTGCCCCCGGGGGGGGCAAATCCCAGGGGCTATTGAAGTATTTGGTTGGGGGGCCCAAAGGGGCCCCCCAGCCCCAGGGACTGCCACCCCCTGGGCTTTATATAAATATGTGGGGGGGCTCACAGCCCTCCCAGCTCCAGGGACCACCAACCCCTCGGGGCTTGAAAAATGAATGGCTGGGGGGCTCAAAGGCCCCCAGCCCCGGAGACCGCCACCCCCGGGGCTTTGTGAATATATTTGCGGGGTGGCTCATGGATCCCCCGCAGCCCCGGGGACCGCCACCCCCGGGGTTTGTGTATTTTTAAAAAAAAGAAAAACCCTGTGTGGGGGGACTCAATCCCCCCCACATGCCCCGGGGACCACCACCTCCCCGGGGCTCTAAATATGTTAATTGGGGGGTCCGTGATGGAACCCCCAGCCCCAGGGACTGCCACCCCTGGGGTTATATGTAAATATGGGGGGGCTCACAGCCCCGGAGACCGCCACCCCCCCGGGCTTGAAAAATAAATGGCTGGGGGGTGCAAATGCCCCCCAAGCCCCGGGGACTGCCACCCCCTGGGGCTTTGTGTATATATTTCCCCCGCAGCCCCAGGGACCGCCACCCCCCGGGGCTTGTGTATTTTATTTTTAAATAAATAAAAGAAAAACCCTGTGTGGGGGGACTCAAGCCCCCCCACATGCCCCGTGGACCACCACCTCCCCGGGGCTCTAAATATGTAAATTGGGGGGTTCGTGATGGACCCCCCAGCCCCGGGGACCACCACCCCCCGGGGCTTTCTAAATTGGTGGGAAGGGGGCCGCGCGGCCCCCCCTGGAGCCAATGATGGCCCTGAGGACCGCCACCCCCCCAGGGCCGGCTCCTGCAGTGTCCTGGATTGCCCACCCCCGGGACACTGCTGTTTGCAGGAAACCTGCTCTCTCTTTCAAAATTCAAACCAAATTGCTTTTCCACAAGGGGAGCTGCATGTTAGCAGCTCCCCATGTGGAAAAGCAATGCCGGCTCCCGCAGGAGACAGGGAGCCGGCGGGATCATGGGCGGATTGGGGACCCCCCCACGGCCCCAACGGAGAGGGCTAGCCCCGGGGGTTGTGGTCCCCGGGGCTATTAGTGGCCAGAGGAGGGGGGCAACGCAGCCCCCCTCCAAAAAAAATAAATTAAAAAAAGGCCATGAACGAGTTGATATATAAATATCTTGATGGTGGATTTAGTAGCAGTGTGATTGGCTGTTTACTTGAGTATTTTATAGTGCCTCACTAAATATTTTGGATAGTGACTAAACTGTATAAATATCACTTTGTCAGTTGTTGTGTAAACTGCTGCACCAGTTGGTTACTAGCTACGTGAAAGTCAATATTAGTTATTGATTAGTTAACTGAGTATTTGTATGGGAGAGTGAATGTTTCTGTGGTTCAGTAGGGTGTGTGTGACTGCCCAAAGATGTGTGAATAGTTGATTCAGTCGGTATATGAGGTTAAGACTGCATGTTATAACTGTTGTTTGCATGAGAGAATATCTTTATGGGTGTGGTGTTGTGCAAATATATCTCTCAATGGTACATGTCCAACAAACTAGAAAAATAAAAGGCAGTGTATGTGACATTTTTTGTATATAAATAAGTATACATTACACTTCGATATTATATGAGTGACTGTATGGATAACTGTATACTTGTACTAGTGATTTTATATGACACTAAGTATGAGTTACTATCTACATGAATAAGTAAAGGTGGCATTTTTATAAGTCTGTAGCTGACTTAATGTAAGTATGTTTCATTGTTTGAAAAAGTGAGTTGGATAACTCCATAAGTGAATAGGATGTGTGCTGGTGTGTAATGTCGATATAGGTGTTTAAGTATATTTGATATTGTTCTATTAATCTTTGTCAGCATGTCTGAATGAATTTATAGGTAAGTGATTAGATGTGTGTGGAGATCTAGGAATCACTGAGTGGGTTTTTTGAAACTTCTATTGTTGTGTCAATGGATTCAAATAAGGTAATCTGTATTTTACAGTGAGTGATGAAAGGTTATACTAGTGTATGATGAGGTGTATCTGATTGTCACGTGGATGATGTCATCAGTGATCTCATCAGTGATGTCATTTGAGATGTCATCAGTGATGTCGCTGACCATGTCATGAATGATGTAATATGTGACATCATCAGCAGTGGATTGTGTGCGCGTGAGTTATAGTTAGTAGAACTAACTATAATGCAGGAATTTCTATGGTTTTGTACAAGTGAAATGTCCAGCTAACTATAACACCCCTGAAACCAATGTTTTTTTCAGTGAATTTTGAAGGTTTTTTTAAAAGCTAATTCCTAACTATAACATGTCTGAAACCTATGTTTTTTCCAGTGAATTTCAAAGGTTTTGTAAATGACAATTTGTAAATGTATTAATTGTTAGATTTATTTTTTTTGTACTCATTTACGACATTTTTTAAAAACTATTTTTAGATATTTTATTTTTTAAATTACATTGTAATTACATTATACATTACATTACAAAATATTCTTTCTCAGAATGAATTACTTTAGTTTAAATACTTTGCAAATAGGCAATAGACTTTTAAGTACAGTAGTTACAGTTGTTGCAATGGACAACACAATGCAACATTGAGCTCAATGGGAATTTCTAGTTAAATGCAATTAGTTACTTTATGGATTACTTTTGTAACCACAGGACTGAATCCTAGATTCAGTTCTGGGACATCTCCTGTAAAGAGTTGAGTAAAAGTGTTTTGGTTACACTAGTGATTTTTAAGGAATATTATTGTATTTTAAAAGTTGACACAGAAACTTTTTCACATAGAATCACCAATGTTATCCTATGGGAGGAAATTCACTTAGCAGGTAAGTAGTGTTATCGTTACTTTTTCTTACTCAGTGGTGGATCCTGGATCCAGCACTGGTGCATCTCCTGTAAACAGTTGAAAGAATGCGTTTAAGTCATACAGGCGATTTTTAAGGAATATTTGTAGTTTGGGAAAATCGACACTTAGAAACTTTTCTGCTGAAAACCAGACAATGGATTCCTATGGAAGGAAATACAAGTTACTGGTAAGTACGGTTAGAATTACTTTTCAGGGTCAGTGCTGGGCTAAAAGATGCAGCACTGTGTTCTCTCCTGCTAACAGGTGAGTAAATCGGAATTCGTTGTTCGGATGATTTTAGGTGAATATTTTAAAGTTCCAAAACTCCACACTTAGTAGAATTTCCAAGTGAAACAAATCAATGTTAGCCTATGGAAGGAAATTCAAGTTACTGGTGAGTATGGTTAGAATTACTTTTCAGGATCAGTACTGGGCTCAAAGATGCAGCACTGAGGTCTCTCCTGATAACAGGTGAGTAAATCGGAATTCGTAGTACATCCAGTAAGCGCCACAGAGCTGCGTGGCAGAGAGATGTCAAAAGGGGCTTAGAATTACTGAATAGGTTGTTGCATCTGGTATTGGTATGTCCATTGTTTTGAAAATTTTAGTTTCTATTTTTGAATGTGTGTATCAAAGGTTATATTAGGGGGAGAGGAGGTCTGCCACTCTATCACAAGAATGATGTCATCGGTGATGTCATGAGTGATGTCATTTGAGATGTCATCAGTGATGTCATGAGTGATGTCACTGACCATGTCATGAGTGATGTAATATGTGACGTCATCAGCAGTGCATTGCGGGTGCGCGATTTATAGTTAGCTGAACTAACTATAACAGGGGAATTTCAATGGTTTTGTACGAGTGAAAAGTCCAGCTAACTATAACGCCCCTGAAACCTATGGTTTTTTCAGGGAATTTTTAAGGTTTTTTAAATGCTAATTCCTAACTATAACGCGCCTGAAACCTATGGTTTTTTCAGTGAATTTCAAAGGTTTTTCAAATGCTAATTTCTAACTATGCCTACAGAGATAGGACATGTGAAGAAAGAAGAAAAAATGCACAGAAAGAAACAAAAGAAGTGCAGAAAGAAGCAACAGAAGTCCTCAAATACGAAGATAAGTGCAGGAAGAAGGATAACGTGCAGAAAGAACAAAAAGAAGAGCAGAAAGAAGCCTTGTTGCAAAATCATCCTGTACCCTCAACTTTTTCAGACGGATACTGGTGGTAACTGAGTCTGACTAACCAGTCCTAGAGCCAGTGCTATGTTAAAAGACACTTAGAATACAGTGAAAACACCTACATACACTAGGGAACATTATGCATTGGGGTCCCCCTGTGATTAGCATGACCTCCTCTGTAAGCCCCTAGTATATAATAGGGCAGGGGGATTAAAACTACCTCTTAAAACAGGCCACAGGGCGTTTTTGCACACGTTAACTCAGGCCTGTTCCCTCCCTTCACCACTGTGTAAACACGCCCTGTGTCCGTTTTTAGTTGGGAGATTAAGTTCCTTTGAATCCTGAGGGTCCCTAGGGCCCAACTAGCCCACTAGGTACCTCCAGTAAGTGCCACAGAGCTGCGTTGCAGAGAGGTGTAAAAAGTGGCACGGCCTGAACCACCTCTCTGCAATGCAGCTCAGTGGCGCTTACTGGAAGCACTTGGTGGGCTAGTTAGCCCCCAGGGGCCCTCAGTATTGAAGGAAAATTATATCCCCAATTTAAAACGTGCCATAGTGCGTGTTTGCACACGTCACCTCAGGCCCCATCCCCTTCCTTCACCACTGTGTAAACACGCCCTGTGTCCGTTTTAATTTGGGAGAGTAAGTCTCCTTGAATAATGAGGTTCCCTGGCGTCCAAGTAGCCCACTAGGTACCTCCAGTAAGTGCCACAGAGCTGCATTGCAGAGAGGTATAAAAAGGGGCACGGCCTGGGCCACCTCTCTGCAACGCAGTGCAGTGGCGCTTACTGGAAGCACCTGGTGGGCTAGTTAGCCCCCAGGGGCCCTCAGGATCGAAGGGGGATTATTTCCCCAACTTAAAACACGCCACAGGGCGTGTTTGCACACGTCACCTCAGGCTCCGTCTCCTCATTTCGCCCCTGTTTAAACGCGCCCTGTGTCCATTTTAAGTTTGGAGATTAAGTACCCTTGAATCCTGAGGGTCCCTAGGGTCCAACTAGCCCGCTAGGTACCTCCAGTAAGTGCCACAGAGCTGCATTGCAGAGAGGTGTAAAAAGGGGCGTAGCCTCTGAACACCTCTCTGCAACGCAGCTCCCTGGCGCATACTGGAGGTACCTGGTGGGCTAGTTGGCCCCCAGGGACCCTCAATATTGAAGAGGAATTAATTCCTGAACTTAAAACGCACCACAGGGCGCGTTTGCACAATGGTGAAGGAAGGGAGCGGGGCCTGAGGTGACATGTCTGCAAACACGCCCTGTGGCGCGTTTTAAGTTGTGGAATTAATTCCTCTTCAATCCTGAGGTCCCCTGGGGGCCAACTAGCCCACCAAGTACATTAAAGAGAGGTAAACCGAGCAAAGCAGTTCTTGTATCAGAGGTCAAGTAAAAAACAAATGTCCGTTCTATGTTCGTTTCTTCTTCTTTAATTCAGTCTTGTCTCATGTGTTTCTTGTTCTTGTACATATAGTTCAAGCTAGTGCCTTCAAGCCAAGCCACCACGTGTTTCGTCCTTAAGGCTATCGGCCCAGGACTTCATCAGGGCCACTTGACAAAGTCAATATCAAGGTAAAAGACGAAAAGCTGTCTTCTGTACCCTTGAAAGTAGTGTAGATAGGTTCCTTTATACGATATTATAAGATTCCAAAATTTAGATTTCTTCAGTATATGAAATGTAACAGCCAAATATCCTTGTGCTGCATAACTGAAGTCCGCAATCAGGACCTCTAACTCAAAAATCGGCGTGTATCTGATGAAGTCCTGGGCCGATAGCCTTAAGGACGAAACACGTACTGGCTTGGCTTGAAGGCACTAGCTTGAACTATATGTAAAAGAACAAGAAACACATGAGACAAGACTGAATTAAAGAAGAAGAAACGAACATAGAACGGACATTTGTTTTTTACTTGACCTCTGATACAAGAACTGCTTTGCTCGGTTTACCTCTCTTTAATGAACTGTGAAGTGGGCTCTGCCCATATTTTACGACGTGGGGTGGTCATCGTAAGGTTGACCTTGAAGCATCAGCTCTATTAGGATATTTATTCTTACTACAATATCACTTCCCTGTGCAAAGATCCCCAACCACCTTTCCTTGTTTGTTAGCCCACCAAGTACCTCCAGTATGCACCAGGAAGCTGCGTTGCAGAGAGGTGTTCAGAGGCCACGCCCCTTTTTACAACACTCTGCAAAGCAGCTCCGTGGCGCTTACTGGAGGTACCTGGTGGGCTAGTTGGCCCCCAGGGGACCTCAGGATTGAAGAGGAATTAATTTCCCAACTTAAAATGTGCCACAAGGCGTGTTTGCACACATATCACCTCAGGCCCCACACCCTACCTCCACCACTGTGCAAACACGCCCCATGGTGCGTTTTAAGTTGGGGGATTAAGTCCCCTTGAATCCGGAGGTCCCCTGGGGGCCAACTAGCCCACCAGGTACCTCCAGTAAGCACCATGGAGCTGCATTGCAGAGAGGTGTAAAAAGGGGCGTGGCCTCAGAACACCTCTCTGCAACGCAGCCCCCTGGCGCATACTGGAGGTTCCTGGTGGGCTAGCTGGCCCCCAGGGACCCCCAGTAGTCAAGGGGAATTCGTTCCCCATCTGCAAACGCGCCAGGTGCCGCATTTGCAGAGTGGTGCAAGTAGGGGTCGTGGCCTCTGGCGCGATCCCGTTTTTTTAGTTATTTTATTTTTTAAGAAGGGGGGCTGTGTAGCCCCCCATCTTTTTCTAATTTATTTGCCCCGGGGGCCCATCCCCCGGGGCATGACCCTTTTATTTTACTTCTTATTTTGGAGGGGGGCTGCCTTGCCCCCCTCCTGTGGCCACTTATGTCCCCGGGGACCCCATCCCCCGGGGCCGGCCTTTTTTTTTCTTTTTTTTTTTAGTTTTGGGGAGGGGGCCGTCCCGGGCCACTTGTAGCCCTGGGGACCCCATCCCCCGGGGCTGGCCCTCTCCGTTGGGGGCTGTGGGGGGGGTCTCCCATCCCCCCACGGTCCCAGCCGGCTCCCCGCGTCCTGCGGGAGCCGGCATTGCTTTTCCACAGGGGGAGCAGCTAACATGCTGCTTCCCCTGTGGAAAAGCAATCTGCTTTGCTATTTGGAAGCGAGAGCAGGTTTCCTGCTCTCTCTTCCAAATAGCAAAGCAGTTTGCCCTGTCATTGCAAACTACAGTGTCCCGGGGGAAGGCAACCCGGGACACTGCAGGAGCCGGCCCTGGGAGGTGGCGGTCCCCAGGGCCTCAACAAGGCTCCAGGAGGGGGCCGCGTGGCCCCCCTCCCATCTTTTTCAAAGCCCTGGGGGGGTGGTCCCTGGGGCTGGGGGGGTCCTTCATGGACCCCTCAATTTCAATCTTTAGTGCCCCGCGGAGGTGGTGGTTCCCGGGGCATGTGGGGGGGCTTGAGCCTCCCACACAGGATATTGTTTTAAAAAATTAAGCCCCGTGGGGTGGCGGTCCCTCAACGCGAATTCCACCAAAATTATTAAAAACTAAATATTTTTTTGGGCCCGTGGGGTCCTTGTGGGACCCCCTGAGCAGGCCTAGGGGGTCAGGGTGTTTCTACCCCGCCCCCTTTTTGCGTTCTATGCATTTCTTCTTCTGTTTTCTTGTGCCTCGGTTCCACTGAGGCACAAGATGGCTGCCAACACTTCCTGGTTTGGAGTGTTGACAGCCAATTAGCATTCAGCTCGTGCTCAGCAGGGTGCGCGGATCCACCTCGCTCATAGATATATCTATGATTTTACTTTTGATTTTCTCAAGAACTACTGAATGGATATACACCATTTAAGCAAAAGGCATGAATGTGAACCAAGGGCTACCTTTTTGGCAAATTCGGTGTAATTACGTTCAGCAGTAACTGTGATTAACGGTTCCTATGGAAAATTGCATGGGGAAAACACGTTTTGGGGCCCCCCTTTTTTCTCTGCCCCCGTTTGACGAATCATCCCGAGACTTTCAAGATGGGATTGGACCGGAGCGCCCCACCAGTTTAGAAAATTTTGCGAAGATTCGTCAACCGGCGCCAAAGTTATTCCAAATAGAATGTTGCGGATTTCCTATGGACAATAGGTCCTAACTATAACTACCTACTATATATTCACTGAAAACACCATAGGTTTCACACACGTTATAGTTAGGAATTAGCATTTAAAAAACCTTGCAAATTCACTTAAAAAACCATAGGTTTCACACATGTTATAGTTAGGTGGACATTTCACTCGTAAAAAACCAATAAAATTCCCCCGTTATAGTTAGTTCAGATAACTATAACTCGCGCGACCGCCACTCTATCAAAAGGATGATGTCATCAGTGATGTCATGAGTGATGCCACTGACCATGTCATGAGTGATGTAATATGTGACGTCATCAGCAGTGGATTGCGGTCGCGCGAGTTATAGTTATCTGAACTAACTATAACGGGGGAATTTCATTGGTTTTTTACGAGTGAAATATCCACCTAACTATAACATGTGTGAAACCTATGGTTTTTTAAGTATATATATATATATATATATATATATATATATATATATATATATAATCTACTGGCGGTCGCCAGTAGATAGTTATAGTTACAACCTAGTTTCCATAGGAAATCTCAAAATTCTATTTTGAATAACTTTGGCGCCGGTTGACGAATCCTCACGAAATTTTCAAAACTAATAGGGCGCTCCGTTCAGCTCCTACCCTGAAAGTCTCGGGGTGATTCGTCAAGCAGGGGCCGAGAAAAAAGGGGGGTCCCAAAATGCGTTTTCCCCATGACACAGCTACAGCCCGAACGGCTGAACAGAATTACTTGAAATTTGGCAGAGAGGTAGTCCTCAGGTCCGGGATGTGCCTTTTGCAGGTCTGGTGTCAATCTGTTCAGTAGTTCCTGAGAAAATCAAAAGTAAAATCATATACATATGTGGGCGGAGCCTAACCACACATCTCATCCTGAGATCTGATTGGCTGTCAGCACTTCATCCAAGAAGTGTTGGCAGCCATCTTGGGACCAATATACATGATAGCACCTCATTAAAAAGCATTGCAGTTAATAGAAGGTTTTAAGACTTTAGTTACATTATAAATCATTTGTTGATGGTACCATACTCATTTTAGGAATTGTGGTATGTTCTAAGGTGATTTCACCATGTGAAAAAGCCTTCTGCTGGGATATCATGATTGAGAAAAAAATATTTTCTCATGCTTTTCCCACAGAGGTTTGGAAGGTGATCTATAAGCTAAACTGAGAGCTTATTTTCTGTAAATTCACATTATCTTTCTCAGTCATGTGAGAATGAAGTCTGACATTCTCAGTAAAACATGTACATCCAACAAGGGCAGAGACTGTCAGTTGATTCCTCTGTGTTCTACTGCAGCTTCCCAGAGTGTTCCAAAGAACAACTAGAGCGCTAACAGTCCTACTTATGATAAACGTATGGCACACCTGAAGCCATCTTGCTTGGATTAAAGTGGTAACTCTTAAAACATTTAATTTAAAAAGGAACAAAATGAGGGGGTTAATTTTTCCATAAAAAGTATGATTAGTGCTGCAGAAAGAAAAATTAGGGCACATTTTGAGTGACTTCTCAAATCCTCTTCTATTTCATTAAAAAATTCTGACATGCAGACTGAAACATGCACTTTCAATACCAGCAGCAGTTTTCCCTGGTGAGCAGTAGCTTTACTATAGTGATCTAATGAGCAAAAAGAGTGCCAACATTCTGAATTTATGGGAAATGTGTGACACATCTGAATGCCTTCTTGATGGAATCAAAGTAAAAAACTGAATGTATTTCCTACTGAGGAGACTGCAGTAAATAAAGAAATTAGGAAACTTCATAACAAATATGTCTCCCAAGATGGCCACCAGAGACAAAAGAGCCCAGATGTAGCCCAAGTATAGCCCAATGACAGAATGTCCCAGAGTGTTCTTAAAAACAATTAGAGCGCTTACTGTCTTCATTATGACAAAAGTATGGCACACCTGAAGCCATCTTGATTGGAATAAACTGGTAACACTTAAAACATTTAATTTAAAAAGGAACACAATGAGGGGGTTCATTTTGCCATAGAAATTATGATTAATGCTGAAGAAAGAAAATGAGGGCACATTTTGAGTGACTTCTCAAATCCTCTTCTATTTCATTAAAAAGTTCTGACATGCAGACTGAAACATGCACTTTTAATACCAGGAGCAGACTTCCATGGTGAACAGTAGTTTTACTACAGTGATCTAATGAGCAACTAGAGTGCTAACATTCAGAATTTATGGCAAATGTGTGACATATCTGAATACCTTCATGATGAAATCAAAGTAAAAAACTGAAAGCATTTCCTACTGAGGAGACTGCAGTACATGAGGAAATTAGGAAACTTCATAACAAATAAATCTCCCAAGATGGCCACCGGAGACAAATGAGCCCAAATGTAGCCCAAAATCACCCAGATGTAGCCCAAATATAGCCCAATGACAGAAGTGTGCAAAACACTTATTATTTTGTGTTTTTGCAGTGTTATATAGTGCAGACTTGTCAGGTATTGGAGTGCTTTACATGAGCATTGGTTACATCACACAAGAACAAATTCATTTTGGTTGTAGACATGGGGAGACTAAGTGATTTTACCAGAATCACAGAATGTCGAGCTGAAGCAGAAACTCCAACCTGGTTCCCCAGTTGCAAAGTCTGCAGTTCTGGAAGTAACACCACATCCTCTCCCCTAAGTGCAACATTTAATCAAGTGGTCAACTGGATAAAAAACATAAAGGTAACAAATAATTTAAAAGTGCTTTGTCGCTATTTGAAAACGCAGAAAATATGTCCTTATTTTAGTCTTTTAGAGCACTAACCATAATTTTGATGCCAATAAGACCCTCTCATATATGTAATTTCTAAAGGAAATGCTCTAGGTATTACAGGTTTGATTACATCAAGATGACGTCAGGCGTTCCACACTTTTGTAATAAATATAGAATGTTAGCAATCTAGTTGTTCATTAGGATACTGTTGAGAGGCAGAGGCCAGGGGCACGGACTCTGAAAATTGAAGGCAGGTAGGAGGGTGCAAAGCCAACAATTTAACCACACTGAGCAGGCAGGAAGGGCCGTGGCAGCACAACAGACTATGGAGGGCAGTGGAAAGGGGGGCAGGGGCAACAAACCATCAATACAGGACTTGCAAGAGAGGCTGTGGCAATGTAATAGACCATTGTGGGCAGAAGGAAGAGGCAATAGTAGTACAACCATACATGCCAACAGACCCGATTCAGCCAGGAAACGTCCAATGTTTTTAAGCTCAAATGGGCTTTATTTGATCTCTCTCCTGTCTACAATCTCCTCTTTTTCAATGTAACTCAAAGGGGAAAATCAATACCCCAGTTTTTTTTCAAAATCTCCCTCTTACCAAGTTCAAAATGTTCGCAAGTATGGTACATTGGATCATGGAAGGAAATGAGGTAGGGACATGGACTTGGATAACAGAGGACAGGAGGGACATGGAGAGGTGCACCAAACTGACCCTGCAGGGCAGGCATCAGGGTTTGCAGCAGCACAATACACCACACAGGGCATGCGGGACGAGAGTGCAGCACAACAATCCATAGAAAGCAAGAGGGAGGGGACAGGACCATGCACATGGACAACAGAGAACAGAGGGGCAAGAGGCAATGGTAGCTAGCTGACCATAATGGACAGACAGGAGAGAAAGCTGCAGCATAACAGACCATAAAGGGCAGGAGGGACGGATCAGGGGCATTACAATGGAACAGACAAGCCAGGAGGGAGGGAGTAGGGGTCTGCACATGTAAACAGAGGGCTGGGGGCAAGGGGGCAGGGCAGGAGCAGCAAGATAGCCATGGAGGTCAGGCAGGGTGGGCACTAGAAGCAAGACACACCATGAAGAGCAACAGTGAGACTGTGATGGCATTCACACAGACCATGGAGGGAAGGTGGGAGGGGTTCAGGGGCAGCTAACTGACCACACAGGGAAGGTGGGAGGGGCCATGGCAGCACAGAAGACCATGCATGGCAAGTGGGAGGGTTAGTGGCAGCACAATGGCTATGATGGGCAAGAAGGAGGGTGCAGGGGCATGCACAAAGGACGATGGAGGATAGAAGGGAGGGTCAGGACCTGTGCACAGACAAGAAAGTTCAGGGGAAGGGGCCTCACAACAGACCGCACGGGGCAGGCAGGAGGAGCAGTTGCAGCACAACAGACCAGGGATGGCAGAAGGGTGTGGCAGTCCAATGGACCATGTAGGACAGGAGGAAGAGGATAGGGGCATGTGGACAGGCAGGGTGGAGGTGGCAGGGACAGGTTACAGTCATCTGACAATGCTAGGCAGGTGGGAGGGGAGTGGCAGCTCAACAGAACACTCAGAGTAGATAGCATGGAGTGGCAGGTCCATGGAACATGGTGGGCAAAAAGGATGGAGCAGGGGCATGCACAAAGACATCGGAGGGCAGGGGGAAGGAGAATAGGGGCAGCAAGCTAAGCACAGAGTTTAAGCAGGAGGTCAATGATGGGGCATAGAATTGGGCAATGGAGGGCAGGAGGAGTGGACTGGTACATCATACTAAATTGAGGGCAGTGGCAGCACATCAGACCATGCATGGCAGGAGGGAGGAGGCTAGTCCATGGATTCACACAGCAGAGGATAGGGAGGAGGGGGATGGGGCAGCAAGCTAACTGTTCAGAGAAGGCGAGTATTAGGAACTTTATTGTTTTTAAAACGTGTGTCTGTGCGAACTACTTAAATATGAACAAGTATGCAGCATAATCTCACTTTTATTCAGGAAGAAGAGGACGTTTGTGACTGTGACTCCGGGCTCACTTGGCAGAAACACCCCCTGACCCTCCACCCCCTATCGCAAAATGTAATGCCCGTGAAAAGGGTAGGTGAACACAGTGTTATAAAGAACATAGTCCTGAGAGCACGATTGAAAATGAAAACTAGATATATTGTATGGTATAAACTATGCACCAAAAAGTGTGATATAAGATGAACCGGGCGTGAAATATGATATGCAATACATTGTGCGCAATGACAGATTCATTGGAGAGCGCGAGATAGCACAGGCACTTGCGCGTGCTATGCGATATGCGCCTTGGAGTGTAATATGCACAGGGCAGTGTTGTGTAACCTAACTAGTCTCTAAAGCTGTAATATAAAATATGTGCTGGGGAGTGTAACGTTGCATATGCACTGTGACAAAGATATGGATCCCAGATTGTAGTATGTATGGCATAGCACTGTACGTTATAACATAGGCATCGAGGAAGGCACGTTAGATGGGGCAATATAACCCGTGCGAAGACAAGTGTGGCATGACATATTCACGGGGTGGTGTTACAGTGCACATGGGCTAGAGAGTGTCATAGCATATGCACTAGCTAGTGGAATACAACACAGAGGTGTGTGGCACTCAGCAGGCAATGGTGGGTGTAACACAGCATTGGGCTCTGCCAGGAGCGCGCTGTGACTCTCAAGTGATGTTCGTCCCCTTTCCAGAGAGTAAAATAAAAAGTATTACACATCCGGCAGTGGATGTGTGTTTTATTAACCGTGAGGGGGGTTTCTTGCATAGTTTTGGTCGAATCCCCTTTGAATGGCTTGGTGTGCATGTGTATTAAATGTGCCCATCAATAGCTACCCATGTTTGTATAAATAAACGACAAGGGTGTCTACCGGGATTAGGCACGGTAGGGCATCAGACATGTCAGAGCTTCACTAGTGGTGTAAATACATTCCACGTGGATTCATTGTATGCATAGTCGCCTTTTAATTAATATCACGCAAATCGTCATGGTGATAGGTACGTACGGTTTGTCCAGAATGTCCTAGGTGTGTCTATAAATATATATTTTATAAAAATAATAAAAAACAGTGGCCGGCCCTGGGGATTGAGGTCAAAAAAATATAATTAGGAGACAGGCCCTGGGGGATGGGGTCATCAGGGCCAATAAATTAGAATAAGAAGGGGAACCACACAGCCCCCCTTCTTAAAAAATTAAAATAAATAAAAGACTGGCATCGTGCCGGAGGCCACGCCCCCTCCTTGCAGCACTCTGCAAACGCGCCCCCTGGCGAGTTGTAAGTTGGGGAATTAATTCCTCTTCAATACTGAGGGTCCCTGAGGGCGAACTAGCCCAACAGGCATCTCCAGTATGCGCCAGGGAGCTGCGCTGCAGACAGGTGTTCTGAGGCCAAGCCCCTTTTTACACCTCTCTGCAACGCAGCTCTGTGGCGCTTACTGGAGGTACCTAGTGGTCTAGTTTGACCCTAGGCACCCTTAGAATTCAAGGGGACTTAATCTCTCAACTTAGAACAGCCACAGGGCGCGTTTACACAGTGGTGAAGGGAGGGGATGGGGCCTGAGGTGACGTGTGCAAACACGCACTATGGCACGTTTTAAATTGGGGATATAATTTTCCTTCAATACTGAGGGCCCCTGGGGGCTAACTAGCCCACCAAGTGCTTCCAGTAAGCGCCACTGAGCTGCATTGCAGAGAGGTGGTCCAGGCCGTGCCACTTTTTACACCTCTCTGCAACGCAGCTCTGTGGCACTTACTGGAGGTACCTAGTGGGCTAGTTGGGCCCTAGGGACCCTCAGGATTCAAAGGAACTTAATCTCCCAACTAAAAGCGGACACAGGGCGTGTTTACACAGTGGTGAAGGGAGGGGACAGGGCCTGAGTTAACGTGTGCAAAAACGCCCTGTGGCCTGTTTTAAGAGGTAGTTTTAATCCCCCTGCCCTATTATATACTAGGGGCTTACAGAGGAGGTCATGCTAATCACAGGGGGACCCCAATGCATAATGTTCCCTAGTGTATGTAGGTGTTTTCACTGTATTCTAAGTGTATTTTAACATAGCACTGGCTCTAGGACTGGTTAGTCAGACTCAGTTACCACCAGTATCCGTCTGAAAAAGTTGAGGGTACAGGATGATTTTGCAACAAGGCTTCTTTCTGCTCTTCTTTTTGTTCTTTCTGCACGTTATCCTTCTTCCTGCACTTTTCTTCGTCTTTGAGGACTTCTGTTGCTTCTTTCTGCACTTCTTTTTTTCGTTCTGTGCATTTTTTCTTCTTTCTTCACATGTCCTATCTCTGTAGGCATAGTTAGAAATTAGCATTTAAAAAACCTCAGAAATTCACTGAAAAAACCATAGGTTTCAGGGGTGTTATAGTTAGCTGGACTTTTCACTTGTACAAAACCATTGAAATTCCCCCGTTATAGTTTGTTCAGCTAACTATAACTCGCGCGCCCGCAATGCACTGCTGATGACGTCACATATTACATCACTCATGACATGGTCAGTGACATCACTCATGACATCACTGATGACATCTCAAATGACATCACTGATGACATCACTGATGACATCATCCTTGTGATAGAGTGGCAGACCTCCTCTCACCCTAATATAACCTTTGATAAACACATTCAGAAATAGAGACTAAACTTTTCAAAACAATGGACATACCAATACCAGTTACAACAACCTCTTCAGTAATTCTAAGATCCACATACACATCCACTCATTCACCAACAGTCCTATACAGTCACTCATACATGTACTCACTCATCATATGTACTCATACACCTATACATCCTGTTATACAATGCCACTCATCCATAGAGTTACTCACACACATAGTCACTTATGCTAATAAAGAATCAAACATACATTTACTTGCATATACAGTTATACACACACCACCACACTTACTTCTACGGAAACTTACACATACTTAGTCTTTTAAAAAATCACTTATAGAAACACATACTTATTAATACAGGAACTCTTTCAATCTCTCACTCTCACATATACTCACTTATATACACCAATAGTCACATATACTAGTTTAAAACATATGTAGTTACTCATAAAGACACTATTGAGACAGTCATTCACTCACTAACACACCCATACACACACTCATCCACCCATACAGTCCTGCACACATGCTGTCTTCAACACATACAAACAGTGAGTCACTCATTCATGCACCTATGCACTATGTAATACCCCCCACCGAACCATGCAGACACTCAGACTGATACTCAAAAAAACAACTAATAACCTATATAGACACCCATGTAGCTACTCACCAACCCATGCAGCCACTTATACACAAAGTGAGAGACTGATACAGATATTTACATATTTAAACATTACCCACTAAGCCATGTATTCACTATGATACACTTAATCAGTCAGTTACACAATCAATTTTTCAAAAACAAATCATCCATTTAGACACTTATATACCCATTTATTCTTCCATCGACCTTGAGATATACATATATAAAACATATTTAATTTTCAGAAAAACACACATTCACTGGATGATGTCATCAGTGATGTCATTTGAGATGTCATCAGTGATGTCATGAGTGATGTCACTGACCATGTCATGAGTGATGTAATATGTGACGTCATCAGCAGTGCATTGCGGGCGCGCGAGTTATAGTTAGCTGAACTAACTATAACGGGGGAATTTCAATGGTTTTGTACAAGTGAAAAGTCCAGCTAACTATAACACCCCTGAAACCTATGGTTTTTTCAGTGAATATATATATATATATATATATGCTACCTACTGGCGGTCGCTAGGTAGTTATAGTTAGGACCTAGCTTCCATAGGAAAAGCATTTTTTCTTTTCCCAATAACTTTGGCGCCAGTTGATGAATCTTAGTGAAATCTTCAAAACTAGTGGCCTGCTCTGGTCAGCTTCTGTCTTGAAAATTTCGGGGTGATTTGTCAAGCGGGGGCTGAGAAAACAGGGAGGTCCCAAAATGCATTTTCCCCATGTTAATTTCTATAGGAAACTTTAGTGAAAAAGCTACAGCCCTAACTGCTGAACGGAATTACACCAAATTTGGCAAAAAGGTAGGTCTTGGTTCAGAAAGAGCCCTTTTTTTAAATGTGTAAATCCGTTAAGTAGTTCCTGAGAAATTAGAAAAAAAAAAGGTTCGATATCTGTCCTCCATAGGAAACTTTAGACAAAGGTACAGCCCGAACTGCTGAACGGAATTACACCAAATTTGGCAAAAAGGTAGGTATTGGTTCAGAAAACGCCCTTTATTTAAAATGGTGTGAATCCGTTCCGTAGTTCCTGAGAAATTAGAAAAAGAAAGTTTTGATATCTGAGCACCAAGGAGGGTTTGTGAACCCTCCCGGGCATGAGCTTCACTCTGATTGGCTGCCAACACTCCAAACCAGGAAGTGTTGGCAGCCATCTTGTGACTCAGTAGAACCGAGTCACAAGAAAACAGTAAAACAAATATAATAAACAAGAAAAGGAGGCAGGGTATAAATACCCTGACCCCCTAGGCCTTGTCAGGGAGTCCCACAAGGACCCCATGAGCCAAAAAAAACATTTTGTTTTTAATAATTTTGGTGGAATTTGCATTGAGGTCGCAAATCCCACCAAAATTATAAATAAAATGAAGCATGGGCTCCCCCGCTTCATTTTAATGAGGCCCCGGGTGGGCCAGGTCCCAGGGGCATCGGTCAATAATTGTCTGAGGCCATGACCCTTTTTACACCACTCTGCAAACGCGGCTTCTGGTGCACTGCTGGTGGGACGATCGGGTCCTCTTGTGTCCTGAGGACCTCAGGATACAAGTGGACTTCATCCTCCGAGGAGCAGTGCGCCAGAAGTCGCGTTTGCAGCGTGATGTAAAAAGGGGCACTGCCTTGGAACACCTCTCTGCAACGCAGCTTGTGGTGCTTACTGGAGGTACCTGGCGGGCTACTTGGCCACCAGGGACCTTCAGGATTCAAGGGGACTTAATAGGGATGTTATAGTTAGAAATTAGCATTTAAAAAGCCTTAGAAATTCACGGAAAAAACCATAGGATTGCGGCACATTCAAGTGTGGAATTTTCGTTTAAAAACCCATTGAAATTCACTGAAAATATCATAGGTTTCAGGGACGTTATAGCTAGATATTAGCATTTAAAAAAACATTGAAATTCACTGAAAAAAACATAGGTTTCAGGCACATTATAGTTAGAAATTAGTATTTAAAAAACCTTACAAATTCACTGGAAAAAATATAGGTTTCAGGGACATCATGATTGATGTAGTATGAGATGTCATCAGCAGTGCATTGTGGGGGCATGAGTTATAGTTAGCTGAACTAACTATAACGGAGGAATTTCTATGGTTTTGTATGAGTGAAATATCCAACTAACTATAATGTCCTTGAAACCTTTGTTTTTTTTCAGTGAATTTTTTAGGTTTTTTAAATGCTAATTTCTAACTATAACATACCTGAAACCTATGTTTTTTTCAGTGAATATATATATATATATATATATATATATATATATATATATATATATTACCTACTGGCGGTCGCCAGTAGGTAGTTATAGTTAGGACCCCTTTTCCATAGGAAATCCGCAACATTCTATTTTGAATAACTTTGGCGCCGGTCGATGAATCCTCGCGAATTTCTCAAAATAGGTGGGGCGCTACGCTCCGCTCCTACCCTGAAAGTCTCGGGGGGATTCGTCAAGCGGGGGCTGAGATAAAAGGGGGGTCCCAAAACGCGTTTTTCCCATGCATTTTTCCATAGGACCTTTAGAACGAGCTACAGCCCGAACGGCTGAACAGAATTACTAGAAATTTGGCAGAGAGGTAGTCCCTATGTCAAGGAAGTGCCTTTTGTAGGTTTGGTGTAAATCTGTTCAGTAGATTCTGAGAAAATAGCCTTTAAATCAATATATATATCTGAGCCCGCTTACGGTACGCTTACCGTACGCTTACCGTACGCGTACGGTGGCGTGCGCGAGCGCGATTCTGATTGGCTCTTAGATCTTAGTAAACATTCGAATCGGCCGAAACCAGGAAGCGGCGTCCACCATTTTGTCTCTCGCACTGAGTGTTATTTATCAAACATGAAGCCCAAAAACATGTTACGGGGCTGTTTTGACAACTCCCTCCCACATAGTCATGTTGAGGGAGTCCCCAAACATCCCCCAAGAGCAAAAACGGTTTTATTTTTTTTTTGGCAATTTCGCCGAGTACGCTTACCGTACGCTTACCGTAAGCGTACGGTAAAAAATAGAAATAAAAAAAACACTATCCACACTTACCCCACCCCCTGCGCTTTTGGTGGCCGTAAGCCACCAAATGTACAGGGCTTATTACATCAGTAAAAAAACTATATTTTGGCAACATGAAATTATAAAATCGAAATAAAAAAAACACTATCCACATTGACCCCACCCCCTGTGCTTTTGGTGGCCGAAGGCCACCAAATGTACAGGGCTTATTAAAGTTGATAAAAACCGTGCACGGAACGCACTGCGTTAAGTGGGCGCGCACGCCTCGAATGGCGTAAAGTAACTTAGCATTTAAAAAACCGTACAAATTCACTGAAAAAACCATAGGTTTCACACACGTTATAGTTAGGAATTAGCATTTAAAAAACCTTGCAAATTCACTGAAAAAACCATAGGTTTCACACATGTTATAGTTAGCGGAAATTTTACTGATAAAAAACCAATGAAATTGCCCCGTTATAGTTAGTGCTGGCAACTATAACTCACGCGACCGCAATCTTCTGCTGATGACATATGTGTCTTTATAAAAAAAAATATTTGTAATATATGTATAGCTAAAAATGTGTGGAAGAAGACATGGGCAAATAAGTGTCTAAATACAGTATTAGCATCAGCAGAGGATTGCGGTCGCGTGAGTTATAGTTGCCAGCACTAACTATAACGGGGCAATTTCATTGGTTTTTTATCAGTAAAATTTCCGCTAACTATAACATGTGTGAAACCTATGGTTTTTTCAGTGAATATATATATATATATATATATATAATCTACTAGATAGTTATAGTTAGGACCGTGTTTCCATAGGAAATCTGAAAATTCTATTTTGAATAACTTTGGCGCCGGTTGACGAATCCTCGCGAAATTTTCAAAACTAATGGGGCGCTCCGCTCAGCTCCTACCCTGAAAGTCTCAGGGTGATTCGTCAAGCGGGGGCCGAGAAAAAAGGGGGGTCCCAAAACGCGTTTTCCCCATGCAATTTCCCATAGGACCTTTAGTCGAAGGTACAGCCCGAACGGCTGAACAGAATTACTTGAAATTTGGCAAAGAGGTAGTCCTCAGGTCAGGGATGTGCCTTTTGCATATATGGTGTCAATCTGTTTAGTAGTTCCTGAGAAAATTGCAGTTAAAAGCACATACATATCTATAGCCGCGCACCGTGCACGCACGGTACGCGCACGGTGCCGTGCGCGAGCGTAATTCTGATTGGTGGATTCATGACAGTCAACATTCGAATCGGTCGAAATCAGGAAGTGTCGACCGCCATTTTGTGTGTTGTGTGTGTGACAGGGAAAAAGAAAGGTGGAGAACGTGAAAAGGGGGCAGGGTAGAGAGTTCCTGACCCTCTAGCATTTGTCAGGGGGTCAATGAAGAACCCCGAAGAGTGAAAAAAACATTTTTTTTTTTCAAAAAATCGCGGGGTGCGCGCACGGTGCCGCACTTCAGCCTCCATTTTGAGTTTTAGAGGCAGAAGAGAGCTAAAAACACAAGTGAAGAACATGAAAAGGGGGCAGGGTAGAGAGTCCCTGACCCCCTAGGCCTTCTCATGGGGACCATGAAAGACCCCTTAGGTCACACAAAAAAAAAAATTAAAAATATCGCGGGGTGCGCGCACGGTGCGCATAAGGTGCACGCACGGCGGCAAAAAAAACATAGAAAAATAGAATTAAAAATCAAGTTTAAGTGTTTAGATGTTGGTTGGCTCTAAAAAGAGCCGTTGTGTTCATTGAGTGTTTTTTTGTACCTACAAGTAAGTACCGATGCAGAGTCTGAACTTCAAGAGGAAGACTCTGTTGCCTTCATCTGTGAAATGAACACCGTCTCCTCTATAAATGCCTTGCATGTTGTAACGCAAGTTGTTGTGGTATATAGAACCCATACCATAGTCTCTGAGGAAAGCAGAAACAGACTTATTGACGTGCTTTCTTGCTTTGTCAATCTGCGGACAATATTGGTTGGACCAGTTCCACTTTTGCCTTTGGCATATATTAGAATATACAAAGGTAGTTTGTGGAAAAAGTGACATCAATTGCACAAAGGTGTCCTTAACAACCACAGTGCACAATTATAAGGTCAGGCTGTGGGAGATGTAGAAAGGATTTCACCAAAGGCATTAATTGGTGCCACTTTAACCCTCTCTGACCAATCCATTTATTGTCTACATTTGGCAAAGCAAGGTCTTTCAAAATACCTCTTTTTTCTGCATACTTTTCACTCCAGAAGACATAGCTATGACCTACAATCCACACTGTGAACATCTTTCAAGGAGATCTGGATGCACTCAGAAGGTGTCTTTCAGTAGAATGACAATATGAAAAGAAAGGTAGTTGTAAAATGGAGGCTTACATACTTTTTTTAAAAATAAAAAGAACTCATTGGCTGTGTCAGACCATTCAACACTAAAAACTAGGCTGTATGTTTAAATTTTTAAAAGCATGTTTTGTATTGGTTCAGAAAAATGTGTTCACACAGAACATTACTTTGGATTTGCTGTTAGGTTTGAAAAGTCAAGCACTCTTGCTCTTTGGATTAGAAACATTGTGTGCTGAACTTCTGACCTCTCTGCTCACACCAGTGTTCCATGACCTGTTGCTATGGTAGCAGGCAGAAGTCATGTTGGGGGTAGGGATCATTTGGAAAAGGGTTGAAATTTGCAACCAATAGAAATGTGTGTTTCCATTTGAAAAAATGTGGGAAGCATTGTGATTTGAAGTTAACATGTATATGTGTGAAAAAAGAGAGGGAAAGAATGCCATTTACTGGTTCTGCTGAGAGGTGTACAGTTCAGAGATTCTGGCTCTGATAATCTGCTGTGTGAGTGCCACATTTCTTTCTCAACTAACTACTTTTAAAGGTGAGTTATGAATTTGAGAGGGAATGTATGTGGTGCATTTTGATATGAAAAATATAAATGTGATTCTTGTTTTAAAGTTGTGTTTTACATTTTATGTTTTGGAAGATATTTAACTGCCTTGAACTTGTAAGATATTATGGAGTATGTCTTCACCATAAGTTAAGGTGTACTGGTATCACCCAGGAATACGGTTTTCTGCCTAGAATCACACCATGAGTCTGTGTGCACAAAGGAATTGTTGTCAGAGATTTAATTCGTGGTGGTCTGGTTCTGTAAGACTTGCATTCGTAGGAAAGGGGCAGCTTGTTTTCTTGAAGTGTGATGGCTAGCATTCAGCACAAATCAATATCTCACAAATGAGAGGCAAATGCTAACACATTTGAAAACAACAGGGTAGATTTTCCTTCCACTCCTGCAATGGGTGAGGTAGTTCCTACATGTTACAAACTCCAATTAAAACTTACCACACATGTACTCTTACATACATCTGTGCAGTCTTCATGCAGTTGTGCAAGCGTCCATGCAGATCTCTCTTGCACCTGACAATACACAGTCTCCAGAAGCACGCTCTTAGCACACAGGCAGGTGCTTCTCCTGCACTCCCATGCTAAGTATTCAGCACTGTGTGGTATTTCAGATAGCAGTGAGTAACGCTAACACAATCAATATCACTAAGGCTCATTTCCTTTGCTGTAGTCTAATCACTCACCCAGGTTGCACATGCTCATGCTCTCAAGTAGCTTTTAGGACATGTGCTCTTTTCTGCCTCTCTAAACTATAAGGAAAATGTGTCAGGCTGTTACAGTAATTATTACTTGCAAAACCACAGTAGTAAATGTGCTTTGAAATTGCCAATCACATATCGTTTTCTGCCTAGAATCACACCATGAGTCTGTGTGCACAAAGGAATTGTTGTCAGAGATTTAATTTGTGGTGGTCTGGTTCTGTAAGACTTGCATTCGTAAGAAAGGGGCAGCTTGTTTTCTTGAAGTGTGATGGCTAGCATTCAGCACAAATCAATATCCCACAAATGAGAGGCAAATGCTAACACATTTGAAAACAACAGGGTAGATTTTCCTTCCACTCCTGCAATGGGTGAGGTAGATCCTACATGTTCAAAACTCCAATTAACCCTTACCCCACATGTACTCTTACATACATCTATGCAGTCTTCATGCAGTTGTGCAAGCATCCATGCAGATCTCTCTAGCACCTGACAATACACAGTCTCCAGAAGCACGCTCTTAGCACACAGGCAGGTGCTTCTCCTGCACTCCCATGCTAAGTATTCAGCACTGTGTGGTATTTCAGATAGCAGTGAGTAACGCTAAGACAATCAATATCACTAAGGCTCATTTCCTTTGCTGTAGTCTAATCAATCACCCAGGTTACACATTCTCATGCTCCCAAGTAGCTGTTAGGACATGTGCTCTTTTCTGCCTCTATAAACTATAAGGAAAATGTGTCAGGCTGTTACAGTAATTATCACTTGCAAAACCAC
The DNA here is from genome assembly GCF_964204655.1 of Triturus cristatus. NCBI lineage: Eukaryota > Metazoa > Chordata > Amphibia > Caudata > Salamandridae > Triturus > Triturus cristatus. The sequence continues at coordinate 71,271,977 of NC_140584.1, read as the reverse complement.
AGTAGTAAATGTGCTTTGAAATTGCCAATCACATATCGTTTTCTGCCTAGAATCACACCATGAGTCTGTGTGCACAAAGGAATTGTTGTCAGAGATTTAATTTGTGGTGGTCTGGTTCTGTAAGACTTGCATTTGTAGGAAAGGGGCAGCTTGTTTTCTTGAAGTGTGATGGCTAGCATTCAGCACAAATCAATATCCCACAAATGAGAGGCAAATGCTAACACATTTGAAAACAACAGGGTAGATTTTCCTTACACTCCTGCAATGGGTGAGGTAGGTCCTACATGTTCAAAACTCCAATTAACCCTTACCCCACATGTACTCTTACTTACATCTCTGCAGTCTTCATGCAGTTGTGCAAGCGTCCATGCAGATCTCTCTTGCACCTGACAATACACAGTCTCCAGAAGCACGCTCTTAGCACACAGGCAGGTGCTTCTCCTGCACTCCCATGCTTACTATTCAGCACTGTGTGGTATTTTAGATAGTAGTGTGTAACGCTACCACATTCAACATCACCGAGGCTCATTTCCTTTGCTCTAGTCTAATCACTCACCCAGGTTCCACATGCTCATGCTCTCAAGTAGCTGTTAGGACATGTGCTCTTTTCTGCCTCTCTAAACTATAAGGAAAATGTGTGAGGCTGTTACAGTAATTATCACTTGCAAAACCACAGTAGTAAATGTGCTTTGAAATTGCCAATCAAATATCGTTTTCTGCCTAGAATCACACCATGAGTCTGTGTGCACACAGGAATTGTTGTCAGAGATTTAATTTGTGTAGCTTTTATTGTGTAAGACTTGCAGTCGTAGGAAAGGGACAGCTCATATGATAGGTTTTGAAAAGCTCATAAAAAATATAGTAATATATTTAAATTACATAAAGGTATTTTTTTTTAGTTTCTTTCAGGTATTGCTGAACAACACTGAAATAAATTAAAGATGCCTATAAAATCAAGAAAGAGAAAAGAACAGCAACAACATCTATATTTGAAGACAACTGGACAACAAAAATTAGTTGAAGAACCTCATGTTGGAAAAAAGAAAAAGTCTTCTGGTAAGCAGACTAAGGATTTTATAAAAAATATCCTCAAGCAAAGAAAAAATGTAAAAAATATATCCACTGGAAATAGTGTTTCAAGTAGAAAACAAAAAGACAATCGACAGAATATACTAAATGCTAATGTAGAATCAGAAGTAAGAAAGAATGACTTAAAAAGAAAAATAGATTTTAAAAACATTCGTAGAAAAATGTTTCAGAGAAGAGTGATGTTCAATTTGCTAAAGGATGTGAAAAAATATAGGAAGAAAGCCAAATTTTATAAGAAAAAGAAACATATTGAATCAATTGTTGCAAAGGCTTTGGAATTAAAAAGAAAACTATTCATTTTAATTTTGAACAGGATCCGTACATTAGATAAATTAGTGAATGTAATGAAGTCAAAAAGCAAAAGAAAAAGAGAAGTGAAAAAAAAAACTTTTGTAAAGTGTTCTTAGGTGAAGGGAAGCATAGTTCAAGTACTGAACCATTTTTTAATGAAGAGAGTTATCTTCAAAGTAATAGTTTGCTGCATGCAGTTGACACCAGTGGTCGAGCATATGAAGTTAAGGATGGTTGTGTAATGGAAAAGGAGAAAATGGTTCCAAGACATGAGGAAGAAGTGTTAGCTGATGAGGTTATGGGGAGACGTCCTAAAGCCCCAGTGTACATTTGGAATTGTAGTAGTATTTGTACTGTACGACAGGAATCTATTGATACATTTCGTGACTTTCTAAGAGAATAGAGTAAAAAAAGTGTTAAACAGAAGATTAAGGTGCTTCAAAGACTAGATCCATGCAGATTGAGAGAGAATACTGGTTTGCAAGGACATTCTCTGGCTTGTCTTTCTAGGAAAGTTTGTCAAAGTGTTTTTCACTATTTTAGGATGCTGGCAGTTCATCATAATGAAATGAGAAAGTTTGTGAGAAGATTGTATTTTGCTAAAAGTCCAGCACTAAAATTACATGAGTTGAATAGTGCTCTGTTCCGTGGATCTGTATCAGAAGCGAAGAAGGTTTGTGAGGATATTGAGTTTTGTTACTTTGGTCCAGAGCAAGAAAGTGCAGGAAATGACACAGTTATTGAAGAAAATGTGGAAGAGAATGTAGAACCCACTGTTAGTAAAACATTTGAAGATCAAACGACAAAATTTACTATCATCTCTAATGAAAGACCAAATATTACTTGTATTTGTTGCCGGAGAAGCCATTATAAAATTCAAACAAGGAATGTTGATCTCTATAAAAAAAAGTGAAAAAGAAAATAATTATGAGTGGAAGGATTTTGCTACATATTTGTTTCTGGAAAATTGTTTTGAATTGGGTGAAGATCAGCGTATTTGTAAATACTGTTATAACAAGTTAGAAGAAAATAAAATGCCAGCTAGAGCTGTACATAATAATTTAGAATTGGTTGATATTCCTGCAGAACTTAGTGATTTAAATACGTATGAGTCTATACTCATTCAATGTGTCCATTCGTTTCAGACTATAGTTCGTATGGAGCCCAAAACAGGCAAATTACCTCCTTCAGATTTACAAAGAGGTTTAAAAGGAAGAGTTGTCTATTTGCCATTAGATTTGAAAAAAAATATTGAAACAATTGATGCAGATAGTTTGGAAACTGAACCATTAGTTATTCTGGTTAATGATGTACCTACAAAGAATAAGGAAATTTGGCAGGAGCTGGTAGATGTACGAAAAGTACAAAGAGAAAATTTATATTTGAAAAGAAATAATAAATGGTATGAATCAATTTATATGGATGAAGATGAAGAAGTTTTACTAGCAGACACAGGAATGCCAACTGGGCAAATTGAAAAAGTGGATAAGTCAAAAGAAGAAGAAATTTATGAACATTTCAGCATACATCCTCTTAATTCTAAAGAAGTTATGGGAAACACTATTGATCTGTTTCAGATGAAAAAAGCAAAAGGAACTCCCGTGAGTGTATGGGAGGAGAGCGTGGAAGCTCGTTGTTTTCCCCAGCTGTTTCGTACAGGAAAAGGTGGACGATATGATGAACGTCCAGTACAGATTCCTGCTTCTGAGTATCGGACTACAAGATTATATGCAGAAGATCCAAGATTTCGTCAAAGTATTCCTTATTTGTTCCATCTTTTATTTGAAAGTGACTTATCTGCACTATCTTATGCAGTAAATCACATTTTAAAAACTGGAGTACATCTACATAATGTGTCTGCAAAGGATTTTCTGAACAAAGTGCAACAGCGAGATGATCATTTGGAATCACAATTGATTAATCTGATGGCTTGTCAGCGTGGGACTAATGAATATTGGTACCGACGCCATGGAGAATTGAAATGTATGTTACGGAATTTAGGAACTCCTACATGGTTCCTTACCCTAAGCTGTGCTGAGCACGCTTGGGATGATTGACTGGATTTTCTTCGAGAGGCAAATTCAAATATTGAAAACATCCAATACAAGACAGCAGGAGAATTGTGCTCATTGGATCCGGTTAATGTTTGCAGATATTTCAATCATAGATTTGAGGCTAAGATGTCCTTCATCTGCAATAAAAAAAATCCACCTCTTGGAGAAGTTGTGGATTTCTTTTGGAGAAAAGAGTACCAAGCAAGAGGTGCTCCTCATATTCATATGCTGTTGTGGATCAAGGATGCCCCAAAATTTGGAACAGATTCTGATGATGCAGTTTTATCTTTCATTGAAGGATATGCAACATGTGCTATACCTAAAAGCACAGAAGAAAAAAACTTAAAAGAGCAATTTTTACGTTTCCAAAGTCATCGGTGTGGAAAATACTGTCGACGAAAGTACAAGAGTAAAGATAAATTCTACACAAAATGTCGATTTGGATTTTCACGAGTAAACAGTTTTCTGTCAGCTGTGCGACATACTATTACAAGAAAATCGCCTAAAAATACCTACAACCTAAGAAGAAAAGAAGAGTCAAAATATATAAATGACTACAACCCAGTCATTTTATCCATGTGGAATGCTAACATGGATATTCAGTATGTAGCTGACAATTCTATTGCTGTTGCTCGGTATGTCACATCTTACATCACTAAATCTGAGAAAACGGAATTGAAAGAAATGTGGGAAGAGATTTCTCACGAGAAGACTGTCAGTAAAAAGCTATACAGTTTCAGTTTAAAGACGTTATCGCATCGAGAAATTGGGTCATACGAATGCTCAGATAGGTTTTCATCTGCAAGTCTGTACTCCAAATCCAGAATAATAATTTGGGTAAGTTTAGGCCTTGCAGGAATGCGAAATTGGGTATTGAAATCTATTCGAGAAATTGAATATTTAGCAGAGTACGAACCAGAAAGTACAGACATTTTAAGAACAAACATGTTGGACACATATTACCCAAAGAGAAGTCATCATCTTGAGAACATGTGTCTCTATGAAGTGCTGCAGAACTACATTTTTAAACGGAATACCACAGAAGACATCAACAATGGTAAATATAAAGTCATTGGTGAGGAAGGATGTTTGGTAAAACAAACAAAAGGAAGTTTGATTAATCACAGAAAGCTGAGTTGCGACACTACTGACAAGAAGGAATTTTACCACTTAGCACTTTTACAGTTGTTTAAACCATGGCGTTCAGAGGTTGAATTACTTGGACATTTTCAGAGCTATGAAGATTCCTTTAATGCATGCAAAGATAACATAGAATGCAGTACTTTCACAACTTATGTACAAATGTTAAATGAAGAAATTGAACAAGAAGCAACAATTGCAGCTGAAGTAGCTAGAGACAGTTCTCAAGACAGTCAAAGTTCTGGGACGCTCAGTCAAGATCCCCTAGGACAACCAATCATAGAAAATGAAGCTGCAATAGCCATGACTGAAGTGGAAACAGCTATGAATCAAGCTCAGGAAGATTTATTAAACTTACCAAATTTGGAACAGCAACTGAATGATGAACAACAACAAATTGATGAGGAAGTCACAAAACAAATTGATCATGGATTACTACATAAAAATAAAGAGTGCTCATGCACATCATTTGAACCAGTCAGAATGTATGTGAGTGGATAAGCTGGAACCGGGAAAAGTTTCTTAATTAAAGTAATTAGAAGCTACCTACAGAAAAAAACTGATTCAACTTTGTCTTGTGTTGTTACTGCTCCAACTGGGTTAGCAGCATATAACATAAAAGGAATTACCGTCCATCGTTTGCTAATGTTACCAGTAGAGCATGAGAACAAAATACAATACCACAAGCTAACAGGAGAAGCATGTTTTGAAGTTTCAAGAGTATTGAAAAAAATGAAAGTTCTCATTAGTGATGAGGTAAGCATGGTATCAAACTTAATGCTTGCCTTTGTGCATTTAAGAATGCAGCAAATTCTAAAGACAAACTATGACGTGCTATTTGGAGGAAAACATGTTATAGTTTTTGGGGATCTACCGCAGCTCACTCCAGTTAAAGGACTACCAGTATTTCATATTCTTACACATGAAGACATGAAAAAGTCGTTAGGAAGTATAGGTAATGTGAATATTTGGACATACTTTGAGTACAAAGAACTCATTACCAATATGCGGCAAGCAAATGATGATGATTATGCAAGTATTCTCAAAGATATCAGAATTGGACTACTCACAGAACATGGCAGAAAAGCTTTACAGAGTCGATTGCTATGTAATTTGTTTCCAACAGAACAAATAGTTCCAGAGAAAATATACAAGAAAATTGCTGGAAAAAATACTGCAATCTGCTTAATGCCAACACTACATGAATGCTCTATATTCAATCAAGAACTTTTGAAATTGGAAAATGAAGAGATTATAAAACTGGAAGCTGTGGATAAAATACAGCATGAAGGAATAACTATTATATTGACAAGCAAATTGACAACTAAATTGGATTCTCTAGTGAAAAACATATCAAAAACAGCTGGTTTAGAAAAGAATCTTTATGTATGTATGAACTGTCGAGTAATTTTAAGACGTAATTTGGATGTAGATAAAGGTTTAGTGAATGGAGCTATGGGTAAAGTTGTGGGTTTTGTTAATTACCAGAAAAAAGATGGAATTTAATTTTTAAAAATAAAATTTGATCAGATTGAAGAGGTTAAAGACATTAGTCGTTGTTCAGTTCGTTTCTTGCTTGTGAAAGACTTATATGTACGTAGGAAGCAGTTTCCGTTTTTCTCTAGCATATGCTGTAACTATTCACAAATCTCAAGGATTAACTGTAGATAGTGCTTTTGTAAACATTGGATCTACTGTGTTTAAAGAAGGTATGGCATATGTTGCTTTTTCACGCGTGAAAGAAATATCTGGTTTATTCATGATAGACTTTGATGAGTCAAAAGTTAGTGCTGATGCAAACTGTGTAAAGGAATATAATAGATTAAGAAAAAGCTATGCTCCTCATTTAGGTCAGTATCCTGTGTTTGAAAAACGTGTTGTTTGTCGGAAAAGGAGAATTGAGAATATCTGTAATGAGGATGTACAGAAGAGTAAACAAATAGAGACTGATGTGATTGCAAGCAAAAAGAAAAAGGACAATGCTGAAGAGGTTGCTGGTTGTCATTTTGAAAATAGCTCTGGTGTCAGAAATCTTTTAGATGTATGTTCAGGATGTACACAATTTACTCAAAATGTCCAGCAAGATGCACAGGAATTCTTAATGTATATGCTTATGGTACCGGAAGATGAAGGGGTAGAAATAGAAAATATGTTTGGTCTCTCTTATAAATGGGAACATAGTTGTGAAAACTGTTTGAACACATGCAGCTCTAATGTTGATTCTGAAAGGTTCATATATTTAACATTACCAGAGAGTAAATCAGTGACTTTTAGTAAATTAGTTAAAGATTCAAATCACAACATGGAATGTTCTCAATGTAAATCAGAAATGTTATCAACGTTATTTTTAAAGAAATAAGGACAGTATGTCATTTTAATGATGCAACGTTGTAGAGCTGATGGAACAAAATTGGACACTTTAATAAAGAAGTTTACAGGAAATCAATTATCAATATCAGGAAAAACTTTTGTTGCAGTTGCAATAATTTTCCATGATGGACCTTCTATAACTTCGGTCATTACACAGTTTATCTAAAATGTGAATGTGAAAAAGGCTGGACACTGTGTAATGATTCACAAGTGATTTTCAAGCAACGTTTGCCTGCAGAATTACCAAATTCCTACTTAATTTTTCTAAAACCAAAATTTTAGATACAAATTGCAGCATCTGAAGAAACCATTATTTCGATTTTATAGGATTACCATTGGATATTTCACCAAAAAAGAATTTAAAAATTACCATTTGGCCTCATGGAAAGGTAACTGTTTCTATTGTGGACTTCTTTGACAGATATTATTTTGGTGTATGAGCTTAAGCAACAAAATTTACAGACGTTATTTATTGCAAATAGTTATTGTTCTTAGATTATATTTTTAATATATATGTTACATTTCTATCAAGGTATGTTTTACTGAGTAGAGATTCAGGGCTTTTTTTAAACAATCTTTCAGATTGTTAAATTTTTTGCCCGCTGTTAAGTGATGAATGCAATTGATTTCACAATTTGCAGTGAAATTCAATATATTCTGAAAACAGCAAAAAAAGGGCAAAAAATTACTTTGTTAAATATGAAAATATGTGTACTGTATTCTAAAATGTAATGTTAAATATTACTACTTTTTTTCTTTATTTTCAGATCGAGAAAGAAAATTTAGGAAATGTAATCCTTTTATCTAGCAATTAAAAAAAAACATTTATTTATAATTAAGTTATTTTGTTGGTCAGGTAAGTTTGAAATATCTGTATTTCTCACCCCTTCAATTTCATGCTGCCTTTTCTTCACTTCTCCTCACTCTGCTTTTCTCATTCCCCTTCTCTCTCTCTTCTTCCTTTACTGCTCTTTCGTAACTCCCTCACTCCTTCTATACTACTCCCCTAGGTTTACTGCCTCCATCACTACTTTTTCAACCATGTATCTCTCCCTGTCTCCATGTGTCTCAGTCATTCTAACTGCCTTACTCCTTCTCAGTTCCTTGCTCTCTGTTTCTGTTTCTGTCTCTCTCCCTTTGTCTGTCTTACCCTTAATTTGCTTAACATCTCTGGGGAAGATTAACAAGGCCCCTGTGCCACCACTATGTCACTTTTCATAACGTACTGGTGGCGCAGGGAGCTCCTCCATATTACAAGGAGAGGAAAAGCCACCCTGCGTGACTTTTCCTCTCCACATAAATACAGCCACTTCACACGCAGCACTGTGCGTTGAAGGGGCGTTCCATGGGTGTTGTTGTGGGTGTTCCCACGCAACACTCAAAGAACTAGACACATCTCCAGGTTTACGAGAAATCGTAACTCTGGAGATGCGTGTGAATGCTACGCTACCCTAGAGGTGGCGTAGCGAGGCACAACGAGGAGAAATGTTTTTATTTCTCCTCGTTTTTTCCTCTTTTAGTGCGTCCTCCATTCTACAGAACGCATTGAAAGAGGAAAAAGCCTCTTTTGATAGTTTTTGTGCAGGAAGGTGTCCCTTCCTGAACAAGAACTATCTCCTCACCACGCAGGCAACCTTGAACCATGGTGCAAGGGAGCCTGCGCCGGTGCATGGCTGCAGTTTCTACGCCTGCGCAGGGGAAGCATAGAGATGCGACAAAAAAATCGTATAAAAAATAGAATTAAAAATAAAGTTTAAGTGTTTGGATGTTGGTTGGCTCTAAAAAGAGCCATTGTGTTAATTGAGTGTTTTTTTGTACCTATAAGTAAGTATCGATGCAGAGTCTAAAGATCAAGAGGAAGACTCTGTTTCCTTCATCTGTGAAATGTACACCGTCTACTCTATAAATGCCTTGCCAATCCCCTCACTATTTCTTCTTATTTCGTGGGACAAGGAGCAGAACAGGTATCAATTTTAGTTGTAAATGGCAGAAGAGCAATCTACTTCAGGGAGTGTGGAGGACATCTGGATGCACTCAGAAGCATTGGTCCATAGTAGTTTCTCTTCCAGAATCTTCATACACCATAGCCACTCCCCTCACTATTTCTTCTTATTACCTGGGACAAGGAGCTGAGCAGCAATCAATTTTACTTGAAAATGGTAGAACAGCAGTGTATTTCAGGGAGTGAGGAGGAGACCTGGATGCACTCTGAAGGTGTCTTTCAGTAGAATGACAAAATGAAAAGAAAGGTAGTTGTAAAATGGAGGCATATATACTTTTTTTTAATAAAAAGAACTCATTGGCTGTTTCAGACCATTTTACAATAAAAACTAGGCTGTATGTTTAAATTTTTAAAAGCATGTTTTGTATTGGTTGAGAAAAATGTGTTCCCACAGAACATTACTTTGGATTTGCTGTTAGGTTTGAAAAGTTAAGCAATCTTGCTCTTTGGATTAGAAACATTATGTGCTGAACTTCTGACGTCTCTGCACACACCAGTGTTCCATGATCTAATGCTATGATAGCAGGCAGAAGTCATGTTGGGGGTAGAAATCATTTGGAAAGGGTTAAAATATGCAAAAAAAAGAAATGTGTGTTTCCATTTAAAAGAAAGGTGGAGAACGTGAAAAGGGGGTAGGGTCTTGAATTCCTGACCCCCTAGCTTTTGTCAGGAGGTCCCTGAAGGACCATGAAGGGTGAAAAAAAACATTGTATTTTTTATCAAAAAATCGCGGGGTGCGCGCACGGCGGGGAAAAAAACAAACAAAATTGAATAAAAAAAAAATGTAAGTGTTTAGAAGTTAGGTGGCTCTAAAAAGAGCCATTGTGTTAATTGAGGGACAGAGGAAGAAAAAGACATGGCAAAAATTATAGGGTGTCACATGTGTGCTGCTGTATCTTCCTCTCTATTAGCGGAATGCTGCTGTCTGCATTAGAGATAAGAGCATTACACAAGTTGCACGTATATGCACCCTCTCAAACAGAGGGTGAATATCCAGAGGAACCGAAGAAGGTGAAGCTGCCGCCGCAGATGAAGTGCTCTACTGAGCTGCCGATGATGTGCTCGGCTGAGCTGCTGCGGATGTGCTCGGCTGAGCTGCTGGAGGGTTTTCTCTAGCAGCTCGAGCATAAGCCACAGGATGTACATCTCTAACGTGACTGATCATAGTGAAGATACTAAAAGAGTATTTCTTTTTAGGATCTCCTCTTGATAAGACACGATCACAAAGAGTGCAGGTGACTTTCACTTTCTTCTGCCCCTGTGGAAATGTAAAAAATTGCCATATAAAAGAGTCTTTCTGTTTCCTCTGTCTCTGTCTCACAAGGGTCTCCTGCTCACTCCCAGAAGATGACTGCTGCTCTGCCATTCTGAAGTACTGAAGTACTAGAAAAGCTGCTCAGCTCCTTCTCCCAGGAAATCAGAAGTAATAATGAGGGGAGTGGGTGTGCTGTTGGAAGTTTCTGGAACTGAAACTACTATAAACCAATGAAAAGTGTTGTTTCTTAATCACATGACCTGAAACTACTATAAACCAATGAAAAGTGTTGTTTCTTGATCACATGACTTGACGTGCGCGCACCGTACACGTACGGTGCGCGCACGGTACAAGCACGCATGCGCGTACGGAGCACGCGTGCATGCGCGAAAGGAGCACGTGCGCATGCACGTATGGAGCACGCGCGTACGCATCACGCACGAAGTACGCATGCGCACGTGGATCACGTACGCATGCGCACACGGAGCACGTATGCATTCAAGCCACGTGCGCGCACCGTACGCGTACCATACGCGTACGGTGCGTGCACGGTCAAAAACCCTTAAAAAAAAAAAAACAATGTTTAGAGGTTTAAAAAAGATATTAACTATGCTGTTCAACTATATCTAAAATTGAAAAAAAAAAGCTGAGCCATTCCATATTGCAGGATACAGTAAATCTATAATTATATACATAGGTAGCGTATTGTAAAATAAATAAATAAAAAATATAATAAACCATTCATAAATTAGCATTTAAAAAACCTTGCAAATTCACTGAAAAAACCATAGGTTTCACACATGTTATAGTTAGGAATTAGCATTTAAAAAACCTTGCAAATTCACTGAAAAAACCATAGGTTTCACATACGTTATAGTTAGGAATTAGCATTTAAAAAACCTTGCAAATTCACTGAAAAAACCATAGGTTTCACACATGTTATAGTTAGCTGGACATTTTACTCGTCAAAAACCAATGAAATTCCCCCGTTATAGTTAGTTCAGCTAACTATAACTCGCGCGCCCGCAATCCACTGCTGATGACGTCACATATTACATCACTCATGACATGGTCAGTGACATCACTCCTGACATCACTGATGACATCACAAATGACATCACTGATGACATCACTGATGACGTCATCCATGTGATAAATTACCACATCTTCTCACACCCTAATATAACCTTTGCTACACCGACTCATAATTTAAGAGTTCAATTCTCAAAACCATACATACTGCAATACCAATAACTACATACCCACATATTAACTCTTAGGTCTACATACACCTCCACTCATTCACCTGTACAGTCACTCATACTTACAGTCACTCCATACAAAACTAACATATGCATTTATACACCTATACAGACACTTACACACTACCAATCATCCATAGAGGTACTCTCACACCTACTCAGTCATGCAAATAATCACACTCCCATTTACTCACCTATGCGGTTATACACACTCAAGTTCACTTACTCATAAAAAGAGTATCACAGTCTTACACTCTTATAGAATCATTGATACAAGCACACACTCATCCATACAGTCACTGTCACAATCACACACTCTCACATCTACCCACTTATATACTCTTACACGCATATATACTGCCTTTCACATATGTAGTTAGTCACAAATGTACCACTGAGATATACATTCAATCCCTAACACACCCATACATACACTCACTCAACCATACAGTCCATCACAGATGCACTCTTAAAACCATGCACCCATAGAATCACCCACTCACACATCTATGCATAGAGTCACACACACCCTACCCACACAAACACTGAGGAACCCATACAGATACTGAGACAAGCAATCAATAACTCATACAGACACTTATATAGGTATTCACAAAACCATGCCGCCACTTATACACCAACATACAGACACATACAAACATTTACACAGTTTAGTCACTAGTCTGCAGTAAGATACATTTAATGACTCACTTATAGAGTCAGTTACGCACCACAGAAAATCATCCATTTATACACTTGTACACCCACTCATTCTTCAACAGGCCTTTCCCTATATATATTAAACATATTAAAATTGTTCAGAAACACATACTCAATGGATGACGTCATCAGCAGTGGATTGCGGGAGCGCGAGTTATAGTTAGCTGAACTAACTATAACGGGGGAATTTCATTGTTTTTTTACGAGTGAAATGTCCAGCTAACTATAACATGTGTGAAACCTATGGTTTTTTCAGTGAATTTGCAAGGTTTTTTAAATGCTAATTCCTAACTATAACTTGTGTGAAACCTATGGTTTTTTCAGTGAATATATATATATATATATCCACAAAGGAGTTGCCGCACGACAAGTAGATTTCAGCCAAAATTTCTTTAATGCTGGTTCAGCAATAGCGATGCTACACAGCACTGTAATCTTATCCAGCAAGCGCCTGACGCGTTTCGTGTTCTTCAAACACTTTATCAAAGGCTCTAGAAAAACTTGCACATCCAGTTCAGTTTCATGGCGCCACCTCTAGATCAATTTATGTCCCGCCTCAGTGGGCGTGGCCAAAACCGCATGGCCTCCTGGACATCATAGTGTCAACTCTTGCTCCAGTGAGCCGACCAGGCTGTGCCTCAATCTTTAAAATGTTACCCCAGTGGGTTGGGGATGTGTGGAATACAACCTTGCTGAAACGTTGTTTCTGCACAAAAACCGGCTACTCGTCCCAAATGCAGTGGCGACATTAACGTCACCGCTGGAGTGTTGCAAGCAACACAGGGGCTTCTCTGCGGCTCAGGCAGGCCGCAAAACATCCACAAAGCAAGGTTGCCTGTAAAGGAGTTGCCACACGACAAGTAGATTTCTGCCAACATTTCTTTAATGCAGGTTCAGCAATAGCGATGCTACACAGCACTGTAATCAAATCCAGCAATCACTTGACGCGTTTCGTGTTCTTCAAACACTTTATCAAAGGCTCTGGAAACACTTGCACACCCAGTTCAGTTTCACGGCGCCACTCTAGATCAATTTATATCCCGCCTCAGTGGGTGTGGCTAAAACCGCATGGCCTTCTGGACATCGTAGTGCCAACTCTTGCTCCAGTGAGCCGACCATATTTATCATATGCGGGGGCACACCGCCCCGGGGACTGCCACCTCCCCGTGGCTTTGTTTGAATAAAGTGCATTGTGGGGCTCCTGCCCCCATCCTGCCTCAGGGACCGCCACCTCCCCGGGGCTTTATTAATTTATGGGCGGGGGGCCTCGCAGGCCTCCCCAAGCCCCAGGGACTGCCACCTCCCCAGGGCATTTTAAAAAAAATTGCATGGGGGCTCCTGCCCCCACACTGCCCCAGGAACCGCCCCCTCCCCTGGGCTTTAATCAATTAGGGGCAGTAGGGTATCGTGGTCCCCCTGCAGCCCCGGAGACAGCCATCTCCCCGGGGCTTTTTCTAAGATTAAAAAAGGTATGCCCCAGGGAAAACCAACTCCCTGGGAGATTAATTAATTAACATACAGAGGTCCATTGTGGATCCCTGGCCCCGGCGACCACCACCTTCCTGGGGCTATCTACAAGATGGGAAGGGGGATGTGCAGCCCCCCTCCTGGAGCCCTCTTTGGCCCTGGGGATCACCACTCCCCAGGGCCGGATCCAGCAATATCCTGGGGTGCCCACACCTGGGACACTGCAGTTTGCTATGGCAGGGCGGGAGCATGGTTCCCACTCTGCCATAGCAAACACTGCTTTGCTTCATGGAAGCAATAGCAGGAAACTTTCATGAATCAAAGCAGAATTGCTTTTGGGCAAAGGGAGCTGCATGTTAGCTGTTCCCTTTGACCAAATGCAATTCCAGCTCCCGCAGGAGGCGGGAACCCAGCTGGGACTGTGGAGGCATTGGGGCTCTTCCCATGGTCCCCAACAGTGAGGCCAGGCCCTGGGGATGGGGTCCATGGGGCCAAAAAGGGCCCAGGAGGGGGGCCACATGGTCCCTCCCCCTTTTAATATTATTATTAAAAAAAATAAGGCCAGGCCCCAGGAATGGGGTCCCAGGGGCCAAAATGTTCCTCAGGAGGGGGGCCAAGGGGTCCCCCTCCAAAAAAAAAAAAGGCTGGGCAGGTCCTATGGGATGGGGTCCCCGGGGCCAAAAGTGGCCCAGGGAAGGGGGTGCCATATGGTCCCCCTTCTATAAAAAAATAATAAATGGCCGGGCCCTAGAGGATGGGGTCCCCTTGGATCAAAATCAGCCTGTGGAGGAGGACCGCATGGCCCCCCTCCCCCACAATATAAAATCATAATCAAAGGCCCAGCCCCGAGGGATGGGGTCCCCGGGGCCGAAATCGGCCTAGGAAGGGGGTCCGCATTCCCCCTTCCATTTCAATTTAAAAAAAAAAAAAGGTAAAATGGGTCAGGTCCCGGGAGATGGGGTCTCCGTGGCCCAAAAAGGACAATGGAAGGGGGGCTACACAGCCCTCCTTCCTAAAATAAAAAAAATAAACTGGCAACTCGCCAAAGGACCCGCCCCTCTCTGCACAACTTTGCTAACGCACCTCCTGTTGCACTCTGAATTAGGGGATTACGTCCCCTTCGATCCTAAGGATCCTCAGGGGCCAACAAGCCTAACAGGTACCTCCAGTAAGCCCCACACAGTGGGATTGCTGAGAGGGTGTCTGAGGCCATGCCCCTTTTTACACTACTCTGCAAACATGCATGGCCTGTGTCCACCTCTCACCAATCCCACTGGGGCTAACTGGAGGTATCAGGTAGGCTAGTTGGCCCTTAAAGATCCTCTTTAATCCCCATCCAAGAGCGCCCCAGGGAGGGTGTTTGCAGAGTGGTGTAAAAAGGGGGCGTGGCCTGCTATGAGAACTTACCGATCCTGCTGTGTGGGACCTACCGGAGGTAATGGGAGGAGTAGTTGGCCCCCAAGGATGTCCTTGGTGGCCAAGTACCCCTCCTGTTACCTCCAGTAAGTCCCACACAGTGGGATTGCTAAGAGGTCTTCAGAGGCAATGCCCTTCTTTCTCCACCACTCTACAAACATGTCTCCTGGCAAACTACTGGTTGGGGGATGAAGTCCACTTTACTCTTGAGGGACTTTGGGGGCCAAGAAGCCATCCTGATACCTCCTGTAAGTCCTACGCAGTGGAATTCCTGAGCACTGGTCGGACGCCCAGCCCCCTTTCTCCACCTCTCTGCAAACGTGACTACTAATTAAAGAAGAATTTGCAATGTAATAGGTCTTGCATTTGAGAAAATTAGGGCTATTGGCATTGTAAATGTAAAAGTATTTTACCAATGTTTTTTGGAGTGCAGTGGATGTACGTTGTCTGTAGTGGAATTATGTGGTATGCTGTGCAGTGAAATTATGTGGATAGAATGTATGTGGCATTTAGTGTATGGGAATTATTTAGAGTGTGATTATGTGTTATGGAAAGTAATTATCTGGTATGGTAGTCTGGGTTGTGCAGTGGTAACCTCAGGTTTAGTCTTCCTCGTTTCCATAGAAGCTAAACGATAAACTCAATGAGACAAAAAAAAGGAGTATCCACTGACGAGCACTTCCGGACCTAGTCAGAGGTATGAGCAAGGCGACTGGAATTATACAACTGTTCGGATGCACCGATTTTCTAATAATTATACATTTTACGTATTTCCCACGTACTCCATCATGTGCTGCATAATCTGCAGATTTTAACAAAAAAATCCTTGTCTCTAGCTCAAACGTTACCAAAAATGCAGCGACAAGTGTTACAGTGTGGTGGAAGGCCCTTTGCAAACCTGAAATGGTCACCTGTTACGTATTGCTAAATGTGGGTGTTAAATTGGTATTAATGATGTGCAAACCACTCTTGCTTCTTTCTGTGGCCTCTCTTGCCCCTTTCTGCATTTCTCTTGCTTCTTTGTGCAACTTTCTTCCTTTTTCTGCACTTCTCTTGTCTCATTCTGCACATTTCTACTACTTTCTGCACCTCCCTTCTTTCTCTACCTCTCTTGGTTTTCTCTGCACCGCTCTTGCTATTTTCTTCTGCACCTCTATTGCCCCTTTCTGCACCTCCTTTGCTTCTTTCTTTCTGCACTTCTCTTACCTCTTTATGCACCCTCTTCCCTATTGATTCTTTCTGCACCTATGTTGGTTCTTTCTGCGCTGCCCTTACTTCTTTCTGCACCTCTCTTGCAACTGTCTGTACCCCTCTTGCCTCTTTCTGCACCCCTCTTCCTGCACTTCTATTGCTTCTTTCTGTACCTTTTTTCCTCTTTATGTACATGTTCTACCTATGTAGGCATAGTTAGAAATTAGCATTTAAAAAACCTTAGAAAATCACTGAAAAAACACAGGTTTCAGGGACGTTATAGTTAGTAATTAACATTTAAAAACCTTAGAAATTCACTGAAAAAAACACAGGTTTCAGGGACGTTATAGTTAGGAATTAGCATTTAAAAAACCTTAGATCTTCACTGAAAAAAACACAAGTTTCAGGGACGTTATATGTACAGATTAGCATTTAAAAAAACCTCCGAAATTCATTGAAAAAAACACAGGTTTCAGGGACGTTATAGTTAGGGTGATATTTCACTCGTACAAAACCAGAGAAATTCAGCTGTTATAGTTAGCTGACCTAACTATTACTCACGCCTCCGCAATGCACTGCTGATGACGTCACATATTACATCACTCATGACATGGTCAGTGACAGCTTTCAAGTTATCAAGTTTATCAAGTCACGCAAGGCCCCCTAGCGTGGCCCTGTGTGACTTGATAAATCTAGAATAACGCAACACTGTGCAAATCATTTCATTGCGATGACCTGCCCCAGGGAGGCGTTCCATGGGTGGAGTGTGGATATTTCCATGCATCCATCCATGGATTTTGATGCATTCCCAGATTTACCATTACTAATAGTCCTAGGAATGTGTCAAAATTGTACACTTTCCCAGGTGAGGCATAACAAGGAGAAATATCTTTATTCTGCGGCGCACATAGAAAGAGGAAAAGGATAGTTTTTGTGCAGGAGTGTGTCTCTTCCTGCACAAAAACATGTCTGCAATGCAGACACCTTTGCACCATGGTGCAAGGGTGCTTAGGACTAGGCAACACATTGTGTGCCAGTGCAATAAAAGGACAAGAATGGACCGTATGATGTTAAATACATCACATTTCTGCCCCTTCCCTTTCACACAGTGCAGCAAGGTGGCTTACTGCGTTGTGTGAATATTTATAAATCTTACCCTCAGTCACTACATTGTCAAGTAAGTCTATGTAAGCAGGCATGGAGGTGAGAACAGTAGTCATAAACTTACCCTGATGGTGCAGTGCTAAGCGCAATAGAAGGTGTGATATTATTGTATTATTGATAGTACTCACCTCGACATAGTGTGACACTGTTTAAAATTGGATTAATAGTGGCAAATATACATTTGCCACTGACAATAAGGCCACTAACACATTGTAGGGCTCAGAATAGGTCTTAGAAAATTATTCCAATGCCCAAATCTCGGTATCTTGGCTGCGATCAGGACGGCTTATCTTCAAAGACAGGTATGTAAAACATTTAAAAACATCAATTCAGTATATATTTAAGACACAACACACAATAAAAATCCAACACAAATTTAAACAAATTAAAAAAATGTAATCTTTAAAATTACTCCCAAAAAAAAATCAATCTAAGGAACCGGAGATGTGAATTTATAAAGATTTAGCACTATATAGCACATAAATACCTATAGTACCCTGCGCTGCTTCCCCTCCAGGTAGGTCTCGGTCAAAGTTTTTACCTTCTGACTCAGAAACTTTTCTAGAAGCTTTTGTTCCTGGGGTCCCTCGAAGCCTCCAGCCAGACCGTATTCAGTGAGACTTTGCCAGCTTACCTTTCAATGAGCTCCCAGTCAAACTTCTGGAAATCAGACCTCGGGAGCTTTCCAGCGGAACGAACCATGGAGCCAGGTCATCTCGCGGATGAAGGTGGGCAGCTTGACTCTTGCTGTGGGTCCCGGTCACCTCTCCTAAGTTCAGACTTAGAAACTTTTACAGAGTTTTTTTCTTCAGGGGTCCCTTTCTGGTCTTCACCAGGCCGGCTTTGGTGAGGGTTCACAGCTTGGGTTTCAGCCCACTCCCGGTCAAACTGTGGAAGTCGGACCTCTGGAGATTTTCAGCCGAACGGACCTAACCAGCAGGTGCTCACATTGGAGGGTTGCAGGCTTGGCTGGCCAGGTTGAGTTAGTCTTATTATGGAGTTTTTTTTCAAAGTTCTCCAAACTCTGGGAACTTTTTCCTGAAGATCCCCAGAGGGGCCCAATGTGTCCAAAACTTACCCCAAGGGTTTGGAAGCTCCAAGATGGTCCTTGTAAGTTTTGGATTTCGGTTCCCACAATGCACTTGGACAAATCCACTGGCTTTATTAGAGGCTTGGGATTCTTGGTGGTGGGGGGCCAGGTGAGCTCTGTTAACCTTTAGCTTGCAGACAGTCCACTCTTTAGTCCTTTTGAAGCAAGATAATCCACAGGGCTGGAGTTTCAGATTGTGCAGCAGGTGCAGTCTTCAGAGTGCAGGGTCTTGTTGGTGCAAATCAAACTTCTCAGCACAGTGCTTAATTTGTAAAATATTAAGTGCAAGTGCTCACATTTTGTGGGAGGCCACACCCACTTCCCCGGCTCCACCCACTTCATCCACTGACTCCATCCATTTCCTTGATTGGCTCCACCCACATCCACAAGCCTCAACACATCACAGCCAGATCCCCACTTCTTGAGTTCTGCAAGAAGCTGAAGACCTGGCTCTTCATGTAAGCATTTTTCTGTCATACCGTGCTCTGGTACTACACTTCAGAGAAACTTTGCTGCAAGTCATGGGGGCACTACTTGTATACTGGGCTGAAAGTGCACCCTTTTTCTTTTGGTTGGTTGTATATGCATGCATTTTTGTAGAGACATTGGCCTGTCTGCTTCAACATGTGTTTTCTGTTAATATGCAAATCAATATTGTGTGCTTGCATGCATCTGTGCTTCCACAATTCAAAAGTCCAACCTATCGGTTTTGTTAGTGCTTATTTTGTTTTGCTTGATACTAACAGAAGCCCAATTTCAAAGAGCAGTGACACACTGTACAGAAAACACCTATTGTAATTTTAGCTTCCCAAACACGAGGTATAACTAGAAATGTATGTGGGGCAGTAGAACCTGTAGGAAAGGAATCAGGCTGTAATCGGAGTAGTATCGCAATCATGGAGAATAAAATGATTTGATTACAATTGTAAAATGTGTTGTGCATGAGACAGGATTAGAACAGAGCAGTGCTGGACTACTGGTACATGGCAGCAGAGGGTAAGAGGGAGATAGGAGGGGGTTTAATGGGGGTGTCAAACGGCACCTTCGGCAAGTAAAAAATATGATTTAAAACAGCTTAATATGAATCACTGAAAACAAGAGGGCTGATGTTGTGTGCAGGACTTTTACTGAGACAGCTACGTGCACTCATTTTAAGATTGGTGGCTTGGGCCCTGCGTGACCCATGGTAAAAGCTGTCCCAGATCAGAAACCAGAACTTCATACCAAACCTTTGGTCGGGTGAGATGGAGAAAGACCAGTGAAGGTAGAATTTCCCAGCGTTATCTCATTACCGTGAAAGTGTTTAAAGTGGAAGCCACACAAAAGAAAAAAAAAGAACTTATTCATGGATTGCTTCACAGCTACACCTTAAACTTTACCACTTACTTAGTGTCTTTGCGCTTAAAATAATCAGGGCACCACATTGAGAAAGATCCACACATGGAGACTGAGGCCAGAAAGACAACAGAAAACAAACAAGCACCCACACACACACAGGAAGCCTCCAGCTGGAACGGCGTTATAACTGAAATGAAAATTTTCAGCTCATTGGCCACCCCGAGCTCTTCACTGGCCTCTCATTATTAGTTTGTGT
Organism: Triturus cristatus; assembly: GCF_964204655.1. Taxonomy (NCBI): domain Eukaryota; kingdom Metazoa; phylum Chordata; class Amphibia; order Caudata; family Salamandridae; genus Triturus; species Triturus cristatus. The sequence continues at coordinate 71,251,872 of NC_140584.1, read as the reverse complement.
GCACACCCACACCTTCAGGGGAGGTCCAAAGGTACCCCCACGCCGATTTCCATACAGCCTTACAGCAAGTTATGAGCTACTGTGAAACATGCATTTAACTTTATTGCTTTCCCATGCCCCTGAATTTAAATACACGCGTTGTTTAACATTATTCAAACTGCAGCCCAACTCTTTTCCTTACTTTGTTACCATACCCCAAGGTATGCTCTGGAGCCATATGATGCCTGTTAATGGGAAAGTGAAACTTCGTCACTTGTAATAAATCACTGCTTTCACTAATGTCGCACTACATTTTAGCATCGCATAATAGAGTGGCAGTTCCCACCTTTGAAAAACATCTTGGTGTTTGCAGAGTACTCACAGTGTAAGGAGGCAGCCAAAATCACACCCGCCTCAGTCACTTTATGCCTCTTCCCTCTCTCCCACCATTCAAAACATTCCAACGAAACGGAGAAATAATTTCCTCTCTCCTTCTCTAGTACGCTCGGCCCGAACAAGCACAGTGTCCAAGCAGCAGAACATCTCTTGACCCTTCGGTTCAACTGAAACTTAACTACCGCTTCCGACCAAGGCAAAGACAATATAGCGGGATGTAGGAAACAGAAAACGGACCATAAAAATTGCAACACGGTTGCCAACAAGCATTGGCAATCTCAACCAGTGTCCCGGAGACATAGACCCGGCCCTGAGAAATAAGTGCCGGTGCTAAGCACCGGAAAGCACCGGCATAAATTAAGCACTGTCTCAGCATGGACCCTTTTTCTTCCTCTTGTTACAAACACCAGATCTGAGAGGATCTTCCCGTCTCAGATACTTTATTCCAAGTTCTCTGGGCCAAGCTTGGTGGCACACCTGTCCAATGAGGTGCAGGGCAACACCCCAGAGTATGACCATATCCCAGAGAACACCATTTCTCCATTTCCATTTCCATTTCCCTTGGACACCTAGGGGAGACCCTGAGGGTACCTAATATGCCCTCAATTTGTAGTTTATTCATTTATAAATGTACACAACACCAAAGTTGAGTTTGGAAAACAATTTGCATTCTAACAGCAGTCCTGCAACACAGGGCTGCTTTTGAACTGACCTCAGGCTTCAGCAGTGCACACATGCAAGTGCAGAAAGGCTACTGGCCTCTAAACTGCCTTGTTCTATTATATACTAATGACTTAAAGGTAGTTTCAATTCCCATGCCCAAATATGTACTAGGGCCTTATAGGGGAGGTCATGCCAATCATAGGGGTACCCTAATCCATAGTTATATCCTAGTGTATGAAGGTCTTTTCACTGCATTCTAAGTGTCTTCATCATAGCAATGGCCCTGGGCCTGGTTAGGCAGAGCTCAGGATCATTCAGAGTCAGTTGCCACCACTATCAGTCAGCAAAAAGTGGGGGTGTCTAGGGCACAGGATGACTTTGCAACCACACAATCATCCCTTCTGGTTGTTTCTATAATGCAAAAAGAATACCCACAGAATGATCCAATACAGTGCTTAATTTGAGATGGTGGTTACAAGTGGGACCCGCAGTAAGAAAGTGAAAAATCACACAACGGGGAAAGAAGGAGGAAAAGAAAGGAAAAAATAGGGACACATTGAGAAAGCAGGAACCTGCAAGAGGGTGATAAAGGGGCAGATAGTGTCTGGTAGTGGATTAAAGAGGTATGAGGTGTAATCAAAACTATGCACCATTGGTATTTGGCACATTGACATTCAATAGCGCCAACAGTGGGCTTCTGAGCAAGCCTTTGGGCATGGCCACACAGTCTTTTACAGACTAAGCACTGGTCTAATAGTTTCCGGAGGGCAAACAGGTGGAATTTTGTCAATCAAAAATCACAACGATAAACAATTATTCAAGTGAAATGTAGTAAATGGACACTTTATGAGTTTCAAGAAAATTCTATAGTTGGAACTATAACACAACTAATCAATAAAAGCTAACATGAAAATATCCTTTATCACCTGTACCAACAAAAGAAATAAAATGTATCACCTCCAAATTATGTCTGGTTTTAAGGTATAAGCAAAATATAGAGGTATGGTAAAACCAACGCATTTTAATTACGTCATGGTTTGACTCATACATACAGTAGCATGCAAGACAGCATCAGAGAGTAAATGTCAAACCTAGGATCAGAACATACTAAAAATTTTCTTAAGCTATATCTTAGAAGAGCTGTGTAGGATTACACTTTTTCAATCCTTTTAGCTAAGTCAGCATAATATTTGTTTCTAAATGGTGTTTAAATTAATCTGTCAATCATTTGAATCCATTCAAGAGTTATCTATCAAATTGCACATCCATTTGTTTGTCAGTATGCCATAATGGGTATCTCCGTAAGTACTAACGATGTGCCTGTCTCCAACTCCAAGATTTCCAAATAATTTAATATGAGGTCACCAATCTTACTGCACATTATTAAGTGTAAATAAGCCTAATTCACTCATTAATTTCCCTTGCATCAAGTAGATAGTGTAATTCCCAAAATTCATCACAAGTATAACGTAACTCCAAAAGGTTAGAACACAATAAGTCAGAAACAGGTTTGCAAATACGAGATGGACAAATTGCTATGTGCCTATGTATAAGAGTGAATGATTTGGTAAATTAGCATATCGTACCAAATTGCGACTCACAATTTGCAAAATGCAACCACCTTGAACATGCAAAAAAAAAAGTGCCTTAAGCAGGTGGTAAACAGTTGCAGATTTGGGCTTGTTTCCTGTGATAGAGGAAAAAGCATGTAGAATTAGACCTTCTTTTCTACGATCCACATATTATCAACCATTACAGGGAAGCAACTTGTAATCCTTGTTATCTCACTGGGACATATATATATTTCAGAGGCATCAGAATAGGCTCAAAAATGATTTTATTAAGAAAGTTAATGACATACATATTCATTTACCTAATGACATATCAAGCCCCAGCTCTTGATGTTCTAGTTCCCAGGAAGGTATTCTGCCACAGAGTGACAGTCTTGTCTAGTCTGAATTATTAATTGTGGATTATTTTCAAACTCGTATTTGAAAAGTAAAATCGAGATCTCCTGATGACCCTATGAACCCAGACCTTGTGATAAAAGCTGCCTAGATTATTTTCCCTGTTTTTGTAAGTCTAGTTAATCTTTCAATTTCCACTGGAGTGCTGCCAATTGCTTGGAACCAGCAAAAGCCATCCAACTTTCAATAAAATCTACCTAGACCCAGACCTGCTCGAATAGTATTGGCCCATCTCTCGTTTCCTTTTCTTGGTGAAAGTAGTTTAAGAAACATGTGACACATTTCTTGGTGAATTTTTTAAAAGAGCAGCATCTGTTGGATTCTTCACATAATGGTTAAAAACCAGCCCACAGTACATAGACTTCTCTTCTTAAAGTGATGGGAGAGCTTTGTCTGGTCATTGATGAAGGAGGTTCTGTTGCATTGTCTCATCAGATCTAAGTGCAGTTTTCAACACTGTGTCCCATGAGATCCTTTTGGACAGACTTCTTGAGATCGGGGTAAGGCACTGGAGTGGACATTTTTTAACTCACCTACTTTTTAAAGGATCAGTTCTTCCAGATGATATCTCCATCTTTGCATTTACCAAGCGGATGCTGACTTTTGGAGCCCTACAAGGTTTGGCCTTAAGTACAACCCTTTTGAACTTCTATGTAAGACCACTATAGGAAGTGGTGAAATTGTTTAGGATATCGTTAGTATCCTGCATGAGATTGGGATTCATGGTAAGGCGCTGGCTTAACTCGCCTCCTTTTTAAAGGATCGGTCATTTCAGGTAATATCCCCACCTTTCAACCTATCAAGTGGATGCAGGAGTTTGGGGTCCCACAAGGTTCGGCCTTAAGTTCAACCCTCTTTAACATGTATGTAAGACCCCTAGCAAAAGTGGGGAAATTGTTTGGGATATTGTAAGCAGCCGCAGTCTGTGCAGGTACCATCGGTGGGGCGGTGGGGGCAGGTAAGGGGGGATTTCGAGGTATGAGGGAAAATTAATTATTTATTTAATTTTACCTCTGCATAGTCCCTTGAAATCCCCCCTTACGCGGCCTTACCGCCCCACCGCTGTTACCTGCACGGACCGTGGCTGATTGTAAGTATCCTACTTGGATGACACCCAGCTTATGATATCACTGTCTTCTGGGAAAGAGGAGGGCCCTGCCAACTTTAAGAACTATATGCTGTTGCAAATTGGATGATTTCAAACAATTTGAAGTTAAACAGTAACAAAATTGAAATTCTCCTGCTGCGAAAACATTTGCAAGAATGGGGTGGTCACTGCCCAAAGCAATTACCAAAAATGTGGGCATATAGTTGGATAACTCCTTATCTTTCAAACCACATGTAAGAGCACTGATCTCTGATATTTTTGACTTTTTCTGCCCACAGGTGTGAAAGATGATTATACAGGCTTTAATCATCTTTCTCCTTGATTGCTAAAATATCTTATATCAGCTGCCAGAATTCTGTTCAGTGTCTCAGCAACTGTGCACTGTGTATGTCCATCAAATCATGAATAAACTGCCTGACACTAGATTGTTTTCCTTGCTCCAATCCTATTGCCTCACTAGGGTGCTAAGAGTAGTAGACCATATTTTGTCTGTGGTACCCATTTGAAACAGGCTAGAATGCTTCTTTGAGTTTTAGCAATGATGTTATGGAATAATCTGCCCACTTACCTAAGAAAAGTAGCTAATCACTTTGGACCTGATTCACAATTGTAAACTTACACTCATGTTTAACTTTACAACTGTTTGTTATTCACAACGGGCTTTAGGAGTAGTATCTTTAAGAGTAGTATCTTTAAGAGTGCAGAGTCTCCACACATAAAAAGATAGGACGGTCCTATCGTTTTATGTGCAGAGACCCCGCACTTGTAAAGACACTACTCGTAAATCTCTTTGTGAACACAAAACAATTGTAAACTTACTCAAAAGTAGAAATTTCCTTTGTGAATCAGGCCCCTCAGCTTTAGGGAGCAGTTGAAGACTAGTTGGCTTTGTTATGCTGTGTTACTATAGTAGCAGATACGCACTGGGAAGCCTTAGCCTGGGTCAGCCAAGTGTGGTAGAAATCATAACATAACATAACACAACATAAAATTGGACAGTTATACTCAGCAAGCCATGACAGAATGATTGAATGAATGAACGAACACCTGAATGAACAAACAGACAAATGAATGCATGAATGAATGGCACCAAAAGTGGGTTAGAAAAGAAAATTGCCCCAGCCAACCCTGAGAGAAAAGGTCAGTCTTTATAGATTTTTGAACTAATTAGAAATCTTTCAGCAGCCAAAGACAGGGGGGTGTTCAAGCACAGTGATCTATCCAAGTGCCCAGAGAGCAAACATTAGTTGAATTAGTCTGAATTTGATTTGTGAATGTACTCCTAAGGCTCTGAGATGAGTATGAACAATAGAATCTTCTTCAAAACTCGCAGTTGAAGAAAGCATGAAGAAAAGACGGAGTTGACTTGTGGAACGAGGGTGATCCCTCAATCGATAATGAAACACTAAGATATTTAGCTTCTCAGCAGGGATCAGTGCCAGACACAAAGTAGGAAGCCAAAGGGACAGTGGCCTTGGGTATTGTTACCTAGTAATAAAACTTCAGTCTTGGACCCATTAAAACTCAAAGAAGTGGCTGAAAGACACTCTCTTAGTCCCCTGAATGACCAAACACGTTCATGTCTGCATCCTGTGCTCTGTACACCTGTTAATATTAGGTAGTTACTGGGATTTAGTCTATGTTACAGGGGCATTTTTCCAGAGTGTGCTCCCTTAGTTATACAGACATTCAAGATGTCCTCTTAACTTGTACACATGTCCACTCATTATTCCCAAATACACAAGCAGAGTTGCAAGTAGCATGGCTGGATTCCATCAATTAGCTCAATTCCCACAAGTCATAAGCTGTGTAGAGGTCCCCCTATATTGATATGTCCCTTACCAGGAATAGAAAATGATTATAGGAACAGAACAAAACAGCTTTCCCTAAACATATAGGTAGTATACAACTTTGATCATGTAATTGCACACCTTGTGGCACACTACGATGGGAACACCAATGATGAATCTTACATATTTAGTTAGAATGTTTTGTATGACCATCAAACCATGGGAGACCTCAGAGATGGGTCCCTGTTAGGTAAGAATGTGCATACTCATTGAACATGATATATTCATACATCACCTTGATGTCATCAATACGAATAAATCTTGTAGTTGACTGCATATGCAAACCAGTCTTGGATCCTAATATCATACCAGCATCCAAAGTGCAGGAAGATCTCTGGTACACCCGCAAAATCAAGATGTTTATATACACAATTCTTGCATATAAATCAAGAAATCTGCAGTTTCATCATGGTGTGAGCAAATGTATCAAACACATAGAAAATAAACATCGCTATTATTCAGCATTCTCTATGCTAATGTCACCTAGAGATATTCAAATAAGTAAAATATGAAACATTGACAAGAAAACTTTCTTCAAGTCGATAGGCCCAGTGTAGAAATGAAAGATGTGGTTATAAGGAACAATTTTATATCCTTACCATGGAAAGTTCATCTTGAGCAAAAGAATACAGCAATTAAAATAAACTAATATGACCTCAACTAGAGTGTATGCTGTGGAGCCTGTGGAAGAGGATGTGCACAGAGGAGGGAAGCAGAAGTGAGGGCCAGACATGGTACCCATCTAGTACAAGATGGGTTTACTTTCTACACAGAAATGTAAATATTTAAAATACTTGCACAAAAGTCGTCAAGAAGGAGGATGTGGAACATTATACATAGACCAGCATGGTCTGTCGAAGGGAACACCTTTGGCATGCTGAAAGACAGAGTTCCTTGAATTCACAAAGATAGATGAACACTGCTGGATTCACCAGAAACCTCATTGAAAATCATAGCATGTTGTGTTCTAGTGCACAACATTGCAACAAGGAGACACCTCCCTAATGAAGCAGAGGAAGACAAATTTAAAAATGATGATACCCCAGCCCCCTTGGCATGCACACACAGGTCTGAGGATGCTGGAGCAGCTGAAGGAAAATGTTACTGGACTGATGTCACCACCGATCAGTCCGGTGTAAGTATTGTATACTCAGTACAGTCATATGAAATGTTCATGTACATGGAGTAAATGTATGGGGAATATTTCTATTTATTTACAGTTTGTAGAATTATAATAAACAAAACAGCAGCCAGTCTTGGATAGTACCCAATGATGTCTTTGCACTAAGAGTACAACAAAAACAAAAATTATATTACAGCACATGTAGTAATCATATTTATGAAAAACGCAGGACGTTTTTTCTCCCTCTGTCTACACCATTTCTCCTATGCCTGCTCCATTGCCCTCACTAATGTGGCTCCTGATGAGCCATATGCCGAACATCACAGCACCTGAGACAGTACTTAGACTCAAGGCCTCTTCGCTTTCAGCCAGTACATGAAACACACAAAAGGAGATGGGAGGCTGCTTGCAATAAGTCTAACAACTGGCAATAGTTCAGGGCAGCACTCCAACCCATCATTCTTATGCTCACCATGCCACCTGTTTGGACACGGTCATATGCAAATCAGTCTAGACCTTGCTCAATGGAAACAGTCCAGCCCGAAATGCCAAGAAAGGTCCTTCCTGAACAAGAAAACAAGCTACACAGGACTGGTTTCACTCTAGTTATGGGCTTTACCGCCAGGTTCAGCTTGGTTCCAGTGACACAGTGAGCATAGGACCCGTGTCTGGACATACCCATGCCACTTAGGGAAATACATGAAACACACAAAAGGTGATGAGTGGCTGCTTGCAATAAGTCTAACCACAAGCAATAGCTTGGGGTAGCACTCTAACCCAATGTTGTTTTGATCACCATGCCACCTCAGTTTGGAACCAACTATATGCAAATTAGTCTTGACCCTCCTCTAATGGGAACAGTCCAGCCTGAACTGCCAAACTAGCTCCTCCCTGAACCTAAACGCAAATAAAACAGGACCAGTTTCACCCTATTTGTGGGCTCATCAGCCAGGAACAACTTGGTTCTAGTGACACAGTGAGCACGGACCAACATCTGGGCATAGCCACACCACTTACAGTGGTACATGAAACACACAAAAAGTGATGGTAGACTACTTGCAGTAAGTCTAACCACTGGCAATAGCTCAAGGATAGCACTCCAATTCCTTGTTCTTTTGCTCACCATGCCACCTCGATTTGGACCCAGCTATATGCAAATAAGTCTTGACCCTGCTCCAGTGAGAACAGTCTAGCCCAAACTACCAAACTAGGTCATCCCTGAACCAGAACACAAGTGCTCAAGTTGCTTTCAGGAGATGTTTCCTGTTTTATGCTGGCTATGTAATCTTCCTGCAGCCCTCCCATTACACATTTTCACCAGAGCCCTGTGAAATGTCCCATTGCAAATTTAGGTCAAAGAGGGATGAGATGGCACATCTATTACTCTGGGGAACCTATCCATGAATCTAATAAGCTACCAAGTCCCTAAGGTGAGATTGTTGGCACCTCCAGCCAAGAAATGTATCATGCAGTTACCCATACAGTGAAATGACTGTCTCTGTGGTTGTTTTGATTTGTGTGGCCAGGGATTTCTGTCCATCATCCATGACCCCCTAATATTACCTTAATTCTTTTATCCAGAACCCTGCATTTTTGTCCAGCAGATGAGTGGTCTTCAGTTGTCGGCACAGAGCCATCGACATTGATGAATCTAATGCCCTAAATGCTCTGGTGATAGGAACACCTCTCTGTCCCTCCTCATCCACATTTGGCCCTTGCCCTGATAGGGGCTTTGTTTTGTCCCAGTTACCTCTGGTGATGAAGATGTGAATTCCTAGTTGTATGTGTTTTTGGAAGTAGGGGCTGCTGTTGTACTGAAGTTGTTATATGACTGCAATGCTTATTCTGATGCTGTTGTGCAGTGGGCTTTTGTGGTTGATTTACTATGGAAGGTGCCATGCTGGTATTCACATGTCTGCCTCCTCTTATTCAGGCTCCATTGTGACTTGGACTGCTAAGGATAATTTTTCAACAAACTTGCATTGTTTGAAATACACCACTCCCCTAACATATCAAGATTAACATTGAAACCTTCAATGTCGTTTTTCTGTCTTCTTCTGGGACTCTTGATTTTCCAAGGTGGAAGTTGGTTCCATTTGTATTGTGGGAGCCTGGTTCTGTGCCTCCAGTCTGTGAGATCTCTTGGTAAGAAATGTGCTCCTGATCCTGTGCTTCCTTGTTCTTGCTGGTTGCAATAGCATCACTCAGTTTCAAAGCAACATTTGAAATTTGAAACAGACAATTCACAGTTTGTGACTATTACGGAACTGCAATATGGGAATCTGTAAATAGTGAATAAAAATATTAAGAAAATTAATTTAACACAATGTGGGAAACACAGATTTGTATGATACCTCGGGTTCTTAGTCACTAAGGGGCATATGTATGAAACAACATTTTAGTCGCAAACGCTCCGAATCGCAAAAAACAGCGTTTGCGACTAAATTTTCGCAATTTCATATGTATGACACACATTCCCAGTGCAAAATAAGAAATCGCTAAATTTGCGATTTCTTAGGCTGCGAAACTCCAAAATTGTGATAAAGCTTGCGATTTCTTAAATTGCGATATTCTCAATTTGCGAAAACCGTAAAAAGGATATAACAAAAAAAGAAATCGCAAGCAAATGTATGAAAAACTCGCTAATTGCGAAATCACGAAATTCGCTAATTAAGAAATCGCAATTAACACCAAGTGCATGCAGGTGGTAAACAGGTGCATGGTACTTAAACCACCCCACAATGCAACAGAACCTTCCACAATGGCAGCACTGTTTGTGATAGCCAGGAGGCTGCGTATTCGGGCTCTTGCACAGAGGAGAATGAGACAGGAACGTATATTCAGGCTGCGCATCATTCTGTTCCAGCACACTGAAGAGGACATCCATGACAAGTACAGGCTGCACCCACAGACCATATTGGACCTGATTGATTAGCTGAAACCCTATTTGCAACACCCTACACGCAGGACACAAACAATTCCCACACATGTGCAGGTCCTGTGCTCCCTGCACCTCCTGGCGTCAGGGAGTTTTCAACGGGTCATAGCGGAGGTTGGTGTGGTGTCACAGAGTGCACTTTCGCGCTTTTTCCATGCCTTCCTCGATGCAATGCTACAGAGGCTAGCACATCACATATACTTCCCCACCACCCAACAGGCATTACAGCAAACAAAACTTGACTTCTACCAGATTGCACGTTTCCCCCACGTCATTGGCTGCATCGATGGGACCCATGTGGCCATCACACCCCCATCAGCAACTGAATATGTCTACAGAAACCGTAAATGCTACCATTCCCTCAATATACAGATTGTGTGCAACACAAAGTATATCATCAATGACATTGTACCCAAATACCCTGGCAGTACACATGACTCTTTCATCTTTAGACACAGTGGAATACACAGACGTCTGAGTGCTGGAGAGTTTGGGGAGGGATACCTGCTATGTAAATACATGGCACACATCCATACATCCACTACATCACTGGAGGGTGGGGACAGTGACTTACCTATTGTGTGTATCCCTGCAGGTGACAGTTCCTATGCAGTGCGGGACTTCATCCTGACCCCGTATCTGGATCCAGCCAATGCAAGTGAGAGGAGATACAACAGGGCACACAGATCTACACGGTGCGTCATTGAGCATACGTTTGGAATCCTAAAGAGCCGGTTCCGGTGCCTGCATAAAAGTGGAGGCGCACTGCAATACAGCCCTGAGACCTGCTGTAAAATCGTGGCAAACTGTGCAATGCTCCATAACATGGCTATGAGGAAAGGCACCACAATTGATGTGACCGATACAGACACATTGGATAACGTTTGCCCTGATCCCCCTGGAAGACCAGCATCAGGAGTCGGGGCAGCTGCTGGACGCCAGAGACGGACTGAGATCACACAAAACTACTTCTAGGTGAGTAATGATGACATGAGACAAAAAATGATTCTAATGTGTGCTGTGTTTATTCATACTTCACAATCATTAAGTGTTGCGGTACCCAGCACATGTTATGCACACAGTGCAGGTACGGTACAAGTAACTGTGCAATCTGCATTGTTGGGTTACATCACCCTTTTTTGCTAAATTGTCACTGGACAGTTCACCTCCTTAGGTGACGCATTGGTGGTGTTTGGCGTCCAGGCTGAGTGCCCTCCGTGGTGTTCCTGGGTCCTGCACCCTGTCTGGAACTGCGCCGTCTTGCTCCAGGCAATGTAGGAGTGATGCTGCTCCTACTGGAGGTTTCCTCACTCTCGCCAGAGGCCATGAGAGCGGTGCCACCTGAGTTGGCTGTCTGCATCTGCTCCACTGCACTGGTTACCTGTGCTAGCCCTCTTGCTATGTCCTGACAGCAGTGCAACATTTCCACCTGCATGGTGATGCTTCTATGTGTCAGGTTGCTGGTGGTGGTGCAGAGGCGGTTCACGGCCTTAGTATACGTGTGCAGTCGTGCATTGGCACGTCGGGCAGCCCTGTAACTGGCGTCTTGGTTGTGCCACAGAGTGTCACAGAGGTCACGTATGGCCCCTGCCATGGCCATGAAGCCCTCCCCCATGTTTCGCTGATTTCTGTTGAGACTGCATAGCTGCCTATTTATTGAGCGCAATGATTTACATTGCAGGCGCTGTACCTGCAGCATGCTGCGTTCCAGCCCAGAAAATATGGTGTCCTCCGCTTCAGTGGCAGTGCTGCTCCTGGGCCTTGACCTGCGTCTTTCCAGGGATGGAATGCTCGGCCTTGGTGTGTCCTGACTCAGCATGTGTGACACACCCTGACTCCCCTCTCTTCTGTCACTGTCCTCCCATGTGGCCTGTATGTCATCCTCAAATGGAGGCAGTGGGGGCACATGTGTGCGCTTCCTGCGCAGGATTGGTGTGTGCTCCGTATCATCACTGGAGTCCCCATCGTCATGATGCTCCTCAGGATGTTCTGGCTCCTCTCCCTCTGCACTGTCATCACGTGCCCTGGATTGTGCTGTGGATGTAAAGGCGACTACATGAGTTTGTGTCTTTGTCTGCAATTTGTACTCAATAAAGTTTCTACAGTTTGTCTCGGCTAACTTCTGACCCTGTATCATTCACTTATCCCCAACCCACATGTTGCATTAGATTTCCTATGTCTCATGGACACACTGTCAGACAGATTACTACAAGTTCCATGATGCATTGCTGGGTGTGGTGCAAGACTTGGACTGGAATGACATTTTTTGTGTATATTTTGCGCATTTGGGGAAGTGTGCATGGAATGGGGATCAGTGCAGATTGATTTGGCATGCATCTTACCTTGGCTGCTGGATGCAGGGTCGGAGCTGTCAATGTCAGCCACACCACCGACGCTCTCAGGCAGGAGAGTGGACTCAACAAGCTCCTCGTGGGGTGTTGGCTGTGCTGCTGTGGATGGTCCTCCCCCGGTCTTGTTTGCATCCTTTAGTCTGGCTGCCACCCTCTCCTTCGACCTCTGCCGCATATCGTACCATTGCTTGCGCAATTCCTCGATAGTGCGATTCGTCACACCCACAGCGTTCACCTTCTGTTGAATCTCCAGCCAGATTTTGCGTTTCCTCGCTTCTGGGACTCACAGTGCCTTTTTCCCAAATAGGAGCTCATGGCTGCAAACCATCTCCTCTATGAGGACCTCCTGCTCCTTGTCAGAGAACTTGTGCTTTCTCTTTCTCTGCCTCCTTACCCTCATGTTGCTTGTGGGACTCCATTTGGGTTTGTTCTCTCCTGGGATGCCTCCTCACACTCTCCAAACAGCCTCTGGGTGTGGCTCAGGTAAGCAGGTGCAGGAAATCACTCCCACTTCCTGGTTGTGATGTCATCAGGCTGCACCTATATTGCAGATTCCCGTTTTTGCAATTTCTTAATTTGCGAATTTCGCAATTAAGGAATTAAGGACTTTTTTGCGATTATTAAGAAATCGCTAATCATTTGCGATTTTTTTTTTACATACCGATTTGCGAATCTCAAATTGCAAATCGCAAAATATCGCAATTTGAGATTCGCAAAACGGGACTTTCATACATATGCCCCTAAATCATATATCCTTTTACAGATTTAAAACCTGATCAAACTGTTTTGTAAACACATCATATTTCTAAAGTAATAACAGGGGTAAAGGGTAAATTTAACTTAGTGGCAGGAATGGGAGATGAGGTGAAGTGTTGTGAGGCATGACATGGCCCGTGCCCAGTCTCCATTTTAGTTTCACTTTTTAGCATGACATAATTTTTCTACGTGTGACTTTTAACATGCCTTGCACTTAGACGATAATGTATTGAGAAATCATTCTACACATTGTAATTTCTTAGCAAACTTTATTATCATGTTATTAGTACACTCTGTTAAGGCTAGAGTACAAGAAAACATGATACCCTTGTCAGGCTATAGATGGCTCTTCAGCTCTAGACTAACCATAGCAACAGCACTGCACCTTTGATACAGTGCGATTGGAACAGTGTTTTTATTATATTAACAGGCTCTGTGCCACATTGGAGAGAGGAACACTTTGGCACGGATTGTCCTGGATGGAACACGCTGTGACTGAGATGCAGTCCAGCTGACTCTGATCCCTATCCTGCTACGATCGATTGCCTGTTCTGCACAGGTCGGCATCTTGATACATCACACTTAGGTACAGGGAGTAAGGCTATCCTGAGGAATCATGCAGAGGGTGCTCCCGCTATGCTCTCCATAGTATAGGTAGTGTAGCTAGGAGTATAATCATAGTATGTCATAATGGTTGAACTGTTTATCTTTTTCACCAATCTTATAATGCTGGTTACAATTCTCTGTTTCTCATGCCTAATAACTGCAGCACACTGTAAATATGCAAGAATGTGACTGTTCTGATAAATGTTTTAAAACCTAATTCATATCTTTCTTGTGTTACCTTGGGTATGCAAAAGTAAACCAATGAAAGGGTAGATCTGTTTTCCACGATTCCTTGAGCAATACAAGAGTGCTCATGTTCGAGGTTAATGATGCCATCTGTTACCCTGGTAAGGTTAGGGGTCCAGATGTGGCACTGTGAGCTAGCTATGAACCCGGCCAATATTTTCTGATGAATACGTGTGAACAGAGTTTACGTAGTTTGAAGTCTATGTTGTCCAGATACACAGTCCTACTATATTCGCAGGAAACTTATAACAGACTACAGATTTGAGTCATCTTTAACTCCCTCTCAACTTTACCTTTTTGGGGAATATCATTGTTTTGTTTTGCTTTTCTTTGTTGCCATATGATTTTGTTTGTGTGGATGTATGATAATGAATAAGATAGCTCATGATTTGGGGTGTGTTGGTATATGGTTTTGGTTGAGTGGACATGGGATGGCAGTGATTTTGCTGTATGATGAATGTTTTGGTATATCATGCCGGCTGTCAAGATGTATGGTCGTGAGTGTGTTTACATACTTTGCTAGGTGTAATGCTGTACTGGAAGTGGCATGGCAACACATGTTGGATATTTGGACATTTGATAGTGAGTGCATTGGCATGTGATGGTGGGCATTTTGGCATGCGATCATGTGTGTATGTTGGCATATTATGTTGGTAAATAATTTTGGTGTGTGATAGGTATATCGGCATATGATGGTGGTTGTTTTGGTGCTTGATAATAATGGGTGTGAATACATGAAGGTGGGTTTGATGTATGATAGTGAATGTGTTAGCATATGATGTTTCTTGTGTGAACGTATGATTGTGAGTGTGTTGATGTATGATGGCAGTTGAATGAAAGCATGATGATGAGTGCATTGGAGTGTCATATCATATGTGTTGATGTATGATGTTGATGTGCAGATGTTTGATAGTAATTGTGTTGCCATAAGATATTAATTGCTTGTAAATATAATGGTGGGTGTATTGATATGTGATGTTGACTGTCTGGATGTATGATGATGGTGTGTTGAAGTATGATGTTGGTTGTGTCACTACATAAAGGTGGGTGTGTGGGAGTATGATGTTGAATGAGTGGACGCATGAAGGTTGGTCTGCTTGTAAAGGATGGTAGTTGTGCTGGCATATTTCATTGGCTGTTTCAACATGTGATGATAGCTGTGGTGGCGTATGATGGTAGTGTTGTAAGTGGTGTTAATGGTGGTGGAGGTGATGGTAATTGTTGTTTTAATGGTGGAAGTAATGGTGATGCCAATGGTGGAAGCTGTAGTAATAGTGGTAATGCTGGTAGTGGTAATTATGGAGTTGGTAATGGTGGAATTATTGGTGGTGATTAAGCTAGGGATAATGATGGATATAATGGTGGTAGTGATAGTTGTGTTAATGTGATGATAGTGGCACTAAAACTGGTGATAAAGGTGGCAGTGGTGCTGATGCAGTATTATTGGTAATGGCTATGATTGTGGTGGCCTTGGTAACAAAGGTGATGATGGTAGTATTGTTATGGCCTTATTGCGACTACAGCACTCCATTGGACCGCTGCAGCCATGTTGGCGGTCTGTGGAGAGCCAGACTGGCGGTTCACTCACAATATTCTGACTATGGAGGTCAGACTTGACATTCCATGCCCTGCAGGAACTTCCTTTGATGCACCCATCGCAGTGCTTATTTCAAAGGCACCGCAGTGTGGCCGTCAAGGAACTACCTGCCAGAGACTTTAAAAGTCGTGCTCCGGCGGGCGGTCTATTTTGGCTTTGACAGTCTCAGAGCCGGGCAGCAGTGTGGTGGCCCGCTTTGCGACTGCCAAAGTCAAAATAAGGCCCTTAGTGATAATGGTGGTAATAATAATGACAGTGGTGGCATTGGTGGTTGTAATGATGGCAGCGAAGATGGTAGTACTAATGGTGGTGGAGGTAATTGTGGTGGTGTTAATGAAGGTTGTAACAGAAGTGGTGGTAATTGTGGTTTGGTAATAGTGGTACTGCTGGTGGTGGTTGCAATGATAGTGGTTATCTTGGTGGTAGCTGTCATGGGGTGATGGGTGACGGTGCTGGTAGTAATGTTGCTAATAGTGGTAAAAAGAAAAGAAGGGGATAGAGGCATCAAATGTCCCACCCCATGAGCTAATATGTGGGAATTACCCTTCAGGATGCTTTAATAAAAGAGGTAAAAGTTCCAGGGTTCATCCTACAAAATATGGGCATGTTCAAGATGGCAAAAGTCTTCAGCCACACTAAATTGGGGCTCTGAAGGCTAGGGATGGGGAGTGTACTATGGTAATTCCAGGGTCCTCCCACATCCAACAATACAATTCAGTTTCTTGGCAGTCCCTGTACCCCAAACAAACTCAGAGACAAACGTCTGGTAAGGCAAAGCTGAGCTTTACCCACAAATTGTTTTAGCATTCTGTTTCCCTTCTTTCAAGTGTGCCCTTAATGCCATATGAAAAAACCCCAGCTGACCTGTTGAGCAGTTGTTGACACTCCAGCAGGATCTGACACTGTGAAGTCAACAAGAGGCCTACTGTGATAAACGCTGGTCTGGCTGAGAGGATAATAGAATGGTGTTGGCCTCAGTGTTGGATACATCTGATTGTGAGTGGGTGAGTCTCTTTGAAGGTAGTCTATTCCTTGGGCCCAGCCCACATGCCATCCTCCCCACACCCAACAAGATCTGGGACAAAGTTCACACCTTATTCACGCCTATTGAAATGCTAGTTACTGGCAGGCAGAAGCTGTAGAGCCAAACACACTAAAGATACATAAGGATTTGAAAGCCTGACCTAACCATAACTAAAGAGTCACCATTTATTGATAGTTAGGTCTGAGATTCCACAGGAAAGGTAATTATTTTCTTAATAACTTTGGTGCAGCCCATCAAATCTATACAAAATTTCCAAGAAAACATTAATTCACTTTCAGTCCTTCATGGCAAGTTTCATGCTGATTCATTGAACAGGGGCCAAATAAATAGGGAGGTCTCAAAAGTTTTACAATTTAATTCCCATTGCATTCTTTCACATAAACAAATGGCATAATGAAATTACATCACAATTTGCATGAAGATAGAATCAAACTCATGAATTGTCTTTTTCTTTGTTTAGTCTAAATTCATTCAGTGGCTTCCCCGAAAAGACCATTTAAAAGGGTTTCTGGACTTTTAAGCCACAGAGGTTATACGTCACTAGTTTTCCTGACCTTCACAGCTCCAACATTGAAAAAATACATTGGTCTGTTTGGCCGAGGGAGCTTTTTCCTTTGTTGGCCATTTCAGTACCACAGATCCAAAGACAGGTCTGAGGTGCAGATTTGATCAGATTACCTGGTTGCAACATAGGGAGAAGGCCTTGTGGCTGTCCTTACAGCATGCAGTGACTCAGTTACTGCCCTCTGAAGAATAAAAGGAAAGGCAATATAAGGAGACAGGGTGAGCAAACAAACACTGACCCCCAGTCCTATGTGAGGGGCCCGAAGAAACCAGGGTTTTGCAGAGCTTGTCTGGGATCCAGAGCTCCAGGACAAGTTTTGCAGTCTTCTTGCGCTAATTCAGAGCAACCTTCACAGGTGGCTGTTGGTTTGTTGTTGATTTGCACCTCTGGTTCTGGAACTGCAGATCGACCACTGGTCCCTGAAGTTTGTGTTTGGAACAAAAGACCAAAAATAGAACTAAACAATTTAAGCGATTTAAAAAAGCAGAAAGAAAGGCCTGACTATAGACAATACTTTAGAATTCATGATTTATGATTAGGAGCACAGTCCATAACTTACACAGCAGCAATGCAATCCATAACTCTCACACCAAGTGCAATGCTTACGACCTCACACTATTTATAACAATAAATAACAGCACCTAGAAGCAAAATGTTATCAAACAACAGCACATAGTCAAACCAGCTAATGATACTACATTTATATGTAACTCTGTCATAGTGGTAAGGGTAATCTTATATGTACTCCCACCGGTAAGATGATTTACAGCATTTGTCATTTTATCTCTTTAATTAAGAGTGAAGTCATGATGAGCATTACAGTGTCAGTTACAACATGTGCAATTAATAGTTTTTTATTTTAATTCATAGCCATGACTACACTTTAACTGTATTTTAAGGATTTTTTTTTTGTTTTTTTAAAAACATTTTTTTGGTGCTATATAAATTAAGCTAACCATAACTTCACTTTAACTTGCTTGTACAAGATTGATATCCAGCAGGATGGATGTGGCTGCCACAGATACAAACGTCTATGCAATGTATGAGTTATTCCTCCTGAAAAAGGGGGAAAACATGCACTCAGCATAAAGGACCATATTCTGCAAGGGGGAGCCTCTGTGTTTCATTATGCATAAAGTAATGAGCTTTGTCCCACCCATATTTGCAAATCTCTCCCCAGCCTGTTTGGAAGACAAAGGGGGGATTTAAAGAAAAAAAGGGTTTCAACCTCTAGCCTGGCCACAAAGGCAGGGACAAAACAAATGAAGCCTCTCTGACCTGGTCTATCGGCCAGGGAGCTAGCTATTCCATGGCCTGCATTGCCCAAGGACACGGGTTGGAGGAGTGGTTGGGTTCTTCACTCTACTTCCTTGCTCAAGGGCCAGGATGAGGTGCGATATACAGATAGGGTTCTGATTGACCTAAGCAGGAGGGCAATATTTAACCCTTACATAGTGGAAACTATGTAAGGGTTAAGTTAGCTGCAATACAACCCCTCCGTCATGTTACCACACTGTCAAAACTGCTTTGCCAATATGTTGGAGAATTTGTTACACAAAACTAACTTGCCCAGAGGTGAGGGTTTGACTCCCTACTTACTCCCACATTGTCTAATGGCAGCGAAGGTGTCCTGTGCTTACAGTGCATTGGAACCAAGCTGCACTTGAGTGAAGAGCCTCAACTATGACAAAATCTGTCATGGGTTGCTTGTAATCAGAGAGGACTTGACTAGCCAGTTCAGGATGGACTGTTCCAACTGAAGAATGATCAAGGCTGATTTGCATATGGCTGGCTCTAATCTGAGGTGGCATTGTGGGCAAAAGAATGATGGGTTAAAATGCTGTCCAAGCGATTTACAGTGGTTAGACTATTTTCAGGGATTCCTCTCATCACTTTTTGTGTGCTTGAGAGTAGGAGATTACTACTTGCCTGCATTGCCATTGTACATCTGTGAATTTTCTCCCCTTCCCTCTACCCTACACAGAGGCTAATTTGGTCCACCAAGTGCTGCAGGCAAGGATTTGTGGAGCATATCACAACTGCCTTTGCACCATGCTTGCAACTGAATATAAGGTGTCGCGAAGCGGGTAGCTGTCCCATTTGTCAGTGGCCCACATCAATGTGTGAACGAAGAAGGAGAATGGCAGCACTCATCACCTCTAGGGCAAGCAAAGGAGAGGGACTATACTCATGAACCTGAACCCTTGGGTAAAGCAGAGTATCAGATTTAAAAAAATACATCCTCTGCACTTTGTTATGACAGGAGAAGGGATGCACCTACTACCAATGCACTTCAATAAGGCTGGAAGAAGTTACTTACAAACTCAAACCCCTGCTCTTAGACAAGGTGGAGGGTCCAAAGCTCCTAATGCATTCTCACTATTGGTGAAGGCAGGGCAATAGTGCAATATCAAAAATATATTTTTAAAAGGCTGGGAAGGGGGTTTCCTCTACCGTCTACCTGCCTTGAACAAGTCTCAGGTACTGTATAATCCTTCTGGAAACCCAAGGCCTACGGCCGAGTCTGGCGGTCTTCCAACCGCCAAACTCGCAGTGGCGGTCCACTATCCACCGCATTACGACCTCAAAAATCGTTGTGGCAGAGGACCTCCGGCTTCCCCATTGAACAGTCATTTCCTGACAGCGGCGTAGAGGCGTCACAGCGTAAGATGCTCAGGGGGACTGGTGCAGTCCAGCTGAGCATATTATAAGTTGCGCCACCGCCAGTCATTTCATGGTGGGAGCCCCACCATGAAAAGGCTGGTGGCGGAGGAACGAAGGGGGCCCTACAGGATCCCTATCACCCCCATGGGGATATATTCAGGGGGCACAATATGTGCCCCCCTGTTTTTATTCCCCAATGTTCCAGGACGGCATGGACGTCACAGATAATGCTGTCTTGAAACTTTGTCCAGTTCCAATTGTAGGGCCTGTTTTCCAGGCACCACCATGGGAAAGATGAAGGACCATCCATCTGCCTTACACAAGTTCAACATGTAAAAAAGCGGGTGGTCCTTGCGTGGCTTTGGTGCCGCAGTGCCGACGGGGAGCCGGTGCAACTGCGCCAAAGTCGTAATCAGGCTCTTAGAGAGACATGGCAAGAGTGACACAGATGGGGTAAAAGGACTGGGACAAAGGGGCAGTTATAGAAACAGGGGAACAGGGACCTGGGGAGGAAGAGGAGCATGAAAAGAGAATGAACACAAACAGTATACCAAGGAAAATGAGAGGTGCAAAGATATAAGTAGCCCGTAGTGACAGGGACGGACACAGACAGAATAGAGAAAAAGACACAGAGAGGCAAAATGGACAGGGATGGAGTAATACAGTCATTGACAAAGGAGCAAGAAGGAGGCCAAGGGTAGTGGAGAGCAGGAGCAGAGGAGCAACAAATAAAGATTCAGCAGAGCAGGTACAGATGCATACGGTCAAGGGGACAAGAATGGAGAGGGGGACAGAGAGTGGAACAAGGGAACAAATACATGGTCAGATATAGGGAAAGAGAGGAAGAGGCACAGTAGAAGTGAGAGGGGATCTGTGAACAGGACACCCAAACACCAACTAGTCAGTATGGTGGGATTAGGAGATTAAGAGAAGGTAGAGTCATAACATTCGAATTTCATGTCTTTTTAATTGTTATGCTTACCTTAACTACATTTTAACTTTAGCAGGCTAATTCTTAGCACTGTTTCAGAAGGCTATAGGCAACATTGGCTAATTGAGGCTTTGTCTCCCAAGTCATGGAACCTCTCCACACTCAAATATAGCACATGCTACACTGCATATCGGAAGATACATTACATATAAAATATGTGGGAACTTTCCTTGCACAAAATTCATCAGCCTGAAAACCCCCAATTCACAGAAATCCGTGAAATATTTACAATATTACGTATATATAACTTCATAATCATAGCTTCTGCCGAGCTTCTCGACTGCCCATTGTTTAGTAAGTAACCTCTTCGTAAATGCTAAAGCAAAACAGAAACATTCAAATTGGAATCAGGATGTTTTTTTGACTGAGCATTGCAGGAGCAGCTGAAACTATCTTTGAGACTAGCAGTTTCTCATTGTTTTATTCACAGCTTAATTCTAATAACGCCAAACAGTCTAAGTTTATTCATGGCCCATTGTTCACTCTGCCTTGCTGTCACTAGGTTCAACAATATCTGATTTCCATAGTCAGAATGTGTTTTTAGGTCGAGCCTAGCGTTGCAGCGCAGGCACTGCTTGCTTTGCGAGGAATGCAGTATTAAGTATGGCTTGGAAGCTCCGTATAAGCTCTGCCCACTCTCCGCCCATCTTTTTTATTGGCTTAGATCCTAAATGCTGCCTTCCTATTGGTTTTAGCCTTGTTAGTCCCTCCTCTGACGGCCATGTCGTCATTAGTATAATTACATGGCTACTGGCCCCATTACTTTCAACCCTATTTTGTTCCCGTGGCTCCCCCTTCACCTCCCGTAGTCCGTGACCCACCCACTTCCAGGACCAGCACGCCCGGAGGCGCATAAATTGCGGCAGTTCCCACTAAGGAGTGGGAACCTTTTCCAAAGCTAAACGGGCCGAGGAGGGGATTAGGCGGACATACCTTCTTTCACCTACTGCTGGGGCCCTGACGCTGTTTGTTCCTCCCGCCGCTGGTGATTGCCAGCTTCACGGCTGCTGTGGGGGGGGACTACAGTTCCCAGCAAGCCCTGCGCCAACATCCTGTACCGCCCACCCACTTCCAGGACCAGCGCGCCCGGAGGCGCATAAATTGCGGCAGTTCCCACTAAGGAGTGGGAACCTTTTCCAAAGCTAAACGGGCCGAGGAGGGGATTAGGCGGACATACCTTCTTTCACCTGCTGCTGGGGCCCTGACGCTGTTTGTTCCTCCCGCCGCCGGTGAGTGCCAGCTTCACGGCTGCTGTGGGGGGGGACTACAGTTCCCAGCAAGCCCTGCGCCAACATCCTGTACCGCCCACCCACTTCCAGGACCAGCGCGCTCGGAGGCGCAAAAATTGCGGCAGCTCCCTCCGTGACGCGGACGCGCGCCGACGCCGGGCGAAGCCCGGGCAAAAGGTGGGCCATCTGTGGCCGTCCGGGGCTGGCCGCAGCTGGGCTGGGCCACCTCCCTTGATCTTTCACCAGGAAGTTTGATTCTTGCAATTGATGGTGAAAAGTTTGCTTGCTAGGAAAGCGGTGTATCATATAGCTTAATTATAAGTGATAACGTAAGGATGGGCAAAAATACACCTATGTCAACTCGCTCCACTGCAAGGAAAAAAGTACAACTAACAACTCCATTACCAAGCCTGACTGCAATAGACAGGATGTTACAAAAAACTATAGGGGTTGTTGTCAATGCAATCGAGAGCACAGAGAGGCGTCTCTCATTACCTTCTAGTATGTGTTTCCCAACTCAACATATTCAAGATAATATAACACACATGAATACTACCTTGAATACGGCGTACTCGCAGGAATCAATTCTTATGGACTCATATGCGGATTTTCCTGTCAAAGATTCTAATTGTGTTATCATTTCGCAAGCTACACCCCCTGCTGAGTTCCTACGTCGGGAAAATAGGCTGTCTCTTACTCCCAACTTACGGCCAAATGAGGAATCTCCCATTTTAATCAATGTGCCAGACAATTTGGAGGAGCCAATTAATTGTACAAATAATGATATTAATACAGTAGGAAAAATATATAATGCGATTTCCCCACAAAGTTTACATGGGAAAGGCTCAAAAACTAAAGTTGTATCGAACAGGAATTTGCGTATTGTAACTAAAAATAGAGGAAAATCAAAAGGTAAACAGAAGAAAATAGTATCGATTTCTCTAAAAGAAAAAGGGGAGAAAAGTAAGCCACAACTTAGCACAGAAACGCATAGTAATAATGACGGGCATACTGCGCAACAAGGAACATCATTGCTAGACTTGGTGGATCTTATGACTAAAATTGAGCAGTTAATGACATCACTTATTTTGCCAGTAGTAGGAAGACTAAAAGTACTTGTAGAAAAAGTAGTGGGTCTAGAAAAGCAGGGAGTTGCTAACTCTGACACACTGAAGTATCTGAGTATATTAATTAAGCCTATAGCTACCTCTAATTCTAGAATATCTGATTATGTTGTTAGTGATGTCTCAAAGCCAGCCGAAACTACAATACCAGTGGCAAACTGTGATAAGGGCCGTGTACTTCATACCACACCCATAGGGACTAAATTGTCAATCCATAGGGACTCTGGACAAGAAGGAGCAGAGAGGGAGATAGGTAGGGGACCCATAGGTGAGGAAGGTACAACAGACTTGATTGCAATCAATCGAGATAAGGTTACAAATACCTATGACAAGGCCAAACATATACATATTGATCTCCCCCCCCCCCCAGTCAATTCCTTATACAGTGGTGTTGGCAGGGGTGCCAGAGCTGAGTAATGGAAAGGGAGAAAACTATCAAGAACTTAAGAATAAGGTAATGTACTGGCTGAATCATAACAGACCCTTACCTGGACAAACACAAGTTGAGATTCTAAATGTTAGGAGAGTACAGTGGATTGGTCATAGGCAAAAAGACTTACCTGGAGATTGTATAATTGTCAATATCAGAGATAGAAGAGCGGTAAGTTTCATATGTCACTGGGAACCTAATTACGGTAGTGGCAAAATTCAAACTGTAGATTTGACTTATTTTTATCCATTAATGAACTCAAGGAGAACTAATACATGGTACCAAGGGGAGTATAGGCCTAGATATAGAGATAATCTTATTACCAATTTTGATGTCCCACTAGCAAATAGATTACATATCCTGCAAGGGGTAGAAGATATTGACTGACTTAAAAAAGATAGTAGGCCTATTGATTTAATCCTCAGTGGGCGGCCGGAGACTGAGGACCGAGGGGTGGAAAACACCACCATAGATATAGAGACAGACATGGTGGCTGCTACTAGCAAGATGCAAGGCCCTATGTGTCAATATAGTCCACAAATTGATGTACCTCAAGGGGATATAACATATTCAAATAGTAATAGTGATTTAGTGGTCGGTCAGACAAATGGGGAGGTATGGTCATTTCTGAGTTGGAACATTGCAGGGATAAGATCCAAATTGGGTAATGAAAATTGGGAAAAATTGTTAACTAACCACAATGTTATAAGTCTCCAGGAAACCTGGACAATCAAATCAGTACACATTAATGGATTTAAAACCTATTTTTCCCCGGCAGTTAGCTCACCTTATGGCAGGGCTAAAGGAGGTCTGTGTACTTACGCTTCAAATTTGCTAGTAAGCACCAAAACTGAACTAGTTTTTAACAACAAGTGTTATCATATTAATAGGATCACAAGTAATAAAGGGATGATTTTAGTTTTGGTTAATTTTTCTAATAACATCCAAGGAGAGGACGTAGATGACGTCTCTAGAACATTAGGAAGTAATATTAAATCTGCCATAGGGGGGAGGTCCAAGGAGACTTGTATTATATGGGCTGGAGACTTTAATTGCCAATATGTAGGAACGCAGAGAGTGGGACATGTGGGGTAAAATTAGATTAAGATATTAGTATCAGTCACTTTGAACATTCTAAATGGGGGGACCATTTAAATGAACTTATATTTGACAATGATATGGACTTTGTTAATAGATTGATTAGTCCAGAAGTCCCCTTTCTTCCAATGTTTAATGGCAGAGGGGCAAATACAACTATTGATTATGTCATAATGACTACTAGCCATGGGGGTATGATACAGGATTATAGTATTCTTGACTCTCTACTTAGCGACGATTTTCCTCTCACTTTTACTATGAGAATGAGATCTAATGAATTTTTTGGTAGGGCCAAATCAAAAGTGTTAGTAGATAATATTACTATGGCCCGCAAAAATGGATACGCTTTAAAGTGGACAAGAATTACCCCAGATGACTTTCAGGAAAAATTAATAAAAAGTATGTTGCCCCAATTCTATGCATGTACAGTTGAGAATATTGATGATTCTGATATGATTGATAATTTTCTGATGATTATTACCCAAACTAGAAAGTTACTATGGGTTGATACTAGAGGCGGAAATAAGAGACAGAAGGGGTGGTTTGACTCTGAGTGTACAAAAGCATGCTCAAGTCTAAAGCAAGCCCTACATGCCTCGGTGAAAGACATTGACCTAATAAGAAATTGCAGGAATGTTTACAAGCAAACCCTTAAAACTAGAAAAAATGCTCTAAAGAAAGAAGCATGGGATGCTTTATGTGAAGCTTCACTGAGCAAAGATTCTGCATTATTTTGGAAAGTTGTCAATGCCCCTTTTTTCAATCATAGTAACATAGACCCACTAGATGTGGCAATAACAGAGAATGAGTGGGTTGAACACTTTGTGAAATTGTACTCTAGTGAACAAGATAAGAGGGAATGTGTAAATGAGAATATCCAAACGGGAGCATGTATTTACCCCAGTAGCACTTTTGCCCCCGAACTTACAGTAGCAGAAGTGCACAAATGTATTGATGCCTGCTTGGGAGGGAAAGCACCTGGCCCCGATGGGGTTCCGGTTGATTTATTCAAAAATAACAGGGAATTGTGGGCTCCTATTCTTACACGCCTTTTTAATGTCACTCTACACAAAGGTCTTCTCCCTTCGTGGCGTGAATCCTTGATAGTCCCTATTTTTAAAAAGGGCGATCGAGAAAATTGTCAGTGCTACCGCCCAATATCACTCCTGGACTCCACTGTCAAAATCCTTGGAAGAGTAATTCTAAATAGACTCCAAGTATGGGCAGAAGAAACTAAAATTTTAAGTGACTCGCAGTATGGCTTTATTAAAGGGCTTGGAACAATTGAACAATGTTTGAACCTGCACATTTTAATTGAAAAATATACTAAAGCCAAGGAAGGCCGCATGTTGTTAACTTTTGTTGATCTTACCTCTGCATTTGACTCTGTAGTACATAGTAAACTTTGGCTAGTTATGGGAAACATGGGAGTAGACATACTAGTTATTAATTTTCTCAGAGAGCTCTATTCAGGAGCTTCGGCCAAAGTCAGATATGGAAAAAGTGGTGAATGTACCAAATCTTTTGAAATTAAAAGGGGTGTACGCCAAGGCTGCGTTCTGGCACCGTTCCTTTTTACACTCTATATTAACAATGTGGAAAAAATGTTGCTGGCTGAGTGTAGGGACAAACAGATGGTGGGAGAAAGACCAATCCCAACCTTGCTATATGCAGATGACGCTGTCCTGATGGCCAGAACACCGCAGGCCATGCAGAGGCTAGTTACCTCCTTTTCTGACTTTATGAAACGGCTTGATCTGAGTATAAATTGCACCAAGCCATTTACCATGCACTGTGGGTCGGGTGCACATAGAAAGAGAAAAGTAATTTATATTGGTTCTACCCCGGTAGAGGCTACCTTAATGTTTCCCTATTTAGGGGTTTTAATCGATAGTACAGGTCTATGGAACACCACAATTAAGACTAGGAAACTTTTGTACTGTAAATCTATTATGGCATTGAAAAACTTTAGCCGTAAAATAGGGAGGAAACCCATTAAAGATATGTTGACTGTATATAAAGCGACCTGTGTAGCTATTGTTATATATGGGGCAGGCTTGTGGGGCCACGCTAATGTAAGTGCTCTGCAAGTGGTCGAAAATAATTTCATGAAATATCTCTTAGCTGTTCCACAAAGTGTTTCGACATATGTCTGCCATGTGGAACTTGGGGAGCCATATCTGGAAGACACAATAAAAACAGCCCCAGTTCTACTTTGGCATAGAATATGGACTGTGGATGAGTCTGGATTGAACCGCTTAATTATGGAAAATGCGATGGGATTAGAGAAGTGTGTAAAGATTAGATGGTTGAACTACATTAAGAATTTTCTCACGCTACTAGGCATGGGGAATTATTATCTAGAACCATCCTCCCTATGCAATATTTCTAGAAAATGTTTAAAAGAAAAATGTATGACCTACTTGCATGAGAATAGAATCAGAAATGAAATTAAGAAAACTACGGTGGCAGCTCATGAGCAAATCGTTTTTTGCAAGAACATACAGCCGTATTTGAAGTTATTAATGAGTGATCTTGAAAGGTTTTTGCTAACACGTTTTAGATTTAACTTATTATTTAGATCACTCAGCTTCCCAGTTATGAATGACTGGTCAAAAACTTTGATTAAATGTCCTTGTGATGATTTATCAGTTCAAAATGATATGCATATACTTTTTTTTTTGTAGATTCTATATTAGACCTAGACGGAATGTATGTTGTTCCATTGCTAAAGATCATGGAAATCAATCGTTGGTACCCTGCTTTTTTAACTGTACAGAAATTGGATAGTATTTTAACTGTTGTATTTATTTCCTCATTTTTTAAAAATGCTTTTAAATTACGAAAAACAATCGTGATCTGAATTTATGTGGAAATTTCTCCTTTTGGCTTTTTTGTACTTTTTTGTAGTTTTATGGTTATCTTGTTATAATAACCGAATAAAGTTTATTTGATTTGATTTGAATAAAGATCACTTCACCTGGTTCTTCAGCGGTATTTGTCCGGTGTGAGACTACGAATTGCAAAATATTAAACTAGAGTTTAACAGTAGTTTGCACGATGGAGTAGTTCAACAGAAAGGGACCTACAAGCCACGTTTTACCCGGAGCAGAAGGAGTAATGTACCGGCAGCGAGGCACAGTTTCGCTCGACAATCCAATTCCGGCCAAGAAGTCTCTTGTTGTCAGAATTGTAGATATACTAACTCAAAGTGCTGATTACCAAAAGTAAGGATATCATCGGTCGCACAGTGGCCATCTCGGACCCTGATTCCAGCAGTAGCTCGTGGTTTCCATTGGTGCAGCCTGTTCAGTGACACCGTGGCCCACCGAGCTATGATTATTCTTGTATAGTACTACGAGAAATCTGTTGGAGGATGTCTTCTCCTTTTCTTGCACCAGGACACACGGCCCCTTCACTATGCCATTGGCTCTTAACCTAGGAATCTCAGCTATCCGTTTAATCGTATTCGATGAATAGAGGTACACTGCGACTACAACACCCAGAATGCATTACATTGTTTCCATGTTAAAGAACAGTAGATATTTCAGCACCCAGTCTAATGTGCTGCATAGCTAAATACATATAATGTCCCAAAGGTGAGACCGATTGCATTGCAAATGCTTGTTTAAGACAGCAAAGCCTGCTTTATAAAAAAAAAAAAAACGACATTTTAAATACATAATTTAATATTTTTCCTCATCTTTTTACTGCAGAATATTCAACAGCATAGTCCGGTATTTGACCTCCTGTTTTGAATAAACTTTCTGCAAGTCGGAAAAATGTTTTGCAGAAGTAATAAAGGTAATTATTCCCACCTTCACATAATCACATCTGGCTGATGATGGCTTGGTTTGCAGACTTCTGTTTATGAGTTCCTGGGTTGCTGATCTTCACACTGATTGATAAAGTTGGAGTTGAACGCATCCAGCATTGTGGAATACATTGCTTCTCATGTGTCCCAAAACATCCAGGCAGAGAATAGCATAGCTGCACAGAAACGAGGCAAGAACAGATCCAAAGGCGAATTTTGGCATCAAAAGGTGTATAGGAAACCTGCTGCTGCCTAGGGGATAAACATAAGGAAACACGTGAAGCAACTGTGTGGGGTGGAGGATGACCTAGTTTGTGTAAACCGTGCCACCCTGCAATCAGATTATTCAAACAATGACTCTGCCTATTTCCCAATGTTGTTTGCTTTGGTCTCATTGGGTTGACCTAGGAGCTCACGAAATCCCAATTTCAATTAATCGGTTAGACAGGTCTGCAGAATAATGCATCCATTTTGGACATTCAGCCTGCTGAGGTTGGTAAGATTAGTACCGCTGAGTTGGGTGATAATAACTTTTAACAGCACATTAAAAACAGAGAACAGATAAAATAGGCTGCATATGTGTAATTGTATTATTTTTAATTGTTATTAGTAGTAGTAGTAACAGCAGTACTAGTATTGTTATGTTGTTGTTATCATTACAATTATTTTGGTTTTGGGATTGATACTTTACTTAATATGGATTTTATTTGACTCAAATGTATTACATCAGTGGAGGGCCCCATTACTTAAGTGAGCAAACTAGATCTCTTACTCAGACTGGTCAGAAAATAAATGTGTGAGGACGTCTCAGAATTTAAATCAACAGGGTTTTGGTAAAAGCTGATCTAGATGTCCATATGTCAAAAATAGGCAACTTATGACACAGAATTCCGATCATAGGGTATTTTAGTAGAATTTTAGAAGGAATTTGTAAGAGTTTATTACTGAAACGTTGGGTATCTTTTTTGGAATTTCTATAGGTGCAAGGCACATTTCTCCTGATATAAGTTGTTCAATTCTGAGAGCAAAACACAAGGAAGACCAACCTCCAGACTAGGAGGGGAGTGCCAGCCCTGGCATAGTATTTTTGTGTTGGTGACTCAGAGAAATAATAAAGGAATAAAAACTGCATTTGTGCCAGTATTAAAATAATTTTAAGGCTCTCTGTATGAAAGCCAAAAATGTCACTTAAATACAGTGTCATCAATGGAAGTCTTATGTGTTCATAACTATGTCCTGAGGCCCGACTTACTAACGCTTTGCATTAATTTTGTTACACAAACCCGACGTAGAGTGTTCTGCTGGGTTTTACTATCCAACGCGAATCGGGGTTTGCATTATTTAGTTTCTTAGAGTAACACAACGTTGTGTTATGCACTGGTTTGCGTCAAGGGGGCGTTCCATGGGTGGTACATGGGCATTTCCATGCATGGGTTTTAATACAAATCTCTATCTACAAACGTTCATAGACAGGAATTTGCGTCAAAAGCTCAGGCCTTCTCAAGTCAGGCCTAATATACAGAAATTATTAATTTCTCCTCGCTTTTCCGAATTTTGTATGTGTGCTGCATTGTACAGCGCACATACAAAACAGAAAAGTTGTTAAAGGATAGTTTTTGACTGTAAGGGCCCCCTTTCAATGCAAAAAATATTCCTTATAGAACGCACACACCCTTGGGTTATGGTGCAAGGATGTTTGCTTTGGCGCCTGGCAGCCTAAAGCGCGACAGCGCAGGTAGAGAGCAGAACAGCGCAATAGCTACTAAGATATGGTGCTGTTTTCCTCCCTCCCTTTCACGCAGCACAGAGCAGCAACTTTAGTTGCTAAGCTGGGTTGCATTAATTTTTTTTGTAAGTCGGGTCTGAGTACCTCCAGGCATGTGTTTTTACAAATGTCATTCAATGGGATTAGTGCCATGACCAGATATCAAATGTATGTGTCTGATGCACTGCTGCTAATTCCGGAAAGTCAGATACCCCCACGGGATTTAACCATCGTGTAGAATAGTCTCCCTACAGGCTCCTTTAGCTTAACATTTTCCAAAAGGGTTTAATAAGTGTAAACACCGGGGAAGTCCCACCTAGTATCATGCCTGCCAAGAGCAAAGATTACTGACAGTGTTGGAACGCCTGCACCCATAAAATACATACAATACAGGACATTTCTCACCTTAAAACTAAAAGAACATAACTTGATTACAGGGTATGGGAGATACCAACTACATTGCAAAACGGGTAAAAGGTTGAGGGAGCGATGCTGTACATGGTGGCCGTGATAAACAGAGTGGTTTAGGGTGCCTTTAAGTGGCACACAGGAATAGACTGACACTTTGGCTCCTCAGAAAGGCAAGAAAAACAAGTAGCAGAATATAGTCCAATAAAGCAAGTTGCAAAATCTGAATAAAAACAACATGCGCAACAAAGTAACAAAAAAAGCTCTTGGAACTGGTAAGAAAAGTAAACAACAAGCACTGGTAAAGACAATAGTGTATGGCTGTAAAAAAAATGCGCTATTGGCTTTTTCTATCCTTGCTTGCATTGGCATTTCCTAAGACCACTGCATCAATAAGCATACAGAAGCATAGAGGCCATCTTTAACCACGGTTTATGTCAGAGACAACCCATCCCATGAACATGACACCATTTGAAGATGGCCACCAATGTGAACCCATGCATCGTGATGCGCTCCCTCCATTATGTCATTTTTAATTTACTCTTCCATCATAGTCGAAGATGATTTTAGAATTGATAATTGAAAGTGAAAAAGAAAGCTTACTGCAGCACAAAAAGAGGAAGGAAGGAGCCCATAGCTCCCAAGGTTTCAGTTTGCTTATGTGTGAAATGTTCATATTTTCAGTGTACCTTCAATTACTAAATGTGTGACACTCAGAGTGATACTTTCTCACGTGCAAAATCAAGCAATGAAGACCAGGAAAACATGTAAATATACATATAAATGTAAGAAATTACACCCATTTGAGCAACCAGAATCTTTAAGACGCTAAAACTAAAACTAAAATTAACTGCTTCAAAGCACCAGAAATGGAAAGTCACTAATCTAGTGCCCTTCTAAGCTGATCGTACTGGGAATGGGTAACCATGATATTAAACATCAAATAAGCCTTTCAGAGGCAGTATTTTTTTAAAGTTCTTTGCACAAATGCAGACACGCGCAGTTAAAAACAAAAGAAAATACTTACTGGATGCAACAGATTGTCATAAGCATTATAAAATAAGCAATATTCTATTAAAGTCCATATGTACTCATAATTTACTCAGTGTGTCACTGTCAGCTGCCATGACTGCCGCCTGGGCAGTCAGTTAATCAGTTTGCTACTCACTTGCAGGTGCCTATGTTAGGACATAATGTGCTTTCAGTTTTCAGCTTGTTTTCCTGACAGGCGGGACTGACCCTGTCCCCTTTCCCTCTAAAAGTACTTCCTTAATTTGTTGTTGTAGTACTTTATTCGACATAGACAAAATGTCATAAAAGTTCAGCACAGTGTGTATAAAAAACAGTTTAAAAACAACCATACTACAACAAGCGACTTCAGTTCATACAAAATTTAAAAAGGATAAAAAGTTTCATATATGCACATATTATTTTCACGTGTCCTCTACCATTAATAATTCCTTTATTTGCGCTTGGTTTGTTTTAAATGGCATGTTTGATTCTTTCAAGTAATTGCAGTCCCAAACCCGAGCAGTGTAGAGATTTAAATTTTAGGAGACGGATGCTTTGGGCGGCGGCATCTGACTGGCACGGGCTCCTCCCCCCACCTCCACGCCCTGGGCTGTAACGAGCCTGGTGATTTGTCGTGGAGAAGAGCTGATCTCAAGAGTTTCCCTTTCTGTCTGAGAGTCCCGGCCGACCGAACTGGTTGGGCACCGGACACTGAGGCAGGGCCAAGTCAGGTGTATTCAATTACAACAGTGAAAGCCAAGCAGTGAGCAGAGCTGTAACAGGCTCAGCACAGTGACGATGACACTCTAAAGTAAATATATATAATAGGATTTAAGTTGCCTGGCTGAGACTATTGACAGTGTGGCAGAGCGAGTCACAGGTGTACGGGCCAAAGTCATGAGAGGCTGCAGGCACCAAACTCTCTCCGGCAGCCAGCCACAGCCGCAGTCTAATCGAGACTCGCGTGGCATCATGAGAGGCTGCAGGCACCAAACTCAGGGGCAGATTTACAAGCCCCTTGTGCCTCATTTGCGCCACTGTTGCGTCACTTCTGTGACGCAGCGGTGGCGTAAACCTTGCGCCACGTTGCACCCTATTAACAATGTGACGTATCTAGGGAGATGCGTCACGTTGAAAAGCCCTGCGTCACATGAAACCTGCGTCAGGTTTCATGTGGACATTACGGCGCAGGGTGGGCGTTCCCTCGCAGGTACGCCTCGTAAACGTGACGCAGTGAAATCTACAAGATTTCACTGAGTCACTTTTACGGCCATGCTGCATCAAAACCCTGCGCCTGCTTGAAGCAGGCGCAAGGAGGGACGCAGCATATTAGGCATAGGGCGTCCCCGAGCTTTGCTGGATCTGCGTCGGGCTTGCGACGCGACTCCAGCAATGCGCCGCCTTTACGACGGGGGATGCGACACTCATCTGCCCATCCGTACGCCATGGCGCGATGCATTGTAAATGCGGTGCATCAGTGGTGGCCACGGGTGGTTTTGCCTGTCGCAAGTGTTCTGGCGCATCCCTGATGATTTGCAGAGATGCGCCAGACTTTGTAAATATGCCCCTATGTCTTTCCAGCAGCTGCGATCCGGAGGTTCCGACTTGAGCGGCATCTTTTGATAGGCTGCTGGAATGTACCAAATACTGGCGGCACAATGGTGGTGTGAGCAGCTGCAAGTTCACGCCACCAGCCAGAAACTTTAAGGAACTTTCTAACTGCTGTCCACTTCAGTCACACCACGGGCGAACTGCCACATTTATAAGCCCTGTCTTGGCATTGGGCAAATTAGGTCATAGGACACATTGTTGCAGTGAGTCTCGGTCATACCATTATGTTACATGAATGCTGAATGGAGCCAGCGAGTGCAGCTGAACCAGTTCCCAAGCCAGCAGCAATGATTGTCTGTCTGTAGGAACAGCGCAGATTGTGTGTTGCTTTGCTTAGTGCTACTTATAGCCAGTGCTTATTTTGAGCCGATGGTTTCCGGTGCTCTGCATGGCACTTAATTGTAGGCACCAGCACTTAATTGCGAGAACCTGCACCAAGACAGCTGGCACATGGTGATGCTGTTTGTGCAATTTAAAGATGATCAGAAAAACAGTTGTTTGTTAATTCATTATACATTAAAAACAACTAATACCTGCCACCAGAGCCATTCTTAAAGCTGTGGTGGCCTCGATCAGTCTGAATTGTCAACTTGTAGCAGAGTGATGGTTAGGAGTTGTGTAAGTGCAGTGGCAATGTGTGGTGCAAACTGCGGGGGCCTCCTGACGAGGGGCCCAGCACTTATTTGTTTTTTTACAAATCAAGCACTGCTTATGGCGCTCCGGTTTGACAGCTTCAGGAGGTGCTAAAAATGCGTGACTTTTAGTGCGATGATGTGGACCACCACACTGAACTGCATTAGTCCAAGCCCTCATGCGTGGTACCATCAGAATACTTGGATGCTAGCATCTGGCTAACTTATATTGTGACTCTACAGAACATTCTTGGAATTTAAGCCTCCGGTTGTGGGTTGGAATTATCACTGGGACTAAGGTATGTAAAAATGGTCTAGAGTGTTAACGATTTTACAATTAAGATTCGCCATCTCACTATATGCGCACTCATATCCCTCTTTACTTGGAGGGACTCGATTATCAATGAAATAGGTATCATATCCAGTCATGATACCTATATATCTACATTGTCCACTGGGGAGCACGGCTTATATGTATTTGCTAAGGCCACAGAATTTGGCAGCATGAGAGGCATTATGTCAATCAACATAATAACCATGAGTAACCACTCATAATGGATTAAATTCGAATCTATGCCAGTATGATTAGTACTTCTATACAATTATCTCAACTAGGATATGCAGTTGATCGAATCCATTATGGAATGTATACTAGATTCCTCAACCCACAAATGTTTTCTCCTATACAATACTGTTTTGAATAGTCTAATAAATGCACGCATGGGTTTGCACAGAGTTCCACTTTATACTGTTTGTCAAAGCAACTCTGTTGACAAGTTACCACTAGGGTGCACTTGTACATACTTTGCACTACGTTATATACTACAATACCTATATTTGTATATTTTCTTGGCCCTGAAGAAGTCGCGGGTTCATCCCTGTAAGAGACGAAACACATGTTGGCAAGGACTTAAATACACAGATTGGGGTGTATAACAACACCATCCTAAAGAACTAAGAAAATAAAGTAACAACAAAGTCAAGAGAAGATGATTTGTATTTTATATTGTATATTGTATATATAATTTCAGCGTGTGCATGAGTAGAGTGTTCTTATTATAGGAGCAACTTGTAGGAATGGGTATTATACAACAAGTCATAGTATATGCTGGAGGAAATCAACCTAGGAGCAGCAGAGGATCGATTTAGAGGAATGGCAATTACACTTCCCATTGTACTGTGTGCTTAATGGGTCCATCAGGAATAATAGAGCATTGATCAGTAGTGAATCATCTTTGCGCAGACAATGTATGTCTGCCCATACGAGGGGGTAAGGAATAAACAAAACTCATTTTTGTTCCAATGTCCAGTCTTCAATTCAAATCTAAACCAATGCTGGTTTTGGGAACAACACTGCATTTCTCTTTAAAACATTCTCATACACTGTGTGAGTTTCATTCACCAATGGATTTTCTAAACATTACTGTTATTTTACTGACACACTATTAAATCCTGTTTTGCTCAAACAATTGTTCATTATAACAACTTCAAAACTGTATATATTTGTATGCTTATGTTGTGTATTTTTTTGAGCAGTTTGTGTGTGTTATGTCCTAGCGGTTTGTTGATGGGTTTTTTATTGTTTTTTCCCTCTGCATCATTGTACACAAATCAACAATTACAATAATGCTCGGCCCGGGCGGAGTTTGCAGAGTTGCGCAATTAATATACTCCTCATTTTGATTTATTGTATTAGTGTGTGTTTTTGTGTGTGTATTTTATGCTTTAAAATACATAATGTTTTATGTGACTTTTTGTATTTAATTTTTTTTACCATGCTTTCTTATTTCTTCTTTCTGTTCCCTTCTTTTCTAATCTTTACCCCACCCAGCATCATGGCAGAGGAGGGTTGGCTATGCCAGGTGTGCAGCTCCAAGGGATCTTCAGCGAGTAAGAGGTGATAGCACTAGTTTTTTTTGTGCAGTGCAACCTCCCCTCCATGCTGGCAGCAGGCGGAAGGTCCGGCAATGGATCCCCCCTGCAGGAGCATCAGCTGCACTGTGGGAGGGTGCGCCGGTGAGTGCCGTGCACTGGCCAGGTTTTTTTTGCACAATCCAGCAGCTGTTGTACTGCTGGGCGGATATCCTTGACCGGGAGCAGGACTTGCTCGACCTCCTTGGGATCAAGATTCCGGGGCTTGTGAGTATTCATTATTTGTTGTGTTTCTACAATGCTAAAAAAAAATCTGAATAACAGCTCACACAAAGAGGTAAGTTATGTTTAGTTTACGTTAAGAAAATTACTATTATGTGATTGAGTTTCTGCTAGGCAGGTGCTCAGCGCTATCTAATCGTACTCATCATTGGGGCTAGCTTTGCCTGATTAATTAAGAAGCCATTGCAGACTCTTCTGTCCTCCTGTCACCATAGTGAATCAGTAACATCAGTGAGTTAGATTCTCTGTGACTTTGTTTATGTAGCTGGTACTATTTCACAGAGATATGTAGTATGCATCTATGCATTGCAAAAAAGGGAGACAGAGTTGGTCCATCAAGGGGGTTGAAAAATGAGACTACAATCAAAGGTCAATGCATTATTTCCAAATTTAGCTTTTGTTAAAGAAATTTGGACTTCGAATTTTAGGCTTAGTATGGGCAACTCAACGATAATCAATAGACTTGAAACTAGTACTATAGGTGATTCATTTTAGAGAAGTACAACTATGTGACTGCGTTTGCCTTTCATCATAATTTTGTGGAGATTAACTGAATCACTAATCTCTTTTTTTTTCTCTTCTTCATTTCTTACATCAGCACCCAAGGGCAAGAAGAGGGTTGTTGTAGAGGGTCCGGGAGCACTTGGTCAGCAGGAGGCTCCGACCACAAAGGCCATTCCTCTAATGTTGGGTTTTATGATTGTTGTGGGCTTAGGGTAGAATTTGGGGTATTAGTATGTTGGTGCTGGGTTTCAGGATGGGAGGTTCTGCCTGGAGGCTGGTGTTGTAGGCGAGAAGTAAAGTTGTTCTGTCACCCTAACCTGCCATCTTTCTTTCACATGGTGATGAGGACGGGATACAAACCCACTTGGGCAAAGCACAGTGGATTGTCTGTTTTTCTTCTGCCCACTATGAGACCTTGAAATTTTGCCTTGTTAATTTTTTTATACTGTCTCCTTTTTCTTTCTAACTCCCCTATTCAATTTTTCTTTCATTCTTATTATCATATTTTCTTTATATTACATGGTTTTTACTTTTTTGGTAGCTGATTTTGTCCAGTCTTTAGTTTCGAGTTCACTTATCTTCTGCTTTGTTGGTAATAAACATTCCCTCTTTCCTAAACTGTAAGACTAAGAACATATTTATGGTACTCTACTGTCTACAGTGAAGATTGCAGGCCCAAGTAAGCTAGTATTATAAATAATATTCAACATGTATGTTTGTTGAGAAGGCTATCATTTTCCTGCTCATGCTCTAACAGTTGAGCTGATGCGAGAGTAGCATGGACCCTACCCACAATGTTGTGTGCTGTGTAATCCATTTATACAGTATGCCATCAGTTTTCATGACAGTGCAGCATGGCTGGAAAAGTGTATGAGGTCCCATTGCATTTGCCAACCAACATCATATGTCTTTCATTGACCATTATACCACCCCTTCAGTGTGCTTCAATGACAGAGCCATCATAATCATCATAGTTTATAGCTCTGCCCCTCTATTACAAAATGTTTTTGGTTGACTTCACTACCTGGCTTGTCTAACATTGTCAACCAACCAAATGCCCGGAGTGATTTTTCAGTTAGAAGATTCTTCAATGCTAACCGAACTGTAGTGATGTATTACGGTTGTATTTTCTTGATTGAAAAAATTAAGGGGCGGCATATCTAGCATCAATAATATGTATAATGTTTTATTCTAGCCACACAGACCACCAGTGATGGTAGTGCCACTGCAGGCTGAGAGTCAGTTGTAGGGGGAGAAGCAGCAGTAGGGACAGGCACTGGTAATTCACATACTAGCTTGCTTATTGCCACTTACTAGTATACTGACTAGCTACCAGGGCGTCATCAACTCATGACCATGAAACCCCCCTCCCCCACTTTACCAGCTGCAGTGGTGGTTGAGCTATTGCCTCTTCTACCTGCAGCTCAGCAAAAGCTCAAGTAATGAGTCTTGATGGCTTGAGGGAAATGTGAAAGAATGAAAGGTTAAAAGAAAGGAAAATTGTATATGAGTGAAAGGCTGGGTAGGTGGGTAAAGGGATGGATGGGTGAAATTATGTTTGGAAGAAAGGGTGGATAATGAATGGATGGATAATGGATTAGACATTTTGGTAAAAAGACTAGGGGAGAGAATCGAAAGCTTAAATTAATGTGGCTATGGGTGAATTAGAATGAAAGGATGAATAAATATTTGCATTGCTTGGATGAATAAGCAAGGCAGCTCTTCTCATGGAGAGGTGCATGCTGTAGCTCACATACTTCGTTTACTTTGTTTATGCAGGGTTATCATCCAAGCAATGGTTCAAAGTGGGTTGTACTTTGTATATTTTTGTTCTACTTCCTTGACTCACTATATTTGTTAAGTGAGGCAGATGTATCCCACAAATCTTCATTCATCATCCCCGTCCATGTCCATGACATTTTACTACCAATGACAGAACGAAGTGCAGTATGATTCAATTTGTAACTGCAGTGCTGGCTGTGCAATGTGCATCTGCTTCAGTTAATGTGGAATTTACAACGTTTTCTAAGCACTGCAAACCGAACACACAAGGTGTGTTTCCCTTCGCCCACTCAGTCACCTCTTTGTACTTCACTCCTTTATTTTTACCTAAGTTCTTCCTTCTCATCCTACCAAAAAATTTAAACATCCATCCTTGGCATGTGACACATTTGATTTTATAACCATGTGAGCTGATTCCAAAATATATTTCATGGTTTCCCATAACAGATTTATTTTACGCCTGTTCAGATTTTTCCCTTTTGACCTCCATTGACTAGTACAGTGACAGATTAAGCCAAATATGATGAAACAATGATCATTATAGTGGCAGTGACTCCTTTATTCCATGTCAAAAGCTCTACCCTACCTGCCTAATCCCTCTACGCTACTCTGCAGTAGAGTAAATCAAGTTTCTGTTTCTTAGGGCCTCATGTAGGTAGCCCAATACCGGTCGGTAACGGCCGATTTTCGGTAAATATGCCGTTACCGACCGGTATTCAGACAAGTGAGATGTAGGAGTCCAAAAACGACTTTTCGGTAAATATGAGGCGGTAAATACCGAATCATATTTACCGAATTCTAAAATACCGAATCAGATTTACCGAATACATACTTAACGAATCGGTAAATATGAAGTGGTAAATATGAAGTGGTAAAAATTAAAATGACATGTAGGAGCACTCGGTAATTAAGAAATCCAAGAAAATCGGTAAATAAGAGTCGGTAAATAACACGGATTGAAAGCAGGTGGTAACCATCAACAGTGCATATTAGCAATCCCAAAATGCAACAGCGTGGACAACATGGCCGCTATGTATGTCATTGCAAGGCGCCTACGTCTACAGGCAGCAGGACTGAGGGTTTGGCGACGGGAGGAACGCATCTACAGACAGCGCATCACACTATTCCACCTGACTGATGCAGAGATACATGAGAGGTACAGGCTACACCCCGAAACCATCATGGACTTAATCAGGGACCTTCACCCACTCCTGTACCAGCCAATAAGAAGGGCGCACGCCATACCCCCACATGTGCAGGTGCTCTGCAGCCTACATCTGCTGGCATCCGGCAGTTATCAGGTGGTGATAGCTGCGGTGGGTGGTGTATCCCAGAGTTGCCTGTCACGTTTCTTCAGGAAGTTCCTGGATGCCATGATGCAGAGAATGCACCACTACATCAGCTTCCCCAACACACAGGCTGCACTGCAGAAAACAAAAACAGACTTTTATCACATGGCACAGTTCCCCCATGTCATCGGCTGTATTGATGGTACACACATCCCAATCTGTCCACCAGCTGACACAGAGCACATCTACAGGAACAGGAAGTCCACCCACTCCATCAATGTGCAGGTGATCTGTGATGCAGGGAACATCATCACAGATATTGTTGCAAAGTTTCCTGGGAGCACCCACGACTCGTACATCTTCCAGAATAGTGGGATCTACACACGACTGAGTGCCGGAGAATTTGGAGAGGGATACCTGCTAGGTGAGTAACAGTGACGCCCCTTGCAACCTGCAAATCATAGTGGAAAGAGGCATGTGACTGATGTTTCCCTTCAACTCATATAGGCGACAGTGCATATGCATGCCGGTCATTCATCCTCACTCCCTACCTACACCCAGCAACCCAGAGTGAGAGACGATACAACGTGGCACACAAAACAACACGCAATGTGGTGGAGCGCACGTTTGGACTACTGAAGAGCAGGTTCCGCTGCCTCCACAAGAGCGGAGGCGCACGCCAGTACACACCCATCACCTGCTGCAAGATTATTGCCACTTGTGCAATGCTGCACAACCTTGCCACGAAAAAAGGTACAGATGTGGAACTAACATATTTTGAGAACAACGAGGATGAGTCAGGCCAGCCACAGGGCAACGCAGCTAGAGTGCCAACTGCAATCGATGGGAGAGAGAGACGGGCAGAGATCACATGCAACTATTTCTGAGTAAGTAAGGGGACACAGCCAGTTGTGATTAGTCATGACGTGGTTTTAATGTGGCACCACGCCATGAACACATGAACAAGCCAATCTGGCAATATAACATCTATACAAGGAGTATGTCCAGGGTTACGTCACCCATTGGGAAGTGGCTAAGCAGGGCCACATCAATGTTTGCGCATACGCGCTGCAGTGGTGGATGGCACGGCCTGTGCATCCTCACTAGAGCCAACCCCAAGCCGCCTGCTGCTCCTGCGTGCTTCTGGGATGGGGGGTGTGATGCTGCTCCTGCTGCTGGTGTCGATGCTCTCCGCAGCATCCCCTGCAGCAGTTGTCGACGCCTGACTAGTCAATAGCACCCCTAGTGCACTTGTCACCTGCACCATCCCCCGAGACAGGTCGCTGCAGCAGTGTGTTAGGCCCTCCTGCATCGTCACAGAGCGCCGGCACAGTAGAGAAGTCGCAGTTGCCAGACGGTTGAGTGCCCTGTTGGTAGTGTCCCTTCTCTGCCGTTCCCGGCGCCGTGCCTCGATGTCAGCATCCAATTTGCTGCACAACTGCTGGACTGACTGGGACATGTCCCGAATGCCCGCAGCCATGCCGCTGATGTTATTGTCCATGTTGAGTAATGTAGTTTTCATCACCCGCATGTGCCTCTGGACTGTCATGACTGCCTTTGTTTGCAGGCGCTGTTGTTTCAACATTTGGCCCTCGAGACCCAAGAAGACACCATGGCCGTCAATGGGTGCTGGTGGACTCTGGACACGCGACCTGCGGCGCCCTCTTGCTCCCGTCTGTGCTGCCTGTGAGGTGTGGGGCACAGTGGCATGGCTCCCTTCCTGGGGCCTGGTGAGTTCTTCAGGGCCCATGCTGTCGTCTGACGAGGTGTCTAAGGCTCGTAGCCTGGCTGCTGGACGCCTCCTCATTCCCACACCTGCAAGCGGAGATGTGGCCGGTGAATCAAACATGAGTGGCGATGCTGGCTCTGGGTGAGGTGATGCTGGCTCTGGGTGAGGTGATGCTGGCTCTGGGTGAGGTGATGCTGGCTCTGGCTGCGGCGAGGCTGCCTGTGTTGGTGGTGCGGCTGCCAGTGGGCCTGCTCCCTGGTCTGAACTTGTGCTGGCTAGAGGTGATATTTGTGGCCGGTGTGCCGTCTCTCCTGCAGCATGCCCTGTCCTGCATGATGTCACATCTGTGGACAGAAATACAACATTGGCTCAGTGTCCCCGAAGGGCTGCATTGAAAGCGTCAAAATAAATAATTCCACATTCCAAAATGTCCTCTGTCTCCTTGTGCCTCGAGTGCGTGACATGCCTTGTTGCCCTGTAACATTTACGTCATGGTTGGTGTTTCCCTGACTACATCTCCCGGAATGCATTGCCTGTCTGCACTGACACGTGTGGACTGCAGTGTGATTCTCGTTTCACA
Organism: Triturus cristatus; assembly: GCF_964204655.1. Classification (NCBI taxonomy): domain Eukaryota; kingdom Metazoa; phylum Chordata; class Amphibia; order Caudata; family Salamandridae; genus Triturus; species Triturus cristatus. Next base: position 71,209,867 of record NC_140584.1, on the reverse strand, counting down.
TTGGGGGATGTGGGATAGGGATAGGGGGTGCTACATTGCTGTGCTTTCGTCTTACCTTGTTGTGTGGCGGCTCTGGCAGAGCTGTCGGCGTCCCCAAGACCCACGACGCTCTCTTGCTCGATTGTGGCCCCCACCAGCTCCTCCAGTTCGGTGAGTGCAGGTGCGCTGTTGGTTCCACCTCCAGTCTGGCTGGCCTCCTTCTGGATGTCGCCCATCTTCCTCTTGGTTACAATCCTCAGGTCATACCAGCGCTTCTTTAGGACCTCTATGTCCCTGTGGGTCACTCCCACAGCATTCACATGGGCCTGGATGGCCAGCCATATGTTGCGCTTTTCAGCCTCAGGCACTTGCAGGGATTGCCTTCCAAACAGCTTCTGGTGCTGCTTCACCACCTCCTCCACCAGCACCTGGAGTTCCTTGGGGCTAAATTTCAGCTTCCTCCTCCTTTCCCCTCCGTCTCTCTGTGTTCTCTGGCTGGACATGATGTTCGTTTTCCCGCTCGCACAGGCACCGGCTCCCTGCCTCTCCTCTGCACTCCAAGCCTCTCCAGGGTCGGCTAATTATGTACACCTGCCTGGGTGTGGCCGCTTCCTGGTTGGGTGGGCTGTGGTTGCACGGGATTAGCTGTTTCGTCAAGTCATGTGATTTTATTTACCGATTCCGTACATACCGATTCGGTATTTTCCGATTCGGTAAATACCACCTCGGTATTTTCCGATTCGGTAAATACCACCTCGGTATTTTCCGATTCGGTAAATACCACCTCGGTATTTACCGATTCGGTGAATTCCGATTCGTGATTACCGAATGTTACCGAATCGGTAACTGTTACCGAATTTTTACCTACATATAACTTACCGATTCTAATTTACCGATTCGGTACGGCTCGGTATTTAAGAAACGGTAAAATTTATTTACCTACATGAGGCCCTTAATATCCAGAAAATTAATCTCTTTGAAATTGTATGTTGTGGTGGGCGATGCCAGTGAGTAAAGTGGAAGTAAGTGCATGAATTAATGTCAACTTTGACGTATGGGATACACGGTGATGAACGTGCCAAATGCAATCTATGTAGCCCATTACTTTCCCTTTAGTGCAGTGCATCCTTTTCCCAATGGCCCTAGGGGACCAGCAATGTAGTGATAGTGTGACAACCTCTAAATTAAAATAATTATTTACATAGAGAATTATTCACAATTTGTCATTTTTGTTTTTCTCAATATAGCTACTCCTGCTGGCCCCCTCTGCCTCCAACATCTCAGCCATCCCATCGCCGGTGCCAGCTGACAGCAACTGCTGCTGCTTCCTCCCACTTTACAGCAGGCCATTCCTCCAGGGGCTGAACATTATAGAGAGCTGGCTCGTGAGGATAGAGCATAGACTGGACCAGCTCCAGACCCAAATGGACAATGCAGCACTTTTAGTCCTTTTTAATTTTTTTTGTTTTAGTGGGAGGGATTTGGGGGTGGAGAGGGTGGGAAAGGAGTTGGGACCGGGTTTATTTTATTCGTTGGACATTTCACATTTCTGGACATTGGTGATTGGGTCAATTTTGGGGGGAGAGGTGTGAGCCTGTTGTGGGTGGAGAGGGTGGGTTTGTTTGTAAAAAACATAAAGGTGAACATATTATATTTCCTCGAAATTTATGTCAGAAGTATTTATTTTTATGTTTCACTGTTACTTTGCACTACTGCCTTTAGTTCTTATGCAGCCTATTTATCTGCTTGTTGTAATTGAGTATTATACTACTAAGTTATAGAGTTTTTATTATACCTCTCTAACTATCTTGACCATTAGGTGAGATGCTGCCATGACCCATATTGCCTACAACAACCTATATAAACGATTACTTGCAGTAGCAGTTACTTATTTACTAACTTAACTAGTACACTTCACTCCATAGTTGTCTTACCTGAATATAGATGAAGCAATAACAGGGAAGGCATCACAACTTCACAAACGAGGTCCCACTCCGACCCAGGTGAGCTACAACTCTAGGATTAATCTGAAGGATTAGCCATCCCGGGCAACTAAATGGATATAAAAACACGGAGTTAGTTGGATATATCAAAGCTGTACAAAGAATTGAGACCATACTACTAAATGATGACACAACAAAGAATTCAACATAGTAATACAAAAAAATAGTAATAGTATTTACTAGAGCAATGGGGAGCTACTATTTCATTAAAACTGGAATTATGAAATCCTTGAGTAATAAAAAATTAACTGAAAGTCTGGAGTGGACAAACTTAGATTAGGTGTTCACGGTTATGCAACACAAGGCCTGAAGAAGGATGCTGATTACTGATGTTCTTCATTCTATATTTAAAATATGGATCACTTTTGTGCACAGGTGGGTAAAAGGAGCCAGTGTGGGCTATTGCTTAGAAGATCCTGCAGTGAGTTGGTGTTGCTTTCGCCACATCTGCCATTGCCATGTGTGGTCCATTCAAGGTATAAATTAACCCACACCTCAATTAATCACACAGCCCCGTGGAAGAGGGTTAGGGATTTAATGAATGTATGGGAAAGGGATTTAGGGAAAGGTTTTACAAAGACATACACTTCACAAGGACAACATTCATCTGGACAATGAGCAGCACATCATTGCCATCACTCTGCCCTCGAGACCCAAGTTATCAGATATCTAAATGATCTCTCTTCTATGTTGAAAAAAATAAAAGTATGGAGGAGTGAACCCACCCAGTTCTCCAAATAGGAGTGTTAAAAGAAGAATGATACTGTATATGTGGTGCATCTGTGTTCTCCACAGAAATGTCCATCACTCTTGGGTGCCTGTCTGGACTGGTAAACAGGAGTGTTGAACTCATTTTGTGCCTTTTGCTTGTGCAGGAGACTAGAAGGCCTGTGGATTGTAAAACAGAAACTGTATTTTAGAGTTACGGAGAAGCTTCATGAGGTGTGTATCAAGAAGACTCAAAGGCAGAGTTAAAAAACAAGAGAGGGACTCAGAGATTCACTGTTAGACCTGGCATCCTTGGCGTAGTTACCCCTGACTTTTTGCCTCTAACTCCTCTATTTTTGACACTGTGCTGGATTTCGTTTTTGATGCTTTAGATGCTTTGGGCACTTTGCCACTGCTGATCAGTGCCAAACTGCAAGTGCCCCCTGTGTAAATTGTTATTGTGATTGGTTATCCATGAATGGCATAGTTGTTTTACCAGTAGGTCCCTAGTAAAGTGCACTAAGTGTGCCAGGGCTGGTAATGCAAATGCTACTAGTGGGCTTGCAGCACTGATTGTGCCACCCACATAAGTAGCCCTGAAAAGAGGTCTCTGGCCTGCCACTGCAGTTCCTGTGAGCAGTTTACTGCCATGTTGACCTGGCCAGTGTACCAACTGCCAGGCCTGACCCTTCCCTTTACTTACACATTGGACACCCCTGTGGTAGGCCCAAGGTACCCCCTGGACAGGTTGCAGTGTATGTGAAAAGTAGGACATGTACTAGTGTGTGTAACATGTCCTGATAGTAAAATACACCCAATTTCGTTTTTCACCATTGACAGGCCATCTTGCCCATCGGACAGAATGGGGAATACGGTGTAATATGTTTACCTGCATATCTTCCCATAGGACTGAGATAGAAACTTGGAGTCTGGGATCCCTGAACTCAGAATTTAATAACACATCTTTTAGGAAGGATGGTTTTTAGATTCTATGTTTGAAAATATCACTTTTAGAAAGAGGCCATTTTCTTATTAATCCTTTCTATGTGCCTCTGCCTGATTGTGGATTGACTCTCTGGTTTGAGATGGGCTGGGGTGGCTCCAGGAGTCTAGGTGAGTCAGCACTAGGCTGAGTAGACCGATCTGCATTTGGAATAATGGGAGGAGTAGGACCTGGGCCTGAATAGGGCTGCCTACAATCTCGACCTGGAAGCCAGCCACCATCGAAATCATCACCGCGACCATGCACAAACCCACTCAGGAGCCCCCACAGACCCCTTCCCACTGCACATATTCCACAGGGCCGCCGCCGCCATCGCACCCAAACTGGAACGAACCATCAACACCTCCTTCATGTCCGGAACCTTCCCAGACGACTGGAAGTGGGCGGAGGTTAAACCCCTCCTCAAGAAGCCCTCGGCCGACCCTATGGACCTGAAAAACTACCGGCCCATCTCCCTCCTTTCTTTCACAGCCAAAGTCACCGAGAGACTTGTGAACACCCAGCTGACCACCTTCATCGAAGATAACTCCATCCTAGACAACTCTCAGTCCGGATTCCGCAGCAACCACAGCACCGAGACCGCTCTCCTCGCCACCACAGACGACATATGCCTGCTACTTGACCAGGGACACACCGTCGCCCTCATCCTGCTAGTCCTCTCCGCTGCTGACACCGTCTCCCATCTCACGCTTGCAGCCAGACTTCACAACGCCGGGGTACAAGGAGCCACACTTGACTGGATCCGATCTTTTCTCTCTGGCAGAACCCAGAGGGTCAGACTCCCGCCCTTCCTCTCTGAACCCACCGACATCAACTGCAGAATACCCCAGGGCTCATCTCCTAGCCCCACGCTCTTCAACATCTACATGGCCCCCCTCGCCGCCATCGTCAGGCAGAATGGGCTCAGCATCGTATCCTAAGCAGACGACACCCAACTCATCCTCTCACTCATGAAGAACCCCTTTGACACCAGATTCCGCTTCCAGGAGGGTATGAAAAACGTGGCAAACTGGATGAACGACAGCTGCCTCAAGCTCACCGCAGAAAAAACAGAGGTTCTCATCCTCGGACCCTGCAACTCCACCTGGGACAACTCCTGGTGGCCCTCCACCTTAGGGAACCCACCCACCCCCACAGACCATGCACGCATCCTCAGCATCATCCTCGACTCCTCCCTCGCCATGAACCGCCATGAACCGCCAGGTCAACGCTGTTGCCTCTACCATCTTCAACTGCCTGCGCATCCTCCGCAAGACCTTCAAATGGATCCCCCCCGACTGCAAGAGGACCGTCACCAATGCGCTCGTAACCAGCAGACTGGACCACAGCAACACCCTATACGCCGGAATCAACAGATCGCTACTACACAGACTCCAGACCATACAAAATGCTGCTGCTAGACTCGTCCTCGGTACCCCACACCACAAGCACATGACCCAACACCTTCGAGACATCCACTGGCTCCCGGTTGAGAAGAGGGTCACCTTCAAACTCCTCACCCACGCCTACAAAGCCCTCAACAACATCGGACCCAAATACCTCAACAATAGACTCTCCTTCCACGTACCCAGAGGAACCTCCGCTCCGTCAACCTCACCCTGACAGAGGTCCCCCGCATCGACAGGAGCAGAACAGGTGGCAGAGCTCTCTTCTACATCACAGCCAAGACCTGGAACGAGCTCCCCGTCAACATCAGATGCCTTGAGACCCTCATGGGTGAGTAGCGTGCTTTATAAACCCCAGATTGATTGATTGCCTGCCTTCTACAATGCTGGCTCCACCTCCTGCTGTGCGTCTTTAGACCCTGGCCCACACTGACAAAGGAAAAAGTTGTGCACTGGCAGAGTGCACCCAGAACTGGTTTGGACAGGGTCCAGGACCCCCTCACACCTAGAGAACAAAGACTTTTGGGGTATAAATATGAGAGCTGAAACACCTGGACTTTAGACTACTTCATAATCAAGAGGAACCTGTTGCCAAAGAGGACAGCTGAAGAGACTGAGGAGAAGTACTGCGCTTGCTGTGTGACTGGGGCTGGCCTACAGTTTGCTGTTTCTACTGAGGAGAGGACCAAGGGACTTTGCTGTGTACTGTGTCCCCTGCTTGAAGAAGGACTTTGCTGTGTGCTGTGTCCATCTGAAGAAAAGTCTCCAAGGGCCTGAGAAGAGCTGGCCTCCGGTTTTGAAGTCCCAGGCACAAAAGGACTTCACCCCCAGCTTCCCTGAACTTCCTTGCTGGGAGTTTAGACCTGCCAGAAGGTGCCTGTAACTGTGTGTGAGGCATTTACTGTTGGGAGCTGGAAGCGTGATGGAACGAGGGTGAAGCGTGTCGTCACCGCAGCAGCCGCTGTCGCATCACCAAGGAAGCGCGTCGCCGCTGCCGCTGTTCGCTGCCGCATCACGGGAGAAGCGTGTTGCAAGGCCCGTTGCATCGCTGGGGAAGCGTACCTCTGCCGCTGCTAATAGAAGTTACATCACCAGAGAAGTGTGCCGCCACCACCAAGGGTGCCATCGCATCACCGGAGAAGCGTGTTGCAGGGCCTGTCACGGCTCAGGATACCACCGATTTGGCTGCACAGCCTTCGGGCATGCACGCATCACCTCCACATTGTCGCATCAAAGATGCCATTTTGTCGCATCGCACCGGATCGTTGCAACGCATCAAGACGCCATCTTGTCAGATCATGACCAGAGCGCAGGAAGAATCGACGCATCGCCTTCTCTGAAACCCTTTTGTTTGTTCTGCATTACGCATCCAAGGTACTTTGAAAGTAAAGTCTCACATTTATCATCTACAAGCTTATTTTTGCAACAACCTTTTTAAAGACATTCTACTGAGTATCTGTATGTTAGATTTATGTCGTTTTGGGCTTGTTTAGTTTAGATAAAGATACTTTACTGGTGTGGTGTCCATTTGTGGTGTTTTCACTGTGTTACTGTGCGTGTGGGTACAAATACTTTACAAATTGTCTTTGGGATAAGCCTGTCTACTCGTGGCAAGCTACCAAAGTGTGTGAGCAGCGGGGTTATCTAAAGTGTGTATTCCCCTTACCCTGACTAGAAGCAAGGGTCCCTATTTGGTCAAATGTACCTACCTCTGCCAACTAGAGACCACAAAATGTACAAAATGTTTTTGGTTGGCTTCACTACCTGGCTTGTCTAACATTGTCAATCAACCAAATGCCCAGAGTGATATTTCAGTTGGAAGACACTTCAGTGCTAACCGAAAACTGTAGTGATGTATTATGGTTGTATTTTCTTGATTGAAAAAAGTTAAGGGTCGGCATATCTTGCATCAAAAATATGTATAATGTTTTATTCTAGCCACACAGACCACCAGTGATGGTAGTGCCACTGCAGGCTGAGAGTCAGTTGTAGGGGGAGAAGCAGCAATAGGGACAGGCACTGGTAAGTCACATAATAGCTTGCTTATTGCCAATTACTAGTATACTGACTAGCTACCGGGACGTTGTCAACTCATGACCATGAAACCCCCCTTCCCCGCTTTACCAGCTGCAGCGGTAGTTGAGCTATTGCCTCTTCTATCTGCAGCTCAGCAAAAGCTCAAGCAATGAGCATTGATGGCTTGAGGGAAACATGGAAGAACAGAAGGTTAAAAGAAAGGAAAATTGTACATGAGTGAAAGGCTGGGTTGGTGGGTAATGGGATGGATGGGTGAAATGATGTTTTGAAAAAAGGGTAGATAATGAAAGGATGGATAATGGATTAGAAATTTAGGTAAAAAGACTAGGGGCCTCATGTAGGTAGCCAAATACCGGTCGGTAACGGCCGATTTTCGGTAAATATGCCGTTACCGACCGGTATTCAGACAAGTGAGATGTAGGAGTCCAAAAACCACTTTTCGGTAAATATGAGGCGGTAAATACCGATTCATAGTTACCGAATTCTAAAATACCGATTCATATTTACCGAATACATTATTAACGAATCGGTAAATATGAAGTGGTAAATATGAAGTGGTAAAAATTGAAAATGACATGTAGGAGCAGTCGGTAATTAAGAAATCCAGGAAAATCGGTAAATAAGAGTCGGTAATTAACACGGATGGAAAGCAGGTGGTAACCATCAACAATGCACATAAGCAATCCCAAAATGCAACAGCGTGGACAACATGGCCGCCATGTACGTCATTGCAAGGCGCCTACGTCTACAGGCAGCAGGACTGAGGGTGTGGCGACGGGAGGAACAAATCTACAGACAGCGCATCACACTATTCCAGCTGACTGATGCAGAGATACATGAGAGGTACAGGCTACACCCCGAAACCATCATGGACTTAATCAGGGACCTTCACCCACTCCTGGACCAGCCAATAAGAAGGGCGCACGCCATACCCCCACATGTGCAGGTGCTCTGCAGCCTACATCTGTTGGCATCCGGCAGTTATCAGGTGGTGATAGCTGCGGTGGGTGGGGTATCCCAGAGTTGCCTGTCACGTTTCTTCAGGAAGTTCCTGGATGCCATGATGCAGAGAATGCACCACTACATCAGCCTCCCAAACACACAGGCTGCACTGCAGAAAACAAAAACAGACTTTTATCACATGGCACAGTTCCCCCATGTCATCGGCTGTATTGATGGTACACACATCCCAATCTGTCCTCCAGCTGACACAGAGCACATCTACAGGAACAGGAAGTCCACCCACTCCATCAATGTGCAGGTGATCTGTGATGCAGGGAACATCATCACAGATATTGTTGCAAAGTTTCCTGGGAGCACCCACGACTCTTACATCTTCCAGAATAGTGGGATCTACACACGACTGAGAGCCGGAGAATTCGGAGAGGGATACCTGCTGGGTAAGTAACAGTGACGCCCCTTGAAACCTGCAAATCAGAGTGTATAGAGGCATGTAACTGATGGTTCCCTTTTACTCATCCAGGCGACAGTGCATATGCATGCCGTTCATTCATCCTCACTCCCTACCTACACCCAGCAACCCAGAGTGAGAGACGATACAACGTGGCCCACAAATCTACACGCAATGTGGTGGAGCGCACGTTTGGACTGCTGAAGAGCAGGTTCCGCTGCCTCCACAAGAGCGGAGGCGCACGCCAGTACAAACCCATCACCTGCTGCAAGATAATTGCCACTTGTGCAATGCTGCACAACCTTGCCACGAAAAAAGGTACAGATGTGGAACTAACATATTTTGAGGACAACGAGGATGAGTCAGGCCAGCCAGAGGGCAGCGCAGCTAGAGTGCCAACTGCAATCGATGGGAGAGAGAGACGGGCAGAGATCACATGCAACTATTTCTGAGTAAGTGAGGGGACACAGCGAGTCGTGAGAAGTCATGACGTAGTTTAATGTGGCACCACGCCATGAACACATGAACAGGCCAGTCTGGCAATATGCCATCTATACAATGAGTATGTCCAGGGTTACGTCACCCAATGGCAAGTGGATAAGCAGGGCCACATCAATGTTTGCGCATACGCGCTGCAGTGGTGGATTGCACGGCCTGTGCATCCTCACTAGAGCCAACCCCAAGCCGCCTGCTGCTCCTGCGTGCTTCGGGGACGGGGGGTGTGATGCTGCTGCTGGTGTCGATGCTCTCCGCAGCATCCCCTGCAGCAGTTGTCGACGCCTGACTTGTCAATAGCACCCCTAGTGCACTTGTCACCTGCACCATCCCCCGTGACAGGTCGCTGCAGCACTGTGTTAGGCCCTCCTGCATCGTCACAGAGCGCCGGCAAAGTAGGGAAGTCGCAGTTGCCAGACGGTTGAGTGCCCTGCTGGTAGTGTCCCTTCTCTGGCGTTCCCGGCGCCGTGCTTCGATGTCAGCATCTAATTTGCTGCACAACTGCTGGATTGACTGGGACATGTCCCGAATGCCCGCAGCCATGCCGCCAATGTTTGTGTCCATGTTGACTAAGCTTGTCCTCATCACCCGCATGTGCCTCTGGACTGACATTACTGCCTTTGATTGCAGGCGCTGTTGCTTCAACATTTGGCCCTCGAGCCCCAAGAAGACACCATGGCCGTCAGTGGGTGCTGGTGGACTCTGGACACGCGACCTGCGGCGCCCTCTTGCTCCCGTCTGTGCTGCCTGTGATGTTTGGGGCACAGTGGGATGGCTCCCTTCCTGGGGCCCGGTGCGGTCTTCTGGGCCCATGCTGTCGTCTGACGAGGTGTCTAAGGCTCGTAGCCTGGCTGCTGGACGCCTCCTCATTCTCACACCTGCAAGCGGAGATGTGGCCGGTGAATCGAACATGAGTGGCGATGCTGGCTCTGGTGGTGGTGATGCTGGCTCTCGGTGAGGTGATGCTGGCTCTGTGTGCGGCGAGGCTGGCTGCGTAGGTGGTGCGGCTGCAAGTGGGCCTGCTCCCTGGTCTGCACTCGTGCTGGCTAGAGGTGATTTTTGTGGCCGGTGTGCCGTCTCCCCTGCAGCATGCCCTGTACTGCATGATGTCACATCTGTGGACAGAAAAACAACATTGGCTCAGTGTCCCCGAAGGGCTGCATTGCAAGCGTCACAATAAATCATTTCACATTCCAATCTGTCCTCTGTCTCCTTGTGCCTCGAGTGCGTGACATGCCTTGTTGCCCTGTGACATTTACGTCATGGTTAGTGTTGCCCTGACTACATCTCCCGGAATGCATTGCCTGTCTGCACTGACACGTGTGGACTGCAGTGTGATTCTCGTGTCACAATGGGGGATGTGGGATAGGGGTAGGGGCGGCTACATTGCTGTGCTTTCGTCTTACCTTGGTGTGTTGCGGCTCTGGCAGAGCTGTCGGCGTCCCCAAGACCCACGACGCTCTCTTGCTCGAGTGTGGCCGCCACCAGCTCCTCCAGTTCGGTGAGGGCAGGTGCCCTGTTGGTTCCACCTCCGGTCTGGCTGGCCTCCTTCTGGATGTCGCCCATCTTCCTCTTGGTCACAATCCTCAGGTCATACCAGCGCTTTTTGAGGACCTCAATTTCCCTGTGGGTCACTCCCACAGCATTGACCTGCGCCTGGATGGCCAGCCATATGTTGCGCTTTTCGGCCTCAGGCACTTGCAGGGATTGCCTCCCAAACAGCTTCTGGTGCTGCTTCACCACCTCCTCCACCAGCACCTGGAGTTCCTTGGGGCTGAATTTGAGCTTCCTCCTCCTTTCCCCTCCGTCTTTCTGTGTGCTCTGGCTGGACATGCTGTTCGTTTCCCGCTCGCACATGCAACTGCTCCCTGCCTCTCCTCTGCACTCCGAGCCTCTCCAGGGTCGGCTAATTATGTACACCTGCCTGGGTGTGGCCACTTCGGCTAATTGTGTACACCTGCCTGGGTGTGGGCAGTTCCTGGTTGGGTGGGCTGTCGTTGCACAGGATTAGCTGTTTCGTCAAGTCATGTGATGTTATTTACCGAATCCGTACGTACCGATTCGGTATTTTCCGATTCGGTAGATACCACCTCGGTATTTTCCGATTCGGTAGATACCACCTCGGTATTTTCCGATTCGGTAATTATCACCTCGGTATTTACCGAATCGGTGAATTCCGATTCGTATTTACCGACTGTTACCGAATCGGTAACTGTTACCGAATTTTTACCTACATGCAACTTACCGATTCTAATTTACCGATTCGGTACGGCTCGGTATTTAAGAACCGGTAAAATTTATTTACCTACATGAGGCCCTAGGTGAGAGAATCAAAAGCTTAAATTATGGTGGCTATGGGTGAATTAGAATGAAAGGATGAATACATATTTGCCTTGCTTGGATGAATAAGCAAGGCAGTTCTTCTCATGGAGAGGGGCATGCTGCAGCTCACATACTTCGTTTACTTTGTTTATGCAGTGTTATCATCAAAGCAATGGTTCAAAGTGGGTTGTATTTTGTCCATTTTTGTTCTACTTCCTTGACTCACTGTATTTGTTAAGTGAGGCAGATGTATCCCACAAATCTTCATTCATCACCCCCGTCCATGTCCATGACATATTACTACCAATGACAATTTGTAACTGCAGTGCTGGCTGTGCAATGTGCATCTGCTTCAGTTAATGTGGAATTACAAAGTTTTCTAAGCACTGCAAACAAAACACACAAGGTGCGTTTCCCTTCGTCCACTCAGTCACCTCTTAGTACTTCACTCCTTTTTCTTTACCTAAGTCCTTCCTTCCCATTCTACCAAAAACTTGAAAAATCCATTCTTGGCATGTGACACATTTGATTTTATAGCCATTATCAAAATGGGGTTACCCAAATTGGCTCGGGGACCTGGGCTCAATATGGTATGAAAGACAGTGGTCCTAAACTTAAATTACAGATGATTGAAACATAATCCTACAATCGTTATTTGTAAAAACTTTATGAGTCTCAAAAGCTTATTGACTCACTGTATTAATACATTCACTTTGCTATAGATGCAACAACCAAACAATATTTTCAAAAAGAGGTTTTTAATTCCATCCTATTTTGAGATAATAATAACCTGTTTTACTGGACAGTTAAGGTACAAAGGGCAGGTTGCATTCTAGGAAAGTGCAAAAAGGAGAGAGGGTGCTCTGGTGATGAAAGAGTGAAGGGAAATTCCAAGAGTAGTGATAGAGGAACAATAAACAGTTTTTTCTTGACTGATCATATAATCTAAGTCTAATTACGACCTGACCACATATACTTTTATATATCATTCATTTTATTATATAGTACACAATTGAATTCTTGTGTGGCACGTTTATGAAACAGAGCTCGTGGTCTAGGTGGGGTATAGGTGGGCGTCGACGTTTCAACCCGACTTGGGGTACAGGGTAGTTGGGGGCCTCAGCCTGCGGGTCTTCTTCAGGACAGAAGGAGTAACCTGAGTACCGGTGAAGTGTAATAGTCACACATCTAAGGGTTAAAATTAATAGATCAAGGTTGTGCACCGTAAAACATAAAAGCAATACTAGGTAGTCATTGCTCAGGGTTAAGCTTACCCATGGGTTCTTCTGGGCAGGGGCGGGGGTTGAGTGCGTTCGAACAGGAACATATCCTGAATGATTCCAACCCCTATGTGGACTGTGTAGAACTGTGACGTCGCTACATAGACAACGTGCTTATCATATGGAAAGGGAATGAGGAACAACTAAAAGCCTTCCACACTTGGCTTAACACATGTTCAGTGGACATCCAGTTTACACTTGACTACCATAGATCTATAATCCACTTCCTAGACATCACTATAAGTGTGGAATCAGAGACATTATACACCAGCCTCTACAGAAAAAGCAGCGAGCGCAACACACTCCTCCGCTACTCCAGTCACCACCCGCGCAACCTCAGGGACAACCTCCCCTTTGGACAATTCCTGAGGTTGCGACGGAACTGCTCTAAAAAGGAAGACTATTTTGATGAATTGGCAGGTCTCCTGTCGCGGCAGATTGAGAGAGGATACCCAATCAGACTGCTGAAACAGGCACGTAAACGCGCATGGCACAATCATACGGAACACCTCCTTGAACCTAGACAGAGTAGAAATGAAAAGGAGGAGCGTTTGGTATGCGTTAGCATCTTCTCTACAAAAAGTAATGCTGTGAATAAGATAATCAATCAGCATTGGCACCTGATCTCAGATGAACTAGGCAACACACCGACACCGCTCCACGCTTTAAAAAAAGCTAAAAACATGCGAGATCATGTGGTTAAGTCATTATTACCGACGGCGTGTACCCCAAGCCAAACGGTCCTTTGGGGCATCCCACCGGTCAAAGGCCATGTCAAATGTGGTCAATGTAAAGCATGCCAGATGGTACAAGAAACCAAACAATTCACACACAACAATCAGACACATGAACTACAGGACCACAGTAATTGCAACACCTCGGGGGTCATTTATGCCATCACTTGCCCGTGCGACTTTATGTATATAGGACAAACTATTCAGAAAGTCAAGTGCCGTACTTTACAGCACTGCAGCCGCATTAGATGTCAAACAATGGGGGCACCATTGGTAGACCATTTCACCACTTTTAGCCACAAACCAGATAGCCTTAAATGGTGGGTCACAGAAAAGGTGAAACCCAACCCCAGGGGTGGATACTTTAACAATATCCTGAGCACTCGTGAATGTAGATTCATACATCTGTTTGACACCATCAAACGAGGCCTGAATGAGTATGAGGAGATGAACAAGCAGGTATCGGTCCTGAATAATGGTTGAGGCCTTTTTTACCTCGTTCACCCTAATAACCATCATGCTCCTGATACACTGTCACTCAGTTCAATTATTTGTTTAAGTGTAAGACCCATGTAATGAAATCAACACCTATACCATGTCCTTAATTCAACCTTAGAGACGGTCTGCCAATATGTACATTTTGGATATGCTTTTTCTAAATACATTTTAACTGCAACCAGCGTGGATATTGTTCAGTTAGGCACCCGTGATTTTATCGTATCACTCGCATTATGTTCACTCTTGCCCGATAAAATTAAATATGCACTCAGTTTCATTGTAATTTGTTATCATGAATACAGCATCATGTTTTGTTTAGACTAACAGGTGTTATCCGAAATGTATGATCTGTAACCCCATGCTAAATTGTATACATCCACATGGGCATTGTATTAGTCACATTATGTTTACTTTGTACTTAACTAATGCATCATTTGTACTCTAATGCAAATTATCATCATCATGTTGCAATCCGTAATCAGTTGCGATACAGGGAGTCTTTCTTCACCCCTGTTTAACCGTAGCCCCCACCGGCCCCATCCTCACGTTAACGGAACGTCCCATATAACGTCCTCGCGGCCAGGCGCTCAGTCTGCCGTTTTTCACCGCGCAGATTCATTGACGCCGGTTGCTAACATAGACGTGGTAAGACCGTCCCCAGCTATATGCTATTCACCCTACATAACAGCCAGGCCTTTCCTAACCAAGGCCCTTTCTTTATTGAGCAGCGGCATTGCCTGCCTCCGTTTCGGATGACTACGCGCTACCCTTCCTTTCTGGGTAAGTGCGGGCCATTTACACACGCTCCCGCACGGGGGCATTTTATTAGATCCTTAGAGCCACCAGGCTCTTAACTAAAGTTCTGTTGTCTTCAGCTAGGACAATGAGTCGCCCTCACTCGTCCCCCCCTCCTTTTTAAATCGTCCTTTTAACACAAGCTCCTCTCCACTTACAGATGAGGGCGCGCTCTCTCCTGCTATGATCGGGTGACATTGTTCCACAAGAGCGTTCTGCAGCTGCCTCCTCAAATCATTAAGATCGTTGCTGCCATAACTAGACGGGATTAACTCAACCCCCGCCCCTTCCCAGAAGAACCCATGGGTAAGCTTAACCCTGAGCAATGACTACCTAGTCTTGCTTTTACGTTTTACGATGCACAACCTTGATCTATTAATTTTAACCCTTAGATCTGTGACTGTTACACTTCACCGGTACTCAGGTTACTCCTTCTGTCCTGAAGAAGACCCGCAGGCTGAGGCCCCCAACTACCCCTATCCCGCAAGTCAGGTCAAAACGATGACCCGACCTGGACCACGAGCTCTGTTTCAAAAACGTGCCACACAAGAATTCAATTGTGTACCATATAATGAAATGAATGATATATAAAAGTATATGTGGCCGGGTCGCAATTTGACTGAGATTATATGATCAGTCAAGAAAACTAAATGATGACACAACAAAGAATTCCAGATAGTAATAAAAAAATTAAAAACATAGTAACAGTATTTACTTGAGCAATGGGGAGCTACTATTTCATTAAAACTGGAGTTATGAAATCCTTGAGTAAGAAAAAATTAAGTGAAAGTCTGGAGTGGACAAACTTAGTTTAGGTGTTCACGGTTATACAACACAAGGCCTGAATGATGATGCTGAAGACTGATGTTCTTCATTCTATATCTAAAATATGGATAACGTTTATGCACAGGTGGGTAAAAGGAGCCAGTGTGGGCTATTGCTTAGAAGATCCTGCAGTGAGTTGGTGTTGCTTTCACCACATCTGCCATAGCAGGTGTGTGATCCATTCAAGGTATAAATTAAACCACGCCTCAATTAATCACACAGCCCAGGGGAAGAGGGTTAGGGGTTTGATGAATGGATGGGAAAGGGATTTGGGGAAAGGTTTGACGAAGACAAACACTACACAAGGACAACATTCATCTGGACAATGAGCAGCACATTATTGCCATCACTCTGCCCTCAAGACCCAAGTTATCAGATATTTAAATGATAAATCTTCTATGTTGAAAAAAATAAAAGTATGGAGGAGTGAACCCACCCAGTTCACCAAATAGGATTGTTAAAAGAAGAATGATACTGCATTGCAAAATTAGGTGGTGCATCTGTGTTCTCCTCAGGAATGTCCATCAGTCTTGGGTGCCTGTCTGGACTGGTAAGCAGGAGTGTTAAACTCATGTTGTGCCTTTTGCTTGTGTAGGAGACTAGAAGGCTTGTGCACTGTAAAACAGAAACTGTATTTTAGAGTCAAGGAGAAGCTTCATGAGGTGTGTATCAAGAAGACTCAAAGACAGAGCAAAAAAACAAGAGGGGGACTCAGAGTTTCACTTTTTTTACAAGTGCAATACACACACACACACCCCAGCATTTCACAAATAAATGCACCTCTCCTTTCCACATAGTTGAATACTAGGGGTGGGCGTAGTTTGCGTAGTCGCGCTACGCAAAGTTCCGCGAAGCGGTAAAAAATCTCCGCGAGCTCCGCAGAATTCCACAAGCACGCGGACTTGCTTGTTCTGCCCATTCGCGATAAATTTTTCCTGTTCGGGGACTCTGTTTGCGTGCTTGGGTGGAAATATCTTGCGAACTTGCCCATTCGGTCGCGGCCATCTTTTTTCACTTGTCTCGCCCGCTCGCGATACGTGTTTTCTGTTCGTGAACACAGATGTCTGATGGCGCATCCGAATGATGTGTTCGCGATCGCACACTCTCGCGGGATTGCGCGGTCGAATGCAAACAGATAGGAAAACTTGTCGGAGAATCAGGGATCCCGGTAAGTCGTTCCTGCGCACACAAACATGCATTTTGAAAACGCAAACAATGAAAAAATTCCGCAATGCCGCAGATCGTAGAATTTTGCACAATTCCGTGTTCTCTGCGGAACACAGAATTGCCAAAATTCCGCAAATGGAGTGGAATTTACCGCCCAGGCCTATTGAATACTAGGCATCACACTCTTGGTTTACCTTTGAACTGAAGTTGATTACTTCTTGATTCTAGCTATTGACGAGGTAGTCCTGCAGCTCCTACCTTGAGTTCTCCCATCCTCCTTCTGACTCTGAGTAACTCCGTCCCAGACTTGTCATCATGATGGTCTGTGCAAGATAGGTGTGAAGTGCACTGCTGTTGAAGAACAAGTAGAGTAACAGAATTGCTGTATTTTGCATAGGCTTTTGTTTGTTTACTAAAGTGACTGTTCTGGTCTCTGAATCACCAGACAAAGGAGAGGACCCTGTAAGTAAATCTGGCTAAGTGTGAAAGGGCCAACCACCTCCAGGAAAAAAATGATAGCCCATCACTCAGGCCCCAAACAGTGCAAAACAATCATCTCAGGGAAGTTCCCAACACATACCCTACCTCACTGTCAGCCAACACATGAATCATCAATCATACCTCACAATCACTCGATAATCAGGTCTCCTATTAATGCAATGGTTACCTGTTCCAATCCAACTACGGTGGTAGAGACACTATCTCCCCTTTGATGCATGCAACAAATTGGATTTTGTCAGTATTGTAAATCAATCGATTGTCTGGGTCAGCCATCCTGAATGATTAAAAAAACCAGAAGGATCATCGGAGTGGACCATGCAGGTTAATTAATTTTTGCTAAGTAAGTTTGTGAAGGCCAAACACCTCCAGGGAAAACATGATTGCCCATCACTCAGGCCCCAAACATTGCAAATCAATCATCTCAAGAAAGTTCCCACATTACAGTTAAATACACCCTCCCTCACTGTCAGTCACCACATGGTGAATCATCAATCATCATCACTCACACAATCTCAATCACTCACTCACCATTGCAATAGTTGTAGTTACCTCTTCCAATCCAAGCATGGGTAGTTTAGGTATAGGTATTCATCTTTGACGCAAGGAACACATTGGAATTTTGTGTTGGCACTCTTGTAAATCAACAGTCTTCTGGGACAGACCTGCTAGTGCTAAGTGATGCAAAATGGGATAGGCAATAGCCATGTGAGAGGGACAGGCATTGTCTTCAATGTCATGAAGGAAGTGTGGAGGCTTCTTCAATGCACACTGGTCCAACTGCAATCTGGCAATTTATGTGACTAAAATATGATGGGACAGCATAAATTGTAACGATAGAAGTCCAACGTGAAATTATTAAAAGGTTCTATAGGGGTACTAGCATCCTCAGTCTGAGAAGTATAGTTTGTCCTCAAACACAGGTGGTTCACCCAGAAGTCAATCAGCTAAGATACTTGATCCAATTGCTGATCAATCATCCTCCTTCTACTCCCATACTGTTTTAGGAACTGTGTAAGTGGCTGGTATAAAACGAGGGTTCATTTTGATCATACTCAATCTCTCCACATTTTGAGGCAAGAGACTTGTCCTTCTCATTGTAACAACTGCACCAGATGCACTGAAAATATTACTGAATACTTTATTGCCAACCTGCTGAGCTCTGGCCATTGGAACATCTTCCCATACCAATACATCAATGGATTTTGATCCACATAAATCTCTTTTGGATCATCCAGATACAGATGCTTTCATTCACACCTGCGGGGGCAAAACTTTTAGACACCATCGTTACCTGGTTCTGTAGGAGATGCAACAACAGGATAACTTGCCCCATTGTACTGTCCTCCTTGCTAACTTCCTATGTGAAAACCTAAAAAAAAGTACCATCTGTGTCAGGCGATTGACTAGGCCCATGTGTCTGCATCCATGGTCATAATATTTCCAACTGCATCCCCTCCTCTTTGTATGACGTAGTCATTGATCTGTTTGTACTGCTCAAACAGATGTTGCAACATGTAAAAGGTTGAGTTCCAGTGTGTTGGCACCTCCTGTATGAGGGCTTTAACTGGTGCTCTATTATTGTGCTGAATAATCCACAACTGCTTCCGGGCTTTAAAAGAATGGCTGAAATTAGTGCAGATTCATCTGCAGGTGGTCAGTATGTTGCTGACTATGTCCTCTTTTTTTTAGAAAGTCTTGGACCATCAGGTTGATACAATGGGCCAAACACAGGACCCTGAACTAGTTTCCATCTGACATGTCCTTGACTATGTTACTTCCATTGTCTGTGGCAACAAATCCAATTCTGAGACCTCTGAGTCGCAGCCATTCATACACCTTGCTGTTAAATTCCTCCAAGATGTGTATTTGAACTTACTTTATCAAATCTCAAATACAAAGTCCTTAAATCCAGTGGTATATATGCTGCAGACAAAGAGAGTGACCCTTCCAGCTCCAAATCCTAATGAAAAGTCACCAGGATATGGACAAAGCACTGGGAGGAGCCTGCTGGATAGGGACAGGCAGTCTCCGGGGCACTCCCTTCCTGTTGGAAACAAAAAGTAAAAAAGAAAAAAGGACTTCTTCCACAAAAAAAATTCCAACAGCCCGTTGGAGAAGAATATCCACTTGAAAAACCTCTCAGCTGCTTCTCGATCACAAAAGCTGCTTGATCTGTGCAGTCGCGATTGGCAAAACATTGGCGTCGTTGTGGCTGGAAGCCGTGTAAGTGAGCATGAAGTATTGCACGAGCTTGCTAGCTCCCCGCGTGCTCCAAAACAAACTGAGCACGAACGGGAAAAAACTCTGCTTCGTGCCTGGGAAGGTGGCATTCAGGACCTCCACACTCTTCCTCAGAGTGCAGACTGCCTGAATCCCACAAACTGTGCGAGTGGAGCAGAGTTTACTGCCTGGGCTTCAATAATGCTAGAGAAACACTGAGTGGAACAGCACAGCAAATGCTAAACCTTCATATGCAACGCAAGCCACATTTGTAAACTGAATCCCACTAAAATAATTCTTGTGCCAAAGCTACACAAAATTTAACTTACTGTACAAATGAGTGAATTGCTCTCACTATCAGCTTATCCCCTAATATTAAAACATTTTGGCAATGCACATAGCAAGAATGTTATGGCCCCTATTTCATGAATCTTATAGGTCTCTGTTGTGTTTTTTTTGCTTTCTGAAATGAGAAATTACCTTTTAGCTGCAAGAATATTTGTAACTGTTTAATGGAACAATTGTGAATGTTATTCGTCAAATTGGCCCTATTGGCTTCACAATCTAAATTACATCATCAAGTGGGCGTAGTGTATGGTTAATCTTTAACAATCATTCTTTCTGGGTTTTTTAACTGCTATGTCTCAAGCCTGCCATGACTCATATACAACTCACATAAGAGGCACTTCTTGGAAGGATGCAGGTACAATGCTTTCTTTTCTTAGAAGTTGCGCAACATAAGATCAACAATTCGCTTGTTTACCTTGTTTTATATTGGGTAATCCTCATAATGCAATCACAGCTGTGGCACAAACATACATATAAACGGCAGAGGTGATGAAAGCGCTTTAGTTATGGTTAGGTCAGAGTTTCTATTTGTTAGACCTGTCAGCCCTTTGGGTGGTCCCTCCTCATCATTATTTATTTTGTCCCACTTTTGCCTCAAACCCTGTTTGAATTTTTCCTTTTTGGGAACCACCAGACTTTTTCGTGTTGCTACAGATTCAGGGAACCATTTTAGCTACCCCTGAAACTTCTGTCTGAGGGCCTGGAGCACAAAATGGTGGCCACCTGTGACATCACCAGCATCCACTGGAACCTACCAGCACCTTCCAGAACATTCCAGGAGCTTCCAGAACCCTGTGACCGTTGGAGGCGGTTTAGAATGTTGGGAGGATAAGAGAGGCAGTTGGCAGTTGGAGCTGGCAGTTGGCACCTGACTGGTGAAGAGAGAGGAGCACAACAGTGAAGGAGGAAGGAGTGAAGCAGCAGGGGTGGAAACTTGTGCCTGGAGTGGGGTCCATAAACCCACCCTTGATACTTGTCCCTACTGATGGATCCCAGCCTATAGCCCTGTGTGGGAAGAAGACAGACGAAAACCATCCTAAGGACCTGGACAGCAGGAACAGGCCTTAGAACCAAGAAAACAGCAAGATTCTGACCTGAGAACTGGTTTCCCTGGAGTCCGGTGTCGAGTAGCCTGAAGACCTGGAACCCGAGGTGGAGAAGCGGCGCTGACTGAAGTAGCAGACGTCGTACCCGGAGCCGCCTGAGGTCGTGAGAGGGCGCCGACGGGGGTCGAGAGGAATACCAGAGGTCGAGGAGGAAGTGAACCGAGGTCGAGCGAGCGGCGTCATCGGAGGAGTGAAGTCCGCCCTCCGGAGTCGTCGGAGACCGAGGTAGAGGTGAACCGGAGGTCGGGAGTGAGGATCGCACTCCGGAGTCGCCCGGAACCTGAGAGGAGGAGCACCGGAGGTCGGGGGTGAGGATCGCACCCCGGAGTCGCCGGAAGTCGACATCGAGGCCAGGCCGGCCGACGTCATCGGAGCCGAGAGCGCCATCGGACCGGAGCCGCCCGAAGTCGACATCGTGAAGAGACTGCCCGACGCCGTCGAATCGGAGGTCGAGATCGAACCGAGGCCACCGACATCGGACCGGAACCGCCTGCCGGCGTCGTCAAAGAACTGACATTGTGCCGAGGCCGCCGAGACCGAACCGGAACCGCCTCACGGCGTCGACACGACTCCAGCGGCGTCGGAACATCAGAAAAAGGGCAGTAAGTGGAGTAGAGGGCGCCTAAGGCCCTGTGGAGACCTGAGAGACTGCTCTAAGGGGCTAGGGAGGTGCTGAAACCCACCTGACTGTGCCTGGGGTGAACTGGGACTAACCTAGAGAGGTTGTGTGGAGAGAGAAAGCCAGGGCACTGGTATTCCCCCCTTTGATCTACCTCAGCTTAGGCCTCAGCCTTGTCCCAGCCAGGGAGTAGCCCCCCTCAAGCCTTCCACAACCCTACAAGCGGTGCCTGGGCCAAATCAGCCCTTAAGAATTGAAGTGTCATCTGATTACATGAGTGTTGCTGTATACTTTTAATTATTTATTGGGGGTACTGTATTTATTGAGTTTTTACCTATTTATTGCTGCACTATATTTATAGGTCCTCAGGACTTGTTGGTGTACAATATTTATTGGTACAGTATTTATTGCCTCAAAGTATTTAATTGTCTGTATATATTGCACTTGTATTTATGCCCTGTTATTTATGATCACCCCTATTTATTTCATCAAACAGCCAGTATTTATTTGACCTGCACTATTTAAATTTGTATATTGTGATTGTCTTATTTATTTTTTTTTTCCAATCAGCAACTAAGAGAAAAAGATAAAGAAAGAATATTTTCATAATTTTTACGGTGTAGAGTCGTTTTTGGAACGGATGCACGCATGGTTCTTGTATGGGTATATTGTATGCTTAGCACTGTGCCTGTTTCCTGACCACTCGAGCCAAGCTACCCCATTGTGTCGGGAAGGTCCACCACCACCCTGCGGAGTGGGAGTGGGCTGTTTCCAACATAAATTGGTGTTCAGTGGTGGGATAGAGCTGTGCCTACATATACTCAACAATAACTGTGGGTAGTCCATAGGCCTACACCGGGAGTTTTCTCACAGCGGCCTTCCAAATTGTGGGTTTTTGTTTTTTCCAAATTTACTCTGGTGGTGGGAGGAGGTATTACTAAAGGTACCCCCCTGCATTGTTACTGCACAAAACCTGTCCTCTAACCTGAGTGGGCAAGATGGAGTTTGTACTGGAAGATTTAGAAACGTACACTGTGGCCCAACTCAGGGAGTTTTGCCAGCGGGAGGGGGTGTACTGTCCCCCAGGAGCAAAGAAGGGTGCACTCCAAACCAGCTTAAGGGCTTGGGGGGAGGCACGCCGAGAAAGCAAGGCTGAGGAGGAAGACAGGGATGGAGAGCCTGACCCCGAGGGGGCTGAGATGTACCAACCTGAGGTGGGGAACCTGTCAGCAGGGCCCAGGACACTTTCTAGGAAGGGCAGCACTGTCTCTAGCGGGGGCTTATCCAGCGTGGAGTTAGCAGATCGGAGAGAGAAAAGACAGCTCACATGGGATTTAGCAAAGCTGGAGAAGGAGAAGGAGGAACAGAGGTTGGCTCATGAGACGGAGAAAGAGAGGATGGCTCATGAGATAAGACTGAAAGAGATAGAGCTTCAGATCTTAAGAATTGGGGCACCAACTGTTCCTAATGGTGGCAGCAAAGACCAAGAAATCACCAGGGAATCCAAACCTTACCTGCCAAAGGACATAGTAGCTAGCTATGGGGCGGGTGACGACATCGCCAAGTGGCTAGCAGCCTATGAGGTCTCGTTGAGGGCCCATGGGGTTCCAGTGAAGTATTGGGGAGGAGGATTGTATAGGTACATGCCTCCAGCTGGTAGGGATGCTTTATTGGCCCTCGAAGAGGATGAGCAGACCCACTACCCCACCATGAAACTGGCGCTCATCAGAAAGTTTGGACTAACACCTGAAAAGTACAGACAGAAGTTCAGGGGTAGTCACAAACTGGGCACACAGAATTGGGTGGACTTCCTGGACTATGCAAAGAAGGCACTGGAAGGTTGGATTCAGGGCAGTGAAGTAAGGAACTACGAGGAGCTGTTTGACCTAGTACTGAAGGAACACCTACTCGAGAAATGTTTCCCTGAACTGCGTCAACACCTGGTGGATAGCAAGCTGACCAGCCCCCGGAAGCTTGCTGAGGAGGCGGACATTTGGGCTAGTACCCGGGTGTCCACAAGGGGGACTGGAGGGGATACTCAAAAGGCCGGACAGGGCGCCCCCCAGAAGAAAGAAGGAGGGGAAAAGAAAAAGGAGTTCTCCAAAGGCCCCCAAAATAACTTCCAAGGGAAGGGAACAGGATTCACCTCTAAGGCTAACCCACCCAGAAACCCTAATCCTGGCCAGAGTCAGCAGCCAAGGGTTGTCCATTGCTACGAGTGCGGTGGCGTTGGACACTATAAAGGAGATCCGAAGTGTCAGAAACGATCACCCCCTCCCACTGGAGGAAAGCCCCCCGGAGTAGCTAGTGTAGTGCTCGGGGAGGAGATGCCCTTAACTAAGGGAAGGGAGTGGGCGGGTGTCACTTTAGTGTCCCTGGGAGAACGGGAGATGGTTCCTAAGATCCAGGTGCCCGCAAATACCGCAAAGTATGGGCAGTGGATCACCATCAACGGCCAAAGAGGGGAGGCTCTGAGAGACACAGGAGCCAGTATGACTATGGTGCGTAGCCAGCTGGTGTCTCCAGAGCAGGTAATTCCCGATGTACTCCACCCAGCCGCGATGGCTGACGGCAGAACAGGTCACTATCCAGTGGCCGAGGTTCCCTTTGAATGGGGGGGGGTTGCAGGTTCACTTCGAGTTGCCGTAAGCCCTGCCGTGCCAGTCGATTGTCTGCTGGGCAATGACATGGAGCACAACGCTTGGAAGGAGGTGGAATACCGGACTCATACCGAGATGCTGGGTACACCTGACTGGGCCTGTGTTAGCACAAGGTCCGCGACTACCCGAAGAGGGAGTTCATTCCGGCTGGAGCCTGGAACAAAGGCCCAGCCAGCTGCCAGTCAAGGGAAGAACCGAGGACAGGAGGAGCCTGCCTCGGCGTCTCCACCCCGTAGGACGGATAGGCCACCGGAGGTGGTGGGCCAGGAGTCTGCGGAGGGGGATGTTACCAACCTGGAGGACTTACCCATCCCGGCCGAGTGGCACGTGGAGGGAGGCCCGTCCAGGGAGGAATTCTGCCAGGGCCAGAGGGAGTGCCCTACCCTTGAGGGGCTGAGGCGACAGGCCGAAGCCCAGGCAGCAGGGAACGTTGAAGGGAACTACAGTGTTTACTGGGAGGATGGCCTCCTCTACAGTGAACCCAAGGCACCCCTACATGGATCGTCACGAGCCTTGGTAGTTCCTCAACGTTATCGAGCCTTCCTTTTAGAGTTGGCTCACGAGATCCCCTTGGCAGGACACCTGGGGCAAGACAAGACCTTCGCCCGTCTTGTCCCACACTTTTATTGGCCTCAGATGAAAGTGTCGTCCGATACCTACTGCCGGACATGTGTGTCTTGCCAAGCCAGTGGGAAAACAGGGGTGAAGCTGAAAGCTCCCCTGGAACCACTTCCTGTCGTTAGCACCCCCTTTGAAAGGGTGGGCATCGACATTGTGGGTCCATTAGATCCACCAACTACAGCTGGTCACAGGTTTATCCTGGTTCTGGTGGATCATGCCACACGGTACCCAGAGGCAATACCTCTGAGGACCATAACAGCACCTGTTGTGGCTAGGGCCCTGATGGGAATCTTTACCCGAGTGGGTTTTCCCAAGGAAGTTGTGTCCGACAGGGGGACCAACTTCATGTCAGCATATATGCGGGCAATGTGGAAGGAGTGTGGAGTGACCTACCGGTTCACAACTCCTTACCACCCCCAGACCAATGGTCTAGTGGAAAGGTTTAACAAAACCTTAAAAGGCATGATCAGAAGTCTGCCTGAAAGCCTGCGGAGGAAATGGGACGTCCTCCTACCCTGTTTACTTTTTTCCTACAGGGAAGTGCCACAGAAGGGAGTGGGCTTCAGCCCCTTCGAGCTTCTGTATGGGCACCCTGTACGTGGACCTCTTAACCTGGTGAGAGACGGATGGGAAAGAACTCCCAGAAAGCTCCCCCAGGATGTGGTGAGCTACATGCTGGCCTTCCGGAGCCAAATGGCTAAGTTGTGGAAGCAAGCTTCTGACAACTTGGAAGCCAGCCAAGCAGTAATGAAGGCGTGGTATGACCACAACGCTCACCCGGTGGAGTTGGAGCCTGGCCAGAAGGTGTGGGTGATCGAACCGGGAGAGCTTAGCGCCCTCCAGGATCGCTGGTCAGGACCCTTTGAGGTGTTGGAGAAGAAGGGTAAGGCTACCTACTTGGTGGACCTGAAGACCCCTCGTCAGCCCCTGCGGGTGCTGCATGCCAACCGCCTCAAACCCCACCACGAGAGGCCCGAAGTCATCTTGATGATGGTGACTGACGGAGGAGAGGACGTGGAAAGCGAGCCTCTCCCTGATTTGTTTGCGTCTCAGGAAAAGGATGGGTCGGTGGAGGGAGTGATTCTCTCCCCATCTCTAACTCCTGAACAGCAGGAGGACTGTCGCCAGGCCCTGGGGCAGTACTCTGCGTTGTTCTCCCTTGTCCCGGGTAGGACTCACCTGTGCGTCCATGACGTGGACACAGGAGACAGCCCACCTGTGAAGTCCAAGATCTACCGGATGTCAGACAAGGTGAAGGCCAGCATTCATAGTGAAGTCACTAAGATGCTGGAGCTAGGAGTGATTGAACCTTCTAGCAGCCCCTGGTCTAGTCCGGTGGTGTTAGTACCGAAAGCTGCACCACCGGGTGCCCAACCAGAACTGAGGTTCTGTGTGGACTACCGGGGACTGAATTCAGTGACAAAAACTGATGCTCATCCGATCCCTAGGGCGGATGAATTGATTGACCGGCTGGGAGCTGCCCAATATCTAAGTACCTTTGACCTTACTTCAGGGTACTGGCAGATCTCGTTGACTGATGGAGCAAGGGAAAGGTCAGCCTTCTCCACGCCCAATGGCCACTACCAGTTCTGTGTGATGCCCTTTGGGCTCAAGAACGCACCTGCCACGTTTCAGCGCCTGGTAAACCAGATCCTCACCGGAATGGAGAGTTTCTCTGCTGCTTATCTGGATGACATAGCCGTCTTCAGTAACAGCTGGGAGGATCACTTGCGTCACCTGCAAGCTGTTCTCCAGGCCCTGAGACAAGCTGGATTGACGATCAAGGCCAGCAAGTGCCAGATCGGGCAGGGGTCGGTAGTGTACCTTGGACACTTGGTGGGTAGGGGAACGGTGCAACCCCTCCAGGCGAAGATCGAGGCCATCATGGCCTGGGAACCCCCCAAGACACAGACTGAGGTCCGAGCATTTTTGGGCCTCACGGGATACTATCGCCGCTTCGTGAAGGGGTACGGTACCATCGTAGCCCCTCTCACGGAGCTCACGTCCAAGAAACAACCTCGACGGGTAGTCTGGACGGAGGCTTGTCAGCAAGCCTTTGAGAAATTGAAGAAAGCCATGTGCGAGGCCCCGGTCTTAAGGGCCCCAGACTTTTCCAAGAAGTTCATTGTCCAGACAGATGCATCAGAACATGGCATTGGGGCAGTGTTATCGCAACTCAACGAAGAGGGTCTGGATCAACCCGTGGTCTTCCTATCCCGGAGACTACTTCCCAGGGAACAGAAGTGGAGTGCAATAGAGCGTGAAGCCTTTGCAGTGGTATGGGCTCTGAAGAAGTTGCGGCCATACCTGTTTGGATCGCACTTCCTCGTTCAGACCGACCACAGACCCCTTCGTTGGCTGATGCAAATGAAGGGGGAGAATCCCAAGTTGTTGAGGTGGTCTATTTCCCTACAGGGGATGGACTTTCAGGTGGAACATCGGCCTGGAGTGGACCACGCCAATGCAGACGGTCTCTCAAGGTATTTCCGCCTTAGTGATGAGAACTCCCAAGGGGTTGGGTAGCTCTCCCCACTTTCAGCTGGGGGGGACGCGTGTTAGACCTGTCAGCCCTTTGGGTGGTCCCTCCTCATCATTATTTATTTTGTCCCACTTTTGCCTCAAACCCTGTTTGAATTTTTCCTTTTTGGGAACCACCAGACTTTTTCGTGTTGCTACAGATTCAGGGAACCATTTTAGCTACCCCTGAAACTTCTGTCTGAGGGCCTGGAGCACAAAATGGTGGCCACCTGTGACATCACCAGCATCCACTGGAACCTACCAGCACCTTCCAGAACATTCCAGGAGCTTCCAGAACCCTGTGACCGTTGGAGGCGGTTTAGAATGTTGGGAGGATAAGAGAGGCAGTTGGCAGTTGGAGCTGGCAGTTGGCACCTGACTGGTGAAGAGAGAGGAGCACAACAGTGAAGGAGGAAGGAGTGAAGCAGCAGGGGTGGAAACTTGTGCCTGGAGTGGGGTCCATAAACCCACCCTTGATACTTGTCCCTACTGATGGATCCCAGCCTATAGCCCTGTGTGGGAAGAAGACAGAAGAAAACCATCCTAAGGACCTGGACAGCAGGAACAGGCCTTAGAACCAAGAAAACAGCAAGATTCTGACCTGAGAACTGGTTTCCCTGGAGTCCGGTGTCGAGTAGCCTGAAGACCTGGAACCCGAGGTGGAGAAGCGGCGCTGACTGAAGTAGCAGACGTCGTACCCGGAGCCGCCTGAGGTCGTGAGAGGGCGCCGACGGGGGTCGAGAGGAATACCAGAGGTCGAGGAGGAAGTGAACCGAGGTCGAGCGAGCGGCGTCATCGGAGGAGTGAAGTCCGCCCTCCGGAGTCGTCGGAGACCGAGGTAGAGGTGAACCGGAGGTCGGGAGTGAGGATCGCACTCCGGAGTCGCCCGGAACCTGAGAGGAGGAGCACCGGAGGTCGGGGGTGAGGATCGCACCCCGGAGTCGCCGGAAGTCGACATCGAGGCCAGGCCGGCCGACGTCATCGGAGCCGAGAGCGCCATCGGACCGGAGCCGCCCGAAGTCGACATCGTGAAGAGACTGCCCGACGCCGTCGAATCGGAGGTCGAGATCGAACCGAGGCCACCGACATCGGACCGGAACCGCCTGCCGGCGTCGTCAAAGAACTGACATTGTGCCGAGGCCGCCGAGACCGAACCGGAACCGCCTCACGGCGTCGACACGACTCCAGCGGCGTCGGAACATCAGAAAAAGGGCAGTAAGTGGAGTAGAGGGCGCCTAAGGCCCTGTGGAGACCTGAGAGACTGCTCTAAGGGGCTAGGGAGGTGCTGAAACCCACCTGACTGTGCCTGGGGTGAACTGGGACTAACCTAGAGAGGTTGTGTGGAGAGAGAAAGCCAGGGCACTGGTATTCCCCCCTTTGATCTACCTCAGCTTAGGCCTCAGCCTTGTCCCAGCCAGGGAGTAGCCCCCCTCAAGCCTTCCACAACCCTACAAGCGGTGCCTGGGCCAAATCAGCCCTTAAGAATTGAAGTGTCATCTGATTACATGAGTGTTGCTGTATACTTTTAATTATTTATTGGGGGTACTGTATTTATTGAGTTTTTACCTATTTATTGCTGCACTATATTTATAGGTCCTCAGGACTTGTTGGTGTACAATATTTATTGGTACAGTATTTATTGCCTCAAAGTATTTAATTGTCTGTATATATTGCACTTGTATTTATGCCCTGTTATTTATGATCACCCCTATTTATTTCATCAAACAGCCAGTATTTATTTGACCTGCACTATTTAAATTTGTATATTGTGATTGTCTTATTTATTTATTTTTTCCAATCAGCAACTAAGAGAAAAAGATAAAGAAAGAATATTTTCATAATTTTTACGGTGTAGAGTCGTTTTTGGAACGGATGCACGCATGGTTCTTGTATGGGTATATTGTATGCTTAGCACTGTGCCTGTTTCCTGACCACTCGAGCCAAGCTACCCCATTGTGTCGGGAAGGTCCACCACCACCCTGCGGAGTGGGAGTGGGCTGTTTCCAACACTATTGAAATGCAGTTTTTGTTTTCTTACTAGTATTGGTGCTATTCAACAAACCTGCAAGAAACTTTCCAATGAAAATATAATGGGAGCTGGGGGGGGGAAGAGGGAGGGGGGGGTGGAGGATGAAAAACAGGGTGTCAAAAACGTGACATTTCCCATTTCCAATTCCATAAGAACCTTTTCTCTCCGATATTGTTGAACAGAATTACACCAAAGTTGGCATGTAAGTAAAACTTTATTCAAGGCAGTGCCTTCGCTTACTTTTATTGATTATTTAAGAGAAACTAGCATTTAAAAATGTTTTAGGGTGAGCTTGAAGAGTTTAAAAAAGTTAAAGCTATCTGGACCATTAGTCTACGGACCCAAATTAAGAAAAGTATTCAAACCATTTTCGATATGGTGTCTACAACAAAGACAGATCTGCTGCAGGCCCCCATTACAAGACTCAGGGATTTAGTCCCTGATTCCTAAAAAATAAAAGTATGAGAATTATAAAACGGCGAGTTCATGAACATTGCATTTGGTGTGTGAGTTCCTGTTTTTGGCTTTTAAAAGGCAGAGCAGGGCATAGACAGGGTGAATACTTTGCAATGCATTTTGGTAACTTTGTGTAGTTGTGAAATAAGGATATTCCCATGGCTGTTGTACAATTTTGTACATATAGTTGATCATCAATACTGAAAATAGATCTCCATTGTTCGTACTAGCATCTGTATGTTTTGGTGGCAGTTGTTATTCTCTTGTCCTTCCACTTAATAGATGTAAACTTTCAATCAAACAGTGTGAGGATGCATAAAATGATTCTGTATCCAGGGTTGTCAACTTATATTGCATGTTTCTCGCCATATTTGGAGGAGTCTTAACAGGTCGCTGTTTTCCCCTAGATTGGAGTTAAGCATCTCAGCCACTGATTTCAATCAAAGGTACACAAATATCAATGTGTTTTCAAATAGGGATAACCATGAATCTATAATGGGCTGCACAGTTGGCTTGTTTTTTTAGGTAAAAAGTACATTGTAGGGGTTTTAGATAGGCACCACAAGAAATTTAAATTCATCCTGATCAATTAAATTCGTATTTTTTCCACCTCCAACTTTTGATAGTACCTCTCTTTGATTACATATGTTAGATTACTTTCCAGTTTCTCATCATTTCTTCTGTGCTGAAGTTGACGAAGTATCTCTCTTCGATATTGTTCCTTACTCATCCTACATCCAAAGTGGTAGCAATAAACGTTCATAAATCTCTGATCAATAGAAAGCGCTAATAACAGATAAAGTAAATATTAATTATATTATTCCAAAGGTAAGAAATGTACTTACACTCTGAAAAAGTGTAACTGATGTAGCATATAGTACTTTTGTGTAAGAAGCACTCTTGTGTAACCAATAAATGTAGGTATATCGTGGGAACTGTTTTGGAAGGGTCCAGGACAGTCAGGGGTTGTGGATTTTCAAATGTGTTGATTGGAGTCTTTTATCTGTGGGATCCTAGGGCTGCCGTAGTCACAGGCTCTAAACTGAGCACTAATCGCATCTTTTTACCATTTGACTCATGGGCTGGTGAAGTAGAGCAATTCAATGCTTACTCAGGAAAGTGGAGTGGGCTAAAGACTAAGGGGCAGGTTTACAAGCCCCGTATGCCACATTTGCGCCGCCGTTGCGTCACTTTTGTGACGCAGCGGCAGCGCCATGCTGCGGGGTATTTACAATGTGACGCATCTAGGGAGATACGTCATGTTGTAAAGCCCTGCACCACATGTGGGCGTTCCGGCGCAGGGGGGGGCGTTCCAGCACAAGAATGCCTCCTAAAAGTGGCTGAGTGAAATCTGCAAGATTTCACTTAGTCACTTTTACGGCCATGCTGCGTCAAAAGCAGGCGTAAGGATTGATGCAGCATGTTAGGCATAGGGGCACCCCGAGCCTTGCTGGAGCTGCGTCGCGCTTGCGATGCGACTCCAGCAATGCGTCACCTTTACGGCAGCAGATGCACCACGCATCTGTCTATTCTTGCCCCATGGTGCGCCGCATTGTAAATGCAGCGCATCCATGGTGGCGCAAGAGGTGTCTGCCGTGACGCAAAATAACTGTCGCATCCCTGCTGATATGCAGGGATGCACCAGTTATTGTAAATCTGCCCTTAAGAACTCAGCTAAGCACATGTAACAAACAAATGAATCAACGTCCAATGTGTCCTTGAAAACGAAAAAGCATATTCATCTACACATTTTTATATGTTACACATGACAATGTAAAGGAACACAGTGAAACAATAATTTAACCCTTCTATACCCTCTTGACCTAGAAGTCTGTGAAATAGTGTGGCAAAACAATTTATACAATGTAATAGTCTCTTCAAACTATCTTTGAAATGATGTGTTACAGTACAATTCCTCGGCTATTTTGTTTGGTACAGAGTTCAATATGTAGATTCTTTCCTATGGAATTTTGCAACAGAAAGGTGAAGGAAGGGTTAAAAATTAAACGGTGCTCCAATGGGACACAAAAGCCAAGACCCCATGAAATAAAAGGAAATTCCTAAAATGCCAATTGCTGGTAATTGTTAGAAATGTGGAACTGGGTAAAACCAGCAGTTTCTTCTATACACTAGATGACCCGTTTATGTTTTATGTTGCTTGCTATCAGCTTTGACATGGCCCATGTGGCGCATCCGCTAGAGTGGAGCGCCCATGCTACAGTAAGCGACAGTGGTAGCCAAGTGCAAGGAAGCTCCCTAATGGCATCACTGTGGAAAGCGGGGTCATGCGTTCACTCCAAAGCCTCCTCTGCAAAGCTCTATCTCTGTGTGGCACTGGCAAAGTCTGCTAGTTTTTTATTGGGTCCACACACGACCCCACACCCAAAACAGATACGACAAGCCAAACAAAGCTGATCCTTGTAGAAACAGGGGTCGCAGCTAAAGGGGTACTAGAGGTATACCTCAGTGACTGTGCACTGAAATCCCGGGGCTGGGGTGGTGAGATTCCAACATGGTTAATTCCCTTTCAGTACTAGGCACTCCAAATGGGCTTAACAATGAATTATAAACCAGAAGTGAGTTTATCCCATGCCGGCAGGGCCCGCCGAACTGGGAGCCCTGTGCGGTAGTACAAAGGGCTCACACAAATAAGGCGTTTCAAAGTTAAATATCTCAGCAACCACTGCCTGGATTTTGAAACCGCTTCCGGGTATCATGTTTGTGCCCACAGCTGGAGAAAGAATGAATTTAATCGCGGTCAGGGAGCTTTCAGAGGGCACGACGTCATGCTTCTGTTCCGTGCGTTCCTTTTTGCTGCTCCACGTCACCGGTCTGCTGCTTGAATCTAAACAAGAGCGGTCAGTTCGCATCTCTCCCATGAAGGTCGCATTATCCAATGCTGCCCCCACCGCGGGATCTCCCAGCCAGGTGAGCGGACCGTAGTCTTTCTCCCCATCAGGAGTGCACTCTGGGCACTATCACCTGGGCCTCAATCTATGTAACCGGAAAGTCTTTCAGTGAGCATGTATTTCTGTGTTCACTGAGGCACAAGCAGAGAAGTAACGCAACTTACCAGGAGTTGAACATAAGGCAGGGGTTCTTGTCTCCAGGCCCGTGCAGAGGACGTTTCTGTCCAATCAATGTTTATTCAACAAAGTATACACCTTCACATTAAAAGACTCAGAAGAGCATTTGACAAATAGATCTAATGTCAGCTTGTCAACAGTCATGACGTACTAAAATATTTTACTTCCAAGAACGTAAATTAAAGAGAGACATCAAGTACCTAACAAATAAGAATGGATGTAAGGATGAATGCTCGAGGTAAGGCTTATAAGGTATTTATTCTCACATGGACGACACACTCAACCGGAGGCACAGTGCATACTGAGTCACTGAAGGTAAAACAAACCGTCTAAACTGTCAACATAAGAATGTCCAGCTGTCAACATTCCAGCTGGTAGCTGCCGCGCGCAGGAGGGGAGGGGCGCGCGCGGTGAGAAGCGATAGGCTAAAGGGGATAGGTTAAGTACACAACACAACACATCTCCTTCCCATATGAATAGCAAACCTAAAGGAAGAAGGAAGGAAAGAAAAGAACACTGACAGATGCCATGCCTAGTTAACTATTCACAAATATAGTCATTATATTTGCATGGTTTAACCACACTGCAACAGCATTTGCTGGTGATGGTCACTTCATCCAAAGTGTTATTCTCTGGCACCAGTTCATGACTCAGTTCTTGTCTGTCACTTGAATCCAAGGAACTACTTGTGGCACCCGTATCAAGAAAACTGACTTCTCCACTAGGCCCCGAAACCTCTTGGTCTTCCACTGACACATGATCACTGGCCTTACCAGGAGATGCCTCAGAGGCGCTTGTGCTAGGTTCTCTCATCCCCCCAATGGTTTCGATATTCTCACCACCCTCACTTCCTCCTTTGTTTTCTCCAATAGTTTGTGGTAACATGCCGTCATAATCACCCTCAGAATCAGATGATACTTGTTGTATCCAAACCTGCTTGTATGGCACATCCCTTTCCTCATCCGCTACCTTTCGTTCTTGTCCATTTTTGTCCTTTTGAACACCATCTGTCCTATTACAGACAGACAGTGCCGATGCGTGCCATACTCTTCCATCACTGAGGAGTGTAGAGTTGCAGAACACCTTTTCCACCTTTTGCGGATTTGTAAATCTACTTTGTCCTTTTACTACATTTCCACTCCTTTTCACTCTCACCTCGTCACCTACTTGTAGTTTGATAACTTTGCACTTATACTTGCTGTCAAATTTTCCTTTGCTAAGATCTTTTGCCTCCTGTTTTCTCTTTCTGACTTCTTCTACAGACCACTCCGATTTCCTCGCACTTTTGAGCCATCTGATATTATCCTTAGATACGGGAGTTCTGCCTCTCATAATCTCAAAAGGACTTACCAAGGTTTTCTCTCCAGGAGTAATCCTGTACCTCCAGACCATTTTGTTCAATTCTTTCCTCCAACACTTTCCATTATTGTTGGCCAACTGGATGATGCCTTTTATGACCCTATTCAATCTCTCTACTTCACCATTGCCAGCAGGGTGGTAAACCGAAGTAATTTTGTGTTTAATGCCATTCCTGTCTACAAACTTTTTCAAGATCTCAGAAGTGAACTGACTTCCATTATCGCTGACAATAGTTTTTGGTATTCCCTCTCTAGTGAATATTTCGTCCATAAATGTTATAATGTCAGAGGCATCGACCTTCCTACAAATCTTAATTTCCGGCCATTTTGAAAAGTGATCTACTAAGGCCATAACGTGCACATGTTCCTCTTTCCATCTTACAGGACCGAGTATGTCAATGCCCACCCTCTCCCATGCCATGTCCGGACACCTCTGTGGTTGGAGAGGAGGTCTAAGGGTCGTTTTTGGTTTGTCTGAATTTATACATTGCATGCAGTTTCTCACCTCATCCTTTAATGACAATGGTATTTGTCTCACCTTCTGCAGGCAGGGCACTGCATCTTCTTTTAGTTTCATTACATGTTGGAATCCCTTGAGTTTACCTTTTCTACCATTACAAACTTTTGGAAACTTGTTCTCACATCCCGGTAATACCTCATGTTGTGTAACTAGGACCTGTTCAACACTGTTTGGGTTTAGAGTTATTCCAAGTTTTCCCTGGTCCTTCCAACCAAGCACCGAAGGGCGAGTAACAGCAACATACAACTTGCTGCTGGTTTTTCTTTCCTTAAATGCAAATGTAAGTTCTTTGAAACCCATAAGTTCAATCGGTTCTCCTGTGAATGTTTTAAGTGTTATGTCAGGTCTTTCTAATTGTCTTCCCACCTTGTTTCTAAATTTCTCACTCCAAACATCACGGTTGACTATTGTGCATGGTGAACCAGAATCAGCTACTATATCTATATTCACACCTCCAATTTCCACTGAGCACATGGGTTTCTTTTTCTTGCTCTTCTCTTCATCCTCTTCATCCGTTGCCTCAGTTACATTTAGTACACATAAGTTGTACTCCGAATCATCCGAAGAGTCACGCTCAAATTCTTCCTCGTCCTCATCCTCTACAAATCTTACTTGTTCTTTCATTTTCCTTTTGCAGGCTTTCTGAAAATGACCAATGATCCCACATTGGGTACATTTGTTGTTTCTCGCTGGGCATTTCCAGTCATTCGCCAAATGCTTACTGCTACCGCACCTGTAACACCTCAACTGCTCGTACGAACTAGCATTCCCTTTGAATTTGGTTGTGTCCTTCACTCTATCTTTAGTACTTTTCTTGTACCCGCTTATTTTTGCCACTACACTAGTTTCCTCAGTTTTACCTTTTCCCTCATTGAAGACTTCCTTCGCACAACGACCTGTCAATTCAGCTTTCTTTACGATATCAATAACCTGTTGGAGAGGTTTTTCACCTTTGGCCCATAATGCGTCCTGTATGTTAGAATTTGCAGCACACATCACTATCTGATCCCTAATTAAGTCATCATGCATGTTTTCAAACTTGCATAAGAGCGCCAAGTTCTTTAAGCAGCAACGTAGTCATCTATATTCTCTTCTTTTCCTTGTTTTCTTCTGTAGAATTTATACCTGTGCACCGCAACACATGCTGTAGGTTTATAATAACCATCTAAATCCTCCATTGCCTCATCATAAACATTTCTCTCTCCTCCAACTCTTATTTTCTTAGTAATGTTGTTATACACTGTTAGTCCACCAGCACCTAAACAATGTAATAATATTTTTTTCTTTTCCTCCTGTTTTAGTGGTTCATCTTCTTTATCAAATGTGGATATATAATTACTGAAATATTCCTTCCACTGTTCCCACTTCACAGTTGGTACGCCAGTACCCTTTAAGAAAGCTTCTGGTGGCTGTAAATTATATATATTGCCTGTTGCCATGCTAATACTTGCCTTACTTGCCTCTTTGTTTCACAAATCTTATAGTCTTTTATTTACTTCTTTTATTTTCTTTTTATGCACATCCGATGAAGCGTCACAGACTGTATTATTATTTTCCTTAAAGTACTTTTTGTTTTCCACGGACTCAAATAACTCTCACCTGCTTATTTGCGCCCAAGCGGTCGAACCCCAGTCGATTCTATCTGTTTTCTTCACATCTGCACCTTTGCGCCTGAACATTCAAGTTTCCGTATCTCTCCGTCAGACTCGTTCGTCCAATTTCCTTTCTTCCGCCTCTTACAATGAAACTTCAACTAAGATGGAGGCACGCAAACTTCCTGTACGTGCTTGCGCTAGTAACACTAGAACGTAGGCTCTACTTCCTGTGACTACTCCTCCTCTTCTACGTCACAACGTTCTATCGTCAGCGCCTTAGTTCTGAGGTGAAGTCCATAGACGTATTAAGCTAACTTACTTGTCATTTCTTTTCAATTATGTCGCAAAGCTTCACCTGTGATGGCTTGAAGACAGCATTGATCTTCCTTCTTTATGCGTAATTCCAACTCTTTCAGTTTCACTTAGAGCGCAGTCTTCCTCACAACTTCTTCTGTTTCACTTAGAGCGCAGTCTTCCTCACAACACTCTTTCTCTTTTTCACCTTCGTAATGCGAGTTAGGAATGCCTTCTCATTTCCTTTTCATTTCCTTTAAACGCAGCTTTCATTTTCTTCACTTCTTTTTCGTAACAATAGTCCACTTTTAATTTTTCATACATTCAACTCCGTTTCTTCTTACAATTCACTAATTCCGAAGTGCCACTAATGTTCCCACATTATCCGCCGCACTTACTTCATATCCTCTCTTGCTTCCAATGTACTTCTTTTACTAATCCTTGCTGTTGCTCCTCAATTTAATCTTTTCAATGTCTTTTCTTTTCCTCCTTCAAATATATCAAATTCAATCACTTCTTCCCGTGGGTTCATCCGTGCGTCGTCCTACCATGACTCGTCGCCAAATTGTAAGGATGAATGCTCGAGGTAAGGCTTATAAGTTATTTATTCTCACATGGACGACACACTCAACCGGAGGCACAGTGCATACTGAGTCACTGAAGGTAAAACAAACCGTCTAAACTGTCAACATAAGAATGTCCAGCTGTCAACATTCCAGCTGGT
Source organism: Triturus cristatus (assembly GCF_964204655.1). Lineage (NCBI taxonomy): Eukaryota > Metazoa > Chordata > Amphibia > Caudata > Salamandridae > Triturus > Triturus cristatus. The sequence goes on along the minus strand of NC_140584.1, from coordinate 71,172,571 downwards.
AGCTGCCACGCGCAGGAGGGGAGGGGCGTGCGCGGTGAGAAGCGATAGGCTAAAGGGGATAGGTTAAGTAAACAACACAACAATGGACTACTGCAAAAATAGCTAGCAGTACAAAATCCGATTCGCCTGCCACTTGGTTTCGCTAATCAATCAATCAATCAATCAATCATAGTATTTGTAAAGCGCACTACTTACCCGTGAGGGTCTCAAGGCGCTGGGGGGTGAGGAATGCTGCTACTGCTGGAAGAGCCAGGTTTTGAAGAGTCTTCTGAAGGTCAGCAGGTCTGCCGTAGGTGGGTGGGGAGGGTGTTCCTGGTCTTGGCAGCTAATGTATCAATGGAGCATGCCAAACCCTGACTGATATGTGAAACTGTGAAATACAGACAACAAAGGACCCTATGCAATGATACCTTCTATAACAAGCATTGGTAAAGCCAAAAGCTCATGCCTATGCAAAAGCTATTGGATTTGCCAATGTGTTTTAGCCATGTTGTACACCTGTGTGACTGCTATTCAGCATAGCAAAAGGTTAGTGGTGCAGAGGAGAATGGCACGGAGTGTTGTAAAGTGGTAGAGTGGATTAGAGTGTTGTAGAGTGGAGAGGCAGAGAGTGTTGTGTATTGGATTGGCATAGTGTGGAGTCGCATAGAGTGGCATACATGGAGTGGCGTAGAGTAGAGTGAACTGGTGCACAGTGCATTGGCATAATAATCCACATTTGTAAAGCGCGAACAATCACCCGTAAGGGTGCACGAGATTTCTGGTGGTGTTCTTTATGTGTTGTCCGAGATCCGTCTTGCTTTATATTTCTTTGTGTTTTGCAAGCCTTTCTTCAGACGGAATACCTCGTCAGACCACCAGAAGTCTTGTGCAGACTCGGCAGACAGGATATGCGCCTAAAGAAATCCATAAGATTGATCATTCTGATCTCAGACCAGCCTCTGCACCGAACGATGCATAAGTAGAGACAAGCAGGAATCGTCTGATCTCGCTGTACTAAATAAGCTATTTGGTCCTGAGGAGAACCCCATAGCAGAATACTCGGGGTTCGAAACGCGTCGACCTGTTGTTGCCAATCAAGTGTGCAAATTAATGCCCCAATGGTGCACCTGCAAATGTATTGTATACTTTGTTGGGGGTGCACTTGGGAGGAAATTTAGAGATCTTGAATGTTTTGAATTTTTTCCTGTTTGGCATTTGTTTGTTCTCACATGATGTGTACAGTTATGAAATATTGAAAAGAGGGTTGTGTGTTGGTATGATGGAATGTGAGTGGTTTGGATGAATGTTAGATGCTACATGGTTGAATGGGATTGAAAGAGAGGTTGGAATCTGGATTCAAGTGTGTTAAAATATGTTAATGATTTGGGTTTCGTCAGAATAAGGTAGTTCACTTTTTGGTGTGTGCTTAAACATTTTAAATTGATCAAATCTTTTTCAAATGATTAAAACGTGAACATTTGAATGGATTTTTTGGATTAAATCATATTGAAATTAATTGTTCAAGGTGATATTGATTCAATTCAATGCGCAGTAAGAAATAAGGGAATGAGTATCAGTATTGGCATTGTGATGTTTTTTGTTTGAACAGGGCTCAGCCTCACTGATTTGATCCGAAACCCTTCCTTGCTTTATGTTCATGTTCTAACAGCTTTTTAAGAAATGCATTTTAGTAGTATGTTTGTATATGTACATGGGAGACTCTGGCAAGACGGAGGATGGAATGAGCGCTCCAATACCATCGGATCATACAAAAAAATATAAAATAAAAGCAGCAGAAAAGGAAGTGGAGGGAGGGGTCAAGTAGGGAACCGGATGGGGAGATGGGCAAGCAACAACAGGAAAGGGCGGGAGGAAGCATCAATGAAGGGGTAAAAAAATATCTTAATTGAAGCAGGATCAGCGACAAAAATAAATTTATTTTTGAGGAATGTAACTGGTGAGAACTTGAGGCGCTTCTATACCATTGACTCATGTTCGCACTACAGGAAGGTGGAGGACGGAGTGAGTGCTCCAATACCATTGCGTCGTACAAACAAAAAAAACAATTGCTGTTCACGTTTTAACAATTTTTTAAGAAATGCATTAGTTTATGCACAAGGACATGCATTTTAGTGGTATGGGTATATGTGTACAAGGGAGGGGGCCATATTGTTCATAGCCACCTATGGCCTACGGGCCTGGGATGTGTTACCTCAGCTGGGTTATGGGGTTTGCAGGGTCTGTTCCACTGTTATTCCAACTGCTTGAAAATATCAAATAAAGTTATTTTAAAAACAAAGACAAAAACCGGGGGCAGTATAAGGAGACATGTACTTGATCCATGCACAATGGGAGGACCAAACACAAGAAGAGGGCATGACGCCTGCATGCCATGAAGAATGGCATCAAAGAATACGAAAGTGACGCTGAAGTTTACAAATGGTAGGAAATGGGCGCCCTGTAAGCCCACAGATAAAACAGTGCAAATACTTAAGGCAACTAACTGTTTAATGAACAGCACAATATTTGCAACATGGAAAGAAAGAACCAGAAGATACTTTTAAATCCAAAAATAGAAAACTTGATTTTATTAACACTAATCAACACACATTGTAATGAAAAACTCACTCATACTAGCTCACTCATGTCCACATGCACACATCACATCAAGTCATTCATTTAAAAACACAATATACAAAAGCAATCGAAAGCTCCTTGATACATTCTTTATATATCAGGAGCTAATCTGTTTTGCTATGACAATAATTCTATATTTTAATACAAATAAAAGTTATACATTCCAAAGATTATGCATTAGGACAAACAGTGTGGCACAAACTCAGTTGACATTCGATGGTTTCTACGCGCGTTTCGGCACCACCAGTACCTTCTTCAGGAAGGGCCACAACATTTACAACTGGATATCCTCTATTCGGCAATGATCAATATGAGCGATGTCTGGTATCAATCTTTTATCAATGGTAATAGTACATATGGCTAATGAATAACAACAGGCAATAAGTTGGAAAATTCGGCACATAAGCTTTTCAGGTACCGTCGGGAAAATACAACGAAAGGCGCTGATGACGTTAAATTGAAAATCACCAACGTGTGGATGATTTAAAAGTCTCTTCAATGCAACAATGATCAAGTCGATCAAACGCAACAAGCAGGCCAGCCATAACACATGATAATCACCTGCTTCAAATCTTTTTTTGGATGTCAGGAGATGACACTATGCCTCTGAAAACAAAATGAATACTAGACTTGCGAGGAGGACGGTTTTTAGAGGGAGGAACCCATTACTGTGCGGACTTGAGCTCCATCATAAGCACACAGATTTATACCTTGGATCTAGTATACATTTTGTTTTCGGAGGCATAGTGTCATCTCCTGACATCCCAAGAAAGATTTGAAGCAGGTGATTATCATGTGTTATGGATGGCCTGCTTGTTGCGTTCGATCAACTTGATCATTGTTGCACTGAAGAGACTTGGGATCTGGGGGAAAGGGGGATCTGTGTAACAGGTGTTCAGAATGGGCAAGGAGCAATGGGGGGGTTGAAGCAACCAACAGCAAATGCGGGCTGCCATGGGGAGATTTAGTGATGTGTCCAAGTGTACGGTGTCCTTGTAAAAAGAAACTGGTGTGAATGTATAGTGCTCCAATACCTTCGGGTTCTGTTCCAAAAGAAAAGGTAAAAATCAAAGTCAGGGGAGGAGGGGATCTGTGCAAAGGAGTTCAGAGGGGCAAGCAACAATGAATGGGAATTGGACGGGCAAGCAACAGCAAATGCCTGGTGCCATAGGGAGATTAAGTGATTCGGCCCTAATCACAAAATGTGGAACTGAGGCCAAGGCTAGAGAGACAATGTGGTGTCCTTTTGGGAGAGGTTGTGGTGTACGGGCCACAGCTGCTGTCTATGGAGCTGGGAAACCAAGTTTTAGTTTCGGTGTTGGCTTAAAAGTCTTGATTCTGAGCAAAATATGTAATCTCCCCTTGCCTACAAAAACAAATGTGTCCTTGTGTAAAGGAACTGGTGGCTAATGCAAAGGACTCCAACACCTTTGTGTGGTGTTGGTGCTATATAAAACTGCACACAAAAAGTAACTGGTGTTAATGACCAGATCTGCCAATTGTGGAGCTGGAAAACTGGGTTTGATATTTGGTGTCAGCTTAACACCCTTGATTCTGGGCAAATCCCTTACTCTTCCTGTGCCTACAAAAATGAATGTGTCCTTGTGCAAAGCAACTGGGGCTAATGTAAAGCACTCCAATACCTGCGGGTGGTGTTGGCTCTACATAAAACTGTGCAACATTTAAAAAAAAAGTGAAAAGCAGAGTTGGGGGCAGAGGGGATCTAGGGGAAGAGGAGATCTGTGCAACAGGAGTTCAGCATGTAAAACTGCACACAAAAAACAAAAAGAATCACAGTGTTAGGCTGGCTTACAGTACTGAACATGAGGAACTACATTGCATCTGAAATCACAATAAAATAATTAATTTTGCCATGGACACAGAGTGGCTGGCAGGCCTTGATAACACCAAGACTCAACCTGGCTCCTGTGAAGAGAATTCAAGTTAAGCAACAATGGGACACAGCCCCACTTTACCAGTGAATGTAGAAATTGTAAGAAAGGGTCCTGATGGAAGAAATTTGAAGAAACAGAGTCCCACCCTATGAACTACGAGGCAACAAGGCGAGACACGAACAGTTCAATCATTTTGCAAGGAGAAATGTGTCTATGCAATTACAGCAGAAGACACGGGCACTTTAGAACATCTGACATGCCCTGATAATACATACCTGATTGACTTGAGGTCAGATTTTCCTGCTATAAACACCCTTGCTGAACAACCACATAAGGTGTAAACACACAACAAATAATTGCCAAAGAAAGGGTTAGCCTGTCTAGAAATAAACTCTTAGGGTCTAAGAGGTCAGATAGCTGGTCTCAATATATCTTAAGATGATGTGGGATCTGCACCAGGGTAATTTGATGAATCTCTGGCATCTCATGGATATATTAGTAGGATCCTCACCCACAAGTACCACCAGTGGCATGCTTCATCATCGTATCCTCATCCACTGCACCTAGTTTGAGTGGGTGGGCTCAATGCAGTTTGCAAGCAGTGTTCTTTGTCTAAAGGATAACACGTGCAAGCTAAATCCACCTTCAGGATCATAAATCCTGTTTACTAGCAAGGTCCTTTGACCAACCGTGGGTATAAGGACCCCTAACATCAATGGGTCGACATGTTTCAGCCAATATCTAGTGCCACCAAGGGTCTATAGGATTCGTTAGGAACGTAAATGTACATAGTATCCCTGTGAAATACAGTTGGTAGTTGCCAACTCTGAATGGTAGCTTATACAAACATCATGAAGCATGCCAACATACCGACCAAAGTGGATCTTTTCCTGTAATGGTCTCTGAAACAATCAAGCACAACTGTATTCATCATCATCATCATAGTCTTTATTCGAATAAAAAAAGATTCTTACAAGACACAAACATATACATAAAACAGAATTGTAAAGAATCCCATTTGCTAAAAAATTTATAAAATCTTTCTATAAATAGCTAAAATTTTAAATTTCAGAAAAGATATATTCTGTTAGGGGGTAATTGTGACCCCATGTATTGTATTGACTCATGCTCAGGCACACTTTGGTTGACGTGTGCGACAGGGCATGCTGACAAGTGCGTTTATCTTCCAAAATGTCGCACATGACATATCTATACATATAAAAGCACATACAGAAAGGTAAAGCGAAGCAAATCTTATTTGTAGATAGTGTTCAGCATGCACACACAGTTGTATATCAGAAATAAAGAATCACTAAAATCTACATGTCCTCTATGAAGTAGCACTTCATGGAGTAGCAAACGTGCACAAACAAATAAACAATTGAAAGTTTCAAATATTTCAGAACAATATTTAAATTTGTAAGAAGCACAGCATCACAAATCACATGCAATCGCCCAATACGCCTGCTTATAAAGGAAAAAGCAGGAAAAAAAAAGCGGATGAAAAGTTAAAAAGGAGTACTTGGGCCAAGCGCCACTGGTAAGATAAACACACGAAGGACTACAGGAAATAGCATGCTAAAACCAACAGAAACCAAGGAAAACAAAGGGGCAAGCACACGAACAAATGAAAAGTAAGGAAGGGCTGTAATCCTCGTTTCAGATTTATATTTGATTACAAGAGATTTCACAATCACAGAGCAAGCGCCGTGCAGGCGAAACCTAGAAATAAGTGTAGCCACTCTGCAATATTTAGGCCTAACAATCTATTTAAATATAACAAGCACGGTCTTGGGTATTTAGCTGCAGAACAGCTTTTAATCAGGGCTAATCCTAAAGAGAATGCCATAAAAATCTGTTCCGAAATATGTATACGCCGAAAATGATGCTGGGGCCGTTATCATCACAAAGAAATGCCTTCACCCTTAGAGCCATTGATCAAAATGCAATGATTTCTTCATTATGCCCTATATCGTACTCGAAAAGTGGCATCTATTCCATTCCCAGTGTGTAGGCATATGTGATAAACATAGAATGACATCTCGCCTCAAATATATGTAAATCTGGCACATTGTTAATGCTTTCAAATGATTCAGACACATGTAGCCAGCTTTCACATCCACAAAGGTACATCACCTCTTCACAATTTTACCTCAAACGCTGTCATTTCTACAAAGTCAGAACATTGCATAATACCCAGTTGAGTCTAGATCTGTACTGACCTTTTTATCTTTAACCACAAACTTCAAGATGACACCCACTGTTGTTTTTGTCTAGGGCATACCGCCTCCCTCAATATAGGGGCTCCAAATAAGTGGATTCATAAATCTTTACCAAGCATTTATTTTAATTATGATTGGGCAATACACTTCCAATTTCCTCCCACCATGTGCATTTTCTTGTGACGTTGCTCTCAGTAGCTTTGCACTCAAGGGTGTCATACAGGTGTCAGATTTCACCCATCATCAAACAAAATTATTCTGCAAGGTTATTTCCTTCGGAGTACCTAGGAAGGTAATGTCATTCCAAAAGGTATTTACATGAATAGATATACCCAGAACATTGAAACAAAAGATGCTGAATGGGAGGCCTCTGTGTATAGTTTGCTTTTGTATTGCAGAGATGAAAGATTCAGGTGGTGACCAGCACTGCTTTGCTTATCATTTGCTACATGCAGAACAGACTATTCCTAAAAACCCTGATTCTTCCCCTTAAGCCCCTTAGGTTTACACACATTCTTATAGGTATCATCAGGATTTCTTGTCAGAAGCACAGGCTTTAACAACTCAGACGCCCAAACTAAACTGCACACCCATATTCCTCAATCTCTGATGCTAGCATTTTAACTGTCCCTGAAAGGGATGTTGTTTTCACTACACATGACTGGCTTCACAACTGTCTTTACCACAGTGCTGTGCAAAAGTCCCATCCACTTCCCCAACCCCTCTAGGATGATCCTTGGATATGCTATTGAGTTTTCTCTTTATCGAATTACTCATCCACCAGTGCCAATTTCTTGGCAGTGCCAAATATAACTTCAGGTTCAGGCAAACATCTTTCTCCTGTCAACATAACTATTTTCTGACTTCAGTTGGCAATATTTTAATATTTCCAGAGATCTGAATTTCTTACATTACTCCTGGTTATATGACGTTATACTAAGAAGCAGTTATTAATTAAAACAGTGCAGATGTACATCATTTATGGACACATTCCTGTGGAATACATAGTTGAACAATAGTTATTCCTTGCAGACAACACATAAACCATTGATGACTATGGTGTACTTATGAACATAAAAACATGGCAAAGGGGTTGGTGTAGCTATGGTGCTGATCTGGTTGGATGTGCCGTGCTGAGGTTCCGTTAAGGCTGTCCAATTAATGCCAGAATTGAGACAAGAGTACCTCTGGGGGCTGAATCCCCTGGGGAATGCCCTACATGAGGCGAAAGCATAACCAAGCACTTTGAGAAGCAAAACTGAAAGATAAAAGAAAGAAGATCTTATTTGGACTCCGGATGTGAGGACCCTATTACCTAGCCAGATCTAAAGATGAGCACATACAATGGTGAATAATGGGGAATGGATTCTCCACCTATTGATGGGGAGGAGGCTTCCACACCGCAAATGGAGATATTAAAAACCTAGAGCTCCCGTGTCACACTGTACCACACCTGCACTATCTCCAACTGCAAAGGAATTAACTAAAGGTGGCCTAATAGCCAGTTTGCAAAAGTTAAATAAAAAAACAAAGTGCCCTAATCCAGATTAGAAATGTTAGTGCTGAATCATCTGCAGTGTTATATAATGAGTACAGATAGAATGAGAGGGCCCTTGAGGAGGGTGAGTACATAAGGAATCTCACCCACCTGGTGCACGACTATTCAGATCTGTGGAGGATAAATAAAGGACAGGGTTGACCCTAGTACAGTAATAATGTACTCTATGTTGACATTTTTAAAATATTTGATGGTGATAGTTGCAAGAAAACTGATATATGGGACATGATATTGGGAGTGAAATGGTGTTTTACTAAATGCATTTTGATGATCTCCACTTTTGTTACAGAGGTAAAGTGTTGGGAGGGATGTACATATTGGGCAGCGTGGTCATCACATACATATCTAGTTAGGAAGGGCCCAGACAGCAATAATCTATCAGCATTAAAAATATATGTTTAAATTGTTAACACTAAATTCTAAGGGTTTATACTCCCCTAATAAAGGAACATGAAGATGGTGCATTATCTTGGGTGAAATATATAATACTGGAAGAATTCAGAAAACTCATATCATCATACTAAAATAAACTGGATTTCGACATAAGCAATACTTCTTGGCTTATTATAAGCATGGAGGTTGATTCATCTAAATGCCTGGGGTAGTGCAAGGGACATCAGGCACCAAATGACCTTAATGACATCACAGGAAGCAACATAATAAGACCATTGACCTTGAATCTTCTTAGGAACTGATTTCACATGACCATAACCATGTTGACATCGCAATAATTAACATCCCTAAAGTTCCATAATAACTGTATGATTAATAAAACAACACAACACAGACAAATGTCTACATCAGAGTGATAATATCATATGACACTGGAACCTTTGGCAGAAAAAAGGGTGGGTTTCTCCCCTTTGAGAAAAATTTGAAATAGATGGGGCCTCATAATGTATTGTAATACACAATTTTCTCATAATCTGCTGAATAGTCATATTTAATTACTAATAAAATATTTCATCCCTTAATGGTTTGCCAAGTAAATCAAACCTGGCAATCCACTTGAGGTGACCCATTTTTTCTGTCCTATGGGTGGCCCCTATGTCAAATGTTACCTCAATTGCTAAGGTCAGCAATTTGTCATCGGTACCCCTTTAGCCCAAACATTACATATGTTATGCCAATAATTGCATTTTGGCATAACTGCTGTCCATATATTTTTTGTGACCAATGTGTCAAAAGTTACCTCTAGTATGTTAGGGGCACCATTTTGTCGTGGATGAACTCTTCTCTTATTCCAGGGTTGTCCTCCCTAATGCCATTTATTTCCTGCAATGTTCCAAATCCAGCATTTTGCCACAGATGCCACGTATGCCAAGAATATCCTCCAGTATACCTGTGTCATAATTTAACACCTATGCCACCGTGCTCATGACTTGACATGGGCTCCTCTATAAGCCAAGAATTATCTTGATTATGCCAGGTCCAAAAACAGAATCAAAAGCACAGTAACACATTCTCACTCTTGTTCACTTACATTCACTTACTCAATGAAGTCTTGCCAATTGCCATCTTAGACAATTTTCCGGTGGTACTCATGATACACTGGAAGGGTGGTCCACATAACAGAAGTGGGTGGATTTTATATCTCTCTTTGCTTTAATACCCACTACAAAAAAATGAACTATGCACCCACATTACAGAATACTCCCAAAACAATGATACTGGGGAAGTCCGAGTTACACAGGTGTGAGGTGCTTTTAAGGTGGTGTTATGAGAATCATTCATAGGCATAATATTCAATATCAAGGAGATCAGATAAAAGGGAAAAGACATGTTAGAAGATGTACAGTGTAAAGCCGAACAAGAGTATAAGAAGCAAACAATTACTCAACATATTAAGGAAAGTAACATCAAATAGAGGTAAACTTGATACCATAGCCATAAATAAGACTGGCCTTTCATGCAAAGAAAGGCGCACGCTCATAGGAGTGTGAGATGTGATCAAACTCTGCCACTATGAAATCTCAGGAGGATGGTACAAATGATGAGGTAAGGGGTCTTCTTCTGAAAATGAAAAAGAGTTTGGCTTCAATTGACTCCTTGACAAAGCACCTAGACCATTTGAAGGAAAGAGTAGACAAACAACATACACAAATTGACATGGTGGAGTACTGGATTCATTTATAGAGGATGACGCAGCAGCACAGTCTAAGCCACAAAAGGAGATGTTATTGGAGATTGAGAAGATCAAATAAAAAAAATGAAGACTTAGAAGGTTTCTCTTCAAATAGTTGGTATTCTTGAGTCTATGACCCTGGATAGTGTTGAAGACTGCATTGAACAAATGCTTATGGACATATTTGGTCACCACAGACTCTTGCATGTCTCTGTGGTGGAGGCAGTGCATCACACACTGCCCCCTAGGCCTGCCCTGGGTGCCTCACTCCTCTATCCTTGCTTAAATACTGAGCTACGGGAACAGGATTCTACAAATGGCCATGGAAAAGAGCAATATCCAGCATGCAGGCACCTCAATATCCTTTTACCACGATTTCAAATAGAGTGTACAAGAAGCCAGGAGGAAATTTATAAGGATCATGAAAAATCTCTGCAACTTGGGGATCCAATATGCCATGCTCTACCTGACCAGGCAGCGTTTCACCTATGGGGCGAGGCACATGTGTTTGCTGACCCTCAAAAAGGTTCCACTTTTTCGTATAAGAGCAGTATGACACAGAAAATGGAAGGAGATAGCGAGTCCTTCTTCAGAGCCCCTGTTCAGTGGAGTGGAGGAAAGTATATGACCTGCTAAATCAAAATATCTCCATCCTTACAAGAGCAGTTGAGTTAAATTCAAGACTAACCCACTACAAGCATTTGATGATGGCCGCTGTGTGTCCTAGTCACCTTCTATTTTTTTACTCTTTTCTTTATAATGTCCACTAGGTGTTGACTCTCTTGCCATGTATCATGGATTGAGGGTGATTCAGTGTGCTGTGAACCCTACATGACTGTTGCACGTTCTCCCTGGGTGCATATTTTTATGGTTCTATGGGCAAACGTTTAATTTATTAATGCTCTGGCCACCCCCAGGTTTGAGCCAGTCAGAGGACCTTGTTGGCTGGTGCTGGCTGCGTGATGACTTCCTGGCACATTAGCCACAGGACTTTTCTGAGGAATGCCACTGAGAAGATCAGGCTCAGTGTGTGAGTGTGTTGGGCAAGAGGGGTGAGGTGGTAATGGCAATGAAAAGAACATCAAAATATTAACATGGTAGACCTTATTGTGCAGACACAGAATGCAGATATGCTGTATTAATTGAGTTGCAGTTTAATGGTGACTGGTGAAAAGAGTTTGTTGTTTTTGGCTCCATTGGCACTTAAGATGATGTCATGGAATGTAAGGTTGCTCACCAATCATCACACATTTGGGGCAGATAATGGGCTACCTAAATAGATGCAATGTAGACATTGTCTTTTTACAAGAGACACACCTCGCAGAGATCGTTCCTGAAACCTCATTTGGGAGTGGGCGGTCATTGTCTCTTTTCCACCTACTCTACATATTCTAGGGTGGCAGCTATTCCAATAAAACAAAGTGTGAAATTCAATCACCTTAACACTACATCAGATCAAGAGGATGATATCTAATCGTTCAGGGGATTCTCGATGTGTCCGATGTTACACTTCTATAAATGTACGGCCCAAATTATGAGAATGCTGAATTTCTCTCTGATGTAATGATGAAATATGCAAGCCTCTCCCCGTAGTCGGTTATATTGAATGGAGACTTTAACCTTACATTACATATTTAACTAGATAGCATGGGAAGCAGTAGCTAAAAGCAGAATCAGGAAAGGGATATGCTGCTTAACATAATGCACCAGTATTAATTTCTAGACCATTTGAGCACCAGTGGGCAAATTTACAAGCCCCTATCACCACAGGAATTACACTTTTAATGATGTTCCCGTGGCGATAGGGTCTTCACCTTAACTACAAGGTGGCATTAAGCCACTTAACGTGGCTTAACGCCGCCTGGTAAATAAGGCACCCTTTCACTCTATACTTAGCATGAAAGGGGTGGGCAATGGGTGTTCCAGTGGGCATTCCACCGATACAGCCATTGATTGTGATGCTGCCCCCTATTTACAAGGTTTATATAAATAGGAGCCAGCTCCAAAATAAAGACCATGAAAAACCTGGTCTGAACATGGCAAAACAAGGAGAAATGCTTTATAGAAACAGCAAACCGCCATGAATGATTGTTTATGTGCAGGAAGGTATCCCTTCCTGCACATAAACAATCGTTACAAAAATAACGTCTTGCAACTTCTATATGTGCTGCATTCTGCAGCACACATAGAAGTTACAAATAGCTATTTGTGATTGTGTGCAGGAAGGGTCAATTTCCTGCACATGAACAATTATTCTCTACAACACAGGCCCTCTTGCACTATGGTGCAAGGGTGCCTGCGTTGGCACTAGTCAGCTTAATTTAGCACCAGCGCTGGGGATAACACAGAGATGTGTCCTATCTTTGTAAATACGGTGCATGCCTACATTTTAGGAATGGCAGAGCGTGGTGTTAGCATTTTGTACTTAACTCTACTCTCCGCCATTCCCTTGTAAATGTGCCTGCTGGTATCCCGCTGGCAGGAAATTCACATTTCATTCCCCTGTGCATGGATCCTCTTCTAGAACAGATTTGTGGCTGGGAAATAGGGACATGTAATCTCTGAAAATTCCCCCATCATACTCGCCCTGGTTGTCCTCGCAGACGTACATATGCAGACAAAATGGGGGTGGTAGCCGAGATTCTTGCTTGATTCCGTGTTCAGAGAAGTGATTGAACAAAAAATTCAGACTTACTTTGTAATAAATCAGGGATCAGTAGCTACTTTTGCCAAACTGCGGTAGACATTTTTTCGGGGTGAATGCATTGTTGAGGGCCACAACATTTTTAAGCCATTTTGTAATAGGTTGAGAGCACCAGGAAAAAATATCGGATCGTTGGGGCATATTCACAGCCTGTCTAAAGAGCTGGGCATCATATTAGATCTGCACTTCAAGCTTGCTGTTCGCAGAGATGACACCAAACAAGAAAATTGTTGCTGGACATGTATTTATATGCCAAATGAAAAGGGGAGAGTGATGGTCTGGTCTTATCTCTGCAAGGCTTAACCGACCACCACAGGCCAAAGCAGACATTATTCTACGAGAAATGGGAGAGGTCGGCCTCCTTCAACACCATACTGAAATACTAAACAAATGTGTTACACTTTACTCCAAATTATATTCCACACAGTAAGATGTAAGTGCTCCTGACATCCACAGATACTTAGATAGAGACACTCTGCCATGGCTGGAGGGTTGAGCAGGTTACTTTTGGCTCCACCCTTTCATGTTTGACCAGGCCACATGCATATCTAAATATTTTTACACATGTACTCATGTGATGTAACATTAATGTGATGTGGTGCACTAACAGTACAGAAAGTGCATTCACTGTGTAATCTTGACATATATATGTGTGTGTGTAACTAATGTTTTCATGACAGTAACATTGAATTGCAGTTACTATATATATCTGCATTTTTATGGTTTGAGTAATGTTGTTAACTCATGTATACTCCTGCACTCATTTGAGTAGCACTCTGCATCTACATCGTACTGTATACATATCTATAATAATGTATTTCAACATGTATGGAGATGATTACCACATTAACTTGACCAAAGGCCTTAAGCATTTGGATTCCTTAATGTTTAATGTTGTTGCAACATTTGCTTTGCAAGCAAAGATTTTTCTCTTCTCTGCAGGTGCAGTTGTGTTATCTTACGAATAGAAAAGGGACATTGTGCAACAGAGATAGTGAGGTTTGAAAAGAGTAGCTTTTGACACTGAAGAGAAGACTTAATGAACATATGGAGGACTACTGTTTGTATGGAGTTGGGAGACAGGAATAATCCAAGGACGTTCTGATGTGCAGACCAAAAGAAAGGAGTTTTAAGTGTAGTTGCCGAGTTTTACTGTAAAAGGTGTAAAATAACAACATGACATTGGATTCTCAAATGTTCTTTTGGGGGTATAATAGGAGATCACACTTCAGCTAGATTCAGAATCCTTTTTAGACTTTGAGAGGTCCAGACCTCTTTTCAACATCTCTGTTGTGTGGCTTCATGCCATACAATATTCTTTTCCTTTAGAGAACTTCTGAAGCTGTTCTCCTTCAATGGATTTAATTAGGGTTTCCTCATCCAGTATTCTTGAGAGTAGATTTAGATTAGGAAATTTAGATTTTCCTCATGCATAACAGGTAAGAGGACCTCAAATCATATACTGATCATCAAATCCTATTTTTAATACTATGTATCACGATTACTGAATTTCTCATACGTTTTATGTTTCTAAAGCTAAACTTCATTCAGAGTTTTGGCCTGCCTGTAGATAATCCTGCATTTTTACAATATATTCCTGAGACTTGTGAATATCAGTCTGGCTTTGAATTTGTAATAAATCCATTCTTAATATCATCTTTCGACTCAGGGTTTTAATGCGTGGTCATATGGGTTACAACGTAAATGTTAATTTGTAGTTGAGCCTAACTTCTTTTATCCCGCAGGCACCTAAAAAGTTCCATTGCAGGGAGCAAGGAAGAATGAGCCTGAAATACTATGCAGTAGCAGATGGTAGCAGAGGAGAGTTAGGTCCTGAGATAGGGGAGCCAGGAGATTTTATATGAGAATAGATAAGTTCCTAGCCCCAGTCCCATTCAACAAAGCCCATGTTTCGATTTGGAGGATCGGCTGAGTTTTAGTGGTTGTGGTAACAGCGTAGGAGTAAGTATTAATAAGGTTGCACATGTACGGCTTATACTTAGCTTGCGGTGTTATAGCAATTGTGTGGTGTTTGGCAGAGGTATTTTGTATGTTGTATGAATGTAGTGTTTGTTTATGTTGAAGTTGGTAATGGGTCCGCCATGGCCTAAGATCCTGGGATAATATTAAAAACTGTATAAGACACTATATTGCAATTGTCTGCTAAGGTTTTCTGGCGTCTGTCGTAGGCAATGTCGTCAGCCCAATTCAGATAGGGACATTTATCGGTATGTATGAAACTGAGGCATGATTACTGTGGTGAACCTTTTGCATAGAGGGAAACAGTACTGATCAGGATGATCCCTCCAGGTCTCATTTGAATGTGTGTCAGAGTCTTGCGGGATTGAATTCTGTCAATTTCTTTAGTGAAGCAAACAATTGTTATTTGTTGCCATCGCATTGTAATTGCTTGCATGTGTATCATTGAAGAGCGTGCCTTGCGAAAATTGTAAAGGAGGATGAACAGCTGCAAAGAGTGTAACTGACGTCACAGTGTGCTGTGCTGTGATTGGTTGGTTGGTGTAAAGCTGCACTTTTATTGATTGTCTATGTCACGGAGTGCTGAGCTGTTATTGGTTGTTGATTTGGAATGATAACTGTGACTAAATTATTTGGTACTGATTTGAAATGAATAATTCTAATAGTGATTATTGATTTACTCATCAGAAAATGAAATGTTTTAAAGTAATGCGAGATTTGATATGGGGAGATGTGACGATAACCATTGGAGAAGAGGAAGAGGCACCAGCTGAAGATACCTCAGGTCATCATAAGTTAATAAATGTAGGTCTACACACTTGTATTTGGCTTAAACTATGGCACAAGATCATGGAGAAAGAAGGTGCACTGAAGTTTCCATGCTATGGGACATTTAATGTGAGAATCATTGAAAGCTTGAGGAGGATTTTATATGAGATGAAACCACAGCCTAGACCTACACCGTTTGAAGCGCTCAATGCTTGGGAGCTTGCGGCTCATGCCAGAGAGAAAGAAAGGTATCAAGGAAGAGCTTGAATGGCAGTGCGCACTTTTGTGATGCGAGGTGGGACGCGAACAGAGGAGGTGGAAAACCGATATGACAGATAGTGCAAAATAATAGCCGGCAATAATTAGTGATAAAGTGGATAAAAGGAGTGAGAGGAGAAGGAAAGAAAAGAGGGTAACGGAACCAGGAGAGAGAGAGAGAGATGAAAACTGATAGTCTTTTAGATGGATTGTGATCAGAACGACCACCTACGCATAATGAGACCCCAGCAGTGGGGGGTGGGAATGCCAATGAGAATGAAAACACTGGATTGGCAACTGCACCAGTAAATGTAAACCCACATGAGATGGGGATTACTTCTGTTAATATGAATCAAAACCAGATGGCAGAGAGTTCAGGGATTTGTTCCCCTGGTACCTCTTCAATTCTTAGTGCTCCAGATGCTTTTAATGTTCCGGTTACCATTGGACCAGGGGTCATATATACAACCCCGGTTCTACAGGAAATGGGGCTCATAGTTTAGCTGTTCCTGTTCAGCACGAACTTCAGAAAACAACCCTACAAGTTTGAGGACAGGATAATTTGTTCCTTTAGTCTCAATTAATTTGCGTTCCCATGTGGAGTGAATGCAGACCCAACCGCAAATCAGACTGGATTTGGCCCTTTGAAGTAATTTTAGGGGCTTCCAGATTTGGGTTTGCTCACATGGGAGCCACCCCTGAATAAGCATAGTAGCACACTCAGAACAAAGGCACTATCTAAAGCTTCTGAGGTTCAGTCTAGCCTTAATGTTCACGAATTAAATGAGTGGTTAAGAACTCTTAGTACTACCTTGGGAAGTGGGAGTACAGAATTGAGTCAAGGAACAATTCAGTCCTCTTTAAAGGTAAACCAGGTGGATGTGGGAAAATTAGAATTGGATGAAATGATAAGTGGGAATCTTGAATTGGCTCGACTAGATACTTATTAACAAAATTAATTCTTATTTATGTGCAAGGATGTTACTAGTCGAGCAAGACAAGTGTATGCCAAATCATCTGAAACAGCTCAGAAATATGAAGCAGATTTCGAGCGGCCAAAGGCTTTACAGAAGAGCCACCGACTGCTTTTGTGATCTAGACATAGAGAATATGCGAACTCCAGGGATAAAAATTCAAAGCAACTTGAATTTGGAGTGTGCTGGATAAATGGGAACTTAAATGGTCAAAAAGGAAATGTCTCAAAGGATCGATGGGGGAGGCGCCTGCTTCCGGCGAGTGGGGAGCGGAAGCTACCAGTTTCCCTTTAGGATAAGTACCAAGTGGAGGTCATGTTCCGGTACCTTGAAGCAGGGATGAACTTGCGTCATTCCCTATGATTTTCCGAGCATAAGAGAGAAGCCTGTTGAATGGTACAAACAAATTGAGTGATTTGGGAAATTCTAGAAAGTTTCATGGGCTGATTTGAATACTTTGGGGCCGATTCCGATGGCCGGTCGGACCGCTGCTCGTAGCCTTACCCTGCGACCGACATGTACCCAGAGCCGGTCTGTCCTGTAGAGTAAGTACGATGCGCATAACTGCCAAAAACACGACCTACACGTAGATTGTGAATCAAGACCCATTCTCCGTCCAAGCCGTAACTCCTAAAGAGGAACTGTGTCCCCGGAAGCAGGATCCATAGCAGTTTCCGGCATGACATGTACGATGCGTACTTCCTACGCGCCGGACTGGTCGTCACGTACGGCACGTCACAGCATCCGGAAAACAAGCATATCAGCTACGATTCGCGCCACAAATCAATACACGGCTACGAGATGGACCAGCTTGCAGCGGGTACGAGATGGAGCAACAAGAAGCGTGTACGACACAAACACATCATGAATTCCATCGCGCAGGTCATACCAGTACTCTACATCTATGACCGGCTCAGGAACCGACGCCGACGGCACAAGTGGTAAGTCAGACACCTACCACATAAACAAACGACGCGTACCCGCAAAATGGCACACACACACAGGGGATCCACATCCTGGCCACTAACAACAGGCCACCATAGGGGATGCATGGCCAGCACCACTAACACCCCCACCCATAGGGGGCCTGTTGCCCATCACTACTGCCACCCCAACCCATAGGGACTATGTTGTCCATCACCCCTGCCACCCCCACTCACAGGGGACCTGTTGCTCATCACTACTGCCACCCCCACCCATAGGGACTATGTTGCCCATTACCACTGCCACCTCCACTCACAGGGCTTATTTTGCCCATCACCCCTGCCACCCCCACTCACAGAGGACCTGTTGCCCATCACCCCTGCCACCCCCACTCACAGGGCTTATGTTGCCCATCACCCCTGCCACCCCCACTCACAGGGGACCTGTTGCCCATCACCCCTGCCACCCCCACTCACAGGGGACCTGTTGCTTATCACTACTGCCACCCCCACCCATAGGGACTATGTTGCCCATCACCCCTGCCACCCCACTCACAGGGGACCTGTTGCCCATCACCCCTGTCACCCCCACTCACAGGGGTCCTGTTGCCCATCACTTCTGCCACCCTCACCCATAGGGACTATGTTGCCCATCACCCCTTCTACCCCCACTCACAGGGCTTATGTTGCCCATCACCCCTGACACCCCCACTCACAGGGGCCCTGTTGCGCATTAACCCTGCCGCCCCCAGCCTTAGGGCTTATGCTGCCCATCACCCCTGCCACCCACACCCATAGGGGACCTGTTGCCCATCACCCCTGCCACCCCCACTCACAGGGGACCTGTTGTCAACCCCCCTGTCACCCCCACTCACAGGGGACCTGTTGTCCATCACTACAGCCACCCTCACCCATAGGGACTATGTTGCCCATCACCCCTGCCACCCACACCCATAGTGCTTATGTTGCCCATCACCCTTGCCACCCCCACTCGCAGGGCTTATGTTGCCCATCACTCCTGACACCCCCACTCACAGGGCTTATGTTGCCCATCACCCCTGCCACCCCCACTCACAGGGGATCTGTTGCCCAGCACCCCTGCCACCCCCACCCATAGGGACTATGTTTCCCATCACCCCTGCCACCCCCACTCACAGGGGACCTGTTGCCCATCACTACTGCCACCCCAAGCCATAGGGCTTATGCTGCCCATCACCCCTGACACCCCCACTCACAGGGGACCTGTTGCCCATCACCCCTGCCACCCCCAGCCATAGGGCTTATGTTGCCCATCACCCCTGCCACCCACACCCATAAGGGACCTGTTGCCCATCACCCCTGCCACCCCCACTCACAGGGGACCTGTTGCCCATCACCCCTGCCACCTACACCCATAGGGGACCTGTTGCCCATCACCCCTGCCACCCCCACTCACAGGGGACCTGTTGCCCATCACCCCTGCCAGCCATAGGATGGGTGATGCGCAACACATCCAGCATACGCAAACTTCAGGTATGTCCGCAAAATACATCCCCCATGACATCATGACAACAGTGTGTAGTCTGTGACAAATGCCCACAACAGTGATTATGGCTACGAGCATACAATGTAAGTAGCAGCACATGTGTGACCAACACATGAGTGTGACATACACATGGCAAGCATCACCATAGCACTGTGGCAATGTAAAAAGAAGACCCCCTCACTGTGTAGAGCAGAAGTTAAGTGGGGGCTCACAAAATACAGCAGATGTGGAGCATTGTGGTGATGGGGCCCAAACCCCCCTCATCACAATGACCAAAAGGTAAGTGTCATCATGGTCAAAGCTGCAAATAACAAACAGCATGTATGATCCCTGCTCCCAACACATCAAACACTTCTGGGGCAAACTAGTGGTTGTGTCCCATACACACAGAGATGTGGTGAGGCTAACAGTGCTGTGAAAACATAACACTCTCGGCCATGTGCAGACAAGCACCACACATGGGGCTGACAATGCATACAGCGTACAATGACACAACAGCAGAAGCGAGCATCACCAAGCATGCACACATCTTGAAAATAGACACACCAATCAAAACAACATGTGTAGACTGTAGGTGTCAGCTCACAAACTCACATTCCATGCCAGCAACGGCACCCAACAACCAGGATGAATGTGCACAATGATGTGAAATGACTCACAGGGACAGCAGGCAAAATCACAGAAACAGCATCCAGACAAAGGCCCACAACAGCAATACCAATGCACTGGTGTAGATGCACAAACAGGCAAACTCACACTGCACATCAGACACAACATGTGTGTGTGTGTGTCACAGTATCCCCAGGCAACTACACAACACATGAGGGGGGCTGAACCACAGTGACACAGATGTGGACACAGTGCCATACAAAAGTAAACCATCATTGGGACACCCTCAGTGGGCAATCAGGCATTGGGAGATGAGAGGGAGCACACCAGACACATGTGACACAAGCTGGAATCAACACCAACTAACACAGCAAGAGACTGACACACAACACCACTACCCCCAGGGACCAGACAGTGGGGTGACAAAAGCATGCATGACACCTCCACTGTGATGACAAAGGCGGATGTTGTACAAACTGGGAAACCCAGACATGTGTCCTGTGCCACAAACTACATCACACATACACAAACACAAATCACTCAGCATGGCTCCTCATCCATGGACAAACGTGAGCTAGGGGACCATCCATGCAAACATTCACATCAGTCCACCATCAACACCACACACCGGAACTGCAACAATGTGTATCTGTGAAGTCCACATGGACAGGTGACATTGCACATGCACCCATGACAAACACAGGAATGTTGCCAGGAACTAAGGTGCACACACACATCACACAAGGACTGTTTACAACCCAGGGGAATGACAGACACACTGCACAGTATGCGGTACATGGCCATGACCTCTAAGCTCATGTAACCTTCAGGGTCCCTGCCACAGTCCCAGGAATATGCAGATGCCAAGGAGGAACACAAGGCACCCATGCTGACACCTGCCAGCATCGCTGCCATGAACCCGACAAGTGGGAGCAGTCACACACACATACAAATGTCTCAATCACTGAAAACTACCACCTAGGGACAACTACATGATATTGCGAACAAACAAGTGCCTTGAGGAACCCTGACTGTGTCCCATCTGTGTCTGACAACATCCTCACCACTCAGAACTGACAAATCCCAATGATGATACACCAATTAACAGTAGTGTGTCATGCACCCACACATCTGGTAGCCCATTGGAAAAGTAGTGGGATGAACCCAGTGCTACTCAGCAAGCATCAACAACAGGAACATATCAAGGGAACCCTGTCTGTGTATGAACAGGGATGTGGACACACACACATGCACATACAACACACACCATGGGCCCAGGCCATGTCACTGGACAACACACTAACTTGAGGGGACACAACTCCTGTGGGAGCCCAGCTGTGCCAAACATATTCACCGCATGTCCCACTCGTGTCTGCAGAACACTTGGTCAGTCAGCCATCAGTTACCACACAATGAAGGCTCTGGTCACAACAGCCTGGGTACGGGAGTCTCCCCTAAGTCAGCTGCACATACCCAAAACATATGTCTAGCAAGTTGCACAGAGGACCCAGTTGCTCCTATTACAATGATGCACACACCTGTAGGGCCAGTAGTGATGAGCACGAAGTATGTGGAAGTGACAATTTGGACAATGGGAAGCACATCACATGTGCAGGGGTGCAAGCCACAGATGTGACCATGCCAATGAAATGCTCACCGAGAGATGTACACAAATAGTTGATCCAGACACAGCCAGGTAGCTCCAAAGGATGGCATGGATACCCACCAGAATAGGATACATATCTCATGGACCACAGGGAGTACCTCACATCAACACATCAGTATGCAACATTGTAAACCAAGCATTACAGGTGCAAGGGCATGTAAAACAACAACATCAACATGATGTACAGCTTAATCAAGTTCACAGGGACAAAGAAAAAAGCTTTATTCAGCATATGAAAAGCGAAACGTCTGTTCCAACAAAAGGCCAATGGCTAGTCCATGTCCAAATGGCAAGGAGTGAACTAGACTGACAAATTCAGTATATGAAATGCTAAACGTCTGTGCAACCAAAAGGCCAATGGCCAGTCCATGTCAAAATGCCAAGGAGTGAACTAGAGTGATAACTGCCACACCTTGCTTGCCTGCACTGCTAAGGACTGGGGTCATCCCCTCGGAGGGGCATACATGGGGGCAGGCCAGGCACCGCAGGGACAGGATCAGGGCACAGCAGAAGGAGGCAGTGAAGAGGTGGGGGATGCAGGCGAGACACTTGCAACTGCAGTGGAGCTGACTGAAGTGGTGGGTGCTGTCACAACTGTGGGGTACAAGTCAGATGGGGTGGGTGCCGGCACAACTCCAATGGGCAAGTCACATGGAGTGGATTGGCTCACCACTGCAGTGCCCAAGTCAGACGGGGTGGTCGTGGACTCCAAAGCAGTGCCTACATCCATGGGAGCGGAATGGGGGACAGGTGAGGTCGGAAGGGCGGGGGGGATACGGTCCCCACATCAGTGGCACCAACTGTCTGACCAGGTGTGGAGGAGCAAGTGCTAGGAGGGGATGGCCTTAGAATTTTGGGGATGGTGTATCTGTGTGGGGGGGAACCCAGGGCAGGGAGTGGCGGGGGAACCTCTGGAGTGGTGGCCTGGGGGATGGAGGATGGAGACTTTGCCTTGGAGCTGCGTGGTGGCGGGGGGGTCTTGCTCTTCTTGCGCCGGGGGGACTTGCGGGTGGGCGTCTTGGTCTGACTGCGCCTGGGGGAGGGTGTCCGGGTGTGAGGGGCACTCCCTTCTGTGTGTGGAAACTTCCTCTTCCCCTTGTAATCAGGATCTGCTGGGTCAGTGGGGAAGAGGCCAAGGTCACAGAGGAAGAGCTTCTGGGGGGATGGGGTTGCAGGTGAGGCAAGGGAAGGGGGCTGGGAGGGAGAGGCCTCGGAGGACTGTGGAGTGGTTATGGCTGACTGTGTGTGTGTCAGCAAACCAGCCCCTGTGAGTGCGGAATCAGTCCCCTGCGCTTACTTGTGTGCACGTCTAGCCCTTGGTTTGGGGGTTTCTGTGCTTGGGACAGGTAGGCTGCTGGGAATCGTGGGTGGTGCAGGAGTAGGATGGGTCTGGGACTGGTGGAGGAGGGACACTGCTGCCGTCAGGGAGGAGGCCACGGACTGGTTGGTCCTCTGTAGGGCAGACATGCCCGAGGAAATACCCTCCATGTATGACACCAGTTGTGTCAACAGACCTGTGTGTGCATGGAGGACCTTCAGCATCGACGTCTGCCCTACATGGATCTGTCAAAGTAAGTTCACAGACTCCTCACTCAGGGCAGCAGGGGACACAGGGGCAGGGGGTGTGGTGCCTGGCACAAAGGAGACATGCTCACGAACACAGGAGCCCACAGGGACCTCTGGGATGGGAGCCAATGGGAGGGTGGTGGTGGTGGCGGTGGTGGAGACAGCCTCACTAGCTGGTGTTTGGTGGCTGCTGACACCCGCCTCCACAGAGGAGTCATCCTCAGAGCAGCTGTGGCTTTCAGCTGGGGGGGGATGGTGCTGACGACTCCTCTGTGTGGCTCAACTCGCCCTCCGTGCCACTGGGTCCACCTGACTCCTCTCCTTCTGTCCCTGTAAGGCTCTGTGGCTCCTCCTGGTCCGTGGAGCTGTCCCCTCCTGTGGCCGTGGATGTATCTGGATAGGAATAGGAAGTAAGAGAACAACATCAGTCACCTGCACCAACTGCACACACCACAGTGAGTACATCACATCCCAGGGCAAGCCCTGGCATCATCAGCTGAACACAGCTCAAAGTGCCAACACTGTTTAGGATGAGACAAATGTCATTCTCAACATCAACCATGGCACACATATCCCTCCTTGACTTTCACACATATGTCCATTGCATGTTGGATGCTAACACACCAATGTGCCAACATGCACCACCCGCACATTAGTTGTAAATGCAAGTGAACATGTTGGAGTATGTCACTAGACACACAGCACATCTCTTGCGACTGACTCAGTACAGGTGTCCGGATGAAGGGATGGGCAGAGACTCATTTCACATGCTTGTGATGCATGCAAGCAACACACACTGTGATGTACTCATGTCCTGATGGGCAAGGCCACAATGGGGTGCATGGTGCACACTTGAATACAACGCAGGCTCACTCATAGCAAGTTCAATGCCATGGCACTGGGATGCCCTGAAAGTCAGTCAACACTGCCTCCTGTCACAGGGGCAGGGCATCCAGACAACAACAATATGCACTGACTCACATTACCAGCTCAGGGGTAAATCTGACTCTGCAGATGACTGGCGCACTTGCCCATCCCATCCAAACAACATATCCAGGACCCAGAAGACCCCACATCATGCAAATCATTCATATGAGTCTCAGCAAACACAAATCCATGTACATTAACACATCACAGTCTGCCATGCATATAACCCAGCTGCATGAGGGACACAGTTGCATACACCATTGTGCGCTGTCAGATGATCACACACCTATATGTCACACAGGTCTTGTCTCCCACAGTCACATTGCAGATGTCATGCTGACCCTCTGAATCATGGACACCCCAGTTGTTCGTAGCAACAAGCCACACCCTAATGACACAGAGGCACACACCTGAGGGCAAATGTCACTAAGCACAACCTGCAATTTCATAAACAGGAGTGGGATTACAGAGTGTTTCTTAATGCCCTTGAGGGGGCATGACTGGGCAGGACTAAGTGAAACAGTGTATTGCCCTGGAGAGTAGTCAGGCGGCTAAGCAATTGTGACATACTTGATATACATACTCCTGATGTCCAAAAATTGTAGTCCCCTGCTGCATGGTTTTGTTTTGAATACCCCAGAAATATGTTGCGAGTCAGACCAGCAATTGGTACACATCTCAAGGGCACATACAGTTCACATGTCAGATCTCAGGCATTGTGTAAACAACAATTGACCCACCCATGAAACACACAACAGAGTCACAGGAACTGATGCTGACTGGTACCTGAAACATAGCTGACTGCAGGGACACAGTGCCCTAGTGACACAAGCAACAGACTGTAGGGGCCACACCTGTGGAACAGATGAGGAGGGTGCATCACACAAATGAGGGACCTGAATTTGGGACTACAAGACCTACGTAATGTGGAAGTGTGACCAGGACAAAAGACTGCTATTTGCATGTCAGACATAGTACACAGACCAGGCATGGATTTACCCCCTTCCTACTGCTGTCTGGCCTCCAGCTGCCTATCCAGGTCCGGGAAGACCACCGCCAGTATCCGGAGCATGTGGGGAGTCAGGGTCCGGTGGCCGCCCCTCCTGCGTGGAGGTGACAGCTTCAGCTGGACTCTAGCTATCCTCCGGACCCAGCCACGAAGGTCCTGCCATCTCTTCTGGCAGTTGCGGATCCGGCGCTCGTAGACCCCCACAGAACGAACAGCCCGAGCGATGGTCAGCTAGATCTCCCGCTTCTGGTGGGCATCAACCTGTGAGGATGACAAAGTGAAAAGTGCATTAACACACATGCCCCAGATTTGTGCAGCACACTATTGGATATACATGTCATCATCACAAAGGGAAATAAATTACACAGGTAGTGCAACCATGGGGAATGAAAACTCACATGCATGTCTGACATGTTAGCAATGCCTGAATAGTTTAAGCTTGCAATAATGCACTTTAGCAGCATGAAAACTATTCATTACATGTACCTACACACTTTGGTGGATGAAAGTAGTCAGTGAGAATGCTTGCCACTGGTGTACACACTGCTAGTACTGCTAGTCAGAAAACATGCATAATTAGGAAGGCTGTGGACAGCACACTCACCTGCTCCCCTGGTGTCCCATAGAGCTTTCTGTACTCTGGAAGGAGCCCGTCCAGCAGGTTATCCTCCTCAGTGAAGGCTGGGACCCTCTCCAGTGTACGTGCCATAGCAGGAGCCAGAGGATGTATAGACAGCAGCAGTGCTAGCAGGGATGTGGTCCAGTAGCATGTAGTGCAGGCAAGTGAGCTCCCTGGGGGCCAGCCAGCCTTATATCTGTGCTGCAGAGGCAGACTCTGTGCCATGTGTCCCAAGTGATAGGTCCAACACGGTTGCATCCTATGAATCTGGCCAATCCATTCAAAAGTACAACTCGTACACGCCTTCCACATCGTTCAAATCTTCACCTTCATGGAACACTTGAAATTGCAACATTGTTGTAGGCATCCAACTGAATTTCCAGTGCACAACTCGTACAAGTTTTGAATCCGCATCCGTCTCCCTGACAGTCCTGAGCCAATGGGTGCACCCAGCTCGATCAACTGACTGTACAACGCGTATTTTGAATATACACATGCACCCGTCTCCATACGATTCAATGGCCAAGGCATACGCCTGTCTCGGACCATACCTGTCCGATGCGTATGCATGATAGTCACCCGCGTTGGACCTCATTGTATGCAATGACAATGCGTACGCATGGCTCGGTCATGATTCGTGCAATGCGTACACATTGTCACCCGCGTCGGACCTCATTGTATGCAATGACAAGGCGTATGCACGGCTTGGTCATGACCCGTGCAATGCGTACGCATTGTCACCCGCGTCGGACCTCATTGGATTCAATGACAAGGCGTACGCACGGCTCGGTCATGACCCATGCAATGCGTACACATTGTCACCCGCGTCGGACCTCATTGGATTCAATGACAAGGCGTACACACGGCTCGGTCATGACCCGTGCAATGCGTACGCATTGTCACCTGCGTAGGACCTCATTGTATGCAATGACAAGGCGTACGCACGTCTCGGTCATGACCCGTGCAATGCGTATGAATTGTCACCCGCGTCGGACCTCATTAGTGTGACTATTAGACAGATGCAACACACATATACTGGCCATGGACACCTGCACACACCTGCCACACTATAGCATTGGCCACACAGTGTCCCATGGCATGTGAGGCTGCATTCCCTGGGTGTTTGAGGGGGCCACAGCTGTTTTATTGTCTGGCACTTTGTGCAGCCACTCCCAGGCTGTGCACGTGTACATGGGGGCAGAGTCCTTTGTGTGTTGTGCACATTAGCACTGTGATGTGCAATTGGACAGTAATGGGCATGCGTGAAGGCCACAGTGTCAGGTTGGATATGTTTAAGACATGTCACATACACCCTGAGTCCTGGGGGTGATGGCATATACATCACAGTGAGACCTGTAGCCCCAATACTGATGTGCACCCACAGTCTGTGTGCATGTTGTGTCTCAGATGTGTCTGATCACATGTTACCAATGGGTGACAGTCTCCACATCCATGTGGTATATGCATCAACCTTGATGGGGTGTGTGTCTAAGAGACGTACATGTAGGGCCGGCAGGAACAACAGTGGCCACTACCTGTGGGACTTACGCTTGCCTTGTGGTGTGTACGTGCTACGCCATGTCCATTGCTGTGTTGATGTGGCAATACAGGGAGCCTGGGTTTCTGCATGGCAAAGATCTGTGATGCCTGGGAGACATGAGTCCTCATTTGTCACTGGGGTGGGTATTTTGAACGTTGCAGCAGCACATAGGTTGGGTGACACAGCCAGATGATTAGCCCATTGCACTACATGGCACTCATGTGGACTTGTGGAATTGAGATGTGAGGTGGTGATCTTGTAGGTGACATATGTATCCATGACCAACAGCACACACCTCAGTACATTGTGTAATGTCATGAACTAGCATATTTTTATTTAGAAATTGTTTATTAACAAAAACCTTATTACATAAATGTAATCTATTTACTTCCTACCCTATAATACCACACAACTGACAACCCACATCGGAAAAAAAAATAAATTTGTATAATTAATTATCAATTAAACAAATATTATTAATAAAAAAATACATATAAAATGTAATTAACTTCCCACCCTTTACACCTATAATCCTGACAACCCACACCTAAGATTAAACTGTAAAAAAAGTAATTACATAATTAAAAATCTTTTTTCAATTATATAACTAATGGTATTTAACAACTAATTCTAAAGTAAGTACAATTAATTTACTCCCCCCTTAACACCTATAAACCCAAAACCCACACAAAAAAATAAACAATTATGCTAATTAATTATCAATTAATTAATTAATATGAATAATCAACTAATCATTAATTAATTAAAAATAAATTACCTGTACGCCTAACCCCACAACCCGCACATAAAATAATTACACAATTACCATAATTAATTGTCAATGAATTAGTTAATATTAATTATTAATAATTAAAAATATAATACTTCCAAACCTTTACCCCATAAACCCCACAACCCAACCCTAAAATTATTTACACAATTACCATAATTAATTGTCAATTAATTAATATTAATTAACAACTAATTATTAATCAATAAAAATAAATTCCTTCTCACCCTTTGCCCAGATAAACCCCACAACCTGCACCTAAAATTAATGGCACAATTACCATAATTAATTATCAATTAATTAATTAATATTAATGAACTAAATATTAATTAATTAAAAACAAATTAATACTTACCCTTATAACCCCTAGAACATGCACCTAACATTTTTTAAAACCCAATTAACATTTTAAAATTAAATTGAAAAAATAGTAATAAATAAATACATTCATTAATTTATTAAAATGTAATTACTTCCCATCCTATTCCGCTATAAACCCACAAGCCGCTACAGAACTAAAAAACACAAAATCTAATTAAAATAAAATTAATAACTACTGAAGATGTAACATATTTATTAAAAAACACAAACAATACTTTCACATTTAGATATATACTAACATACATAACACTAATTAAAACATCGATATTTTAAACAACTATATTTTTGCAAATATTAATGACTTCTACATGTTTACAATCACTATTTCTTACCTTAAAGTCGATATTCTTGACCACAATATTCTTGCTGCCAATATTTATGTGTCACGATATTTAAAACTCGATATTACTGTAAGTCGACATTTCCAACCCGATATTTTGACTGAATACCTCCCAGAACCCCACAGTCCATTTTAACCCCTAAAACGGTAGCTCGATAACCCCAGTAAAAGAGACAATGATCCAACAAGGTAACCTGAAGGAGATTACAGGTAGTCCATATAAATCATCCATCAGCCTTCGCTTTTAGAAGCTTAGCGGTAAGTACAGCATAGTGCAGAACCTCTGTAAGATAAATAATATTGTGGTTCCTTGCTTTCCCCTGTTGCCAAATCCTGCTTCGATTTTATTTAAAATTCCATGTGAGACTGAGTGGTCCTCTGTCATTGATTTGTGTCAGGCTCTCTTCTCTGTACCCTTGCACGAGGATAGTCAGTTCCTTTTTGTGTTTCGGCAGTTGTGTTTTGGCTTGGTGTCGAGCCCCACAAGGGTATACAGAGAGCCCATCTATTTTTACCCAGATCCTTAAGAAGAATCTGGAGTCTTTGATTATGCCCTGGAACTCTGTCCTGGTAGAGTATGTTGACAATCTGATGGTTACGTCAAATACTCAGGAAGCTTGTAAGACCAAGATTATTGCTCTGTTGAACCACTTGGCTGAAAATGGGCATAAGGTGTCCCCCAATAAGTTGTGGGACTGTTTGAAGGAAGTTTTGTATTCTGGTCACCACATTGAGAAAGGAGTCAGGACAGTGATACAGGAGGAAATTTTGCAAATGAATCCGACAACAGAAAAAAGTTAGAATGATTTTGGGAATGGAGGGCTACTGTTGCTAGTAGATACCCCAACTTTTCCCAAGTGGCCAAGCGTTTACAGAGGCTGACACAAAAGGATGTGTCAGATTTGGTGCCCTAGGACAATGATTGTTTGGTTGCCTTCCTAGAGTTGAAAGAAAGCCTCTGCCTCTCCCTGGCTCTAGGAATGCCTGATTACAAAACAACGAAGGGCCCGATTCTGATGCGGTTTGGAAAGCTTCCCAACCGAATGGGTTTGGGAATGGTTTCCAACCGAATCAGATCGGGAGAGTCCAACCGACCGAGTACGATGCATCCGGATGTTTCCAGATACGATTTGGTTGGACTCCAATTGACTTCAATGCATAGCCATCTGGTCGCCCCGGCATAGGCTCCCATTGAAGAAAGGGGCGGCTGGGGAAAATCGGGCACTCTGTGGTGGGCACCCACTGGTGTCTGCCACACTGTGCATGGCTGGTAAGGGAAGACTCATGGGTACCCCCACGGGCCTGATTGGTAATGCTTCAGGTGCAAGGGGCCCACTACGGGCCACCAAAGTCTGATTGTGACTGCTGATTAGAGTCGGACGGCACGATTCGGAAAGGCTGGTTTGGAAGTGTGGCCAGTAGAGACGTACATTTCTGCTCCCTACAGCTTGGTCATTCCAAATCCCGTCAGGATTCAATTGGGATATATTCCTAATGCTTAACTCGCATCATACTTGGTTAGCTAGAAACCTTTCCAAGTCGGTTGGAAAGACACATTCCCGATCCGCTTCGGACGGATCAAATGGCGTTAGGAGGCCTTCCTAACCTCATCAGAATCAGGCCCAAAGCGTTTTCGCATTTTTGCAGTTAGAGGGAGGGCTGCCTCTCTCAGTGCTTACACAGAATCACGGAGGTGCACATAGACCAGTTGCCTATTTCACAGCCACATTAGATACAGTGTCTGTGGCGTTACCCGGTTATCTCAAATCTGTGACAGCGACAGCCTTCATTAATAATAAATAAGCAAGCATTGTAATGTGACACCCCCTAACTGTCTGTGTTCCCCATTCAGTTGAAATTTTGTTAACCAGGACATCTACACAGCAGCTTTCAAACAGTCGCCACACAAAATATGAGCACGTCATTCTTGCACCAAGAACGTTAACATTGAAGCAGCATGCTGTTTTGAACCCTGCAACCCTTTTGTCCATTCCAGAGGATGACAGTGATGAAAATGAAGTGGAGCATGACTTTCTCAATGTTACGCAGCTGTGCAACAAGCCAAGACCAGATGTACAAGATGAACCATTGCTGAGGTTCTGGACTTTTAAGAGTCCAGAGGTGTCAGGGAAACAACACCCGAAGACCCCTGAGTTCCTTCCTGTCTCGGTGCACAAATAAACAGAGATGCGGGTTTCTCGATGGTGGCGTCAGAGACCAAGATTTATTCACTGCAGGGACACAGAAGTCATAGGAACCACACAGAGGCAGAATCTACGAGACTGTTCAAATTGCATTAAGTGGGTTGTTCCTTAAATACACGAAATATGTCTTTAGGCAACATTACACGAATATTTCTCATGCCCAACCCGGTATCCCAAACAAACAATAAATAGACATCAAACAATAATTAGTCGTAGGTTTTCGGTATTCGATCAGGTCCCCTTGTCAGTTTTCCATTCTTTGCCCGATCCTCCCCATCATAAAAATCGTAACCTCCCCATTGTAAAATCCCAGAAGGAGAGGAGCAGAGCCAGGTGCAAAGGATTGAAAAGTAGGATAAGAGGTGTTTATGGATCATAAATGGGCATGGCTACCGTCTTCGGCCTCTCAGTCAGGACAATGGACACGAGAACCAGTATAGCAGGACTGGCCTCAGGCAAGGGAGGCAGCTTGATTCTGCCTAGTCATGCAGCGTCAGCCTTTCTCGGGGCTCGAGCTTACGTGTCCTTATCAAGGTGATTCTGCCGGGGTCATCGCCCGTCCGTTGACTATGTGAGGGCAAGAAACAAAATGGATGCCGTAACTAAAATGGATGCCATGACTTAATAACAGAATGCCCTATTTCTCAGTGAATTCATGCTAGTTGCGCAGCAAAAACACTGTCATGCATATAATGGATCATTTACGGTTCATTGGTACCAAAATCGTGTCAGTACTACGATACCGAATACACGGGTTCGGATCGCTACAGAACCTCAGACCGTCCTTTTGCCCTTACATAGGCAATAACTTACTCTATGTCAGAGTCCATTTCTATGTTCATCAGGTCACTGATATGTTGCTGAAGCATTACTCTATCCCATGGCGTATCTCTAAAAACAGGTGGTCTTCTTACGCATGTCGAAACACAAAGGCTGCATAAGGCAGGACCACACTGAGCAATGAGACAGCACGAAAATAAAAATACCAACGCAACACCAGTGACTATCAGAACCTTCCATCCCCATGCAGATAACAGACTCCAGAACCATCCCACTAATGACCTTTCACCTTCCTCTACATGAATAGAGTCAGAGATTTTGTGTAACTTAGAGATGGCCTTGTATACCGTTGGCGCATTATCTGGGATAAAAACACAGCAACTCGATTGGATCATCTTACATACCCCACCTCGATCTGCAAGTAACATATCAAAGACCATACGGTTCTGTAACGTCATGAGGCGATCCGCTTGAAGCTCAGCTGTCAGGTTACTAAGGGCACCCGCAGTTTCGGTAATAGTGGATTCAACTACCCGTGTTAGTTGACGTAAGTTTCTACTGTTGGCCATAGGCCCCCAGAACGGAAGGAAACCTTTGAAGAAGTCTCCTGCTTCTTGGCCAGCAGTATCTTCTTTACTGAAAACACCTCTCACAACTCTAGTTTTGTGATAGTCCGGTGCAGCAGTGTATGTCGGAGGTAACAGTTGAGCGATATAACATGAGCCTGAGAAGTCAGCAGGCAGCCATGTGTATGCTCTGTCTTTGCAAACAAAATAGGTGCCCTTAGCAGCTAAAAATGCAGGGGAAGACTGTGACGGGAAAACTTATGTTTCGATACAGTCACTCTTCCCTAGTCAAGTTTTTGGATTCCTCCCATTTCCTTGCAAACAGACCTGACCTTGGTGGGGTACGACCCAGATCGGAGTCGAGCTTTTACGTTTGTTCTCACCCGAAGTAATGCCATATTCCGTAACATTCCAACCCATGTAAACTCGCAATTCATCCTTGGGAATGAACGGAGTGTTATTGACATCTCTAACCATGTCAGTGATTCCTTTTACCAAGGCTCTATTAGCGGAGTTATACCTAGTGGAACGCGGAGGTCGTGGAGGATAGGTCTCTAGGGCATAAGCGAACATGGTCTGAAATGCCCAGAATGATCCATTATAACTAAAGGGCAGAACCAGATAAGGGATGCCCTTGTCCATGGTATGTGGTATCAAGCCACACACCCAGCAGTTCGTTGTGTTAACCACTAGTTGATGTTGGTGCAAGAGCTGAATGAAAGTGTTATTTATAAACTCGGAGCGTCGAGCTTGCTCGTGGGCAGGAAAAGGATGGAAAGAATGAAGAGAAACAACAGTCGGAGAAACGGGAACATGGGGAGATACTGTTGATGTAACAGGTGTAAAGATAAACTGAATACCAAAAATAATTCCGCCTACCAAAGTTATTAAAACAATCAGAAGTGTCAGAGCACATTGCATTAGAAAACATTTGCTATACAATATGTCATATAGTTTTGTCTTGTGCACATTTATGACGTTAACCCGTCGCAGTTCAGGAAGCTCTATCTTCTACAACCGTTCGCAACGGATGGTTTGTACCTGTTAAAAAATTGCCTCTGTCTACCCTGGGAGTTCCCAAAGTAAACAGAAGAAACCGACCTTGTGTCTGGTTCCCTGCAAATTAAAACAAGGCACACGTTACGACCCTACGGTAACCCAGACGGCAAGGTGAGGGATAAAAATTTAGAGCAAACTTCCTGACTGAATGGAATGCGATAAGATCAAAACAGTTTTCAAACAGAAAGGTAATTATGCAATGTCATTAGTTCATAGCATGAGAACGTAGATTATATCTGTACTTCCCGGGTCTTGTCTGATCTTGAATTAGCTGGTCTACAGGTGCAGAAATGTTCGACTCCACAGGTGACAAATGTTCACTTTGTACAACACTCTGTCCAGGGTTCAAAGGAGCGGTTCCTGCTGAGGTGTCAGAGTTCTGCGTTTCAGTTCGTGGGTCCGTTATGTACTCTGCATCACTGAAAGGGATGAGCCTAGGAACAGGTTCTGTCTCGGATACACCAAATCCCTGTCTAACCCAGTTGTCATAGGGGAGTGGGAGAGGGACACGCTTCGTATGGCTAGCGTGCACCCAATTCTTCCTTCCAGCTAGGCGTACAGCAGTTCTCGTTGTTAGGAGCACTTGGAACGGGCCCACGAATCTTGGCTGGAGGTTCCGGGTTCGCTCAAAATTCCGCACCACCACTTGATCACCGGGTTTCAACGTGTGGCCTGGACTCTCTGGCAGTTTAGGCAAGGATTCGAATACCTGTTGATGAATAAGGCTTAGTTTAGCAGTCAGGTCATAAAGATAATCAATCAACATTGGATATTCGATCTGTTTGAATTCTTTTGGCCTAGGGACTCCCCAAACATTAGCAGGACGACCGAACACAATCTCATATGGGCTAAGCCCTACTCGAGAGTGTACAGTCACTCTGGTGGACAGTAGAGCTATAGGCAGTGCATCTGGCTAAGATAGACCAGTGGAAGCTTGAATTTTAGCAAGTTTCAGCTTCAGGGTACCATTGTACCCTTCAACCAAACCTGCTGACTGTGGGTGATTCGCACTGTGGAAATTCTGGGTGATACCCAGACCCGTACACACACTCTTCATAACTTTCCCTACAAACTCACTTCCATTGTCCGACCAAACAATCCGTGGCATACCATACCTGGGGAAGTACTCTTTGAGGAGGATTTTGGCAGTGGACATAGCAGTGTTATCCTTTAATGGATATGCCTCAATCCATCTTGAAAAGGCACAAACTACCACTAGGACATACTTAAGATTGTTACACCTGTCCATGTGGATAAAATCCAACTGAATCACTTCAAAGGGACAAGAAGGGGGAGCAAAATGACCAGTTGGGGTTGGGGTTCCCTTGCCAGGATTATGCATCAGGCATATCATGCAGTGTTTCACCACTCTTTCCGCACACTTAGTAATTCCATCATTCTTCCATACTGGAGCTAACAGTTTACAAATCCCTTTTGAACTAATGTGCGCTGCTCCATGCGCCATCGTGACTACTGCGAGCACATACGCATCAGGTAACATCCAACGCTGCTGTTCAGACAAATCAACCCAACATCCACTTGAGTCCATTTTACCCGTTTTCTCCTTCCATTCATTCTTCTCATTTTCAGTTGCTTCATTCTGGATTGCCTTCACACTTTCAATCGTATTCTCACACATCCCTCATTCAGCAATCCATCTTGCAGACGTTGCAACGTACATTCGGCTCGTCATCTTCTTGGCCGTCTCTTTGGCGACCTCATCTGCGAACGCATTCCCACGGCCAACATCATCCGTAATCTTTCGATGTGCACTGCACTTCACAATCGCAACTTCATTCGGTAGGGTCAGAGATTCCAATAGATCGCTGACTAGCTGTCCATGTTGGATCTTAGTCCCATGGGACGTGAGAAAACCTCTTTCTTTCCACAGACGTCCAAAGCTATGTGCTACGCCAAAGGCGTATTGGCTATCAGTAAACACATTCACTCTCTTTCCCTCAGCTAAAACACACGCTCTTGTTAGTGCAATTAATTCTGCAGCTTGGGCAGAATTCTGACTTACTCTTGCGGTCTCAACAATCGTACTCAAAGTCGTAACTGCATATGCGGCCATCACATCACCATTCTGTAGTTTAAAACATGACCCATCGACGTACAAAGTGCCATCTGGATCTAGTAACGGAGTGTCTTTTAAATCAATCCTACCTTTTGTCTCTTCCTCAGTTCTGAAACAACAGTCATGGGGCTCTGAATCACTCGACTCCAGAGTAGTCGGCAACAGCGTTGCTGGATTCAATATGTTGCATCGCTTGATCTGAATGTGACTTGCCAAAAGCGTCAGCTCATAGCCTGATAGTCTAGCACTGGTGAGGTGCTGAGTTTTTGTTCGATTCATGAGTGTATCCACAGCATGTGGAACCATGACTACTAACATGTTGTTCATGACTAGTCCAGCAGACTGTCGAATAGACACTGCAGCTGCTGCTGTAGCTCTCAAACAACTTGCCAATGCTCGGGCTACCGGATCTAATGTGGATGAGAAATATGCACAAGTTCGCTGTTTGTCACCAAATTGTTGCGTTAAAACACTCAACGCACAATCTTCTCTTTCATGGACATATAAAGTAAACGGCTTACTGTAGTCAGGAGTACCCAACACAGGAGCTGAACACAGCGCATCACGTAAGTTGGAGAAGCTCTGTTGACATTCATCAGACCATGGCAAAGGGCTCGGAACACCTTTTCCAGTCAGGGCCACCAATGGTTTTGCCATGAGAGAAAAATTTGGGATCCATTGCCTGCAGTATGACGTAATACCCAAAAACGCACGTACTTCTCTCTGTGTGCTTGGTACAGTCATCTGTGAAATTGCTTTGATTCTCTCTGGGGTCAACCTTCTTCCCTCCTTTGACAAAAGATGACCTAAGTAGGTCACTTCTTGGCAACAATATTGCAGTTTAGAAGGTGAAACCTTGTGATGTAAGTCTTACAAATGACGTAATAAAGAAATTGTAGCTATTTTGCAAGTTTCCTTGTCATCAGCAGCCAGTAAAAGATCATCTACATATTGGATCAGAGCAACACCAGGAGGAAGTACAAGAGCATCTAATTGACTCTTCAATGCTTGGCTGTAAATTGAAGGGCTCTCACAATAACGTTGTGGAGCGCGTTTGAATCTGAAACTGCGACCTCCTAAGGAGAAACCAAAAATGTCTCTACTTTCCTCGGCTATCGGTATGCTGAAAAATGCATTCTTCAAATCGATCACTGTAAACCATGAGGCTGAGGCAGGAATCAACATCAATAATGCAGTGATATCTGGTACCACAGGAAACTGCGGAATCACTATTTTGTTAACTTCTCTGAGGTCAATCACAAATCTGTAGATTGGAGGTTTGGACTGGTCAGTGCGTTTTAAAATCGGCAGAACAGGACTATTGCAGACATTTCCTCTAGTTTCCTCTATCCCATCTTTCTGTATTAAGTCTTTCACATCAGCAAAAGTGCACGTTCACCTTCATTCGAAATCCGATACTGTGGGATTCGTGGGAATATAACATTCGCTTTCAGACTTACCACATAAGGGGGAATTTCCAAAAGGCCTACATCGTTAGGACCAGTCGCCCAAAGAGTATCAGGGAGAGAACGCAGCTCCGGTGGGAGCTTATCCATCGACATATACATTGGAGAGATGACTCTTTTGCCTAATGTGAGCTGTACTCCCGAAGGAGAACAGTACAGTGTCGCATGCAGGCGTTTCAACAGATCTAAACCAAGCAGATTCTCATTACAACCGGTTGTTAGGATAAGGGGTGCTTCTAGTTCGCATGGCCCAACAGAAATTGATAAGGGACTAGAAACAGGATTGTGAACAGGGGCACCTGAGAAACCTACTGAAGTGTTCGTTAAGCCAGACAAAGGTGCGCCAGGGAGTTTCGCATGCATAATTGAACTTTTTGCTGCACCAGTATCCAACAGAAACGGTTCGACCACGCCTGATGTAACTACTGCGACATAAGGTCCACTCTGATCAACTGGAACTGATACTACTCCCTCTCTTTGCCTGTGGCTGTCCTAGTACTCGCTTCTCTGAATCTCTTCATTATGATCATAGTAATCTTCAACATGATACTGTGGAGATCTACCCGGTTGCGCAGGTTGTACATTTCGCTGATCGAAATAATTTGATGGGCGATCGGCCTGTGGTGTCATTGTACCACGTCCTCTACCTCTAGGAGCTTGCATAAACCCAACATTACCTCTCTGAGCTGGGACACCACTAGTCTGTGCATGCAGTACTGGACACTCATTCTTATAGTGACCCTCCTTTTTACAATAGGCACACTGATTCCATGCTAACTGTCGTCGGGAAAAACCATAATTAGATCTTTGGGACGTCCCTCGCTGGAATTGTGGCTGTTGCTGAAACTGGGGTCGCTGCTGTGAATCTGACTGATTCGAGCGAGGCGGATACGCCTGTTGCAAAAGAACTTTAGTTTTCAAGTCTTTTGTCTTCTTTTCTGACTTCTCCTTCTCTTCTTTCTCTCTATTCTCATAATACTGAGCAGTTGCAAGTATCTGTGCTGTCGTCGACACTGCCCATGCACTTTCAGAATCCTTTAACTTGTTACTAAGCTCAGGTAGTAAATTAAACACGAACTTGTCGACAAACAACCTCTGGCCTCCCTCAGTACTCATATCTTGCCCACTGTGGTCTACGAAGGTCTCTTCAAATCTAGTGAAAAAGTCAGAGACGCTTTCGTCCTTCTTTTGCTTGCATGCCGATAGTTTATCCCAATTAACTCGTAACGCTGGCATCAGCGTTTTCATCAGATTAATTATTCTGCCAGGTAAGGCAGCAATCAGAGGTTCAGGTTTAGCACCGCCAACTTGTTGCGCATCTGCCGCTACAATAGCTGGCCAATCACCTCCTAGGGCGACTGGGTGGTTCTCTTGCCGAATCTTGGCCCATAAAGGCTGTGGCACTACATTGCCAAATAGCATCTCAATGTCTGCCAAATTCATGACACACGCTTGAACTGTCTGTGTTAACTCTTTATAATAACCAGCAGGGTTTTTACGCGGGTCCGGCAGCGCTTGTTTTACTGCTAATACTTCGGCCCGCTTCCAAGGGATGTGTATCCACACTCTCTGGAATCGTGCCGGAGCAGCTGCAATACCATTAGCCCCATCAGCTTGAACTGCTTCGCGCCATATGGGTGGAACTTCCCTCATCGGATATTGACCTCGTCTTTTCCTAGTAATCGGTGAACCATCAAGGTCCCTTGGCGCTCGAAGAGGGGAATCATCCCTATAAGCTAAAATCAGTTCTATCGCTTCCCTTACTTCTGAACCTATCACCATTCCTGCGGCAAATTTCTGCTGAACATTTATCAGATCAGAGGGGACAGAATCTAAGTCATCATCATCCCATTCCTCACGCACAAGAGAACACATCACGTCAAAAACATAACGTTGAGTTGGTTCATTCCATTGCATAAAGGTATCTAACACTCTTCGTGCATCATACTTCGCAGCTTTCGACATCCACCTAAGAGCTGTCGAATCTAACATTTCTCGTTCCTGGGGACCAGGAAGCTGGCTACGTCTCTGTATAGAGTCAGAAACGGGGGTCCCAATTAAAGACCTGTAGAGAGGAGTTAAGATATTAGTTACAGAGTTGGTTATTTTCCGACGAACGGAAAGCCGAGTCAGAATGTTTACAGAGTTCGGGAACAGGGCAGCTGGTGCAGATGAAATAGTAAGGGTGGGAGTAGCAGGTAAAGCAGTTTGCGAAACGACAGGCAAAGGCGGAACAGGCGACCCAGGAAGAGGGGTTGCCGAGGGAGCATTAACCACGGGAAGGACAGGAGCTGGAATCAAAGGAAGTGGAGCAACTATTCCAGGCTGACCAGCAGCTGGCTGTAAAACAGGTAGTAACTGTGGTGCTGTAATACCCTGTGCATACGGTGGAGGTGATCTCAACAGGTAAGACAACAGAGGATCCTTTTCATGGTCCTCTATTGGCTTAGTAGGACAAGATGGCAATACAGGGTAACATTTATCAATTGCCAAATTATATTTTCTATTCGCCATCTCCATTGCTTTCTCAGTCTCGTTGACATGCAGCTGCCTAGCAGACTCCATTAAAGTCAACCCTTTCTCTTTCTGTTCTTTCTTCGTCTTCCTAATTTCTCTCTGTTTGGCTTCTTTACGCCATACGCGAAAAGAATCAAACATTGCCGGCCGGGCTTTTCTTTTAAACAACTTCATTTCTAGATTGTCTAGAATTTCGCTTTCGAAGCTACCATGCGGTGGCCAACTAAGGACACCATCTTTTCTGGTATAACGGACCCATACTTCATTATACGCAATAGGACCTACACCATGTTTACAATAGAGCTCATATGTAGGAGTTCCAATCGGAGGAACCGAACACGAATCCTCCAACCGGGAATCCCCGTTGCAACGTAACCAGGACAGGAAACAATTACTACTGTTAGTCATGACAAACAAAGACAAATTCCAACCAAAATGCGCAGAGAACTTAGGCCTACCAAAATGAACCAATACCAAAACAAAGATTATCTAAACAAGAGCAACCAATGATAATCTATGAATTAAACCAGAGCAACAAAGAACAACCAAACTGAGCGTAACCCACTTAATACTTAACTGAAATGTGGAAGACGTCACCAAGGAGAACCCGTCTACGTCTCACCGTACTAAGGTCTGCACCTCGGGTCCAAGACAGGGCGACAGTCAGGGCAGCGGTCCTCTGTAGCCGTCTAGGAACGGGAACCCTCGTGGAAGAGATCGTCGGGCCACTTTTACGACATGCAGGGATCGATGAAGCGGGGTACCTTCACACGAAACTCCTCAAACTTTTCAGGCTTTGGACCGGTACCGGATGACGTCGCCCTACGTTGGGCGCCAATTTGAGGTTCTGGACTTTTAAGAGTCCAGAGGTGTCAGGGAAACAACACCCGAAGACCCCTGAGTTCCTTCCTGTCTCGGTGCACAAATAAACAGAGACGCGGGTTTCTCGATGGTGGCGTCAGAGACCAAGATTTATTCACTGCAGGGACACAGAAGTCATAGGAACCACACAGAGGCAGAATCTACGAGACTGTTCAAATTGCATTAAGTGGGTTGTTCCTTAAATACACGAAATATGTCTTTAGGCAACATTACACGAATATTTCTCATGCCCAACCCGGTATACTAAACAAACAATAAATAGACATCAAACAATAATTAGTCGTAGGTTTTCGGTATTCGATCAGGTCCCCTTGTCAGTTTTCCATTCTTTGCCCGATCCTCCCCATCATAAAAATCGTAACCTCCCCATTGTAAAAGCCCAGAAGGAGAGGAGCAGAGCCAGGTGCAAAGGATTGAAAAGTAGGATAAGAGGTGTTTATGGATCATAAACGGGCATGGCTACCGTCTTCGGCCTCTCAGTCAGGACAATGGACACGAGAACCAGTATAGCAGGACTGGCCTCAGGCAAGGGAGGCAGCTTGATTCTGCCTAGTCATGCAGCGTCAGCCTTTCTCGGGGCTCGAGCTTACGTGTCCTTAACAAGGTGATTCTGCCGGGGTCATCGCCCGTCCGTTGACTATGTGAGGGCAAGAAACAAAATGGATGCCGTAACTAAAATGGATGCCATGACTTAACAACAGAATGCCCTATTTCTCAGTGAATTCATGCTAGTTGCGCAGCGAAAACACTGTCATGCATATAATGGATCATTTACGGTTCATTGGTACCAAAATCGTGTCAGTACTACGATACCAAATACACGGGTTCGGATCGCTACAGAACCTCACTGCCTGAATTAGATTTTGTTTTGTTTTTGGATGGCTTATGTTTGCGAGACCATGAAGAAAATTTATGAGCTGCCTTTGCAGTTTGTCCTGTTTCGGGAGTAGTTCAAGCCTCATGGCTCCAAGGATTGTTCCCTGCACTAGTGACTGAACTGATTGTTCTTACTAGAGCATGCTGTGTTTCAGACCAGCTTAAAGTGACAATATTCACTGATAGTCAGTATGATTTTGGTGTAGTGCTACACTTTGGACAGTTATCATCCCAAAGGGGATGTATTACCTCATCAGGGTCCCCCGTTCAAAATGGTGAAAAAGTGAGAAAGCTTTTGGAACCTTGCAAGTGCCCGCAAGTTGCGGCCGTAAAATGTTCCGCACACTGCAAGGGAAATGATTATATGACAGTCGGCAACAGGTATGCCAATGAATTCACAAGGTATTGTGCCTACAATGCTTGTACATTTAATGGTGAATGCACAAATGAGGGAACAGATGAGACCAACTACAACCTTTTGTAATGACAGCTGATACTTGGGAGGAAGCAAAGAGGATACAGGAAGAAGTGGCAGAGGCAGAACAACAGATTTGGTTTGCTTCAGTTTGCAGCAAGAGAGATGAGGATGAGATTTGGGTTTTGAGAGATGAAAGACCTGTGTTGCTAAATAGTCTAGTGCCACCAATGGCTGGGCATTATCATGATCCAACCCATGTAGTGAGGGATGCCGTCGTTAGGATTTTCAGGCAGACTTGGTTTAATCCACGGTTTAGGGTGATGGCTAAAGTGCTGTGCCACAGATGTGTTGTGTGTCACCAGAACAATCTAGAGTAAAGACCTGCGGTGACATTGAGCATCATAGGAAGGTTGGGCGGTCCCATTAATAGGAAGCAGTTAGATTTCATTGAGATACCCATGTGCAATGGATTGAGATACATGTTGGTGTGTATCTTTTCACAATGGGTTTAGGCATACCCCACAAGAAGGACAGATAGTCTCACTGTAGCAAAGTTGTGGTTGAGGGAGTTAATACCCAGATTTGACTTCCGGACTTCTTTGGAATCTGACCGAGGTATGCACAGCAACAGTGAAATCCTGAGGATGCTATGTGCCGCTTTACAGATTGAACAGAGGCTGCATTGTAGCTATAGACCAGAGGCTTCGGGTCTGATGGAACAGGTCAATAACACTTTGAAATCCCGACTTGCCAAAGTGTGTGCTTCCACATCTTTGAAATTGTATTGTATTGTATTGGTATTTATAAAGCGCAGCTGCGACCCTACGGGTATCCAGGCGCTCTGACAGAACAGGATCACTTGTGCTGAGGGGGGGAAAGGTCAGGGGTTATCAGGCCGCTGGAAAGAGCCAGGTCTTAAGGCTCTTTCTGAATTCCATTAACGAATTCGTCTGTCTAAGCCCCTGTG
Source organism: Triturus cristatus (assembly GCF_964204655.1). Classification (NCBI taxonomy): domain Eukaryota; kingdom Metazoa; phylum Chordata; class Amphibia; order Caudata; family Salamandridae; genus Triturus; species Triturus cristatus. The sequence continues at coordinate 71,129,761 of NC_140584.1, read as the reverse complement.
GGGGCTCGTTCCACATCCGGGCTCCAGCCACACTAAAAGCCCTCCCACCCAACCTTGAACGTTTAAACCTAGTTTGTGTCAGCAAGCTAGCATTAGAAGATGGCAGCTGCCTTGTGGGGGAATAGTGTATAAATCTTTCTTGGAGCGGGACCGGGCCCCTCCCATGAACTGCTTTATGAACTAAGCAGAGGGATTTAAAAAGAACCCTTTCTCTAACTGGCAGCCAGTGGAGTTCACGCAGCGCCTGAGTAGAGGAAGAGTCGTACTTGCGATTTAACGCCAGCTTCGCTGCAGCTGACTGAACTCTCTGTAGCCCCTGCAGAATGTATTGGGGGGCTCCAAGATACAGGGAATTGCAATAATCGATTCTGTTTAACACCGTACTCCTTACAACCATGCTTCGAGAGTCTTCGGGCAGCAGTGGAAGAATTCGGCGTAAAAGCCGTAGTAACCCAAAGCATATGCTGGCTGTCTTATTAGCCTGCGAGTCCAACTGAAGATTGCTGTCAAATAAGAAACCGAGATTCCGTACCATGCTGACTGGGACCAGTGGAACCTTGTCCGGAACAAGCCTGAGGTCCACTGGTAGGTGTTGAATCTGCCTTATCGGCGCATAGTACAGCAGCTCGGTTTTATCTCCATTAAACTGCAGGCCATTACTCTGTAGCCAGTCGATGGTCAGCCTCATGCAACTATGGAATTGCTCAAGGGGAACTGCCTGTTTTCCTTCCAATGAGAAGACCAATTGTGTATCATCTGCATAGTTAATTAGCTCCACCCCGAACGCCTTGATGATTGGAGTAGCGGCTGTAAATATATATTAAATAGGATGGGGCTAATACTAGAGCCCTGCGGTACTCCAAAAGCCACTGGAGTTTTTTCTGAAGAGAAAGGTCCCAGAGTCACCATTTGATGTCTTCCCGCCAAATATGAGCGGAGCCACTGTAGTGCCCGGCCCCTCACCCCAAACTCCTCCAGACGCTCCAACAAGATTGTATGACTCACTGTGTCGAATGCGGCTGACAAATCCAGTAGCACCAGGACTGCGGTGCTCCCGTTGTCAGCCCGCATTCGCATGTTATCCAGCATGGTGACCAGGGCTGACTCCGTTCCGTGACCGGGACGGAAGCCAAACTGGTCCTTGTCCAGCAGATGGTTTTCCTCTAAGTAGTCCGAGAGGGACCTGCTCACAACCTTTTCTAAGATTTTAATAGGAAAAGGGAGGAGAGAGATAGGCCGGAAATTAGCTAGAATAGTTGGATCCAAAGTTGGTTTTTTGATAAGGGGGAGACCACTGCCTGTTTCCAACTCTCTGGAACCAGACCCACTTCCAGAGACTGGTTGCAAATCTGGCGCAGCCAGGGGAAGGTCAGGTGACCATAGAGCTTCCATGCCCTATGGGGCAGGGGGTCAAGAGGTGAACCAGAAGAGATACTGTGAGCCATTGTAGCAAACGACACGTCCGTGAAAGAGGGGAAAGTGGTCAGGGAACAGTGGCGGCTCGATCTCTCGTTGGCCATCTCCTTATCTGACTCCTGACCAGCTACATCATTGTCCTTGAAAAGATCAATTATCTTAGCCACTTTATCCTTAAAGTGGGTAGCGATCTCATCACACAGCTTTTGTGATGCTACTGCTTTATTCTCAAGGCAGCGCGGGCCGAGATGGATCTAACAATTTTGAACAGTTCCTTAGCCCCATTTGAGGCTTGCACTACAGAGTCGGCATAAAAATTAGTTTTACGCTCCATAATGAGCTGCTTATACCTGCTCTGTGTGGATTTTAACGTCAGCTTGTCCATGTCTAGGTATCCCTTCCTCCATTTCCTTTCAGCCCGTCTACAGTGTTGTCTTAACGTTCTCAGGTCTTCATTGTACCAGGGAGCAGACGGTTTATTCCTAATTCTTATCTGTTTCATCGGGACTAGATGATCTAGGATGGCCTGATGCTTTGCGACTTTTGTTGATGAATCCACGCAGTGTACCTGATCACAGGGCAGGATTACCCCCCATGAAATCATCATGGGCTGGGCAATGAGGCTGCCAGCTGTACTTGCATATACAGTTGTGAACATTATTGATGATCTGATACCTGATTACTGCAAAGGACCGGCTGATATGGTGCGTTCTGTGTCTTATCAGGTTGAAGCTGCCACAGCCCCACCTCATCAGGAGCAGTGAAATGACCTTAGTCCCAGGGACAGGGTCGTGGTGAGATGTACAAAAGATTTGTCTGGAGCCTCACTGGTGTGGGCCCTTCCAGAGGATCCTTGTCACCACAACTGCTGTGAAGTGCAGAGGTCTCTCCATCTGGATATATCCTGCCCATACTCGTAGAGTTCCGTGTCCCCTTGGTGATATAAAAAGCACCTCTCCCAGAAGTGCCAGTAGTGGTCAAGAGATCACAAGAGCAGGTTAATCAAGCTGTAGGGGACCAGCAAATCCCTGAAACAGTGCTTGTTTCACCTGAGGGGGTCCTGGAGAGTTGGTTGCTGAAACAGAAGAAAAAGAGGCTAATCCTTGATTGTGACTGAGCCAGACGTGGACAACAACTAAGGACATAGTGCTGTGGAACAGTGAGTGGCTGTAGGATAACGTTGGTAGAGAAGGCATGATAGGGGGAGACTGGTTGTGCAGGGAGTAGGTGATCTCCCAGGCATCCCATATGTGACTGAGGATCTGAGTGATGGAGGAGAGGAGACTGCACTCAGATGGTAAAAACGAGCAAGAGTGCCTTGCCAGAGGTACTCTTCCCCTGAATGGGCTTACTTCTTTGCAAATGACAGGGAAATGAGTTCTTAGAGTTTTGGGATCACTGTGAAAGTTCATTTGAAACTTATGGAAGTTGATCTTTAGTTTGATTGTACTTTTGAACTTCCTCTGTTAGGGAGATTGAGTGCTTTGCAGCATCTTCTCCGTGTGGCAGTGTATCCTTTCCTGAATGTGAATGAATGCCCTGTGCTAGCTAGTGTACTGAACGCTTCATTTTGGAACTGATTGTTATTGAACTGGAACCGTTTCTTTTTAGAGACATTTAAATAGACTTTGTAGGAAAGAAAGAAGAGCACTCAGGCTCAAGGCAGCTGAAGGAGCCTAAGGTTGTCTATTAGAAGAACACAGAGTACTGCTAAGAAGACTCACGTAGACCTTTGTACATATTCTTGTTGCATATCATTTGAACTTTGGTTTTGCTGCTTGCACAGGTGGAAAATGACAGAGAAGACTCTGCAACTGCTATGTTCCACCCTAAAGGCTTCGGTTCCAATGAAGAAATGGAAACCAATTCTAATACTACTAGGCATGGATACATCATAGCAGGAACACTAAGAGTTGTAGTACTAATTTTAGTCCTTATATTCAGCTACATATCGGTCAGTGGTTAACAAGCCTACTGTTGCTTCTGCTACACCACATTCTGCTAATAGTAACCTACAGTTGATGGGGGTTTAGATATTGCAAACAGATCTATCAAGGGGAGATTTTTCTTGAAACGCTTAATTTAGATTGCTTTATGAATACATTGACTTCATGAATGCAAGAGATTTTTATGTTTGCGCTCAGTTGCCTGCATCTGTTTCAGAGGGTATCACCTAGCACCCCATTCCTTTGACATATGGCATTTCTTGTAGTTTTTTACTAAGCCTATTCTATAGACGGGGGAGTTTTCAATATTATTTATTGAATTATTATTTAGTCCTTTCAGAAGTTCCTATGTTCAAACATTTGAATAAGAATCCTTATTATAAAGGTGCAGGCAATATTTTGCATCTCTGAAGTCACTAGACATTGCATATGCACACAGACATTATTTGACTTTTCCAATGTCAGATGTGGAGAAGAAATTCTTGAATCTAGTGAAAGACATACGGTTAGATCTAGAGTCTAAATCTGAAACTGATAAAGATCTTAAGAAAGGCTATTGGTGGAGTGGTGAAGAATTTGAACATCCAGTGAAGGGAAATTTGCCTGCCTTGACCTTAGATAGGCCACATAAGAGAAAGCTGTGGATACACATTGATCAGACTTATATAGACCGAATACTTATTAAGGGTGGGTGACAATTTCCGTTCCGCTCGCAGAAATTGCGAAATTTCGACACTTTCGCGTTCCGCGCGGAACGCAAAAATGTCGAAACTCCCGCGATCCGCAAGGGAACGGAAATTGTCGCCCACCCTTGGCTAGGCAGGTGTGCTTTCTCCCCATATCTACCGTCAGCAATTTGCTGTAAGGAGGTCTGTGCATCCATGGGTTTCTCGAGCGCAATCCCTGTGTAGTTCCTGAGTTTCTGTCTCCTCATCTGCTGCTCTGGTCGGTCCCTGACCCTTTATAAACAAGAGGCATGTGAACTGCATAGAAGCCCCGCCCCACACACTGGCGGTGTGCAACGTCTTCCTGCCCTTTCCCCACAATGATGTACAGCTCACTCGAGGGAACCCGGCGCCCATCGGCGCGGTGGCAAAGTTACAGACACACATGGTCCCTGGAGACAACTCTTCTGGTCCTTTACGCAGCTGTAGTGTAGGAAAAGCACTATACATTTACCCAACGAGGTAGCACTTACTGATTAGCCAGTAGAAAGTACTCCAGTTGATTAGCGGTATTGCACAAAACTGTGGCATCTTCTTGGATAATGCAGGGCAGGATTCATTCTGGCACGATGCTCCTGTCACAAAAAATAGACCTCAACAGGAAGCACTTTTACTGAATTTGACCTTCAACTCGGGCACCTGCTTTATTTATATCTGTTTCAGATATAAATAAAGCAGGTGCCCGAGTTGAAGGCCAAATTCATAAACACATTAATCAGCACAAAATCTCCGCAATCACGTGAAATTTTGCATGATCGCGGCGATTTTTTGCCGTTTTGCGATATTTTGCGAAAGGCACTTTCGCAAATTCCGCCCACCCTTACTACTTATAGGGAAGAGCGAATGTAAACATGTTTTTGAGGTGAGGGGGAAGAATGACCTTTTGTCGAAGGGACAAGATACTGTGATTCCTGGAGTGTACTTTATTTGTGGACAGTATATCAGTATATTTTATATTGCTCAATGGATGGCACAGTACATGTTATCTTGGTATAGTTTTCCCGAATATTTACCATGTGGAACATTTTAATGATACTGTATGGGAAATGAAACCTAGAAGTAGGCGAGGTGTTAGTGCAACTGAAGTAGTAGGAGATATTTTTGGTGCTATGATCCGGTCTGTAGGAGTAATTCTGAATGATCTGAAAATTAGAAAGCTGTCTACAATATTTGACAATGCATTTTAGGTAATCACAATTCGTTGTGATTACCTAAAATTGCGACTACAAATAGAGAATCACACTTTGTGATTCTCTAAGCCAGTGGTCTTCAAACTTTGTAATGCTGTGCCACCCCCTCCAGATAAGAAATAAAATGAATCGGGCCCCCCTCAGATTTTTCACAATTATACTGTTGAACTTGCAATGTTTAAATATGTCTTGACTTATTTAAAAATGAGACATATTTAAACATTGCAGTTTAATTCTGTTACCATTTTTCCCAGCTAGCGACAAAATGCAAAGTGGCTTAGTGCAGCTCATTTTCCCCCACCGCTTAAAACAAAGCACTACAATCAGCATAATGCTTTGTTTTGCCAGAACCTGGTGCCCCCCAGGATCTCTTGAGGCCCATCTAGGGGGGCCAGCCCCCTAGTTTGAAGACCCCTGCTCTTAGCACATGTACCAAGCATTTTCTAAATGCACACTATGCATTTAGGAAATGCTATTACCATCGACTCCAAGTCAATGGGAACTATGTGCAATTTTTGAAAATACACAAAAAGTAAATTTTTCACAATGCCATGTAGCACACACATGCCCCCTAGGGCATGTGTGTGCTTTACATGTGCATATTTGTGTGGGGTGCTTCAGGAGGTCCTAATACTCCCAACCACCCTTGCTTTTGAATTACCTAATTTGCGATTATCAATTACGGAATTGCGAATTAGGTAATGCAAAACATTTCGCACCTATGGCCCTTTAGGCCCATAGCAACGAATGGAGTGGTGTTAACTAAGAGGGATTACTTAATTGCGATTGCAGCTCTGTAGGATTTTCTATTGGGTAAACTCTGTTTTCTTACATACCATTTTGCATTCCTTAATTACCGGTTACCTAAAAGTCGCTATTTAGGGAAGGCAAATTAATTTTTAATACAAGTGGCCATAAATTACTTGTAAATACTGAGATGGTTGTAATAAGGTTCATGGTTTTGCAAAACAGACTTGTGTTAGACCTTTTACCCGCAAAAGAGGGTGTAGTCTGAAAGATGCTTAAAGTTCAGCAATGCTGTGCTTACATCCCAGACAAAAGTAAGGATCTGGAGAATTATATTCAAACTATATCTCAGTTGGCGAAGGATTTGAAAGAGTTAGAAGCGACAGGTGCTTGAGAAGCTATTGGAAGTGGATTTGCTTCAATTGGCAAGTGGTTTGAAAGCTTGGGAAGTAGAATTCTGGGTGCCATTTTGAAATCTCTTTTGATAATTGCCCGTTGTGCAATATTCCTACTTATGACATTTTAGGGATGCAAGTATGCACAAGTTAGACGACAAGTGAAGAGGAAGCGAGCAGATGTAGAGTTAGAGGAGAGCCAGAGTAAGTATTATGAGGACGTGAAATGCCTGCGACACTCTAGACGAAAGATACTCAAGACCACAAGGTTTTAGATATTCAGTCTAATATGATCTGATTGTAACCTATGATGGCTTGATTCGCCATCAGAGGGGGGACTGGAGCAGCACAATTATGACTTCACCCGTCCATGTTTGACCAGGCCACATACATATCTATATATTTTTACTCATGTCCTCATGTACTCATGTGACTTAGCATTATTAATGTAATGTGGTGCAATACCTGTACAGAAAGTGCATTCACTGTGTAATCTCGATATATATATGTGTGTGCATAACTAATGTTTTCAATACAGTAACATTGAATTGCAGTTCCTATCTATTTCTGCATTTGTGTGGCTTACATAATGTTGTTAACTCATATAGACTAATGTATTAATTTGAGTAGTACTCTGTATTTATATTTTACTGTATACGTATCTCTAGTCATGCATTATAAACATGTATTGAGATGCTTGCCAAGTTAACTTGACCAAAGGCTCTAAACATTTGGTTTCCATAATCTTTAACCATCTTGGTGAACGTTTACTTTGCATGTCATGTTTTTTGTTTCTCCTGCAGGTGCAGTTGCATGAACTTACGAATAGAAAAGGCACATTGTGCAACAGGGATAATGAGGCTTGAAAATTGTATCTTTTGGCAAGGACTGGCAGCCTTAATGAACAAATGGAAGACTACTGTTTGTACAGAGTTGTGAGACAGGGGGAATCCAATGGCGTTCTGATGTGCGGACCAAAGAAAAGGAGTTTTAAGTGTAGTTGCTAAGTTCTATTGTGGGACGGTGGAACATAATGAAACACATGACATGGGATTCTCAAATGTTATTTTGGGGGTTTAATTGGAGATCACACTTCAGCTAAACTCAGATTTGTTTTAAACTTTGAGAGGTACAGACCTCTGTGCGCCATCTCGCGTTTTGGCCTGCTTGTAGTAATCCTGTACTTTTACAAAATATTCCTGAGACTTGGGTACATTAGTCTGCCTTTGTATTTGTAATAAATCCATACCTAATCCCATCTTCCGACTCAATGTTTTACTGTGTGGCCAACTGGGTTTCACTGTAATTGTTAATTTGTAGTTGATCCTAGCGCCTATTTAATATTCAGGGACCTGGAAAGATCCATTGCAGGGAGTGAGGAGAAGGCGCACGAAATACAATGTGTTAGCAAGACCAGGGATCATGAATCACTGAGGCCTCCATTGCATATGAGGAAACAAACAATGTGTTGAGGAGTTTGAGGAAAGAAGTGAACCAGGTGAGATTAGCGACTAATTGAATTTCAAAAAGAGTATGTGGAGGAGTAAACCCATTCCTGCTGGTGCTACATGACATAGCGTTTGAATGGGGATTGTTTACCCCTTCCATAAGTGAGGTCATATTACCACCCTGCTCAAGCCAGACAGTGCACCTGAACTTTGTGATTCATGTATACCAGTATAACTAATTAACCTGGATAACACAATTTTGGCCAAAATGAAGGCTAATAGGCTGATGCCGTTCCTAGCAGGCCTGGTTAGATCAGACCAGTCAGGAAAGATACTTGGCAGATAGTGTGACCACCATTCCTTATTTTCCATGGACTGTCCTGAGTTTGTGTGCCTTGTTGGTGAAAACATGAGTAGTCCTTAACAGATGCCTTTTGTCTGTAATTTTACACCAAACTCTAGCCACAGCATGAGCTCAGTAAAAGAGGTCCCGGCCCTTTGTTTTTCTTTTCAGTTGTTGCTATTTGCATTGCTCTGGTAAAAATAGCTGTTTGTTTTTGCAAAGAGTATTAATTATAGGCAATTAACAGTGAAATGATCGCCTTTGCATTTTAAAAGCTAACTCTGCCCTTTCACCTACTTAGCTGCTTAACTCTTGACTGCCTAAAAGAAAACAAACATTGACAATGCCACTAGGTCTCACCTATGAGTGCTTTTGGCTTTGCCAATGAATTTTAGCTGTGCAGTACAGAGGTCACTGTGCAGGATAACTGAAAATAATTAAAAAGAAAAAGCACTATGATGTGCCCATTGCTAAAGTGCTTATTTAAATTAAAAAACAAGTGTGAGTGGGCTGGGGGACAAGACAATACAGGAGGAGGGAAGGCAGTAGAGAAGGACACGGGTGGGGTAGAGGACAAACAAGAGACGGTGGGGAATCACAGAGACAAAGCAGCTATGGAGGCAAGTAGACAATGGAGGGTGGGCTGGATGGTCTAGTGAAGCAAAAGCACAAATGAGGATGGCGGGGGGGCTGAGGAAGCAAGCTTACAATGGAAGATTGGGAACAAACTAAACAATAGAGTGTGGGCAGGAGGGGATGGGATAGCAAGCTGACAACGGAGGGTGGATGGGGATGGGGAACCAAGCTGACAAAGGAGGGTAATGTAGTAAACTAATAATAGAGGGCAGGCAGGAGAGGGTGGGCAGCAATCTGACAACAAAGGGTAAGCGGGAGTGACTGGGCAATAAGCTGACAACTGAAGGGAGGCAGGAGTGGATGGGGCAGCAAGCTTACAATAGAGGGTACAATGAGGTGGAGAGGCAGATGGACCATATGGACAACAGGGGATAGCCAGGAGGAGCGAGGGATGCATGCTGACAACAGAGGGTGGCTGGAATGGGCTTTGAGATGAGGCTGACAATGGAGGATTGGCACGAGGTGATGGGACAGTGAGCTGGCAATGGAGAATAGGCAGGAGAGTATGGTTCATCAACTGACAATGGAGGGCGGGCAGGAAGGATGGGACAGCAAGCCGTCAATGGAGGGTCGGCTGAATGGAGAAGAGGATAGGGGAGCAAACAGCAAGGGGAAGTTGGGAAAGAAACAGGAACATGGATGGGAGAGATGTACACCAGGGAGACAGCTGGAAAACACATGCACTCTTGTAGAGTGCATTAATAAAATAAAAAGTAGTGCAGAAAAGTTGAGTAGTGGATGGACACAAGTAATGCATCCATGCTCAAAGCAAGGGACAAAAACAAAAAGAGGAAATAAAGCCTACAGAAGCTGATGAATAAGAAGCAGGCAAATGAGAGTGACAATGAAGCCAATCAATGGTAAGCAATGGTTGCACTCCAAGCCCATTATAAGCTAACAATACATTTTGCAACAGACAGCACATGCGCTATCATAGGTGGGATCTAATACTGAAGAACATTAGGAACTACATTTTATTTTATACTTCAGAAGCCTGCCAAGAGGCACTATGACATATGGTACAATGAGCCATCCCTGGCTAGTTTTGCTTTTAACACTTTCAAAACCCCAGATGGCAAAGTGATGTTGACTAAAATGTCATAACTGGCCAAAGGTATAATACAGTTCATGGAGCCACTTGTTGGCTATTTTTGAAATGTGTACAAAGTGTTCTAGCCCAGTTAAAACTTCTTGTTTTATATGTAAATGGAAAAGTCTTATATGTGAAACTTTGCTCCCATATTTTGTGAGAGTTCCCTCTTTCATTCACCTCATTCATTAAAACAAGCTTTGGCAATGCAAATCATTTTGTAGAGTAGAAAGTTTTATGCTGAGCTTCACAAAATGGACAGCTTCAGTGAACCTTTCCTAAAAAGAATAAGTAAAAAACATGTGGCAGCAGAAGGAGGAACATCACAGTATTCTCTCCCAGTTTTAGTACAGGTACAACATAGGTAGCTATCACATTAAAGAAGGAGTGAGGGGAATTAAAGGAATAATGTATGCTCCCTCTGTGCAGACATAAAATACTAGAAGTACAAAACCCATTGTATAAACATCCAAAACCCCTTATTGAATTAGAAAACATTCCTGTAAATATATAGGATGATGAACCCTTACCTACTTAGCATGGTCACATCTGGCACTGGGAACCATCAAGATTACTGTGCAGTCTTCTGATTGATATTTCCCAAGTATAGGTGAGGTTGTGTCCTTCATGTCAACGTTTATATTTTTCCTTTTTTTAACTGCTATATCTATATTAAAATTATGTGGGTCAGCTAAAAAATCTTTTACTGATTTCTCCCTATCAGAAGATTATAAACAGGAGGATAAGACGCACTCAAGGTATTATTTTTTAGTTAAATGGGTCAACCTCAATAGAGTAACCCCTTCTTCATAGAAGAGGCACAACTTGGGAAGAGACAGTGCAAACATCCTTACTTTAGAGGACAGGGACAAGTAATGTAGGAGCAATCCAAACTTTTCCCATCACAGGAATGTGGACACATTGGGCAGCAGCAGTGTAAGCTTTACTTTCTCACAGAACAGATACAGCATGGTAGTAGGAAAGTAAGCTTCCCTCTCCCACAGAAAGCAGCAAGTGCAATCTTCCAGTCTCTGCAGAACAGATCCAGCTGGGCAGACTAGTGTAAGCTTTCATCACACCCAGAACATGTAAACTTAAGGCATGGTTGACATGTAGCTTATACACATATATATGGAGCGGGTACTTAACTCATTGAGAGGAATATATAGGCGGAGGAGTGATTGAATTGGGAGTTCTGATGCCATTCTCACTTCAGTGATATTATATGTCAGCATCCTGAAAGCCCAGCTCTATCATACAGAGACCTGCTGCTTTTGTTGATTCCTTGGTTTTCAAAAATTGAAAAGTAGGAGTTGCTTGTAGGTCATGGCTATTTGGAGCAGCCCAGCCACAGCCTAAGTAATTATGTCCCTGAGAGGAACACAGTTGTCAACCTCTTTGAAAAGGTTTTGAATCAGTGACATAACGAAGGCCTCCACAGCGCCCACAGTGGGGGGAGGCTCTTAGCTCCAGGGCCCCCCCCTGAGCACAGTACCCTAGCCTGGGAGCTCCTGCGTGAGTCCAGAGGGGGGCCCTCCATGTACTTTGCAGGGGGCCCCCTTTAAGTTTTGCTACCCCACTGTATTTGAATGCATACTCTCACCAGGCACTGTGCAGTCACAGCTTTGGATCTGCAACGGTTCAAAAATGTCAGGGCTGTCACTGATTTGTAATGTTGTAAAACCTCTTCAAGGAGCAGCAACTGCTGTTTGGGCTCTTAAGAGACAACTTAAGAGAGAGAATGGTAAGGTGGGGGCGAGGCTGCTTCTTCCTCTTGCCATCATTACCCCAGCAAAAGAAACTGGAGCAAGGCATTGTAGGTGGGGTTCAGAGAGGCGCCTACACCTCTCCCTTTGAAGACATGCAAGCATACAGTGGCAGCTCCTCCGCTAAGGCGAAGGAGCGTTGCCCCACTGCCAGCAAAAGAAAGAAAAAAGTAGAATGATAATAACAGAATGTTATTATCATTTTAAATTGTCCTTCTGCTGAGCAGCGTGCGTGAGGGGGTGGGGCGGGCTGGCAGAGCAGGGGAGGAGTGGTATAACACTCCTGTTGTGCGTAATGACTGTTTGGTTGGCCCTCTCGGGCCTCCCAAAACAGTCATGCGCACTTCCCTGTACTCCATGTAGGCTGCATTACAGCCTGCATGTAGAACATGCCCATCCCTCCAGCTCCTGGCAGAGCACCGTGTCACGGTGCTTAGACAAATCACAATGCTGCATTGCAGCATTGTGATTGGCTTACGGTTCAGAGCCTGGTTGCCTGTTTTCTGTTCCGAACTGGAGTCAGACACAGGCGAGCAGGAGAGAAGATGTGGGACCCAGCAGCGACAGGGTAAGTGTTATTATTTTTAAAATGCAGCCAGCACCCCCGCCATTCCCCGCCACCCCCCCACCCGTGAGTCGTGCCGGCCTCCCCTGAAAGCAAACACCCTATTAACACCTGAAAACAGAGCAGGATCTTGAATACGCGACATCTTTCTCATAAAATGTACAACTGACTGAAGATATAAGTTAATTTCTATCCATATGCAAGTTTCCTCTTTTCCAAAATGCTGTGAGTGTTTCCACCGCATGTCGATGGGCTTTCCATTCCCAGAGAAGCAACCCATTTTCTATTCAGCCTGTTTTATTTCAGTGAACTAACACCACAAAACTACTTATTAATGAGATATTAAGCTGCCCTTTTTAATGATGATTACGTTTCAATGATGATTTAGGTTACGCTTCTGATGTCTGGCTTTGACTTCTGTTACATGAGACATTGGTTTAAAAGCAAAGGTCATCTATATTTTGAGGTGTAATTAAACTAAAAAGAAAGCCTCGTGCATCTGCATTGCGATGCCCCATTGTTTATTGTGTATTTCAAATGCCTGACGCCCTCAATCCTCAAATGGCCAGTGAATAAAGAAAATCTCCTTACCATTGTAGTGTGGACAAAGGCTAGCTTGATGAGTAAATGGGTTAATGGATAGTTGCATTATTTAGGAAGATGGATAGATGGTTGATGGAGAGTGTAGTGATGAGTGAAGATGATGTAGATGGATTGAAGAGTGTGAGGAGGAATGAAGAGGGTGTAGATGGCAGATGGGTGATAGTGTGAATTAAGAGGCCGTAAATGAATGGGTGGAGAGAGTGGGAATGAATCAAGGTGTAGTTGGTGGATGATTGCAGTGTCGGTATGAATGAAGATGATGTGGAAGGACAGAGATTGTGGGGATAAATGAAGAAGGTATAGATGATTGTGTGGATGTAAATGGGAGGATGTTTTATTGGATGAATCTGGTTGGTTAGATAAATAGATGGATTTGTAGATGAAGCTTTGTAGGCACATGAATGGATGGGCAAATGTGTGGGTGGATAAATGAATGGCTTTTTGTGGGTGATTGGATGAATTGATGGGTATAAGGATGTAAGGATGGATAGATATGAACAATCTCTGATGTGTACTGTCCACATTCTGAACAATATAGTGTTGATTTCTCTCCTGAGCATGAGTATTACATGAAGTGCAGTTTGTTGTATTTTCCAGAGGCAAGAGGGTCCTGACTAGAACTATGATATTGTTATATTCCATATAGGTAACCCTTCACCTATATTCTTCCCTACATTACATACATAATGGTGCTTAGGGACTGACCTTTTACCTAGATACGACACTGCACACAGAATACTGGATTTTCCTGGCAAAAGCATCATACATTATGCATGAGGATTCATGAAAACTCAGCAGGACTACCATCTCCTGTATAATAACTATGTATAAAGTGCTTTCCCAACGTCATCCTAAGTCCGACAAGTGGCACAGCAAGGTAGAACCCCCAGGGAGACCTGTGGGTATATAAACATCCATCTTGCTGAGACAAGTAGAGGAGATCAGGATTTCCCTGCCGACACACTGACGCGAGATGCTGAGGTTCCTGCATGCAGATACTCCAGCTAGCAGTGGTCTAAGAGCCCTTGCGGGGTGTTCCACTCGAGACCAAGATGGAGTCCCTCAGTCTCTCACTTCAGGTAATGAGGTTGAGTTTATCCTAGAGGGATTCTTGGCTTAACACCTACATGCATGCTAGGTACACTTAGGTAGATCTAGTCAGGGTAGCATCGTAGGAATATGCATTTTATTGTCATGTATTTTATATACTTGACTATATTCATGATTATAGCAAAACGGTAGAAATATACAATCCTTTTACTTCCTTAGTGCTTCTAATCATTTATATCTGTTACTGTCTACTGGTTGTTTCAGCATACCTATTTTACACTAGAATAACGACTGTTCAATAAATGTTTATTTAAAAACGTCCATACCAATTATTCTGTGTATCTCTCGGAGACTAAGAGAGCACGAGTGACTGAGCGAAAAGTAGTACACTGTTTCCACGATCCTGAGGGATCAGGGTTATCATGTTCGATAGCTGCCAAGAACTATTCTCTCCATGGTAAGAGGAGATTCTAGTGGCACTGTGAGCTAGCTGGTATACAGGCCAACATACCCGTTGGGGGTGTCTGGAATCAGTCTGGACATCAAACCCGCAGTGTATGTTGTATAAACGCGCAGATCCTATATAGGATTCATAGGAACTACACAACAATGTAAAAAAGCTGTTACTACCCACACAGATAGCAGGAAGGTATGTGAGAAACACTAGAAGTAGACTTAAACTCTTGGATACTTTGACACTCACTGTGCTCTCTAGACTTCTCTTGGTGTAATCCAAGTGAGTATCTGACAAGCCTTGGATGTTGTATGGGGTAAGGGTATATTATGCTACCACTCCATCATAGGGGTTGTTTGCCTGGTGCTACACTAGCAATACAGACCACTTCCCTTCCCTTTAAAGGGCTTCTGTAAATGACTCATCAGTCTTCCCAGGTGCATCAGATAAGAAGGAAGACTTTAGTTAAAACTCTGTCAGCATTTTAAGGCCTGAAAACATGTTTTTAAAAATCTCAAATCATCAAAGAGGAATTGATAGGCTACCACAGACCACATTGTGCTAAACATATTGATTATTGCACTAGCTGCAAAAATTATATTCTGGCAGCCAATCTAGCTCTCTTGAATGTCTTCCCAATGCAGGGAGGCCACGTGTCCACAATTACACAGACTATGTGTAAATTGAGCCCAATGTTTACTGTTTCATAGAAGTAGTGCACTGTGCTTTGTATGTAGGTGCACTATGTTATTGTCTGGTGTGCATTACTCGGTGGGTAATAATGCACTCTGCCAAAGGTGGTGGTGCAGGGTTCTAGGGGGATGATGCAGTGTGCCTAGTATATAGCAGAATGTGCTGTGAGTGGTGGGGTATTGGTCTGTGAGTGGTAGTCCCCTGTGCTATATGTGGTGGTAAACTATACCATTGGTAGAGGTACATTATGCAGTGTAACGGTGCACTGTCCAGAGCATATATGGTGCACAGTTTTGGATGCCACTAAGGTTTTGAATGGCCATTTGTCTTCATTCCACTGTAGAGTCAAAGGCAGTGCCCTCATTCTTGGTGAAGTACAGATCCACTCTTCCTCGGATGTCCAGGTCCTTCAGCACCTCCACATTAAGGTGCCAATGGGTATACTTGTGCGCTGTGTGCCCTCTGAGAATGAGAGTTTCAGAGGATTGTGATCAGACAGTGGGCATCCCAGGTACTCCACACCCTTCACCCTCTGTCCCGCCTCCAAATGACAATAAAATAAGTCAATCCTGGTGTGTAGGTCATGCAAGCCTGAGTAGAAGGAAAAGACTCCATTCTCTAAGTGTTATGACTGCCAGTCCTCAACTACCTGGGTATGGGTGGCCCAGTGACATAAGGATCTAGAGGCTACCACTGATTGTATGTCCCATAGGGGAGGAGTCGATCTGCCGAGCAGTGTCAGACACCCAGTTGAAGTCGCCTCCCCATAGACAGGGTGCCATGGTATACCAGAGCATAGCTGGCGGTTGTCTCTCTAAGAAACAAGCCAGTCCCGTATTTGTGACATAACCTGCCACCAGTGATAACGTATTGCCATTTAAAGTGACCTCAACTATGACATATCTGCCCTCTTGAATTTCCAATGAATGGCTAAGTGTTTGGGTACCGCCAGGTGCTACTCAAATCAAGACAGTCCTAGAGTACTTCAAGTAGAAAGTGCCCACAAATGTACCCCACCAACTGTTATGGAGTTTTATGAGCTCTTCTGTAAGGAGGTCAGTTTCACGGAGGCAGGCAAAATTGATAAGCCTACATTTAAGATAGCAGTGGGTATTATACAATTTAATAGTTAACATTGTACACAAACATTTCCAAGTGAGGAAATTGTGCTTATCTTATATCGTCTAATGCGCTAGTGCCCAAAAGTGTTACCTGGGGTGATAGTTAGAAGGTCCCCTATGACGCATCTTGCCCCCGGGCAAACTCATTTGTGTGTCCATAGAGTGTTGACCCTGCAACCATGTAGAAATAACAACTTATAAGCAAAGTCCAAACTGTCATCCCAGGCTACTCAGCCAAATTGCTCACAGTTATCAATGGAACATTATCAATCTGTGGGTGTTCTTCTTTGGTGCGGAGATCCAGTGGTGTGTCAAGCCCTCTGTGTAAGTAATCTGTAAAATGGCTGAATCCGCATTACATGAGCTTTGAATCTTCCCAAACACAGGGCACAAAATGTGACCTTCCCTCCTTCCTCAAACCTGCACCATCAGTTGGCTTCATATGAGGGTGACAGCAGTCATTGGAGTGATGTACGGCCCGTTTTGCAGTTCTGATGCAATATCTGGCAATAAATCATTCTCCACATCTATATTGATTCCAGTGGTCAGGGAACCAGAGCTATCATGAGACAGCATAGAGTTCCAGTTCATCCAACGCTAATGTTCTTTCCCTGGCTGCCTGTTCCTTTTGTGAGGTGACACCACCATGCCCTATTCTTCTGATATTTGTGGTGTTTCACAATCCGTTCATCCATCATCTGTCCTATGGCTGGTGGGGGTTTGAAAATCCGTTTCACCTCCAGTCACTTCCAAGTTTTTTGTGGCACTGCAAGAAAACTTGATGTTCTGTCGAATATAATTTTTCTCTTTGCCATGTATATTAAAGCATATCAGAGATTCCGGTGTTGGAGATGCCAGGAAAGATTCACGCTGCTTTTGCACCTTTTACACAGCTGTTACCAATAATGGTCTAGTGGCTTCTGGCTCTGGCAGCCTGTAAAATGTGATCTCTGTCTCTATAACTGAAAAATCAGGCCACCACCAGTCGAGTTGAGGAGCCCGGTTGAGGTGGTCTGCCAGGGACCCTATGTGCCCTTTCCACAGAGAAGAATGTTGATGGTTTACCTTTCAGAACGGTGGTGGCCAACAAGTCTTCCAAAAACAAGTCCATGCTGGCACCTTCCTTGTCCTCTAAGAGGACCCTTATCCATATAAGGTTTAATTGTGAGCATCCTTCAGCATCGTTTGCCATCCATCGAAGAAGCGTCTTGTGGCTCGTGTATTGTTTGAGTCCATTTCTGTTACTGTCGATTGAAGCTCCGCCCCAATCAACTCTGTGGAGTCTGCCTGTTCTTTCAGCTTCTTGTGGCCTGCACCGAGCAGTCCCACATCTAGCGCCAGGGCATCTAATTTGGGTTCCAGGGCTGCCTGCAGGTCCCGCACCACCCGGAAAAGGATGTGGAATCTGGCTGTGAGGTGTTTTACATCATAGTGCCAGGTGCAGGTTTGTCCTGTCTCCCTGTCCCTCATGGAGTCCTGAGAGGATGACAGGTTTGGGGCATTTTGCTCTCATTATTGCCCCCTGAGCAGTGTGAGGGGAAAATGTCTGCCCTTCCCGCGCTAGCAGTAGCGGTAACTGTTTGGGGGGCTCCCTAGACCCTGATTAGCGCATCAATGTGGTTGTCTTTGGGGAAAAGAAGGGGGAGAGAGGGCAAGACCAGTGCAATCTACCAAATTCCTCTCTCACAGGTCCCCAGTGATCCTCATTTACTGGGTCCTATTCACAGCCACAGTCACGTTGCATGCAAGTGGCTTCTTGATGGAGAATTGGATATCAGAATCGAAGTCGCTCTGTTCATAGGCTGTGTGTAGCCTTTAACTTCATCTCACCACCTTATTGTTTCCTCCTGGGCTCAACATGCACCCTGCACCCTCAATGAGGTGGGCTTTGTGTCCCAGCAGCCTCTTGGCCGAAGCATAGGAGTACGTGAGGCCATTATGCCTGATTCCCCTCAAGGCTCATCTCATTGTAAGTGCCGGCATATTGCAGGTTCCTGGGCAGATGCCATGGACCGCTTTTCCTGACGGTGATGCTTTTGCCTTATTCCACCTCCGCTGTGGCCATGAAGGCTGCCCGGCCCATCAATGCCATCTTCTTTAGAACACATGGTGCAGGAGAAGGTTGCTGCCCTGATCTCCAACTCTATTTACACGTCCTCCCCGTTGCTCTGTGAGTGCACAAATCATACCTAGGCCATTGGCACCTGGGGGCTCCCAGCAGTGTGGTGATGTAGCCTCTTAATCGGATATTGATCTCTTGGAGCCCACTGAGTGATTGAGTGTGAACGCTTGGGGGACAGGACATTGGTGTTGGGGGACTGGATATAGGAACTCGCTACAATGCACCAGAGTATGCCGCAATCTTGGACAAGCACTTCTTTCCTGCATCCTTAGATAACTGCATCACTCAATGCACCAAAATTGGTTCTCATAAGGTCTTGCAATGTATGCAGATGATATCCTCTTGCTGATTGAAGAACCCAGAACAAAATTCGAACCCAATAATGAGGGAAATCATCACTTTTGGAGGACACTTCAGTGTACTGATAAATTGGTCTACATCTGACATGCTCCTCTGAACTAAAAAGACATCCTTGTCTGAATTGGAGTTCCTATGAAAATGTCAGGAAGAAATGGAAATTAAACTGGGTACTCGATATCACGGGGCTAAGGACATAATCTTTATGGAAAACTATGGAAAATGCATGGAGACTATGACCTCCCTGACAATTGTATAGGCTGCCTTTATCAGTGGTGGGCATGGTGGCATTAATGAAAATGTTACTATTGCCTAAACTACTCTATTACAGAATATTCCTATCCCTCTCTCCGGAGCAATTTGACCTGCTAATGCTAAGATTGCTGATGTTGAGACTGGCAGTGGCTAGGAAGCGGCACAGAAAAGCATGAAATAGATGCTGTTACCCTATAGGGAGGGAGGGCTGCTCCAAATTCCCGTATTCACTATCTAATCTCCCAGGTGCAATTTTCACTGCCGGTTATTATGCCGTACTACTCACTTCCCCTCATTGCTCAAGCTTCGATTTGCTGTATTACTGCTGATTGAGGAATCATGATTTACAGTTGATGCCATTTATCTCATGGGAATCGCTTGTGCCTCTTTTGTAATTGGAATAGAGAGATATTTTGTTTATTAACCAAAAGGGGAGTTGTATCGTAATGCTATATCAAGCATATGATTAATGCTTTTTAATCCTGAGAGAGTTCAACATATACTCTACATTTCGAGGTCTAATTTGTGCCTTATTACTTTGGATATCTATAACATAGGAGCCCTGACGAAGTTCCTTCTGGCAAAGATTTGGGAACGAAACGCGTTGGCTGTGTGCCAGTTATGAGAGATTTATTGAATAAAAGGACTTTTAGTATGGAATAACTGATTTATGCTGCCTCATTGACTTCGGAACGAGTGCACCTTCCAATCTCTTGTTCGATTTTCACATCACTGGTTTCACAGGCAGTCCCACTATTGTGACCTCAAGATGGGGTTTGCTGCCCCAGTTCATCTCAAGACTGCTTTGATGCCAGCACCACACAGATGAAGAGATTCACACTGTGACATCTGGGCATGGTCAAGGCTGGCTGCGGCATGTAGGGTTAGTGCTATGTACTCTACTCAGTTCCCTTTCATTAATAGCTCACATGAAGGTCACCAGGAAAACATTAGTGATCAAACAGCTTGAAATTAGGTGTCTGGGTTAACTGGGTGAACTGTTTCTGTACAATAAGGTCCCCCCCCCCTATTATTTGCCCATAGTAGTGCCCATAGTAGAGAACTATTCACATTATGCATCAGAAAAAAACACTGAAATACAGGATTGAAATTTGACCCAAATTCACATAAAATAATGCTTTTTGCGTACTATGTACTTTGGAGACTGACATCCCCAGCTAGATCTTCCCAAATCTCCAAACTCTAATCAGATAGTACGACACAAAAACAAGGTTTAAAATGAATTTAAAAAAATCAAAAATACTAAAATTAACCCTAGCACAAGCTATGGTGGAAATTATTAAAAAGAACACCCCTTTAAAGTGGACTACTCGATTTAACAAATACCTAGGACTTAATTTTAGACCTAACCTAATTTGCATAAAACTAATCTTGCACTTCTCTTTATCAAAGTGAGAGGAGAATTTTGATGATGAGATACGTCCTCATTTTATAGCTCGGCAAATTGCATTACATGAAAATGATGTCCTGTCGAGTGCACTCCACTTATTCCAGGCCCTCACCAGCTACTGTACCCGACAAATTTGCAGACCTAAAAATGCTATCTTTGGGCTAGACTATATAAGCCATGTGCCTTTCTAAACAGAAAGGGGGGTTGGTCCTACCAGATTTTCTAACTTATTATAGGACTTTCCAATTGCAGGTAGTGCCAGAATGGTGCTTAAGAGCCACATATAGATAGTGGCGTTCTGGTTAGCTCTGTTTGGTGCCTATTATGGGAGCTCAAAAAAGACAGATCTCGAAAGATTTATCTCAGTACACCCATCAATACCACCCTGAAGGTCTGGGACACCCTAAACATCTCCCTATTGACGTAATTGTCCTCCTCTCATATGCTTATAGAATATAACCCTTTCTTCAACTCAACAATGAATCCGGGCCCGTGTGATCCATGGCAAGAGGGGGAAAACCTCATATACTATTAAACAACAAAAGAGTATGAGGAAAAAACTACAAAAGCAGGAGTAAAGCCAATACGAAAAGATCAATCAGATTTGTAAAAAGAGCCCTCACTCACCAACCTGGTTGGTGACATGCTTCATCATTGGACTCCCACCAGGGAGGTCTAATACCTCCCCGGTGTGCCACTACGCCTGTTTACAGCGGAGCTGGCGATTGAATGTGATGTGTAAGTGCAGCGTGATGTGCAGAGTGAGATAAAAAAGGTCGAGGTTTTAAACCAAAATTCTTTGTTGGGGTCAACCCGGCATTAATTAAAAAAGGGTTGTAATAGCTAAATACCAGATCTGGTTAGTTATCCCTTATAGTGAGAAAAATAATAATAAAAAAGTGGTCAACATGTTTCTGCCTTTTTAGCGTGTTTCACCAGGCATTCGTCAGGACCCTACTGCCCCGGTGGTATGCACACACTAAGGTGCACCCAACTGTTGACAGTAATACTTTAAAAAACTCACGTTTTTTGTTACCGGAAGGCTTCAGGATTTCTGAAGGCAATGTGGCTGCAAAAGTAAACAGAAACAGATATAGGTATACTGTTTTTTTTAAAAATAACACACAGTTTTATGTGAATGTGATTGGCGAATATCTCCCTTCACCATTTAAAAATACCAGGAGTTGATATTTGCTTTCTTACTGCGTCCCCCAACGATGCGACAGACTTGGCGCCTCGATGCAATGCGATGATCCGGGATGATGCGTGAACTCATGCAGCCACACAACAGGCCTTGCGCCGAACTCAGTGCGGTGATCTCGGACTTCGGAGATTGATGCACTCAATGTGGCGTGGGGAGATTTCTCGAGCCACAGCAGGCGCTGCGATGGTTTCTTCGGCGATGCGTCGGAAACAGGTGGGGGGGTGTCTTGCTTCTTCAAAGTTGTGTTGCTTTACTGGCTCCCATTGGCAAACAGCCTCTAGAGGTCCAGAACAGCAGCAGGCACCTCTTTGCAGGTTAGAATTCCGAGCAAGGATATTCAGGGGAGCTGGTGGTGAAGTCTTTGTGTCCCCGAGACTTCAGAACAGGAGGCAAGCTCAGTTTCAAGCCCTTGGAGATCTTCTTTAAAGCAGGTGACAAAGCAAACAGAAAAGTCCTTTTTCTTCTTTCCTTGGCAGCAAGCAGCCACTGCAGGCCAACCATAGACAGTTAACAGCACTGGGGCTATATTCCTCCTCAGCTTCTCTGGCTCTTCTCCTTAGTAAAGGTTTCTCTTGATTCCCGGAAGTGATCTAAAAGTCTGGGGTCTGGGCCCCCTTTTTTATACACAAAAATCCCTTGTTCTCTGAAGACAGAGAGTGTCTGTAACCAGCCAAAACCAGTTCTGTCCTCACTGGTGCAGCTTCCTGGCAGGAGGTGGAGACAGCATTGTTGATAGCAGACCCTCTACTGTAAATGCAGCCCAGATCCATTCAGCCCAGCCCTGACTCAACAGACTTCTGGAGCTATTGTCCCTCCCCAGCCCCTGTCATCCAAAAGCCAGACATGCAATACACAAACCTAGCAGAGGCACACTGGATGGTTAGGCAAGTAAATACCTACTTTCTAAAAGTGGTATTTTCAAACACAGAATGTAAAAATCAACCTCACTAAAAGATGCCTTTTAACATTCTGAGTTCAGGCATCCTAAACTTTATTTTCCTACCTTGTTCCCAGGGCCAGTTATGTTTATAAGATGTTATAAACAAACTCTGCATTCTGTCCTATGAGAACAGGTAGCCTAGCAATAGTGAAAAACAAAATTGGCAGTAATTCACTATCAGGACATATCATACACACCAGGGCATGTCCTACCTTTCAAACACACTGCACCCTTCTCACAGGGGTATCTGGGGCCTACCTTAGGGGTGACTGACATGTAAGAAAAGTGAAGGGTAGGGCCTGGCAAGTGGGTGCACTTGACAAGTCGACATGGCAGTACCAGACTGCACAAAACACACAGGGGGGACGGAAGCTAAAAGAGAAACAGGCCCAGTTCCCGCGCTCCCAAGGCTAACAAAATAATCATTCAGGGGTAACTGTTCCTAAAGAAAAGACAAGAAGATCTGGCCTATTTTGGTCGCTGGGAGACACTGTGAGTGAGACTCACTCACAGGGTCGGTTGGAGATGGAATAGTGTGCAGTTGGGGAAATTCCTCAGTTTAGAAAATACTCACGATGCCTCTCCCGGAATGCAGCGTATTACCTGCCCTCTGCTACTCGAATGCCGGTGAGGGGCAGTGAGCGCTGCTTCTGAATATGTACCACGCCCTCTCATCTACCCGGAAGACCGGTGACGTGGGGGAGTAGAGAGAGGTGACACGCACAAAGACATGCAGGCGTCACAAAACTTGGCGGCCATATTGGGGGTAGGAAATACCTTGTGGTTAGGGTAAAACCGTATCTTTATTTTTTCAAACTAGGAACAAATTTTTTAAAGTATTGATAGGCTAAACATATAAGTGCATGTCCGATCATGTGCAACTCAGCAGTTTTATTTCCAAGTGCTGATTATACCAACAAGTGTTGGAAACAAGCGTGATAAACGTGGCGGCCATCTTGAGGGTAGGAAATACCTTATTGCTTGGGTTCAACCCCAATGGTCATTTTAAAAAACGTGGGCAAGACAAATCAGAGTGTCCGATCGTGTACAATGCACTGCCAAGTGTTGGTTTTGCTATCAAGTGTTGAGATTATGTGTGACGTTTAACCTGGTTACAGGTGGGCAGTCAGTGGTGATAGGTCTGAAAAAAGTCATATTTCCAGCACAGGAATTGTGCAAGAATTGGTGTCTTTGTAGTTCTAATCAGACTATGGTGGTATTGAGGCCATGAACAGCTGATGAAATGCATAGCCTTATGATGTATAGGGCATAATTCACTTAATAGTTCACGAATGGCCTCAAAAAACTAAGGGACGAGGACATCCTATTTGGGGACAAGTCAAAAAAGGCTGGTGAACACATATATACATGTGAGAGCATGTTCCAGCGGAACAGTATCTTAGGGTGCTGCTGTGTCTCTAAATGTCCACCGTCCAGTAATTACAAAAATGACAAGAATGATGTGGGCAAACGTGTATGAATCAGTTGATGAATTCTGCACAGGGAATGTCATCGTTCAGGCCTCTGATGTTGCTCTGTAGGCGGAAAACCCAGCGTTGTTCTTGTGTAAATAGGGCCCTTGCTGACCAATTTTGATTGGACTCAATGACGGTCCACTTCAAGCTATCTGGTGTGTGGCTAGTCTCAGAAATGTGACTCAGCATCCTAGTGCCGGTCTTTTTACATCGAATAGTGCTTCTATGTTCACTGATTCGGACTTTGACAGGTCTCGTGGTCATACCCACATACCGCAGATTGCAGGGACACGTTATGAGGTACACACCGTTCTTGGTGTTATAATTAGTGTGTTTGTTTTAGAGCTAATGTGTTCGGAGATCCAGATCTATGTGTTTTGTTTCAGTGGTCAGGTGGCATACAGTGCAAGATCCACAAGGGAAATGCCCTTCTACCGGGGCAGAGCCCACAAAGTAGGTTGTCTTGTCAGTCGTGGTTTAGGGCGAGTGTGAACAAGTAGGTCCCTCAAATTCTGGGTGCGTTTGAAGGCAAATAGAGGGGTCGGCGGGGGGTAGAACCTGCCAGTTCCTAAGATGCCCCAATGCTTTTTGATCACCTTTTGTATCCGGTTTGAGCTGGGTGTGAATGTGGTGACACACATGAGGGTATCTGTTGGTGTCTTGGCCCTGTTCTCTAAGATGCTCTCTCTATAGTTGTTCCTGGCCCTCTTGTACGCTTTTCGTATCACTCTTTTAGGATAATGTCGATCCGAAGGATTCGTGGTCTGGATCGTTGCTTGGTTGTCATACTCTGCCACAGTGTTACAATTCCTACGGAGACAGAGGAACTGTCCCACTGGAAGGTTATCCCTAGGGGACTTCAGGTGATGGCTGTCATAGAGTAAGAGACTGTTCCTGTTGGTGGGTTTTCTATAGTTGGTAGTTAGTAAAACCCCATTTTGAATGGAGATCAGCAGGTCAAGAAAAGGAATGCTATTCTGTTAGTTAGTACTTGAAAATTTCAGGAAGGGGTCAAGAGTGCTGAACCAGTCACAGAATGTTTCACATTTGTCAACCTCACCCATCCAAAATACCAGAATGTCATATATGTAGCGCCGCCACACTAGTATGTTTTCCCGATAGGGGTTGCTCTCATGTAGGGTGAACCTTTTTTCGAATGCAGCCATGTACAGGCAGACCAGCCTGGGAGCAAAGGTACTTTCCATGCTGGTCCCCTGAACTTGATGGTAAAGTTGAGTCTGAGTGCACACAGGCTCTGCAATGGCAGGCCAGAGTTACATTTTACAGGCTACTCCTGTGGGTGGCACAATCAGTGCTGTAGCCCACTGGCAGCATTTGATTTACAGACCTTGGGCACACACAGTGCACTATACTAGGGCCGACCAGTACATCAAATATGCCAATCATGGAATCAGTAATCCATAACAACAATTTACAAAGGGAGAGCATATGCACTTTAGCACTGATCAGCAGTGGTGAAGCGCCCAGAGTTATACAACCACCAACAGGCCAGAGAAAAAACAGAAGGAAAGCAAAAGGTTCTGGAATGTTATTAACTCATATACACTCATGCATTCATTTAAATAGTACTACTGTGCATCTCTAGTCATGGATTTAAACATGTATTGTGATGCTTGCCCCGTTAACTTGACCAAAGGCCCTAAATATTTGGATTTGTTAATATTTAAACTTCTTCATGAACTTTTGCTTTGCATGCATTGTTTTTTCTCTCCTCTGTAGGTACAGTTGCTTGATCTTACAAATAGAAAAGGCACATTGTGCAACAGAGATAGTGAGGCTTGAAAAGGGTATCTTTTGGCAAGGACGAGCAGCCTTAATGAACGAAGGGTGGACTACTGTTGGGACCCAGGAGGAATCCAAGGGTGTTCTTATATGTGGACCAAAGGAAAGCAGTTTCAAGTGTAGTTGCCAAGTTCGACTGTGTAAAGGTGGAAAATATTGAGACACATGACATGGGATTCTCTAATGTTCTTTTCAGGGTTTAATTGGAGATCACACTTCAGCTAGATTCAGATTTGTTTTTAAACTTTGAGAGGTACAGATCTCTTTGTGACATCTCTGTTGTGTGGCTTTATGCCAAACAATATTCTTTTCCTTTAGAGAATGTCTGACGCATTTCTCCTTAAATGAATTTAATTAGGGTTTCCTCATCTAGTATTGTTTAGAGTAGATTAAGATTAGGTGATTTAGATTTCCCTTATGCATAACAGGCAAGAGGACCACAAATCATATGCTGATCATCAAATCCTATTTTTAATACTATATATTGCAAATACCTAATTTCTTGTATGTTTTATGTGGCTAAAGCTAAACTTCAATCGGCATGTTGGCCTGCCTGTCGTAATCCTGTATTTTTAGAAAATATTCTTAAAATTTGTGTATATTTGTCTGCCTTTGAATTTGTAATAATTCCTTACTTAATCCCCTCATCCGACTCAGAGTTTTACTTTGTGGCCAAAAGAGTTACACTGTTAGTGTTAAATTGTAGTTGATCCTACCTCCTTTTATTCCTTAGGCACCTACAAAGTTCAAATGCAGGGAACAAGGACGAACTAGTCTGAAATACTATGATAAGGATCATAAATCATTGTTTATTTCCTCAGGAGTGATAGAGGGCACAATGTGAAAAGTAGTATGAGGAACAAAGAGCCCCTGGCGGGACAGGCTACCAATTGAATTCCAAAAAAGAGTATGTGGAGGAGTTGGCCCATTCCTTCTGGTGGTATATGACAAAGCGTTTGAATGGGGGATGTTTCCCTCTTTGATACGTGAGGTCATATTATCAACCTGCTCAAGACAGATAATCCCCCTCAAATTAGCGATCGATATGGACAAGTATCCCTTATTAACCTGGATAACAAAATTTTGGCCAAAATCATGGCTAATAGGCTGCTGCCCCTCCTGGCAGGCCTTGTTAGACCAGATCAGTCAGGTCTTATACCTGGCAGATAGGGTGAATACTGGTCATTATTTTCAATGGACTGTCCTGAGTTTCTGTGCCTTGTCGGTGAAGACATGAGTAGTTTTTAACAGATGTCTTTTGTCCCAAAGTTTACAACAAACTGTAGCCACACCATGGGCTTAGCAAGTGACGCCCTGGCCCATTTTTTTCTTTTCAGTTGTTGCTATTTGCATTCCTCTGGTAAAAATAGCTGTTTGTAGGCAATTAACAAGGAGATGATCGCATTTGCTTTTTAAAAGCTAACACTGCCCTTTCAACCACTGGGCTGCTTAACTCTTTACTGCATACAAGAAAAAAACATTGACAATGCCAGCATGTCTCACCTATGAGTGCTCTTGGCTTTGGCAATGATTTTTAGCCGCGCTGTACAGAGGTCACTGTGCAGGACGACTAAAAATTATTCAAATGAAAAAGCACTATGATGTGCCCATTGTCAATGCAATTATTTTAATTTTTTTTAAAGTGTGAGTGGGTTGGGTGACAAGACAACACAGATGTGGGTGGATGGTAGGCGGTAGAGAAGGACACTGGTGGGGCAGAGGACAAACAACAGGCGGTGGGAAAGCACACAGACATGGAAGCTAAGGAGGCAAAGAGACGAGGGAGGGCTGGAGGGTCTAGGGAAGCAAAAGCACAAGGGAGGATGGCAGGGGGGCTGAGGAAGCAAGCTTACAAAGGATGATGGGGAAACAAACTGACAACAGACAGTGGGCAGGAGGGGATGGGATAGCAAACTGACGTCGGAGGGTGGATGGGGGATGGGGAACCAAGCTGACAATGGAGGGTGATGTAGTAAGCTAATAATGGAGGATGGGAAGGAGTGTATGGGGAGCAAGCTGACAACAGAGGGTAGGCAGGAGTGTTGGGACACTAAGCTGACGCCCGAAGGTGGGCAGGAGGGGATGGGACAGCTAGCTTACAATAGAGGGTTTAATGAGCTGGAGAGGCAGGTGGACCATATGGACAACAGGTAGTAGCCAGGAGTGGCTGGGGATTCATGCTGACAATGGAAGGTTGGCAGGAGTTGATGGGGCAGCAGGGTGCCGATTGAGGATGGGCAGGAGAGTATGGGGCATCAACTGACAACGGAGGGCATGCAGGAAGGATAGAACAGTAAAATATCAATGGAGGGTCGGCAGGATGTGTAGCAAACTGACAATGGAGGGTGGGTGGGAAGTGATGGGTCAGCAAACTGCCAATAAAGGGTGGGCGGGATGGGCTGCAGAGAAAACTGACAATGGAGGGTGAGTGGGAAGGGCTGAGGGGAGCAAGCACAACAGACAACAGCAGGTGGGTGGGAGGAGCTGGGGGAGAACATGGTCAATGAAGGATGAGTGGGCAGGGAATGGGGAGAACACAAACAACAAAGTTTGGATGGAAGGGGCTAGGGAAGCACACGGAGGGCAAGCAGGAGTTGATTGGGAAGCACACGTACAATGGTGGGAGTGAGGGAATGGGGGGAAATATGGATGTGGAGGATAGGTAGGAGGGGCTGGGAAAGTAAACTAACAACAGAGGGTTGATGAGCAAAGATGGGGGAGCAAACAGAGAAGGGGAGGTGGGGAATAAAGAACAGCAAAGAAAGGTGGGAGAGAAACAGGAACATGGAAGGCAGAGGTGTACACAAGGGAGACATCTGGGACACACATACTTTCTTGTAGAGTGCCTAACCAATAAGAAAGAGTAGTGCAGGAAAGTTGAGTAGTGGATGCACACAAGTAATGTATCCATGCTCAAAGGAAGGGACACAAATAAGTAGTGGAAAGAAAACCTAGAGAAGCTGATGAATAAGAAGCAGGCAAATGAGAATGACATTGAAGCCAACCAATGGTAAGCAATGGTTACGCTCGAAGACCATTTTAAGCTAACAATATGTCTTGCAACAGACAGCACATGCGCTATCATAGGTGAGATCTAAAACTGAAGAAAGTTAGAAACTACATTTTATTTTATACATACTAAGCCTGTCAATTGGCAATATGACATATGGTAGAATCAGCAATCTCTGTCTTGTTTTGCTTTTTACACTTCCATAATGGGTTAAAACCCCCAAATGGCAGAGTGATGCTGGCTAAAATGTCAGGACTGGGCAAAGGTGTCAAACATGTCATGGAGCTACTTGTGAGCTGTTTTTTTTAAATTTTACAAAGTGTTCTAGTCCAGTTAAAGCTCTTTGGTTTACATGTAAATCAAAACGTTTTATAAGTGTAACTTTGCTCGCATATTTTGTGCGGGTTCTCTCTTTCATTCAGCTCAAGCATTGAAACAAGCATTGGCAATGCAAATCGTTTTGTATTTAGTAGAGTAGAAGGTTTTATGATGAGCTTCACAACTCAACAAAAGTACATCATGGACAGCTGCAGCAAACCTTTCCTAAACAAAGATTAAGTAAATGACAGGTGGCAGCAGAGGAGGAGCATCATAGTATTCTCTCTCACTTTTAATACAGGTTCAACATAGGTAGCTATCGCATTTAAGAAGGAGCGAGGGGAATTAAAGCCATGATGAATGCTCTCTATGAACAGACATAAAATACTAGAAGTACAAACCCCATTTTATAAACATCCAAAACCCCTTATGGAATTAGAAAACATTCATGGAAACATATAGGATGATGAAACCTAAACCTACTTAGCATGGTTTACATCTGGCACTGGGAAATATCAAGATTCCTATTGTTCACTGGCTGTACAGTTGTCTACTTGTCATTTCCCTAGTATAGGTGAAGTTGTGTCCTTTATGTAAACATTTATATTTTTTCTTTTTTTAACTGTTAGACCTATATTAAAATTATGTGGGTCAGCAAAAAATGTTTTTACTGGTGTCTCCCTACCAGAAAGTTAAAAACGGGAGGATGAGATGCATTCAAAGTATCCTTTGTTTTTTAATAAATGGGTCAACCTCAATAGAGTCACCCTTGTTCACAGAAAAGCTACACCTTAGACATATACAGTGCAAACGTCCTTCCTTTAGAAGACAGAACAGGTAATGTAGGAGCAATTCAATCTTTTCCCATCACAGGAACAGGGACACAGTGGGCAGTAACAGTTTAATCTTTACTTCCTCACAGAACAGGCACAGCATGGCAGTAGGAAAGGAAGCTTCCCTCTCCCACAGAAAGCAGCAACTGCAATCTTTCAATCTCTGCAGAACAGATCCAGCTGGGCAGACTAGTGCAAGCTTTCGCCGCACACAGAACATGTACACTTAAGGCATGGTTGACCTGTAGGTCATACACGGATCTCTGGAGTGGATGCTTAACTCACTGAAAGGAATATATTGGCAGAGGAGTGATTGAATTGCGAGTTCTGACACCATTCTCACTTAAGTGATATTCTAGGTCAGCATCCTGAAAGCCCAGCAATGTCATGCAGAGACCTGCTGCTTTTGTTGATTCCTTGGTTTTCCACATATTGAAAATAGCCATTGCTATGAGGAGCAGCCAAGACACAACCTATGTAACTATGCTCCTGAGAGGAGCATACTTGCCAATCTCTTTGAAAAGATTTTGAATGTGTGCTCTCACCAGGAGCTGTGCAGTCCCAGCTTTGGAGCTGCAACGGTTCAAAAACGTGAAGGCCGCCAGTGATTAGAAACATTGTAACACCTCTTTCAAGAGCAGCAACTGCTGCTTGGGTCCTAAGAGACAACTGAAGAGGGAGAATGGGAAGGTGGGAAGAGCCCGAAGGCATAGAAGTGGGGTTCAGAGAGGTGTTCACCCCTCTCCCTCTGGAGACATGCAAACAGACACCCTATTAACACATGAAAACAGAGCAAGATCTTCTGGAATATGCGACCGCTTCCTCAGAATATGTACAACTGACTGAAGACAAAAGTTCATTACCATTCATAGGCTAGTTTCCTCTTTTCCAAAATGTTGTGAGTGTTTCCACCGCACCTCGATGGGCTTTCCTATCCCAGAGAAACAATCCGTTTTCTCTTCAGCCTGTTTTATTTCAATGAGCTAACACCACCAAACTACTTCATAACTAGATATAAAGCTGCTTGCTTTAATGATGATTTAGGTTACGCTTCGGATATCTTGCTTAGAATTCTGGTATATGATAAAAAGAATTAAAGCCGAGCTTATCTATGTTTGGCTGCACAATTAAACTAAACAGAAAGCCTTATGTATCTGCATTGCGATGCCCCATTGTTTATTGTGTAGCTCTAAAATATTTAAACTCTCTGACGCCCACACTTCTCAAATGGCCAGTGAATAAAGAAAATCTCCTTACACATTGTAGTGTGGACAAAAGCTAGATTGATGAGTGAATGGGTTAATGGATGGTTGCATTATTTAGGAAGATGGGTAGATGGTTGATGGAGAGTGTAGTGATGAGTGAAGTGTGTGTAGATAGATGGATTGAAGAGTGCGAGGATGAATGATGAGGGTGTAGATGGTAGATGGGTGTTTGAATTAGGATGGTGTAAATGACTGGGTGGAGAGAGTGGGAATTAATCAAGGTGTAGTTGGTGGATGATTGCACAGTGTCAAGATGAATGAAGATGATGTGGAAGAACAGAGAGTGTGGGGATAAATGAAGAAGGTATAGATGATTAAATGAGTGGATGGATGGATGGATGGATGGATGGATGGATGGATGGATGGATGGATGGATGGATGGATGGATGGATGGATGGATGGATGGATGGATGGATGGATGGATGGATGGATGGATGAAGAGGGTGTGGGTGGATGTAAATGGGAGGATGTTTTATTGGATGGATCTGGTCGGTTAGATAAATAGATGGACTTGTAGATGAAGCTTTGTAGGCACATTAATGGATAGCCAACTGGATGTTTGGTTAAATGAATGGCTCTTTGGGGGTGCTTGGATGGATTGATGGGTATATGGATATTAGGATGAATAGATATGAACAATCTCTGATGTGTATTGTCCACATTCTGAACATTATAATGTTGACTTCTGTCCTGAGCGTGAGTATTTAATTAAGTGCAGTTTGCTGTATTTTCCAGAGGCAAAATAGTTCTATAAAGAAGCTGCTACTCCCCAAATAGGTAACAGGAAGGTGTGTGAGAAACACTAGAGGTAGTCGTCAACTCTTAGATGCAATGACACTCACTGTGCTCTCTAGGCTTCTCTTGGTGCAATCCAAGTGAGTAACGAATCCTTGGTTCTTGTCAGTGGTAAGGATATATTATGCTACCAATCCATCATAGAGGTTGTTTGCCTAGTGCTGCACTAGCCGTACTGACCAATTCCCTTCCATTTTAAGCGCTCCTGTACACGATTCATCAGACTTCCCAGCTGCATCGGATAAGAGGGCAGACTTTATGTAAAACTCTTTCAGCATTTTAATGCCTGAAAATATGTTTTTAAACATCTCAAATCATCAAAGAGGAAGTCAAAGGCAACCACAGATTGCAGTGTCCAAAAAATATTACTTATTGCACTGGCTGTGAAAATATATTCTGGCAGCCTATCTCTCCCTTTAATATCTTCCTGATGTAGGGTGACCACTACTCCGAGGCAGTGCCCTTGTTCTAGGTGAAGTACTGGTCAATGTGATCCCCCACTGCTCCTCAGAGGCCTGGGTCCTTCAGCGCCTATACAACCATGGGTATATGTGTGTGCATTTGGCCCCATGAGAGCAAGAGTTTGAGAGGATTGTTATCCAACAGTGGGCATCCCTAGTACTCCACACCCTTCGCCCTCTGTCCTGCCTCCACACTACAGTACAACTCGTCAATCCTGGTGTGTAGCTTGTCTAAGCCAGAGTAGAAGGAAAAGACTCCATTCTCTAAGTGGTATGTCTGCCAGTGCTCATCTACTGGGTATGGGTTGCCCATTGACATAGGGATCTAGAGGCCGCCACTGTGTATGTGCCCCATTGAAGAGGAGCTTGATCTGTTGAGCTGTGTTAAATTTGCCTGCTCGTTCGCAGGGTGCCTTGGAATACCACAGCAAAGCTGGAGTCTGGCTCCCAAGAAAACAAGCCAGTCCCATACTTGTGACATAACCTGCCACCAGCATTAACGTAGTACCATGTAATGTTCCCTCAACTACAACATATCTGCCCTCTTGAATTTCCAAATGAATGACAGTGTTTGGGTACCCCAGGTGCTGCACAAATCAAGACTCCCATAGAGTACTTCAAGTAGGAAGTGCCCACAACTGTACCTCACCATCTCTTATGGAGTTTTATGAGCTCTTGCGTAAGAAGTAGAGTTTCACGTAGGCAGGCAAAATCATACAACAAAAGTTTCAAGTGAGAAAGTTGTAATTGTTTGGTATCATCTAATGCCCCAGTGCCTAAAAGTGTTACCTGGGGTGATAGTTTCAGGGTCCCACATGGCACATCTTGGCCCTGCGCAATCTCATTTATGTGACACAGCAACTATGTAAAAACAATTACATATAAGAAAACAATTTCCCAACTGTCATCCCAGACTACTCAGCCAATGTGCTAGCAGTTACCAAAGGAACATTATCAATTTGTGGGTGTTCTTCTCCAATGTGGAGATTCAGTGGGGTGCCTAGCCCTCTTTATAAGTAATCTGTAAGATGTCTGAACCCCTTTTGCATGAGCTTAGAGTCCTTCCCAAGCACAGGGCACTGCATGTGACCCCACCTCACAAGCACCATTAGTTGGCTTCATATGAGGGTGACAGATTGGATTGATGTTGGCCCCTCTTGCTATTTTGATGCAATAGCTGGTGCTAAATCATTCTTCACTTCTTTATTGGGTCCAGAGGTCAGAGAACTAGAGCCACCAGTGGAGCCACATGGAGTTTCAGTTCTGCCACCTCTAACTTCTGTTACCTGGCTGCCTGTTCTTTTTTTGGGCAACACCGCCATGCCCTATTCTTCTGGCATTTGGGATGTTTTTCAGTCCATCCATCATCTGTCCTTTGGCTGGTGGGGGTTCGGAAATTCCTTTCATCTCCAGACACTCCCAAGCTTCTCATGGTGTTGCAAAGAAACTTGTTGTCCCGTCAAATATAATGTTCAACTTTGCCAAATATATTAACGTGTATCGGAAATTCAGTTGTCGGAGATGGGCCTTGACTGTGAGGAAGGATTCACACTCTTTTTGCACCTTTGTGGTTTAGCCTGGAAGAATATTGACATGGCTGTTATCAATGGTATGGGAGCTCCAGGCTCTGGCAGCATGGCAAATTTGATCTGTCTCTATAAATGAACAATTTGGCCACCACCGGTCGGGTTGGGGAGCCCAGTGGAGGTGGTCTGCTTATGTGCTCTTTCCACAGAGAAGAATGTTGAGTAATTCCCCTACAGAACAGTGGTGACCAACAAATATTCCCAAAACTAGTTCATGCTGAGGCTTTCCTTGTCCTCTAGGAGGCCTCCTAGCCTTATGTTGTTTCATTGGGAGCTCCCTTCAGCATCTTCTGCCTCCCATCATAGAGACCACTTGTAGCTCACTGATTGTTTGAGCTCATTTTTGTTACCATTGGTTGGAGAGTTGCGACAGTCAACTCTTTGAAGTCTTCCTGTTGTTTCAGTTTCTTATGGCATGCATGAAGTAGTCCCACATTTAGTGCCAGGGCATCTAAATTGGGCTATAGGGCTGCGTGCAAGTCTTATACCACCTGCAGAAGGATGCTAAATCTGTCTGTGTGCTCCTGTAAGGTATTTTTCACCATAGCGCCAGGTGTAGATTTGTCATGTCTCTTTGTACCTCATGGAGTCCTGAGGGGACCACAGGTTTGGGACCTTTTGCTCTCATTATTGTCCCCTGAGCAGTGTGAAGGGAAAAATGTCCACCTTTCCCCCACTAGCAGTAGCAATAACCGCTTAGGGGGTTCCCCAGGTCCTGATTTACATATCACTCTGGTTGTCTGTGTTTACGGGGGTAAGGGGAGGGTGGGCACAGCCAGTGCAATCTACCATGTGCCCTATTGACAGCCATACTCACCTGGTCTGCAAGTGGGATCTTAATAGAGACTTGGATATCAAAATCTAAGCTGCTCTATTCAGTCTTCATGTGTAGCCTTTAACTTCATCTCCATTGCCTTTCTTTGGTCCTCTGGGCTCCACATGGCGGCTTCTGCACCCTCAATGAGGTGGGCTTTGTGTCCCAGCAGCCTCTTGGCTAATAGTGTGGCCGAAGCATAGGAGTAGGTGAGACCACTACACCTGATTCCCATCAGGCCTCACCTCATTGTAAGTTCTGGCATATTGTAGGTTACTAGGCAGGTGCAGTGGACTTCCTTTCTTGTTGGCGATGCTTTTGCCTTACTCCGCCTACACAGTGAAGGCTGCCCAACCCATAGTTTCTGGTCACCTTTGGAGCGCTTGGTGCAGGAGAAGGTTGCCATCCTGATCTCTGACTCCATTTCCCCCACCTACTCCCGGCTCCATAAGTGTACCAATCACACCTAGGCCACTACTGCCTACTGGCTCCCAGCGGTTTTGTGATGGAGCCGCTCGAACAGATATTGATCTCTCGGTGCCCAAATACCTTGGCCCGTCCCATTAAAGAGGAGCACACGGGGTATAGGACATTGTTCACTTGCTCACTGTGCCACTGGATTCAAGCTAGCCTGGCTGATGAAGGGTGTTACCCAGAAACCGGTCCCAGGATGCTTTTTTCGGTTCAGGGAAGACATGGCATTGCAATTCGGGCTGGACTGTTACCATGAGGCACAGGGTCAAGACTGATTTGCATACAGCTGTGTCTGAACTGGGGTGGCGAATTGAGCTAATGAATGATGATGGATTTAACCCAGATCTGTGGCTGGGGGTGAGTGTCTGAAATGTTTCAGCACTCCGTCCATCATCTCCTTGTGTTTGCTATAGGACATTGTTGCCAGGGGATTGCAGATCGGAGCTTGCTACAATGCACCCTAGCACCATAGACACACTTCTTGCCTTCATCTTTAGATAATTCTATTACTTGATCCATCAAATTTGGTTTTCATAGGGTCTTGCTCTCAATGTATACAGAGAATGTCGTACAGCTGATTAAAGAACCCAGAACAAAACTCAAACTCAATAAATAGTGAAATCATCACTTTTGAAATAGAATTCCGTTTATTGATAAATTGGTCTGAATCTGTCAATGTCCCCAGAACTACTTAGACATCCCTGCCTTCTTTTGAGTTCCCATGAAAATGTCAGGGAGAAATGAAAAAAACCTGGGTACTTAATATCACTGGGATAGGGATATAATCTTTAGGGAGACTTATGAAAATGCATGGAGACTATAACCTCCCTGACTGACAATGGTGTAGACTGCCATTATCAGTGGTGGGCATGGTGGCACTAATAAAAAATGGTTTTGTTGCCTAGACTATTCTACCTATTTCAGAATATTCCTATCCATATTTCCAGAGAATTTTTACCTGCTTAGATTGCTGATGGTCAGACTAGCATGAGATGTGCAGCAGCCCAGAAAAGTAAAATGCTGTTACCCTATAGAGAAGGTGGGGCTGCTGCTCCAAATTCCCAAATGTACTATCTAATGTCCCAGGTGCAATTTTCACATCGCTGGTTGTACAGGACCACACAGTTCCACTATTGTGGCCTCAAGATGGGGCTTGCTGCCTTAGTTTATCTCAAGACTGTTTTGATGCTAGCAGTACAAAGACATGATGGAGAGAGCCACACTGTGAAGTGTGCCATCTGGGCATGGTCAAGACTGGCTGCGGCATGTAGGGTTAGTGCTATGTACTCTCCTCCGTGCCCCTTCATTAATAACACCCACATGTGGGTCACCAGGAAAATACGAGTGATCATTAAGCTTGAAATGAGGTGTCTGGGTAAACTGGGAGAATGTTTTATGAGCAATAAAGTCAAGGCCCTACTGTATACAGTGCACTGTGAACAATGCTTGGCACACCTGCTAGCATAATGCAGTTTTGTGTTGCCCCAAACCTGAAATGCTTGTGATGCAATGCATCTGGTGTAGACTTTCTGAACTTAGCATGTGACTGTCCAATGGTCACTGAATTTTGTTTGTGGGTTTTTGGGGCAGTAAGGGTGATGAATGAGCCTAGCCAAGAGCTCACCTGTTTTGTGGCACTCCTGTGATAAGTAAAATATATTCTGAAACATCCAGGAAATTAGTTGCAATGGCAATGCTGCTGGGCAAATGTAGAGTTGCTATGTGTTGGTGGAGTGGTAGGACCCCGCAGTTTGAGGACTGGTTGAAAGATATATCTATGTCTGGTGGACAATCAGAAAAGTATGCATCTTTGCTTACCTATTCATTCCACCCTAGAAACATTTGGGGTCCACTTCATGAATACCTCACTAAGCATGCTGATCTATGTTAACCTTGCATATTGCGTTACAATATAGAATTGCACCAGTGTCCTTGGTGGTTAGGAGAATACATTGAGGTGCTGTGAGTAAACTATTGTATCACAACATGTATCCACCACATCATTGTATCTTCATTAAGAATCTAACTTATTATACTATTGAGATTTTACTAGTGTGGCAGTATAACGAATATGTTGCCTTGGTAAAATATGAAAATAAAATAATTTTGAAAAACTGACACCAGAATAGTAGAAACATCAAGATGTTCCTATCACTGAAGATTAATTTTGAGCAGCAATAAAGACTCTTGAACTACATAAACCCCCAGGCCGGATCGATTCTCATGAGGGTTTTGTAAAACCTTTGCAGGATTAAAAACACCACGACTAACCAAATTGTTCAATATATTTTCACAAAACGTAGGAGTGGCACCCACAATGGCAGAAGCCAACATATTTCTAATACTCAAATGGGGAAAAGATCCCAAATTATGCTCCTCCAATGTGCCAATCGCACTGTTAAAAGTAAATCCCAAAATATACACGAAAATATTAGCCATGAGACTGTAGAATATTGCACCGGATTTTATCCACCCAGATTAGTCGGTTTCATCAAATACAAACAAACCCAGGAAAATATTGAGTGTGAGGTCCATCTGGTTGATAAGTCTAAGAGAACGAAAATAAGCAATGTCTTAGCCACAGTAGTGACACTCGTCACAGAAAAGCTTTCAACTGAGTGGATTGGTGCTTTCTCCCTAGAGTAATGGAAAATATGGGTTTAAGAAGCAGATTTCCTTTCGACGGCCATGGCAAGATATAGGGCAACCACTTTGAGAATATCTCTAAATGGTTGAGTGTCAGACTCCTTTCCCCCGTGAAGGGGGATCAGTAAAGGGTGCTTCACCCATGATTTGCCCTTAGTAGAGAACTATTCACAAAATACATCAGAAAAAACACTGAATTGAAGGGATTGAAACTTGACCCAAATTCACATAAAATAATACTTTTTGTGGACTATGTGCTTTTGAGATTGACATCCCCAGCTACATCTACCAAAATCTCCAAAATGTACTCAGATATTACTACAAAATAAGAAGGTTTAAAATGAATTCAAGAAAATCAAAATTACTAAAATTAAACCCAGCTCAAGCGATGATGAAAAGGATTAAAAAGAACACCCCTTTAAAGTGGACTTCTCTTTTAACAAATATCTAGGACTTAATATTACACCTACCCCAACTAATTTACATAAAGCTAACCTTGCACCTCTCTTAATCAAATTGAGAGGAGAATTTCAATGCTGGGATATTTTCTCATTTCATGGCTTGGCAAATTGCATAAAATTAACATGACGTCCTGTCAAGAGCGCTACTATTATTTCAGACCTTACCAGTTACTGTACCCGGCAAATTATTTGCAGGCCTAAAAATGCTATCATGGGAAAGCGTATGTGCTCTGGGATAGACTATATAAACCATGTGCCTTTCTAAATAGAAGGGCGGCTTGGTCCTACAAGGTTTTCTAACTTATTTTAGGACTTTCCACATGCAGGTAATGTGAGATCTCAGCATACCCACCAGTACCACACTGAAGGTCTGGGACACCCTAAATATCTCCCTACAATTAACATCATTTTCATCCTCTCATATACCTGTAGGCTATAACACTTCTATCAACCCAATAATAAATTCTGGCCCATTCGAAACATGGCAAAAGGGGAATAACTCATATAGGCTAAACAATGTGGACGGACCCACTGAGTAAATGTGTAATAATCACTGTTATGGTTGGTACATGAACCCATTAGGTTTGCTTAAAAGACCCCTCACACACCAACCTAGTTGGTGTCATGCTTCATCATTGGTGTCCCAACCGGGTGGCCGAATGCCCCCCAGTTGTGCTACAATGCCTGATTACAGCGGAGCTGGTGTGGTGTGATAATGTGAAGTGTAGTGGATTTAAAAAATATCTCTGAGAATCCTTGCCTGTGAAATTTATTAATGGCGGCTCAGGATATGGACAAAAATAAGTATGTGATGCAACTACTAGGGAGTTATTACCCTCAGTTGGCTAGATGACATGGTCTACATGTTTCAGCCCGAAAAGATAAATGAGGTGGGCTTTCATCAGGACCGGGTTTGTGAAAAAAGTGAGTGGCAAACGTGAAATGGTGAAGTTCCTACACACGCTTACACATGCTCTAAGGTGTGTGGCCAAAGTATCGGGGTACTCACAGACACTCTGTCAATAAAAAACACTAGGTTTAAGTGTTGGGCAGAGATTCGAGGCACGGAGGGGTCTCATCTGTAGTCTCACTTTGATTCAGAAGAGAATCCCGCTAGTAACCTGCTCTGGTCTCCCGTTGTCCCGGCTGGTGGTCTTTTAAGCAAACCTAATGGGTTCATGTACCTACCATAACAGTCGTTGGTATACATTTACTCAGTGGGTCTGTCCACATTGTTTAGTCTAGTATTGTTTTGGGGACACGGACGTACCCCTTATTTTCTCTTGCTCTCTCCTTGTTTTCTGAATACATCATATACTCAGACATGTTCAGCAGAGGAGAAATAAAAACCTTTTAAGAGTGCAAATGGGAGTTCAAATAGAGGAATTTGGAAAGGCTCAATTATGCCAAATTAAACACGGGACACAACATTCTGAAATAACAACAAGCAGCCACTCGAGAATCAACACAAATTGAAAAATATGCAGTAGAAGCTTCAGGCTGGAAAGGTGCAATATCATCTTTATATAGCTTACTATTAGAAGCAACTCTTTCCTCACTAAAACCCCCAAAACAACTATGGCAACCCTTTGGGAGGTAAACAACAGGGATCCAGTGGACACACATGGCACAACTTAACGAAAAATACAAATAGCATACTAGGCAGAGAAGCACATTTAAAACTAATTTTCGAAATTAAACGTATACCCATCTAAGCTACATAAATGCTGACCATCATTGAGTCCACTATGCTGTAGTGGGGTTGGATACTGGGTCATATGCAACATATGTGGTGGGATTCGTCCATTAAAAAAATCTGGTCTGAGACATTTAGAAGAAGCATAAACGATTTTAGTTATTTCAAATTATATGTGCTAGAAAACCGACGCTCATTTACAAGCCCCAGGAGCCGCCGAAACATCACTTTTAATAAAATTCTGGTGGCTGACACTGCAGAGTCATATCTATGAAACTACGTACAGCCATCCTGAGTGGTTTTTCATGGCCACACAGATTAGGTGGGAGGAAACGCTGCACATGACTATGTATTGCCTCACACTTGGATAGGGAGGCGTGCCATGGGTGTTACTTGGGTGTTCACACGTAACACCCATGGAATTTGACACATTCCCAGATTTACAACATGCTGTAAACCTGAGAATGCATCAAAAGCCTACGCCTCCTCAGGGGTGGTGTAAGGGTTGTCTTTATGAAGGGAAGTGCCCCTTAACCCCAAAAACCAGCCTGATTTCAAAGCAGACCACAAGGTTTTAGAAGGTCCATCCAAAATAATCTGATTGTGATCTGTGATGGTTTAATTCAACATCAAAAAAAGTTCTGGTACTCGGGGAGAAAACTGAGAAGTGCTGGTACTCAGTACCGGTGAGTGCCATCGCATTTAAAGCACTGATCCTAACTCCTTTTTAATACTCAGGCACCTAGAAAGTTCCATTGCAGTGAGCAAGCAAGAAGGAGCCCGAAATACAATGTGTTAGCAAGACCAAGGATCATGAATCACAGTGCCCTTGATCACTCTTGAGGAAATAAACAATGTGATAAGGAGAATAATGAATAAAGTGCCCCTGGCGGGATAAGCTACCAATTAAATTCCAAAAAGAGTATGTGGAGGAGGTGGCCCATTCCTGCTGGTGGTATATGACAAAGCATTTGAATGGGGGATGTTTCCCCCTTCGATATATGAGGTCATATTATCACCCTGCTCAAGACAGACAATCCCCCTCAAGTTTGCGATTCATATTGACCAGTATCACTAATTAGCCTGGTTAACTCAATTTTGGCCAAAATCATGGCAAATAGGTGTTGCCCCTCCTGGCAGGTCTGGTTAGGCCAGGCCAGTCAGGTTTTGTACCTTACAGATAGGATGACCACCAGTCCTTATTTTCCATGGACTGTCCTGAGTTTGTGTGCCTTGTCTGTGAAGACATGAGTAGTCATGAGTAGTCCTTAACAGATGTATTTTGTCCCTAATTTTACACCAAACTCTAGCTACACCA
This sequence comes from Triturus cristatus, assembly GCF_964204655.1. NCBI lineage: Eukaryota > Metazoa > Chordata > Amphibia > Caudata > Salamandridae > Triturus > Triturus cristatus. The sequence goes on along the minus strand of NC_140584.1, from coordinate 71,088,329 downwards.
TGGGCTCAGCAGGAGAAGTCCTGGCACATTGTTTTCTTTTCAGTTGTTGGTACTTGCATTGCTCTGGTAAAAAAAGCTGTTTGTTTTTGCAGACAGTACTAATGATAGGCAATGATAATGATAGGCAATTAACAGCGAGATGATTGAATTCGCGTTTTAAAAGCTAACTCTGCCCTTTCACCCACTGGGCTGCTTAGCTCTTGACTGCCTGCAAAAAAACAAATACTGACTACGCCAGTAGGTCTCACCTGTGAGTGCTCTTGGCTTTGGCAATGAGTTTTACTGTACAGAGGCCACTGTGGAGGATGACTAAAAATAATTAGGAAGAAAAAGCACTATGATGTGTCCATTGCCAATACACTTTTTTTAAATTAAAAAAACAATTGTGAATGGGTTGGGGACAAGACAACATGGAAGGAGGAAAGGCGGTAGAGAAGGACACAGGTGGGGCAGAGGACAAGCAAAAGACAGTGGGTAAGCACACAGACAAAGGAGCTAAGGAGGCAAATAGACAATGGAGGGTGGGCTGGATGGTCTAAGAAAGCACATTTTCAATGGAGGATGGCAGGGGGGCTGAGGAAGCAAGCTTACAATGGATGATGGGGAAACAAACTGACACTGGAGGGTGGGCAGGAGGGGATGGGATAGCAAGCTGACAATGGAGGGTGGATGTTGATGGGGAAACAAGCTGACAACGGAGGATGATGTAGTAAGCTAACAATGGAGGGCAGGCAGGAGGGGATGGGCGGTAAGCTGACAACAAAGGATAAGCAGGAGTGTCTGAGGCACTAAGCTGACAACCGAAGGTAGGCAGTAGGGGTGGGGCAGCTAGCGTACAATAGACGGTACGATGAGCTGGAGAGGCAGGTGGACCATATGGACAACAGGTAGTAGCCAGGAGGGGCCGGGGATGCATGCTGACAATAGAGGGTTAGCGGAATAGGCTTTGAAATGAGGCTGACAATATAAGGTTGGCAGGAATCGATGGGGCAGCAGGGTGCTAATTGAGGATGGGCAGGAGAGTATGGGGCATCAACTGACAACGGAGGGCATGCAGGAAGGATAGAACAGCAAGCTATCAAAGGAGGGTCGGCAGAATGTGCAGCAAACTGACAAAAGAGATGACTCAGCAAACTGACATTGAAGGGTGGGCGGAATGGACTGGGGAGAAAACTGAGACTGGAGGGTGAGTGGGAAGGGCTGAAGGAGCAAGCAGACAACAGACAACAGCGGTTGGGTGGGTGGATGGGAGGAGCTGGCGGAGCACATGTACAATGAAGGATGAGTGGGTAGGGAATAGGGGAGACCACAAACAATGGAGGGTGTATCAATCAATCAATCAAGACATTTGTAAAGTGCAATACTCACCCGTGAGGGTCTCAAGGTGCTGGGGGGAGGGGGGGGTGTGCTGCTACTGTTCGAACAACCAGGTCTTGAGTAGCCTCCTGAAGGTTAGCAGGTCTTGGGTCTGTCGTAGGAGGATGGGGAGGGGGTTCCAGGTCTTGGCGGCGAGGTGGTAGAATGATCTGCCGCCGGTGGTTGCTCTTCAGATGCGGGGGACGGTGGCGAGGGCGAGGTCGGCTGAGCGGAGCTGGCGGTTCGGGATGTAGAAGGCGAGTCATCTGTTGAGGTAAGCCGGTCCGGTGTTGTGGAGTGCCTTGTGTGCGTGGGTGAGGAGTTTGAAGGTGATCCTCTTGATGACGGGGAGCCAGTGCAGGTCTCTCAGGTGGGGTGTGATGTGGCTGTGGCGAGGGACGTCGAGGATCAGGGGTGCAAAGGCGTTCTGTATATGTTGCAGTCGTTTCAGGAGTTTGACCGAGGCTCCCGCGTAGAGGGCATTGCCGTAGTCCAGCCTGCTGCTGACGAGGGCCTGGGTGACTGTTCTTCTTGTTTCAGTGGGGACCCATCTGTAGATCTTGCGGAGCATGCGGAGGGGCTAGGGAAGCACATGGAGGGAAAGTGGGAGCAGATTGGGAAGCACACAGACAACGGTAGGAGTGAGCGAATCAGAAAACACATGTACAATGTGCAGACGGCTCTAGGAAAGCAGACTAACAACAGATGGTTGGTAAGTGAAGATGGGGTGCAAACAGACAAGGAGTGGTGCAGAAGGAAGAACAGCAAAAGAAGATAGGAAAGAAAAAGGAACATGGAGGGCAGAGTTGTACACAACAGATGCAGCTGGAAAACACATGCACTCTTGTAGAGTGACCAAACAAAAAGAAACTGTAGTGCAGGAAAGTTGAGTAGTGGATGGACACAAGTAATGCATCCATGTTCAAAGGAAGGGACAAAAGGAAGAAGAGGAAAGAAAGAATAAAGAAGCTGATGAATAAGAATCAGGCAAACGAGAGTAACAATGAAGCCTACCAATGGTAAGCAATGGTTACATTCTAAGCCCATTGTAGGCTAACAATATATCTCGGAACAGACAGCACATGCTCTATCATTGGTGAGATATAAAACTGAACAAAGTTAGAAACTACCTTTTATTTTATACTTCAGAAACCTGCCAAATGGCACTATAACTTATGGTAGAATTAACCACTTCTGGCTAGTTTTGCTTTTTTAACACTTTCATTATTGGCTTAAAATCCCAGATGGCAAAATGATGTTGAGTAAAATGTCAGAACTGGCCAAAGACGTCAATCATGTCATGAAGCCACTTGTTAGCTTTTTTTTTATTATTTGTACAAAGTGTTCTAGTCCAGTAAAATCTGCTTGTTTTACATGTAAATCGAAAAGTTTTAGATGTGAAACACCTGCTTGCATATTTTGTGAAGGTTCTCTCTTTCACTCATCTCGTGCATTAAAACAATCATTGTCAATGCAAATCGTTTTGTATTTTTTAGAGTATAAAGTTTTATGCTGAGCTTCACAACTCAACAAAAGTACAACATAGACAGCTGCAGTGAACCTTTCCCGAAAAATAAATGTAAAAAATGCAAATGATGGGTGGAGGTAGGAGGAAGAGCATCACAGTATTCTCTCTAACTTTTAGTACAGGTACAACATAGATAGCTATCACATTAAAGAAAGAGCAAGGGGAACTAACGGAATAATGTATGCTCTCTGTGAACAGACATAAAATACTAGAAGTACAACACCCATTGTATAAACATCCAAAACCCCTAATGGAAATAGAAAACATTCATGGAAACATATAGGATGATGAACCGTTACCTACTTTGCATGGTTCACTTCAGGCACTGGGAACTATCAAGATTTCTATTATTCGCTGGCTGTACAGTCGTCTATTTGACATTTTCCCTAGTATAGGTGAAGTTGTGTCCTTTAGTATCCATCCTTAGTATCCAAACAGCTTTATTCGACAAAAGTCATAAAAGCAATACAAAACAGGTACAGGTACACCATACGTACATAATATAACAAGAGACAACATTTTAAAATCGAATACCTTATAAAATATATACAAGATTAAAAATACATATAATTTCAAAAAGGACATTGGCGGAATCATCTAAGGCAGCTAACACTTTACTGACCAATACTCTTGATTCTTTTGATAGATGCCCACCCCAGGAATTTAGCGACAGCCACAACAATTACCGGGTCAGTACTAGTACGAAGAATTCTTCCTGCTACGCCACTCAGTCTAGTACCCAATAATTTACAGACAGGTCTTAACCAAACACGCCTCGGGCCGTGTAGGCAGGGCATGCAAAAAACATATGTGCTATTGTTTCTTCGTGGGATTTAAACAAAAGACATAAATTATTCCTATTGGTATTCCACCGGGCAGTAAATGATTTTAAGGGCAGCGATCCCACCCGCATCTGGAAATATAATTTCCTATCTAACACTTTTGTAACAAGGTCCCAGAAAGGTTCCAGCCTTGGAGCAGGTTTAATGCTCAGAAAGCCATCAGATAATGATTGGGATTTGCTGGCAGAGAATATCTTGGCGTTAACCAGCTCCCAATATTTCTCTTTCAAGAGTGCTCTAGATGGAAAAGTGGCACCCGAGGGGTTCTCCCAAAGGTCGCTCATCCCCAGAGCCTCAAGAGATTTTCTAAGTTCTTTGAACCAACCAATGTTACGAGAGCCCACCAAAGACATTATATCGAGGAAACCCTCAGCATACTGAGCTAGAGCTGGGGAAGTCCATAATCTACGCCAATAAAGAATGGGACGTAGCCTAGCTACATCGGCAATAAAATTCTTGCCCAGGTCGTGCCTCAAAGGAACTATAGGTGTGCTCTGTGGGAGAGAAGTAATACTGCGCAGAAACTTGTTTTCCGAGATGGTTAAGGAAGACAAGTTCTCGTAACCCCACAGTTCAGCACCATAAAGAGCTGAGCTCACAGCTTTAGCACTATAGACCTGGAGCACGGGTCTAATTGGTTTGGATAAAGATTTTTTAAATTCGCCAGATATTACTCCTACAAGCTGCCTATGTTTTAAGGTTGACAATTCCCTCTGCAGTTTCCACGTAAAATTATTTTGAATGTTAACTCCTAAATAATTAAAAGCCTGTACTTGCTCTAATGGATTTTTAAACAATACAAATTGATTTTTAAATGATCTATGGGGCCTGAAAACCATAAGCTTGTTTTTTTTATATTGACTTCAAGGCCACGTTCAACACAAAAATTCTCAAAAATAACTAATGAACGCTGTAGACCGCAAGGTGTTTTGGCAATTAAAAGCGTGTCATCCGCGAACATTAGAATTAGGATCTTTGTGTCGGCAAGAATAGGGGCGTCAACATGAGCTTTCAGAAGACGATCAGCTATATCATTAATATAAAGGGAAAATAAAGTTGGAGCCATTGAACAGCCTTGTCTGACCCCCCTTTGGACCGGAAAGTCCTCAGTCGTCATGCCCTGGCCTCCCCATCTAATTCTAGCAGAATTGTCAGCATGGAGCCTCTGAATTAAGGACAACAAGCCGCCATGAAGCCCCAAATCTTTCAGCGTTGTCCAAAGTTTGGGACGGGGGACCAGATCAAAGGCGGTCCTTAGGTCCACAAAAACCGCGTACAAATTCCCCTTGCCCAAAACCACAGTCTTCCAGTAAAGGAGGACGAAACGGAATACTTGGTCAACAGTACTAATATGCTGACGAAATCCTGCCTGAAAAGGGGACAAGATATTGTTTAACTCTATCCAGGAGTGAACACGATTTAAAATCAGCCTACCAGTAATCTTCTGGATAGCGTCAATCAGGCTAATGGGCCTATAGTTCTCGGGAAGCAACCGGTCCCCCTTTTTATAGACCGGTATTATTTCCGCCGTTTTCCAGGAACTAGGAATTGGAGCACCCTGCGCCAGCGCGTTGGCAATCAATTGGATGTGTCTCCCCCATTTAACCTTGTCATACAGGAAGACATCCGCAGGGACTCCGTCCGGGCCGGGAGCCTTGCCAGACGCCACACCAGCAAGCGCTGATTCCACCTCATCACTAGTAAAATTGTCTTATAAATTAAACACCGGGGACAACCCAGGGCTTCTGGAGTGGTCAATGGGAGAAGCATACTGGGGTTTAAAATACTCAACCCACCTCTCCTGGGAAACATTATTTTGAGGACGCTCAGGCTGCCCACCGGATCCCCACTTTACAATGCTCCAAAATAATTTGCTATTATTCTGGACACTTGCTTCAAGAAGGCCCTGCCACTTTTTTCCATCCCATTGTCGTTTTGCCCTAGCAATGCAACTTTTATAAATAATTATTTTATGTCGCACCACGCATACATCACCATCTTTCAAGGCTTTCCCGAGTAATCGCCTTGCCTGCCTACATTCCTCATTATACCAAGAGGCTTGACGGTAAACACCTCTTGGACCTGGTTTCACTTTTATAAGGAAATGAGACTTCAAGCTAGCAAATAAACTATTATGGACTGATGTTGCATCCCTCAATTCCCCATTAGAAGAAAGAACTTGCTCCATAGCAAGGATGGAACCATCAACCTCTGCTAGAATATTTGACAGGGCAATAGGGTTCTCCATTAAGCCGGACCATCTCAGCCGTCGCATGTCATTAGATGCCACAACCTCGGGAGGGCCCAATTCCCTTACCTCTATTGAACCACAGTTTACCTTCCACCATCTGTGGGATAGACAAAGGGGATTGTGATCACTCTCAGGAAGGGACACTATTTTCATGTCAACGAGGGAGTGCCATAATTTCACATCTGCCAAAATATAATCAATTTGGCTCTTATTCAACCCATTATTAAATGTGAAGGCACCCTCACGGTCACTTGGCATCCTACCATTCAGGGCCCTCAAGCTCTTTTCCATGCAAAGGGAGTTGATCTGAATGGCAACTTCTGGCCACCTTGTTATGGAAGGCAATTCCAAGGGAGGAATACCCCAGTATAACTCTTCGTTATCTTGGGAGCCCCAATCAATTTCAACGAGTGGTTCAAACGTTACATTAAGATCACCTGCAACAATAATAAAGGTATCAACTGAGTAAAGATCAAACAAACTCATAAGTTCGTCTATCACAGGAGATTTTGCACCTCTAGAACCCTTTACATACACGTTGTATATATCAATTGTGCCCAGCGATCCAAGCTCTAGCCTCAGCAGTTGGATATCAGTATTACCAGTATGGAGGGGCTTGCTATTCAAACACAATTCACTTATCAGCCAAATGGTTAGGCCCCCCGATGGACGCCCGTGGGACCCCTTAATTGCCGGAATGTGATAATTTAGGTATCCCACGCAAAAACGTGGTTCTAAAAGCCAAGTCTCCTGGAATATACAGATATCATTTGTATTGATGAATGACACCCAATCATCAATGGACAGCTTAGCATTTAGACCAGCAATATTCCACGAGCATAGAGAACCACCAGCCAAGGGGGGACCAACAGTTTCAGAGATAGTAAGTTGTGGATCTTGGGAAAGACCAATGGGGGATAAAACAAGCCCCGGACATAACTTAGGGGCAATAATAGAGTGATGACTGGTAGGATCATTGGCCAGTTGGAGGTCATGGATAGAACAGGGGTCAATGCAAAGACCAGCCACCCTAGACTCCTGATACTCAATGTTAGTCACCCTCACGCCACTTGCCAAAAGACCAACACCCCCCACACTATGTAGTCAGTCAATGTTTTCCAGGGTTGATCCATCCTCCTTCCTAGCACTCAGTTGGCCACACTTCCTCCCCCCTAAATCATACGAGGAATATCTTCTTAGTTGGATAGAAGAGCCCTCCGGGGGGCTAGATCTATACTCCAGGGCAAGAAGATTTTCTGCAAGGGAGTTACTTATGAGAGTTAGTTCAATACAGTCAACGGGTTTCCTAGGTGAAGTAAGTCTAATAGCTCTGGAGATATCCTCTCTAATTACTGAGCGACAACCCCTGACATGTCTGAGCCAATGTATCACCTTATTGGTCAGTGAATCAGGAAACTCTTTGTCACTGGTTGTTGACAATTTAGGGACATTGGTCATAAAAATTTTGTTAGAACAATTGATGGCGTTACCCTTGGGGTGGTCTTTACAAGCACCCCAACCCCCTAAAGTACCTTGAACAAGGGTTACAAGATCACTTCCCGCATCCGCCCTCCTCGTACAGTGTGTTCTATCCTGCTGGGTACTTTCGGGGTTGACTATGGGACGAACCGGATATTGACTAGTACCAGCTTTTACCACGTTGCTAGAGGTAGCATTACCTGTGGCACTAGGTCTAGGGAGCCCTGGGCAATTGGTCTGTTTGCCTAAAGGATTTACTGGGGCAAGGGAGGGGGTAATCGTAGAATTACCAAGAGGAGGGCAAAGATCAGCAGAGCACATCCCTACTTTATTAGACATAGTCTCTATCACTGCCTTAAGTGAACCAATTTCTTCTCTCAACAAATTTACCACTTTTATAAGATCGTGTATGGAATTATCAGAAGGCTCATCAAGACTAGATAAGAGAACTGTAGGGGAGCACCTCAAAATCCCAGGCGATACCACGTTATTAGCATCCGGTTGGTTCATCAAGGGGGAAAACCTATTGGAACATGGGACAGCAGGAACAATATTCTCAATAGCAGTTTCAGAATTCAGTGGAGAATTAACCCCAACAACCACAGCATCGGGCACAGCCACTCTGCTGGCCCCCTTACAACCTCTTAATTTAGGTTTAGAAAGAAACATTTCAGGAACGGTAGGGGGTGGGGTAGAATTAGCATGCACAGGGACAACCAGGGGCGTAGCGGCAGCCTCTCTATTGGCCAATGATAACTGATCAGACCCCAAAATAACCTCAAACTCCCTCACCAATTGGCCAATACGTGCCAAGGCCCCCTCTGGGTCGGGCTGCTTAGCGGCTCGGCGAGTCTTTTTATGCTTACGCACTTTGGGCAGAGAGCTATTATCCCCCGATCCCCCCACACTTTCCGCAAGCTTTCTCTTACCCATTTAGATGAGGGGGACCACAAAGACGTACCAAAAGGGTTGTAGCCAAGCGACATACAAGAAGAACACATACAACAATAATGTCACCTAGCAAGGCACCCCGCTCCCTATCCACTGTTCGGAAGCAACCAAGGGGGGTGCCCCAGCCCAGCCTCCTCCAGCCCCTGACGGCCACAGACGGCCCACCCTTTGACCGGGCTTCGACCGGCGCACCTGCGCACGTCCCGCGTTGCGGAAGTCCCAGATGGTTATATAGCGCTGTGCTGATGTCAGGACTGGCAACAGGTGAGGCGGCCCCTCAGACCTCTGGGGTTTGGAGTCCAACAACCCTGGACTGCTCCTGGCAGCGACGCGTTTCCCGCGAAGCGGGAAGCGCTAGCAGTTTTTAAATGCGCTGTGCTGATGTCAAGACTGGCAACAGGTGAGGCGGCCCCTCAGACCTCTGGGGCTTGGAGTACAACAACCCTGGACTGCTCCTGGCACCGACGCGTTTCCCGCGAAGCGGGAAGCGCTAGCAGTTTTTGAATGCACTGTGCTGATGTCAGGACTGGCAACAGGTGAGGCGGCCCCTCAGACCTCTGGGGCTTGGAGTCCAACAACCCTGGACTGCTCCTGGCAGCGACGCGTTTCCTTTATGTCAACATTTATATTTTGTCTTTTTATAACTATTAGACCTGTAAAATTATTTGGGTCAACTAAAATTGTTTACTGGTGTCTCCCTACCAGAAGATTAAAAACGGGAGGTTGAGACGCATTCTAGTTACCTTTTGTTTTCTAATAATTGAGTAAACCTCAATAGAGTCACCCCTTGTTCATAGAAAAGGTACACCTTAGGCAGAGACAGTGCAAACGTCCTTCCTTCAGAAGACAGGGACAGGTAGTGTAGGAGCAATCCAATCTTTTCACAGGAACGTGGACACATTGAGCATCAACAGTGTAAGCTTTACTTCCTCACAGAACACGTGCAGCATGGCTCGCAGAAAGCAGTAAGTGCAATCTTCCGTTCTCTGCAGAAAGGATCCAGCTGGGCAGACTAGTGCAAGCTTCCATCGCACACAGGCATGGTTGACATGTATGTCATGCACAGATCTCTGGAGAGGCTCATAAACTCACTGAGAGAAATATATAGGCAGAGGAGTGATTGATTTGCGAGTTCTGACACCATTCTCAGCATCCTGTAAGCCCAGCTCTATCATGCAGAGACCTGCTGCTTTTGTTGAATCCTTGGTTTGCCACATATTGAAAATAGCCATTGCTATGAGGAGCAGCCCAGACACAGCCTATGTACCTATGCTCCTGAGAGGAACACACTTGCCAAACTCTTTGAAAAGCTTTTGCATGTGTGCTCCCACCAGGAGCTGTGCAGTCTTAGCTTTGGATCTGCAACGGTTCAAAAACGTGACGGCGCCAGTGATTTGAAACATTGTAACTCCTCTTTCAAGAGAGAGCGGCAACTGCTGCTTGGGTCCTAAGAGACAACTGACGAGGGAGAATGGGAAGGTGGGACGAGCCTGCTTCTTCCTCTCTCCAACACGACCCCCTCAATAGGAACTGGAGCAAGGCATAGAAGTGGGGTTCACAGAGGTGTTCACTCCTCTCCCTTTGGAGACATGCAAGCAGACACCCTATGAACACATGAAAACAGAGCAAGATCTTCTGGAATATGCGACCCCTTCTTCTGAAAATGTACAACTGAGGGAAGACAAAAGTTCATTACCTTTCATAGGCTAGTTTCCTCTTTTCCAAAATGTTGTGAGTGTTTCCACCGCACCTCGATGGGCTTTCCAATCCCAGAGAAACAAACCGTTTTCTCTTCAGCCGGTTTTATTTCAATGAGCTAACACCAGCAAACTACTTAATAATTAGATATGATGCTGCCTGTTTTATTGATGATTTAGGTTACCCTTCTGATATCTGGCTTCGACATCTGTTATATGACAAACTTTTTAAAAAGCAGAGCTCATCTATGTTTCGCTGCGTAATTAAACTAAACAGAAGGCCTTGTGTATCTGCATTGCGATGCCCCATTGTTTATTGTGTAGCTCTAAAATATTTCAACTCCCTGACGCCCACACTTCTCAAATTGCCAGTGAGTAAAGAAAATCGCCTTACACATTATAGTGCGGACAAAAGCTAGATTGATTAGTGGATGGGTCAATGGGTGTTTGCATTATTTAGGAAGATGGAAAGATGGTTGATGGAGAGTGTAGTGATGAGTGAAGTGGGTGTAAATGGTGGATGGGTGGATGAATGGATGAAAAGGGTGTGTGTGGATGTAAAAGGGAGGATGCTTGAATATTACATTAGGTGCAGTTTGCTGTATTTTCCAGAGGCAAAATGGTTTTGACTAGGACTTTGACGTAAAGAAGCTGCTACTACCCACATAGGTAAGAGGAAGGTGTGTGAGAAACACTAGAGGTAGTCGTCAACTCTTGGATACAATGACACTCACTGTACTCTCTAGGCTTCTCTTGGTGCAATCCAAGTGAGTATCTGACAAGCCTTGGATCTTGTCAGTGGTAAGGATATATTATGCTACCACTCCATCATAGAGGTTGTTTGCCTAGTGCTGCACTGGCCATAGAGACACTTCCCTTCCCTTTTAAGGGCTCCTGTACATGACTCATTAGCATTCCCAGTTGCAACAGATAAGAAGGCAGACTTAAGGTAAAACTCTATTTTAAGGGCTGAAAACATGTTTTTAAAAATCTCAAATCATCAAAGAGGAAGTGACACGCAACCACAAATTGCACTGTCGAAAAAATATTACGTATCACACAGGTTGCCAAAATTATATTCTGGCAGCCAATCTAGCTCCCTTTAATATCTTCCTGATGTAGGGTGACCACTTGTCCACTACTCCGAGGCAGGGCTCTCGTTCTCAGTGAAGAACTGGTCAATGTGATCCCCCACTGCTCCTCAGAGGCCTGGATCCTTCAGCGCCTCCACATTCAGGCACCACATAGATATATGTGTGCGCGGTGGGCCCCATGAGAGCAAACGTTTGAGAGGATTGTGATCCGCCAGTGGACATCCTAGGTACTACACACCCTTCACCCTCTGTCCCGCCTCCCCATTACAATAAAACAAGTCAATCCTGGTGTGTAGGTCGTCTAAGCCAGTGTAGAAGGAAAAGACTCCATTCTCTAAGTGGTATGTCTGCCAGTGCTCAACTAACGGGTATGTGTGGCCAATTGATGTAAGGCTCTAGATGTCGCCACTGTGTATGTGTCCCATAAGGGAGGAGTCCATCTGTTGAGCAGTGTCAAACATCCGGTTGAATTTTCCTCCCCATTGGCAGGATGCCATGGAATACCACAGCAAAGCTGGAGTCTGGCTCTCCGGAAAAGAAGCCAGTCCCGTACATGTGACGTAACGTGCTACCAGCATTAACAGAGATCCATTTAACGTGCCCTCTACTACAACATATCTGTACTCTTGAATATCCAATGAATGACTAAGTGTTTGGGAACCCCAGGTGCTAACCATATCAAGACTCCCATAGAGTACTGTAAGTAGGAAGTGCCCACAACTGTACCTTGCCATCTCTTATGGAGTTTAATGAGCTCTTGCGCAAGGAGTAGAGTTTCTTGGAGGCAGGCAAAACTATACAACAAAAGTCGCAAGTGAGAAAGTTGTGATTAATTGATATCATCGAATGCGCCAGTGACTAAAAGTGTTACCTGGGGTGATAGTTTCAGGGTCCCACATGGCACATCTTGGCCCCCGGCAATCTCATTTATGTGTCCATAGAGTTCTGTCCCAGCAGCCATGTAAAAACAATTCCTTATAAGCAAACAATGTCCCAACTGTCATCCCAGGCTAATCAGCCAATGTGCTAGCAGTTACCAACTGAACATTATCAATTTGTGGGTCATCTTCTCTGATGCGGAGATCCAGTGGGGTGCCTAGCCCTCTATGGAAGTAATCTGTAAAATGTCTGAACACCCATTACATGAGATTGATTCCTTCCCAAACAAAGGGCATTGCACGTGACCCCTCATCCCATGCACCATCAGTTGGCTTCATATGAGGGTGACGGATTGGATTAATGTCGGTCCCCCTTACTGTTATGATGCAATATATGGAGATAAATCATTCTCTACTTCTTTATTGGGGCCAGAGGTTGGGGAACCAGAGCCACCAGTGGATACAGCCTGGAGTTCCAGTTCTACCACTGCTAAGATTTGTTCCCTGGCTGCCTGTTCTTTTGTGGGGGAACACCGCCATGCCCTATTCTTCCTTCATTTGGGGTGTTTTACTGTCCATCCATCATTTGTTCTTTGGGTGGTGGGGGTTCGGAAATCTGTTTCACCTCCAGACACTCCCAAGCTTCTCATGGTGTTGCAAAGAAATTTGTTGTCCTGTCAAATGTAATTTTCAACTTTGCCATGTATATTAACCCCTTCAGTGCCCGCCCCTTTCCCCGCCCTGTGCCGGCCGTTGCATTAGCGGGCGGGGTCTATGACGAGCTGGACTCGTCATGGGCACAGCGCTACCGCGGCCCATGACGAGTCCAGCTCGTCATGGGCACTGAAGAGGTTAAAATGTATTGGAGATTCAGTTGTCAGAGATTGGCCTTGACTGTGAAGAACGATTCACACTGTTTTTGCACTTTCGCTCTTTAGACTGGAAAACATATTGACACAGCTGTTATCAATGGTACAGGGGCTCCTGGCAACATGGAAAATGTGATCTCTGTCTCTATAAATGAACAATTGGGCCACCACAGGTTGGATTGGGGAGCCTGGTGGAGGTGATCTGCTTATGTCCCCTTTCCATAGAGAAGAATGTTGAGAATCTTCCTTCCAGAATGGTGGTGACCAATAAATATTCCAAAAACTAGTCCCTGCTGAGGATTTCCTTGGCCTCTAGGATGCCTCCTATCCTTATGTTGTTTTGTTGGGAGCTCCCTTCAGCATCGTCTGACTCCTAGAAACCTCTTGTAGCTCACGTATTGTTTGTGCCTATTTTTGTTACCGTTGGTTGGAGCGCTGCGACAGTCGACTCTGTGGAGTCTGCCTGTTCTTCCTGCTTCTTATGGCATGCATGAAGAAGTACCAAATTTAGAGCAAGGGCATCAGATTTGGGCTATAGGGCTGCCTGCAAGTCTTGTACCACATGCAGAAGGATGTCAAATATGGCTGTATTCTCCTGTAAAGTATTTTCCACATTACGGCCAGGTGCAGATTTGTCATGTCTCCATGTACCTCTTGGAGCCCTGAGGGGGCCACAGGTTTGGGGCCTTTTGCTCTCCTCATTGGCCCCTGAGCAGTGTGAAGGGGAAAATGTCCGCCTTTCCCTCACTAGCAGTAGCAGTAACTATTTAGGGGGCTCACCAGGCCCTGATTTGCATGTAACTCTGGTTGTCTGTGTTTTTGGGGGTAAAGCAGGGTGAGGGAAGGAACAGCCAGTGCAATCTACCATGTGCCGCTCTCACAGATCCCCAGTGATCCTCACTTACTGGGCCCTATTGACAGCCACAGTCACCTGGTCTGCAAGAGGGTTCTTAATGGAGACTTGGATATCACAATCGAAGTTGATCTGTTCAGTTTTTATGTGTAGCCTTTAACTTCATCTCCATTGCCTTTCATTGGTCCTCCTGGGATCCACAAGGGGGCTCCTGCACCCTTAATGAGGCGGCCTTTGTGTTCCAGGAGCCTCCTAGCTGATAGTGTGGCCGAAGCATAGGAGTAGGTCATGCACTACACCTGATTCTCCTAACGCCTCACCACATTGTAAGTGCCAACATATTGTAGGTTACCTGGCAGGAGCCATGGACTTCCTTTCTTGTTGGTGATGCTTTTGCCTTACTCCGTCTACACAGTGAAGGCTGCCCGGCCCATCGTTTCTGGTCACTATTGGCATGCATGGTGCAGGAGAAGGTTGCCATATTGATCTCTGACTCCGTTTCCCTCACCTTCTGACGGCTCCAGAAGTATGCCAATCACACCTACCTCACTGCCACCTGCAGGCTCCCAGCGGTGTGCTGATGGGGCCTCTCGATCAGATATTGATCTCTTGGAGCCCAGTGCCTCGGCCCATCCCATTGAGGAGGAGAGCTCGGGGTATAGGACATTGGTGCCAGGGGATTGCAGATCGGAGCTCGCTACAGTGCATCAGAGCATGCCGCAAACTTGGAGACGCACTTTTTGCCTATATCCTTAGATAATTATATTACTCTATAAATCAAATTTGGGTCTCATAGGGTATTGCTCTTGATGTATGCAGATGAAGTCCTCCTGCTGATTAAAGAACCCAAAACAAAATCTGAACTAAATAATTAGTAAGCCTGGGCAGTGCACTACGCTGCGCTCGCGTAGTTTGCGAAGTTTGCGCTACTTCGCACTACGCGAATTGCACGTAGCACAGTGCAAACACGCGTAGCGTAGTGCAGCAGTCATTTTTTGCTTGCTCGCGGTCCTCAACATCAAGTTGGCGACTGCGAGCAAGCAAAATGACATCCCGGTGAGACTTTTTCCTCGTTCGCGGTCAGCAACATCAAGTTGCCGATCGCGAGCGTGAAAAATAAACCTCCCGGCGAGATTCTCAATGCGGGGAGGTCAGGTTTCTCATGCAAAGTGCACTTTGCGTAGCTATGCCTAGCGCTACTTCGCGAACTACGCCCAGGGTTAAATTATTAGTGCAATCATCACTTTTGGAATACAATTCGGTTTACTGATACATTGGTCTGAATCTGTCATGGTCCCCTGTACAACAAAGACATCCCTGCCTGCTTTTGAGTTATCATGAAAAAAAACCTGGGTACTTAATATCACTGAGATAGGGACATAATCTTTAGGGAGAATTGTGGAAAATGCATGGTGACTATGACCTCCCTGACTGACAATGGTATAGACTGCCTTTATCAGTGGTGGGCATGGTGGCACTAATTAAAATGTTACTGTTGCCCAGACTACTGTACCTATTTCAGAATATTCCTATCCCTCTTTCTAGAGAATTTTGACCTACTTAGATTGCTGATGGTCAAACTGGCATGGGCTGAGCAGCAGCCCAGAAAAGCATTAAATAAAATGATGTTATGCTATAGGGAGGTTGGGGCTGCTACTCCAAATTCCCAAATGTACTATCTAATCTCCCAGGTGCATTTTTTACATCACTGGTTTGTTATTTTGTTATGTTATTTTTATTTGTACCGCGCACAGCTGCCCCAGCAAAGGGGCGTCCTGGCACTTTGAGAAGGTGAACACAACACAGCACTAAAAGCGGACAAAAGGAGACGAGACACAACAGATAAGCTAAACAAATAAAAAGGTCTTGATAGCCCGTCTAAACTGAAGGAGCTCATCGATGGCCCGGATTTGTGGAGGAAAATAATTCCAACAACTCGCTGCCAGAACTCGAAAGGAGCGGCCACCAATTCTGCTCAACTTAAAACGCGGGACCACTGCTAAGTTCTGGCCTAGCGATCTAAGAGTGCGAGAGGGGACATAGGGGATCAGCAATTTCTCCAAGATTTGTGGGGGAGTACCCTTTAGGATTTTAAATGCAAAGCAGAGAACCTTAAATCTAATCCTCTGCTGCACAGGGAGCCAGTGGAGAGAGCGCAGAGTATTGGACACCGAGCATCGCCTAGGCAGACCTGTCACCAGTCGGGCCGCAGCGTTTTGAACCTGCTGGAGCCGCAGAAATTCTGACTGGTTTACCCCCGCCAGTAGGGAGCTGGCATAGTCCAGCCTGGACAGCACTGATGCTTGGACCACCAGCTGTCTTGTGGGTGCATCAAAGAGTTTCACAGGACCACACAGTTCCACCATTTTTACCTCAAGATGGGGCTTGCTTCCTCAGTTCATCTCAAGACTGTGTTGATGCTAGCACCACAAAGAAATGATGGAGAGATCCACACTGTGAAGAGTGCCATCTGAGCATGGTCAAGACTGGCTGCAGCATGTAGGGTTAGTGCTTATGTACTCTACTCGTTCCCCTTCATTAATAACATCCACATGTAGGTCACCAGCAACATCCGAGTGATCAAACAGCTTGAAATGAGGTGTCTGGGTAAACTGGTTGAACTGTTTATGAGCACTAAGGTCAAGGCCCTACAGAATACAGTGCACTGTGCACAACGCATGGCACACCTGCTGGTATAATGCAGTTTGGTGTGGACGCAGACCTGAATTGCTTATGATGCAATGCACCTGGTGTAGACTTTATGCACTTAGCATGTGACTCCAATGTTCACATAATTTTGCTTATGGTTTATTGGGGCAGTAAGGGTGATGAAAGAGCCTAGCCCAGATCTCACCTCTTTTGTGGCACTCCTGTGATAAGTAAAATATATTCTGAAAACATCCAGGGAATTAGTTGCAATGGAAATGCTGACGGGCAAAGGTAGAGTTGCTATGTGTTGGCGGCGTAGGTAGGATCCAGCAGTTTGAGGACTTGTTGAAAGATATATCTATATCTGGTGGACAATCAGAAAAGTATGCATCTTTGTTTACCTGTTCATTCCACCCTAGAAACATTTGAGGGGTCCAGTTCATGAATACCTCACTAGGCATGCTGACCTACATTAGCCTTGCATCTCAGGTTAACATATAGAATTGCACCAGTGTGCATGGTGGTTAAGAAACTACATTGATGTCTAATAAGTAAACTATTGTATCACAACTCGTATCCACTACATTGATGTATCTTCATGAAGAATGTAACTTATTATACTATTGAGATTTTAATAGTGCCGCAGTATAACAAATGTGTTGCCTTTGTAAAATTTGAAAATAATTTTAAAAAACTGACACCAGAATAGTGCAACTGTCAAGAGGTTTCTATCACTGAAGATTCGTTTTGAGCAGTCAGAAAGACTCTTGAACTACATAAACCCCCAGGCCAGATCGATTTTTATGAGGGTTTTATAAAACCTTCTCAGGATTACAAGCTCCACGACTAACCAAATTGTTCAAAACATTTCCAAACAAGCATTTGCAATGCAATAGGTCTCGCATTTGAGAGATTTTAAGCTATTCGCACTGTAAATGACGATACCTTTTATTCATGTGTTTAAATCCGTATTTACGCACTGCTTGCAGGTTTTCAAAACACATAAATAAAAGGCATTGTCATTTACAATGCCAATAGCTCAAACTTTTGTAAATGCGAGACCTGTTGCATTGCAATGTTTGGTGCTCTCCTGGCAGCACGATCTTCAAAGAGCCACAGCAGCCTATGCTCTCTCTGCAACATGGGTTTTAAGAGGCTGCGTAGTTTGCGCTCTCTAGGAAGTAAAAGCTTCGAGGAGCTTCAGCGGTTTGTACTCCCTGGTTGACACAAGGAGTAAGGGGCCTGTGCTCTCTAGCCCACAAGGACTTCAAGGAACTGCAGCGGTGTATGTTTTATGGGCAGAAAGGACTTCGATGAGCTGTCCAAGGCTTATGCTCCTTGATTAAAGCAGTTTCAAGGAACTGCAGCGGCCTCTGCTCCCTGATTAGCGCAAGCGTCAAGGTGCTAAAAAGGCCTGTGTTTACCACACATTAAGGGGCAGATTTACAAGCCCCTTGCCCCTCATTTACGCTGCCGTTGCGTCACTTTTGTGACGCAGCGGCGGCGCAAATCCTGCGCCATGGTGCGGGGTACTTACAACGTGACGCATCTGGGAGATGAGTCACGTTGTAAAGCCCTGCGCCACATGTAGGCGTTCCTGCGCAGGGGGGGGGGGCGTTCCAGCGCAGGAACGCCTCCTAAAAGTGGCTGAGTGAAATCTGCAAGATTTCACTCAGTCACTTTGAGGCCCATGCTGCGTCAAAACCCTGCGCCTGCCTGAAGCAGGCGTAAGGATTGACGCAGCATTAACAAGGTAGGGCCCCCCAGAGCATTGCTGGAGCTGCGTCGCGCTTGCGACGCAACTCCAGCAATGCGCCACTTTTAGGGCACTGATGCGTCACGCATTTGTGCCGTTTTGCTCCATGGTGCGCCGCATTGTAAATGCGGCGCATCCATGGTGGCGGATCTGTGGCGCACAATAACTGGCGCATCCCTGCTGATATGCAGGGATGCGCCAGTTATTGTAAATATGCCCCTAAAGGTTTACCTGTCCCCTCTAGCTATCATGGGCTCTAGAGAACTAGCTACTGCGTTATGTGTGCTTTGGACCCCAGAGCCTCAGGAAGCTGCAGCGGCCAGCGCTTCCCGAACTCCAGCTTCTTCTGTTTGCACTCTCACGGTCTTCAAGGTGCTGCACGCTCTCACTACTCGGAGAAACGGGGAGCAGAGCGGCCAGGGAAGAAACAGCGAGGCCATCACCAAGAGAACGAGGGAGAAACGTGGGGAGAACAAGACCTCGAGAAACACTCTCAGTACTAAGAGACAGAGGGCCTCATGTAGGTAGCCAAATACCGGTCGGTAACGGCCGATTTTCGGTAATTATACCGTTACCGACCGGTATTTTGGCTATTGGTATGTAGGGGGACAAGTTTTGGCTTCAGAATTTACCGAATCGGTAAAATTACCGATTCGGTAATAATACCGAATCGGTAATGTTACCGAATCGGTAACTATTCCGAATCGGTAATTTTACCGATTCGGTAAATTCCGAAGCCAAAATCGAGATGTAGGGGGAGTGTGTGGGTGTGTTTTAGAGTCGGTATTTACCACCAACTTATAGTTGGTGGTAAATAATTAATGTGTGTGTTTAAGCATTTTTACGCGCGTAGCAGTGTGCAATGTGGCATACATACATGCCCTTAGGGCATGTATGAGTGCCACATGTGCACACATGGCCGAATCAGGGGTGCAACAGGGTGTCAATGTGACACCCTGCCACCCTTTCATGTGTTCCCCCCATTACCGAATCGGTATTTACCGATTCGGTAATGAGGCATACCTTCCCATCAATGGGAAGGTATGCCTCATTACCGAATCGGTAAATACCGATTCGGTAATTACCGACTTGTAACGAATCGGTAAAAAATACCGACTCATTACCTACATACGAGTTACCACTTCTAAAATACCGATTCGGTATCGTTCGGTATTTTAGAAGTGGTAACTGGTATGCTACCTACATGAGGCCCAGAGTGAGGGTATTCAGTGAAAGACAGGTGGAAACCCTCTCCCTCTCTGTACCAAGAGACAGAGCGAGAGTAGACATAGGAGAGAGAGACCTGGGTAAACATTTTCCAGCTCAGTACCAAGAGACAGTGTGAGAGTAGCGGTGGAGAGAGAGAGACATGGGGAAACACTCTCCAGCTTGATACGAAGAGACAGTGTGGGAGTAGACAGGGGAGAGACCCTGGAAAACACTCTTCTGTCCGCCACCGTGAGACTAAGAAAGAAGTGACCAAGTGAGAGGCTAGAATCAGGAGGGATTAATTGCTTGGGAACTGTGAAACGCAGCTTCCCCATTCATTTCTGCACACAGTGCGGAACAGTGATTAATCGCTCTTTAAGTATTCTCTTGTCAAAGCACGATTTAGCATCATAAATCCCTCAAAAAGCTCAGGTTTAGATGTGCTGCCGGCCCCTGAAAAGAACCTGGACTGAGAGCCATTCGTTAACAGATTAAAACAATGTCAAGTTTATAGTAGCGCTGCGGGGAGGTGAGAACTTCTGTGCGACCAAGAACACACAGCTCGAAAGTGAACAGAACGTGCTTACTCTGCACGGTCTTCTCTCGTGTGTGCACAGTGCACGTGAATACACAGACCCACGCGCAGGCACGCACTGACATGCATGAAAATTATTAACATTTCTCCTGGCAAACTGGACACCATCTCAGAGCAGCGTGAACAAAAGAGCCACTCGCTGCCCTCCCTCGAGTCCAAGAACGCACCTGCTGTGGTCTGTACAAGTAGGTGTATTAATTACAAACGTAGAAGATTGTCTAAGTTTACAGGAAAAAAACAGGGAATGGAATTCTCAGCAATGACTGTTTAACTCTTACAGTAACCCTTGTCGGCAAAGCAGTCCGTTTCAGTTTGACATGTTTTACTTATTCTCGCATCACCTCGCGCGATGTGCTCGTTTCAGATGTTGTCTTGCTGTAGTTCAAGAAACATATGTCTCTTGTACAGCGCACACTGTGAACCGAGTCGCCTCTAAGCACCTGTGTGAGTTCAAGTTGTGGATGGCGATTCATCCCGGGCATGATTGACTGCAATGAAGCGGAGGCCAGGGCAGGATTCTCACAGTGCCCGTCAGCAGACCGTTGGAATGCACATTCAATCCTTGGCCTCTCTTCAAAGCGCACCACAAGATGGTCAGATATGTGCACATTGTAACTGTGATTCTATGGGAAACTGTGTGAAGTAGGTCCGCGGCTGTGGACAAACGGACAGCATAGAGGGAAAGCATAATGCAAGGCTTGCCTGAACATGACAGACTTCAAGTGTATCTTTAAAGTGCAGGTTTACCTGAAAGGGATCTTGGCGCTGTATAACAGAGGTTTAGTTTTACCCAAATCAATGGGACGCGTTTTTAATGGAGGAGATGGAGGCGGTGCATGCGGGAGAGTGGAAAGGCAGGTAAGAGGTAAGAATTGGCGAGAGAGACATCCAGAAGGATGTCTTCAGACTAATGTGGGGACAACAAGGGGCACCAGAGCCCAAGAGAGAGAATGCAGGGGACGGTGAGTGAAAGGAGGCGCAAGAGAGACAGGCGCTCCGAAGACCACACCCCTGCCACAGTCCGCGGGAATGTTTAATTCGGTCTCAGATATTCACAACTGAAACATTTTCACCACATTCACAACAAAATCATTGTTCTTACTCATTTCACACTGCTAATAAGCACTGGCAAAAACAAGAAGCCTGGCTTGTTTTTGGCGTACATCCGTTGCGCAGCATGTACGGATGCAATAATGGAAATGTTGACGAAGGCAACGAACACAGGCCGGGTGCCATGCTGTGAAGCCCTGGGTACTAGTGCACAGGTTTCAAGCCACGCCCACAATTACATAGGCCGCCCCTCGTGGGAAAGATTCCGACTCACGCTTATTTGGCGACGGCCCTCTTCGAGCCTCCAACCTTCTTCACTCACTTGCAGCGGTAAACAAGTCTGTAAGTGCTCGCCAGGCAGCTGCGGTTGTGACGTGGACTTTTCTCTTTATCTGCCGTCCCACTTGGACAGCCTCGCCTGCTTTCCTTCTGAAGTAAAAGGTTTCTTATCTTTATGGGGCCATGTGTTTGGCCCCATAAAGATAAGAAACCTTTTACTTCAGAAGGAAAGCAGGTGAGCCCGTCCAAGTGGGACGGGCGAAAAAGCCAAACGTAAACATCACAACAAGCTCTTTTCCAATGGCTGGCCACCGTTGAGCATAAACGGTGACGCCGGCCAATGGAAAAGAGAGGCGGGGCTTAAAGCCCTTTACAGAAAAATACCCAAAACGTTAAATCTCGCCAGCGAGACTGCGCATGTGCGCAGCCCACGCAGGCGAGACCTAAAAAGGTAGGAGTGACACCCACAATGGCAGAAGCAAACATCTCTCTAATACTCAAACAGGGAAAAGACCCCAAAGTATGCTCCCCCACTTTGCCAATTGCACTGCTAAAAGTAAATCCAAAAATATACATGAAAATGTTAGCCATGTGACTGGAGAAAATTGCCCCAGATCTTATCCACCCAGATGTGTAAGATTTCATCAAATACAGACAAACCCATGATAATATTGAGTGTGTGACACTTGTCACAGAAAAGCTTTCAACTGAATGGATTGGTGCTTTCTCCCTAGAGTAATGGAAAATAATGGTTTGAGAAGCACATTTCGTTTTGATGGCCATGGCCACCCCCTTTTGCACCGCTTTGTTCGCCATAAGTTGGCAGGGTATGCTCAGACGTGAGTCCCTTGCTCACTTTGCCTCTGGATTCAAGCAAGCCTGGCTGAAGACGACTGAAATGCCAGAAACCGGTCCTAGGAAGCTTGTTTCCGGTCCAGGGAAGGCATGGCTTGGCAGTTCGTGCTGGACTGTTCCCATGAGGCACAGGGTCAGACTGATTTGCATATGGCCATGTCTGAACTGGGGTGGCAGAGTGGGCTAAAGAACAGTGATGGATCAAACCCAGATCTGTTGACTGGGTGTGAGTGTTTGATTGGTTCTGATGCTCCGTCCATCACCACCCCCTTTTGTACCGCCATGGCAGGATATAGGGCAACCACTTTGAGAATATCTCTAAATCGTGGGGTGGCATAATCCTGAAGGAAGATAGGTAAGGGATGCCCTCTCCCATTATTTGTCCTTAGTAGAGAACTATTCACAATATGCATCAGAAAAAACACTGATATAAAGGGATTGAAATTTGACCCAAATTGCCTGTAGTAATCCTGTACTTTTACAATATGTTCCTGAGACTTGTGTATATAAGTCTGGCTTTGTATTTGTAATAAATCCATACCTAATCCCATCTTCCAACTCTGAGATTTACTGTGTTGCCAACTGGGCTACACTGTAAGTTTGAATTTGCAGTTGATCCTAACTCCTTTTTTAATACTCTGGCACCTAGAAAGTTGCATTGCAGTGAGCAAGGATGATAGAGCCCACAATACGATACGCTAACAAGACCAAGGATCATGAATCAATCAATCAGATAATTTGTAAAGCACACTACATACCCGCAAGGGTTTCAAGGCGCTGAAGGGTGGGGAGGAAAAGGGTGCTGTTGCTACTGGTCGAACAGCCAGGTCTTGAGTTGTCTCCTGAAGGTTCACACCGGATTACAGGGCACAAGGACACTCAAAGCGCTGGTGGAGCTGCAGCGGTGGGGGGGAGCGACCTACCTGGCAAGGTCAAGGGTCGCTCAGTATCACAGTGCCCTTCATCACTCTTGAGGAAATAAACAATGTGAAAAGTAGTCTGATGAATTAAGTGCCCCTGGTGGGATAGGCTACCAATTGAATTCCAAAAAGAGAATGTGGAGGAGTTGGCCCATTCCTGCTGGTGATATATAAGAGCATTTGAATGGGAGATGTTTCCCCCTTTGATACGTGAGAACATATCAATACCCTGCTCAAGCCAGACGATCCCCTCAACCATGCGATTCATATAGACCAGTATCACTAATTAACCTGGATAACACAATTTGGGCAAAATCATGGATAATAGGCTGCTGCCCCTCCTAGCAGACCTGGTCAGACCAGGCGAGTAAGGATTTATACTTGGCTGATACGGGGACCACGAGTCGTTA
Organism: Triturus cristatus; assembly: GCF_964204655.1. NCBI lineage: Eukaryota > Metazoa > Chordata > Amphibia > Caudata > Salamandridae > Triturus > Triturus cristatus. The sequence goes on along the minus strand of NC_140584.1, from coordinate 71,064,808 downwards.
TTTTGCATGGACTGTCCTACGTTTGTGTGTCTTGTTGGTGAAGACATGAGTAGTCCTTAACAGATGTCTTTTGTCTCTAATTTTACACCAAACTCTAGCCAAACCATGGGCTCAGTAAGAGAGGTGCTGGACCATCGTTTTTCTTTTCAGTTGTTGCTACTTGCATTGCTCTGGTAAAAATAGCTGTTTGGTTTTGCAAAGAGTATTAATTATAGGCAATTAAAAGTGAGACGATCGCATTTTAAAAGCTAACTCTGCCCTTTCACCTACTGGGCTGAATAACTCTTGACTGCCTCATAGAAAAAAAACATTGACAGCGCCAGTAGGTCTCACCTATGAGTGCGCTTGGCTTTGGCAATGATTTTTAGCCGTGCTGTACAGAGGCCACTGTGCAGGATGACTGAAAATAATTAAAATTGAAAAGCACTATGATGTGCCCATTGCTAATATGCTTTTTTTATTAAAAAAAAAAATGCAAGTGGCTTTGGGAGCAAGACAACACAGAAGGAGGGAAGGTGGTAGAGAAGGACATGGGTGGAGCAGAAGACAAGTAAGAGACAGTCAGGAAGTACACAGACAAATGAGCTAAGGAGGCAAAGCGGGCTGGATGGTAGAGGGAACAAAAGCTCTAACGGAAGATGGCAGGGGGCTGAGGAAGCAAGCTTGCAATGGATGATGGGGAAACAAACTGACACTGGAGGGTGGGTAGGGTGCGATGGAATAGCAAGCTGACAATGGAGGGTGGATGGGGATGGGGAACCAAGCTGACAAAGGAGGGTGATATAGTAAGCTAATAATGGATGGCGGGCAGGAGGGGATAGGCAGCAAGCGGACAACAGAGGTAAGCAGAAGTGTCTGGGGCACTAAGCTGACAACCGAAGGTGGGCAGGAGGGGATGGGGCAGCTAGCTTACAATAGAGGGTACAATGAGCTGGAGATGCAGGTGGACAACATGGACAACAAGGGGTGGCCAGAGGGGCCGGGGATGCATGCAGACAATAGAGGGTGGGTCGAATGTGCTTTGAGATGACGCTGATAACAGAAGGTTGGCAGGAGGTGATGGGACAGCAAGCTGGCAGTGCAGGATGGGCAGGAGAGTATGGGGTATCAGCTGACAATGAAGGGTGGGCAGGAAGGATGGGACAACAAGCTGTCAATGGTGGGCTGGCAGAATGTGCAGCAAACTGACAGTGAAGGGTTGGAGGGAGGGGATGGGGTAGCAAACTGTCAATGAAGGGTGGACGGCATGGGCTGGGGAGAAAACTGACAATGGAAGGTGAGTGGGAAGGGCTGAGGGGAGCAAGCAGACAACAGCAGGTGGGTGGGAGGAGCTGGGGGAGCAAATGGCTAGGGAAGTACACGGAGGGCAAACAGGAGTGGATTGGGAAGCACGCAGACAACGGTAGGAGTGAGGGAATGGGGAAACACATGGACAATGGAGGACAGGCTGGAGGGGCTGGGAAATCAAACTTACAACAGAGGGTTGGTGAGCGAGGATGCGGGAGCAAACAGAGAAGGGGTGGTGGGGAATAAAGAACAGCAAAGGAAGTGGGGAAAGAAACAGGAACATGGAGTGGCGATATGTGAACAAGGAAGACATCTGGGAATCACATGCACTCTTGTAGAGTGCCTAAACAAAAAGAAAGAGTAGTGAAGGAAAGTTGAGTAGTAGATCGACACAAGTAATGCATCCATGCTCAAAGGAAGGGACTAAAATAAAAAGTGTAAGAAAGCCTAAAGAAGCTGATGAATAAGAAGCAGGCAAATGAGAGTGACAATGAAACCAACCAATGGTAAGCAATAGTTGCACTCCAAGCCCACTGTAAGATAACAATATGTATTGCAACAGACAGCACATGCCTTATCATAAATCAGATCTAAAACTAAAGAAATGTAGGGACTACATTTTATTTTATACTTAAGAAACTTACCAATTGGCACCGTCACAGATGGTAGAATCAGCCATCCCTGGCTAGTTTTGCTTTTAACACTTTCATTATGTGTTCAAAACCCCAGATGGCAAAGTGATGTTAACTAAAATGTCACAAATGGCCAAAGGTGTTATACATGTTGTTGGACTTGGCCCTTCTGGCAGGTTCACCCCTAAACTTTTTTCGTTTACTGGTGACCTGGTGGTAGTGATTTTTGGTTTCTGCGCACTTTCCCTGTGTCCCAGAGTAAAGTGCGTGCGCACTCTGAGTGCATGTGGTGAGATAGGCCTGCCCTCCCATAGGAATGCATGGGGAATGTATGTGCCCCTGGTAGGTCCTGATGCGTGGGGTGTGCAGGGTCGAGTCTGGTATGTGTGGACTCGTGTGATGAAATGCTGCGCGATGATGTGTGCGGCGTGCATGTACCTAGTATGGAAGTGCCACTTCTAGAAGTGGGCACTTCTGTGTGCAGTGTGAAATGTGTGCCTTGTCTGGCGATTGGCTGGCTGAAGTCATGTGACGGGCTAGGGAATCCCCAGAGTCAGGAGGAGTCACCCAGTGGTGAATAGGGAGATCAGCAGCTAGATGGGTGGGAGGAGTACACCTGGGTCCTGAATAGGGCTGGGTTTTCCCCACACAATGCTGGCTCCGCCCCCTGTGGTGCGACTGATGACCCTGGCCTGCTCTCTGAATAGGGAGAGGGGCTGAGCAAAACAAAGTGCTCAGGAACCAGTTGTAACTGGTTCGCCCCTTCCCTGCACCTTGAGACAAAGGTGTTCTGTGTATAAGAAGGGGCTGTGACCCCATGAAAAATGTTCTCTTCCAGGATCCTGCCTGAGGGGGCTGCTGCTGTTGCTGGGCCAGAGGACCGCCACTTGGACTACCTCCCTGCCTGGAGGCCCAGTGAGCTGGCTCTGGGCCCAGCCTTGCCCCCTGCCTACCTTCCTAAACTTTGCTGGACTTGCCTTCTCCCCTAAGGGCCTGGAAGCGCTTTTATTTTACTTATAGCGCTAGGAGCGCTTTATTTGGTGCCCCAGCGCTTCTAGAGCGCTCCTGTGTCGCCTCAGCAGCGCCAAACTGCTCCTCCTAAACGAGGGAATCCCCGGCGTAGGGATTCCCCCTCTGGTTGCCGAGAGTTGAAGCGGGTGCCCACTCCGCATTGCCGTGGTCGTTGGCGGGTGCCCACCCCGCTTATTGGTTTTAATCTCACGGCAGGTGCCCACCCCGCCGTATATTTCCTATCGCGAGGGAGCCTACCCCTCTAACTGCCGGAAAAATCACCGCTGCAGCCCAGGCCGGGACATCCAGGAAGTCAGGCGGCCCTTGTTGGGACGTGGGCGGGACGTTAACAGGAAGCCGTCGGGAGCCTACCCCGCGCTCCTGCAGCCGGAAGAGTAAGAAGAAACAAGACGTCCGGAGCTCGGCCGGCTCCGATCCAAGTCCCGGGTCCCAGGAGGGGGCTCGGGCGAAGTACGAGAGCAGCGCGAGGCTCCCATCTGCGAGGGAAGCCCCGCACCGCCTAAGAGAGTGCTGCCAGAGATCGGAGTGAACTTACCAGCCCCCGTTCCGCTCGCCAGGTAAGCGGACACGTGTGGGTGTGTGCGACCAGTGTCCTTGAGCCCCCGAGAGGCTCCAACAAAAGGGCGCATTGTTTTAAGAGCCTGTGAGGCTCGCGAGTTCCCTGAAGTGGGACTCCAACCCCGGGGGCAGTATTCCTTGAGCGCGTGGCACGCTCCAACGACGGGGGCATTCCAGTAGAGATCAGAGCGGCCCTGGAAGGCAGCGGGCCGCTCCAACGTTGATCCCCACATTTATTCCGAGCCCACGAGGCTCCCACGCTTTTGGGGGCATATTTGTTTTAGAGCACGCGTGCGCTCCAACGAGGGCATACATTTGTCTAGAGTCCAGAGGGACTCAAAAGGGGCCATATTTGTTCTAGAGCCTAGAAGGCTCCAACGACGGGGGCACATTGTTCTTGAGCCACGAAGGCTCTAGGGGGCATTTCATTTGTCTAGAGTCCAGGAGAGGCTCCAACAACTGCTATATTTGTTTTACAAGGCACAGTGGTGCCCACGCTCAGTCCCCACAGCTGCCCAGCACTTAGTGGGCAGCTGCCACGTTTAGGTTGTGCCCCTGTGCGCATTGGCCTGCGCAGTCCAGCCCTGACTTTGTGGACGAAGGGCGTTTGAGCCCCTGAAAGGCCAGGTTGGCCTGGGGACAGTTGTGCTGTGTTGTGCCCTCACCTAGGGTACCTGGTGATTTTTTTACATATGTACTTTTGCGCCTGCGCAAACGCTTTACACATTGCCTCCGGGATAAGCCTGACTGCTCGTGCCAAGCTACCAAGGGGGTGAGCAGGGGTTATCTTTGGCGTGTACCTTCCTTGCCCTGACTAGAGTGGTGGTTTCTGCCTGGGTTTGGCGCAAGCCTTAGCCAGCCAGAAATCGCATTTCTAACACGTCATGGAGCCACTTGTTAGCTATTATTTTTAAATTGTACGAAGTATTCTGGCCCAGTTAAAGCTTCTTGTTCTAAAGGTAAATCGAAAATTTCTATATGTGAAACTTTGCTCACATATTTTGTGGGTGTTTTCTCTTTCATTCACCGCATGCATTAAAACAAGCATTGGCAATGTAAACTGTTTTGTATTTTGTAGAGAAGAAAGTTTTATGTTGAGCTTCACAACTCAACAGAAGTACAACATGGACAGCTGCAGTGAAACTTTCCTAGAAAAAGAGTAAGTAAATGACAGGTGGCAGGAGCAGGAGGAACATCACAGTATTCACTCTCACTTTTAGTACCGGTACAACATAGGTAGCTATCAAATTAAAGAAGGAGCAAGGAGAATTAAAGAAATAATGTATGCTCTCTGTGAACAGACATAAAATACTAGCATTACAAAACCCATTGTATAAACATCCAAAACACCTTATGGAATTAGAAAACAATCATGGAAACATATAGGATGATGAAACCTTACCTACTTAGCATGGTTTACATCTGGCACTGGGAAATATCAAGATTCCTATTGTTCACTAGCTGTACAGTTATCTACTTGACATTTTCTTAGTATAGGTGAGGCTGTGTCCTTTATGTCAACATTTACATTTTTCCTATTTTTAACTGTTAGACCTGTATTTACATTATGTGGGTCAGCTAAAGAACAGGCACAGCATGGCAGTAGGAAAGTAAGCTTCCCTCTCCCACAGAAAGCAGCAACTGCAATCTTCCATCTCTGCAGAACAGATCCAGCTGCGCAGACTAGTGCAAGCTTTCACCGCACACAGAACATGTACACTTAAGGCATGGCTGACATGTAGGTCATACATGGATCTCTGGAGTGGATGCTTAACTCACTGAAAGGAATATATAGGCAGAGGAGTAATTGAATTGCGAGTTCTTACACCAGTCTCACTTTGGTGATATTGTATGTCAGCATCCTGAAAGCCCAGCTCTATCATGCAGAGACCTGCTGCTTTTGTTGATTCCTTGATTTTCCACATATTGACAAGGAGCCACTGCTTTTAGGTCATTGCTATTAGGAGCAGCCCGGCCACAGTCTTTGAAACTATGACACACTTACCAAGCTCTTTGTAAAGGTTTTGAATGTGTGCTCTCACCAGGCACTGTTGTTTAACAAAATAGTGGTCTGGTGAGGTCAAGGATCCTCAGGTAGCGAGGCTACAATTGTTAAGTTTGAGAATAATTCAATTGAGTTCATTGATATATTGAACCAAAGGCGGATCCAGTTCAGAATTATATGCAAGGACACAGAAATTTAGAGGAAGGCATCACATTTTATTTCACATCATAAAATGGAGTAGCTTCCGTTTCTGTCATTTTTGCAATTCAAGAGTATACATTATATACAGTGCTCACACATACATAAGTGAGGGTGCGTGAAGTGAAGTGTTTAGTGACAATAAAAAACTTTACATCGCATTGAAAAACAGATCAAAAGAACCCAAGTAGTTTAGACAGTTTAAGGGAACTTTGAAATTGCAGTCGACGGCGTTTCGATCTTAATAATTCAAGATCATCATCAGGACAGTGTAAAATGCGAGCACGTAGGATCTAAAATAATGGAATGTAGTCAATTGATAAAGTTATGTGTCCTAAGAGTATGACTTGATAAACACTGACGTTGCGGTGAATTAGTAGTTTGTTGTAATAGTAGCGCGGTATTGTTAATCCTAAAGGTTAAAGGAAACAAAGCATCGAAGCAATTAATGTGATGCTAGGGCAAGTGGAATAGAATTCAAGGCAGAGCATTCCTATCAATGCGGCGCTGGTGAAGGTGGAGGTCGTCAGTTAAGGTGCCTTGTATACGCTGTACTGTACGGAAGTCTAGTAGCGGGCGGATAGGACTTAGTGTGTTTATGAGTTACACCTGGTATTAAGGAAAGGCGTGCAAGTTGAGACGTTGCGCCATGCGTGAAATTTACAGCGTTATTCCTAAAAGCCAAAGGAACGAAGCATAGAAGCAGTTAATGTGATGCTACGGCGATAGGAAAAATTAAAATTCAAGGCGGAACATTCCTATCAATACGGCGCCGGTGAAGGTGAAGATCGTCAGTTAAGGTGCTTTGTATAAGTTGAGTAGCGGGAGGATAGGTTTGGTTAAGAGGTGCACCTGGTTTGCAGTTGAGGCGTGCAAGGTGAGATGTCGCGCTATGCATGAAGATTAATTAAGGCGGCAATCCATGGTAAGGACAAGGGGACTTACTACGTGAATAATACCAAGGATAAGGTCCGAAGAATCAGGCTTAATTGGCCGAGGGATCCTAAACGGGAGGCAAGAGCCCGTGTTGAGGAAAAGACACATAGGTAGATTCAAGAGTCCCGGTATTGCTAAGGGCGAAAAAAAGAAAAATTGAGAGGGTGAAGGAACCGCAGCATGGGCGGCGTGTCCGCAGGAGTCTAACTTACTTGGAGGAATGATTTATCCAGAGTGAGCAAATCCCGGACTGAGACGCGCTGGCAATAGTCCGTAGCGTGTGATGTGTGTAAACGCGGAGCATGCTAATGAAGCCTAAGGAGTGGATTTGCACATGTGTGGCCCATAGGCATGGTGCATCAACCTTGTAGCCTGAGCGGGGTCAGGGGCAGCCATGTTGGTTGAGAGATGCAAAAACGAATGATGCAGCTTTGAGAATATACGGAATAGCTGCAGTTATGTAGGGCTGGCATGAGAAGGAAAATTCTATCTGAATTAAACGAAATGCAGGGTTGACCAGTCATAGCAATATGGATACACAGATAGCCGCTTGTATACAACACGTTGATGTAATGTTAATTCAAGAAATTAGAAAAGGTTAAATAATTAACGCAAAATTGTATGAACGTCATAGTAGATGGTACAGTGAGCATGAGAGCTGGAGACTCTATTGACACGCGCATGGAGTAAAATTCAGCATAGAGAATAGTAGTTTACAGAATCATATTCCACTCATCAATAGTATTCAGGCCATGTTCGATCAAACGACAGTTGAACATCCATTTACATTCCAGTCTGTTTAGAATGAGGTTGGGGTCGCCACCTCTGTTGTTGGGATGAAGCATGTCAATCACTAGCCATTTGATATCCTGTTCAGTATGTCCTTTTTCAATGTAGTGGTCCACCAAAGGGGCTGTTGTAACTTGGCAGCGAATTCTGCTTCTGTGTTGTCCAATTCTGGCTTTGATTTTTTGTGTTGTCTGGCCTATATACTTCAGGTTACATGGACATTGGATGCAATAAATTACATTTGTCGAATTACAGTTAGAAAAGAAATTCATATTATGCATGCCAGTGTCGTATTGAAATACTTTGGTGTTAGTTGTGAAAGGGCATGCAGCACAGTTACCACATTTAAAATGGCCTATAACAGGAGGCAATCCAAAAAAAGACTGACTTCTAATGTTTTTGAGTATAGGTCTTTGGGCCCTAACCAGATGGTCTTTGATGTTGCGGCCCCTCCTAAAGGAAAAAAGGGGGGCTTCTTTAGTGATGTTTATCGATGTCAGAAGTGGCCAGTGTTTTTTAACTACTTTGGTTATGTTGTTGGTAGCGGGGCAATAGGTGGTAACACAAGTAATCCTTGATAGGACTTTTTTGGGTTTGGGTTCCAGGAGTGTTTCCCTGTGGGAGTACCACGCTCTTTTCATAGCTCTCTTGACTAGGCGTCTAGGGTAACCTCTGTTGAGTAGTTTATCACACAATATGTTGGCTTCCTTAAAGTAGTCATCTTTAAGTTTGCAATTCCTTCTGATTCATAGGAATTGTCCAAAGGGGAGTCCATCCCTAAGTGCTCTGGGATGTGCACTTCTATAATGTAGTAGGGTATTGCGTTCGGTGGTCTTTCTGTAAAGGGTGGTGTATAAGGTACCTTCAGAGTGAATAACAGTAACATCTAGGTAATTTATAGAGTAGTTACTAGAACCATGTGTGAATTTAAGATCCGGCTGGCAGTTGTTGAGCCAGAGACAGAACTCGTCAAGTTCCAAGTTGGAGCCATGCCAGATCATAAACACGTCGTCGATGTATCGATGCCAGCTTTTAATTCTGTTGCGATGTGGGTTGAGTTCATTTAGGATGAATACCCTTTCTATTTCATCGACGTACAGTATTGCAAAATTCGGTGCAAAAATTGCGCCCATAGAAGTGCCCTTCCTTTGTTTATAATATTGCTCATTAAAAAGAAAATAGTTTTCAGAGAGAGCTATTTGGAGAAGGGAAATGATGAATTCAGTGGGTACCTTGTGTGGACGAGGTCTGTTATTGAGGTGTTTTTCAATGACTTCCCTGCCTTTGTCTTGTGGAATGTTTGTGTAAAGTGACTCGATGTCCAAGGTGACCAAGAGTTCGCAAGATGGGTCAAAGGTCTCTTTTTCTACTATGTTGATAAAGTGTGTTGTATCCTTAACATAGGCAATTGTATTCATAACAATGTCTTGAATGAAGAAATTGACATATCTCCCTAGGGGTTCCAAAATGGAATCACATCCCGAGAGGATCGGTCTGCCTGGAGGATTACTGGGATCTTTGTGCACCTTTGGCAGTGTGTAAAGTACTGGAGTTCTAGGGTTTTTGTTATTCAAGAATAGAAACTCATTGTGGCTGATGTAACCTGCCTCTTCTGCGGCCTTAGTTGATGTTTGTATTAGATCTTTCATGCCATTGAGAGGGTTGTTATTCAATTGTTCATAATGGGTAGTATTGTTTAGCTGCCGCATGATTTCTTTGTCATTATTGGACTTATCTTGGATCATAATCCCGCCACCCTTGTCACATGGTTTAATGACAATGTTTTCTGTATTTTTGAGATGGAGAAGGCTTTTTTTCACTTCCATGCTTATATTGTATGGGACAAATTTAGGTTGGTTTCTTAGTTTGTCCAAATCTTTCAGAACAAGATGCTCAAATGATAGAACCTCAGGTGGTAGTGCTCCCGTAGGTGGATTGAAGGTGGATATAGGTCATAAGCCCGTAGTATCCCAATTGGGGGCAGCATCTCTATTAAGAAAAAAGGCCTGTAATCTAATTCTTCTAAAGAATTGGAAAATTTCAGTCTGTGTCTTAAACCAGTCAGTTTTTTCAGTTAGTACATAAGAGAGTCTCTTACTAAGGAGGGAGATTTCAGTAGTAGCTAACTGATGGCTGGAGAGGTTAAAGATTGGGATTTCTTCAGTAGGTTGTCTAAGAGGAATATTCTCAATAAGGGGTTCGTTTAAAAACTGGTAGCCCCATTGGTAAAATTTCCGTCGTGTCTGACGTTCCCCTGGTTGGAAATTGTATCTCTGTTTGTTCCCCCCTCTCTCTGGTTGGAAGTGCTGGCCTCTCCCTAAAAAATTGGGAGTATTGGGGGCTGAGCTCGGTCCTGCACTTTGGTCAGATGAATCGGAGTCTGCAGAGGAGTCAGAGAATGTGACTGGTTGTTTATTTTTGAATCTACCCCAAGTACCTGCCTGTTGTCTTTGTGGGAATTGTGGCTGAGTAAAGTAATACTCCCTAAGGCATGGGTATGTTTTCTCTTTACTATCATTTTTGATATCCTTCGTCACTTTGGTTGCTTTCTTGTGGTGTTCAAATTTGTAAAAGTCAGAGATAGTTTTGTCTAGTTTTTCAAGAACTGATTAAGCGTCTTCTAGGCTGTGTAGTTCAAGAATAGCTTTCTCAAGTAGTAATATTTCTTCAAGTATTTTTTTGCTTTGTTCAAGGGCAGTATCTATACCAAGGACCATCCAATGGCGTGAGCATGTTGTCCCTATGTGTGCAAAGCCGTTTTTGAATTCGGGGTCCTGTAGGAAGATGGCACTGTGCAGTCACAGCTTTGGATCTGCAACGGTTCAAAAACGTGAGGGTGCCAGTGGTTTGAAACATTGTAACTCCTCTTTCAAGAGAGAGCGGCGACTGCTGCTTGGGTCCTAAGAGACAACTGAAGAGGAAGAATGGGAAGGTCGGAAGAGCCTGCTTCTTCCTCTCTCCAACATGACCCCCTCAATAGGAACTGGAGCAAGGCATGGTAGGTGGGGTTCAGAGAGGGGCACGCACCTCTCCCTCTGGAGACATGCAAGCAGATACCCTATTCACACCAGAAAACAGAGCAAGATCTTCTGAAATATGCACCCCTTCCTCAGAAAATGTGCAACTGAGGGAAGACAAAAGTTCATTACCATTTATAGGCAAGTTTCCTCTTTTCCAAAATGTTGTGAGTGTTTCCACCGCACCTCGATGGGCTTTCCAATCCCAGAGAAACAAATCGTTTTCTCTTCAGCCTGTTTTATTTCAATGAGCTAACACCACCAAACTACTTAATAATTAGATATAACGTTGCCTGTTTTAATGATGATTTAGGTTACGCTTCTGATGTATGGCATTGACTTCTGTTATATGATACGTGTTTTCAAAAGCAGAGCTCATCTATGTTTCATGGCGTAATTAAGCTAAATAGAAAGCCGTGTGTATCTGCATAGCGATGCCCCATTGTTTATTGTGTAGCTCTAAAATATTTTATATGCCTGATGCCCATAATCCTCAAATAAAAAAATAACAACTAACAGGAGTACAGCCCGTTAACCCAGGTGAGACCGGGCATAGTATGAAACAAAAAACAATGTCTCAACTGGATAGTTTTTTAGAGAGGACAATTTACAAGCAGTGAATTCAATCACATGTGGGGAGGGGAACAAAGGAGGGGAGACCACAGCATCGGGGTGAGGTAAAGAAAGTCAAATTTATATAGTTCTGTAAGTAGTTGAGAAGCACTACAGTACATATATTTATACAATGACCATAACACACAAGGTGGGCACTGGGCGTGCTAGTGAGAAGTGGACGGCGCAGTGACACAAGGGTGCGAAAAAACTGCGTGAACGGCGAATTAGAAGAAAATTTAAAGTGGTCAAAAGAACAATGCAGGTATATATACAAATTGTCTGTACAAGAATATTCAGGAAATTGAATTAACCACAAAAGCGCCTGAGTTCTAGGCTGTGTAGTCGACGGCGTTTCAACCTGGATGATTTCAGGTCATCATCAGGACAATAGGACATTAATTTGAGGTAGTGCTTCTATGGAGAAAAGGGGAGAAGGGGGTGGTCAGAAACACTATCCAGTTGAGAAATAGTTTTTTGTTGCATAATCCTCAAATGGCTAGTGAATGAAGAAAATCTCCTTAAACATTGCAGTGTGGACAAAAGCTGTATTGTTAAGTGGATGGGTCAATGGATGGTTGCATTATTTGGGAAGATGGATAGATGGTTGATGTAGAGAGTAGTGATGAGTGAAGAGGGTGTAGATGGATGGATTGAAGAGTGTGAGGATGAATGAAGAGGGTGTAGATGGTGGACGGGTGATAGTTTTTGAATTAAGATGGTGGAAATGAATGGGAGGAGAGTGTGGGAATATATCAAGGTGTAGTTGGTGGATGATTGCACCCTGTCGAGATGAATGAAGATGATGTGGAAGGACAAAGAGTGTGGGGATGAATAAAGATGGTATGGATGATTAAATGGATGGATGGATGGATGAAGAGAGTGTGGGTGAATGTAAATGGGAGGATGTTTTACTGGATGGATCTGGTTGGCTAAATAAATAGATGGCTTTATAGATGAAGCTTTGAGGGCACATGAATGGGTGTTTGGATAAATTAATGGCTCTTCGTGGTTGCTTTGATGAACTGATGGTTATATGGATGTTAGGATGGATAGATATGAACACTCTCTGATGTGTATTGTCCACATTCTGAACAATATAGTGTTGCCTTCTCTCCTGAGTATTACATCAAGTGCAGTTTGCTGTTTTTTCCAGAGGCAAAATGGTTCTGACTAGGTCGTTGACATAAAGAAGCTGCTACTACCCACATAGATACCAGGAATGTATGTGAGAAACACTAGAGGTAGGTGTATACTCTTAGATACATTGACGATCACTGTGCTCTCTAGACTTCTCTTGGTGCAATCCAAGTGAGTATCTGACAATCCTTAGATCTTGTCAGTGGTAAGGATATATTATGCTACCACTCCATCAGAGGGGTTGTTTGCCTAGTGCTGTACTAGCCATACAGACCACTTCCCTTCCTATTTAAGGGCTCCTGTACACGATTCATCAGCCTTCCCAGCTGCATCAGATAAGAAGGCAGACTTTGGGTAAACCTCTTTCAGTATTTTAAGGCCTGAAAACATGTTTTTAAAAATCTCAGATCATCAAAGCCTTCCTATTGGAGCACGAGCTGACACAAGTTGCGAAAGTCCAACCCATAACAAGGGTGATACTCTGGACCTCATCATCTCCAAAGGAAAAACCATCTCAACAGATGCCATTATCCCCCCTTGTGATTTGTCTGACCATTACTGCATCTTCTTCCTAATTAACAAGGAGGTATCACCGAAGAGGGTCCAACCCAAGAAAATGAAACAATGAAAAAGGAACCTTAGGAATATTAACTCTATGGCTGTAGCAACCCGCTGTAGAAAAGCCTTGACTCCCCAATCCGACATGTCAATTGTGCATATCCTCATGGACTTCTATAAAACCACCAATTGCTGGCATCCTGGGCGAAATAGCCCCTCTACAACTAAAAGGTGGCTCTGTAAAAATCTCCAAACCTTGGTTCAACAACAACCTAAACTCTGAATGCTGCAACCTAAGTTCAGCTGAAAGAACCTGGAGATCAGTATCCTCCACTGAACATCTAATTCACCTTAATTCGGCCAGGAAAACCTATAACAAAAAAATCTGAATTGCAAAAGCTGACTTCTTCCGAACACAACTCAACCAAGCCAAAAACTGCTCCAAGAAACTGTTAGAAATTGTTAACCAATTGAGCAAGATACCCACCAGCTCTGACCTTGATGATGGCCTTCCATCTTGCAATGCGTTAGTGCCCTTCTTCACTGAGAAGACGAAGATCATCAGTATCGACCTGGAAGCAAAGAGGGCTATTCTCCCATCAGCAGGGAGGGATGATCCAGCTCACCTTGAGAGGCTTAGCCCCTCCAATACTGGCACCAAGAACAATGCCTCTTGGTTCTCCTTTACCCCCCTCAGCGAAAGAGAACTTTACAACAGTCTGCAGGTGATCAACCCATCAAATCATTTCACTGACCCGCTACCACCACCCATCTTCAAAGTAATCAAGAATACCAAAGTCAAAGACCAGCTTTGTTCGATTGTTGTACAATACAATCATAAAAGCATTACAAAACCATAATTACAATAGAAATCTTATATTTACAATTTTAATTCATTATTAATACCCATCATAGTAAACAATTAGGTACAAATAAAATAAAATCGTAGCACGTGAGATGCATTTAAAATATGACAAGAAGACGCTGCGTAAATCAGTTAATTAACAATAGATTTTCTGAAGCTAACCACTTTTTAAAAAAACATTGCAACTCTCCATATCACATGCACGTTATCCAAAGTCTGTAGGGCAATGAACGCTGGGCGGCACTGGCTGATCCCCATAGATTTCAAAATAGGGAGAATCCACACATGCCTTATGTGACAATAAAATCTACAGAAAAACAACATGAATAGTAGATTGTTTGGAAGAAGTGTCACAGGGACACAAATTCATTTTTCGTGACTAGTCATTCATAGTGGGAAAGCTTACAATTCTATGCAATATTCCCAACCTGAATCTTGTTAATAGAAATCTATCATAACCTCCAGGTACAATTGTTAAATATGGCTGAATGCTAAAAACACTTAAAATAAGTTGATTTTCTTGTACAGTGGATTTCAGAATTTCTGTAGTCAGCCATGACAAGTCCATCATCATTAGGCCTTCCTTTTTTAGATCTTTCCTACGTACCTCTCGCATGGTAGTTGGTTCCGTAAAATACTCTGGGTGGCCTAGATTCTGCATAAAATCACGGACATATCTGACTCAAGGAATCATTAAGACCTTTTCCATCTTCAAAATATCAGTTAAGATATCCCTATTTAATTTAGTCTCCTCCTTGGTCCATACCCGATGCCATAAAAGACCCGGCTCAAGTTTTATAAGATCTGACAAATGTGATAGGCCCAGTTCTGCATGGCAAACAAATGACGAGGTGCTTCTAGGTACTGATAAAATGTATCTCAAGAAATTGTTTTCCACAATCTGAAATGGTTGAGTATTTGCCAGACCCCACACCCCTGCTCCATACATTGCCGTCAGGATACTTTGGCTTGATAAATCCGCAAAAGCTCCACAGGGGATTTCTTCCTAGTTTTTTTGAGAACTAGGCAAGGTCGGTACAGGTTCTTAGGAAGGCTAACTTTTTTGATAAGACGGCCTGAGTCCACAGGTCACCCTCATGGAATAATATTCCTAGATACAAAAATGTCTTGGTTGCCTCTATTTTTTTGCCATCCATGCACATATCCCGACACTTTCGACTCCCTCTGCCACGTCTCATTGTGAACGTCTTGGAGGTGTTCACCAAGAGTCCTAAATTACTCATAAAATCTTTAAAACCTTTTGTAAACCTATTTGTGTCCGTGACATTAGCACCGCGTCATCGGCATAGAGAAGGGCAGGTATCGGGCGCCCATTTACCTGAGGGTAATCGTTCTGTTCCTTAACCAATGCTACTTCCAGACCATTTATATAAAGATTAAAAAGAAAGGGGGCCAAGATACAACCTTGCCTGACCCCCCTTCGGATTGGAATCGGGGCGGTACAACCACCGGTGATGCTAAATCGTACTCTCGTCCTAGCATTACAATAAAAACGTCTCAGAAAATGGATGATATGTGGATCTACACTGATCTTATCTAAAATCTCCCAGAGTTTAGCGTGCCTAACTGAAACAAATGCAGCGGTGAGATCCACAAAAGCTAAGAACAATCTTCCTTCTTTTACCCGTGTGTATTTACCCATCAATAGGGCAAAATTTAAGCTCTGTTCTGTGGTTCCCACACCTTCTCTGAACCCAAATTGAAGATCTGAAAGAACATTGTTGTCCTGTGCCCACACATTTAAATGTGCTAAAATTATGCGACCCACTACTTTGGTCAGTGAGTCCATTAACGAAATTGGTCTTTACCATCCAGGCTCCTGACGGTTACCTTTTTTAAAAATGGGGACGATAATGGAGTCTACCCAGGTAGGCAAAAAATATACTGAACAACTTGCATTAACTAACTGTGTAACTACTGGTCCCCATAAATCCATATTTGATTTGAATAGATCTGCTGGGACATTGTCAGGTCCTGAGGCTTTTCCTCCCAATGTAACCGAAATGGCCCTTATCACCTCCTCTAGTGTAAATTGGCGGTCGGAGTATTGGTTATTATGGGCTGACAAAGTTTCATATAAGTTATTATTAGAGTTGCCCTCCCCATTAAAGACCTTGGTAAAATGTTGGATCCACTGTTCCTCAGTAATAGCAATCTCTAATGTCGGACCCACTTCCGACTTTAGAAAATGAGCTCTGACCGCTTTCCAGAAAGCGCTACTATCACGGTTTAAGGCAGCCGTATGAAGCGAGTCCCACGCTTTGTTTCCCAGGGTTATTTTCCTTTCTTTAATTGCTGATTTATACATCCCTCTAGCATGTCTTATTATATTCTGGTTTTTAGGGATAGTATGGAGAGCATTGTTTAAGTTTGAGTAAGCTTTGGTACACTTCGAGTTGAACCAACCAGATGAATTAACTGTACTTGATTTCTGTACATGCAATACCTCCCTCACCGAACTGGATATGAATGAAAAGGAACCCAGGATATTCGTGGGAGTTGATGTCTCTCTCAAACAGACTTCAAGTGCGTTTTTGCAGTTATCTACCACCTGTTTGATAACACATTTGGGATCAACCATAGACCATTTCAACATATAACCATTGTGCTTATCAAGAACAATTGAATCTAAAATCTGGTCACATTTATTACTATTAGTTGGATGATTCAACCACAAAGTGACTGTCAGACATAGTGGAAAATGGTCACTCAAGGAAATATCATCAATGAGAAAAGAAAGGATTCTCGAAGCATAGTTATTTGACATAAGTATAAAATCTATAGTAGAGCACAGGCCACTACCATTAAAAGTATGGCCCATAGTAACAGGATTTGGGCACATATCATTTACAAAGCCGAAATCTAAAAGACACAACATCTCGTTAAATATCTCCCTCTGATTAGAATGACAGAAATGGGTAGTGCTAAATCCCTCTTCAGCTTCACGGCCACAGATATTACTTTCAGAATGCGAGCATAAAACACAATTAAAATCCCCACCCAAAATAACAACTGTTTCTTTGGCAGAATTTCCCCATAAGGATTGTACATCACTGCATAGCTTCTTAATACCATGATCAATGCTAAGTGATGGGATATTATTATAAAAGTTAATCAAAATCAAACGTTGCTTACTGTCTAGTTCAATCTTGATTAGCTGAAAGTAGATGTCCTCTATATAAAGATCCGCCTGAACGTTTAAACTATTGGATTTATAAGTACAGAGCCCACCTTTAGGTCTTCCTCTGTGTCCGTCAATTGCGCTAGTATGTAAGGTTTTAAACCCATTGATGTGGATTGCATCTCTAGCCCATGTCTCTTGGAGACAAAGGAGATCTTGATTTAATAGGAACTCACACCAAATGGGCTCACTCAACTTTGAGCGCAAGCCAGCAATGTTCCAAGACACCAAATTACAAAGGACTTTCTTGTTAATGACGTGTGGACAGTTGCACATTGTGGGTGCTTATTTACGTAGTGAAGATTATAACATTTTCTTCTCCATGGTCTGTATCACACATAACTTAACTATGTTGCACAACTATCTTGTTGTATTATGTATACTCTTGCACTACCTATCCAAATTGTAAAGTGCTCTGATACCCACCTGGGTCAATTTTGCGCTATATAAAACTTTCAAATAAAATAAATACAAATAAATCAAAGAGGAAGTGAAAGGCAACCACAGAGTGCTTTGTCCAAAAAATATTACTGATTACACTGGCTGCCAAAATTATAATCCAGCAGCCAATCTAGCTCCCTTTATATGTTCCTGATGTAGGTTGACCACTTGTCCACTACTCCGAGGCAGTGCCCTTGTTCTCAGTGAAGTACTGGTCAAGGTGATCCCCCACTGCTCCTCAGAGGCCTGGGTCCTTCAGCGCCTCCACATTGAGGAGCAACATGGGTATACATGTGCGCGGTGGGCCCCATGAGAGCATGAGTTTGAGAGGATTGTGATATGACAGTGGGCATCCCAGCTACTCCACACCCTTCACCCTCTGTCCCGCCTCACCATTACAGTAAAACAAGTCAATCCTGGTGTGTAGGTCGTCTAAGCCAGAGTAGAAGGAAAATACTCCATTCACTAAGTGGTATGACTGCCAGTGCTCAGCTACTGGGTATGTGTGGCCCATTGACATAAGGCTCTAGAGGCCGCCACTGTGTAGGTGTACCATAAGGGAGGAGTCGATCTGTTGAGCAGTGTTGAACACCCAGTTGAATTTGTCTCCCCATTGGTAGGGTGCCATGGAATACCACAGCAAAGCTCGAGTCTGGCTCTACAGAAGAGAATCCAGTCCCGTACTTCTGACATAACCTGCCACCAGCATTAACAGAGTGCAATTTAATGTGCCCTCTACTACAACATATCTGCATTCTTGAATTTCCAATGAATGACTAAGTGTTTTCGTATTCCACATGTTATTCATATCAAGACTCCCATAGAGTACTTCAAGTAGGACGTGTCTATAACTGTACCTCTACATCTCTTATAGAGTTTTATGAGCTCTTGGATAAGGAGTAGAGTTTCCTGGAGACAGGCTAAACCATACAAAAAAAGTTCCAAGTGAGAAAGTTGTGATTATTTGATATCATCTAATGCGCCAGTGCCTACAATTGTTACCTGGGGGGATAGTTTCAGGGTCCCACATGGCACATCTTGGCCCCGGGCAATCTCATTTATGTGTCCATAGAGTGCTAACCCAACAACCATGTAAAAACAATGACTTCTAAGCAAACAATGTCCCAACTGTCATCCCAGGCTACTCAGTCAACGTAACATTATCAATTTGTGAGTGTTCTTCTCCGTTGCGGAGATCCAGTGGGATGCCTAACCCTCTGTGTATGTAATCTGTAAGATGTCTGAACTTCCTACGCATGAGCTTTGAGTCCTTCCCAAGCACAGGGCACTGCACGTCACACCTCCTCCGATGCACCACCAGTTGGCTTTATATGAGGGTGATGGATTGGATTGACGTTGGTCCCCTTTGCTGGTATGATGCAATATCTGGGGATAAACCATTCTCCACTTACTTATTGGGCCCAGAGGGCAGGGGACCAGAGCCACTAATGGAGACAGCATGGAGTTCCAGTTCTGCCACTGTTCCCTGGCTGCCTTTTGTGGGGCAACACCGCCATGCTCTATTCTTCCGGCATTTGGGGTGTTTTACAGTCTATCCATCATCTGTCTTTTGAGTGGTGGGGATTCAGAAATCCCTTTCACCTCCAGACACTCCCAAGCTTCTCGTGGTGTTGCACAAAAACGTGTTGCCCTGTCAGATATATTTTTCAAATTTGCCATGAATATTAAAGTGTATCGGAGATTCAGTTGTCGGAGATCGGCCTTGACTGTGAGGAAGGATTCACACTGTTTTTGCACCTTTGCGGTTTAGCCTGGAAAAATATTGGCACATCGGTTAGCAATGGTATAGGGGCTCCTAGCTCTGGCAGCATGGAAAATGTGATCTCTATCTCTATAAATGAACAATTGGGCCACCTCTAGTTGAGTTGGGGAGCCCGGTGGAGGTGGTCTGCTTATGTGCCCTTTCCACAGCAAAGACTGTTGAGAATCTCCCTTCCAGAACGGTGGTGACCAATATATTTTCCAAAAACGAGTCCATGCTGAACTTTCCTTGTCCACTAGGAGGCCTCCTATCCTTATGATGTTTTGTTGGGAGCCCCCTTCAGCATTGTCCGCATCGAAACCTCTTGTAGCACACGGATTGTTTGTGCCAATTTTTGTTACTATTGGTTAGAGCGCAGCGACAGTCTGCCTGATCTTCCTGCTTCTTATGGCATGCATGAAGTAGTCCCATATTTAGTGTCAGGGCATCTAATTTGGGCTATAGGGCTGCCTGCAAGTCTTGTACCACCCGGAGAAGGATGCCAAATCTGTTTGTGTGCTCCTGGAAGGTATTTTTGACCATACTGCCAGGTCCAGATTTGTCATGGCTCCATTTACCTCATGGAGCCCTGAGAGGACCACATGTTTGGGGCCTTTTGCTCTCATTATTGGCCCCTGAGCAGTGTGAAGGGGAAAATGTCTGCCTTTCCCCCACTAGCAGTGGCAGTAATTATTTAGGGGGTTCCCAGGCCCTGATTTTCGTAACACTCTGTTTGTCTGTGTTTTCGGGGGTAAGGCAGGGGGAGGGAGGGCACAGCCAGTACGATCTACTATGTGCCTCTTTCACAGGTCCCCAGTGATCCTCATTTACCGGGCCCTATTGACAGCCACAGTCACCTGGTCTGTAAGTGGGTCCTTAACGGAGACTTGGATATCAAAATTGAAGTTTCTCTCTTTAGTTTTCATGTGTAGCCTTAAACTTAATCTCCATTGCCTTTCTTGGGTCCTCTGGGCTCCACATGGGGGATATGAACCCTCAATGAGGGGGTCTTTGTGTCCCAGCAGCCTCTTGGCTGAAAGTGTGGCCAAAGCATAGGAGTAGGTGAGCCCTTACACCTGATTCCAATCAGGCCTCACCTCATTGTAAGTGCTGGCATATTGTAGTTTACTAGGCAGGTGCAGTGGACTTCCTTTCTTGTTGGCGATGCTTTTGCCTTACTCCGTCTACACAGCGAAGGCTGCCCGGCCCATTGTTTCTGGTCACCATTATACGCATGGTACAGGAGAATGTTGCCATCCTGATCTTTGACTATGTTTCCCCCACCTCCTCACTGCTCCAGAAGTGTGCCACTCACACCTAGGCCACTGCCACCTGTGGTGATGGGGCCTCTCGAGCAGATATTGATCTCTCGGAGTCCAGATGCCTCAGCCCGTCCCATTGAAGATGAGTGCTCTAATTTAATTTAATTTAAAACACTTGTAGAGCGCAGCATACACCTAGCGGTTTCTTGGCGCTGAGGGTTCATTGGCTGAGGGAAGGAAGACCGGGGCGATAGTTTTTAAGCGGGGAAAGCCTGGCTGAATAAGAAGGTTTTTAAGTCTCTGCGGAAAGGAAGGTATTGGGTTGCGGAGCGGAGATTGTCAGGGAGGGAGTTCCAGAAGGAAGGGGCCAGAGTGGAAAAGTTGGACCCGCCCCACTTTTTGCGCGAAAAGCGGGGGATCTGGAGAAGAGACTTGGAGGAGGACCGGAGATTTCTAGCGGGGACGTAGGGTTTGATGAGTGAGGTGATGAAAGCAGGGGCAGTGCCCTGACGGGCCTGAAAGACCATGCACCCGATTTTGAAAAGGGAACGTTGTTTCACAGGGAGCCAATGGAGTTTTTTCAGGAGGGGAGTGGTGTGGTGATAACGTGGAAGGCCAAATATCAGTCTGGCCGCCTGGTTCTGAATGACTTGGAGCCTACGCAGGCTGTAGGCTGGGATTCCATGGAAAAGGGCGTTGGCGTAGTCCAGACGCGAAATCACCAGGGCGGCCATAATGGTCTTCAGAGCCTGGGGGGAGAAAAAACGGGATACAGAGCGAATGGTTCGAAGAGTGAGGGAACAGGAAGAAACCACGGAGCTGATGTGTGAGTGAAGGGTGAGCTGATTGTTCATTTTGACACCCAGTGTTTTGACAGTGGGGGAGGGGGATGGTGCGGGACCGAGGGAAGAGGGCCAGAAGGAAGAGTTCCAGGGGCTGGATGAACCACCAGTAAGAACCAACTCGGTTTTGTCAGGGTTCAGTTTAAGATGGTTGTGGTTCATCCAGTCCCTGATGAATGTCATAGTAGACTGGAAGTTAGTGACCGAGAGAGAAGAGGAGGACAGATCAAAGATGAGCTGGAGGTCATCCGCATAGTTGAAAACGGTGACCTCCAGCTGCTGAAGAGCAAAGATAAGAGGAAAGATGTAGAGGTTAAAGAGAAGAGGGGAGAGAGAGGAACCCTGGGGAACCCCGCAGGTGACAGGAAGGGGAGTGGAGGTGAAGTTGCCTAGACGGACCGCCTGGGTGCGGTCCCTCAGAAAGGAGGAGAGCCAGACCAGGGCTGATCCTCCGATACCAGCCGCCCTGACACGGTTAAGTAGGATGGTGTGGTCCACCGTGTCAAAGGCGGCGGAGAGATCGAGGAGGACCAGTGCCTGGTAGTTGTTATCGTCCATGCCCTTTCTGAGGTTGTCTAGGACAGAGACAACAACCGATTCTGTTGAGTGCCTGGGGCGGAATCCTGCCTGACGAGAGGCCAGCCCCCCATTGGCCTCGATGTGAGCGCTCAGAGCTGCGGTGACATGACGTTCCATCACTTTGCCCAGAAAGGGCAACAGGGAGATGGGCCGGAAATTGGACGAGATCGAAGTGTCCGAGCCGGGTTTCTTCAGCAGGGGTACTATTGTGGCCGCTTTTAGTACTGGAGTCACCATACCCTGAGCCAAGGCACTATTGAGAAAGGCAATCGGGGGATCCGGGCAGCTAGAATAAATTTGCTGTAGGATGCGTGCAGGGCAGACATCCGCCGGGGACCCCGATTTAACTTTGGGGAGTATCGCCAGAAAGGATTCCTGAGTGAGGGGGGGGATGACGGTGAGATGATTTTGTACAGGGGGGGGGGAAGGATCGACGAAGGTCGACGAGGGTAAAGGGATATTTGCCTTGATATTGGTGATCTTGTCCACGAAGTAGTTGTTTAATTGGTCGCAGAGGGACTGGGAGGGAGGGATTTGGGGTGAGGCTCGATCTGAAAACGCCAGGTCGTTCACGATGTCGAAGATAGCCCTGGGTTTATTGGCGGCCGACGTTATTTTCGTGGAGAAATAGTCGGTCTTTGCAGATAAGATTGCTGATTTGTATTCGGCCAACAGTGTCAAAAAATGGGTTTTTAGTGAGGGGCTATACTCCTTCCTCCACTGCCTCTCCGCCCTCCGGACACTCAGTTTGAGTTCTTTTAGGTGGTCGTTGAACCATCTGTTAGAGTCTTTAAGCCGGCGAATGGAGATGCGTCGCAGGGGGGCCTCTGAGTCGCAGGCTCCGGCCAGCCAGGTATTAATGGCCTTGGCCTGTGAGGCAGAAGATAAGCCGGAGAGGGAGGGGATGGAATTGTGAAGCAGGGAGGTCAGGGCGGGGAGATCCAGCCTGTTCCAGTTCCGCGCCCAGGTGTTTTTGGCGAGCGGGGTTTTGGGGGATGGGTTGTGAGGAATGGAGAAGGAAATGAGGGAGTGGTCGGACCAGGGGCAAGGAGAGACAACCACCGAGGCCAGTGGGAGATTGAGAGCCCAGACCTGATCAAGTGTGTGCCCGTGGGAATGAGTAGGGACAGAGATGTACGGGACGAAGTTGAAGGAAAACAGAGAATCAGTAAATTCTCTTGAGGCGGGGCACTCGTGTGGGTCAGAGGGCCAGTAGTTGAAATCCCCCGTCACCAACACCGAGGCAAAGTTAACCGCCAGATTTGCCAGTAGATCTTGGAAGGCAGGTAGAAAAGAAGGCGAGGACTGAGGGGGGCGGTACATGAGGAGACAGGTGATGGGAGGGGAGGTCTGGAGGGAGCGGACCACCAGGAAGTCAGCAGGGGCCATAGGGGAAGAGGGGAGTGTCTGGAAGTGCAGATCTGACCTGGTGATTAGCGCAACCCCACCGCCCGCCCTGCCGGCCGGTCGATCGGCGCGTAGGACCACGTAGGACGGTGGAAGAGTGGCCAGGAGAGCGGGAAGGGAGGAATCGCAATACCAGGTCTCGGTCAAGAGCAGTAGATCCGGTTTCTCGGTGTCGAGTAGGACGGACAGCTCATGGTGGTGCTTGACCGCCGACCTGGTATTGAGTAGAATGACGGACAGAGCTGGAGTGGTGGGGGGTGGGTCGGGGCTGGGGACGCAAGGTGGCAGGGAGAACCGCCGCGGGGAGGGCAGAGGTATGGGGAGGGTGGGGGCAAGGCCCAGGGAGTGAACGAGTCTACGGACGGAGTCCGGAAGTGGCCAGATGCCTCGAAGGGCGATGAGGTCCTTGGAGGAGTAAGAAAGAATTTGAGCATGGTGTCGTGCCCCTTGCCCCGTTCGGCCGCGGACGGGCGCAGACGGGCTTGACTTTTGCGCGACTTCGGCGCGAAGTCGGCGCTCCCGCTGCGCTCGTCCGCTGCGCGTTCTGTATTGACACATAAATAAGGGTGGCCGTAAGGGCGGGAAGGGGGCGTGGCCAGCCGGTAGGAGGGCGTCACGTGAGCGATGGATCCGCTACACGGAGCCCTCGTTGTGCAAATCAGCAGATAGCAGCAAGGTAGAGTTTTTAAAAACACAGATTACACACTTTAAAACAGAGCGTCTCCCGGCTTCCGCCTCAGGAGCAAAGAACCAAGTGAGCGCTTGAAGGCTGGCGCTTAAGAAGGGCGGGAAGGGGGCGTGGCCTGGAGGTGGGCGTGGCCAGCCGGTAGGAGGGCGTCACGTGAGCGATGGATCCGCTACACGGAGCCCTCGTTGTGCAAATCAGCAGATAGCAGCAAGGTAGAGTTTTTAAAAACACAGATTACACACTTTAAAACAGAGCGTCTCCCGGCTTCCGCCTCAGGAGCAAAGAACCAAGTGAGCGCTTGAAGGCTGGCGCTTAAGAAGGGCGGGAAGGGGGCGTGGCCTGGAGGTGGGCGTGGCCAGCCGGTAGGAGGGCGTCACGTGAGCGATGGATCCGCTACACGGAGCCCTCGTTGTGCAAATCAGCAGATAGCAGCAAGGTAGAGTTTTTAAAAACACAGATTACACACTTTAAAACAGAGCGTCTCCCGGCTTCCGCCTCAGGAGCAAAGAACCAAGTGAGCGCTTGAAGGCTGGCGCTTAAGAAGGGCGGGAAGGGGGCGTGGCCTGGAGGTGGGCGTGGCCAGCCGGTAGGAGGGCGTCACGTGAGCGATGGATCCGCTACACGGAGCCCTCGTTGTGCAAATCAGCAGATAGCAGCAAGGTAGAGTTTTTTAAAAACACAGATTACACACTTTAAAACAGAGCGTCTCCCGGCTTCCGCCTCAGGAGCAAAGAACCAAGTGAGCGCTTGAAGGCTGGCGCTTAAGAAGGGCGGGAAGGGGGCGTGGCCTGGAGGTGGGCGTGGCCAGCCGGTAGGAGGGCGTCACGTGAGCGATGGATCCGCTACACGGAGCCCTCGTTGTGCAAATCAGCAGATAGCAGCAAGGTAGAGTTTTTAAAAACACAGATTACACACTTTAAAACAGAGCGTCTCCCGGCTTCCGCCTCAGGAGCAAAGAACCAAGTGAGCGCTTGAAGGCTGGCGCTTAAGAAGGGCGGGAAGGGGGCGTGGCCTGGAGGTGGGCGTGGCCAGCCGGTAGGAGGGCGTCACGTGAGCGATGGATCCGCTACACGGAGCCCTCGTTGTGCAAATCAGCAGATAGCAGCAAGGTAGAGTTTTTAAAAACACAGATTACACACTTTAAAACAGAGCGTCTCCCGGCTTCCGCCTCAGGAGCAAAGAACCAAGTGAGCGCTTGAAGGCTGGCGCTTAAGAAGGGCGGGAAGGGGGCGTGGCCTGGAGGTGGGCGTGGCCAGCCGGTAGGAGGGCGTCACGTGAGCGATGGATCCGCTACACGGAGCCCTCGTTGTGCAAATCAGCAGATAGCAGCAAGGTAGAGTTTTTTAAAAACACAGATTACACACTTTAAAACAGAGCGTCTCCCGGCTTCCGCCTCAGGAGCAAAGAACCAAGTGAGCGCTTGAAGGCTGGCGCTTAAGAAGGGCGGGAAGGGGGCGTGGCCTGGAGGTGGGCGTGGCCAGCCGGTAGGAGGGCGTCACGTGAGCGATGGATCCGCTACACGGAGCCCTCGTTGTGCAAATCAGCAGATAGCAGCAAGGTAGAGTTTTTAAAAACACAGATTACACACTTTAAAACAGAGCGTCTCCCGGCTTCCGCCTCAGGAGCAAAGAACCAAGTGAGCGCTTGAAGGCTGGCGCTTAAGAAGGGCGGGAAGGGGGCGTGGCCTGGAGGTGGGCGTGGCCAGCCGGTAGGAGGGCGTCACGTGAGCGATGGATCCGCTACACGGAGCCCTCGTTGTGCAAATCAGCAGATAGCAGCAAGGTAGAGTTTTTAAAAACACAGATTACACACTTTAAAACAGAGCGTCTCCCGGCTTCCGCCTCAGGAGCAAAGAACCAAGTGAGCGCTTGAAGGCTGGCGCTTAAGAAGGGCGGGAAGGGGGCGTGGCCTGGAGGTGGGCGTGGCCAGCCGGTAGGAGGGCGTCACGTGAGCGATGGATCCGCTACACGGAGCCCTCGTTGTGCAAATCAGCAGATAGCAGCAAGGTAGAGTTTTTAAAAACACAGATTACACACTTTAAAACAGAGCGTCTCCCGGCTTCCGCCTCAGGAGCAAAGAACCAAGTGAGCGCTTGAAGGCTGGCGCTTAAGAAGGGCGGGAAGGGGGCGTGGCCTGGAGGTGGGCGTGGCCAGCCGGTAGGAGGGCGTCACGTGAGCGATGGATCCGCTACACGGAGCCCTCGTTGTGCAAATCAGCAGATAGCAGCAAGGTAGAGTTTTTTAAAAACACAGATTACACACTTTAAAACAGAGCGTCTCCCGGCTTCCGCCTCAGGAGCAAAGAACCAAGTGAGCGCTTGAAGGCTGGCGCTTAAGAAGGGCGGGAAGGGGGCGTGGCCTGGAGGTGGGCGTGGCCAGCCGGTAGGAGGGCGTCACGTGAGCGATGGATCCGCTACACGGAGCCCTCGTTGTGCAAATCAGCAGATAGCAGCAAGGTAGAGTTTTTAAAAACACAGATTACACACTTTAAAACAGAGCGTCTCCCGGCTTCCGCCTCAGGAGCAAAGAACCAAGTGAGCGCTTGAAGGCTGGCGCTTAAGAAGGGCGGGAAGGGGGCGTGGCCTGGAGGTGGGCGTGGCCAGCCGGTAGGAGGGCGTCACGTGAGCGATGGATCCGCTACACGGAGCCCTCGTTGTGCAAATCAGCAGATAGCAGCAAGGTAGAGTTTTTAAAAACACAGATTACACACTTTAAAACAGAGCGTCTCCCGGCTTCCGCCTCAGGAGCAAAGAACCAAGTGAGCGCTTGAAGGCTGGCGCTTAAGAAGGGCGGGAAGGGGGCGTGGCCTGGAGGTGGGCGTGGCCAGCCGGTAGGAGGGCGTCACGTGAGCGATGGATCCGCTACACGGAGCCCTCGTTGTGCAAATCAGCAGATAGCAGCAAGGTAGAGTTTTTAAAAACACAGATTACACACTTTAAAACAGAGCGTCTCCCGGCTTCCGCCTCAGGAGCAAAGAACCAAGTGAGCGCTTGAAGGCTGGCGCTTAAGAAGGGCGGGAAGGGGGCGTGGCCTGGAGGTGGGCGTGGCCAGCCGGTAGGAGGGCGTCACGTGAGCGATGGATCCGCTACACGGAGCCCTCGTTGTGCAAATCAGCAGATAGCAGCAAGGTAGAGTTTTTAAAAACACAGATTACACACTTTAAAACAGAGCGTCTCCCGGCTTCCGCCTCAGGAGCAAAGAAAACTGGTGCTCGGGGTATAGGGCATTGTTGTCAGGGGATTGCCGATCAGAGTTCCCTACAATGCATTTTAGCATGCCGCAAACATAGAGACACACTTCTTGCCTACATCTTTAGATAATTCTAATACTTGTTGCATCAAATTTGGTTCTCCTAGGGTCTTGCTCTCGATGTATGCAGATGATGTCCTCCTGCTGATTAAAGAACCCAAAACAAAATCTGAACTAACTAATTAGTGCAATCATCACTTTTGGAATACAATTCGGTTCATTGATACATTGGTCTGAATCTGTCATGCTCCCCTGTACTACAAAGACATCCCTGCCTGCTTTGGAGTTCCCATGAAAATGTCAGGGAGAAATGAAAAAAACCTGGGTACTAAATATCACTGGGATACGGACATAATCTTTAGGGAGAATTGTGGAAAATATATGGAAAGACTAAGACCTCCCTGAAAGACATTGGTATGGACTGCCTTTATCAGTTGTGGGCATGGTGGCACTAATGAAATTGTTACTGTTGCCTAAACTACGGTAGTTAGTTCAGAATATTCCTATCCCTCTTTCTAGAGCAGTTTGACCTGCTTAGATTGCTGATGGTCAGACTGGTAAGGGCTGAGCAGCAGCCCAGAAAAGCATTAAATAAAATGCTGTTACCCTATAGGGAAGGTGACGCTTCTGCTCCAAACTCCCTTTTTTTTTTTTTAAAACAATTTTTTATTGATGCAGTTGGATATTACATGATACAATAGACAGAAACAATTATTAACAGCATTTATACTTCAGCTACATCTTTAAAGAGCTAAACCTAAAAAGAAAAAGAGAATCAAAACCGAATGGCAGTATATATATACATTCCACAGTGCAGTATACGTCACTCACTTGGTCTTGCAGCGATCCATTCAGAGATAGGAGACCACATCATTTTACCGAAATCCTGAGTTTTCTTCCCCTTCTGAGCATAGAGAGATATCTCGATATTATATATGCCCAATAATCTGGATAGCCATATCTGGAAAGAGGGGGCATTTGTATCCTTCCAACCTGAGGTAATTAATATCCGAAGCACCGCTACAGATATAAAAACCAGGGCTTCCTCAGCTTTCCCAAGATTTAATCTATTATCTATGCCAAGTAGCATCAAAGAGGAGGACAATTCTATCCTCTGGCCTAATAGCTCCCCCCAGAATTTAGCTATCTCTCCCTGGATGGCTAATAGCGAACCACAATTATAAAACATATGCAACAGATCTGCTTGAGCCATGTTACATCTGGGGCATCTATCATCATCTCTAACCCCCCATGAAAAGAGCTTTGCAGGGTTATAATACAGATCGAACAGGGTCTTATAATGCTGAGCCCTCAAGTTCGTAGAGCGAAATACTTTTTTATTCAGATAAAGAGCCATGTCCAAATCAACATCTGGGTTCCCTAATTTCCGAGCAAGTGTGTTCTCCATTTTCCCGATATCACTTTTAATTTCACCCAACAAAAACGTATAGATTATTTTAATTCTCAAGCCCCCTTTTACCAACATATCAATCAAAGGGACTTCTGACACAATAGGCAGCCTGAGTCTTAAACCCTTGAATACACTAACCAATTGAACATAAAAGAGCCAATGACTTGAAGGGATACCAGCTCTACTCTGGAGTGCATCAAAACCCTTTATCCCATCTTCACCCACCAGGTCTCCTAGTGTGCTAATGCCGTGCTCCTGCCAAATCCGTAAATTCCTATCTAAACCCCTCCCCCAGAATATACTAGAATTACTAAGGTGGAGATACGCATGAATTTTGGGAATTTTAAAGAGCCTAGAAATAGCTCTCCAAACTCCCCAAACACCTTCCAGGATCTTAAAACGAGGTTTTTTATAATATCTACGCTCAACTTCACACATCAATAAACCTTGTGCTTTCCTTCCAACTAATAACTCGAAAATAGATGGTGGCATCTGTGGATCTCTATCCGCTAGGTTAGGAGACTGTGTAGACTGAAAAAGGATGGACATTTCAGCTAACAAACAGGACCAATGATAAAGTCTTAAATTCGGTAAGGTGAGCCCGCCCCTATCCCTCGGGAGTGACAATAAATTTGTGGAGCGTCTAATTTTCCCGTACTGCCAAACTCCCAATGTACTATCTAATCTCCTAGGTGCATTTTTCACATCACTGGTTTCACAGGACCACACAGTTCCACCATTTTTACCTCAAGATGGGGCTTGCTTCCTCAGTTCATCTCAAGACTGTGTTGATGCTAGCACCACAAAGACATGATGGAGAGATCCACACTGTGAAGTGTGCCATCTGAGCATGGTCAAGACTGGCTGCGGCATGTAGGGTTAGTGCTTATGTACTCTACTCATTCCCCTTCATTAATAACATCCACATGTAGGTCACCAGGAGAATCCGAGTGATCAAACAGCATGAAATGAGGTGTCTGGGTAGAAATGAGGTGTCTGGGCAAACTGGTTGAACTGTTTATGAGCAATAAGGTCAAGGCCCTACAGAATACAGTGCACTGTGCACAACGCTTGGCACACCTGCTGGCATAATGCAGTTTGGCGTGGCCGCAAACCTGAAATGCTTGTGATGCAATGCACCTGGTGTAGACTTTATGCACTTGGCATGTGATTGTCCAACGGTCACTGAATTTTGCTTGTGGGTTCTTGGGGCAGTAAGGGTGATGAAAGAGACAAGCCCAGAGCTCACCTCTTTTGTGGCACTTCTGTGATAAGTAAAAGATATTCTGAAAACATACAGGAAATTAGTTGGAATGGCAATGCTGATGGACAAACGTAGAGTTGCTATGAGTTAGGGGAGAAGTAGAACCCCACAGTTTGAGGACTGGTTGAAAGATATATCTAAGTCTGGTGGACAATCAGAAAAGTATGTATCTTTGCTTACCTGCTCATTCCACCCTAGAAACATTTGGGGTCCAGTTCATGAATACCTCACTAGGCATGCTGACCTTCCTTAACCTTGCATCTCAGGTTAACATATAGAATTGCGCCAGTGTGCATGGTGATTAAGAAACTACATTGATGTCTAATGAGTAAACTATTGTATCACAAACTCGTATCCACCACGTTGATGTATCTTCATGAAGAATGTGACTTATTATACTAATTAGATTTTAATAGTGCTGCAGTATAACAAATGTGTTGCCTTGGTAAAATTGGAAAATATTATAAAGACTGACACCAGAATAGTGCAACCGTCGAGAGGTTCTTATCACTGAAGATTAATTTTGAGCAGTGATAAAGACCCTTGAGCTACATAAACCCCAGGCCAGATCGATTCTCATGAGAGTTTTATAAAACCTTCTCAGGGTTACAAGCACCACGACTAACCAAATAGTTCAATACATTTTTACAAAAGGTAGGAGTGACACCCACAAAGGCAGAAGCCAACATCTCTCTAATACTCAAACAGGGAAAAGACCCCAAAGTATACTCCTTCACTTTGCCAATTGCACTGCTAAAAGTAAATCCCAAAATATACATGAAAATGTTAACTATGAGACTGGAGAATATTGCCCCGGATTTTATCGAATGCAAAATAACCCATGATAATATTTAGTGTGTGGTCCACCTGATTGATAAGTCTAAGGGAAAGGCAATACACAATGGCTTTATCACAGTAGTGACAATTGCCACAGAAAAGCTTTCAACTGAGTGGATTGGTGCTTTCTTCCTAGAGTAATGGAAAATACGGGGTTAAGATGCACATTTCTAGTTGATAGGCAAGGCAGAAAATAGGGCAACCACTTTGAGAATGTCTCTATATTGTGGGGTTTCGTAATCGTGAAGGAAGATACGTAAAGGGTGCCCTCTCCCATTATTTGCCTTTAGTAGAGAACTATAGACAATATGCATCAGAAAAAACACTGCAATAAAGGGATTGAAATTTGACCCAAATTGCCTGTAGTAATCCTGTACTTTTACAATATGCTCCTGAGACTTGTATATATCAGTCTGGCTTTGTATTTGTAATAAATCCATACCTAATCCCATCTTCCGACTCTAAGATTTACTGTGTTGCCAACTGGGCTACACTGTAACTTTTAATTTGCAGTTGATCCTAACTGCTTTTTTAATACTCGGGCACCTAGAAAGTTCCATTGCAGGGAGCAAGGATGAAGGAGCCCGAAATACTATGCGCTAACAAGACCAAGGATCATGAATCACAGTGCCCTTCATCACTCTTGAGGAAATAAACAATGTGAAAAGTAGTCTGATGAATTAAGTGCCCCTGGCGGGATAGGCCACCGATTGAATTCCAAAAAGAGAATGTGGAGGAGTTGGCCCATTCCTGCTGGTGATATATAAGAGCATTTGAATGGGAGATGTTTCCCCCTTTGATACGTGAGAACATATCAATACCCTGCTCAAGCCGGACAATACCCTCAACGATTCATATAGACCAGTATCACTAATTAACCTGGATAACACAATTTGAGCAAATTCATGGATAATAGGCTGCTGCCCCTCCTAGCAGACCTGGTCAGACCAGGCGAGTAAGGATTTATACCTGGCTGATAGGGTGACTGCCAGTCGATATTTTGCATGGACTGTCCTGAGTTTGTGTGTCTTGTCGGTGAAGACATGAGTAGTCTTAACAGATGTCTTTTGTATGTAATTTTATTAAAAACTCTAGCCACACCATGGGCTCAGTAAGAGAGGTCCCGGCCCTTTGTTTTTCTTTTCAGTTGTTGCTACTTGCCTTGCTCTGGTAAAAATAGCTGTTTGGTTTAGCAAAGAGTATTAATTATAGGCAATTAACAGTGAGACGATCTCATTTTAAAAGCTAACTCTGCACTTTCACCTACTGGGCAGCTTAACTCTTGACTGCCTACAAGAAGACAAACATTGAGAGCGCCAGTAGGTATCACCTATGAGTGCTCTTGGCTTTGGCAATGATTTTTAGCCGCGCTGTACAGAGGCCACTGTGGCTGAAAATAATTAAAATTGAAAAGCACTATGATGTGCCCATTGCTAATGTGCTTTTTTTAATAAAAAAAATGCAAGTGGGTTGGGGCTCAAAACAACACAGAAGGAGGGAAGGGGGTATAGAAGGACACGGATGGAGCAGAGAACAAGTAAGAGACAGTGAGGAAGCACACAGACGGAGGAGCTAAGGAGGCAAAGAGAAATTGGAGGGAGGGCTGGTCTAGGGAACCAAAAGCACAACGGAGGATGGCAGGGGGCTGAGGAGCTTACAATGGAAAATGGGGGAAAAAACTGACACTGGAGGGTGGTGGGCAGGAAGGGATGGAATAGCAAGCTGACAACGGAGGGTAGATGGGGATGGGGAACCAAGCTGACAATGGAGGGTGACGTAGTAAGCTAATAATGGAGGGTGGGCAGGAGGGGATGGAATAGCAAGCTGACAACGGAGGGTAGATGGGGATGGGGAACCAAGCTGACAATGGAGGGTGATGTAGTAAGCTAATAATGGAGGGCAGGCAGGAGGGGATGTGCAGCAAGCTGACAATAGAGGGTAAGGAGGAGTGTCTGGGGCACTAAGTTTACAACCGAGGGAGGGAATGGGGCAGCTAGCTTACCCAGTACAATGAGCTGGAGAGACACGCCAGATATTACGGACAACAGGGGGTGGGCAGAGGGGCCGGGGATGTATTCAGACAATAGAGGGTGGGTTGAATGGGCTTGGAGATGAGGCTGACAACAGAAGGTTGGCAGGAGGTGATGGGACATCAAGCTGGCAATGCAGGATGGGCAGAAGAGCATGGGGTATCAACTGACAACGGAGGGCGGGCAGGAAGGAAGGGACAGCAATCTGTCAATGGAGGGTCATCAGAATGTGCAGCAAACTGACAATGAAAGGTGGGAGGGAGGGGATGGGGCAGCAAAGTGACTTTGAAGGGTGGATGGGATGGGCTGGGGAGAAAAATGACAATGGAGGGTGAGTGGGAAGCGCTGAGGGGAGCAAGCGGGATATCTCATTTGTGGGTCCATAGAGTGCTGACCCTGCAACCATGTAAAAACAACAACTTATAAGCAAACAATGTACCAACTGTCATCTCAGGCTACTCAGTCAACGTGCTCACAGTTACCAAAGGAACATTATCAATTTGTGGGTGTTTTTCTCCAGCGCGGCGATCCAGTGGGGTGCCTAGCCCTCTGTTTAAGTAATCTGTAAGATGGCTGAATCCCCATTACATGAGCTTTGAGTCGTTCCCCTTCATTAAGAACCTCCACATGAAGGTCACCAGGAAAATAGGAGTGATCAAACAGCTTGAAAAGATGTGTCTGGGAATACTCGGCTAACTGTTTCTGAGCAATGAAGTCAGGACCCTTACAGAATACAGTGCACTGTGCACAACACTTGACATACCTGCTGGCATAATGCAGTTTGGCGGGGCCACAAACCTGAATTGCTTGTGATACAACACTCCTGGTGGTGACTTTATGCACTTAGCACCTGACTGTCCAATGGTCACTGCATTTTGCTTGTGGGTTCTTGGATCAGTAAGGGTGATGAAAGAGCCTAGCCCAGAGCTCACCCCTTTTGTGGCACTTCTGTGATACGTAAAAGAATATTCTGAAAAGATCCAGGAAATTAGTTGCAATCTCAATGCTGATGGGCAAAGGTAGAGTTGTTATGTGTTGGGGGAGAAGTCGTTCCCTGCAGTTTGCGGACTGGCTGAAAGATATATCTATGTCTGGTGGACAATCAGAAAAGTATGTATCTTTGCTTACCTGTTCATTCCACCCTAGAAAAAATTGGATCCACTCATGAATATCTCACTAGGCATGCTGACCTACATTATCCTTGCATCATGGATTACAATATAGAATTGTGCCAGTGTCCTTGGTGGTTAGGAAATTATTTTGATGTCCTGTGAGTAACCTACTGAATCACAAACTGCATCCACCACATTGATGAATCTTGAACTTCATAAACCCCCAGGCCAGAATAATTCTAATGAGGGTTTTATAAAACCTTCTCGGGACTACAAGCACCACATCTACCCAAATTGTACAACACATTTTCACAAAAGGTAGGAGTGACACCCACAATGGCAGAAGCCAACTTCGCTCTAATACTCAAATGGGGAAAAGATCCCAAATTATGCGCCTCCAATTTGCCAATTGCATTGCGAAAAGTAAATCCCACTATATATACAAACATATTAGCCATTTCCCTAGAAACTGGAGAATATTGCCGGGGATCGTATCCACACAGATTAGTCAGGTTACATAAAATGCAAACAAACCCACAAATATATTAGGTGGGTAGACCATCTGGTTGAAAAGTATAAAAGGAAGGCAATACACAAAGTCTCAGTCACGGTAGTGACACTCGTCACAGAAAAGACTTTTACCTGAGTACATAATCATATACATTAGTATTGGTCAGGATAGTCCAGACGCACTTGCCGCCGCCTTGAAAAGGCCTGGAGGAACACCAAATCCACAGAAGCCCACAACAACTTCAGAGCCGCCACATACACCCACCACCAACTCATCAGAAAAACAAGGAAAGAAGCGATTGAAGACAGAATCTCCACACACGCGCACAAAAGCAAAGAACTCTTAAACATCATCAACAAGTTCGCCCAACTCACCAGCGACTCTACTGACATCCCTCCCTCACCAGATCTCTGCGACAAAACTCAGCACCATTTTCCAACAAAAAATCAAGAGCATCTACGACAACTTTGACGAAGACAACCAACACAATGAACCCTCATCAACAACCTCCTACACCCTGAAGTCAGCGATTGACAACTGGACAGCCCTCACCACCGAAGACACACTGAAGACAATTAAGTCAATCCACTCCGGGGCCCCCACGGAACCCTGCCCCACCACATCTTCAACAGAGCCGCCGACACCATCGCACCCATGCTCCGCCACACCATCAACCTCTCCCTGGCGACCGCCTCATTCCCGGATGCCTGGAGAAACGCCAAGGTCAACTCCCTCCTGAGGAAACCCTTGGCGGACCCCACCGACCTCAAAAACTACAGACCCATCCCCCTGCTCCCATTTCCAGCAGAAGTCATTGAGAAAGCCACCACAAGCCAACTCGCCACATTCATCGAAGAGCACAACATTCTCGATTACATTGTGTCATACGCAGACCACACCCAACTCATCCTCTCCCTATCCAACAAACCCAACACCGCCAGACACAATTTTCGAGAAGGCATGGAAGCCATCGCCAAATGGATGAAAAACAGCTGCCTACAACTAAACACCAGCAAAAAAGTGGAATTGGATGCTGCGGTATCAATCTAAAATAATAATTTCTAAAGTTGAAGGAAACCTTAATTGGTCCCTCAGACGATAAATATTCTCAATCAACCATATGTCTTAGTATCAAAGCACATACACCAGTCTGTGATGCAGATGTTTATCTCTATATGTATATTTGTCAATGAAACACAGATTATCTACATATACAAACAATAAAGGAATACCGAAAATATATCATACATATATACATTTAACATGC
This sequence comes from Triturus cristatus, assembly GCF_964204655.1. Taxonomy (NCBI): domain Eukaryota; kingdom Metazoa; phylum Chordata; class Amphibia; order Caudata; family Salamandridae; genus Triturus; species Triturus cristatus. The sequence continues at coordinate 71,029,316 of NC_140584.1, read as the reverse complement.
ATAAATAATCGTATAATCTCTGTCCCAAACAACAGAAAAAAGGAAAAAACTGAAAGAATCCTTGTTGCCCTAATTTCTTAAGGGGCTGCAAAAAAACTATTTTTCACCGATTATGGTTCCCAACCCATATCAACCCTTTTGACAGTTCATATTGTCCAGGTGCATGTGGATTGTTAGGACAACCCCCTTTCTTAGTTACAACTAAACACCAACAAAACAGAAGTACTCATCATGGGCCCAAATCCCGACGCCTGGAACGACACCTGGTGGCTCCCTGCCCTCGGAAGTCCCCCACCCCCACGGACCACACACGCAACCTGGTAATCATCCTGGACTCCGAGCTCAAAATAGACCTCCAGATCAACTCTTTCTCGTCCGCCTGCTTCCACATCCTCTGCCTCCTACGTAAGACCTTCAAATGGATCCCCCTCAAACAAAGAAAGACAGTCACTAACACCCTGGTCATCAGTAGACTCGACTACGGCAACACACTCCACGCCGGAATAAACAAAAACCTCACCTGCAAGCTACAGAACATCCAGAACGCCACTGCAAGACTGGTCCTCAACCTGCCAATACACTGCCACATCTCCCAGCACCTGCGCACACTCCACTGGCTCCCCATCGAGGCTAGAGTCACCTTCAAGATGCTCACCCACACACACAAGGCCCTCCACGACACCAGATCAGCATACCTGAACAGCCGACTCAAATTCCACGCACCCCAAAGGTCCCTACGATCAGCCCAGCTCTCCTACGCCGTAGTCCCCAGCACCAGGAAGACCAGATCAGGAGGCCGCTCCTTCTCCTTCCTCGTGGCCAGAGCCTGGAATGCCCTTCCACTCCACCTCAGACAGACAACATCGCTCCCCATCTTTGCAAGAAACCTCAAATCCTGGCTCTTCGACAGACCCCCTCCTTGATGGACTGGAACCTGCAACCCCCTACCCCCAGTGCCTTGAGACCCTTACGGGTGTGTAGTTGCGCTCAACAAATGCTTGATTGATTGATTGATTGATAGTCAGGAAATGGCTCTCCTTACATGCAGACAGTAATGAGCAACATATGACAACTTCACAGAGTGTACCAATACAAGCGTACTTATCAAGTCGGCGGAACAACAAGAAAAATGGTTTGTGGGTCAGATTACATGCTAAAAACAAATAAAGTGCCACTTACCAAATTATAGCAGCTTCTGAATGTAAAGTCTACATTCTGTGAAAGCCAAAAGACAGAAGAGGAAAAAAGTAAGAGCCAAAGGTCACTGATACACCACAGGCAAAAATGTCACCATGGGAGTGGTGCAGTTACACCCCTTGAGAGAAGGCGAGGTCGTATATGAGATCTAACTAGTGCGAAGTGACTTGTATTTCCTGGAGTCAAGAGCCTATTGCCAGAGAGGGCAATTAACAATATAAGGGACACATTTAGGTGATATCGGTCGGGGTCACCAATGCTAGCAAAGTGAGCACGCAATATCTAGGAAGCGAGAAAACGAGAAAGGTGCAGATAATGTACCAGAACGGCCTATAATAGAGAAAAGCCAACGAGGTGTAATATTAACACATAATTGCTATAAAAAATAATAAGGAAATCATTTGGATGTGCTGGAAGCAGCAGAGTGAATGGTATAAGTAGTCTGTGAGTAATAAGAAGTAGATAAACATGAACATGCTGGGGGCAGCAGAGTAATTGTGGCAAAATTCACCGTAACAAAAATCATCCGGTTATAGGGACATCCACGTGTGGGATGCGTAGAATATTCTCTGCGGTCCGATTGAACGTGCAGCAGCTCGGTTGAGTGCATTCAAATAAACACCGAACCTGAAGGCAAGAACCGGTGATGGCCTGTTGCTGTAAAATCATGACAGGGTCACGGTGAAGACCCGATCGGCTCGGTTCAGCCGCTATAAAAGTGGCGGGAGTCTAGTAGCCACAGTAATAAGAAAAGTAAAAGTGTAACCACTCGGTGGAGAATGTCAGGGTATGCCGAGGGATGTAAGGAATGACAAACTAAACTGAAGAGAGAAAGAATAGTCAAAAAGTACGACACCCGTGAAACACGAATGTTTCGAGAGCCATGAAAGGGAGACAAATTCTACTATAGAGAAAAATATATGTGAACTATATGTTAAAAAGCTGGGAAACAGGAAGTGGGAAAACCCTATCTGAGAGATTCATAACACCAAACATGGTGTATAAGTAGTAATTGTAGAGAGGGTCATGACCTGTACCACGTAGAGAGCTACCAAGAGGTATCTAGGAGGGCAAGAGGACAGTGCATGCCAGGGATGGCCCTCATGTGAACCTTACCATGGGTCAAGCCATGAACTCATGTATTGCTGTAGTAGGAAAAGGGTCATGACCTGTACCATGTAGAGAGCTACCAAGAGGTATCTAGGAGGGCAAGAGGACAGTGCATGCCAGGGATGCCACTCATGTGAACCTTACCATGGGTCAAGCCATGAACTCATGTATTGCTGTAGTAGGAAAAGGGTCATGACCTGTACCATGTAGAGAGCTACCAAGAGGTATCTAGGAGGGCAAGAGGACAGTGCATGCCAGGGATGCCACTCATGTGAACCTTACCATGGGTCAAGCCATGAACTCATGTATTGCTGTAGCAGGAGAAGGGTCATGACCTGTACCATGTAGAGAGCTACCAAGAGGTATCTAGGAGGGCAAGAGGACAGTGCATGCCAGGGATGCCACTCATGTGAACCTTACCATGGGTCAAGCCATGAACTCATGTATTGCTGTAGCAGGAGAAGGGTCATGACCTGTACCATGTAGAGAGCTACCAAGAGGTATCTAGGAGGGCAAGAGGACAGTGCATGCCAGGGATGCCACTCATGTGAACCTTACCATGGGTCAAGCCATGAACTCATGTATTGCTGTAGCAGGAGAAGGGTCATGACCTGTACCATGTAGAGAGCTACCAAGAGGTATCTAGGAGGGCAAGAGGACAGTGCATGCCAGGGATGCCACTCATGTGAACCTTACCATGGGTCAAGCCATGAACTCATGTATTGCTGTAGCAGGAGAAGGGTCATGACCTGTACCATGTAGAGAGCTACCAAGAGGTATCTAGGAGGGCAAGAGGACAGTGCATGCCAGGGATGCCACTCATGTGAACCGTAACATGGGTCAAACGACAAACTCATGTATTTTTGTGAGAGGATACAGCATTACCGGAGGACGGTAAACCAAGACGAGGATGGATTGACGTATGATTTTTTCTAAGTGGTAGACCCTGTGCGTCCCATATGTTTTGTTATTTATGATCATTAATTCTTTTACTTATGTATTTCTCCCCTCGATATCTTTACTCCCACCTGCATCAAATCTGCTATCCCTGATACATGTTTCTTTAATCACTCTCTATTTTGGGAACTTATTTGGTACTCATATTCACACTACATCATCTTTCACTCCTACATGTACCACACTTACGTAAAACCTGCACTCCTGCTTTTCCTATCACCCTCTTTCCCCTTCCATCTTTCTATTCTTACCTGCACGACACTACTTTCTTTCAGGGCCTTAACCTGACATCTGACCTTGTATGACTATGTGTCTACCCTTTGGCACACACTCTCTCTCATTGCAATGTATTTGTGTTCACATCTATAATAAGCCTTGAAAAAGCCATGGTTTGCTGGCCTTTGGGCGAAACACGTATTGGCTGTCTTTGCTTTCACTTGCATTCAAATAAAGAGGATAAGACTATAACAACATATTATTCTACTTCCTGTATCCACATTGCCAAACCCAGAATTTGGGATTTCATCACCCTGGGTTTGTATATAATCATTGGGGACATAAACCTATCAAACTTGTGAAAAATTACCTTGTACCAGGTGGTCCCTGGGTGAAACCAACAGATAGGCATGTGCTATAGCTACAATTGGGTCCTGATGACTAATTGTGTGGGAACCCTGGTAGCATCCACTACCCGAAAGTGCTAACTTTCAACTGAGTAGATTGGCTCTTTCTCCCTAGAGTAACAAAAAATATGGGTTTAGGAAGCACATTTCCTTTCAATGACCATGGCAGGATATAGGGCAACCACTTTGAGAATATCTATAAATGGTGGGGTGTCATACTCCTTTATCCTGTGAAGGAGGATACGTAAAGGGTGCCCCCCCCCCCATTATTCCATTATTTGCCCTTTGTAAACAACTATCCACAATTTGCATTAGAGAATCCACTGAAATAAAGAGATTGAAATTTGACCCAAGTTCACATAATATAATTATTTTTGTGGACTATGTGCTTTTGAGACTGACATCTCCAGCTACACCTAGCCAAACCTCCAAACGCTACTCAGATAGTATTAAAAAATTACAAGGTTTTAAATGAATTCAAGAAAATAAAAAATACTAAAATTAAGCCCAAGCTCAAGCTATAGTGGTAAGGATTAAAAAGCACACGCCTTTAAAGTGGGCTACTTGATTGAACAAATATCTAAGACTTAATATTTGACTTAACCCAACTAATTTGCATAAAACTAATCTTGCATCTCTCTTAATCAAATTGAGAGGAGAATTTCAATGTTGGCCTACTTTCTCATTTCATGACTGGGCAAATTACATACCATTATGATGACGTCCTGTCGAGAGCACTTGAATTATTCCAGGCTTTACCAGTTACTGTGCCCGACAATATATTTGCAGACCTAAAAATGCTATCTTGGGAAAGCTCAGGTGCTCTGGGCTAGACTATATAAACCATAATCCTTTCGAAATAGAAAGGGGTTTTGATTCTACCAGGATTTTTAACTTATTATAGGGCTTCCTAAGTGCAGGCAGTGCCAGAATGGTGCTCAAGAGCCACAGAAATAATATGAACACATATAGATGGAGGGATGTGAGTAGGTCTGTTTGGTGCCTACTATGGAAGCTCAAACAAGATTTATCTCCAAAGATTTATTTCAGCACACCCACCAGTACCACACTGAAGGTTTTGGACGTTGTAACTAACCCCCTACAATTAACGTAATGTTCATCCTCTCAAATACCTATAGACTATAACCCTTCCTACAACCCAACAATGAATCCTGGACCGTTCGATGCATGGCAAAAAGTGGAATGCTTCATATACACAGATCTTTTCGCAAGAGGAGAAATAAAAACCTTTAACAAATGCAAATGGGAGTTGAATTAGAGGAATTTGGAAAAGGCTCAATTGCGCCAAATTAGACATTGGATACTATATTCTGAAATAAGAAGAAGCAGCCACAAGAGAATAGACAAAAATCTAAAAATATGCAAAAGAAACTTCAGCCTGTACAGGTGCAATATCATCTTTGTATAACGTATTACTTGAAGCATATCTTCCCTCGCTGAAACCCCACAAACCAGGACGGGAAACGTTTTGGAGAGAAGTAACAGGGATTCAGTGGACACACATATGGCACAACTTAACCAAAAATACAAATAGCATACTAGGCAGAATAGCACATTTAAAACTAATATTTGAATGGTACCAATACCCATTTAAATTATATAAATGCTGTCCATCATTGAGCCCACTATGCTGTAGTGGTGTTGGATACGGGGCCATATGCAATATATGAGATGGTATTTGCCAATTAAAAAGAAATCTGGTCAGAGACATTTAGAATAAGCATAAACGATTTTAGACTTTTCCAAATGATATGTGCTAGAAATCGGAGGCTCATTTATGAACCCCATGCACCACCAGAACGTCACTTCAATTAACATTCCTGTGGCGCACACTGCAGAGCCATATCTACGAGGCCACGTATAGCCATTCTCTGTGGCTTTTTATGGCCTCATAGATATTGTGTGAGGCAGCGCATGTCGCTGCATTGCCTCAAACTGCAATAGGGAGGACTGTCATAGTTTTTACAGTGGGTGTTCTCATGTAACACCCATGGAATTTGACAAATTCTTAGATTTACAACATGCTGTAAACCTGGGAATGTGTCAAAAGCATACGCTTCCCCAGGCGTAACATAAGGGTTATTTTTGTAAAGGAAGATGTCCTTTCCCTCACAAAAACAACCTGATTTGAATGCAGACACATTTGCACCTTGGTGCAAGGGTGCCTACGTTGGCGCAAGGCAGCTATTTGTGCAACAGCACAGCAGAAGAGGACAGGAATGCACCATATCTCATAGATACAACGCATTCCTGTCCTTTTCTTTTAATGTAGGGAAGTGCAGAAGGAAGGCTTGCAGGGCTGCCCTGTAACAAAATGAAGTAAATAAGGGCCTGGGTCGCTAGTTGGTAAAGGTATGCACCCTGTCCAAGTAGGGACCACAATCCTAGTCAGAGGTTCAGTTCAAGATCCAGATTTTAGGGAGTCAGAGACCCAGCATTTTATAATCAAAAGTGCCTTTGGTGTAGGGGGTGACTTTAAAGAAACTCTCTGAGATGCAGAAGGATCACTTTCAACCCAGTGTGGTGTGCCAGTCTCACCCTGGTGGGGTAAATCAGTGCTTTGTGTGAGAACAGGGCACAGCATTTTCAGATGTGAGTGTGAGCCACATCTCTCCCTTACTGCCTAGGAAGGCTATCAGAATGCAGATAAATGCAGGTGAGTGCTCAGAATTCAGATGAATGCAGACAATTGCTCAGAATGCAGATGCACCTCACCCTCCTGTGTTTGTGACTGTCTAGAGGGAATGCACAACGTGTAGCTGTCACCCAATCCAGACATCTATTGGAAACAGTCTGTAAGGCACAAAACAGCTAAGAACAGAGAAATGTCACATTTTCCAAAAGTGGCATTTCTAAAACAGTAATGTTAATCCAACTTCACCAGTAAAGAGGATTTATCAAGACCATTACACACATATGAACCATGAAAAGTTTCTACTTTAAGATCAGTAATTACCACTTAAAAGTGTATAAGAGGATACCCATTGCTAATCTATTAAAGGAGTAGGCCTCACAGAAGTGCAAAAACAAATGTAGCTGTTTGTTACTACCAGGACATGTGAAACTTAAAAATACATGTCCTACCTTTTACTTATATGGCACCCTGCCCTTAGGGCTACCTAGGGCATACATTAGAGGTGACATATGTTTAATAAAAAGGGAGTGTTGGGCTTGGCAAGTAGTTTGAAATGCCAAATTAAAGTGGCAGTAACTGCACACACAGGATCTGCAATGGCAAGCCTGAGGCAGGTTTTAAAAGCTACTTGTGTGTGGCACGACGAGTGCTTTAGGCCCACTTGTAGCATTTTATTTACAGGCCCTGGTTATATGGTAGACCACTTTACAAGGGCTTACAGGTAAATTAAATACACTAAACAGGTGTAAGACAATCAATACATATTTAAAGTAGAGAGCACATGCATTTTACCACTGGATGGCAGTGGTAGAATGCTCAGAGCCTTAGGACCAGCAAAAATGAGTAGAACAAAAATGGAGGGAGGCTGGCAAAAAGTTAGGAGAAGACCACCCTAAGGCTGTCAGGTCTAACAATGCGGATATCAGAGGACACTCTTTACAGTGTCCATGCTTACAAAATGACACAGACTTTTTGTTTCTTTTTATTTACTGATTTGAGATGAATCAGTTTAAAAAAAATAAGTGACACAAAAGTTTTTCATAAAATACAGCATTAAAAAAATAACTAAAACGGACGAGCGCAGGTCTGGGCTGGGGATGGTCCCTGGGCTGAAGCAACATTTCAGGCAGTATGGAGAAGCAACAAGGTGGGCAGGGGAGAGGCAACACAGAGGAGAGAAAATGGGGCAAAGGGAGAAACACACGTGCGAAAGAGAGCAATATGGAGCACTGAAGGGGGAGAAGCACACAGGTGGGAAAGCAGCACATGTGCAGGAGCAGAGAGAATCAAATTGGTTCACCACCCATCACCAATTGGCACACACACATCTATGGGTAGGGTGACCAGATTTTGTCAAGCAAAAACTGGGACAGGCTAGATATAAAAGTAGGACTAAAGCCTTCAACCTTACTTCTATGCCTGGACTGACCCGATTTTTCACACACAAAAACAGCCCCCACCCCTTAGCTATGGAAAGACTTCTAGCCTCTACTCTGCATACTCTTGGGGAGAGGAGTTGGCCTAACGGGTAGGGCAGTCCACCTTGAATCTGGAGAACTGGGTTCGCGACTTGTCAATGACGCTGAAAATCCAGTGATTCTGGGAAAATTACTTAATCTCCCTGTGCCTAACAAAAAAAAATGAATGTGTCCTCATGTAAAGGTGCTATGTAAAGCGCTCTGATACCAGATACTGGGTAAACTCTCTAAAATAAAATAAAAAAATACCCTTGCTCTCCTCTCCTCTCCTCTCTGTCTCTTCTTTGCTGCAGCAGACGTGAACCTGCACTGCCTGAAACAGATATATCATTTAACGAAAGCATACCTTTTAATTCTCCTTTGCAGGATTACTTAACCTTTGTCCCAAAAACCAGGACATGTATTTAAATTTAAGGAAAGAGTCGGGACACATGTACAGTCCTCTGAAAACCGGGACTGTCCGGGTAAATCTGGGATGTCTGATCACCCTAAATATAGGGCTCCTTACAGACATAGTTATAAAAGGCTCTCCCCTCTCTGTCATGTCTAGTCAGACTACACTCTCTGAGTTTGTTCACCTATTGGACGTAAAGCGAAAATAAGAAGGTGCCCTACCGACATAGGCATTTGTACACCTCCCATCACTTATTGCTGCCTGTTCTGCAAACTATACACAGATGACCACAGGAGATATTCGTTGACAAAGATACTCGTAAATCCCAGTCGTTGCTTAATTCGAACCAGTGGTCTCATTTTTGAGACCACATTTTTTCCGCATCAGACATTTGTGAGAGCAAGAGTGGGAAAAACACAGAATGGGGAAAGACGAATGAAGAGAAAAACGTCAAACCCTTCATAAAGGGAGATAGCAGGAACCTGCAATACCGAGACAAACAGGGCAAGGAGGGCCAGGTAGCGAATTAAAGAGGCATGAGGAGGATGTAATACTAGGCAGCCTTGGTATTGGGAGGGCCCACATTCATTTGCACCGGCCGCGGGCAGAATTCTAAGTAGAGCCCTTGGCACCGGCACTCATTGTTTTACAAATTAAGCACTGACTTTCTATTGGAAATACAAGAGGAGGAAGGGAGTAGGTAGGGGAGTGTCCCTCGATAAACCGGGTAGAGAGGGGATTGTGTCAAGAAAGAAACTGAGAGTTTCATTAAAACATACTTAACAGAACATGAGCGGCACTGTAAAACATTCATCCATGTATTTATTCTACTTCTTGTATGCTGGTATTTCATGTCTTGTAATAACTACATTCAAAACTAATTAAAACGGCATGGTTAAAAATAAGCTGGGCAAAAAGGCCTTGCCGTATCTGTGCGCCACCCATGCCCAGTTTGGGCGGAAGTGCTGTGGGTGGCACCTCGTTTGCATTGGAAATCTTCACCAAAGATTTTTTTCTACATTTAATTTTACTTTCTAATTTAAGAGCTCTGCCGTTGATATCAGTGCGTGGCAGAGTGTTTTAAAATAATTATCTTCATGCAAATATGGAATCAAAACCGTCATCAGTAACGTAATTAGCGGCTCATTCAAGGAGGAAGCAGCTTGAGGTTGGGACACTCTATTTGTCACAAGGCATGTAGGCTAGGGATGAGTAAACCCACCCTTTCCGCCTTTAGTGAACGCCAAAATACACCTCATAAATATATGGATGTCCTGTTAGTAAAATGGTTACTGCCTGCCCAACATCAATCCGCGAAAAAGCCTGCACGTGACTTGGTGCCAAACTGTGATATATGGGCTTCTATCAGGTGCGCAACACCCATTGGGCTCACCAGGCTTCAGCCTCCCCCCCCCCCCCCCCCCTCCCTTATGTGTGTCAGCCCGGCTGAGACAGCCTCGCGGGCTGGCATCCGTCCAATTGCAGCCGGACCCGAGTACTTCACAGGTCTTTAAAATACCTTTTACTTGTTAATGAGGCTTTTGTTGCGTTTTCGCCCCTTCTTACAGCCACTCTGCCTATGGCTGGAAGACTTAGCCCCCCCGAAATCTTTTTCAGCCCCCCCCCCGAAATTTGGCTCTAGTTGCCCTCCTGGTTTCTAGCCTCATCCCACGATTACACAGTGAAGAGGAAATCAAATGCTGAGCTGGAAACCCTTACATTGATACGGTTTCCGAGTCAGCTGTCAACGCTGTACACCGTTAGGCGTTATTTAGGGGTCTGTTTAGTCAGAGGAGGGGGCCCAAAGAGCCCCATTCGCCGTGGCCCTGCGCCCTAGCCAAGGCCACTCCCCCTTCTTACTGTACACTTAGACAGGGAAAAACATTCGTAAACTGGCTGCTCAGCACAAGGCGGTGTTCTTCTCTTTGGAAGCTCATCCGAAATTAATTTATATGGGAGAGTTTTTATCACAGATGAAATGCCACGTCAGATGTTAGTGGGAGATGGCGCTGCCAACGCAGGGTATCTGGCACAGCATCACACTGACTTTATATTGCCGTTTCAAATACATCATATATACACCTGTGCCACAAAGCTACCAGCACGGCGATCGGCCATGGAAATAATAGCTATTTTAATTTCACAATGTGTTTCAGTTGCCACGTATGGAGCTGAGATTTGGGGTAATGCCAATAGCTCCTGTACTATTCAGCAGGAAGAGAACATATTTTGCAGGAATCTGTTGGGTGTCCCAATCTCTACTCCACAATACATCTGTCACAGGGAACTTCATTTAAATTATATCGAAGACTTTATAAGTGCCCACCCTGCTCTTTTCTGGTTATCAGTTTGGAAGAACCAGGTTGCTTCTTTAACTAGAGAGATTATCAGCGACTGTGTTAAGTGTGAGAAAAAGGGATTGATATCCCTTGGTTGTCTGGAGTGTACCAAAGCCTATGTAGTATAAATAAGGGTTGTATTTTTCTTAATCCCAGTACAGCTGAAACTCTGCATAAAAATGAGCTCAGAAGTGCACTTTATTCATTATACAATAGAGAAAGGATTGGTATGGAATCTAAAAAATCTCTTGCCTTTAGCTACATGACTATAGAACAGCATAGGCATTACCTACCTATCTATCTCACCTTACCTGTGAGTCACTGGGAAAGGAGCCTTTTATTTCGGCTTAGAGCAGGTACTGTTAAATTTGTATTATGTTTTCCTCTTGGTTACCATTCCAATCTCGATCATGTATCCTGTACATGTGATGATGTGAGCGGTTAATCAACTTTACATTTTTTGTTTCTTTGTAAATATTATTTAAAGTACACCAAGTGGCTTTTAAATCCATTTTTTAAAAAGAACAGGCCTATTAGCCTGGATAATGCCTACTTGTGGTTACTTACTCTGGCCGATGAAGAGCTGGTCTTCCGCACAAGTACGTTTTTGAGAATTGCCAGCTGAGCACGCAAAACGATGTCTAATCCCTGAGCTCTTAAATTTATGTATGGATATTTTGTATAAATTGATGTATGAATTGGTATTTTATAATATTGCTGTCTATTGCTACTGGATTTTATCATTACTCTCCAATTGTCATTTTAATGTGTTATGTTGCTGTGCTTTTATGGATATCAAGTTATCCAAATAAAGTTTCTGAATCTGAATAGCGAATACAGATATTTTCTTGAGTTCGTGAGTGTTTGCTAAGTTTTCATGGCATCACTACACTCAAAAGACCCACTCCACACGCACTGGAGAAAATGTATTTCCAAGTTCCATATACAATTATTAGATTATAATCAGGACTTTAAGTGGGATGAAAAACGTGGGGCGGGGGCGTCCCTCAAAGGAGCGTGGTTTATGCAGTTAAGGGCATGGCTTAAAACACGTAAGTTTAAAATCTGTGCTTAAAAACAGCTGCTAACGAGCAAAGCTTTAGAACACCCAAAAAGGGCCTCCCACTGGTTTCAGTCAAACCCTCTAAAAACAGGGACATGGGTCAAAATTGCGGAAATCTGTGGGGGGGGAGGGGGGGCAGCTGGTGGAAATCCGGGACTGTCCTGGCAAATACGGGACACCTGGTCACCCATCACAAGGGGCTGGTAAATAATAAGCACTTAGTGCCCATTGCATACTGTATCCAACTCCGTGTCAGGTTTAGTGCACTGAGCACTGTGAATCAGGCTCCATGTGACTGGCGTTTTGTATTTTTTGTGTTGTAGCATTTATATAGCACTTAATAACCCTATTTGCGGTATTGAAGATCTTACCCACATGGATAGCATACTAGGTGTTTGCATTAACAGTGTTGTTTTTGTTTTGAGCCTATGTAGCGGGTGTTTTCGCGTCTTCTGTGAAGGATTAGAGAGCGGCTCTTATCTTGTTTTTGGATGCAATGCTTACAGGTGCAATGGACGATGACTGTAAAAGACGTGCAGGCGAAATCTGTATCAGCGGGTGGCACTGTGTGACTCTGCAAGTGCAATTTCCATCTGATCTTTTTAGGTCTCACCTGACACTGGCGGTCCGGCCAGTCCCCGAGTGGGGAAGGGGCAGGGGTCACGCGCCACTGGATGATGCGGCCCTGCCCCACCTCCTCAGGAACCTATCCGAAGGGCAATTGGCCGGGGGCGTGAACCGGAAGCACTTCAGGTGTTTCCGGTTCTCGCGTTCGGCCAACGTCAGGGGGCAGGCACGTTTAGACCGGCCTGCCCCCAACAACATTTAAAAAGGGGCAGCGGGAGCGAGAGCAGTCTCTTGTCTTCTCCCGCTGCACCAAGGAGTACCCGGGCCACCAGCGGCCCCTTAAATTCATTTTGTTTTTTCTTTTTCAGGTCATGCTCGTTCGGGAAGTGCAGGACTAGCCGGTGTGTCAGCTGATCGGGTCTCGGTGGTGCGGCGTAACACAAGAGGAACAGTCGGCGAGGGCACGTATACCCGTGAAGGTGCTGCTGGCGGTGTGGACATCACGGATGAGAAATTAGCTGCGGGGAAGTTTCCCAGCGCGCTGGGACGGACCGAAACAGCTCGCGAGAATCAAGTTAAGTGTGGGCATCAGATCCGGAGCACTGCTTGTGCGATCGGGTGGTTTGTGGAGGCGCATAGGGGAGCGTTAAGCGAGTCATTTAAATCGTCTGTGCCAGAGTTTGTGTGTGCGATTACCAAGGTTTAGTTGATGTGTGACATAAGCGTTTGTCTGGTACTAGGGAGGTCTTGAGTCCCGATCTCAGCTGTGCCTACTGTTTTGTATTGGGGAAATTGATTGGGTGAGCCTTGTGTCTAGCGGCGCTAAAGGGGGCATCAGCTGTTCCTGGCCAGAGTTTAGGCTGTCAGCATACCGTTTTTTCCCTGATTAGGCAAATCTGTTTTCACTTATTAGAGACAAAGTGATCTACCCTCTGGCCAGAGTTTAGGCTGTCAGCATACCGTTTTGTTTCCTGATTAGGTGATCTACCCTCTTACACAAGTTTGCAGATTGCATGAATGCTTGTACTGCACTGCATGTAACGTGGGGGGTCAATTTTGACAGTCAATAGGGCATCATCTAGTTGTGTGGCTCGGTACTGGTCATTTGTGTGTCTTTTGTTTCAGGAATACTCTGGAATACAGCTGGGTCGGAGTTTTTTGTGAGGGCGCTAACACCGGCAAGCCTAAACTACTAAGTGTAATTGGTGAGAGTATCTGGGTGTAGGGGGTGCTGTGCAACTACTGTCAGGTAAGGGTTTGGGCAGTGTCCCAGATCAGTGGGCAAGGGGGTTGCGCGTCACCTATTGCACAGTACGCTTAGCGGGGGCGCGATGGCTCCTAAGGTGAGACGTATGGTAAAGCGATCCCGCACGGATGTTATGTTGGAGGCTTTAATGCAGGTTATGGGGCAGGCCCTGACGCGATTGCAAGACAAAGTGGATGGTCCGGGGGGGAGGTGGGGGGGGGGGGAAGCCCAGGTGGCCTATTATACCTCCTAGGCGGTACTCTCCACCTGTGGCAAAAAGGAGTAGGCCCAAGTCAGGCAGTACCAGGCCCAAAGGTGGCACAGGGAATGCCCCTAAAGAGAGTGTACCCCAACCTGCCGTTCCCATGCCAGACCCGCTGGATACCGGAGAGACTCCCCCTATCCCTGAGGTGCCAGTAGGGACACAGCCGCAGGCCCCAGGGGCACCTCCTGTAGGGACACAGCCACAGGCCCCAGGGGTTCCCCCAGTGGAAGGCACGGGTGGGACTACCCCGGTCCAGCCAGATATTCTAGCCAACCTGGCGGTAGTATTGCCATGGCTGGAGACAGTGGGGAACTGGCTGCCAGCAGTGGGGGCATCAGGCAGCGGGGCGATGCCATCGAAAAGGCAAGACAAATAATGTCCCAAATGGGAAAGGCAAAACCAAGTGCAGATCCGGTAGTACCAGCAGGAGAGACAACGCCGGCAGTTCCAACAGGAGCAGAATTACCTGGGGGCACAAGACCGGTAACTGGTGGTGGAAGTCCAGCAGCGGCGGGCGTGCCGCCGGTTCCAGAAACATAGAAGCCGGCTGACTCTGCTGCAGCAGGTATGATAAAAACCCTGCCGCCACTAGGTTTGGGAGAACTGCGTTCGTCTAGGGAACAGTTGGGGCGGTACTTGTCTCAAGAGACAAAGGAAAAAATATGGAAAGGGGTGTATCTTAACATTTTTTCTTTGTTAGTAGAGGAGGCAGACATGGAAGAAGATAGGAAAAGCAAAGAGTGGTTGCTCCCCCGGGAATGGGAGAAAGTGGCCATGAAATACAGAGTTGAGGAAAATTTGGCAAACTGGGTGCAGGCATTTACCATTTATACGGCAATTATGCCAGAACGTTTCCCAGAAATGGGGTCAGAAACGGCGTGCTACCAGAACAGAATAACGGTAGCGCAGGCTTCGCAGGTGGGTGATGGGTGGAAGCAATATGATAAAAAATTTAGAAGGCAAAGGCCCATGACCTAACTCTAAGGTGGAATCATACAGACATGTTTATCCATTTGAGGCATTTGGTGCAGGGCCAGACAGATGGCCCCGGGGGCCAGTGCCAGAGAATGGTAGGTTTCAGCCCTTTCGCGCAGGCCCCTCAGGCAAGGCGGGGGGCGCCGCAGGGAGGACGGGAAACACAGGGAAAAAAGGGGGGTGTTTTGATTTGAATAAAAAGACCTGCAACAGGACTCCCGGCATGTGTCGGTCGGTTCAAACATAATTGTGGCTTCTGTGGAAACGCATCACACCCAGAGTCCAAGTGTCTCAAAAATTTCAGGGAGAAGGGTGCCAGGAAGCAGGATTGAAGGTATTTCACTAGAATTAGTCAGCTCCCCCATAAACATTTCAGCCATGATTCCTTGTTTAAACGTTTACAACTGCCCAGAAGCTGCACGAATTATCAGAGAGGGGTTCCTGACCGGTTTTAGGATACCGGCGCAGGGTTACAAAGGGGTGGCGTACTGCAGGAACCAGTTAGGGAAAATGGTAATATTGCAGCAGCAAAAATTGAGAAAGAGATCAGACTGGGAAGAGTGGCAGGCCCATTTGCTAGCGTCCCAATGACTGATTTTGTATGCTCACCCCTGGGAGCGGTGCCCAAGAAAGTGCAAGGTGAATTCCGCTTAATACACAATTTATCAGCACCACGGGGGAATTCCATGAATGAAGCGATTTCTGACGCATTGTGTAGCGTAAAATATGCATCTTTTGACCAAGCGGTGGATATGCTGAGGCATTTAGGGCAGGGGGCATTGCTAGCAAAATGTGACATTGAATCCGCTTTCTGTTTGTTGCCTGTGCACTCGTTAGATTTTCACCCGCTGGGTTTCCAATTTCAAGGACAGCACTATGTGGACAAATGCATGCCAATGGGTTGCTCAGTGTCTTGTGCCTATTTTGAGAAATGTAGCTCATTCTTGGAATGGGCTTTCAGGCAGTACACGGGTCACCAACGGGTGTTGCATTATCTTGATGACTTTCTCTTCCTGGGGGCACCAGAATCAGAGGCGTGCGGGGATGCATTGACAGGGTTCTGCGCTCTCATGCAAGAGTTCGGGGTGCCATTGGCACCTGGCAAAATGATGGGCCCTAGCACAAGGATAGAATTCCTGGGAATCGAGTTGGATTCTGTCCAAGGGGTGTCCAGGTTACCTGAAGAGAAGGTTGAAGGTTTCAGGGCAACGCTACAGCAGTGCTTAGCAAGGGAGAAAGTGACTCTGCATCAGCTACAACAAGTAGTGGGTCAATTGAATTTTGCACTTCGCATAATTCCCATGCACGCCCATTTTCCCGCACCATCGCACATGCCATGTCTGGCCTCAGAGAGAAGCACCAACACACTAGGCTATCCAGCGAGGTCAAGCAGGACATGCTCATTTGGAAGGCATTTCCACGCGATTTCAATGGTAGAGTGGTGTGGCCTAGCCCACCTAGGTCCAGCCCTGAAGTGGGTCTGATGACAGACACGGCGGGCAGTGAGGGTTTCGTGCCATTCTGTGATCTGCTTGGGTTGCACAGAGGTGGCCAGGGTGGTGGAGGGACGCAAGACTCACAAGTAACATTAGCTTTCTGGAGCTCTTCCCATACTGGTGGTGTTGGTGGTGTGGCCTGAGTGATTGAGAGACCAATGTGTGATATTTTGGTCAGACAACATGGCCGTGGTGGAATGCATCAATTACCAAGCAGCTAAGTGCAGCATGATCCTGAGACTTTTAAAATAAATTGTGTTGCAATGTATGAGGTTGAATTTACTGTTTAGAGCTAAACACGTACCGGGTGTATTAAATCATGCGGCGGATGCATTGTTTCATTTTAAAATGCAGGCTTTCAGGTCCCACCTCCCAGAGGCAGCGCTACACCGAACACCTTTCTCCGAACTACTTTGGCAGCTTGGTGCCCCCAGTTATCGGACCCCGTGGCAGCCAGCCTAACACAAAGGACCAGGAGAGCGTAGGAAGGGGTGTTTTGGTCTTTTTGTCAGTTTTTGGGGGACAGTTGGGAGCAAAAATGGCACTACCCGGGTGCGGTAGTCGCTTATATCGGTTTCTTGAGGGAGGAAGGGCGCACAGTAGCGGCGGTTAGACGCCACATCTTGGCCATATCCTTTTTTGCAAAGGCAAGAGGAAAGAAGGATCCCACAAAGAATTTCGTGGTGCGCCAGGCTTTGAAGGGGTGGCAACGCCTGCAAGGGGCACAGCCAGATGGGCGGAGGCCAATAGGTCTGAACACATTAGCTATGTTGCTGGTCGCTTTGCACCAAGTGTGTATCTCTCCTCGAGAGGTTCAGCTGTTTCAGGTGTCTTTCTGTCTGGCATTTTTCAGCGCCTTCCGGGTGGGGGAACTGATACCAAGAAACAAGATGGACTGGCAAGGGGGCCTACAGGTAGAGCATGTCAAGTTGATCAGGGATTCCATATGGATCACTTTGCCCAGGTCTAAGATGGATCAGGGAGGAAAGGGCGAAAGCATAGTGCTTCACAGGGCTAATGGTAGCACCTGCTGCCCCGTGGCTAGCCTAGAGGTTTTCCTGGCACAGCGGCCATCGGCCACCTAAGGGCCACTCCTAATACATCAGGACAGGTCACCCCTCACTAAGTTTGGGACTCACTCCTTTAGGATTGAAGTGGCCACGCAGGGAGTGGCCATGGGTCTAGGGGGGGGAACAAGTAAAAAGGAACTGCAGGTGGTCCTCCAATTGCTATAAACGCTACATGCGGCTGCACATGCTCTAGTATAGCTGCCCCATCGCGTGGGGTTCCCCTTGTGCATCAGGTTAACTGCGTGTTTTCTTTCTGTGACTCAGGAGGAGACTCGCAAAAAATGATACATGATTGCGTTAGGCAACACGTTTTGTGGATGTATTAACCAGTAAATATAGCAGGTGCACTGACTTTTGTTCAATTTTGTGTTTGCCTACAGTTTCTTCACCCTGTGACTCAGGGGAGAAATCTGTGTCTATCCCATTTATGATAAAAAGAAGCCACAGTGTTACTCGGACAGACGGCAGTCAACAGTACAGGAACGGACGGCTCAGGTCATGGCCCACGTTCACTTTGGGTGCCCACAACAACGGGAAGTTTGGCTCATTGGCCACTCCTATGTGTGTCGTTTACAAACGTACTTTTCAGGGGCTCACGAGGCCAGAGCGCGGAAGTTGGGTGCAAAGATAAGCTTTCATGGGCAGGGTGGATTGTGCGTGGGACAATTCAGGGACCTGATGAACTGCTCTTTAAAGCAAAGTAATGGACCACCAGCGATCTGGATCCTGCACCTCGGGGGCAACGACTTAGCATGCAAACGGCGACAACGGTTAGTTGAGGAACTGCTTAGCGAAGAGGGGTGGTTGGCAAGACAGTGCCCCTAGGCAGTCATAGTCTGTTCTCACACGATCCCAAGGTTCCAGTGGAGGGGAGGGGAATCAGTTTGGGTGCTGAACCACGCAGTAAAGCGGGTCAACAATACATTTGATAAACATTTCTGGACGGAAATATTAAAATCCATAGGACATGGGTATATTCGAGGTGAGCAGTTTTTTCTACAAGACGCGGTTCATCTATCATACAGGGGGAATGGGGCATTTATGTAAGACATTTTTTCATGGCTGGAGACCATGGGCCTCAGGGCATGATCTCCTAGCTAGCTCAGGGGGAGGCCAGATAGTCGGGCAACTATGCAGGCCTGTGGCGGTAAGGTCTTGATTGGTAAGCCTAGTATTCGGCCATGAGCGGCCAGCATCATGTAAATCCAGGGGCAGTGACAGCCGGTCAGTAGGCTGTCAGTGTGCGGGGGCAGGAGAGTTACTCTTTCCAGTAGGCCTGTGGCCACGGCCTGTGGCCACCCTCGCACGCGCATGCGCATCAGGGCGCAAGTACGTAGAACTGCCGCCCCTGTTAGGGAGGTTAAGGCGCTGGGCATAGGGGGGGCCCGGGGGAAAGTATCCGTCCGATATGCTGTACCCCCTACGCAAGCCTCCTCCGGTGGAGTAGTACCCTTAGCAAGCTCTGAGGGTGCCCGTCATAGACCCTTGCCCTAGGCTCTAGAGGGGACACGCAGAAAGTAACGTATATGCATTGTTTGATTACGTTAGGAACTGAGTTTGTATTAGAACGTGTTAAGGTTAGACAAATGATATTATGCAACTATCAATGTATCTGGAATTTCTGGGGTTTATAATACAAGAAGGGACTTAGGCAGTACCAGGCCATAAGCATATGTGCTATCACTTGCGAGACATTTTGTTACTTACAGAGGTCTTAGAGCTCACCCATTGCTTGGGAAAGGATGATCGATGCACACCCAATAGTCGTGCCGCTGTGTAATCCTGTCTCTGCAAACCCTGGGTATTTAATTAATTATAAATACATTTATGGCTCGCTTGAGAAGTGCAAAACAGTGAGAAGCTCCCAATCCCTGCTGGTAAGGACAGGGAAATAGCAGTCAACTGTGAACAGGGGGATGTCCGAGAACCCTCGAAAGCCCCTGCCGGTGCAGAGCCATAGGACTGGAGTGCTGCACTACAACTCCAAGTAGCCCAAGAGGGCCAAAGTGGGCACACAAGGGAGTGCGACCATAGTAATCTCCAGAAGGTGAGCACCTAAAAGATGGTGGGGACTCACCCCTGAAATACAGTTGCAGCTCGGCGGAGGAGCATGGGCCCAATAAAAATTGAATGACAATAACAAGAAGTTAGTATAATTTTATATTAATTTGTGACTTCAGCCAGGTCGGGCGGGGCGGGGCTGGGCTGGCTCACCACAAAGGGAACAGGAGTGGTTTGCACTCCCTTCGTACATGCGCATAACGCTTTGACCGGCCCTCTAGGGCTGACCAAATCGCCACGCACACTTGGCATGTTCTGTATTGGGCTGCACAGCCCCGTGGAGAACATGCCCAGCCTCCCCAGGAACTGCATGAGCAGCCAAACAGGGTGCTCAGACCAATCACGATACTGCTCTTGCAGTGCAGTGATTGGCCGGCAGAGTGTGTAAGCCTGGGTGCTTCTGGTGCTTCTTCCAGCAGAGAAGAAGACAGAGGCGAGAGAGAGGTGTGCGGCGGAGACGGCAAAGAAGGTAAGTAATTATTTTTTTCATACCCTATCACCCCAGTTCACAGGCAGCCGCCACTGCTGAAATAACAACCCATGTGCAGCACCATGAATCCCTGGCCCGTGTGAGGCACTCTACATAGTGAAACGCTACCAACACCTGCAAGTAAGGGCAGAACGAATCATGGGCATCTTTAACTAGCCCTGTGTACCGACCAGGAGAATTCAGCACGCTGCCAATATCCCCTACAGCATTACTATAAACACACTGTCTGACCCCAACATGGAGGACCGGTCATAAGATGATCAGCACTCCTCCTAACTGCTGCTGTCTGTTTACTCCAGGGCAGGTGTGGACGCACTACTAGTCTGGAAGGAACAACAGACAAGCACTTGATGTTTCTGCCGATATGCAGCCCAGAGGAGTCTCCATACAGCACAGGTCTACCCTCTTATAAATGCTGGGTAGACCTCAGCATTAAACCCTGTCCAACAACATGGTCGACATCTAAACCAATGGGGATAGGGAGAGGTCTTTCAACTGCTTCAACACACACACAAGGGGGTGACAATCTTTGAGTGGTTTTCTTTGCCTTGCCCCTTGCAACCCTGCCAATACCCCACCTTATTTAAGCCTGCTAAGTTTCATTAAGAAACCCGGAGAACACAGTGCACTTCACAGTGCTGTGGATGACATTGTGACATCTTTACCCTAGCAATTGGTTGCCTAGGTCATATCTATAACCTCCCAAATGATATTCACCTCCAACATGACAACAACGCCCTTTACCACCACCTCCCTCCATTGCCTCCTTTCAGATCTGTAACAATGCTTTCAAGGTCAAATACCACCCCATATCTTTCCAAACACACAATGAAAAACCTGAAACACAGGACCTTGAGGAACTTCCTGGAAACCCTCTGCACAGACCAATACCATTACTAACATAAAGGCTCCCTCAAAACTGGCCTCCTCTTGACAAACAACACTGACTGATGGTTCAGGTCCCATGCAATATTCCCCCTTCCTCATCTTTCTCCAACATCCCCTTTGGAAGCAAACTTAAATGTGTTTCCCCCTTTGGCCTCTCAGGCAAAATTTCTATATCCATTTACAACAATGGGAAGATCATATTTCAAGCCAATGACATAATCCTGGACACAATCGATTTAATTTATCTCACCCTTAGTCCCTCCAATGACCCTCCATACTCCCCGTCTCTGCCCATCCATTACAGCCCTCACCCACCCTCCTCCCCTGCCAGTGAATCCAGACAGCACCACTCATCCCAGACTCTCTTACAATCCATGAGGCCTCCCGCAACCCATAGCTCAGCTTCAATACCAGACCTTGAACATCCCCCCCCACAGGCCATCCCCGCATCATTCTCCTCCAAACTCCCACAAATCATTATGTCCCAACTTGGTTGCGATGGCTACACTTTTATCATCCGCTCCATCGGCCCATAATTCTCCACTTTCCTCCTTAATTTCTTTTGCCCTCTGTCCTAATATCTACCAAAACCAGATACCTATAACAAGCACCTCCCCCTACCAGCACCGTTGCCACCAGCTCCACCCATCCCCTATTCCAGATATGGCATCAATGTCTTCCAGATCAAATACCCCCCAATTGTTTTCAAACATGCAAAGAAAAAAACTCAAGCACAGGACCTTGAGGGATTTCGTGGAAACCCTCTTTACAGACAAATACCATTGCAAAGGCTCCCTCAAAACTGACCTTCCCCTCTCCACACACAACACTGACCTATGGATCAGGTCCTTACACAATACTCTCCCTTTGTTATCTCTCTCTAACATCCCCGCTGGATGCACATTCAAATGCTTTCCCCCTTTTGCCATCTTGGGTAACCTCTCTATATTCTTTTACAACAAAAGGTATATCATGTTCCAAGCCAATGACACAATCCCGGCCACTATCAATGAAAAATTTCTCACCCTCAGGTCCTCGGACGACCCTACACGCTCCTCATCCCCATCCATCTATAACACCCATCACCCATTCTCCTCCTCCGCCAGTCAACCGAGACTGCACTTCTCACCCCAGACTCTCCTTCTGTCCTCCCGCAACCCATGCCTCAATACTAATACCAGACCTTGAACATCCCCTGCCCACAGACCATTCTTGCACTGTTCTCCTCCAACCTCCCACAAACCATTATCTCCCACCCGGTTGGCGCCACCACCCTTTTTTCATCCCCCCTGTTAGAAATTGGATTTTTGGTCGGCTAGGACATGTGCCAAAGTCGGGCAGAAACCACCTATCCTCCTCAAAGGCAATTTCCATGGATGCAACAGATGATGCTCTTGATTCAGGTATGACGAAGGAGCAAGCTCAAGCTGGCAAGGTCAAAAATAGGCCAAAAACAAAAGTATGTGGTACGAAATGGTCTGTGATATGGTAGTAGTTCACACCAATCACTGTAAGTCAAGTGCAAGCGCAAGTCCTATCCTCACCGCTGACAACCAATGTTAGAAATTGGATTTTTGGTCGGCTAGGTCATGTTTCAAAGTCGGGCAGAAACCACCACTCTAGTCAGGATAAGGGAGTTACACTCCTAAAATAACCCCTGCTCACCCCCTTGGTAGCTTGGCACGAGCAGTCAGGCTTATCTTCGAGGCAGTGTGTAAAGCATTTGCACATAACCAACAGTAATACAGGGTAAGCACTACAAAAGGACACCACACCAGTTTAGAAAAATATCAAATATTTTTATATACTTAAGACAAGACCAAAAACAATTAAAATCCACAATACAGTACTTAAAAATCTACAGTTATCAAAATATGCTTGATGTCGATAGCTCCGTCCGGGGTGATCGCGGCGTCGTGAACAAACAAATCCAAACAGGTCTGGCTGACCGCAGCGTTGCAGGCCAGCTGCGGTGTCGGGAAGACCCACAAACAGTACCTTTTAGAAATGCAGGGCGTCAGCGACCTCTCGTTGAGCTTCCAAAAGCACGGCGTCCTCAGGCGTCGGTTCCGGAGGTCAGTGCAGGAGTCGTCGGGGCCCTTGAAGTCACACGCGTTGCAGATCAAACTCCTCTCTGATGAATTCAGGAGCGCTGACGTCGGCAGGTGTCGAGTGCTGCGGTGCGAAGTGCAGCGGTGTGGCGTGCAGTGCCCTCAGGTCACGGTGCGAGCAGCGGCTCGGTGGCAGCGTCCGATGGCATCATCGGTGAGACCAGGGTCGTGGTGCGAAGTGAATGCGGTGCTCGTCGCGGAGCTGGCAGGTCGAGGTGCAAGCAGCGGCGTCGTCGTTGCTGAAGCGCTGTCGTCGGCTGACGAACGGTAGTCGATGGCACCAGCGTCGGTAGGCCAAGGCTGTGGTTTGGATCGAGGGCGGTGCATCGTGTAACTTTACGAGCGGTGCCCTCAAACCACGGTGCAAGCAGCAGCGTAGATTTTGTCATGGAGCGTCGTCATCTGGGATACCAAGGCATCGTCGGGAAGCGAGGCGGTGCGAAGTGCGGTGCCCACAGGTCACGGTGCGAGCAGCGGCTCGGTGGCAGCGTCAGCAGGCATTGTCAGTGAGACCAGGGTTGCGGTAAGGCGTTGTGGCGGTGCCCTCTGCAGTGCCTTCAGGAGACAGAGCCAGCAGCGGCGTTGTAGACAGCATCAGGTTTCTTTTTCCTCTGTTGCAGCACAAAACACACAGTACTCAGTGCTGAGGGCAGAAGAGCTTGAAGTCTTTGCTGTTCCTGAGACTTCTTAAACAGGGGGCAAGCTCTACCTCAAGCCCTTGGAGAAACTCCCAAAAGTAGATTGCAGAAAGTTCAGTCAAGTCCTTTCACTGCCCAAGACAGAAGCAGCCACTGCAGGCCAACAAAGAAAAGCACACAGCAAAGTGGTAGTTCCTCCTCACAGCTTTTCCAGCTCTTCTTCTTAGCAGTCTTCTTGAACCAAAAGAGTTCTAAAGTTCAGGGGTCTGGGCCCCAATATTTATATCCCAAAATCCTTTCATCTCTTAGGCAGAGAGTGTCTGTGCCCAGACAGAACCAGTTGTGCCTTCTCTGGTGTGACTTCCTGGCAGGAGGTGGGGACGGCATTGTCAGAGGCAGACCAGGCCCTTTGAAGTGCGAGGAAATCTCCTCCCCCTTCCCCAATTGTAGCCCAGGTCTATTCAGCCCTTTCCTGGCCCACCTAGACTATCTGGAGCCACTCCTGCTCCCCAGCATTCTATCATCCAAAACCCAGACAGGCAATACACATTCCAGCAGAGGCACACAGGATGACTGAGTAAGAAAATACCTATTTTCTAATGTGGTATTTTCAAACACAGATTGTAAAAACCACCTTCACTAAAAGATGCATCTTTAGATTCTTGAGTTCAGGCATACTAAACTTTATTTTCCTACCTAGTCCCCAGGGCCAGTTATGTTTATTAGATGTTATAAACAAACTCCCCATTCTGTCCTATGGGGAACAGGTAGCCTTGCAATAGTGAAAAACTAAATTGGCAGTAATTCACTATCAGGACATGCCACACACACCAGTGCATGTCCTACCTTTCACATACACTGCACTCTGCCCACAGGGGTACCTTGGGCCTACCTTAGGATTGGCTGACATGTAAGAAAAGGGACGGTTAGGGCCTGGCAAGTGGGTTCACTTGCCACGTTGACATGGCAGTACCAGACTGCGCACAGGCTCTGCAATGGCAGGCCAGAGACACATTTACGGGCTGTTTGGGTGGGTGGCACAATCCAGTGCTGCAGCCCACCAACAGCATTTGATCTACAGGCACTGGCACACACAGTGCACTTTACTAGGGACTGACACATAAATCAAATAGGCCAATCATGGAAACACCATTCCATAACACATTGTATTACAGGAGCACTTACACTTTACCACTGATCAGCAGTGAGAAAAGTGCGCAGAAACACTAAGCCAGCACAAACAGAGTCAAAACCGGGAGGTCAGAAAGCAAAAACTCAGGGGAAACACGCCAAAAGATGCCAAGTCTAACACATGTCCCCTCCAGCTGAAAGTAGGGAGAACTACCCAACCTCCTGGGAGTGCTCTTCACTAAGGCGGAAGAACCTGGACAGACCATCTGCACTGGCGTGTTGTGTGCCAGGGCGGTGTTCCACTGTAAAGTCCATCCCCTGTAGGGAGATAGACCACTTCAGCAGTTTTGGATTCTCACCCCTTATTTGCATCAACCATCTGAGGGGCCTGTGGTCTGTCTGAAACCGGAAGTGAGTCCCAAACAGGTAGGTCCTCAGCTTCTTCAGTGCCGAGACCACAGCAAAAGCTTCCCTTTCTATGGCACTCCACCTCTGTTCCCGGGGGAGTAGTCTCCTGGTAAGGAAGACCACAGGCTGGTCTAGGCCCTTATCATTCAGTTGTGAGAGCACCGCTCCCACACCATTCCCCGAAGTGTCAGTATGCACGATGAATTTCTTGGAGAAGTCGGGTGCCTTGAGCACGGGTGCCGTGCACATGGCGGCCTTCAGGGCATCAAAAGCCTTCTGGCAGGACTTAGTCAAGATCACCTTTTTGGGCTGCTTCCTGGAAGTCAGCTCTGTTAAGGTGGCAACAATGGTGCCATTCCCCTTAACAAACCTCCTGTAGTACCCGGTGAGTCCTAAGAAGGCCCTCACCTCTGTCTGGGTCTTTGGGGGCTCCCAAGCCAGAATGGTGTCAATCTTGGGTTGTAGGGGTGCCAACTGGCCGCTTCCTACCTGGTATCCCAAGTACACCACTGATCTCTGCCCGATCTGGCACTTACTGGCCTTGATCGTGAGGCCTGCCCTCTGCAGAGACTTCAACACTTCACCGAGGTGCGGCAAGTGTTCTTCCCAGCTGGGACTGAACACTGCGATGTCATCCAGGTAGGCGGCACTGAAATCCTCCAGCCCAGCCTACACCTGGTTGACCAACCTCTGAAAGGTGGCAGGGGCGTTCTTCAACCAAAGGGGCATCACCCAGAACTGGTAATGTCCTTCTGGGGTTGAAAATGCTGACCTCTACTTGGCCCCATCGGTTAAGGTAATCTACCAGTACCCAGACGTTAAATCAAACATGCTGAGGAACTTTGCAGCTCCCAACCTATCAATGAGCTCATCAACTCTGGGGATAGGGGTGCGTCAGTCCTGGTGACGGCATTGAGCCCACGGTAGTCCACACAAAACCGCAGTTCTGGAGTGGCACCGGGTGCAGCAGCCTTTGGGACCAAGACCACTGGGCTGGCCCAAGGACTGTTGGAAGGCTCGATCACCCCTAACGCCAACATCTTAGAGACCTCCTCTTTAATGCTGGCCTTGACCCAGTCCATCAACCTGTAAATCTTGTGCTTCACAGGAGGGCTGTCACTGGTGTCCACGTCATGGGTACATCAGTGAGTAATGCCTGGGGTCAGAGAGAATAGAGGGGCAAACTGTCTCAACAACTGGTGACAGTCGCTCTGCTGCTCTAGGAGTCAGTGTAGGGGAGAGGATCACACCTTACACTGATCCATCATGTTCCTTGGTAGACAGGAGGTCCGGGAGAGGTTCACTCTCCTCTTCCACCCCATCATCTGTCATCAAGAGCATGTTCCCTTCGGACCTCTCAAAGTGGGGCTTGAGGTGGTTCACGTGGAGGACCCTCAAAGGGTTCCTTTGAGCCTGCAAATCCACCAGGTAGGTGACATCACTTTTGCGCTCCACCACCTCAAATGGTCCTATCCACTTGTCCTGCAAGGCACAAGGTTCCACTGGGGCCATGACCCACATTTTTTGTCCAGGTTGAAATTCCACCAGAGTCGCATTCTGGTCATACCACTTCCTCATTTCTTCCTGGCTGGCTTCTAGGTTCACCTGAGCGAGCTTCCTGGAGCGGGCAGTTTGGTTTCAGAAGGCCAGCATGTAACTAAACACCTTTTGGGGAGTTTTCCTGGGGGCTGCCTTCCAGCCTTCGTTCACCAAACTCAGAGGTCCTCTCACAGGGTGACCATACAGAAGCTCAAAGGGACTGAACCCAAGAGACTTCTGTGGTACCTCCCTGTATGCATAGAGATGGCACGGCAAGAATGCGTCCCACTTGCTCCTCATGGGTTTTGTCAGACCCTTAATCATGCCTTTTAAGGAATGGTTGAATCTCTCCACCAGACCGTTGCCATGGGAGTGGTAAGGGGTGGTGAACTTGTAGGTTACACCACACTCCTTCTACAGGGATGTCATATACTTGGATATGAAATTGGTCCCCCTGTCAGAAACCACCTCTCTGGGGGACCCTACTCAGGAAAAGATCCCCAGTAATGCCCGGCCCACCACTGGCGCCGTCATTGTCCTGAGAGGGATTGCCTTCGGGTATCGTGTGGTATGGCCCACTA
Organism: Triturus cristatus; assembly: GCF_964204655.1. Lineage (NCBI taxonomy): Eukaryota > Metazoa > Chordata > Amphibia > Caudata > Salamandridae > Triturus > Triturus cristatus. Next base: position 71,002,033 of record NC_140584.1, on the reverse strand, counting down.
AGACCAGGCTGTACCTCTTGCCCATGGCTGTCTTGGGATCCAGTGGCCCCACAATGTCCATCCCTATCCTTTCAAAGGGCGTTCCAATAACTAGAAAAGGTTGGAGAGGAGCTTTGACCTTCCTCCCACTCTTACCACTTGTCTGGCAAGTTTGCAAGACCTGCAATGTCCATCTGACTGCCTTCGCATTTGGGGCTAGAAGAAGTGGGTGACAAGCCTGTGAAAGGTCTTGTCCTGCCCCAAATGTCCTGCCAAAGGTACGTCATGAGCCAGACCCAGTAGGAAGGTCCTGAAGCGCTGGGGTACCACCAGCACACGTGCTGACCCAGGCTCAGCGACCTTAGGCTCGCTGTAAAGGAGATCATTCTCCCAGTAGATCCAATGTGATCCGGACTGATCACCAGCTGACTGGTCTGCAGCCGCCACCGCAGACGCTCCAGACAAGGGCACTCCTTCTGCTCCTTGCAGAATTCCTCCCTGGTGGGACCTCCTTCGTGCTGCCAGTGGGTCAGCTCAGAGATGTCCCCCAATTCAGCTACCTGCTCCCCTGTAAGCACCGGGGCGTCCCCCTCAAGGTCCGCCTCCTCCCATTCCGTGGGAAATTCAGGGGCTGGTTTCCCACGCCCCTTGCCCTTTCTCTTAGCAGGGACTTGGGCCATTGTTTCAGGCTCCAAGTCCTCTTGATCACCCTCTCTGGCCGCCATTGACCGAGTGGACACGCATGCCCACTCTGGCAACCCAAGCGTCTCCAAGTGAGACCTGAGCTCAACATGCTTCCATAAGGACTGCTCCAGGTCGTTACCTAGCAGACAATCTACAGGCATGGAAGGGCTCACAACCACCCTCAAGGAACCTGAGACCCCCCCCCACTCGAAGGGAACCTGCGCTGTAGAAAGGTGGAATCTGACTGCATGGTTACCCCCACTTTTTTCTAGGTGTTTTGCTGGCTTTCGACTTAGTCTGATTGGGATCCTGCTAATCAGGACCCCAGTCTATATGCTTTCTCCCTAAATTGGTTGGTCATGTACTTTAGGTACACTCCAGATTGGCATCTGGGGTACCCTTACCAGTCCCTAGTATATGGTATACTATGTACCCAGGGCATAGGTACCCCAGAGGCCTCTCAGGGGCTGCAGCATGTATTATGCCACTCTTGCGAGACCATTCAAAATGACAAAACAGGTCTGCTACAGCAGCCTGTGTAAGGTGGTACGTGCACCCCTTACTTAGATATAGGTTCACTATGTCTATCCTTATCACTGCACATATAAACCTATCAGCCACCCCTATGGCAGGCCTTATCAATCCTGAAGGCAGGGTGCTGGGTTTTATGTGAGAGGGTGACCATGCATGAGTAGAGTCCTTCCGCAGCCTTCGGAACCTATATTCCGGGGTTGTTTGTGATGCAGCCAAACCATATATACTTAAGTGCATTATAACATCGCGGTAAATGCTAACTTTAAAACGGCTGCATGGAAACATGTTGTGTTTGGTGTGAAACACCTTGGAAACATACCTCCACAACAGTAACTGGTGTGGGAGGTATGATTCCTGCCTACTAGAGGGAAAAATATGACAGCACCGGTACACCTGGTACCAACTTCACAGACCCTGGCATCACAAAGTGGATGCTGCCAGCCACAGACACAAGTCTACCGTCCTGCTGCTGGACGAAACTCCGGCAGGGGAGGCTGGACAATAGGGTTCCTGTCACAGGGAGGTGCGACCACCTCGCAGACAGGATTTAGTGTATTGGGGCTGGGTGGGTGCACTCTGAGAGTGCTTTGATGTCTGCACTGGGGGCACATTTGGTGTCCCTGTGCATAGTCCTGCTCAAACCGGTTGCAGGAGCCATTTGCTCCTGCTCTGGTGCGAAACTGGACAAAGGACATGGTTGTAGCCACCCCTCTGTCCTGACCCTCCCGTAGGTGGTTCTCCAGAGTTTGTCCCACCCCTTCCTTGGGTATAAAGTAAGAACCCCTGGCTACAGGACTTTAGATTTACCTGAACGAAACTCTACTACAGAAACCAAGTACTTTGACTATCTACACTACGTTAGATGACTGAAGAGTCTCCCTTGGAGTAAAGGAGTTACTCCCCTGCAAGGCAGGCACCTGAAACGCATCTGACCAGTTTGCATCTATGCAGCTCCTGAAGGACTCCGAAGATTTTTGCAACAAAGGAGGCTGGTTCCCATGGTCTCTGAGGTTGATCCATGCTCTCAGCAATTCTGAGATCCGCATCCCTTGTGGGGACCGTGCTACCCAAACCCCTGGGCACCATGTACATTTGCAGCATCATATGCTTTTTGGCAATCCCTGAGGCTGTGCTTTGGGCTACTTTTAGTCCAGACCTCGAGCAGTATTTCCACTGAAGATTTCCGGCCTACACTCCACGAGTGTTCTGTGGGCTGGTATTTTGTGATTCAGCTCGAGGTCCCTTCGCGATCCCTGGTCCGTCGACCTGTGGGTCCCTGAGAAGGGAACTTTGACTTTAAGTTGGCTTTCCTGGTTGCTCCGGATGTACCCTGACTCTCCATCGCTTGGGGGGTCCCCAGGCCCTTGCTGGTCTGCATCGAAGTATCTTTTCTCTGACCGCATGGGTTGCAGTTGCCAAGGCTTGCTGGTGTTCAATCCGGACACTGACCCCCAGCACTCAACATCCTTCGTGGGACAGCTGGCCTGCGAACATTGGTCATCATCGACGTCTCCTGGTCCCCGTGGCTGCAGAGTCAAGCTTCACCTCAACTCACCTGAAACATCCAACATAGGTCGGCATTCGTCTTTCGTGCCCCTGGTCACTGTGAAGTGACCCAGACTCTGCCCCCTCTGCTTTCAGGTTCTTCTCAGCTCTGATCTAGGCTTGGATCACACCGGACACTTCTCATCTTCCCAGCAGCAGCACTTCTTCGCATCACGTCATTGAAATCAACCAGCGTTTCTGACACCACTTGACCCCTATGCACCCGGCTCTCCTGGGATAGGTAACATGGGTACCTCGGTACTCTCAAGGGTGCTGGCCTTAGAACCTTCTATGTTCCAAAGGGTTTGCTTGAAGTCCTCTCCTAAGTGTCCTTAATCTTTAAAATTCCAACCGCGCTTTCACATAGAGTCATACGGAGCTCGCGCCTGTGTTCTCACACTGCGCGCATCCCCCGTGGGTCCCCTACGTCACTACCTTGGGTGGTTCCTTGGGGTCCCAGCGATTCTACATGCTCTAGGCACTGTGTCTAGTCAAGTCGTGGTTGTTATACCACTTTCTTAGTATATGGTTTGGTCTCTCCCTGGAGCCCACTGTGTATTGTGCTATTTACTGTCGTCCTAGTGCTTTAATATTGTGTGCTTTGGTCTCTAATCTCATAAAGAGGTTAGTAGAGAGTGTTTAGTAATAAATGCATATATTTTATATATACCTTGTGTGGTTCTCCTTTCATTTGGTCATTCAGGAGGTTATAATCTGGTAAACCAAGCTGCTTTACATTCCTTTGAGACTTAGCCTGAAGGATGCTCTCCATAGCTACCACTAAAATAGCTTTCAATAAAGGTTTTCTTTAACCTAATCATCAATAAGGGTCGTTTGGACTGGTGCAAGGTGCCCACTTTAACTAGCGGACAGCATATACCAGGCCAACTTCTCAAATGCTCCACCAGGCACTGGCACTCTGAATTGTCTACAACAATTACTTAGTGGAATGCCCCTGGGACTACCTGCTTCTCAGAGACCAGGTGACACCGGACTGAGGTCACACTGGCTCCAGTATCTCTGAGAGCCGGTACCCTTTTCCAATTGATGGTCACCCAGGTGCTGTATTTCTTTGTGTTAGGGACACCTGGTTTCCTGGGACCATCACACTGTCCCCTAGTGAGACGAGGGTCATTTCTGCGGGATCCCCACCCTCCTGTGGGTACTCTTCCTCCCCAAGCGCTACACTAGCCAACACCTTGGACTGCCCACCGGTGGGTGGCTGTGCCCCCTTAGGGCACTTGGGGTCCCCCTTCATGTGGCCCACCTGGTCACATGAAAAACACTTGTGGGGTCCGGTCTCAGCAGGCATTCCTGAAGAGACCCCTTGCTTCTTATCTCTGGGGGGATGGGAACCTTTTCCCTGGGTGTTAGTTTGGGGCCCTTTAGAGAACTCCTGTGCTTTCCCCTTGTTTCCCCACTTTTCTGCTGGGGATCCTGTCCACCTTTGGCTGAGTCTCCCCCAAATGCTTTCTTGTGGACCCGGGTACTCACCCAGCGGTCCGCCTCCATAGCAAGCTTCCTGGGGTCAGTCAGCTTACTATCGACTGGGTGCTGGCGCAGAACTGCTCCCGCTGCTGTGGAGTGGAAGAGCTGGTTTCAGTCTGACACTGAGGCTGCACGGGCTGCGAAGGCCCCTTGGGTCCGGATTGTGTGATCCTTATCCCGCATGCAGCAAGGGCCTCCTCCTGCGCTCGCTCCCTAGCTGGTGTGTGTGAGCTCAGCCGGTGACTCAGAGCATGCAGTCATGCATGGCATGGCCAGCACGGCGCATGGCAACCTAATTGTGCAGCTCCGCACCAGCGGTCCTTCACACCAGGCTATCTCACCTTAATGACGTGCCCCAATGACATCCGCTCCAGTCCCTGGCTCCAGAACATCGACAGAGCCGAACCGTGAGCGGGGTCACGGCTTTCCATGCTCCTTTGAGGCTTTTTTCAGGGATCTCGATCACCGCAGGTCTCCTTTCTCCAAAATGGCTGCCGGTTCATCACAACATCAGCATGGCATAAGTAGGGAGTGAAACGCTCGTCAAATAAGGCTTCCCAGAGAGCTCCGCTTCCCACCCGCAGTCCGCTGAACCTAACTTGGAAGGTATGTTGAAAGTCTGTGCTTTCCCCAGAGGCTCCTACTGCTTCGTCTATCGGCTTGCCTGACCTGAAAATGGTGGCCGTTTCCAAGTAAATTTGTACAGTTTGAAAGGGCTGGCACAAACTATACCTGCTTTTCTGTGTATATTGGGCAGCTCTTCTGCCAATATATTTCCTACCTACAGTAAGGAGTCTATCATTCCGAATGGTTTGAAGTGTCTGACGTCGTTGTAATGAATCCTCACAGGGCTCTGCCTGACCCAATAATGATGTCCACACACGAGGCGACGTGATCTGGGCTCCTGCCCCATACCTACTCGTCCATGCTTGTTTGGCTTGCTGGATCCTGCTGGTTCTCTACCCGTTCCACCTGGTAGCCCCAACAATCTAGCACAAATATCGACCTTCTACTGCATTGTACTAGGTCCTGAGCAATACCTTTACACTGGAACTTTGAACTTTTCCAATCTCAGCCCTACTCCAAACAGGCCATAAGACTTTAGGCGATGTGGTTTATATTCCTAGCATTTACTCTCTTCAGAACTGGCATCTACTCAGCGCCGCCTTAACAGCCTTCCTCCTGCAAAAACCATGGCAGACAAAGAGCCTAAACCAAACAACAAGCAGTCCAAACCTGTTCCTCCCACCTCTTCTCTCACCACTATTGTCCTGGGGGCGAGCTGGAGAATGTAGAGGACGTCACTTCCCAGTAATACCAGGACCGGTGCTATAACTGCTTTGTACTTACCATGGAGCCCAAGCAACCTTGGCCGATGCCCGGTAGAGCTGTCCTATGCAGCTACAGAGGAGTTTCGCTCTGGTTCACCCCCTCGGCCGTCACCTACCCAGCTGGACATCTGACATTGCTTTCCTCGTCCTTCGTTGTGTTCCCTTCCTTCCCCCGCATCTCATGTTTCTGTTTTCTCCTATGTCTTTACTTGAAGTCTGTAATTGATGTAATTATGCTTCCCAGCCCCCTGTTTCCATACCCCTCCCCCATTCCTCTATTCCTCCATTGGGGACTTGTTCCTCTGTGCTTGACTATGCAACTGTAACTAATGTAACCAAGAAAAACTGTTTTTCTTGTTATCCCTGACCGCTGAGACCTGAGCAACATGGTTAATGCCCGGTGGAGCTGCTAGATAACTATAGAGGAGATCAGCCCTGGTTTTCCCCCTCGGGCGTCACCTACCCAGCCGGACATTGGGCACAGTTCTCCCCGCTGTCTCCTTTTTCCCCCTCCCTTCGACGAATTACTGTAACATTATTTTTTGCCTATGTTTTACTATGCTCTGGGAACTGATGTAATTTGTAACTTGTAATGCAACGATCCTCATGTAAAGCGCTCTGATTACTATAGGTCTTCCCAGTGCTATATAAAACTCTTCAAATAAATCTGCAAAACATAGACTAGACAAGTGCTTCTATGCAATTAAAAGGTAGAGCCCCTGATAATCCATCACAATACTGCCCCTCACGCTCCCGGGTAGCCATGCACTTTATAAATGCCTTTTAATTCATTCATTCATTCATTCATTCACCCAGCCATCCAATGACCTGCAGAACGATTCTACACATTCCAGCCAAGTGTTGGCGTCAGACTTTTCACTGGACCTAAACTGATCCCTGTACTTCTCAGGAGTGAGTCCATACCTTGTGAGGAGCGCGTCCTTCATGTCAGCATAGGTGAGGTTCTGCCCCTCACCCAAAGCTATCAGGGTATCCCTAGCTTCTCCCGGAAAGAGAGGCCATAACCCTGCCCCCAGTTCCTTTCAGGGACCCCATTCATATGAATAGCCGCATCGTACCCTTGAAACCACCTTTGTATGTCATCCCCCTTCTGGAACTCTTTACCTACATTCTTGGAAATGCGCTCAATCCTATCAGCCTGGACTGAAGAGTTGCTGCCACCATCCATGCTGGATTTGCTTTTCAATTCCAGCTCCTTGAGCCCACGCTCATGGTCTAATACCATCCTCTGTAACTCCATCTTGAGCCTCTCAAGCTCTGTCGTGCCTCCTAGCTTCCCGTCTGTCCTCCAGCTCCTCTGGGGACAAACCACTGCTACCTGGCCTGGATGGACCCCCCCCCCTCCCAAAAGCACATCCACCCTAGGAATAGGCTCCGCCGCCTCTCCACCGAGAATACCAGATTGCTTGCTGGCATGTCTGGCTGCTACCCAGGTCCTCAGTGCCTTTTGTAGCTCCTCCTTCCTAGTGAGGCCCCTGACTTGCACTTTTAGGTTTTTGCAAATCGCATTCAACTCCTTCACGTTGTAGGATTCCAACCTATCCTCCTCAAAGGCAATTTCCATGGATGCAACAGATGATGCTCTTGATTCAGGCATGACGAAGGAGAAAGCTCAAGCTGGCAAGGTCAAAAATAGGCCAAAAACAAAAAAGTATGTGGTACGAAATGGTCTGTGATATGGTAGTAGTTCACACCAATCACTGTAAGTCAAGTGCAAGTCCTATCCTCACAGCTGACAACCAATGTTAGAAATTGGATTTTTGGTCGGCTAGGTCATGTTTCAAAGTCGGGCAGAAACCACCACTCTAGTCAGGATAAGGGAGTTACACTCCTAAAATAACCCCTGCTCACCCCCTTGGTAGCTTGGCACGAGCAGTCAGGCTTATCTTCGAGGCAGTGTGTAAAGCATTTGCACATAACCAACAGTAATACAGGGTAAGCACTACAAAAGGACACCACACCAGTTTAGAAAAATATCCAATATTTGTATATACTTAAGACAAGACCAAAACCGATAAAAATCCACTATACAGTACTTAAAAATCTTCAGTTATCAAAATATGCTTGAAAAACAGTTCCTTGATGTCTATAGCTCCGTTCGGGGCTATCGCGGCATCGTGAACAAACAAATCCATACAGTTCTGGCTGACCGCAGCGTTGAGGGCCAGCTGCGGTGTCGGGAAGACCAGCAAACAGTACCTTTTAGAAATGCAGGGCGGTGGCGACCTCTCGTTGACCTTCCGAAAGCACGGCGTCCGCATTGGTCAGTTCCGGAGGTCGGTGCAGGAGTCATTGAGGCCCTTGAAGTAACACACGTTGCAGATCGAACTCCTCTCTGATGAAGTCAGGAGCGCTGGTGTCGGCAGGCGTCAAGTGCTGCGGTGCGAAATGCAGCGGTGCGGCGTGCAGTGCCCTCAGGTCGCGGTGCGAGCAGCGGCACGGTGGCGGCATCCGATGGCGTCAATGGTGAGACCAGGGTCGCGGTGCGAAGTGAATGCAGTGCTCACCGCGGTGATGGCAGGTCGCGGTGCAAGCAGCTTCATCGTCGTTGCTGAAGCGCTGTCGTCGGCTGACGTACTGGAGTCGATGGCGCCGGCATCGGTCGGCCAAGGCTCTGGTGCGGGATGAGGGCAGTGCATTGTGTAACTTTACGAGGGGTGCCCTCGAACCCCGGTGCAAGCAGCGGTGTAGATTTTGGCATGGAGCGGCGTTGTCGGGGATACCAAGGCGTTGTCGTGAAGCGAGTCGGTGCGGAGTGCGGTGCCCACAGGTCACGGTGTGAGCAGCAGCTTGGTGGTGGCATCAGCAGGTGTCGTTGGGGATACCAGGGTCACGGTGCGGCGGTGCTCTCTGCGGTGCCTTCAGGACACAGAGTCAGCAGCGGTGTCGTAGACAGCGTCGGGTTGCTTTTTCCTCTGTTGCAGCACAAAACACACAGTCACCAGTGCTGAGGGCAGAAGAGCTTGAAGTCTTTGCTGTTCCTGAGACTTCTTGAACAGGGGGCAAGCTCTACCTCAAGCCCTTGGAGAAACTTGCAGAAAGTTCAGTCCAGTCCTTTCACTGCTCACGACAGAAGCAGCCACTGCAGGCCAACACAGCAAAGCACAGAACAAAGTGGTAGTTCCTCCTCACAGCTTCTCCAGCTCTTCTTCTTGGCAGTCTTCTTGATCCAAAAGAGTTCTAAAGTTCAGGGGTCTGGGCCCCAATATTTATATCCCAAAATCTTTTATCTCTTAGGCAGAGAGTGTCTGTGCCCAGCCAGAAACAGTTGTGCCTTCTCTGGTGTGACTTACTGGCAGGAGGCGGAGACAGCATTGTCAGAGGCAGCCCAGGCCCTTTGAGGTGCGAGTAAATCTCCTCCCCCGTCCCCAATTGAAACCCAGGTCTAGTCAGCCCTTTCCTGACCCACCTAGACTATCTGGGGCCACTCCTGCTCCCCAGTCCTCTGTCAACCAAAATCCAGACAGGCAATCCACATTCCAGCAGAGGCACATGGGATGACGGAGCAAGAAAATACCTACTTTCTAAAAGTGGTATTTTCAAACACAGAATGTAAAAATCACCTTCACTAAAAGATGCATCTTTAGATTCTAAGTGCAGGCATACTAAACTTTATTTTCTCACCTAGTTCCCAGGACCAGTTATGTCTATAAGATGTTATAAACAAACTTCCCATTCTGTCCTATGGGGAACAGGAAGCCTTGCAATAGTGAAAAACGAAATTGGCAGTAATTCACTATTAGGACATGCCACACACACCAGTGCATGTCCTACCTTGCACATGTACTGCACTCTGCCCTCAGGGATACCTTGGATCTACCTTAGGGGTGGCTGACATGTAAGAAAAGGGAAGGTTAGGGCCTGGCAAGTGGGTGCACTTGCCAAGTCGACATGGCAGTACCAGACTGCGCACAGGCTCTGCAATGGCAGGCCAGAGTCACATTTATTGGCTGTTTGGGTGGGTGTCACAATCCAGTGCTCCAGCCCACCAACAGCATTTGGTCTACAGGCCCCGGCACACACAGTGCACTTTACTAGGGGCTGGCACATAAATCAAATAGGCCAATCATGGAAACACCAATCAATAACACATTGTACCACAGGAGCACTTGCACTTTACCACTGATCAGCAGTGAGAAAAGTGTGCAGGAACACTAAGCCAGCACAAAAAGAGTCAAAACCGGGAGGTCAGAAAGTAATAACTCAGGGGAAACATGCCAAAAGATGCCAAGTCTAACACCCTCCATTGGCCCATGTGTCTCCCTCCTTCCACCCTACCATCTTTGCCACCTGCCCTCACATCTCCCAAAGCCAGATACCAACAACCAGTGCCTCACCCTATTGTCACCTTTACCGCTGGCTTCACACCCTTCAGAGCTCATTTGCTTTTGTTTTTAAGGCATGCTATTTCGTCCTACTTTGAAATAATTTTGTCTTTCGTTCTCTCTTCATTGGTTTTTTGGGACTCCAGATCTGCATCGGAAAGCAGAACAAATGTATTTTTATTTCCTCAATTCTTTTCTATTCCGGGGAAGGCGTCTTCCGATAATTATTTCAGCTTTATTACGAACAGATTAGTTGAAGACTAGCTGCACTTTAATAGGCATTGCACAATACCTCACATAAGATATTTTAAAATGCCGCCTTTGTATGTAAGCAATTAAGCAAGAACAGATTTACTGCCACACTTTCCTTGTTGGCAGTTTCCTTATGGCAGGGTTTAAAATGTAAGGGCCATATTTATGGTCAAGTCACGCAGCACAGCGAGTGACCTTACTAGGCTGTATTGCGTGACAAAGAACAGACAGAAATGTGCCGTATTTAAGGCAATGCGGCACATTCCTGCCTTTTCATCTGAGTTGGTGCCCTTCTGACTGCATAGTGCCAACGCAGGCACCAGACAGGCCGCCTTTCACTATTGTCCAAGGGTGACTACGTTGTAAGGAGGATTTGTTTGTGCAAGAAATGGCATCTTCCAGCACAAAAACAATCCTCTGAGACTTGTTCCTCTTTTAATGTGTTCTATGTGTGCTGTGTGTGATTTCTATGTGTGCTATGTGTGCTGCAGAAGAGGTAACGAGTAGAGGTTTTTGGCGGATTCCCAGATCTACCAAATCTGGGAATGTGTCAAAATCCATGGATGTTGCAAGGGAACACCCACCCAACACCCATAGAAACGCATCCCTGGTGCAGAGTAAGGCAATGAAGCGATATGGGCTGAATTGCATTACACAAGATTTATGAAGCCATGCAGGACCATGCAAGGCGGCCTTGCGTGGCATCATAAGTCTCAGTTTGAAGTTACATCGCTGCTGCACCACATTGCATGGTTCATGAGCAAAGTAAAGGGGCTTGTAAATATGCCTGAAAATGGATAGGTTGACTGTCAGACTCTGCTTTTCAAGGCTCCACCACAAGTGATTCCACCCCGTTTCCGTGGCTAACCCATAACCCTCAATTTATGACTTCCCAGATAAAATTTGCTTCAATTCCAGCACTGCTTGCCACATTGTGTATGTTAAACAGGAGACCCACTGTACTGCTTCACTGTGTCAGCAAATTTATATTTGTAGAAGGCAGATCAAGCTGGTGGTAGGCTAAAGTGTAACCATGTTGGCATGTACTTTGTCGAGTGCACTTTCCAGGTCATCTGGGTCATCATTATCTTTCATTCTGCTCTCCGTGGTGATCCCCACTATTGTCAGATCAATGTGTCCAAATCTATGTCATATTTCCGCATTTAAAATTTCAGGAGTAAGAATTTCGTTGTTCTTAAGTTAGTGAAAAACAGACAGGTACATAACTATGAACAGTGAAGTATCAGGTAATCATTGTGTAGGGAAGGACCTATGCAGCTTCACTACGTATGAAAAACATCGCTTTCTAATAGCAGAGGGAGCAAGCAATACCTCCTCATATGTCCTCTCCCTCTGAGTCGTTACTCTTTGAGTGCTATGTGCCCAAGTTAGGCCTATGTAGCTTAGCAGCTAATTTATTACATTGTCCTCTTTTTCGCAATAACATTTCTCCTCTGACCTTTGCCACATATTTGCGTGCGTGAAAAATATTGGATTAGTATATCTGAAACTACTTCTGTTTACACATCTGGCTTTGCATAACATGATCACAATGCCTCGAACACCAAGTACAAGGCCCTTATGCACGGACATTCAAATGTCGTTCTGTCTTCATCCACGGGGATTCAGGGCTATCTACATATCCATAGCATTGCTAATCTATACATATATCGCAAGGAGGCTTTTTATAAATAGTCAGCATCTCGTAGGAATAGTAGAGGAGGAACTTCAGCTAACACCAAGGGTCCCTGCATGCTGAGACATCACCACGCAGCATTCTGACACCTCTGTGAGGGGTGTCCAGTTTGTGATCAAGACAGGGTCCTACATTCTCTCCTGCCAGGTAATGGGGTTGGATCATCCCTTGGGGGGATTCTTGGCTTTACACCTACACATACTCTAGGTACACACAGAGTAGGGTTTGCATAGTAGGAGCACGCCTGATTACTACGTTGTTATATATACTTGCATATACACACTGTTTTAGCACCATGGTAGAACTGTATCTACTATTTACTCTTTTGGTGCTTGTAATCACTTTCATCTGCTTCTGTCTACTGATTACCACAGCAAATGTATTCTATACAAGAATAACATTGGTTCAATAAATATATTGATAACGTCCCAATTTGTATACTCTATATATTTATCCAAGAAGAAAAGAGCACAAGTGACTAAGCTTGAGAGTTATGATCTGTTACTACGATCTTTGAGGGGTCAGGGTTATCATTACTCAGTGGTTACCAGAAACCATTCACTCCCTGGTAGGGTTAGGGGGCTTATGGTGGCACTGTGAGCTTGCTGGTCTCTATGCCAACATATCCTGTGGGGGTGCCCGGAATCAGTCTAGGTACCTCACCCAAAGTATATGTTATCCAATAAACGGGCAGATCCTACGGATTAGAAGGAACTACACGACATGAGGAGGCCCCACCACTAGACAGGTTGTTTCACTATGCAAGTCCAATTAGTGTTTTTCTATGTACTGTCATCAGCACAAAAAGGTCCTCACCACCACCAAGTCTTCTACTTTGTTTCTGTCTTGCCGGATTCAGGTAGGTAGGTGATATTCTATCTGATGGGAGAGTGCAACTGCCTTGCTTCTCTCACTCTCTTAAGTGTTATAAGATATAGAGGGGCCTCCATAGCCTCGAGAGTTTATAAGAATCTAGGGTCAAATAAGACACCTAGTACAAGAGACAAAAAGTGTCCGTCTCTTCAACTCTCACCCAATTGACCTACCCTACTATCACTCTCATTTCGGGATATCCCGGAATATACTCGTCTATATTCTGTTCCCGCTGTCACTCAGTATGGCAGAAGGGTTAGCATATGTCGAGGATGAAATTTCATCCATTTTATCCCTACCTCCTCTGATTTCAGACACTACACTGACCCAAATTACCCAAAACAGCGGCGATTGGGCGTCTCTGACAGAACTAAAAAGAACGCAACTAAAAACACTTCTGCATGGAGCGATCATGACTGAATACCTCCGGGGGAATATCGCCCCCAACGGTTTAATCGTCACCAACGCCCCCAGAATCTTTTTGAATGACCCCGAATTTCGACACAGCTGGTCCCTCATTGCATGGAAATGCACTCGGGACTGGTTAGTCTTAATTATAAAAACAGCTAGGAGACTGTCAGATGCCCTCCTAGTAGAAATCAAGACACTGGAAAATGGATTAAAAACCCATATCACCATTAGTGCTTTTAAAAAGAAATTGGAAGAAAACAACAATACCATCAACGAATATAAAGAATACTTGACACAGGCAAAGATCACTTAATTTCAAAAAGATCTCCAACGATTCAAGTATGAGAATGTCTTCCCTTACTCAAAAGCTGATTACAATCCAACGGAGAATGACAAATCAGATTTCTCCGATACCGACAGTGCAGGTTCAATCAGAACCTCAAGCGTTTCCTCCTCGGAGGGGAAAAACCAGAGTTGGAATAACACTAAAAGGAGGGGCGGCCGTTCTAGGAGAAACAGAGGCAATTACCAGACTATGGGCTCATATCCACAACAGCCTTTTGGATGGGGACCTTACATGCAACCACCATTTCCACCTCCTCATTTTGGTTATCAATGGCCACCATTCCAACCTTCTTCTTTTTTAGGGAGAGGCCCAACCAGAGGAGGGGGAAACCATCGGCGAGGCCCCAGAGTTCACTGGAGAGAAAACCAAGTAGAACAGACAATACCAGAAGCGAGACCCAGCACGAGCAGGAACCTACAGGAATACTGAACCTCAGTTCAACTACGCTTTCCCCGGTACAACAGAAGGTTCTAAACAAGGGACTAGGCTTCGTGCCGACGGCCAGGACCAATTTATTCAATCTAAGGATTGAATTGTCAGAATTCTTCCGCAAACTGAGATTATCAGTATTTTTTGCAGATGCAGACAACACATTAGAACTAACTGAGGATACAAACACCGGCCTCAGAAGAAAATCTCGGTTCATTCCACCCAATCACACTATGTCACCCGCCCTGCTCGCCTTTGAGAAGGCAGTCACCCTAGAAGTGGACAAAATGAAAACAAATGCACAGAAAGTCTTCAACAACCTGACCTCGAGTGAACGAGAAGCAATCAAAACTATTGATTGCATGAACAATATTGTCATCAAACCAGCGGATAAGGGGGGCGCCACAGTCGTGATGTCCTTGGAAATGTACCAGCAAGAATGCAGAAAACTACTGGATGATCAACGCAATTATAAACGATTGCAGAGAGATCCCACAGGAGACCTGAAATTGAACATCTCTACAATGATCAAAACAGCGGCTGAAGAGGGGTGGATTACGACAGCTGAAGCGGCCTTTTTGGTAGAACCCAACCCTAAAATTCCCTATTTCTACATTCTACCAAAAGTGCATAAGAATGTGAACCCACCACCGGGAAGACCGATCGTGTCCGGAATTGGTTCAACTTTGGAACCACTGTCAAAATTCATAGATCATTTTTTAAGGCCCATTGTTGAAAAGATGCCGTCATACCTGAAAGACACCCGAGATATTCTCAACAATCTCCAGCTGATACCATACAATGTATCCACTGATTTATTGATTACACTAGATGTGGAGGCGCTGTATACCAGCATCCCACAAGAAGCCTCCCTACAAGTAATCGAAGCCCTGTTAAGAAATGAAGAATGGACATCTATCACTCCCATACAGTTCATCATTGACTGTGCGAGACTGGCACTCACCAAGAACTACTTTGAGTATGAGGGTGATTTTTTCTTACAGACTCATGGTACTTCCATGGGCATGACCTGTGCACCTAGTATAGCATTTCTATATGTCCATGATTTTGAAACCAAATTTATCTACACCGACACCAACCCATATGTTGATAACATGCCGGTGTGGAAGCGATACATTGACGATATTTTCCTTATATGGAAAGGAAACGAGGCAACAGCAGAAGACTTCCTGAACTGGTTGAATACAAGAGACCAATATCTCAAGTTCACTATGACTGTAAAAAGAGATTGGATTACCTTCCTTGATCTAAAAATTTGGCCCGACTCAGGCATATTGAAAACAGAGGTTTTTTATAAACCAACAGATGTCAACAATTTATTAAGGTATGATAGCTTTCATCCAAAAACCTTAAAAGACAACCTACCTGTAGGACAATTCCTGAGATTACGCAGGAATTGCACAGACAAGGAAACATACATGGTACACGCTAAGAAATTATCCCAGAAATTACATTCTAAGCAGTACCCACCACGGCTAATCAAACAAGCTAACAAGAGAGCAAGTAACAACCCAAGGGAAGCTTTACTGGAATTTCATCCCAAACCTGAGAATACACGATTAGTGTGCGTCACCACGTTCGGCACTGAATCCAACAAACTAAAGGGGATTATATCAAGACACTGGAAGACCCTAAACTCAGGAACTTTGAATTTACCTAAGCCCCTCTTCGCATTCAAACGCGGCAAATCCCTACGGGACTCATTAGTACACACCCGCCCCAAAAAGAAGACAGGAACCAGATGTAACACTAACACACTATGGGATTTGCCCGCAGTTGTAGGACACTTTCCGTGTGGAGGTTGCAACGTGTGCACTCTAACAAAAGCAAGTAAAACCATCGACTTGGGGCTTCAAACTCCGTGGGAACAAAGGTCGTTTTCGAATTGCAATAGCCATAATGTGGTATACATCATGACCTGTAAATGTAATCTGAGGTATATTGGTATGACCTCACGTAAAGTCAAAACACGACTGAATGAACATCGCAGCACTTTCCGATGCGGCAAAACTGTCACCAAAATGATGCGACATTTCCAAACGCTGGGACACAGCGAGAACGATTTCACTTGGTCAATTATCGAAAGATTGCCCAACCAATGTAATGAGAAACAACTTTTGAAAGCAGAACAACGATGGATCTATCGGTTGTCAAGTGTCAGCAATGGATTAAATGAAGAAATTCCATGGACCATGTTAACATGAACAGGGCCACACATACATCTTGAACTGCATTGATACACAGGAACATTGACAATTGTCCAGTCTGAATCACCAAGCCCTGAAATGTCGAACACATAAATAATTCACTGGAGATAGAGATTCACAAAGAGATAGGATTGAGCATCATTAGCCCCAATCAAGGGTGTGGATGCGATATTGATACATGAGTCTAGAACAAGTACAGACTGCATGATAAGCAAACTATATTGAGGTAACCAAAGATCGGTTCCTTACACAGGATAAACCCTTATTCGTCCGGGGAATTCCCTTCCTCACGTTACTAGCAGTTACACTTAGCGATTGGAAGGATGGCCAACTGCTTTCTCTTTCCCCAAAAGACGTATATTAAACCATACACATGAAAATAGCAGATGGGATGCAGGTACTGATTGGTATCCCCCACCAGGAGCTCCGTACAGAGCAGCTGACTGTATGTGGTCGTGTACATGATTGGAAATAACGCGGTTAAAGTTCCCCGTTGCGCTCTCAATATAGCACGGTTACGCTAACGCTAACTCTACAGCCTACATTTCCCAAGTATCCACCTCGCACACGTCACACTACTGAGACCTGATTAGCTGTAGGTATGCACGCCCCCCCCGCCTAGCCCCGTGACAGTCTGTACCCAATCACTGTACACGTTGTTTACGCTACGCGGAAGACAGACGGAAACTACCAACTACTTTAAAAACACAACGCACACACTAGATTCCAATGGCGGCGGGCAGTGAACACTACAGGTGTATCCACGGAGACCGATCTTTGACGAAGTAAGATGCCACTGATTAGATAGTATGTTTGCTCTCTTTTAAGGAAAGTGTAGGGGCCGTCGTGTGTCTGAGCACTACTAGTATATTATGTATGTTATACAGTATGGTTGATCTTCGAACGCATATTTTTGAACTTAGTCACGCTACCCTCAGCTCCATGTGTTAACGCTTGACGATGGGGACCGGGTTAAGCAAGCAGGGCACTACGGGCAAAATGAGTGCTATCATTCACCAACGGACCTCGTACCACGTTAAGATGCGAGTGTAACAGACCGGCACTTGAGCATGTGTTATACACTACCACATAGATCGAATGGCTCTCAACCTGCATAATATAAATGATAGATCAATAGGAGGTGTAGCTTCATACACAGAACGTTTATGAGATATGGGTAAAATACATGTTGTGCCTATACCGGTTTACTTCACGACCACTGATTATACCCCTGATGCTTTGTCTTGTACCTCTAGTGTGTGACTACAAGACGGCTCCAACGCTCACATGACCCGCATGGTGCGATCTAGCACCAACCAGTAGGTGAGAAGGTTACCTACTCAACATAGCCTCAGCTGTTGTTAAGGATATGTAGGTGTGTGAAAGGACATTGGTTTCACACCTCGTGCACCGTTAAAATTCTTCCGATTCATGCTTCCACCTTTTTGATATGAAACACGGGGTGCACAAATAATCACATTGAACTACCCCCGACACGACTCAGTTTACTATTGTAAGAGTCAGTAGGTCTATTTGGTCACGGGTAGAGAGTTTTTTATCTAGTCACTCTCAATTTAGAGATACGTATTTGACAATAATCAACATAATTGAATAAATGTCACCGCACCAACCACGGGTGGAGTGAGATATCCACATAGAGTTGAATTACACATGTCACGATGGGTGTGAGTTCCAGATAGAGTTCTAACACGATTGTGACAGTATTTCTCTTCTTCCAGAAAATCTACTGGATTCTAATTATAGGGGAGTGCAATAGGCCTCATGGTTCATCTGGGTTTGCATGTAGCACATGATCAAACTTAAGTCAGGGAAACCATCTACTACAATAGACAGCCCTGAAGAAGGCCCCAGACCCTTGTGGGCTCTATGCGCGGGCCGAAACATGTTGGCATAAGAAGCGGGTACATTTGAGACAATAATTTCAAAACAACCCCATTATAACATTGTTTTTTATTGGTACCCCAGGTACCCCAAGAATAAAGTCTCATAATAGGGGTATACCCGGAGGTATTTTTATTATTCATTATAAAACTGGTTCCCTGCATAACCAGAATTTTTTTTATATAAGAACTCCCATTACATCTTTTGGTTGAGTCCGCCCAGGTAGTACCATCATACCTGGGTGTGGAAAGACGCCAATGATGAAGCATGTCACTATTCAGTGAGTGAGGCGTCTTCTCCAATATCTTTGGATATCCCATCAATTCCCATGGTTATGTATAACGGTAACATCTGTTATATAGGACGATACTGGCTAACTCATTATTGACCCCACACACCTATTGAACCGATACCGGGGATATAGGCATCAGCAGTTGCTTCTGTGATATTCTATCTGATGGGAGAGTGCAACTGCCTTGCTTCTCTCACTCTCTTAAGTGTTATAACACATTATAAATAGGCAGAGTTGACAGGGAAGTAAGAGATTAATCTCTCTTGTGTGTTCCTTTGCAGAAAAGATTAAGGGCACAACTAGACAATTAAGCTATCATGACTATGCGAGTCTCAGGATTGAGATTGCACATTGCAGAATTGGTCAAGTGCATTTGAAAATTGAGCGATTTTGACAGGTTTGAGAGCAAGTGGGCGAAGAAACAAGAAAAGAAAAAGAAACAATCAGATACAAAGCAAATGGTAAACCACTGCCAGCACCCCCAGATGAAGATGAGGCTCTAACGTTTCTTGTGAGGGAGATACCAGGTGGAGGGTATGTACACGAACAATGGAGTAAAGATGATCTTGCGATATTCACAAACAACTTTCCAAAATTGAGAGAAAATCCCGCCCAGTGCTATACACAAGCTGACAGATTTGTGAAAATTTCTTTTTTTTCATTTTTTTAAACTCTTTTTATTAACTTTGCCCAAATGACCATACCTTACAGAAATTGCATGTGCTTGTACATTGTTAGGTTCTATTCTCACAGAGGTTTGAGATTGTTTACCACCAGTGAGTCAAGGGGCACATATTCAATAAGGGACATATCACCACACAGTGGGCGCCGACATGATTCTTCTTCTACTCCGCCTTAGTATTATTGGTGCATATTACCCATCCCCCCAATCTCTCTGTGCATATGCCATGGTGTCCATATTTTCTCCCACTTTTTAGCGCAAGCCGTATATACTATCTCTTCAGCTCGTTGGCACCAGTCTAGGTCTCTTTCCCACTCTCCCAGTGATGGAGGTTGGGTCGCCCCCCACCTCCTTGCAATATTTATTTCTTTTGGTGATCCCTGCTACCAGGGACAGCCATATGCCTATGTGCCTGGGGCAGTCAATGTCCCCCGGAATCATCAAGAGGAGCCATTTCGCCTCCATTGGTACTGCCACCCGGACACCCGGGCCATTACTTCTGTGACTCTCTGCCAGAACCGGGCAACCTATTGACACTCCCATAAGATGTGGAAGAAAGTCTCTTCTTGCTGGCATCTCCTCGTGCATTGTGCTGTTTGTGCCCTTCCCCATTTGTGTAGGAGTGAACGGGGATAGTAAGAACGATGGAGTATCTTGATCTGTACCAGCCTAAATCTTGCCCTGATTACAATTTCTCTGGTCTCTGTATTGGCTCCAGCCACTCCTCGTCATCTATGTTTCCAAGGTCATCAACCCATTGTGCTTTTAAGGTCACCAGGGGGTCCGGTAAGTTATTTATTAGTTTGTGGTATATTGTGGAGGCCCATTTTTACCGGGATGGGATCTATTAACAGTCTATCCTCCAAGGAGGAGTGATCGGGAACAGGGGTACCTCGCTGGAAATGCACCTGTAGGGCATGCCTCAGCCCCAAATAGTGGTATCTCTGTGTCTGATTTAAGTTAAATTCTTTCTGTAGGTCTTCAAAAGAGAGGGGAGCCCCACCTTTCCACACATCACCCAGGCGCTCGATACCTATCAATGGCCAACCTTTAAAGCCCGTTAATGAGGCTACCTCTGTTAGTGGGTACCCCACCCACAATGGAGTTCGACTGGTCAATTTTCCTTGCCAAACCAGGAATCTATATGCCGCACGCCATCACGCCACTACCACTCCAGTGTGCGCCGGCCATTCCGGATGTGGTTTTCGGGAATACAGGAATGTCTCACAATCGCCTCTCAGCATGACGGCTCTGTCCGCCCTATAGGCTGGCTCATTAATATCTGCGTATACCAAGTCATTTATAACCAACAGCTGAGAGGTCCAGTAGTACAGCTGGATGTCTGGGATGGCCAGACCACCGTAGTACACTCTTTTTTGTAGTTTGTGGAGCGCTATTCTCGGAGAACTGCCCTGCCACAACAACGTTCTTACTTCCTCGGCTACTCGATTAAAAACTGTTGGAAGGACTGGGTATGGGGTATTCTAGAGAATGTACAGAAGGCGCGGCGCGGCCATCATTTTAAAAGGAGCAGCCCTGCCCATGAGAGACAGTGGGAGGGGGTGCCAATGGAGCACATCGATGCTGAGTCGGTCAAGCTGGGGTGTAAGATTCCTGGGTGATGAAAATACCCAGATACCTAAAACCCTCAGTTTCAACTAGGGCCGCACACCTCGCCGGTATTCTAGATGGGGGTCCAATAGCGGGAAGACCACCAATTTAGACCATTCAATAGTGTATCCGGAGTAGCTCCCAAATAGTTTGAAAATGTGAAGCACTCTTGCCATTAAGTGGTACAGTCTCGCAAAGTATAGGAGTATGTCGTCCGCATGAGATTCGCTCCTCCCACCACCCCAGTGCCTCTATAAGCCAGATCATTGGGTCTTTCCTTGATCCAATGTGCCAGTGGCTTCAATGCGAGGCCCAACAACAGTGTGGACATGGGACAACCCTGTCTGGTGCTTCCCCGCAGTTGAAAGGGTCTTGACAGCGCTCCATTGACCCACACTCGGGCCTGAGGTTCCCAGTACAGCAGCCTCACCCAGCCACAGAAGTTAGGGCTGAATGCCAGCCTGCAGAGCACCATGAAAAGATAGGGCCACTCTATGCTGTTGAATGCCATTGAGGCATCCAATGCCATTAATGCTGTTTGCTGAGCCGCGGGATCGCTTGTCATATGGAGAACGCCCATACAACCTCTGTAGGTCGTGGCGAGTACTCCTGTTGGGCATAAAGCTTGATTGATCCACATGAATTACCTCTGAGATGACAGGCGCCAGTCTATTGGCCAAAGCCTTGGCTAGTACTTTTGCCTCCACATTGATCAGGGAGATTGGGCGGTAGGAGCCACATTGGTCAGAAGCCTTCCCAGCCTTATGTATCACCACAACGGTGGGCGCCTGTTGGTCCACAGGGAGTTGTCCCATTTTGCACACCACCGCAGCATGTTTAGTAGCGGTGCTGATAGTATGGATGCCTGACTTTTGTATAACTCAACTGAGAGTCCATTCAGACCTTCAGCTTTCTCTGATTTGAGGAATCCCAGGGCCCTCGCTATTTCCTCCTCAGTAAGGTCTGCATCCAACGTCTCACATGCTTTTTCAGATAGTGTGGGTAAGTCTTGCAGCAGTTCCTCGCAATCGCTCTCGGTTCTAGTGCTGACTGATGTGTAAAACCCCTCGAAGTGTGCAGCGAATGCTTTTGCTATTTCTGCACTCGATGTTTGCAGTGTCCCCGCTTCATTTCTTACCCTGGTCACCCATGATCACTCCCTGTCGCGTTTCTCCCGCCAGTCTAGTAGCCTGGATGCTTTATCACCCACATTGTATAAACTATGCTGCATTGCCAGGGCATACGCTCTCGCTTCGCTGTCTGTCAAGGTGCGTAGGTCTCACTGGCGCAGTGCCAATCTATGGTGTAAGTCGCTATCAGTCTCATTCATTGTCTCCCCCTCCATCCGGAGAAATTCCTGCTCCAATGACCTGATTTGCAGGGTCTCTTTTTTCTTTTTGGCCCCAATTAACGCCTGTGCCAACCCCCACAACACCGCTTTATAGACCTCCCATTGAGTTATGTGTGACTCAACTGACACCACATTTTCCCTGAAGTACAGATCTGAGCTCTCCTGGATTTTATCTCTAAGTGTTGGAACTTGTAGCTGCCAGGAGTCGATCCTCAGAAACACTGCTCTGTTAATGGGTAGATCCCTGATGACCACACTCACCAGAGAGTGATCTGAGTTGCCCCTTGCCATGTGTGTTGGATGTGTAAATACTCCCACCTGGTCATTTCGTGTAAAGAGATAGCCAATTCTAGAAAAAGAGGCGTGGTGTGCAGAGTAGTATGTGTATTGTTGTGACAGTGGGTTGTGTGCCCGCAACAAGTACACCAGCCCCATGGCCATCAGGAAGCCTGAGAGGTCCCGTTACCCCTTCCAGCCCACTTGTGCGATTGACTGCGTTTGCATCTCCTCCCACTAGGAGAGTACCATGGAGTAGTCCAGTTAGGGACAAACTAATCTTCGGGAAGGCGATAGCCTGAAGCCCCGGGGGAATATAGAGTGAGCACAGTACCAACAAGCACCCCTTCCATCTCCCTGCTGCTGTGACGCAGCAACCAGCGTCATCAGCTCAAGTGCCTGGTAAAACAAGGGGCTGCGTGTTACGGATTAGGATTCCCACTCCCTTGGCCCCTGTCGAGTATCCGGAGTGGGCCACCAGCCTGTACCCAAAACGGTCTAGGGCCCTACATCGACTCCATTTTAAGTGTGACTCTTGTAGCAGTACTTCGTGTGGGAAGGGTAGCTTAATGTGTTGAAGGACAAGAATTCGCTTGATCTTGTTATCCAGACCATTTACATTCCAGATCCACACTCTCATATTAGCCAGTTCTCCCATGGTTCTCGGTTGGAAAAATCACACATATAAATCCCCCACTCTCTCGAGATAATCGTGTGCCGTCCTGCATTGCGATCAGGCTATAGTGGTCTTGAGCGCTCGTACAGTTACACACAATAAAATTAAACATTCCCCCAACTCCATCCTCCCTGCCAACCTGCTAGGTGAGTAAAAAACCTCCCACCTCTCCAACACGCAGAGTGCCTGTCGCCCTAACTGTGCAATAATCAACATTGGTGAGGGGTGGTGAGCCAGCCTCCAGCATGAAGCTAATGAAATCTGCTTTAGTATATAACCAAACCCTTTTAAAATATGTCTTGAGAGTAACCTTGTCTATCAGGTCTCTGCCAGCGTCCCCCCAGAGTGCCGCGGAGGTCACATCGCTTCAAGTGTCCATTCTGCGCCAAGCTTCAAATGGGCACCTACTTCTGTCATTGCACCCTTGAACCTCCCGGCATCCCCCCACAACGACCCCCGGGGAGCAACCTCCAGTCACCATGCTCGGGCGTTACCCCTTTGGTCACTTATCTGTCCGTTGTGATTGAACTGGACTGCCAGACACTCGATCTGCCTCTTGCTCATCCACGGTGTGCTCATTCCTGGGTGGCGTTCGACACTTACCCCCTTTTCGTCCAACAGTTCACCAGCCCTCTCGCCATTCGCTCACCTTGGCCAGCGAGTTAAAGAAGTAAGCTTTCCCATTGTCAATAATTTTTAATTTTGCAGGAAATAGCATCATGTATTTCACATTTTGTTTGTGGACAGCCCTTTTGACTGCATCGAATGTGCGTCTTTGGCACTGGACATGGAGCGTGAAGTCAGGAAATAAATGGATGGAGGTGTTTTGATATCGTAGGTCTCCTTGCAGGCACGCCGCCTGCAGGATGGCATCTCTGTCTCGAAAATTCAATATCCAGGCTACGATCATGCGTGGGGGCACCCTAGGGTGGGGAAAAAGCGTTTATAATGCTGTCATTACATTGCAGTACTATTACAACGCCGTTGTGACAACGACCGCGTTGTTAGTACGCAACACATTTACATCGCAAGTCATTAGAACAACTTGCTGTAGGGGGCTCTAACGTATTGGAAATGAATTCCAACACCGTACCTACTTTTGCACAAACTGGAGTAGGAATAGTAAATAATACTATTCCTAAGTCCTGCTTGCCCCCTTACAGCAAGTCGTTTTAATGACTTGGGATGTAAATGTATTGAGTACTAACAATGCGGTCATTGTAACAACAGCGTTGTAAAAGCATGCAATGTAATACATTGCGTTGTAATGTGCTATATTCCCCAGGGTGAGGACTGGCCCCTAGATCCCGGTGTGATTGTTCTACTGAAAAGAAGGAGGACAGGCGTTTGGGCTTCAGTTTGTTTAGGATCAAGTCTTACAAGAAGAGGTCCATCGATGGTCTTCAAGTTTGGCCAGGATTTCAGACTGGTTTATGGTAAGCGTTGCAACCTGTTTCTCCAGCTGTTTTGTCTTGGACAGTAGTGTCACAGCGCGTAGGTAACACTAGCAGTTGGGAGGAATGAATGCACTACGTCTCCCAGAATGCCTGCCACTGTCTGAACGGGTGTCCTACCTCTCTTTCCATTGTCTTCCCTATGTAACCTCCTTCTTCCCTGAACACGGGGCTCGTCACCTGATGACCTCAGAGAAGTCCCGACAAGCCCGTGATGTGTGCAGCGTCTCTTGATTCAAACAGCGCAACCTCCGAATCCTGTAAGTTACGTGGTGCTTCCCCGGAGTCCGTGTCTCTGAAACCCGGAGGTTCCCATGAGCGACGCAAGTTTCCATGACAGCGCTACGTTGCGCTCACACGTCTCCTTTGGTTTAAGCCGCAAAACCTTCCCGCTGGCTTCATTCCGTCCTGCGGACCTTCGGCGCTACAGCCGGGGATAGAGCCCCATTGCAGCCATCCTCAAACCTCAGTTCCGGAACCGCCGGAGGAACCCGCCCAGTAACGCCAGTACCCCTGGGGCACCCTCCACGTTGCCTCCATACCGTTAGCAACTCTGAACAAGAATTCAAAGCGCCGTAGCGCTTACTAATTGTTTGGGCGTTTTACATTAGAGAGCTGTTGATGGCTCGTACTAACACGCGCAGGAGCGCTTTATATTTATGTTCTTAAACATTGCCAGAGTGAGCTGCTGAAGGCTCACAGTCATATGCGCAGGAGCGCTTTATCTCTATGTTGATTACATTTCCAGGTTGAGCTGTGGAGAGCTCACACGCACACGCGCAGGAGCGCTTTGTACTTGCTTTGTTGAAACAACTTTGGAGAGGGTGGAAACAACTCTGACTCCTCATCAAATACCGTTACGTGGCGGTTGGCAACACACGTGCGCCTCGGAGCTCTACACCAATAAGCTGAAGAGAGCCACTGCCAGGCTCGGATTCCCATACCTTGACACAGACACAGTGGGGAACGCACCTCGCTAGTAGAAGTCTAATTTCCAGGAACACTGGCCGTCTTCTTAGGTAGTGTTCTGTTTTCTTTCACTCCTGTACGCTTGGGGCTGAATCTGCAAGGTACGTACCTTACTTACAGACCTGTGTGAATCAGAGGGGGAGGGATTGGGTCACACTCATGGTGTTGTTGTATGTCTTTTCTGCAGGGATAACAGACGATAGAGAGTGACAGATGCAACTCCCTGAAGTCTTCCCAAGAGTCCTGAGACCCCTACGTTCTTGTTTCATATATCCCTTTTTTCCCTTTCCCCCTTCCTTGTGGTTTCCCCAGACGAGGTGAATATCGTTTCTCTCTGGGGGGAACACACAGACAGGGGAAGGAGTTACTCTCGTCCATCATCGCTCCTGCTGCAGCCGGCTTAAGGTTAGTGCCTAACCTCACCTCTGACAGAGTGACGAGCCCACGGTTACTTGCAACCTGAGCGATGGATACCACCACAGTCCTTACATCGGTGCTAGAAACACTGACCGCTTTACGAATGGAAGTGGACGCTTTTAGATGGGAACGATGAGAAGAGAAGTAGCGGGCCTGTCTCGTGTACCCACCGCAGGGGCTAGAGGGCCTTCATACATTCGAAATTGGACTTTACCTCCTCCTTCTTCTTCTAACCCTACACACGAGCAAGGAGGGAGTGGGGGACCCTCCACTATCCAGGTTAAACAACCCTTACATCTGCCGTTAGCCCCTCCTGAGAGGTTTTTTGGGGACCCAAAAAAGTTTAGCGTATTCTTAGGGCAATGTAAATTGCATTTTATGTGCAAACCTGCAGTGTTTCCTGATGATCAGACCAAGACGGCATTCGTGATGTCGTATCTGGGTGGGAACGCGGCTAGTTGGTCCTTTCCCCTGATAGAAAGGAATGATCCAGTCCTACAGAACTTTGCCGCATTTTGAGAAGAAATGCGCAAACTATTTGACAGAAAGGCCCATCAGCTTTCGTTAGACCGAGAACTTATCACCCTGCGACAGGGCTCACAGGATCTCTTGTCGTATATCACTAATTTTAATCGATTAGTAGTGGAATGGCCAGTCGAAAAACGTTCCTCATTTTACTATCAAGGGCTTAGGGGAGGGTTGAAAGATGTATTGGCACAAGTGGTGCATATGCCAGCCACATGCGAGGAATTAATCGACCTTACCGTCCAGTTAGATCACCGCTTACAAGAACGGAAGTCTGATCGGCAGCGGCCAGAAACCAGATATATGCCTAGCCGGCCAAAACCCCCTTCAGAGGGCCCCTTAGTCCCCAGCCACGGAACGGAACCTATGCAAATCAGCGGAGTAAGAGGACCACTGAGCCCCGAAGAGAGAAATCGTCGACGACTCCTAAAACTTTGCATGTATTGTGGGAAATCAGGACACTTCATTAAAGACTGTAGAACCAAGCTCTCTACCACTAGTAGAGAACAGAAAGTGCCTGTAGTAGAACGCGGGTCAGAACCTTCGGGAAACGACTATGCTCAAACCAGTTGAAGACCCCTTGTTTGAGTAGAACCACAGAAGAGGTCTTTACCGCTCAAAGCCACATGATCCAACCCATGGCTCCCCACCTGCTCATCGGTGTAACGTTGCAGTGGCCTGGATCGGACCCTGTGATGGGGTATGCCTTAGTCGATTCCGGAGCCACGGGCAATTTTATAGACCAACGATACGCAAAAGAAATAGGTGTCCCCTGCATCAAGAAGGAGATTCCAGAACCAGTGAAGGCAGTGGATGAGACTGATTTATCATCTGGTCCTGTGAGTTTGCATATGCAACAACTAGTGATGCAAATTGGAGCGGAGCATTATGAGATCATCCGGTTTGATCTCATAGATGCCCCTCACTTTAAATTGATTTTGGGACTACCATGGCTCACATTACACGATCCCTATGTGAGATGGGCTGCCAGAACGGTAGCCCTAAACTCCTCCTTTTGCGCTGAACACTGCACCTATACCCGCATCAATGCTACTACCATCCCTGAAAATCCTGCAGTGTTACTGGCGTATGGATGTAGCACTCAAGAAGCGGATCCGCTCTCGGAGCTTCCTGCAGACTATCACAGATACCACGATGTGTTCAGCGAGAAAGAGGCCAGCAGACTACCACCCCACAGGGAATATGATTGCGTTATTGACTTGGAACCCGGAGCTAGTATCCCTTGCAGCCGCATATATGCGCTTACAGAGGCCGAGACTACCTATCTACAACAATACCTAGAGAAATTGCTAGTGCTGGGGTTCATACGTCCATCTACGTCCCCCGCCTCTTCTCCCCTGTTTTTTATACCAAAACGCGAAGGGGGATTGAGGGCATGCATCGATTACAGGGCTCTGAATCGTGTGACAAAGAAGAACCGATACCCTCTGCCATTAATTCCCGTACTACTGGACCAATTAAAGGGAGCTACGGTGTTCTCCAAATTAGACCTTAGGGGTGCCTACCACCTGGTACGAGTAAGACGGGGAGATGAATGGAAGACAGCCTTTCGGACAAAATTCGGGCTCTACGAATACATGGTGATGCCCTTTGGCCTTTGCAACGCCCCCGCAGCCTTCCAATACTTCATGGATGATGTGTTGAGAGGTCTTTTGGATGTGTCTTGTATAGTATACATAGACGATATATTGGTGTATTCGAAGTCTATGGAAGAACATAAAATCCATGTAGCCGAAGTATTGGAACGACTCCAGCGACACGCGTTATACGCCAAACTCGAGAAATGTTTGTTCCACGCCTCTACCGTAGAATTTTTGGGATATATCATCGGTCCCGAAGGGTTGTGCATGGATCAAAAGAAAATTCAAGCTATTCTGCAGTGGACGTCACTTTCCGGCGTTAAATCACTACAAAGTTTCCTAGGCTTCGCCAATTTTCACAGACGATTTATACGAGAATTCTCCAGGATCATTCAACCCTTAACTCTCCTGTTGCGAAAAGGTGCTGTCTTTCGGTGGACAGAAGAGGCTGAACGAGCATTCCAAACCCTGAAATCATGCTTCACGACAGCCCCTGTTTTACGACATCCGGATGTAAGTCAGCCATTCGTACTTGAAACAGACGCATCCTACTACGCAGTAGGAGGTATTCTTTCTCAGCGGCATCCTGAAACAGGTCAGATCCATCCTGTGGCCTTCTTCTCGAAGAAACTGACACCCAGTGAAGTGAACTACAGTATAACTGACAAAGAGTTATTGGCCATAAAAAGGGCCTGCGAAGAGTGGAGACACCATTTATTGGGGGCTCCACACATGGTTGAAATCTACATCGACCATCGTAACTTACTTTTTCTGAAAAGCGCTCGAGCCTTGACCCCGCGCCAACTCCGGTGGTCCTTTTTCTTTGCTGATTTCGACTTCGTTATCAAATACAGACCAGGGCCACAAAATGGAAAAGCAGATGCATTATCCCGAATTTCCCCGGAGACAGGAACACAGCACCTCGAAGAACCACCCTGTATTCTACATAAGGCCACCTTCCAGACAGAAATTTTGGCCACCTCTTCTACAGCAGCCTTCCTACAAGCTGTGAGACAGGGTATAAAACAGGTGGACATGAAAGCGTGGATTGATCAAGACCCGGGACATCGCGCTATCAAAGACCAATTGCTGTATGTCGATAACAAACTATATGTACCAGAGAAGTCCCTTCAAATCCAGTCCTTACAATGGGTACATGATGCCCTCTTAGGTGGACACTTGGGAAAAGACAAAACCTTTCAACAATTGTCTAGATACTTCTGGTGGGAAACGATGTCAACAGACTCACAACAGTATGTAGCTAACTGCGCCGTTTGTACACAAGCAAAAGCAATCCATCAAAAACCCCAAGGGCTACTACGACCCATACCCATTCCTCCTGCACCATGGCATACGGTGTCCATGGATTTTATCGTTGACATGCCACCTAGTCTAGGCCATAACACCATTTTAGTGGTCATCGATCACTTAACGAAGATGGGACATTTCATAGCCCTCACCAAGCTACCCTCGGCTGGAGAGTTAGCTGCCGTTTTCCTTCAGAACATAGTCCGTTTACATGGAATCCCAGCAGTCCTAATCACTGACAGAGGAACCCAATTCACCTCTAACTTCTGGAAGGCATTATGTAACATTCTAAAGATCGATGCCAAATTGTCCACAAGCTACCATCTTCAAACAGATGGCAAAACGGAGAGGTTGAATCAAACCTTAGAACAATACCCCCGATGCTTCACCCTACAGTACCATGAAGAATGGAGAACCTTGTTATGGACAGCTGAATTCACATATAATAACACCACCCACTCCTCATTAGGTACATCCCCCTTCTTCTGCTTACATGGGTTCCACCCTAACATGTTACCATTTGAACAACCGGGAACATCAGCCCTTCCAACCATACAGGAACACCATGCTCACCTGAAACTAGTGTTAGCCGAGGCCAAGAGGCACCTGGAACTCGCTCAAGCTCGAGACATAAGTAATGCTGATAAAAAAAGAGTTCCATCCCCTTACTATCAAGTAGGGGATAAAGTATGGCTGAGCACGAAACATTTACGTCTCAAGGGGAATACTAGGTTACAACCTAAGTATGTAGGGCCGTATTGCATAGTAGGCATAGTCAATCCAGTAGCTATGAGATTACAGATCCCCGTTCAGTGGCACATACACCCAGTCTTTCACGTTTCTCTCTTACGACCGTATCGCAGGGGCACGAGACAGCTAGTAGCACCCACTCCTGTAGACATAGATGGAAACGAAGAGTATGAGGTACACAACATACTCGATACCAGACGGGTCAGAGGGAGGTTGCAGTATCTCATTGATTGGAAGGGATATGGGCCGGAAGAGAGATCCTGGGAACCTGTAACACACCTACATTGTCCGCACCTCCTTAGACGCTTTCACAGGTGTTTTCCCACAAAACCAGGTGGACCGCCGAGACGGCGGTTGTTAAGAGGGGGATCTGTCACAGCGCCTAGGTAACACTAGCAGTTGGGAGGAATGAATGCACTACGTCTCCCAGAATGCCTGCCACTGTCTGAACGGGTGTCCTACCTCTCTTTCCATTGTCTTCCCTATGTAACCTCCTTCTTCCCTGAACACGGGGCTCATCACCTGATGACCTCAGAGAAGTCCCGACAAGCCTGTGATGTGTGCAGCGTCTCCTGATTCAAACAGTGCAACCTCCGAATCCTGTAAGTTACGTGGTGCTTCCCCGGAGTCCGTGTCTCTGAAACCCGGAAGTTCCCGTGAGCGACGCAAGTTTCCATGACAGCGCTACGTTGTGCTCACACATCTCCTTTGGTTTAAGCCGCAAAACCTTCCCGCTGGCTTCATTCCGTCCTGCGGACCTTCGGCGCTACACCCGGGGATAGAGCCCCATTGCAGCCATCCTCAAACCTCAGTTCCGGAACCGCCGGAGGAACCCGCCCAGTAACGCCAGTGCCAGTATCCCTGGGGCACCCTCCACGTTGCCTCCATACCGTTAGCAACGCTGAACAAGAATTCAAAGCACCGTAGCGTTTACTAATTGTTTGGGCGTTTTACATTAGAGAGCTGTTGATGGCTCGTACTAACACGCGCAGGAGCGCTTTATATTTCTGTTCTTAAACATTGCCAGAGTGAGCTGCTGAAGGCTCACAGTCATATGCGCAGGAGCGCTTTATCTCTATGTTGATTACATTTCCAGGTTGAGCTGTGGAGAGCTCACACGCACACGCGCAGGAGCGCTTTGTACTTGCTTTGTTGAAACAACTTTGGAGAGGGTGGAAACAACTCTGACTCCTCATCAAATACCGTTACGTGGCGGTTGGCGACACACGTGCGCCTCGGAGCGCTACACCAATAAGCTGAAGAGAGCCACTGCGAGGCTCGGATTCCCATACCTTGACACAGACACAGTGGGGAACGCACCTCGCTAGTAGAAGTCTAATTTCCAGGAACACTGGCCGTCTTCTTAGGTAGTGTTCTGTTTTCTTTCACTCCTGTACGCTTGGGGCTGAATCTGCAAGGTATGTACCTTACTTACAGACCTGTGTGAATCAGAGGGGGAGGGATTGGGTCACACTCATGGTGTTGTTGTATGTCTTTTCTGCGGGGATAACAGACGATAGAGAGTGACAGATGCAACTCCCTGAAGTCTTCCCAAGAGTCCTGAGACCCCTACGTTCTTGTTTCATTTATCCCTTTTTTCCCTTTCCCCCTTCCTTGTGGTTTCCCCAGATGAGGTGAATATCGTTTCTCTCTGGGGGGAACACACAGACAGGGGAAGGAGTTACTCTCGTCCATCATCGCTCCTGCTGCAGCCGGCTCAAGGTTAGTGCCTAACCTCACCTGTGACAAGTAGTCCCCCAATGCCCGCTTCCGCCGGGGACATCTTGTCTGACATTTTCCGGAAGTCTGCTCGGAGTAAATTCACCTTCTCAGTTACAGAGTCTAGTTTTGGTTCTAGGGTCCCTCGCAGCTCTCTGATTGTCATCATAATGTCTTTTAGGGATGGATCAGGGGTCCGATCGTCCCGTTCGGATGGCGGTGGCCCTCCGTCGCACCCTCTTTGCGGCCCACAGTCATCCGGTATTTGTCAATGTGGTTGGCCTGGCGTGGCCCCGTGTTTTTGATTTGACAACGGCTGTTTTTTGCAGGCGTAGTAGTTTTCCGCCGGGTAGCTCATGTTTTGGGAAATATTCCGCCATTGGCTAGGTGATAGGCGTTGGTATTGATATCTTTAACTGACACATTTAATCTCACCTTCTAGTCAATACTAGGGCCAGGCTGTAGGCTTGTTACTACCTAGCGCTGGCCAGTGAGAGGCCTTCTCGCTGTCACAGCTGTCTGGGGGGGTTACCCACCCACTGCCTCTTCCCCGGGACTGCTCACAATACTTCACAGACTCTCACCCCAGCCACTGTTTGCATCTTTCTACCGCCCAGGCCGCAGGTGGTCAGTGCTGTTCCACAGGTGGCCCATTGTATGCTCCCTTAGGCCCAAGACTCTCTTATCTCCTGTACTGTGACCCCCGCTCCGCAGCGTTTTGGTCAGTGTCTCCTCCTGGCAAGGCTCTGCTGCTTCCTGTGAGGGATCTCACCCCATGCGCCCAGGTCACACCTCGCTCATATCTTCAAGGGGGGGCCCCATTGCTAGCAACCTCCCTGGGCCCGCACCCACACCTACTTGGGTCACTGCTCCGGCCCGGTTTAGTCTGAGAGGCAGCCCACCCCAAGTGCTCCGGTGCTTGCGATTGTCTTAACCCGCATGGCCGCGGGCTGGCAACGATCGGTGATTCTCGCATCTTGCGACGGGCCTTCCGGGCCACACAGCAATCGCACTCCCAGCAATTTATTCATTTTAATGCTGTGTGGAGTCTTGTCTCCTCGAGCAGAGCACCAGGCCTCCTTTCTTTCCCAGATCACCAGGGCGCCGCCATCTTTCCATATTTGGAATGTTTCATAGAGAAAGGAATGAGAAAGGTATCTCAAGAGAGAATCACAACTAATTTAAAAAGAAATCCATTCAAAATACAGAGAGAAGTCAGGATGCTCCTGGGAATGGTGAATTGCTGTAAACAGTTGATAGAGCACCAGGCCTCCTTTCTTTCCCAGATCACCAGGGCGCCGCCATCTTGCCCCCACCGGCCGATATTGCTACACTTTTTGACAAGCTTTTTAAATAAAGCAGTTTTCTATTGAAATGCCTGACTTTAAAAAATATTTTCGCACCCATTCATAAAGGGGAAAGGGTCCCCTGGGGACCCCTTCCAGTTTGCAAGAGGCTTACCACCTACTTGAAGTAGGAGGCAAACAGAGTGTTTTGCTACCTCAAATGTGGTCTCAAAACAATCATACATTGCTGTTAGACGCGCTATTAGAAAGGGATGCCCTTGGCACGCCCCCTTCCTAATAGCGAGTCGCAAACCATATTTTGCGAGTCGGTAATAGGTTACCCCTCACAAAATATGGTTTGTGCATGTGGCAGACCAATTTTGCGGTCGCAAACGGTCTGAATTCCCATTTGCGACCGTACATCTGCCCCAGAGAGTCCCGGAGCAAATTACAATATTTTCAGACAGAGGCCCCGATATTTGGAATGTTTCATAGAGAAAGGAATGAGAAAGGTATCTCAAGAGAGAATCACAACTATTTTAAAAAGAAATCCATCCAAAATACAGAGAGAAGTCAGGATGCTCCTGGGAATGGTGAGTTACTGTGAACAGTAGATACCCTGCTTCACCCTAATAGCACAGGAGGCTGTCACACATAGACGTGGCCGATCCACTTCCATCGGACAACAATTCCTTTAAAGTGTTCCAAGAGATGAGAGAAGGTCACTGGGAATGCCTGATTACAGGTAAATGTTCAGGTTGTTTTGCAGTGAGCGAAAGGGCTACACCTTCTTAGTGCTCTTTTTTTTAACCACTCTTAACCTTGTTGCTGCAGGACTGCCTGGATGCCTTAAAGCAGTTGTGATGATTGTTATCAGTATTGAGAGAAGTGACAACGCAGTGATGGGACACTCTTTTACAGTGATGGTCCCTCATTCTGTGGCGAGTTTGCTCACTCATACCAAAACCCAATATTTGACAAACAGCAGACATACAAAGTATGAACAATTGATTCTTGTGGAAGATAACATAGTACTCAAAGGATGTCAAACTCTCAATCCGGCTACATTGTTACCATTGCCTGAAAATGAAATCGGTGGAGATGAGGTTGAACATGGCTGTCTTGATGTTATGGATTTATGCACCAAGCCAAGACCAGATATTCAAGATGAACCTCTCGATGAGAGAACTTTGAGAGCAGTGTATGCTGTCTGTACAATTAAGGAAGTGGTGGAAGCCTCTTGGCTTAGAGGTGTTACCTCTGCACAAGTGGTGGAATTAATTGCCCTTACACAGGCTTGTAACCTTTCAGCTCAATGCGTGTGACTTTATTTACAGATTGTCAGTATGGCTTTAGTGTGGCCCAAGACTTTGGGCAGTTGTGGTCACAGAGGGGAATCATGACACCATCTGGATCAACAATCTTAAATGGAGAGCATGTGATGAAACTGTCAGTGGCTTTACAATTGCCACAAGAAATGGCTGTAGTTAAATATTCAGCACACAGAAAAGAGATGACTACGTCACAATTGGAAACAGATGATTTTGTGCGGTATTGTGCGATTGTGGCATGCACATTTACCAGAGAATATGCAAATTAATCTGATGAGGATATCGCCTTCTCAATGCTGTTGACAGTAGCTAATACCTGGGAAGAAATCAAAAGGTTGCTTGAAAAAGTTTCAGATGCAGAACAGCAAGAATGGACCAGATCAGGATGTGCTAAAAATGCTAATGATATTTGGATTTCAGTGAATGGAAGGCCTGTGTTGCCAGACAGCCTGTTTTTCCCTATGACACAACGTTTTTGTGGCCCTGCACACATTGGGAGAGATGCAATGGTTAGATTGTTTAGTCAGGACTGGTTCAATCATCGATTAATAGGTCTAGCTGAAGAGCTATGTCACAGGTTAGCAGATAAATGTAGGGAGAAGAACACCAATAACATTAAGCCATAAAGGAAGATCAGGAGAATGCAGTTGGATTTTATCGAGACTTAGATTAGGCAAATTCCTTTATGGTACACACTGGCTTTATTAGTTCAATTTTAACGGTTATTTTCACTAACATTGTATTTTTCCTTATAGTGGAATATCGATTATTGGACTAAATTAATTTCTAACGATGATGCTTAAAAGACTGATGCTTATTGAATAAATATCAAACTTAAAGAACAATTGATAAATAAAACCCTTTAACTCACACAAATTCTCTTTATCGACTGTAGTACATTTTTTAATGATTTTATTGTTTAAATGGTGATGTGGTTGATTGCTTTTTTTTTACTTTTCCTTGTAGATAAACAAAGGCGAAACGACCAATGGCAGGTGTTATTTACTGATTACATCCAAAGATTAAGGTGTAGAAAGCCCCAATCCATCACACGCAATGAGTCGAAATGT
This sequence comes from Triturus cristatus, assembly GCF_964204655.1. Lineage (NCBI taxonomy): Eukaryota > Metazoa > Chordata > Amphibia > Caudata > Salamandridae > Triturus > Triturus cristatus. The sequence continues at coordinate 70,966,671 of NC_140584.1, read as the reverse complement.
GTTTTCTTCGTTACATACCCTATTTTGCAACTTTGTGAAAAAAGACCTCCATATCATGCACCTGACTCAGTAGTGTAGTAACCCCGCTCTGTAACACTGCCTAAATGGGGGTGGTGTTGACATATAAGTATTTACAAGCCTTGTTTGCAGCTCTGCAGACGGAAGCTCTTAAAACAAATAAGGGAAATTGTAAAAGAGATCCCGGTTGCAAAGCCAATCATAGAAAAGGAGGCCCGATAGGTGAAAATAAGGAAAAGAGTTTGTAGAAGTGTAGCTTCCATATGTGCTGTAGGTGCAGTGCCACCAAGGCCTAAAGGCCTAAGGGGCTTATTGAACTCAGATGTTTGCTGTATTTTATAATTTAAATAAGAGATGGGGGTCCATTTTCTTCCTCGCATAAAGACCCACAGTACACTGCCTATGACTGTGTGAGAGACAGAAGGCTGGAAGGAAGAGTCAACATTATGGAATATAAAAAGAAGGAAGAAACTGACAAGAAGGAAGGCTGATCTGCATGAAAAGATGCATGCAAGGGTGAAAAGACTAATGGTTGGAAGTGAGAAAACTATAATTGCATAGGTGAATTAAAGAATGACTGGAACGATGAAAGGATGGATCAATGAGTGGCTGGACAAATGGAACTCTAGATGGATGGGTGACTTGATAAAAGGAGGGTGAAATCATGGATGATGAAATATGGTGGATGTATGGATGGGAGGATGGATGCAGGAACAGATGGGAATGGAAGGATACAACATTGATAGAAGAGAGTAATGATGAAAAAATGGATGTTAAAGGAAGGATGGAATGGTGAAAAGATGGTTGGATGGAATCATGAAATGATGGATGGATGCATGAAAGTCTTAAAGGATGGAGAGATGGATGGACAGAAGGTGGGATGAAGGGAGATCATCTATGCCGGGCATGGCTTACTTGCTTCATTCACGTGATGGCATTTAATGTAAGGATCAAAGTGGTTGGTAGTTTAATTTTCTGGCTGCTCCCTTTCTCAAACATGGACGTAAATCAGAGATCGGGAGCTGGACTGTACCTGTGCAGCCACTTCCTGTAGAGAAAGCTTTGCAAACAGCTGGACCGATTTATACCGTTTATAATAGAGGGACTAAAGTGCACTCTTTTACAAATGACAAAGTGTGCACGCATTCTTCACCTTGGGCTTGCTGGCGAAATGCTAGAACGTAAAAGATAGCACAGATAATAAATGTAATAAATGCACAGCGCTGAGTGCAAAGTGCACCCCGTGGTGGCATTGATGAGCTTCTGTGAGGGCCTCAACAGGGGAGCCAGTGACAGGTAGAGGTAGATTAGTAGAACTGTAGGTAGAAGAGACATGAGATAGGGGGTTACGAGCATAGCAGTTCCTGATGAACTGGTGCCCATTCATCAGGAAAGTGTCACTCATTTTGTGTTACATTTTGGAAGGCTCTCCCAATCGGTAGAGATGACAATATGGCAGAGAGCCATGGGGACAATCACAGGACTGAGGAGATTCACCTTGGGCCATGGTTTGTGCCGGGGTGTGTATTAGACCAGGTCGGGCGCTATCTCGGAAGCCCTGTATGACTTCCAGGGTAGCGTAGCCCAAGCCCCACACCTATTTAAGGAGCCATATGATGATGTCTCTTTGCTCCTGTCCCCGCTAAGGAAGGAACAGGCTCCACACAACCTCGACGTTCCTTGCCTCCCATGCAAGACATCAGTAAAGTCCTTGCTAATGGCCCCCACCTCGATGATCTGCCGGGAGCCACATGGGGGGGCACCAGATAGTAGGTGCACTATGGGGGCCTATCGCGGGTGAGGTCATTATTGATGGGTACACTTCGGGGGCTTTCACTGCATCCTCTTATACCACATAAACATTGGCGTCAGTGGACCAACCAAGGGGTGCTGGTAGATGGTCGAAAAGGGGTGCAGGGGTGTGGGGGGGTTCAGGGCGGTCCCTGACATGCAGTCCTTACCCATCTACTACCGGCGTAGGTGCAGTTGGCGTGAGCCAACACAGGCCCTTGGGGGACGAGGAACTTGGGAGTAGGGGATGCTCCCTGCACAAGGGCTCCTGAGGCAGGAGAGATCCCTGTATGGGAGAGGGAAGGTGGGACCCTCCCATAAGGAGGAACCCTTTCTCTGGATGGGGAGGTAAGAAGAAGGGTCACAGTGTCAGTTGTTATCTCACTCTGAATGGTCGTGTTTTTTGTTGGTTGTCCAGAAACAGACTAATTATGGTCAGGACTAGTTATCTGTTGAAACTAGGTCTCACTTATATACAAGATGTAAATATTCAGTTTACTGTGCAAATTATGATGGCAGAAATGTTTTCTGTATGTGTAAAAATAAATACAGCTTGGGTCTTACGAACCCTTATTCAAAGAAATAGTCCCGGGCATTGTCATTGACATGGAGGTTGGTGGCGAATAGTAAGTACCCCATGGGACATCAGTGATTCCCTTGCCATATTCCGGAGACTCTCCCACTCTGGAGAGACGACAATATGGTGGAAAGCCTGTGGCCCAATCATATGATGGGTGTTTCACCCAGGGATCTTGTTTATGCCGGAGGTTAGGATTGGACCAGGTCAGGCACTGTCCCGGAAGCACTAAACTGGTTCCAGAGTATCGCGGCCCAAGCCCGCCCCTATTTAAGGTGCTACGTGTGCAGTGAGAGGGTCTCTTTGCTCCTGCTCTCTGCCAAGGGAACACTATGCTCCAAACGGCCCGATGCCCCCGCCTAGTGCTGCAAGACAGCAGTATACTCCTTTCCATCCTGAGAGAAAGGAGCCCAAGGGAAGGCCTATGATGGCGTGGTGTTATGTGATACAGGGCATTTGAATAATCTTTTTTCATTTTCAGGATTGAATAGGAAGTTGGTTTTATGTAATTAATGTCATGCTTAATGTTCTTCTTCTAGGCATTCAATGTATTATGTTTTCGATGATTTGTGGTATCCAAGCCGGTTAGCGGGTGAGGTCATGCATGAGGACACTTCAGGAACCCTTTACAGCATCTTTTTATACAAAATTGATATCTGTGTTACTGGACCCTCCAAGGGGTGCTGGAGCAAGTCAAAAGGAGGTGCAGGGATGTGGGTGGTTTGGGGTGGTCGCTGACATGTGGTCCTGCCTAGCAACCAATCATGCAGGCACAGTTGGTGTGTGCTTGCACAGACCATTGGGAGACAAGGGACTTGGCTGTGGATGGTGCCTGTTGTAGGTATCCTAGAAGCATACAGGCACCTTGCGGAAGAGCTCTCAAGATGGGAGAGCTCCCGTTATGGGAGAGGGAAGGTGAGGGCTCTCCCATAAGGCGAGACCCATCTTCTGGACGGGGCGTGTAATAGGAAAGGTCACTAAGCCAGTCATGATCTCACTTGAAAGGTTTGTTTTTTGTTGGATGCACCGAAATGGACTAGTTATGGTTAGGTGATTCCCAGGTACTAAAGTAAATAATGTGGTTACTGTTTAATTTATGATGGCAGAAATGTTTTATGTGTGTGTGAAAATAAATGGGGCCGGGAGTCTCATAACCCCCGGCCCTGACATGGAGGCTTGTTGGCATTTGGTGATTACCCCATGGAAAATCCCAGCAACCCCAGCTCTTCACTGCTTAGTGCTTCTCATCCTGGGGTCATGCCTGCCTAAGGCATCCCAAATAGTGGTGGACGAAGGGTACCTTAGGCCCCAGAGCAGGCAGAGAAAGCGACTACCCATAAATGATGTTGGGTGGCAAAATGCACAGGACCAACAATTAATGGACAGAATACAGAACAATTCAAAACATTCACTCCCAGTCAAGAGATCTGGGTTAAATCCATCATTCATTTGCTCACCATGCCACCCCAGTTAAGACCTGGCCATATGCAAATCAGTCTTGACCCTGTGCCTCATGGGAACCGTCCAGCCCGAACTGCCAAGCCAGGTCCTCCATAGACCAGAAACAAGCATCCTGGGACCCGTTTCAGGGTTTCACCCCTCATCAACCAGGATAAAATGCAGCAGTAATCCTGATTTAGTGGGCCCTTCAGACTTCTAGGCTGCAGTGTCACAGCATTTGCTACACCATTGAGAGCTATGACCCTAAGGGAGAGGGACAGAGGAACAGAAAGAAACAGCAAGAGATACAGAGCCTGATAGATAGGTTGGCATAAAGATAGATAGATAGATTTATGGATAGATTTATGGATAGATAGATAGATAGATAGATAGATAGATAGATAGATAGATAGATAGATAGATAGATAGATAGATAGATAGATAGATAGATAGATAGATAGATAGATAGATAGATATGAGTAGCTTGATGAATATAGACACATCAAAATAGAAAGATAGAAATAGACAGATAGGTAAAGTCTAGATAGATAGAGGTAACACTGAAGCTCGAGCGCATGGACAGTGTCTTGTCCTGCTGGTGCTTTTCCACTAACTAAACTTCTCAGCAGTGCTTAATTTGTGAAAGAATGAGTGCCGGCCCAAAGCTCTGCACAGAACCCTATCCTCTGCAGTGCTTAATACCTAGAAGAATAAGTGCCGGACCCAGATCTTTGCTCAGAACTCCATGACTGGCAGTATAGAAGGTAGGGTGTCGAATGCCAAGGAAGGATAGTTTTGATCCTTGCCTCTGTAATACACCGCAGACACTCTCTGTCTTTTTTTCACTCTTGCACTTTCTTCCTTTGACACTGTTTTTCGTCTTCTCGTCATCTATTTTACCCCATTTTGCATTGTCCTCTCTCTTGCTCTGAATCACAATTTGTTGAGAAAAAATAAGAGGTGGTCCAAAAGTATGAGTGACGATGAGCTTTACCTGCAGCACAGACTCAAATTAAGCACACAATGAACGAAGCCCAGCTGGAGGGGGGTAGGGTAAAGCAACAACAGAAGACATAGCTTGTGACAACCATGCAGACAGTGAAGAGAATCACTGCCGATGCTGACCACTGCAACATCATTTCACAATGGGGAGAGGGAGGAAATGTCTTCCCTGAAAAGAAATGCAATTGAAAGTGTCTGCTGAGGGGCTGATTGATGAGACATAGAAGGAGGACTACCTTAATAAGACAGGGGTCCTATGCAAAAAGTATCATTTTAAAATGTACATGCCCGAGACATGCTGTGAGCTGGTACCAATACATGAGAGACAGTTAGTGGAGCCAATGTCAGAAGGGAGTGTACCCAAAAGAGCCAATTGCAAAAGAGACAGAAACCAATGCCCCTTTGTGTACATTATGTGTTTTATGTTATGTGTAGGGTGTGTTGTAATGTGTGCCAACAAGAGTTTGTGTGCCAACAAGACGTCTGTACAGATAGCTAAATCAAGGGAAGAGGCAGCTCGTGGAATATGCTCAGACAGGCAGACTACTTCTGTTGATATTGATAAAAGCAATGCCAATGCTTATAATGGTTCACTCGCATACACAAACAAAATTGCATCACTATTATCAAATTCGCCTGTCATGAACTCTCCATCAACCACAGCTCAGAACTATGTGATCAGGCAGGCTCTGCAACCTAGGCTTGTGGTAATTGAATGACAGGTCACATGTGCGGTGGCACGTAGCTGGCATACAAACGCAGGAACAGGAAATTCAGACCCATCTGCCAGATAAGCGCAGCAACACCACAATGGTCTAGGCAAATTGGCCCCAATAAAGCACATATGGCCAGAGGGGTGTGCGCATCCTCAAAACACCATGAGGTCAGATGCCACATGGAGTTAGGAACATGCAGCCAATCAGGACACAGCACACATAGTAAATGCAGTGATCACACACCCCTCATGCTAGACATATGGACGCATTACCCACTGGCCTACATGGTGTCTATACAAGGTCAAGTCCCACCTGTATTCATTATCAGGGACTGTTTTTTATGACCCCACACACAAGACCCACATTGTTTACCGAACAATGATCACCAGATGTACTTTTATGACACCCAAAAATGTATAAAACTTGCTTGGTTTGATTGTACTTTGAAACAGTCCTCTGATCCGATTCTGTGAGCTATACTTCTGGCTGAAGCATTTAATTAAACCAACTGTTCCTGTTTTGCCAAATGCCTCTTGTCTTTTGTATTTTCAGGGAAAATTCATACTCAAGCAAAACTTCCTAGTGCAATCTCTTATGTGAACTACCCTCAACAAACTAAGGTCTTTTTAACAACATAATCTACTTAAAACATCAGTTTTAAAATATCTGCTAGAGTGTGCCCTCTTCAGAAAAAAAGGCCAAAGTACCTTTTACAAATATTCTCACTTCGTTTTTTTACATCTTACTGATGCTGAGGGTCATGTGATCTTGTGCAGAGAAGAGTTAACAATAATAGTTATTCTGAGAAGTCATATAGATGTTAAAAACAATTCGAGCTGACAGATAAACAAAAAAATGCACGTGCATATTAGGAATTTTTTACTACTACTGAACTCTTTGATATGCAGAGAAACCTCCAGTGTGATTTGAAACCCTTTATATTTAACCTGGAGACATTATCTCTGACAGTCTTTTTTCCATCACTTTAAGTAAGAAACAACATTTTTGTGAGACCTGCAATTTATGTGGCAAATGCATTATGTCAATAGTTATCTGTAAATGCTACACAAAGTGTGCTTTTTTGTTACTTAGTGTAGATCCATTCAGCTGGTTTTAAGTAATTTGCATTTAAAGAGGAGCTTGGCGTGGTCTTGAAGGCGTAAAAATGATGGTGATATCTGGATGGTTGATTCAGCTTAAGTTCCACACAAAAAAAATTAGGGCCTTTGATTGGCAGAGAGTGCTTTTCCTCCTGTCTGCTTTTATGCCGTTCCTGTGGTACTGCGCAATCTGATAATCTGGCTGCAACCTCAAGAAACATGTTTCAGCCACCATTACAGGACATAGATACTTGTTCCCCATGTTCTGAGGCAACTTCTGGAGAAAAAAAACATATAAGGGAGCAGGGCTGTGAAACTGACAGTCTCTTTGAGAAGTGCCAGGAACATCAGGCTGAGACGTGAAAATGGAAATTGGGGCATTTATATTATAGCTAACTACGAACCCACTGCATAGATACACATCCAGAGTCATCTAATCCAGCAACTCAATAGTTTTTATGAATCAGTTTTTTAAATAGAACTCACAGAGATGGAGGAAACCAGAGAAGACTTAAAGCTGCAGGACAGCACTGGGGAAAATATACTAAACTCCCCTACACAACAACCAACGAGGAAACACACTGGCAAACAAGATAAGAAACCAGAAAAAAAAATTAACAACACAAACAATTACAAAACTAAATGATAAATATAATGAAGAAGGATAAAATCAGAAAATTGCAATTAGAAAATGACCCATCACATAGCTTTATCAATAACAATTCTGTTAAAATTCCATACATGTACATTTTTCAATTTAACTGATCATTTGTTAACTTTTAGAACCTTTTTGGGATCACTATATTTGAAAGACTCATTCCTCCACCTTTAGGTAAGGGAACGCAAACTACATCACTCATTTTAAATATTACAATTTTGACAACTTTGCTCCCATAATATTTCAATTTCCTCTTCAATTGTTGCCTCAACTGAGTTCACTTTTCAGATTTAGCACTCTGCTTGCTGGTGTCACCAAAGCACAAGGCACCCTCCTATGAAATAGTGCAAATGGTGTCACACAAGTGGTGAAATGTGGGGTGGTCAAGCATTGCTATGCATGTTCAAAGGTTGCTTCCTTCGAATTCCTAATCATGTCCTTCAAGTGTTGAATGGTTTCTTTCAAAGGTCTATTACATCTGTCAATCATGCCATTGGTTTGAACAGGCACCGTTTGTAGGTGAAACCACTACAAATAAGAAATTCTGTCATAGCCATATTTATTTATTTATTTATTTGTGTTCTTGTATAGCGCAGGAAGTTAACCCCCGGAGGGGTATCTCCGCGCTTACGTTTTACCAAGGAGCCAAGATCCTATACTGATCAGAAAAAAGAAGGGGATGAGAGACCTAAACTGCACTCCGTTGTCAATTAACAAACACTTAGGATTGTTTTCTTTCAAATTGAATAACTGTGGAGGTGGAAATATCAAGAACAATTGTCACCTCTCACAGATACATATGAATGAGGACAAACAAATACACACAAACAATTTTGGAAGGCAAAGGCCCAACAATATAAATAACTGCCTCATCACGAGTCCCTTCAGGAATTTCTCATTGAAGCAGACCTCAGGTTCTTCATCTTATCCCTTAGTCTGCAATCCATACATTCTCACATTGACTACTCACTCCATCCCTGGCCACCAGTAAGAGGATTTTAATCTCCATTTGGCTTCACTCATACCATGATGTCCTTCATGAGCAAGGGCCAACAGTTTCTTTCTTATGCCTACTGGAGCCACAAAGCTAGAACCTCTGAACAAGCATCCTTCCATAGAGAGTTCATGAAAAATCTGGCCATACCATTTGCCGACAGCTTAAAAATGTTCATTGCATTCACCAGTAGAAACTAAATCACACTCTCCTTTTAAAATAGTATCATTATTCATGTCTGATATCCACACTTCATGTGAAATGCAACCCAATGCAATCACACATTCCTTAATCTCATCTTCCTTCCACTAAGTATTACAGTCCTTGTGTTCATGCAAGGCGTTACTTATCAACCTTGACAAACAATCAGCCGTCTTAATGGCTACCCTAGGAATGTGTTGGTCTTCAAAGTGAAAATCTTGCAGTGCAAATATCCACTTGCAAAAACGAGTAGAAATCCATTCCAATTCCTTCTTAGCAAAGACCTCTTGCAGCAGTTTGTAATTAGAATGCACCACAAATCTCGTATCCTACAAAAACTGATTGAATTTTTGATTGGCCCAATAGTCAGCCAGAGCTTCTTTCTCAATAGTAGCGTACCTGTTCTCTGTACCTTTCAAACCTACAGAGCGCAAACAGGTGTGATGCTTCGGTTGGTGGAGAGGAAGTTAACGTGATGTGACATGAAGATACAGGTGCAAGGAGTGGAGCAGAAAGAATGAAGGAGCAGCCGTTGTCTCCACGTCCATACCCCCTACTCCTGCCCCCGTCATGGGGGGCCCTATTGCTGCTTTGCAGCTCTTGTCGAGGGCCCCTGATGTGACCCTTGTTGCAGCTCCTTTGCTCCAGCGCGGCCAAGACGTGGAAAGGCGAATCAAGGAGCTGCAGCCTCTTGTTCGCATGAAGGTGAACACAGAGCTGTGCACGGTACAGCTCAGACCAGTGCGGCTGCTGATAGTTGGCGGCCGTGGAATGAGTGCTCCAAGCGTACCGCGGAAGCGCACCGACTACGCTCTGGTGCAGCCTGCAGTTCCTACTTGGTGGGCCCCACTCGACCCCACTCACCACAGTCCCAGCATCAGAATCAGCACCAGGCACAACATCAGGCACAGCATCTGATCAACACAGGCAACATATGTCTCAAAACGTTGCCACAGGAACTCCCAGGATTCCTAGGACTGGGAAACTAACCACCGGCTTAACGTGCAGAGGCACTTAGGAGTCAGGAGGTAAGAGGGTTTTCTAAGAATTCTCTCCTTATTATTATTGCTCGACTATTGTTTTCTCCTGCCCTAGGCCCCATATCGGGCCACCCCAGGTTGTTGGCCCCTGGTTTTTTTTTTAGCCCTGCTACAAACTCATCCAGCCCCAACATTAGCCCCAGATCGGCTACAAGTGGCAGGGAAGGAGGGCTTGCAGCAGCTACAGTGGAGTGGCCTGCTGGGGGAAAAGAGAAACAAAACGAGAACCCTGTGGGGGATACGGGTGGTCACTAGAGGACACTGTGGCCACAAGAAGATCAATCCAAGGGACTCTATAGACAGAGTGAAGAGCCTGTACAAAGTGCTCACTGGGCATATAACACCAGGTTACTGGTTACTCCATTTAGGTCGATGTTTTCATTGTTGCCTATCCCTATTAGTTTGCTAACCACAAGGACAGCAGGATCATTATTTAAATAAAAAAGAGCCATAGATTCAGGGAAAGAAATACCTCCCTTTCCCCAGTAAGGAGAAAAAAAAACTTCAAGCTTCAACAACATCAAAAAAAGTTAAAGCAAAAACTATAGGGGGAACCAACCTTTATTCTCACCAATTACTCACATGTTTGAAAAATCAATGAAAATTCCTCACAAATTTGACTTCATGAAAAACCAAACCAGAGCTATGTTAACGCTACAAACTGAAACTGAAACATATAGCCTACAAACTCAAATCAAACCAGAAAGTAAGACTCAAGCTGTGTGATAGGGACAAGACTTGCAAGTCTTGGGTGTCTCAGATCACCAGATGACAGAGGAAAATGAGGGTTTTCAAGGGGGGGCACATAATTGACTTGGAGATGTTAACATTAGCTTTAACATCAAAACTGTTGCCAGAATATCCAAACGCACCTGAAAGACCCATATGCAAACCTCAAATATTACTGATATCCGGTTCACTGCTCCCTCTGGAAGTAACGGTTGAAATAAAAAAGTGCAAGATTGCAATGGATTCTATGCTCTGCTCCCTTCAAATAAATCAGACAAACCAAGATCCACCAGTGCCAGGTGGCCAGGAAGCCCAGTATAATACATTAAGCAGATAGCAATCTCGCTTATTCAGAAAATGTGCCATTGACCCTCCAAATCCAGTAAATGAGACAGTTCTCTCACTACAGTACTCCCCCATCTTGCCCCAAAAAGGCCATGGTGGCACGGCCATGCTGGAAGGTTAGCAGTCCAAGCACAACCAACACGAGGCAGTGAATGCGAGCGGACCTGATATTTAAGCAGGATGGCTGAGTCACTTGCGTTCATCCACGGAGCCACGGGTAGGCAAAGTATGCAGGGCGAGGGAGTAGCTTTGAGGCAGCAAGTACGGCATAGCCGCTCCCCGATCATTGAGGACTTCAACCCTTTCATGTCCTGGTTGTTAAGTTGACCCGGCATTACTTTTATTTGTTAACTTGTATTCATCTCTTCAGAGTTTTGACTACAAGCGTCCTTCCCCTCCCGTGCAGAGTGGATATAGTGTTTCACTGGCTGTGAAGCACAATGAGTAAACATACTGCATGGTTTTTTGGAAAAGAGTGCCTGAACATGATGATATTATAGAGTGTTTGCTTTCTGTTATTTGTGGTGTACTGTCTTGTTCGTGTACATTTTTTACACAGATTAAAGGGCACATTGACAATGTCACACAGATAAAAAAATATATCACGCATTTTCCCACTGGATGGTGATGTGGTTCACAACACTTAACGTGTCGGTAAGTTAATCTATGTTATGTATACTTTTGTCTTTCCAGAATGAATTGAGACATAACACCAAATAGGTAGTATTGAAGCATCATACCAATTGGGTATTGTATAATGCAAAATGATATACCATGAATAGGCACTGAAGAATACATCGCCCATTATTCAGGAGTGGTATTGGAGATCAATCGTACTTAGTCCTGAGGAAAAGTCGAAGGGGAAGGCTTGAAACATGTAGACGAGGAGTAACACATACATTATATTGTGCACGTCCCACAACCCCCTTTTTAACAATACCAGCCACAGGATTCAATTATGTTTAGGTCCCTAGTGGCCAGGTATTTTTTCGAATTTTTGTTCACCATCTCACTGACCCTTCCACTCCTCGTTTTAATAATATAGCCCACAATTTCCTAAAAGTGCTGCCACAACTCCTTTGGTCGCAGCACGCCCCATCCTGCAGTGGGGCGGAAACAAGCCGATGATGAAGCATGACACAAAGGGACTTTTTGGTGGGTGAGGGTTATTTTAAGAAAAGTAAATCTTTTCCCTTAAGAAATACAACTATATCTGGAAGGATATCAGTTTAAGCTTTCTAGTGGATTTCTTTTGGTTGACCCAACAAATATATGAATCACCGGAAAAACAAAAAGGGCACAGAAGGGATGAACTTGAATAGAATGAAGAGAGAAGTCCTGTTGTATGAAGCCTGTAGACCAACACGGGATGGATCGTCCACACGAACCAGGATTCCTTATTAAATTGAATAAAATAAAAAGATCATTAGACCAGCAAAAAATTGAGGAGGGTCAATGCAAGGATACAGATGGATATACTATCGAAAAACAGAAACAAACAATACAAAGAACAATCAAGCTACAACAAAGTTCAAAACAGTGCTATAGGATAACCATAGTGGGTAGTCATGTGGAATCAACTTGCTTGTTAGAGTCAACAGATCTGCAGATGTGTTCATCAAGGAAAGAAAATTTAACCATCTTAGTAGATGAGAAGAAAAATTAATCAATAAATATAATAAAGTGAGACCCAACTAATCTTCAAACTAGAATATCAGACCAGGGGTAGGCATAACACTCTGAATCAGGAACATATTTTAAGACTTTCTAAAGCAATCCCTTCTCTTGAAATAATTACAAGTAAAAACCTAGAAGCTATTGAATTTCTTCCCAAAAAACAGATGATCAAGAACTGACATTAGTAACAGTGAATTCCACTTCTTTATTAGAATTAATTATCAATGAATATTAATATTTTTTAAATTGGGGAATAAAAATCAGTATGCCCCTCAGTCTGTATACCCAAGCCAATTTACATCACAAGAGAGGACAGAGTATCCACAGAAAGACATACACAGCCAAGTATTTTCAAAATGGAAAAACCCTATAGGCAAACTACTAAGTCAACAACAACAAAAATGAATCGAATGCAAGAAGAAAAGCCTATAAAGTAAATTCAAGGATGGCTGACAGTGGCCCTTCATGGGGTAATATACCCCTGACAGGAAAACCCTAAGAGTGTTAGGGAGCAAGAATCTAATCAAAGAGAAGCAATAAGACTATGTTCCTGGGATATAAATGGTGTACATGCTAAAATACAAAATGCACACTTAACCTCAATCTCAAGTAACTTTCAGATTATATCCCTGCAAGAAACCTGGTCAACCCAGCTGCTGATGTTAGAAGGTTTTGCAGGATATTCTTTGCCGGCGATTACACAAAGCAACTATGGGCTCCCCAGTGGGGGGTCCAGCAATATTTATAGCAATCGACTTAAGATTGGAGCACAAACAAGTAGTCACAAATATTATAACATTTAAATAGTAAAATTATACTACATGGAAAAAAGAAACCAAAACTATTATTACTTATAAATCTATATATACATCCTGATCCAAGAACAAGGCAGATTATGGCTACTTATCTTACCAGCATTATATTGCTACAAGTCATTGAGGACCTATATACTGAATTTATTATTTCAGGTGATTTTAACATGAATCTGTTATGGTCATATACCAAAGATGATGCATATACAACAGTCATCACCCCCGGTTAAAAAAGCCCCAGGAGTAGTAGTAGGAAAAAACATTTAAAAAGATCTAGAATCCCTGTGCTTGAGAATATTAAATGGGAGGTTCCCACAAGACATACCATCGAAGTTGATGTACCATGCACACAGTAACAAATCAAGAATCGCTAACACAATAGTATCCTTGTATCTATTCCAGAAGATTTCATCCTTCCAGATTGAGAAAACAAATGGAAGTGATGTTGGCCAACAAATATTGGACTTAAAGTTCCAATGTACAAGATACCAAAAATTAAGAATTCTTCCTGGAAATACTGGAACAGTTAACGCCAGGAGACTGTATTGGAAAGAACACTCCAGAGAATCCACCAGTACATTGGCATTCAAACTGGTTAAGGAAATCTTCGAAAGGGATTCTCTCAATGTAATTGAATGTTGGGTGCTTTTTATAGAAAACTTAGTTTCCACCTATGCATTGTAGTCAAGTTAAAGAAAGACATAGAATCAAGCTATCTTACTCAAGCCGCCAACTAAAAAGAAACTTCAACAGACTGTTGAGACAGACAAAAAATTGGCCGGATAATACAGCCCTTCGTTCCAAATTAAAAAGTATTAACTATGATTAGAGAAGATTAATTTGGGAGGAAATCATTCAATTAAAACAAACACGTTGGGCAAAAGCATTATACACAGGTAAAATGAACAACTCAAGAGATTTCTAGAAATTGATAAATGGCCTATAGAGAACTAGCAAGACACCTGTATCTTCTACTCTAACTGAAGCTGTCTGGATAGGATTTTTAACAACTCACTTGAATAGTAATCCAGTCACACAAACAATACACTAAGTGTATAGGAACGAAAAAAATAATTCTGCAAACAAATTAGATATGACTGAAGATCATGCATCTAAACTAAGTCGGAAACAAAAAGACGGAGCCCCAGACCCAAACAGGATTCCATTTTCTTTATATAAAGAAAACTCTGCTCTTTGGCAGAATATCTCCCAGGAGTATTTAAGAAAAGAGCTAAATCATCATCAATACCAAAAACATGGCCATGTTTGTTGATATCACCTATATACAAAAGTGGCGACTGGGCACAGCCAGGTAATTATCGACTAATCACATTACAAGACACAGATGCCAAACTTTTTGCAGTAGTTCTACTGTCAAGGCTATCTACATGGGCAACTGAGAAGCAGATTATCCAACCTAATCAATCTGATTTCATGCAACGTCTGGGAACATGCACTAATATCTTAGTCCTCTCAGTACTGATAGACAAATACAAAGCAAAAGAGAAACATATATCTTTGTTTTGTGTATTTTAAATCCTCCTTTGACTTTGTGCACAGGCAGTTACTCTGGGAGAAGTTAAAGAAGCAAGGAATACCATCTTCCCTTCTGAAACTGATTTTACTATTATATTCGAACACCCGGGTTAGAGTACGACTAGGTGATGGCTCACAAGTATCAAGAAAAATTACAACCTCATTGGACTTCAAACAAGGATGCCTACCTGCCCCATGCCTTTTCAACTTGTTTTTATCAGACCTAAGACAAGTCATGGACGAGGTGAGTGCTTCCCCACCTAAATTAGTCGGAAGTCACATATCAAACTTATTATATGCGGATGATGTTATCCTATTAAGTCAAACAAAGATAGGGTTACAAGTCTGATAAATCGTATATCAAATCATCCTTGGCAAACGGTATGGTAATAAATGGCACCAAGACAAAATGGAAGTCAACAATAACACATTACAAAGTACAAGCATAAATGGTACCTCTAAAATTATCAACTAAAGCAAGTAAGAACATACAAATACCTGGGAGTACTTTTCGATGATAAAGGAACATTCCAACCACACAAGATTGATCTGCAAAGGAGAAGTAATATCTAATTGACTGCATTTCGATCCTTACAGAAGTCTCTAGGGGGACCAAGCTGTCTCCCACTTTTAAAAGTTATAAAATCTAAATTACGGCCAAGTATAAGACATGGTAGTGAAGCATTGCAGGGGAAGAACTCTATAACCATAAATAATGCCGTGCTCAAAGCCTTCAATTTACTTTTTCAGCTCCCACACAATGAATCGCAAGCCCAAATTAGACTAGAATTTGGGCTTTCTTACAAGCTTATTGCTAGGAGAGGCCAATTCATATTAGTGTGGAAAAGAATAAAAATAGACAACATGAACCAAATGTGCAACCTGTTATGGCAAGAAATAAAAATAAATAAATCAGAAATCTCAATTTTGGAAGTATTTACAAGCTGCATTAGAAGAATGTTCAGCACATGCTATTTGTGATATGCCTGTAACGGCAGAATCTTTTAAAAAGTCTATTAATAGTCTATTAATGAAATAACAAAACAACTTTAGATCCATAAAGACAAAGAATCCCTCGCAAAAAGATCACATGCATGGATACACCTGAATGAGGCCAAACCACAATCCTACTTAGGAACTCCTTGGTCCATAAATCTAAAAAGTATTTTTTTTAAAGCACGATTTGGCCTTTTCCCAGGAGCAACTCATGCATTGCCATGACTGTGCACAAGAGAACTGATGCCTTCTCGATTATGAAGAAAAGGAGAAGAAAATATTATCCATTGCTTTGTATATGCCCAAAGTTGAAGGAAGAAAGAAGAGCGATGCTTAAGAGGCATTTTTAAACACTCGTGGAGTATGGTCTTGTAGGCAGGCATTAATAAGATGTCTTAAACCAACTGACATAGTTTGGAACTCTGCTTTTATAAAATTGATATTAATGAGAAAAAACAAATTGGACTCAGATGATTTGATGTCAGCAATACTACTGTGAACTATAATAGGAGTACAAATGGGACATGTCTAATAGCGAAATTGCACAATAAGTTTTGCACTATCCATATATTGGTAAAAAAGAAAATTACAATTAATACGTGGAATTTTATCAGTGTTATGATGATTTGCTACTTTTTAAAATGTGAAATTTTCAATCCAAATAATGAATGATATTTTTTTATCTTAAATGGGAATATGTTAATATGTATTGTTGTTGCTTTTACATATTGTATGATTGAAAAAATCAAACAATAAAAAGTAATACTAATACTACAGAAGCAACCAAAATGGTGACTTAGTTACCATCCTGCACTGTTCAAAGCAGCTTCCAGATCTTTTTCACTCACATCAGTAATACTGGAACAAGGCAACATTGGAATAAAACTCTTCAAAGACTGAAACTTGATCTAGCATTCTTTGACTACATTGAACTCATTTTCACACTCCTCATCCCAAACAAAGGAAGCACCTTTTCTCTAAAGTTTCCTGATGGCACAGGACTTACTAGCAAATTCCTGAATACTCCTGGAATACACTTCCGCCTTCCCTCCAAAAAACCCGAACATCTTCCCCCGTAATCGGTGAGGAAAACGTAGGATGGTTTCCACTAGATTCTCTTTGGGATGAACACCATTCTTTGAAATCATACAAACTAAATAGGTTAACTCCACAATCTTTGAAAACACATGACCTAAATATTTTAACTACTCATGACAAATTTTCCACTGGATAACTTTCAAACTGATAACCTTAATTTTTGACAACTTCAAGAACTTCTTTTATTGAATTCATGTGATTTTGTTCAAGAATATCATAAAGGATAAGGACATTGTCTTGGAAAATGTTCATATTTGGCAAATTCCCTAAACAAATAGTCATTAATCTTTGAAAGACTGCAGCGGCAGAACACTGACCAAACAACATGTGGTTGAACCTGTAGCTTGCAAAGGGTGTATGAAAGAAGTGAAGTTCTTTGAATCTTCTGTTAACTTGATGATGAGCAGATGTTAAGTCCAAAATAGTTAAATATTCAGCTCCTGAAAGTAAACTAATCATTGTTGCTATATTAAGTAAAAAGAAAACAGATTTCCACAACCCTCTCATTGAGCAGTTTAGAATCCACAAAGAAACTGATCCCTCCCATTTGGCTTAGAAGCCACAACAACAGGTGGAGCCATTCTGTGGCTTTAATAGTTTCAATGATATTTTCAGAGCAGAGCTGATTTAACTCTCTCTTATCTTGCTCCTGCAGAGAAATAGGCATATTTCTTACTGTGCATGCAAGAGGAACAGTATTAGGTTTCAGATGAATGTGATGCTTATAACACTTAACATATCCTACTTTATCAGAGAAAATATCCGAAAACATCTCTGAGTAGCATGTTTGGGGACAGATCCTGGTAACCAATTTTGTGTGCTAAAACTTGAGAAGTGAATTTAGGATATAGAAAGATGCCTAATAACTTTTGGTGAGCCAACTAAGGATGGAATCAACCTTTACCACTAGATACACTTTCCCCATAGTGTGAATATATCTAAACTGTATATCAGCCTCATAATACCCAATCACATCAATGGGGTTACCATCAGGTTCATGCAGTAGCACTGTGGTTTGAATAAACAAGAAAAATCATACTCAGAAACCAAGGAAAGGCAGAACGAGAGTCCCTCATCATGTTTACAGTTATACCATTCAAGGAAACTAAATCAAATACATTTAAACAGGGGAATTTGGAAATGGAATTGACATCATTGACAACTTGAAAAACGACATCTTCATCTTCAGAAAAGACTTCCTTAACTTTTTCTTTACTCCCAAGATTAGAGATCAATTTATGTTTAAACACAATAATCAAAAGATTAGAAAAGAACTTTGGCTTAAAGATGATCCCAAGTTGAGCGAAGTTATTACCATGGTTTGGTTAAACAGGTTGAGCATTCAATGGCATGTATGAAAGAATTTCTCAAAATAAAGATAGTGCTGCTTCTGTATAAAATATTTTGAGGCATAAAACCTACCCCAAAAATATGCCAAGAATCAAAGTTACTTGCTTCAGTTATGGTTATCCCATTCTCACCACCAAATATTTGGTAATCTTCTTGATTTGAGCCAGTAGAAATCAAGCTGAAGCATGAAATCCAAACTGAAGCATTCATTTTAGATAATTAAATTAGGAAATCTTTTAGAGATATACATCCAGAGTCATCCAAACCACAACAGATTCTTTTCATGAATCTGCTTTGTAATTAGAACTCACAAAGAACAGGGAAACCAGGCAAGGCTTAAAGCTGCAGAACAATTCTGGGCTAAATATACCACAGACACCTTGATCCCTGGCAACTATTGGGGGGGGGGGGGGGGGGGTGGAGGTTGGACCCAAAGGACACCACCCATGGGCCACAAACCAACAATATTTTTGTTTTGTTTTTCAGCCACAGGTACAGTGGTACTTCCCGGGACCCAGCGTGATCCTCCTGTGAGATACAGCGGTACACCACAGGAGATGTTGCACATTCGACAGCCTCATGGTACCACAGACGTTGAAGCTTACATGGTCCCATGGTACCATATAGATGACGCTTGTGTGGCAGTACTGCAGGAGTACAATGGTGCTGCAAAACATTTGTTTAAATAATGTAAAAAATTGGGATGGGGTCTGTGGGTCAATCAATCAATCAATGTTTCTTTATTCGGCATGTGTAGGCCATAAAAGCAGAAAAGCAGACTTACAAATGAAAACAGCCACATACAAGTAAAATGACAGTTATATATGAACAGGATAAAATACCCAGTGCATTAGAAAATTCATTTCAAAATTAACAACAATCCTTAAAAATCTGTCTAAAACACAAAAAGTTAAAAGAATAGCTTCTAATGAACAAGGGGACTGCAGAGACTGAGAATAAATGTGGAACCCGGGTGAAGACCTGAAAATAAAATCCTCGAACTTAGGGTCCGTTAGAAAGCAGGAAAAAGATCAAGACCATCCCGGAGCATTACCTCTGGCGGTATCAATAGAAAACCAGAATAAGCATAGCTACAAAAATTAGTCATGTGAAAAAGTACAAGTGCGATTTTTACAATACTAAGTAAATAACATGCACACAGAGGATTGGCACCTTTGCAATTCCTATATAGCACCAAGCAAAATAGTAGATAGCAACTAATCAAATGGAAACTATTTTTCCTAAGTCTGATTGCCCCAGCAAGAAAGCAAGCTACGCCATAACAAAATGAAGGGAAAGACAACAATTATAAAAACATCAGGGCTGGTCTTAGTTGTGCAAAGTGGCAATTTTGCACCAGATGCAGAAGATGTCTTGACAATAAAACCTGATAACACTCTCCAAAAAACATAAGATGCAAAATGTCTTGGTCCGAAAAGTTATCACAAGGGCAGGCTTTTTAGTCAGCATGTTTGTGGAAGCCACTGGGAACAGATAGGGACCAGTGGATTTGATTTAACCTGAACCTTGTTAATAAAAATGATGGTGGGTGTTAGTGACTAAGGACAGGTAGGGTTCCTCCCCAGGCCATGTTTTCAACAGAGCATATTTTCTCATGGTGGGTTTGAGTAACTCCATACCCTCTCTATCACTTTAACACCTAGATAAAAACATTTTTTGATACTTTGAGCTCCTCTTCTCGCAGCTGTCTGGGGTTTTTGAACAGATCTGTGCAGCTCACACTTGTCAGCATCTGCTTGACATACCTTAACCATGGTATTCTACGTGCACCAGCAAGTGAGTTATTTATTTATTTATTTATTAAGTGATTTATAGAGTGCCTGGTGACCCGTAGGCATCCCCGCGCTGTAAATTTGTGAGAACCAAGAGAAGGGGACCGGGGGAACTATTTGGGAAACAGGAAGGTTTTTAGTTTTTTTCGGAAGAGGGCGTGACAAGGTTCCAGACGCAAATTGCGAGGAAGTAAGTTCCATACTGCGGAGGCTTTGACAGAGAAGCGTCGGCCACCGGTGCGAGCCTTCTTGAACTTAGGAACTGTGGCCAGATGATCGCCATCAGAGCGAAGGGGTCTGGGGGCCTTGTATGGGATGATCATGTTTTTCAGGGCGGCTGGACCAACACCGTTGATAAGTTTATGGGTGGTACACAGGGCTTTAAACTCTATTCGCTGGCGAACAGGAAGCCAGTGCAGAGCCTTAAGAGCAGGCTTAGCAGAGGCTCTGGGAGGGAGGTTCATAATGAGCCTCGCCGCCGCGTTTTGGGTCTGTTGGAGTTTGGCCAGGGTAAATTCAGGTGTCCCGAGGTAGACGGCGTTGCTATAATCAAGCCGGGCTAAAATGAGCCCTTGGACCAATAGTTTCCTGGATAGGGGAGGAAGGAGAGGGAGAATCTTGCGAATTGACCGCAAGAGGCCAAAGCATGTTCCAGCAGTTTTGGCTGCCTGGGTCTTCATAGTGAGGTCCGGTTCCAGCCATACTCCTAGTGTTTTAATTTCTTTTTTTGGTGTAGGGATTTCACCAAAGGCGTCCGGCCAAACTGATGGTGGTATGGAGGTCCATTGATTGCCTAAGAGCATAATTTCGGTTTTTGCACCGTTCAGCTTCAGGGAAGATTCGCACATCCATGTGTGGATATCCTGGAGACAGTTCAACAGGCTGTCTGGGTGTTTATCCAGGTGGGACAGAGAGACGACAAGTTGAGTGTCGTCTGCATAGTTTACTATTTTTATCCCGTAAGGGGTCACGACATCTTCAAGGGGGGCCATGTAGACATTAAACAGGGTGGGACTAAGCGAAGACCCCTGAGGGACACCACATCTAAGTGGGAGTGGGTCTGAACGTGAGTTGCCGTCCCACACCTGAAATGAGCGACCGGATAAGAAGGAGTCAATCCAAGCATGTGCAGATCCCACAATTCCTGCCCTGGCCAGGCGATGGAGAAGGACACGGTGGTCCACCGTATCAAAGGCGGCACTGAGATCCAGGAGGATCACTGCCACTGATCCTCCTGAATCCAGGATGCACCTTGCCTCCTCGATTACGGAGAGGAGGGCAGTGTCCGTGCCATGGCCGGGCCGGAAACCTGTTTGAGATTGACGAAGGAGATTGTTTGTCTCAAGGAATTTGGATAACTGTACGTTCACTAATTTCTCAGCCATCTTGCTGATACAGGGAAGGAGCGATATGGGTCTGTAGTTGGCCATGTCGTCCGGGTTCAGTTGGGGCTTTTTCAACAGAGCCTTGACAACAGCGTTCTTCCAGTTTGGAGGCACTGTGCCTTGGGAGAGAGAGGTGTTAATGAGATCCCTGATGATGGGGGCTATGCTGGGAGACACGGTTTTTAAAAATCTAACCGGGGCCGGGTCAAGGGGGGATCCGCTTTTCATTTTGGCCAGCGTGGAGGTGACCTCAGTAAGGGAAACTTCTCTGAAAGAGGGCAGCTGCGGGCTGTTAATGCAGGCCTCTATATCCGTGTGGTTATGAGGGTGGATGGTAGGGAGGGAGTCCAGTATACGCGATATTTTGAAATCGAAATAGGTGGCCAGGTCCTTGCTTCTATGATCACAAGCTGATTTAATTCGAGAGCGGGGCTGGACCAGATTCTTAGCCATCACAAAATCGGTGGTAAGGTGATGGTATCGGAGATGTAGCCAAGCATCACCTGTCATGTACTGCGAAGGATAGTGTGGAAGCAGGAATGGCGAGGAGGTTACATAAGATTTTTTTCTCTATCACTTGAAGCTTCCCTGCATCTTTGTACCCCAAACGTCACACCCGTAACATGGCATAAGGATACACTTCTCTCGATATGTCTTGGCCATAGCGTGCACTGGTTTGATCCCTAGCCTCATAGCTAAATCAGTAGTCGCTCCTACAACTCTCAGCAGAGTATTCTTTTGCAGGGATTTTTGGGATAGCCATGACCCCTTATCATCGAAGAGTACTCCGACATATGGTAATGATGATACTTTAGTGAGTTCAGTCCCACTGCCACAAGACTTAGTTCTGGCAGCCTTCCGATATCTATCGTCATTGAATGGGATTTCGAATAGTTACTCGACAGATCTAGGGAGTCTATGAAGTCTATAAAGGTGTTCAGAAGACATTGTAGCCCCACAGCAGTCTACGCAATCAGGACCGCATCATCTGCATACAAGAGGCCCGGTATGAACTTAGAGCCCACTTTTGGAATGTTCCCACAAGAGGCTATGAGGGCTTCCTCCAGAGCAGGAGAGCTAAAATTCACCCTTGCCTTAGCAAAATGGGTTATCCCTTGCCTCTTTTTTAAAGATGGGTAGTTTCATGGCTTTGGATCATGTAAGTGGAGGGTTATGGTTACAGGCTGTATTAAATACGCGAGTCAGCACCTTTGCCCAGGTTATAGAATCTGCCTTGTAAAGATCTGGGGATGGCCCATCTGGGCCTGGCGCTTTCCCCCCATGCATTGGCAATGATGGAATTGCCTACTTCGGCTATGTTGAAAATCAACGGTTGGATATCCTTACGCGGTACCCACATCCTATCTGTTCCCTCTGTCAGCTGCCCACTGTACATCCGCTTGAAGGGGGAAATCCATATGTCAGGGGCTATGGTATAGGGCACACTGGAGTTAGCTATCCCTGCAAAATAGGGTCTGTTCACAAACTCCCAGAATTTGGAACTATTCAAGAGCAAACAAGTCTGTAATAAATCCTCCCTGGCCTGCACCTTAATTTTGATTTTCCTGAGCAGAGTTGCTAATTTATAGGCTTTCCTGCACTCCCAACTCTAACCCTTGCTTCTCTCCTGAGCTGTTGTTTCAGGGCTTCCATTAGATTTCTATGGGTTCTAGAGCATTTCCCATCAAATCACTTAGTTTCCCTGTCAGTCCCCTGCGCACCACGAGCTGAGAGGTAGGCCGCAATCTGCTTGCAGAGACTGTCGAAAGCATGAAGGACCTCTTCATCCAGTGAGCTGCTATCTAGAAGGACATCTAAGTCACCCACGTGTTGTATAGAGATTATCTAGGAAAGCCCATGGAATTATCCTGTCTCATTTCAATACCCGAGCTTTGTCTTTAATTCCAAGAGTGTTGTTTGACGGGCCTTTTTTCTCCCTGGGTTCCTGATTGAATTCCCAGTCTAAAACCAACGTTTTTCAGGATGTGGTCACTAAAGTTATTCCAATATGCACTCATGGATATTGTGGCTAAGATCAAAGGGGTGGAAAGGATGATAAAATCAACAGTGGAGGAACAGCCCTGTCCAGTAAATGAAGGTATAACATCATCCACCCCAGTCTGTTCCAGACAAAACAAGTTATTGGCCGCCATTAACTCCTCTAACATATTGCCTTGCTCAATGTGCTCAAAGTGCGTTAGAGTGGGAATAGCATCAAATGTGTTTTTCAAGAGAGCACACCCCTGCTGACACAGTAAGATATTAAAATCGCCTAGCAACATAACCCGATAATAGGCATCCTTTCCCTCACCATGGGCTTAAGAGTAGGAATGCGTTTATTGTTAAATCTCTTTCAACTGCTAAAATATTTGGTGCGGTGTGTTCCACCACTAAAGAAATACAGGGGATCTTGAGGGAAACTAAGGTAAGAAGGCCCCCCTAAGCAAGCACTGCAGGTGAGGGGAGTGCAGCTTTAAAGAGCATTAGGAACCATCTATAAGGAAAGCATTTCCTGTGTCCCAGTTTTCCTGCATAGCTATATTATATTAGTCCCCAAATCATCCATTTTAGAATTTAACACAGCAATGTTCCAATTCATGACCTTAAATGTAGGGATATAAGGGCATAAACTTTCAAGTATGACTGTCGGGTTTATGAGTCATTGAGTGCAATGCACAGCTGTAGGTTCTGTCCTGCAGCCAACCTACAACTGCGCACTGCCAAAGGGCATGTGTGGTGAGGTTTAACCTCCCGGGGAGGGAGGGATGGCAGTAAGTCCTGGCCATGGGCCAGGCCTTTGTCATCCACCTGCTATGCATTGTTATTGGTCATGCACCACTGGGGTTAGGTGTCCATGAGGTTGAGCAGAGGACCAGGCCAGAGGTCAGGCACTGGAGTCAAACCCCGAGTGCATGCAGCCAAAAGTTGTGTTCAGTGTGATAGTGGGGTGGCTATGATTAAAACACCCGGAAATTAAACTAAATAAGTTAAAGGTTAATGCAATATTAAAGTTATGTATGGTAATAAGATCTTAACGTACTTGAAAAAAATCTAGAAATTAACTGAAAAACCAAAGGCTAGAGGGCTATGTGAACAGGCTACATGGAGGGAGGGTGCGAAAAAAAACTACGGGCCCCTCGGCCATGGTGGTTAAGATAAGGAAAAAGGCCATGCAACTTCTGGAGCAGAAGGACAGGCTGATGCTATAGTCTCCTCTATGGGAGGCAAAGGCACTAATGGGACTGTGAGACATGGAGAGATACAGGAAGTGGGATCTACTGGACATTTCAAAGGTAAGTGACCTCTGGCAAGATGATACTGAAAGTGTGCAGGAAGCGGTTCTCATTTCTGACCTAATAGATCTTTCTGGTTGACTGAGAGGCAAAGGGAGCCAACATTTAAATAATGAATTTAAAGTTTGTGTGACCCATTGGGTCACACAATAATGACCAGGAATCAGTAAGTTAAGTGGGTCTAGTGTAAGATAATATTCATTCCAGTGCATAAAAAACCAAAAACATGTTGTAAACGTAAATAATTTTCACAAGCAAATGAAGGCATCAAAGAAAATTTGAACACTAATTAAAACACACAGATACCTCATCATCAGCCTTATCTCGCACCACCACTCCAAGGAACAATGATGTTCACCTCCACAGGTAGAACTGCAACATCTCCAGTCTTTCCCATCCCACAGAACTTGGATAGCTTCAGCAACCCTGAGTTTCCTTCCGGTCCTGACATGCACTGAATAGGTGGCTTCTTCTGCTCATAAAATCATTCCGTTCTTGCAGAGATTTCACTTCTTAGGCCTCACTATGTTTAATACATATTACTCCTTTCAGTAGTTGCAAGATCACATAAGGGCATCTACAGAAGGAAAGAGCATGCAGCGTGAGTAAAATACATTTCATGTTAAGAATTAAAGGTCTAACTTTAGTTAAACATTTATAATGTGCACTTCGAATGCATGATTATATGTGAATTTATAACTTCAAAATAAATGCAACAAAAAATAAATGCAAATGGAAATAAATTAACTCATGGTTACATATGCAATGCACTTAAAACAAATGCAATATGGCTTAAATCATGAATGTAATATATGTCAGAACTACATGTTTCCATGATTAACCTAAACATTAATATGCACACATTCATGAGTGTCTAGATTTCAACAGTGAATACACTTCAGAAGTACATTTGAGTGCTTCACTCCGCATTAATAAAGTTAAGGCACACAGAGTATATAGTGCTAAGTGAGCGTAAATATTGCACTTCTGTGACATATAAGAGTGGAACCTAAATTGAGCAGCTCCAGGACTGTTCTCAGAGCTACAAGTAAGTAAGTAATAGTTTATTGTTTGGTTAATAAAAACCTTGACAATTTTCACATAAAAAAGCATAGTATAGCAAAATTCATGATTAAAAGATTGAAGAGCATATCATAAAACATTCATTCCTTGTGTCAAAACAATCGGAACAGCGACCAGTAGTTGTTATCAAATACAGTAAGTAAACAAAGTCTTCGATCAATAGATCAGACATAAATTATTTGTCTCGAGCTAATTGGATGTATAAAATTCCAACCAATTAGCTAAATGTGTTAGGTTTTGGCAGTACATTCAATATACAAGACAAGAAACTTGCGTCCTGGGATTTTAGACTGAAGCCCTGGATGCTTGCCTGCTTCAGTTGTCAGTTCAGAGTGCAAAGGATAGCAAGATATGTACAGGGTCCATTCTTTCCTCTAAACGTTTTTTGAAGAGCTTACTATTTCTGGCACGTAAAGGGCCTAGTGTGTTTATAAATAGAAATAAAACAACTTTTATCACTAGATTTGATAAATAACTATGACAATGAGTCCTAAAAGTTTAAAATTGTGTGTTTGCCGCAAGATGAATAAAGAAGGGGATAGGGTTTAAGGGAACATATTCAAATAGCTAAAAACTCAATGATTGGGTCAATGTAGAAAAAGGCGACTGTGCGATGTTCGATTGATCTATAAACAGCAGGGATGGTGTATTACTGTTGGGTGTTGTCCTCCAGCTTATGATGTCCGAATAAAAGTTGGCCTAAGTGTTTGTAGTACAATAAGAAGGGACGCTGTGAGTTTCTTTTGCTTGCAATGATAAAGATTACTGGTCACCTAATGTCAGAATTCTTTTCCCTGCTGCATCCATAAATCATACAAAGCTACACAATACCTGTACATCTCCTTCTCGGAGGCATGCCTTCACTGCTTGTCTGCAGGATCTTATCCCCTTGTTTATAAAGATGGGCTTCAGTAGCAGTCGCTGTTCAACTTGCAGTGCTCTGCAGATGCACAGTAGGAGTAAGACACCCTCATCAACTTTCCCATATAAGCGACATGTAGCCTTAGTCAGGGATCGTTTTCAGGGGGGGGATGCAACTGGGTTGGTAAGATGCCCATTCGGAAATGCAGGTATTTTTCTTTCGTGTTCTTTTGAAATCCCACACTTAGATGCGATTGTGGAGAGGACCTGCCATAGGTCTGCACAACGAGTCATCCGTGGGCCCTTTCTTTGAGCGCTGCCTTGTCTTCCACTATAGAAAGCCTTTTCACTGTCTTGTTTACAAGTTGTTTGAAGCCGTTATGGGTCCCTGAGGTCGCCCAGAGATCCTCAAAGCCTAGTCGGTTTATTGATGCTGTCAAGTAATCCATAGCTGCACATTCCTTCCTTAAGTGCATTTTATTCCATAGATGGGTATTCAGTGTTCCTAGTTCAGCCTTTTTAATCCTGTGCCAGCACTTGACATAAACACATTTGCGAGCGATTTCATAGGACTGCAGGCCAAATTCAGAGCTACAGGAGTAGTATGACCTGACCAGGAGCCAGTCCCTCTTATACTAACAGTTGAAATATATCATGCGAGCATATGCATCCCAGTTGTGCAGTGTGACAGAGGAAATACCTTTGGAATATAGGGTGCGGTGGCCCCATTGACTAACCACGCAATCTCCCAAATTTACAAACACGCTCCTTGGCAAGAGTCTCCCAGTGGTATATAAATTGAGAGATAGGTGGAAACAAGACCAGAGCTGGTTGGAGGATGACGACTGGAGAGTGGCCTGTAGATAGCCTAAAGAGGTGGCCATATGGGCGGGATTCTGACTGGTCCAAATAAAGATCCTTTACAGGGCTTGCAACACGAGGACTAGGCTGTTCCACAGGAGCAGGTGTGAGCAGAGGGGCATACTACTTCACACAAATTGAGTCTGTCAATGGACACAGTGCTACGGGGAAAAGTTGGCTACATAATTACTGCAGTGCTAGATGTGTCTGCGATTCTTACTTCAAATACTACCTGTATCCAGAATAAAACACAGAAACAACTTCTGCAGGAAGACTGTATATGCAAAGATTCCACTCAATTTTCATCCAGTGTTGGCTGATACTCCTAAACCTGTGAACCTCCAGCCACTGCCTCAAAGACATCTTTGCAGGTAGTCAGGCCTTAAAATATCGGCTGCTTTCTAAATATATGACTACTTCCTTTTACTGAAAACATATAAAACCTTGCATTCTCACACTCATTAAAAACACTCCCTAATTTCAGGATACGATATGGTTAATTTTAAGAGCCTATAAGCAGAATGTCCTGCACTGCTGCTTAATAAAGCAAATGTCAGCTGGGCGCACCTGTCATGCTTCATAGGTGTGAGCAGATAGAGGCTGGATGAATGCACGCCTAATGCAATGCCTGGTGATTACAGAATGATGTTCTTAGGTAGGTAAGACTTTACTAACTTCACTGGTTCATATTAGACTATTTGCAGTTCATTCTCCCCAAAAGTATTCCTTTTACTGAAAGACAGATGCCTTTGGTAAAATAAGCTGCATTTCTATTAAAGAAATAAATGACTGTGAGATGGGTAAGACTATCTGGAATTCAGCGATTAACGCCAGTGCAAAAAATAGCAAGCATTGGAAGAGCCAAAGGTCTAGCGTTTGTTTAGTGGAGGTGTCTTTTGGGGTGGCTTCTGTTACACTGCACCCAGCTGACCTAGAAAAGAAATTCCATAATGAAACGTTATCCTGGGGTACAAGCTGAAAGTTGAAAGGAGGGCCACTTTGCTGAACCAGCTGCATTAGCACAGCTGAACTGTATCCTCAACAATGATTGTTATGCAAAGCATCCAAAAGATGAAGTTTCTGTTGTAAGTAGTGAATTTAAAAAACATACACAGCAAAATATTACATAGTAGACAATTTTAACAATGGGATTTTTTTTTTGCATCTTCAAGAAAATCTATGTGCATGCTTATCTTCAATTTGTGAACAAAAGCTGTAAATCCAACAGCGAGTTATCACAACTGTTAAGTGAAATAAATCAACGTGCAAGGGCTACTTGTGACTACCATAGTGTCTTTGTGGCATGTTTCAGCACCCACAATGCTCACACATTCTAAATAAAACAGGCATTAGTTAGCAAATAAAATGTCATTGTGTTAGCAAAGTAACACAATTAAAAAGCACACACACATTGAGTCTCATTTAGAAAGTACATGTTGCATCTGCAGTCTATCAAAAGGACTATTCAGCCCAATCACCTAATCCTAAGGGTAACACAAAAAAGACAATGTAACCCAAGTCGTGGCCAGCATGGCTCGGGGGTGGAGGGACCAACGTGTGGGGGGGTCGCACGGGGTGGGGGGGTTGCGAGGAGGTCACATGGGGGGTTTAATTAAAAAAATAACAATAATGTTAACTTACCTTGAGGCTGGGTCCCACATCTTTTCTGCTCCTGCCCTCCTGCTCTCCTGCCTCCTACAGGAACAGGAAGCAGGCAGCCAGGCTTCCTCCCCTAAGCCAATCATTAGCAGCGTTGTGATTGGTCGGGACGGCACCCTGGCAGGGGCTTATGAGGTGGGCATATTCTCCATGCAGGCTGCAATGCAGCCTGCATGGAGAAGGGCAGAGTGGGCATGCCTGGTTTGGGCGGCCCGAGTTTTTGCACACTCAGAAGTGGGCACAACACTCCCCCCTGCCCTGCTCGTAGAGAAGAGTAGCCCTGCCCACGTGCAATGCAACATAAAATGGTAATAACTTAAAGTTATTATCATTTTATGTTTCTGCTTCTCGTACTGCGAGAAAGCAGTGGGGCGACGCTCCACCACCATAGCAGAGGAGCAGCCCCTGTGTAACCCTCTGCAAAATGCCATGACCAAGATGAACAGCTTATCCTATTTCCCAACTTCCCAACTTAATAAACATACCCTGGTTAGGTCTCAACACAGTTCTAAGAGAAACTCTGCTCAAACCATGGTAGCTGTGACATAAGCAGCAGGCAATACTCCAGAGAAATGCAGGTTAGTTCAAGCAAGGCATAAACTTTACAGTTAAGGAAACACCATAATACAATTCCCAAATCAATTTAGATATAATTTTGTTTATGTTTTAAAGAAAAATTACCTAGAAAATATAAAGTGTCAATCAACAGCACCTGTTAAGACTGGTAACTAAGTGTCATTTCAGGTCAACTGTATAAAGCTAAAGGTGGATACACCAAATGAGATGCACTTGCCAACATTTTTACCTTTGCTCTGCGTTCTACAGCAAGGCAAAGTCAGAAGGAGAAGCCGATGAAGGGGTCCTCAAAGTCAGATATGTTGTCATTTAGCCTCTGCTAAAGCTATTAGTTTTGGCACCCAAAACCTCCAAGCTGAACAGAGCTGCAACCGGGATAGATTGCTGACTCACCCTGGTCCAGGAGTTTCCCTTTCGCCTTCTTCAATTTTTGAGTCTGTAAATTCACCAAGGAAGCAAAACTGGAAGATATATTCAGGTTGTGCTCCATGAAGCCAGAGATATCTAGGGTGAGTTCGCATTGAGCCAGTTTTCAGTCTAGGAAAATACTTTAGGAGGACAAATCTGATTTTCATGCCCTTTGAGATTGCACTGATTCTGGGGAAGCCAAGGCACCTTGTCCCTTCTTACTTGGAGAAAATGACTTTGTCCCACTTTCTTCAAAGTAGAAAAATATCCCCTACTGGAGTTAATATGGAAAATCTACAGCCAATGAAGGAACATTTTTGTAATTATATATACATAATATTTCTGTCAGACAAAATGTTTGGCTAATGATACTCTGACACACAACCCACCAAAGAGGACAAAATACTGTGTCATGTATAAAGTCAACACTTTTGTAGAGAGAAGTGAAACCAATGTGTTTCAATCCCAAGTGTGATAATAGATAGTACTGATGGTATCATGAACTGAACAGCCTTTTTCCACTCTCATTTGGGATGTTCATTGGCTGTAATTAAAATATTCAGGAATCCCCTGAAAAAATATGGATATCTCTTAGATTGTTTTATAAAGAACATTATACAAGGGGTGAAGTATTGCAAATACAAGACTGTATACAATCAAGGGCATGTTTATGAGCCCCTTGCCATGCCGTAGCATCACTTTTTGTGATGCTCCAGGAACGCTAACCACAAAATCATATTTATGAGGTCACGAAAAGCCACTGCGCATGGACTTGAATGGCTTCATAGATATGGAGCAAGGCAGTGCAAATCTCTGAGTTGCCTTACTCTGCTTTAGGGAGGCATTCCATTGGCATTGCAGTGGGTGTTCCCATGCAACACCCATGGATTTTGATGCTTCCCCAGATTTGCAAAACCTTGTAAACCTGGGGAGGCGTGAGGTTTTTGTGCAATGAGGAGAAATAACTTTATTTCTCCTCTTTTTTTTTCTTTCCATGTGTGCTGCAACCTAAGATTGTTTTTGTGCTGGAAGATACCCCTTCCTGCACTTAAACAATCCTGCGGACAACACAGGCACCCATGCACCATGGTGCAAGGGTGCCTTCGTTGGTTCTAGCTTGCGGAAACTGCTCCATCACCTGGGGGAAAATACAGGAATGCACCGTATTAGATAAATATGGTGCATTCATGTTCTTTCACTTTGACATTGGGCAGCGCACCAAGGTGACTTGCTGTGCTGCCGTATGCTAACTTCCCATAAATGAGGCCCTCAGCTTTTAACCCTCTTGATATGGTTTAAAATTCACACTTTGGCAGCATTTTTTCCATATTGAGTCAAACAAATTCTGGAAAGTCAATAAGCACATGTTAAAGGACAGGTTGAAGCCTGTGTTTTGAGTGGTTTTCAGAAATTGTAATGGGACATAAAAATATACTCAAACCAGGTTCTTGTGCCTGGTATGTTTACTAAATAACTGCCTTCATTTTCTCGCATCCTTTTTTGACATGCCCACAATATGTACATCATTTTTTGCTGTGGTTCTAGATGTGCACCTGATGGAGCGGGTAAAATCTTTTCTTTTTATATACCCAATCCATTCATATATGTTTATATTAAAATGACTAATGAATAATTATAATGATTAATAGTGTGATGTGATATAACTAAACCAACCTTATTGACAGAAAGAATACACGTGGGAATGCATTTGCATGGCTAAAATAATAAGTGAACTAAGTTTGTATGCATATTAAAATGATAAACGCTGCTTGAGTAATGTTATTGTGATTTTCGCTTAAAATAAACCAGCATTAACTGCTTTGTATGTTGCATATGGCTAGATAAATGCACACACATAAGGGTATTAGCAAGAGAATAACACTGTTATAATCATTTCCATGTATTAATTACGATTTTGTGTTTCTTTGCTTAAGTTGACTATTCTGGCCTACCAAAAGATGGCCGCCGACTGAAGCCTAACTAAAGTACATTACTTCACCATTTGAACAATGGAGAAAGGCACCTGCACTGACTTCGACCGTGTCCCTTGTGTGACCTGTCAGACCATGCCCATGAAGACTACCCTGGGTCAGGTGCCAATGCCCCTGAACGTAAAGAAAATGTTGCAATTGGAAAATATGTACTGTTGAACCTGACCTGTTCTCAACGAACTGATACAATAAGGACCATAGATTACTCGTTCCCATACATTCGCTTTGAGACTTTTCCCGCATGGGAGAATTTGAAAATGTGGAGAAGTGTGGCTCAATGATTAGAGCGGCAGACCCTGATGCAGAGGTCTAGCCCGGGACCAGGGTTCAATTCCCTGCCTCGGCGGGTCTTGGACTCAAAAATTCCACGGACCTGATAATTCTCGCCTGGGTGCCTATTCCAATCATGGAGTGCAACTCTGGGCAATAGCTTGCTTAATCTCCATAATGGCTCCCACAACGCTAAGGATGCCTGGCCTCCACCTTGGGGGTGCCCAGGAGTGGACGCCTCATGGGGAAAGCCAGGATGGGTTCCACAGCGGTATTCGTACAAGCGCCTTGAGACCCTTGCAGGTGAGTAGTGCGCTATACAAGTATCAAATTTACATTTACATTTTTCCTGATGTACCAAGATGTATTTGAATTCAGCCAACCACCTTACTGAGAATTGAGAAATGCAACATTTAATATGTAAATTTTAATATAAATATTAGTAGACTAGAGAGGGAAAAGCAACCACTTTACGCCGAAGCTACTGACGGAGAATCGATGATCAGAGATCCTTATGCTGACGGAGAGGACGGTGACTCTATATGATAAAACTCTGACGAATTTACTGAGGACCAGTTCTGACTTAGAAAACGACAATTAGCCAGAATAGGTAAATATGACAAAAGATAATATTGCATTATTAAGATTTAACTTGCATTTAAATTAGATAAAAGAAAATCCTTATTTGAATTACTGTGTCGGGTGATTATTTCATTGAAATGTTTATTGATTAGTTTGAGAGTTAAAGTGTCATTAAACTAAATAACAACTAAATGATTCAATCGATCTCCTGATGGAGGAATTATTAGGGTGATTCAGGAGAAGTGGTTTTCCTCTATCAAAGAGAACAGTTGTGCTTCGGAATTAATGACCCTTTGTAGGCACGGTTAGTTTGAGAGAATGAATGTTGGTGTTATGGGCCCCACCAGCGTGTGATGTGTGTATGTGTGTGTGACTGAGAAATCATTCTGTCCGTGGAAGCAAGGGGTAATTGAGTAACCCGAACTGCACCACACCCTCACACAGTCTAATGTGTCATACTGTGAGCAGGGGATGAGGCAGGGCATAAACAACACATAGACAACCACTCCATTTCCTTGACTTAAAGTAGGGTGTCAATAGGGAAAAATGTCACCACAAGTTATCCCCGTCAAGACGCACAAACATAGTTCAAGAAAATTGAAAGGATATAAGAGGTTTATGCCCTACCTTTAATACCTACTGTACGGTTTATAGTTTCAGATTCAGTGACTGCTAATAAAACCAATCACTAAAATAAGCTAACTCTCAAAGACAGGCATTTATGCTCCACTTGAACATCCTGACAAAGTATGAACTATTTCAGAAGTCTTGGAGGAGGACCGGATTGTAGTTATGGTCTGTTCACACTGTGTCATCATTGGATCATTTCCCTTTACCAACACAGAGACAAGCAGGCCTAGTTAGAAACATATATAGAATTGTCCTTCATGCTTGCTCCTGCAACCACTATCCCCTGAATCATACAGTGGTGACGTTGACAACTTATGTTAAGTACCATGATCTCTAATTTCCACCTAACATGTGTGTGGTCATAGCTTGGACTCATGCCTAGACACCCGACATTTGAAATGGTCTCTGAAGTGTGTATCCACACATCTACTCATAACATCGGGCTCACTGCAGATTGAAATAAATGCATACAAAAACCCTTTCCTAAGACGGGTTGACAGGTTTCAGCAATGTGCAAATTTTAGTCCTTTCGTCAGGACTTCAGGTGAAAAGCACTAAAAGACACTTGTATTTGGCAAGGCTGTCTTTTGTTCTACAATTTCTCAGTAGAGTGTATCCAGTACATATAACCGTATACTGCAGACTGAGCAATTAGTGATTTTGATAAATACCAACATTATTGTTCAAAGAGTCATCACCCGGTACATAACGTAGTGTTGTATTTTAGAGATAGCGGCACCCCTCTAGTTATGTTATGTTAGTGACATAAGTCATTGGTTGTGGTTAAGAACGTTCACAACGTAGTATATGCAGTTTATGATTATACTCTGAAGAATAAGGACGTGTAATACCGAGCTCTGTGTGTGGCATGGTAACTTACATGCCCCTGGGTTGGGGAGGATGCAACAACTGGGGATGAGATAGGGTATTATGTAAACCCTGTGATTTAAAGAACCAAGAGTGCTCTCCCAGAGAGTTTATCATGGTCCAGCAAACTGCTTGTGCATGCCAAGGGTGCCTCAGTCAAAGTGAAACATCGATGGGTGGCATATGTGGAGTCAAAGAGCCACTCCTGCCAGTGCACGGCCTATGAAGAAAGTGAAGACCTTACAGAAAGTTTGTTTGTCGCTGGCTAGAAATTTGCTGGTAAAGTCGAGACAAGACATACTGCACCACAGTATAACACAGAGCCGTCATTTATGCAGTACGACAGCATTAAAGACAGTGACAAACAGGAATAGAAGTGTAAATGGCAGTGATTGCCAAGGGCGAAGAAACACAAGAGCCAGTAGAAAACAGGTACACTGCAAAGCGGTGAGAGTGGGGAAGACCCCATGCAAGAAACAAAACTGCTACTCACCGCCAAAGAAGAAGACAGCGCCTCATAACCAGAGAACAGTCACAACGACCCAAATGCTAGCCCACGGCTAATGCTTAACGAAAGACAGGTTCCAAGTGGGCAGTAGATGCAGCAGGAGCAGGCTCCGCTCTCAACAGCAGAAATTTCCACAGGTTATAATGCTGCCACCTTCTTAGAACTACCGCCTTCCTACTATACAGCCAAATAACAGAATCCTGGGACAGGAGGACAGCCTGAACTGAAACCTTCAACGATTTCATTGATGTGCTGGAAGAAGCAAATGGCTAAAAAATCATTACATATCTAAAGAATTTGGTGGGTGAAGCAATAAAAGAAGTGATAGAGAAAACACCACACGGTGATGAAGTGACGTACTGGAAAATCAAAGAGGCATTAAACACCAAGTTCAATCCAATGCCAAATGTCGACTATGAAAGGTACATTTTCAACTAAGAAAGGCAGAAAGCTGGTAAAATGATTGATTAGTATATAGAAAGACTTGATTCTCTCATCAAGCATTGCAAATGTAATGATTTCAATGATAAAGACGCTATGCATCTCAGGATGATAGATGGTTGTCTCCCCGATTCATTCAAACTATGAATCCAGAACGAGACACTCAGCCTGAAGCAAGTCATTATTGGTTTCAGAAAAGAAGAGAGAGCTGACAGACAAGCCACTAACATGGAGGCAGGAACGACCCAAAATGAATCAGCACTGAGTGGGAAATGCAAGCCAAAACACAAGGTGAAAGACCACAAAGTAATGTGTCCAAAGAAAAAAAAGTTGTGTTTTTGATGTGGATTCTCCTTTTCACATGGTGATGAATGTCCCACTACATGAGAGAGATATAAAATGGCTGCAGGAATGAGAGCAAAGGATAGATCAAGAACATTTGTTGAGAAAACAAAATGGAGAACAGAACACACCCACAAGACCAAGCAGAAACATCAATTAAGGCAAGTAGAAACGGAATGATGTGGATTGTCATCAAATTCCTTGTCTAAATGTTTGTCATTGTCATTATCAAGAGACAATGAGGAAGATGGTTTTGCAGTGGCAACCACTGGACAACATGCACAAGTAGGATTAGCTTCTTGCAAGGAATGTCAGTCGAAATTAGATCGACAAGTGAAAGTGCGAAATGCATTTGGACACTGTCCCAAAATCACACTGAAGGTGAATGGGTCCTCCATGCCTTTTACCATAGACAGTGGCGCAGCAATAAACATTATGCCAGTGAAAAATTACAATGAACTATCTCCAATCCCACATTTAACCCCGTCAAAAACCAAAGTGTATATGTGGGCTGCTTCAACACCTCTGCAAAGTCAAGGTTCATTTATAGCAACTGTGAAGCATGAAAAGACTGAAGTACAAGCACCAATTCATGTTCTGCACAGTACTTCTGCGAGTGTATGTTTACTCAGTTTCAATACTGTTGCTGACATGGGGCTAATTTCTGTAAACTACAACATCAATGCCTATCATGAGACAGTGAGTCAGTTTCAATCTTTGTTTCATGGATTAAGTAAACTTAAGACCATGAAAGGGCAACTTTACATTAATGAGCACATCTGTTCTGTTGCTCAACAACATAATTGGATTGCATTTCATTTACAAGAGGCTGTTGAGAAAGAACTGGAAACCCTATTAAAACATGATATTATCGAGCGATCCACTAGTCCAACGCCATGGGTGTCACCTATAGTGGTAGTGTCGAAGAAGAATAGCGGAGGAGCTGTGCACATCTGTGTTGATATGCACCAAGCTAACAAGGCGATTGAAAGAGAACAACATCCAGGTACGCACATTACGGACATGATCATGCAACTAAATGGACCCAAAGTATTTTCCTGCCTTTACTTGAACAAAGGGTATCACCAACTCGAACTGGAAGGAAATTGCCGGTATATTATTAACATTTCAATTCATGTTGGTTTGTTTAGATATAAAGGACTATGCTTTAGAGTGTCATCAGCTGTGGAACTCTTTTAGGATGTCATTTTTCACACAATACAGCCAGTCACAAATGCTTTCAATTACAGTGATGAAATAATGGTTTTTGGGGCCACACAAAAAGGACATGATACATCCCTTACACAAGTGTGTCATATACTTGCTGATGTAAGCCTCACTTTAAATGTAGAAAAATGTGAAATTCAAAAAGCCAAACACAAGTTGTTCAGTCATATCTTTTCTGATGGGGGAATGACTCCAGATCCAAATAAAGTACAAGCCTTGTCATCCACTTCTTCCCCACAAGATGTAACTATGCTGCGATCCCTCCTTGGTATGGCCAATTAATGTTCAAGGTATATTCGTGATTTTGTCAATGTAAGTGCCCCATTGACAGATTTAACAAAACAAAATATCCCATTTCGATGGTCACTAAATGTGAACAATGCTTCAAGAACCTCAAGCATGCAATTGAAAAAGACACTGAAATGGCATATTTTGATCTAAAACTGCAGCCGGGGGTGGTTGTTTATGCAAACCCAGTGGGATAAATGTAATTCTTGCCCAGCACACTGGACATCTAAATGCGCCCAGACACATTGTCATTTGTCACAGAGTGGAAAGTGCCTATTCACAACCTGATAAAGAAAGCCTCGCTGTGGTGTGGGCTTGTGAGTATTTTCTTGTGTTCCTATATGGGAAACACTTCACGGTTGTCATCGACCACCAAGCATTACTTACCATGTTCAGAAATCCTAAAGCCAAGACTCCCTCATACATTGAGAGGTGGGGGTTGCAACTACATGAATGTGATTATACGACTGTGCATGATACCGGAAAAGGTCAAAACCCTGCTGACTTCTTCTCCCGTGTACCAATACAATGTTATGGCACCACTTCTACAGCAACTGATGCTTATGTTAACTTCATTGTAAAATCCAGTACCACTGCTGCAATATCAATGGAAAAAATCATTGCTGCCACTAGCACTGACAGAGATTTGTTAATACTCAAAGGCATTATTACACATCTATGTAAGAGAAAACATAATCAACCTCTTTAGGATTACTTCGAATACCAGAAAATCAAAATATGCAGGAAGAACTGTCAGTTACCCCAAAAGGCATTATGTTATGAGGTTCGAGAATTCTTATAACTGAGGGTCTGAGATAACAAGTCATTGAACTGGCCCATGAAGGCCATCGTGGAGTTGCTGCTTCTAAACGAGCCATCCTGGACTGAGTGTGGTTCCCTTGTCTTGATGAAAGAGTTGAAAAGGAATTAGGAGCACGTCATTTGTGCAACTGTTTGTCATCCAAAACAACCCCGCATCCGTTAAACATGTTTGATCTCCCAAAGCATGCATGGGAGAAAATTGCAATTGATTTGTTTGGGCCCCTTGACAATGGACATCATCTACTAGTAGTTGTGATGAATACTCTAGTGTTCTCCTAGAAGATATGTCACCAACTACTCATGACAAAGTAATTGAAAGGCTGGAAAATATTTTTGCAACAATGGGTGTCCTTTTGAATTTGAAATCTGACAATAGCCCGCCTTTCAATAGTCAAGACTTTAAAGATTTTCTCACTCATCTAAATGCCAAGCATCAGAAAATCCCACCTCTCTGGCTTCAGGTGAATGGTGTCATTGAGCGATTTATGAGCATCCTCAAGAAGACCGTTCAGGGCACTGCACTGGAAAGGCCTGACCTAAAAAAACTTCTACATTCTACTCTTTGTGCATACAGGTCAACTACCCATTCTACCACAGATGAAAGCCCTGCCACCTGATGTTTGGGGGAGCCATGGAACAAATGTGACACAAAGGAACACTGAAAGATGTATTGATGTTGATACACTTCACACTACTGATTTGTCTCACAAACGCAAAATGAAGATCTATGTGTACGGGCGGCACTGTGCTCAAGCACTGTGCTCACAAAAGAAGACCAAATCATTGGCAGGCACAAAAGGTAATGCAAATCTTTTGCTCCTTTTGATGCATTGTACAGGAAAGTACATCACAAGAGATTCTTCTTATTTCAAACGTATGCCTCGAGGCTCGTTGCCTCCAGAGGTTCCGAGTGAGACCCTTCCATGTGGGAGTCAGGAGACATCAAAGAATGCACCTCTGTCTGTGTCACCTGTGCCTGCGCAGAAATCCCTCCCATGTCTCCTCAACCTCACACAATGAGATTTGGAATATTGATTCAAACACCTCGACGACTCATTAAAGAGTTATCATGTATATATGTATACTTTGTACTTTTTAACAATGGGAGTGATGTAGTCTTGTGTGTTAGAGATAGTGAGACCCTACTGGTCCCTGATGGGCACCACAGAATGGAGACATAACTGATTAGGTGTGGTTAAGAAAGTGTAATATCCTCAGTTCTTGTTAATATGTTCCCTTTCATTCTGTACCTAGCTACTCAGCCAGTGTGAGTGTTCCGCATAGAATGTTAGTGTGAGTGGAATGCTTGAGTGCCTGTGTGTGTTTGAGACAGTTGGGAAGATGGGCTGAGTAGCTAGGAGGCTGCTCTTGGTGGGGCTTGTTCTGGGCTTGTTCTAGCTTGCTGTAACTTCTACTTATGGACTTAATAAATTACATAATATCATCTCGGTTACGTCTACTTCATCATCTGAACATGTGGGCCCAGCCCACTACATTTATGGCGACGATCTGGATGCCAACTAAGGATGTGCAGTACAGCAAGACTATGTGTAGGAAAGGACCTACTACATTTACTAACAAAAAGAAGAAGCAAGTATCAAGAAACTCAAGGAAAAGAAATGAAACCCGTCAAGCAAGAAACCAGTCAAGCACGTCTCTCAGCCCCACCAGTGTCCAATACACCGGACAGCCCTAGCCCA
The DNA here is from genome assembly GCF_964204655.1 of Triturus cristatus. Classification (NCBI taxonomy): domain Eukaryota; kingdom Metazoa; phylum Chordata; class Amphibia; order Caudata; family Salamandridae; genus Triturus; species Triturus cristatus. The sequence continues at coordinate 70,927,004 of NC_140584.1, read as the reverse complement.
GGCGTGCTGTCATGTCATCTCAGTGTCTTCAACAACTAGAAATTTATCATCAAAGGAGTCTAGGTTTGTTAGAAGAACCAACTACTCAAAAAATGTACACCGTGTACAAGCAAAGTCAAGAATGCCGCTATTAATGGAGACTGTGCCTCTGCAACCAAGGTAATTGGTGACTGCCTGTACTCAGAGTTACGTTCTTTCATCACCTGGAAAGGCTTTATCAAGGCAGCCTATTATTGGGACTTTCTACATCTTGAGTGCTGTGTCACTGTTCTCAGATAAAAGATGAAAAACAACAAGACCTACCCTATGCACAGGTTTATAAAAATTCTTCTGTAGTGTGCAGGTGCTCAATATCTGTAGTGCCTGCCTAACTCTCATTCACTGGTATGTTTACCACATGTGTATTAAGAACATTGTGTCCAATGGTGCTATGAAAATCCTACTGGTGATCAGTGCATGTTCAAGGAAAGTGAAAAGAATAAAAAAGGTGAGATAGGACGACAACGCCTCACGGAAGCAGCCCCAACGAGGTATGTGTAGACAGGTACTCGCCTACTACCTCCTGTTGTCATCATCGGTCGCTGCCGCCCCAAACAGAAACAGTAAAGGTGGAACAGAAATGTGTAATGTACTACTCTCAAACTCTGCGTGCTAGTCCTAATGACTCCTATCTATCGAGCAACCTATGTGTTGCAGTGATGTGTACTAATATACAAAAACAGGAAGTGTCGACCCAAATTTGGTGAGTTGAGCCTGATCAGGACTCAAGTCACTCAGGATTAAAACCGAGCAGCACTACACTGGCTATATGGTGCTTTATTCTCAGCTGTGTCGCTGCTCATTTAAAAACCGACATGTTTCGTTGCCATATTACTTTACCGGCAACTTCATCAGGGCTTGGGTCGACTGGTCTCTCTGCAAAGCTAGTATGTACCAGCGATATCTTTCACTCAGCACCTGGGGAGAACACAATAAAAACAATAAAAACCACACACATGTACTCCGTATCCCCTCTACCAGGTCATGCCTGGTTTTACCGAGCAAATGCTCCTCTTCCAGAGTAATAAATTCATGTTCGGCAAAGATATTTACCCTCTAGATGCTGTGTAGCAGCATACCTGCACCTCCATCATGTAAGTGTCTTGGGTATTTGTGCACCAGCCCTTCGGCTGTTAAAATCAGAACTGTGGAACTTTGTTTCTGAAAAAAGCACATGTCATAGAAATATATGTATCAACATCGATGACATCGCACGCTATTCAAGACAATGTTAAGACTCTTCTATTTAGATGTTGTATGAAAGGTCTTTGGTTGTGTCCAGCTTTTTGCCGAGAATCGTCATGATAATTCGCGTTTCATGGGCGGTTACGTGTAGATATCAACTTGCGCTATCTAGTATGCTTAAAAACCATGTAAACATAATACTACGCTCGCATAACAACGTGTGCTAGTTAAGCCTGTATAGACTTCCTGCTATGCCCCCTCCTCCTGTAGGGCACGTCCAACCCCCCTGCTTAGCCCGGGAACCCGGGTCTTACCTCATCAGTCTGAGCTTCGGTTCTTGGCTCGCCCTCAATCGCTAGAGGTTGGCCTGCTTCCTGTTTATATGTGGAAGTCGCGCGGGAACCGCGCTTACACGTAGAGTGGTTAGCGATATTGCACATGCGCAATGAAATTCTTGAAGGACAGTGCGGCCATCTTAAGTAAACCGCTACTATCGAGTACACTACAGTGGTTCTTAGCCTGTTCTTGTAGTATGCTAGTGTCAACTTCTGTCTAAAACAACGACAGGATTCATTGTAGTGACCTCCTCCTTACACGTAGAGTGGTTAGCGATGTTGTACATGCGCAAAGGAGTACTTGAAGGAAGACGCGGCCATCTTTGTAAAACCGCTACTGTCAAGTGTATAATAGGGGTTCTATGCCTGTTCCTTTAGTATATTAGTGTCAACTCCTGACCAAAAAAGGGGACAGGATATATTGAAGTGACCTTTTCCCTGCTGAAATGGTGGTTGGTACAGGCTGAAGATGTATATATGCTTCTCTCCCGGGGTATTCATATCTACTCTTCACCGGGCTGTCTACGAGCGCAATAATAGTAGTGATGGCATCTTATATTTTTAAACAGGCCCGCACTTGGGTGTTTATAGGTGTGAGCGAGTGTGTGTCGGACCTTACTGAGTGCCTAGGTGATAATGCTGGGTTGATTACTACTAAGGACCTGTAACCACAGAAGTACAGATGTTTTCATGTTTATATGTTTACAGTGTTCAGGTTATAGTACCACCCTACTCCACTCAATGAGGTCATTGAGTCCCTGTTGGTCTACCTTCTCTTGGTAAATCCAACGGGCCTCTTTGGTCGAGAGCCTGGCTTCCATGTTATACAAGTCGCCCATAACACGTTCAAGTACTACCCATCTGACATCCCTGGGATTGTGTCCTAATGTCAGGAAGTGTTGTACCAGCTTGGTGGTCAATTTGCCTGCCCTGATGGTACTGAGGTGTTCCTGAATTCTGATTTTCACCTTTCGGGTGGTAAGACCGATGTAGTGCATGCCACACGGGCATGTCAGCCTGTAGATGACATTTTGGGTGTTGCAATTGCTGAATGCATTCAAATACCAGATCTTACCACCGTTCAACGAGACATTCTTAGTCACAGTGGTGAGCTCACACACGGAGCACCCGCCACATTGGTAGTGCCCTGATGGAATCCCGGTGTCATTGGGCTTCTGCTGGAATCGCGAGTGCACCAGCCGGTCTCGCAAATTCGTGGACCGCTTGAAGGCGAAACGCGGATGTGGCATCGTCATGGATTGAGTGCTAAGTATCGGCCAGTGTTTTCTAATAACTTGTCTGATTTTAGTGGACAAGGGGCCAAAGGTAGTGACCACCGGGATACAATCGCTCTTGGTTTTAGGTGTTCTTTCTAATAGAGCAGCTCTCGGGGTGTTCAAGGCTCGTTTACGAGCTTTTTTGATAATCTTCGTGGGGTACGCTCTCTCTTCCAATTTATCGGATAGGACTTGGGCTTGTACAATAAATTCCTCTGTGGAGGAACAGTTCCTGCGGTACCGCAGGAACTGTCCCACAGGTAAGTTGTCCCTTAGGGCTCTGGGATGGTGTGACCTGTAATGCAACAGGGAATTCTTGTCGGTTGGTTTTTGATGGACGTTAGTGACCAACTTGTAGTTCTCAGCCCTGATGTCCAAGTCCAAGTATGTGGCTGTGGTGTCGCTGATGGTCCAAGTGAATTTCAGACAATCATCCAGGTTGTTAAGCCAAACAAGGAAATCTTCCAACTCAGTTCTCGGTCCCGTCCAAATACATAGCACGTCGTCTATGTATCGCTTCCAGAGGGCAATATTCCTCTGGAAGGGGTTGTCATTGTGTAGGACGTGTCCAGCTTCAAATTGCCCCACATAGATGCATGCTAGACTTGGAGCAAATGTCGCTCCCATGGAAGTCCCGGATACTTGCAAATAGAGTTGGTTTTTATAGGCAAAGAAATTCCTAGTGAGGGCCAGTTCAACACACTGGAGCACGAAAGATTGTGGGACATCATAGAACCATTCACACGATTCCAGGGCCCGAGCTGCTGCCACCAGCGTGGCTGCCTGAGGAATACTAGTGTATAATGATTCTATATCAATTGTGACCAGGAATTGGTTCTGCGGATCATAATCGATGTCCTGAAGAATCCTCAACACGTCGGTGGTATCCTGGACGTAGGAGGGCTGCGTGATCACACATTCCCTGAGGAAGAAATCAGCATATTGGGACAACGGTTCCAAAGTGGATTGAATGCCCGAGACTATTGGCCGCCCAGGAGGGGGCCTTTGTTCTTTGTGAATCTTCGGGACAATGTAGAAAACCGGGACTCGTGGCTTGTCGTTGATAAGAAAGTCAGCCTCCTTGGCCGTAAGCCATTTCTTTTCTTTGGCCTCTGCAACCATAGTGTGGATAATAGCTTGCAGGGTTTTGGTGGGATCCCTCATCAACGGTTGGTAGTTTTGACGAGCACCCAATAGCCTGGACACCTCGGCTTCATAATCAGATGTGTTGAGCACTACCACTGCCCCACCTTTATCTGCCGGTTTGATGGTGATGGTGTCATTCTGCTGCAGGGATTGGACAGCTAGCCAGTCAGCATGGGTCATATTACTGCGGTTATAGCTCTGTTGCTGTTCCTCAAGGACGGTGATGTCATGTAGCACCTTCTGTTCGAAGACCATGACCTCGGGGCCAATAGAGTGCAGAGGGGGGCAGAATCGGGAGGGGCGTCTGAGATCAGTGGAGAAGACCGATGGGGCTTCTGCTTCCTTACCCTCAAAGAATTTTTTGAGTTTTATTTTCCTCATTACGCCCTGGAATTCACTCCTCAGTTTGAAACTGTCGTGCTTAGGTGTTGGGACATATCCCAAACCCTTATTGAGAACCCTCTGTTCATCATTCGTGAGTGCATAAGATGACAGATTGACCACAATGTTATTTTCCTTTTTTGTTGTTAGAGCGGTGTTCGGCCTCGGCTGCGTGTGATCCGGGGGGACGAATTCTGCCATTGTGCATTGTTGTTGTGGCGGCCTCTGCCTCTGCCTCTGCCCCTGTGGCTGGTCCCTCTCTGGTCCGGGGGGGCGCTGTTCTAAAAAATTCCTCAATAAGACCCCTAGATCTTCATTGGACCTATCGGTGGTGTTGAACCTCACTCTTTGGTTGGCGCCCGGAATGGAACCTGAGGTGGAGGGTTGCTCAATGAGGTCATCATCCTCGCTGCTCGTGTTGTCAAACGTCCAGTTATTGAACGTGCGTCTACCTTGGCGTCTACCTCCCCTCCCCCCTCTTGTGTAGGTAGGTGGTTCTTGCGGTTGCTGGTAATGGCTGTCCTCAACGTATGGAAACGCCCACTCGTGGCTGAACCTTTCAAGGTTCCTTTTGAGTCCCTTGATCTTCTGGTTCACCATATAGATCTGATATTCCGCCACGTCATTCTGGATGATTGTAAATTGCTCTTTAAGATCTTTTATGGTGGTATCGGCTTTAAGAGCTGTTTCCAGATCTAAGATTTCTTTGAGGAGCTCCTCACTCAGCCTTTTGGCAGTGTTTATAATTAATACCAACCAGTCGCGAGTGCACTTGTTGGCTATATAGCTCCAGTCTACTCGAAACCGTTTGTCCTCCAGGAAAGACAAAAGATACCTACCGCTAGGGAGCCAGCGTCATGTTTTGATAATTATCAACAGTGAACAGCGTTATGAGAAAACTGACACTCCTGGTGACCATTTACAAAGATTTATGGACTGGTTATGCCTCTGAACATGGGATCTGTGTGAGCATGGAGGTACCGGGAATGTCGTGTGCTATGTCTTTTCAGTGCCATGTTTATTTATCAGCCTCTCTTAGTATTGGGAGCGACGTGTTGGTGATAACTGGCATTCCATAAATATTTTACTTAGAGACTGCTTGTGGCGCATTATGGACCTAATGAATTACATATTATCATCTCGGCTACGTCTACTTCATCACCTGAACATGTGGGCCCAGCCCACTACAGAAAGTTCATTATGTAGTACGTGCAGTTTAAGGTTACACTCTGAAGAATAAAGTCTTGTAATACTGAGCTCCGGTGTGGCATGTTTATTTACATGTTCACGGGCTGGGTGGGACGCTACACATTTTTGGCCACCGTACCTGTCAAAATGTTGAACATTTGCCAGAAACGTTTATGTGCTCTTGCTAATGAAAATGTGCTGTTTCCAAATCTCAGTCAAAACCTGTCTTACAACCTTCACAACAAGCAGAGAAAGTGAGGGAAAGAAACATGGCCAGACTGGCCAGCTGTGCAAGAGGGCAATCCCCAGGAAGCCGGCTTTGACACTTGGAGGTCGGTTTCATCTTCCAAGAGTGGTGGTGCATGTTACGCGATCCCAGCAGCAACTTGAAAAAGTTGATCTGGTTCTAGCACCCATTAGCACGTCAGCACATGGGGGCTAAATTTATAATTTTTGCCAGGGCTGTTTAAAGTTTTCAGTTTGGCACTGGTAAGAAAACAAAGATCGGATGCTTGGTCGTTCACCGTATTTACATGGCCATGCAAGGCTGCATGGCTTTTCATGGCCTTGTAAATATGGAGTAAGGCAATGCATTACTCTGCATGGAAGGGGCGCTCCATGGGTGTTGCTTTGGGTGATCCCAAACAACACCCATGGTTTTTGGTACTGTCCCAGATTTACAATATAGCATAAATGTGGGGCAGCACCAAAACTAATGCCTTCCTAAAGCAGGCGTAACAAAGAAATGTTTATATTTCTCCTTGTTTTTAGGTCAAGCCTAGGCAGTCCGCATGCGCTGTCTTTGAAACATGCTGCATTCAGTCTGTGTGCTTTTCACACGCCCAGCGATTTCCATGGGTTGTTGCTCTTTCTTTAGAAATTACTTTGGGGTCATTGGTAAATAGTTTACATTTGTCCCACCAATTGGCTATATTGTTCTGCCCTGGAGGCGGCACCTGTTACCTGGATCCTTTCACTATCAGCCATATGTTCAGTTTCGGCGCACTCCCTTTTCAATTATTTAGGCTCTGTTGCAACTTTGGCTGTTGTCTGTCTGAAGTGGGATGTCCCGTGTGAGCCACTCATTTGTACCGTTACGGTTTTTGCAAATATTGCTTTCTGATAAGTGGCCAGCATGTTACTGTAACCGTGAAGCCTCTGCTCATGAAGTTTGCCCTTCTTCTTTCTGTGTGACATGCAATGAATGACAGAAGGACTCTACATAACCCCACCCCAGCTTCTCTTCTACCTTCAGTCCTTGTATGGAACTTAGGGAGATGTGAAGCACACCTACCACCTCTCCTCAGCCGGCAGCCACCATAAGCCACTGTACACAGAAGGAGTACAAGACATTGATAGACCTGAGTGACAGCCTGGCTCAGAATGGTACGTGAGGGCGGCGGGGCAGGGAGCTTAATCCTAAGGCTTACATTTCTTTGGCCCTTCCTTGGAGTTATCACAGCTGTGTTCTAGGGGAAAGGATAATGGATCTTTGTAGCTGTAAATGAATAATAACTCTAGAGTGGGGCCATAGCCGGATTAAAGTAGCCTTTTTTGTTACTCCTTGACAATAGGGCTGTGTCGCACCCAGGCCGAGTGTGGTGTTCATTTCTCTTTCTCCACTTTAAATTATTATGCAGCACTTGACCTTTACCAGATACACCTGCGCTTCCTGAACGGGACTTTGATGCCCCCCTACCAACAGGGTATTTATACTTTTTACAATATCAAGCAGAGGGGGAGGAGAGAATGATGATCACATCTCAAGCACTGTCTGCGAGTTTAACATTTATAAACCCAGGTAGAGAGTGAAAAATTAAGGCGTTGATCATGATCATGCAATTATTGAAAATTCTTTAAAAGGGTATAAGATACTACACCTGATAGTTACACCATTTCTTTCAATTGCCCATTTTGATATAGTTTTTTTTGCAATGGTGGAGAAACAGAAGACGATTCACGTTTATTTTGCTTGAATGCCAGACCTGTTACAAGCAAGATCTTCAATAATGTTAATCGATTATTTTGGCTTCCAATTATGTTTGTTAGTTCATTATTTATTTATTTTCCTTTTTTTTGGTGGGTCAATTCTACTCTTTGTATACCACAATGGTCAGCAGGGACTGCTTTTATTTTTTATTTTTTTTATTTTTTTAAAATTATTTTTATTGCAGGAATCAGTAAATCGTTACATAATCGGCCAACATTATATATCAAGCCAGATCATTGAGACACAACCCTCCGTCCCCCCCCCGTAAGTTGCTTACACAGCCATTCAGCCCACAACCCTGGGGTCGGGCGGCGAAATTCAATGGGGGCACAGGAGGATGTCGAGGTTGGCCCGGAGGATCCACTGTCCGTCATCTGCTTTTCCAAACCAGCCTATAACTCCAAAAAGAACACCCCACCCTTAAAACACCCCAAACCCAAGAAAACCCTCCCCCCCCCGCCATCAGCGCGCGGCATCAACCGCAACCGGATCTTCTAGAGGACCCATGGGGAAAGCAATAGAGCTGAAAAGTGCAATCGTCTATCGGGACTCGGGGCGAGCCGCTTCCTCACGTTCAGCGTCGCTGGGGGCGCAATAATCCCTAAGGGCCTGCACTAACATCTCCCATTCCAGCGCTGCCTCCTCTGCCTTCTCGTTACGCTGCCTCCAAGCTAGCTGGTATCTGAGCGTACTCTCCCCCGCCGCCCACTTCAAAAGTTCGCTGTGCCACCGGCTTCCTGTCGGGCCAGCTCGTGCCTTCCAGTTCCTGGTCACCTCTCGTTTAGCAAGGAGCAGCCCCAAATCAATGAACTTGCTAGATATTTTATTCTTGGGGGTATGAGGGAACCAGTGCAGGAGACCCACCGCCGCGTCAAACGATAAGGATCTCCCCGTCGTCTCCTCCAGGGTCTTCCCCACTTCCTCCCAATAGGATGACAATCCCGGGCAGGCCCACAGCATGTGGAGAAGGTCCGCCTCCTGGGCCGGGCACCTGGGGCATTCCGCCGAGGTCGTAGCAAAATATCGCCTGATTTTCACCGGGGTCAGATATGCTCTATGGAGCACGTAATAGTGGACCAATTTAAAGCGGGCGTGGCGTGTGCCCTTCCAGGCTCGCCGCATCAACTGGGCCCAGGTCGTCTCCGGGATCTCCTTGCCAATGTCCTCCTCCCAGCGGTTTCTCAGGGTGGTGAGGGGAGCCAGCCCCTCATTGATCAGTCTGCCGTAAAGGCAAGTGACCGCCTTTACCGTGCCCGTGGACATCATCACGTATTGGCATACCGGGGATAAAGGAGGTTCCTCCTGCCCGCACCTCCAGTGCGCCTGGATCGCTCGAACAAGGGCCGAGTGCAGCAAAAAGTCACCGCGGGGAATCCCGAAGCGATCAATGAGCTCCTGGAAGGGCAAGAGCGTCCCGTCCTCGTATAGATCACCGATTAGCTGTAGACCGGCGTCCTCCCAGGTCGCCAACCGCGACCAATCACCCCCATGGGGCAAAGCCGTTAGCATCCCCAACGGTATTTCGGGTGCATACGGTGTTCGCAGGTGGCCCCGGGCGTGAGCTCGGTTCCAGCACAGGCGAACGGTCCGCTCCTCCATTGACAAGTCCTGCAAGGCCAACCGTTGTCTCATCGCTATGAAGGAGAGAACATGCCTGGCCATGCCCGTTCCCCTCCTGTCTTCGGGGCCCCGGAACTCCCGGGCGATCTCCTGGGTGAAGGCCTGGAGCTGCGCCGCTAGATAATACTTTTCGAAGTCCGGCACCGCAAGCCCACCCTCCTCCTTCGGCCTCATCAGGGTCTTGAGGGCCACCCGCTGGCGGCCCGAACCCCAAAGGAATCCGACTATCATTGATCGTAATAGTCGAAACGTGGTCGGTGGGATCCAGATCGGTAGTGTCCGGAAATAATATAACAACTGGGGAAGCGCCACCATTTTAAGCAAAGCAATCCGCCCTGCCACCGAGAGCGGCAGCGTGGCCCAAAAGCCCATACTGCCTCGAAGTGCTCGGATGGCCCGGGCAATGTTCCCATCCAGGAGGCCAGAAGGTTCATGGTAGACATACACCCCTAGATACTTGAAGCAGTCGGGTTCCCATCTTATCTCCCTACTTAAAGCAGGGGTAGGGGTGCCCCTGCGGACCGGGAAAAGACAGGTCTTAGTCCAATTCACTCGGAGGCCCGAGACCTCCCCAAACTCCGTGAGCGCCGTCGCAGCCCCATGTAGGGCAGCGAGCGGGTCTTCTAGGAAGAGCAACAGGTCGTCCGCATACAGTGAAATGTAGTGCGGGCCCGACGGAGTCCACAGGCCCGTGTAATGGGCTCCCGACCGGAGATGCAGCGCAAGAGGCTCCACCGCCAGCGCAAAGAGCAGTGGGGATAACGAGCAGCCCTGCCTCGTGCCTCGTTCCACCGGGTATCGTGAGGAAATCAGCGGTCCCGCCCGAACCCTGGCTGACGCCGAGGCGTACAGAACCCTGGTCCACCTGATGAAGCCCTCCCCGAGGCCGAACCTCCGCAACACAGTACAAAGGTAGTCCCATTCCAGGCTATCAAAAGCCTTCTCTAAATCCACTGATAGGACAACCGGGCACGGGGCGTCCACAAGCGGTTCCCCAAGCAAGCGGAACAACCTGCGAATGTTCATGGTCGTGTTACGCCTGGGGATAAAGCCAGCCTGGTCTTCATGTACCAAGGAGCTCATGTGTCCGAGCAGCCTCGTGGCCAAGATGCTGCTCAGTATTTTATAATCCACCGTCAGCATCGATAAGGGACGGTAAGACCCCGGATCGGATGAGTCCCTGCCGGGCTTGAGGAGCGGGACCACCAATGCCTCACACATCGAGCCTGGGAGACGCCCTAGCCTCTTCGCCTCCCTGTATACTACCAGCAACCTAGGGGCTAGGAGATCGGCATAGGCCGCATAGAACTCTACAGGAAGGCCGTCCAGGCCCGGGGTCTTATTTCTCGCCATCTTTTTAATGGCGCTACAGATCTCTCCTAGTTCTATGTCGGACCCCAAGGCTTTCGCCACGTCCTGCTCCATTGTTCGAATCTCTAGAGGCCGCAAATAGTTATCGAGCAGGTCAGGGTCTCGAACAGAGCGACTGCGGTACAAGCGCTCATAATATTGCCGGTAGCAGCTCAGAATCGCAGGCTGCGTATACACCTGGGTTCCGTCTGCCCTGCGCATGGACGTCGTCAGTGAAGACTGCCGCGTAGGGTTGGCCAGCCATGCCAACAGCGCGCTCGACCTATCCCCCTCTGCGATGGACCGAACCGTATAGGCCTTATAGTCAAAACAGCGGAGCCGTTCGACCTCCGCCGCCACCGCCTCCTTCGCCTCCGCCGTGCGTGCCTGTAATTCGGGGTGCCCGGGGCGGCGTAATTCCAACTCGCGGAGTTTTCTATCCGCTGTCTCCAGGTCTGCGAGGATGATTCGCCTCACATCGACCTGTTTAGAAATGCAGTACCCCCTCACCACCACCTTAAAAGCGTCCCACTCCAACGCTCTCGAGCTCGCAGTGCCACCGTTGGACGCAAAGTACTCTGAGATCGTATCACCTAGGTCCGCCCTGAAGACACTGTCCTCAAGGGTCTCGGGCCGCAATTTCCAGGTGGGCACCGCAGGTACCCCGGGGAACCAGCGAAGGTCCAACAGGAGGGGGTTATGGTCAGAAATGGTTCTGGTCAAATATTCAGACCGGACCGCTGCTGAAACCAGTTCGGGCGAGCCAAGAAATCCGTCCAGTCGAACGTGCAATTCATGGAGGCTCGAGAAGTAGGAGTAGTCCCTAGTTGTGGGGTGTTGCGCCCTCCAAATATCCGTTAGACCCCAGTGAGTCTGCCAGTCCCGACGATCCCTAGCCAAGCGACGAACCGGAGAATCGGGGAGGGGTGGATGCGAGCGGTCAATGTCTACATCCACTACGGAGTTGAAATCTCCACCTAGCAGGAGGGGCCCGGAGAGGCAGTGGGCCAACGAGCCCGATAACCTGGAAAGGAAGGCAGTCTGGTCTACATTAGGAGCATACACACAGCAAACGTTTAGGTCTCTCCCTCCCAAAGTCCCCGAAATGGCCACATAACGCCCCTCTGGATCTATCACTGTGTTCGTGACCTGGAAGGGAACCCCAGCCCTAACCCAGATCAGCGCCCCTCTGGCATACGCGGAGTACGAAGTGCAAAAGACCTGCCCCCTCCACCTACGCTGTAACGCCGCCCCTTACGCCTTGTTCAGATGAGTTTCCTGCAGCAGCGCCATTTGTATCCCCCTACGCACTAAGTAAGCGTGGACCTTGTGACGCCTGGACATAGTATAAAGCCCCCTTATGTTCCAAGTAACACATTTCAGATTAGCAACCTCAGCCATTGTCCCATATCGTTCTCGCAAAGTCTCCCCATCTGGGTCCCAACAATAAAAGGACATCGATCCTCACAGCACTGATGGCGGCCATTTTCCCCAACCAAAACTTAACAGCCCAAATGTTAATCAACTCCCCATCCACCCTCCCCAGAACAGGACCCAAATAACACCATCTAGTTCCCATCCAAACCATACTCTCCAACAACCCACTATACCCTGCTAACCCTGCAGTCGCCACCGCAGGAAGGCCTTATGGGCCAGGTGCGGGCCGGGCGGAGGCAGTGGGCCCTCGACGCCCAGGCCACCAGGACTAAAGCAAGCCCAAAACAGTGTCACAAAGAAACCCCCTCGGGGCAAATCCAGGGCACCCCACCCTCCCTACCCCGGTAGTCAGCAGCCCTTACCGACACCCGCCATCCCCCCGCCGGGCCCCCACCCAAAATGAAGAAGCTCACCCCGTTACCCCTGTCCATCCAGTATGTCCCCCACCGATTGCGGTGTGATCACCGGCGTATGGACACTGTCCGGCACGGATTCCTCGGAGTCCGTTGAACCCCCCTCGTCATCAGGGACCGCTTCCTCCACAATGGCATCGTCCCGTGACCCAGACAGCGCCGTTAGCACCTCTAGTACTCCCTTCCGCTCCGTCGATGTCTCTACAGTTGAGGGACCTCCCGAGCGGCCCCGGCGACCCCGAATCCTCCTGGATCTCCGCCTCTGCTCCGGCTCTGCCACCCGTCGAGGCGAGGAGCCGGATCCACCTTTCCCCGCTCTGTAGAGTTCGAGCCAGTGACAAACGTCCTCTGGGGTGTCGAAGAACTGAGTTTTGTCATCGACAATTATGCGGAGCCTCGCCGGATAGAAGAGCGAGTACTGGATGCCCTCGCTCCGGAGCTCGCGCTTGACCGCCAGGAAGGAAAACCGTCTGCGTTGAGTTTCATAGGTGTAATCCGGGAAGATGTTCACCTGGCTGTTTGCCACTTTAAATGGCCCATTATGTCTGGCGGCATTGAGGATGAGGTCTCTGTCCCTAAAGTGCAATAACCGCGCCACCACCGGTCGCGGGGCACGTCCCTGCTGCGGTGGCCTCGCCGGGACCCTATGGGCACGCTCCAGGGTGTAGAAGGAGGAAAGACCCTCCGGGGCCACCGTGTCTCGGAGCCAGGCCTCCAGATATGCCACCATGTCGCCATCCTCAACCTTTTCCGGCAGGCCCACCACACGGATGTTGTTCCTCCTGTTACGGCCTTCCGCATCCTCCGCTCTCTGCTCCAGGACCGTAATCCGGGATAAAGCATCCTTCATATCCGCAGCCAAGGTTCGCTGTGCTGGCTCCAAGGTTTTCACCGAGCCCTCCACTTCCTTGACCCGGTCCGACAGTTTGCCGTGGTCCGCTCTAAGGAGACCCAGGCTCGTCGCTACCTGGGCAATGTCCTGCTGGAGGGCCGAGCGCGTGGTCGCTATTGCCTCTAAAACGCGGTCAAATTGCTGCTGCAGTGGTGCACCGCCGGCATCCTCCGGGCCCCCGCGTTCCTCCTTGTCCTGGGTCTCCAAGTCCGAGACAACCGGGGCCGTCCCTTTGGTGCCTCTAGGTTTCCCCATGTCGCCGGCCGCTCTCCGTCCGGGTCCCGGAGCAGGCGTCCCCGAGTGCAGGCACCGGCTATGACTCCCTCGGGTGCTAGGCCTCAGGTCGAGTGCCGGAGATCCCCATCTCCAGGGCCCGTTGGATCGTCTCAACCTTGGCTCGTGCCACCACCGTGTCGTCCGGGGGCACCGAGGAGGAAGCGGAGACAACCGTCGCCAGGTCGGGCAGGCCCGCACGGCCGACAGAGTCCCGGAGTGAGTGTCACCAGCTCCACCGGACGACTCGCGGCCCCAAAGGGTTGCGCCTCCCATGGAAGTGGGTCGGCCAGGAGAAAGTAGCCAAGTGCGATGTAGGGAGTGGGGCCACCGTCGGGACCTCCAGACGTCCCCGCGTGGGATCCACTATGGTGTGGGCATCCGTTCATCCGAGTGCAATCCCCGTTAAAAGAGACCGATCTGACCGATGTCTAGCTCCAACCCCCACTGGGAGACGGCAGAGCAGGGGATGCCCCGCCGTCAGCGACGATCCTCCAGTCTAATGGATCCGGCCAAGGGGACAAAGAAGTCCGGGCGCCATGTTGGGTCACACTCCGCAGTTCCCCAACCGGCCGATCGCGCCAGGGGCCCCGGCAGGTCTCCGTCGGGCCGGTCACCAAAATGCGGGGGCTGGGGTGCCCCGCAGCCGCCGAGTTACAGGATAATCACGGGCTCAGTCCCGGAGCCGAGCTCTCAGGCGACCATCACCATCGGCGCCCAAGCCACGCCCCCAGCAGGGACTGCTTTTAGATGAAGATATCAGAACATCTAAAACTTAAATCGGGATCCAAAGCATTTCTTTTGAACGTAATTGATGTATTTGCACAATCGTTAGGTTCAGCATAACATGTGGCCAGAATTGATAAAAACGTGGAAAAAGGAGGGCATGGTTTTTTTGAGTTGAGATGGGAGCATACTCTTACATTCAGTTCTCAAGTTCATTAAATGGCCCAGTTGGAAAAGGGGGCTTATCAATGTGAAATCTCTTTTATGTGCTATTCTTTTGAAAAGAGACCACATTTTATTTTTCATTTTTGGAAGTGTGTTTTGTATGCAGTAGGTCACTGTCATGTTAGCACAGCAGTGTTTGCTGCAAGAAAATATATCACGTGCTCTTTTACGTTGGAGCCAGAGACTCCTCATCCAAATATTAATTGTTTCTTGCTATGTTCCTCAGCCCCTGTCTCCTCCTCCCTTTTGTTTGCTCCCTCCTATGGATTTTCTCTTTCTCTCTGTCTCTCCTCTAATTTCTTGTTTGAACGTTCCCACACAACTCTCTCATGTATAAACACACACAAGCTTAGTCTAAGTATCCACTTTAAATAACTCTCGGTGACAGGTGGGTGGTTTGCCCCTACACATCTAAGAGGGGGTGGGCAAGGCAGGTGACAGGGCCTTGAAAGCTGCCAGCCATTGTCAGCACATTGCCCTCGCTCAAACCACGGCACATTCTTGTGGGGTCACTGTGGAACGCCCCTTGTCCCTTCCACTATATCACCCCATAGCCTCTCTTTCTCTGTGCCCTCACTCAAGTTTTGAAATCCCCAGTGGTGGTTTCTCTGCTATGGCGGAGGAGCATCACACCCCCTGCCAGTGGCCTCAAAATTTGAAAACCAAAATGTATTTATTGTTTTCTTTTCCTGCCACATCTTGTCTGAGGGGCCCTCCTGGGGGGCAGTCACAGGAGGAGTGGTGGCAGTGCACACAGTGTGCATGACAGTTCAATCGGCTGCCTCAGGATGGCCAAAACGTCATGCAAACTGACATCTCCCTGACCTGGGCTGCATTGCCGGGTGAAGAGAATAACAGGCGTAGGCCGCCAGTCCCCTTTGAAGTGGAAGACAACCTTGCTCAGGCCAATCCCATAGATTCTCATAGGCTTGAGAGAAGCGTTGGGATTGGCCACAGGGAAGGCTGGGAGCCTCAGCAGACAGAAGAGAGGTGATTCACGAGGAGAAGGTAAGCTCTTTTTTTCCTTATTTTTGCCATATGTCCATCCCTGCCCACCTCACACTCCTCCCCGTTCCACCACTCTGCCATGAGAGCAGCTGCTAATGGAAATCCCTGTGACTTTTTGTGGTATGACACAATCAGTTAGCTAATTCTGGCACACAGCTTTGGATAGGTTTTGTGGATGAACAGTCGGCCTTCATTAGAAGCCCAGGTGTTTTGGAGGCATCTCGCATTTCAAGTGAAGGTGAAAATACAACCTGCAATACTTATCTTTAGTCTATTCAGGCAAAGGGCTTCCCTAGCTTTTTCCATTTCTACCATCTGCAAGTGTTTTCTCTAGACTGTTTAGAGAAATCCATGTGGATGAGGTAATCCCCTTCAGATTCGTACTTCTTGTTCTCTAATTAAAAAGAAACAACAGGCACAAAGTCGGATGTTACACTATCAGGTAGTGCTCATGGATATTTTTCCAAGCACTTCATATCTAGCTTTCCTTTTTGTTTTCCTATTTAACGTTACCCTTCTTGTAAACCATACAAGATTACAAGAGACATGTTGATAAGACCCTCGATTCACTAGTGAGCAACCTTCCTCTAGGCTTTTCCTGAGTCAATGTACCACCCCTCCTTTAGCTCATGGTTAGGTATCCACCCCTCATCTACGGTAACTTGCTGTTGCATGAGCCATTAGATAGTCAAAGATCATGTTGGAAAAAGATATACATGTTGTATAGACTGGCTCTGGTGCAGATTGTAAATAATGTCACATGAGCCTTTCCCAGTGTTTGTTATCATGATGCCACCCAGAAAGAAGTTGGAAAATGTAAAAACTAAGCATAAGAATGGCACTCCACTCTCACACAAAGTAACCAGTAATGGCAGCATTTTTAACTTAGCACAATCTGGCTAAATTTGGTTGATATGTGTGATACATTTTGGCTCTTTTATCTCTGGGAGCTATCTTGGGAGACTTATTTGTTATGAAGCTTCCTAATCTCTTCATTTACTGCAATATCCTCAGTAAAAAATGCTTTCAGTTTTCCACTTCGATTCCATCAAGGTGGGTGTCAGATGTGCCACATTTTTGGCATGAATTCAAAATGCTTGCACTCCAATTGCTCATCAGAACTGTAGTAAACTGCAGATCACCAGGGACTTAATTTGCAGATCACCAGGGACTTAATTGGCAGTCTGCTGTTTGTGTTGAAAGTGAATGTTTCAGTCTACATGTCAGAATATTTTCATGAAATATATAAGAGGAAGATATTTGAGAACTTTCTACAGCATAATTTCTATGACAAAATGAAACCCCTCATTGTATTTCTTTCTAAATTAAATGTTTTAAGTTTTACCAGTTTGATTCAATCAAGATGGCTTAAGGTGCCAAATGTTTGTCTCGTAAGACTGTTAGCACTCTACTTGTTCTTTAGAACACACTGGTAGGCTGCAATAGAACCCACAGGAATCAACTGACAAGCTGCTTCTGTTAGAAGTACATGTTTTACTGAGAATGTCAGACTTCATTCTCATATGGCTTAAAAACATGGGTCCCGATTCACAGAACCAGTCTGAGACAAAATCCTAAACTTACTACTCATGGTATATACAGAATGCACTTACGACTGTCCTAAGTTTACGTCCGCACTCGGGCCGGAATTTCCGCACCCGGAGTGGAAGCTCCGCACCCGGAGTGGAAGCTCTACACCCAGAGCGGAATTTCCACCATCAGACCAGAATCTCCGCTTCCGGGCCGGAATACCCACAATGCATCAGATATAGTCAATTAACACCAGATTGTGGGTATTCCGGCCCTGAAGCGGAGATTCCAGCCCGATGGTAAAAATACATCTCCGGGTGTGGAGCTCCACTCTGGGTGCAGAAATTCTGGCCCAAGTGTGAACGTAAACTTAGGACAGTCGTAAGTGCATTCTATGAATACCATGAGTAGTAACTTTAGGATTTTGTCTCAGACTGGTTCTGTGAATTGGGCCCATAGTGTGAATTTACAGAACATATGCTGTCATTTTTAGCTTCTGGAGCACCTTCGAAAATCTCTATGGGAAAATCATGACAAATTGTTTCTCTCAAACGTGATTGCTGTACTCCCAGCAGAATGCTTTTTGACAGGGTAAAATCACCTTAGAACACACCACAGTTCCTAGAGTTAGTATGGTGCCATCAACAAATGATTTCTCCTATTTGTGACCCTCAAAGTATGCCATTTCAATGGGGTGATATCATGTATATTGGTCCCAAGATGACTGCCAGCACTTTCTGGTTGAAGTTCAGACAGCCAATATTATCTCACCCTGAGATCTGTGCTTAGGCTCCGCCCAGGTGCCCTTATTTGGTTTCCCTTAAATTTCTCAACAACTACTGAACGGATTGACACCAAATAACTGAAAGCGTGATCTGTGAAGTACAGTCTACCTTCCTGCCAAATGTGGGGTAATTCCATCCAGCGGTTTGAGCTGTGGTCATGTTCAAATCTCCTCTGGGAAGTAACATGGGCTATCCTATTTTTTTACCCCCCCCCCTTTTACTCAGCTCCCGCTTGACGGATCACCCTGAAACTTTCTGTGCACCACATGACTAACTACGACACTTCCTTGGGAATATTTTGTGAAGATTTGTCAAACAACAACAAAGATATAGGCAAGTCCAAAAACACTTTTTCTATAGAAACATGGTCCACCAGTAGGATGGATGGATGGATGGTAGTTATAGTTAGGACCTTGTTTCCCTTCAAAAAGTGTTTTTTCTTATGCCAATATCTTTGGCGCCGTTTGACGAATCTTCTAGAAATTTTCAAAACTAATCAGACGCTCCGGTCAGCTCCTGTCTTGAATGTTTTGGGCTGATTTGTCAAGTGGGGACCGACGAAAAAGGGGGCTTCTAAAACGGGTTTTCTCTATGTTAATTTCCATAGGAAATTTTAGACACGGCTACAGCCCAAGTCTGTCTGTTGGCATGTAAGTGGCTGCATGGGTTGATGAGTTATGGTATGTTATGTTAGGGGCATTTGTATTGTGCACAGCTGCCCCAGCTAAGGGGCGTCCTGGCGCATGACAAGGTAAACATAGCCACACCTAACAACAACAGAAAGAAAAACAGGGAGCACTAAGGGGAGAAATTAGAATAATACGGTTTTTAAAGCTTTACGAAATGCCAGAAGGTCGTCCATCAGGCGAATCTCCAACGGGAGAGAATTCCACAGCACTGCTGCTTTCACCCGAAAGGACCGACCTCCCATACGACTAAGCTTAAACCTCGGGACCACCACAAGTGCTTGGCCCACTGATCTCAGAGAGCGAGTTGGTACATAAAAAGACAAAAGATTCTGAAGAATCCGAGGGGCTAAGCCCTTCAGGATCTTAAAGGCCAGGCATAGAACTTTAAAATTAATTCTAGTTTTCACCGGCAGCCAATGCAAGGATCGGAGAGTCCTGGAAACAGAGCAAAACCTGGGCAAGCCAACTATGGCTCTGGCTGCTGCATTTTGGACGCGTTGGAGGCGGCTAATTTCCGCCTGATTTACCCCTACCAGGAGTGAGCTGGCATAGTCCAAGCGAGAGATTACAGTCGCCTGAACCACCAGCTGCCTCGTTGGAGGGTCGAAAAACTTCAAGACGGATCTCAGGCCACGAAGAACCCCAAAACAGCAGGCCGCGGTTTTCTTAGAATGCCCCACGAAATTGAGAGCGGGCTCCAGCCATACTCCCAAGTTTCTCAACTCCATGACCGGAGTTGGAACCGGCCCAACCTCCGGTGGCCACCATCTATCTCCCAAAAGCTCCCGCCCCTTCCCGACGACCATAACCTCAGTCTTTTTAGCATTGAGCTGGAGACAGTTTACATTCATCCAACTCGCCACCGCCCTCAGTCCACTCTGGAACCTGAGGGCATCGTGCTCAGCATCCCCGCTGATACTGACCGCTAGCTGAGTGTCGTCGGCATAAGAGACCATCGTCATGCCCCACTGCTTGACGACATCAGCCAGCGGTCTCACATAAAGATTGAAAAGCGTAGGACTCAGCGAGGAACCTTGCGGCACCCCCAAGCCCAGAGGATGGAATTTGGACTGGTAAGGTGGTATAGCAACGCAAAAGGAACGGTCGTCAAGAAAGGAACGGAACCACTGTAAGGCGGACCCACCAATGCCTATCTCCTCCAGGCGACGTAGAAGGATGTGGTGAGAGACAGTGTCGAAGGCGGCGCTCAGATCTAATAATACTAGCGCCGCCGTCTGTCCCCCATCCAACACCCTACGCAGATGTTCCACCATGGCGAGAAGGGCTGTCTCCGTACTATGCCCAGCACGAAACCCATGCTGAGCATCATCCAGGATATTGGCTCGAATGAGATGGTCAGAAAGAGCCTGGTTAACATGGGCCTCCATAACTTTTGCCGGCCAGGGAAGTAAAGAAATTGGCCGGTAATTCTCCGGTTACGAAGGGTCCAATGAAGGCTTCTTCAAAATAGGAGAGACCACTGCCCGCTTATATTTAGCTGGGACCATGCCCGTCGCCAGCGAGCTGTTAATAAGAGAACGCACTATAGGGCGTCCCACAAAGGACTGATCTCTGAAGGAGACAGGCCTTAATGGGTCCAGAGGTGATCCAGACTTGATTTTTTTAGTTACTCCATCAAATTCCTCCGGTGAAAGCAGAGGAAGAGACTCCAAGGTGGGGAGACCCGGGATAGCCACCAGAGTCCCCAATGGTGGCCCCGTAAGAGAAAACGCCCGGTAAATAGTTTGCACTTTCTCCAAAAAGAAGGATGCCAAAGCCTCGCAATGAGAGGTAGAAGCCAATACTGGAGAAGAAGTTCTTTTAGCCAAAAGATCTTTGAGGGCCTTGAATATTGATTTAGATGGATTAGAGCTGTTGCGGAATTCTTCCGAGTAGAACGCCGCGTGGGCTCTACATATGGCACGATGGTAAACCTTGACGGAGGTCAGATACAACGCTTTCTTAGCCGCGTCATAGTGCCTCCGCCACTCTCTCTCAGCCCGCCTACAAGTACCCTTTAAAGCACGTAGGGTGCTGTCGTACCAGGGGCTCGAATCTCTAGCGCGAGATTTACTAGCCATAATGGGAATCAATAAATCAAGCGCCCTAGTGATCCACTGACAGAACTGGTCATAACCCAGTTCAACATTCTCCAGGGGTCCCAGCGGATCTGCTGCCAAGACCTCGTGTAAATCCTCTAATCTAAGTTTATTCCAATGCCTTCTAAGGACTAATCTGGGAGGAAGGATAGAAGGAGTCTCAGGCAAAGGAGCTCGAATGGCCACTAGAAAATGGTCCGCCCACCCCAAGGGTGTTATGGAGGAGATTGAAGCTTCCGAAAGATTAGTAAAGAAGGGATCTAGCGTGTGCCCTCCTACATGGGTGGGTTGAGCTACCTTTTAATCCAATTGGAGGGCCTCAAGGTCAGCTAAGATATTATTGACTGCCGGTATGCTCTTATTGTCAAAGTGGAGGTTAAGGTCCCCCAAAATAGAAAAATTGGCACAGCCAATTGCCAAAGAGCTAACGGCATCTGGGAAGGCTTCTCTAAATGCAACATCACTGCCTGGGGGTCGATAAACCACCATCCCCGAGATCGTAAACTGGGGGCTGATCGAGATCTTGAAAAAGGCACTTTCACATCCAGCAATATTTAAGACCTTCCAACTACAGGAGAAACTAGCTTTAACAGCCAAGGCGATACCCCCGCCTCTAGTTAACCGATTTAGTGTAAAGATGGAATACTCCGGGGGGAAAGCCAAGTTAATAATGGCTGCATCGTGTTCCTGCAACCACGTTTCCGTGATCGCAAAGATATCAGGAGACTTCTCCTGTATGAGGTCATAAAAGGCTATATGATGTTGAACCAGAGACCTAACATTTAAACTAAATACTCGAAGTGTAGGCGTTACGCCCTTACCTCGAGGGGCGGTAGAGGAGATCCCCTTACGGATGCAAACAGGAGAGCCAAGTGCCCATCTTTTGCAGGCGCACCGATAGGGGCCACTTAGCGGATGAATCTGAAGCTGATCACACTTCGGAATAGAGTGACCAATAGATCGCAAAGTGAGATTTGAATAGGTAATCATCTCGACACTTAACACGCATGAGCCTCAGAAAAACCCGTTGCGCCCAGTGCGTCCTCAGCGCGGACGGGCGCAGACGGGCAGGACTCTGGCACGACTCCGGCTAAGCGACGGCGTCCCACTGCGCGACCCCGCTGCGCGGGGGGGACGTCTTTAAATAGGTGTCCCACGAGGCTGTCCAGGTGCAGTAGCGCTCCAAATGGCGCCCGCCGGGGGAAAGAGAAACCAGCCCAACCAAAGATGGCGCCCAAACAGGACTATGGACCCACCCGTGACCCGGACCCACCAAACGGCGGTGCTTGTACAGATTAAATGCGGTAAGAGGGAGGGAAGCCCCTACCTGATCCCAGAGTAAAACCAAGGGTAATAAAATAAATGAAATTAAATACAAAAAACGGGAGAGTTAAAAATGCACAACGATCACCGCAGCGCGAAGCGCAACTATACCATTACCTTGTCTAGCTACATGAGTGTATATATGGGTTAATGATTGGGTTGTTTGAGTACCTGTATGGGTGTCTGAGTTTCTGTGTGGGTGGTAGTGTGTGTGACTCCTTGCATGGATGTGTGAGTGGGTGATTCACTGGGTATATGGGCTCAAGGGTGCATCTGCAATGGGCTGTATGGGTGAGTGAGTGTGCGTATGGCTGTGTTGATGAGTGAATGGACATGTCAGTGGTGTGTGTGTGAGTAACTACACATGTAAAAGGCAGTATATGTGAGTGTTGGAGTATATGAGTGCATATATCAGTGGCTGTATTGATGAGTGACTGTATGGGTGAGTGAGTGGATGTGCGTGTAGACATATGAATCAGTGAGTGGGTATGTACTAACTGGTAATGGTGTGTCCATGGTTTCGAGAATGGTAGTCTGTATATTAGAGTGGGTGTATGAAAGGTTATATATTAGGGTTTGAGGAGGTGCATCAGATATTAAGTGGATGATGTCATCAGTGATGTCATTTGAGATGTCTTCAGTGATGTCATCAATGACGTCACTGATCATGTCATGAGTGATGTAAAATGTAACGTCATCAGCAGTACATTGCGGGGGCACGAGTTATAGTTAGCTCCAGTGAAATGTCAGCCTAACTATAACATGTTTTTTCCAGTGAATTTCTAGGGTTTTTTAAATGCTAATTCCTAACTATGATGTCCCTGGAACCTCTGAGATTTAGTGAATTTCTGATGTTTTTAAAATGGTAATTACTAACCATAACGTCTTGCAACCTCTGTTTTTTCAGTGAATTTCTAAGGTTTTTTAAACAATTTTATTTATGCAAAGATGTTTGTAACTATTTTGTTTTCTATGATTCTCAATTTTTTTTTATAAACGTTTAAAGTAATTATAATCACTTTTTAAAAATATATACAACATAGATGATTAAATATTTATAGTATGATTTATTTGAATAATTTTAATTTTTACACAATTGTAATATTGTTTTACTCTTTCTAATTTTGTAGAGTGTGAAATTATATAACAGAATTATGGAAAGAAAAAGAAAATTTGTATATAATTTTTTAGCACATTTTTTATTTACTGTATTTTGGTACATTACATTTTGTATGATTGCTTTTTTAGTATGAATGATGTTTTGTTCAGTTATTATGATAAATAGCTTTTTTATAAATATATATATATATTTTTTTTAATTTACAGAGAAGGGTCGCAAACCTACACAGTTGTTGCGCAGATCCCTTATATGAACATCAGTCCAAAATTCATATTTAGAACAAATTAATATATGTTTTCATGAAGAGGTTGATTAGTGAGTGCAAAAAAATAGTAATATAGAAGTTATAAATTTGTTTTAAAATGTTCTAAACGTGCACCCAAAACGTAGATCGGCGACCTGTGCGCAATACCATTGCGCACAGGTCGCCGATCTACGCTTTGGGTGCGCAAATCCGTTACACGAATGTACGTCTCTAAAACATACTTACACTGAAATAATATTGTTTTTTAAACAAAGAGGTTTATTATTGAGTCCAAAAATTTAGCCTTAGTATTCTTGTAGAATATTTTTAAGATGTTTAAAACACATTTTTATGTACACTGCACCATTACGCACTGGATGCATAGGGGTCGCAAATCCTACCAGCACATATTTCGGGGATCGCATAGGGGTCGCAACTCCGGCGTAATTTTTAAAAGTAGGAAATATCAATGTTTCAAGTTAAATTTTCTGTTCAGCATAAATACTTTCCATTGAAATAGTATGAAACACAATATCCTAATAGCAATTTACACTTTTGTTTTACATTTTGTACATTTTACGGGCACGCAACATATACGCAATGGGTGCGCGTACCCTACGTGACTCCATGTGACATGCAAAGAAAGCTTTTTATTGGTTAAAAAGATTTTCATTCTCTTAGAGGGGGATCCAACACTTGTTCTAGTTCTTTCATTTTGGGTGTGTCTGCATCTGTAGACTGCTTTTTTGTAGACTCTTAAAAGTCTTTTTTTTTTGGGTGTTGTGAGCATTTTTGAGTGTGAAATGTCATCAGCATTTCCAGAAGAGGAGCAGCCGGAGGAAATGGAAGAGGTGGAAGACCCCATCAAGAAATGCAATGAAAGAATTGTGTGGGTGTTTTTTACTGTGCCGAAGGGTGAGAAGAAAGTCAACGCACAAGAGGTGTCCTGCAGCATCTGCCACAGGGGATCTGAAAAAAAATATTCATGTAGCAAATCTTCAATGCGGAGACACCTTGACACCATCCATCCAACTCTTCTTGCACGAGAAATAATGCTACAGGAGAAGGCAGACCAAGCTGCAGCTAATGATGGTAGCCAAACATCTACCTCAGCTGGTGTTGTACTCACCACTCCACAACCACAGATCTATCCTGAACTTGCGGATGCAGGAATTCACTGCAGGAAATTCATCACAACTCTTTGCGTTGGGGAACTTCCAATTGACGTAATTATTAATCTTTTAACAGCACATATGTGCTCATTTTTTTTTGGGGGGGGGGTTACCTTGTATTTCTTTGTTGTTATAAAACAGTACAGTTGGACTTGGTAAATTCTATTTTGTAGTTTAAAAACATCGAAAACACCCCAAAAAGATTTTTTTTTTTTTAGCAAATACAGAAAGACCTAACACTTGTTAAAAAAAATGGTTCTTATGGAACCACCCATAGTGGTTAAAAATAGAAAAATTGTATGTAGTGAAAAAGATTGCTTGCATAAATGTGTGTGTGATGAATGTAAGAATAGTTCCTGAATGAGTGCATATGTAGTATGTCAGTGAATGCATGAGTGTAAGGATTGAATAGTTGAGTACAGGGGTACTGCCTGGGTGATTGCATAAGTGCGGCAGTAGTGGGTGTATCATTGGATGAGTGCATACATATTGTCAGGGTGATTGGATGAGTGTATGGGTAGTGACTGGGTGATTGTATGAGTGCAAGAGTAGTGCCTGCATCATTGGATAAGTGCATGGATAATGCCTGGATGCTTAGATGAGTGCATGGGTAGTGCACGAGTGAAAGGATCAGTGTAAGGGTAGTGTCTGGGTCATTGGATGAGTGCATGGGTGGTGCCTGAGAGAATGGATGAGTGCATGGGTAGTGCCAGAGTGAATTCTTGAGTGCATGAATAATGCCCGAGTGGTTATAGGAGTGAATGGGTAGTGCCTGAGTGAATGGATGAGTGCATGGGTAATGCCTGAGTGACTTCATGAGTGCAAGAATAATGTCTGGGTGCTTAGATCACTGCATGGGTAGTGCCTGGGTAAAAGGATGACTGTCTTAGTGAATGGATAAGTGCATGGGTAGTGCCTGAGTGATTGTATGAGTGCATGGGCAATACATGGGTGATTCCATAAGTGCAGGGGTACTGCCTGGGTCATTGGATGAGTGCATGGGTAATGCCCGAGTGACTTCATGAGTGCAAGAGTAATGTCTGGGTGCTTAGATCACTGCATGGGTAGTGCCTGAAAAAAGGATGACTGTCTTAGTGAATGGATGAGTACATGAGTAGTGCCTGAGTAAATGGTTGAGTGCAAGAGTAGTGCCTGAGTAATTGCATGAGTGTATAGGTAGTGCCTGGGTGATATCATGAGTGCAGATGCACTGCCTGGGTGATTGGATGAGTGCATGTGTAGTGCCTGAGTGACTTCCTGAGTGCAAGGGTAATGTATGTGTGCTTAGATCAGTGCATGTACAGTGCCTGAGTCAAAGAATAATGCCTGGGTAATTTGAAGAGTCTATGGGTAGTGATTGAGAGAATGGATGAGTGCATGGGTAGTGACTGTGGGAATGATTGAGTGTAAGAGTAGTGCTTCAGTGATTGCATGAATGGATGAGTAGTGCCTGGGTGATTGCATGAGTGCATGGGTACTGTCTGGGTGATTGGATGAGTGTATGGGAAGTACCTGAGTGAAAGTATGATTGCAAGGCTAATGCCTGGGTCATTGGATGAGTGCATGAGTAGTGCCTGAAGGAATGGATGAGTGCATGAGTAGTGCCTGAGTGAATGGTTGAGTGCAAGAGTAGTATCTGAGTGATTGCATACGTACATGAGTAGTGTCTGGGGGATTGCATGAGTACAGGGATAGTACAGTGCCTGGGTGATTGGATGAGTATATGGGAAGTACCTGAGTGAAAGTATCATTGCAAGGGTAATGCCTGGGTCATTGGATGAGTGAATGGGTAGTGCCTGAGTGAATGGATGAGTGCATGGGTAATGCCTGAGAGACTTCATGAGTGCAAGAATAATGTCTGGGTGCTTAGATCACTGCATGGGTAGTGCCTGGGTAAAAGGATGACTGTCTTAGTGAATGGATAAGTGCATGGATAGTGCCTGGGTGATTGTATGAGTGCATGGGTAGTGCCTGGGTGAATGGCTGAGTGCAAGAATAGTGCCTAGGTGATTGTATGAGTACATGAGTAGTGCCTGGGTAATTGCACAATTGCAGGAGTAGCACCTGGGGGATTTGATGAGTGCATGGGTAGTGCCTGTGTGAAAGGAAGAATGCAAAGGCAATGCCTGGGTTATCCTATTAGTGCAAGAGTTGTGCTTGAGAGAATGGATGAGTGCATGGGCAGTGTCTACGTGAAAGAATGATTGCCTGGCTGATTGCATGAACAACATGATGATAGTTTTCAAATAGTATAAAGGATTAACATTATTTATATCAGAAACAAATAACATAATTAAACTGTAAACATTTTTTCACATTATCATGCATACTACATTATATATTCTTACCTTTGAAGTAATTTAGATACATTACTCAGTAGCAGTATTGTAGATTAGTATTGTCTTAAACAGCATTAAAACTGTTTTCAAACTTCAACAGTAGCCACTATAAAGAAGAAGAAAAAAACCGTATTTAATGATAATACATTACAGAAATTATAATATTATATTTTTAAGAACAGAACATATATTTAGAATCATATAACATTTTCAGTTTCCCTTTTTGCTGTTCTCAGATGCCACTTAACTTCACCATAAACAGTGATTTCAAGTAGTATCCTCATTGAACAGCGGGGAAAAAATAATCAAATTGCTTGTAGAAAAAAAAAAACTGCGTAGTGCATAATTTTTAACATGTGTAGCTGTGTGTTTATTGTACACTTTGTTAATTACTTCCTTCATCTACATTAACTCTATTATTTATGTCAAATACATTTGCCAAAATGTAGACTCTCATTTACATCTGGTACAATATAGACCACAAATATATAAACTATTTCCTTTTAAACACAGTTTGGCTGCAGAAATAACAAATATGAATTTGGTAATTCATAAGGCAATCTAGGTTTGAATTCCAAGTGGGCATCATTGCAATGTGTCCATCCTTTATTACACTTTAAATACACATTATAGTGTCTAGATGTTGTAGTAGGTCCATAATGGAAAATAATAGCCACTGCTATAAAAGTTCTTCCTGAAATAGATATTTAACTTGCATTAAAACATTTAATTTTGGTTTCCAATTTTTTTCTATTTGCTCTATAGCATTGTAGCATTAAAATCAGATATTTTCCAAATCTTTCATTATGTAATGTAGACAACATCTCATGTTCTGATTGGCTGTTTTTATCGATTTGTTAAAGGGTACTGATTGGCAGTCTGGTATCATCAAGTATATGAATCGTTCTGTTTGTATTTTAGTGGTAGAAGTAAATGAACACTCTTCACATGTATGATCCCATCTGTATTCCTTTATGTTCTAATACACTAAGCATAAGGATTAGAAATTTGTGTGCATCTTGTTGTACATTAAGAGTAAATGTCAAAGAACCAGTACATATATCCAAAAGATGCTGAATGCCAGAAGCAGTATGGATTTTACTTCTGTCAATTAACAACTGTTGAAATACATGATGTAGTAAAGAACAGAATCTGGTTTCAGGATTTCCCATGATTTCATGATGAAGATCATGTACATAATACACAACATTCAGAATCACATTAGCATAACAGTTGATACCTGAACTATTTTCCAACTGGTATCCTACAATGTCATCAACAGTTTCCATTTTCTTTATTTTCAGCCTTCAGGTTTCTATTCATCTATTTTCAACACTCAAGATGCTTACAGTATGGATTGTAGGCCACAACTATGTTTTCTGGGGCAAAAGGTATACTGAACATAGAGGTATCGACAAAGACCTAGGTTTGCAAAATTTTGATATTAAATGGTTTGCACAGAGAGGATTAAAGTGGCACCAATTGATGCCTTTGGTTAAAACCTTTTTGCACCTCTAACCCCATGACCTCGTGATTGTGCAATGTGGTGGTAATGACCTAGGCCCATTGACTGGGGTAGTCCTGGAAATCCTAATGAAGGATATATTCGAAAAATTGATTTTGCCTCAAACTGTCTTTGTATACTCTAATATACATCAAAGACAGACATAAAAGAGGTCAAATCAATTCTGTCCACAGATTGAGAAAGCTAGGAAGAACGTCAATAAAGCTGTTTCTGCTTACCTCAGAGACCATAGGATGGGCTCCATCTATATAACCACAATCTATGTTTTGATAAGGATGACACAGAAGGGATGGGGTTCACTTCACAGATAAAGGGAACAGAGTGTTTCCCAACAACCTTAAGCTGTGCATCTGCACTTACATGTAGCTCCAACAAAGTCATAATAAAGAAACAAGGGCTCTTTTTAGGGCCACCCTATAACCCAACAGTGAATCCTATTTTTTTTTTACATACATACTCTTTTTCAAAATTTGCCGGATTCCTCGAACCCGTCGCGTATTCACAAAACAAAAGCACAAACTCAATGCACTACAACACAATACACTTTTCAAGGTTAACTTTTATTTTCATTTTTTTATATTATTACTAACTCTATCAAATTTAATGTTATTATTAACTTCAATCTCACTAACTCTATAATAAAAGATCACAAATGCAATACTACCTTCTGAATTGTATATTTTTAAATTATTTATTTGAGGTGGATCCACAAATCTACCACGACGTTACACTAGGGGCCGTACTGACAGGTGCGATAGGGTCGCGACTCCTATCTAGAGAGAAAAAAATAATAACTAATGCCTCCCAGTTCCATTACCCGATGTCAGGCACGGGGACCCCATCCCCTGGGGCAAGGCCATTTTTGATACGAAAAAAAAGAGAGAGGGGTGCCCCTCTCCGGGGCATGGCTTCACGTTGGGGACCGGCAAAACTTTTTTTCATGTAGGGGGGGCCACATGGCCCCCCTTCCCTCGGCCACTTTTGGTCCCGGGGACCCCAACCCCTAGGGCCTGCAAAGCCATTTAAAAAATTTTTTGAATCAAAATCATTAAACATGATATCTTCAGAGATACGTTATAGATAGGAATTATCATTTAAAAAACCTTTGAAATTCACTGAAAAAACCATAGGTTTCAGGCCTGATATAGCTAGGAATTAGCATTTAAAAAACCTTTGAAATTCACTGAAAAAACCATAGGTTTCAAGCACGTTATAGTTAGGAATTGACATTTAAAAAGCCTTTGAAATTCACTGAAAAAACCATAGGTTTCAGGCACGTTATAGTTAGGAATTGGCATTTAAAAAACCTTAGGAATTCACTGAAAAAAACATAGGTTTCAGGGGTGTTATAGTTAGCTGGACATTTCCCTCATACAAAACCCTAGAAATTCCCCTGTTACAGTTAGTTCAGCTAACTATAACTCGCGCCCCCGCAATGCACTGCTGATGATGTCACATATTACATCACTCATGACATGGTCAGTGACATCACTGATGACATCACTGATGACATCTCAAATAACATCACTGATGACATCACTGATGACGTCATCATATGATAAATTAGTGCATCTTCTCACACCCTAATATAACCTTTGATACACCGACTCAAAATTTCAGACGGCCATTTTGACAACCATAGATACTCCAATACCAATAACTACTCACCCACTCATTGACTTTTAGGTCTACATACATCTCCACTCACTCACCTGTACAGTCACTCATACTTACAGTCACTCTGTGCATTTATACACCTATATAGACACTCAAACACCGCCAATCATCCATTGAGGTACTGACACATCTAGTCAGTCAAGCAAATAATTAATCACAGTAAAATTTACTCACCTATACAGTTAAAAACACTCAAGTTCACTTACTCATAAAAATACTAACAAATTCTGTGTCTTCCTGCAGAAAAACAAACAGCACATGGCACAGATATCCTTGCACTATGGCGCATACAGCCACTCCCAAAATCACACACTCTCACATATAGATAGTTATATACTCTTACACACATATACACTGCGTTTCACATATGTAGTTACTGACACATGTACAACTGAGATATACATTCAATCACTAACACACCCATACATACACTCACCCAACCATACAGTCCATCACAGATGCACTCTTAAAAACATGCACCCACTGAATCACCCACTCACACATCTAGTCACAGAGTCACACACACCCTACCCACACAAACACTCAGGCACCCATACAGATACTCAGACAACCAATCAATAACCCATATAGACACTCATATAGCTATTCACAAAACCATGCAGCCACTTATACACCAACACACAGACACATACAGACATTCACACAGTTTAGTCACTAGTCTGCAGTAAGATACATTTAATGACTCACTTATAGACTCAGTTACGCACCTAGAAAACCATCCATTCACACACTTGTACACCCACTTATTTTTCAACAGGCTTTCCCGATATATATTAAACATAATAAAACTGTTCAGAAACACATACTCAATGGATGATGTCATCAGTAATGTCATTTGAGATATCATCAGTGATGTCACTGACCAAGTCATGAGTGATGTAATATGTGACGTCATCAGCAGTGCATTGCAGGGGCACGATTTATAGTTAGCTGAACTAACTATGACAGGGGAATTTCTAGGGTTTTGTACGAGGGAAATGTCCAGCTAACTATAACACCCCTGAAACCTATGGTTTTTTCAGTGAATATATATATATATTTTTTTTTTTAAAAAACCAAATGCTCCACTGACGTTATAGTTAGGAAATACAATAAAAAAAACCTTATAAATCCACTAAAAAAAAGTTACAGGGACGTTATAGTTAGGAAATAGAATATAAAATCCTTGGAAATATATTGACTAAAACAAAGGTTAAAGGGATGTTATAGCTAGGTTCAGATTGTACACACACAAAACCATATAAATTCAGCAGTTATGGTTACCTGAGTTAACTGTAACTTACTACCATGCAATGCACTGCTTATGACTCATATATTACATCACTGATGACATCGTTCAATAAATTAAACTTCCATATACTTAATAAAATATAATTTAAATTTTTTAGAGTATGAAGAAGGCTCAGGTGAAACACGTACAGCTTACATCTTACTGTAACCTTATCAACTACTATACTCACTTATCACCTAAAAGAACATTCTCAGCGGATAGTCCTGTCTCTTCTAAAGCACCACTCTAAACGGTAATGACTAAAGTAATATGCCTACCTGTAAATGCTAGTGTATTGCAAACCACAACGCTAATCATGAACCTGAAAAGAGGTTTTAGTGCAAATGTCAGATTTACACAAACCACTACAACATACAACCAGTAGAGTGGTCTTAGCAGACAGGCCACTGTGTCTATAACACTAATGAAGTTATTCTTGGAGAAAGGTATGATCACAGAGGTGAGTCTGTTGTAAATTTCTACTACACTCAGCCATCACCCTAGAGAAAGGTGAACAGTTGAATTTATTGTAATTTATTACGACACTCATTCATCACAAAGGAGAGAGGTCTAAGGAACCTGGTCAGTTTGTCATAAAACAAAACTATGTCCAGCCATTACTATAGAGTAAAGTCTCAATAAGCAACTTAGTCTTCTGCAAAGCAGTACCATACGAATACATTAGCAGGGGACATGCATCATTTCTAGAGGCTAGTCCACTGATAAATAGTACACACTCTTTAGAAATGGGTTTATAGATGAGATTACATATCTTAGAAATCGCATCACTAATTAGTAGTGCAGAACAAATTGTAATTTAACTTATGCAGCAGCTTAGTATAAATCTTTAAGTCTCAAAAATGTTTACAAAACCGTTACACTCACTGGATGATATCATCAGTGATGTCATTTGAGATGTCATCCGTGATGACACTGATAATGTCATGAGTGATGCAATGTGTGAGGTCATAAGCAGTGGATTGTGGGGGAGTAAGTTATAGTTAGTTCAGGTAACTATAACTGCTGGATTTCTAGGGCTTTGTGTGTGTAAAACCTGAAACTAACTATAACGTCCCTTTAACCTTTGGATTTTTAATTCTATTTCTTAACTAAAAGGCTATAATCACTGACCAAATGGTGCTATGCAGTTTGATAAAGGCTTTTGCAGCCGATACATGTCATGCATCTAAGTCCAGTGTATCTGGCAGAATAAAAAGATAATTTCTTGCATCTATGAGGTCCTGACTTTTTCTTAATGAAGGGAGGTTTTGTGGTGTAAATTGGTGCAAGCGGTAGCGCCTCCCGGCAACCACCAGCAGTTGGGTGTAGGCCAGCACCGTGGTGTCCTTGGGTTAGTGTTTTTTTACCTGGCCTGCCCCCTAATAGGGTTACTGAAGGATCAGGGAAGAGGCAGCAGCTAGGGCTGGAGTGGAAGCACAGCACTAAGTCGGAAGACCTGGTGACTGAGTTGTTGCCTTCCGAGAAGCCCACTCACTCAAAATATTGACTAATGTTCAGAGGAGGGTATCGCCAAGGACCGGTGGTGATGCGAGACTGGATGGCATTCCAATTTACATCGGCTCTAAGGACCCAGCAGCCATCTGCAGCTCTAGCGCAAAGAAATTTCCCTTGTGACACTGAAAAACGCAGTAATAACCTAAAGGCCTCAGGTGTAAAGTTACTTAAATTTAATTCATAGTGCACATTGCTGAGAAGAAAGTGAATATTACTTGTAGTTTATTGGGAGCCTCATGGAATAATTCAAAATGTATTGTTCCCAAGGTTTATTTATTTTATTTATTTAAAAGGTTTTATTTAGCGCTGGCTGGACCCAAGATTATCAGCTGCGCTTTACAGGTTTTGGTAATACAGAATTACAATATAACTTTAGTACATTGAGGTAATGAGACAAGGTAATTTGTAAATTTGAGACAGTGATTTTCTTTTTTTTTTAAAGGGGTAAAATAACTGGGAAGACCTAATTGAAACAACAGATCGAAGATAGTAGAGCTGGAAGAAAGCAAGGTTAGTTAGTGTGTGAGGAGGAGGGAGGGCGAGGAAGTGAAGGACAACTGTGGAGGGTGAGGGGTAAGGGGAAAGCAGGTGGAAAAAGGTGGGTATTATCCAAACAATAAAGAGGGGGGCGGTTGAAATGAAAGAATAGAAAGGGGGGGTTGGTGGTTGACACAATAAGTAGACAGGACCTATACAGACAAGTCAGGGCAAGAATTAGTAGCCAGTGACAATATAAAAAGGTTACTGGGAAGTGGCTACTTAGGGTACCGAGATGGCCATATTGTGCACTGCATAAATGGATTTAAAAAGAAATACTTCACTAATTTGCAAACTTTTGGTTCTCGCCATGATTCAAAAGGGATTTCACTCATAGCTGATGGCAGCCAAGTACTTAGGTGCCTGATATTTGAATTAAGTGTTTTTCTGCTTATTGATATTGGTGTAATAAACGCATGTGACATGAAATAGAATTGAAACGGGCAAACAAATTCCATTACACTATTCGTACAGATTAAAAAGGCCAATTGCCAACACAGTTTAGTAGCTGCATGACGTGTTTTCAAACAATGAACTTTCAGCACAGCTATCTGATGTGAATCTAATGCACGTTTTACTGAGACTCTGCAAGTAGCATTTTATATGGCAAGAAGTCCATCATACTTGAGATCATTTATTGTGCAAATATTTTATTGCTTTGGGAACTGTAATATTAATTTGACATTCATTTATTTTCTATGAGCAAGAGAACCAAGTTTCAGGATAGATAGATAGATAGATAGATAGATAGATAGATAGATAGATAGATAGATAGATAGATAGATAGATAGATAGATAGATAGATAGATAGATAGATAGATAGATAGATAGATAGATAGATAGATAGATAGATAGATAGATAGATAGATAGATAGATAGATAGATAGATAGATAGATAGATATTACCTACTGGCGATTGCATATTTCTTTTGTTGGTTGACCAATCTTCAAGATATTTTCCCCAAAAAAGTGTGCTGGTGATTCTATCTGTGCATTCTGGGAGATTCGTCAAGTAGAGGCTTAGGAAAAGGGGGGTAAAAAAATTGTGTGTTTTTCATGTTAATTCCCATTGGGATTTTGAACCCAACTACAGCCCAAACCGCTGAACGGAATTAAACCATATTCAGCAGAAAACTAGCTATAGGATCAGAAAGCGCCCTTTTTGTTATTTGGTGCAAATCTATTCAATAGTTTTGGAGGAATTAAAGAAAAAGAATATGTATATCTAGGGATGCTGCCCCACCGTGTGTCCTCCCGATCTCGTGCAGAGATCTGATTGGTTGCCAGCAGTTCAACCAGGAAGTTTTGGAAGCCATTTTAAGGCTTGGCTTCGAGTCCTAAATTTTTTTTTAGAGAAGAGGGAGCAGGCTAGGAATACCCGGACGCCCTAGCTCTGGTGGTGGGGTATCTCCAGGGACCCATCAGGGCAAACAAGCATTATTCTAATAATGTTTGCAGTGAAAATCACAACGGATTTGCAAATTTACAGCAAAAGATTTTTTAAAGGTAAGCTCAGTCTCCCACATTTGTTTTCACCTTAGCTCTGAGGTAGGCCAGGTCTCGAGGCATCATGGAATTAAAAAAAAAAGGATGGGACCATGGACCCCCTCCTAGGGCTCTTTTTAGTCCTGGGGACCATTACTTCCCAGGGGCTTTAATTCAACATTGTAGGGGACTGTGTGGACCCCCCTTCCATTGGGCTCTTTGAAGTCCCGGGGACCACCACCTCTAGTATGATTTTTTTTAAACAAAGAAGGGGCAGCACAGGCTCACCTCCTGGGGTTTTTTAATAAGCCTCAAGGACTACCACGTAATTGGGGAAAAATGAATATATATGCTGGGGGGGCGCACGGATCCCCTGGGACCTGGGTACCACCATCTCTTTGGGGCTAAATATAATTTTAAAAACTCGGGGAGGGGCAGCGCGGCCCTTCCCCAGCACATATACAGCTCTAGGGACCACCACCTCCCTATAGCTGGCCTGTGCTTACTAAAGAATGGGAGCCACTTGCTCCCTCTTCTGGAGCCACTAATGGCCTTGGGGACTGCCACCCCCCCCCACCATAGCCGGCTCCTGCTATCTCTCAGGTGCCCACCTTCAGTAGATACCTATTTGCTTCACTTGGCAGGAGCTGTTACAGCTCCTGCCATGTGAAAGCAAACACTAACTCTGCTCCCAGCAAGCAGGAGCTGCCAAACTACTCCCGCTTGCTGGGAGTAGAGTTTTCATCTGTTTCCCTGCCCACTGTCATGTGGGCAGGGAAACAGATGAAAGAATTGCTCCTGACTGCAGAAGCTGCGTCTTTAGCATTCCCTGCATGCGGTAGCAATGCCGGATTCCGCAGAAGTCATGGAGCTAGCTGGTACAGCGGGAGTATTAAGGCTTCTCCCACGGTCCCCATCAAATCACACTGGGTGAACTGGGTGGGGCGAAGTTACCCAGGTAGACGTGGCCGGTACATGGGGGATGGGGCCCCTGGGGCTGAAATCAACCTAGGTAGTGAAGCCGTTCGACCACCCCCACCCCCATTGAATTTTGGATGGGCCCCAGCTGAAAAAGGCAATAGAGAGGATAGAAAAGCAAGTAAAAAAGGCAAAACAGAGGGCAGAAAAACGAACAGCACAGACAAAACAGAGGGCAGACAAAGAAGCAGAAAAGGCAAAACAGAGGGCTGTAAAACTAGCAAAAAAATGCAAAACAGAGAGAAGAAGAATGAGCAGAAAGGCAAAATGAACAGTTGGAAAACCAACAGAAAAGGCAAAACAGATGTAAAAAAAAAAGCAGAAAGGGTAAAACAAAGCAAGAAATGTACAGAGGAGGCAGAAACAGAGGGCAGCAGGTAGACAGGCAGCAGAGGTTAGAAGACTGTGGGCAAGCTGGACAGGAGAACTGTTGCAAGGGGAGTCGGCATGAGGACCTACTCAATGGGGTCATGCTGTGGCATCCATTAAGAAGGTCTTTGGGGGAGAGCGGGCCACTGGGTAGCAGGAGGAGGAAAACAGCGGGAGGAGGAAAAAGTGGGAAGAATCAAGCAGAAAAAGGCAAAACCAAGGGCAGAAAAATGAGCAGAGAAGGTAAAAACAGAGGAACAAAAAACTAGCAGAAAAAGGCAGAACAGAGGGCAAAAAAACAAGGAGAAAAGGTGAAACATAGCAGAAGAGTGCAAAACAGATGGCAAAAAAACAAGCAGAAAAAGAGAAAACAGAGGGTAGAAAAAGGCAAATCAGAGGGCCGAAAAACACGCAGAAAAGGCAAAACAGAGCAAGAAACTAGCAGAGGCGGCACAAACAGACAGCAGCAGGTAGACAGGCAGCAGAGGGTAGCGGACTGCGGGCAATCTGGACAGGAGACCTGTCACAGGGGAGCTGACACAAAGACCTGCTCAATCAAGTCACCATGCGGCCTTCATTAAGTAGGTCCTGGGGGGATGGCGGCATTAGGGTGGGGGGAGGAGAGAAATGGCAGGAGGAGAGAAACAACGTAAAGGGGGAAGAAATTAGCAGAAAAAGGCAAAACAGAGGGCAGAAAAACAAGCAGAAAAAGGCAAAGCAAAGCGAAGAAAACAAGCAGTAAAGGCAAAATAGAGCAGAAGAGGGCAGTAATAGGCAAAATGGAGGGCATAAAAATGAGTAGAAAAGGCAAAATGGAGGGCTGAAAAACAAGCAGAAAAGGCAAACAGCAGAAGAGGGCAAAACAGCAGGCATAAAAACTAGCAGTGAAGGTAAAATGGAGGGCTGGAAAATGAACAGAAGAGGCAAAACAGGGCAAGAAAAATGAGCAGGAAAGGCAAAACAGAGGGCAGAAAAATGAGCCGAATAAGGCAAAACAGAAGGCAAAAAAACGAGCAGAAAATGCAAAGGAGAGCAAGAAATGAGCAGAGGAGATACAAACAGAGGGCAGCAGTTAGATAGGCAGGATATGGTAGTGGACTGTGGGGAAGCTGGACAGGAGAACTGTCT
The DNA here is from genome assembly GCF_964204655.1 of Triturus cristatus. Classification (NCBI taxonomy): domain Eukaryota; kingdom Metazoa; phylum Chordata; class Amphibia; order Caudata; family Salamandridae; genus Triturus; species Triturus cristatus. The sequence goes on along the minus strand of NC_140584.1, from coordinate 70,889,713 downwards.
CAAGGGGAGCTGACATGAGGACATGCTTAATTTTTACAGAGATTAAACCTCAACAGGAAACACTTACATATATAAACATAGCAGGTGCCCAATTGAAGCTCCACTTCTGTAAAGGGCACATGATACTGACCTCCTGGGCTTGAAAAATGTGTTTTCTTGGCAATTCCACATTGAACGACATTCTGACATGCTTCATGGTGGTGAATGGATCATTGATCTATTGGAGAACAATGTGAGTGACTGTGATGAGTGGGTTTTTTCTTGTCCTTACCTGGTGAGAGCAGAGTCTATGGTTTTCCCTTTAAATTACTACTAATATACAAATGTACAAAATCACCTGAAGCTCAGCACATTTGGTCCTGCCCTGTCCACCATACTAGTATGCAATGGTCTTTTCACCTTTTAACAGGATGATGGGTAGCTTAGCAAAAGACCCCCTAGCCCTTTTCTTCCCGCTTTTTAGTGACGCACTCTTGATGCTGAGGAATATGAGGACATCTTCACCAAATAAAGAATCACTTACTTCATATAGTTAAGAGGAAGGACCCTTGTTTGGTGGAGATTTCTTTCTTTCTACTCTCATCGTCTTCTCTATAGAAAGATTCATGTTATCACAAATTTCTTTATAAAGATGCACGAGGAACAGTAACATTGCGAAAAAACACACACAAGGTCACAGGTGACATTGCCTCATGCTCCATTATACAGCTGTATTGTAGAATATGTACTGGACATTTACCCAAGGAAGTAGTGCATAGTAATTGACCAATACAAAAGTACTCCACTTGGGTAGATATTTTGTGGAAAACTGTGGACACTTATGCACCGACTCAGACACCTGTGTACCCACTGACAGACCCTCTCAGTCACTGCCTCACCCACCTATTGAGCCAGTCACACAGCCATTCTCAAATGTTACAGGTTACAGTTAGAAAATACAATTTTAAAAACCTTCAAAAATTCACTAAAAAGACCAAAGTTACAGGGACATTATAGTTAGAAAATGCAATTAATAAAACCTTAGAGATTCCCTTAAAAACCCAAAAGTCACAGGGACGTTATAATTAGGAGATAGAATTAAAAAACCATACAAATTCACTGAAAGAAACAAAGGTTACAGGGACGTTATAGTTGGGAAATAGAATTAAACAAATCTTAGAGAGTAACTGAATTCACTCATATAAAACAAGTGAAATTCAGCAGTTATAGTTACCTGAGCTAACTATTACTTATGCCCCCATAATGCACTGCTTATAACCTCTCATATTGCATCACTCATTACATGGTCAGTGACATCACTGATGACATCTCAAATGACGTCACTCATGACGTAATTTACAGGTTGACTCACACACACACTCACGCCCCTATACATCTTCTCATACAACAATTCACACACCCACACAACTACTCACAGACCCGTTCACAGACCCATACAAGTACTCACACAACTGCCCACTCGTCCATAGAGCCACTCACACACACACTCATACAGCCACTCAAGCAAACACTCACCTACCCATGCATCTACTCATACAACCAGTCTCTCACCCATACAGCCACTCGTACAGCCACACACTCACCCATACAGCAAAACACAAACTGACCTATTCACCTATACAGCCACTCACACACCCACCCACTCACTCAAACAGCCTCTCAACACAGCCACTCACTCACTCACACTCACACCCACTCAACCACTTACATACCCATTCACACATACACACAAGCACTCCCACATCCGCTCACTCACCCATACACCATTCACACAGACATTAACTCTCCAATACAGCCACTCACATACCAACTCACTCAACCAAACACCCACTCAAAGAGCCACTCACTCACCCATACAGCCACTTCCACACCAAGTTACTCACTCATACAGCTATTCATACACCCACTCACCCACTCATACAGCCCTCAGACAGCCACTCACTCAGCCACTGACATACCCACTTACTCACCAATTCAGCCACTAACACACTTTACATTAATAGTCTAGTAGGATATTTGGAAACTTGTGATAAGGATGCACCTAGACAGGCAAACATGCGGGATCCGGCGCTCATGTTTGCTGATGATACCCTACTTCTCTCAAAGTCCCCAATGGGCCTGCAAAGGTTACTGAACCAGTTTGAGAATTTTTTTGAGAATTTGTTTGAGAATCATCACCCAGAACCCAGGTTTTAGCACCTGGGCAAATCCCACACTAGCAGGGGTACCACTAGAAAGGGTGCATACAATTGTGTATTTAGTCATTACACTTATAGAACACATGAGGTGGCACAACCATATCATGTAACACAGGCTTAGTATAGAGCAAGTGGTGGGAGAGATTACCAAGAAGGTGCATAGCTCCCAGTTTAGCCCCATTCAGCTAGTCATTAAGAGCTATGCCTATAAGGCCCTTGGGATAGCTTCGTAACCGAGCTGAACTGTGGCGTCACCTAAATGTGACCTCTTTAGCCATGGTGGAAAATTGTTTTATGCACCATTTGGTTGGCATGCCAGTTATCAACCCATTGCTGCCACTTAGGATGGATCTTGAATTGAGATCATTGTCTGACAGGATCGGCCCCCGTTCCCTCCTATACTGGAGGAGGATGTGGGCTACCCCAATGTTTAATTTACATGCTCATATGGTCTCATGCTGAGGCCAAGACATGTGATCGATAATGTATATATGTTTTATGGACTTAGCTCCTGAAACAATCATTTACAATCTTAATTGTATTTGCTCTGTGCATTTCAAGCTTTTCATGTTAGCTACCTAAGATTCCCCAACTTGCAATTCCACAACTTTCCAAATGGCACAGCGGACCACCTTTAGGCCCATTTCAAGGTCTTTTTTACTGAGGTTTTTGTCACTTGGTTTTAGTCTTACAGGAGGGCATTTTTAGTCCCAAGTGAGGAATTGTAATAAAAGAGCCACTCTTGCGTTTTGGCACCCTATGATGAGCATCGACTACTATCATTTTAACTGACTTTAGTGTGTTATTTTACCTTCGCCTGGATATATGAGACGGTCCTGCATATGCCTGCTTCTCTTCTGTCTTGTAATCTTGCTGTCTTTTAGTGAGAGCTGTCACGGAGTAGAACAGTACTCTTATATTATAGATGCTTACTATTGGCTTTGACCCGACGTTGCCTTGCTTGCTAATTATGAGTGCTTACTATTGGCTTTGACATGGTTGCATGTCATCTTGCTTTCTGACTTTGCCTTGCTTCTGCGTGCATAAAATTATGAGTTCTTACTATTGGGTTTGTAATGGCCTCATGTCTGACTTTGCCTTCCTCCTGCCTACACAGCAGTGCCTGCGATTCACATTCAAGGTCTTTCTGCTCCTCACTTGTTTTTCACACCTCACTGACCAGAGTGAACTGGATATTTTGTACAACTCTGTCTCAGTCAAAATATAGGGGCTTGGCCAGCCACTGTCTTGGCCTTGACGGAGACTGGTACCAGCCAGCTCGGTTTTTTCTAATGAAAAATGGGCAGGGTTTTCTAGAAGCTTCACCTCACGTTGAATAACGATATTAAATCTGGAAGCTTTCGTAGGCCGTGTGGAAGTTCACCACAGAATAGACGTATTGCTGTGGAATGGTGACGGAACTTGAGTCCTGACTGACACTCCTTCCTGGGCTGTTGAAAGGGCTTCCACAGCTAAAGAGATGGCAAGGATGTTGCAGAATCAGTCGGTGAGGTGTTCCTAACCACTCTCTCTTGTATATATTTTCAACTCTTTGCTACCAGTACATACTGCATTTTATTCTAATTGTTTATTGTAGTTAATTGGAAACATTAAAGTTGTGATTATTGCCATTGTGATGTTTAGGTAGTAGCTTTGATCATTTGAGGTGTTTTCTCTGTGGTGTGGGAGGTACACATGCAGAGTAATTCTCTGTTGTATATATATATATATATCTTTCTGATCTCTTGCAGGACGTCCAGTGTGTCTTATCTTATATCAGTTGTTGCTGGTTTATTAATCAGTATTATTCATGCATTTAGATTATAGTTTGCTGAATATATTTGAATCTTGTGCATTTGGCATCTGAGACAGCCTTTGTTTGGAGATCATTGTGTAATAAAACTTAAGTCTCATTCTAAAAGAGAGAGAGACCCTGCATTTTATTTTACTTGTTCATTTAAAAGTGTTTGATACCAATGAATCTGCATTTACTGATATATTTGGCCTACCGTTCATGAATACATTTGTATGTGTTATTTCTAAGCACCTGAATTTGTCTTTTGCCTCCAAAGTGGGAGTGCTGTGCAAAGTGTGTGATTTAAAGGTGCGGTGGCAAATTAGCCTCCCAAAGTGGGAGTGCAGGGTTTGGGTGTGGCCTTTTAGTGAAAAGCAGATTCATTACAGGAATCTAGATTTTTAGCTGTTTGTATAAATTGTATAGTTTTGATTTTTAATCTAAACACTTCATTATGTTTTTATGAGCAATTTGAAATTTGTAGTGTGCACTTTTATGGTTTATTTGAACCGAAATTAAGTTATGGAATTTAATTGAAATGAATTGAAATAAGGAAATTGTCTTCAATGAATTGTGACATCTGTGTAAAGGTTCTTCTTTCTATAAGTTTGCCCAGGAATGGTCCTTTTGCTATAGGGTTGTAGTTGTTGGGGTCTTGAGTGTCTAGATTTGTTTTTCTTCATTTAGGGAGTATGCATTCATTTTTTAAGCCTTCGGGAAAAATCAAGTAGTCAAGGAGTTGCTGATAGTTTTGTGACTGGGATGGCCATGTTGCCCTTCACCTGGATCATTTTCAATTCTGCATTCATCCAAGTGGCCTGTTTTATTTTATGTGCAGAAGTTTTAAGTAGAATTAAGAAATGGAAACCTTCCTGGAACTATCCATGGAGAATATATGACGCTACTTAGCATGCTATTACTATGAATGCTTTTAGTGCAATGTTTTTAAATCACAACTACCATTAATCCGCATATTTTTAATGCACAAACCATTACTACGCAAAAGCATTTAAAATATAAGAATCCGCTTTTAAAGGGCTGTTAATTACTTCGCATACCACTACTACGCAGAGATAAACCTTTTTTAATATTTTGTTGTAAAAAACGTTACCTAAACCCTGGGACGGGATTGCAGTGAAATAGGGGTTTTGGGTGGGGGAGTAATTTAAAATATATTTTGAAAATTAATACTCGGGTATGTAATTTAATACACCGCATAATTTTGCATCGCTTTATTTCTTTTAATTAACACCCAAACACTTAGAAAGGTTTTTAATTGTTTTCAATACATTTAATAAATAAACTCCCCAACACTATGCAAAATTCTAGATGCAAATACACTACCCTACACACCACAAACTTCTCAACACTACTCTAATCCCTTCAACACTACCTTTAGCATGACACTACCCTGTGCCACAGTCCTGCCCCTACACTCAAACACTTCCCTACATGTCCCTCTCACACTACCCTAAACCCTCTCACACTACCCTACACTACACAAACACTACAACACTACCCTAAACCATAAAACACTAACCCCATCACGACCCTACCTCTACTACCAGTCCGTCCACTGCACTTAAACACTACCCTACACGACCCCCTGACACTGCCCTAAACCCTAATACACTAACCTACACAACACAAACACTACAACACTACCCTAAACCCTAAAACACTACCCCCATTCCAACCCTACCCCTACCATCAGTCGTCCCCTAAACTGAATCAATACCCTACAAGACCCCCTGACACTACCCTACGCAACACAAACACTACAACACAACCCTAAACCCTAAAACACTACCCCAGCACGTCCCTACCCCTATTACGAGTCCGTCCCCTACACTGTAACACTACCCTGCACAAACCACAGACACTACCCATAACACTAAAACACTACCACGCACTACACAAACACTACAACACTACCCTAAACCCTAAAACACTACCCCCTGCACTACCCTACCCCTACTCCCACTCCGTCCCCTATACTTTAACACTACCCTACATGACTCCCTGTCACTGCCCTAAACCCCAAAACACTACCTTACACTACACAAACACTACAATACTACAACACTAACCTAAACCCTAAAACACTACCCCCTGCACTACCCTAAAACTAAAAACACTACTACTCAAACACCAAACCTTAAAAAATACACACTCCCTCTTACCTCTCTCTCCTCTTTGCACGTCCCGTCTCATCGTAACTCCCACAGCTCGTAGTAAAGTAATGCGTACTAAAAGCATCTGCAAAGTAAAAGCATGCTATGTAGCAGCATGCGTAGTAATTGTAAACGTGCAATAAAAAATGCTGAAAAAAAGCACATCGTAGTAATGCCGGCATAGTAACAGTGCATTACCATCCATGGAGTGTTTGTACCAAATTTATTGTGAGTGTAGGTAAGTAGGTTTTCAGATCCTCCGAATTTAACTTGTTCCAAAGTCGATATTTATTTGCTGGTAAGATGAGTTTAGCTGGGGGGAGTTGTGGTGTTTTATATTTGAAGGCAAACAGTTAGTGGTCTGTCCACATGACTGCAGTAATCCTTTGTAATCTGACTAGGTTTTGGTTGCCTAAAATGACTTCTAATGTATGTCATGTGATACATGTGGGATTGGGAATGAAGTGTTTTAGGTTGAGTATGTCTACGCCACTGAGGATGGTTCTGAGGTGTGACTTATGAGATTTGTCAAACCATATGTTCAGGTCACCAAGGAAGATTAGGTTTGAGTATATTGTAAGAAGGCTAAAGTTTGTGTCTAGAAATGTGCTTGGGAATGTTGCATTGCTAGGTGATGGTCTGTAAAGAAGGAAAACAATACATGAAAAGGTGTGCCCGCCTTTGCATGTGTATGCACATTATAGCCAGAGCCTTCATCAGTCCAATGTGTGTGAACAGTGGAGTCTCTATTGGTCAATTATAAGGGGTACACACATTAGGTCACAGACAAAAGTGTTGGGGCACTATTAAAAAGTGACTTTGCATGTGCATATATATTTATGTATTTTTCTGGATATGTAGATATATTGTCACATACATACTTCACGTCAGATTTGGGCATTCTAAGCAAACAACACTGCTTTGCCTAAAATGTGAGCAGCAGGATGCTGTGTCTGTTGTTTCTCTGTGCCGCCCTCTGGCAAAATTCAATAGCTCTGGTCATGTGCCGTATCTGACCCTCCCCCCGTCTAGAGATACCAGAGATTCTGAAAGATTAGATTAAAAGAGCCAGCCTTCTAGCGCACTATATGGGGCCAAATTCACAGGCATTGTCTCTGAACTTCTCGGTACAAACAATGACACATAAGAGAACTTGAAAGGCAGCTGGACTATATATTTCCTGCCTAAGCATTACCATGAACTATAAATATTTTATGAAATATTTGTCACTGCAAGTGTCATAATCTGAGAGAACTTTAAGCTCCTTTGTTATGCTTCAGATAGCAGGCAAGAACACACATTGCAAAGACAAGGGTTTCACCTTTGGGATCTACTGGGACTATTGGTTTTATCAGTATATTACTGTATATGCAAGGCATCATTTAAATAGGTAAAACATTTGGATTTGCTAATATTTGTAACTCTCTTTGCTTTATTGCAATTTTTTATTGGAACTGGAACTGAGCCAAGACGTCTTTGTTCAGAAAGGCGGAGTTATTGAATTTTATTATACTTGCATGGTACCTGTGAACTGAGTCGCATTTAGGTGTTTGGGTGAGTTATGTTGGCGAGAGGGTGTTCATATTAAGGCATGATTGAGAGTTCTGGAGTTGAGTCTGAAGTCAGTGAGTCATAATAGTGTTCAGATTACATGGGCATTCAATTCTTGGTCTCTTTCCAGTGCTCACATAATGATGGTCTCATATGTACCATTTGCAATTACCAAACCAAATTATTCACAACAAAATGATTGTTTTTACTCATTTATATCAAACTGCTAACAGGCACTCACAAAGCCAATAGGCCTTGCTTGCTATAGGTATCTGGTTGTGATATTTCTGGATACAAAAGCAGAAAACTCACAAAAAGATACATAAATGTTGTTCAGGCAGAATGCTGCATTGTTGTTCATATGTTTAAGCCACATCCTTAATTAGGTAGGCCACACCTCTTAAGAGACTCCCCCAATTTTTTCATCCTGCTTAAAGCTCTATGGTAGACAACAGGCTTTTGCCTATGAGTAGCTAAAAGCTGTGTCATAGCGAAGAACTAAAAATTGAGATGTTATAAAACTGTGGAATAGTTGGGATCAAATGTATAACTTGTGGAAGGGAAACAAGGAGCAGCCTCTTTGCTCCTTTAGCACTCACTCTGCAACATATCTGGAAGGGCAGGAGCACAGCTAGTGCCACTTGTTAGAAGGTAGAGTGATCTACAAAAGCTGAGGGCTTGTAAACATGATTGTATGTCCCGGCTCCTTGGTGCCTGTAACGGGGCTGCAAACACCACACAAGTCACTAAAGAGGTTTCACTGCTATTTATTATAGGTTTTAGGGATGATAATGCCTTAATCATCAAGTACGGGTTCTTGTCTTTGTGTTTCTGGGTTTCCCCCCTCTCTCCTATTTAGTCTCAACTAGTCACAAATAAGAGAATTACACCTGCCACCACCATCTCTGTGATTTTCTATTATCTTGTGGCTTCCAACCCTCCACTGTGTCACTCTCGAGGCCTAAGCATGCATAACCCTGAACTTTCCCTGTACTCCTCCCACCTCCTGTCCAAGTGCTCACATGCCCACCTAGCCACCCCCGTAAGCATCAACAGAGTAATTTGCCTGTAGCCATGACCCTGTACTGAGGTTACTGCATCTGGGACCACAGCACCTCCCTCATCAATGCCGTTGGGCTGACTCGCATCCATTCTCATGTGTGGGGACCTCCCCACTTGATCCTCTGATGCTGAATCTTACTCTCCTGTGTCGGTTACCTCCCCTTCACTCATCTCTACCACCACTACGCTGCTTCTCTTGCGACTGGTACTTCATCCGAATCTTCTCCCTCCATAATCTGACCTGCTTCCAACTCAATTGCTAAACACCTCCTCAGTTTCTTTCATGTTGTCCGACTTCTCCACCTTTCCTGGCATCCTTCTTCAATTATCTCATCAGGTTCCAACATCTAGTTGTTTCACTCTGGGCCAGCTACTAGGTGCAGTATTTTTTGCCTGGCAAAATTGATCTGAAGTACTGCAGGTCATTCGGTCTCTGTTGAAGCAGATCCAAATATCCTTAGCCTGTCAAGGAGTCAATCGCAAAGGGAGAAAGATGGGAAAGTGACAGCAATGTGGAATGTGGTTGGCAAACAATATGGAAAGTAGGGTGTGTAATATGTGCTTTTGGGAAGCAACAGGATGGTAGCGATGAAGCAACATGTTGGTGTGGGTCTGGTGAAGCAAAATGGTGGGTGCAGGAGGGAAGCAAACAAATGAGAAGAGAAAGCATCGTGGAGCGGTAGAAGGAAAAATAAACAATGAAAGAGCAACAGTAGCAGCCTGGGCAGAACCACATGAGCAAGAGAGAGATACAAACTTTGGGGGCGGTGGGGATAGAGAAGCACATTAAGGAGACAGCTGGTAACATTTTTTTATTTATTTACAGAGTTTTATATAGCGCTGGCCAGACCCGAGGGTATCGGAGCACTTTACAAAAAATTATAATGCAGGAGACCAAAAATAAGGCATAGGTATACAAATTGGACAAACATGCACTCTCATGGAATGCCTAAACTAAAAGAAAAAAGTAGCTCCTGAAAAATGAGCAGTGAATGGACACAAGTAATGGGTCCATGCTTCAGGGGAGTGACAAACACAAGAAGAGGAAGTAAAGCCCACACAAGCTAATGAATAAGAAGCAAGCAAATGAAAGCGACAACAAGGCCAACCAATGGTAAGCAATGGGCGGATTCTAAGCCAACCGTGAGCTAACAATATATCTTGCAACAGACAGTGTATGTGCTTCCTAGCAGGCTTCCACCTAAAAATGGATAAGTGTGAAGAGTCACTGAAATCCCAAATCTTTTTGCTGTACAAGTCATCTACATTTTAGAAATGTAGAAATTGTTGTGGAAACCTATAAACCTGGGGGACATTTTGGGCCCGTCATGAGCCACAGGAGCCGCCAATCTCCAAGCAGAGGGAATAGGTTGCTCCAGATCTCGCTATGTAGTGTACAGAACTTTCTGTATTGTGAGACTCTCACTTCATGGTTATGACATCTCAAAATGTGTTCTTCAGATTTGTCTACCAAATTCCAGTCTTGAATGGGTGCTTAGTAGTGAAGGCAGAATGTAACAGCCGTAGACAGAAAAGCTATTATCAAACAATGTGCAAGTCTGATTCATTCTTGGACAGAGACTGATTCAGAGCACCTTCACAACAGAAGATGTCTTCTCAAGTGCCTATTTATGGTCATAAAAGGTGAACCTGACAAAAGCAAAGTATACTCCAGCATGTGCACTGTTCTCTCAAAGGATGATGACATAACTGAGATAGTGCAAGGTATTTAAGGGGAGCATGTCACAATCCCTTTTGTAGATGACACTGGCACTACCATCAATGATAGTTTAACTAATGTTGACTTATTCAAGTTGGCTACTGATAGGCTGCAGTTACAGCCCTCAAGTGCCAAAGTCTTTACACATGGATTATGCACACCTCTGCCCTGCAAATGGTACATACGCTCTGTGCTGTCACATGAACAAAATCATGGTCAGATTTGTCATTTATGTCATCCAGGCAGCTGCTGACATGGGGTCAGCACTTAATTTGAACCGTTGGTTTCCAGTACTCAGCACAGGTACTTAATTGACTGTTATGACATGGTGGCACTGGTTGTCTGATTTAGGTATGAGCACAATCACAGTTGTTTGATAATTCAATGTACATTGGAAATATCTATTAGCTGCCGTTAAAGTCATTCTTATAGCTTTAGGGGCCTGAAATAGTTTTAATTGTCACTCTTGCTGGAATGCAATGGTTAAAAGTTGCATTGGTACTGACACTGGCAGGGGCAATGGGTGGTGCAAGCTATAGATGCCCCATGACGAGACTCCTGGCACTTGTTTTTATTTACAAATAAAACACTGCATGGGATGACTGTTAAACTTCAGATCTACTGTCCTTGTGGACCTAGTTTAGGTACCACAGAGTATGAATCTCTGAAGATACTCCTGAAACTATTTGAAGGCATTGGCAAGTTGAAAAACAGACTGATATTAGATCACATATTGATAACTCCTTGAGTCCCGTAACACAGCATTTTCATGCATTCTCTATAAAATTAGTCAGGAGGTTTAGGCAGAAATCGAAGCCTATTTTGAGAGAAGATTATTGGCCCATTGGTGGGGCTATTCAAAGGATCCAAATAAGAATATTTGCAGATATTTAAGAGCTAGCCAAACTTTGTCATTCAAAAAGAGCATCCTCTTTTCCCCCACATCTGCCAAATAAGACACCAACTGAATGGCACAAAATTCTTATTCAAGCTTGATATCAGTAAGAGATATCATCAGTTGGAATTGGAGGGGTCCTCACGTTATGTTAACTTATGGTACTCTTCTGCTGCCCACATGGGTCCATTTGGACACAGGCATTTTAGCTTTTGGTTTACTGTACAGCTGACATTTTCTAAGAACTGCTGCAAATCATTTGATGCATCTGTTGTAGTTTGTATTAAAAAAGCCTCTTGAAAATGTGTTGCTCTCTATAAGGCATAATTCTGCACCTCAAGGAAATAATGCATTGTTAGCCAGTAGTGCAGTTCTATGGACACACCATCTCCCAGGAGAGCATGTGTCCTGATCCCTGAAAGGTCCAGGCCCTTGCATCAGTGCATGTACTTCAGTTATTCCTAGGGATGGTCAGTTTTAATTTCCAAATATGTTCAGGACTAGCATTTTACAAAGAAACTTAAGATTATGTGCCATTACAGGACTGCAAGCTGCCTTTTTATCATCAACTAGTGCATTGGTCAAAATGTGTGCCATAATGGTGTGCTACACTTTGAAATTATTATTAAAGCCACTCCGGTTGAAGTTTGGGCTATTTACACTAAACAGGAATCAAGAGGAGTTAATGTAGTGATTTCCCGTCAGGGCTCACTTTGGTTCTCCCTTATTTTTGCGTCTTGTTGCTGAAGTGTATACCTCCATAGGTCATGATAATTTGTGAGCTAGACCAATGAAACCACATCTTGGCAAACCTGATTCCGACAAGGACACTGCCAAGCAAAGCCTGAAGTTAGTTAAAAAATGAAACTGAAAGAAAAGGCTAGGTATTGTGGCCGTTCTCCCCAACAGGAGCCCTATGGTACACAATTGAAGCCACCTGATAGTTATCAGTATTCTGATGCTCATCCTTCGCGCTCCTTTTAGGACTCACCAGATAAACAATAGGATAGAGGAGGGCATTTTGAGCACAGACAGAAATAGCATGTGACACTGAAAAAGGACTCACAATGCTCGTCTGATGTGAAGATAAAGAAGGGAGAGAAACTTCGCATAATTCAAATCCCAATTTCAGAAAAAGAAAATTGTGGCTCTAACTGCAAAACATGCCACTAACACTGAGAACTCTCCTCATGAACAGGAGTTGGGCGGAGGCTCTCTTTGATGGCGTGGCAGAGACCACTATAGTGTGCCAGAATCTCCAGGAATTTCTGGTGGTGAAAGCAATTGATAAATAATTACAGTTAAAACCCGAGATCGGTGCATAGGCCCTCGAGATGAATTATATGATTTAAATATTAAAATGGAGAGTGACAACAGCGAAACATTTAAGTGATATTGTTGAAAAATGTAACATTATCATATGAGATTCTCTTGCCAGAGGTCGATTGGCGCCCAGGGTTTGTACGCACATCCCCACAGAGTGAGGATGTAATAATCCCTTCATTTTCTCAGCTTGTCCCGGATGAAGTCAAACAAGCCTTCACCTCTGAATGGGCTCTTACGCAAGCCCCTGCTTTGTACCGCAACCATGTATGTTAGGATAGGGACTCTCCTTAACATGTAATACCCATTAGGTACATCCCTCAAGTGCAACCACAATACCCTTTTAAATGGGATGCTAAAACGCTTGTTAGACAAATACTCTCCCAATTACCAGGGTGTCATTGAGCCCTGTATCTCCCAAATGAATAGCTCTCTTTTTCCAATGGTAAAGCCAGACCACTTAGATCATTTTTCTTAGACTACAGATATTTAAACAGTGATATATGCACATTTGCAATGCAAAATATACATAGTATGGCACTTATTAACAATATCATCCATAAAAAATATAAAACAATCTTGGAGCATTCCAGTGGTTTATTCTGCTAAAATATATCACCTGAAAGCAGGGATTGGAATGCCTTCTCGTTGCTAGGCTCTCATGGTCCCTTTTATCGACTCCCCATGGGGTATAAAAGTAGTTCTGGACTGTTTGCTGCGTGTATTGGGTCAATTATACATGATATAAACCCAGAAGCATTGTCCTATGCAGATGATATCTACCACATGGACGATTAATTAAATACACATTTAATCAGAATGTATAGCATAATATTGGGATTTGCTGAATATGGCTACAAATTCAACTTTAAGAAATTTTATAGCATTTTGAAATGTCATATTTCTTAGATACAAATTTACCCATGAGGGGAAAGACCCTCACACCACTCTGCCTGGTCAAGTGTGCTCTGCTACAACCACCCAATACGCATAAAAAACTGCAATTCTTGAAATTATGGTAGAATTTACATTATAGATTATGCACAATGCATTAAACAATTATTTGAATTAATTCATCTTGATGTTTCCAGTTTACATTGGACATCAGAGCATACAGACATACTCAGATCACTAAAATCTGACCTGCTTGCTACAAAACACTTACATACACATGTCTACAACACAAACCTGGTGATTCGTACAGCTATGGTGCTATTTGCTTTACATATCGCACATTTAATGATGGGTGAGGCAGTGCTGACAGCATATAAATTGCATTTACATTCCAATGCTGTAATGCATTTTGCATCCACTGAAAAAATACTGTCTGCAGATTAGATGGCCGCCATTAAGGAACAACCACTTGCACAAGGGAAACACATAATTGTTGCTATCCCCATTCCAACCTTAGAGGCTGTTACAAAAGCAAACATCTCTAACGTGCAAGCCCTACTTCCATGTTGGATACAATGGGCAACATCCTTAACAGCTATAGACGTAGACTTTGTCATTGGCCTGTCTTTACAAGCACAGGAATTTCTGCAGTATGAGCATGTCTCTCCCATGACTCCTAATGTTATGTCTCTTGAGCAGAATAAATATATAGTTTATACTGATATTCAGCTCAGCCTGCTATAGGCACCAAGCACCAATATTTGGCGGAGTGCCCCACTGTTCATGGTGTAATATTGGATGGAAAATTGCAACCACAGCAATTTGCACACAGTCCTTAGATGACTGCACTGCGCAGTTCGCTGAACTGAAAGCATTGTTTCTGGCATTGGAAAATACGGATCCTGAATTCCTTACTTATATGGGGAGTGATTCATTTTATTGAGTCCAGTTATTTAATAACAATTTGCATTATTTGCTCCAGAATGATTTCAGAGATTCTTAAGAAAACACTAAAAAACATACAATGAAGATAGTTGACCTCAAAGTTAGGTTACCACAGGCTCATGTTATACATACATTGAGCCATCAGCATGTTGGAATACAGGTTGTTGGGAATTCTTTGGCAGATGATGCTGCCATATCTGCAGTTTTGACTACAACAGTTGCAGTGATTACTCATTCCTATATGAGGATAGATGATGATTTACTGACATGGGACAGCATCCCTTTGTCTAGGGACTTTCCAGCTAAACTTATAATTTAAGCAACCAAAATGTTCCCTTTGCTACAATTCCAGTAGTTGGTCACCATGCAATTCCCAACCAAGACCGCAGACTAGCATTAGTAATAGCTGTGCGTGAAGGTGTTGCATCTGCACATACAGGTGTGGCGGCCACAATTTCATTACTACAACAGCGTCATTGGTGGCATGGCTTGTACAAACAGGCCAAGAAATATGTCATTCGTTGTGACATTTGTCAACTGATTAGAAGTACCACTGCGGCTCGCCCACTGCAAACACACTACAAAAACCCTTTTGTCTGCATTTATTTTGAGCACTGTGGTCCTCTTAATTTGGATAGAGCATTTAAATGTATCCTACTTGCAATTGATTCTTGTTCGAGGTTTCTCTGGGTGTGGCCACAACATTTGGCTGACACTTGCGCTGTTATTAAAGATTTACAAGCCTTTATCGGAACATATGCATGTACTACATTTCACTCGAAACAAGGCCCTGCTTTTGCTTCAAAAGCTTATAGGGATTCTATGGCTTCCCCGGGTATAGAGGTGCATAACTCCTCCCCTGATCATCCTGAGGGAAATTCTGTGGTTGAGAGGATGAACTGTGACTTAAAGCATTCCTTCACAGCTAGAGTTTTAGGTTCAGGATGTAGCTGGATCCAACACTTATATGAGATACAGTTAATAATCTTTCTAAATGATCTCTGGGTGGCCTGACCCCATACAAGGTCCTCCTTGGCATCAAAATGTATGTTCCAGAAAGGTGGTGGGCCAAACATTGTGGCAGCAGCCACACCCTTTGACGCAAATGATCATTCTGCACTCTTACAGGACTTACAAAACGTCTGTGACAGCCAGGCAAATGAACAGCTGAAGCTGTCTACCACTTGCAGAATCAAGGAGAAGCCAGCACCTTCTGAATGGATTCTACAAGTTGGAGATCTCATTCTTGAGAAGATTGCAGTGAGGAGGGAATTTGGCACACCATACCATGCACAGGTGCCATATTACCACCTCTAGCTGGTTGTAAAGACAATAGTTTTGTCTCCATTGATCATCTAAAGTTGCATCATGTGGTCAATTATAAACAGTAGGCCCAGAGGACTTCATGGTAGTTGCCTAACTTCTATTGCTACCAAACAGGAATTTCCTCAACAGCTTGTAAGCAACATTGAAGCTATTTCTCCCCAGCTGTGGGGAGGGGGGTGGCAGTGAATGAACTTCAGTCGATTCCTGACTCTGCAACAAATGCTAGACATATGACGGACATGAGTACTGCATTTGCAATTGCATCTCCAGCAGATGATGTTGTTTATAATGATCAATCCTTTGTGGAATCTACCAGTTCTCTTAGTACACCTGTGGCTCCTTTTTTACAATAAACTGCTTCTGGTTATTTCGTGGGAACAGATAATTTTTCATCAGACTCTTCTGGCACTCATAAAACCTTAGATCCTACACCTACACGTGCCTGTGTTTTCTTTTAATTGCTGAAACACACATATCTAGTCCCTCCTTGGATTCCTTGGTTTTACTATTTCTTTGGAATGGATTTGTGAAATCTTTCTATTTTAAACTTGTCATAACAAAGATATGTTGACATAATCTAAACACACATATACGGATTTGTTTATCATACAATTAGCACTAAAAGGCAATGATTATTGGAAAGATACCATTGATTTAAAATCATTTTGAGGTACTAAAGATTGGCAGATTCAGTGAACTGACATCTTATTTAGAAAGTGCTTGATTCCAACGCAAATAATTTTTCTAAATGACACAGTACAACAGACTACATGTCTAGGACTTTGTGGAAATGTGGATTTTCCTGGTCAGTTATGTCCCCTATCTTGGACCCCAACGGTTCTATATACATGTTACAAGTACATGTATGTTCCCTCCAGTTCCAGTTTCTAAGACGCAAACATATGTGTGTCTACCGTCGACATGTTCTCTGTCAGATCCGCCATCTATGGGCTGGATATTCGATTCCTAAGCATGACAGGCCCCCGACTTTATATGGCTAAATTACTCCATTTTTACAGTTCAGGCGAGTAGGCCCGATTCTGTCCTCAAAGCCTTTCCCTGCTCCCAGCCTCTGACAGCTTCAGCTTGAGCTCGCATCTGTACCCATGAACTTTGTCCTACTCCCTGTGCAGCTAACGGTGCCTGCCTCGGCCAGTTTTCGCCTGTCTGCCAAGAAGCTGTATTTCACCTTCGAATTATCTATTTTACTCTTCAGCCGATGCATTCCTGTCTAGTGATTTAAGTAAACATTTCCTCTGCTCACAAGCAAGGGACTCAGCCTTTCCGTCCTCCTGCGAGTGATTCATAGCCCTGCTGCTATGGAAAGTTTTCTGCCCCTCGCATCTCATATAGACACTTAGACGCTTGTACACGCACACACAGTTAGTATAGAATAGATTCTGTCCGAGAGTCCTTCCTTGTGGATAACATAGTTCTCTAAACATAGGATGTTAGATATGATTTGGGATTAGGTTGACTTGACCCCTCAGACTTCTCGTCTCCACATGCAGAGCTAAATGTCAAGTCCCCTTCACCCCCTAGTTGCACGTCAATTACACGTCATACTGCTGCGCGCGCATCTATGCTAAGTATTATCTTATAGATTCACCTATGTCTGATAATGCAAACCAATCATGTTTCTTTTATTCCTTATTACGCCTAGTTTCGATTACGTACCTGTTTTGTCACTTTTCTTATCAAATGTTACGCCTTTTACATTCGTTTCATTGTAATGTACTTATTATAAAAATACATGTCTATCAATAAATTATTGTACTTCACTTCCTGAACCCTCGTGGTGACGGAACCTGAAGGCCGCGACTCGAGTCGGCCATTTTGAATGGAATAAAGCCCATTTAGAAAACCTCTTATACCACGGATTCTGCCTCTTGTTATTTTGAGCTATTTTACTTTATTTTAAGATTCCGTATGAAATTCAGTCCGGTAATATTTATTTTATTTACCACATAATGGCGCCCGAACAGGGACACTTTCTCATCTCACGCGCCGGCGGTGCGTTGCAGGCCCGGTCTCCTGCCACAGCTGGACGGACCATAAACGCGTACCAGCAGGATTTCCTGTAAGCTCCCTCCGGTCAAGCGGGGGCGACTGAGGCTGCGATCAACCCAGACGAGGCGGTGAGAAGTGCGAAGTATCCCGACCAGAGCCTAGCTGAGAGAGCAAGATCCGAGGTATACAGAGGCCCACCAGGTTTTCCGAAATCCCGATGTCCAGAGGGTCCGCTGTCCGCAGTTATCGAGTCCTGTCCATTCTCTGAGGCCTTCCGTTTCAAGGAGCTACTCGGTGAGTACCATCGCCGGGGAGGCGTGTTGACGCGCACATAGGTTGTGCCGGTCAAAACGGATTTGGGTACACAAATCCGGTCTGCACTGTTTAGCAGTGTATATGTACTGTTTAGCAGTATATCAAGTATTCCGAAGTATTCAGTTATTGTCAAGAATTCAGCGTGGTGATTAGTTAGGCAGACTGTCATCATTGTCGACCATTATTAAATGTTTAATGTTTAATGTTTAAAGTATTTAGAAAATGTCTTGCATATTGTGGTATGAATGACTGTTCATTGTTCACTGTTCATTATTGTGTCTTTCGTATTAAGTAAGTTCAAGAGTAAGTATCAGATTAGTTGTCAATATGCCGCTCTTCTCGAAGTTAAGACAGATTACTACCAGAAAAGGGGTGCTTGAAGAAGCAGTTCCTATTCCTCCTAGAGACACTCCAGGACATTTCATGTACCATAAGCATGGCTTAGATGCCATATTGTTTCTTGATCTATGGGTAGATTATACCAAGGGATTACCGGAAAGTCAAAGGTGGCCCGCAGCGGGAACCTGGGATGCAGAGTGCATCATGAAAGTGGAGGAAGAGTTATGGAAAAGAAAGGTCAGACAGTCACAGAAAGACGCTGTCGAGTTATGGCGTAAAGAATCTCATAGACGAACAGAAAAAGCACGTAGACAAGAAGAGAGGAGTAAAGAAAGTTCAAATAAAGTTCAAGAAAATCTATTAATTGAGGAAGGTATCCGAGTGAAATCAGAACAAGTAAATAGACAAAGAAATGCTCTTATGAATGGTATGTATCCCCTACTAGCCGAAGGATTACCTAAGGCTGCTCCAGAGATACCAAAAGACTTGCCACCCCCATTATTTCCAATTAAGGTACATCCAAAGGGGCTTCCCAGAACCGCAGAAGATGTTTTTCTTTCCTCATATCTAGATGACACAGCTCCCGAGTATGCTAACGCCGCACCACATAGACCATCTGGCAGAGGGGTTCAACGTCAGGATCAGGTATCTGTCCCCGTGCAACAGCAAGTTCCGACGCAAGCTTCGGCAAGCACATCTGTTTCCGCATCTGTTTCCGCAGTCGACTCTACAGGGGTATCGACACCCATAGTTGCTGTGTCACGTTCGACGAACCCTTTCACACCCGACGCCCCAGATGGGGCCACGGGAGGTGCTAGCAGTACTTTTACACCACCTAGAATAAATAAACTTGTCTTTCAAGAGTCAACACATTCACGTACACCAAAATTCGTAAATGAACGTACGCTTAAGGAACTCCTTGTAAATTGTAGATATGACCCCGTGGTCGGTAAAGAGGACGAAATGGTCCTGGCATCATTACGTATCAGGCGAGCCGCAGAGTATTTAGCAAGGTTACCAGGAATGATTACGCATCTGGATAACATATATCATTTTGTTCAAACAGGACGAGATCCAGGATGTATTAACAGAGCTATGGAATTCCAGAAAGTAGAAATACAGGGGGAACTGTTACGTTTCCTCATAAACTGTGTGATCAGAAATCAAGATCGTCCGGGGGTAGACCCGAATGCAATGCTTATTCTTACAAAATGGAGTCAGAATATATCGGAAGGGAGACACGATAAGCAAAATTGTATAATAGCCATGTGCCGAAAAATCCGTAAAGAAATAGAGCGTATTCATGAAGAAAGATTGGGAACAGACGAGTTTGAGCAAGATGAAGTGTCCGAATCAGGGAACTCTGCAAGACAGTCAGAGACCATAGCCTATGTAGGCAGAGGAAGATCCTGTGAAAATACTAGATGTTTTTCTGATCCCATACACTCAGTATGCTCAAATAACAGCAGAACGTATCCAACGCCTGTAATAAATCTGAAGTCTCCTGAACATTTGTTTCAAGCCGCAGATAAAATACTACGAGAACGAAGGGGTTACCACCTCCTCGATTCCATGGATGAGCAAGAATTAGCCAGATCAGCCGTTCACTGGATTGACAGTCCTGAAAAATACGGTGATGAGACCGTAGCACACACGTTTCTCAACCTCAGTACAGATGAACAACGTTTAGCTGGAATCTATATGATTCAGCAACTCCTCATATTATATAAGAGCCAACATGCTGACCCTGGTCCTTTACCTGATATATTAACGGAACTAATCACGTACAGATGGAGAGGTTCTAGTAACAAGCTAATTAAAGAGATATTAGTGTCACGTAAGCAGTACGTCCTTTTTGTAAATCCAGATTCTCTCCCCCTGCCCCCCAGAGAAAGAGCACCGTACTACATGGATAGACAAAATCCTTTACGAGAGGTGCACCCAATAAAAGGCGAAGACAATGAGTTTCACCGTGTATTTGTTTACACACCCATATCAAAAATGGAATTATTAGAAATGAAGAAAGTAGTACCTAGTCATGACAAAGACCCAGCGGGTTTCCACCGAGAAATTAAAGACATGTTACTGATGGGAGAGTACACCTTTCCTGATATTATGACGATATTAAAGGTGCTTTTGCCTGCTGGCATTTATGAAAAACTGAAAGAAAAAGAGTGGGAAGTGGGAGACCAAAAGATAGACTGGACAGCATTAGCAGAGGAAGAAAGGGCCCGAACTGCAGGTTCAGGGCTCGGGGATAAAGTTAAACTATTACCAGGTTTACTAGTACAGGTACTGCCACGTTTATTAACTACAAAAAAGGAAGATTGGGGTGCAATCACAGCCTGTAAACAAAAGCAAGATGAAGACACAAGCGATTATTATGCTCGATTTGAAAAATGTTTTGGTATAAATAGTGGTATAAAAGCAAGTAGTGACTCATATCCACATCTATTTGTGACAAAATTAGTGGAAAATGCATTACCTCCAGTAAAGAATAGAATATTGAAATTCGAGAGTACCTGGCAAAGTAACACTCCGTCGCAAATGCTACAAATGTTACAGTATCATCACAATAGAATTAGGGATGAACAAGAACACGAGCATAGACGCATGAAGGATACAAAAATGAAAATGCTAGTTTCTCAGACAGTACCAGCAGATGGTCACAAAAAGGGTGTGACACATTCTGGTGATTCTGCAGTTCCTGTAAAAGGAACCTGCAATTACTGTAAACAACTAGGCCATTATGTACACGATTGTCCAGTCCTGAAACGTAATATAGCTACAGGTATTGCAAAGGAGAGACCACGATTAGTTAGGCAAGATCAGAATGAACAAGGAGCTATGCAGCATGGACAGTCTATGCCAGTTCAGCAACAGCCCATGCCAGCCTCACAGCAACCCATACAGTTTGTGCCAGCTGCACCACCGTTGCCTGCTACTGCCACACAAACCACAACACGACAAATGTATCAGACTGCACAGTATGAATACCCTGAATATCAGCGGTACGCATGAACCAGCCTAGAGAGGGAAGTTGACTTACCGCTTATCGAGATTCCTGTAGATCAAGAAGGACCTTATGTACATAGTGAATTATTAGGTCAAGATAGAAAATTCTTACTCGATACAGGGGCAAGTCGAACAACTATAAAACGAAGTGAAGTTCCAGGGGCACCCCTCTCAGGCTCTCAAAATGTTTCCCTTGGTTTTTCGGGAAAACCTATTGTTAATGAAGTATCACAGCCTCTACCACTTACGATAGGACCTTTGACACGAACTACAGATTTATTGCTTACTAAATCATGCCCAGAAAATCTGTTAGGAATTAAAACTCTGAAAGCACTAGGAGCCATAATATGTTGTTCTCCGGAAGGAGTAAGGTTGTTTTTGCGTGATTTTAAAGGTCACTATGTGTCTAGAGACATGGATCCCCGACTACAGACTTTACCAGTACATCTATGGGCACAAGGCCCTACGGATGTTGGCTGCATGAACATTACACCCTATCGAGTTACATTGAAAGCAGGAGTGGTACTACCACGAATGCGACAATACAAGTTACCGCATGATGCTGTAGTGGCTTTGCTGAAAATCATTGATGAGCTAATTGCCCAAGGAGTAGTTGTAGAAACAGACTCCAATGTATGTAATTCACCGATAATTCCGATTCTTAAACGAACTGATCCTACTGCCCCACCAGTGTACCGATTGGTTATTGATTTGCGTGAACTAAACAAGTGTATTGTACCACAATTCCCTGTGGTCCCTGATATATCATCATTGTTGACAGCAATTGATTCCGAAGCAACATTTTTTACTGTAATTGATCTCAAGAATGCTTTTTTCAGCGTCCCAATAAATCCGGAAAGCCAATACTTGTTCGGATTCAGTTTAAATGGGCGCAGCTTTAAATTCTCACGCGCTCCCCAAGGATTCACAGAAAGCCCCAGCATCTACAGCCAAGCACTGAAACGAGAACTTGACAGTATCCACATGCCAGTCAATACAGCACTGCTTCAATATGTCGATGATCTGCTGATCACCGCGAGAAGCGAGCCAGAATGTGAAAAAGCTTCTCTGACAGTTTTACATTTCCTAGCCGACAAGGGGCACAAGGTGTCCCCTTCTAAGCTGCAATTCTGTGTTCAGCGAGTTATTTATCTTGGTCACTCGCTGTCCAAGGAGGGAAGGCAGCTTACACCAGATCGCATCCAGTTAATTGCTAACATGTCAATACCCCAGACACAGAAGGAGGTGCGGGCTTTCATAGGCCTCACTTCATATTGTAGGCAGTGGATCCCTCAGTACGCATTTCTAGCAAAACCACTCATTCAGTTAACCACACAGGAGGCAGCCACATCGACTGTTCTCCCTTGGACTCAGGAACATACACAAGCTTTTGAAAGCCTAAAGAAAGCTTTATGTCAAGCACCTGTTTTAGCAACACCATGTTATAGCAAACATTTTACACTCTTTGTTACAGAACGCGAAGGTACTGCCTTGTCAGTACTCACTCAGGATCAAGCAGGATCACGCAAGCCATGTGCTTATTTTTCCAGTACATTAGATCCCGTAGCTCAGGCTTTGCCTGCATGCCTGAAATCAGTGGCAGCGACAGCTTTAGCAATCAGACAAAGCGATGCCATAGTGTTAGGACACCCATTGACAGTACAAGTACCACATGCAGTAGAGGTTCTTGTGAACCGAACACAAACACAACACTTGACCATAGCAAGACTTACCGGTTATGAACTGACATTGTTTCAACCACACATAGAGATCCGACGGTGTAATACATTGAATCCTGCTACACTATTACCTGTAATTGGAACAGACCCACAAGCTCATGATTGTGTTGAAATCATTGAAATAAAGACGAAACCTAGACATGACTTGACAGACGTTCCATTGTTAGATCCAGACCTGACGTTGTATGTAGACGGATCATGCATGAGAACAAGTACAGGAGATTTAGTGGCCGCGTATGCAGTCACAACAGACACTGAAGTTATTGAGACAAATTGTATAGATACTTTGTCAGCCCAAGCAGCAGAACTTATTGCTCTAACAAAAGCCTGTATTCAAGCCACAAATAAGAAAGTTAATGTATACACTGACTCACGTTATGCATTCGGAGTTGTACACGACTTCGGCGTGCTGTGGCGAGAGAGAGGTTATTTAACCTCCCATGGTGCCCACATTCAGCACGGACCCCTCATTCATGCCTTGTTAGACGCAATACATCTACCCACTGCTATATCGATTATGAAATGTAAAGCACACACGAAGGTTACTGATACCATTTCTCAAGGAAATGATTTAGCTGACCGAACAGCTAAACAGACTGCTCAGAATCGCACATTAGACATGACAAAGCCAATAGTTCAGACCCCAACACAGTGTATGACAATTAAGGATCCCGCACTTGACGTAATTGACATACAGACACATGCCACAGCAGAAGAAATAAAGAAGTGGACGGAACTAGGAGGGATCCAGACAGATCAAGGATGGATGACGAAGGAGAAATCTGTATGGTTTCTCCCTGATTCCATGGTTCAAGCCATTATAGCTACAGTTCACAGTCCAGCACATTTAGGAGAGAAGGCTATGCTAGACAGCATTCAGCACATTTGGTTCAACAAACATTTACGAGCAGCAGCTAAACAAAAAGTTCGTACCTGTATGATATGTTGTCAGTTTAATCCAGGAAAGAGTGTTCCCGTAGAGCAGGGTGGATTTCAGCCTCCTGACCATCCTTTTGAAGTCCTCCAGATGGATTATATTCAGATGGAACGTTGTCGAGGATTCAAATATGCTCTCGTAGTTGTCTGCGCTCTCTCCCGTTGGACAGAGGCGTATCCCGTATCAGATTACACTGCCCCGACTACTGCCAAGCAGCTAGTTCGAGAATTCTTCCCACGGTACGGGTTACCACGTGTTGTATATTCAGATAACGGCCAGCCTTTCTCATCCGAATTAATGAAACATGTCTCACTTTTGTTGGGATATCAGTGGAAATTCCACTGTGTCCGACACCCCGAGGCAGCAGGTCTCGTGGAACGACATAATCAACTTTTAAAAATCAGATTGTCTAAAATATGTCAGGAAAAAGGTGTGGACTGGATAGTAGCCTTACCAGTTGCGCTATTCTACATGAGAATGGTAGCACACTCTCGAACAGGGCTATCCCCGTATGAGGTGATCTTTGGTAGACCACCGAATATGTGGGGGACGCCTATACCCCGTAAAATAACTGATGTTGACTGTAATATGCTGACAGATTACCTGGCTTCCTTGATGTCTGCACTACAATCTTGTCGTTCACAGGTAATCGCAGCTTTTCCCGACAACACCGAGGTGAAACCTCATGATGTAATTCCCGGCGATTATGTCCTCGTCAGGAATTTTGATCGGAAAACCCAACTGGAGCCAAGGTGGAGGCTTCCTAAGTTGGTCCTGCTGACGACCAGAACAGCTGTGAAGATCGAAGGAAGGAAAGGCTGGGTACATACCAGCCATATCAAAAAATTTCATGGACTTCCTCCTGACACAGACAGTACTTCCCGTGTGTCTTCCCCCATTGACTCAAAGCTACCTTTGGCTGAGGCCAGTAGCACCGAACTCTATAAACAGAAACTCAGGTCCAGATCTAAACTGTCGGACGATTTGATTGTTTAAGTCCTCTCCAAGGTGAAGCGGTTGAATCTGTCCCGACATGTATCCCTTAGGTCTGAATCATGTAAAGTCCAGAATCATAATGAAACGACATGCTTATTGTAAATCACTGCGTAGCCACTGTATTGTAACTTTATTAATTTTGTTTTCCTTGAGTTTTTTAATAGTTACTGCAAGTATATTGTTGCATATGTATTATCCTGTTTCTAAACGTGTTTTCAATATAACTGATGAACATTCTTTTAGTGACTTACCCCCACATGAGTTGTCCTATAGACTTGCGCTGCGTAATAACACATTCATTAGTATGTTACATCATTCCCATCAGACTAGTAATGCCACCAATTGTTGGGTGTGTGGCCGACTCCCTCCCTATCAGAATAACAAAGGAGTTCTGCCTTTCTTTCCACATCCGTTCACACACAATGGCTCCTGTGGAGCATGGTTTAGTTTATTAAATTCCATAGACCCAGACACAGCAGTTTATCAACAACATTGGATATGGGGAAATCTGAATCTAGTTTTATTCAAAGTCTGTCACCCTAATAAGGAGGGTCACCCCAGTAGAACAGGAACTGATTTAGAAAATGAAGTGTACAAATTAGGTAATTTTACGCCTAATCTTATGATTTTGAATGTCAAATCCGAAGTTGAACTAATTCTGCCCACTATGTCAGTATTTCCAGTAAAGGGTGAATTATGTGTAAGAAAAGTTGGTTCCATACATATGGGCCATAGCCAATGTGTTACTACAGTAGAATATAGTGATCAAGGTAAATCGTCATTTAGAGCTTCTCGCCATTCTTACTTTATATGTGGTCAGACGGCATATATGTTTCTGCCTCTAGATTGGGATGGTACCTGTTACATCGCATTCCTTTTGCCACCTGTTTTCCTAGCTCCTCCTGATTATTATCGACATGTTCATTTAGTACACAAAAGAGAGCGGAGAGATCTCCCAGTTGTCGATTATACTGAGACGGCATGGGACAAGTATGTAGATTTCAATAAAGGTATCTTTCCCTATATAGGTACTATATCAAATAGTAAGCTGATACGTAGACTAACCAAGACTCTTGAAGCTGTAGTAAACGAGACTATAGCCGCCCTAGGCAATCTGACAGAGGAACAATCAGTGATGAGAATTGTTGTTCTCCAGAATCGTCTTGTCCTTGACGTCATCCTGGCCGATAGGGGCGGAGCTTGCAGGGTCATCGGATCCAGCTGCTGCATATTCATACCAGAAAATTCGCCATCTGTATATAAAGCTATAACACGCCTTCATAAGATTGTAAGCCAGATACACGAGAATCCAGGCACTTGGACGTGGTCCGGGTGGTTTTGGAGTGTGATATCAGCCTGGGGATGGAGAGTTCTATCCTTCCTAGGTATTGGCCTTCTTATGCTCTTCAGTTGTTGTTTATGCCTACAATGTGGACCCGCGATTTGTGGTCTGTGTGCCACATCATGCATTCCATATCACAGTTCTCGTTCAAAATACCGGAAGAAGAAGGAAGAAGAAATGATGCTCCATGAGCAAATCGATGGAATGATGAAGATTGATATCTCTTGAAGGGCAAGTAGGGGACAAGGAGGGAATGTGGAAATGTGGATTTTCCTGGTCAGTTATGTCCCCTATCTTGGACCCCAACGGTTCTATATACATGTTACAAGTACATGTATGTTCCCTCCAGTTCCAGTTTCTAAGACGCAAACATATGTGTGTCTACCGTCGACATGTTCTCTGTCAGATCCGCCATCTATGGGCTGGATATTCGATTCCTAAGCATGACAGGCCCCCGACTTTATATGGCTAAATTACTCCATTTTTACAGTTCAGGCGAGTAGGCCCGATTCTGTCCTCAAAGCCTTTCCCTGCTCCCAGCCTCTGACAGCTTCAGCTTGAGCTCGCATCTGTACCCATGAACTTTGTCCTACTCCCTGTGCAGCTAACGGTGCCTGCCTCGGCCAGTTTTCGCCTGTCTGCCAAGAAGCTGTATTTCACCTTCGAATTATCTATTTTACTCTTCAGCCGATGCATTCCTGTCTAGTGATTTAAGTAAACATTTCCTCTGCTCACAAGCAAGGGACTCAGCCTTTCCGTCCTCCTGCGAGTGATTCATAGCCCTGCTGCTATGGAAAGTTTTCTGCCCCTCGCATCTCATATAGACACTTAGACGCTTGTACACGCACACACAGTTAGTATAGAATAGATTCTGTCCGAGAGTCCTTCCTTGTGGATAACATAGTTCTCTAAACATAGGATGTTAGATATGATTTGGGATTAGGTTGACTTGACCCCTCAGACTTCTCGTCTCCACATGCAGAGCTAAATGTCAAGTCCCCTTCACCCCCTAGTTGCACGTCAATTACACGTCATACTGCTGCGCGCGCATCTATGCTAAGTATTATCTTATAGATTCACCTATGTCTGATAATGCAAACCAATCATGTTTCTTTTATTCCTTATTACGCCTAGTTTCGATTACGTACCTGTTTTGTCACTTTTCTTATCAAATGTTACGCCTTTTACATTCGTTTCATTGTAATGTACTTATTATAAAAATACATGTCTATCAATAAATTATTGTACTTCACTTCCTGAACCCTCGTGGTGACGGAACCTGAAGGCCGCGACTCGAGTCGGCCATTTTGAATGGAATAAAGCCCATTTAGAAAACCTCTTATACCACGGATTCTGCCTCTTGTTATTTTGAGCTATTTTACTTTATTTTAAGATTCCGTATGAAATTCAGTCCGGTAATATTTATTTTATTTACCACAACTTGCTAAAATTAAAGATATGAATTTACCTTATATTCCTTCTATTCCCTAATTTGACAATTGGCAACATTAAACAAATAACAGTGAAGAACAGCTCAATAGTATCATGCAGAATGGTACATTCAACTGCACGCTTTTCAGTCCAAGCGGCTGTTTATTATGGTCAGTGGACACAAATGGTTCCTATGCTTGTTTTCAGAATTCCACACCATGGATTTAAAGCAGGCAGACTAGACCTTCGCTATTCCCAATCTCAACACTCAGGGATAGTCACCAACTATTCAGTAGGGAAATTGTGCCCACAATGGTTGGAACATTCCACACTGTCTGCAGTTCAACAACATCTCTCTATTTTGTCAGATGACATGGCTCTATCTGTATTCTTATTGGGTCCTAAGTCTATACGTTCTACAAGATTAATTTATGCCACTTACAATGAAATTTGGAAATTGTCGCCGATAGAAGCTGCTGCACATAATTTGGATAAAGAACTTGCTGTTGATGAAGTTCGTATTAATACGTTGTCCTCTCACTTTTTCTGCTTGAATAACATTGTGTTGTCTGTTGTTGATATTGTGCAAAATGACATGTCACTCACACCATGGGAAAAGTCAGCTTAGATCTATTATGCAGGTTAGTTGGACACTTCAGGGATAAAAATATGGCCCAGTGTCATGGTGTTATTTAAATTATGTGCACCTATTCCCGCATTTTAACCTGACACGCAAGCAATAGCTCATGGCAAACCAGATGCCACTTACACAATGTTCTACTTCGAGAAGTTAGAACAACTTCCTTTCACAATAGCTGAAACACCCTCCACAGTGTGGTTAATTCATGGCATAATATATTATACATCTTGCGTGAAACATTTTCTGGTAGGATAATATGAACCGCTGGGGGGGGGGAGTTTTCTTCATGAATTGTGGTCACTTCTCTTTGATTACCAAAGTGAACAGGAGGACAGAGAAGTATTCCTTACTGGAAATGAAAGCGATTCTTCTGTCGACCACTCACGTGTTTGTAAACATATTAGAATTCATTGGGCAGGTAACACTTCTTTAGCTAATTTGGCCTGTTTTTTAAAAGGGAGACCAGCACCTTCAATCCTCCCCCAAATTATTGTACTTTCCAATGGCAGCTACTGCATGTTAAATTACCAAGATTGTTGTGGGATGAGAGCCAGTATTCTGTATGTCCCTTCTGTTTCACAGATATTGACTTGCTGTAATAACATGCTTTTTCCTCCAACGCATAAGGTTTCTGATATTTCCCTGTGGCATTCCATTTGAACTCTGAAGACTGATTTCAACAATCAAAGCAGACTCAAAGACTTATTGTTTCAAAAAGAGGTGGCATTAACATCTGTTTGAGAAACTTTTGAATTACAAGTTGTCAGGATATCCATCGAAATATAGTTGCTTTTAGGCACCAACCTCCCACAGCATTCTGGTGAACTTGTGCATCGTATTTTTGCATTCTATTTTAATGCATCTAATACTGCTGGTATAGCACACATTTTTATAACAATTGGGACTGGCTTAGACAGTACCTTCCAGAAACTCTTTGGAGTAATACAAGTCTTTATACATTCTCTATTTTCAAGTGTTTTTAGAGGCACTCCCTTGGTGTTATTCCTCATTTGGGACATTTCAGTTCTATTTTTGCTGCTCTGCAATGGAAGTTCCAATTTGAAGCCCACTGTTCTTGGAATTACCAACAATCCAGCTGTGCCATGAGCAACTGATACAATTCTTTGGAGCCCTCTACACTGACTAGTTGTTGTCTTTCTGACCCGCCTTACCTGCATGCAACCAGTGTTTCATTGGCTCTAGTGTCCCTGTGATTGGGCACTTGATGTTTGATTTGCAATGTAATTGACTGTTCATATGGACATGGGCTGATTGATGAGTTTGAAAATGACCCACTTTTAGAGCTGTCCCATGAACTTGCAGTTGATTTAAGATGTCTGTTATGAGCCACTCCCTTCTTCGGAAATTGATATTTTGGCTCCTATGGTTCCGAACTCTGACTCTAACAACACCTGTGCAGCACGAGAAAATATTTCCCCAGCATTGGCTTCTATCTCTTCTTTGGAGCTACTGAATGGGGCTACTGTGGAATCATCGTCTGCGGAAGCTTAATCCGTTCTGGATTTAATAAACATGACTTTGTGGACGATACCTAAAGTGCCTCCGGTTTGAGTTAATTCGGCCACTTTTTTCAATTTTCATTTCATTCCTATTGGCCTATTGTCTAGTCTACTATATCTCACCGTATCAGATTGAATTTACTTGGCTTGTGCTTTTAATATTTTATTAGTAGCCAAGTTGCTTTCATGACCAAGGAGGGAGTGTAGTGATTTCTCTTCTGGGCCCACTTTGTTTCTCCCTTAGCTTTGTGTCTTAGAGGTTTTAGGCTGCTTCTGCTCTGCACAGCCACATATAATGCATTTCTTTTTCCAACGGGGTCCTATGCAGTACATGTTGTTTGAAATTCAGAGACTCTTCTTGGGATTTTGTCTGCACGTCTCACACAAGGTTGCTAGGAATATATAACAACATAATGTACTGTGTTCTTCATTGGGTCAGCAACAGCTTCTAACATCTACCCATAGCACAGTCACACAGCTGCATCTTCTAACACAATAGTTTATCATATAATTTGTGTCTCGTCCCCTTGGGGGCAGAGAGAAAAAGTCTGACAGAGATGACTGTTCTGTAATGAAAGCAGTTCCCGACATGCAGACCTGCGTAAACTAAGTACACAATCATGATGTGGAACACCTAACTGCATACACCAGGTATAAGTTTCCAGGCTTTTGGAATGTGCTGATTACTTACCAGTGATCTTTATTACTTTGAATCCAGTTCTTCCTCATCACAGCATTACTTCCTAAGTTGATTTACTTCCCAGATATATTGATTGCATAGCCAAACTAAAATATTCCACCCAACATGGTGCCCAACATGCATTAAAACTGAAGATGACACCATATCTTCCTGTAATTACTCACACAGAATTTAATTATAAAAAAGTCAAAACCAATAATAAATATTAGGGACATGGGAGGGCGGGAATTCAGAACTTTGACGAGGACTCGGATTAATGAAGATTACCCGTAAGTACCAAAACATTTTCTCCTTTTCAGCCTCCGTTGTTCAGTCCTTACTTACTGAGTCAATACCCAAGCAGAAAGAAAAACACTGGGTTTGAGTCAAACAAAATTATGCAAGACACAAAAGTGATGCTACATCTGTGTTTTAATAACCAAAACTTAAGCATTTAAAGATCATACAACTGAAGACAAAACACAAGACCCATAAGTTGTTGAATAAACACCTCCTAATTGAAGGTGGTAGTGTGTCACAAACATGAGAAGTGTAGCCCCGGGAGCCACACAGCAGATGTCTTACAAATTAGAGCCTTTGAATGCTGGCCAAGAATTAGAGAACCCCCTTGCTGATCTTCCCTATATTGAACCCAGAAGGTTTCTATCTTCCAGCTCATAAGCTTTGGAAATGGTCAATTTGACCCATCTGGACAGAGTTGAGGTAGATGCATGAAGCCCTCACCCCTCAAGGCTGAAAGGAACTAAAAGAAAATGGACTTTCAGAAAGAAGATGTCCACTCCAAATAATTTAAGAAGTCTGTGCAGACATCCAGAGTATATAGACTACTCTGGACATCATTCTCTGGACTTGGTTTGAAGACTATCAAGACAATGTATTTTGAACAATGGAAAGAGGTAGGTATCTTGCTCTTAGGATAACTTTGTCTGGAAAATGTTTTAGAAAAGGAGAAGAGGCTAGTAAAGCTCTCACTTCATATGGCTGTAAAAAACGCTTTAGCATTGGAAACATATCCCAGTTTGGAACCAATGAATATACCTCTGGTTGAAAAAACTTAACAATTGAGATGCCAACAGGACCACAGGTAACATGGTAGAACCACAAAATACTTGAATCGACGCCCAATGACCCCTTGATTATTTATACTGCTAATCCTAGCAAGAAACCACCCAGTAAGAATTCACCAATGTCATATGGGTGGCAATTGAAAGTGGATAGAGATATTGAAGAACACCAGTGTAGCATAAACTAAGACTCTGACTTAAATCTACAAGGTTTATTTTCACGCCCAGTAGTGACACCAGTGAACTTAGCTCAATGCACCAGGGATTAAATGTGAAAGACAAGTTATAGTAGTCCCGCAAGACCTCAGCCAATCCATAGTTGAAGTGCTGTCAGTGCTTTAGGGTTACTAACAGTCCCTAAAGATGGATTTCAGGGACACAATGGTAGATTGAGAAACCCATTTTTGCCCTTTACAATATGCGACGCAAAATCTGAAAAAGACATTGCAACAGTCTCATCCTGTTACTTAGCACAAATACAAATAAACCACACAAACTGTAATCCACTAACCTAGTAAGCTAAAACCTACTTCTGTGCTCTACACCAAGAGAGCACGGAGCAGCATAACTTGTATCCACAGTTTTTTAGGGAGAATCAATGTACTGCATACCTGTTTACAGCGAAATGCTGTAGTTATGAGCACTTGGGGGCCCATATTCCCTTGAGAAGAAAACACACATCATCTGCAGCTTCTTTCCTCACAGACTTGGCTCGTTATCAACTTTCAGCATAGATTAAAATGCAGCAGCACCATGACAATCTGGCAGTCAAGACCTTTTCTGCCAGGATCTTTCAAGAAAATCTGCGGTGACGGGCCTCTCCTCCCAAGTGGTCGATTCATACTTTATCTTATCTGAGATTGGAATTTCTAATATAAACTTAGGAATGTCTGACATAAAATGTATGCATTAACAGGCTAGTCGTAGACCCATTCTAGAAAAAATAAGGCAAAAAACATCAATTCTGATTACATAGTTTATGTGGTTATTATTATGTGACCTTGAAATAGAGATTTTTTTACACTGTGGAGAGCGAGAGAAAGTCGGGTAAGTTGCACGCGCCCATTTTCGATGCTATCACACATAAGCAACTGCTGCCTTAGAAGTTCTCACAAGGGAGTCTGGGCTTCTTACTCGGTCAGGATGTTGTGCTCTCCCTCTGCCCAATCCTGAAAGATGAGGGCATCCAGAGATAGTGGAGTAGATGCCTCACTCACTTATCGTGACATGCTTCATCATTGGTGCCTATCCACACCCGGGTAAGGTGATACTACCCAGGCAGACTCATCATCAGTCAAGCTTTATTCAATTTTTACATAAAAAACCATAAAAGCGTCCAATTAAAAACACATATACAATAGATAATTAAGAATGATTGCAAAATGTTCAGTTCTATAAGGTTAGGTTAAAAAGCACTTAATACAATTCCAACCTGTAAGCCGAACTCGGTTTCTATACAGATAGCTTTTCTGCATTTAATTGTACTTTTTAAGAATAATTCAATTGGTCTTGAAAAACATTAATTTTCTAAAAGTTGCAATGCTAAAAATGCTGGTCAACATTGTCTCAGACCCCACAATTTTAAAATAGGTAGAATCCACCTCCTCCTTTGTGTAATGTAAAATTTGCAAAATAAAACTACGTGCATTGACGATTGCAGAGACGTTTCGTCACATAGGCAGTTACTCAGTGTTTTTGACCAGTCATTTATTGTAGGGAAGCTTACCAATCGATGAAAGATACCAAGTCTGAGGTGAATCAGTACAAATCTATCACACCCACTCAGTATAGTAAATAGATAAGGCTGAATACCGGGAGTACTTAGGATCATTTGATTAGATTGTACTGAAGAACGTGATGCCTCAGCAACAAATCTGATTGCCTCCAAATGTGACATGCAAAATCTTTTAAAAACCTAGAGATAGAACACATAGAAGATGGGTCGTCATAGTATTCGGGATGGCCCAGATCAGTCGTAATTTTTTTAATATATTTTAAACAGCGAATCTCTAGTACCCCATCAAGCCTAAGGCTATCTTTTATAATATCGCAGTTGAAAGAAGTTTTTGTTGAGGTCCAGATCCAGTGCCATAAGAGAAAAAGTTGGGATTTTTTTATGTCTGAAATATATGGTATCCCTAATTCTGAGTGGCATATATAAGTTAAGTTTCTACAGGGACCTGCCAGCCGAATTTTTAAAAAGGCGTTCTCAACTTGCTGGATAGGTTTTACATCACAGTATCCCCACAAC
This sequence comes from Triturus cristatus, assembly GCF_964204655.1. Taxonomy (NCBI): domain Eukaryota; kingdom Metazoa; phylum Chordata; class Amphibia; order Caudata; family Salamandridae; genus Triturus; species Triturus cristatus. The sequence continues at coordinate 70,855,531 of NC_140584.1, read as the reverse complement.
GCTGCACCATATATGGCCGTGCTGACACATTTAGCTCGATAAATGTGCAGCATCTCAACTGGGGGTCATCTTCTTAATTTCTTCGCAAAATTAACCAGAGCTGCCGTGGTTTTCATAAAAATAAATTTTCTTGTTTTGACAACCTGGCACCATGATCCCTTGTGGTCGAATAATATGCCTAAGTAGGGGTATATGGTAGTAGTTTCCACCTTTTTACTTTCGATAAACCTGTCCCTACGTTTTGCACTGCCTTTACCGCATTTCATTATAAAGGTTTTTGAGGTGTTCACTCTCAAACCCAGGTTTTTCATGTACTCAGTATAGTTAACGAGTGCCCATTGGAGACCCAGTTGTGTTTGGGCCATTAGTACTGCGTCGTCTGCGTAGAGAAGGGCAGTTATAGGGTGGTTATTTATTTGTGGCAAGTCCTGGCACTTCTCTACCATGATTTGCCCCAAACCATTAGTGTAGAGTGTGAATAGAAAAGGTGCCAGGACACAGCCCTATCTAACCCCCTCTCCACATTGAACAGTGCAGTACATTTGTCCTTGGCTCCATACCGAATCCTAGCTTTCGCGTTAGTATACAGCTGCATCAGAAAGTGTATTAGTGGGGCTCCCACCCCCATTTTGGCTAGAATTATCCATATTTTACCATGAACTACACAGTTGAAGGCTGCCGTAAGGTCCACGAAAGCCAAATATAATATTCCCTTTTTAAAAGCATGTACTTTCCTAGTAATATATGAATTCCTTGTTCACTGTGCCCAAGCCGTCGCGGAATCCAAACTGTAAGTCTGATAAAACATTATTGTCTTCCGCCCAATTCTTGAGCAGGTTGAGCACTATTCGCCCAGCCACCTTGACCAAGGAGTCCACCAGCGATATAGGTCGGTAACATGCTGGGTTCTGTCGGTCACCTTTTTTGTATATTGGGACCACGATTGATTCCGACCTGGTCTTTATGAATCCAGTTGAACAGCACGCTGCCAAGACCTGCGTTAGGAGTGGGCCCCATAAATCTAGATTAGATTTAAAGAGATCTATTGCTACTCCATCCGGGTCGGGTACCTTTCCTCCTTTGCCAGCTGTTATAGCACGGTTTACCTCATCTAGGGTAAAAACTAGGGCTATGGTGTAGGTTACCGGGGGGATTGTTCCCTGTGACATTAAGGAGGCGTCCGTGCTGCTTGCCACCAGTTCTTTTCTATACATGTTTGAAAAATACCCCACCCATTGCCCTTCGTCTATAGCGATCTCTATAGTATGTGTGTCTTGGGATGAAGGGAAAGGAGCTTTTGCTGCACACCAAAATACTGTACTATCTCTGTTCAGGATGGCTTCATGTAAGTTGGCCCAAGCTTTATCTTTTAATTCACCTTTACAAATTTTCGAAGTATGGTTATATCCCTTCCAGCACTCAATAATTTCGTTTCTGTTCCTTACTGGCTTGTGTAACACGTATTTCAATTTTGAGTAAGCTTTCGTGCATCTGGAGTCGAACCACCCTTGGTTGTTCATGAGCACCTTTTTAGATTCCACCCTTAGTACATTCCTTATTTCACCTGTAATCTCTGAGTAGGATTCAAGAATGCCGACATGTGGTGTAGTCTCATCTAAGCAGGTTAAGAAAGAGTTATAACTGTTTGCCACGACTTTCTTGGTAAACTGGATTGGATCTACCTTATCCCACCGTAGAGAGTAGCCATTAATTTTGTCCACTACTCTCAGCAGCATGTACTAATTTGCACTGAGGTTTACGCACTTTATTGGGGAGGGATACATTCACACTCAGTGGAAAATGGTCACTCATGGCATTCTTGTGTGTTCTGTGGCCTATGAGTCGTGTAGAGTATTTATTGGATAAAATTATGAAATCTTTAATTGTGTTCAAGCCATTCCCGTTAAACGTCTGAGTAAACGGGATTTGTGGGGAACATAGATCATTAGCAAAACCTAAATCAAATACAAATAAGATCTCATTTCAATAGTCCCCATAGATTGAGTGAGGAAAATAGGAACAAATATTATTGTGGTCATCTAATAAATCCACAAGTTCCATTTCCACTTAATGATCACAATGCGGCGTTAAAATACCCGCCCCATCCAAAGAGAACATCTTCTACATTTTCATTCTGTAGCTCATTCAAATCATTCATTATTTTTTTCAAAATTACCACCCTATGGTCCTTCGGGGCGTTGTTATAGAAATATATCAGTACAATACAGTGTTGTTTGTCTGCGTACATGACCATGATTTGATAATATGTCTCTATTCTTATCAGAGATATTTTGAATGCATTCACCATATTTGACACGTATATAGTAAGATCACCTTTGGGCCTATAATGTACAGACCGAACTGCCGCACTGTGAAAGGTCTTAAAGCCGTTGATAAAAGTTGCGTCCACCACCCAGGTTTCTTGCAAACAAAATATGTTAAATTTCCCAACAAATTCAGAGGGGATTTGTCCACTTGGATCGTAGCCCTGCAATGTTCCAAAATAATATAGAGATATTAATCGCCTTGTCAATGCTTTCAGTTGCTCTCTCAGTTAATTCAGTAGTAGGCAAGAATACCTGATGTCTCGAGCCCGTGTCTCGAATAGGTCCTGCTTCCCTCCAATAAAAAGGAGTGTCAGATCTGGTGGGAATGATTTCTGCTGGACTATCTCTGCCATCCATTGACTGATCGTTATGATGAATTATTCTTCCCTCTGACCTGTTGGCTTCGCCTAAACCCTCTTGGCTACTGGGCTTGATTTTGTGGTTGACCTGCCACTCCATTACCTGGGAATTATTCAATCTTGCTTCAATCTGGGCGACTCTTTCAGCTAGTGGGGCCAGTGAGTTTCTTAGGAAAGTATCTAGTTTTTCCACTAGTGAAGTAAGAGTCCCAAGTTCGTTAGAGGCTTAGCCTTAACCCTGCTTCCTACGTCAAGTGAGGCTGTTGTTTTAACACCTGTGGTCAATTTTTTATGAGATTTTAGTGGCAAGCCCCTAATTTCCCTATTAATTTTTTCACTTCCAGCAGCGCCCGCTTTTAACTTACTCACATCTGTCGGGTTCCTTGGGCGTTTCAATGGGGGCTGTGTGTCAGGTTCCTGATCACTAAGTGTTATATGATCTGTAACGTTTTATATGCAGCCATTCTGGGATGGTATATCCCTTGGGGGGCCAGAAGGAGAACCAGCCAATACAAATGGTAACTCATTGGGTTCCACTAATTCCCCCAATTTTTCTGAGTTCAATGTCTTTTCAACAGTGGAAATCTGCTTCTCAATGGCCCCCATTGCCCCTGTAAGATAGTTCATGAGCTTTAGGTGTGATTTCCCGTCCGCCTTTGTTGAGGGTTGAGGCTGATTAGTAGAAGCCTTTCTCTTCCCCATCGTGTAATAACAAGTGTTCAAAACAATGTCCACCAGTATAAATTCAAAGTAGTGGGGTGTGAGGAGATTATGTGTTGTAATAAGCTACATTATACGAAAGTCAAGAAGGAGATAAAAATTGGACAATGTGAGGTGCGGTGCTTTCCCGCCCCAGAGAGAGTCAAACTTTGCTTGCGCAGTGGCGCTATAACAGCTAACGTTGGACAATTATTGGAGATTAAAGGGATACACCCCACAAACAAATCCTGTAAGTCCTCACTCATCTCTGCTTTGCGCAGCCTTTATGCTACAGTCCCTCGAATGTCTCTATTACCGCATTCTCTTAGAATCAGTCAAGCAAGATCTGTAAGAGAGCTGGGTACCACGAACCAAGAGAGGGGGCCAAGTCCACCCTCCGCCGGACTCTGACGGGCCAAGAAGGGCCTGTCTTGGCCCAGTCTTCGCCTGGGCCGAGCCCAAGCATGCCCTGTGCACATCCCGTGCTGCGGGACACCTCTGCTGATGAAATAGTGCTCCTGCACTGATCCCGCCTTTCACCAGGGCTCGGGCAAAAAGTGCTACGTGCTGCCAAAGTTACACGGAGGGTCCCGCGCTGCAGGACGACTCTGCCAATGAAATAGCACTCCTGCGCTGATCCAGTCTTTCACCAGGGCTTGAGCAAAAAGTGCTGTATGCTGCCAAAGTTACGCTGAGGGTCCCGCGCTGCAGGACGCCTCTGCCGATGAACTAGCACTCCTGCACTGACCCCGCCTTTCACCAGGGCTCGGGCAAAAGTGCTGCGTGCTGCCAAAGTTACACTGAGGGTACAGGGCGCACTCAACCATAAATGGAATGGGAGTTCTTAGATAAAGCAAAACTGGATAAGCAGGGATCCAGATGAGTGATATGTTAAAAATGCCTCAAGGTATACCCAAATGCTATGCTTTATTCAGAGGGTACCTGTGTTATGGATAAAAAAATTGAATTTGTTGGGTTTTACTGAATTCAATCATTCAGTTTTACCCCTGTTACTGTTTCAGCCCTCTCAAGGAGCCCACGTGGGTCTGGGGCCTTTGTCAGAGCTATATTTAGTGTATTCCTGCTTCTTTATTGTGCACGCACACCATGCACATTCGTGAGGCCTAAGGCTCTCAACTGTCTTGGTTTTGTCTTCAGTGGATTTTCTAAGAAAAGATAGAGATAGAGAGACCAATATTACTTATCTCACCCATCCTGACTTCTTATTTGTGTCTCATACATTCTTAATGTTGGACCGTGTTACAGTATTTTTATACATATCTTAGATTGGTGATTGTTAGAAATGAGGGGGCTCTGGTTGACGCAGGTGTGAACCCACAACAAGCAGGGACCCTTTACTTCTTCTCAGGGCGAAGGATGACTCCCCAGAATAACCCCTGCTCACCCTCTAGGTGCGTGGCGCGAGCAGTCTAGGCTAAGTCTCAGGCGTACACGGTTAAGCAAATGCAATTACACATACAGTAACCCCTTGTATGCACCACAAACGGACACCAATCAGGAAGTATATAAAAATAAGCTTTTATGTAGATTCAGCAGATTCAAATACAAGGCCCAGTAACGTTGAACTGATGGGGCCACAATTCTTGGAAATACGGTAAAGTTCTCTTTGTTACGGAAAGTTCTTTAGGCGGGCACAAGGTAACGGTAGGCCTCAGCGCACTTCGTGCTGAGGCGGCGACCGGGAAGCACACGGCAGATGACAGGGAAATCAGAACACGGACCCTGGATCCGATGCGAGCTCGCGGTCGAGTTCGTAAGTACAGTACCTTGTTTCTTGACGCAAAGGCGGGTGCGGGATTTCAGCGGCTCTTCGACAGAAGGGCGAGGCGGCGTCCGGGGCTCCCACACTTCACGATGGGGGTCTGATCTTCAGGCTCACGGCAAGAGCGGGGTGTTGCAGGTGGCGGGCGAACAAAGCGGGGCAGCCGGGCACGCAGATACGTCCGGGCCGTCCGAGGCTTGGAGATGCTCACAAACGCCGATTCCGGCGGGAGGGTGAAGGTGCACAGCGAGCCTCCGAGCGAGGTGACAGGGGCAGCCCAGCACAGCGTAGGGGGAGCGGCTCCGATCGAGCGAGGCTCTTCCCAAGGCGGGGGCGGCTAAGCCGTCCTGGTCACGGCTCAAGGAGGGACTGGGGCACGAGGGTCACAGCTCCGGCGAGGGAAAGGACACCACAGTCCAGCGGCAGGCGAGTGAAGATCAGGTAGAGCCCAATGGTCCTGGGGCTCAGTTCAGGGGGCAAGCTCAGTTCCAAGCCCTTGGAGATCGTTTTGGAAAAGCACAAATCTTGAAAGTAAAAGTAAAGTAAAAGTCTTCAGCAACAGTTTCTCTTCTCCCCTTTGGCAGCAAGGTCACCACTGCAGGCCAATCCCCCAGGACAGGGACAGTCTTCCTCCTACAGCTTTCCCGGTGCCTCCTCCTCAGGCAGAGATTCTTCTTGGTCAAAAAGCGGATCTAGTTTCTTAGGAGCAGGGCTCCTCCATTTATACAGCATATCTTTTGTTCTCCCAGGCCAGGGGGGCCCTTGCCTAGTTCAGTCCGGTTTTGGAGCACTTTGTTTACGCGATGCAGGCTTCTTCTTTCAGAGTGCAGGGCAGAGTCCTCAGACGCTCCACAGGGGGCGGAGCCGGCATTGAGGTGGCAGAGCACTGTCCTATTCAGAGCCTAGGAGCACTCCTCCCACCCATCTACCTGTCGATCGTCCTACTCACCACCAGGCTACCTAGCCCTGCCCATCTGGGTTCCCCCAGCCCTGTCACTCACACCAGCCAGACATCAGATACACATCACGCAGAGGCGGCTGAAATGTTTAGGCAAGCAAAGGCCAGCTTTCTAAAAGCGGCATTTGCAAACCCGGAATATTAAAATAAACCTTGCGAAAAGATGTACCTTATTATTCCGAGTTCAGGCATACTAAACTCGATCTTCTACCATGTTCCCTGGGTCGGTTAGGATCATAGGGTGTAATAATCCAGGCCGCCCATACTGGCCTATGAGAACAGGGTAGCCTTGCAGTAGTGAACAACAAGATGGCGGTCATTCACTACTAGGACATGCCACGCATCTAGGCTTGTCCTACCTTACGCTCACAACGCACCCTGCCCGTGGGCCTACCAGAGGGGTGACTAATATGCAGCTAAGGGAAGGTTTCAGGGACCGGCAAGTGTGGGCACTTGCCAGTCAGCATGTCAGTACCAGACTGCACGCAGGTTCTGCGATGGCAGACCTTAGACCTATTTTACCGGCCGCTTCTGTGGGTGGCACAACCCGTGCTGCAAGCCCACCAGCGGTGTTTGCCTTTACATGCCCTGGCGCTCCTGGCGCACTTTACTGGGGTCTGACAGTAAATCAAACAATCCAATCATGGAATCCAACCAACATAGACAATTTACATAGGGAGCACTTGCACCGCGACACTGGTTGGCAGTGGCACAGCGCGCTGAGCGGCCAACACCATAAAAACACATGAGGTACAGCGACAAAAAGAGGAAGGGAGACTCACGCCAAGGTGCCAGGTCTAACACGTGTCCCCTCCAGCTGAAAAGTGGGGAGAACTACCCTACCCCTGGGAGTTCCTCATCACTAAGGCGGAAAAATCTTGACAGACCGTCAGCATTGGCGTGATCTGTACCAGGGCGATGTTCCACCGTGAAATCCATACCCTGTAGGGAAATGGACCACCTCAACAGCTTTGGATTCTCACCCCTCATATGCATCAACCATCTGAGGGGCCTGTGGTCCGTCTGAACCCGGAAGTGAGACCCAAACAGGTAGGGTCTTAGCTTCTTCAGCGCCCAGACCACAGCAAATGCCTCACGCTCAATAGCACTCCACCTCTGTTCCCGTGGAAGTAACCTCCTGCTAAGAAAGGCTACGGGTTGATCTAGGCCCTCCTCATTAATCTGTGAAAGAACAGCCCCCACACCATGCTCTGAAGCGTCTGTCTGAACGATAAACTCTTTGGAGAAGTTGGGAGCCAAGAGCACGGGCGCCGTGCACATAGCAGTTTTCAAGGCCTCAAAAGCTTTCTGACAGGTGTCAGTCCAAATCACTTTCCTGGGCTGCTTCTTCGAAGTCAGCGCTGTCAAGGGGGCAACCATGTTGCCATACCCCTTGACAAACCTCCTGTAGTACCCGGTGAGACCTAGGAAGGCTCTCACCTCCGTCTGGGTTTTGGGCGCCTCCCAATTCAGGATGGTTTCTATCTTGGGCTGAAGGGGTGCCACCTGGCCACTCCCAACTTGGTGTCCCAAGTACACCACGGAACCCTGCCCGATCTGGCACTTACTCGCCTTGATCGTGAGGCCTGCCTTGCGCAGCGCCATCAACACTTCCCAGAGGTGACGCAAGTGTTCCTCCCAAGTGGAGCTGAACACTGCGATGTCATCCAGGTAGGCTGCACTGAACGAATCCAGCCCAGCCAACACCTGGTTGACCAATCTCTGGAAGGTGGCAGAGGCATTCTTCATCCCAAAGGGCATAACCCGGAACTGGTAGTGCCCATCTGGGGTGGAAAATGCTGACCTCTCTTTGGCCCCCTCGGTCAAGGCGATCTGCCAATACCCAGACGTTAAATCAAACGTGCTGAGGTAGTTGGCAGCCCCTAGCCAATCGATGAGCTCATCAGCTCTGGGGATGGGGTGTGCGTCAGTCCTAGTGACTGAATTGAGTCCTCTGTAGTCCACACAGAACCGGAGTTCGGGTGTGGCTCCCGGCGCTGCAGCCTTTGGGACCAAGACCACGGGGCTGGCCCAAGGACTGCTGGAAGACTCAATTACCCCGAGGGCAAACATCTTGGAGACCTCCTCCTTGATGCATGTCCTCACCCTGTCAGTCACCCTGTAGGCCTTGTGCCGCACAGGTGGACTATCCCCAGTGTCCACATCATGGACGCACCAATCAGTGACACCAGGGACCAGGGAAAACAGATCAGAAAATTGTCCCAGCAACTGGCGACAATCATTCTGTTGCTCAGGGGTCAGGGCGGAAGAGAGGATGACACCATCCACTGACCCATCCTGCTCCTTGGCTGACAGGAGGTCAGGAAGAGGTTCGGTCTCCTCTTCCATCCCAGCATCTGTTGCCAAGAGCATGCCCACTTGGGACCTCTCCAAGTGGGGCTTGAGACGGTTGACATGCAGGACCCTTAAGGGGTTCCTAGGAGACTTCAGGTCCACCACGTAGGTAACAGGACTCTTGCGCTCCACCACCTCAAAGGGACCGGTCCACTTATCCTGGAGCGCACACGGCTCCACGGGGGCCAAGACCCATACTTTCTGTCCAGGCTGAAGCTCTACCAGAGTGGCATTCTGGTCGTACCACCGCTTCATCTCCTCCTGGCTGGCTTCCAGATTTGCCTCAGCAAGTTGCCTGAATCGCCTAGTCTGATTCCTGAAGGCCAGCATGTAACTATATACATTCTGGGGAGGTTTCCTGGGAGATTGCTCCCAGCCTTCCTTGACCAGACTTAGAGGTCCTCTGACTGGGTGACCATACAGAAGCTCAAAGGGACTGAACCCCAGAGACTTCTGTGGCACCTCACGGTAAGCGAAGAGAAGGCATGGTAAGAGGACGTCCCACTTACGCCTCATGGGTCCTTCTAGGCCCATTATCATGCCTTTGAGGGTTCGGTTGAATCTCTCAACCAACCCGTTTCCTTGGGGGTGGTAAGGTGTGGTGAACTTGTAGGTTACACCACACTCTTGCCAAAGAGATTTCATGTACTTGGACATGAAATTGGTACCTCGGTCAGACATCACCTCTAGAGGGAATCCCACTCGGGAGAAAATTCCCATCAGTGCACGTCCCACCACGGGGGCCGTCACTGTCCTCAGAGGAATGGCTTCCGGGTACCGGGTGGCATGGTCCACCAGGACCAGGATGAACCTATTGCCCATCGCTGTCCTGGGGTCCAGTGGCCCGACAATGTCAATCCCCACTCGCTGGAATGGGGTACCGACCACAGGGAATGGCTGGAGTGAAGCCTTCTGCTTCCTTCCACTCTTTCCACTTGCCTGGCAAGTCTGGCATGTCCTGCAGTGAGTATCTGAACTCCTGCGCATTTGAGGCCAATAAAAGTGGGTGACAAGCCTTTCAAAGGTCTTGTCCTGCCCCAAATGCCCTGCCAATGGCACATCATGAGCCAGCCCCAGTAGGAAGGCTCTGAAGTACTGGGGTACCACCAGCGCACGGGCTGACCCAGGCTCAGCAACCTTAGGCTCTGTATATAGGAGGTCGTTCTCCCAGTAAACGAAATGTGATCCTGACTGATCACCTGCGGCCTGGTCTACAGCCTGCTGCCGCATACCCACGAGAGAAGGGCACTCCTTCTGTGCCTTGCAAAAGTCCTCCCTGGTGGGACCCCCTTCCTGCTGCCAATGGGTCAGCTCCGGTAGGTCTCCCAGTTCAGCGATCTGCTCCCCTGTAGGCTCCAGGGCATCCCCCTCAAGGTCTGCTTCCTCCTGGACCGTGGGAACTTCAGGGGCCGGCTTCACGCGCCCCTTGCTCCTTCTGTCTGAGGCCGGTTCCTGTGCCTCCCTCTCAGGCTCCAGGACCTCTTGAGTACCTCTACTGGCTGCCATGGACCATGTGGTGACACACACCCAATCCGGCATACCCAACATCTCCAGGTGAGCACTCCGCTCCACCTTAGCCCAAGGTGAGCTCTCCAAATCGTTCCCTAACAAACAGTCTACAGGCATGGCGGGCCTCACAGCTACCTGAAGAGTACCAGAGACCCCCCCCACTCAAAGGGAACCTGAGCCACCTTGCAGTGTCTCTCTGTGTTGTCAGCGGCAACAACGGGGTAGAATGCATTGGGGACCACCTGCTCTTGAGACACCAGGTGACACCTGACAGCTGTCACACTGGCTCCTGTATCTCTAAGAGCTTCCACCCTATGGCCATTTATGGTCACCCACTGCCTGTACTTCTTAGTGTTCTCAGGCAGCTGGGTTGGAGGGACCACTTCACGGTCTCCTAGCGAGACCAGGGACATCTCTGCGGGACCCCACCCACCTTGGACATCCCTCTCCTCCCCCAAGGCTACACTAGTCACCTGCCGGGGTGGAGCACCAGTGGGTGCTGGTTTACCAAACAATGGACACTTTACATCAGAGGCAAAATGCCCCAAATTGTTACACCTGTAAAATCTGACGGGCCCCTTCTGAACAGGAGGACCTGTCGGGGCCCCGGTCGGTTTCTGGGGTGGGGGAGGCTGAGAACCCTTCCCTTGGTTCCCTTGGGGACTATTTTGGGGTCCTTTTTGGAACTGCTTCTGTTTACCCCTGTCCCCCCCACTCTTCTGCTGGGGACCCTGCCCACCTTTGGCGGAATCTCCCACGGTACCCTTGTGGACCCTGGTACTGACCCAGCGGTCCGCCTCCTCAGCAAGCTTCCTCGGGTTAGTCAGCCTACTATCGATCAGGTGCTGGCGTAGCTCAGGAAAACAATTACTGGACAAGTGCTCCCATGCCATTAAATAAAGAAGCCCTTGATAATCATTCACCTTACTACCCTTTACCCAACCATCCAGCGCTCTGCAAAAGAAAGTCACATACTCCACATACGTACTATTGGGAATCTTAGTGCAACCCCTAAACCTCTGTCTATATAACTCAGGGGTCAACCCATACCTAGCCATCAATGCTTCCTTCATATGGGCATAAGAATTATGAACATCAGCAGGTAAATCTAACAGTGTGTCCCGCCCTTCACTCAGGAACCGTCCCCACAACCCCGCTCCCCAATCTTTCTCAGGGACCCGGTGGGAAGACATGGCTACCTCGTAGGCTCTGAACCACTGCCCGATGTCGTCATTCTTGAAGAACTCCTTCACTACATCGTTCGGAATATAAACTCTTGGTTCCGCCGGTACTGGCGGTGTGCTGCCACCAGAGGGATTAAGCTCCAAACTTTTTGCTTTCAGCTCCAGCTCCCTCAGCTTCATGTCATGCTCTAATTGTAGTTTCTTTTCTTCCATGGCTAATCTTTGTTTTTCCATATCCATCTGCCCATGAAGTTTTGCCATCTCTACTTCGTGTGCCCGGGTTGCTGCCCTGTCTGCCAACTCTTCTGGCGACAGGCCTCTGCCAAACTCATGGACACTTTCTGGTGGAACCATTTCCACCTGATTCTCTGGTGCCTTTGACTCATACCAGGCCCTCAGCGCCTTCACGAATTGTTCCTTCTTTTTCAATCCAGTTTGGGCAATTCTGAACTTGGAGCAAAAACCTTTCAATTCTTCATTGCTATAATTCCGAAGTGCGCTTTCTTCCCAATCTATATCCTCAAATACAGAGATTATAGAAGCTGCCCTTCCGGCGGGAAGTGAACCAGGCATGGTTCGAACAACGGAGATTCTTGGCAAAACAAAAACAATTGCTAGTCTTGTGGCTGTGTTACTGGTCTGCTCTCACTACGTGGTGATCAGTGATTCACTATACGCAAACCACAAATGCAAATCCGTAAATCCTCAACGCTGCCACCAATGTTAGAAATGAGGGGGCTCTGGTTGACGCAGGTGTGAACCCACAACAAGCAGGGACCCTTTACTTCTTGTCAGGGCGAAGGATGACTCCCCAGAATAACCCCTGCTCACCCTCTAGGTGCGTGGCGCGAGCAGTCTAGGCTAAGTCTCAGGCGTACACGGTTAAGCAAATGCAATTACACATACAGTAACCTCTTGTATGCACCACAAACGGACACCAATCAGGAAGTATATAAAAATAAGCTTTTATGTAGATTCAGCAGATTCAAATACAAGGCCCAGTAACGTTGAACTGATGGGGCCACAATTCTTGGAAATACGGTAAAGTTCTCTTTGTTACGGAAAGTTCTTTAGGCGGGCACAAGGTAACGGTAGGCCTCAGCGCACTTCGTGCTGAGGCGGCGACCGGGAAGCACACGGCAGATGACAGGGAAATCAGAACACGGACCCTGGATCCGATGCGAGCTCGCGGTCGAGTTCGTAAGTACAGTACCTTGTTTCTTGACGCAAAGGCGGGTGCGGGATTTCAGCGGCTCTTCGACAGAAGGGCGAGGCGGCGTCCGGGGCTCCCACACTTCACGATGGGGGTCTGATCTTCAGGCTCACGGCAAGAGCGGGGTGTTGCAGGTGGCGGGCGAACAAAGCGGGGCAGCCGGGCACGCAGATACGTCCGGGCCGTCCGAGGCTTGGAGATGCTCACAAACGCCGATTCCGGCGGGAGGGTGAAGGTGCACAGCGAGCCTCCAACGAGCGAGGTGACAGGGGCAGCCCAGCACAGAGTAGCGGGAGCGGCTCCGATCGAGCGAGGCTCTTCCCAAGGCGGGGGCGGCTAAGCCGTCCTGGTCACGGCTCAAGGAGGGACTGGGGCACGAGGGTCACAGCTCCGGCGAGGGAAAGGACACCACCGTCCAGCGGCAGGCGAGTGAAGATCAGGTAGAGCCCAATGGTCCTGGGGCTCAGTTCAGGGGGCAAGCTCAGTTCCAAGCCCTTGGAGATCGTTTTGGAAAAGCACAAATCTTGAAAGTAAAAGTAAAGTAAAAGTCTTCAGCAACAGTTTCTCTTCTCCCCTTTGGCAGCAAGGTCACCACTGCAGGCCAATCCCCCAGGACAGGGACAGTCTTCCTCCTACAGCTTTCCCGGTGCCTCCTCCTCAGGCAGAGATTCTTCTTGGTCAAAAAGCGGATCTAGTTTCTTAGGAGCAGGGCTCCTCCATTTATACAGCAAATCTTTTGTTCTCCCAGGCCAGGGGGGCCCTTGCCTAGTTCAGTCCGGTTTTGGAGCACTTTGTTTACGCGATGCAGGCTTCTTCTTTCAGAGTGCAGGGCAGAGTCCTCAGACGCTCCACAGGGGGCGGAGCCGGCATTGAGGTGGCAGAGCACTGTCCTATTCAGAGCCTAGGTGCACTCCTCCCACCCATCTACCTGTCGATCGTCCTATTCACCACCAGGCTACCTAGCCCTGCCCATCTGGGTTCCCCCAGCCCTGTCACTCACACCAGCCAGACATCAGATACACATCACGCAGAGGCGGCTGAAATGTTTAGGCAAGCAAAGGCCAGCTTTCTAAAAGCGGCATTTGCAAACCCGGAATATTAAAATAAACCTTGCGAAAAGATGTACCTTATTATTCCGAGTTCAGGCATACTAAACTCGATCTTCTACCATGTTCCCTGGGTCGGTTAGGATCATAGGGTGTAATAATCCAGGCCGCCCATACTGGCCTATGAGAACAGGGTAGCCTTGCAGTAGTGAACAACAAGATGGCGGTCATTCACTACTAGGACATGCCACGCATCTAGGCTTGTCCTACCTTACGCTCACAACGCACCCTGCCCGTGGGCCTACCAGAGGGGTGACTAATATGCAGCTAAGGGAAGGTTTCAGGGACCGGCAAGTGTGGGCACTTGCCAGTCAGCATGTCAGTACCAGACTGCACGCAGGTTCTGCGATGGCAGACCTTAGACCTATTTTACCGGCCGCTTCTGTGGGTGGCACAACCCGTGCTGCAAGCCCACCAGCGGTGTTTGCCTTTACATGCCCTGGCGCTCCTGGCGCACTTTACTGGGGTCTGACAGTAAATCAAACAATCCAATCATGGAATCCAACCAACATAGACAATTTACATAGGGAGCACTTGCACCGCGACACTGGTTGGCAGTGGCACAGCGCGCTGAGCGGCCAACACCATAAAAACACATGAAGTACAGCGACAAAAAGAGGAAGGGAGACTCACGCCAAGGTGCCAGGTCTAACAGTGATTTACTATCTTGCAACAATCTTCCCTGTGAATCTCTCTTTAAAATCAGTGAAATTGAGTGATCCCGTGACTATTTTCGTTGATGTGGTTTGTGATCCAATTCTATGCATCTATGTGCTCTGATTGGTGGTGAACTGTATGATAGGTCCAGATTCATTCTTAAGGGTGGTGGTTTGTCTGTGCTGTTCATGTTCTATCATTCCTCTCTGGATCACCTCCATGTTGTGTCAATAATACTTAGACACACTAGTGCATGGGTACTCACAAACTTTCTCTCGGGGGGCAAATTTACAGTGGGGTTTGTGGCTGAGGGCCGCACCGGTGGGGGCGGGGTCAGTGGAGGAGGGGGATAGGGCTAGAGCAAAAAAACACTGTGACTATAAGGTGGAACACAGGCCCATGCAGTGGACGCCTTCGTCCACTGAACCACCAAACCCGGCATACACACATCTTTCTCTCTCTCTCTATGTCTCCCTCCCTTTCTCTCTCTCTCTATGTCTCCCTCCCTCTCTCTATCTCTCCCTCCATCCCTCTCCGCCCCTCTCTCTATCTCTCCCTCTCTCTGCCTCTCTCTCCCTCTCTCTGTCTCCCTCCCTCTCTCTGTGTCTCTCTCCCTCTTTCTCCCTCCCTCTATCTCTCTCCCTCCCTCTCTCTCCCTCTCTCTCTCTCCCTCCCTCGCTCTCCCTCCATCTCTCTCCCTCTGTCTCCCTCCCTCTCTCTCCCTCTGTCTCCCTCCCTCTCTCTCCCTCTGTCTGTCTCCCTCTGTCTGTTTCCCTCCCCGGTCTGTTTCCCTCCCTCTGTCTGTCTCCCCCCTCTGTCTGTCTCCCCCTCTGTCTTTCGCCCTCTGTCTGTCGGCCTCCATCTCCCTCCCTCTGTCTCTCTCCCTCGGTCTTCCTCCCTCTGTCTCTCTCTCCCTCTGTCTGTCTCCCTCCCTCTCAGTCTCCCTCTCTCTCTCTCTCTCTGTCTCCCTCTTTCTCTGGCTCCTTCCCTCTGCCTCCCTCCTTCTGTCTCCCTCCCTCTGTCTCCCTCTCTCTCTCTCTCCCTTGGTCTGTCTCCCTCTGTCTGTCTCCCTCTGTCTATCTCTCTCTGTCTCCCTCCCTCTGTCTCTTTCTCCCCCCTCTGTCTCCCCCGGACTCCCTCCTTCTGTCTACGTATGTCTCCCTCTGTCTGTCTCCCTCTGTCTGTCTCCCTCTGTCCATCTCCCTCTGTCTCCCTCTGTCTCTCTACCTCTGTCTCCCTACCTCTGTCACCCTCCCTGTTGCCCTCCCTCTGTCACCCTTTGCCTCCCTCCCTCTCTCTCCCCCTCTGTCTGTCTTCCTCTGTCTGTCTCCCTCTCTCTCTGTTTCCCTCTGTCTCCCTCTGTCTGTCTCCCTCCCTCTGGCTTCCTCCCTCTGGCTCCCTCTGTCGCCCTCTGTCTGTTGCCTTCTGTCTCCCTCTCTCTGTCTCCCTCCCTCTCCCTCTGTCTCCCCCTCTGTCTCCCTCCCTCTCTCCCTCTGTCTCCCTCTGTCTGTCTCCCTCCCTCTCTGTCTCCCTCTCTCTCTCTCTGTCTCCCTCTTTCTCTGTCTCCCTCTGTCTCCTTCCCTCTGTCTCCCTCCTTCTGTCTCCCTCCCTCTGTCTCTGTCTCTCTCTCTCTCGGTCTGTCTCCCTCTGTCTGTCTCCCTGTGTCTATCTCCCTCTGTCTCCCTCTCTCTGTCTCCCTCTCTCTCTGTCTCCCTCTCTCTCCGTCTCCCTCCCTCTCTGTCTCCCTCTCTGCCTCCCTCCCTCTGTCTCCCTCTCCCTCCCTCTGTCTCCCCCGGACTCCCTCCTTCTGTCTCTGTCTGTCTCCCTCTGTTTGTCTCCCTCTGTCTGTCTCCCTCTGTCTGTCTCCCTCTATCTGTCTCCTGCTATCTGTCTCCCTTCATCTGTCTCCCTTCATCTGTCTCCCTCCCTCTGTCTCCCTACCTCTGTCGCCCTCCCTGTCGCCCTCCCTCTGTCTCCCTCCCTCTGTCTCCCTCCCTCTGTCTCCCCCTCTGTCTGTCTCCCTCTCTCTCTGTTTCCCTCTGTCTGTCTCCCTCCCTCTGCCTCCCTCCCTCTGCCTCCCTCCCTCTGTCTCCCTCCCTCTGCCTCCCTCCCTCTGTCTTCCTCTGTCTCCCTGTCTCTGTCTCCCTCCCTCTGTCGCCCTCTGTCTCCCCCTCTGTCTCCCTCTACCTGTCTCCCTCTCCCTCTCTCTCTGTCTCCCTCTCTCTCTGTCTCCCTCCCTCTGTCACCTCACCCCAGCTTCCCGGGCACACACACAGCCACACGAGTACTTCACAGGTCTTTAAAACTTTAAACGACCATTTACTTGTTAATGAGGCTTTGACCAGTTACTCGTTAATGAGGCTTTGTAGTGAATCGCCCGGCCCACAGAGCAGAGTGTCTCGGAGTCCGCGCTGCTGCGGCAGTGTTTGCCGACATTTTTTAATGAAAAAAAAAAAACACAGGTACAATGTCTGCAAGGTCCGTGGGCCGCACAAGAAGGCTTGCCGGGCCGCTGGCTGCCCGCGGGCCGTACTATGAATACCCGTGCACTAGTGCTTACCCACTGGTATTACTTTTCAAGCGGGATGCGGATCAGGCAGGAGATGCCGTCTTGTAGTCAAACACTTTACGAGAGAAAACACAGGGGTGTTAATATATGGCGTTTTTTTTTCAATTATATGCATATAAGGTGTTTTATATTGGAAGTTTTTTTTAGAGTCCCATTTTATTTATTTCTTGTTGATAAACTTAGTGTCTTTCATATTAGTAATCTGCTCCAAAGCTCTCAGATGGTAATATTACAGCAATTCTCCCTGCTCGCTGTTACCCCTTATCATCGCACTTTGACGTGTTTAGAAATCATAGAGAAGCAGAAGTGGTACATATCGCTCTGCCCCCCTATGCGGCAACTATATGTGCTGCTGTTCAAGTGACACATGGGTTTTTTACCCTCATCCTAGGGACTGGCGGTGTACCATAAGAACAACCAGAGCACAAGTCCTAAAAAAAGAAGTGGGGGGACGCTGACGTCACGACAGGAAGTGACATCACAAAAGGTGGCTTGCACCATCAGACTCATTGCCTCCCCTCGCTCACCCCTTAGATGCGATTGCATCAGAGAAGCCAGCTCGTGAGCAGAGTTCTGAATGAGCTCTGATCTCGCCCCAGAGAGGCCAAAGAGTGAATGTGTGACTCCATTTGCTCCAGTTATCAAACTCCCGGTAAAATAAGTGGGGGGACGCCGTCCACCCACGTGGTACCCAGACTCGAGCCCTGAGAACAACTGCCGTGCCCCCATATATACTCATGTTATCACTCACTTTGTCAATGTTTTCATCGTGCTTTGATATGTTTTTTAAGTTATGGAGAAGCAGGAGAGGTGCATGTCGCTCTTCTCCATGTGCGGCATATATTCGGGCTGCTGGTCAAGTGGCAAGCAGGTTTCTCACTCTCATAATAGGGATCGGCCGTGTTCCCTCACATGTACTCATTCCATCAATTACTTCGTCAAAGATTCCAGCACCACGGGATTACCTCGGTGACTCCGCTGAGACCGCCGCTGAGTGCTGGGTTTGGCGCTGTGGGTCTGTTCATAAAGCGCTGTCGCACTGCTTGTTGCTGCGTCATTTGGCCACGTCTGTGTTTTCCCACTGAATGTTGGGAGATAGAGTTCCGTACTCGGAAAGAATGGGGTTACGAGTACGAAACTTCGGTTTTTACTATTTTGGCCATTCCCGTTCGATGTGTGAAAACCCCAATAGTGTCTTTTTAAATATTCATTTTCAAAATCGTGTTATTATTTTCACTTGTTAGGTTTGGTTTCGTGTTCCCCAATTGGAGGTATCTTGTGGAACCTTGTTCGTGGTTAATAAAGTTTTGTTCATGGACAAAAAAACATTTAAAGTGAATATTGATGGTTTTGAGACATTTAGTAAATGTGTCAAGAAGACCATGCCTTCCCTCTCCAGTTAACCATGTTGTTAGGGAATCGTATTCATTTCTAACCCCCTAGATATATGTATTTCGATTTACAACCGACCCCTAGTACAGCTGCTAGGTTGTTTGATATTACTTAATGTATCTTTATTGGTGTGATTCCTGTGTACTCGTAGCTAGAGGACTGGACCAATAGTGTATGTGTGTTTTTCGGTTAATACAACCTCTTAGACACTATGCATATGATAGATGATATTTCTGTTTTTTATTGTATATGCTTTCTTAATAGGATTTTTATACCAAGGTGGTCCATGGTTTTGCGTCCCCTAGTAGTGCTAGATAGGCGGTAAATCCATCTTTGTTCTAGCTTTAGTAGTTGTTTATCATTTATGCTCATAGGTAATTTCTCAATCACGGTCCATGTGAAATTGTTCTCTGTTTGGCCCGACATTTGGAAATGGCGCATCACTTTTGTGATATTTTTTTTTCACACTAAAATGTGCTTTGGTGTTCGTTGATACGTGATTTCATTTTACGTGTGGTCATGCCTATATATCTTAATTGGCATTTGCATGTGATGACATGTACGACATTGCTGCTATTACAATTAGTATGTTTTTTAAGTACTACTTGAAATAGAGAAAACAAGGCACATATCCCTGGCTGATGTTGCATCAGGTGTTCCAGCGAGGTCATTGACACCGCATCAAATGTCTTATCGATGTCATTGTCTGAGTGGCTTGACACTTTCACAGCATCTTGGAAAGATAAGGTCAGACGAGATGTGCTTCAAAGGCAGACATGTCAATGATTCTGCAAAAATACATAAAATGAAGTGTCTGCCTGCTAAAGATGGAGTCTTGCCTTATAGACATTATGTCACCAGAACTCAAAGCTTCTCCAATGTTGTTAGCTTTTATCAGTTGTCTTGTACATATCTGGGTACACTCAGCTATGCCATTGAAACAGATTCCCACAACAAGATTTAACTTTTCAAATGGCATACCCCTGGATTGAGCCACTTCACTGAGTCTGGAAATATTGGAAAGTCTCAACAAATATGGGTGAATCTAGGGGTAATTGACAATTGTAGGAGGATTGGATACCACAGTTTCCATTACCTGCCTGGTGCAACTAAGAGTATTTCTGTATGAACCACCCGGATTTTCCTCAGTATTGATGGTATTAACTGGTATAGTAGAAAGGTGTAGAGTAGAATCGGGACAAGGAATTGAAAAGGCAGCCATCGCCTAAGCTTTCTCAGACAGGTGTAGACTGCAGAATGATTGAAGAAGAGTGTTTGCCTCCGTGGGGAAAAGGTCTAACCACGGGAAGCTGAATCACGCCACAATCCTCTGAAAAAGATATGGGCACAGACTGATACTCACTAAGGAGGTCCACCGGCAGCTCAGTAAGTCTGCAAGCCCGTCTCCTGAAAGATATGCTCCTGACAAAAGATAGAAGATTTTGCGCTGCCCACAAACCAATCTTCTGAGAAAGGAGGTAGAGATGGCATGGCCCCATTCCCCCCTGTTGGTTTACATAAGATCTGAAAACTTGATTGTTGGGTTGAATGCAAAACGCTTAGTGGAGAAATACAGGGTCAAAATCATTGAGAGCCTTGAACTCTGCCACTAACTCTCTCTAATTGGATAACTTAATCCCCTCCAAGATTTACCACTGTCCCTGTGCTTTTAGAGCTTTGAACACTGCACCCCAACCAATCTTGCTGGCATCTGTTGGTAACGTCAGAGTGGAATGGCACTTGAAATTAAACCCCCTGTCTAGATTTAACAGAATCAGCCTCCAGAGCAGACTGTCCCAGATTTCGCGTGTAACAGGTATGAAAGTACTGTAGTTCTTTGAAACTGGGTTCCAGAATTACAACCAATAGTGAACTAGTGAGTTAAGATGAAGTTATATCCAGGGAATAATGGCCAGTGTAGATGCCATCTCCCCCTGACTCCTCAGTCAATCTCTTGTAGATGCTTGCTTTTTGAAGAGAAATGATATCTGTTGTGCTGTCAATTTCAACTTCCTTTCCTCCGTGAGGAATACGTGTCCCATGTCGGCATGGAAGACTGGTCCAATAAGCTGCAGCATTTGTGATGTTATCAGGTGAGTTTACCTTTTGGGAGGTGTCGGTCTTCTATAACCTTATCCAAATGTGTCTGTGGGCTGCAATGGAGGCTTCTGCCTCCGCTGCAGATACGCACAAATTAGCAAAGGAAATTTTTGACAAGGAGCGGACTTGTTGTTCCATAAGTGACAGCATTGATGAGTAGACCTCTCACTTATTCAGTTGTTCAATGTGAAAGTCCTTCAAGATTGACAGCACTGTATACATTGTGCACAATGGCATGAACTGAAAAGTTAGATGAAACATATGACCTTTTAACTACAGTATCAATATTTTTGTCCACCGGATCTGCCAGCAATGCTCCTCTGAAATTACCATGTCTTGGGTAGCCAGGCCAGCCATGAGGTTATCCACCTCACCTGTATCTGGAAATTCTGAGAATTTCTCAGAGGTAATGTTTCATCAAAAACCTAAGAAAGGACTGTTTCTCCAAGTCATGCCACTCATGTGTCAGGACACACCGTTACAGCACCATGCAGTGGTAAGAATTATTGTTTGAGACGTTCATGCTACAGAAACAAATCTTCCTCAGCTGAAGTTGGTGATGGTGGATGAAACTCAATGTTGTCCCTGAGGTGTTGCATCACCTCAGCTAAATCAACCCCTGCCCCGAAGCGACCTTTGACACCTTCATCACCAAGGTCAGCTAGACTATCAAACTGAACTGGAGGGCATAGAACTTTCCTTCCTCGGATTGCTACCTTCAAAGCAGTCTCGATCATTCTTTGGAATTCATTGAAAGAACCATGTTTGATGTCCCACCATCTCCATGCCGCCCGAGGAACCTGCCACTTCCAATGCTGCAAACATAGGTCAAGAAAAGGCTTCCTGGATGTAATGTTCTTACCAAGGTAGCCAAATCTAAGCGCTCTCAAGAAGACACAATGCTGTCATCTTAGAAGAGGCTACCAATAGTACCCGTACCATGAATTTAGGGCAGCAAGAGCAGGACCACAAGATTTATTAAAATTTGATAATGTGCATCCCAAATAACTACCCAGCAAACCATAAATCTGGCACACACGGTCCTATTTTCCCCGGAAAATGCTTTGACTACAACCTAAACAGGCATGTAAAGTTCCTAAAGAGGGCCTTGATTAAGTACATAATTAAAAAACGTGTAAAAAACATAATAAAATAAATGTAAATGCAAAAACACATTCACCGAGTTTGAAAGGCATACTTGTCTCGACAGAAGAAACAACACAGGGGGATTTGATGCCATCTTCCATGTTTTAATACATTTTGGCAACTATGGGCACCATGTTTGGTGGATTTTTTTTATTTTAGCTAGGCATTCAGTATCTGTGGGCAGGATCAAACGTCCAACGAGGAAGATGGGCGAGGAGGTGATATGGCTTCCATAAAGTGCACACGAATGGAAAGGAAAACAATCATGACATTTGTTTCTCCAGGTTTTCTTTGCTTTCCGCACAATGTCAATTCTCTTGTGAGACAGCTCAACCTCGTGCCATAAACAAGGTTGTCAAATTTAGACCCACGCACGAGGACCATATGCTGATTGCTGTAACTGACCTCGTCCAATCTCAGACTTCCATGGGCTTAGCCAGAGCCACGAAGACTCAAACAGCACAGTGATAACTAGAAGCTGAAGGCATTCAGGTATGTACAAGTTGAGCCAGCTTCTCACTCGAAATAACTGATGCAGAAACATCAATCTCAACCTTTCCTCTGATAGAATCATTATCACAATAGACTGGGACTGCTGCCATAAGTAAAACACGTAAACGATAGATGTAGTGTTGTCGGTGTGCATCCTCTATAGGCATACCATCAGAAACATCGAGGGCATGGCGATGCAGCCACAAACCCAATGATTTAGAGGAACCTGGTTATACAACCATAAATCAACAATCAGCAGTTGTCACTTGCACATAACATGAAGTACGAAACCCACACATAAACAACATACAATCTTTTTTTTTAAATCCCAATTATTTTTATTGTGCTAATAGTGCAGAGCTCAATGCAAAAAGTGCTATGCAACAATTAGAAAATGAGTCAATAATAACCACATTTTGTTTGATGCAGAAACACATAATCAGTAAGGGTCAGCCACATGAATCAGGCCAGGAACTACCAATATATATTGTAATGATAGTGCAACAAACACTGAAAAGGCACTTGTGAGATGTTGTACTTTGAACCCACGCGTGTTTGGACTTTTGTTTCAATATATCTTCGTAGTCCCTGGCCTGATTCGTGTTCAGGATATGAAATTGGATGGCTGCCCACATTTTCTGGTAATTCTTGTTAACTACTGAATGTAAAACAAGGATAGATGCAATGACACCAGTCTCTTGTCAGTATCTACGGAGACTGTTTTGAAAGAGTTAAACAGAGCCGCAATATGCTATCATAAACCTGGGTGTGAAGAAACCAAAAACAAATTAGCAAAGGCTATTTCTTTTCTCAGAGAAATGGGTCTGTTGCTAATCCAGCTGATTGGGTGGTGGAGAAGGGATGGAGGTGGCAGGAGAAGGGAGGTGGAAAAAGAAGGGAGGTGGAGGAACAAGAGAAGTGGAGCAGGAAACAGGCTAGAGATTGCAAGGGTGTGTATGAATGACGACAAGATTAAAGGTTTCCTGCATCAGCATTTCTATTGGATACAGAATGTTCTTGCAATTTCCTCACCTTATTATTTCTCCTGCTATGCTTCAGAATGGTCCAGGAAACGTTTTCCTGGCAATGACTCTCCTGCGATGCTAGGTCATGTGGCTCCAACCATGACTCGGTTTCTGGAAGAGACATCACCAGAGCTAATTAGCTACTAACCCTCATCAAGGCTAGCAAATAGGAACTGATGGAACCAAAAAAATAACAAATACAGTATATAACATGTTTGCATGTCTTGCGATCTTATTAATCATTTTTTTATTTTTTTTATTTTACAGAGTTTTATATAGCGCGAACTTGACCCGAATCGGGTATCAGAGCGCTTTAAATAGCACCAGTTGCATTACATGAGGACAAACTCATTAAAAAAAAATGTTATTTGTCAGGCACGGGAAATTAGGGGATTTGCCCAGAATCACAAGCTGTTCAGCGTCATTGCCGAGTCTCGAACCCAGTTCCCCAGATTTGAGGTTGACCGCCCTAGCTGTTAGGCCAACTCCTCTCCCCCAAATGACAATAGCTCTTCAGGAAAGAGGGAAGGTGGTGAAGAATCGGTAGTCAGGTGATGTCTCCACAAGAAATATTGTTACTTAGTAATTTTTCTTCTGATAAAAACATCCTTCCACAGATTCTTCACCATATGCATGAGTTCCAAAGAAGTGCCTCTCTGAGAGGCAGAATTGAATACCGTCATAAAACCAAGGAAATCATGCAGCATATCTCAGGAAATGTCCCTATCACTGCATGCCTGAGATGTAACATAGTAATGTTTTACAAAATGTCACAAGGAGACAGCTGCCTGATAGATGCCAGGAACCAGGACGCTGTGTCAAGAGCTGTAGAAGTAGCCACGGCCCCATTGGAATGACCCCAAATGCCCTTCGGAGGTGCTGGCTAGGGCATAACAGATTTTGAGGCAGAGGATCCTCCAATCAGAAATGTGAATTTGTCAATATCTTGCACTTCTTGACTCCAGTGAATCCCACTAAAAGCTGACCATCCACTCTGTCCCGTGCCGGAGGGGTCCAGTCTATGCAGCCTTTCTACCTCTTAGGTTGGATGTGGAGAATCGAAGTGCAATAGAAAGGGACATATGAAATCCTGAAGCCACCCTGGGTAAGACGACGGGCAGGTAAAATGAATCAACTTATCGAGATACAATACCATTAAGTTGTTGGTGTAGGAATGGCAATCGCTAGCGTGCTGTACCACCATAATTTTTTCCTTGACTATTTTTGTTGGCTGTAGAACACTGTGTTCTTTACCCCTGCTAACCAGTGGTAAAGTGCCTGTGCTCCTTTCAATATGATGGAACACTCCTAATAGGTATAGGCGGGGCCACTGGAAATATGAAATTGTGTGGGCACGGCGATTTTCGCATAATTATAGATTTGCTGCATTTGCCACATGTCTTGCTTCACCCTCCCAAAATACCACTCCCACACGGTGGCTCAAACATGACGAAGCAAGAGACATATAACACACCACCACCTAGAAAGGGGTTTCACCTTATAACATGAAACACATCAAAGGCTTTCTTTTCAGAATAAGGCTTGGGGTTTTAGTAATGCAATTCTATCTAACAGAATGGCTTTCCCAGATGTAAAATGAACAACATTCAAATGTATACAGAGATATATATGTGATCAAGACCATGCGTAAGTGGTCAAAACACATCATGGACGTAAGGCGGATGCCTTGAGAGTTTTTTCATTTGAGAATGAAACCTGAAAAAAAACACTTTTTGAAATTACGAACATTGAGTGGTCCATTCCTGTAAGGCGGTGGTAGAGATCTACTGTTTGCCAGCACTTCACTGCGGATATAAAAAAAACAAAATTATATATATATATATATATATATATATATATATAAAGTTCCACAAGGTTGCCCCCTGAAGAAATGCCCCAAACGAGAGAGTTAAACACCTTTAATGTGCAGGTTGGCAACACAGAGCAGCTTCATCCTCTCGTGCATGATGTATGGCCAAACGCGTTTCGGGCAGCCTTCTGCCCTTGATCACTGGCAAGTTCAAAAACCCCGGCAGGCAATGAGGAACACCTGATAAAGGACCCTCCCCAGTGGGTGTGGCCGCAAAGCATCTTGGTCCATGTAGTCCCCAATATTAAACCACAGTGGGTGCCGTCGAGATTTGAAATAAAACAAAGTCTGTTACCCCAGTGGGTTGCTCGATGAGGGAAAGTCTTGCCTCCGTTGCCTTTCCGCTCCCACACACCGGACTCTCTGTCCCAAACAGCGCAGGAAATCCAGCGCCGGCGGTCTGCTCGAAGAGCAGCTGGGCATTTCCGCGGCCCGGCCAGCCGCTACACAAAGTTCCACAAGGTTGCCCCCTGAAGAAATGCCCCAAACGAGAGAGTTAAACACCTTTAATGTGCAGGTTGGCAACACAGAGCAGCTTCATCCTCTCGTGCATGATGTATGGCCAAACGCGTTTCGGGCAGCCTTCTGCCCTTGATCACTGGCAAGTTCAAAAACCCCGGCAGGCAATGAGGAACACCTGATAAAGGACCCTCCCCAGTGGGTGTGGCCGCAAAGCATCTTGGTCCATGTAGTCCCCAATATTAAACCACAGTGGGTGCCGTCGAGATTTGAAATAAAACAAAGTCTGTTACCCCAGTGGGTTGCTCGATGAGGGAAAGTCTTGCCTCCGTTGCCTTTCCGCTCCCACACACCGGACTCTCTGTCCCAAACAGCGCAGGAAATCCAGCGCTGGCGGTCTGCTCGAAGAGCAGCTGGGCATTTCCGCGGCCGGGCCAGCCGCTACACAAAGTTCCACAAGGTTGCCCCCTGAAGAAATGCCCCAAACGAGAGAGTTAAACACCTTTAATGTGCAGGTTGGCCACACAGAGCAGCTTCATCCTCTCGTGCATGATGTATGGCCAAACGCGTTTCGGGCAGCCTTCTGCCCTTGATCACTGGCAAGTTCAAAAACCCCGGCAGGCAATGAGGAACACCTGATAAAGGACCCTCCCCAGTGGGTGTGGCCGCAAAGCATCTTGGTCCATGTAGTCCCCAATATTAAACCACAGTGGGTGCCGTCGAGATTTGAAATAAAACAAAGTCTGTTACCCCAGTGGGTTGCTCGATGAGGGAAAGTCTTGCCTCCGTTGCCTTTCCACTCCCACACACCGGACTCTCTGTCCCAAACAGCGCAGGAAATCCAGCGCTGGCGGTCTGCTCGAAGAGCAGCTGGGCATTTCCGCGGCCGGGCCAGCCGCTACACAAAGTTCCACAAGGTTGCCCCCTGAAGAAATGCCCCAAACGAGAGAGTTAAACACCTTCAGGGGGCAACCTTGTGGAACTATATATATATATATATCCACGACCAAAAGTTACGGAAGTCCGGTGCTTCTGACGCGGCGGTCCTGGATGGACGACACAATGGGTCTACCGGGGGGCTTTTGGCTGTGTTTATGTAATTTGGGGAGCAAATATAAAATTGGCAGTCTGGGGTGCTTACAATAAAGACTGCGAAACTCATCCCACTCTAGTAAACCTTGATCTTGCCATTTTACTAATAATTTCGATTTCACCAGGTATCTTGGATGCAACGAGGGTAAGTACAAGGATTCATATAGGTTATTCCTCTTAACCCCCTAATGGTGTCATATTCTATGTTTTCCCTCGTTTCACATAATCCAATTACTCTTTAAGATTGTTGTATGCTGTGGCCGAAATATGGAACTATTCGTTTGAAGCAAGCTTTGCTTTCGACGCACAGTAAAAATATGTGAAGTTTTACCGAAACCGACATTGAAAACCAGAAAGGTAAAAGGACAGTTGTGCAGCATTTTGGGAGTTGCAGTCCCGGAAATAATCTTACACATTTTATAATATGTGCATGCCAGGCGTTTTGGGCAATCCTTGCAGAGACAAATAAGAAGTGGTAGATTTACCACTTTAGTTGATTCACAGAACTTTCCGGTAGCACATCGGAGAAAGGTCTGCCAGTTGTAGATGTACCCCATGGAAGGTCATTTGACTTTATTAGATGTTGATATAACCCTAATACCGAGTTGCACATTATTTCCCCCTTTTTTTTTTTTACTCCGGGAAAATAAATTGCCCTGTGATAACCCCTTCCCGACATCTTTGTGACTTTTCGGAGTGTTCTTTTCCTTAGAGACTGATAATGTTGTGGGCTTTCACAAACTTGCAAAAGCATACCACTCTTGAAACACCACTCCCAACCCTTTCCTTTGGATTTACTCCGACAATGTATGTTTGTGTCAGGTAATATCAAGTGAAGGTAAATGGGTTTACTGGCTGTAGTACGCCACCTTTTGTAATACCCAGAAGTCGTAAACACTGGTATGTTTGACCATATAAGTGCATTTACAACCAAGAATGGCTTTATGGATCTGGCATTGCGCCTTCTAGCACACAACAAACCGTAATCTCAGACTTGGCATGGAGGAAGCAGAGCCACACTGGCTATTTTTATCTCCAGGGTGCGTTGTCTGGTGCTAAACTGAGATGTTATGATTCGTGCTGAGCACAGTTCTTGTCCCATTTGGAGAGGGTGCTTGTGGAAGAGGTTCGGTAGCAGGAACACGGGTGGAGGCGAAAAAATGGACATGACAGAAGTAGGGACCGTAAAGAACATGGAGGAAACTCTTAGGAGATTCAGAGTTTGATTGACAAAGCTTTATTCTTTGACCAAGTGCGTCCTGCTCTTGGAAGCCGGCCATGCCCGGGCTAGACCGCCCGTTTATTCCATATGGCATTCCATATGGCCTTTAGGAGGCCCGTTTTTGAAGGCAGAGGCCGCTACTGGCACCCCTGCTACTTTTTGCAGCCCCCAGGGTAATTGCAGAAGACCCAGCTGGTGCTTTAAAACAAAAAAGGAGAGAGATATAAGAAAAGAGGAAGGGAGCAGGGCTGGTTTGAACATTTTTGCCAGGGCTGCCTTTAGTTCTCAGTCCAACTCCGCTACAGGTCAGGAGTATGACACAACTAATCACGGAAATCCATCCCTTAGAAACGGAGGTTTAGGAAGGAAATGAGAAGATGGAAGAAAATAGTTTTAAAAGGGGACCAGATATAAAGAAGGACGACCTGTGAATGTCTATGCGAACTTACTGTATTGTATTTAATTGTATTTATATAGCACTTACTACCCCTGACGAGGCGTCGAAGCGCTTTTTCAGCAAGTAGCACGCTATTCCAGAACCCATGAAGGATTAGTGGTGAATTAGTATAGTGAAATAGGAAAGTAATTTGAGTGGTGGATATGTTAGTCAGTTATTTGGATTCATATATCTGTAATTGTGTTGAAAACTGCAGCTCTTCGCGACTGTAAACTCAGAAAAATCTTAACATTTTATTACATTCATAAAATTTGCATTCTCAGGCAAGAGAAAAGACACCTAAGTTTGGCAGGAAAACTAACATGAAAATTATTGTTTGCAACTTATCTTTTACAGCAAAACATTTTACATGTGTTTTTAGTGATTTTATTGGAAGGAAAACAATGCAATTTCACTTTAGCAGGAGAATTCAATCACAAAAATAGGAGCTTTTCTAAAAAGGAGTAATTATAAATTGTATTTATGACTTAGTTTTATCATAAAAATTGTGATTATTTCCTCAGCATGTAGGAGGAATTTTACTGGTATATGCAGGACTGTTATTTGGAATAATTTAAACGAAATGTGCAAAACTGTCAAATTATTTTGTGGGAGATTTACTTATAAAAGGTCAAACAATAGGCCAAGTAAACTGACTTGGGCAGAAGATCTGAACGTGAGTATGGTGGGTAGCTTGGGTTTGATGGCCAAGAAGCCTTGATAAAGGGTGAATTACCTGTGTGTGCTGGGGTGGAGACCGTAGCCTTAGAGCCTGATGTAGCAGGCTCTACTGGCCATTAAAGGCCAGCGCCAGTTTTAAAGGCCTGAGCCAAAGGCGAAGGTCTTAAACAAGGGAGCAGGCCTGTAATGGCCTGTAGAGCCCGCTATGGAGGGCTCTAAGACTATTAGAACGTTCCGCCCTTAAAGGGCAGAATGTTGTAATTTGTAAAACAAAGGTCTCATGGAGCCCAAGGGGGTTGAAATCCCCTTGGGTTCCCTGAGGCCTTTGTTAAATATTGGACTGTTGATGCTTCGGGCTTCTACCAGCCATTAGAAGCCCAGAGCACTCAATTGTTTTCAATGGAGCACTCAACATTCCAATGTTCTAAATATGAATAGATCCTGAAGTAGGGAATCTTAATTTTTGTATTAATTTCTTAGTGCTATCTTCGGTGCTTCATAGTGCATGCATATTGCTTCACTGCGTTAGTGTGTCACAATCTCCACTCCACTGCTTCTGATTGCCAGACCGGCCTGGGCGTACGTCTTTGCTGCTAACACTCATTAGGAAGCTCACTCTTTGATTTTACAATCCCTCCCTATATGTCAGTAGCCCTATTAGCCAGTGCTATTCAGATCTCCTGAAGTTACTCACTGCTTATTAGTCGTGGCATTTACATGTCTGATTACAATGGTTAATGCAGTCTGGACTTGAAGCAAATAGCTTTTTGCAGACAGATTAGGATTAGAACCGGTAAACCTCGCTACACAGTCAGCATTTTTTCGCCTTAGAAATTTGTGTGCGGAAAAGGCAATATTCACATTTTTGTGGCTCATCTTGGGTGAAAACTAGGAAGGCAATATTCCAAGTTTTGTGGCTCATCCTGGTTGAAAACGAGGAAGGCAATATTCCAAGTTTTGTTGCTCATCCTGGGTGAAAACTAGCAGTATTATTGCATTATCCCTATTTTGACAGGCAGAGCTCAGAACAGGAAGGTATTACCACACTGGGGGAATCTAACTCTACAAAGCCAATACTTCCCTGGGCGATGTTCTCCACTGTTAATAGCATGGGTTGTGTAATGAGGGCCTTAACCGCCATGTTATGCTTGCTTAAATCATCATTTGCTATTCCTATTTTTCTCATACAGTATTATGAAGCCACGCAAAGCCACCCTGCGTGGCTTTGAGTGGACTCATGAATCATGAATAAGGTAACGCTGCGTGAAGCGCTGCGTATCCTTACTCTGTGTATCCTTACTCTGCACCCAGGAGGCGTTCCTTGGTCGTTGTGGTGGGTTTTCCCATGCAACATCCACGGAATTTGACGCTTCCCCAGATTTACATAAACATGGAAACCTGGGGAAGCGACAAATCCTTACACCTCCTGAGGCGTAATGAAGAGAAATAACTTCATTCTGCAGCACACACAGAAAGAGGAAAATGCCTCCTCGTAGGATTGTTTTTGTGCAGGAAGGTGTCCCTTCCTGCACAAAAACAATCCTGCCTGCAATGGAGGCACATTTGCACCAAGGTGCCAAAATGGTACCAGCGCAGGCAGAAAGGAAATTAATGCACTTTATTGCTTAAATACGGTGCCTTTCTGCCCTTTCACATTGGTTTAGAGCAGCGTAGCAAGGTGCCTTGCAGCACTGCTATCTGCCAAAATGCCAAAAAAGAGGCCCTCAGTGTCTTTGCACAAAACATGGGTTGAAGCAAACAAGTGCTTAAGCCAATTCTTCTACAGATATGTTTGAACACTTCTGGAAAGGCTATCGTGATTCTATCCCTAAAAACAATATGGCAACACTGCAACAGCTGTTTCTGACTGGGGGGTAAAGATAATGCAATGACATTTTATGTGCTCCTCATGAGTGTTTTGGAGCCAGAGCCAGGATATGTTTCACTTAGCCAACTGGGAACAGAAGATCCGCAGCCCACAAGTGGACAGCTGTTTACAGGTCTTCTGTTTAGGGTCAAGCCTGCAATACCATGTGCTAGCATATAAGTCTTACTTGTGAGACAGTCTTATATCCGAAAAGGGCTTGGAGTCCACTTGTTGCGTTCCCATTTGTTGACTTGCAAGGCACTCTTTACTGCCTCGCAAGTCACCACTGTAGGTAGCATGTGGAGCATGGACCAAGAACTGATTGATTCAACTTAATCAGTGCCCTTCTGCTGCTCCCAGCGTGATAGCGGTACTATTTTGTCCTTTTTAACTTCTAGTGCCCTGCAAACAGAAAGCACGTGAGTGGCAAAAAGGGCCCAACAGGACAAAAAAAATTGCAAACATTTATTTTCTATAATTAACATTTTTTATTTTGCCAAATCTTTTCTCACTTTGCACTCATGTTTAGTTTTTGCGCATGGGCGCTGTTATCAAACAATGACGATTACATTGTTTTATTTTGCTTGCCATGTCGTTGCTTGTTTACGGTTTTGCCCTTTAGAATTGTCTGGGGCTGTCCTGTGAACAATTCTTATACACTGGAAGCTTTGTGTTACTTAACAAAGAATACGTGTGCATGTCTCTCTGTGAAGCACATATCAATTCAATTCAATTCAATTAAAAATCTTTATTCGGATACAATAAATATCCATAAAAGCACAAATACAGAATCTCAGATATCACATTTTTAGATAAAACAAAATGCGGCAATTTCATCATAAATACAAATACAGTAAAAAGAACTCGACAAAAGCTGTCAATAGTATATACAAATGAATTTTACCAGAGGTAAAGATCAATGGGTACACATGGAGAAACGGGCACGTACTGCCACTTTCAAAAACGATCCTACCCGGAATGTTAGCTCTTCATCTTCCAGAGTGACGATGTACCCATATGCTGCCTTATAATTAACCATTGGGCTAGTCTTAAAAAATGGTATTAAAAACTGTTTTGTGTATTTTACATAGAAACTACAGAAGAATAAAAAATGCATCATTGTTTGTTTACATTGAGCATTGCAAGGGCAGGGGAGTTGGTCAAGATAGGAGTTGAACCCCAGAGGAAAGCAAAGCAGAAACTTCACAGTATCGACCCTTAGTCTAAAGAGCAGGCTCCTCTCCCATCTACAAATTGGTCTTGAGAGATAACTACAGGGTAGGTGGGTTCTATTCTCAATCTTCATGTATCGGGCTACTAAGGGTTTTTGTGTCTCTATTTCATGTCTCGTTTTGCTGTAGGCCGCGTAAAGTGCCTTCATTAGACTTTTTTTACTTATGCCATCCGAGTCGGTTGGGTTTAAAAATAACCGCTCAAAATTTACGCTGGCCAGGCTCTTCCTGACAGCGGCGAGCCAGTGTATATCCTTTTCTTTATCGCAGCTAAGACAATCTTTAATTATTTCCCTAGTTAGCTGCGCCGTGGGGTTCTTCCAAACCGCGAGCCAGAATAAAGCGGGTCGAGCTTTAATATAATCTTCTATGTAAGGGATTTTTAATTCGCTGTGGCAAGCGTATTGTGATGTGGAAATAGGGGCGCCCAATATTTTACTACAAAATCTGTTTTGTTCCCTTTGTATGCTGTCACATTGCCTAAAACCCCAAACTTCTGCTCCATAAGTGGCAGTGGGGATGCATTGTAATTTAAAATTTTTAGAGATAGCAGAAACGACCTGCATCTTTCCAGGTTGGGGCAAGCCAAGTATGCTGTTAATCGCTCTAGAAAACTTTTTGCCGCAGTGTGCTACATGCTCCGCCCAAAGGCCGTTCCCTGCTAAAACCAGTCCCAAATAAGGAAAAGTGCTGGTGCTCTGTAAACAATCGGAACGCAAAGCAATGGTATTATTTAGGTACTTTTTTGATCCGCACGCCATTAAAAACTATTTGTTAAAATTAGTGCAAAGGTCCAAGCTTGCCATAAAATCTACGAAGCCCCGCACCAATAAGCGTCGGGCATTTGGGGTGCATGCCATTAAAACCGCATCATCAGCATAGAGAAGGACCGGGAGCGTGTTGCCATTAATGAAGGGAACATCAGGGGTGAGTGATACCAATGATCCGCTAAGATCATTGATGTAAAGAATGAATAGCAGAGGGGCCAGGACGCAGCCCTGCCTGACCCCTCGCCCAACCCTGATGGCCTTTGATACCTCACCGCCCTTCCTGATCCGCACCCTGGCATGCAGGTCCTTATGCAAATAAGCTGAAAAGTATACTAAATCCTCATTCATCCAGGCCATATTATAAAAGGATGGACCAAAGCCGAGACCTGTTAACAAAGGCAAAGGCCGAGGTCAGATCCATGAATGCCAAGAAGACAGGAGATCTTTTAGCTATTGTATATTTTCCTATCATCAGGTTGAGGTTCACCCCTTCGGCGCTCATGACGGAACGGTTCCGTCATGAGCGTCGGTTGAGCTGTGCTCATGACGGAACCGTTCCGTCATGACCACGCCCGCGCAAGCAGCGCTCAGCACAGCGGGGGAATCCGCCCCGCATGGAAGGGGTTAAGGAACTGATCAACGGTGCCAACTTTGCTCCTGAACCCCAACTGGCATGGATGGAGGATGTGACCCTTCTCAGCCCATACCCTGATCTTGTTAAACAGGATCCTCCCTAAGATTTTCAGTGTATTGTCGATCAGGGAGATTGGCCTATAACAACTTCGATTAGAACGGTCACCATTTTTAAAAATTGGCACGATGATGCTGGTAGACCACGTTTCTGGGATTAGTGAAACTGATAAATTGTTAAAAACATTCAATAAAAGAGGCGCCCAAAATTCAGGCTGATGTTTAATGAGATCAATTGGCAAGCCTTCTGGGCCTGGTGCCTTATTGCCCTCACTCTGATGTATTGCTTCCTCTACTTCTGTAAGGGTTATCTGGACCCTGGTAGCTACCGGATTCTCGTTCAGTGTGTTGGGCTGGAGCTAAGTAAATGATTCTCCCATGACTCGCTACTGATGTTACAGCTGATGGAAGAAAACGGGTGACCTATAGATCTCATGGCTTTAACAGCCTGCCAGAAGCCTTTCCCGTCTTTTAATGTAGCAGCACATGCTAATTTATCCCAGTGTTCTTTAACTAAGTCGAATTTTCTTTGTTTGATGGTGGCCCTATATCGCTGTCTGCACAGTTTAATGGCCATCTGGTCCCTGGGGATTTTTGCGATTGTCCTTCTAAGATCTTTATTTGCAGCAGAGCAACGCTATCAAACCATCTGGGACCTAAGTATGTTTCCTTAATGGGCCTTGAGAGCACATATTTAATGCCCTCACATAGTTGCATAAAAAGGCAACGACTAAATCTGTGTTATGTTCTTTAAAAGTCAAACAGATGTCTACAAGGTCTGAATGCGCTTTAACCACCTTGCCCAGTAAAGCTGTGTTATCGATACCCTGCCAGACTAGTCTAAGATTATCGGTAGAGGCGGACAGATCTCTTGCACCACACTCTTTACTAAAAGTCGGTCTATGGACGAGTCTCAAGGTTACATTTACCGGGTTATGATCTCCGCGAGTGCTAACGACCACCTCAGCTTTAAGGAGGCAGTCTTCCAGTAAGGGTGATATGAAAACATAGTCAATGGTAGAGGCACTACCCCTTCCTCTGTATGTGGGTATGGTATGTTTGACAAATTCGGGTCCGTAACAATCTCCATTACATCCACAAGGTTGTGTGTACATAGATAATTAACCAATTCGATCCCCCTGTTGTATGTAGGCATGTTACTAGGTTGGTGAGTGGCAGTATGGCTACCATTGTGAATTTTAGCATTAAAATCTTTCCCTAGGCAGATTCCTGCCAAGTTGGGGAAGTTATTTGAGTTCTGTATAGTGCTTATATATCATGTTTTCAACATTATTTCCATCGGCTTACGTGCATCACAGGCAAGCCGGAAATTCTTTTTAAAATAAGTGTGTTGCAGAATTGCAAGCTACTCGATGAATGGCACTCTCATTGTTTAGCATGTTTTAGGCACAGACAGCAACACCCTAATCAGCCCCTCTCCAAGGGGAGACTTGTGGGAAAATACCATGCGTTTGCACTGGTTAAAAATAAAACTAACAAGAGAAAATGCTTGTCTTACACAAAAAATACAGTAGGAGTGAAATAAGGCTTGAAATAATGGAACATGAGCAACTCAATGTTGCAAGTCGGACCTGGTTTTTAAATCATAATCACTGTGCCTTCTGGGCATTGTAGTTCACCGTTTCTCATTACTGATATAGCCTTAAAATGTCTTGTTGACTAATAAGTCGGGATCGACTGAGCATGTCAAATTTCATAATGCCACTTGAGAGCTATACGGATGAATGATTGAATTACTCATGCATAGAAGCATGTATGGGCATGTGTTATTCTTTACTTCACTTTAATATGCTTACATAAAATAATTAATCCATTTAAACCTGCTAAGCAATGAGGAAACACCATTTAAAGAATGCCGAAAAGCTTTAAGGTGCTATGCATTCTTATGTAATCATGCCAGGAATACATTACAAAAAACGTTTTGTTCTTATGTTATGTTAAAATAGTACTCTGAAGCAGCCTGCTTGTGTACTCTATAGGACTATCAACCACAATAAATAGTACTACACTAAGAACTGCAATAGGAATGTGTGCCTATTGTTAATCATTGTATATCCTTCAAATGTAAAATGATTGTGTTTAGAATCGATTCAATGTGAAAATACTGTGAAACAAACAGGGAATTAGCATGCTTTGCACATTTGCCACTGACATGGATTGAATAAAAAGTGATGCTTGAACATTTGAAAGAGTTAATGGTTTGGTGTTACTTACTGCTCATATAAGTGCAAGGCCAGTTGGGGTGCATGCCTAATAGCCAAAGATGCCGGACGCATAATCTGAGATCTCCTGGACCGAACATCCACATTTATTGGGCAACCATGGGGGCATCGTGCATGACATCCTGGACCTCGAGTGCTGATTCACTCTTGGGCCACCAAATGCAGCTGCTGACATGTTTTGATCGCCACCCAACGGGACACTGACACCACTGAGCCTACCCACATGGCACTCTACCCTGCAGTTGATGGCCTGAGGGGAAAAATTGAGATAGCGCTGCATGCTGGCAACTAACCCAGCCTTCCAATCCCCCTAAGAGGTGCCATGCACTGCTATGATGACCAGCTACTGCTGCTACAACAGCATTCTTTGAAGTGCTGCTGGGCAGAGGCTGAGCTGATCGTGAGCCGGAGGCTGCCCGGGAGGCGGCTGCAAGCTCTGGGGCCTCACGGCAGTGAAAGGTCTTGAGCAGAGCCTTTATCCCGGTCACACTCTATGAGAATTGCGCAAGCCGGCAATGTCCGATACCACCAGGGGAGAGGGGAGCAAACGTCCCTTAACCTGCACACACACGGTGGGTCCTATGGGCCTCGTCTGCACCAAAATGGTAGCTGAGTGATGCTAGTACAGGCTAGAGAGCCCATGGACAATCATCATTGTGGTGCTGCAGCCTTGAGCTTCATGGAAATGCGAGCCATGCGGAACAGCATGCAGCCATAGCGTTCGTTCAGTGAAGCCGGGGTGAGGTGGGAGACGAGCCCTACTGCAGAGGCAGCTTTTGAGGACTGAAAACTACTGCTCCCATGGGATCATCTATCATGTCAACTGTGTAAAAAACCAGCGGCCCCCACTGAGCCTGTTGCAGGTTAGCAGTCCTGTCCTCCTGCCAGCAGGACACACCTCAACCTGGGGCCAGGCGTGGCCCGATGTTATAAAATAAAGGGGAGGAGACTGCTCGAGGTCTTTCCGCCCAACCACGGACACTGTGTATGTGTGTATTATTAAGGTGGGAGCGCAGCGGTTACACCATAGGCCAAAAGTGCCCTACCTCTCAACAGAGGATGCAACACTGGCAACGATAGTGGGGGCCAGCCGACTCGTCTCTCCCCCGCACTGCCACTGATTGTGCCGCGGAGCAAGCAGCAGACCCCAGAACGAGACACTTCCCTGCACACCAGCGAGCCGGCGAAAAGAGAGTCCATGCCTCGACTTGTCCTGACACTATATAAGGCAGTCAGCCTATGAAAAGAGGCAGAGGCTCCTTGGTCAGCAGCCGAGCACCCTCTCACCACGATTGGACACACTCCTGCTGTTTTTTAGGGCACCGCATCCAGGACTTCAAGCTGCAAGTTGTCGGGCCCGCCAGTTTTCTCTATGCACACTCCCATTCAGCCTATTATCAAGTACTGGTAAATGTAAGCAGTGTTTCGCCACTGGGGGCACAGATGAATACCTCCTCCAAGGAACACTGTCACTAAACAAGCAATGATCAAGGCAAGCAGTCTTTTCGCTAATCGAGTACTACCAA
Organism: Triturus cristatus; assembly: GCF_964204655.1. NCBI lineage: Eukaryota > Metazoa > Chordata > Amphibia > Caudata > Salamandridae > Triturus > Triturus cristatus. Next base: position 70,818,569 of record NC_140584.1, on the reverse strand, counting down.
ATTCTCCATCCATAGGCCACAGCCACCAGGCATCAAAGTGGGTTGAGAGGCCACAGCCTAAAGGACTCACCCAAAAGAAAAGAAAATAATGAAGGAAAAAAGGAAAAAGATATTAAAGCAAAGGAAAATAGGAGGTACAAAAGACACACAAACAGCACACTCTTCCTTCAAGATGGCAGACAAACTCAACGTAGCTCAACCACCCAGCCAAATCTTCACACAGAGCAATCTCACAGGCATATTACCCTGTTCAGCGAACTGGCCGACCCCGCGACTGCATCCTCCAGGTGAAAAATATGGATAGGGCGGCTAGACAATTATTTCGTAGCTACATGAGAGATGATGCAGTAAAACACTCCCTACTTCTACACTACGCAGGTAAAGAAATCTACCTCCTATTCAAGTACCTACCAAACACAGGCCTACCCACTCACTACAACGCCGCAGTGAGGGCACTCAACGCTCATTTCGACCCCCGGTTAAATCTGGACTTTGAGAGGTTCAAGCTGCGCCAGGCCCGCTAACGAGAGGGTGAATCAATGGTCACATTCTATGCCAGGCTATTGGAGTCAGCAAGCAACTGCACAGCTGATGACCAGCTCAAAGAGATCTGTGCGCAGTTGATTCAGGGATATCGCAACAAAACACTGCATGACCTAATTCTAAGACAACCAAATATAAGCCTAGACAACATCCTGATTCTCGTAAGGTCACACGACTTGTCCACTGAATGGGCTGATGAGATGGACCGCTGACTAACAAGGAAAACCGATAAGAGTGTGGTCAAGACGGAACGAGAAGACACCATAATGATGAAGGAGAGGTGAAACACCACCAGAGGGTGCCAACTCCAGCCCCAGAAGAACAAGTGCAGATGTGCTCTCACTGCGGGATCCCAAATCAATTTGCCTCGGTCTGCCAAAAGAAAATGCAGGGCAGGGACCCCCAAGGCAACAAACCACTGAGGAAAGCGGTACACCAACTATCAATCACAAACATAACACACCCTAGTGACTCAAAGGTCACCCCTCCATCTACGTACCCCGTAGAAGACTCAGCTCCTGAAGAGGACAAATCATTCCTCATATTATTCACATGAGAGCTGAGGAGGTGCCGCAGGCCGCAATCCACGAGCACATTCCGTATATCAGGGTCAGACATCAAAGCAATCACCGACACAGGGGCCTCCGTAAACATCATGGTTATACAACAGTGCAATTGCCTCCGATCCAGGCCACAACTCGTGCCGTCCAAAACAAAAATCTTTGCATATGGGAGTCAGTCACCCCTATCTCTACGTGGATGGATGACTGTACCCATCCAGTCAGAAGAGCACCAGATCACAACAACAATCCATGTCACCGACCAAGAAGCAGATATCACCAACTAGTTCTAGCGAAAGAAAGCAGGGACATAACCACTGTCAGCATGCATTTGGGACTTCACCACTATAGGTGCCTCAATTTTGACACTTCCTCAGAGACCAAGGAATTTCAAAATGCCACACGTGATTATCTATCTGGACTACCAGGTGTTCTAAACATCAGTGACTATGTTCTCATACAGTCCGCTACTGCAGCCTAACACTACAAACACCTCTGAGCCACCCTGAATGACTCTAGGACCATGGCATCACATGACATCGAGAAAAGTGCCTGGTCTTCCAACCAACTATTGAATTCTTTGGGTACACATTCAATCAGAGTGGAATACAAGTTGACCCCAGGAAGTCCCAGGTGATAAAACAAGCACCACTGCCTACAACCGTGTCTGAGGTACAGAGCTTCCTTGGGATGGCCACGTATTGTAGCTGATTCATCCCGGACCTAGCCACCATCACAGAACCACTAAGGACTCTAACCAGGATGGGCACCAAGTGGAGCCGGGGCCACCATGAGGAAACAGCATTCCAGTGTATCAAAGACTCAATCCTCGACAACACCATGCTGGTCTAATTCAACCCTGACAAGCACATTGAACTGCTGGTAGATGCCAGCCCAGTAAGCCTCGGAGCAATTCTGGCCCAGGAACGAGAGCCCAGGTGCTGGGCAGTGCTAGCAATCGCCAGTAAAGCGCTCTCATCCACCAAGGTGCGATTCAACCAGATTGAGCAGGAGGCCCTAGCAATCAAGTGGGTGTGTCAACATTTTCACCTTTATTTGAGTGGCTAACCCTTCAAAGTTGTCCCTGACCATAAACCGCTAGTCCGACTCTTCCGGGGATCAGCCCTATATCCACCCCCAGGGATGGAGCGATGGGAGATCCAGCTGCAACAAAACATGATGGAAATTGTCTACCAACCCGGAGTGAAAACCCGGCCGACTTCCTATCCCGTTACCCAATGCCTCCAGAAGCCCAAGCCGACAGCCAACATGATCTCGTCTGCTGCTTGCCCTCGGGCCCTGACCCTAGCTGACATCAGCATCAGGGATGCAGCTGAAACAGATTTGGTCTTCATCTAAGCGTGGGACGCCATTCAAGGGGGCACATGGCAAAACATTCTACAGAATGTGAATGACTGGTCGGGGCACGATCGGAAGTGCCTCACGAAGATGTAGAGGGTGAGAAACGAGCTCAGCATGACCCTAGACGGGATCGTCCTGCACGGGTGCTGCATCATCATCCCAGCGGCCCTGCAACATCACGTAACACAACTAGCACATGGAGGTCACCGGGGGTCGATGAAGATGAAATCCAGGATGAGTGAAAAGATTTCCCGGGCTGGAAGACCTAGCCGATGAAGTTGTCCGAAGGTGTACCACATGCCAACTAACTGGTATTCAGGAGAGACCCTGGTCGATATTCACATAGGATTTGTGCAACATGCCCTAGGAGAAAGTGAGCATAGACTTTCGGAGCTTCCCAGATGGGAGGGTCATGATAGTCATGATGGATACCTACTCCAAATATCCAATCGTGGAGGCCATCAGCTTAACGGCATTCACACACGTGGCCCCCATTCTGAGAAGATGTTCACAATGTTTGGTTTCCCAACCAAGATTAAGAGTGACAATGGGCTGCTGTTTCAAGGTGGGGAATTCAGTGACTTCTTAATACACCATGGATTTCACCATTGCCCCATCACCCCCCAATGGCCACAAGCTAATGGAGAAATCGAAAGGTTCATGAAAACACTCAACAAAACACTATGTATTGTGGTGGCTGTGCAGACTGACCCGAAGCGCCACCAACAGTCATTTTTGAGAGACTAACGGGGCACATCCCACAGCACCACTCAACAATCCCCATGGACTGTGATGTTTAAGGGGCCTCGCCCAAACTTTATCCCTGGGTGCATGGGGTGGATGTCACCCCCATACGATGCCCTCGGGCCTCAGGCATGCAGGCAATGGCAAAATGCAGCAACCAGCTACAAAAGACAGGCCCAGTCCCGTGACCTCCGGCCAGGGGACCAAGTGGTTATCAAAGACCAGCACCATTAGTTGAAGTTCAGGACACTGTACGTGCGACGGATGTGGACAGTCTTAAACAGTGATGGAACCATGGTAACGGCTGTGAAGGGACGAGAGACCAAAGCCTGGAATATCTCATGGTTGACGAAAATAGAGGTGGCCTCACAAGACCTAGCTCCGAAGGCTGAGGGAGCAGAAGAGGAGGTTTTGCGCAGCACAGGGTAAATCCCAGGAGCTGATACAGGACCAAATGACTAGCTGCCAACGACTGCAGAAGAACATCTGCCATGCAGTGCGTCTCCCAGGGCAGTGCATAAGGGGCTGCCCGGTCAGAACCAGCATCCCAGGTACCATCGTCGGTCTAACCCTCAACCCAGCCTGCGACTCAAGGACTTTGCATGCTACCTGGAAGAACTGGTCTGAACTGTCACAAGGACTGAGTTGGGATGGGATGTTGCAGTTCAGCAGTCTTGTCGTCCTGCCGACAGGCACGCCAGATGTAGACACACTTCACCTTTGGGCCAGGCATGGCCCGAGGTTAAAAATAAAGGGGAGGAGACCACTTGAGTTCTTTCCACCCAACCACAGACACTGTGTACGTGTGTATTATTTAGGTGGGAGTGGGGCGGTCACACCATAGGCCAAATGCACCCTACCTCTCAACGGAGGATGCAACAGTGCCTACTCCAGCACAACCGGCATCAGCTGGTCTAAAGACATTCAATGGCCCTCTGACCTGGCCTACTCACAAGGGTAAATGACCATTATAGACACCTGGGAAAGAGATAACAGGCAGAACTGGACTACAACCCTCTTGGTCTGAGGCAATTATTATGAGATTTCTCGCATGATTGGCACAAATCCACATATTCGGAGGAGCGAGACTGCACTTGTCTTCCCCCTTGCCCATCACAGTGAAGCTAACACGGGAGGAGTAGGGAACTTTCTGGGTGTAGCCCTGGCTGCCTGTACCACTGAGGATGGTGCAGACCCTAAAGTCACCTCTTCTCACTACCCCCGCAAGGTGAGTCACATCTCTTGCCTTCACTGCCAGAGGCAGGGACACCGATGAAGACAATGCGTGTGGCCCGTCATGGGTGCTGAAGGCATAGGGCATGTGGAGCTTTGGAGTATTTATGCCCCCAACATGGAACAAAATGTATTCCTGGCACCCCTGCCCTCCTGAAAGGATACCCCTTTGTATCAATCAGCCTCCAGATTGCCCTGTAACTCTGCCAATGCTCTGCCGTCATACCCGGGGCCCCCCGCACCATGTCATGCTCCATAACCATCTGCAACCTGCTGCTAGTCCTTCCAGGTAGACCATTTCCTTATCTACTTCCGACAGGTGTGGCCTGTCCCTATCGGGGTACCATGTGTGTTACACGGAAGAGGGCATGCCTAATTCACCCAGCCCTTCAAATGTTATATTGAATTTGAGTTGAACCATGCCCTCCTGCTTGGTGGGCTTGTCCATTGCTTTATTTTCCTTTCTGTTGGAATGGGATGGCCTCCCTTGAAGGGGGATCTACTGTTCTCTTCTTTAACCACAGCTTTATTACCCTTCAAGTGAATGCAGGCTCCATAACCTCCTGTAACCTGCAGTTACAGTCCTTCTAGCAGGACCATTTCCCTATCTACCTCTGATAGGTGTGCCCCATCCCTATCGGGGTACTGTGTGGTGTTCACACAAAAGAGGTCACACCTGTTTTACCACGCCCTTCTACTTGATTTCAATTAATTTGAACCAAGTCCTGCTACTTGGTGGGCTTGTACATGGCCTTATTTACCCTTCTGTATGACTGTTCGATGGTCTCCCCGGAAGTTGGGAACTACTGTTCTCCTCATTAACCACAGCCTTATTTACCCTGTCAGTTATTGCTACGGCCAGACCTATAGCCTATCTCTACACACTGACCTCCAATTGTATGGGAGCGCAGTGCCAACACGAGTTAGGACCCCAAGAGCATTTAAAAACTACTGCTCTCTTCGAAACCACAGTCCTGTGTGATATAATCCGCTGTGCCCCCTGTGCAAGGATATGTATTGACATACGGGGTTGATAAGCCCTTTTTCACCCACCCCCACTTGGCGAGTCCTAAATTTGAGGGTTCAAACTGATAACCAAATGCTGCCCCAGCAGGTGAATTATGGACCCCTGGAAAGGGTCCTTGGGCGAGGACAGGGTGATCTCCGCCTGAACTAGCACCTTGGCATTGCCCTCTCACCCATCTGAAACATGTAACACTTATCAATTGTAAGCTTTTTCCTGCCTTCTTAGGACACCAGGTAGACCTCTCCACTTAACCAAGACAAAGGTGGATCTAATCACAGAGAGGAGGGTCCTGAGGTCCCCTAATGGTACTCCAAATATTCTGCTACATCTCATGTCCTTCTGGCCTGCATCACCCATCAGTCTGGCTGCGATCTTCAGATGCTGTGTCGCCAAGCTGGTGACCCCACCAAGCATATATGGCCCATAGTCAGCTTTTGTTGCATGTATCCCAGGTGCCTGAAAAGATGCCAATGTCTTTGGATTGTGAGGACATGGAGTAAATTATATGAGCATGTTTACCTTTACCTTCTAGATAGCAGTGCAGTATGTGCTCTGGAATGGTCAGCATTTGTGCTCCAAACCCACAGTTTGTGACACTACTGGAGCCATGGCACTCTTTCTGGCATAACAAACTAACACAAGCCACCTGGCTTAATGGCCGATGAGAGATTTTGATCTGATCCCCATACTCATGTTATCTGGTGCACATCTTCTATAAGACTGGCCCCCACTCTATTTACACAGATTCATGCAAAGTACCCTTCTGCCTCTGTATGGGCGAATATATAACGCCCGTAGCATTGCAAATCCCACCGCCCTAACATCTTAGTGTGATCCGGGGAGGAGGGGGGATCTGTGCACCTAGGTTCTGCATCATTACACAACCTTATAACCTGCAAACCCCTCCCCATATGACAGTGATCTTTAGGTGCTGTGTTGCCCGCTAAATGTCCCCACCTTGAGGCAAGTCGTGCAGTTCCATACTTCTGCTCATTAATTCCCTAATGCAGACCGTGGATGGAAAAGCTTTGGGATGGTGGACAGGAGAACAATATGTACAGGTACCTGCACTTTCTTGGATAATGGGAATGCCAAATGTGTTTTGATAGTTGTAACCATTTGTGTTCTAGCCCAGTGTTTCCAGCTTTGGAACTACAGCACACGTTAAGTAACAAACTTACGCAACCCACCTGGCTGCAAGGGGGATAATGTGAGCGAAATTTAACTTAACTGAAACAACCAGTAACATGTACTGGTTTGCAGAGTGTACATTTTCTGCTGAAAGGACCAGACATTTGCACAGACAGTTTTATAGATAGAGCTATGGTGAATAACCTAGTGTCAAATCTGGTTCCAGTGAATGTTTGTCTGTTGTGCATCTGCCAGTTTATATGGCAAGCAAGATTTAGCTTAGCTGAAGCAATCAGTAGCACGCACTGATTTATGAAGTGCACATTTTCTGCTGAAATGAACAGACATTTGCACAGACAGTTTTATATGTAAAGCTATGGTGAAAAACGTAATGGTGTCTAATCTGGTTCCAGTGAATGTTTGTCTGTTGAGCATCTGCCAGTAAGCACCTTTATTTGTTTTGGCTGGGTAAAATATTGCTTCCCTCACACTTCAGGATTGTGGTAATGTGCTTGCTCTTACTTTCTTCACTGCTGAGTGTGCCCAGCCCATTCACAGATACCACTGCGTGCTAACAAGCTGTGACCTTTGTTGCTTAAACCAGCAAATAGACCTAGATCCTAGATCACTTGGTCTATCCTCGGAGTTGATTGCCCTTCACCCGAATAAAAGACCTGCCGTGTTTCAGCTTACTTTGTAGTAATTTTGTAATTCACGTTCGAACATAACACTGATCATAGCCAGACCGTCTTGCGATTATTAGAGTGACGGTTCTGCTCTCAATCCTCCCCGGTGGTATGTTAACAGTGGGAGCGGTCCAATGACAATGCCGGGTCCTAAGGTTCCCAGTTTCATATTTTGACCCTGCCCAGCTACTTGTGGAACACTGAGACCCCTCTGCCTCACTGTAAGTAACCTCGTTACTTAATACAGCTAACTTAATGCACTTACCTGACACTCAAAGATCCTAGCAACAACATGACGCACTGCAGCTTGGTGAAGGGGATATTCAAGGCCAAACGTACCAAAGTCTGTGTTTTCCACATTTATGCATTTTAGCGGCTCAAGTTCATATAAAGTGTCTGTCAATGTCATGACAAGGCTGACTCAAATGCCCGTTCTGCGTTGGTGACTATCCCACTATGTTGGTGTGACGGCTCCAAATCAGATAAGCTTCTAAATTTGTGACATTAGGTAAAAGTGTCCTCACGTAATTGCCATGTGTCCCTCCTCTCCTACTGGAATTTTGCATGTTCAGTTTAATCTGTGGTGTTTTGCCCAAGTCTCCCAGGCTGCTTAACTGCAAACAATGTAAGCAGTTGCTGCCATTAATGGTTGCCACCAGAGATTTTTCACCGGCGAACACAAGACACAGGCAGTGTGCAAAATCAGCATGGCTCAACTCGGCCATAATGACCAAAAGACACATCACACCCGCAGAGACACCTTTGAGGTATGCTGACCTGCACCAAAATATGCTCCCACTGCCCTCGAACTGAGAACATATGCATGAAGGTAACAAACCCTCCACCTCTGAAACTCTCAATAAAAACAGCTGGCTGAAGCTGTTACCAAAATGCCTTACAATTGTTTTCCCAGGCCTGTTGAAAGTAAATTAGCCTGGGTGATTTTGAGATGGGGGAACAATACCTGCCTTCAAACACAGCCTATTGTTTAACTAATGTTTAGGGACACAGGCTGCAGAAATTCTAGCCAATTGAAGCAAGAACTTATGTGGTGTGCCTAATGAAACCTCCAGGTTTAAAGCATGAAGCCATATGGTGCCTTTACAGGAACCTAGAAGGAGCAGCAAATAAGGGACCAATGTGTGCCCTACTATGTCTGTAGTGACTTTTGCATTCCAGTTCAACGTGATAAACCCTTCTATGACGCCCCCCGAAAGATCAGCCAGCTGTAGGTCTCAACAGACAGATTAAATCTCATACCAAGCCTGGTGCATGGGAATTGAGTATGATTGTGCTGCAGTCTGGTGATCAATGAAAAGTGCCCTTGCCCATTCTTCTGGGAATTGATCCCTTGACTAGGACAGGGCCTATGACACCAGATGCGGAAGACCTTGCCTTGGGGCTGCAGGTCCTAGAGGCAGCCCATTTACTTTTCCTATGTCTCAATAAATAAGTACAAACTGTGCCTGTCAGGGAACTCTCAGCAACTAAATTATGAAAGCATATATAGAATCATTTGCATTAGATGCTGAAGCTAATGGCTTCTTGTGGCGGGATGTGAGTTTGTTGGCCCCTATGGCAAACTGATATGAGTTTACATTATCATAATAATAAATTGGGGTAACTATACTACCATTGCCAGAGTACGAACTGGGGGATTGCTGTGGACTCACTGACAACTCATCTACCCATGTTCACTAGGTCGACTAAGCACCAGGCTCTATCCTAAGCACTCCACAGTACTTATGCCTGTACGAGACAGGGGGTTAAATAATTGGGCTGTTTAATATCGCTCGACGATGATGTCACTTAAAATTAAATAAGGGTCTGGAACTAGTCCTACCACATACCTGGCCAACACTTCCCATCGGCAAACTGACGAAATCTCTAGTAAGAACCTAAATCACCTGAGTTATCTTGACCTCAACTAGCATAGTGGACCACTTGGATATTTGCCCTCTCTGCCGACCTGGCAAAATCAACTAGAAAAGGCGCCCTTCAAGGTGTCCCCTGACACCAGCTGTTAAAATTTTAGCCTCAGAGCTGCAGCTCTTGGGCAATAAATATGCAGCTCAATTTGTCACTCCTCGTCATGTCCGACCCTGCATGCCTTCTGCAATGCCCAACGACCTTGGTCAATAGACCATTACAACCCATTTCAGTCTAGGCTAGTATTGAATATATGGGCACCTACATGTCTTCATTCATGTATGCATGGACCGTCCCACAGGGAAACTGCAGCTGCCCATACTCACCAACCTTTCCGATGAATTAGCGCTACCTGACACACAGCCAGCGCCCCTGACACACTCTGCTCGTGACCAGGACTTAGCAGTGCAACAAGGGCGCAAGCCATACCTGTCTGACACTGGCCCTTCAGTCAAGCTCCCCCAAAAGCAATGTGGCTTCTAAACATTCGTCCTGAGGTGCAGTAGCAAATGGAAAGCCAAACAACAACTCTTATTTCTGATATTATTAATTTGAATCCTTTTTTACTTTGGCATAAGGTGTGGGCATCAACAGAGACTTGTTTTAATTGTGATGTAATTGTAGATTGTCTTAAACTAGAGAAGGTAGCTAATGTTCCATGGCTCAGTTATATTAAAAAAATGGCGAACTAAATCGGCCATCCTGAGTATTTTGATACGCCAGAGATCATGGAAACAATCTCTAGAAAAACTTTGAAAACTGTTTGCCTGACTTATCTGGAGAATAAGCGCTGGCTTAGAGAGAGAGATAAAAAAAACTGTTATGGAGAGCCAATTAATGACAATTTGTCGGAGTATACAACCATATTTGGTACAGATTCAGGGAAACTTTATTCGTATGCTTCTAACCCGTTTTCGTTTTGGGATCTTCCACAGAATGATTACGTTCCCAGATGTTAATGATTGGTCGAGAAATCTACTCCCATGCCCATGAGATGATATTTCTATTCAATCAACGTTGCACAGTGTCTTATTTTGTAAGTGTTTTTTTTTTTGAGTTTCAAAAACCTTTATTAAGAATTTGCACATTACATCAGCAAGCAAGTTGACATAAGTCAAATGCATATATAACTTTCATACATCATACTTCTTACCAAGCAAATCTTTCGCAATTTACTAACATTCCCCCCCTCAATTCAACCCTTGAACAAAAACCCACCCAGCCCCATATGAAATGGCACATCATTATATTGCAGAAACCAACAATACATGCCGCTGTAGATCGGGGCTCTAAAAGAGCATAGTATGTAAAGATCACTTTTACATTCCCGGAATTAAGAGAATATAGCCTCGTAAAATGAGCCATAGGTGTTTCCAGCCCATTAGCCTCATCCATTCGGCCATCCTATACTGCAAGGCAATATTGCATCAATTTCATCCGGCATGGCCACTAGCCGGTCTGCATTACTCTCCTCCTTCCCCGATATCTCCTCCCTCTCCCTGTGTCCTCCTCCATGTCAGATCCCTGTGCAAGATGGTAAGCAGTCAATGGCCCCCAGATATCTTTCGGGCGAGACTTTACAGGTAAGAGGTCAGCATAATAGTGCAGGTTGTCTTGCCAAGTGGACAATGCATGTATCCAATCCTTGAATTTAGGAGCCCGGCCTCTTCCCCACCTACATGCCACTTGGTGCTTCGCAAGGAACATACCCATTGTTAAGTACTTCTTGTGAACTGTGTTTATATCTTGGATCAGACCTAGTAGGACCACAAGCGGGGTTGGTGGTATTTGTACTCCAATCATGGTTGACATGCCTTCGAAAACTTGCACCCAATAGTTTGAAACCTGAGGACTGTGCCATGCCAAATGCATGAAATCCGCCCCTTCCCTCCCGCACCTTTCACATCTATCATCCTCCCATAGGAGGAACTTACGCAGCTTGTCCGGGGTTTGGTATAATCTATGTAAAAATGTTAAGTGAGTTAGACGCAACATACTGTTAGCCGTGACCGCCGCTGTCTGCAGGCAACTAATTTCCCATTGCTCATTCGGCAGAGGGATCTCTAAATCACTATCCCACTCCCTCCTGGCACGTGGGTTCAGAGGAGGAGGCGCCTGTTGTGCATGCTTATACAATAGGGACGTGACACGCTTAGGGGGGTCTGCTTGCAATAATGCGTGTAGAGGTGCAAATGTATCTGGTTCTGCATGAAATGCCAGGGTTGCGGCTTTAACACTTTGTCTGAGCCGTATGTACATAAATACATCCATGGTAGTGGGTGTGTGTTCACCAAAAAACTGTTCCCCAGTGCGGAACTGTCCTCTGATATAGAGATCTCCCCATGTGTTATAGTGAAGATTGTCAAGCAGTCTACGACATATCACTTCATACGTGATCTGCAACAAAGGATTACGTCGCAAAGTCTTCCTAGGGGAGTACATCATGGAAGCTTCTAGTCTGCGAGCAATCCGTCGCCATGCAGCGATGGTACAATCAACAGTGGACGGGTCGCGTTCCCGCTCCCTCGCAGCTGTAAATAGATATCCCTCTGGGGGCGTCGGGGCCATGTAGCCATACTCTACTGCCAGATGTGGCATGAAAGGGGGTGGATGAAACCAGTATATTGCAAAGTGAGCCTGGGCACAATAGTAATAATATTCAAAATCAGGGACAGCATACCCTCCGTGGCGATACGGTAACATCAATGTAGCAAGATCGAGCAGAGCCTGTTTCCCCCCCCCCAAATGAGTTGTGTAAGTTGCGTCTCAAGTGTGTTGAAGAAGAACCTCCCGGGATGATACGGTATGTTAATAAATAGATATAGTGATTTCGGTAGTAATACCCTCTAAATAAGGGATATCCTTCCTGCCATCGAGAGTGGTAGCCGTATCCATTTGGTTATACTATCCGTCATCTTGTCAATGGCCGCACCATAGTTGGCACGCATTATCCCTGGTGATATGGATACCTAAATATCTCACTTCTTCACTCTCCCATACCAAGGGATAGTCCAGTTCGTGTGGGGCGGTCTTATCTGTCAGGGGGAATATTGCAGACTTGGTCCAGTTTATGTGTATGCCGGAGATATCCCCAAATTTTGTTATCTCTTGCAGCACTGGGTTGAGGTTTTCCTGAGGTTTTTTGATATACAACGTCATATCATCTGTGTACAGGGAAATAAGTAGTTGTCTAGCCGGGTATATCAGTGCCCTTCCATTGTGGTGTTGCCTTAGTTTTGCGGCTAAGGGTTCAATGGCTAAGGCAAATAAAACTGGAGACAGCGGGCAGCCTTGCCTCGTGCCTCTGGAAATAGTAAAGGTGGAAGATCTGGTTCCATTCAACAGCACTGTGGCTATTGGTTGCTTATACAGCAATTGCACCCAGTTTAAAAAGGTAGAGGGCATTCCCATATATCTCAGAGTTCCTATCAGGTAATCTCACTCCACTGAATCGAACGCCTTAGTGGCATCTAGGAAAACTGCTACCGCCGAACAGTTGGGCTCTATATCCTGCATAACTGCTAAGAGGGTCCTGAGATTGTGGGATGTGGCTCTGTTTGGGATAAACCCCGCCTGATTCGGCAGCACCAGCCGCTTCATCAGGAGGCTGAGCCGGGTAGCCAGAACTTTGGCAAGGATTTTAGTGTCACAATTCAGCAATGAGAGGGGGCGGTACGATTCACAATATAGCGGGGATTTGCCAGGTTTTAGTGAAGAAACTATCTGGGCCTCGCGAATTTTTTTTTGACAAGCATCTCTCCTCCAGCGCCGCATAGAAGACCTCTTTCAGTATGGGGGCTAATATAGGTGCATAAGATTTATAAAATTCTATTGGCAAACCATCCGACCCTGGTGTTCGTCCTGATTTCATGTGCATTACTGCATCAGTAATCTCATCCACCTCCAATTTCAGATTCAAAATTTTTGGCTGAGTGTCCCCCAACCAGGCCAACGCTTTGTCCTCAAAGTATTGTGGCAAATCTAGCGGGGTTCCCCTTTGGGAGGTATAGAGTGTACTATAATAATCTACGAACGTGTCCAATTGCTCTGAGAGGTTCCTGTGTATTGTGCCCTGCGCGTCCTGTATCTCTGCTATATAGTTAGAGAACTTGGGAGGGCGTATCACATTTGCTAAAGCCTTTCCTGGGTGGTCTCCTTCACCATGAACCCTTGCCATATAAGGTTTCCCTTGAAACTTGCTTTCTCTATCAGCAATATCCCCATATTCTGTTATTTTATCCCTCATTTTGGCCCTGATTACGGTCTCATCAGTACCTGCAGCAAGATCTCTTTCAAGGTCTTTAATTTCCCCTTCTAGATTGTGTAGATCTCTGCGTAAGTCTTTGAGTATGCCCCCACCTTTGGATATACACCAGCCCCTGGCTGTGACCTTGAATGCCTCCCAAACAGCTGTGAGACTCGATACTGACGCCACATTTCGCGCGAAGAAATATTGCATTTCTTGTTCTATTTCTGCTCTGAAGACGGCGTCTTGAAAGTGCAGAGGGTTAAGACGCCAGTTAATATAGGTGGTCTGATTTACCGGGGCTTGCATAACCATTACCACAGGAGAGTGGTCTGAGTACGTTCGGGCAAAGTGAGTCACTTTTTTCCAGCCAATGTGCCATCCCCACTGATACAATCAGGTAGTCTAGTCTAGCCCATGTCGAGTGGACCGGAGAGTGGAGCGTGCCTTACCGTTGCGTAGGATGTTTATATCTCCACGTATCTAGTAGATAGTTAGTTTCAATTATATCTTTCAGTGTTTTTGCATATTAGTGTACTGCACAGGGGAAACTTGGGATCTATCCAACTGTGGGTTCACCACTGTGTTGAAATAGCCTCCCCAGATGACATAAGTAGTACCCATCGTTTGGATTTTACTCCATAGTAGCAACAGAGCATGTGGTTCATCAGTATTTGGTCCATAGTAATTGGCAAATGCACATCATGTGAGTTCAACTGCCCCCAGATCAAACAGAACCTCCTGCTAGTATCAGCTTCCGACCCTCCCAGTACAAAATTCACCCCTCGTCTGATGAGAATGGCCATGCCTCTAGAGTACCCGGAGTACGATGCGAAACAACGATGTGATGCCCATTTCGCAGCGAATTGGGGTGCGGCCACCGGGTTCAAATGTGTTTCTTGTAATAGAGCAACCTTAATGTGGTGCCTGTCTAAGTACCCTAATGTCTGCCTCTTTTTCCTAGGATTATTCAGGCCCTGTACATTCCAGGATATCACATTTAGCTTATGGATATCGCTTGCGGTGTCTGCCATTCTTCGATGTTTGCATTTAAAACTTAAGCATATGCCGTTACCGTTAGTAAGCTGAGTAAAAAACATTGCTCCCAAACTAGAGAACCCACCCCCTACCCACTCCGGCATCCCCAACTCGCCTGGCATATATACCCTCCCTACCAATAGTAAACGTAAGTCAGTCAATTACCACTCCTCAGTAGAGGAAACTTGGGGGTTCGCCCTCGTGTGAAGGTCACTAGGGGCTCACAACTTGCCCACTCTCCTCCTCTATTTCACCCACAAGCCACTCCGCTTCAGTAGGCGGGCAGCTATAGCAGGATGGAAGCGAGTGTCCGGGCGGAACAAATTACAGTGCATTATCGAATGTATTACTTCACCAGTTCAAAACAGTTCACAGAGGGTAGACCTTCCGCGGTGGCCATGTGTGCATCAGGAGAAGCTGTCCGCTTCAGTCTGGGTCCGACATTGGTGATTGGGATCTGGAGCAACTATGGGCCTCCACCTCCTTAGATGCTGCTTGATGATTTTATTTGAGATAGTCCTCCGCTTGCTGGGGATTTTGGAAGAAATGCTGCTTCTCACTGTGCGTTATCTTCAGTTTCGCTGGGTACATCATGGCGTATGGGATCTCTTGTGCCTGCAGTTTTTTCTTTACTGGTGCAAATTTGCGCTGTGCCTCTTGCACGGTCTGTGTAAAGTCAGGGAAGAACGCCAAAGTGGTGTTTTCGTAGTAAACCTATTTCTTCTCTCTGGCAAGACGCAGGACCGCGTCTCTGTCACGGTAGTTCAGGAAGCGCACTATCACAGGACGCGGCTGCGCTCCTGGGGGCAGGCATGCAGCTAACGATCTATGTGCTCTTTCCACTGTCATATGTGCTGAAAAGGAGTCTGTTCCAAACAGCTCGATAATTAGATTTTCAATAAAATCTTTCATGTGGCCCATGTTGGTCGATTCGGCCAGGCCCAAAATACAGACGTTGTTCCGTATGGAACGGGCTTCCAAATCCTCATTCTTATACGCAATTATCTTGAGCAGTCTGTCCATTTGGTGAATATGCTCCCTATCTGCTATGGTTCTATCCTCCAGCTCAGATACCCTGGTTTCGGCTTCTTTAATCCGCTGATCATGCTGGTTGAGTTTATTCACCACCAAATCTATCCTTGCATTCATTGTGTCCATTTTTGCATCAATAGATGATAGGCTCCATTTCATATCCAGTAACAGTGATTTCCAGTCTTCTTCCTGATTGTCTGCTGTATCCGAGTTCGTCTGCTCCGTTGAGTGAGACCGAGGCGCTTTGCGCTGTTCAAATGGTATTTTTGTTTGTTTGGTATCGGTGCGCCACATGGTGACTGTCCGGTATTGCCCAGGATGTGAAAGACAGAAAGTTATAGTCCTGAGTCAATGTCCAAAAGATAACTCAAACCTGGTACCTCCAGCACCACCTACCTAGGATACGCAGTTGACCAACCTGCCCAGACAGGGTGCGCAATTGGTAGATGCAGTTCACGACATCTGGGGTTAGGCACACCCTGGCAGGAATGCAAGCCATCTAGCCACAGGCGCTGTCAGGTCCCGGCCTTCCCGGATTGTCAGACGCAGCTGAGGATTATATTGTCATAGTTCCAGTCACACCTCTCGGTGTTGGGCGGTGCATTATGAAGCTGCTCGCTGCTGTGGTAGGGCACTGTGCCACTCAGGTCACCTGTTATGCTTCAATGGAGTCCACCCCGTGTCCAGAATCTACAGTATTTTCCCAACAGCCAAGCTATCTTCCTCCGGCTTCCAGGGTTCGCTCTAGGACTCCTACCAGTCTCTGCCCACTTCCGCCAGCACAGTCTCCTGCTCCACACTGTGTATCCTAAAATGGCCGCCTGCTAGTGTAAAGCACATAGATTCCCCAGTGTTGCTGACCGCTCATGCATACCATGCCTTAACCCCTTCGCTGCTAGGCCTTTTCCCCTCCTGTGCTAAGCCCTTTTTGGGCTATTTGAGGTAGTGCGCGCTTAGGCCCCTGTAACTTTTTGACCACATTAGGTATCCACGCCAAATTTGCGTCCTTTTCTTCCAACATCTTGGGGATTCTAAAGGTACCCAGGGTTTGTGGATTCTCCTAGAGGGGTCACAGAAATTAGTCAAAATACAGCAATTTTTTTTTTTTTTTGTGAAAAATGTGAAAAACGGGCTGCAAATGAAAGCTTCTGGGTTTTTCTCTGCAAATGGTATCAAAAAAGGGTTTGTGGGGCTGAAATCACAATTTCTCCAGCTTTTAGGGAATGACAGACTTTTGTTAGAAAACCAACATTTTTTACACAGTTTTGGCATTTTTCTGGGACATACCCTATTTTTGCTATTTTTTGTGCTTTCAACCTCCTTCCAGTTAACGGTAGAAAAGGGTAACAAAACAATAATGGATCCTGGAAAGCTATACATTTTTGAAAAGTAGACAAAATTCTGAATTCAGCAAGGGGTCATTTGCGTAGATCCATCAAGGTTTCTTTATAGAAATTTACAGGCAAATATAGGAGAAATTAAAAATTTGTTGAAAAAAGCAGCCTCTTGAGTCAACGTTTTTACCTGTAACTTCTTCGAATTATGACATCTCTTTGAAAGCAATGTACCGTTACATCCGGTAGACCTTCCTGGTTGTGTGGACATATAGGACTTGTAGGTTCATCAAGAGCCCAACGAACCCAGAGTAGAAAAATGAGCAGCATTTTGTAATGTTTTTTTTTTTTGGTCCGGGTATA
Organism: Triturus cristatus; assembly: GCF_964204655.1. Lineage (NCBI taxonomy): Eukaryota > Metazoa > Chordata > Amphibia > Caudata > Salamandridae > Triturus > Triturus cristatus. The sequence continues at coordinate 70,801,341 of NC_140584.1, read as the reverse complement.
TAGCAATTATTGTGGGAAAATGTATACTTGGAAAAATCGGTATGAAAGTCACCTATGTATTTCTGAAATGGGAACAAATTACAGAGTTCAGAAACAGTGCATATTTGCACATTTTCGAAATTGGGAATACTCATATTTGCATGACAATTATTGGTCATTTTTCAAAATGACTTTTTTTTTACACAATGTCTTTCATTTGGAAGGGAGAAATGCATCAAAAATCAACAGGTAATAACAGTTGCTTTACAAATTTGAACTACCCTAAGTCTCCCGAGAAAAATGGTACCTCACTTGTGTGGGTAGGCATAGTGCCCACGACAGGAAGTGGCTCAAAACCTAAGGTGAACACACCACATTTTCACACTGAAAATTTACACTTTTTTTGCAAAGAGTCTAGCTGTAGTTTTTGAACCCTAGCCCTGCCGGCACCTAGGGAAACCTAGCAAACCTATACATTTTTGAAAACTAGACACCCAGGGGAATCCAGGATGGGGTGACTTGACTGCCTCCCACCATGGTCTGTTACCCAGAATCCCTTGCAAACGTAAAAAATTGAAAAAAAAACCACATTTTCCCCACATTTCTGTGATGCAAAGTTCTGGAATCTGCGTGGATCCACAAATTTCCACCCACCCCGCGTTCCCCAAAGTCCTACGAGAAAAATGGTACCTCACTTGTGCGGGTCGGCCTAGTGCCCGCGACAGGAAACGGCGCAAAACGCAACGTGGTTTTGGAGTGAAAAATGACCCTTTTTTTGGCAAAGTGACTAGCTGTAGATTTTGTACCCTAGCCCTGCCGGCACCTAGGGAAACCTAGCAAACCTATACATTTCTGAAAACTAGACACCCAGGGGAATCCAGGATGGGGTGACTTGACTGCCTCCCACCATGGTCTGTTACCCAGAATCCCTTGCAAACGTAAAAAATTGAAAAAAAAACCACATTTTCCCCACATTTCTGTGATGCAAAGTTCTGGAATCTGCGTGGATCCACAAATTTCCACCCACCCCGCGTTCCCCAAAGTCCTACAAGAAAAATGGTACCTCACTTGTGCGGGTCGGCCTAGTGCCCGCGACAGGAAACGGCGCAAAACGCAACGTGGTTTTGGAGTGAAAAATGACCCTTTTTTTGGCAAAGTGACTAGCTGTAGATTTTGTACCCTAGCCCTGCCGGCACCTAGGGAAACCTAGCAAACCTATACATTTCTGAAAACTAGACACCCAGGGGAATCCAGGATGGGGTGACTTGACTGCCTCCCACCATGGTCTGTTACCCAGAATCCCTTGCAAACGTAAATAATTGACAAAAAAAACACATTTTCCCCACATTTCTGTGATGGAAAGTTCTGGAATCTGCGTGGATCCACAAATTTCCACCCACCCCGCGTTCCCCAAAGTCCTATGAGAAAAATGGTACCTCACTTGTGCGGGTCGGCCTAGTGCCCGCGACAGGAAACGGCGCAAAACGCAACGTGGTTTTGGAGTGAAAAATGACCCTTTTTTTGGCAAAGTGACTAGCTGTAGATTTTGTACCTTAGCCCTGCCGGCACCTAGGGAAACCTAGCAAACCTATACATTTCTGAAAACTAGACACCCAGGGGAATCCAGGATGGGGTGACTTGACTGCCTCCCACCATGGTCTGTTACCCAGAATCCCTTGCAAACGTAAAAAATTGACAAAAAAAACACATTTTCCCCACATTTCTGTGATGGAAAGTTCTGGAATCTGCGTGGATCCACAAATTTCCACCCACCCCGCGTTCCCCAAAGTCCTACGAGAAAAATGGTACCTCACTTGTGCGGGTCGGCCTAGTGCCCGCGACAGGAAACGGCGCAAAACGCAACATGGTTTTGGAGTGAAAAATGACCCTTTTTTTGGCAAAGTGACTAGCTGTAGATTTTGTACCCTAGCCCTGCCGGCACCTAGGGAAACCTAGCAAACCTATACATTTCTGAAAACTAGACACCCAGGGGAATCCAGGATGGGGTGACTTGACTGCCTCCCACCATGGTCTGTTACCCAGAATCCCTTGCAAACGTAAAAAATTGACAAAAAAAACACATTTTCCCCACATTTCTGTGATGGAAAGTTCTGGAATCTGCGTGGATCCACAAATTTCCACCCACCCCGCGTTCCCCAAAGTCCTACGAGAAAAATGGTACCTCACTTGTGCGGGTCGGCCTAGTGCCCGCGACAGGAAACGGCGCAAAACGCAACGTGGTTTTGGAGTGAAAAATGACCCTTTTTTTGGCAAAGTGACTAGCTGTAGATTTTGTACCCTAGCCCTGCCGGCACCTAGGGAAACCTAGCAAACCTATACATTTCTGAAAACTAGACACCCAGGGGAATCCAGGATGGGGTGACATGACTGCCTCCCACCATGGTCTGTTACCCAGAATCCCTTGCAAACGTAAAAAATTGACAAAAAAAACACATTTTCCCCACATTTCTGTGATGGAAAGTTCTGGAATCTGCGTGGATCCACAAATTTCCACCCACCCCGCGTTCCCCAAAGTCCTACGAGAAAAATGGTACCTCACTTGTGCGGGTCGGCCTAGTGCCCGCGACAGGAAACGGCGCAAAACGCAACGTGGTTTTGGAGTGAAAAATGACCCTTTTTTTGGCAAAGTGACTAGCTGTAGATTTTGTACCCTAGCCCTGCCGGCACCTAGGGAAACCTAGCAAACCTATACATTTCTGAAAACTAGACACCCAGGGGAATCCAGGATGGGGTGACTTGACTGCCTCCCACCATGGTCTGTTACCCAGAATCCCTTGCAAACGTAAAAAATTGACAAAAAAAACACATTTTCCCCACATTTCTGTGATGGAAAGTTCTGGAATCTGCGTGGATCCACAAATTTCCACCCACCCCGCGTTCCCCAAAGTCCTACGAGAAAAATGGTACCTCACTTGTGCGGGTCGGCCTAGTGCCCGCGACAGGAAACGGCGCAAAACGCAACGTGGTTTTGGAGTGAAAAATGACCCTTTTTTTGGCAAAGTGACTAGCTGTAGATTTTGTACCCTAGCCCTGCCGGCACCTAGGGAAACCTAGCAAACCTATACATTTCTGAAAACTAGACACCCAGGGGAATCCAGGATGGGGTGACTTGACTGCCTCCCACCATGGTCTGTTACCCAGAATCCCTTGCAAACGTAAAAAATTGACAAAAAAAACACATTTTCCCCACATTTCTGTGATGGAAAGTTCTGGAATCTGCGTGGATCCACAAATTTCCACCCACCCCGCGTTCCCCAAAGTCCTACGAGAAAAATGGTACCTCACTTGTGCGGGTCGGCCTAGTGCCCGCGACAGGAAACGGCGCAAAACGCAACGTGGTTTTGGAGTGAAAAATGACCCTTTTTTTGGCAAAGTGACTAGCTGTAGATTTTGTACCCTAGCCCTGCCGGCACCTAGGGAAACCTAGCAAACCTATACATTTCTGAAAACTAGACACCCAGGGGAATCCAGGATGGGGTGACTTGACTGCCTCCCACCATGGTCTGTTACCCAGAATCCCTAGCAAACGTAAAAAATTGACAAAAAAAACACATTTTCCCCACATTTCTGTGATGGAAAGTTCTGGAATCTGCGTGGATCCACAAATTTCCACCCACCCCGCGTTCCCCAAAGTCCTACGAGAAAAATGGTACCTCACTTGTGCGGGTCGGCCTAGTGCCCGCGACAGGAAACGGCGCAAAACGCAACGTGGTTTTGGAGTGAAAAATGACCCTTTTTTTGGCAAAGTGACTAGCTGTAGATTTTGTACCCTAGCCCTGCCGGCACCTAGGGAAACCTAGCAAACCTATACATTTTTGAAAACTAGACACCCAGGGGAATCCAGGATGGGGTGACTTGACTGCCTCCCACCATGGTCTGTTACCCAGAATCCCTTGCAAACGTAAAAAATTGACAAAAAAAACACATTTTCCCCACATTTCTGTGATGGGAAGTTCTGGAATCTGCGTGGATCCACAAATTTCCACCCACCCCGCGTTCCCCAAAGTCCTACGAGAAAAATGGTACCTCACTTGTGCGGGTCGGCCTAGTGCCCGCGACAGGAAACGGCGCAAAACGCAACGTGGTTTTGGAGTGAAAAATGACCCTTTTTTTGGCAAAGTGACTAGCTGTAGATTTTGTACCCTAGCCCTGCCGGCACCTAGGGAAACCTAGCAAACCTATACATTTCTGAAAACTAGACACCCAGGGGAATCCAGGATGGGGTGACTTGACTGCCTCCCACCATGGTCTGTTACCCAGAATCCCTTGCAAACGTAAAAAATTGACAAAAAAAACACATTTTCCCCACATTTCTGTGATGGAAAGTTCTGGAATCTGCGTGGATCCACAAATTTCCACCCACCCCGCGTTCCCCAAAGTCCTACGAGAAAAATGGTACCTCACTTGTGCGGGTCGGCCTAGTGCCCGCGACAGGAAACGGCGCAAAACGCAACGTGGTTTTGGAGTGAAAAATGACCCTTTTTTTGGCAAAGTGACTAGCTGTAGATTTTGTACCCTAGCCCTGCCGGCACCTAGGGAAACCTAGCAAACCTATACATTTCTGAAAACTAGACACCCAGGGGAATCCAGGATGGGGTGACTTGACTGCCTCCCACCATGGTCTGTTACCCAGAATCCCTTGCAAACGTAAAAAATTGACAAATAAAACACATTTTCCCCACATTTCTGTGATGGAAAGTTCTGGAATCTGCGTGGATCCACAAATTTCCACCCACCCCGCGTTCCCCAAAGTCCTACGAGAAAAATGGTACCTCACTTGTGCGGGTCGGCCTAGTGCCCGCGACAGGAAACGGCGCAAAACGCAACGTGGTTTTGGAGTGAAAAATGACCCTTTTTTTGGCAAAGTGACTAGCTGTAGATTTTGTACCCTAGCCCTGCCGGCACCTAGGGAAACCTAGCAAACCTATACATTTCTGAAAACTAGACACCCAGGGGAATCCAGGATGGGGTGACTTGACTGCCTCCCACCATGGTCTGTTACCCAGAATCCCTTGCAAACGTAAAAAATTGACAAAAAAAACACATTTTCCCCACATTTCTGTGATGGAAAGTTCTGGAATCTGCGTGGATCCACAAATTTCCACCCACCCCGCGTTCCCCAAAGTCCTACGAGAAAAATGGTACCTCACTTGTGCGGGTCGGCCTAGTGCCCGCGACAGGAAACGGCGCAAAACGCAACATGGTTTTGGAGTGAAAAATGACCCTTTTTTTGGCAAAGTGACTAGCTGTAGATTTTGTACCCTAGCCCTGCCGGCACCTAGGGAAACCTAGCAAACCTATACATTTCTGAAAACTAGACACCCAGGGGAATCCAGGATGGGGTGACTTGACTGCCTCCCACCATGGTCTGTTACCCAGAATCCCTTGCAAACGTAAAAAATTGACAAAAAAAACACATTTTCCCCACATTTCTGTGATGGAAAGTTCTGGAATCTGCGTGGATCCACAAATTTCCACCCACCCCGCGTTCCCCAAAGTCCTACGAGAAAAATGGTACCTCACTTGTGCGGGTCAGCCTAGTGCCCGCGACAGGAAACGGCGCAAAACGCAACGTGGTTTTGGAGTGAAAAATGACCCTTTTTTTGGCAAAGTGACTAGCTGTAGATTTTGTACCCTAGCCCTGCCGGCACCTAGGGAAACCTAGCAAACCTATACATTTCTGAAAACTAGACACCCGGCGGTTTCCAGGGAGGTATGGCTTGCGTGGATCCCCCAACGTTTCCTTACCCAGAATCCCCTGCAAACCTCAATTTTTGCTCAAAAAATCACTTTTTTCACACATTTTGGGGTGGGAAAGTAGTGGCATCACCGGGCTCACACAAATTTACCACCACCCAGCGTTCCCCCAGGTCTCCCGGTAAAAATGGTGCCTCACTTGTGTGGGAGGCCCAAGTACCCGCGGCAGGCAAGGGCCCCAAACGTAGTGAGGCGACCTCAAGATGGCCTATCGCCAAATCACCTGGTTTTGCAAGGGGGGTCACTTTGGTTTTTGGCCCGGTGCGCGGCGGCCATCTAGGGAAACCTACCAAACCCAGGCATTTTTGAAAACTAGACACCCGGCGGCTTCCAGGGAGGTATGGCTTGCGTGGATCCCCCAACGTTTCCTTACCCAGAATCCCCTGCAAACCTCAATTTTTGCTCAAAAAATCACTTTTTTCACACATTTTGGGGTGGGAAAGTAGTGGCATCACCGGGCTCACACAAATTTACCACCACCCAGCGTTCCCCCAGGTCTCCCGGTAAAAATGGTGCCTCACTTGTGTGGGAGGCCCAAGTACCCGCGGCAGGCAAGGGCCCCAAAGGTAGTGAGGCCACCTCAAGATGGCCTATCGCCAAACCACCTGGTTTTGCAAGGGGGGGTCACTTTGGTTTTTGGCCCGGTGCGCGGCGGCCATCTAGGGAAACCTACCAAACCCAGGCATTTTTGAAAACTAGACACCCGGCGGCTTCCAGGGAGGTATGGCTTGCGTGGATCCCCCAACGTTTCCTTACCCAGAATCCCCTGCAAACCTCAATTTTTGCTCAAAAAATCACTTTTTTCACACATTTTGGGGTGGGAAAGTAGTGGCATCACCGGGCTCACACAAATTTACCACCACCCAGCGTTCCCCCAGGTCTCCCGGTAAAAATGGTGCCTCACTTGTGTGGGAGGCCCAAGTACCCGCGGCAGGCAAGGGCCCCAAAGGTAGTGAGGCCACCTCAAGATGGCCTATCGCCAAACCACCTGGTTTTGCAAGGGGGGTCACTTTGGTTTTTGGCCCGGTGCGCGGCGGCCATCTAGGGAAACCTACCAAACCCAGGCATTTTTGAAAACTAGACACCCGGCGGCTTCCAGGGAGGTATGGCTTGCGTGGATCCCCCAACGTTTCCTTACCCAGAATCCCCTGCAAACCTCAATTTTTGCTCAAAAAATCACTTTTTTCACACATTTTGGGGTGGGAAAGTAGTGGCATCACCGGGCTCACACAAATTTACCACCACCCAGCGTTCCCCCAGGTCTCCCGGTAAAAATGGTGCCTCACTTGTGTGGGAGGCCCAAGTACCCGCGGCAGGCAAGGGCCCCAAAGGTAGTGAGGCCACCTCAAGATGGCCTATCGCCAAACCACCTGGTTTTGCAAGGGGGGTCACTTTGGTTTTTGGCCCGGTGCGCGGCGGCCATCTAGGGAAACCTACCAAACCCAGGCATTTTTGAAAACTAGACACCCGGCGGCTTCCAGGGAGGTATGGCTTGCGTGGATCCCCCAACGTTTCCTTACCCAGAATCCCCTGCAAACCTCAATTTTTGCTCAAAAAATCACTTTTTTCACACATTTTGGGGTGGGAAAGTAGTGGCATCACTGGGCTCACACAAATTTACCACCACCCAGCGTTCCCCCAGGTCTCCCGGTAAAAATGGTGCCTCACTTGTGTGGGAGGCCCAAGTACCCGCGGCAGGCAAGGGCCCCAAAGGTAGTGAGGCCACCTCAAGATGGCCTATCGCCAAACCACCTGGTTTTGCAAGGGGGGTCACTTTGGTTTTTGGCCCGGTGCGCGGCGGCCATCTAGGGAAACCTACCAAACCCAGGCATTTTTGAAAACTAGACACCCGGCGGCTTCCAGGGAGGTATGGCTTGCGTGGATCCCCCAACGTTTCCTTACCCAGAATCCCCTGCAAACCTCAATTTTTGCTCAAAAAATCACTTTTTTCACACATTTTGGGGTGGGAAAGTAGTGGCATCACCGGGCTCACACAAATTTACCACCACCCAGCGTTCCCCCAGGTCTCCCGGTAAAAATGGTGCCTCACTTGTGTGGGAGGCCCAAGTACCCGCGGCAGGCAAGGGCCCCAAAGGTAGTGAGGCCACCTCAAGATGGCCTATCGCCAAACCACCTGGTTTTGCAAGGGGGGTCACTTTGGTTTTTGGCCCGGTGCGCGGCGGCCATCTAGGGAAACCTACCAAACCCAGGCATTTTTGAAAACTAGACACCCGGCGGCTTCCAGGGAGGTATGGCTTGCGTGGATCCCCCAACGTTTCCTTACCCAGAATCCCCTGCAAACCTCAATTTTTGCTCAAAAAATCACTTTTTTCACACATTTTGGGGTGGGAAAGTAGTGGCATCACCGGGCTCACACAAATTTACCACCACCCAGCGTTCCCCCAGGTCTCCCGGTAAAAATGGTGCCTCACTTGTGTGGGAGGCCCAAGTACCCGCGGCAGGCAAGGGCCCCAAAGGTAGTGAGGCCACCTCAAGATGGCCTATCGCCAAACCACCTGGTTTTGCAAGGGGGGTCACTTTGGTTTTTGGCCCGGTGCGCGTCGGCCATCTAGGGAAACCTACCAAACCCAGGCATTTTTGAAAACTAGACACCCGGCGGCTTCCAGGGAGGTATGGCTTGCGTGGATCCCCCAACGTTTCCTTACCCAGAATCCCCTGCAAACCTCAATTTTTGCTCAAAAAATCACTTTTTTCACACATTTTGGGGTGGGAAAGTAGTGGCATCACCGGGCTCACACAAATTTACCACCACCCAGCGTTCCCCCAGGTCTCCCGGTAAAAATGGTGCCTCACTTGTGTGGGAGGCCCAAGTACCCGCGGCAGGCAAGGGCCCCAAAGGTAGTGAGGCCACCTCAAGATGGCCTATCGCCAAACCACCTGGTTTTGCAAGGGGGGTCACTTTGGTTTTTGGCCCGGTGCACGGCGGCCATCTAGGGAAACCTACCAAACCCAGGCATTTTTGAAAACTAGACACCCGGCGGCTTCCAGGGAGGTATGGCTTGCGTGGATCCCCCAACGTTTCCTTACCCAGAATCCCCTGCAAACCTCAATTTTTGCTCAAAAAATCACTTTTTTCACACATTTTGGGGTGGGAAAGTAGTGGCATCACCGGGCTCACACAAATTTACCACCACCCAGCGTTCCCCCAGGTCTCCCGGTAAAAATGGTGCCTCACTTGTGTGGGAGGCCCAAGTACCCGCGGCAGGCAAGGGCCCCAAGGTAGTGAGGCCACCTCAAGATGGCCTATCGCCAAACCACCTGGTTTTGCAAGGGGGGTCACTTTGGTTTTTGGCCCGGTGCGCGGCGGCCATCTAGGGAAACCTACCAAACCCAGGCATTTTTGAAAACTAGACACCCGGCGGCTTCCAGGGAGGTATGGCTTGCGTGGATCCCCCAACGTTTCCTTACCCAGAATCCCCTGCAAACCTCAATTTTTGCTCAAAAAATCACTTTTTTCACACATTTTGGGGTGGGAAAGTAGTGGCATCACCGGGCTCACACAAATTTACCACCACCCAGCGTTCCCCCAGGTCTCCCGGTAAAAATGGTGCCTCACTTGTGTGGGAGGCCCAAGTACCCGCGGCAGGCCAGGACAACAAACGTAGTGAGGCGACCTTTGGGATAGGCAATGTTGATGTTGCCTCACTACGTTTGGGGCCCTTGCCTGCCGCGGGTACTTGGGCCTCCCACACAAGTGAGGCACCATTTTTACCGGGAGACCTGGGGGAACGCTGGGTGGTGGTAAATTTGTGTGAGCCCGGTGATGCCACTACTTTCCCACCCCAAAATGTGTGAAAAAAGTGATTTTTTGAGCAAAAATTGAGGTTTGCAGGGGATTCTGGGTAAGGAAACGTTGGGGGATCCACGCAAGCCATACCTCCCTGGAAGCCGCCGGGTGTCTAGTTTTCAAAAATGCCTGGGTTTGGTAGGTTTCCCTAGATGGCCGCCGCGCACCGGGCCAAAAACCAAAGTGACCCCCCTTGCAAAACCAGGTGGTTTGGCGATAGGCCATCTTGAGGTGGCCTCACTACCTTTGGGGCCCTTGCCTGCCGCGGGTACTTGGGCCTCCCACACAAGTGAGGCACCATTTTTACCGGGAGACCTGGGGGAACGCTGGGTGGTGGTAAATTTGTGTGAGCCCGGTGATGCCACTACTTTCCCACCCCAAAATGTGTGAAAAAAGTGATTTTTTGAGCAAAAATTGAGGTTTGCAGGGGATTCTGGGTAAGGAAACGTTGGGGGATCCACGCAAGCCATACCTCCCTGGAAGCCGCCGGGTGTCTAGTTTTCAAAAATGCCTGGGTTTGGTAGGTTTCCCTAGATGGCCGCCGCGCACCGGGCCAAAAACCAAAGTGACCCCCCTTGCAAAACCAGGTGGTTTGGCGATAGGCCATCTTGAGGTGGCCTCACTACCTTTGGGGCCCTTGCCTGCCGCGGGTACTTGGGCCTCCCACACAAGTGAGGCACCATTTTTACTGGGAGACCTGGGGGAACGCTGGGTGGTGGTAAATTTGTGTGAGCCCGGTGATGCCACTACTTTCCCACCCCAAAATGTGTGAAAAAAGTGATTTTTTGAGCAAAAATTGAGGTTTGCAGGGGATTCTGGGTAAGGAAACGTTGGGGGATCCACGCAAGCCATACCTCCCTGGAAGCCGCCGGGTGTCTAGTTTTCAAAAATGCCTGGGTTTGGTAGGTTTCCCTAGATGGCCGCCGCGCACCGGGCCAAAAACCAAAGTGACCCCCCTTGCAAAACCAGGTGGTTTGGCGATAGGCCATCTTGAGGTGGCCTCACTACCTTTGGGGCCCTTGCCTGCCGCGGGTACTTGGGCCTCCCACACAAGTGAGGCACCATTTTTACCGGGAGACCTGGGGGAACGCTGGGTGGTGGTAAATTTGTGTGAGCCCGGTGATGCCACTACTTTCCCACCCCAAAATGTGTGAAAAAAGTGATTTTTTGAGCAAAAATTGAGGTTTGCAGGGGATTCTGGGTAAGGAAACGTTGGGGGATCCACGCAAGCCATACCTCCCTGGAAGCCGCCGGGTGTCTAGTTTTCAAAAATGCCTGGGTTTGGTAGGTTTCCCTAGATGGCCGCCGCGCACCGGGCCAAAAACCAAAGTGACCCCCCTTGCAAAACCAGGTGGTTTGGCGATAGGCCATCTTGAGGTGGCCTCACTACCTTTGGGGCCCTTGCCTGCCGCGGGTACTTGGGCCTCCCACACAAGTGAGGCACCATTTTTACCGGGAGACCTGGGGGAACGCTGGGTGGTGGTAAATTTGTGTGAGCCCGGTGATGCCACTACTTTCCCACCCCAAAATGTGTGAAAAAAGTGATTTTTTGAGCAAAAATTGAGGTTTGCAGGGGATTCTGGGTAAGGAAACGTTGGGGGATCCACGCAAGCCATACCTCCCTGGAAGCCGCCGGGTGTCTAGTTTTCAAAAATGCCTGGGTTTGGTAGGTTTCCCTAGATGGCCGCCGCGCACCGGGCCAAAAACCAAAGTGACCCCCCTTGCAAAACCAGGTGGTTTGGCGATAGGCCATCTTGAGGTGGCCTCACTACCTTTGGGGCCCTTGCCTGCCGCGGGTACTTGGGCCTCCCACACAAGTGAGGCACCATTTTTACCGGGAGACCTGGGGGAACGCTGGGTGGTGGTAAATTTGTGTGAGCCCGGTGATGCCACTACTTTCCCACCCCAAAATGTGTGAAAAAAGTGATTTTTTGAGCAAAAATTGAGGTTTGCAGGGGATTCTGGGTAAGGAAACGTTGGGGGATCCACGCAAGCCATACCTCCCTGGAAGCCGCCGGGTGTCTAGTTTTCAAAAATGCCTGGGTTTGGTAGGTTTCCCTAGATGGCCGCCGCGCACCGGGCCAAAAACCAAAGTGACCCCCCTTGCAAAACCAGGTGGTTTGGCGATAGGCCATCTTGAGGTGGCCTCACTACCTTTGGGGCCCTTGCCTGCCGCGGGTACTTGGGCCTCCCACACAAGTGAGGCACCATTTTTACCGGGAGACCTGGGGGAACGCTGGGTGGTGGTAAATTTGTGTGAGCCCGGTGATGCCACTACTTTCCCACCCCAAAATGTGTGAAAAAAGTGATTTTTTGAGCAAAAATTGAGGTTTGCAGGGGATTCTGGGTAAGGAAACGTTGGGGGATCCACGCAAGCCATACCTCCCTGGAAGCCGCCGGGTGTCTAGTTTTCAAAAATGCCTGGGTTTGGTAGGTTTCCCTAGATGGCCGCCGCGCACCGGGCCAAAAACCAAAGTGACCCCCCTTGCAAAACCAGGTGGTTTGGCGATAGGCCATCTTGAGGTGGCCTCACTACCTTTGGGGCCCTTGCCTGCCGCGGGTACTTGGGCCTCCCACACAAGTGAGGCACCATTTTTACCGGGAGACCTGGGGGAACGCTGGGTGGTGGTAAATTTGTGTGAGCCCGGTGATGCCACTACTTTCCCACCCCAAAATGTGTGAAAAAAGTGATTTTTTGAGCAAAAATTGAGGTTTGCAGGGGATTCTGGGTAAGGAAACGTTGGGGGATCCACGCAAGCCATACCTCCCTGGAAGCCGCCGGGTGTCTAGTTTTCAAAAATGCCTGGGTTTGGTAGGTTTCCCTAGATGGCCGCCGCGCACCGGGCCAAAAACCAAAGTGACCCCCCTTGCAAAACCAGGTGGTTTGGCGATAGGCCATCTTGAGGTGGCCTCACTACCTTTGGGGCCCTTGCCTGCCGCGGGTACTTGGGCCTCCCACACAAGTGAGGCACCATTTTTACTGGGAGACCTGGGGGAACGCTGGGTGGTGGTAAATTTGTGTGAGCCCGGTGATGCCACTACTTTCCCACCCCAAAATGTGTGAAAAAAGTGATTTTTTGAGCAAAAATTGAGGTTTGCAGGGGATTCTGGGTAAGGAAACGTTGGGGGATCCACGCAAGCCATACCTCCCTGGAAGCCGCCGGGTGTCTAGTTTTCAAAAATGCCTGGGTTTGGTAGGTTTCCCTAGATGGCCGCCGCGCACCGGGCCAAAAACCAAAGTGACCCCCCTTGCAAAACCAGGTGGTTTGGCGATAGGCCATCTAGAGGTGTCCTCACTACCTTTGGGGCCCTTGCCTGCCGCGGGTACTTGGGCCTCCCACACAAGTGAGGCACCATTTTTACCGGGAGACCTGGGGGAACGCTGGGTGGTGGTAAATTTGTGTGAGCCCGGTGATGCCACTACTTTCCCACCCCAAAATGTGTGAAAAAAGTGATTATTTGGGCAAAAATTGAGGTTTGCAGGGGATTCTAGGTAAGGAAACGTTGGGGGATCCACGCAAGCCATACCTCCCTGGAAGCCGCCGAGTGTCTACTTTTCAGAAATGCGTGGGTTGGAAAGGTTTCCCTAGATGCCCGCCGATCCCTGGGCAAAAAACAAAAGTAACCCCCCTTGCATAACCAGATTACCTATTGTTACTACAGCGTGAGAATTTAGGAATAATACTGCAAAGAAAATGTGGCAGACAATTTGAGGTTTACAGGACAATGGGGATAAAAAATATTTTTCAAATCACTAGAGAGACATCACCATAAACTCCCAAAGGTTTTCGACAATATCTACAGTTGGTGGGTTATTCTTACATGGAAAGTGTACCTTGGCAGAGAAACAAAAAAAAAAGATTCCTGCACAACCATCTATTCCTCAAACACACACACATACTGGTTGGATTTGGCACGAGGGCAAGTCATGGTTCAGTGTATTAAATTTTATTAACAAGAGATTTCACAAATATGAAATGCACTGTCAATAATTAAATTCACAAAAAACCAAACCAATGACTTGCAGCTCGTGAGCTGTAAAGCCACGTCAAGGCACCAACCGCTTTACAGGCCATTCACACACCTTTCATACGTGATACAAACAAGACCATTCGCACCACCAGGTACAAAAGCAACACAGTACAAAAATCACCAAAAAGGGACAAGGTACACCCTGCTTCAAAAAAACAAATATTACTGCACAGTCATCTAACCCGCAAGCACACGCACATACTGGTTGGATTTGGCACGAGGGTGAGTGATGGTTCAGTAGATAAAATTGTATTACCAAGTGATTTCACAAAAAATGAAATGCACTGGTAATAATTGAAAGGGCAAGAAACTGAACCATTGACTCACAGCTCGTGAGCTGTAAAGCCACGACAAGGCACCAACCTCTTTACAGGCCATTCATACACCTTTCATACGTGTGAGACATACAAAACCATTCACACCGCCAGCCGCGGGCCCATCACATAACAAAACTCACACCGGCACACAGCGCCATTCAAGGGCCCATCACTTTCACACGCCCACAATCCAGACACAGCAACTACACAGGCAGAAGGATTGCGTGGAGTGGCACTCAGCTAGCAGTGTGTGTAGTGACCAGCAGAAAGTCACTACTCGCACACAGCCAGCCAAGCACCGGTCGACACACACCGCTAGCCAAACGCCAGTCCACGCACACCGCTAGCCAAGCGCCAGTCCAGGCACACCGCCATCCAATCGCCAGTCCAGGCACACCGGCAGCCAATCGCCAATCCACCTACACCGCCAGCCAAGCTCCAGTCCACGGACACCACCAGACAAGCACCATTCCACGCACACCGCCAGCCAAGCTCCAGTCCACACACACCACCAGACAAGCTCCAGTCCACGGACACCACCAGCCAAGCTCCAGTCCACGGACACCACCAGCCAAACACCAGTCCGCACACACCACCAGTCCACACACACTGCCAGCCAAGTACCAGTCCACGCACAGCGCCAGCCAAGCACCATTCCACGCACACCACCAGCCAAGCACCATTCCACGCACACCGCCAGCCAAGCACCATTCCACGCACACCACCAGCCACGCACACCGCCAGCCAAGCACCATTCCACGCACACCACCAGCCACGCACCAGTCCACGCACACCGCCAGTCCATGCACACCGCCAGTCCACGCACACCGTCAGCCAAGCACCATTCCACGCACACCACCAACCAAGTGCCAGTCCACACACACCAACAGCCAAGCGCAAGCCTACACACACCGCCATCACATTTTGGATTTTTTTAGAAAAAAATAAAAACACAAACAAATTGCAAATAGATACAAATCTTCTAACAGAAAATCAGCAACTAAATACATTGCACTAACACCAACATTGAAAAAGAATCAAATTATCCAAAGAATACAGACCAGCCAGTTCACTTTACCACTCAAGAATCCTCCCAAAAATTTTTTCGCGTGTGGTACGCTCTAAAACAAGCAGAGAGACACAGTGCAGGATGAGAGGGACAATCGGGGCAGTACATACGACACTCCTTCCGCAAACCTCTTCGCCAACAGACTCTACATCTCCTACTGGGAAAATCTTTTGCGGGTGTGGGAGGAATGTGTTCTGGAAAGTGGCGTTCTTTCAATCTAGCAACATCCTCCACCAGTCCAACTCTAGGAACACTTGCCTGTTCCACTACAACAAGGCTGCCTATTACAGACTCCTGAAACTTAACAAAAGTCATCTTTGACTCAGGGCAAGAATCCTGGAACACAACAAAAGCATTAAACATTGCCAAGTGGAAAAGATGGATAGCCAACTTCTTGTACCAAATGTAAGCCTTACGAAGAGCAGTGTAAGGTTCCAACCTCTGATCTACTCTGTCAACACCACCCATGTACCTATTATAGTCTAAAACACATACAGGTTTGCGCGCTTCAGCGACCTGACCCCAAACAGTCACAGGTGCAGTGCTTTCATCATGGATGGAAGTCAGCATGTAGACATCTCTCCTGTCTGTAAACTTCACAGCAAGAAGCTCCTGGCAACGCAACGCACTGCACTGTCCCCGCACAAGCTTTTGACAAACAAGTTCTTTCGGAAAACCTTTACGGTTACAGCGAACTGTGCCACAAGCAAAAGTGTCCACTTTGGCCAATTCCCTGAACAACCGTACACCAGTGTAGAAGTTATCTACATATAAATGGTGGCCTTTGTTAAAAAATCCTCTTCCAAGTTCCCAAACAATTTTCTCAGTCACTCCAAAAGTGGACGGACAACCAGGGAGGTTAAACCTAGATTCCTTACCGGTGTACACCCTGAAATTAGAGACATATCCAGTCCTACTGTCACACAGCATATACAGCTTTATTCCATAGCGTGCCCTCTTACTAGGAATGTATTGCCTAAAAACCAAGCGGCCCTTGAACAACACCAAAGACTCATCCACTGCAATTTCTCTACCAGGGGCATAAATCTCAGAAAATCGATCAACAAAGTGATCAAGGACAGGCCTAATCTTAAAAAGACGGTCACAATCAGGGTGATCTCGTGGCAACGCTAAACCATTATCTACAAAGTGCATCATCCGAAGCAGAAGCAAATACCTGTCACGACTCATGACTGCCGGAAAAATAGACGTTGCCATCAAGGGACTGCTAGACCAATATGAAGCCAATGATGGCTTCCTTAGCAAGCCCATCAAAAAAGTTAAACCCAAGAACTTCTTCATCTCTTCAACATTTGTGGGAGTCCACCGGGTAGCTCTAGAGTGTGGCTTAAGACTGGCACTGTTGTCCCTCAAAAACTGTTCGGCATACAAATTAGTCTGCTCAACAATCTCTGCCAAAAACACATCGTCCATAAACAACTGAAAAAAATTTACAGGCAAAAAGTTCTCGGTATTCACTCTAGACCCTGGAACACCAGTAAACTCAGGAAATTCCGGCTGCACCATGCCAGGGGCAACCCAGAGGTCATCACTTTCAACGGGAAGACTTGCAGCCCCAGCCTGCAGCCCAGATGTCTCTTGCCGCACTACACCAACGGAAAGGCTTGCAGCCCCAGCCTGCAGCCCAGATGCCTCTTGCCGCACTACACCAACGGGAAGCCTTGCAGTCCCAGCCTGCAGCCCAGATGTCTCTTGCCGCACTACACCAACGGGAAGCCTTGCAGTCCCAGCCTGCAGCCCAGATGCCTCTTGCCGCACTATCGGCACATCAGTCTCCTCCTCTAACACAGGCACTTCATCCGCGCTAAGAGTATCTTCATCATCCGATGACCCCATACGGAGAGAAAACTCACTGCCAGAATCGTCCCCTGCCCCCTCTCCCTCAGAAGCAGAGTCAGTCTCTGACCCAATATCAGAGGAAGACTCAAACAGCAAACCAACAACCTGCTGAGCAGTCATCCTGCGGCTAGCCATTATACCTACTAAGATGGAAGACTGCACAAACAAGTCAACAACAACCAACAATGTGCAAACCAAGTAAGTAAAGAAATGTGTACCTTATATCAATAAGATCAATGTACTCAAAAACTATACAATCCAAAATCAAAAGAGACAGCTACACTCACCAGAAACAAACTCTGCAGTGACACAGCAAAGACCAACGATATCAAACTAGAAAGAAGAAAAAAAAACAAATTACTCACAAGACAACAAAATACACATCATGCACCAATGCAAAAAGTTTTTGAAACTCAAAAACCAAACATACTGCTATTATTACACCATTTGCAAAAAAAAACAGGCAGAGAAATCAAACACATTTGCATTGTACAAAAAAACAGTCTCTTACCAAACTACACAAACAGCAAAACCACCAGAACCAAAATGTCACCGTGAACAGAAGAAAAGCCTTCACCTAGAACAAAAAAGTAAACAAAAAAAACATTACAATTGGAAATCACAAAACATATAACAATAAACATTATAACATGCCATGTCACTACCCAAATGGTCAATCGGTTTGTGTGCCAGGTCAGGCAGAAAACAGCAGGAAAAAAAAGGCTATTCAGTCCCGGGGCAGGTGACCCAAATACATATAACAAATTGCACCCTGGAAGCGAGGGGTCACTTCTATTTCTAATTGAACTAATTCCCTGGTGTCTAGTGGGCTTTTCTGCCTCCAATGGGAGCAGAAACGGCAAAAAAATAAAACCGATCTGCCCACAGAGGGGGCAGAAAAGTCTTCAAAACATTTAGGGGCCCAAGGAAGCGACCCTTGCCCAAGGGGTCGCTTCCTACAATAATATTTATATCCCTGGTGTCTAGTGGGCTTTTCTGCCCCCCCCCAAAGAGCAGAAACGGACAGAAAGACGACCAATCTGCCCCCAGGGGGGGGCAGAAAAGTATTCTAAAAAATTAGGCCGCAAAGGAAGCGACCCTTGCCCAAGGGGTCGCTTCCTACATAAAGAAAAAGACATCCCTGGTGTCTAGTGGGCTTTTCTGCCCCCCCTGGGGGCAGAAACGGGCAGAAAGACGACCGATCTGCCCCCAGGGGGGGCAGAAAAGTCTCCTAATCACTTTACCACCCTAGGAAGCGACCCTTGCCCAAGGGGTCGCTTCCTACATAACGAAATAGACATCCCTGGTGTCTAGTGGGCTTTTCTGCCCCCCCTAGGGGGAGAAACGGACAGAAAGAAGACCGATCTGCCCCCAGGGGGGGCAGAAAAGTCTTCAAATTATTTGGCCCCCAAAGGAAGCGACCCTTGCCTAAGGGGTCGCTTCCTACATAGCATAACCAATATCCCTGGTGTCTAGTGGGCTTTTCTGCCCCCCCCCGGGGGCAGAAACGCGCAGAAAGCGGACCGATCTGCCCCCAGGGGGGGCAGAAAAGACTTCAACAAAATTTGCCCCCAAGGAAGCGACCCTTGCCCAAGGGGTCGCTTCCTACATAGTAGGAACAGCATCCCTGGTGACTAGTGGGCTTTTCTGCCCCCCCCGGGGGCAGAAACGCGCAGAAAGCGGGCCGATCTGCCCCCAGGGGGGGCAGAAAAGACTTTGCCAAATTTTCGTCCCCAAGGAAGCGACCCTTGCCTAAGGGGTCGCTTCCCAAACTCCAAATCCAAAATCCCTGGTGTCTAGTGGGGCATCCCTACTCCACGATCGCGACGCTGTGCGCGATCGTGGAGCAGGAATGCCCTGTATTGAGAGATCGGGGGAGAGGAAATACTCTTTCCTCTCCCCCGATGCCTCAATACTAGAGATTTCACCGCCGCGGCCCCCACCAGACGCCAAACACCTACCTCTGCTCCCCTCGGACGCGCTGGAAGAAATGGATTCCAGCGCGTCCAACGCTTCCTGATGACGCCGGCGCGCGCTGTGCGCGCTGACGTCATCAGAAAGCGTGGGGGGGCTCGGGGGGGGTCGGGGGTGGCAGCGGAAGCTCTTCCGCTGCCACCCCCGTAAAGGGGGCCAAGATCGAGGGACAAGGGGGGGAGCGCCAGCGCTTCCCCCGGGGGCTGTCCTCATGACGGAACGGTTCCGTCATGAGCACAGCCCAACCGATGCTCATGACGGAACCGTTCCGTCATGAGCATCGAAGGGGTTAAGTTCTTCCCAGGGTAGCACACACAACGAGCCTCATCTGGCTGCAGACACACAGAGTAAAGGAGTCACGAATGTAGGAATTGACACTTGCGTCTGCTCGGCCTCATCAGTATATGCTGCTATGTCCGACAGTTAAAATGGCGGTCGCAGGGTCAACATTGGCGCGCATAGCGGCATCTCCATGAGGAGCAGGGTACTTTATGAGTCAATCGCCCCGGATCCGCAGGGTGTAAAGGAGGCTCACAGCGTGCGCCTCCACCGGCATCCCGATCACCCTCACGCTGGCGCTCCACCTCCCGTCAGGACTCTCTCTACAGGTACAGTCTCTGGGCGATGGTCCCCTGACGCAGCTCCCTTCTTACCGGCTATCGTTGGGTGCAGCGTCAGTGTGGCAATCTCAGCTTGTTTCTGCCCCACAAATGTAGACCTCGGGAGAGCGTGACTAGGCTTCACGCCGGCAACAGTACGGCGCGGCAGCTCCCCGCACCGCCTCTGGCTGGAGGGCCCATTCAGCCTCGGACTCTCCTGATTATCACAGCCGCCTTGCCGCTCCAGATCGCCACTGCAGCCCTCGGCACTGGAGGTCTCCGGCCCTTCAGACAGCAACAAACTGCTCCCTCAGCCTGAAGTCATCACTACGGGGGTCAGTAATAGCTCCGCTCGCCGTCGTCATTCATATATGGCCTGATATGCAGCACAGGATGGGGGTTAAGGATATTTTTACGCCCGGCCCGACAGGAGCCTCACTGGTGCACGGCCATCTTCAGCGCCCGCCACCTAGCGCCCCCTTATTTTGTTAATTTTATACACTTCCCAGGAAAATGATTTTAAACCCGATCTTGAGGCACATGGGCCTCAGACAATGCAGAACAGCTTTATTGAAGCTACAGCTTCTAGAAAATCAATTGATTATAATGGTAGTTTCTTCTTTTTTAAAGTCTGTTATTAGATATAGGAATACAATGTGATGATCTACAGCTATGTTACCCTTGCTTTTATGGACTTATTCTGTTTGCTCTTAAACTGTGTAACTATAGCAAAATGAAATCCTTCTTAACTTATGCTTTTTTTTTAATGGCATTCTCTTGTTCACCTCGGGCATCATATTACCACCACAAAGTAGAACCCGACAATGATCTTTAACACTTTGGCCTCAACACATTCACCCTGTGGAGCCCCCGCTAATGGACCGCATGACAAGTAGCTTAAAGACATAAATGTACACAATATCTCCAACCGGTACTAATCACTTTTAAATGATGAACGTCTGTCAAAATTAGCATAATTGTTTCAGGTTCTGTGTTTCAAATCAGTATAATACCATCCCTGCATGTTGGATACTGTCCCGGAGAATTCACCATTCAGGCATGGCTGCGAGTGCATGTTTTTTTTTCTTTTTTTTACTTTTACCCACTAAAAGTCTGCCCCAGGCAGTGCACATTGCATGGTGTAGGAGGGGCCCTCTAATGAAGTGGAAGGTGCAGTTGAGAAATTGGCATAACATGGTCAAGCATGAAAATTGCGACTGTCTTCTAATAACTCCAAGTCCAAAAGCTATCTACTACCCCCAAGACAAGGAAGGGGTGGGCCAACTAGGAGCTTCAGCAAGAACAAGCGAGCGTTTGCTGCAACAGTCAGCCTCGCAACTTGCATGGAATGACCACCTGGTATGGCGAGCTACAACCTTGACAACAGATATTGGACTACGAATCCCATGAAGCGCCAAAGAAGCATGTCCAGCCGGGTAATCTTTGCTGTGCACTCGCGTTACTGCAGAGCACTGTGATCCTCGCACAATAACTACACTCCATACTGATTTGAAGCGTAAAAGGCCATTTATTAGGACATGGTTATGAAAAACTCCCAACTTTTATTAAACATAACAATCCAAATCTTATAACTTTAATCCACAATAACCCCTCCCCCTCAAGCATTCTCCATCCGTTTCTCCACTCTCACTCCTCCAAATCCTGCTGTGAAGTTTCCTTACATCCCTTCTCACCTTCGCAACCCTCTTATGCATCCTCTCTTGCCTTTCTTTGTCTGCACCGTGCATCCCGCGCTCCCCCCTCCTTCACCTGGGTAGCTCTCCCACCCCCCTCCCCTCAAGGGGTGGCTCTGCCCTTCTGTGACTCACCACCCCTCCAAAGATCCGCAAACCTGGAGTCGTATAAACTGTCCTAAACTGTCACGTATAACTCTCACCCCGTTTTGCCCTTATAACAGTAGGGTGGGCGGGTGGATCACAAAAAACGTCCTTTTCCCCCCTATCCCGGTGGTGCGAGGTGCTAAGAAAGAGGCCGGAACTTCCCTCCCAGCAACTTTTAAGTGCACCACAGGCCTGCCCCTAACTCCACCCCTTGACCTCCCACCACCCACCATGTCCTTCCAATGTGCAAATACCCC
This sequence comes from Triturus cristatus, assembly GCF_964204655.1. NCBI lineage: Eukaryota > Metazoa > Chordata > Amphibia > Caudata > Salamandridae > Triturus > Triturus cristatus. The sequence goes on along the minus strand of NC_140584.1, from coordinate 70,779,827 downwards.
TGGGGAAGACTGGTCTGCCACCCTGTTTCCCCCCGGGGCCCGCATTGCGCAGCCGCGCCCATCACCGGAACGGCACAAGCAATACTTTGATTCCAGGTACCGGGGGTCGAACAGAAAAGAGAGGGTGAGGAGCTGCAAGTCAGCGTCTTGCATCCAATCAGCGAAACAGCAAACAATGAACAAAATGAAGATGGTCTATGGAGTCAGCGCTCAATGCCACCTGTTGTTGACGAAGAAACACTCAACCAAGCAACAAACTCAAAGGCGAAGTGACGACAACCCTGGGCCCTCAAAGAACGTCCTTGTGCACAGGAGACCCCGACGTCTCCAGAACATACATGAGCCACATCAAAAAACACTACCAAACTGAAACCAATAAAATGTGTCCACACTTCCACAAACAGAGCCACACAGCTGTTAAGTCACAGATCAGTACAACGTTGTACTACATGCAACAGAAAATTCACACAGGCAGATCCCCGATCAATAGGAGTGATCCAAAACACCACGAGGTGGCCACCGAACCCATGTCCCATCCACCCACATGCAGTTGGCACCAAGGCAATCTATGTATTGTGTCAGAGGGTCACAAACTGGAATGAAGTGTCTACCGTACCAGCAAAAACAAGGGCAGGAGGCGCACATAAAGCAACTCTGTCTCCGCAGACTCTGCATCCTCGGCGCAGAAGTGCAGCCCGGGTACAATCCGACCAGACAGAAGGCTCAGCCTAAACCAACAGCATAGGAGACGCTGTAGGCACACCAAATCAGGTTCAAAAAGACTGCAACAAACCATCCTGCATGAGGTATCACTGCCACAGCGAGGCCACACTTGCATGGGAAGTCATTTTATCCACAGCCCATTCCTACCCCCATCTGTAGAGCTGATAAAGGGACGCAGGCACGACCCCGCAACAGCCATGGCGGCAAATGCCCTTTCTTTGCTTAATGCAGACCCCACCCTACGTGCTGATGCCTGCACGGGACAAACCTGTGACCACATTGAGCCCAACACCAGTGGGAGCCTGTGTACCCAACGTGGCTGCGAGTCACTACCCCATCTCAATTGATCCCACTGAACACAAGACTGGAGGACAAACAACCGGCCCCAAAGGTGCAGAAACGCGGCCTGCAGGCACAAAACTCACTGCAACCCAAACGTTGAACACCATTCCGACCGGTGATGTGACGTGCCAGACAGCATGTCCAGTGGGGTACAAAGGGGCTGGGCAATGGGTGGAGGCAGGTATAAATACCTGTCTCCCGCACACTGGGCACTGAAATAGCACCACAGAGATGCTGGACATAGGCGGGACTCCTGAGAGAAGGGGGTCCGCTGCTGGCCCATGGGGAAGTGCCTAGTGCGGCAAGGAGGAGGTCGCCATCTCACAGGGCCCACTGCGTGTGCTGCAGAAAGCCGCAGTATCACGTTATCTTCTTACTGGGCACAGATCCAGGATGCATTATCAGAACTGACCGAACAGGATCACTGGCAATCAGCAGAACACTGTATTCTAGCAGATTTGGCGCTTCTGCTAGCTAAGAGACTCCTGACAATGTAATGTAAATGTAATGTAATGTAAAATATATTTCTATCGTGCTACTATCACTCCAGGGAGTATCTTGGCGCTCATCCAACCCAGATGGACGAGTTGGGAGGAAGTCGACACAATTCACGCTAGACACTACATATTAAACCATTGCTGTGCAGACTGCATCTGTCATACAAGGCACTGAAATTCCTCTGTAGCACCGTTGGTCTCCCATTGGAGGGAAGAAGTGGAGCGATGGGGGCTAGCAGAGAGTGATGCCTTATGCCGAGAAGAATACAGGGGCCCACAAAAAAAACCCATAGCAAATGAGTGGGACACAATGTTGGAATCCTTCAAAGCCCAGAAGGCTGCTGATACCTATTCCGATACCCCTCAAACCCCCTCTTGGTAGGATGCCCTGCACCCCCCAGAGAGATGTTGTTTCCGCGATGCACCCTGATAGGGTGTTTCTTGATGTAGGCTGACGGTCATGCTACACAATACCATTACTGCTAAAGCAAGGTGACACTCATCAGTTGCAATTTCATCACTATTCCTCCTCTACAAGATCCAACAGAATGTATTCCCACGGTGACAATGTCCGGTTCAGGGGAGGGAGGAAGGGGATTTTTAACTCCAGTTTGCAGTCTCTATCACATGCATTTCAAGGACACATTCTACAATTAAATGTTTTATATCACTATATCGTTGGATCCTCATGTAATGATGGACGAAGTCTACTGTCAACACCACAACAGTTTTATACGATGTAAGGATCTGCTTTTTTTTCACCAGATGGAGGTGTCCATGTTTATATATTGAAAATGCAATAAAGTTTGTGTTAAAAAAAAATCAATAAGTGCAAGGCCAGTTAAAAACTGCAATTTAGAGTTCACAGTATAAATATTATACCGCAATCTTCATACCTCCTTCATTTCCTGTTTTTTTTTGTTGCTGATGTTATAAAAAATTATTTTTGTCTCAAAACGATGACAAGTGAGTTAAATTACTGCAAATGGTGTGCAAAGCTGCACCATCTAGACACTTTGTGAAAGTTATCCGGTGACCTTCAGGTGTTGATTGATGTCCTTAACAGTAAAAGAGGCAACAGTAGTGCAAAGCTAAAGTACAAGTCCCATTTGATGGTAAGGGGTTAAGGCTGTTGTCTGGACCGAGGAGTAAAATCTTTGACATAAATGACGTAGGCGGCCGCATCCGTGATTGTTTTTTTTATTTTAAAGTTTAGTCATTGTGAACAAGATCCCACAAGCTGTGCAGCGTGGCCAAAAACCAGTAGCAAAGTCAATAGTTGACAGAGGCGAGACCTCCCAATGCTTGTTTTACAGTGGCCGCCTTGAGTAGAACTTGAAAAGCATTTATCTGTTTCATAGCACAATACTCACTCTCAGGCCTATAACATGGTAGTCAACAAAAGGCAGTGAGGGTTAGCAGCTGTTACCCCAGGCTTGCCATTGGTACCCATGGCCCTTCTCTGTATACCCATGGCCATTCCCTGGATACCCATGGCCATTCCCTGGATAACCTTGGTCTTAGGGATTCTTTGTGCACCTTTATTTAGGGTTTGAAAGCGCACAGAACAATAATCCATAGACAACAAAGCCTGCAGAGATAACTACTGCACTCTAATTGCAGGCGGAAAGAATAATCACAGAGCAATACATTGAAATGTAGTATATAGCAGAACGCCGTAAGCACCACTGGCTACAGTAATATAAGGAAGCATAGTTAGAATGCTGCAAAATAAAAAAAATACGCAAAAATACAAAGTAGGGGTGCCCAGGAGTAAGGCTTAATGCAAAAATGTGGGCATAAGATGGAAAACAGAAAGCAATGCCATGAGAAGCTGGTGCAGTACGCTCTGTTGAACTAAACCCCTTCATAGAAGTAGGGCCCAAGAGCAGGGCTGAAGCATAGGAGTGAGTCATATATGCTAGATGGAGCGCACAAGGCATGCTCGAACACAGATGACCAGAAGAAAAGTACTGTAAGGGTTAAGAATCAAATACATCGACTGACAGGAATTCTATACCTGATGCATAGTGACTGTCGTCATTCTATGCACTGTACAAAAATGAGAAAGGGAAAAGGAGAGGTGGAAAGGAGCAGCTTGTAACAGGGGGTAGTAGTGCTGGGGGAGAGGTGTCATGGTGAAGTAGAACAAGCATTGGCAGTGCCAATAGGTCTTGCTGTATATTGGAGTTTAGTATATAAAAAGTATTAAAGAGCAGTGAAAGTATTAAAGAGCAGTGGTGGCAAAACAGAAAACACACCATGACAATGTCAACAGAAAAGGAAAAAATAAATTATGTACGGTATTTTTTTAATAACACGCAATGCTTAATATTAGTAAAATAAAATGCTCGTGGTTTTTTAAGTTTAACTGTTTGGTAAAAGTTGTATTATTCACACCAACAGACACAGCTTAAATTGGGCCAGGTCCTGCCAGTGCTCACCATTGTTAGCTCCAAAAAGCTGGTGCCGAAACAACTGCATATGCACTGCGATTTACTTCCAGCCACACCTTACATGACTCCAGCATCTCGGCCCATGCCGAATGGCAAAACGGAAAACAAACCCCGACAACGTCATCAGAAAAGGAACAAAACATGCTCTAACGTATTTTTTAATAACACCAGCTTCAGTTGGCCCGGGTCCTGCCGGTGCTCACCATAGTTAGCTCCAAAAAGTGCATATGCACTGCGATTTACTTCCAGCCACACTTTACATGACTCCAGCATCTCTGCCCATGTCAGCTGGCAAACCGGAAAACAAACCCCGACAACGTCAACAGAAGAATAAACTAAAAATGCTCTAACATATTTTTTAATAACAATATCTTTAATTGGCCCGGGCCCTGCTGGTGCGCACCATCTTTAGCTCTAAAAAGCTGGTGCCGAAACAACTGCATATGCACTGCGATTTACTTCCAGCCACACCTTACATGACTCCAGCATCTCGGCCCATGCCGAATGGCAAAACGGTAAACAAACCCCGACAACGTCATCAGAAAAGGAACAAAACATGCTCTGGCGTATTTTTTAATAACACCAGCTTCAGTTGGCCCGGGTCCTGCCGGTGCTCACCATAGTTAGCTCCAAAAAGTGCATATGCACTGCGATTTACTTCCAGCCACACTTTACATGACTCCAGCATCTCTGCCCATGTCAGCTGGCAAACCAGAAATCAAACCCCGACAACGTCAACAGAAAAATAAACTAAAAATGCTCTAACGTATTTTTTAATAACAATATCTTTAATTGGCCCGGGCCCTGCCGGTGCTCACCATCTTTAGCTCTAAAAAGCTAGTGCCGAAACAACTGCATATGCACTGCGATTTACTTCCAGTCACCCCTTACATGACTCCGGCATCTCTGCCCATGTCCGCTGGCAAAACGGAAAACATACCCCGACAACGTCAACAGAAAAGGAAATTAAAAATGCTGTAACTATTTTTTAATGACACCAGCTTTAATTTGCCTGGGTCCTGCCGGGTGCTCACCATCTTTAGCTCTAAAAAGCTGGTTCCGAAACAAGTCCATGTGCACTGCGATTTACTTCCAGCCACACCTTACATGACTCCAGCATCTCTGACCAAGTCCGCTGGCAAAGCGGAAAAAAAATCGACAACGTCAACAGAAAAGAAACAAAAATATTCTACCGTATTATTTAATAACACCAGCTTTAATTGACCGAGTCTTGCCAGTGCTCACTATCGTTAGCTCTAAAAAGTGCATATGCACTGCGATTTACTTCCAGCCACACCTTATATGACTCCAGCATCTCGGTCCATGATGGCTGGCGAAAAGGAAAACAAACCCCGACAACGTCAACAGAAAAGGAAATTAAAAATGCTGTAACGTATTTTTTAATAACACCAGCTTTAACTGGCCGGGTCCTGCCGCTGCTCACCATCTTTAGCTCTAAAAAGCTGGTGCCGAAACAAGTGCATATGCACTGCGATTTACTTCCAGCCACACCTTACATGACTCCAGCATCTCTGACCAAGTCCGCTGGCAAAGCGGAAAAAAAATCGACAACGTCAACAGAAAAGAAACAAAAATACTCTACCGTATTATTTATTAACACCAGCTTTAATTGGCCCGGGTCCTGCCGGTGCTCACCATAGTTAGCTCTAAAAAGTGCATATGCACTGCGATTTACTTCCAGCCACACCTTACATGACTCCAGCATCTCTGCCCATGTCCGCTGGCAAACCAGAAAACAAACCCCGACAACGTCAACAGAAAAAGAAACTAAAAATGTTCTAAAACATTTTTTAATAACATCAGCTTTAATTGGCCTGGGTCCTGCTGGTGCTCACCATCTTTAGCTCTAAAAGCTGGTGCTGAAACAAGTGCATATGCACTGCGATCTACTTTCCAGCCACAACTTACATGAAAAAAATCCCGACAATGTCAACAAAAAAGGAAACAAAAAATGCTCTAAAGTATTTTTTAATAACACCAGATTTAATTAACCGGGGTCCTGTCAGTGCTCACCATCGTTAGCTCTAAAAAGTGCATATGCACTGTGATTTACTTCCAGCCACACCTTACATGACTCCAGCATTTCGGCCCACGACCGCTGGCAAAACGGAAAACAAACCCCGACAACGTGAACAGAAAAGAAAAATAAAATAACCAACAGTATTGCTTAGTAACACGCAATTCCTAATATTACTAAAATAAAATGGTCCGTGGTTTTTTAATATCATTTTTAAGTTTGACTATTTGATATAGTTGTATTAATGAGCCCAAGAGAACCAGATTTAATTAGCCCGGGTCCTGCCGGTGCTCACCATCTTTAGCTCTAAAAAGCTGGTGCCGAAATAACTGCATATGCACTGCAATTTACTTCCACCCACAACTTACATGACTCCTGCATCTCTGCCCATGTCCTCTGGCAAAACGGAAAACAAACCCCGACAACGTCAACAGAAAAGGAAAATAAAACAACCAGCAGTATTTTTCAATAACACGCAATTCCTAATATTACTATAATAAAATGCTGCGTGGTTTTTTAATATCTTTTTTAAGTTTGACTATTTGATATAGTTGTATTAATGAGCCCAAGAGAACCAGCTTTAATTGGCCCGGGTCCTGCCGGTGCGCACCATCATTAGGTCAGAAAAGCTGGTGCCGAAACAAGTCCATATGCACTGCGATTCACTTCCAGCCACACCTTACATGACTCCAGCATCTCTGACCATGTCCGCTGACAAAACGGAAAAAAAAACGACAACGACAACAGAAAAGAAACACAAATGCTCTACCGTATTTTTTAATAACACCAGCTTTAATTAACCGGGGTCCTGCCAGTGCTCACCATCGTTAGCTCTAAAAAGTGCATATGCACTGCGATTTACTTCCAGCCACACCTTACATGACTCCAGCATCTCTGCCCATGTCCGCTGGCAAACCAGAAAACAAACCCCGACAACGTCAACAGAAAAAGAAACTAAAAATGTTCTAACACATTTTTTAATAACACCGGCTTTAAATGACCTGGGTCCTGCTGGTGCTCACCATCTTTAGCTCTAAAAAGCTGGTGCCGAAACAAGTGCATATTCACTGCGATCTACTTTCCAGCCGCAACTTACATGAAAACAAATCCCGACAACAGAAAAGGAAACAAAAAATGCTCTAAAGTATTTTTTAATAACACCAGATTTAAATAACCGGGGTCCTGTCAGTGCTCACCATCGTTAGCTCTAAAAAGTGCATATGCACTGTGATTTACTTCCAGCCACACCTTACATGACTCCAGCATCTCGGCCCACGCCTGCTGGCAAAACGGAAAACAAACCCCGACAATGTCAAAAGAAAAGGAAACAAAAAATACTCTAACGTATTTTTTAATAACACCAGCTTAATTGGCCCGGGTCCTGCCGGTGCTCACCATATTTACCTCTAAAAAGCTGGTGCCGAAGCAACTGTATATGCACTGCAATTTACTTCCAGCCACACCTTACATGACTCTGGCATCTCTTCACATGTCCGCTGGCAAAATGGAAAACAAACCCCGAGATCGTAAACAGAAAAGGAAAATAAAATAACCAACAGTATTTTTTAATAACACTCAATTCCTAATATTACTAAAATAAAAGGGTCTGTGGTTTTTTAATATCATTTTTAAGTTTGACTATTTGATATAGTTGTATTAATGAGCCCAAGAGAACCAGCTTTAATTGGCCCGGGTCTTGCCGGTGCTCACCATCATTAGTTCTAAAATGCTGGTGCAGAAACAAGTCCATATGCACTGCGATGTACTTCCAGCCACACCTTCCATAACTCCAGCATCTCGGCCCATGCCCGCTGGCAAAATGGAAAACAAACCCCGACAACGTCAACAGAAAAGGAAATTAAAAATGCTGTAACTATTTTTTAATGACACCAGCTTTAATTGGCCTGGGTCCTGCCGGGTGCTCACCATCTTTAGCTCTAAACAGCTGGTGCTGAAACAAGTGCATATGCACTGCGATTAACTTCCAGCCACACCTTTCATGAGAACAAACCCCGACAACGTCAACAGAAAAGGAAACAAAAAATGCTCTACTGTATTTTTTATTAATACCAGCTTTTATTAACCGGGCTCCTGCAAGTGCTCACAATCGTTAGCTCTAAAAAGTGCATATACATTGCGATTTACTTCCAGCCACACCTTACATTACACCAGCATCTCAGCCCATGCCGACTGGCAAAAAGGTAAACAAACCCCGACAACGTCAACAGAAAAGGAAACAAAAAATGCTCTAACATATTGTTTAGTAGCACCAGCTTTAATTGGCCCGGGTCCTGCCGGTGCTCACCATAGTTAGCTCTAAAAAGTGCATATGCACTGCAATTTACTTCCAGCCACACTTTACATTACTCCAGCATCTCTGCCCATTTTGGCTGGCAAAACGGAAAACATACCCCGACAACGTGAACAGAAAAGGAAAAGAAAATAACCAAACGTATTTTTTAATAACACGCAATTCCTAATATTACTAAAATAAAAGGGTCCGTGGTTTTTTAATATCATTTTTAAGTTTGACTATTTGATATAGTTGTATTAATGAGCCCAAGAGAACCAGCTTTAATTGGCCTGGGTCCTGCCGGTGCTCACCATCATTAGCTCTAAAAAGCTGGTGCCGAAACAAGTCCATATGCACTGCGATTTACTTCCAGCCACACCTTACATGACTCCAGCATCTCTGCCCATTTCCGCTGGCAAAATGGAAAACAAACATCGACAACGTCAACAGAAAAGGAAACTAAAAATGCTCTAGCGTATTTTTTCATAACACCAGCTTTAATTGGCCCGGGTCCTGCCGGTGCTCACCATCTTTAGATCTAAAAAGCTGGTGTAGAAACAAGTGCATATGCACTGCGATTTACTTCCAGCCACACCTTACATGAATCCAGCATCTCTGCCCATGTCTGCTGGCAAAACGGAAAACAAACCTCGACAACGTCAACAGAAAAGGACACTTAAAATTCTCTAGCGTATTTTTTCATAACACCAGCTTTAATTGGCCCGGGTCCAGCCAGTGCTCTCCATCATTAGTTCCAAGAAGCTGGTGCCGAAACAAGTCCATATGCACTGCGATTTACTTCCAGCCACACCTTACATGACTCCAGCATCTCTGCCCATGTCTGCTGGCAAAACGGAAAACAAACCTCGACAACGTCAACAGAAAAAGAAACTTTAAATGCTCTAACGTATTTGTTAATAACACCAGCTTTAAATGGCCCGGGTCCTGCCGGTGCTCACCATCTTTAGCTCTAAAAAGCTGGTGTAGAAACAAGTGCATATGCACTACGATTTACTTCCAGGCACACCTTACATGAGAACAAACCCCGACAACGTCAACAGAAAAGGAAAAAAAAATGCTCTAATGTATTTTTTAATAACACCAGCTTTAATTAACCGGGCTCGTGCCAGTGCTCACCATCGTCAGCTCTAAAAAGTGCATATGCACTGCGATTTATTTCCAGCCACACCTTACATGACTCCAGCATCTTGACCCATGCCCGCTGGCAAAACGGCAAACAAACTCCGACAACGTCAACAGAAAAGGAAACAAAAAATGCTCTAATGTATTTTTTAGTAACACCAGCCTTAATTGGCCAGGGTCCTGCCGGTGCTTACCATCGTTAGCACTAAAAAGTGCATATGCACTGCGATTTACTTCCAGACACACCTTACATGACTGCAGCATCTCTGCCCATCTCCGCTGGCAAACCAGAAAACAAACCCCGACAACGTCAACAGAAAAAGAAACAAAAAATGCTATACCGTATTTTTTTAATAACACCAGCTTTAATTGGCCTGGGTCCTGCCAGTGCTCATCATCTTTAGCGCTAAAAAGCTGGTGCCGAAACAACTGCATATGCACTGCGATTTACTTCCAGCCACAACTTATATGCCTCTGGCATCTCTGCTCATGTCGGCTGGCAAAACGGAAAACATACCCCGACAACGTGAAGAGAAAAGGAAATTTTAATAACCAACAGTATTTTTTAATAACACGCAATTCCTAATATTACTAAAATAAAATGCTCCGTGGTTTTTTAATATCATTTTTCAGTTTGACTATTTGATATAGTTGTATTAATGAGCCCAAGAGTACCAGCTTTAATTGGCCCGGGTCCTGTCGGTGCTCACCATCGTTAGCTCTAAAAAGCTTGTTTCTGAAACAAGTCCATATGTACTGCAATTTACTTCCAGCCACACCTTACATGACTCCAAAATCTCTGACAATGTCCACTGCAAAACGGAAAAAAACCCGACAACTTCAACAGAAATGAAACAAAAATGCTCTACTGTATTTTTTAGTAACACCAGCTTTAATTAACCGGAGTCCTGCCAGTGCTGACCATTGTTAGCTCTAAAAAGCGCACATACACTGCAATTTACTTCCAGTCACACCTTACATGACTCCAGCATCTTGGCCCATGCCCACTGGCAAAACTGAAAACAAACCCCGTTAACGTCAACAGAAAAGGAAACAAAAAATGCTCTAACATATTTTTTAATAACACCAGCTTTTATTGGCCCGGGTCCTGCCGGTTCTCACCATAGTTAGCTCTAAAAAGTGCACATGCACTGCGATTTACTTCCAGCCACACCTTACAAGACTCCAGCATCCCTGGCAAACCGGAAGACAAACCCCGACAACGTCAACAGAAAAAGCATCTAAAAATGCTCTACCATATTTTTTAATAACACCAGCTTTAATTGGCCCGGGTCCTGCCGGTGCTCACCATCTTTAGCTCTGAAAAGCTGGTGCCGAAACATGTGCATATGCACTGAGATTTACTTCCAGCCACACCTTACATGAGAACAAACCCTGACAACATAAACAGAAAAGGAAACAAAAAATGCTCTAATGTATTCTTCAATAACACGAGCTTTAATTAACCGGGGTCCTGCCAGTGCTCACCATCATTAGCTCTAAAAAGTGCATATACACTGCGATTTACTTCCAGCCACACCTTACATGACTCCAGTATCTCAGCCCATGCCGGCTGACAAAAAGGAAAACAAACCCCGACAACGTCAACAGAAAAGGAAACAAAAAATGCTCTAACGTATTTTTTAATAACACCAGCTTTAATTGGCCCGGGTCCTGCCAGTGCTCACCATAGATAGCTCTAAAAAGCTGGTGCCGAAACAACTGCATATGCACTGAGATTTACTTCCAGCCACACCTTACATGACTCCGGAATCTCTGCCCATGTCCGTTGGCAAAATGGAAAAGTAACCCCAAAAACGTGAACAGAAAAGGAAAATAAAATAACCAACAATACGCAATTCCTATTATTACTAAAATAAAATGCTCTGTGGTGTTTTTAATATCATTTTTAAGTTTGACTATTTGATATAGTTATATTATTGAGCCCAAGAGAACCAGCTTTAATTGTCCCGGGTTCCGCCGGTGCTCACCATCGTTAACTCTAAAAAGCTGGTGCCGAAACAAGTCCAGATGCACTGCGATTTACTTCCAGCCACACCTTACATGACTCCAGCATTTCTGCTCATGTCCGCTGGCAAACCAGAAAAGAATCCCCGCTGAGACACGGCGGACTTCAGCAACGACCTGGACTTGTCTCGATTTGTGTCCTGCGTAACTGCTTCGACTATTTTTTTGAGGCTCTCTCTCACAGCTTGCTTCTCAGTCACATGGTCCTGTGATCAGCCATCCATCCTTGGTACGAGGAAAATACCTCCTATATTAGAGATTATAGGTTTTTCAAGCTTGGATTTTAAAAGGTTTTGTGTTTCTTCTCTTACACCCAGTATTGCGCTACCGTTTTTCTTCTTTTCCACTCAGTTTAGATAATGGCTATTGCTGATCATAATCGTGCAGCACTTACTGCTCATTTGACTCAGCATGGTGTCCCTGCTGCGGGTGCAAACATTATCTTTGTGGGTGAAGCGAATGCAGCTTTTCGCTTCAAGGTTTTTTACTCTTGGGTTGAGTTTCCAACGGTGGATGGGACTGATAATTTCTTTCATGAATATGAATTTGCAGCAGTTCCCCGAGATTATAGGCCTTATAGATTACTTGGAGTTCCGTTGTCGGCTTGGGAGCACACCACCTGATTTAATGGCACCCTACCTCACCCTGTTACAGTGGTCTGTTTAGGCCCTTTATCGGTTGACGAGACCACATGGCCTGTTTTGGCGGGCTTCACACAACATCCAAATTATCGTGGTGTTACACACACAGAGCTGTGACAGTTGTATGAATCGACAAAGGAGCGTGATACAATATATGTCTCGCTCTGTCCAGGCAGCACCAGCTGGAGCACCTCCTCAGCAACCGGGACATGGAGGAATGGGAATAAGCCCAATCATGATTTATTCGGTGATGGGAAAACGTCCGCAGAATAGGGATGAGTTACCGTTCTGGTTAGCAGAGAGATTTGAGCAACTCGAAGCTGTCTTTCCTAATACTACTCCATTAGATAAACACAGGATTCTAGCGATGAGTTTACAGAAAGGTCTTATTCCCAATTTAGCTGAATGCAACAGTTGGGGAAAGGTGTTTTTCATTCGCTGTATTCTCTTGGCTTTGGCACCCCTCCATGACAGTGCTTCTGACAGTAATTACAAAAGTACAGGAGGAGCACGGGGCGGAGCCCCCCTGGAGTTGGGGATGAGACTAGTAGGGATATTCCCTATAGTCACTGATATGATACTAGCCAATATAAAAGGAGAAGCAGTCAGTCTGCAGGTGAATCATCATCTTGAGGCAGTAGACGATATTGATAAACAATGCAAATTGCCTAAGATTATTGCTAAGGTGTATAAAGCATTAGGGTGTAATTTAGGGAATAAACCGTTTATTCAGCCATAGGCTAAGCCCGCTCCTGAAAAGGAGTGGCGTCCATTCTTTCCTGAAAAGAATTGGAACAAGAATATACAGCAAAATCAACAACAACAGCAGAAGAAGGGTTTGCATGCTAGTTCACCGACGCCTGATGCTTCCGAATGTAGGTATGAATTGCGAGACCACTCTAAAATAAAGACACCAGAGAGGTTTCATATTACAGTGGGAACAGCTGATACAAGAGTTTCACCCCCACATAGACTTTATGAGATAGTCCTCCAAATTGAAGGTGATATACAAAGTACACTTAAGGGTATCTGTTGGGATAACCTTACCTCGTCTTATGACATTTTGTTGGCGGAAGCAGATTGGCCTCCTCCATTTGTTTTAGCAGCTTCTCGAGGTGAGGATGTAATACTTCCGAGTTTTTTACGTTTTGTCTCCGAGGAGGCTAAACAGGCTTATGCGTTGGAAAGGGCTTTGGCCTTAGCGCTGGTTGTTTATTGCAATCAGGTGGGCTGAGATAGAGATTCACCGGCTTATGAGATTCCTTTGCGATCAATGCCACAGCCTCAGGCACAGTATCCGATCAAACAAGAGGTAAAAGCATCAGTACATGATATTGTGGCCTAGTTGGAATATCAATATGTAATTGAACCCTGCATTTCATCAATGAATAATCCTCTTTTTCTGATATCGAAACTGGATGGTTCATATCACATTGTAGAAATTTGAACAGTTATGTTCGTACGTTTGCCATACAGAACACCCACAGCTCTGCGTTAATAAATAATGTTGTCCACAAAAAGTATAAAACCACTTTAGAGTTATCAAATGGTTTTTATAGTCACAATTTGGCTCCTTAGAGCTGTGACTTGACCGCATTCAGTGTGGTCAGCAACCAGAAAAGATTTACAAGATTATCCAGGGGCTATAAGAATAGCCCTGGTGCATTTTCTGCATGTGTTGTGTCACTTTTGCACGACATTGATCCTAATGCTTTCTCTTACGTCGATGACATTTTTATTTGACCGATGACAAATTGATTCCGCATCTGGTGCATGTTGATCGCATCATTTTATCCTTTGCAGACTTAGGATACAAATTAAATTTACCTAAGTCACACATAGGTAACTTGGCAGTTCTCTTTTTGGGTTCCAAACTCAACAATGAAGGGAGGGGCTTGGCACCCCACTTTCTAGAGAAATGTGCTCAGTTAGAGCCTCCTTCAACTCTTAAGAAGTTACAATCTTTGCTGTTTTTTTGAATTTCAGGAGGACCTATATTCCTGATTATGCTCAGTGTATCAAACCGCTTTACGCATTGCTACAACCCTCTTTTTCGTCTTCCAGCTAGCTTCCGGAACATACTGACATTCTTCTGTCTTTGCAGTCTGATCTGCTTACGACCAACTTCTTGTTGACTCGTGACAACACAACTAACTTAGTCATATGGATTTTACCTGTTGCAGTGGGTTTCACTTACCTGACGTTCCATGAGGGAGATACAGTCCCCATTGCCTACAAATCTCATTTGTACACATCGGCAGAGATGCGTTTTTGCCCGTTGAAAAAATTCTTACAGCTGTGCAAATGGCGATCCTGAAGGAGCGCTCTTTGGCACAGGGAAAACGTATTCTTATGGTATCGCCTGTGCCTACTCTAGAGGCGCTCACAAAGGTGAGAGTACCGATTAGGTGTCAAGGTGACCAGAAGTCCATGCCCCAAGAAAATGCACACTCCAGTATACATTCGAGTGCCAATACCGATTTATCAGTGCCGTTCACTTGGGCATCAAAGGGGCTAAGCTCCATCCACATGGATTTCACTTTGGTGGCGAGGTCCAATACTTTGGAGACTATTGTGCCCAGGGTTGACCCAATTGCGGTGATCTCCATGAGTATTTTCTGCTTAGTCAACTCTTGGGGTGCCTGGGTGGTCAAACCTGCCTGTAGTTGTTATTTATATTTAATATAGTGCACAATTCACCCGGGGGCATCTCAGCACTGTAACGGGATCAAGTATCGGTGAGGGGGGGAAAGGAGTATGAAAATAGATGGGCTTTTTTAAGTAATTTCCTGAATTTGTTGTAGTTCGTACAAGTACGGACGTTTAGAGGGAGCTTGTTTCAATTGTAGGGAGCAAGGTAGGAAAAAGCCTTTCCTCCACTGTGAGCCAAAGGGATATGCAGGACACACAGTAGGGCTTTATCACAAGATCTTAGGCTACGGCTAGGTGTGTATGCTTAAATATTTTTTTGCAGGTATAATGGCCCTTTCCAGTTTATGGCGTTGTAGGTGAGGCAGTAGATTTTAAAATAACACCTTTTTTTCACTGGCAACCAGTGCAGTTCCTTCAGCAACGGGGTTGAAGAGGAACCCGCAGGACAGTTAAGAATGAGCCTGGCTGCAGAGTTTAGGACTACCTGAAGCTTGGCAACTAGTGTCTCATTAGCAGCTGCCAGAAGGGCATTGCCATAATTCAGCCTACGTATTACTAAGGCTTGGACTAAAGTCCTGCTGGCAGAGGTTGTAAGAGAAGGAAATATTCTGAGCAAAAGACGTATGGTATGATTGCATAATCCAGTGGTGGCCAAAATGTGTCATTTCATCGTTAGAGTTTGGTAAATTTTCAGACCAAGATTACTCACCGATAGTTTGGGCAGTGGAGTGGCCCCTAATTGTCCAGGCCACCAGTCATCTTTCCAGACGGAGGGAGTCTTTCAAAGCAGCATGATCTCCGTCTTTTCTGCATTCAATTGGAGATAGTTCTCATTCATCCAGTCAGAGATGGCTAATATGCCCAAGGCAAAGTGCTTTTTTGAAGCAGTCAGGTCAGGATCAAATGTGAACAACAACTGGGTGTTGTCTGTATATGATATTATTTGAAAGCCAAAAAGCTTTGCGGTATTAGCAAGGGGGGCCACATAGATATTAAACAGAGTGGAGCTCAAACAGGAGCCCTGTGGGACACCCTTGTCTAAGCTCATGTTTGAAAAGGAAATATGAGCCCAGGATGACAGCTTGATGTCTGTCATTCAAAATGTTTTGGAGCCATTTAAATGCCGTGCCTTGTATTCCGATCTCTCGCAGCCTTTCCAGCATCCTTATGTGGGAGACTTTATCGAAGGCTGCAGGGAGATCTAATAGCACGAGCATGACTGGGTTTCCAGCATCAAGACCAAGACGCAGAGAATCCGCCAAAGTCAATAGCGCAGTTTCTGTGCTATAACCTGATCGAAAGCCAGATTGCCATGAGTCCAGAATTTGATTGGTCTCTAAATAAGCTACTAGTTGTTTATTGATCAGGCTTTCAAGCTGGTTACCCAGAAGAGGCAGCAAGGATATGGGGCGATAATTAGCCGGTGACTTTTAGTCCAGGGTAAGTTTTTATAAAATAGGTCGTACATAAGCTGCCTTCCATTCAGCCATAATTGAGCCAGTTTTCACAGAGCAGTTAAAATCTCTAGTATAGCCGGGGGCAGTGGGGGGGCAAATGTCCAAAGCACCAAAGGAGAGCCTGATTTGGCTGTTTCCAGAGAGCTACAAATTTTCTCCAAGGTGAAAGGTGCAAAACTGTCCAAGGTATGTGACTCCTCTTCACTAGTAATAGTGATCCCTGGTCTGGAGAAAGATGAAGTGTTACATTTTGCATAAATGCTGGATATTTTCTCCTGAAAGAAGTTGGCCAGGGAGTCAGAGAATTCTTCGGAGCTTGTGGAAGGCTGGGCACATGCCCGTGGGGTGGTAAAGTCTTGTACAATATTAAAAGGTGCTTTAGAGGAGTTACCTGTCTGTTAGATTTGGTTGATAATAAAATTAGGCCTTGCAGTTTTGATATTATGATGGTAGCAGGATAGGGCATGTCTATATAGATCCTAATCTTGAGGCTTTTTATATTTGCGCAAGCGCCTCTCTAAATTCTTACACCTTGTTTTTTCAGTTTTTAACTCAGAGGTAAACCAGGGAGCCGAGTGCCGATGTTTGATAGAGCTATGGTTTTTATGGAGAACGGTTAAGTCTAGAGCTGCAGATAGAGCGGTGTTGAAGGACCCTAATAAGTTAGTGGCCTCAAGAGTACTTTGCGGTGGACTGAGGTAAAAGGCTTCCGGAAAAGCCTTGGGCGTGAGTAGATGCCATGGCCTAGAAGTGTTTATTGTTGGTCTACTATTTTCTTTGTGTAGAGGGCTGAGGTAACCTAACGTAAAAAGTAATTATAAAATGGTCAGCCCATGTGATGGAAATTGGTACTTCAGCTTCCAGAGACTCAGAATTAGAAAATAGCAGGTCAAGTGAGTGGCCTGCTATATTCATTGGGCCTCTGACTCGTTGGAAGAGGCCGAGTGTTTCCAGGTCCGCTAATAGTTTTGCAACTTCAGGATTAGAGTAGTTTTCTCGATGGTAATTGAAATCACCCAGCAGGAGAAAATCTTTAGTGGGCAAAACATGAGCAGCTATTTCTTCCACCAGCTGCTGGCTAAAATGTGCCTTATATCCTTGAGGGCAGTAGATTAAGGCTCCATTCCAGCTGTCTGTGGTAGACAAATGTATTTTAAGAATACCAATCTCCATTAAGTCAGAGATATTGCTAATACAAGTTACATTAAGAGTATTTTCAAAAACTATGGCAATGTCTCCTCCTGCTTTTAAACTTCTATCTAGTTTGATTAACTTATAGTTATCTGGAATAGCTAAGGTGATGGACGGAAGATTAGAGGAATTCAGCCCTGTTTCAGTCAGGAAATAAATATCCGGTGCCTGAGAGGTATTTAAATCCCATATTGCGGTAGCATGTTTAGCTAACAATCTTATGTTACATAGGAGGATTTGTATAGAATTCCTAATTGGATTGGGGCCAGAATCAATCCCCTTAAGGTTCCCCAGTTTGATGGTGTTTTGAAAACGACAGTCATAACATGCGATCGGGCCCTCTAGGGTGTGGGGAAAGCTATTGGTGCAGGAGAGTTGTTGAGGGGTACTAACGTTATTTGGAATCCTCAGCTGATGAAGAGTAGCCAATGAGTAATAATATCTGGGAGATCAATTCCCTCTTGCCCCAATAGGGCCAGGGGTCCTGGCGACGTCCAGGCGCAGAGAGGAGCAAACGGGCTTGCCTCTGGCGCACGTTTGACGTGGCACGCCTGCTGTGTGCATCTGCCTTGCCTTCACCTACTACCTATGGTGAAGAGTAGTTGTCTCAAGGATTTTCGCCCAGGCCATCATTGGGGATTGAGGAATAGCAGGGCAGCGGATGTAGGAAGTATTGGTACCAGCAGGGGCAACGACCAGCGATGATGGCTGTCTGTTCATCCCAAGGTGCGTCACCTGCTCACAAGCCCAGAGGGGAGATCAGGATCATTGCATTCATCTTTCCACACTGCTGCACGTGAACTTCTAAGTAGGGCAGGGCCCCCTCAACATTCAGGAAAAAAGGGACTATACGAGTTCCATAGTACCCTATGGCATGTATGGCCCCAAATTCTCACATGCCTCTATGTGAGCTCACAGTTGTAAGTGGAGAGGTAGGGGGAAGAATGATGGTAAAGTGTACTACAGGACCATGGTCATATGGCATCTGTCGCACCGCATTCAGTGTCATCGCTCTATGGCATCAATGGATAAACTTGTGGCACTGTTTGTTGCAGGAGAAGGATTAGCAAGTGCAGTGCAGTTTATTCATGCTTTACATTGCTTTCATGGTCACCTGGGTAGAAGGTATCAATGGGAGTTGCCAGCTTCTGTGATTTATAAGGGCAGAAGGGACTGGCTTGTGGAGCGCCCAACACTACCACCGGTGTGTTATCTGTACCTGCTGCTCTGGACTCCCAGTTAGCTGAACCCCCAAAAGAGTAGAAGTTTGCACCCAAGAGGGGCGGGGTGCCATGTGCCCACATCCTCCTTATCCTCTCGAGGACAGGGAGGCTCAGTTGTTGGGTGAGGCATCTCTCACCGCCGTTTTTACAGGAGAGCGGGTACTGCAATCTATGCTCTACAAGAGCAGGGAGCAATTAGGCATGTGTAACCGGGACCAGGCAGTCACACAAGAAGTGCCCCAGGGGCAGAATTGGTTTAGTGAGTGAATATGCTGAGGTTGTTTAACAAGAAATGGATACAGAAATGAAATACAGATGAAAATATTAAGAACTGTTTTTCAGCAATGAAATTTCAATATGAATGATTGCCCTGATGAAGTCCCATGGTATGGACGAAACGCATTGGCTGGGCCATTGTCATGGTTGTTAATTACTGTAAAGAAATTCTGTGTGTTGGAAATCCAAAAGAAGAAGCAGGAATAAAGAGGTTGAACAACTCTGTGGCTTGGATGATCCTTTCCTTTCGATTAACTGTTTATGGATGTTCATTTGACCATAACGAAGGGAACTTTGCTGATAAACTTTGTTTATATAAGATAAAGGATTATTGGTATTTGGTATGCCTTCCCTTTATTAGATAAAATAATGATTCTAGTCCAGGCTAGCAGTAAGATGCAGGACTTTAACACCCTCAGTAAGTCACATTTACAAGAAGAATCTTGCCCCGCCCCACCCCACCCAGCTCCTGAATTCTTCTTCAAACTAAATTCTTCCAGCAGGTCTTACCAAAAACAATGCATAGGTGAGAATGGACGACCCTTTCCCCATATCCTGTTTTTGTCACTTTCAAACAAACTTTCTGTGATCCACTCGAGCCTGAAAATCCCCAGAAGTTATGAGACTGTACCTGCAAGGTATTGGTGAGCCATCTTCGTGTCTATTGCATAATCGGAAAAACCCTTGCAAAATGGAGTGCCCGGTTAGTCCAATGTGAGGAGGGAGAACACCACCCTCATATAGAAAGGGATACAATTGGCACAAGGCAGACTAAATGTCCAAAAAATCAGATTACTTGGAATTTTTCTGTGATATGCACCATAAAGAAAATAATTTACCGGGCCATTCATTGATAATGTTGTCAGCTGATGCTTTAATGCTGTTAATTTCCAGGTAATATCAGACAGGTCCTCTGCCTGCAGCTTGTTGTGGCTGGTGTGGTGTGCAAAAGTTCCTTGCATGCTGCTAGCATGCCAGGATGTTTTCAAGCAAAGCAATAGCTTCCCCCAAAAAGCAGTCAACCTGTGGCTTATTTAACAGGGGACAATCCAAGTGCCGGGAACATGGAGCAGAGGATGTGCCAAAGTTGGTGTCTGAACTGCTCCTGGCAGCAGTGGAGATGGGTTTCTGTTGACAGTAGGGTGGTCAACCATCCTGTAAGTTTGCCCTGCATTTGGATGGTTTGTCCCGTTGGCTCAGCTGATACAGACATCAACTATCATGCTTGGCAGGGCACTTCAAGGTGCCTGGCTGGGTGTCCTCGTCCAGCACTGCTGGAAGGCAAGGTAGATTGGGAAACTTCTCCCACACACCAAGCACAACCAGCTGATGGATGGAGTGCTGAAACATTTCAAACACTCACCCCGACTGCCAAGGGCTGTGATTAATTCAAGCATTCAATCCATCGCGGTGTTGTTTTTGCAACTTTCCCCACACCCCACTCCTTGAAGAAAAAACCTATAAGCACACCTGTTGGCACACTAAGCCAGTCACTGTATTTATATACAGCACAAATAAACAGGTCATACTCATGCTGGAAAACTGCATTCACATCTGATAGGGTGTGATTGGCAGGTACACATAAGTCCAAGAACCCCCTGACTTGCTGCCAGTGCTAGTTGGGCAGTACTCACGAGGCTGTGATTGCCGGGTCCTGTCATTCTCCACTGCCCTGCCTGAGCTGCATCCTTCCTGGAAGAGCAACTCGGAGGAGGAAGAGGAGAGCTCTTACCTCTTGCAGGACCTCCTGCCCTGCTGCAACTTGATTGATAGTTTAGGTACGAGTATTTAAATTAAAAAAGTGTATTTAGGATTGTTTCATGTGAGGTATTAAATCACTGCGCTGAGTGGCTTTTATTAGAAATAATGAACAACACCCCTTTTGCCCTGATGATTTTATCAATGACTTGTCATGTACCTCCTAAATAGGGGCTTTATTGCTATAGATGGAGCAACATTAGAAACCATATTAGAGAGATATTTTTTAACAGTACACATTCTGAACTGAATAATTCAAGGTGAACTCAAATGTGATGATTATGGCAATGGCTCAATAAAGAAAAGTAATTGTCTAGGATCATTCAGGAAGCTGTTTTTTATGTAGTGTACCAAAATGATGTACACTATGTAGAAAGTCCAGACAACCCCTATTGGCTTACAGGGCTTAAATTAATAATCCTAAATGCTCTCTTTTATGGTAGTGTGGGCAAGCAGCTGTTTAGGCCTATCAGAGAGTATTGTTTAAGTATTTGTTGAACACACAGGAATAATAAATGTGACACACAATCAAAAAGAAGCTTGAGACCAATTTAGAAAAATAACAGGTATTTTTATGTCATTTTTTAAATGAAGAACTTCGTAATAGAGTAGGTACTTTTTGAGGTATCAAATTTAACAGTTAAACAAAAATGGCACACACATGCGTTTTTACGTGGTAATGCTTTCTTATGGCGAAAGAAACATATACTGCATACCGGTATTTGCAATCTTATGTTGGGGTCTCTCTTAGGACTTAAGGTGCTAGAGGGGTCAAGGTCACAAGATCCACAAGCAGTTTGGGTTTAACTGCCCTGGAGTGCCCAGATGCAGAGGTGCTGGATGGGTTAGTAGCCTTGAACACTGCACCATAGACAAATAATGAGGCACATTTAGAAACAGGCTGCAGAGTGGGACTTGGGGACAAGTCCAGGAGCTCCCAATGGCTGGCTCAGTTCATGAGGGTCTTGGGAGCAGGGGGCACAGTTGGTATTTGTGGATTCAGGCCGGGGGGGCTCGGATGCAGAGGGTTTTGATCGGCTGAGCCAGTGCATTGAAGGCACACACGGTTCTCAGTTAGACCGACAGAGGGGGGGGAAACAGGACAGCTGGACCACTCCCGGTGCTGACCTTTGTGATGCTGACATCCCTTTTCACCTGGTTAGCCTTTATGGTGTTGGAGTCTGGATTAGACTTCAAACAAGCGTTGGTTGCTGCAAGGGGTCGAGTAACCCGGGTCCAGTACCCCAGATGCAGGACAGCTCCTGGGGGTCCTGGTGTCTCCAGACTTGGTGGAGTGATGGATCTGACCTCTGGGAGCATGGTGACCTCCTCCTGTGTGGCTGCTTCATTGATGGACCTGGTGGTCAGCAGAACAGTGACCTAGATGATGCAGTTGGTGCGTGAGGGTTGCAGGAAAGTGGCTCCTCCACTTCAAGGGAGATGCTGATGGCTTGGCGAAGTGCTGGTGGCACTCAGAGGCTTTTAGAGGATGCACGAGAAAGCAAAATGATGCACAGCTGTTGGACAAGTTGGGTTGTCTCAATTGTCTGGACAGGAGCAGGCAGGCACGGCTTGGTGCCAAAGAGGACTGGTAGTTCACAGTTCTCGCTTCTTCTATGGCTCTTATTTGTCCACCTTCTTCTTTTGTCAGGTTAATATGAGTTCCTGGTGTCAGGGTCCACCTAAACAGTAATTTAGTGGTGTTAAGGGAGTGAAGGGTGGTAGCCAATGGGTTACTTACCCTTGGGGTCACTACACCCTCTCTATGACCATTTACCGTTCCAGAGTTCCTAATTCCACTAAAATCAAGATGGTGGAATCCTTCCTTCATTGAGCACATCAGGTCACCCACCTAAGGGGTATGACTAGCCTGGTGGTGCAACACATCTACCTGGGCCTCAGGGCAGAGGTGGCATCTACCCAGTCTGCGGTAAGCCAGGGGCGAATATCAATGGCCGCAGGGGCTTTGAACCCTCTGGCCTTGGGATAGAGATTCATTAGACATCCAGCTGGAGGAGGTGTAAACACCTCTTGCCAACACAGGCATTGTTTCTCACCTCTGAAAGCACATGCTGTCACCTCCAGGTGGTCAGAAACTTGTCTCTGGTGGCAAGCTGGAATATACCAGTCAGCCAGCAGACTAAGAGGCTGGTAGGTTTTAAGGGGGCACCTCTTAGGTGTCCTCTGGGTGCATGTGTTAATAATTCCACTAGACATCAGTATGAATTTATTAAGACAAGATGTTTGATACCTAACACCATGTGTTTCAGTGAAGCCATCATGTAGCTGGGGAACCCGTAGTGACCAGTGCACAGTAAATATACTAAGATGGCTTCCCTGTTCACTTGCACTATCTAGCAATTGAACTAGGCAGCACAGGGGCATATCTGCTCATGCAGGTATGTCCTTAGATTGTGATATAATGAACTGTGCCTTAGGGCTATGAGGCCTGCTGTTGGAGCGACTTACATAGATTGCATGCAGTGTCTGTGAGCATGGCACACAGGTTGTGTCATGTTGTGTTTTCACATTTGTCTGCACCATTTCACGCAGCCAGCAATTGCAGTCTACATTAGTTTGGTGGTGGGTCCCTAAGGTTGGCACAATACATGCTGCAGCCATTAGGGACCATCTTTAGTACCCTTGCTCTTGGTACCAGATTTACCAGTTACTAGGGACTTACAGAAGTGCTAACATTTTTACCAATCGGGGAAAAATGTATCTTGTTTCAGGGAAAGAGCACTGACACCGGATACTTAGTTGGCAGCAACCCAGTCCACTTAATTAAATATTGCAAAAAGTACCAGGCAAAAAGTGGGGGTGACCATGGCAAAAAAGGGGCACTTTC
This sequence comes from Triturus cristatus, assembly GCF_964204655.1. Classification (NCBI taxonomy): domain Eukaryota; kingdom Metazoa; phylum Chordata; class Amphibia; order Caudata; family Salamandridae; genus Triturus; species Triturus cristatus. The sequence goes on along the minus strand of NC_140584.1, from coordinate 70,756,261 downwards.
CTACTGGTCACACAGTTTAGTCAAGCTGGGAATCCAGGTTTGAAACATCGTTTCCTGAATACACATTGTGCAATTCAGCCAATGGATTGGTATCACATGTATTTTCTGTGTTTTTTATATAGTGCACTTTCACCAACAAACAGTATAAGCAAGAACATCCAGTGAGTTGTACATATGCCAGATATGATCAACAATAGTTTCTAGAAAATGTACTGAATTTTATGAGGTTGGGGTCAAGAAGGAGATGGAAAGATATGGATGAAGGCTATGCAGAATGCAAGTTACAAGAGAATACTATAATGGGAGCAGTGTCCTTAAGGAAGAGATGTACACAGGCCTTGAAAAGTATTGTTGAAAAGGATATAACACAGAAAAGCCAAGTTAAGATGGATGCATAAATTAGGATGGAGCTGAATGTAGTGAACGTTAATGAAGTGTTACTTGGTCAGGAGACATCTTGGTTTAGGAATATTTTGAGCTGAGTGGATCTTGACTAGCGAGGTGCGAAGTTTATGTAATTTACTTTCCCATAAATGCAGAGAAATTCAGGAACACTACAGGAAATTATGCATTATTACGCAAAAAGAAAATCCATCATTTGATGCAAGGACTCATTAGGCAATAAAAAATCACAAAAAAACAAGAGGTGTGAGCAAAAGGCACTCAGGTTCTGGCCGTTTGCATTATTCCCAGGTGCTCACAATCAAATGTTGCCGCAAATTGCATTTGCATGACGTGACATAAAGGCGTAATTTCGGGAAATTTAACATAAAAAGCATAACACAAAGGGGGTCATTATGATGGCAGAAGGACAGCCACCGCCTGGCTGGCGGTGGCGGTCCTTCCGCCATCACCAAGCGTATTACCCACCGTCAAATTAGGATAGCGGAGGGTACTGCGGCAGACGCAAAGTCCATCTGCCGCTTCACTGCCAAAGGCAATCGCACCGATTGCCTACGGACGGTACAGGGCCCCTAAAATGGTGGCGGTGCCTAGCAGGCATCGTCCACCAAATTATGTGGGTATGGAAAGGCCTTTCCATGGCGATGATGCCGCCATGGAAAGGCTGTCGGGGATTGGGTTTGGGGGCCCATTGTGGGCCCCCCTTGTGTGAAGGGGGGTCGCTGCACTAGGAGGTACTCATGGTACCCCCTGCATTTCCATGCACCAAGTGGCAGGCACCGCGTGGTGTCTGCCACATAGTGCAGGGAAATGCAGTGCAAGCACTTTTAACATTCCGTACAGTGCTGCAACCAGCAGCACCGTCCGCAATGTTAAAAGCCCTAGATGTGCCCGCCAGTATGGTGGGCGTATCCTAATCGCAGTGGTGGGACCGCCGCATGTCTGGTGGGCGGTCCCAGACACCACTACGATGGCGCACCGTAAACAGCCCATAAATTCCCAAAATAATGCAAATTATGTCGACGTTATTTAAATGTCAACCAGGCCCTGTCTCGAGTATTTTTCTAAAAGAGAGCATGCCCAATTCTGTTCTTACATGGGTGGGATGGGAAATCCAGTTTGAAGAGGCAGTACCTGAAAACAATTGTCATTGAGGCAGGGTAGGATTGAATTTTGAGTTTTCCCATTCTGCGCCGAAGACAATTGTATTATTGGCCCACGATTCAAGTTGTCTTGTGCCTTCTATAGAAGGCCTTCATAGTTGTTAAAGATGAGGCTACATCAGGTCAGAGCCACTTGAATTATGTAAGTGTGCAGCCAAGGTGTTTTTCGCCTAACTTGGGATCTGCAGCATTTGCCACATAATCCATCAACTGCTGCTTAATCTGCAGATTTCAACAAAGCTCAAATGGTTTAAACGATTGAAAAAATGCAGCGACACATGTTTCTGTGGAGTTGAAGGCCCTATTTAAAGGTTTGTTGGTCACTTTTCTTATTGCTGATTGCTATGTTTGTGTGTTAAACCAGTACTAAAGAGATGCAAACTTTGCCCAGACAGTGTAAACGAGTGTGAAAATTTCAAAATAATGAAGTAATTGTATCAGAACACATGGTCCATTATGCCACAAAATTTGCCTTTTCTTGCTGCATTATTTAGTCAACCCTGCCACATAATTTGGCCCTCCCCTGTGGCATATTTCCAGTGGCTCGGAATATGGTCTATTACGCCATATATAACATAGGACAGCGGGCACCCTGAACTGAATAATTTCAAGGTGCTCTCAGATATGAGGATCAAGGAAAAAAAGGTATAGTGAGGAAAAGTAATTGCCTAAGAATACACAGTAAGATCAAGCTGGGAAGCTGGGATTAAAATGTGGCTGGCTGGAAGGAGCTGCAGCACAGGATAGATCCTGCACAATGCAGTGTCAGGCAAACTGTCGCCTTCAGAGATGCTAGAGAATATAAACACCCGCAGGTCAACAATCCAAAATGTGTGAATGAAGGCCATGCGGAGGGCATATGCCTAGTCTTTGGACTAGGCCCTTGTTGTTTACTTCACAGTTTATGCCGCCTTCAAGGTGTACACCAACTGTCAGATCAGGGAAAATAGGCACAGGTAAATTATGAATTGACCAAGATCAAACCATTTGATAAAGTTGGAAACCTGAGATTGTAATGCAGTACTGCTGTTCCAAAGTTTATTTATTTACCACCATGTCACATTTTAGTGAAAAGCCTATGAGGAGTGGGCACTGTCTACCCACCCTGTTCCGAGGTAATAGCCAGTCCATGTTCTTTTTTTTTTTTATAACCACAAACATAATATTAGCTTTTAGATAGACTCTAAGTACTCCAATCTTGTACCAAATATGGGGACAAAAGACTTAGTTCAAAAGATGATTGCACAAAAGCATAAAATGTATTCAAATATTGACACTGTGATTTTGCCTTAGGATTCCATAGCTTTCAATTAGCCCATTAGAACACAACTGTGGTAGCAGTGATTCTGAGGGAAAGGATAAAGGGCTTCCTAGGGAAATTCCACTATGCTGTGAACCATGCCCAGAATTAGAACACATTATTTATAGCATATTTAGATAAAGTGGTAAAGCCAGGATTAGATGATAATTCTAGTGGGCTTGTCTACTTACCTCTTTAGGAGTCATGTCAGCTGTTTTTGTACCACTGTCCACCTTCATTGTATCTATTTCCTAGTCCTCACACCAATATTTGTATATAATGTGAAAAAGGCAGAAGTAGATTGTGAGCGTTTGTCTTTAGGTACTGGGGCAGTGTGTGGTTAATGAGCATTATCTTCAGTGGATACTGTTGTTTATCATTGGTGTTCCAGGTCTTAAGACTATTTCTTGCCATTTGGAGGATAGAATTATTCATTTTATAAAAATCTTTCCCCAAAGGTGCCATTGGTGAGCAGTCAAAGCTTATTCCAGGAAGTGCTTATACGGTATGACCCAGATATCAGGTTCGATAACCTTAATCACCAGCTGGGTGACATTTTTTGAAAGGGACATATTTTGAGGTGATGAACATGTAATAAAGCCCCAGAAAATTGCTTTACAACTCATTATGTTCGTGCCCCCATCACAAATCTTCTGATATGTCGATGTGCAAAGTGTTTTGATGCTTTCAAAGTGTCTACACACACCCATAATGCAACCTGTGAAGTCATAATGGAAGGTGGTGTCCTTAGTGGTATCCTTAGCTAATACTGGTTGCTGCATCACCATTCTTTAAATATTTGAAAGCTTCACTATTCTTGTGAACTTTAAATAATTATGCAAAGTAGCAAGTGGCATGACTTCACATGCCAGGTGTTGAAGTGCACTTTGCAATATTAATAACCTGTACCTGCATGAACATCACAGAAAAAATACACTGCTACAGCTGAAGGACAAATGCATGGTGGGATGCTTTATGGGTAACAAGAGTAAGTAAACAAGTGCAAAAATAACAACGAAGATGTACACAACTTGACTGCACCCAGAACCCAAAAATGGTTGTAAGATGAAATTATGAAATTTAAAGTACAAAAATAAAATGTTCAAAAATATTGCTGCAAAAATATTGATAACCTTAATATCTACTTTCCCTAACTCCTACATGTATAAAACAAAATAGACAACAAAAAGTACACCAATAAATAAATACTTAGTATGTTATACGTAGAATCTTTGTCCTGCTGGGAACTTTTTCTGCAGTACCAAAATACTTGTGTGGAACATAATGAACACAAGCCAACCATCACCTGTATACAGAGTTACTCTTGAATACAAAGATTTATAACGTGTTTAATACCTCTACACAGCTATGGTGCATTAGGAGGACAAGCATTTTCTAGATACTTACACTCAGTAGCTGGACCCAAACTGCACAAAATTAACTGGAAAAGCAATATAGTAGTTATCCACCACAGTCTAAACTGCAAAACAAATAATCACGCTCATTTGATAATGTCATCAGTGATGTCATGAATGATTCCATTTCAGATGTCATCAGTAATGTCATAAATGATATAATAGAATATGTCATATGCGAGTTATAGTTAGTGCTGCTAATTAGAACTTGTGTTCTGTGTTTTTTTTTATAGTTCAAAGCGTTAATGTTGTCACTGACAAATTCACCTATGACATTACTTAAGCCATTGGTTTTCCAGTTAATTTAGAAAAGTTTTTAAAGTATGTTAACTATTATTTTTACCACATATATACGACAGAATAACTGAAGAATTTATCCTGTGTGCGGGCATTATTTTCAGAAGAAATGGCTTTGTATTGTAACTTAATGGGTGTGCGTAGTAGGGCGTGGGGATGGACTAGCCTGTCCTTTGAGAGTTCTAATTCAGATGATGGGTGTGTGTAGTAGGGTTTGTGGATGGAATGACCTCTCCTTTCAGACTTCTCTCTTAGATGATGGGAGTGTGTAGTTGGGTGTCTGGATGGGTGGACCTCTCCTTTGAGACTTCTCTCTCAAATGACAAGTGTGCATAGTACGGTGCATGTGGAGCATCAGGACTCTCCTTTGAAGACCTCTCTTTCAGATTATGGGTGTGAGTAGTAGGGTGGGTGGATGGGCTGGCCTCTCTTTTGAGACCTCTCTCTCAGATGACGTGTGTGCATAGTAGGGTGTGTGGAGGGACTGACCTCTCTGCTTAGACCTCTGTCTGTAATGATGGATGTGTGTAGCAAAGTGTGGGGAGGGACTTGCTTCTCCTTCCAGTACTCTCTCTCAGATGACTGGTATGCATAGTAGTGTCTAGATAGGGACTGACCTCTCCTGCCAGACCTCTCTCTCAGATGTGAATTTTATGTTATGTGTGTGAATGTCTTAGATGATGGATGTGCATAGTAGGGTGTGTGGATTGACTGGCCTCTCCTTTCAGATCACTTCCTCAGATGACAGGTGTGTGTAGTGGAGTGGAACAATGGACTGGTCTCTCTTTCAGACCTCTTTCTCATGTCATGTATGTGCATAGTAGGGTGTGTGGAGGGACTTGCCTCTCCTTTGAGACATCTCTCTCAAAAGATGGGTTGCGTACTGATGCGGAGGGACTGCCTGCTCCTGTCAGACCCCTCTCTCACATTATGGGTGTGCATAGTAGGATGAGTGGATGCACTGGCTTACTCTGTCATACCTCTCTCAGATGACAGCTGTGCATAGCATGATGTATGGGGAGTGGCAGACCTCTCCTCTTAGACTTCTCTCTCAGATGACGTGTGCATAGTAGGGTGTGTGCACGAACTTGCTTCTACTTTCAGACCTCTATTAGATGACAGGTGTGTGCATGGACTGGCCTCTCCTTTCAGACCTCTATCAGATGACGGGTGGGTGTATTACGGAGTGTGAATGGATTGACTACTCCTTTCAGATCTCTCTCTCAGATAACAGGTATGCATAGTAGGGTGTATGGGAAGTGACATACCCCTCAGATGATGGGTGTGCATTGTAGGGTGTGTGTGGGAAGATCCTTAACTCTACTCGCAACTCTTCTCTATGTGAGGGTCATAAATAGTAGACCCTGATGAACAACATCTCCACTAAGTCTCCTTCCTACAGTAACAAGTGTGCATACCAGAGTGTATTCAAAGATCACCTACTGCTTTCTATTTTTCATGCTCACGAGTCTCGTGAAATTGAAACACTTTTTTAAAATAAGAAATAACCATCTACTCATCACAGATCTTATCTCTTACACACTCCCTCTATAACAAAAGGGTCACAATCTGTATTCCTACTAATAAAGTGTATTGGGAGCTCATCTACGCCTTTTTACTATTCATAAACTCGCGAGTGCCCCAATATACATTTTAAATCTTTACAGTTATGCCTTAGATATTTCCTCTCTAAATCTATGGGGGCGACATGCCCTTCTGCTGCTCCCTCACATGCCATTTTTACTTCATTCCCATACACCTCCAATTTTTCACAGTAAACAGAAGCAGCCATTTCATTTCTAACATTTGGACCGTCAGCCAATTAGAGTGCTCGCTCTTGTGGGACTTGCGGGTGCCTCTTACCTCCATGAGAGTGTGAAGGATCACAGGAAAAACAGGACTCTTGGCCAATTACAGTGCTCTATTTTTGATTTTGGGCTCTCGCAGGAGACTCGCAGGACTCTCATGAGCCTAACAGCCAAAATATACCATTATAATTGACACTTAATTTCTATAAAACTCCTTAACGGATTTACACCAAATCACAAAAAGCGAATTTTCCAGACCAAGATCTAGCTTTCTGCTGAAAATTACTTAATTCAGTTCAGTACGTTTTTGCTGTAGCGGTGTCAACGAAGTCTATGGAAAATGCCTGTGGATTTTACATTTTGGAACCACTTTTTTACTCAGGCCCAGCTTGATTCATCACCCCAAAATTTCCCAGAAAGGAGGTGAGGTGGATGAACTTCTTTTGCAAAGTTTATGAAGGCTCATAAAATGGCCCAAATGTTTTTAGCCAACTAAAAAAACGCTCCATCTATGGAGAAGCAGACCTAACTAACTATAACTACCTACTGATGACCCTCAGTAGGTAATATCACTGTGTGATTAAAGACATACAGAAAAAACTAATGCAGTAGCATCTTCCATTCAAAGTTAAAGTTAAAACGAAAGTAACTCCTGCCAAGAACTTTAAACAATCACATTTAAACCTAAAACAAATAGCTATCAAATAGAAACAAAGCACTAATAAAAAAAGAGTGAAAATAAAGGCAAGGAGAGCAAACCAAACAGCTGCATTTGAAATCATCTTCATCTGTTCCATCTGTTGCTGCTGGACCCGCTTAAAGAAAGGAAAGTAGCAAACCACTCCCAACTTCATCAAAGTAAGTATATAAACAAACTTTAAAAAATAAACCTAAAAAAAGACCTAACACATCAATAATCATAAATGTGTGAATTCGATATACACCTTAAGTAATTATCTTGTTATACTATTTTTATATTATATATCCCTAAGACAAGGCAGAGGCATAAAAGGTGAAAGCCGAAAATAAAAATAAAAACCAGGGGATCACCCCTCTCCATGTCTTTATGAACAGTGTTTTCTGGCCAGCACTGCTGTGTGATAGAGTAATGCATTCTAGTTGTTGTATTCATGCTTTGGTTTCATAGAACTAAACTAACACCCCTGAAATCAATTATTTGTATTTGAAAAGATCAGGACTTGGGACATTGTTCATAATGAACTAGAGTGAGGTAGTCACCCTAAAGCTGCCCAAAAATAAAAGTGAAAAATGTATGAACAGTTATATAAGATAGCAAGTTTTTCAAATATGTATCTAAAAAAGAGAAAATGGAAATGACCAACTGAAAGAAAAAGAAAAGGATCAGAAACTCCACAGTAAACAAGACAAATTCAAGAAGAGAAAGTAAAGTGTGAAAAATTTATTATTTTCATTAAGAACTTCAAATTAAAAATATTACCAATGTGCTAATCCTATACTTAAAAACTATGCTAAAGAAATAGACATTTAAGGTGAGCACATTCAGAGTGTCAGTGGTGTTGCAGGGTGCTCCTAACAGTAGCCGCTCTCTACCTGAACGTGGGAACTACCCAGCTTTCCCTGCTTTCCTTTTCTGCATAACGTATGTGGCACTCTAAGCCTGTAAGAGTATTGTCTTGACTTATACTGGGTGCTTCCTTGTATCTGGACAAAGCTGTACCTCTCTAAAAAGCTCTAATTAGACAAAACACATGCCAGGGGTTACTTTCATTTATTCTAGGTTGGCTTGGATGGCACTTTTCCAATCCAAAGCTGTAATATTGTGCCTGGAGTGGTAAAAGGCTTTTGTCATTTTTCAGCCCAGCATGGATGGCAGTTGCTAAACCTATGATTGAAGAATTTGCTGTCAAAATGACAAATGGCTTTGTCACTCTCTAGTTCAGCATGGATGGCTCTGTGCTAATCCTATGCTTAAAAAATCTGCGAGAAAAATAGATATATTGAGCAGATTAATAGTGTCTGTGGTGTTGTAGGTGCTCCATAAAGGAGTTGCTATCTAACTATACTTTAGAATTACCCAGAGATAGCTGCCTACAAAACAGTTCACTTATATATACATATTAAACCCCATAGATCACACAATTAGTGCAAAAAGAAGTGCAAATGAAAGTACCCACAGTGCATTAAATATTATTCAATCAACTGCCATGGAAGAGCAACTACTGTTAACAAAAAAGTAGAGAAAGTTAAGAAACATAACCATCAACATAGCAGATGTCCAAAACGTGGTCGACAACCTAAGGGAAGCAGCATAAGTTCTGATGCCCCAGGAACGATATTAAAATATAGAATTTCAAATGTTCCTGACAAAGGAATGGTAAGAATACCAACACTTCCTAACTTAAACAGGCTAACTAGAACAAGGAAAAATGCCAGGCACCAGGCACGCCACAAGAGCACTACAATTTTTCAACAAATAGAAATTCATGACCATTTAAAAGTCACTCATACAAATCAAAACACCATACTCTATATGATAAAAGAATGATAGTTTTCTGTATAGTAAGTAACCTACTAATCCCACTCACTGCACTACCAGGTTGATGGATTAGACCTTACAGTCTTGCCCCCCAACATGCACATTGATATACACAATTCACGGGCAACACCAAAGTATCAATATATACCTCAAATAGGTGTTATTGCCAAAGAAGCCAAGCTCCACGTACCATTAAATATTAACAATTGTGAAAACCAAAACCAATAACTATAATCATCAGAAAATTGTCATGAACTTTGAACAGTCTGTGATAAAATAGCTCTAAAAGTCTATACCCATCCAGTGATGTAAGATTATGACTGTTACCTTATTTAAGTCTTGTGGTGATAGCTCCCTCTGTCAACACTCAGGCCCAGATTTATCAAGGGCTTGTGTTTTCATTATATCACACAAGGCAACGCAAGCACTTAAGTCAGAATTACTGAGCCACACAATCACCCTGCATGCCGTTGCCTGGCATAGTAAATCTGGAGTAGCACAATGCAGGCAAGTCACTGCCTTGTGTTACTGTGCATGAGGAAAGTGTTCCATGAGTGGAGTGTGAGTGTTCCCAGCATCCATCAATGGTTTTTTTGTGCGATCCCTGATTTTCTAAAACTAGTAAATCTAGGAATGCATCAAAATACTACACCTTCCAAAGTTGAGGCATAACAGGGAGAAATATCTTTATTTCTTATTGTTATTTCCTCTTTCTACGTGTGCATCATTCTGCAGCAAACAGTGAAAGAGGAAAATGCCTCTGGGGATTGTTTTTATGACGGAAGATGTTCTTTCCTTCACAAAGATAATCCTGACCACATTGCAAGCACCTTTGTACCATGGCGCAAGGTTGCCTGTATTGCCGCTTGGCAGCTACAAGTGTGCCAGCACAGAGAGAGAGAGAGCTGGATGCTCCATATGTCAAAAATTATGGTGTGTTCGTGCTCTCTCCATTTGACGCAGCTGAGCAAGTTGTCTTGCTGGGTTGCATTGCACCAAATGTTGATAACTCTGGCCAGCTGAATTGATCATGCTGCCAGTGCCCAATTTACAAATGTTTTAAATTGTGAGTTTTAAATTGTGAGTTTTAATTAACTGTACAATAAAAATTACTCTTACTCTTACTCTCAATTTACATATGAAAAAAATAAGCTAATTGTTCTGGCATATGTGACACCACCAGAAGTAATCAAACACTATGGCTTATTAGTAGAATCACCATTCTACCTGGCCAACATAAAAAAAACAATTGCCCTATTAAGTCATTTTTTTAAATGCTTGGATTGGACACATGTACCATTCAGGCCACAACCTTCTATCTAAGTTCCACTTCCCCTGGTGGAATGTTTATAGTACAATTACAGGAGGTAACAACAATATACATATATACATATATACACATATATATTATATATATGTTATGGATGTGTTCACGCCAAGAGGCCGGAGTTTCACTGGCACCCGCTGCTTGCAGCTTTTTCGTGTTTCAAGGTATTGAACAGACTCCGGCCCGCCTCAAAGTGCACGCCTAACCATGGACCGCTGCGCGGTGCAGCTTGTCATTGACGAGGAGGCAGGTTCATTGCAATCCTGGATCACGGTCCGGCAGGCACACGCACAAAGAGGCTAGAACGTTGAAGGGGACTGGAAGGAGATCGATGACAACTTTCTAGCAAAGACTCTGTATTTGGACACTGCGCACCTTTCCAGTATTTTATTCAATGCCCACAGGGGTTAATCACATTCAGTCACTCCCAAGCAACACTTACCCGGTTATACAGCATTCTGGGAGCTGTAGATGTGGCAGAACTGCAGTGGAGTTGTAATTATGTAACCCTAGGTCAGCGGATTTCCGCTAATGGGAGGACTCTGGACATTTAAAGGTGGGGGTGGAGTTATTCTTTGCACACAGCGGCATCTGAAGAAGGCCGAAAGGCTGAAATGCATTATGCACAAGCTGTTTTAATTAAAGATCTCCCAACGCTTCCCCCGAGGGGCCTCTACCTCTTCTGAACATAGTGGGCTTTTTTGGATATATATAGATATATATATATATATTCACTGAAAAAACCATAGGTTTTAGGGAAAGTTATAGTTAGTTGGACATTGCACTTGAACAAAACCAGTGAAATTCCCTGTTATAGTTAGTTCAGCTAACTATAACTCGTGCCCCTGCAATGCACTGCTGATGATGTCACATATTACATCACTCATGACATGGTCAGTGACATCACTGATGACATCACTGATGACATCTCAAATGACATCACTGATGACATCATCCATGTGATAATTTCCTGCATCTTCTCACACCCTGCTATAACTTTAGATACACCCACTCTAAATTACAGACTGCCATTCTCAAAACCATAGACACTCCAACAGCAATAACTGCACACTCACTCACTGATTCTTAGGTCTACACACACATCCACTCATTCACCCGCACAGTAACTCATACTTATGGTCACTCAGTACAGGACTATGATATGCACTCATACACCTATATAGACACTCACACACTGCCATTCATCCATAGAGGTACTCACATATCTAGTCAGTCATGCAAATAATTATTCACACTCCCATTTACTTACCTATTCAGTTATACACACACCATCTCACTTACTCATACAAATACTAGCACATTCTTACGTTCTTATACAATCACTGATACAAGCAAACACTCATCCATGCAGCCACTCTCACAATCACATACTCTCACTTATAGCCATATATATATACTCTGATACACATATATACTGCCTTACATATATGTAGTTACTCACACATGTACCACTGAGATATACATTCACTCACTAACACACCCATACACACACTCACCCACCCATCCAGTCCATCACAGATGCACACTTCAAACTATGCACCCAGGGAATCATCCACTCACACATCTATGTACAGAGTCACACACACCCCACCCACACAAACACTCAGGCACCCATACAGATACTCAGACAACCAATCAATAACTCATATAGACAACTATGTAGTTATTCACAAACCCATGCAGTCACTTACCCACCAACAGACAGACGGATATAGAGATTCACACAGTTTAGTCACTAACCCATGCATTCAGTAAGATAAGTTAATTCACTCACTTATAGAGTCAGTCACACACCTACTAAAATATCCATTCAGACAATTATACACCCACTCAGTCTTCAATACGCCTTTCCCTATATATATTAAACATATTTAAACCTTACAGAAACACACAGTCACTGGATGATGTCATCAGTGATGTCATCAGTGATGTTATTTGAGATGTCATCAGTGATGTCATCAATGATGTCACTGGCCATGTCATGAGTGATGTAATATGTAACCTCATCAGCAGTGCATTGCGGGGGCGCGAGTTATAGTTAGCTGAACTAACTATAACAGGGGAATTTCACTGGTTTTGTACGAGTGCAATTTCCAACTAACTATAACTTTCCCTAAAACCTATGGTTTTTTCAGTGAATTTCACAGGTTTTATAAATGGAAATCTCTAACTATAATGTCCCTGAAAGCTATGTTTTCTTCAGTGAATTTTAAAGGTTTTTTAAATGTTAATTTCTAACTATAACGACCCTGAAACCTATGGTTTTTCTGTGAATTTCTAAGGTTTTTTAAATGCTACTTTCTAACTGTGCCTACAAAGGTAGGCCATGTGAAGAAAGAGGAAGAAAAGTGCAGAAAGAAGCTAGACAAATGCAGAAAGAGGCAACAGAAGTCCAGAAAGACGAAGAAAAGTGCAGGATGAGATGTGCAGAAAGAACCAACAGGGGAGCAGAAAGTCCTCCTGTGCCCCAAACTTTTTGCTGATGGGTACTGGTGGTAACTGATTCTGACTAACCAGGCCTAGAGCCAGTGATATGCTAAAATACACTTAGAATACAGTGAAAACACCTACATACACTAGGGAACACTATGTGTTGGGCTACCCTTGTGATTAACATGCCCTCCTCTGTATTTGCCATGAGTTAATGCCTGGGTCGTTTCGTTTCGTTTCAAAAACTTTATTCGATTCACAACAAAAGAATCATAAAAGTCAAACAATTTCATTTACAAGCATTATTTCAAGTTCATTTTTAAAAGACAGTCTTACAATTATAACACTAAACTAATAAAATTCATTAGCTAATATAATCACAAATGAAGACCCCATAGCTTTTACTTTCAATCAAATTAGATGATTTCATAGATTCTTCGTGCCGGGGCATACATTGAAGGGCAGGTGAAATAAATAAGAAAATCACGATGCAACAATATACAATATACATGATCAAAGGGTCAGCTTCTTGGGGCCAGATTTAGCCATACCGTTTTCTAATCAAAAGTGACACCCGTATAAAATTTAACATTGCACAACAGACACCAGGTGAAGACAGAGATAATAAATAATCATAACCCTCTTTATAATGGCATGGTTGCTTTTCCTTAAGGATCGGCTTAATAAACCTGATTCTCGGGTCCTTATATAGGGAACAGAAAAGAACAATATGCATCGTGCTTTGGCTATCTTTGTTATTACAAGGACAGGGGGGTCATTACATGAGTACATGAGTAGTGACTGGATGATTAGAGTGCCACAAGGAGAGTGCATGGTGATTTTATAAGTGCTTGGGTTTTGGCACAGTGCTCGGATAAGCACATAGGATTGGCTGGGTGATTGGAGGACTGCATAGGTAGTACCAGGGAGATGACTGTACTGCATAGGTAGTTCTTAAGGTATTGCACAGTGCATGTGTTAGTGACTGGGTCATTGCATGAGTACATGGGTACTGAGTGGATAATTAGAGTACTGCAAGGAGAGTGTGTGGTGAATTTATAAGTGCTTGGGCATTGGAGGAGTGTTTGGATTAGTACATGGTAGTGGCTGGGTGACTGGAGGAGTGCACAGGGAGTGACAGTGTGATTGCGGGACTGCATGGGTACTAACTGGGGAATTGAAGGAGCAAATGAGAAGTGTATAGGTGGTTAGAGGACTGCATGGGTGGTACACAGGGATTGTAGAAGTGCATGTGTTAGTGCCTGGATCATTGCATGACTACATGAGTAGTGACTGGATGAATAGAGTACTGCGAGGAAAGTGCATGGTGAATTTATAAGTGCTTGGGTTTTGGCACAGTGATTGGATAAGGACATAGTGCTGGCTGGGTGATTGGAGGACTGCACAGGTAGTACCAGGGAGATTACTGGATTGCATAGGTAGTGCATGTGTTAGTGACTGGGTCATTGCATGAGTACATGGGTAGTGACTGGATGATTAGAGTGCTGCAAGGACAGTGCATTGTGATTTTATAACTGCTTGGGTTTTGGCAGAGTGATTGGATAAGTACATAGTGCTGGCTGGGTGATTGGAGGAGTGCATTGGTAGTAACAGAGGGATTTCTGGAGTGCATGGGTTCTACCTGGGTAATTGGAGGAGTGAATCAGTAGTGTGTAGGTGGTTGGAGGTCTGCATGGGAAGTGCTTAGATGATTGTAGCAGTGCATGTGTTGGAGCCTGGGCCATTCCGCAAGTACATGGGTACTGACTGGAAGATTAAAGTACTGCAAAGAGAGTGCATGGTGAATTTATAAGTGCTTGGGTTTTGGGTGGAGTGATTGGTAACTACATGGTGCTGGCGGGTGATTGAAGGAGTGCATGGGTACTGACAGGGCGATGGCTGAACCGCATGGGTAGTGCTCAGGGTATTGTGGCAGTGCATGAGTTAGTGCATAGGTCATTGCATGAGTGCATGGATACTGACTGGATGATTAGAGTACTGCAAGGAGAGTGCATAGTGAATTTATAAGTGCTTGGGTTTTGGCGGAGTGATTGAATAAGTACATACATGTCACATCAGTTCCGCCCCCTCCCTTCACCACTGTGCAAACGCTCCCCATGGCAGGTTTTAAGTTGGGGGATTAAGTCCCCTTCAATCCTGAGGGTCCCTGGGGGCCAACTAGCCCACCAGGTACCTCCAGTAAGCGCCACAGAGCTGCGTTGCAGAGAGGTGGTCCAAGGCCACGCCCCTTTTTACACCTCTCTGCAACGCAGCTCTGTGGCACATGCTGGAGGTACCTGGTGGGCTAGTTGGACCCAGGGGGCCCTCAGGATTCAAGTGGACTTAAGTCCCCAACTTGAAATGCGCCACGGAGCGTGTTTGCACACTTGTCACATCAGGACCCGCCCCCTGCCTTCACCACTGTGCAAACACACCACGTGGCTCATTTTAAGTTGAGGGATTAAGTCCCCTTAAATCCTGAAGGTTCCTGGGGTCCAACTAGCCCACCAGGTATCTCCAGTAAGCGCCACAGAACTGCATTGCAGAGAGGTGTAAAAAGTGGCGTGGCCTCGGACCACCTCTCTGCAACGCAGCCCTGTGGAGCATACTGGAGGTACCTGGTGGGCTAGTTGGCCCCCGGGGACCCCCAGTATTGAAGGGGAATTAGTTCCCCAACTTAAAATGTGCCACAGGGCGCATTTGCAGAGTGTTGCTGGGTGGGGGCGGGGCCTCCGGCACGATGCCGGTCTTTTTTTTATTTATTTTTTATAAGGGGCGCTGAGAAGTATTGACCTATTAACACAGATCTGCACAGCAGTGCCTGGGAGGAGGGAACGATCCGCTGCTTGGGGGTTCCTGCCATCCACAAAAATAGAAAATAAACTGCTCCAATCCCAGCCTGTAGACAATCCTCCTGAGGAGAGAAAAGAAATAGACCAACGGCGAAAGGATGACCATAGAAGAGGCAGATGAGTGTGTGCTGAAGATGAAGATCACACAGGTAATACACTGTTGCATTCCGCTTTGGTGTCCGTATATAGGTTTTCCGAAAAACATGTCCTTATATAGGCACAATTCGCATTGCCCTTATATAGGCATAAGATCCCAGTCCTTATTTAGGCATTAGCCATGCTATCCAAATACAGGCATGGTCACCTACATCCGTCCACCCCAACATCACAACGAGTTCTTAGAAACCAAACCCTTAAGCTCTTGGGAGTTTCCCTAGCACAGGATTATTGATTTCTCCAAGAACTCATTCAATATGCATGAACCGCTATTCCCTAAGAGTTCATTCCTGACGTCTTCCTCTGCCCGACTTTACGTCAATACTAACATTCCAAGGTACCTACCAGGTTTACTGTCTTCCCTTGCCCAAGCAAGTTAGAAGAGACCTCGACTTTAGAGGAGCCCGTATCCCGGCCTGACCCACTGACGAGAGACGCTGTCAACCCTGCTCGCAGAGAATCCAGCTTCCAGTGTTCTGACTCCCTTCGCGGGGTGTTAGAGTTCGAGACCCAGAAATAGATTCCCACCTCTCTCATTCTAAAGGTATGGAGCTGACTTGAACCTAGAGGGACTCTTGGCATACCATACAATATCATACTATAGCAATCTATTGACTAGACCGTCTATAGAATACATCACCTACTTCTTACCTTGTACTACACTTAGGTTAGGTACACTGGAGTAGAACTAGTTAGAGAAGCATCTTATGAGTACTTGCATTTTTAGCTTGTGTTATTTATGTATATGAATATGTGTCATAACTAAAAGACAATGCTAGAGCATTATTATTTCTTTCTACTGCTTACGCTGTACATAATCTATCTCACATACTGTCTTACGATTGTAAAAGTTCATATCTCTTACATGAGAAACAAGACTGTTCAATAAATCCTTTTATTGAAACGCCTGTCTGTTCTTTCTGTGTAACTCTGTAGAAACTAAGCATGCACGATTAGCTGAGTGAAACTGTTATCTGTTATTTCCACGACTCTGAGAGCGTTCCGATTCGAAAGGGAAACAAAGTTGTCATGTTTATGCGGTTGCCAGAAACTACTCCCTTCTTGTTTACAAGGAGTTTCTAGTGGCCTCTGAGCTAGCTGGCACAAAGTAATTAAGTTTAGTATACCCAATAGGGGCATACTGACCTCAGTCCTATGCCAAACCTATAGTGTATATTATTCCAATGCGCAGAGCCTATTAGGGAAATAGGAACTACACTACAGCACAAATACTATGTGTTGTGCTAGGCTTCAGCTCGGCATTCATATTTTTCCGAATATTGTGTCATTGTGCTTGCTGTTTACTTGAAAGGAAATGGATGGTGTGGTGACCAGTGCAACCCTTGCAAATGCTGCTTGTTGCATAACACCCCTTTCGATGAATGAAAACAAATAATTTGTGGGCACTGAGGATTGTTGAATGCGACACCCCGGAACGAGTCCCTTTGTTATCGAATATAAATTAGTGTGTTTTATCCTTAAGAAGATCAAACCGTGTTGGGGTAAGCATGTGAGCGATAATGAATGAAATAGTACAGTTTCGCTGGAAACGTTGTTATGAATTAAACGGACCGGGTGTATCTTAGGAAACGTAAGGCAGACTTCAGAGGGGCTCTTTTACAAACCGCAGCCTGGTTGTTGCATCCATTGTGTTGTCCTTTCATTTGCCTTGGGTGGGAAGATGCCGGCTGCTTGTCTACTCCATTGCATAACCTGTCCGCGGGTTGAGGGGGGCTGGTCGGGCATGTGACACGGCGTGCGCAGTTACATGGCCATGCGGTATTTCACTACCCGGCTGTTCCCCATCCATTCAACCTCTAGTCTATTCCTGGGGCGTAGTTTGTGAATTCGGAGCTTAAAATGTAAATGGATTGTTTCCATTTCCGAATGTCCTTATGTTTTTTTTGTTGGTTAGTTGGCTAGGGAGGACATTTCACATACCCGTGATCATGCGACCTGCTAATGGGAGCTTGTGCATCTCTACGGTGTGTTCTGCTTAGCCATTGGTTTTGCAGGTGCACGGATGAGTTCCTGAAATTGTTGCATTATCTAACCACAGAATGTGCTGGCAGCCGGGCGGAGGGGAGGAGGGAGGGATGGAGGGGAGGAGGGAAAGCCGGAGGTTGAGCAGGGAGGAGTGCGAGCCCATTACAATGTAATGAGGCTGCCACAAAGAACCCAGGGCTGCCTCCATAGCGGCCAAGCACCAGTGGACCTGCGTCTTGCTCCTGTGTTCCTGCAGGGGAGTCTTTTTAAAGAAACTGTCCACGAGTTACGCTGCAGAAACCTGCTGTGCACGCTGAATATCAGTTTTCATTCATTGTGCTATATTTAGCGTTGAGGTTCACATCTTTCGTCACACGTTGTGATTTTGAGAGGCCTTTTCTCCATTGCTTGAGAACTCAAGATGTGTAATTATTAAAGCAGGCTGCTTCTGGTGGCGGTCCCCGGGACTGCGGGGGCCCCTGAGGGCCCCCGCTAATATCTTATGACAATGCCCCCGGGACCTAGCCCACCCGGGGGCCTCAATTATATGAAGTGCGGGAGCCCGCGCTTCATTTTTTTACAATTTCGGCAGGATTCCGACCCCATCGTGAATTTCAGAGATTTTTTTTTTAAATACATGCTTTTTGTGGTCCTGGGGGTCCTTGGGGCCCCCCCTGAGCAGGCCTAGGGGGTCAGTGTGTTTCTACCGTGCCCCCTTTTCTTGTTTTAAAATTTGTATTCACTGTTTTCTTGTGACACGGTTCTACCGAGTAGCAAGAAGGCTGCCATCACTTCCTGGTTTGGAGTGTTGGCAGCCAATCACAGTGAAGCTCGTGCTCGGGAGGGGTCGCGACTCCACCGCTTCCCTAGATATCGAAACTTTTTCTTTTTATAATTTCTCAGTAACTACTGAACGGATTTACACCATTTAAAGAAAGGTCTCTTTCTGAACCAAGGGCTACCCTTTTGCCAAATTTGGTGTAGTTCTGTTCAGCAGTTCGGGCTGTAGCTGTGTCTTAAAGTTTCCTATGGAAAATTACATGGGGAAAACACGTTTTGGGACCCCCTTTTTTCTCAGCCCCCGCTTGTCGAATCACCCCGAAACTTTCAAGACAGGAGCTGACCGGAGCGAGCCACAAGTTTAGAAAATTTTGCGAAGATTCGTGAACCGGCGCCAAAGATATTGAGAAACCAAAAAACGCTTTTCCTATGAAAACTAGGTCCTAACTATAACTACCTACTGAAATATGTATGTATGTATTTGGTTCTTATTAAGCGCATCTGTCACCCCAAGGGTATCCTGGCGCTGAAATAGATGAATACATATTAAAAAAGGTGAAGAACTAAGTTTAGCTCTATTTTTTAAAATGTTTTAATTATCATCATCAATACTCATTTGCACAATTATAACAATGTATTGCTTTAAATTGTTCATATTTAAACTTTATTAACAGACATGCAATTTTGATATGGTTTAAATGTGATATTCCAACTCCTACCAAAACATTATTGGGAATTTATTTTTTATTCTAGAGGCGCCAAATTTACTATTCCTATTCCAAAGTAAACAAGGCTGGGGAAAACATTGGTGTGATGAAAGCGAGAAGGAAAATAAGAACTTACCTGCTCAGGATGATCTGGTAAGGATGACACTTTTGCATCCCTCTTCCACAGCGGCCCTAAATAGAGAAAAAGGATGGTGTCACTGGAAAGGGAGAGTATAAGTGAAAGGCATACTCTTTCATAAGTGGGCCTGGGTATGGAGAGAGGAGTTGGGCACAGAAATAACAGCGCTTTAGCTCCCCGGGTGAGTGACGCTAGGAGGAACAGACTAGTAGGAGATGGGAAGAAACTAGGGAGTTTGGATTTCTTTTTCCCTCTTTCTCACATGGGAATGTAATTGGGAGAGAAAGAATAATATAGTGACAAACAGTACCAATTGATGAAGCCGGTCTAACCTGACTAAAACAGAGAAAAATAGATAGAGTATGAAAAGAGAGAAGGGATTCTTGACTTTTTCATAGAAATATTTACAGAGCTTACCAAAACGTACTCAAATCCCTCCGTAGTAATACTCCACACCACACTTACTCCTTTGCTCACCCTTGCAGGTAAATAAAGAAACCATGCTTTAGGGAAATCTTTTAAGGGACTAGAAACCACCCCAAAGATAATAGTCATGATTTTCTTTTATTGTTCTCCAGTATTTTACGCTTACTGAATTTGTCCTCTTCTTCCAAGGGTACGTCAGACGGGATACAGAAGGAATAAACCTAAAAGGAAGAAAGAATAGGGAAACGTCAGCTGAAGAACAAAATACAACCTATTTTATAAACTGTGTCATAATCCTTAAAGGTGAAAGAAAACCTAATTGTGGATAAAACATCTTTTTTGATCTTTGCAAAATAAACCATCATTGACGAATGCCTACTTAGAAATCCTCCTCGACCTTAAATCCAAGCAACCCTCCCACAGTTGGACTTTGGTTTGCTCGCATTCACTATTCCTACTACAACCTAAGCAACAATGGTGAAAATATTGAATCTTAAAAAGATCATAGTAAATAGATGAGAAAAAATAAACAACATTTAGGAAAATAAATATTGGCAGGGAGATTTACTATTGACAGACTAAATTAAAAAAGTAAAAAATACTAATTCAATAAAAAACAGGACAACTACAAACAAATGAATTCAAACTACTCAAAACAGTTCAAGAAATCACTATTTGGGGAGGATGATGACCCACTTCAAGGAATTATCACAACTCTTGCTAGAGTGGACACTAAATTAAATCCAAGCCTAATCCCTTGGCTTAATGTAGGAAAATGTGTAAAGTATTTATGCAGTAACAACACAGTAATTAACCCATTCAATAAAAAACTGTATTTGTTTTCAAGCAAAAAAACTATAAAAGATATATTTGGAATTAAAATCAGAGCAATAATAATCATCATGTCAGTGAATGATATAAAATCTCAAGTCTCAATCTCATGATCAGGCAATGCATGGTTGGAGAAATTAAATATATAAAAAACATTAACTCCCAGTTGGCTCAAAAGCAAGCTCCTTATCTTTATAAAGAGGTGTACACAATTCTCTATTGCTAGTTATAAAGGCAAAACACCACGCAATAAAATTCCCTTGGTTGTTAATGTTTCCCAACACCTTTCAAAACAATTCTCTTATTTGCTCTAGCTTTTTGCAAAGCTTTTTGGTGTATCTCTTAACCTTACGTATTCAAATTGCAAAGTTTGCAAAATAGTAGTTTTTCCAAATCATGTGTCCTATGCGCCATGCATGCTTTAATTCTTTAGCAGGCATACTATCACTAACTGTTGCCTTTTCTTGACTCTTGCATGTTTTGCTCATGGTTGGTCTTGAGTAATTAAATGGTGCAACAGTCAGGATGAGCTGGATCAAGATTCCACATTAGTAAGTACTGAATATCTCGAGGAGTTCGGAACTCTTTTCACAACTGCGCTGGCAGGATCTTTGAGATTAAATCATAGGCACAGTCCTGGGCGGGATTGTATTGTCTGGTATCCCAAAATGGCAACCAAGACCAGATAAAGCAAGCTTTCATTCTTTTGGAGAATTTCTATTAATCATTGTGATAGACTTCCTTTCAAGTAATCCTCACCATGCAAGTGGAGCTTTCAAAAGCCTTTATTTGCTTACACTCAGCTGAGGGTTTTGTTCACATAAGGGACATATGCAAATATAGCACAAAGGGTGAATTACTACTGACTGTGGGATTAGTTGTCAGTTTACTGCCACATGCATAACCCTCTTGGTCTAGCGGGCTGGTTGTGGCAATTACAAATAAAATCATTATAGATCATAATTATTACACACCATAAAAATATGAATGTAACTAAGTAATACAAATAATACATATGTGTAAGAAATAGGATTAAGTGGGGTGCATGACAATCCTTGCCAGGGTAAACCCTTAAAGTAACTAAATTAACTCAAGCTCAACCCTCTGGTAGCTATGGCACAGAGCAGACAGGCTTAATTAAGTGCAATGACTAAAGTATTAATGCCGTAAAACACTAATAAAGTAAAAATTCAAAATAATACCAATCCCAAACCAAATTGAAAAA
The DNA here is from genome assembly GCF_964204655.1 of Triturus cristatus. NCBI lineage: Eukaryota > Metazoa > Chordata > Amphibia > Caudata > Salamandridae > Triturus > Triturus cristatus. The sequence goes on along the minus strand of NC_140584.1, from coordinate 70,734,478 downwards.
ATATAGTACAATTGAAAAAACAAAATGACACCAAAAGGACAATAATCCAAAAGAGGTATTGGAGATACAAATTTTAAGTAGTAATAATGGCAAGAAGCATAAAGTGCTAATATTAGTGCATGGTCACGGTACCTAGATGCAATTTGAGGTTGGCCACGATGGAGCTTGAAAAACACCAACCAGGTTGAGCTTGGTCAAAGATTTTGCTTTCAGACTTAGAGCCTGATTTAGAGTTTGGTGGATGGGTTGCTCCATCAAAAACGTGGAGGACATCCCGTGCACCATATTACAAATGCATTATAGCCACTCGCACTAATAATACGGGGGACGGGATATCTGTCCCATTTATGATGGAGTATCCTGTCCACAGAACTCTAAATCAGGCCCCTATTCTTTTAAGTCGAAATCCATTATAGAAGTAGACTTCTAAAGCTCACCGCAAACCTCAGGGGAATCACTAAGGGACTAACAGGGTGTCAGGAAGTGGTAAATGATAGGGTTCAGTCCAGGTCCAATTGCCACTGGTCAGTTGGATACTTTCAATAAAAATACTCTGGTATCTTGTTGAATCTCTGTAGCTTGAACAAGAGGTCTGCCTTATGACCCTTGGACCGGATTCTTAGTCCTGGGTACAAGAGGGAACAGGTCCTGTTCTTAAGGGCTCCTATCAAGTGATAGGCTGCAGGTCAAGTCCTCTTTTTATCTTCCACCGGTCCAAGAGTGTACTGAAAGGGGTGCCTGGAGGTTTCACTCTCATAACTGGAATGAGTTAGTGGGTGTGAATGACTCTTGGGCACTTCCTAACAAATAGGGTAAAAGTTCCTGGGTCCAACTCTACCCACTTTGGATATTTTCAAGAGGTTTATAGCCTTCAGCCACCCTAAACTTGGGCTCTGAGAGCATGGGGTGTGTGTGGGAAGTCTACTATGGTAATCCTAGTTGGATATGTATCTAGACGCAAGTTTGGAATGCATGATTTCTCAATTAATATCCCCCGACGAAGGGCTGAACAAGCCCAAAATGCATCAGGATGATTTGTAATATGGTTGATTCATCTCATTAATGGATTCATGTAATATTTTGTAGATGAAATGCCATTTACATTGGAAATATTATTATTCTCAAATGAAGGAATTCTTGAATGAATAAAATCAGAAAACAAATGAAATGGTGTATAATTGGATGTTATTCATCAAGGAATAACTGATTACTGTCCTCCATTTGGTATTCAGCTGTGCATCTAAGGGACTCCATACCAGGGAGGGCTTTTCTTTTTAATCCTAGTATCCTCCCACATCTAAAACTAAAATTCAGTTTGAAGCAACTACGGTCCCCATGTTAAACCCAGAGATAGATTCTGGTAGGATAAATACAGGGTTCTCCAACAACCAGCCAGTGGATAAACAAGACTTGTCTTGGCTTCCTTTTTCTTTCCTTTGAAGTGTGCCCCTTTGCCTGCCATGCAAGAAGTCTCCCTGTATATTCGCTCCCCTAATATGTCTTCTGGAGGTAGGCTGTATTAGCTATGTCACCTTGTAGATAGTAATATTCCTGCATTTCTAGCTTCGCTTGCAGCAGCTTCTGTTTTGTGGCTAAGTTTCTATCTTTCTATTTGCTTGCTCCAGCCGAGACTCAAGCTCACATCTTCTTTCACTTTTTGCCCTTTGTTGGGGTATTTCTTTAGAAGTGATAATCCCGCGCAATGTAGCCTTAAAGCCATCCCACACTATGCTTACCTTGGCACTATTTGCATTGCTAAGGAAAAAACTATTAATTTAATTTGCTACTTCTGTGCCCCATTCCTCTCTCTCTAAATTTCAATAAAATACCATCTCTCTTTCAGGCCCTACCCCGGCCACTGCCATTTTGACCAGTCCATGGTCCGAAAAAACATTTGGAATGTAGTTATGCTTACTCATCTTGAGATCATGCTAGTTAAAAAAAAAAAGTCTATTCTAGAGGCCGTATTATATTTTGCTGAAAAACAAGAAAAAGCATGTTTCACAGGTTGCAAGAGGCACCATAGGTCTACTAGGTCTAGGTTCCTTTTGCAGCTAGCCACAGTGATGGCCACCTGTGGCTTTTTTTGTTTTTGGGCTTTAGTGGAAGAATCAGCCCGTGGATCCTGGAGGAAGTTAAAGTCACCACCCATTTTGATAAACTAGGGATGCTGGTTAGGGCCTGTTTAAGCTGAAGTAAGGGAAGTGGGTTGTCTAGAACTGGTGTATAGATCGCTGCTATAGTGAGATTTGATTGATTCAGTCTCCTTGCACAAAGACCCATCTCTCTCCTGGATCTGCAGGCGTAACTATTGCTTGGAATCGTACATGTTTACCTATGTAGATTCCCACCCCCCTCTGTGCACAGCCGGCATTTGACAAGCAGTAGAAGCCAGCCCACTGCTGCAGAATCCTACCCAAGTGTTATCTGTAAAACTCACAGACAGTAGTCTGGTAGAACAAATCAGATCCTTCAACAAATAGAATCTGGATATACAAGAACTGTTTTGATATCCTGTTTACTCCCTTTCAAAGCGTTACATGTGGCTCAGCAGACTGTTCAGTCAGAATTTGGCACTGTGCTGTGAAATGAGGTCCAGAGCCCTCTCTGGTTATTCTGTAAGATTAAGAGGGGTCATCTCTGTCCATCAAGGTCAGCCTCTTGTTTGCTTCTGGTTGGCATTTCACTACTTTTGTTCATTTATCTCTTTTTATGACACATTTTATTAGTTTCAAATCACAACTAAAACAATGGGTAATGAAACTCAGGGCCACACAGCACACGTTCATGTGCAGGGTAACAAACAAGGTATCAATAAGTGTCACATATGCTAAATTCAGCCCTCGGTCTAATGACGGTGATTACATACAACAACAGGAAAAACAGGCCCCCTCATCCACCTAACGTCGCCTTCAGTCCACGGGCCCCATAAATGTATTCCAGGGGCCTTACATTACTTATCGTGTTATTGAGAGACATTAATAATAGAATTTGCTCACCCCACAGACTATGCAATCTAATTATGGATCAGGTGATCCGACCTGGATTATGTACTCTTTCATAAGTATTTAAGAGATAATAACCAATATGATATTTAGCCTGATTTATTACTTATCATTATATTAGGAACCAATAGAAATAGAATTGACTCACCTCACCGACTTAGTTATTTAATTACAGGTCAGGTGATCCAACCTCGACTGTGTCCTCTTAAGGCCCACAATTTTATACGGACTAACTAGACTGAAATGAGAGTTCCAATCATTTTGACAGAGTTCTTCTATTGCTCTGATTATTTGTTTTTTTACATAATGTGTTCCTTTCATTACTTCACAGATGGTTGATTTACTTATTTTGTCTTACTGCAATCTATTTCTCTTCTGGAGGGTCTGCGTATGACACTTTTCCTAGAAACACACGACCCAGGGTAACTTTTAGTGGTTATTTTATTAGCTACACCAGTCACAGTCTATATAATGTGGAAACCACAAAGGGAAGATTAAACAGCAATGCTGTGGATTCTCTTGTCGTGAGTCTACGTATAGGCTGGTTCAACGGGTGGGTCCATGCTACTCTCGGCTTCTCATCCTGCTCCTGAGGTCGACACTGTCCGGGTCCTCTTCCTCTCAAAGGTACCGGAAAAAAAGATAAGCATAGGCAGGGGTAAGGGTATGGGAAATCTGATGGTGGGTAGAGGGGGAAGGTTAAGAGCACCAGTCACTGTCCTAATGTGCCTCGTGCCTTAGTGAGGGAAGAACTGTGCCCAATTACCATTGGGTGCCCGTTAGTCCTGCCCACCACACCTTAACAAAAGATGGAGGTGTCTCTGTCACTTGCCTGAACCCACGACCCTCCTGGGCCGTGGGGTTGGGAGCCACAGCCTCCTCTTCTCTTGGGGAAGGGCTGGACCCACTTGCGTTGCTCCTCGAGCTGTTTCCTCGAGTTGCTGGCAGCTTCACAACGTCCTCTCCGACCTCCGGCTCTCCTTCACGATCCTCGGCTCCGGCGTGCTCCTCCGTATTCTCCTGTGTCCCTGTCACATCCTCCAGTCTTCCTCCACGCTCCGCGTTCGCCAACCTCCAGAGCGAGTCCTCCCTCATTTCCACCGCTTTTCTGCTGTTCCCATCTCTCGCGGGTGGAGTGCTACCTTCACTTCCGCTCGGGGGCATGGAGGCCGCCATGTTGGGAGGGTCGGGTCGATCCGCGACCCAATCACACTTAGCTTTATATCTATGCAGCACATTAGATTACAGCCCGGGTATGAGTTTCACTCTCCAGAGTATGAGGTCCACTTTGATGTTATGATGGCTTTGGTTGGTTCTCTAGAAATCTTAGATACATCTAACTTGACTGCCACACTTACATACTCTCCTAAAAGTACATGATATGGACACAAGTGGTGTGATCCACAAGGTGGCTCATTGTGAACTCACTATTGCATATATGTACAGCACAGAACAGTAAACATGATCAATATATTATGTTTTTACTGCCTTAAAAAACCTTAGGACTGCACACCAGCAGCGGTGAAATACGTGTCAGCTGCCCAGAACTGCAAAATCTACAGGGCATTCCATAAATCGGAATTTTTTGGGACATTTATATCAAATCTTCTTTAAATTGCTTGGATTTGAAAAAGTGTATCTAAGGCAGGTTAACATTTGCAATCATCAAGTCAATACAATCATGTTCAAGGGGGTCACAAAGGCACTTAACTTTACTGGTTAGCATGGGTAAAGTGCACAGAATTCTACAGGCAGCAGAAATAAAGGGTGCTGGGAAAGGCGAAAAAATCTAGGGTGATCACACAGAAAAGGCAGATTTTCTGCAATATATAATGTCGATTTTTATAATATATCCTCAAAACATTTATTCATATACTTACCATTAATTTCTTAAATATATAATTTACATAATTTTAAAACAAAAAGCCATATAACAATTATTTAAAAGAAATGCATGAATATCTCTAAAAACACTTCCCACCCTTCTTCATCCCAAACCCCAGAACATGCCAAACATTAATGAAATATAAAGCACAATAAATATATTATAGTAACGTAAACATACCACACACATATAAAGCACAATAAATATATTATAGTAACGTAAACATAACCCACACATACGTATAATATTGAAGTTACTGAACAAAATAAATAATTATGAATGCGAATGAAAATTGAACAAATATAACGAAATTCCAACTAAATTATTTTTATAATATACATCATTAATAAACAAGTAACGATCAAAATATTAACAAATTATGAAAAAACGTACATATACATATTAAAACAATTGCCCTTCTACTCCCCAAAAAACCAACAGCCTGCCCAAAATAAAAATCATCAAATAAAAAATATATATAATTGTTATAATATAATAAACATAACATACATGTAGACATAACACTTACAAATACTCCTTAGTTTTAAAAATAATAAATAAAGATGAAAAATGTTCACAAAATGATTAACCTCATAATTAAATAATCTATTGAATAATTTCATAATCAAGTAATTAATTAACCAATCGACAATTTAAAAACATTAAGAAATTATAAGACATAAATATAAAATCACTTTCCAACCTACTATCCAAACTAACCCACAAAAAAATAAAACCTTTTTCAAATTTAAGTACTTCAAATACATTACAAAATTTAAAAAAAACAAATAGAATAATAGTAAGAATAAAATTACACTACCAAAAAGTTAAATAGCAAATATGATGTTAAAAATATCAATATTATATACATCTATAGGTTTTAGAAAGTTAAAAAATCAATATTCTTACCCTCGGTTTTACGTCCCACTATATTCTTGACATCACAATCTTTTTCCCACAATATTATTTTATGTTTAGCTGCAATGCTTCCAAAACCCCTAACAATCAATCCTACTTAGCTTTAACAAAACCGGACGAGACAACAAACTCTAACATCAAGAATTCAGAGAGGAGCATCAGAAGACCAACAAAGCATCTATAAAATGGTAAGCACTCGGTTTTAGCAATAGGGAGGTGTTTAGGTCAATTGAGCAGGGTCAGAGCACAAAGTCCACATACCTCTTCATTCTGGAGTGAAGATTATTATTGGGGGAGGGGAGGAGAAGTCCAAGAAGTAATAATAGAAGATAAGGGCACGGTTTCTCAAAATTGTGATGCAAGTATCCTGGATATCAGAACAGTGTGTGCTAGCGAGGGACTTTTAGAGCAAGCTGGAGTATTCTTTCGTTCATCATCTTCTGTGGTTCTGCTGCGTACTATCTATAGACATAACAGAGAGCTTGAGTAGAGAGGGAAGCATCAAAACACTTGGGGGCACATTTAGTAAACTTTTATGCTAAGCAGGACAGCAAGCAAAGTTGCTGTGCTGCGGTGCGTGAAAGGGAGACCAGAAATATTCCATATTGCATAGACTGCAGAAACATGAGCTGTGATTGTGGCGGATGGGGCTGAGTACAAACGACAAGTTATCTTGATTAGGGAATGAAGGAGAGAAGGTTGGAGGAGGAATCATCATCTATAGAGGTGTAAAGGAAAGCAGGTGTGAGAGAGAGAGAGAGAGAGAGAGAGAGAGAGAGAGAGAGAGAGAGAGAGGGAGAGAGAGAGAGAGAACAGGTTGGCAAAGACATTCAGTGCAGATCAAGAGCAGACGTAAAATTCACAAAGATAAATTGACCTAAGATGTTCTGAAGTAGGTTCTTTGATGGGTGTGCTGTTTGAGATATGTGTTTTTTTCAAGTATGGTAGTTAAGGATGCTTGAAAAATAGAAACCTACAGATATCCACAGAACTGTATGAGTGAGCCTACGTATTTTATCCTGTTCTTATCCCCAGTTGTCAACTTGGAAGCAATTTCAATAATCCTTTACTCTTGCTCTATGGACGTGCCTGAGTGTACACGCATACAGACACACATACACACACACAAGCATCTCTCTGTATGCTTCCTCAGCTGAATTATTTGTATGTGACTTCATAGAAAAATTATTTAATGGACTACCATTACTGAGAAACTATTTCATCTATACTGTTCAAGGAAAATTTTCAGAATGAATGGGGAGAGGATGTAGACTAACAGCTACGGCGGTTGACCTCAAAACTGGGGAACTAGGTGCGAGTCTCAGCAACGACACTCAACATCCTGTGATTCTGGGCAAATCACATAATCTCCCAATGCCTAACAACAATTTATGTTCCTTATGTAATGTAACCGGTGCTCATGTAATACGCCTTAATACCTGATACCTTCGGGTCAAGTTGACGCTATATAAAACTCCCCCAAAAAAAAATGTCTATTTTTTTTAAGTGCGAGTGCAACAGTTGCACATCTTACTCTCAGAAACAGTTTTGCCGAAGATATTTATTTCAATGCTTTACTTCAGGTGACCTTATTTCATATTGGTATCTTTTACATCATCAAAAAATTGCTTCGGATGGTTTCAAGTCGCTTACCCATCACCACAAGTAAACACCATCCGTTGCTGACCCCTCACAACCCTTAAACACCATCAATCCCTGCCCCCTAAAGCCCCTCACCACATTGAATCTACACTCATCCCTGAAGCCTAAAAGCCCTTTCTACCCACAAACAGCTGACCCCAACCCATAAAACCACTCAGGATCCCTAACTTCACAGATACCTGAGCACTAATAAACCCTCACCACCCTTAATCTCCAGCCATCCATGACCCATAAGAACTCATCACCCTCAACTACTCATTCCTGATCCTAAAAACCCATTTCTACATCTAAACTCCACCCATTCCTGAATCCTTAAAACCCCTCACCACCCTAAACTCCTCCCCATCCATTACCCATAACTGAACTTTAAAAACCCCCACCAGCCCGAACACCGTCCATCCATGAGCCCTAAGCCCCTCAACACCCTATCACTCCACCAATCCCTGAAATTTCAAAACACCTCACACACCTAAATGCCACTCATTAGTCAATCCTAAAAAACCTCACCACCCTACACACTCCACTCATTTCTGCACACTAAAAACCCCTTTCTATGTCTCAACTCCAATTATCCCTGATCCCTACAAATCCCTCATCACCCTAAACATTACCCATCCCTGAACCAAAAATCCCATTGTAGCCTAAATTCCACCCAAATTTGATGTAATTTTGGACTTTTCCTTAATATGATCTTTCCTTTAAATGTTTCCTTTAATTTTTAATTATGTATTTCCTTAATTGCCTTTCCTTAGAATTGGTTTTCCGTGATTTGGTTTCTTCCAATGCGGTTTCTCAGTATTAGTTTTCAATTAATTGACAGTCATCAGAATGCCATACTAGTCAGAACTGAGTGAGTCCTTTTTATCCCGGTTGCTTTGCATTCTTAACTAACCCAACCTTCTTAATTGGCAGTTACTTGGGCACGTTTCCCAGACACTACAGTACGGTTTCATAACTCGGGTGGTAGCAAACAGTATTGCTCTAGGTGCTCCTCCCATCCTCATTAAAATTGGTATGATTCCAAGGTGTCTACCTTACTTCCTTGAGATTATATGCAAATTCATATACCACTGAAATATGTCCTTCCTTCAACTCGCCTTACCCACAGCAGACCAAAGCTACAGTTCCCCTTTTGAAAACAGTAAGACAATAAGCCTTTGTCTGCAGAAAGTGTGATGGGAAATCCAAAATTTACCCAGATTTTCCTACAGTTGCATCTGTCCATAATTGTAATTCTGTATTAAAGCCTATATAGGATATTGCAAGTGTCTTTCTGTTATACACCCTGAATCCGAGCTTCTGAATTTTGTTTTTCCAAATCTCTTTATTGACAGTTTCAGTAAAATGGTACATTCCAGAACAGAACACTGTTAAATACCAGGACATCATGTACATAGACACTTTGAAGCCCCTGCCCACTCCCCCATCAGGAGCTTCAGAATTATGTCCTTTCCTAACCCCTGTCCAAAGTATTCAAATTGACCCCTCTCCTGCTAGGGGTTCATCAACCAAACCAAAAGCAATTGACATTCTGCTCTAACCTGACCATAAAATAATCCAATGTGAGCCATCACACCAGAAGGTTATTCTACAGATTTTCTTGCCAATATGTTCCTGCCAGTGGAATAGCAAGGGTGCTATAGATCCCAGTGGAAGCAAGGAAAAGGGGCCCTCTGACTGCTGTTGGGAAGAAAAGTAAAGCAAGAATCCCCTCAGGCCCCGGTGCCATTGCACCTGCAGCACCATTAATAACTATCCAACTGGTTCCTCTTTTAAACAAAACAGCAGATCACCTTCATTCATTTATTTATTAATTATCAGTTCTTCAGTAATGCAAACAAAGTTTGAATGGAGCTCAAAGTGCTCTAGCATGAAGAAAACTTTCCACTGTAAAGTAAAAATTCAAAATGTAGAAGCAGTAAGCACTTACATATAATGGTTAGGTAGGAGATAGAACCAAAAGCATCAACCCAGGCACAAAAAGGTGCATTTCATCATATGAATCTGATACATAGAGATGAGAGAGGGTTTGGATTCTTTGCAAAACATTATGACGTTTTTTAGCGATGTTAGACAGAATTTTAGTCTGGGGTAAACATGAGAAATATTAGCAAACATTTGCAATGCAATCGGTCTCGCAATGCTGAAAGTTCGACAGATTGGTGTTGCAAGTAATATGCAACGCCATAGCTCAAACCTTTAGTAATACAAGAACTATTGCATTGCAATCGCTTGTTGGTTAATACAATTAATGGGCATCTGCATAAAATCACAGATTCTCCAAAGAGGATAATATGTTCCAAACGTTTGATAACGTGCTTACTAACAATTGGGTTCTTTGAGGTAACCAGGATTCAAGTGCCTCTGCACAAACTACCATAAAATAAGCAATTTTGATTAGTGAGATCGACAAAAGCCAGCCAATTAAATTGCTTAGTTAGACAGGTTACTACTACGCCCTACTATGATCCATGCATTGAGAGCCTCACACCATCACCTTACCGGAGTAGTCAGCCAGCATAAGTGAAATAGAGTGGCAGAAGAGACCAACCTTACTGTTGTGTTAAGCTTCTGCAACATTCAACAAACAGCATTTAATTTGCAATGTCTCATGGGAATTCCTCATAGACAGAATATAGAATCAGCCATTAATACAGCAGACATTATTTTTGAACAAGAGCTATGCTCTTAACATATCCTTTGGAGAAACAGTAAGCCATTTACAAACATGTCAAAGCAGCCATTTTGATTTGAAATGCTCTAGTCGGTCTGCAGACCCGAGTCGACAAATTCAAGAGTTCACAGCTGCCTAATATCATGTGGATACTTGAAAGAGCCTACAGAAAGAGCTCTGCGGTTTTCAGTGGTTTCAAGCGATTTAAATTCCCTGTTTATATTAGAATTGCTCTTAAAGACTTCCTCACAAAATATGTTGAATCTGTATGTTTTCATTGCCTTAACACATAAAGGGATATATTAGTGTTAAGTTGGTATTCACTAATGCATGCCAGTGGTGTAGCTTTCCATTTTAGCTTCCTCTTCTTTGCATCGTGGGACTTGCAGTTTCATTTTCCTAAATGTCAGGAAAGGCTCCTGAGCCATTCATGGTCTATTGTGGGAAGGCACGCCATACTCAGCAGGACTAGTGCTTGAATGAGGCAGGGTCTGTGCTACTTCGGGGCTGGCACCTACTTAGAGCACCAGCACGCCGTTCTCTCTGTGCAAGGCTGGTAGCTGTCTAAAACTGAAGTCAGAAGGGCTTGTATTTTTACATTTTTAAGCACAGAGAGCGAGGCCTAAATAGCTATACGCTGTTGTAGGAGTAACAAAAGAGGCTAGAAAAACTTAACAAGACCAGCTAAAAGGAATGCGAATAGTTCTTCCAAACAACAGATATGGCCTGAAAGGGGAACAAAACTGTACTCAGCCAGTGCTCGGCTGTAGTACCTATTCAGGAGGCTGCAAAGAAGATCGACACTGGAGTCGGCGTATGGTAAGTAAGAGGTGGGAAATAAGTGGTTCTATGAATACAGCAAGTCTCGCAGACAGCGCATGCGCACTGTTGCTCAACCTAAAAATTGGTTTGTCTACAGTAAAAGAGGAAAGGGGCAATCAGTAGGCAAAATCAGGCAATTAATGTATTTGTAAAACTCAGTTATATAAAACTGGGGTTCTAAGCCTGGGTATGCGGACCCTTGGTGGAACTGTAGCACCTAGTTGGGAGGTGGGCTAATAACAGTTTAGACCATTATATACTATTAGCAAATCAATAAAGTAATTATACATAAAAAGGCAGTCTGCAAAGCTTAAATCTTTCAAGGCTCTGTATATGTAAAAGAATTTGCAAATGAAGGTTAAAAATTAAGTTGGTGTAAGTGAATTCTGCCCGCCATCATTTTGAAGACTCCTGGGATCACCCTAAATCTTCTATGGCAGTGGTTCATAACCTTTCGACTTCTCTGAAACCCTTTTAATCATTATTGGATTCCGGGACCTAACTGAATCATTATTGGAATCCAGGGACCCCCTCTGAGTCATTATTGGAACCTGGGGACCAGGACTAAGCAATTTTGATGATTTGAACTATAAACAAATACACAAAGGTATGGAAACAAGATTTAATCAAACAAAAATTGAAATGGAAAAATATCTTATTCAATTCACAATTTTCTTTTTTTAATCTACATTTTAATTGAACTGTTTGAATTTTTCTAAAATACGTTGAGGCCATTCATCCTCTACTATATTCTGTTTGATGCACTTGCACTGCTTCCACATATCATTGTGAGGATACTTACTTAATTTTTAGCCTCCAATTTAAAATTCTTTCACATTTACAAAGCATTTCAAAAATTTCAATTTTCCATTTTGCTTATCTATTTATATATACTTGATTAATCTGTTGATATTATTTAATTTTTAAAGCAGTCGTGGACCCCCTTAGTAGGTGTTGTGGACCCACAGTATTACCTGGATTACAGGTTAATAACGATTACTTTATAGAATTTCCACAATGATTTAATGTAACCGTGTTTCCACTTTAGGATCTATATGTAATTTGATCAGCCAGAATCACAGTGTTCAATAATGTTTCCAAAGCTTGTACCTTAATGTTGCTTGTGACCCGACTTGACCTGCCTTCTTAAAGCACTGGACTGGGAGGACTAAGGGCCTGAATATGAGTGCAATGGGTGGCACACCGCTGGCGGTACACTGAATTATGACTCTCTGAGTCATTCCGGTGGTGGACCAATTGGCTGCGCCAGGGAACTGCCATTCCCTGGCATTGGGTCGGTGGAGGAACAATGCAATATTCTGAGCTAGTCCCGCCCAGCATATTACGTGTTTCCCCACCGTCAGCCTTTACATGGGCGCGAGTCAGCTATGAAAAGGCTGGCAGTGGGGAAAAAAGGGGGCCCTACAGGGCCCCCAAATCCCACATCATAGGGATGCATTTATGGGGCAGAACATGTGACCCGTCTGCTTGCACCCCTAGTTCCAAAACAGCACGGACTTCACAGTCCATGCTGTACTGGAACATTTTTACCATTACCATTGCAGTGCCTGTTTTTCTGGCATCGCCATGATAAAGGGAAAAGGACCGTTCACTTGCAAGAGTTGTACTCATAATCAGGATGGGGGTTCATGTGCAGCTTTGGCACAGCTGTGCTGGCGGAGAGTCAGCACAGCTGCCCCAAAGTCGTAATCGCCCCCTATGCTTTTAACACTTTTTTGGGTATTGCATTGGGTAAGCAGCTTTTATCCATTTAGTGGTATGAATTTTGCCATTGCTTGTTTGAATCAGAATTTATGAAATTATAGCCAGATAACTATTGACTTAATTTGTATTGTTGTACCCTTTACTCGTACTGACTTTGTGCGCCATTTTGGTCAGCTGTCTAGTCATAGCAGATCTCAGCCTATTTAAGCAGGGGCAGCTGGCAGGTAAATATATTGGTGGGGCAAGCAAATGGGTGGTGGGTGGGTGCATGCATACAGACAAGGTGAGTATCTACAAATAAAAAAATAATAGGCTACATACCTTGATTGCTGATGTCTGATCCGACTTTCACCTCACTCTGGTCCCTCGGCTCAGTGTGCTCCTGCTCCAGCCAATTCGATTAAACAATTGAGCAGGCTGGCTTGACGTTCCTTCAGGCCCTGGATGCCTGTGCTTGGTCTCAACTTAGCTGTGTGGAGAGCTGAAAAGTATGTGTGTCACTTTGGCCAGGGCAAGAGAACCGGCCAAACTGACATGCGTACTTTAGAACATCCAGCTAGCTCCTCCAGTCCTCTATGCCGTCAATTGGCAGCAAAGGATGACACCCCCCATTTCTCCAGGCTGGGGGCAGGCTAGGGGCTGCTGCGCACCACATGAAAAATCCTTTTTGGGTGGCTGCAGTGGTCGGGGACGGCGCTCCCCCTTTCTCATGTAGAAACCGTTGCTGTATTTAAGACGGACTGTTGCGCGACGACACAGCAAGCGTGCTAATGGCATGCCAAAGGCAAGCACCAGCCGTGCTGCTGGTTGCTCTATAGATCTGACAAAGATCAGTAAGACAGTTGATAATAAAGGTAATAACCACTCTAATGTAACCCTGGGCGTAGTGGGGCTACGCGGAGCATCACAGAGTGGGGGGAATCTACGCACACTCCACACGCTCCGCGTAGCCCCACTACGCGCCGCCTGCCTCCCTCCCGCCCTCTTTTAAATGCCCTTACAATCTTTAAAAGCGTTTTAAAAGTAATTAAAATGACTTACCTGAGCTGCGGTGTCCTGGGGCTCCCCCTTCCTGCTTTATCGCTGACTTCTTCCTCACAAATGGCTGATTTTAGCATTTGAACTGTATTCCAAGAACTTACATGGCTCTCTTGGGACCTTAGGTCTACAGAAATTCGTTTTTGGATCTACACACACATTGTATCTTATTTTTGCGCTCTAAAGGGTCTAATTTCCTCAGTTAACACTCAGCTTTTAAGTTGGCCAAAACATGAACTAGTGTATTTCTGCATAGGTCGGCTTGTTGAAATATCCTCGGACTTCGTGGCCACATTGCAAGCACCCAATAGAGCTTGATCCAAACTAGAACATCTTACGGATAGTAAAGTCCTTCAACCACTGATACATCTGAATGTTTAGATTCCAGTTGATGATAACAACTGTTGGAAAGTGGATTATTAGTACTAGTAAATATGCATCTACCACTGGCAATACAGCCATTAACACAGTCTAGGGCTCCTACTAGGTTTCCGAAAATTACTTCCATGCTCAACCCTTGGTAGCTTGGCTGTGAGCAGGCAGGCTTAACTTCAAAGACATTTTTGTAAAGAATTTAAAAACACCAATTCAGTAAATAATTAAGACACAACATAAAATACAAATGCAACACCAATTTATAACAATGGAAAATATGTGTATCTTTAAAATGACACCAACATTTAAAAAATCCAATGTAGGGAATGGGAGATTTTTTTTTTGCAAAGATTTAGCACTATATAGTACATAGAAACATATAGCGCTTATTGAGACATCTGGTCACGCTAGACTAGGACAAAATCAAAGTTTAAGGCCAGCCACGATGGAGCCCTTTGGGGCTACCCCTTACAATAGGCTACTGATAACGTTTCACCTTCAGATTTAGAAACATTTTCGGAGATTTCTCTGCCGGGGTCCCTCGATGCTCTTCACCAATCTGGGTTCGGTGGCTTGCTTTCAAGGGAGCTCCTGGTCAAACTCTGGAGGTCAGACTGCGGGACGAACCAGCAGGGCAGGCCAGCTCGCAGTTGAAAGTCACCTGCTCGGCTCTCGCGGTTGAGTCAGTTCCCCTCTGGAGGTTTTTTCCAAAGTTGCTCTAAAGTTCTCCAATCTTCTAGGACTTCTTCCTGAAGTTCCTCTGGGGTTTCCAAAGTCCTCAAAACACAATCCAAGGGTCTTGAATCTCCAAGATGGTCCTTAAAAGTTTGGGACATCAGTTCCCACAAACCACTTGGAAAAAACCCTTACATATCCACTAGATGCACTCCAGGCTTGGGATTCTTGGAAGTGATGGTCCAAGTGAGCTCTGTTAACTTGCAGCTTGCAGGGAGTCCACTCTTTATTCCTCTTGTAGCAAGTTAGGTAAACAGAGCTGCAGTTCCAGATTGCGCAGCAGCCTCAATCAGTCAGAGTGCAGGGCCTGGTTGGTGCAAATTAATCTTCCAGCATGGGTCCTTCTTCTTCTCTTAGCTTCAAGCAAGCAGCAGATACTTATTTAGTGTTCTCTGGAGAGAAGCAGGAGGGCACTTCTGTCCAATGAGGTGCAGGGTAACATCTCAGAGCATGACCACTTCCTCAAAGTGTGGCATAATTTTCTCCCAGAGAGCACTGTTCCTCCAAAATTCAATATGGCTGAAATCTCAGGAGAGGAAGAATAACTAGTTAAACCATCCTCCAGTATGGCTCATTTCAATAGCTCTCCTACCCCTGACATCTGCAACTCCCTTCCTTAAGCCTGCCATTTGGCTGGGTTCAGAGGGGATGAGGTAGATGGGCCTGGCCCTTTCTGCCTGGCCCCTTCTTCTTTTGAAACTCATGGTTTACGACCCCTCCCCCCTGCTCTGCCATTCCTGTGTAGCAAAGCCTTCTCCTACTAGATAGCTTTTGTCCTGGGTGCCACTTATCACCTCATCAAAGTAGCCTGGCAAACCCTGTTAACTCTTACCAATCAAGGGAGACCACAAGAAGGCTGAATTTTGGCTACAGATAAGAAAGTTTTAGAACTTATTTTCTGTACATTTCAGGAAACATTCAATAGCATATTGTTGGATTTATCAATACCACTCTCCTAAATTCCTGATGATATTTTTCAGTTATCCCTAGCTTTAGTTATGAGTTCATAAACTATTGAAATGTTAACCTATGCGGCTGGGGATCTACAATCAGGAAAATTAAATGTCCATTTTCTCCCACACCAGGGCCTATAAAAACATCTTTCATAAGGACCCCTCTGCCACTTGGGCACCCAGGGGAGTCTTTAGGGTTACAGAATATGTACAAATAATGTAGATCCTCACTCCACAGTGCTCCTAACACAGAAGTCGATTTTGGAAACACTTTACTACAATTGGTTAGGCGAAATGTGCAATTTCTGCATCCCCATGGCATATAAAACATCATGTATAAGGGTCCTCCTTATAAGCACCTGACCTCCACCCCTGGGACACCTAGGGGAGACCCTGGGGGTACCTAACAGGGCTGGGCAGAGTTTATGGAGTGGCACTACGTGGAATTCCGTGGAGTTGCCTAAAACGTCAGTGGAATTCTGCTCTGCTCTGCCCTATGCACACAGACCTGGAGGGTTCCTAACCTGCAGACTGCCACCTGCTTTACCAGCTTACCTCTGCTGTCACCCGTGGCATTTCTTCTCCTTCCTGACTCCTGGGTCTGGCAGGGCCATAACTAATGAAACCCCTTGGCTGCAGGACTCGAAAGGACTGTGCATGCATGTGCATGGAGAGTGGATACCTGAACCCGGTCTCCACTCTCCATGAACTCGCATGCGCAATCCTTGCAAGTCCTGCAGCCAAGGGGTTTCATTATTAAAGCCCAGGACTGGAGGAATAAGATCCCTACACCACAGAGGATGAAGAGAGTGAAGACAACCGGGGCACAGAGAACGCCACGCCGAGATACAGGTAAGGAGGACTCGGGCAGTAGCAGGGCTTGGTTGCTAACAAAACTCTAAATCATAAAAAAACTAAATTGAAATAAAAAAAAAACAATTCCTGTGCTTGCCAGTAAAAGCAATTTGTGTTCATGATTAAGTAATTGGAATATGTTTGCACATGTACCTAACCTTAGTGAGGGCGCCTCCATCCTTGCTTAGACCACTAGGTGTTACCTCCTTCCCGATCCCCACCTGTGAGATGTGAAATACTCTCTTGCCGTAGCTACCAAAAATGAATGTGTCCTCGTGTGACTTAACTGGTGCTTAAGTAAAGTACTCCAATACCTTCGGGTCAAGTTCACGCTATATAAAAATTGCAACAAAAACAAGCATTGGCATAGCCAATAGGTCTCGCTTTTGGGACCTTATTAGTATTTAGTTATGCAGCACAATATCCTTGGTGCAATAACACCAACTGTTGTATGGCTAAAAACTTATAAGGTCCCAAAGGCGAGACCTATTGGCTATGCCATTGCTTGTTTTTCAGTGTAATTGTTTGTATTAACCAATTGGAGAAAACTAACAGTTGTAACGTTCTATCACTTTTGCTATTTTCGGCCACATTTCAAGTTGGCAAAACACATAAGCAAAGCATAGAATTTCAGTGTTGTGTCTGAATGATTTTGAGATTTTGTAGCGATGGCCATTTAGTGCCGAAAATACATGTTGGATGTACCGTTCCTTTTAAAGCAAACACAGTCCATTTCCTTTTGCCTTCTGTTGGCATCCAGAATTCTGATCCTTTCACACTGCCCAAGTTGTTGACCTTCCCTGCTCAGTAAAGTGTGCCTTTTTTCACTGATGTTTGTTACTTTAAGTATTTGTTTACACCTAATGTGGATGGATGATCTAGGTGGGCTTTATGCCACATTTCCCAAATGTGTTGAGGATTTGTTAATCTTCCCTGGAGAATAGATTGAGCTTCTGGAACCTGGAGGTGCTCATGTGAACAATCTGGTGGATAGAGAGCAGGAGAACCAATAAAGGTTATTGCCAGTAAATCTCATTTGTACTTTTCACAGTGTGGAGAAGGGTACAAATGGCTTGCGCTGCTGTGCAGCAAAAAAAAAAAAAAAGAAAAAGACCATAGATCTTACATAGTCAAAACATATTGGCTTTGCCAATGCTTAGTTAATGCAAAAGCCTGTAAAGCATTGTTGAAAAAAAAAATATACTGTAAAAAACAAACAAATCTTAAGCAATCTTTAAACTGTACATTGATTTCAATATTTTCCATCTTTATACACTACTTATTTTATTTGTAAAATACTTCTCAATCTGCAACCTCTGAACATAATGTAAAAAGACTGTCAGTGTTAATTTGAAAGAAAGCATTTGCCATAGCCTAATTTACTTACCACAGAACGTGGAACTGAAACAAATGGTACAACCACTTGGTGTTCGGCAGTAACTCAGGAAGCAGGCGTATGAGTCCTTTTCAGTCATTCTAATTCTACCGTCTGCCTGGGCTTTAATGCAAAATTTGAAATGCAATAGCTAAAAAAAAAACCTGCCCAGTCTGTTCTTTAGTCAAACCTGGGCAAATATCTTCTTTTTGTGACGAGTTGAAGATAAAGAGCGACCCTGAGGGCGCAAATGTTGGGGATGTGATGGGGAAGCTGTGCATGGGCTCAAAGAAGTAACACATGCACTACCTTGGAGTGCGCAAAGAAAAAGAACAAGCATTGGCCGCGCGGCCATAAAAGTAACGCCGCGCGGCCGCGAACGTCATCACAATCACGGTAAAAGCAAAAGTGATCACGATCGCAATGACGCGCTCTGTGCTCGCAAAAATGAAATTAAAAAAACACAAATAGTGACGCGAGTGGTACGCACGTGCGCGACGGGAAAAAAGTGCTGTGCATGTCGCGCACGTTTGTGCACGTAATAGCAAGCTGGTGGCCGGCAAGGTAGCACTTTTAAAGCAGCTACTAAATGTCTCGCCAGACAGCGCATGAGCTGGCTCAGGCGAGACCTAAAAACAGGGGACAGGCATTCTGTGCTAGACTCCTGGGAGCAATGCTCAGTCTGGAAGCTGAGCCTGGGTCAAACTCTGGTTGACTCTGCCCCGCCCCACTGACACAAACCAGTCTGTCGGGAAATCAAATCTCCCAGTTAGGATGTATGTTAAGTGATGGGCATCTTGGCTGAGAGTGCCATCTCTGGCGGGCACTGGTGTGTAGAGAGGTGAGGCTCGCCGGCACTACTGAAGTGCGCAGCAGTGGCCCTGACTGAGGTTTGACAGGCCTGCCAGGGTGTAGTTAAAGGTCTGTCTCTCCATCCACTTATCTGCTGTGAATGCTGGGAGACCGTGTCACCGCAGAGCTCATCTGTGCCAAAATATGATGCACAGGGAGGAAGATCGGGGAGAGATGCATTTCCTGCTCTCTCTGGCCACTTGGAGTTAACCCTGTGTGTCCAGGCAGGCAATAAGTAAAACACATCCATTAAGGGATTCATTTGCCTCTTATCTCTGAAACTACAAAACAGGCCTAGTCCATGTGCAACCTGCAGGTACGAGCATCTCGAAGGCAGATTCAGCCTTTTCTCCTCCCAAGGACAATCATTCTAAGTGCCACTGAGCAGGTAGCATGGACCCCATTTGTTTTTAGTTGCTTCAGCAATTTCAGCTCAGAAATGCATGGCTCACACAAGTGTGAGCTGGAAGATAAAGACGGCTTGCTGACGGCCCTTTATGTGATTCATCTGCACAAATAAAATTATTTTAGGTCACAGCATTGCTGGACAGCAGAGAATTGTCAGAGTGTGCATGGTGGTCCTGGATGAGTGACTGAATGAGAAAGTGCTCTAGAATGAGCAGCAGGGACTGTCTGGCAGGCTAGTCCATACAGGGTCTTCTGTAAATAGGGTTCTGCACAGCATCGCCCTCTGCATGGGTAGGTTGATCTATAGAGGGTTTCTGGT
Source organism: Triturus cristatus (assembly GCF_964204655.1). NCBI lineage: Eukaryota > Metazoa > Chordata > Amphibia > Caudata > Salamandridae > Triturus > Triturus cristatus. Next base: position 70,714,877 of record NC_140584.1, on the reverse strand, counting down.
GGATGAGCGAGATTTCTTATTTCTAAGGTAAGGGTGGGCGGCAGGGGCAAGCTCCACCATGGGGCAGAATCAGAGTTTTTTTGCCTAACTTCACGTTACCCGCAGAGCCGCCAAATCTCCGTAAACTCTGATGTTGGCGCAGAGTTCGCCACCCACCCTTAGTGCCTAATATGCCAAAATATTGTAGTTTATCCATTTTTAAGTGCCCCTACTACCAAAGTCGATTTTAAGCACAATTTACATTTCAAAGCAGTCCTACAACACAGGGCTACTTTTAAAGTTACCTCAGGATCTCAGTAGTGCACACATGCAAGTGCAAAAAGGGATACTGGCCTCTAAATTGCCATGCCCTATTATATATGAGGGACTTAAAGGTAGTTTTAATCCCCCTGATCTACTATGTACCAGGGAATTATAGGGTAGGTCCCTAACACATAGTGTACCCTAATATGTGTGTGTGTTTTTACTGTGTTTGCATAATAGCTTTTGCCCTGGGCCTGGTTAAGCAGAGCTCAGGGACAGTCAGTGTCAGTTACCACCAGTAACAGTCAGCAGAAAAAGGGGGTGCCCAGGGCACAGGATGAGTTTGCAGCATAGCCCTCACACCTCAAACGAAAGGTGATGGGTTACTGACCTACACCCTGGTAGTCCTCACCGGCTAAGTGGGAAAACCTGGAAAGTCCTTGCTCATTGGCATGGGCAACCCCAGGTCTGTGCTCCACTGAAAAGTCAATGCCCTGTAGGAAAATGGACCACCTCAATAGCTTGGGATTCTCCCCTCTCATCTGCATGCGCCATCTGAGAGGCCTCTTGTCAGTTTGAGCACGAAAGTGAGTCCCAAACAAATATGATCTCAGCTTTTTTAGGGACCAAACCACACCAAAAGCCTCTCTCTCAATGTCACTCCATTTCTGCTCTCTGAGAAGAGGTCCCCTGCTACTGAAGGCAACTAGCTGATCAAGGCCTTCCTCATTCACCTGTGAAAACACTGCCCCAATCCATTTTTCTGAACAATCTGTCTGAACCACAAATTCCTTTGTGTAGTCAGGGGCCAGTGACACTGGTGCTGAACACATAGTTCCTGTCAGAGTGCCAGAAGCCTTCTGACCCTCTGGGGTCCAATACACTTTCTTGGGCCACTTCTTAGAAGTAATTTCTGTCATGGGAGCCACAATGGTCCCATAATTTTGAACAAACCTTCTATAGTACCCAGTCAGTCCAAGGTATGCCCTGACCTGAGTCTAGGTAACAGGAGCTGTCCAATCCAAAATGGTTTGAATTTCGGCCTGGACAGACTGTACATGGCCTCCACCTATTAGGTGTCCCAGGTACACCACAGAACTCTGCCCTGTTTAGCACTTACTTGCTTTAATAGTCAGGCCTGCCTGTTGCATGGCCTGAAGCACTTACCTTGGGTGGCTTGAGTGATCCCCCAAGGTATAACTATATAAGGCTATATCATCCAGCTCTACGTATAGGGTGAGCATCCGTCTTTGTGACTGCATTAAGTCCTCTGTAGTCCACACAGAACTGTGACTCCTTTGGTTCCCCTTTGGGATTAGGTTTGGCCACCAGCACCTCTGGGCTGGCCCATGGACTGTCAAAAGGTTCAATTACCCTTAACTCCAGAATCTTAAATACCTCAACCTTGATTCTGGCTCTGACATGGTCAGACAGCCCGTACAGTTTATTTTTGACAGGTGGGCTGTCACCAGTGTCAATGCAGTGCACACACCACTCAGTGATGCATGGGGTCAAAGAGAACAGGTCAGCAAACTGATCCAGCACCTGCTTGCAGTCTCTGTGCTGCTGGTCTGTCAACTGGGAAAGAGTACCACTCCCTCCCCCGACCCATCTTACACATAATTGAAGAGGCGGTCGGGCACTGGCTCAGTCTCTTCCTCTACTCCCTCATCTGTGACCAATAATATGGTCATATCTGCCCTATCATGGTGGGGTTTCAATCTATGAACATGCAGGACCCTATGATGGTTCCAGGGGATGCAGAGTTCGACCAGGTAGGTAACTTCACCCATCTCTTCAATGACTGGATAGGGCCCACCCCACTTGTCATGGAGGGCCCTGGAAGCCACAGGCTCCAACACCCACACCAACTGTCCTTGAGTATACTCAGGCATAGTAGCCCTCTGATCATACCAGTGCTTCATGAACTCCTGGCTGGCTTCCAGTTTCCTGCCTGCCTTGTATATTTACTCTGCCATTGGATATCCTAGGCCTAGCACATAGTCCAGCACATTGTTCTTTGCTTCTTTGAGAGGTTTCCCCAAAGACTCTCTCATCAGGAACAATTGCCTTTTCACAGGGTGTCCAAACAACAACTCAAATGGACTGAAACTGGCCCCTTTTTGTGAATCATGCCACATCACTCTATCTGAAACAATCTCTTTTGGAAAACCCACTCTTGTGAACAAACCAAACAGTGCCCCAGCAAGTGCAGGAGAAGCTATTGTCCAGAGAGGGATTGCCTCAGTGTACCTTGTGGCATTATCTACTACCACCTAGATATACCTATTCCCTGAGGCGGTAGGTGGGTCCAGGGGACCAACAATGTCCACCCGCACCATCTCAAAGGGAGTCCCAACCACTGGCACTGGCATCAAGGGAGCCTTTGACTTGTCCCCTGCCTTACCACTTACCTGACAGGTGACACAGGAGCTGCAAAACTGTAAACTCCTTTACCTTTTCAGACATATGGGGCCAGGAGAAATGGTTCACCACCTGGTTCCAAGTCTTAGTCTGTCCTAAATGTCCTGCCAAGGGGATATCATGACCAAAGGTCAGGATGAACTCTCTGTACTTTTGCGGCATCACCAACCTTTTAGTGGCTACTTCCTTGAGGGTTCTGGCCTCAATTTAAAGCAGTCCATCTTCCCAGGAGAGTCTGCGTAATCCACGGTCATCCACCTATTCTTGCATATAGGCAACCCGCCTCAAACTCTCAAGGGTGAGACAGTCTCTCTGTCCCTTACAGAACTCCTCCCTGGATGGCCAACCACCTCCTGTCAGTTCTGTCAAGTCTGACCGATCTGGCAGGGATGGAATCCCTTCCTCAGAGGACATATCCTCCTGCCCTTCTGGAGTTCCCTGAGCTGGCTCACCAGAACCAGTACCCTTGCCCTGGGATACTTGGCCCCTTTTACTAGGGTCCAGGCATCCAGCCTTTAACTTCTGGATAGTCTGTGACCTGATCACAGCACATACCCACTCAGGGAGCTCCAATATTTTCATATGTAGCCCTCTCTCCACCTCTGACCACACAGATGCTTTGAGATGACAGCTGCATTCATAGGGCCTGTGTCACCTCACCATTCTAAATCCACGAAAGGCATAGAATTGCGCTTGGTACTGCTGTGTGCATAGGTCACCTGGTGACACTCACCAGGTAGCAAGCTCTCTTGCGGCACCACCAGGGTATCTAGGACCATAGGCACACTATCCCCTGTGTCTCTTGTAGCCTGAATCTCAGTCCCATTTACTTGTGGCCTCTGTCTGTACTTATCCATGTTTAGAGGTAAGGCAGCCAGGGCTGAAATATTCATCCCGCCCATGGACAGTAAGGTTGCCTCTACCACTTGACTACCCCTCTCAAGGGCAATCTCCACCCCACACTTACACTAGCAATCCCTGGGGATGGCCCACTAGTAGGTATCTTCTGGGTGTAGACAGCATCTCCCTTCTTGTGCCTTGGCTTATTACAGTCAAAGCACTTACCCACCTTTGAGGGATCAAAGCACCTACCAGTCTTTCCCTGATACCCCCTCCCTTTGAATTTGGGTTGGCTTGGGACTCCCCCTCCTTGTTCAAGTTTTTGTGGGTCTTTGGAGGGCTCCTTCTGTTCAGTTCAGTTACATTTCTTTATTTGGTAGGTTCACCCTTTCAAAAAGTACATGCATTTAAAGCAATCATCATTACATCATATTAATAGCATAGGCACATTTTGGGATCAATATAAATCAGATAAGAACATATTTATACATGACACCGTGTATTAAAATTAAGGATTAAAAGCACAGAACAGCAACAGATTGTTATAATAATAAAGTGCCACGTGCCCTCACAGCATGTCTTAGAAATTACCCTACATGTAAACAAGTTTCACCGTCAGACAGTTGGAGAATGGATGAAAATATTGCTCCACTCTGTCTATTATCAGAGTATCTCCTTTTAAAAAGTGGGAGAAAAAATAGCCTTGTAATTCATAATATTTACAAAACAGTAAAAAGTGTATCATGGTTTGACCTGATTTATTATTACAGGGGCAGGGAAAAGCAACAAGATTCGATTGGTACCCAGAAGGAAAACACAAGTATTTAACCGTATCAGCACGAAACCTAAATAGCATGGAACGCTTCCATCTCCCACAAGGCTGTTCTAAATAAACGGGTGGTACTCTGAGACAAAAATGCGGTTATCAATGATTTCCGGACTACACTTTTGAGACGACTTTCATGTGCTAAGTTATAAAAAGCTAAGGATACTTACTTTTTGTTAAAAGTAGAGCATAAATCTCTCATTGTAAAAGCCAGCTCCATACCAATTTTCCCAAGTTCCGATTTAACGTATGCCAACCATGGAATTCGGTGGCCATTATCACAGGATATGAAGTCATTTATTATTTCTCTTGTAATTGATGCCTGCTCATTACTCCAAATAGATAACCAAAGTAGCAATGGCCTTATTCTGATAAAAATTGGTTTTGTATAACAAATCTAACTCTTTATGACAGATGACATGGGGGGAAGAAAGTGGTACGCCCAGCAAGCACCTGCAAACCTATTTTCCTCTGATTGTATGGCTAAGCAGTTTGCATCCACCCCCCCCCCCCCAAATGGCGGAATGATAGGTAGCAATTGGGATGCATTGGTACTTATATTTTTTGCAACATCGCTTTCTGCTGCCCTCTGCCACAGGGTTGAGGAAGGTAAAGTAATGATTCAATTGCCTTTGAGAATAACATTTTACGATTTGCGATATTAGGTGACCAAGCTCCAGAGGCCGAAAACAGAATTCCTAAGTATGGGAAGTTCTTGATACTAGTTGGAGGGTTATTTCCTACTTGAGTGCAACATGGCCTACATGCCATGCTATGAGATTTTGTGAAATTTGTTTGAAGATATAGATTAGACATAAAATCAATGAATGCTGACACTAAAAGGCATAGTACCTTGGGGTTCCAAGCCATTAAGATCTATGAGAACCCGCTACCAGAGATTAGCCATAACAGCCTCATAGTTTTTCCTCAGGGCAGTGATTAGTCCCTTTTTTCTGGGCTTCTTCCCTAATGCTATCCCTAATGCTTGGTTAGCTGCTGTACAGTCAGGGTCAAACCAGCCATGTAACTTATTGGGTGGGCATATTGGTCTGAGAAGGGTATTTTTTTTGCCTAGCAAAGTTTGTTAAAGGCGCCCACTATATTGATAGCATTAACCTTTTCAGATAGACAGACCTCCACTGATCTCCTATTCTCTTTCACAATTTTCACTAAAGTTCATCCTGGGTCACGGATTCTCCATACCAGTTTTAAATTATTCATTGTGGGTGGAAGATCACAAGCCCCTATCTGCCGCTCATATACTTTCCTTGAGGCCATTAAGAAGACGGCCTCAAGCGGGTTGTGATCGCTAAGGGTGGATTCAACAACTATCCCATGGAGCTGAATTTCTTCTAGGCTCCAGGTGATAAATATAAAATCAAATGTGGATGGAGACCCTCTGCCTTTAAAGGTTGGTGGAGTAATAACATCTTTCCCTTCAGTTACCATAATGTCTAATAGGTCGTGGGATTTCACGATCGACTCCAACTTCTGACTTTTATGGTCTATCCCCCGTGTATTTCCCAAAGTATTTCTACCATTTGGGAGGTGTGCGTTAAAATCAATAGTGAGGCAAAGGTATAATCCCTGGCCCCGAGTAACAGCCTTATCTGATAACTTGGTGAGAAAATGAGTTCATTCTAGAAATATTGGGTTAGGTACATTATTAAAATCATTATTATAAAATAAAAATGGGTTTCCAGCAGAGCTACTGGCAGTCTCCAGGACCTCCATGTGACCGCCCAGGGCACTATTTAGCCATACTGACAATCCACCTGATGCACGGCCAGAGCGAGAACTAATGGCAGGAATATTATATCACTGGTACCAGTCACCTGTCACGTCTCCTGTAGCATAATTATATCATATAATTGCTATTAAAAGAGAGCCTTTCTGGTGCAAATATCTTGGAACAAATCCTTGCCACATTCCAACTCATAATGTGCAGCCTATTATCCTGGATAGGCAGCGTGGTGGAAATCTGGGTAGGCTTCTTTGTAAAATTAGACAAGGTGTGTGCAGGGGCGGCCGCCACTGGAAGTCATTCTATGTCTTCCAGTGTACTAAGAACTTCAAATCTATTATTACAATTTAGTGTGGGCACTTCCCTAAAAGGGAGATTGTGGATAGTTGATGAAGTTACTGGCTTATAAAAATAGCTGAGGGGAAGTAACACAATTTGCGAATTAGTGTGTGAGAATGAATCTGCATATTTTAAAAGATTAGGTGCATAGATGGGAGCTCTAAAATGTACCACAATACAGTCTCCTGGAATGTCCTTACGCCCTGCCCCACCCATTTAATTCTCCTCAGCATATTAATTTGCCACACATTCTCAAACTGCTTAGGTTTATTCAACCAGTGCACAGTTTTGTTCTTTAACTGTGAACAAGTCTCGACTTAGCCCACTTTCAATGGAGGTACACAGGCAAATATCAAGACATATGGGCAAGCAGCTGGAGGGAGGTTCAGCGAGTGCTTCATGAGGGTAGACACTTCATTAACTCCTCCAGAAAGATCAGGACGATTTGACCTCAGAGGCATTGTCTCCTTAGTAGATTTGGTGATGGAAGAGGCGGCTGTTTGTGGGACCAGGTTCCTTCTAGGTAACGTTTTATTGTTAGAGAAAGGGTCCCTTTGTGGCTTGTTTATTTGTTCAATGTCACTATTCAGACTTGTCTGCAATTGGGCGGGATATGTTGAAGTTCGGATTGAATTAGGACATACAAAGGGCCTGTCCTTGGTTGTATTGTTTAGATCCCAGTGATTAGCTGAAGACTTCTCAATTGATTTGTACAGAGTTTTTGGTCGAGCATTGAGCTGAATATTGAGACCAAAGTGCTTTGTTCACCATCTGGTGTGAAATACCCTGTTTGGGTTGTCAGAGTCGCACTGTGGGATTTAGGCCAGTGTGGAGTTAAGTTCTGTTCCCGACTTGTCTGTGGCTGTTTTTTTGTATGTAACCACTGTACTGACCCCTTTGGTAGACCTAGCTGTTTCCTCCATTTTTTAAAGGGTTGATTAGTATCTGAGATTTTGGAGGAGCTTAAGCTTGAAGGGGCAATATGCAAGGCAGGGTCAGGGTCAGGGCATCCATTAACTGTTGATAGAGAGCTATGTGTGCATGGGGGTGCTGGACAAGTTAAGTTGGGCCGGATAGGAACTACATCAGATGTAGAGTGTTTGCGACAGTGCACCGAATCCATAGAAAGCCTGTGTTTAACAAATACGATTTCATCTGATATCGCCCCACCTGCTATAGCTATGATAGTGTCAATTGTTGTAGTAGTACGGGTTGAAATGCTAGTTCTGGGAGCCTTAAGTTTACCCATCCTCAAAGATATATAAAGTAGGATTTAAAAAGAAGATGTACCTCTGGTCTCAGGGAGGTCCATATGCCGATATTCAAAAGAGGGTGGGCCCAGCCCGGCCTCCTCCGGATGCTGATGGGAGCAGACGGGCCCGCTCTTGGCTTGGTCTTTGCCCGGACACGCTCTTGGATGAATACCGTGCTGCTGGAGCCCCGCCATCTTGATAAGCACCTCCAGGTGCGAGCGTGAGTGCGTCGGTGCACAGCAGCTGCTGTGATTCATTCTAGGGCATGTGGTCTGCCCCAATGATCTCCCCAAACACCAGGGCTCCTTCTGTTTTTGACCTTCTTTCCCTTGGACTTTCCCCTGGCAAGGGACCTATCCTCTTTCTTCTGGTCACCCCCTGGTGCTGATTGAAAACCAGGGTTCTTACCCACTCATCAGCTGCTTCCACCAGCTCTCTGGGTCTGTCAGCTTGGAGTTCACTAGGTACTGGCATAACTTCTTTGCAGCACAATGAGTCAAAATATGTTCCTTCAAAAACAAATGATACAATCCCTCATATGTATCAACTTTTATACCAACAGTCCAGCCTTCTAGTGCCTTCCCCGAGATATGACATGCACAAGGTCCGCCCAATACTTTGCACTCACTTTCTGGATGTCTCTGAACTCATCCTGTACTTCTCTGGAGTCAGACCAAACTTCTTGACTCAGTATTGCTTCATGCGAGAGTAGGATATTTCCTCATCCCTCTTCAAGGTCAGGAGCCTTTCCCTTCCAGCTACTGTAATCAGTTCCCACAAGTGTGAACCCCAATGCTTGGGTCAGACCACTCCACATCTCAAAGGCCCTTTCAAATGCAGTCAACCATTTATCAATGTCATCTCCCTATGTGCACCTTGGTTCTATACCCTTTGGAAGCTTGTGGTCAAATCCACCACCCCTGGACATCTCAATCTCTTCATCATTTTAACTACCACCATTTTTTTGTCACCTCTCCCCCTCCCACTTTTTCGCATCTAATTCCAGTTTCCTCTGCTCCAAAGCTATCAAAGCTACTTGGGCCTCAAGGTGTCTCTATGCAAGAGACAGTGGTGGTTCCTAAGTAGGGGACCCTCCCCTCCTCCCACCAGCTGGTATTAAATAGCTAACACTGGAAACAATGGAGGAGGCATCATCCTCCCCCTCCCCCAGGTGAAGTTCGGGGGGTCAGCCTCCACCCCCATTGAATCACATATCTTACCCCAGCCCAGGCCTTCAGGGGCTTAAGCGACCAATCTTGTCGAATACAGGCAGCCCCCTAAGCCAACACGGTACCCTATGCTCAGCCAGCTTGAGTTGAGTCTGTTTAGCTTGGTTTAGCTTGGTTTATCTTGGTTTAGCTCCATGGTATCCCATGTTTTCCCAGAGAGCATTATTCCTCCAATGGCAGGCATAAGGAAGACATTTGCATATGTCAGGGGGGGAGAGCTATGGAGCATTATTCCTTCAAAATTCAATATGACTGAAATCTCATTGTGATAATTTGGCAGACTTTTTGGACAACAAGGTACATGCAATTATCTCTGATATAAGACCATCATTGACTGTCTAGTCTTACATGTTGATAACTGTTTAAAGTGCGAGACCTTGGTTGTCTGCTCGAATCTTTTATAATCCTCTGGGATGATGACTACAGATGGTCTCAGGAGAGAGGCTTTGTCTATCTCCCTGGGCTCCCCACTAGATCAGTTACCAGCTAAAGTTTAGAAGATGCTGGATGAAAATTGCTCCATCCACTTCAAACTGTTTGCAATCAGTCTTTGAAGGAGGGTCAGGCCCCATATATATGAAAAAGGACTGTAGTATGTCCTCTTTTGATAAAAGCTACAGTGGACCCTCTAGTCCCTTATAATTACCATCCCATTTCTCAGCTGCCTTTCTTGGTTAAAATCCTGAAGAGATTTGTTGACAAAAAACTGTCAGGCTACCTGGAAGCGCAGTTTTGTCCGGATGAGGCACAAGTGGGTTTTAGGCATGGGTACGGCACTGAGCCTGCATTAATGTCAGCCCTAAATGATCTGAGGATAACCATGGACTGTAGTCAGCGGCAGCTCTAGTTTTATTCAGTTTATCAGCCTCCTTTCACATGATTATTCACAAGATACAGGCCTCCAGATTATCGGAGATTGGGGTAACTGGATGTGTGCTTGCAAGGAATCAATCCTATCTTGAAGATAGAACACAAGCTAGTAAAATTTCAGCTTTTCGCTCCGCCTTTAAAACTGGAACGTGGGGTGCCCAAGGGCTCAGTGCTACGTCCAACGTTGTTCAATATCTATTTGCTTCCCCTTGCTGCACTCATTAGGTCATTCTGCATTAATTTTAATAACTATGCAAAGTACACTCAGCTGATTCTACCTCTGGTAAATTCTCAGCCAGGTACCCTAGGGGCATTTCATATTTGCCTGAAGGATGTCTCGATATTGCTGAGTTGTAATTCATTAAAATTTAATTGAGACAAAATGGAGATTCTTTGTTGTGCAAACAGGAAGCCAGTGTCCAGGTCACCTTCCAGTTTTTGGTTATGGGCAGACAGTGCTGGTGCGGAAGCAACCTCAGCGGTGCACAACCTTGGCATCCAATTTGACAACAATCTCTCCCTTGATTGCCATGTCCATAAGACCTCAGCCACCTGCTTCTCTTTGCTTAGTTTGCTCTAGAGGAACTTACCATACCTTCACCCTCCTGCTGGTGTACTTGTTGTGCATAGTACAGTTTTGAGCAGACTTGATTACTGTAATGTGCTATTTTTAGATTCTCCTAAGTATGGAACCGATTCACAAAGGTAAACTTAGAACTGAAGCCAAACTTTAGACCTGAAGTCAAACTTTAGGCTCGAAGTCTAAGTCCTGATCTGAAGTCTAAGTTTAGACTTGAAGTCAAACTTTAGACCTGAAGTCTAAGTTTAGCCCTTAAGTCTAATTTTCTCATCACTTACCTAAACAAGGAAAGAAGTGACAAGAAAGTGACTGCAGTGGAAACGTGGCTCGGGGTGTCATTGGCTCAACTTTTTATATTATTCTCGCAGTATAGCAAGTTGCAAAGCCTTGTGAATTTCTTCTATGCAAAAGGCCACTTCAGCGCCCCTTTACTGGAACAGAAAAATGTTCCTGCTGCTGGAAAATGTTGTCTAGAGCAGCAGGAGGACTGCCACTTCTCTGTGTTTTTTGCCTGCCAGGGGTGCAATGCAGGCCCCCACAGTGCAGGGGGCAGCTTTCAGGAGGCCTCCTTCAGCATAACGCCTACGAAACCACATATCCTGCACTGTCCATGCCTGCCATCACTTCCTTCTTCTTAAACACGAAGCCTGCCACCAAAACCCCCAAACAATCACTAACCCATCACCACACCTCTACTGGACTGCTCGCCACATCCCTCCCCGAACCTCCCACCTGCTTGGGAAGGTATACACAAGGTATCTAGTGGCTGAGTTGTGCCCACAAGCCACTGTGTGCCATGAAATTCAGCGTTTCTGGAGGGCCGGTGGGTTTAAATAGGCGTTTGGTGAAGCAGTGCGAATTATGGACTCTTTAAGGACTCCATCCCCCCCTCCCTCAGATACTCCCCCCAGACACCCCTCCAAACAACTCATCGACCTTCACCCACTTCCCCACCCTCAACCCCAACTCACTAGCTGAACTTGCGACCCGGGTAAAATCAGGCTCTCCGAACGACTGCTGCCCTCCTTCGGTCCTACGGGACGTCTGTCTCAAACTACCCGACTGCATTCTACCCCTACTGAATGGCTCTCACAGCACCGGTATTATCCCCAGCTCCTTCAAGGAGGCCATTTTAGTGCCTCTCCTGAAGAAACATGGTGCGGACCCGGCGGAACTCTCTAACTACCGTCCCATATCGCTTTTGCCCTACATTTCCAAATTAATGGAGGCCCACGTCACCCGGTGTCTCTCCAACTTCATCGAGACCTCCTGCCACCTGGAGCCTAATCAGGCCGGCTTTAGGCCAGCCCATTCCACCGAGGCCGTCATCCTAGCAGTCTTGGACACGCTGAGGAGGAACGCTGACACAGGTATTCCCCAGGCCCTTGTACTCCTGGATCTGTCGGCCGCGTTCGACACGGTTGACCACAACATCCTCCTTCACCGTGTCAAGCGGGCAGGCATCCAGGTTCCTGCCCTCAAATGGACCAAGTCCTTTTTGACCGGCAGAACACAAGCCGTCCGCTTGGGCCCCTACACAGCGTCCAAAACCCCCACGACCTGTGGAGTCCCTCAGGGTTCTTCCCTGTCACCCCTATTATTCAACCTCTTACTCCGTCCCCTGATTCACTCGCTTCAGAGCTGGGACATCACAGCGTACAACTACGCTGACGACCTGCAGATCATCTTCCCACTCCTTGGACGCTGTGAACAACTTCCATTCCGCCATGATACACATCCAGGAGTGGATGAACTACAACCAATTAAAATTAAATCCTGGTAAAACTGAGCTCCTTCTCCCCGGTTCCAGCCCCTCCCACTGGGGTCCGCAGTTCTGGCCTAATAAACTAGGCCCCCCGGTCCCTGTGAAATCAGTAAAAAGTCTTGGTGTGACCATCGATATCGAACTCTCCCTCAGATCTCATGTGGGCGCTGTGATCTCCTCATGTACGTTCCAGCTCCGCAAAATCCGTAAAGTCAGTCACCTACTACCACCAGCCGCTCTGGTCCAGGTTATCATCTCCCTGGTACTATCTCGCCTGGACTTTTCCAACTCCCTGTACTACGGACTCCCAAAATCACTGCTGCATCGCCTTCAGGTTGTGCAGAACCAAGCAGCCCGTCTCATCTACAAAACTCCCAAATGGCAGTCGGCCAAACCTTTGCTACACAAACTGCACTGGCTACCTATAGAACAAAGGGCGGCCTTCAAAGTGGGCTGCCTCACGTTCAAATCCCTCCACTGTTCCAGCCCCGCCTTCCTGACAACACTCATCAATCCACACCGTCCAACGCGCAATCTTCGTTCAGTTCTCCTCAACCTTCTTTCTGTCCCCAAAACCAAAACCAACAAATTCGGCGGCCGTCAGTTTGCCCACCTTGCCCCCAAATTTTGGAATCCTCTTCCCCTGACCATCAAATCCAGTAGCTCCCTCCTTTATTTCAGAAAACTGCTCAAAACCTTCCTTTTTCCCCCACTCGGCTAAACTCCGCCTCCTCTGACCCCAGACTCACCTCTGTCTTACAGCGCCAGGAAACCCATGGTGTCAGTGCGCTCTACAAATTCCACTTAACATAACATAACATATTACGCCCACTTTGTGGGCATACTCAGCCCCTTACCCATCTACTTATTTGTGCACTACTTTTTTTCCAAGTGTGAGTTACACATCCTTTAAGTGCGACTGACTCCTGAATGTACATGAGCAAAACACACTTATTTGAAAAAACTTTGAGTCCACCCCTGTTTCCATGATTTTGTTTAGAAGTAGATAATCCTAGGTTGCGTGAATTATTGGTCAAGGCAACTCGCAAAACACACAACTACCCAGCTCTTGCTCGTTTTTTCAGTGGACTAAAAACGCAGAGCAATCACCTCAACAAGTCACCTAAACTACCAAGAATCTACACCTCTGCCTGCCACTGAATGATACAAAACAAAATCACAGTGGTCGGATGCTCTCTGGAAATGCAAACCTTGTATCCCAGAACCAGGCAGTCCATCATTCCCAAATTCTGCCTTCTAACTACTAAGAGGCATTTAACCCCCCCCTACCCTCCCACCCCAATCCACTGGGACATATTTAACTTACTGGTGGCCTCCTCAACCACCTTTCCTACACCCTGATCTACCTACCTCCGATTGATAAGCAAGAACAGAATCCATACATAGGATCTTACATCTGACTCGAGGCTGTGCATCCCCTTTATTACAAACACTTGGCTGGGAGCTGATGCTATTCCCGCATATGTGGTCATGCCCTACCTAACCATGTTCATATCAAGCCCTAACAATACATTTGAGGTGTCTGGCACTGATATGAAATTCTCATTCTGACGCACCAGCATCCAAGACTACAAACTTTAGAAGGTGAGTCTTTACTTGTATGATGCCTACTTTAACCTGAATATTCAGGTTCCCTCCTGTTTTTCTAGTGGCTATCTCAACAGAACACAGTTATCCAAAATGCTCAATTGGATATCATTTTAGATATTAATTGAGCAGCAAAATCTATGCATTTTCCTTGACCTCAATAACTGTTTCTACAAGCCTCCACAAACTTTTCCCATATTGCTCATCATTAATCTCGACTCTCTCAACGTCTACAAATTAATTACTGTACCTATTCATTCGCAGTCTATACAGTAGATACAAATCGGACTGATTTCACAAAACGAAAACTTACAGTGATCATCACATACCCACTTCTACCTTAACCTGCCCCCGCATTGCTTTCTGCACTAAACAAATGTGTAACAGCATGGAAGGAAGAAGTATGAGATGGACTGTAGGTATTGCCCATTTAAGTCTAGTGCGGGGAGGGAAGTGAAGGAGGCAAGCTCTGCTTTGAACTGTTGCATGCTGAACTGTCGATCACTCAGGAAGCATAGATTAGAGATCTGCGACCTGCTTTTAGATGGTCAGATAGATGTGATGTTTCTCTCTGAGACTTGGCTGGATGAGGTCCTAGAGGCACTACCTAGTGGTTATGCGATCACTAGGATAGACAGGTATTCCGGCAGAGGAGGTGGAGTGGCAATCATATTTAAACATTCCATCCAATGCTTCCTCGAGTCGGTCACCATTGCTGATAGCGAGGCTTGGGGATTTCAATCTGCATTTTGAGGATGCTAAGAGTGTGGTGGTGGGTGAGTTATGTCAGGAAATGGCTACCTTACAACTCAGGCTAAAATCTGACTCCCCTACCCTTCAGCTGGGCCATCTGCTTGACCCCATTTTCACGAACTGGGAGGACATAGTTGTTAACCCACCTCTCCCTATTGTATGGACAGACCATTTCCTGGTTCCTTTTGTTATGATGCCGCCTGGGCCAAAGGTACAGGAGGAATCTAAGAGGAGAATAACATGCCAGAAGTGGGCTGGCTTCGCGCAGGAAAAGTTTAACAGTGCCCTTTCTCAGGGTGGGTTACCAGGGGGCATAGATGCCGAAAGTGCATGCGTAAACTTGGACAGGAGGATTGCGGAGGCACTGGATAGCACTGCCCCCTGGTCACAGAAAATACCGGGTAGAGCACAAAAATCTGCTCCTTGGTATAACGCCACCTTGAGAATGGCGAAAGCAGACTGTAAATGCAGGGAAAGGCGGTGGAGGAAAGACTTCTCGGACCAGGGGAGGAGGGAGTATAAAGATACGTTGAAGAGCTATCATGGGCTTATTAGAAGGGCTAAGGCATCATACTATCTGGAAAGAATTGGGTCAGAGGAAAATTCGACAAGGGAACTATTTAGGGTTTACAAGGAGATATCTTCCCTAGCTACAGCGACAGTACCTGCAACGGGCTCAGAAGAGCTATGTAACCGCGTGGCAGATTTCTTTTCAGCCAAGGTGGAGAAAATCTATTCCACCTTCCCTGACTCCGCCCAAGTAGGCTACGAAACCTTGGAGGAGGCAGGGCACGCCCGGGAGAGTGAAGGGTTGGATAGCTTCACCGTTCCCCCTCCAGTGCTGCTAACTAAAATCTGTTTTAGTGTTAAGTCGGGCTCTCCTATAGACCCGGCCTCCCCTAAAGTGCTTAGAGGGAGCATAGAAACATTGGAGCCATACATTAGACATCTCGTGGAGGTTTCATTTAGGACATGCACAGTGCCAGGAAGATGGAAGGAAGCAGTGGTCCTTCCGCTACCCAAGAAACTGCACATAGGCCCAGACCAACTTGACAATCCGCGCCCAATCTCTTTACTGCCGTACTTCGCAAAGATTGCGGAGAAAGTGGTAAACATGCAACTTACTGCGCATATTGGGAAATGTAACCTCCTGCATCCCACTCAGTCTGGATTCCGGGATTTCCACTCGACGGAATCTGCCCTGCTTTTTGCCACAGAAACCATAAGGCAATATGCAGATGCGGGACAGACGGCGGCCTTGATCCTGCTGGATTTAAGTGCCGCCTTTGACACTGTTGCCCATCACACTCTGGTGCAGTGTCTGAGGAAAGGAGGTGTGTCTGGCAGTGCATTGAGCTGGATGAAATCATTTTTGTCGGAGCGCAGTTTTCAGGTGAGGCAGAGCTCTCACTATTCTAAAGTCATCAAACTGAAACAGGGGGTGCCGCAGGGTTTGACCCTGAGCCCGACCCTACTCAATCTTTATGTGACTCCATTAGCGGAGATTGCTGACAGATTTGGGATCAGGGTCGTGTCCTATGCCGATGACACTCAATTGGTGGTGTCCCTGACACAGGCACAGGATACGGCAGCCTCCAATTTCGTGGCATGCTTGCAAGAGCTGGTATCATGGATGGCTAACAACTGCCTGAAATTGAATGGCGATAAGACCGAGGTGCTTGTGGTGGGGAGAGCCCCGTCGGTGTGGTCATCAGCTTGGTGGCCCCAGAGCTTGGGATCCACCCCGACGCCCTGCGCTCAGGCGAAAAACCTGGGGGTGTGGCTGGACACAAAGCTCTTCTTTGAGTACCATACCAGGTGGGTGGCAGGTGCATGTTTTGGAGTCCTGAGGGGCCTTTGTAAAACCCTGGATATGCTGCCTACTGCATCCAGGAAGACCATGGTTCATGCCCTGGTGACATCGCGCCTTGATTATGGCAACATCCTGTACCTGGGTACAATGGCGAAATGTGTGCAAAGACTCCAGGGTGTGCAGAACGCAGCAGCTCGTCTGGTTCTTATGCGCCCGAGGAGGGCCTCCTCAAAGGTGGCGCTGGCTTCCCTTCACTGGCTGCCAATAAGAGAGAGAGTCTTGATCAAGGCATTGTGCGTCTGCCACCGTATTATTCAGAGGACAGCTCCATCCTATTTGTCTGAGCTACTCACTCCTTATGTCCCAACACGCCAACTTAGATCAGGAGGGATGGGCCAGGTGTGCGTTCCCGCTATTAACAGAGCAAGGATGGGCGGGCGGTCCTTTTGTTTTTTGGCTGCACAACAATGGAACAAACTCCCCTTGAGCCTCCGGGTGGAGGCCTTGGAGGGCACCTTCAGGAAAAATTTGAAAACGCATCTATTCCCCCCGGGATAATCAGGACTGGCTAGGTTAGGGTATAGCAATCAGGGCAGTTTGCACCGCAGCGCGGGGACACACTGGCCGAGTGTAACCATGCGCTTTATAAATGTGCCTATTATTATTATTTATTATTTACAAATGCACTTTCCAGGTCATGGGGAGACCTCATCCTAGATTCCTCCCTGCATGAGGTATCTGTGACCCTGCCGTTTTACCACCAGATGACTGTCAATCAATTATAGCTCTGTATTAGTATTTATGTTTATTAATTTGATATATTGTCAATTAGGCAATACAAACCATACATATCATACCATATCCATAAAAAGATTACAATAAAAAAAAAAAAAAATCACCAATCAATACTTCTAAAATTCACATACTGGCATACACCTCCATTTGGGGAACTGTAGGACAGTATCTCTTGACCCAAGTGCAAAATACCATTGACCCTATGCTGAAACAAATGAGCCAAGGCAATAACAGGTCTCAAATCCTGAGATAAACAAGCATTTGCATTGAAATGCAATTGGCCTTGCATTTTTGAAAGTTAGAGCTATTGGCATTGTAAATTATATTGTTTTTTACTAGAGGACTAACAAATGAGGAATTACCACTGGGAAGAGAGATACAGCTGTAGCATTGCCTAGAGGACTTAAATTGAGGAATTACCAATGGGAGCAGAGAAGCAACTATAGCACTGTCTAGAGAACTTAGAATGAGGTATTACCTGGGGACGAGGCATTGGCAGACTCGAGTGCCCCAGGGGGCGTCATCTGTTCCTTTTACTATTTCTGCTGAGGGAGCTGAGCTGCTGCAGACAGTAAGGAAATGAACTCCTCCCTGGACAGTATATGTGCTATGCATAGCGAGAGTGCGCGAGGCAAGGACTGAAGGTGGTGGGGGTAAGCAGAGCTAACAGATCAAATGAAACCTAAATTTGTCTCATGCATTCTTCCATTTCCAGCCCCTTTAGTGACAAGTGGGGCGCAGAACACGTCAAAGGATATAAGTGGGTGCATCATGGCACTACATGGATGAAATGTGTGGCTGGGGAGAGAACCGAGGCAAAGGCAAAAAATATTAAATGCATATTAAACTCAATGCTGCTGGAGGGAGGAGGTGATGTAAAGAATAAATATATTGGGCTGAAGGATGGTATAAAATGTGTGCTACTTTTAATGAAAAGTACAAAAGAACCAGCGTCAGATGTGCCCGGACAGCAAAAGTAAGAATAGGGCTAAAAGTAAGGAAATCTTGGTGATGAAAGATTAAAATAGGGCATTCAGTTTGCCAATCAAATTACAGGTGCCAGTAACGTGGAATCAGGTTACTTTGTTGATTAGAACATTAAAGAAATAATATAGTTATGATATAGTTGTGCTGGTTAATGTCAGATAATTCCCTCCCCTGATTCTGTAAGTTAATTTTTCGAATTAGGTGTTTTCAGATGGGCTGCCCTGCAATGACACTTTTGTGGAGAGTAATGAAAATGTGACATGCATTACTTTGGAAAACACAATGGGTTGTTTAATTGGTGTAGTTAGTCGACTTCATGGTGTCCATTACATACAATGTTTATGGATGATGGTCTGAAGTGGCTCTGTCAGGGTCGGCACTTCTGGGCACTTGTGCACTGAAGTAGGAGTGGAGACTGGAGTCATTCTGAAGTCACCTGATGACTTCAGCAGGGCTATTCCTGTAATTATCTGGGGAAGTCATCACAAGCCATCCTGAAGTATGCCTATAGGGCAAAATATTTAAATGAGATGACTCCAGTCATCAGTAAAACTACTCTGGGATGGTGTCCTGATTACTTCAACTGAATATGCGTGATGATCTTTTACTACTCAAGGAATACCACCCGACAACTTCAGGATGAGTGTTAATTACTACAAGATGATTCCATGACAACTTCACAATGACTGAGGATTACTCCAGGATGCTTCCAGGGCAACTTTTGGATGCCTGTGAATTACTCCAGGATGACTCCATGACAACTTTCGGGCAAGTGTTGATTACTCTAGGATGATTTCATGAAACAGTTAGGAGTGTGGATTACCATAGGATGACTTCATGTCAACTGCAGGGGTAGTGTGAATTGCTCCTGGATGATTCCAGGAAACATTTAGATGGCTGTTGGCACCTAATGAATGATTTATTATTGAGTGAGGACTGTAATGTTCATTGCAGATTCTGTGACATGAGAACATTCTATGGCCACATCTTCTCAAATCCAGTGCCTATCAAGTACTTTAGATCAACTAATCTGTTGCTAAACAAGTACTTTGAGGTGCCTGACCTAGGCACCATCATGTAGAATAGGGAAGTGTACTAGAATGTAATAAATGTACCTTGTTTCTACAGTCCAATGAATTCTGAATAACTAATAAGAAGGTAAAATATAAAAAATCTGAAGAAGGAGTTAGCAAAAATACAACACACTTTGTATTCAAAATAAAGCTTTTAACTAGTTGTACTCTCTCATATTCAGTAGAGATTGCCTTCATTTGTGTATAAGACATTACCTGACTTTTTTTTCTACTATTGTGATCTGTGGGAAAAGACTAAACAAAACACATGTTGAAAAAAATAACATTGATCCAAAATTACTTCTAAATGCAATGTTATTGAGCTGAAAAGGGCTCAGGCTTCCATAAAATAGAATAGTAAGAGCAGACAAAAACTGTTCACTAAAAAAACTGCATTTCGTTGTTTGCTTCTAGATTTGCTGGCTTCTTCAGTTCTCTTCTGATAAGGCAGGTCTTTATGGCAAGTTTTCACTCCACCTTTTGGCCTTGTACACAGATTTCATAAACTCGTAAAGATAACAAATCCATAGATTAGGATCTTTTGTCAAAGAGGGTGCTGCCTTCAAAATGGAATAGGACCATAAGCTTCCAACAGTTTGCTTATGGTGAGTGGTCACGGGAGCACAAGTGATATCAGGCCATTGGTCATGGTGGAGGTAGAGAAAGAAAATTTCCATTTCTCAACTGTGATAGAGAAAGAAACTTCTTCTTTAATCTTTATTTCGACTTTGTAGAGTCATAAAAGAGAAACAAAACATATACAACAATTATTGCACAATAAGCGAACACCCAGAATAAAAAGGGATTACATCATCTGCACAGATATATAACAAGAACTTCTTATAATACAATTATGATTTCAAATCGTCAAAGAAGCTCTTCTAATGTTCCATACAGCTGCTAAATACTTGCTAACAGCAAATACAGTAGGAGGGGATAGGTCAGATTTCAGCAAACGATAAGCATCCAAGTGATTCCTAAAACCCCAATTTCTGTAGATGGGAAGGATCCATTTTTTCCTGGGTTTCAAATAAGATGAACAGAAAAACATTAAATGAATATCATTTTCCAGCTCGTTTGTACAAGCTGGACAATTTTTAGGAGTGGGTGGGTGCCAGCTGCTAGTAAGGGTTCTAATAGGTAATGCGTTGTGTCTCCATTGAAGGAATAATTTCCTAAGACCGATGGGGTTTATGTCATCCAAAACTGTCTCCAGCTTGTAATAATCCTTCACTATTAAGAAGGTGGAAGACATAGGCCCCTGTATAGTAGATGTTAGGGACATGGTTAGATTGCGCTCGTAGTACAAAGCGACCACGTTTTTATGGGTTATAGTACTACATGCCTCATGTGGATTTGTCCATAGAGGCAGTAGACCCAGCACCGATAACTCATCCTTTATGTACTTGAGCCAAGGGATTTTGCGTAGGGCTGAGTGTTGGTATAGCTCCATGAATTCACAACGATAGCTCAGGAGTTCGGGTGTTGTCCAGAGTCGCCTCCAGAAAGTTAGGGGCTTCACACCTAGTTCTTCCTTTATTGATCTTAGACCCATATCAAGCCTAAGTGGTAGAAGTGGAGTGCTCGGTGGGAGAGCGGCCAAGTTCCGAAGGAACTTGTTTTCCGTTACGACAAGATCAGGGGCACAATTGTTGCCCCACAATTCACCACCGTATATTACTGCCCCACGTGCCTGCAATTTATAAATTTCTAATGGCGAACCAATAGGATGTGTCATGGATTCTTTCCATAAATTCAAAATACCCCCCACCTTTTGGGTTAACTTTATATTTGATTTTATCTGATGGTGGGACCATGACATCTTTTCATTCAGGGTCAATCCCAGATACTCAAACGTATGGACTCTTTCTAAGCTGATACCATGGATAACAGGATTAGGACGGGATGACCTAGGAGGATTAAAGATCATGAATTTGGTTTTGGCCGTGTTAATCTCAAGCCCCCGATCAGCACAGAAAGAGACGAAACCATCCAAGACACGCTGGACACCCATAGGAGTCTTAGCGAGTAGCAAGGTATCATCAGCAAACATAATAGCTGAGATACCTGTGCCAGCGAGTCGTGGAGCGTCTCGATTTGGTACTTCGTTCAGGTGGGAGATGAGTCCATTTACATAGAGGCAAAACAGGGTTGGTGCCAGGACACAACCCTGCCTTACCCCCCTTTCAATGGGGAAGCTAGCTGATAAACCTCCGTCACTCCCACATCTGACCTTTGCAAAGTTATTAGTGTGGAGACGCACTATAATCTGCAAAAGGGGTGCTGGGAGGCCCAAATCCCGCAACACTGCCCAAAGTTTCGTGCGTGGAACCAAATCAAAAGCCGCACGTAAATCAACAAAGACTGTATAGAGGGAGCCCCCCTCCACCCTAACTGTCTTCCAAAAGAGCATACATAATCTAAAGATCTGACAGTTGTTGAAACGCTCTTTCTAAATCCTGCCTGATAGGGGCTCAGGATCTCAAACTCCTTCATCCAATCCAAAAGATGATTTAGGATCAGCCTTGAAAAGAGTTTTTGGGCAACATCTATCAGACTGATAGGCCTGTAATTACCAGGGAGTAGAGGGGACCCTTTTTTGAAAATAGGGACGACTTCAGCGCCGAGCCAAGTGTGGGGAACTGGCATACCCCCAAGAATAGCATTAAATAATGCAGTAAGGTATGGTGCCCAAACTCTTGGTTCGTGTTTGTACAGGTCGCCCGGAACCCCGTCCAAACGGGGAGCTTTTCCCGGAGGAAGCATCGATATAGCAAGTTGGACCTCACTCAAGGTAAAATAGACATGGACATCAGTGAGCTGAATAGGGAGGGGTGGGGAGTAGACCCCCCTATATAGGGCACTAAAATGTTCTTCCCAAACTTCAGGGGCAATATTTGGGTTCACAGCTGAGACGGATTCGGTTGCACCGGTAGAGACAATCAGCCAAAATCTCTGTGAGTCTCTACATTGGAGGGCAGATGTTAATTTGTCCCAATTTTCTGATGCCCACTCAAGTTTGGCGTGATGAATTAGATTCTTATAGATACGTCTCTTTTGTTGTATGTCCTCCCTGTGGGCTTTCTTTTTTATTGCGTCCAGCAAATCCGTTTTAGCCGATCTACAAGCCCTATTATACCATTTGGACCCTCTACAGATCCTTTTAGTAGAGCGGGCAGGTGGATTAAATGTATCAGCTAAAGTGGAAAATAGTTCTTTGTTGACATCAGCCAATTTTCGACAATAAAAATCAGGTGAATAGGACTGATCCATAATATTTATTACATCATCCAGTGCACAACCAACCCTCGCATAGACTTGGGAGAGTTCGCCTTGAGTAACAGCCAATTTCGCCCATTTAAGTCTACGTTTGTTATTTGTCAAGGTAGCTTTGCTCAGTGTTGGAGATTTAGGTACTGAGTGTAGGTCATCGGGACACACACCCGCTAGAGATGCTTCCAGGACCAATGGATTGTGGTCGCTCTCACCCCTAGAGAGGACCTTAAAATCAACAACTCTATGCCACTCCTTGCATTGGACAAAAATATAATCAAGTCTGGCCTCCCGCTCAGGTTTATTGAACGTAGGCCTAGAGGGATTATCCGAATTTGTTCGGCCGTTACAAGCCCTAATTGAATGGGTCATCATCAAAGAGGTAATTTGGAGGGCCAGGGGGGCCCAAGACCGAGCCATTGGGCCCACAACCTGTGGAATGTGCCATATTTCATCCTCATCATGATTTGCTTGATCCACCAGCCCCTGAAGTGGTTCAAAATGGCAATTTAAATCACCGGCTAAAATAAACATTGTACCCTCAGGGATCTTGGCTAAAACATTAGATACAACATCAATCACCCCAGATTCCGCACACACATTCGTGGGCCTGGAATATACATTAATCACTGCCAGCTTTGTGCCTTGCGACCAATCTAGTAACAAGCAAAGGACATCCTCAGACCCAGTTTCCAGAGTCGTAGCACTACAGCCCAGGTGGGTGGCAACCCAGATAGATAGGCCGCCAGAAGGGCGGCCTCTGCCCCCCCACACAGCCGGGATAGAAAAAGAAGCAAAGCCCAATCGAAAACATTCTTGCCTTGCCCAAGTCTCTTGGAAACAACATATATGATGAGAATCTATAAAGGAGCCCCACATAGGGCAATCAAGTTTACTAGCTAGACCAGCTATATTCCACGAAAGGATTTTATGTGTGGCTAATGAAATTGGGATAGGATCTGGTTTTTTGCACGTGGAGGGTTCATTCGGAGTCAGGGAAACAATTGGGGAGGTAACAAAGAAGGGAGTGGAGATGTAATGTTGCTTAGGGGGTATCAACAGAGCAGTAGGGGAATTGGGAATAACAACCTCTGGGCTCAGTCAGTCAACCTCTTCAAGAAACGCGTATCTGTTGTTACATAAGTAATTACCTCGTATAGGCACATCAAAACGAATGTGCCTCTGTCTTCCTCTGAGAGGAGAGGGACCAACCCTAGTCCAATTTCCGTCGATCTCAGAGTGGGAGAAAGTAGTAATTGGCGGATAAAAGAAGGACAATGGTAAGGATTTAATAGTGGTAGCTCCAATATTACCAGACCAATTGGAAATATAAGAAACAGTCTGGGGATTTCTAAAATTCACCAAAATGCAATCGCCCTTGATTTTCTTTGTAGTAGTTCCCAACCAAGAAGCCCTCCTAACCATTAAAACCTCAGAACTTACATTAGGAGGGAGAGGTCTGTGTGTGTTGAGCCAGCTAATCACTTTATTTTTAAGAGAAGCATAAGTCTCTAGTTCAGGCTTAGTGAGCTCTGGGACGCCAGTTAGAACAATAACATAGGGCGATGCTTCAGGGGGAAGATTTATCACATTTTTCCAGCTCAGACTAGGCACCTCTTCACAGGTGCGGTTGCCAAGATCTCTAGAGGTTCCAGGTTCATCTATATGGTTTAGTTTAGAAACTCCAGAGGGAGTTCTAGTTATAATAGATGATTGAGTTTGGACGGGTAAGGGAATGGAAATGGAAGAAGGAAGAGAATTAAGTGTAGGAGGTGATGCACCAGATGAAATAGGTTCCGTCCTGGAAGGAGGAGTTGTCGAGGCTGCAAGTGTAGAAAGGGAAGAGGGTTGGGGATCTCTCAAGTTATTCACAGATGCACTAAAGGTTGTACCTCCACTCCCTCGTAGGTTAGCTGTGTCTAGAATTGCCCTTTCTATTTCTTTATGCCTTGCCTCAATAGCGTCGAACCTAGCCATCATTGGGGTGAAAAATCCCTTAAGAATGTTGTTTAAGGTATCACTAAAGCAGGCATTCCCCTGATCGGGACCATCGTCCCTGTCTAAAGGAGGAATGAGGGGTTCGGAATGGGGGAGGGTTGTCACCGGGGGTATGGTGGATGTCACCCTATTATTTGTAGCTAGCCTAATAGGGGTTTTCATCGTCGTGTTAGCGGCGTTGTTATGGAAGCGGTCCAATCTTGGTTTTTTCCCTTGTTTCAAATTCCCCTCACGTTTCCTTTTAGGAACTGCTCCCTGATGTGTCACATGGGTATTGCTCGAATTTAAATCAGATGGTATTTCGAGCCTAAGGGGGGGTATGCACTCAGGAATAGATTGGAGTTTGTCTCTGCCTGAGCAAGTACTGGACCTAAGGTCATGTATGACGGATTCAATTGTTTGGTCGATGGAATCCAAAAGTGCTGTATGTGAATCATCCAAGTTCGATGGGGATCTAACAGAAGCAAGTAAGCCCAACGAAGACCTCCTAGTACTGTTAATCCCATCAGATAGGCGCCTTTCTAACATATTCAATTCACCTTCTACAACAGAGTTCGCCCTTATAATAAAACAGTCCAAAGTGCCGGCTACAAACGGTTGTGCTCTTATACATTTACCTCGAGTATCCATAGTAGTAATGGCCTTATTCCAAGATTAATCACCAAAATACAAATCCAAGAGACAGGGCCCGGTCCGGTCTTGACCGTGCTTGAACGGGCTTAAACGGGCCCGCCCTTGGCCCGGGCTTCGCCCGGACTGCGCCCCGCACGCGTCCCGCTCACGCGAGAGCAGGTAAGAGTTAAATAGGCAAGGGGAGGAGTCGGGAAGAGGAACCAGGTGCAGGAAATTGAGAAAAGCACCCTGGTCCTCGCAGTCCCGTATGAGAAAAGGTTGTGAGTTAAAAGCCCCGTGCCTTTAAAAATATCAGCGTGCTGTCCTCGCCGGGATCCTTTAGGAGAAGGAGTTCTTGCCCATCCGATGCGTGGTACAGAGTCCTGAGCCTACGAGCGGCACCCGAAACAGTTTTAGAAGATCAATCTCCTAGTTATGGGGGTGTAGCCAAATAAGGTCAATCAGAAAAGCGAGCTATTTCACTTTTTGTTCTCCTGCTCATCAAAAAAGGAAAGAACACCTTCCTAGCTGTGCTCTACATGGACCCAATTGTTAATTGTTGATAACATCTTCAGAGACTGTGTTCAATTAGTTGAGAGACTTCTCTGCCAACAAATATCTGGGCCCCAAAAGGATCCTACACCCAAGTTGTAAAACAGGCCTGCTTATCTACAGATTGCAAGTGCTGCTCAAGTGCAAGGTAATGCTTCGAGTGGTGTGTGCAATCAGTGCCGTCTGCTGTCATCAGACTTCATGTTAGAGCTCGTTCCCTGGGACCAGAGCAGACCTGCTCATTCTCATTTGGAGACAGTTAAGAATGAGAAGGCAATACAAAACAGCAACAAGAGAATCCGTATGTGCTCAGTGGACATGCTATGGGACCACATTCAACAAAATGTTTTATGATAATTAAGACGTGAATCACCTTATTAAACATCAACCTGTTCTTTAATCAAGGGCAGCAGTTCCATCCTGATCCTTGGCAACACCGCTTCCACTTTTTGGTGGGTAAAAATATATCTCACTCAAACAAGTGAGGTGAAAACATGCACTGTCCCAACAGAAGCCAGAGTTGGGAGCTAAGTAGAGGGGCTGCTGCAAGGGGGGGCACCAGTGCCATGCTAAGGCCCTGATCACACACCCACTTTCTCTCGCTTTCTAAACAGTAACGGGGCTAAAGCGAAGAAATCATTGTTTACTGTCAAAACCTATGACTTCATGGAAGTGCACAAACATAACAGGATGGGTTGGGGAGAAGAAATGGGATGGGCTGATGGAGGGAGAGAAGAAACCGAAATTTGGGCGGGTGGAGGGAGATAAACATGGACGGGGGCACAGGGGCAGAAGGGAAAAGGAGCAAAATTAATGGGGATATGGGAGATGGCCTGAAAACACTTATGGAGTGCTTGGAAAACAAAAATATTGCATTGTCGCTTTAAGATATGGGGCCAGATGTACGACCATAGCATATTGCGACTCGCAAATTGCGACACATTGCTAGTCGCAATTTGTGACTCGCAAAATTCTATGTACAACAGTGTCTGAGACACTGTTTGCGATTTTTAATGGGGTCATAAATTGCATACCTCATGAATATTAATGAGGCAGTCATAATTTGCGACCCCATTGGGAATGGCTAGCAGTCCCAGGGATGGAGGCCTGCTGGGGTCAGCAGAGCACCATGTTTGGGACTGCTTTTAAATAAAGTCTCTTTTTTTTAATGCAGCCCATTTTCCTTAAAGGAAAATGGGATGCATTTAAAAAATTAAACTTTTCCCTTGGACCACTGCCTGCCCTTTAAAAATATTTGTGCATGCATTCCCAAAGGGAAAGGAATCCCCTGGAGACCCCTTCCTGTTTGCGACTGCCTTACCACCCTTCTGAGAAGGGTGGTAAACTGCAAGTGTTTTGCAACTGCAATTGTGGTCACAAAAGATTCATACGCAGGTTTGGGAGTCGCTATAAGGAAGGGACGCCCTTGGAACGCTCCGTCCTAATAGCGAGTTGCTAACCCTATTTTGTGAGTCGCTAATTAATTAGCGACTCGCAAAATAGGGTTAGTTTATGGGCCACACATTATCTGCGGTCACAAACAGACCTAAAACTCCTTTGTGGCCGCAAAAAACGTCGTTCATCTGACCCTAAATCCGTTAAAACACTGAAGACCTGTTCTAGAAGTTAATGTTATAAAAGCAGTGATGAGTGGTACCCCTTTAATATTAAATGCGTTAGAAGACACAATACCTGTCCTAAAAGTTAAGGTTATAAATGCAGTGCTGAAAGCAGTGAGGGGGCAGGATGTGAACAGCCAACAAACACCAAATGCAGGGATCCTTAGGTAGATTATGTGAAGAGAGAAGCACAAAAATAAAATCTCAAACAGCCACCAAATCTGCAGTCCCGAAGGGGTGCGTGTCACATAGTGAGGTGTGGGGTGAAACCCACACGGGGAGCGCATTAACAGTGGCACGTAGGCTCCCGGGGCCCGAGGCCACCAATAAACACAACAATTCTAAATCAGAAGCTGAGGCAATCGTAAAAGTAGTGCACCGAAAGTAACATATATGGTCAATCGTGAGATGATCCATGTAACAGGGCCAGTCTACAGGGCGTGAACAGAACAGCAAAAGGAGGGACAAATGTATTCTAGTCACCAACCAAACCAATATAATTTCGAAAGGCACATAAAGGAACCAATAACACGCGATGGGCTTGCTGCAGCTCCATAAAGTAGAGACACCATGTCGAGAGACAGCGCATGTACTGCCTAGGCTCGACCTAAAAAGAGTAGAGACATAAAGCTTAAAAACATAATCACAGTGCAAAGCCAGACCCAGATACAGGACCTAAGGCTGCTTGAGCAAACACAAGCCAGGTTCTAGAAATACCCCCAGGTATGTGCAGTAGAATCCAATTGTGCAAATCTGCATAAAAGCTTACATTCATCAATTTCAAGAGACAGAGGCCCCTTAACATTAATACAGAACAAACGGCCAACATTTTTATTTCAAAAAGCTAATAACATTTCAATAATAACATTCCACTATTAACAAAAATGTGTACATACAATAATTCAAGACATAGGATACCTGAGCTACAATTAAAAGGATCAATTAAACAGCTAACGCAAACTATTAACTACAAAGTAGTCATGGTAGTTAACCTTTCCTCTATAACAGACATGAGTTTTTCTAAAGCCCAACATACCATCATGTTATCACACTTTGAAATTATCCTCATCAATTCATTGACGCGACAAACCTGCAACTTGCTAAAGACTGACAGTAACAGGCTACTTCTTATTTTAGCAAAGTGAACACAGAAAACAAATATGTGAGAAAGTGACAGTGCATCAAGCTTTCAAAAAGAACAGATATCCCTGTTCAACCCTCCTTTTCCACCTAATAAAGGAAGGGATCTAACCCAGCCTGACTTTCAGGTCCCACCACCTAACAAATCTACATTTTATGTCCAGCAGGTAGGGCTGGATTGTGCCACTATAGTCTGCCTCCAATAAGTGCTGCTAATTAATTCTCTTAAGCA
Organism: Triturus cristatus; assembly: GCF_964204655.1. Lineage (NCBI taxonomy): Eukaryota > Metazoa > Chordata > Amphibia > Caudata > Salamandridae > Triturus > Triturus cristatus. Next base: position 70,686,309 of record NC_140584.1, on the reverse strand, counting down.
CATCAGCAGGGTCGTTGTTCCCCAACCAATCCTTTACTGTAAATATCGGTGAACATTATGTAATTCAACACCATGATATATGCAGACCCAACCACGGCAATACAAATAAGGGCAATGTTGATGCACGTCAAAAAATGTGCTCACATAACAATGTCGAAACCTGCAAAAACAATGTCAGTATATGCCATAATCTAAGCACGCTTAACATGGTTAATATCAGTAAAGACAATATTGATGTACACTATGACAACTGTACTGATCCTGAGAATGTAGGTAAAAATGATATCAATGACCGTCATGTTAATTGTACCCAATTTAGTGAACTCGTATCATTGCTGTCAGATTAATCCAAGATGACCTCCCCATCAACCCCAAGTCAGAGATACATGGTCAGACAGGCCATGCAACCCAAACCCGAGCCTACCGATTGACAGGTCACAGGTGGGTTACACTTAGCCCAAAGACAAACGCGCACCCAGGAAAAACCCTGATTGATCCCATAGATAGGCACTTACACCCCAAACAGGTTGAAGGACATTGGCCCCAATAAAACACGTTTGGCCAAAGGTGCGTGTTCCCAAAATTCCACAAACATAGATGCCACATTTAGTTAGGAACACTCAGCCAATAAGGATAGAGCATGCACAACATATGTAGTGAGCACACGCTCTCCATACCTGACATCTAGACACATACTCACTTTCCCACGCAAGCTCTACTCAAGGTCGAGAGTCAGCTGTGTTCCCCTTATCAGTTGGTTGTACTAATTGTTTAAGACTAGGCCAAGAATGCTAGATAGTTTTTTTGTGTCAAATGAACAGTATAAATAGTCGGTCAAAACTTCTGAACAGCAACAAGAGACTTTCTTCAGATGCTTCTCTTTTGATACTCTACCGGCCACTGTGTTAAATTAAACCAACTTGTTCCTGTTTTGCAAATCGCCTCTTGTCATTTCATTTTTTAAGGAAAATTCATATCCGAGCAACATTACCAAACACTTTAGTGATTGTTTCTGTTTAAACGTTGACATGTCGAAGGGGACATACCAGGTGGGGTGATTCAGTAATCACTCAATTTCCTGTAGGTTGTGTATCCATTGATCTACACACTTTCATTGTAAGTGGAGTTTTATGAAATGCCTCAAAGAGCCTTCTTCTGATTTTAAAAGACAAGCCCAATAATTCAGCAAACTCTGTTTATTGGATGGAGTGAGGCCCACTCACGCCTCAAGGCACTATTTACTGAGCCTATGGGCAGACCAAACCATTTATCCAGTTGATTAATTCAATGATTTGCAGGAGCTTAATATTTTTTTCTGACAAAACCTCTCAACTATAGAATAGCAGATTTACGATTTTTGCCTTGTAGGACTCTCTCAGGACTTCTACAGACTTGTGACCAAAGCTACATCAAATCTTTGTAGCGCACCAGCAATAGCTTTGCAATCTCCTCAAAAAGTGACCTCAATTACTAAGAATCTACACCTCTCTTCTCACAGGGCCTGCCACTAAACGAGGCAGAACAATACCAGAGAGTTCAAATACTCTCTGGAAATGCAAAACCCTGTATCTCCGAACCATGCAGTGCATTTTTCTCAACTTCTGCAGTCTTATGTATAAGAAGCTTTTAAACTCAATCCACCCCCAATTCTCCGGTACATATCCAACTTTCTAGTGGCCTCCATCACCACCTATCCAGCACACTCATCTACCTGTGATTCATAAGCAAGAATAGAATCCACACATGGGATCTACTATTTGACACAAAGCCGCACATCCAATTTATCCCAGAGACTGTGCTAGGAGCTGATGGTGTTCCTATACTTTTTATCATGCCTAAGGGCTATCTAGATTCTACACAAGAGGGCACTGTTGTTCCGTGCCAAGTATAATTGTGCTGACCCTCAAAACATGTATAAATTAGCTAGTCCCTGAGTGGCTTATTCAATTTTTCTGTAAGGTCATAGTACATGGTGCAGAAATACACTAATGGCATGAAAAATTAAATATGCAAATTTCAGCACATCCTGGGAGGGGTTTGTCCCCCTAGGCACAACTTGCGTCCCAATGAGCAGTGACAGCAATGGGTTTTAGACGGAGCCACGCTTTCCTTCTGTGCTTGGCTGTCGTGGGCTTGACAAGAGCTGCCAATGGAATGTTCCCTGACGAAGGGGTAATCCCCGAAATGCATTGGATGTCATAAATCCAGTCATAATGAATTGAATTATTGATATTGGAAATGAACAAAGTATTTCACAAGAATTGAAATAAATAGAAATATGAACTAAACCTTCCTTTGGAGTATAATGTTTATCATAATCTGAGGAGCCCATCATTGGGACGCAAGTTGTGCCTAGGGGGACACACCCCTCCCAGGATGTGCTGAAATTTGCATCTTTAAGAGACGTCACTGATTGGAAGACATTACCCCAGGAGCACTCTTAATATTGAAAAATAGGGCACAACCCTTTTGAATCTGGTTGTAGCGCCTATTCACCTACATTTGTATGAAAAATTAAATGTCACCTGGAGACTACAGCACTTATTTTGCCCTCTAGCAGTGTGACACAGGAAAACATGGTTTCAGACCTACCATCATAGCTTGGCTGCTACGGGGTAAAACCTGCAGTGAGATCTTTTAAAATAACCCTTTTTAGCAGAAAAACATGCATTTTAAATACTAGTTATTCAGCCCTTTCTATTCGTTGTAGCCCACAAGGCAGGGTGCATGCTTTTTGAAAGCGGGACATGTTGAAAATTAATGTTACCGTGTCCCTGAAGTAACAAGGCTCTAAAAGATATTTTCACTGTGGCAGTCCTAGCTGTTCCTATGTAGAAAACCAGAGTACAGATTAAAATACTAATACTGCTATCTTGGGAATGGGACAAGCTAGAAAACAAACACTATATTTAAAAGTATATAAAATCCAATTCAATGGTAAAATTGGATTTTTAATAAATATTAAGGAACGGTAACGTTTAGAAAGTTACAATTTACCTACCTGAACTGCCAGGAGGCTAAATAGCATAAGTGTCTGCCAGCCCCCAGAGTGAACTCAAGCCTGGGAATAGGTGTGAAAGAGGTATGAATGCCATTCAGGAACAATCAACAAGCTAAAGTGAATGGGCAGAGATGACTCCTCTCTACTCCACAGAATATTCAGAGAGGGGTTGTGGTCATCCTGTTGACACCACACTTTCAAATCCTGCTTGACTGGTCTGTTGTGGTACGTACAACACTGGGCAAAATACTAATGGGGTTTGGTCCCTGGAAAGAATGATGTCATGTCAAAGCAAAGAGAACACATTTGAATTTACAAATCAGTAATTCTGTATGCAATGTATTGCATGCAGTAACATACTCAGATATGGTAAGCAGTAAAATGACATTATGAGTTGTGTGAGATCCATTTTGACGTGATGAATTAGCACGTGTTTATTCCTCCCACACAGAGCAGACACGGATCATGTCCAAATGTACATCAAAATTAAAAGCACATTTACAGCACATCTTTAAGCAAAAAAGAAGCATATCATAAGTATCTGTTGCCTTTTTTTCTTAACAATTGCTCACTTTAGTACAGCAAGACACAAATTGAATCAAATTAGCCACAGACTCTACAAAAGAAGCAAACTTCCAGAGCTACATTTTTCAATTTTTTATAGAGCATGGAGCAAAAGCAGATTTCAAGGAACTTGGCCCTGCATGGAATACAACTCCTCATTCTGCAAGCCTTCATCCAGGTGCAGGAGAAGCTAGGCGCACAGCACAAAAGGTTCAGAGCAAACAGAAGGTGCAAGAGAGGGCCTTGACTACCTTGCACATTCATAGACTCTTTAAACAGTCAACCATATATTTTAAAGACTTAGAGCCTGGGCATGGACACCATCAGCCAACTGCGCTCTATCATGGGGGAAGCAATGGAACTAAATACTGCTATAAGTACAATAGTGCCTTCCTCGTGAAACTACTGGCTGCCCAACCTTTTGTGCGACAGGATGAGGCCAAAGCTTTAGGCCATCCACATGTGATTTAACAGCAAGCCTTTTGTAAGGTTCTCACACAAGGGAAGGACTTACTATGCACATTTGTGCCTCAACACATCATTTTCACCATAGACTTTTCCACTGGCGGTTATCCTAATATTTTAGAGGAAAACAGACTGTACAAACATAAGCATCCTACCACCAATGGTAATTCAACAAATATTCCAAAATAGAAAATGTGGGAAATGTGGTTATTGGTTGAGAGGGGGTGTAGTAAGCGGTCTCTGTATATACTATAATAAAGTGAGGTATAGTGTGCACAGAGTCCAGTGGAACCCAAAAGGTAGGCAGATGTAAAGTAGATAGCACCTCACTCTCTATTAGTGGTAGTGTGGTCGAGCAGTAAGGCTTTATCAGAGGACAGTGTTAAGTATTTGTTGTACACACTCAGTCAGCAAATGAACTCACACTCTCAAAGACTGAACTTCGGACCAATAGTTTTTGTATAAAAATATTATTTTAGTATATTTTATTTTCTAGAACCAAGCAAGCCTGGCACAGGTAAGCAATACATACTTTACAGTAATAAGGCAGTTTGTGAATAGATTGAATTGCAATTATAAATGTACTTTGATTTGAATACAGTAGTGTTACTGATAATGCAATGCTTTTCAGAATACGGTACATATAAGCCTTGCATGGCTTGGGACCTATACCCCCTCAAGAGATCTTCACTTGGTATACACCAACAAGGTGTCTTCGCTCCACCGCTGCCTATTTGGTGAAAGTTCCGAAGATTCGAAGAGCCAGGTCAGAGGGTAGGGCCTTTAGCTGTGCTGCAGCTAAGCTCTGGAACAGCCTCCCTTTGGAGATCAGACACTCTAATGATCTTTTGCAGTTTAGAAAACAGATTAAAACATGGCTGTTTCCCAGAGCCTGATAGCTCTGGAAGTGTTCCACCTGCTCTAAGTTTCGCTCCTTTCTTTGCCATCTGATAATGAATCATTGTTAGACCTGGCACCTTGGCGTGAGTCTCCCTTCCACTTTTTGTTGCTGTGCCTCATGTGTTTTGCTGGTGTTAGCTGCTCAGAGCACTGTGCCACTGCCAACCAGTGCCACAGTGCAAGTGCTCCCTATTTAAAATGTATATGTTGGTTGGATTCCATGATTGGCTTATTTGATTTACTGGCAGACCCCAGTAAAGTGCACATGGAGTGCCCAGGGCTTGTAAATACAAATGCTGCTGGTGGGCTTGCAGCACTGGTTGTGCCACCCACAGAAGCGGCCTATTAAAATGTGTCTAAGGTCTGCCATTGCAGAACCTGTGTGCAGTCTGGTACTGTCTTTTTTTATTATTATTATTTTTTATTAAACAGGCTGGCAAGAAAGGCATACATTCATACGTACATTGGTAGACATAGAGGAAAGATATATCAAACCCCCCCCCCAAAAAAAAATAATAATATGACATTCGTTCATCGCAGAGTCATAAAAAAAGGGAGGTGGAAAAATGTTACACATTGCTGGACATATAATAGAGGCACTTCATTCCATAAAAGTTCCCCAGTTGTTTTCATGAGTGCTCAGAGAGCGTATCCCTCTTAGGTTTGCTAATGCTAGCTCCATTGAGTGGATCTCGATTACCAATGCCCACCAATCCCATACCGTAGGTGGATCAGGGCAGATCCAAGCTCTGGCCAGAGTTAGCTTAGCACAAGACATAAGAATTGAGGCCAGAGGAGCCTGTGGGAAAGAAGTAGGATAAATGTCTAACAAAACCGAGGCAGCAGTAAATGAGGGTAACTGAATAAGCTTGATTTTGAGAACCTTCTGGATGTCCCCCCAGAAGACCTTAAGGGTAGGGCAAGAAAACAACATATGTATCAAATCCGCGGCCTCGGTAGAGCATTTTGGGCATTTGGTTCGGTCGCTATATAGATTGTTGATAGACCATTTAGAGATTATTTCAGGAGTATAATACAGCATACAAGTCGTTCTAAACTGTTGGAGCCTTAAACTTGATGATCAAACCCGTTTATTAATGTTAGACAGAGAGCACTCTATCTCTCTCACTGTAATATTTAAGCCTAATAGTCTACCCCACTTATCGGCTAGTTTAGAGCAGTCATTTGATTTAAAACTAGTCAGAATACTATAGGTGTCACTAATTACTGATTTTTTTTCCCAGAATATAGGCAGGTCCACATATCGCTGTCTGAGAAAAGCTGTTTTTTATTGATCAAGTAGTCGTGCAACTGAAGATGTTTCTACCTCGTAGTTTCAGGAAGATCATATAACAGTTTGAGAGTGTTGAAGTCTAGAAACCCGTGCATACCATATAAATCCCCTAAAACGCTAATACCCATCCTAGACCAGCTGTGGGCGATGCTATCATTAAAAATTACCGGAAGGCCCGGATTACCCCATAGCGGCAATTTTGAATGGAAGAACGTGGTATTGCAGTAAGTTAATATGTTGCCCCAAATCTTTATTAAATCTCTGACGGTCTTAAATTTGACTCTTTTAAAATAATTAGGGTCATTAACTCGAAGCAGAAACATGTTAGAGTCATCTTTCAACATAAAAATGTGAAAAAGAAGTGCTCCTCCGCTGTTTAACGGAGAACGAATGCGCAGAACAAAAGCAGACCAGAAATACAACTTAAAATCAGGAAAATTAAGCCCTCCCGTATCAGTGTTATTTTTAAGAAAATTCATAGACCTTCTCTCTTTTTTATAGCCCCATATAAATCTGCTGAATACACCATCTAGTTGTTTAAAAAACAAATTGTTTAGAGCCAAGGGAATGGATCGGAAAAGATACAGAAATTTGGGTAATATCGTCATCTTTATTAAATTAATTCTTCCGATTATGTTCAGGGGTAATCTATGCCATTTTTTTAATAACAAAATAGTGGATTTAATTAATGCATTGTAATTAATGTTATTGATTTCCTGTATTTTTCCCGTTAATTTGACGCCTAGATAGGTAGCATTTTGACAAATCTCGGGGACAACCGAGGAAGGGGTATAATTAGCAATAACCTGAGTCTTTTGTAAATTGAGTTTATATCCAGAAATATCCCCGAATTTCCCAGCCTCATAAGCGATACCTTGAAGGGCATCCACGATGTCTTGTGAATAAACAGCAATGTTGTCAGCATATGCGGTTATTTTTAACATTTCTGGACCTGAGCTAAAAGGTATGATTTGGGTTTGGGACTGGAGAGCGGACAGGAAAGGTTCTAAGGAGAGAGCAAACAAAAGGGGTGATAAGGGGCATCCCTGACGTGTACCGCGACGTATTGGAAAGTCAGGGGAGGTCAGGCCCCCGTAACAGGTATGAGCTGTTGGGTTATCATATAGGGACTGAATACCCCGCAAAAATTGCCCCCCAAACCCCATTTTGGACAAGGCACACCAGAGATAGTCCCACCCCTCTCGGCGTCTAATAAAATCATACCGAGTGGGGTGGACTATATCTCTGCTACGTCAAATGCCGTAATAGCCATGTTTACGTGCATTGTGGTATCTCTCCCGGTTATGAACCCATGTTGCTGAGGATTAATGATTTTAGACAAGATAGGGGATAATCTTAAAGCCAGAATTTTTGCAAATATTTTTGCATCGGTATTTATCAGAGAGATGGGTCGATATGACCCTCTCTCCACCTTTGGTTTATCTTTCTTTAAAAAAAAGATTATTTTCGCCCTATTCCAAGAGTTGGGTGCTTTACCATTGAGCCCAACAGATTGCAGTACCTTCAGGAACAGAGATTCCAATTCGGCTAGACACACTTTATATATCTCCAGCGGAAGAGAGTCTTCCCCTGCCGCTCTCCCAACAGGAAGTAAGGCAATAGCTTGATGTAATTCTGCCATTGTTATATTGTCAGACAATGGGTCAGTTCCTGAAATGACCTGCAGGTTTGTTATATGTTGGTCCAAATAATCCCGGATTGTATCTGGACTGGGAATATTTTCAGGGGTGTATAATTTTCTATAATAATTAGCAAATTGTTCAACTAAATCTAATGGCTGTTTATATAATATGTTGTCATCCCCCCTGATACTAGTAATCAAGGTTCGGGCTTTATCCTCAGCGGCTTTATAGGCCAAAATTTTTCCAATTTTATCCCCACCCTCATATTGAGCTATTTTGAATTTATGAATTTTAGCACTACTCTTCTGAATGAGCTTTGTTTTAACTTCATTTTTAAAAGTCAGAGTTTAAGGCCTATTTCTGTAGTCGTTGGCAAGTCTAATCGGAATGCAGAAGCCAACAGTTCTTCTTGGATAGTTATTTTGGAAATGAGCAGAGCATTAGATTTTCTGTGTTCCGAATTTTTCCTAATTGTGTAAGCCTGGGTAAAACCCCTAATACTTGCTTTGCAAGCATCCCAGACAATGTTACCTACAGCCGAGTCCGTGTTAAAATACATAAATTCTGTAAGGTGCAATTTAAGCTGCACCACATACTGTGGGTCGGAGATCAAGTGTCTGGGGAAAGAGAATGGTCTAGGCGGGGTCCTATTTTGTGACATAGTAATTATAAGAATTATTGCATTGTGGTCCGAGGAGATTCGGGGACATAGAACCATTTTGCTACTCTTGAGTAAATTGTCGCTTATTAATGCCATGTCCAATCTTGAGCACAGTTTATGAGGTGCTGAATAATATGTATAGCCCGGTAATTTTGGGTATAAGTGTCGCCAGGCATCCTTTATATCATGGATACGACATAAATCTGAGATAGATAATCTAGTTTTGCGCATCCTTTGAAAACTACTGGTTCTAGTTATATCTATTTTGTAATCCATGATACAGTTGAAGTCCCCCATAATAATAAGTTCTCCCTCCCAATCCAGGAGTTTGATGTTCAGCTGGTCGAAAATCTTCGGTTCATCTATGTTAGAGCCATAAACTACACAGAAGATGTATTTATGACCCTCGATACATAGCTGGGCAATCGCCCATCTACCATCCTTGTCACAGAGGGTCTGTAAAGTTTCTGTCCTAAAGCGTTTGTCCTTAAGGATGGCCACTCCTCTAATAGAGAGCCCTAGGCTCGAACAAATCACAATGTCATAGCCCAATTGGTTGAGAAGTTTCTTATCTTTCCCAGCAATATGTGTCTCAGATAGAAGAGCAATATGGGGATTATGAAGTTTTAATTCTTCTGTGATCAAAGATCTCTTGTTTCTGCTATTTAACCCCGCTACATTTCAAGCTAAACATTTTATATCATACATTTGTAGAAAATAAAAACCTTAGATCCAATTCCAGATGCTCTAATATAATTCCTATACATATGCAGAAAAGTGAAAAAAAAAAAAAAACAATAATACCAATATAATCTTACAATGTTCTTCTCTGTCAGCCTGTAAGCATTTTGTATTATATATAACACACCCCCAACCCCCCCCCAAACCCACCCCACTTCCCCCCCCAGGTTCTAGCCCCGACCGGGGCAGATCCACCCTTGACTAACAACTGCCGCTGAGTTAGGCAGCGCACATAGCAGATCACCTAGGGAGGCCCCCTACAATCCCTCCCTCAAAAACAAAAAAAACAAAAAAAAGGGGGAAGAAGGAGAGAAAAAAACCTCTTAGTGAGTGTATTCTCATAGTCTAATAATCATAGTAAGGAGACCCCAAAAAATTAGACATTGATTCTATAATAGTTAACTGCCAGGTATCCTATTAATGCAAAATGGAACCCCCATATAAGTAAGCCAAGCCTAATACATATGGGTTATATTAACATGTAAACCTATCGAGGCTTAAGACTGTTTCTCCGTCTGGCTCTTGTTCGTATTTATACCAAAAGTATATGCTTCAGCTGCCTTAACATCATTAAAAAAATGAGTGTGCCCATTTTTAACGACCTTAAGACATGCAGGTTCCTGTAAATATGCCTGACCCCCGCTAGATTTGATAGGATCAATCAATTTACGAAGCATCCATGGATGTTTAAGAAAGAGCGAGGTCGGACCCAAGATGGCGGAGTAGGGGTCCGTGCTAAGCAGCTCACCTGAGACCCTCTCCCTTCCCTCCCTCACTTGGAGAGAATGAACCGCGACGGAGAGGCTTAAACCGAGACATGCTGTAAAAGAAACTCAGGAAAACAGTCCGATCCTCTCCAAGCGTTAAAATTGAATTTTGGTGGTGCAGCGGCGGACGCGACCGCCTACACTGATGTTATTGCTGCCGGTTTCTGTTTTGCTTTTTCGGCAGACGATTCAGGGTCTGCGTAAGAGCTCCGGACTCGGCTGGTTCAGTTTCAGTTTCAACCTTCGGGCTTTCTCCAATTCAATCCGGTGTTTGAGAATGCCTCAAAAAAATCCACATCGCGCGACAAAGCATAGTAAGCAAAATATTGGCGCGCCCCCCCCGGCTGTAACGGCGCGAGCACGAGCAGCTGCAACGGGAGCAGCAGCACTGGTCTCAGCTGTGCTACCCCTGATCGCTCCGGCTGAAGCCGACGGAATTCCCGCATTAAGGAAAGACGGACACAGTGCCGCGGAGGCCGGGGAGACGAAAAACGAAGCACGGTCACTGCTAATGCCACTGCCTCTTTCACCGTTTTCATCACCCACCGAACCACCGCCGCAGGAGAGAGGTAATACCATTAAACAGGTACTGAAACCATCTATTCTTACTGCAAGCTCACAGCTTAGGAGCCCAGGCAGAACTGTAGTTACATCAATGGGCAAACCTTCAGCCGGGGCTGATACAGCTGGTCCTACTAATGTCACTAAAGCTGTTCCGGCGAAAGCCTCTCCCATCTCAGGGGAGACTCAGTCTGGAAAGGCTATTATCTCTAACACACAGGGAGTTAAACAATCAATCCCTTGTATTTGCGATATAACGGAGACCTCTGATGGGACTTACTCTGATCCCTTGATGGAGCGGGCGCAAGCTGAAGAGCAGACCAATGTTTTAACAGCTGGAATAGATGAGGTTCTGTCCCCCGGCTCACGCACTGCTGTGCAGAACCCAGCTGGGGGGGAACGCGCTCAACAAGTGCTGCAAGAAACTGGGGCAAACAAGGCGGATGCGCAAATTCTGGGGAGAGAAGGGTTATTATTGGATCACACAACAGTTACTGAGCCCACTGAGGCTATTGAGTTCATTGAGCATAATGACCCCACTGAACAAGACTCCTCTCAGGAACGGATAGTAGGGACTGCAACAGAGGATGAGGTGGAGGAGAGGCAAGAGAAGGATCCCTATATGGATAATAAGACTAAACCGCGATCAGGTAGAGGACGTAAACTTAAAGGCAAGTCTAGGGCTAAAAAGTGTGGCAAGGCCACCGCCATATCAATTCGGCCTGTTACAGATAACATTCAAAATCTAAAGAAAACCCACCTAGACAAAAGTCCTTTAAGAAAATGGATGGAAGCTAAAGGCCTTGTTAAGAATATGACAATGAGACTATCAGGAGCTAGCCTCATCGATGGCTCAGAATATGTAGAATATGTAGAACATGCGGAATCCCTACCCGCCAGAGAAACATCTTATTCTTCAAGTAGCCCCCTCATTCAGGTAGACAGTACTCTAACCGCTTCACTTAATTCTTCACCGGATGGGTCGAAAGATCGAGAGCCGTTATTGACCCAAGAATGTATGAGTGATCCTTTAGCGCGAGCAGGGAAAAACCCACATTCTACTACATTTACAGTTTCTCCACTCATTTGCCATGCTTCCCCTCCACCTTTAGAGAGTACTATTACAACAGTGATATTCCCTTTAGCCTCTCAAACGCAGCATCTACGCACAACTGAAAAGGGACAAGGGCAAGAAATGAATGACTCTTCTCCAACAGATCTAATACTTCGGATTTTGAATGATCAACGGGCTATAACTCAGGAGCACTATCTGCAACTGAGGGAGGATAACAGCAAAATGCAAGCTTCATTACAAGAACTCACCTCTAAACTGGGTGGGATCTTTCAGGATATCAACAAACTTCAACAACGGGTGGTTGAGATTGAGGAGACAAACTCGCACACTACCGCTGTACTGGATAAGCATGATATACAGCTGTCTGCACTTCAGCTAAAAGTCGAGGACTTGGAAAATCGACAGAGACGCTCCAATCTGAGACTTTTTGGGATACCAGAAGGGTCTGAGGGCTCAGACCCCAGGGCTTACCTCGTGGGGCTGCTTCAGAAAGCCTTCCCTGATTTGGCAGACTGGGATTCACAAATCCAACGCGCTCACCGTCTACCTTTGGTTAGGAGAAACAGGGAAAACCAGTTTCCACGTCCCTTTTTGATTTTTTTTGGGAACTTTTTACTCCGTCAGGCAGTTTGGCAGAGAGCACGGCCCAAGACCACTATAGTTATAGGGGAATTTTCAATTTTTGCCCGTTCTGACCTAAGTAAGGAAACAATGAGGAGTCTGGTACTGTCATGCTGACTGGGCAAGTGCACCCCCTTACCAGTCCCTAAACCTTCCCTTAACTTCATATTAGTCACCCCTATGGTAGGCCCAAGGGCAGGGTGCATTGTAAGCATAAGGTAGGACAAGCCCTGATGTGTGTGGCATGTCCTAATAGTGAATTACAGCCATTTTCGTTTTTCACTATTGCAAGGCTACCTGTTCGCATAGGCCAGAATGGGCTGTTAGAACTGTTACATCCTATGATCCTAACAGACCCAGGGAACATGGTAGAAGTTTAGTATGCCTGAACTCAGAGTAATAAAATACATCTTTTAGTAAAGTTTATTTTAATATTCTGTGTTTGCAAATACCACTTTTAGAAAGTTGGTATTTGCTTGCCTAACCATTTCAGCCCGCCTCTGCTATGATGTGTATCTGCCTGTCTGGTTTGTGTGAGTGACAGGGCTGGGGAAACCCAGAGGGGCAGGGCTAGGTAGCCTGGTGGTGAATGGAGAGATTGACATCCAAATGGGTGGGAGGAGTGCACCTGGACTCTGAATAGGGCTGTGCTCTGCCACCACAATGCTGACTCCACCTCATGTGGAGCTGCTGATGTCTCTGCCCTGCACCCTGAATAGAAAGTCAGAGTCATGTCAACAAAGTGCTCAGGAACTGGTTTGGACTGGGCAAAGGCCCCTCTACCCCAGAGGAACAAAGGAATTAGGAGTATAAGTATTGGGACCCTGCTTCCAAGAAATTAGATTCTGCTTGACAAGAAGAACCTCTGCCTGAGGAGAAGGAACTGGGAAAGCTGTAAGGAGGAGTACTGTCCCTGACCTGGGGGATTGGCCTGCAGTGGTTGCCTTGCTGCTGAAGGAGAGGAGAAAGACAACAAAAACTTTATTTCAACTTGTGCTTGAAAAGATCTCCAAGGGCTTGGAATAGAGCTTGCCTCCTGCTGAAGTCTCAGGAACAACAGACTTCACCCCCCAGCTCCCTAGAGTTCTTTGGAAGTGCCTGCTGCTGTTGTTGGGCCTTCTGAGGGACTGCGTGTCACAAGGAGCTGGAAGCGCGACTCAAGGAGGAGAAGCGTGCCGCCATCGGAGCTGTTGTCGTCGCATCTCGTAAAGTGTGTCGCTGCTGCAGCATCGCATCGAGCGGAAGCGTCTCGCATCATCCAAGAAGTGTCTCGCATCGCCAAAGAAGCGTGTCGCCATCGCAGCCATCGTAGCTGACGCATTGCACCGCATCAAGAGACGAGTATCGCATCGAGGAAGAAGCGTATCGCCATCGCAGCCATCGTAGCATTGCACCGCATCAAGAAAAGCGCCTCGCATCCACGGAGAAGCGTGCCGCCGTCGGAGCTGCTGTCGGAGCATCGCGTAAAGGGGTGTCGCCGCTGCAACATCGCATCGAGTGGAAGCGTCTCACAAATGTTGGAGAAGAGTGCCGCTGCCAAGGCCGCTGTTGTCGCATCGCGTAAAGGGTGACGCCGCTGTAGCTGACGCATCGAGTCGAGTCTTCTCGCAACATCGGAGAAGCGTAACGCATCTGGAAGATCTTCACGTCTTTATTTCTTTGCACCAAAAAACTTCATTGCATCAACATCGTTGCAACACTTTTGTTGCCCTGCGTGCCGCATCTAAAAGGTACATTGACTTAAAGTGTCGTATTTAAGAACTTAAGAGAACTAAGCAAAATTCTACCATCTAATGTAACAGTATTGTATATTTTTGTCGTTTAAGGGTCTTGTGGTAACTCTATATAAAGAATCCTTATTTTTAATATAAAACCTGTGTGGTGTCCATTTGTAGTGTTGTCACTGGGTTACTGTATGTGTTCACAAATGCTTAACCTATAACGCTCTGAGATAAGCCTTGTCTGCTCGCGCCAAGCTACCTAGAGGGTGAGCAGGGGTTATTTTAGGAGTGTACCCCCTTACCCTGACTAGAGGAAAGGTTCCCTGCTTGACACAAGTACCTACCTGTGCCAACCAGAGAACCCGGATTCTAACAATCATGTACTGTAGCGCCGAGGTACCCGTTGGGTGATTGTCGCGCTTTATAAATTTTGCATACAATACAATACAATACAATACAATACAATATACTTTGTATAGGATTTTTTGCAAAATTACAGTTATTTTTTAGATTACTTTTCTTACACAGTGCAGTATGCCTGGATACTTCACTGGGACATTTCCTGTAAACAGGTAAGTAAAAGCGTTTTTGTTAGTTAGTACATTTTTAAAGAATTTCTTTAGGTTTTCCAACTCCACACTTAGAAACTTTTCATAGAAAAACAGTCAAAGTTATCCTATGGAGGAAAATAGTGTTATCGGTTTAAAGGTAAATACTTGGTTTTGGCAGTTGGTGTTCTGAGATTAGACTCTGGGGTCCCCCAGGGTCACGGATGCACTCTAGTTACACCCTCAGCGGCACTAGGGCGGCTGGGTGCAGAGTGCTGAGGCCCAATGTTATCTAATGGGGGATAGGGGGCTTCCAGGTTGGTGGCTGCTGACGAGCAGGCCACTCGGTTGTGGGAGCAAAGCTCCTGGACTTATGCTCTGGGCAAATGGGTGTTTAGGCCAGCACAACAGATGCACCTTAAGCGGCACTGGGGCAGCCGGGTGCAGAATGCTGTTTTGGCGTTGGAAGCCCTGTAGCTTTCAATCGGGAGTCTCCGGTTTGCAAAAGCACTGCAGACTCGGGGACAAAAGGTCTTCTGGGTGCAACCACCACTTGGAGAGGTAAGTTGGGATCCTGGGGGTTGGTTATACACCATCGGTTGGGCCACCCAAGGCCGAGGGGTGTTGTGTGCAGGGGTGCCTTTTAGGGTCGTATCTTTGTACCAGCTCCTTGTTGCGGTTGGGGGGACTTTCTGATTTGAGGCTTCAGGGGTCGGCTGGAGGTTTGAGGCAGGTCAGGGGTCACCGGATTTTGGGTCAGGATCGCCGGGGAGACTTCCTCTTGGTGTTGGGCCACTCAAACTCGGGCCGTGGGCGTTGGGTGCAGAGTGGTGCAGACCTGCCGATCCTTGCGGAACTGGAGTCTGTCGTTTGAACAAATCCGGTGTTCACGGGAGACACAGTCTTTGTGGTTGAAGGCAGGCAGGTCCTTCGGGATTTTCAAGGTTGCTGGCTGCAGGGCGCACTGGGATTTCGCAGGAGCAGGTCCGAGGTGGAGTCAGGCCAGTAGGGCTGGGGCCAAGTCAGTGGGAGTCTTACTTTTGTTAGCTTCGGCACGGCTGTTTGGTAATTCTTCTTCTTTTCTTGTTCCATGTTCTTGTCTGAGGAAGCAAGATTCATGGTTGCCCCTAAATACTAGATATAGGGGCGTTACAGGTAGGTAAAAAGGTTGGGACCAATGGGTCCCTTCCCTGGGGTGGGTACACCCCCTATTATGCCACCCTCCAGTGGGAGAGAGGGCATAAGCCTTTCCGTGGTTGACTGAGTACCCCCATCTGCATGATGGAAGGGACTGAGAGTTGTGCTTCACCTCGCTTCCCCACCTGAGGGATGGAGTTGGCAGAGGTGGGCACACCTCTCTTCCTCACTTGTTTTTCCCGTTGGTTGTCCTGCCCAAAGTGGGGGTCAGAACTAGTGGGAACCAGTTGCTGAAAGCAGCAAGTGGCCTGGGGACGCTCACAAAGGCGGCAAGCCTTTGAAGCTTCCCCTTCATGAACCCTGCCCATCCTGGGATAGGAGGCTTGGCATCTTATCCCATGATGTGCATTGTTTCAGGCCCCCGAGAGCAGCAGGCTCTCGACCCTGGGGTCCAGAAACATGTCTGGTGGTGGCAGCTGAAAGCAGCCACTCAGCCTGGACACTAGTGGTAGGTCGTTTTTCAGGGGGCATCTCTAAGATGCCCTCTGTGTCCATTTTTCATTAAATCCCACAACGGCATCAGTGTGGGTTTATAATGTGCTGAGAAGTTTGATACCAAATTTCTCAGTTTTCAGTGTAGCCATTATGGTGCTGTGGAGTTGGTAATGAAAAACTCCCAGCACCATATACTCTTAATGGCAGCACTGCACTTACAATGTCTAAGAATGGACTTAGACACTCTAGGGGTACAGGGCCCATGCACCTGTGCCCTCACAACTGGTATAGTGCACCCAGCTAGAGGGGTGACTAATCAATGCCAGGGCAGTAGGTTGTAGACATGGCACACAGGGATCTGTGCCATGTCGACTCTTCACTTTGTTCTGCACCAAGACCTGCAGCCTGCAAAGGCAGTGTGTGTGTGTAATGGTGTAGGGCCTCTAAGGGTGGCACAATAAGTGCTGCAGCCCTTAGAGCTCTTCCCTGGTCACTGTGCACTGGGCACCTGTGGTACCATTTACCCGGGGGCTGACCTGTGCCCAGAGATGCAAATTGGGTTTTGGTTTCAATGCAGATTTAGGGAAAGAACATAGGCCCTGGGTACCTGATTAGCAGGAGCCCAGGGCACCCTCAGTCAAAGCACATCAGCAAAAAGTGGGGGCTACCATGCAGAAAGAGGGCACTTTCTCACAGGGGGTGTGAGGCCTTTTCAAGCAACAATCACAATCTCCTTCAGGGTGAAACAAAAAAAAAGTCAATAAATGAACAAGTGCTTAACCCTCAGGTAGTTTGGCACAGTCTGACTTAACTTAGATGCAATATGTTAAGTATTTATGCAGTTCTTAAACAGTAATAAAGTGAAAACATAACACAAGAAAGATTGCATACTAATTTTGGAAAATAGAGTAAAATGTAATATATGATTTGACACCAAAGCAACAAACATCTGATCAGTAGAACTGGAGGTATGCAATTTTAAAGAATAAGGGAAAAAAGTAGTGCCTTGAAGCACAAAGTGTCAACTGTGGTAATCTGGTCATGCCGGACCAGGACATAGTTACAAGTTCAGGCCGACTACAACGGAGCATAGGTCAGATACAGGGATCAGTTAGGCCCACTGAAGATTGTACCTTATGTCCTGAATGCAGGGTGTTGCGCTATGCAGCGACCATTCCAGGAAGAGGTGTGGGGTCCTGCGCCGATTCCCATCACGATGCATCAGTTCTGATGAGGACCTGCATGAGCTGCAATAAGAGGTTTACATTGAGTTACATACGACTTAGTTGGTTCCAATGGGGAGCTGGGAGGGCTGTGATGTGAGATCCTGGGTCGAGTTGCAGTACACCAGTTCTGATGAAGAGCTGCGAGAGCTGTGTCTGGTTGTGTTTTGCTGCTTTGGGTCTGACAGGGACCAAAGCTGGGCTGGCAGAGCACCTTCAGTTCCATTTCCAAGGGTCTAGGACTGGGGAGGCACCACTTGGTGGGGCAGGACTCACAGCAGGATGAGTCCTGGTGCAGGGTTCAAGGGTATTGGAGCTTGTACTGCCCCTGTAGCTCTGGAATAGGAGGCCAGCCAACTATCTCTTGGAGTCACTCTAGTGGTCGTAGGCTAAATGTGCAGGTCCAGTCCTTCTTCCTCAGGCAGCAGGGCATCAGAGCAGTCTTTCTTCTAGCACAGCAAGCAGCAGGACTGCAGAGCAGTCCTTCTTTTAAGTTGTCCACAGATCTAGAAGGGATCTGAAGAGTTAAGTCTAAGGGTCCAATATTTCTTCCTTGTTCCCACTTTGAAGTGGAAGAAGCTTCTGGAGTTTTTCCCCTACAGAGAGGTCTGGAATTTCCTGCCTCCCTGCTCTGGTCCCAATCTGTCTGGGGGCACAATGGACTAGTGTGAAGTACTTAAGGAGTGTGCTGGATCAGTGCCTTTTAAGTGCAGGTGTGGCAGGTGACAGGGCCACCCCCTCATAAAGCCAAGATGGCCCATCCTGCCAACAGCAAGACCCTCTATTGTGAAACTGCCTAGGAGAAAACCACAAAGGCCAACTACACCTAGTCAAGTGACCCAGTAAGAGGCTACAGGCATCAAACGGTTAGGACAGGAAAATGGCAACTTTCCAAATGGGCATTTTCAGAATTGTGACTTAAAATAGGACTACCATTAAAGAAGGTTTTAAATTGCAATTCTTTAGAGGCCATACTCGACATTCCTACCTACTCTCAATCAAATGTTTTCACTTGATATGTATAGTAAGGTATCCCAAAGTAAGCCTTTGTGAGAGGTAAGCCTTGCAAAAGTGAAAAACGGATTTAGGAGTTTTTTACTACCAGGACACATAAAACTTAAAATTACATCCCCAACTTTTTAAATACAATGCATCTTGCCCTATGGGCTGTTTAGGGCCTACTCGAGGGGTGGCCTATATGTATTAAGAAGGAAGATTCAAGCCTGGCAAAAAGTTTATTTTGTCAGGTCAAAATGGCATTTTAAAACTGCGCACACAGGGTTCAATGGCAGGCCTGAGACATGTTAAAAGGATACTTAAGTGGGTGGCATAATCAGTGCTGCAGGATCACTAGTAGCATTTTATTTGCAGGTCCTAGGTACATGCAGTATCATTTTACTAGGGACTCACAAGTAAATTAAATGTGCCAATTGAGTGTAAGCCAATTTTAACATGTTTAAAGGAAAGAACACATACTCTTTAGCACTGTTTAAGAAGTGGTAAAGCACACAGAATACGAAGAGCCATCATTTTTGGGACAACATAAATGATGGGATGGTGCCATACTCATTCCATGCACCTCCTCCGGATACGTTAACCTATAGGCCTGCCATCTCACAATGCCACCATAAGTACCCCTAAACCTGGCAAGGTAATAAATAGTTTAGGAAACCTCTGAACATGACAACTCTGACTCTCCAAAGAATCGTGGTAACAGATTTAGAACCTTTTTGCTCAGTCACTCGTGCTCGCTCAGAGAGATACACAAGAAATACTAAAAGGGGCATTTTATATATATGCTGGCATACCAGCACTGGGTATAGTGTACTCCTACTATGTGCTCCCTAACCTAGTTTCCTAGGGTGTGTATTCTGCCAAGAATCCTCTACTGGATGATCTAGGTCCCCATTACCTGTAGACAAGGTATGTAGGTCCCCATCTTGGTCAAAAGTTTGACATCCCTCCTTGTGGAGGGTAAACAGGAATCAGCTGAGCTGATACTCTGACACAGGGACGACCTCACGATGACAGCAGAATGCTCCTATAATTTGAGCACAGAAATGCATGTATATTTACAATAACATCATCCATGCTTCCATGTTGAGGCTTCAGCCAGGCTGACATTGTTTATTGTGTTTGTGATAGCCATGTTGCCTCATGGACGAATAACAAACAACAACATTTGCTCTTGTACTAACTGTTCAAGGTGTCATGATAGTGTACGTACGAAGTGGAATTGTGAGCAATGTTGTTCCGTAGAAACTAATCCTGCACTGTCACACAGGTAAATGTGTATCAAAAGTCATCATGACAAAAAGAAGGTAACTCAAGAAACAAGTACATGCAACATTGTAATGTTTCTTCCCAGGTCTAACCTAGCCATGTGACGCAACAAAAACGATTCAGAAGACAGGACGGTGATAACAAAACATTTGGGGACGGCCCTGCAGAGAGGGTCAGGTCGAACAGAAAACAACAACACACCACAAATGTACTAAAAGGTTCTGATGCAAATCTATTTTTTATACATTGCTGTGCACGATTCCCTGGTTCAACCCATGACTCCATGATTCTACAGAAAAGCATCATTCCATACATGATGCAAACATGCCACTCGAGACATGGCTGCTGGATAAGTAAATTTGTATCGTAACCCACTCTACTCCCATGTCAACACTGCAGTGTGTAAACCACAAAATACCTGAAAAGGAATAAATGTTACCTGGCCTTAGTTTTTTAAATGTTATTGCTTAACAGTTGCAACAAATAAATGTAAAAAAAGCACAATAGTAATGCATGATGGTACCTGTAGTCACATATCAAAACGCACAACATAAAAGTTGATGTTATTGGAAACAAAATCACAATACATTCTACAATCATCATAAGAAAACATATGACATTTTGTTGCCTGCAACATAATTGAACGAGCGTTTGAATTACTTAATGCACGCTACAGATGCCTCGACTGAATGGGTGTGCACTGGTTGGTGCACCAGAGCAATTGTGCAAACTTACTCTTCCATGTTGCTTGATCCGAAACATTAGTATGAGACGACGTGTGCCTGTCTATGCCCATGCAAGATGCTGATTCAGAAGAACCAATAGATGATGCTGAAAATTCCCAATCGTATGTAGGAGGACGACAACGGCAGCAGGATGCCAAAGCAATATTAGAGGTTACCTTGTAAATATTAATTTCTGTGTTACTATCTAAAATATTACTAAACGTTTTTAAAGATCACCTCTGCACAGTATTTGTATTCGAAGATTTTTAATCTTAAAAACTGGAATTCCAAACAAGAAGGTCGTCCCTTAAAGTTAAATATAAACCTCAGACTAACATAACATAATGACTTGCAGTGTAGGTCAAGTATCTGAAAGATACAACTCCACTGCTTTTGTCCAACATCATTACACAAAAGGTATGAAATAAAAATAAAGAACAACTGTCAACTAAAGCATATTAGTGTGTAGAAAGTGTGTGTATGCAGAATTCAAATTTAAGCTGCACTTTTTTTGGCAAGGAGCAGAAATGTCATGTTTGAGTGGCATGGGCATACTTTCTACAAGATGTCGCGGAGGGAGAGGGTGGCTGCTTCAACTGCAGGGTGAGGCATGTATCTCTGAGGTGGATACCTCTCTAAATCAGTGCAAGTAGAACTGCAAATGTGTGTTCCTATAAGTAATGGAACATGGCCACGCCCTTCAGCATTGTAGGCTTTTGAAACAATGTACAGCACGTGTCGTGTGACATGTGTCATGTGTCATAGCCCCTTGTTCGGCATGTAACTGTGGCCTTAGGGCTGACCTCAAGTCATGCTGCATTTGAATACAATGACGTCTTTTACAATGGTGCTTTTGTACCTGCCCCTTAATAGGGAGTAGATTTAATTAGAGTTCACGCAACACAGTGCAGCCAGGCAAGCTGCAACTACTATTTAACTTCAACCTTGGGCAATATATTCTCTTTTCCTTCTAATGTAATCTCGGTGTAATTTATTAAAGGCGTGATGTGACCATCACACATACCATTTACATTTTTCACATGCCATACAGGCATATGCATGATAATGATGCAGGTATATAGATAGTGTTGTTGGCACTCACCTTGTTCCTCCATGTCTCCAGATCATTATTCAGTTCCCTCACTGCTGGGCACATTGATAATATTCCAAACCTCCAACTCCCATGCAGTTGACTTTAGTTCTGGTATAGATTCCCCATCAGTGGCAATGCTCATGAATCTGTGCTTTGGTAGCAGATTAAGATCATGATGTTTGAGTTCATGGAATATTATTACATTCTGTCAATGTCTAGGGCTGGGCATTGACCTGCTGACCTTCTGTGTTCTTTGTTGCTAGCTTTTAGATCTACTTTTGCCACTGATCTTAGACACAAATTTTCTATGAAGCTTGCCTCATCTTGGAGAACCCCCACTGATTAATTTATTTCTAAGGTGTTCAGGGGCCATTCTTCTAAGTAAATTAGGCTGATAGGATGGATGGGTGATTGTTTTGGCGGATCACAATGGATTGTAAATCCACAAAATGTTTGACACAGGGAAATGAAATGAAATTGGCTGTTTAGATTGATTTCCCCACTCAAAACTCCTCTGCACATGCAATACAATGGAAACAAGGAAATTGTATACTATCTGTTTGTATATCTAATTTCCTGTTACCGTGGTGTTTCCGCTTTTTCAGGACAATTAACTGCATGGAGAAAAACATGATAAAATTGTGTGCGGTAAAATTGCGGAAGGCATTTCTGATTCGCTGGACTCAAAAAATAGTCGTAATCGAGTGGTGTTTCAGATCGCGCAGATAGATTTCCTAGCTAGTAATGCTAAATCTGAGTGCAATTAACTGCTCTAGCCGATTACTTTCTTACTTGTAATCAGGAACTTAATGGAGAAAAATCATAGGTGTGTTTAAATATACAGAAATGTTATCAAAGGTGTGAAAACGTTTTCGTAATTTTGATATAAAAATATATGAAGATTATCTCTTTAAATTGCTCATTTCATGTTCCCTCTCAACCTAGATTCCTAGATATTTCAAAGAAAGGTAATGACCTTCAATCAATCAATCAGGATTTATAAAGCATGGCTATTCACCCGATAGGTTTTCCAGACGCTTGTACGTTGAGAAGCTTATTTGAACAGCCAGATCATGAGGGCCATTCGGAATGCCAGAAATGAGGTGATGGTCCTGAGTTGTGTCTGGAGGCTGTTCCAGGTCTTTGCTGCAATGTGGGAGAAGAATCATCCTCCACTTCTGCCTCAGTAGATGCAGGGAGTATTGGCTAGTGAAACAGAGATGAAGCATAGTCTTCTCAACGGTTGATGGAAGTTCAAGTGGTGGTTTATGTAGGCAGGTTCTTGGTTGTGAAGAGCCTTGTGTGCGTGGGTCAACAGCTTGAGTTGGCATCTCTTCTGTACAGGGAGCCGGTGGACCTGCCTGAGGTGGGGTGTGATGTGGGTTCGACTGGGAAGGCTGAGGATGAGTCTGGCTATGGCGCTCTGATCGACTGAAGTCTCTTTAGGCGGCGTTTGGCGATTTCTACGTAGAGGGTGTTGCTGTAGTTCAGTCAGCTGGTGATGAAGGTCTGTGTCATGGTGCATCTCATGTGTAGGGATAGCCACTTGAAGATATTATGTAGCATGCACAGAGCGAGAAAGCAGGTGGAGGAGACGGCAATGATCTGTGATTTCATCATGGTGAGCTTGTTGTCATTGATGATTGTGAGGTTTCTGGCATGGTCGAAGGGAGTGGGTGCGGGTCCTAGGTCTGATGGCCACCAGGAGTTGTTTCATGTGTTCCTGTAGTTTCCAAAGATCAGTACTTCTGTCTTGTCTGTGTTCAGCTGCAGACAGTTGTTTCTCATCCATTCTGCAACATTTGTCATGCATCTGTGGAAACTGGTTCTGGTGGTGGTGGGGTCGTCGGTGAGTGAGAGGATACGTTGGGTGTAGTGTGCGTAGGAAATTATGTTGAGACCGTGGAATCTGACGATATTAGCCAGCGGAATCATATACGTTTTGAAGAGTGTGGGGCTGAGAGATGAGACCTGGGGGACACTGCAGGTAATCTCAATGGGTTCAGTGGAGAAAGGTGGGAGGTGGATTCTCTGGGTTCTTCTAGTGAAGAAGGAGGTGATCCATCTGATTGTGTTCCCTTGGATGCCGATGTGGTGGACTCTTCCAATTGACGTGTGGTGGATATGGTGTCAAAGGCTGCTGAGAGGTCAAGGGGAATCAAAGCTGATGTTTCTCCTTGGTCAAGGAGGGTTCGGATGTCACCAGTGGCTGCAATCTGGGTGGTTTTGGTGCTGTGATTGCTGCAGAAGCTGGATTGGGAGGCGTTAGTTAGCTGGATCTACTCCATGTGTATCATGAGTTGATTGTTGATGATATTTTCCATTACTCTTGCTGGTAATGGGAGCAGGGAAATTGGCCAGTTGTTTTTTAGTCGGCATGTGTTTCCTGGCATATGGAAATGTTGCAGTGGTGATAGAGATGCTGAATAGTTTTGTTAGTTCCTCAACGATCCTTTGGTTTCGGAGGTTGAAGATGTGCTGCGGGCATGGGTCTGTGGGAGCTCCTAAGTGGATGGATTTTATGGTGGAGGTGTTGTCCTGGATGGAGAGGATGTTCCAGGTGGTCAATGTATGGTTCGTTTTAGTTATGGTGGTGATGTATTTGTTGAGGAAGTCTGTAGGTGTGGGATGGGGGTATATGGTTTTGATCTTGTCATGGATAAAATGGGTGAGGTTGTTGCACAGCTCCTGTGAGGATGTGATGTTGTTTACGCTGGCAGCCAGGTGTGAGAATTTCTTAACAATGTTAAAAAGTTCCTCGGTGTTGCTGGCGCGGGTTTCAATGTTTAAGGCAAGGGCTGTCTTCTTTGTTGCCCTTAGCAGGTGGTGTTAGAGGTTGAGGGAGGTCTTGAAGGCTGCACTGTTGGAGATGTCCTTCCGGATGCGCCATCTTCTCTCCAACTGCTTGCTGTCTTGTTACTCTGCTCTGAGTTCATGGGTGTACCAGCTGGCCTTTTTGGAGGATTTTCTATGGATTTTGCTCTGGACGGGGGTGATGCTGTCTGCCCAATTGGTTATCTATGTGTGGAAGTGTATCACTCCCTGTTCGAGGTAGGTGGCGGTAGCAGGGTTTGGAGGTTTGGAGGGCGTTCGCCCAGCTGGTCTCTGAAATTTTGATCCACCTCCAGCGTGGGTGTTGGTCATCTTGGGGGTGGCGGTGTGGGGTCAGAGATGCTCAAGTGGACGTTGGAGTGATCGGTCCATGTGACATGGCTGCATTTGATGTAGTTGCTGGAGGTGAACATTGGGTCCAGCGTGTACCTTGCGGAGTGTGTAGGGTTATGGATGATCTGTGTCAATCCGAGGCTGCTCATACTGTTGGGGAGGCAAGTGCTATTTTTGTCGTTGGGGTTGTCGAAGTGGAAATGTCAGTCACAGAGGAAGATGTAGACCTTGGAGTCTAAGGATGTGGGTGCATAGAAGTCAGGGATGTTGTTGCAGAAGCTGGAGCGCAGTCCTGGGGGTCAGTATGCAAGGGCGCTTCTGATGGTTGTCTTGCTGTCTGTGTGGAGCTTGAAGTTGAGATGTTTCATGAGAGGGTGATATTGTCTGTGGTGGTGGTGGTACTCTGTATGGTGCCTTTGTGGATGAAGGCTGTTCTCCTCCCAGCTTGTTGGTGCAGTACTGGTGAGTGATTTGATATCCGCTGGGGATCGCTGCAATAATGTCTGGGGCAGATGTGAAGTTGCGCCAGGTCTCAGTGAGGGAGACAATGTCGGGTGCGGGGTGGCAATGAGGTCCCATATTTCAGTGGAAAGCTTGTAAAGTGAAGAGAAGGGAGCATGCGAGGTGACGTTTTTGATCAGGTGGTGTCTATGCTGTGTTCAGGGTGGGGCTGGTCGGTGGGCTGATGTGTGCAGTGGCAGCTGAAGTGTCAGTGGGTGCAGGTAAAAGGGCCTACTGTGGAGTGTGGTCAGGCCGGTGGCAGTGTTTGTTGCAGAGTCCGGGGTTGAGGATGTAGAGCTCGGCAATGGTGTATCTTCAGGGGGCAGGAGGGCAAGGGGTTGTGGCACCTGGCGCAGTCCAGGCTCAGACGTGCTTCCCTTTGGTGCATCAACGGTGCGTCTGCTGCACGGTCAATCGGTGGCAGGCATTCTGTAGGTCCTGTAGTGGGTGGTGCTTCTGTTAGGGAAGAGTGATGAGTGGGAAACCCTGGTCAGGAAAACCCCAGCAGGAAAACTCGAGCCGCTGCGGTGTCACAAGATTAGTCTAGAACAAGAAGGAACTGGAGGTCAGAGGCAAGTGGCAAGCTAGGTGTCCAGGTGCCTTAAAAGTGGCCAACAGTGTTCCTCATGGCAGGGGGGGTCAGACATGTAATTATTCCTTATCAGCTAAGGAAATTAGTCAATTTTGGAAATGATGAAGAGAATGAACCTTCTGAATGCGATGGCTAACAAATTTATTTAAACTTCCATTTCAATGCTGTTTGGGGGGTCAATTTCACAAAACAATTTGCTAATAAATGGATCTTTACTTCAATTCTTAAGTTGTATGCCTACTTTTAATTCCAAATTCATAAATGTTCACATTTTACATATACCAGCAAACACATTTGGTCCCAATCACTAACCAAAAAAACAGCCCAGTAGCAGCTACTGAATAACCAAAGAAAAAGTGAGGCATGAAAAGAACCTAAGTAAATATCAGCTGTAAAACCCACCTGCAGCATCATCCAGGAGAACACCACAGAATAGATTGCTGCACTAAAACCTTAAAGGGACCATGACCTAAAGAGCAAGGAATCGACCATTGCTGAAGGCAGGCACCAGCAGACAGGTATGAAAGTACCCAGTGCTGCAGCAAGCAACTTTCTGGGCAACAGAAGGCCCCAGGTGTCATATCAGCAACAACTACAGACATTAGGATACCCATCTCATAAAAATCAAGCATTGGCATAGCCAACAGGTCTCACCTTTGGGACCTATTAGCTTTGAAAATAGCTTTTTGCAGAACCGTAGAGCACTAGGGGAGGGAATGAGCTGTTGACGGGCATGAGAAGCAGCAGAATAATATGTATGGGAAAACAGGCATCTATTAACACTGAACAACAAAGGAAGAAAAGGGAGTGATTTCTCGCAGCAGGACAGGCCTCATATTACTGCAGAAGTAAAGGCCAGAGACCAGGCACCCAGCCAACAGTAGGCCAGACAAGAAGATACATCTGCGAATAAGGATCTGGAGGCCCTAGGATGAGAGAGACAAATGCACACAAGAGCTTAAAAGTAATTCAGTGTCGTATGTTATTAAAAATATTATCTTCCAAGTTCTATTGGTTTATTACAGGGAGTGTGGCCTGCATCAAAGCAAATATTTCTACTAAGGCATTAATGAAGGTTCTAGGCAGCATTATCATGGTACATCACAAGATAAAAACCGACAACCAAGTTATCTTGCAGGCACAAAGGAAATAAAATTGACTCATGGGTGTCACCTTCAACACAGTTCTTTATTCTGTTAAAACATGTTCGCAGGGAGCCACTGTGGATTAGGAACAATACGTTTCTGATCAGCAAGTAAATAAACATAATACAAAGATGTGTTTGGCCTATTGTACTTGTTAGTTATGTAATGCCAGTACATAGATTGGGCAGGCACATCAATAAGCGCCAGTGCGGCACAAGACCAGCCCATGTGCCAGTAAGTATACTATTATTATTATCAAACTAAATTTATAAGGCACACAGCTACCCGGAGGTTTCCCGGCGCCCAGGACAAATTGCAAACAGAGAAGACAGCATTTACTGGTTGAATAGCCAGGTTTTAAGGCCTTTACAGAAGCTTTTGTGGCTGATTTCATGGCGGAGTGAAGAGGGTAGTGAGTTCCACAACATTGGGGCCAGATAGGAGAAGGAGCGTCCGCCCATGCATGATGGTCTAAATCTGGGAACCAGGAAATTGGCTTGGGATGAGGAACGGAGTAGACGAGTAGGAAGATATATCTGGGCTAGGGAGCATAGACAATGGGGTGCTTTGCCTAGTTTAAACTTATGTATTTAGCATAAGGCCTTATATTTAGTCCTGTGCTCAATCCTAAGCCAGTGAAGGTCACGAAGAGTGCCTGTCATGGAGGATGTTTTGGGTACATGACAAAGTAACCTGGCCGCGGAATTCTGTACCACCTGCAGCTTGCGTACTAACTCCCTATTCGCTCCTAGATATAGGATGTTGCCATAGTCCAGCCTCAACATGATTTAGGCCTGGATAACCTTTCTTTGAGTGGATTCAGGCAGCATCCATAATATCTTACGGAGCCATTTAAGAATAGTGAAGCAGATAGATGTGGTCTTAGCTACTTGCTGTTTCCTAGACAACTGATCATCAATCACTATGTCCAAATTACTTACAGTTTGCACCAGTTTAGGAAGTTCACCCATTTCTGGCGGCCAGTGGTGCCGGCTCCAGAGATCTTTATCTTTCCCTATGACTAAGACCTCCGTCTTTCCCCCATTTAGCTTTAACCAGTTAGTGTGCATCCAGCTGGCGATTTTATACATCCCTACCTGTAAGGATGAAACTCTGGAGTTTTCATTGGCGGATAATGAAAAGAGAAGCTTGGTGTCATCCGCATAAGAAAAGATCAACAGCCTAGCCTCTTCCGCGATGTTAGCTAAAGTGCTGACGTAGAGATTGAATAACATGGGGCTTATGAGCTTTAACGCTGTGGCGAGCAGGTCTTGACTACCAGTTAGTGCTTCTTTTGTGAGCAAAAAAACTGGAAGGCGCACTTATCATTACTTCACATGTTCGAAGAGTTTGGATCATACCACGTTAAAAGCTGCAAGATTCTGTAAACTAACAAGGTAGTCTCTAGGTGCTAGCAATAAACACGATGTTGTGTAATAAACAGAGGGCACCAGAGGGTCTCTGAAGCTCCCAGATAAAGCCAACTCAAGTGCGTGAGTTTTCCACCTGCTTTGTCAAGCAACTCCCAGCACAGAGGGAAAGGTGGAGACTCCCACTGAGAGGCACATAAGAAGCTCAGAGAAGTCCACGAATTGAGCTAAAGCGACTCTACTCAGCCGTGAGTGGCCCATGCACATGGAGGAGAACCCCTGCACACGGGTTCCAGTACTCGGATGGCCGCTGAAGCCAACAAGCTAGTTCTGCTGCTGAACTCTAATCGGAGAATTAAAAAAAGGGGGATGGTGGGTCGGTAAGAGCATAAGCAACACAAGCAATAGCGGCTCCTGGAGGGAGTGCCTTGGTGCTGTGAGGCAGGTAGGGGGTAGTAAACCACGGAATACGGCTGAACGAAGGTAAGTACATAAATAAATAAACAAAACAAATTACATTGTGCACGCTGCATCGTCATTTGGCCATTTACCTCCGTTCGGCCGTATTCCGTGCTGTACTACCCCCCACCCTGCCCCGCCCTGCCTCACCGCCCGGCGGCACCGCCTCCAAGAGCTGCTACTGAACACAAGGAAGGGTGGGCGGATGAATGTGAAAGCAACATGAGGTTGGGTGGGGGATGGATACGAAAGTAACAAGGAGAGGGCAGGGGGGACGTGAAAGCAACGTGGAGGGCGTGGAAAGATGGTAGGCAATGGGGACAAGCTGTGAAATCCTCTGACTGAGCAAGGCCATCATGCAGCACAAAGCACATTAAAGCGCCACCAACAAGTATGTTATGCTATGTTATGTTTAATTGATTAGTATAGGGGACTAATCATTCAAGAGAGTATCCAGCCACTTGGGCAGGTGTGTGGTCCCCAAGGTGCTCATACAAAGAGCCAGGTCTTCAGCTTCTTGTGGAACTCAAGAAGGAAGGAGGAGGCTCTGATGTGGTATGGGAGTTTGTTCCATATCTTGAGTGCAAAGTAGGAGAATGAGCTACCCCCAGTTTTGCTTTTGCAGATGGAGAAAATGTGTGCAGGTGACAGTGAGGCAGAGTGTCGGTGTCTGATGGGTTGGTTAAAGTGTATGTGACTATTCAGGTATTCTGGTCCTGTGTTGTGCAGGGCTTTGTATGTGTGCATGAGAAGGTTGAAATGGCTGCACTTGTGAATGGGGAGCCAGTGACTCTTCCTGAGGTGCAGTGTGATGAAGGTGCTGAGTGGGAGGTTGAGTATGAGTTTTGCAGCACTGTCCTGGATGGTATGGAGTTGTTAAGAGATTTTGGCGTAGAGAGTGTTGCCGTAGTCCAGCCTGCTGGTGATGAGTGCTTCCGTGACAGTCTGTCTGGTGTTCTGAGGCAACCATTTGAAGATATTTCCAGACATGGATAGGATTTGGAAGCAGGAGGTGCACACTGCGTTGACTTGAGCCATCATGTTCAGCCTGTTGTCTACGATGATCCTTAGATTTCTTGAGTGGTCTGTGGGTGTTGGTCCTAGCTCTGACAGCCACCAAGTGGAGTCCCTGGGGAGGCCATGTTGCTCCAGACATGTACTTCCATCTTGCCAGAGTTGAACTGCAGGCAGAAGGTTTGCATCCAGTCTGCTACCATGGTCATGCAGTTGGTTCTGGTGGTGGTTGTTTTCTCTGTCAAGCAGAGGATGAGATGGGTGTCGTAGGCGTAGAGGATGACGGTGATGTCTTGTAATGGTGAGAGGTATCATGTGTATATATTGAAAAGGGTGGGGTGGAGAGATGATCTCCATGGGATTTTACATATCAATGTCTTGGCCTATGATGTGAAGGGTGGCAGCCTGATTCTTTTGGTTTTTCCCGTGAGGAAGGAACTGATCCATTTGAGAGCAGATCCTTTTATGTCAATCTCGTGGAGTCTTCTGATGAGTGTGTTCTGAGAGGCAGTGTTGAAGGTCACAGAGAGGTTGAGCAGGATGAGGGCCACTATTTCTTCTTGAGGGTTGTCCATTCAGTCAGGTGGCCGACTTAGTTGGTGGTGGGTAGGTTAGCAACAAGATCTCTGGGCTTGGTTTGGCATGCGAAGTTGCTGTAGATGCTGTGGAAGAAGTTGGATAGGTTGTCGCAGAGTTACTGGGAGGCAGCAATGTTGGTAACAATGGCTGAGGGTGAGGTGAAATTCTTAACGATCGACAAGATCTCCTTGCCGCTGTTGGAGTTTCCTTCAATGCAATCTACTGGTGGTTTTTTCTTGGGGTCTTTTATTTGCTGTTGATAGTGTCTCAGTGCAGTCTTGTAGGTGGTTCTGTTGGTGGTGTCGTGGCTGGCTCTGTATTTTGTTTCTAGCTATTTGTAGTGTTGTTTTGTGTCTCTCATTTCTTCTGTGTACCAGCTGGCCTGCTTGTATGATCTACTATGCTTGTTGGATTTGATGGGAGAGAGGGAGTCTGCACAGCTCTTGATCCAGTTGTTGATGTCCTTGTTTCTCTTGCCTGTGGGGCTAGGTGTTTGATCTGTGCCGAGGGTGCTGAGCCAGTCCTCTTCTATGATTTTGCACCAGCTGCAGGTTGGAATGCTGAACCTGGTAGGGTGTTGACTTGAGGTATGCTGATTTGGAAATGGATGATGGAGTGGTTGGTCCATATGAGCAGTGTGGGGGAGTTGTATTTGATGCTGTCACTTGTGGTGAAGATGGAAATCCAGTCAGCGGCGACTCCTCCATTAGGGAAAAGGAGCAGTGCAAACTCAAGCATAAAAATAAAATGATAATATAGCAATTTAATTATTTAATTTGTTGCCCTGCAGACAGCCAAAGAGTCGACTGAGCTGAGTAGGGGAGAAGGAGCCATCCTGATGTAAATCAGCATCTGCAGCAGGGGGAGGATGAGTGGTGGGCACTGTACCACTGCATGTCGGCTTGGACGTCTGCCTTAGGATGGCCAAAACAACATGCGCAGCTAGGGGCATATTTACTTCTGAAACACAGGGCCTCACCATATTTACAAGAATACAGTGCAACCTTGCATTTCCCCCTGTGCTGGCACTAATTTAGCTACCAAACGCTGGCCCCCTTGCACCATAGTGCACAGGTGCCTGAGTTGAGGGGAATGATTGTTTATGTGCAGGAAGGTGTCCCTTCCTGCACATAAACATTCTAGTGTCGTTTTAAAACTTCTATGTTTGCTGCTTAATGCAGTACACATATAAGTTGCAAAAAGTCATTTTTTTTCAATGATTGTTTATGTGAGGAAGGGACATCTTTGTGCACAAAAACAATCAATGGCGTGTTGCTGTTTCTGTGTGCTGTACAATGCAACACACATGGAAACAGCAAAAACGAGGAGAAATTAAACATTTCTCCTCATTGCGCCAGGATAAGACAAGGTTTTCCCAGCACACATCTTGTTTGTAGTTGCAGGTGCGGGGCTGCACGGCACACTCTGGAAATAGGCTATGACCCCCCACCCCCACCCCACAGTCAGGAATTAGACAAACATCAGAGGAGCTCGAAATTACTTTTGATATTTCCCACACTAGAGCATTTCTTTATTTATCCGTTATAAAATATTAATATTAATTTCCTTTACCTGTTTGTGGCATGTGACTGAGTACAGTTTTGTAACTCCATTCCAAACTCCGACCTCCAAAGTTCACAAGTGCCCTGCTAAATGGGTGAAAAGCTCTAAAAGTCCAGGCTTATTCTCTGCATTCTGGGAATCGTAATCTGTATTTTATCGTGGGATCAACAAAACAACAAATCCCTGACTACAAAGAAATAACTGTAGTAGGTGAGCTGCTGATGCATGGATTTGGATAAAACTCTCTATCTGCGTCTTTACATTCATACCCTTGCCTCCAACCCCATCCTATTTGTTACTGCTACCAGCCCTCTTACTCTGTGGGTCCAGCATCTGTCTAGGCCATTCCCGGTGCTTGCTTCCAACCCTCCGTGATCCAGTTTGTTCAGAACTCCCTCTTCCTACTTCCTCTGAGACCTCTCCTTCTACAACCCCACTACACCTTGTCTCTGCTGCAACCCACCTACTATTCCCTGGTCTGAGCTAAAATTGCCACATTTTTCAGAGAAAAATAATGGCTCTTTGTTCATGATTTTAACTTCTGAAAGGGGCAGGATCTGGTGTTAGTAGAATCGTTTTAAAAGCCTCTGTATTACTTTCTTTTATCATTCATATTCTCTCTTTGTTTTTAAAATTATTCAGAACTCATGTAGCCAGCTTTAAAACAACTTCGAAGTGATTTGTATCTGTTGCTTTAGGTTTATATTTTGTCTGGAGAAACATACGGCACTTGCTGACTTTCTGAGTTTATTTTTTATTATTATTTTTTTTTACCTGCCATGCAATGATAATAGAGTCCTGGCCAGTAAAAAAAAACATGGCTAAATGTCAAGCAAGTCCAGCTTCCTTTCCTGATCTCTGGTGCCAGCACCCCTTCACTGTCTCTGATCAGGCGTGTAATGTCCATCGTGCACCACCCACCTTCAGAGAGACCTGCACCGTCCACCTCCAGTAAACTACAATGGTCAACAATTTGCTCCTTAGCCTCATCTTCCGATGCCTCCTGCCTCTATCCTTAATGGCAGGTAAGGATAATTTGGGAAACTTTCAGAGATACTTTTTGGCTTTTCAATAGTATACGGGTGCTGTGTGTAGGAGGTTGTGACACCTTCAACTGGACCAACTGAAAAGTAAAACGTTGGTAGAGTAGAGAATCTTTCTTCAGATCCTTCTGTTGCACCTTTGTGCACTGTACTATCATTTTACTTCTGCTGTCCTGCCTTTGTGATTGCGATAGCTAGTGTACTCTATGCTTTTTGTACTTCTACTGTTCGATCTTTGTTTTTCCAAACCTAGAGTACTATACTCTATTTGTACTTCGGCTGTCACAGATTTGCCTTCCCACAGCTACTATACCATACTGTCTTTGTTCTTCTGGCAGACCTTTTAGTTTCTTAAACTGCAGTAACAAACCATCTTTGTATTCAGAAAGCTAGAGCACTGCCACTGTATCATAATTGTACTTCTTTGGGTGAACCTTTGTCTTTCTGATGATAGTGTACTATACCATTTTTGCATATGCCAAACTTTTGCATTTCCCAAGCCAGTCTACTATACGATCTTTGTACTTCTTCCGAATGTTAGTATACTGTAATATCCCTCTAACATCTTTGAGCTTTTCTGTCAGACGTTTGCATTTCTGAAGCTAGTGTACTATACCATCTTTATTCTCCTTCAGTTCAGTCTTTGGCTTTCCACAGCTATTGGGATGGGCATTTGTTGTACTTCTGTCAGATCTTTGAGTTTTCAAACCTAGTGCACTACATGATATTTCTATTTCTTCTGTTACACTTTGGTTGTTCTGAAAACTAGTGCACCATATTTCCCAGCCCTACTACTCTGCTCCCTTACCACATGGCACTCACCCCGAACGTTTATGACCCACCTCTTTCAAATGTCACCAGCTTCCACTGGGTCCAGTGAGTGTCCTGCAGTGTGTATTAGTTCTGGGATGAGCTGGGTGAGTCCAAAGGTACTCAAGCTTTCAAGAAGTGCTGTGGAGCAGGGGTAATTTGGGTCTTCCAGGTGAAAGTAGAGATCACCAAGACAAATCTAGGCTCTCAAGTCAATGGTGAGCGGAGAGATGAAGTTGGTGATGAGGTTGGTAAAGGTGGCTTGTGGTCCAGGTGGTCAGCAGGCAAGTGTTCCATTCAGGGTGAAGTTTTCTGTGATTTGCAGTTTGATGTGCTGGTGTTCCATGAACGGAGTGGTGTTCTCTGTGGATTTTGGGCATTTTATGGATTTCTTGTCGATGATAGCGAGTTCTCCTTCTGACTTGTGACGGCGGAACTGTTGAGCATTCTTCTAGCCTGCTGGGATTGCTGTGGTGATGTCGAGATCCGACAAGGGGTTCAGCCATGTCTCTGTGATAAAGCGGATGTCGGTGTGTCATTAGTCAGTAGGTCCCATATTTCGGTTGTGTGTTTGCTGAGTGATCGTATGTTGAGAAGCATGAATGCGAATGGACGTTGACATGTGTGTTTGCTGTGATGTGTGGTGTAGGGTGGGGTGAAGGCATCATTGGTGCTTGTGTGGGGTGTGTGTTGGGAGGTGGTGTTGAGGGCATTGTTAGTATTTGCATGGAGTGTGTGTGGCTGCTGCAGAACCAGCAGTAGGTGCAGATGAAAGATCCTATCGTGGGGTGAGGCACGGCACAGCAGCAGTTGGAGGAACAGCGTCAAAGGTCTAGCAACCCATTCTACTTGATGTGTACCTTCATGTATATTACCATGCTATTGAAAACTGAATAACCATAAATTAAAAAAATTTAAAATATAAAATAAAAGGTCTAACAACCCAAGTAATGCTGCAAATTATTGCTGTTTAGTGAGTGGACTACGGGTCCTAGTGCTGAACGTGGTCATGGCGTGGAAGGGCGCAGACAAGCTTGCAAAGGTGCACCAGCAGCATGCCTGCTGTGAACATCCGTTGCACGTATGTCTTACAGCTGCCATTAATTAGGACATGGGAGGGGGCAGGAGTGCAGGGTACTGTGATGTAAATTTTTTGGCTAATGGGTGAAATAAAGTCCTCATGCTTGGCTTCTTCTTTTAAAGATGATTTTGGCGGGAAAACCAGTAATGTCACTTCTTGTTCAGATGTATGATGAGAAATTTAGTGATGTTTAGTGATGTCACTTCCTGAGTTGGTAGATGATAGGAAATCCAATGAAGTCACTTCCTGTGCTGATGATTGATGGGGAATGAAGTCCTCTTGCTTGGCTTCTTTTTTGATGACATGCCTTCACAGCAACCCTGCTACAGGGAAGTGGGAAATATCAGCTCCTCGTGGCCATTTTTTGCAGAGCAGCAGTAATTAACACCACATAGAGACAGGCAGCAGCTTTCCCAGGGAAACCTAACCCTGAAAAGCTTGCCTTTCCCAAAACCCTTGTTATGTTTGTCAGCAGAAAAAAGCAATGACTATGGGTTAAAAGGGGATGGAGTCAAATCCCAGAGTGGCAGGCCACGAAGAGAAACTATGAACAAGAAAATGTTTTGTACATTAAGCCAAGGGCTTTGTGGGCGTGCTGGAAATGCCACTTCCTCAATTAATAAGTAATTACATCAGGAAGAGGAGGCGTGGCAATAACAGCATAAGATTTCTATACTGGCAGTATACTTGGTAACATGATCTGTACCTTCACTGGAAATGACTCCAGCATCTTATGGGACTACTTATGCTCCTCAGCCTGGCATGACCATGGAAGTGACTTGTTACTGGGGCCAAGCGGTTGGACCATAATACGCCACACCAGTGCATCGACATGTACACTGGCTCCCACTGCCAGCCAGCATCTAGTAGAAACTGACATGCCGAGCAATTAAAGCTCTTCTTCTGCAGACACCTTACTATCTAACTGAAAATCTACAAATTTTGGAGGAATTCAAGATGTAGACCTCATGGATACACAAGGATGTTAATTAGGAGTAGCCTGCTGGTATCTGCTACCCTTGGCTTTGCCTTTGGTCTAGAGGTGATGTGTTGGTATATTCAAAGATGCATTTAAACCAGTTGTGTAAACTAGAAACACTATGCCTTACAGTCTCCCTGAACACACCAAACTATGTGAAGGGACTCCTTCTGTTAAAAAAAATAAGGAGATCTATCAAATGCTTGGAGGTTTACCTTACGCCCAATTATCAGCAGTTGTTTGCGGTGAGCAACTTACCTATACTTGAATCTATCCTGAAAGATGTGCTGTAGCGGCACAATAAGCATCTACATTTCGTGGGTTGCACCATGTCAGTAAAGATGACTTCCCTTCCATGGATTTTCTT
Organism: Triturus cristatus; assembly: GCF_964204655.1. Classification (NCBI taxonomy): domain Eukaryota; kingdom Metazoa; phylum Chordata; class Amphibia; order Caudata; family Salamandridae; genus Triturus; species Triturus cristatus. The sequence goes on along the minus strand of NC_140584.1, from coordinate 70,650,123 downwards.
CCTCTTCTAGGCATTAACATTGCATATATCTCACAGCACGCTAGAAGGCTCCAAATGCAATGCATAAGCTTCATCGAGGGAGGAAGAGATTGAAACTAAGTCTCTAGCAAAGCTTCCTCCTTGAAAATGCAGTAGGCCTTGGAGCCATGGACTTGGTATCTTATTGCAAGGTGGCCCAGTTGAAATACTAACGGGAATGGTCGAAATGCCAGTGGTTTTTCTAGGACATGCAGGTTGGTTATAGTGGGAACTTTGATGGATAAAGAGGAGGGATAGAGTAGGTACGGCGGTATCCTCTGAAATCATGGGTACAACCCCGAGATTGTGAGATGCAAAAGGTACAAGGTAGGGCTCTCTTCACCGCACTCTTAGGAATTCATGTTTGCAGCCTGGCATTAAACTGGAAGTATTCCAGCAATGAGAGAGCAGTCAATGCATTAAATTAGGAGGTTTCTTTGCTAAATGATGGTTACATCTTTTGAGAAAATTAAATAAATTATTGGGCATAGGAGAAAGAAAGGTTCTACAATAAACACCTGCGACATTGGGCCTTGCGCCAATCTGTTAAGATAGTGGTCTCAAGAGACATGACTGGTTTTGAAGAACTCTTAGAAAGTACGTACACTGATAAACACTTGACAGAAAAACTGTACTAAGAGTTAAGGGCAGTAAAACACACCTAAGAATGGAATAAGGCATCACACAGAATGGGTCAATGTCTTGTATTTTGTGTCCAAAGGAGCAAATAGAGGGTGTAGAGTCAAGCTTGGAGCTATTTCACAGGCGACACTTCTCTCCAATCAGGCTGCATGCTTTTAGTATTGCTAGACCTGACTTCTGACAGATGGATTGTGAGGAGAGACGTTTGATACCTCATACTGTGTAGCAGTTTCCCCCAATCAGAAATCTCTGTCAGGTGATCCTAGATGAAAGAGACCAAATAACAGGCATTAGGATCCACTCTTAGCTCCTAGTATACCATTTGGATGGTTACCCAGAATAAACTGGGGATGTGACAAAGATATCAGGATATTGTTACCAATAACACTCATGAGAAAAGGGGGGAAAGAAGATCAGCTGATGATCAGATGATGATGGTATAAGTGCACCACAGAATATGTGTCTATTTGGAATATAAATGTCTCTTATAATATTGCACGCAAAAGGAAATGATTTGGTAAACTTGGGAGCCCACTATTCGTATTCTTCTCAAGGGACACTAGATGGTTCACTTGCCCATGAACAATGAAAGTTGAGACAATGTGAGATGGAGATGGTTAGTAAAATTAGATCTTTTTAGAGAATAGCTTAAGTGCTTTCCTTGACACATATGCTAAACTATACACTCAGGAAAGAAGCATTGTAGGTTGGAATTACTGGGGAGGTGGGGAGAGGCCAGGAGCGGTTTTATTTTTGTTCTCCGCTTTCTTTGTTGTACTAAAACACAGCAGAAAAATATTGAACCATAAAATTACACTGTCCTGTGAAGAATGCAAATTATGACAGAATTCAGAAAACAGCGTTTATACAAAGACTAATATCCATGTAGTACAGAGCTGTGTTCTATTTAATGTATGCCTTTATGGTCTGGCTTGCAAGCGCAGCTTTCACCAGACAATTATGTGAGGATCACTAGCGAGGGGATTTGGCTCCGCCCACATGTTAGGAGCCAGGAGTACATGTTTTGATTGGGCAGAAGTTGCGCTTCCACAAAAAAGTGGTGGCCATCCACAGATCTGTGATCATTTTGTTCATTTATAAAGCTGCCTAAGCTTGCACATTCAGGAACACACACAATACTAAATTGTCCTAGGTAATTAGATAATTTACAGGCAAGCAAGAATAAAAAGGGGAAGAAAAAGAAAGAAAGAAAGAAAGAAAGAAAGAAAGAAAGAAAGAAAGAAAGAAAGAAAGAAAGAAAGAAAGAAAGAAAGAAAGAAAGAAAGAAAGAAAGAAGGAAGGAAAGAAGGAAAAAAGGAAACAAAGAGGAAATGGAAAGAAAGATGGGAAAAAAGGAAAGAAAGATGAAAGAACGAGGAGCACAGATAGAAAGGAAGAGGAAAAGAAAGACAAAAGGGCATAAAGAAGGAATGATAGAGACAGACAGGGTTGTAAAAATAGAGCACCCTCATGAGTTAATATTCAGAGTTCACGTGAGCTGCTGGCAAGGTGTGAAAAGAAGCAGTCAGTTAAACAAAGGACTTCAAAAGGAATTTACAACAACTTTACAGCATTGACAAGAGACAGGAAGTAATAAAACTGCAATGTGTCCTGTCCTCTCATCTGATAGAAAGGGTGCTGCTATCACATCCGACTCTACGAACAAAAGCAACACTAAAGTAACAATAAAATAAAAACAAAAAACAGGTACTGAAGGGAACTACTTTATTTGTGGATGTGCTCTTTGTGATAGGGCTAAATGGAGTCACTCAAAATGAAGTTAGCCAGTGGCTGAAGTAAGCTGACCCATTGCACAATACTGTATTTTCAGTGGGCAGCAGCAAAATGCGAATGGCACAAGAAAAGATAAATTGATGGAGAGAGGTGGCTGAAAGACCTTAAGTATATTATAAATATAATTTTAGTAAAATCAAAAGGGCTTGACTAATGCCAGACCTAACAAATATTGGCAAAGTCCATAAGTCTGGTGTTGGCCACCAGCCTTCTTGCAATTCTTGCTTTTGTTTGTCATGGTTCATGTAAAACTTTAATGTTTAGTTAAATGCCGGGCCGTCATCAATCAACAAAAAAAAAAAATTATTACTGCATGCAAAAAGGTTTTGTTGGTCTCAAAAAACACACACATTGTCATTGCACTCACTGGCACTAAAAGAAACTGCTTTGTGTTTGGATGTTTTAATTGTGAAATCGTGGTATGCCGTAACTCATAGTGAAGGCAGCTAATGCCTGAAGTGGGCTGATACATTGCTCCTTAATGCACACTGGAGTGGGCGGAATAAAAATGAGAATGACACAAACCATAGACTAATCATTTAAGTCTGGCTAAAACCCTTATAAGTGACTATGTTATGCACACAATTTTAGTAAATGGAAAAGGGTTGACTAACACAGACCTAAAAAAGTAAATCAGTGTGGCATTGACTGAAAGCCTCTTGCCTTTGAGTAACAAAGAAAGGAAGAAAGAATTAAAGAAAGAAGGCAAGAAAGAAAGAAAAGGGGAAAAATGAAAGAGAAAGAAAGAAACAAACAAAGAATGATTGAATGAATGAAAAAAGGAAGAAAAAGAAAGAAGGTATGATGGAATGAAAGAAAGAAGGAAGGAAGGTGAGAAAGAGGGTAGGGGAAATATAATACTGAAAGAAGGCAAGAAAGAAAGGAGAGAAAAAGAATGAAGGAAAGGGAACAAAAGAAAAAAAGAGATGTAAAGAAAAAAGAGAAAGAAAGAAAGAAAGAAAGAAAGAAAGAAAGAAAGAAAGAAAGAAAGAAAGAAAGAAAGAAAGAAAGAAAGAAAGAAAGAAAGAAAGAAGTTAAAAGAGGATGACTTCATATAGAACAGTTTCAAATGACACAATCTGAGGCAACATTACACAACATGTGCCTTATAATCATGAATACGCTGCCCCCAGGGCAGCCGAGAGCTCGTGCTGCCCTGGTGGCAGCCCATTCAGGTCAAAAAACGAATGTCTGCTTTTACAGCTGCAGCATCAAGACAGGGTGCCCCCTATAAGTTACTTTCAAGTCTAGGAAAAAGGGGGAGACAAAAATAGCACATCTATACGAAAAACTCCTTTTGTGTTGGCTGACAACAGCTCTACTGGGCTATCCACAATAACAGCATGACAGACTTACAATGTCTATATCTTTTATATTTTTTTTAATTATTCAACATCATTTTTTCATCATTTATATCAACATAGAAAAAATAGATAACATTTTGAAAGATAATTTTTTGGGGAATTTACACACTTTTTTTGATAAAAGAGAAAACATTTTTTTTTTAAAAATATTCAACAATTACATCTATTGCACAAGGTCAATATGTATATTATTCTTTTTCATAGACAGAAATGTTTATATCATTTCATTCAATTATGCATCCCCTGATTATTAACCACACTACCAAACTGACTGAAACGCCAACAACCATTCCCATTCTCTCATCAAACCATACTATACCCAACCAAGATCTTATACACTACAAGATTCACAATGGAAACAAATGCCAAAAGCCAGGACCTGGATGTTTGATACTCAACCCACAACATCGTCACGGAGATTGCTGTGCATTTGTCTATGTTGATATAAATGATGAAAAAATTATTTTGAATGATTAAAAAATATATAAAATGTATAGACATTTTAAGTCTGTCATGCTGTTATTGTGGATAGCTCAGTAGAGCTGTTGACAGCCTACACAAAAGGAATATAGGTCTAGTGGGAGTTTTGTGTATAGATGTGCTTTTACAGCTGCTTCATGTTTTCACAGTGCAGGCGACAACCTGCCTGCACTTTCAATGGGGATTAGAGATCCCCTTGCAGGCGGGTGCCTCTAATTATCAATAATGTACAGCTTTGATAGGTTTTTTCTAGGCACATTGTGAAAAAGTGTCAGTTTTTAGTGGGAAAATGCAATATTGTCCATGTTGCATTTTTAGCCATTTCCTGCGGCGAACACTAGTCCTACCCACACACATGAGGTACCAGTTATATCAGGAGACTAGACGAAATGCTGGGTGGGTGGAAGTTTGTGGATTCCCACAGATTCTATAACTGTCTATCACAGAAATATGAGGAAAATGTGTTTTTTTAGAAGAAAATTGAGGTTGCAAGACATTCTGCGTAAAAAAAGTTGGAGAAAGCCACTTAATTCAGTGCAACCTATATTTCCCTCAGGGTCTAGTTTAAAAAAATGTACAGGCTTGCTTTGATTTCCTGGATACTCACTGATCTAGGACCAAAAATCAAAAGCGAGAAACATTGCAAAAAGAAGTTTAGTTTTCATTGGGAAAATGTGATGTGTCCATGTTGCTTTTTGTGATAGCAAAACAGGACGTATCTCTGAAACCATAAATAAAACGTTACTTAGGCCACAGTAGTCCTTTTTATTAACTCTGAGCTTCATTCATTAGAATTTCTTTTTTTTCTGCAAAGGTTCTTTTCACATGGTAAATTTAAACATACACCTATAAGTTTTATACACAATTTCAAAAAAGCTGTGTCAGAAAAGCAGCATTTACCTGACATACATACATTTAGTCACTGACCACAAATTTTCTACAAACATGGATACGACATCAAACGATACTGTACAAATAGTTCAATTTTTCACCATAACAATGTTTCCATTAGAACTTATTGTCCTACTGACTTTTGTTTAGTATCGGGACCTTTTATGTGTGTCTCCTCAATACAATCTATTTCAAGGGTCCTAATGAGGTCAGAGTCTTATTTTAAAACTCTATTCCTGAGCTTGTGCAATCAAGCTAGGAAAATCTTTTATTTGATGTATTGTTCTCCTTAGTTACTCTTGGCCTCGTGTGGGTAAAAACCAACGTGTTTCGACCTTCCTTGGGGTACCAGAACAATGTGTTGTAAGAAGATCTTCATCAGGACAGGGCAGTGTTCAAGCAGGACGTATGTTACCAGATAAGATATTCTTGGTGTGCCAAAAGTAGCGAGGGTGCAGTTGTTTATAATCACCCAGGCTCGTCAGTTCTGTCTGTTTTTTGAAGATCTTGATTCCTTCAGAAGTTGGACTTTCCTGTTCTTCCTTCTCAATGGATGCGTGTGTCATTTCTTCGGCACTCCCGTGTGGGCTCCTCGGGTTTCCGCTCCTCGTTCCTCCGGACGTTTGTTGCTTTTTGTGCCATTTACAGTCGCTGGCACTAGGCCTACTTTCACAAAGGAGGTAACATTTTTATTGGGACACTTGGGAGAATGCTGTTCATATTGTTTATTTAGACAATCTTGAATTTTGCAAGGGATTCTGGGTAAACAAAGTTGAAGGGAGCCATGCAAGTCAGTCAGCCCATACTTAATTTCCCTAAGTGTCTAGTTTTAAAAAAATGACAGGTTTCATAGGTTTCCCTAGATGCCGGATGAGCTAGGCCCCAAAATTCACAGCTAGGCACATAGCAAGATGGGTATCAGTTTTCTGTGGAAAAATGTAGTGTGTCTATGTTGCATTTTGGGCCGTTCCCTGTGGTGGGCACTAGGCCTACCCACAAGTGAGGTATCATTTTTATCGGGAGACACAGGATATGCTGGTTTGAGTGAAGGTTTGTGGCTCTCCTCAGATTCCAGAACTTTCATCACAGAAATGTGAGGAAAATGTGTTTTTTAGACATATTTTGAGGCTTACAAGGGATTCTGGGTAACTGAACCTAGTGAGGAGCCACTCCAGTCAGCCCATGCTGGATTCCCTAGCCTGTCTAGTTAAAACAAATATACATAATTGCCAAGTTTCCATAGGTGCTGGCTGAGCTAGGGCCCAAAATCTACAGCTAGGCGCATTGCAAATTAAGGGCCAGCTTTCACTGGAAAAATGTGATGTGTCCACGTTGCATTTTGGGCCGTTTTCTGTGGCAGGCACTAGTCCTACCCACACAAATGAGGTACCAATTTTATTGGGAGACTGGGAGGAATTTTGGGTGGAAGGACATTTGTGGCTGCCTGCAGATTCCAGAACTTTCCATCACAGAAATGTGAGGAAAATGTTTTTTTAGTCAAATTATTTAGGTTTGCAAGTAACAGAGTAACATAAGATGTGAGAGCCACACCAGTCAGACATCCTGGAATCCCTTGGGTGTCTAGTCCTCAAAAATGTACAAGATTGCTAGGCTTCCCTAGGTGCCAACAGAGCTAGGGCCCAACATATGCAGCTTGGCAGATTGCAAAAAATGGGTGGGTTTTCACTGGACAAATGTTATGTGTCCATGTTGCGTTTTGGGCAATTTGCTGTCGCAGGCATTATGTCTACCCACCCAAGTGAGGTGCCATTTTTATGGGAGACTTGGAGGAATTTTGGGTGGACAGAAGTTTGTAGCTGCCCACAGATTCCAGAACTTTCCATCACAGAAATGTTAGGAAAATGTACTTTTTAAGACTGATCTTTTAGGTTTGCAGGGGATTCTGGGTAACAGAACAGAATAAGAGCTACATAAGTCACCCCATCTTGAATTCCCCTGGGTGTCTAGTCTACAACTCTGCTGGGTTTCACTTTGTGCTGGCTGAGCTAGGGCCCAAAATCCATAGCTAGGCAAATTGTAAAATAGGGTCAGTTGTCTGTGGAAAAATGTTATGTGTCCACGTTGTGTTTTGGGCCATTTCCTGCCATGGTCACTAAGCCTAGCCACACAAATGAGATCCCATTTTTATTGGATACTTGGGAAAATGCTGGGTGGAAAGACGTGTGCAGCTCCCCAAAGACTCCGCCACTTTCAATTACAGTAAAGTGAGAATAATGTGTTGTTTAGGCACATTTGAGGTTTGCAAGAGATTCTGGGTAAAAGAAGCATGGAAAGAGCCACAGCATGTGCTTTTTAGACACATTTTTAGGTGTAGAAAACAAAGAGTGGGCCACTCAAGTCAGTCCATCCTGGATTCCCCTAGGTGTCTAGTTTAAAAACATTTACATGCTTGCTAGGCTTCTCTAGATGTTGGTTGGGCTAGAGCCTAAAAACCACAGCTAAGCACATTGCAAAAAAATGGTCAGTTTTAAATGGGAAAATGTGAGTTGTCCATGCTGCGTTTTGGTCCACTTACTGTTGTAAGCACTGGGCCTACCCGCACACGTGAGGTACCATTTATATTAGGGGACTTGGGGGAATGCTGGGTGAGTGGAAATTTGTGGCTCTCCTGAGATTCCAGAACTTTCCCTTTTTAAAAAAAAATATTTGTATTGCGATTTTAGACCTACAAATAAAAACACCAACACCCCGCCACTCCCAGCCCCACCCCACATGCTGAATCTCCCAGCAGAATGAGCAACACAACTCTGTTAAAACCACCTATGCAAATGCAAGGAAGCTAATTCTAAAATATCAATTAATTATATCAACTGTTCGTACAGTCTCGATGAATACCCCCACTTACCAATTAAAGTGACAAGTGGCAGATTAAAAAACAACAATTCATCAAGTTAAAAGATAATTCTATCCCATCATCTGACCCACTTACTAATTGAAGTGCCTAGCAGCTAATACACAAAAACCAGAAACAATTTCCATTAATTAGATGCTTGTCCAACACACTTATCAATTGTTCACAGATTTTCTGTTCCTTTTTCTGTGCCCGATAACCTCTTCTAGCATAAACAGCCTTTTCTAGATTATTCAACAAGAGTAACCGAGCCAGCCATTGGCTGAAAAGTTGGGGGGTTAGAATCAAGTCAAGCTGAGGCGATACATAGTCTTAAAATAGCCATAGAGACACACAGCAGAGCTCGACCCTCCTCTATTACCTCTCCTTCTTGTTTCCCCAGTAAGATCAGAGTGGGGGTTAAGATTACTTTCTGGTTGAGTGTATCTCTAAAAAAAACGAGTGAGTTTATTTTTCAGAGTGAAAAGGGCACCGCACATGGCAAACACATGAAAAATATCTTCTCCATGTAGCACACATTGAGGGCAGCAGGTTTCTTTACCTTGCCCTATTTAGCAATCCTACATGTTGTACAGTATTAACAACAAAAAAGTCTTATAAAGCGGAGCTTGTAGGCTTGAGGACATTAAAACAGACTGTGCTAATGACAAAGCTCCGTAAAATACCCCTTCTGTTATGCCTAATTAATTTTGCCATTTTAATGAATATTTTGGTAAACCGTCTGTCATTAAATTATTCAAGAGATTATAAATTGTACCTATTCGGCATTTATTTTGACCCATCAGTCTATCGATAAGTTCAATTTCTAAAAAACCAGCAGGTCCCCCTGTTACATTGGAGGAAATCTCTTATTTGGAGGTATTTAAAAAAATCCTTTTAATTAATATCAAACTCTGTCTTAAGTTCATTGAATGAAAATCCCATTTAACTCAGGTTGTCATGTATTGATCCGTGAAGATCTCTGGTAAGTGCCTATTATTCCTAAGCGGTGTATAAGAATTCAATCTGCCTATACCCATCAAACTACGAATCTGGCCCCCCTTTCTTTTGGGAGCAAAAGAAATGCCAATGATCTTCTAGGTCTTGAGTAAGCCCATAAAAACAGAGAGAATATTCCGTCAAGTTTCTTTAGCCATTGGTTATAAAACTCTAAGGAAATAGCTCTAAATTGATACAGGATTTTGGGAAGAAATTCATCTTCACTATATTACATCTACCCACCAGGGAAAGATGTAGATTATTTAAGCTACAAAGCACTTTTTTAGTTTTCCTCATCAGAGGTACTAGATTTTCTTTGAAGATTTCATCCCTAATAGCTGTAATATGAACGCCCAGATACACAGCATTTTTAATCACTCAAATGTCCACCAAAAGTATTTTATCACTGATAACAACTTGCGTCTTCTCCTTATTTAATGAGCATCCAGAAATATCCCCAAAAATGTAAGCTTCTTCCTCAACCATGCTAGGGCAAATATCTGGGTACGAGGTAACCCGTGCAATATCATTGTCGTAAGCCAACATCTTGGTATCGTGTCCCTGCATGTAAACTGGGTGAATGGCCTTCTTATTTTCCAGTCTCCTAATAAACAGGTCTATATACAACGCAAATAAGTGCCAAATCCCCCTTGAAATTCTAAATTGTTCCGTCATTTCCTCATTTACGTATACACTGGCAGCAGGCTTGAAATACAGGGCCTTTACTGCTTGAATAAAGCCCATTCTCTGCTCTGTAGCCCAGAGATAGTGCCAGGAAACTGTATCAAAGGCTTTTTCAGCATCATGCAGAATCAAAGCTATAGGGTCTCCTGTTACTCGTGCTGTATCAAAGAGAGAAATAACTCTTCTGTTGTGATCTTTTGTCACTCTACCGGTAATAAACCCATGTTGCCAATTAGAAACAATCCTATGCATAACTTGAGACAGGCGCGTGGCTGAATATATTTTCGAGTCTCCATTAATTAAAGTGATTGGATGATGAGAGCCTAGCTCTTGTAATGGTTTGTTTTTCTTTGTAAATACTATAATTTTAGCCAAAGACCATGATCCAACTAAAAGAGTTGTAATATATTCCTTAAGTTGTCCCAAGAATACTCTATAGAACTCAGTAGAGATACTAGGTAAACTAGTCACAGCGAGGAGGATCTCTTCCCACAATGGTGGCCCCTGCTCGTCCCTGAACAATTGGTTCAGAGAGACTGAATTCAAGTTCCCGTTAATATCTTCCTTTACCACGATAGCTTCCCCCTTAATGCTTTCTATGTACAATACTTTATAATATTTTTAAAAGGAGGCCTTAATTGCAGCTGGATCTGAAACCAAACCATGCATTGGATCTTTGACTGATCGTACTTCGTTATGCATGTTTTCCAGTCTCACTCTCATCGCTAATGATGTCCGATTTGTTCACTGCACTCGTAACCTTTTTCTCTCCAAACTGATAGTTTGTCTGCTGCTTTTTTAGCGAATATTTTAGCTGTCGCTGCCCTAGCCAGTGCCACCTCCAATTGGGCCTCCTGCACCATAATCAACTGCTCAGGGATCAGTTTTTCCATATGCTTACGATACCCTTTGTTGTTTTACAAAGCCCTTTCAAAACTCCAGTAAGCCAACTGTTTTTTAAACCCATCTCCATGGATCTCTAGTACTAAAGGGTTATTGTCTGACAGAAATGTGTAGTAACACTCAATTCTGTCATCCTGTATTAAAACATATGACACAAACAAATAACCTAGTAGGGCAAGAAATGTTGGCGCTGAATAGTATGTGAACCCATGTTCACTAGATCTTTTACTGTACCATATATTGGTCAGCCCGTGATCCTGGCATAGGCTTTTCAGTGATTGAAACACTTTTGGTTTCCTTCCGGTAAAATGTTTGATTTCCTTCCATAGACCAGGTACCGGGTAGATTTATATTCATATTCCCTCACAGTATAATTGGCAGGCTCCTTGCTGGACCAGAAACAAGCATTCTGAGACCAGTTTCAGGGCATTTCTGTGGAAATATGTGATGTGTCAATGTTGCAATTGGGGGTGTTTCCTTTCATGGGCACTAAACCTACCCACAAAAGTGAGGTACCATCTTTATTGGGACACTTGGAGGAATGCTGGGTGGAAGGGATTTTGTGGCCTCCCACAGATTCCAGAACATTTCATCACAGAAATTTGAGGTTTGTAAGGAATTCTAGGTAAACAAAAATGTCAGAGAGAGACATGCAAGTCAGCCCATCCTGCATTTCCCTACATAGCTACTTTTCAAAAATGTACACGTTTGGTAGCTTTCCCTAGATGCTGGCTGAGCTAGGGCCAAAAATTCACAGCTAGGCACAGAGCAAGAAAAGGTTTCAGTTTTCACTGGAAGAATATGATGTGTCTGTGTTTTGGACCGTTTCCTGCTGCGGGCACTAGGCCTACCCACACAAGTGAGGTATCATTTTTATTGGGAGGCTTTGGGGAACGTTGAGTGTGTGGAAGGTTGTGGTTCCCATCATATTTCAGAACTTTCCATTGCAGAAATGTGAGAAAATGTGTTTTTTAAACATATTTTGAGATTTGCAAGGGTTTCTGGGTAACAGAACTTGGTGAGAGACACACAAGTTGCCACATTCTGGATTTCCCTGGGGATGTAGTTTTCAAAACTATACATGTTTGTTAGGTTTCCATAGGTGCTGGCTAAGCAAAGGACCAAAATCCTCAGCTAAGCACATTACAAAGAAAGGGTCAGTTGCCAGTGGAAAAAGTGATGTGTCCCTGTTGGTTTGTGGCTGTTTCCTGTCATGGGCACTAGGATTAGGCACACAATTCTGGTACAATTTTTATCGGAGATTTGGGGAAATGGGTGTAAGGGAGATTGTGGCTGCCTGCAGATTCCAGAACTTTCCATCGAAAAATATGAGGAAAATTTGTTTTTTTCGGTGTAGAAAACATGGAGAGGGCCACTCAAGTAAGCTCATCCTGGATTTTCTTAGGTGTTTAGTCCTCAAAAAAGCACAGATTTGCTAAGCTTTCCCAGATGCTGGTTGAGCTAGGGCCTAAAATCCATAGCTAAGTACATTGCAAAAAATGGGGTCAGTTTTAAATGGGAAATTGTGATGTGTCCATGTTGCGTTTTGGGTTGTTTCCTTTTGCATGTACTAGGCCTACCCACACAAGTGAGGTGCCATTTTTATTGTGGCTTTCCTCAGATTCCAGAACTTCCCATCCCAGAAATGTGAGGAAAATGTCTTTTCTCAGACACATTTTGAGGTTTGAAAGGGATTCTGGGTATTAAAACCTGGAGAGAGCCACGCACGTCAGCCCATCCTGGATTTCCCTGTGTGTCTACTTTCCAGAAATGTATAGGTTTGTTAGTTTACCTTAATGCTGGTGAGCTAGGGCCCACAATTCACAAGTCACAGCTAGGCACATTGTACAAAAAGGGTCTGTTTTCAGTGGAAAGATTTGATGTGTCCACAATGCGTTTTGGGCCGTTTCCTGTCACGCACACCAGTCTTGTACGCATAAGTGAGGAACCATTTTTATCAGGAGTATTGGGGAAATGTTGGGTGGAGGGACATTTGTGGCCCCCTGCAGATTCAAGAACTTTCCATCGCAGAAATGTGAGGAAAATGTGTTTATTAGACAACTTTTGAGGATTTCAAGGGATTCTGGGTAAAAAAAACTTTTGAGAGCCACTCATATCAGCACATCCTGGATTCCCCTGGGTGAATAGTTTTCAAAAATGTACAGGTTTGCTAGGCTTCCCTAGGATCTGGCTAAGCTAGTAAGAGAGCAAATATTTCATCCAACACATTTCATGACCAAAGAAATTGACAACTTTTTTGCAAATGATTACAAATGTGTGTTAAGCTTCACAATATTGAAAATGACATACAATTATAATTCAGATACTGCATCATGAAAGTATGCAGAAGAAAAGAGTGTTTGATATATATATTGTTTTTAGTTATTATAGATGTGACTAATAATCATGAAATGTTTTCCATTCATTTGGATGTGATGGAAAATGTAGTATATTTCATGAGTTTTTTTAAATACTTTTTTTATTACAACACCATCACTTAAATAAATACATATATAAATACTTGAGGAAATTGATCCACTAATAAAAAGATACAAAGATACATTGGAATGGAAATTCATATATCAAAATAAAAAAATACAATTGATATCATACCATATACAAAGATAACAAGCAATTCATACTTAATCTCGACCTGTCTCGCCGTATTTTTTCCAATAAAAGATCAGAGCCCAAATATCTTTTCCTAGTTTATTTTCACAATACTGGCACCTCTCGCATATCTGTTAATTCCGGCTCCAGCCGACAAGCCCTCCCTCTTTACCCTTAATCTCTTAAATTTCCTCATGTACCAGTGTTTTTCCCATTTTATACCAATCCGTGTGGCCCACCTCCCCATGACCCATCCCCACTTTGCCCACTCTAAAAGACACTCTTACCCCACCACCCCTCCACCCATCGACCAAAACCTTGTGGTCTGAGTGATGAAATCTGTGCTTAAGACCTCCCCCGCTGCTTGTACACCACTATGATACCTTCATTATGAAAGGATAGTGATGCACTCGTTAGATTTCCAGTTCCCAGTTCCATTGTTGGAGCTCAGGGAAGGCCCCTTTCATAAAGTTCAACAGATACGCCCAAATATCATTCCCTTTGGCTCCTTCTTCAATGCCTAGAATTCTCAAGTTGTTCTTACACTGCCTGTTTTCACGGTCTTCTAATTTCCATTGAATATCAGTGATTTGTGCGTCTGGTGCTTCTGACTGGTTTTGGACTCTAGAAACATCGATTTCCAATGTGGCTCACCGTTCTTCTGTAGCCGTTATTTTCTCACGCTTATTTCTTCGCATGCTTTGGCCACTTTTCTGACTATGCCGTGGTGTTTTTTCATGGCAACCCGTTTTTTTTCCCATCCACTCGAGTCTCTTCTTGGTGTTGTTTAATAAACCATAAATACATTTTAGAGAGGGCTCCTTGACTTGCACCATCCTAGACTCGCTATTAGTATACTCCTGCCCCAGCGAATCCAGATACATTTTCTGCACGGCCGAATAGTTCCACTTTAGGGTAGCGCTTGAGCCTTGTTTATTTAATTCTTCTGGAGCACATCATGACTGTGGGGTATCTTTGCTCCTTCTAGATTGCCTTTTCCTTCTTACCACAGTTCTTGGGCCATCATGCTGGCTGCCAGGGCTGGAGCTAAAGGTCTGGAAAATGCTCCCAGTATCTGGGTCTGTAGAACTGATGTCTGATCCATCTGTTAGAGAGAAAAACTTGTCTCCTAACCACTGTTCTCTCAAACGTGCGCGCGTGCGCTGGCGCGCACCTATATTACCTGGAGCGCGCACGTAAAATACAAAGCGCGCACAGGCAACTGAGGACCGACGCTTTTAAAATGCGTGTGGCCCGAAAACAGTCATCTTGAGTGCCTTTGTTAAAGTAATCATGTTAATCGCTGCGCCCGCCATGCGCTGCAATTAACATGATTACTTTAACAAAGGCACTCAACTGCCCTGCAGCTGTGCCCTATCAACAAATGAAAGGCAACAAGTCTACAAGCATGACGTGTGCATCACACACGTCGTGCTTGTAGACGCTGCCTTTCATTTGTTAATAGAGAAGTGCTGGTTATTGCTAGGGATATCATTGGTGCCTTCCTGACCTGCCAGTGTCTTCGCGTGTAGCCAGGCATTGGTGCCTTCCTGACCTGCAATGCTGTGCTCTAACAAAATTCCTTTTCCGACACAGATTATGAGCCTAACTCTGCAGCAGGAAGACTGCGTAAAACATTCCTAGACACCTATTCAGTGAAAGGTACTTAGGCCAGCAATAGCAGTTTAAGCAGCATATAAAGTAAAATGACAAAGACATGATTTAACGCACTCAGGCCTTTTATTCTCTGCTACCATCCCAACCTATTTTCTCTTTTGTTCCTCAGACGCAACCACAACAGAGTTCACTCTGTCTAACATATCTGTGCAACAGCTTGATCCGAAAAGTTGAATACTGAGTTTCCTACCTGCTTGCAAGAAAAATCTCCCATCTGTAGTGACTAATTACGTTTTCTGCACTTTGTGGGGATGATAGAGTTAAAACACGAATTCCTGCTTTTATTGATGACCTGGCTACACGCGAAGACACTGGCAGGTCAGGAAGGCACCAATGATATCCCTAGCAATAACCAGCACTTCTCTATTAACAAATGAAAGGCAGCGTCTACAAGCACACGTCATGCTTGTAGACTTGTTGCCTTTCATTTGTTGATAGGGCACAGCTGCAGGGCAGTTGAGTGCCTTTGTTAAAGTAATCAAGTTAATTGCAGCGCATGGCGGGCGCAGCAATTAACATGATTACTTTAACAAAGGTACTCAAGCTGACCGTTTTCGCGCCACACGCATTTTAAAAGCATCGGTGCGATGGTCCTCAGTTGCCTGAGTGCGCTTTGTATTTTACGTGCACGCTCCAGGAGATATAGGTGCGCACCAGCGCACGCGCGCACATTTGAGGGAACAGTGGTCCTGGAACACAGCCAGGAAGGAAGTGAGGTCGGTCAGAAGCGCCGTGGTGGACTCAGGACTGAGTTGTGCTATCCGCGGCATAAACTTTGAGAGAGTGCGCAGTGCTGCCTTCACATTACCCGGCCTTGGACCCCGGACTGCAGCATCATAAATCAACACTGACTCTCTCTCAGCATCATGGCCGCGCATGAGAGGCCTGTTATGTGCTCAGCTGAGGGGAGAGCTGCCTGCAGCGGTGCTGGGCCAGTGTGCGGCGTCGACAGACTGGACACGTCTTCATTGCATGATATTTCCTCACGAGAAGTGTCACTCATAGTCGTTGAAATGTCACTCATAATTTCACTGAAATTATGAAAATGTCACACATGGCAATCTGAAACCTTGGCAGCTATGCACATAGTTAAATTGTTAGCATTTCATGTGTTCTGGCCATTTAGTTGAACCAAATTTTTTTTTATTGCAATTGACTACCTGGTTATTTAACCTTTACCGTGGGTGAGTCTCACTTCTGGGGTCTGACACATGGTAAATTCATGGTAAGTGGAGTGAGCGTGTTTACTGCCAGTGTCTGCCCTTGTTAGTGTGAGAGACAGTCGTGCAAGATCTCAAATTGGTAAAACTCATACAGTGAGTTTGAATGTACAGGGCTTCGACATAATACATCCACATCTTATGGCGCTACATGAATAGTTTTATTTCTCATACTCTGCTCCTCATCAGATTCCAAGCCTTTGTACCCCCCCAACCAACTGGGGAAAGTAATTTACCCTGCTACCCAGCCAAGGGAAACAAAGACCCCTCCACACAAAATGGTTGCTCTGAATTGCATTTTTTTATTGACAGTATTAATAATGAACAGTGCAATGCCTATACATTTTATGAACACATTTCAAAATGTTTATTAATTCCATTGGTTTAAATTATGATACAAGGGTGAATCACAATATAATGCTATTTTATAAACATGGTGAAATAGCGACAAAGCCTGTAGGCCTGCCTTCTACCTAATTACATCCCTTTTAATGTATAGCCTTTACACAGTATTACATGGTTTCTGTTATTAATGTAGTAAAGGTAATAACCTGACCATCCTGCTTTATATATATTAATACTATTATAATGTGATATTATAACTGATGCAAGTGGGGGCGATTGTGATTATGTGGTTCAGTACCCACTGAGGGTGAAATGTGATATGAGAATGTCACCAAAGTTATTTTCATCTACCTGATGTATATATTCGTCAGTTAATAGTTGCGTATGGTTGTGAAATAAGTGTACTTTTCCCTTTTAAAAGAAAAGGCACTAACTGGACATTTTTTTGGAGTATTGTGTTGCGTGCCAGAAAATTGGTATTGTTAGTCCACACCATCTCTTCTAAATAGGCCTTGGACTAATCAAATTTGCTACACTATCCAAGTGCTACAATGGGGTACTTGGCTCCGAGTCAAAAGACAATTGCAGACGTATTACTTGCACAAGACTCTCATCCTTCCCAACTAATAACCCAGTTTCTCATAGTCTCTCTTTGCAGTTTTGACATGTTTCAGCCAATACTGATTTGCAGACCTCCTCTGGACAATCCTGCTAGGACCTATACCAACATTCTTTACTATACACTTGAATATTTCTTGTCTGTGCACAAGCGAGTATATTATATGCGTGTGTGTGTTTATATATATATATATATAGGTGGCTGGGTATATAGGCACACACAACTCACTCAATACAGGTAGAATATATACATAAGTGTCCGTTTCATAAATGTCCATGTATCGTTTGGTGGTCTGGAGGAGGGAGAGCCACCTAGTCTTCCTCTATTGGAAAGAGAATTTTTCAAATTGAATTCAAAAGGATTCTCAGAGCATTCAAAGAATTGACTCGAGGTTGCTATGTCAACAGTTCATGCCCTGCAGACACTAGGGGTGCATGCACACAGGGGGCATAACATGGGCCCCCAGTTATGCGATCTTGTATAGGCTCCCAACATTTCCCCACCCTATGAAAAGAGCTCTAGTTGAGAATCTTTAGTGAAATCTTATCTTCATACCACCGTTGGAGTCTTGTACTTTTACTAAAGCCGAAGTGAGCTTGCTTGTGTAACCAATTCATGTCATGGTGTGTGTATGTAAATTGCAAACGTGCCTTAAAACCCATCATGTGGTGCTTTATGTATGGAAATGCACCGTATTTTCACTTTTTTAAGCAAAACGTTTGGAGTGATTTTTGCACTGATATGTGTCGCTGCACCCACATGCACGGTCTGGTTCTTGGCGCACATAGCATTGGCTGCAGCGCACAGAGACCTAACACTGCCGCACACAGAGGAAACAAATTGGAGGGAACATTGCTCCTAACTTCTGGTTGTCTTCCAGCCCTCTAAAGCCCACTGCCCCTCGTCCAGAGCACAAGTATCGACATTTTCTATATTGCAGCTTGGGTGATCATCAGCACCTGCTAAGATATAGCCCAGTGGGAAAATGGTATGTACATGCTTATCAATGTCCCCCAATCCAGCCCCTAGAACAGGTTGAATCAGATGTTTTCACGATGGCCGCAGCGGAGCCCATTTCCTTTCTACCAGTGTTCCAAAGTAACTTAGAAGGCCCTCTGTTCCAACTTTAAACTCACTGAATTACTGCAGTCAGCCTTTGAGTTATTCCTGCTGCATTCTTTGAATATTGTCACCTAGGGGTCTCCTGCAGTTACCGTAATGGCCAGGAGAAATTCAGTAATGCTTTGTTGCTGTTGCTGCTGCTGCTGTTGGTTACCCTGGGAGTCTTGCTTCTACCCCGGTAGCATGGTGTCATAATTTTCACGTCTCCTGCATTGGCAATTTCTGAGCCTTTTCTGCCTTTCAGGACCAACTTGCTACAACTAGTGGCTATTGCTCCTACTTTTCCAATCTTGTGGTGCTGTGGTTGAATTAGACTCCCATTCACAAGAACCGCTGTAGCATCAGACACCTTTGCTTGCGCAACGCGAGCCGCTTTGGGATGCATCCCAGTGCTAAGTACAATCTCCAAGTGTGAGCCACCCCAGCTGAATATCCCCTCCTCCGAGAGCCAAGACAATCGCTGGGAAGAATCGCCTGTGCAGCAAACCACCAGCACTCTAGCTGCCGATGCCACCTCCAAACTCGTGCCACGGCCCCAGTCCAGGACCAGAATAGCGGGTGAGTCATGTCTATTGTGAGTGCCCCCAATGGTATTTCTGCAGTCCGCAATAGGTTAATTATCTTTACTCTGACAGGCTGTACTCTAAGCAGCAGGGGAGCGGATGAGGCGTCTTCTCACACAGACGCCATCTTGTCACTGAAGTAATTGTTTCCACCATGGATTTTATTTCTAATGGATTTGATTTCCATGTAATGAATACAAAATTAATAAGACTAAAGAAAATATAAATATGAAATAGATTACTTTCAATGTGAAAAGTCCAAAAATATTATTTTGTGTTATAATGTGTGCACCGAACATGACAAAAGAAAAGTAGGTGCCACATGAATATACTTAAATGTGCCTTGGTGAGCCTTATTTAACTTATGTTTTATATATGTATTAGTATACAAACGACAAAGATGAATATGTATTTTCTTATATGTGTAACAATAACACTTACAAGATTTTTATGAGTACCCTGTAGTTACATGCAATAATTATGAACAAGTTGAAATGCTAATTAATGTATTTTGAAGTTAATATGCTAGTTTCCTCTCAACATGTGATTCACAATTTAACATGCCCATTTTTGTATATTATCCATATTTCACGTAGGCTTCAATTTTTACTTTTCTTTTCAGTGGAGTCATAGACTGAAATACTCTGATGCATATGGGAATATTCTGCAAACTAGCAAATTGTATTAAAATCATAACTGTCTCCTTTGACATCCTCTGGACTGAATAGTTGCAACAAATATTGTTACATTCTGTAACAGGTGTATGAGAACAGAACAGAACTTTTTCAATCCTCATGTCACCATCTTAAATGTCCTATTGTTCAATTTATCCTATGCTTACATGACCTAAGGAAACTGCGTAATCAATTTACTTAATTTTCAGGATTTGTATCTTCTTTCCAGCTACATGACCCACATCTCACTTTGACTGACCAATGGAACCGAGCCGTCCGACAAATTTTATGATGCCAGGGGCTATCACCCCGGAAACCTATCAAGTATTACTGGACAAACTTCGGAAGAACAAGGGTCAGCAACTGATATGACAACTATCTTTCATGATAGGGACTTCTGTTTCTGATATCAATTCTGCTGTTAAGACTGAGACTCGTTGCTGTTGACTGGTGTACTGACGCAGATTAAAACTTTTGGCTGAAGGGTTCCTATCAGGCTGTTGTGACTCTTGTCATTATAGCCATGGTCTGAGACAGATTGCTGTCTTGATGAACTAGACTGGCTACTTGGAACTTTGCTGAACTTTCCTGAGAGTTTTTACAAGGCTCACCTGGCTTCCTAATCCTACTGAGACATACGCTGTACGTGTCCAAATCTGCCTCAGAAGAGGTAGATTTCCCTGTTTATCCATCGTATTCACCCTGAATCTCATCCAATTCTTTACTAATTGGGTATTGGGGCTGAATGCTAGCTTATTTGAATGCAAATGTTCTTTCCCTAAATGAAATACTAAACTTAAAATATTTAAATCTGATTCTGTCTCATCATTTTTTGTGGGTAATTCATTTAGTTGTGAGTCATCTTTAGTCATTACGGACGTTTTGCTTGAATTATAATGAAGAGAAGCTGAAGTTACAGTTATCCTGTTCCTGGTCCTCATCGGGTAACTGTCTAACCTCCAAATATCCAACCCCTGTCAGCACAGAACAAAATAAATCGGAGGACCAACTGTATGATTAAGGTACACATGTGTGTGAAATTTATACATGGGCCCAGTAAACGCTACAATAGTTTTTCTGGTAGCGTGTCAGATGGTTTACTGTCTGACAAAGTTAGGACACAGGGGATAAATATGGAGGCCACTATAATTTTACCCAAAAGCCAAAGTTGAGTAAAGATTGACTAAGTGCCAGTCCTCAAGAGAACGACGAGAAGACAAAGCAGTGGTTTGATTATTAATAGGGTTTGCGCGTTGCTTTTGCTTAAAGTGTAATTTGCGAAAATTGACTGTGCAATGTTTTTTTAGTATTTATGCTTGGGTAAAATCTTTCCTGTTGCTGAGTTGAAGTTGTTAATGGGTCCAAAGTGGCCTTAGATCCTAGGATGTACACCTAAGGGTGGTCTTGTGTTGCATACGCTGAGTAAGATTGTCTGCTGTGTTTTGAAGGTGCTGTGCATGAGACGTCATCTGCAGCTTCCACCAGAGAAGGGAACTTTTTAGAGAGTGAGAAGTTACAATCTTTAGGGTTTTTCACTGAGAATAATTGTAAGGATTTAAGTGATATCACGCTGGTTGAGATTTCGCTTGGAATATGTGAACAGATGATATCCTTTGAGTGAGTAAAAATCTATAAATTTCTTTCAGTGGAGCAGACGAGATTATTTGAGAGTTGTTTCTGATACTGCTGCTTTTGTAACATTTTATGTTAACATTTTCATTTCAAATAACGTTTGTTGGAAAAGTGCGGGCTGAATTGTAAAGGAGGGGTAGCTGCTGCAGGGAGTTAAATGACATCATCGAGTGTTGTGCTGTGAATGGTTGGTTAGTGTGAAGCTGCGCAGGGATAGGTTGAAAACGTCATAGAGAGCCACGCTGGTATTGGTTGTTTGGACGAAAACAAGGAAATATTTCCTAGGATGGCTGAGAGAAGCATTTGTAAAAGACAATAGAAATTTTAATCTGGAACAATGAAAATCTTGAAGAATATAAAGACATTAATACAGGGAGATGTGCCTGTGCCCACTAAAAAAGGGGTACCAATAGCACCTGAGGGTACACCTACTTTGTATATGACCCTAGGTTATCATACATGCACATGGTTAGAGAATTGAGTAAAGTATACAGAGAAAGATGGACCTTTAGCTTTCCCACAATATGGAACCTTTAACTTGAGAGTTCCTTGAACATTTGAGGAGACAGTTATATGATAATAATGCACCTTTGAGACCCATGCAGTTTGAAGCTTTTGGAGAATGGGAACATGTTGCCCATCAGACAGAAATACAGAAATATCAGGGAAGGTGCAAAAACACCTTAAATGGGTATGTTGAAGCCAGATGGGATGCCTGACAGAAAGCACGGAAAACAGACATTGCCAGGAGTGGCCTGTGCAGGAAAGAGAGGTGTGGGGAGGTTGAGAGATGATGATGAGGAAAAAAAAACACGTACCTTACACTCACAGCATCGCCAACTCTGCAATACATTTGGATTTGAATACATTTGTGTTCCCTCTCCAATATCCAGGAGCGGCCTATGCAGTTAAATGTGGTGAGTCGGGTTGGGGTCTAGTGGACAGACAAGATGCAGAGAAAGGTGAAGGAGAGAAATGTAAGGAAAAGAAAAAACATCTTTAGGACTCTCAGACATTGGAATTGACTGATGAGAGTGAGAATGAGATAGACAATTAGTTTTTAAATGAGGTATGGTTAAATCTTCCTCCACCATACAATGCAGATCAACTAAGCCTGGGCAGAGTTCGCGGAGTTCCGCAACGCGGTACTCTGCGAAGTGCAAAATTTACTCTGCCGCGCTACCCGAAGCTCTGCAACCGATGGAGTGCATTAGATAAATGTTGCTCGCAATGATTTTCAGTGCCAGATGCTTGTCCACACTGTGCAATCATCACGAACGCCACCATGCACAGCGCAAGCGGGCGCTGCTTCCTTTCTGCCAGTCGAGTAGATTTTTACTGGAGTGGCAGGTTTCTCAATGCGAACAGTTTCTCAACACAACCGGTCAAGAGCATACGCGACCACCCGCAATGAGAAATCTGACCGCCCATGTTGAGAGATCTCACCGGGAGGTTGATTTTCCATGCTCGCAATTGCCAACTTGATGTTGACAATCGCGAACGAGGAAAAATCTCGCTGGGAAGTGGATTTTCCTTGCACACTCTCGCCAACTTGACTTTGACGTGAAGCGAAGTTTTCAGAGCTCCGCGTAACACGGAGTGCGGAAACCTCCGCAAACTCCGCGAGCGGATCGGAGTGGAGTTCACCGCCCAGACTTAGAATCAACCTCAAGTCAGACCAAGTCCTTTTATCAGAAGTTTACCAGATGCACCTTTGATGCCTAAAAATTCAAGTTCACATAATCCTTTCTTAACTGGAATAAAGATACCCAGAGGAGCAGAACCTACTAATCCCATGACACTGAATACTCCTGGTTCTCTTACAGTTCCAGTG
Organism: Triturus cristatus; assembly: GCF_964204655.1. Taxonomy (NCBI): domain Eukaryota; kingdom Metazoa; phylum Chordata; class Amphibia; order Caudata; family Salamandridae; genus Triturus; species Triturus cristatus. The sequence goes on along the minus strand of NC_140584.1, from coordinate 70,627,201 downwards.
ATCATAGGACCTGTAGTTTCCCTCTATCAACCAGATAATGTAGGAGAACAGGTACATTGATTGATCGCCCCCACTGTGATGGGAAGAACAGATACTGTTCCTAGGATATCGAGTATGGAACAAAGGAATCCAACATTGATAATTTCAAAGTCTGACAATTCTCTTCGAGTAAATGGATTAGGATCTAGTGCAGCTACAGTTCATCCGTATCCATTAAATAACTAAATGACACCAATCCCATTACCAGGTTTAGCTGAAAGAAATATGGACACCCCCAGTAGAGGAACTCAAACTATGACGGGAGAACTTTACAAATGGGTACACGAGATTCTGAATCACTTACTACACTTTGTTTGGAGGAAGGAAGTGGAGGGTCGCAAGGAGATATTTCAGAAGGACAAATAGGTGCTGCCCCATGAGAACGTGATGATTGGATTAGAGCGATATTACTATCTAAATTTGATAAAGGTGCAGATGATTAGAGAAAATCAAATGAAAGCTTACTAGATGTAGCCAAACTTAATCCTATAACTGCCCATTGAAAATCCTTCAGTGAGAAGCCATTTAATTACTCTCTGGATTGCTTTTCTGTAACATGCTGTAGTTTGTGTAATTATTATTATAATCTTGAGAAACTATACATGTTTTTATACGTTTATATATAAAACATACATTTATATAACACCCTAAAGTTACATGACACAATTCAAGATGGCTGACAGGTGACTGTGGAAAGGATAAGTTTAAATGACCACGTTGGTAGATAATAAAAAAGTAGTTTTTTCGAAATGCAGATAAGCAGAACTATTTATTATTCTTTTTGCTCACAAGATAAAAAGGCAGAATTTGATTTTCTTTTTGTTCTTTTTGTGTTTTTTATGGCTATTTGTCACACTATGACTTAGATATAAGGCACACACATTTTTCATGTGTTTCTATTGTTGTGCAGAATCTAAAGGTTTAAGCCAAGCAGAATTGGTCCACAGAAGCAAAATGGAGATTTTAAAAGCAGAACTACAATTGCCTCAGAAAGAGTGGAGGGGAGCTCTCCCCTTCCCAGGGATTCAGCATACATTGCCAGCAGACCAGGAGCAACCAAACATTTGTAAGCCGGCCACGGGCCTTCGAACAATCTATGGAGTCAATTGTAGCTGCAATCTCTTCTACAGAGATCGGCTCGCTGAGGACTGATGCTGTGGGGAGGATAGCCAGACCGTGGCGACCTCAGACAGACAGTCTGCCAGGCTGCCACCATCCTCATCATATATAGAGGCATTAAGCTGAGGATAATAGCGCAGCCGCTCCGCCAGGATCTCCCCTCCATCTGTAGATCGTATGCCATCCCCGGAAACAAGTTCCGCGTGTAGTGGCTTCCCTGTTGCAAAGCAGTTTCTCCAGGGTGCGGTCCGTACCAGGGGGCCTGCAACTACTTCCCCAGGAATTGCACCTTGCAGTCCACAAGGTCTCAAAATTCCTCAATTGCCTCAGCACGGGGCGTTTTGTCCACCGACCCTGCCGAGCCGAGCTGCAGAGCCCAACCTCCGAAGTGTAGCATCCACACCCTCCAAAGAGCACTGCATGTTTTGTAGTATACCACCGTCTTTAGTGATCGCCATTCGACGGATGTATGCTCTGAAAACCTCCCAAAGGGTGGCCTTTGTAGCCACCGTGCCCTTGTTCAGATCAAAGTAGTCCGTGATGGCAGTACGGAGATCCCAGAGGAAAACTGAGTCCATAAGGGACTAACTGGGGAAAGCGCCACATCCTTAATGAGCCACTGGGGAGCGGGATGTTCAGAACCACGTAAACTGGAACATGGTCAGATAGTGTGCTGGGTTGGCATGTCACCTCACCCAGCCAAGGGAGACCTGAGAGTTAGAGGAACCAGTAGTCCAAACGTGACCAGGTGCCATGGGGGGGGGGGGGTGGAATAAAAAGTGTAGCCTAGGAGCTGAGTATGTCGGTGGCACCAGGCATCTCTAAGGGAATACGAGGTGCAGGTGTCCTGCAAGATGCGTGAGGCCCGAGGCTTAGCAGACGGGCCGTTGTCGATGAGTCCAGCCCCGATTGAGACATAAGTTGAAGTAGCCCCCAATTATAATGTGGTCCGCATCTGTCCTGTCAAGGAGTGCCATCAGTGCTATGGTGAAAGTTACATGCTTAAACAAACACCATCTGTTCTCACTTTCTATTTATACTTACACTACAACGCTTGCTGATAGCAGCCTGAGACGCTAAAGCTATACAAGAGAATTGTGATGCCAGGGGAGAGTGTACAAGGCATTATTCTATGCAGGTGACATACTAGTGATCATAACAAAACTTGTTGTTTCTATTAGGGGCCTCATAGACCTATTTTCAAACTTCTCAACATTTTCAATGTACAGGATCAATTTAGATAAACGCAAAGCATCCCCCTCATTGAGATGCACCACAGCAGTTACATGAGTATATCACCCCTTCTGATGGTCCAGATCCAATTTACATTATATGAGGACCGAAGTGACATCATGACTAGAAGACATTGTAGAAGGCAATATAAACCTGTATCTAGAAGAGGGGTAAAACAAAACTTGTTAGGATGAACTTGATGCCTCCTCTTACTTGAAAAGTTTCAGCACTCCGACCAACATCTCCTTGTGTTTCCTTTTAATTACTAACATTATCTGCTGCCCCTGCACATTCCTACACAACTAATGTAAAAATCACTCAAGACTTTTATGTAGGGAGGGTGTAGACCACACTTTAAAATGTATGCATTTCAAGTGGCAACCAGAAGCAGTGGCCTTCGGCTGACTCACACAAATTTACAAGCTAGTGTTCCAATTGGCACAAATGAGATACATACTTCTTAACTCCATAGATGTTACCAGATGGGTAGAGCTGAAGAAATCCCTGCTGTGGACTTCTGGTAGTATTAGAATATTTTATACCGGGAAGAGTTAAAGACCAGTAGCATCTCATCCAATGCTATCACTAATGAGATATGTCTGGCATGGAGCACCCACCATATTTGGAGAACAAAATAAGTTACACAAGGACAGGCCCATATGGTGAAATAATGCAATACAACTCTGAGACTTGGAGCAAGGATGGGTGAACCTTTAGACCAGAGGTATTAAAACATATCTGACTTCCTTACTGAGGACAGTTTGAAAAAATATGAAAAGGTGTAAGAGGAGATTGGGTTCCTACACCCACATTTTGGAAACTACCAATCTCTCAACCTCAGTTTCAACAGGCTTTTTGGCCTATACCACTGGATATCCCAAACCCGACTATTCTTAAATATTTATGTAAGCAGGGACCACACAAGGGGGTGGTATCCAGACTATTCAAAAACCTGAAAATTCAACAGTATTCCAACATTCGAAAATGTAGTGGTCAAATAGGTTTCAATGGAACTACTTGAACAATGAATGATCAGCACTCATTGCATTGCATGATAAAACACTCATAGAAGCACATTTGAAACTGAGATAATACAAGGTACAGAATAGATGGCACTAGTTTCCACGGAAGTTGAGTGCCGCTAAAATTGTTCCTTTGGCAGCATTCTAGAGATGTTACACCTCAGAAGGGGACATGGTCCACCTGCTCTGGGAAGGTACCATGTTGAATAACCTTTGGACAGAGAGGTGGAGATGAGGGATAAAGTGAACATGGGAGCCACCTGACAGTGCAGACAGTTCTTCTATGTCACTTTGACCAATACTCCGAGATTGCACAGGAAAGGATTAGCCACTGCAGTGGTCCGCATCCTTAGAATTTAGAGAACAGAACTTTGACCTACCCATAGAATCTTGGTTACAGGAAATGTACAATCGTGTCTCTTACAAACTTGGGATTTATACACTGAATGACCAGTTAGATAAATTCCAGGTTACCTAGGTTAGTTGTACTGGTGATCTATGAGGTCCCATTGTTCTATATTGACTGTGAATATGATGTAAGTTACCCTCTATTGGACATAAAACTGCCCCTAGCCTAAACATGTGTAGTTGCCAGATTGTTGAAGTTTCTGGTCCACCTAGAAAGAAAAAAAGAGAGAGTGTGCCTGCAACCTGTCCCTTTACTAAACATTGTTGGTACAGCCAGGAGAAACAAAAGAAGAGTGATGTTGCCTTGCACCAACTGCACAAAGTGGTGCTGTGGGTCTTCTGCCAATAAAAGCACCTCAATGTGGGCATTAGCTCAAGGCAAGCTGCCATTAAACTACAAGCTGTCCCTAGGCTAAATGTGTATACTTGACGGCTGTTGTAGTTCCTTGTCCACCTAGAGGGAAAAATAGAGTGTGCCGACAATCTAACCTTTTACTGAACATTCTTGGCACAGACAAGAGAAACAAAAAGAGAGTGAGTTTGCCGTGAACCAACTATACAAAGCGGTGCTGTGGGTCTCCTGCCACCAAAAGCACCTCACTGAGGCCATTAGCTCAAGGCAAACTGCCATGAACCTAAAAGCTGTTGGTAGAATAAACATGTGTAGTTGACGGTTGTTGAAGTTCCTGGTCCACCTAGAGGGAAAAAAGAGAGAGTGTGCCTACAATCCGAACCTTACTAAACATTTTTGGTACTGCCAGGAGAAACAGAAGGCAAGTCAGGTTGCCTTGAACCAACTGTACAAAGTGGTGCTGTGGGTCTCCTGCCATGAAAAGCACCTCAATGAGGGCATTAGCTCAAGGCAAGCTGCCATAATCCTACAAGCTGTCCCTAGGCTAAATGTGTGTACTTGACAGTAGTTGAAGTTCCTGGTCCATCTCGGAGGGAAAAAAGAGTTTGTCTATAACCTGACCCAATGCTCCTCTCGTTGAAAGTGTAAGAATTAGATCCGTATTCCTAGAGTGCATACCAAGATGCTTCACAGGAGGCACGCAGATTTGTTATACCTTCTACTCCCTGAATGACATTTCTTTGACAAGGTCCAACAGTCTTGCAAGCATGACGTGATTGTTCATATTCTTCTTCACCTCCATCACATACATCATCAATGTGTTCTCATGAGTACGGTTTCCACCATGTGAAGAAAAATTAATTTTTAAGTACTAATAGTTACACATCCCCAAATCACCCCATCCATTTCTTTCACACTCACCCTCTTATCTTGCAGAGTTGGATACTAAGTAGCACTTTCAAAGGCAACGCATCCCATCAGAAACTCGCATGCAGAACATGGCTGGTATTAGTGAAACCATGTAGTGATAAACCAAGAACAATTAAATCACTACCAAAACGACATAGATCACCCTCCCTCACCCCCACATCAAACGTGACTGACTTGCTACTGGTTTTTATCCACTCACTTGCCAGTCAACACAGTATGCTTCTCTGTATCCCTTTCTCTTGAGTTAGACTGCTATTTCGTATGCAGAGTAGAGCAGTTCTATTCACTTTGCACTGTCTGCAAGGGCCATGCAAGGCAAAGCTCATCGTTCATCCAAGCTAACATCAAAAGATATTCACAGAACAAGACCCTGACTTTTAGACTAACAACCCATCGGACCATCCCCCTTACAACAAGATACAACAAGCATTGGCATAGCCAATAGGTCTCGCTTTTGGGACCTTTTAAGTATTTAGGTATGCAGCACAATATCCTTGGTGTAACAACAACTGTTGCATCACTAAACACTTATAAGGTCCCAAAGGCAAGACCTATTGGCTATGCCAATGCTTGTTCCTATTTGAACTCTTCCTCCCATGCGCTACCCCCCACTCACCCTTCATCTCATGAAAGAACTTAGGCACTACAGCAATAACATCACCTCTGTCTGAAAACGAGCACGTGCAAATCCAAAGGCCTTAACAAATATACCAAAATATAACAGTGTAAAAGGCAATATCATAAAGTGGAAAGCAGTGCTGCAGCAACAGCTAAATATAAAGCAGCGCTAAGTGCTGTTCGGCTAATCAAAGTAAAAAAAAAGAAAAACACACACACAAAATACAGCATATAAAAAAATGATACAATAGTGAAACATTCACCTAATTTTATTGACCCTTAGCACACTGCTAACATACCCTTTCCTCCAAGGCTGTATTCACTGGCTTCAAATCGCAGCTCCCCTTTTCCACCACCCACGTGCTAACAACATTATAAACAAGATTCCCAGGAGAACTACATAATAAAATAGGCAAGCACTCCACTGTTCTTAATGAACATGACACTGCTAAAGAGGAAATGGATGTGTCCAACTTGAAGATTTACCATCAGCTGCATGGGAGGTAAATAAAACAATTCAACCCCGGAGGGGCCTTGCAGTCGTCTGTTGTTGGTAAGGAGGAGAAGCAATGCTGCTGTTAGAGATTACACAAGCATGAGCAATTAGTTCATGGCCTCGGATCTCCATCTAAGCCCCTCTTACTTCCAGTCCTCCCCTCTCCTCTAACTGAAGAAGCTTTCGATGCATAGAAAACGGCCTCCCAATCTTGCTCACTTTTCAAAACACTGCAAGGCTGCAATGAAAATAGCACAGAACCATTGCAGTGTGCATTGTAGAAACACGGAACAAAAGGGAGGAAAGGGTAAATGGTGGGTGCACTAGGAGGGTGACTCAGGAAACGTAGATATAAGCTCAAAAAATGCAAATCCTCTCGTAGACATTTAAGAACAAATAACACTCCTTAGCACACGTATATCAATTTTTGGGGTAACTTAGGTCCGTAATGTGTTCAGTCAGTACAAACATAAATAACGGACAAGAAATAGACTCCCTGATTTATGGGGCTCTCCGGAGGCCTCATGCCTGGTTGTCTCTAAGGCTAAACTGGCTGAACAATTTAGAGATTTTCACCTTCTGCGCCTGTATTCGAACTCTGGTGCGGGTAGGCTGACTGTCCAGTTCCTACAGATTAAAGACAACTACAGGAGTGAGGCATTTTTAGATTTGATTTCCCCGCCGGCTGCTAGGAAGTTGTACTTCCAATTGCGAATAGGCAGTTTACCGCTCAGGTTCTTTACTTCGAGGTGGGATGTTAATATGATTACTGCTTGTCCTGCCTGTGGCTTTAGACTAGAGGATGATAAACATGTCTTCTTTTTCTGCCCAATGTACCATCTGCAGAGAAAACGTTGGGTAATACCCATTTGCAGAAATTTGGGATTTAGAGAATGTGACAAAGCCTTGAGAGTCTTGAAATACGATACTCATCCCCCAATTGTTTTTGCAGTTTCCCGGTTTTTGAATGCCATGTGGATAAAACGCAGGAAATATTGTAATTAATTCTGAAGCCCTAATTTATTTTTGCAAAAATCATGATGTCTTGTACAATTTACTGTATAACTGCAACTTTGATTTAGATGTATTTTAAATAATTGTATGTTTTGTAAAAATCTGTGCAACTTTTATGGCCTTGGCAGCCGAAATAAAGTTTACGATAGTAGATATAAGTGTGCTAAGGAGTGTTATTTGTTCTTAAAGGCTGAGGTTTGTCCTGGGGAGTTAGGTGGTTCTCCCCACCTTTTAGCACCGTCAAATAATTGGTTACATCAAGATATTGTGTGTGAATATTCCACGTGGCGCCAATATACCTAAACTTAATACCACTGTTTGGAGAATTTTCCTCTCGTAGACATGTTGTGGCATAACATCTACAGCTGCTGACTTGAGGACTGGGAAAAGGGTTCGAGCCTTGGTGTAGGCTCTCCCCTGTGCCTTAAAAAACAAGCGTGTGCGCATCACGCTGCAGCAGAAGAGAGAGGCAGAGGGGTGCACCCGCGAGTGGTGCGTGCGTGCTAGAGAGAGCAGTCTGCTCTTTTTCAAAGCACATACTTGTGCTTGTGGCACGCCGCTTCGCACTCCCGCAAGGCGTATGCCGCCACAAGCACGAGTATGTACTTTGAAAAAGAGCTGCACGACGGCTAAATGTCTCCTAAGCAGCCCATGCGCGCTGCATAGGCGAGACCTAAACAAGTAAAATGCTTGTATCAGGCTCACTAAACAAGCCATGTAGCAAGAGGCATAATGTCAGATGCCTATGCAGGATATCAGATATACATGTTATGTCATGTCATGTTATCCCAGAAGGGAATCCTCTTGCTGAAGCAGGAGCTCTTTAGGCCAGGGAAGGGGCTAGGTGAAGAGTCATGTCTTCAGTTTCTTGTGGAATTCAAGAACTGAGGAGGTGGCTCTGATGTGCAGGGGCAGATCATTCCAGGCTCTAGGAGGGAGGAAGAAGGCATGACTGACAGATCTGCTTCAGTATATGGAGGGGTGTGGGTGTGAGTATGAGTGTGGCTGAGTGGAGGTTTCTGATAAGTGTGTGTAAGTTTATGTGGTTGTTGAGGTACATGGGCTGTACACCTATTAGGCACCTTCAAGTGTAAGGATTAACTGAAATAAACAAGACATCAGGTGCATTACTTTGGAGTAGAGTATTTGACTTTTAAGTCTAGTGGGGAGCAGCTTGTCATATCATAAGCACAGAGCAATGCAGAAGTTACACGCTTGGAAGTAATTCCAGTAAAATCAAACAAAACCTGAATGCCTTAGATTTCACTCATCACTCACCACAAACTCACCTCTCTCCCAGACACCAACAACACACTCAGACACACTTACAATGCAATCGATGCACTCACCATGCTCATGTTATGCTTATAGATCCTGAAAACCCATGACCTCCTAAGCATTCCTCACAAACATCTTCATAACACTCCCAGAGAGGAACCCCTTAAAAGGTACATTTCATCCTCCTTTTAATGCCCTGAAGCGCTATTGCAACTCATCCATTTATCCAGTGTAACAAAGGCCCTTGGAACTTTTAGGAAAGCTCATAACTCCCTGTGGACACCAACCCACACAGACTAATATTACAGCACCCCCATGAGAAGCCATTTACTGTTCATCCTCCCCTTCCTGGGAGTCAAGGGTGGAAAGTGAGTCATTGGCGCAGTTTGCAGTGCTATAGTAAGATGAACCCCAAAACACCAGATGAAAGTAACTCCATATATCATGGTTGCAGCTCAGACGTCCCGGCCTTCCCTGGCACTACAAACCTGTCTGAACAGGGTCTGACAGAGGATAGCTATAACCAGAAAGAGTGATTGTAGATAAGACACAGTTCAAATTGACATTCACCCCTGCTTACATTCAACAACACGGACACCGAGAGACACTATTGTACGAGGCCTATTTTTTTCACATATGAACATCATCAGTCACCCATGCACTATACAGACAACCATACCTGCATAGTAGACCCATCCACATCATCAAATATTGATGCATTAATAAGACACCCCACACACTGTTGGCTCCCACACATTCCCTCAGATACCAACACCTGTGATCATACGGCCCATCACTTTACCAGAAAACTATGTAAAATGACATATACTCATGTATGCAATCATAAACCCATTATGAGATGAGACTAGCATACACAATAAGATAGGCATATTAGACATCCATGTTTTGCAGCAGTCAAGCCCTAAGGTAACTATAACTCATGCCTTTGCCATGCACTGCTAATTTCCTCAGCTATTATATAATTTATGACATCTTCTATGACATCATTGATAACATTACTGTAACATTTGCAATAACATTATTGATGAGAAAACTATGCATGGCAAGGGTGCGAGTTATAGTTACCTTAGGGCACAAGTTATAGTAACTTAAAATAACTGTAACTATAACAGCTGAATTTCTATGGTTTTGTGTGCGTAAACTCTGAACCTAAGTATAACGTCCCTGTAACATTTGTTTTTTTAGTGGAAATATATATATATACACCCAGCGACTCCATTGCCCTACCGTGTTTTGGACACTGTGTGAGTGTTATATAACTTAACCCACTCCCTCATTACTTTTGAGACTCCCACAGACTTGCCCATCGTAGTATTGTATTTTTCCTAGCCTCCGCTGCCAGTCTTTTCCCCCGCTTAAGAATAGAAACTTGCACAATCATTCCTAGCATCTGCTTTCGATTATGAGTGTTAGATACCCACACACATTTCACCTCTTTTTATTTTATTTTAGTTTGACCCAGGAGGGTCCACGGTTGCCCGTGTTTTGTGTTTTTTTTTTATTAGCGAGGACTTTTTACTTTACTAGCTCCTTCTTTTGGGGGTTGTTTTTGCATTTTTTATTTTTCTTGCACTGTAACAGAGGTCAGTGGACCACTGCACAGCACAGAACTAGCTTTTTTATGCTGTATTCCTATTCATGCTCAGTGTCTGGCTGCTACTCTGGCTGTGTCAAGAAAGACATCATTGACACTTAAGCACTTGCCAGATAAATATGGCAGCGGAAGAATTAATGTGCAGCTATGCTGCAATTTAGGGATAGGCCTTCCGCTATGCAAGAGGAACGCGTTTGGGGCACTTGCCTCCGTTCATACCCCAGCGGCACCAGCAGAAAACAGAGGGTGAGACAGCGTCAATTAACACATTTGCCGTGCATCTATTTAGGGTCCCAGCCGACTTGTGGTGGCAGCACGAGAATGGGCATACATTTAATTGCTTTATTGATGTACACACTTTGTTATTTACTGTTGTATATTTTGCTTTAGCATGACAATATGAATTAAGCTGATATTAATTACTTATTGCTTTTTGCATGTTTGAAGTCTGTTTTCCAAAATTTCTGGTGACTTCTTCACATATGTCTTCTATGTCTATTCTTTGATCCTTATTTTGCTTTAAAAAACACAGCCACTTGGGGGTTATGGATTGACTTTGACAAAGACTGTCAGGTTGAAACGCGTCAGTCATTAACCTTTTTGTTTCCTGCATCCTGAGTGCGGTTTTTCCTTATGCTCGTGTAACGTGAGGATTTCTGAATATATATATAATTCTATATATTCACTAAAAAAACATAGGTTTCAGGGACGTTATAGTTAGTTGAACATTTGACTCGTATAAAACCAGAGAAATTTGCCTGTTATAGTTAGTTGAGCTAACTATAACTCGCGCACCCGCAATGCACTGCTGATGATGTCACATATTACATCACTGATGACATCACTGACCTATGGTTTTTTCAGTGAATTTCGAAGGTTTTTTAAATGTTAATTTCATATTTTAATGTTTATAATACCTATATTTTTTCTATTATATTTTTAAATATTTTGGAACTCTATTATACTTCTTGTTTTTAACTTTAAAAACCATGTAATGTTTTATATCTTCCCCAAAAAATATGTATATATTTTTTTGGGTGGAGAAAACTACACTCCCATACCGGTAGCGTGACAAGCTCCATCACCACACAAATCCTATCCGCCATATTTCTAAACTCGTAAATGATGCGCATTTCGTATCCGACGAGTTCGTGACACCACATCCCGCATAACATCATATACGCATGAAGGCAATCCAGGTACTACTTTGGTATCCGACGGGTATGCAGTATCTAGCCACGCGTTACGTCATGTACGTATGGGGTCGCGCCTGCTGCGCATTGCGTTTTCGACGAGTACACGCTGCCAAGCCCTGTGTTACATCACAGACGTATAGTATCACGCCGGGTACGCCCTTCCCTTTTTTTTTTGTCTCAAAAGTATATCTAAATAACTTTAAACACTATATGAGACCACGCGAAAATCAAAATTATTTTAAACATTTATATATTTCTAACTGTAATAAACTTATATTATGATAAATATATTTTGTCAAAATCACGTCGGCCTCCTTGCGCACGTGGTGCGCGATTGCCATGTGACCTTAAAAAAAAGCATTTGATTGGTTAATAACATTTCCCATTGTAACAGTTGTATGACCCCACCCATTTTACTTATTGTCTCTACAGCGTTTGATGAGAGACACCTCTTCTGCTTAGAAAGCTTTTTTGAAAAGTGTTTTCCTGTATACACATATCTTATACTACACACAACATGCAACAATCATCTTGATCAATATTCATGCTCTGTACATTAGCCTTCCACGTTTGATTGCCATGCATCTCAAACGTTCCATCAAAAAACAAATATGTGTTACACGATGCCCCTGGTGTGTGTGTGTGTGCACATTATTGTGCTGCCTTTCGGCCTGGGTATTGCTGGCTCTAAGGAGCATCATCAGCCACGGGTAAACACTAAGGGCTGGGTGCAATAGGCTGACGCTCTGTCTCCTCCTCCCTCTCTTATTTTGACTCCCCCTCCCGTTCTCCCTTCCATCCACTCCCCCTCCCTTCCATTCTCACTATGGTCCTTTCATTCGGACTACCTTTCTTTACCTCTTCCCCGTAGCACACATTTTTGTCTTGCAGGTTTCCTACGTTGCTTCCACTAGAGTCCAACCCACGTTTTTTTTATTATACTGTTCTATTAAAGTTACATTTCTATTTATTTCTGTTTTAATAAAGGTTACTTATTTTTTCAAATAAATAACTGAGTGTATAGGTCTTCTTTTTCTGATGACACTTGTCTATTGTTTATTGTGAAAATCATCTGCTTATAGGAGATTTTAAGGACAACATTATTTAATATTAGAGTGCACCTACCAAACATAATCTAACTTACTATTAGACAAATGAAGCCTGGGTAATTGTACAACTGCAAGATTTCTATGAGTGTATCACTTTATAACACCATAAGTACTGCCCGTATGATTACAGAACAAATAGGCACAGCCTAGGACCACCGAGGCTTCAGGGACTGCCGAGGCCCACCCTGCATATTTAAATAAAGACCCGGAGTGTGGCAATCCCCGGACTTCAGTTGGCCTCGAAACCCCCGAACAATTAGTAAACAATACCCGGGAAGGTGGCGCTCCCCTAGGCTGAAAAACGTCTCTGTGCCCTTCCGCGCCTAATTTACATGTGATATTAAGATCCGCAGTCCTACAGAGACCCCGCAATATAATAATTGGATTGGCCACGGAACATTACCCACCCACCAGGGGCCTCATTTAAAAGAATGGGTGTGACCCCGCTTTTTTTTGTTGTTCTTTTCTCTCCATTTTTACCATCTGCATCCCCTCTATTACAGCGATACGAGGATTTCCCCCTCTCGCTTCAAGTAGTCGAACAAGTATTTGCTATCACAGGGTGGAAGCCATGCACCACCCTCTAATAGCAAACACAAATGTCCAGCGAATGCACACCCCGGGACATTGTATGAGCTGCACCTGAGAGATCGCCCTCCCTACTACCATGATGCATTTGTAAGTATAAACGCATACTAACACTACTTACACACATCTAGTACAGCGACCAGAATGTAGTGAAGAAGCAGAGGAAGCACAAAATCTAAAAATATAAATCCTACCAGAAGTCAGATAACATAGTTCAATGAGCCGACGACCCTGGCATGAGTAGAAACAGCTAAACGAACAAAACGGGTCTTCAGCACAACGCAAGCAATTTTGAAATATTGCTGAGTGGTGCCTTCTTTTTGCCTTCTCCCACTCATCGCCAACTTTATGTAGTGAAGAGGCAGGCAGCAATGAATCCAATAAGTAGATTTATTACAAGAAAACATGACACCTGAAACAACCACCAACAGGAGAAGACAGCAAAGCAGCTGTCTAATCCAGCACCGTGTACAAACTCCGTAAGGTTCCCCTCATGACGCCCTACATTCTAACATTACATACTGAGGGCCATATTATCAAGGAACGGCGTTAAAATTATCGCCGCTTTAGCGCCAGGAAACTGCCGCTAAAACGGTGATAATGGGCTTGATAATATGCCGTAGAGAATTCCAATAGAAGCCCATGTTCTGGTGTTAACATGGGCTTCTATTGGAATTCTCTACGGCATATTATCAAGCCCATTATCACCGTTTTAGCGGCAGTTTCCTGAAGCTAAAGCGGCGATAATTTAACACCATTCCTTGATAAGATGCCCCTTAGATTCTAGTAGAATTACATACTAACATGCTTCTATGACTTACAATAGGATACTACACAGAGCACATGACTTTACAGCAATGAGCTCATAGTTTCATCCACGAGTCTTGACACCGGTAGGCGTAAGACTTTTGCTTCCCACTCCCTATGTTGTATAAACGTAAACTAACACTTCTTCCACAAGTATGCTACAGCGCCCAGAGCACATCACTTTACAGCAATGAGCTCACAATTTAGGCTCACGGTTTAATCCCTGAGTCTTCACACCAGTAGGGATGAGTAGATCGCTTCCCTCTCCCTATATACTATAAACGCATACTAACACTACTTACACACTTATACTACAGTGGCTAGTATCCTGCACCGCCCAGAGCCCATCACTTTACAGCAAACAGCTCGGTTTCATGCCCAAGTCTTCACACCGGTAGGTGTAACTACTTCGCTTCCCGCTTCCGGTATACTATCAACACACAGTTGCGGTCAGTAGTTCGCTTCCCACTCCCTGTATGGTATAAACTCCTACTAACACTATTTGCACACGTATGCTACAAACACCAGGCCATATCACTTTACAGAAATGACCACACAGTTTAAACTATTGGTTTCATACCCGAGTGTAGCACCATATCATATCACCACCATGCCACTCTGAGCAACACCTCACTTTCAGGCAGTTAACAGTGATAACTACCTACTGGCGACCGTCAGTAGGTAATCAAGAACAAATTACAATAGTTCCAAGGTTCTTTTAGCTTTCAAAAATTCTCTCTATTACTGTCTTTCTACTTTTCCATATAAATATTTTTTTTAATATTCAAGTACACATCGAAGTCAGAAATGCAACGTATTCTATCAACACACTTTCTAGAACATTCTACAACACGTGGAGGTTAAAAGTTCATACATTTTTTTAAACATAACGATATTTTTTGCAACATTTTCTCGAACATTTAACAGCACAGACAGGTTAAGTTCACTATTGTTTTAAGTTCGAACAGTGCCTTCCAAATGCAAGTAGCAGGTGTGGTTGAGTTGAGCAAATTTTATCCTATAATATGTACTATAATATGTACGTGCAAACTGCTTTTTGTTATCCAATCACAAACAAACTTTTCCACAAAACAAATGTGCACCTTACTTTTATAAAACAATGCTTTTCATCTCCCAATCAGGTACTGTTTTGTATGCGAAAAGAAACTAGTTCCCCATCTTTAAACATATCGCTTATTCTACGAAGAAACTGCATGAGCTACAGACATCTTTCCATACCTTCCAGCCATACCTTCAAAATGCTTGTGTGGATCGTAGAACATAGCTATGTTTTCTGGTGCAAGAGGTATGCAGAACAGAGACGTATTGACTTAGACCTAGGTTTACAAAATGTGGACATTAGATGGTTTGGACAGAGAGGATTGAAGTGGCACCAATTGTTGCCTTTGGTTAAAACCTGTTTGCATCTCCAACACCCTGACCTCATGATTGTGCACTGTGGTGGAAACGACCTAGGCACATTGACTGGGGTAGATTTGGAAATGCTTATGAAGGACACCTTTGGACAATTGATGTTACTTTTGCCTCAAACTGTCTTTGTATATTCCAATATATGACAAAGACAGAAGTGGAAATGGTCCAAATAATTTTGTCCTCAGATTGAAAAATCTCGGGAAAAAGTCAACAAAGCTGTCTCTGCATACCTCAGAGACCACAAAATGGGGTCCATATACAACAACATACGTTTTGATATGGCGGATATATACAGAAGTGATGGAGTACACTTCACAGATCAGGGAAACCAAGTTTTCCTGAATAACTTGAAGCTGTGCATCCACACTTCTATGTAGCTCCTAACTAATGAACACAAGGGCATTTTTTAGAGCCACCCTATAACTTACAACTTAGGCCTCCTATTTTAGGGCCATGTTGGACCTGGCCTCGTGGCGTGGTCCCTAACCCCCTGGATTGTGGCCGTTCCCCGCCCCGGCCGTCACGGGCCACCCGTCTGGACTGCACCAAGGCCCTTCACCCGGAGCTGCACGTGGTCGCATACTCCTCGTGGCTCCGCCATCTTGTTGGCATCCACGTCACACCGTGCCCCAGCCGGCGCGACCCCGCTCAACCCAGCCTCGACCCCAGCGAAGCCCCGACATCGAGGCACCACGAACTGGCCAGGGGGTGCCGCAGGAACCATTCATCGCCCCGGCGGAGGACAGTATCGATGGGACCCCCAACTGTCCTCCCCTCTCGAGGTGTGATCGCCCTGCAACTCCCATGGGCCTGGCGCCTCTCCTGCTGGGCGTCTGGCCACCTCCACCCGGCCACTCCGCCCCCTCGGGCGCATAGGTCCGGACATCAAAGGGCTCCAGACCTATATCTGGGGCGACCCCACCACAGCTCGGCAGTTGTATCCCGGAGTCGAGAGCCCTGCTGATCGAATCGCGGCTGACCCTACGGAGACGAACTCTTGCTGGAACCATCACGAGCCCTGCTGACTGCGTCGCGGCTCCCTCCTGTGAACCCTTTTCTGAACCACCTGGAACATCGGAGCCCTGCAGACGCTGTCGCGGCCCAACCTCGCTGGAACCTTCCTCGGAGCCCTGCTGACGACGTCGCGGCTCGAGCTGAACAGAGACCATCTTGAGAGCCCTGCTGATTGAATCGCGGCTCTCCACGAACTGTACGCCAGAGCCCTGCTGACGCCGTCGCGGCTCGACCCCTCCGAGATCGGAGGTCCTCCAGCGTGAGGATAAGAACTAGGCCCCAGGTACCCTCGTACCACATTCCTGCCAAAGACTGTCCCGCTACCCCTACCCTTCCAAAGAGACATTGAGACTTTTGGTGGATCCCTCGATCCCTTCGTGTAAATATTGAACTCGTAACCTTTTATTGATGATAAAGAATTGCTTGTCTTGAGACAACCTCCTTGAGTCCGGTGTGGTGGTATTACTGTGCTAGTACGGGATAGGAGAAGGATCTCTCAGGAGACTTCTCGGCAGCGCTCGGCTACTTCGTGCAGTGAGAGGGCCCCCCCCTTGGTGGTCTCACCGACTCCTCGGGGTCCGCCTTCCAACAGGCCATATAACGCCAACTCCCGCACCCTCGCCAAAATTTATTCTCCACACAGCTGTGGCGCAGCGGCCAGACCATCTCACTTTGCAGCACAGATCTCTTGCTTTGATCCCCAGCTCTACTAACCCATAGTGGTGAGTAGTTTGCGCTCTGCAAATACCATATTGATTTACCTTCGCACTCCCTGTACAACAGCACCTAAGCACCATACACAAGCTACAATGTTCTAAACAAAAGTTCATCCAAGTACCTATAACTACATGCTGACACTACTTGCACAGATGTGGCACAGCAGCCAGAGCACATGACTTCACAGCATATGGCACACAGTTTGGGCTCACGTTTTAATCTCCGACTCCGGCAGCAGCTCAGCTTAGCAACATGAGACTCTAGACAATACCTCACATATATTCCGTACCCCAGGACTTTCATACCAGTACGTGTCAGTAGTTTGTCCTAGTAGTTATAAACACATCCGGACACTACTTCCACAACTGTAGTGAAGCGGCCACGGCACATGACTTCACAGCATAAGACACACAATTTGGGCTCACGCTTTAATCCCCGAGTCCCGCACCAGCTCACCTTACCCGCATCAGACTCTACCCAATACCTCACTTAATTTCCATAGCCCACCACTTACACACCTGTAGGGGTAAATACTTTGCTTCGCACCCCCTTTATAGCCCACCCTAAACACCCCACAGAGGTTACAGTGCTCCTACCCTCCTATTTTCCACTTTTTCCCCCTTTTTTCACCTTACTCGCTTCAACTGAATCACAAAATGGCGGCCAACACTTCCTAGTTGCAACCGCTCGCACGGCTTGCAGCCAATCAGCAACAAGCTCGTGCTCGTAATGCCTCAGCCAATCAGATGGCAGAATTCCCAAATATCGATATCTGTAAATTTCGATAATTCTCAAAAACTACAGAACGAATTTACACCAAATAAACAAAAGCGTGCTTTCTAGACCAAGACCCTTCTCCCTGCCAAATTTGGGGTAATTCCGTTCACCCGTTCGACCTGTAGCCTTGTCTAAAGTTTCCTATGGTAATTAACATGGAGAAAACACGTTTTGGGACCCCCTTTTTTCTCAGCCCCCCCTTGACGAATCACCCCCAAACTTTCAACATAGGAGCTGATCTCAACAAATAATTTGTTTAAAAAAAAATTGGCGAAGATTTGTCAATCGGCGCCAAGGTTATTGGGAATAGAATGTTGACATTTTCCTATGGTAACTAGGTCCTAACTATGACTATCTACTGGCGACCGCCAGTAGGTAATGTATTATATATATATACGCACATATATATGTATAAATACATAGACACACACACACGCATACCAACATATACCCACACTCCCAATGGATGCCAGATAGCCCATAAATCACTCCCATACATGCATGAGAAAAAGAAATATAACATGTACTCTCTAACACATCACAAAATATCCACACACATGATTAATCAGTCCTGTATCTATGTTCAAAAATCATCAAATGTGATTGAACACCTATGCACACCAGTTATCGGTATTCATGAGTGTCCTATCACATAGCCCACTTACACCCATTTATACTGTCTGACCCTTACTCAACCAAAAAACCTGATTTTCTAACACCCAAGCATGCCAACAGACAATGTTGTAGATCAGACACCCTTGCAGGTAATCAGACACCCATGCACAATATCACATACCCACAAAAGGCACCTATGCAACATTCACCTTTCCACATTCACAAAACCTACCTGAGTTAGATGCATGATGACAGAGCTGATCCTACAGAAGAAAGACTGCATCATAAGCCAAAATATTCAAAGTGCAGCAGTTTTCAGCTAGGAATCATCTGTAATGACACAAAGTGTGATTTTAGGTAAGACAACATTTCATAGTGTATATTACCAATGCTTACTGTCAAACATCGATGATGACAGAATCATATTGGGAAGTTGGGCCCAAACTCAATTTCTAAGGAGAGACCAAGAGTAAAAAATTGAAGAAGATAATAGTGAGTAAAAGACACAGAGAGAGCAGTAAGGCTGTTTAGGCCACTATAGAGAGATGAGAGTTGGGGGCATTCGCTGGGTAATTAGCATGGTGCATGATTTACCTTGAGACTGCCTTCACCTGCCAATATACTATTAGATACCCTAACAATGCCAAACCCTTTCACAGGCTGGCAACACCATCTCAGATCGTCCAAAAGCAATACTCTACCAGCACTTCAAGAACTCTAAAATACCTCCAGGCTTTCTTCTCACAATTCCAACCTATACTCTCATAATGCACAAAGACATTCTCAAAGTGAGGCAATACATTATCAAATTTCCACAGACCTTTACAACGGCTCAAACACCCTAACAACTGCAATAAATGCATGTGCAACTGCCTCTACACTGTCAGACACAACACTCAAGCAAACAATCCAAAAGTACACCATTTTTGATTCATGCACCACCACATGACACCCTCTGGATGCCCCCAAACACACTCAGATAACGACGCAACCCAACACACTTCACAATGACCCTAAAACCATCCCTCAGCCAACCTCATATCACCCCCAGTAATGCTAACAGTGCTATAGATATCCATCAAAATGCAGCCAGTCACTATGAAAATCCCCCTACACACCATCACTCAACCCCCAATCACTCTCACATTGTCCCAGACGGAAACAATAAACCAGATAGGTGCACAACTCCCTCCATGTACCAACAGGTACCCCCACCAGCCACGAGAAACCATCAGAACACCGCTGTCTGAACCACACAAGTTACGACTACACAAGCTCTACCACGCTTGCCTTAACCACGCATATGCTGTAACCACATATTTGCATGGTTAAGGCAGTGCCCAGTCTAGCTGCTGCAGGGCAGAAGACAGTGAAGATGGAAGGAAGCAGGAAGAAAAGGTGAGGTGAGTGGGGTTGAGGGGGTCGGGATAGGTTTTAGGGCAGTCAAAGGGGTTGGGGTTGTTTAAGGAACAGAGCGGGGCTGGGGTAGTGTAGTGTTTTAGGCCAAAGGGCAGTGGGGGGGAAATGGGGAGTTGGGGTAGTTTTTAAGGCTAGGAGGGGGTCCGGTAGGTTTTAGGGTAGTGGAAGAGGTTGGGTACTTTAGGTGACAGTGCTGGGGGAGGCGGGGTAGTGTGCGCTAGGGTGCAGGGTTTTAGACTTTAGGTCAGTGGGAGGGGAATGGGTAGTTGGGTTCATTTTTAGAACGGGTCAGGGTAGGTTTTAGGGGAGTGGAATGGGCTGGAGTTGTTTAAGGGACAGTGCAGGGAGGAGGAGTAGTGTAGGTTAGTGTGCAGGGTTTTGGGTAATGGGAGGGGAATTGGTAGTTGGGTACTTTTTTAGGGCGGGTAGTGTAGGGTTTCAGGCCTTATGGTAGTGAGAGGAGAATGGATAGTTGGGGTACTTTTTAGTGTTGGGGTCGGGTAAGCTTTAGGGCAGTGGAAGGGGTTGGGGTAGTTTAAGGGACAATACCGGGGCAGGGGTGGTGGGGTGGTCAGGGGAGGCGGGGTAGTGGCGACCTTAGCCACACATAACCCTTTACCATTCATGCCTATACCACAGAATTGCATGGAAAAAGAATGTGTGGTAAAGAAACGTGTGGTTAAGACGCAATCGTGGTTGGGCTGCGTGGTAGAGGCACACGTGGTAAAACCATTTGTGCTTCTATCATACAACCACCAGCCGCACACCCATTTGAGCTGCCAAACCCTTAAAACATTTCAAAACATCCCTTAGGCACATTCAAGAAAGTCCTTCAACACATTCAAAACAAATAAGAAAACATTTGATAAATTTAGAGAATTCCAGTAAGATATGTGGCACAATGCCAGACAGTCTAGCATGAAAGGCCGGGGAACTTTTGATCATGTGGGCCATGACAGGGCTAAAAAAAAGGGCTCACACACTGGCCCTCTTAATCTTACGCTGTTGGCAGTGTCAGACTGCCTGAAAGGTCAGCGAAACAATGTGATGAAACACAGGTGTGGTAGGTCACAAAAACCCACTGGAGTTCAATGTTGGAATAGCCTTTCTAACAGTCTGGCACTGACAGATGAGAAGCCTGAAAGGGCCAGTGTCTGGACTGATTTCCATGGTCATGTGGGTTGTAACAGGGTAAAAAAAACAAAAAGCCTACACACTAGCCATTTTTAGTTGGGTCACCTGGCAGTACCAGACTGATCAAAAAGGCCAGCGCTACACGCAAGTGGGAGTTGGAGCACAAGGCAATGCTTTGTGAGTCAGGAGTTTACTACGTTCCTCTTTGCATTCCAATGTTCAATCTTGCACTAAGTTTATGTGTTTTTATATATCACAAACTTTACCCAAAGGTATCAAAGCGCTTTACAATGGAACCAG
This sequence comes from Triturus cristatus, assembly GCF_964204655.1. Taxonomy (NCBI): domain Eukaryota; kingdom Metazoa; phylum Chordata; class Amphibia; order Caudata; family Salamandridae; genus Triturus; species Triturus cristatus. The sequence continues at coordinate 70,605,967 of NC_140584.1, read as the reverse complement.
TTACATTACATAAAGACTTCAGGATACATGAATCACATAAAGATACAAAACAGATAAACTCTAAACTCACATAAGAATGGTAGTAAGTTCATATGTCTACTACGGGTCTACAATGGATATAAGTGGCTAGAACTGCATATATACAAGATGCAAATTTACTCAAGATTACATCTTAAGAGAAGTTGAAGCGATTATGCTTGGACAAAAATTAGTAAAAAGTACAGGAGCAGTGAAAAAAACAATTAAGAACGCAAAAGAAGATGGCAGAGTGCATGAGTAGTGTGTTTTGACTAGCTGAACATCTGGGGACAGGAATGTCATGAATGCATTTGTTAAAATATTACAAAAGTGAAACACATCGTGCTTACTCATAATGGTAGCTGTAGGAGAGTGGCATCGACTGCATAGTTGCCCCCAACTTTTTGCTGATGTTTTGACTGTTTTATGACTCTAGCCATGCTATGGCCCTGCTATCCAGGACCCCAGCCTATCTGCTTCTTCTCTAAACTGATGTGAGTACCCTAGGTACAACCCAATTGGATACTGAGGATACCCTGTCAGCCCTTGTAGATGGTACCCTAGGTACCTAGGGCATGGGTCCCTCAGAGGCCTACCAGGGCTGCAGCACTTATGGTGCCACCCTGGGACAGCCATACCTACTGTAATCTGGGTAAGATGGTGCTTGCACCCCCTTACCGGGATACAGGTACCCTGTATCCCACCTATGTACAACACATGTATTCTCATTGGTCACCCCTCAAGCAGGCCTTGCTAATCCTACAAGGCAGGGTGCTGGGATATGTGTGAGGGGGGACCCCTACCTGAGTAGGGCCCCTCTGCAACCCTCGTAAAAATCATTTCTGGGTTGTTTGTAGTGTAGCCATACCATATACTCTTAACCGCATTATAAGTATATCGCGATAGCGTGATAACTTGAGAATGGCTACACAGAACCATATCGTGTTTGGTGTCAAACATGTAGAAATCATACCCCCAGTCCAGCCATGGGCATGAGGGCACGATTCCCCCCTGCTAGAGGGGCGATATGGGAAAAGCGGCAGAATATAGATACCAATTTAAAAGTGCACACGTATCACAAAATGGATGCTACTCGCCACCCACACGACTCTGGCTGCCTGTTACTGGGCAAAACCCCAGCCTCAGAAGCTGGACAATAGGGATCCTGTTGCAGGGAGGTGCCAGCACCTTCCCAGACAGGCTATGTGGATTGGAACTGGGTGGGTGCACCATAGGATGCCTTGCAGAGTTGCAAGTAGGCTGCTACAGCGCCTACATTCTGCATACACCGCCTGGAACCGGTTCAGGGGCATCCTGCCCCTCGCCCAGGTGGGAAACACACAAAGGGGAGAGGGTGTAGTCACCCTTTCCCGCCTCAACTCTCATTGGTGGACACTGATCTGGACACTCCCCTAATCTTGTGGATAAAGGTGAATAACGTGTCCCCAGAGAATCAGATTAATCTTGGACTTCACAGACTTGACCTTCGACGAGCTGCTGTCCAGCTGACTGAAGAAATCTCCCTTGGGGTAAAGGAGTTACCCCCCTGCTTGGCAGGCACCTGAAACACTGCAAGTGACCCGGTTAAAACTTCCCTGCTCCTTCGGACATCGATGACTCCTCTCAACCTTGAGGTAGGTTTCCTAGCATCCCAGAGGCCAGTGAGCGTGCCCAGCATGTCTGAGCACCGTGGACCATGTGGGTGCCGAGATCCCCAATACCCCAGGACACCAGCCATCTCTTGCGTAGCACACGACCCTGACCAGTGGGGAAGTTGTGCTTTGGCTCAATATTGAGCCAACCTCTCAGCAGCAACTGTGCCAAAGATCAGTACCCTAGCTCACTCCGGTGGCCCGTGGACACCCATTTACGCACTCCAAGTTGCTGCCTTCTGCAGTCCCTTGTCTCTTGACTTGTGGGCCCTAGCTGAGGTCAATCTTTACTTTTAAGAGTTCCCCTAGTTGCTCCAGGCCTGCTCTACAGTCTCCTTGAAGGAGATCTCGCCCAGGCCTCGTGGGTCTGCACCAGTAGCTGATTTGTTTATCTTGCATGGGTTGTGGTTGCCAAGGCTTAGTGGATTCTATCCAGACACTAACACTGCAGCGACCCTCATCCTTTGTGGTACAGTTGCCCTCCAGAATCTGGCCTTCCTTGAAGCCTCCCAGAGCCCGTGGCTGCAGATCCAAGCTACACCTTTTCCACTTGAAGCACCCGACATTGAAGGGCTCTTTTCCTTGAGCTCCCTGGTCACTGTGCCGTGACCCAGACTCTGTCCCCTCTGCTTTCAGGTTCTTCTCTACAAGATCTACAACTTCATTCTTCACGGCATCATCAACGCTTTTGGCTAGCAGCAGTTTTGTACATTTTCCCATTGAAAATCAGCCTGCGACCCGACATCGAAAACGACCTATGCACCCGGCTTCCCTGGGGCAGGTAACAGTGGTACCTCGGTACTCCCGTGGTAGTGGGCTCCTCAAAAGCTTAACTCTATGTTTTTACCTTTGAACTCCTGCTAAAAGTGTCTTTAATCTGTTTAAATCAAACCGCGACATTCTTCATAGGCTTTAATGGAGATCCCGATAGCAGCTATTTCCACTGCACGCGCCTCCCGTGGGTCCCCTTCCTCATCACCTGGGGTGGATTCTCAAGGGGCCAGCGATCCTAAAAGCCCTAGGCATTGTCTGTAGAATTGTCGTGGTTCTTATACCCCTTTTTTAATATATGGTTTGGTCCCCCCCTGGGGCCCTGTGATTCCAGTGCTATTTATTGTATCTATAAATGCTTGTTTAAATTGTAACTTTACCTCTAGCCTCATAAAGGGACATGTGGGATTCTGTTTAGAATAAATACATATATTTTATATATATACCTGTGTGGACTACTCTTTCATTTGGTCATTCAAGAGGTTATCTATGGTAAAACAATAAGCTTAACACTCCTTCAAGACTTAGCCTGAAGGCTGCTCTCCACAGCTACCACTAGGATAGCTTTCTTTAAAGGTTGTCTTTTAAACCTATCACCTTAAGAGTCGAATTGGACTGGTGCAAGGTGGCCACTATAACTAGTGACCAGCATATGCCAGGCCAACTTCTCACAGTAGCTGAAACTGTTCGGGTCCCCTTACTGCTCTCCTTTGAGCTCCTGGTCTGATTATGTGAGGGGCTTACTAGCAGAAATCAGGCCTGGCTGGGGGATGCGTGCTGCACTGTTTCTGGGGCTGACAGCAGCTTGCAGCAGATCTCACTCACCAATAGCTGGCCAAGCAGTTTATCTATCCTCTGCAACCTGTGACTGTATGAGACACATAAGTAACATGCAAAAGCCATCAAAATCAAGTTCTTGAAGTATAGACTGGGTCTCCTACCCTGCATATAGCACCTTCCACACTGGCTCAGGGAAAAAGCGGGTTCTACCTGCCGCTTATGTGGCTCAGCATCAGAAGACCGGCTGCATCTCCTATAGGTATGCAAAGATCCTTTGAAAGAACGAAAACAATTACTAAAACCTCACCTAAACCAACGAGTGCTGGCCTGCTTTGCACCTAGAGATCCATATTTGAAGTGTTGCTTGGTGAGTTCCTGAGACTGGTGAAAAAAAATGCCAGAATAGTGTAAGAGTTTTCACCCAAGGGAAATTTTTAGAAAAATCTCAAACCTCCCCCTTAGACAGCATTGGGCCTCACGACGTACTACCCCCACCTAGTGAACACCTAGCACAATATTACTAGGCAAAATGCCCATGCTCGCAATGGCCCAAATAAAATGTGAGAAGATGCTCCAACCGGCATTTTAAACGTATGTTCAAACTTGTGCATCCTTATGATTGTAAATTGCTTGTTCTTAATGCGCTGGGTTTAATCAACCAAGCAACAAATTCATTTGATTTAATCTACTTACTAGGCAGTCTGCACTTTAGTGGGGGGCAGCTCAAAAACAGTACACCCAGCCCCCATACACTTAATTTAGCATGAGCGAATCATGCTGGGAACGAAACCTTAGATTAGCACTTTAAAAACACCTTAAGCACTTTTTTGCACTGAGAGCACCTTGTAACCGACCTAACATCAGGCCGAATGCGAAGAGTCTGGTCTTAACTCACAATTCTGCTCTTTTTAATTACACAGAAGCAACAACGGAATGTTTAATGAGTTACTCTTTTAGTTGCCGCATGTCTGCAAAGGTGCTACTATCAGATATGCATGGGTAGCACTGCATTTTATTGTGTGTATTAATGGTTTTACTGGCTGTCCCACTGTATTTCAATGGTTTTCAATAAGTAGGCACATAAATAAAACGTTTATATCACATAAGTGAAATGCAAAAGCCAGACACAAAAGTCGATTTTCAGAAATTGGTGATCTGCATGCTCACTAATCTATCCCTGTGCAAATACAAGCATAATACTTGCCACGCATGCTCCCTAGCCAATAGGGTTTAACTTTTTAATTTTAAAAGTATTGCAAATGCATGCTTTATAAATTGTGACACGGGATGCAGCACTTGTGAAATGTGTCAGGAAATACTCATGATGTTTTCAGGCCCCGAGGTAGCAAAGAACTCGAGAAATCAGTGTTGGAGGCTGAAGACAGAGGCTGGAAAAAAGTAGAAAATGTGTCTTGTAGGAGAGCTTAAACCTTAAAAGCACAAGGCAAACAGCATTCAAATACGAGGTACAACAAGCAGAGGAGAACTTGGAAAATCAATGACTTTGACTAATGGCTAATTAGTGATAATCTGCATATGCACAAGAAATATACAAATCACATATGCACTTAAATAAAATAAATAACTACAAAGAATTATGACTGGCACAGTACACAATTTAGCTTCTTAAGACTTTTGAGGAGAGCAGTCGGTGTAGGACTCTAACCTTCACAATACAAACATTAATGAACTCGATAGTGTTACAATAGTGTAGCCTTTAAAAACATACCTGTTGGAACAGTTCCTCATCTCCTGGTTGTCACCATCTTCCATTCAGCCTGCTGCATGCTTTATCTGGCAAAGAGAGACAATAAGACGTGGCACCCACAGTGTGAGGCACCCCTAGATTGAGAGAGGACAAAGTATGCTTCACAGGCCCCGGGCGTGCATGTGAAGGTTGGAGGAGGGAGATCGGATGCCTGAGCTTTGTAAAGATACTTGTCAAAAGCAGGCCTCTCCCTCTCTCTGAAATAGAAAAGACCCGCCTAAACATCAGGAACGATATAGGATGGTAATGGAGTCGTTTCTGCAGTTAAATTTGCTAAAAAGAAAAATGCGCACCCCGATATTCAGTGGTTCGGTCTACCTTCTCCTGCTAAACCGAAACTGTTAGTGCATGAAGCAGGCACGTGTCCCTGAACACAAACAAGCATTTGCAATGCAATAGGTCTCACCTTTGCGAGAGTTAGAGCTCTTGGCATTGTAAATGGTAATGTTTTTTAGTCCTGTATATTTGTTTGGAGTGTTGTGGGTGTATGTGGTGTGGAGTGGAATTATGTGGCTTGGATTGGAATTGTTATTTGTGGAATTGTGTGGGGTGGTATTGTGTGGTGTGTAGTGTATTTGTGTAGTGTAATTATGTGGCATGATGAATAGATAGGGGTGAGAATTGCAGGAAATAGAAGGGAAGATAGAGAGGGATAGGTAGTTTGCACAAGATGTGGTGAGTGAACTCCAGACAGGAGCAGAACGAGTGTGTGAGAAAGAGTTAAAGAAGTGGACGGTCTGACATGCTGGACTGAGAGCAAGACCTGCTGGACCTGCTAGGGTTGACGTTGTGGCACTTGGTAGGTAGCTAATTATCAATATTATGTGTGTTCTATGTTATTGCTAATAATGTTTCCCAAATAGCAAGCATGCTTCTCACATGCAGGTAAGTTGCATTTACAAATCTTATATTATGTGATCATTATTCTTCTAGACAGATGCTTGTTGCTACCTAATCGTACTTGTTTGCAACTCTGCGCTCGCTTGGGCTGATTATGTAAGAACTTAAGTTAAGTAATGCAGACTAGAGAGAGAGACTCCCTTCCTTTGTCCTGTCACTAAGATAGTGGTAGTTAGTAATTTAGTGGTGCGCGTCCTCTCACTTCAGTTCTTAGAACCTGTTTTGTAGCTCGTACAGTGACAAGCAACCAATCAATTTGGCGTATGCATGCGTACATCTATGCATTTAAAGACAAAATGCAGACTTAGTGAATTGGCCCATCAAAGGGGGTTGAGAATGATTGTGAATGAGATTGGAACTTAGAAGCAAATATAATTTGTTGTAATTTCTTCCAAAGTCTTTGGAATTGGCAGGCTAGGTAGGTTTAGGAAATGTGGAATAGATAGGACGGTCTGTGATGCTAGTCTACTACTAGTTGATATGATTTAGGAAAGTTCAATGTTAGTGCTATTGCCATTTCCTGTCCAGAAATCTTTTTGGGGAGATTATTTATTTACCACTAATTATTTCTTGTCTCTTTAATTATATCTTACATCAGCATCCAGGGGCAAAAGCAAGAGGTCATCCGAGGAAGGTGAGGGAGCTGGAGGTGTATCCCAGAAAGAACGCTCCTCGGCCGATGGCTCTGCTGGCCCCAGTAAGTCTTCCTGTGGTTAATGTTAATACATATTTCCCGAACATTTACTGCTCCTTGATTTGAACAATTTTCTACCTGTTTCCTAATTTTATGTTTTTCCCAAAATCCTCCTAGATCTATCCATTTGAAAAATATTGTTCTCCCTGCATTATCCTATTTACTAAGTTATTTATTTTATATATCTAGTGTCTGTATTTTACCTCAAACTACCTCTGTCTGTACTAGTTTTTCTGTAGATTCCTTTCTTCTGGAATAACAGTCAGCTTTCTGTGTCCTGATATATATTTTGTGGACAGCCTAGTGGTGGTACTGTAAGACCCAGAGAACCCATTGGTTCTTAATCCACTAGTACTAGTACTACTACTCTGCCGTGCAGATTGATGCCGAAGTAAGGTATTTTACACGTGTTTGTTGAGATGAGAAGGCTTTCTTTTACTTTCTCATGCTCAATCAGTAAAACTAGAGAGGGGCCATGGTCAAGTTGGACACCCCAGAGTTGTGTCTTCTTCTCATCTAGGCCGAGTAATATTAGCAACAGTTGATGCTAAATGTATTACCATCCACCATGGCTGGAAGGAAGTATGAGGAGGAGGCGGACGACACCATTACATTTCCCAAACAAGAAGACCTTATGTCCGATTGTCTGCCCAGTTGGCCACTCCTATTTCTTTTCAAAAACTCAGAATCACCATTATCTCTTGCTATTCAGTTCAGTCCTTTACAGGTTGTCTTCTTGAGAGGCTTTTAAAAAATTGCCACCAACAAAATGCCTAACCGGATATTTTATTGTTTTTGCTAGAACATACTGTCTGTACGTGAATTGCTAGTGATGTGTGTGCTGTATGTATTTTCAATTTTGCTACGGAAAAAAATAAATAGGGAGAGGTGCATATGGCATCTAAAAATGTGTAATGTTTTTTCTAGCCACACCGACCACTAATTCCGTGGACAGCGAGGATGGCGGTGCCATCCAGGGAGCAGATGCAGCAGCTGCAGGGGATGAGCCAGTGTCAGTGGCGGCAGTGGTAAGCCATATTGCTTGCTTATTGACAATTTATATACTCGCTGCAAGGGTATACATTGTAGTGCTGAGAGTGAGACTAAGTTGTGAACAGTTGAAAACACCCCTCTTTACTTAGCATTAACTAATGGCCTCTTCTATCTTCAATTCAGCAGAGAAAGTTGCTCAAAGAAGAGTCAGACCTCGATGGGTTGATGGAAAAGTGATAGAAGGATGGAAGGAAGAAGGATGTGTGAAATGTAACATGACATCCTGGCTATTCTGATCAAATTACATCAGGATAATTTTGCGCAGGTCAGGTGCGGCCGTATGGGGGGCTTAACTGAAAGATTCCCCGTTGACAGGGGGGTGAGGCAGGGATGTGTGCTTGCACCCACCCTGTTCTGCCTCTTTGTCAACGGGGTAATCGCCCACCTGTCCAGGCTAGAAGACATTGACGCTCCTAAATTGAATGGCAGCAGGGTGCCTGCCATAATGCTTGCAGATGACACCCTGCTGCTCTCCAAATCCCCCATGGGAATTCAACGGATAGTGGATGGGTTCCTGAAGTTTTGTACTGAGAGGGGTCTTGAAATCAATGCCTCCAAGACAAAATTTATGATCCTGAACCCTACCCCCTCCACACGTCCCAACCCTCTGCTAGGTACGGTGCGACTGGAGAGGGTTACCACATTCGAATATTTAGGGGTAACCCTGAATGAGAAAATGACATGGGGGACACATACGATCAAGGCAAATTTGAAACTATCGCAGAAGGCAGGGGGTATTCTAAGAATGGCGGGCAAATCTATTTATCGCCCACTGGGCCCTATGATGCAGATCTACAAATCCCAAGCACGGGGCTCAGTTGTATATGGGGCGGAACTTTGGGGCCATGTTTCTGTAAAAACTTTAACAACCACAGAAAATAAATTTCTTAGGCAGCTAGTGGCCCTCCCCTCGAGCACCCCACTGCTTCCCCTCAGATTGGATCTAGGTCTAAGGCCAATTGCTGAGGAGTTAGGTTTAAAGCCCCTAGCCTTTTGGCGGTGAATATGGAGCAGCCAGGATCTTGGTGATTATAGAAGTGAGCTCCGAGAGTTCTTGGCTTTACCAAATACCAGTAACATCCCCTGGCTAAAATACATAAGGAGCATATGCGAAAGCTTAGGTCTCCCGGAACTATGGACCGACCCTGCTAACTCAAGTAGGAGGACCTCTCGAAAGGCACTTTCACAACTCTATTATCAGTTGAAGTTGACTACTGATATAGGTAATACACAGGTGGGATCATTGACTCACACATTTATACAACTTAAAGATTCCTATCAAATGGAAAGTGTATTAGATGGCATGGGTTCTGTGCTGGCAAGAAAATTATATCTACAGTGGAGATATGGCTCCCTACCTCTGAGGGCCTTCACTAGCTCTTGGTCCCAGCCCTCAATAGTAGAGCAGTGTCCAGCCTGCACACATTCTCATGAGAGTGACCTACACGTGGTTCTTTTCTGTAAAGCCTACCAAAGAGCGAGGAGGTATTGGCTCCTACCTATTCTTAAAAATATGGGCTTCAGGAAATATCTGCCCGCGCTTAGAATCCTTAAAACTGATTTGTCACCTCCGATTGTTTTTGCTGTAGCAAAGTATTTAATGGCTATGTGGCACGTTCGATCTCGCATTTTAAAAGAGGGGGGCATTGTATAAAGTTATAAGACATTGGTTTATCTTTTTTTATGATTTTTAATGTTTCAATCATGCAATTTTTGAAAGTTACTGTGTAAATGAATTTGTTTAAAACATTGTAAATTCTAAATTTTAAAAAATGTCATGTATTTACATCTGTGATGGTCTAAATGACCGAGAATAAAGATTATTGAATTGAATTGAAATGTAACATGACTGGCAGAGAAGGATGTGTGGGTGGAAGGATGCATATAGGTGGCTGATAGAATGCATGAATGGATGGGTGAAGGATAGGTGAAAGGTCAAAGATATTATGCTGCCTGGGTGGGTGAAAGTGTATGGGTGAAAGGAATCCTCTGGGTGACTTGATGGGAGAAAGCAAGGACGCATGGGTGGTTAAAATGACAAATGTATGTTGGTGCAGGGTTAGTTGAGAATGATAGCCATGTTTGGGTGAATGGATGGTACTATTCATATAGGTATAGACTGGATGAGGAGAATGTAAACCTTATACGGTGACTGAGTAAAAAAGCCAAGGGTGAAGAATAAAAATAATGCTAGAAGAAAAATGCAATGATAAATGGAAAAATCCCTAGGAAAACATGTAAACAAGTAATTTTTTTTTAATCAAGGTTTTTGATTCCGAGGTGTGAGCGAGGTTGTATTTCAGACTACTCCCTTGGCTCACAGTAGTTTTCAAGTGCAACATATACATATATTATGTACCCCTACCCACCCATCATCCTCAATCACCTCCCTCTGAGGCCCACTCATTACCCATGGCATTTTGCCAGTGTCAGCCATGGGTGGCCTATCCGCTGCATAGTTACAATATTAGTACCTCATGTTGTGCCGTATATCATTTGTATATTAGTAACTATTCCTCTGCCTTGTAGTCAGGGTGAAAGTGAAATTGAGAATTTGATTTAACAGAGCATGGCCATGATAGGAAAAGAGATAATTGTGTAGTAGAGCTGCCCCACCTGAAGACAGTAGCAAAGTAGGGCACCACGAATATGTCAGTCTAGGGCACAAGCTGAGCTGGCATGCCTACAGTAATTTAGCTAAACAAGAGAGAGAAGAAGAATACTTGTATACTCCATAGAGCATAATGCCTGAAACTCTAATCACATCATGTATGTACTGCTAGTGCTACTGTCTGTGCCACTAAATAATTTTACGTGTTATTATTGTGCTAAGAGCATTGGTTACAATTTGTCTTTTTTCTTTCTTGATATAGCTACTCTTGCCAATCGACCATCACAACCCAACAGGCAGGAGGTAGCAGCCAGGATCTGGCAAAGGAAGCTGGAGGCCTTTAGGGCCAAATACCAGCAGCTGGTAGTCCTGGAGGAGGCGGCATCAGCTGCAACCTCCAATGCCCTGGGCCGCAGCCAGGCCCCAGTGCCTCTGGTAGTACTGTGCGGTGGTCAGACAACTGCCTGTCACCATTCAACCACTGCTGCTCCCCCCTATGGACTCTACAGAGCCTTTGAGCATCCCATGCTACCGAGGATAGCACGCCTGGAAGCCAGGATGGAGGAGTTTTTCGACAGGCTGGAAAGGAAGCTCCTAGCCCACTACTAGGCCTCTCTTGCTTGCCCCTTTTTTTATCTTTTACGTGGTGGATGGGATTTGTTGAGGAGGCGTGTGGGAATGTGGGGGTTGGCGAAAACATGGGTTTTTTTGCATATTTATTTATGGACATTTGTTTGGCCAATTATTTGGACAATCTTTACTTTGGACCGTAGTTGGGCCTAGAGAGAGAGGTGGGCCAGGTGTTGTGGGTTTTCTAGTTTATATTTGTGAGGGAAATTACAATTTTATAGTTGTACATTCAATTCAATTCTTGCTTTATTTCGATTTTGGTTGCAAATCATAAAAGTATACAATAAAATAATCATTCATAAAACATACAATAAAAATATCAGACCTAAATACATAAATAGAATAAAAAAACATATTATTTACAAGTTAAAAAATGTGTACCCCGCCTCCTCTTTTGTAAGGAAACTAAAAAGGGCATATACATAATAACTATTTTGTCTTTAGTTTAGACAATTCACAACCAACAAAATACATCCATTAAAGTTTAAAAAATGACATTAATTGATCTCTATGCTATGTTAATCTAAATTCCTACGATGGCGAACAATACATTTCAGAAAACTAACTACTATAAATACCAACTGCTCTCCCTCCAGCCTCTGTAAAAAAAGTAAGGCTGGGCGACATTGTCTATAACCAATACGCCTCAGGAACGGAATAAGCCATTTTTTCCTGGATTCTGTATAAAATTTACAAAAAAGAATAGTGTGTAGGGTCGATTGTGTAGAAATATCATCACAGGAACAGCAAGAAAGTACTTTCGCACAGTTATTTCGCGCTGGAAATGCGACCATTCGATGGAAGAAATTCATCCTAAATCTAACCAATAGATGACGCTCGTAACTCGTGGTATTAAAAGTGAGGTACGGCTGTATTGTAGGAACCGATTGTATCATTAGACTGTGGGTAACAGAAGGTTTGGCGACTTTGCTCATCAGTCTCAGCTCCTCAAGATGGGCGAGTGCTTTCTTTTTTAAAGCCTTCCTTAAAACCTCACTTATTGAGGAGGGATTATGATAATATTTATCCCAACCCAAATCATGAAAAAAGCTCACAATGTACCACAGCCACCTAGACCTGCGAGCATTGTCCATGGTTAGACAGTCGGAAAAAATAGACTGAGAGAGGGTTGCTTTATCTGAGGACCAAATCCTACGCCATAATAAAAGTGGTTCAACTTTGGCTAGGTCCGTCACATGTGCAAGACCCAGCTCTGTATGACAAGCAAAGGTACCCGTACTCCCAGGAACTGCAAGAAGAAACCTCAAAAACGAATTTTCAACTCTCTGAATGCTATCCGTACCCACAAAGCCCCAGAGACCCGCCCCGTACAAAGCCACAGATAAGCATTTGGCTTTATAGATCGCAATAATTTCAAGGGGAGCTCTATTTCCCAACTTCCTGGTAAAATTGACAAGGGCTGTAGTTGTTCTTAAAAAAAAGAAGTTTTCTCGTTTCTACTGCCGGTTTCCAGGATAGTTTGTGATCTATTGTTATGCCTAAATAGGAGTATTTTTGCGTGGTTGCTATTTTTTCTTGGTTTAGGTAAATACCCCTCATTTTACTAATGCTTTTGTGGCCAGATCTTGCCCTCATGACAAAGGTTCTACTGATATTTATCTTCAGGTCAAGGCCTGCCATAAATGTGGAATATCTATCCAAATTCTTTTGGAGTTCACGGGGGGTACGAGCTAAAATGATGGTGTCGTCTGCATAAAGGAGTGCAGGTATTGGACGATTGTTCACCATTGGGAGATCCTGGGATCCCTTCACCATCTCTCTTTCCAACCCATTAGTATACAATGTAAAGAGGGAAGCGGCCAGGACACACCCTTGCCTGACCCCTTTTTCTACTGGGAACTCTTCCGTCAACTCCCCCCCCCACCCCGTAGCGAACTCTTGCTGTGGCATTTACGTAAAGTTCCCTCATAAACATGACCAAATTCAATGGAGCCCCCATATCAACCAGTAATGTCCAAAGTTTGGAATGGAAAACACAGTCAAAAGCGGACGATAGATCCACATAGACCATATACAGGTCTCCTCCTTTGATGTAAACATACTTGTCTATCAGAAGTGAAAGGTTTAGGGCCTGTTCGATAGTTCCCAAACCCTGGCGAAAGCCGTACTGTAAGTCTGAAAGAATCCTGCCTTCGTCCGCCCAGTCCTGTAGTTGCTCTAAAATTATTCGACCTGACACCTTTCCTAGGGAGTCTAAACGAGAGATTGGACGATAGCAAGTTACTGACTCCCGGTCGCCTTTTTTAAAAATGGGAACTAGAACGGATTTTGACCATGAAACCAATAAACCTATATTACAAGATGCGTTCAGGACTTTAGTTAGAAGGGGGGTCCAGAGATCCGTTTGAGCTTTAAATAAATCGATAGGGACGCCATCTGGGCCCGGTGCCTTCCCGTTTTTACTTGCACTCAGAGCCTGGGCGGTTTGTTTCAACGAGAATTGTAGGTCAATAGGATAGACGCTATCTATGTCATTCCAGGAGTTAGAGTTCTGAGGTTTTGGTTCCTGCAGTTTTGCAGACTCCAGACCAGCTGAAAAAATCTTAGAAAAATGAAGAACCCAATCCTTTTCTTCTATTGCTAAGTCTAACTTAGCATGATTAGTATTATCAGTTAAAAAGGGAGACTTGACCACTTGCCAAAAAGCAGCCGAGTTTTTGTGGGAGCTGGCTTCATGCAATTGGTCCCAGAGTTGGTTTTTTAGTTCTTTTTTCCTGTTTTTTAAAACAGAATTATAAGCTTTCCTTAATGATGTTACCTCGTGTGGGACCTTAACCAGTTTTCTCAATGCAGTTTTCAAATTTGAATAGGCGACCGTGCAGTCATGATTAAACCAGCCCTTCCTCTTTTTTGGCTTTTGTTTTATTTCTACCCACAGAGCCTCATTGATCGCTTTAACGATCAATTCAAAGTTGGCAATGACTTCTGCATGTGTAGTATCAAGAGTAAGGCATTTCATAATGGAGGGATAGGCCCTCACTATCACTAACTTTGTTATTTCCATAGGGTCTACTTTCCCCCACTTAAGCGCATATCCATTTAATCTGCTTAATATCAGATTATTTTGTAATAAAATGGAACCCAAACCACTCTTCGGTTTATAGGACAATGACAAAGAAATGCTAAGAGGATAATGATCACTTAGCACAATTGTGTGTCTAGTAAATCCTGCATCTGTAATCCTCTCACCATTTGAGACCAAGATATAATCTATAGTTGTTAAGTAACCTCTCCCATGAAAAGTAGGGACCAGTACTAAATTCTTATTATTCAAGGTATTTGCCTGAACCAGGTCTAACTCGAGTAAGGTTTCATTTAAATAATTACCTAGGGTGGAATGTCTAAAATGTGGAATGGGGTTTTCAAATTCGTCCAGGATGCCACAGATATTGTTGTTGTCAGTAGTAGAGCATGGACCCAGGTTAAAATCCCCCCCCCCCCCAAATAATAATCTCTTCATTAGTTGTCTTCCTTGTTTTGGTTATTAATATAGACCGGATCAAGGATACCAAATTCATTGCCTCAACGTCAGGAAGGTTATTATAAAAGTTCACTATAAGGAAGCTGTCCCTGTTGTTTAAAGTCAGCCTAAGAATCTGAAAATTTGGATCCAGATTTATAGGCACTACTTCCGTTGTGTCAAGGAGGTTTGAAACATAAATTGTTAGACCTCCTTTCGCTCTGCCTGAGATGGAGGGTTGGGCAGGTGTAAAATAGGTTTTAAATCCCTCCAGGTCTCTTGAAGTGCTATGATGTCAAATTTAGAGCTAAAATCCCTCCATACGTCATTTGTAACCTTAGATCGTTGGCCTGCTATGTTCCAAAATAAAACTACAATACAGGGTTTTCTCTCCTCCCCTATACGTTCCTGAATATCTGGTGTGGATTCGATAATAGGGTTAGAATTTAGATCCTGTTCAGAAACAGGGGTAGATTCGACCTGATTCAAATCTATGGACTTACCCAATAAGTCAGTGGATGGGACCTGATACCGTTTACATCTTGGATGAGAGACATGAGAAGCATAAACGGTATAGTTAGTATTTGCTTCTGTGCTTGTAATTGTAGGAGGCACCTTTTGTAGACTGTCAGCAGCAACCTTTATTATTCCTCTAGAGTCAAGTCAATCCACTCCCTCCAAACCTGATAATGCCGCATAGCGGTTATAGAGGGGTACAGGATGATCATCCTGATGTTGAAATATGGGCCTAAAGCGATCCTCCTGATATTGAGTTACGGAGCTAAAGCAATCAGCCTGAGACTGAGATAGTGGAACAGAACAATAATTCTGATTTTGAGGTAGGGGCCTAAGAACATCATTCTGGTATTGATATGAGGGTTTATAATAATTATTCTGATCTAGGAGTAGGGGCCTAATACGATCCTCCAGATGTTGAGATGGGTGCCTAAAGCAATCAACTTGGTGTTTAAATGAGGACCTAGAGTGCACGTCCTGGTGTTGGAGTAAGGGTCTGATGTAATCGTCCTGATTTCGGAATGGTGGCCTCGAATTAGTTTCAGAGGTCATCAATGCTCTAGGATAAAAGTAGGACAATTCACGTGCTGTGATTGCATTACTGGCATTTAAAGGAAACCAAATTAGAACATGTCTGACTGCCCTTTTATCTCTGAAATTGATTATAATGATATACCCCATAATGTCTTTGGTTCTTTGTCCTAGCCAGGGAAGACGCCTAACATATAGAATTTCCCCATTTAAGTTTGGAGGAAGTGGGCAATTCTGCCTAAGCCAAAATATGACCTTGTTTGTTAGCTGGCTGTGATCTTCTCTCTTTCCGTCCTCTAGGACAGTGACTCCCGTAAGGACCACCACGAGCGGAGCTGCTTCCGGAGGCAGTTCCACATTATGGCATTTGAGTAAGGATGTCCTTGCAAGGTCTTCATGGCCATTTGGTTTTTGGGCACTTCGTGGAAAGTTAAGTTTCCCACCCACCTCAGCCACTTTTTCTCTAATTTTTGCGTTTAGCCGAGATTTGTGGGGAAGCATTTGATTCAGGGTTTTTGATTTAACTTGGCTCGTAGATTGTGCTCCCTTTTGATCGGTAGTGTTTGGGTCTGATACAATAGTTAGGGGCACTGATGAGGACTTTGGTAGGTCCTTAGTTCCCTCTTTGATCTCCCCAATTTGCCTGTTCTAAATTCCCCAGCTGTAGGGCTATTCTTTTTAATCTCTCAACTAATGGCGATATGAAAGATCTAATCAATTTTTCGATGTTTTCGATATTTCCCATTCGATGAGTGTCTAATGAATCTATTATTGGGAAGTGTGATGGAGTAGCCAATGTGGGTAGTGTGGGTGCATTGGATGAGGGGCTTTTAGGATTACCAGGATTAGTTAGTTTGATCTTATTTCTCTTTGGTCCACTCCCCCTCTTTCTCCTTTTTTTCGGTGGTGGGCCTTGAACTCGAGAACATTTCGGAGTAGTAATAGGTTTTTGGGCAGTCTGTACAGTTGGTAGCAGTGTGTCTGACAGAACTTCTAGGTCTGTTATTGTGTTACTAAAGGAAGCAGATAGGTTTATAATTGAGTCATTGTTTGGCTCAGGTGGAGAGGTTCTATCTCGAAGGAGTAACGGTATATTGTCACAGAGAGAAGCATCAAGACCCTCGCTTTCGTGAGGCGTACTGGAATGTGGTGACATGGCTAGCTGTAACGGGCCCAGGGACAAACTTTTGTTCTTGATAAACTCAACAGAACGGCGTCTCTCGCCTCTTCGCTCTGCAAGTGCGATATCCCTATCAATTCCTATGGTAGCCCTGATGACATAATTATCTAACGTTCCTCGGTTAACAGCTCCTCCCACCAAGGATTTTTCTTTAGAGACAGACAAGGTCATAATACGTGCTACAAAAATATAGGTAGTTAGTCAAACAACACCCAGCCTCCAGTGCTGACTAACAAAACACCACAATTATACAAATCACAATATACAAGAAGGATAAGTGATGGACTTTAAGTGGATCTGCTTACTAGAATCAGGTAGAGACAGTTCATACTCGGCGTGAATTTACACGCCGATAGGGGAGGGGCCCAACCCAGCCTCCTCTGGCCTCTGAGGGCCACAGAGGGCCCGCCCTTTGCCCGGGCTTAGCCCGGCTACGCCCGCGCGCGTCCCGCGACGCGGGGGGAGCCCGCTTGCATTTAACGCCTCCGGCCGCGTAGGTGGGCGTGTGGGGGGGCGGTAACCAGTCCGAGGATTGTGGGAGGTGTAGTCCAATTCCCCGTACTCGGTAACCGCTCTGACCCCCAGCAGCAACAAACGGCAGGAAGGAGCGACAGGCCAAACAGAAGCGCCTGCAGCCCAATGGTCCCAGCACTAATCCTGGCAAGTACGGCAGCAAATTCAAATGGATAAACCAGGCTCCCGCTCCACCGAGGAAGCCCACTTGCATTTAATGCCTCCGGCCGCGTAGGTGGGCGTGTGGGGGGCGGTAACCAGTCCGAGGATTCTGGGAGGTGTAGTCCAATTCCCCGTACTCGGTAACCGCTCTGACCCCCAGCAGCAACAAATGGCAGGAAGGAGCGACAGGCCAAACAGAAGCGCCTGCAGCCCAATGGTCCCAGCACTAATCCTGGCAAGTACGGCAGCAAATTCAAATGGATAAACCAGGCTCCCGCTTCACCGAGGGAGCCCACTTGCATTTAACGACTCCGGCCATGTAGGTGGGCGTGTGGGGGGGCGGTAACCAGTCCAAGGATTCTGGGAGGTGTAGTCCAATTTCCCGTACTCGGTAACCGCTCTGACCCCCAGCAGCAACAAATGGCAGGAAGGAGCGACGGCCAAAGCGCCTGCAGCCCAATGGTCCCAGCACTAATCCTGACAAGTACGGCAGCAAATTCAAATGGATAAACCAGGCTGTATAGTTGTACATATGATTTAAATCTTTTTTCAGGGGGTTATTCTTTTACTTTGCACTATTTCCTGTGCACTAGGCCCGCAGCCAGTTTTTAAAATCTGCTGATAGTGTAACACAACAACAGATAGTTATGTGGTACCTTTACTTGTCCTACTACTCTCTCCTCCTAGTATCTGCAGTTTGCAACTATATTAACCCCGAGGACTCGGAGGGGGTGAGGGTTTGTGAATTTCCATAGTATATAGATTATTGTAGCTCAACAATGAATCCCCCACAGTTCTTCTCTTACCTGTGATTAGGAGAAGCAAAGGCTGAGTGGTTTCCTGAGCTGCCATGGTGCTGCTAGTAGACAGTAGCAGCATGGCTAGCAGACTAGTGGAAGCACCAGATCCAGAAACGAGGTTCCACTCCCTCCTATCCGAACTCAAACTGTGGGATCAGGAATACTCATCGCAGGGAACTAATTGAAATGAATTAAAAACTGAGATAATTCCGTTTTATATGCAAGCTTTGCAAAATAAATGAGACAGTCATCAGAAGGAGACCTGAGTACGACTAGTAGTACACAAGAAGAAGACTGCCAAGCGAGAAAACATGATAAGCTGTGCTAAAGTAAAATAAATAATCAGAATGGTGACCTAGTAAAAGTTACAAACGGAAGTTGACTCGAGCTATGAAGTGGACAAGCGTAACCTTTACTGCTGAAAGGATGATGATGCTGGCAATTATGAATTATGCTCCACTGAAAAAAAATTAACATTGAATACTGTGCATGGGTGGGCAATCTAATATATATACTATTGCTAGTGTGGGCTATATTGAGTGCAGAAGAAGATCGTTGCCCTGCCTTGAGTTGGTGTTGCTTTCACCACATCTGCCCCACCAAGTGTGTGAACAGTTAATGGTGTAAATTTTAATTTAGTCACCCCTCAATAAATCACACAGCTCGGGGGGAAGAGGGTTAGGGGCTCGATGAATGGATGGGAAGGAGAATTTGAAGGAAAGGTTTGACAAAGACAAACATCACACAAGGAAAATATTCATCTTGCAGCAGACCATCATAAATCTGTTATGTGAAGGAAAAGAAATGCATGCATAATGATGAGTACTAGTACAGGTTAACTTAACCAAATTGTCTGTCTGCCCCCAGAGAGACCCAAGTTACATTATACTCTGTTGTACTGAGCTTTCAAAGATAGAAAATTAAATTCACACATCTGTAGATGTCAAGCAAAGAAACAACACACACAATGCTAATGATTAAAGAGAGAATATTATACTGTAGTGCCAAATTTGGAATTTAATCTGCATTCCTCTTGGACCATCAATTTGGTGTGCCTGGTGATGGAGCAAGGTTTCGTATAAAAAGAAACTTGCTTATATGCAATCCTCTCGAATAACCTGTAACATTGTAACCAACCTGTCAGTGAATACTAATTTTACACCACATTTTACATATTGTATCTAGGGCAAGCTTTTCAATGTGCTTCACTAATGAATAACCCAAGTGTCTAAAATGGCCACCAAAAACGCAGGAACTCTTCTGCGCATGCATCTACCACATCTACGTGGTATGACATTTTCTGTCGCTTGGGGGGAAATCTTTGCAGCAGCACAATAGCTTTTTATATGGCTGCTCGAAACCTTCGCACTAATGCACATGCTGTGCTGAAACTAACCTATGCAAGTTTTACTAAGCGATTAATGCAAAAGAAATATTAAGTAGATGGGGTTAGAGTAGAAGTAAGTGGTATACAGTGAATTCATGTAATTTTGTATTTTAACATGTTCGTCTCTGTTTCCTTGTGGCAACTACGCATGTGCGACATCTATTTGTCCTGAGACCAATGCGATCATTGACTGGCTGCCAAACTCTAAGCCCAGCAAGGACATGGGAAGAACAACTCTTGACCCTACGAGAGGAAGAAGATGCAGCATTGTACTACAGATTTATCGATCCACATATGAAATGCTTGTGGGAATAAAGCTTGTGGGTATTAAAATTAAGGGGCGGGGAGCTAGACAATAGAACTAAAAAAAATTATTACATTTAGTATGGTGTGATGTCCTCACCCCACTGAGTGGCCCAATCAAATTGCGGGTGAACATGGAATTGAAACTATTTGGGGTGGATCATACATTTGAATTGGAATAACAGAGGTAAGTTCAAGATAGTTAGACACACTTGACCCACGAGATGCCGATGCTATGCTGAGATGCTGCCCGAATTTGCTGCAACCTGACTGAAGAATCCAACACTGGAGAAAATTTGTGGAACAACCGAGGAGGCACATTTAGGAAGGGGTCCGAACGAGCCTGAGCCGGAGAGAGTAGCACCAGAGAGAGGTGTAATGCCGGCATTACACTAGAAGAGGCCACCTTCCCCGTCATGAACCTGTCCTGAATCCTTGATACTCTGATGTCTAGGTCCTCACACCATTCTAGGTAAATATAGTACTGTGGGTTGTGCTCCGTGTTAGCTCTCTGTTCTTTCTCTCCTCAGGTACTGTCATCCTATGAGATTAACTAATGCAAATTGAATTATAAACTAATTGAACTACTACTAGATCTTTCGAACATTCATTTACTCAGGAGACAGGAATGGTAAGAATACTGGTGTAAAGGTTTCCTAGTGTAAAACAAAATTGATGACCAGTGGATATTTGCTAGCTCATTGAATATATGAATGTATATGGCCCAAATGAATGTTGTGTGTATGAATGTGTAGAGCTGGTAAACTCCGCTGCATCAGTATTTCTTGGTAGCAGAGGCATGGTTAGTATAGTTAGTTAGGCGAGGATTGTATTTGAAAATTTTAATGATTGATTTATGTGTTAACCAAAACCCGTCATGTATTGCTTTATGTATGTCTGGAAATTCCCGGGAATATTGAATAGCGGGTGGTAAATGGAAGCCACACTGCAGTGAGGTTATTGGTCTGGATCGAGAAGGTGCTGTAAGTTATGCAGGACTAGGAGCACTACGTTAGGGAAAAATTCTTGTATGTTAGTGAGGATAATTGGTAGCGAGGAGTTCGCTGGTGAAAGTTTGGTATTATATCACCTAGAAAGGGTAATACTGAAGGAGTAGCAGGTTCTCTGATGCTTGTGTGAAGAGTGAAGCGGAAAGGTTTTACTCGTAGTGTGTGAAGAGTAAGCGGAAGGGTTTTACTTGCAGCGAAAGAAATTCTACTATTCTTTGAATTAGTTGGTCAGACACAATAGTGAATATTTATGTGTTGTTAATTAATGAAATTTGTGTGACATTTTGTGAGAAAATAAGTTTTCGCATTACCTTGTAAAGGAGGGGTCAGATGCGGGTGCTGCACTGATGTCACTGAGAGCTACGGTGGGATTTGTTGAAACAGCGGGCGTGTAGTTGATGCGAAATTGTAAAGGAGGGGTCAGTAGTAAGGAGTGATACTGATGTCACAGAAAAAGCCGCGCAAGCATTGGCGGAGTGAGCGAACAGAGTAGAAGTTGATTGGTCTTCAGACTAGAAAACGTGTTGGTTTTGGAGAATTTTAGAATTAAAGCAAGCGTCTGATTGGTTGACAAAATAGAAATCCCAAGAAAAATAATAGATAGTGGAGCTTGCATATACAATCCAACTTTAACAGGAACTTGACCAGATAGAAGATTTAAAGGGTTTGCTTATGAGCAGTACCTTAACAAGCCCAAGCACGCAATGTACGGAGAAAAGAGAAAAATGACATTTATGCAAAAAGTTAAGAATTATTTCAAAAAGGACAAACCCATTAAGAGTAGAGAGGGGATTCTCATTTCTCCTCCAAATACGCCTGCATCATACATGATGGTGGAGAGAGGCTATCATACTTGTGTATGGTTAGAAAATTGGGTAGAATACACAAAGAATGATGGAATATTAGCAATTCCTGAATACGGAAGCTTTAATGGAAGAATATTGTACAATTTAAGAACACGAATGAATGAATTAGAACCCACACCTAGATTGACTCAGTATGAGGCTTTAGAAGAATGGGAAATGGAAGCCTTTGAACGTGATAGACCATGAAGTAACAGGACTTTAAGCAAGTATTACCCGAAATTTCCCCGAGAGACTAGAGGTAGTCAAATGAAACAATGGAGACAGGCCATGGTGGCAGAAGGTTTATATCCTGTGTTAACATCAGAAGAACAGGTGGGAGGTAAATTTACAGAGAAAACCAAGCACTTAACAATGTTAGGTAGCTGAGAAACCGAAGAGGGATACCTAGAAGACATATTGATGAAAAGCCCTCCACCATATAATGAAGGATTAGACAGAATGACCCCTAGTGCGCCAATGGTAAGAACACCTTTAGTTCCACAAATAGTACATGATACCCCCAACAGGGTACTACAAGAATAGGAAAAGAAAGCACTAAAGAAAAATAGAGATGAATTGATTCAGAGACTAGCTCAGAAAAACGCACATCCTGAAGCATTGACCAAACCAATAACCATAGGTCCAGTAGTCCCATTGTATGGTGAAAAGTCAAACTGTTCTAAAGTTCCTGTAATGCCTACCTCAAGCATAGAACCTAGAAAAGAAAAGATAATAATAGATGATCAAGCAAGTGAATGTGAATCAGTAATATCTTTAATGGATTTGCCCATAAGAGAGCCGATAATGGAAACCCCGAAAAGAAATTTGCCCAGTTGTTTGAAGGAGGTTAGACTAGAAGCCTTAACAGAAAATAGAAGTGCCACAATAGTAACCCCAGAAGATATAGAGAGATGGTCTCAAGAAATAGAGAAGCCAAAGTCGCAGCCAAAATTATTAGACATTTTCAAATTGAGAGTAGAATTGGAAGGAATGGTTGCTGGAAATGTGGGTCTAGACAGATTAAACGCATGCAGTGAGGAAGAATTATTGTTTATTTGTAGGAGCATTACACGAAACACAAAGACATTCCATGAAAAACTGACGAATTTGGCATCGGAAAAGGGAATTGAAATAGGGAAGTCAAAGGTGTTGCAGAAACCAAATAGAGCAGAATTATCTGATAAGGATTTGGAAAACATGAATGTGTCAGGAAGAAAATTGCAGATTAGGGAGTTGTTATTTCTGCTACAAAAGTGGGGAGATCTTGAAAGATGGAAAGTTAGGTGGGCAAAGAAAAAGGAAGAAGCACAGGTAAATCGAACAGCATCTGAGTATGCCATGAGAGAAACAGAAAAGGCTGAAAGGTTGTATCCAATGAGGGAAGTACCCGGAGGGGGGTACCTACATGTACCATGGACTAGACAGGACATTTTGTCATTTACGAATGATTTCCCAAAATTGAGAGAGAAACCAGTGGAGTGGTACAGACAAGTTGAGAGGTTTGTGAAAGTTTCAAAGGTTTTGCTAAAAGATCTGGATGGTCTGTTTGACATAGTGGTACCTGCGGATTTGTGGACAGAGTGTAAAATTACTATAGATTGGCCTAGTGAAGAGTATCCAAGAGATTCAAAGACAGGAGCCCCGTCAGAAGATGTAATGAAAAAATATCATCAAGTAATCACCTTTCTAAAGAGTGAAATTCCCCCGAAAGAAACTGATTGGGTACAAATAGACAGAACAACCCAAGGAAAGAATGAGTCTGTGCATGCCTACTATGAACGGATTTTA
This sequence comes from Triturus cristatus, assembly GCF_964204655.1. NCBI lineage: Eukaryota > Metazoa > Chordata > Amphibia > Caudata > Salamandridae > Triturus > Triturus cristatus. The sequence continues at coordinate 70,582,574 of NC_140584.1, read as the reverse complement.
CAGGTGTTCAAACAGTATAGTGTGTTTGAAAGCTTAGAAAACAAGGACATGACTCATTTTGTGTATCAATTTGGGTCTGGGCTGAGATTGGATATATCTCAAATGATTAAGCAGCACATGCTGTGTTGGCAATCAAAGCCCATTGACGAGATTTTAAAATAAGCTAAATATTGTGGGGACATAATTGATAACAAACTAAAAGCTTTAGAAGAAAAATTAATGTGGGCTCAAGTAAAATTAGCTGAACAGCAAGAGCTCAAATTAAATAAACAGTCAGAAAATCAGGGAAGAGCACATGGTCAAGGTGACAATAACGGGGGCAAGCCTCGGGAAAGGTTAAATCAAGAAGAGGCAAAGAAAATAATTCCCTGTCACGGGTGTGGGAAGTTGGGGCATTGGAAGAACATGTGTAAAGCTATACGAGTTAATAATGGCCTGAATCAAGATTTAAATCCACAGATGCAGAATGAGGTGTTAATGAGTCGTCAGCAACAGGGTATAGATCAATTGCCACCTGCCCCTAAGTCAAATTTTGTGAGTCAAGCCAAGTACAGTGTGGACGCCAGATTTCCAGAAGGAAGTGGTAAGAAACATTTTGTAACATCACAGTTTCTTTTGTAGGACCCACTAATTGATTATGATCAGGAATGACGGTGCCTGAGGGGGGAGGAGGGGAAGCGCTTACTTGGCGCATCCCTACCGATAGATCAGTCAGGTTTATACGCAGAAGGTAAAGTAGAAGGAAATTATATTACTTTCTTGTTGGATACTGGTGCTACCAGGTCTACTGTGAGAACAGCAGACATTCCTAACCTGCCCCTCTCGGGTGAAGACATCCAAGTTGTAGATGTTTCAAACAAACGGATTAGAACCCCAATCACAGAACCAATGCAGATGCGAATTGGAAATTATAAAGAAATGCATAAGTTTATGGTGTGTGACTCAAGTCCTGTAAATTTGCTTGGAAGAGACTTGTTGTGCAAAATGAATTGCACCATATTTTGCACACTGGATGGTGTTGCAATACAAACACCAGATGAAGATGGATTTTACAAGTTCATGTTAGCTAAACAGGTAACAGAAGTAAATGTATTATATTCGATGATGACACAATCTGAATTACCTGCCAAAGCCAAACTGACTATAAATGCAGAAATATGGGATTTTACTGGAAAGAAATAGGATTGATGGCAAATGTAGATCCCGGAAAGGTGACAGTGAAAGAAGGTGCTGTTTATCTGAATACCCGACAATATAAAATGAGTCCATGTTGCAGCAGAGATTGAGCGATTAGTCGAACAAGGCATTCTGAAAGAAATAATGAGTAGCCCTTGTAACTCACCTATAATTGACATTAAGAAACCTAACGGAAAGTATAGGGTGGTTCAAGATCTTAGGAAAATTAATAAAATTGTTGTACCATGTTGCCCAGTAGTGCCAAACAATGCTGTGATTCTTTATCAGATACCGTGGAAAGCAGGTTGGTTCACAGTAATTGATCTATGCCATGCATTCTTTTCTATTCCATTGCATCCAGATAGCAAGTTTTTATTTTCGTTCAAATTTGAAGAGCATGTTTACGTCTGGAATCGTGTGCCTCAAGGGTACACTGAAAGTCCTTCAATCTTTAATCAGATTCTCAAAAGAAGACTTGAATCTCTTGTATTGCCCAGAGAATCAGTCCTGGTGCAGTATATTGATAACCTATTGGTGGCGTCAAACACACGGGATGATTGTGTTACCGAGTCAATTGCATTACTAAATCATTTGGCAAAGGGTGGACATAGGTGTCCCCTGAGAAACTACAATTTTGCAAGAACTCAGTCAAATACTTAGGACATCAAATAGAAAGAGGAATTAGAAGAGTGACCTCTGAAAGAATCAGAATAATAAGTCAAATGCAGTTGCCACAAACCCAAAAAGAAATAAGAATGTTCCTTGGAGTTGTGGGTTATTGTAGGCAATGGATTGTAGGATTTGCTTTAGTAGCTTTAACCCCTGATACAGATGACCAGGAAGAGAGCGAAAGATCCTATAGAAGGGGATAATTTAGAAAGTTGTGAGATTGTTTGTGTGAAGCACCTGCTTTAGCAATGCCAGACTACTCAAAAGAATTTGCATTATTCTGCTATAAGTGGGGTAATTGTGTACTTTCAGTTTTAACACAGAGACATGGATTGATGAGAAGGCCAGTAGCATATTTTTCTGCTACCCTAGATCCTGTGGTCTGTGCATTACCAGGTTGCCTGAAAGCTGTAGCCGCAACTTGTGTAAGCATAGAACAGAGTGAGTCAATTGTGATAGGGCACTCTGTCAAGGTGTACGTCGCTCATGCAGTGGTGATTCTACTGACCAGAACCCGAACGCAGTACCTTACTCCCAGAAGGCTGACAAAATATGAAAGAATAATACTGGGAGCTGAAAACGTGACTATAGTGAGGTGTACTGTTCTCAATCCAGCACTTTACTACCTGATCCTTACGAAGAAGAAGTGAAAGATGAGGTTGAGCATGAATGTCTTGACGTGGCAGAACTTAGAACCAAACCACATCCTGACATACAAGAGGAACCCTTGAAAAACGCGGATCATGAGCTATTTGTAGATGGCTCATGCATGCAACATGAGGAGGGAGGATTAAGTGCTGCTTACGCTGTATGTACATTAACTGGAATAGTCAAAGCATCCTATTTGCCAGAGGTCAGATCTGCACAAGTAGCTGATCTGATTGCTTTAATTAAAGCATGCAAAATTGGGAAAAATTGGAGAGTAACCATATTCACTGACAGTCAATATGGTTATGGGGGTTGTGCATGATTTTGGCCAACTGTGGATCCCAAGGGATTTCCTGACTTCCTCAGCAACTCCTATTAAAAATGTAATTTTCGTAAAAGAATTGATTGAGGCAATTCAATTACCAAAATAGGTGGCCGTGGTTAAGTGTGCTGCTCACCAATCAGGAGATGACTATGTGACAGCTGGTAACCGATATGCTGACCAGGTTTCCCAACACTGTACGAGGCATAAAATTGCCCTAAACAAGCAAATTGAAACTTGTGGAATCAGCTGCCAACTTATGCTGCTTGCAGGAGTTGTGGTAAATAAAATATTACGCTCTCAGAATTTTTAGTATATAAATAAGATCATGCATAAAGCAAGAGGCTGAGTCTGTGGTATCAGGTTCATAAAGGGCTTTATTCCAATAACTCGAGTCAAAGGGAGAATATTACCATCACCACAAAGGATCTGGAAAGGGACTCAAAAGTATTCTCAATATTCTCAAAACATTATTCACAGAGTACAGTATATATACATTTCTCAATTGTACGTAAGCAAAAGAGCAAGAGAGAATGAGATAAGAGCATGTGGGCGTGTAAGTAGGCGTGAAGGTGGGCGTCCATGTGGGCGTCCACTTGATGATAATAGGTAATTTGTCATAGGTGGGTGGATACCTGGAGGGGGTTGCGTGATCTGCTGGAATTGTACTGGAACTTTGCCTTACTTGTGCTCAACTCGAGCATGACGTGTAACTGACGTGGGGAGGGTTGCTATGCAACCGGACAAGTCTGGAAGTGAGGCCTTCAGTGAGTGAGGCCTTCAGTGTCAGAACGACCAGCACATCTTGTATTATCTGATATCCGATGTCTGGAGCAGTGATCGATTTGTGACATAGGTTGCTCATCACCAAGAGCCGATGTGGCATCTATTTCTTCATTTACTTCATTTACTGCAGAAGTCTTGCATGGGGGCTATGGGCTTTTTACTGACGTGAGCTTTGCAATCTCACAAAGAGAGACAGTAAGGCTGGGCTCCCTCCTTGCAGATGGGTCGCGTTCATTCCTCCTTCACCAGGCAAGAATGCGGCTCTGTAGGAGTAAGCAGATAACCGTGCTCAATACTGTCTCGGCACCTCGGTCGGGGCCCCTTTGGCTGAGGCCCAAGTGTGCAAGGCCAAGGATACGTAGCTGCAGCTTTCAGAGCGTTCTGAGGCATGAAACCTCTTTTCGGCTCTGGCTGAGCCATAAACATGGGCTTCATGAAAATGCAGGAAAACATGATGAAAAACGTGTAGGCCTCAATACAGATTTGTTGTTTCTCTCATGGGAGACTGGATGATGGCAGGCCACGTTATAGCATAAGCATCATGATAGAAAGGCCATGGAGGGGAAATACATAGGTTACATGTATGTGCACATAAGCGTTGGGGGGGCACATGGGGACACATAGGCCTCATAGATTTTTATTTTCCTCATTCCCTCCTTGTACCCTAGTGAACCCCCTATGTAACGTCTATTTTCATGAGACAGTCGATCTGTTCTTGCAGCATTATTTTTCCATTTTCAATGCTTTGTAAATGGGGATGTGGAACACATGCAGTAGCACACAGGCCACAAATGGCCGGGCCACACTGCAGACATAGGCAACAACTGAATATCATTAATAGTATCAACCCACAGACGGTCAACACTTTCCATCCCCAAGCCGATATTAATCCCCAGAGCCAACCGGACCATGTCCACGTGCCTGGGTCTTGATGTATGTTTTGGGCAATCTTGTGGAGTCTTGTTTTTGCTTTGTATTCTTTGGCATCACCGTTGATGGATGTCATTAAGGCAAACCATGCTCCGCAAGAACCATTATGGGAGAACGGAAAAGGAAAAAGAGGCAACACTCCCTTTACCTTCTGATACGGGGGAAATCGGCCACAGGCCCAGCAGTCTGTAGCATTGCTAGTCTGATGTGAATGGTGCAGCATCTGAATAAAGGTATTGTTGCGTAAGGCAAGTCGATATGATAGCTCATGGGATGGCAGATCACTAAATGTGTGCTTTATGGTATCATTAGTGGAGGAGTATAAGAGTGAGGCAATAGGAGGAAAAATAGCATGTAGTATTAAGCTGATACATATTATCGTGATGCACAGAAGAGATAGAAAAATTACAGTCACTATACATATACCACGTAATATTTTACAGTATTTGCTTTTTATCTTGCTCTTTTTATCAATGTTATTGTCCAAGATCTTATGCAAGCCAGAATACATGTTCAACCGCTTCACCACCTAGTGGACTTAATTGATCAAACGGGTTCTGACTTTTTAGATCTGAGTTTAACTCCTGCTGGGGAGTCTCCTCTAGAAAAGGGGGCTCAAAGTCCAAGCAGTCAGTGTTCTTTTGGAAAGTACAGTTATTCCCAAAGTAACGTTTGCAATGATGTATCCATCCTTTCCGTCCCTCGACTTTAACGGCGGTCCTTGTTGTTAGCAACACCAATTTCTGCGTCTTCCACCTCGGCTTAAGAGGGCTTGATCTATCAAAGTTCCGGATCAGCGATGGAGTGTCCCTTGACCTGGGTGTTGTCAGGGAAGGCGGCAGCAACCTGCGAACAACAAGAGAGTAGTGCAGACATCAAGGAAGCCAGGTAATCTGTCAGCATGTTACTATCAACATCAGTAATCTTTTAGGCATTGGAGTGCCCCACATATTTGGTGGTCTACCAAAGACCACTTCATAGGGAGATAAGCCTGTTCTAGAATGAGCTACCATTCGCATGTAAAAGAGGGCAACCGGCAGGGCTACCATCCAATCTACACCTTTGTCTGCGCAAATTTTTAAAGTCCGATTATGTCTTTCTACAAGGCCTGCTGCTTCAGGATGTCGCACACAATGGAATTTCCAGGTATACCCTAACACAAGGGACACCTGCTTCATTAGTACCAGGACATATTTGTAACCTCTACATCTGTTTATTTGGATATAATCCATTTGGAGCACTTCAAAAGGGTGGTCAGGTGGATGGAATCCACCTTGTTCCATCGGAATGCCTTTAGCTGGATTGAATTGGCAACAGATCATACATGTTCTGACCTTTTGTTTCGCTGCTGCACGCAGGTGCTTGTTGAACCATATATTCTGTAAGCTATCTATCATTGCTTTCTCTCCTAAGTGTGCAGGACTATGTGCGGTATTTATAATCACTTGTACCATTGAATCAGGAAGAAACCATGTGGATTTGCCCTTATTCATCCAACCCTGATCAGTCAGTACCCCTCCTTGTTCCGACCATTTCTTTAATTCTTCCATAGTAGCATGTGTCTGTATGTCTTGTACATCCTTGGAAGGATCCCTAACTGTCATGGCGTTGGACACTGATTGAACCTGTAACTTTGTCATGTCTAGTGGGGTCTGAGCTGTCTGTTTAGCAGTTCGGTCTGCCAGATCATTGCCTTGGGAAATGGTATCTGTGGCTCTAGTATGTGCTTTACATTTTAGGATAGCCATGGCTGTTGGTAAATGTATTGCTTCCAGTAGGGCTTGAATAAGGGGGCCATGCTGTATCTTGGCCCCATGAGAGGTCAAGAAACCTCTTTCTCGCCACAGAATCGGTGTAAATGTTTACTCTCAGGTGCTTTAGCTCTTATGCACGCTTGTGTCAGGGCGATGAGCTCTGCTGCTTGTGCTGACAATATGTCTATTCTTTTAGTCTCTATTATTACAGTATCAGTAGTCACTGCATATGCTGCCACTAATTCTCCCGCCCCTGTCCTCATGCATGAGCCGTCAACTTATAGTGTTAGGTCGGGGTCTGGGAGTGCAACGTCTGTCAAGTCTTGTCTTGGTTTAGTCACGGTATGTATTACTTCAACACAGTCGTGTGGTGAAACGCTTTCTGTACTGGAGGGCAAAAGGGTAGCAGGATTCAGTATGTTGCATCGTCTGATCTCTATGTGTGGTTGAAATAGCGTCAACTCATAACCTGTCAGTCTAGCTACAGTCAGGTGTTGTGTTTGTGTCCGGTTCAAGAGAACCTCTACTGCGTGTGGTACTTGTACTGTCAGAGGGTGGCCCAGCACTATCGAGTCACTTTGTCTTATGGCTAAGGCCGTTGCTGCAACTGATTTTAGGCACGCAGGCAAAGCCTGTGCTACTGGGTCTAATGTACTAGAAAAATAAGCACAGGGCTCGTGTTTTCCTGCATGATCTTGTGTTAGGACAGATAGTGCTGTTCCATCCCGCTCTGTCACAAAAAGCATAAACGATTTGTTGTAATCAGGGTTTGCTAAAACTGGTGCTTGACATAAAGCTCTCTTTAATTCTTCAAATGCCACAGTGTGTTCTTGTGTCCAAGAGAGGACTTTAGTAGAAACTGCCTCCTGTGTCGTCAACTGTATTAGGGGCTTGGCTATGTAAGCATACTGGGGAATCCACTGCCTGCAATATGAAGTGAGGCCAATGAATGCACGTACCTCCTTTTGTGTCTTGGGCTGTGAAAAACCAGAAATCAATTGAATACGTTCCGGTGCCCACAACTAATTCCCCTGAAAGATCACAATAAAACATGAGAAAAAGGGGAAAGCACCATACCTATTTCCTCGGCTTAATTTCTAAGGGGGCTAATTTCTAAGGGGCTTAATTTCTTAAGGGGCTAGCGGGAAGCGAACCTCCTCAGGGGCCAGCAGAAAGCCAATATTCTCCTCCTTCCCCCCTTTTTGACAGGAGGAAATCTGAAACAGATTTCACTGCTGTCAAACACTATCAAACCCTGTGTCTTGTCAACACTATTAATCCCTGTGTGTAGCTACTGGGCGTAAGCAAAATTATAGGAGATACACAGCGTATTTGAAACGGCGAGAAATCCTTCAAATTAATGTACAAACCTCATTGTGTTAGCTCATAAGCTGGCCAAATGACATCTCATATGCAAATGTCCCTATTACATGAACCTACACCAACCTGAAGTCAAAATTAATGCTAGGAGGCCCTAATAGGAATGCTAAATTACCTAAATATTCGGAAAACCAAGTTTAAACACAGTTGTTAATGTTGATAATTAATAATTTATCTGCTAAAGAAATCAGTCATATTGCAATAATTTCCACCTATACAATAAATAGCCTAATTTAAAAACAAGTCAACTTTTGGGGCCACCACTTACAAGAATGAGCTTACTAAAGCAAACTTTAAAAAGGAAATCCTGTCAGATATTTTCTCATTACCCTAAATACCGAGCCTCATTTGTCACTCTGGGGTGGCAGACCTTATTTAAAACAGGCCTTTCAAGAGTTAAGATGCGAGTGCATAGATCATAATGGTTCCTTAATGTCCAATCTGGAAACATATGACCGAGGCTGCCTGTCTATAAGAGTAAGGCAGTCATGTGATACATATTTTAGTCTTGCATAACTTTTTTCTTCTTTTATTCATCTCCAATACCAATTAGACATACACTGATAACGTGTTGTCTGCTATTTTGACAGCATGATAAAGGTAATATCATGTCTGTGAAATTTAGTAATTGTGAACAAGTTCCAGCCAAGCGCAGCGCAAAGATTTACGTCGTCACGTCCATCTCTGTAACGCCCAGGAGAACTTGTATCAATGCCAAACATACTGGTCAATACAACACAAAAACAAAACATATATAAAATACATATGCCAAGCCATCAGTATACCAAGCACAGAAAGCATAGACAATTACACTAACATATATAAATGAGCAGCGATGCGCAATTACAGTACCTACAGCTCAGAGGCGAACATTCTGGCCTGCTTAATTTGTCAGGCTTATAATCAATAATTGATTTACCTGCCCTATACACCCCCAACTGACAGTGGGTCATCCCAATGATGACCAGCTGGCAGCTGAAATCACCGTGTCAAGTCTGACACACAGGATCAGCAACAATATTCAAAAATGAAGAACACACGAACCTGTCTTTTTTTTTTTTATAAAAATGAGCTATGCATCTTTGTACACAATGTACCCTCATGTCCTAGTCGAAGATGCATCTCCCATCTTTCCTCACAGACCCGTAACCACTGGATCATTTATCCAATGCAACTGGTGGCAGCTTGTGGCCACAATTCAAAAATGTCTGAATTTGAAAATCGTTTTTATATAGGCACATAGCCCTTAAAATTCCAAGCAAGAGCAACATTTTACTTTCTGGCCAGAAGCAATATAACAATTGCTAAAAAATAAAACAAATCTTCTCCATAGACATTTCCTCGGGGCACTGGTTTTGCACAGAATAGAACAAGGGAATCTTTCTCGACTTACATTTCTCAGCTGCCCTGTCTTATCAGAGAAGCTAAAAATAGCCCCTCAGCGCGGCCTGAGCCTGGGCTGCCAGCCATCTTTTTTTGTTTTTCCTACTCCTGGCCCCCAAGGCTCTCCGGCTGCAGGCATTACACAGATGCGATGTCAGAGAAGCTTTCTAAGCAGTGCCTCTGTTCTGCTCCTCTTACCGGCCCCCACCTACACTGGCTACAAGGTCAGAATCTGTCTCCGATTTCTGTATCACATTCTGCTCTACACAGCCCCCACCTTCTCCTCACCCTGAAGCTGTCAAAGACAAAAAGACTACTCAATTCCATAAAAACTGCAATAATTTGCCCAATTGAAAAATTATTTTTACATACAATTTGCTCTCAGGGGGTCATAATCTTACCGACTTGACCCAGCACATTGGCTCACTGGACCACCAAGAACACAAACCTGTATTCTTGAACAATTTGCAAATTCGAAATACCCACAATTCTTTTTCAAGCTAAACTTTTCACTAATTATTTTTTCGTTAACACTTTGTACATTAGGGGTGTCATCAAATCACAGGTGTTGCTCCTTCTCTAGCTACACCCCTCTCAATTTCCTATTGACAACGTAGTCAAATGTTGGACCATGTAAACACCAGCTATGCGCCGTTCGTTTGGTGGGAGGCTCAAGAACCTTTGGGCTACTATATCATTATTATATGTATCGGGGTACTTGCGGTGGCACTCCAACTGGTCTTTCTACTGGGGCCACTCTTGCTAGGTCCTCTGAAAGGACGGGATAAATACCAGCAACGTCAGTATTTCTTTTTCTGTCAGCCTGCGCTCATTTTACCTGCTCCACTTCCTCCTGTAACATCTTTTCCTTGGCTTTTCCAGACTCCAGTCTACTTCTCTCTGCTTCGTGAAACACTTACTCTGTCCTCCTATGTGACTCCTTGCGCCAAAACTCAATGGCATCCTTCCGAGCTGGTCTACATTTTCTCTTTCATAAGAGTGTTTCGTTGTCTGTCTACTTGTTCTGCTTTTACTCGGATACCTTCCTCAACTAATACGTTTTCTCGGGCTTTGTCTGAATCCTCCCGACTTTTCTCTTCTTTTCTGAGCGCTTTCTCTGTGCGTCTATGCAATTCTTTACGCCATAATTCAATGGCATTTTTCTGTGACTGTCTGGCTGTCTTTTTCCATAACTCTTCTTCTACTCTCATGATGCAATCTGCATCCCAGGTCCCAGCTGCGGGCCACCTCTGACTTTCTGGTAAATCCTTGGTGTAGTCCACCCATAATCAAGAAATAATACGGCATCTAGGCCATGCTTATGATACATAAAGTACCCTGTAGTGTCCCTAGGTGGAATAGGAACAGCTTCTTCGAGTACCCCTTTTCTGGTTTTGATCTGTCTTAATTTTGAAAAGAGCGGCATTTTTAGACCTTATTACTTAATCTTGAACACACTTAATACAATAAACACAATAATGAACAATCATTCACACCACAATATGTAGAACGTATTAAAACATTTAACATTTAACAGTTAACGAACGATGATAACTAATAGAAAACTAGTTACTGACATAATACTAACACTAGATAATACTGAATTATATGCAAGACATACTAGATATACTGCTAAACAGTACAGATACACTGCTGAAACAGTGCAGACCGGATTTGTGTACCCAAACCCGTCTTGACCGGCACAACCTAATGTGCACGTCTAACTGCCTCCCCAGCAACGGTACTCACCGGGTAGCACGGAACGGAAGGCCTCGGAACTGAACTGGACTAGACCAAACTGGACTGGACTGGACTCGACTCGTGACTTGGATACTTCGGAACTTCGGAATCTGGTGGGCCTCTGTATACCTCGGACACAGCTCTCTCGCAGGTGGGCTCTGGGTAGGACAATCTGCGTTCCTCACCGCCTCGTCTGGATGCCTGGTCGCAGTCCGTCCCCTTCGTTGGCCTGAGGGAGTTGGCGGGAAGACCCGCGACGTGCGCGCTTGAAGTCCGTCACGGCTATGGAAGGGGGCAAAACTGGACCTTCATCTCCGGCGTGTGGGGAAAGAGATTAAACTGTTCGGGCGCCATTATGTGGTAAATAAAATATTACGCTCTCAGAATTTTTAGTATATAAATAAGATCATGCATAAAGCAAGAGGCTGAGTCTGTGGTATCAGGTTCATAAAGGGCTTTATTCCAATAACTCGAGTCAAAGGGAGAATATTACCATCACCACAAAGGATCTGGAAAGGGACTCAAAAGTATTCTCAATATTCTCAAAACATTATTCACAGAGTACAGTATATATACATTTCTCAATTGTACGTAAGCAAAAGAGCAAGAGAGAATGAGATAAGAGCATGTGGGCGTGTAAGTAGGCGTGAAGGTGGGCGTCCATGTGGGCGTCCACTTGATGATAATAGGTAATTTGTCATAGGTGGGTGGATACCTGGAGGGGGTTGCGTGATCTGCTGGAATTGTACTGGAACTTTGCCTTACTTGTGCTCAACTCGAGCATGACGTGTAACTGACGTGGGGAGGGTTGCTATGCAACCGGACAAGTCTGGAAGTGAGGCCTTCAGTGAGTGAGGCCTTCAGTGTCAGAACGACCAGCACATCTTGTATTATCTGATATCCGATGTCTGGAGCAGGGACTGATTTGTGACATAGGTTGCTCATCACCAAGAGCCGATGTGGCATCTATTTCTTCATTTACTTCATTTACTGCAGAAGTCTTGCATGGGGGCTATGGGCTTTTTACTGACGTGAGCTTTGCAATCTCACAAAGAGAGACAGTACGGCTGGGCTCCCTCCTTGCAGATGGGTCGCGTTCATTCCTCCTTCACCAGGCAAGAATGCGGCTCTGTAGGAGTAAGCAGATAACCGTGCTCAATACTGTCTCGGCACCTCGGTCGGGGCCCCTTTGGCTGAGGCCCAAGTGTGCAAGGCCAAGGATACGTAGCTGCAGCTTTCAGAGCGTTCTGAGGCATGAAACCTCTTTTCGGCTCTGGCTGAGCCATAAACATGGGCTTCATGAAAATGCAGGAAAACATGATGAAAAACGTGTAGGCCTCAATACAGATTTGTCGTTTCTCTCATGGGAGACTGGATGATGGCAGGCCACGTTATAGCATAAGCATCATGATAGAAAGGCCATGGAGGGGAAATACATAGGTTACATGTATGTGCACATAAGCGTTGGGGGGGGCACATGGGGACACATAGGCCTCATAGATTTTTATTTTCCTCAGAGTGGGAACCTGGGAGGAGGTGAAAGATTTGCAGGATGCAGTAGACATGAGAGAAAATGAACAGTGGGTGAAAATAGGATGTCAGAGAAGGGCAGAAGATGGTGTGTGGGTTTGTTATGATGGCAGACCAGTTATGCCACACAGTATGCTTGCACCAATGGCTAGAATGTACCATGGAGACACACATGTGGGCAGAGATGCAATGATTCGACTTTTCAGACAAGATTGGTTTAACACGAAGTTCAGGAGTGTAGCAGAGAGCCTTTGCCAAAGATGTTTAATATGTCAACAAATGAATCCTGGCAGGTACACTGTGGTCTGTATGGGAAAGATTGGAAAGGAAGAGGGTCCTTTTGTAAGACATCAATTAGATTTCATTCAACTGCCTGCTTGCCGAGGTCTGAAATATATACTTGTCATAGTTTGTTTATTTTCAAAGTGGGTGGAAGCATACCCGACCCGAAGAAAAGCAAGCTTGACAGTGGTCAAACTTTTATTAAGAGAACTCATCCCTAGATTGGGTTTTCCAGTAACGATTGAATCAGATAGAGGATCTCATTTTAATAATGAAATAATTCGACTAATTTGTGAAGCATTCAAAGTCGAACAAAAATTGCACTGCGCTTACCTTCCAGAGGCTTCTGGGGTGATAGAACAATTGAATGGCACAATCAAGTCAAGACTCGTAAAGGTGTGTGCATCCACCCCACTGTAATGGCCTGATGTTTTACCTCTTGTTCTAATGGGTCTCAGAAGTATTCCAGACTGGATTGAGTCCCCATGAAATACTCATGGGAAGATCAATGAGACAAGCATGTGTACCAGGAAACAAGCTGTTGAATATAACTGATGACTTGGTTTTGGAGTATTGCAAAGAGTTGACTGACAGAGTGCGTTCTATCTCTCATCAGGTTGGGGAAGATGCTTTCAACAGACAGCTGAGCCAATCGCATGATCTGAATCCCGGTGACTGGGTAGTTGTGAAGAATCACACTAGAGAATCGTGCCTAGCACCAAGGTGGAACAAACCGCATCAAGTTATATTAACTACTCAACAGCTGTAAAGTGTGCAGGATTGCCTAATTGGATCCATGCAAGTCATACCAAAAGGGTACCAGCTCCTGAAGAAAATTTCAATTGAAACAAGTAATTGATGTTGCTGAAGGTTATGCAGCTGAAGAACTTCCTATAGAAAATCCTGAGGTAGCTGCCCAGGAAAAACCGATTACTTATCAGGACGACTGGATCCCAGTGGTGGACATACCTGAAGTACTTATTGGAACTAGGAGTCAAACACAGTTAGATAGATAGGAAAAGAGTGAGGACCAGACAGGTATAGAAGAACTCGCTCAGGAAAGTAGGGCAACGACTGTTAGGGAGCCTGAGCAGGAACAGTTAAGGAAAGAACAATATACTCAGACTGAAGAAACCCAAAGTCCCATTCCTGAGTCTGAGGAGGAACAGCTAGGATTTAGAGAAAGCGTTCAGGCAGAAGAAGGTAAAGAGGTAAAAAGACCTGAACAAGACCAGACAGGCATAGAAACGCAAGTTCTGGATACAGAAAAAAAACAGACCGCCAATCCTGAACAGGGTCAGATTGAGATAGATGAACCCATCCAGGCAGAGCAGGCCAGAACAATAAGCCCTGGACAAGGTCAGATAGAGAGGAAATCTGAAGACAAAGCTGATCAAGTTGTGCCAAAATCTAAAGAAAATAAAAGGAGTCTTGAAAAACCTGGCAGTGCAGTGAAGTTTAAGAAAAGTCGAAAAGGTGATAATTGGCCAAGAATTATCAAGAGACTGAGATATCGTCTTAAGACAATCAGTGAAGAACCTGATCAAGTAAATGAAGTAACCAGTCAATCTGGACCTTCTACAGTAACGCAAGAAAGAAGGAGTCAAAGATTGAAGACATTGAATAACAAGTTCAAGGGTCCTGAGTGGACTTATGTAATTCTAAAAGACATTGAAAACCTTGACTTAAATGAAGATAGTGATGAAGAGCTGAATGTTGAACAAATTGAGGGAGAAGTGAGACCGACTTGGAAGAGAGAAGACACTTAAGGTGTTATCTCATACCAAGTTCTGAATTAAAGAAGAGACAAATCTTTTTGTCCAAAAATGTCTGATAATAAAGTTGCTAGAAAACCAAAACAAAGCTGTATAAAGAAGTGTTGTAGGATCTGTATATATAGTTTAATATTAGTCCTTATAATATGGGTGATATTAGCAATAGCTATTCCCTATCTGATGGATACTGACAAACAGAATAGTACTAACACACATACAGAAGTTGCAAACATTAAAGGCGATAGAGTAGGCTTAGAAACACCAGATGAGCTAGATTTACACCATGCTGTAGATAAGAATGAAACTGGTTTAAATGTATTTGCAAATCTCTAAAATACATTATGTAGAAACTATGGAAGTTAGTGATTGTTATGTTTGCATGAAATTGCCAAATTCAGTAGCTGAAGGGGTAACTTATCATCATTTACCCTTGACATATGGTATTTCATGTAGTGTATTAGCTAGTTTATTTGATAGAACTGGAAAACTGCAGTATTATTATTCAAATGTAGATGTAATATTTTCAGAAGGTCCCATGCGACAGAGCATGAACCCTGTCCTTAGTACTAGAGACTCACAATTCATGGGTGAATATTTCCTAACAATGAAGACAATAGATATAGCTGATGCACATAAACACAACTTAACATGTAAATTACATGAAGAAGAAAATATATTTTTGAATTTGGTAGAACAAAGGAGACAGGATTTCCAAAGAAGGGCCTCTGAACCAAAACCTCAAATACCTAAATGGGCTGAAAGGCAAGACCTTTTAACAACTGGCAAGACTCATGCTGCTATGTCTCTAGACTTTGAAAAGAAAGGGAAAATCTGTCTCCATAGACTTAAAACAGAATATAACAATGTATTTATTGGTTCCTGTGAATGTGAACATAGCTTCTAGTAATTGGGTTTGGGGACTAAAAGGAGGAACTGATCCAGTATTTCCTGGAATTTATTATATTTGTGGAAACAAAACCTATTTTAGGTTGCCTGATTACTGGTAGGGGAGTTGCTATTTCAGAATAGTATTCCCTAAAGTCTATCATGTTAAGAGAATCACTGGAAACAATAAGGACAGTAGTGGACTAACAAGGTATAAAAGAGCTAGTTTTTCTGAAATAGTAGGTGATATATTTGGTGCATTGATACCTTCAGTGGGGGTTCTGCTGAATTCTCGAAAAATCTGTCAATTGTCAACAGAAGTGGATCGGCTATCTACTGACACTGCTGGAGCATTTTTACTGATCAATACAGAACTAATTATGGTTTTGCAAAATCGACTTGCCCTTGATATCTTATTGGCAAAAAAGAGAGCGGAGTCTATAAAATGTTGAAAGCGCAACATTGTTGCACGTATATACCTGGCAAAAGTGTAGAGATTGGAAGGTATATTAAAAATATTAAACATTTGGAAGAGGAACTGAACTGACAGTGTTTGGAAGAAAATAACAAATAGTTTTTTGACAATCAGTAGTTCGTTTTCTAACATAGGCAAGAGTATCTTAGGTCAAATATTATTGCCAATCATGGGCATAACTTTATTAGTTTTGATGATAATGTGTTGCCGCAAATGCAGTGGGAAAAGAAAGAGGTATGAAGTGAATGAGAAGGGTAGGAAAAGAAAATTAGAAGAAATACGACTTGAAGAATTGAAGGGGAAAATCTACAAAAGAATGAAAGGATCAAAATTTAAGAAAGATAAAGGTAGGAGTAAAAGATTTGAAGACATCGAAATGGTAGAATGCTAAAGTTGGTATCTGATTTAATGGAATATAGTGATGGCATAAAATGCCATCAGAGAGGGGATTGATGGAGCAAGGTGTCGTATAAAAAGAAACTTGCTCGTATGCAATCCTCTCGAATAACCTGTAACATTGTAATCAACCTGTCTGTAAATACTAATTTTGCACCACTTTTTACATATCGTATCTAGGGGAAGCTTTTCTATGTGCTTCACTAATGAATAACCCGAGTGTCCTAAAATGGCCTCCAAAAACGCGGGAACTCTTCAGCGCATGCGTCTACCACATCTACGTGGTATGACGTTTTCTGTCGCTTGGGGGGAAATCTTTGCAGCTGCGCAATAGCTTTTAATATGGCTGCTCGAATCCTTCACACTAATGCACATGCTGTGATGAAACTATCCTATGCAAGTTTTACTAAGCTATTAATGCAAAAGAAATATTATGTAAATGGGGTTAGAGTAGAAGTAAGTGGTATACAGTGAATTCATTTAATGTTGTATTCTAACATGTTCTTCTCTGACTTTATTAATAGCTCATATTTGGGCCTTGGAGGGTGACCGCATCTCTGTTTCCTTGTGGCAACTACGCATGTGCGACATCTACTTGTCCTGAGACCAATGCGATCATTGACTGGCTGCCAAACTGTAAGCCCAGCAAGGACATGGGAAGAACAACTCTTGACCCTACGAGAGGAAGAAGATGCAACATTGTACTACAGATTTATTGATCCACATATGAAATGCTTGTGGGAATAAAGCTTGTGGGTATTAAAATTAAGGGGCGGGGAGCTAGACAATAGTACTAAAAAAATTATTGCATTTAGTATGGTGGGATGTCCTCACCCCACTACTTGGCCCAATCAAATTGCAGGTGAACATGGAATTGAAACATTTGTGGGTGGATCATACATTTGAATTGGTCTAACAGAGGTAAGTTCTAGCTAGTTAGACACACTTGACCCACGAGATGCCGATGCTATGCTGAGATGCTGCCCGAATTTGCTGCAACCAGACTGAAGAATCCAACACTAGGGAAAATTCAAGAAACAACCGAGGAGGCACATCTAGGAAGGGGTTTGGACGAGCCCGAGCCGGAGAGAGTAGACACTAGCAGAGGCCACCTTCCCTGTCCTGAACCTGTCCTGAATCCTTGATACTCTGATGTCTAGGTCCTCACACCATTCTAGGTAAATATAGTTCTGTGGATTGTGCTTCGTGTTTGCTCTCTGTTCTTTCTCTCCTCAGGTACTGTCATCCTATGGGATGAATTAATGCGAATTGAATTATAAACTAATTGAACTACTATTCCTGATGGAGAATCTTGATGTGTCTATGTGTATTCTGATTTGACTCACAAAATTATTAATTCAGATAAACTTTTAAAACTCCTTCTGAGTCTGTGGTTCTTTGAATAAAGATAGATGTATTATCTTATTTCCTCCCTATTCTAATCTACTACTAGATCTTTCGAACGTGCATTTACTCAAGAGACAGGAATGGTAAGCATACTGGTGTAAAGGTTTCCTAGGGTAAAACAAAATTGATGACCAGTGGATATTTGCTAGCTCATTGAGTATATGAATGTATATGGGCTCAAATGAGTGTTGTGTGTATGAATGTGTAGAGCTGGTAAACTTTGCTGCATCACTGACATATGCGGTTCGGTTTGGCAAGTGTGAGAATATTACATTATTTTTCCAGTCAGTATTGTCCAGGGAAAAGAAGACTCAGAGGCAGCCTAGCTAAATGACTGTTTATGGTATTTACCTCAAGAACAGGCCCCCTATCCAACCACCACTTAGTTTCAAATTTGAACCAGACAGTACTAAGCACACACACACACAGCAACATAGCATTTTCCCAATCAAGAATAAAATCAATGCACTGCTGTCAGTCATACCACTCACCACCACCACTACACAGACTTGTGTAGGTCTGGTGAAAACTTCCATCTTCTTCTGGTGGCAGTTCTTGAAGTAGTTACACTCACGCCCATGTCCTGAGTTATTCTATCATCTCTGATCCTCCTGAGTCTGACCCGAGTATGGTGTCCGACTCCGTACTGACAGTGTCCAGAGTACCGACTCAAAATGCAATAGATCGGCCTGTAGTAGTACAATTTTGTTATTGAACAACAAGTGAAATATTGAGCCACTTGTTGTGTAGACTACATTTGTGTTTGTAAACTTTGCATTATCTAAGGGACTGGTCGGGACAGAGTCTTTGAGATGTATAAAGCAAACAAAATGACAAAACAAAGCAGTGTGGACTGTGTGGAGGAGACCTGGTGAAAGAATATCACTATCCTATCTCTGAAGGAAGTGACCCGATTAGGGCCACCTGGGTCACTCGCAACCACCTCTGAGCCTTCTATATAAATGAAGAGTTGGTCAGATAGTAGAGATTACAAACCATGTATATGTTTATTCAGATACAGTCGAGTGGAGCCCCATCTGCCCAGTCGCTTAGGGTTGCTGCAGAAAGGACTGACATCAGAAAACATGGTGATACATTAGGTACAATTCAGAACCAATGAAGAACCGCCCAGACTGGAAATTTCAAGATCGAGGTAGCTACACAAAGGAGGTACAGAAGGATAAGTTTCGATCCTGAGACCGGGCACACACTATCTCTATCCCAAGGTCATTCTGCCTGTGCCCATCGCTGGACTAGTGGAAGCAGGCCTCTATCTAGTGGGAAAGGTATGCGCTAATAAGAACAGTGTATTCATTAGTACAGCAAAACCTAACCTTGGAGGAATGAAACTTTACACAGCCTTCTTCGTGAGGAGACAATAAGCAGCTAAATGCATGATTTAAAATGGCGGATAAACCTAAAATGTTGCCGCGAATGCTAACTTATGCGAAACAATATGTAACAACACAGCAAAGACGTTTTATTTATTCTAACAGCCCCTCCTTTTAGTATTCGCTAACTTATTTTATATGGTGAGTGGAAAAGACATAACATTCTTATAAGCAAAAGGACATCAATACTCAGAACAATCCATATACTCAATATCAGGAATAGAAGATGCACAGGGTGATGTAGAATCAAAGATGCCCTCATCAATCTGCATCATGTCTTCAAGCTGTTTTTGTAACATAACTGCTGCATTAGTATCATGAACTGGCATTTTCAGCTTGGGAGTAAGGATAGTGACACAATAGGAGCAACAAGCTGGGAGACATTGTATGCAGAGGCAACACGTGAAGAAAATCCCGGCAACCCCAGCTAGAAAAGTGAAGATCTTCCAACCCCAAGATGTGAGTATGTTCGCGAACCACCCTGATAGGGTCTCAGTACCTGTCTCTTGGTGTATGTCAGACGAAAGTCTATGTAATATTTGTGTAGCTGCATACACATTGGGAGTGTGATCAGGTATGTAAACGCAACAGCTGCTGCTAATGATGCGACAGGCCCATCCCTGATCTGCAAAGATGATGTCTAGGCTGTCCGGTTTTAGGTTTAAACCTATAATAACTGATAAAATCCCACCGAAAGGGAACTAGCCCTCACCAGTGTAAACATATAAACACTGAAAAAACACCTGCACAACCACAAACTAAATGCCATTCAAAGAAAGGGAAAAGAGAGTGAAAGAGTCATTTTTTCTTCCTGAAGGGGCCAATTACAAAGTAACTTTGTTATACAAGCTACAAGCAAAAAAGACTGGGCTAAACATTTTCTGCTTGAGTTTTTTTGTTCAGGGATGTCACTAAAATATTGTTTCTACTTCCTTTTGCTTTTTTCAGTTTTGTGGTCTTTGGTCTAAAGATGCAGGGTTTAGAAGCATGTTTAGGTCTTGTTTAGTTATTTTTATAAACTGTAGAGAATCAGGAAATTTCAAAATCATATTTGATATTTTGGCTGCGTTTGATTCTTTCACTGATAGGTGAAATGGCTGGTTTCATAAGAATCTATCCCAAAATGTGCCATCACATTTAGCCACAGAGAGTGGGTAAAAACCCTTGATACATCAGCCTCCAGCTTCTTGTGAGTCAGTAGTGATAGCAGGTGAATTGCCAACACCTCAGGCTTGAAACATTCAAAGCAAGGTATAGTGACAAGTGTATGAGAAAAGAGTGCTATCAGTAAGCATCTGGGATAGTGATGAAAACATGATACCAGACTTTTGGAAAACATGTAACGCAGTGTCACCTGTAATGCCACTGCAAAAAGGTTCTTTCCAAGTTCAACAAAGATTAGAGTGATATTATTTGTATTTGCAGTGATTCAGCTACGTATGTGAAAAAGTTGTGTGATGACCTGTCAAAAACGATACCTGAGCTGAAGGGTTTCCCTGTAAGAGATCCTTAAAACCTGTTAGATGGTATGTTGAAAGCATCTTTACAATCTTCAGAGCTAATGAAGAATGCTATTGACATTTTGGTCCATTCTGGGTCACTGTTTTGTTATGCGCGGGAACTAAAATGCAAATATTTCTCATTTTGTACTTTGTGTGGCATCAAAGATAGAGTCATCCCAACTGTGTTACTAATCAGATGGTTCTCAGTCCAAGGGTCTGTGAATGCTATATTATCCATGTGGCAACCATTTACAGAATGTTTGCTGAATGATGATACCAAAGGCAAGAAATGTGAAGATCTTTGGTCGCATATTGATAGTGATGTGAAAAAAAGTGCACTCTACTACATTCTTGGATTTCTACAGGAAAACATAACTGCTGTAGTGGACATAATAAAAAAAACTAGCATCTGAAAACACCCTTGTCTGCCAAGTGTTCAGCATAATTGGTGTAGATGTGAAACATTTCCTTGAGAGAAGGCTGGGCGACACCTTTAGTGACTTCGGAATTGCAAGATGTTCCATGTTAGAGGGCTTGCCACTTGGTAAGCAAAGCAATGTTGAAGAGCATCTCAGGAACTTTTATTTTATGATGTATGAGAAATGGCTTGCAATGATGCATAGAAATGTCTCTTCACCAACCATGGCATTTGAAGACAATGAAACCTCAGTTTTGTACTCTGTACAAGTTCTAGATCCCTTCCGTAAAGAGAAATTTTCTCTGTAGTTTCAAAAGTGCTATTCATTTTTGACTGCTTCAATAACCCTGAGGGCATAAGCGTCCAGTTCAACGCAAATGTTGCAGAACCTGCCCAGAGAATCGCAATCTTCAGATGCACCAGTATTTGCATGGAAAGCTATGTCAGTGGCCAGAGTTAACAAACATGTGTACTGCCTGTTTTGGCATTGCCCGTCGCAAGTGCCAATGTTGAGAGGGCCTTTTCACAGATAAAAGTTTACATGGGAAGGAAAGAGTGAACGCACATGACCAAAGACTCACTGAAGAAGTATTGTATGGTGTACTACAATAAGTTTGATTTGCAAATATGTATTTGAACCTCATATACTCTGTATGTACACTGTCTATATACCATGCACTATCAGTGCAGAAAGCAAGCAAAAACAAAAGCAAAACTTTCCATAAACACCGGAAAAACACTGTTTCTGTTATTTTTAATGGTGCGAAAATGTGTAACCACTGATAACCACTGTTTAGGTCTCGCCTGACCCAGCGCATGCGCTGGTCTGGCGAGACATTTCGTGAGGGCTCAAAAAAGTGCTACCAGGCCAGCCTAGAGCTACAGTGCATGTGCGCGAGCGCGCTCCGAGCTTTCGTGGCCGCATGGCCGCTTTGATGTTTGATCGCGATCGCGATCACTTTTGCGGCCACTTAGATTTTTTTTTATTTTAATTACATTGGCCACGATCCTTTGAGAGACCCCCCAGTTTTATAGTCCCACAACCCTGTGAAAATATCACCCTCATTTTTGTCTTGTAGAGGTAACAGGTTTGCGTACGTGTAGAATTGCGTCATAAAGATTTGTGCTGCATTATTGCATAGGGCATGTTTAAGAAATGCAGCCTTTAGGCCCAGTCATAGGGCACCATCACAAAGACATTCCTACAGAGGCCAGTTATTTCCTACATAGGACTACATTTTATTTTGATTATGTCACCCGTGTTTGATCCCATTTGCGTCCAGTCCCTCCCTCAATGGACCCTTTTCGATGCAACAACAGCAACAAATATATTGGATATGACGCCTTAGAACCAGGCATCATAGGTAGTCTTTTCTGTTACAGCAATTACAGTATTTTCTTTGATTTAAAAAGTATTGTTAATCACATCTAGTTACCATAAAATAAACCTCATTTGGGCTACATGGGGTTCATGTGATCCATGTATAGTGAAAAATGTGGTCGGTGTGCTGATGACACTTTCATTTGAATACAGTACATTTGGGTAATTAACATTTGTCATTTTTCCAGCTATAGGTGTGTGTCTGTAATATCACGTGTTAAAAGAGTCGGAATGATAAGGTATTTTCTTCTTTTGACTTCCTACTTGACTGAATTCACGGAAGAAGCCTTGATTTCGTTCAACTGAGGTCTTCATTTTCCCACTGCACGATGCTCTGATTAACAAGCCATCTTTCTGTTCCACATGTGGACTGTGCAGTACAAACCATCTACTGTGACCAGGGCCTCTGGAAATATGCAGCAGTAGGGGTCAAATTATGTAGTAGGTTTATATGAATTATTAGACAAGGCAATGCAAATTATGCGTCATAATTCAGCACATTCATAGTCAGTATTATTTCTTTGTTTTGTAATTTTAGCATAGTAATAGCATCTGGGCAAATGTTTAATCTTATTAGTACCGTTTCTTTAGCCGAAAATATCAATCAGGGCCTGAAAGGTGGCCAGTTAAAATCTTCAAAGGGTCTGCTGAGGCACAGCACTGTATGTTACTTTTTCATTGAAACTTTCAGTCTCAGTCTCTAAGCAGCATTGTTTGTTGAAATCTGTTGTTGCAGGATTATGTGACAAATATGGTAAATCCATAATTATGTCACAGCTGCAGGGTCGCCTAAATCTAATTGGCGTGACTGTGACCGTGAAAGAGAGATAACCTCTAACCTATGAAGAACCTATTCATTATTCTTTATGTCAAGGGTGAATGCTATCTGGAAGTATTCCAGCGCTATATTGTCGCTTTAAGCAAGAAAGCACATTCATCAAATTCCAAGATAGATACTGCCAATTTTATGTAATACAGAGGACAGGTGGAGTTAACAGTTTTGGTTGAAGGCTTTGAACAGATGTATTTTAGTTCACTTCTGAAGGCAGATTCACTCTTAGCCTCGCTGGAAGAGGGTTTGCACCAACTGTCCAGAAGAAGTCAAGAGAAAGACCCCAAAAATAACCAAAGTTAGAGGGTCCTAGTGATAACAAAGTGAAGAAGGGTCTACCAGCTGAAGTACAGGATGAATTAAATAACTTAGTAGCTCTAGATACCAAACCATGGACAGAGAAACGACACTCCTTATTACACTTTTGTAAGTAGAGACATGAAAAAGGAGAGAATGAGAAAGACAAAACAAAGAAAGCAGCTGTAAAATTGATCGAGATTAAGTAGGCCAAGAAAACTGAGGGAGGAATTGCCACTGCTGCTACTAAGTTAGCTGCAGTATTCCTGGGTGTCTCCTGCAGGAATTCCACCACGGCAACCATAAGCCCAAGGAAAAAATAACATGAATAGAAGAGGAGGGCGGGAACATTTAGTGGGAAATAAATCAAATATATTTCAGAGAGACAAACATGCTACAATTGCAGGAAGTTGGATATTTTATTAGTGAATGCAGTTCTAAAAAGAATGACAATGTAATGGCCTGCCAAGGGCACAATATGACCCACAATTATTAGAGCAGCATCCATCAGACAAATGACAGAGCC
The DNA here is from genome assembly GCF_964204655.1 of Triturus cristatus. Lineage (NCBI taxonomy): Eukaryota > Metazoa > Chordata > Amphibia > Caudata > Salamandridae > Triturus > Triturus cristatus. Next base: position 70,558,689 of record NC_140584.1, on the reverse strand, counting down.
AGAGACTATTAAAAGAATGCAGAAGATCCTGGACTTATGTAATTATGTTAGACAATGGGTTTTATGATTATAGTATGATAATATCCCCACTGCTTTCATCTATCAAACAGGCTAAACCACTGAAGGATAGGATAACATGATCTAAAGAGATGAAACAAAGATATGATAGTATTTATAGAGCACACTAAACCCAAAGCTGTCAAGGCACTACATTTAGCAAGTTAAAAATAAATATAAGATTTTAATTTTTTTTGCAGAGTTTTATATAGCGCGAACTTGACCCCAATCCAATCAGGTATCAGAGCGCTTTACATAGCACCAGTTACGTTACATGAGGACACACATTCAGTGATTTGCCCAGAATCACAGGATGGTCAGCGTCATTACCGAAACTCGAACCCAGTTCCTTAGGTCCGAGGTCGAGCGCCCAAGCCGTCAGGCCAACTCCTCTCCCCTAAGAAATGCACCAGCGTTAGGAACACCAGACTACAATAAAGAGTTTTCTTCTATTTTTGCCCCTTTATTTGCCGGGTGATGGTGGCTGTCCTCAACCAATCAGTATCCCTAAAGGCCACAAGCTAATTGCGCATTTTATGGGCCTACTTGATTCTGTCATGAAATGCCATTACTCTTGTGAACAAGCACTATCAATGGTAGCCTCTGCAGTGAAGAAAAGTGCCCCCATTGTTGTAGGTGCACCTCTGACATTTGACGCTGAACATGCAGTATTTGCAATCATTTAAAATGACAAAACAACACTAACAACTCACAGAGTATCAGGCTATGAAATATTATCATCATCATCCATCAAAATAGTTAAGTGCCATATAGTCAACCTTGGTACTGTCTTTGCACAACCAATTCAGTAGTGTTGCATATTGTTATAGATGGGTTTTCTACAATAGATTCGGACATGTGATTGAGACACACATGTGCAGTAGAGGCCAAAGTCATGTATCTTGACTCTTCAGATATGGTGTAGATAACAGACCAAATAACTTTGCCACTTCATTACTTTGCCCAGGCTACTGAACTAGTAACTATAGTTGCAGCCCTCAAACAAGGGATGGATAAACAATAACAGTATACTGTGATTCAGCATGTTACCACAACAGCGCACTATAGCATCACGAGGTGGAGGCGCCACTTGGAATCCTTAAGTCTGAAGGAAGTCACGTCATGCACCGTCCACGAATGGAGTACTTGATATAAGCCTGAACACTGCCACAGGCAGTTGCAGTGGTGAAGTGCACAGCCCACATTTGTACTCAGGATTTTGTATCCCATGTAAATGCCTTGGCTGATTGGGCGGCCAAAGATGCAGCAAAACACCCCCATAGTAGCACACACACCACAATTTTGGTAGCTAATGACACAACAACATTATCGGACCCTTTTGATGCATCAAGTTATTACACTGAAACAGCTACCTGCACCTTAAAGAGATATAAGGAAGTGCCGCAGAGCATAAGAAGCAGTTGTGGGGAGCTAGAGGGTGCACATAGATAAAGCAGATTTAATATATAGCTAGATATCCACAGGGAAACCTATCAGGCCCTAAACCACCTACATATCCTTTTACACACTGCCAGAGACAACACAATATTCCAAATATGTCAAGATTAATTGGTGATGTACATACACACCTGTACCATGTGCAGAAGAATTTATCAAGCCCCACCTTTAAGGTTATAGCTTCCATAATACCTCGACTACAAGGACCCTTTAAGGAACTGCACATTGACCATATTGATATGATTGACAGATGCAATCGTTATCGTAATAATATTATAGTTGTAGTCTGCCCATTCTTAAGAAGCCAGACAGTGTGCCGACTGTGATGTCAAGTCTGCTGCTAATTTTCTGGTCAGTGAGGTAAATAACACAGTGGAATGTTCCTGAGGAGGATCAGGTCTGACTTTGGCAGCCACGTCCTCAATATTATCTCCTCCCACTCACCACCCTGTTACGAATAACACACAAACGTTGCCAACTTATCATCTCCAAGGACAGCCTCTTAACAAGAAAATCTTTCACTAGCATTGCTCACCTTAAGAAACACCGCAAGACCAGATTACCATTTGACCCCGCATCAGATTGTGACAGGGAGAGTTATAGATATATATCTGTGCCACTACGTAGTGTGTCTGAAGTAGTACAAACTGAAATGTGTGTCTGCATGTCTAATCTAACAAAGCTGCAAAGTTCTTCTCTAAACAGGTTACACATGTAGCTGATTCGCGTCAAATGCACAGACACCCTTGCCATTAGGAACTACAATTAACATTGAGAAACCTTTACACATAAAAGACCATTAGGTTCCATGGACCCTTTCCTGTAACAGACGGCACAGCTACTGCAATGAAAGTCCAGTGCCACAAACCATGGATTCCTCTGACAGACGTCTGCTTAGCCCCGACCATGCCATCCATCCCTTCAGACACCGAGCAGAAAAAAGAGGGGGGAGAACAAGAAATGCAAACGGAGTAAAAGCCTCACTCTATCGTTCCAATAATAGACAATACTTCTTTCAAGTTATATATTTCTTGTTTGTTTTTCCTTCTCTGCACACTAATACTGCTATTCTTAGCCCTAGTGCATTTTTTCCTTTGATCCTACATCAACTATTACACGCATGTGTATAACTGTTGATAATGGTACTGACCATCACCATCTCCATATTGTTTTTTTGAGAATGTGTGGCACCAGCACATGCATAGTATAAGCACATCCATGTACAACATCAGTTGTCATGTATGCTTCCTTCTTGCTCAAGCTGCTGTAGTGGACAGATGCAAAAACAACAGTTGATGGGCAGAATGCAGAACAATGTCATACATTCACCCCAGTACAGAGATCTGGGCCTAAATCCATCGTTTTTTTGCTCACCATGCCATTCCAGTTTAAACCCAGCCATATGCAAATCGGTCTTGGCCCTGTGCCTCATGGGAACAGTCCAGCCCGAAATGCCAAGCCAGGTCCTTCCTGGACTGGAACCAAGCATCCTTGGACCGGTTTCGGGGTTTCACCCCTCTTCATCCAGGATAGCTTCATTCCAGTGGCATGGAGAGCACGGGACTCACGTCTGAGCATACCCGTCTCACTGGCGATGACAAATGCAAAAACAACAGTTGATGTACAGAATGCAGAACAATCTCATACATTCACCCCAGTACAGAGATCTGGGCCTAAATCCATCGTTTTCACCATGCCATTCCAGTTTGAACCCAGCCATATGCAAATCAGTCTTGACCCTGCGCCTCATGGGAACAGTCCAGCCCGAACTGCCAAGCCAGGTCCTCCCTGGACTGGAACCAAGCATCCTAGGACCGGTTTCGGGTTTCACTCCTCTTCAGCCAGGATAGCTTGGCTGATGATGGTTATGAACCCGAAACCGGTCCCAGGATGCTTGTTTCAGGTCCAGGGAAGACATGGCTTGGCAGTTCGGGCTGGACTGTTCCCATGAGGCACAGGGTTAGACTGATTTGCTTATGGCCATGTCTGAACTGGGGTTGTGGAGTGAGCTAAAGAATGATGATGGATTAAACCTGGATCAGATGACTGGGGGTGAGTGCTTGATTTGCTCAAACGCTTCGTGCATCATCCCCTTTGGTATCATAGTGGACAGATTGCATCTCCCTAAAGAGGTATTCATAACTACTACACGCTGTCTCCTGCATCTCTTTTTAAGCAGAATAAAAGCACAGCTACAACCGAATCATGATAGCCCTGTAATTACACGAGTTAAAACTACTAAATTTGACATCACCCCTGAAGTCCTACAAGACCAGACAGAAAAACAATAGATAATGGAAGAGATAGCAAGAATGAAGAAGGCAGGGCAAAAGAGGGCTCACACAGAATGGAAAAATGGGGTATTACACAGAGGCATTTTTGGAAGGTCTTATCCATCATCTTAATGTAGTAACTATTTAGTTAACCCCTTCAGTGCCCATGACGAGCTGGTCTCGTCATGGGCCGCGGTTGCGCTGTGCCCATGACGAGACCAGCTCGTCATGAACCCCGCCCGCTAATACAAAGCGCGGCACAGGGCGGGGAAAGGGGCGGGCACTGAAGGGGTTAAACCTCTACCCCCTGATTGTATGATTAGACCAGGTATTAGCATTACGGGATCAGCATTTGCCCATGACAGCTCTCACACTGGATCCAAGTTCACATTTAGAGCAATATCATTATGGGATGGTGCAGAGTCAAAGGGTCACTTAACATTTGATAAGATAATAAACCGGCGTTAAGAAATATGGGATACAAACGTACAGAGATATACATGGACAGGAATTACAACACAACCTAGAATAGCAATGAAATGAATACAGTATTCTCTATGTTTTAGAGGAAATAGGACAGTAAGGGTGGGGCGCAACCTCAACTGCAAATTCACCTACTACAATGCTGATATGCAGGGTGGCCCCTGCAGCCTGATGGATCATTATTGGATGTGTGGGGCCTGGCTCCACCTGCAACTATCCCTGAACTGGAATGGCCTCTGCTACTTCGTGACTCTTCTCACCACCTCCCTGGTGATACCAGATGTGAACATCTCTCCGTTACATGACCATCCCATGGACTATCTAACGACCTTGCTTCATCAGCACTGGACTAAAAGAACCGTGGAATACTATGGCACTGCAGTTTGGAAAGACGTCCCACATGACCACAGACTATTCAATGATACAAGTGGTAATAAGGAGTGTGGTGGCAGTTGTTAGGGTGGCTACCAGATGGATGAGCCAGGGAGGGGGAAGTGGAGATGGTCTGGCTAGGTCTGAAGCAGTTTGCAAGACCCCTGTGAGCTCCCATGCACTTGTTTTTGAATAAGAACTAGAATTAAAGTTGATAAAGACAGCCATGAAGGGAGAGTGTGTGCAGCTGAACAATGGGTATTTGGTTGAGGCCATTTGGACATTGGATGACTTACAAAAAAAAATGGCCAACGCATAGCTGCAAATGTTTCAGATTGTCATATGTGACATTTAGATAATGTCAGTGTTATTATGAGTGACATTTCAACGGGTATGAGTGACACTTGCTCGTGAGCAAAATAAAGAAATTAAAACAAAGGAAACAAATAAATATCACAAATTCCAACCATTTGCGCAATGAGAAACTTGCATGTATGGTTTGTACCACAGAAGACCTGAACCAGAGGCTGTGTATGAAAGATCTGGTAATAGTAGGGAGTGGAGTGTTATATGTTATGTTATGTTACGGGATGTATTATATTGAGGACTGTGAAACAAGTCACCTCTATGCAGTTTGCATTACCTGAAAACTTGATTTCCCTCCACGAGTGTCCTCTCATGTCGTAAAGCACCATTGCTTTTGACTTCCAGCTGCCACATAGAGAATATGTATGGACAACTCCATCCTCATACTATTTCTCGGTCCTTCCTGAGAGCTGATCTAGGCTTCTCTTCTTTTGATGCCTGAAGTGGTCACCTCGAGATTGGGGAGCGTTTGGTAGGTCCTGGGTATGATGCAACAATTGGCCGGTGTTCCAGTGCAAGGAAGTTATTATATATAACAGCGACTGGTGTGCCTGCCTTGTGGTTTTCTGCACCAACTTCGTCATAGGTCTGAGGGCATACACAACACTCTAAACACCCCCTGCCCTCCTCAGGATCCCCTTCTCCGCCACTCTAACCATCAGGAGCCACTGGCTGTCACTGACTCTATCTGCCGTACCATCCCCCACTCACCTCTCTGCCGGCCTTTGTTTCCCAGTATTGCTGGTAAGCGCGGTGCGGCACCCCTTTCTGGTAGGTGATGTAGTTTGCTACCAGGGATGCTGCACGAGCGGCCGGGTATGAGATGGTGGGGGATTTCCATGCTTGCAGCCAGCAATGTGAGGGCCTGGACTGATACAGGAGCGGCCCAACCCCTTGGAGCCCAGCCCGGCCTGCTGCAGCTCTCCTGGTAAAGCCCCGCCCACCCACAGGAAGGGCCCCAAGTGTATTTACAAATGGAGCTCATGCCAGAATCTACCCTCACACATCTCTTGCAGAAGCGTCCAACCGACCTAAGAGACATTTATATTGCTCCATTCAATATTTCAAATAATTTATTATCATTCGTATTCAGTTGCACGTGTTCTGGACAAAGCATCGTGAGCCATGTTAAAAGTTGTGTGTTATAGTGCGCATTCCACAAAAAAATGTAAACATTGTTTTATATTTAAAATGAAAAATTATATTGTGGCTCCCAGGGTTGACTCCCAGGCTCACAGACATGTTCCTGTCACAGAGCCACATTGTGCAGAAGCCGGCGATACAGCCCCACCCTGGCTCTGCCCCAGCCCTCATTCATTGAGTACTTGAATGCCGCACTCGGATGCCACACTAGCCACTGCTGTAAATATAGCTCTGACGGCGGACGCAGTTACTACAGGCTACCCCAAGGCGGAGTGTGCAGGTGGTCAAAATGCATGATTAATGCATTTTAATGTGTGTGATGCGGACCACCACATTAAAATGTGTTAGTCAAACTCGTGATGCACGGTAGTTGGTAGGGCTGCCAGCGAGGGGGTGCTTCTGATGAGTGGTTCATGGGTTGGTTTGAATGCGTGCCATCCTGGATGTCAGGGTTGTTTAAGGTCTTGTTGCCTTTTGTGGTGTTATTGCTCTTGACGTGTCTTATTTTTCAGGTGATAATAGCATGTTGTAAAAAGGATGACAGCTAAAACGCGAGGAGCCTTTTTGGTTAGGAAAAGCGCTAAGGATGTTGGAGGATAGAGTGGTGAGCATAAGGTGATTCCCCTAGTAGATGCGAAGGTGGGAAATATAGTTGAAGATCAACTAGAGGGGGGAAAGATGCAGGGAAATAATAGGAATGCATATTATAAACACACACACACACAAGTATAAAATCACAAACCCCAATACAAACATTTCAGGTAAGGAATAGTTTTAAACCATGTTTGAAGTGAACCAGCCTAGGCTAATACATGGACTTTCAAAAAAAGATTGCTGTGTGTTTTGCAGAACTACATAGGTCATAGTCAGTGGTGGCCAACATGGATCAGAGTGGTGTGGTGGGCAGGGAGTAAGGGGGTGTAAGAAAAGAAAAGAAAAAACAACTTACCTTATCGCCACTTCTCTCCCATGTCATCGCTCCTCAGCGTCCAGAATGAACATGAAGCAGGAAGCACCCAGGCTCCCCTGAGCCAATCACAGTGCAGCTTTGTGATTGACCTGAGCACTGTGGATCATCGCTCAGCCAGGGAATGGGGGCCTGGGCATGTTCTCACCCAGGCTGTAATGCAGCCTGGATGGAGAACGTGGTAAGTCGCCTGAATCTTTGGCCGGCATAAGACGGTTGGCTAAAGAGGCATACCCACTTACAGTGTACTCACCACTTCTCACCTGCTCTGTCAGCATAGCGGACCTGCCCTGACCAGCCAAGACACTGCAGCAGGAACAAATAAAATTATTATAATATGAAGTTATTATCATTTTCTTTTTCCTTTCTTTCACTGCTGCTATGCAGTGGGGCGATCCTCCTCCAACTTAGCAGAGAAGCCGCCACTGGTCATAATGCACATTAGTTTTAAGAAACACAGATAAAATGTTGAATGGTCAATTTAGCTGCGCTTAAACACATAAAGAGATTATATTTCTTTGCAGACTTAAATTTGACAGGACATCAATAATTACTATAGATGTCACAGAAAAGGTCACCACATTTCTATCTGTTAAACAAACACAACAAGAGTCCAACAGTAGATATTGTTTCTTACAGTGTCATGGAGCACTGAATACAGAATGTAAAGATTGTGGATTCTGCCGTAGTGGCAGAGCAACCCTATGGAGAATATGTTAAAGTCCGATAGGCTGGGCTGGGTCCTTTTGTGTAAAACAAGAGATTAACACTCGCTATGCAGAAAATCAAAAATGTGTTTCTATGTTATCTCACCCTTATTCTAAAGACTAACCCACAAGATAGGGCTTCTGCTAATCATAGGCACCTTCATTCTTAAAAATACTTACAAGTTTGTGAGAGGTTGTCAAAAGAAATGGTTTTCACACATATGATGCTTCTATATATTTACTTTATTGGGGCTTTATTAGGAATTCAATCGTGTTTAATGTGAACTTCAGTATTGTCCTGGTTTCCTTTTTTGTCTTCGGATTCAGTCCCCTTGAAGATTCTTCCTGGCCAACGTCGTCCCTCGGACAGAAAAAAGGCTCAGGTAAGTATTGTGTGAGATTCATTTTTTTGCTTTAGGGAAGGAGTGAGGGGATAAATAAAACAAAAAAAAAACGTGACGGGAGAGGGAGATGGGGATAATAAAGAAAACAAAATTCGACAGTGGAAAGAATCACTATCTCTTAGTTCTTTCTCCTTCCGTTGCCAAGTTCCCTTCACTTCTCCCTCTCACCTCCTCCCCTTCACTTAGTTCTGTTTTCCCCTAAGTAGCCCCGCAAACGCCCACACACCTGAGAAAGCCACGTCCCTCTGGGGCTGTGGCGGGGTGCTTCTGTTCTGCTCTGTGGTGCCTGGTTGTCAGCTCCTTTTACTCCCGCTTCGCTACCAGACTCAGCCGCACTTCCTCCATGATAGCTGTAGCCTTCTTTGGATTTGGGTTCGCCTCCGGTTCTGGTTGTCACCTTTCCCTCAGGTCTTCAATCGCCCAGACTCAAATCTCGTCTCTCCGTCTTCCGCCTCCACTTCGGGCATTCTTACTTCCCGTTTTGTCTCCACGTAGGTCATGTGACCCATGATGTCTGCGGTCTTGGGTTCTTTTGCGCTCTGGTTAAACGGGACGAGGTCTGTTTCCGGGGAATAGGTGTCGTCCCATCGCACCAAGGGGGGCTTAAAACAAAGGAGGGGAGGCAAGTATGAGGGGATCGTATCTCCACATTCCTTTTCATTCATTTCCTCCAAGGAGACAGGGGTTTCCTGACAAAGTTTATGTAATATCTTATCTGCCCAGCTTGCTACTTGTGTCATGTAGGAATTTGTAACCCTTGTTTTTTGTGTGGCTTTTAGAGCATATATACTACTGTCTGTAATCCAGAACTTTGAACTTAAGACTTTGTCTCTTTTTGAGACTGGATGATTTTTCTGATTGATTGTTTGAAACCATATCATTGTGTAAAATTCTTCTGTCTTACTTTATTAATAGATTTTCCCTCCAGCATAGGCAGGGACATCACTTTAGGGAGTGTCTATCGCTCTCAGCCCCTTCGTCACCAATGATAATTGATAACTTACTGGTAGGTGGAGACTTTAACTGTGTAGCAGATGTCCTATTAGACTGTGCAACACCTCTTTTACCCGGGGCACTAGCCCTTTGAGAACCCAACATGGAATGACTCAAGGTTATTCCTACTGCTCCTCTATTTACCAACTTTACACCTGGCTGGATAAATTTGTTTGCTCAAATAGTTTCAGCCAATATGTAACTCACTCTGAGTATCTAGGGCGCACCCTCTCAGATCATAGTCCTTTGTTGTTGGGCTTCTGCAGATAGAGGAACTCCCGGAGGTCCCCACATGACGACTAAACCCTAAGTCTCTAGAGGATGCCTGCTTTCAGGACTTTGTGGGGGAAATGATCGCCCAATATTTCGACCAAAACAAAGGTTCTGCCTCCATGAGTTTAGCTGAATGGGAGGCCTTTAAAGTGGTGTTGCAAGGTCACTTTTGAGTCAATCGTGGGAGTCAAGAAGGCATTAGATGGGGAATTGTGGGCTCTGGGTGTCAGGTTACATGAGTCAGACAATGCACCGGACCCTGGTGAGGATGCAATACTTAGCCTCCGAGAGGCTTGGGAACAATACAATGCTGTACTAGAACATCTATGCTGTCATGACTGTAAGTCCTACGTTGGTAGGGTGTATGAAGAAGAGGAACAACTAGGTAGGCTGTTAGGCTGGCTTATTCACCCAGAATTCCACTGAGCTCCTATTACCCAGAGCCAAACAGCGGGGGGGTAATACTTTACTCCCCCAAGGCCATTAACGCCATGTTCCGAGAATACTACGAGATGTTATGTGAACCACCCGGAGGCCGAGGTGCCAGAGATACATGCTGCCTTCTTACAGGTGCTTCCACTACGAGAACTCCCCCGTGGGTTCCAAGAGGGTTTGGAGGCCCAGTAACAGTACAAAGAGATTTGGTTTGCCATCAAGGAAATGGCTTCAGGGAAGACCCCAGGCCCTGATAGCCCACCTGCTAAATTTTATTCCGCATTCTCAGAAATCCTGGCCCCAAAACTGGAGTCACTATATGCTGACCCTCTGAATCATTGAACACTACCTGTGTCCACTTTGGATGAGGTCGTAATCCTGCTCCTCAACACGGGGTTTCGCGGAGCTCCCACTACAGCATTCTGCCCCTGTTCAACATGGATTTTGAAATTCTTAGCAAAATCCTGGCAGTTTAGTTACTCCGCAACATGCCTGCAATAATACTTGAAGACCAGAATGTCTTTATTCCTTCCTGCAGCACCTCCCTTAACCTACAGACTCTTTACTACGTCCTCTATCATCCGAATGTCCAATCTCATCCAGGGGCCACACTATTGTCAGTAGACCTTGAGAAGGCCTTCGATTTGGCATGATTGGACTTCTTATTTGAGATAATGTATAGGATGGGATTAGGAGAACATTGTATGAATTGGGACAAACTGATCTACTCTACCCCAACTGCGTGTGTCAAGATGGGATCTACCATTTCCCCACAATACTGGGTCTATTGAGGTACCAGGCAGCGTTGCCCCAGTCCTACCTTCTTTTCGCTTTATCCATTGAGCTGCTGGCAGAGATCTTTAGATGGGAGGGAACGTGCACAGTAACAGTTGTGGAGGGTCAGGAACACATAATTTCTCTATACAGAGACAACCTCCTGCTCTATTTAGCAGATGGTCAGTTGGGAGCAGAGACTGCCTTGCGACATTTGGAAGAATTTGCAACACTCTCTGGTCTGTGGGTCAACAGGGTCAAAACCAGCTTCTTTCCTGTGATGCCAGGAGCCCAGTGGCTGCAGGCTGCCTGGTGGGAACTAGTTTGGTCCCCCTTATCCTTCAATTACTTGGGTGTCCACTAGAAGACCTTCGAGAGGGCAATCTGGGGAAAGTCCTTTGATCACTTAGGACTTGCATACCCCTCTGGCGTTCTTGTAAACGGCTCATTATGGCCAAGCCCTCAGTGTCTAAAATGGTCATGCTCCCTAGGTTACTGTATTTTTTCACCAACCTCCTGACATGTGTAACCCTCTCATGGCTCCAAAAGTTAGGTTCACTATTGCTAGAATTGATATGGGAAGGGGCTGGCATAGAGTCTCCCTGGAGGTCCTTCGATGCCCACCTGACGAAAGGGGCTTAGGGGCACCCGATTTTAGGTTGTACTTCCTAGCGGCACAGCTGCAGAGGTTCACCCAATGGCTAGATGGGGCCAGATTATAAGAATCAGGCACTGTGGGACAGGCTCACAATCAGAGTTTACTGTTGGCAAAGCTACTTTGCCTGACAATTGCGACACCTAAACCTGGGGTGTTATTGGTGAAATCTCTACAATGCTGGAGACACTGCGTGCGAAAGACAGCAGGGACTTCCATTTATGGACCTGCCTTACCACTGGTGGGCCCATCACATGGTGATGGTGATCCCCTCACCTTTTTCACGACAGGACAGATGCCTGCTTGGACCGAGGCCATCTTGATAAAAGTCGGTGACTGTTTTCGTTCAGGGAATCTGCTCCCAATAGATTAACTGGTAGACCAATGCTACCCATGGGCCAATTCCTAACGTATGAGGCACTGACACGAACCATTGGGGATTTTTGGGCTGTCAGGTGAGAGAAACCAAACACATAAGAGGTTCTACAGATGCTGGTATCCATGGGTACAGCACGGCACCTGGTGAAGTGGCTCCATAGGTCACTTAATGCTATATTCGTAAGCCCAACGCTGGGGAGTAGCTCTAAGACGAGACCTTACGGACTCAGCGTGGAATAGGGTCCTGGCTTAGCCTAAGATAGTCTCCAGAAACATGGAATTAAAATATACCCAAAGCACGGCTGCCCCTGGTGTAAATTGTTGGACACTGACTTCTGCCATATGACCAAGACCTGCCCCCAGCTGCAACCGTTCTAAAATGCAGTGATCAATGCCCTTAATACCACCCTGAACTTATCCCTTGTGTGCAGTCTAGAGGTTTGCCTGCTGGGACTATTCCTCAGGCCCTGTAAAAGCAAGGTTGCCTCTTGGTTCCTGGACCTGGCTTTCATTTTGGCAAGGATACGGGTCATGATGGCTTGGAAGTCAACAAAAGGACTAGGGTTGAACGTTTGGATGAATGATGTCACGTTATGGGCTAGGGCTGAAAAGAGAGCCCTAGTTTGTGAGGACACTAGGTGAGTGTGGCGATGCCTGATAGTTGAAATGTGGTTGGAAAGTGCTAGATGTTTGGAAACACTCAGAGAGAGTAACAGAGGGGAGCCCATACAGACTAGAAAGGCTGTATGAGGAAGGATGAGACACTTCTTGGGACACAGGTGGAGAGTGGAGTAGGGTATAAAATTGACATCTGGATATGCTCTTAGGCTGCCCCCCCATTTATTAGATTTTAAAAATTTTTACTGAATATTCACCTCCTCCCCGCTGTTCAGTCTGTTAACACACGCTTTAACAACCTAGTATACAGTCCTTTCCTCTCTCCCCAAATGTTCTATTACTCTCCCTCTTCCATAAAAATTCATGGTCAGCGAGACAGCTTAGCTTTGTTTTTCAGTTTAGCTTTAGGTTTTGTATATGTTGGCTTCTGTGATTCCCCTTTTTTCTACTACTTCTTACACTTTATGACTATGAGGCCTGGAAGACTTAGGCAACCACTTTAGACACAATGCACAATTTGGGATACAGGTTGCACCTAGACAGGGGTGAGGCACACAGAAATAGTTGTAAACTACCTTTAGGAACTGCTTTGAGTACCCTGCTATTACAGTGCACTCCGCCTCAGCAATTGTAAACTGTAAAAAATGTGTACATATATGACTTTTGAATGTATACCTGTTATTCTCCCTAGATAAATCATGTTTTTATTATTACCAAAATGCCTTATGTGCTGAAATGTTCAGACATGGGTGTAATAACTGTCTTAAGAAAGTGCCAATAAACATATAACATATGTTTAAAAAAAATCAATTGGGAGCTCGAGATTTATGCCAAAGCCTTGGCAAAGAGGATCCGTTGGGTGCTGACACATCTTGTCCACCGGGAGCAATGTGGGTTTGTGATGCTTCGCAGTAACCACCACTGCATATGCAGTGACCACATAGCCTTTGGATAGGTTCAGAGCCTATATTGGGAAAGTGTCTTTTCCATCCTATCCCAGATCTTGAACAGACCAGTTGATCCCTCACTAACGTGTGGCCCAATTGATTATTCTTGTTGACATTGGAGAGGACCGCTGGCAACACACTCTCTTGAGGATTGGGGCGGTGATAGAAAAAAGGGACATTGCCAAACACTGGAACTATGTAAATCCCCCCCCTTTGACTGAATGGCATGAAGGGGCAGATTGGTGAGCGAAGCCAGAACAACCAGTATATGTAGTGATGGGCCGCCCTCGAAAACATAACAAAATATGGGGAAAATTTTGAGAAAATAATGGTTTGGGGTAAGCTGTTTCGATCTGCATATAATGTATAGCTTGTACAAACACAGCATGCCATGTTATGATGGTACTGAGGAATGTCTTTTATCCTGTTGTCAAAAACAATCAAATTTGATATAAAAATATGATATGGTGCATGCAGCAGTGGCCACATCATAGTGCTTTTTTATGGTGAGTGGGCAAGGGCAAAACAGAAAAAGGGAGGTAGGGTGATAAGGAACAGGCAACACACATTATGAAAGGAAGGGGGGATGGGCAGCAGGGCAAAAAAAGCGCAATGGAGCTCCCATTACTAGCCATGTCCTATCTCTTTTCTTTCTTATGGAGGGTGGGAAAAACAGACAGTGGGAGGGTGAGAAGTGGGAAGGGAAGAAGCAACACAGTTAAAGAGGGTGTGAGGGTAAGAAACAATATGGACAACGGGGTGATAGGAGAGGAAAGAGCAACACGGACAGGGGGATGGGATGCACTAGTGACAGGAAGAGGCGATGTACCCTTCTATACTATCCAAAATATCTAATTAGGCCATTTGAGACAGAAACTACCATCTTGCATTGAGCATACTTTACAAAGCTGTCCCTTGCTAATAATGTCACGAGTCAGAGCATCAGATCGGGTTGGGTATGGGGTGCTAGGTGTATGTGCCATATATTTTGCTTTGCTATTCCGTGGGGCTGTTCAACCAATCAATCAATAAATCAATCTAGGCTCTGATAGGGTCCAGTTGATTAAACAAAAAGCCAGGAAAAGATGGGGTAGTCCTCAGATGAAAGGGTAGCTCCATTCTATGTCTTTGCTGCTAGGTAGGAGAATGAGCGATCGCTGCATCTGTTACGTCGAATGCGGGGTTGAGGGTTTAAGAATGGGATATGGAGCAGAAGTGTCTGGTAGGCTGATGGAAGTTCAGGCGGTGGTTCAAGTAGGTGGGTCCGTAGTTGTGCAGGGCCTTGTAGCCATGTGTCAGAAACTTGAACTGGCATCTTTTCTGCACAGAGAACCAATGAAGTTCCCTAAGGTAGTCGGGTTGTGGGTTCATCTAGGGAGATCCAGGATAATTCTGACTGCAGTGATCTGTATGGTCTGTAGTTTACGGAGGAGGTGAGGTGTGATCCCTGTGTGGAGCGCATTGCTGTAGTGCATTCGGCTGGAGATGAGGTCCTAGGTGGTGGTGCATCTTAAGCTTTGGGGTTGCCATTTGAATATCTTATGAAACATGCGGAGTATGAAGAAGCAGAAGGAGGAAACAGAGTTGTCCCGAGTCGTCATGATTAGATTGTTATCCAGAATGAGTCCTAGGTCCCTAGCATGGACACGAGGGTAGTAGTGGATCCGAGGATCACCAGGATGCGTCGCAAGAAAATATTTTGTTTCTATAAACCAGTACCTCTGTCTTGTCCATGTTGAGCTTCAGGCAGTTGTCCTTCATCCAGATGGTGATGTCTGCCAAGCATTTGTGAAAGTTGGTCTTGGTGCTGGTGGTGTCTTCAGAGAGGGAGAGGATGAGTTGTATGTCATTGGCATAGGATATGATTTTTAGTCTGGAGGCTTTGGCAATGCTGGCCAGAGGTATCATAAATATTGAAAAGGGATGGCTGAGAAGTATCCTTGGGGTACTCCACTTATTATTCCTTTGAGTTCGGAGGAGAAGGGGTAAGGCAGATATTTTGTGATCCTCCGGTGAGGAAAGAGACAATTCATCTGAGAGCTGCTCCTTGGATGCCTATGATGTGCAGCTTTGTGATGATTGTGTAATAAAAGACCATATTGAGGGCTGCCAACAGGTCTAGGAGGATCAGAGCAGCAGTCTCTCCTAGGTCGAGTAAAGCTCGGATGTCTACGGTAGCCGAGATTAGTATTGTCTCGGTGCTGTGGTTGCTGTGGGATCTGGACTGGGAGGAGTTGAATAGGAGGTTCCATTCATGATACTGTCATGATTCCTCATATCTCCTTCGTTATGCCTCTGTTCGTACTCCCTACCCATGCCCATATCCCTCTGATGCTCTGCATCAAGCAGCCAGGGGGCTCTCCTACCCATGACCATATACCTCTGATGCTCTGTATCAAGCATCCAGAGGGCTCTCTTATTGGTAAAACCGACCCATATCCCGTGCTTCAGCACTACCTGAACATATGTTTCCTATGATGTAGGTTCCACTGTTTTAAAGGGCTTGTTTTATAATACTGCATTCACATAAATGATAATGTTGTCAGTTTTACTGTATGATAAGGTTTGTAGTACTGTAATGTTTTCACAAAGTCTTGTACAAATCAAACTTTGTTTGAGAATATGCATTTGTTTTATCACCTACTCTGTAAAGGGCTCACATGTATAGAAGTGTACCCTCAGCATTTGTCGGTCTCTGTTTAGCTCATTGGTTCTCGTGCATGTGCATTGGCATGCTATGACATCAGGACGTAGAAACGGCCAGCAGGATGCAGCAGCAACCACCTTGGGTGTGGCACGAGTGTGTAATGCCACACCTGTGTTCTGGAAGGTGCTTAGCCTTCCGGATTATCAGAGTACATGCATGTGAAAAGGATGCTTACCTGTTTTCCTGCCGCTCCGGTCTGCATCTCCAAGGCAAGGGCAACGTGCTCCTCAGTCTTCTCTCTGCTTACGAGGTATGCTGCAAAGAAAGAACAATGTTAGCAAGCCCCACGGTACCCATCGTAAGTAAGAGCTGAACTTATTTAATTTGCATAATTTTGGGAAATGCTTTGGGAAACTCTTGAACTGATTGAAACATAGAGTAGTGGAACATAGTAATTTGAATGCACGCCTTTATTATGCCCACAAACTTGGATGAAAAGGTTCAACAGTTTGTTTTTTGACCAAGACATGGTTGTATAGAATATTTAGAGAAGACTACAAAGAAAACCTTCATAGCGCAGGAACGGCGTAGTGGGGACCTGGCTTTTGTGAGTATAAGTAAACTCTGTACACAATCTAAGAAAACCAATTGTTTGTATGCGACTGTGCCAGTGATTGGTCCTTATTTTATTTATTCATAGTAACACAAATAGATCTACTATCAGTCAACCATAAATCTGTCCAGAAGATTCATCCAGAGGATAGATCAGGACTACTAACAGTCAAGTTTTTACTTCCACAGACGCTAGGAAGAGAATAGCTGATCCGAGGTAAGACATGTACATTCAAGTTCTAATGTCCCATACAGTTTGTGTGGAATGTGTATAGTGATTGTCAAAAAAAGTAATAGTGCTATCTGGTTGCCTCGCAGGTCAACAACTAGGAACACTAAAGAGTCCAAACCACAGGCCTTCCTCCTTGAACCCTACTGCAACATCCTAGTATTTACATTAAACACAGGTTATAAGGGAGTTGGGAAGTTGGTACATAACGTCTCAGTGATTCCAAACAGTGCAAACTTCAAGGTAAGAATGCATTGTTACTTCTGGAAGAAGGCTAAGCCCATGACAGTCAATTTGCCCAGACGTTGTAGAGAAAGCTTGAGCCATTTCCCTCCAAGACATAGTAGCTACTTTAACTGACATCAGGTTTAAAAATACCACTTGCAGCATGACCTTACATCCCTGCAGTCAGAATTACACACGTGAAGCATGGGGGTTGTCTCCACTGAACAAACCAATTCTCAAACCATCTACTTTTCAGGTCCATCAGAAACTACAGGTTCTAGTAGTGTTTCCCCTACCTAAATACAAATCATTATGCCAACACCAATCCCATTAGCACTTCCTGAATGTTTTCATGGAGATAGTAACACATTTAGCATTTTCCTAATCAATGCCATATTCATTTTATGGCAAAGCCCTGTGCCTTCCCTGATTATGGATCCAAGATAGATTTCATTTTATCTTATTTAGGGGGAGATGCACCCTTATGGTCTGTACCTTAAATTGAACGAGACAATCCTCTTTTATACAATTATCGACAATTGAAAGAAACCATGAATCGTCTCTTTGCAAAACATGCATTTGTACAAGCTGCTGATAATGAGCTATTAAACCTCAAACAGGGTTTGTCCGATTTAATTCATTACATTTCTACATTTAATCAGCTGATAATAGAAGCTGAGTGGCTGGAAGAAAAAAGAGTGTCCCTTTTTTTTTATAGAGGGCTAAAAGACAAATTAAAAGACATGATAGCACAAATTTTAGATCCCCCAGAGAAGTGTGATGAATTCATAGATTTAGTATTGAAATTAAATCATCGGTTAATCGAAAGAAAAGGAGAAAAAGATAAATTAGAACATACTGTTGTTGTTTTTAGAGATAGAGGGCCTGGTAATGTAGACACTACCTCCAAGACAGACTTTGTAGACCCAATGCGAATTGAAACGATTCATGCACCACTCTCAAAAGCAGAGAAAATAAACAAAGGAAACTAAATCAATGTTTATATTGTGGTAATTCAGGGCATTTTGTAAAAGAATGTCCTAACCGCCCTTTAAAAGCCAAAACGAAGCCCACTACTGCTTCTGTTATACAGCAGACGTAAAACTAACAAACTCTGCAGAAAAAGAGGCTGCTTTGCTGAGTTTATCTTCTAGTTTGGCCTCCAAAACTCCTGGTCCTGTACCTCTCCATCTTAGTATCCTTGTAAAACTTCAATCACAATCTGTAAAGAAGGGCCTTTGGAGAGTACATGCTCTGTTGGACTCAGTGGCTACCAGCAATTTTATTGATACCGAATTTCTTCACAAATCAGGGTTGAGTATAACACCTAAGCAGTCTGAAGCAGCCAGAGCAGTTGACGAGAGGGAATTATTATCAGGTTTACTACAACATCAAACAGAAGAACAAATTATGACATGTGAGAACTTCCATTCTGAACACATCTGTTTTGATGTAATAGATGTGCCACAATTCCGATGAATATTAGGCATTCCTTGGCTCGTCCAACATAATCGTAACATAGATTGGGCAAAAAAAGGGTCAAATTTTTCTCAGATCATTGCATGCATTCTTGCTTTTTCTCAGTTGTCATAAAACATCAAGTACACGGTTATGACTTCCCCAAAGAGATAAATAGTGTTTTAATTCTTGAGGGACTACCTAGAGAATATGAAGATGTCTCAGACGTGTTTGATAAACAAAAGTCCAATACGTTACCACACCACTGGGATTACGACTGTAGAATAGATCTCATTCCTGTAGGCACATTACCCTGCAGTCGTATATCTCACTGAAAAAGGAAATTAATATCTGCGTACTTATCTAGATGAATATTTAGCCAACAGCTTCATTCGACACTCTAAATTCCCAGTCTCCTCATCTCTGTTCTTCACACTAGAGAAAGGGGAGAGCTTTGTGCCTGCATCAATTACTGTGCTTTAAACAATGTCACTATAATAAATCGATATTTATTACCCTTAATAGCACCCTTGTTTGATCAGATAAAAGATGCCACCATTTACACTAAATTGGATCTGCGAAGAGCCTAACATCTGGTGCGAGTTTGTGAGGGCGATCAATGGAAGATTTTATTTTGTACGAAATTCGCTCTTTGCGAATACCAATTTATATCCTTTGGACTTTGCAAAGCTCCTGCAGCATTTCAGTTTTTTATTGATGAGGTATTAAGAGAATTTATAGACGTTTGTTGTGTAGTATATATCAATGATATTCTGATATACTCGCAAACAAAAGCTGGGCATGAAAAACAAGAGCCATTATCCAACATTTATTGCAATACTCTCTCTATGTCAAATTGTAGAAGAGTGTCTTTCATGTCTCCAAAGTAGAGTTCCTTTGATATTTTCTAAGTCATGAAGGTATTTAAATGGATCCAAAAAAGATAGTAGCAGTTCTTAACTGGCCTAGTCTAACCACAACAAAACAAGTTAAACTTTTTTAGGTTTTGCAAATTTCTCTAGCCAATTGATTTCTCAATTCTCAAAAATCATAATCCTTATTACTAAAATTATTACGCAAAGTTTGCAAAGGTGTCATGTTCCATTGGGATGATGCTGCAGAACAAACTTTTCAGGAGTTAAAGCATGAAATTACGTCAGCGCACATATTTGTGAATACAGATCCATCTCATCCATTCATTGTAGAGGTAGATGCTTCACAATATGCCGCTGGGTGTGTGTTATCTCATAGACAAAAAGACACTGGTCAGTTGCACCCATTTGCTTATTATTCAAGAAAACTGTTACCCGCCTAAACGAATTACCCAAAAGCAGACAGAGAGTTATTAGCTATAAAATCTGTGTGTAGAGAATGGCATCATCATTTGTTGGGTGCTCAACAACCAGCGACCATTTATACAGTTCATCAGAATCTCCCATGTTTAAAATCTGTGAAAGCCTTCTCGGCTCGACAACTCCGGTGGAAATTGTTTTTTAATGATTACAATTTTACCATCACGTATCGTCAAGGAAAAGAGAATTCAAAAGCTGACACTTTATCACGTATTGGGGAAGAAGAGGTACAAAAACAGCACTGTAATCCTCAACCCATTCTTGCAATGCAGTGTTTCCAAGCAAGCATATGTATTACAGAGTTCCTGAGTTCCTGGAGGAAGTAAAATAAGCTCGCCACACAAACACAGTAATACTGGTTGTCTCAATATCCTTCCGATATGTTTAAAAATGATTTGTAGTGGAAAGACAAACAATTGTTTCTACCTACACCAGAGTTAAGAAAAATTAGTTCACAAATAAGTCATGATAGACCATTAGCAACGAATTCAGGTGTAAAGAAAACGTATCAACTAATGAAGTATAAATCTGGTGGCCCTCCATGTTTGATGATATTCAAACACATGTTGAAACCTGTGCTATTTGTGCTCAATATAAATCATCCCATCAATCTCCTTGTGGTCTCTTATAGCCTCTTCCAATACCTCCACAGCCTTGGCATACTGTTTCTTTGTATTTTATTGTGGAACTACCCATAACCAAAGCAAGTTACACTACAATCTTAACAGTGGTTGATCATTTACCTCATGTGGCCCATTTCATACCATTAAAAAGACTTCCTTCTGCATTAGAATTGGCAGAAATATTCATGTCTAATATCATACGATTGCATGGTATTTCTTATATCATCATTTCTGATCGTGACCCTCAATTTGTTTCTCATTTCTGGAAATCTTTGAGTAAGCTATTAAACATGGAGGCACGCACATCATCCAGTTATCATCCACAAACTGATGGGTTAACTGCATGCATGAACCAGACAATTGAGCAATATATACGTTGTTTGGTAGCTGACAGTGAACAAAAATGGGTCGATCTTTTTTGGGCAATGGAATGCGCTAATAATAATACTGAACACTCATCTATAGGTATGTCCATGTTTTTCTGTGCTCAGGAGTTTCACTCAAAAGAAATTCCATGGATTCTTCATCCGCATACAACAGTTCCTACTGCACACGAATGTCATAAACATTTGTGTGAAATTCAACAACAAGCTCGTTATCATTTAACCATGGTGAAGGAAGTGACCCGATTAGGGCCACCTGAGTCATTCGCGACCACCTCTCAGTCTTCCATACAAATGAAGAGTCTGTCAGACAGTAGAGAATACAAACCAAAGGTATTTATTAGTATGCGCTCGAGCGGAGTCTGGTCTGACCAGCCTCTTTAGATTGCTGCAGAGGGACTGAACCCCGCCAACATGGTAATACATGATTTACATTTACAGTACCCCTAAGGACATGGCCAGACTGATATTTTCCAGTTAGTAGCTGTGAACAAAGGAGACACAGAAGGATGAGCTGCATTCCCAAGACCGGGGACATGCTATCTCAGTTCCAAGGTTACTCTGCCCGTGCCTGGCACTCTAAGAGGGGGAGCAGGCCTATCTAATGGGAAAGGTATGTAATGACAAAACAGTCTATTCATTAGTGCAGCGAAGCTCAACCTTGGAGGAACAGAAAAAACAAAACATCGAGACTGCTTTTTGCTGAGGCAAACAGAATGAGACAGAAGCTGGGTCTGGGAGAAAATGGTGGCTGAATACAAAATGCTAACTTAAATCGCACAATGCTAGAAGGAGGCGACCAAAAGCATTTTCAGTCTAACAATGGCCAAAGAAACACAAAAAATTGTAGCTGACCAACATCGTTCACCTGAACCACAATATACAATTGGAGATAAGTGTGATTATCCACCAAACATTTGAAGTTGAAAAGGAAGAGAAATCTACTTCCCCAATCTATAGGTCACTTTTCAGTACAGAAAATCATAACTCGTGTAGCAGTAGGTTTGAAATTACTAAGCACTTATCGCATTCACTCTGTATTTCATGCCTTCTTGCTGAAACCATAACATCCAGCAACTACAAAAAATATTCCACCACCCCCTGTAGATAAAGAAGAAGAACAAGAATATGAAGTATGGGCCTTGTTAGATTCAAAACGTTTCCATTGTAAATTATAATATTTAGTGGATATGAAGGGGTATGGGCCGGAAGAACGCCCATGGGAACCTTTAGCACACCTCCAAAATACACCAGGGTTGATACGAGCTTTCCATACACATTATCCAGCTAAACCACATCTCATTCCACTGGTCTTAGGAGGGATTTTGAAGGGGAGTACTGTCATGATTCCTCATATCTCCTTCCTTGTGCCTCTGTTCATACTCCCTACCCATGCCCATATCCCTCCGATGTTTTGAATCAAGCAGCCAGTAGACTCTCCAACCCATGCCCATATCCCTCCAATGCTCTGCATCTAGCAGCCAGAGGGCTCTCATAATGATAAAACCCACCCCTATCCCGTGCACCAGTACTACCTGAACCTATATTTCCTATGATGTAGGTTCTACTGTATTATAAGGTTTGTATTGCTGTAATGTTTCCACAAAGTCTTGTAAAAATTAAACGCTTGATTGAGAACAAGCGTTTGCTTTATCACCTACTCTGCTCATTGGTCCTCGCGCACACGCAACGGCATGCTATGATGTCAGGACATTAAAACCGCCATCAGGAAGCAGTGGCAGGCATCTTGGGTGGAGTATTTAATGCCACACCCGTGTTCTGGAATGTGCTTAGCCTTCCGGATTATCGGATTATGCGCAGGTAAAAAGATCACTTACCTCTTTTCCTGCCGCTCCGGTCGACATCTCCAAGGCAAAGGTGATGAGCTCCTCAGTCTTCTCTCTGCTTACAAGGTATGCTGTAAAGAAAGAACAACAATGTTAGCAAGCCTCATGGTACCCATCTGAAGTAAGAGCTGAACTTATTTAATTAGCATAATTTTTGGAAACGCTTTTGGAAAATCTTGAACTGATTGAGACTCAGAGCATTGGAACATAATTTGAATGCACACATTTATCATGCCCACGAACTTGCATGAAAAAGTTCGACAGTTTGTACTTTCAATTTTTGACCAAGACATGGTTGTATAGAATACCTTGAGAATACTACAAGGAAAACTGTGATTGCGCAGAGCAGCATAGTGGGGACCTGGCTTTTGTGAGTATAAGTAAACTCTGTGTACACAATCTAACAAAACTAATTGTGTGTGACTGTGGCAGTGATTGATCCTTCTTTTGTTTACTCATAGTAGCACAATTAGATCTACTATTATTCAACCATAAATATGCCAAGAAGATTCTTCCAGGGTAGGAAAGGACTACTAACACTCAAGGCTTCCCTTCCACAGACGCTAGGAAAAGAATAGTTGATCACAAGTAGGACATGTACATTCAAGTTTTAATGTCCCATACAGTTGGTGTGGAATGTGTGTAGTGCTTGACAAAAAACGCAATAGTGCTCTCTGGTTACCTCGCAGATCAACCACTAGGAACACTAAAGCGGCAAAGCCCCAGACCTTCCTTCTTGAACCCTACTACAACACCCTAGTGTTTACATCATACATAGGTTACAAGGTAGGGTACTGAGAAGTAGGAACATAATGTCTCTGCGAATCCAAACAGTGAGGACTTCAAGGTAAGAACACATTGTTACTTCTGACATATATGAGGGGAGTTGTTAGTTGATGGCTTTTTCTAATACTTCGGCAGGGAACAGGAGCAGGGAGATCGGGTGACAGTTGAGTTCGCTGGGGTTTGTCGATGGTTTGCTTAGTAGGGCATTGACTTCTGTGTGTTTACTATCCTCGGGGAAGGTGGCTGTGGCAATTAAGGTGTTGAACAAGGTGATGTGTGCATGGCTGACTCTGGCTTCGCCTAGGTTGAAGATATGGTAAGGCCATGGGTCAGTTGGGGACCCTGAGTAAATTGAGTTCATGGTGGAGGGGGTGTCCTGTGGGGCGAGCTGGCTCCATTCGGTTAGTCAAATGTTTGCGGTGGTAGCAGGGTTGTTGTGTTGCTTGAAAAAGTCAGTGGCTAAAGGCTGGCTAGAAGTTTATGTTGATGTTGGCAATCCTCTCATTGGAGAAGTGTACATGGCTGTTGCAGAGTTCTTGTGATGGGGTATTGGTGTCAGTTGCAGCTAAGGGGTTGGAGAATTCTTTGAAAATGTTGAAGAGTTCTTTGCTGTTATTGGAGCTTGATTCGATGCATGAGGCTATGGCCTTTTTTCCGATTCTCTCAGCTGTTTGTCATAGAGGTTGAGGGCTTTCTTGAAAGCAGTCTCGTCTGTTGTGTCCTCCTGTTACGAAATCTCCAATCCAGTTCTTTAAGTGTCATTTAGTGGTTCTGAGGAC
This sequence comes from Triturus cristatus, assembly GCF_964204655.1. Classification (NCBI taxonomy): domain Eukaryota; kingdom Metazoa; phylum Chordata; class Amphibia; order Caudata; family Salamandridae; genus Triturus; species Triturus cristatus. Next base: position 70,534,445 of record NC_140584.1, on the reverse strand, counting down.
TTCAGTGTACCAGCTAGCCTGCTTAGTGGATCTTCTGTGGGTGTTGTTGCCAATGTAAGTGACTCTGTCAGCACATTTGGTGATTTAATTGTTGAAGTTTCTGATGTTCAGTCTAGGTTGTTTGAGGAGATGTGGGGGTGGTTTTGAGGGTGTTGACCCATTGCTCCATCTGCAGTGGGGGGCATGGACTAAATGGGGTCAGTGAGCTGGTGATATTGATGAGGACAATGGTGTGGTTGGTCAAGGTGAGTAACTTGGTATGGCTGTACCTAATGCGGTTTCTGGAGGTGAACATGGAGTTTAGTGTGTGGCCTACAGAGTGTGTGGAGTCATGGACGAGCTGGGTCAGTCCGATGTGATTCATGCTGTCGAGGAGGTTGGTAGTGTTGTTGTCAATTTGTTCATCAAGATGGAAGTTGAGCTCTCTAATGTGTATAGATGTTGGGGTCTATGGTGAGGGGGTCAATGGAGTCGGCTGTTGGCATCTGATTGGTCATGGGAATGGGATGCCATTTATCACAGCACAACAAACTTGTGTTTTCCACATGAGTGAGGTATACTATATACTTCTTTTGAGCATGTGCCAATGGGTAGTGTCTAAAGTTGAAAGAATGAGTATTATCTAAAATTCACTAATTTACAGCATTGGATGCATGCTGCTCATCGGATAAGGGTGTGTGGGAGGTGAAGAAGCAACACAGATGACAGGGGCTGGGAGAGGAAAGAGGCAACCAACATGGACAACAAGGGTGGTAAGCGGGGGCAAAAGAGCCATGAACAATGGAGGGTGCTCGTGGGAGGGAAAGTAGTAACACAGACAATGGGTGGTGTTAGAATTGAAACATACTACTGCCTTGGTATTCATATGTCACTCAAAAGTATGTTAGCATTATATAGCTAATTCATTATATATGCATACTGTATGTGTACGCAATTAGTAAATGAGGATGTTGCGTTTATGTTGACAACTGTGCTACCATTTTAGTTCTTGAAGACGCCATTTTGTTATATAATTGAAACTGGTACTTACTCATTTATGAGAAATGGTCCTTGGTAAGTTTCATTTCTACAAGGTTGACACTTGTTCATTAACACATGCCTTTTCTGTTACATAGAGGCCTTCTCCCACCTGCCTAGAGCGGAGGATAGGACAGACGACCTTGGGTAGTCGATAGCTTGTGCCAGGCTGTGGAATTTAAACTTCTGTTCTGTATCCTCTTTGTATTACGACATCTGCCAGTGTTTTCCCATAGTAGGCAGGTCCTAGTGGGCTCGGCAACGTACATAATGTAACAGTATGCTTGTTAGAGTCAGTACCTCGTCAGCCATCATAGGAGGTTGATCAGATTGGACTCCACTGCAGTGTACTCTGTGAATAAACTAGTTTGCTTGTATTCTCTACTGTGTAATCGTCTCTTCATTTCTTGGAAGGCTACAGGAGGCCGAGAGTGACCCGTGTGGCCCTAATTGGGTCAGTTCCTTCAGTTAGCGCCCGAACAGGGACTCCACCAGGTGACCCATCCTGCCTGTATTCAGGTTGAGGAGGCCGGGGTTGCGTCTGGTCGGATGGGTGGATCAGGGATCCCCACATGACAGAGCTTGGTCCTCGCAGCTGCCCCAACTGTCTGATCGGGCAGCTCCGCGTCTAGTGGTCAACTCGGCTGGGGTCCTGAAAAGGCAATACCCTTGGATTTGCCCATTTGGTTTGAAGAGTCGGCAGTGGAGAATAATCTTGTTTGACCTGTGTGCACCAGGTGAGTTTATTTTGGTTTCTGGTAAGAGTGAGCCTGTCTTGATTAACTTGGTGGGTCTGTGGACACTTGTGATACAGAGCATTTTTGAACGTTCTGCCAGGCCACTTGAATCTGGTTTATTCTTTTAAAGGCCTGGGGCTAGAGCCTATTGTGTCTTGGTGCAGTCTGAGGACTGCTTGGTCTTGACCCGGTCTGAGGACTTCTTTTAAGAGCTATTTTGTTTGTGTGTGTTTTTGTTGCATGTGTGTGTGTTGCTTGAGAGAATAGTGAATGTGTCTGATGCTAAGATGCCTTGTTGTTGTGGTGTGATGGGGTGCCGCTGTTGTTCTGTTGAACATCGGCTGGAGGAGAGACAGCATGCCCCTTCAGAAGGCACTCTGAATTTTGATATATATGTGTTAGAAATGGGGGTCTCTAGTTGGCAATGGCTGGCCACTGTCCAAGTAGGGAACCTTCTTCCTAAATCAGAGTAAGAGGGCTACACCATTTGATAACCTCTGCTCAACCCTGTGGTAACGTAGCACAAGCAGCTAGGCTTATCTCAGAGGCAGTGTGTGAAGCATTTATGACCATACACAGTAACACAGTGAGGAACACTACAAAGGGACACCACACAAGTAGTTATAAAAAATAAATATCTTTATATATAGACTTAACACAAAACCAATAACGGTAAAAAGCCACAATACTGTAAAATAGGATTACTCTTGAAATGCTGCAAAAATACTTCAAAGTGTGCAAAGAGGAGTTCAGTTCAAGGCAGTGCTCTCTGCGACCCTTTTACTTACAAAGTACCTGGATTTTGTAGCAAAACCACTAAAATGTCGCAAAGAAGCTGTAGCAATCATTTTCGGCGCAAGAGGCCGGCGATGCGATGAATCCTTGCCACAAGGGAGGAGACGATGCGCCGATCTGCTGATGCGTGCGGAGGCAAGGCGACAAACTTCTGCACGCTAGGCCGTTGATGCGATGACTTCTTGCCAGGAGGGAGGAGAAGAGGCGACAATCCTGTTGCGTGTGCGATCAGATTGCGATGCGAAGAATTGGTGCTCTGCGAGGGAGCGACGATCCTGATGCGATGCGATGAAAATGGCGGACGCCCGGTGTCCTTGCTGCGATGTCGTGATGCGATGATCTCGATGCAATGATCTGTGGGGTTAGCGAGCACTTGGCAGCCCACAAACGTGCGATGCAATGATCTTTGGGTTTAGCGAGCACTTGGCAGCCCGCAAACCTGCGATGCGATGATTTTTGGTTGCGAGCACTCAGCGGCAGCAGCGCGATGATTCTCCGGTGCGCTTTCAGCTGCGGCGGCTTGCAAACGTACATTAGCGACGATTTGAGCACTCTCTTCTCTGTAGTAGAACTAGAGGCCCTGGAACTCACAGGAGCCTCACCTGCAAATAGAAATCCTCACTGGGTGGAATCAGGAGGCTGGTGGTGAAGTCTGATGTGCCTGAGACTTCAACAGGTGGCTAGCTCTCTCCTAGCCCTTGGGTGATTGCTTTAGCAAGATTAATAAAAGTTCTCTCAAAGTCCTTTTCCCTCTTCTTCCAAGTCCAATGGTAATCACTGCAGGCCAATCCAAGAAACAGCACACAAGGATAGTCACCTCCTGCAGATTCCTTCAGTTACACGAACAGAGGTTCGTCTTGTCGTCCAGGAGCAATACAAATGGTAGGTGTTTCAGCACAGATATATATACCCCAAAATTCTTTGTTCTCAAAAGCTACAAGTCACTGAACCCAGCCAGAACCAGTTCTGCTCAGTCCTGGAGCACTTTGTTTACCAGGCTGCATCCTTCCTTTCAGAAAGAGGGGGTCTGCTATCAGACGCACAGTAGGAGGTGGAGCCAGCATTCACCTTGCCAGGCACAGCCCTATTCAGGTCAAGGAGCTACCCCTCCCCATACTCCAATGCAGATCTCTCTATTCAACCCAGGTCTGACTCAGCCTGCCCTGTCCCTCCAGAACCAGACAAACAATACACATAACCGCTGAGCACACTGGAAGGCTTAGGCAAGTAAATACCTACTTTCTAAAAGTGGTATTTTTAAACACAGTATATAAAAATAAACTTCACTAAAAGATATATTTTAATACTCTGAGCTCAAGCATACTAAATTCGTTTTTCTACCATGTTCCTTGGGTCAGTTAGGATTATAGAATGTAATAATCACAACTGCCCATTCTGGCCTATGGGGAACAGGTAGCCTTGCAGTAGTGAAAACCGAAATTGGGTGTAATTCACTACCAGGACATGCTACACACACCAAGGCATGTCCTACCTAACACATACAATGCACCCTACCATAGGGGTGACTTACATGATGCCAAGGGAAGGTTCAGGGGCTGGGAAGTGGGTGCACTTCTCAGCCAAGATGGCAATTCTGGACTGCGCACAGACTCTGCAGTGGCAGGTCTGAGACACTCTTTACAAGCTGCTTCTGTGGGTGGCGCAAACCAGCGCTGTAGGCCCACCAGCAGCATTCGGTTTACCAGCCCTGGGCACACACAGGCCACGCTACTAGGGACTAACAGGTAAACCAAAAAAGCCAATCATGGCTATACCAACTAACATGTCATATTTACACAGGGAGCATTCGCGATGTGGCACGGAATGGCAGTGGCGCAGTGCCCAGAGCATCTAACACCAGCAAAAACAGAGGAGACAACAGTGGAAAATGGAAGGGAGACCCACGCCAATGGTGCCAGGTCTAACAGTATGTGAAGCACAGTATTGGCCCTATCATGTTTCATAAAATATGACACAAGTATACAAGGGACAATACTGAGCTTCAGTGGCCACTGGATGGTACCTTTGATGAGCAGCAATTGAATTACTTGCAGGACAAATTGTTTTCTAGGAGTTGACAGTCGATGTTTGACATTTTAGAGGTGTGGCAGAAGAAGGCTTAGCAGAGGCGTATGAAGGCCGAGAAGGAGTCCAGAAAGAAGGTAATGCAGACAGTGGTTCAGAAAGCTGTAGCTTATGACAGAGAATAAGCAGAAGGGGTATTGATTGTGCTGATAGGAAGTTTTGATTACAATGCAATAAGTCCTATATTATTTGAGAGGATGATGATCCTTATGTGGAGGATCTCTTGAAAGCTTTACCCCCACCTCCCTATGCCCCGCAGAGAATACACCCTGTTGTTCCACCATCTCAGTCCCCCGTTGCTTCTTCGCCTTCCTCTGGTCTTTCTGTGGACTTGACTGCTTCGGCTTCAGCCCCGCTTGTTTTCCCTTTGATTTCACAAGCTGTGAGTGTGGTGACTGCAGGCACCCTCGCAGTGTCTGTTGTTTCTGTTCATGCTTCTCCTCCTTATCTTACACCTACAACTCAGCAGTTGTTACCCTTGTCACCTGCGCCTCCACCTCTTGTGTCTTTTCCAGCCTTTTTATAGTCTGTGTCACATAGTGTCGAGACACCGGTGCATGGATCAGACAAGGAGAATCGGGTGGCAGCACGGGAGTGATTGGAGAGAGTATTGGTTCGCTCTGATGTGGGTGAAGAGGAGAAAAGATGGTAGCAAAACAGACTTCATAATGGGCTCGGAGTCCGATTCATAGAGTGGAGGATGTATGGAGTGTGATGAAAGATTTTGAGCCATTTGTACAGCAGCATGCTCTTCAGTATATGTCGGCTACATTGATTGGTTTGTGGTAACAGTGTTTTGGTAGTACAGCCCCCCAAAAATATATGACATTCCAGATTGTGTGTATTCTGCTGGTCTGGCTCCTAAAGATGTCTTTGGTAATGTTGGAACACTTATTGGTTACAGAGATAGATTACATCACCATACTCCGACTAGTGTGTCCCAATTTCCGATGAGGGATGTGCATCCTATAATTCATCCCGAGATTCCAGAGCAGCGTAACCAGAGAGGGGATGTGGTTCAACAATGGAAGGCAGCTCATTTTCAGGAACAGTGGGTCTATACCCTGTGGAAGAGTAGTGAGGTGCTAACTCTTAAAAGTCAATTACCGGATCCTAGGAAAAACCGTACAGCGTATTATAAAGAGTTAACAGAGGCCGCCTCCTCATCAGTTATGACACTAAGAGATATTGTGATGTTTTTTGGGCTATTGGTGCCGGTGGATATATGGAGGCAGGACCATAGGGTGGAATTTGGTGGTTCATGGGATGAGATTTTGGCATGGGATAAGTAGTGAAAGCATGATGAAAAACCCAAGGCTGGAATTCTGGCATTGCCAAGCGGTATCATCACTTGTAGGCATTCTCTTATCCCACCCAGAGGAGTAGATCGGGACAAGCTGACAGCATGTCGCCAAAAAAAGAGGGGAGAGTGTATCTGATTTTATCACTCGATTTGAAGGGGTGTTCTTGGATTTTAGTGGACAGGAATTGTCGTTTGAAGGTGGTGTTTGGTTATTTGTTAATAGGTTTGTCACAAATTTGCTTCCGGAGACTGCGGCTCGATTGCAAGCATCAGAGAGTACTTGGACTACCTCCTCCCTTTCGGTCACATTGAGTATGGCCCAGGACTATGAGCATCGAGAGAACGAGGAAAAGGACAAGGTGGAAAAGAAGAGTAAAGATCTGAAAACAAGGGCGTTGTTGCAGCAGGTTGCCAGAGGGTCCGGAAAGGGACAGGGCACTGGTCAGGCTCAGAGGTCCCAGGGTGCTGGTAGAGGTGGTACACCCCTAGGGCCAAATCAGTGTGCTTATTGCAAGAAGGAGGGACATTGGCGAAGCGAGTGTTCAGATTTGTTACAGAAACTTGTAGTACCTAGAGGGCGGGGTTCGGGTGGACGAGGCCGTTATGAGGTTGGTAGGGATGAGGATCAAGCAGGTGTGTCCTCAGTGGGTCCCTCTGATCAGAACTATTTTGATGACCCCCAGGGAAGGCACTACTATAATGATGATTATTATATGGATGAAGCTGCAGGGATGTCCTAAGGTTAGGACAGTCAGGGACAGGGAAAGGGATCAGTCCAAATTCCTGTAGATCAGCATGGTCCTTATGTCACAGCAGATTTGCATGGTTCGGCACAGCCATTTTTGGTGGACACGAGTGCAATGAATAGCTCTGTTTCTCGTTTACTGGTCCCCGGGGCAGCCCTGTTTGGCTGTAATAATGTTTCGGTAGGTTTTTCAGGCATATTGGTTGTGAGCCCAATTTCCAAACCTCTTGCCTTGACTGTTGGTCCTTTTACTGCAGACTCCCTATTTTTGTTGACAGCGAATTGTGGGGAAAATGCACTAGGATTGGATTTGTTGAAGAAGTTACATGCTACTATTTATTGTTCTCCGAATGGTGTTTACATGACTCTTGGACCTAATGTGATTAGTGCAAAACAGTGTTTGGCAAACGATGCACCACTTCCTGTTGAATTTAAAGATGTGCCATCCTCATTGTGGGCCACGGGGACTACGGATGTAGGATCATTGCAGATACCACCAGTTTCATTAAAGGTTAAGAGCAATGCTGTGCTTCCTCGTATTCCCCAGTACAAAGTATCTTAGGCTGGGGAACAGGCTTTGATGCAGATTATACAGGACCTGATCAAGTCAGAGGTGGTTGAGGGGATAGTAGCCAATGTGTCTAATAGCCCCATTCTCCCTACTCTTAAGAGGGTGCGTTTGGATTCCTATGGTGCCCATCCTGATGTTTATCACTTTGTGATTGACCTCCGGGACATTAATAAGATAGCAGTTCCCCAGTTCTCGGTGGTACCAGATATTACTGCCCTCTTGATGATGATTCCTTCCACTGCTAAATTATTTTCTGTGATTGATCTGAAAAATGCTTTCTTTAGTATTCCTATCTATCCAAGCAGTAATTATCTTTTTGGATTCGCTTTGTCCGATAGAAGCTTCTGATTCTGTTGAGCTCCTCAGGGGTATACAGAAAGTCCCAGTATTTATAGCCAAGCTTTGAAAAGTCAATTGGACTCGCTCTCTCTTCCCGCAGGTAATGTATTGTTGCAGTATGTGGATGACATTTTGATACCAAAGAGGGTTGTCGGGATGCAACTGTGAAATTGTTAAAACATTTGGCAGAAAAGGGACATAAAGTGTCCCTTTCCAAATGTTAATATGGTCAAAGGTAGGTCACCTATTTAGGTCACCTGCTGTCAAAGGAGGGTCGAAGGCTAACACCTGAACGAGTTGATGTCATTGTTAAGATGCCTGTCCATGTGACTCAGAGGGATGTGCGTGCTTTCATAGGCATCAACTCGTATTGTCGACACTGGATTCCTGCTTATTCTTTATTGTTATAGCCCCTGCTTCGCCTAACAATTAAAGATGTGCATGAACCCTTGCTCTGGACGCATGAATGTCAGCATGCTTTTGAGCAATTAAAAGTTGCACTTTGAGCTGTCAAAAAAAGGAAATGATGCGAGGTCCGAGAATCCTACGGCTGGATATTGTATTGCCTTTATTCCGTTGAATCTTCTTATGAGGAGTTTAAACTCAAGGCCCTGGACCAACTCAGCCTCATAATCTATAAAATGTTTTAGGTTTTGAGTATTTACTCCTCTTTACGTATTGCCAATGCTTCTTTCATCCAATGTTTCCTGAGAAAGAACAGTTGTCCGATAATGATTTCGAATAAAGTCTTTATTATTTTCATAAAATATGGTTCTTATGATGATACAGTAACCAAACAGCCGACACGTGTTTCGCCCTCTGGTCAGTACGACCTGGGCTTTCTCAAGGCTGTAAATAAATATAGTTGTAAGATTATGAATAAAAAGAAATGGGATCCCCATAGTGAAATAATAAATGGTGAAAATTGTGCCATTAGCAAAGGTGCAAAAAAAGAGAAAAGACACCATAATAATAAAAAGATCAAATGTCAAAATTCATAAAGAGATCACCAAAAAAGATTTGACAGAAAAATAATAAAAAAGTGCTGTGAAAAAAGTGAGATAATCAAAGTAAAAAAGCAGTTAAAAAAGCTTGAAGAACATATATAATGGTTAATGACCTATATAGTTTATATATAGGACAACCTTTATATAGAGATTTGAAGTTGCTGCCTAGGCAACATGCAAGTTTGTGAGTAAATATAAATTTGAATAAAAAAATTTCAAGTAAATATCTATTTATACATTATAAATTTATTAAGATATATGTACCAGAATCATGAGAATAATCACTAATGATTAGCACAATGTGAGCTTGCACTTAAATATTGTGCAGGATAAAGTTTAGACAAGGCAACTGCCGCAGCGCGGAAATCTGGGTAGCAGGAATCAGAACAAAACCCCGTACCAAAATCCTCCCTTCGTCACAGACCAAATATCACTCTAACACATTCACTCATACATTCATTGGTGGGGCCCATAACACCAACATTCACGCTTCACTTCTCACTGGTCTGCACTTACGGGAGAGATGATTGTTCCAAGCGCTGACATGAAAGGAATACCTTATAACCTATAAAGAGAAAAGTTATTTACATATCTATACACTGATATCCTTAAACCTAGACATTAAGATACTCCTCCCACGTGATCGATGGATCATTTAGTTGAATTGGAGTGATGATATAATCCTCACCAAGACACTATCAACGATCCTGATCTATCCTTTCTCAATAAACAACCCAACACATTTTCCTGTTAATCAATATTTTGTTTATCTAATTAATGCAAGAATTTAATTAATCATTACGCAAAATTACAGAACACCATATTTACCTAATCTGGCTATCAGTCGTCCTCTAAGTCATCAAATTTGGTCATCAGTTTGTCAGAAATCAAAGTTCTTCATGCAGCACGCTACAGTCCCAAAGATTGGGTCAAGGACCAGAGACGTGCAAGCATCGATCAGTGCCCATAAATTTTAGGAAGTCTTTAGTTCATCAAGAAATTGGGCAGCAATTCAGTCCATCAAAGATTCAGGAACGCAGCAGCCTTGTCACGTCACCGTCGTCTCCGTCAGCAAAGAAATACGCAATCTAGCAGCAGCTCTCAGCAAGAAGAAAAAGAAGTAGTTTTTTCCCTCTCTATTCTACCGTCTTTTATAATAAAAGTAAGATCTAAAAGATACTATTTAAAAAATGTGGGCATCATCCATTGGTCAGTCTAGATCGTCCGGTGAAGTTTCACACAGTTCATGAGGTTAGGTTGCTGGAGCAGAGTTTTCTGTTGAAAATTTATCGTGTTTTAAGCTCCAGTTTCAACTATATGTCGTGACTAAAAATACTAATTTTAAAACACTAATTAATAGTTTGTTTTGTTAAAGGTCCGAATTAACCAACATTACTAATGGGAAGAAACAACTACACGTGGGATGCATTTATGTTGCTTAACAATAATGTGCGGTTTTACTAAATGAGTGTCGTAAAAGTGCTATTTGTTTTGTGTTTATGCTTTTAAAATAACGTGTGCTAATGCTTCTTTGTGTTGCCGATGGCTAGATAATTACATACACATAAGGGTATTAGTGGGGATTAACACTGTACAATCATTGTGATGTGGTAACGTTGTTTTGTGTTTCTTTCAATTAAGATGGTCCGTTTTGGCCTAAAACAAGATGGCTGCCGTTTACAGCCTGCACAAGTGGATTTTAAATGCGTGTGACTGTAGATTTACTCTGTCCGCGGAAGTAGGGAGAATTTATATGCGCCGATCTGCAGCAGTTTCCTGGTAGCAGTATGATGGTTTGATTATTGTCTTGATCTGATTAGATTGCTTATACATAGGCTTTTGATTTATTGATTTATTGATTGATGTTGATATATGTACTAATACTATATGTTGAAGTCGTCGTATTGAGTTTTATGTAGTGCTTCTGGAACTTGGGAGCTGATGACGGTTCCGTAGTAGGGCAGAGGGAATTGTGTGCTGCTCTCGGGAAAGACGGGATTGTTGGAATTACCTGTACGTATGCAGGAAAAACGTGTGACAATTGAAGTTGCGCGTCACATTGTGTGGGTTCGGAATCAGTGACATCGTCATGTGTTACTATTAGGGACATATCTTTGGTATAAAAGGAGTACGTATGGTAGTGAAGGTTATCTGTGAAACTCTGGTTTAAGTCCCAGGGATCCGTAAGGATTGCCGTTAAAGCTTATCATTGGAGAGGTAATAGGTATTCTCTGAGCTTGTCAGAAGGACTGGGCAGAGCTAAGCGCTGCTTGGTTAACGTGTGTAATAATTCTGTAGTGGAACAGACTGTTCGCTGTTCTCGGGAAGGGCAGGATTCTGTGTAAATGTACTACATTTTCTGGTGTGAAAGTGCATGAATGTATGGGCATTTAGTTAATTGTGAAAACTCTGTGGAGCAGTCCTAGAGGAAACAGTTAATGGATGCGTGTTAGAAGGGCAGAGTAGAGGGATGTGCTACTGTGTCGACGAAAGTAATAATTCCGTGGTGGAGCAGAGGTAAGCGCTGTTCTAGAAAGAAGCGGGATTCTGGTGAATGAAAATTTCTTTACTATTCTGTGGTTAGCGAAGCAGACAATGGAGATGTTTATATGTTGTAACTAATAGATTTTGTAAATTCTGAAACGAGGTCTACTGAGAAGATTTTGTAAAGGAGGGGTAGACGAGTGACAGGAGACAGAGCAGAAGCGACTGCAGCGACTGCTGACGTCATACAGACCGCGCTGTGATTGGGTAGTGGATCTGAACAGTGCTCGCGCTGTGATTGGTGCGTTAGTGTGAGCCGCGCAGGGATTGGAAGAAATACAGGCTGACGTAAACGCTCCTGGATTGGTGCGTTGGTGTGAGTCGCGCTGTTATTGGACAAAAGATCCGCAAACGCTAAAATGTATTACCAACCGGAGGAAAAGAAGAAAAAGTCCTTGTTCGGTAAAATTAAAAGGTGGTTCGACAAGGATAAAAACATAATAACTAGAGAAGGTGAATTGCTACCTCCAACGAGAACTCATGCATCCTTTATGGTTGCGAAATATGGGTATCATACCTGTATCTGGTTAGAAAATTGGGCTAAGTATACTAGGGAAGATGGTGTTTTGGCTTTCCCAGAACATGGTTCATTTAATTTGGCCGTGTTGAGAAATTTACGAGAAAAGATGATGTGTCTAGAGCCTAGACCAAGGCCGACACAGTTCGAGGCATTGGTGGAATGGGAAGATGAGGTGCATGAGCGAGAAAAATAGAGAAGTGGGAATCAGTATAGGTATATGTTTGGGAGAAAATATGATCGTGAAACTCATCATGATCGAATGAGGAGATGGCGAGATGCTAGCATGACAGAGGGATTATATCCTATGAGGACAGTTGATGAGAAAGAAGACAAAAAAGAAACAGGAAGGGTGCCTGATGTGGAAGCAAAAAGGTATGGGGTTAATGATTATGAGGATGAGGTCTTGGATGACATGATTTACAAGAGACCACCTCCATATAGACCAGAATCATAAGAGAGCACGCCAGTTACTACTCCAATAAGGGATACCTTGCAAATTATAAAGACAGAAGTTGTGTCACCTGTGTCACCTGATTTGAAAAGTGGTAGCTCTTTTATGGAAAGGGAAAGAGAGAAAGAGCAAGGGAGAGAGAATCGAGTTAGTGATGAGAAAACAAGAGAATTGTCCGGAACTACATCTGAGCTGACTGAGAAAATAAGGGAACTGACGAAAAATCTGGAAGCTGTTACGGTGCCTGTAACCATAGGTCCGGTTGTGCCTATTTTTGACAAGCAGAGGACGGGTGAGAGTGGTTTGATGGTTCCATATGTTGGGAATGGATTAGCTGGTTCGGTTGGTTCTTCAGGAGAGTCAGGAGTGAGAACGAGAGAAAATCAAATGAGACATACCAGATGTGATGATGAGTGGGATGTACAGCCTAATTCAGGATTGAATACTGGTTGTCTAGGAGGGCCAATTTTGGAACCACAGAGGATGGCAGAAAAAGTGAGTACTGTGAAGAAGTCTACAGAAATAACAGCTGAGGATTTGAATGATTGGTTAAAAGTTCTCCAAAAGAAGGAGAAAGATTCTCAAGCAGTTGATGTAGCCAGGTTGCGCATAGAATTGGAGGAGCTTATTGCAGGAACAGTTTCTATGGAGATACTGAAAGATCATCATGATGGGGAGTTGTTATTTATGTGCAAAAGTATTACCTGGAGGGCTAAGAGTACACATGACAGGTTAAAAGGAATAGCGAGTGAAATGGGAGTTGACATGGATAAAGTGAAAGCTTTGCAGAAACCTTACAGAGTGGATTTTTCTGAAAAGGATATTGAGAATTTGAATAATGTTGGCAGAACAGGGCAGATTAAGGAAATGATTTCATTGTTGCGAAAATGGGGTGATGTTGAAAAGTGGAAGGATAGGTGGTACAAGAAAAGGGAAGATTCGGTGGACAGGACTTATTCAGCATTTCCTGTGAGAGAAAAGGAAAAGACAGTGGATGCTTATCCTATGAGAGAAATACCTGGAGGAGGATATGTACATGTTCCATGGACCAGACAGGATATTTTGTCATTTACAAATGATTTCCCTCGACTGAGAGAAAAGCCTGTCGAGTGGTATAGGCAGGTAGACAGGTTTGTGAAATTGTCAAAGGTACTGTGGATTGACCTGAATAGTCTGTTTGACATTAATTGTTCCGGCAGATTTGTGGGCTGAGTGTAAAATAGTAATAGATTGGCCTACTAAGGAATACCCAGGAGACCCAAGGACAGGAGCACCGGACCCAGAGGTCATGAAAAAATATGAGCAGGTCATAGTGTTCCTGAAGAATAAGGTACCTCCTAAAGAGACAGATTGGGTTAAGATAGATCGAACACATCAGGAAGCAAAAGAATCAGTTCATGCTTTCTATGAAAGATTTATACTGGCTTTTAAACACTTCAGTGGAGATGAACACCTGGGTGACAAAGATTTGAGTCATTTTGTATACAGATTTGTATATGGCCTGAGACCTGAGATTAGTGAAAGTTGGTGGAACAAGCAAATAATCCAGGAAATAGGCCCAGATATGGCACAGGAAAAGGAAAAGGGAATCTAGAGGAGGCTAAAAAACGTTTCCCTTGTCACAACTGTGGACAATTGGGGCACTGGAGATCTGAGTGTGTAAGTCCACCATTAGTGAGTAATGTGAATAAATCATTGAATCAACAGGTGCAGAACGAGGGGTGTAATAATCAGCAGCAACAGCAGAAGGTTGTCAGACAGCAGAGTCAAGAGCCAAAACCGCCCCTGCCGCAGAATAGAGGGTCCCAAAAGTACAGCCAAGATTCGTGATTCTACAATGATGAGCAGGTAAACAAACAGAGACGTACTAACTCGGTACAGCAGTACTGGTTAAAGAATGGAGGGAGTGAGTCTGAAGGTGACTATTGAAGGTGCCGAAGAGAGGAGGAAGAGTGCATACTTGGTGCAACTCTAGAAATAGACCAGGCAGGACCATTTGTAGATGGGAAAATAAATGAAGAAGGTGTTACTTTTTTAGTAGACACAGGAGCAACAAGATCAACTGTCAGGTCAGCAGATGTGAGAAATCTTCCTCTCTCGGACGAAGCAATCCAAGTAGTGGGTGTAGCTAACACACAGATTAAAACTCGTCTTACTGAACCAGTAAGGGTAAGAATAGGGAAATTTTCAGATATGCACAGATTTGTAGTCTGTGACACTAGTCCGGTGAATTTGTTAGGTAGGGACTTATTGTGCAAGATGAATTGTGCAATTTTTTGTACTCCGGATGGAATAGCTTTTGAGACACCAGATGAGGATGTTTTGTACAAGATGACTCTAGATAACAGAGAGAGTGAAATTGTTGGGACATATGCTGTTTTTAATCCAGATGATTTGCCTAGAGAATTGAGAGACACAGTGAAAATAGCAGTTTGGGATTTTACTGGAGAAGATGTGGGATTGATGAATAATGTAGATCCAGTGAAGATTTCAGTGAAAGAGGGAATTGCTTATCCTAATATTCCCCAGTACAAAATGACACCAGAAATAATTGAGGGAATAACGCCTATAATTGAGAAAATGATCCAGCAAGGAGTAGCCCGTATAATTCACCGATAATGGGGCTAAAGAAACCCAATGGGAAGTTCAGGATTGTGCAAGATTTGAGAAAAGTTAACAAAATTGTGGTGGCATGTTGTCCTATTGTGCCAAATCCTTCAGTGATTTTGTATCAGATTCCTCATGATGCTGAGTGGTACACAGTGATTGATTTGTGTCATGCTTTCTTTTCAATTCCATTGCATCATGACAGCCAGCCGATTTTTGCATTTCGGTTTGGACAGCGTATTTTAGCTTGGTGTCGTATCCCACAGGGGTATACAGAGAGTCCTTCGATATTTAATCAGTTGTTAAAGAAATCTCTGGAAAGTTTGATCATGCCTGAGAGCTCAGTGCTAGTACAGTACATTGATGACCTACTTGTGGCATCGAAGACACGTGAAGCTTGTGAAGTAGATACCATAGCTTTACTGAATCATCTGGCAGATGGAGGGTTAAAGGTATCTCCAGCCAAATTGCAGTTCTGCAAGAAAGAGGTGCATTATCTTGGACACAATATTGAAAAGGGTCTGAGAAAAGTGACCAACGATAGGATAAAAATCATAAGAGGAATGAGAGCCCCAATGACCCAGAGAGAAGTGAGGATGTTTCTGGGAATGGTGGGTTATTGTCGTCAGTGGATAAGTAATTTTTCATTGATAGCAAAGCCATTGATTAAGCTGACAAAAAGTGAGGTGAGAGATCCACTGGAATTGGATGCAGAACAAATGGCAGCATTTGAGGAACTGAAGAGCAGAATGTGTGAAGCCCCTGCTTTGGGAATGCCTGATTATGAGAAAGAGTTTGAGTTGTATTGCAGTGAGAGAAATGGGTGTGCACTTTCAGTGTTAATCCAGAAACATGGCCAGCTGAGAAGGCCTATTGCGTACTTTTCATCGACACTTGACCCTGTAGCTGTGGGTTTACCAGGTTGCCTGAAAGCCGTAGCTGCTACATGCAGAAGTTTGGAACAGAGTGAGGGAATAATCATGGGATATCCTGTAAGGGTATTTGTACCTCATAATGTGGCGATTCTTTTGACGAGAAGCAGAACTCAATATATGTCACATAGTCGGCTGACTAAATACGAGAAAATCATTCTGGGAGCATCGAATGTGACTCTTGAAAGATGTGTGAATGTGAATCCAGCAACATTGTTGCCAGATGCTGAAAGTGTGGGTGTGAAGGATGAAGTTGATCATGATTGTTTGGATGTGCTTGAATACTGTACAAAACCGAGACCAGACATAAGAGATCTACCGTTGCCTGAGAGTGATCATGTGTTGTTTGTGGATGGATCATGTCTGAGGACTGATGATGGTGTGCTGAGTGCAGCATATGCAGTGTGTAAGGTTTCAGAAGTTATGGAGGCTTCATTTTTGAAAGGAGTAAGGTCTGCACAAGTTGCTGAATTAGTGGCATTGACAAAAGCTTGCAAGATTGGGAAGAATTTGAGAGTGACTGTGATGACTGATAGTCAGTATGGATTCGGAGTTGTGCATGATTTTGGCCAACTTTGGCTACAGAGAGGGTTCTTGACGTCGAGTGGGACTCCTATAAAGAATGCTGAAGTGATTGGGAAGTTGCTTGAGGCGATACAGCTGCCTAAAGAACTAGCAGTTGTAAAATGTGCTGCTCATGGACAAGGGGATGATTTTGTTAGAGCTGAAAGTATCTGGACTAAAATAGCTAATAAAATAGTTGCTGTTAAAGATTTTATTGCTAAAATAGGTAGTACCGTAATTGGTAAGGTATTATTTCCTTTGACGTGTGTGATTATTGCCTTGTTGATACTAAGATTGGGGTGTTTGTGTTGTAAAAACAGGGGAGGGAAAAAGAAAATAATTAGAGAAAATATTGAAAGGAAGCAAAAGCAAAAGAGGTCAAAAAGAGACCCACAAGAAATAGAATTAGAGGAATTGAGGGAGAGTGTCTACTTAGAGTCCAAAAGAGACGATGAGAGGGTGTCTGGTGTGTGATGTTGTGAAAAGACATTTTCAATTTCTCTTCAAAATTGGGACTACATTTTTGTTGATTTTTGGTTTTTGTGGTGATAAGATATCACCAAAGGGGGGATTGCTGGAGCAGAGTTTTCTGTTGAAAATTTATCGGGTTTTAAGCTACAGTTTCAACTATATGTCGTGACTAAAAATACTAATTTTAAAACACTAATTAATAGTTTGTTTTGTTAAAGGTCCGAATTAACCAACATTACTAATGGGAAGAAACAACTACACGTGGGATGCATTTATGTTGCTTAATAATAATGTGTGGTTTTACTAAATGAGTGTCGTAAAAGTGCTATTTGTTTTGTGTTTATGCTTTTAAAATAACGTGTGCTAATGCTTCTTTGTGTTGCCGATGGCTAGATAATTACATACACATAAGGGTATTAGTGGGGATTAACACTGTACAATCATTATGATGTGGTAACGTTGTTTTGTGTTTCTTTCAATTGGGAAGTTGCTTGAGGCGATACAGCTGCCTAAAGAACTAGCAGTTGTAAAATGTGCTGCTCATGGACAAGGGGATGATTTTGTTACACTTGGTAACCGGTATGCCAATGACATTGCACAATATTGTGCAAAGAATAATCAATCGATTAATCGGGAACGAGAGAGGGAAATGTCTTTTTGTTCTGTGATGCTTACTAATATCCTAGAAACGTGGGATGAAGTGAAACAGTTGCAGGATGAGGCAGGAAATGAAGAAAAGAAAGATTGGATTAAGGCAGGTTGTGCCCCGAGAGAAACAGATCATGTTTGGATTTATAAAGATGGAAGACCAGTCATGCCAAATAGCATATTGTCATCAATGGCCAGGATGTATCATGGCCAGGGACACCTGGGGAGGGATGCTATGATAAGGTCCTTTAAACAAACCTGGTATAATGCTAAGTTCAGATTGATTGCAGAGAGCATTTGTCAGAGATGTTTGATTTGTCAGCAGTTCAATACTGGAAAGAAGACAGTGGTAAGCCTAGGAACAATAGGCAGAGAAGGAGGTCCTTTTACCAGAATGCAAATAGATTTCATTGAAATGCCACAAGTGAACAAATTGAGGTATGTTCTAGTGGTAGTCTGTTTGTTCTCAAGATGGGCGGAGGCCTATCCGACTAGGAGGAATGATGGAATAACAGTTGCAAAGTTACTGTTAAGAGAGTTGATTCCTAGGTACGGGTTCCCAGTGACAATTGAGTCTGATAGAGGTGGACACTTCTATAATGAGCTCATGGGTTTAATTTGTGAAGCATTGAGTATACAGCAGAAGTTACATTGTGCTTACAGACCAGAGGCGTCTGGAGTCGTTGAACAGATGAATGGCACAATAAAGAACCGAATTGGTAAGATGTGTTTAGCCACTGGAATGAAATGGCCTGATGTCTTGCCTCTAGTGCTGATGACTATTAGGTCTACTCCAGATAGAACAACAGGTTTGAGTCCACACTAAATTTTAATGGGACGTGCGATGAGACATGCATTTGTGCCTGTCAACAAGTTGATGACAATAACTGATGACATGATTTTGGATTACTGTACAGGCCTGGCTGACGCAGTTCATTCTGTGTTTCACCAGGTTGGAGAAGACGCTACTACACTTGAAAAGAAGCAAGCCCATGATCTGAGTCCAGGTGATTGGGTGAGAATAAAAGTCCATAGGAGAAGAAATTGCTTGGTTCCAAGGTGGGGAAGACCAAGACAAGTCATTTTGACTACGACAACTGCAGTGAAGTGTGCCGGTGTGAAGAACTGGGTGCATGCGAGTCATACTCTAAGAGTTCCGAATCCAAGGGATGGGACTGGGAAAGAGTATTTTGAAGAATCAGATTCCAGTGATGATGAAGACACTGAAACAGTGAGAAGAAAAAAGAATCCTGAAAGGGGTGAAGGAGAAAGAGAGTCAGGTGATTCTTTTTTCTTACCAGAGGAAGTTTCAAGAGCTTCAAGAGAAACATTGAGAGTCTCAGAGGAGAGATCGGATTCTGTAAGAGTGCCTAAAGTTCCAACGAGCAGTGGAGAAGAAAGAAGAGAAAAGAGAAATTCCACAGAGATTGCACCTGAATCAGATGAAGAGGTTGGAAATCCACTTGAGATTACGCCTGAAGAAGCAGGGTCAGCAGAAGATAGAGAGGGACAGATTGCGGAAGACCCCCGAGGAGGTGTAGGGAACACTTCTGATAAGCTAGGTGAAGGGACAAGTAGACAGCAAGAAGATTGCGTGCCGGAGACCCGAGGAGGGACAGAAGTAGGGAAATCTCAAACGGTGGAAAGGAAGAAGACTGTGGAGCAAAAGAAAATTGTTGTTGAACCAGAGGCAAATGAGACAGAATCAGATGAGAGTGAGAATGAGAAAGCAGAGGGTCGAGTTCTGAGAAAGAGAACTTGGATCGGAGAGAGCAATAATCGAGAAGTGAAACAGAAAAGGAGTATAAGAGGAGAGCTTTGGCCTAACAGGATAAAGAGGCTAAGGTATCGACTGACACGAGTAAATTCATCAAAAGCTGAACAAGCTGAACAAGTAAACGAGGTGTCGAGTCCAAATCAAACGAAGGAAGAGGAACAAAAGAAATCAAAAGGACCAGAGGAGAACAAAAGAATAAGAAAACCCAACCAAAAGTACAGATCACCGGAATGGACTTATGTGGCACTGCCTGAAGAAGAAGAAGAAGTGGCAGAGAATCGAGTCAATCCGGAGGGGATCTTGAGAAAAGTGGTTGAGGAAGAAGAGAAATCTGTTGGAATCTTGAAAGTTATTCTGACTGACATTGGAGAAGAGTCGGATGCTCAGGATATTGAAGATTTGATACAATTTGATGTTGCTGAAGAAGGAGTGAAAAGTGACAAGAATCCAAATTGAGTAAAGTGAAGGAGTCACTTGGAGAAAAGTGAAGGAGAAATTCAAATTCAGTGAATGCTTGCTGCTCTAGAAGTTCAAGTAGTGGAGTAGTAGAGGCTAAGTCAAAAGACACAGTCAAAGTAATAACATGGCTAACACTGAGAATAATCAAAGTAGATGTACCTTCATGAAAAGATGGTGCAGAATGTGCTGCTGCTGTACTGGATTATTAATGTTATTATGGGTTGTATTAGCTTTATTAGTCACATTTTGAGTTACAATAGACACTTTGGGAATACATGCTGAGAATATGACTAATGTAGGGGAAAGTTCACAAAGAATAGTGCCAACTAGAATTAGTAATATATATTTACACAAAGATAGATCAATTAACCCCTTCAGCGCTGCGGGAATTCCCCCGCGGTGCTGAAGGGTTCGAGCGCGGGCGGGCCCATGACGGAACGGTTCCGTCATGAGCACAGCGCAACCGATGCTCATGACGGAACCGTTCAGTCATGGGCATGGAAGGGGTTAATGATTTTTCTAGTAATGTTTTTTCAAAGTTGTTGTATGAATATGTGAAGACAATGGAAGTAAGGGATTGCTACGTCTGTATGCAATTACCTGTATCCGTTTCAGAAGGTGTTACTTATCACCATTTACCAGCCACGTATGGAATTTCATGTAGTGTGTTGATTAGTGTTTTTTATCTTTTAGGGAAAATAGATTATGAAATGTCTAACAGGAATAATATTTTTGGACAATTACCTATGAATAAGAGACTAAATCCTGCTAAAGAAGCTAACATTTTAGGTGAGATTTTTATTGAAATAGAAGAATTAACAATAGATTACATTTTTAAAAACAATTTAACATGTAGTTTGGAGGAAGAAGAAAAAGCATTCTTAGACATGGTTGAGAAAAGAAGAATAGGTATGCAAGAAAAGGCAGGAGGATATAAATTGAGTGAGACAATGTGGGACATTGAAATGGGAAAGAAATTGAAGGAAGGGGCCAGTCCAACTTTGGCTTTAGATGCATCACAGAAGGGTAAACTTTGCATTACCAGGAGGAAATCCCAATATGATACATATTTTGTTGGGGCTAGTGAGTGTCATGATACATACTTTATTGCAACCGGGTGGGGATTCAAAGGAGGAGAACATCCAGTTTTCCCGGGAGTGTATTATATTTGTGGGAACAGGGCTTATTACAGGTTGCCTGACCATTGGTATGGCACATGTTATGTTGGCCTGGTCTTTCCAAAGATATTTCATATAGATAGAATAGAAGATGCAGAAGAAATTAATCTACTAACACGCTTTAAGAGAGAAACATGGTCAGAAATTGTAGGAGATATTTTTGGAGCTTTGATACCAGCAGTGGGAGTTTCATTGAATGCATATGGAATTCGAAAGCTGTCAACAGTGGTGGATCGCTTATCGACAAGTACTGCTGGAGGCTTTTTAGTAGTTAATACTGAAATGGTTGCTTTACGTGCAATGTCTATGCAAAATCGACTTGCCCTTGATATTCTATTGGCAAAAGAGGGTGGAGTCTGTGGAATTTTGAAAGTTCAACATTGTTGCACTTACATTCCTGACGAAAGCAAAGATCTAAAGGTCTATATCAAAAATATTACTGATTTGCATGAAGAATTAGTACCACTGGAAGCTGAAAGTATCTGGACTAAAATAGCTAATAAAATAGTTGCTGTTAAAGATTTTATTGCTAAAATAGGTAGTACCGTCATTGGTAAGGTATTATTTCCTTTGACGTGTGTGATTATTGCCTTGTTGATACTAAGATTGGGGTGTTTGTGTTGTAAAAACAGGGGAGGGAAAAAGAAAATAATTAGAGAAAATATTGAAAGGAAGCAAAAGCAAAAGAGGTCAAAAAGAGACCCACAAGAAATAGAATTAGAGGAATTGAGGGAGAGTGTCTACTTAGAGTCCAAAAGAGACGATGAGAGGGTGTCTGGTGTGTGATGTTGTGAAAAGACATTTTCAATTTCTCTTCAAAATTGGGACTACATTTTTGTTGATTTTTGGTTTTTGTGGTGATAAGATATCACCAAAGGGCGGATTGCTGGAGCAGAGTTTTCTGTTGAAAATTTATCGGGTTTTAAGCTACAGTTTCAACTATATGTCGTGACTAAAAATACTAATTTTAAAACACTAATTAATAGTTTGTTTTGTTAAAGGTCCGAATTAACCAACATTACTAATGGGAAGAAACAACTACACGTGGGATGCATTTATGTTGCTTAATAATAATGTGCGGTTTTACTAAATGAGTGTCGTAAAAGTGCTATTTGTTTTGTGTTTATGCTTTTAAAATAACGTGTGCTAATGCTTCTTTGTGTTGCCGATGGCTAGATAATTACATACACATAAGGGTATTAGTGGGGATTAACACTGTACAATCATTATGATGTGGTAACGTTGTTTTGTGTTTCTTTCAATTAAGATGGTCCGTTTTGGCCTAAAACAAGATGGCTGCTGTTTACAGCCTGCACTCGAGTGATTGAATTTTGGCGGAAGGTCTTGCTGAACATGGTCGAGAGTCACCTGACCGCAGCTTCTGCCTGGGCTTAAAATTTCCGTGAGTACAGCAGCTCTGGGAAGGATTCCAAATGTCCTTGGAAATGGACAAAGCCACAATGAACAATAACCAGTCTGTGGTGGCTCTGCTGTGATACCAAGGAAGAGCATATACGAAAGTAACATTTGCAAACTCGAGTTTCCTTTTTCCGTCTTTTTATTTTTGTGATTTTTCCTGAGCGGAGGTTTTTTCTAAAATGTTGCAACCTAACATCCTTTCCTGCTCGCTCTGCTCAGCGGCTCAATGGATATTCACCATTTGTTTGTAATTTTTTATTTTGATATTTTTCCTATAAATATGTTAGACTAGAGAGGGTCTGGGTTCCTTTGCTGTCCCATTCGCGTTCATTACGTTCATGGTGTTCTTTGCGGTTCATCACAGTTTGGACTTCTTCCTGAACCTATGCTGAGGACGGCAGCTCGAGAGACTTTACCGAGAGACCTGTCCTGACCCATTTAGCTAGAATAGGTAACTATGAGAATAATGATTTTGCTATTGATTGATTTTCATTCTGAACTAATTTAGATAAACAATTATTTGTTTGAATTCGGGTGTCGGGTGGTCATTTCTTTGTCATTTATTGAGTTTCTAATATATTTCCTATGTCTAGAATCATGACTCAGGACAATATCATTAAGGTCGCATTGACCTCATTGTAGATGTAGATTGGTTGAGGTTTTCTCTCTTATATTCAGTGTGGATAGAGTGATAGTGTGAATTTCAGTGTGATGGGCCCTAGTGTATGATGTGTGTATGCGCGTGTGACTGTAGATTTACTCTGTCCGCGGAAGTAGGGAGAATTTATATGCGCCGATCTGCAGCAAGGTCACCAGACATGGTCCATCCGGTTCCTTGCATAAGTCGTTTATTTGAATATTTGGCGAGCATCCCATCGTGACCTTGCTTAAGCACAGCAAGTCTAGGTTCATGTCGAGGCCTCTGGTACGTGTGGTGGCGCAGGCGCACTTCACCCGAAACCTCGTGGAATGGTGGCCACCGCGTCGAGTCAGTCAGTCGGCCATCTTGATTTTAGGCCAAAGGATAACTTAAGCGAAACAAACACAAAAGTAATTAAACATAGAAATAACACATAAAAATGTTAAACCCTTACTAATTCCCGTATGTGCTTGTAATTATCTAGCATATGGAGACATTTAAAGCGTTTATATTCACCCAGTGATGTCTTCTGGTGCAAATTACGATAACGTCACAAAAGCAACATATATCATGCAATATTCTAATTTTTCTAGTATTAGTATGCGTACGTATGTTAATTACAAATTATTTTAGCCATGCACAATTGCAAATCTCACGTGCATTTCGTATATTAGTAATGTTGATTAAACTTGGTGCAAACACATTAATAATATTACAATTAATAGATTATTCTAATTGTTATAAACATGCAGAATAGGGGGGTATACACATTTTTGTACTTCCCACCCCATCAATTTTATCACCACACCACTAAATGTTGTATCATTCTTCATGGAGTTTTGAAATGAGTTCTTGCTTTATTTATATCTCTGTCTCCCCAGCCTCTTCTCTTTTTGCTGTCTTATACATATTCTCCTTAAATTCTTCTAATTCTATTTCTTCGAACTCCCTCTCCTGTTTCTTATCTTTTCTCCTTACAGTTTCTCTTTTTAACCTTTTCTGAATTTTCTTCTTTTTATGGCAAAGGCATCCTAATTTTACTATTAGTACTAGGAAAATCACACATGTTAGTGGAAATAAGATTTTACATAAAAAGGTACTACCTAGGTTTACTAAGAAATTTTTAATGGCAGATATTTTCTTTCCAATCTTTTCCCAAACACCTTCAACCTCCAGTGGTGCAATTCCATCATGCAGATCAGTTATATTTTTAATATGAGTTTTTAAATCTTTACTTTCGTCAGGAATGTAAGTACAACAATGTTGAACTTTCAGCATTCCACAGACTCCACCCTCTTTTGCCAATAAAATATCAAGGGCAAGTGGATTTTGCATTACCATGGCATGCATGGCAACCATTTCAGTATTTACCAATAAGAATCCTCCAGCGGTGCTTGTTGACAAGCGATCCACTACTGTTGATAGTCTTCTAATTTTGTTTGCATTCAGAGATATTCCCACTGCTGGTATCAATGCTCCAAAAATATCACCTACGATTTCAGACCAAGATTCTCTTTTGCTACGTGCTAAATAATTACCTAAACTATGTACACCATCTTCTCCTCTTTCCATGTGAAAAATCTTTGGAAAAACCAGGCCTACATAACATGTGCCATACCAATGGTCTGGCAAACGATAATATGCCCTGTTCCCGCAAATAAAGTATAATCCAGGGAAAACTGGATCTTTTCCTCCTTTAAATCCCCATCCACCCATGATTCGGTATGTATCATGGCACTCACTATTTCCTACAAAGTAATTATCATATGCAGTTTGATTCCTTCTAATACACAATTTTCCCTTCTGAGGCCAATCTAAAGCCATAGTTGGACTAGCGTCTCCTTTCAAGTGTTTTTCCATTTCTACATCCCAGACTGTCTTTTCCACCTTTCCTTCAGATGCCTTCCTTTGCATTTTGAATCTTCTCTCTTTGACCATCTCCAAAAACGTCTTTTCTTCACTCTTCAAACTGCACGTCAAATTATTTCTAAAAATATTCTCTAATGTTAATTCTTTAGTCTCTAAGAAAAATTCACCTAATACCTTTGCAGGTTTTACCTTGTTCAGCTTGTTAATTGTTGGTACTTGAGCAAATATGTCATCTACATCTGAAAAATAATATTCTAACTTCCCTGTCTGGTAAAATAAACTAGCTATTACACAACATGTTATTCCATATGTTACTGGAAGGTGGTGATAGGTCACTCCCTCCGATACAGATGCAGGTAACTGCATACAAACGTAGCAGTCCCTTACGTCCATTGTCTTTACATATTCATACAATAATTTCGAAAATACATTGTTAGAAAAATCAGTTATAGACCTATCCTTATGCAAATAATTTCTGTCTATTCTAGTCGGAACTACTTTCTGAATCTTTTCTATATTAGTTTTATTTTCATGATGTCCTTCTATTGTATTTATAGTAACCTTAATGAGATTGTTAGAGCTAGTAGACTCCACAGAAACATTAGTAATCCTGTACAACAACAACACATTTTACACCATCTCTTCAAAAACGTACATCTACTTTTTCTACTATCTGTGTTTGCCATTTCTGTAAAAATGAGCAGTGTATTTTGACTTAGCCTCTCCTATTACACAACTAGTTTGTCTAACCCAAGGCTCTAAGCACCTACTTGGTTCTACCGGTTTTTGTATTTTTCTCGTATTTTATTTTCTCTCCATTAGCAGCTTC
Organism: Triturus cristatus; assembly: GCF_964204655.1. Lineage (NCBI taxonomy): Eukaryota > Metazoa > Chordata > Amphibia > Caudata > Salamandridae > Triturus > Triturus cristatus. The sequence continues at coordinate 70,508,938 of NC_140584.1, read as the reverse complement.
CTTGTCTCATTCAGTTTGCCATTTCATCATCATTCACCTTTCCTTCGTGATCTGAATGCAGAATGTCCTGAAAATCCGCTTCTTCTCCAATATCGGACAAGATAACTCTCAGGATTTCCGATTCCTCGTGTTCCTCAACCACTTCCGGTAAAGTCACCTCTGGGTTTCCTTGGCTATCCGCCTCTTCTTTTATTTCAGGCAGGGCCACATACGTCCATTCCTGCGACTTATACTTCTGGTTAGGTTTCCTCGTCTTCATCTTTTGGTTTCTCTTGACTTGTTACTTCATTCACCTGTTCAGCTCTTGGTGAATTTACTCGTGTCAGTCGATATCTCAGTCTTTTTATTTTATTCGGCCAAACTTCGTCTCTTGCTGCTCTTTTCAGTTTACTTCCTTTATCATTCTTTTCAGTTCTCCAAGCTCTTTTTCTTAGAACTCGACCTTCTGATACTTCATCTTCGCTCTCCTCTGACTCTGTTTCAACTTGCTTTTTACTTTCAACAGCCTCTCTTTCCAACACTTCTTTTGATTTTCCTATTTCTGTCCCTCCTCGAATCTCCAGCACGCAATCTTCCTGCTGACTACTTGTCCCTTCCTCTAACTGGATGTTGGAGTTCCCTACACCTCCTCGGGGGTCTTCCGCAGAAATCTTTCCCTCTCTCTCTGTATCTGGCACCTGTTCATCTAAATTTGTTATTTCAGCAGTTTCTGAGACTGAGCTGGTATCAGAAATCTTTAGCCTTCTCCTCAAGGAAATACTTCTAGGGACAGAAGTTAGATTCAACTCTGATTCCACCCTTTCAGGGTTTTCTTTTGTTCTTGTCTCCTCGTCATCTGATTCAGTGCTAGATTCTGATTCGTCAAAATATTCTCTTTCTGTGCTATCCACTGGATTTGGAATTCTCAATATGTGACTTGCATGTATCCAGTTCTTCAGGCCAGCACACTTCACAGCTGTTGTCATGGTCAAAATCACTTGTCTTGGCTTTCCCCACCTTGGAACCAAACAGTTTCTTCTTCTGTGTACTTTTATTCTTACCCAGTCCCCTGGGCTCAGATCATGAACTTGCTTCTTTTCAAGGGTGGTGGCATCCGCTCCAACCTGATGAAACACAGAATGAACTGCGTCAGCCAGGCTTTTACAGTAATCCAACACCATGTCATCAGTTATAGGCAACAACTTGTTGACTGGTATGAACACATGTTGCATTGCTCTGCCCATGAGAATTTCATGGGGGCTCAATCCTGTAGTTCTGTCGGGAATTGATCTAATAGTCATGAGTACTAGAGGGAAGACATCTGGCCATTTCATACCTGTGGCTAAACACATTTTCCCTATCCTGTTTTTGATAGTCCCATTCATTTGCTCCACCACACCAGAAGCCTCTGGGTGATAGGCACAATGTAGTTTTTGTTGTACATTCAATGCTTCACAAATCAATTTTATGATCTCATTATGAAAATGTCTTCCTCGATTTGAGTCAATTGTAACTGGGATCCCGAATCTGGGAATAAATTCCCTCAAAAGCAATTTTGCCACTGTGATTCCATCATATCTCCTTGTTGGGTAGGCCTCTACCCATCACGAAAATAAACATACCATAACTAGAACATATCTCAATCTGTTACAGGGAGGCATTTCAATGAAATCTACTTGCATTCTGGTAAAAGGCCCTCCTTCTCGACCTTTTGTTCCTAGACTCACCACTGTCTTTCTTCCAGGGTTGTATTGCTGACATATAAGGCATCTCTGACAAATACTCTCTGCTACGAGTCTTAATTTTGCATTGTACCAGGACTGCTTAAATGACCTGATCATAGCATCTCTCCCTATGTGCCCCTGACCATGATACATCCGCGCCATGGCAGACATCATGCTATCAGGCATAACTGGTCTTCCATCCCGATAGACCCACACATGATCCCTTTCCCTTGGTGCACATCCTGCTTTTATCCACTGCTTCATTTCCTCATCTCCTGATTCTTCATGCAATTGTCTCACTTCCTCCCAGGTACCCACAATGTTAGTAAACATTAAGGTGCAAGAAATCGCTTCCTTCTCCTTCGCCCTATTAATCGAATTCTGGTTACGTGCACAGTATTGGGCCATATCATTGACGTACTTATTGCCGATGTAATCGCCAGACTGACTGTGTGCAGCACACTTCACAACAGCCAGTTGCCTAGGCAGCTGTATCGCCTTAAGCAATTTTCCAAGTACTTCAGCATTCTTAATGGGAGTTCCACTTGATGTCAAAAATCCTCTCTGCAGCCATATTTGGCCGAAATCATGTACCACGCCAAATCCGTACTGACTGTCAGTTATCACAGTCACCCTCACACTCTTCCCAATCTTACATGCTCTTGTTAAAGCAACAAGTTCAGCTACTTGGGTTGATCTTACTCCTTTCAGGTAGGATGCTTCCATCACTGCTGCAACCCTGCAACCGTGCATACTGCATACGCTGCACTCAGCATTCCGCCATCTGTTCTCAGACAAGAACCATCCACAAACATCACAAAATCGCTTTCTGGTAATGGTACATCTTTTATGTCAGGACGTGGTTCAGTACAGAAATCAAGTACATCCAGACAATCATGATCCGCTTCATCTCTGACCTCCACATTCTCAGCATCAGGCAATAACGTTAAAGGATTCACGTTTAATCATCTCACAAGACTTACATTCGTTGCACCTAATATGACTTTCTCATACTTAGTCAGCCGACTATGTGTCATGTATTGAGTGCGACTCCTTGTTAAAAGATTGCCACGTCATGAGGTACAAACACTTTCACAGGATGTCCCATCACAATTCCTTCACTCTGTTCCAAACTCCGACAGGTAGCAGCCACTGCTTTCAAGCACCCAGGTAGGGCTACAGCTACTGGGTCTAGCATCGATGAGAAATATGCAATTGGTCTCCTCAGTTTTCCATGCTTCTATATCAGAACAGAAAGTGCACATCCATTCCTCTCACTGCAATACAACTCAAATTCCTTTTCATAATCAGGCACACCTAATGCAGGTGCTTCACACAACCCATCTCTCAGTCGTTTAAAAGCTGCCAATTCGTCTTTGTTTAAATCAATAGAGTCTCACATCACTTCTTGTCAAGCGTACTAGAGGCTTTGTAATCGGGGAGAAATTGCTAATCCACTGGCGACAGTATCCAACCATTCCAAGAAACATTCTCACCTCTCTTTGAGTCATGGGAGCTCTCATTCCTTTTATGATCCTGATTCTGTCTATTGTTATCTTTCTAAGTCCATTTTCAATATTATGGCCTAAATAATGTACTTCTTTCTTGCAAAATTGTTATTTTGATGGCGACACTTTAAGTCCTCCATCAGCCAAATGATTCAGCAAGGCTATAGTGTCTATTTCGCAAGCTTCACGAGTTTTCAACGCCATAAGAAGGTCATCGATATATTGGACTAACACTGAATTCTCGGACATCTCTAGATTTTCTAAGGATTTCTTCAATTTCTGATTAAATATTGAGGGACTTTCTGTATACCCCTGTGGAATTCGGCCCCAAGCCAAAATACCTTCACCGAAACGGAACGCAAAAATGTGCTGGCTGTCATGGTGCAATGGAATGGAAAAGAAAGCATGGCATAAATCAATCACAGTATACCATTCTGCATCGTGGGGAATCTGATACAAAATTACAGATGGATTTGGTACAATGGGACAACACGATACAACAATTTTGTTTATCTTTCTCAAATCTTGCACTATCCTGAACTTCCCATTAGGTTTTTTCAGCCCCATAATCAGGGAATTACATGGACTACGCATTATTTCTCTCAAAATGCCTTGTTTTATCATCTTTTCAATCACAGGAGTAATTCCTTCGATTATCTCAGGTTTTCAGTTTATATTGAGGGATATTTGGATAGCTTATTCCTTCCTTCACTGTTATTTTTACTGGGTCTACATTTCTCATTAGTCCCACATCTTCTCCTGTAAAATCCCAGACTTCTGCTTTTACGGTCTGTTTCAATTCTTTAGGTAATTCATCAGGGTTAAATACAGCATAGGCTTCAGTAACCTCAGTTTCCCTGTTTGCTATGGTCATTTTATACAGTACATCTTCATCAGGGGTTTCAAATGCAATCCCATCAGGGTAACAGAATATAGTGCAATTCATTTTGCACAACAAATCTCTACCTAACGAATTCACAGGACTTGTATCGCACACAACAAAGCGGTACATTTCAGAGAATTTAACTATGCTAACTTTCACAGGTTCTGTAAGAAAAGTTTTAATCTGTCTGTTGGATACACCAACTACTTGGATCGTTTCATCTGACAGAGGAAGATTCTTAACATCAGCTGACCTAACAGTTGATCGAGTAGCACCAGAATCGACTAAGAAAGTAATACTTTCATCATTTATTTTCCAATCTACAAATGGACCTGTCTGGTCTACTTCTAGAGTTACGCCAAGTACGCACTCCTCTTCCTCCCTTCGCCACCGTCAATAACCTTCTTCTGAATCGCTCTCTTCGCGTTGTAGCCAATACTGTGAAAAAGCGCTAGCGCGCGGCGGCTTAGTTACCTGTTCTTCGTTCTAGAATTCTGTCTTATTACTGTATTTCTGAGAGTTTTTGCTTTGCGGAAATGGCGATTTTGGCACCTGACTCTGTTGAGTAACAACCTGCTGCTGTCGCTGCGGTTGACCACTCACCTCATTCTGCACCTGTGGATTTAATAATGCATTTTAATTATCAGTACTTGGGGGAAATTTACACTCGGATTTCCAATGCCCTACTCTACCACAATTATGATATGGGAATTTCTTTTTAGCTTCTTCTATATTAAAATTTCCTTTACCTTTCCCAGTAGTGAATTTTGATATCGGTCTTGTATTATTTGCTTGTTCAGCTAACTGAGCTTCCTGTCTTTCTGCCACCTTTACTTGTGCCCACATAGCCTTCTCTTTTAATTTACGCTGTTTGGCTTCAATTTCATCACTGAAATATTTTGCATGTCTCAATGCTTCATCTATTTTCTTGTTTTGCCAATCTACAGTATGTTGTTTGATCATTTCACTAATTTCTGGACGTAAACCATATACAAATCTGTATACAAAATGTCTCAAATCCTTTTCACTCAAATTCTCATCACCACTAAATTGTTTAAAGGCCAAAATTAACCTTTCGTAATATGCATGTACCGACTCCTTACTTTCTTGGTGAGTTCTGTCAATTTTCACCCAATCTGTTTCTTTGAGAGGTACTTTATTTTTCAGAAAGGCAATAACCTGTTCATATTTCTTCATAACCTCGGGGTCAGGTGCTCCTATTTTTGGATCCTAGGGTATTCCTGTGTTGGCCAATTTATCATAGGTTTGCACTCTGTCCATAAATCTGCTGGTATTATTATGTCAAATAGACTCTTTAGATCAATCCATAACTCTTCAGACAATTTCACAAATCTGTCCACTTGCCTATACCACTCAACGGGCTTTTCGCGTAGTCGAGGGAAATCATTTGTAAATGAAAAAATATCTTGTCTTGTCCATGGAACATGTACATATCCTCCTCCTGGAATCTCTCTCATGGGGCATTCTGTTACTGCCTTTTCCTTTTGCCTCACAGGGAACGCTGCAAATGTTTTATCCGGCGCATCATCTAGTTTTTGATAGCACCTGCTTCTCCATTTATCTACATCTCCCCATTTCCTCAACAAAATGATTATCTCCTTAATCTGACTGATTTGTCCTGTGGTATTCAAATTTTCGATATCTTTTTCAGTAAAATCTATTCGATATGGTTTTTGTAAAGCCTTCACCTTTTCAATATCTATCCCCATTTCATTTGCTACTTCTTCTAGTCTTTCATGCAAATTCTTTGCTCTCCATGTTATACTTTTGCATAGAAACAGTAATTCCTCATCCTGATAAGTTTGTAACTTCTCTGTGGGAATAGTTCCTACTATTAACTCTTCTAGTACCATTCTAATTTGGCCACATCTATTGATTGGGATTCTTTGTCTTTTCTCGGCAAACTTCTCAACCATTCGCTCAATTCTTCGGTAGTTGGACCTACTGGTTTTTCTACATTACTTTGTTCTAAGTCCTTTTGAGTTTCTACTACTGATTCCACTGTCATTGTATGTCTTTCTGCTATATTTTGACCTATAAATGGATTATTCGAAACGTTTGGCTCAATTATATTCATTGCCTGTCTCCATGGATTTTCATTTTGACTCTGCTTTGTCTTTTCAGTCAGTTTATTACTGTTATAAGGAACTGTTAAACAATGTTCACTATCTTTCTGTTTATCAAAAATAGGCATTGCAGGGCCTATAGTTACTGGAACAGTTACAGCTTCTAAATTTGTTGTCAATTCTCTTATCTTCTCAGTTAATTCCAAAGTTGTTTTAGCTAATTCTGCTGAATTTTCACCATTTACTTTATTATCCGATTTTCTCTCTACCTCTCCAATGGAATTATTTTTCCCTAATTCCTGAGACACTGGTTCTGTCTTAATGATTCGTAAGGTTTCTCTCATTGGGGCACTTGGTGTTAATATTTCAGATTCTGGTTAATACGGAGGTGGATTTTTATGAAACATGTCATCCAAAACATCATCCTCTGATTCATGCACCCCATACCCTCCTGATTCTACATTATGTCTTTTTCCGTGCATTTTCTTCCACTAGCTTCTTCAATGTGTCTAACAGGGAACAAACCCTCAGTCATATTTGCACTTCGCCATCGCCTCATTCTGTCATCATGATTCTCATGTCCATATGATCTACCAAACATGTACCTATATCTTCCGCCACTCCTCTGTCTCTCTCTGTCATGCATCTCATCTTCCCATTCTGTCAATGCTTCAAACTGTGTTGGTCTAGGTCTCGGTTCTAGATTCATCATTTTCTCTCTCAAATTTCTCAAAACTGCTAAATTAAATGAACCATGCTCTGAAAATGCCAAAACTCCGTCGTCCTGGGTGTATTTTAACCAATTGTCTAACCAAATACAAATATGATATCTGTATTTCGCAACCATAATGGATGCGGGGGTTTCGGTGGGGAAGTAATTGCCCTTCCCTAGTCACAATCGGTTTATCCTTTTTAAACCACTTCTTAATTTTTCCAAGCCAGGACTTTTTCTCCTTTTCCGGTGGATCATAATACATCTTTTGTTTTTCGGGTAGCGCTAGTCTTTCCTTACGACTGTTCTGTTGTTCTAACCAATCGTAGCCCGACTCACACTAACGCACCAATCCGGAGCGTCTACGTCACCCTGTATTTCTCCAATCCCAGCGCGACTCACACTAACGCACCAATCAGCAACGTCTACGTCACCCTGTAATTCTCCACTCCTAGCACGGCATACACTAGTACATCACTCAAGCGCATCAGCGTTTCTTACTGACTAGCCAATCCCAGCACGGACTTCCTGACGTCAGCTGTCGCTGCTCTTACTCCTGCTTCTACTGACCCCTCCTTTACAAAACAATTCTCGGTAAGCTCTTTTCGCTTTCTCTAACTTACAAATCTGTTAGTAACAACATAAAAACACCACCATTGTCCACTTCGTTAACCAAGAATAGTCAAGAGATCTTTCTTACAAGAATTCCGTCTTTCCCGAGAGCAGCGCTTATCTCTGCCCTACTACGGAATCGTTACTTCCGTTGATAAAGTAGCACATCCCTCTACTTTACCCTTCTAACAAGCATCGGCTAACTGATTCTCCAGAATTAAGACACCTAGTTGGAGACCCAATGCTCCTGAGAAATAAAACCAGAGTTTAGTAATTAAGCCGAATGCCTTTTCATTCACACACTCTCACACAGAAAATGTAGTTCATTCACACAGAATTCTGCCTTTCCTGAGAACAGCGAACAGTCTGTCCTACTACAGAATCATGACACTCGTTAACAAAGTAGCACTTCCCTCTACTATATCCTTCTAACAAGCTTAGGGAACACCTGTTACCTTTCCAGTGATAAGCGTTATCAGATCTCCTTCTGGACTCCTGGTACCTAAAACCAAAATTTCACAGGTGACCTTCGCTACCACACACTTCTTTCATATAGGAGATATTTCTAATGGCAACACACGACGATGTCACCGAATCGAACAATGCGTCGTGCAACTTCAATCGTTACATGTTTCCCCTGTGTACCTACAGGGCAACAACAATTCCGTTTTTCCCGAGAGCAGCGCTTACCTCTGCTCTACTACGGAACCGTTACGAACATCCGACTTCCTACATCCCAGAAGCCGTGCAAACAACATAGAACCTGACGCGACTCAACATAGAGTGTTAATACATAAACCAATACCAATCAATAATCAATAAGCACTTTACAAGCAATAATCACCAAACCAAACAATAAAAACCATATCTCTGCTACCATAAAATACTGCCACAGCGCGGAAACCTGGGTAGCGGGAATCAGAACAAAACCCCGTACCAAAATCCTCCCTTCGTCACAGACCAAATACCACTCTAACACATTCACTCATACATTCATTGGTGGGGCCCATAACACCAACATTCACGCTTCACTTCTCACTGGTCTGCACTTACAGAAGAGATGATTGTTCCAAGCGCTGACATGAAAGGAATACCTTATAACCTATAAAGAGAAAAGTTATTTACATATCTATACACTGATATCCTTAAACCTAGACATTAAGATACTCCTTCCACGTGATCGATGGATCATTTAGTTGAATTGGAGTGATGATATCATCCTCACTAAGACACTCTCAAAGATCCTGATCTATCCTTTCTCAATAAAAGACCCAACACATTTTCTTGTTAATCAATATTTTGTTTATCTAATTAATGCAAGAATTTTATTAATCATTACGCAAAATCACAGAACACCATATTTACCTAATCTGGCTATCAGTCGTCCTCTAAGTCATCAAATTTGGTCATCAGTTTGTCAGAAATCAAAGTTCTTCATGCAGCACGCTACAGTCCCAAAGATTGGGTCAAGGACCAGAGACATGCAAGCATCGATCAGTGCCCATAAATTTTAGGAAGTCTTTAGTTCATCAAGAAATTGAGCAGCAATTCAGTCCATCAAAGATTCAGGAACGCAGCAGTCTTGTCGTGTCACCATTGTCTCCGTCAGCAAAGTAATACGCAATCTAGCAGTAGCTCTCAGCAAGAAGAAAAAGAAGTATTTTTTCCTCTCTCTATTCTACCGTCTTTTATAATAAAAGTAAGGTCTAAAAGATACAATTTTAAAAATTTGTGAATCATCCATTGGTCAGTCAAGATCGTCTGGTGAAGTTTCACACAGTTCATGAGGTTAGGTCACCAGACATGATCCATCCGGTTCCTTGCATAAGTCCTTTGTTTGAATATTTGGCGAGCATCCCATTGTGACCTGGCTTAAGCACAGCAAGTCTAGGGTCATGTCGAGGCCACTGGTACGTGTGGTGGTGCAGGCACACTTCACCCGAAACCTCGTGGAATGGTGGCCACCGCGTCGAGTCAGTCAGTCGGCCATCTTGATTTTAGGCCCAAAGGATAACTTAAGCGAAACAAACACAAAAGTAATTAAACATAGAAATAACGAATAAAAATGTGAAACCCTTACCAATTCCCGTATGTGTTTGTAATTATCTAGCATTTGGCGACATTTCAAGCGTTTATATTCACCCAGTGATGTCTTCTGGTGCAACATACGATAACGTCACAAAAGCAACATATATCATGCAATATTCTAATTTTTCTAGTATTAGTATGCGTACGTATGTTAAATACAAAATATTTTAGCCATGCATACACATTTTTGTACTACCCGCTCCATCACAACCTTTGTCAAATAAATCATACATATAATACCTTTCTTAGTCTCAATTGAAAATTACATCATAAAGTTCTTCAAGGCATTTAAAAGCAAATAAATATAATTTTCTGTAAGGGATGGGGATGGGAAAGATTGTTGCAATCAAAACAAGTCATATAAGAGAAATCAAAAAATAGCTTAATGGTTTTGAAACGAACATGCTAATGTAAACAATTTGAATACAATTGCATTATCTACCCCAAAGGGAACATAATTATGAAGTCTCTGATGAGTATCAGTTTATCCTTCAAATCGACAGACATGTTTAGTGTAATACAACCAAAACCTCCTAACGGGCATTCGCTACAACCACCTAGTATGCGATACAGTCTGCACGACGGAAAAGTGAACAGATGATTTTAAACAGTGTCACTAAGACATAGAAAGTTGCATACGATGGCAGCTTTTACGGCACTATTAGTGTGCGTGAGATGGCTTTTACCGGGCATTTTACATGCTCGAACGGGGAATCGAAATATACAATCGGCATGGCCAACGTACTTATATTTCAAACATTTAAGCTCAGTTACGCATAAAGTTAACAAGGTTTGGACACGAAAATGACAGCTTTTACTGCACTATTAATGTGCGTGAATTGGCTTTACCGGGTGTTTTTCATGCTCAAACGGAAAATCGAAATATATAAGCACCGTAACCAACGTGCTTGTTTTACAATCCTCTAGCTCAATTGCGCATAAAGTAAATAAGGTTTAAGCAAGGAAAGGAGAGAACGAGCATTGAGGCACCAAACTTACTTAATCAAAAGAAAAATCCCGGGTTGAATCCCTCACGAAGACATTTTCAAGTGTGCTCTTCCGCGTTCTCGACAGCGGCCATTTATAGAAATGCGCAACCTAACATTATTTGCGTAAGTATTTGAGCGCCATTTCTAAATGGTCAAAGAGGCAAGAATAGTAGGAATTTATTTAATTATTCTTCTGGTGCAGTTTTATTTGCAAAATGAGAGTGTGAGTTAACTCACTACATTCTCAAAGGACCCTATGCTTGAGGGACATTTGAATATTAAGTGATTGATTTGATAATAACTGCCAGTTGTTTTTAGTCGCAAAGATGATAACCAGGGAGTGGTGATTTCTATAGTCCCCATCTTAAGACAGCTCTACTTCCGTATACAGGCATTGAAAATTGGTTGTTCTTGCTAAATACTTAGCGATTAACAAAGAGTCTACTACTTCTAAATATAAATGAAATTTAAAAGCAATCTATAAATGACATATCTGGATATTTATTCTTAAAGAAGTTATTCATGTCTAAATGTACGGAGTTTGTGGCTGCATTTACATTGTCACCATTTTAGAGCAGGTATCGTTTAATCTATCGCTTACGGAATAAGTGGTGCAAATGCTAGGCGTACTTGACTGAAGAACTTTTGTCAAGCGAAAATTGGTTTTAGATATTTCTCTAAAAATACATGTTCTTAGTTTCATAAAGGACAGTTATTAAAACTGTATTGAACAAAACATGTAGTTACGATGTATTCAGCGAGAATACGAGAGTAAATTTCATTGACAAGCACATGAGATCAATTTAAACAGGAAACATATTGAGACAGATTCCTATTACAGAATAAGTAAAATCTTTTTAGAAGTGTTACATAATTATATGATATTTGACTTTTTCTCCAAGGTAGCTCTAGAAAAGAACAAAGAGCTTACTTGAAGTAGTGGAGACTGTCAAATAGCTCAAAAACAGGGGATAAATGGGTAGGCAAACTAATAAACCCTTGATGATATCGGGCAACTCATGTTCATTAAATCTCTAATTTGCGGTCATGTCATTTTGATTTCTTTGAAGAATATAAAAGAATACAGGTGGTCATAACAGAAGAATGTGTACTCAATAACTTATATCTTATAATGATTCACAAAATCATGTTCTTATACATTCCTAAAGCCAATGATGCCATTCATGCTCTTTGTTGAGTCCCATCTTCACAGTTCTCAAACGAATGATAAGTGCCCTTTCTTCCACACGTAATCTGTGTTCTAGATTTCCACCCCTCTTGTGTTGTTTCAGTTTCCTCAGACCAATAAAATTGAAGTTGCATTGATGCTGATGACAATGTACAAAATGTTCAACCAAAGGTTGTCTTAGGTCGGTTTTATGTATATTACGATAATGTTCCTGAATGCGAACTTTAAGAGGTCTGGTTGTGCTGCCTATATAGTGCTTCTCACAAGGGCAGGTAATTAGGTAAACTACATTCGAGCTGTCACAGTTAATAAAGACTCGTATTTGGAGATGATGACCATTGATACTTATTTCTGTGGTTCTAGATTTACCCAACTTACAGATGGAGCAGTTAGAACAGGTGTAAAATCCTAATGGTTGTTGCAGAAAAGTAGAAGGTTTTTGTCTGTGTTCAAAGAACGATGGACTCAATGTATCCCTGTGATTCTTACTTCTTGAAAAACTGAATTGAGAATAGTTTTGCAATGCATCATTTACAGTTGAGTTTTCAGTCAGAAGATTCCAATGTTTTTTTGATATTTTCCCTATGTATTGCTCACCGTTGTTATATTCGGTTAGGAATCGAATAGTTGGTTTTTGATTAGCTGAACGATTAGGCTTAAGCAAAGTTGAACGATTTGTTTGTGCCAATTGACCTTTTGCTTTCCGCAGTTGTTGTGGTTCATATCCTCTTTGCACTAGTCTCTCTGTTATTTCAACAGTATTTTTGATGTATTCTGCTTCTGTACTGCAATTGGTTCTGGCTCATCGATACTCTCCATATGGGATGTTCTCAATTGTATGGCGGGGATGGCTACTGGACACATGCAATATAGAGTTGGCAGCAGTATTTTTCTATGTATTTTTGTCTGTAACATATTGTTTTCAATGTAGATTGTGAGGTCCAGGAAATCGATTGCTGTTTTTGAGATGGTATACTCACGCAAACAATGTTAGGTTGCTCCTTTCTGTAAATGGCCGCTGTTGAGAACGCAGAAGAGCACACGTGAAAATGTCTTTGTGAGGGATTCAACTCGGGATTTTTCTTTTGATTAAGTAAGTTTGATGCCTCAATGCTCATTCTCTACTTTCCTTGCTTAAACCTTATTTACTTTTTCTGCAATTGAGCTATATGATTGTAAAACAAGCACGTTGGTTACGGTGCTTATATATTTCGATTTCCGTTTGAGCATGAAAAACGCCCGGTAAAGCCAATTCATGCATATTAATAGTGCAGTAAAAGCTGTAATTCCCGTGTCTAAACCTTGTTAACTTTATGCGTAATTGAGCTAAATGTTTGCAATATAAGTACGTTGGCCATGCCGATTGTATACTTCGATTCCCCGTTCGAGCATATCAAATGCCCGGTAAAAGTAATCTCACGCACACTAATAGTGCCGTAAAAGCTGCCATCGTATGCAACTTTCTATGTCTTAGTGACACTCTGTTTAAAATCATCTGTACACTTTTCCATCGTACAGACTGTATCGCATACTAGGTGGTTGTAGTGAATGCCCGTTATGAGGTTTTGGTTGTATTACACTAAACATGTCTATGTCGCTTAGAAGGATAAACTGATACTCATCTGAGACTTCGTAATTATGTTCCCTTTGGGGTAGATAATGAAATTGTATTCAAACTGTTTACATTAGCATGTTCGTTTCAAAACCATTAAGCTATTTTTTGATTTCTCTTATATGACTTGTTTTGATTGCAACAATCTTTCCCATCCCCTTCCCTTGCTTTTAAATGCCTTGAAGAACTTTATGATGTAATGCACAAAATTTTCAATTGAGACTAAGAAAGGTATTATATGTATGATTTATTTGACAAAGGTTGCCTTGTATAAAGTTTATCCTGCACAATATTTCAGTGCATGCTCACATTGTGCTAATCATTGGTGATTATTCTCATGATTCTGGTACTTATATTTTAATAAATGTATAATGTATAAATAGATATTTACTTGAAAAAAATGCTATACAATTTTATATTCACTCACAAACTTGCATGTTGCCTAGCCAGCACCTTCAAATCTCTATATAAAGGTTGTCCTATATATAGACTATATAGGTCATTAACCGTTATATAATATATTTTCTTCGAGCTTTTTTAACTTCTTTTTTACTTGGATTATCTCACTTTTTTCACAGCACTTTTTTATTATTTTTCTGTCACTTCTTTTTTGGTGATCTCTTTATGATTTTTGACATTTGATCTTTTTATTATTAGGGTGTCTTTTCTCTTTTTGTTGCACCTTTGCTTATGGCACAATTTTCACCATTTAATATTTCACTATGGGGATTCCATTTCTGTTTATTCATAATCTTACAACTATATTTTTTACAGCCTTGAGAAAGCCCAGGTCGTACTGACCAGAGGGCAAAACAAGTGTCGGCTGTTTGGTTACTGTATCATCATAAGAACCATATTTTATGAAAATAATAAAGACTTTATTCAAAATCATTATCGGACAACTGTCTTTCTCAGGAAACATTGAATGAAAGAAGCATTGGCAATACGTAAAGAGGAGTAAATACTCAAAACCTAAAGCACTTTGCTCTGTACCTGTGCTTGATACGCCCGATCATAAGAAGCCTTTTGTGCTGTATGTACACAAAACAGCTGGATGTGTACTTTCGTTGTTAACACAACCCTTTGGAGGTAAGCAGAGGCTGTGTGCTTCATTTTCTGCTAAGTTTGACCCTGTCACCAGAGCCCTCCCGAGTTGTTTAAGAGCCGCTGCAGCTGCGGCGGTCTTTTTACAACAGTCGGCAGTGCTTGCCCTTAATCACGATCTCACAATAATGATACCTCATGCTGTGGATGCACTTTTGAATAAAACAAAGACGCAGCACCTTACCAGTGCTCGTCTGACTGGTTATGAATTAACATTATTCACAACTCATATTCCTATCAAAAGATGTGCCATATTGAATCCTCCCTTTGGAAGAAGAGGACAAAGATGTCCATGATTGTCTGTTTCGGACTGAGGAGGAGATGGAGGGATGAGTAGACCTGACTGATGTTCCCTTATCTGACCCTCAAGGGGAACTATATGCCGATGGCTCTTGTTTCAAATTGTCAGATGGTACACTACAGCGGCGTATGCTATTACCACTCTGCGCACTGTAGTTTAGACATTATGTGTTCCTCACCAATCAGCACAAGCTGGGGAGCTGATAGCTCTTTTGCAAGCATGTGAATTAAGTGAAGGTTTGACTGTCAATATCTATACTGACAGCCAGTATGCCTTCAGGGTCGCCTATAATTTTTGATGCCTCTGGGCTGAGAGAGGATTCTTGACTTCACATGGGACCAAGATACAACACTGTCCGTTAATAGAGAGGCTTTTGACAGCTTTAACTCTTCCCAAGCGATTTGTCATAGTGAAGTATAGCGCCCATAAAGCAATGACTGATGATGTGGGGAAAGGAAATGCCTTTGCAGATCAAATAGCGAAAGAGACAGCCATGCCAAAAATGACGAAAATATTTGTGGCAGGACCTGCTAGATGGGTACCAGATGTTACCATGTTTGAAAATTCGTTGGAGAGTGTTAGGGAAATACAAAGTGAGGCAACAGTTGAGGAGTTGTCAGTGTGGCAGGAGAGTACAGGGCGTCTAGATGATGAAGGATGCTGGACTGATAAGTCAGAGAAACAGAGATGGATGCTACCTGATGCATCCGTACTTCCCATAGTTACCATGGCGCACGGTCCGGCTCAAATTAGCGCAAAAGGAATTTGCAAATTGCTAGATCCTGTATGGCAAAATGACAATATTTCGAAGGTTGCTGCTAATTTAGTGAAAGGCCATATGATTTGTTTTAAACACAATCCTGGGAAGGATACCCCTACACCTTCTGGTAATTTTGCACCCCCTTCTCTCCCTTTTGAGGTACTCCAGATGGATTACACCAAGAGTTAATTTTTTTTAATATGTGTTAGTGGGGGTTTGTGTATTTAGCAAATTGATTGAGGCTTACCCAACAAAAGAAAACACAGCCATGGCGACGGCGAAGGCTTTTATTAAGGAGTTCTTCCCGCGCTACGGTTTGCCCCATTTGCCTTGGAGTGACAATGGAAGTCACTGCAATGCAAAAGTGATCCAATTGGTATGCGATGGTCTGCACATCAAGCAAACATTTCATGCAGCAAATCATCCTCAGACCCAGGTTTAGTTGAGAAGTACAATGGTACTCTCAAGCTAAAATTGGCTAAGATTAAGGAAAGTACTGGGTTGCAATGGCCAGATGCATTAACCCTTGCTCTATTGTCCACCAGAATGACAGCTCACTCTAGGACTGGATTATATCCGTATGAAGTGGTATTTGGCCGTCCCACCGATGTGTGGGGTGTCCCTAGACCGAAAGGTTTTCTGAAATTGATTATCCTCTTTGTATTTATTATTTATATGATCTCACTAAAAGCTTACATTTTATTCATCAACAGATACATGAAGCTTTGCCTCCAGCACCAGAGGGCCCGGGCATACTATACAGCCTGGGGGCTACATACTTGTTAAAAATTTCCACACACAAGACAGCTAGGAACCCAGATGGAAATGACCATATTTGGTCCTCATCACGACAAGGACGGCAGTGAGGGTGGACGGCCTGCAACATTGGATCCATACCTCACATGTTCGGCATGTGCCGCTTCTCCTCCCCTATGACCGTGGGTTCAACAAGGGATAGGAGACCATGAAACGGAGAGGTTCCACATTTTGTTCTCTTTTCTGACTCCCAGCTGACTTGGGCGCAGACGGAGGAAGAGAGCGAGGCAATTTTGAAAGAGGCAGTTCTGCCAGAAATTAAGGCTGCCCAGACTTCTTCTTCATCAGATCCGCAGAAGCCTGAGCCTCAGTCTCCGACACCCCGTGAACTTCGGATTCTTCTCTGTGATGAGACACTGTCTGGAGTAGGAAGATACAATTTGCTTCCTCGACAGAAGGATAGTGCACTAAAAGATATGTGAGTGTAGCAGGGATGGACTTTGTGGATAAGATTAGTAAAATGCTGTTTTTTGCCTATTAGACTAGGGAACAGAGAATTGGTGTATTTTCTGTGATGCAGGACAGGATAAGTTGAGGGTATTTTCCAAGGAGGGAGAGCACCCTATCCTGAGAAAAGTGAACATTTGCTGATGGGCTGCAATAGTGTGGCTCCACCGCGAAAGTGCTCAATGGCACCACCGAGGATTGTACAATAGAAGCCTGCCAGGGAGGCCTATAACAGACCCTGATCTTTTCAACGTTTTTATATTTTTTACCTTTTTTTGTGTCCTTTCCATCGTTGTTTCCATTACAAGACGTCTCTTTCTCTGGTGATTTCATTTGAAAATGTATGGTAAACATCTATCTTTTTGGCCATCCCCTTGTAGAAGATGGACAGTTTTTTGTTGCCTTGCGACCGGGTCAGATTAGTTTTGAATGGTTTCTCAGGAAGAAAATGTTTTTGGCTGTAGTCATATCGTTGTTTTTCCTGGTAGGAGGGGAGCTGTTCTGAGCATTGGAGTGTTCTGGAGTTACCTCATCATGTGTTTTACATCAGACAGTTTCCTCAGATCGAAGTAGAAGAATAATGCATAGCAATGTTTTCTTACATACACACCAGAAATTCTTTGGAAATAATACCACTTGTTATCCCACTGATTCTGTTACAAGTTTATGGACGGCTTATCCACTATCCTTGGTGAGTTATACATATGTTCGTCCTCCTCATTTCATAGAGGCAAAAAGTGAATTCGGCCTGGGATATCCTGGACCTTACTCATACTGTAGAAAGCTGAGGGGGACAGGGTACCCATGGTGCATGCCCGACATGTATTGTGGTGATCTGTACCTTGATAAGAGAAATGTCACCCTGACAGGCTGGCACTACCAAGATCTGACTGTCAGATCACAAAGCAGGTATTTATCCTGCGTGTTGCCCCGTAATAAATAGTACAGATGCTTATTTGTATCTCAATTGTGCTGGAGAAATAGTGTACAAAAATGTAATGCGTTTAGGAAGAAAGGACAATCCCAGTACGAAGGGAAGGAATACGAGATATGCCCCATTAGATTATCAGGTTCTACTCTATGCACATCCAGGGTTTTATTTCTCATCAAACGGTACGTATTCTAATATGTACAATGGTACAGAGGACTTGGCTTTGGGAATGGTGCTACCTCTTGGGTTACCTTGCAGGCATAGTAGACCAAGTATAAGATGCTTAAAAGAACATTGACCAAGGAATTTTGTGAGGGCGTCACCGATTTGGAAGTTAATTATTATAGTAATGGTATTACTTTTGGATATATCCTTTCCTCAGTTATTACATTTGGTGGCACCGCCATGGGCAGGGGAGAAAGAGCTAGAGAGTATTTTGGGTGTAAGTTCCAAATGTTATCTAATTCTACAGTGGCAGCTTTACGAAACATCACCACTCAGTTGGAAAGTATGCACAAATACTCTGAACCAACGAGATATGCAGTCGACTTTATTTTAGCTAAGAATGGGGGTGCATGCACAATAAAAGGAGAGTAGTGTGTGGTTGGTATTACAAATATGGAAAGGAATATCACTCAGCATATTCTAGATATCCTGGAAAATGCCTGAGGAATGGAAAGCGGTAACATAAGTTGGTACCTATTTGGAGGTTCGGGTTGGATTGTCGAAAAAGTGATATACTTTGTTGTACTCCTAATTTGTTGTTGTGTTCTGATTCAGTGCCTCCCTCGATGCTGTTCGTACTGTACTACTTTCCTCTCTCCAAAGAGGGTTTCCATTCATGACACCAATGCAACAATTATGCTTCAAAAGGAGCTTGATACTGTTATGCAAATTGATGACAATGTTTTTGATTCAACTACTTCCCTTTCGGGTTCTGCTCTTGATGTCATTTATACTGCTGATGTTTAGTGTCGTTTTCTTCTTTACGCTGAATATGCATATATACGTGCATATATACAAATTCGTACCAGACTTGTGATTGTCTATATGATTGTATTTTTCTTTACTGTTAGAATTGTAAAGAACCTGACCTGATAGCAAAAATAAAAGTGTTCGTATTAGCTTATAATGCTAAAAGGAGGGTCTGTTAGAATCTAGACATATTACTGCCTTATTATTCGTATTTCACTAGAACTTATGTTAGCGTTATATAGCTAATTCATTATATATGCCTACTGTATGTGTACGCAATTAGTAAATGCAGATGTTGCATTTGTTAGGTTGACAACTGTGCTACCATTTTAGTTCTTGAAGACGCCATTTTGTATTATAATCAAAACTGTTACTTACTCATTTACGAGAAATGGTCCTTGGTAAGTTTAATTTCTCCAAGGTTGAAACTTGCTCATTAACGCATGCCTTTTCTGTTACATAGAGGCCTTCTCCCACCTGCCTAGAGGGGAGAATAGGACACACGACCTTGGGTAGTAGATAGCTTGTGCCAGGCTGTGGAATTGAAACTTCTGTTCTGTACCCCAATTGTATTACGACATCTACCAGTGTTTTTCCATAGTAGGCATATCTTAGTGGGTTCCGCAACGTACATAATGTAACAGTATGCTTGTTAGAGTCAGTCCCTCGTCAGCCATTATAGGAGGCTGGTCAGATTGGAATCCACTGTAGTGTACTCTTTGAATAAACTAGTTTGCTTGTATTAACTATTGCGTCATCGACTCTTGATTTCTTGGAGGCTAGAGAAAGTCGAGAGTGACCCGGGTGGCCCTAATTGGGTCACTTCCTTCAGTGGTGGGCCGGGAGTGGAAGAAGCAACATGGACAATGGGGGTGGAAGAGAAAAAGGAACATGGAAACAGGACTGCACTGGTCGTAGCGGGCACTGGGTGTTTTTCCGGTGGGCGGGAAGGGTGGGGGGCAGTTTTTGACCCTGGGGTGCTGGTTTTGTTACAGGGGCAGTTTTGCAGCAGTGCTGCATTATCTGACGGAAACAATCGCAATGGAGCGCACACCGCTAGCCCCTCCTCCGGGTCGCCCCAAGGGAAGCTGGTACATGAAGTTCTTGGGTGGTTCACCCCAGTGGGTGCAAGTAAGTACTTGTTGGACTGATGATCTCTAGACCCGATACATGTCCCGGGTTTTAAAATATCGCCCGAGACATGGCTCGGGTTTCGGGATAAGTTCCCTCATCAGTAGAGAAAATAGTTAGGGGTGGAAGAGAGGGCCGCCAAGCAACCGTCAAAGGCCTCAGTGCCCGCACAGGCACGCAGGTGCGTCGTCCAGGAGCTCGTCAGCTCGAAGCTCGAGGGAGCCATTTTTAGAAACAATCGCAATGGAGCGCACACCGCTAGCCCCTCCTCCGGGTCGCCCCAAGGGAAGCTGGTACATGAAGTTCTTGGGTGGTTCACCCCAGTGGGTGCAAGTAAGTACTTGTTGGACTGATGATCTCTAGACCCGATACATGTCCCGGGTTTTAAAATATCGCCCGAGACATGGCTCGGGTTTCGGGATAAGTTCCCTCATCAGTAGAGAAAATAGTTAGGGGTGGAAGAGAGGGCTGCCAAGCAACCGTCAAAGGCCTCAGTGCCCGCACAGGCACGCAGGTGCGTCGTCCAGGAGCTCGTCAGCTCGAAGCTCGAGGGAGCCATTTTTAGAAACAATCGCAATGGAGCGCACACCGCTAGCCCCTCCTCCGGGTCGCCCCAAGGGAAGCTGGTACATGAAGTTCTTGGGTGGTTCACCCCAGTGGGTGCAAGTAAGTACTTGTTGGACTGATGATCTCTAGACCCGATACATGTCCCGGGTTTTAAAATATCGCCGGAGACATGGCTCGGGTTTCGGGATAAGTTCCCTCATCAGTAGAGAAAGTAGTTAGGGGTGGAAGAGAGGGCCGCCAAGCAACCGTCAAAGGCCTCAGTGCCCGCACAGGCACGCAGGTGCGTCGTCCAGGAGCTCGTCAGCTCGAAGCTCGAGGGAGCCATTTTAAGAAACAATCGCAATGGAGCGCACACCGCTAGCCCCTCCTCCGGGTCGCCCCAAGGGAAGCTGGTACATGAAGTTCTTGGGTGGTTCACCCCAGTGGGTGCAAGTAAGTACTTGTTGGACTGATGATCTCTAGACCCGATACATGTCCCGGGTTTTAAAATATCGCCCGAGACATGGCTCGGGTTTCGGGATAAGTTCCCTCATCAGTAGAGAAAATAGTTAGGGGTGGAAGAGAGGGCCGCCAAGCAACCGTCAAAGGCCTCAGTGCCCGCACAGGCACGCAGGTGCGTCGTCCAGGAGCTCGTCAGCTCGAAGCTCGAGGGAGCCATTTTTGGAAACAATCGCAATGGAGCGCACACCGCTAGCCCCTCCTCCGGGTCGCCCCAAGGGAAGCTGGTACATGAAGTTCTTGGGTGGTTCACCCCAGTGGGTGCAAGTAAGTACTTGTTGGACTGATGATCTCTAGACCCGATACATGTCCCGGGTTTTAAAATATCGCCCGAGACATGGCTCGGGTTTCGGGATAAGTTCCCTCATCAGTAGAGAAAATAGTTAGGGGTGGAAGAGAGGGCCGCCAAGCAACCGTCAAAGGCCTCAGTGCCCGCACAGGCACGCAGGTGCGTCGTCCAGGAGCTCGTCAGCTCGAAGCTCGAGGGAGCCATTTTTAGAAACAATCGCAATGGACCGCACATCGCTAGCCCCTCCTCCGGGTCGCCCCAAGGGAAGCTGGTACATGAAGTTCTTGGGTGGTTCACCCCAGTGGGTGCAAGTAAGTACTTGTTGGACTGATGATCTCTAGACCCGATACATGTCCCGGGTTTTAAAATATCGCCCGAGACATGGCTCGGGTTTCGGGATAAGTTCCCTCATCAGTAGAGAAAATAGTTAGGGGTGGAAGAGAGGGCCGCCAAGCAACCGTCAAAGGCCTCAGTGCCCGCACAGGCACGCAGGTGCGTCGTCCAGGAGCTCGTCAGCTCGAAGCTCGAGGGAGCCATTTTTAGAAACAATCGCAATGGAGCGCACACCGCTAGCCCCCCCTCCGGGTCGCCCCAAGGGAAGCTGGTACATGAAGTTCTTGGGGGGTTCACCCCAGTGGGTGCAAGTAAGTACTTGTTGGACTGATGATCTCTAGACCCGATACATGTCCCGGGTTTTAAAATATCGCCCGAGACATGGCTCGGATTTCGGGATAAGTTCCCTCATCAGTAGAGAAAATAGTTAGGGGTGGAAGAGAGGGCCGCCAAGCAACCGTCAAAGGCCTCAGTGCCCGCACAGGCACGCAGGTGCGTCGTCCAGGAGCTCGTCAGCTCGAAGCTCGAGGGAGCCATTTTTAGAAACAATCGCAATGGAGCGCACACCGCTAGCCCCTCCTCCGGGTCGCCCCAAGGGAAGCTGGTACATGAAGTTCTTGGGTGGTTCACCCCAGTGGGTGCAAGTAAGTACTTGTTGGACTGATGATCTCTAGACCCGATACATGTCCCGGGTTTTAAAATATCGCCCGAGACATGGCTTGGGTTTCGGGATAAGTTCCCTCATCAGTAGAGAAAATAGTTAGGGGTGGAAGAGAGGGCCGCCAAGCAACCGTCAAAGGCCTCAGTGCCCGCACAGGCACGCAGGTGCGTCGTCCAGGAGCTCGTCAGTACATTTACCACAGTCCTTTGGGGCAACTTGCTGATGTGACGAGCAGTGTGCGACCAACCTTTGCACAATTTATTACGGCTCCCTTGAGCCAACGGGCTGACGAGCCTTGGATCTGCACCTGCGCGCCATGAGAGGTACTTGACCTGTTTTAATTACATTTTGGCAGTCCACACGGCACCCCTTTACACTGACCTGCTCCCTGCTGACGAGAGGCAACTACCTCGAAACACGTGTCCAGGGATGGCTAACGCAACACATACTGTTCTTTATACATCGTGGCATAGGCGTACCCGCCGTCGCCACTACATTTATCACAGTCCTTTGGGGCAACTTGCTGGTGTGACGAGCAGTGTGCGACCAACCTTTGCACAATTTATTACGGCTCCCTTGAGCCAACGGGCTGACGAGCCTTGGATCTGCACCTGCGCGCCATGAGAGGTACTTGACCTGTTTTAATTACATTTTGGCAGTCCACACGGCACCCCTTTACACTGACCTGCTCCCTGCTGACGAGAGGCAACTACCTCGAAACACGTGTCCAGGGATGGCAAACGCAACACATACTGTTCTTTATACATCGTGGCATAGGCGTACCCGCCGTCGCCACTACATTTACCACAGTCCTTTGGGGCAACTTGCTGGTGTGACGAGCAGTGTGCGACCAACCTTTGCACAATTTATTACGGCTCCCTTGAGCCAACGGGCTGACGAGCCTTGGATCTGCACCTGTGCGCCATGAGAGGTACTTGACCTGTTTTAATTACATTTTGGCAGTCCACACGGCACCCCTTTACACTGACCTGCTCCCTGCTGACGAGAGGCAACTACCTCGAAACACGTGTCCAGGGATGGCTAACGCAACACATACTGTTCTTTATACATCGTGGCATAGGCGTACCCGCCGTCGCCACTACATTTACCACAGTCCTTTGGGGCAACTTGCTGGTGTGACGAGCAGTGTGCGACCAACCTTTGCACAATTTAGTACGGCTCCCTTGAGCCAACGGGCTGACGAGCCTTGGATCTGCACCTGCGCGCCATGAGAGGTACTTGACCTGTTTTAATTACATTTTGTCAGTCCACACGGCACCCCTTTACACTGACCTGCTCCCTGCTGACGAGAGGCAACTACCTCGAAACACGTGTCCAGGGATGGCTAACGCAACACATACTGTTCTTTATACATCGTGGCATAGGCGTACCCGCCGTCGCCACTACATTTACTACAGTCCTTTGGGGCAACTTGCTGGTGTGACGAGCAGTGTGCGACCAACCTTTGCACAATTTATTACGGCTCCCTTGAACCAACGGGTTGACGAGCCTTGGATCTGCACCTGCGTGCATGAGAGGTACTTGACCTGTTTTAATTACACTTTGGCAGTCCACACGGCACCCCTTTACACTGACCTGCTCCCTGCTGACGAGAGGCAACTACCTCGAAACACGTGTCCAGGGATGGCTAACGCAACACATACTGTTCTTTATACATCGTGGCATAGGCGTACCCGCCGTCGCCACTACATTTACCACAGTTCTTTGGGGCAACTTGCTGGTGTGACGAGCAGTGTGCGACCAACCTTTGCACAATTTATTACGGCTCCCTTGAGCCAACGGGCTGACGAGCCTTGGATCTGCACCTGCGCGCCATGAGAGGTACTTGACCTGTTTTAATTACATTTTGGCAGTCCACACGGCACCCCTTTACACTGACCTGCTCCCTGCTGACGAGAGGCAACTACCTCGAAACACGTGTCCAGGGATGGCTAACGCAACACATACTGTTCTTTATACATCGTGGCATAGGCGTACCCGCTGTTGCCACTACATTTACCACAGTCCTTTGGGGCAACTTGCTGGTGTGACAAGCAGTGTGCGACCAACCTTTGCACAATTTATTACGGCTCCCTTGAGCCAACGGGCTGACGAGCCTTGGATCTGCACCTGCGCGCCATGAGAGGTACTTGACCTGTTTTAATGACATTTTGGCAGTCCACACGGCACCCCTTTACACTGACCTGCTCCCTGCTGACGAGAGGCAACTACCTCGAAACACGTGTCCAGGGATGGCTAACGCAACACATACTGTTCTGTATACATCGTGGCATAGGCGTACCCGCCGTCGCCACTACATTTACCACAGTCCTTTGGGGCAACTTGCTGGTGTGACGAGCAGTGTGCGACCAACCTTTGCACAATTTATTACGGCTCCCTTGAGCCAACGGGCTGACGAGCCTTGGATCTGCACCTGCGCGCCATGAGAGGTACTTTACCTGTTTTAATTACATTTTGGCAGTCCACACGGCACCCCTTTACACAGACCTGCTCCCTGCTGACGAGAGGCAACTACCTCGAAACACATGTCCAGGGATGGCTAACGCTACACATACTGTTCTTTATACATCGTGGCATAGGCGTACCCGCCGTCGCCACTACATTTACCACAGTCCTTTGGGGCAACTTGCTGGTGTGACGAGCAGTGTGCGACCAACCTTTGCACAATTTATTACGGCTCCCTTGAGCCAACGGGCTGACGAGCCTTGGATCTGCACCTGCGCGCCATGAGAGGTACTTGACCTGTTTTAATTACATTTTGGCAGTCCACACGGCACCCCTTTACACTGACCTGCTCCCTGCTGACGAGAGGCAACTACCTCGAAACACGTGTCCAGGGATGGCAAACGCAACACATACTGTTCTTTATACATCGTGGCATAGGCGTACCCGCCGTCGCCACTACATTTACCACAGTCCTTTGGGGCAACTTGCTGGTGTGACGAGCAGTGTGCGACCAACCTTTGCACAATTTATTACGGCTCCCTTGAGCCAACGGGCTGACGAGCCTTGGATCTGCACCTGTGCGCCATGAGAGGTACTTGACCTGTTTTAATTACATTTTGGCAGTCCACACGGCACCCCTTTACACTGACCTGCTCCCTGCTGACGAGAGGCAACTACCTCGAAACACGTGTCCAGGGATGGCTAACGCAACACATACTGTTCTTTATACATCGTGGCATAGGCGTACCCGCCGTCGCCACTACATTTACCACAGTCCTTTGGGGCAACTTGCTGGTGTGACGAGCAGTGTGCGACCAACCTTTGCACAATTTAGTACGGCTCCCTTGAGCCAACGGGCTGACGAGCCTTGGATCTGCACCTGCGCGCCATGAGAGGTACTTGACCTGTTTTAATTACATTTTGTCAGTCCACACGGCACCCCTTTACACTGACCTGCTCCCTGCTGACGAGAGGCAACTACCTCGAAACACGTGTCCAGGGATGGCTAACGCAACACATACTGTTCTTTATACATCGTGGCATAGGCGTACCCGCCGTCGCCACTACATTTACTACAGTCCTTTGGGGCAACTTGCTGGTGTGACGAGCAGTGTGCGACCAACCTTTGCACAATTTATTACGGCTCCCTTGAACCAACGGGTTGACGAGCCTTGGATCTGCACCTGCGTGCATGAGAGGTACTTGACCTGTTTTAATTACACTTTGGCAGTCCACACGGCACCCCTTTACACTGACCTGCTCCCTGCTGACGAGAGGCAACTACCTCGAAACACGTGTCCAGGGATGGCTAACGCAACACATACTGTTCTTTATACATCGTGGCATAGGCGTACCCGCCGTCGCCACTACATTTACCACAGTTCTTTGGGGCAACTTGCTGGTGTGACGAGCAGTGTGCGACCAACCTTTGCACAATTTATTACGGCTCCCTTGAGCCAACGGGCTGACGAGCCTTGGATCTGCACCTGCGCGCCATGAGAGGTACTTGACCTGTTTTAATTACATTTTGGCAGTCCACACGGCACCCCTTTACACTGACCTGCTCCCTGCTGACGAGAGGCAACTACCTCGAAACACGTGTCCAGGGATGGCTAACGCAACACATACTGTTCTTTATACATCGTGGCATAGGCGTACCCGCTGTTGCCACTACATTTACCACAGTCCTTTGGGGCAACTTGCTGGTGTGACAAGCAGTGTGCGACCAACCTTTGCACAATTTATTACGGCTCCCTTGAGCCAACGGGCTGACGAGCCTTGGATCTGCACCTGCGCGCCATGAGAGGTACTTGACCTGTTTTAATGACATTTTGGCAGTCCACACGGCACCCCTTTACACTGACCTGCTCCCTGCTGACGAGAGGCAACTACCTCGAAACACGTGTCCAGGGATGGCTAACGCAACACATACTGTTCTGTATACATCGTGGCATAGGCGTACCCGCCGTCGCCACTACATTTACCACAGTCCTTTGGGGCAACTTGCTGGTGTGACGAGCAGTGTGCGACCAACCTTTGCACAATTTATTACGGCTCCCTTGAGCCAACGGGCTGACGAGCCTTGGATCTGCACCTGCGCGCCATGAGAGGTACTTTACCTGTTTTAATTACATTTTGGCAGTCCACACGGCACCCCTTTACACAGACCTGCTCCCTGCTGACGAGAGGCAACTACCTCGAAACACATGTCCAGGGATGGCTAACGCTACACATACTGTTCTTTATACATCGTGGCATAGGCGTACCCGCCGTCGCCACTACATTTACCACAGTCCTTTGGGGCAACTTGCTGGTGTGACGAGCAGTGTGCGACCAACCTTTGCACAATTTATTACGGCTCCCTTGAGCCAACGGGCTGACGAGCCTTGGATCTGCACCTGCGCGCCATGAGAGGTACTTGACCTGTTTTAATTACATTTTGGCAGTCCACACGGCACCCCTTTACACTGACCTGCTCCCTGCTGACGAGAGGCAACTACCTCGAAACACGTGTCCAGGGATGGCTAACGCAACACATACTGTTCTTTATACATCGTGGCATAGGCGTACCCGCCGTCGCCACTACATTTACCACAGTCCTTTGGGGCAACTTGCTGGTGTGACGAGCAGTGTGCGACCAACCTTTGCACAATTTATTACGGCTCCCTTGAGCCAACGGGCTGACGAGCCTTGGATCTGCACCTGCGCGCCATGAGAGGTACTTGACCTGTTTTAATTACATTTTGGCAGTCCACACGGCACCCCTTTACACTGACCTGCTCCCTGCTGACGAGAGGCAACTACCTCGAAACACGTGTCCAGGGATGGCTAACGCAACACATACTGTTCTTTATACATCGTGGCATAGGCGTACCCGCCGTCGCCACTACATTTACCACAGTCCTTTGGGACAACTTGCTGGTGTGACGAGCAGTGTGCGACCAACCTTTGCACAATTTATTACGGCTCCCTTGAGCGAACAGGCTGACGAGCCTTGGATCTGCACCTTCGCGCCATGAGAGGTACTTGACCTGTTTTAATTACATGTTGGCAGTCCACACGGCACCCCTTTACACTGACCTGCTCCCTGCTGACGAGAGGCAACTACCTCGAAACACGTGTCCAGGGCTGGCTAACGCAACACATACTGTTCTTTATACATCGTGGCATAGGCGTACCCGCCATCGCCACTACATTTACCACAGTCCTTTGGGGCAACTTGCTGGTATGACGAGCAGTGTGCGACCAACCTTTGCACAATTTATTACGGCTCCCTTGAGCCAACGGGCTGACGAGCCTTGGATCTGCACCTGCGCGCCATGAGAGGTACTTGACCTGTTTTAATTACATTTTGGCAGTCCACACGGCACCCCTTTACACTGACCTGCTCCCTGCTGACGAGAGGCAACTACCTCGAAACACGTGTCCAGGGATGGCTAACGCAACACATACTGTTCTTTATACATCGTGGCATAGGCGTACCCGCCGTCGCCACTACATTTACCACAGTCCTTTGGGGCAACTTGCTGGTGTGACGAGCAGTGTGCGACCTACCTTTGCACAATTTATTACGGCTCCCTTGAGCCAAGGGGCTGACGAGCCTTGGATCTGCACCTGCGCGCCATGAGAGGTACTTGACCTGTTTTAATTACATTTTGGCAGTCCACACGGCACCCCTTTACACTGACCTGCTCCCTGCTGACGAGAGGCAACTACCTCGAAACACGTGTCCAGGGATGGCTAACGCAACACATACTGTTCTTTATACATCGTGGCATAGGCGTACCCGCCGTCGCCACTACATTTACCACAGTCCTTTGGGGCAACTTGCTGGTGTGACGAGCAGTGTGCGACCAACCTTTGCACAATGCATGCTGCATTATCTGACCCCTGTAACAGAAGCGACAGCGGTGCATCACACTAGCCCCCCTCCCTCCCCCTCTCCCCCAAACTAACTTTCCCCCAGGACCTGTCAAGCAGAATTGCCAGGGCTGAATTATGTTCCCAGTCAGGCTGTGATGAACAAGAGTGACAAGGAAAGAAGAAAAAATTTGACAGCAATCATGCCGAAGCAATTAGTACGTGGTCCAGGCTCCAGTCGAAAGAAAAGGAAGTGAAGCAGGCACATGCTGACCAATTAGAAAGCAGTAAATAAAACTGGCAATGCAGCAAACGAATAGTAAGCAATGGGCAGGCTGCAAGCCCCTTGGATACAATATCTTGAACAAGCAACAGCGCATGCATGCATTTCTTAATCATAACATAAAAAACGGGACTAGTGTGGTGGCAAGCCACTGGCATTATAAGGGGCTAGTTAACAGCTACCTAAAATTAAAACATTTAAGAAATTCTACAAGTTTTATACATCTCCAATCTAAAAGAACAGACGTAAATCGCCGAACCTATAACCTGAAGGTTCAAATAGGCTTTTGCAGCAAACTAATCTCTTCTGCATGGGAAAACTTAGTACTTGATGGATTTAGGGAAAGTATTTTCAAAACAATCACTTGTGTTAGTCATCCCTTGCTGCCTGTTCCTCTCAATGGTCTTTCCAATCTCCCACTCCTTAACACACGGACTTTTCTGTCGCACCATAAAGAACAGTAAACATGTAAGAGAAGACATAAAGTATAGGATTCTCATTAGTGGCTTAAATGTCAGTCTCATTTCCCAATGTTAGACTGTGAAGCAATTAACAATTATTCCTGTGACTGGTGTGAATTACATTGGAATGAAAACAGGGATGGAGTAAGGAAGGGAGAAGGGGTTGAAAGGAGGAGCGACCTGATGGGGGAAAAGAGGGGAGAGGGAGATACGAAGGAAGTAGAAAAAGATGGCAAAAATGCAAGGCATTGGAGTAAAGGGGAAGAAGGGAGGAGCAGTGAAAGGAGAATGGGAGAGAGATAGCAAAAGGGATGATGGAAGGTGTGCAACGTGAGGCTGGGCGAAATCAGCAAAAAATAAAAAGAAACAGGTAGGGAGACCGATGGAGGCAGAGAGAAAGCAGTGAAGAGGCAACGATGAAGCCAGGAACCGAGTAGATTAGGAAATTGAGTTAAGTGAATACAAGAAGGGAAGGTCTGTAAATGGAAAAGGGACGGGGAGAGACTGTTGATTAAAACGAGGTGAGAGAAAAAAAAAGGAGGGAAGGTTGAAAGAAACGAGAATGTAGCAGGGAAGCAATGGACATAGGAAGACGTAAAGCAGGACATACTGGTGTGCGCATCATATAATCAATCACATCACTTCAAAGTGCTTTTCAGGTTTGCAAGTGGGTGAACGAAAGAACATTTGCACAATCATACGCAACCACTGAGTGACTTCCCAGGCATTCTATCACAACGACACCCTGACATTAAGCCTGGGATGGCTGAATCCGGGAGAGGCGAGGCGTGTCCTTCTTGGGACACCAGCGCTCGGTGGCTGAGGCCACAGAGGGAGCCCGATGCTTTGGAGGGCGGGGAGGGACAAGCATTTACCGTCATGGGAGTGGGAAGCCTCCGTCCACATAGGTACGTTTCCATTACAGGCTAGGGGCTGCTCGGGATTGGTCAGGGCCGGGACAGGGTGGGGCAGAGCTGCACTACTTCAGGAGCCGACGGCCACGGTCGCCTGCGCACGGTTCTCGACGCTGTCGTGATCTGGCCGAAGGATGACAAAGAGCAGGGAGTACTGCAGCTAACATTGGCTTTTGGTTGGGACGCAGCCCTAGTCTCTGCTGTTCCTGCACTCACTCCTGCCGACGGCCACCCACGACTGCACCTACTGCCCTTTGCCAACGCAAGACCGGCCTAGGGGACCAAGAAACGTACATCAATGGACCCCGAGGTGAGTGGTGCCGGATACGCCCGCGCAATGGTTCGCCCAGTTTGTACGCACTACTCTTTGGAGTGTCACCTGTGCGTGCTACGACTTTTCTAAGGACAGCCCTGCACTCGAGTGCCACTGCCGCCGGGACCACAGGAGGTCCGCGGGAGTAAGAGGGTATGCAATGTCTCTACAGGAGCAAAATTTGTGTGCACAAACCTGTCCGGTGACATGCTCTCAAAGAAAGGGTGCCAGGCTCTATTGACTGTGGGCACTTCTCTACATGAGTACAATCTACACTGTGTGAACATCTGTACGCACCACTCTACAGAGAACACTCATGCGTCACCCCTCCGCAAGAGTGCCACCTGTGTGCCCCACACTACACCGGGAGGGATCCGGGGTTCACCTGTACGTACCACGACTTTCCTAAGGACAGCCCCCCACTCGAGTGCCACTGTGACCACAGGAGGTGCACGGGAGTAAGAGGGTATGCAATGTCTCTACAGGAGCAACATTTGTGTGCACAAACCTGTCCGGTGACATGCTCTCAAAGAAAGGGTGCCAGGCTCTATTGACTGTGGGCACTTCTCTACATGAGTACAATCTACACTGTGTGAACATCTGTACGCACCACTCTACAGAGAACACTCATGCGTCACCCCTCCGCAAGAGTGCCACCTGTGTGCCCCACACTACACCGGTAGGGATCCGGGGTTCACCTGTACGTACCACGACTTTCCTAAGGACAGCCCCCCACTCGAGTGCCACTGTGACCCCAGGAGGTCCACGGGAGTAAGAGGGTATGCAATGTCTCTACAGGAGCAACATTTGTGTGCACAAACCTGTCCGGTGACATGCTCTCAAAGAAAGGGTGCCAGGCTCTATTGACTGTGGGCACTTCTCTACATGAGTACAATCTACACTGTGTGAACATCTGTACGCACCACTCTACAGAGAACACTCATGCGTCACCCCTCCGCAAGAGTGCCACCTGTGTGCCCCACACTACACCGGGAGGGACCCGGGGGTCGCCTGTGCGTACCACGACTTTCCAAAGGACAGCCCCCCACTCGAGTGCCACTGCCACTGTGTCCACGGGAGTACAGAGTAGGTGAAATGTCTCTACAGGAGAAACATTTTTGCGCACAAACCTATCCGGTGATAGCCTCTCAAATGGTGGCAGTCACTATGGACTGTGGGCACCTCTCTACATGAGGACAATCGACACTGAGTGTGAACATCTGTACGCACCACTCTACAGAGAACACTCATGCGTCACCCCTCCGCAAGAGTGCCACCTGTGTGCCCCACACTACACCGGTAGGGATCCGGGGTTCACCTGTACGTACCACGACTTTCCTAAGGACAGCCCCCCACTCGAGTGCCACTGTGACCCCAGGAGGTCCACGGGAGTAAGAGGGTATGCAATGTCTCTACAGGAGCAACATTTGTGTGCACAAACCTGTCCGGTGACATGCTCTCAAAGAAAGGGTGCCAGGCTCTATTGACTGTGGGCACTTCTCTACATGAGTACAATCTACACTGTGTGAACATCTGTACGCACCACTCTACAGAGAACACTCATGCGTCACCCCTCCGCAAGAGTGCCACCTGTGTGCCCCACACTACACCGGGAGGGACCCGGGGGTCGCCTGTGCGTACCACGACTTTCCAAAGGACAGCCCCCCACTCGAGTGCCACTGCCACTGTGTCCACGGGAGTACAGAGTGGGTGAAATGTCTCAACAGGAGAAACATTTTTGCGCACAAACCTATCCGGTGATAGCCTCTCAAATGGTGGCAGTCACTATGGACTGTGGGCACCTCTCTACATGAGGACAATCGACACTGAGTGTGAACATCTGTACGCACCACTCTACAGAGAACACTCATGCGTCACCCCTCCGCAAGAGTGCCACCGCAGTACATGGGGGGAGGGGGTCACTTGTCGGCACTAGTGTACGAGGCGCAACTGGGTGGAGCGTTCACCTTGACAAGGATTGTGATATTTCTTGGAGTGGGTAGTCACGCACCCCATATAGAAATCCGATGTATTCTTACAAAGCACATCAAGACAAAAGCAATTCTCAGAATTCAGACAGGTTTTGGCTAAGAAGCTGGGGCTGGATGACAATGGCGCACACAACACGAGGTAACTAGGTAGCTATGCAGTTGGCTGAGCCAGAAATGAATAAGGATACTCCAGGTGCCCCGGGGCATGGCGGGTGGAAGGGCTGGCTATTGTCGTTTCGAGAGGATGCTTAGGAAACGGGTCACCCACGGAGCGCACCACCCCGTGTCACAAACTGATGAATCCAATACTTCATATGGTCGGCATGTCCCTGCCCCACGCCCCAGGAAAGCCATTCAGGCGCCTCATACATGGACCACTCTTTGCATTAGTGGTGCTAGGGTTTCAGCCGCTCTGCGCCGCCTGCAGGAGTACCACCTGTGCCCCCTTGAGTGTTTCACCCTCTGCTGGGTGTCACCCCTGTTTCTCATCATATGTTGTGCGCACCGCTCTGCAGTAGTTTCACCGGTGCACTCTCCCTTCTAAAGCCCATGCACCGACTATGTGCAGCGCTTACTGCAAGAGTGCGCCCCCTGCACGTTGGGCTAGCCAGGGACCACCTCTCCTCAGATAACAACGTACACTCTTCTCTGCGGGGGTCCCATAGCTGAACTATGTCCTCAACTATGCTCCCCGATGGGTAGGAGTGACTTCTTACCTATAAAATCTTCTCTGGTTGGTACTTCTGCGTTGATTTTAAATGACAGTAGGGAGCCCGTAGCCTATCAGCGCTCATGAGCAGTGTGTCCCAGAATGTTGATGGAAGCACGGAATTTGGATTAGAAGCAGGGATGTTGTGGGCTGAGGTGGGGTGGATGCAGGCGCGCAACAACAATTGGACTCAAAGCCCCCCCCCCCCCCCCTCGTGTGTGGCAGCCCGGGATGAGACAGCTTGCAGGCAACTCACACAGCCGCACCCGAGCACTTCACAGGTCTTTAAAAGACCGTTTGCATGTTAATGAGGCCTCTCTGTTGTTTCACCCCTTCTAAGAGCCCCTGCAGCTCCACTCTGCCTATTGCTTAAAGATTCAGCCCCCCCCCCGCGAAATCAGCTCCACTCTGCCTATTGCTTAAAGATTCAGCCCCCCCCCCCCCCGAAATCGGCTCCACTCTGCCGATTGCTGAAAGATTCCGCCCCCCCCCCCGACATTTTTTCTAAGCAACCCCCTTCCACTCCCAAATTTGGCTCTAGTTGCGCCTGCGGGTGGATGTAAGAATTTGGTGGGGTGGATAGAGATTCGAGACATTGTGTGGGTGGGGTATGTAAGCGACACTCCACGGACTTCCTGGAAGACCAGGACAAACAGTTTATATTTGACATAATATTTGACATATTGTAGCCAAGATGGCGTCGAATTCTGGGGGTGGGAGGCGGTCTGCGGAGGTTGAATATTTTCATGTTGCTAAATTGGGCGCCTTTTCTATGGATGAGATACCACATATTAGGTCGGCAGGTTATCTCAAAAAGAACTTTTGTTTATTAAAAGAATAATGATTATTTTGGTCCGTCACTCTGTGGAACGGCAGATTTGATCAAAACGTGCGCGCGTGCACTTTGTACCTCTCTGCTGTGCCAGGAATATGCATGTAAAGGGTCCCTAGGTTGTCGAGCTCTGAATCAGTAAGCGCACTCCATGATGTGGGTGGCTTCACCTCTGTGGTTTTCCTATCTCTGTTGTCTTGACAAGAATCTCACAGCTCGGTGAGGGGGTCAGGAGGACTTAAACCCAATTGAGCATTGCGAGAAAGACAATGTCTGACTGCAGTCTTCCTTCAATGACCGGTCTATGACCTGCTGCAGGGCTTTAAGAGGGCCGGGTCGTGCCGGTACTTCTCAAAAAGCAGGTGCTGAGACGGGTCCCTATCGGGTTCTCCATTTCTGCTTTCATCCTCTGATTGGAAAAGAAAAGTACCGCTGCTCAAAGACTTTGATGTAACTTCAAACAGACTCGTTTTAGTTCTTTCACAGTCTCATCATTACAGAACTGAATCATTTTCAATATTATATACAACAAACCCATACTCGTTGCTTATTTATCATATGCAACTAACAACAATTAACAAAGCCAAAAAGGCCTGGCTTGTTGCAGGCGTGATGTAACTTGTTGAATTATACATCTGGATGCAATGAGAGAAGCAGAAAAATACTAGTTGGGTGGCTCTCTAATCTAAGAACAGATTTTTAATTTACGTTTTTTAAACCATGCCCTAAATTACATTGGTCATGCCCCCTTGAAAGACCCATCAGTTTTTTCATCCCACTTAAAGCTCTGACCTACTGTGAAGAGATGGCGGCGTCATACTTCTGTGGCGGCAGCCACAGACTCATTACAGACCATAAAACAGGCCCAGAAACCAGCAGAGACTGACCTTTTAAACCACCCTTCTGTCCCTGCAGACTGCCCTATACCAGTTCGAACCTTGAGGCTGCTTTAGGGGACGGGAGTTCACGCATAAGTATAAGTGCATACCACACTGCAGTTCTGCACGAAGAACGTTAGTTTAGCATAACAAGCTCCCAGCTGGTTTGTCGGTGGTTATAATGGGCTGGGGTGTTAACCGTCAGAGGCCACTTGACCATCTGGCTTCAGTTGTGAGGACCTGTGATCATTCATTTAATTTTAGTTACCAAATTTTAGGCCTTTTTTGTGTAGGTTTGGATGGATTTTTGGATTACAGAGGTAGATCCTATCACTCATTAGAACATTGGAATGTTGAGCACTCCATTGAATACAACGGAGTGCTCCGAGCTTCTACAGGCTGGTACGTGCCGGTATAAGCCCGCAAAGCAACATTCCAATGTTGCTTTACAAAGGCCTCTCAGGGCCCGAGGGAATTAAAACCCACTCGAACTCCGAGAGGCCTTTGTTTTACTTGTTAGAACATTCTGCCCTCTAGTGGCTGAATGTTCTAATAGCCTTATAGCCCTTCGTAGCTGGGCTATACTGTCTATTAAAGTCCCGCTCCCTTGTTAAAGGCTCTTGCCTTCGTCTCGGGCCTTTAACGTTGTAGCGGGCCTTTAATAGCCAGTATAGCCCGCTACTGCGGGCTATAAGGCTATATTAAAATATTTTACTATTTATGCAAAGCCTCAAATACATAGGGAAATATATATTAACGTCTTGTGCTGAGTTTGTGTCACAAAAGTGAGGCAAACCGGCACAAACTATTAATTTCAAATTTACTTTCAGCGATAAACCTGTTTTGCACTGGAAAGTTGCCTGAAAGTAACTTTTCATTACTTTGCCTCAGGTGGCCATTCCATGAGTGGGACATTGGCTTTCCCAAGAAACCACGCATGGCTATTGACACGAATCCCTAACTGTACAGGGTTTGGCACCAAAAAATGACACCTCCATGAGAGTGGCTTTAATTTAGAGAAATGCTTTTATTGCTCGAAACTTTTCCAACCTTTGCACGTGCGCTGCACTGTCCAGCACAAACCCAAAGTGGGAGAATGTTTAATGTTTGTTTAGGCATAGTATTTTGTACTGGAAGGGTACTCTTATCTTAGTAGATGTGGCATTTCCTGCTCTTTCACACCAAGCAGCACAACAACTTTTACTGCTGTGTTGCATTCCATGACATCTTTGTAGATCTGCTCAGGAAATAACTGTGTTGCCAGTTAAGGAATTTGGGTGCAGGCTTCCTTTCGACCCCTTTCTGGAGAACTGTATTTTCATGCTGGAATCTGAAAATAAGATTATTTAGTTTCTTTCCCTTCTTTAATACTCTTAGTTCAATTTTAAACTATGTGCCGATTTCTGGGAGGAAGAGACCGATTATTAGATGATAGTAGTGATTTGATTTGCTCGGGATCAGTTCTGCTTTTTGTCCTGTTTCAAGGAAGGGGTGGTTTTTCCACATAAAGGAGATGAAAGTGGTCAAGAGGTCGATAAGAACTGAATGATTGGAAGACTTAGACTCGGATGGTGTCTACCACTTTCTTTTGACGGTCTGGATTGAGTAAAAGTCACATGCTCCTCCTTAGATGATGGTCATTCCACCGTAAGGTTGACTTTCTGGACCCCCTCTTGTTGTGAATGACATTATCAAAAAACAATGGAAAACTCAGATTGGTCCAGTAACAATGGGTTTTGCCTCATCTAGTGATGACCTTTGCCCTCTTCTGTCGGAATAGACAACAACGAAAGACAGGATACCTCGGCCCGCTCTTGTAATGATGCACCTGTCCAATAGCGACCCTCATGTGAAGATGGGGCACTGATCCAGAGGCTAAGGATGTCAATCTGCATCTAAGATAACTTTAGAGGGCGGCTGGGTGGAGGAGGTCTTGAGCCACATCGAGTCATTGTGGGCATTGTCCACATAGCGGAGAGCTCTGACTCCTATAGTGATATCAGATGTTTCCTCACTGTGGGGCAGTCTGAGCCTCCCCAGTAATGAGGGACGTTCACAACAGTGTGGGAACCTATGACCGCACCTGTGCATGGCTCCATATATGGATGGTGTTGTTCTCCTTGTATGTATGTATATGGTATTTCTATAGCATGAACCTAGGCGCTGTACATGGCCTTTGATTAAGGGTATTGCTCCTTTAACTAGCAGACTTGATTGATTCCCACAATAATGGCATTGCCAGTTGATACAGAATTTTCCAACGATTCCTTTAATGATGGCATTGCCCCACAATGTGGGCTTGGTGCCCATCAGAAACGACAGGCACTGCCACACACAATGGTAGCATCTGTTGACTAGTTCAATGATAAGCTTTACCCCGACAAATAGATGCCCGTGGACTGCTGTGATGATGGCCCTTGCTTCATAGGGTGGATGCCACAAGCTGCCTTACCTAATGATGCACCTTTATCCAGAAAGCAGGGATCTCGGACGCTTAGGAAGGGCATAGTCCAACAGACTGACAACCCTAGCCTGCTTTTGTAAGGAAGAACAGTATCCCATGGGATGGAAGCCTCTGAAGCGATTGGAACAAAGGCCCAGGACAATGGAAGGAGGCCTCTGCCCACACAAAGATTGGCATTGCCCCCTAGAGTAGAAGCGTCTGACCCTTACTCTCTCATAATCTTCATCACACCATAGTCTTGCCGGCCCAGAACCCCTATTAT
Organism: Triturus cristatus; assembly: GCF_964204655.1. Taxonomy (NCBI): domain Eukaryota; kingdom Metazoa; phylum Chordata; class Amphibia; order Caudata; family Salamandridae; genus Triturus; species Triturus cristatus. Next base: position 70,471,308 of record NC_140584.1, on the reverse strand, counting down.
AGGCTTCAGAAATCCAATGTACAGTATCCAACGTAGACCCTTCTTACTTCCGTGGCTACAGCTTCGTAACATTAAAAGTCCCATCAAGCCCCAGGTATAAGGACGGCTGCTTCCTCGTGTTCACCTCTGCACCATCAAGGTAAAACCCCGGATAATCATCAGACCCGAGCATTCTCACGGTGAAGCAGGCTTCCCGCCCGGGAAGGGAGCGAGCTTGTTTTCACAGTGGCATCTCACCTGCATCGAATCCCGGTCTGAACTGGATCCTCAGTGACCGCATACTTCCACATAATTGAAGACGGGTTAAGCAAGTTCTGCCTGAGCAAGAGAACCATTTTTTGTTTTACAGTAAAATATATTTCTATTTCTGAATGGAAGACAGACATCTTTGTAAGGTCTGATGGCCAACGGTGCACGCAAAATGAAGAAATAAAAATAATTGGTGACAGTGGCACCCTGAAAATGCCGGAAGGATCCCTTGGCATGCTACCTCATGGTCAGTCGAAAGTCTCGCGACCATGGGAGGAGCCTGGTGACAAATTATTTCACACGCAGAATAGCTGCACCTCCCGCGTTGGTATTTCTTGCAGCAACACAGTGCAACAGGAAGCAGGTGGCAATTAAAACCTCATCAATTAAAGATTAGGTGACAGGCATCAACAGTCGTGCTACTGGGGCCACAAGGTACCAGTTGCGTTTAAGATGATAAAGATAGATACACGGGGCCAGGCGCGCAACACCAATTGGACTCAAAGGGCTTCAGCCACCCCCTCCCCCCCCCCCCTCCTCGTGTGTGGCAGCCCTGGACGAGACAGCTTCCCGAGCCGCACCCGAGCACTTCACAGGTCCTTAAAAGACCATTTGCATGGTAATGAGGCCTTGCTGTTGTCACCCCTTCTAAGAGCCCCTGCAGCTCCACTCTGCCTACTGCTTAAAGATTCAGCCCCCCCCCCGAATTTTTTTCATAGCACCCCCCCCTCCCCCGAAATTTGTCTCTAGTTGAGCCTCTGCACGGGGCTGGCTTCAGGGCTTCCATCCCACCATTTTGTTGCGGTCGTCCATGTGTTATTAGCATCGGTTGTCCTTGTTTTTAGCTGCTTGTGTGGTTCGCTATAGGAGTCATGCCTCCCACTGGATCCCAGAAACCTGTACAATTTTGCATACTGCTGACAATACACTGAGTCATCTTTGCAGAGAGGTGTATTAATAGTTGACACACGTGCACGTGCGTATACATGCAATAATTAATACGTTATCTTAATGTATTCGGCAAGTTTAGATGGGCCGGGTGCCGGCTCCTGGCAAGGGTGGTGGGTGTGTGCAAAAGCCGTGGGAAGGGGTTGTTTGCCACGTGCCCTACATAGAAGCTGTGTAGGAAGAGGAAGGACGATTGGAGTCAACATATGTTGACGCACACTCCCTGAAGTGTGGGAAGGAGTGCTGCAACCCTGCAGAGATTTGTCGGGGCGTGGTGTTTTTGATTACCACCGCAAGGAGGCGCTAACAATCATGTTTTCGACTTCCCAGTGATGCAGTGGGCAGCTTCCCCAGCAACCATACTTTGCAAAAATCATGACAAAACAAACATTGACGAAGCCGGAAGGCTGGTTTGGTTTATGGCAAGATACTTAGTAAAATAAAATATTAAAAATGTGAGCACTGCTTAGTTGAGGGGAATGTTTGCCTCAAGTTTTAAGGTATTTTGGTGTGGATGGAATGTTCTCTGATCTGCCACATCTCAGACACACTTGACCCCTCCACAGATTGTTTTACATCATCCGATATCGTCACAGGTGCAAAAGTTGTCCTACTTAGGGCCCCAAGAACAGACCCATGCGACAATTTCTGAATATTCACCGGCTATTACAATAATTCCCTTTTATATTTAGTGTTTGTGAATCAGCCCCATGGGGTTATCCTGGTTCGTCATGATTCTGGCACTGTTGGCACTCCATTAAACAACCCTGGCCTTAAGCATGTGTGGGGTTTCAACGCCCTATGTGACGACTTTCTGTGCTTGAAATACATTTGACATTGTGTTCTTTCCAAATTAACACATTTTTGACTTTCTGCCAAAAAAAGGTCTATGCCGGTTCAATCCAAAAATTGTAATATATGCGTATAAAATACATTCACATGCAATTAATTCAATTGGAAATATTTTTCAGGGTCAGTGGGAACCATAAAAAAATCTGTTCTCTATCCAGCCCCCTAAACCTACGTTGGTCACTCCTGGTTATATTTGACTCTCCTGGTTTAAATTCTGCTGGACAAGTTTTCCTTTCTCTTTTCCTGCTTCCTATGTCCCTAAAGTAGTTGGTGCATAAGAATTCTTCTTTGAAATAAAACGTTCCTCAACCATCTTGTTTCTGGGCTTGCAAAAGCCTCTCTTCTCTTAAAGCTGTCCGCATCTCTGATAGAGATACATTCTGCATATGGGTCTGGGGAGACTATTTTGTGATAGGGAATATCTGCAGAACCGCTGAGTAACTTGGGTCTGGCCTTCCAGATAGTTTCTCAACCACACAGCTGCCTTTTTAGACGGACAGGAGACAGAAAGCCTGGCGACTGAGTTTTCAATCTCAAGTAGCGACAGCCTTAACTAGCATTGTTGACTGGCGCTACAGCGCTACATTAGAACATTGGGGTGAGTTGGATGGGTTATATTTATAGATTACTAGATATCATACAGCCTTCTTACACATCAAGAATACTGTTGCCTTGTGGCATTGTTCGTTTTAAACAGCATCACCATGTTATAGTCTGCTATGCCTGACGATAGAAGTTGGTATGTCTCATCACTCCGCTTACACACCTTGCTAACAATTCACAAAGTCAGGAATCTAAAGATCCTTCACTCAAAAGACAGAATTTTAATATAATTAATGTATTACTGTTGATTGACCAAAAAATGACAAACGATGCCCCAAATCACTCCTTGCCTCACTAAGGCACAACAATGCATTTAAGATTGATGGCCTTTCTGACTATTGTAAAGACTAGGCGGTCAAAGGTATTAATGTACGCAGTAACCTTGGCTCCAAAAAAAATTCAAAAAACCTTTGGAAAAGTGCAAACTAAAAATATCCTTCCTAATCCGGACTTTTATGCATTTTTTGAAACTGAAAGTAGCCCTGCAAAGGGTTGAACGTCCCCACACCCTGGTCTTCCCAACTTCCTTACGAAACTAAATCAAACTGGCCATGCGGCATCACAGATGTAAAGCATGTGTGCTCCATCTAGACCCTATCTCACCCATAAAGAGACTAACTTTTGGAATGACCACCCAACCGCGTAATCTGATCACCCTTTACCCCCTCAGCCTTAGCCCAAATATGGAGCTCACCTTTTAAATGCAAATTCATAATGTATACTGCACCCAAGAGAATTACATTCATTTGGCTTCAGATTCCAGTCTATACTGGAACTGCAACATCAATCAATACAGGAGATTTCAAGCATAAGCTTTTCAGTTGCATGTATGTAATTCCACTTTGGCTTGAAATACAGGCATTCACACAAATAAATTCGACATACTGCTTACCGTTAACCCCAACACTGCTCCCCTAGGTATATTTTCCTTAGGAAACCTTCAACATCTTAGACCTCATTTTAGACCTTTTGCTAAATGATGGGTGCCAAGCAAATTCTTCCCGAATGGAAAGCTGCAAGAACATATCGTTCCATAGATGGTTGGCTTGGACGTCATATTTTGGAAATCACACTTTCTACATGCATCAAGGTAGCTATGAGACACTATCGGCCTCCACCTTCAGAAATGCAAACCGCCTTTAGCTCTTATGGTCCACACTCACAAGATGGAGTTCAAATCTTGAGAGATGGCTAACCTCTCTTGCTTCTCATTTTCCATACTTTCCACTACAATCTATTGTTTACAGCTGCCCTTCGTCTTGTTACGAAATACATTTGTATGTTATTATAAATATGCTTAGATGTTATTAAAACGTATGTGACCTTCAGAGCTAGAATAGTTTTGATTACTTCTTTTTATTTTGTTACTATATTTGATGTGCTACTCTTCAACTCTTTATCTGCTCTAATAAAAAAAAAATCTGAATTAAACAGAGCTTTGAGGTGAGTGTGGGAGCCATATAGGAGGTTGTAGATTGGCTTCATCAGGTTTGTAATGCGTGGCATGGGCACTGCATGGGTGATGTTGCTCCAGTAGCGCACTGTTTCTCTTCCCCTGCCTCCCTGCCCTGTCCCTCTCCTCATAGGAGGCCTTCACTTGTGGTTCAGATGACTCTAGAGGGAGAGCGCATTAAACAGCAGTTATAGACCAGGGCAGTGGGATGCAATGCTACAGTTAAGTCTAAGCCTATAATTTCCAGCTAAATAGTTTACTACGTTTTTGCTTGGCTTCTCTATATTTTAAATTCGTTTTTAAATGCAAGCACAAAATCCCCTCGTCCCCGCACTGGAGTATCTAATGGCAATAAAATTGATTTTTTTGTGTAGTACTGCATACTGCACTTCTTCCATGTCTAATTGCTAGAAATGCCAAGATATTGGGGCATGTTTACAAGAGCATTGTGCCACAGGAGCGTCCCTTTTTACGATGCTCCTCTGGCACAATGCCCTGTTCCATATTTAAAATGTGGCGTAAGCCTCTTTGTGTGGCTTAATGTTCCATTGTACATACCGTACCCTGTCATACAGTTTTCTGCATCAAAGGGGCATGCAATGGGTGGTGCTACGAGTGTTCCACCGCAACACCCAATGCTTTTTGACGCTACTCCAGATTTAAAAGGATCTGTAAATCTGAGGCAGCGCCAAAAACTAACGCAATTGAAAAGAAGGCACTATAGTAGTGCAACAAGGAGGAATACTTTTATTTCTCTTTCTATGTGTGATTCATTGTGCAGTACACATAGAAGGAGCAAATCACCTTTAATGATTGTTTATGTGCAGGAAGGTGTCCCTTCTGTGCAGGAAGGACACACATAAACAATCATCCCTGCAACGCAGGCCCCGCTGCACCATGGCGCAAGGGTGTCTGCATTGGTGCAAGGCAGCTTTTTTAGCGCCGGTGCAACGGAAAACATAGTACGGTGCATCCCTGCATTGTTTAAATGACACAGAGTGCTGCTGCTAAAGTTCTTGCAGCACCCCACTGCATCATTTCCCGTGTAAATATGCCCCATTGTGTTTTATCTTTAAAGACTAGTGACAAGATTTCAAAGTGAAAATAGTCGGTTGTATTTACAAGCCCTCTGTGCCACCGTAATATCACTTTTTCTGACGTTAGGGTGGTGCACGGGCATTAGCCATATCTACAAGGCTATGTAAAGCCACCCTGCACGGCTTTTCATGGCCAACGGAGTAAAGCAAAACAACACAGGTCGCTGCTTTGATTTACTCTCTGCCAAACCGGTGTTCCATGAGTGTTGCAGTGGGTATTCCCACGCATCACTCGTGGACTTTAACGTTGCCACAGATTTACAATATCTCATAAACCTGGGACAGCGCCAAAACCTTGTGCCTCCCTAGAACAGACATAACGAGGAGAAATTTTAACCTTACTCCTCATTTTTTCCTCATTCCACGTGTGCTGCATTCTGCAGCACACGTGGAATGAGGAAAACACATCCAATTATTGTTTTTGTGCAAGAATGTGTCCCTTCCTGCACAAAAACAAGCCTGCCAACAACACAGACACCATTGCACCATGGTGCAAGGGGTGCCTGCGTTAGCACACGCATGAAAATTGTGCACTCACTCTGGCTGAAAGGACAGGAATGCACCATATCTTGTAAACACGGTGCATTCCGGCCCTTTCGAAGTGGCGCAGGACTGCGCAGCAAAATGATTTGCGGCACTGCCCTACACCAATTCCTTGTAAATATGCCCCACTATTTGCAAACAGAATACGGACGGCGGCAGATAACCATACTTGTGGGAAAAAGTGGAGAACACTCTGCTGAGGCACTCTATGTACCTGCTGCTCTGCCTTTTCCCACAGTGCTTTGCAGCGGGCACAAGGCACCAAACTGGACCGTCCTGTCCCAGGCGTGGTTCAAGTAGAATTCTAGCAGGAGATAAAATCGGAGCAATCAGGGCCGGATTTTGGCAGAGGCGAGCTGGGCCCAGGCCAGTTTTCAGAGAGTGTAAGAAGCTGTCTGCATTAACGTTATGCAGACAGCAGAGCCCCCTGTCACCTGGCTCCAGTGCTGGACACGATGTTTTTAGCCTCCCTTCAGCCTGATTTCTTGCCCTCCCATCTCCTCTCACCCCTTGCTGCCACATACTATGAACCCCCCTCCAGCAAACACCTTGGCACCAGCGTCCTATGCTAATCTGTGCATAATTCAGGTGATTGGGGGTGGTGCGGAGATGTGTTCAGAGGCCAGTCACTACTGCTCTGAGGTAGTCAGCTAGGGACTGACCCCTGAACACAGAAGGGGCTGCCCGCTGCCTCAGTTTATTCATCAGCCGCGAGGGCGCCACATTTATTTCCCTGCCCAGGGCGCTACCCTGACAAAGGCCGACTCTAGGAGCAATTAACCTGCAGTTTGTCCCTGGGCAAACCAGTCTCCCCTGCTCCGATTGCGATCAGTCGCCGTGTTTACAGGAAATGTAAATGTGTTCAGAACAATCACCCGGGACTTTACCAACAGCCCTTTCATGAGGCGCAGGCAGGCGTCCGCTAAGCAGCAAAGCGCCCAACTCGCAGGCCCGTAATATTCGTTAGTTTACGATGATACGATGGCTCATTAGAGTCATTTCATGGGTGGGGAACGGTGGGGCAAGCAGCTCACTTCCTTCCGAAGCACACTGCGCCAAAATACTTTAGCCCGGTCCCCTTAAAAGTTATGGAATTTTGGTGCTGGCAACCCAAACCACAGGGTTGCCGGATAACCTCATGCGGGCAAGCCGCCATGTTTCCAGTCCCGAGTTTTTATTTAACCCATTATGTTGCAATCTCTGAATTGTTGACGTCGTTTACATCAATCGCACGAACGCACCTGATCAACATGTTTATTTAAAAGAACAGTTCCCGGGCGGGGAATATTGTGTTCTGCCAGCAACCATATAAAAGCATATCTGCCCTGTTTGCAGAGGTATTTTTAAAGTTCTATGATAGGAGGCATTTGATTCATTTAGTCATAGGTGCCAACGTAAACAGACATGCATGCCATATTTTCTAAATAACTATCTAGTATGCAAATGAGTTCTATCTAGATATCCTTTATGGAGGGCTACCAACTCACACAGTGACGTCACATTTTATAACTTATCACGTGATCACTTGGCAAACCAATGAAGAGCCGCTCTTGCACAGTTAGCCGTATGTCTTGCACAGTATAGGTTTCCAGCTCTGCTGTGAATCCTCTTCATAGCTGGGCTCCTAAAAAAAAGCTCCCAGGACATGGGAGGGGGCTCCAGTTGATGTCACTCTTGCTATGGTGAGGGTCGCGGATCAGTGCAGGGGTGCCAAAGCCCCACTTTCAATTGTCTGCTACCCCTCTAGAGCCCCACCCGCTTCTGTCTGCACGATCAGAGGGTGACACGTATTCTAAGGTTGGCAGGTGTGTGCATGGGTTGTGGATATCCTGAAAAGGTGGTATGGATCAGGGCATCTTTATTATACATAGCTGCCCCTGAGTTAGGATGATGTGCATTATGGGTGGTATGCAACTGCAACCGTACAATCAGGACTTTGATAACATTGCAAATCAGCAAACACAAATTGCAGATGTAGTATCAGGAAGAGATTTGTTTTTTTTCTACTGAGTCAGGCTAACGCGCTACTTAGCGAAGATTTTACAGTTAAGAACCCATGCTTTAAATAGTGTCTGTGATGACATACATGGAGGGAGGTGGTCACTGACAATGGAGAGCATTCTAAACAGTGGCGTCTCCTCCGCTAAGGCGGAGGAGTGTCACCTCACTGCTCTTTGAGCAGTGCAAAAAATTAAAATAAGATGACAATATCAAGACGTTATTAGCAGTTTATTATTCTGCGTGCGGGGCTGAGCTGGTCAGAGCAGGGGAAGGATTGGTTAGCACTCTCAAAGTGTGCATGACGGTTTGGTCGGCCCTATTGGGTCGGACAAACCATCATGCGCACTTATCCCGATCTCCACCTGGCTGTGTTGCACAGCTGGGTGGAGAACCTGCCTGGGCTCCAAGGCACTGCCTAAGCGGCCAAACAGGCTGCTCAGACCAATGACGATGCTGCTGATGCAGCATTGTGATTGGCTGGAGAGAGCCTGGGAGCTTGGGTGCTTCTGGTGCTGCCAGTGAAGTCGGAGGAGAGGCAGCAGCCCCCCACCACACCTCCCTCGTTCCAAGGCAGCCCCCACTAATTTTAAATAGCTAAAAAGATATTTAATAAAACTGCACCACTGGACAAAAGTATCACAGGTGACTTTGGGTTAAATAGCTTCAAAGAAGAATAACTTTCCTTTTAATGACAGTATACATGGTCTTAGGTAAGATGAACAATGCTCACTCTGTTACTGAAAAGTTTTATATTTTCTAGATCATGCTATGATTTCTTTTGCAGTTCTGGATGCTATAGCATCTACGAATGTTAGCACGGCACCATGTTTCCAGTCCTATTTTTTTTAACTACATATCATTATCAGGTATGTTAGTTCTTTTGGCTCATTGGAAGAATGGCTTGACTTTTTTAAAGTAAAGTTCAAACCTGTCCTTGTGGTGGCCTGCTGAATTGGAGTTATCGGAATACCTGAGCCACGAGGTCTCATGTTTGAGCTATATATCTCATGTAAACTACCTTCATCAAACTATAAGAACCAGATTTCGACTATCCTTTAGGAGTGCTGAAAGCTGTTACAAGATCTCCTTTAATAGGACAATGAGTTCCAGAAGGTGGACTTAGCTGCCGATAACCTAGACCACCATTTGAGTAGAGAATAGATGCCATCTGTTTCAAGTGTGCCCAAAGTAGGCAGAGGGACAAACATTTGACAGGTTTCCAGAAAAACTCTGTGTATGTAATTGAATTCCATTTAGATCAATTGTTTCTATGTTTATCTTATGGATAGATAGCTTAAAAAAACGTAAATATGGAGCTAAGAGCAGTAGATCTATACTTAGCTATATTCACTTGCCTTCTCAATGTTTAGCATTCAATATTTTTGGCCCATTATATTTTTGTACTCGATATTGCATCATACAGCCATCTGCATGCAGATACAGTTTGCCCAGTTTTGTTGTTTGTTCAATAAAGACAGGCATAAGATGCATATGCTGTAGCAGGAGCTTATATCACAGGTTATCTTTAAATCAATCGCTCTCACTTATCTGGCAATTTTTACAAACATTTCATAGTTAGAGAGGAAGATTTAGTTAGATGAGCTTGATAGATATCTCTACTGCCAGAATCAATAGTGTTAAGTGAACCCCTTGTTTATGCGAGTCAGAATAGGCAGCCTGAGCTTATTTTGTGAAGGCAGCTTGACCTTCAACACATTACTTCTAGATACTCACAAGTTCCTTACTCTTTGCCATTCAGAAAGCAGCTGAACCACATCTGTTTTATTTGCGTCTGCTGTCCTATCAGCATATACTTTTTATTCTTGATTCTACCTGACCCTTGGTGGCCTGTAGCTTTGCACAAATGCAGTGGATGTGGAAATGCTTTTTGGAGAAGAGGCTTGGGTACCGAGGGCATGCACATATAAATGGCTAACAAGATAAAGAGTACGTCACGTAACTCCAACAGGGTTCAACTTCATGAGCAAACTTTATAACAACCACTGTGAAAGTGAATTCCATGTACATTCACTCTATGGCAGCAACCTAAAAATATGGATTGCATCTGTCTCTCTTGGTGTATGTTGTACACTCCAGGTCAAGTTACTTATCAACTTTAACAGTTGCTTTCAACATGTCTCACCCACAAATCTTCAAAAACATTTTGGATTAACATGCCCTATGAAAAGATACTATAAGGATGCAATTAGTTAAGAAGGTATCCCACACAACTCATGCCCCTGATACAAAGATCGGTGTGGAATCAGCAAAGTACAGTCTCAAACTATTCCTTCTTCAGTCATCAATAAAAGAAAATATGGAATTTACAAATTTTGAGTCAAACTGCCTTACTCTTGCACCTTGAGCTTTTCCAAAAATGTTTTATGATAATGAGAAATTAGATATGTGGTGCTGCTGCGGCTAGGTCGAAGGTTTCATGTTGGAGGTATGTTATGAATTTATTTTGTGATGTTTGATGTGGGTGTGTCTAAGCCATGATAGATTGAGCAGCATATGTCTGCGTATCCCAATTGCCTTCCACATTTATTCATAATGTTTCTTAAGTCCATCCCTGAAACCTAGAAACAGGTAGCTTAACTTTTTTCATGGTCTGTTGTTTTGGGTAAGCACATGTTAGGACGATACCTAGGCTAGGGAATGCAGCACTGAATCACACTAGATGGAAACATACTCTAAAAGACAGTAAGTAAATTAGGGCAAGTGTGACCATCATTTCCTCTATAGATGATATAGAACCTGGTCTCAAGTTTTGATGTCCAAGCCCAAGACATTTTATTGTTGATTATAAGTAGTTGGCCAATGCCTACCTTAAACTTGGATCCCCTATACCAAGAACTGTGCTGTTGACTTGACACTCTAACTGTAAATCAACAGCTGATTTACCCCTCTGAGCATCTCTTAGTCAATTGGGGAAAATGCCTAGTCTTTCAGTGTGCCCTGAAATGTGGCGCTTGACCCTGTTAACCTCCACATTTTTATAAATATATCTAAGTTGACAAATCTCCAAGCTGCATTCCACGCTGGTTACTTGTTTGAATTGGAAAATCTACTTTAACTAACCACAGTTTACAAAAACAAAATGTGAAGGAAACAGAATGTTCCAGGTGGGTTTGTCTGAAATATGCCAGTTTTGATTTCATTCCCACATGGATCGCTATAACCATTATAGCAGTATCTTTTTCAGAGACCACAGAAAGTCACTGCCCAGCAGAGTCCACATTACTAGTGCTTTTCTGCTTTGAATAATAGACTGGAAGGATTTTTAAGCTAGGAGCACTTCTCTTTTAAATGTGAACCAAAGGTATACATCTAAAGATGTTTTAAGTGGTCACATTTTTTATGTAAGCGCAAGACTAATTTCCTGTCAAGAAACTAGTATTTTGCGAAACTCTAAAATAGGGACCTAACGCACTGTACTGTATACACATTCCTCTATGTTTGTACAGCTAATCATTAAGGTTAAGTTTGTAAATTCTAAAATGTGTAAATATTGCTAAGTCCCTTATGGCAGATACTGCTGTAATTTTGGTACAGCATCTCAACTTCAATGCATCTATGGTCGAACTCCTAAATGATAGACTTGCATTTTAAAAAAGCATCTGAATTCTAGTTTCCAGATATAATTTCAGCGCAGCTATTCTGAATCATCAAAATCAACTCCCGATCGTCTGAATGTTGGCCAAGCATTTAATCTATAGATAACAAATTCTCACTGATGATCCACAAGAGCTAAATCCAATGTGTCACTCAGGAGTTCACAACATGCATATCAATGCAATGGGTCTGAATGAGAGAGGGATCAATGCACTGGTTGTTCTGAAGATGTAAAGTGGTGTCCACAAGGACTGCTAGTGACTACTTATGCTCTCAAACTTTGATGTGTGGTTAAGTAGCAAAACTAAAGTACACCTACATGTTGGCTTTAACTGAGCACTGGAAGTGAGTGCATTAAGCGTGGCTGAATCTTATTAGGGAAGGCTCTTTATTTTTTATCTGACTTACACATTTCATATTTTGAATAAACATCTTAACTCCAGAATGTATACATCTTAGTTGATAATCTAAAATCTGCATCATCTACCTGTTTGTTACACTTCTAAATACCCCAAATTCACTCTTTGGTTGCACTTCTAACTTCTGAAAATGTAATTTTTTAGTTAAAATATCTCACATCCCGAGAGTATAAGTTGAAGAAAACAGTTATGCCTTTAGACTGAGTTTCTACACAATGCTATCACCATCTCATCTCCAAAACATCAGTGTTTTCATTAGCTCTTAAGCCATGTTAAGGGACTATTATGTAAAATTGATAAAAAAGACACATGTAACAATTTAAAAGCTAGACACATATCATGCCAAGTAAATTTTCGATTATCTTTGCCTATGAATTTTAATATTGTGTTTCTACTATAGCAAGCAAGCTCATTCTTTTCCACACCATGGTGGCGTATCTGTGAGACTACTACCAGCATAGACCCAATTTATCCAAAAAGCTGAACAGGAATGGATTACATGTTTGTTTCAGCAGCCTGCCCACAGGAGAGTCATCCGATTGATCTAGAAGGTCAACTGAAGAAGAAACATTCTTCTGATCTGTTGGCTTCACTGTAGGAATATTGCTCTAAAGGGCATTTCAGGGAACTCACGGTATGACGGACACTCTCTTGTAAAAGAAAGTTACCTGCAGAAAATGGTATCATCTATAATGAGCTTCACTAACATTTGGCCATTCTTATGCGTTGGGTTCCACATCTGAAAGGCATCTCTAGCATGCTTTGCCCTATATTTGGTCATTACTTGAATTGTGTTGGTTTTCTGCTAGTAGTAGGTAAAGGAAAAAAATGGCTGCAGATATGCAGGCAGGCAGTGGTGACCCAGCTGTCAACGTCATTGGCAAGAAACGTATATCTAATACAGTGTGCTAGACATACTAAAGAGTGGTTAGCAAGGATTTTCATGGACCTGTCATGTCTGTTAAATCGTAGATGGTTATGACGTTTGAGATTGTAAGACATGCAAAAGGCCCTGTACCAGTTTAATTTTTAAAATCCATTTTGTCATGTCTCTAAAATGGTAGGACCTCAAGGAAATAGGAGATTTTATTCAATTCAACAATCCATACTTTTCTTTATCATACTCTGATCTAGATTACAATAAATAAGGGGCATAGACCCCTCACCAACACTATGTGGCATGCTTCATCATAATAGTCACTTCTAGCCTCCAGCGGTTTTCTGCTAGTGGACTCACCTTAAACTCTCTATATGTGAACTGCATTTGTGTAAGCATCCTAGTTCTAAATCAAAGGTAGTGCTACGTCGTACAGATGTACCAATTCAATCACCTCTTGGAGGGACTCAAAAATTAAAATTGTTTAATGATGGATATCATTTTTTATTAGTTATTTGTCTTATGCAAGATTAAAACCTGGCGATAGAGGTTCTTCCTAGGGACCAGATTCATCGCTGAATAAGGGTCAATATTTTTCTACCTCTAAGAATCACTCTAGTTGGACGGGGTGTATTTGTCAGGACCATTTAGCAACCTATTTGCAATTACCATCTGTGTTTGTAGAAATTAATATATTAGAAAATATTATGTGAAGGTAGTACAGGACTAGCGTGTCCCAGAATAATTCTACAATCCTGAACAAGTTATTTTATATTAGGGCTGGCTGCTGGTGGGATTTAAAACGGGAAGATAAGGTCAAGTGATTATCCTCTTGTGTTTGTAGACCATTTGATTCCATGGGGCCTTGACTTCCTCAATCCTATGTTAGATGAGAGCATGACCAAGAAATGAAAGCCAATCTTTGAACTCTAGAATATTTCCAGTTTTCCTATGGTCCACAGTCCTTTATGAGCACCTAATTAAAATACGTAAACACAAAAGGTGCCCTGTAAGAGGAAAATGTTTTAAACCATTTAAGCATTTAGAGGATTTGTTGCTAGCACACATACAATCCCACTAACAAATGTAATTAATAAAAGAGAACAAAACATTATTTACGTATTCCCGCAAAAGTGAGGTAAGGCATGATTCTTTTTAGAATCAGAACACTATTTAATTGTTTATCAAACCCCATATAGTTATCTTAGAGGGTCAAAATGGCAGCAAAGACCCTCTATCTAACATTGATCACAAAAATAACATAATTTACAGAGAGTGATTTGAGACAGATAGATAAAATTACTTCTCACTCAGCTCATTTTTGGAACATGTCAATAGTGAGGGACCTTCTCCTACCGAAAACAACTACATCAATCTTCTGAGCTTATTCTTGTCTAGTGCAAGGATGGAGGAATGACAGAGCATGCCCATCAAAATAGAACTGCACGGACAACTTCACAGACATTTGTAGGGGTCTTATTGTTTTGGCTCAGACTCACATAAGTAGCAATACGTTATCTTTGAATTTCTTCTTTGCTTTGCAGTGCTATCAATACATTTATAGAAAAACCTTTTTGGGGAACTCATATTTACATTTTTGACAGTTGACATTTGACGGTAAACTAATCTTGCCCACAAAATGTCCCAATCTACATTTACCCACATTACGTTGCCTGTATTAGACTTCCATTATTGCTCATACATAGTACTTCTATGCTTCCCTTCCCACTAAAAAGCGCGGCTCATATCTAGTTTGATTCTCTTTCAGACAAATCCTGATATCTACTCTGTGGAGATCAATGGGACGAAGGACATAGAACAACCGGACAAGGGGCCAGACAAGGAAAAATACAAAGATCTTAAGAAAATCTTTAAGAAGAAGAAAGGCAAGGGTGTGGATGATCTGAAGCAGGAACTTGAATTGGTGAGTTGTGGCTATCTAGGTCAACTAGCTGACTTCGTAGTGCTGTCCCTCATACCTTCAAGTTCCCACTATGTTTTTTAGTAGCCCAATGCATAAGTATTGGCGTCCTCAATAAAACAGCCACAAAGCAGCCCACTACACTGATTGCCATCAGATTATAGTGCACACAAATTATCCTAAAAACATGATTTTGTACAGACCATTTGAGGCGTGATGTAGGCTTATAGCTGTGCCATTCACATATGAAAATCCTAAAGTCACTGATTGACATGCTAAAGCAGAACACCGAACCAGGTAAGACAATGCATATTTGTTTTAAATTTAGTTTACATGGGTATTAGAGGGTTATTGGTGAGAAGGAAAGTGATATAAGAATTTTACACGAAGACGAGAAAACCCAGTCACCGTGTTTAACATGATAAACTTGGCAAAATACTCAGTACAACATAGAGATTGGTTCGACCATCAGCCTTAGCGGGGCAGCCAAAGGAAACACATCAGATAGTTTGCAGAAATTGTTTCAAGTTCTTCATGTTTGGGACAAACAAATGGCTACAATGTTTGCAGAATAAGATTTCAACAATTTTGTGAAGTTCTTAAAGAAACTGTTCAGGTCTTAACCAACTTCTAAAAGCTTCTATAGTTTAAAAATAGTGTGAAAATATCTATACACCTTCTTTTTGCAGGGGAATTCGCTTACAACGTTAAAAAGTTACACTGCAAACCTGTAACTTTGCTTGCTCCTAACCCTAATGATGCCAATCTCACCTGTTTGACTCAAAAGGTCTATTTTCTTTCTGCAGTCAAATAATATAATACAAAAGACATTTCCCTTTCAAAGGCTTCCAAACCATATATTCTTTTAATCCCAAAGTTGAAAAGATTGATGGGTTACAGATCTGTATGCATTTGGTGCGCTCTTCCCTTACGATATGTGCTATTGGCTGGCTGTCTTGTGCTTGTCCTTGGTACTAACCAGATCGAGTTGATATGATATTTCCCCTACTCTTCCTCCAGGGACGGATCCAACCATTGCCACTTTTATGGTAGGCACTTCGGATATTCTATGTCATCTTTACCCTGGGTTGTTCTTCCCCGAGATTGGATCTCCCCTTCCCCCACCACATGCCGCATCCATTAGCCCTGTCCATTGCTTAGGTGTTTCTGTAACAATATCCTCCTACTTCGGTCGGCCCTAGTACCCCAACAGCATTAAGGATTCACAGGAGCAGTTTAGACCCACCACTGATAGTCATATTTACAGCGCTCACAACATTGTTTTCTTCCCACTCACATTCACTCCATTCACCCCAGTTCTACTGCTCGTACCTTCCCTCCAGACAAGTTTGCTCCCCCGTGCCCACGACTGGAACCCTTCACCTCCGCCAGCCGGCTGGCCTAATTACGCCCACCCGCCCACCCATCACCCACCGCTGCTACCTACACCTCACTGCTCCTGAGGTTCTAGAAGCCGTTCACCTCAGCCCCGCCTCTCCATCCTCTGACTGGCTCCACTCTGCCTCATTTTCCTTTTGTTTGAATCTGTTTATTGCAGTGTTCTTATACTGTGTTGTTGTTGTACATCTTACACACTTCCATACATTGCACTAGTAGTAAGTATGACATATAAGGACGCCACAGTACAATAGGGAAGTATTGCCAACTACACAGTTGTGACTTAGCAATGAGTTGCACCTGACCGCATGTGTGGGGTTAGAGACTCAGCCGAGTCTCATATCAGAAAATGCAAACTAACCATATGTACCTGCGCAAGCAAAGGGACTCCGTCATAGTAAACCCTGTGAGAAACTACAAGACCGGCAGATCACTGGTGGAGTCATATCGTACTGCAAAAACAGAGCCATACATTTGAATAAATATGTAGTGTGAAATCCAAACAAAACATTACATTGATTTCCACAACTTAACAGTACAGCTCCACTCCCCCCGGTCCCCAACCCCACAAGTGGTACGTAACACAGCCACCACTATGGTACCCAACAAAGCAAGTTGGGAGTGTACATGAGGAGTGCCATTGTAAATACTATGAGCAACGTCAGTGTCCAGCCGTCGTATGCTCAACTGTTTCTTCTTCTGTTGTCCCCGGGCTACTGCCGAACACGAAAGAGTGATTAGACTGCAAATAGTATCCCAATAAGTAGAAATAGGGAATTTACATAATCCCAGCATGTCCTCCCTGTACAGGGCCACACTCTCGGCTTGTGCCCAGTTGATCATTGCGTGCTCTCAAGGTATGACCTGTGGGAGCTCAGGGGCTTTCCATCTGCATGTGCTGAGAATGCTGGGTCACTATAATGCCCTGATCCAGAAAGCAGGAGGTGACCCTGTTTCTCTTCCTCCTACGAAACAGTCCCAGGTGACATACCTTCCACCTATGTAGATCAGTACAGGTGGATAATCTGGTAGTGATAGTGACCCAGTATGTATGAAAGTGGGGGCAAGATCCAAGCATGTGCAGCAAGTCAGCAACTACCTGCAAACAACGTAGGCCAGCAGCATCAGCAGTATGATAAAACTATGGATGTTGGCAGGTGTGACATAGGCTCTATGTAGAATGTAGTGCTGAATGAGCTTGAATCGGGTGTTTCTTGGTACGTGTTTTGGGCTCTCCAGTACAGCGGCCCATTCCTTCTCAATGCAGAAGCGTGTTAAATCCGTCTCTCACCGGTGACGCAATGGGAGTAGTTTAGGAGCCGTGTGGGAGCAGAGGAAATTAGCAAACCAGCGTACGAGGTGTCTGTCCCCACCCATCAACTGAAGGTATTGTACTGTGTGATGCATGGGCAGTTAGATGGTCATGCCCCCCAGTGATACCCGATCGTGGCAAGCAGTGCGTTTTGGAGCAAGAACTATCCTGAAAGCAGGCCATCCTCCCCCATCAGTACATTGAATGTCGCCAGTGTGCTATCTCTCTTTAAGTTCCCCAAGGTATGTATTCCCAACGCATGCCAGATTGTCAATTCAGCTACAGATGTGGGCCCTCCAGGCCTTGGTGTGCCCAGTAGTGCCAACCCGGGTGCATAGGGGATCGTATGTTTGGTGAGATGAGGATATCTGTGAAAGCAGTGAGAAGCAGCCCCCATTAACAGTGAATCGGGTATCTTAGCTCTTGTGCAAGGGTTAAGTAAGTTTAATAAATCAGTCAAATCTTAACTGGGGGAAATCGTTGCTGGGACTGACATATAGACCTGCCAGCCACCTTGCAATCCATTGAATTTGGGCGGCAAGGTCATACTGCTCAAAATGTGGGGCAGCTTGTCTGTGGGTGAGTAACGTTTTACCAGGGCCACGCTGCATCTCAAATTGTTCCAAAGGAAATCATGAAACTGTTGCTCCAATGCCCGGAAAAACACACAAGGGATGTGGATAGGGAGGTTCGTAAAGAAGTGCAACAGGTAGGACAGCACCACCATCTTCAGCAATGCCACTCTACCTGTTACCGCCAGGGCCAGCGTACGCTGGAAGGCCATCGGGGCATGCAAGGATGTCACCGCCCTCATGACATTGCCCTCAAAGCCATCAATCAGAGAGTGGTAATTCATCACCCCCCAAATATCTCAATTTGTGTTGTTGCCACTCCAGCCGTGTCCCACCATGGTAAACACAAGGGTCAGGCATATCTGAGTGAAAATGAAATATTTGAGATTTCACCCAATTGACCCTCAAACCAGGAGTGGTGGCAAACTGTCTTGGTTGAAGCAACCGTTCCATGAATATTGTGAGTGTCTCGAATGTATAGCAACATGTCATCCACAAATAACAATATTACTTGTACCCCGTCCCCCAGGGGGATGCCCCACTTCGCCCCCTAGTAGCGGAGCACCTGTACCAGCAGTTCAATTGCCAATGAAAACAGCAGGGGTGACAGCCGGCAGCCCTTATCTCATCCCTCTATGTATGGTAATGACATCTGTTATAAGAGACCCATCTTGACCCTTATTAGAGGGTTAGTATATAACAATTTTATGTTGACCAATGCCATATTGGACTAATACGGCAAAAAGAGACACCCATTCAAAAGAGTCAAAAGCCTTTTCCATGTCTAAGACCAGACACCCTTAAAGAGGGCACACGTGTCACACATAAGTCATGGCTTGGAAGAAATAGTGCCAATTCAGGGAGGTATTGTGAGCTGGGACAAACCCGTTTTGATCAGGGTGAACTAAAGATGGGACCAAAGCAGCCAAAAGATTGGTGAGTATTTTTGCCCAGTATCTTATAATTGGTATTGAGCTGTGCAGTTGGCCTATAGGAACCCACAAGTAGTGGGTCCTTATTGGGTTTTGGTAAAGAGACTGTCACTTGAGAGTGTTGCATATAGAGGAAGGATCCTGTGTCGGAGCATAACGCTACTATGGGTTGCTGTAGCTGGTCCTGTCTGATAAGCAAGGCCAAGAGCCAGCCGGCTCTATCCACCGTGGCATGTGTATGAGCAGAGTATGCAGCATAATAAAGGCCCTGCCATCTGTCAGGCGGTGTGCCATGGTTGCTCCATGCTTTTCACATCTCTCTGGTGGCACTAGGGTCTACAGCAGCCCATGTCTCTAAGTCTATAAGGGTACGTTCCAACTTGGTTATGTCTGTGATTATGGACTGCTCAATGTTGCCCTGAACTACTGACAGTAACCTTGTATCGTCACCTTGACTGCATTCCATTCGATTAAATTAGAAGAGGTGGTGCCAGCCTTGCGGTCAAAGTAGTCCTCAACTGCCAATTCCACAGAGGCATAAAATGGGGTATCCTCCAACTAGGCAGACTGGAGCCGTCAGGCAGCTCCGCCTCCCAACGCAGCTGCATGGTCTGGTGATTGTGATCGGAATGGGTTTGGCCCATATATTCCACTTTTTCAATGGAGGGAAGTAGGGATGTTGACCGAATTAGCCTGTAAATGCAAAGATGTAAAGGATGTGGTGCTGAATAGAAAGAATACAACCTAGTATCTGGGTTCCGAAACTCCCACAGGTTAACCATTCGCGACTGGAGGAGACAATCTGTGAGCTTCTGTGCATTGAACGGTACAACCGTGTGGGTTAGAGGGAGGAAGGAGCGGTCAAGGGCAGTATCTAAGACACTGTTAATGCCCCACAATAAGCCACGGAATGTCGCTCCATCTCAAGAGTGTATGTGAAAGTGTATGAAGGAAGGTGGCTTGTTCCGAGTTCGGGGCATATATATAGGACATAAAAGCACTGGACAGGGGTCTAGACGGCCCGTTATTATAACAAATCTACCCTCTAGGTACAGAAACTTGTCATCAACCACCAACAGTCCCCACCCTAATCCATATGAATACCTCCCGGGCATAAGTGGAATAGTTGGTAGGGAATACTTGCCCACGCCTGAGCTGTCATAGGTTGGTGCTCTCCACATGTATAAAATGAGTGTCTTGTAATAAGGAAATGTATGTGGAGTGGTGTTTCAGGTAAGCATAGACCGAGTATCAGCGCAAAGGCATATGCATACCCTTCACATTTCATGTAAGTATATTAAAGGGAACCATTTATGTGGGTAAATTACACCCATGCTGTGGTGGCACATAGGGGCTGCAATATGCATAGTGCAGAAGGGGAGACAGGTGGTGCAGCCAGTAGGAGTCGTGGGTCATAATAAAATATGTGAGTAGCCAGAACATAAAAGTTTAAATACTAAAGGGCAGAGGGACAACTGTTTTCACCCAAACTGTGACATAACCAAACTCAGCAGAAGTTAACCAGTCGTGTAACTGATGGGGAAGAAAGCTAGACAGTTAGAATGGGGACACGCCATTCAGAGAAGGAATTACAGCTAGGAGCCCATGACCAGGGCTACCCAAGTATTAGCTTACCATCCACACATGAATAAGGACACAAAGGGTTTCCCGGGCATGCCTGACCACATCCCCCGCCATGTGTCTCTTCAGCCATGCTACAACAAAACAAGGGGGTACCAGGACCCTCCCGCACTCTGCACCCCCAGTGAAAGAAAGAGAGGAGCAAATAGGTTACACAGTGCAGAACAACCAGCAAAAGAAAAGCAGAGGGTCAGTGCAGCTATACCTAGCAGTCGAGGACAAAGCGGAGGTATTAGACAGTCACAGCTAGGTACTGTAAGAGTCAAACAATGTCCTCTGACATCTGTGGTGTGAATACCGAGAGCACCTCTAAATCTGCTCTAGAGGGCCAAGTATTTGAGGAACCTCTTCACTTATAGATGTATCTAAGACATCATCCAGGTCTGAGTCACGATCCACGTTGGCCAACGTCGCTGCAATTTGTAAGGCCTGGCGCATCTCCCGAATGATTTGTTCCAAGTCCAGTGCAGCCATCTGCCAGGCAAGCGGCATGATCGGGGACTACTACTGTTGCAACGCCTCAGACCCCAACACCTCAGGTCGCAGCAGCAGCACGCCGCGTGTGCTCCATCATCGAATGCCCGCCATGTCCAACCATTACCACAAGTCTTTCAAAGAGTTGAAGAAGTGCATCTTCCCCTCTGCCATTACCCACAACCAGGGCAGGAAGAAGAGGGCGTAACCTATGTCAAGGTCTCTCAGCCGGCATGTCACTGCGCTTCAGGACATGGTGAGTGCACTCCACTAAAAAGGACTGAGAAAAAGTATCTGGAGATAGTAGTTTCCTCAACCAGTCCTCCACATACGCCATGGCATCAGTGCCTTTTGTGCCCTCCAGAAGCCCCATGATGCGGACATTGTTGCAATGTGAGCGCCCTTCTACATCCTCCATGCGGCACTCCAGGGACTCCATGTGCTCCACCATTAGGCACATAGAAGAGTCAAGTTCACGAGCCTTGGGACGCAGCTCCTTAAGAGTCAGCGCAGTGGTGTGCACACTGTCCACCAGATTGCGGTGATTCGCATGAAGCAATGTCAGATCCGTCTTTACCACATCTATCTTGTTTTCCAAGGATGTACGCTTTGTCTCCAAAACAGCACCAATTTTATCTACTGCTCCTAGCAACAGTATCCCGCTTGTGGAGAAGAGTCATTGGCAGGTCCAGCATCGCTTTGTATCTTGTCCCCTTCCGTGGAGGGCTTTGAGGGTTTGCTCTGAGTACCTGTACACTGCTGCTCCATCCCGCCTGATTCCAGCAAATTTGCCTAAGGTACTCAACATCCACTGGCTAGGGCCTGCATGCCAGTACCATGGTAGGATAGGCACTTGCCAGTATGAGCAGCCATAAGCCTTCAGGTATGCAGCTGTGGCTGTTGCTCACCAAAGCTGGGCCTTTGTTATAAGTTTTCTGGTGAGGCAGGTGGTGAGGCGTCAATCACAACACCAGTCTGCGTTCTGCATCTGTATCACTGATGCAGCCTGCGAGATACAGAAGGCGAAGAGGACTTGCTTACCTATGCCATTCATCTCCAATGGGCAAGGCAGCATGAGCAGCCCCAGTAGTATAGAGCACATCTGGCCCCATATTCAAGGGTATCAGGCATTTCAATGTGGAGTAACAGTAATTGGCTTAGATGTAGTGGGCAACCAGCTCAGGGGCCCCAGGGAGCAGCACGACCAACCTACGCTGCTATGCAGCAGGCCCCGTGGTTACTTAGTGTCAGTGGCTACAGCGTCCCAGTGGGTGAAGCAGCAATCTGAGGCCTACACGTCTGGCCGCTCCCAGGGAAACACCGTCCTATCGAGCAGGGTCCTGTCACAGCCTCATTTCACCTCCCCCAGCTTAACTCATAGGCAGGAGCGGGCAGCGGCTGCACTCTCATCCACGGGTCTGTCCCCATTACAGGCACTACAGCCGGCTTGGGTGTAAGGCATCAGGGAGTGTCACTTCTCTCCCGGTAGTGCTCCAAGTGGTAGAAACCACTCTCAAGTAAAGGGCCGCTCCTGTGCAGGACAGCTCCCACATCCCGCCAGTAGTGTCAGGGGGAGGGGGCCTCCAACTTCCGCACACACAGAAGCTCCAAAGGTAGCCTCTCTGGCACCCTAGTGTCACTCATCTCTGCTGACCCTGCGGGGGGGTTGGAATGAGCGTCCCCGGTCTGAGGAGCGGGAGACATCCATTACAACACGGTCTTTACACCGCGATACGTTACAGCGTGGCCATTTTAAACCAAGTTGTTACAACAACTTGCGCTGGATGGTGCTATACACTAAGGAATAGTATGATTTACTATTCCAACACCTTCCCTACTGTTACGTAGGCTGGATTTGGAATAGTAAATTATACTATACCTAAATCCAATGCCTCTAGCAAAAGTCATTGTAACGACTTGCGTTG
This sequence comes from Triturus cristatus, assembly GCF_964204655.1. NCBI lineage: Eukaryota > Metazoa > Chordata > Amphibia > Caudata > Salamandridae > Triturus > Triturus cristatus. The sequence goes on along the minus strand of NC_140584.1, from coordinate 70,448,476 downwards.
TAATGACTGCGTTGTAAACGTATCGCGGTGTAACGACCGCATTGTAACATCATACATTCCTGAGGAGCACTTCTCATCATGGCATAACAGGGTACGGATTAGTAGTCCACAGCCAGGCCTTGTTGCTGCATTTTCCGCTATCCAGCCTCGGGCATACCAAGCCCTTATCACACCAGCCACAGACCAGTCCCATGGTCAAATCAGGTGAGCCTCTGGCAAACACCACTCACAGCAATTTTCCGGGTACAGGCACAGTGGAATGTGCAGGGAGCACAGGGGTGCCTGATGAAGAATTAATATTGAGCTCCTCTCCAGATAAGCATAGGATAATTGGCTTTATACGCGTAGCTCACTCAGAGCACGTGTGCCATGTTGGCTGCTCAAGACACATCCTCTACCCCATCACCTGCATTGCCCTGCCGTCTTGTCCACTCATGATTATCACACTCTGTATGAATGCCTTAACCCACTACGTGAAACACAAGAAGATACAGTCCTATCTCACCTCTCAAAGAGTGTATAACGCCCTACTTCAAGAGACACACCTTTCCCAGAAGGAAGCAAAAAAATCATAAATTGGACTGAGTCGGGAAAGTAATTTGCACCTGCAAAGCCCCTACCACTGCCCGTGCGTCCTCCCCCCTGCCCTCTTCCAAACCAATGAGCTCTAGACTTTGTGGAGTGGTCATTCCTATCCACAAAGCCAACTTCTGCATGGTGTTCCAAACATGGACTGGTACAAATGGATGATACACCTTCGCTAAACTCAGAGTTGGCTCCAATATTGTAGAGTGGGCTCAGTCAATGCCCCTCATGGGTCCAGGTTCATTTTCCTGCACCACCATCATAGACCCCTGACTGAGTTAACTCTTCCCATGTGGTGACTGTAGTTGACTGGAAACTGGTGCCCAATGCAGTCCTGGACTGCATGGGCCCTATAGACAGGCCACTGGAATCATGCGATAGTGCAACCATGGCGATTTTGATAGATTTGCCACATAATCCATCATCTGCTGCATAATCTGCAGATTTTGATTTTAAAGAATCTTGTTGGTAGCTCCAACAGTTCAATAGTTACTAAAAACACAGCTGCATGTGTTGCTATGTAGTGCAAGGATCTTTTCAAAGGTTGAATGTTTCTGTTGCTTATTGCTATATTTGGGTGTTAATCTGGTACTAATGATGTGCAATCAATGCCCAGACAGTGCAAAAATAAGAAAATTATGAAGTAATACTGTCACACAATGTGGCGCATTATGCTGCATAATTTGGCTATTCTTGCCACATGATTTACTCAATTCTGCCATATAATTTGGCCCACCCCTGCTGCATAATCCCAGTGACCCTGCCTTTTAGGTCTTTTCTTCTGAACTCTACAGCTCCAAATTTAACAAGGAAGGACAGCGTTAGGAAGCGTTCTTGGACACTGTAACCTTACCATGCCTCATTGAGGATGGGAGGAGCATGAGAGGAGCCTCTTAGGTGGTGAAATCACTAAAGAAGAGGTGGCACAGGCTATCACACATTTTCTATACAATAAAGCACTTGGAGAAGATGGCTTCCCGGGTGAATCTATCACCGGATAAAAGAGGAAGCAATAGATGTGTGGAACGCCTGGAACAACGCGGCCAGAGCCACTCGTACCGGGACACAACAAGCGTAATTGCGCTTGCCCGAACAACACGTGCCTTAACTACACATATGCCTGGTTAAGGCAGATGCCCTCTAGTGCTCACGATGGGTGGGGACAGGGGGAGAAGCATTGGAGCAGAAAGATTCAAAGGTGGACAGGTATGTGGGTCTGGGGGTTGCTTTTGGGGGGTAGTGAGGGGGCAGGTTTTTAGTGCTCGGGAGGGGTTTGAGATTGTTTTAAGGGCTGGGTTTTGGGGAGTTGTTTAGGTATGGGGTGATTTTAGGGCTCAGGGTGGGGAGAGATCAGGGTAGTTTTTATTAAATTGGGGGCAGGGTTTTAGGCTGCAGGGCAGTGGAAGGGGTGGTTTTAGGGACAGCGCAGGGAGCGGAGGTCGGGGTAGTGTATGTAAAGGAGAATGGTCTTAGGCCTCAGGGCAGGGGGAGGGTAAGGGGTAGTTTTCAGGAAGGTTTTGGGCCTCAGGGCGGAGGGGTGGAAGGTAGGGGTATGGTAAGGCAGGGGGAGGGTGGTCAGAGTAGTGGTGCAGTTAACCACGCATATGCCCCTACCATTCATGGCTTTAAAACAAAATTGCATGATAAAGGCATGCGTGGTAAAGAAATGTGTGGTTAAGACGCATTTGTGGTTCGGGCTATATGGGAGAGGCCCGTTTGGCTTAGCCGTGCATCCCTCTATCATACAACCAGTGGATGCACTCCATACTGCATTCCCAGTAAGTGTATCTGACATGGTCTGTCTCCCATACATCTAACAAAGCCGTCATACATGTATAGCCGGAACCAGGCAAAGAGTAAAATGTGGATTTCTATTTTGAACACAGACGTGAAAATTCTAGCCAGCATCCTTGCATCAAGACTCAGACAAGTCATCCCAACCCTTATTTAAAGTGGGCTTTCTTCCTAGCAGATCCTCCTGACATCATCTACGCATCCTGGTACACCTTCTCTGGCTCTCCAATACATCTTCAGAAGCCACTTTGACCCTTTCCCCAATGTAGAAATGGCTTTCAACCACATCGTGTGGGGGTACTTATTCAGGACCCCCCACCAGTTTTGTCTGGGAGACGGTTTCATCTCCAAGGTCCTCTGGCTTTATACTTCACCCACAGCTCAGGTCAATTGTGGCAGTTTCTTAGACTCTTTTCCAGTGTGTAGAGAAATTAGACAGGGATGCCCCCTCTCCCCACTGCTGTTTCTACTAGCCATAGAACCAATTGCAGTGACACTCCCCCAGCCAATCCCCCAGAATAGCAAGAATATCTATTTCCAAGGGCGAAGCCAAAATACTGTTATATGCAGACCTGCTCGTCCTCACAGACACCGTCAGAACACTACAGACTTTAATTTCTTTTATTTTGTCTTTATTTCAAGACAAAAGTGGCCATTGCTAGTTTTCCTATTCAGTTAAAACAAAAAAGACAAATATCTAAGAATCCTCATTAATTGGGGTGTGAAAACATTATCTTGTATAACCTGGATCCCCTTATTGTCAGATTGAAAGCAGATTTTGCAGAAAGGAACCTTCTCAACATGTCTCTTTGGGGAAGGTCACAGGCAGGCAAAATGGTGATAGCCCCTTGCTTTACGTATGTCTTGGGTATGCAGCTGCTCATTATCCGGTTGCCCATATTGCGAGTGAGACAAGGATATTAAATCCTTCATATGGGGCAACATGAGAATTCGATTGTCTTTTTCCAACCTGACTGAAAACAGGAAAAATAGGGGACTGGGAACACCTTTTATAGAGCTTCACTATTAGAACCTACATCTTGCACAACTCTCCTTTCTGGTCCCTGTAGTAGCTGATCCCCTCTTCAGGGCTCGCTTGGTACGTGGTGTCACATACTCTATCGACATGGTGCCTCCTCAACACTCACCCACAACCCTATAGCACAAACTATGGTGTGAATTTGGAATCACGTACACAGACTACTATACAGCCCTGCACGCCTCCACACCCAGGCGCCTCTCTGGAATAATGCTGCCATGCAAGTGGGCAACCGATCACTATACTGGAGAGAATGGGTATCTGCAGAGATCCTCACCCTGGAAGACATGGTCCATGACAGGATGCTGCAATCATTTGATTTCCTGCAAACTGATTTTCCTTTTCCCAACTCCCAATTATGGCACTACCTGCAGCTGCAACACTGTCTAGGTCACGCTTTGGGAGCAAGACCATGGGATCTCTCACCTTCCCCATACTCTATGGGGAGCATACAAAGGATACGTGTCGGTGTTCAACAATCTACTAGTATATCAACTGGACTCAAAGCCCCTCTTATCCCACCTCCACACCTCCTGGCAAGACATCCTTCATGAACAATACACACAGGAGGACTAGAAATGGGTGGTGGTGGAGGAACTGAATAGTAGAACGCGAGGGTCCAAAATTAAATTCTGCCGCTTTAAACTGGGACAGAATTGGTTCTTGACTCCCCAGAAACTCGCAGAAGCAGGCCTCCTACCCTATTTGCAATGCTGGAGGTGTACCCAGTCTTGCTGTGACACACATTCTGTATGACTGCCCTGCTATCTTAGGGTTATGGAATCAAATAGGCAACACACATTCCAGACATATCCCTCTGACTTACCCTCCTTCTCGTCATGTTACATGATACACAAGGCATGCCTGACCTCAGCAATAACGAATGGAGGCTACTGGCAATGGCTATCACCACGGCTGCATTTTTAGCCTATGGCACTATCCCCCCTTACCCACACATGGTGATTGGCTGCCTGAAGTGTTCTAGGCAGCAGGCCACAAATGATTAATCAACTGACTTCAGGATAAGGTGGCCCTTTTTGATGCCATTTGGTCCCCCTCCCTTGACCGCAATGGCAAGATACCCTGATTCATCATATCCCTTCTTTTACACATTGACCTACACAGACTTACCCCCCCATAATTCCCCACAGACCCTTCCCCACGCCCTCCTCTAGAAAGGATCCAACCACTGGCGTATCCCCTTCCCCTTTGGCTGAGACCATCTCCCGAACTTCCTCCTCCTCCCCCTGCCCTTGACCAGACCCTTACCATCCCTCCTCCTCCCCCCCACTAACTGGCACTAGCTTTGACAGCCCCCTGTCGCAGGTGCTATCTTTATACTTCTCATCCTCACACAGGTACACACCCCCGGCCTACTGGCTTCCCTGTTATTTTTACTCATTATGCCCGCCCCAAATGTTTTCCATTTCCGGTTCATGTGTATGATGTGTCTTCTGTTCGGACTGTACAGCCAAAATCGTCAGGTGCTTAGTAGCCTTTATTCTATCTGTCTTGTATAGTTGGACTTGACGAGGTCTATTTTTGTTACTTTTGTTACGTTTCTGATTTGCTTTGCAAGTATTTAAAGTCTTTTCCAATGGATGTTGCTTGCGTCCTGATTGGACTAACCCTGACTTTTTCAGATCACTCAAAGATCCGGATTTCATACAATGTCTATGGCCTGGCCTACTTATAATGTTTCATAATGTTTTGTACCGTTTTATAGTGACTGACGCTGTTACACTGTTGAACGGGTGTCTATTGTTTGATCTGGCACAAGATAGACCTCTTGGGGAGGAAACACATCCTGCACCGGGCGCATTACCTTACTTAAATACTGTACTGTTGGTCTTATCTTCAGAAAATAACACAAACAACCACAATGGTGAATTATTCCCCCTTCCTGTCTCACACAACAGGAAGCAAAATGTTTAAACCCCAGAGTTGGTAAACAAGTGGCGTCGTGGAAGATTGTAGTTCGTCCCCTGGTCTAGGGGACCGAAGCCCATATTTCCAGTTTTGCCGGTTAGCTTTCATTTCAATCAAGTTTTGTGTAGCCCCAGGCTTTCTCCTCCACCTTCCTTGCCTCCAGCCAAACTGAACTTTGCATTCATTAGCGACATCGACACCACTAATTTACCAATACCTTTGAAATGTAAACTAGCTCTTAGAATGAGAAACTTTGACTTTACTCTTTAAGAAACATATTTAGTCCTTCTCTCAGGTGCTTACCTATAACTAGTGCTGCCGGTGCAGTGGTACCAGGGCTCAGGGATGCGAGGGACACACTTCATCCCAATCATACAATTATGCCTTTTTAGGTCGAGCATCAGCACGCATGCGCTGACTGCAAGACCTTTTGTGATCCCTTAACACAACGTTATTCCCGCCTGCTGCTTGCAATAGGTTCCCTCCAGTGCCCCTCTTACATTGTCATCCCAGGCGCGCAACACCCATTGGACTCAAAGGGTTTCAGCCCCCCCCCCCCCCACCCCCGCGTCGTGTGTGGCAGCCCGGGATGAGACAGCCTTCCGGGAACTCACACAGCCGCACCCGAGCACTTCACAGGTCTGTAAAAGACCATTTGCATGTTAATGAGGCCTCGCTGTTGTTTCACCCCTTCTAAGAGCCCCTGCAGCTCCACTCTGCCTATTGCTTAAAGATTCCAAACTCAGCTCCACTCTGCCTATTGCTTAAAGATTTAGCCCACCCCCCCTACATTTTTTCTTAGTCCCCCGAAATTTGGCTCTAGTTGCGCCTCTGGTGCATTCCCAATCATAGTGCCTCGCCAGCCGATAGCTCTCTTCCGTTCAAGACAGGGGGGCACCGCCTGATTACAGTCTCCTTACGGTTTGCTGCTGTATATGTTTTTAATTAATTGCAGCCCTTATCAGCACTTTTCTATCCGGCGTGCGCTGCTTCCTCACACTGCTCCTAACCAGAATGCGAAATTGGACAGGTCTAATCACTAATTCCACCCCCCCAAACACTCCCCCCCCCCCACGGCCCCAGACGCTCGTGCTTGTCAGACTTGACTCCCACTTGTAGTAATTCACATGTGCCTGGCACACTTTCAGAATCGAAACCCATTCCCCGGAGGCGAGCGAAAGCAGGAACGGCATCCACTTTCTCTGAAGACACTGTCTCTGCCTGGCATTAAACTCTGCTCTTGGGAGCGGTTTGTTGTTAGGCTCTGTTTTGTTCTCACTGTTACGATTAGGGCTCAGACTTTTATGGATTTACACGGTTTACACAGCAAGGCTGGAAGGCTACTTGCCTTCGTAGGCACCAAGAAACAGTTTCATACTGCCACCCACATTCTTTGTGTATCCTTTCAATCGCTTTTATATTTCCCTGAACAACGAGCCATTTCTAAAGCACTTGTGCGGCCACAAAGAAACAATGCATTGGGGTAAGAGTAACCCTTGCATTTACAATGCATACAAACAGCATAGAGTTGTTGTGAAGCACATATACAAGCACGTCTCATTTACAGAGAGGCTCCGTGATGTGCTCTAGGCAGCTCTTGTCACCAGCTGAAGCTTGTTGAATGTCAGTCCTTAGACAGCAGAAGGGTTTATAAGAAATCCTGCATTTCTTTCACACAAAGCAAAGTGCCCCCTAATGTTACCCGCCCTATAACCCTAAGTCCATGAAACAAAGCAAAGAGGAGGGAGCTCTTCAATGAAGTGAACATACCCAAAGTGTGCCAGGAGTTATTAATATCAGTTTTATTTATAAAGCGCACTGACACAGGTAGGCTTACTGGAGAAAAACAGCAATGTAAGCATGAGAGAGGAAAGACGAGAGTGTTCGGAGCTCATCCAAAAGTCACATGGTTTGCTGGAGCTTTTATATTCAGTCCCAAATACTCAGGGCACAAGTCCTAAACAAGCATTTGCAATGCAAGAGGTCTTGCATTTACGAGATTTTGAACTATTGGCATTGTAAATGACAATGCAAAACCAAAGGAAATGATGAACACTCCGTCCATCATTTCCTTTGGTTTTGCATTGTAAATAACAATGCAGTTTATTTATGGGTTGATTTTTAAACAATAAACTAAAGGCATAGTCATTTGCAATGCCAATAGCTTAAACGCTCGCACACGCAAGACCTATTGCATTGCAAATACATGTTTTTTTACTACTAAACCATGGGATGGGGAGGGGTTACCGATTGCGTTAGGGCCCATGCAACCTTCATAGCCACTGCCTACTCTTCAAAGAGAAAGAACCCGAAGGCGGCTCTATGCTCGTACTGCGCACAACCAATTCTCAAGTTGCTTTCTCTAGCACCACCCCACCCTGTAGTTCCCAACGCCTCTGCCCTGGGTGAAACTGCTTCACACCCTGTTAATCCCATTTTGGCAATGAGCTGCCAGTGTTTAATTTATAATAAAATAAGTGCCAAGGTCCTCATCAGGAGGCCACTGCAGCTTGCACCACCAATTGCCCCTGCCAGCTCTGCCAATGACAGCACCAACACAACTACTAACCAGCACACTCCTACAAGTGTAACAATTCAGACTATTCTAGGCCCCCAAAGCTATAAGACTTGCTTGGGCAGCAGGTATTAATCATTTTTAATGTCTATTGAATTGATAAACAGCTGTGGTTGTACTTAGGTCGAAATTAGTCTAACAGCGCCACCATGTGGCAGACTGTCATAAGTGCCAGTATGACAAATAAGTGCTGGTACCGAGCACCAAAACCACATGCTCAAATTAAGCACTGTACAACCACTGCCATTCTAATAATAATCACTGGGTATTGCTGCAAAACAATTCTTATCACACTCACAAGTATCTGAATGCAGCACAGCTATTGGTATATTCAGAACAGTTAGGTCTTACTGCAGCACACATAATTTGTTATAATATGACTGACCACTGGGTTTTGATACACAGCATTTGATAATCTGAGCTGTCAATGTCTGTCACTGTGCACAGTTTTTGTAATTTTCTGACTGACCACTGGATGTTGCAGAACCATTTTACATTCTGGCTATCCACCGCGTGTCACAGTGCTTACACTTATCATGGTTTGCAAGTCTTAACTCTACCTCTGGATAGAGACCAAGTCCAATACTAAATGTAAAACGAGCTGTACACATAGCACTGCCCCCAGAGGAATACCATGCATGGTAGTCAAAGCAGTACAAAAGGGGGTGGTGATGGACGTAGCATCAGAACCAATCAAACACTCGTACCCAGTCAACAGATCTGGGTTTAATCCATCACTGTTTTTTAGCCCACTCTGCCACCCCAGTAAAGACATGGCCATATGCAAATCAGTCTGACCCTGTGCCTCATGGGAACAGTCCAGCCCGAACTGCCAAGCCATTCCTTCCCTGGACCGGAAACAAGCTTCCTAGGACCGGTTTCTGGCATTTCAGCCGTCTTCAGCCAGGCTTGCTTGAATCCAGTGGCAAAGTGAGCAAGGGACTCACGTCTGAGCATACCCTGCTAACTTATGGCGAACAAAGCGGTACAAAAGGGGGTGGTGATGGACATAGCATCAGAACCAATCAAACACTCGTACCCAGTCAACAGATCTGGGTTTGATCCATCACCGTTTTTTAGCCCACTCTGCCACCCCAGTAAAGACATGGCCATATGCAAATCAGTCTGACCCTGTGCCTCATGGGAACAGTCCAGCCCGAACTGCCAAGCCATGCCTTCCCTGGACCGGAAACAAGCTTCCTAGGACCGGTTTCTGGCATTTCAGCCGTCTTCAGCCAGGCTTGCTTGAATCCAGTGGCAAAGTGAGCAAGGGACTCACGTCTGAGCATACCCTGCCAACTTATGGCGAACAAAGCGGTACAAAAGGGGGTGGTGATGGACGTAGCATCAGAACCAATCAAACACTCGTACCCAGTCAAAGCCTGGCTGAAGACGGCTGAAATGCCAGAAACCGGTCCTAGGAAGCTTGTTTCCGGTCCAGGGAAGACATGGCTTGGCAGTTCGGGCTGGACTGTTCCCATGAGGCACAGGGTCAGACTGATTTGCATATGGCCATGTCTGAACTGGGGTGGCAGAGTGGGCTAAAGAACGGTGGTGGATTAAACCGAGATCAGTTGACTGGGGGTGAGTGCTTGCAATGTTCAACACTCCGTCCATCATTTCCTTTGGTTTTGCTTGGTAGTCAAAGCATGCACAAAGTGTAAACCAGGCTTTAGAAATTTGGATATCATAAATTGAAAATCTAGCTACCCCACTCATATAGCATGGCTGTAGACAGAGTGCGTACAAGGTAAGTTCACATGTTGAAGACCTATCCCTCACTCTGTTTTACCATGGGCTGTAAACCTAGAATCCGCATAAGGTCATTTATTTTACGCTGAAACCTGTCCCCCACAGTGGGATTCCATTGCCTGTAGACAAATATATAAAACAGGGATATCATACATTCAAGGCTTAATCTCACACTGAGCGCCTTGAGACCCTCACGAGTGAGTAGCCGTGCTATATAAAATTCTGACTGATTGATTGAATATATTGTACCTTGGTGGCCTTGTCACCACTTTGAAATGACATTGGATATGGACCTAGCAAACACAATAGAATACCAGGAGCCTCAGAAATTGTAGTAAATAATTCGACACAGATATACTATGGGTGCAATAAAAATAGAGCTAGATCTAGGCATTTAATGGAATTCTGATCGTTCACCCTATATAAATACTGAGAATTAGAATCTACACATTGATGTCAATGGGGAGAATTTATTATATATGGAGATGTGGTACATTAGAGATAAAGCACATGAATACAAAGGTATGCAAGGGCATGCATGTAACACATGCAGAAGAGCCATTGGCTGCAGACTTAGTCCTCACACAGGAACACTATGGACTGTAGATCAATGTACAAATGTCTCAAGAAAAAAAAAAACATTTACAAATGCTACAGATTTCATTTTGATCAACTCTCTCTTCAAAACCAGATCATTTGCAAAGCACATCAGTAGTGGTGGGTATTGGAAAGATAGCTTGCTAACCATGCACACTAATGTACGCAGTACTGTGTTCACTTGCACTGGTTCCTCTTTTCTGTGACTAAGGCTTATTGAACTGTAATATATTCAAAATTATTTACATTTGCGGCTTGGCACCACCATACCATTATTGTGACAATATGCCAGGAATTACTACCATTAAGTCAACACCAGCATTACACATGGGAAGGCACCATCAATCCATACCACAATATGGCACGCATTAGCACCATGATACAGGAACAATTACCACAATTGAGGAATGGATGTCCACAATGTTACAAGAATTATCACCCCACAGGCACAGCCACCATTTTGCTTGTGTACTTCTCATTAAAAACCGACCATCTTCCCTTCCATGGCAATCAACATTTTCATGGAACATCTCCAGCAAAGCAATCCTAGTCATGTCCTCATTGTTCAATCTGGTTTTTTTCAATCACTTTAGAGTTCAGCGCCTGAATCCTCTACCTCATTGCCTGTCAAGGGTATTGACATAGGTATGATAAATAATTTTTCAAGACCATATCTTTTTCTGTTTCTTCATACATGGATAATAGCCAAATTAGGCTATGATTGTGATCAGGGCAGGGAGGAACAAGACACCTCTTTATAAAAAATATTTTGTGTCTCCCACAGTCAGATTCTCAGAATAGTTTTACTTGCCCAGTGATATCACCCTCTCCCACTCCAATGTGCTCAGCAAGATGACGCCTCCTCCTTTCCGGAAGAGCTGCTCTCTGATATTGTGCATAGACCACAGCAGAGAATTACCCTGTCACATCTGCTCCAACCTTATGTGGACCCTGTACTATTTTTTTGCCGATGGTCATAGCACTGCTTGCACTGAAGCACCTAATTAAACATTTGGACATGGCAAAACGCCAGTGGGCAGGGTGGAAGGGCAGTGGGGATATGGGACTATGGGAAGGAACCACCTGTTAAATAAAAAAAAAAAACAACAACAGCAATCACCGTGGGGCAGTCACCTGTGTCAGATGTGTGTTGGTGTTTGCCCTGCAGTGACTTGCCCGCAAATCTGCTCTAGCAGCCAACAGTGTCCAGGTTATTTAGGTGGTGGTACTACCTTGTTGTTTCGGTTCTCATGGCCCCTCCTCCTGGCAGGCTTGCAAGGAATGCAGCTTCCAACCACGAATAGGCTTTAATGCAGATGGAAGTCAGCCAGGGATCTTGCGGACTCCATTAGAAGATTGAGGTCCACTGTGTCCTGCATTTTGAAAACAAAACATTCCATGTCACATCAAAATCAAAAGGCTTCTTTTCATTTTATATGAATTTAATTGTTTTCTTTAATTTACAGGAGGACCACAAACTGAGCCCTGAAGAACTTGAAGAAAAGTACACCACCAGTCAGTTTAAGGTATGAGTGGTACATCTAATATATAGATGGACAAACTATTGCATCACACAGCCATCCATATGTTGATGCAACAATCTTTAGCACAGACTGGACATGTTCCATCTTTTCCTGTGCTGTATTACTATGATGCTTTGGCATTGTTGCACTGCATGCCTATAGAGGGTTCGCCATTTATTGCCCTATGTGTCTTTGTAGAACTATGTCAACGTTTTCTTCTATGTGCAGTGGCACCTCCTTCCAATATTTTCTTCTTCTGGCTGAGCAGATTTGCCATGTTTTGCTTTGTTTGCATGAATAGTGACTCCAAATTACCCTTGTGTGCTCAGTAGGCCACTGTTCTCCTTACGTGTTGATGAGGTTCCAACAGGGTTCCCTTGTGTGTCTATGCTAATCCACCTGTGTTACCCTTATTTATTGGTTAGGGGCTGCACCACTGTTTCAAATGTATTTCTGCACTGGATTCCCAATGATTTCCAAATGTGCATCCATTGAATCTTCCCAAAGTTACCTTCAGTTGAGCGGTCCTAGCTCTTAAATTCTGTATCTGACCAGGCGGCCCCTGATTTTCATTTATCTACCGGTCAAGGCTCCTCTAATTAACAGTTCCATGTACGTCCATAATTCCTCCTGCAATGTTTTTGGGTATTTTCCCCCCAAAAGATTTTTTCTGTCACAGGTAACCCCATTGTAAAAGTTTCTGTCAGAAAGAGTCTTGTTTCCTAAAATCTTTTTCGCATATCTATGCTGGACTTCGCAAATACAACCATTTCCTGTTTCTATTGCAGGGTCTCACCAGTGCAAGAGCAGCAGAGTACTTCGCCAGGGATGGTCCCAACTCGCTCACCCCACCCAAGGGGACTCCGGAAATCATCAAGTTTCTCAAGCAGATGGTGGGGGGCTTCTCCCTCCTTCTGTGGGCAGGGGCTATCCTATGCGAGATTGCATACATTGTACAGTATGCAGGAGACCCCCATACGGCAAGAGATAATGTAAGTCCATAAAATGCCTGCATTAGTTACAAAGTCTAAACCTTGCATTGCTTGGTTTTAAAAGCTTTGCTTCACAATGGACCATAATAGGCAGGTAAGGACATGGATAATAGCCAGGACCAGACCAAGAAACAAGATTCCAAGAAATACTTCCTCTGGCCTGTGCAACTTGTGTAAAATTGATCATAGATACTTCATCCCTCATTCCAAATGAAAATAGCTTCAGCAAATTTCAGGGTGGTCTGACTATTTGCATTACATCACTGCTTTCATTAACGTTTAAATGCCCATGGACAAACATAATTTGGCTTTTCTGACGGGGAGACATATTCCTATACAATATCCATCCATCCATCCATCCACCTACCCATCCACCCACTCACTACTGATGGACATGTTCAAGCTTCTTTTTGACAGTGCGTTGGCTGGGGAATCAGAAGGGCCATTGGAAAAGACTGCAAACACAGGTTCTGATACTTACAGACTGAGTTTTCTCTGAGACTGAAGGCCATCCGAGCCAAAAATATACTTGGGTGACCACAGTAGATGGCTTACTAATATGTTTTTATCTTCTTGGACAGCTCTACTTAGGTATTGTCTTGGCCCTTGTGGTCATCCTGACCGGATGTTTCGCATATTTCCAGGAGGCAAAGAGCACAAACATCATGTCCAGTTTTAACAAAATGATTCCGCAGGTAAGTTGTGGCTATTCTCTTTTCCTATATCATATCTTGTTTTCACTCCCTCTCCCACCCATCCAACACCCTACGTCAGAACTGCCATTTTACTTTTGCTGTAGAGCGTAAAAAATATTTTGTTTCACAATGTCAGCCTGTAGTAATGGCAGATTTGCAACATTATTAAGGTGAATTAAGAAATATACATAATCACCATTAATGGTTGCAATCAAAGAAACCATAACCCATTTATTGAGTTATGGTTCCGTTGATCGCCCAACTTCTGTCCGCTGGTTTGAAATAAACACTGCGTTGACAGTGGGTTTGTTGTGTCCTCATCATGTCCGGCCAATTACCTGAATTGTCAGGAGTTTATATCAGCCTGCACCGCACCTTCCTTAGCCAGGGGATCAGCTTAAATTTACAAGCATGAACAGCAGATTATTTCCATTTTATCTGCCATAGAGAGCTTTGCATTTCATTACAGCATAATCGGTTCAATCATTTAACAGAACTGCATCAAACTTGGCATGAGAGTAGAACTTTACTCAGAGTAGTGTTTTTGCTTGCTTTGGCGAAAATTCGATCACTGGTTTTTGAGAGATTAGCTTTTGAATAAAAAGGGTTGCATGTTTTGAAGGGTTAAACTAAAGAGAGAGCTTGAAATGTGAACAGGATTTTTAATTTGCGAATGTTAGCACCCTTTGAGGAATTTGCACAACATTTGAAAAACAGCATATTTAGCTTACACTTGATTATTGTATGTTTGTCTGTGTGCTTGTGTGTGTGTATATGGATACACATGGAAAATGATGTGTGCCAGTGGATTAAAGTGATTCTTTAACTTTAAGATATACCACATAATTATGGATTTATCACATTTACAACACAATTTACCACACAATATGCAGATTTGAAAAAAGTGTTTCTAGCTCAAATGGTTGAAAATAATAGTGCCAGAGAATGTGCTGCATAATTAGAGTTTTCATTTAGTTGTCCATCTGGCACTCTTTTGAACCATTAATTGTATAGATTTCTTTCTTTTTTTCGGTGTGCTGCTCCCTCCTAGTGTTTTGTCTAAGAACACTCTCTATTAAACAATGAATTCAGGAGAAAGTGGTATCTCTCACTTCCAAGTTGGAGGTGCGCACAATTATACTTAGACCTGTTGAGGTCTTATTTTCATTTGATCTGTTCACTGAAAAAATTACGTCCAGTTCAATCCAGCTTTACAATCATGTCTTTTATTTCATTTCTGTTTTCATACTGTAATATACTCCACATTTCTTTGCGAATCACAGACTTGCTAGTAAAGAACACAGAAGCACATGAAGGGACCTGAGGAGGGGTGCAGACCCCTGAAGAAGGGTCTCTTTTGTTGACCCGAAATGCATTGGGTTGTGTAAATAAGCAAAACGAATATGCTTCTTCACCAAAGAAATGTGGAGTATATTCATTGGCACATAGTTGGCATACCATACCTAAGTGGAATTTACATATTTTCTTTACAGAAGTTTTGCAAAATTCCCAAAAAGCTAAAAAAAATGACACAATGTGACGCAAAATACTGGTATAGCAATTTGCGCCATTTTTTTAGAGCCACATAGGTCCTTGCATCAATTTTGGAAACAAAGACTCATTTAGCGCATAAAAATGGTGTAAAATCATGCATAATACAAACAGCCGCTCACACCCTGCTTATTCTCATTGATCCTGTGCTCTGCGATAGGATTTTTTTAAAAAAACGAATTCTTAATTATGTGTATTGGCATAGTTTTGCGCATGGCAAGTGTAATGGAAAATGCTGAAAATGTTTCAAGGCTACCTTAGCATTAACAAAAGTCCAGCCACGCATAAAGACATCTGGCTGCATTAGTTGGTCCTCCATGCAGCATACTCTTATTACCACCGACAATTATAAAAGCTCCGTAGAGTGGTTTTGTGGCAATCATTATGATGAAGAAATCCATATTTCACAGGGAAGCGTGAAATATGTTTCCATATTTTGCTGTTCTCTGTGAAATACGGGCGTCGTACAATAAAAGCACACAAAAGTAAAGTCCTTGGCACAAACAAGCTACTGATTGAAGGGATCATTCTCAAAACCACTAACAAAAGCAGGACTGGCAGTGGGATGCAAACTTGCTTTTGTGTCGTTCCAGCAAGCCGTCGTCACCCGAAATGGAGAAAAATGTGAGATCCCGGCCACTGAGCTGGTGGTGGGGGATCTGGTGGAGATCAAAGGAGGAGATCGAATCCCTGCCGATCTTCGACTGCTATTCGCTCAGGGATGCAAGGTGAGGACTCATGCCCAAATTGCAAATGCTTTTCTAAACTATAGATTTGAGTTAAATGTATATTCATGCAACAACAATTTCACTGTCACACATTCGTAACAAAGTCTCGCCTTTTCTTGTAAAAACACCCATCATGGCAGTGGGAATGTGCATACCAGCAGGAATAGAGGTGTGAGTGTGAACTATACAAAATTTATAAACACACAAAGCATTTTTGAAGGGCTATCGTGTTAGTGGGTGAAGACATATAGAGGGTCACGCTATTTATTTACCATATGTAGAAATTCATCTGTGTGTGTTACTGTACTGGGGTTACTATCCGTGGAAATGTGTCAGCTTCAGCCAGACACAAAAGTAAACAAAAAAAGTCTGCAATTATCTCTCATATTCTGCTAACAAGCACATTTATTCCTTCAACTTTATTGCAGCACAGCTCAGGGTGGAAGTATATACTTATATCTTTTTTTACAGTTCTCTTGGTTTTGACCCAAGGGCATTAGAGCACTTTACATGAGCACCAGATTGAATTACACAAGGTCAGATTTTTTTTTCCCTCTAGGCACCGGCAAATTAAGTGATTTATCCAGAGTCACAGGAGGTTGAGGCAACGCCAGGATTCGAACCTGGTTCTCTAGCATCATAGTCAGCAGCTCTGGGAGTTAGGCCACATCACCTCCAACCACAAAAACATGTCAAGAAAGTGATACTCCCCTCCCCGGTTCGAGTGGCGCTTGGGTAGGTTAACGGCCCACCCTGGTATTACCTAACACGACACCAGAATCTTGGTGTCCCGGTAGCGCTGCGAACACGGACAGTAGCAGGGGTTTACACTTAATTAGGTTACCATTGATACATGGAGAGACCATTTCCCATAGTACTATACGTGGTAGGTAACAAGTGCACCAACCACATTGTGTAGATAGTTACATTTCAATAGGTCCTGAAGAATTGCCAAGGATCACTAGGACAGCGAGGCATAAAACATGTTGACCACCCTAGATGAGCATAGCTAAGCTGAACCCTCACGTCAGCAAGCTGCCACTCTAAATTTGTTTTTAACCACGTGGATAGCCATCCCAAATAAAGTCTTATTTTGGACTATCCAACTTGTTTTAATCACTCACACTCACTTACATCTACACCACTAGACCCCTCACACGCACTGCACCATACTGCCAGGAACAAAAGATCTCCGCTAAAGAGCCCCTTTATGGGTGCCCGTCGGGTATTGCAGCGCCGACCCGACGAGGAGCAGGTCCATATGATGAAGCATGACACCTAGCTTGCTTGGTGTGTGAGGACCCTCGTTCCGACAAGAGGAACTCCTCTCATCTTATACACGGTTTCCTTAACACATACACAGACTTTCTCTCTTACCCTGAGGAACTGCATACTCGTCATTTTTGGATAACTGCAAGGGCATGTATGCTGGACCTCTCATAAAAGCCCAACAGTCCTCTTAGTTGATAATAAAGAAAGTGATGCAACCATTACATCATCATGAGAGGACAGACACCAAATTCCCCTCCCAAACTTTAAGACTTATTTTACCTTGGTACTGAACTCTTTATTGAGGGCTGTTGTGGCAATCTGGCGCCCTCTTGTGGTAATTTGTGATGATGCCTTAAGGCAAAGCTCTGTAATGGCCTAAATGAAGCACCTGATAGTAGCTTGAGGATCTTACTTCTCCCCTACTCCGGAAGACACACCAGCATCTCACTACATCTAATGAAGGCTAAAGCAGAGCTAAAGTAGTGGTGGAGACATGTCAGGGTGGGGCTTCTTCTAAGCATTCAAGAGCTGTGAGAATCCAGTTTACAAGACACATTGGCAACTAGGTGACAGCATCTGATTATTTGTGGGTGCCAGCATGGGGTCCTGAGAATCCCATATCCTCTGGTCACATATGAAAGCCCTCCACTATGTCAAGTTTTTCTGAAATATTCTTTTTACTTCACGTCACATGTAATAAACAGGTAAATGGGATTATCAGAAATTAACCTGGACCTTAACCCTTCTCAGCGTAGCATTGCCTTATAATTCATGCATGAAGTATGACGCATCAAAATGCCAGGTGTGGCAGAAGTAATATTACGCAACATTAGACTACCAATGACATCAACCTTGCCCCATCCATAGGCTGTCTACTGTCTCCATGTGACTTCTGAAGAGCGAGGAGAACCACTTCCTAACATTTTGATTTAAGATTCAATGGCATGGGTGACACGCGTGACTAAATGAAAGAGTTAGTTCTATTCTACAAACCGAGTACAAGTTCAGAATTATGTTGTCATTTTGTACTTGTCATGTATTACAGGAGTACAAGAGATAGTTAGAGGGCATCCTAACAAATGATTGTTTTTCTCTGCCTTCACCACTATGGTGCCTATTGCATTGCAATGCTCTATGTTCTAAGCTAGATGTACTGATCCTATTTTATTCTTATTAGTTTTAGTCATGTTGGATCAGGAACTGGTCATTACCAGCAACACGTGCTGAGACAGTTTGCATTAAGTATTTTCTTTGCCTTTGCTAGGGTTCTTAGGCCTGGCTGTCTTAGTCTTAAGTCAACAGTGGCAGTGAGTCCTGGGCTCCTCTGGCTTCCAATGCAGTGAGGACCCCACGCAGAAGCAGATGGGGAGCTCAGAGAGGTCATCAACAAACGAGGCCATTCACTACCAACACCTGTGAGAGCAGCCTTAGACTCCATCTTGTGATTGGATAAGGGCCTTTCAATGTAAGCGGGATTAACCCAGGAATGGGGTATAAGCCACAGCGACTAAAAGGAGAGGACCGCTCAGTGCAGGACCAAACCTGTAGTTCCCTCACGCTCGCCAGAAGTACGCTTTATGCAGCAGTGGGGACATTCTCCATTCTCACCATCCTTTCAGGTAATAATGACAATGACCGAGAGAAAGTCAGCGAAAAGGTTGTCCTAAGTGAATTCCCATCTGAAAGAAATAGCAGGCTGCTGCAGACTGAAGTTCTGACCACACCACGTGTATCCCTCCTCCACATCAGCATCTTGGGCATACTAGTTCATCTCATGAGTTCTGTTTTCTTTGATATGACACAATATGAACACTTAGAAAGAGGTGAAATATGAGCATTAAACACATTGTGTTGGCAATGCTGCTCTTCCCAGACTCCCTAAGGCTCTCTCTCTTCCAGCACATTTCACCATCTGCCTATGCATTTTGTGTGTGTGATGTGTCTGTGTGTATTTGTTTCTGTGTGTGTTTGGTACAGTGTGGTGTGTATGCACGCCTATACAGAGGAAACATTTTTCGCTATACAAAAGCCAAGGCAACTGAGTATCTCATGACTGTTTCTTATCTCGGGAAAATTCATGCTTATTGTTCTCTTTCTTTGGGCTTACAGGTTGATAATTCCTCCCTCACGGGCGAGTCGGAAGCACAGGCTCGGTCCAATGAATTCACCCACGACAATCCTCTGGAAACCAAGAACATTGCATTCTATTCCACAACCTGTCTAGAAGGTATGTAGAAACCAATCCAAAGGTGCTAGGAGCAAATGTAGGTGGGTTCTCAACAACATTGCTATCAGAATGGGAGAAATGGGCTATTATGGGAACAGAATCAGGACTGGGTAAGGCTTTGGATGCCTGTAACTTCCAGATGTGATAAATCTGGAGCTACCTCCAATGGGTCACATAGGTCCCTTGAGTTAACTCTGAGAATACTCAAAATTCCGTAATCACAAAATTAGTAGAGGGTGGCCGAGCCTACAATATATAATGCATGCTAAGCAAGAGTGGTGGTATAGTCTACACTGCCTTCTACTGCATGTCTAAAAAGACCAGAGGCATGCTGGGTGTTCAGGATAATCAAATGCAAATTACGATCAATTGTATGCCCACATTTCCGGTGTAGACATCATGAAATGCTGGCATGGCTCTGAGGTGAATTCCAGTGTGGAACACCTCTGGGCGTCCATATTTATCTCAACTGTAAGCTTTCTGTTTTGGCAAACTTTAACATGGATAATACTTTTGTAGAAAGTTGTGAGCACAGGAAGAAGAACACTTTCAACAAAAATCAAATCATGTGGTACAGACACATTGATATGATTGACTATTGATGCGTAAATTGAATAAAGACACTGGAATAAGAGAAGCATTGACAATACTATGTCAAGGCAGGTTCTTTTGTTAGTGATAAACATAGTAGTTAGTGTCACAGCCTCACAGGCTGTTCTCAGGGAGTTCACAAACCAGATACGGTCAGGGTGAAACTTGCTCGCAGCATCAGTGTGTACATTCCCAGTGGCCAATATTAAGTACACTACAGAGGCAGGGGTAATTTTAGTGAAACTCCTGTAACACAGTACCCATATGCAGCTCAAAGGAGAAAGTATGAATGGCTCACACATAGGAGAGTATAAAGCGGAGACATAACTGCACAACAGTATTCATGGGTGCATACTTATGGAGTTCAGAGTTAAGGACCCACGCCTTCTCAGGAAAATATGCCTGCCCCTGGGTTCTAATGTCACAGTGCGCAAATTCATAATTTCCATTATCTTTTGAACCATGCTTTCATGAGTAGCTTAAATGACCTCACTCACTCACAGGTGCAAGATCCAGGCAATGCTCCTCATTCGGACTGACGATGGGCGATTCACGGGCAAGCAGAGTTAAATTAAGGGATTCACTCTCAAAAGTAAAGCATGCCAGCGATCTCATTCTTACAAAAGCCTTTGGCTAAAGCCCATGCTCACAAAGTCCATGGCATAGGGCAATGCCTTGAAGGGCCATTCTTCTGAGGATCATTCTGCTGTCTTCAGCCAGACTCTGAGCGCTCCATTCATGGTCACATTGTAGCGTAGCATGCACACATATACACACACCTCCCCCCTACCTACCACCAATCCCCACCACATTCAGGTTTACTGAAAGTCATGGTTGCAGAACATATTAATAGCACTTCTGCAATCATGTAATGCTTCCAGGAGCTCCTGCATTGTCAAGGTTGGCACTGAGAAGAACCGTCACACCTCACTTTGCTTGTGCCGTTGCTTTACAAAGATAACAATCACTGTCTGTAGCTCACTGTGCTAGCTGTGTCAGGAGAGATCACAGCACTAATTTACTCTCTCTTTTCAGGCACTGCAAGGGGCTTTGTCATCAACACCGGTGACCGCACGGTCATTGGAAGAATCGCAACCTTGGTATCTGGAGTCGGGAATGAGAAAACGCCTATTGCCACTGAAATTGAGCACTTTGTTCACATTGTCGCCAGCTTTGCCTGTTCCGTTGGAGTACTCTTCTTCATCATTGCTGTCAGCATGGGATACAGAATTCTGGACTCCATCATCTTCCTCATTGGTATCATTGTTGCCAATGTTCCAGAAGGACTGCTGGCTACTGTTACTGTAAGTTGGTGTGCCATCTACCATTGGCAGTCATGCCCACTGGAACTAAGGTCTTTCAACTGAGTATCTCTACCAGGCAAAACCACATTCAGTTTGAGTCCCCCATCTCATCTGGCAGTGTTAGGGGAACATGCAAAAAGACCAGTTATGGCACATTGAAATCAGGTTGCTAATTCTTATCTGATATTTAGTCTTTGGGTATGATATGGCTAGCAGAGAGTATAACAACATTACTAATTCACAAAGAAGGATGTGCAGCTCTAATTGAACAAATACCTTAACAGTAGTAGTATCTGAACAGACCTTTTAGAGCTTGCTAGATATGAACGTCTGAATTATTTTAATATTGCTGTTTGGGTATCCATCCTCTGACCAGATAGCTCTTTACTACCACCTTTTTACTGCGTGGATCATCAGAGGCATATTAGACGAAGAAAATAAATCTGAATGAAATTAACGGAGTAAAATGAATTGCTAGATTGCATTACTCAGGCCATTCCATTAGTGAACCACAGATTCATCAGGTATTCTTTGCTAAATTCGTCCAAGGAAAAAGATCCTGAAATAATTCATTTTGAGTCATTCTACATCAACTGCCTAACTGGAGTTGGTTGAAAAATTATGGTGGAGGAAATTCCAACAATTGAAACTTCTCTGAATGTTGTTGTTCCTCCACAATAAGATGGTTTCCCAGTAACTCTCCATTTTGATTCAAACCTTAGCTGTTTACACTTTCTCCCCTGTAATCACTGCATCAGCAGCAGACCTGCCAATAGCTTTTGTGGGGCCGATGTCACAAAATCACGCGCAGCCCTCTATGGTTTTCTGAACACTTTTTTCAAAATAAAAGAAAGTTCCTGGGGTACATTTTGAGGCAGGGTTAACATATGGAGCCACATAGTGTCAGAATGGTGTTCCTTATTCATCGTGAATGTATCCTAAAAATAGGTTTGGCCTAAATAGATACATGTAGCAGTGGCAGCGCAGGGCTGTGATATGAGTGGGACCTGGGGTAGAAACCATCGGTTGCTCTCTTTTGGTGATGGCGCTGAATCGCAGGGCCCTGTACACTGCTATTTGACCTGCTAATCATGCCTGTACCCCTTTCCTAGGTCACCCTCTCCCTGACGGCCAAACGCATGGCAAAGAAGAACTGTCTGGTGAAGAACTTGGAGGCAGTGGAGACACTTGGATCCACCTCTGTCATCTGTTCCGACAAGACAGGAACACTCACCCAGAACAGAATGACGGTAGCCCACCTTTGGTTTGACAACCAAATTCACTCAGCGGACACCAGTGAAGACCAAGCACGTAAGTCCCCCAGAAATTCCCTAGGCCAATGGTGAGAACACCGTTCAAACCGATGCTCCCAACACATGGCTGACCAGTGAATGTAGACCAAGCAGGATAGCTTAAGGTGGGCACTCGACCAATGGGCCGGCATCGGAGTTGCAGCTGTGGGCCGCTTTTTTGGGCAGCGTGCTGGTCAGATACCGCCAGGTAGATGGGCTTCTAGTACCTTCCTTTTACCAATGGAGCAGAGGTGTCATTCCCAGTGTCTTCCTGGGACGGCCCATTAAAATATGCAGATTGAGTGGGGGTGAGTGGCCTGAGCAGATGTGGCCTCACTTATATTCAGGTGTGGTACCCCAATATGAACAAATCTCTGCACAAAGAGTCCTGGTCACATTTAAAGTTAAGAAAACAGGGCTCTTTTAGAGAGCAGTCGCCCGTCCACCCCGCCAACCCCCTTCCTTATTTTCATAATAATTAAAACACTGAAGCACTGTTTTGCGAAAAGGCACAATCCGCAAATGTGGGCTGACTTTTTTGCAGGGTCCAGGCCGATTTTTGATCCCAATCCAATCCTGAATAGCTTGACCTACACACTGTGACCCCATTTATGTTAAGAATGACTGGCCAAGCCACTAGATTCCACAATGCACTGGGAGGGTTTTTTTTTTTCCTGAAGTCACACTGGCTAATCTTGACCTAATTAAAGCCAACAATGACACTGATTGCTCTATCGTGGCATTTATTCATAATTTCGCATCATTTTAAACACCTAAATGATGAAACCTATCAAAAGTTCTGTTTTCTGTTATTTTCTATTTTAGATCACAGCTTTGAACAGACTTCAGGAACATGGAATGCTCTGTGCAAAATTGCTTCTCTTTGCAATCGAGCCGAATTTACCGCAGGCCAGGACAATGTTCCGATTATGAAGGTATTCAGAGACTTGCACTTGGAAAGGAAACCTACACATCCTGTATATTTTACATCCATCCTCCCCAAGAAAACTCTATGGAGTAGAGAACTCGTAGTTTCATTTTCTCTTTGCTCTCAATGAATTCAAATTGCATCTCAGGACCCATTTCATGATGCATGTCTCTAAGCACCGTTTGTGTATGGTGTGTGTGTTTGTGTGTATCTCTTTCTCTTAGCTATCAAACTTTAAGTCAGCAGACAATATCCAAATGTTTGCACAGAGTGCACAACCAGCACGTATTAGACTATGCCCTGATTACCAGTGTCCCGTAATTATATCCACACCCCACAAATTAGCTGGTAATATCATTTTGGGGGGAATAATATGCAGGAATCAGGATTGCACCCTTTTTGGAGCTGATGTGTCTTAATGAAAATCTCCGGACCTACAGTAATTGAATTGATCACTAAACTTGCAATTTCAGAGAGGCTTGTAGCTCAGTTACATCCCACTGAGAATACCTAGGCAATTTGAAATGTGGTCTTGAGCGCAACCCACTGTGGGCATGAAGTACTTTAAAGTAAGTGGTGTGGGGGGAGGGGGACTTTACAGTTCGCTGTATCACATTCTTCACTTTCTCCTTTTTTCTTTTTTCAAAATAATATGTCCCCTTACTGCATTGGGAGTGAGCATTGGGCGTCACAATTCGAGATACAATTTATGAACATAAAATAATCTCAGGCTGATTGTGTGTGAAATTCCTAAAATGGTTACCATATTGCGATTTTCTTTCTTCCATAAAAGCGTGTAGTTGTCGGAGATGCTTCGGAAACTGCCTTGCTGAAATTTACAGAAGTGATCACAGGGGATGTGATGAGTCTGCGAAATCAAAACAGAAAAGTCGCGGAAGTTCCTTTTAACTCCACCAACAAATTCCAGGTGAGCCTTTACTCCCAGTACAACATATAAAAAAAATGGCGAATCCTTATAGCATCGTAACTTCAAAGGCGTGTGTTTTTCTTTCCCATGGTCTTTTAGTTTTGGCTGTCATTTGACCAGTTTTTTAGACTTTGTAGGCTCAAGTACATGTGGTCACTTTGTTTAATTTTCAAATGAGCTTGTCCATCCTTTTGTGTTGTCAGTTTCAAGTCTGCCACCTTGCTCAGTTTAGGAAGCTAACTCCCTCATTCTTGCCTTATACATATATCGGGTATCCACGATTAAATCCATACTCAAAGGAGGTAGGTTAGCAGTTCTCAATCAGAGATGCCCCTTTGATCGCTCCATGAAGTCAATACTATTGCTAGTCTAGACTCTGACATTCAGTTTCCACTATTACTGCCATGTTTACTGGCATTCTTCTATACTTCCACTTGTATCTCTCGTTGTCCCTGCTCTGGAGTCTGAACACCTAATATTGATGTGTACTCTGCTTGTTTATAGAGTGCCTTGAGGTGTGTAAGTGTGGTCTGTTCCATCTTCACCTCATGCTGCTCTTGACCTTCTGCTTTCATGAAACTTTGATAAAAAAGAGATTGCTCATATAAACTGCCCAATACTTATGCAGACCTATGGTCATGTAAATACGTGCTTAGAATCATCATTGCACATCAGGATCGCCCGCTGACCATCCTTGGCAGGATAGCTGCAGTCATATAACATTTTCAGCTGATGTCATACAATTACTTTACTGACATTAAATCTAAATATCAGTCATGTACATTGTCATTGGTATTGTGAACATTTAGCAGGGATCTGGGTATAAAATGGCCAACCACCACACGATAACCTGCAACAGCCAGTCTTATTTGGAGACAGACAAATTACTTGATGGATGCACAGATGACACCAGCTTTTCTGCTTTGTAGCTCTGTCCTCACTATGTGAGTCATTGAACCTCAGTTTGATCTGCAGTTAATGAATTTCCATCACTTTCTGTTTCTTTCATGCCCACTTAGTTCAGTCTTTCAGAGTAAATGTAAATGTCCAGTATTTGTAAAGCGCGAACAATTACCCGAAGGTGTCAAGGCGCTGGGGGCCCTCTGGAAGATTAAGCAAGCTATTGCCCAGAGTTACATGGTGCTGGGCTGATCTGTCGCCGGTGCCAGGGATCAAACCATGAAACCTCGGGTTCCGGAGTCAGACAGCCTGGCTGCTGCGCCACACCTCTTCCACAAGAGTGGAATACCCAGTACTCGACTCTAGCACCAACTGCTAGTCGATCCATAAAAAAAAGGCAGTGGTACTGGAAGTGCTTTGGCCCCAAAAACATCACAGGACTGGCCTCATATAACAAAATTGGACTCTCAAATGCCACCTGGATGCTGCTGTGGCTCTAGGGGAATAACAAGGAGTGGCAAATCCAGAGAATAAAAAGGGCTCTTATCTCTGTTTACATAGGGTAATGGATGTAGCTTTCCTGAACCCTCGTGTGCAGGGGTATGAACGGCTGTGAAGGTGTACCAACAGGCAATCAGGGGTAGAAACTACTTTCCATGGCTACCCCTAACCCCTCCAAACTCCTCACGCTAGGATCATGTAGTGTGAAGATGAAAGCAAAAGTTATAGCAATCAAACATGTGGAGCGTATAGTGAAATTTTAAAAGTAGGACACCATAACTGAATGTTAGACATTAGAGTTCCTACAAAACTTGGTTTTTATAATAGGAGACATCATATAACATGGGATTAACTCATGGAATTCATCTGGAAACTCATGGACAGATATTTATGGCCACTTCACCCAGAACCAACTTTGCTTCTGCTCCAAGTTAAATATATTTGATATTTGTCTATATCAATGGTTTACGTTCTAATCATGTTCATGTTCTGATTCCCAGTTATCCATTCATGATCAGGGTGATCCAAATGACAAGCGCTTTCTGCTGGTGATGAAAGGGGCCCCAGAGAGAATCTTGGATCGATGTAAAACTATAATGATAGCCGGTAATGAGCTCCCCCTGGATGAAGAAATGAAGGATGCCTTTCAGACTGCCTATATGGAACTCGGAGGCCTTGGAGAGAGAGTATTAGGTGAGTACACAAAGAACTAATTCAAGCCACCTTGTTTGTGTTTCATTGGAATTCCTCAGAATAAGGACCCAGTTCAAAGCACGCAATGGTCTGCTAAGCTACTTAGCCTTCCAGTAGAACTTGACTAGGTTGTACTTTACTGCATCAGGAGTTCCTACTCAAGGACGTTGCAACTTCGAAGCTACCACTTCAACATGGTAAGCATGTAATGTAACTAAATTCTCCTTGGACTCCAGGACATTGATCCTAAATGTAGTATGGCCCTAACCCTAAGTCTAACCCTACTATTACACATACCCTAATTCTTACCTTGACACTATCCCTAAACCACCACCTAAAAATAATCCCTGAATTAACCCTAATCTCAAACCTAATCCTAACACTACATTTAAGACTACCACTTATCCAAAACATCCCCGACTTTATGCTTAACACCTGCTATTCTCCTAATCCAAAAATTAGCCTAACAGAAAGTTAAATCATTACCCAATCCTAAACCCAACCTAGCCTTAGATCTAACCCTAGCCAGTGGCGGCTCCTCCGCTAAGGCGGAGGTGCATACCCCCACTGCTTCTTAGCAGTGAAATAAAGGAAAAATAAAATTATAACAAGTTTATTGCCATTTTATTTGTTCCTGTTGCGGCGTCTTTGCGGGGCTGTGCTGCTCTGCTCTCTAAGCAGGGAAGGAGTGGTAGGCAGACACACTCTGAAAGTGCGCATGAACATTTGGCCAGCCGTCTCGGGCCAGCCAAATATTCATGTGCACTTTGCATGTTCTCCACCCAGGATGCATTATAGCCTGGGTGGAGAACATGCCCAAGCTCCCACTGCCTCTCTGAGTGCCAAAACACAGTGCTCAGACCAATCACAATGCTGCATTGCAGCATTGTGAATTGGCTATGGGGAGCCTGGGTGTGATTCCTGTTCCGGCTGGAGCAGGGACCATGAAGGAGAGACCAGCTGGAGTGAGGGACTATGGAGGAGAGACGCAGCGAGAAAGTGGAAAGAAGGTACGTTTTTTCATTTTCTTTCTTTTTAAACCCTCTTCCTGCCATACCCTCTGCCTCCCCCAACACGTGCTGGCCGCTACTGACCCTAGCCTCATATTTTACACCCAACTTGACTCTAACTATAAAACTAATACTAATCTATAATGTAATCCACCTCTCAGAGGGTCATGGGGCAAGCAGGAGTTACTATACCCAACTGTCATCTTGATTACTCCTGATGTCCTGAGACCCGATCTACTTTGGGCTCTAATTAACTGAGCCAAGTGCAGTTAAATAACTGCTTTTATGGAAAAGGTAGTATTTACATATGAATACAAAGTGAAATACAGCGCACAACAAATCATATACAAAGCCTTTGTAAGGCCATCACTCCAACATTGTCTGGTTACAATCCTGAGTCCAAATTCCCTGATACTGTGTGTGGTTACTCCCCATTCACGTGAGGCAACATTCAGTTTTGGATCCACAAGTAGTTACGAGTCTTAGAAATTTCAGGGTGTCTTTCAAAGTCAAAGTGCATTAGCGGTGTTTGGCTACATTCAGAGCAAGTTCCTCAGAAGCTCAGCGGCCAGGTGATCAGTCTTACCCACACCTGCTGGTGTTGAAATATGGTAGGCCCAGGAGCTTGTCACATGGCTGGAACCATCTGACAATTAAGCTCTGTGGTTGAAGTGCCGGTGTCAATCATTGAGCGGTAGTATTGTCGCTGCATGCAAGGTGGCTGGACATCCACTGTGCTCTTCCAGTCATGCGCTAAGTCATTCTGATCATGATTGTAGGTCTTGGGTGTTGTCTTGTCTCTGATGACAAAGTAGTTGTGCTGGTTAGACTGGTCACAACCAGCTATGCTTAATTTTCACACACCACACTAGGGTGATGACCCTTTCTCTTCTCCATGGACCCCCACCTGGCATAAGAGGGGTTACCAGTAGTGGAACGTAGGTCAACAGTCATTTCAGGTCACAGCGCTGCACATGGTGATGGCCATTATTCTTAAAAATGGTCCCACCCAGCATACCTGGTCACTGACTTCAGTGCCACACAGACACCGATTGGTGCTGCAGTCCAGACAGGGCCGTGAATCTCACACTTCACATATGTGGATCTACTGGGTAAGATCTGACACTTGACATCATTCCCTCAAGGAGGCTGGCAGATGTTGGTGTACTAGGCTTCGGGGTAAGTAGTCTTGATTCTGGGTGATGTCTGCTCACCCAGAGGGAGACTAGCAGACTTTGGTCCCCAGTCCAGGTCACAACATGCAAAAGCCATTCTGAGCTTCTTCACTCTCATGTGCATACACAGTTCGACAAGTTGACCATTTCTCAAGCTCTACTATTTTGTAATCCTTTTTCAGACAGAGATGTGGTTTAGTGTCTGAGTCTTTGAAATTTGTGCTGTGGGTGCTGCCTCCTTTGAAGTGTTCACTCCTCTGTTCTGCCTTTTGTCTAGGAAGCAGTCTGTTACAGCAGGTGCATCTCCAACCTTGATAGCCTCACAACACAGGCCATGGGAGTGTTTAGAGAATCACACCTGGATGTCAGCCATATTGATGTATAACTGACAAAAGATTACTAAGTCCCCTGCCCTGCTCTTTATGATTCCCTGTCCTTGCAGTGTTTCTCTTATCAGCCCCGTCATCTCTCCGACAGTATGCTCAGGCTCCAGAGGCCAGTGACATTACCTGAATCAAACACTCATATTGAAGGGCACAGGAGGCCCTAGCTCTCCCTTCCTCCAGTGTGGGTGTGTCCCATCCATCTTTCAGGAATGCAAGCAATACATAAACCTGTCTGGGATGGATACACCACCTCCATATGACTTTCCAAAGCCTTGGGATTCCAACATGGAACCCACAGACCACCATGTACGGTACCACACGTAAGCACAGACACATTACATCATGCTCATGCACTCACAAACTGCACATCGCCACATACTAACCTGATGTAGGCCAGGACCAAGGCAAGAACACAGCAGCAACACTGTAGGTGTCAGTAGGCCCCGCTCCATTTATATAGGTAACAAGGCCTGTTCACACTGGTGATCACTATTACAAAAATGGCATGCACACAACGCCACACTCATGTTACTTAACCCTTGGTAAGGGAAGTAGCCTTTTACCATTACAAGGGTAGTGCCTGGTGTGCCCTTTCCAGTTTAACAGACCACAATCTGTGAAAAACGTATAGGTCATTGTGCAGATGCACGATCTGTGTTTGCCCATGACCAAAAATCGGTATATAGGATCAAAATATAGTTGCAGCTAGGGCTATCTGGAGAGGGTTGCATGTCCATCATCATGTAGAGGACTTTTCCATCCCAACACCACCACTAAACATAAGCTTACTCCGAGCCCAAATCTACCTCTAATCATATGCTTACCCCTTACCCATAAGTACTCCTAACCAAATCCTGTACGCTAACCATAGCCATTACATTTATTCTTGTTCTTAACTTATTCAATATTTTGGATTTTTCATCAACGCTGTTGATTTTCAATTTAGTATCTCCTTTTTGTGGGCCTTTGTATATAATCTGAGGTATAGACTTGACTTTCACTGTCTTCTTTACCAACTTTGCTCCACATTTCAGAGAACATGGTCAGGGCACGAGACCCTGAAACATGCCAGCTGGGGTACCCTGGAACTAAGAGATCTCTTCCAAAATCTAAGCACCATGCTTATTCCCTGCCTGCACCAGGATCTGAGCAGCCTAGTGCTGCATGCAGGCGTATACCAGAATGGAACAGTAATATTAATATTCATTTCATATTAACTATAATAATATTAGGATGTGTACAATTCCACAATAACTCAACAATATAAGGGGCCAATGGCATCATAATGCTAATGCAAAATGCATCACTATTCCATAAAAAGTGTCATTCAGAAAAGTCCTGATAAAAATTTAGAAACAATAGTCATCACACTTTGCATTTAATTAAGTCTGATATTATAGTTTTTGCTAATGCTAAGCTGTGCATACAGTTATTCCCTGTATTTCCTAAGGCAGTTGTATGCCATATATTTAACCCCTTTAGCACATCAGCTGGCTCAACTTGACTAATGTTAAAAAAGGCTGCTGATATGCACAAAGGTGATGATGAAGTCACTGGTAGTGTTTTTCAAGTGTTGTATGGCACACCACTCTATTCCAGCAACTGGAAGTGTAATAAGCTAGTCTTACATTTATATTTAAGCTGCAGTGTAGCGTGACTTCCTTGAAGTAACTAAAAAGAGTTACACTCAGGAAGCAACAATATGATGGCTAAATAGGAAACTCACACCTGAAATATGTTTATGTTTGGATGTAATCTACAGTAGGGCACAGGAAGATAAGACGTCACTATGGCAGTTTGTGGCAAGTGATTTAAATTTAACCTTTGTAAACAGCACACATTTGTAAACTTACGAAAGAGGGTGAAAAGAGGGCTAAAAATGTTGTTTTTGTGAGAGAGACAGAAAACTTAAATCAACATTTGACAATTAACTTCCTGTAGGTAAAATAGTGTGCAATGTTCACAAACCCCAGACACTCTCATAGAGAAAAATCTTTATATAACCTCAGTAGCCCCATATTGACACCTTTGGTTTTAGACTCTAGCTGCATGCAAAGGACACTGAAATCACCAAACAGATACCTGGCGATTATCATAAATCTGCTGCCCAAATTCATGAGTGTTTCACTAAGGTGCTTCATTGGATGAGTGCAAAACATTTACAACTGAAGGGAAAGAAAATTAAATTTTGAGCAACACATATCCTCGCTGTTTTTTGGATTTGCCCTTCTGCCCTGATGTCTTAGGAACTAAGCCTAACCGGGCCACATGCATCAAAAACCTCAGTGTTACGATAAGTTGTGCACTATCTTTGTCAGGCCAATTTCTACTGCATCAAAGTCTTCTTTTTCCAGTTTAACTTTTTTTAAGTGCATATTATAACTATTTACCACATGAAAGAAATTGCAAATATTGAATCCTCATTTTTGACTTTATGTTTTTTGAAAATGTTATAAATCTTTTTCCTTAAGAATTTTAACCCCATTGCTTAAAGCACACAGTTTTATTAAGTGTAGGCCCGCTTTAATGCATTTACATATGCTGTCTGATTTAAATATTTAATATGCGGAAGGGTCTTACTTGAAATTTGTGGTTAGGTATTGTAACTCAATATTTTATTCTGTAATATTTGATGCATCTAATTGTACTATTCTTAAATGTGCTTCTTATATTGTCATATTTATTAACATGACAGTTATTGGTGTTCTATTGCATTTTCAATATAGCTGAAAAAAGTTTTTATTTGTTTGAGTGATTGATTGACTGAACGAATGCCTTTATATCCCCTCTGCTGGATTACTGCAATTCTATTTTCCTGTAATAGCCTGAATATTTGATTCAGAGATTGCAGTTAATCCCTAACTATGGCTGCAGGACTTTATTTGGGCTCCAAGAGCAAGGTCATGATACTACTGCCTTGCCATCAGCACATTGGTTACCAGTGAAGGAGAGAATTCTGTTTAAGTCAATGAGTCAGGCTCACATGGCACTCTATCCCTGCAATGTCTTTTCTTTCTGTTCCAAGTTCCAATGGTATATACCTAGCTGCTTTTTAAGCTACACCCCAAAAAATTGTTCACAGTGCCAAAGTTTTTTTTTTTGTTAAATATTTTTTATTAAGACTAAGAGTAGTATACAGTACAGTGGTCAAAATAATAAAACTAGATATATTACAGAGCCGAGTAACCATTTATCAAGCAGTACTTTAGAAATAAAAAAATTATATGTATCGAATAGTGGAATTTAATAAAATGAACAAAGTATAATTCTTTCTATTTTTTTCATTAAAAAAGAGAAAGAGAAAAAAGAAGGAATAGAGAGAAGAAAAGAAAGGAGGGAGAAAATATAAAGATCAAACTATAGGGGTTAGGATAAAGATGAGTGTGAGGACACAAAAGCAGTGAAGGGGAATAAATCAGATTACATTTTTTGAGATAACGAAGAAGAAGAGACACTAGATGTTCTATGCTCATCACAAATAAGATTCCACCATGTCAATATACATATATTTTAGAATTATCTTTCCAACAAGCAAGTATAACCTTAAAGGCAAGTGCAATGAAAAGATCAAATAATACAGGTTTTGGAGAAAGATTATTAAAAGCAGCTGACATAGTTCCAAGAAAAACATTTTGAATGGATAAGGGATCATTACATAGAAATTAGGCCTGGGCGGTGAATTCCGCTCAGTTCGTGGAATTTTCTGCAATCCGCGCTCTGCGGAGCTCGCAAAGTGCAGAAAACTCCACTCCACATATTGCAGCAGAGGTTTTTCCCCACTCACGAACGGTGAGTTCGTGAGTGCGAGCTGCCACTTGGGTAGAATTTCTACCCACGTGGCAGGAAGACCAGTGCGAACGGCAGTTCGCACTACACTCTGCCACTTGCGGAACTCCGCTGAGTTTTTTTTGTCACTTGGCAGAATTCCATGTAGTGAAACTCTGCGAACTATGCCCAAGCCTTATTGAAATATCGTTAAACATTTTACCCAAATTGATTTCCAAGAATCAAACACTTTAGGACAGAAGTATAATAGGTGGGTTAAAATACCATTGGAAGAAAGACAAGACCAGCATTAGGGAGAGGCAAAGGAATCAATTTTATGAATGAAAGAAGGAGTGATAACAGCTCTATTTTACACATAAAATAGAGATTAAGTAATATTGGCAGCTTTGGAAGAAGACATTTTTTTACGCCATAGTTTATCCCACTGGTGATCAGAGAACAATATGGAAAGGTCCTTTTCCCATAATAATTCAATAGACGATTTAAATCTCATACGAATAAAGGAGGTTAAAAGTGTATATATGAGAGATGCTTTGGGGATGGAATCATAAGTGATATTATACAATGGTGTCAGGGGAGTGAACGGAATGGAATCAGGAGGAAAGTTATTGATTAATAAAAAGGACTGGAGCACAGACGATAATTGGTTATATTGTTGTAAACAAGAATTAGGTAAGTCATATCGTTCTTGTAATTGAGCAAAAGGTACAATGGAATTTTGGGATACCAAATTATGAACATACAAAATACCCATTTCTTTCCAGTGTTTGAAATAAGATGATTTTAGGCGAAATGCAATACATTTATCATACCAAATAGAAGATGCAAGAAAAAATTTATTAAAATCAGAACCTATTGTATACATCAAATGTTGGGAGTATTTTAAAATCGGGTTTTTAGATACAAATGTACAGTTAGACATAAAGACAACATCAAAAAATGAAAAATCATGTAGTAAAGAATGTTAAAAAATAATCCATTGTTATATTTGAGAGTCATGATAGTCGTTAGTCAAAGCATAAATTTGCCACATTAAAAAAGAAGTATGATATAACTTAAGATTGGGGAAACGTACCCCACCTTCAGTCTTTGGTCGAATTTAATTCAGATAAGGCAATACAAGCACATTTATTATTCCAAAGAAATTTGGTGCAAATAGAGCTAATTTGGGAGAAACAATAACTAGAAATTTTGAAGGGTAGCATAGAAAGTATTAGTAGAACATGTGGCGCAAGCATCATTTTATTGGTATCTAATCTACCCCACCAGGATAAATGAAGGGGAGGACAGGTAGAGAGTAAGTTTTGAATTTTAAGTTTTAGAGCATTACAATTATGAAAAAGTGTATTAGAAATAGTAGGAGAAAACCAGACATCCAAGTATTTAATTTGGAAGAGCACCATGCAAAATTAGTATTATCAAACATAATGATAGCTTGAGGAATTTAATGGTAAAATCTCAGTTTTAGAGAAGTTTAACCTGTAACCAGAAATA
This sequence comes from Triturus cristatus, assembly GCF_964204655.1. Taxonomy (NCBI): domain Eukaryota; kingdom Metazoa; phylum Chordata; class Amphibia; order Caudata; family Salamandridae; genus Triturus; species Triturus cristatus. The sequence goes on along the minus strand of NC_140584.1, from coordinate 70,414,229 downwards.
TTAGATTATAAATCAATCTCTGGCAAAAAGGGATCTAGGGAGGTCAGGAGATTAGACATATAAACCAGAATGTAATCTGCAAAAGCTGAAAGTTTGATTTCACGAGAATTATGTTTAAAACAAGATATAAAAGGTTTACAACAAATGCGTTCAAGAAAGCATCCAAACAGAGAAGAAAAAGCAGAGGTGAAAGAGGGCATCCTTGTCTAGTGCCTCTATGTAATTTAAAATAAGTGGAGAAATGTCTATTAACAAAAACACAAGCACGCAGTTCAGAATATAGTAGTTTGATAAATGAAATCAAATTTGGGCCAAAACCATATCAGTGGAGAGTATTAAACATAAATTGGCAATTTATGTGATCAAATGCTCTTTCAGCATCAAAGGATAAGGCAGCAAGAGGAGAGGGGTATTTTTTCCCAAAAGCAAGGATGTTAGAGAACATCCTAGCATTATCAGAATCAAATCTGCCCCTAATATAACTAGATTGGTCAGGCTTAAAAAGAAGGGAGGATAGCTTCTTCCAACCAAGAGTCCAGAATTTTAGCAAACAATTTATAATCATAGTTAATTAACAAAATTGAATGATAGTTTTTACAGAGGGCAGGATCCTTATCTGATTTAGGGATAATAGCAATAAGGGCGTCTAAAAAAGAGCCATTAGCTTTAGAGTTCAATAAAAAAAGAGTTAAAGAGTAAAGTAATTTAGGAGCAAAAGAAGAGGGAAAGGAAGATATAAGCTCAATAGCTAAACCATCTGGATCAGGAGCTTTGACTTTAAAAAAAAGATTTAATAGCATCAATAACCTGCTGAAGAGTTATGTCCTTTCCAAGAGCATTAAAATTATCAAGAATGGAAAGAAGATTAGGACCAACCGATTGACGTTTAAGCTTAAGGTATTTAACATCATTACAATGAGTTTCATGCAAGAAAACAACATGTGAGTTAAGTTTCAATAAATGTGAAAGTACCTTTTGACACTTGATGGGATGACCCAGACCACGAACATTCCACGAGACAACATTAAACATGTTGTGGGGTAAAGGTAAGGATGAAGAAACAATAACAACAAGCTGCAAAACCAATGAGGGAAACAAAAAGACACCATATGTCAACAATAAAATAACATAAAGAATCCGCAATTAGAATAAAAAGAAGGAATAAATAAACACTCATACAATTATATGGAAAATAAAAAGAAGAAAAAAGGAGGTGGAAAAAAGGAAAAAGAAGCAATAGAATAAGAGAAAAAGGATGACGAGACAGATCAAGGACAAAAAGCCAGATCTGAAGTGAAAAGAATAGAAAGTGAGCATAAGGCATGTTAGCACTGAAAGTAAGAACGACAATGGAGAGAAAAACAAGAGAATATATGAAATACAGCCATTCATAAGAGAAGCCATGCACAAAATTAAATATATTAAGAACATTGAGCATTAGTTCCAATAGTCTGACTTATATAACATTTTGTAAAACTATTTTTAGTTTAGCCGGATTATGAAAAGATCGCGAGATGCCTTCATAGGTAATTTTACAGAGGCAAGGATGTAGAATGCCAAAACAAATGTTCAGTTACCTCATTTGAGGTCGAAGGGCTAGGAATTCTTTTCCTCTAGCATTTGTTGCATTGGAAATATCCTTAGAAATAAATATGTTGTGGCCAGACCATTCAAGGCGATGCTTTTCCTTAGCATCCTTCAAGACAAGCATCAAGTGAGTGTTTCTCAAAAAAGAGCATTGTGATACCTCGTGGTTTACCAGACTGGGGCTGGAAACAGCCCAAACGATGCACTCGCTGAATATTAAGAGGTGATGTAGATTGAAGGCCAAGAACTTCAGGCAATAACTTCTTCAAGAAGGCTAAAAGATCAGGGCCCTCAAGGTTCTCAGGCAGACCATAAAGGGGAAGATTATTCCTTCTATTTCGGTATTCAAGGTCGTCATTATGTAGTTTAAGTTTTTGAATGTCTTGCTTTAGCATAGGAAGTTTGGTAGCCCTATTCTTGAACATCACCACCACGTTGGTCCATTTCAAGCATCTTACCCTCCATAACGATCCTCAATTTGTTGCAATTTTTCATTAGTTACACACATGAAAGGTTTAAGGTCACGCAACTCATCCAAAATAGTATCTAAAACAGGATTATGAGATGGAAGAATTGGTGATGGAGGTCAGTTTTTGTTCTTTTTGGCTTTGTATTGTGCAAGTCACTGGCCCTCTTGACATAGTGGACATAGTGGACATAGTGGACATAGTGGACTGAATGTCGCGTAAGCTTTTGAAAAGACATAATCCTGCCCATGCGCTAAAATGATGGTGTGAATAATTTGGCAGGGCAATATTCAAGTAATTACTTGTAAAACATGTATTGACATATTAAGAATTGTAAAGAAGAATAGATCAATGAAGCACTCTTTCACTATGTGTCCTGTGTATAAAGGTGCCAGTTGCAGGAAAAAACAAACAAGGAAATACACATGAGGATGCAGTAAGAAAAAAGACAAATAGTGTCATTCATAGGACCACGTTATTAGGCAAAATCCATTTGTGCAAAGTGGAGATAAAATGAGGCAGGACTGCAGAGAAATCATTCCAATAAAGACATATTTGGAAGAGGATGATGGTTACCAAGTAAAGCTGAAGAGGGCAGGGACCAAGGACGCAAGCAGGGCGCTTACGGAATGTCAGTCGTTCACGTGTGTGACAGGAAAATCACCGCAGCGGCACCAGGGGATGAATAACGTACCTCTGACAGTTCCCATTGAGTTGCAGATGTGCAGGGAAATCAGGTAACCGAAATCCTCACCGGGAGGTACCTAGCATGGCAAAGAAAGACTAATTAAACTGCATTAGCTCCGTGAATATGACGGAGCTCAGCAGTCCGCTGCCATCTTACTTCGGCGCGGAAGCCACGCTCCTAAAGTGTCAAGGCTGAGCTGAAAAACTGCTGGAAGAAGAGCCCTCTCTTTGGCAGCTACCAGATATTGGAATTCTCTACCTTTTTTTTCATACATTATGAAAATCTTTAGAATCTCAGATATCCCCAAGTCATTCAATTTGAGACAATATTTTGTCTATAGTATTACAATTTCATTTGATCCGTGCACCATGTAATGGTCTTATCAGCAACCAGAAAAATGTTTTCTGGTAGTATGTTGCACTTTAGAAATTCTTAAGATAAAACAAATCTAAATAACACTTTAAAAAAGAAGATAACCTGCAAATTCACACTTTGTGTTCTATTTCTTTAACTATACCCACTGTAGAGTCCCATATTCTGTGAAACTATCTTGAGTTTTAGTAAAGGAATCAAAATAGGCACATAGAATAAACAAAAAAGTAGAAACAACAATTAGAAAGGCTTACAATGACAATACATAAGGAATCCAATAAACAAAAAAGTGTAGAGCAGCAGCGAAGAAGGCAGGGGTTAGGGTTAGAGTAGGGTGCAGCATGGAATGAAGGATGATGTAAAATGGTAGGATTTGGGAAGGTAAAAGGGTTAGGGCCATGATGATGGTAAGTGTCAAAGATGGGGTTGAATTTATTTTAGCGGTTGGGTTAGGATTAAGAATAGGATGATGTAAAATAAGGTTTTCTGTTTAGGGTTGGGATAATTCTTGGTGTAAGAGTGGGGGATAATGTTAGACTGCTTTAGGGCTTTGGTTAGGGTTATGGTTACAGTTAGATAATTAAAAGTATAGGTCATGGTGCCAGGGATGTGTTAAGTAGAAGGCCAGGGAGAAGTGTGCCTCAAGCAGAGGGAACTGGGTGTATAGCCCCATAAAATGGCAAGACAACCTAATGCAAGTGCAAAAAAAGTTAGGGTTATGCTTAAGAAAGTATCAACAGTTAGTGGTTGGTTTAAGGTTTGAAATATGTTTATGTACACTTCACAAATATTGTGGTAAAAATGTGACTTGTCAACAGCTGTTACCTTTTTATCTCTACTTTTTTACTTTTATTTTTTTACTAATATTTTACATACAATCGTTGACTCTGGATCTTCTCCCAAGCCCCTACCCCTGACATGAACTCAGCACATTTATCAACTAAACTGATATTTTCCTCATGTTCCCATGAATTGTGTAGGAAAGGCTAAAGAATATATTCCAATGAGAAATAAATGATAGACTGGTGTGTCCAGCTTTGGATCATGAAGGCCGTATCCATGACCAGTTTTCAGAAAACCACAGACTATATACATCATTCATATTCAGATGTAGAGCATGTACATTTTGTCCCATTTGGATAATCTGAAAATTTGATGTGGATCATTGTTGCATATCTCTGCTTCTAGAAAAGTTAAATTTATTAGTGTATGGGCAACACAGGCATATCTTACTGGTAATTGAGTACAATATTTTTCCTTGTCTGACAATATCCATCCAACTGAGCCCCTGTGTGTGCCTTCTTTTTCTGAATTTATTCTACCTTTTTCACCTCTATTTTACTCTTCTCCAATTCCAACATTAATTATCTAGTTCTCTCTTTTTTCGCCCCAAGGTTTCTGCCAATATTTTTTGCCTGATGATGAGTTTCCAGACACCTACCCATTTGATACGGACAGCATGAACTTTCCAACCTCTGACCTATGCTTTGTTGGGCTCATGTCGATGATTGATCCACCTCGTTCCACTGTCCCAGATGCTATCACCAAATGCCGAAGTGCGGGAATCAAGGTAAGACATGTTTCAGGATGGTTGAGAGCACTGTCAGTTTTTGAGGATCAATTACCCCGTTCATAGCCAACAGTTTTATATTTCCATAGATTCTACTTCTACAAATTTTATTTTTCCACTAATAATTATGTGTTTGGGAGATAAAGACTGAGTTGCTAATTCACAAGAATATAAAACAAGTTAGAAGTCTCTGCTTTGCACACTTCCTCCTACGATTTTCAAAGTTTTCAAACTTTTAGAGGCTTCACCAAAGATCACTGTATGCCAGTTCATGCTTCTAGTGTCCTATACTTATTCCCGTGGATTGTTTGCTCGACAAACAATCCAGGAGTAAGTATTGATACATGTGCTTTTGCACATCTAACTCTTTTTTTATTCTTCTCCCCACCTCAATTATATTTTTCCAAGTAGAACCTAAACAGCCAACTGAAATGTGTGGCTGTTTTGGGTGTTTTAACTCCAGCTTTGCACATTTACCCAAAAACGTTGTTTACACTAAAAGTAGGCATGCAAATGTGTTGTGAAAAAAACATTGTGCGTGTATATTACTTTCTCTCTGGCCCAACCTTGTGTGTCCACAGGGAATAGTGCATGCTAGCCCTAAATCTATGACTACATAAGTCTGTGATGCTTTCAGATTTTCCAAAGTTGGAGAATTGGTTTGGATGCATAAATGTCTGTAAATTCCTGATTCCATGAATCTATAAATCTTTTGTTCCTACATAGATGCCACTATTGTACCTTACATGCACCCAAAGGGTTGCAAAACGGTTCACTTTTGTAAAAACTTCAGACCATAAATGGTTTCAATGACTTTTGTGTGTGTTAAGTAAGTAGTGTCTCGCTGAAATGGCATTTGAAAATTCTTTTCAAATGTATCAAGAGTTGAAATTACTTTGGAGACAAGGACCTTATTTAGAGTTTGGGGGATGTGATACGCTGTCAAATCATTAAGGATACCTCCTCCGGCATATTACAAGTGCCATAGGCAGTAATGCACTTGTAAACAGATAGCTTCCAAGTTGGTGATGGAGTACCACATCTGCCAAACTCTAACTAAGGCCTTCAGTGTCTAACTCATTCTAAGTTATTTAATTATGCATGAATTGCACTCTTTTACACTGTACATGGGATTGCCTCTCTTTTACTGCTGTATGTTATGTGCTTCCTTCTGAAATTAGCACATGTTCACCAGCATCTGAATTATTATAACACACACAAGAATAGTCAAGGGGAAAGGCCAGAATTAGATGTATGTTGTTTTATTATAGTTGATATTGATAGATAATTATGCATATTTACCCCATTTCTTGTATTAAAATTATCTTGAGTACTGATCTTGATAATCATGCAATAAGTAAATACTCACCTTCTGATCCCTGAGATCTAATTTTTGGAGTAAATGGTACAGAGGGAAATAAAGGTAGTGTAAATCTTGCCCATGATTTAGGTTTTGGGTACTTGGGTGCTAACGTTTTGCCCGGATCTAGACCCTCCTTATTACTCTCTAAAGCTATAATTTAAGTTTCAAAGTACTGCTTCATGATACAGATCAGTTGTTAATATGCTCTTGCTGCACTAAATGAGATAGCAAACTAGAATTATTAAATGTTACAGGGCAGCTCAAAACACATAAATTGCTTGTTCTCTCTGATTTTATACTGCACTGCTTCAAGTCTTTATTACTCCCATTCGCTATTCTTATTGAAATTGATGAGAATGTGGCATTGGGAAGTCACACTTAATAGACAGGAGAGAACAATTCCATAATATTCATGGACGTAGGTCCTGCAGAAATGCCTTTTAATTGTCCTCATGGTTAACCAAATATGAACTTTGTCGAGTTGATTCTTGCATTTTCTTTCTGGCCTTGATTGAATAATTCAATACATCAGTCACTCAAATCTAGATTATCATTAAGTTACACCAAAAAGTAAATATAAATGGCATTGAAATGACAGCTAGTTAGTTAAATTATACAGGAACAAAATAAATATTGAAACAAAAGTCACAAACATATAGTAAAAATACAATCATCAAAGTATACAAAATAAATAATCACTAACAATTGTGGAAATAAATCAGCATTTTGAAAATAAGATGGCAGTTCCTAAAGTGAAATGAAATAGAAAAATTAAAAGAGAAGTCAATTAAGTATAGAAGATATCGGTGACAGACAAATAATGTGACAGGCTTGAAGATATCCCTGGAAAAGAAGATATTTGAGTTCTTTGTTCACAGCAGAATAAAAAGGGGTCGTTCACAAAGATGGAAGGAGAGAATACTAAATAGGTAAAAACCAAAGCCATATGAAAATTCCAAGTAGGGCGTGGACAAAAAGCATGGCTGAAACCAATAAAACCAATATGGCTTCACTATATTATGTGGCGTGTTTACATACCTTGACTAAAGAGCATTATAAATTTAGTTGCCTCACAGTGACTACTTCTATTGTCAAAAAATGACAGCCATTAAAAAAGCAGGGAAAAATACCAGGCGAAAAGTGACCCATTTATTGGAAAGCTTGCAATTAAGTCCAATAATTTGGCTCTGAGGTGAGAAATGAGATTGATGAGAACTAAATGGAGTCCCTGGCTCGTGTGATTAATGGTCATGTATCCAGATATAGAAATTATTAGCAGTGATAAGAATTTGGCTTAGTGCTTCTCACTGCATGTCCCTGGTGTTCTTGTATTCTTATCATGAGATTCTATCCTTCTTTCCTTACCCCATAGAAACACAGTTTGTCAGCTTTATGCCAGATGGTTTGTGAGCAAGCATGCCAAGCTTGACTGAACTTCAAAAACAAGCAATTAAGTTGTGTTTCTTTGTAAGGGTTAGAGAAATATATAACTTGTTGATGCGGAAAATGTGATATATCCAACTTTCTCTTTAAAGGTTATCATGGTCACTGGGGATCATCCTATCACTGCAAAAGCTATTGCTAAGAGTGTTGGAATCATTTCAGCGGGCAATGAAACTGTGGAGGATATTGCCACTCGTCTAAACATTTCTGTTGATCAAGTGAATAAAAGGTGACTATAAATTCTTTATGTCAACAAATCACTGCTCATCCGACAGTGCATCATGCGTTTTTCCTCTTCTCATGTTGCCCATCCGTAATCCCTGCATTTCCATCTTTATACCTTCCTTCTCTGTAACTTTCACCTTATTTAAATTAGATATTTGATTCTCTTGCTTTGTCTTTACAACTCTGTCCATTGCTTTTCCTTACAGCCTGTCCCTCATTGCAAAGTAGTGTATTCAAGAAACTATCCCCAATTCTGAAAGAAAACCCTATTACCTCTACCACTGTTCCTTCCTGTTAATAACACTCCTCAACATTTCTAGCCACTTTTCTCTTCTGCCTGTAGGCTCCCCAAAGTCCAAATCACACACATGTTATCCTGCAATTCCCTCATCCAAACACAATTGGGCTCCTGTAGAGAAATATGCAGGCTGTTTCTTACGTTTCTCCTGTCTATGTCCCTGGTTCTCATAGAGATGCAAAAGCTGCAGTTGTAAATGGAGGAGACCTGAAGGATATGTCACTGGACCAACTGGACGACATCTTGGCCAACCACTCTGAAATTGTCTTTGCTCGAACTTCCCCACAACAAAAACTGATTATAGTGGAGGGATGCCAGAGATTGGTAAGTAAGATTGCCATTTACAGAATCATACACCCACAGCTCAACAAAGAGATCTAGGGTGCATAAAACAGAGGAGCAGAATCAGAACACATTAGACCTAATTCACAAAGTTAAGTAACACGTTTGAGTAAGTTTACACTTTGTACTAAATTTACTACTTTTCGGTAGTCACAAACTCTGAGTGTAAAGTTACTAAAAAAGTGTAAATTACATGTGCCCACCCCCACAGTAATGGCTTACTCTTGTATAGTTGGGTGACGTCCCTCGATAAATCCCTTCCTGACCCTCACAAAACCCTTCGTACTCTTCCATAATCCCATGCCCTTTAGTAGTAAATCTACCTCATTTATCACCAACTCTCTTTGTGTCTCTCCAACATTTTCTACAAAAATCTATACTTGCATGTGCAAAGACTGTGCAATCAGGGTGGAGAACTCCACGTGTATAAGGCAAAATGTACACTTTATAGGACATTTTGTAATTTGTTTTGTAGCACTACAAAATGTACCACAAAGTGCAGTTTGTTTGTCAAGCCCAATACCTAGAACATATCGTCACAATAGCACTTGCATTCTGGCTGGTAATGGTAAATTTGTAACTATGAGAAAAGACACTGTACTGTGAAAAACACTGACAGGCAATAGTAGAAAGTGTTCTTTAGAAATGAACCATAACAGTTCCTCATACTACTGGCGTCTTCTTTTACCTATTAACTATATATTTCACTAGATGTGAATTTGCAAATAGCTCTCTCTTATTCTGCTGCCCATTATTATTAGAGAGAATCCATATTTACTTGAGAGTCACCAGCTGTTATATGGGGTTAGTGCTGTGAACTCTACATGCTTGAGATAATTTTGCTAGAAAGAATGTCATGCGATATGAATCTCTTGCATAGCTATGTGTGTTATGGGAAGTATTTGACCGTTTGTCAACCGGTTGCCATGGTTTCAAAGAAATTATACCACATAAAGTTGTTATAAGGGAACATGTGCTACTTTGTCATAAATTGTTTCTTTGAACTTGCCTACCTAATGAGATCACACTGCTCACCTTCTCACAGGAATTGTCAAGTGAAGATGAATTGCATTCCTATGGACTGATCAGCCTCCCATTCAATGGAAGGCTGATTGGTCTGAAGGCAATGTGTACTAATAGTAGGGGGAATGTGGGACAGTTTTTAGCCTATAATATTGACAATGTGTTTGTGTGAATGATTTGACGTGGTGCTGCAATGAATTTATCGTGTTCTGTTGCGGTTCTTTAAAAACCAAATAAAGATCTCTTTATGATGATGACTGGTAAAGAATATAATGATTCGGAGACAGATGAATGCTGCAATTTTGGAACCCCTTACATTTCCTAACAGTAGCTGTGTATGGCAAAATAAGTTTATATAGCCTCAAAGTTCCAAGACTTTTGGAGAAGAGGAATGAACCCATTAACCGGCAAATATGGTGAACTTTGAGAGGTGCAGGTGAACAAATATTAATTCCACAGCGCAATGTTTGTTTTTGTACCTAAATCCTTTCTTCTTTCTCACCTTGCTGACTTCCCCACAGTACATTTCCTGCTTCCACCCACTTTCTCCGTCACGTCCCTCATAGTAATTCCTATTAAAGCATGCACCACAGTCTATTTTGTGCCATTTCACTCAATGAGCATTACACTTCTAAATATTCACAACTTGAAATTTATGCTGCCAAAACACAACGCACATGAGGCCAAATAAATGTAGCTAGGAACATTAATCAGAGTACTATCAATAGTGTTTCAGTTTATATATTTATTTTTTATTATATTTACTGGTAACCTATTTAAGGTCTGTAACCTTAACATCCCTGTAAATAAGATTTTTTGTGGTATATAATTGCATAGGCTAATATATATCCTCAGTACACATGGACTCTTTTATGACTAAAGTTTGGTTACTGAGCCCACATTTAGATACAGTATAAGCAAATATTCCGGTCTCAATTCACCTAGAATCCAAGAGAGCTCTAGAACTGTACACGATACATTTCCAACCCTTCTGCCACACACCCTTTTATAAAAGGGGGTTACTGACCGAAGAGGTGGCATGAGTTTGTGCCTTGCACCCATATCTCTGCCTAAAGTTACTGCCACGGTAAGCCTCGACTTTAAGATAAAGAATTTTAGATTTGGTTTGCGTGCGCTGTGTTTATAGTTGCTGGGAAGTCTGCATAACACGCTTCAATTCAGATAAAGGCTCCCATACTCAGACAAGTGTGTAAGGCTTCATAATTTGTTAATTGTTATGTGCTACCATTCTATGAGTAGTACTGCTGTTTCTCACTATGCTGTATTTTGATCCAAGACGTACTTTGGCATGCATGTACATTTGTGTTTATTGACAATTATAAATATTGGCTTAGTATTGTCAATTTATACATAATGTCGATTCACAGATATATGGTTCTTCATGGTTTATATCACATTTTCTAATAATAATGTATCTTGAAACCTATTTATTTAGTTAGTCATATTCAGGGCCACTGCACTGGTATTAAGTGGACGTGGAGCACCAAATTATGCTGCAGGGTTCACTAAATTATGCTGCAAGAAAAGGCAAATTATGCAGCATAATGTGCTAAATTGTTTTGATTGTATTACTTCATTATTACTGTCTGGGCAACAATGTCACTTTAGTAATGCCAGTTTAGCAACCAAAAAGAGAAATAAGCAACTGAAGGGTGACTAGTGAACCTTTGTAATGGGCCTACCACAGCATGCAGACACGTCAACACTTTTTTAGTAACTTTTGATCAGTTTTAGCTAGAAACTGTTTTTTTTGCTTAAAATCAGAATATTATGCAGCAGGTGAGGGTGTATGTTGCAAATTCGGCAGAACTATAATCACGGGAAAAGAAGCAGCGACTGTAGAATTGCATAGTTCCGGTGGCCCTGGCCATAACGATAGAGCACTGTCACAGTGCTCAAGGTGTTTCAATCCACTAACAAAATTGAACCTATCCTCAAATGACTGAAACCTTAGCATGTAATTCATCCAGACTTGTTCTTGCTTTCTCTCTCAACCATAATTCATGTTCTCTTTCAGAATGCAGTTGTTGCAGTGACTGGTGATGGAGTCAATGACTCCCCAGCTTTGAAGAAAGCAGATATTGGGATTGCAATGGGCATAGCAGGATCGGATGCAGCAAAGAATGCCGCGGATATGATTCTGTTGGATGACAACTTTGCTTCCATTGTAATCGGAGTGGAAGAAGGTAGGTGGTGGCATGGGCGATATTACTTTTTTGTGCTTGTGGGTTCTGTAGGACACACCGCATGCTCCATTGTGTCACTGTGTCCAGAAAGCTCACACAGAGAGGCCATTAAGGGATTGCTTCCAGTCTCATTCCATGTAATAATATGTATGTCCTGCCCATAGCTAAGGCTAATGCCCTTAGACGGGTGAAATTATACCCATTCTCAAAGTCTTACCAAATATACTATAATTACATTGTGATCCTGACTTCATACAGTTAGTTACCAATTTACCCATGCTCAAATATTATAACCATCCCATATGTTCTATATGTATGCCTTCTTGCACTCCTAGAGCATCAAAGCAAATGCCCATCTCTAGGTCTTGCTCATCTAAGTCTTTGTACCTGCAATTATCATCCATGCTTACCCTCTAAGCCCTTTTTGTCTTTATCTTTATACCAACTTGGCAGAGTCATTAATGCTTGCCTTGCACTTCTCGATGTTTGCACACCTAAGCTACCTTTTTTCGTAAGGTCATGCCACTCTACTTGCTTGAACCTCTTTCATATTGTTTAATGATGTCCATATCCAGGGGATTCAAAGCTCCTCTCTTCCATCACAGGTCGTCTAATTTTTGACAACATTAAGAAATCCATCGGCTACACCCTGACCAAGAATATTGCTGAACTCTGCCCTTTCCTGATCTACATCATTGCCAGCGTTCCTTTACCCATAGGCACAATCACCATCCTGTTCATAGACTTGGGTACTGACATTGTAAGTAGTTGGCTATGGTACTGTCGTGATCTCAGTGATAAGTGTCTGACATCAGACATATCCTCATTCTAGGATTGGCACTGAGCCCCTTTTTACCTTTTCAGATTCCTTCGGTTTCCTTTGCATATGAGAAAGCTGAGCGTGACATAATGAACAGAAAGCCACGTCGCAAGAACGTAGATCGACTGGTCAACCAGCAACTTGCTCTCTATGCCTATGTACAGATTGGTAAGTAAAGTTCCCCGTCCCTTCTCTGTGGACACATTACAAATGCAATGGACACCATAATAACTACCATAACCATGTCACAAAGCTGCAGACTTTTTTGTGACCGTAAAGTGCCTAGACATTACTCTCTGAAGGCCTTGCAGAAAAAAACAAAGTGGTGGAATATTCAGTTTTAATGGTTATGGTTGAATGCAAGTTCTCGTAGAACTCTTGAAAATCTAAGTTAGACATTTGTATATATAGTATATGTGTAGATATGCATGGCATAATGTGCTATTTATCAGCATTGTTGAGTGTGTGGAGGGACCACAAGAGAGGAAGCTTGGAGTGAGTCATGATGAATATTATACTCTGTGGATCTTCATATATGGTTTATGACATGGTATTTTTCATGTCCACCTGTACTAACAAAAGGGTATTTAACCAAAGCCGTGATGCAAGTTATTAAATTGTGCAATATGATAAAATCACATTGAATAAACCTTGTTGCTATTAAAAGAGTAGTTTTAGTGTTTAAAGTAATTGTTACTTGCACTCTAAGTGGTAGTAAAAAGTGCTTTTGATATGATTTTTTAAGACATTTGACTGGATGATTAAGGGCATTAAAATGACCACCTTGAAATTGTGATTGTTTTAAAATCATATTTTTTGCGGAGTGGGTAAAAAAATCCACAACTAAGTGGAGGCACTATGAGCGTTACCCAGCCCCACAAGTGTACCTCTTGGACACTTAGAAGCATGGAAAATGGGAATAAAACATGACAAAAACAATAAGTTTGCCAAGCTAAATTCACAGCTTTTCTGAAAATCACAATCATGCAGTTTCCATTTTGTGTTAAGAAACAGGAAAATAAAATTGCAGTTTTCTGAAAAATCACACATTTTTATGAAATTCGCGATTTTAATATAGAAGTAAAACATTCATGGCTGTGGTTTGTTGAAGGCCCTGATTGGGTGACTGGATGAGGTTGCCGCTGACCTGGTAGTGCAGACAACTCTGCGTAGCATGGACCAAGAAGTTGTCAGGGAAATGCAGTCTATCATAAAAAGTAAACCACAGCCACAAACCCAAAAAAGCCCTGAAATTCGCCAGTATGGTATGCAATGCACACAATAACTCCTGCCACTCACAGTAAACATCTTTGCTAATGGTATGTGAAAAATATAAACTTTTAACAAAAACTGTCTACATGAGCAAAATAAAGCAGACAGTTACGAGGGAAGGTTTCAGGAAATCTGGGCATGGGAATTCTCTTTCAGGGTGGGGTTTGTGTCATTCAATGTTCCTACGACCTCGGTGGGAAGGGGTAGACCGTCTGGGGGCTGATGCATTTGGGTTGGTTCACATTTGGGTCATACATCTGAACAGCTGAACCCTCCGTCTAATGACATCCAGTGTGTACTACTCACTTTAACCCCTAAGTTAAAAATAGCTTTCATTAAGGTTTATTCTTGACCAGTAAGCCTTAGACATGAATCCCTGACCGTTGACCAATTGAATCTCTTTATTCCTACTGTACCCACAAATATGTGGTTGATTGTAGGGGGGATTTTAATTGTCAATGTAAGCCTCTTGCTGACCCCAGTGATACAACCTCCAGCGAGGAAGATTTGCGATTGCTAATCCCAGACTCACAAATCCAACCAATTAATGCATGGTCCCCGCTGGCACTCCAGCTTAACTCAGTAACATTGACCCACTCCCTGAGTGCGTGCATTAGCCGCACTAACTTGGATATACTGGGGAAGTTAATATTTAATAGAATAGGTCAATCCTCCCTGTTGGATTATATCCTAATGGAGACTAGGCTATGCCAAAGGGTCTTTGATTTCGCTGTCCTGCTGCGACATGACAGTGATCACAACGCTCTGACCATGGAACTGGATATACATAATTTGGGAAATGCTGCGGTTAGCTGTACCTCCCTAGATAGTAGATTAGTATTCTCTAACAACAGAAGAAGAATAAGGTGGGGGGTAAATCAGCAGACACCCAATAAGATGGCCACACTATATTCATCAATAATTTCGACCTTACTAGAAATGGGTGAGGCTACTACTACAGAGGGCATTTTACTAATCACCAGTAGAATTGCAGAATTGCATGCAAAATTGACATCTAAACTGGTCGATATATTTTATCCAGAGGTATCTTCTAGGTCGAAAAAAGGGGGATAAACGATCTTGGTTTAACGACAACTGTCGAGAGGCTAAGCAGGCTCTGTGAGATTCCTTCAAAGCAAAGGATAGGTCCCTAACTAAACAAATGTGGTTGCTGTATAGAGATAGCATCCAACAAGCAAAAACGACCTGGGAACTGGACAGATGAGATGCTTTAAAATCTGCCTTATCCAACAAAGACATGAAGGCATTTTGGACAATAGTCAGAACAGGCTGTAGTGAAGGGAAGTCAGCCATCGAGCCAAATATAGCAGCAGATATATGGAAGAGACATTTTCAGGCTCTGTATACTACAAAGGAAGCAGTTAGCCCAGGTGATGAAACATCTATAATCTCCTTAGGGACCATTCATGAAGAGGGCCCTGGGATCACTTTGACTGAAGTACTAATGCAATAAACAAGTTTCCCTTCAGAAAAGCACCGGGATTAGATAAGTTACCGAGGGATCTTTCTTTCGGTCAGAACCATAAATATGGGGAACCTACCTATGGGCATTATTTAATGCTATCAGGAAAGGCATGGTGATCCCTGAAAACCTGGATTGGGGCGGAAATTGTCCCAGTTTTTAAAAACTATAGGCTGATCAGTTTGATCCATGTCACCCAGAAACTGTTTGCATGGGTACTCCTTGATCGCCTTCAGGTGTGGATCGAAGAGCATTAAATCTTGATCCCATATCAAGCCAGATTCAGGAAAAACCTTTCCACCTTCGACCAAATATTTAGACTCCAACTTTTATATTGGAAAAACTGTAACAATAGAGGGTGGCAGTCTCTATCTAATATTTGTGGACCTGAAGACGGCCTTTGATCTAGGGCCCAGAGTTAAATTATGGGGTGTACTTAGAGATCTAGGGATCCCCCTCTACCTCCTGTGTATGCTTATGAGATTGCATGAAGGCAACTTCACCCAAGTGTGGTATGGGAAATGTGTTGAACTAACCTCCCGACGCCCAGTTAACAGAGGAGGAAGGCAGGGGTGCATGCTCGCACCTAACCTGTTTTGCCTATTTATTAACGCAATGGTCTCCCAACTCATTGAGCTAAAGGATAACGATGCCCCGTAGATAGCACGTAGAAAGGTACCAGCAATGATGTTTGCAGACAACCCTCTTTTACTATCAGAGTCGCCTATGGGTATCCAGAGGGTCCTCAATAGCTTCCTTACCTTCTGCAAAAACAGGGGGCTAGAGATTAATATGCAGAAGACTAAATTTATGGTCTTCAACCCAGCAAACACTTCCTGTTCTAACTCTTGTTTAAATGGAACTATGCTTGAGAGGGTGTCTGTATTTGATTACCAAGCAGACACCTTGACAGAAAATCTGGAGTGAGGTCCGCAAATGGCCAAAGCAAGTCTTAAGCTAGCCGAGACTGTGGGGGGAATTGTAAAATTTAATAGAAACTCCTCCTACAAGCCAGCTGGGCCAATAGCTGAGATTTATAAAGTGCAAGCAAGGGGTGCTACAATGTACAGGGCTGAATTATGGGGTCATTGCTCTTCTGGTAGCTTGAGCAAAAGAGAGAATAATTTTATGAGGCAGATGTAAGGCCTACCCCTTAGTACTCCCCACATCTCCCTACATCTGGATCGAGGAATCAGACCAAATGGGGATGAGATTGGACTTAGACCCTTAACTTTTTGGCGCAGATTGTGGGTGACCCTGGAACTGGCCATTTACGGGTCAGAGCTAAAGGTGCTACTGAGATTCCCGGGTGCAGGTAAAATACCATGGTTTGTACATGTAAAGGAAGTATGTTGTAAGCTGGGTAAATCAACCTAATGGAGTAAACCTGAGAAAATGTGCCCTGTAATTTCGAGCTCAGAACTGGTAAGATCTTATAAGATGTGCAAACTGGCAAGTATCCAGAAAAGGTTAGCCTTAGGACACTTGACAGCTGAATTTTTGAGAACCAAAGACGAGTAAATAATACAGTTCTTCCTGGATGACATCCTACCAACTTTTTCAAGGAAATTATACATCCAGTTTAGATTTGGGACCTTGCCACCCCCTGCTTTCTCGAACAAATGCTTAAAATGACACCACAAGGGTGCCCTTCGTGTAACTGTAAGGAAGAGTCAGAGCTCCATGTTTTTTTCTTCTGCCCTGGCTACAAATCAGCTAGACAGCGCTGGCTTATCCAACTGTGCAGGAATTTAGGGTTTGTGCATTGTGGGGGGGCATTTAGAGTCCTAAAGTATGACATTCAAATGCCCATTGTCTTTGCTGTATCTCGATTCTTAGCTCGATGTGGCGTACTCGCTGGATGTTTCTAAACTCACCACAGCGGCCTTAAAAGTCTGTATTGTTCGCATTGGTAGATATTTTTACCCACATTTTTGCTCCTTTAATGTTTTAACATCAGGTTCGCTGATGAAATGAGTTTTAACTATTGATAAAACTGCATGTGCATCTGCTTATGTCCCATGTGGCCCCTACATAGGGGAAATACGGGAAGCGGCATTTACTTCGCATGCGTTTCTTCGCATGCCGTTAGTACGCGGTCGTTAGTACGACCGCGATGTTAGTCAGCATACCGTTTGTACGCAATTCGGAAATACGAATTGCAGTAATGGGGGGAAGGTGTAGGATTTAAAATCCAACACCTTCCCTAGTATCCGCATAGACTGGAGTTGGAATAGTAAATTATACTATTCCAACATCCAGCATCCCCTTACTGCAATTCGTAGTTCCGAATTGCGTACAAACGGTATGCTAAATAACAACGCGGTCGTACTAACGACCGCGTAGCAACGGCATGCGAAGTAACGCATGCGAAAAAAAGTTATATATTCGGGAAATACACATGGTAGCTGAATGAGGTTACAGATATGTATTGCCCAGATCTACCACCTTGTGAACCCGATGATTCACTTTAACGCTGTTAAACTGTTAATTTGTATAGCTATTTAAGGAGACCATTTTATAGCATATATTTTGGTGTGTACATTTTATGTGTATGCACTTTTAGGTCCACGATAACCGAAATAAAGTCTTTTGGAATGGAATGGAACATTTAGAACAAATATTTGCGAGCACACGGACGCCAGGTTCAGTACTCATAACTAGCATTTACTCTTACTAAGTGATTCACATTGAACAGTGTAGAGTAAGAGAAAGTGTCTGTCCTGTACAATCCGTTGATGCATTCTCATTTATTTCCCCATGAGTGTGGCAACGACAGTATCATAAGGGGCAACAAGATTATTTACCAATGCTCCAGGAAGGGAAAAGATTTTTCTGATTTGATAAAAACAAAAGGAAAATGAAAGACCCGCCATCAACTGATTTATGTAGAAAGCTTGCCACTTTATAGCTGTTTGTCAGAGCTGAACGAGTACTATGTCAATGAATTTATTCACATTTTATGCATTTCATTTTGCAAATACACAATAGCTTTACTTCATGCCAGAACTTTTAAAACCCTGAGATGGTGCATTGCCTTATAGTAATAACCAGATGTGCCTGGACATTTTAAAAAGTATGTCAAAGAGCAACAGAAACTTTCCAATGATACAGACACATCAGGGTAAAGCTCACCTGCTTCTGACTACTGCAGGTAGGGGGACCATCAGTCAGCATTATCAGCTAATCTAATGGCACTGAAGGAATCTTAATCTCCACTTTTATGCCTTTAAATCAGTATTGAGGTTACCAAATTACATACCTCAGAGCGCACAAGAGACACATGCAGTTCACAGTGCAGTGAAAGACTGACACCCATGTGGATGCTTGTACAAAAGTGTGGTGATGAAGGAATACCCATGCACACAACCTTCATTGCAGGGCTGCAGCCTTGTCCACCACAGTGGCTTCACTGGTTTAATCCTTAAAGTACGAGAGGGATTTGTCCAGACAACACTGTTTTGCAGTGGCGTAGCAAAGGGGGGATTGGGGGGGTGGGAGTTGGTGCGGCCCGAAGGCACAAGGTGGGTGCAACGGCCTCCCAGTCCGCCACTCATATCTGCGGCCGTTGAACACAGGAATCATCAGTCATCTCGCCAGCCCCCCGGGTCTTACCTGCGGCTGCCAAAACAAGGACCGCCACAGGCAGAAAAAGGTGTAGCTACGCCACTGCTGTTTTGTTAGGCTTTTCAGTCAAGCTCCCAGGATTGATCTTAAAAGTGTAACCAATAGTCCCATTTGATTTAAATAGGATCATGTGGTCCCAAGTTGCCTTCAAAATGGATAGTGAGGTCTGTACAACTGTGTGCCCTGCAAATGCATGGGGAAGCACCCTAGGCCTGTCAGTCTTGCCTCACGGACTTATGTAGTAAATTTACATTCCTGGTGGGTGCTACAGCATCACATATTTGCATGTTAAACTCAGCTGTCTGGGAAATAGTGAGTGGGCGGAGCCCAAACTCTTTTATGGAGTAGCTGCCACTCGGTGAGCTTTCCAGCTTTCTAAGGCATTCAGAAGAATATGCAACAGACTATTATTTAGAGGGTAGAAACCTCCATATACACCATCTCAATAATCCTCAAGTCATAAAAAGTGGGATAGAATAACCTGAGTGCAGGGGCTGGATGGTCGACAATGCTGGGTAAATGGTACATTTTCTTTTTAGGAAACAAATTCATGGATTGCAAAATGCTGGAAAAATATTAACAGGCTCAATAGTTTACCTTTGTGAGTCACTGGAGAATAGAACATGGGTGAGTGTTTCTGTAACTTATTCTCACATTTCTATTTCTAACACAAACATTCCTTCTTTCTCTTAGGAATTATTCAATCAGTGGGGGCATTCCTCTGTTATTTCACACTCTATGCACAGGATGGGTTTCTACCATCTAAATTGGTGGGGTTGCGAGTTGACTGGGAGAAATCCACATTTCACGAACTAGAAGACAGCTATGGACAAGAATGGGTGAGAACAACAAATATACATTTATAACTATTAAAGTTAATTATCATGGTCGTATTTGATCATTGCTACATTTATGTTTGTTTAAAAGGTCATTAACCTAGTCTAGAATGCTGTGCATATCATGTAACATGTTGCATGCACTTTTCAATTATTACTGGAAGTGGTGGGTGGGGATCCGCAGAGTGGCCCTGAATAAATGCCCAAATATCATGAATTCTCTCAGGATCTTGCTTGATCCCAAAATCAGAAATCAGGATCAAATTTTATAGCAGTTGTGGATTATAGGTATGTATAGTCAAATCATATTCCTACCTTCTCCTTTAACACAAACCTATTGTTGCCAACATTTGTTTGAATAATGCCTGAGCAATGTATTTTAATGTTTCACTAGATCTGTTTACACACATCATACTCCAGGGGAGCACGTTTTCTCTCTTAGCAAAACAAACGAAGATCCACAATCCAGAGCTGGGAGCTCCTTAGTTGACTATAGAGCATATGCTTCATATTGTCTCAAAGACAGTCCAAAGTCAGACTGCCCAGCTCCTACAGTCCATTCGGCAACCATACCCAGAAGCCAAGATAGCTGCCAATAAATCTGATTTTCCGCAATGTTGCATGATAACCTGAGTAATCCCCACTCAACTGGCACTATTGCCATTTCCCCAGGTATGTCAGGGTAGAGGCCACTTTGTGTCATTGCCTAAAAGACTTGCAAGAAGAAAATATGTTTGCCTTTACTTTCTAGAGCATACAATGAATTCACTGATATATCTGCAGATAAGAAAAGACAGAAGAGCAGGAATCGAAAGTTCACATAACGCTTTACAATCGTCTTGCTCTGCATTTGCTATTTAATGCAAAAGGCCTGCACCTAATTTACATGGCAGGCATTTCAGGATCACTGAAGTTAATACATTTCAACTGCCATCTGTTCCCAGACCTTTTCTCAGCGCCAGTACCAAGAATGGACTGGGTATACTGCATTTTTCATCAGCATCATCGTTGTGCAGATAGCGGACTTGCTGATAAGGAAAACCCGGAGAAACTCGTTCTTTCAGGTGAACCCATTAAGGTCAGTCAAGGATGAGTGGATGGTCTGTGCTGAGTTCTTCTTCAATGGTTAACAGTTGCAAAGCATTATTCTTACACCTAATGAGGGGTTCGAGTCAGGACTGGTGAATATTGGCTCGTTTCACAACACAGCCTATCAATTTTCTTTAAATATATGCAGCCAATAGCCATCTTCTGGACTTGATTGTAGACATCATGTTAGAGCTTATTCAACCTCAATGAAAGCAGTGTTAGCTTCCTTCTTCAAGATGCACAATGCAGCCATTCAAAAGGTCCACAAATCTGTGTGTTGCTATAAAGACTACATCCAGTTGTGTCAGCCAGTAATGAAGCAATCTCCTTTCGCCTAAAAAATGTATCCAATATGGAGTCAGGGAATGAGGTTGGAAGAGCCATGCATGCAAACTGCACTATGCTCTGCAGACCAGCAACTGTTGGGGTAACCTTTTAGAACACAGACCTACAATGTTAGTCATCCTGATTTCTTTCTGTTAAGAGCAATAAAGAACTGTGGTCTAAGGGACGTCTCTACTGAGCACTCAACTTTTATTGGAGTAGTCACATTTTAGCAAGAGCTGAATATGTTTGCTGAGGTTTTGATATATTCAGTTCTTGTCTTGGGAAGATATTTATCTCTGCTCTTGGCATTATATTTCGCTGGTTGGTTCTTTTGCCTTATTTGTTAAAGAAAAAACTACCTCTATGTTTTAGATTTGGTCATTCTGTGATCTAAGACTTTTGTTCTGGACATCAATTGGAGATCAGTGCTCTAACTGGAAACGTTTCTGTTACAACCTGTCTTTTATCTAGCATAGACAGGTCACCTTGATAAAAGGTAATGGTCTTTGTGAGCTAGAATATACCCGCAGAACCCAGGTGAAACCTTGATCAATGAGGCTAATTTTGCAAAGCATTTGGTGCTAGCACCTTTTCTACTTTCCATCACCTGTATACTCTTGTTATTTCCATCATGTCTCACTTTATTTAGTGAAAAGTCCCTGTATTGCGTATTGCTGTTCACAATAGCCATGTCTTAAATTGAGTCTTTGGCAGCTGTCAGATGAGAAACAATTGAGAGGAAGTATTACTAAGTAGTTGCTTATTAGTATATGAAGGATCTCTGGCTGATGTGACATCAAGTTAATGCTTTCTCAAATTTCTCACTTTTCCTACAGGAACAAGGCCCTCATTTTTGGCCTCTTTTCTCAGATTGCCATTGGTGCATTCTTTTCTTACTGCCCAGGAATGTCTGAGGCCTTAAAGTTCACCCCTCTTCGGTGAGTCCAGATTTTATTTGTGCATTATTGACAATACACTTTAAGATCCGGGAGTTTATTTTGAAAAAACAAAAATGTTTGATGTGCCCCTGCTTGAAAGATATGGCTATGCACCAAACCTGCAGTGCTTTCAGAGAAACCACAGTGATGGTATTTCCATTAAAGGTAGAGCTCATCACTTGGCTGGTGGTCATCTTTAAATATGGAGGGCGGTAGTCTCCCAGAGTGCAGGAGATAATGACCTCCACCACCCTGGCAGAAGGAACGGATCGCCCACCAAACGTTAAATCAGCCCTATCATATTTGATGAAAATTAATTGATCCAAGGGTACAGATTGATCAGAACAACTGGTGAACCCATTGGATAGAGATGCAGAAGGCAGAGATAAGGAATGCAGTTAACTGCAACACCTAAGTCTGAGCACATGAAAGAGGCATTGCCTTATTACCCACAAATTATAGAGGCCACACCCGTGGGAGTCCCTAATCCCCAAAAGCTAATAGCATCTTTCTTTTGAGAAAATGATAACTGGTAAGTGTCTCCCACTCTTCTGCTACAGAGTTATGCTCTGGTAGGTAGGAGTATTAGTTGTTAGAAAAGCATGTATGAGAAGCTTTTATCTACAGGTTGTATAAACCGAGCTATGCCCCATACTCCACAATTATATGCACATACAATGGTTAGTATTTCACACTATGATCCCAATTCACAAACTGCATTTGAAGTACTTTAAATATTACTTAACTATATAGAACAAAATACTACTCACAAACCTACAGGTGGAGACATCTGCATTTGTCTCTCCTATCTTTTCCTTGTGGTAATCTCTACCCACTTAGGTATAGAGGTCAGTAATAAATGTGGTATAGATACAAAAAATTGAAAGTGGGGAAAACTTACTTCTAAATAAAAGGTGTCTAAAGAAATTTAAAGATTGGTTTAGAGAGGGACATGATAATACAAATACACACCCACATCCACAAACGAGTACAACCGCTGCTATTGACAAATTACACTTCTAAAGTTACTACTATATATGTGTATTTTTTTAAATGCTGAAATAATTTCATTAGTTTAACATAAATTCCCATGGGGTGTAAAATGATATCCCTACCTCCACTGTTTTCTATAGGAAGTACCTCTGAGTTGCCATGTGTGGTGCACTATCTACCCAAAACATGGGCTGGAGAACATTACACCAGTTTTGAAAACTTTAGGGCTGTAGTAACTTTAGAAGTGTAGTTTGGTTTGTCAATAGTAATTGCTCTGCTCTTTTGTGGATGTGTGTGTGTGTTTGTATTATCATGTCCCTCTGTAAACCATTCCGCAAAACATGCTTTATATATACATATATAGACCCACGCATGTTATCGGAATGGGACGAATGCAACCTGGAGTCCTCTCTGCGTTTGGTGGAAATCCTTGTCAAATACGCCGAGAGTGACCGGGTTGCATTACAAAGCAAAATTGATGCTCTCAATGTGGAGATAGATAAGATTCCGATCACTCCAAGCACCGCCAAATATCGGGATGACATGACAGCACGTTTGCTCCGTGAGGAGGAAGTAATAAAGAAAATGAAAGCCTATAAATTCCAACGAGACAGGTTGGATTACGAACACGGGCAAATATTTACTTTTGCAAGGAAATACGATAATGTGAAAGCGACTAAGAAAATGACACCAAGTCCCTCGACATCATTACAAACAGTTAATAATGACATACCACCTACATCGTCACTTTCAGATTTGAGCCTGAACATTGAAAGTGAGTCCGATAATGATCAACAACGAGCACAGCGCTTGGGGTTTCGAAAGTTCACACTGGCACAAGAATTAGATTGCATGCGCCAGGATTGGAGGCAGACTCTACGTTCTGGTGCTCGAAATGCAAACACTAGCAAGGCATCAACAGGAAGCGGGGTGCAAGGCGGCGGCGTAACAAACTACACAAACGTGAGTACAAAGCCACCCAACAAAAAAACACGAAAGCAATGGAGGCGCAAATAGATTCATTAACTTATACATTTGATTCACAAACGGTAGTCAACTTAACCAAAATATCACTGAGTGAAAAGGAAACAAACATTTTAGCACTAGGCTTATCTTTTAGTGCCAAAAGTAATTTTGATTATGCGGGTACCAGAATAGACATGTACAAATACGTGCGTGAGTTGAAACTTCGCAAGTTTCACATGTTACATAAATCAGCATGATCAGTACCACCCACAGTACACAATATGAGTCCGCCCTTACTTACAGCTGGTGATGCAGAGTTATTTCAGGACCTACTACAAATGCAAGGTGAGGACGGTACTGATACTGTAACTTTATCTGCTAATCAGGGCACTGGATATAAAGTTAGTATATCACCTACTAACTTTAAACCCAAGTCAACATTTTGCCCTATCATGTTGAAAGACAATATTGATGTCTTTCACGACAAAGTTGCTCAAGAACTGAGGTTATTGCACCAAAAGCAAGTTAACATTAATTAGAGGCACTACTAACGTGATTTTGCTTACCATCAACTCATTAAAAAACTCCAAGATAATGTGAATGTCATTATACGCCCTATGAGGAAATGCTACGAATAAGAAGAATTTGCAGCACTGATAATGATTGCCGAATTGCACAGAAAGATTGAAGAGACAGGTTTTTAAGAAGAGGCTATCTCCCAGAAGTGGTCGACAAAGCCATACTCAAAGCAAATGAACATGGCAGACCACTGGCATTAGCTGGAAAAACCAAACTGGTAGAAAACGAACAGACCAAGATTGATTCTAACCTATAACAATCAGCACAAAACAATTCGCAAGATTGTAAACAAAAATTGGGCATTAATCAAAAGTGACCGATATTGGGGACCCATTTGTCACGATCACCTAGCATTACATACAGGAAGGCAGGCTTGATGAGCAACTGCCTGGTGAAAAGCACCCCTGAGGTTAGAACTAACACTTCCTGGCTCCATAGCAGCAAGGGCTTCAGATGTGGCGCTGCAGACACCGCCCACTGGGGCAGGTACTTACGCATGTGTCTCTGCAGCAAACGGACTCAGGACATCAAGTTTGGATTACCCGCCCTCTGAAGCATGCTGGACTGTCTCCACCAATCCTAGTGAGGCGCTCTGTATTTTAAAAGTGGACAGTGAATCCCAAAGCGGCAAGAGGCATCTGAAGAAGGCCACTGTGCCGAAATACATTACGCCATTCATTTTACTGAAATGAAATAAAAACGGGAAACCCAGCTTACCTGTGTGGGCTTACGTCTTTTCAGAGTGGAAGGACTTTTGGTTTGATATATATTACCTACTGGCGGTCGCCAGTAGGTAGTTATAGCTACAACCTAGGAAAAACATTTTTTGATTTGCTAATAACTTTGGCGTCGTTTAACGAATCTTTATGAAATTTTCCAAAAAGTTGCACTTTTTAGGTTAGCTCCTATCTTGGAAGTTTGGGGGTGATTCGTCAAGCGGGGGCTGAGAAGAAAAGGGGGTCCCAAAACGCATTTTCCCCATGTTAATTTCCGTAGGAAATTTTGCGACGAGCTACAGCCCGAACTGCTGAATGGAATTTGCCCAATATTTGGCAGAAACGTAGAGCTTGGTTCAGAAAGCGACCTTTTTTTAAAGGGTGTAAATCCGTTCAGTAGTTGCTGAGAAATTAGAAAAATAAAAGTTTCGATATCTGGGCGGAGCATAAGTGCAGTGCACGTGCTTCACTGTGATTGGCTGCGAACACTCCAAACCAGGAAGAGTTGGCAGCAATCTTGTTTGCCGGTAGAAGCGAGTCACCAGAAAACAGAGAAACAAAGGTAGAAAACAAGAGAAGAGGGCAGGGTAGAAACACCCTGACCCCCTAGGCCTGCTCAGGGGGTCCCAGAAGGACCCCCAGGGCCAAAAAAATGTTTTTAAAAAAAGAAAATGGGCGCAATTCGCGCTGTTGTCACAGGTTTCTGCATTTTAGTTTAATGAGACAACGGGGTGGGCTAGGTCTGGAAGGAATTGTTTTAAAAAAAATAGCGGGAGCTCGCTGGGGCTGCGGCCCCGCGGTGGTCTGCGCAGTCCCGGGGCTCACTGTCCTGGGGCTTTACTCATGTTTGGAGGGGTGTTGCGCAGCTCCTCTCCTGGAGCCCTCCATGTACTTATAACTTTTCGCGGGTTCCTGTGTTTTATTTTCATGAGATCCCGGGTAGGGCTAGGTCTCGGGGCAATTTATTTTAAGCAAATTGCAGGGGCTGCGGGGCCCGCTGGAGTCCCCGCAGACTCAGGGCTTTATTCATGTTGGGAGGGGTGTTCGCGGGCCCTCTCCTGGAGCCCTCCATGTGCTTATAACTTTGGCGTCATTTGATGAATGTTTAAGAAATTTTCCAAAAAGTTTCTCTTTTTT
This sequence comes from Triturus cristatus, assembly GCF_964204655.1. Lineage (NCBI taxonomy): Eukaryota > Metazoa > Chordata > Amphibia > Caudata > Salamandridae > Triturus > Triturus cristatus. The sequence continues at coordinate 70,387,861 of NC_140584.1, read as the reverse complement.
GATCAGCTCCTATCTTGAAAGTTTAGGGGTGATTGGTCAAGGGGGGGTTGAGAAAAAAGGGTGGTCCCAAAACGTTTTTTCTCAATGCATTTTCCATACGAAAGTTTAGACAAGGCTACAGTTGAAACTGCTGAACGAAATTACGCTAAAATTGGCAGGGGGAAAGGTCTTGGTCCAGAAAGCTCGCTTTTGTAGAAATGGTGTAAATCCGTTCAGTAGTGTTTTGAGATATTAAAGGAAAAATGTATATATATATGGACGGTGCCTAACTGCTGAGCATGAGCTTGCTTCTGATTGGCTGCTGACACTTCAAACCAGTAAGTGTTAGCAACCATCTTGTGCCTCGCATCAAGTGAAAATATAAAAGAAAGGTTCCGGGGGCAATTTAATATAGCAGAGCTCTGTGTAATGATGATTTGGACACAGTTAAGGTTTAAGATTTATTAACAATAAAGGAGAAACAGGTGAGCGCCAGGTAGTACGACTTCCACTCCAGGACAGCAGTAGGAAGATAACCCTTTCACGCTTCTTGTGCCCAACATCACCACTTCGCAGCTATGCCCTTAGAAGTCAGCCCGTTGGCTCGCAGCTCTCTACCTTTGCGAGCTAGTATGATGCTGTGCCTGTACCTCTGCGAGTGGCTACGCTGCTGTTCCTTTGGGAGCGGACGGTAGGCCTGGGTGGTAAATTTTGTTCCGCTCACAGAATTTGCGATATTTTGACATTTTCACATTCCGCAGAGAGCGCGAAAATGTCAAAACTTTCGCAACCTGCCGCGAAACGGAAGTTTTTTCTTGATCACGCTTTAAAAATGCATTCTTGCGCGCGGTCACAACTTACCGGGTCCCTGCATTCGCCGACGAGTTTTCCTATCCGTTCGCGCGAGCCACAAGATGTTGGATTGTTGATATCCGGTCGCGCTATCCCGCGAGAGTTTGCGATCGCTAACACGTCATTGCGATCGCGAACAGGAAATAAGCATCGCGAGGAAGATGGCCACGCCCATTAGCGACCGCATGGGCAAGTTGGAGATATATTTTCCCGCGAGCACGCAAAAACACATTGCGAACGGCCGGGAAAAGCAAACTCCGCATCTTCGCGAAAGTTCTGCATGCTCGCGGAGATTTTGCGCAATTTTGCGATAATTTGCGAAAGTCAACTTCGCAAATTCCACCCACCCTTAGCAGACGGCTCATAGTTCTGCATCTGTGAGCCGCAGTTGTCCTTCTGCGAGCTTGGGTGCAAACTGTTCATAAGTCACACTACATAAGCATTGAAAAGCCATTTTGTGATTCAATCCATCAGCTGGCATCTGTACGAGGCATTGCTGAAAACATACCAGAATTCTATCTGTGAGAGATACCCCTTTCACGCTGCCTCTCCCCAAATCAGCAAGTAACACACCCTCTTTCCACATTACCAAAATATCCCCAACAACCTTCTTGAGCCCGGAAGTGTCCCTGTGCGGTTTGACAAACAAGAATCTTAGTCATGTATAGATTTACATATAAAACATTTTATTTAAACAAAACAACAACAAATAAAACTATGGACAGCTGTGGTGTGTCATCACTGGTCCATTTTTGATTCACAGCCTGCAAGACAAAAAGAAAGATAAGATGGTGCGTCATGCGTCCAGCAAAGGAGATAGGGAGAGAGAGAGAGAGAAAGAGTGAGAGAGAGAGAGGGAGAGGAAGAGAGAAAGAGTGAGAGAGAGGAACATAGAGAAAGAGAGAAAGAGTGAGAGAGAGAAAGAGTAAGATACAAGGAAGAGAGGAAGAGAAACAGTGTGAGAGAGAGGAAGAGAGAGAGATAAAGAGTGAGAGAGAAAGAAAGAATGAGACAGAGAAAGTGTGAGAGAGAGAAAGGAGCAGATGGAGAAGGAGTGTTGAGACTGGAAAAATCTTTGTAGCGCACCTTTGTGCCACCTGTGGGTCTCCAACCACGTGCCATGAGATAGTGCATACCTCAAGTTTAGTGATCTGAAAGATAGATAGTGAGAGAGAGAAAGAGTAAGATAGAAGGAAGAGAGATAGAGAAACAGTGTGAGAGAGAGGAAGACAGAAAGAGTGAGAGAGAGGAAGAGAGAAAGAGAGAGCTACAAGGAAGAGAGAAATAGTGTGAGAGAGAGGAAGACAGGGAAAGAGAGGGAAAGAGTGAGATACGAGGAAGAGAGAAAGAGAATCAGTGTGAGAGAGGAAGAGAGAGAAAGAGTGAGAGAGAGGAAGAGAGAGGGAAAGAGTGAGAGAGAGGAAGAGAGAGAAAGAGTGAGAGAGAGGAAGAGAGAGAAAGAGTGAGAGAGAAAGAGTGAGAGAGAGGAAGAGAGAGAGAGAAAGAGTGAGAGAGAGGAAGAGAGAGAGAGATTGAGAGAGGAAGCGAGAAAGAGTGAGAGAAAGGAAGCCAGCCAAAGAGAGAAAGAGTGAGACAGAGAGGAAGACAACGAGAGAAACAGTGTGAGAGACAGGAAGAGAGAGATAAAGAGAGAAACAGTGTGAGAGAGAGGAAGAGAGAGAGATAAAGAGTGAGAGAGAGGAGGAGAGAAAGAAAGAATGAGACAGAGAAAAAGAGAAAGTGTGAGAGAGAAAAAGGAAGAGATGGAGAGGGAGTGTTGAGACTGGAGAAAATCTTTACAGCTCACCTTTGTGCTACCGGTGTGTCTCCAACCACGTGCCGGGAGATAGTGCAGCCCTCAAGTTTAGTGATCTGAAAGATAGTATAGAATTAGTAATTGCAGAGTACATACAACTGCACACGCGTAATTTTATTTTTCGGTAATGCGCAATAAGGGTGGTGCACCTCATCCACTCCCACTGCTTGGAGGTGTCTGTGCGCTCTTGTGCGCACAGACTGCTGAACCCTATCCACTTTCACTGTCCAGAGGCCACTCCCTGCTGCTGCGGAAAGAAGTCTCTCTGCTCACCTTCCGCCACTGGCGTGTGTGCAAGAGGGTCCACCTCGTGCCGAAGCAACCTCCTCAGCTGTTGCATACACGCGGTGCAGTTGAACTCACAATTCAGATTGGGTGTTAATTGTCAGGATGGCCACGCATCATCTCAGATTTTTAGCGCGTTCTGCTCTGGTGGTGTTGGGGGGTGAACGTTGATTCGTGATTCACAGCCTGTTAGATAAAAAGCAAGATAAGATTGTGTGTCATGCGTCCATGAAAGGAGAGAGGAAGAGAGAGAAATAGTGAGAGGGAGAGAGAGAGAGAGAAAAGAAAGTGAGAGGAACACAGACAGAAAGAGTGAGAAAGACGAAGAGAGAGAGAGAGAAACAGTGAGAGAGAGAGAGAGGGAGGGAGAGAAATAGTGAGAGAGAGAGAGGAAGAGAGAGAGAGAAAGAGGGAAAAAAGTGTGAGAAAGAGGAACAGAGAAAGAGAGGAAGAGTGAGAGAGAGAGAGGAAGAGACAAACAGTGTAAAAGGGAGATAGAAATAGTGTGAGGGAGAGAAATGAAGAGATGAGGAGGGATAATGAGTGCGCACACTGTGTACAAAATCATCACAGCTCACCTTTTACGCCACCGCTGTGTCTTCAACCATGTGCCGCATCCTATTGGTATTCTCAAGCTCCCACATCTAAAAGATAGTACAGAATTAGTAATGGGAGGGTTGGTTTAGGATTCAAAATTGATCCAGGCACGCTAAAAAAAAGGGTCCACATTTGCATATTGCCTTTCCTCAAAACACTGCTTCATAGAAATGTTATTTAAAAAAAGAGGGGGTGGGGGAGATACAAAAAATGCACACATTCCGTTCAGTAATTTTGGCTGTAGCCTTGCACAAAGTTTCCTATGGGAAAATGATTTTTTGACTGTTATTTTTTTAATTTCTCAAAAACTACTGAACGGATTTACACCATTTAAAGAAAAGGTAACTTTCTGAACCAAGCTCTACCTTTCTGCCAAATTTGGGGTAACTCTGTTCAGCAGTTCGGGCTGTAGCTCGTCACAAAACTTCCTATGGAAATTAACATGTGGAAAACGCGTTTTGGGACCCCTCAAACGACGCCAAAGTTATCAGCAAATCAAAAAATGATTTTCCTATGGCAACTAGGTTGTAACTATAACTATTCTATTCTTGAATTGTGAGCCCTGCTGACCGCATTGTAGGCCGGAGGAGGCGGTCAGGAAGGGCCCATAGCCACGTGGCGTTGAGTTGAGGTGCACAGTTAGTGGCACCAGAAGCATTGAGGGTGTATGAGCCTGTGATGATGCGTGGTGCGGACGGGGCGCACTGGAGCAATGTCTCTTGTCGACTGGACTGCGTCATCTGTAATCGCGACTCTATCTGAATTGTGAGCCCTGCTGATCGCAGTGTAGGCCAGAGGTAGGGGTGAGCAAGGGCCCACAGCCACATGCATAGGTTGGTGGCCCCACCGGCCTGCTTAGTTTAGGTTCAGTGGCACCACATTTCGCTGGCCTTCCATATGTAAATACGCGTCACTAATTGAAGGGAGTCTGGTGCAGTGGTCTCTGCCACGAAGTTGGGGACTCAGGACACTTGTGGGATCGGCTGTTGTTGAACAGGGTTAGTGTCACGATGTGTCACCGGCTTCTGTTCGGTGTCGCGGGTTGTGTTGAACAGGGTTAGTGGCACCACGTGTCGCGGCTTGTATTGAACAGGGTTATTGGCATCATGTGTCGCCGCCTTGTGTTGAACAGGGTTAGTTGCACCATGTGTTGTGGCTTGCGCTGAATTCTGCCTCAATAAGGCCATGTGGCAATGACTTGTGGTGCAGTGAGTTAGAAGTACCTATGGCGTTGAGCGTGTACGTAACCTACAATGATGCGTGGTCTGGGGGTCCGCACTCGGCCCAATGTCTTTTGTCTATTGAATTCTGCCTCAATTCGATTTTTGAGTGATAGTATGCCTCACTGCTGACATAAAACTGTTCACTCTTCCTTGCGATGACTTATGGTGCACTGAGTTAGTAGTATCTTTGGCATTCAGCGTGTACATACCCTGCGAATATGCGTGGTCCGGGTGGCCGCACTCGGACCAATGTCTTTCGTATATTGAATTCTGCCTCAATAAGGCCATGTGGTGCACTGAGTTAGTGGTACCTGAAGCACTCTGCGACGATGCATGGTACGAGATGGCCGCACTGGGAACAATGTATCTTGCGTACTGGACTGCGTCATCTGCAATCGCTACTCCATGTAAATTGTGATGCCTGCTATCCACAGTGTAGATCGAAGGCAGTAGTCTGTACAGACATAAGTCTGCGGTGCTGGTGGGTTCGCAGGGGGCCTGTGTCGAGGAGACCCGCTGTCATGGTGGCAGTCTCGTGGCAGGATGAGGCCCGCCGCTCTGGCACACTCGTTGGTCTTCGCAGCTCACAAGTGAACTACACCCAGAGCCTCGGCCTATTTATTCACACTCCTACGCTGAAGTGGCGTACGTCGGACCAGGCCACTCCGGTTACGCTTAAGCTTATAGGGGGGGACGATACAGCTACATGACTGAGATCTTCCCTAGTGTTTGACGTAACATGGTTGGGTCCATTGTCCACAACACTAGAAGCACCACTAGTATTTGTGCACATGGAGAGGTGTGTGTTCTGCATACTAAGATGTGTCCAGCACATCACCGCTACACTTTGCATTGTGTGCATTGTTATTCATGGGTGAATTGCTTCCTTCACATTTAGTTTGTTCACACCTGTCCCAATATTCAGCTATTGTGTGGCTGAGGGGCCAGGCCGTTTTCGGAACGTTTGCTGTTTTGTTCTGCTCTGCCTCGGTGGTAGAAAGGGGGGGGGGGTCCTGGGGTGGTGGTGGGTGTTGTGGCGTTCTTGGGTGTCGGAGCTGCTTGATCAGTAGGTCTTTGACATGTGTTGGTCTTCAGATGTGGCTCTGGGCTGGGCTCCCTTTCATATTGTATGTAGTTGTTTAATATTTAGAAAACAAGAAGACATTATATAGTTTAAATAACAAATAAAAAACATTACAAAAACTATTTTTAGAATATTAAAGTTACAAAATATCACATTTTTTTCACAATTACTTAGAAAAACATAGGTTTTATGTACATTAAAGTTAGAAATTATTATTTAAAAAAAACATTCAAATTTACTGAAAAAACGATTGCCACATTTCCCAACATTGAGCTATTATATGGCTGAGGGACCATGCCATTTTTGGAGGGTTCGCTCTCCTGTTCTGCACTGCCTTGGTGGTAGTAGGGAGAGGGGTGGTATGGGGGAAGGTCCTGAGGGCTGTGGCAGTGGGTGTTGTGTCCTTCTTGGGTATCGGAAAAAACTATAGGTTAAATGAACATTATAATTAGAAGTTAGCATTAAAAAAACACATTGAAATTCACTGAAAAACCATAGGTTTCAGACACGTTATAGATAGAAATTAGCATTTAAAAACCTTTGAAATTCACTGAAAAAACCATATATTTCAGGCACGTTATAGTTAGAAATTAGCATTTAAAAAACCTTAGAAATTCATTGAAAAAGCCATAGGTTTCAGACATGTTATATTTAGTTGGACATTTAACTCGTACAAAACCATAGAAATTCCCCTGTTATAGTTAGTTCAGCTAAATATAACTCGCGCCCCTGCAATTCACTGCTGATGACGTCACATATTACATCATTCATGACATGGTCAGTGACATCATTGATGACATCACTGACTCTACTCCACTATATGTCAATCCATCTATGCCACTACACTATACACCAGTAACACTGAACGTTATTCTACTCAATACCACTCCACTGTAGCCCACTCCACTGCATGCCTCTCCACTCTACGCCACTCCACTCTTCGTTATTCCACTGTACGCTACTCTACTTTACAATGCTCCACTCTACACCATGCCACAGTAGGCTATTACACTTTACGTCACTACAGTATACCCCACTATACCTTAACCAGCTCGACTGTACAACACTCCACTGTTTGGTATTCCACTCTACAACACTTCACTCAATGCCACTACACTGTATGCCACCCCACTGTACCGTACTCCACTCTACAGCACTCTACTCTACTCCACTGTACCCTACTCCACTGCACCCTATTACACTCTATGCCCTTCCACTCTACCCCACACCATTGAATGCCGGTTCAGCATTCATCACTTCCCTTCACTCTATGCCACTCCACTCTACACTAGTCCACTGTACTCCACTACACTGAACCTCATTCGACTCTACGGCACTCTACTCTACCCTACTCCTGTATGCTATTACATTTTATGCCTCTCCACTCTAGGCCATTCCACTCTACTCACTCCAGTGAATGCCATTCCAGTGTATACCAGTCCAGTATTCACCACTCCACTTCACTCTACAGTATTCCAATGTACTCCACCACACTGTACCTTACTCCACTCTATGCCAGTCATCTCTATAACACTCCACTGTGTGTCACTGCACTCTATGCCACTCCACTGTTTGTCACACTACTCTACACTATTCCACTGCATGCCACTCCACTCTAGCATACTCCACTCTCCGCTACTGCACTGTACACCACTACACTGTATGCTGCTCAACTGTTTGACACTCCAGTCTATGCCACTCCACTGTATGGTACTACACTGTATGCCAGTACACTTTACACTATTTCACTGTATGCAACGCCACTGTACAGCACTCAACTCTGTTATCTCACTCTATGCCATTGCACTCTGTGCTACTCGTAATATATGCTATTCCACTGCACACCACTCCACTGTACGCCATTCCACTCGATGCCACTCTACACCGTTGTACTGTACAACAATCCAGCATATGCTGTTGCACTGTGCATCACTCCATTCTATGCCTCTCCACTGTATGCCACTCCACTCTATGCCAATTCACTCTACCCTACTACACTCTACCCTTTTCCACTGTACGACACTCCATTATACACCACTCTTATGTCTGCTATACCACTGTATGCCACTCCACTCTACGTCACTACAATGTACGCCAGTAAAAATCAACATTATTGCACTCGCCACCACTCCACACTACTCCACTGTCTGTTACTCTACACCACTCCACTTCTATACCACTCCGCTCTACACTATTCCTCTGTATGCCACTCCACTATACAACACTCCACTCTACACCACACTAAGCTATTACACTGTGTGCCACAACACTCTACCCTGATCCGCTGAACAACACTTACCTCTATGGTATACCACTCAACTTCACTCCACTCTATGCCACTCGAGTCTACTCTATGCCACTCCACCGTATGCTAATCCATCACACGCCACTCTACTCTACACTATTCCACTCTACATCACTCCACTTTACCACACTCCAGTATATACTATTCCACAGGTTGCCACTCCAGAATACACCACTCCACTGTACAACACTACACGCTATTCAACTGTTCGCCTCTCCACTCTGACACACTCCACTGTTCACCACTACACTGTACGCTATTCCTCAATATGCCGCTCTAAAGTACTCCACTCCACTGTACGACTCACTAATATTCGCCATTCCACTGTACGCCACTCCACAACTCTCTAATATTCGCCATTCCACTGTACGCCACTGCACTCTTCTCTACTCCACTCCACTTTATGCCACTCCTCTCTACATCAATCTTTGCCACGCTACTCTATGCCACTTCACTCTATGCCACTGCACTCTGCGTTAGTCCCCTCTATGCTATTCCACTGTAAGTAACTCCACTTTTCCACCTACACTCTATGCTATTCCGCTCTACACCATTCCAGTGTACATAACTACACCCTCTGACACACTTCACTTTATAACACTCCACTATACCCTATTCCACTCTATGCCACTTCACTCTGTGCTATTATACTGTATGCCACTGCAGTGTACCTCACTCTCTTGTATGCAACTCTACTCTATTCTACTGAACTCTAAACTACTCCAATGTACAGTATCACTCTCTACCTCACTTCACTCCACATCACTCCACTCTTCACCACTCAACTCCTTACCTCTCCACTGTACTCTATTCTACTGCACTCCACTCCACGCTATTCCACTCAACTCCACTCCACTACACACCATTCCACTGTACCACACTTCACCATATAACACGCCACTCTATGCTACTCACTCTACACCACTCCACAAAACGCTATTTCACTGTACACCACTCCACTGTACCACATTCCACTCTGCTGCACTTTACGACACTATACTCTATGAAAGTACACTTTACAAGATTCTCCTACACTCTACAGTAGCACATACCACTTCATGACACTCCACTCGATGACAGTAAACTCTATGATTTCAAAATATATATATATTTTTAAAACATTGAAATTCAATGGGGAAAAAAAGGGTAAAACTTAGATATAGTTAGGAAAACGTTGCTTATTCTTGCAATACAAACCAAACCTAAAATACACAAATATTAGGAATTCTTAAGTTATAGTTATACTTTACATTTTCATTGTATCCACCACCTTTAAATTAATATAACTGTATATATTTGTTAGATACAAACAAAAGATAAACGACGCAAAAATAAAAATTTCTAAACATATACTTATACCTTTAATATATTATTTACTCCACACCTTGAAATTATTATAGCTTGCGCACCTCTATACCTCCATACACAGTGTATTTAACTCAGTACACACACTACATTAACTATAACTAATGCCTTGTCCATGTACTGCTTATACCGTTTTATATATTCTCAAATATATAAAAAAATAAAAATATATATATATATATTCACTTAAAAAACCATAGGTTTCACACATGTTATAGTTAGCTGGACATTTCACTCGTAAAAAACCAATGAAATTCCCCCGTTATAGTTAGTGCTGGCAACTATAACTCACGCGACCGCAATCCTCTGCTGATGACGTCAGATATTACATCACTGTATTTAGACACTTATTTACCCATGTCTTCTTCCATTAATCTTTAGCTATACATATATTACAAATATTCATTTTTCAGAAAGACACATATGTCATCAGTGATGTAATATCTGACATCATCAGCAGAGGATTGCGGTCGCGTGAGTTATAGTTGCCAGCACTAACTATAACGGGGGAATTTCATTGGTTTTTTACGAGTGAAATGTCCAGCTAACTATAACATGTGTGAAACCTATGGTTTTTTAAGTGAATTTGCAAGGTTTTTTAAATGCTAATTCGTAACTATAACGTGTGTGAAACCTATGGTTTTTTCAGTGAATTTCAAAGGTTTTTTAAATGTTAATTTATGTATGTATTTTTTTTAATGGAATTTTCAGCTTGCGCGCACCGTGCGCGCACCGTGCGCGAACTTCGCCGAATTTTTTTCGTTTTTACCGTGCGCGCCCTCCGCGATTTTTCGAAAAAAAATACAATCTTTTTTGGGCCCTTGGGGGTCCTTCTGGGACCCCCTGACAAAGGCTAGGGGGTCAGGAACTGTCCACCCTGCCCCCTTTTCCCGTTCTCCACCTTTGTTTTTCACCCTTTCAGACTGCGAGAGACAAAATGGCGGCCGACACTTCCTGGTTTCGACCGATTCGAATGTTTACTGACATCTAACAACCAATCAGAATTGCGCTCGCGAACGGCAGGGTGCGCGCACGGTGCGCGCGTATAGATATTGATATGGTTTTAAATGCTATTTTCTCAGGAAATACTGAACAGATTTACATGAGACCTTTAAAAGGCACTTCCTTGACCTTATGGCTACCTCTCTGCCAAATTTCACATCATTCTGTTCAGCCGTTCGGGCTGTACCTTCGACTAAAGGTCCTATGGAAAAATGCATGAGGAAAACACGTTTTGGGATCCCCCCTTTTTCTCGGCCCCCGCTTGACGAATCACACCGAGACTTTCAGGCTAGAAGCTGAACGGAGCACCCCATTTGCTTTGAAAATTTCGCGAGAATTCGTCAACCGGCGCCAAAGTTATTTAAAATAGAATTTTGAGATTTCCTATGGAAAATAGGTTGTAACTATAACTATCTACTGGCGACCGCCAGTAGATAATACATATATATATATATATTATCTACTGGCGGTCGCCAGTAGATAGTTATAGTTAGGACCCTGTTTCCATAGGAAATCCGCAACATTCTATTTGGAATAACTTTGGCGCCGGTCGACGAATCCTCGCAAAATTTTCAAAATAGGTGGGGCGCTACGCTCCGCTCCTACCCTGAAAGTCTCGGGGGGATTCGTCAAGCGGGGGCTGAGATAAAAGGGGGGTCCCAAAACGCGTTTTTCCCATGCATTTTTCCATAGGACCTTTAGACACAGCTACAGCCCGAACGGCTGAACAGAGTTACTTGAAATTTGGCAGAGAGGTAGTCCTCAGGTCAAGGAAGTGCCTTTTGTAGGTCTGGTGTAAATCTGTTCAGTAGTTCCTGAGAAAATAGCATTTAAATCAATATATATATCTGAGCCAGCTTACGGTGCGCTTACCGTGCGCTTACGGTAAGCTTACCGTACGCGTACGGTGCCGTGCGCGAGCGCGATTCTGATTGGCTGTTAGATCTTAGTAAACATTCGAATCGTTCGAAACCAGGAAGCGGCGTCCGCCATTTTCTCTCTCGCACTCTGACGGGGAGAGGAAAAACAAAGGCCCAAAACATGTAAAGGGACTATTTAGACAGCTCCTAACCACCTAGCTTTGATGTATGTGTCCCCAAAGTACCCCCAAGGCCAAAAAATCTTTTTTATTTTTTTATCAAAAATCGCCGATTACGCTTACCGTACGCGTACGGTAAAAATAATTAAATAAAAATAATTAACCACATTATCCCCACCCCATGTGCAAATGGTTCCCGTAGGGCACCATTTGTGCCTGGCATGTGTTATTATAGAAATCTTAAAGCTTACCTTTCACAACGAAGCGCATAATATGTCCTCCATGTGCGCACGGTGCGCGAAGCGCATCGTGCGTACATGGCCCATTCACTGCACTAACTGTGTAAAGTGGGCGCGCGGGGCGCGAAGCGCAACGCGTGCTCACTGTGCGCGAAGCGCACCGTGCGCGCACGGAACGAACTGCGTTAAGTGGGCACGCACGCCACGAATGGCGTAAAGTAACTTAGCATTTAAAAAACCGTACAAATTCACTGAAAAAACCATAGGTTTCACACACGTTATAGTTAGGAATTAGCATTTAAAAAACCTTGCAAATTCAGTGAAAAAACCATAGGTTTCACACATGTTATAGTTAGCTGGACATTTTACTGATAAAAAACCAATGAAATTCCCCCGTTATAGTTAGTGCAGGCAACTATAACTCACGCGACCGCAATCCTCTGCTGATGACATATGTGTCTTTATGAAAAAAAAATATTTGTAATATATGTATAGCTAAAATTTAATGGAAGAAGACATGGGCAAATAAGTGTCTAAATACAGTATTAGCATCAGCAGAGGATTGCGGTCGCGTGAGTTATAGTTGCCTGCACTAACTATAACGGGGGAATTTCATTGGTTTTTTATCAGCAAAATGTCCAGCTAACTATAACATGTGTGAAACCTATGGTTTTTTCACTGAATATATATATATATATATATATATCTCTCTCACATCCAAGAATTTGGGAGGCCAAGGCCTGCGTGACGCAACAGTCCTGGCCGGGCCGGGCCCTGGAAGCCCAATATATCAACACCTTCGTTCCAGCCGATAAAGAATCCACAGTGAGCAAGGGTATTCTTGCAACGTGTTGGTGAGGCAACACATTTTTAATAAACAATACAAGCACACCAGAGTTGTCCTGGTGTTTCCTTATTGGCATTCGCTAGTAGGTAGTTATAGTTGGAACCTAGTTTTCATAGGAAAAGTGTTTTTTCTTTTGCCAATATCTTTGGCGCCGTTTGATGAATCTTAGCGAAGTTTTCAAAACTAATGGAGCGCTCGGGTCAGCTCCTGTCTTGAAAGTTTCGAGGTGATTCGTAAAACGGGGGCCGAGAAAAAGGGGGTCTCAAAACATGTTTTCTCCATGTTAATTTCCATAGGAAACTTTAGACAAAGCTACAGCCCGAACTGCTGAATGGAATTACACCAAATTTGGCAAAAAGGTAGCTCTTGGTTCAGAAAGCATTCTTTTTGTTAAATGGTGTAAATTCGTTCAGTAGTTCTTGAGAAATAAAAATAAATCCATATCTGGTGACTGCAGTGGATCCATGTACCCTCCTGAGCATGAGCTTTATTCTGATTGGCTGCCAACACTCCGTGATATCATAAGTGATGCCATTTGAAATGTCATCAGTGATGTCACTGTCCATGTCATGAGTGATGTCATCAGCAATGCATTGCGGGGGCACGAGTTATAGTTAGCTCAATTAACTGCAACGGCCGAACTTCTCTGGTTTTGTACGAGTGACATTTCTAACTAACTATAATGTCCCAGAAAATGATGTTTTTGTCAGTGAATATATATATATATATATATATATATATATATATATATATATATATCACCCAAAGTTCGTCCACGAACGAAAGTGCACTCCACACCAGAATACTTCACAAAAGCTTTTATGGTTGCAGGAGCAATGATTGTACATTCATGTCAAGAATTATTTTCTGCGCCTTACGCGTTTCAAGCCTCCTGGCTCTTGGTCACAGGCATCCTTGGCAAACCGGAATCTAAAAAGTCTCGGCATTTTATTCCCTCCAGTGGGATCTCGTCAGTGAGTTTATTTGCGCCGGGCACTCTGGGATTTGTAGTGCTTTTAATTAATTTTCACCCTTCAGTGGGTTTGGTCCGTGAATCAAATTTGAAGATTTGATGTTACAGCCCTCCAGTGGGCCTCTCACATGAATGTACAATCCATTTAACCCGTTCCGATGTGGCCTTAATGAGGCAGCGAGCAGTTCTATGCCTCCAAGGCAAATAAACACATTTTGATGGCGGTGCAACTTTCACGGCAGGACAGCCGTTATAAATCACCCAAAGTTCGTCCACGAACGAAAGTGCACTCCACACCAGAATACTTCACAAAAGCTTTTATGGTTGCAGGAGCAATGATTGTACATTCATGTCAAGAATTATTTTCTGCGCCTTACGCGTTTCAAGCCTCCTGGCTCTTGGTCACAGGCATCCTTGGCAAACCGGAAACCAAAAAGTCTCGGCATTTTATTCCCTCCAGTGGGATCTCGTCAGTGAGTTTATTTGCGCCGGGCACTCTGGGATTTGTAGTGCTTTTAATTAATTTTCACCCTTCAGTGGGTTTGTTCCGTGAGTCAAATTTGAAGATTTGATGTTACAGCCCTGCAGTGGGCCTCTCACATGAATGTACAATCCATTTAACCCGTTCCGATGTGGCCTTAATGAGGCAGCGAGCAGTTCTATGCCTCCAAGGCAAACAAAGACATTTTGATGGCGGTGCAACTTTCACGGCAGGACAGCCGTTATAAATCACCCAAAGTTCGTCCACGAACGAAAGTGCACTCCACACCAGAATACTTCACAAAAGCTTTTATGGTTGCAGGAGCAATGATTGTACATTCATGTCAAGAATTATTTTCTGCGCCTTACGCGTTTCAAGCCTCCTGGCTCTTGGTCACAGGCATCCTTGGCAAACCGGAATCTAAAAAGTCTCGGCATTTTATTCCCTCCATTGGGATCTCGTCAGTGAGTTTATTTGCGCCGGGCACTCTGGGATTTGTAGTGCTTTTAATTAATTTTCACCCTTCAGTGGGTTTGTTCCGTGAGTCAAATTTGAAGATTTGATGTTACAGCCCTCCAGTGGGCCTCTCACATGAATGTACAATCCATTTAACCCATTCCGATGTGGCCTTAATGAGGCAGCGAGCAGTTCTATGCCAGGAGGCTTGAAACGCGTAAGGCGCAGAAAATAATTCTTGACATGAATGTACAATCATTGCTCCTGCAACCATAAAAGCTTTTGTGAAGTATTCTGGTGTGGAGTGCACTTTCGTTCGTGGACGAACTTTGCGTGATTTATAACGGCTGTCCTGCCGTGAAAGTTGCACCGCCATCAAAATGTGTTTGTTTGCCTTGGAGGCATAGAACTGCTCGCTATATATATATATATATATATATATATATATATATATATATATATATCAAAGCTCCAAGGTTCCCACCTGTGGAGACATCCACTGCAGCAACCTTCCGAAAATTTGGGCTTCATTATTTCGCCTGCTTTGATGCTTCATAACCTACTAGAGGAAATAATGAAGCTTTTGAAATACAAACAAACATTTGAACTTACTACAAGTAATACTAATGCTCGCAGTAAGGAAGTCCATGTCTCATCATGCACCAAAATCTTTTGCACGAAGCATACGCCCACAGGAGGCAGACAAATAAAGGCGGGAATGAAATGCGAGATTCAAATGTCATGTTTGTTGCAGCCCAGGAAGAAGAGGCTTTGACCATGAAACGCGTTGGCAATGAAAATATTAATTGGAGCAGTCTGCATTGTGAAGCCAGATGGCAGAAGGCTGTCGAGTGACCTCTCGTAGCTCTAGCATATTGTTTAAAAAAAAAAATATATATATATTTTTATTTTAATGATAAAATTTAAGGTTACAGGGCTGTTATAACTAGAAAGTAGAATTTAAAAAATCTTAGGAACTCACTGGAAAAAACAAAGGTTACAGGGACGTTATAGATACCCTTAGATTTTACATGCTAAGACTAGAGAAATTCAGCAATTATAACTCACGCCCCCGCAATGCACTGCTTATGACCTCACATATTACATCACTAATGACATGGTCAGGGACATCACTGATGACATCTCAAATGACATCACTGATGACATCATACAGTGACTGTCAGTGTCTTTAAAATGTTTATGAGTGTCAATTATATATCTACACATGTATACATACATATATATATATTCACTGAAAAAACCATAGGTTTCATCCACGTTGTAGTTAGAAATTGGCATTTAAAAAACCTTTGAAATTCACTGAAAAAACCATAGGTTTCAGGCACGTTATAGTTAGGAATTAGCATTTAAAAACCATTAGAAATTCACTGAAAAAACCATAGGTTTCAGGGGCGTTATAGTTAGCTGGACATTTCCCTTGTACAAAACCATAGAAATTCCCCTGTTATAGTTAGTTCAGCTAACTATAACTCGCGCCCCCGCAATGCACTGCTGATGATGTCACATATTACATCATTTTATGACATGGTCAGTGACATCACT
Source organism: Triturus cristatus (assembly GCF_964204655.1). Classification (NCBI taxonomy): domain Eukaryota; kingdom Metazoa; phylum Chordata; class Amphibia; order Caudata; family Salamandridae; genus Triturus; species Triturus cristatus. Next base: position 70,371,755 of record NC_140584.1, on the reverse strand, counting down.
GATGACATCACTGCTGACATCTCAAATGACATCACTGATGACATCACTGATGACGTCATCCATGTGATAAATTAGTGCATCTTCTCACACCCTAATATAACCTTCGATACACCGACTCAAAATTTCAAACGGTCATTTTGACAACCATAGATACTCCAATACCAATAACTACATACCCACTCATTGACTTTTAGGTCTACATACATGTCCACTCACTCACCTGTACAGTCACTCATACTTACAGTCACTTTGTGCATTTATACACCTATATAGACACTCACACACCGCCAATCATCCATTGAGGTACTGACACATCTAGTCAGTCATGCAAATAATTAATCACAGTCCAATTTACTCACCTATACAGTTAAAAACACTCAAGTTCACTTACTCATAAAAATACTAACAAATTCTGTGTCTTCCTGCAGAAAAACAAACAGCACATGACACAGATATCCTTGCACTATGGCGCATACAGCCACTCCCAAAATCACACACTCTCACATATAGATAGTTATATACTCTTACACACATATACACTGCGTTTCACATATGTAGTTACAGACACATGTACAACTGAGATATAAATTCAATCACTAACACACCCATACATACACTCACCCAACCATACAGTCCATCACAGATGCACTCTTAAAACCATGCAACCACTGAATCACCCGGTCACACATCTAGTCACAGAGTCACACACACCCTACCCACACAAACATTCAGGCACCCATACAGATACTCAGACAACCAATCAATAACCCATATAGACACTCATATAGCTATTCACAAAACCATGCAGCCACTTATACACCAACACACAGACACATACAGACATTCACACAGTTTAGTCACTAGTCTGCAGTAAGATACATTTAATGACTCACTTATAGAGTCAGTTACGCACTTAGAAAATCATCCATTCACACACTTGTACACCCACTTATTTTTCAACAGGCCTTTCCCTATATATATTAAACATATTAAAACTGTTCAGAAACACATACTCAATGGATGATGTCATCAGTGATGTCATCAGTGATGTCATTTGAGATGTCATCAGGGATGTCATCAGTGATGTCACTGACCATGTCATGAGTGATGTAATATGTGACGTCATCAGCAGTGCATTGCGGGGGCACGAGTGATAGATAGCTGAACTAACTATAACAGGGGAATTTCTAGGGTTTTGCACGAGGAAAATGTCCAGCTAACTATAACGCCTCTGAAAACTATGTTTTTTTCAGTGAATTTCTAAGGTTTTTTAAATGCTAATTCCTAACTATAATGTGCCTGAAACCTATGGTTTTTTCAGTGAATTTCAAAGGTTTTTTAAATGCCAATTCCTAGCTATAACGTGCATGAAACCTATGGTTTTTCAGTGAATTTCAAAGGTTTTTTAAATGCTAATTCCTATCTATAACTTATCTCTAAAGATATCATGAAAAGCATTCTTTTTTAAAAGTAGGGTGCATATTAGTTTTGTGGAAAAGCATCTTTGTGATTGGTTAAGAAAAAGCAGTTTCAACGTGGAGTACATATCATAGGATAAAATTTGCTCAGCTCAACCACACCTGCTACTTGCATTTGGAAGGCACTGTTCGAACTTAAAACAATCGTGAACTTTTAACCTGCACGTGTCATTAAATGTTCAAGAAAATGTTGCAAAAAAATATCGTTAAGTTTTAAAAAATTGATGAACTTTTAACCTGCACGTGTTGTAGAATGTTCTAGAAAGTGTGTTGATAGAATACGTTGCACTTCTGACTTCTATGTGTTGTTGAATATTAAAAAAACAGTTCATATGGAAAATTAAAAAGAAACCAATAGAGAAGTTTTGAAACCTAATAGAATCAAGGAACTATTCTAATTTATTCTTTACATGTATTTATGTGTGCAGCAACAAAATTATAGACACAACAGCACTAGGAAGAGGAAGAAGCAGGGAGTGGGGGGAGGGGGGAGATTGGCAGAATGGCACACATGGACAATTAAGTACAACACACATATAGACTAACAATGGCCAAAATGAAACACACCAACAGGGGCACAAGTCACACAACCCACCAACATCACACCACTGAACGAGCATAGAAGTGAAAACCACGCTGCATTCATACAGAATGTGTACAAAGGCCAGTCGTTGGTGTTGTGGGATGTCTGCGACCGTGGTCATCATGGATGAGATGCCCAGCATGTGGCACATGGTCGGGTTCACTGTGTGTTATGTTGCCAAACGGCTGCTCCTCCCTCCCACGAGCCCCCCACACTTTTGTACGGTGCACTGTTGTATCTCGTGCACTCGCACGGCACACCATTGTAATGCCTATTTGCACATGTCCTGCTACATTCCAACTACACCATCACAGTGCCGTTTGGAGGTGGTGCATGCCACTTTACAACATCGACTGCTGCGGCTCTTGTAGCAGGCCACACCAGAACACAGAGACACACTTACCGCACTTCCTGTACACGGACATGTCCGAGACACCCTGCTCCCCTTGCCGGATAGGCACACCCCTGGACTGACCTGTGAACCCCAGACCAGCACACGCCAGTTGTGCATGCAGGAGGATGCGTGCATAGCTGCATGTCCAGGCTCACTGCCAACGCTGAGGTGACAGCAAACTGTGATGTTGCAGGGCTCGTGCCTATCATGCTAAGACAATGACCACAGGGACACACTTACTAAGATGTGGATTTGGGGGGCATTGGCAGTCCTGGAGTTGTTGAGATGAGTCTTCTGGCCCTCATGGGTATCCCTGTATCATGCTCATTGACTCTATGGCACCTGTGGGTGTTCTGGTGTGGCTCTTGGCTGTCTTCCCTTTCATGGTGCAGGTCGTTGTCCTGCTTAACACCAGCAGAAAGCAGGTGTAAAATGCCTGGTGCTAACGTGTCTTATCGCCGGATTTCTTTTCGCATTGCAATTGGTGTGAAAGTTGTGATGTGTTTTTCTTCGTGAGCAGAACAATATACGAACTGAGCAGTGTATCTCGTCAAGATCCAGAACCTGACGCACTATTCCCAATCAATATAAATACAATGAGATTTCTTAATAGATTTTGTGTGTACACTGTAAGTGCAGCCAAGACCTCAGTGCAATTCAATACAGGATTTTAGTATTTAGAATAAATTGGAAAGGTGCACCTCGTGTCTTTTTTCACGAGAACGGCTAGTCTCCATTTCATTATCAGCACTTTAACGGAAGTAAAGTTGAGATAAATCTAGCACACTATTCAGAAATTGGTGCAAACTGCAGATATCACCAGTATTCCAGCGATAAGTGCCCCAAAATTTAACACCATGGTGGACTCCATCAAATAACAGTAATAAGAACAAGAAAGAGTCACACAGCAGTTCTAAAACGGTATTAATTTTTTTTTCAAACTTTATTTTTTATAATCATAAATATGTAAACGATAAACTATTTTCAAACTTTATTTTTTTATTAACATATATATGAACGATAAACTAATAAACAAAATGTAACAACAACAATACAAAACAACAAGGTGGAACACTCCTGTGGGGACCATGGATGTCGTTGACAGACCTGGAAAATCAGAACGATTGTTAAAAAAACAACAACATGGTATTCTCAACAAAATACCACAAGAAACAAATCACAGATATATAAAATGCATACAGCTAACAACATTTTATAAGTTTAGCTTACAAAAACTGTAAATGTTGCCGCTTTAAAATATTTACCGAATCTGAGGAAATTTTTTTGCAGAAGGTACCACGCCCACAACGTTTTTCTTCAATGGTGAGGAAATTTTTTACTTTTCCCAAGGGGCAAACAAAGACCAATGCCACCTTGATCACGTGCAAGATTTGCAAAAGAGTTCTCTCACGAGGGGATCCTAACAAGAAATACTCGTACGGCACGGCAAGTAGGATGAAACACCTAACAATCTTGCACGAGAAGAGTGCAAACAGATGAGAAACGCTCCTATTCTGTATCTGTAAAAAAGAATCACAAATAAATGTATATTAATAACTTTCAAAATTATACTATTCCATTACTGTACAAACACATTTTATATAAATACTGACTAAGAAACTATGTCCCTGAACCACAAGTGTGACGATGGTTAAAACACTACATGCATAGTGCATACTACTTTGAAGCAGTTCATGCCCTAAAGCCTACCTCACTAAAACTCTACATGCTAACTGACTAAATGATTACAGTACTATAAAGAGACACACTGGGTGAGTGACAGGGTGTTTGCTAGAAGAGTATGAATACTAACTAGGGAATTGAAGGTGTGAAATACAACTGTGTAGGTGATTAGAGGACTGCATCCATACTGCATAGGCATTTAAAGCAGTCCATGTGCTAAGGCCTGGCTCACTGGCTCACTTGGGTACTGACTGAATGATTAGAGTACAGCAAGGAGAGTGCCTAGGTGAATTTATAAGTGCTAGGCTTTTCGCACAGGCAATGGATTAGTACTTGCTACTGAATGGGTCACTAGAGGAGTGCAAAGGCAGTGACAAGTGCTGGACTGTATGGATACTGACTAGGAAATTGAAAGTGTGAAAGACAAGTGTCTAGGTGGTTAGAAGACTGCATGCATAGTGCAGAGGGGTTTGAAGCAGTCCATGTGCTAAGGCCTGGCTCAGTGCATGAATACTTAGGCACTGAGTGAATGATTAGAGTACTGCAAAGATAGTATCTTGGTGAATTTATAAGTGTTTGGGTTTTAGCACAGTGAATGGATTAGTACATGGTGCTGAATGGGTGACTAGAGGACTGCAAAGGGAGTGACAAGGTGTTTCCGGGAAGTGTATGGATACTGACTAGGGAATTGAAGGTGTGAAAGACAAGTGTGTAGGTGGTTAGAGGACTGCATGCATAGTGGATAGGGGTTTGAAGAAGTCCATGTGCTAAGGCCTGGGTCACTGGATGAGTACTTGGGTACTGACTGAATGATTAGAGAACTGCAAGGAGTGTGCCTGGGTGAATTTATAAGTGGTTGGGTTTTGGCGCAGTGAATGGATTAGTACATGATGCTGAATGGGTCACTAGAGCAGTGCAACGGGAGTGACAGGGTGTTTGCTGGAAGTGAATGGATACTGACTGGGGAATTGAAGGTGTGAAAGACAAGTGTGTAGGTGGTTAGAGGACTGCATGCATAGTGGATAGGGGTTTGAAGAAGTCCATGTGCTAAGACCTAGCTCAGTGCATGAATACTTAGGCAGTGACTGGATCATGAGAGTACTGGAAAGAGAGTGTCTTGGTGAATTTATAAGTGTTTGGGTTTTGGCACAGTGAATGGATTAGTACATGCTGTTGAATGGGTCTCTAGAGGACTGCAAAGGATGTGACAGGGTGTTTCCTGGAAGTGTATGGATACTGACTAGGGAATTGAAGGTGTAAAAGACAAGTATATAGTATGTTAGAACACTACATGCATACTGCATAGACATTTGAAGCAATCTATTTGGTACTTAGAAACTGACTAAATAATCAGACTACTTCTAGGACAGTGCTTAGGTAAAACATTTACATTTTCAGTTCTGCCACAGTGAACAGAATAGTACATGGTACTGCACCTTAGTGGCAAACCCTGACTCATTTTATCAATGCATAAGCAAAGACTACCTTCTAATGATACTAAAACTTGACAGGTTTTAAAACAGTTATCTGCTAAAAAATACACGATGTTACCAAATGCTTCTCTCACAGTGCTTCCCAAATGCACACAGACTCGCAGTGTGATTCTAGACAACAACCACTATACCTAGGAGTTTACCAAAAATCATTCACTACTGTGGAAGTGGGAAGGGAACTGCACACAATCTTCATATTTCAGGACTGGACTTTTATGTCAAAGCCTGACTCATTTAATCAAAGCATAAGCAAAGATTGGCTTCTAATGCTACTAAAACTTGACAACATGACCGGTTTTAAAACAGTTATCTGTCAGCAAATACACGATGTTACCAAATGCTTCTCTCACAATCCTTACCCAAATGCACACAGACTCACAGTGTGATTTTAGACAAGCAACACTATCCTAGGAGTTTACCAAAACTCATTCACTAGTCTGGAAGAGTTAATGGTACTGCACACAATCTACATATTTAAGTACAGCACATCAGTGTCAAAGCATGACTCATTTAATCAACGCATAAGCAAAGACTGGATTCTAATGCTACTAAAACTTCACAACATGACAGGTTTTAAAACAGTTATCTGTCAGCAAATACATGATGTTACCAAATAATTCTCTCACAGTGATCCCAAATACACACTAACTCACAGTGTGATTCTAGACAAGCACCACTATCCCTAGGAGTTTACCAAAACTCATTCACTACAGTGCAAGTGGTAAGGGAACTGCACACAATCTACATATTTCACAACTGCAATTTACTGTCAATGCCTGACTCATTTAATGAAAGCATAAGCCATAACTGTCTTCTAATGCTACTAAAACTTGACAACATGACATGTTTTAAAACAGTTATCTGTCAGCAAATACACGATGTTACCAAACACTTCTCTCACAGTGGTTCCCAAATGCACACAGACTCACAGTGTGATTCTAGACAAACAACACTATCCCTAGCAGCTTACCAAAACTCATTCACTACAGTGGAAGTGGTAAGGGTACTGCACACAATCTACATAATTCACGACTGCGCTTTAGTGTCAATGCCTGACTCATTTAATCAATGCATAAGCAATGACTGGCTTCTAATGCTACTAAAACTTGACAACATGACAGGTTTTAAAATAGTTATCTGTCAGCAAATACACGATGTTACCAAATGCTTCTCTCACAGTGGTTCCCAAATGCACACAGACTCACAGTGTGATTCTATACAACAACCACTATACCTAGGAGTTTACCAAAAATCATTCACTACTGTTAAAGTGGTAAGGGAACTGCACACAATCTTCATATTTCAGGACTGCACTTGTGTGTCAAAGCCTCACTAATTTAATCAAAGCATAAGCAAAGACTGGCTTCTAATGCTACTAAAACTTGACAAAATGACCGGTTTTAAAACAGTCATCTGTCAGCAAATACACAATGTTACCAAATGCTTCTCTCACAATCCTTACCCAAATGCACACAAACTCACAGTGTGATTTTAGACAAGCAACACTATCCTAGGAGTTTACCAAAACTCATTCACTAGTCTGGAAGAGTTAATGGTACTGCACACAATCTACATATTTAAGTACAGCACATCAGTGTCAAAGCATGACTCATTTAATCGACGCATAAGCAAAGACTGGCTTCTAATGCTACTAAAACTTGACAACATGACCGGTTTTAAAACAGTTATCTGTCAGCAAATACACGATGTTATCAAATGCTTCTCTCACAATCCTTACCCAAATGCACACAGACTCACAGTCTGATTTTAGACAATCAACACTATCCTAGGAGTTTACCAAAACTCATTCACTAGTTAATGGTACTGAACACAATCTACATATTTAAGTACAGCACATCAGTGTCAAAGCATGACTAATTTAATCAATGCATAAGCAAAGACTGAATTCTAATGCTACTAAAACTTCACAACATGACAGGTTTTAAAAAAGTTATCTGTCAGCAAATACATGATGTCACCAAATGCTTCTCTCACACTGATCCCAAATACACACTAACTCACACTGTGATTCTAGACAAGCACCACTATCCCTAGGAGTTTACCAAAACTCATTCACTACAGTGCAACTGGTAACGGAACTGCACACAATCTACATATTTCAGGACCGCACTTTTCTGTCAAAGCATGACTCATTTTATCAAATCATAAGCCATAACTGTCTTCTAATGCTACTAAAACTTCACAACATGACAAGTTAAAAGAGTTATCTGTCAGCAAATACACGATGTTACCAAATCCTTCTCTCACAGTGGTTCCCAAATGCACACAGACTCACTGTGTGATTCTAGACAAACAACACTATCCCTTGCACTATACCAAAACACATTTCTTCATCTAGAAGTAGTACTACATTTTAGTATAGAAACATAACATAACTCATTTCACAAATTCATAAACAATGACTGGTTTCTAATTCTACCAAAATATAAAAACAACACAGTTATCTGTCTGCAAACACTTGAAAAACACACATGCTTATCACAGAATGGTTTCTACATGCACACACACTGTCAATAAGAGTGTAGAGAATAAAAGTACTCCCTACACTTTAGCAGGAGAAATACATTAGTCTGATTAAAATCAAAATAGTCTACATACATCCCCTCACAATTAAATAACTCATCTTTCAAGTTCTTTTGTAGATTAAGAAGTATATCAGTCACTCACCATATTTTCTTTTACAGAATCTCTGCACTGTGCACCTCTCAGCAAAAACAAGAATGGAAAAGTTTCCCTTTCATTTTCCACACATATACATGTAAACATCAAATCACAATCCTTTACACATAAACTCAAAAGCAAACAGACATTTCTATTGGTTAAACAATTCAACCCTTTCTAACTGAAATACATTTCAACCCTTCCCCCAATCTGCCTTCTGCCTGTTACCATAGAAACAGGTCATGGAACACTGCACTGAGCTCACAGGTCACAAGTTCAGCACACAATGTTACTAAACAAGATAGGAAGTGTGCTTGACTCTTCAACATATCAGCTTATCATATATAATGTTCCTTACAATCTGTTTTTGTTAACCAATAAGAATCATACCTTTAAAAAATAGAAATATACACCCTACCTTTCAGTGTAGAAAGTAGTCATACAACCAATGATTTCTTGTCTTTTTTCAAAAAACATTGCCGTGGATCCGCGCACCCAACGCGTGAGAATCCGTGCACCCAACGCGATAAGATGCATTCACCATGCGCGCATTTCGACGTTTTTTTTTTTAAAAAGGGGTCCCCAGGGGGTCCTTCTGGGACCCCCCAAGCACCTCTAGAGGGTCAGAGTATTTCCACTCTGCCCCCTTTATATGTTTTACACACTTATTCCCCTTGCTTCTTCAGCCTCGCTTCTACCGAGGCAGAAAATGGCCGCCAACAGTTCCTGGTTTCGAATGTAGAGAGACACTCGACAGCCAATTAGCATTCAGCGCGTGATCGGGAGGGTGCGCGCTTGGTTCGGGGAGGGTGCGCTTACGGTGCGGGTAGGGTCCGCGGATCCTCCCCGGCCAGAGATATTTATGTACTCTAATTTTCTCAGGAACTACTGAACAGATTCACACCATATATGCAAACAGCACGAGTCCGAATTGAGGACTACCTCTTTGCCAAATTTGGTGTCATTTCATTCAGCGGTTCGGGCTGTAGCTGCGACAACAGATCCTATGGGAAATTGCATGGGGAAAACGCGTTTTGGGACCTCCCTTTTTTCTCAGCCCCCGCTTGATGAATCACCACAAAACTTTCAGGGTAGGAGAGGAGCGGAGCTGGCCAAAAGTTTGGAAAATTTCGCAAGGATTCGTCAACCAGCGCCAGATTTATTGGGAATAGAATGTTGCGGATTTCCTATGGAAAATAGGTCCTAACTATAACTACCTACTGGCGACCGCCAGTAGGTAATATATATATATATATATATATAATATATATATATATTACCTACTGGCGGTCGCCAGTAGGTAGTTATAGTTAGGACCCTGTTTCCATAGGAAAACCGCAACATTCTATTTGGAATAACTTTGGCGCCGGTCGACGAATCCTCGCGAAATTTTCGAAACTAATGGTGCGCTACGCTCCGCTCCTACCCTGAAAGTCTCGGGGGGATTCATCAAGCGGGGGCTGAGAAAAAAGGGGGGTCCCAAAACGCGTTTTTCCCATGCATTTTTCCATAGGACCTTTAGACACAGCTACAGCCCGAACGGCTGAACAGAGTTACTTGAAATTTGGCAGAGAGGTAGTCTACAGGTCAAGGAAGTGCCTTTTGTAGGTCTGGTGTAAATCTGTTCAGTAGTTCCTGAGAAAATAGCATTTAAATCAATATATATATCTGTGGCAGCTTACGGTGCGCTTACCGTGCGCTTACGGTAAGCTTACTGTACGTGTACGGTGCCGTGCGCGTGCGCGATTCTGATTGGCCGTTAGATCTTAGTAAACATTCGAATCGGTCGAAACCAGGAAGCGGCAGCCGCCATTTTCTCTCTCGCACTCTGAGGGGGGGAGGAAAAACAAAGGTTGAAAACATGTAAAGGGGCAGGATAGACAGCTCCTAACCACCTAGCCTTGATTAAGGTGTCCCAAAAGATCCCCCAAGGCAAAAAATTCAATTTTATATTTTTTCGAAAAAACGGCGATTACGCTTACCGTACGCGTACGGTAAAAATTAATTAAAAAAAAAAAAATTATCCACATTTCCCCCCCCCCGTGTGCAAAAGGTGCCCGCAGGGCACCTTTTGAGCATGTTATATCAATAAAATGGAACATTTAATAGTTTACCTTTCTCAACGAAGCGTATAATATGTCCTCCGTCTGCGGACGGTGCGCGAAGCGCATCGTGCGTACATGGCCCATCCAGCCCACCGTGCGTGCACGGCACTAACTGCGTAAAGTGGGCGCGCGGTGCGCGAAGCGCACCATGCGCGCACGGAACGAACTGCGTTATGTGGGCGCGCACGCCACGAACGGCGTAAAGTAACTTAGCATTTAAAAAACCATACAAATTCACTGAAAAAACCATAGGTTTCACACACGTTATAGTTAGGAATTAGCATTTAAAAAACCTTGCAAATTCACTGAAAAAACCATAGGTTTCACACATGTTATAGTTAGCTGGACATTTTACTCATAAAAAAATCAATGAAATTCCCTCGTTATAGTTAGTGCAGGCAACTATAACTCACGCGACCGCAATCCTCTGCTGATGACATTTGTGTCTTTATGAAAAAAAAATATTTGTAATATATGTATAGCTGAAATTTAATGGAAGAAGACATGGGCAAATAAGTGTCTAAATACAGTATTAGCATCAGCAGAGGATTGCGGTCGCGTGAGTTATAGTTGCCTGCACTAACTATAACGGGGGAATTTCATTGGTTTTTTATGAGTAAAATGTCCAGCTAACTATAACATGTGTGAAACCTATGGTTTTTTCAGTGAATATATATATATATATATTCACGCTTCAAGGTTGCCCATTGATTGAGGACGCACTCAGACTGCAACCAGCTTTGAAGCCCTTTATTAGGTACAAACGTGCACCACCATGCCGAATCCGTTTGGCAGCTTACATGCCGATAAGCCTGACACGTTTCAGAGGTTGATTCCTCCTTCCTCAGAGGCTCGACAGTTCAGTGGTGTGCTTGCTCTGACACGCCCCCATTAAATAAATAATTAACTGCTCTCTGATGCGCTCCGCCGATGCGGTGTTCGCATTGATTTCTGGGATTCGTAGTCCGTGTCGTGATTTATTAAGCCCCTTATGGGTGCACTCAGTGTCTCTGCTGGTAACTTCTCCAAGCCCTTAGGTGAGCCTCAGCAGGTAGGGCACGTTTTAGATCCTTCGTTGCAGTCCCATAACACAGCCAGGTGAATCCCAAGCTACATGGCCCCCAAATTACCGGGTGGTGCATCCTCTACGGCCGGACTGCCGCAAGTAGATTCACGCTCCAAGGTTGCCTGAATCGCGTCAGACTTATCGGCATGTAAGCTGCCAAATGGATTCGGCATGGTGGTGCACGTTTGTACCTAATAAAGGGCTTCAAAGCTGGTTGCAGTCTGAGTGCGTCCTCAATCAATGGGCAACCTTGGAGCGTGAATCTACTTGCGGCAGTCATGTGATCAAGACCCGAGTGGGGGTCGAAACGCGTAATGGCGGATTTGCTTGGCACGAAATAAAATTGGATTTGCACTTACTCTTGGTGGTCCGCTCTTCCTCCTTTGGTCCGTGTGAGGCTATTGTTGGCAGCGAACTATATATATATATACTGACACGGACCTCCGGTTAAGTGCTGCTTTTATTTTATTGGCAGTGTCGTCTTGACGTTTCGGCTCCCATGAGCCTTGTTCACATGACAACGTGAGTGTGTAGAGTGACCCAATAAATAGTGATAGTACAAGTTCAGAGTTCAGTTTGAAATCACGTGGTTACAATGACCATAGACATAGATAAGTCACTACAATACGATCTCAGCGCTGGTAGTGCAAAATGGATTGAAGTTGGTTAACATTCAACTTGTATAATAAAGCATTTCAATTTAATGATGTGCAAAGATAGCAGTGTGCAAAAATAAGCAGTGTGCAAAAATACGCTAATAACATGCTCAACAATATATAAATATATAAATACAAAGATCGTTTTAAAATCCAACTCAGCAATTTTTACGTATAAAATACTGTAAAAGACTAAAAAGCTTAAATGCCATTGCGTTATTGGATTGTACAAATAACAGGGAAGAGTACTCACATCACATTATTTGAGTTGAGGTTACTATGTCCCCTATCATAATCTGGATACGTTTGCTGATTTTACCGCAACAAATTTGTACTTTTAAATTCTAATGTTCTCGGCGTAAATGCCAATGGCTTATATCATCCAGTTAGTAAAGGATAAAAATACAATAATTAAAACCAGTTAAAAGCATGTTAAGTGCGAATGAACAAGACATCTGATACTATATGCACATTTTATATATTTTATATTGTTTGTAGCCAACAACTTTAGATGTATAATCTGAACTCATATTGTTAATGTTAAGAAATACTATATAAGATTTACTAGGGAAATCACTATCACTTCAGAAAAGTGCCCAATTTATATAAAATCACCTAATGTGAGACGAGGGAAGAAAGGGTGCTGAAAGCAAATTAACAAATGAAAAATGAAAAAAAGAGACTTACACCCTGTGCTGTATAAATCAAAATATTAAATAATAATATGGGTTTCCTAGTTGACAAAGAAGTTTTGAATATAGGTTGCACTACCCTAAATAGTTGTGGACATTCTCACAGTATTATCCTACGGTACACTCAGAATAATCATTAAAGCTCAATGGCTATGTGTTCAGAGCTGACCATATATTTTCTTTATACCTTAAATAGCACAAGATATCACCTGTTAGACTGATCACTGAGCTCTCCAGTTCAAGTGAACCGAATATATGTATGTTTATAAAATGCATTATTTGATATATTAAAACAATCAAATATAACATGCTAAAAACGTATAGAGGTATCTCCTATCAAGCCTGATAGAGTACAAATGTAGATTCTACTCATACACTGGAAGTGCATCATAAAATATAAGTTATACAACAAACCATGTTGGAATAACAAATTTAAGATCTACTAAAATCAGATGCATCAAAACTAACTACATATTAGAACTCAATTGGGGTATAAAAAAGAAAATATTGTTTCAGCTTAAACAATACTAAGCTATGGTAGACAGGTGTATAAATCCTCCGTAACGTTTAGACCATTAGGGCATTTGGTATCCATCTGCAGAATATAGCGAGTTTCTAATTTTCGGAGTTTAGCCTCCCTGTTACCCCCCCCGTCTGCTCGCATTGACAGCGTCAATCACAAAAAATGTGAGGAGACGATTATCACTCTGGTGTTGGTCTTTGAAATGCCTCGCAACAGGGTAGGTATTGTCCTGGTTAGATATGGCTCTTAGGTTTTGCAATATACGTTTATGTACGGCCAATTTGGTGCTGCCGACATATCTGAGGGAACAGGGACATTCAAGTATGTAAATAGCATATTCTGTTTTACATGTCAGTAATTTACTAATTTGATGCTCAGTATTACTGAACCCATCTTGATATGTCCTAGTATTAACCCCGTGTGTTCAAGATTTACAGGTTTTACACCTAAAGAAGCCTGTATTGGTTTGAAGCCAGGTAGATTTTTCAATTACTTCCGGATTAGTGTCAACTAAATGGTCCCTCATTGACATAGCCTTGCTGAATGTTAAAGATATTCATGTAGGCATTCTTGGCCCTATAATGGGATCACTTAAAATTATGGGCCAATTTCATTGATGATCATCCTGCAGATGTCTTTATGCTGCTTACTGAAGCCTGTTATGATTCTAAATGTGTTGTCTAAATCTCGAGGGGTATCGGTTATGTTAGTACCTTGGGTTTCCAGTTCAATTTGAGCCGTGGTAGTATAGATACTTAGTAGTTTCTCTCCTGTGTGTGTCATTGATTTTGATAGAGCACTGTCAATATTACGTCCGGAATACCCTCTTTGAATGAATCTCATCTTGCTAGCCAGCTGTGCATTTTCCAGATCTAGAGAGTTACTGCAGACTCGTCTAATTCGGAGCATCTCCCCATATGGGATGCTGGCTATTAGGTGTGCTGGATGTGCACTGCTCGAAAGTAATACAGTATTGCCTGCTGTTTTCTTTTGAAATAATCTAGTTTCAATTGCATTGTTCTTAATATAGACTTCGGTATCAAGAAATGTTACAGATGTCTGGCTCATATTGGCAGTAAACGCAAGATTAAGATCATTCACATTTAAACTAGATATGAACTCCTTTGCTTGTTCCTCGTTACCCCTCCAAATAATAAAAAGATCGTCAATGAACCAATACCAAGTAACCACATACTTATCTACTATTTCTTTATGCTCGACCCTGAGGACCAGTTCTTCCCAAGCGCCCATATGCAAACAAGCAAAACTTGGAGAAAAACTGGCCCCCATAGCCACTCCCTGAAGTTGGCGGTAAAGTAGATTATTGAACATAAAAACATTGTTGTTTAAACAATATCTAAGCATATGGAGTAACATGTCGTTGTGATCATTATCTAGGTTTTCACCCTGATTTAGATAATGTGCTACTGCCATTAAACCATCTTCGTGTCTTATGCTCGTATATAGTGCGGTTACATCAAGGGCTAACAACCAAAAACCACTCATCCAGGTGACCTGTTGAAGTTTGTAAAGAAAATCGCCTGTATCCTGTACATAGGACAAAAGATTTCTAACATGAGGCTGCAAAAAATATTCTATATATTCAGATGTTTTTTCCAATAGTCCCCCCCAGCAGAAATAATAGGTCTGCCTGGGGGTTTGTCCTCATTTTTATGCACCTTTGGGATAAAGTAAATCACCGGGGTTACAGGATAATCAACTTTGAGGAATTTAAATTCAGCCTCAGTAATCAGTTTCTTGTTTCTCCATTTGGTCAATTTAAGATGATATTCTTGTTGTTTAGATTTGAGTTCACTAGTTTTGCTCCTCTCATAACATTGACGATCATTCAATTGGGAGTAGGCCTCTTTCTCATAGTCAATTTGCGTCATAAGGACCACGTTCCCACCTTTGTCACTTTGTCTGATGACAATATTCTTATTGGATTTTATTTTTCTCATAAGTGCTTCATAGTCTGTCGATTGCTCATTGTACTTCTTTTTTTGTGTTGCCGTTTTTTTGTAAAGTTTTTTTATCTGTAAGGTAGTGTTCTCATGGAAAATGTCAATGGCATCACGTGGCATGATAGGATTGAACAGAGATGGAGGCTTAAAGGGCGTCTTGGCTCTTGTAGATATACTACCTTCATGCTGTTCGTAGCCTATTCCATCTGTTTCCCACAGTTCAAGGAGTTCAGCCGTCAAAGATGTTTCCGATGAACCCACAGTTGGGGGCGGCTGAGCATAACAAGTAGGTTTGCCTGTATTACTCTTCAAGATAAAATATTTTCGCAGTTTTAGTTTTCTTACTGCCTTGTAAATATCATTTCTAGTGTTGGCATAATTCATATTACATGGGGAGACAAAGGATAGACCTAACTTCAGGATGTCCTCATCCTCTTTTGTCAGATCATATGACGTAAGATTCATAATGGTCTTATCTTCTTCAATAGATAGTTTCAATCCTTGGCTATCCACTGGCCTTTGCCCCTCTTTCTGTTTGCAAAGGTAGTGCCTCTTCCTCGTCCTCTGCCTCCTTTGAAAATTTCTGTGTTTTCTCCGTAAATTCTCTGCGTTCGGGGCCTTAGGGTCTGCAGTCTTTCCCGGTTTAAAAAACTGATTTCTTTACCGGGAGATGGTCTATCACTTTGTGCCATCTGTATATGCTCGCGCATATCCGATTCTGATTCCGTACATGCCCCTGAACTCAGATCGGTCAGCGACGAGTCCGTTTTATCATTTGCTCTTCTGGTATTTTTATTTTTATTTTTGTTCTGACTCTTATCACCAGGGACCCTAAGGGCATCATATTTCTTGGAGAACGTGAAGATTTGTCCTAGATCATAATCATTTCTATCACGTTGAAATTTATATACCTTTCTTTCCATTATCTTTTTTTTCTTCTTTTCTCAGGCGTATCACCATTTCGTTGGTTAATTTGTCCTTTTCCTCCTTTGTACCCATGGTTTCCAATTGTTCATTCAGGGTGGCTATCTCTGCTAGTAACGCCGCTCGGTCAATCTCCGCATATTTAATTAGTATAAGTACTAATCGCCGTGACGCATCCAAATTGCTCACTGCCCATTCCCTCATAAGATCTGGATTTGGACTCTCATAGCTGGGCGCCATCATTATACGGAGGCCCCTTGGTATACGATTGACTTCAATATATCCATTCAGAGATTTAGCCTCCCACCACTTGGCTTGTTCACTTCTCGACTTCTTTTCCAGTATTTTAAAAACATCTTTAAGTGTGCTGTTGCTAGTATTCACTTCCTCGTTAGCTCTCCCCCGTATAGTGTTTGGTATGGGGAGGCTATCTGTAAACATGGTCAATGCGGCCGATTCACGGTCCCTCACGTTGTCAGCCGACATACTGCTATATATATATATATATATATATATATATATATACACACACCAAGGTGCATTGATGAATCACTGGGTGTATGAGTGCCTGTATGAATGATTCAGTGGGCACTTGACTGACTGTATAAGTGAGTAATTAGATGTCTGACTGAATGCATGAGGGACTGACTTGTGTGAATGTCTGTATCTATCAGTTAGTTGGTGTCTAAGTGGTGGTAGAGGTGTGTGAGTGGGTATGTAAGTTTCTGTATGGGTGAGTGATTGGTTGTCTGAGTAGGCCTATGGATGTCTCAATGTCTGTGTGGGTGGGTGAGGGGTGTGTAACTGCCTGTGTGGATGAGTGCATGAGTTAGTAAGTGTGTGTGTAAGGGGCTATATATGTGAGTGAGTGTGTGTATGGCTGTGTCAGTGAGTGAATGGATGTGTCACTGTGGCATGTGGGAGAGTAACTGCATATGTGAAATGCAGTATAGGTGAGTGTTGGAGTATATGAGTGACTATGTGTGACTGAGTTATTGCAAGAGTGGCTGGATGGGTGAGTGTGTGCTTGTGTCATTGACTGTATTGGTGAGTGAATCTGTGTTAGTATCTGTGTGAATAAATGAGTGGGTGTGTATGTAACTGTATAGGTAAGTAAATGGTTATGTGATTGACTCTATAGGTGAGTGAATAGGTGTGTAAGTAGCCCTATGAGTGACTGACTGTGTGTGAGTGACTGTATGGGTGTATGAGTGAGTACATCAGTGGCTGTATTAGTGAGTGAGTTGGAGTATGAGTGACTATATGGGTAACTGAGTGGATTTGTGTGTAGACCTATGAATCAGTGTGTGGGTGTGTAAGTACTGATATGCGTGTGTCAATGGTTTTGGGAAGGCTAGTGTGAAAGTTGGAGTGGGTGTATGAAAGGTTAAATTGGGGCATGAGTGGGTGCATCAGAGATTCTGTGGATGACATTAGAGATGTCATTAGTGATGTCACTGATCATGTAATGAGTGATGTAATATGTGGGTTCATAAGGAGTGCATTGCAGGGGCACCAGTTATAGCTCAACTAGCTACAACTGCTGAATTTCTGTGGTTTTGTGTGTGTGAAATCTGAACCTAACTATAACATCCTTGTAACCTTTGTTTTTTTCAGTGAATTTCTAGGTTTAAAAAAAAATCTATTTCATAACTATAATGGCCCTGTAACCCTTGTATTTTTTCAGAGAATTGCTAAGGTTTCTTAAATGCTAATTCCTAACTTTAACATCCCTGTAAACTATCTCATGATTGTGCACTGTGGTGGCAATGACCTAGGCACATTAACTGGAGTAGGACTGGAGATCCTAATGAAGGATACCCTTGCTGAATTGATGATGCTTTTCCCTCACACTGTCTTGGTGTACTCTAACATATGCCAGAGACAGAAATGGAAGTGGTCCAATCAATTCTGTCCACAGATTGACAAAGCCAGTAATCATTTTAATAAAACTGTTTCTGCATTCCTCAGAGACCATCGCATCGCTTGTATCTATAACAACAATCTGTGTTTTGAAATGCATGGAATTTATAGAAATGATAGAGTGCACTTTACAGATGAAGCCAACAGGATGTTTCTAAGTAACTTGTAACTCTGCATCTGGTCATATGTGTAGCAGCCAAATACACTTAACCAATGCAACAGCTCATTTCAGAGCCACCCTAGTACCCAAAATATTGTGATGTTGTTTTCTAAAGTTTTTTTTTGTTTTTGGCATTCTTCGTGAAGGCGTTGTGATCCCCACAAACACGTATCAAAAATAGAAAACAAAAGTAGACATTCAATGACCACCAACATATACAAAAATAATATGTGAAAATATCCATTCTGAACATTGCACTACACATATTACTATATAAATACTTCTTTCAAAGCATTAAACTCATATTTTTGTACTAAGTTTCTTTCTAAACCATCTTTCAGACCTATTTACCATTTTTGCAGTTATTCAGGGCATCGCGACATCGCCGTTAACTGCAACGATCGCACCTTTTCCATAAAGTGAAAACACATATATGCACACATATTACAGTATTTTACACACTAGGGGTTTACTGTATACTTCAAACTCATGTTTTTCTAGTGTATTTCTAGAAGAACCATCTCTAAATCCTTTGTTCTGTTTTCGCGGTGTGCCCAGAGATCGCAATGACCAACACAGTTACGTAGGGAAAGCAGAAAGCAGGAATTCAATAAACCCCACCACATAAAAAAATTATAAGTATATCATCAATTCTAACCATCACCGTACATAGCTCACTATATAAATAACTCTATTACAACAGTTATCAGCATCTCAATGTCTCTATAAATGTGCGTATGAATGATTCGCTAAATATTGTTTTACATTCCTATCAATCTTTGAGACGCCTTCGCGATAGCCGCAATGTCCCTGCAACGGTACACGGGGGGGGCATGCTGGCGGTTGCGTCAGGGTCACGAATATTACGCACGATCAAAAAATTCTATTCTGAACTCATAACTTGTGTCACTAACATCCCCATTTGTCAAACATGGGGTCAGAGTACCTCTACTCTGACCACTTATGTTATCTTTTTCAGAAATTTTCAGCCCCAGGAACTATGCCCGATCAACAAAATGGTGGGCGCAACTTTCTGTTCAGGTTCCGTCCCGCCAATCAGAGCATTCCCGTTGACACGTGCAATCATGATTACTCGCGAAACCATGGCAAAATATCCGCAACCAGAGATATCACTATATTTTTTGGCTTAAATTTCTCAAAGTCTACTGAACTGATTTACACCAAATAGGCAAAAGGCACTTCCTTGAACCAACATCTACCTCCTTGCCAAATTTGGTGTAAGCAGTTTGGGCTGTATGTGTAGCTAAAGGTTCCTATGGGAATGAACATTACAAACCCAACCTTATTTCATGCCCCAAATTCTCAGTCCCCACTGCACCGATCACCCCTACCCTTTCCATGACAACCAGAAGATACCTTGACAACGCCAGAGTTATGGGCAAGTCAAAAAATACTTTTCCTATATCAACTAGGTCCTAACTATAACTAAGTACTGGCGACTGCCAGTAGGCAATATAGGATATGTATACATACATAACGTTTCACCAACAATGCAGAAACTCTGCACGACACGCACTCCATCCAGGAAAAAAGTTAAAGAAGCGTCATTTATGGTTCCAGGGTGTTTTTTTTCTTTAGCCAAACAAACCCAACATGTTTCGGCATCTGCACGATGCTTCTTGTTTAAAAATATACGTAGTGGCGTACTGCTACATGTCTTTCTCTCTACTAGACAAAATATAGAATGTCATCTTTCCTTGTTACCATATCTGCACTTATGAACAGTGCATGCATCAGTGAATTAATTTTTCATTCTCTGTGTTTTTAGTGTGGACTAATGGTAATCCATCGCAACACCCATTGCATTTTGATGCTGACCCAGGTTTACAAGGCTATGTAAATCAGAGGCAGCTCCAAAAACTAATGCCACACAATAGCAGGCGTTAGGATGGCGCAACGAGGAGAAATACTTTTATTTCTCCTCGTTTTTGCTTTTCTTTGGGCGCTGCATTCTTCAGCACACATAGAAAGAGCCAAACACCATTAATTATTGTTTATTTGAAGGAAGGTGTCCTTTCCTGCACATAAACAATCATTAAATAATGACAATTTGACACTTCTATGTGAGCTGCAGAATACAGCACACATAGAAGTAACAAATCAACATTATTGGTTGTTTATGTGCAGGAAGAGGCACCTTCTTGCACATCAGCAATCATTCCCTGCAACGCAAACACCATTGTCGTATGGTGTAAGGGTGCCTGCTTAGGTGCTAAGCAGCTAATGTTAGCACCAGTGCTAGGGAAAACACAGGGGTGCGCCTTATTGTGGTAAATACAGTGCATCTCTGCATTTTTTTTTTAATGTTGTAGCGTGCCGCTGCTTTTGGCGCAGCTCTGTGCTCCAACATTTCCTTGTAAATATGCCCCGGTGTGTCAAATAATGAATTTGTGAGTGAGAGAGAACTTGAACATAAATTATGGCTTTGATATTGCATGATGGGTTGCAAGGTCCTGTTCAGTGTTCTATGTAATCCAAAGGCTGATGAACAGTAGTGTGGGACCAGCATTTGGCAATGAGCTTGTAACAACAAATGTATATCTCAAGGGTAAAGGCAAATCAGGAATCAGCCATTACGTACATCACAGTATTGTGACGTGTTCAGCCAGTGGTAATGGAGACTAGCACTAAGGCTAGAAGCCAGGACCGACAAGTGTGATAGGGAACCAAGCACCAAACCACTAAGAAAGCATAACTAAAAATAGAACTAAACAGAGGAGTCCAGCATTGAATCATTGAGGACTGAGTGCCAATAGCTCAGTCAATGAGAAAAGCTAAGCAAAGACTGAGCCATGCGAGCGACACCAGCCAATGACCTATGAACGACAAAAATTGTGGAAAGGCTCACAATTGTATTATTCTCTTTTCTATTTTCACAGGATCCAGTACTGGTTCGTAGTAATCCCTTATGCATTTCTGATATTCGTATATGATGAGATACGAAAGCTTTTCATCAGGAGATACCCAGGAAGTAAGTAGCAATATCTCTAATTTCTTGTTTGTTCACATGAAATAGTGGTCGGATTTGTAGTAACAAAAATACCTGTAAAATGAAATAGCAAATGCATGGGGCAGGAGGGTAGGAGCTGGTGATGTGCAAGTTTTATACACCTCAGAAATGCACCAAGGCTTGCGTTAAACGACACCAGTTTCCGGGCTCTGTAGAGAAAGGGGCAGTATCCTACTACAATGATTCATCTATCTACTGTTGGGTTAAAGGCCCACAATATTCCACCCTTCTTATTAGTGACAATCAAGAACACTAGCTGGAAAGTTATCCATCAAACCTGAAGGGCCAAACCAGAAAGTTCATTTATTAAGCCTAAAAAAAACCCTCGTTCTACAAGCCGGCTCTATCCAGATTTGGGTGCAAGTGGGAGTTTGTAGCCGAATTCTTATATTCAAGTTTTGTGAAATGCACCAATTATTCATAAAAATGTCCACTTCACGTTTTGCAAGCAAAAAAACCTGTCACAATGTGAACCGGGTAAACTGCACTCAAGCGTTGGCATTTACCGGGGGTGGAGTACAGCACCAGCATCCATAGCCATTTGAATGAGGCTTTTAGGATCCTTCTTGAACTGAAACTGGACCCATAATGGTCTTCATTGCTTGTGAAAATGCGTGCATTTTTACTGATGACAACATCATTAACAGAGAATGTGATTGTTGAGATCAACTCCATGATTTGAAGTTTTTGTGATTTTTACATGTTGTTTATTCTTGCTTTTTCCTGACCTGTGTTTTCTCCTGGTCTTTGCAGGTTGGTGGGATAAGAACATGTACTACTGAGGAGGCACTGGTGCAATGCTACTTTCTCTTCCTAGACTGCTCCTCTGGAAGTCAATGTGTTGCACACTTCCAGGCGATGTGAAGAAGGGCCACGGTGAGCGCCTTTGCAAGCTCAGCGTTCCCTCGGTTTGGGATCTTGGGGCTTCAGTTATCCCTCCCTCCTCAGGGTCCCTTCTCGCACTCCACACTCTGTGACGTGAACGCTACCCAATTCTGGACATATGCAGCTTTGCTCAGCTGTCGAGACAACTCCTTATTTAGCTTTGGGTTAAATATTTACAAAATGCTTAAAGTTGTTTATGAAGTCAAATTGACAGAAGGAAATGTATTTTATGCATACATGTAAAAGGAAAACGTATGTGAATATTGTAAAGATTCTTTTTTGAATTAGCTCACGTTTTTGTAGCATTTAATGTGTATATAGTCCACATTGATGGGTTGTGAACACACGAGGCAATAAATATAATTTTTTTCAGTAAATGCTTATTGGTCTCTTCCTCAAATGAATGCAAACCCCAAAGACGCACATGTTGTTGTTATGATAAAACTTGGATAATGTTCTATGGAAGTGCATTCCCTCATACCCTCATTCTGCCACTATTTTGTGAAGCATGTCTCATACATTTACAAATACTACTTCCCTAGGCAACCTCATTATTATTTTGCTTACGATCATCGAAGTGTATATTGCTGATCCATCCTGGCCCAAACTCTCAGATGACCAACATGAGGAAACAACCTCTGTATGTCATCATCATAATGTCCTCAAAGTGTGGGATGTTGTGGTGGGTCTGACTACAATGCACTAAATTTCAAGGATTTTAATTCATGCCATCAGTGAGCACATAATTTCATGACTGGTAGAAATAACATGGAAAATTGGGGAAAATATTGTGTGTGCTATTCCATCGTTGATCAATTACAGAAGGAGGTGGTTAATGAATGGTCAAAATCAACATTGTCAGCAATGGAGGACTTGACATATCTTTTCAAGGTGGTTCTACAATCTGGCATTACATTTAAAGAGGGTGTCTCCGTCCTTGGTAGAATATGCTAATTTTATAAATCCCTGAGGACAAATTGGATAGATGTCAAATTGTGCCTGATCAATCTGGTTGTGTCGACCGTGCTCAAGGCTGAAGTGTCTATGCCTTTCCTACAACATGTGTGGCCACAACTAATTCTGCTGCAGACATATTTTCTTTCCAACTATGTCTGTCTGCCGGGATGTGCCAGGTAGACCGAGATCCATGAAACGTTTTCAGTACAAGCACTAGCTTCTAAATGATGCCCCTTCAGATTATACTCATGTGCTTGTGAATTTTGGTAATATCCTGAAAATCATCCTGGAACTGTCTCTCCTGGATTTATGCTTGATCACCAGGCATACTGAGGAGCTTGTGTTTTTGAGTCCTTAGTTATATATTAACATCTTCATCTTGGTCAAATACTCCATTTTGCTTGCTGAACATTAGTGCCAATACCTCGACTACAGTGAAATATATCTTCATCTTCACGAAGATAGTGCTGAGGGTCAGGAAAGAACAGCAGACGTGCCAGCAATCACAATAAAAAAAGACAACCATCAAATTTAGCAAGATAAAAGGGAAAGAAATGTATCCCTCCATCATAAAAAGTTGAATCCATGGATTGATGTGCCGAATAGCATAACTAATTCATCTCTTGTGAATGAACCGGAGCAAGCACACTTTCACTGACCCACTTTGGTCAGCCATGTTTGGCAAATATTGAATATCGCCTAAAAAAGTGTACAGTCAGTATTTATTTAGTTTAAAGTCTATATAGTACAGGAGGCAAGTATTTAATGAAAGTACCAGTAATTTGAAATAAAGTTATGGAATGAGAGCCAGATAGTTTATTTCTGTGATTCACACAACACTTCTCAGTGCATTTGTGACAGCAGAGGCATTGTAATATATACGAGGAATGTCTTATATAAAGCACTGGGTAATGGAATGAAAGCCATCCACCTGATACAGATTGGGGCTTATCAACATATAGGTGAGATGGTTAATTCAGTGAGCCAGGGGACTTGAAAGGAAGCTGATGAGTAGGGGGAAATATTGGGCAACAGAATACCTCTCTGAGGAGATTCCTATTAGCAATGGCCTCTACTGTACATCTGAAGGCAGGTACTGTGCATCCACCTAAAAGAGGCACGTATGTTAATGAATGACTAGATCAGTGGTGCTGGAACAATGCTCAGGGTGTGGGTGCTGCCATCAATGTTACATCACTGAAGTCATAGATCGTGAAAATCTAAGCGTCACACAAAGTGTAGCAACTAGGCTACACCTTTTCAGCAGGAGCATGGTAAGCGAGTGGCATGTAGCCGGTGGTGCATTTTGGAGCACACTGTCATTTACAGAGAGCATACCTTTCATTAAATGACCACTATATTTGCACAGACATGCGGTTTTACTGACAAAAACTATGTAGAGCACAAAGGATGATGTGGGAAAATTGAGTTTCAGCAAATATTTATCATTTATCATTTGTGCATCGCCACGTAAGGTGCTTAGACTTGTATTAAATTAAAATATTTGTTCCAATAACACTTCAGAATTACACAAAATTGTACTTAACTATTGATATATTTTGAAATATTTGTACAGTTCATTTACAGGTGTTTACCTTTTGTTGTGTGTCAGAGAACAATTGTTACCCCTCAGCTTATTCCTACTCACTCTCTGTACCCCAGCAAGATTGTGGTGCAGTTCACTTTACAAAATCCTCTCATTTTGCAGTCAGGAGAAAGAAAAGTAAACACCAAGGGCCATGTTAATATACCAAGCAGCAATTTGTCAGAAGACATAGCCTGACATTTGACAAATGTGATAAGTTTGAACAAATGTTAAAGGTATCTTTATAACCCACTCCCCTTCTGAACTCCAGCATGGTTATTTTGGGGATACTGCTGCACCCATTACACCTCAACAACCTGCGCCTATGTGTTCTAATGCAGAACCAATACACTTTTCCACAAGGAAATAAGGGGATTTGATAAAAAAAAATACAATATATCTCTCTCAAGTCTGGCAGCATCATAAAAGACTGCAGACCACAATAATAGCCGTGTTTGGCGTTGCCAAGATGAAACAGAACACCCTTAAGTTGCTTGTTCAGGGTAAACATTCCGCGACCCTGCATTTGCAACTTAATAGCATGTTATTCCGGGAAGCCAGTTTTAATTGCAAATTGGAAAGCCATGTCTTTGGCATGCTCCAGTTGGTTTATGGTTCTAAATGAATTTGCAGCATTCTATTGGGTTGTTAAGATAAGTTAGGGCCTTGTGACCGCACTGGTGGAGGCGAGGCATACAGCAAACAGTTGTGGGTGAAGAAAGTGTCCACGGGAGAAGAACAACCGAACATTCACTTGCCACTGTTATACCTGTTCATCCTCCGGTCTACAGAAAGAACACCACGCTACCGCCCACTTTGGTATTTATTTGTGTATGTGTAAAACGCTGTTTTTTGTGATGTAATCCTTCTAGAATTGAAGGGTAAGATGTAAAAAGTAACCAACTCATAAAAATAATGTAATACCACAACTTGCCCTGTGCGAATGCACATTAAAAGCGCTGCAAGTGAGCCCAACCATCTCCGTGTAAATCTGAGATATGGTTCTCCCCCAAAGAAAATATTTTTTTTAAAAATGGAAGCAAACAATTCGTTTTAGGATGCAATGTTCCAGATGTGATTGTTAAAAAAGCTCTGAGCACACTCTCATGAAATATTTATTCTGTAATATCAGGATCTACCATAGTATTCAAAAGCATTATTTATCTGCAGAAGCAAAAACTGTGTGCTGCGCCCACACGACTGTTCTTTCAGCATTGATAGGACCAGTTTCGATAAGACAGTGCAACCATGCAAGCAGCCTGTCCGCCTCCCAGCCTTGCAGAGCACTCTTCATAAGGCCAGAGCTCCCTTCAGTTGGGTGCTATGGGCATAGACCAGGAACGTTGCGATTATTTTTTCAATTTTATTTTGAAGATAACGGCAATAAACAATAAAACAATATATATATATATATATATATATATATATATATATATATATATATATATATATATATATATACACTACAGGAACAAAAATTGTACAAAACGTATATAATAATAATAATAATCATGAATGGATACATTAAATAACTAAGAAATAGAATCTATATAAACAATAATGGTTTGTGTTCATTCAGGCAGACAGCTTTAAAAAAAATATAATACGAATAATGTAACAATTCAAAACATAAATATGCTTTACGTTTCCATAAAACGGCCCCAAATAGAGTCAAAATGAGACAGGTTATCATTCAGTTTATATATCATTTTCTCAAACGTGCCATTTCAAACATATCTTAAACCAGGACTTAAATGTCAGAACAGTATTTGATTTCCAAAAACGCATATGGGATTGGGTCATTTGATTCTAATGTCCATTGGTCCATCTTACTTGGGCTCTGCAAATTGTCCCAAGTACAACCCCTTCCGTACATAACTCTCAGTGGTAGCCAAGGTGAGGAGCCACAGGCTTCTAATTCACAGCCGGACTGGAAATAGCAACCAGGCCTGGCAGATTGCTACTCGACGGTCCCCGGTAGCAGGGTAAGGGGGGTGCTAGTAAGAAGCACTGCTTCCACTTTTGTCACAGGGGGCCAATATTGCAGCACTGCTGCAAACCCGGCCTTCATGGGTACAAAACTGCCCCCCACCCCTCTGGCCCACCGGGACAATGCACTGTGCCTGCTACGGCTGGTCTGGCCCTGGGTACAGTGGCTCAGCACTCAAAAAACACCCAATAGCACAATAATGTGATAGTTCAGCCTAGTGTGTCACTTCAGTAAATAGAAGTACCTTATTACACTCTAATTCAATACTACATAAAACACAAAACATACCAGATACCCAATACATCCTATATCAGAAATATGAAGAATATGTCCCCAGAGGTCAACACTTCCACCAATTCCCCGATAGCAGTATTATGTATGTTCAGCATTAACCAATATCTACACATCCAGTCCCAGATTCCAGATGTGCATTATTAGAATTGCTTTATGCTGATGACAATTTCCCTCCAAAATATGTAAAGTATCTGGGTATTATCAGTGCACATTTATAAATGAGCCACATTTTACCAGACAGAGACAGCCAGAGGCTGAAGATACAAGTTCATCAAGCTATGCAATATCTGCGACCCCTGTGGAACACACTAAGAAATAAAACAGTACTCAGGAACACAAAGAGGAAGAGCAACATCCTAGAGCCAGACCAAAGACTACTCGTAAATAAAGCAATATCAGAAAAATGAATTCCATAAAAAGATAATCTATGGAAGAGACAATTGCCAATTCATGGTGGCATTTGTCGGGGCACAAATTGGAACAGGACCAGTGGCAGTTTCAGAAATAGTGTGCAATGGCGGAGTGCATAGGCCCATAAACCAGTGGCTTGAATCCTGGTGGGTTTATCAGGACACCTCATGCAGTTTGTCTCACTCACAACGCAGTGTGTGTCTCCCCACTTGGATGTGCACTCATCTCACCCCTGCTGGGTTGCAATACTGCTGTACTTTTTTGTCCTTGTTTAAGGAGATCAAGTAGATGAGTTTGTCTGCAGTCAGTACCAGCAGCAGTGGCTGGTTGGTGGGGACTACATCACCCTGCGTGATGTGGGTCCTGAAAGCCTCACTAAACAGAGCGATGTCAGTTCTTGTCCCAACCCCACCGATGTGTTTGTACTTGGAATAATGAGCGCCGGTGCCCACAGAACAGAGCAGGAGCACCAGCACCAGTCAAGGGAAGGCTGAGATGGTGCTTTGCGTCATGGTGAACCTGCAGCTGATATTCTTCCATGGATCCAATTACAAAACATGCCACACATGTTCAGTGATAAGAACTATGAACCACGCTCGCACGGCCTCCCCTGCTGATGTTGATCTAATCGTGGCCTTGTATTTCTTCATCTTTTCAACCCAGAACATCTGTCACCAGTCCACAGTGCTCTTGGCACTAGAGACTCACAACAGAATTCAAAGACTTGTGAGTTCCATGCAATCCTTCCCCTTCAGAAATCAATCCAGTTGCAAATACTGATTAGACTTGACAGGGTTTTT
Organism: Triturus cristatus; assembly: GCF_964204655.1. Classification (NCBI taxonomy): domain Eukaryota; kingdom Metazoa; phylum Chordata; class Amphibia; order Caudata; family Salamandridae; genus Triturus; species Triturus cristatus. Next base: position 70,343,476 of record NC_140584.1, on the reverse strand, counting down.
CAAACCTCATGTCTGGAACAGCAGTGCAGGTGCTTCCCAGCATCACAGTGGGAGCTTTGAGTCCTCTAGCCTAGGCTCTCTTGCAGCCCCATCCCTTGCAAGGTAGCATCTTCTACATGCCAGAACACATGCAGGCCTCTCATGAGCAGGCAGTCAGCTATCTTCCTCAAAACAGAGTCCAGGCAGCCTCTCCTGGTGACTTATTGAGTTTTTCCTGGGTTATTGTTCTAAAAACTACTAAGAAGAGATGGCAATCGATACCCTAACTTTGGAGCTCTAAGGAATCTCTTGGTCACCACTGGTGTGGGGATGCAGATTTCTGATCAGGAAATCTTTACACATTTAGCAAAAGTTTCAGTCCCATCTTTATACCCAAGTTGCAGATATTCTTTCTGTATTCCAGCGCCTTGAAACCCTCACAGTGGAGTAGCACGCTTTAAAATTCACTGATCGATTGATTGTATTCCAGCAATTTAGTTTTGTGATCATGTCTAGGCAATGCACCACTTTTGCTATATCAATGCAGATTGATCTAACCATTTTTTTTTTTGATAAACAAATTTTTATTAATTTTACAAAGAAAATACACCAGCATTGCATCACAAACCTATGAGAGTCTTAGATTACAGAAGGACTCTGTGCAGCCCATCGGGCCGATCCTATTGAAACACAATTATTTGGCAAATGAACCAACCCCTTAATGATCGGTCTAACCATTGTTTTAGTCACAAGTATAGGCAGGAAGGCAGGGAAGAGCTAGGATTCCATTATCAGGAGCAACTCAAAAACACAAGCACAAAGGCAGCTGTCCTACTTAACTACTTGTCAACCTGTGGGGGTAGCCTCTCCCAGGGAACTCCAGGCCAGTAAGGCAGCGGGGAGACCTCCCTATCTTCAAAGGGCCCACCGTCTCTGTCCTAACTACTGTTCTGCCTGCAAAGGATCTCTGGGATATACTGGGGCATAGCCTTGTAATTCACATCTGCAGGCTGGACTTCTCTCTCGTATCTTCAATTTTAAGTACTACACAAGTAAAGCCAGTACAAAATTGAACACAGAGGGCCCATAGCCATTTGGCATACAGTCCTCACACGCATCCTTTAATCACGCAAGTAAAGTACACGCTTATCACATGCATGTCCCATATGAATGGGCTAAGGACTCCCTTGCAGGGGACTGGCAGAAGAATGTAACACATGAGCTAGACTCATAGGTTGTTGTCCCGGGCAACAACAGCTAAAATGGTGTGCCATACTCATATAGTAATTTTGCTGTCACCAAAGCCAAATGAGGTGACAGTAGCCACTCTCTTCAAAAAGTAGGGTGCAAATAATGTGCATGATGTGCCTTTGTGACATGATGTGCCCTTGTGACCTCAGTGCCCTACTCCGGGTCTCTCTCCTGATCAGGAAAAGGCTTCAACATACACAAATTATCCTCCTGTGTGCTGAGGTAGGGTTCAAATGCATTACAGCTTGCTAAGGTGACCTTGAGGGAAGAGTGCCCCTCTCCAGGATTTCTGCAATAACTGCATGTACCCACTAATATACTAGGTTTTGATCCTGTGACCTGCAAATTAGAGTTAGTGCTGTTCAGAACCAGATGGACATTGGTATTACACGGTATAACTATTGAAACAAGTTGAATGTAAATGAGCAAGTGCAATTGTGTCTGTATGTGCATGCATGCACACACACACCACCCACAAGCGCGCACACACACACACATATAAAACTCATAAAAAAATGCAGGTGCTTGAAATATTAGTGGCCTGAGGAAGCTGGTGCAAGATATTGAATGCACTGTGACAGTTCACAAAGCTATTCTGAGGCTAGTAAATATTGTTTTAAGAGCCATACAGGAGAAACTAGCTGTCTCTTCGGATCACAATTAAGGCCCAATTGCTAGCAGAGGAAATTTAAGGATATCTGTGGGTCACTGGTGACTGGCTGAGGTGCAATACATGGTCAATGATTGGTCTAAAATGCCATAGGGGTGGTCTCAATATGACTGGCAGCCGAAAGGGTGGAGATGTCGGTCTGTCAGAACTGTTTGAGGATTTAACGAGTGCCAGCTGAGGGTATGTGAGGGCCTGGTGAGGGCATATGCAGTCAGACATAGGGAATGTGGGGATATCTAAGGGATTTGCAGGGTTGAGTAAAGGTTTTCAGCTGTCTTGGGTCCTCAACTTGACAGCATGAGTTACATATCATGGGATGATAGGAGCTTAAATATTCCTATGGAAAACCAGTGGAATGTAGGGAAGTAGAGGGGGATTGAAACACCTTGAGCTTTTGCACAATGGTTCTGAGCGCAGGCAGGCAGAGTTTTGACAGATATTGAGTATTTCTGAGGGCTGAAGGTGGATGAATGCAACTCTCCGGATTTCCAATGGTCGATTGTTGGCCCCTGAAGATTGTCCAAGGCCATCTCAGGACTAACAATGGTCTTTGGGAGTGACTGAGAATTAGCTTATGTTTTCCTTGATTCTAACTTGGGATCTTTTCTTGTTGGCTAAGGGTTTAATAGGTTGGTTGAAGACCATGAGGCCTGGATGAAAGTATGCCTGTGCTGACTAATGTAATGCAGGAGTCATCTAAGGGCCCTGGAAAGCCAGAATATAGTCTCAGGTGGCAATCTGAAGAGCATCTTTACATAGTTGTGGGCGACTAAGGAAAGGCAAGAGGACTTCCAGGTTTTGGTACAAAAAGCAGATAGCTCTGAATTCAGTAAATACAGGATATAATAAGAAATAATTGACATGTTCTCAGGGATGACAGCATTGCCAAGTACTAGGCATCTGCCCACAATCTGATCATGCTTCTGCCACTGCCCTCCCTCAAGTCTACACTGTTGGTACAAGAATAAACATCTTGCATTGTTACTGCGTATGCTTTTTGCTCCTTTTGTGTTAGGGAAGCTTGCAGTGCTCTATTGTGTTCAGTGCATATTTGTAAATCATGCATGGCTGCTGTTGGCACCTCTGCACTCACATTTAATGTTTGAGGTGGTGGCATGCACCACTGAATATCATGTTTGTTCAGCTATCTTTGACCTTAGCCCCAAACAAAATGTTATGCCAGCAGTATTAACCATTCCTTTTAAAGTGGGGATATTTTTTTGTCTCATGGGGCCCTCAGAACAAAATGTTTGAAGACCATTGTTCCATGCTCACTGCAGATGCCTGTCCTGCTCAGTATATGGGCCAGGTCACTATAAGATCTTATATTCCAATGACACACAAATCATTCTCAATGAGAGAAAGAACATCAGTGTGAGAACCTCATATATTGCTTTGGTTCCTCATAAAATTCTGTCCCTGATTTAGAGTTTGGCAGATGGTGTTTAATCCATTGAGATGAGGAGGACAAACCTTCTGCCATTACGAGGGACCACTGTCTGTCAAATTTAGAGTTGTATACCAGCCATGCGCACAGCTGTCTACATTGACAGGGATTGTCGTTATAGCGGTTCTTGTCAATGTAAAAAACGTTTGATGGATAATATCATCAGCCATGATAGTCAGCCTTCAAACTTTTCAATAGTGTTTTGTTTTTTTAAACTCTCAAAGCTGAAGTTTAGAAAAACAATAAATAATGACCCTCAATACCTTGGGAGAATTCTGCCAGGGTGTTGTGGGGGTGGGGTCATAATTGCTTTTTCCTTTCCCTTACTGCCAGATTTGTCCTGATGGTGCCAAACTGTGAATTTAACCTCACTGTACACCAGGGAGATAAGCCGATAACAGGCAGGGTCCTTCCTGTTCCCCTTTTTAAATATGGCAACAATCACAGAATGGTGCCAGCTGGTCGTTAACGAGCTATGGGTGGCTGCATTAAGATGTTGAGTCACTATAGTGGCCCACAGGTCAGCTGCAGATTTAAACAAACCCCCCGGTAACCCACCTGGGCCAAGGACCTTACCATCTGAAAAGGGAATGATCGCTTTCATTATTTCCTCCCACTGAAAGGTAAGCCCCCGCACCTCACGACCATAGCAATGCAAGTCCTCACCCTTCTCAATCTCATAAATGGCCATAAAATGATTGAGCCATACCTGAGGGGGTAATAATAATGATCTGCACTGACATCTGCTGTAAATAGAACAGAGGATGATTCACTACCTCCAGAATGCTGCGCTATCCCGGGAGGCACAAGCCCCCAATAAATTGTACCATAACTCCTTTTTTAGGACCTTCTTTCTTTCACTTCGTGGCAAACAATAAAAAACAGTGGCTTTCCTGACCTCTTTGCGGTAGTGGAGAAGCTTTTGCAAAGTTGCATAAGCACTCTGTGTGCCTGTGACCATGTCTTGTCAAACCACTTAGACAGAACTACCAAGTGCACAGTGCTATGCAAGGTAAGAACAGCCTTGATGCACCCTGTGAGGCTACAGAAAGCGGCCAAAATATTAGTGTTGGTGACTTCCTCATCAAGGCAGATAAGAAAATCAGATTAGCAGGAGGATAACAGGTATAGATTGAAGTCAACCAGGACTACCTTAGCCCACTTTAACCTTCTCCCCTGATCTTTAAGGCAGACTGTTTCCTGATATAGGCTGTCAAACTTAGCTGATGTCTGTGACCATCCAAAAATAGCCATAAGAGAGTTATGATTACTTTTTGTGCACCAAACTACAATGAAACTGATTAGAGAGGAAAATATATATGCCGATACAAACATGTACTAATTTATCAAGCTGGAAGCTGCCCCCTTAAAAGTTGGAGTTTGTACCCCGTGGTTGACATCCCCCTTACTTAACTAGTTCACTAAGTTTTGTTCTAAGAACGATTTTTTAAGCAGTTTTAGATGTGCTTGGTCGATATCAAAAAGAACATTAGCATTATCTTCATACAAATAACAGTCCGAGCAAGGAAACAAATTAAACTCACCCATCAACATCAGCACTGTAAATCTAGGTGACATGTAAATAAAATCATCTTAAAAAATTTCTAAGTTCACGAACCATGTAATGTCCCCCAGGCTGAAGTTGATTTATAGACATACACTACCACAGCCCTATACACATTTTTAAAAAATGATTTAACAGATGAGACTCAGTTTTATAAGAGTCGCTAAACCCCCTTTAGCTCTACCGTGGGTGGAGAGCATAACTTTGGAAACAAACGTGGCATAACCATTTAGATGCAATATCCCCACACCATCCCAGGTCTCTTGTAGGCAGATGATGTCAAAACAGCTTAGTAATTTGATCCATTCCTCATCATCTAATTTACCTTGGACCCCGGCAGTATTCTAGCTGGTCACCCTTAGGGTACTAGAAAGCATTGGTGGTAATGTGTGACAGAATAAACAGGGGCGGGAGGAAGTCAATCTTGAGTATTTAAGTCACTTCAAGGTTCAAAATGGTTGCACAATGGTAAACTGGGAGCCTTCTCCTGCTAACAAATACAGCTAGCCCCTACCCTGTGGGCAAAATTGTAATTTTCCCACCCCACACTACCTCACAGACCCCATGAATGGTGGTTTATAAAAGAAACCTAGGGAGAGCAGGGTAATTCTGCTGCTAGGGGTGAATCCAGGGTGACCTTATTTGAAATGTAGGCTGCCCACCTGACATTGCAAAAGTTAATGACAATACAGTCACCATCAAACGTTTTGTTCGAGTGGCCAATCCAGCCCACTCTCCGGGCCATGATGTTTCTGTTAAATATAGAATGGTCTAAGTTTGCCCTACTAGACAGCCAGTGTGCTGCTTTATTTTCAAGCTGCTCATAGCTCTCAAAGTTGTGATGTTTAAGGTGAGGAACATTAACCAAGACCAAAACATAAGGGTTAGAAGCAGGGGAATTTGAATAACAACATCACAAGGTAAAGTCCCAGCAGAGGCCTTGGGGGATTTGAGGAATCCCCTCCCTATCTGCCGGTGTACTAAAAGTTGATTTGGTTTGGAACGGGTGCTCTGGCTATTAAAGTCAGAGGCCCCTCGTGCTTATGTACCAAACAGTAGGGGAGGAGGCAGGGGGCGGGAGCTGGCTGTATGATCCTTTGGGGGGCAGGGGGAGGGAGCTGGCTCCATGATCCTTTGGGGGGTCAAAACACCTTAACCCCTGTCCCCCTTACCCTAGTTGAGAAGGGCAAGGCGCACTAGCGTGAACATGAAGGGTCAAACCTGGGTTAGCAGGAGTGATATCACCAGGTTTATTAAGAATATTGGTCAGTAGCGATAGAGTTGCGGCCACAGAGTCTCCCAGTTTTTCCATGAACTGTTCCACCTTGGAGATACGAAGTGCCAACTCATGGAAGGCCGTGGAGAGAAGCTGTTCTGGTTTCTAGAAAGAGTCAAGTCGTAAACAGGGTGCTATATCCGGGGCTGACCCATGGGGCAATGTCCCCTTTTTGCTTCTCTTGTGTGGCTTGTTACCCAAATTAGATTTACTAGGTTACCTTGAGTTTTTGTTCCTAGGACTAGCACATTCACTCAGTACTTGTGTTTGTTGAATCTGTGTTGCACAAGCCAGGTTTTGAGAGGGGTTGGATAGTGGTCTCTAGGTGGGTCCTTGGCAAGGTGGCTCTAAAAAGATCGATGCTGTACGGAAATACTATCAGAGGCTCCAGCAATGGACTGCGGGGTGGCCCCTCATCCCTAAAGAGGGTTAGGCTCATACTGAATTGTAGCCAGTTGATCTTCCAAGCAGGAAATCTCCTCTGGAAGGGCCCCCACTACATTGTTAAGGAAGGATAAAATAGTTTTACTAGTCCTATGTCATTTGTCGACCATATTGTGTGAATCCACCTTCCTCTTCCCCATGCTGCAGCAGTGGAAATAGGAGTGCTGCAACCCTTTCCGCAAACACCCCCCAAAAGGACTAAATACTATTAAAGATTAATCACGAGGGTCCCAGCTGAAGCGGATGAGGGAGATAAAATACTAGTTAAACAGTAGAAGTCCAGACTCCCACACTCGCCCCACAGTCCTGGCTCCAAATCCAAGGGAAATGAGGGACAAAGTTCCACCCCAGCAGGAATCCATTAAAGAGGGACGAGCAGAAGCAAATATGAGAAAGTGCCTGGGTACTGAGAGGTGGTCTTGCTGAAGATATCAGGCTGTACCCAACCTCAGAGCCAAGGAGGGTGGCCCTGTCCTGTCTTTTCCTGGAACTGACGGGTGCATCCCACACTGCTGGAGTGAATCAAGCGCTTTATAGTGCAGTGGCAGATGGAAAAGAACTGCAGCCAGCCCCTACTCCTTCTCGGGCAGTAGGTTGTGGGACTACAATTCCTTGTAGCAGTAGGGCAGTCAGTGCATCTCACACACAGGAGTGAATCAGGGGCCAGATGTAGGTCGCTAAATACTGGTCGGTAACGCCGAAATTCGGTAAATTTCAGCGTTACCGACCGGTATTTAGCCATTCCTAATGTAGGTAAGGAATCTGTAAATAAGGAATCGGTAAATACCGATTCCTTATTGCTCTTGCATTTAAGGAATCGGTAATATCGATTCCTTGAATGCAATGTAGGAAGCACATTAAAGAATGCTTTTGAGCCTTAAGAAATTGGTAATTACCACCAACTTCAAGTTGGTGGTAATTACCGATTTCCTTTAAAAAATCACTTTTATTTTTTTTGTTAAGTGTCATGTTGCACACATTCATACCCTTGGGGCATATATGTGTGATGGAGCGGGTAAAATGTTTTCTTTTTAGATACCCAATCCATTTATATAAGTTTATATTAAAACGATTAATAATTAATTCTAATGATTAATAGAGTGATGTGATGATACTAAACCAACCTTATTAACCAAGAGAATACACGTGGGAATGCATTTGCATGGCTAAAATAATAAGTGAACTAAGTTTGTACGCATATTAAAATGATAAGTGTTGCTTATGCAGTGTTAATGTGATTTGCGCTTAAATAAACCAGCATTAACGGCTTTGAATGTTGCATATGGCTAGGTAAATGCATACACATAAGGGTATTAGCAGGGGAATAACACTGTTTAATTCATTTCTATGTATTAACCACGATTTTGTGTTTCTTTGCTTAAAGTTGACTATTCTGGCCTACCAAAAGATGGCCGCTGACTGAATCCTAACTAAAGTACATGACTTTATCATTTGAACAATGGAGAAAGGCGCCTGCACTGACTTCGCTCGTGTCCCTTCTTTGACCTGTCAGACCATGCCGATGAAGACTACCCTGGGCGAGGTGCCAATGTCCCTGAACCTGAGGCAAATGTTGCAAGTTGCAAATGAACTAACGACCTCAACCGGTTACCAACCAACGGATACAATTTGTACCTGAGAACAGTCTTTCCCATACGCCTATTGTAGAACTTCGTCCACATGAGAACATTTGAAAATGTTTCCTAAAGTATTGAAATGCATTTGAATTCAGCCAATCAGTGGCCTGGGAATAAAGAAAATGTTACTGTTATATGTAAATTTTAGTATAAATATTAGTAGTCTAGAGAGGGAAGGGGCTACTTGCGGCTGCTCTATGCTACGCATTCTATGCTGCCCTTCGCTAGAGATCCTTATGCTGACGGAAGAGGACGGAGACTTTAGAACTCTGAGGAACTTTCTGAGGACCAGTTCTGACTTAGAAAACGACAATTAGCCAGAATAGGTAAATATGACAAAAGATAATATTGCATTATTAGGATTTAACCTGCATTTTAATTAGATAAAGAAAATCATTATTTGAAGAACTGTGTCGGGTGATTATTTCGTTGAAATGTTTATTGATTAAATTGAGAGTTAAACGCGTCATCAAATTATACAACAACTAAATGATCTAATGGACCTCCGGATGGAGGAACTGTTAGGGTAATTCAGTAGAAGGGTTTCCTCTATCCAAGTAAACAACTGTAGTTCGGGATTTGAGATCCCTCTGTAGGCACGGATAGTTTGAGAGAATGAATGTTGGTGTTATGGGCCCCACCAGCGTGTGATGTGTGTATGTGCGTGTGACTGAGAAATCATCCCGTCCGTGGAAGCAAGGGGAAATTTAGTAACCCGAACTGCACCAGTATTTCTGGTAGCTAGAGATGGTTTTTATTGTTTTGGTTTGATGATTTTGGCATGTATATAGCTTATCGATTATTGATTTGTATTGCTATATGTACTAACACTATATGTTGAAGTCGTATTGAGTTTTATGTTGTCTGTACGGCTTCTGGGAGGTAGGAAGTCGGGAATTGATGACAGTTCCGTAGTAGAGCAGAGGTAAGTGCTGCTCTCGGGAAAGACGGAATTGTGGTTGCCCGTAGGTACACGGGAGAAACGTGTGACAATTGAAGTTGCATGGCGCATTGTCTGGGTTCGATTTGGTAGCATCGCCGAGTGTTGCCATTAGTGATATTTTCTGTGTGAGAAAGGTGTGAATGATAGCAAAGGGTTACCTGTGAAATTTTGGTCTTAGGTACCAGGAAACCAATTGGCATACCGATAACGCTTATCACTGAAAAGGTAGCAGGTGTTCTCTAAGCTTGTTAGAAGGACAAAGTAGAGGTAAGCGCTGCTTTGTTAACGTGTGTCAAAATTCTGTAGTAGGACAGACTGGTCGCTGTTCTCAGGAAAGACAGAATTTTGTGTGGATGTACTACATTTTCCGTGTGAAAGTGTGTGAATGAAATAGCAATCGGGTTAATTGCGGAGCTCTGGTTTTATTTCTCAGGAGCATTGCGTTTCCAACTATGTGTCTTAATTCCGGAGAAAACAGTTAATTGATGCTTGATAGAAGGGTGAAGTAGAGGGATGCGCTACTTTGCCAACGGACGTAATGATTTTGTAGTAGGGCAGAGCTAAGCGCTGCTCTCGGGAGGAACAGGATTCTCGTGGGAAAGGTCTTTTGCTATTCTGTGGTTAGCGGAGCAGACAATGGAGATGTTTGTACTGTGTAACTAACCAGCATTGTAAAATTGAAACAAAGTCTACCGAGTAGTTTTGTAAAGGAGGGGTAGACAGGAGACAGGAGTCAGGAGCAGGAGCTGCTGCAGCGACTGTTGACGTCAGGAGGACCGCGCTGGGATTGGACAGCTAGTCAGTGACGTAGACGCTCCAGGATTGGTGCGTTAGTGTAGCTCGCGCAGGGATTGGAAGTTGTGACAGTGACGAAGACGCTCCAGGATTGGTGCGTTAGTGTGAGTCGTGCAATGATTGGAGATTGTGACAGTGACGTAGACGCGCCAGGATTGGTGCGCGAGTAAGAGTTGCGTCGCTATTGGACTAAAGATCGTACAGTTGCAGAAAAGACTAAAAGGGTTCACGAAAGAAAGGAAGATGTATTATCATTCACCCGAGGAAAAGAAAAAGTCTTTGTTCAGTAAATTAAGAAATTGGTTTGTGAAAGACAAAGAGATTGTGACTAGGGAAGGACAGTTACTTCCTCCAGCAAAGACCCCCGCATCCTTCATGGTTGCGAAATATGGGTACCATATTTACATCTGGTTAGACAATTGGGCAAAGTATACAAAGGAAGATGGAGTTTTAGCGTTTCCAGAGGATGGTTCCTTTAATTTGGCAATATTAAGGAACTACGGGAGAGGATGATGAGCTTAGATCCGCGACCTAGGCCTACGCAGTTTGAGGCGTTGACAGAGTGGGAAGATGAGATGCATGAGCGAGAAAAACAGAGAAATGGCAGTAGGTACCGATACATGTTCGGACGGCCTAATGATCGTGAAACTCACTGTGACCGAATGAGAAGGTGGCGAGACGCAAGTATGACTGAAGGATTGTTTCCAGTGAGAACTGCAGGGGAAAGTGAGGGAAGAAAATGCCTAGAAAAGAAAAACCATGTAGAAACCCGGAGGTACGGGGCAAACGAAACGGACGATGATGTCTTAGATGATATGTTTTACAAAAGCCCACCTCCGTACAGGCAGGAATCAGAAACGCCAACTGCAGATACACCAGTGAGGGAGACTCTAAGAATCATTAAGACAGATGACGTGACTCCGGAGGTAAAGAGAAGGAATTCTCTTAGGGGACGGGGAAAGGAAATTAGGGTAGAAAGTGAGAATTCCAGGGAACTAGCAAAAACAACATTAGAACTGACAGAGAAAATAAGAGAATTGACGAAAAATCTAGAAGCAGTTACAGTCCCTGTGACCATAGGTCCTGTTATGCCTATTTTTGAGAAGCAGAAAGAAAGTGAGCATGGTCTAACAGTTCCGTATGTGAACAATAGACAGGCAGAACAGCCCCTGATGAGAGCAAAAGAGAATTCTTGGAGACACACAATGAGTGAAAGTGAATTGCATGTGTCAAATAACCCTTTCTATTGTCCTGATACTGTAGAGAGAAGCAGAATGGTAGGAGGATCAATATTAGAACCACAGAGACTGACGGAACCAGGGAATGTAGAAAAATCAGTGAGTATAACTACCGACGAATTGAGCGAATGGCTGAAGGGCTTGCTGGGTAAAGAGAAAGATTCCCATACCATTGATGTGGCAAAATTACGGATGGTGTTGGAAGAATTGATAGTAGGGACCATCCCCACAGAAAAGCTGAAAAATTACCAGGATGAGGAACTATTGTTTTTGTGCAAAACCATCACTTGGAGAGCGAATAATTTACATGACAGACTAGCAGAAATAGCAAGTGAAATGGGAATTGACATGGACAAGGTAAAAGCGTTACAGAAGCCATACCGAGTGGATTTTACAGAAAAAGACAAATCGAGAATCTGAACACTGCAGGAAGAATAGGACAGATTAGGGACATAATCACAATGCTGAGGAAATGGGGAGATGTGGACAAATGGAAAAGCAGATGGTATAGGAAGCGGGATGACACCTCAGACAGAACATTTCCAGCGTTTCCTGTGAGAGAAAAGGAGAAGGTGGTGACAGAGTTCCCTATGAGAGAGATTCCAGGAGGGGGTATGTGCATGTCCCATGGACCAGACAGGACATTTTGTCATTTACAAATGACTTCCCTCGATTACGGGAAAAGCCAGTCGAGTGGTACAGACAGGTAGACAGATTTGTTAAATTGTCAAAAGTGCTGTGGATCGATCTGAATAGTCTGTTTGATATAATAGTGCCAGCAAACTTGTGGGCAGTGAGGTTCCGTGGGAATCGGACCGACATTTTGGGTATGTTCGAATATGGACGAGTTTGGTATCTACGAACCGCAAATGATGAGTTTAGTGGGTGTACGCGTTTTCGCTACGCTACTATGTACGGTTCGTCTCATTCCTGGGCATGTCCATCTGAACCCTTGGGTTCCATTTTAGATACGGCGTCCATTTTGTCTCTTGCCCTCAAGTAGCCAGCGAACGGACACTGTCCGCTTCGTGACCCTGGAATTCCCAAGCTTTCGTGGAGGACACATGTTCCTTTGAAGGTGTCTTTATGATGAGGGGGATGACACGGCAAGGGCAGATGGCTCCGCTCGAGGCTCATCTTGCCGTGCTAGTTTATTGTTTCAATCGTGCATACATTAGGCACGAGTCCTTTGATCCTGCAATCAAGTTTCCGATATTGCTCTCTACACTGTTTTCTAAACTGTTGTGCATCCTTGTTTTTTTCTTTTGCATCTGTTTCTGTCCCTTCCTCTAATTCCTTACGGACAGAATGGAATGTGCTTAATGTGGGGATAATGTGTTTTTACAGTTGGGAACCGGCAATGCTGCTATAATTATGTTTCGGGTTTCTGAAAACATGAATGCGACTTTTCTGAAGTTTATTGTGGGAACTGAGTTGTAACTTTTGTTCGCCATGCTGATCAATGACGAAAATGTGTATAAAAGGAGCGAGCCACTTGTGCAATTTGAAGCAGTCTCTCAGAACCTACACGTTGTGTACTTCTTGCGATTTCTGTATCCCTGCAGTAAATAAATGCTGATCTTTGACGCCGCAGGAAGTGTCCCGTGTCTCTGTGTTTTGTACGCCGGAACAGGTAACCCACGAAGGTTTCAGGTGTTATCCCCTGGCACCGCTGGGCCTTAGAATAGCCCAGTCCTTCAGTTGGCGCCCAACGTGGGGCGACATCAGCGGTACCGGTCCAAAGCCCGACGATCGTGAGGAACTTCGTGTGAAATCTCCGAGGGAAGGTGCACCCCGCTTCATCGATCCAGTTGTCGAAATAAGTGGCCCGAAGACTTTTCCCGCGAAGATTCCCGCATCCTGACGGCTGCGACGGACTGATGCCCTGACTGTCGACCTGTTTTGGCGCCTGGCGTAGTCCTTTGTACGGCGAGACGATAGACGGACCTTCCTGGTGACGCCATTGCTTTTTCAGTTAAGTATTTGTGGGTCGCTCCCAAAGAAGACTTGGTTGTTTGCATGGTTCCATTGCATTTGTGGTTCTTAGTTGTTGGTTCTTAGTTGTTGGGTTCTATTTGACAATTGCAATTGCCAAAAACCGAGGTTCTTGCATTTTTTTGCAAGGACATCGTAATTCGATAGCCCTTGAAGTTTGTAAACTCGGTTAGTGTGCACGATGCCTGGCCGTAGTACTTTGTTTGGTTTCCTTAAATGTTGCAGCACGGATTCCCGACTGGAGGATTCATGTCCGATACCTCCAGTTGGAACTCCAATTTATGAGCTCTATAGCCGCCACGGAGTAGGTCCTATCGTATATAATGAATATTGGATTCGATATACTAAAAATGATGGTGTTCTTAGTTGGCCACCACATGGTAGTTTTGAAACTGCAATATTGGATAATCTTGAAACTAAATTGTTTAAAAAGAAGGCTAGGCCGGCCATGTTTGATTCCTTTCGGTTATGGCGTAAAGAGGACAAGCAGAAAGAAATCAAACAGTCTAAGAAAAATAAGAGAGAAGGTGTGATTGCGGTAATGCGAAATGCAGAACAGTATCAGCGAGACAAGGATGAGAAGGAGCAGGAAGTTTTTGCTAGATTGCATCATATGACGGTAGATAAATGTTATCCGGTTTTACCGTCTAGTCCTGATAAGACGGGAGAAGAAGCGGTAGAGGATCCATTACTGTCTTATCTATTGAAATCACCACCTCCCTATGCACCAGATACTGTGGGTCCTGTGATTCCTCCTGCTCCCCAACCTGCTGTCTTGGCGGCTGCTGGACAGCCTGTCGTTCCTCCTGTTCTTCCGAATCCCCTTGTGTCGCAAATTGTTCATCCTCCGCTACCCGCTCTTTTCCCGATTGCTCCTTCGCCTGTACCTCTTCAGCCTATTGTTACTACTACTCCTGCTATCTCGACTACTTCTACTATTTCTACAGTTACCCCTAATGTAGTTACTCCTGTGCTTCCTTCTTCCTCCCCTTCTGTTCGTAGTCGTATATTTGGTGCTGTCGCTAATCTCTATTCTCCACTTTTTGGGCCGATACTTGGGTCCGATCTTTCTGATGTCTCTCAGAGGCGCAGTCAAATTCCTGATGGTAGAGAACGTGAGTCGTTAGTGAAACTGGCGCGTAAATGGATTAGTCATCCTGCGAAATACACTTCGCGTATAGTTTGAGACGTTTTCTCAGTTTAATGAGCCCACACAAAGATTTGTGTACGAGGAAATGTGTAAATCTTTGAGAGAAGAGTGGCATAATGATGCGGTAGACAATGTACCGCCCGAGATCACTGAACTTCAGAATCAATTTTCGAGTGGTATGATTGTGGGTAGTAATGTTAGACATGCTTTAGAGCGTCTGTTATCTTTTCGATCTACGGTATCGCCTCGAGCATTGTTTAAGGGTGAAGCTGAGGAGCGGATGGCACAATCTGGTCAGTACCCTATGCGGGAAGTTCCCCCAGTGTGGATGCCAGGTGATCCTGCTGCTGTCCCTGCTATTCTACCACACTTTCAGAGAGTTTGGATACACCTCCCCTGGAAGCGATCGGAAGTCTTGCAGGCGAAGCAAACTTTGCCTGACCCCCGCAAAAATCCCGCAGGTTATTATAAGGAGTTATCCCAATTAGTGGATGCTACTATTATGAACCTTGCCGACATCGACATGTTGTTCGGTAATGTGGTACCTCAACCGATTTGGGCGAAAATCCGCCAAGAGAATCACGTAGCCGAGTTAGGCGGTGATTGGGCTGCTCTTGCTGCGGCTGACGCACGGCAAGTTGGTGGGGCTAAACCTGAACAGCTCATTGAGAATCTACCCCAGAGGATAATTACGCTTATGAAGACGCTTATGCCAGCGATAAGAGGTAACTGGGATAAACTGTCTGCGTGCAAACAAAAGAAGGACGAGAGTGTCTCCGATTTCTTTCCGAGATTTGAGGAGGCATTCATCGATCATAGTGGTCAGGATATGAGCACTGAGGGAGGTCAGCGACTGTTTGTTGATAAATTCGTATTGAATCTGCTGCCAGAACTAAGCAACAAATTGAAGAATTCTGAA
Source organism: Triturus cristatus (assembly GCF_964204655.1). NCBI lineage: Eukaryota > Metazoa > Chordata > Amphibia > Caudata > Salamandridae > Triturus > Triturus cristatus. The sequence goes on along the minus strand of NC_140584.1, from coordinate 70,328,168 downwards.
AGTTCGTGGGCTGTTTCTACCACTGCTCAAATATTAGCTACGGCCCAATACTACGAAAATAGAGAGAAAGAAGAAAGCGAACGTGCAGATAAGAAAACGAAGGATCTTAAAACTAAGGTCTTATTGCAGCAAGCGTATCCCCCACGCTCGATTCAAAATGATTCGCAACAGCAAAATCGATTACAGTCGCAGTTCTCTAGGTCGCAGTCGCGTACTGACTCCTCTACACCACAAACTATGTTGGGGTATAATCAATGCGCATATTGTAGGGGTGAGGGCCATCTGAAGTTTAATTGTCCAGTTTTGCGTGACCGAAACAATGGTGTTTCGACTCGAGGAGGTCGTAGTGGTCCTCAACAAGCATCACGTGGTAGAGGTCGCGGTGTTACTCAGAATCAGAATGAACGTTTTGTCACTTCAGCAGACTCGCAAAATTGCTTTGATCGGCGCGATTTGTCGGCTGGTAGATCTGCACAGTATCATGTGGACGACTATTATGTCGAGCATGATGTTGCTGCTGCCAGTAATTATTAGGACAGCCATAGACAAAGAAAGGGAGTGGTATCGGTTCCAGTTGATCAGAGAGGGCCTTACGTCGCAGTTGCCACATTGGGCGTAGTTGAACCTTTTCTGTTGGATACTGGTGCAGCGAAAAGCTCCATCATGCATTCAAAACTCCCTGGCGCGCCTTTGTCTGGCTTAACGAATGTTTCCGTTGGATTCTCTGGCGCCCCCGTTAGCAATCCAGTTTCTAGCCCGTTGCCCCTTACAATTGGGTCTCGTGAGTTAGAAGCTCCTTTGCTTTTGACTACTGGTTGTGGTGAGAATCTTTTGGGTCTGGATTTGTTGAAGCGGTTATATGCGACTTTGTACTGTTCTCCTGCGGGAGTGGAGCTTACGTTGGGTCAGAAAGTGATCTCTCCTATGTATTTGTCGACTGATAAGCTCCCACCGGAATTGAGTTCTCTTCCTAAGTTTTTGTGGGCGACAGGTCCCAATGACGTGGGCCTGTTGGATATACCACCTTATGTTGTTCAATTGAAATCAAATGTGCGCTTACCACGCATTCCCCAGTATCGTATCTCTCTTGATGGAGAGCGAGCACTATTAGCGATCATTTACGATCTGATCGATAAAGATGTAATCGAAGAAACTCGGGGTAACGTGTGTAATAGTCCTGTGTTACCTATTTTGAAACGAACTGATCCATCCAAGCCTCCTGTGTATCGTTTTGTTATTGATTTACGGGAGGTAAATAAAATTGTGATTCCACAGTTTCCCGTGGTGCCTGACATTACAGCTTTGCTGACTCTGATTCCAGCTTCTGCATCATGGTTCTCGGTAATCGATCTGAAGAATGCTTTCTTTAGCATTCCGATTGCTGAGGAAAGCAGAGATCTATTCGGTTTCTCCTTAGGTGGTCGCAGTTTCAGGTTTAAACGCGCACCTCAGGGCTACTGTGAGAGTCCAGCGATCTATAGTCAAGCGCTTAAGAGCCAAATTGATGCGTTTGTGTTACCGGCTGGTGCGGCTTTGATTCAGTACGTTGACGATCTGTTGGTAGCTGCTGACACTGAACAGATTTGCAAAACTGCTACAGTATCACTGTTACAGCATCTATGTGACTTACATCATAAAGTGTCACCTTCTAAATTGCAATATTGTTGTCAAGAAGTAACCTATCTAGGTCACTTATTGTCAAAGGAGGGAAGAAGGTTGACCCCAGAAAGAATTGCAGCGATCGCTCAAATGACTGTGCCAACAACTCAGAGAGATGTGCGTGCCTTTCTAGGTATCACGTCATACTGCAGACAGTGGATCCCGAACTTTTCACTGTTAGCGAAGCCATTGATAGCTCTTACGTGCAAGGATGTTTCGACTCCTTTGCCATGGACGGACGAATGTCAGAAAAGTTTTTCTGAACTGCGTGATGCATTGTGTTCGGCTCCTGTGTTAGGTACTCCTGATTACAGTAAGCCATTTACACTATACGTTCACGAGAGAGAAGGTTGTGCGTTGAGTGTTTTGACGCAACAATTTGGTGGTAAGCAGCGTCCATGTGCATATTTTTCCTCGACCTTAGACCCGGTAGCTAGAGCGTTGCCAAGTTGCTTGAGAGCGACAGCGGCAGCTGCGGTGTCTATTCGACAATCCGCAGGTCTGGTTATGGATAATATGCTTACAGTGATGGTTCCGCATGCAGTTGACACTCTCCTGAATCGTACAAAAACTCAACATCTGACGAGTGCAAAGTTGTCCGGTTACGAGTTGACACTTTTGGCAAGTCATATAAAGATCAAGCGTTGTAATGTGCTGAATCCGGCGACATTGTTGCCGACTAATGTGGAATCGAATGCTGTACCACCACATGATTGTTATTTACGAACTGAAGAAGAAACGAAGGGTCGTGTGGACCTGAAAAACACTCCATTGATAGACCCCGATGGCACTTTGTATGTTGATGGTTCATGTTTTAAGTTGCCGAATGGTGATGTGAGGACTGCGTATGCTGTAGTGACGCTGAGTACGGTTGTGGAAACTGCGAGATTGAGTCAGAATTCAGCGCAAGCGGCAGAGTTGATTGCGTTGACGAGAGCGTGTGTTTTGTCTAGAGGAAAGCGAGTGAATGTGTTTACTGACAGTCAGTATGCGTTTGGTGTTGCACATAGCTTTGGCCGATTGTGGAGAGAGAGAGGATTTATGACATCGCATGGTACGAAGATCCAACACGGACAGCTTGTGAATGATCTTTTGGATGCACTTACATTGCCTAAACAGGTGGCGATCATTAAATGTAGTGCGCATCGAAAGGTTACGGATGATGTTGGTCGTAGTAATGCATTTGCGGATGAGATTGCTAAGGAAACGGCTAAGAATCTTGCGTCCCGAATGTATGTTACGAGTTCAGTGCGGTGGCCGACGGAGACTGGTATGTGTGAAGACACTGTTGAGAGCGTGAAAGCAATTCAGAATGAGGCCACTAAAACTGAAAAGACCAAGTGGAAAGAGAGTACGGGAAAGTTAGACACCCATGGATGTTGGGTTGACTTGTCGGAATGTCAGAGGTGGATGTTACCGGATGCATATGTGCTAGCCGTTGTGACTATGGCTCACGGCTTGTCACATATTAGCGCGAAAGGTATATGTAGGTTATTGTCTCCTGTATGGAAGAATGATGGTATCGCTAAATGCGCTGAGAGAGTGGTTAAGAATTGTATGGTGTGTTTGATGTATAATCCTGGCAAGGGCACCCCCACTCCACCTGGCCATTTTGCCCCTCCTACGTGTCCCTTTGAGGTCATCAACTGGACTTCATTCATATGGAGAGATGCAATAATCTGAAGTACGTTTTAGTTGTGGTCTGTGCGTTCTCCAGATGGATAGAGGCCTATCCTCTTAAGGATAATACTGCCCTGTCCACAGCGAAAGTCCTACTGAAGGAATACTTTCCTCAGTATGGAATGCCACGGATTGTGTGGTCAGATAACGGAAGTGAGTTTGTGGGAAGTGTGATGCAGAGTGTGTGTAAGGGCCTTGGAATTCGACAGAAATTCCATAGCGCCAATCATCCTCAGGCAGCGGGTTTGGTCGAAGGGTACAATGGTACTCTGAAACTGAAACTTGCAAAGATACAAGCTACGACTAGTTTGTCATGGCCTGATGCTTTGCCTTTGGCTCTCTTGTCAACCAGGGCGACTGTGCACTCTCGAGTAGGGCTTAGCCCATATGAGATTGTGTTCAGCCGCCCTGCAAATATTTGGGGAGTCCCGAGGCCTAAGGCCTTTGATAGTCTTGAGTATCCAATGTTAATTGATTATCTTCATGATCTGACTGCTAAACTGGGGTTAATTCATCAACAGGTCTTTGAAGCTTTACTGGCACAGACAGAGGGTCCTGGACATCGGCTCCAACCGGGTGACTGGGTTGTTACCCGCAATTTTGGCAGAAAACGCAATCTGGAGCCAAGATTTGTGGGTCCCTTTCAAGTGTTGCTAGCTACAAGGACTGCAGTTCGGTTGGAAGGCAGAAAGAACTGGGTGCATGCCACCCATACTAAAAAGGTTCCGATCCCCTCACCAGCAGATAATTGGGTGAGAACTGGTATTGCGACAGCGGAAACCGAGACCCCTCTATGTTACGTGCCGTTTAGCGATGCTCAACCTGTAGTAGACAATTCATTGCAGCCGGACACATCTGATGAGTCATCAGTTTTGGAGATCTCAAGGTCTGAATTGTCATCTGATCGACTGAACATTGTTTCACCAGCAGAACAATTATTTGAAGAGCAGACTCGATCTGGAAGAAGTCGATATTTTCTTCGTTCACATGACAAAGACTAATAAAATTTTTCTATATTATCGTATACTGTTGCCACGAACATTAAGAACAATTGCATCCTTTGCTGATTTTTGAATTTCTTTCTACGTGTACCTTTTACAGCTAAGAGATTTTTTATTAAGTTGGATGTTTGTTTAAGAAAACCTATCATCCGGGTTAACCGTAGGGCCGTGCGGGTACTTCCTCCTGTTTAGCAGGTTCCTGATACTAGGTCAGTTACCTTTTGTCGATTCCTGGGAACTCCTGGGGATTGATAATCGCTACTCAGAACGAAGTGCGTCAAGGACGTCACGGACGGTTTTTAGAGGATGGCGTTCTCTAAGCTGTTGGAAGTAGAAAGGATGTCGGCGAAAAGATCAAAATTGCATAAGATTGTACGAACGAAATGTTTTTTGTTTCAGGTATTTCTACTGTTTTTGACTGGTGGGCGGAGTGTATTTTAGAATACAGTCGTTATTGCCTTCCATTTCACCTACCTTTTCTCCTAAACTAGGTTCCATTACTACTGTTTCTCCACATTCCTTTCATCCTCTGCCCCAACATGAACAGGTTAGACGTGCGGAATTCATGAATAACTCCTTCGTTCAACTCCTACATCAGCATCAGTTGGTGATGAATACTACCAACTGTTGGGTGTGTGGGTTAATGCCACATACCATGGATAGAGGTATTCCGTATTTGGTTCTTCCTTACAGTTCCCAGGGGTCAGCTCGAGCATTCCAAACTATGTTCCGTAGTGCACTAGATTCCTACCCCAGTCGAGAGCCACGTTCTGCAAACTTTGGTCCTGGTCCGTACCACAAGCCTTTGGTGATAGCGATTGCTGATTTAGATAGAGATATTTTCGATGCATCGCTTATCCCAGATGAAGAGATACAAGCATATAAAGATCTGAGTGAGGCTGAGTATAGTATGTCAGTGGGTGATAGACAGCTCAAGAGCTCGTCTCCAATATGGATCGTACCCCACCTCGGTAATTTCTGCTTGAAAGGTCTTGGTCGAAATCCGAGAGCTCAGCTTGGGGAGAGTGCTTGTACTGACACGTACGTTCTACCGATGCTCTCTTCCCCTGTTTTCCTGACTGCCAAGGGTACCTATTTCGTATGTTATGAGCGTGCATATACATGGTTGCCCCGTGACTTCTCGGGAACCTGTTATATTGCGAATCTTTTGCCACCGACTTTTACGGTTGCCTCAGACTATCACAAAATTAGAGTTGTGAGAGGCGTTGTCAGCAAAGAAGACACTGCGGGTCAAGAAGCAGGAGACTTCTTTAAGGGTTTCTTGCCGTTTTGGGGACCTATGGTTAATAGTAGGAACCTGAGACAGTTGACCCGTGTGGTAGAATTGACTGCTAACATAACTGCGAGTGCTCTTGGTAATTTAACAGCAGAACTTCAGGCGGATAGACTTATGACGTTGCAGAACCGTATGGTTCTAGACGTTGTTCTTGCAGACAGAGGTGGTGTGTGCAAAGTGATTCATTCGAGCTGTTGCATTTTCATTCCTGACAATGCTCCAACCGTTTACCAAGCCATCTCGAAGTTGCATAAGATCTCCGAGTCCATACACGTGGACGAGGGTAATTGGACGCTTCTAGGATGGTTTTGGGGCCTGATATCAACCTGGGGTTGGAAGATTCTGATGATCGTAGGAGTTGTTGTAACGTTTCTGTCCACATGTTGTCTTTGCGTGCAGTGTGGTCCGGCCTTATGTGGCCTCTGTGCTACAACGTGTATAAGACGGCCATCAGTTACCAAAGAGACGTTGATGAATAGAATGATGTTCCAGCAGCAACTGAACGATTTGATGAATATCGAAATCGATTCTGATCTTGACTAGTGCTTGCCTACATGAGGGCAAAAGGAGCGTCTGAGGTTCCGTGGGAATCGGACCGACATTTTGGGTATGTTCGAATATGGACGAGTTTGGTATCTACGAACCGCAAATGACGAGTTTAGTGGGTGTACGCGTTTTCGCTACGCTACTATGTACGGTTCGTCTCATTCCTGGGCATGTCCATTTGAACCCTTGGGTTCCATTTTAGATACGGCGTCCATTTTTTCTCTTGCCCTCAAGTAGCCAGCGAACGGACACTGTCCGCTTCGTGACCCTGGGATTCCCAAGCTTTCGTGGAGGACACATGTTCCTTTGAAGGTGTCTTTATGATGAGGGGGATGACACGGCAAGGGCAGATGGCTCCGCTCGAGGCTCATCTTGCCGTGCTAGTTTATTGTTTCAATCGTGCATACATTAGGCACGAGTCCTTTGATCCTGCAATCAAGTTTCCGATATTGCTCTCTACACTGTTTTCTAAACTGTTGTGCATCCTTGTTTTTTTCTTTTGCATCTGTTTCTGTCCCTTCCTCTAATTCCTTACGGACAGAATGGAATGTGCTTAATGTGGGGATAATGTGTTTTTACAGTTGGGAACCGGCAATGCTGCTGTAATTATGTTTCGGGTTTCTGAAAACATGAATGCGACTTTTCTGAAGTTTATTGTGGGAACTGAGTTGTAACTTTTGTTCGCCATGCTGATCAATGACGAAAATGTGTATAAAAGGAGCGATCCACTTGTGCAATTTGAAGCAGTCTCTCAGAACCTACACGTTGTGTACTTTTTGCGATTTCTGTATCCCTGCAGTAAATAAATGCTGATCTTTGACGCCGCAGGAAGTGTCCCGTGTCTCTGTGTTTTGTACGCCGGAACAGGTAACCCACGAAGGTTTCAGGTGTTGTCCCCTGGCACCGCTGGGCCTTAGAATAGCCCAGTCCTTCAGCAGAATGCAAGATAGTCATAGATTGGCCAACTAAAGAATACCCGAGAGATCCCAAAACAGGAGCCCCAGACCCAGAGGTAATGAAGAAATATGAACAGGTCATGGTGTTCTTGAAAAACAAAGTGCCTCCAAAAGAAACAGACTGGGTTAAAATAGATCAAACACATCAAGAAGTGGAAGAGTCAGTCCACTCATACTATGAGAGGCTAATTTTAGCTTTCAAACAGTTCAGTGGGGATGACAGCCTGGGAGAGAAGGACCTGAGTCATTTTGTGTACAGATTTGTGTATGGTCTGCGCCCCGAAATTTGGGACATGATTAAGCAGCACACCGTGGACTGGCAGAGCAAGAAAATAGATGAGATCCTAAGGCATGCTAAATACTTTAGTGATGAGATTGAGGCAAAGCAGCGAAAACTAAAAGAAAAGGCAATGTGGGCTCAAGTGAAAGTTGCAGAGAGACAGGAAGCTCAGCTGGTCGAACAAGCTAATAATCCAGGCATTAAATCAAGATTTGGCCCAGGAAAAGGGAAAGGTAATATAGAAGACACTAAAAAGAAGTTCCCATGCCACAATTGCGGAAGGTTAGGGCATTGGAAATCCGAGTGTAAATATCCACCAGGTACTAATAATGAAAATCCGTCATTGAATCCACAGGTGCAGTGTGAGGGGAGTGGCCTACCGCCGCAACAGCAGAAGGCTGTTAATCCACAGAATCAGGTGCCAAAACCGCCCTTACCGCAGAGCCGGAATACCCAGAGATATAGTAAGGAGACGGGATTCTACAATGAAGAACAGGTAAACAAACCGCAACGCGCGAGCGCTGTGTCACAATATTGGCTGCAAAATGACGAGAGTGAGTCAGAAGAGATTTATTGACGGTGCCGAAAAAAGGAAGCAGGGTGCATACTTGGCGCATCTCTAGAAATAGATCAGACAGGACCATTTGTGGATGGGAAAGTTAATGATGAAAACATTACTTTTCTAGTAGACACTGGAGCTACGCGATCTACTGTCATATCAGCAGATGTGAAAAATCTTCCTCTTTCGGATGAAACAATCCAAGTAGTTGGTGTATCAAATACCCAGATTAGAACGTACCGTACTGAACCGGTAAAGTACAGAATAGGGACATTTTCAGACATGCACCGATTTGTGGTGTGTGACACCAGTCCTGTGAATTTGCTAGGCAGAGATTTTTTGTGCAAAATGAATTGCACCATATTCTGTACACCAGATGGAATAGCCTTTGAAACACCAGATGAGGATGTTCTGTATAAAATGACCATAGCTAACAGAGAGAGTGAGGTTGCCGGAACCTATGCAATATTCAATCCAGATGAATTGCCCCCAGAATTGAAACAGACAGTGAAGGCAGCAGTCTGGGATTTCACTGGAGAAGATGTAGGCCTGATGAGAAATGTAGACCCAGTGAGAATTGCTGTAAAGGAAGGAGCAGTTTACCCAAACATTCCACAATACAGACTGACACCCGAAATAATTGCAGGAGTAACCCCTTTGATTGAGAAAATGATCCAGCAAGGAGTGTTAAGAGAAATATTGAGCAGTCCATGTAACTCGCCTATAATGGGACTGAAAAAGCCGGGTGGGAAGTTCAGGATTGTGCAAGATTTGAGAAAGATTAACAAGATTGTTGTGTCATGTTGTCTCATTGTTCCAAATCCCTCAGTAATTTTGTATCAGATTCCTCATGATGCAGAATGGTACACAGTAATTGATTTGTGTCACGCTTTCTTCTCCATTCCATTGCATCACGACAGCCAGCCGCTTTTTGCATTTCGGTTTGGAGAGCGTATTTTGGCATGGTGCCGAATCCCACAGGGGTACACAGAGAGCCCCTCCATTTTCAATCAGTTGCTAAAGAAATCTCTGGAAAGTCTTACCATGCCTGAGAATTCAGTTTTGGTCCAATATATTGATGACCTATTAGTGGCGTCAAAGACACGTGAGGCCTGTGAAACAGACACCATAGCTTTGCTGAATCATTTGGCAGACGGAGGACTGAAGGTATCTCCGACAAAATTGCAATACTGTAAAAAAGAAGTACAATATTTGGGTCATACTATTGAAAAAGGGCTGAGAGAAGTAACCATAGACAGGATCAGAATCATTAGAGGAATGAGAGCTCCAATGACCCAAAGAGAGGTGAGAATGTTCCTAGGAATGGTTGGTTACTGTCGTCAGTGGATAAGTAACTTTTCCCTGATTGCCAAACCATTGGTGAAATTGACAAAAAGTGAGGTTAAAGACCCCTTGAACTGAACAAAGAAGAATTGGCAGCATTCAGACAGCTGAAGAACAGTCTTTGTGAAGCCCCAGCTCTGGGGATGCCAGACTATGAGAAAGAGTTTGAACTATACTGCAGTGAGAGAAACGGATGTGCACTCTCAGTGTTAATACAGAAACATGGAAGGCAAAGGAGACCAGTGGCATATTTCTCGTCAATGTTAGAGTGGTGATAGGCCTGCCAGGATGTCTGAAAGCAGTAGCTGCTACATGCCGAAGCCTAGAGCAGAGTGAGGGAATCGTGATGGGGTATCCAGTAAGAGTGTTTGTACCTCACAGTGTGGCGATCCTTTTAACAAGGAGTCGAACACAGTTCATGTCACATAGTCGGCTGACTAAGTATGAGAAGGTCATTCTAGGTGCAACCAATGTGAGTATGGAGAGATGTGTGAATGTGAATCCAGCTACACTTTTGCCTGATGCAGAGAGAGTGGAGGTAAGAGAGGATGTTGATCATGATTGTCTGGATGTGCTTGATTACTGCACGAAACCTCGACCTGACATAAGAGATCTGCCATTGCCAGAAAGTGATTATTTGTTTTTTGTGGATGGATCCTGTCTGAGAACAGATGAAGGAGTGTTGAGCGCAGCATATGCAGTATGCACAGATTCAGCACTTATAGAAGCATCACTCTTGAAAGGAGTTAAATCCGCTCAAGTAGCAGAAATAGTGGCATTGACAAAAGCATGCAAAATTGGGAGGAATGTGAGAGTGACTGTGATGACTGATAGCCAGTATGGCTTTGGAGTTGTCCACGACTTTGGCCAATTGTGGCTACAAAGAGGTTTCCTGACCTCAAGTGGAACTCCCATAAGGAATGCAGAAGTGGTTGGAAAATTGCTTGAGGCAATACAAATGCCCAAAGAACTGGCTGTGGTAAAATGTGCTGCTCATGGTCAAGGAAGTGATTACATCACTACCGGGAATCGCTTTGCGAATGACATGGCTCAGTATTGTGCCCGAAACCATATTCTATCAATCAGTCAAAGGAAAGAGAAATGTCTTCTTGCTCCATAATGTTTACTAACGTTGTGGGGACATGGGATGAAGTGAGACAGTTGCAGGATGAAGCAGGTGATGAAGAAATGAAGCAGTGGGTAAAAGCAGGTTGTGCACCCAGGGAAAAAGATCATGTGTGGGTCTATCGGGATGGAAGACCAGTAATGCCTGATAGCAAGATGTCAACCATGGCACGGATGTATCATGGCCAAGGACATCTGGGAAGGGATGCCATGATACGGGCTTTTAAGCAGACCTGGTACAATGCAAAATTCAGGTTGATAGCAGAAAGTCTCTGTCAAAGATGCCTGATATGTCAGCAGTACAATCCTGGAAGGAAAACTGTGGTGAGTCTAGGCACCATAGGACGGGAGGGAGGACCTTTCACCAGAATGCAAGTAGATTTCATTGAAATGCCCCCTTATAACAAGCTGAGGTATGTTTTGGTGGTAGTTTGTCTGTTCTCTAGGTGGGTAGAAGTATATATATATATATATATATATATATATATATATATATATATATATATATATATATATATATATATATATATTAGGATTTGACAAGTGCTGAGATGTTCAGAAAAGCACAGGGGTGAATCACTTTGTTTTTAGAAGAACCCTCACTCACCAGCCTAGCTGGTGACATGCTTCATCATTGGGTTCCCACCAGAGAGACCGAATGTCTCCCCGGTGTGCTGCGACGCCTGATTTACAGCGGAGCTGGTTTTTTTGGGGTGTGTAAGGATAGTGCAATCCGTGATTGTGCTGTTTAAAATGTGTCGCAATTTAAACCAATAAACAACTTTAATAATGGTCAACTGGACACCGTTAAAAATAATGTGGTGGACGTGAAGACTCTGGTAATAAATGGACCAGCTACGTTCTAAGAAAGGTGCAGTGCGAATAAGATGGTCAACATGTTTCTGCTTCTCACGATACTACTCGAAGCATTCGTCAGGACCTAATGGTGGACCACCACGGCTGTATACGTTCGCTAAGGCGTACCCTGACCTGTGGGGTCCCGAACCGCTTAAACTTACGGTTGTAGTAAAATAACCCTTCAGGATTTCGGAGAGCTTTCAGTTCTGTTGGAACAAGTAAAAGAGAAAAAGAGAAAACAAAACAAACAGTGATTCACAACATACACATATATATTCACAAGGAACAGACCATGGACACTCAAACAAAATTGTGAATGAACTTCATGCTCATAAACGGTGAATTTTGGAAGAACCTGAAACACCGGGAGTTGACATTCGTATCAGCCCGTGCCGGTATAGTGAATTTCTCGTGATGCTAAGTAGCACTAGACAATTGTGCCAAAGAGTGCTGTGCCCTAGTGATAAGTAATTGCAACAAGGGTAAACTTTCACGTGAAGTGCACTCTAGGTACAAGAGCTTCCTGCCCTCACACTCTTAATCAGCGTTAAACTCTGGCTGACTACGGGCGGCAGAAGGATATAAAATAAAAACGCTTGGCTTTGTGAATGGAGATGCGAGGTATTGTCAAACTGATTGATAAACACCCACACGGAGCCACAGAGATGTAGAAATAGCAGCTTACGTGATGTTGGATTCAACGTCACTGCATGAGTCCGGGTGGGGGGCGGGACTTATAGTCACACGCTAAACAAAGAATAAAGACGTAAGTAACTTACGAGGTAGAAGTGGAGCGGGATTGAGCAAATCAAGACCTCTACTTACTACGCCAAAGTCGCCAGCCCACGGATAACCTATTTAGTCCACCTTCGAACTCGAATGTTAGCGTCTGGGCCGGGAAGGGTACTGAAATAGAAGGCGCTCTTCCCGTGGAGGAACGTAGCGTCATCACGCACAGCACGTGATTCTGGTAGTGCGGAAATTGAAGACTAGACTGCTACACTCAGTGGAGGGACATAGCGTCATCACGCAGATCATGTGATGCGAGAGGGGAGGACTAGATTGCTGCGCTCGCCTCCTGTGTAAAGAGTAATACGCGGCCACAACGGTTTCCAAGGAAACCAATAAACACCAAGAGGTCCATTTGTGACGTAATTATTTGCGCCACCCTTGCTCTGGAAAAGAATTTTTTCGAATACAAGTGGACCCTTTTCCTCCAATCCACCGGTACTTCGATGGGGAGTACCTTTGCCCCTAGTGTGGCAGGTCTTTATGTTCACGATTCTGAACGGAAACACATTTTGACTACGAACAATCCTTTTGCGTCTTATATATCTTTTTGGAAAAGATATATAGACGATATCTTGGTGATCTGGAAAGGACCTGAAAACCAACTTGTGAACTTTTTTGACTGGATCAACACTTGCGATCCTAGCCTGAAGTTCACCAACACTTATGATCAGAATGAATTGATATTTCTTGACCTGGTCATTACCAAATGGGAAGGGAAATTGCAAACTAAAACCCATTATAAACCCACTGCGAAAAATATTCTCTTAGCTTTTTCTAGTTTCCACCCGCGACCCCTGAGAGAAAACCTCCCTTTCGGTCAATTTTTGCGTATCAGACGCAACGGCAGTCGCGTGGAAGACTATCGTTCTCAATCTAACAGTCTACACACAAAACTGAAGAGACGAGGGTATCCAGATAAAATTCTTAATCGCAGTTACAAGAGGGCAAGAAACCAACATAGACAAGCCCTCCTTGAGGATTCGGAAAAACCAGCGGAAGAAATCCCCTTGACATGTGTGACGACTTACAGCACGGCTTCCAATGCTGTGACTAAGTCCATTCGTAAACATTGGGGCATCCTTGTAAGTAATAATCTGAAATGGCAGAAACCTCTTTTTTCATTCAAAAAGGCAAGAAGCGTCAAAAGGCAAGAAGCGTACACACGAGACCAAGGCAGACATCACCTGACAACACTCCTTCTGTACTACAGGCTTGGGGGCTCCCAAAAGTGACAGGCCATTTCCCTTGTGGTCAGTGCAGTGTATGCCATCTTACGAAAGCCAGTAAGACCCTAGATCTTGAACAGGACAAAGTGTGGACCCAGCGGGCACACACGAATTGTAACTCATCCAACGTTATCTATTTACTAACATGCCCGTGTGGCATCAGATACGTTGGTATGACCACACGTAAAATAAAACAGCGTATTGTCGAACACAGGAGTAACATCCGCTGTGGGAAAAACATCACTAAAATGACAGAACATTATGCACATGTTAAACATACTCCTGACAACCTAAAATGGACAATCATTGAACAGATTAGACCAGGGAATAGGTCAGCGAATATTTTGTTTGAAAAAGAACAACGCTGGATCTATCGCCTTTCAAGTCACACTATGGGATTCAATAATAATATTCCTTGGGGCACAGTGCTAAAACGTTAAAAATTACAGTACATTACATCACTTGTATCATACAATTTATCAGTAAAATGAACAGCAACACCACTATGCTCATTCCCCTGCATGTCATTCTAATAATCGACATCACCCAAATAATTTCGTCAACAACAGACCTCTTGGTGTTGACTGGTTTATTTGAATCATGTAACTTTATTTGTATTATACAATTTACCAGTGAAATGAACATTAACACCACTATGCTCATTCCCCTGTATGTCGTTCCAATAACCGACTTCACCGAAATAATTACGTCACAAATGGACCTCTTGGTGTTTATTGGTTTCCTTGGAAACCGTTGTGGCCGCATATTACTCTTTACACAGGAGGCGAGCGCAGCAATCTAGTCCTCCCCTCTCGCATCACATGATCTGCGTGATGACGCTATGTCCCTCCACTGAGTGTAGCAGTCTAGTCTTCAATTTCCGCACTACCAGAATCACGTGCTGTGCGTGATGACGCTACGTTCCTCCACGGGAAGAGCACCTTCTATTTCAGTACTCTTCCCGGCCCAGACACTAACATTCGAGTTCGAAGGTGGACTAAATAGGTTATCCGTGGGCTGGCGACTTTGGCGTAGTAAGTAGAGGTCTTGATTTGCTCAATCCCGCTCCACTTCTACCTCGTAAGTTACTTACGTCTTTATTCTTTGTTTAGCGTGTGACTATAAGTCCCGCCCCCCACCCGGACTCATGCAGTGACGTTGAATCCAACATCACGTAAGCTGCTATTTCTACATCTCTGTGGCTCCGTGTGGGTGTTTATCAATCAGTTTGACAATACCTCGCGTCTCCATTCACAAAGCCAAGCGTTTTTATTTTATTTCCTTCTGCCTCCCGTAGTCAGCCAGAGTTTAACGCTGATTAAGAGTGTGAGGGCAGTAAGCTCTTGTACCTAGAGTGCACTTCACGTGAAAGTTTACCCTTGTTGCAATTACTTATCACTAGGGCACAGCACTCTTTGGCACAATTGTCTAGTGCTACTTAGCATCACGAGAAATTCACTATACCGGCATGGGCTGATACGAATGTCAACTCCCGGTGTTTCAGGTTCTTCCAAAATTCACCGTTTATGAGCATGAAGTTCATTCACAATTTTGTTTGAGTGTCCATGGTCTGTTCCTTGTGAACATATATGTGTATGTTGTGAATCACTGTTTGTTTTGTTTTCTCTTTTTCTCTTTTACTTGTTCCAACAGAACTGAAAGCTCTCAGAAATCCTGAAGGGTTATTTTACTACAACCGTAAGTTTTAGCGGTTCGGGACCCCACAGGTCAGGGTACGCCTTAGCGAGCGTATACCGCCGTGGTGGTCCACCATTAGGTCCTGAAGAATGCTTTGAGTAGTATCGTGAGAAGCAGAAACATGTTGACCATCTTATTCGCACTGCACCTTTCTTAGGACGTAGCTGGTCCATTTATTACCAGAGTCTTCACGTCCACCACATTATTTTTAACGGTGTCCAGTTGACCATTATTAAAGTTGTTTATTGGTATAAATTGCGACACATTTTAAACAGCACAATCACGGATTGCACTATCCTTACACACCCCAAAAAAAACAGCTCCGCTGTAAATCAGGCGTCGCAGCACACCGGGGAGACATTCGGTCTCTCTGGTGGGAACCCAATGATGAAGCATGTCACCAGCTAGGCTGGTGAGTGAGGGTTCTTCTAAAAACAAAGTGATTCACCCCTGTGCTTTTCTGAACATCTCAGCACTTGTCAAATCCTAACGGACACACTCTTTTTTTGTTTATATATACTAGCCCCGGGGGACTAAGAGTGGCTCCAATAAAATTCCCTCTCTCTCTTGTTGTTAAACTATAGAAGCATACCCAACCAGAAGGAATGATGGAATCACAGTGGCCAAACTCTTGTTGAGGGAATTCATCCCATGGTACGGGTTCCCAATAACCATAGAATCAGACAGAGGAGGACACTTTTACAATGAGATCATGAAATTGATTTGTGAAGCATTGGGTGTACAACAAAAACTGCGTTGTGCCTACCGACCAGAGGCTTCTGGTGTGGTCGAGCAAATGAATGGTACCATCAAAAACAGAATAGGGAAGATGTGTTTAGCCACAGGAATGAAATGGCCTGATGTCTTGCGTCTAGTCTTGATGACCATTAGGTCTACTCCAGACAGAACTACAGGTTTAAGCCCACACGAAATCATCATGGGACGCGCCATGAGACACGTGTTTGTACCAGTCAACAAGCTGATGACTATAACTGATGACATGATTTTGGATTACTGTAAAGGCCTGGCTGACGCAGTCCATTCTGTGTTTCACCAGGTTGGAGCGGATGCCACCACACTCGAAAAGAAACCAGCCCATGATTTGAGCCCAGGGGACTGGGTGAGAATAAAAGTCCACAGAAGAAGAAATTGCTTGGTACCGAGGTGGGGAAGGCCAAGGCAAGTCATCTTGACCACAACAACTGCGGTGAAGTGTGCTGGTTTGAAAAATTAGATACATGCGAGTCACACTTTGAGAGTTCCAAATCCAGCAGATAGCATTGGAAAAGAATATTTTGATGAATCAGAGTCAAGTGATGAGTCAGGCAATGAGAATATAAAGTCGAAAGAAAATCCTGAAAGGGGGGAAAATGAGCCAAGACTAGTCCAGACTCCAAGAGAAGAAATTCTGAGGAAAAGATTGCAGATTTCAGATGGTTCAGCTTCTGGAGGTGAACAAAACGCCAATGGTGAGCACAGAAAGAAGAAAAGAAAAGAATGTTAATGTTAATGTTATGGTAATTTATATAGCGCACGGCTGCCCCAGCCAAGGGGCGTCCCGGCGCTGCGAAAAGACCAATTGCAGAGAGAAAGAGGCGCAAAGAAATGGAAGCAATTATTGAAAAAGGTGAGTTTTGATAGCCTTTCTGAAGGCAAAAAGGTCCTGCATGCCACGGATAGATTCCGGAAGACTATTCCATAACTTGGCAGCTAAGAAGCTAAAGGATCGGCCGCCTACTCTGGCCAGTCTGGTGCGAGGGATGATCGCGAGATGTTGTCCCTCTGAGCGAAGCGACCTCCTAGGAGTATACTCCGACAAGAGGGGGCACAACATTGGGGGAGAGGCGGTTTTAAGGATTTTAAAGGCTAAACACAGTGCCTTAAACTGGATCCTTTTACCCACCGGGAGCCAGTGTAATTTTTTCAAGGCTCCGGTCGCCGAGGAGTGGCGAGGGAGACCTATCAGCACCCTGGCAGCCGCATTCTGGACTCTCTGTAGTCTGGAGGTTTCGGCAAGGTTCGCCCCTAATAAAAGCGAACTGGCATAATCCAGTCTTGAAAGGATGGTCGCCTGAACAATTAACTGGCGGGTGCGGCAGTCGAAGAACCTCAAAATGGGTCTGAGGTTACGTAAAATGCCAAAGCAGGTGGCCGCCACCTTTTGTCCAGTCAGAAGTAACCTTTACACCAAATGAGAGAGTAAAAGAAGTTCCACCTGAGAAAATATTGGAAGGAGAAGAAGGGACAGTCACAGAAAGAGAGGGACAGATTGCGGAAAACCCCGAGGAGGTGTAGGGAACTGCAACACACAGCTAGGTGAAGGGACAAGTAGTCAGCAGGAAGATTGCGTGCCAGAGACCTGAGGAGGGACAGATGTAGGGCCAACACAAGAGGTGGAAAAAGAGACTGTTGAAAAAGAAAGACCAAACGAGACAGAATCTGAAGACAGTGAAACTGAAATACCAGAGGGTCGAGTTCTAAGAAAGAGAACTTGGATTGAGGAAAGGAACAGCAACGACGGCAAAACAAGAAGGAATGCTAAAGGAGATATTTGGCCAAACAAAATTAAGAGACTGAGATATCGATTGACACGAGTCAAACCCTCAGAAGCTGAACAAGTGAATGAAGTAACCAGTCAGCACCAAGAGAAAGAGGGAGAGACAGAAGTGTCTGAAGCAAACAAACGATCGAGAAAACCAAACCAGAAGTATAAGTCACCTGAATGGACGTATGTGGCACTGCCTGAACAAGGAGGAGAGGTAGATAGTCAAGGAAATCCAGAGGAGACTTTACTGAGAGTAGTAAAGGAAGAAGAAACAGAGGAAATCCTGAGAGTTATCTTATCCGATATCGGAGAAGAAGCGGAAGATCAGGAAATTCTGTATGTGGATGACGAGAAAGAAGTGAAAAACGACGAGAGGCCAAGCTGAGTAATTTCAAACGGGTCCTTGTAGAAATATAAAGGATTTAATAAGGAATTGGAGTATTTGGATCACCTGATAAGGTCTTAGCTCTTGTAGGAAAGCTACAAGAGGCAGCGTAGAAGAGGCTAAGTCAAAAGACACGGTTAATTTTTACAAGATGGCTAACATAGATGATAACAAGAGTAGATGTACCTTTATGAGAAGATGGTGCAAGACATGTTGCTGTTGTACAGGAATATTAATGCTTCTTTGGAGCGTACTTGCTCTTTTGATCTCTTTCAAAGTAACTTTAGATACTCTAGAGGGACATACAGAGAATA
This sequence comes from Triturus cristatus, assembly GCF_964204655.1. Lineage (NCBI taxonomy): Eukaryota > Metazoa > Chordata > Amphibia > Caudata > Salamandridae > Triturus > Triturus cristatus. Next base: position 70,309,903 of record NC_140584.1, on the reverse strand, counting down.
TGACTAACATAGTGAAAAGTTCACAAAAGGTAGTTCCAGTTAGAACAAGCACTGAGCATATGCACAAGGATAGGTCAATAACTGATTTTTCTAGCAATGTTTTTTCAAAATTATTGTATGAATATGTAAAAACAATGGACGTAAGGGATTGCTACGTATGTATGCAATTACCTGCCTCTGTTTCAGAAGGGGTGACTTATCATCACCTCCCAGCAACTTATGGAATAACATGTAGCGTTTTAACTAGTATATTTTATCAAGTAGGGAAATTAGAATATAATTTGTCTAATATAGATAATATTCTTGGACAATTGCCCATGAATAATGAATTGAATCCAGCAAAAGCTGCTAATGTTTTAGGTGAGATTTTTATAGAAACTAAAGAACTAACTTAGGAATATATTTTTAAGAACAATTTAACTTGTAGTTTGAAGACAGAAGAGAAAACATTTTTGGATATGGTTGAAGAGAGGAGATTGAAAATACACAAAAATGCTAATGGACACAAGGAAGGGGAAAACATTTGGGAAATAGATGGGAAAAAGGAGACAAAGCGTGATGCTAGACCAACAATAGCTATAGATTCACCAGAGAATGGCAAATTATGCATTATGAGAGAAAGATCCCAATATGATTATTATTATATAGGGACAAGTGAGTGTCATGATACATATTTCATTGCATCTGGATGGGGATTTAGAGGTGGAGAAGATCCAGTTTTCCCTGGACTGTACTATATTTGTGGGAACAAGGCTTATTACGGGTTGCCCGACCATTGGTATGGCACATGTTATGTTGGCCTGGTCTTTCCAAAGATCTTTCACATGGATAGAGTAGAAAATAGTGGACCAAATAACCTACTAATGCGTAGCAGAAGAGAAACCTGGTTAGAAATTGTAGGTGATATTTTTGGAGCCTTGATACCAGCAGTGGGAATATCTTTGAATGCAAATAATATTCGGAAATTGTCCACCATAGTGGATCGCTTATCAACAAGCACAGCTGGAGGATTTCTTTTGGTAAACACTGAATTGGTTGCCATGCGTGCTATGATTATGCAAAATCGACTTGCCCTTGATATCTTATTGGCAAAAGAGGGTGGAGTCTGTGGAATGCTGAAAGTTCAACATTGTTGCACTTACATTCCTGATGAAAGCAGAGATCTAAAAGTCTATATTAAGAATATTACAGAATTGCATGATGAAATAAAACCACTGGAGGTTGAAAGTATCTGGACTAGAATTAGTAATAAGATGGCTGCTATTAAAGCTTTCTTAGGTAAATTAGGTACTACTATAATAGGGAAAATGTTATTTCCATTAACATGTGTGATTTTCGTACTATTAATACTTAGATTAGGATGTATGTGTTGTAGACATAGAAGAAATAAAAAGAAGGTTAAACGAGAAATTTACAAAAAGAAGGAAAAGAAACCAGAAAGAGATCTTAATGAAATAGAATTGGAAGAATGGAAGGAGGGTATGTATGACAAAACCAAAATAGAAGATGAAAGGGAAACAGAATTTTGATTGAGCAAGAAAACATTTCGAATTTCCGTAAAAGGGGAAATAAATTGATTTTTGTGGGTTTTGTTTGTGGTGATAAAATCACCAAAGGGGGATTGATGGAGCGGGTAAAATGTTTTCTTTTTAGATACCCAATCCATTTATATAAGTTTATATTAAAACGATTAATAATTAATTCTAATGATTAATAGAGTGATGTGATGATACTAAACCAACCTTATTAACCAAGAGAATACACGTGGGAATGCATTTGCATGGCTAAAATAATAAGTGAACTAAGTTTGTACGCATATTAAAACGATAAGTGTTGCTTAGGCAGTGTTAATGTGATTTGCGCTTAAATAAACCAGCATTAACGGCTTTGAATGTTGCATATGGCTAGATAAATGCATACACATAAGAGTATTAGCAGGGGAATAACACTGTTTTAATCATTTCTATGTATTAATCACGATTTTGTGTTTCTTTGCTTAAAGTTGACTATTCTGGCCTACCAAAAGATGGCCGCTGACTGAATCCTAACTAAAGTACATGACTTCATCATTTGAACAATGGAGAAAGGCGCCTGCACTGACTTCGCTCGTGTCCCTTGTGTGACCTGTCAGACCATGCCCATGAAGACTACCCTGGGCGAGGTGCCAATGTCCCTGAACCTGAAGCAAATGTTGCAAGTTGCAAATGAACTAACGAACTCAACCGGTTACCAACCAACGGATACAATTTGTACCTGAGAACAGTCTTTCCCATATGCCTATTGTAGAACTTCGTCCACATGAGAACATTTGAAAATGTTTCCTAAAGTATTGAAATGCATTTGAATTCAGCCAATCAGTGGCCTGGGAATATAGAAAATGTTACTGTTATATGTAAATTTTAGTATAAATATTAGTAGTCTAGAGAGGGAAGGGCTACTTGCGGCTGCTCTATGCTACGCATTCTATGCTACCCTTCGCTAGAGATCCTTATGCTGACGGAAGAGGACGGAGACTTTAGAACTCTGAGGAACTTTCTGAGGACCAGTTCTGACTTAGAAAACGACAATTAGCCAGAATAGGTAAATATGACAAAAGATAATATTGCATTATTAGGATTTAACCTGCATTTTAATTAGATAAAGAAAATCATTATTTGAAGAATTGTGTCGGTGATTATTTCGTTGAAATGTTTATTGATTAAATTGAGAGTTAAACGCGTCATCAAATTATACAACAACTAAATGATCTAATTGACCTCCGGATGGAGGAACTGTTAGGGTAATTCAGTAGAAGGGTTTCCTCTATCCAAGTAAACAACTGTAGTTCGGGATTTGAGATCCCTCTGTAGGCACGGATAGTTTGAGAGAATGAATGTTGGTGTTATGGGCCCCACCAGCGTGTGATGTGTGTATGTGCGTGTGACTGAGACATCATTCCGTCCGTGGAAGCAAGGGGAAATTTAGTAACCCAAACTGCACCATGTGCGCCACATGTGCACACATGCACATTTCAGGGGTGTAACAGGGTGTCCTTTTGACACCCTGGCACCCTTGAAAGTGCTCCCGCTATTAGCGATTTGGTAATACCGAATCGCTAATAGTGAATGTTCTCACATTCATTCCTATGGGCCTCCAAGCCCATAGAAATTAATGGGTAGGTATTCCTTTTTACCGAATCTCAATTACCGATTCGGTAATAAGGAATATTAAGGATTCTGTATTTTTTACCGAATCTTTACCTACATAGGAAATACCGATTTCTTAATAGCGAATTGGTAAAATTCACTATTAAGAAATCGGTATTTCAGATTTACCTACATCGGGGCCCAAGTTCTTTTTTAGCGTGGTAGCGGTGGCAGTGGGAAGAGAGCAGCAGTCAGCCCCTCCTCTTTCAAGGGCAATAGGTTGTGAGACAATGAGTTCCTGCAGCAGTATGGTAGCCAGTGAGTCCTGCGTCGCGAGAATGAATCAAGCGCTTTAAAGCGTGGAGGCAGAGGAAAAGAACAGCAGTCAGCCCCTCCTCCCTCTATGTCAATAGGATGTTGGACTATGAGTACCTGCAGTAGTATGGCACTCAGTGTGTCTGCACAGTAATTAAATGAGATCTCAGGTCATACAGCATATGAAATCATTTGATCTCCTTTTTAGGCCTGGGTGGAGTTCGCCGAATTCCAAGTAAGCAGGCTGAGTTGCTTGCCGCACCAGTTAGCATTACATTTTCTGTCAAACTTAATGCGACGGGAACGGCACTGTGCGGTTCGCATGGGAGCGGCTATCTTGTTTTTGTTCAGTTTTATGGTGCTGTGCCTATTTTTCAATCTTCATCTAAATCTTCTTAATACTACTATTCTAATACCAATCTACCCCTCATATTATTATAACCTTACCCTGTGTCTTTGTATTTTTGTATTTTGCGTTTTTTCTAATTGTTTCGCGTGATGTTTGTAATTTATTTTTCACTTTAATTTCTTTTTTCTTCCTTGCTTCTTTCTCCTTCATCTACTTTCTTCTCTTCCCATCCAGCGCCATGGTGTCATAATTCCCCGTACCAACTCTCACAAACCTTATAAACCAACATGCAGGACTAAAAGATTGGTCAATCAACGCTCCTAAGAAGCGTGATTTTCCCAGAATAAGACCAACCCCTGTCCCGTGCTTCCAGCACACCTTGGTATAGATATGTGTAATGTTCTATTGACTGTACAGGATTGCAGTGATTTGATAAATGTATGTGTAAAACTTTATTGACTGTATAGAATTGCAGTGTTTTGGTAATGCATTTCGTATCAGAAAGCTTTGTGTTGACTTTGACCTTTATTGGGATATTCGTTTTACCGTAACATTTACCCGTTTCTGCACATTGGTACTATGCGTGTTGCGCCAATGGAGGACTCAGTGTTGTGGCACAGACAGTCTGGGAAAAAGCATCGCGCATTCAGCAGCAAGACAGTTTTCCAGTATACGCACGTCACGGAGACGTGCACAACGTCAGTAATCTTCTTGGGTGTGGCAAGACTATTTATTGCCACACCCATCATCCGGAAAACGCTTTGCCTTCCTCCTTTGTACAAGAAAAAGACATCCCGGCTTACCTGCTCCTCACCGAAGAGACTCCAGCTTTCATTCAAGCTCCCTTTTCTTCACCGCTGGTGTGGTGTCAGCTGACAGCATTCTCGAACCTGTAAAAGAAGAAAACATGAGCTAAGTGAAAGTTTTCTGAGTTAAATTCAGGCGCCCTTCGCAAGAAAGCAGGAAGCAAGCACGCAATACATACCTTGATTTCTTCAGGGAACAATTTTTGGAAACTCTTTACCTGAAAGAAAGATAAAGACAAGAATTAGAATAGTTTTGGGAATATATATATTTGCGCATCTGACTATTTGCTAGGAGTAGGTCAGTTTAAGTATTTGTTGAGTATTAGGCATTGTTATTTTCTTCTTTCACATACAGGTCGTGAAGAATAAATTACAGTTGGAGTAATAGAGAGTAAGTGAAATGTTGAACTAGATTTAGAAACCCTCATTTAACCCTGAATTGCATAACTAGAAAACTTGTAACTGATTTCTTCATACTTATGCTTTAATTCAGATACCAACCATCTTCCAATCAGAACATATCATCAGTCATTATAACACCCCTCCAACCTGACTCTTCACAACAACTACATGGACGCGACGTTCAATACTCATAGATCGCAGGTAGGAAATTACAAAGCTTAACAGACTATATTATCAAAAGACTAATTTTTAGGTTTAGTTTAAGTGTACAGATAGTTATTCATTTCCTTGTTGTCTCACAGGTCGACAACTAGGAGCATCTAGCATCCAGGATCCGTCCCTCTTCCCTGAATTCCAACTGTGTAGCCTTTGTGTTTAATCTTCCAAGGTTATTTAGTTAGGGTATAGGGAGGTTGGTACATAACGTCTCTGCGAAATCAACATACAAGCATTTGACAGGTAAGATTGCTTGTGATTCTGACACATGGCACAGCAGGGGAGCAACAGCACCAGGCCCCCCCGAACCAGCTTCAGCCGCCTATCTTGCAATAGGCCGTGCCACAAACGGGTGCAACCCCGCGCACTATTCACGGAGGTGGAGGTGGCAGCACTAGTTTTTTTGTATGAAGCGCCATGTCCTCTCCACCCTGGCAGTAGGCTGCAGGCCTGGTAGCGGCTATGTCCTCCGGGAGCAGAAGCAACATTGGGAGAGGATGCGCCTGGCTTTTTGCCACTGTTCTGGGATCTGGCGCACCCAACTACAGCCGACGCACCGGTGGACAGACATACTGGATCAGGATCAGGACCTGTTAGACCTGCTTCTCGTGCAGGTTGCAGGGCTTAGGGAATAATAATTATTAATTTATTGTGTTCTATCTATGCTAATATTTCTTCCCCAAATAGCAAGCATGCTGCTCACACAATTTAGGTTTATGTTAAAAATATTATGTGATGATCATCCTAGTGTAGAAAGGTGCTCAGCGGCACTACCTAATCCTACTTGTGTCAATGGCACTTGCCCGGACTGTTTATTTAGGAAGTCATGCAGAGACTCCTCTGTTACTGTCACTGAGATAATGGTAGTTATTGGTATTATTGAGCTAGCACGTTCTCTCACTTCTCTGTGCCTTTATTTTTGTAGCTCACACAGTCCCAACTCCCAGCCCCAAACTCAAGTGATGTCCCAGTTATGTGTAGTAAGTAGCAGTAACTATGCATGCATCAGCATGTAAGTATTGAAAGAAAATGCAGACTGAGGTGACCCGTCAAAGGGTGAGAGATCTGATTTAAATGTTAAATTATGCATTCGTCTCCCCTAGTCAAACATTTTTTGGGGAAATTAACTGTACCACTAATCTTTTTTTTATGTTGTTTATTTCTTACTTCACCATCCAAGGGCAGCAGGGATATGGCGAGTAACACCACCGTGGCGCAGGCGGGTGAGGGGACTTGGGAGGCCTCTACAGTTGCGGATGGCACTACTGGGCCCAGTAAGTCCTCCTGTTAATAGTATTTATTTCTCTATCTTGATTCTTCCTTTATCGCTCAACATTTATTATTATTTTGTTCTCCTTTTTACTCTGCCTGTCTCCTATTTTATTTCCAACTCCACTTTGATTTGTCTCCGAAATCCTTCTTATCCCTAAATTATCCTATGTATTACTTACTTTCTCTATATTTCAAGTTTCTGTTCTTGACTTCAAAACTATCTGTACTAGTCTGTAGCTTTCTATTTCTTCTGCTTTGTCAGTAAGCTTTCCCTTTCACCACATAGACTGGTGGTACTGTAAGACTCAGAGAACCCATTTTAGGTCAGGTACTCCACTGTGAAGATTGTATGCCCAATTAAAGAATTCTACGCAAGTTTGTTGAGAACGTTTTCTTTTTCTTGCACATGTTCAAATAGTACTGTAAAACGAGAGAGTGGCCATGGTGGGCCCCTAGGTGTTGTGCATGCATTATTATCATGGTATACCAGCAGCTGAAGACTGTGCAGCATGGCTGGAAGTATGATGAGGAGGACAGCCCCATAGCATTGACCAACTAAGACCATATGTCCTTCATTGGCCAATTATTGAACCACTTCATTGCGCTTCAGTAACTCAGATTCATTAAAGCTCTGCCCCTCCATAATTGCAATTTTTTTTATTTGGCTTGACTACCTGGCTTTTCAATGATTGCCAACCAGCAGAATGCCCAATGTAATGTTTTGAATTTTGATAGAATAGTGTTACTGTAATCAAACTGTAGTGATGTTTCATTTTGTGGTTGTATTTTGCTTGAAAAAATCAGGGGAAGTCATATCTGGCATCTCAAATTATAAATGTGTAATGTTTTTTATAGCCGCACAGACCCCCATTGCCAGGGACGGCGATGCCAGCAGAGGGGACACGGCTGCAGCAGTCACCAGTTTGGGGGGGAAAACCAGCGGCAGCAGGGACGGGCAGTGGTAAGTCTCGTTACTTACTTATTGACAAATAGGGATATACTCACTGGAGGGCGTTGACTGACTCGTTAACAACACCCCGCTTTAGCAGATACAGTGGGAGTTGAGTAGTTATGTCCTCTTCTATCTGCAACTCAGCAGACAAAGGTTCATAAATGAAATTTAAGAATGACAGGTTAGTGGGAAAGACAAAACAGGATGGAAGGAGAAAGGATGGGTGACATACACGTAATATATGAATGAAAGGATACATGTGTGAAAGGATGAATATAGGTGGGTGATGATAGGAATCAATCTGCATGGCTGGATAAATAATTATAATTTTTTTTTTTTTCTTTGTTGAGATTTGCAATGTACAATCACACACATAAGTGTTGGGTAAGATACAGCATTTCAAATCATTCAAAGTAGGACGGTAAAAACAAAGAGCATACCCCAACATTAAACAAGGTACAGAGCCCTTCCTCCAAAATTGGTGACAACTGTGCTTATAGTGGACCTAACCCATTCCAGTCGATCTTACAATTCTTGCTGTGGTTCGGAGCATGCATTTATTCTAACAACCACTAACACTGAATGGCAATCCGCACCTCATCCCAGCCTCCCAGTGCAATATACCGTTCAGGTGGAAGTACATGGGAGTTTCAGTCACCGTCCAGGGGATACGCCTGTAATCACTCTTCCATGGCTGCCAAATGTCTTGCGAGCGTGAGGTTGGCGGCTGCAATGTAGCGTATACTTTTCTTCAAAGGCTGGACATACCCCAGCAATGCTGTCAACGGTGAAGGGTGTAGGGTTTGTTCGACCATGAGAGATAGGTGTTGGAAGACCTCCCCCCAGTACACCACTGGCAGGGTAAAGGATGGTTGAAAGGAATGCTAGGGTGGGTTATGGCAAAGCAGGGTGGGTGTACAGAAGGGATGAAAGCAAGGAAGAATGGGTGGGTAAACGAATGTTGGTGAAAGGTTTGTTCGGAGCTAAGTTTGGATAAATGTATTGATTGGATAATGATGACTAATTTTCTATGCCGAAAGAGTAGATGAGAGAATGTAAAGCTTAAAAGGTGCATATCTAAGCCAAGTGTGAAGAGTAGGAAAACTAGAAGAACAATGCAATGCTGAATGGAAAATGTAATTTGATTAACTTCTGTGGATTGGATTGTCTGTGACGAACATGGCAAAACTATATCCGGGTCCTTCATCCTTTCACTGACTGAACTGCAGTACATCGCTTCCTCAAAAGGATGTAGGTTATAGCTGAGAGAGTTAAAGGTTAAATAGGCCTTAGGTGATAAAAAAAATAACATGCACATAGCAACACAAGGATTCTTGTTTGGCAATCCCTGTTGACATCTTGTATGACCAGCTTTAAGATAAAATATAAATACATTGACCCAAGATCCAACAGGCTTCCTAAACTTCACAGAGAGTGAGACAACGGTCCGATCACTTTGAACAGTTTGTAGTGGACTGATCTCCTATGAAAAATATGCAAATGAAAAGGTCAGACTAGAGATGCTAAAAGAAAATTCAAGTTGTCTGATCATACAGAAATCATTATTGTAGCTAAAACTAGACCATTCATTAGTAAATGGGCCTAATTCATGAAGCTCCAAACTATTTAAGCACTTTACTTGGAAATCCAACAACAAAAAAAGCAGTTTTATAAAACTGGTATGTTGCTGTGTTTATTCTGCCTTAATTCCTTTCAGACAGTTAGAGCATTTGACATGTGCCTTTAGTTTTTTGAGAGCAGGTAATGGTGGCTGTGACTCTAATCACATCAAATCAAGTGGCCCTAGGGGACCATTAACATACTGCTGCTATGCCACTCACTACATAATTTTAAACAAGTTCTACGCACAGAGTGACAGAGCATTGTTTACAATTTGTCTTTTTTTTCTTTCTAGCTGCTCCTGGTTACCAGGGACCAGGTCGCCAGGTTGCAGCAGACCGGATGCGGCAGCAGGAACTGGAGGCAATACGGGCCAACTACCAGTGGCTGGTGGCCCAGGAGGAGGAGTAAGAAGTGGTCCAGGGCCCCGGCCAAGCCCTAGTACCTTTAGCTTCACAACATCAGCACGACAGTCTGCAGGCAGCTGCCCGCCATCCAAGAACACACACTGCTGCCCCCCTCTCAGTCTCAGACTGCACTGTACTGTGCTGGCGCGCATTGAGGCCTTGAAGAAAAGCCTGGCCCGGCACCTGGAGGAGATCCTGTGCCGTGTCTAGGTCCCTCTACCCCTTTTTCTACTTTTATTTTGGTGGGTGGGACTTGTTTCTTGTTGTGGGTGGGGGGGGGTGGGGATGTGGAAGTTGGTATCGGGGTTTCTAGAATTGATTCATAGACAATGGTTGGGGACAGGGAAATTTAATTTGTTTGGAGAGAATGGTGAGTCAGTTGTTGTTGAAGGTGGGTGAAAGGGTGGTTTTTTTGTCGGACTAGAATTTCTTTATGTCTCCAACCAAGATCTTTAAGGGTGTTTTACTTTTCAAAGCGGCCTTTTAGCGCAACGCATTTTTAAAATTTGCTGATGGTGTGTTACAGCAATTCGGTATGTGCTATTCCTATGTGGCACTTTTGGCCTAGTACTATCCTCTCTGCAGTCTGCAACTATATTGACCACTAAAGAGGGGTGGGGGTTTGCAACTGCCTTTCCAACAACAACTTAGTGGAACAACAAACTATAGTTCTCTTACCGAATATAAGAAGAAGCAAGAGCTTCAGGGTATCCCAAGGTGCTATGGTGATGGTAGTAGTGGCATGCTAGCGCACCAACAACAGTGCAGGAATCAGAGGTCAGGTCCCACTCCCACCTAGGTGAACTCCAACTGTAGGATTTTAACAGGAAGGATTATTCATCCCAGACAACTAAATAGAAATAAAAAAACTGAGTTAGTGTGTTATATATTATTAGCTTTACAGACACTTGAAACCAGACTAGCACACAACAAAGAGTACCTGATGCAGAATAACAAACAAGAAACAATACTAAATTACTCAGAGCAATGGTTGGTGAGCTAATATTTTGAGGAAACAAGAGTGACTCTTAGTCTCGCATTGTGATACTTTTGGAGGAGGATTTAAAGTCCGCAGAGGACATGGTTATTAATCGTTTAATGCAACACACAAGGCCTGAAATATGATACTCACGATTGATGTTCAGTGTCGGCTGCTGTGTCATTTAAGTGGTGGGTCTGCGCAGGAAGGGCAGCGCAAGGGAAAATAATTTAAAAAATGTTTACCTGCATTCTGAAGCGTCTGTGCTCTTCTTCTGGCCTCTGCTCCTCGACCTCGAATACCGGCATGCCACAAGGTCCCCCAAACCAATCCAGAAGCTGCTCTCATGCTGGTATTACCCAGCATGAGAGCAGCACTGTGATTGGTCTGAGCACCACACTTAGACGCTCACTAAGGACCTATTGCCCTCTGCTTGTTCTCCACCCGGCTTTAAAGCACAGGTCAGGTGGACAGATCTTAGTGTGCATGACCTTTTGGCTGACCTTAGATGCCCAGCCAAACCATCATGGGCACTTGAAGCAGTGCTACCACTCATTTCTGCGGCAGTGTGCAAGTATAGGAATGGATGGCCCAGCTCTTGGCTCAGCTGCAGGAAGTAAGCGAGGAAAAATAAAATGATATATAATTTTATTTTTCATTTTTTAAAGCAGTGGGGCAGCACTCCATCATCCTTTTCGGACGAGCCGCCGCTGGTAAATAGTCTCTCACATGCAATGCAAAGTGAGGTCTGATGTCAGCAGTGGAATGACATGTCATTCTATCACTAAGACTGAACTGCTCATGGGTGAGAGAAATACGATAATAAGGAGGAAAATCATTGACTCTAGAGCAGGGAAGAGAGAGAGACTGAAATGAAGAAGCCTCTCTAACTACTGTTCAAACCTTGGAACTGCAGTAAAGGAAGTTATGAATTCAAACCCTGCCTCAAGTGAATGACACCTACTCTAGCAATTCACCATCGCCCAAACTCCTTTCACTCAAGTGTAGGTGCTTAGAAGTGGTGACCTACACTGCACCTGGTATGCCCTATTTACACTCCATCTACATCCCCTTTCCTCCAGCAGCACATCCGATCCTGTGCTCCAATTGTGGAATTTTCAGGGTCTCTCTTTTTGGGCCCCACAAATTCTCAGCTCTGTCTTTCTTGTCTGTCAAGCTGCTAAATGATTCTTGTTTATTTTATATAGTGCTCCTGCGCCAAGGGATTAGTGCACTATACAATAAAACTTTACAGTTGGGTAGAAGGAAGATGGCGTCAGCGTGAGCAGTCGCGGCAGCAGTGTCCTGCGAGCTGAGCTGAACCTCTAAGAATGTTAAGAATGCTTCGAGATATTTGACGATATTCAATCAGGGGAAAAAATGCTTGGGTGACCGAGGAATCTAGCCCTGCTCCAGTCCTCATATCCTCGTATCCTCTGCGTCTCTGCGACTGTTACATCCGACGAAGTATCACCATCACCGCCGTCATACTGCACCTTTCTGTTCTGGCGAAAAGGCTATCTATCTTGCGGCGCTGGGAAAGCGGCAGGGCCCGGAGCCCGAACCCTCAGAAGGGCTTGCTGATGACCGAAGAAACAGTGCGGTGCGCTATGGAAACTCGGCGCCACTCGGATTAATAACCCAGACCCAGACCCAGACGTAAGTTGGAGCCCGAAATAGAGCTAATATGTCCGTTCATACTGCTCATACCGCTTGATGCAACTTGATCATTCTTCGAACATTTTGACTGTTCCCGATATAATTGAATAATCTGAACAATTGAACAATTGCTGCCGTCTTTAGTTGATACAATGGATACAGTGACACAGCGTTAACCCATTTTCCACAGCTCTTACAACTCTTGCTCTACTCTGTTCCCGCTTTCCGCTTTCCGAGGTTTGTTAGCTTTCTAGAAGGAGAACAGTAACAAAGACTGATTGCCTGATTGCCTGATAACAGCGTGCCTGCCGCCGCTTAAGTGATTCTTACTATTTATTACTGCCTCTGCCTTTCTCGTGCTTGCTTGCTGCTCTCTTCCCCGGTCTGCTCCCTCGGGTCTCGGGTGTCATCTGCTGACAAGTAAAGGCTGCTCTTTAAGCTCTCAATCTTCATGCACGCGCCCAACGGGATTTGTTGATTTGTTACCTAGGAAACACTTAGACCTCTAAAAAAAAAAAAAAGAGGAGGGCTTATTAAAGGGGAAGCAGAGCACCGAGAGAGTTAGTACAGAGTTAGCGCAGATGCTGCCTGGAAGCAGCAACCTCAGATATAGGCACAGAACAAGGAGGCTGTGTATTTTTCGTTTTCGTTTTGTGGCCAGGAAGGGAACTAAGAAGGGAGCTGATGTTCAAGACTCTCCATCTATATTACATACTACACGTACATCTATTTTACCAGCTTCACTGGTTGTTTTCAAGACTGTTTTCAAGACTGTAGAAGTGATCAAATCCGTATCTATACTGGTGTTTCTGCATGTAATATTATCTGGAGTCTTGAATAAGAAACAATTACAGGGGCGAGATCGGTGGGGAGCACCGATACTAGGGATTTGCCAGATTATTTATGAACGGATTCTGACGCCCCCCAACTACCCTAAAAATTATAAAGCCTATAAGGCCTATAAACCTCCAGATATGGAAAAAAATATGGAAAAAAATATCGGAGAGAATCAGAACAGAGGCGACAAAGGGCTAGAACCCAACCAGGAGAAAGAACAAATAAGCCAGAAAGTACATACAGAGGTAGCAAGCAATGTCACCCCTAACATGGAAGAAGAGGGTGAGGCAGCCGAGAGTGTGGAGTTTGAGCGGACACTTGCTCAGCATATGACCAACAGACGCAAAGGACCGGAAACCAGAGGAGTTAAAGCAAAAGAGAAAGAGAAAGACCTGGAAAAAGACTCGGCTAACGACCTGGTTAAAAACGAGGCCCACGAAAAAAGTAAAATTAAGGATAAAAATATAGATAAAAAGTTGGGGAAAGAGAGAGAACAGACCAAAAGAAAGGAGAAAGAGAAAGCGAAAGAGAAAGAGAAAGACAAAGAAGTTGGTAACACCATAGAGAAAGAGCTAACCACAGAGGAAGACACCAAACTGGAATTAATGGTTAAAAAAGCGCAGAGATTACAGACTATAAAAAACTTTAAAGCAGCTGCAAAGAACACCTGCCTAGTAGAATCATCGCAACCAAGAATTTCTAATATATTTAGCCCTTTACATAAGGACTGCCAGAGTGTTATAATGTTGAACGCTGACCCTAACATAAATCATGAAAAGACAACGACACCCATTGAGATAGACACAGAAAACCGTAAAAAGGAAATGGAGCAACGGGATCAAAAAAAGCAATTTTTGAGCCAGGTGAGAAAAGAGCTAATACCCTTACCCAATCCTTTTAATCTACAAGATCCTCCAGGGGGGAAAAAGTATATTCTCTTTCGAACGAAGACTCCGACTCAGACCTATATGAAACAGGAATGTCTATCTCTAGTGACTCTAGCCAACTAAGCAAATCAAGAGAATCAAGCCCAAGTACACGAAGGGGAGCGGCATCACTGGAGATCTCTGGCATTAATGATTCAAGAGTGCTTAGCGAAATCAACACAAGGAAAAAAAAAAGTGGGGCTGGGAAAAAAAGGCCAAAACACAAAAGAGAACGAGATGTGTTGAACGAGGAAACTACAGATCCTGGGAACAATACGGACTACGCTAATAATAGATCTAATCCTCCTCGAAGAAGTCCAAGGATTAAATCTGCAGAGGAAATACCATGTCAAAACTTAGCTATGCAGGAAGATCAAGAAATTTACCAAGCTAAAACCCCAGAACCCTCGCTGAGCCAGGTGCTTTGCTCAATAAAATTTTTTCATGAAGATGTAAAAAAAGAGAGTCAAAAGAACCGTATAGCAATTGAAAAATTACAAGGTGCTATTAAAAAAGTGGGTAGTATTTGCTCTGAGATCTCGGAAAGAATGGTTATGGTAGAAACTCGCACGGAGAATCTTGAAACTGATGTGGCAACGCTTCAAAAAAAAGAAACAGAACATGATGGAACAATAAGGGATCTCATGGCCAAAGTGGAGGATCATGAAAACAGATCCAGAAGAAACAATTTAAGGTTTCTTGGAATCCCGGAAAACTTTGAAGGAAATGATGCCAGAGCGGCCATGGTTACCTTACTAAAAACTTCATTTCCAGAACTGGATACATGGGATATGGAGAGGGAAGTCCAGCGAGCCCATCGCGTCCCCTTAATGCTACCAAGAAACTCTAACAAACAAAATAAATTTCCAAGAGCAATGTTGGTCTACTTTGGGAATTTTCTCCTTCGTGAAAAAATTTACGATCTTGCCAGACCTACTACCCAAAGAGAACATAAAGGGTTTAATTTTTTTGTCAGACCAGATTTCGCTCATGCCACTGTGGAGCGAATGTGGAGAATGCGCCAATTATTTGAACCATTTGAAAAAGCTGGAGCTAAAATATTCCTTCAAAACCCAGCACGATTGAAAATTATATTTAAGGGTGTTACAAGAAATTTTAATAGTGAAATACTGGCGGAGAATTATCTTCGGGAAATCTCAGAGACAGTCTCCCGACACTCAGGGAAATAACCTAAATCAAGCATTATCTTGTAGTAAAAAAGAGGACATTTAAGATTAATTAATCATTATAATTCCTATTTTGTAATAGTTACACGTTGTGGAACACGTGGAATTTAGCCTGATTGGCTCGGGGAATTTAAATGTCTTAGGATGCGGACTATCCATAAAAGTAAGCATCTTATTTACCTCGAAATAGCCCAGCTCACAGGGCCTGCTTGCGCAGATGTCACACCCCTGGACCAGACTGGCCCAGGTAACCTTCCAAGGTGGTGGTGGGTGGGGGGAGGGCAAAGGGGAGGGGGGAAATTCGGACAGGTTAGACACAAAGGATAGTAAATTTATGTTAAAAAGGAACAAGGAAACAGTTCTAGGGACCACAGGAAATCAAAACACATGTGAAATTAAATACGGCATGCTTGTTCTATCAGCATGGCTGCGATAAAGGTATTATCTTTGAACATAGGTGGCTTAAACGACTTAAAAAAAAGGCAAATGGTTACTATCGGGTTACAAAACTGGGGAGCTAATGTCGTGTGCATGCAGGAAACGCATATTGAAGGATCCCAGAGACAGTTGTTAAACACACTAGGCTATAAACTGGTTTGCGCTACTTCACAAGGGGTTAAAAATCGTGGTGTGGCTATTCTGGCTAAAGGGAGTGGATTATTGTTCAATAATTCTAAAACCGACAAGTTTGGCTGTTGGGCTATCACCGAATGTAACCATCAAATAGGGCAAAAAATAACAATTTGTGCCATTTATGGGAACAATATAGATGACCCCGCGGTCTTCAATGAGGTCTCCAATGAATTAACACACTGGCCTCTTCCGGCCCTGGTATGTGGAGACTTCAATATAAACCTCCCCATTAATTGGTCCGTAAATGATGATTGGGTCTATAAAGGGCGAAAACCGAAAGTATTCCGCTCGCTTAAAGATTTATGTCTTGTACATGGACTTGTGGATAGCTGGCAGATTGATAACTTCAATACTGGTGACCCTGGATATACCTTTTATTCAAACCCACATCGTACACATACCAGAATTGATTACATTTTACTTTCAAGTTCATTAATTAGGACCTCCCAAACAGTCAAACTGCCCCGGATATTATCTGATCACAACCCCCTTTTTTGCACGTTGACTTCTAGCTTAGTCAAATCAGAGCCTAACATGTGGTCATTTGAAAAAGCATTATTATATGATCCTCAGTATCTTATCCACATGAAAGACTGGATACCAAAATTCCTCACAGAAAATATTAATAGCTCAACAATAGAGGTTGTGTGGGATACGCTGAAAGCTGGGATCCGGGGCGAGACTATGTCATATTCGCTTCGAATAAATAAAAGAGAGAAAGAGGAATTAAGGAGGTTACAGGATGAACTTATATCAGCAGAAATCGATCTCATTAGTGCTACTAGCAATATAGATATGACCAGAGATATTTCTAGCACTTTAGCCCAAGTAGCAGTTGCCAAGGCAGCTATTACTAATATTTTTACAGATAAAGCAATTCGGAAAGCTACTGCACGAAAAGAACTAGTCTATGAAGTGAACGAGCTAGTGGGACATCAACTGGCAATGCAACTACGACAACAGGCCAATGCTAATTTAATAAGGGAAATTGTAGATCCAGTAGAAGGACTGTTAAAGGACCCAGAGCTGATCAAGCAAGCATTTTGGAGGTTTTATAAAGAATTATACACTGACAGCAGTCATGGAGACTCCATAGAAATAAAAAGATACCTAGAGAATTGTGAAACCACAAAACTCGAGGTAAATATACAGATGGCTCTGGAGGAAACACCAAATATGGAAGAGGTCCTAACAGCTGTTAAGAGCCTCCCTAATGGAAAGGCAACAGGGCTGGACAGCATCCCAGCAGAATTTTATAGAATATTTCTGGAAGAAATAAAACATACATTTATTGATCTAATTACACATATCTTTTCTGGGGGGGAACCTCCCGGCTCCTGGGCTAAGGCAAGAATTGTTATTTTTGCTAAAAAAGGGAAACCCCCAGAACAATTAGGATCATATCGCCCAATAACCCTTATAAACGCGGACTCCAAAATATACTCTAAAATTCTGGCAAATAGAATGGCGCCTATAATACATAAAGTCATCGTCAAAAGCCAACATGGTTTTGTCCCTGGAAGATCAACTATAAATCACATTCAGAGGGTTATTACACTTTTTGATGGAACAGAAACCACCGGAGACCCTATGGCCCTGATACTTCTGGATGCGGAAAAGGCTTTTGATAGGGTTTCCTGGCCGTTTCTCTGGAAAGCAATGGCGACGTTGGGATTTAGAACCAAGTTTATTCAAGCGATACAAAAAATGTATTATAATCCTAGAGCCGTCGTTTCTGTTAATGGAAGTCTAACTAAGGAAATCATTGTTTCGAGAGGAACTCGCCAGGGATGCCCTTGCTCGCCATTGCTTTTCGCAATATATATAGATTTTTTCATCCGCTACTTAGAGAAAAACACCCATATAATCCCCATTATATCACAGGGATATATAACAAAAATACTAGCATATGCGGATGACATTGCTATAGTTACCGCAGACCCTAAGATAGCAATGCCGGTTATTGAGACCGAGGCCAGAAAATTTGGGCTGGTCTCTGGCTATGCGTTAAACCAAGGAAAGACACAAATTGTTTTAAACAAAAAAATTTGGATGGATGATCCTAGGGTCGTGCTGGGAGCTACATACCTGGGGGTGACTATCTCTTCTAAACTAGAGGAAGTGGTGGATTTAAATCTTAAGCCATTACTCAATACAATACAAAAGGATTTACAACGGGTAAATAATCTCCATCTTTCCATTATTGGAAGGACTAATGCAATTAAAATGGTGTACTTTCCAAAGATTTTGTATGTATTCAGGGCAGTCTGCCTAGAAATTACAAACCAGTGGTTCAAAGTAATGGAACGTATCTTCTCTAGATTTATATGGTCATACGCACAACCCCGGCGAGCATATAAATTTCTTACTCTTCCCAAGGATAGAGGTGGGCTAGCGCTCCCCAATTTAAGGAGATACTACTGGTCCTGTGTACTACTATACAGTAAAGAATTATTACAAGGATGTAATACTACAGAGGACAACACTGCCTCAATCTTTCAGTTATTGGTCGGGGAATCCTGCTATGGATATTTCTGGACACACACACATGATAGCTACTACAAAAAGGTTAAATTTAAGACTCTGTATAGCTGCTTTAAGGTATGGAAGACCGTAAGAAAAGAGTTAGGGATAGGACGATTTTCGTACTACACCCCTGTATTAAATAACCCAACTCTCCCATTAACCATCTTCAAAGATAACTGTGTTAAAAAATGGTACAACCTGGGAATAATACAACTAGGGGATTTCTATACTAATCAAGGGATTAAATCTTTTGAACTCTTGAAAGGAGAATTTGGCCTAGATTGGCGGGACTTTTTTAAGTTTCTTCAAATTAGAACCTTTCTGACTCATAAATTTGGATTAAGAAACATCTGGGAAAAATCTATGACTATAGAGATAATCATACATTCTAAGAAACAGTCGATTGGGGGAGTGTATGAGGCGCTGCTGGATAAACTCCCGGATGACTTAGATAAAATGGCAATAAAATGGCAAAACAACCTGAGTATTTCTAAAGAAGGATCTCTAGACTCCTATAAATTAGCTCAAACTCTTCTTATCTCCACCAAACTTCAGACACAATTTTATAAAACCTTTTTCTGTCTCTACTATACACCGAATAAGATTGCAAAATGGGGAACTGGCAATGGGACTTGTTGCCCCAGATGTAATCTTTTTAAAGCAGATTCTATCCATATGTTTGCCACCTGCCCAGTGCTAATGCCTCTTATACAAAACATAGAAAGGTTTTTAACCTCTGTCCTTCATAGAAAGGTTGTTTTACCTCCAGAGGCAATGGTACTTGGGGTTGGTGATACAGAAAAACTTGAGGATGGCTATGACCTAGTATTTGTGGCCATGGCCGTCTGGAGGCTATGTTTAGCGTCGGCCTGGCTAGACCCGATACCGCCTACCTTTCAACAATGGCTAGCAAGGCTCTTAGCGTTGCACAACATCGAGATAGCTATTTACAAACGGAAAAACAGAAGGCGACGGGAAAGGGGTATGAATATCTGGACTCCACTTACACTTTGGCGAGATTTACAAATATGATTCACTATCAATGCCGTAACATGTATATGCTATCTTTGCCTTATTTCTTTTCATTCATCTATTTTTTATTGATTTCTTTTTCATTTTCTTTTTATTATTATTATTTTTTCTCTGGAATTTTTCCTGTAAGAAATCCTATAATAGTTATATAAATGTGATAAACATAAAAATGTATGATGTAAAAATACAAACTGTCTACTTGTCGGGAGGGGGGGATTAAAAACATGTTAAAACCAATAAAAACATGTAAAAAAAAAAAAAAAACTTTACAGTTGAATCATTAAGAAAGTGACCATAATGGACCAGACTCCTGGGTCAGTGACACCATGTGAAGCATACAGCAGTGTCCCATTGGGGCGCTTCTGAGGAATCCATGAATTGTTGCTAGCTTGGCCTATTATCAGCAATCACACATTATAGATTCCATTCATAAAGATCGAATTGCTTCCTTTTCTGAACTCCAGCCAGTAAAAAGATAAACATTTCAGTTCATTTCTGATTCAGCTACGACTATTCTTTGACCACAAATAACACAAGACAAGTACACAGGCAAGACGGCAGAAGACCACAAGCGTGCATTCGTCAATTCGAAACTCGTTTTTTACCGAGGTACAAGGAGATAAACCTGTCTCATATGAGGGTGAGTTTATAGCCAGGGCCTTGCGGAAGAACTCGTTGATACAATTAATCTCCTACCTTTGACTAAAACATAAAAATATATAAAAATGATCTGCACAGTATGCTGTTTCAATTTCATGATGTCGCCACCATCCCAAACTCCATCATCTCTGGTTACTGTAACCCGGTTTCAAACTGGGTTCCCAGACTGCAAATTGTTTTCCAGGTAATGCCTCATGTTTGAGATACTCCAAACACAATTAGTCCCCATCATTTAGGGTGAACTAGTTTACTCCTTCGGCAAGTACCTACGCAGAACGGCTTCAAAGCCCCTTATCATAGATCCTTACCTGGCTGGTGAACTGCTGCTTTTACATAAACACACACCGCACACGACATCCACAAATCCCTACAACAATCTTCAACCATTAGGGCTAGCTGCTGGCACTTCAATAAATCATGTGTCTGACTTGTTCAAAAGACACACACACAGTGTTAAAAAAAGACAGGCGCGGGATTCAGGAGGAAAGCCTCAGTCACTACAAGTCGAGTCTGTGCAGACTCCATTTCTTGGCTTGCGACCTGCCACAAACATATTCCCATCTCGTCACAGGGTGGACTCCCACAAGAGTGTGGTGACAATGATCTCCACTCCCTGATTGATGTGGAGGCTTAGCGATACCGGGCTTGTATCTAAAACTCCCATTGCTAACTTGGCCTCCACGCCATCAGTAGTCGGAGACTAGGCCTTGATGCTATGTCTTTGCTGAGCTGATGACCTCACAGGCTTCAGGGCTGTGAGATTGTCAGCCCTGCAAAAACTTGGCCTGCCCAGGGGAGCAAGTAGTTAATGCAGGGAGAGTCACATGACTGCATGGTTATCGGCACAGCAACAATGCTGGTGTCGGTGAGTGGGGAAGACAGTGCCCCGTATTCTACAAACTTACATAGGGGTATGTTTTAAATTAAAACAATATATCAGCATTGCTATATTATTGCTTTGTTTTTACCGTGAATGTAAAGGGGCGGAGCCCAACACCCTTTGACAGAAACCGCCGCTGTTGATGTTCTTCTATAACTAAAATATCAATCACTTTTATGTGAGGGTGGGTAAATGGGGCCAGAGTGGACTATTGTTTCAGTAATAGGAGTAAAACTGAAGATCCTGCACAGACTTTATGTTACTTTCACCACATCCACCCCAACAAGGTTGTGATCCATTGATGGTGTAAATTAAGCCACACCTCAATAAATCACACAGGGTTAGGGGTTTGATGAATGGATGGGAAGGGGGATTTGGGGAATGGTTTGACAAAGACAAACACTACACAAGGGCAACATTTATCTGGCAATGAGCAGGCAACCATCATAAATCTGTCATGAGAGGAAAAGGAAATAAAGGAATGAGTACAGGTAACTTAAATACAATGCAAACCAAACAGTCCCTCTACCCCCAGAGAGACACAAGTTATATTATATTTAAATGTTCTGTTGCCCATCTTTGAAAGATAGCAAATATATTACAAATTTTGAAGGAGTCAAGTGAACAACACACACGGTTCTAATGATTAATAAAAGAAAACATTATAATGTATTGCCAAATTGGGAGTTGCATCTGCATTGTTCTTGGATTGTCCATCAATCTTGGGTGCCTTGGCTGATGCAGTCTGGTACGGTAAGTTTGAGTGTTAAGGTGCATTTCCAGTTTGGCATAGGATAAGAGAAGGAAGAGAAGGATGAGGTGCTGAGCGGCTGCCAGTTACCCACGTCATCACGACTGACTGATTGCAGCGATTGAGACGAGCTCTGCGCATGTGGACTAGTACACATGTGTAGTTTTAAACACAGTTTTAAAAGGGGTTGCAGGTATGCTGATGAAGGGCAACCACCCGGTATAACTAACAGAGAAAATTGGTGCAGTGTGGACAACTGACCCTTACCCTGATGAAATTGCCACACGATTACATAGGCAATGAAACATGTTGGTTTTAGTTGAGTAGACACACAGCAAGGAATAAAGTAGTATAGCTAGTCGTTGTCTAGCTCATTTTTAGACTAGGTGTATTGGGTTTTCTACGTCAGATCCCGGTACTCCTCACAGGGTTTATACACACCACACTGAACACGTTTTTGTTTTCTTGTTCCCTATCATTTTCTTGATTTATAAGTTGGCAGTTGCTAATGATGAGAACCTGAGGATACAGGCGCGTACCAGTCTGTAAACTCCCATGGTGTTACTCCCATGAGGCACTGCTAACTTCTCCTCAACTTTTTTCACTCCCAGTTTCTCTTCACATTAGCGGGAGGGTTATACAGGGAGAGACAGCATAAACACTAGGTTTTAAGATAAAAAAGTGATTGAGGTCACTTTATGGCAGATGGGAGATACTGATCCACTGTCTTGTCACAGAAAAGTGTGTGATTGTAAAAATACATGGTGGACGCCCATAGCAGTTCATACAGTTGATAGAACAGGTCTTTTCTTGTGTTGAATGGGATAAGAGAAGGCCTGCAGATTGCAAAACAAAAATTATATTGTAGATCCAAGGAGAAGGACAGAAGGATAACTTCATAAGAAGTGCACCAGGAAGACTCAGAGACAACACAAGAGAGAAGAGAAGAATAGTCCTTTTTTTCACTCATTCATGTTAAGAGTGATGTGTGAACAATTAGGTGGGAGCAATTTTACAACAATGAACAATCACACAAAGGTGGTCACATGTAACCATTGGTATCGGGCTGATCAAAATGGCATCAATTCATCATCATAATTGCTAACAATAATATGTAGCCGAACAGCACGTGCATAATGTGATGATCATTCATGACCAAATTTCTGCCTCAAGTTACCTACAACAACAGGCCCCCACCAAGCAGCACTTGGCTTCAAATTTAAGCCAGACAGCACTGTGCACACAGATTCAGCAACATTGCATTTTCCAAACATATCGCTGTCACCACCACTCCACAGAGTTGGGTAGGCCACATTAAAGTCATCACCAAATCGATTGGTTTCAGTGAAGTTGAAAATTCCCTTCTTCTGGTGGTAGTTCTTGAAGTAGTCATGCTCACGCCCTGAGTCCTTCCTTCATTCTCCTGACTCTGAGTAAGGTGTTCAACTCCGTATTGACTGAGTCCCAACTCAAAGGCAATAGATCGACCTGTAGTACAATGTTGTTAACGCACAACAAGAGAAACACTGAGTCAATTTTAGTCTATACTAGATGTGTGTTTGTGTTAATTAAAGGGACTGGTCTGGTCTTTGAGGAGTGTGAAGCAGAAAACAAAGCAGTGTGGAGTGGACTCAATGAACAAATCTTGCTAAGTCTCAAAGGGGATGAAAAGAATCACCTTCATGAAAAAACTAATAGCCGTTGTTATTTAGCCCACAAACATTGTAAATCATCACAAACACATTCAAGCGTAACAGTAACAGATAAACAAACACCCAGTGTCACTGCCTGCCAACACATGAATCATCTCAAAACACTCACAAACAACAATCACTCTGCGTGCAATGCATGCCATTCACCTGTTCTTCTAATTCAGGTGTGGCCACCATGGTACATTGCCAATCCATTGTTCACGAAACAGACATTGCCCAGTTTTAAGTTGTAAATCAAATAATGTGGGGCAGTCTAGCTAGGGCAATAAACTAGGAAAGGATAGATAGGCACAGGATGAAGGCAGGCACACATTTGTATATCTAATGTCCTGAGGGAAATGGATTGGGGGGGACTTCTTCACTTCACACTAGTACAACTCCAATCCTGCAATAAAATGTGTTGTGTGTATAAAGATGGCGGGGCTGCATTAGTTAGCCAGACACAAACAAATAAAATAATATAATGTTCACTAAGCAATATATTTTTTGGGGGGGCGTCAAAGCTGACCAGCGATAGAGAGAGAGAGTTCTATGGTTGGTGGCCCGGGCCTAGTAGTCAGGGAAGTAGAGTTTGTCCTCAAACTCAAGTGGTTCACCCAGAGGTAGGTCAGCTAACACACTAATTCCATGACCTGAGTCTGACCAATCACCCTCATCTTCCTCCTGAGGTACTTCAGGTATGGAGCAATTTGGTGGTATAAAGTGCTGATTCATTTTGATCATAGTTAATCTCTTTACATTGTGGGGTGAGAGACTGGTGCTTTTCACTATGACCAAGGACAGACTGGGAACACAAACCAGCCCTGGAAATTCTGCCAGACCGGCCTGGGTGGTGGGAGCTGCTAGCGAAAAGCAGCACTGCTTGAACTTTAGCACTGCTGCCGGTTTTGTTACAGGGGGCCCATATTTCAGCACTACTGCAAAACCGGCCCCCAGGAACAAAACCGGCCTCCACCACTTGAAAACCGCCCCCACCCTTCCCACTCACCAAAAAATACCCGGTGCCTTCTATGGCCAGTCCGGCCATCACTATGACAAGTGCACCAGTAGCATTGAAAACATGCTCAGTGGAGACACTGCTTACCGGACAAGCTAGATAGTTTACTGCCAGCCTGCCGAGAACTGGCCATTGGCGCCTCTTTCCATACCTACACACCAATGGGTTTTGATCAAGATAGACCTCTGTTGGGTCATCTAGATAGGCCTGGACCATCCGTTCAATAGTCATTGGTGCTCCACCTTGCTTGACCTCTTTAACCTGCGCCTCTGCACTGAAATTAAGCCCTGCCAGTAGAGACTAATCATATGCAGAATTTGGGGGTGATGCTCCTGGTCCTGTTGTTGCATGTGTTCTTATAGTTGGTTTTGGCTGCTGTGAGCCAACAGCACTTCCCTCTCGCTCTGAAGTTGAAGGCTACACAGCAGAACTTATGCCCTGGAAGAGTGGCCTTCTAATTCCAGGCCGTTCTTTTTCTAGCTCACAGGCTTGCTCAGCAATCCATGTTTTGTAGTTTGCAACATCTTCGTCTGAAAAAGGAATGAAAGTGGACAGTAATGGTTTGTACCGTAGATCAAGAATTGTGGCACAGATGTAATGTTTGGATGAAACAATGTCTCTTTGCACCCTCGCATTAATAGATAAGCGAAGGATTAAGCTCTCCACTGACTCATATGCACCTTTTTTTCCCTCCACACTTGAGTACATTTCAGAGACCTCCTTGATCTGTTCCTGTAGCATGCGCAACAACAGGATAGCTTGGCCCATGGTACTGTCCTCCTTGCTGACTTCCCGTGTGAACTCCTCAAAAAAGAAGCAGCATCTCTGTTAGGCATTTGACTAGGCCCCATTGGTCCTTCTAAATTATTATGCCTTTCACAGTTGCATCCTCTCTTTGCAGGACATATTCATAGATTAGTCTGTCCCTCTCAAGCAGACATTGCAACATGTAGTAAGTCGAGTTCCAAAATGTTGGTACCTCCTGTAGGAGTGCTTTAACTGGCAGTCTATGATCACACTGAATGACCCTCAGAAGCTTTCAGGCTTTGAAAGAATGGCTGAAATGATTGCAGATTCTTCTGCATGTGGACAGTAAGTTGCTTACTCTGTCTTCCTTTTTTAGAAAGTCCTGAACAATGATGTTGATACAGTGCTCCAAACACAGGACCCTGAAATAGCCACCATCTGCCATGGCCTTAACTATTGTCCATGGCAACAAATCCAATGTTAAGCCCTCCAGGGTGCAGGCATTCAAAGACCTTGCTGTTAAAGTCTTCCAAGATGTTTGCAGCAGTATAGGATTTCTCCATAGCAAACATGGCTACTGTTGCATGCTTCCGGGTGCCATTAAAAATCTCAGCAGAATCAACACCTACAGATATTGTTTCTCTAACACCAACAAAAGAGATCCAGTATGCAGTGATGCACATGTTATCAGTAGCTTGGAAACTGGTCCACATGTCGGTCGTCATGTGGATAGTGTGAACAGCACTCTGCTGCACAGCTTGTTCAAGCAATTCCAGCACATCATGATGTAGCACTGGAATAGCAACTCTGGCAAAATAGGACCGTCTGGGAACCTTCCATATCGGGCTGATGGCTGCCACAAATTCTAGAAAACCCACCCCTTCCACAAAAGAAAAAAAGGAAGAGGTCCAGTGCTAGCATTTTGGGCAGCTTCGCATTGTACAAACCGTGCCGTTAGGTAGTTGCATTCGTACTGCCCCTCCTGACTAAGCATGCCAGGAAAAGTAGCACATCCCTCAAAGCAGGTTGGGGTGTAGTAACGTTGGTCTCCACTGGGGCTGGGCTAAAATCCATGATGACTGACTCATTGTCATCCTCCTCCTCTACATCCATAAGTCTAAGGCTTTCAGGAACCTTCATTTTCCCTCGCCTGTCATGATGTGTCTCACTTTCAGACTGAGGTGGGGTCCAATTGGGGTCTATATCATCAAAATAGGGGCTTGGAGAAGAAGATGGTGAACTAACCCTCCTTTTCTTGCTGGGGATCTGGAGGACACTGGATCTTCTAAAAGAGTGGCTTCCTCTACTTCCTCTGCATGAAGCTTAATCTCCAGAACTACTGCTCCTACTTTGGGAGGGACTACTATTGCTAGCTGCAGCTGTTGTCCTCTTATTTGAGTTTCCTGCAATGATTGCGTACTACTTTGCGAAAGAGATAAGGCAATTTCATCATCACTGCTCATCGGCATTGCTGTGATGCGACTAGCTGCCTTTGTGACAGACATGGGCTTTGGCGTAGGTTGGGGTGGGGTGGGTCCACTGATGCAGGGGTGCTGCTCCCCGCTTGCTCTCTGGAGGCCGATGTGGCAGTCATAGGTTTTTTTCACTGAAAAAGATCTGGGTCGACATAGCAGTGATGGTATCTTTCTTCTTATCACTAGCCACTTTCTTAGTAGCACCTTTCTTTTGGGCCATCTTGAAGCTATCAGTTGGCAGTGGCATTTAGCTTCACAAGTTGAAGAGAAGTCTGTGATGTGTGGTCAGGTCACACGTCACGTTGTGCACAGGCCTTCTGTATGGCAGTACTGTAGGTGATGTTGTCTCTTGTGTACCTAAAAGCAAACAAGCAAGAAGAACATCAGTGAAACTTGGCATTGTTGCAGGTCAATTAGTAGTACAAACAATATAATTTAGTGTAGTCACTGGCTACTTAAGTTATATAAATAATTAACAATGTATTGTATCCACTATCTGTCGTAAAACCACACCTAATAATCTAATTAAAACATTTAAAATAAAAAAATTATAAATAAGTGAAATTATTCTCAAGCATGTATAATTTATTAAACTGCTATCTCATTTCCCAAGCATCCATGCTAGCCTATGGCAAATGGCCACACTGGCTGGACGCACAAAATAGCCACCGACCATATGGTCACAACAACAACAACCAGCAAGGAGACATGGCCACAAAGAAGAACAAATGCAAGGATATTGCAAAAGCAGACTGGCTAGCTACTCAGTCAGTCAGTCAAGTCAAGTCAAGTCAAGTCAACAATAGCTTAATTCGGTTAATAATTAAAACCATCAAAGCATACACAAAATTTCATTTGCAAATAGTTACACTTAAGAATAATTTACAAAAGGATTTCAGACAATACACAATTAACAATTATACATAAAGACATATTTTGAAAAAAATAATTGGCGAACATTGACATTAAAAGGGAAAATAAGCCAGCAATTATAAAACTATTTAATAGCTTCAAGATAAAGGAAAAAAAGGCCCAATCTCAGACTACTAAACAAACTAAAAAGTAGAGGTAGGATATATTAAGCTACATTCGATTTCTACTTCTAATGGCCCCAGTAAGATAGCTGGCAACTCCAAAACAGACAAAAGGAGAACCCAGCATTTGCAAGTATACCAACGCGGGCCTCACTTGCTCAAAGTGACAGTTCTTAAAAATGGGGCAAATAAATTTCTTACGCTGCAAAATATAGAATTTACAGAAAAAAACCATATGCAGCGTATCTTGTTCAGAGACATTATCACAAGGACAATGGGCCACGGTGCCCTCTTTAAAAAAGCCCTTTGGATGAGCTAGGAGCCAAGGTAACATGCCATGTTTGAACCTAGTCAATAAAAACAAGTGAAATGGGTTATTTATATAGGTCAAGTATGGCTGAATCTCATTGCCCGTACTTAACATGACAAATCTCCTAACAGATGGTTTGCACACTTCCTCGCCTTCTCTCAACAACTTTGCCCTGCACATGAACTGGGACTTAAAGTTTTTTATTTCTGATTGAGACAACTTACATGGCCTATCAAATAATTCTGAGTAGCCAAGAGTCTTCAGCTTAGATTTAATATAACGCAGCCAAGGAATACACATGGCTTTGTCAAGGGCCAGACAGTCTTGTATGATGAGCTGGTTTAGGCTTGGTGGATGCTGCGCCCAAACCCTTAACCAACCCATTAATGGGGCAACAGAAATCTGATCCATTAAATAATCGTCCCCCAAGTCTTCATGGATATTAAAGATTGAACTAGAAGCAGGTAATAACAATAGTTTCCGAAAAAAGGCATTCTCAATTAATTGAATTTCAACTGGCGACGTATAGCCCCAGACCTCACTGCCATACAGGGCCATGGGCACGCACTTAGCGTTATATATTTTCAAAATCGCGGGCAGGGGTTTTCAGCCCAACCGTTTTGCAAAACCCAACAAAGCTCCTGTGGCCCTAGCGAGAATGTTCTGTTTCTGAGCGCGTTGAGTAACCCATGATCCTCTGTCATCAAAGGTGACCCCCAAATATGGAAAGATCTGCACTTTGGTAAGCTCTTGTTCATGGCAGAAGAATTTGACCTTTTTTGCAGCTCCATCTCCTATTGTCATTGAATGTGATTTTTTAAAGTTTATTACTAAGTCCAAGGAGACCATAAAATTGTTAAAACCATTTAAAAGGGCTTGAAGGCCTCTCGTAGTTCTTGCCAGCAAGACCGTATCATCCGCATACAACAGAGCGGGAATCAACATAGTACCTGCTCTTGGTATATCTTTACAAGATGAGGACAAAACATCCCCCAGGTTGTTAATATAGAGCGAGAAAAGCAGGGGCGCTAGAATGCACCCCTGTCTTACCCCACGCTTCACCTGCCAGGCTTCAGAAAGATTCCCGTCCTTATTATAACGGACCGCCGCAGTAGTATCTTCATGTATTAGTGCTAAAAAGGAAATCAGCACAGGGTCAAGACCCATAACTGCCAGGGAAGCCCTTAATTTTTGTCGATTTGTCGAGAAGAAGATGGTGAACTAACCCTCCTTTTCTTGCTGGGGATCTGGAGGACACTGGATCTTCTAAAAGAGTGGCTTCCTCTACTTCCTCTGCATGAAGCTTAATCTCCAGAACTACTGCTCCTACTTTGGGAGGGACTACTATTGCTAGCTGCAGCTGTTGTCCTCTTATTTGAGTTTCCTGCAATGATTGCGTACTACTTTGCGAAAGAGATAAGGCAATTTCATCATCACTGCTCATCGGCATTGCTGTGATGCGACTAGCTGCCTTTGTGACAGACATGGGCTTTGGCGTAGGTTGGGGTGGGTCCACTGATGCAGGGGTGCTGCTCCCCGCTTGCTCTCTGGAGGCCGATGTGGCAGTCATAGGTTTTTTTCACTGAAAAAGATCTGGGTCGACAAAGCAGTGATGGTATCTTTCTTCTAATCACTAGCCACTTTCTTAATAGCACCTTTCCTTTGGGCCATCTTGAAGCTATCAGTTGGCAGTGGCATTTAGCTTCACAAGTTGAAGAGAAGTCTGTGATGTGTGGTCAGGTCACACGTCACGTTGTGCACAGGCCTTCTGTATGGCAGTACTGTAGGTGATGTTGTCTCTTGTGTACCTAAAAGCAAACAAGCAAGAAGAACATCAGTGAAACTTGGCATTGTTGCAGGTCAATTAGTAGTACAAACAATATAATTTAGTGTAGTCACTGGCTACTTAAGTTATATAAATAATTAACAATGTATTGTATCCACTTTCTGTCGTAAAACCACACCTAATAATCTAATTAAAACATTTAAAATAAAAAAATTATAAATAAGTGAAATTATTCTCAAGCATGTATAATTTATTAAACTGCTATCTCATTTCCCAAGCATCCATGCTAGCCTATGGCAAATGGCCACACTGGCTGGACGCACAAAATAGCCACCGACCATATGGTCACAACAACAACAACCAGCAAGGAGACATGGCGACAAAGAAGAACAAATGCAAGGATATTGCAAAAGCAGACTGGCTAGCTACTCAGTCAGTCAGTCAAAAGTACTTTATTCCGTTAATTAAAATCATAAAAGCATTCCATACACAAAATTTTAATTAATAAAACATTAATTAGCAGCAAAGATGTTTACACAAATTATGAACATTAAATAGTCGGGGACAAAATCTAAAATATAACATTGTGGAAAACCTTGGTTCATTAAAATCAATTGATATAAACTAGATCATAAAAATCAATCTCAGTATTTTCCCCCATATTCTATAGCATTGATTACCAGCAAAGGTATAACACTAATTATAAGTCTTGAGTGATCCGGGAGAGACAATCTAAACTATGACATTATAAAATACCTTGATTCATTAAAATCAATTAATATAAACTAGATCATAAAAATCGCTCTCATTTTTTCTTCCTTTTTCTATCTGCTGCAATAAGAAAACTTGCTATGCCAAAAATCTCCCAGACATTGGACAACAACTGTAAATACATAAGTGCCGGTTTTACTTGTAAAAAACCTTTGTCTTTTAGAATTGGGAGAATGAAACGCTTCCGAATATGCAAAAAATGCTCACAAAATAAAATAAAATGTAGTGTGTCCTGCGTAGAAAAGTTGTCACATGAGCATACACCCAAAATCTCCACCCTTCTCCATTCCGGAGGCTCAGCAAGAAGAAAATGTAGCTGATTCAACCTGAATCTTATCAGGAGGAAGCGGTGGTTAGGATTAGATATACCACATTCAGATATGGTGCAATTGCACGGGACATTTTTAGTAATTGGTGGGCGCGTACAGTTGGTTTTACCAACTCACTTTCTTCTCTTTCCATGGAAGCCATATATAAATAAGATTGCTTCACCCACTGCAGGTCACCCTTTACTAGTTTGTCTGGCGAATTAAATAGCTCTGGCCGACCCAATTTCACTGCCAACCTTTTAACATGACTCAGCCAAGGGATACGGTTCACTTGATCTAGAGCCAAACAATCTCTTAAGACTTCACAATTTAATTCTAGTTCGGGGTTTAACCAAGTTGTAATCCATTTTAAGAGAGGTGCTAATACAATTAGATCCTCAACAAAGCCAATTCCGATCTCTTGGTGGATTATATATGTTGGTGTGGATTGTGGCACTGATAACAAGTTTCTTAAAAAAAAATTCTCAACAACTTGAATTCCACTTGCCTCTCTAAAACCCCATATATCCGCACCATAAGTTGCAATGGAGATGCATTTTGCTCCATATATTTTTAGCAAGGCTTGCATTGGTTTAGCCCCTAACCTACGTGTAAAACCTAAAACTGCAGATATGGATCTGGCCAAGACATTTCTCTATGCATGTAATTGCGGAATCCATGTGCCTCGATCATCAAATAAAAGGCCCAGATAGGGAAAAGTGGTAACCCTGGTCAGGCGCGCAACACCCATTGGATTCAAAGGGCTTCAGCCCCCCCCGTCGTGTGTGGCAGCCCGGGATGAGACACCTTCCCGGGCAAAAAAGCAGCCGCACGTGAGCACTTCACAGGTCTTTAAAAGACCATTTGCATATTAATGAGGCCTCGCTGTTGTTTCACCCCTTCTAAGAGCCCCTGCAGCTCCACTCTGCCTATTGCTTAAAGTTCAGCCCCCCCCGAAATTTTTGCTCAGCCCCCCCCCCGAAATTTGGCTCTAGTTGCGCCTCTGACCCTGGTAATCACGTTACCCTCGCAATGGAGAGTTTTAACCCTTTTAGGCTTAGAGCCAATTATCATTGTGTGCGATTTAAAAAAATTAACACTTAAATCCAAGGATTTCATAAAAGTAGTGAAAGAATTTAAAAGAAGTTGTAAACCAACCGCCGTTCTTGCTAAAAGTGCGGTGTCATCTGCGTATAGGAGTGCTGGGATCAATCGCTCCCCCACACGCGGAATGTCTTTGCTGGCTTCCCCTAAAACTTGCTCCAGGTTATTAATATAAAGGGTAAAGAGCAAGGGGGCCAGAATACACCCCAGCCTAACACCATTAGCGATACATATTCTCTGGGTGCAATTCCCCCTTTGGTCAAACCTTACAGTGGCAGTCAGGTCCCTGTGCAGATCGGCAGGGAAATTACCGATATTTCTGTCCACACCTAACTTGAGGAGCATAACCCATAATTTGGACCTATTCACTTGGTCGAAGGCCGAGGAAAGGTCCATAAACGCCAGGTAGAGTGTTCCCTTCTTGGCAATGGTGTACTTCCCAATTAATAGGTGCAGGTTAAGGCACTGATCAATAGTGCCTCTTCCTTTCCTGAATCCATATACCAGATCTGATAGAGTGTTAGATTCAGAGCTGTGAGTTTACCAAGTATCCCCCTTCCAAGTACCTTAAGGCAGAATCAATGAGTGATATTGGTCTGTAACAGCTTGGGTCACCTCTAATGCCCTTTTTGAAAATTGGGACAATCACTGACTCTGACCACGATCTAGGTAGTCCCATTTTACAAGCAGTATTAAAACGTGGGCCAATATCTTAGACCAAAACATTATATCAAACTTGAAAAGATCGACTAAGACACCGTCTGGTCCAGGGGCTTTGTTACCGGTCATTTGGGTTATAGCCTCCGCTACTTCTAACTCCGTAAACGTCAGAGTGTATGTCTCAACTTCAAAAGTGGTGCCTAAGGGTCCTTGATTGACCTGATCGCTGTACATAGATTTAAAATGATTATGCCAATCTTGCTCCTGTATGTTACAGTCAAGGGGGGAGACAATAGATTCTCGAAAAACAGGTTTGTTAACAATGTCCCAAAATTTGGCACTATTTTTAATAACATCAATAGACAATAGATGCCTCATGTTTAATCTCATTTTTACTTTTATTTATTGCCAATTTATATATTTTCCTTATAGCTGCTATGGCACACTTATCTTGTGGTTTAGACTTTAAGGCCACTAGCAACTTTCGATGAGCAACTGAACAATTGCGGTCAAACCATCTCTCCCCTTTGTTTTGATGTTCCCTAAAAGGATATTTAAGATCAGAAGCCACCTGGGTACAGATTTTGGTGTATGCCATAAGGACCTCCTTGTCCCTCGAGTTGTCATCTAGACAAAGGTTCATCTCTCTTCCAACAGTATGCAACAAATTCGCCTGAAAATCCCCCGGTACTACCGAACACCATTTGAGTCTATGGGCCTGGTCTATAGGTCGAATATTCGAGATACAAGCCGATCTGTCGGGTTTTGGGGTTTTCTTAAAACCACCCGCCAGTATCAAACTTATGGGATTGTGATCACTATACACAGACCACTTGGTGGTGTAGTCCATCACCTGTGGGGTCAGAGCTACACTGATAAAAATATAGTCAATGGTGGAATGCGCTCCCCTACCTTTAAAGGTGGGGACATCCTCTTTATCCTGCCTTAAATAATAAGGCCATGATCCGCCAGGGTGCTCTCCAAAAAACCACCCTGCAATGAATGTTCGAAATGTGTCTCTGAATAATTAGCGGGACCCAGCCTATCCGAGACATAACAATTCTGATAGCAACGATGTACATTAAAATCGCCTAAAATAATAACCAAATAAGAAGTAGTTTGTTTCTTGCTATATGAATCAAGGAAACAGTTCAGACTAACCAAATGTTCATTTATAGTGATTTTATCAAATGAGTTATAAAAATTAACAATGAGCAGGTTTGGGGCATTTAGAAAAGTGATCTGTACCACCAGACAATTCAATGAGCCTGAGTCCAATTTACAATCGTTACCTGCAACTTTTAGAGAAATCAAGGTCAAAAGACCACCCTTTGCCCTGCCTGTTACAGAGGGTTTAGCTGGTTCCGTATAGATGGTATAACCATCCATCCAGAAGTTTTTCTCAGTGTCCCAAGTTTCTTGTAACCCAATCATGTCAAACTCGCTTAGGAAATCTTTCCACCTGGTATCATCTGACTTATTTTTAAGTCCTGCTATATTCCAGCTTAAAATCTTTGTACACTGTCCTGAGTAACTCATTGCCCCCTGGGTAGGTTCACTCAGACAAGTCATATTATGGACTCCAGCCCCGTTATGCCCTTTGAGACAGGGGTCTAGTCAGTCATTATTATCCAGCTGGCTTAATGGGGCAAATCTATTTGATGTCACGAGCCTACTCTCTATGGTTCTATTGTCTGCAGTGGTATTCCCTTCTAAGTGGCCTCGAGTTTCATCCACAATATTTGCCCTGGGGAACTGAGTAGCATTATACATAGTTTGGGAAGTAGATCCACATAACCCTCTTCCTACCGTATATCTTAGTGGCCCCCTGCTGTCTCTACCCCTTGTGCCCATATCAGGAGGATAGAAAAAACCCAGGGGTAAAGCTGTGATCCCTCCCCTGGCCCTATTAAAGCTCCCGTGAAGGAGCCACCCTACTTCATCTATCCGATCAAAATTGATCACTATGCAGTCGCCATCTTCCGTTTTAGGGCCATTTCCCACCCAGCCTACCCGCCTTGCCATTATAATGTGTGTAGATGCTTTTAGACCCACCTCCGAAGCCCTACTACACCAGAACATAACTTTGCGAATGAGCTCCTCAGTTGTCTCAGTGCTATTACTTTTAAGAGGGGGTACCCCTACTAAGACCGCCACTAGCGGAGAAGCCTCCGGGGGCAGATTCAGCACTACTTGTTTGGCGGATGCTCCTGATGGTGATAAATTTGACCCTATAAGAGGTAGTATATCGGGCTTCCGCTTAGTGGAACTCACAGCTCCTTTAACGAGAACGCCCATTTGGCCACTACATGCGTCAATTCAAGTGAAAAAGGTCCCAAGGGTGTCGGTATAGTATCATTATTAGTGATCGTGATGCAAGATGTTAATAGACTCCTGGCATCCTCAGCTTTACCTGTTTTATTTCCCACAACATTTATTTTATGGGCCTGACTCCCTCCCACACTGAGGACGTCAAGTTTGGACTCTATTTTAGTTAGCCTGTCCATCACACGATCTAAACCAGATTTAACACACTTAAATAAGTCCTCCTTTAGTAATCCAATGAGCGTGTCAATGTGTGAGAAAACCGGGTCCAAATCCGCATTAGCCAAATTAGGGGAAATTATTGTCTCCGTAGGCCGTTGATCAGCACACCCCTTCCGTGTTAGTGACTTCTTTGTGGCGGGCCTGTTTTAAACATTTTTTCCTCCCTTTTTTAGCAGAGGCTACGGCCCATCTCTTAACGATTCCATGCTCCCCTTATTCTCTAATTGATCTTTGTGGCAAGATATGGAAGCAACATCATTATCTCTAGTGGTATTGTTTACAGTCACAGCTATTATTTGGCTCAGGTCGGGATCTGAACCTGTAGCACCCTCGGTGACAGTTTCAACTGTTCCATCAGTCCCCAGCCCCAACTGAGCCTCCACATCCTGGATCTCATTAGTTATGGCCCCCACAGCAGTTGTCAGATAAGAAATAATAGAGGCACAGTTACGTGATATCTTTGCCTTGGATTTGGTGGAAACGGCAGAACATAGGTCTTTTCGCTTACCCATACCGATGTCTTGGCGAAAGAGGTATGGCCCAGTCCGGTCTCAGCCGATCGCGGACAGGCGCAGACGTGCCTGCCCTTGGTCCGGGCTTCACCTGGCGCACGCCCGCACGCCTCCCGCAAAGCAGGACCCGTGAGCGGTTAAAATAGCCCCCCTGGGCGCTTGGCAACGGCGTCAGCGCCTCCGGGTGCAGGCAGCAGAGTCTCCTTGGGCTTGAAGTCCCCGAAGTAGTTGGCTCACCAGGCGATGAGGCTCCTCAAAATGGCCGCCAGCCACATGGTCACAACAACAAGCAAGAAGGCATAGGGAACAAACTACGAAGAACACATGCAGGCCTATAGGGAAAGCACACTGTCTGGCTACACAAAATGGCCACAAGCAACATGGTACTAACAACAAGCAGGAGGCCTGGAAAACAAAGAACACATGCAGACCTATAGTAATTGACTATACAAAATGACTCCTGGCTACATGGCATGGGGAACAGAGACAAATGGTGGCCTCTGGCAAACACACTCAAACACTAGCCCAAAAAAGGAGGCATGGTAACACAGAGAACACAGCAATAATTCAACAATGCCAAAAACAAAAAGTGACAGCGCTAAAAATGTTAATAACAACACACATCCTCTAAAAGGCATTTTCACACCTATAGACTGTTTGCAGGAGAAAGAAAACATGAAACACTTTTTGTATTTTAATCAAATGCCATCCATGGCCTAAATAATGTTTCAATTCAACAGACACCGGACAAACAGATGTTTCATGTTCTCATGACTACCACTGGGCCTACTGGCTGGAAGGTCCATTGGTAGACTAGACCACATATTGAATTAAATCAATATGGCAAACTTATTTTTTTTTAAAACACGGAGAAGATGTAATGAACTGTGAAGCATTTTTCCTCTATAAAAGAAGAAAAATTGCATGCAAAACAATAATCAGTAAGGAGGCATGGCCACAAACGAAGAACAATTGCAAGGCTATGGCAAAAGCACACTGACTGTCTATGCAAAATGGCCACCAGCCACGTGGTCACAACAAGAAGCAGGAGGCCTGGAAAACAAGGCACACATGCAGGCCTATGGAGAAGGCACACTTGCTGGCTACTCAAAATGGCCATCAGCCAGATGGTAACAACAACAAGCAAGAAGGCATGGGAAACAAACTAAGAAGAATGCTTGTAGGCCTATGGGGAAAGCACACTGGCTGGCTAAACAACATGGCTGCCAGCCACATGGTCACAACAACCAGCAAGAAGTTATGGCTACAACAAAGAAGACATGCAGGCCTATGGCCAAACCACAGAGACTGGCTACACAAAATAGCCGCCAGCCACATGGTCAAACAACAAGCAGGAGGCCTGTAAAACAAAGAACACATGCGGAAATATGGACATTGACTAGACAAAATGACCCCTAGCCACATGGCACGAGGAACAAAGACAAATGGTGGCCTATGGGAAACACACATACACACACACACTGGCCAGACAAAGGAAGCATGGTATCACAGAGAACACACCATTAATTCAGCATTGTCCCAAAAAAAAAAAATAACAGGGTAAAAGTGTTTACAACTAAAAATCCTCCAAAGGCATTACCCCACCGATACACTGTTTGCAGGAAAACAAAAACGTGAAGTACCACGAAAAAACACATTATTATTTTAATATAAATGCCATCCATGGCCTAAATGATGTTTCAATTCAACAGACACCTCAGAAACAGTTGTTTTGATTGCACTCATGACTAGCACTGGACCTACTGGTTGGAAGGCCCATTGGCAGACTAGGCTACATAGTGATTTTAATCAATATTGCAAATGTATTTAAAAACATAGAAAAAATGTAGTGAACTGTGCAAAGCATTTTCTTTATAAAAGAAGAAAAAGTATATGCAAAAAAATAACTAAGCTTCTACTAAAACTGCAGGCCACCCACCACAATAAATTTAAAAAATCAATTAAAAGTACAAATGTCCCCAAGCAAACAAACAACACCCTTATTCACCAGTTTTTCAACATACTTGTGAAATTTCAAATACAAAGGGGGTGATTACCATGGTGGTGAACCCGCAGGCTGCCGGTGACGGATTCCCCGCCATCGTAAGGCCTTTTTTCGCTTGCCAGATCAAGATGGCTGGCGGTGTGCCCGGCTGGCGAAAGGCAATCCGCCACAGGTCTGACAAAGGCAATCATTATGATTGCCTGTCAGACCCACCCCACATCCACACTGCCTGCCAGATTTGGATTCTGCATCCCCACCAGC
Organism: Triturus cristatus; assembly: GCF_964204655.1. Lineage (NCBI taxonomy): Eukaryota > Metazoa > Chordata > Amphibia > Caudata > Salamandridae > Triturus > Triturus cristatus. Next base: position 70,272,140 of record NC_140584.1, on the reverse strand, counting down.
CTGTGGTGCCTGCCACGTAGAGCAGGGAAATGCACAACATGCATTTTTTCCATTGCGGCGGGGCTGCAGCCGGCAGCACCAGCCGCAATGTGAAACATGCACAATGCGACCACCAAAGTGGCGATCGCATTGTAATGTCATGTGTGGGACTGCATCCGTATAGGTGGCTGGTCCCTATCCCGGGGACGATGGCGAACGGTAAGTCCGTCCACCATTGTAATCACCCCAAAGTACTTAAATGGCATATGCAGCAAAAAGGGGAGTGGTCCTTCCAGCTCCAAATCCCAATGAAAAGTGACCAGGAGAGGAACAAAGCACTGGGAGAAGACTGCTGGACAGGAACAGGAAGTTGGAGACTCTGGGACACTTCCTTCCTGTTGGAAAAAAAGGATTCCTCGCACAAAAAAAAATGCCAACTATCCATTGAGGAGGCTTTTGATTTCATATTGTCATTTCGGGAAGATTTTGATGCTTCTCAAGGACAGAATCTTCCTCAGATTGCAGCTGCGGTAGATCCTGTGCATTTGGGAAAGCATTCATCACAAATCCTCCACCAGAAGTCTCTGGTACCCCCTAAAGATGTGTTGGCAACTGCAAAATCTCATGGGAACTTGCGACCAGCTACTAAACCTCGTGGCACTCCCTTATGGCCCTGAAATCTCATGGTTGAGTGCCCAGCAAGTCGCTCCCACGCGTGCAAAAGTACATTCTAAGCGCACTAACAAAAAAAACCACCAATCCATTGTGGAGTGCGTAATTTATCTGTAACTCTGTGTTCTATGCAGAACACACAGTTGCGAAAATCCCCGCAACTCCACAAGCGGAGCGGAGTTTTACGCCCAGGCCTAATCCTTTTGACCACCAAATCTGTGCTAAGGATACTGAGGGTGTCTATTCTAGCGATATCAAGGTTAGCTTGATCACTGATTTGTGTAAAAAAGATTTACATAAAATATGTTCCAATGATTATTCTAGTTTGGCTTACATACTTAAATATGCTTGATATATATACGTATATGTTGCAGACTTGTCTAGAAAATAGTAGTGCAGAGATTTAGGCAGGTGATCAGAAGGAAACTTTATATCATCTCTAGTCCATACAATGCAGCAGATGGGCTGATTGATGCCCTATCTCTTTCTGCAGGGTAATTAGGAGGAGTGTGTCAGAGACAGGGACCAGCGACCAGGAGAGAGAGGTGATAACTCTAGTTGACGCTGAGAAGTATTTACATATTCTACATACCGGTAGTCTGTCAGCCAAACAAACTTTATTTGGCTTTTACAAAAAAACATACAAGTTCAATTATACAATATATGTGCAACATTAAAAATCTATTAAACCATACGTATGTCACACCACACCTCAATATCAATACATTAAGATGAATACTGAGTTAGTAAAAACAATTTGTAAAATTCTGAAAAATACATACAGACAAAAAAATGAATAAAAATAATCTCTCAGCAACACATTCGACCATAACTAATCATTATCTTCTAAACACAGCTAGATCTAAGCCTAACTGCAGACCTTAAAAGACAGAGAACATAAATGTTACCAGAAAGCATTTGTAAAAAAGTTAAAGCAGGTCGGACCTGACTAAAATTTGTCTTTTTTTAAATGATAATACATGACTTCCTGCACACCTCATAAAAACTACAAAACATTAATAAAATGAAGCATCTCCTGTGGAGACTTTCCGTCGCAGCCACGGGGCAAAAGGTTCTGACCTTTGTTCCCCCGCAAGGGTAAGCAAGGAGGAGATATAAAAAAGTCCAAGCGAAACCTGGCCAATATAAAACTATCATAGCTACTTTTGATCTATAAGAGATATGGCTCAGTTGACCGCACAGTTTTCAATATGATGTGCCTATGGGCGCTGGACGTCCTCATCGCCACTTCTTCTCTATCCCACATCCACAGTTTTTTTATTTTTATTACTCCTTCACCCAACAGAGATCCTTATTACAAACTTTTTCTGGATTGGTAAATGAGTCTGACCTTCCCAAACTCATACAACACTCCCTGATGTACTGAAACCAGGGAATATAATAAAAGTGGTAAAGGGTTAAAATCTCTTTGCTCAGTCTGATCCCCTTCCTGAGCCAAGTTTTGATCCATAAAGGAAGGGGACATTAAACCAGAATGTCCGAAAGATGGGCAGTACTGAATTCTTCCTGTACTACAAAAGTAGAAGTACCCTGAGGCACACATAGAAGCCATCTCAAAAAGTTGTTTTCCACAATTTGCAACTCTTCGTGAGTAGTGTAGTCCCGGATCTCACTACCATAGGTTACCTTGGATTTACACTTGACCTTGTATATCTGCATAAGGGCCCTAATGGGTCTGTTAACAAATCGAGAAGCAAAATTAAAAACAGCAGCATTGGCTCTCACAAAGTCACCTTCTTTCTACTTATTAGAGACCACCAGTTCAAAGCAGAGTCGAACAATCCCCCAGGGATGAAAAAACACTAGTCTTAGGGACTTGGTGGGCCCAACCTCATATGTATAGGATTTGTTTTTACAGGTTCCCACCACCATCACATAAGACTTGTTATTGTTAACTGTCAGATCCAGTTCCTCCATAAAGCGGACAAAAGAATTGCCCACTTTGGGGCAATCCACTTTTAGCTCCAAGAGAACCTGCTCGATGTTACTAACATATAAGTTAACAAAAAAAGGAGCCAAGATACAGCCAGCCCTGCCAGACCCCTCTCTGTATTGAGAAATGCTAGGTAACCGTAAGATCTTTTTGGCAGTAAACAGCCGCCTTAGTATATCTATGGAGATCTGGTAGTAAAAGAACAATATCTCTGTCTACTCCGGTGGACAGCATGATGTGCCAAAACTTAGTTCTATTAACGCAATCAAACACAAAAGACAGATCCATAAAGGCAATTGTATACTAAGGATCATCTTTTAATGGTTCAAGCATTGATCAACCATTGACAGTTCCGGGCTAAAGCGATACTGAACTTCTGATAAAATATTGTTTTAGTCTGTCCCTCCAGTAAACCTATCTAAAAGAATGCGTCCAACCACCTTTACCACCAAATCAAGCAGTGAGATTGGCCTGTAACAATAGGTGCTATCTCTGTCTCCCTTTTTAAAAACAGGGACGATGGTGGATATCACCCAAGTACCCGGGGGACCAGTTACAACTGCTGCATTCATGCTAGAGGTGCGGGCTGGTACTCAGATATGCATATTGGAGCTATAAAGATTGGGTGGAATCCCATCTGGACTTGGGGCCTTGTTTATAGACAGCCCCGCTATGCCCTTTCTTACTTCCTCCGCTAAGAACACAACATCAGGTTTACCTTCACCCAGGCCCAGACTTACGCTCAAAACAGAAGAGGACTGAAACATTTCCTCGAAATGACTTACCCATTCATCCTCCCTAATATGAGCATTCAATAAATTTGTAGTATTCACTGCCAAATAAGGACTATTTACAAAGCTCCAGAACTTTGAGCTGTTCTTCTGGGTGCTATCCTCAATAGGATCTGACCAAGCCTTGTCCTGTACGACAGCCTTATGTCTTGACAATTCGGCCTTGAACCGGCTGCGACAATCCTTAACTAAGCGGGTATCCCTTGGTTTAAAACCTAGCGCTTCCTTCAATTTTCTAGATGCACGAGAACAGTCAGAGTCAAACCATCTTGGAACACAATCATGATGCTTTGCCACTGGAGCCTTTAGTAAGGTTGCTATAGTGCTCGAGATAACAGCAAAAGCCTCTGTTATGTCTGGTGGATCAGCTTGCTGGTCTAAACAAATGGAAAACTCCTTACTGCATTGAATAAACAGACTCATTAGAAGAGTCTGTGATTATCTGTGCGCACTTAAATCTCCAACCCCATCCACAGCTTTCACAGACCCTGTAACTCCAGCCTCCATGGTTTGTGCTAACATTGGCCAGCAGGTCGTAATACACAACGGATTGTGATCACTAAAACTACTCGACAAAATTGTAAAATCCGAGAAATAATCAAAGAAAAAGTGGAGCAATGAAGATGAAATCAATGACTCCGTCTCACTCCCTACAAAAGTGGGATTGATGTCCTTCTTGTAAGGGAGCAACTTGCTCATGGCCGAGATTAAGTCAGACTCATTCACCGGTAGACTGCAGAGGAACGGACAGTGATTAAGAAAATGAGAGAATATATTGTAATGTTCTGCAAACCATATATACATATAGCTGTGGGTGCGTCATGTGATCAAGGCCCTCCGAGGCTGAAACGTTATGACCGAAAGCTGCTAACGAAAACAATAAACAAACTATTTGCACAGAAACGGTGTCTGTGCTCCTGTCTTAGCAGCGATAAACTGCATGGGAAGATTGGAGAAACACAATAATATATATATGACTGGTGGCACGTGTCTCTTCGCTTGATGGGTGCAATACTAATAAGGAAGCCGAATGGACCACAGCTTCTTTTTCCCTCCCCTTTGATTATTTGCAATACAAAACCCTCAGATGGGTCTCGGTGTGCACCTACTAGACACGTACTACCAGTCCCATGAGACACTGCGTTCCCTCCATATGAGTGGCCCATCTGTGGGCAGTTAAATATAAATAGTGGGAGTGTCTACATGCTTTCACTCACGACGAGCCGAGGCTCAGAAACGCATCAGGCTGAAGATCCATGTGAGCTGTAAACATCAGCGTACAGAGATGTCCTTTACCAGCTATAAGCAACTACGCTGCTGCTTGAGTGCTTCCTCGACTGTGGGCATCTTGGAGCTTTGAGATATATATATTACCTACTGGAGGTCGCCAGTAGGTAGTTATAGTTAGGACCTATTTTCTATAGGAAATCCGCAACATTCTATTCCCAATAACTTTGGCGCCGATTGACGAATCTTCGCTAAATTTTCAAAACTTTTGGCCAGCTCCGGTCCGCTCCTATCCTGAAAGTCTCAGAATGATTCGTGTAGCAGGGGCTGAGAAAAAAGGGGGGTCCCAAAACGTGTTTTCCCCATGCAATTTCCCATAGGACCTTTAGCCGCAGCTGCAGCCCGAACTGCTGAACGGAATTACACCAAATTTGGTAAAGAGGTAGTCCTCAGTTCAGACTCATGCCTTTTGCTTAAATGGTGTCAATCTGTTCAGTAGTTCCTGAGAAAATCAAAATCACATATATATCTGGGCGGAGCCTAACCACACATCTCATCGTGAGATCTGATTGTCTGTCAGCACTTCATCCAAGAAGTGTTGGCAGCCATCTTGGGACCAATATACATGATAGCACCTCATTAAAAAGCATTGCAGTTAATAGAAGGTTTTAAGACTTTAGTTACATTATAAATCATTTGTTGATGGTATCATACTCATTTTAGGAAATCTGGTGTGTTCTAAGGTGATTTTACCATGTGAAAAAGCCTTCTGCTGGGATATCATGAATCATGTCTGAGAGAAAAATATTTTCTCATGCTTTTCCCACAGAGGTTTGGAAGGTGATCTATAAGCTAACCTGAGAGCATATTTTCTGTAAATTCACATTATCTTTCTCAGTCATGTGAGAATGAAGTCTGACATTCTCAGTAAAACATGTACATCCAACAAGGGCAGAGACTGTCAGTTGATCCCTTTGTGTTCTACTGCAGCTTCCCAGAGTGTTCTAAAGAACAACTACACCGCTAACAGTCCTACTTATGACAAACGTATGGCACACCTGAAGCCATCTTGATTGGAATAAAGTAGTAACTCTCAAAACATTTATTTTAAAAAGGAGCAAAATCAGGGGGTTTATTTTGCCTTAGAAAGTATTAGTGCTGCAGAAAGAAAAATTAGGGCACATTTTGAGTGACTTCTCAAATCCTCTCCTATTTCATTAAAACATTTTGACATGCAGACTGAAACATGCCCTTTGAATACCAGCAGCAGACTTCCCTGGTGAGCAGTAGCTTTACTACAGTCATCTAATGAGCAACTAGAGTGCTAACATTCTGAATTTATGGCAAATGTGTGACACATCTGAATGCCTTCTTGATGGAATCAAAGTAAAAAACTGAAAGTATTCCTACTGAGGAGACTGTAGTAAATGAGGAAATTAGGAAACTTCATAACAAATAAGTCTCCCAAGATGGCCACCAAAGACAAAAGAGCCCAAATGTAGTACACATATCACCCAGATGTAGCCCAAGTATAGCCCAATGACAGAATGTCCCAGAGTGTTCTAAAGAACAACTAGCGCTAACAGTCTTACTTATTACAAAAGTATGGCACACCTGAAGCCATCTTGATTGGAATAAAGTGGTAACACTTAAAACATTTAATTGGCAAAGGAACAAAATGAGGGGGTTCATTTTTCCATAGAAATTATGATTAGTGCTACAGAAAGAAAAATTAGGGCACATTTTGACTTCTCAAATCCTCTTCTATTTCATTAAAATATTCTGACATGCAGACTGAAACATGCACTTTGAATACCAGCAGCAGACTTCCCTGGTGAGCAGTAGCTTTACTACTGAGATCTAATGAGCAACTAGAGTGCTAACATTCAGAATTTATGGCAAATGTGTGAAACATCTGAATGCCTTCTTGATGGAACCAAAGTAAACAAGCATTGAAAATGCAATTGGTCTCGCCCTCGCTTAAGTTAAAGCAATTCTGTTTGTAAATAGGTGGCTTTTTAGCTTTGCTTGTAGTAGAGTTTTTCAAACTTTCATGTACATACCATGCATATGTATGCATATATGTATATGTATGCATGCATTTATATTTGTATTTATATAGATATGCAGATTATATATATGTTTATGTATGTATGTATATATTTATATACACATACATATATATAATTGCATATGCATATATGTGCATATATGTGCATATGTGTGCGTGTAGAGAGAGGTAGAGAGAGTTAGAGAGGTAGAGGTGTAGAGATAGAGGTGTAGAGGTAGAGGTGTAGAGGTAGAGGTGTAGAGGTAGAGAGGTAGAGGTAGAGAGGTAGAGAGTAGTAGAGAGAGAGGTAGAGTGAGGTAGAGAGGTAGAGAGTGGAGAGTGAGGAACAGAGAGTAGAGAGTGAGTAGTAGAGAGTAGTAGAGAGAGTAGCAGAGAGTGAGTAGTAGAGAGTAGTAGAGAGTGAGCAGTAGAGAGCAGTAGAGAGTGAGCAGTAGAGAGCAGTAGAGAGTGAGTAGTAGAAAGTGAGTAGTAGATAGTGAGTAGTAGAGAGTGAGTAGTAGAGAGTAGTAGAGAGTGAGTAGTAGAGAGTGAGTAGCAGAGAGAGAGTAGTAGAGAGTAGTAGAGAGTGAGTTGTAGAGTGAATAGTGGAGAGTAGTAGAGAGAGAATAGTAGAGAGTGAGTAGTAGAGAGGGAGTAGTGTAGAGTGAGTAGTAGAGTGAGTATTAGAGAGTAGTAGAGTGAGTAGTAGAGAGTAGTAGAGAGCGAGTAGTAGAGTGTGTGTAGTAGATAGTGAGTAGTAGAGAGTAGTAGAGAGTGAGTAGTAGAGAGAGTAGTAGAGAGTGAGAAGTAGAAAGAGTAGCAGAGAGTAGTAGAGTAGTAGAGAGTGAGTAATAGAGGGAGTAGTAGAGAGTAGTTGAGAGCGAGTAGTAGAGAGTAGTAGAGAGTGAGTAGTAGAGAGTAGTAGAGAGAGAGTAGTAGAGAGTGAGTAGTAGAGAGTAGTAGAGAGTGAGTAGTAGACAGAGAAGTACAGAGTAGTAGAATAGTAGAGAGTGAGTAGTAGAGAGTGAGTAGTAGAGAGTAGTAGAGAGTGAGTAGTAGAGAGTAGTAGAGATTGAGTAGTAGAGAGTGAATAGTAGAGAGTGAGTAGTAGAGAGTGAGTAGTAGTGAGTAGTAGAGAGCAGTAGAGAGTGAGTAGTAAAGAGTGAGTAGTAGAGAGTAGTAGATAGTGAGCAGTAGAGTAGTAGAAAGTGAGTGGTAGAGAGTAGTAGAGTGAATAGTAGAGAGTATTAGAGAGTGAGTAGTAGAGGGTAATAGTAGAGAGTAGTAGAGAGTGAGTAGTTGGGAGAGAGTAGTAGAGAGTGAGTAGTAGAGAGTGAGTAGAAGAGAGTAGTAGAGAGTAGTAGAGAGTGAGTAGTAGAGAGTAGTAGAGAGTGAGTAGTAGAGAGAGAGTTGTAGAGTAGTAGAGAGTAGTCAGTCAGTGTCAGTCAGTCAGTCAGTCAGTGTCAGTCAGTGTCAGTCAGTCAGTCAATCAGTGTCCGTCAGTGTCAGTCAGTCAGTGTCAGTCAATCAGGGTCAGTCAGTGTCAGTTAGTCAGTCAGTCAGTGTCAGTCAGTCAGTGTCAGTCAATTAGTGTCAGTCAGTGTCAGTGTAAGTCAATTAGTGTCAGTCAGTGTCAATCTGTCAGTGTCAGTCAGTCAGTGTCAGTCAGTCAGTGTCTGGCTCTAAAGCAGCTCTGCTGAACTTGTTCTCTCCCTCTAAAGCAACTCTGCTGACCTGGTTTCTCTGGCTCTACAGCAGGTCTGCTAACCTGGTTCTCTGGCTCTAGAGCAGCTCTGCTGACCTAGTTCTTAGGCTACAAAGCAGCTCTGCTGACCTGGTTCTCTGGCTCTAAAGCAGCTCTGCTGACCTGGTTCTATTGCTCTAAAGCAGCTCTGCTGACCCGGTTCTATTGCTCTAAAGCAGTTCTGCTGACATGGTTCTCTGGCTCTAGAGCAGCTCTGCTGACCTGGTTCTCTCCTCTAAAGCAGCTCCACTGACCTGGTTTCTCTGGCTCTACAGCGGCTCTGCTGACCTGGTTCTCTGGCTCTAGAGCAGCTCTGCCGACCTGGTTCTTAGGATCTAGAGCAGCTCTCCTGACCATGGTTTTCTGGCTCTAAAGCAGCTCTGCTGACCTGGTTCTAGGGCTCTAAAGCAGCTCTGCTGACTTGGTTCTCTGTCTCTAGTGCAGCTCTGCTGACCTGGTTCTTTGGCTCTAAAGCAGCTCTGCTGACCTGGTTCTCTAGCTCTAAAGCAGCTCTGCTGGCCTAGTTCTCTGGCTCTAAAGCAGCTCTGATGACCTGGTTCTCTCCCTCTAAAGCAGCTCTGCTGACCTGGTTTCTCAGGCTCTACAGCAGCTCTGCTGCTGGCCTGGTTCTCTGGCTCTAGAGCAGCTCTGCTGACCTAGTTCTTAGGCTCTAGAGCAGCTCTGCCTACCTGGTTCTCTGGCTCTACAACAGCTCTGCTGACCTGGTTCTCTGGCTCTAAAGCAGTTCTGCTGACCTGGTTCTCTGGCTCTAGAGCAGCTCTGCTGACCTGGTTCTCTGGCTCTACAACAGCTCTACTGACCTGGTTCTCTCCCTCTCAAGCTTGTCTGCTGACCTGGTTCTATCGCTCTAAAGCAGCTCTACTGACCTGGTTTCTCTGGCTCTACAGTAGCTCTGCTGACCTGGTTCTCTGGCTCTAGAGCAGCTCTGCTGACCTGGTTTCTCTGGCTCTACAGCAGCTCTGCTGACCTGGTTTTCGGCCTCTAGAGCAGCTCTTCTGACCTGGGTCTCTGGCTCTAAAGCAGCTTTGCTTACCTGGTTCTCTGGCTCTCGAGCAGCTCTGCTGACCTGGTTCTCTGGCTCTAAAGCAGCTCTGCTGACCTGGCTCTCTCCCTCCAAATCAGCTCTGCCGACCTGGTTCTCTGGCTCTAGGACAGCTCTGCTGACCTGGTTCTCTGCCTCTAGAGCAGCTCTGCTGACCTGGTTCTCTGGCTCTAAAGCAGCTCTGCTGACCTGGTTCTATGGCTCTAAAGCAGCTCTGCTTCCTGGTCTCTGGCTCTAGAGCAGCTCTGCTGACCTGGTTCTCTGGCTCTAAAGCAGCTCTGCTGACCTGGTTCTCTCCCTCTAAAGAGCTCTGCTGACCTGGTTCTCTGGCTCTAAAGCAGTTCTGCTGACCTGGTTCTCTGCCTCTAGAGCAGCTGTGCTGACCTGGTTCTATGCCTCTAAAGCAGCTCTGCTGACCTGGTTCTCTGGCTTTAGGGCAGCTCTGTTGACCTGGTTCTCTGGCTCTAAAGCAGTTCTGCTGACCTGGTTCTCTCCCTCTAAAGCAACTCTCCTGACCTGGTTTCTCTGGCTCTACAGCGGCTCTGCTGACCTGGTCCTCTGGCTCTAGAGCAGCTCTGCTGACCTGGTTCTTAGGCTCTAGAGCAGCTCTGCTGACCTGGTTCTCTGGCTCTAAAGCAGCTCTGCTGACCTGGTTCTATGGCTCTAAAGCATCTCTGCTGACCTGGTTCTCTGGCTCTAAAGCAGCTCTGCTGACCTGGTTCTCTAGCTCTAAAGCAGCTCTGCTGGCCTAGTTCTCTGGCTCTAAAGCAGCTCTGCTGACCTGGTTCTCTCCCTCTAAAGCAGCTCTGCTGACCTGGTTTCTCAGGCTCTACAGCAGCTCTGCTGACCTGGTTCTCTGGCTCTAGAGCAGCTCTGCTGACCTAGTTCTTAGGCTCTAGAGCAGCTCTGCTGACCTGGTTCTCTGGCTCTACAACAGCTCTGCTGACCTGGTTCTCTGACTCTAAAGCAGTTCTGCTGACCTGGTTCTCTGGCTCTAGAGCAGCTCTGCTGACCTGGTTCTCTGGCTCTACAACAGCTCTACTGACCTGGTTCTCTCCCTCTAAAGCTGCTCTGCTGACCTGGTTCTATCGCTCTAAAGCAGCTCTACTGACCTGGTTTCTCTGGCTCTACAGTAGCTCTGCTGACCTGGTTCTCTGGCTCTAGAGCAGCTCTGCTGACCTGGTTTCTCTGGCTCTACAGCAGCTCTGCTGACCTGGTTTTCGGCCTCTAGAGCAGCTCTGCTGACCTGGTTCCCTGGCTCTAAAGCAGCTCTGCTGACCTGGCTCTCTCCCTCTAAATCAGCTCTGCCGACCTGGTTCTCTGGCTCTAGGACAGCTCTGCTGACCTGGTTCTCTGCCTCTAGAGCAGCTCTGCTGACCTGGTTCTCTGGCTCTAAAGCAGCTCTGCTGACCTGGTTCTATGGCTCTAAAGCAGCTATGCTTCCTGGTCTCTGGCTCTAGAGCAGCTCTGCTGACCTGGTTCTCTGGCTCTAAAGCAGTTCTGCTGACCTGGTTCTCTGCCTCTAGAGCAGCTGTGCTGACCTGGTTCTATGCCTCTAAAGCAGCTCTGCTGACCTGGTTCTCTGGCTCTAGGGCAGCTCTGTTGACCGGGTTCTCTGGCTCTAAAGCAGTTCTGCTGACCTGGTTCTCTCCCTCTAAAGCAACTCTCCTGACCTGGTTTCTCTGGATCTACAGCGGCTCTGCTGACCTGGTCCTCTGGCTCTAGAGCAGCTCTGCTGACCTGGTTCTTAGGCTCTAGAGCAGCTCTGCTGACCTGGTTCTCTGGCTTTAAAGCAGCTCTGCTGACCTGGTTCTTTGGCTCTAAAGCAGCTCTGCTGACATGGTTCTCTGGCTCTAGAGCAGCTCTGCTGACCTGGTTCTCTGGCTCTAAATCAGCTCTGCTGACCTGGTTCTCTGGCTCCAAAGCAGCTCTGATGGCCTAGTTCTCTGGCTCTAAAGCAGCTCTGCTGACCTGGTTTCTCCGGCTCTACAGAAGCTCTGCTGACCTGGTTTCCCTGGCTCTACAGAAGCTCTGCTGGCCTGGTTCTCTGGCTCTACAACAGCTCTGCTGACCCGGTTCTATGGCTCTAAAGCAGTTCTGCTGACCTGGTTCTCTGGCTCTAGAGCAGCTCTGCTGACCTGGTCCCTTGGCTCTAAAGGAGACCTGCTGACCGTTTTGTCTCCCTCTAAAGCAGCTCTGCTGACCTGGTTCTCTTGCTCTAAAGCAGCTCTACTGACCTGGTTTCTGTGGCTCTACAGCAGCTCTGCTGACCTGGTTCTCTGGCTCTAGAGCGGCTCTTCTGACCTGATTCTCTGGCTCTAAAGCAGCTCTGCTGACCAGGTTGTCTCCCTCTAAATCAGCTCTGCTGACCTGGTTCTCTGGCTCTAGAGCAGCTCTGCTGACCTGGTTCTCTGCCTCTAGAGCAGCTCTGCTGACCTGGTTCTCTGGCTCTAGAGCAGCTCTGCTGACCTGGTTCTCTGTCTCTAGAGCAGCTCTGCTGACCTGGTTCTCTGGCTCTAAAGCAGCTCTGCTGACCTGGTTCTATGGCTCTAAAGCAGCTCTGCTTCCTGGTTCTTTGGCTCTAGAGCAGCTCTGCTGACCTGGTTCTCTGGCTCTAAAGCAGCTCTGCTGACCTGGTTCTCTCCCTCTAAAGAGCTCTGCTGACCTTGTTCTATGGCTCTAAAGCAGCTCTGCTGACCTGGTTGGCTGGGTCTAGAGCAGCTCTGCTGACCTGGTTCTCTAGCTCTAAAGCAGGTCTGCTGACCTCGTTCTCTCCCTCTAAAGCAGCTCTGCTGACCTGGTTTCTCTGGCTCTTCAGCAGCTCTGCTGACCTGGTTCTCGGCCTCTAGAGCAGCTCTGCTGACCTGGGTCTCTGGCTCTAGAGCAACTTTGCTGACCTGGGTCTCTGGTTCTAGAGCAGCTCTGCTGACCTGCTTCTTAGGCTCTAGAGCAGCTCTGCTGATCTGGTTCTCTGGCTCTACAACGGCTCAGCTGACCTGGTTTCTCTGGCTCTACAGTTCCTCTGCTGACCTGGTTCTCTGCACTCACGATGCACGCACCCGACTTCGCGAAAATACATTTAAAAATATATAAGTTTATTATAAGTACAAATATGTTATTTTTATGACTATCTTAGAAAATCTCTTTCCCTAATATGTATATTAAAGACACATGCATATCATTTTGGAACATACATTTTTTTTGCGGGAGTTGGGCACCCAGGGTGCCCCAGCACGTATATGACATCACACGGGACCCGCCACCGCGCAAACATCTCGTACCGTAATGCACATGTGTCGCGAATGCGCGGGAGCAGGAGTCGCGGACTGGTCGCATACCAATCGCGCACATCACGTAATATTAAATGTATATGATGTAACTGAAAAACAAGCAGCCGTCGCACACCGTACGCGGATCCTTCACGACTTTTCTAAAATAGCGGCTAGAATCTGCGCACCCACCGTGATGTGTGCACTTTGAGTGCGCGACTCTGAATTTTTTTTGCGAAAAAACATTTTTTTTAAAGAAAATAATATAAATATATTAAAATAAAAAATGAAAACAAAAAAATTTATCAATATTTCAGTTAGAATTGTTTTTTAAACTTTTTTTTGCAATTTTCAGAAAAATATATAATGTTATTTAATGAATAAAATATTTATAAACGAACAGTTAAAAAACTGTAGAAAATCAGTACAAAAAATAGGTATAACTACTATCACAGTTAGAAATTAGCATTTAAAAAACCTTTGACATTCACTGAAAAAAACCATAGGTTTCAGAGACGTTATAGATAGAAATTAGTATTTAAAAAAGCTTTGAAATCCACTGAAAAAACCATAGGTTTCAGAGACGTTTTAGTTAGAAATTAGCATTTAAAAAACCTTAGAAATTCACAGAAAAAAACATAGATTTCAGGGGTGTTATAGTTAGCTGGCCATTTCACTCATACAAAACCATAGAAATTCCTCTGTTATAGTAAGTTCTGCTAACTATAACTCGCGCGCCCGCAATGCACTGCTGATGATGTCACATATTGCATCATTCATGACATGGTCAGTGACATCACTGATGACGGTGTCTACAGATGTCAGAATGTTCCCATCCAGGAATAATGATGGGGCCTGGGGATGGTAGAGCTTACTGGTACTAAGAGATCCAAATGGTGATTTTTAGATAGGAGAGAATGTACTGGCACCAGGAGAGTCAATGATTGTCTCACTGTTGGAAAACCACACTCCCACTCTGAAAGGGTGGTGGTGGTCTTCCGGACACACTGTGGTAGCTTGGCTCGAGTGGTCAGGAATCAGGCTCCGTGCTAAGCATACGACATACCCAAACAATAACCATGCGTGCATCCGTTCCAAAAACGACTCTACACCGTAAAAATTATGAAAATATCTTTCTTTATCTTCTTTTTCTCTTAGTTGCTGATTGGATAAAATAAATAACAATCACAATATACAAACTTTTTAGATAGTGCAGGTCAAATAAATACTGGCTTAATGATTCAATAAATAGGGGTGATCATAAATAATGAAGGCATAAATATAAGTGCAATACATACAGGCAATTAAATATTCTGAGGCAATAAATACTGTAAACCAATAAATATTGTGCATCAATAAATACTGTGGACCAATAAATACAGTGAAGCAATAAATAGGTTAAATACAATAAATACAGTGCCCCTAATAAATACTTAAAAGCTGACAGTGACACTCATAGAATCAGATCACTTTTGAATTCCTAAGGGCTGATTTGGCCCAGGTACAGCTTGTGGGGATGTGGAAGGCTTGGGGGTGTCTACTCCCTGGCTTGGACAAGGCTGAGGCCTAAACTGAGGTAGATCAAGGGGGGAATACCAGAGACCTGGCTCTCTCCCTCCACACAACTTCTCTAGATTAGTCCCAGCTCACCCCTGGCACAGTCAGGTTGGTTCCAGCACCTCCCTAGCCCCTTAGAGCAGTCTCTCAGGTCTCCACAGGGCCTTAGGCGCCCTCTACTCCACTTACTGCCCTTTTTCTGATGCTCTGACGCCGCTGGAGTCGTGTCGACGCCGTGAGGCGGTTCCAGTTCGATGTCGGCGGCCTCGGCACAATGTCAGTTCTTTGACGACGCCGGTAGGCGGCTCCGGTCTCGATGTCAGCGGCCTCGGTTCGATCTCGACCTCCGATTCGATGGCGTCGGACAGTCTTTACTCGATGTCGACTTCGGGCGGCTCCGGTCCGATGGCGACCTCGATTTCGATGACGTCGGCCGGCCTTGACTCGATGTCGACTTCCGGCGACTCCGGAGTGCGATCCTCACTCCCGACCTCCGGTGCTCCTCTCCTTAGGTTTCCGGCGACTCCGGAGTGCGACCTCCACTCCCGACCTCCGGCACGATTCTCTCCGGTTCCGGCGACTCCGGAGTGCGATCCTCACTCCCAACCTCCGGTACCCCTCACCTCGGTCTCCGACGACTCCGGTGGGCGGACTTCACTCCTCCGATGACGCCGCTCACTCGACCTCGGGTGACTTCCTCCTCGACCTCTGGTATTCCTCACGACCTCTGACGGCGCCCTCTCTCGACCTCTGGCGGCTCCGGGTACGACGTCTGCTTTTCCAGTCAGCGCCGCTTCTCCACCTCGGGCTCCAGGTCTCAGGCTACTCGACGTCGGACTCCAGGGAAACCAGTTTCCAGGTCAGGATCTTGCTGTTCTCTGTTTCTAAGGCCTGCTCCTGCTGTCCAGGTCCTTAGGATGGTTTTTCTGACTTCTTCCCACACAGGGCTCCAGGCTGGGCTCAGTCAGTAGGGACTAGTATCAAGGGTGGGTTTATGGACCCCACTCCAGGCACAAGTTTCCACCCCTGCTGCCTCACTCCTTCCTCCTTCAAGTTTCTGCTGCTCACTCTTCACCAGTCAGGTGCCAACTGCCAGCTCCAACTGCCAACTCTCTGTCTTAGCTTCCCAACATTCTAAACCGCCTCCAACTGTCACAGGGTTCTGGAATGTTCTGGAAGGTGCTGGTAGGTTCCAGTGGATGCTGGTGATGTCACAGGTGGCCACCATTTTGTGCTTCAGGCCCTCAGACAGAAGTTTCAGGGGTAGCTAAAATGGCTCCCTGAATCTGCAGCAACACGAAAAAGCCTGGTGGTTCCCAAAAAGGAAAAATTCAAACAGGGTTTGAGGCAAAAGTGGGACAAAATAAATAATGATGAGGAGGGACCACCCAAAGGGCTGACAGGTCTAACACGCGTCCCCCCCAGCTGAAAGTGGGGAGAGCTACCCAACCCCTTGGGAGTTCTCATCACTAAGGCGGAAATACCTTGAGAGACCGTCTGCATTGGCGTGGTCCACTCCAGGCCGATGTTCTACCTGAAAGTCCATTCCCTGTAGGGCAATAGACCACCTCAACAACTTGGGATTCTCCCCCTTCATTTGCATCAGCCAACGAAGGGGTCTGTGGTCGGTCTGAACCAGGAAGTGCGAGCCAAACAGGTATGGCCGCAACTTCTTCAGAGCCCATACCACTGCAAAGGCTTCACGCTCTATTGCACTCCACTTCTGTTCCCTGGGAAGTAGTCTCCGGGATAGGAAGACCACGGGTTGATCCAGACCCTCTTCGTTGAGTTGCGATAACACTGCCCCAATGCCATGTTCTGATGCATCTGTCTGGACAATGAACTCCTTGGAAAAGTCTGGGGCCCTTAAGACCGGGGCCTCGCACATGGCTTTCTTCAATCTCTCAAAGGCTTGCTGACAAGCCTCCGTCCAGACTACCCGTCGAGGTTGTTTCTTGGACGTGAGCTCCGTGAGGGGGGCTACGATGGTACCGTACCCCTTCACGAAGCGGCGGTAATATCCCGTGAGACCCAAAAATGCTCGGACCTCAGTCTGTGTCTTGGGGGGTTCCCAGGCCATGATGGCCTCGATCTTCGCCTGGAGGGGTTGCACCGCTCCCCTACCCACCAAGTGTCCAAGGTACACTACCGACCCCTGCCCGATCTGGCACTTGCTGGCCTTGATCGTCAATCCAGCTTGTCTCAGGGCCTGGAGAACAGCTTGCAGGTGACGCAAGTGATCCTCCCAGCTGTTACTGAAGACGGCTATGTCATCCAGATAAGCAGCAGAGAAACTCTCCATTCCGGTGAGGATCTGGTTTACCAGGCGCTGAAACGTGGCAGGTGCGTTCTTGAGCCCAAAGGGCATCACACAGAACTGGTAGTGGCCATTGGGCGTGGAGAAGGCTGACCTTTCCCTTGCTCCATCAGTCAAAGAGATCTGCCAGTACCCTGAAGTAAGGTCAAAGGTACTTAGATATTGGGCAGCTCCCAGCCGGTCAATCAATTCATCCGCCCTAGGGATCGGATGAGCATCAGTTTTGGTCACTGAATTCAGTCCCCGATAGTCCACACAGAACCTCAGTTCTGGTTGGGCACCCGGTGGTGCAGCTTTTGGTACTAACACCACCGGACTGGACCAGGGGCTGCTAGAAGGTTCGATCACTCCTAGCTCCAGCATCTTAGTGACTTCACTATGAATGCTGGCCTTCACCTTGTCTGACATCCGGTAGATCTTGGACTTCACAGGTGGGCTGTCTCCTGTGTCCACGTCATGGACGCACAGGTGAGTCCTACCCGGGACAAGGGAGAACAACGAGGAGTACTGCCCCAGGACCTGGCGACAGTCCTCCTGCTGTTCAGGAGTTAGAGATGGGGAGAGAATCACTCCCTCCACCGACCCATCCTTTTCTTGAGACGCAAACAAATCGGGGAGAGGCTCGCTTTCCACGTCCTCTCCTCCGTCAGTCACCATCATCAAGATGACTTCGGGCCTCTCGTGGTGGGGTTTGAGGCGGTTGGCATGCAGCACCCGCAGGGGCTGACGAGGGGTCTTCAGGTCCACCAAGTAGGTAGCCTTACCCTTCTTCTCCAACACCTCAAAGGGTCCTGACCAGCGATCCTGGAGGGCACTAAGCTCTCCCGGTTCGATCACCCACACCTTCTGGCCAGGCTCCAACTCCACCGGGTGAGCGTTGTGGTCATACCACGCCTTCATCACTGCTTGGCTGGCTTCCAAGTTGTCAGAAGCTTGCTTCCACAACTTAGCCATTTGGCTCCGGAAGGCCAGCATGTAGCTCACCACATCCTGGGGAAGCTTTCTGGGAGTTCTTTCCCATCCGTCTCTCACCAGGTTGAGAGGTCCACGTACAGGGTGCCCATACAGAAGCTCGAAGGGGCTGAAGCCCACTCCCTTCTGTGGCACTTCCCTGTAGGAAAAAAGTAAGCAGGGTAGGAGGACGTCCCATTTCCTCCGCAGGCTTTCAGGCAGACTTCTGATCATGCCCTTCAAGGTTTTGTTAAACCTCTCCACCAGACCATTTGTCTGGGGGTGGTAAGGAGTGGTGAACCGGTATGTCACTCCACACTCCTTCCACATGGCCCGCATGTACGCTGACATGAAGTTGGTCCCCCTGTCGGACACAACTTCCTTGGGAAAACCCACTCGGGTAAAGATTCCCATCAGGGCCCTAGCCACAACAGGTGCTGTTATGGTCCTCAGAGGTATTGCCTCTGGGTACCGTGTGGCATGATCCACCAGAACCAGGATAAACCTGTGACCAGCTGTAGTCGGTGGATCTAACGGACCCACAATGTCGATGCCCACCCTTTCAAAGGGGGTGCTAACGACAGGAAGTGGTTCCAGGGGAGCTTTCAGCTTCACCCCTGTTTTCCCACTGGCTTGGCAAGACACACATGTCCGGCAGTAGGTATCGGACGTCACTTTCATCTGAGGCCAATAAAAGTGTGGGACAAGACGGGCGAAGGTCTTGTCTTGCCCCAGGTGTCCTGCCAATGGTATCTCGTGAGCCAACTCCAGAAGGAAGGCTCGATAACGTTGAGGAACTACCAAGGCTCGTGACGATCCATGTAGGGGTGCCTTGGGTTCACTGTAGAGGAGGCCATCCTCCCAGTAAACACTGTAGTTCCCTTCAACGTTCCCTGCTGCCTGGGCTTCGGCCTGACGCCTTAGCCCCTCAAGGGTAGGGCACTCCCTCTGGCCATGGCAGAATTCCTCCCTGGACGGGCCTCCCTCCACGTGCCACTCGGCCGGGATGGGTAGGTCCTCCAGGTTGGTAACGTCCCCCACCGCAGACTCCTGGTCCACCACCTCCGGTGGCCTATCCGTCCTACGGGGTGGGGACGCCGAGGCAGGCTCCTCCTGTCCTCGGTTCTTCCCTTGACTGGCAGCTGGCTGGGCCTTTGTTCCAGGCTCCAGCCGAAATGAACTCCCTCTTCGGGTAGTCGCGGACCTTGTGCTAACACAGGCCCAATCAGGTGTACCCAGCATCTCGGTGTGAGTCCGGTATTCCACCTCCTTCCAAGCGTTGTGCTCCATGTCATTCCCCAGCAGACAATCGACTGGCACGGCAGGGCTTACGGCAACTCGAAGTGAACCTGCAACCCCCCCCCATTCAAAGGGAACCTCGGCCACTGGATAGTGGCCTGTTCTGCCGTCAGCCATCGCGGCTGGGTGGAGTACATCGGGAATTACCTGCTCTGGAGACACCAGTTGGCTACGCACCATAGTCATACTGGCTCCTGTGTCTCTCAGAGCCTCCCCTCTTTGGCCGTTGATGGTGACCCACTGCCCATACTTTGCGGTATTTGCGGGCACCTGGATCTTAGGAACCATCTCCCGTTCTCCCAGGGACACTAAAGTGACACCCGCCCACTCCCTTCCCTTAGTTAAGGGCATCTCCTCCCCGAGCACTACACTAGCTACTCCGGGGGTCTTTCCTCCAGTGGGAGGGGGTGGTCGTTTCAAGCACTTCGGATCTCCTTTATAGTGTCCAACGCCACCGCACTCATAGCAATGGACAACCCTTGGCTGCTGACTCTGGCCAGGATTAGGGTTTCTGGGTGGGTTAGCCCTAGGGGTGAATCCTGTTCCCTTCCCTTGGAAGTTATTTTGGGGGCCTTTGGAGAACTCCTTTTTCTTTTCCCCTCCCTCTTTCTTCTGGGGGGCGCCCTGTCCGGCCTTTTGAGTATCCCCTCCAGTCCCCCTTGTGGACACCCGGGTACTAGCCCAAATGTCCGCCTCCTCAGCAAGCTTCCGGGGACTGGTCAGCTTGCTATCCACCAGGTGTTGCCGCAGTTCAGGGAAACATTTCTCGAGCAGGTGTTCCTTCAGTACTAGGTCAAACAACCCCTCGTAGTTCCTCACTTCACTGCCCTGAATCCAACCTTCCAGTGCCTTCTTTGCATAGTCCAGGAAGTCCACCCAATTCTGTGTGCCCAGTTTGTGACTACCCCTGAACTTCTGTCTGTACTTTTCGGGTGTTAGTCCAAACTTCCTTATGAGCGCCAGTTTCATGGTGGGGTAGTGGGTCTGCTCATCCTCTTCGAGGGCCAACAAAGCATCCCTACCAGCTGGAGGCATGTACCTGTACAATCCCCCTCCCCAGTACTTCTCTGGAACCCCATGGGCCCTCAACGAGACCTCATAGGCCGCTAGCCACTTGGAGATATCGTCGCCCACTCCATAGCTAGCTACTATGTCCTTTGGCAGGTATGGTTTAGGTTCCCTGGTGATCTCTTGGGTTTGGCTGCCACCATTAGGAACAGGTTGTGCCCCGATTCTCAGGATCTGAAGATCTATTTCTTTCAGTCGTAATTCATGGGCCATCCTCTGCTCCTCCTTCTCCTTCTCCAGCCTTGCTAAGTCCCATGTGAGCTGTCTTTTCTCCCTCCGGTCTGTTAACTCCACTTCAGACAAGCCACCGCTAGAGGCACTGCTGCCCTTCCTAGAAATGGTTCTGGGCCCCGCTGACAGGTTCCCCACCTCAGGTTGGTACATCTCAGCCCCCTCGGTGTCAGGCTCTCTATCCCTGTCCTCCTCCTCAGCCTTGCTTTCTCGGCGTGCCTCCCCCCAAGCCCTTAAGCTGGTTTGGAGTGCACCCTTCTTTGCTCCTGGGGGACAGTACACCCCCTCCCGCTGGCAAAACTCCCTGAGTTGGGCCACAGTGTACGTTTCTAGATTTTCTAGTACAAATTCCATCTCGCCCACTCAGGTTAGAGGACAGGTCTTGTGCAGTAACTATGCAGGGGGGTACCTTTAATAATACCTCCTCCCACCACCAGAATAAATTTGGAAAAAAACAAAAACCCACAATTAGGAAGGCCGCTTTGAGAAAACTCCTGGTGTAGGCCTATGGACTACCCACAGTTATTGTTGAGTATACGTAGGCACAGCTCTATCCCACCACTGAACACCAATTTATGTTGGAAAACCACACTCCCACTCTGAAAGGGTGGTGGTGGTCTTCCGGACACACTGTGGTAGCTTGGCTCGAGTGGTCAGGAATCAGGCTCCGTGCTAAGCATACGACATACCCAAACAATAACCATGCGTGCATCCGTTCCAAAAACGACTCTACACCGTAAAAATTATGAAAATATCTTTCTTTATCTTCTTTTTCTCTTAGTTGCTGATTGGATAAAATAAATAACAATCACAATATACAAACTTTTTAGATAGTGCAGGTCAAATAAATACTGGCTTAATGATTCAATAAATAGGGGTGATCATAAATAATGAAGGCATAAATATAAGTGCAATACATACAGGCAATTAAATATTCTGAGGCAATAAATACTGTAAACCAATAAATATTGTGCATCAATAAATACTGTGGACCAATAAATACAGTGAAGCAATAAATAGGTTAAATACAATAAATACAGTGCCCCTAATAAATACTTAAAAGCTGACAGTGACACTCATAGAATCAGATCACTTTTGAATTCCTAAGGGCTGATTTGGCCCAGGCACAGCTTGTGGGGATGTGGAAGGCTTGGGGGTGTCTACTCCCTGGCTTGGACAAGGCTGAGGCCTAAACTGAGGTAGATCAAGGGGGGAATACCAGAGACCTGGCTCTCTCCCTCCACACAACTTCTCTAGATTAGTCCCAGCTCACCCCTGGAACAGTCAGGTTGGTTCCAGCACCTCCCTAGCCCCTTAGAGCAGTCTCTCAGGTCTCCACAGGGCCTTAGGCGCCCTCTACTCCACTTACTGCCCTTTTTCTGATGCTCCGACGCCGCTGGAGTCGTGTCGACGCCGTGAGGCGGTTCCAGTTCGATGTCGGCGGCCTCGGCACAATGTCAGTTCTTTGACGACGCCGGTAGGCGGCTCCGGTCTCGATGTCAGCGGCCTCGGTTCGATCTCGACCTCCGATTCGATGGCGTCGGGCAGTCTTTACTCGATGTCGACTTCGGG
Source organism: Triturus cristatus (assembly GCF_964204655.1). Lineage (NCBI taxonomy): Eukaryota > Metazoa > Chordata > Amphibia > Caudata > Salamandridae > Triturus > Triturus cristatus. Next base: position 70,250,396 of record NC_140584.1, on the reverse strand, counting down.
CGGCTCCGGTCCGATGGCGACCTCGATTTCGATGACGTCGGCCGGCCTTGACTCGATGTCGACTTCCGGCGGCTCCGGAGTGCGATCCTCACTCCCGACCTCCGGTGCTCCTCTCCTTAGGTTTCCGGCGACTCCGGAGTGCGACCTCCACTCCCGACCTCCGGCACGATTCTCTCCGGTTCCGGCGACTCCGGAGTGCGATCCTCACTCCCGACCTCCGGTACCCCTCACCTCGGTCTCCGACGACTCCGGAGGGCGGACTTCACTCCTCCGATGACGCCGCTCACTCGACCTCGGGTGACTTCCTCCTCGACCTCTGGTATTCCTCACGACCTCTGACGGCGCCCTCTCTCGACCTCTGGCGGCTCCGGGTACGACGTCTGCTTTTCCAGTCAGCGCCGCTTCTCCACCTCGGGCTCCAGGTCTCAGGCTACTCGACGTCGGACTCCAGAGAAACCAGTTTCCAGGTCAGGATCTTGCTGTTCTCTGTTTCTAAGGCCTGCTCCTGCTGTCCAGGTCCTTAGGATGGTTTTTCTGACTTCTTCCCACACAGGGCTCCAGGCTGGGCTCAGTCAGTAGGGACTAGTATCAAGGGTGGGTTTATGGACCCCACTCCAGGCACAAGTTTCCACCCCTGCTGCCTCACTCCTTCCTCCTTCAAGTTTCTGCTGCTCACTCTTCACCAGTCAGGTGCCAACTGCCAGCTCCAACTGCCAACTCTCTGTCTTAGCTTCCCAACATTCTAAACCGCCTCCAACTGTCACAGGGTTCTGGAATGTTCTGGAAGGTGCTGGTAGGTTCCAGTGGATGCTGGTGATGTCACAGGTGGCCACCATTTTGTGCTTCAGGCCCTCAGACAGAAGTTTCAGGGGTAGCTAAAATGGCTCCCTGAATCTGCAGCAACACGAAAAAGCCTGGTGGTTCCCAAAAAGGAAAAATTCAAACAGGGTTTGAGGCAAAAGTGGGACAAAATAAATAATGATGAGGAGGGACCACCCAAAGGGCTGACAGGTCTAACACTCACAGAAATGAAAGAATGTGCTGGTACGAAGAGATCTGAAGAGTGGTGTTTGGGAAAGATAGGATGTGCTGGTACCAGGAGGGTCAGAGGCAAAACTAGACCAAAAATAATTCAATAGCCAATACGAGGGAGCACACGAGCCTTTCACTCAGCATTACGACCTCACTCGCATAAGATAAGTACCTTTTTGCACTGCCACTTAATCGAAAATTCCAACATGGCCAAACATTGGAACCTTGCAGCTTGCACTTGTGTACGACTCAGATTGATGTCAGCCCGCTTTGAAACAGACAAGATCAGGCACACCATGCACTTAAAACTGACTACATCGCTTAGAATGATCAAAGAAGGCAGTCTCCCTGCGGTCTATCAGTCCATCAGAGCAGAAATTAGGCACGGGTTTTTAAACTGTGAAATTATAGTACTGAATTAAAACCATTATACTTTCATATTTTGCCGCTTATTTTGCACAATTAGTTCTACTCTTTTAGCATTTTTAAAGTTGAGTAGTACTCGGGCATGGGATATTTAAGGTGTGAAATTACAGTACTAAACCAGTAACTATTATAATCTTATATTTTTGGCTGTTTAATCAAACAATAAATTGCACACTTAAATATTTATACACTGTATAATTGGTTTCTTATTTTCTCCTTGCATTTTTAAAGTTTTAAATGAATGTTTTGTTCAATAATGTTAGTGCAAAGGTTTTGATAAACTTATCACTTTAATAAAAAGAAATGATGTATGGGCAAGAAAACAAGCTGGTAACAATAGTAAAGGAGTGTTAGAGTGTTCCACAGAGATCAGAGAATGTGCTGGTACCAGGAGAGTCAAGGAGTGTCCACACAGATGAGAGAATGTGCTAGTACCAAAACAGCCGAAGGATGGTGTTTAAATAAGAGAGAATTTGCTGGTACCAGGAGAGTCAAAGAGTGTCGCACAGAGTTGAAGAATGTGCTGGTACTTGGAGCGCCTAGGATTCAGCAATGCCCCTCCCCCTGCTGTGCTGGTACCAGCACATTCCCCACTCCTCCAGGGTACTAAGTGAGTCCTAATTGTGACATGCTTTTCAGGTACAGTTCAGGCAAGGGACGAGCTTCTGTTTTTAGCATTTTACACATCAGTTGAAACTGTGACATGTTTGCACAAATGGAGCCTGCATTGTGCCGGGGGGTAAGGTGGAGAAGAACGTGTGCCTTTTGCATAAATAAATAAATCAGTGACATTGTATTGGCAAGAGAGAGTACAAAGTTTCCGTCTGAGCACCCACCTAAATGCCTCGCTACTATTTTCTAGACACGCCTGCAACGTAAAATGTAATCAAATCCATAAGGATTTGTTTAACATTTCAGCAGGACAGCTATAAAACCATCACGATATGTGTATCTGACCTAAAGTTAAGCCTTTAATAGCACCAATCTCCCAAAATATGAAGTTACTTACAATTCATCGCATCGAATAAAGTTTAAACATAACAACGAACTAAATTAACGTCAGAACATGTATCAACAGAGTTTTGTTGCTAATATATAATTTACCTGCCATAAGATGCACGAAGTCTCGTCTGCACTGAGTGGAACCAAAGGAACCGATAATAGGCTTAAAGTACTTCATTTTTAAATTTTTTCACTACCTACACTAGCAGCAGGGAGTTGCTTATACCGCTGGGAGTCCCAACCCCATTTATATTGCCCCTTTTCAAATGATCGGGGTTGCTCAGGAGCTCACCCCTAACTCTGGCCCAGGGAAGTGATGTGTGGCTTACGTGGGAGCTAGGAACGTGACTCCACTCACTTTAAATATGCCTTTGTTGATGTTTGAGGAAGACACAGTGGTCCATTTTTGAGACTGGGGGTCAGCTCTTTGCTGTTCTAGCAAAAAGATGTAGATCTCAGCGCTCCAGTCATCCTGCCATTCGGATATGTCAATGTTATGTTGCTACATTAGGACTGGCTAAAAAAGCCACCCATCCATGGGAACCAGGTGGGCCCGGAGCACGAGCGGGGGTTCCCACTTCTCACTCCCCACCATTCTCTCCATGGCATCAAAAGAGTTTGCGAAAAAAGGATCTTGAGAGCTGCTCTGTTGGCCTTTAAGCCTGTGACAGCTATGGAGAGAATGGGGCTAGCCGTAAGTAGGGTTACAGCTGTGTAGCTGAAGATGTCAGGTCTAGTAAGCTTGTTTATTGTGCAGAGGAGCAACAGAAGGGGTCTTGTGACATTCTGGGTGATATTGAACAATATAAAACACGTGGCCACTTTGAAAATTGAAAAAATAATATTGTGTAGAGTTCTTTTCAGGATCATCAATTTGAAAGGACTATGCCTGATTTTTTTGACGTGTCAGGACCATGGACTGTGTTATCTTTTTTTAATGCATGGAACATCCTCCTATCACTTTTAAACCTTGTATAGGCCTGATGGACAAAGTGAGGAACTATGTGATTCCAGTGACCATCAATGGTCCTATGAGAGCCTCCGAAAATTTCCAGGCATTTCATATACCTTGCTTGTGCACTTTCATATTTAGCTTTGAGTTATGAACTACTACACTGAAACAAGACTTTACTCCTTACCACGCCGCTTCCACCTGGCATACGGGGTCGCCGCTATGGTATTGCGCTTGCTTTGGCCCTGATCATAAGGAGCTCTTGTTTACAGCAGCCCTCCTGACTCATGGGGTCACTGCAATGGTGCCGCACAGACTTCGGTCCATAATGCACGGCAATCTGTTTACACGTTTATCTTCACAGCAGCCCTTTTCTGGCATACAGGGGTCAACGACTCAATCCCGCACACAGACAGTGACCCTATTGGTGCTGCAGACCTCTTCTCATGCCTCGCACCGGAAGTCTATTCGGCAGGGCTCCCCACATGCCCTCGTTCCATCCAATGCTCTCCTCTTCCTCACAGTGCACACTGATTTTGGCAAGCAGGCAGGCGCTTGTCCTCCAGGCTCCAGAGGAGGTGGTCTTGATTTCCCTGGATGATGCCCCCTCACCCAGCAGAGAGACTAGCAGACTTTGACCCCCTGTACTGGTTACAGGCAAACGTCTTGCAGATCTTCCCCCTCCCCATACAGCCCATCTGGCTGCTAGGCAGATAGCAAATGTTGGGGTCTCAACCTCCCTCTGGTATTATCCATTTCCAGACACCCAATATGATTTAGGGCTTGAGTCTTTGATGTTTTGTGTTGGGGTTCTGCTTCTTTGGAAGCACATACTTCTCTCTGTCTTCAAATTGGAAAGCCATCTGTCACTATAGGAGAGACTCCAAAGTTTATACTCCCAGCACACAGGCCATGGGAGTGACTAGAGTTCATATCTAGATGTCACCCACAGTGATATGTGCTTCAAAAGGTTAATATTGGAATCCAAGCTCCACTCTTCTCTTATCAGCTCCCTCTCCTTTCTGAGATGTGTCCAGGCCCCTTCCTTGTGATCTCCTACTGAAATCAAAGAGCACCATTTGAAGTGTCCAGGAGGAGTCTCGCTCGCCCTCCTTAGGTATGTCCTACCCAGCTCACAGGAATGCAGTAATACACAAATCCCACAAAGACCTTGAGCATAGCCCCATGGTTCAAGTAACTCTAAAAAAGTCATCCAAATAGGTGCTAAAAGAGAGTTCCTATAAAATAAGGATTTTCACAAATTGTAGGTGTAATGTGACTGTTGCACTTTTGATTAATGTGGTTTATTGTACTTGTTCATTTTATGTATTCATCTGGTATGATTAAGAAATGTTCGGTTTATATTCTGGCATGCATTTAAATGTCACAAAATATATAAAAAAGAGTTTTGAGTAATGGCAAAGAAACAGCCATGACTAAGATAAAGTACGTCTATTGGTCCGTAATCTGTGAAAATAAATAGCAGGACTCTAAATAAGGTGGCCCGAAATAATTTTTTTGAAAAATGTAATACACAAATCGGCATAGGGGAACTCTTCCACCTCCTCATGACTTTCACCAGGCAGGTCTTCCAAATGGAACCCAGGGTCCCTCATGTAATGTACCATTACAGGCACACATGCAATCAGTGTATGTAGATAGCACACACACACACACTGACAAGAACTGATAACTCCATTTATTATGCGACCCTCTGCACACATACACTCCGCACACACATTCACCATGCTCGCTCTGCTCAACACTCCACTAATCATGTACTGTACTCCTCAAAGGTACACATGCACTCAATACATGCACACGTCATGGACGTACTCCATTGCACAACATCTTTCATGTGCTACACTCCTCGCAGTTGCCCATCCACCCAGTACAACCAATCATCATGCATGCACTGCACAGCACTGCTCTACCCTGAATTGTACCCTTACTCGGCACACATACAACCAGTGCAGAGTCATCACTCCTGCACAGGACATAACTTCACATTTAACTAATGTAGCCCAAGAGTGAGTTAAGGACATAGTAACAGAACTTTAAAAAGTGAGTGAACCTGTAGGCCTCACTACAGTGACGCACGTTGAAAATGACCAGTTCACTCCTACTGATCGCTACACAGTATGCTGCCACCACTGCTCTCATGTTGCTTAAATTCTGGTGAATGTAGTAGCTTTTCACCACTATGAGGGTAGCACTTTGGTTGGCCCCCTGGCCCAACAAGAACCCAATCCATGAGACAGGCCTATGTCATGGCACACACGCATGATGCATGTTTGTTTATGACAAAAAGCACTCAGCATTGGGGATACAGACAACAGTACATTAGGGCACTGAGGGCAGGGTTGCATGACCATTATCATGAGGAGGACTTTGCCGCTTCAAAAGTTGACTTGATGGACACAGCAGCAGAAGTGATTGAGTTAGTTTACCACCAATTCCCCGGTGCCTAGCCTACAATGGACACTGATAATTGAGCAGCAAATATACCCATTCTTTGAGCACTTACCTCTTACAGCAGCAAAGCAAAGAGGCCAGGAAATATTAATTGATATGCTGTGGAGTTCGAGATGCATAAATGTATATTGAAACCAATATGGGGTGTTTGGACAAAATATCGAATAAAAAATATCATAATGCCAAAATACTGCGACAGGAATATCAGGATGTCAAAAATATTGTGGACAATAATATTAAACCTAAGAATGTTTTTTAAGTTTTATTCTTAATAACATTGTAAACACATTGTTAGATAAAATATCATGGTATAGAATGAATTTTTTATCTGTTTTTAACATGTATTTTATTGTAATTTGTTTTATTTTAGTTGTTTGCTAATTTTGTTATTAGTGTGTATATTAAAATAGTGTATTTATGTAAATAGGGAAATGTTTGTTTTAGGTTTTATTAATGTGAATAATTAATTTTTATTTTTTTGAGTTATAGTAGCATGATGTTGGGTTTTTAGCAGATAAGGGTGGGGAGATGTTTTAAAGGTGTTTATTTTAATTTGATTTTATGTGTATTTTTAATTACTGTTCATTTAATTAGCATTTTGAAAATGGATGTTTTTATTTTCAAAATAAGCTAATTATTTTTTTAAAAAAATGGTATTACTAATTTTAATGTATTGATAAACAACTCAAAAATATGTGTATTCAATGTAAATCTTATAAGTTTTTATTAATTAGAAAAATGCAAAATGAAAATACTTACATTTTGAATTGTATAATGTAAATATTTATGTAAAATATATTTATTATTTATTTTAACACAAAATTGCTAATTAGTTTTGTAAAATTAAATGCTTTATATTTGTTTTACTTTTGTTTTGAAATATGTTTTATTTTTAATACTTGGGTGCCGATTCCGATCTTGTAAAACCCGGGTACGATTCGTCGTACGGAGCGTATTCTCCATACGATTCGTACCTGGGAAATCCACCGTATAATCCAGCAAGTACGATTCGTACAGAACTACCATTTCCGTACGAATCGTACAAAACACCGTACGGCTAAAAAATACCTACAAGTCTGAACCTGGACAGCGCGTACGCGATGTCTGTACGGAGTCAGGCAGCGTTTTACGGACCAGCAAGTACGATTCGTCCCTACGTCATTCCGCACAGCAATTTTTTTATGGCAGCCAAAAAAAGCCGGAAAACTGAGTCTGACGCGAAAACGGAGCCCCGGTACGTGACGGACAGCCATGGATCCCATCCTACGTGTCATCCCGGCCCTCTTAGCCTATGACCTGGTGCACCAAACCCGACGCACACGCCGCAGAAGGTGAGAACAACACCCAGTGGCCAAGGGGGGGTGAGGGGCAGGAAACATACCCTCTACCCAAATTAAAACCTACAATATTGAGGACATACATTACCTCAAGAGTCTGGTCCCTACGGGGGGCGTGTCCACCAATCCCTGCGTCATGCAACAACGGAAGTGGACGTGTACGCGTACCCCTACGGTAACACTACAATAGTGATACGCACCATACTCACACATACATAGCGTGGGTACGGTCCGTAGCACTATATCAGTGGTGCCATGGGGGTACGCGTGGTACGGACTGTACACACGTCCTCAGAGCGTGTGTACGGTCCGTAACACCAGTGTAGTGGTGCCCTAGGGGTACGCGTGGTACGGACCGCACACATGCCCTCAGAGCGTGTGTACGGTCCATATCACCATTGTAGTGGTGACCTAGGGGTCCACGTGGTACAGACCGCACACACACCCTCACAGCGTGTGTACGGTCTGTAACACCATTGGAGTGGTGCCGCAGGGGTACGCATGGTACGGACCGTACACACGCCCTCAGAGCGTGTGTACGGTCCGTATCACCATTGTAGTGGTGCTGTAGGGGTACGCGTGGTACGGACCGCACACATGCCCTCAGAGCGTGTGTACGGTCCGTAACACCATTGTAGTGGTGCCGTAGGGGTACGCATGGTACGAACCATACACACGCCCTCAGAGCATTTGTACGGTCCGTAACACCATTGTAGTGGTGCCGTAGGGGTACGCATGGAACGGACCGTACACATGCTCACAGGGCTTGTGTACGGGCCGTACCACGCGTACTCCTATGGCACCACTACTATAGTGATACGGACCGCACCCACACATACATAGCGTGGGTACGGGCCGTATCACCATTGTATTTGTGCCATAAGGGTACGCGTGGTACAGACCGTACACACCCCATGAATGCGGGGGTACGGTCCGTATCACACGTACCCCTACGGCACCAGTACATTTGGGATACAAGGCGTACACACGCCACGATTGTTGGCCTACGGCCTGGTGCAGCATATTACCTCTATATTGGTGTGTGTGTAGGCCCAGCACAGCAGTGTACTGCACCAAGGGGGTGGGTGGGTGGGTGGCCGCATAGGATTCCCAGCAGTGGACAGACATGTGAGGGGTGGGTGCATAGGACTCCCAGCAGTGGACAGAGACATGGGGGTGGGTGCATATCACTACCAGCAGTGGACAGACATGTGAGGGGTGGGTGCAGAGGACTCCCAGCAGTGGCCTGTAATATGAGGGGTGGGTGCATATCACTCCCAGCAGTGGACAGACATGTGAGGGGTGGGTGCAGAGGACTCCCAGCAGTGGACAGAGACATGGGGGTGGGTGCATATCACTCCCAGCAGTGGACAGACATGTGAGGGGTGGGTGCAGAGGACTCCCAGCATTGGCCTACAATATGAGGGGTGTGTGCATATCACTCCCAGCAGTGGACAGACATGTGAGGGGTGGGCACAGAGGACTCCCAGCAGTGGACAGAGACATGGGGGTGGGTGCAGAGGACTCCCAGCAGTGGCCTGCAATATGAGGGGTGGGTGCATATCACTCCCAGCAGTGGACATACATGTGAGGGGTGGGTGCATATCACTCCCAGCAGTGGACAGACATGTGAGGGGTGGGTGCAGAGGACTCCCAGCATTGGCCTGCAATATGAGGGGTGTGTGCATATCACTCCCAGCAGTATACAGACATGTGAGGGGTGGGTGCAGAGGACTCCCAGCAGTGGACAGAGACATGGGGGTGGGTGCATATCACTCCCAGCAGTGGACAGACATGTGAGGGGTGGGTGCAGAGGACTCCCAGCAGTGGACAGAGACATGGGGGTGGGTGCAGAGGACTCCCACCAGTGGCCTGCAATATGAGGGGTGGGTGCATATCACTCCCAGCAGTGGACATACATGTGAGGGGTGGGTGCATATCACTCCCAGCAGTGGACAGACATGTTAGGGGTGGGTGCAGAGGACTCCCAGCAGTGGCCTGCAATATGAGGGGTGGGTGCATATCACTCCCAGCAGTGGACAGACATGTGAGGGGTGGGTGCAGAGGACTCCCAGCAGTGGACAGAGACATGGGGGTGGGTGCATAGGACTCCCAGCAGTGGCCTGCAATATGAGGGGTGGGTGCATATCACTTCCAGCAGTGGACATACATGTGAGGGGTGGGTGCATATCACTCCCAGCAGTGGACAGACATGTGAGGGGTGGGTGCAAAGGACTCCCAGCAGTGGACAGAGACATGGGGGTGGGTGCATATCACTCCCAGCAGTGAACATACATGTGAGGGGTGGGTGCATATCACTCCCAGCAGTGGACAGACATGTGAGGGGTGGGTGCAGAGGACTCCCAGCAGTGGCCTGCATTATGAGGGGTGTGTGCATATCACTCCCAGCAGTGGACAGACATGTGAGGGGTGGGTGCAGAGGACTCCCAGCATTGGCCTGCAATATGAGGGGTGTGTGCATATCACTCCCAGCAGTAGACAGACATGTGAGGGGTGGGTGCAGAGGACTCCCAGCAGTGGACAGAGACATGGGGGTGGGTGCATATCACTCCCAGCAGTGGACAGACATGTGAGGGGTGGGTGCAGAGGACTCCCAGCAGTGGACAGAGACATGGGGGTGGGTGCAGAGGACTCCCACCAGTGGCCTGCAATATGAGGGGTGGGTGCATATCACTCCCAGCAGTGGACATACATGTGAGGGGTGGGTGCATATCACTCCCAGCAGTGGACAGACATGTTAGGGGTGGGTGCAGAGGACTCCCAGCAGTGGCCTGCAATATGAGGGGTGGGTGCATATCACTCCCAGCAGTGGACAGACATGTGAGGGGTGGGTGCAGAGGACTCCCAGCAGTGGACAGAGACATGGGGGTGGGTGCATAGGACTCCCAGCAGTGGCCTGCAATATGAGGGGTGGGTGCATATCACTTCCAGCAGTGGACATACATGTGAGGGGTGGGTGCATATCACTCCCAGCAGTGGACAGACATGTGAGGGGTGGGTGCAAAGGACTCCCAGCAGTGGACAGAGACATGGGGGTGGGTGCATATCACTCCCAGCAGTGAACATACATGTGAGGGGTGGGTGCATATCACTCCCAGCAGTGGACAGACATGTGAGGGGTGGGTGCAGAGGACTCCCAGCAGTGGACAGAGACATGGGGGTGGGTGCAGAGGACTCCCACCAGTGGCCTGCAATATGAGGGGTGGGTGCATATCACTCCCAGCAGTGGACATACATGTGAGGGGTGGGTGCATATCACTCCCAGCAGTGGACAGACATGTTAGGGGTGGGTGCAGAGGACTCCCAGCAGTGGCCTGCAATATGAGGGGTGGGTGCATATCACTCCCAGCAGTGGACAGACATGTGAGGGGTGGGTGCAGAGGACTCCCAGCAGTGGACAGAGACATGGGGGTGGGTGCATAGGACTCCCAGCAGTGGCCTGCAATATGAGGGGTGGGTGCATATCACTTCCAGCAGTGGACATACATGTGAGGGGTGGGTGCATATCACTCCCAGCAGTGGACAGACATGTGAGGGGTGGGTGCAAAGGACTCCCAGCAGTGGACAGAGACATGGGGGTGGGTGCATATCACTCCCAGCAGTGAACATACATGTGAGGGGTGGGTGCATATCACTCCCAGCAGTGGACAGACATGTGAGGGGTGGGTGCAGAGGACTCCCAGCAGTGGCCTGCATTATGAGGGGTGTGTGCATATCACTCCCAGCAGTGGACAGACATGTGAGGGGTGGGTGCAGAGGACTCCCAGCAGTGGCCTGCAATATGAGGGGTGGGTGCATATCACTCCCAGCAGTGGACAGACATGTGAGGGGTGGGTGCAGAGGACTCACAGCAGTGGACAGATACATGGGGGTGGGTGCATATCACTCCCAGCAGTGGACAGACATGTGAGGGGAGGGTGTATAGGACTCCCAGCAGTGGACAGAGACATGGGGGTGGGTGCATATCACTCCCAGCAGTGGACAGACATGTGAGGGGTGGGTGCATAGGACTCCCAGCAGTGGACAGAGACATGGGGGGGTGTACATCATTATCACAACTCCATGGGTGTATGTACGCATCCCTAACTGTGGACAATGATGATAGTGCCATAACAACACATCACTGACAGCAGTGTCCCACTCCCAGGAGGATGGATGTCACTCCCCCACTGCATGACACACCACATGTGGGTGTGAGGACAAATAACACATGCATACCCACCCCTGGCGGATGCAGCACAATACACACACTGAGATCATGCCACAAGACTGTATAGTCATGTCACTGCCTACTAAACTAAGAGAGCCAAAGGGAACACACACTGTCACGCACATCCCAGGACTGATAGGAATGTTCAGGTGCTGGTCCAGCCACCAAGATGCTGTCTCTCATGGAAGGACTAGGGTGGAGTTCCCACAGATACAATGCCCACAATTGTGAGTCAGGTGCCCAAATACCCTGCAGAAAAAGTACCATATGTGTGCTGGGCCGGGAGTACACACATGCATAGTGCTGAAAAGGGAGAATTTCTCCATGAAGGCATTTCGACATACTCAATACACAAGTACAGTGACTAGCAAGGATGGCACAGACGATGCAGCCGGAGACATTGCTGAGCAGGCATGGCCATAGTTGAAGGGATCCGTCACCAACAAAGGAAATGTAGACACAGGTCAGCACAACAATTGTGCAACTTTTTGCAGGGAAGATGTCAGGTGCCACAGAAGAAGGAACACTCCTTGGGACAATGTCTCAAAACCAAAATAACACACACTATCAATGATTCTTTGCAGAGACCTTGTGATGGCATGCAGAAACCATGGTCCACCTCATGACCATCAGAGTAGAACATTTCTCAGAACCATAACACATTACCACAACACCAAATCCAGGAGCCTCAGCACCAACATCAATACCTGAAATGCAATAGTGTGCAAAGTAAAAATAAAATGGTTTATTCAGCATTAAAAACAAAATAATAAAATGACACTATATACAAAGGCCAATGGCCAGTCCACAATAGAAGTCCTTGGGGGGACACATGGGCACGTCTAGCTTGCCTGCACATTGGAACCCTCAGGTTTGTCGACCGGGGGGGGGCATCATGTGGGGAAGGACCAGGCACCGCAGGGACAGGAGGGGGAAGGGCAGGCGTGGTGGGTGCAGGGGTGGATGTCTCCAACGGAGGGGGTGGGGCAGCGGCAAAGGTGGATGTGAGCACGTCGCTGCACATTGCTGCCAGGGCGTCCAGGGTAAGCCCTGCACCGGAAGAAACCCCAGGGCCAACGGAGGGGGGGTGGGTGAGGGATGGGGTGCAGCACTCATGGGGGAGGGGTTGGACAGGGGGGGACTTGACTACCCTGCCCGGGGACTTCCTCGCCCGCTTGCGGGGTGGTGTCACAGTGGGGGTGATGGGCAGCTCTTCGGGTGTCAGTTTGGCAGGGGAGCCAAGGGGAATGCTTTTGGAGGGACTGTGTTGTGAGGCCTGCAGACTCAGACTGTGGCTGCGTGTATGTCTTTTTGCCCCTGACCCAGTGGGTGTGCCTACATCCCCCTGAGTGTGCGTGACAGGAGGTGTGTGCTTGCCCTTACTTGGTGGTGTGCTGCCTGTGTCTGGTGGGGTGCGTGATTTAGAATGTCTGGGTGTGCATGGGACAGGTATGGGAGAGGGAAGTGTGGATGGGGGTGGGGTAGGGGGGGACTTAGTGCTGCAGGAGACTCACTGCTGCCGTCAGGGAAGAGTCTATGGACTGCAGAAACCTGCGTTGTTCAGACATCGTTGCTGACATGCCCTCCATGAACAACACTATCTGTGTTAGCAGTGTGGTGCGGCCATGGAGGACAGTCAGCCCAACCTTCAACTACCGCAGTATGTCCACAGACTCTGCACTGAGGGCAGCAGGGGTGACAGGGACAGGGGGTGCGGTGCCTGTCCCGAAGGAGACATGGTGGTGACCTGCACGGACAGAAGGGACTGGAGCAACTGGGAGGGCGGTGCTGGGAATGGAGGAGGCGGGGACAGATGTTGGGCTGCTGCCAGGTGTTGTAGCAGCCTCCGCCCCCTCGATGAGGTCAGCCTCGGACCCGTCTGCGTCATAGTTGGAATCGCCACCAGACAGGTCCTCTGACTGGCTCCCCTTGCCCTCGGTGCCACTGGCTCCCGCAGACTCACCAGCACTGGTGGCACTGGTGCTGGGTCCCTCATCCAGGTCCATGCAGGTGTCTCCCTCGGTTTCCAATGATGATGCTGTGGGTAAGGTGAAGATACAGAAAAACATCAGTCACCTGTATACATCTGACACATGAGTACAAAAACAATAGGTCACAGTGCATATCAGGCAATGCATCATGAGTAACAGCTAGATTACTCCGCACATATGTAAGCCCTGTACTCCCCAGTTGGTAGACCCACCATGGCACTTGGACACAAGGAAGAATAGGACACACCAGCCCAAAACTTGAATGAGAAAACACTGAGGAGCTAGTGTCTGGGAACAGGTGAGCACAGCAATACAATGAAGTCATGCCACCTCTTGTTTACCCTGAAAGAAACAGTAGTGGTGCACCCAAGGCAAAGTAACACACCTCAATACCAAAGGTGTCCCCACCCTCAGAGACCTGTAAGTACTTTGGAACACAAAACGAAAAAAAGTTGGTCCCTTGGGACCATCGACATGGTCAGAATGTGGGAATGTGCCATTTTGGGAACAGAACACACATGTGCCTTCATAACAGATGGCTCCCAAGGAGGTGTACACAAAACTACATTTACCCAGTCATTGAAGAAGCTGGCAGTCTTCTTTAAAGAAGCCACTGTTAGAAAGAAATGTTGTTGCAGAAAGTACATATACATGGGCCCACGGAGGGCTTGATGACTTGACACCTGTAAGTTGGTATCACCAACAACCAAGGACTTACCCAATTTCCACAACACTGGGGGAACATGTATATGTATAATCTGAAATACAGTCTCATTAGAACAGTGCCTTCTTTTAAATTGTGCCAGCGTGTTCCCTGAAAGTGTAAAGGTGGTTTGGTGTGCACTTCCTTGGGAGACATCTGTCATGCAGGCACATTATTGTTCTTAACAACAAAACATCAAACTAAAGCATAGAAAACATGAAGACCTGGTGACAAGTGTTGTGAGTGCCAAGGTACAATACCTTGTGACTAACAACTTGAATTATGTCAGTTGTCACATGGCCATCCGTTACCTGATGACAAAGTTGCCAACACATCTGACCCACTGCCTGTCATGTGGAGTGGCACACATGTCCAAACCCAGGACAATGCATGAGCTAATGGGCCTGCTATTGTGTTGTAAAAAGGCATACCTGCACTGAGGAGACACCCCCATGCCAAGCCAGAATGTCCACACAGATGTCAGCACACAAAGACCAAACTACTTAGCATCTTGACCACACACTGGTGCAAAAAATGAATGAGCAGGAATCATATATTTAAACAATTGACACATGGTGCAAAGCACAAACATTAAACCCTGCACAACATCACTGGGCCACTGCACGTTGAGTCTCTGTCCAGCCAATTATCACACACAGGTCAGACCTGGCAAGGAGACATAAGGTCTGGCCATGTAGGCCTCGCCCGCACAAATCCCCCATACCTGAGACAATGTGATTGAGACAGATCAAGAAGTGACACCTCTTAATCAGGCTTTACTAAAATGTGCAGCAAGAATTCTCAAATGTACTCCACATCACCTTGTGAGGCTGCCAACACATATTTGTGACTAACAACCATCGACAGATAGTTGTGAATAGACACACAGGCACTGCCCAGTGTGAGTATGCACAAGCCAAATGGGGTCTCCCTGTCCAGTGGACACATGTAGCACACTTTGGATATATACAAATGAGGCCAGGGAACAATGCCACAGATGCAAACATATGCTGAACACACTAAGAATGGACACAGTGTTGGATGACACACATGATTACGAGGCAAGGGTGTCTCAGGGGACTGCAGTGGGCACACTGCTCCTTGTTCCTGGAGTGATCTGACTGTAACATGAGCAACCGTCCTGGCACTATGCATATCTCCCACTCATGCACATCATGTGTGAGGCCACAACATTGGTCATGCATGCTGCAAGGATGTCCATTTGGAACCTCACACTCCCATGTTGAGACTCATCATCAGTGGCAACAAATATGGACCCCCAACAGAGTGAACAGGACAGGGCAGAGGCAAGGAACCAACACATGTCACAGACCACCCTCCCACATGATGCAGAAAGCAATGTGCACTTGGATCAACTGGCAGGCTAGAGGACCATGTGATGTTGCACATGTCTCCTCATGTAGTTGCACAATTGATGTGTGATGACCTGTGTACACATGTCGTGTGTGATGGGGCACTATGTGGCACACTTCCCCTTCACACTTTGCACATGTGTGCCTGTAGTACAAACGTGTCAAGCACAGCATCACTGGTATGGCACATTCACCACCACCCGCAACTGTCCCCTGATGCCAGGGACAGGGACACTAACAACTGACATTTCACAATCAGCGTGCCCCGATGTGACTATGTCATGTGTGTGTCATGTGTTCCCATGAGCTTGCTGTTACTGTTCCGTCAACTACATCTGCTGTTGCTGCATCCAACATGTGTCTGTGTGGAGATTGGCATGGCACACATCTACGCACACCATGCCACATGTGGATTCCCACGTAAGCAGGGTCTGTATGCATCGGACATGATATTTTCACATGAGGACATATCTGCGTCGTCTCAATGTCTGTGTTTTCTGTTTTCACGTGTACCCCTTCATCGCAATGTGTGTGATCTGTACATTTGACATTCCATATGACCTGTGCGTCTAGCTTGCCGTCAGCTGTCTGTATGAGATGACATCCTTTAAATGCAGCTATGTGGATGTATGTCACTCCTGTGATGTCTCTGGCTGTTCACTCAGACTGGCCCCCAGCTCGTTTCAGGGCATGTCATGTAGACTTGCCAATCAACGGGTGTATCTGGCTTTTCGTAGGAGTATCACCAAGCTAGCATACATGTCCTGGATGTATTGCACACACCAGACTCTGTATTTTGCAGATGTGTAGTAGCAGTTGAGCATGTGCTCTGTTCATTGACATTGATGTTGTTATGCTCTCAATCTTCGTCATTCATCACAATTTTCTGCAGGGCACCGCCTGTCCCCCGACCAATGCCAGACTTGGGTGCCATGAGGGAACGTGCCTGCATCCGACGTTACAGATTCACTCAACAGTTGATTGAGGACTTGACTGCCAAGGTGGCACCACACCTCCAACTGCGACACAGGTATCCCACTGCGCTGACCCACAAGATGAAGGTGATGGCAGACCTACATTTTTTTGCCACAGGTACGTTTCAATTCACCATAGCTGATATTGGTGGCATGTCACAGACAATGTTCAGCCGTGTCCTGCGTGATGGTTTGGCAGCCATGTTGGAGCACCTTGATGAATTAATCCATTTTCCGACTCCTGAGGAGTTGATAGGTGTCAAGGGTGATTTCTATGCCCTGGGAGGGATGCCCCATGTCATTGGGTCCATTGATGGGACACATGTGGCTTTGGTACCACCACAGGCACAGGAGGTAGCCTATCGCAACCGTAAACATTACCACTCTATAAATGCCCTTGTGGTGTGTCTTGCTAACATGCTGATTTCCCATGTCTGTGCACGTTTTCCAGGGTCAGCACACGATGCCTACGTCATGAGGCGTTGCAGGGTGCCACAAATGATGCTGCGGCTGCACAACGAACAAGCATGTCTTGTTGGTGGGTATACTCTGTTTGTCCTGTGTGTTGCGATATCTCTGGCTCTTACAGCATCTCCTGACCCACTTATTTACATGATGTTTCCATGTAGGGGACTCTGGCTATCCCAACATGCCATGGCTGATGACGCCTCTCCGCAACCCAAGATCAGCTGCAGATCACCGGTACAACATTGCACACGGGCAGACTAGGCGAGTGATTGAGAGGACGTTTGGCCTCCTGAAGAGCCGATTCCGGTGCCTTCACAAGACAGGCGGGTCCCTCCCATATGCACCGGTGAAGGTCTGCAAAATCTTCCTCGTGTGCTGCATGCTGCACAACATGGCAGTGGAGAAGGCAGTGCCACTCATCCTGGAGCAGGATGAGCAGGAACATCCATCCGTGGAGAATGAAGGGCTTGGTCACGAGGCAAGTGAGGAGGAGGAGGAGGAGGAGGAGGAGGAGGATATCCGGAGTCAGCTCATACGCAACTTCTTCTCATAATGGTGAGTCACTGGGTCTGAGTGTGCACGCTTGTAGCCTTGGGTGGCATGTGTTGCAATGTGTGTGTCGATCTGACTGTATGCCAAGTGACTTAGATGTGTGTTCTGATGTGTCACTCGAGTGATGATGTCATTCCACACATTTTAGCAGGGACACTTTCTTTTAAATTTGCATGGGGACAACATTGTTAATGTTTAGTAAATGATTATGTATGTGGAGAAAAATCTTTTAGCTGACTTCTTGTGTGTCTGTCATTCCCAGGTTCTTGCGCATGTTGTCTGCTCGTGTCATCGTTGTCCTCCTGCTATTCCTCATGAGTATTGCAACGTGTGCTGAATTAGCGTTCCATGCACGGACATGGGGAAATTTCATTTTGGGTAAGTTTTGCAGCAAGGCATTTTGGGGGTGGTACGTGTTTGGAATGTGTGGGGACTGCTTCTGTGCATGTTGTGTTAGCATGCATACATGTTGACTCACCATGGGGCACATAACATGTAGCATGACTCCCATGAATTGACAGTCACCCTTCGTGACAGTCATCTGTAATGGTTTTTGGATTCTGATGAAGGCATCAATGTGTGTAAAAATTCCCTCTGAAACATACGGGATGCTACGGGTGGACATAGTGTGGGACATCCCCATGACGGGCTCAATGGGGAATTGCAGCCTCTCCGTGTGCAGCAGGAGGTGTTTGGCTCATCCCCTTAACTTGTGTGCCAGTTCATTTGGATTTACAACATCCGTGTTGTGAAGGGGGTGTCCAGCGTAGGTCCCACATGTTCAGTCAAATGACCTGTGAGTCTGTTCATATTGATGCATTTCCCTCAGTGTGAGCTTGAGTAATAAAGGTGTTCCTCACCCTCCTAAGTGTCTCATCTCTGTCAATGCAGGACTCTTGCCACTTTGCATGCGTCATCTCTGGCATAGTTGTCAAAGATTGTGCATATGAGTGTATGTGTAGTTCGGCAACATGCATGCAGTTCTTCATCTCTATTGTGCATGAAGTCCATGGTTGTGTATGTATTTGGGCAGGTTGCTCCCACCAACGGGCTGTCAACGCCTGCTGAGGGTGTGTCTCCTGTGCCCAGCTCGGCCTTCTGTTTCCTGATCCTGTGTCAGTCATCTTTGGTGATTGTTCATCCATTTTCTCTGGGTGAGCCATGAGTAACTTGACACTCCTTCCTTTACATGCACCTGTTGCAGTTGTCCTTTCTGACATCCTTGTCTTTGTGTGCTACTTTTGGCCTAGTTTCCAGTACATGCCGCCTGCTGCTGCGGGCCCTGTGGCAAGGGCCCAGCAAGTTCCCCGATTCTGCAACCCACACGCCTCCAAGATGCTCCTCCCTTCCTCCCTCCACCCATTCATTATGCTGTCATCAGCTTGTCTGTGCCACTGTTGCGGCCAGGTGGTGCCAAAGGCAGGACCTTTAGCGCATGCAACGTGCACATTGCACGACCCTCATGTCCTTGCATGACCCACATCACACAACAGTCTCATGTTGCAGCCACCCTCCAAGCAATGTCCAAGCGAAAATCAACCGCCTGCTCTCAGGCATACCCTAAGCGCACACACCACACCTTCGCATGCTGAGTGTGCAACTCCAACTGCCTACACATCGCTGCCCTGCCTTCCAGGCCCTGTCACACCAACCAGGTCATGTCCCTCCTACTCCACACCGGCTCCATCCAACAGCACGCCATTGGACTCTGTTACCTCCTCAACACAACAGGCCCACACATCACCATCATGACAGTGACCTGGATGAAAGCATCCTCAGCACACAACTTCTTCATTGCCTTGCCATCTCAGATGGATACAAGAGAACCCGCAGGGACGGCACTAACAATCCCGGAGGATGAATTGATATCTATTCCCAAGTACGCACTCAGGGTCACAAATCCAGTTTGGCACAAACCCCCTGCAAACCCTCAGAGTAACACTCATCTACAGATCTCCAGGCCTACATCCACAATTCCGCAAAGCCATCAACATGTTCATCGTCACGCACGCCCTCACATCCACAGGATACATGTGGCTGTGGGCCAGGAACTTCTGACTGGATGAGAACAACACCAGCATCCATCATTGGTCCATCCACATTAGCATCCACGTCTCCGACGGGCAACACACTGCCACACACCCCGCTACCAATCCCCCAAAGATGCTTGATGTAAGTCAACACAGACATGCTGTGTGGGACACTGGAACCAACACCACCGCCACACCCTGCAACCTCACACACTGGATCAGCAACTGATCCAACAATATAGCCACGTTGACGGACTTTCCTGTGACGCACATCAACAATTAAGCCACCTGGGACAAGGCAGACCTACTGGACTCATCCACGTGTAGCAGGACTCTTGTGCACAGCTTACAACACAAATCAGTGGCCTTACAACCCTGGAAAACGGCACACACAGCCATCACCATATCATCAGCAAGGACAATTTGAGATCCTTCAGATGGGGACGAGGCCAAAAAACAGCACGACATCAAGGAGCTCATCAGCATCGTGAGTGCACTGACATCAGCTCTCCATCCAAAGACACCCCACCCTTGCAAGGCTAAGCCAATCCCTTGCAACTTTCTACCACTGCAAGCTCATGGACATACACGCAAGCCTTGGCACACAGAGGCAGAACGCACTATTAGATGCGTGACCAACCACCCTCAGGTTTTGGACTTCCATCATCAGCAGATACAACACCCGGCTCCTGTGCAACATCCCCTGGGGATCTCCATCAGGACCCTTCCCACACAACATCTCAACCACATCATTCCCCATCCTTGTAGCCCCCGTCCAGCACGTCATTTATGTATCTTTGGAGTTAGCCACATTCCATGGTAGAGAGAGGCATGCAGTGACCCAGGCCCTTCTTAGACAATGGACGGCAGGAACGCTGGCTCTCAAGGAACCTCAACGTGCTTCCCTAGCCAGCAAATGTCATCAGGAAGACAGTCAACGAGCAACTGACAAACTTCATCCACGCAAAAGGCTCCAGGCAACCTGCACAAGACCGTCTTCCACAGTAATCACCCCACTGCAACTGTCATCTTTGCCACCAACACCGACAACTTTGCCCTGCTCAACAATGGTGAGGCCACCCCTCTTCACCTCTCCACAGCATTATGCACGATGTGCTCACACACTGTCAGCTCACACATCTCCAACACTGGTATCCAGGGGATGGACCAGGATGAAATCACCAAGTGGCTCACCAGCAAGGCCATGGGAGTGGGACTCAAGCCTTCAGCATGTAGTACAGTGGCGTCATCTGGCACATGGCCCAGGGCTCATCTCTCAGCGTGTCAATCTTCAATGTGTCCATGACCCCACTCTCCACCATCACATGCGCACACAACCTCATCATCATCTCGTATGCCATTGACAGCCAGCTGCTCCTCAACCTCACCAAAGATACAGCCGTTGATGAATGGCTGAACATCAGCCACCTGAGGCTGGACTTGTACAGGACTGAGGTAATCATCTGAGGATTGTCCCCTTTACAGCTGGGTCAACTCCTTGTGTCCCACCCGCCAGGGAACTGCACCAGCACCCAGTGGCCACGCACACAAGATGGTGTGCATCATGGACTCGTCGCTCACAATTGCCATGCAACTCACCAGCATCTGTACCTCATGCTGCAACACCCTCCGCATGATGCACATGACCCACAGATAGATCCACTCCAAGGCAAGACAGACCGTCCCCCAGGTCCACGACACCAGCCGTGTCAACTACAGCCCCGCCCTCTACGGAGCAAGTACAGCCAAACTCTCTGAAAACTTGTCCACATCCAGGGTGCATCTGCACACCTCAGCTTCAACATCCCGCGCCCCAGCCACAACACCGTCTACCTGAGATAGCTGCAATGGATCACTGTGTGCTGCAGGATGACCTTCACACTCCTCACCCACACTCAGGAGGCAGTCCACAACCCCAGACTCCAAACCAACCTTGGACATCTGTCATCCAAGACCCCGTTGGGCCAACCCTGTGCATCCGACCTTGCCCTGGCCAACATTCTTTACATCCACTAAAGTCCAGCAAGCAGGACATAGTTCTCCCACCTGGCTAAACATACCTGGGATTCCCTCCCCGGGCACCTCCACATGAGCCATGACCTCTACACCTTAATGATGCTATTCCAAATTGGTCTGTCCGCACAGTATTGCAAGCCCCCCCTCAGCAGCTTGAGGCCATCACGGGTGAGTATTGTGCTCCATGTCTGTATTGGATGATACATTGTGATCCATGTGTGTCCTGTACCAGACTCAGATCCCAGGGTATGGATGGCTGGAGTTAGTTCAACACTCAGGCATAGTTTGACATTTCCCCACACATATGTTGTGGACTCATGCAAAATGACTGCAACATCTGATTAAAGAAATGTAGTTTTATTCTCGGTGGGGGGCGTCTATTGTGGGTAGAAATAGGTGCTATACAGTGTGCCTAGAATCCAAAGTTCACAGGGGGAGATGGGATCCTTTGCATTTGAAGTCATCAGAGTCCAGAACACAGTGTTTGTCGTCATTGGTCAGACTGTGACCAGCAAGTCCATGTGGCAGAGAATATCAGTGAATGAGGTGCTGCTGTTGTGCATGAAGGCCAGGTGCCAGGCCTTGTGACCTGGGAGATGTGGATGGTCCGCTGCCTCTCACGGTCTTTTCCGTGGACGACCCACCTTCCTTGCGGGACCCTCAGATGCAGGCCTTGACGATGTTTGGGACGCTCCGTCGGACGAATCCTCCTCCTCCTCCCTCCCTGTGGCTGGTGTTGGTCTTCACCTGGTGGCACAGGGAGGGTTGGCCATGTTGTCGGCGATCCGACGGAGTTAACGGCTTATGTCTTTTTGAACCGCCAGGAGCTCAGCCAGTCTTGCCTCCATTCGTCCTTGGTGTTGTTGTTGACTGGCGTGTTGTTCGGCCTGCTGATTCTTAATCTCTGTGAGGTTCTCCACTACCTGGCTGATGGCCCTGGTGTCACGCCGGTATGTGTCCATGATGTTGTGTATGTGTGACATACCGGTCCCTTCAACTGGCTGGTCAGGTTCTCGCCTCCGCCTGCCTCCACTCCCACCACCCCTGCTCACACGAGCCTGGCCTGCCGTTGTGGGCACTTGGGCCTCCCACACAAGTGAGGCACCATTTTTACCGGGAGACCAGGGGTAACGCTGGGTGGTGGGAAATTTGTGTGAGCCCGGTGATGCCACAACTTTCCCACCCCAAAATGTGTGAAAAAAGTGATTTTTTCAGCTAAAATTGAGGTTTGCAGGGGATTCTGGGTAAGGAAACGTTGGGGGATCCACGCAAGCCATACCTCCCTGGAAGCCGCCGGGTGTCTAGTTTTCAGAAATGTGTGGGTTTGGTAGGTTTCCCTAGATGGCCGCCGAGCACCGGGCCAAAAACCAGAGTGACCCACCAGGCAAAACCAGGTGGTGTTGCGATAGGCCATTTTGATGTCGCCTCACTACGTTTTGGGCCCTTGCCTGCCGCGGGTACTTGGACCTCCCACACAAGTGAGGCACCATTTTTACCGGGAGACCTGGGGGAACGTTGGGTGGTGGTAAATTTGTGTGAGCCCGGTGATGCCACAACTTTCCCACCCCAAAATGTGTGAAAAAAGTGATTTTTTCAGCTAAAATTGAGGTTTGCAGGGGATTCTGGGTAAGGAAACGTTGGGGGATCCACGCAAGCCATACCTCCCTGGAAGCCGCCGGGTGTCTAGTTTTCAGAAATGCGTGGGTTTGGTAGGTTTCCCTAGATGGCCGCCGAGCACCGGGTCAAAAACCAAAGTGACCCCCCTTGCAAAACCAGGTGGTTTTGCGATAGGCCATTTTGATGTCACCTCACTATATTTTGGGCCCTTGCCTGCCGCGGGTACTTGGGCCTCCCACACAAGTGAGGCACCATTTTTACCGGGAGACCTGGGGGAACGCTGGGTGGTGGTAAATTTGTGTGAGCCCGGTGATGCCACAACTTTCCCACCCCAAAATGTGTGAAAAAAGTGATTTTCTCAGCTAAAATTGAGGTTTGCAGGGGATTCTGGGTAAGGAAACGTTGGGGGATCCACGCAAGCCATAACTCCCTGGAAGCCACCGGGTGTCTAGTTTTCAGAAATGCGTGGGTTTGGTAGGTTTCCCTAGATGGCCGCCGAGCACCAGGTCAAAAACCAAAGTGACCCCCCTTGCAAAACCAGGTGGTTTTGCGATATGCCATTTTGATGTCACCTCACTACGTTTTGGGCCCTTGCCTGCCGCGGGTACTTGGGCCTCCCACACAAGTGAGGCACCATTTTTACCGGGAGACCTGGGGGAACGCTGGGTGGTGGTAAATTTGTGTGAGCCCGGTGATGCCACAACTTTCCCACCCCAAAATGTGTGAAAAAAGTGATTTTTTCAGCTAAAATTGAGGTTTGCAGGGGATTCTGGGTAAGGAAACGTTGGGGGATCCACGCAAGCCATACCTCCCTGGAAGCCGCCGGGTGTCTAGTTTTCAGAAATGTGTGGGTTTGGTAGGTTTCCCTAGATGGCCGCCGAGCACCGGGTCAAAAACCAAAGTGACCCCCCTTGCAAAACCAGATTAACTATTGTTCCTACAGCGTGAGAATTTTGGAGTAAAATTGCAAAGAAAATGTGGCAGACATTTTGACGTTTGCAGGACATTGGGGATAAAAAAAAAAATTTGAATTCACAAGAGAGACATCACCATGAACTCCCATGGGTTTTAGACAATATCTACAGTTGGTGGGTTATTCTTACATGGAAAGTGTACCTTGGCAGAGAAACTAAAGACAAAGATTGCTGCACAACCATCTATTCCTCAAACACACACACATACTGGTTGGATTTGGCACGAGGGCGAGTCATGGTTCAGTGTATTAAATTTTATTAACTAGAGATTTCACAAAAATGAAATGCACTGTCAATAATTAAATTCACAAAAAACCAAACCAATGACTCGCAGCTCGTGAGCTGTAAAGCCACGTCAAGGCACCAACCACTTTACAGGCCATTCACACACCTTTCATACGTGATACAAACAAGACCATTCGCACCACCAGGTACAAAAGCAACACAGTACAAAATTCACCAAAAAGGGACAAGGTACACCCTGCTTCAGAAAGACAAATATTACTGCACAGCCATCTAATCCGCAAGCACACACACATACTGGTTGGATTTGGCACGAGGGTGAGTGATGGTTCAGTAGATACAATTGTATTAGCAAGTGATTTCACTAAACATGAAATGCACTGGTAATAATTGAAAGGGCGAGAAACTGAACCATTGACTCACAGCTCGTGAGCTGTAAAGCCACGACAAGGCACCAACCTCTTTACAGGCCATTCATACACCTTTCATACGTGTGAGACATAAAAAACCATTCACACCGCCAGCCGCGGGCCCATAACATAACAAAACTCACACCAGCACACAGCGCCATTCAAGGGCCCATCACTTTCACATGCCCACAATCCAGACACAGCAACTACACATGCTGATGGATTGCGTGGAGTGGCACTCAGCTAGCAGTGTGTGTAGTGACCAGCAGAAAGTCACTACTCACACACAGCCAGCCGAGCTCCAGTCCACACACACCGCTAGCAGAGCGCCAGTCCACACACACCGCTAGCAGAGCGCCAGTCCACGCACACCGCTAGCCAAGCGCCAGTCCAGGCACACCGCCAGCCAAGCGCCAGTCCAGGCACACCGCCAGCCAATCGCCAGTCCAGGCACACAGGCAGCCAATCGCCAATCCACGCACACCGCCAGCCAAGCTCCAGTCCACTGACACCTCCATCCAAGCACCAGTCTGCACACACCACCAGTCCACGCACACCGCCAGCCAAGTACCAGTCCACGCACACCGCCAGCCAAGCACCATTCCACGCACACCACCTGCCAAGCTCCAGTCCACGCACACCACCAGCCAAGCTCCAGTCCACGGACACCACCAGCCAAGCACCAGTCCGCACACACCACCAGCCAAGCACCAGTCCGCACACACCACCAGTCCACGCACACCACCAGCCAAGTACCAGTCCACGCACACCGCCAGCCAAGCACCATTCCACGCACACTGCCAGCCAAGCTCCAGTCCACGCACACCACCAGCCACGCACCAGTCCACGCACACCGCCAGTCCATGCACGCCGCCAGTCCACGCTCACCACCAGCCAAGCACCATTCCATGCACACCACCAACCAATTGCCAGTCCACACACACCAACAGCCAAGCGCAAGCCTACACACACCGCCATCACATTTAGGATTTTTTTAGAAAAAAATAAAAACACAAACAAATCGCAAATAGATACAAATCTTCTAACAGAAAATCAGCAACTAAATACATTGCACTAACACCAACCTTGAAACAGAATCAAATTATCCAAAGAATACAGACCAGGCAGTTCACTTTACCACTCATGAATGCTCCCAATAATTCTTTCGCGTGTGGTACGCTCTAAAACAAGCAGGAAGACACAGTGCAGGATGAGAAGGACAGTCGGGGCAGTACATATGACTCTCCTTCCGCGTACCTCTTCGCCAACAGACTCTACATCTCCTACTGGGAAAATCTTTTGAGGGTGTGGGAGGAATGTGATCTGGAAAGTGGCGATCTTTCAATCTAGCAACATCCTCCACCACTCCAACTCTAGGAACACTTGCCTGTTCCACTACAATAAGGCTGCCTATTACAGACTCCTGAAACTTAGCAAAAGTCATCTTTGACTCAGGGCAAGAATCCTGGAACACAACAAAAGCATTAAACATTGCCAAGTGGAAAAGATGGATAGCCAACTTCTTGTACCAAATGTAAGCCTTACGAAGAGCAGTGTAAGGTTCCAACCTCTGATCTACTCTGTCAACACCACCCATGTGCCTATTATAGTCTAAAATGCACACAGGTTTGCGCGCTTCAGCGACCTGACCCCAAACAGTCACAGGTGCAGTGCTTTCATCATGAATGGTATTCAGCATGTAGACATCTCTCCTGTCTGAAAACTTCACAGCAAGAAGCTCCTGGCAACGCAACGCACTGCACTGTCCCCGCACAAGCTTTTGACAAACAAGTTCTTTCGGGAAACCTTTACGGTTAGAGCGGATTGTGCCACAAGCAAAAGTGTCCACTTTGGCCAATTCCCTGAACAACCGCACACCAGTGTAGAAGTTATCTACATATAAATGGTGGCCTTTGTTGAAAAATCCTCTACCAAGTTCCCAAACAAGTTTCTCAGTCACTCCAAAAGTGGACGGACAACCAGGGAGGTTAATCCTAGATTCCTTACCGGTGTACACCCTGAAATTAGACACATATCCAGTCCTACTGTCACACAGCATATACAGCTTTATTCCATAGCGTGCCCTCTTACTAGGAATGTATTGCCTAAAAACCAAGCGGCCCTTGAACAACACCAAATACTCATCCACTACAATTTCTTTCCCAGGGGCATAAATCTCAGAAAATCGATCCACAAAGTGATCAAAGACAGGCCTAATCTTAAAAAGACGGTCACAATCAGGGTGATCTTGTGGCAACGCTAAACCATTTTCAACAAAATGCATCATCCGAAGCAGAAGCAAATACCTGTCACGACTCATGACTGCCGGAAAAATAGACGTTGCAATCAAGGGACTGCTAGACCAATATGAAGACATTGATGGCTTCCTTAGCAAGCCCATCAAAAAAGTTAAACCCAAGAACTTCTTCGTCTCTTCAACATTTGTGGGAGTCCACCGGGTAGCTCTAGAGTAGGGCCTAAGTCTGGCACTGTTGTCCCTCAAAAACTGATCGGCATACAAATTAGTCTGCTCAACAATCTCTGCCAAAAACACATCGTCCATAAACAACTGAAAAAAATTTACCGGCAAAAAGTTTTCAGTATTCACTCTAGACCCTTGAACACCAGTAAACTCTGGCAATGCCGGCTGCACCATGCCAGGGGCAACCCAGAGGTCATCACTTTCAAGGGGAAGCCTTGCAGCCCCAGCCTGCAGCCCAGATGCCTCTTGCCGCACTACACCAACGGGAAGCCTTGCAGCCCCAGGCTGCAGCCCAGATGCCTCTTGCCGCACTATCGGCACATCAGTCTCCTCCTCTAACACAGGCACTTCATCCGCACTAAGAGTATCTTCATCATCCGATGACTCCATACGGAGAGACAACTCACTGCCAGAATCGTCCCCTGCCTCCTCTCCCTCAGATGCAGAGTCAGTCTCTGAACCATGGTCAGAGGAAGACTCAAAAAGCAAACCAACAACCTGCTGAGCAGTAATCCTGCGGCTAGCCATCATACTTAGTAAGATAGAAGACTGCACAAACGAGTCAACAACAACCAACAATGTGCAAACCAAGTACGTAAAGAAATGTGTACCTTTATCACAAAGATCAATGTACTCAAAAACTATACAATCGAATTACAAGAGACAGCTGCACTCACCAGAAACCAACTCTGCAGTGACACAGCAAAAACCAACGATATCAAACTAAAAAGAAGAAAAAAAAACAAATTACTCACAAGACAACAAAATACACATCGAGCACCAATGCAAGTTTTCGCACTCAAAAAACAAACATACTGCTATTATTACACCATTTGCAAAAAAAATTCATGCAGAGAAATCAAATACATTTACATTGTACAAAAAAGAGTCTCTTACCAAACTACACAAACAGCAGAACCACCAGTAACAACACGGCAAACTGAAAAGAGCAAAAGCCTTCACCTAGAACAAAAAAGTAAAAAAAAAAACATTACTATTGCAATTCACAAAAAATATAACAATAAACATTATAACATGCTATGTTACTACCCAAATGGTCAATCGGGTTATGTGCCAGGTGGGGCAGAAAACAGCAGGAAAAAAAAGGCTACTCTGTCCCGGGGCGGGTGGGCCAAATACATATTATAAAAATTGCCCCCTGGAAGCGACACTTGCCAAAGGGGTCACTTCCATTTTTATTTACACTAATTCCCTGGTGTCTAGTGGGCTTTTCTGCCCCCCCCCCTGGGGGCAGAAAGGGACCGAAAGTGGACCGATCTGCCCCCAGGGGGGGCAGAAAAGTCTGTGCAATAATTATCCCCCAGGGAAGCGACCCTTGCCCAAGGGGTCGCTTCCCAAATGACTAAATGGACATCCCTGGTGTCTAGTGGGGCATCCCTGCTCCACGATCGCGACGCTGTGCGCGATCGTGGGACAGGAATGCCCAGCATTGAGACATCAGGGGAGAGGAAATACTCTTTTCTCTCCCCTGATGCCTCAAGGCCTTTGAATTCCGCCCCCCCCCCCCGCCACACCGCAACAAAACACTCACCCTCCCCGTTGGACGTGCTGGAAGAAATGAATTCCAGCGCGTCCAACGCTTCCTGATGACGCCGGCGCGCGCTGTGCGTGCTGACGTCATCAGGAAGCGTGGGGGGGCTCGGGGGTGGCAGCGGAAACTCTTCCGCTGCCATCCCCCTCTGTGGGGGCACGATCTGTGGGGGACTGTGCTCATGACGGAACCGCTCCGTCATGAGCACAGCTCAACCGATGCTCATGACGGAACCGCTCCGTCATGAGCATCGATGGGGTTAAGATAGGGAATGTAATGATTTGTTGTGATTGTACTAATATCAATTGATGTTGGCAGAACCTGATTGAGCAAAGGGTGATGCTATATTAATTAGGTTGATTGCCTGCTGGTCAAGATTTCACTTGCGAATGTGAACTAGCCCCGGAAGATTTGCCTACTGCGCGTTCCGCGGAGAACATGGAGTAGCCAAATCTCTGCACACTCCGCGGTGGAGCAGAGTTGACCAGCCCCCGCCTCCAGCCCCCTTAGACAGAATTAAATAAAAAGACATTAAAGGTAAAATAATAAAGACTTACCTTGACTGTGGCGTCCCTGGGCTGCCGTCCTCTTCCTTGCCATTCCATGGTGATCTGTGCATGCGCTCCCGCGCATGGGCATTCCTTGCAAGAAATGCGCATGCGGGGCTGTGCGCGCATGTGCATATCCCCATGAGAAAGTAATCCATCCTGGAATTCATACAGTGAACCTGTGAAATGAAAGTGCACTCCTTATCCGATGGGTGGCTAAGATACCAATAGTCCATCAGGCCATGGTCCAAGGCTACTTCTCCAAGTAGGGCCTTGTCTGCATCGTCATTTTTGTCTAGAGGGCCAGTCTTGTCCGGAACTGCATCCAAGGCTAGGTTCCAGTCCCTGCCAATGATAAACTACAACACCATAATCCCTACAAGCAGGTGGTTCAGGTGAAGCAAGAAGAGGAGTTTGTCCCAGTGGTGCATATACCATTCTTATCCAGAGAGACCTGTCCCCCAACCGCAATTTGGCAAAAAGCGTATCTACGATCCTGGTCAGACCATGTTTTCACAATGGTAATGAGTGGTCATTTACATTTGCGGGGCATCCCTCCCTCAGTGGGTGGCGACCCTGCCCATCCAGTCACATGCAGCTTGTCGGATTCTAGGTTATCCAAGTGTGTCTCCTGCAGGAGAGCCACATCTGCTCATTTTGCTTGGATGAAGGAGAGCACCTTTTTCCATTTGATAAAGTTTATGAGGCTATTAATATTCCAAGATAGGATGTGAGGAGGATAGACGGTACACGTTCCGGGGGTGGGCATGGGTACTCAGGAATCCCACAGCGGTGCTGGGCTATGATGGGAGACAGGAGATGAGATCCAGGTGAGGAGAGGGAGGGAAGGGGGCATTCTGTGGTGCAAAGACTCACAGGCGTGGTGAAACATCGTGGTCGGAGTGGGGCCTGGGTGAGGAGAGAGATGCAGTGGAAGGAACAGGTCTAGGTAAGAGGATGGGGAGGTCAGGAGGAGATAGGAACAAACAGATGGTAAAAGAAGGGAGAGTGACAGCAGAATGGTGAGATGCCTTGCGGGGGAACGGGATGGGAGGAGGGGGAAGGGGGGACAGGCAGGATGTACTGGACACGCAGGAAAGGTGCTCCCAGAGAGTGCTAACCGGTGTGGGCATGGGCTGCTAGTGTACTCCCAGGAAGTGTACCGCAGGGGGAAATAGGGGTAGGGAGAAGGGGAAGAATTTGAGATGAGCTGCTGTAGCAAAGCGCAGAACAGGGAGCACTGAACTATGCACCGTGGGTCTACACTTGTGGAGACGGCACACCGAGGGGGCCCCTTCAGGGGGCAGGGCAGGACAGCCTGGACTATGGGCAAGTATGGTTGGGTGGGGGTAAAGAGTATCTGCCAGTGGTAGAGTGCGAGCAAAGGCACTCCTAGGTATCTCTATGGGGGGGCAGGTGTCCATTAACCCGATGTACTGTGGATGCAGTGTGGGAAGATTGTGCACAGCCCTCGCCAAAGGGTTGGGTGCAGTTGCCAAGCTCGGCGTGGCAACTAGGGGGATGGGGTGGGCCATGGTGAATCGGGTAGGTGGTCAGCTCCCGGCAACAGTATGGCAGTGAGAGACCGCTGTCAGGGCATTGGTATCCCTGTCAATGGGGGAGGGGCATCAAGAAGAATGGGCAAGGAGCAGTCCCAAAAGGGATGAGCTAGTGGCATCCAAATTTCATGCCATTTCAGAGGCCCTGAAACAATGGGCTGGGGGAGGCAGTCTAGCATATTAAAGGAAGCAAAACAACAGTGCTGTTGATGGCACTACCAGTAGCAAATGGGCTAAACTTGTGTGAAGGTTGTGGAGAGGAAGGGCACCTCGGGACCACCTTAGACCACAAGCTGCCATTGCAGCATGCATAGAAATCTAATGTTGCTCTTGCTGGGGAGCCGAAACATAATAGCACATAGTGCAAATAGAGTACATGCAGGACTAGCAATCAAGACATTCAAATAGTTAAACAGTCATGGCGATACTCAGCCATTCGCCGAGCACTGGTCCCATCGATCCTGATACAGCACCCCCAGTCAGGCCGGGCTTGACTCAGCACAACAGGCCCCAGGGCGGTCACTCCGCTGTGGAGGCGGTTTCAGAGGGAGCGCAACTTGTCCTGGTCCTGAATGTGGACAACCACTGCCTAGAGGGCCTTCACTCTGTTGCTTTGAGAGCCCTACATCCTGTCGGGGTCCCTTCCTCAGTGCCGGGTTCCACTGTTGTTACAACAGTGCCTGCTTGAGGAAGTAGGTAGGGATGTTGATGTCAGTTGGTGGGCGTCTGCTGTCATGGGGTAGACAATGTACATGTCCTGAGTAGAAAGTCCATCCCAGAAGCGGTTTAGGTACTCTGGTATCAATAATTCCTTCGAGGTGCTGCCCTTGGTGATCCGCAAATGGGTGGGTTCGAAGACGCCATATTTAATGTCCAACTGGCAGAGCTGAGGCTTGAGGGAGAGGAAGGCTTTACGTCAGTCATTGGTTTCCCCGGAGAAGTCCGCCTCTATGTGGACTTCATGGCCTTCGTGCATGTAAGGGTAATCTGAGCGGGTTGCAGACAGCAGTTTGTCGGGCCTGCTCATGCTGCAAGAAGCAGTCCATGAGGGGGCGAGGTGGTGGGCCGATGCAGTGGGCCCACTGCATCTCCAGTGGGAGATCAAGGCGAGGCCAGTGAGCTTCGGGTGGACGTCCCTTTGAAAGGACCTAGCATCAGTCCCCTCCGCTCTCTCCAAGAAGCTGAAGAAACAGACACTGTCCCCTCAGCTTCAATCCTCCAGGTCAATGACCTTGATGCGCAAGAGGAGGAGTTCCAGGTTTTGCTCCGGTATGGTGTTGAGGTTGTCTTTCACCACTTGCTAAAGAAGGACTCAGAGCTCTTCTCTACCGCCCCCCCTCCACACTCAGTTAACTTCTTTTAAGTCAGGAGGCTGACTCATACTTTGTTTTCCTTTTCTCTGAAAATAGTCTGTGAGGTGTGTGAGTTAACACACGACTAAGAGGCGGGTGACGAGTGTTGTCCTACCACTGAGAGGCACGTCTTGTTTTCTCTCTCTCTCTCCGGTCCCCCACACTGTGTTTTTTTTTCTTTCTCTTAAAAAGGACAAACAAGTTCCTTACCTAGTTATTTTCTTTGTCTTTCCGAGGGGCATTGTGAAGAGGTGTCAAGGACTCCCTTCTGGACCTGAAAAAAAAAGAAAGATGACAACAGTTAAAGGAGAACTGACCCCAGGGAAACATTGAACAAAACGTGCATACAAAGCGGAATTACAGTTCCCACAAAGAGACTATTTTTTGTTTAACAGATCCTTATTTCGGGCTGACGAAAGAGACTTTTTGTTTGGATTAACGTTTTCTTCTCTTTACCTTGGTTTGCGAAAAGACTAATGCAACTACAAATGATGTTATAATAAACACCACCTACTGCAAGCATAAATGGGTTGTATGGTTTTGTGTCCCGCTAGGTTACAATGGTCTCATGTACTTGTGTGATGCAACATTATTACTGCAATGTAGTGCACTTAAACAGTTACAGAAAGTGCTTCTACTGTGTAATCTCAGCATTATGTGAGTATGCACATTAACGTCTTCTTTACAGTAACGAGTTGCAGTTTTTACATATATCTACATTTGTGCGGTCTAAATAATATTGCACTTCTTATATATTCACATATTCATTTAATTAATACTTTGCGTTTGTTTTTGTAACTGAAAATGTATCCATTTGAATTGTGATCGACATAGATAATGTAACTGTATACATATCTGTAATCATGCATTTAAACATGTACTGAAAGGAGGACTACTGTTTGTGAGAAGTTGGCCTGAGATATGCTGTCCTCTAATTAAAGTGATAGACACACAATTGATGGACGGAATGCAGAACAAATCAAAACATTGACCCCCAGTCAAGAGATCTGGGTTAAATCTATCATTCTTTTGCTCACCATGCCACCCCAGTTTAGACCTGGCCATATGCAGATCAGTCTTGACCCTGTGGCTCATGGGAACAGTCCAGCCCGGACTGCCAAGCCAGGTCCTCCTTAGACCATTTTCAGTTACAAAAACAAACGCAAATTGTTATTTAAATGAATATGTGAATATATAAGAATTGCAATATTATTTAGACCGCACAAATGTAGATATTCCGTCCATCAATTGTGTGTCTTTCACTAATTAAAGTGGGCACCTTGCACCAGTTCAAATGACCCTTAAGATGTATGAGGTCAAAGATAACCTTTAGAAAGCTATCCTAGTGATAGCTGTGGAGAGCAACCTTCAGGCTTAATCTTGAAGGAATGTAAAGCAGCTTGTTTTGCCAGAATATCACCTCCTGAATCAATTAAATGAAAGAACACCACACAGTATTTATATAAAAATATGTATTTATTAATATAACACGCTCTAGTATCCTCAACACAAGGATAGAACACAAAGCACACAATACTAGATCAATAGAAAAGTTGTAAGTAGCACAATACACAGTGGGCTCCAGGGAGAGACCAAACCATATACTAAAGTATTGGTATAACAACCACGACTCGGGTCAAGACAAGGTCTAGAGCAGGTAGAATCACTGGGACCCCAAGGATCCACCCAAGGTGAGTAGAGAGGGACCCCACGGAGGACGGGTGCAGTGAGCTAACAAGACCGCTTGCTCTGTACAATTCTATGGGAAAGTCGCAGTTGCAATTTAAAAGTTTAAGGACCCTTCTAGGAGGGCTTTCAGAAAACCCTTTGGAACTTAAGAGGTTGGAGAGCCACCCCACCCGTGGATACCGTAGTATCCGAGTTACCTATCCCAGAGGAGCCGGGTGCATAGGTCTGGAGTGGTGTCGGAACCGCCATCGTTCTCAATGGAGGGCTGCAAAGAAGTACTGCTCCTGTGAAGGTTAAAAGGGTCCCATAGAATCCAAGCCTGGATTCGGGAAGGAAGGAACCTGACAGCAGAGGGGACAGAGTCTGGGTTGCTTCAAAGTGACCAGGGGCTCGGTAGACAAATGCACACCAATGTCATGTGCTTCAGGTGTGAAGAAGGGATGCTCGACTCTGCAGCCACGAGGACCAGGAGATGTCAAGGACAACCAGGAGCCAGATGCGAGCTGTCTCACAAAGGGTGTCGAGTGCTGAGGGGGTCAGTGACTGGCTGGAGCACCAACAAGCCTTGGCAAAAGCAACCCACGCAGAAAGTCAAGCAGGTTACGATGCGGACCAGCAACATCCAAGGGACTCACCAAGCAATTGGGAGTCAAGGCACATCTGGAGCAACCAGGGAAGCCCTACAGAAATCAAGATGACCCTCCGGAGGACCCAAAGGCCGAATGGCCAGCAGTCACGAGGGGACCTCATGCAAGATTGCAAAGTTCCTGCCCACGGAGCACTCAGTGCAAGGAGGCTGGAGTTTTTTGGTGCAAATACTGCTCAGGGTCAGAACTACACGGAGTCCAATGCACAACCTCTGGAATCGCCTACAAACATATGCAAATGGACGCGATGCACAGGGATTCGGGTTATGCAGTCCCCACGAGGGATACTGGTCTCAAACTTGAGAAAATGGCAGATCGACCCCAGGGACCCTCAAAAACCCACCTCCTGTGTTGCTAAAATTTTCGGAGTCCACAGGAGCTTGGGAGCAGCAGACCGGGCAGTTGCATTATTGTGCCTGTGAATGCAGGGGAGTGGCTCCTTCACCCCAAGGGAGAGTCTTCAGTTGTCCTTAGTGCACCACAGGTCCTGTTCGGAGCCTGTATGGAGCAAGGGCACAAACAAAGCTTTGTACAGACAGGGAGACAAAGTCGGGCCCAGTCTAAGTCCAGTGAAGTCCAAAGTGTCCAGATGGTCGAAGGGCAGTGGTTTCTTCTTGTAGAATCTTGTCCACTTAAAATCAAAAGTCTTCCAGCCAGGTAAGAACTTTTGTACCCACTGGAGGGGGTTGGACAGATTTGGGGGACACTCCTAGGGGAGGGTCAGGACAGGGAGGTGGTTACACCCATGTCCTTTGTCCAGTTTCGCACCAGAGCAGGAGCCAACGGCTCCCAGAACTGGTTTGAGCTGGACTATGCACAGGGACACTAAATGTGCCCCAAGTGCAGGGGACTCTCAGAGTGCACCTACCCGGCCCCAATACACGAAATTCTGTCTGGGTGGTGGTCACACATCTCTGTGACAGGATGCCTATTGTTCTACCTTCCTCTGCTCAAGCTTGGCTCAGCAGACGGAGGGCAGAAATGTGTCTCTGGTCTTCAGCATCCATTTTGTGCTGACCGGGTCGAGAAGGCTGGCACCGGATAGACCAGTGACCCCACGAAGCTTGCTTCAGAAGGGTGGAATCATACCTCTCACATCGGATACCGGTGTGAGAGGTATGATTCCAAGGTGGTTGATACCAAACACAATATTTTTCTATGCAGCCGTTTTCAAGATAGCATTTACCGCAAGGTTATAATGCACCTCTACCTATATGTCCAGCTGAGTCACAGAAAACCCAGGAGAATGGTCTCTGAAGGCTGCAGAGAGGCTTCCCTCATGCAAGGGCACCCTCTCACTAAAAACCCAGCACCCTGTCTTCAGGATTGATAAGGCCTGCTATAGGGGTGACTGATAAGTTTTAACTGTAGTGACCTATAGATATAGGGAACCTATATCTAAAGTAAGTGGTGCTTGCACTAGCTTACACAGGTTGCAGGAGCGGACCTGTAGTTCCATTTTGCAAGGCCGCTCATGGGTGGCATAGTACATGCTTCAGTCCATGGGAAGCCTCTGGTGTACCTATGCCCTGGGTAAATGGGAACCATATACTACGGACTTATAAGGGTACCCCAGTATCCAATCTGGAGTGTACCAAAGTACATGTGTAACAATTTAAAGGACAAAGCAGATAGACTGGGGTCCTCAGACTAGTCAATAACAGTGCAACATCAAGCAAAAAGTGGGGGTAACCATAGGAAGGAGATCATACTTTCCTTCACAACCCCCCCCCCCAAAATGAAAGGACATAAGACTAATCTTGACCAGTTGAGTCTTCATTTTTTAAGTGGAAATATCTGGAGAGTCGTCTGCTTTGGCATGGTTACTCTCAGGTCTATGTTCTACTGTATAGTCCATCCCCTGTAGGAAAATGGACCACCTCAAAAGTTTGGGGTTTTCACCCTTCATCTGTTCTAGCCATAAGAGGGGTTTATGGCCTGTCTGAACAATTAAGTGAGTGCCAAACAAGTATGGCCTGAGCTCAAACTACAGCAAAGGCTTCCCTCTCAATAGCTGACCGATGTTTCTCTCTGGGAGTCAGCCTTCTGCTTATAAAAGCCACTGGCTGATCCTGGCCCTCTTCATTCAGTTGTGATAACACAGCCCCTACCCCCAACTCAGATGCAGCAGTTTGAACAATGCATTGTTTGGAATAGTCAGGACTTTGCAGAATGGGAGCAGTGCACATGGCCTGCTTCAGATCATCAAATGCCTTTTGACAGCTAACTGTCCACTGAACGTTCTTAGGGATTATTTTAGAGGTCAGATAATTCAAGGGGGTTACAATAGATCCTTATCCCTTGACATACCTCCTGTAATACCCAGTCAGGCCCAAGAAAGCTCTGACCTGAGTCTGGGTAGTTGGAGCAACCCAGTCCATGATGGTCTGGATTTTGCTCTGCAATGGTTGGACCTGGCCTCCACCCACAAGGTGGCCCAGGTACACAACCTTACTCTGCCCTGTCTGGCGTGTAGTAGCCTTGATAGTGATGCCTGCTTTCTGCAGGGCCTGCAGAACCTTTCTCAGGTGGACCAGGTGATCCTACCAGGTAGAGCTAAAGACAGCAATATCATCTAGATAAGCTGCACTGTGGTCTTCCAGGCCTGCGAGAACTTTATTCACCAACCTTTGCAATGTGGCAGGTGCATTCTTCAAGCCAAAGGGCATCACAATAAATTGATAATGCCCACTAGGGGTTGAAAATGCTATTTTGGGTTTAGCATTCTCAGCTAATCTAATTTGCCAATAACCAGCAGTGAGGTCAAATGTACTCAAGAACTTGGCTGAGGCCAAAGCATTAATGAGTTCATCTGCCCTAGGAATAGGGTGAGCATCAGTCCTAGTGACTGCCTTGAGCCCCCTGTAGTCTACAAAAAACCTAATTTACCACCCTGGGTATGAGGTTCAGGTACCAGGACCACTGGACTAACCCAAGGGCTATCTGAGGGTTCAATTACTCCTAATTTCAGCATATTTTGGACCTCAGTCCTGATGCAGTCCCTGACATGGTCAGGTTACCTGTACATCTTATTTTAACAGGCAGACTTTCCCCTGTGTCCACTTCATGGGTACACCAAGTGGTCTGACTAGGAGTCAGGGAAAACATATGTCTGTACTTATTGAGGACCTTCCTGCAATCAGTCTGTTGCTTGTCAGTGAGCCTGCCTGCCAAGGCTACACCATCAACTGAGACATCATCAGGGTTCTTTGAGAGGAGGTCAGGGAGTGGGTCACTCTCTTCCTCCTGTCCCGCATCAGTAGCCATGAGCAAATCCATGTCTGCCCTGTCAACATATGGCTTGAGCCTATTCACATGGAGCACCCTGTGGGGGTTCCTGGGAGTTCCAAGGTCCACCATGTAGGTGACCTCTCCCTTTTACTCAAGAATGGTATGGGGCCCACTCCATTTGTCCTGGAGAGCTGCTGGGGCCACTGGCTCCAACACCCATGCCTTCTGTCCTGGCTGATACACAGTCAGTACAGCCTTTTGGTCATGCCAAGCTTTCTGTAATTCTTGGCTAGCATCAAGGTTCTTACTTCTTCATATTCTCAGCCATTCTGGAGTGGAGACCAAGTACATAGTCCACTATTTCTTGTTTAGGTGGTTTGAGATGTAACTCTCATCTCTCCTTCACTAAACACAAGGGACCCCTAACTGGATGTCCAAACAGAAGTTCAAAAGGGCTGTAGCCAAAACCCTTCTGAGGAACCGCTCTGAAGGCAAAGAGAAAGCAGGGCGGCAAGACATCCCATTTTCGCCTAAGCTTTTCTGGGTGGCCCATGATCATGCCCTTCAAGGTTCTGTTGAACCTTTCAACTAACCCATTGCATTGAGGGTGATAAGGTGTGGTATATTTGTATATTACTCCACACTCCTTCCACATAGCAGTAATGTACCTGGACATGAATTTTGCCTCTCTGTCAGTTAAGACCTCCTTAGGAAAACCCACTCTGGAAAAAATTCCCAAGAGGGCACTGGCCACTACAGGAGCTGTGGTAGTTCTAAGGAGTATTGCTTTGGGTACCTAGTGGCATGGTCCACCACCACTAGAATATATGTATATCTGTGCCCAGAGGCAGTTGGAGGATCCATGGGACCAATTATGCCAATCCCACTGCTGCCACCACTGTGAAATGTTGGCCTGGTATATGCTGTCTGCTAATTAAAGTGGGCACTTTGCACCAGTCCAAACAATCCTTATGATGTATGAGGTCAAAGATAACCTTTAGAAAGCTATCCTAGTGGTAGCTGTGGAGAGCAGCCTTCAGGCTTAATCTTGAAGGAATGTAAAGCAGCTTGTTTTAGCAGAATATCACCTCCTGAATCAATTAAATGAAAGAGAACCTCACAGTAGTTATAAAAAAAATATGTATTTATTAATATAACACTCTCTAGTATACTCTACACGAGGATAAAACACAAAGCACACAATACGAGATCAATAGAACAGTTGTAAGTAGCATAATACACAGTGGGCTCTATAGGGAGACCAAACCATTTACTAAAATAGTGGTATAACAACCAAGATTAGGGTCAAGACAATGTCTAGAGCACGTAGAATTGCTGGGACCCCAAGGAACCACCCAAGGTGAGTAGATAGGAACCCCACAGAGGAAGTACCGCGGGCTCCGTACAATTCTAAGGGGGAGTCGCAGGTTGCAATTTAAAAGTTTAAGGACCCTTCTAGGAGAACTTCAAGCAAACCGTTTGGAATTAAGAGGTTGGAGAGCGACCCCACCCATGGATACCGTAGTACCCGAGTTACCTATCCCAGAGGAACCGGGTGCATAGTTCTAGAGTAGTGACAGAAACCGCCGTCATTCTCAATGGAGGGCTGCAAAGAAATACTGCTGCTGTGAAGGTGAAAAGGGTCTGGTGGAATCCAAGTCTGTATTTGGGAAGCAAGGAACCTGAAAGCAGAGGGGACAGAGTCTGGGTCACTTCAGAGTGACCAGGGGCTCTGTAGGCGAATGTCCACCAATGTTGGGTGCTTCAGGTGTGAAGAAGGGGTGCTTGACTCTGCAGCCACGAGGACCAGGAGATGTCAAGGATGACCAGGTGCCAGAAGCAAGCTGTCCCACAAAGGATGTCGAGTGCTGAGTGGTCAGTGTCGGGCTGGAGCACCAACAAGCCTTGGCAAAAGCAACCCAAGCAGGAAGGTTAAGCAGATTACAGTGTGGAACTGCAAGGTCCAGGGGCTCACCAAGCAATGGGGAGTCAGGGAACAGCTGGAGAAACCAGGGAAGACCTACAGAAATCAAGATGACCCTCCGGAGGACCCACAGTCGGAATGACCAGGAGTTGTGTGGGGACCTCAAGTAAGATTGCAAAGTATCAGCCCATGTAGCACTCAGTGTGAGGGGGCTGGAGTTCTTTGATGAAAATACTGCTCAGGGTCAGGACTACATGGAATCCAATGTACAAGCTCAGGAATTGCCAACAAGCATATGCAGCTGCAAATGGACGCGGTGCACAGGGGTTCGGGTTATGCAGTCCCCACGAGGGATACTGGCTCAAACTTGGTGAGAGGGCAGATCGACCTCTCCGCCCCGCTTACCACCTACCCTTCTATCAAAGATGCGGCCCATACCTGGCTTAGCTATTTTTCCCCTGAAACGGGGTGGCGTCGCAGATGTAGGACTCTTTCCAGCAGCTTCGGACCTCCTACGCCTCTGCAGGCTTCCGGTTAGTCGGGTTCTCCAGCTGGATGCGGTGTCCGCCGGGTTTCTTCCCTCTGCCGGCAAGATGCGCCACTCTTCCCCAGATTGACTGAAGCCTCGGGAGTTCTTGGCCCACCAGCTGGGACTTCAAAAAAATATGTGGGCCTGGGATCGTCCTCCAATATTTCCGATGTTGCTTCCGCCTCCTTCACCGTTTCTCCGCCTGGGTTTCTCCTTTCTCCCCGCTCCACGTCCTTCCGGACATGAAAAAACCCTCCCTCATCATTGATTGGTTGCGTGGGCGGTGTAGGGGTCATGTGGGAAACGTCCTTGCTCCTGACACCGGAACTGGACGTGCCCCGTCTCTCTGTTGGTATAGGAGGTTCTTCTCTATCATTTCTGGTGGCCAGCTGCAGAGAAGAAGGAGACGGTGCAGGTAAGTGAAATACGTGCCAGGTAACGGCTTGTTCCTCGTCTATGTCAGCTTCCCTTTCACACATCCCCTCCCTAAGATTTTCCCGTTCGGGGGAAACGGGCATACGAGAATCGAAATCTGCATTAAGGTGGTCCTTCCCCTTTGTATGCCGGACCTCGAATTAGTAGGGTTGGAGAGATTAAAACCACCAGAGAACTCGG
Organism: Triturus cristatus; assembly: GCF_964204655.1. Classification (NCBI taxonomy): domain Eukaryota; kingdom Metazoa; phylum Chordata; class Amphibia; order Caudata; family Salamandridae; genus Triturus; species Triturus cristatus. The sequence goes on along the minus strand of NC_140584.1, from coordinate 70,209,462 downwards.
GCATTTTGTCCCATGTTCCTGCTCATCCAAGTCAATGAGGCATGGTCAGTATATAACACAAAGTGGCGCCCTTCCAAATAATACCGTAGTTTCTCTATTGCCCACTTGATAGCCAAACACTCTTTCTCAATGGTGGCATAATTTGTTCTCAGGGAAAGAGTTTGTGGCTAATGAATAGAATGGGCACGTCAAACCCGTCGTTATTGGTTTGTGACAAAACAGCTCTGATGCCACAATCAGAAGCATCAGTTTGTAACAGGAATTGTTTGGAGAAATCAGGTGAGGTGAGGACAGGGCTGGAAGTAAGGGTGCGCTTTAGTTCTTGGATAGCCTCAAGGTATTCTATGGAAGGATCTAAGATATCCTTCTTATTTTTTTTTTTTAAGAGATCCGTAAGGGGAGCAGCTATTTTAGAAAAGTGTGGAATAAACCTTCGGTAATATCCTAGCAATCCTAAAAAGACCCTCACTTCCTTCCTGTTTCTAGGAAATGGGGCATCAGCGATGGCCCTTATTTTCTCTTCCTGTGGTTCAATGATACCGTTCCCCAACATGTATCCAATAGTTTGATGAATACAGGCCCCAGCTAGGCCCGCAGGACACAAGGGTTCGCTCTCCTGCAATGGAATCTATAAGGAGGTTGGCACGGAAACTGCAAAGTACAAAGACAAGGTTTATTAACCCTTAAGGGTGGTCCTACAATCCATACAATACCCTTCAGTATTGCATAGAGTAGCACAAAGAACTTGCGTACACAGTCCCCTTTTATACACAACAGAGGGGCTCATAAGTGGGAGGATACAACATGAGGCAAGGAATGTTACCTTTTATGGACATTTTCGATACAAGATCAATATGTGGGCGGAGCTGACATACTCCTTGAGCCCGCGAAAACATGGTCAAGCAAGGACTAACTGATAACAGATGTGGTCAAGCCTGGGCATGCGCCAGGCGGACAAAGGAACTATTTATAGACTGTTACTAGGCAGATTACAAGAGCAACTAACACGAAGATAGGACTCTTCTCGTGTTGAGCACGTGGAGACATAACAATACAAAATGGAGTCCAAACTTCAGTCAACATAACGAAAGAGACATGTGTAAGGCAGGAGAATTCATGTCTTTAGTAAATGCTTAATCACATCGTGGTTTCAATTTACAACAGACGACCCTTTCAGCATTTACTGAAGACATCCGGTTTGTTAGGATAATCATCGTATATGTCAATTGTCATCATTTCTTCTACTTCTTTAGCTAAACGTTTCTGATAAGTGACATTGGCAATAGCTTTCTTATCGGGAATACAGAATGATACACATAAGGAACAGAGCAAAGGACCACATTGGACACAGATGCAGCAAGAAAACAGAACTGCTATAATTATACAGAGACCAGTTAAAACCTTCCAACCCCAAGCAGTGATCAATGCCCAAAACCATCCAGAAAAGGACCAGGTGCCGTTTTCTGTATGGATTTCAGCTGCAATTTTATGCAACCTGTTAATTGCATTATAGACTGACGGTGTGTGGTCAGGGATAAACACACAGCAACTACTCCCGATAATTTTACAAGCTCCACCTCGATCAGCTAACATAACATCTAACACCATACGATTCTGCAATGCAACAATTCTGGTAATCTGCAATTCTTCCGTAAGATTCCCAAGAGCAGCAGCGGTTTGGTTTGTCACAGCCTCTACCACTCTTGTTAATCTTCGAACTTTCCTACTATTTAGAGCAGCTCCAACGAAGAAAAACAATCCTAAATTAAAATCAATGTACTGCTGCAGACTGGTGTCAGTCTGATCCACGTCATCAATTGATAGAGTATGCTTATACCTATTTACAGTCACATTATTTAACAACTTCAAATCCTTATGATAGGATGCAGGTGCCAAAAATACAGGAGGCAATAGAAATGCTACATAACATACTCCGGACCAACCGGCTGGCAAACGGTAATAACCTTTATTCCCGCTTACGAAGTATGTATTATGGGATGCCAAGAAGGTACTGTTATTCAACCCGTCGATGTTTAATATGGTAATACAATCACTAACACCAACAGGAATATAACCCACACTCTGGACACACAGGTCCGCTTGAGCTTGTGCCACTTGAATCACAAATTTGTCTTTTCCCACAGTGTCTCTGGTGTTCGTGAAAATATAAGGAATCGATTCATTGTCTGGTCGATACTCTTCCCATTCCCAAATTGTCCCATTCGCGTGCGGATATCCATCTTTATCCTGATGACATTCTTTATTGAGTCTGAAGAGTAATCGTCCCACTGTGGGTTTCCGGGTGGCAAAAAGCAAAGTGTACCATGCTCTACAAGAGCCATTATGAGAGAAAGGAAGAGGTATGAATGGCGTTCCTCCTTTCTTCTGATGAGCTGGCATCATACCACATATCCAACAGTTCGTAGCATTCGTGGCAACGTGGGTATGATGCAACATCTGGATGAAAGTGTTATTCAAATAAGACTGACGATGCTTCAATTCTTGATACGGAAGGGTATAGAAGTAGTGCTCCTCAGGCACTGGAGTGGTCAACACAAGTAACTCTCGAGCAGGAGTCACATCCTCCACAAACCATGTGGTTATCCCAACAATAGCTACTGTGAGCATAAAACCTGTTGCACAAAGGATCTTCTTTTTCTCCATGTCAAGATAAAGAATCAATATCTTCCTGAAACTAAAAAGGTTTGTCAGAACTCTTCCCCTTAGGCAGCGGTCGATTTCTTCACCAACGGGCCAAGACGGGTGTCGCTACACTAATGCAGGGCTGATCCCCCCCCTTGCCTCATTGGCTCTCCGTTTCACTAACCCAAGGGCCATTCTGACAACATGTCCCGATACTGAAGGATTCACTTTCTTGGCCTCAGATGATATCGCTTTCCTCCAGGAGTCGCGTGGTCCAGAAAGAGCTCCTCAGCGTCGTTCGATTCCACAGCACGGCCTTTCTCTGTGGTCAGAATCTCTCGTTGATCGGTCAATACAGCAGGCTCCACCAATCCGGGCGGTACTTTGCGGCAGTGCAGGGAATGGATCCAATTCTTTCTGTTGGAAACTCGCACAGCCGTCCTCGTTGCAAGTAAGACTTGCTCAGGACCAACCCATCTCGGCTCCAGGCTGTTCGTCCTGTCAAAGATTTTTATCATGACATGGTCGCCAGGCCGGAGACTATGTCCTTCACCGGTGGACCGATCAGGGAGCGCCTCCCGGACCTGTTGATGAATAGAAACCAAGTTATCCGTTAACTGCGCCAGATAATCATTCATCATTACACAAGGTACATCATACACAGTCTTAGGTTTTGGTGGACCCCAAATATTCATTGGGCGTCCAAAGACAATCTCGTACGGTGTAAGACCGGTTCGAGAGTGCGGTACCGACCTAATTGACAATAACGCCAGTGGTAAAGCATCTGGCCAAGTCAAAGACGTTGAAGCTTGGATTTTAGCGATCTTGAGCTTCAGTGTACCATTATACTTCTCGACTAGTCCTGCAGATTGAGGGTGAAATACTGCGTGGAACTTCTGGGTGATGCCCAGACCCTTCAAAACATACTTTATAACATCCGCTATAAAGTGGGGTCCGTTATCACTCCACAGAAGTCTACAAACGCCATATCGAGGGAAGAACTCCTTCAACAGCATCTTGGCGGTAGTCATTGCAGTATTGTCTTTCGTAGGGTATGCCTCAACCCATTTGCTAAAGGCACAAACCACTACTAGAACATACTTCAAATTGTTACAGCGCTCAAGCTGGATGTAATCCATCTGCAGAACCTCAAAGGGTGCAGTAGGTGTTACAAATCCTCCTGCTGGGGTTCGAGTACCCTTTCCTGGGTTGTACCTCAGGCAGATCATACAGGTCTGCACCACCCTCTTTGCCGTGCTAGCAATCTCTGGATGCTCCCAGACTTGGGTAAGCAATTTTACAATTGCGGAAGCTCCAACATGTGCTAGCCCATGTGCCATCTGAACCATAGGTTGTACAAAAGCCGTGGGTAATTTCCATCTATCCATCTGCTTATTTCTCCAGCAACCCTCATCATCCAATTCTCCCTCACTGGACCATTGCTCCCGTTCCTTATCAGAAGCGGTCCTCTGTATTTCTCGCACTTCTTCCTTCGCATCATGCCATCTTTCTACTTGCGACTTCACTACATACATGGCAGTAGCACCAGGCTGCATCGCAGTCTCCCGTGCCACCCGGTCTGCTAACGCATTCCCTTCTCCAACTTTATCGACTACTTTCCTATGGGCGCTACATTTAATGATGGCAATTTTCTTCGGATATGTCAATGCAGTTAAAAGATTATGAACTCACTCCCCATGCATTATTTGTACTCCATGTGACGTTAAAAACCCTCTCTCCTTCCAGAGCAGGCCGAAATCGTGCGCTACTCCGAAGGCATACCGGCTATCTGTATAAATATTCACACACAATCCTGTACTGAGGTCACATGCTCGTGTTAATGCTATCAGTTCCGCTGCTTGAGCTGATTTCTGTGGTATGCGTGCTGCCTCCACTATTGTTTGCAATGTGGTAATTGCATACGCTGCTGAAGTCGTACCATCTGGTAGCTTCAGACAGGACCCGTCCACCCACAGTTCTCCATCTACATCTGGAAAGGGCGTATCCTGGAGATCAATACAACCCTTTGTTTGTTCCTCAGTCACAAGAATACAATCATGTGCTTTCCGTGCTTCAGACTGAGTCTCGAGGTATGGCAACAATGTGGCCGGATTTAACGTCACGCACCTCTTTAACGTAATATGAGGAGCCAAAAGCGTCAGCTCATATCCCGTTAAACGGGCACTGGTCAAATGCTGCGTCTTTGTCTGATTAAGCAGGGCATCAACAGCATGGGGGACTAATACCAACAACTTATGAGATAACACAATTCCCTCGCTTTGGCGTATTGACACAGCTGTCGCCGCAACCGAGCGAAAACAACCAGGCAATGCTCGGGCAACAGGATCAAGTACAGCCGAAAAATATGCACAAGGGCGCTGCTTGTCGCCGTGCATCTGCACTAAAACTGATAATGCACATCCATCTTTCTCATGCACATACAGCGAAAAAGGTTTGGTATAATCAGGAGTCCCTAACACTGGTGCTGAACTGAGAGCCTGTCGCAATTTCTGAAAGGCAGTGTCACACTCATTCGTCCAAGGAAGCGGAATAGGTGTGTCTTTTGTCAAAAGGGCTAACAATGGCTTAGCTATGTGTGAAAACCCTAGTATCCATTGCCTACAAAACGAAACGAGACCCAAAAATGCACGCACGTCCTTCTGCGTGGACGGCGTCGGCGTGTCCAGAATTACTTGGACACGATCTGGTGTGAGTGCACGCCCCTCCTTAGACAAAAGTTGACCCAGATAAGTCACCTTTGGTCTACAGAATTGCAACTTTTTCCGAGATACTTTGTGATTGTGGGATGCCAAAAAGGAAAGCAAAGACAACGTACTCGTTTCACACAACTCCGGAGTGTCGGCCGCCAGCAAGATGTCATCGACATATTGAATGAGGGCGACACCCTCGGGCAGAACAAAGGAGTCCAATTGTCTTTTCAAAGCTTGACTGTAAATGCTAGGGCTTTCCGTGTAACCCTGAGGGATTCTACAAAATCGGTAAGACCTATTATTTAGAGTGAAACCAAAGAGGTATCGACTATCGGGATGAATAGGAATTGAAAAGAAGGCATTTTTCAAATCAATAACTGAAAACGTGGTCGCCGTAGGCGGGACCAAAGTAAGCAACGTCGTGATATCAGAAACCACTGGGTACTGAGGTATCACGATCTTGTTCACTTCTCTCAAGTCAATTATAAACCGATAGACTTTGGCATCCGTATCCTTTTTCAGAATGGGTAAAATCGGGCTATTACAGACGTTATAGGGAACTTCTTCCACTACTCCCACCTTAATCAAATCCTGCACTATCTGTATAAGAGCCTCTTCCCCCTCCTACGAAATACGATACTGTGGAAGGCGTGGTAACACCGCCCCCTCCTGGACACTAATGTGAACAGGCGGAATCACCATCTGTCCCACATCAGTATCCGAGGTGGCCCACAGAGCACAAGGGAGGGTAGCTAACACAGCATCTTCTGCAACCACACACATCCGTTCAGACAGGGGGTAATTGTCATTCAATATCACCCGCACTCCAGCAGGGGAACAGCGGATCGTAGCTCTGAAGTGCTTCAGCATATCAAGGCCCATAATATTGTCCGGCGTGTTCGGGGCAAGCAAAAACGGACAGGGTGCAGAAAAGGAATCAACCTGAAATGTGAGGGGCCGTGAAAGAGGGCTTCGGGAGAGTGTACCATCAAACCCTACCGATGTAACCATTAAGCCAGATGGGGGAGCCCTCGGAACCAATTGTTTAGACAGCGCACTACGAGTCGCTCCTGTATCCACTAGGAACTGATCAGTAGAACCCAAAACCTCAGCTGATACGTAAGGACCCTTCTGATCAACCGGCACCTCAACTGATTCTAACCCCCATCCAACGCATTCCTATGCATGCTGAGAATCATGGTACCCAGAACGGTCAATCCCCGACACTTGATACTGGTTTTGTCGATCGAAAACATTAGGCCTATCTCGTTGCTGCCCGGCAGGGTCAAAACGAGCGTGATCGTTAGAATTCCCTCTAAAATTCGAGAAACCCCCTCTACCTCTCGGGCCACCCTGATTGTGTCCCTGACGCGAAGCATGCAACGCCGGGCAATCTCTGGCCCAGTGTCCCGATTGCTTACAATACGCACATTGATTCCTGTTCAAATCAGATCTGCCCGAGGGAGGACCATAAAATCCTCCCCTACCTCTATTTACACCCCGTCGGGGCGGACCATATACTTGTGCTAACATCACCTTCGTTTTCAAATCCCTCGATTTCTTCTCCTCCTGCCCCTTCGCTTCTTGCTCCTGGCGCTCATAGTACTGAGCTATAGTCAGGAGGGCTGTCGGGGTCGCAGTGGACCAAGAACTTTCACTCGCTTTTAGGCGGGCTGCGATCGCCGGTAATAAATTCGCCACATATTTATCAGCAAAGAGGTGTCGACCCGTATCGTCCGTAAGTGACTGACCACTAAAATCATGAAACGTCTCCTCAAAGCGCGTAAAGAAATCTGCAACTGATTCATCGACTTTCTGCTTGCACGAGGCTAGCATATTCCAGTCAATCTTTTTAGGGGGAATGATTGTCTTCAACTTAGCCAGAATAGCAGCAGGGAGATCTAAGATAATCTGAGGTGGTTTCTGCGCGGGCTTCCTCTCCCTATCCTCATCCTCAAGCTCAGACCATCGAGCCTTAAAAGCGGCAGCATCATCCACCTTCCGCACAGATCGCCACATATCTGGTGGTAAAATAAGCCCAAAGAACAAATCTATATCTGCTAAGGTCATAGTACAAGAATTCAAGGCCCCCTCGACTTCTTCGTAAAAGGCCGCTGGATTCTTGCGGGGATCAGGCAACGCATTCTTTAACGCCATGACGTCAGCCCTGTGCCAGGGAGTATAAACCCAATTATACACAAAATATCCCTTAGCATCGGCGGAGGTAGTATCCGAGCTAGTCCCCGCTCCTTTAGGAGGAACATACAAAGGCGCCGCCTCTCGCATTGGTTTAGCATGCACTAGGTCGCTCTTATCTGACTGAGAGGTGGATGAATGGCCATCTCCGGTACGCGAATCCAACCGCTTCTCCTCCTCAACTTGTTGGCGTGCTTTCTCTTTAAGGTCCCTCGCCGCATCCCGCAACGCAAACAGTCGCCGAACCGCATCAGGCGCCTTAGAGGGAGAGAAAACACCATTACGCAATGCTTTAGCATCTAATACCACATCGTCAGGTTCAAAGACACTGGAATATTTCCGGAAAGTAGCAATCACTTCCTCAGAAAAGTGGCCCAAAAAATACAACCTTTCTCTATCCTGCCACAACTCCCAAGAATCCAACAACTCAGCAAGGGATAACTTGCCCTTAAGTGCACAATAGGAAACTTGCCGAAGCTCACCCATTCGCTCAGCCGATAACATGGACCGCGTGTCTACCTTACCCGAACCCGATCCAGAATCTTGTGGCCTCGGGGCAGACGCGCCGACATAAGGAGGCGGAGAACGATCTAATAAATAAAAATCATCGTCATGATTATTAAGGACAGGATAGAGTGACTGACGAACAGCATATTGACCCGAGACTTGTAACCTACGCTCTTTCTCTTGCCTCTCCGTCTGTTCTCTTTCCTCCCGACGCTTTGCTTCCTGCGCTCTCACATGATCATTCTTTCGTTGCTCTTTATCAAACAGCGCTTTCTCACGTTTCTCTCGCTCACGCACTTCCTTCACCCATAATCGCACACATTCAAACATGTCTTGACGAGCACGCCGTTTACACATACACTGTTCCACATACTCAATCTTACGCATATCAAACGACCCATACAACGGCCACCGTAACTCAGGATCCTTTCTGGTATATTTCCTCCATACTGTGCTGTACATTATGGAAGAAAGACCATGCTTCACATACATATCCCTATTAGGAGTCCCCTCTGGGGGAGCTGGAGCAGATTCCTCGAGGTTTAACCGGTTTCCAAAGCAGCAGCACCACTTACGGAGTGCGCTAAAAGCAGGCATGCTCAAAAATAATGCAGAATATGCAGTATTATCAAAAAAATGGCACTTAAACGTTGTGCCGTTCAAAGTTACACAGTTCCGGAGAAATATCTCCACATTACCTGCCTATATGTGTTGCACCGCATATATTCTCACAATAATCAATACAAGATATGACCGGTCATCACAAATCAAACTCAAATAGCCAAACCAGGCTTCAAAAACTCGGAGCAAGTACCGTACAACGGTTCTTACCAATCAAGAGTCCAGATTCCAACTGCCAAGCTCCAAAATTCGCCCAAACGGCTGTCACGGCAGGACCGACAGAAGAGGTCTCAGTCGAGGACCGGCGCCACCCAGATGGTCAGGTCGGAAGGGAAGGAAGAAAAACCTCGGGATGCCAGGACTAAAGTGCCTCTGGCAGTGATCACATCCCCGGCCAAATTCCTCACCTTCGTCGCGACCAATCCTTCGAGCATCCGAGTCGCCGATGAGCCCCACATGACGGGCGCCAATTGATGAATACAGGCCCCAGCTAGGCCCGCAGGACACAAGGGATCGCTCTCCTGCAATGGAATCTATAAGGAAGTTGGCACGGAAACTGCAAAGTACAAAGACAAGGTTTATTAACCCTTAAGGGTGGTCCTACAATCCATACAATACCCTTCAGTATTGCATAGAGTAGCACAAAGAACTTGCGTACACAGTCCCCTTTTATACACAACAGAGGGGCTCATAAGTGGGAGGATACAACATGAGGCAAGGAATGTTACCTTTTATGGACATTTTCGATACAAGATCAATATGTGGGCGGAGCTGACATACTCCTTGAGCCCGCGAAAACATGGTCAAGCAAGGACTAACTGATAACAGATGTGGTCAAGCCTGGGCATGCGCCAGGCGGACAAAGGAACTATTTATAGACTGTTACTAGGCAGATTACAAGAGCAACTAACACGAAGATAGGACTCTTCTCGTGTTGAGCACGTGGAGACATGACAATACAAAATGGAGTCCAAACTTCAGTCAACATAACGAAAGAGACATGTGTAAGGCAGGAGAATTCATGTCTTTAGTAAATGCTTAATCACCTCGTGGTTTCAATTTACAACAAGTTGACTTTGGAGAACCCAACCCGTGATTTGCTTGCATTGACATGTAAATGTGCTTGTTTAAATTCCTCTAGGATGGTTTCACGGTGTCTTAAATGAGATTCCAAGTAGGACTAAAAACCACAACATTGTCTAAATAGGCTGAGGAATAGGTCTGATGTCCTTTTAACACTTCATTTATCAGCCTTTGAAAAGTAGCTGGGGCCCCATGCAACCCAAACGGTAAGACGGTAAATTCGAAAAGACCATTGGGAGTAGCGAAGGTGGTCTTTTCCTGATCTTCTGGCCTTAAAGGAACTTGCCAATACCCCTTTGTCAGATCGATGGTGGTAATACATTTTGCTTCCCTGAGCTTCTCTATTAGTTCATCGATTCAGGGTAAGGGGTAAGCATCACATTTGGAAATCTTGTTTACCGCCCTGAAATCTATACAAAATCTAACAGACCCATCAGGATTGGGAACCAAAACTATTGGGGATGACCAGTTACTCTTGGATGGCTGAATAACTTTCATTTGTAACATTTGCGATATCTCATTCGCAACGGCTAGTCGTTTAGCCTCAGGCAACCTATAAGGTTTTTGCTTAACTATGACCCCCTTTTCGGTATGGATGGCGTGTTCAGCTAAGTGGGTTCGCCCTGGGTTATCTAAAAAAAAGGGTTGAGTAGGCCTGTAGCAGGAGTTGGTGGGAGTGTTTCTGTTCCTTGGTCAATTGATTATTGATGCCTAACTGCTCTAGTGTACAGGGGTTTACAGGGTGTTGGGTAAGATATGCTAACTTAGGTGGTGGTCCTATCCACTTTTTAAGAAGATTTATGTGGTAAACTTGTTCCTTGGTCTTCCCTACCCGTACTCTGTAGGTGATTTTCCCATTTTTACCCAGGATTAGATACAGCCCCTTCCATTCAGAGACTATTTTCTTTTGGGATATGGGGAGGAGAACTAAAACCCAGTCATTTATCTGGTACTCCCTCCATTTATTCCCCTTATCATACCCTCTTTTCTGCCTCTGTTGGCTCTTCTCTAATTGAGTGTGAGCTAGGTTCCTGAGTTTCCCATGTCTGGAGCTTAGCTGCTGGACATAGTCAGTCAATTTCTGAGCCTCGCTCCCTTTATTCATTTCTCAGGCGTCTTTGGTTATCTCTAAAAGGGATGGGGGTTAGCGTCCATACAGCAGCTCAAAAGAGGAACACCCCAAACTACTTTGTACTTGTCCCCTGATGACAAAGAGGGCCAAGGGCAAGAGGAGGTCCCACTTTTTCCCTTCCCTGGAAAGCATTTTCTTGAGGGTGAGTTTGAGAGTTCCATTATATCGCTCCACTAATCCGTCAGTCTAAGGGTGATAGACTGCGGTCTTAAGATGTTATATGTTTAGAATGGTACATACCTCTTGCATAATTTTGGAGACAAAAGAGGTCCCCTGATCTGTAAGGATTTCCTTTGGAAAGCCTACCCTGGAAAACACATCAACCAATACCCTAGCTATGTTTTTTGAGGTAGCCACTTTAAGGGCTACTGCTTCTGGATATCTGATGGCATAATCTACCAGCACTAGACAATACATGTTTCCCTTTGAGGATCTGGGGAAGGGTCCTATTAAATCCATCTCCACCCGCTCAAAAGGATGCCCTATAATAGGTAGGGACTGGAGAGGGACAGCAGGTGGCCGATAGGGGTTCTTTATTTGGCATACCTCACAACCTTGACAATAGGCTTTTACTTCTGCATATATCCCTGGCCAATAGAAATACCGCATCAGGCTTGGGAGGTCTCTTCGGGTCGGCCCGCCAATAGATGAGAATGTGAAAAAAATAAGATCAGTTCCCGAAAATCTTTAGGCACCAGCAATTGGGGTTCTGCTCCTGACGTACCCACCCCCCTTCTCTATGAACTGAGGAAAACATCTGTTATCCTTGGTTTTATTCTCTATGGCAGCTCTCCAGGCATTTTGTAACGTTATATCGTTCCTTTGTACCTGCTGAAAGTCCCTATCCATGTGCCAAGGCTCTGCGGTGAGGAAAGTGTTTAACAACCGGCGGTCTTCTACTGATTTAGACTGGAGGGGACCTATCTAATTCCACAGGGAAAAGAATAATTCGGACTTATCCATACCCAATATAAGCTCTTCCAGAAGAGTGCTGACCACCCCAGCAATAATAGTAACAGGACCACCCGTGGGAGGGACAAGAGATACAACCGTATGTCCCCATGGACACAACACACTCCTACAGTCCTAGCTGGGAAGATGCAGTTGGTATCAACCCATTTAGAAGCCTTAACTGTTTGTCGGCACCCAGAGTCTATCAAGGCCTGGATTATGTTCCCTTTTAGCCTCACACTTACATAAAAGCAGTGTCCCAGCTCCTGGGTTTATAATACAGTCTGAGGGACACAACTAACGTCCATAGGTTCCTCAGGGGTTGATTGTTTCTTGGTAGGGCACACTCTGGAAATATGCCCCCACTCCCCACACTCGAAGCATTGTGGGTTTTTGAAAGAGGAAGACATAGTCCGAAAAATCCTTGTCTTTGAAAGTTCTCTCGCCATTTTGGCGGGCTTTTTCATTGTGGGGTGTGATACAGTTTTCGGTGGGTCCAGGAGTCTGGCTGAGCTCGTGAAAAGGTTGTGGCCATCTCAACCACCTGCTCAATGGTCAAACCAGTGTGTTGCCGCAGCCATTTTTGCATGGTAACAGGTAAGGCTTCTAGATATTGCTCTAGATATATCAAGTTCATAATCTCTTCTTTGGAATTATCCAGAGGGCGGAGCCATTTAACTGTGGGCAATTTTAATTTAAAAAACAGGGTTTTAGGAATATCTCCTGAGGACCCACGCTCCTTTCGAAACCATATGTGATAAGCTTCCGCGTCTAGTCCCAAATGATCTAATATGACCCGTTTGATATCCTCATAAGGGGTAGACCCATAGGGGTTGGCAATTTGGTAAGCAGACTGGGCTTCCCCTACCAACAAAGGGGTCAAGAAGAAGGGCCATTTCTCGGGGGCCCAAGCACAGGCCCTGGCTGCCCTTTCGAAATTCAAAAGGAAAGCATCAGGGTCTTCTCTGGGGGTACATTTTTGTAGAGAGATGTGAGGCCCACAGAGACCGGTACGCTGAGAGGTTAACTGGGGAGTAAGATTATACTGGTCTACTGGTCTTCTGCTACCTTGTGTAGGCTGGGTACATGGACCTTCATGGAATCCTTAAAGGTTTCTCATCCCGTTTTGGCGGAGGACATCTGCCTCTCCAAGGCCCATTCCAGCCTTTTCTGTCCATGGATCGATTGTTGTACCACTTGTTCCATTTTTATCAATGGCTTATTGTGCCCGCATTCTCTACCACTTGTAACATAGCGGGACACAAAACCATACAACGCGTTTATGCTTGCAGTAGGTTGTATTTATTATAACATAATTTGTAGTTGCGTTAGTCTTTTCGCAAACCAGCCCTAAATAAGGATCTGTGCAAAAAAAAAGTTTCTTAGTGGGAACTGTAATTCCGCTTTGTAAGCACGTTTTGTTCAATGTTTTCCGGGGTCAGTTCTGTCAGTTCTCCTTTAACTGTTGTCGTCTTTTTTTTTTCAGCTCCAGAAGGGAGTTCTTGACGCCTCTTCACAATGCCCCTCAGAAAGACAAAGAAAATAACCAGGTAAGGAACTTGTTTGTCCTTTTTAAGAGAAGGAAAAAAAACACAGTGTGCCCATTCACCTGTGTAAGAGGGGGAACAAAAAAACTACAGTGTGGGGGACCGGAGATAGAGAGAGAAAACAAGACGTGCCTCTCAGTGGTAGGACAACACTCGTCACCCGCCTCTTAGTCGTGTGTTAACTCACACATCTCACAGACTATTTTCAGAGAAAAGGAAAAAGAAGTACGAGTCAGCCTCCTGACTTAAAAGAAGAGATCCGAGTGTGGCGGGGGGACGGTAGAGAAGAGCTCTGAGTCCTTCTTTACCAAGTGCTCCCCTTTCGGCCCCGCTTACCCCCTACCCTTCTACCAAAGATGCGGCCCCGTATCTGGCTTAGCCACGTTTCTCCTGAAACGTGGCGGGGTGGCGTCGCAGATGTAGGACTCCTTCAGGCAGCTTCGGACCTCCTACGCCTCTGCAGACTCCCAGTTAGTTGGGTTCTCCAGCTGGATGCGGTGTCCGCCGGGTTTCTTCCCTCTGCTGGCAAGATGTGCCACTCTTCCCCAGAATGACTGAAGCCTCGAGAGTTCTTGGCCCGCCAGCTGGGACTTAAAAAATATGTGGGCCTAGGTTCGTCCTCCAATATTCATGACGTTGGTTCTGCCCCCTTCACCGTTTCTCCGCCCGGGTTTCTCCTTTCTTCCTGTTCCACGTCCTTCCGGACTTGAAAAATCCCTACCTCATCGTTGATTGGTTGCGTGGGTGGCATCGGAGTCATGTGAGAAGCGTCCTTGCTCCTGACACCGGAACTGGATGTGCCCCGTCTCTCTGGTGGTATAGGAAGTTCTCTTTCATTTCTGGCAGCCGGCTGCAGGGAAGAAGGAGACGGTGCAGGTAAGTGAAATATGTGCCAGGGAACGGCTTGTTCCTCATCTATGTCCGCTTCCCTGTCACAGCCATACTGTTGTGTTTCGATTTAGATGCACGTACATAGGTTTCCCTGAATCATGTCCTTATATAGGCACAATTCGCATTGACCTTATTTAGGCATAGAATCCCATGTCCTTATTTAGGCTTTAGCCATGCAATCCAAATACAGGCATGGTCACCTACATCCGTCTATCCCAACGTCACAACGAGTTCTTAGAAGCCAGTCCATTAAGCGATTGGGACATTCCCTAGCTAGGATTATTGATTTCTCCAAAAACTCATCTATTATGCATGAACTACTATTCCTTAGGGGTTCATTCATGACATATTCCTCTGTCCGACTTTACGTCAATGCTAGCATTCCTAAGCAACTTCCAGGTATAAATATACCTTCCCTTACACTGGCAAGTACGGCACGGCACAGCTCGATACGGCTCGCCACGGCAAGTTCAGAAGGAATTTGAGTTCCCGCCTGATGCACAGACCAGACGCTGTCATCCTTGCTCGCAGAGAATCCAGATTCCAGTGTTCTGACTCCCTTCGCGGGGTGTTGGATTTTGAGATTCAGAAAGAGATTCCCACCTCTCTCATTCAAAGGTATGGAGCTGACTAGAACCTAGAGGTACTGTTGGCATATAAACTTAGTATATACCATACTATAGAAAACAGCACCTATGTCTTACCTTGTACTACACTTAGGTTAGGTACACTGGGGTAGAACTATTCAGAAGCATCAGACGAGTATTCACTTTTTAGCCTGTGTTATTTAAGTATGTATATATGAATATATGTCATAGCTAAAAGACAATGCTATTGCAGTATTATTTCTTCTTACTGCTTACGCTGTGCGTATTATATCTTACATACTGTCTAATGGTTGTAACAGCTCATATCTCTTACACAAGAAACAAGACTGTTCAATAAATCCTTTTATTGAAACGCCCGTCTATCTATTTCTGTGTAACTCAGGAGAAACTAAGCATGCACAATTGACTGAGTGAAACTGTTATCTATTGTTTCCACGATTCTGAGTCACGTTCCGATTCTAAGGAAAACAAAGTTGTCATGTTTATGCGGTTGTCAGAAACTACTCCCTTATTGTTTATTCGAGAAGTTTCTACTGACCTCTGAGTTAGCTGGTACACAAGTAATTAAGTTTAATGTACTCGATAGAGTCATACTGACCTCAGTCCTATGCCACAACTATAGTGTATATTATTCCAATGCGCAGAGCCTATAAGGGAAATAGGAACTGCACTACAATACTGTAGGAAGCTCGCTCTGTATATACTATACCAAAGTAAGGTATAGTGTGCAGTCCTGTGGAGTCCAGTGGATCCCCAAAAAGGCTTACAGATGTAAACGTAGACAATACCTTACTCTCTATTTGTGGTAGTGTGGACAGAGCAGTAAGGAATTTCCAGAGAGTAGTGTTAAGCATTTATTGTACACACTCAGGCAAGAAATTAGTTCACACACTCAAAGACTGAACTTTAACCAATTAAATTTGTATACAAATATTTCTTAGTCGTATTCTATTTTTAGAATCAAGCAGGGCTTGGTGCAGGTGAATAAAATAGTACTTTTCAAGAATAATACAGTTGAATGCAATTGAATGCAGTTGGCTTTGTTACAGGTAGGTCAAATTTTTAGAAACAGTTGACATTTCTTTGTAGCTACTTTGTAATTACTTTTTTGATTATTTTTCAGATAACATTTTCTACTCAGTGTCATTATGCTTAGATATCTCACTGAGACATTTTCTAAATAAAAGGTAGGTAAATAGTTTTCACAAAAGCAAAGTTTCTTATGTTTCCATACAAACACCCTCAATGCTTAGAAGTTTTTCAGAGCCAGACAGTCAATGCAATCCTATGGAGGAAAATGAGATTATTGTTTTGCAGGTTAATAAACGGTCTTTGGGGTAGAGTTACTGGGGTTAGAACAAGGGTTCCCACAGGGTCAAGGATGCACTCAAAAAGCACCATCATCTGCACTAGGGCGGCCGTTTGCAGAGTGCTGAGGCCCATTGATATCCAATGGGGGATAGGGAGCCTCCGGATGGTGGATGCTCACGGGAACGCCACTTAGATGTGGGAGCAACGCTCCTAGGGTTTAGCTCATGGGCAAAGGGGGATCCAGAATAGCACACAAAGTGTGCCCACAGTGGCACGGGGCGGCTGTGTAGAGGGTGCTGGATCAACGTAAGGAAGTCTGAGGATCCTCCAGAGAGACGTGAGGTAGGTCAGGGATTACCAGATCCCAGGCTAGGATCACCGGTAAGACATCCTTGTGGTGTTGGGCCATTTGAACTCAGGCCGTAGGCAGTGGGTGCAGAGTGGTGTGACTCGTGGAGTTGGCCAGGGCCAGAGTCTGACGGTGAGCAAATCCGGTGCTCGCGGGAGACAAAGTCTTTTTAGTGAAAGCAAGGTTGCTCCAGGTTCTGGGGGCTGCTGGCTGCAGGATGCACCGGGATTCCACTGGAGCATGTTGAGGTCGGTACAGGCCGGTAGGTCTGGGGCCAAGTCAGTTGGTGTCCTCCTTTTCTTCCTTCAGCCTGGCTCTTTGATCCTTCTTCCTCATCTTTGTTCTTGTCTCAGGAGGCAAGCTTCGGGGTTGCCCCTAAATACTAAATTTAGGGGTGTTTCAGGTAGGTACAGTTTGGGAACAATGGGTTCCTTCCTTGGGGTGGGTGCACCCCTATTATGCCACCCCCCAGTGGCAGGGGGCATAAGCCTCACTCTGGTTAGCTTGGTCCCCCCATCTTCAAGATGGCGGGGACTGAGAGTTGTGCTTCACCTTGCCTCCCCCTACTGAGGGATGGGGTTGGCAAAGGTGGGCACACCTCTCCTCCTAGCTTGGTTTTCCCACTGATTCTCCCACCTAAAGGGCGGGTCAGAACCAGTGTGGGCAAGTTGCTGGAAGCAGCAAATGGCTGGGTCAGTTCACAAAGGTGGCAAGCCTTTGAAGCTTCCCCTTTGTGGACCCTGCCCATCCTGGGGGAGGAGGCTTGGCACCTCTACCCAGGATGTGCTTTGTTTCAGGACCCGAGAGTGGGGGGCTCTCAATCAGGCGGTCCAGAAACACGTCCGGGGTTAGCAGCTGGTGAGCGGCCAGGACACTATAGTTAGGTCCTTTTTCAGGGGACATCTCTAAGATGCCCTCTGAGTGCACTTTGCATTAAATCCCACACTGGCATCAGTGTGGGTTTAATGTGCTGAGAAGTTTGATATCAAATTTACCAGATTTAAGTGAAGCCATTATGGTGCTGTGGAGCTTGTAATGACAAACTTCCAGACCACATACTCTTTATGGCTGTATTGCACTTACAATATCTAAGAATGGACTTGGATACTGTCAGGGTACAGGGCTCATGCACCTGTTCCCTTACCAGTGGTATAATGTACCCAGCTAGAGGGATGGCTTGCCTATGTCATAGGTAATTGAATGTAGGCATGGCCATGTTGACTCTTCACTTTGCTCTGCACCAAAACACGCAGCCTGCAATGGCAGTGTGTGTGTGTTAGGGTACAGGGCCTCTAAGGGTAGCAAGATATGTGCTGCATTCCTTAGAGCTCTTCATTGATCACAGTGCCCTTGGTACCTTTTACAAGGGACTTAGATATGGCCAGAGAGTTGCCAATTGGGTGTGCAACAGTACAGTTTTAGGGAAAGAACATAGAGGTAACTGGTTGGCAGGAGTCTAGGGCACACTTAGTCAAATAGCATCAACATCAGGCAAAAAGTGGGGAGCAATCATGCAAAAAGGGGCCCTTTCTTACGCATAGATACAAATAATGTGGCCTAATTAAACATAAAAGGGTGGAGCCAAAATTACGCTGGTCCAGTCCCCCCTCTAATGGCGAATGAAGCGTCACAGATTATAATCTAATGTTATCAGATGGATCATCTAAAACATTGTGGTCTTCAGCATCTTTTGCTTAGAATCCTCTAGACATTTCATGTCGTCATAATATTTACTCTGACTCTCCCCTAACACTACATCTGCTCTAATCCTCTTTACCTCTTGTGCGTAAATGTATCCCTTAAAGATCATAAATAAGAATACTGCACAAATGGCAATTTTCAAAAGAGGTTTCAAAATGGCGCTCAGAATTCCACTTCCCGAACTTCCAAACTATTTGCCTACAGCAGAAAATCCATTCCCAATGGCTTCCCAAGCACCTGTTGCTTCTAAATCTTTCAAATCTTCTGTCAAACCAGATATATTCCGAATGTATTTCTCCAGATCCTTACTTTCATCTGGGATGTAAGTACAGCATTGCTGAACCTTTAACATCCTACAGACTCCGCCCTCTATTGTAAATAGAAGGTCTAATTAAGTTGGTTCTGTAAAACCATAGACCTTATTGCAACCATCTCAATATTTACAAGCAACAACGAATGTGCAATACCAGTAGCCAATTTATCCAGTATTGTAGACAGCTTTCTAATTTTCAGATCATTCAAAATTTCACCTACAGATGGGATTATGGCACCAAAAATATCACCTGCCACATACGCTGCACTAATACCTCACCTAGTTCTATGTTTTGTTTCCCATACAGGATTATTAAAATGTCCCACATGGTAAATATGCGGAAAAACGATGCCAAAATTACATGTACCATGCCATCCACGGGGCAATTCAAAATATGCATAATGACCACAGATAAAGCACACTCCTGGAATTGCAGGATGCTGTCCCTCCAAGAAAATATAATTCTTCCCTCTCACATTGAAAACATGTTCACATTTGCTCTGCCCTAAAAATAACAGGTCAAAGTATTTCTGATCAATGTGTACACATGGCTTTCACTTAGGTTGCCAATCCAAAGTCAAGGTGGGCTAAATTCCCTTCATTCCCTTCCCTGATCTTTATCAGTTTCAGATTTGGACTCTAGATCTCTCCTCCTGTCTTCCACTAAATTCAAGAATTCCTTCTCTACATCTGACATTGAACACGTCAGAGTATATCTATGTGCATAGGCAGTGTCTAGTGACTATAGAGGTGAAAAATATTTGCCTGCACTC
The DNA here is from genome assembly GCF_964204655.1 of Triturus cristatus. Lineage (NCBI taxonomy): Eukaryota > Metazoa > Chordata > Amphibia > Caudata > Salamandridae > Triturus > Triturus cristatus. The sequence goes on along the minus strand of NC_140584.1, from coordinate 70,190,125 downwards.
TCTGCATGTTTGAAAGAAGGATTCCTATTCAATTAGGGACTTATGAAAGGACTATATTGTAATTCAAAAAATAATTTTGAAACCAGACCCTGTCCTTGGAATAAGCTTAGTAGAAGACTACAAGATATTCCATATGTCAAAGGAATATGGTGGTAGGTTTTTCCCGATACAGCAGAAGCAGGTAACTGGGTACAGACATAACAATCTCTTGCATTCATAATGTCAATGTATTCATAAAGCAATCTAAAATATGCCTTCAAAGAAAGATCTCCCCGTCATAGATCTGTGTGCAGTTTTTTAGCCCCCCACAACTGTGGTTCACTATCAGCAGGATGTGATGTAGTAGGGGCCAGAGCTGACTTATTCTTTCCCTACCTATATTTTGCAGGAAATAACCCTGTAATCAATACAATTAATACTACAACTACAACTATTAGTGTGTCTGCTATGATGTACCTGTGCCTGTTAGCATTAGAATTGGCTTCCATTTCTTCCTTGGAACCTAAACCTTTGGGTGGAAAGCAGCAGCAGCAGAAACTTCTTTGTCGGTTTCCACCTGTGCAAGCAGCAAAACCAAAATTCAAGCAATTAGCAAGAAAATGTGTACAAAGTCTTTGTGACTCTTCTTTCTTCCCTACAAAGTCTATATAATAAATGGTTCAAGTTCACTGAAAATCATTTCTAGAATAAATTGTTTCAGTTCAGCGACTAGCACTGGAAACTCATTTGCATCCAAGACAGGAAACTCAGCCACAAATCCGGAATAAGATGTCTCAAGGCACTCAATTTCACTAACAAAGGAAGTTAAAACGTAATATCAAACTGAAGATCAAGTTCCTTAAGATTCAGTTTAATTTTAAAAATTATTTCAGAATTACCAGAACTCGTTCTCTTTGTCATTTGCAAGGAATTATGTCCATTCAGGGGAAGAGTACCTCCTACAAGGCACTCTTGCTTGCGTGGACCTTCTAAATGCAGTCCCTTCTCCTCCCTCATCACTAAGATCTGAATTCTCAGTATCCTCAGCAATGACTGGAAGGTGACCTTCTTTCTTCACAAAAAGGGGGGGTCTGAGGAGATTTAAAGACCCACAAAGGTTTGCTCCCCGACCTATAAATATAGCACACTCAAGAAACCCTTGGGTCTAAATGAAAATAAAGAACTGTCAAAACAAAGACCTAGCCACAAATGGATATCCATTCAAAAGAACGAATTTCTTCACCTACCAAAGGTGACATGCTTCATCATTGGGATTATCCCTGTGCCAAAATGCCTAGTCATGGCACGGGCTGCAACCCCTCTCTAAATACTACGGTGATGATATCAAGGTGATGAGGGTAACAGAGCAAGTGGAAGTGATCATAAAACTAGCTCCAAGGTACGCAATAGCCCTTTATTCATGCGTCTCTGGGCCAGGATTAAAAACAGGGCACTCATGGGAAAAACAAATACCTGCAGGACCAGTCTCCCCCTCTCCTGCCTTCTCGGTCAACGTTTTTCTGCAGCCACTCATGGTACTCCAGCACTAGGCCCTCATAGGGTTCCGAGTCTGTCTCAGTAACAATGACAGGACTAGCCCCTTAGTTTACTGCTTCGACAGCCAACTCTCCAGGACCCCCCTCAGGCCAAACAAGTGCTGTTTCAGAATCTTGCTAGACCCCAAAAGCTTCACTAACCTGCTTCGTGGCCTCTCGACCACCTCTGGCGCTTCTGGTAGAGGTGCTGTTATGTCTCAAGGGGACACATAATTCAGTGAGTGTGAGCAGCATGCACCCAGTTGGGAAGACCTCTGCACTTCAATGCAGTCATCATGACTAGCATCACCTGAAACATCCCACACCAAAGAGGCTCCAGACAACTCTTTCATATTTGTTTCTTTCACGAGGACCCAGTCACTGGGACTGAGGTCATGGCACTGCTCCTCGTCAGACAGGTCTGTGGCACCTTACACCTGATGAGACACAGAACACACCACATCAGCCAGTCCTTTGCAGTAATCAAGCATCAGATCATCAGTAATGTTCACATGCGCAATCACAGATACAGCTAGAAATCTTATTCCCCTGCTCATGATGATCTCATGGGGAGTTAATCCAGTCCTTCGATCAAGTATGCTACGGAGACCCATCAACAGAAGTGCCAAAGGCCACTTAAAAAATGTAGAAGTACACACATTTGCAAGCCTGGATTTCAACGTTCCATTGACCTGCTCCACCAGCCCGAACACTCAGGTCTGTAACTACAATGCAATCTCTGTTCAACTTGTAAAGGAGCACACAGCATCCTCAGAATTTCATTGTTGAAATGCATACCTCGGTCAGATTCCAAAGAAGTCCAGGTGCTAAAACTGGGTATTAAATCCCTCAACAAAAGCTTTGCTACTGTAACACTATCATTCCTTCATGTGAAATATACCTCAATCAATCGTGAAAAAATGCACACAACAACCAACACGTGCCTCCATCCATGGCACACAAGCATCTCAATGAAATCCAACTACGTCCTGTTGAAAGGACCTCCTTATATGACTTAGTGGTACTGCAGTCCTCTTCCCCACATTATTCTGTTGACACACATCACATTTGTGGCAAAATGCTTCAGCCATCAACCTAAACTTTGATTGAACCAAGTCTGCCTAAACAACTGGACCATCACGCCCCTTCCCACATGAGTAGGACCATCATAATACCTGGTGATTGGGGGTAAAACAGTGTTAGGCAACACTGGTCTTCCGACTCCCGAAACCCAAATCTTGTCATCGTCTCACTCAGCATAACCTGCTTGGACACAATTCTGCTTTTCTGCCTCTGACACTTCTTCCTGCAACCTCTTTACTTCCTCCCAAGTATCAGCTGTAGTTAACAAAAGGTTGTATTTGGTCACCTCTTTTGTATACTCCCCATTAAGATGTAAGCTCAGTATCTGGCAACTTCATCGGCATATCTGTTGCCAAAGGTCACATAATCATCCCCCTTACTATGTACCACACACTTAACAACAGCAATTTGTGCAGGCATGTGCAATGTTTCAAGGAGTTTTTGACCTGCTCCCCATTGTGAATGGGAAAGCCCAAGAACTTTGTACTTTTTTTTCAACAGCTCTGTATTACATTTCAAAAGGGCAATACATGTACATCACAGTGTCCGCTTTAGCACAGCAAGCATCTTGCATAACGCCATCAGGATGGAACAATAGCAGAGGCCAGACCGTGCCAGTAGTCATGTACTAATAAAATACAGTCAGGCATGCACAAGCCACAATATGTCAGAATGCATTGTCATTGTGGGAAGTGTAATAAGCCATCTAAGGACACCTCCTAACTGGTTGCTCTAAGTAGAACACATGACCAGGAGATAAGAGTAATTTACATGCAAACTTGGGAAGATGGAAACAAACATGCTATTTGTGAGTAAATCTTCACTGCGGGGAGGGCGTGACGAGGGGGACCGATACCTTACACGGAGATTGGGGGGGCATAGCATTCTTCCCCAACTGGCCCGGGGTAGCATAGTACTAGGAGGGCCAAAGGCCGACTTCTAGTCGAAAAGCTGTAGCATTCACAGTTTTCCTGGGCTGAAGCAAGTAAATTCTATACGCATAAGATAGCATATTAGGGTCTTCCACAGGTGTTTAAATCTTCTCTCAGTTCTAGCTAAGTTATGTGAGATTCATTACATTGCTAGAATGTGCCACATCCACCCAAACCACTGCGCCTTTGAGGGAGGATTTTTTCTGTTTCCACATGGGTGCAATGAGCTGACGCGTTGCTAGGAGCAGGTAACTAATAAGTTTCCATTCCCCATGCATCATTGTGACTAGGGTCGGTGGTCTAACGCCCAAGATGAGTGTAAGATAAGAGGCAGGGAGCGTCCATCCCACTATGTGTTTTATGTGACCCAGTATTTCTTTCCAGTATGTAGCAAATACTTTGCAGTACCACCAGATGTGGCAGAAATCCCCTGTATCCTCCTTACAATGCCAGCATAGTGGGGAAGTACCTGAGTAGACGTAGCGAGGTGTGCCGGCATATGGTACCAGTGAAGCATTAGCTTATATGCTGTTTCTCTAAGGGAGAAGCTGCAGTAGGTTTTGGGTATGTCTCGCCATAGTATTTCCCATTGTTTGTGGGTGATTTCTTCCTGTGAAGTGTTGTGCCATGTGGACTGGTAGGCATGGATGTGTAATGGTTGGGGAGTGCTGAAGCATGTGATATGTATTAGATATACCATTAACAGTAATGGTTAGGCCTGTGTCCCTCAGAACCTGGGTATTTTTTTATTTTTTATTATCCTCATTTGCCACCAATCTCACTCTGCACCCAAGATGTCTGTACCATACTCAGCAAGCTGGGAGAAGGTAGGCATTTAGAGATGGAGACCCACCTACAGGTACCAGAACCTACTTGGGTGCTAATGAAGGACCTGCTAAGATAACTCTTCTACCAATCTCCAGAAGCTGGGCGACCCTCGCCGTGAAGTTGGAAATAAACGGCATGGCCCGAAGAGTATTGAGGCAGCATAATCATAGGACTCAGGGGAAAAAAATATAAAAATCACACACTTCCTGAGCCCAATCTAAGTTGCAACAGATCCCAAAATTCCAACTTCTTCTTACTACAAGATCTAGCAAGGTCAAGCTTAGAGACCGCCACAACTGAGGACAGCCAATCTGAAAAGGTAGGAGGGGAAGATTCTGTCCATCTTTTACAAATTTCTCTCCTGGCCAGCAAGATGAGATAGAAAAGCAGTGATCTGGAAGGGCCCGTTACTTCATCTGTAAATCAGAAGATGACCAGGGGTAGGTCAATATGGATTGGACAGCTCAAAACCCTTGTCAGAAAACAGCCGACTTTGTCCCAAAAAATCTCCAGAGCGGGACATTCTTTGAACATATGAGTATCAGAAGCTGAGGCCTGCCCACATTTCTTGCAACAGACCGGAGGGCCGGTAGAAATTTTAGAGAGCTTTAGTGGGGAGAAGTAGGTCCTATGACTAGTAAACAGGTGGTTTCACTTCAACCATGCAGGCTTTACCTTCTCGTATAGGGTATTGCACGAAATCTGCCAAAGATGATCGCAATTTTGTGCAGGTAAGAAACCCCCCCACAATTCCTCAGCGAGCTTAAATTCGCCATCCACAGAATCAGCTATGGCTTGATACCAAAATGAGACCTCCCTTCTCCCACGGGGCTTGACCACCAGCTGATGTTCTAAAAAACTGCTATTCCCTATAGGGTTCTTTTGATCTACTTTTGATTGGACCCAGCTTTTCAACTGGAGATGTTTAAACCTAGAGAGGTCTTCTCCGACTTTATCTTTAAGTTGATCCCATGAGATAGGAGAGCCATTGGGGACCAAATCCCCCCAAACCACTAGACCTGCTTCTCTTAAGGGTATTACCAACCTATCCCTTAAACACTCCGGGGTACCAGGAGAATCCCAAAGGGGAGACAAGCTGGAAAAATAACTAAGTCTGGTCGCTCCCCTAAGTTTCACCCAGGTTTTAACAAATCCTTGTAGGACCTTCAGCTTGATATTTTAAAAAATTTCGGGTCACCAAATTTGAACAGAAAACCCTCTTCAGCAAGAGAACACAGCCCCTGCTCCGGTATTAACCATCAATTTTAGCAGCATACGCGAATGCGTGAGTTGGAAGGCCCAAGCATAAAACTGGAAATCAGGCAAGGCTAGGCCACCCTTCTCTCTGCTCCGCCTCAATTTCTTACAGGCTATTCTTGGTGTTTTTTATACCCACACAAATACGTTTTTATATCTCGCTGTAATTTATCAATGGCAGATTTTTTAACGTGGAGGGGGATACAGTTAAAAAGAAAGGTAACCTTAGGGAGTATTGACATCTTAACCAGGTTAACCCACCTAAGATGGATAGTGAAAGCAGGGCCCAAGATTTCAGTAGCCTCTGACACTCCTTGGCCACCCCAGTTAGATTGGTCTCAGCGATCTTTGTGAAGTCTTGAACGACATTAATCCCCAAATATCTCATTTTAGGGCTGATCTGATGCTCGTGCTGGTGCTGTGTCCCTTCAAGATTCCAAACCATGATTTCTGTCTTTGCAGCATTGATCTCATAGCCTGGAACCAGGCCGAACTACTGTGCCTGACTGATCACTGCTGGAAAAGCTGTTAACAAATTGGCTGACATAATTAAGATATCATCAGCATACAGGGCGACCTTCCTCTCCCACTACCCAAATTTGAATGACTGAATATTGAGGTCGTCCCTGAGCCGTTAAGAAAATGGCTCAATATATAAGTCAAAAAGGAGAGGGGAGAGTGGGCAGCCTTGCCTTATCCCCCTTGAGTTTTTGAAAGGCTCAGTGGTGTTACCGTTCACAAAGAGTCTAGCCGTTGGATTCTGGTAGCTCAGCTGCACCGATCGAACGAATTTTGGCCCTAAGTTGAATTTCCCCAAAACTTTGGCCAGGTAGATCCAGTTCACCCTATTGAACACTTTAATGGCATCGAGGGTCATCGCTGCTAAAGGTAGAGAATACGCGGATGCCAGATCAATGGCCCCAATCAAATCATAAGTGAGGTCTGATAACTGCCGTCCCCTGACAAAGCCCTTATGGTCCGGACGGAGAATATCACCCGCCACATGTCCCAACCTGGCCGCCAGAATTGAAGCGAAGATCTTATAGTCCGCATTCAAAATTGAAATTGGCCTGTATGCCCCACAACATGAGGGGACTTTCCCGGATTTCAAAATCAAAATAATTGTGGCATCATTCCATGAAGCAGGGAGCTTTGACCCCTCTTGTAATATCTGTTTGAAGAGTGTTGTCAGGGTAGGGACAATCTTATCACTCATTGATTGATAAATCTCTACTGGGAGCCCATCAGGACCCACAGCTTTCCTGTTCTTACAGTGTGATATAGCTTTCTTGACCTCCGCTTGGGTGATTTGCCGGTCTAACTGTTGCTGCTGTTCAAAATTCAAGGAGGGATATCCTCGAGCCAACTCTAAACATTGGAGTCCACCACCCTTTTATCCTCGTAATAGATGTTTTGAAAGAAGGTCTGAAAAGCATCACTGATTTCCTCATCCGAGGAAAGAGTGGTATCTCCACTGATGATTATTTAATGTTATTCCTGACCCGATCTAATTTGGATTTCCACGCAAGGAGTTTCCCTGCTCCTTCTCCATACTCGAAGTGGGCGATCTTTTTAGCTTCCCATCTTCGAGTAAGCCTGGTGTATAGGACACTCTCCAACTGGCCCTTCAAGTTGTCAAACTTAACCTGATAATCCTGTTAGGTTTCAGGGGGAGTCTGACAGATTAAATCAGCCTCCGCAACCTTAAGCTTGGCTTCTAATGATGAGACCTCGTCTTTATATCTTATATTCCTAAAGCTTAACCTGCTTGTGATTTGACCCTGCAGGTAAGCTTTTAGAGAATCCCAAACAACTGATATAGGCGCCGAATCTAAGTTAACCACCCAAAAAAATACTATTACCTGAGATAAAAAGGACATACCTCTTCCTCCAGTAAAAGGGTACGGTCAAAGGACCATGACCTGGAGAGGCCGGGTTTTGGACATTCTAACCCCAGAAAAATACCAGAGTGATCCGAAAGATGTGATGCCAAGTAAGAGATCTCCTTTACTCTTCCTCTTAAAGATAGACTAACCAGCACATAGTCTATTCTAGATGTATGCCGATACTTAAAACTCCTGAATGAGACTCCTAACTGCTGACCAGATCTTTCTCTCCATATATCCGAAAGGGCGAATTGCTTCATAGCTCCAATAAAAATTCCTGGGATTTAGACGGGACCATAGCTCTATTATTTGATGACTTATCTAGTAGAGAATTCAGACCACTATTAAAATCGCCTGCTAGAACTACTGGGTCAGGGAGATCTACCAAGTGAAGAAAAAAAATTGTCTTGAGGAAGGAAGGGTCATCTTGGTTAGGCCCATAGTAGCCAACCAAGGTGAGCTGGAACCGCATGATAACAGCTTTCACGATGACCCATCTGCCACCAGGGCCCACTAACTGAAACAGGATTCGTGCTCTGACTTATTTCTTGAAAAAAATTAAAACCCCTCTAATATTAGCTGACTGGCTAGGGCAGGCATATGGACCAACCCATTTTTTATTTTTTAAAAGAGCGGCGACCTCCACATTGAGAAGATGTGTTTCCTGGGGAACAATGACCTGCGTAGGGGAGTCCCCGAGGTATTGCATGATCTTATCTCTCCTTGGTCTAGTGCGCAGGCCATTGACATTCCAGGACAAAATCTGGAAAGAGCTCTTGGTGGATCAAACCAGGAAACCAAGGGGACCAGCACAGAAAGCCAGCAAAGTTCCATAAGAGTTCCAGAATTGTTACTCCCAAAAATAAGATTGGTACTATTAAGAAAAGGAGAATGAGGCAATTTGTATTACATTTTTTACCTTGCAACACCTCCCAACCCCCCATACCCCTGCCCACCACCCATGGAGAACCCCTACCTTAAAAATCTGGACAAGTGGAGTCCAGAAACTGCATCCCGGAGGTCCCTGTCCCCACCGCCCGGTGTGAAAGAAGAAAAAAAGAAAAAGAAAAGGAAAAAAGGCCTTCCAGCCCCAGATAGTGGTTTCCCTTTAAATTTGGACGTAAGGTGTCCTACACCACTTGGAACCACTTTTAATAGCAAAGGCAGGCTGTGAGACCCTCAAAACAGGAACAGAAACCCCCTGGAAAGTTTGAGGCTCCGAAACAGACGACGTCTGCACTGGCCGTGCTTTCAGGCTATCGCCCCCCCCTCCTGCTGCCCCTGTACCTGGATCTGATGACTCCAAGGTCTCACCACTGCTTTCCTGCTGGTAGCTCACCTCACGGTTGTGGAAGAGACTACCGATGCTGTCTCTACCGCTGCTCCCCCGGATGTGACCCAGAGCAGCCACTCTGCATCCCTTGCAGAGCTCCAGGGCGGCCTGAGACCAACAAGGGAGAAAAGAGAGATGCCCCGCCTCTTTGTGGCACATCCCCGGCCAGGAGATCCGCAACCAAGCCGGCACCTTCCTCCGATGAAAACCACAACGGCTCCCGCAAGCCGCAGAAAGGGCAAAAAACTGGAAAAAAGCCCCCCAGGGCGCGAAGCACGGAGCTGGAAGGTAAACTAAACGCTAGAATATTGCATTAGGTCCAGTAGTGGGAGCGGGAACTCCGAGAGCAAGCGGCTGCTAACTCGCAGACGCCATGTTCTCCCCCAGTGAACTAAACGCTAGAATAGCGCATTAGGTCCGGTAGTGGGAGCGGGAACTCTGAGAGGTGATTTCTTCCTGTGAAGTGTTGTGCCATGTGGACTGGTAGGCATGGATGTGTAATGGTTGGGGAGTGCTGAAGCATGTGATATGTATTAGATATACCATTAACAGTAATGGTTAGGCCTGTGTCCCTCAGAACCTGGGTAATGATACTAAAATGTACAGATGGTCCTGTTGGATAAATCAATTGCTTAGTACTCCATAGTTAATATATCATAAGAAACACACCAAGGACAATATTGCGTGGTTTAGATGTAATGTATTGAATTTTGACATATATGGCTGTCACAAGAGAATTTTTCATCAACACAAAAACAAACAGGTGAAAAGGTGATGTCGTGAGTGCAATATATACAATAAGGATGAGTTAGAAACAAGAGCCTCTGTCCTTTAACAATTTGTTTCTCAAGCTATCCCAAAAGGCCTAATGCCATTCCTATTTCTGACTTTTGGCATCAGGGAGCTGTAGGACATGAACCAGATCCAAAGCGTCGACGTTTCAACCCAAATAGTGCGCTATTTAAACCAGTGTCACAGGGTGTCTTCTTCAGGACAATCAAACGGAAGAGGACAGCCAAAGATAGAAATCGGTTTGAAATCCTCACTGTGATTCTGGCTTGAAAACGTGCAGTGATACTTTAGTGGAATCCACCATCCGGTTAGATTCTTTGAATGGGAGAAGAATGCTCAATATTTAGTAAGTTCTACCCTCCGGTTGAAATCTGCACTTTAGGTCTGTTGTGTAAAACTAATCAGTTGACTTCAAGTTTGCTTTACTTAGATCCACACACGGGTTGGTATCCTACAGTTGCAAGGATTGCCACACGCTGAAGTAGATACCAACCTGTTGGTGGATCTAACTAAGTAAAGCAAACTTGAAGTCACCTGATTAGTTTTACACAACAGACCTGAAGTGCATATTCCAACTGCCCTGGGACCATTGAAAAGGCTCGCGGCCCTGTAGAGCAGGGAGATCTGTGGCTGGGATCATCAAGTTAAGCACCGATGACTTAGCCATGTTGATGCGAAAGCCCAAAGAGAGTTCGGGCTGAGAAAGTGTAAAAAGGAGATCATTGGGAAAGAGGCTAATCTTATGGGTTTGTCCACTGAAAGGGATACCCCACACCATGTCCGCATTGCAGATTGTGATAACGAAAGGCTCGACTGCCAAGGCAATTAGTAGGGGTGACAGAGGACACCCCTGACGTGTGCCTTGTGAGATAAGTATTGGCCTTGTGTGCAGCCCATTTACCCGTACAGTGGCCACCAGTGCCACATATGACACCAATATCTTAGAAAGGAAGCCCGGACCCAGCCCAATCTTTACCAACACTGCGTGGAGGAAGGACCAATTTACTCTATCAAAGGCCTTCTCCGTGTCCAACTAGAGAAGGCATGCTGGAATCTCGTAACATTGTGATTTCTCAACGAGGTGGGCTACGCGTCAGACGTTGTCAGCACCCTGCCTATGTTGAATAAAACCGACCTGATCTGGGTGGACAAGGCCCGTAAGATAGGGTTCAAGCCTTAAGGCCAAGATTTTGGTGAATAATTTTGCATCTGTGTTGAGCAATGCAATGTGGTGATAAGAGGAGAACAAGGATGGATCCTTACCCGCCTTCAGTGTAAGCGAGATGTAAGCCGAGGCCATAGTGGGCGTAAGGCCTGATTCTTGCGTGAAGGAATTATATAGCCACACTAGGGGCCCGATTCACAGAACTAACTTAAGACAAAATCCTAATCTTACTACCATGTTGGTATTCACAGAAGGCACTTACTCATTTTGGTATTCACAGAATGCACTTACTCATTTTGGTATTCACAGAAGTTAGCAGTTCTAACTTTATAACTCCTAAATGCCTTCTGTGAATACCGAAAGTCTTAAAGTTAGGATTTTTCTCAGTTTAGGAGTAGTAAAGTTAGGAGTCCTAACTTTACTACTCCTAAACTGAGAAAAATCCTAACTTTAAGACTTTCGGTATTCACAGAAGGCATTCAGAAGTCCTAAAGTTAGGAGTCCTAACTTTACTACTCCTAAATTGAGAAAAATCCTAACTTTAAAATTTTCGGTATTCACAGAAGGCATTTAGGAGTCCTAAAGTTAGGAGTCCTAACTTTACTACTCCTAAACTGAGAAAAATCCTAACTTTAAGACTTTCGGTATTCACAGAAGTAATTTAGGAGTCCTAAAGTTAGGACTACTAACTTCTGTGAATACCGAAATGAGTAAGTGCCTTCTGTGAATACCAAAATGACTAAGTGCCTTCTGTGAATACCAAAATGGTAGTAAGTTTAGGGTATTGTCTTAAGTTAGTTCTGTGAATCGGGCCCTAGGTGTTCTTGTAGGTCAGACAGGAAGATTTGATAAAAAGAAGCTTGTAGGACGTCAGGTCCATAGTCTTATCCAGCGGTGGGCCCTTACCACCGCACTGAGTTTATCAAGAGTAACCGGTTCATCAAGGAGGTCTGCATGATGTCGATGTAAGGTTTCCCAGTCACAGGCATCTAGATAGGCTTTGATCTGCTTTGGGGGGATCATGGCAAGAATGCAGTGTTTGATAATAAGTGTGGAAGGCTTTAAGTTTGTCCCGTTCTCGTAATTGCCCAACCCCCTTCTCCTATTCGCAACTTGGCAATATGCATCCTGGCCTGGGTTTGACAAAGTCTACGTGCTAGGAGCCTACCTACCTTGTTACCTCCTAGTATCATTGATTCAGTGCCAATATTGCACGCTCTGCTGCCTTACCCGTTCGATGTGCGTGTCGCTGGCCACACAATATCACGAGCTGCTGTTTGGTGCATCAGGAGGCTGTGGCCTTTTCCAAGTGCTCCAATTGTTTAATGTCCCCCGTTAATTTAAACTCTACCAGTCTCGCCTCCGTTCCCGGCTATAGCAATTGTGATAATTGTGCCCCATATGGTCGCTTTAAAACCGTCCCCGTGTATGTGGAGGGGGGTGTCAGGGAGGGCGTTTAGGGAGAAATAGTCTGTAATGCCCTTGTGTATTTCATCCACATCCACCGGGTCCTGCAGGAGGTTAGGGGGCAAGCGTCAGGGCGCTGAGCTCTTCATCAGCAGGGTGTGGTCCGCACATGTCAGCCCTAAGTGTGTGCGGTCCTAGATTGATATATCTGAGAGCTCCACGGTGTCCTGGTGTCCAAGGAGAGAGTGTGCTAACCAAGGCATAGTCAATGCGAGAGTAAGAGGTGCGTATGTGCGAGTAGAAAGAGTAATCCCGTACGTCTAGTGGTTTGTAATGTCACGCATCTACCTGGCCCAGATTTTCAATATCCCGCTTTAGATTGGATGACATGGCCTCCGCATTTTGAAATGTGGCTCTGCTACAATCTAGGGCGGGGTCCTATACCAGATTGAAATTCCTGCTAACTATAATGTCGCCTTCCACCCCTTCCAGTTGTTTGCGTAATATGCGTCTAAAATTGGGGTCCTGCGAGGTGTTTGGCACATATAAATAAAGCAAAGTGAGATTTTTCTGCCCCCGGAGGGGGGTGTAGAGCTAAGTATCTGCCTTCCCCATCCGCACAACCTTGATAACTGATGTGTAGGAGCCTGCTTTACACAGGATACCCACCCTGCGTTTTAGTGGTCGTGTATTCCCAGTGTCTTCTGGGATATCTTGTGTGTGCCATACGATGGAGATCCGCCCCCAGCAGGTGTTCCCTGTAGGAGAACAACATCGGGATCATGTTGCAATATGTATTGCCGGACTTGCTTGTGTTTATTGGGGGAGTTTAAGCCACGTGTGTTCAGAGACATCAATTTACTATTTGCCGTGGTAGACATCAAGCATGGCAGGGTGGATTGCATGCTTTAGTCATGGCTACGACATGGTATCGGAAGACCCAACATATCCCTATGGTAGGGAAAAGACTGATGTTGCCCAAGTTATACCCAAAGTGGGGAAGCCAAAGGTAAAGACCATATGGGACCCACCCCAGTGAAGTTCATATGAGATAAGCCCCTGGGATAAGGTCAGCACAGCGTGGCAAACAACCCTCCTGCCCCCCTGCTGCAAGAAGTAGCAGTGGATTATCTGTGAAAAACCTCATAGGTAAAGCTATTCGACGCATTAGGGAAAACCGCATAAACTACGGACTGTGGAAGCCGGCATCAGAGTGCCAGAGGCATTCACCCTCCAGGGGATCAAGTCGTTGGGGTCTTCAGAGGAAAGTTGGAGAAGAGCACACAGTTCCTCAGGGGAATTGGCTAGGCCCCGCTGCCCAATGCCCAGGATCCTAGATGTATACAAGGCAGTGTAAATATATCCAGGCAAGGAGTACAGAGCATGGTACAGCATTTGTGTTCAGAGGAAGCCACTGGTGGAGCAAGCCGGGGAGGCACCCCCCCAGGCCCCACGTGTGGTGGACAATGTTTGGCTTGGCTTACTGGGTGGATGCTTCAGCTTTTTGTTTGTCGGGGTGCTGTGACTTTACAGTGGTCCAAAGAGATCTGAGATCCCTTCCTGCAGGGCCTCGTGCCAACGAGGCATCCTGCTCCTGGGGGTCCACAGTGAGGCCCAACCTTTGTTTCACCTCCGTAAGTGATCTCAATGAGCGGCGCCCAGGTGATCAAGAAGGCAAAAGTGTCCCCCCACTGATAGCAGATCCCCAGCTCATGTAGCTTGTCTGTGACAGGCTTGAAGTCTCATATTTTCTGCAACATGATGGGGGAGAGTTCTTCAAAGAGCTGGATCTTGTGCCCATGAAACTCAATCTCTGTCTTAACTCTGGATGCTCACTTCCTTTTCAGTGAAAAAGTGAATCCTGGTCTGGATGTCAGGGACCGCATCTGCACGGCAGAGGTTGAGGCCACCCGATGGGTCCTGTCGAGGGCCGCGGGGATGCATCGGCATCGCCCCTGAGCTTCTGGAGGAGATACGCTGTAAAGGGCATGAGGTTGCTGCCCTCCATGCACCTTGGCTCCCCCTGGATGCAGATATTGTTGCGGCTGCTCCTGTTCTCCAAATCCTCCAGCTTGGTTTGTAAGTTTGTGTTCTGCTTTTGCAGTGCCGTTACCCGATGCCATAACATCTCTTGCTCTACAGACCTGGTGGAATCTTTCTGGTAAATCTGGTGACCTCAGGCTCGTAGGTTCTGAGTGTGCCTCCCCGTGGGTAGTTGTAGGAGGGAGGACCCCCTCAGAAAGCAGATTCGCAGGGGTACAAGCACAGCAGGGCCCCCCACCTTGAGTCTAGATCAGGGGAGGATGTGCGCTGGCGGCCCTCAGATCTCACCTCCAGCTGTTGTGTCAAGCCCCCAACCGCAAGCCACTGGGCCCCCTCCTCCACCTGTGGTATGTACCGCCTACACTGCCACCTCTCACCTCATCTGGTCCATGAGCTAGGCGAGCCCGATATCTGTTTCTAGCCTGCTGATGCAGCCAGGCGTGTCTTCCATTTGAAGCCTCCGGACCTTCAGTCCCACCGAGAGGTTGCTGACTCCTCCCTGCAACCCATCACCGAACAGGCTCCTCCTGAATTCCCTGCTTAGTTTGTGGGTGGCCAGTCTTTACTTCAACAATCTTGAAAGGCGGTGGAGACGGACCCACAATACAGGGGACAAAGAGAAATATAGGACTCTCCTTGCCCAATACCATAAAAACATCAAAATAGCCCGGAAGACTTTCATTGCTCAGCAGTTAACCCAGGCAGGGAATGCCCCAAAAGCATTATATCAGATTCTTAAAGCCTTCACGAACCCCAAAGCGTGTGACCTGGAAGAAACCCCCTCTCAAGCCTTATGTGACACTATTGCGGAATATTTTGACCAGAAAATCACAAGATCATTACAGCTGGTAACACAAGTTCAGTCACGATCTACGACCACCGTCCTTGTAGAAGGGGGATACCCTTGATGAGTTTTCCCCCCTTTGACTTGTGAAGAGGTAGAAACCTTATTACACATTGTAGAATCTGGTTCCCCTCTAGATGTTGTACCGGCCAAAATATCAGCGAGCCTTGCAAAACAACTGTCTGCTCCTATTTGCTCCCTTCTGAATGCGTCATTAAAGGAAGGTCATTTACCATCTGAATGGAAGGCAGCACAGGTCATCCCACTACGCAAAAATACCAAGGCTTCTAAATAAGATCTGTCAAATTTACGACCAATATCCCTCCTACAGCTCCTGAGCAAAATCTTGGAAAAGCATACCAACAAGCATTTATCAGCCCATGTCGAAGCATCAGATTGCCTGGATGTGTCACAATCAGGTTTTAGACCGAAACACAGTACGGAGACAGCCCTAGTGGCAGTCACGGGCAAAATCAGGCTAGCACTAGATAGAGGACAATCTACTCTTCTAGTGCTATTAGATCTCTCGGCGGCGTTCAACACAGTCAACCACCAAATTCCTCTTGGGAGATTAGAGGAATCTGGGAAAAAAGGAGAAGCCTTGCGGTGGATGACTAGCTTCCTTTTGGACCGTTCCCAGACAGTGAACCTGGGACCTTATAGGTCTAAGTCCAAGAAGTTGACCAAGGGAGTTCCGCAGGGATCCTTTCTAAGCCCTACCTTATTTAATATCTATGTTGCTCCCTTGGCCAATCTTATGAGGACATATGGGTTCGTACCAATATCTTACCGAGACGACACCCAGCTTACCTTCTCTTTTGATAAATCTTCCACAACAGCTCAGATCAACTTCTCTGCCGGCATGCTAGCAATATCTCAGTGGATGTGTAACAACTTTCTACAATTAAATGCCGGGAAAACAGAGATTATGCTCTTCGGAGGCCGCATTGTTGTGGACACCAGAGTGGTGGCCAGGTGAGCTGGGTGTCCCCCCTGCCTCGAAGACATCAGTAAAAAATCTAGGGGTGCGCATTGAGCAGAGTCTGAATATGAAGGAGCAGGTGACTCATATGGTAAGCTCATGCTTTCATTTATTGAGTCTGTTGAGACGAGTATTTCCATTTCTCCCAGACCATACACAGAAGACTCTCATTCAGACGTTAGTCTTGAGTTATTTTGCCTACTGCAATGCTTTATTGATTTCGGCCAATGAGGTCCTGTTAGGTCGCCTGCAGGTAGTTCAAAACACAGCAGCGCGACTGGTGCTGAATGCTCCCTATAGATCATCTACGAGTCCGCTACTACGGCAGCTTCCTTGGCTTTCGGTGCGCAAACAAATACATTTCAAGGTTTGCTGCATCGTCCACAAGGCGGTGTATGGAAATGGTCCAACATAACTTGCGGAGAAGCTTAGTCACTACATTCCCCTTAGAGACCTTCGATTCAGCTCCAGATCCCTCCTCAAAGTGCCCCGTATTAATAGGGTTGGGACTGGGGGGAAGGCCTTTTCTTACCTTGCCCCCCGGAACTGGAATTCGCTCCCTATTACACTGAGGCAGTGCACGGACCATTTTTACTTTAGAAAATCCCTGAAAATATTCCTGTTTTAGACGCCTCACATAGTATCTGCACTTTCTCATATGTCCGCAAGCGCAGAGATACCCCTGCGAGGGTGATTCAGGCACTATATAAATAAATGAAAAAAAAAAGGTCTCCCTATTCCCTGCCCCAGTGCTAAGGATGGCGGTTGATAGGCCACAGGGACCTGGAGAGTCAGTAAGATGTGTCTTACTCCATCCCCTCCAAGACCACACCCCCTCAAGGAGG
The DNA here is from genome assembly GCF_964204655.1 of Triturus cristatus. NCBI lineage: Eukaryota > Metazoa > Chordata > Amphibia > Caudata > Salamandridae > Triturus > Triturus cristatus. The sequence goes on along the minus strand of NC_140584.1, from coordinate 70,173,214 downwards.
TTTTAAACCCCCTCTTGGACCATAACTGTTCGAAATCATGAATGATACCAAAGCAGTACTGACTATCAGTGAAAATGGTCACTCTCTGCTGGTTGGAGACACAGCTTGCTCTAGCTTGAGCGGTCAATTCAGGCAGTTGTGCTGAAAACACTCCCTGGAGCAACAACATTTTCACTACTCCTGAAACTGTACAGACTACATAAGCAGTTTGTAAATTTCCTTCATGGTCTTGCAAACACAAGCCACTTACAAACAATGCAAAATCAAATTCAGGTAGTGGCTCATCGTGTATATTTGGTCTTGGCTTGAGGCACAATTCAATGACAGTCATGCGCCACTTCATTTTCATCATTGTCAATTTCAGGAAGAGGCAACAGCGTGGCAGGACTCAAATCAGAACATCTTTTCAGAGTCACATTTTCAGCCGCCAGTACAATCTGCTCATACCAGGTCAGGGGACTGTTTGTCAAATGCTGAGTGCGAGTACGCATCAATAGTATTGCCACAGAGTGAGGCATGTACACCATTAAAGGATGACACACAATGATTCCCTCGGATCTCTCCATGCTTATTACTGTCGCCGCCAGAGATTTAAGACATTCCGGCAATGCTGCTGCTACTGGATCTAAGGTAGAAGAAAAGTAAGCCCAAGGTCTACAGGCACTTTAATATGTTTGAGTAAGCACTGAGAGAGCATAGCCTTTCCCCTCACTTCAAAAAATCAAACATGTTTTATTGTATTAAGGCATTTCTAATGCTGGGGTATGGAAGAGACTTTCACTCAACTCTAGAAAAGCAACCAAACAATAATTGTCCCCAGGTGCCGGATCTGACACACCCTTGAGTGTCAGCCTCTGCAAAGGCTTGGCCACTGGCAAAAAGTTGAGCATCCACTGGCGACAGTAGCCCACCATTCCCAAAAACATCCTGACCTCTTTCTGGGTGGCTGGCAGTTTCATTTGCAAAATCGCTGATGTTCTATCTTGCCTTACCTTTATGACGCCTTTCTCAATATGGTGACCAAGATACAAGACTTCTTTCAAAAAGTACTATAACTAGCTGGGGGACACTTTATGTCCATTCTCAGTCGAGTGGTTCAATTATGCAATAGTGTCAGTTTTGCAGGCTTCTTGAGTTTTTGACGCAATGAGCAGTTTGTCAATATACTGTACCAGGACAGAGTTTCAGGGCATAACCATAGACTCTAAATTCTTATGGATCTGATTGAAAATGGAGGGACTCTCCGTTTACCCTTGTGGAACTCGGCACCATACCAAAATAATACTGCTGAGCCTAAATACAAAGAGGAAATGACTGTCCTCATGAAAGCGTATGGAAAAGAAAGCTTGACACAATTCAACGTCAGAGAACCGCCCAGAATCAGATGGAATTTGAAACAAAATCACAGCAGGATTCGGTACCATGGGACAACAAGGAATCACAATATTTTTTATCTTGTAAAGGTCCTGCACTATGCGGTATTTACCGCTAGGCTTCTGGAGGCCCATAATGAGTAAGTAACATAGACTCCTCATAATCTCTTTCAAAATACCTTGTTGAATAATTGTCTCAATTACTGGAGTTATTCACGCATTCGTTTCATGGGTCAAACTATTCTGTGGTGTATTGGGATATTCTGCAGTTGGCTTTATCTGTATATGGACAGGCTCAACTCCTTTAAGGAGTCCAATTTCCTTTCTTGAAAAATCCCAAACCTCGGACCTCACAGTATCTCTAAGATCTAAAGGTAATTCTTCACTTGTCATTGATGGGTACAGTGCAACAACTGGATTTTGATTAACCATTTTAAAGGCAACATCCCCATCATGGGTCTGAAACTCCACGCCTTTCGTTGTGCAGTAAATGGCGCAATTCAGCTTGCACAACAAGGTACATCCTAACAATTTCACAGGGCTTGAATTGCAAACCACAAACTGATGATTACCCTCAAAATGTCCTGTTCTCACAGGCACATCCTCAGTAATGGAATACTTCATTTGATGATTAGCAACTCCAGCAACTTGGATAGCTCTTCTCGAAAGGGGTGGGTCTGGAATTTCCACTGTTCACACATTAGAACGAGTAGCACCAGTATCAACTAAGAATGCTACAGTATGGCTATTTACCTCACCATCTACATATGAGCCACTGTGGTCTATTTCCAAGATTGCAATAGGCATGCAATATTCCTCCCCTCAGGCACCCTCAGGTGGACTGATTGGAACAAAAAATCTCAATAGTCTCAAACATGGTATACTGCTGGTAAGGATTGTTACCCTGAAAAGAATTCTAATTCACATTCGGAACTTGACCTTAACTGTGTAAACTCTGGATTCAGACCTTGATTTACTGGATTAAGACGCCATTCCCGTATCCAGTGCCCCAACCTATTACAATAGTGGTAAGGGTTAGACTTTTTCAATGTTGTAACATCAATCCCACTACTTGGATTTATAGGGATACCCTGACCCCTACCCTGTGACTGAAAACCACCTCAACCTTGCACAGCAGGAGCTCCTTGTGGATACACACTCTGTATAGGGTGTCCATTCCTGACAAATGTCAGACGTTGAAGTCCCCTCTGAACAGCTTTCATTTGAGCTACCATGAGTTTTTCCTTCAATTTCTTGTACCTCGTGTCAATCTCATCATTGCAAAACTTAGTGTATCACAAGATTTCATCATCCCACTTATTCTGCCAACAAATCAAATGCTATTGAATCATCATGCTAATATCAGGTCTCAATCCTGTCACAAAACTGGACACACAATGTCCCATATCCTTAGGTTCCAACGTTTCCATTCCACTATACTGTTTTAAATGCCTGCAACAGCGTCTCATAATATACATGAATCATCTCTTTAGGTTCCTGTATCATATGATCAATCTTGACCCAGTTACACTTTAACCACATCATCACTAGATTGTACTTTCTCATTACTATGGGTGATGGACCATTAGTCAAAGGATCCCTTACTGGCTCTCTATCGGGCCATTCTGTAGCTATCTTACATGCTGTCCCCAAATTACTTGGAACCACAATATTAAATAAAGTGTTCAAATCAGTCCACAAAACCTTCGAAATTTTCACAAACCGCTCAATTTGTTTGCACCATTCCAGAGGTTTCTCTCTTAACCTAAGGAAATCATTAGTGAATGACACAAGATGACTCCTACTTCAAGGTACATGAACAGAACCTCCACTAGGCACTTCTCGTAAAGGTAAAATTGTAATTTCCGCTCCGGTCTCTCCGGAAGGAGGCGGTTTCCCTATTGACCTTTTGGGTCTTTTCCTTTTTGGTTTTATCAAAGCTGGACGAACCCGAGGGTGTTGGTACAATCACTGAGAAGCAGTGATAGGGAACCCACTAGGTTAGTTAAAAGGCCCCTCACACACCAACCTGGTTGGTGTCATGCTTCATCATAGGGGCCCCAACCGGGTGGCCGAGTGCCTCCCGGTTGTGCTGCGACGCCTGACTACAGCGGAGCTGGTGTGGTGCAGAAATGTGATGTCGTGAAGGCTTAAAAATATCTCTGAGAGTCCTTGCCGAGGTAAGTTTATTATTGGCGGCTCAGGATATATTAAAATCAGACTATGTGGTGCAACTACGAAAGAGATTAGTTTCTAATAGTTGTATGTGTGGTAGGTCTACATGTTTCAGCCCACTCAGGAGTGTCAGGGGCTTTCGTCAGGACCAGTGTGTGAAGTGAGTGGCAAAGTGAGGAGTGCCACGTGGTTAGTGAAAAAGTAAAAAGGATTTAGTTACCTACACACTCGCTAAGGTGTGTGGAAGAGGTGTCTGCACAATGGCGGACACCGCAGCAAAAACCTGTGGGAGAAAAGAACATAGCACAAAGACATATAAAGCAGTGGCATATTGTGCTGAGTATCGCCGCAACTATAAAATGCAATCTTCCGTGCTGTGATGTATCCAACACTTGCAGTCGGTTGTGCCTGTGGCCACACACATACTGTACTGGTATGGCATGCTGCTATAGTCTCACACTGATCAATAATAATGAGAGGACGCTGTGTGTCCTGTGAACTCTATCATTAAAATGGTGAACAGCAAGACCGGCAACAAGACAGGCAGGAAGGGTAGTGAACTAATTTCATTGGGTGCCTGGTGGAGGCTGTGGGCACCTTGAACGGTGGTGCTCTGTGTCCACCGAGTGGTCAGACTTAGACGTAAATACCCAGTACGCACTGGCTAGGCTGGGCTAACCAAGTGACGGTGTGCAATATAGGTGAAGTGCTGGGTATAGGACGGGGAACTACCCCTGTGTGACGCGCTACAGGTAACAAAAGGAGGGGATGACAAACAGAAGAAATTAAAAAAGGAATTACACTATGGCTGAGTAATGGATGCTGCTCAGGAAAGGGGAGGAGTGCGCTCCTTAAATCACAATTTCTGTGGGGAGGAAAAAACCAAATCAGGCATGGAAGTCGGGAGATCATCGGCAGATGCCGGCCGACAAAGAAACAACGCGCGTCACCTTACTTGATCTGGTCGCAGCACCCGTGTACCACCTACTCAGGGCTCCCGGACGGTAGTCAGGCGTCGCAGCACAACCGGGAGGCACTCGGCCACCCGGTTGGGGCCCCTATGATGAAGCATGACACCAACCAGGTTGGTGTGTGAGGGGCCTTTTAACTAACCTAGTGGGTTCCCTATCACTGCTTCTCAGTGATTGTACCAACACCCTCGGGTTCGTCCAGCTTTGATAAAACTGATCTATACCACAGGGGATACGGACGTACCCCATGTCTCCCTAGCTCTCTCATTGATCTCTACATTAATCCGCAGCGCACAGCTGTGAGAGCACCCTCTTGCTACGACGCTCTTCCCCTCCCCCCCCCCTCCTCTTTTTGTTCCGGTTTTTTCACTATGGCTGAGAACCCGGGCCTAGGGTTTACACTGGACGATGTCAATAGCATACTTGACAACCCCCCCCTTTTGGCAGATTTCAATCTGGCATCCTCTATCGCACAAACAGCTGACTGGGATAATCTCAACGAAAAAAAACGCAACCGAATAAGAACCATACTCCATGGAGTAATTCTGACCGAGTACCTAAGGAACAATACCGCACCCAGGGGCCTAATTGTCACCAACGCCCCACGCATCTTTCTCGAAGACCCCACCTTTCGAAAAGACTGGGCACAGATAGCATGGAGATGTACCCGTGACTGGATGATCCTCATCATCCAGACATCCAAACGCCTCTCCGACGCTTTTCTAATCGAAATACAAGCCACAGAAACCCATTTTAAAACCACATTCTCCTCATTCAAGAAAAAATTGGAAGAAACAAACAGAGAAATCAATGAATGCAAAGAGGGCCTTACCCAAAGTAAAATTACCAAATTCCAGAAAGATCTGAAAAGATTTTCCTACGCAAAGACTTACCCTTACGCCGAAGCTGACTACCAACCACCCCACCGCGCTGACACGTCAGGTACCTCATCGGATGAAGACTCGTCAGTAAGCAGTGGCTCTAGCAACAACAGCTACCGCAGACGCCAACAAGGCAGAGGTGGACAATCAGGTTGGCAACCACCCTGGTCCCATGGACCCCAGGGACCTAATATGCTATACCCACCTCTCTACCCCCCCGTACACCCACAATTTGGGTACGGTTGGAACCCACCGTTCGGCCCGCCTCCACCATATATGAATCACAACCAACCACAGTCTTTTTTAGGAAGAGGCCGACGAGGTCGCGGAAGGAGACGCAGAGGGAATACGGTACACTGGCAAGACAATCCACAGCAGGGTGCTCAGACAAGGAGCCAAACCAGAGACCTACAACCAGGCCCGAGCACACGCTGAGTCTTGTCTCTAACCTTTCTAAACATGTCTTAACACCCACTGAAGTAGCCATCCTAGAAAAAGGACTTGGCTATGCCCCTACTACCAAATTAGACAAATTCAAGTTGCATTGCGAACTAGCGGAATTCTTTCGCAAACTCAAAATCAAGGCTTTCTTTGAGAATGCACCCGCACTCACTGACTCTGGAGACCAAGGGGACACGACCCTTAGAGCCAAATCAACATTCATACCTCCACCATGCTCCATACCACCCGAGATCTTGGTATACGAGCAGACAGTGTTCAAAGAAATTGAAGCCCTCAAAGAACCCCACACGTTCCAAAACACCAGCAAGGCAGAACGTCTGGCCCTACAATCATTGAAGCAGAATCCAGAAATCATTATCAAACCAGCGGACAAAGGGGGAGGCAAGGTAATACTCAATAAAGAGGACTACCACCGCGAGTGTAAGCGCCTACTCAATGACACCAAAAATTATGAGTTGCTCACACATGACCCCACCCCCTCCCTCAAGACTCGCATACAATCCTTAGTGGATGATGCGGAAGACTCTGGCCACATATCCAAGAACGAGGCCAAATTTCTCACAACCACGCAAGGCAAGATACCATATTTTTACACTGTTCCTAAGATTCACAAGAACAAAACCCCTCCTCCGGGACGTCCCATCGTCTCCGGCATCGGGTCTCTTTTAGAACCCCTTTCACGTTTTTGTGATCATTTTTTGCAACCATTGGTTCAATCCACCAGCACATACCTCAAAGATACCAAAGACCTTCTAGGTCTTCTAGCGGACATACGCTACGACCCCAACACTTCCTTCTTGGTGTCACTTGATGTAGAGAGCTTGTATACTAGCCTCCCTCAAGACGACACCCTTAAAGTATTAGAACAGGCTCTCAACAACACCGACTGGCAATATCGCACCCCTCCTTCCTTTGTACTCAAATGCGCAACACTAGCGCTCAAAGAGAACTACTTTGAATACGAAGGCAAGCTATATCTCCAGAAGTACGGTACTTCAATGGGCAGCGTTTTCGCCCCAAGCGTAGCGGGCCTGTATGTCTTCCATTTTGAGACCAAACACCTCCTTAACATCAACTCATCACGCATCCCCCAAATCAAATTCTACAAGCGATACATTGATGATATCCTCCTGATCTGGGAGGGATCAGGAGAATCTTTGGCCTCTTTCTGTGAATGGATCAACACGTGTGACCCTAACCTTAGGTTCACACACAGTTCAGACAGGCACCGGACCACCTTCCTAGACCTGGATATAGAAGCCGAATCAGGAGGACTTGTGAGTAAGACTCACTTCAAACCTACAGCTCGTAATTCCCTGCTACACTTTTCCAGTTTCCATCCCCGAGCCCTACGTGAGAACCTTCCATATGGCCAATTTCTTCGCCTCCGCAGGAATTGCAGTGACACCAGGGACTACAAGGCACAGGCAACTGACCTTTGCCACAAGCTGCACCAACGTGGTTATCCCCGCAAGATAACAAAGACAGCTAACAAGAGGGCCAGAAACCAAAATCGCGAAGGCCTACTGGAGAACTACATTAAGGCACCTACCAGCCCACCACTCACATGTGTGACAACCTTCAACACAGTGACCAACAAAGTTGCTCAAATCATTAAAAAAAACTGGAGAATCTTGAACACAGGAAAACTCAACTGGGAACCTCCCCTCTTGGCCAACAAAAGAGCACGAACCATCAAGGACACCATCGTATCCACCAGACCGATCTGCTTTCCCAAACCCACCAACACGGTCCTCAACGCATGGGGCCTCCCCAACGTCAAAGGGCATTTCCCATGCGGCAATTGCAGTGTCTGCCACATTACTGAGACGACCAAACAACTGAATCTTGAACCCGGCAAAACTTGGGAACTCCGCAAACATACGAATTGCAACTCGGAATATGTTGTGTATCGGATCACTTGCCCTTGTAACCTCACCTACATAGGCATGACCACTCGCAAAGTAAAAACAAGGATCTGTGAACATCGCAGTACAATACGATGCAAGAAAAACACCACCAAAATGACTACCCACTTTCTAGAAAAAGGCCACACGACCAATGACATGAGGTGGGTTGTTGTAGAGGCCCTGGACCACAACCTTCCTAATATCCAGAGTCGCCTTCTGGAACAAGAGCAACGTTGGATATATCGTCTGTCCAGTCACACCACCGGACTTAACGATAATATCCCATGGAATAGCCTCAGGAGAACCTAACTCTATCCTTTGATTTGTCCTCCTGTAGCCTCATATGCCAGCAATGTGTTCTCCCACTCCCCGGGCAGACCCAGTAACCCCCATACCTCCGTGAGGTTCCCCAACTGTCCTTCCTGTTCATAGCCACATGCCTGCACGACATCTGCATCCTTGTATGTTTCGGTCCACTTCACGCCTTTCTCACGTAAGGCTTATCTCAGGCACCGATCCTCTATTCTTTATTCTTTATATTTGGCATCCAGTGCCCACATGTCTGCCCCAGTTTAGCTATTTCTGCTCGCGCTCTCCCCTTTGCAGCGTCCCTGCTCCTCTGCGCATGCGCTCTGGAGTAGCATCCACGACGCTTGCTCGCGCTCCACGCATGCGCGCACATCTCGCAACCCTGCCTCACGCATGCGCAGACCTCTTTGCTACACCAGCGCCCACCGGACTCCCAGCACGTAGTCCATGGCCCCTACCACTATTTATTCCCCCTCCGCCTTGGACACACCACCATCCGGGATCCGGGAGCCCTGAGTAGGTGGTACACGGGTGCTGCGACCAGATCAAGTAAGGTGACGCGCATTGTTTCTTTGTCGGCCGGCATCTGCCGATGATCTCCCGACTTCCATGCCTGATTTGGTTTTTTCCTCCCCACAGAAATTGTGATTTAAGGAGCGCACTCCTCCCCTTTCCTGAGCAGCATCCATTACTCAGCCATAGTGTAATTCCTTTTTTAATTTCTTCTGTTTGTCATCCCCTCCTTTTGTTACCTGTAGCGCGTCACACAGGGGTAGTTCCCCGTCCTATACCCAGCACTTCACCTATATTGCACACCGTCACTTGGTTAGCCCAGCCTAGCCAGTGCGTACTGGGTATTTACATCTAAGTCTGACCACTCGGTGGACACAGAGCACCACCGTTCAAGGTGCCCACAGCCTCCACCAGGCACCCAATGAAATTAGTTCACTACCCTTCCTGCCTGTCTTGTTGCCGGTCTTGCTGTTCACCATTTTAATGATAGAGTTCACAGGACACACAGCGTCCTCTCATTATTATTGATCAGTGTGAGACTATAGCAGCATGCCATACCAGTACAGTATGTGTGTGGCCACAGGCACAACCGACTGCAAGTGTTGGATACATCACAGCACGGAAGATTGCATTTTATAGTTGCGGCGATACTCAGCACAATATGCCACTGCTTTATATGTCTTTGTGCTATGTTCTTTTCTCCCACAGGTTTTTGCTGCGGTGTCCGCCATTGTGCAGACACCTCTTCCACACACCTTAGCGAGTGTGTAGGTAACTAAATCCTTTTTACTTTTTCACTAACCACGTGGCACTCCTCACTTTGCCACTCACTTCACACACTGGTCCTGACGAAAGCCCCTGACACTCCTGAGTGGGCTGAAACATGTAGACCTACCACACATACAACTATTAGAAACTAATCTCTTTCGTAGTTGCACCACATAGTCTGATTTTAATATATCCTGAGCCGCCAATAATAAACTTACCTCGGCAAGGACTCTCAGAGATATTTTTAAGCCTTCACGACATCACATTTCTGCACCACACCAGCTCCGCTGTAGTCAGGCGTCGCAGCACAACCGGGAGGCACTCGGCCACCCGGTTGGGGCCCCTATGATGAAGCATGACACCAACCAGGTTGGTGTGTGAGGGGCCTTTTAACTAACCTAGTGGGTTCCCTATCACTGCTTCTCAGTGATTGTACCAACACCCTCGGGTTCGTCCAGCTTTGATAAAACTGATCTATACCACAGGGGATACGGACGTACCCCATGTCTCCCTAGCTCTCTCATTGATCTCTACATCTTTTCCTTTTTGACCATTTAACTTCCCGCTCATCCAACACACTCAAAATTACAATGCTGTGAATTAATTTCTGAATTTGCATTTTTAACCCTGGTATTCTCATATTTTCGAAGACCTGATCACAAAAGCAGAGCCGATGACTCTTCTGTAAAGCTCTTTTCCTCTCTAAATCTACTTCATATTTCTGAGCTATTTAGATATTGCATCATGAGCTTGTCTCGCACTTCTAGAAACAGCCTTGCTCATAAATGAAGCTAATTTTGCTGATAAGTATCTATTTGAGACAATTCGAGGCTTCCACTTATCATCTCATCGCATACAAATTTTAATTCAGCTACATCCACTAAATTCACTTTCAATGATGACTTGATCGTTCCTTGACTTTTTTCTGCACTTCCACTTTCATTCAAAGTGGCAATGAGAACCTTCAGCCATTCGTCTAGCTCCTGAGCATAGAGCGTATGTGGCACCCCAGATATCTTTGATGCTAGTCCTTCCTTGGGTAGTGCTACTATGCACATTCAGAGGTGGGTCTCAAATAAGCAAATCTAAATTTGTCAACCCCTGAAATAACCTCAAAGTTCCAGATCCAGTCTCATTTGCTGTATGGTCTGCACTCACGCCACAAAGGAAACTTACATTAATTGAAACCAAAGGAATAAACCTCACGTTCGAGCTTGTAGGAACCTTCTCTGGGGCTCTTGACTCAGTTGGAAAAGCCAAATTATGTGTCACACTCCTTGTGGAGATGGGATTATATATAGGGACTATATGGCCAATGGTGACCAGGACGGTGAGAGCATCGGAAACATTCCATTGTATTTTGGTTCACATCCACAGGAGTGACCCCCTATTACATTAGAACTCACATTTACTGGTATAGTAGCAATCCCGGAATTTCCACTAGTATTATCACTTCCACCTCCCCTTGTTTGGGTCTCATTATATGGAGGCGGAAACTCTGACAACAACACATCTAAGAGACTTTCATAGTGTCGCTGTCACTTTTTTCATGTCCCTTACTGATTCCTTTACCTCATTTCCTCTCGCTCTCTCTTTTTCTTATCTTGTCTGCCCTTCTCAAATTTGTCACCAGTCAACGCCGGATACAATTTAACTTACTCTGTCATGTCTGTTTTAAACGTCTTCTGTTCTGCATCCCACTTAGCATCAGCATAACTGTGCACTGACTTTCTAGCTTGCTGCAAGTTAAAAGTATTATGTGGTATGGCAGCAGTGCCTTACAATGTGATACCAGCCCCAGGATACTTGTTTCCAGTCCAGGGAGGACCTGGCTTGGCAGTTCGGGCTGGACTTTTCCCACAATAAATAGGGTAAAGACTGATTTGCATATGGCTGGGTCCAAACTGGGGTGGTGTGGTGAGCAAAAGAATGATGGATTTAACTCAGATCCTTGTGACTGGGGGTGAATGTTTGCATTGTTCAGCATTGCGTTCAACAACTGTTTTTTTTGCCGCCCAAAGTGGGAAGGGTATGCCCAGATGTGGGTCCCGTGCTCACTACACCACTGGATTCAAGCTAGCCTGGCTGAGGAAGGGTGATGCCCTGAAACCGGTCGCAGGATGATTGTTTCCGGTCCAGGGAGGACCTGGCTTGGCAGTTCGGGCTGGACTGTTCCCACAAAGAACAGGGTCAAGACTGATTTGCATATGGCTGGGTCCAAACTGGGGTGGTGTGGTGAGCAAAAGAATGATGGATTTAACTCAGATCCTTGTGACTGGGGGTGAATGTTTGCATTGTTCAGCATTGCGTCCATCAACTGTTTCTTTTGCATTTGTTGCCCTAAGTGGGAAGGGTATGCCCAGACATGGGTCCCGTACTCACTACACCACTGGATTCAAGCTAGCCTGGCTGAGTAAGGGTGATGCCCCGAAACCGGTCCCAGGATGCTTGTTACCGGTCCAGGGAGGACCTGGCTTGGCAGTTCAGGCTGGACTGTTCCCACAAAGAACAGGTTCAAGACTGATTTGCATATGGCTGGGTCCAAACTGGGGTGGTGTGGTGAGCAAAAGAATGATGGATTTAACTCAGATCCTTGTGACTGGAGGTGAATGTTTGCATTCTTCAGCATTCCGTCCATCAACTGTTTCTTTTACAATGTGATACCAGCACAATCCACAAAGATGGACGGCAGATACTCTCTTATACACATGCTCTCAGCCCTGGCAGAGTGGCAAAGGGCAGAAAGACTACTTTAGGGGAACATGTGTTTAGCATTTCACATCACCAAGATGGATGATAAGTAATTGACATAAGTCGAGAAAAATCCAACAGTTCATAAAAATAGCTCTGGTTTATATATATTTTTAGACACCAAAACAAAGTCGATACATAAAGGAAAACCGGAGTTATCAATTCTTAAGCATTAAATAAATCAGTTCTTTGCAGTGAAAAACCTTTAATGCTGCAGTCAATGGGCAAAACACATATTGGCAATTATTTACTTAGAGAGTGAGTTCAACGGAACCCACCTAGAGTTAAGGTCTCATGAGTCCCTAGACCTGTTTACAATAGATAGTGCAATTGTATCTGGCTCAGAAGAGCGGGGTACGGCAGTACACTTTTGCTGTCAATCACATCTGCAAATCAGGCTTTTAGTCTTCAAATGGATCCATTAGCAAAAAGGTACTTGTGGGGCAAGTTGAACAAAAACCTTCGGAACTTAAGTAAGGAGCTGGCCTAGGACCAGGAATCTCGAGGCAGATCGGATCTACCTGGCTCAGAGGACTGGGTGCAGATGTGCTTCTGGCTATCCATGGTGCAGAACAAGATCCACAGCAACTGGTGCTGGAAGGCGTGCCAAGAGAGGCTTAAAAAAATGCAGGATCTTCACGATGGAGCCACAGGAGTGGTTGGTTGTTTGTGCAGGTGGATCCCTTCTCTTGAAGTGCAGAGTAAAGCAGGTTGTAGTCAGATGTATTTACTCAAAAATGGGGGAGACGACAAATTCCTACCCCAACCTCCCAAACTATCATTATTCACACAAAAGAAAGGTAGGAATGGAGTGTGTGGTTATGTGATGCAGGTGATATGGGCTCAATGTGAAAAAACTGCCCTCACTCACAATTTGTAACATGCTTCATCATCGGGCTTGCTAATTAACACCCTGTGGAGACCAACGCCTGGGGTGGGCCAAAGGGAAGGTGAAGACAATACAAACGCATAGAAATAATAGTGGGATCAACAGAGAAATATGTGCCATTAATGATATTAAAACTAGCTTGGGTATATCCTTGGTTACCGTTTCTTCCTGGATTACCCAGCCAGGATTAAAAGAGAATAGGATGGTGGTGAAATAAGATTATTAGTACTCATTCACCCCTTCTTACTACATACTTGTTGACATGTTTCAGCCGAATTAAAAAAGCCCGCAGTTTGAAGGTCTGGATGGCTTTCTTCGGGACCTCTCAATCCCCAGTTTTTAGAGACCCCTCCTGCTGACCTACCTCAATCTAGTAGGTTAATTTAGGGTATTTCCCTCATTCCTTTTTAGGGGGATATGTAAGTCACACTTCGGTGATATCTGTATATAAAACTTCTCACAATCAAACAGTATACCCCACCGTAGGTCGAATCTGTGGATACATAGAGTATATCCCCCGGTATCTACTAGTGTCTCACACATGCATCACAATATACCTTATGTCTAAGGCCTCCTTGGAGGGTCATCATGGCACAGATCATTATATGTCCTTCTTCGTGGCTCCAGATCCAATCAGTCCAAAGTCCATACAATTGCTTTGCACTACTTTTGGATATAAAACTTTATTTCACATGTGTCCCGGCACCCCTTGTATAAAAACCACCCATTGACATGAAACAAGCCTTGGTACCTTTAAGCACTGCGGTTGAGGAAATCATCTTCCAGAAGACCTGGGGAATGTTGTAAAAAGCTGAGTCTCGCTGAGGGTTGAGACTACAGTTCTCAGAAGCCACCTGTCCAATGACTTTAAACTGCCATGTTGGATGGCTTGGTGGACAGTACTTCAGGGTGCCAGATTTCGCGGCTTGTGTCTGCCGGCTGCAGGGGACTACTTTTTCCAGTCCAAGGGAGTTCTTGTGAAGTCTGGAGTTTGCAGAGTGGTTCACCTTCCTTTTGGAACGGGACTCTTGCCTTGGTTGAGTCGAAATCCAGAGTGTGCAGGGTGGCTGCCACAGGTGCAGAGCTTAGTGACTCTCACCGTGGAGTCTTGCCTTTTCGTGGAAACGGGTCCCTTGTTGGTAACACGTAGAATCTGAGGTTCTGGTGTCAAGAATGCCCCTTAAATCCTGGATTTAGAGAGTGTTAGTGGGTGTGAGTACTAGTAGCCAATGGGCATCTAGTCCTTTGGCTAATCCGCCCTTGTAGCATCCAGAGTGTGTATGTCCTTAAAACTTATCATAACCTGCTTTTTAGTCTAAATTCAAGCTGGCCAAAACCATCCTCAGCTGTACACCTCAGCTGCAGCAACCTAGAGGTGTGGTCAGCCTTGTTGTGATAGCCCATTCACTAGCCATCCTGTTTGGGCAGAGGTCTCATCTCTTGCACACACAGCTCTTTGTCTCTGACCTCTGGGACCAGCATATACTTGTAAGCATGAGGCCAGATCTCTGTCTTGGCTGCAAACCCTTGGAATAGCCCACCAAGGAATAAGAACACTGGGTTAACTTGGTGGAACTGTTTAAAGTGCCACCTAGGTACATGCTGGTTAAATCTGCACACTATCATTGTGTCAGGGTTTAAAACACACGGAGTTTGATACCAAACATGAAAGGAATCGACCATTCCATAATGGAGCTGGACATCTGGGTATGACCAGTGTCCAGCCCATGTTACCATATGGAAGGTCAATCACTTGCAGTAGAATTATGCTGAGAATGCTACCACAGGGCAACATATGCTTGCACATATATTCCCACACATACAATATACTGAACCCTGCCTCCTGGGTTATAGGAGGCCTGCCTTAGGGATGACTGACATATATTAAATGCAATGAGGTGACCATGTCACACATGGTACGTGCAGGGTCAAACTTGAGCTGCTCGTGCAGGGCTGACCTGCCAGGCATACCGTCTTTGGTTTCAGTCAGGGTGGCACAATAAGTGCTGCATCCCAGGTGCCCCTTTTATATCCCTGCCCTGGGTACCACTGGTACAATAAACTAGGGCCTTACAAGGAAGTAAAAGTACTTTTCAAATTGGGTGTACCAATTTACAGTTACAGTTTAAGGGGAAGGTCACTGGTGTTGGGCCTGGTTAGCAGGACCCAGCACACTTTCAGATCAATTACCACAGCATCTAGCAGCAAAAGGTGGCGGGGTATCTGCAAAATGTCCAGTTTACTACACAACTCACTCTCAGCCAACATGCCCAGGAGACTCAGCCCACACCTGTGAGAGTATTCCTGACTTGTCAGGTAAGGAAGAAGTAAGGAAAATGGCTGTATTATTGCAGGGCCTAGTTCTGCCTCACATCCTCCTGTCCAGGTCCTTCTCTCCCATCTCAACAGGACACATTTTAAATTTGAACTTCACTACAGCTGTGCCTTTTTCCTCCTCCCTTTTTACTTTTGGTGGTGAGATGCCCACCTCTTCTATCCCTAACTTTCCTACGACAACGCCTAGTTTACTCACAAAGGTTACCCAACACTTGTGCAACCGAACCATGGCCAGGGTCCGGGGGCCTAATTTGCTTTTGGTTATGGGGTCTGCCTCCCATGCCAAGCACAGTACATCCATGAAGGCCAGCACCCAGCAGAGGCTGCTGAAAACTTTCACTATCCAAAACTACACCCTAAGGAGCTCTCAACTGACAGATGGGTGAGCTCCTTTACAGACAACTGTGGGTTCTTGGAGCCTCTTCTAATGTTCTGAGTGGGGCGGTACCACAATCCTGTGGCAGGCACCCTCTTCTACTATCAGGGACACCACCCTTTTTCTCCACAGCTGCCTGACTGCTCAGTACTTCTTTAGTAACAGGTGAGGCCTTACCAGTGCCATATCTAGGCTTCACCCCTACCAGGTCAAAAGGCCCTTGGCTTACTGGTTCTCTTTTTAACCCTTTGGGTGCGGATGGAATTTCCCAGTGGTGCGGGAAAATAAACGCGTGCTCAGATCGGACGGCTCCCGGCCGTCCGACGCACATGCCTAACGTGATGTCGGACGGCCGGGGGCCGTCCGTCGCATGCAAGGGGTTAATAACCAGAGTAGCCAGAGCCAATAACTGGGCTGCATCTTGCAATGGTTTTTTCATTGTGTACCGGGTATATAGCAAAACATTTGGTGAAATATAAAGAGTGAAAAATATGTATCAAACAAACCTATATTTTTGCATGAAATGGGAGCAAAACATAGAGTTTAGAGTTAGTGGTTATTTGCACATTGTATTTGTATTTGCCTGCTCCAGCCGTGAGGGGAACGGCTCAGTCTACCCTTGCTCCTCCCTACCACTGACGCCTGTTTATTACTCCGTGAGGGGAACGGCCAGCTCGTCTACCGGCCATGGGGCCTCGCCGTGAGGGAAACGGCCATTTTTTGATTACATCTCCCAGCAGGCACTGGGTGTCGCTTGCCAATCACGTCACCTCAGCGCCGGGGCTCTTAAAAATCGAGCAGCCCTCCCGCAGCGCGGGACGCGCTTTGTATTTGCCTGCTCCAGCGTGAGGGGAACGGCTCAGTCTACCCTTGCTCCTCCCTACCACTGACGCCTGTTTGTTACGCTGTGAGGGGAACGACCAGCTCGTCTACCGACCATCTGGCCTCGCCGTGAGGGAAACGGCCATTTTTTGATTACATCTCCCAGCAGGCACTGGGTGTCGCTTGCCAATCGCTTCACCTCAGCGCCGGGGCTCTTAAAAATTGAGAAGCCCTCCCGCAGCGCGGGACACGCGCGGGCGTGCCCGGGCCAAGGGCGGGCCCGTCTGCGCCCTTCATTGCCAGGAGGAGGCCGGGCTGGGCCCTCCCTCCGTCATTTGAACTTTGAGCAACTGACTGCAAGTACTGTTTGCTATACCTAGGTTGGCCTCACTAGCCAGACGCCCAAGCCGATATTAGTGACTGTGCAACTATCTTGTTGTCCAGCAAAGTATTGTCAATGGGAAAGAGGAAGCTAATGGAGGGAGGGGGTCCACTGTTAAGTAAAAGAGGGAAAAAAGCTAAGAAAGTCTCTCATGCGGCTAGTAATTGTGTCCTAACTAGGATTGAAGGTTTTGTAAATGAATGCGAGGACATTCTGGGTGATAGTAATAACACTATTGTAGCTGCGAATGTAAACAACCTTGAGGAAGTGCCAGTATTAGCACAACCACGTGAAAGAGCTGTTCCCGCAATGTTCAACAGGAAATCATCCAAAAAATCCTCAACTTGTGTAGTACACAACTCAGTGGAGGGTATTCCTGGGCCCCCATCCTCACTAAAAAACTCAGGTCTAAGTGATTCTTTGGGAGCAATTAGTAAGGGAACTGTCCATGAATGTCTGTCTGTCCAACTACCTTGTTCAAATAGGTATGCAGTTTTAGACTCTAGTATCGAGAACAGCCTAACTTCCACCCCGAGCAAAGTAGGTGTGGTTGAGCCCCCTGTTAACTCAGTAAACTGCAGTTTGTGTGGCTCCCAAAACGACGCTCTTCGACAGAGAGTGGAACTTCTCGAAAGGGAATTGGCCTTGTTGAGGGAAAAGGTTGACGCGCTTGGACACAGGCCCCCCGGCTTAGCCATCCAACCCCCCCCACCTATTAGGAACAGCACAGATGGGGGAGTGGTGGGGAAGTGTTTTGGGGAAATTGGGCGTGGGCCAGTGTTAGGCCAAGTGCCCCAAGCCCAGCTCCCTATTGACAGTTCTATTCCCTTTAGAAATTCCATTTTACATTCTGAGTCGGATCTAGGTAAGGATAATCGAGGCAATGTATTAGAACGGTTCCACTCAAGAGCTAAATGTGATAGAACTGCTATGACCAGAGAAGGGCAGTCTGACCAGACATGTTTAGGGCCCACTAGGGGCAACATATATACAAGGAATTCCATTTCTACAATTTTCATGACCAAGGTCCCAAAATATTCGAGCCCACACAGATTCGAAAGCCAAGAATCCCTCCACAATAAAGTAATTCATTGGATAAGACATGTGAGGGGATGTAGGTCGGTAATACGGGAGGATGTGGCAAAAGTCAAGTGGATTAAAAAAGATTGCTCGCAGACAGACTGTATCGAGTTACAGGTATTTAATGCTGAAATCACGGGTAATCTGGTGGCACTTGAATATCGTACTACCCCCCCCCCCCCCCGAGCATTCGAAAATCCAGTTCCGTAATTCCCCATTATGGTTACTAGAAGGAGAAGGGATTGAGTCCGGTCTGAGTACAGTCAATTGACTGGACACAACTCTGGTATTAGAACAAAGGATGGGGGAAGAGACGACCTAGCCTCCTGTCCAAACATTAGGGGGGTTGGGTTAGGGGTGTGGGGGAGACCATTGGCCAATCACATCAGGCATACTAGCGCTAGAAGTATTCGATCTGAGGACAGTGCTCCAGGGAAAATCCGTTTTCTTTCCTGGAACATTGCTGGGTTGCAAAAAAACTGCTGCTACCAGAGTGGAACAACTTTATAGACAAGCAAGATATTTGTCTGTTCCAGGAGACCTGGAGCCTGGTTCCCCTCTATAAATCTGGGTTTACTACCTATTTTATCCCAGCCATAAGTTCAGGGATAGGTCGACCAGCAGGGGGGCTCCATATCTGGCTAAACATCTCTCTGAATTGGTCAACTTCAATGCACCCAACCCCTATAAATGACATTTTACATCTGACAGTGAAAGGCCCCAAAAACGGTGTGAATTTGGAAATATTTAATGTATATGCTAGAGGGTCTCCCGGGGTACAACCTTCCTCAACTATAGCAACATTAGAGAGTGAGTTGTCCAGTATCAATCCCAACTCAGTAGTCATTGTGGCAGGGGATTTTAATTGCACATATGAACCCCTCTGTGTTGAGGATGTTCTGGGCACTGGTGTGCAGGATACTAAATTTGCAATCCCCCCTCTAAGTTTAGCCCCAATTAAGAAGTGGACCCAAAGGGCCATACAATTGAGTGCTCTAACATTGGAGCACAACTTAAGAGCAGTAAATGGCAGGACACGTTCTGATAAGTGCGAGGCCAATACATACAATAGGCCCAGTTGTCCGTCAAGGATTAATTATATCCTGTTGGACATACGGCTCTGGCATGATTTGACGGCTATGGAAATTTTACCATCTCAAGACAGCGATCATAATCCGCTATGCATGCTTTTAAACAATAATTGGTCAGTCTCCAGGCCCCAAAATGAAACGAGACTGACAACAAAAGAAGTAGTGCCCTCTAATTGCGAACGACGCCTTAAATGGCACAGGGTCTCATATGAGGAAGATAAATTGTGTAAAATAAGAGACCTCATAGAGAAGAAGGTTTTGGAGTTTGATCTGCTCGGAGTGGCATCTGTGGGAGCTCAGAGCTCTCCACTTCCAATTTTCTATCAAGAAACTATCGAAAAGCTGGGAACGTTCTTTACCATATTGGATCACCCTGCCTATAAAAAGACCCCCTAGGCCTTCTAACCAATGGCACTCAAACACATGTAGAGAAAAGAGACGTATGCTAACCATAGCCCTTCAAAGCAACAATATTTCCCTTGTTAGATTATCCAGAAAAGAGTATGCTAGGACAATTGAGCAAGCCAAGCGAATCTGGGAAGAAGCGCATTGGCAGGACCTTAAATCTGCTTCCTCTTTGAAAGATGCCACCTTGTTCTGGGGACTAATTGACAAATGCAGCCGGAAGGGCGCTGTTCCAATCCCCAATCATATCATGGAACTGTAGTGGCACATACATTTTTTTGCTCTGTATAATGAGGGCGATAGCCCTTTATCTTCCAACGCTGAGAAGCCTACTCCATTTTTGGTGGACTTCCCACCAGTTGCGCCCCCCGAGGCTGTTAGTCTATTCGATCTTTTTAAGTCTAGCGAGGTCTTCTTCGCTATTAAAGGGTTAGCTTCAGGAAAGGTGGCGGGCCCTGACGGTATTCCCGGTGATCTCCTTCTTCAGGAACCCAAATTATGGGCTGATTTCATTCTGCTCACATTGAATCTTATTGCTAGAGGCCATCCTGTCCCGGATTCTTGGAAGGGTGCCGAAGTGGTAGCATTATATAAAAAGGGGAATAGGGAGGATCCTGCCAACTACAGGCCGATTAGCTTAATCGACGTAATACAGAAGGTGGTCGGCAGGGTCCTCCTTATGAGGGTAAGGGCATGGATGGATGAGGGCAATGTGCTCTCGCACTTCCAGGCGGGCTTTAGACAGGGGGTGGGCACGATGGATCAGGTCTTCCGGTTCAATATGATCTACTGGAAAACAGTGGTCATTGGGAAAGGCAGTTTATACCTGGCCTTCATTGCCCTTAAGACCGCGTTTGACGTGCCAAACTCTGGC
The DNA here is from genome assembly GCF_964204655.1 of Triturus cristatus. Classification (NCBI taxonomy): domain Eukaryota; kingdom Metazoa; phylum Chordata; class Amphibia; order Caudata; family Salamandridae; genus Triturus; species Triturus cristatus. Next base: position 70,152,845 of record NC_140584.1, on the reverse strand, counting down.
GGGTGCTGTCTGATCTGGGCTTTCCCCCTCTGATTCTTGATATCATTAGGCGCCTACATGAGGGGAATTACGCAAAAATTAGGTGGGGAAACCAGGGCCAGTTGACAGAAAGGGTGGCGGTGAACAGGGGAGTACGCCAGGGCTGTGTGTTGGCCCCAACTTTGTTTTCCCTCTTTATAAATGGGGTGGTTGACCATTTGAGAGAGGATCCATCTGATGCCCCAACCCTGGCAGGAGAGAAATCCCCTACCCTCCTCTTCGCCGATGACACCCTTTTGATGTCAAAAACCCCAAGTGGCCTGCAAAAGCTGCTCGACAGGTTTAGCCAGTTCTGTGTTGCACGGGGTTAAGTGATTAACACTACCAAAACAAAACTAATGACACTATCCCCATCTAAACGCTTCAGGAATGACATCACACTGAATGGCACGTTATTAGACACTGTAGACTCCTTTGATTATTTGGGCATTCGGATTAACGATATGTTGAAATGGAATAGCCACTTAGCTAAAATGCTTTTTAACCATAAGAGGGTGGCGTGGGCAATCTTAAGAGAACAGCGGCTCTCCTTTAGTAGATTAGTTGCTCCGGCCCTTGTAGTCTATGATGGGAAAGTATTACCCTCAGCATTATATGGGGCTGAGCTATGGGGGTTTGAGAATGTTAGCGATCTGGAGAAATCCGAGAATCATTTTCTTAGAAGTTTGGTCTCTCTTCCACTCTCCACCCCCTTGACACCACTTCGGAAAGATATGGGTAAGCGATCTATTAAGGACATAGCAAGACTGCGCCCGATGCTCTCCTGGGTTCGTTTGAGATGCACCCCCGAACTGGCCAGCTATGCCACTGCCCTGAATGAGATTATTAATTAAAATTCTGGCAATAAGATTAAATGGATTTGCAAATTAAGACAGCTGGTCACAGAAATTGGATATGGGGAGGCATGGTCTAGCCAGACTCCACCTACAATGCAAATTATAAAAAAAGCATACTGGGATTGGGTGAGGGGAGAGGAAGCCCGAAATATCAACCGTGGGACCCTTACAGACCAGTTCCTGGAGCACAAGCTTGAGGCCAAAACCGAGCAGTATCTCGATTTTATACAATCTCCACGAGATAGAATCCTCTATATGAAGCTTAGGTTTGGTACCCTCCTGCTCAACATTTTTGTAGCAGGCTGGAAAAGCCAGAGAGCAACATCTACCAAATGTCCCGTGTGCTCTGCCCCTATAGAATCCATTCCTCACTTCCTCTTTGCGTGCCCGGCTTATAGGGCGGCAAGGAGAAAATGGCTTAACCCAATTTGTAGAAATCTGGGTCTCGTGGACTATAGGGTGGCGTTACGCTTTATTTTAACTGATGCTTCTTCTCTTGTCATGGTTTGTGGGGTAGCTAAATATTTGGGGTGTGCTTGGCTGATACGCACCAAACTGCTAATGTCCTGCAAGAGGTAGACCCCTAGAGTTACATGCGTATCTTGTCCCGCTACATTGGGCACTGTTTTTTATGGTCTTTTATCTGTACATATTCTCTTTTTATACCCTATTTATATTGTCATATGATGTATAATGTTTGGTTTTTATGATGAATCAAACTTGCTGTACTTTTATGATATTTTATATCGAATAAAGTAATACTTACTTACTTACATCTCCCAAATTGTGAGTACCCATACAAGCATGTGAATTAGAGGATATTTTTCAAAATGACTTTTTTTTTTACACATTGTCTTACATTTGGAAGGCAGAAATGCAAAGAAAGTCAATTGGCAATAACACTTGTTCTACTATTCTGGGTTTTCCAAAGTCTCCAGATAAAATGGTACCTCACTTGTGTCGGTAGGTCTAGTGCCTGCAACATGAAATGGCCCAAAACGCATCTTGGGAACATAACATTTTTTCAGTGAAAACTGAACCTTTTTTTGCATTGTGCCTAGCTGTCGATTTTTAACCCTAGCTCACCCGGCACCTAGGGAAACCTACCAAGCCTATACATTTTTTAATACTATACACCTGTGGAAGTCCAGGATGGAGTGATTTGTGTGGCTCTCACTCTGTTACTCGGAATCCCTTGGAAAGCTCAAACTTTGTAAAAAAAACAAAAACATTTTCTCACATTTCTGTGATAGAAAGTTCTGGAAACCACGTAGAGCCACAAACTTTCATGCACCTACATTCCCTCAAGTCTCTTGATAAAATTGGTACATCACTTGTGTGGGTAGGCCTAGTGCCCGTGACAGGAAACGGCCAAAAATGCAAGATAAACACATCACACTTTTTCACAGAAATCTGACTCTTTTTATACAATGTGCCTAGCTGTGGATTTGGGACCCTAGCTCAGTTGGCACTTGGAGAAACCTAGCAAACTTGTAAATTTCTGAGACCTACAGACCCAGGAGAATCCAGGATGGAGTAACTTGTGTGCCTCTCACCAGGTTCCAATACCCAGAATCCTTTGCAAACCTCAAACTTTGTAAAAACAAAACATTTTCCTCACATTTCTGTGATGGAAAGTTTTGTAATATGCAAGGAGCCACACATTTCCACTCACTCAGCATTCCCCCATGTCTCCCAATAAAAATGGTACCTCACCTGTGTGGGTAGGCCTAGTACCCGTGACAGGAATCAGCCAAAAACACAACGTGGATACATCACATTTATCCAGTGAACATTGACCCATTTTTCCAAATTTTGTGCCTAGCTGTGGATTTTGAACCCTAGCTCTGCCAGCACCTAAAAAACCCTAGCAAAACTATAGATAGTTTTAAACTAGACATCCGATGGAATCCAGGATGGAGTGACTTGAGTGGCTCTCACCAGGTTTTGTTACCCAGAATCCCTTGCAAATCTCAAACTTTGTCACATAAAACACATTTTCCTTACATTTCTGTGATGGAACGTTCTGGATTCTAAGGGAAGCTACAAAGGTCTATCCACCCAGCATTCCCCCACATCTCTCAATACAAATGCTACCCCACTTGTGTGGGTAGGCCTAGTGCCCGTGACAGGAAACGGCCCAAAATGCAATGTAGACACATCACATTTTTCCACAGAAAACGGACCCTTTCTTTGCAATGTACCTAGCTGTGGATTTGGGACCCTAGCTCAGCCAGCAACTAGGGAATCATAACAAAACTGTACCTATCTGAAAACTAGACACACAGGAGAATCCAGGATGGGGTGACTCATGTGTCTCTCACCAGGTTCAAATAACTACAATCTCTTGCAAACCTCAAACTTTGTAAAAAAACAAAAAAATACATTTTCCTCACATTTCTGTGATGGATAGTTCTGGGATCTGCAGGGAGCAACAAACTTCCACCCAACAACCATTCCCCCAGCCAGTACCTAGGGAAACTTAACAAATCTGTAAAATTTTGAAAAGTATACACCCAGGGTAATCTAGGATGGGGTGACTTGTGTGTCTCTCACCAGGTTCTGTAACCAAGAATCCCTTGTAAACCTCAAACTTTTTCAAATACAACATATTTTCCTCACATTTCTGTGATGGAAAGTTCTTGAATCCAAGGGGAGCTTCACAATTCCACCAATCCAGCAGTCCCCCTAATCTCCCAATAAAAATATTACCTCACTTGTGTGGGTGGGCCAAGTACCTGCGACAGGCAAAGGCCCAAAATGTATTGTGGAGACATCACAATTATCTATCAAAAAACGTACTGACTTTGCATGTGGGCCAACTGTGTGTTTGATCCCGGGTTCAGCCGCCATCTAGGGACACCTACCAAACCCAGACATTTCTGAAAACTAGATACCCGGGGAAGTGTGGATTGCATGGATAATCGAACATTTTCTTACCCGGAGTCCCCTGCAAACCTCAAATTTAGCTGAAAAATCATATGTTCCTCACATTTGTGGCTGAGATTATCGCGCTTACACAAATTACCCCCACCCAGCATTCCCCTCAGTCTCCAGAGTAAAATTATACCTCACCTGTGTGGGTGGGCCAAGAGACTGGGAAGGGCCAAAAACATAGGGATTGTGGAGATAGCCAGCGAGCTCTAAGTGCTCTATTTTTTATGTGTATTTAGACTGACTCATATAGGTGAGGTATCATTTTTATTGGAAGACCAAGGGCAATGCTGGGTGGTGACACATGTATGCCAGCGTGGTGATCCCAGGCAGAAATATAAGGAAAATGTGATTGGTTTTTCAGCTAAATTTGAGGTTTCCATGGGATTCTGGGTGGGAAAACTTTGGGGAATCCACTCAAACCACACCTCCCTGGACTCCCCAGGGTGTCTAGTTTTCAGAAATGTCTAGATTTAGTAAGTTTCCCTAGATGCCCACTGAGCCCAGGACCCAAAACACAGGTAACCTTTTCTGATCGATAATTTTGAAGTCGTACGTTTTGGGCCATTTTTTGTTGCAGGCACTAGACCTCCCCACACAAGTGAGGTACCATTTTTATTGGGAGATTTGGAGAAATGCTGGGTGAGTGTAAGTTTGTTCTCTGCAGATTCCAGAACTTTCCCTCACAGAAATGTGAGGATAATGTGTATTGTTTTTAGAAAATTTGAGGTTTGCAAGGAAATCCGTGTAACAGAACCTGATGATAGCCACACAAGTCACCCCATTCTGGATTCCCCTGGGTGTTTAAATTTAAAAAGTGAACTTTTTTTAAAAATTTTATTTTATTTGATTAGTACGAGACATTACATAAACAGGAACAGAGGTAGGCAACCTGCTTGCAGGCACACAATAATAGTCCAGATATTTGTCTATAAACTTGCTCTACCTATGCCATCAACTACATCCTGCTACCTCCCAACATATGCCCAAAAAAATACTTACAGTCAAAAGAGAACTATACAACCCAACTCAGGCATGCATATAAGAGTTACATCATCAGATTACAATGAGACCTTACAGGCAGCTCACTAAGTATAACGTACACATATCTGAAAGCATATAAACGCAGGTGATTTTGTTAAATTCACACAATGCTTGGATTTGCCAGGAGATATGTAGTTAGCAGACCCAGACATCTTTAGGCTTAGATGCTTCTGGGAGCTCTTCAGCGTAAACCTCAAGTTGCTCTTTGCAGTAAACCAAATCACGAAACCACTTCCCCAAAGTAAGTGCATTGCAACAGCATGTTAAGCAAATAGTGTTGACACAGCTACAAGTCACCTATTACATGGTTTGAGTGACTGTAGCAGCCCAAGTATACATAGTTCTGGTTTACATTCAATATTATCTTGCACTGTTTTTGTTAGCGTATTGACCGCCTTCTGACAAAATTTGGAGATACCATTACATTCCCTCGCCAAGTGAATAAAATCTGCATTATCCCTCCCACATCTAGGATACCTTGCATCCTCCCGCAGCCAAGACTTGAACAATTGTACTGGCGTGTAGTACACCTGATGCAAAAATGTGAAGTGTAAAATGCGGAGGTTGCAATTAGCAGTTAGCCTCCCAGTTAGCACGCAGCAAGCCTCCCAACTTTCACAAGACATAGGTGCATCTAGCAAATTGTTCCATTTATCCAGGGAGGGTGAATCTACCCAGTCATTCTCAAGCTGGGAGGCCCTGTACAGACTAGTGATCAACCCCCGGCTATCCTTTGTTGTTAGAATCACCTGTAACGCCTTCCATGCACAAGGCGCCTGTGGGAAATTTGAGCACATGGAGTGGACTGCCAGGCGGAGTCTAGTGTAAGTGAAACCATGCATCCCATTATATGGCTGTCCCGTATGAAACCCAAAAAAGAGAGGAACATCCCATTGTTATACAAATCACCTATAGTAATGATGCCCGCATCTCGCATGATGCCCAGCGCCCCACTCTCCCGTGCCGAAGAAATGTCTGGATGCGCTGCAATAGGCATACTTGGGGTATACATCCACTCCCGACCAGCGCGACGGGTCAGTGTACGCCATGCCCAGGCTGGGCAGTTAAAAGGACTGGTTTCCTTCCTAGGGCAGCCATCCTCTTTATGTAATATCTTAGCTGTAAGCGGCACAGGGTGTGTAGCATCTGTTTCCACCGCCAGATGTGGCAGAAACCTCTCGGGAAAAAAATAATAATGGGCAAACTGCGCCTGTATAGTATAACCATATATCTGGCGCCTCAAAAGCCCCCCTCCTCTTAAACGGCAACGTCAGAGTGTGCCAGCTACATCTAGGCTGTTTCCCAGACTGCACCAGAGATAATAAACAAGACTGCAGCGATTTGAATAGGGTAGCATTCAATTTTATGGGGATGTTCACAAATAAGTATATTGATTTGGGTAGTATACTCATTTTACAACCGCAACTCTATCAGCCAGGGATAGTTGCAGTCGGGTCCAACGTGTTACTTGATCTGTTATCTTAGTTATGACACGTCCGTAATTCATGCTTACTACAGTATCCAAATCCCTATGTATCCATACCCCAAGATACTTCACCCGGTTAGCTGACCATGCAAGCGGATAATCAAGATCCATCTCCTGTGTACAATCTGTCAAAGGGAATACTGTGGACTTTTCCCAGTTGATCCCCAGCCCCAAATGCCGTTCGAACTGCACATATTCACACAATATAGGTTCTAAGTACCTCTCTGGCTCCTGCACATATAGCAACATATCGTCTGCATACAGCGAGATGACCAAAGGCTGTTTCTGGAACGGCAGGGCCGCCTAAGCATGTTTCTGCTGGGGTTTACAGGCCAAGGGGCTCCAGAGCCAAAGAAAACAACATGGGGGAAAGTGGGCAGCCCTGACGCGTACCTCTACATATCGGAAACGCTGCCGAGACCCATTCATTAACACGTAACCGAGCCATTGGGTGGGTATACAGAAATTGGTTAAACAATCTTTAAAACGTGCGGTGAATAACAACAGGGCAGCATTGCTTGAACCTAACAGCCCCAAGGAGGCGATGAACAGGCTAACTTGTGTCAACACCTTTTGCAGTTTCTCCAATCAGATCAAGAAATGCATTTTGACAAACTGGAAGATACTAAACATCGGAACAATACCTCTACCACGTCCCCTCTTTGCTTTTAAACGTAGTACCAACATCAGAGATAGACTCATACACACTCGCCCACGTGAGACCGCTATGCACCATCAAGATACACTTTGGGATCTACCAGCTGTACGTGGTCATTTCCCTTGCGGTAGCTGTGCTGCATGTGCACACACTGCACATACCACTGAGATTGACATTGGCACATCGAGACCGTGGATTCTGACTGATCACACAAACTGCAACAGCAGTAATTTAATCTATTTTATCACTTGCCCCTGTTCACTCCGGTATGTTGGGATGACGACACGGAGAGTTAAGACACGCATTCTGGAACATAAGAGTACTGTCCGTTGCAAGAAAATCTCTACCAAACTGACTCAACATTTTGTGACGGCATGCCACACTCCTCAAGACCTGAAATGGACTGTGTTAGAACATCCTTTCTTTCCCACACATATGACAGACATTTCTTCTTTTCTGTTCAAGAAGGAAAAGCATTGGGTTTACAAACTAGACACCCACCAGTCTGGCCTTAACGATGATATTCCCTGGGTCTCTTTATAGAACTTTAAACCCTGTACTGAACCATGTCCAGATGCTACCCAGTAGTAATTGTGACTCCCAATGGAGGGTTATTTATTCACCTTGCCTCCACACGACACCTTTTATTAGTTTCCATTCTCTGCATACAGTATTTGCATGGATTAACCGGTCTTTGTACCTCAGCCCTGTTGAGGGCCATGCATTTCCACGTGGGGTCCTCTGGTTATGAGACAAGGTTTTTATCACAGAGCCATTTTTTCTAACATTTTTCTAACATTACTCTGTTGGGCTTATATGAGTACGCGCCTTTCAAATTAAAGGCATATCATTTATGAGTATATGTACAGCACTTTTGATCAGCGAATTACGTGTCTGCCTGTGTGGAGCCTATGTTGTAGCTGGTAACTCTCGCTTTATGTATTAACATCTACATCATTGAGCTAACGCGTTGGAGCACTTTGACACATGATGCCACCCATTTTTATTTTTTTTTCACGTCTATCTGAATAGCCTTTTGCCCTTCGCAGTCCCACGTGCGGCCTCTTTATGAGATAAGCCCTTTTTTACCGTAGAGATGCTTTGCCAACACTACCCTGTCGTACTAGCAGGCGTTTTTCACTTTAAACGCACATTCCATATGCGCACATGCGCAGTACCTCCGTGGTAGCGTTCTGCGGTTTTGCCAATGCGGCGCATGCGCCGAGTGTAGTATCCTTGCTTTCGCGCAGGCGCATTAACGTCAAGAACATTGAGCATGCGCAACCAAGCACTTCGAGCACCACCGGACGCCGATTAAGGATTGATCGAGAGGGGTATTTAAGAGCGTGGTTTTCGGTGAGCACTCACCTCCGGCAGCAGGCTCTCCGGGTCTAGTAGTACCGACGGATAGGTGAGTGTGATGGTATCCTTTTGTCCATTTACAGTATTTACAATATGATCAGGTGGCTCTAGGTCCTTAGAAAAATCGCGTTGGTTTGGGGACACTGTGAGATATACTGTGTCTAACTGCTAGGCACTAGTAATATGGTTCAATTTTTTCCATCCATTTTTTATTGCAATTAGGATAAAACACTATGGTTAGTGTTAGTCCATATTTCAAGATGAATTTTGCACTATGTGTTTTTCAATTATTATGAGTATAGTTGTTATGGTGCGTCTGCTCCTTTCACATAGAATTGGGGTAAAATGGCTGCTTGAGTAGCAGTCTTATGTTGTTTGATTTGTCGTACCAAATCCATTGTGGCGGATATTGAACACTGATATTTCTGTGTGTGAACCTTTCCTTTTTATCATAAACTAACAGCTCTATACACCAAGTTCAGCTTGTATGATCGACACAAGTGGTTACTTTTACTACTAGACTATCAGGTTTCTTTGGTTTCTTTTGAGTGTTTACCTACCTATATTGCACTCTACAAATTTCAAATATATTTTTTGTAGAGCGGTGCTGCCTTCCTGAGCGGTTGCCAGGTAGAGGTGAGGTCCTGTACCCAGCCTTGGCGGGTAAGGTGTTGACTTCTTCTTTTTATTATTGGTTATGCAGATCATTTTCAGTGCGTATTCACATTGCTGATACATTTTTGTATATACCTGATGTATGTCATCTCCTTTCCATTACAGGTATCAGCAGTTGTTGGTAGAGGCCAATGACAGTGCTCTGGCCACATATCCTTTTCAGTTTCTTTTTCACTCCACTTTTGGCAGTAGCTTGTTTGTAAGGTCCTGACGAAAGCCCGATCCAGTTTGGGTCTTCTAGGGCTGAAACACGTTGACCATCTAAACCTACACCATAGCGGTTTAAATCCATACCGCAGGTGCACTCACTGCTTTTTTAATCCTGACAGTAGGCATCTCTTGATTAAAGTATAGTTTTGATGCCTCCTAGCCAGTTTTAATCATCACTTATTTTCACACATTCACCAATTCTTCTTTATTGTTTGCGCTGCATCCTCACTCATACATCTTTGCTCATCATATGTGGATTTAGTTGATCCTCTAAAACCATTAACAAAACATCCCTGAGCTCCTCCCTCTCAGTGAGGGGGTTGTAGCCCCCAAAGGAACTAGGATTTTCCTTTGGGAGGAGAGTCCCTATGATGAAGCATGTCACCATTGGTGAGTGAGGGATTACGTCCTAAAAGGGATCTGCCCTTAGACGCACTCTGATTGCCAATTTTTACCAAATAGGTTGACCACTACCGCATCGGTATAGGTTACAACTTGGAGGTAGTGTTGTTTTGTTTCTTTCGGTTTTTTGTACTTTCGCTTACTGGCACTTCCGTTAATTGTATAGATCCTAGGATTTCCATTGTTTGATAATACAGAAGACGGACCCACTTCAGAAAGAACGGCGGTATGCCCATCCTTTGCAAGACCGTAAACATATATCCCCAATGTAGGGAATCAAAGGCTTTCGCCACCTCCAATAACACGGCAACCACTGGCAACGTGGGTTCCAGATAGTGCAATACCGAAAAGATAGTGCGCAAATTATAGGTGGTGGACCAGTTTTGGACAAATCCTTACTGATCAGGTAAGATCAAGTTAGGAATCAGGAGCTATGCTTATTGCAGGGTAATGTTCATTGCAGGGAAGTGTTCATTGCAGTGCAAATCAAGTGTTAGGTGCTCTGTCTTAGAATGCAAGATGGTGGCGGCATAGAGCTCCGCAGCAGAGTCTCTACCCCTGATACCCCGTAAAGAATATCGTAGAAGGCTTCAACAGCTGATGGATTTACCTGTGGGTGGATGAGGATGAGTGTTGCCTGTCTGGGCACCTTGGGGCACTTCCTGGTTGCTGGCGCTCCTCTAGCCGGTGTGTCCAGTTCTGAGGTGGAATCGAGGACTCGCGCATCAGCATCAGGGACACGCAGCATTGTCCTGGAGGCGTGTATGGAGCAGTGTGGGATGGCTGCAGAGAGTCTTTCACCCAGGCGGTTTGCCGATTCGTTGCGCTGTTCTCTGCGTGTTTGGGCTGGCTTGGTGTTGGTTGCCAGCGAGGGAGTTGTCCAAAGAGCGCGTGGTGTGCTCTCCAGCTGGTCTTTAGTGGTAGCTAGCAGGAAAATGCCACCAAAATCTACAAGGCAGCAGAAGGAGACAGCGGGGGATAACTTCAACCAGTCACATGGGCTGAGGCAAGAGCTCTCTCCTGAGAACACTGAGGCTTGTGCAGGTAATCCCCACGAGACTCGTACATTAAAAAAACAGCATGACAATACGGGGGTGTGAAGCGGAGGAACCTTCAGAAAAAAGGTCATGTTGGGGGCAAGAAAGGCATTGTAACAAAGGCTTTAGAAGAAGCTGGGGCAGCTTTTGATGGTGGCAATACAAATGTCATCCCAATTCTTCCTCAGCCTGCTATAACGGCATTTTTTAAAACCAGGCATGGATTTGGAGACTAGGATCAGGTTATTGTACCAGTTGAAGAAGGGATTAAGACTGTGGAAATAATTACTTGTGCAGGCTCAGAGGGCGATTCCCTAGTGAATAGGGAGGACCAGGTGGCCCAGGTGGAGAATGAAACATCATGTGAACAGACGGCAGAGGCTGCTGTCTTAGTGCATAATGTACTAGACACAATGCCAACACCATTACCAACTATGGTGGAACAGACGGTACCAGAGAGCTCTACCTGTGATAAAAATGAGAGGGCTCATGAAGACATCGGGAAGATACATGGCAAGGTACTGGACGCCCAACTCCAAGATGAAAGGCTACCTGAAAAGCCCACCTGGGGGCGCCACCTGTAATATCGATGTGGATAGGATATTACCAGCCGATGCCATCTCTGACGGGCCAGATAAATTTTACTCTCTGACAGAAGACTCTCATTCGGTGACCTCTGACTCCGATTTAGCATATAGCGACTAAGATCATATCGCTACCACTTCAGGCTCTAGCACATTGGAAGCCCTGGAAACTTCCCTTATGCATAAAAAAATTTGCAAAGATTCTAAAGGTTCAAAAGGGCATAAGGAGGTACGGAAAAAGAAAGGCAGTGGTACCTCTAGTTCTGGGCCGGCTTGAAGTGGGATTATTCGTATACAAGGATTATCGGCCCTTTGAAGCTAGCTTCAGCCCCAGCAGGCAATCCCTCCTCAGAGCTCCAGGGGGAGTCTATAACTAATGTAAATTCAACAGCGAGTCTGATTCTCGAGTCTACTAAAGAACATCGGGCAGAAACTAGAGCTGATGGGAAAAAGACAAGACAGGTCACAAAGAAACTGGAAGGTGCAGTACGGAAAGCTGGGCGCACTTGTGGTGAAATCGGTGAAAGACTGTATACAATAGAAGCAAAAACTGCAGCGGTTGAAAAGGATTTGGATGCTGTGAGAGAGCATACAAAGACACACGAAGCTCAACTGACTGACGTGATGTGGAAACTGGAAGATGGAGAAAATGGCCAGAGAAGGAACAATCTACGATTTCTTGGGATTAACGAACGCCTGCAAGGGGATGACATTCAGGGGTTTATGTTAGATCTTTTCAAAGAGTCCTTTCCGGAGCTCACTGGGTGGTATCGAGAGATTCAGAGGGTGCACAAGTTTCCTTTTGCTCGCCACAAAGTACCTAATTGAGATTTAAATCAACCGAGGGCAATCTTGGTCTTTTTCGGTAATTTCTCACTTAGGCAGGCCATTTTTGAGAAATCCCGTCAGGAGGCTAGAAGGCAGTTTAAGGGTGCCTCTTTTTCTGTATGCCCAGATTTCTGCCACATAACTGTGGAGCGCAGACGGCAATTGTGACAGCTAATTAAGCTGTATCAAGATGCTGGCTTTGAAGCGTTTCTACTGGCTCCGGCGAGGCTAAAAACGATTGTGAAAGGGTCTGTAAAATTCTTTACCTCGGAGATTCAGGCTGGAGATTATCTCAAACAAGCACAGGGGGAAAAGAGAAAAGTATAAAGAGGTTTACCTTGCCAGGCTGGTTGAAGGTACTGAGGGTAAAAATTGCATAAATTATATAGATGCTATACTATCTATATTAGGCATCTTCCTGAGGAAAGGGTTTTTGTATAGGGTTTTTTTTGTGTAAGAGAACTTAATAAAGGGGGATGTTATGTAGCGGTTGGGGGTGGAGGTGCCATGGTGTTGTGTGCTTTCTCTATCATACAGACCTGGTAGGTCTGGCTGCTTTCACGGAGTGGGGGGAGGGTGGGGGGAGGTTTATAGGGGGTTGGGGGGTCCCTGGGGTGTGTGTTTTTGGGGTGATAAAGCTGAAAGCAAATTGCAGCTAAATAATGTTATGTGTTATTTTCTGGTTTTCAGGGCATTTTAGTAAAAATTGAAATACAGTGCGTTTATAAAATTCTGACAGAGAGCTTTTGTAGTTATGATGGGACTTATGACAATATGAAGAGAAGAAATGTGAGGAAGAAAGTTGATCTAATGTATGATGGCTAAGTTACGTATTGCTACTATAAATATCTGTGGGCTTAATGATGGGGCTAAAAGAAGAAGGATCCAAGAGGATTTACAAGTAGATCTGCTGTGTCTACAAGAGGCTCATATAGCCTGCAAGGATTATAAATTACTCGATACTTTAGGTTTTAAGTTACTTGCATACACTACACAAGACGTAAGGACCAAGGGGGTGGCAATCCTGATGAAAAGTAGAGGTATAACATGCAAGAGAAAGGTTGTGGATAAATATGGCAGATGGATAATTATGGAAGTAAGTGGAGGGGCTAGTATATTTACTTTATGCTCAATGTATGCCCCTGTATTAGACGACCCTGTGGTGTTGAAATGTTTAGCTATGGAGCTACCTTCTTGGCCCTCACCCTATCTAGTTTGCGGGGATTTAAATATTAATGGATCCATAGGAGGGTCAGAGGAAGATGTGGTATCAAACAAAACCCATAAACCTCAATTGACTAGGGCAATGAAAAATTTGATTAAGGATGTTGGTTTGATGGATGTGTGGCCTAGCCTGATGGGCAGGGAGCCAGGATATACTTTTTACTCTGCTCACCACCACAAATTTGCTTGGCTAGACTACTTTTTTAAAATCTCACCACCTCTTTTGAAGGACGCTCGGGTGGAGTTATTTCCTAGAGTAATGTCGGATCACAATCCCCTAGTTTTTGAATTCCCGCTGTCAGGATTAAGGAGGGAACTTAATAAATGGACCTTTGAAAGAGCACTTCTCTCCGATGATCAGGAGTATGTTAATTATATGAGGGGCTGCATCAGAGAATTCTTTAGGTATAATAAGGGCAGTGCATCCCCAGGAATGATTTGGGACGCTTATAAAGCTTCAGTGAGAGGTGAGACCCTACGATATAGCTTGAGCAAACAAAAAAAAAATGCCTTGATCCTTCTTCAGATCAGCGTGGGTTGGAACGCATCTGCGTTCCAGGAGAGGAGACGTTCCTGTAGAAGAGACGTGTGCGTCACTCTGCATAGTTGGAGCGCATTTGTGTTCCAGGAGAAGTGCCATCGGTTTTGTGTTGCGTGGTCACGCACGGACGTCATTTTAGATGCAAAGGACGAGTGGTATGTTACCTAGCAACACCACGGAGTCCGTGTCATGTAGAAAGACTGTAGCGCGATGAGGGTTTAGTGATTAAACACCAAACAACAGAGTCATGCAGTAAGACTAGTATTTGCTGATTTTTCACAAAAATGTTAATGCGCTACAGAGGTTTTGACAAATTAATGCGCGACAGTTTTTTTTAGAAGTTAACTTGTTTAAGACATTACTTTTGGAAAGGCAAGCCATCGTTTCAGTGTTGGGTAGCATCTTCATTTCAGCATTGAGGAAAGTCATGTGTGTATACTTTGGTGATTGGCACACCTCAGTCTACGAGTAAATTGGTGTGCTAATTGTGTGGAGATTATTGTATTTACATGCACATTTATGACTTAGTAAGTCATACATATGAATTATAGGCAAGTTCACTCTATAGTAAAATATACAAAATATTTTTCTTATTTTTTGTGAAACTGTTATTTGAAAAGTTTAGACAGTATAACTATGCAGAATGACACACAGCCACCATTTTTTCTAACAAGCCCAGGAGAACCCACAGTAAAATGGCAGAGGTGGAAGAAAATTTTCACAAACTACGCAAGAGTTTGTGGCACGAATCTTAGTGCTGAACGCAAACATTCTTTACTACTTCATTGTCTTCGAGGGGAAGGGCAAGAAGTGCTTGAACATTTGCCGGTAATTAGTGCTGCTGATCAGAGAGCATTGAACAAATATGAAATTTGAATACTACAATTGGAGAGGAACTACCTTCCCCGTGTAAGTTTATCCAAGGTTATGCTGACAAGACACCGCATCTTAGGAAATTAACAGGTAAAAATGTGGTGTTTGAGTGGAGTCATGAATGTGCAAGAGAATTTCTTTCTGTAAAGGAGGATTTAAAGAAGGCACCTTCATTACAAGCCTTTGTGCCTGGTCATCAAACCTACATCTTCACCGATGCCAGTGCTAAAGGCATAGGAGCTGTTCTTCTTCAAAAAAATGGTGGTGTAGAACAGTTGATTGCTTGTGCCGCCAGGTGTTTGAGGGGTTCGGAACTGAATTATTCGATCATTGAAAAGGAGTCGCTAGCGATCTTTTGGGCTTTGGGAAAATATACGAATTTGATATGGGGTACTAAAGTTAAGGTTCTCTCGGATCACAAGCCATTAAAGGAAGTATTCTCAAAAAAAGGACTTGATGCTATTTCATCTAGGATAAGAAAGTGGATTATCTCTCTTCAAGAGTACGATTTTGAGGTAAATTACCTTTCAGGAGCGATTAATAACTCTGCGGATTGTCTGTCTCGTTTGGTTGATGTCAAAGAAGCTGACAAGGAGGAGGAGATTCTTTTGGATGATGTTGTTAATGTCTGTGAGATTACTTTGGGTGCAATTGATGAGACTAAATGGAAATCTGAAGTTGCTAAGGATACAGAAATTAAAACAGTAATTGAGCTATTGGAATCAGGGAAGAACAAACATCTCACTAAACCTTGGTTGTTGGTCTGTGATGAGTTAGTGGTTATGAATGGTTTGCTTGTCCGTGGCACACGTTTTATTCCACCTGCTGGTGTTCGCAGCAAACTTCTTAATCTTGCACATGTTGGTCACTTAGGTATTGTAAAAACAAAGGAGTATTTGAGGATGCAGTTCTGGTTGCCAGGGATGGATAAAGAAGTTGAGAGAATGGTTTGTGATTGTATGGAGTGTTGTTCCAGTGACAAGATTCTTAAAACCAAACAGTTACCTATAGTTTGTAGAGACTTACCAAAACATCCCTGGGACGAAGTTGCAATAGATATTGTAGGCCCTTTGCATGGGGTCAGTGATACTTCATATTTAATTGTGCTCTTAGATCTGTATTCAAGGTGGGTTGAAGTGAGCTCAGTTAGGGACATTTCTTCAGCCAATGTTATAACATTTTTGGAGGAAATTTTTAAGAGGGAAAGTTATCCCAATTGTATTCTTTCGGATAATGGTCCTCAGTTTTGTTCTGCTGAAATGCAGACATACTTAAAAGATTGCGGGACAATTCACAAAAAGAGCTCTGTGTATCACCCAGAGACTAATGGTGCTGTCGAGAGGGTTAATACAACTCTCAAAGAAAGTATTCAGTTAGCAAGGGCAAGTGATCTCAATTGGAAGAATGTATTGCAAGATAGAATTACTGCTTATCGCATGTCTCCTCATTCAACCACAGGGAGGTCTCCCTTTGAGTTATTCAAGGGTAGAGATTCAAACTCTAAACTATGTCCAGGATGGATGAGTTTAAACAAAGGTTTAAGAGACAATCAAGCAGGTGATTGGAGACACAAGGAATTGGAAAAGCAGTGGCCAAGAAAAATGTATTTTGACAAAAGAAAGTGTGTTCAACTCAATGATGTAAAAGTGGGTGACTATGTAAAAATTAAGGCACCTGTTGGATGTAAGCCGTGGTCAAAGTACACGGGTGTAAGACGAGTCATACATTTTTTTAAGAATGCTGTGAAGACTGTTGATGGTAGAATCTGGAATAAGAGCAGAATAATAGTGGTCAGGTCTATCCAGCAACCAGTTATGGATGGAATGGTTGACTCTCGCTCTTACCCATCGACGAGTCAACATGATTCTATTTCTTCTAGTTCTGGCTCTTTAACAGTTAATTGTAGAGTGAGGAGTCCGAGAATTCAAAGAAAACCTCTGTATATGAAGGATTATGTTTGTTAAGTTTTCTTTTGTTTTTCTTTTTCTCTTTTGTTTTTTTGTTGTAAAGAAGAAAGATGTGTGACATAGTACTTTATTGGTTCATGGGATGACTCTCTCATGTTCTAAGTAGAACATCACTATGTAATAGTATTCCTATTCCTAATGGAATATAATGATGTATTGGCATTCTGTGTGTGTCAGTTACTCTGGAGCAATTGATGGCTGGGGTGAATAAAATGAACCTGAGACTTACTTGATCTGTGTGGGTTTCACTTCTTCAGAGAACACCACAAAGCCCTCCCAGTGTATAGTGAGGGGAACATCTGATTGGCAGGTTGCACTGGGACAGAGGGAATTTTTTTTTTAAATATTGATCAATGACCATATTTGCATTTTAATTTGACTAATTGTGAAATGCAGATATGTATAGTTACATTTGCTTAAGGACTGGGTTTCTTTGAGTAACGCATAAAAGTGTCAACAGTTGTTGATTTCTTTCTCCTCTCTCTCTTCACTGCCTAACATTTTCTTTACAGGAGACCTTTTGTTGTGTTTATCTTTCAGGGTGTAATTGCACATTGTGAGTAAAAACATTTCACGGAGTGGATCTCTGAAGAAAATGACGGTAAGTCCACAAGAAAGTTGTTTAAAAAGCTGGCAGGAAGGAATGGTTAAAAAGACATCACCAGATAGACCTGCTTATAAAGGTAAGATTTTGAATGGTCAAAAATATGTCAAGTAGTTTGCACTCGAATGTGGACAGGGAGAGAGGAGGCACGAAGTGTAGCTGTAGCAAAATGTTGATGTATATTGAAGACATACTGCATTCGCACTTAACTGAGCAGAGAAACGCCTACGTTTTAGAGATGACATTTACAGTATAGTAACTTTAAAACTAACTTTACCAGTAAAAAGGCTCTCAATATGAGAGGAGTAGGCCTCACAGGGAAACACATGTGTGTGTTTGACACCACCAGGACATGTAAAACTTAAAAGTATATGCCCCACCGTTTATTTATACAGCACCATGCCCTATTAGCTACTTAGCGCCTACCTTACAGGTAGAAAAAGGGGAGTTTGAGGATTGGCTAGTAGTTTTAAATGCCAGTTCAAAGTAGCAGTAAACTGCACATGCAGGCTGCAACGGCAGGCCTGAGACAGGTTTGAAAGACTATGTCTGGCACAAGCAGTGCTGCAAGCCCACTAGGAGCATTTAATTTGCAGTGCTTGGCCACGTGGTATATACTAGCAAGAGAGCTTTAACAGCTGCTGAGCACCAAACAATAGAACAAGGACATCTAAAATTAGCATAAGGGTTGATCAATAAGAGGTGTAAAGATAGAAAGAAGAGCTGCCACAGGGTAGGGCATGCCATCCGCCCACGCCATTGCAGCTACCACAATTTCATTAGCTTACCTCCTCTTTAAAAATACCCATTTGACTTGGGACACACTGAGGCAGTTTTTGGTTCTAACATGGGGTCTCAGTAAGATTTATGAGTCCATGTGCAGGGCTGTAAATAGACTAAAAGCCCATGAACAGAAGTCCTATGCTGAATTCCTTCATGCAAAGCTGTTTCACCACATTTATCAGTTAATATGAAATTACACAGACCAGCAAAACATACATACTTGCATAAAAAGTAACAAGTCATGAAAGTTTGGATATATTGTTTCATTGTCTTGGATAAAAAAGAAGATGAAAGGCAAATCTTTGCAGCTACAAAGATATGAACATAAAAGGCAAATTCTTGAATATAGACATATTCCAGTGTAGTGTAAAGCTACAGTTTGAAGACCCTAAAACAAAAGCCTATGTAGACATATTATTTGTCATAAAAAATAATGATCCTCCTCACTTAGGGGTGACAATTCTTTTTGTGCATAGTTTAAAAAGATATTTTCTGTAAATGTCATGAATAAATGCATTTAAAGGCAACTGTTAGCTTTGCATGAAATAAACTCCACATTAAAATTAACCTTAAAGAAAGAACTGAAACAACTACAAAATTGTCAGTGTTCATTTTTCAATTATGATAAAGGCTAAATATGGCCCACTACCATACATTTTTCTCAACATAAATACATGTAAAATAATCTGAAAATTCATTTTACTAAAATCATGTTTGCATTTCTAATATCATTATGTCCAATATCACTACTGTAAATATCAGCTGTGTAACTATTTCCCATACATTTCTGAACCACTTTCTTTGCATGATGCACTACAATCTAAGGCAATAGAAATGCTAGGTCACATCATCAGTTCTAGAGACATTTGGACTGCATTGTCTGCCTTTTACAAAGGATTTCTAGTTGCATACTAACATTCTAACTTTTCTTGAGCCAGTTCAGTGATAGAGAACGCATTGCACATAATTACTAAAAAGCCAGCAAACTTTAGAGCCCACCTTTCCGCAGTCTGAAATGTTGGCGTGAAGCATAGTTAGTCCTTAGTCACGCTTCTGACCTGCAGAGCTCCGAAGGGACCCTGAAATAGGCCAAACATTAAAAGACATCTGAGGACTGAGCTGAGACGGGAGATGGGAATTTATGACAACAGGTTTAAATGTCACATGCCAAGTTCTGTATTTAGCACTCACTAGCCCTGCTGGTAGCAAATTGGTGTCACAAGTCGTTTAAAACAAAATATATAATGTTCCGCAAAGAAGTCATAGAAACTGTGACAGTCCTTTTTTTACATCAGTTGTTAGCAGGCCACTGATGAAATTGATTTTATCTAAATGATTTGAGAGGGTCACATGCACAAGCTCACTAGTGCAAGCGAAAAGCAGTATTTGTGGAAGAAATAGGTCAGACGTTTTTAGAGCCTCTTTTCAAAAACCTTTTGTGTACGGATCCTGTTTATTTTGGTGGCTGTTGGAATGGCTTCAAAGGTTAGTAACCTATTGCTGAAGGGCCTACATTAGACTATTAAAGCATTTCAGCAGATCATCATATATACATGTACATTTTTAATTGTGTAAATGCAATTTGTACATTTAGTATTAAGCATTGTACTAATAATAAAGAAACTGAACAGGATGAGCTAGTTTGGAAGGGAAGATATTTCTTTTCAGCAGTTTTCGTTTAATTGTGGTTCACAGCTAATGCTTTGTGTAGGGAAGCTTGCAGCCACACATGTGCAAACAGTCCTGTGTCATGTTAACCCTCATCACACTGAATGAGGACAGTTGCCTAAAAATGTTAACAAAACCACACTGGAGTGCAACTTGTTCTACAGAGGCACTCTAGACCAGAGGAAAAATATTTATATAATAAATGCTTGTAATTCTCAAGAGTAGCTTAACAATAATTTAACTCTTTTGTATTAGATTTCCAAAATATTCCATTGTAAGATAACACCCTGTGGGTAATGTACAGACAAGAACATAACAGTTGAAAAGTGCCGATTTAAAAAATTGTTAAGTTGAACTTGGCTCTAATGATGTCTTGGGGTTTGCATGTGCCCAGGAAAAAGAGGGTCAAATTGATGCCGAATACATGTTAAAATAGTCAGGATATTGTCATTAGTAATTTAAATACAATTAATAAATGGAAGAATTTTCATAGTGGTTGCAATGAAATTCTGGCCTTCATTCAGCTGTCCTGGAACTAGATTGGACACCACAGGTCTGTTCTAGGTCTGAGAACAAAAATTATTTACCCCTTTCTAGTGCATTTTGCAATATCAATAAACACACAACTAAAAGAAAGAGACAGCATCTCACTGGATTGTAACTTGCTTCAGGGACCCTCAGGATGCAACTAACAGGACTGGCTAAAGGAAGAATTACACATTCTATTAGGGGCAGAGTGCACATTGATGTTTTCTTGAGAAATAATACCTTTGTAGGATATATGCAGGGTGGTGCTTACCTTACTTAACAACATTCCCAAGTGGTGCAGTGTAGAAAAAATGGAGGATAAGGATACCAGAGAGGGGGGGCGCTAAGTGGTGCCTGTGCGGAATGGCTGCCTTTTAGAGGAGCTCCCGTAAGCTGATGCTTTTATCCGTCTATTTATCCTGTCCCTGCGCCTAATGCCTGACTTGTGACCACTTGTCGCATCGACTGGGACCCGGGGATCCTAGCGGAACTTGCTTGGGCCCGTGGGCGGCTGGGTGACGGCGGCGATCGCTCCCTGTCTCTGGCAGCGGGGCGCGGTGGTGCTGGACCTGGAC
Organism: Triturus cristatus; assembly: GCF_964204655.1. NCBI lineage: Eukaryota > Metazoa > Chordata > Amphibia > Caudata > Salamandridae > Triturus > Triturus cristatus. Next base: position 70,131,987 of record NC_140584.1, on the reverse strand, counting down.
CTGGTGGCCGGAGCAGTCCCGAACGCGAGCGGCCGGCGCACCACGCGGCGAGTGGGCCGCGCGCTGAATCTGGAGGATTGCTGTAGAACTGGTGAGAGACGTCTGAGGCCAGCTGAGTCGGTGGGGCACGCTCCCTGCGCTGGGAGACTTTGATCCTTGCTGGGACGGAGACTGTGACTGGTACTACGCCACGGGAAGCCACAATGACGACGGTAGCGGAGGTGAGCGGCATTCCAGCCTAGGGGAGGCGCTGGTGATGGCGGGCTCGGCGGCCGGGCTGGACGCATCAGGAGAGGCCGTGGTGATTGCTGGTGACACTGCTCGGTGAGCCCTCGGCGGTTCCTCTGAGGCGAAGCGGGAGTGTGGAGAAGTGAATAAAGGCCGAGGTGGAGCTGGAGGGGTCATTCTGCCTGAGGCCCCCGGTTGTTAGGGTATGATTTTGCACGCATCAGCCACCTGGAAGGCATAGGAGACTGGCCTTGCGGGATCTGTAGGTCACTGGTGGAGATAGGTGAGGAAAGGCAAGAGCTCCAGCAGGTGCGCATCCAGTTGTGCTTGGAGTGAAATACTGCTGCCCGCTAGGCGCTAAAGGTGGCACTGGGGTGCACGAAGTGGTGCGACGGCGCCAGTGGATATTGGCTGTAATCCTGAAGTGAGGTCCTGAGACCACCCGCTGTTGAGGAGCAGAGGAGGGAGAGTGAAGTGTGCTTGGTGTTGCTGGAGGCTGGGCGGAGACGTGAAGGGTGCGCTAGCCTGTGGATCGCCGTGCTGCTGCCGGCGTGGGGCGAGCGGAGATACTGCGATGCGAGGCTGACTTGGGACGTCCTCGGAACTCTCTCTACTTGAGGCAGAGTTGCTGGCTGCGCGATGGGAAAGTCAGAGGCTCGGCAGCAAAAACTCACCTTTGACGCTCGTAAGACGGTGAAGCAACCGCAGCGGGAGACAGGCGTGGGAGACTCGGACATGCAGGAGGAGAGAGGGATGACCTCGGAGAGTGACCTGCAGATCGTGCTGACAGAATTGCGGCAGGGCTTTGCCACCATTACCGATAAAATGGACACCTTGGCCACCCGCATGGATGCGATAGCGCAGAAAATTGAAGGGCATGAGACCCGACTGACCGAGGTGGAACAGCGGGTTTCCACGGTAGAGGACACTGCAACGCAGGTGCAAACGGCAACAGAGCAACTTGACAAGCTCCTCAAGGTCATAGCTGCCAAGAATGAAGACATCAAGGCGGGCAGTCGGCGCAATAACGTACGCATTTTGGGGATTCCGGAAAGTACCAACACGGGCAGGATGGAAGACTATATAGAGAAGCTGCTCCTGGAGGTGGTGGGAAAGGACTCCCTGTCCTCGCAATTCGTGGTAGAGCGCGCTCATCACTCCCTGGGGCCCCGCCCGCCGCCTGGAGGCACTCCCCGGCCAATTATCGCTCGCCTGCTCAACTATAGAGACAGAGACGTGGCCCTGAAAGTGGCCAGGGAAAAAAAGCAGTTGTCCTACAATGGTGTAGCTTTCACCATGTACCCGGACTTCACAATGCACGTGCAGGAGGAGCTTCGCCGCTTCTTGTCGGTGAAGCAAAAACTGCGGCAAGCTGGCATAGATTATGCCCTGTTATATCCAGCGCGACTCCGGGTAACCCATCAGGGCACACAGAAGTTTTTCACCAACCCGCACCAGGTGGAGGAGTTTTTGAAACAGGTCCGAAGAGCTACCAGACTGCCGTCGGCACAGCTGGAGTTGGGAGATCCCCCCACGCAGGAGAAGGAATGCTGATTGCCGCGGAGGGAACAGGCAGAAGAAGCAAACTACTGAAGGGATTTGTATTTGTGCAGTTAACTGCGGAGTTAAGATGGGGGGATATGTAGGATGATGATGGCGCCCTTGATCTACAGGGAATGGGAACTCATACATTGTTCTTTGAGCTGGACATGGCGGTAGGGAATAGAACATTCAGACAACATCAGCTACCCTCTGGTTAGAGGCCGGGCCTGGTGGCTTTTGCGGCTAGGACCCGAACTTACTGGAGGTTACAGTGCGCCACCTGGACATACAGCCTCTCAGGGAAGTACCCTATGTTTGTTATTAACAGTTTACAGCTTTGGTTAATGTTTGCCCTGTATGGGGAAGGGGTGGTGTTCGGAATACTGGGCAAAGTTGAGGAACTGTTGGGTGTAGGGGTGGAGGGGGGGTTATCAGTGCTGGCATGATTGGGATGCTTCAGTGGGCGGGGGTGGGATGGGCTGGGGGGTTTCAAAAGTATTGTTGGATGCAGTTGCAAGATGCAGTGGGTGTGCAGATTCAGTTTGTAAATTGCTGGTGGGGGTATGTGGGACAGCAGTGTGCAAGGCTAGCTTGTTTTAATGATGTCCATGGCTCCGGAGGGTAACAGTATGATTAAAATACTGTCATGGAATGTGAGAGGTCTGGGCGACCCTAGGAAACGTAGGAAGCTCTTGGCATACCTGGATAGGCAGCAGATTCAAGTGGCATTACTGCAGGAGACACATTTGGACCCCAGGGCTAATAACACTTTTGCATGCAAATGGGCGGGGCATCGACTGTTCTCCTCATACTCTTTCCATGCCCGGGGGACGGCGATCCTTATTAAGAAGCAATTGAATTATGAACCGGTAGGAACGATTTCAGACACGCAAGGTCGCTATGTGATCACATGGGGACGGCTGGGAGGAGACTTTCTGACAATAGCTAACTGTTACGGCCCGAACACTGATAGCCCGGAATTCTTTAATGACGTCTGGGGTAAAATAATGACAATAGGATCCACTCACATAGTATGGGGGGGAGACTTCAACATTGCTTTGCAGCCGGGCCGGGACAGATCTCACCCCATGTCGCACCATTACACCAGATCTAGGGAGACACTATCTGGTATACTTGAGGAGAGGGGTCTGCTTGACAGTTGGCGATATTTACATCCCCAGGTGAGGGAGGGCTCCCACTTCACTTCTCGCACAGATAGCTGGGCGAGAATTGACTATTGTCTAGTGTCTCGGGAGTTGGGACCAGGTATACAGGCAGTGGCACACTTGCCCAGAACGTACTTGGACCATTGTCCTGTGAAGCTGTCGCTTGTTCTGCCGGGCTATACTGCCACTAGACCTCGCTGGCGATTGCAGCCCACGGCACTGTTGGATGCTGTGTTCCAGGGAGAACTCGAGGAGGAAATCCGCAATTTTTTCGTGAGGAATAAGGGCTCGGTTGGGAGTGTGGAAATGATCTGGGAGGCCTTTAAGGTGACGATCAGAGGATACTGCCTCTCTAAGAGTTGTGGGGTGCTAAAAGATATACAGCGTACGCTCCGGAGCCTGGAGAAGTAATTGAAGGGGCTGGAGAGACAGATGGGACAGGGGCAGAAAGGGGCAGTGCATAGTACATTTCGAGAAACCCTGACCAGATACGAAGGTGAGGCACAACGCAAGCTGCAGTTCCGGGGGAAGTACTGGGTGGCCCGCAGATATGGCGAGGGAGAGCGGCCTGGAAAAGCTCTTGCTGAGGTGACGCGCCCTCCTCGTTTTAGCACCTACATATTGGAGGTACGCGGTCCTGACCAAGCAATTCATCGTGACTCGATAGCCATACTAGACACATTTGTCGAGCACTACAGTACGCTTTACACATCCCAGAGGGAGGGGGCGCTCGAGATTTCATTACTTTCTGGGAGAGGTAGCGTTGGGTTGGCTTGGAGATACGCAGCGTGAATTTTTATGTCATCCGTTTGAGCTCGACGAAGTGTGGGAAGCGATCATGCAGTTAAAAAATGTGAAAGCGCGGGGCTCCGATGGATTGCCGGCCGAATTTTATAAAAGCTACATTGATATTATGGCACCCGTCCTCAGGGACGTGTTTGAGGAGTCCCTCGAAGTGGGTATATTGCCACCCTCGATGAGAGAGGCGGTCGTCACGTCGCTGTTGAAGCCCGGGAAACCTCCTGATTCATGTGACTCATACAGGCCACTCTCATTAATAAATTGTGATGCCAAGATATTGGCTAAGGTACTGGCCAACCGTCTGGTGCTGCTAATGGACAAGCTTGTCCTACCGGATCAGTCGGGGTTTGTACCCGGGAGGTCGACTTCGCACAACCTTCGAACTCTGTTTTCCCTGGTGCAGATGGTTGACCAGGAGTTCCCACTTGCTGCGATATTTCTTGATGCAACTAAGGCATTTGATTCAGTGGAGTGGGACTATCTCTTCGGCGTCCTTAGGCGGATGGGTTTCCCCCAGCTATATATCTCCTGGCTCCAGCTGTTATATAACCAACCGACGGCTCGAATACTGATAAATGGTCATATGTCTTCCCCGATAACTGTGTCGAGGGGTACCCAACAGGGATACCCGCTGTCACCCCTGTTGTTTGCGCTTGCGGTAGAGCCGCTGGCTGCCCGACTATGACAGGTACACAATGACAAAGCGTTTCGCTGCTGCTTGCGGCAGATACTGATATTGCTCTACGCGGACGACAAGACGCTATATATAAGAGACCCGCAAAATAACATTAACCCCATCTTGCGGGAATTTATACGATTTGGGAGGCTTTCTGGAGTGGGTATTAACTGGGGAAAGTCCATGGTATTCCCACTCACATCGGCCGTAACTCCCTTCCCGCTTGACTTTCCATTAGAGTGGTGTCATGAGGACTTTCGATATCTGGGGATTCAGGTGGCCCGCAGCAGGGAGGAGATTTTCAGGGCAAATTATGGCACTGCAGTGGAGCGACTCAAAAACAATGTAACGCGGTGGGTAGCGTTGCCCCTGTCCATGGCGGGTCGCGTGTCACTCATAAAAATGAAGATATTACTGCAGTTTTTGTACCTATTTCTGAATATTCCCTATTATCCGGGGCGGGTATTCTTTGCCATGCTACGCTCGGAGCTCATCCGTTTGGTGTGGGAGGGCAAGCAACCGCGGTTGAAATGGTCTATACTAACCAGACCGTATGACCAAGGGGGGTTTGACGTTACGGACCTCGAGATGTACTACTTTTGTGCTCAGGCACACTATGCCTACTATTGGATACACCCGCCAAGCTACATGCCGCAAGTAGCGGTGGAGGCCTGGCTTGCTGACCCAATACCCCTCACTGGCCTCATCTATGGTCCACGTGACTTGCCGGTTGTGGCGCCCACCACGATCACTAGCTCGGTGGAGGCATGGCATCGTATAGCGGCCCTCCTGGGAGTCTCATTTCTATATCCCCCCGGATTGCCGCTCACGTATCACACGAGTCTGACGTTGCTACAAGAGAAGGGATTTCAAGATCTATGCAAACGCGTGGGGGTCAAAACCTGGGGGGATCTCTTTCACGAGGGAACCTTTCGCACAACTACGCAATTCTTGAGAGAAACAGCACACAAACCACTTGATGTATTTCTATATGTGCGATTGCGACAAGGCATGAGGTCACTGTTGCCTGATTTCCCCCGAGAACAGGAGTGCTTTGAGCCGCTGCATCGGATGTTGCGCTCGGCGGATGGAGGGCATTTGGTGTCCCGGTTTTACGCCTCCATACGGGAGTGTGGTGTGGGAGATGACAGTCCGGCCCGGAGCCGATGGGAGAGGGAGTTGGGGAGCGAGATCACTGAGGAGCAATGGCGATATTGCTGTCGTCAGACGGCACAGATATCGGCTAATAGTAGGTTCCGGGTCATACACTTTAAGTTTTTACATCAGATATACCACACACCGGTTAAGAAACTGCGTTTCCATCTGGCTGATAATGATCGATGTGGGAGATGCGGGCATCCGGGTGCGGGGTTTTTGCATCTTGCTTGGGACTGTACCTCGGTGCGTGACTACTGGGAGAAGGTATTCGCGGCGCTAGGAGATATGATCGGTGTTCAGCTGGAGAGTGACCCGTTACTAGCACTATTGGGGCACACGGCACTCATACCTCCGAAACACAAAAAATACGTTGCTGTCGCATTATTACTGGCGAAGCGGAAAGTAGCCTGCAGATGGGGTAGAGGTCGGGCCCCGAAATTCAAAGAATGGCTGGCTGATATGACGTTTTGCCAAGAACAGAGTACTACATATGCAGAGCTATTGCCGTGGGCGTCACAACCCCAAGATATATGGGGACCATTGGTGGGGTACCTTCTGACGCATGATTCCGCAGGGGTCGCTACTACGCTGAGTGCGGCTGGGGATGCGGGGGAGGAGTGATCGGTGTTCATACAGTACCTCATTGCATGACCGAGTTTACTTGTGCCGTGGAGATCGCGTGTGTATTGCATGATTTAAAGAGTGGGGAGTGGTGTACGGGTAGACACGGAGTAGCTGTACTGCACGTCTGGGGTCTCTGCTGTGCTGCTGTTCTGCTTATACCTAGGATGTTGACCAGACTCTGTAATTGAAATAGTGATGCTATTTACATGTTTTTGTGCCCTGAACTGTATGCCTCTCATAATGACAGACTTTTGTGCACCTGGTGACGAAATTACAATACCTTGCTATGTAATGCTTAAAATCACAAATAAAGTTTAAAAAAAAAAAAAGGATACCAGAGAGGAGACAAGAGTAGGAATCAGTGTTATTGTTGCTGATGCCAAGAAACTTACAGGAGAAACAGTGCTAGATGAGGAACGTTTTCCAGGGAAAACAAAGGATCAGCATAGTGGAACAAGGAACATCCATCCCAGTGTTTCAAGATGAAGGTATCAGGCACACCTATGGAGAATGCCATGTTTCCACCTAAGGTAGGAGATAAATTGTTCAATTTCTTACACTTTAATATGGATACGTCCCACCGATTTGCTGGGGATATACCTCCTCTGCAAAATTGTGCAACAGTTTTTTTTCAATAAATAGGATTTACTTACAAATACCTGTGGACAGGTTAGAATAGAGCACTTACTGCTTGCAACTTAAGCAAGGATTCTGTGTTATGTGCATTCCCTGTCATGTCTCTCTCTCCAAAACGTTGCCAATGAACTCCGTACAGTGAAATTTCTATAATGACATCTTTCAAGAACTGTTTAAATACAGCCCTGACATTGAAAGTGACTTGGTCACTCATCATCAATAAAACTTTATTTGGCCACATTATGGTCATAAAAGGGCATTGGCACAAGGGGTGACCCACAATACTCCGGTCAGCTCCTATCCTGAAAGTTTTGGGGTGATTCGCCAAGCGGGGGCCGAGAAAAAAAGGGGTCCCAAAACGCGTTTTCTCCATGTTATTTCCCATAGGAAACTTTAGACACGACTACAGCCCGAACTGCTGAATGGAATTACACCACAATTGGTAAAAAGGTAGCCCTTGGTTCAGAAAGAGACCTTCTTTTAAATGGTGTGAATCCGTTCAGTAGTTGCTGAGAAATTCAAAAAATAAGAGTGAAAAAATCAATTTCCCTTAGGAAACTTTCTGTAAGGATACAGCCGAAACTACAGAACGGATTTACCCCAAATTTGGCAAAAAGGTACTGCTTGGCTCAGAAAGCGACCTTTTCAAACATGGGGTAAATCCGTTCAGTAGTTGCTGAGAAAATCAAAAATAAAAGTTTCGATATTTAGAGGCACGGAGTATCCGCGCACCCTCGATCACAAGCTGCATTCTAATTGGCTGTCAACACTTCAAACCAGGAAGTGTTGGCAGCCATCTTGTGCCTCGGTAGAACCGAGGCACAAGAAATCAGTAAAACTAAGGTGCAGAACAAGAAAAGGGGGCAGGGTAGAAACACCCTGACCCACTAGGCCTGCTTAAGGGGTCCCACAAGGACCCCCAGGGCCCCAAAAAAATAAAAAAATAAAAGATTGCGGGATGTGCAGAGGATCCGCGGATCTGGCTGCGAAAATAAAAAAATTAAACGCGGACTCCCGCGCTTCATTGTTAATTAGCTCCCGGGTGGGCCAAGTCCCGGGGGCATGTTGAAAAAATATTTGCGGGGACCCAACGCAGCTCTGTGGTGCTTACTGGAGGTAAGTTGTGGGCTAGTTGGCCCCCGGGGACCCTCAGGACTCAAGGGGACTTAATCCCCCAATTTACAATGCATCAGGGGGTGCCTTTGCGCAGTGGAGCAGGGAGGGGGTGTGGCCTGATGTCACCAGTGTGGAAACGCGCCCTGTGGCGGGTTTCAAGTTGGGGAATTAAGTCCCCTTGAATCCTGAGGGTCCCTGGGGGGCAACTAACCCACCAGGTATGTCCAGTAAGTGCCTCAGAGTTGCATTGCAGAGAGGTGTAAAATGGGGCATGGCCTCGGACCACCTCTCTGCAACGCAGCTCTGTGGTGCTTACTGGAGGTACATGGTGGGCTAGTTGGACCCAGGGACTTTCAGAATTCAAACGGACTTAATCCCCCAACTTAAAACATGCCACGGGGTGCCTTTGCACAGTGGTGAAGGGAGGGGGTGGGGACTGAGGTGACATGTGTGCAAACACGCCTTGTGGCGCATTTTAAGTTGGGGAATTAAGTCCCCTATAATCCTGAGGGCCCCTGGGGGCCAGCTAGGCCACCAGGTGCCTCCAGTAAGCGCCACAGGCCTGCGTTGCAGAGAGGTGGTCCAGGCCAAGCCCATTTTTACACCTCTGTGCAACGCAGCTCTGTGGCCCTTACTGGACGTACCTAGTGGACTAGTTGGACCCCAGGGACCCTCAGGATTCAAGGGGACTTAATCTCCCAACTTAAAACGGCCACAGGGCGTGTTACACAGTGGTGAAGGGAGGGGACGGGGCCTGAGGTGACGTGTGCAAACACGACCTGTGGCGCATTTTAAGTTGGGGAATTAATTCCCCTTCATTCCTGAGGGCGCCTGGGGGCCAACTAGCCTACCTTGTGCTTCCAGTAAGTGCCACTGCGGTGTGTTGCAGAGATGTGGTCAAGGCCATGCCCCTTTTTATACCTCTCTGCAACGCAGCTCTGTGGCGCTTACTGGAGGTACCTGGTGGGCTAGTTGGACCCCAGGGACCCTCAGGATTCAAGGGGACTTTCTCCCCCAACTTAAAACGGCCACAGGGCATGTTTGCACACATGTAACCTCAGGCCCCCACCACCCTTCACATGTGTGCAAACGCGCCCCGTGGTGCGTTATAAGAGGTAGTTTTAATCCCCCTGCCCTATTATGTACTAGAGTCTTACGGAGGAGGTCATGCTAATCACAGGGGTACCCCAACACGTGTTCTAAGTGTCTTTTAGAATAGCACTGGCTCTAGGCCTGGTTAGTCAGAGTCAGTTACCACCAGTACCCTTCTGAAAAAGTTGTGGGCACAGGAGGACTTTCTGCTCCTTTGTTGGTTCTTTCTGCACATCTCTTCTTCCTGCACTTTTCTTCATCTTTGTGGACTTCTGTTGCTTCTTTCGACATTTAAAAAACCTTTGAAATTCTCTGAAAAAACCTTAGAAATTCACTGAAAAGAACATAAGTTTTAGGTTTCACTCGTACAAAACCAGAGAAATTCCCCCGTTTTAGTTAGTTCAGCTAACTCGCGCCCCCGCAATGCACTGCCGATGATGTCACATATTACATCACTCTTGACATGATCAGTGACATCTCAAATTACATCACTGATGACATCCCTGATGACATCATCCAGTGACTGTGTGTTTCTGTAAAGTTTAAATATGTTTAATATATATAGGGAAAGGCGTATTGAAGAATGATTGGGTGTATAAGTGTCTGAATGGATGATTTAGTAGGTGCATGACTGACTCTATAAGTGAGTGATTAAACATATCTTACTGAATGCATGGGTTAGTGACTAAACTTTGTGAATGTCTGTATCCGTCTATTGGTGTGTAAGCAGCTGCATGGGTTTGTGAATAGCTACATGAGTGTCTATATGGGTGATTGATTGGTTGTCTGAGTATCTGTATGGGTGCCTGAGTGTTTGTGTGGGTGGGGTGTGTGTGACTCTGTGCATAGATGTGTGACTGGGTGATTCACTGGGTGCATGGTTTCAAGAGTGTATCTGTGATGGACTGTATGGGTAAGTGAGTGTGTGTATGGGTGTGTTAGTGAGTCAATGTATATCTCAGTGGTACATGTGTGAGTAACTACATATGTGAAAGGCAGTACATATGTGTGTTGGAGTATATAAATGGCTATAAGTGAGTGTGTGTAATTGTGAGAGTGGCTGTATGGATGAGTGTGTGCTTGTATCAGTGATTGTATAAGAGCGTGAGAATGTGTTAGTAATTGTATGAGTAACTGAGCTGGTGTGCGTATAACTTTATAGGTGAGTAAATGGCAGTGTAATTAATTATTTGCATGACTGACTAGGTGTGGGAGTACCTCTATGGATGTGTGGCGATGAGTGAGTGTCTATATAGGTGTATGAGTGCATATGATAGTCCTGTACTGAGTGACTAAGTATGAGTGACTGTACGGATGAGTGAGTAGATGTGTGTGTAAACCTAAGAATCAGTGAGTGGGTATGTAGTTATTGGTGTTGGAGTGTCTATGGTTTTGAAAATGACAGTCTGTAATTAAGAGTGGGTGTATCAAAGGTTATATTAGGTTGTGAGAAAATGCATCAAATTATCATGTGGATGATGTAATCAGTGATGTCATCAGTGATGTCATTTCAGATGTCATCAGTGATGTCATCAGTGATGTCACTGACCATGTCAAGAGTGATGTAATATGTGATGTCATCAGCAGTGCATTGCTGGGGCGCGAGTTATAGTTAGCTGAACTAACTATAACGGGGGAATTTCTCTAGTTTTGTACGAGTGAAATGTCCAACTAACTATAACTTTCCCTAAAACCTATGGTTTTTTCTGTGAAAATATATATATATATATATTCACTGAAAAAACCATAGGTTTCACACATGTTATAGTTAGGAATTAGCATTTAAAAAACCTTGCAAATTCAGTGAAAAAACCATAGGTTTCACACACGTTATAGTTAGCTGGACATTTCACTCGTAAAAAACCAATGAAATTTTCCCGTTATAGTTAGTTAAGCTAACTATAACTCGCGCGCCCGCAATGCACTGCTGATGACGTCACATATTACATCACTCATGACATGGTCAGTGACATCACTCATGACATCACTGATGACATCTCAAATGACATCACTGATGACATCACTGATGACATCATCCAGTGAATGTGTGTTTTTCTGAAAAATAAATATGTTTTATATATGTATATCTCAAGGTCGATGGAAGAATAAATGGGTATATAAGTGTCTAAATGGATGATTTGTTTTTGAAAAATTGATTGTGTAACTGACTGATTAAGTGTATCTTAGTGAATACATGGCTTAGTGAGTAATGTTTAAATATGTAAATATCTGTATCAGTCTCTCACTTTGTGTATAAGTGGCTGCATGGGTTGGTGAGTAGCTACATGAGTGTCTATATAGGTTATTAGTTGGTTTTTTGAGTATCAGTGTCTATATGGTTCGGTGGGGGGTATTACGTAGTGCATAGGTGCATGAATGAGTGACTCACTGTTTGTATGTGTTGAAGACAGCATATGTGCAGGACTGTATGGGTGGAAGAGTGTGTGTATGGGTGTGTTAGTGAGTGAATGGCTGTCTCAATAGTGTCGTTATGGGTAACTACATATGTTTTAAATTAGTATATGTGACTATTGGTGTATATAAGTGAGTATATGTGAGAGTGAGAGATTGAAAGAGTTCCTGTATGAATAAGTATGTGTTTCTATAAGTGATTGTTTAAAAGACTAAGTATGTGTAAGTTTCTGTAGAAGTAAGTGTGGTGGTGTGTGTATAACTCTATATGCAAGTAAATGTATGTTTCTTTCTTTTTTTCATGAGTGACTATGTGTGTCAGTAACTCTGTGGATGAGTGGCATTGTGTAACAGGATGTATTGGTGTATGAGTACATATGATGTATGAGTACACGAATGAGTGACTGTACAGGACTGTTGGTGAATGAGTGGATGTTTATGTGGTTCTTAGAATTATTGAAGAGGTTGTTGTAATTGGTATTGGTATGTCCATTTTTTTGAAAATTTCAGTCTCTATTTTTGAATGTGTGTATCAAAGGTTATATTAGGGTGAGAGGACATCTGCCACTCCATCACATGGATGATGTCATCAGTGATGTCATCAGTGATGTCATTTGAGATGTCATCAGTGATGTCATGAGTGATGTCACTGACCATGTCATGAGTGATGTAATATGTGACGTCATCAGCAGTGCATTGCGGGCGCGCGAGTTATAGTTAGCTTAACTAACTATAACGGGAAAATTTCATTGGTTTTTTACGAGTGAAATGTCCAGCTAACTATAACGTGTGTGAAACCTATGGTTTTTTCACTGAATTTGCAAGGTTTTTTAAATGCTAATCCCTAACTATAACATGTGTGAAACCTATGGTTTTTTCAGTGAATTTGCAAGGTTTTTTAAATGCTAATTTCTAACTATAACGTGTGTGAAACCCATGGTTTTTTCAGTGAATTTGTATGGTTTTTTAAATGCTAATTCTTACCTATAACATATGTGATTCCCATATTTTTTTTTATTGATTTTGTATGATTTTTTTATTATAAATTCTTATCTTAAATGTGATTTGTTTTTTAAAAAAACAAGTTTTTTTAAAACTTTGTATTCTCTTAAAACACTATGTTTTTGAAAAAAAAATATGCAATATATCAAGTTTTCTCTTTTTTTTTTTACCAAACAGGTAAGATATATTAGTATAACATAGAAAATATATATATATATTTTTTTTTTTGTTTTTTTTAGTGCGCGTACGGTAAGCGTACGGTAAGCGTACGGTTTACGCAATGTTTGTAATTTATCTACTCTGTTTGCGTATAGTTACGCAATTTGCGTAGCCGCGCGTACTGTGCGTGGGCGCGTAGGCGTGTACGCTACACGCGCACGTTACGCGGAAGTGTTGTAGAGTGACTGTTTTGCGCATGCGCGCGAGCGCGTGTCTTTTTTACGCGCATGCGCACTTTTACCGTAAGTGCACCGTAAGCGCACCGTAAGCGTAACGTAAGCGTAACGTACGCGCACGGTGGGTCATGTGATCATGAAACACAACTTTTGATTGGTTGAAACTACTTTCAGTTCTAGAACTCTCCTACACCACACCCATTCCCCTCATTTCTGCTTGTGATCCCTTAGGAGAAGGAGCTGACTTGTCTTTGTGATACGATGGCAGAACAGCACTCTTCTGCTGAGAGTGAGGCTAGCAGCACCACCATCAGGCAGAGAAGGAGGAAACAGAAGGGCTCTTTCATATGGGAGTATTTCAGTTTTCCAGAGGGTGAGAAAAAAGTCAATGCTGCCTTGGTGACTTGCAAGCTGTGCCAGCGTGTACTTTCGCGAGGTAATCCCAACAAGAAGTATTCCTTTGGGAATCACACTATGTTGAGACACCTTGAGGATGTGCATCCTAGGACACATGCACGACATACTAGGGGCAACCCTTCAGTAAGTCGAGCAAGCACATCCACAGCAGCTCAGCCGAGTCCTTCTTCGGAAGCTCAGCAGAGCCCTTCATCTGTGGGGGCACATTCACCTTTTTCTGAACCTCTGGAAATGAACCCTCGGTTTGGTAGGGTTACTATGCGGTGTTCATTTTGCCATGATCTAATTGTTCATAGGGAGACCAGTGTTTCCCTCATTAACAACAGAATAGATCAGCACAAATGTCCAACCAGCTAATGTTCCCATACTTCCTTTCCTCTGTCCCTGCATGAACACAACGGCTCTTTTAAGAGCCAACCTTACCTCTCAACTTTTTTTTATTTTTTCTTTAAAACGTTTTTTTTTTTTTTTTTACCGTAAGCGTATTTTTTTTTTTTTTTTTTTAAAACACTAAAAATCAATTACCACATCTCAAGATCCTTGAGGAATTAATAACTAAATACTAAAAATCTGTTTGAGGAAAAGTGGAAGAAAGGGACCTTCTAATTTCTCAGTTACCTGTCCCACCCAACAATTTAATTTTTAATTAAAATGTAATTGAAATTACTTGAAAAAATGGTTGGTTTTTTTTGAAAATTTTCTTTCACAATCTGAAAAAAAAGAAAAAAGTATTAATATTTAATAAATCAATATATTACACAGTACACGTATTTACATGTTTTTCCCCAAAAAATTTTTGCCTTTTTTTTTGCTGTTTTCAGAATATATTGCATTTCACTATAAATTGTGAAAGCAATTGCATTCATCATTTAACAGCGGGCAAAAAAAAAATAACAATCTCAAAGATTGTATAAAAAAAGCCCAGAATCTCTTTTAACTTAAACATAACATTATAGAAATGCATAATATTCTAAAAAAATATCAACTAATATCAATACTTATTTCTTTAAAATACCGTCTGACATTTTTGTTTCAGAAGTATAATCACAAAAATATATCTCAAATAACTCCACAATACATCTGGTTCCATTTCCTTTAGGCCAAATAGTAATTTTAAAATTCTTTTTTGATTAAATTTCCAATGGTAATCCAATAAAATTCTAAAGTTTAAATTGTACAGATCTCACCGATTCTCTGTAACATTTTGGTTTCCGAAAGATTAATTAATAATTAAATAAGTCCACAATACAATTGTTTACCTGTCCTCATGGCCAAATAGTAATTTTAAAAATCTTTTTTGAATAAATTTCCAATGGCAATCCAATAACATTCCAAAATTTAAATTGTGCAGATGTTACCAATTTTGTCTAAATTTTTGGTTTTCCAAAGTTTCATTAAAAATTTAAAAAGTCCACATTACAATTGGTTACCTTTCCATTAGGCCAAATGATAATTTGAAAAATCATTTTTTTTGAAAATTCCAATGGTAATCCAATAAAATGGTAAAATTGTTTTGTACACATCTTGCCAAGTCTCTCTAAAATTTAGGTTTCAGGAAGATTAGATAGGAATTTGCTAAATCAAAAGGCAAACGTTGCTTGAAAATCAATTGGGAATCATTACACAGTGTCCAGCCTTTTTCACATTTAAGATAAACTGTGTAATGTCCAGAAGTAACAGTAGGTCCTTCATGGAAAATTATTGCAACTGTTACAAAAGTTTTTCCTGAAATTGATAATTGCTGTCCTGTAAACTTCTTTATTAAAGTATCCAATTTTGAACCATCAGCTTTACATCGTTGCATCATTAAAATTACATATTGTCCGTATTCCTTTAAAAGTAAAGTTGAAAACATTTCAGATTGACACTCACTGCATTCCATGTTATGATTAGCATCTTTAACTAATTTAGCAAAAGTGACTGTTTTACTTTCTGGCAATGTTAAATAAATAAACCTTTCAGAATCAACATTAGAGCCACATGTATTGTAACAGTTTTCACAACTATGTTCCCATTTATAAGAGAGACCAAACAAATTTTCAATGGGAACCCCTTCTTCTTCCAGTACCTGAAGAAAAAACATCAAGAATTACTGTGCGTCTTGCTGTACATTTTGAGAAAACTGTGTTCGTCCTGAACATACATCTAAAAGTTTTCTAATTTCAGTAGCACTTTCTATATGAGTTTTATCATTACTCAGCTTTTGAAAAAGGAGACTCAACTCACAACAGAATCTTTTTCTCTGATTTACTATTATCTGCTCTTGCACACTTTCCAGATAAAATGCAACATTCAGCACTACATTAGCGTAGCAGTTGACACCAGAGCTATTTTCAAAATGACATCCTACAACCTCTTCTTCATTTTCCTTTTTCTTTTTGCTTGCAATTACATCACTCCTCTTTTTTTTCCTCCTCTCTACATCTTCATTACAGATATTCTCATTTCTCCTTTTACGAGAAACTACACGTTTCTCCAACACAGGATACTGACCTAAATGAGGAGCATAGGTTCTTCTTAATCTATTATACTCCTTTACACAATTTGTATCAGCACTAACTTTTGAGTCATCAAAGTCTATCATGAATAAACCAGATAATGTTTTCACTCGTGACAAAGCTACATAAGCCATACCTTCTTTGAACACAGTTGAACCAATGTTCACAAAAGCACAATCTACAGTCAATCCTTGAGACTTGTGAATAGTTACAGCATATGCTAGCGAAAACGGAAACTGCTTCCTACGTACATATAAGTCTTTCACAAGCATGAAACGAACTGAACAATGACAAATGTCTTTAACTTCTTCTATCTGATCAAATTTTATTTTTAAACATTCAATTCCATCTTTTTTCTGATAATTAATAAAACCCACAACTCTTCCCATAGCTCCATTAACTAAACCTTTTTCAACATCCAAATTTCTCCTTAAAAATACTCTACAGTTCATGCAAACATATAGATTTTTTTCTAATCCATCTGTTTTGGAAATGTTCTTCTCTAGTGAATCCAATTTATTTTTCAGTGTGCCTGTTAATGTGATAGTAATTCTTCCATCCTCAATTTTGTCCACTGCTCCCAATTTCCTGATATCTTCCTTTTCCAATTTTAAAAGCTCCTCATTGAATATTGAGCATTCACGTAGAGTTGGCATTAAGCAGATGACACTTTTCTTTTCTGCAATGTTCTTGTATATCTTCTCTGCAACTATTTCTTCCTTTGGAAATAAATTATGTAGCAGCCGACTCTGTAATGCTTTTTTGCCAACTTCTGTGAGTAGTCCAATTCTGATATCTTTCAGAATACTTCCATATTCTTCATCGTTTGCTTGCCTCATATTAGTAGTAAGTTCCTTGTACTCAAAGAAGGACCAAATATTTGCATTACCGATGCTTCCCAATGATTTCTTTGTGTCTTCATGTGTCACAGTATTAAACACTGGTTGTCCTTTAACTGGAGTAAGCTGTAGAAGCTCCCCAAAAAACTATGACATGTTTTCCACCAAATAACACGTCATAGTCTGTCCTTAGAATTTGCTGCATTCTTAAATGCACAAAGGCAAGCATTAAGTTTGATACCATGCTTACCTCATCAATAATGAGAACTTGCATCTTCTTCAATACTCTTGAAACTTCCAAGCATGCTTCTCCAGTTAGCTTGTTGTATTGTAATTTGTTCTCATGCTCCACTGGTAACATTAGCAAACGATGTAAGGTGATTCCTTTTATGTTATATGCTGCTAACCCAGTTGGAGCAGTAACCACACAAGACAAAGTAGAATCCGTTTTTTGCTGTAGGTAGCTTCTGATGACTTTTATTAGGAAACTTTTTCCAGTTCCAGCTTGTCCGCTTACATACATCCTGATTGGATGAAATGATGTGCATGAGCACTCTTTTTTTTCATGTAGAAATCCGTGATCAATTTTGCTTCTGATCTCTTCATAAATTTGTTGCTGCTCTTCATTCAGTTGTCTTTCCAAATTTTGTAAGTCTATAAATTCTTCTTGAGCTTGATTCATAGCCGTTTCCACTTCATTCATGGCTATTGATGCTTCATTTTCAACGATTGGTTGTCCTAGGGGATCTTGACTGAGTGTTCCTGAACTTTGGCTGTCTTGAGAACTGTCTCTAGCTACTTCAGCTGCAATTGTAGTTTCCTGTTCAATTTCTTCATTTAACATTTGCAGATAAGTTGAGAATGTACTGCATTGTATGCTGTCTTTGCAAGCATTAAAAGAATCTTCATAGCTTTGAAATTCTCCCAGTAGTTCATCCTCTGTACGCCATGGTTTAAACAGCTGTAAAAGAGCCAAGTAGTAAAATTCCTTTTTGTCAGTAGTGTCGCAACTCAGCTTCCTGTGATTTATCAAACTTCCTTTTGTTTGCTTCACCAAACATCCTTCCTCACCAATGACTTTATATTTTCCATTGTTGATGTCTTCTGCGGCTTTCCGTGAATAAATGTAGTTCTGCAGCACTTCCTAGAGACACATGTTCTCCAGATGATGACTTCTTTTTGGATAATATGTGTCCAACATGTTTGATTTCAAAATATCTGTACTTTCTGTGTCATTCTCGGCCAAATATTCAATTTCTCCAACAGATTTCAGTACCCGATTTCTCATTGCTGCAAGGCCTAAACTTGCCCAAATTATTCTTCTTGATTTCGAGTAGAGACTTGCAGAAGATAACCTATCTGAACATTCGTAGGATCCAATTTCTCGATGCGATAACATCTTTAAACTGAAACTGTACAGCTTCTTACTGACAGTCTTCTCGTGAGAAATCTCTTCCCACATTTCTTTCAATTCAGTTTTTTCAGATTTAGTAATGTAAGACGTTACATATCGAGCAACAGCAATGGAATTGTCAGCTACATACTGTATATCCATGTTAGCATTCCACATGGATAAAATGACTGGGTTGTAGTCATTTATATTTTTTGATTCTTCTTTTCTTTTTAGGTTGTAGGTATTCTTAGGTGATTTTCTTGTGATAGTATGTTTCACAGATGACATAAAACTGTTTACTCTTCCATTTGAAAGAACAGGTCTAGGAAATCCAAATCGACATTTAGTGTAGTATTTTTCTTTGCTCTTGTATTTCCGTCGACAGTATTTTCCACACCGATGACTTTGGAAACGTAAAACTTGCTCCTTTAACTTTTTCTCTTCTGTGCTTTTTGGTATAGCACATGTTGCATATTCTTCAATGTAAGATAACACTGCTTCATCAGCATCTGTTCCAAACTTTGGGGCATCCTTGAGCCACAACAGCATATGAATATGAGGAGCACCTCTTGCCTGGTACTCTTTTCTCCAAAAGAAATCCACTACTTCTCCAAGAGGTGGATTTTTTTTATTGCAGATGAAGGACATCATAGCCTCAAATCTATGATTGAAATATCTGCAAACATTAACCGGATCCAATGAGCACAGTTCTCCTGCTGTCTTGTATTCGATGTTTTTAATGTTTGAATTTGCCTCTCGTAGAAAATCCAGTAAATCATCCCAAGCGTACTCAGCACAGCTTAGGGTAAGGAACTATGTTGGTGTTCCTAAATTCCGTAACATGCATTTTAATTCACCATGCCGTCGGTACCAATATTCATTTGTCCCACGCTGACAAGCCATCAGATTGATCAGTTGTGTTTCCAAATGATCATCTCGGTGCTGCACTTTCTCCATAAAATCCTTAGCAGACACATTTTGTAAATGTACTCCACTTTTTAAAATGTGATTTACTGCATAAGACAGTGCAGACAAGTCGCTTCCAAATAAAAGATGGAACAAATAAGGAATACTTTGTCGAAATCTGGGATCTTCAGCATATAGTCTTGTAGTCCGATACTCAGAAGCTGGAATCTGTTCTGGACGTTCATCGTATCGTCCTCCTTTTCCTTTAGGAAACAGCTGGGGAAAACATCGAGCTTCCAAGCTCTCCTCCCATACACTCACGGGAGTTCCTTTTGCTTTCTTCATCTGAAACAGATCAATATTGTCTCCCATAACTTCTTTTGAATGAAGAGGATGTATGCTAAAATGTTCATAAATTTCTTCTTCCTTTGACTTGTCCACTTTTTCAATTTGTCCAGTTGATGTTTCTGTGTCTTCTTGTAAATCTTCTTCTTCTTCTTCTATATAAATTGATTCATACCATTTGTTATTCCTTTTCAAATACAAATTTGCTCTTTGTACTTTCCGTACATCTACCAGCTCCTGCCAAATCTTCTTATTCTTTGTAGGTACACCATTAACCAGAATAACTAATGGTTCAGTTTCCAAAGTATCCGCATCAATAGTTTCCATATTTTTTTTCAAATCCAAGGGCAAATACACCACTCTACCTTTTAAACCTCTCAGTAAATCTGAAGGAGGTAATTTACCAGTTTTGGGCTCCATACGTACTATGGTCTGGAACAGATGAACACATTGAATAAGTATAGACTCATATGTATTTAATTCAGAAAGTTCAGCAGGAATAGCATCCAATTCTAAATTATTATGTACAGCTCTGGTCGGCATTCTATTTTCCTCTAACTTGTTGTAACAGTATTTACAAATACGCTGATCTTCACCCAATTCAAAACAATTTTCTAGAAATATATATGTGGCAAAATCTTTCCACTTATAATTATCTTCATTTTCACTCTTTCTGTAGAGATCAACATTCCTAGTTTGTTTTCTATAATGAGTTCTGCGGCAACAAATACAAGTAATATTTGGTCTTTCATTAGAGATTTTTTCAAATTTTGTTATGTGATCATTAAATGTCTTACTTACAGAGGGTTCTACATTCTCTTCCACTTCTTCCTCATTTACTGTGTCCTTTTCTGCACTGTTTTGTTCAGGACCAAAGTAACAAAACTGAATTTCATCAACAACCTTCTCTACATCTGATACCGATCCACGGAACAGAGCCCTATTCAATTCATCTAACTTTATTGCTGGACTTTTAGCAAAATACAACCGTCTCACAAACTTTCTCATTTCAGTATGATGAACAGCCAGCATCCTAAAATGATGGAAAACACTATTACACACTTTTCTAGATAGACAAGCCAGAGAATGACCCTGCAAACCAGTATTCTCTCTCACTCTGCATGGATCTAGACTTTGAAGCACCTTAATCTTCTGTTTTACACTTTTTTTACTATATTCTCTTAGAAACTCACGAAATTTATCAATAGATTCCTGACGCACAGTGCAAATACTACTACAATTCCAAGTGTACACTGGGGCTTTAGGACGTCTCCCCATAGCCTCATCCGCCATCACTTGTACCTCATCTCTTGGAACCATTATCTCCTTCTCCATTATGCAACCATTTTTCACTTCATAAGCACGACCTCTGGTGTCAACTGCATGCAGCAAACTATTACTTTGAAAATAACTCTCTTCATTAAAAAAAGGTTCACTACTTGAACTATGCATCCATTTTCCTAAAAACACTTTACAAAAGTTTGTTCTGTTCACTACTCTTTTCCTTTTGCTTTGTGATTTCAGTACATTAACCATTTTATCTAATGTACGCATCCTATTCAAAATTAAAATGAATAGTTTCCTTTTTAATTCTAATGCCTTTGCTGCAATGGCTTCAATTTCTTTTTTTCTCTTGTAATATTTTGCCTTTTGCTTATATTTCTTCACATCCTTTATCAAATTGGACATAACTCTTCTCTGAAACATTTTTCTACGTATCTCTTTAAACGCTGTTTTTCTGTTTAAGTTAATCTTTGTTGTTGCAGAAGGTATATTTGCATTAACTAAATTCTCAATTTTTTCCTGTTTTTTTCTATTGAAAACATTCTTTCCAGTACAGACATTTTGTACATTTTTCCTTTTTTTGAAGAAGTTCTTTAAAAAATCTTTTGTCTGCTTACCAGAAGATTTGTTCTTTTTCCCAACATGAGCATCTCCAACTAAAATAGGTCCTCCAGTTGTCTTCAAATATAGGTTTTTCTTGTGGTCTTTCTTTAGTCTGGATTTTGTAGGCATCTTAAATTTTGTTCACTGCTCTTTAGCAATACCTGAAAAAAACTAAAAAAAAATTCCTTTATTTTATTTAAATATATTACTACATTTTTTATGATCTTTTCAAATCTTAAAATACTATGTACCCCTTTCCTACAAGTGAAAATCACAATAACACCATCACAAATTAAATATCTAAAAACAATTCCTGTGTGCACACAGAGTCATGGTTTGAAATTAGGCAGAAAACGAAATTTCTTTGCCAATTGCAAAGCATACTTTCTACTACTTTTTTGGCAAGTGATAAGTACTTTTACAGTCTGACACATTTTGAATCCACTTTTCAGATTATGAAAACAGCACATGTCCAAACAGCTTTTTCAGACCAGCAACATGTGTAACCTGGGTGACTGACTACACTCCAGCAAGGGCAACCAGCCTTAGTGATGCTGAATGTATTTGCATTACTGATTAAAACCTCAAACCCCACTCGGTTGTGAATACTGTGCTTGATTCCACAGGATAAGCAGCTGGTTGTGTGCTAAGAGTCTGCTTCTGCATAAAAAAATAACACCCCCTTTCCATCTATTGCAAATGTAAAATCACCAGAGCAATACCAAACACCTTTCTGAGACCAGCAACATGTGTAACCTGGGTGACTGACTACACTCCAGCAAGGGCAACCAGCCTTACTGATGCTGAATGTATTTGCATTACTGACTGAAACCTCAAACCCCACTCGGTTGTGAATACTGTGCATGATTCCACAGGATAACCAGCTGGCTGTGTGCTAAGAGTCTGCTTCTGCATACAAAAAAATGGCTCCCCCTTTCCATCTAATACAAATGTAAAATCACCAGAGCAATACGCAATAAATCTCTGCCTGTAATTCCTATTTACACACAGAGTCATGTTTTCACATTAGTCACAAAACGAAATTTCTTTGCCAATTTGAAAGCACACTTACTACTCTTTTTTTTGGCAAGTGATAAACACTTTTACAGACTGACATATTTTGAATCCACTTTTCAGATTCTTAAAAAAGCACATGTCCAAACTGCTTTTTCAGACCAGCACCATGTGTAACCTGGGTGACTGACTACACTCCAGCAAGGGCAACCAGCCTTAGTGATGCTGAATGTATTTGCATTACTGACTGAAACCTCAAACCCCACTCGGTTGTAAATACTATGCATGATTCCACAGGATAACCAGCTGGCTGTGTGCTAAGAGACTGCTTCTGCATACAAACAAATGGCTCCCCCTTTCCATCTAATACAAATGTAAAATCACCAGAGCAATACGCAATAAATCTCTGCCTGTAATTCCTATTTGCACACAGAGTCATGTTTTCACATTAGTCACAAAACGAAATTTCTTTGCCAATTTGAAAGCACACTTACTACTCTTTTTTTTGGCAAGTGATAAACACTTTTACAGACTGACACATTATGAATCCACTTTTCAGATTCTGATAAAAGCACATGTCCAAACTGCTTTTTCAGACCAGCACCATGTGTAACCTGGGTGAATGACTACACTCCAGCAAGGGCAACCAGCCTTAGTGATGCTGAATGTATTTGCATTACTGACTGAAACCTCAAACCCCACTCGGTTGTGAATACTGTGCATGATTCCACAGGATAAGCAGCTGGCTGTGTGCTAAGAGTCTGCTTCTGCATTCAAAAAAATGGCTCCCCCTTTACATCTAATGCAAATGTAAAATCACCAGAGCAATACGCAATAAATCTCTGCCTGTAATTCCTATTTACACACAGAGTCATGTTTTCACATTAGTCACAAAACGAAATTTCTTTGCCAATTTGAAAGCACACTTACTACTCTTTTTTTTGGCAAGTGATAAACACTTTTACAGACTGACACATTATGAATCCACTTTTCAGATTCTGATAAAAGCACATGTCCAAACTGCTTTTTCAGACCAGCACCATGTGTAACCTGGGTGACTGACTACACTCCAGCAAGGGCAACCAGCCTTAGTGATGCTGAATGTATTTGCATTACTGACTGAAACCTCAAACCCCACTCGGTTGTGAATACTGTGCATGATTCCACAGGATAACCAGCTGGCTGTGTGCTAAGAGTCTGCTTCTGCATACAAAAAAATGGCTCCCCCTTTACATCTAATGCAAATGTAAACTCACCAGAGCAATACGCAATAAATCTCTGCCTGTAATTCCTATTTACACACAGAGTCATGTTTTCACATTAGTCACAAAACGAAATTTCTTTGCCAATTTGAAAGCACACTTACTACTCTTTTTTTTGGCAAGTGATAAACACTTTTACAGACTGACACATTATGATTCCACTTTTCAGATTCTGATAAAAGCACATGTCCAAACTGCTTTTTCAGACCAGCACCATGTGTAACCTGGGTGACTGACTACACTCCAGCAAGGGCAACCAGCCTTAGTGATGCTGAATGTATTTGCATTACTGACTGAAACCTCAAACCCCACTCGGTTGTGAATACTGTGCATGATTCCACAGGATAACCAGCTGGCTGTGTGCTAAGAGTCTGCTTCTGCATACAAAAAAATGGCTCCCCCTTTACATCTAATGCAAATGTAAACTCACCAGAGCAATACGCAATAAATCTCTGCCTGTAATTCCTATTTACACACAGAGTCATGTTTTCACATTAGTCACAAAACGAAATTTCTTTGCCAATTTGAAAGCACACTTACTACTCTTTTTTTTGGCAAGTGATAAACACTTTTACAGACTGACACATTATGATTCCACTTTTCAGATTCTGATAAAAGCACATGTCCAAACTGCTTTTTCAGACCAGCACCATGTGTAACCTGGGTGACTGACTACACTCCAGCAAGGGCAACCAGCCTTAGTGATGCTGAATGTATTTGCATTACTGACTGAAACCTCAAACCCCACTCGGTTGTGAATACTGTGCATGATTCCACAGGATAACCAGCTGGCTGTGTGCTAAGAGTCTGCTTCTGCATACAAAAAAATGGCTCCCCCTTTCCATCTAATACAAATGTAAAATCACCAGAGCAATACGCAATAAATCTCTGCCTGTAATTCCTATTTACACACAGAGTCATGTTTTCACATTAGTCACAAAACGAAATTTCTTTGCCAATTTGAAAGCACACTTACTACTCTTTTTTTTAGCAAGTGATAAATACTTTTACAGACTGACATATTTTGAATCCACTTTTCAGATTCTTAAAAAAGCACATGTCCAAACTGCTTTTTCAGACCAGCACCATGTGTAACCTGGGTGACTGACTACATTCCAGCAAGGGCAACCAGCCTTAGTGATGCTGAATGTATTTGCATTACTGACTGAAACCTCAAACCCCACTCGGTTGTAAATACTATGCATGATTCCACAGGATAACCAGCTGGCTGTGTGCTAAGAGTCTGCTTCTGCATACAAAAAAATGGCTCCCCCTTTCCATCTAATACAAATGTAAAATCACCAGAGCAATACGCAATAAATCTCTGCCTGTAATTCCTATTTGCACACAGAGTCATGTTTTCACAATAGTCACAAAACGAAATTTCTTTGCCAATTTGAAAGCACACTTACTACTCTTTTTTTTGGCAAGTGATAAACACTTTTACAGACTGACATATTTTGAATCCACTTTTCAGATTCTTAAAAAAGCACATGTCCAAACTGCTTTTTCAGACCAGCACCATGTGTAACCTGGGTGACTGACTACACTCCAGCAAGGGCAACCAGCCTTAGTGATGCTGAATGTATTTGCATTACTGACTGAAACCTCAAACCCCACTCGGTTGTAAATACTATGCATGATTCCACAGGATAAGCAGCTGGCTGTGTGCTAAGAGTCTGCTTCTGCATACAAAAAAATGGCTCCCCCTTTACATCTAATGCAAATGTAAAATCACCAGAGCAATACGCAATAAATCTCTGCCTGTAATTCCTATTTGCACACAGAGTCATGTTTTCACATTAGTCTCAAAACGAAATTTCTTTGCCAATTTGAAAGCACACTTACTACTCTTTTTTTTGGCAAGTGATAAACACTTTTACAGACTGACACATTATGAATCCACTTTTCAGATTCTGATAAAAGCACATGTCCAAACTGCTTTTTCAGACCAGCACCATGTGTAACCTGGGTGACTGACTACACTCCAGCAAGGGCAACCAGCCTTAGTAATGCTGAATGTATTTGCATTACTAACTGAAACCTCAAACCCCACTCGGTTGTGAATACTATCCATGATTCTACAGGATAAGCAGCTGGCTGTGTGCTAAGAGTCTGCTTCTGCATACAAAAAAATGGCTCCCCCTTTACATCTAATGCAAATGTAAAATCACCAGAGCAATACGCAATAAATCTCTGCCTGTAATTCCTATTTGCACACAGAGTCATGTTTTCATATTAGTCACAAAACGAAATTTCTTTGCCAATTTGAAAGCACACTTACTACTCTTTTTTTTGGCAAGTGATAAACACTTTTACAGACTGACACATTATGAATCCACTTTTCAGATTCTGATAAAAGCACATGTCCAAACTGCTTTTTCAGACCAGCACCATGTGTAACCTGGGTGACTGACTACACTCCAGCAAGGGCAACCAGCCTTAGTAATGCTGAATGTATTTGCATTACTAACTGAAACCTCAAACCCCACTCGGTTGTGAATACTATCCATGATTCCACAGGATAACCAGCTGGCTGTGTGCTAAGAGTCTGCTTCTGCATAAAAAAAAACCTCCCCCTTTCCATCTAATGCAAATGTAAAATCACCAGAGCAATACCAAACAGCTTTCTGAGACCAGCAACATGTGTAACCTGGGTGACTCACTACACTCCAGCAAGGGCAACCAGCCTCACTGATGCTCAATGTATTTGCATTACTGAGTGCAACCTCAAACCCTTAAAGTATTCCTTATTTTTACCAGTACACCTTAAATTTTCGTGAAAACATAGTCCATATTATTTTACATGTTCCTCACATTTAAATTTCTCCCAAAACAGAAAATAATAAACACAACTTCAACAAAAGGAATTCCAATTCTATTATTCATTTCTTAATTTACCATATACATCCCCTCTCAAACTCTAAACTCACCTTTAAAATTAGTTAATTGTAAAAGAAATGTGGCACTAAAACAGCAGATTATCAGAGCCAGGATCTCTGTTCTCTACACCTCTCTCCTCTCAGCAGAACCAGATAATGGCAAAGTTTCCCTCTCTTTTTCCACACATATACATGTAAGTTTCAAATCTCAGTGCTTCCCCCTTTTTTTCAAATGTAATCACACATTTCTATTGTTTGAAAACCAACCCTTTTCCAAAAGTACCCTTCCCCCAACTTGACTTCTGCCTAGTACCCTTCCCCCAACTTGACTTCTGCCTGCTACCATAGCAACAGCTCTTGAAACACTGCTGTGTAGAGTCAGGTCAGAAGTTCACCAAACAATGTTTCATTTCCAAAGAGCAGGAGTGCTTGACTTTTCAAACCTAACAGCAAATCCATAGTACTGTTCTTTGGTAACACATTTTTCTGTACCAATACAAAACATGCTTCTATAAATTTACACATACAGCCTAGTTTTTATTCTAGAATGGTATGAAACAGCCAATCAGTTTAAAAAAAATATATATAAATGTATGCCTCCATTTCCAAACTGTCTTTCATTTCTTTTTACCATTCTACTGAATTACACCTCCTGAGTGCATCCAGTTCTCCTTTGAAGATGTTCACAGTGTGGATTGTAGGGCACAGCTATGTCTTCTGGAGTGAAAAGTATGCAGAGAAAACAGATATGGTGAGAGACCTTGCTTTACCAAATGTAGACATTAAATGGATTGGTCAGAGAGGGTTAAAGTGGCACCAATTGATGCCATTGGTGAAATCCTTCATGCAAATCCAACACCCTGACCTCATAATAGTGCACTGTGGTGGCAATGACCTAGGCACTTTGACTGGGGTAGGTCTGGAAATGCTTATGAAGGAGACCTTTGCACAACTGTTTTCACTTTTCCCTAAAACTGCCTTTGTGTTTTCTAACATATGCCAAAGGCAAAAATGGAACTGGTCCGATCATTTCTGTCCACAGATTGACAAAGCAATTAAGCACGTCAACAAATCTGTTTCTGCTTTCCTCCGAGACTATGGTATGGGTTCCATTTACCAAAACAACTTGCGTTACGACATGCAAGACATTTATAGAGGAGATGGTGTGCACTTCAATGATGAAGGGAACAGAGTCTTCCTCTTGAACCTTAGACTCTGCATCGGTACTTACTTGTAGGTACCACTAAAAAATCACTTCATAAACACAACGGCTCTTTTTAGAGCCCCCTAATATCTAAACACTTAAATCTGAATTTTATTTCTCTTTTT
Organism: Triturus cristatus; assembly: GCF_964204655.1. Taxonomy (NCBI): domain Eukaryota; kingdom Metazoa; phylum Chordata; class Amphibia; order Caudata; family Salamandridae; genus Triturus; species Triturus cristatus. The sequence goes on along the minus strand of NC_140584.1, from coordinate 70,104,367 downwards.
ATTTTTTTTTTCTACCGTACGCGTACGGTAAGCTTACCGTAAGCTTACCGTACGCGTACCCCGCGATTTTTTTTTTAAATTAATAAATGTTATTTTTGTACTTTTCTGTCCTTCTTTGACCCCCTTTCAAATGTTAGGGGGTCTGTAACTCTCCTCCTTGCCCCCTTTTCAAGTTATCACCCTTTTTTTTTCTGTGTGAAACACACAAAATGGCGGCCGCCGCTTCCTGGTATCGACCGATTCGAATGTTTACTAAGATCTAACAGCCAATCAGAATCGCGCTCGCGCACGTCACCGTACGCGTACGGTAAGCTTACCGTAAGCGCTCGGTAAGCGCACGGTAAGCTGTCACAGATATATATATTGATTTAAATGCTATTTTCTCAGAATCTACTGAACAGATTTACACCAAACCTACAAAAGGCACTTCCTTGACCTGAAGACTACCTCTCTGCCAAATTTCAAGTAATTCTGTTCAGCCGTTCGGGCTGTAGCTGTGTCTAAAGGTCCTATGGAAAAATGCATGGGAAAAATGTGTTTTGGGACCCCCCTTTTATCTCATCCCCCGCTTGACGAATCCCCCCGAGACTTTCAGGGTAGGAGCGGAGCGTAGCGCCCCATCTATTTTGAAAATTTCGCGAGGATTCGTCGACCGGCGCCAAAGTTATTCCAAATAGAATGTTGCGGATTTCCTATGGAAACAGGGTCCTAACTATAACTACCCACTGGCGACCGCCAGTAGGTAATATATATATAGTGTATTGTGATAAAACCTTTGGTATCCATAAATACCTTAATAAAAATTAATGTTATACATTATAAATACTAGGTTAAAAAAGATCATCATGCAAGTTTAAAAGCATTTCTTCATTCAGGTCTATTAAACCCAACCTATTTCTATGGCTGATCCAAAGTTTTTCTTCTGCGTACAGCCCCAGCTAAAAAACTTGCAACTCCTTGGTTACTCATTTAGGGCAGTTGATATTAGTACCTGAGTCAGTACAATGTACTGCAGAATGTTTCACAGGCTATACCTGAATTGTAGGCCTACAGGGCAAACAAACATTTGTACTGTACAATGGAGTTGCTCAAGAACACATTGAAAGTAGGAAAAGAAGGGTGTGCAGTGAGCATTAAACTAGGCCCACAGGAAGAGAGAATATTTTAGTACCATATTCAGAACAACACCTTTCTACAGCTAAGGAAATAGGTTTTACCCTAAAAATGTGGGCCTCATGTTCAAACGCCTTCAGGACTAACAAAGAACTAAGCATCGTACTCTTACACTGGGACTTGTGTATGTGTTGAGAAATGATGAATGACGGATTTAGTCTGCGGTTTTGATGAGCTTGAAGGAAATATGATTTTTACAGATGGCTAAAAACAAGGTTCTGGAACTAGTAAACTGAGAGTTTTGGAAAAACACAAAAATGAGGCTTGATCGTTGAAGAAATGCCCTCCCCATAAAGTGATATTTGGAAAAAAAAAGAGGATTGTTGAAAAATTGCTCTCCATTAAGTGACACCTAAAGAGAATGTTATATTACCATATGCCTGTAAGGACAGACTGTCACCTCAGGCAGAGGAGGGAACAGTTGATTTAGTATGTCTGACACCAGGGTATCTTTAGAAAAGACCACTTTGTCCCATAATAGTCCTATAATTCCACTACCCAAATGCAATGCAGGCAATACAAGATTTAAGCCAGATAAAAAAAATATGTGGTTCCCTTATATTGTACCTGAAACCAATACTATATACCTCTAGAGGCAGAGTATTTTTCTCCCCTCACTGTTTTTTAGCATTAAAGTCCATCCACAGTGAGGATCTCTTTGCCTTCGCCCTGAAAGATACCCAGTACACTTCTTTCACTGAGAGTCCCAAGGTCAATGTGCTGGCACCAAAGAGAGACATCCACAATAAAGAGAGACTTGGACCACCTGCATCAGGAAGGTGGTAGCATTGTCTTGCAGAACGCTGATGACCTTCCTGTGGCATCTCCATCACGTGAAGCCATAATGTCATAAGCAGTGCATTGCAGACGCATGAGTTATAGTTAGCTTAGCTAACTATAACTTCTGAGTTTCGCTGGTTTTGTACGAGTGAAATGTCACCCTAACTATAACCTCTCTGTAACATTTGTTTTTTTCACTGAATTTGTAAGGTTTTGCAAATGCTAATTCCTTAATATAACGTCCCTGTAACCTTTGCTTTTTTTCAGTGAATTTCCAAAGTTTTTCAAATTCTATTCCAACGATAACATCCATATAACCTATGATTTTTTAATTCAATTTTTAAAGTTTTTAAAATGTATTTTCTGTCTAACGCAATGATAAATGCTCAGAAAGGGAGGGAACAGAGAGAAAAAAACATCTGCAAATGTTGTGAAAATATAATTACCAAGTTAGGTGTGAAGACCAACCCCCTGGCCAAAGGGCTGGTAAGGGTCCCCCGGGAAAGATCAGGTGACAAAGGGGCATATGTATCAAACTCCCGTTTAGCGAATCCTAATTTGTGATATTTTGCGATTTGCAAATTGAGATTCGCTAAGCGGGATGTAAAAAATTAATCGCAAACATATTGCGATTTCTTAAAAATCGCAAATTATTCTCAGACACCCGTTTCGCGATTTCTTAATAGTGAAATTCGCTAATTAAGAAATCGCAAAAACTGGATTTTGCAATCCAGGTGCAGCCTGATGACATCACAAACAGGAAACTGGAGTGATTTCCTGCACCTGCTCACCTGAGCCACGCCCAGAGGCTGCTTGGGGAGTGTGAGGAGGCATCCCAGAAGAGTGCAACCAGCAATGGATTCCACCAAACAACAGCAGGGCAAGGATGCAGAGAAAAGGAAGAGAAAGCATAAGTTCTCTGAAAAGGAGCAGGAGGTCCTCATTGAGGAGATGGCCTGCAGCCATGATCTCCTCTTCGGCAAGAAGGCACTGCGTGTCCCAGAGGCGAGGAAGAGGAAAATTTGGCTAGAAATACAAAATAAGGTGAATGCAGTGGGAGTCACCACACGTACCATTGAAGAGCTGCACAAGCGGTGGTACGACATGCGCCAGAGGTCCAAGGAGAGGGTGGCAGCAAGACTGAAGGACGCAAATCAGACTGGAGGAGGACCATCCACTGCAGAGCAGCCAACACCCCATGAGGAGCTTGTGGAGTCTACTCTCCTGCCTGAGAGCGTTGGTGGTGTGGCTGACATAGACAGCTCCGACCCTGCATCCGGCAGTCAAGGTAAGATGCATGCAAAATCAATCTGCACTCCTCCCCATCCCATGCACACTTCCCCAAATGCGCATAGTAAACTCCCAAAATGTCATTCCAGCCCAGGTCTTACAGCACACCCAGCAATGCATCATGGGACTCGTAGTACTGTGTCTGACAGTGTGTCCATGAGACAAAGGAAATTAAATGCAACATGTGGGTTGGGGATAAGTGAATGATACAGTGTCAGAGGTTAGCCAAAAAAAACTGTAGGAACTTTATTGATTGCCACATGCAGACAATAACACAAACTCATGTAGTCCCCTTTACATCCACAGCACATTCCAGGGCACAAGAAGACAGCGCAGAGGGAGAGGAGCCTGCACACCCTGCGGACTCCAGTGATGACACTGAGCAGCAGCCAATCCAGCGCAGGAAGTGCGCACATGTGCCCCCACTGCCTCCATTTGAGGACGAATTACCTGCCACAGGGGATGACACCGACAGAAGAGAGGGGAGTCAGGGTGTGTCACACATGCCCATTCATGACACACAAAGGCCAAGGAGTAGACCACAGGACACATGCAGATAAAGGCCCAGGAGCAGCACTGTGACTGAAGCAGAAGGATCCGTGTTCTCAGGCCTGGAACAGAGCATGCTGCAGGAACAGCGCCTGCAAAGCAAAGCACTGCGGTCAATTAATCGGCAGCTATGCCGCATACACAAGGACCAGAAGAACATGGGGGAGGGCTTCTTGGCCATGGCAGGGGCGATCCATGAGCTCTGTGACACTTTGAGGCACAACCAAGCCGCCAATGACAGGGCTGGCCGACGTGCCAATGCACGCCTACACAATTACACAAAGGCCGTGAACCGCCTCTCCACCACCACCAGCACCCTCACACACAGAAGCGTAACTATGCAGGTCGAGATGGCCCACTGCTGCCAGGATATTGCCCGAGGACTTGCGCAGGTAACCACTGCTGTGGAGCAGCTGCAGACGGCCAATGCTGGTGGCAGCGCACTCATAGCCTCTGCCGACAGTGAGGACACCTCAAGTCGGAGCAGCATCACTCCCACCTTGCCAGGGGAAAGACGCCGCAGTGCCAGACAGGGTGCAGGCCAAGGGAACACAATGGGGGGCACTCAGCCTGGACGTCACTGAAGGAGGTGAACATGTGCGGTGACACTCACTGCAACACGGGTGCATGAACCCTAAAATGCTGTTTGCACAATTACTTGTGCCTTACCTGCACTGTGTGCACAACATGTGCTGGGGACAGCTAGAATATCTTCAATGTGAAGTGTGAATAAACACTTAACACATTATCAAGCTTTTTAGTCTCTTTTCATCATTACTCACCTAGAAGTAGTTTTGTGTGATCTCAGTCCGTCTCTGGCGTCCAGCAGCTGCACCGACTCCTGATGCTGGTCTGGCAGGGGGAGCAGGGCGCTCGTCATCCGATGTGTCTGTATCGGTCACATCAATTGTGGTGCCTTTCCTCATTGCCATGTTATGTAGCATTGCACAGCTTGCCACGATTTTACAGCAGGTCTTAGGGCTGTATTGCAGTGCGCCTCCGCTTTTATGCAGGCACCTGAAGCGGCTCTTCAGGATTCCCAAGGTACGCTGAATGAAGCAGCGTGTAGATCTGTGTGCCCTGTTGTAGCTACTCTCACTTGCATTTGCAGGATCCAGATATGGGGTCAGGATGAAGTCGCGCACTGCATAGGCACTGTCACCTGCATGGACAAACACAATAGGTAAGTCAATGCCCCCCCCCTCAAGTGATGTAGTGGATGTATTGATGTGTGCCATGTATTTACCTAGCAGGTACCCCTCTCCAAACTCTCCAGCACTCAGACGTCTGTGTATTCCGCTGTGTCTAAAGATGAAGGAGTCATGTGTACTGCCGGGGTATTTGGGTACGATGTCAGTGATGATATATTTTGCGTTGCACACAATCTGTATATTGAGGGAATGGTAGCATTTCCGATTTCTGTAGACATATTCAGTTGCTGATGGGGGTGTGATGGCCACATGGGTCCCATCGATGCAGCCAATGACGTGGGGGAAACGTGCAATCTGGTAGAAGTCCAGTTTTGTTTGCTGTAATGCCTGTTGGGAGGTGGGGAAGTATATGTGATGTGAGAGCCTCTGTAGCATTGCATCTATGAAGGCATGAAAGAAGCGCGAAAGTGCACTCTGTGACACCCCACCAACCTCCGCTATTACCCGTTGAAAACTCCCTGATGCCAGGAGGTGCAGGGAGCATAGGACCTGCACATGTGTGGGAATTGTTTGTGTCCTGCGTGTAGGGTGTTCCAAGTAGGGTTTCAGCTCCTCAATCAGGTCCATTATGGTATGTGGGTGCAGTCTGTACTTGTCATAGATGTCCTCTTCAGTGTGCTGGAACAGAGTGATGCGCAGCCTGAATATACGCTCCTGTCTCATTCTCCTCTGTGCAAGAGCCCGAATACGCAGCCTCCTGGCTATCACCAACATTCCTGCCATTGTGGGTGGGTCTGTTGCATTGCGGGGTGGTTTAAGTACCTTGCACCAGTTTACCACCTGCATGCAATTGGTGTTAATAACGATTTCTTAATTTGCGAATTTCGTGAAATCGCAATTAGCGATTTTTTCATACGTGTCAGCGATTTCTTAATTTGCGATATCCTTTTTGCGAATTTCGCAATGTTAAGAAATCTCAATTTAAGAAATCGCAAGGAAAATCGCAAATTTCTTGTTTCGCAGACTAAGAAATCGCTAATTTAGCGATTTCTTAATTTTCTCTTAAGATGTGTGTCATACATATGGATTTGCGAAAAATCACTCGCAAACTCTGCTTTTTGCGATTCGCAGCGTTTGCGACTAATTTTTCCTTTCATACATATGGGCCAAAGACTTCAGGACAGGATTCAGAACAGGATAGATGACCTCTCTAATACCGACAGCTGCACCGTACTCCTCTCTGACACTCTCTTCCTCCTAGTGATTCTTCCGCGATCTTCTTATCTAACCCAATTAAGTTAGGATAGAATGTTCTGCATTCGGCTCGTCATCAGCATCTCACAGCATCTCTCCCAGCATCAGCATCACCCTCTGCACCAACAGCATCCCGAGCCCTGCAGCATTCAGCAAATCTCCGGCTCCTTGAGCTGCTTAACTGACTAAAGCTACCTCAATTATACCTTTCGTTCTTCATGTACCACCTACTAAAGTTTCAATATCATAAAAATGTGAAATCTAATTGGTCAAGCAAGGGGGGAGGATCATCACTACAAACCAAAAAGATCAACCCTCAGAACAGTTTCAAGAAATTTTTATCATGTCCTCCCGGGTACTGTATGTTTCCTACAATGGTGGGAAAAAAACACCCAGTGTTTTTAAATACCCCTCACACACCAAAAGGACCCTTGGTGTCATGCTTCATCATGGGGGTCTTCCCGCCCCTCTACGGCATGGGGCATGCTACAACCTGCAAATACGCGGGAGCACCTTTTTGTTGTGAAAACGACTATGTGTTTTGTAGGGGAGTGAGTGCGAGGGTCAGGAGTGGATGGGTGAGTGAGGTTAAAAAATACCTGGCTCGTCGGTTTATAAAATAATTTTTAATACACCTGTGAGCTGGTATCAATAAAAAGAGGGGACAGAGGTAAATATGCCTTAATGAGCTGTGCCTCCTAGGTCAGTCAACATGTTTCGAAGCTCCCCAGACTTCTTCTTCAGGACTAGCGAGATCCCTATCTACACTGAATGCGTTCTCTAACTAGTTCTACCCCAGTGTACCTAAGTGTAGGACAAAGTAAGAAGTAGGTGCTGTATTCTAAAGAATGGTATGCTATAGTTTGGTATGCCAAGAGTCCCTCTAGGTTCTAGTCAGTTCCATACCTTAAGAATGAGAGAGGTTGGAATCTCTATCCGGTTCTCGAACTCTATCACCCCGCTAAGGGAGTCAGAACACTGGAAGCTGGATTCTCTGAAGGCAGGGGTGACAGCGTCTTGTCAGTGCATCAGGCCAGGACACGGGCTCCTCTAAGTCGAGGTCTCCTCCTTGCTTGCCACAGTGGCGAGCAGTATCAAGTCTTGCAGCTGAGCCGTAGCTTGCCATGGTACGGGTAGGTAGATTTATACCTGGAAGGTGTTTAGGAATGTTTGCAATGAAGTAAAGTCAGGCAGAGGAAGACGTCATGAATGAACCCTTTGGGTATAGCGGTTCATGCATAATAAATGAGTTCTTGGAGAAATCAATAATACTGGGCTAGGGAAACTCCCAACAGCTTAAGGGTCTGTTTTCTAAGAACTCGTTGTGACGTTGGGGTGGACGGATGTAGGTGACCATGCCTGTATTTGGATAGCATGGCTAATGCCTAAATGAGGACTGGGATCCTATGCCTCTGTAAGGGCAATGCGAATTGTGCCTATATAAGGACATGTATCGGGAAAACCCATATAAGGACACCTAAAGTGGAATACAACAAGAGGATATAATTTTTGTTAGTCTTTTCCACACATTGCCAACCTCCAGTGGTTTCTGATTTTCATGAATTTCTGTAATATTCTTAATATCTCCCCTAATTTCCTTACTTTTGTCAGGAATTTAACTGCAACAGTGTTGAACTTTCAGCATTCCAAGACTCCGCCTTCTTATGCTAGTAAAATATCAAGCGCAAGTCATTTCTGTAAAACCATAGACCTAATTACAACCATCTCTGTATTCATCATAAAGAAACCCCCAGCAGTATCAGTCGAGCGACGATCAACTACTGTTGACAATTTACAAATACTATGTGAATTCAGAATGACTCCCACTGAAGGTATCAATGCACCAAATATGTCCCCTACTAATTCCGAAAAACTAGCACTCTTTCTCTGTGTTAGTCTATTAGTGTTTTCATTGTTTCCAGTGATTCTTTTTACATGGTAAAGTTTCAGAAATACAATCCCAAAATAGCAGCTTCCGTACCACCGTGCAGTTAATTTATAGTAAGCATTATTTTAAGCTCTTATTTGAAGGTGGTCTCAATCTGTACAGCATCTACTTCTTCTGATTTCTCACTTAAATCTAAATTCTCAAACTCTTCTAAAATTACATAGGTCCTCTCAGGGGCCTTGTATTTATTGTTCAAGATTCTCAGTCTTGGGCTTCTTCGTGTGTTTCTTACAGTTGACTGTTTAGACTGAGATTGACTAGTAACCTCATTCACCTGCTCCGGTCTTTCGTTTGTTTTTCTCAGATAATATCTCAGCCAGTTATCCCCTTTTCTGTCCCTTTTAACCTGAACTGCACTTTCACCCTCTTAGTCTTTCTCTAGAGCTCTTTTATTTTTGTTATGTTTAGGCACAATCTGTTCTTGATCTGAATAACTCTCTGACTGTTCCTGTTCAGGTCTTATATTTTTGATTTCATCCGCCTGAACTTGTTCTTCTTCCTCTGTCTGGTCCTGTTCAGGTCTTATTTCAAGTTGTTCTTCTTCTGTCTGAATTTGTTCTTCTTCTCCTAACTGGTCCTGTTCAGGTCTTACTGCAATTTTCTCTCCTGTTGCCTGAACGTGTTCTTATTCTTCTATCTGTCCCTGCTCAGGTCTTTGGGCAGGTCTGTTTGAGTTTGCCTGAGTATGTTCTTCTTTCCCTATCTGGTCCTGCTCAGGGTATTGAGTAACTTTGTTCACTTCTTGCTGAGCGTGTTCTTCTACACCTATCTGGTCCTCACTATTTTCCTGTCTCTCGAATCTGGTTCTGCTTCTTGTTTCAATAACAACTTCAGGTATGTCAATCAGTGGTGTCCAACCCTCCTGACTCGTGCTCGACTGTTCCTCATCATCCGCTTCAGAATCATCACTCTAGATTCTTCGATTTCACAACCTTCAGCTGTTTCAACTGGTTCACTCAGTTGTTGTTCTTCTTCAGTAGGGCCTGGAATTATTTTTGTATGGCTAGAGTGAATCCAATGGGGTAAACCTGCACACTTCACTGCTGTTGTAGTGACCAGTATGACTTGACATGTTTTATTCCACCTGGGTGCTAGGCACGACTTTCTGGCATGATTCTTCACTTCTACCCAGTCTCCAGGATTCAAATCATGTGCCTGTGCTGGCTGCCTGGCAACTGCGTCTTCTCCAACCTGGTGAGAGACAGAACACACTAGGTCAGCCAATCCTGTGCAATAGTCCAATCCCAGATCATCAGTTATACTCATCAATTTATGTCCAGTAATAAATTCTTGTCTTATTGCCCTTCAAATAAGTATTTCATGGGGACTCAATCCTGTTTTCTGTCAGGAATACTTTGGAGTCCCATCAACACAGAAGGCAATGCATCTGGCCATTTTAGTGATGTTGATGCACACACTTTTCCAAACCTTGACTCGATTGTGCCATTTAGTTGTTCAATCACTCCAGAATCCTCTGGGCGGTTTGCACAGTGCAGTTTCTGTTCAATCTTGAATGCTTCACAGATTAATCAAATTATTTCATTATTAAAATGAGGTCCCCTATCTGATTCCAAAGTGACTGGGAAACCGAAACGAGGAATCAATTCCCTCAACGGTAACTTAGCAACTGTCATTTCTCCTAGTTGGATATGCCTCCGCCCACCGTGAAAACAAACACAATATGACAAGTACAACTTCATTCCATTGCTTGGGGGGCAAATCTATGAAGTCAAGCTGCAGTCTCATGAATGGCCCTTCTGCCTTTCCAATTTTTCCGCAACTGACCACTGTCTTCCTGCCTAGATTTTGCTGCTGACAAATGAAGCATCTCTGGCAAAGACTTTCTGCGACTACCCTGAACTTCGGACTGTACCAGTTCTGTCTGAATAGTCTAATCATTTTATCCCTACCTACATGTGTGTCTCCATGATACATTCTTGCCATTTAAGAAAGTAGGTAGTCTGGCATAACTGGTATGCCATCAATGTATACTAATACATCATCTTCTGTCCTCCTTTCACAACCTGTTTTTTTCCAGATTTCTTTTTCATTTGCCTCAACTTCATCCTGAAACTGTTGAACCTCATCCCATGTCTCTAGAGGTGAAAAAACATAAGTTGGTAGCTGATTTTATTTGTTTCAATATTTCCGTTCAATGCCATGTTATTTCTTGCACAATATTAAGCAATTTGGTCAGCATATCTGTTACCTGCCGTCACATAGTAATTTCCTGACACTTGACCACTGCTAATCCCCCTGCACTTAAGGTAGAACACTCATCCCTTGATGATTATTGTGTTGCACCCAAGTTTAGCATTGAGTGATGCTGCGAGAGAGCGCATCCAAGAATGAATTATAAAATTCTCCACAAACCAGATTCGTATCATCTTTTAATATAGCACCAATGTATATAAACTGTATGATGACATATTTTACTACTTCTCTTATGATATATAAAATGTATTGTATTGTCTTTTTCTTATGTGCTTTTATAACCATACGGTCGAAATAAAGCTTTTTTTGACTGACTGACTGGCTAATGGAAGATCCTGAAGAGGTCAGAAATCCACTCTGCATCCAGAGTTGGCTGAAGTCGTGCACAACCCCGAAACCATATTGACTGTCCGTAAATATGGTTAGGCTCTAATTTTTCCCAATTTTGGATGACTTTGTTAAGGCTACCAATTCGGCTACTTGTGCAGGCTTAACTCCCGGTGAGCAGGATGCTTCAATGACCCCCAATACCTTACTTACAGCGTACGCTGCACTGAGTCCTCCTCCCTCTGTTCTCATGCAGGAGCTATCTACAAATAGTTCATGATCTGGCTCTTTCAGGGGCTCTTTCTTTATATCGGGGCAGGGCTTTGTACACATCTCAATCACATCCAAACAATCATGATCCACTTCATCTTTTACTTCTTCACAACATGGGTCTGGTAATAATGAGGCGGGATTCATCATTGTATATCTAATCACTGTCACATTTTCTGCTCCCAGAATCACTCCTTCATACTTAGTCATCCGACTAGGGGTAAGGTGCTGTGTTTGAGTTCTTGTTAAAAGAATCTCAACTGAATGTGGGACGTATACTTTGACTGGATGTCCCATCACAATCGATTCACTTTGTTCCAGACTCATACAAGTAGCATCTACTGCTTTTAAGCAGCCAGGTAAAGCTGAAGCCACAGGATCCAAAGTAGCAGAAAAATATGCTACTGGACTTCGGCTTAATCCATGTCTTTGAGTCAACACTGAAAGTGCACAACTTCCTTTCTCACAACAAAACAGTGCAAATTCTTTTGTATAATCAGGCAGGCCTAAGGCTGGGGCCTTACACAAACAATCTCGCAATTTCACGTACGCTTCCATACATTCATAATTCCAAACAATCAGGTCCTTTGCTCTTTTCCGTGTTAACTGAATCAGGGGTTTTGCCAGCAGGGAGAACCCAATAATCTAATCCACTGCCTACAGTACCCAACTACTCAGTCAGAGAAACATTCTCACCTCCCTTTGTGTCTGAGGTAGTTGCATTTCTTTGATTATTTTTATTCTTTCTGGGGTCACTTTTCTAATTCCTCTTTCTATTTTGCGGTCTAAATAGCTAACTTCTTGTTGACAAAACTGTCATTTTGATGGAGACACCTTGTGTCCTCCATCGGCCAAATGATTCAGCAATGCAATTGTGTCAGTGACACAATCTTCTCTTGATTTTAATGCCACAAGTAGGTCATCAATATAATGTACCAGGACTGAATTTCTGGGCATGACTAATGTTTCAAGACATTTTTTCAGAATTTGATTAAAAATCAAGGGGCTATCTATATACCCTTGAGGAACTCGGCACCGTGCCAAGACATGATCTTCAAACCTAAACGCGAACATTTATTGGCTGTCTGGGTGCAAAGGAATGGAGAAAAAGGCTGGGCATAAATCAATTACTGTAAACCAGCCTGCATTCCATGGGTATCTGATAAAGAATCACTGCTCGATTTGGTACTACGGGGCAACAAGGCACTACCATTTTTTGATCTTTCTCAGATCCTGCACTATCCTGTAAATACCACTAGGCTTTTTAAGTCCTCTTATAGGTGAATTACAAGGACTACCCATTATTTCTTTTAAAATGCCTTCTTTAATCATTCCGTCAATTTCTGGAGCAACTCTGCTTTTACTTCTGGACTCATATTGTACTGTCAGGTGTTCGGATAAATTGCACCTTCTTTCACTGTTACCTTTACTGGATCAACATTTGACATCAGCCCAATATCTTTTCCTGTAAAATCCCACACTTCTGGGTCTACTGTTGTTCTCAACTCTTCTGGTCATTCATTTTCAGTCATTAATGAATACATTTCATTTACTTCAGTGCCTTGCTTAGCAAGCATCATCTTGTATATTACATCTTCTTCAGGGGTTTTGAAAGCAACGCCATCCGGTGTGCAGTAGATTGTGCAGTTCCTCTTGCACAATAGATCTCTACCTAACGGATTTATTGGACTGGAATCACAGACTACAAATTGATGCATGTCTTTAAAATTCCCGATATACACTTCCATTGGCTTTGTGAGTGGGGTTCTAATCTGCTGATTTGCCACTCCTACAACTTGGACTGAATCTCCCGAGAGGGATAGGTTTGGGATGTCTGCTGTTCGCAAAGTAGACCTGGTAGCACCAGTATCCAATAGAAAAGTGACATCATAAATGGACCTGACTGATCTACCGGCAAGGATGTGCCAAGTACGCACTCCTCTTCCTCCCCCCTCAGGCACCATCATTGCGCATATTCCATCTCATCAACATTCTATAGGAAATATTGTGTAGCTGCAGAATTTTTCTTACCACTTTCGCCTTGGAATCCGGTGTTCACACTGTGTCTTTGAGGGTTCACATAGTTGGGCATAGGAGCTGGTGGCACCTGATATTGTGAAGTGACTACCTGTTGCAGATGATTCATAATCACCTCATTCTGCTTCTGTGGATATAAATTTTGATTTGGCCCATTATTATTCTGAATTCTCTTACACTCGTTCTTCCAATGTCCAAGCTTTCCGCACGCATGACAAGGAAACTTCTTCTTCGCTTCGTCCTCTTAATTTACCACCATTCGCTGCATTATCATTCTGATTCTGCTCTTTCACCTGACTATCAGTCTGACTGTTTAACTTATTTTCCTGCTGTTCTGACAATTTCACTTGTGCCCACATCATTTCCTCTTTTAGCTTTCTATGCCTTGCCTCAATGTCGTCTCCACAATATTTTGCATATTTCAAAATATCATTTATCCTCTTGCCCTGCCAGCACAACATGTGCTGCTGAATCATCTGACTGGTATCCGGTTTCAGTCCACACACAATCCGATAAACAAAATTTCCCATATCCTTATCACCAATATTCTCAAAACCACTGTACTGCTTAAACACATGTAACAACAGCTCATAATATGCATGCACAGACTCATTTGTCTCTTGAGGTGCGCTATCTATCTTTACCCGATCTGTCTCTTTAGGAGGAATTTTCGATTTCAGAAAAGTAATTACTTGGTGATATTTCTTCATCACCTCCTCTGTTGGTGCTCCTGTTTTGGAATCTCTCGGATACTCTTCATTTGGCCAATCAACTGTGATCTTACACTCTGTCCATAAGTTAGCTGGTACCACAATATCAAACAACCCATCCAGATCCTTCAATGGAACCTTTGAAACTTTCACAAACCCCTCAACCTGTTTGTACCATTCGTCGGGCTTCTCTCTTAACCTGGGGAAATCGTTGGTAAATGGCAAAATATCCTCCATGGAACGTGAACATATCCGAGTCCAGGAACCTCTCTCATGGGACACAATCGTTCTACTTTTTCTGATTCTTTTAGTAAGAAAGCAGATGATGTTTCCTTTGCTTGTACTTTCTTTCTTGTCCACCTAGTTCTCCACTTGTCAATGTCTCCCTATATTTGCAAAATATTCATTAACTCGTTTACCTGTAACTTCTTACCAGATGGGTTCATATTCTCTAAATCCTTGGCCGTAACTCCACTCAAAATGGCTTCTTTAACAATTTCAATCTCCCTATATCTACTACAACCTCTGAAGCAAGCTCTGTCGTTTTCTCATGAAACAATTTTGCATTTCTGGTTATACTCCTACATACAAACAACAACTCTTCTTCATTGTAATGGTTCAGCCTTTCTATTCCCACATTTCCAGCTATCATCTCTTCCAATTCCACTTTCAATTTGTAAATATCTAAAATCTTTGGAGTTGAGCTTCACTTTTCTATTCCCTGTGCCCACCTTTCTAAATCTTCTGTAGTGACCCCTGTTGTACTTCTCGTTCCTGTAGGTACCATAGACCCCTTTTCTTTCCTTTTGGTTCTTTTTGAGGTTTCAAGTACGGGTTCTCTTATTGGTAGATCCATCAATGAAATGACTGACTCACACTCACTGGCTTGATCATCAGATAATACTATCTCTTTTCTAGGATTACTTAAAGGAGTTGTTACAGCTTGGGGTTTTCGGCAACTCATTTTATCTCCATACAATGGGATAACAGGACCTATAGTCACTGGTACTGTCAATGCTTCAGGGTTTATATTCAATTGACTTATTTCCTGTATTAATTCCTCTCTGTTTCTATTTAATGCTTCTCTTTCTTTAATTGGAAACACCCTATTAACTGATGTATCTTATACAATTTGTGGAATTAAGGGTGTTCCCATTACTGGTGCACTTGGGCTTACTTTACTGGGTCCTTCTTGATACGGTGCAGGGTTTTTAGTTAAAATGTCCTCCAACAATTCATCATCTGACTCACCATATCCTGTCACATTCATATGTTTTGTTTTCTCCTTACACTTGCCTCCTGACTGTTCCTCAGCCATTAACACTGGGTATAAACCTTCCGATACCATAGCTCTTCTCCATTGCTTCATCTGACCTTCAAATGACTCACGCAAATATCGGGGAAAAAATCCTTTATATCTTCTACCTCTACATTTCTCTCATTCATATGATTTAGTCTCCCATTCTTCTGAAGCCTCAAACTGGTTTAATCTAGGTCTTGGTTCCAAATCATTCATCCTCATCCTCAAATTCTGAAGAATTCTCCCATTAAATGTACCATTTTCAGAAAAAGCTAGAACTCCATCACCTTTCGTATATTCTATCCAACCATACACAAGTATGATATCCTCTTTCCATCATCATAAATGAGGCAGGTGTTTTTGGTGGCTGAATAGGAATTCCCTTTCTAGTCAACACAGGCTTATCTTTCTTAATGAAATTCTTAATTTTCTTTATTAATGACATTTTTCTCTTTTCTCCATACATTCTGGATTCACAATATATGAAACAATAATCCGCAAACCCTTGAGCTTTCCTATCAGTGCCTCTCACAACAGCAGTCAAATCAGAGTTCAACATACAAATTTTCGTCGACAAATCATAAAGCAGCTTCTTTTCAATCAACCAATCAGACTCAGGCTCACACTCGAAGTCTAACCAATGTAAGCACGGCCTTTTGTGACGTCAGTTTTGCTCCTTACTACTGACCCCTCCTTTACAATCTGCTTCTGTCTCATGCCCACTGTTTCAACCAATCCCAGCGCGGCTCTCTGTGACGTCAATGCAACTCCGGCGACTGACCCTCCCTTCACAAGATAATACGAAAACGTATTTCTTTACTTTTCTTAAAAATAAACTTTGTTAGTAACAACATAAAAACATTCGCTACTCTGCCTGTTCCGCTAAACAACGGATAGATTTTTGACTTATTTCTGGAGTCTAAGAATTGCTCCTCTTCTACCTTGAGTAAAAACCTCTGTTTACCCTTCATTCAAGCTTGAGAGAACCTGTTACTTCTTCAGTGTTACCCTTACTAGGAAATATAAGACCAAAGTTTCACCAGAGAACCTTCTGCTATCACTCACTCTCAACTTTTATACGAAAAATAGTCCCTAATTTAACACTGCCAGCCCTGCATATCTTCTCAGTGCCATTCCATCAGACGAGTAATCTCACTGCAGTATGGCTTCTGTCACCACCCGCTATTAATTTCCCGGGAATTCTGGACAACATAAAACAAAAACGCTAACTCTTTGGTTAAACATAAATCAATAATCAATACTCATCACCAAACTAGTCAATAATAATCATAACTCTGCTACCATAAAACTGATCCAGCGGCATACCAACAACAGATACTCCAATACCACATACTCACCTGGGCCCATAATAATAATAATAACCTTGAATTTGTAAAGCGCACAGCTACCTCCGAAGTGGTTTTCCGGCGCTGGGGGCCCTCGGGAAGATTAAGCGAGCTATTGCCCAGAGTCACATGGTGCTGGGCTGACCTGCCGCCGGCACCAGGGATCGAACCATGAACTCCGTGGTCCGGAGTCAGGCACCCTGGCCACTGCGCCACACCTTAAACCTTAACTTTTGGAAGATTTTTTTCCATTAAAAGCCTTTTTTTGGGGAGATCGCAGTGATGCAGGAAGTTGCAATGACGTTGGTAACCGCAATGAATGCGAGTTTTCAGTAAAGTATATCACACATATGATCCAGCGGCGTACCAACAACAGATACTC
The DNA here is from genome assembly GCF_964204655.1 of Triturus cristatus. Taxonomy (NCBI): domain Eukaryota; kingdom Metazoa; phylum Chordata; class Amphibia; order Caudata; family Salamandridae; genus Triturus; species Triturus cristatus. The sequence goes on along the minus strand of NC_140584.1, from coordinate 70,087,636 downwards.
AAATACCACATACTCACCTGAGCTCATAAAACACACTTACAATTGAGTAAACCGCTGGAGTCAGAGTTTATGATTTTTACAATTCAAGATAAGTTATTCTTTATTGCTAACTAACCTTTCACAAATCAAAAAGTTATTTCCTCTGGTCGATGGACCATTAGTTGAACTAGTTGATAGTGAAAATTTAACACTGTCTCTATTCAGCAAATCTCCGTCTCCTTGAGCTGCTGACTAACTAAAGCTACCTCAATTATACCTTTTGTTCTTCATGTACCACCCTATAGTTTCAATATCGTAAACATTCAAAATCTAATTGGTCAAGCATGGGGGGAAGATCATCACACCATGCTTACATACCACTTTATTCAGTTAAACAATTTTTAACAAACCCATCCCCTTAATTTGTATTCATGCTTTATTTTCCCACCCGCATTCACATTTCATCTGCAACATTTGTTAAAAATCTAACATATAGGTCCATTCAGTTGAACTTTTCACTGTTCTTTCTCAGGCTGGGACACTTTACGACCTTGAATTTTATTCAAACTCTGTGTCATCCTTCCGGGTTCACTCTCAGTAGTCATGCACAGTCATCACATGGTTTAGCTTACTTCAGTTATAAATGAGAGGCCCAAATGCGCACTAGTGATAAAGTCAGAAAAATAAATGTTACTTTCATAAATAAATGGTTTTACTGTATACCACCCATCTCTACTCTATTCACCTTTATTTATTAATACTTTTCCCGCATTAGCATTAGTAAAATAGCTTGTTTTTTTGCTTCAGCTAAGCAGGTGCAATGCACGCAAGTCTTTAAGACTCCATTTTAGTACTTTCTGCTCATGTGCAAGAATTTCCCTTCAAGCATTATTTTGTCACATTGCGTAGATGCAGTTGACGCATGCGCAAAAAAGATTTCCCCGTTTAGAGCTGTTTAGTCCTTAGTTCATACTATTATCGTTAGTAAACACATAAGCAAGCTTCACTAACCCATGTTTTTATGTGGTGCGCGTTAGTTATTCACAAAACTTAATTAATAACATGTTAGTGAGTTAAACAAGCAGATTGCTTACGAGCAAGTCAATTTTCTACGAGTCCTTGCTCCATCACATATATTCATACATATTGCATTGTATGATACTCATTAGGGGTTTAATGTTAGTCAATTAACATTTATGTTTGACTACTTATTTTCAAAGAAAACATTATTCTTTTTCATTTCTGGTCTATGCAGTGACCCCAATCGTTGTAAAGATCATGCGACTGGGAAACAAAGAAATATGATTGGATGATACACTTTTCAACTATAACATTAGGAAGAACACATCCATACACCTTTCTGGTTCATTCTCTGGGAGCACTTCAGAGAGAAGGTGTTTGGAATTTTCTGCTGAAATTCTAGCAACTTTATTAAAGTAATGGCAACTCAAACAACAGAATAAGGACGACAGGGGAAAAACCATGAACAACAGGAAAACCAGGAAGTCCAGGAACTGTATTCTGAAGACACTGAAGATGATGGGCCTCCACAGAAAAAAGCAGCATTGCATGGGAGTTCTTCCCAATTCCTTCTGTAGAATCAATAACTGCGGCCAAAATTGTGCAATGCACAATTTGTGAGTAGTAGTTCGAGAAAGGTACAAATAAAAAATACTAAAGAGATCTATTACCAACTGATCAAAATCCATGTAGATAGGAAGCACTGTATTGCGTTGACAAACTTCTACAATAGTATTCCCTCAGACCAAACTGGGGTAGTTGTGAATAGACTGGGTAATGATTTGAAATCTTTGTACAATGACAATGCCAGGGATATATTTTTAATTCTCGGAGGGGATTTTAATTGCGCCCTATGCTCAAATGAGGATGGTAAATTGTGTGGATTCATAATGAGGACGGGATTAGTAATACCCATTTTCGACACATAATATTGGGGGAATTGTATAATGAAGTGTTGTTTGACCTTGATTTGGGATTTACAAATGAGTTATGTGCCACGCCCATTCTGATGAGCTACACTTTTAATGGTAGAGGTTTCCTTACCGCTATAGACTACATAGTGGTGTCAAATAGTCATGCAAGTAGACTTCAATCTTTCACCACACATGACAACTCATTGAGTGACCACTTTCCACTGAACATTTCTGTCCTATTGCCGAAAAGACCATCTGGTAAACGGGATGAAACTGTTCAGGTCTCACAAAATCTAACAATTAACAGGATAAACGGTTACTCTCTGCGCTGGTCGATCCCTTAGACATCACAAAACAAGTGATAATTAATTGCAAACCAGCTTTTGATATATGTCTGAGTGAAATAGCTTCACCTGATAGTGTTCTATTCTCATTCTAAGAAGTTTCGGGAGCCATAAAGGAGGCCCTGTTCATACAGAATTGCAATAGAGGGAAATGACAGGGGTGGTTTGATTTGAAGTGCACACAAGCATATGCCAACTTAAAGCATGAAATACACAAGACCCCAAGAAACCCAGGCGATGTCAGACAGGCTAGAGGGACTTATAGGCTAGCACTTAAAGAACGAAAAGCATCCTTGAGAAATGAAGCGTTGGTATGCCTGCATGAGGCCTCGTTATCAAAAGATGGTCCAGCCTTCTGGAAAGCAGTGAAAGCACCCTTTTTGACTGCTGGAGGCCGGCCGACAATTGAAATAGCCATAACAGAAGAACAATGGATCGAGCATTTCTCCACGGTGTATAATGGCGAGCGGAGAGGTGAAGCGCCAGATATCCATCATCATGGGGATGTTGCTCTGGCATCCTTGATCCATCATACCGATCTCCAGTTTACGCTGGATGAAGTAAATGGTGCTATTTCTGCAAGTATGGGTGGTAAGGACCCTGGGCCGAATGGGGTCCCTGTAGACTTATGTAAGTCAAATGTGACTCTATGGGGACTGCTTATTACCCAGGTAACCATTGCAAGCTGTTCTTCCCCTTTTTTAACAACTTGGGCGCAATCAATCATAGTCCCAATTTTCAGAAAGGGTGATCGCCAGGATCCTGGCTATTATAGGCCAATTTCATTGTTGGACTCTGTGATGAAAGTGGTAAGCCGAATTATCTTAGAACGACGTCAAGAATGGGCTGAGGATAACAAGGATTTATCTGACATCCAATACGGTTTCCATGAGGGTCTAGGGACCGTAGAACAGAGCTTAAATCTAAATATTATTATAGGGAATTATACAAGGGTGAAGAAGGGTAGGCTGTTTTTAGCTTTCGAGGATCTCACAGCAGCTTTTGACTGTGTTAGGCACAGCAAGGTATAGGAGATCCTCGAGGGTATGGGAGTGGAATCACAAATTATCCACTACCTTAGACGGATATACATTGACGTAAAGGCAAGAGTACAATACGCTATCAATGGCGAGTGCTCTGCCCCATTCCGAATAAGGAGGGGGTTTAGGCAAGGCTGCGTGCTAGCCCCCTTTCTTTTTAACATTTATATTATTGGTCTGGGTGAAGCACTGATCAAAGATTGCCAAGACCTTCCCCAGATAGCAGGACGCCCAATACCTGCCCTTCTATATGCGGATGACGCAGTTCTGATGTCACAAACTCAAGTGGGACTGCAAAAGGTCTTAAATGGCTTTGCAGCCTTTATGCGCAATCTTGGTGTTAGTGTGAACACCTCAAAAACCTTTATAATGAGGCGTGGTCAAGGCACTCAGAGGCGTTTGGAAATGTATATAGATGAGCAGAAGATAGGGTTCACATATCTTTCATATCTCAGTATATTTTTCAATCAGAATGACCGTTGGGCCCAAGCAGTGCTAGCAGAAAAATTGGAATTTTTAAAACCTACAGCCGCCCTTGCTAATTTTTTAAGAAAGTTGGGTAGGAGGTTGCCGGTTGAGCTCATCCAGATTTATAAGGCTAAATGTACTTCCACGGCCATGTACGGGGCAGGGGTATGGGGTTTTGTAGATGTGAACCCCTTACAAATAGTGGAAAATGCGTCTTTTACGATATATCCTGGCAGTACCGAGCAGTACATCATAGTATGTCTGCCATTCCGAGATGGGCATACCATACATTACTGACCTCATAAAAATGGAGCCTATCCTCTTATGGCATAGGATCTGGACATTGTTGAAAACTACGCTTAATAAGGACATTTTATTGGACAGTTTGAAACTGGAAGGGGCTCTAACCATCCCTTTGTTAAGGTATGTCCAAGATTTTATGCATGATCTAGGCCACTTAGAATATTTTACCGACCCCCGTACTATGCTGACTATCACGAGGGAAGAGTTAAAAAAAAGAGGGCTTACTGCTATTAGATACAATCAGAGTTTCAGCAGAGATCACTAAGCCCACTGTGTGGTATAATCAAATGATTTTAACCACTTTTTGTATGCAACCTTATTTAATAATAGTTCCTGGTGGCTATGACAGGATTTTATTGACCAGATTCAGACTTGGCATCTTTCATAAACTTGTAAGCTTTCGAAAAATGAATGATTGGTCATGAGAGATGCAACTGTGTCCCTGTGAAAACCGTTCAGAACATTCCACTATTCATGTTGTTCTATTTTGTAGATTTTATACTGAATTAAGGAAAACGTGGATTGTTCCAATTTTTTAATCTTTGGGGATTAGACAATGTTGCCCTGTGTTTACAGCACTACAATTCCTGGAAAATGAACACATAGCCTGGAGGGTAGAAATGTTCTTAAAGAAAGCACTTTGGTACAGAAAATGCATTGTAATATAACCATCTAGCCAACAAGGAGTTAAGGGATAGTGATTTAATGGAATGCTTTTTATAATTAATTACTTAATATTTTAATATTTTTAAAATTTGTTGTGTAATGAATTGTGTGTTTTTATGTGCTTTTATGATTGTCTGAAAGAAGCAATCGAATAAAGTTTTACTTGACTTGAAATTCTCTTTCGGATCAACTTCAGATGAGAGGCCTCCACAGAAAAAAAGCAGCATCACCTGGGAGTTCTTCACAATTCCTTCTGGAGAATCCAAAATTGCGGCCAAAATTGTGCAATGCACAATTTGTAAAAAGAAGTTCCCAAAAGGTAAAAATAAAAAATAATCTTGTGGAACAACTTCAATGCTCTACCATCTGAAAACTTTCCACAACAACTGATTATAAGCTGCGAAGAGACAACGAGAGGCTGAACGTCCATCTACATCTTTAGCAAGTGCATCAACACCTGGACAAAGAGTGCCTTCTGAAGTTCAACAACAGTCTCAAGACATCGCACCTGCATGCAGCTGGTTGGCCACTTATTGCATGGGCGGTGGAGTTTTAGTAAGTGCTAGTGAGCAGTGCATAACAGTTATAAGACTCACAAATGATGATTTGGTCTTTGGGTCCTTGCAGTATTCTCATGTGTTCGAGAGCTTCTTCAAGTTTTTTCACTGCCAGTTGCAGTTATTTTTGCTTTAAAAAAGAAAAGAAAAATTAATATGTTGAAATATCACACACAAAAGACCTCCACAAAAAAACACAATATGTTTACAGTTATAAAAAAAAAACAGAATGAATGGTTGTGTGTGTAAGTATGTCTATAATGTTTGCAATAGTGAATGACTGGATGAAAGGACATTTTAAAGAATGAATGAATGCAAGAGTGGTACATGGATAATGGAATTAGTGCATGGGTAGTGCCTGCATGAATAGATGAGTGCGAGGGAAGTGCCTGAGTGAATGGGTGACTACATGAGTAGTACCTGAGTGAATGGATGAAAGCATGGGTAGTGCCTGGGTGAATGGATCAGTGCAAAGGTATGCCTGGGTGATTGGATATGTGCATGGTTAGTGCCTGGGTGAATAGTGCATCGTTAGTGCGTGAGTGAATGGATGAGTGTAAGGTAGTGCCTGAGTCATTGGATGAGTGCATGGGTGGTGCTTGAGAAAATGGGTGAGTGCATGCATAGTGCCTGGGTGAATGGATGAGTGCAAGGGTAGTACCTGGGTGATTGTATGTGTGAATAGTAGGTGCCTGGGTGAACGGATGAGTGCATTCTACTCTATAGTGACAGAATCCCTTAGATCTTCTAGGCAACGTTTTAATCCAATTAACTCTCTCTCTTCCCCCTCAGTCCCTGCTCCCACTGACACCTCCCAGGAGCTTTGCGATCGAATGGGTAGCTTTTTCAGCTCAAAGATTATGGAAATACATTCCTCCTTGGAAATCCTCAATTCTGAGGCATCCAAAATAGGTCCTGCCATGCCCCACCTTTTTGTTAATACCCTGGCAACCCTCTTGAAGGCAGCTAACTTAGCTACCTTCTCCCTCCTATCGGAGGAGCACACGGGTCACCTGTTAGGTGGAATCACATCTTGTTCCCTGTTAGACTCCTGCCCCTAGAAGATGTTGAAATTAGGAAGGGAGGCAATCACACCTCACCTCCTCACATGCAGTTATTTAATCTGGGCAGTACCCCATTTTGTGGAAGACTGCTGTAGTCAAACCTCTCTTAGAAAAGGCCGACCTGGACTCCTCAGAGTTAAAAAACTATCGGCCCATTTCTATGTTACCAGTCCCAGCTAAAATCTTGGAGAAACACCTTAATTCCCATCTCAGCTCTTATCTGGATGAACACCATTTGCATGATGGCTCTCAGCATGGCTTTAGAAATAATCATAGCACTGAGACTGCATTAACATTTGTTATCAATAACATTCAAACCCAGGTTGATGCTGGGCACACTACGTTATTGATTCTTTTGGACCTCATGGTGGCCTTTGATACCATATCTCCTGTGAGATTGGAGGACCGGCTTAAGGAAATGGGTGTTATGTGTGTTGCCCTGAAGCTGCTAGCCTCATTTCTTACTGACCGGTCACAAATCGTAAAAATGGATCAATTTTATTCATACCCCAAACAGTTGTTTTGTGGAGTCCCTCAGGGCTCTTCATTCAGCCCGACTCTTTTTAACATTTATGTTACCCCTTTGGCCAGGGTCGTTAGAGCCTTTGGGCTGGAGGTGGTGTCCTAAGCTGATGACACACAAATTATGGTGTCTATCACCAACAGCCTAGAAGCATCTGCAACTCATTTTAAAAGTTGCATGCATGCAGTGGCCTCCTGGATGGTAGAGAACTACCTCAGGCTCAATGGTGATGAGACGGAGCTCTTGGTCTTTGGAAACCATCAGCCTATCTGGTCCCAGGCCTGGTGGCCCGACACGCTTGGCCCATGCCCCTGCCCTGGTCCTACAGCAAATAATCTTGGTGTTATAGTGGACATCTCCCTTTCCCTGGGCCCTCAAATCAACAGAACAGTGTCCACTTGTTTTGGAATTATTAGGCTCCTCAGGAGATCTCTCAATTTCTTTCCTTTTCCACCCGAAAGCAGGCAGTTGTTGCCCTAGTGCTGTCCAGATTGGACTATTGTAATGCCCTAAATCTGGACACTAATAAGGGATTCATCAACCGACTGCAGCTGGTACACAACGCAGCGGGTCACTTCCTTCAATTAGATGAGTGCATGGGTAGTGCCTGGTTGAGTGCATGACTGCTTGGGTAGTGCCTGGGTGCATGGATACTTCTTGGGTGAATGGATTAGTGAATTAGTAGTGCTTGGTAAATCTATGAGTGCGTGGGTGGCACCTGTTTTAATGGATGAGTGTAAGGGTTGTGCCTGGGTGATTAAGTGAGTGCATGGATAGTGCCTAGGTGATTGGATGAGTGCATAGATAGTGCCTGAATAAATGGATGAGTTCATTGGTACTGCTTAGGTGATTGGATTAGACCATGGGTAGTGCCTGATTGATTGTATGAGTGCGTGGGTACCACCTGGGAGGCTGGACGAGTGCAAGAGTAGCACCTAGCTGATTGGATCAGTGCATAGGTAGCATCTCATTAAATGGATTAGTGCAAGGGTAGTGCCTGGGTGATTGGATGACTGCAACGGTGGTGCCTGCATCATTGGAGGACTGCACGGGTAATACCTGAGTGAATGGATGAGTGCATGGGTACTGCCTTACTGAATGGATGAGTGCAAAGGTAGTGACTGGGTGATTGGATGTGTGCATGGATAGTGCCTGGGAGAATGGATGACTTCATGGGTAGTACATGAGTGAATGGATGAGGGCAAGGGTAGTACCTGGGTGATTGGGTTAATGCATGGATAGTGCCTGGGTGATTGGATGAGCGTATGGGTAGTCCCTGATTGATTGGATGAGTGCATGGGACTGCCCGGGTGACTGCATGAGTGCAAGATTAGAGCCTGGGTGATTGGATGAGTCCATTGATAGCACCTCATTAAATGGATGAGTGCAGTGGTAGGTCCTGGTTGATTGCATGACTGCATGGGTAGTGCCTGAGTGAATGGATGAGTATATGGGTACTACTTGGTATGAGTGCATGAGTAGTGCCTCAGTGACTGGATGAGTGCAAGAGTAGCATCTGGGTGACTGGAAGAGTGCATACGCAGTGCTTCATTGAATGGCTGTGTGCAACGATAGTGCCTTGGTGATTGGATGAGTGCATGGATAGGGCCTGGGTAATTGGATGATTGCATGGATACTGCCTGAGTGAAATGACGAGTGCAAAGGTAGTGCCTGGGTGATTGGATATGTGCATGGTTAGTACCTGGATGAATGGATGAGTGCATGGGTAGTGTGTGAGTGAATTGATGAGTGCATGCATAGTGCCTGAGTGAATGTATGAGTGCAAGGAAAGTGCCAAGGTTATTGGATGTGTGCATGGGTAGTGCCTGGGTGAATGGATGAGTGCATTGGTAGTGCCTGAGTTAATGGATAAGTGCATGTATAGTGCCTGGGTGAATGCAAGAGTGCAGGGGTAGTGCCTGGTTAGTGCCTGAGTGAATGAATGAGGGCATTCATAGTGCCTGATTGAATGGATGAGTGCAAGGGTAGTCCCTGGGTGAGTGGATGTATGCATGGGTAGTGCTTGGATGAATAGATGAGTGCATGGTGGGTGCCTGAGTGAACGCATGAGTGTAAGGGTATTGCAATGTGATTGGATGAGTGCAAAGTAGTGCCTGGGTAATTGGATGAGTGTAAGGGTAGTGCCTGAGTGATTGGATGAGTGAAAAGCAGTGCTGGGGTTATTGGATGAGTGCATGGGAGGTGCCCGAGTGATTGGATGAGTGCATGAGTAGTTTCTAAGTGAATGGATGAGTGCAAGGGTAAAGCCTGGGTGATTGGATGAGTGCATAGTACTGCCTTGGTGATTGGATGAGTGCATGGGAAGTTCATTGTTGAATACATGACTGCATGGGTAGTGCCTGAGTGATTGGATGAGTGCATTGGTACAGCTTGAGTGATTGCATTAGTGCATGAGTTGTGCCTGGTTGAGTATATGTGTGCGTAGTTAGCACCTGATTAAATGGATTACTGTAAGGGTAGTGCATGTGTCATTGGATGAGTGCACTGATAGTGCCTAGGTGTTGGTAGAGTGCATGGATAGTGCCTGAGTGAATGGATTAGTCCATTGGTACTGCTTGGGTGATTGGATTAGTGCATGGATAGTGCCTGAATGAATGGATTAGTCCATTGGTACTGCTTGGGTGATTGGATTAGTGCATGGCTAGTGCTTGGTTGCTTGTATGAGTGTGTGGGTAGTGCCTGGGTGACTGGATCAGTGCAAGAATAGCACCTGGGTGATTGGATGAGTACAAGGGTAGTGCCTGAGTGAATAGATGAGTGCATATGTAGTGCCTGAGTGAATGGGTGAGTGCAAGGGTAATGCCTGGGTGATTGGATGAGTGCATGGATAGTGCCTGAGTGAATACTTGAGTGCATGAGTAGTGCATGAGTGATTGTATGAGTGCAAGGTTAGTGCCTGGGTGATGATGTGACTGTATGGATAGTGCCTGGGTACCACCTCATTGAATGGATAAGTGCAAGGGTAGTGCCTGCATCATTGGATGAATGCATGCATAGTGCCTGAGTGAATGGATGAGTGCAAGGGTAGTGCCTGACTGATTGGATGTGTGCATGGGTAGTGCCTAGGTGAATGGATGACTGCATGGGTAGTATCTGAGTGAAAGGATGACTGCAAGAGCAGTCTCTGATTGAATGGATGACTGCAAGAGCAGTCCATGAGTGAATGAATGAGAGGAAGGGAACATAACGAGTGACTGGATGAGTGCAAGGTAGTGCCTGGGTAATTGGATGAGTGCAAGGGTAGTAGCATAAGTGGTTGGGTGAGTGCATGGATAGTGCTTGGGTAAATGGGTGAATGCATGGCTAGTGCCTGGGTGATTAGGTGAGTGCATGGATAGTGCCTGGGTGATTGGATAAGTGTGTGGGTAGTACCTGGGTGATGGGATAAGTGTGTGGGTAGTGCCTGTGTGATGGGATGAGGGCATGGGTAGTGTCCCAGTGAATGGTTAAGTGTAAGGGTAGTGCTTGAGTGATTGGATGAGTGCACACGTAAGTGCCTGGGTGACTGGATGAGTGCAAGAGTAGTGCAAGGGTGATTGTATGAGTGCAAAGGTAGTGCCTAGGTGATTGGATGAGTATATGCATGGTGTCTGGGTGGCTGCATAGTGCATGGGTAGTGCCTGAGTGAATAGATGAGTGCAAGAGTAGTGCCTGAGTTATTGGATGTATGTATGGGTACTGGCTGGTTAATTGCATGAGAGTATGAGTGGTGCCTGGGTAATTGGATGAGTGCATACATGGTGCCCGAGTGAATGGATCAATGCATTAGTAGTGTCTGAGTGAATGGATGATTGTATGGGTAGTGGATGGGTGATTGGATGAGTGCATCAGTAGTGCCTGAGTGCATGGATGAGTGTAAAGGTAATTCCTGAGTGAATGCATTAGTGCATGACTAGTGCTTTGGTGATTGGATGAGTGCATGGGTAGTTTATCAGCAAGTGCATGAGTGCAAAGGTACTGCCTGGGTGACTGGATGATTGCAAGTGTAGTACCTAGGCAGATGGATGACTGCAAGTGTAGTGCCTGAGTAGATGGATAACTGCAAGTGGAGTATCTGGATGAATGAAAGAGTGTAAGTGTAGTAATTAGGTGATTCCATAACTGTATTCGTAGTGACTAAGTAAAGGCATGACTCCATAGGTAGTGCCTGGGTGATTGGATGAGAGCATGAATAGTGGCTGGGAAATTAGATGAATTCAAGTGCAGTATCTGAGTGATTGGATGACTCCTTAGGTAGTGGCTGAGTGATTGGACGAGTGCAACTGTTGTGCCTGGGAGATGGGATGAGTACATGAGTAGTAACTCGATGGATCCATCACTAGATTAGTTCCTTGGTACACATGATATATCTCGACCTCAAACAACTGTGAAAAAATAGAAACAGACAAAAATGTATTAGAATTTCATTTTGAACACTAGGCAACTAAACAACATACAATATTTTTTATCCAAAACTTTAATTCAACATAGACAAATGTTTTACTGTTTTTTGCTGTTTTCAGCTTTCATACTTTTTCACTTTCAACAGTGCTTTGCATGAAGACTCATCATTAAACAGTGGGAAAAAAACAATCAATTGATTGTTTTTAAAAAAAACTAATTTTCACAGTAGATCATTACAACTATGACATACTGTTCACTGCACTCACCACAAGATTTTTAATATTGGCTTACTGATAGGTTACTACCTTAATGAAAGCAACTATATGTTAAAACTGTTTCTGATATTTTTATATCTGGTAGAAAATGTCCAACAATTATGAAGCAGGCATAATTTTTGTATATCCTTTTGTAAACATCATCCCTGTTAGGCCAAATGGTGTCTACAATTTTATTAGTCCATGGTTGTAAAACATAACACATAGTACTACGTAAACGTTGCTGTAGAAGAAACAAAAAGGAACTCTTTTTGTGGTGAAGAGACTTTTTACATGCAACTTAAGGCTACGGGTATTATAGTACCTCCATTTACTTTCTATCTGTAGTAACGTGATGTAGTCCTACATTTTTTATAAAATCCTTTTCCGGCAGTTAAAAAGATACAATACCCCTGATAGGCTGGATAATGTCTCAGAAACAGATATTCCATATATATGTCAACACAATACCACATTTTCTAATCCTAGATTCTCATTAGAACTTCAGTTCAAGAAATAGCAGATATGAGTTTGGTGACTTTTTAGCTAGTTCTGATTTGAATATCACTTGTATGTCATTGCAAACTGTCCATCCTGTTTGACACCCTAAATATATTGTGTAGTGTCCAGAGGTTATATTAACTTCTTCATGAAATATGATTTTAATAGTTGTGAATGCTCTTTTTTAAATGGAAATTTGTGCAGCTTTAAAGTTAGTAATTTCAGTTCCAAATTTAGTACCATCCACTCTGCATCATTGTAGCATGATTTTGACATATTTTCCATACCTTTGTAGAAAAAACGTTGACCTAAGTTCTGATCTGTAGTTTAGACAGTTCTTATCTTGATGTGCGTTTATAGTTAAATCTTCAAATAGCACAGCGTTACAATCTGGTAATGTTAAGTAGAGGAATCATTCTGAATTGATTTCAGTGCTAGACGTAAATTCACAAACTTCACAGCGATGGGTCCATTAATAATTTAAACAAAATAATTCATTTATATTCACATCTTCTTAATCTAATAGTCCTAGCATTGCCATTAGAAATTCTTGAGCATCCTGCTGCAGATTTTGAGTGAACACTACTGATCCAGTACAGTCATCGGTGTGCTTTCTTACTCCAGTAGCAGAATGTATAATAATTCTGTCACATCTTAATTCTTCAAGTAAACTACATAGTTTTGCAGACATTCTTTTATCAAACTTTTCTTTAATAGAATTTGTAAAATGTGGCAAATGATATAGTCCATTTAACGCTATATTTGCATAACAGTTCACTCCAGATTTATTATCAAAGTGATAGCCTTGTATTTCCTCATTGTGCTGTAGTTTTATTTTCTTTTTGTTCATCTTTCTGTTCAACCCTGACAGACTGCTTTGAAAATTTCCGCTTTGCACACAGTATAGCTTTTTGAACCACAGGATACTGGCCAAAATAAGGAAAAAATTTCTTAACAGATTATACTCAATTAACCAGCTCATATCAACACTTACTTTCCTCTCATCAAAATCAATCAGAAATAAACTAGACAATGTTCTAAGTCATGACTAAGCAACATATGACATTCCGTCTTTGAATACACTACTATAAATATTAACAAGACCTGTATATACACTTAAACATTGCAATTTGTGAATAGATACTGCAAACGCTAAAGACACTGGGAACTGCTTTCGCCATACATACAAGTCTTTCACAAGTAGGAAATGTACAAGGCATCTACCGATCTGCTTAACTTCAGCAATATCATCATAATTTATGGCTAAGTATTCCACATCATTTCTGTTTGGATAATAAATAAATTTCATAGCTTTACCCATTGGGCCATTCACTAGCCCTTCTTTAACATTTAAATTACGATGTATGATTATACGACAATTTTTACAGATACGTAACGTTTTTTTAATACTGCATTTTTCGGCGCAGACTTTTCTACACTATCCAATTTTGATTACAGTTACTCTGTTAGTAGCACTATAACTCCTTGATGTTCCATTTTATCATTTGCTCTAACTTTGCTGATCTATTCTTTTTACATTTGCAATAATTGTTTCTTACATTTATACACTCCTCAAGAGTTGGCATCAAATAAACAATAGACTTCTCTTCCTTAACAAAATTATACATTACTTCAGCAGCTGAAACATTATTTAGAACCACATTTTTGATGAGACAGGTTTTTAATACTGTCTGTCCCTCTTTTTTGGGGAATCCAACTCTTATATCCTTTAGTATATCTGCATAATGCATATCGGATACGTGTCACATTTTTTGGATTAACTCTTTGTATTGAAAGTTTTCCCAAATGTTTACATTTCCAATACTTCCTAGTGAATTCCTTGTTTCATAATGTAGTAGTTTCTTGAATGCAGGTTGTCCTTTTATGGGAGTTAGTTGTAGCAGGTCTCCACAGACTATTAAGTGTTTCCCTCCAAAAAGTACATCATAGTCAGTACTCAATATTTGCTGCATTCTTAAATGTATAAAAGCTAGCATTAGGGTAGACACCATGCTGACTCAATCAATAATTAGTAGCTTTATTTTCTTTAATACTCTTGCCACTTCATGACAAGCATCACCAGATAATTTGTTGTATTGCAATTTGTTGTCATGTTCAACAGGCAGCATTATTAATCAATGAAGGATGATTCCTTTAACAATATGAGCAGCTAAACCTGTTGGGAGCAGTGACTACACATGGCAAATTCGAATCAGTTGTATTATGTAGGTACCTTGTAAGTACTTTAATCAAGAAGCTTTTTCCAGTTCCAGCTTGACCACTTAGGTACAATAGAACTGGTTTGTATGAACAACATGCACACTTCTATTGGAGAAATCCATGTTCTACTTTACCTTTTACCTCGTCAAAAATTTCTTTCTGATCTGTATTCAATTGCTGTATGAGTAGTTCTACATCTACATCTACAGTTTCAATTCTTACTTGCTGCATTGTATTCTCCACTTCATTCATAGCTATTGCAGCTTCATTTTCAATGATTGGCTGTCCAAGAGTATCTTGACTTCCAGGTGCTGAACTTTGGCTGCTCTGAGAACTCTCTCTTGATATCTCAGCAGCAATAGTTTCTTCTTGTTCAATCTCTTCTCTCAACATTTGAAGATACACTGAAAAAACATAGCACTCAATGCTGTCTTTCACAGCATTGAATGAGTCTTCATAACAGTTGAATTCTCCAAGTAGCTCACTTTCAGTGTGTCATGGCTTAACCTACTGTAACAAGGTTAAATAGAAAAACTCTCTTTTGTCTGGAGTTTGGCAACTTATATTACAATGGTTGATTAAATTTCCTTTGTTATGCCTCACCAAACACCCTTCACATCCAGCAACAGCAAATTTACCTTCATCTATGTTTTCACTGACATTACTTCTGAAAGTATAATGAAGAAGTATTTCATAGAGACACATCTTTACCCGGTGAGGACTTCTTCTTGGATTGTACCTATCCAGTATGTTACTCTTCAGAATATCTGTACTGTGTGGCTCACATTCTGCAAGATATTGATTTCAGGAAAAGCTCCAGTACTCTGTTACAAGTATTAGCAAGCCTTAAACTAACTTATAGAACTCCTCGAGATTTAAAAAACAAACTAGCTGAGCTTAACCGATGTACACATTCATAGGAGCCTATCTCTCTGTGAGAAAGTATTTTCAAACTAAAATTGTACAATTTCTTCGTAAGACTCTTTTCTGCTGAAATCTCTTCCCACATCTCCTTCATCTCAGTTTTCTCAGACTTTGTTATATAAGATGTAACGTACTGAGCAAAAGCAATTGAGTTGTCTGCAGCAAACTATACATCCATGTTTGCATTCCACATCTTCAGAATCACAGAGTTGTAGTCATTATTGTACTTTGAGGCTTCTGTTCTTCTTTAGGTTGATTTTATTTTTCAGGGATTTCCTTGTAAGTGTATGCCTGACTACATACAAAAAGCTATTGACTTTTCTTTGTGAGATGACAGGTCATAGGAATCCAAAACAACATCTTGTATAAAATTTCCCTTTTGCTCTGTATTTCCGCTGACAGTATTTTCCACATCTATGATTTTGGAATCATAGAACTTGTGGTCTTAATATGTTGACACTACTCTCCTTTAGGATAAAGCAACTGACATACAGCTCAATAAAAGACAACACAGACTCATCACTGTCTGATCCAAACTTTGTGGCATATTTTACCCCCAACAGCATGTGAATATGGGGAGCACCTCTGGCTTGGTACTCTTTACGCCAAAAGAAATCAATCACTTCACCAAGAGGATGTTTTGTTTTGTTCAAGATGAAAGACATCATTGCTTGAAATCTGTGATTAAAATATCTGAAAACATTGAGCACAGTTCTCCTGGCATCTTCCGCTGAATGTCTTTTATATTTGATTTTGCCTCCTGCAAGAATTCTAGCAGGTCATACCATGCATACTCAACACAACTCAGCATCAGGAACCAAGTAGGTGCTCCAAGGTTCCTCAACATGCACTTCAGTTCACCATGATGCTGATACCAATATTCATTATTCCCACGCTGACACGCCAATTTCCTCTTAAACACATACCCTCTAATAGATACAGTTCATCTCATATATTTTTTTATATCACTGAGATACTCTTTTTTATCAAACTCCCATATACACCTTCATTTCTAATGTAATTTTTTATAAAGGATTAAAAAGTAATGTACAGTGAATTCAGTTTGTAGATTATATTGTTGATTTAGCTCTTTCTGGATAGATTTGGCACTGTTAGGATTTCTAAAAACTAAGCACAAGAATGGCACACCGCTCTCATACAAAGCAACTATGAAATGGCTACCTCTTCAACATTGCAATCTATGATCACGAGAAAGGCTGCAAATGAAATAATGGCTTTCATTTTAGACTACACTATCTCCACTTGTGAATGGTTAGTATCTGTTAACCCTTTCACTCCCTTTCAAAAAGAGATTCCTATATGTGTTTGCGATGTATTTGCCATGATCGCTGAAAAATCGCTAAAACAAATGGGAGTACAAACCTATATCTCGCTTCATTTTAAAAATATTTAACCCCTTTGCTGCTAGGCCTTTTCCCCCCCGTGCTAAGCCTTTTTTTGGCTATTTGGGGTAGTGCGCGCTTAAGCCCCTGTAACTTTTTGACCACATAAGGTATCCACGCCAAATTTGCGTCCTTTTCTTCCAGCATCATGGGGATTCTAAAGGTACCCAGGCTTTGTGAATTCCCCTGGAGGGGTCCTAGAAATTACATTTCGTTTTTGGGGGGAAAAATTGGAAAAAAGGGCTGCAAATGAAAGCGTCTGGGTTTTTACCTGCAAATGGTATCAAAAAAGGGTTTGTGGGGCTGAAATCAAAATTTTCATAGCTTTTAGGGAATGACAGACTTTTGTCAGAAAACCAACATTTTTTACACAGTTTTGGTCTTTTTCTGGGACATAGCCTATTTTTGCTATTTTTGTGCTTTCAATCTCCTTCCAGTTAATGGTAGAAATGGGTGTGAAAGCAATAATGGATCCTGGAAAACTACACATTTTAGAACAGTAGACAAAATTCTGAATTCAGCAAGGGGTCATTTGTGTAGATCCATCGAGGTTTCTTTATAGAAACTAACAGTTAAAAATTGGAAAAATTGAAAATTAGTTCGAAAAAACAGTCTTTTGTGTCAATGTTTTCACCTATAACTTCTTCTAATTATGCCAGCTCTTTGAAAGCAATATACTGTTACATCCGCTGGACCTTAAGGGTTGTGGGGATATATAGGACTTGTAGGTTCACCAAGAACCCGACGAACCCATAGTCAAAAACTGAGCAGCAATTTGCAATGGCTTTTTATTATGTACCGGGTATATAGCAATTATTGTGGGAAAATGTATACATGGAAAAATCGGTTTGAAAGACACCTATGTATTTCTGAATTGGGAACAAATTATAGAGTTTAGAAACAGTAGATATTTGCACATTTTCGAAATTGGGAATACTCATACTAGCATGAGAATTATCGGTCATTTTTCAAAATGACTTCTTTTTTACACAATGTCTTTCATTTGGAAGGCAGAAATGCATCAAAAGTCAATAGGTAATAACAGTTGCCTTACAAATCTGAATTACTCTAAATCTCCCGATAAAAATGGTACCTCACTTGTGTGGGTAGGCATAGTGCCCATGCCAGGAAATGGCTCAAAACTCAACGTGAACACACCACATTTTCACAATGAAAAATTACCCTTTTTTTGCAAAGTGTCTAGCTGTAGTTTTTGAACCCTAGCTCTGCCGGCACCTAGGAAAACCTAGCAAACCTATACATTTTTTAAAACTAGACACTCAGGGGAATCCAGGATGAGGTGACTTGACTGCCTCCCACCAGGTTCTGTTACCCAGAATCCCTTGCAAACCTAAAACGTTGTCAAAAAACCCATATTTTCCCCACATTTCTGTGGTGGAAAGTTTGGGACCCTGCGTGGATCCACAAATTTCCACCCATCTCGCATTCCCCAAAGTCTTCCGAGAAAAATGGTACCTCACTTGTATAGGTCGGCCTAGTGCCCGTGACAGAAAACGGCGCGAAACGCAACGTGGTCACACCTCAATTTCGCAGTGAAAAATGACCCTTTTTTGGCAAAGTGCCTAGCTGTAACTTTTTTAACCAAAGCTCTGTCGACACTTAAGGAAACCTAGCAAACCTATACATTTTTGAAAACTAGACACCTAGGGAAATCCAAGATGGGGTGACTTATCTGCCTCCCACCAGGTTCTGTTACCCAGAATCCCTTGGAAATCTAAAGAATTGTAAAAAAAAACCACATTTTCCCCACATTTCAGTGGTGGAAAGTTCTGGAATCTGGGTGGATCCACACATTTCCACCCCCACAATGTTCCCCAAAGTCTTTCAAGAAAAATGGTACCTCACTTGTGTGGGTCGGCCTAGTGCCCGCGACAGGAAATGGCGCAAAGCGCAACGTAGTCACACCTCAATTTCGCAGTGAAAAATGACCCTTTTTTTGGCAAAGTGCCTAGCTATAGTTTTTGAACCATAGCTCTGCCGGCACCTAGGGAAACCTAGCAAACCTATACATTTTTTTAATCTAGACACCCACGGGAATCCACGATGGGGTGACTTGACTGCCTCCCACCAGGTTCTGTTACCCAGAATCCCTTGCAAACCTAACAAATTGTCAAAAAAACACATTTGCCCCACATTTCTGTGGTGGAAATTTCTGGAATCTGCGTGGATCCACGAATTTCCACCCACCCCGCGTTCCCCAAAGTCTTCCAAGAAAAATGGTACCTCACTTGTGTGGGTGGGCCTATTGCCCGTGACAGGAAACGGTGCAAAACGCAACGTGGTCACACCTCAATTTCATAGTGAAAATGACCCTTTTTTGGCAAAGTACCTAGCTGTAGTTTTTTAACCCTAACTCTGTAAGCACATAGGGAAATCTAGCAAACCTATACATTTTTGAAAACTAGACACCCAGGGAAATCCAGGATGGGGTGACTTGACTGCCTCCCACCAGGTTCTGTTACCCAGAATCCCTTCCAAACCTAAAAAAATGTCCAAAAAAACATATTTTCCCCACATTTCTGTGGTGGAAAGTTCTGGAATCTGTGTGGATCCACAAATTTCCACCCACCCCGCATTCCCCTAAGTCTTCCAAGAAAAATGTAACCTCACTTGTGTGGGTCGGCCTAGTGCCCGCGACAGGAAACGGCACAAAACGCAACGTGCTCACCCCTCAATTTCACAGTGAAAAGTGACCCTTTTTTGGCAAAGTGCCTAGCTGTAGTTTTTGAAGCATGGATCTGCCGTCACCTAGGGAAACATAGCACACCTATACATTTTTGAAAACTAGACACCCAGAGGAATCCAGGATGGGGTGACTTGACTGCCTCCCACCAGGTTCTGTTGCTGGAGCGGATAGTACAAAATGTTGTATACCCTCTCATTTCTGCATGTTTATATTCATCCGAATAATCTATTAATTGTAACATTATTAATCTGTTTGAAGTGATATCTAACCAACTATATTAATGAAAGAATTACAGTTGGGATTTGCATTTGCATGGCTAAACTAATTTGTATACTAATATATGTACGTATACTAATAGTAAAAATTAGAATATTGCATGATATATGTTGCTTGTGTGATGTAATTGTAAGTTGCACCAGATGACATCGATGGGTGAATATAAACACTTTAAATGTTGCTATCGTGCTAGATAATTACATACACATAGGGGAATTACTGAGGGTTTAACATTTTATTAGCCATTTCAATGTTTTAATTACGTTTTGTGTTTGTTTTGCCTAAGTTGACCGATTTGGGCCTTCGTAAAAATGGCCGACCCATGGACACGACGAAACAGCTACCATTCCACGAGGTTTCGGGTGATGTGCGCCTGCGCCACAGCCAGCAACCAGTGGCCTCGTCTTGACCTCATGTGTGATGTACCCATCAAGAACACACTTGGAGAGTTGCCAAATTTGCTAAACAAAAGACTGTCTTTAAAACCGGAACCAGCAAGCGTGATGATCTAACAAAATAGACTATGTGAGAACTTCACCGAATGACCCCAAATCCTCCAATCAGGACTTTCTAAAAATGATTTTGTTACATTTTGACATTAAATTTATTATAAAAGATGGTAGAATAGAGAGGAATGCACCTTAAGGCTGGGAATGCTGACGCTGACGAAGAGGACGGTGACACTGCTGGACAGCTGTTTATCCTGAATCTTTGACAGACTGAATTGCTGTCTGACTTTGATGAATTAAAGACTTTTCCACGACTTGATTGACTTAGAGGACGACTAATAGCCAGATTAGGTAAATATGATGTTCGGTGGTTTGGTTTATGATCTATTAAAATTGCAATTGATTAGATAAACAAAATTATTATTCTAACAAACAAATGTGTTGGGTGATTTATTTGGAGAAGTTAGAATAAGGTTAAATGTAGATTAAGGAATTGAGTCACCAAATATCCAATTTCAACTAAATGATCCATCGACTAAATGGAGGGAATATCTCGAGGTTCTGAGTTTAATAAAGGTACTTAATGTAGGTTCTTTAGGTGAAAAAGGTATTCCTTTCATGTCAGCATTTGGACAATTTATCTCTCCCGTGAGAACGGAGCAATGAAGTGTGAGTTTTGGTGTTATGGGCCCCACCAATGAATGTATTGAGTGAATGTGCTAGTGTGATATTTGATCTGTGACGAAGGGAGGATTTAACCCCTTCGCTGCTAGGCCTTTTCCCCTCCTGTGCTAAGCCTTTTTTGGGCTATTTGGGGTAGTGCGCGCTTAGGCCCCTGTAACTTTTTGACCACATTAGGTATCCACGCCAAATGTGCGTCCTTTTCTTCCAACATCATGGGGATTCTAAAGGTACCCAGGGTTTGTGGATTCTCCTAGAGGGTTCCCAGAAATTAGTCAAAATACAGCAAAATTTTGTTTTTTTTTGTGAAAAATGGGAAAAACGGGCTGCAAATGAAAGCTTCTGGGTTTTTCTCTGCAAATGGTATCAAAAAAGGGTTTGTGGGGCTGAAATCACCATTTCTCCAGCTTTTAGGGAATGACAGAATTTTGTCAGAAAACCAACATTTTTTACACAGTTTTGGCATTTTTCTGGGACATACCCTCTTTTTGCTATTTTTTGGGCTTTCAACCTCCTTCCAGTTAATGGTAGAAATGGGTACAAAAACAATAATGGACCCTGGAAAGCTATACATTTTTGAAAAGTAGACACAATTCTGAATTCAGCAAGGGGTCATTTGTGTAGATCCATTAAGGTTTCTTTATAGAAACTAACAGTTAAATATAGGAAAAATTAAAAATTAGTTGAAAAAAGCAGCCTTTTGAGTCAACGTTTTCACCTGTAACTTCTTCTAATTATCACATCTCTTAGAAAGCAATGTACCGTTACATCCACTGGACCTTCCTGGTTGTGGGGATATATAGGACTTGTAGGTTCACCAAGAGCCCAACGAACCCAGAGTAAAAAACTGAGCAGCATTTTGTAATGGTTTTTTTTTTTGTTCCGGGTCTATAGCAATTATTGTGGGAAAATGTATACATGGAAAAATCGTTATGAAAGACACCTATGTATTTCTGAAATGGGAACAAACTACAGAGTTTAGAAACAGTGCATATTTGCACATTTTCGAAATTGGGAATACTCATACTTGCATGACAATTATTGGTCATTTTTCAAAATGACTTTTTTTTTACACAATGTCTTTCATTTGGAAGGGAGAAATGCATCCAAAATCAATAGGTAATAACAGTTGCTTTACAAATCTGAACTACCCTAAGTCTCCCGATAAAAATGGTACCTCACTTGTGTGGGTAGGCATAGTGCCCACGACAGGAAGTGGCTCAAAACCTAAGCTGAACACACCACATTTTCACACTGAAAATTTACACTTTTTTTGCGAAGAGTCTAGCTGTAGTTTTTGAACCCTAGCCCTGCCGGCACCTAGGGAAACCTAGCAAACCTATACATTTTTGAAAACTAGACACCCAGGGGAATCCAGGATGGGGTGACTTCACTGCCTCCCACCATGGTCTGTTACCCAGAATCCCTTGCAAACGTAAAAAAATGACAAAAAAACATATTTTCCCCACATTTCTGGGATGGAAAGTTCTGGAATCTGCGTGGATCCACAAATTTCCACCCACCCCGCGTTCCCCAAAGTCCTACGAGAAAAATGGTACCTCACTTGTGCGGGTCGGCCTAGTGCCCGCGACAGAAAACGGCGCAAAACGCAACGTGGTCACACCTCAATTTTGCAGTGAAAAATGACCCTTTTTTGGCAAAGTGACTAGCTGTAGTTTTTGAACCCTAGCCCAGCCGGCACCTAGGGAAACCTAGAAAACCTATACATTTTTGAAAACTAGACACCCAGGGGACCCCAGGATGGGGTGACTTGACTGCCTCCCTCCATGGTCTGTTACCCAGAATCCCTTGCAAACGTAAAGAAATGACAAAAAAAACACATTTTCCCCACATTTCTGGGATGGAAAGTTCTGGAATCTGCGTGGATCCACAAATTTCCACCCACCCCGCGTTCCCCAAAGTCCTACGAGAAAAATGGTACCTCACTTGTGCGGGTCGGCATAGTGCCCGCGACAGGAAACGGCGCAAAACGCAACGTGGTCACACCTCAATTTTGCAGTGAAAAATGACCCTTTTTTGGCTAAGTGACTAGCTGTAGTTTTTGAACCCTAGCCCAGCCGGCACCTAGGGAAACCTAGCAAACCTATACATTTTTGAAAACTAGACACCCAGGGGAATCCAGGATGGGGTGACTTGACTGCCTCCCTCCATGGTCTGTTACCCAGAATCCCTTGCAAACCTAAAAAAATGACAAAAAAAACACATTTTCCACACATTTCTGGGATGGAAAGTTCTGGAATCTGCGTGGATCCACAAATTTCCACCCACCCCGCGTTCCCCAAAGTCCTACGAGAAAAATGGTACCTCACTTGTGTGGGTCGGCCTAGTGCCCGCGACAGGAAACGGTGCAAAACGCAACGTGGTCACACCTCAATTTTGCAGTGAAAAATGACTCTTTTTTGGCTAAGTGACTAGCTGTAGTTTTTGAACTATAGCCCTGCCGGCACCTAGGGAAATCTACGTAGTGAGGCGACATCAAAATGGCCTATCGCAAAACCACCTGGTTTTGCAAGGGGGGTCACTTTGGTTTTTGGCCCGGTGCTCGGCGGCCATGTAGGGAAACCTACCAAACCCATGCATTTCTGAAAACTAGACACCCGGCGGCTTCCAGGGAGGTATGGCTTGCGTGGATCCCCCAACGTTTCCTTACCCAGAATCCCCCGCAAACCTCAATTTTTGCTGAAAAAATCACTTTTTTCACACATTTTGGGGTGGGAAAGTAGTGGCATCACCGGGCTCACACAAATTTACCACCACCCAGCGTTCCCCCAGGTCTCCCGGTAAAAATGGTGCCTCACTTGTGTGGGAGGCCCAAGTACCCGCGGCAGGCAAGGGCTCAAAACGTAGTGAGGCGACATCAAAATGGCCTATCGCAAAACCACCTGGTTTTGCAAGGGGGGTCACTTTGGTTTTTGGCCCGGTGCTCAGCGGCCATCTAGGGAAACCTACCAAACCCATGCATTTCTGAAAACTAGACACCCGGCGGCTTCCAGGGAGGTATGGCTTGCGTGGATCCCCCAACGTTTCCTTACCCAGGATCCCCTGCAAACCTCAATTTTTGCTGAAAAAATTACTTTTTTCACACATTTTGGGGTGGGAAAGTAGTGGCATCACGGGGCTCACACAAATTTACCACCACCCAGCGTTCCCCCAGGTCTCCCGGTAAAAATGGTGCCTCACTTGTGTGGGTGGCCCAAGTACCCGCAGCAGGCAAGGGCCCAAAACGTAGTGAGGCGACATCAAAATGGCCTATCGCAAAACCACCTGGTTTTGCAAGGGGGGTCACTTTGGTTTTTGGCCCGGTGCTCGGCGGCCATCTAGGGAAACCTACCAAACCCATGCATTTCTGAAAACTAGACACCCGGCGGCTTCCAGGGAGGTATGGCTTGCGTGGATCCCCCAACGTTTCCTTACCCAGAATCCCCTGCAAACCTCAATTTTTGCTGAAAAAATCACTTTTTTCACACATTTTGGGGTGGGAAAGTAGTGGCATCACCGGGCTCACACAAATTTACCACCACCCAGCGTTCCCCCAGGTCTCCCGGTAAAAATGGTGCCTCACTTGTGTGGGAGGCCCAAGTACCCGCGGCAGGCAAGGGCTCAAAACGTAGTGAGGCGACATCAAAATGGCCTATCGCAAAACCACCTGGTTTTGCAAGGGGGGTCACTTTGGTTTTTGGCCCGGTGCTCGGCGGCCATCTAGGGAAACCTACCAAACCCACGCATTTCTGAAAACTAGACACCCGGCGGCTTCCAGGGAGGTATGGCTTGCGTGGATCCCCCAACGTTTCCTTACCCAGAATCCCCTGCAAACCTCAATTTTTGCTGAAAAAATCACTTTTTTCACACATTTTGGGGTGGGAAAGTAGTGGCATCACCGGGCTCACACAAATTTACCACCACCCAGCGTTCCCCCAGGTCTCCCGGTAAAAATGGTGCCTCACTTGTGTGGGAGGCCCAAGTACCCGCGGCAGGCAAGGGCCCAAAACGTAGTGAGGCGACATCAAAATGGCCTATCGCAAAACCACCTGGTTTTGCAAGGGGGGGTCACTTTGGTTTTTGGCCCGCAGCTCGGCGGCCATCTAGGGAAACCTACCAAACCCACGCATTTCTGAAAACTAGACACCCGGCGGCTTCCAGGGAGGTATGGCTTGCGTGGATCCCCCAACGTTTCCTTACCCAGAATCCCCTGCAAACCTAAATTTTTGCTGAAAAAATCACTTTTTTCACACATTTTGGGGTGGGAAAGTAGTGGCATCACCGGGCTCACACAAATTTACCACCACCCAGCGTTCCCCCAGGTCTCCCGGTAAAAATGGTGCCTCACTTGTGTGGGAGGCCCAAGTACCCGCGGCAAGCAAGGGCCCAAAACGTAGTGAGGCAACATCAAAATGGCCTATGGCAAAACCACCTGGTTTTGCAAGGGGGGTCACTTTGGTTTTTGGCCCGGTGCTCGGCGGCCATCTAGGGAAACCTACCAAACCCACACATTTCTGAAAACTAGACACGTAGTGAGGCGACATCAACATTGCCTATCCCAAATGTCCCATCACTACGTTTTGGGCCCTTGCCTGCCGCGGGTACTTGGGCCTCCCACACAAGTGAGGCACCATTTTTACCGGGAGACCTGGGGGAACGCTGGGTGGTGGTAAATTTGTGTGAGCCCGGTGATGCCACTACTTTCCCACCCCAAAATGTGAGAAAAAAGTGATTTTTTCAGCAAAAATTGAGGTTTGCAGGGGATTCTGGGTATGGAAACGTTGGGGGATCCACGCAAGCCATACCTCCCTGGAAGCCGCCGGGTGTCTAGTTTTCAGAAATGCATGGGTTTGGTAGGTTTCCCTAGATGGCCGCCGAGCACCGGGCCAAAAACCAAAGTGACCCCCCTTGCAAAACCAGGTGGTTTTGCGATAGGCAATGTTGATGTCGCCTTACTACGTTTTGGGCCCTTGCCTGCCGCGGGTACTTGGGCCTCCCACACAAGTGAGGCACCATTTTTACCGGGAGACCTGGGGGAACGCTGGGTGGTGGTAAATTTGTGTGAGCCCGGTGATGCCACTACTTTCCCACCCCAAAATGTGTGAAAAAAGTGATTTTTTCAGCAAAAATTGAGGTTTGCAGGGGATTCTGGGTAAGGAAAAGTTGGGGGATCCACGCAAGCCATACCTCCCTGGAAGCCACCGGGTGTCTAATTTTCAGAAATGCATGGGTTTGGTAGGTTTCTCTAGATGGACGCCGAGCACCGGGCCAAAAACCAAAGTGACCCCCCTTGCAAAACCAGGTGGTTTTGCGATAGGCCATTTTGATGTCGCCTCACTACGTTTTGTGCCCTTGCCTGCCGCGGGTACTTAGGCCTCCCACACAATTGAGGCACCATTTTTACCGGGAGACCTGAAGGAACGCTGGGTGGTGGTAAATTTGTGTGAGCCCGGTGATGCCACTACTTTCCCACCCCAAAATGTGTGAAAAAAGTGATTTTTTCAGCAAAAATTGAGGTTTGCAGGGGATTCTGGGTAAGGAAACGTTGGGGGATCCACGCAAGCCATACCTCCCTGGAAGCCGCCGGGTGTCTAGTTTTCAGAAATGCGTGGCTTTGGTAGGTTTCCCTAGATGGCCGCTGAGCACCGGGCCAAAAACCAAAGTGACCCCCCTTGCAAAATCAGGTGGTTTTGCGATAGGCCATTTTGATGTTGCCTCACTACGTTTTGGGCCCTTGCCTGCCGCGGGTACTTGGGCCTCCCACACAAGTGAGGCAACATTTTTACCGGGAGACCTGGGGGAACGCTGGGTGGTGGTAAATTTGTGTGAGCCCGGTGATGCCACTACTTTCCCACCTCAAAATGTGTGAAAAAAGTGATTTTTTCAGCAAAAATTGAGGTTTGCAGGGGATTCTGGGTAAGGAAACGTTGGGGGATCCACGCAAGCCATACCTCCCTGGAAGCCGCCGGGTGTCTAGTTTTCAGAAATGCGTGGGTTTGGTAGGTTTCCCTAGATGGCCGCCGAGCACCGGGCCAAAAACCAAAGTGACCCCCCTTGCAAAACCAGGTGGTTTTGCGATAGGCCATTTTGATGTCGCCTCACTACGTTTTGAGCCCTTGCCTGCCGCGGGTACTTGGGCCTCCCACACAAGTGAGGCACCATTTTTACCGGGAGACCTGGGGGAACGCTGGGTGGTGGTAAATTTGTGTGAGCCCGGTGATGCCACTACTTTCCCACCCCAAAATGTGTGAAAAAAGTGATTTTTTCAGCAAAAATTGAGGTTTGCAGGGGATTCTGGGTAAGGAAACGTTGGGGGATCCACGCAAGCCATACCTCCCTGGAAGCCGCCGGGTGTCTAGTTTTCAGAAATGCATGGGTTTGGTAGGTTTCCCTAGATGGCCGCCGAGCACCGGGCCAAAAACCAAAGTGACCCCCCTTGCAAAACCAGGTGGTTTTGCGATAGGCCATTTTGATGTCGCCTCACTACGTTTTGGGCCCTTGCCTGCCGCGGGTACTTGGGCCTCCCACACAAGTGAGGCACCATTTTTACCGGGAGACCTGGGGGAACGCTGGGTGGTGGTAAATTTGTGTGAGCCCGGTGATGCCACTACTTTCCCACCCCAAAATGTGTGAAAAAAGTGATTTTTTCAGCAAAAATTGAGGTTTGCAGGGGATTCTGGGTAAGGAAACGTTGGGGGATCCACGCAAGCCATACCTCCCTGGAAGCCGCCGGGTGTCTAGTTTTCAGAAATGCATGTGTTTGGTAGGTTTCCCTTGATGGCCGCCGAGCACAGGGCCAAAAACCAAGGTGACCCCCCTTGCAAAACCAGGTGGTTTTGCGATAGGCCATTTTGATGTCGCCTCACTACGTTTTGGGCCCTTGTCTGCCGCGGGTACTTGGGCCTCCCACACAAGTGAGGCACCATTTTTACCGGGAGACCTGGGGGAACGCTGGGTGGTGGTAAATTTGTGTGAGCCCGGTGATGCCACTACTTTCCCACCCCAAAATGTGTGAAAAAAGTGATTTTTTCAGCAAAAATTGAGGTTTGCAGGGGATTCTGGGTAAGGAAACGTTAGGGGATCCACGCAAGCCATACCTCCCTGGAAGCCGCTGGGTGTCTAGTTTTCAGAAATGCATGGGTTTGGTAGGTTTCCCTAGATGGCCGCCGAGCACCGGGCCAAAAACAAAAGTGACCCCCCTTGCAAAACCAGATTAACTATTGTTCCTACAGCGTGAGAATTTTGGAATAATATTGCAAAGAAAATGTGGCAGACATTTTGAGGTTTGCAGGACATTGGGGATAAAAAAAAATTTTGAATTCACAAGAGAGACATCACCATGAACTCCCATGGGTTTTCGACAATATCTACAGTTGGTGGGTTATTCTTGCATGGAAAGTGTACCTTGGCAGAGAAACTAAAGACAAAGATTCCTGCACAACCATCTATTCCTCAAACACACACACATACTGGTTGGATTTGGCACGAGGGCGAGTCATGGTTGAGTGTATTAAATTTTATTAACAAGAGATTTCACAAAAATGAAATGCACTGTCAATAATTAAATTCACAAAAAACCAAACCAATGACTCACAGCTCGTGAGCTGTAAAGCCACGTCAAGGCACCAACCACTTTACAGGCCATTCACACACCTTTCATACGTGATACAAACAAGACCATTCGCACCACCAGGCACAAAAGCAACACATTACAAAATTCACCAAAAAGAGACAAGGTACACCCTGCTTCAGAAAGACAAATATTACTGCACAGCCATCTAATCTGCAAGCACACACACATACTGGTTGGATTTGGCACGAGGGTGAGTGATGGTTCAGTAGATACAATTGTATTAGCAAGTGATTTCACAGAAATGAAATGCACTGGTAATAATTGAAAGGGCGAGAAACTGAACCATTGACTCACAGCTCGTGAGCTGTAAAGCCACTACAAGGCACCAACCTCTTTACAGGCCATTCATACACCTTTCATACGTGTGAGACATACAAAACCATTCACACCGCCAGCCGCGGCCCCATCACATAACAAAACTCACACCAGCACACAGCACCATTCAAGGGCCCATCACTTTCACACGCCCACAATCCAGACACAGCAACTACACAGGCTGATGGATTGCGTGGAGTGGCACTCAGCTAGCAGTGTGTGTAGTGACCAGCAGAAAGTCACTACTCACACACAGCCAGCAGAGCACCAGTCCACACACACCGCTAGCCAAACACCAGTCCACGCACACCGCTAGCCAAGCGCCAGTCCACGGACACCACCAGCCAAGCACCAGTCCGCACACACCACCAGTCCACGCACACCGCCAGCCAAGTACCAGTCCACGCACACCGCCAGCCAAGCACCAGTACACGCACACCACCAGCCAAGCTCCAGTTCACGGACACCACCAGCCAAGCACCAGTCCACACACACCACCAGTCCAGGCACACCGCCAGCCAAGTACCAGTCCACGCACACCGCCTGCCAAGCACGATTCCACGCACACTGCCAGCCAAGCTCCAGTCCACGCACACCACCAGCCACGCACCAGTCAACGCACACCGCCAGTCCATGCACACCGCCAGCCAAGCACCATTCCACGCACACCACCAACCAAGTGCCAGTCCACACACACCAACAACCAAGCGCAAGCCTACACACACCGCCATCACATTTAGGATTTTTTTTTGAAAAAAATAAAAACACAAACAAATTGCAAATAGATACAAATCTTCTAACAGAAAATCAGCAACTAAATACATTGCACTAACACCAACATTGAAACAGAATCAAATTATCCAAAGAATACAGACCAGGCAGTTCACTTTACCACTCAAGAATCCTCCCAAAAATTATTTCGTGTGTGGTACGCTCTAAAACAAGCAGAGAGACACAGTGCAGGATGAGAAGGACAGTCGGGGCAGTACATACGACTCTCCTTCCGCAAACCTTATCGCCAACAGACTCTACATCTCCTACTGGGAAAATCTTTTGCGGGTGTGGGAGGAATGTGATCTGGAAAGTGGCGTTCTTTCAATCTAGCAACATCCTCCACCAGTCCAACTCTAGGAACACTTGCCTGTTCCACTACAACAAGGCTGCCTATTACAGACTCCTGAAACTTAGCAAAAGTCATCTTTGACTCAGGGCAAGAATCCTGGAACACAACAAAAGCATTAAACATTGCCAAGTGGAAAAGATGGATAGCCAACTTCTTGTACCAAATGTAAGCCTTACGACGAGCAGTGTAAGGTTCCAACCTCTGATCTACTCTGTCAACACCACCCATGTGCCTATTATAGTCTAAAATGCACACAGGTTTACGTGCTTCAGCGTCCTGACCCCAAACAGTCACAGGTGCAGTGCTTTCTTCATGGATGGTATTCAGCATGTAGACATCTCTCCTGTCTGTAAACTTCACAGCAAGAAGCTCCTGGCAACGCAACGCACTGCACTGTCCCCGCACAAGCTTTTGACAAACAAGTTCTTTCGGGAAACCTTTACGGTTAGAGCGGATTGTGCCACAAGCAAGAGTGTCCACTTTGGCCAATTCCCTGAACAACCGCACACCAGTGTAGAAGTTATCTACATATAAATGGTGGCCTTTGTTATAAAATCCTCTTCCAAGTTCCCAAACAATTTTCTCAGTCACTCCAAAAGTGGACGGACAACCAGGGAGGTTAAACCTAGATTCCTTACCGGTGTACACCCTGAAATTAGAGACATATCCAGTCCTACTGTCACACAGCATATACAGCTTTATTTCATAGCGTGCCCTCTTACTAGGAATGTATTGCCTAAAAACCAAGCGGCCCTTGAACAACACCAAAGACTCATCCACTGCAATTTCTTTCCCAGTGGCATAAATATCAGAAAATCGATCAACTAAGTCATCAAGGACAGGCCTAATCTTAAAAAGACGGTCACAGTCAGGGTGATCTCGTGGCAACGCTAAACCATTATCAACAAAATGCATCATCCGAAACAGAAGCAAATACCTGTCACGAGTCATGACTGCCGGAAAAATAGACGTTGCCATCAAGGGACTGCTAGACCAATATGAAGACATTGATGGCTTCCTTAGCAAGCCCATCAAAAAAGTTAAACCCAAGAACTTCTTCATCTCTTCAACATTTGTGGGAGTCCACCGGGCAGCTCTAGAGTATGGCTTAAGACTGGCACTGTTGTCCCTCAAAAACTGTTCGGCATACAAATTAGTCTGCTCAACAATCTCTGCAAAAAACACATCGTCCATAAACAACTGAAAAAAATTGACCGGCAAAAAGTTTTCAGTATTCACTCTAGACCCTGGAACACCAGTAAACTCTGGCAATGCCGGCTGCACCATGCCAGGGGCAACCCAGAGGTCATCACTTTCAAAGGGAAGCCTTGCATCCCCAGCCTGCAGCCCAGATGCCTCTTGCCGCACTACACCAACGGGAAGCCTTGCAGCCCCAGGCTGCAGCCCAGATGCCTCTTGCCGCACTATCGGCACATCAGTCTCCGCCTCTAACACAGGCACTTCATCCGCACTAAGAGTATCTTCATCATCCGATGACTCCATACGGAGAGACAACTCACTGCCAGAATCGTCCCCTGCCTCCTCTCCCTCAGATGCAGAGTCAGTCTCTGAACCAATATCAGAGGAAGACTCAAACAGCAAACCAACAACCTGCTGAGCAGTCATCCTGCGGCTAGCCATTATACTTACTAAGATTGAAGACTGCACAAACAAGTCAACAACAACCAACAATGTGCAAACCAAGTAAGTAACGAAATGTGTACCTTTATCACAATGATCAATGTACTCAAAAACTATAGAATTCAATTACAAGAGACAGTTACACTCACCAGAACCTACTTTGCAGTGACACAGCAAATACCAACGATATCCAACTAGAAAGAAGAAAAAAAAAACAAATTACTCACAAGACAAGAAAATACACATCGAGCACAAATGCAAACAGTTTTTGCCAAGGGGTCGCTTCCTAAATAAAAAGGAAGACATCCCTGGTGTCTAGTGGCCTTTTCTGCCCCCTCCTCTGGGAGCAGAAACGGACAGAACGACGACCGATCTGCCCCCAGGGGGGGCAGAAAAGTCTTCTAAATAATTAGGCCGCAAAGGAAGCGACCCTTGCCCAAGGGGTCGCTTCCTACATAAAGAAAAAGAAATCCCTGGTGTCTAATGGGCTTTTCTGCCCCCCCCTGGGAGCAGAAACGGGCAGAAAGACGACCGATCTGCCCCCAGGGGGGGCAGAAAAGTCTTCAAATTATTATGCCCGCCTAGGAAGCGACCCTTGCCCAAGGGGTCGCTTCCTAAAAGACTTCCCTGGTGACTAGTGGGCTTTTCTGGCAGACACGGCCAGGAAGAGGACCGCTCTGCCCCCAGGGGGGGCAGAAAAGTCTTCGAATAATGTGGCACCCCTAGGAAGCGACCCTTGCCCAAGGGGTCGCTTCCTACATAACTAAAAAGACATCCCTGGTGTCTAGTGGGCTTTTCTGCCCCCCCCTGGGGGCAGAAACGGGCAGAAAGAAGACCGATCTGCCCCCAGGGGGGGCAGAAAAGTCTTCTAAATAATTAGGCCGCAAAGGAAGCGACCCTTGCCCAAGGGGTCGCTTCCTACATAAAGAAAAATAAATCCCTGGTGTCTAATGGGCTTTTCTGCCCCCCCCTGGGAGCAGAAACGGGCAGAAAGACGACCGATCTGCCCCCAGGGGGGGGCAGAAAAGTCTTCAAATTATTATGCCCGCCTAGGAAGCGACCCTTGCCCAAGGGGTCGCTTCCTAAAAGACTTCCCTGGTGACTAGTGGGCTTTTCTGCCCCCCCTGGGGGCAGACACGGCCAGGAAGAGGACCGATCTGCCCCCAGGGGGGGCAGAAAAGTCTTCGAATAATGTGGCACTCCTAGGAAGCGACCCTTGCCCAAGGGGTCGCTCCCTACATAACTAAAAAGACATCCCTGGTGTCTAGTGGGCTTTTCTGCCCCCCCCCCTGGGGGCAGAAACGGGCAGAAAGAAGACCGATCTGCCCCCAGGGGGGGCAGAAAAGTCTTCGAATTATTTTGCCCCCGAAGGAAGCGACCCTTGCCCAAGGGGTCGCTTCCAACATAACATAAAAGACATCCCTGGTGTCTAGTGGGCTTTTCTGCCACCCCCCTGGGGGCAGAAACGGGCAGAAAGACAACCGATCTGCCCCCAGGGGAGGCAGAAAAGACTTCACAAAAATTGGCACCCCTAGGAAGCGGCCCTTGCCCAAGGGGTCGCCTCCTAAATTATGAAAAAGTCATCCCTGGTGTCTAGTGGGCTTTTCTGCCCCCCCTGGGGGCAGAAACGGTCAGAAAGACGACCGATCTGCCCCCAGGGGGGGCAGAAAAGTCTTCAAAATAATGTGGCCGCCTAGGAAGCGACCCTTGCCCAAGGGGTCGCTTCTCAAATAAAGAAAAAAACATCCCTGGTGTCTAGTGGGGTATCCCTGCTCCACGATCGCGACGCTGTGCGCGATCGTGGAGCAGGAATGCCCTGTATTGAGACATCAGGGGAGAGGAAATACTCTTTCCTCTCCCCCGATGCCTCAATACTACAAATTTCACTGCCGCGGCCCCCACCCGATAAGAAAACCTACCTCTACCCCCTTGGACGCGCTGGAAGAAATGGATTCCAGCGCGTCCAACGCTTCCTGATGACGCCGGCGCACGCTGTGCGCGCTGACGTCATGGGGAAGCGTGGGGGGGCTCGGGGGTGGCAGCGGAAACTCTTCCGCTGCCATCCCCCTCTGTGGGGGCACGATCGATGCCCCAGGGGGGGAGCGCCAGCGCTTCCCCCGGGGGCTGTGCTCATGACGGAGCGGTTCCATCATGAGCACAGCTCAACCGATGCTCATGACGGAACCGTTCCGTCATGAGCATCGAAGGGGTTAAAATTACACGCTGCATCAGTTTTTCTGGTAGCAGAATGATGGTTGTTATTGTTTTGGTTTGGTGATTATTGCTTGTACATTGCTTATCGATTATTGATTGGTATTGGTTTATGTATTAACACTCTATGTTGAGTCGCGTGGAGTTTTATGTTGTTTGCACGGCTTCTGGGATGTAGGAAGTCGGAAGTTTGAAACAGTTCCGTAGTAGAGCAGAGGTAAGCGCTGTTCTCGGGAAAGACGGAATTGTTGTTGCCCTGTAGGTACACAGGGAAAACGTGTAACGATTGAAGTTGTACGATGCATTGTCTGGGTTCGATTCGGTGACATCGTCGTGTGTTGCCATTAGAAATATCTCCTGTATGAAAGAAGTGTATGGTAGCGAAGGTCACCTGTGAAGTTTTGATCTTAGGTACCAGGAGGCCAAATGGCACTCCAATAACGCTTATCACTAGAAAGGTAATAGGTGTTCTCTTAGCTTGTTAGAAGGATAAACTAGAGGGAAGTGCTACTTTATTAACGTATGTTATAATTCTGGAATAGGACAGACTGTTCGCTGTTCTCGGGAAAGACAGGATTCTGTGTGAATGTACTACATTTTCTGTGTGAAAGTGCGTGAATGTGAAGGCATTCGGGTTAATTGTGAAACTCTAGTTTTATTTCTCAGGAGCATTGGGTCTCCAACCAAGTGTCTTAATTCTGGAGAAACGGTTAGCTAATGCTTGTTAGAAGGGTAAGGTAGAGGGATGTGCTACTTTATCAACGGAAGTAACGATTCCGTAGTAGGGCAGAGGTAAGCGCTGCTCTCGGGAAAGACGGAATTCTCGTGAGAAAGGTCTATTGCTATTCTTTGGTTAGCAAAGCGGACAATGGTGGTATTTTTGTGTTGTTACTAACAGATTTGTAAATTTGAAACAAAACTTACCGAGTGAATTTTGTAAAGGAGGGGTAGACAGGAGCAGGAGCTGCAGCAGCGGCTGCTGTCGTCAGAACGACCGCGCTGGGACTGGCCAGTCAGTTGGAAACGTAGAACGCTCCTGATTGGTGCGTTAGTGTACGCTGCGCTAGGAGTGGAGAATCACAGGGTCACGTAGACGCTCCTGATTGGTGCGTTAGTGTGAGTCGTGCTGGGATTGGAGAATTGCAGAGTGACGTAGATGCTCCGGATTGGTTCGTTAGTGTGAGTCGCGCTACAATTGGTCAGAGAAGCGGTACTGTCGAGAGGAGAGACTAGTAATAAACGAAAAGACAGAAAAGATGTATTACGATCCACCAGAAAAGGAAAAGTAGTCCTGGTTCGGTAGAATTAAAAAGTGGTTTAAGAAGGACAAACCGATTGTTACTAGGGAAGGACAATTACTTCCTCCACCGAAAACCCCAGCATCCTTTATGGTTGCGAAATATGGATATCACACCTGTATTTGGTTAGACAATTGGGTTAAGTACACTAAGGATGATAGAGTTTTGGCTTTTCCAGAACATGGTTCATTTAATTTGGCAGTTTTGAGAAATTTAAGAGAGAAAATGATGAATCTAGAACCGAGACCTAGACCCACACAGTTTGAAGCATTGACAGAATGGGAAGATGAGATGCATGACCGAGAAAGACAGAGAAGTGGCGGAAGGTATAGGTACATGTTTGGTAGATCATACGGACATGAGAATCATGATGATCAAATGAGAAGGTGGCGGAATGCAAGTATGAATGAGGGTTTATTTCCCGTAAGAACTGCAGGAGAGAATGAAGGAAGAAAATGTGCAGAAAAAAGACAATGTAGAATCGAGAGGGTATGGAGTGAATGAATCAGAGGATGATGTTCTTGATGACATGTTCTATAAAAATACACCCCATATCGGCCAGAACCAGAAATATTAACACCAAGTGCCCCAATGAAAGAAACTTTGCGAATCATAAAATCGGCACCAGAGTTCCAAGATGTAGGAAAAAACAATTCCATTAGAGAGGTAGAGAGGAAATCAGAAAGTAGAATAAATGGTGAAAATTCAGCAGAACTAGCAAAGACAACCCTAGAAATAGCAGAGAAAATAAGAGAATTGACTAAAAATCTGGAAGCTGTAACAGTTCCGGTAACGATAGGTCCAGTAATGCCTATTTTTGATAAACCGAAAGATAGCAAACATTTTTTAAGGGTCCCGTATAAAAGCAATAAACCGGTTGAGCAGCCAAAACCGAGTCAAAATGAAAATCCATGGAGACAGACAATAAGTATGATTGAACCAAATGTTTCAAATAACCCGTTTTTAGGCCAGAATTTTGCAGAAAGACGTATAACAACAATGGAGTCAATTTCAGAAACACAACAGGATTCAGAACAAGGTAATGTAGAGAAGTCAGTAGGACCATCTACAGAGGAATTAAGTGAATGGTTGAGAAACTTGCAAAGAAAAGATAAAGAATCTCAGTCAATAGATATGGCCAAATTACGAATGATACTGGAAGAGTTAATGGTAGGAACTATCCCTACGGAGAAGAACTTACCAGGATGAGGATTTGCTTTTTCTATGTAAAAGCATAAATTGGAGTGCAGGAGAGCAAGAAGTCTCCATGAAAGATTAGAAGAAGTAGCAAATGAAATGGGTATAGACATTGAAAAGGTAAAAGCCCTGCAGAAACCATATCGAATAGATTTCACTGAAAAGGACATTGAAAATATGAATACCACAGGACGAATTAGTCAGATTACGGAAATAATTATCTTGTTGAGAAAATGGGGAGATGTGGACGAATGGAAAAGCAGATGGTATCGAAAACGAGATGAATCCTCAGATAAAACTTTTTCAGCTTTCCCTGTTAGAGAAAAGGAGAAGGTAGTAACAGAATGCCCTATGACAGAAATTCCAGGAGGAGGATATGTACATGTCCCATGGACTAGGCAAGATATTTTGTCATTCACAAATGACTTCCCTTGACTACGTGAAAAACCCGTCGAGTGGTATAGACAGGTAGACAGATTTGTGAAATTGTCTAAAGTATTATGGATTGATCTAAACAGCCTGTTTGACATAATAGTACCAGCAGATCAATGGACAGTGCAAAATAATGATAGATTGGCCAACACAAGAATACCCAAGGGATCCAAAAACAGGTGCTCCAGACCCCGAGTTAATGAATAAATACGAACAGATTATTGCCTTTCTGAAAAATAAGGTTTCACCTAAAGAGACAGATTGGGTAAAAAGTGACAGAATGCATCAGGAAAGCAAAGAGTCAGTACATGCATATTATGAGAGGCTGATCTTGGCCTTTAAACAGTTTAGTGGAGATGAAAATCTGAGTGAAAAGGATCTAAGTCATTTTGTATACAGGTTTGTATATGGTCTTCGTCCAGAAATTAGTGAGATGATAAAACAACATACTGTAGATTGGCAGAATAAGAAAATAGACGAAGTATTGAGACATGCTAAATATTTCAGTGATGAGATTGAAGCTAAACAGCGAAAATTGAAAGAAAAGGCTATGTGGGCACAAGTGAAGGTAGCAGAGAGATAGGAAGCTCAATTAGCAGAACAAGCGAATAATACAGGATCAAGAAAAAACTTCAATCCTGAGAAAGGTAAAGGAAATATAGAGGAAGCTAAGAAGAAATTTCCGTGTCATAATTGCGGTAGAATGGGGCATTGGAAATCCGAGTGTAAATTTCCCCCAAGTACTAACGGTGAAAATGCATCATTGAATCCACAGGTGCAGAATGAGGTTGAGTGGTCAACCGAAGCGACAGCAGCAGGTTGTTACCCAACAGAATCAGGTGCCAAAATCGCCTTTTCCACAGAACAAAAACTTCCAGAGGTATAGTAGTGAAACGGGATTCTACAACAGAGAACAGGTAAATAAACTGCCACGCGCTATTGCTGTTTCGCAGTATTGGCTGCAATGCGATGAGAGTGATTCAGAAGAAAGTTATTGATGGTACCGAAGGGAGGAAGAAGAGTGAGTACTTGGCGCAACTCTAGAAGTTGACCAGTCAGGCCCATTTGTAGATGGAAAGATTAATGATGAAAGCATTACTTTCCTAGTTGATATTGGTGCTACTCGATCAACTGTCAGATCAGCTGATGTTAAGAATCTTCCTCTCTCGGATGAAACGATCCAAGTAGTTGGTGTATCCAACAGGCAGATTAAAACTTACCTTACAGACCCGTTGAAAGTTAGCATAGGGAAATTTTCTGAAATGCACGGCTTTGTCGTGTGCGACACCAGTCCTGTGAATCTGTTAGGTAGAGATTTGTTGTGCAAAATGAACTGCACTATATTTTGTACCCAGGATGGGATAGCATTTGAAACCCCGGACGAAGATGTGCTGTATAAAATGACAATGACAAACAGGGAAAATAAGGTTATCGAAACCTATGCTGTATTTAACCCTGATGAATTACCTAAGGAATTAAAACAATCTGTAAAGGAGAAGACGTGGGATTAATGAGAAATGTAGATCCAGTCAAAATAACAGTAAAAGAAGGAGTGAGTTATCCAAATGTCCCTCAATATAAATTGACACCTGAAATAATTGAAGGAGTGACTCCTGTGATTGAAAAAATTATAAAACAAGGTATTTTGATAGAAATAATGAGTAGTCCATGTAATTCACCAATAATGGGACTGAAAAAGCCTAGTGGGAAGTTCAGGATAGTACAAGATCTGAGAAAGATAAACAAAATTGTTGTGTCATGTTGTCCCATTGTACCAAATCCATCTGTGATTTTATATCAGATTCCCCATGACGCAGAATGGTATACAGTAATTGATCTATGCCATGCTTTCTTTTCCATCCCATTGCACCATGACAGTCAGCAAATTTTTGCATTTCGTTTCGGCAAGCGTATTTTGGCTTGGTGCCGAATTCCACAGGGGTATCCAGAAAGCCCCTCGATATTTAATCAGCTATTAAAGAAGTCTTTGGAAAGTCTAGAAATGACCAAAAATTCAGTATTAGTTCAGTACATCGGCCACCTTCTTGTGGCGTCGAAAATCCGTGAGGCTTGTGAACTAGGCACTATAGCCTTGCTGAACCATTTGGCAGATGGAGGACTTAACGTGACACCATCAAAATTACAAATTTGCAAGAAAGAAGTACAATATTTAGGACATCACATTGAAAAAGGACTGAGAAAAATAACGATAGATAGAATCAAGATCATAAAAAGAATGAGTGCACCTATGACCCAAAGAGAAGTGAGAATGTTTCTGGGAATGGTTGGATATTGTCGTCAATGGATTAGCAATTTTTCGTTGATTGCAAAACCTTTGGTACGACTGACAAGAAGCGATGTGAAAGATCCCACTGATTTGAACAAAGAGGAATTGGCAGCATTTAAAAGATTGAGAGATGGGTTGTATGAAGCACCTGCATTAGGTATGCCTGATTATGAGAAGGAATTTGAGTTGTACTGCAGTGAGAGAAATGGATGTGCGCTCTCTGTGCTAATACAGAAGCATGGAAAACTGAGGAGACCAATTGCATATTTTTCATCAATGTTGAACGCAGTAGCTGTGGCCCTACCTGGGTGTTTGAAATCAGTAGCTGCTACATGCCGAAGTTTGGAACAGAGTGAGGGAATTGTGATGGGATATCCTGTGAAAGTGTTTGTACCTCATGATGTGGCAATCCTTTTAACAAGAAGTCGTACTCAGTATATGACACACAGTCGGCTGACTAAGTATGAGAAAGTTATACTAGGTGCCACGAATGTAAGTCTTGTGAGATGTATAAATGTGAATCCTTCAACATTACTGCCTGATGCTGAGAATGTGGAAGTCAGAGATGAAGCAGATCATGATTGTCTGGATGTACTTGATTTCTGTACAAAACCTCGGCCTGACATAAGAGATGTACCCTTACCAGAAAGTGATTTTGTTCTGTTTGTGGACGGGTCTTGTTTGAGAACAGATGATGGAGTATTAAGTGCAGCATATGCGGTATGTACAGTTGCAGCAGTAATGGAAGCGTCATATCTGAAAGGAGTAAAATCGGCACAAGTAGCTGAACTTTGACCAGAGCATGCAAGATTGGAAAGAGTGTGAGAGTGACTGTGATAACTGACAGCCATTATGGATTCGGAGTCGTACATGGCTTCGGTCAGATATGGCTGCAGAGAGGATTTTTGACATCAAGTGGAATGCTGAAGTGGTTGGAAAATTGATTGAGGCGATACAACTGCCTAGGCAATTGGCTGTTGTGAAGTGTGCTGCCCATAGTCAAAGTAGTGATTATATCGCCACTGGCAACAAATACGCTAATGACATGGCCCAATACTGTGCACGAAATCAGAATTCCATTAATCGGGCTAAGGAAAGAGAAGTGATTTCTTGTTCCTTGATGTTTACTAAAATTGTGGGAACATGGAAAGAAGTGAGACAATTAC
This sequence comes from Triturus cristatus, assembly GCF_964204655.1. Taxonomy (NCBI): domain Eukaryota; kingdom Metazoa; phylum Chordata; class Amphibia; order Caudata; family Salamandridae; genus Triturus; species Triturus cristatus. Next base: position 70,047,636 of record NC_140584.1, on the reverse strand, counting down.
AGGAAGAAGCATGAAATGAGGAAATGAAGCAGTGGGTAAAAGCAGGATGTGCACCAAGAGAGAAGGATCATGTGTGGGTCTATCAGGATGGAAGACCAGTCATGCCTGATAGCATGATGTCTGCCATGGCACAGATGTATCATGGTCAGGGACACATAGGGAGAGATGCTATGGTCAGGTCATTTAAACAAACCTGGTACAATGCAAAGTTCAGACTTGTAGCAGAAAGTCTTTGTCAGAGATGCCCAATATGTCAGCAATACAATCCTGGAAGAAAGACAGTAGTGAGTCTAGGAACAATAGGTCGAGAAGGAGGGCCTTTTACCAGAATGCAAGTGGGTTTCATTGAGATGCCTCCCTGTAACAGACTGGGGTATGTTTTGGTTATGGTCTGTCTGTTCTCCAGATGGGTAGAGGCATTCCCAACAAGAAGAAATGATGGGATGACAGTGGGAAAATTACGTTTGAGGGAATTTATCCCTAGATTTGGGTTCCCAGTGACAATTGAATCAGACCGAGGAGGACATTTCCATAACGAGATCATAAAACTGATTTGTGAAGCATTGAATGTACAACAAAAACTACATTGTGCCTACCGACCAGAGACTTCTGGTGTGGTGGACCAAATGAATGGTACTATCAAAAACTGTATAGGGAAAATGTGTTTAGCCACAGGTATGAAATGGCCTGATGTCTTGCCTCTGGTACTCATGACTATTAGTTCAATTCCAGATAGAACTACAGGGTTAAGCCCCCATGAAATCATCATGGGACGAGCCATGCGGCACGTATTTATACCAGTCAACAAGTTGATGACTATAACTGATGACATGGTGTTGGAATATTGTAAAAGCCTGGCTGACGCAGTTCATTCTGTGTTCCATCAGGTTGGAGCGGATGCCACCAAACTTGAAAAGAAGCCAGCCCATGATCTAAGCCCAGGGGACTGGGTGAGAGTAAAAGTACACAGAAGAAGAAACTGTTGGGTTCCAAGGTGGGGAAAACCAAGACAAGTCATCTTGACCACAACAACAGCTGTTAAGTGTGCCGGATTGAAAAACTGGATCCATGCAAGCCATACATTGAGAATTCCAAATCCAGTGGACAGCACAGAAAAGGAGTATTTTGATGAATCAGAATCCAGTACTGAGTCAGATGACGGAGAGCCAAAAACAAAAGAAAACCCTGAAAGGGGGGAAACAGAACAAAGTCTAACACATGTTCCAAGAAGTATTTCCCTGAGAAGAAGGTTACAGATCTCTGATACTAGTTCAGACTCAGAGACCGAACAAGGAGCGAAGTGTTCAAGGGAAAAACAAGGGAAAACCAAAGAAAAAGACAGCGAAGAGACAATAAAAGAGATTCCTGAAAAGGAAGTGCCAGATGAAAGATTGAAAGAAATTCCACCTGAGACAACACATTTAGATGGACAGGTGCCAGATACAGAGAGAGAGGGAAAGATTATTGCGGAAGACCCCCGAGGAGGTGTATGGAACTCCAACATCCAGTTAGAAGCAAGGACAAGTAGTCAGCAGGAAGATTGCGTGTCGGAGATTCGAGGAGGGACAGAAGTAGGGAAAACAAAAGAAGTGGTGGAAAAAGAAACTGTTGAGAGTAAAAAGCAAGTTGAAACAGAGTCAGACAAAAGCGAAGATGAAATACCTGGAGGTCGAGTTCTAAGAAAAAGAGCTTGGAGAACTGAAAAGAATGATAAAGTAAGTAGATTGAAAAGAGCAGCAAAAGATGATGTTTGGCCGAATAAAATAAAAAGATTGAGATACCGACTGACACAAGTAAATTCACCAAGGACTGAACAGGTGAATGAAGTGACAACTCAGGTGAAGTCAAAAGACGAAGAAACCATTGAAATTAAAGAGAGCAAAAGAACCAGAAAACCTAACCAGAAGTATAGATCACCAGAATGGACGTTTGTGGCCCTGCCTGAAGTAAAAGAAGAGGTGGATAGCCAAGGAAATCCAGAGGTGGTTGTACCAGAAGTGGTTGAGGAAGACCAAGAATCGGAAATCCTGAGAGTTATCTTGTCCGATATTGGAGAAGAAGCGGATATTCAGGACATTCTGTATATAGATCACGAAGGAAAAGTGAAAGATGATGAAATGCTAAACTGAATGAGATAAGAAAACAACTGATGGAAAGACAATAAAATACAGGAAAAGACAAAAATTGGTAGAACAAAGAAGCTGCTTAGAGCCTTGGGTTAGAAAACTAGTTGTGAAGTAGAAGAGGCTAAGTCAAAAGACACAGTCCATTTTAGCAAAGATGGCAAACATAGATAGTAGGAAAGGTAGATGTACATTTTTGAAGAGATGGTGTAAATGAGTTGTTGTTGTTGTACAGGATTATTAATGCTTCTATGGAGTGTACTTGCTCTCCTGATCTCATTTACAGTTACTATACATACAATAGAAGGACATAGTGAAAACATAACTAATATAGGTAAGATTCAAAAGGTAGTTCCGACTAGAATAGATAAAAACTATTTACATAAAGATAGGTCTATAACTAATTTTTCTAACAATGTGTTTTCGAAATTGTTGTATGAATATGTAAAGACCATGGATGTAAGGGACTGCTATGTCTGTATGCAGTTACCTGCCTCTGTATCGGAGGGAGTGACTTATCACCACCTTCCAGTAACTTATGAAATAACATGTAGTGTAATAGCTAGTCTATTTTATCAAATAGGGAAATTAGAATATTATTTTTCAGATGTAGATACTATATTTTCACAAGTACCGTCAATTAACAAGCTAAACAAGGTAAGACCTGCAAAGGTATTAGGTGAATTTTTCTTAGAGACTAAAGAACTAACATTAGAATACATATTTGAAAATAATTTGACCTGCAGTTTAAAGAAAGAGGAAAAGACATTTTTAGATATGGTGGAAGAAAGGAGACTGAAAATGCAAAGAAAGGCATCAGAAGGAAAGGTGGAGAAAACAGTCTGGGATGTAGAAATCGAAAAACACTTGGAAGGGGAAAGTAGTTTAACTATGGCTTTAGATTGGTCTCAGAAAGGAAAATTGTGTATTAGAAGGAATAAAACTGCATATTATAATTATTTGTAGGGAATAGCGAGTGCCATGATACATACCGAATCATGGGTGGATGGGGATTTAAAGGTGGAAAAGATCCAGTTTTTCCTGGATTATATTTCATTTGTGGGCACATGTTATGTAGGCCTGCTCTTTCCGAAGATTTTTCATATGGATAGAGGAGAAGATGGTGTACATAGCTTAGGTAGTAATTTAGCATGTAGTAAGAGAGAATCTTGGTCAGAAATTGTAGGTGATATTTTTGGAGCATTGAAACCGGCAGTGGGAATATCTCTGAATGCAAACAAAATTAGAAGACTTTCAACAGTAGTGGATCGCTTGTCAACAAGCACCGCTGGAGGATTTTTATTGGTAAACACTGAAATGGTTGCCATGCGTGCTATGGTAATGCAAAATCGACTTGCCCTTGATATATTATTGGCAAAAGAGGGTGAAGTCTACGGAATGCTGAAAGTTCAACATTGTTGTACTTACATTCCTGATGAAAGTAAAGATTTGAAAATTTATATTAAAAATATTACAGAAGTGCATGACGAAATTGTACCACTGGAGGTTGAAGGTGTATGGGAAAAGATTGGAAAGAAAATATCAGCTATTAAAGATTTCTTAGTAAATTTAGGTAGTACCTTTGTAGGTAAGATATTATTTCCATTAAAATGTGTGATTTTCATAGTATTAATAATAAGATTAGGGTGTATCTGTCGTAAAAAGAATAACAACCAGAAAAAGTTAAAAAGAGAAAATTTAAGGAGAAAAGACGTAAAACAAGAGGGAAAATTTGATGAGATAGAATTGGAGGAATTTAAGGAGAGTATGTACAAATCAGCAAAAAGAGCAGAGACAGGGGAAACTGAATTATGAATAAAAACAAGAAATCACTTTGAAATTCCGTAAAAGGGATACAACATTTTGATGGTGTGGTGATATAATCACCAAAGGGGGGATTGCTGGAGCGGGTAGTGCATGTTTATATTAATCCGAATAATCTATTAATTGTAATATTATTAATCTGTTTGACGTGATATCTAACCAACTATATTAATGAAAGAATTACACGTGGGATTTGCATGGCTAAACTAATTTGTATACTAATATATGTACGCATACTAATAGTAGAAATTAGAATATTGCATGATATATGCTGCTTTTGTGATGTAATTGTAAGCTGCACCAGATGACATCGATGGGTGCATATAAACACTTTAAATGTTGCTATCGTGCTAGATAATTACATACGCATAGGGGAATTAGTGAGGGTTTAACATTTTATTAGCCATTTCAATGTTTTAATTACGTTTTGTGTTTGTTTTGCCTAAGTTGACCGATTTGGGCCTTCGTAAAAATGGCCGACCCATGGACATAACGAAACAGCTACCATTCCACGAGGTTTCGGGTGAAGTGTGCCTGCGCCACAGCCAGCAACCAGTGGCCTCGTCTTGACCTCATGTGAGATGTACCCATCAAGGACACACTGGGAGCGTTGCCAAGTTTGCTAAACAAAAGACTGTCTTTAAAACCAGAACCAGCAAGCATGATGAGCTAACAAAATAGACTATGTGAGAACTTCACCGAATGACCCCAAATCCTCCAATCAGGACTTTCTAAAACTGATTTTGACATTAAATTTATTATAAAAGATGGTAGAATAGAGAGGAATGCATCTCACGGCTGGGAATGCTGACACTGACGAAGAGGATGGTGACACTGCTGGACAGCTGTTTATCCTGAATCTTTAACAGACTGAATTGCTGCCTGACTTTAATGAATTAAAGACTTTTCCACGACTTGATTGACTTAGAGGACGACTAATAGCCAGATTAGGTAAATATGATGTTTGGTGGTTTGGTTTATGATCTGTTAAAATTGCAATTGATTAGATAAACAACATTATTATTCTAACAAACAAATGTCTTGGGTGATTTATTTGGAGAAATTAGAATAAGGTTAAATGTAGATTAAAGAATTGAGTCCCCAAATATCCAATTTCAACTAACTGATCCATCGACTAAATGGAGGGAATATCTCGAGGTTCTTAGTTTAATAAAGGTACTTAATGTAGGTTCTTTAGGTGAAAAAGGTATTCCTTTCATGTCAGCGTTTGGACAATTTATCTCTCCCGTGAGAATGGATCAATGAAGTGTGAGTGTTGGTGTTATGGGTCCCACCAATGAATGTATTGAGTGAATGTGCTAGTGTGATAGTTGATCTGTGACGAAGGACTAAAAATTCCACGCTGCATCACTGTTACCCAGAATCCCTTGCAAACCTAGAGAATTGTCCAAAAAACCACATTTTCCCCCCATTTCTGTGGTGGAAAGTTCTGGAATCTGCGTGGATCCACACATTTCCTCCCACCCAGTGTTCCCCCAGGTCTCCTGATAAAAATAGTACCTCACTTGCGTGGGTGGGTCAAGGACCCGCGACAGACAAGGGCCCAAAACCTATTGAGGCAACATCAAAATTACCTATCACAAACCAACCTGGTTTTGCATGGGAGTCCCATGAGTTTTTGGCCCGGGGCTCGACAGCCATCTAGGGAAACCTACCTAACCCATACATTTCTGGAAACTAGACACCCAGGGGAGTCCAGCAAGGTATGGCTTGTGTGGGTCCCCCATCATTCTCCTACCCAGAATCCCCTGTAAACCTCAAATTTTGCCGAAAAATTCCCTTTTTTCTCAAGTTTCGGTGTGGGAAAGTTCTGGAATCTGCGTGGAACTACAAATTTCCTCCTACCCAGCGGTCCCCCAGGTCTCCTGATAAAAAAGGTACCTCACTTGTGTGGGTAGGCATAGTGGCTGCAACAGGAAATGTCCCAAATCGTACTGTGGAGACTTCAAAATTACCTAGAGCAAAACTACCTAGTTTGGGGGGGGGGGCACCTGAAATTTTGGTCCCCGGACTCGGCGGCCATCTTGGGAAAGTACCAAACCCAAACAGTTTTGAAAACTAGACACCCGGGAGAGTCCAATGAGGTATGGCTTGCGTGGATCCCCCAACGTTTTCCTACCCAGAATACCATGCAAACCTCAAATTTAGCTGAACAAAACACATTTTCCACATATTTTTGTGTGGAATCACCGTGCCAGCACAAATGTCCAACCCCACAGTGTTCCCCTTAGTGTTCCAAGTAAAATGATACCTCACTTGTGTGGGTGTCAAAAGCAGAATTGGCTAAAAACGTATTCTCAAAAAAATGTAGCGCTTAGAATTCTCGGTGCTGTACTCCAAATCCCTATGTTTTGGGCTCTCCCTAGCCACAGGCCTTTGGCCCACCCATACAAGTGAGATATCATTTTACTCGGGAGAACAAGGGGAACGCTGGGTGGTAGGGCATTTGTGCCGGCACGGTGACTCCACACAAAAATATGTGGGAAATGTGTTTTTTTCAGCTAAATTTGACACCACCAGGCACAAAACCAACACATTACAACATTCACAAAACAGGGCAAGGTACACCCTGCTTGACAAAAACGGAAAAGACACATTTTTAAGCACAACCACCTATTCCTCAAGCACACACACATACTGGTTGGATTTGGCACGAGGGCGAGTGATGGTTCAGTATATACAATTTTATGAACAAGAGATTTCACAAAAATGAAATGCACTGTCAAGAATTGAATGGACAAAAAACTGAACCAGTGACTCGCAGCTCGTGAGCTGTAAAGCCACTTCAAGGCACCAACCGGTTTACAGGTCATTCACACACCTTTCATACATGATACACACAAGACCATTCACACCACCAGGCACAAAACCAACACATTACAACATTCACAAAATAGGACAAGGTACATCCTGCTTGACAAAAACAGAAAAGACACATTTTTATGCACAACCACCTATTCCTCAAGCACACATACATACTGGTTGGATTTGGCACAAGCGTGAGTGATGGTTCAGTATATACAGTTGTGTTAACCAGAGATTTCACAAAAATGAAATGCACTGTTAATTGAAAGGACGAGAAACTGAACCATTGACTCACAGCTTGTGAGCTGTAAAGCCACGACAAGGCACCAACCTCTTTACAGGCCATTCATACACCTTTCATACGTGTGACACATACAAAACCATTCACAACGCCAGCCGCGGGCCCAGCACATTACAACACTCAAACCAGCAGACAGCGCCATTCAAGGGCCCATCACTTTCACACGCCCACATTCCTGACACAGCAACCCCACCAGCTCACGGATTGCGTTGAGTTGCATTTGACTAACAGTGTGTGTAGTGACCAGCAGCTGGTCACTATTCACACACCGCCAGCCAAGCACCAGTCCATGTACACCACCAGCCGAGCACCAGTCCACGCACACCGCCAGCCAAGCGCTAGTCCACACATACCTTCAGCCAAGCACCAGTCCATGCACACAACCAGCCAAGCGCCAGTCCACGCACACCGCCAGCCAAGCGCCAGTGCAAACAAACCACCAGCCAAGCGCCAGTACAAACACACTGCCAGCCAAGCGCCAGTACAAACACACTGCCAGCCAAGCACCAGTACAAACACACCGCCAGTACAAACACACTGCCAGCCAAGCGCCAGTACAAACACACTGCCAGCCAAGTGCCAGTACAAACACACCGCCAGCCAAGCGCCAATCAAAACACACCGCCAGCCAAGCGCCAGTCCACGCACACCGCAAGCCAAGCGCCAGTCCACGCAAACCGCCAGCCAAGCGCCAGTTCAAACACACTGCCAGCCAAGCGCCAGTGCAAACACACAGCCAGCCAAGCGCCAGTTCACGCACACCGCCAGCCAAGCGCCAGTCCAAACACACCGCCAGCCAAGTGCCAGTACAAACACACCGCCAGCCAAGCGCCAGTCCACGCACACCGCCAGCCAAGCGTAGGATTTTTGTTTACATAAATAAGAAAACACAAACAAATTTCCAAGCGCCAGACCACGCACACCGCCAGACAAGCGCCACTCCACGCAAACCGCCATCACATTTAGGATTTTTGTTTATATAAATAAGAAAACACAAACAAATTGCAAATAGATACAAATCTACTAACACGAAATCTGAAACTAAATAGACTACACAAACGCCAACCTTGAAACTGAACAAAAAATATTAAACAATAGAGGCCAAGCAGTTCACTTTACCACTCATGGATGCTCCCAAAAATTATTTTGTGTGTGGTACATTCTAAAACAAGCAGGCACACACAGCCCAGGGTTAGAAGGATACTCAGGGCAGTACATACAAGTCTCCTTCCGCGTACCTCTTTGCCAACAGACACTACATCTCCTACTGGGAAAGTCTTTTGAGGGTGTGAGAGAAATGTGATCAGGAATGTGGCGATATTTCAATCTAGCAACATCCTCCACTAATCCAACTCTAGGAACACTTGCCTGTTCCACTAAAACAAGGCTGCCTATTACAGACTCCTGAAATTTAGCAAAAGTCATCTTTGACTCAGGACAAGAATCCTGGAATACAACAAAAGCATTAAAGGTTGCCAAGTGGAAAAGATGGATAGCCAACTTCTTATACCAAATGTAAGCCTTACGAAGAGCAGCGTAAGGTTCCAACCTCTGATCTACTCCGTCAACACCACCCATGTGCCTATTATAGTCTAAAATGCACACAGGTTTGCGCACTTCAGCAACCTGACCCCAAACAGTCACAGGTGAAGTGCTTTCATCATGGACGGTAGTCAGCATGTAGACATCTATCCTGTCTGAAAACTTCACAGCTAGAAGCTCCTCGCAATGCAACGCACTGCACTGTCCCTGCACAAGCTTTTGACAAACAAGTTCTTTTGGGAAACCTTTACGGTTAGAGCGGATTGTGCCACAAGCAACAGTGTCCACTTTGGCCAATTCCCTGAACAACAGCACACCAGTGTAGAAGTTATCTACATATAAATTGTGGCCTTTGTTAAAATATCCTCTACCAAGTTCCCACACAATTTTCTCAGTCACTCCAAAAGTGGACGGACAACCAGGGAGGTTAATCCTTGATTCCTTACTGGTGTACACCCGGAAATTAGAGACATATCCAGTTCTACTGTCACACAGCATATACAGCATAATTCCATAGCGTGCCCTCTTACTAGGAATGTATTGCCTAAAAACCAAGTGGCCCTTGAACAACACCAAAGACTCATCCACTGCTATTTCTTTCCCTAGAGCATAGATCTCAGAAAATCGATCAACAAAGTGATCGATGACAGGTGGAATCATAAAAAGACGGTCACAATCAGGGTGATCTCGTGGCAACGCTAAACCATTATCGACAAAATGCATCATCCGAAGCAGAAGCAAATACCTATCATGACTCATGACTGGCGGAAATATAGCAGTTGCCTTCAAGGGACTAGTAGACCAATATGAAGACATTGATGGCTTCCTTAGCAAACCCATCAAAAAAGTTAAACCCAAGAACTTCTTCATCTCTTCCAGATTTGTGGGAGTCCACCGGGTAGCTCTAGAGTGGGGCTTAAGGCTGGCACTGATGTCCCTCAAAAACTGTTTGGCCTACAAATTAGTCTGCTCAACTATCTCTGCCAAAAATACATCATCCATAAACAACTGAAAAAAATGTATCAGCAAAAAGTTTTCAGTATTCACTCTACACTCTGGAACACCAGCAAAGTCTGGCAATGCCGGCTGCACCATCCCTGGGGCAACCCAGACGTCAGCACTTTCAACAGGAAGCCTTGCAGCCCCAGGCTGCAGCCCAGATGCCTCTTGCCGCACTATACCAACGGAAAGCCTTGCAGCCCCAGATGCCTCTTGCCGCACTACACCAACGGGAAGCCTTGCAGCCCCAGGCTGCAGCCCAGATGCCTCTTGCCGCACTACACCAACGGGAAGCATTGCAGCCCCAGGCTGTAGCCCAGAGGCCTCTTGACGGACTATCGGCACATCAATGTCCTCCTCTAAAACAGGCACTTCATCCGCACTAAGCGTAGCTTCATCCGCACTGAAAGTAGCTTCATCATCCGATGATGTCATGTGGAGAGAAAACTCACTGCCTGAATCTTCCCCTCCCACCTCTGCCTCAGAATCAGTCAGTCTCTGGACCATGGTCAGAGGAAGTCTCTAAAAGCATGCCAACAACCTGCTGAGCAGTAATCCTGCGGCTAACCATTATCCTTATTAAGAAAGGAAACTGCACAAACAAGTCAACAACAACCAACACTGTGCAAAATAAGTAAGTAAAAAAAAGTGTACCTTTATCACAAAGATCAATATACTCAAAAACTATACGATTCACTTGCAAGAGACTGCTACCTTCACCAGCACCTACTCTGCAGAGAGACAGCAAAAACAATTTCCCACTAGAAAGAAAAAAAACAAAATCAATTACTCACAAAACAACAAAATACACATTGAGCACAAATGCAAAAAGTTTTTGACACTCAAAAAACAGAAGCCAAACATACTGCAATCCTTACACCATTTGCAAAAAACACATTCATGCAGGGAAATGAAAAACATTTACATTGTACAAAAAAAATTCTCTTACCAAACACAAGCAACTACACAAACAGCAGAATCAAAAGTAACGAAACCGCAACCTGGAGTAACAGTCTAAAGAGCAAAAGCTTTCAACTAGAACAAAAAGGGAGAAAAAAAGCATTACAATTGCAATTCACAAAAAATAAAAGAATTAACATTATAACACACTATGTCACTACCCAATTGGTCAATCTGCCAGATGGGCCTTCTAATAGGGCTGTGTAAAAATGGGAGTGAACTTGCCCAAGGGCTCGGGTGAGCTTGTCTGAGAGCGGGGCAGAAAACAACAGACAGAAATATGCCCCCCTTGCAAAAGAAATAAATCCCTGGTGCCTAGTAGGGTTTTCTGCACCCCCTCCTGCCTAGGGTAAAAAGGCCACACAAAAAAGGGGCAGATCTGTCCCCAGGAGGGGCAGAAAAAACATTAACCAAATTTATTTTAAAAAATCTGCCCCATGGGAGCGACCCTTGCACAAGAGGTCACTTCCGTTTTAATTTCAAATAAGTCCATGGTGTCTAGTGGGGTATTCTGCCCCCCCGCCCACCGGGGCCAGAAAGGCCAGATACACAGGCTGCTCTGCCCCCAGGGGGGCAGAATACACATTAAAAAATGAGGCCCCTGGAAGCAACCCTTCCGCAAGGGGCCGCTTCCATTTTTTTTTTTTAATCCCTGGCTCTAGCGGGCTTTCTGCCAACCCCCCCCCACCCCGGGCCAGAAACACTAAAAAACCAAGGCAAACAGTCCTGAGGCAGAAAAGACTTTCAAAAAATGTGGCCACTAAGCAAGCGAGCCTTGCCCAAGGGTCGCTTCCCTTAGCCAATACAAGGACTCCCTGGTGTCTAGTGGGGTATTCTGCCCCCCATGGGGACAGAAAGGCCAAATACACGGGCCGGGGGGCAGAGTACACATTTTAAAAAATTAGGGGCCTCGAAGCGACCCTTCCCCAAGGGGTCGCTTCCGTTTTTATAAATAAAAAATCCCTGGCTCTAGTGGGTTTTTCTGCCCCACCCTGGGGCCAGAAACGCCAATAAACCGAGGCCGTCTGGGCCCAGGGGGGCAGAAAAGTCTTTAAATTATTTGCCCCCTTAGGAAGCGACCCTTGCCCAAGGGGTCGCTTCCTTTTCAACAAAAAAGCATCCCTGGTGCCTAGTGGGGGCATTCCTGCAGCACGATCGCGACGCTGTGCGCGATCGTGCTGCAGGAATGCCCTGTATTGAGACATCAGGGGAGAGAAAATACCCTTTCCTCTCCCCCGATGCCTCAATACTTTAAAAAATCCACCCCCGCCCCATCGGAGACCAAAACCTACCTCCTCCTACTTGGGACACCTGGAAGCAAATGGCTTCCAGGCGTCCCAGCACTTCCTGATGATGTCGGCACACGCTGTGCGTGCTGACGTCATGGGGAAGCGTGGGGGGGTTGGGGGTGGCAGCGGAAACTCTTCTGCTGCTATCCCCCTCTGTGGGGGCAAGATCGATGACCCGGGGGCGGGGGGAGCGCCAGTGCTTCACCCAGTGGTTGTGCTCATGACGGAGCGGTTACGTCATGAGCACAGCCCAACCGATGCTCATGACGGAACTGCTCCGTCATGAGCATCGAAGGGGTTAAATACTACACAACAGTTTCTTACATAGTCCTGAGTTGCAAAATTAAAGCTTTCCATCAATTAAATTGTGTCATCACTCCTCAACTTTTAAAAAAATGTTCTGTCCCCCCCCCGGCCCAATACACAATATGCTCAGTGTACCTAGCAACCCAGTGGAACCAGTAGGTCACAAGTTCACAACACATTCTAGAAGGAAAATGATACTTCCCTACAAAATACAGCAGGTGTGCTTGACTCCACGGTTTCAAAAGCATATACATGTCTGTATTACATTTCTTTTCTTAAACAACAGCCAATAATATGACTTCTTGCTAAGACATTTAGCTCACTACCTAATTGTATTCACTTTCATGCTGACAGCATCCAATGAAATGTATCTTTAAAAGATACACCTCCATTACTCCATATAACTGCTTTTTATTTGGAAAACTACCTTATTCAGCTCCAGCCTTCTCTTGGTTGCTATTGCTCCGGACTTCAAAATGCTTAGAGTATGGCTTGTGGGCCATAGCTATATCTATTGGGCTAAAGAGGCTGCAACAAACAGAGGTATTGACAGGGACTTCGGTTTGCCAACTGTTCAGATTACTTGGTTTGGCTAGAGAGGGTAAAAGTTTCATCACTTGTTGGCCTTGGGTAAATCCATTGCGGATTCCCAAGTTCCTCACCTCATGATTGTGCACAGTGGTGGCAATGACCTATGCATATTGGCTAGGGTAAGGCTGGAAATCATAATGAAGAAAACCTTTGCAGAACTGATGTTGCTTTCCCTTACACTTTCTTGGTGTACTCCAATATATGCCATAGACAGAAATGAAAGTGGTCAAATCCTTTCTGTTCAGAGATTTACAAAGCCAGGAAACATGTTAATAAAACTGTTTCTGCATTACTCAGAGACCATCGCATGGGCTGTATCTATAACAACAACCTAGAGATGTTTCAAAGAGGTCTGGACCTCTCAGAGTTTAAAGGGAATCTGAATAAAGCTAAAGAAGGATCTCCAAAGATATATACAGCAGAACATTTGAGAATCCAATGCCACATGTATCATTATTTTCCATCTTCAAACAACAAAACTTGGCAACTGCACTTGAGATTTCTTTCCTTTGGTCCACACATTAGAACGTCCTTCGATTCCTCCTGTTTCCCTATTCGAACAGTACTTCTCCTTTCATTAAAATTCTTGTCCGTGCCAAAAGATACTGCTTTCCAGTAGCTCTTTCACACAATGTGCCTTTCATTAACCTTGAGTTCATGTAAATGCACCTGCAGAGGAGAGAAAAACATTACTTCCAAAGGAAAATTCAAGTCAAAAGTTAAACATTAAGATATCCCAAAGCTTAAGGCCTTTGGTCAATTTAGTGCGGCAAGCATTTCAGTACACGTTTAAATGCATGATTAAAGATACATATGTGGTTACAATACAGATGTAGAGCCCTATTCAAATGGATACATGTTCAGTTATAAAAACAAATGCAAAGTATTATTTAAATGAATATGTGAATATATAAGAATTACAATTGAATTCAAACTGCACAAATGTAGATATATGTGAAAACAACAACTCGTTGTTACTGTATAGAAGACATTAATGTGCACACTCTTATAAATGTCAAGATTACACAGTAGATGCACTTTCCGCCAGTGTTCAAGTGCACTGCATTACTTTAATAATGTGCAAAAACAACAGTTGATGGACAGAATGCAGAACAATGTCATACATTCACCCCAGTACAGAGATCTGGGCCTAAATCCATCGTATTTTTGCTCACCATGCCATTCAAGTTTGAACCCAACCATATGCAAATCAGTCTTGTCCCTGTGCCTCATGGGAACAGTCCAGCCGAACTGCCAAGCCAGGTCCTCCCTGGACTGGAAACAAGCATCCTAGGACCGGTTTTGGGGTTTCACCCCTCTTCAGCCACGATAGCTTGATTCCAGTGGCATGGAGAGCAAGGGACCCACGTCTGGGCATACCTGTCCCACTCGGGGTGACAAATGCAACAAGCATTTGCAATGCAATAGGTCTCGCATTTACGGGAGTTTGAGCTATTGGCATTGTAATTGACAATGCGTTTTATTTGTTTTACAAACAAAAACATAAATAAGAGACATTGTCATTTACAGTGCCAATAGCTCAAACCTGCGTAATTGCGAGGCCTATTGCATTGCAAATGCTTGTTGTTTTTCTAACTTTCAGCCATGCTGCACAGCAGCTAATCAGGTGTACAAAACTGATAAGTAAATGTACATAGCCTATAGCTCTCCCACAGGTGAGACCTATTGGCACTGCCAATGGTTATTTTTCCTGGGTGGGTTTTTGCAGGTTCTGGTGCTTTAAGTGGGAAGCTTGGGCCACTGCGAGTCATGTGCTCCCAGGTTAAACCGTGTCCAGTGCTCCCTTTCACTCACTTACATTAATAAAAAATAAAATAAAAAGCAACGCTTGGTAGCAATCTTGCGTGTGGATCAATTGTCATGGGACTCGTTTTAGTTCTTTCACTTTAGGTGAACCTAAGTCCTTACGTCCAAATGCAAAATGCGCACTCCGATGCTCGCTCACAAATAAAATGTACTGAGACGCGCATGCATAAGGAGCAAATACACAGATTCGGGCCCCTCAAAAATACACAAGTGCACTTGATGCACACCCAGAACACACTAATCGAGTCAAAAACTGACACACACACAAAGCACACGGACGGGGTCGGACAGGCAGATATGTCACAGTGCGTCCCCAGTGGCACCTACTGATACACATGTGGAGCAAACGCACACACTCAGAGTGCTCAGTTTTAAGCAATTTATAAATAATAGCCTCCTCCAATAGCAGCGAGTCGATTTAGATTCCGTCAGAAATAAAAAAAAATTTAAGTATTATATAAAAATATAGGCGCAAAATAAAACATCATAGATTGCTGTTAAGAAGCATCCGTGCTCAACACTGCCTTCCACACACAATAATATTACGAATGTCTGTTCTTCTTTAAGTCACTTGTAGCATAAGATACACGCCGAGCGGTGTCATGGCGCTAGCTGGGGCTTTGTCTTGCTTTGCTCCGTTTTGCTGTGATGTACCTGTTTGCCGGGCATACGGTTTGTTTATTTAGACATTATTAAATCACGCGAGTTGTTTATTCATTTATGCGTGAAGTTTTATATAGCGCCGGACATTATCCAAAGATTCTAAAGCGCTTTACAAGCGACCAGTCACAGCTGCAAAGACCGGAGTTTAAAAAAAAAAAGAAATGCTTCTGTTTCACCACCCTTTTGAGACATCTATTGCTAAGGTACTGGAAAGGTGGGCAGGGATTAAGCATCGTGGTGTGTAGGCTTGGGGTGATAGGAGCTGCAACCTGACCCTGGTCCAAACTGCGAATGCAAACACAGAAAGCAAGGGGGCTGGCTGCGTCCTTGATAATTCCAGTGAGGTGCGGGGAAGGGAACCTGGCGACTCCCCCTCCAGATGCGCCGACCTGAAACACACATTAAAGGAAGTGGAGACAGCAGCCTGTAAGTGTGTGCAGGTCTCCCAGCCAGTGATAGAGGGGGTGGGCAGCGAGAGCAGCCTGTCCTCCCCGTGACCCTGTGCGCTCCGTGCCTGCTTCAATGTGAAAGAGGATCTCTTGTCTTTATGGTGCCATGTGTTTGAAACACATGGCCCCATAAAGATAACACCCCACCAGCGCTAAAGCCGGCCCTGTTTCGAGTAGTCCCACTGTGCCAAGTGCTTGGGTAGATTCGCACCTCGGCTACAAGATACCCTCCCGGGTATATATCAACATCATCTATTGCGTCATTTGTCCATGTGCCAAAGCGTATATCGGCAAAACAAGTCAGCCTGTAAATAAGCGCATTTCACAACATCGTTCTTGCATCAGATGCAAGACTCCGAATGCACCTATGGTGGCACATTGCATAGAAAAAGGACATGACCCAAATGAAATGAAGTGGACCGTGCTACGCCACATAACTGGAAATAATGTAGATTATGCCCTATCTAAAACTGAGGCAAAAACCATCACATTTTTGGGGACAACTGAAAATGGCCTAAATGAAATGTCAGAACTGATCAACTGTGGATAAGAAAACTTGAATATAAAATATTGCCCCTAATGTCAAAAGCATGGAGATATCTGTAAATATGTAGAGTTCATTGTATTTCCATATATTTAGTGAGAACAACTCAACAAAGTGAAAGTCAAGTTAAACCACATCAAAAGAAATAAATTGTGCAATAAATACACTTAAAATAGGGGTTCATTCAGACGAATCATTACAAACATCTGTGATGACGCCGAGGCATGAAAACATAGATATCATATGCACGGGAACATACTGATCATTTAAGGATCCCGGGAATTCCAAATGCGTCTGTGCACCCATTCACTATGAAAAAGAAATTGGAACTATGTTTTGAACAAAAATCCACTAAGATATTGTTGTCACTTGAAAAACAACACAGCAATGCTCAAGGATATGCAGGCTAACCAGAAGAGTCCACGCCGTTGTGTTGCGCGTCACCATGGCAACTGTAAACATGTAAAGACCACAAAGTACGGGAAGGTGTCTTGGAACAGCATGGAAATAAAAAGAGGAGTGCTAAGCACACACCAACAGCCGTAACAACTTTATAAACATTCGTGCATCTAATTATGAAACATCGTCGTAGCCAAAAAACTTTGTTTAAACACAGCGGCAATACAATAAAGTTTCAGTTCTTCGTTCAAAAAACAAGCTCAGTCACATTACGTTCATGACGATACAGAGCAATGACCAATGAGAAAAGTCTACGTCAATGCGTCAAGCGTTGTCAAGGCAACGGAAAATATACGTAATGACCGCCAAGAACGAACAACGCTACTGACACGAAATGAAACAAGTGGTTGCAGGACTCCAAATGGTGCGCGCGCCCGGACGGGTCACATGCACTGTAGTTGGAGGCCTGCAAAGCCACTGTTTGCACTTCCAAAACGCGCTTACTATAAGTCTCGCCAGAGCAGCGCTAAAGCGCTGGTCAGGCGAGACCTAAAAACAACAGTTGATGGACAGAATGCAGAACAATGTCATACATTCACCCCAGTACAGAGATCTGGGCCTAAATCCATGTTTTTTTGCTCACCCTGCCATTCCAGTTTGAACCCAACCATATGCAAATCAGTCTTGACCCTGTGCCTCATGCTTTAATAATGTGACATCACACAAGTACCTGAGGCCATATGTACACATATATGCTGCCTAAATAAACATAAAAGGGTGCAGTCAAAATGACTCTGCTCCAACCCTCTCTTGGACTTCATGCAGACTCGGCTTTGGGACAGAAGCCAGAGTCTAAGGCGAATATGTTTTCATAAAATCTGGAATGAGATCCTTTCTAACTCACCCAGACCGCACCAGGCCAGCGTAAGGTGTACGTGCTTGTATGCCTCTGTGCACCCTGGGGCAGCTGCAGGCCTTCCCTCGCCAGAGACCGTCGCACACTTCACAAGGTTACCTTTTCTACTTCGCGTACATCTCCCACGGAGCAAGGGTCACGTGGTTACTCAGAGGACACACCGGTGTTGCTCTCAGAGCAGCATTATGACGGACACCAATTACCAAGTCGTAGAAGATTTAATGGAAAGGCGGACGTGCTTGTAATGAGTCCGCACCCTACACGCATGGGGCTAACATTAATGTGGCAGTGCATACAATTACCGTATTCACGCACTCGAATTTAATTAGTTCATGGAATCCGACCATAACAACCTTTTCTCAGCAACGAACGAAGTATTCATGACTGGAAACATTCTGGAAAATTTCGGGAAACATATTGCAAAACGGACTACCGTACCTACTAAACCGCAGGGCCAACGCATACAAAAATTCTACTTAGAGGCTTAGTTCAAGTTCTCCAGAATTACTGTGCGGTACTACCACCCTGGCAAAGCCATATATTATTTCATATCGTAGAATCCCGGAATCAAGTGCAAACGGATCCCGAAAGTTCACCACATCACAGCAAGAGCCCTTGCTTTCTTAAAACTGTACTGTTCATGAAACGTTTTAAGAATTCACGTTATTCCAGTTCATCTGGTTTCTAGGTGCGACCTCAATTCTCTGCCCATTTCCTACTGTACTCTCTTTTTAATTCACCTTGTGCTCTCTCCTTCTACCCCTCGTTGGCACCATTTCTTTCCAGCCCAACAGGCTTTTTGTATCCAGCAGTACAGGGTCTCAGTTAGAGGTGGTTAGTTCATTGTGCATAGTGCTACAAGAGTAACGCACAAATGTAATGTTTTGTTACTGGGTTTTTGTAAAGCAAAGGTTTCGCCACTCACTTTTTTTTTTGCATATTTATATAGCGCGAACTCGACCCGAAGGTATTGGAGCGCTTTACATGAGCACCGTATTTACATTACACATTCAGGCACGGGGAGATTAAGTGATTTGCCCAGAATCACAGGATGTGGACGAGACCTCGAGGCTCGAACCCTGGTTTCCTGCACCAAAGTCGGCAGTTTAAGTCGACAGCCCACATCCTCTCCCAATCCCATGCACTGGTCTGCGCTTGTGAGATCTCCAGCAGGGGCTTATCGTTTGGGACTTTTCTTCCTGAACCACCTAGCACCATGGGCGGTCTTGAGGGCGGGGTTCATCTTCACAGAGGTGTTCTGTAAACGGAGCGGGGGAACCATGCGTCCTACCAGTATAATTCATGGGGACGTGAGGTGGCTTCGATGTGCACAGTATCACAGTGGGAGCCCAAGCCATGACAGCTCCAGCAGGCGGTTGCATAGGTATATGGGTCTTGTGGCCATCCAACAACCTCGGTGCACCGGTGGCAGTCTTTCTAGCGCAGTGTCTCTGAATTACCTCTCTCTGAGGTGAGTGAGTGTATTGTTCTTGATCTAGTTTCTAAATTCCACCCATGAATCGTGTTTCCCTGTCTCTTTGGATTTGAAAAGTCTGCTCCCATATTGCACTTGTTCTGTTGCTCTGGTGCATCTGACGTTTCATGACCTTCTAACACTCCGTTGTGAGAATCTGCTGTCGATGTCCCCTGCACACGTTTCTGTTCACCTTGTTTTTCCTGTATCACAAGTCAACTCTGGGGTTTCTTTCTCCACCAGAGTAGTCTCCAGGGTTTTCTTCCCAAAGCTGCCTGCTCTGTGCTTCCCTAAGATAAACAGATCAAATAGATAGGGAGCCAGATAAACAGACAGTTGTGCACTTATTCAGAAATAACTCAGCAAATTAAGGCTTTTCTGTTGTTTACAACTATTGTGGGCTAACTCCTGCTGTCGGTGACAGTGGCCTAGCCAGTGTGTCTTGGGCTCAGTGCAAGGAAGCAAACGAGTTTCCTGGTAACTACTTGAACTGTGAATCACCGTAGCAATCTGGCCTCTAGGTTTTACTTCAACAGGGAGAATTGACAATAAGCATGCAAGCCAATGGCTTGGCTCCATCTTTACCAGCAAGTAAACCAGGCTCGGCCTCTGCTGCCTTGGTTTAAGGGGCCATGAAGGCAGCAGAAAGAACAGAAGGGCTTATTTACAAGCCCACTGCGCCGCCGGGACGTCACTTTCTCCCATATTATAAGTGACCCACTGGGCAAGATGTTTACAGGTCTCAGAACCTTGGTTACTGGCCGTGGTTCCCGCCCTTTGCCCTATCCTCACAGTAGTCAAAAGGACGGTACGTGTTCAGAAACTACCGGTTGGACAAGGGGTCAACCTGCGTTTACATCGGGGGTCAAAATGTGTGCAATTCCACTTCCCCTACCCCAGGCATGTTGACGAGAGGACGCCCCTGCATTGTACCGCTAAAGCGCAGAGTGCAGGGTCTGGCGCCTGACAGGGGAGAGGGTTATAATAGCCCTTGGGCAGAAGGCACCATTGTATTGCATTGCATTGTAATTATATAGCGCTTACTACCCCTAAGGGCGCTTTGAAGCGCTTTAGGCACTGCTGTATGAAGCCAGGCTTATATGTTATAGCGTATGGGTTACAAAAGTCGTATGCCTGCCAATCACGCTAAGCACTACCAGCAGGCAGAGACAAGGTCACTTGCGACGATTCTTGTGTAATCAACGCGCGGGAAGGATTTACGTGATATCACGTGGAATAGAGAGCAGTGGGTTCAGGCGGCAGCGGAACAGGCTGGCCTGCATTCCTGGTCAGAACTGTGCACAAGGGCCCGCCATACATGCGCTGATCATTAACTGCTCTTAAAGCACGAAGAGTCGATGGACACAACAACGCACGTTTGCAGGAGAGTCAGCATGTGTCTTTTTTACTGGTAGACAACAGCTGCACAACGTGCTTGTTTTATTTTTAAATGTAGCTATTTATTCCTTTATGTGTTATTGATGTCTCAGGCATACCGCAAGCACGCCGGTTCAAATCGCCAAAGAACAACTACTGGTTAACTGGGCCAACGGAGAATAGGCAAACTGCGATATCTCCTCTGTAGCAAGAATAAACTCATTCTGGGAAAGAGTCGCATCTCTATTTAACGGGGAGTGTGTGAATTTGAAAACACGTTTTTGCACTAACCATTTCGAAGATCTATGTAGAAAGTAGGAAGCACAGTGGAAGTCAAATATGGCTTTTTAAACTTGCAGACAATGATTCACAACACATTTGCCGCTACATAGAAAAACTTTGCAAAGGGCCATATTGTACAAAAAAGTCTACATACCTTTTCCATGTTTGCTGATTTCGATTAGAGTAAAAACGATCTTGAATTGTGCAAAAAAATCTCAAAAGGGGAAGAAGGTAAACTTAATCTGGAAATGTCTCAAAATGTGCAAAGGGCAAAAAAACGAGGAAACTCGCAAATCTTTGCATTGAAAAAAAAATACACACTCCGTCTTTTAACCATTTATGTCACAGCTTTCATACTTTGTTTTATGTTCTTTGTTGCATGATGTAAACAATCAGTATTCTATGTTGTCAATGACATTGTCATTTAAAAGAATGAGAAGTTAGAACACAGCTCGTGCATAATAGCAGCCTTGTTCACAAACGGTCATATGCTTTTCATACAACACTTAATACAGCAGGTTATATCTTTTTGAAGCACTGTAAGCAAATGGTATTTGTTAGACCTGGCATCCTTGGCGTGGTTTCCCTGAGTTTTTGTCTTCAATTCTCCTGTTTTTGCTGGCTTTAGGACTCTGGCACTTTACCACTGCTAACCAGTGCTGAAGTGCATGTGCTCTCTGCTTTAAACATGGTAACATTGACTTATCCACAATTCCCATACTTAATTTACTTATAAGACCCTATTAAAATGTAATACATGTGCCCAGGGCCTGTAAATTTAATGCTACTAGCGGGCCTGCAGCACTGATTGTGCCCCCCACTCCAGTAGCCCTTTAAACATGTCTGAGGCCTGCCATTGAAGAACCTGTGTGTGAAGTTTTAATTTGCCACTTCGACCTGGCAAAGTAAACCTTTTGCCAGGCCCAAACCTTTGTTGTTAATACATATAAGTCACCCCTAAGGTAGGCCCAGGACAGCCCAAGGGCATGGTACAGTGTGTTTAAAAAGTAGGAGATGTGCATTTAAGCTTTACATGTCCTAGGGGCGTGGCTTAAATGATACCTAAGATTGCTGCTTGAACCAGGAGCTTCACCACATGTCAGAACCTTTGTTGTGCTTTCGCAGCCTTCACTATGATTTGAGGTGGCAAACCGTTTCCCCCTGTCATCGGAACACCAGGAGCATGCAATTTATCTTTGGACAGCCAGGTGAAGCCATTTATGCTGTTCCCTTCATTGCCGCTCCTGCCAGGTGCCTGCAGTCCCCAATTGAATCTCTGCTCCTCACCCGAATCATGCTGCACGCTGATACTGTGGAGCGCGTCTTTTTCAGTCATTATGGTATATGCTCTCCCCTCCAGGTAATATGCTTGTTTGGAGTAATTTACTTTTACTTTCCTGCCATGCTCTAAATATATTGTGGAATCAGCCTGCACTCTTCTCTGCATGGAATCTTTCCTATGGGGCACTTCATTTAAAGAGTACCAGGTATTTGTTGCTTTTTTCACCACAATATTTTCTTTGGTAAAATGCTGTTGTTTAGCTCTACCTCTAATCTATGAATGACTGTTTGACTATTTTTTGCCATAAACATTTTTCACTATTCATTAGGGATGTGTGTCAAAAAGTAATTATTTTACTTGTGCTTTGGAATGCTCCCTCATTCAAAGGCTGCCAGGTATTTTCATGCTATTCCCGAAATACTGCTCCTTCTATAAGCATAACATGATGGTGATATTTCCAAATTGTGTATAAGTACTTTAGTGCTCTCTCACTAAAATTGTGGGTGACCTATCACTAAAGGGCAAACATAATTAAGTACTCTCTGTATAGCTGTTGGATGGGTAGACTTAAGAGACCTCTCTTTGATATCAGCTCCAAAGCTCAGTCTACCCCCAAATCACTCACACAACTCCCCTCAAAGAGCTCCTTTATGGATAATCTGGTTTCTTCCATTGAAATGGCACAGTCAGTTACTTCTCTCTATGCATCAATATCTGTTTCTTCACTGAAGGCTCATTCTTCCTCCTCTGCAACTAAGAGACTGAAAAAGGCCCTTCTTCACCTGAAAAGCCACCATCTCCTATATTACTGGAGATCTTCTTGGAAGAAGTTCGAGCCCTTCATCCTTTTGTTGAAGAAATCAACAAGCACATCCAGAATCTTGATGACAAATAGTCCCTTATAGAGACCTGAATGTCTTTGATGGAGTAGCAGGTCAGCAACTTACATGATGAAACAAATAAAATTACAATGTTGGAGAAAGTGATCCTTCAACTAAAGAAACACTCAGAAGACTTGAAAAACAGGAATATTCTCAATAATCTACGTTTTTATGGCCTTTCTGAAGGTACAGAGAGTGATGATCTTGTCTCCTTTTTTGTATAATTTATTCTG
Organism: Triturus cristatus; assembly: GCF_964204655.1. Classification (NCBI taxonomy): domain Eukaryota; kingdom Metazoa; phylum Chordata; class Amphibia; order Caudata; family Salamandridae; genus Triturus; species Triturus cristatus. The sequence goes on along the minus strand of NC_140584.1, from coordinate 70,024,548 downwards.
TAATTATTGATTTGCCTCCTTCCACCAATCTTAATATAAAACAAGGAGATAGAATAGAGCCTTGTCTCTCTTCTTCTCTACCATCTACTAAACTGAGAGGATTATTTCTCTTCTTTTTGGAGTTCACAGATCTTTTGAAAGTCCTTAAAGCTGCAAAATCTGGTAAAGCAAATCATATGGTCGGGCAGGAAGTTTTTTATTTCACAGGATGTTTCCGATGCTACGGACAACACAAGGAAATATTTTCTTAATCTACATCCTGCTTCGGGTTCTCGTTATGGTCTTTTCCTTCCTTGCATTTGTAAAGTCACCTATCAGAATAAGAGTACCTCATACGAGGAGCCGGCTGAACTCAAAAAATGTATAAACTCTCATCTGGTGGATACTATGGACATGGCTGGACCCACTACGTGCTAAGCTCTTCTGAAATATGTTGAAGCTTCTCCATCTTGTGCCTTTAGATAAAATGTTTATCCTGGTAATGTTATGTCTATGTTAACATTATCATACCCTTTTCCTTACAGATTCACAGGTTATTGTTTGCATTGTTCAATCCCTAAATTGTTCTGCTGTGGTTATGACTCACCCTTGTCAGATGTGCCATTGTCATCTGTGTTGTCACCACCCCATTTTTCCTTTTCTCGAATATTCAGGTATGTGTTTTCAATCATCAGTTCTTGACATGTACTGTTCCATTTTGCTTTCTTTTCTTCCTTCTTTTTTCCCTATTTCTCTTATCCTTTGTGTATTATCATATATCACCCTTGGTATCTTCCTGTTTCTATATATTGTTTTATATGCTTATTGCAGAGTTGTCAGATATTTGTTAGCCCTCAAGGTTTATTTAGTTAGTATTTTTTGTAAAGTTCAGAGTTATTAAATGGAATATAAAGGGATTTATTGATCCTGTCAAATGACAGAGAGTATTATCCCAGTTGGTCAAGTCTGCTCCAGATTTAATCTTGGTTCAAGAAACCCACCTTACTGAACCTGAAGCCTTAAAGCTTAATGATGGTTGGATTGACTCTGTATTTGGGAGACCGCTAATGAGCAACAGGCACCTTGCACCTTGTTCCAAGCCCTTGCCCTGCTGCTGAAGCACAAAGCACTTTATCGACGGTCCCTGGAGGGACGATAAAGCCACGGACGCGGTCCGGCATCGCGGGAGACCGCTAATGAGCAACTGGCACCTTGCACCTTGTTCCAAGCCCTTGCCCTGCTGCTGAAGCACCAAGCACTTTATCGACGGTCCCTGGAGGGACGATAAAGCCACGGACGCTGTCCCGCATCGCGGGAGACCGCTAATGAGCAACTGGCACCTTGCACCTTGTTCCAAGCCCTTGCCCTGCTGCTGAATCACCAAGCACTTTATCGACGGTCCCTGGAGGGACGATAAAGCCACGGACGCGGTCCCGCATCGCGGGATGCGCACGGGCGTGCCCGGGCGAAGACCGGGCCAAGACGGGCCCATCTTAGCCCGTCATAGACTGAAGTAGACTGGACTGGGCCACGGCGTTTGAGCCTGTAAGGTACCGTGAAAGCAGGGCTCCTGACTCCTACAGTTTTGTTTTGTGACTGTGTTCTTTGCTAATATATGCTTTATTGTGATCGTGATAGGTTCTCTAACTGCATTCATCATCTAAGGAGGGAGGGTAACGCGCCTCTCTGTGAGGCTACAGTGTCCTAGATATGGGAAAACGAAAGGCACAATCCGTTCCTCACAAAGTTAACACGCAGTCCAATCCGCAGACGCGCTCATGGCAGACATTACTCACCTATTTAACTGGGGCAGTGGGAGTAATTGAGCAGCAGATTCTAACTGTTGAGGAGTCGCTGGGCACGGCTAATTTAGAACCTGCTACTAACCCAATAGCCGACAACACTACACGGGGGTGCTCCGATATTCCAACTGTAATTGTACCAACTAATATCAATGGGTGCAGTGTGGACATATCAGACCACATTACAGAAAGTGACCACGAGCAGGAGGGACAACCACCCCCGAAGCGAGCCAGAAATCCTGCCCCCATCCCTAATCTCACGGGGAACTCAGGCGTACCGCTGGTGACACCCCAATTGAAAACACGAAAAAAGATTTATAAAAAGGCCCCCCCGTTAGCTTCGAAAAACCCAGGGGTTAGGGACAAACAATCGGGCACCTTGAATGTCCACATTGAAAAAGAGATAACTAAGACGAATGATAAATTGGACTCCCTGGATGCTTTTATCAGAGTAACACTAGCTAATCTAACTAAAAGAATTGGGAAGCTAGAAGACCTAGTACATATTAGCCTTAGCAAAACACAGCAACTGTCTGACGATTTATTAGACATGCACAAGTGCAAGAAAGCAGGTAGCGAAAACAGAGAAAATTGCCAACCTGCCGGCATTTTATCTGTCAGTAATAAGGAACGGATTAGTGGTCTACAACGCAGGTCAGAGAATACTTCCCTTCCAAATCAAGAGGCTAATCCAAATAACCATCCTTTAACTATGCCCATATCCACAAAGGTCCCGGGTTCCAATTACATTCCTTCTAGCACTAGGCAGGGCCACGTAGATGATCAACCTAATAACAATCCGGACCTACCACCTGCAGCCACTCCCTACGTAGTCGTACTAACAAACGTACCGAGCCTTCCGAAGGGGGTTACGGAATCCTGGGAGAGCCTAAGAAATAAGTCATTACCCTGGTTAGGCTCTAGGACTGGCCTCACCGAAAGGCTGTACGATGATTTTAAGTTGGCCAGAAGGGCATCGTGGATTGGTAAAGGCCAGAAGCTCATGAGTGGAGACTGTGTGATTCTATCATTTAAATCTCCAAATTTGGTCCGTGAAATATTGTACAGAGCTGGGCCCTCACCTACCATCACCCAGGGCATTAATCTGGTACCGTTGGGCTTTTTTTACCATCCAGCTAGCCTTAACAAAACTGCCCATACCAGGGAAATCTCTACCCCGGGTCTTATAAGTCGGTTTAATGTCCCGGTCCAAAATCGATTCGAAACATTTTCTAATCTCAACCTAGTTGATTGACAACAATTGGGGGAGCTTCCCTGCACAGACATACTTAATACCACGGACAGGGGTGCATAGAAAGAGTCTCCCTGACTTATTACTTACTAACACACCAGATGAGCCACTCGCACATAACGATTCAATAAGTACCGGCCCAATACGTGAATTGGCGGTTACTAGTATATTGGAGGGAGCTCTTAGCCCAGCACAATACACCGGTTCACTGCAGCCCCAAGACAATAAAGTAGGGACAAATGATTATGGAAGAGGTTCAGAGGCCCAGAGCAAAATATTATTTTGGAACATCGCAGGGCTAAAATCAAAGGTAGATAATCCCTTGTGGATTGAGTTCATTAATAACTTCAATATAATCAATGTACAGGAAACTTGGATGAAAGACCCCCTACATATCAGTGGTTACAAAACACTGCACACGCCAGCCACTGCAACATCATCCGGCAGAGCCAAGGGGGGGCTGTGCACTTACGTCTCTAATTACCTTACTGTCGGAAAAATTGATTTCTTATCCACTGACCCCCATTATCACATTGTTGTGACCCTTCATTTGGATAGTACTTCCTGCCTCGTAATTATACATTTTTACAATAATATGTTACCGGCTGTGGTTATAGATACCTTGAGATCACTGAGCTGCTCTTTGCATACATTAATTACCCTATTAAAGAAGGAGGTGTTTGTGATTTGGGGCGGGGATTTTAACTCTCCTCTCTGTAAACACATCGATGATGATGTATGTGGGCTAACGTACGGAAATGGGGAAAGTTTTGTTCACTTCCCGCATACATCATACGGGGATGCTCTAAATGATATAATGTTCACTCTTGATTTAGGGTTTGTAAATAGACTGTGTTCCCCCATGACTCCTTTTACCCCTACTTTTCATGCGCAAGGTTTAACATCAACAATTGATTTTATCTTGTCCTCATGTAGATACTCCCCCTGCATCATTAATTTTATGACACATGAGATAGCCCTAAGTGATCATTTCCCCCTTAGTGTCGATGTTACTATGCTTAAACAGAGCACTAACGCTAGATCAATAGACACCGACAATGTCGACCACATTACTGGCATTAGACAAAATGGGTTCGCATTAAAATGGGCCAATGTAAACACTAATGAACTTATTTCAAACATTTCTATTAATTGCAAAAGCATGCTTTTGACATGTCTAGATGAGTCTACACCCAGTAATGAGATTAGGGAAAACCTTCTGGCAATTTCAAAATATATAAAAGAGTCACTATTTGTTAAAAACAATAGGACCCGAGAAGAAAACAAGGCTGGTTCAATGCTGAATGCTCAAAAGCGTATATTAATCTTAAAAACTGTATTCACGCAACAGTTAAAAACACTGAACACATAAGGGAGGCAAGACGTAATTATAAATCTGTCCTCAGAAATACTAAGTCCACCTTAAAACAAAATACTTGGCGGGCATTACGCGATGCTGCAGATAGTCGTGATTTTTCTGCTTTCTGGAAAGTGGTGAACTCACCCTTTATGGCAAACAAGGAACTGGCAGTAATGGAGATTGCCATCTCGGAACCTGAATGGGTAAAACATTACTTTAACTTGTACAAAAATCTAACCTTAGAGGAACAAGGTCCCATATCCAATACCTTGGACACAGCACATGATTTTAAAATGATTTTTACTCTAAATGAGATTATCGCAGCTATTAATTCTACCCCTTCTGGTAAAGCCCCAGGCCCAGATGGTATTCATGCGGACCTTTTTAAATCAAATACAGCACTATGGGGTCCTCTCTTAACTCAGGTTTCTAATGCTTGTAATAATAGCGCCTTCCTACCAACCTGGTACGAATCCCTGATCGTACCAATCTTTAAAAAGGGAGACAGATCGAATCCAGCCTGCTATCGTCTGATATCGCTGCTGGACTCCACTGCCAAGATCATCGGCCGGGTTCTACTGAACAGATTACAGACCTGGGCCGATGAACAAGATGTTATTAGCGACCTCCAATATGGGTTCCGCGAGGGTCTGGGCACAGTTGAACAGGGATTGAACCTCCATATCTTGATGGAAAAGTATACTAAGGCAAAAAAGGCTAGACTCTTTATGACCTTTGTAGACTTAACGGCAGCCTTCGACTGTGTTTTGCATGATAAACTGTGGTTGATTTTAGAAGGGCTTGGTGTAGATTTATTAATTATTGCTTTTTTAAGGGAACTCTACTCTGGAGCTAGGGCTAAGGTGAGATACGGAAGGAATGGAGAATGCACGAGTCACTTTGGAATTGAGAAAGGGGTGAGGCAGGGCTGCGTCCTTGCCCCATTCCTTTTTACTCTATATATAAATGGTTTGGAATCCATTTTAATTAAAGAGTGTAGGGATTTACGCAAGGCGGCCAAGCGATCCATCCCAGCACTTCTGTATGCAGATGATGCTGTTTTAATGGCCTGTACCCCACTTGCACTTCAAAGGGTAGTTAATTCATTCACAGGTTTTATGTCAAACTTGGGACTGTCTATGAATTGCTCAAAGACATATACTATGAATTGTGGGGCAGGGACAAATAAGAGGGTAAAGACCGTATATATTAACGCCAGCCCAATTGAGCATGCAAAAACATTTTCCTATCTAGGGATCTTATTTGATAGGACAGGAAGCTGGACTGAGGCGATTAAGAGTAGACGTCTGTTGTTTGCCAGGGCATTAGCGGCCCTGTCAAACTTCAGTCGCAAACTAGGTAGGCGCCCACCGGATGAACTCATACACATTTATAAGGCCAAATGTGTGCCCATTGCTACATATGGAGCGGGTGTATGGGATTACGCTGATACAAAGATTATACAGACTGCGGAAAACATGTTTTTGAAGTTTCTCTTAGCAGTACCCCAAAGCATCTCAACACATATAGTACACATGGAACTGGGTATTCCATATTTGTAAGATACTATTAAAATTCAACCCGTTCTTTTGTGGCACAGAATCTGGCTGTCGGATGAAACTGGATTTAACCGATACCTATTGACTGACGCACTGAAGTCTGACGGTGCTAAATTTATTAGGTGGCTGGAATATGTGAAAAAATTCATGTCAGACATAGGATATCCTGAATACTATACAGATCCCAGCGCTATGCGCATTATTTCTAGGAAAGAGCTTAAGGCCTGCTGCATGGATTATTTGGGTGAAAAAAGAACAGCTATTGAGATGAAAAAACCTACTGTTCAAGCCCACTTTTTGACCTTGTCGCCACCTACCATCCAGTTATACCTATCTCTAACTGACCATGATTTTGATCGTCTCTTGTTGACCCGTTTTAGATTCGATATGATATTCAGACTCCTTAGTTTCCCAATGATGAATGATTGGACTAGACACTTGTGTAAATGCCCCTGCGACGGTACCTCTATGCAATCCACTATTCACATTATTTTATGCTGCAAATATTATGATGTACCAAGAAAGAGATGGATCACCCCAGTTTTTAAGACTTTTGGCTTGAGACGTTGTCGTCCAGCCCTTTTAGCATTGCAATTTTTAGAGAATGAATTCGTCATTGCTTCTGTCACTGTATTTCTTAAAAATGTTTTTAGATGTCGGAAAACAATGATCATGTGATCTCTACAACATTTATGCTTTGATCAGGAAATTACTGTTTTAAAATACTCTTTTTTTTTTAACACTGTACTTTGATGGTTATTGAATTTTATAACCGAATAAAGTGATGATGATGATGATGAGTGTGACTCACCTCTAATAAAAAGAATGGTGTTATTGTTCTATGTAGGAAATCCTTAAAACTTGCAGTACTCTCACAAGAAAAAGATGACATGGGCAGATAGATTATTATTAAACCTTTAATCAGTAACATTTGTTTAACTGTTTTAAATATTTATGCCCTAAAAAAGCCTGATTATACTTTTTGGACCGCAGTAGCACAAAAATGTATGCAATATAATGGCACATACTTTATTCTAAGAGGAGATTGTAACCAATTTATGGATCCATTTTTAGATAGACAATCCCCGTTCCAGGATTTTCCTTATAAAATGCACAATTTCATACCTCTGTCTATCATGGTGCTTTGGTTGTTTCTTGGAGACTCTCCTATCCCCCTTCCAGAGACTACGCTTTTTATTCTGCTGCACATAGTACCCTTACAAGATTACACCACATTTGTGTTTCTAAACATCAATCAGAAAGCAGAATACAATCCTCAATTAGACCCATAGTACTCTCAGATCATGCCATGGTTATCACAGATTTGAACTGGGTTTCCCCACAATCTGATTCTCAAATATGGAGATTTAACAACTCATTGTTAAAGGATGCACACTTTTCTACCTCCTTTATCTCATTAACTACTGAATTCTTCTCAATTAATGACTCCCCCACCAACCTTCCTCCTTTAGTATTGGCCACATTTAAAGCAGCTAAGCATGATTTTATCATTGGCTATGTATCCAAGAAAAAGAAAGTTTGAAACAAAGAATACACATCGTTACTATCCTCCATTAAGATCCTAGAGCAAAAGTATTTCTCTTCTAAACCGCAAACTGATCTTCAACATTTACTTCACGCCAAATTACACTTTAATACTTTTTCCACTAATGATGTCTCCTGGGGACACTGCAGAACATGGGTCCAGTAAAGCATCAACATCCGGTTGCGCACGCGATTGAAGTGTCAGACAGATATCTAACACACATTCTTCTCCACAAAACAGGCATTGGAGGACAGGTAAGATGCAGCTTATCCAGACTGGCCTAAATGACCAAGATGCACTTAGTTCACTTAGGTGAGGTGTGCCTAGATGTTGTACCTTGCGGTCATGGTATTTTCGCTCCAGGACTACTGTTTCCATCTTCTTGGTTACTGGGATGTCCATTGCGTAGCAGAAAAATAACAATCAGGATACCTGCTATTAGAAACAGGATCAGCTGCAGCCCTCCAAATATGCTTCCAAATACAGAGTGTAAAAAGTTTGGTATATCTCCAAGGACCGTCTGAAAGGTGCTCAATAGTCCAGAACCTGTGTTCTTAATTGGGTGGACGATGCCTGTCATATCAGACATGCTGAAGATACAATTTACCATTTCTACGAAATGGAAGGGGCTGTTTGTACGTATGAGTGCCTGTATCTCTGCCGAAGACCTTGTGATCTGGAGATGAAAAGTCTCTTGAGTGAAGGTTAAGGACACAGACTTATGTAAAAGCATTGCTTTCAATCTGCCCAAAGCATCAAACAGTATTATTGAAACTTTTAGCAACGGCAATAACGGCGCCTCCCTGACTGTATGTGTTGGTGGAAACAATACTTGCATACATCAAGTAACCCTGGAGCTCACTGTTACCAGATATGAAATGCCTGGACACAACCCACAGTACCTTGATCGTTCAGCATCAAGTAACTCCCTTTCTTAAGTAGCTTGAACACTTGGGTGATCACAGCAGCTGGGGCACCCCTTAAGGGACAGGATATGTTCACTAACGAACTGTTACAGGCCCCATGAAGCATTATATCCTGACATATGATCGATCCACTTAAAGTATTCTCGGAGTTTGTACAGCTCAAAAACACTTCTCTTTCCCCACTCGGGCATTGAAAGCTGTATGGTAATCCCCAAGATTCCTTGATGAATTTCCTACCCATTTCTTCATATCTGCCTGCCTGCTTTTGTTCAAGGCAATACTGGCATTGAAAAGTAGTGACCGGAAGAGTTATGTGGCCCTGGATTAACCATTCTGTGGACGGTGACTCTGCCTCTGTAAAGGCTAATCTGTCCAGTTTTTCAATACGCAGCATTGGATACTTTGCTCCCCTTTGTGCCATCTCTATCTGTTTTTCTGTTAGATTGTATGAAGACGCGCTGTTTATGAAACGCCAAGGCAATTGGCCTGCACACAAAGATTCCAGCTTAATAACATAATAGAATGCAATTGTGATTTCCCTTTTTGTAATATGGACAAATCCTGTTCTAGTACATCAATGGCAGAAGATACAGTGTTGCCCAGTGAATATATACTGGAGGTTAGTGTAGTTAACCCATTGTCAACCACTGCTAGAGCTTTCTCTAAGTTTATACAACCTATTTCTTGTAATATCTCAGCGGACTCTTGTTGTGATATTTTCCAAATCTCATTATAGTCAGCACAATAGAACTATTTGTGCTGTGGCTTCCTAGGACATAATGAAAAATACCGTAGGTCCCTATCCCCTGTAAGTAAGGATAAGTGTTGTTTCACATGTGTAAGTGTTGAGGTCTTTAGCCAATCGAGGCATAACTTCCCAACACTGTATGATGTCACTTCTCCTTGGTTTTCTTTATGTACATAGCGTGGATCCGGCTTGTTAATATTAAATCCTTTGGTTTTACCCATGAATCTTTCCTGACATCTATTGGTGTCTGTGGGCCAAATCAACCATCCCTTCTAATCAGGGTCTGATCTATTGTATTGCATGATCTCATCTAGCATGATCCCTTCTTGTGATGTTATGTTACCCTCAGTGTGTGATGGTGTGGGCATCCGAAGTATATTCAAATCTTTGTTCTTGGGTAGTCTAAGAGAAGTCGTTTGTTGCACTGTTTCATTCAAAAACATGATTTGCTGAGGAAAAAGGCATGCTCTAAATTGTGCCCCTGTTCCCTGGACCAGTCATTACTACCCCAGACGGATTTTAAGTCTATGGTGTCTCTCCATAAGTCAAAACCTTGTTCAGACAATTGGGCAATAAAGGAGGCAGAATAAATCTGTTTGGTGTTTGTCAACATATTTTTCTGTGCTGGTGTTGGTGCAACCTTCTAATAATATGAGGCTGGGTCTGACGTGTTAAACCCTGAAAAATATGGAAATTTCTCAGCAAATGTGTTTGAACTGCTTTTTGGTGGTATCAGACAATCATGACGCATCTTCTCACCTTTACATCTACTCTCCCTCCAGCTGCCTCTTCCTGTATGTATTCCTCTCTTCCCACCCAGCCCCATACCACCACTTTTCACCATTTGTCTCTGTTTGCACTCTCAACTTATACCGTACGTGCTTTGTATGATTGTGGAACACCTTTCCTCCATTCCCTAGTTTCTTTTTGTTCTTCACCCCATCGTCATTGCTTGCTTCGTTGTCATCGCTTGCCCCTCCCCTCCAGCCTGTGTTATTGCTGTTCGGCTATCCCTAACACCCTCCTCCTGCATCGTGATTCTTGCACCCTCCGCCTCCACGATGGTCCCACATGTATGGATCCAGCATGTGAATCAACCTCAGAAACCCGCCCAGTGCGCAGACAGCAGATGCACAGTCTTAGAAGCGAATGCGGGTACTTATCATGTTAGATCATTGCCGGTGACACATGTTAAAAGGCTCATTTTGGGGGAGACAATATGGGGGAAATTTATAGACCTACAGCTGCAGTGTATATGCTTTTCAATTCATTCCATTTTGTTTTTCTCATCTTCTTTTGAATGTGATGCTAGAAATGTGGAACTGGGAATACAAAGACACTTGCAACTTGCATTTTAAGCATCCCAAACCCCTTTGCCCTCTACTTTTAATAGTAGCAAGAATCACTTGTAGATCCACAGACTACAATCTCAATAGCAGATGGGGGTGTGCACTATTAATATAATACTGCTGTGTTTTATTTATAAACAATTACAGTACATTTACCCGCAAGGTTCTTGTTCATTTCAAGGGTAGAAACAGGAAATATTGTCTGTTTCTACACTCATTGCAAGAGAGAGCTCTGCTTTTGACTGCAATGTTTGTCATTTACATAGTGATTACTGCCTGCACCACCTCCGTATCAGCGCACCATCACAGCCCAACCTCAGCACTAGTGCAGCACCACTTCAGCAGCAATTCAGCACCAATGCAAAACCACTTTAGCATCATCGCAGCACAATCTCAGCATCAGTGCAGCATCACCTCAGCACAGCACCAACCCAGCATCACTCAGTACCACCTAAGCACCAGCTCAGCACCAACTGAGCACCAGTGCAGCACCACCACCTCAGCATCACTCAGCACCACCTCAGCATCACTCAGCACCACCTCAGTATCACTCAGCATTGCCTGAGCATTACCACACTACTGCCTCAGCACCACCTAGGTATCATTCAGCATCACCTGAGCACCACCTCCACATCAACATACTACCACCTCAGCATCACTCAGGACCACCTCAGTCTGCCCTCTAGCGTCTGCTGCTCGTGTTGTAATTAAGGTGCTATTTTCCAACCTCCACTCTCATGTTGTTCATGTCTCCCATAACAAAACAAGGTATAACAAACAGGTATTAGAACAGGCAGGAAGAAGTTGCCAGCATTGCAAGAACAAAAAAGCTAGAAGATATTTTTTATGTTAATTCCTATGTTAATAGGGTTGTTCAGTTGTACATGTCTTCTTGATTATATATAAGGTACCAAAATTCCTTATAACTCTTTTTTATTATAACTTTTCGACATACTGCACAGCAGCCACACTGCTCTACAACATAGCTTAAAGAAATTGGCAAGGCCAATAGTTCTGGCTAAACACTTAAGGGCCAACAGGCGAAACCTATTGGCTATGCCAATGCTATTTTTCCTCTGCTTACCATGGACATACAATTCTTTCATTAACTTGAAATACCTCTCATCTGTGTTTTGCAATAACCATGATCGCCACACATCATCTTCTTTCATACCTGGAGCCCTTTTCCAGCTTTGCACCTCCATATCAATTCCATTTCTCACCCCCTCTTCTTTCTCAAACCCAACATCCCTCTGTTCTAGCCACCTACGCCATCATTGTTACCCATCTATCTCTCATCTGAACTAGATACTCATCAACGTATCATCAATCAACAAACATTACTTAAACTTGTTCAACCCAATTTCAGACCATCAGTCAAAACTCATGTTCATCTAGGTGGAAGATGTCACATTCCCATTCCTTCACAATACTGAATAATATTTGTTAGTTGTATGCCCCTTTAGCTCAGGTAACTTCCCATACTCATTGCCACGGCTATACAGAACTCTGCCAAACCATAGAGGAGTCACAGATGCCTTCCTAGATGCTCTCCCGAAAATCAGATTACAGCACAAAAATCTCTGCATCATGAAAGACCTGAGAAACTGTTTCTGTCATCCTAACCTTGGTCGACAGAGTTCCCTCATGAAAAACCTACAGGCACTCAAACTATCTCACCTACTTTCTGGACCAACATATTCATACATTGGATGCTATCTTTGACCCACTGGGGCTCACTGTGATAACAGGAAACATCTCCTTAACCAGGAGCACCACCACCTCATTTTCTCCATTTTGAACTTTCACATGAGAACCACTGCTACAGCAGCATAGACCAACAACAAAACCTAAAACAGTATAACAAACTGAACCTCACTTGACTCCCATCTTACCACCATCTCATTCCCTTCAACAAATTGATACCCCTTAAGACATCCATGCACCCTACCTACAGGGGCAGGACCCCATATCCCAATGAAACACCAGTGGAAGATATCGAAGTATGTGTTACTTACCTTCGGTAACGATGTATCTGGTAGAGACGTTGTCAAGCCGCAGATTCCTTAACTTAGAATATCCCCAAGCATCAGACTGGATCCGGAAAACATTTTGCAGCAGCACCTCTGAGCGCCGGGGGACGGCGCCACCTGACCCCGCCCTGACATCAACCACGGACGTGACGTCAGCGAGGTCATTTAAGTCCCTTCCCGTGCGCTGACGTCAGTTTTCTTCGGAGAAAATTTTCCGCGGCACAACGCAGAGCCACCAACAAAACTGTGAAAGTATGGGAACAGTGTGCGAAGGATGAAAAGTCTGTAAAAGAAAGAATGCGGATGGTGCAAAACTCCATCATAAAAGACAGTATCAGACACTGTCTACATATACGAGAAGAAGTAAAGGCAGAGCAAAGCTCTGAGAAGAAAAACGCAAAGCTGAGTAACAAGAGAAGAATATCACAACAGGCAAGATAGATTGGTATTACCATGTAGAACTGTGCTGACCAACAAGGACGGGACACAGGAAGAACAACAGTCCACTGCAAGAAGGTATGAAAAGAATGGTATTCCCCTATAGCAAGGAAAGGCCGAAAGATAGCCTAGCAGATCCCCAAAGAAGGCGACTATAGAGGAGACAAGAGTCCTGACTCAATGGAGAAGGTGGGAGGGAGGGAAGCAACAGGAGAAGAAGAAGAATCTCCTGATGATGGTGAATGAAAAGACACCGTTATACAGGAAAGAAGCCACCTGGAGGGAGGCAGCCGCATATGGCAATCCTTAGAGAGGGCACAACAATGTGAACACCCAGAAAGAAAACCAACGGCAACTGAAAGGAGGCAAAGTGGAGAAACCCACCTGGCAAGGTCCTCACAGAATGGGGAGGATGAGTGGGCGTTAAGGAATCTGCGGCTAGACAACGTCTCTACCAGATACATCATTACCGAAGGTAAGTAACTTGTACATCTGATAGAGACATCTAGCCGCAGATTCCTTAACTTAGAATAGATACCACAGCCATACCCCCAGGGGGAGGTGGGTCTGCGACAGAACAAATGCCCGAAGCACTGAGTCGGCAACAGAGTGAGGGAACATGGGGAAGGCTGTGGCAGAACCCAAGTGGCTCAAAAGAGCAAATGACAAGACATCCCAAACTGCCAGTTTAGCGTGACACCATACCCATAAGAGTATGAGATGTATAAACAGCACTAACCATATTCCAGAAGTGAGAGTCCAGAACGAAGGAGGAGAAGGACTTCTCCCACCTCAATGGTGTATTAAGTAGACACCAGCGAAAGCTCGAGGATAACAAGAAGAAAGTTAACCAGAGCCTACCAGGCTAGCCAATGCAAGGGAGCCCGGAGAGGCCACAGCCAGGAAGCGAAGGGCAGAGCCAGGAACTGAGCAACATTTTAGAAGAGCAGGCGGGAACAAAGACACGCCAAGTGCACACCTAGTCACCACAAGGTGTGACAGGGGTGAATAGTATCACTCTGAAGCACACTGAAGCGGACCACAACTAAAACATGCACAGAGCAGACAGCCACGGCGAAAGCAAAAATGAGCATGGAACTGCCCAACCAGGGAGCTTGAAGGTCGAGGGGAGAACTCACCCACGAAATACAGAGAAGCAGGGTGCAGCACCTGGGACAACGTGCATCAGAGGAACTGTCCCACAGGCACAGGTGACATAGAGTAGGGTGATGCCCAGTAAAAAAGACACATCCAAAGGGAGTGGCCGCAGAGGCACCGCAAGTGCCAATAGCAGCTGTGAATAGGAACACACATAACTGTTGAGAAGAACCTCAGATCCCCAGACCACTTCCTCCGACTGTGTGGAGAAATCCAGCCCCTACAGAAGATTGGGACTATTTAGTATAAGCCAAGAGAGAAGGATCATGAAGCGGATGGACCATCCCAGGGAGTGGAATGCAAGGAACCCTTAATGCTGAAGATGCAGTAAAAGACACCGAAGTGCACATAAAGGTGCTAGAAAAGACACTGCCGTGCAGAACGAGGGCAAGCTCGAGTACAAGCACTGACTTGCTCTTTGAAACGCGGAGATGTAGGAACAGACTTTGCAGTAGCGAAAAGAGGTGGAGAGCAAGGGGGGCGAGCTACGACCACGCAACTACGGGTGCCGTAGGAGGAACCCACCTAGTGCACCCATGGCAGGAATTAGCCGCGTTTTGAAGAATGTTGAAAACATTAAAAACCTCCAAAAGAGGAGAATGAGGCACATTAGTAAGGTTCAAGCAAGGCGAGACCAATGGCGTAAAGGAGATAGCGCCAAAGGCACAAACCTGAACACCGTGCAACGGTAAGACAAGGGCATCACTGGACGTAGACAGCCCAAAGGGGCCTCCATGCCCGAGTGACGCATAGCAGAGCTATACAATAGCATACAGATACTCCACTTGGAGTATGGCCCCTCCCCAAGAACCATGGGGAAACACCTTTTAGGGCAAACCACAATCAGAGGACAGAACACAAACAATTTGTGGAACACCACCACAGTAGGCTTACCGTCAGCCGAAAAAACGCATAGTGCAACTGATGGATGCCAAATAAAAGGGGCATCCACCCCAGATCATGTGCAATGGAAACCTTTGAAATACAGACCTATGGGGGAGGACGAAATCCCGCAAGGAGGCGCTGAACAGCCGAATTGGTGTGGGCATCAAACAAAACGACCACATCAAAGGGTAGGTCAACAAGGCATTCTCGGATATTCTCCGGAAAGAGCCATCCTGCAACCAAGCATGACACCGTAGGGCCACCGAACCAGCCATAGCACGGCCTAAGGAATCTGCAGAATCCAAGGCTGAGCGCATTATAAATTCCGCTAAATCACAGCCATCATGGAGAAGAAGGAAGGAGGGCAACACGAGCCCCCTCAAAAGTGGCCTATAGAAGAGACTCGGAAGAGTCCCAAAGGGCAGAAGTAGCCCGAGCCAAGACACACATTGTATTTAGTGATCGAAGAGCAGCGCTAGTGGAGGCGAAAATGTTACAGCCCCACGACTCCAGCCATCTGGACTCCCAGGAGGGAGGAAGCAACAGCTGAGGCAAGGAAGGGAAAGCAGTTTGCAGGACAAACCCCTGAACGTCTGGGTGAACAAATAAGCAAACTGCATCATGTGGAGCAGGACGGTCGCAGTGCAAGATAGAACGAGCCACCGGATCACCAGAAGCTGGCCGAGCCCAGGTGCCTAAAAGGGCATGATAAAGAGAAGCTTAGAAAGGTAAAAGCGGCTCTACATTCCCTGAACCATGGTGGAGGACATCCAGCTGAGGGTCAACTGGCAGGGGACTGAAGGAGGGTGCATACTCAGAACACGAGCAGCCTCGGTAGCCACACGAGGAGGGGACAGCATCTCATCTGTTGGTGAGGGCTGTAAACTAAGCCTCCCACCGCAAGGAGGTTGACAAATGAACTGAGGATGTGACTAATGCCAAAAAGAAGGAAGCCCCATTGACGAATGAGGGTCCTGATGGGGCTCCTGAGGAGGCGGGGAGTCCGCCAGGGCCACAAATTCCAAGGTGGGAGAGGCAAGGACAGATCCGGGATTGTTGGTCATCGAGGCGACGACGAACCCCCCCAAAAGCCTCCGGAGAGGTGTCGGGGCGGCGCCTGGGCGACTTTGGTCGGCGCCGACCCTGCCTCGTCCAGTGCTGACTCTGCCCCGTCCGGCGCCGACTCGGCCCCGTCTGGTGCCAACTCGCCTCGGCCAGTGCTGACTCGACCTCAACCACAACGAGCGCCGCTTGTGAAGAAGAAGGGGACTGCACCGGAGCAGGGGAGGCAAGCCTACGACGCGAGACCGGCACCGACTCAACCTCAACTTCAACAGTCTCTGACTCCAAAGGAAGGCATGGAGTCGGAGCCGGGGAGGAAAGTCTATGGCACCGGCGCCGACCCCGCCTCTGGATAGGCAGTTACCTGTCCGGAAGGCTGAGGCATGCTCGAAGCAGGGCTGCGAGCACCAGCAACCATATGCAGCGCCACAGGGAGCCACACTGGACTATGCGGCACGGCAGGGGTACTATGGGTCGAACAGGAGGACCCAACTAGGCCACGCCCTGATGACACCATATCTACATCATCCCTAGAGGCAAGAGGCACAGTAGGCGCCAGGGGTGAACCTGCCGGTACGTCCACAGGAGACCCCGCATAGCGGAGGCTCCAAGGATGCCCCAGGGAGAGGAGGGCACCCAAGGGAGGCCTGCAGGGCCGCAGCATAGGCCTCCATCTGGGTCCAAGTCGCCCGTGCCAGGATAAGGCAGATAAGGAAGGGGCGCACGTTCGGAGGATTCCGGAAACCAGCTCCCCAGACAACCGAAGGAAGTGAGGTCGAGGATAGGGGTGGGCGGAATTTGCGTAATCGCGTTACGCAAATCTCCGCGAAACGGTAAAAAATCTCCGCGAACATGCAGAAATTCCGCGAACACGCGGAATTGCTTGTTCGCGATGCTTTTTTCCTGTTCACAGTTGCTGTTTGCGTGCTCGGGGAGAAATATCTCGCGAACACGCATTTTGAGAACGCGATCAAGAAAAGATTTCGCGAAGTTGCGGAAAGCAGAATTTTGGGCAATTTCGCGTTCTCCGCGGAACGCGAAATTGCCGAAATTCCGCAAATTCCGCGAGCGGAACGGAATTTACCGCCCAGGCCTAGTCGAGGACCTCGGCGACATGTGCCGTGACTTACGGACAAAGGACGCACCTGGGAACCAGAGGGTGACCGACACTGCAAATGGAACCCACTGCTTGAGGGACCTGCAGCCGATGAGGAGGCCGGGGGCCGAACAACTCCGACCGGGACAGATGAGCCAAAGGCAGCTTCATCCTGCGCTCCCGCCGGGACTTAGGCTTGAGGTGTTGGCAGGCGTCGCAGTCCGTCGAGTCATGGTGTTCGCCCAGACACCACATACAGATAAGGTGTGGGTCCATCACGGACGAATCACTGACAGAATATCGAAGGTCAAAATATCGACCTACAAAAATATCGTAGCAAGAATACCAAAGTCAAGAATGAAGGGGCATATAATCAAGCACGGCGTTAAAATTATCGCCGCTTTAGCGACAGAAAACTGCCGCTAAAGCGGCGATAATAAGCTTGATAATATGCCGCAGAGAATTCCAATAGAAGCCTATGTTGACACCAGAACATGGGCTTCTATTGCAATTCTCAAGGGCATATTATCAAGCCCATTATCGCCTCTTTAGCGGCAGTTTTCAGCCTCTAAAGCGGCGATAATCTTAACGCCGTTTCTTGATAATATGCCCCATGAACATCCTATCTACATCATGGTAAGTACAAAAATATCGGGAAAAAATATCGTTGTTAAAAATATCGGGTTTTTTTAAGTTAAAAAAATAATGTAAAATAAAGTAAATAATACATATAATTAAAATAAACATAGTTAAAAATATTTTAAAATGTTTAAAAATTATAAATAATATATATAATTTACAAATACATTTAATATATATATAATATATAATATATAAACTTACTTATTAATATGTATTAACAATTATTTTAATAACTTTATTATTTAATTTTTGTTATAAATTATAAATACATCTATACACATAAAACAATAATATAAATAAAAACTAAATAAATATATGTAACAACTTCAAGTGGAGGGAATAAAATTACTATTCCAACTCCAAACAGTGCAACAGTCCCATGGACTTTGCTGTTTGATCTTGGTGAGAATTAAAACCACAAGTGAATCACCCTAGCTGTGTCGGACCTTTTCTACTGTGAGGGGGTTATTGGCTTCAATGTTTCGAACAGTACGCTTTCACTGTTCACGGCACGCCCTTCCGTTCAGGTGCACCGCGTCAGAAGGCAACCTTTGGAGTGGAGTATGAAAATACTACGCGGAGCCCCCCCTAGCAGTCAATGACCACGAAGTGACTATTTTCCTACAAAGGGGAGGAAGGAAGCAGTATTCACTGCGGAGGGGATCACGAGTGGACTCACCGTATATCTTTTCATCTTGGAACCGGCTGCTGTGGATGGTGTGCTGCACGAGAGCTAACATGATGTTGGGACGCCATTGTACGCCGAATAGCTAATTACTTAATTAGCTAATTGGCCTTCCTCCCGGTGTAGGCGTACCGTTCTGCAGCAGCTCAAGGCATTTCGTCCAGTGGAATTAGTGACACTGTATCCTTAAAAGTGGGATGGGGTCGCGTCATCTCCTCGTTGGGAGTGGCGGCAGTAACATTCAGGAGGACCCCAGGCGAGAACAACTCTTTGTGGAACTGGCACTGAGGAAAGCTTAACGAAGCTGAAACGCGTCTGCATTTATGTTTCACAGCCCCATGGACTTTGCTGTTTGATCTTGGTGAGAATTAAAACCACAAGTGAATCACCCTAGCTGTGTCGGACCTTTTCTACTGTGAGGGGGTTATTGGCTTCAATATAATATATAATATATAAACTTACTTATTAATATGTATTAACAATTATTTTAATAACTTTATTATTTAATTTTTGTTATAAATTATAAATACATCTATACACATAAAACATTAATATAAATAAAAACTAAATAAATATATGTAACAACTTCAAGTGGAGGGAATAAAATTACTATTCCAACTCCAAACAGTGCAACAGTAGGGTAAATGTTGGATAGCGTAGGTGTTAAAATTACTATTCCCACTCCAATATGTGCAACAGTAGGGAAGGTGTTGGATAGCGTAGGGGTAAAAATTACTATTCCCACTCCAGTGAGTGCAACAGTAGGGAAAGTGTTGGATAGCGTAGTGGTAATAATTACTATTCCCACGCCAGTGAGTGCAACAGTAGGGAAAGCGTGGGATAGCGTAGGGGTAAGAATTACTATTCCCACTCCAGTGAGTGACACAGTAGGGAAAGTGTTGGATAGGGTAGGGGTAAAAATTACTATTCCCACTCCAGAGAGTGCAACAGTAGGGAAAGTGTTGGATAGCGTAAGGGTTAAAAATAACCTACTTATAATTAAAATAATTTTGTAAAATAAATAATGTTTTAATTACCAAATAACTACATTATTATCAATACCAATAAATAATTAATAAAAAATAATTACCAATTAAAATTAACAAAAAAGTACTGATAAACACCAATAAATAATTATTAAAAATTAATTACCAAATGAAAAAGAACAATAAATTAATTTCCAATACCAAAAAATAATTATTATTAAAATGTAATTACCAATTAATAATTAATTTTAAAAACAAATTCCAATACCCAAAAATTGTAATTATTTAAAAAAAATCCAATTAATAATTAATAAAAAAGAAATTAATTATCAATACACAACAATAACATTAATATTTACTTAATTAGAAATAAATCACTTCCCGCCCTATTCCCCTATAAACTCACAACCCGCTGTAATATTAAATGAATACACTTAATAAGTATCAATTAATCAATAAATAAAAATGAATTACCAATTAATAAAAATCGATTACCAATTAATAATTAATTAACAATAAATTAATTATCAATACTAATAAATACATAAAATTAATTACTTAATTACAATTAAATTAATTCACACCCTGTTCCCCTATAAACCCACAACCCACTACAGTACTAAAACACATAATTTAATTAAAATTAATGAATAATTCCTAAATATTATTTAAGTTACTATAATTAAATTACTTCCCAGCTTATTCCCCTATAAACCCACAAGCAGTTACAGTACTAAAACACATAATTTTCTTTAAAAAAACATTACTAACTTTATACATATATTTATAAACAAGTACAATGCTTTACAAAAAATATATAACAAATAATTCTAAAAGACATAGGGGCCGATTCCGATCTGGGTCGGAAAGCACTCCGACCGAGCCGGATCCGGAGTGCTTTCCGACCGAGCCGGAGTCCTGCAGTCTGACCGAGCGAGTACGATGCGGCCGTATTCGGTCGGACTCCCATAGAAGTCAATGGGAGCCGGTCGTACGGCGTGTACATGGGCTCCCATTGACTGAATGGGTACGTCGCGGACAAGTGCACCCCCTAAAGAGAGTACGCGTTGGTACCATCCGCACCGTACATGCCTGTGTTGGGGGGACCATTGGGTCTCCCCCTGTCCGAGTCGTAGGGCTGCGGGTGACAGGGGTCCGACACGGACACCCAAAGGCAACCACCCGGACGATTTGTGAGCCGGACACTCCAGCTCGCACAGGCTGTCCGAAGCTTGCATCGTACTGGCTCAGTCGTGAATCACATCCATTGCGCGCCACGGTTAGCTTACGACCGAGACATACGGAGCGGTTCGGACCCGGAAACGTCTCGGTCGGTGAATTTTATGTAGCTCACATCGTACTTGCTCGCTCGTACAGCTGTACGAGTCAGGCGGAAAACACACGTACGGCTCGTAGTTTTTCCAGCCGGATCGCGTTCTGTGCCCTTCCGACCCGGATCGGAATCGGACCCATAATAAAATACATAACACTAATATAAATATCGATATTAGTAACATCGATTTTTTTGCTAGCGATATTACTAACTTCAATATTAACCACGATTATATTTCTTACCTTCAGGTCGATATTCTGGTTGTCGATATTCTTGATTTTGATATTCTGTCCCTACGATATTTGCAACTTGATATTTCTGTAGTTCGATATTTAAAAGTCGATATTTAGACTGTGCACCATCGCGGACAGGAGGTACAAGTTTTAAAGCCCAAAGGCATCGCACACTGTTCCAGACGCGAAGCATCAAAAAAGGGGCCTGAAAACAGGCCAGATGAACCGCTTACACCGGATCCGCGTTGCTCGCGGAAAATTAGGAAACTGACGTCAGCGCGCCGGGAGGGACATATATGACCTTGCTGATGTCACGTCCGTGGACGACGTCAGGGCGGGGTCGTGTGGCGCCATCCCCCGGCGCGCAGAGATGCTGCTGCAAAAAGTTTTTGGGATCCAGCCTGATGCCTGGGGATATTCTAAGTTAAGGAATCTGCGGCTAGATGTCTATCAGATCTAAAATTACAAAACGTAGCTGCAGTACCACAATAGGATCTAACAACTTTCTATCAAGAATGCAAATAAAGTCTTTTCGTACCAGTAAATCTTGAAAGCCAAATTGTCTTCCAAATATCTACATGGAGTTGTAGGAAAGTGGAGTATTTTGCGGTGTGGGGGTTACACCTCACCATTTAATACTAGCACAATACCCCAAAAATGGTCCTTGGATTTGCCCTAATAAAGCTTTAGCTCAGTTGTGATAGTGTGGCAAAAAGCAGTCAGGCTTTACTAGATTTATGTGTGTTAAGCATTTGAGAGTACCAACATGGAAAATAAGTAATTAAAACGACTCAAGAGAAATCTGACAACAATTTATACAAATAGAGTGCATGTTATCCTAATATATTTTTGAAGCAATATAAAATCAATGCAAAATAACAAAGTGAACATTTAAAATTGTGGTCAACCGTTCCCCTAATCCCACCCTAAAAGTGATAAATTTCACCATTCTGTGACCACAAGGTCCCTTTAAACTAAAACCCTTCATCTGGAATTTGTGGATAGGTGCAGCAACTACAGGTACCTGATTGTAGTGGTCTGCCGATTTTCCCGATGGATTGCAGCAGGATCATGAATCCATTATGACGCCAAATCAGCAGCTACATTTCTAATTTGTGAAGTAATTCCACGATGGAGAATCCTAGAAGGGTTAAGATTTGACAATAACACTCATTTTTGTGATGTAATATTTGAGCATATTACAGCAGAGTTAGGAATAAAGCATATATTGTCCTTCCTGTACTACCCTCAGAGTAATGATATAGTTGAGTGCCTGATTGGTCTCTTGAAGAGCAAGATCAGC
Organism: Triturus cristatus; assembly: GCF_964204655.1. Taxonomy (NCBI): domain Eukaryota; kingdom Metazoa; phylum Chordata; class Amphibia; order Caudata; family Salamandridae; genus Triturus; species Triturus cristatus. The sequence continues at coordinate 70,002,173 of NC_140584.1, read as the reverse complement.
ATGTTATGTGCTACACTGGACAAGAAATGGTTATACTGTTTGCCAATAGCACTGCTTTCCCATATATATATATATACACCCAGTTCAGACCATCACTTGGCACCCCATCATATAGTGACAAGGAGGTCTATGAATATCCAAGCCCCCGCCTCTAGGAGTAAAATACAGGGAGAAAACTTGTCAGAAGTCTTGAATGAGGAGATGAACATCTATTTATGTGAGTTGCTGAAATGTGAAAGATTCATCTCCAAACAAGTAGCCAAAGAAAAGGAGAAGCACACCACCATCAAGGTCCACTTCCCAGCTCTACGTGTGGTGGGGATCAAGTGTTCATCAGGAATTTTGTCCAAAAATGGTGAGACAAATGTTTTGAGCGCCATTACACAGTTACCAAGGTCACTCCCACTGCCCTCAAGGTAGATGGCCGGAAGCCCTGATTTCATATCAGCCACATGTGTCTCAACCCAGCCTCACATCAAATATCATGAACAATGTAAATGGAACAAGGGGGGGGGACGAAAATTCTTGTCATGAAGGCACCTTCTCCATCTCTGCCTTTGGACTAATTTTTATAAAAAACACAAAATTTAATATATTTTTGTTTTTATGTTTCTTTTTTGTCTCTTAATTATATTCTTCTTGCTCTTTGTGAGCAACGTACCCTCTAGTTCCAATGTTTCTCATGTCTGAAGAGAGCTGTCCAATATCAATGTGACCTATAACGCCCACACTCAACTGTCAGATAATGTGTGGTATCAGCAGCACATGTCAGATATAAGCTGAGTGAACACTAATGAGTCTTGTTTTGTGTGCTCCCTAATTCCTCATACTACTAGATCTGATAAACTACACTCCACAAAAGAAGTATCCTCAGATACAGCTCAGTGTTTTTTACATCTCTACTTGTGTGGGAATAAGGCCCAAATGCAATTAACACAGGTCAAAATAGTGCATTTCCTACTTAACGCCACAAAATATGACGCATTACCATATCTGCTATACCTTCTCACAGATAGGCAGGATATCAGGGAAGAAATATCACGCATGAGAAAGACAGACGGCCATCCCACCACTGTAGATTGGACCCAGATGGTCCTAAATGTAGGATTTCAGGGAGTAAAGTGCCCGACAACCGAGTGTAACAACTATTTTGTGAACCTCTTACCCCAAGATTGTGTTAGAAGGCCAGGACTTAGAGTCACAGGGTCAGTCTTTGCCCATGACAAATGGAATCCCAACATTGAATTTTCCAGTCGGGCCATGTCTTTATGGAATGGCATGGATGTCAGCCAGGATGCAATAGAAACATTTACACCTATCTGGGATAAAAACATTTTATTTTACACTTGGGTAACTGTAAGTCCCCAGGCTGTAATGAAATGACCATCTGTTTCCTTATGTTTCAGGGGCAATAGTACTATTAACAAGGTCCATAATATTGGTTGTAGTACCATGATTTTCCACGCTGCATGCAGGGGGGCATCTCCAGCCTCACTGATTTTTACCTGCAGTGCAGAGAACTGCTGTATGCCCAGTTACCACCAAACTGGGGAGGAATTTGTTTCATTGTCACCTTGCCCGCTCTTGTTTTGGTAATTCCTGGAATCAATATTTCTGCTTTGCATAAATACCCCAGTTGCCGCCCAATGACCTTGCTACACCACAGCCAAAGAAAAAGAACTGCAGAGTATTATGGTACAAACACTTGGAATGGCCGAAGAATGTCACCTCCATGCTGTACGTAGGGATGAGAATGCAGAGTGAGACCTGGAAGAGTGGGGATACATGATTGAGAAAATGCACACGCTGGAGAATCGGGGCAACAATGAGGGGACCACATCGCTGACACACCAGTGCAAGTACCACACAAACACAGGAGACGGATGGGAACCCCTGAACCCCCACTTGTAGTTTTTGTAAAAAAACAATGGTTCATACAAGGCCAATTGGTCCTAATAGTGATAGATTATCTCAAGAAAAAGTACAATTTAATCAAATATCCTCTGGCATAAGGCACCTTTCTAGACAAGTATAGGACAGGACACATGTGAACATTGTAAGGCAGTTCATTTATTTTACCATATTCACTTCATCATTGTAAGCGGATAATAGATCCGGTGCTCACAAAATAGTGAAAAGGAATGTGATGTGGTGAGTGAAGGCACATCTTTAAAGCATACATCACTTGACAACCAGAGCAAAAACTCCTTACAGAAATATTTCTAGAAATAAAGAAGTTTGTTTGTAAAAGGGTCGACTGCGTTTCAATCTCAATAATTAGAGATCTTCATCAGGACAGAGTTGTGAGTATGTAGTATTCAAGGGACCCTAAGGAAGCGAGTCAAATTCTGGAAGGGGGCTGTAGATGCCCAAATGGGGAAACATCTTGTAGTATCATCAAAAGACCCCGTGTGAATGGTCAAGGGGCACAAATGGCCTGGAGGTTTAATTTAGAAGGAGGGGAGTCATGCCCCTGTACAGCTAAGAACAAATCAATCACTGCTGTGTTTGTTGGACATGAAGTATATTTAAGTTGTAAAGCGGGGTTGGCAGAACAAGAGGATGGGCAGGAGCTCCGTCTGCCACTTGTAGGCATTAAGCACACAGGGGACTGGCGGAGTGAACTCTTCCCATGTTCCATGCATGAATCCCATTATAGATCGACGAAAATCCCACGGCAGATTATTCACCATGGGCCCCACAGAGAGGAGTTATAGCCACCATTGCCTCCATGGTTCTCTTAGTTGACAGAGTTTATTATTTTTCAATGTTATCAAAGAAAATAATTGCTGCACAGGATTGTCAAGGGGGGGGGCAAGCCCCATGCACCACATGTAAACGGCCATGAATCTGTCTGCTTTATCGGTCTCATAAATCATATGCTAGGCATGTACTGTATTAACTATGCATTAAAGCAATGATACCAAGTTTAAAAAAAAGATACAAACACTTGGAATAACGTTTCCCAGGAATATCGCCTGATAAACACTGCTCAATTGTTTTTCAGGAGCATCCTGCCATTTGTTCAAGCTAAAGCAACAGCTCAGTGGCTACAAATCATGAGGTGGGAGCTCCTCAAGGTCATCAACACTACCAAAGATGACTTCAATGCCATAAAGGATGAACTGCGTGCTATAAGAATGATGATACTGTAGCACCGCTATGTATTTGACCTCATTACGGCCATGCAAGGAGGGATACGCAAGAAAATAGGGACTACTTGCTGCATATTTATTCCAGCAAACGATGCAGACAATGGTACTTGGTCAGAGACAATACAGACACTGCATAACCTACAAAAGAAAATGATAGATGAAGGAGGTGCCCTAGATAGTTGGTTCAGTGGTTGGGTTTTATCACAACGATCCTGGATGTTGGAACTGTTGGGGACTTTGGTACCAATAATCATGGTCCTATTACTAATATATTTTGTGATGAAATTGATTCTAGCATGTCTTAGGAGAGTAAGCGCCACGGGGGAGGGGTTTATCAGTTAGGTGACCAGCCCAGGTAGTAGATGCCTGGGGCAACTTGTACACCTATTGCCAAGTCAAGACCAGGGTCTGAAGGAAGTAGTTGAAATATCAACTAGAGGGAGGAATGTTGAAGGAAAAAATTAACACACTACAGAAAATATAACACACAAAAATATAGCACAACAACAAGCCCAAGCAGAAACCGCACAGCATTGACACGAGTAAGGTGAAAAGGTCACTTAAGGATACAATGGAATAGGAAACGTAAAAAGAAATTCAGTTAAAGACCAACTCATATTCAAAAGGCCTTCCAACACATAATGCCCAAATCAAACAATGGGAACAGGTAATCGAATTAGCCCAGAGCACACAAAGATTTGAAGGGCCCGATAAGACAATTGATGGAGCAAGGTTTCGCATAAAAAGAAACTTGCTCGTATGCAATCCTCTCGAATAAGCTGTAACTCTATAATCAACCTGTCCATGAGTACTAACAGTGCACCACATTCAGCATATTGTACATAGGGGACACTTTGATATGTGCCTTACTAATGAATAATCTGAGTGTCCTAAAATGGCCACCAAAAACGCGGGAACTCTTCTGCGCATGCGTCTACTACATCTACGTAGTATGGCGTTTTCTGTCGCTTGGGGGGAAATCTTTGCAGCTGTACAATGGCTTCTAATATGGCCGCTTTAAAAGTAACGCACTAACGCACATGTCGAGCTTAAACTAACGCATGCAAGCTCTACTAAGTTATTAATGCAAAAGATTTATTAAGTAAATGAGGTTAGAGTAGAAGTAAGTGGTATACAGTGAATTCATTTAAGTTTGTATTATAACGTGTTCTTGTTTGATCTTATTAATAGTTCCCTTTTGGGCCTTGGAGGGTGACTGATGTCCTTATCCTTTGTGGCAACCACGTATGCGTCTTACCTCTCTGCTCTCAAGTCCAGGAAGTCATGGTACGGCTGCCAAACCCTAAGCCTAGCAAGGCCATGGAAAAACAAACTTCTGAACCCTACGAGAGGAAGCCAAAGAAACATTGTACTACAAATTTATCGATCATAATAAGAAATGCTTGTGGGAATAAAGCTTGTGGGTATTAAAATTAAGGCGCGGGGAGTTAGACAATAGACTAAAGAAAAATATTGCACTTGGTATGGTGTGATGTCCTCACCCCACTGCTTGGCCCAATCAAATTGTGGCTGAACATGGAATTGAAACATTTGGGGGTGGATCATACACTTGAATTTGGTATATCAGAGATAAGTTATAGATAGTTAGACACACTTGATCCTGAGATGCTATGCTGAGATGCTGCCCGATCTTGCTGCAGTCTGACTGAAGAATCCAACACTAGGGAAAATTCGCAGAACAACCGAGGATGCACATCTAGGAAGGAGTCCAGATGAGCCTGAGCTGGAGAGAGTAGCGCCAGAGAGGGGTGTAACGTTGGCGTTGCACTAGAAGAGGTCACTTTCCTTGTCCCGAACCTGTTCTGAATCCTTGACTCTCTGATGTCAGGGTCCTCACACCATTCTAGGTAAATATTTCTGTAGGGTAAATGTTCCGTACTTGATCTCTGTCCATTCTCTCCTCAGGTGCTGTCGTTGCAAGAATCTATTAATGAAAATTGATTATAAGCTAACTGTACTATTTTCCTGATGGAGATTTCTGGTATATTCATGTGTATCTTGATTTGATTCACAAAATTATGAATTCAGATAAACTTTTAAAACTCCCTCTGAGTCTGTGGTTCTTTAAAATAAAGTTAAATGTACTATTGTCTTTCCTCCCTATTCTAATCTACTACTAGATCTTATTGAACGTTTATTTACTCAAGAGACAGGAATGGTAAGAATACTGGTGTAAAGGTTTCCTAGGGTAAAATAAAATTGATGACCAGTGAATATTTGCCAACTTATTGTGTGTATGAATGTATATGGGCCCAAATGAGTGTTGTGTGTATGAATGTGTAGAGCTGGTAAACTCCGCTGCATCAGTTTACTTCGTAGCAGAGGCATGATTAATATAGTTAGTTAGGTGAGGAGTGTATTTGTAAGTTGAATTATTGATTTATGTTTAACCAAAACCCGTTATGTATTGTTTTACGTTGTCTGGAAATTCCCGGGAATATTGAATAGCGGGTGGTAAATGGAAGCCACACAGCAGTGAGGTTATTGGTCTGGATTGAGAAAGTGCTGAAAGTTACTCAGGACTGGAAGCACTAAGTTAGGGAACATTTCTTGTATATTAGTGAGAATAATAGATAGCGAGGAGTTCGCTGGTGAAATTTTGGTATTATATCTCCTGGAAAGGGTAATACTGAAGGAGTAACAGGTTCTCTGATGCTTGTGTGAAGAGTAAGAGGAAAGGTTTTACTCGTAGTGTGTGAAGAGTAAGCGGAAGGGTTTTACTCGAAATGAAAGAAATCTTACTATTCTTTGAATTAGTGGATCAGACACAATAGCGAATGTTTATACGTTGTTAATTAATGAAACTGTGTGAAATGTTTTATGAAAAATAAGTTGTCGCATCACCTTGTGAAGGAGGGGTCAGTGGCGGGTGCTGCACTGACGTTACTTGAGAGCCGCGCTGGGATTGGTTGAAACAGCGGGCTTGTAGTTGATGCGAAATTGTAAAGGAGGGGTCAGTTGTAAGGAGTAAGACTGATGTCACAGAAAAGCTGCGCAAGCATTGGCTGAGCGAGCGAGCAGACTAAAAGTTGATTGGGCCGCAAACTAGAAAACGCGCTGGTATTGGAGAATTATTAAAATTAAAGCAAGTATTTGATTGGTCATCAAAATAGAGATCCCGAGAATAATAATAGATAGTGAAGTTTGCATGTACGATCCAACCTTAAGAGGGACTCGACCAGATAGAAGAATTGTAGGGTTTGCTTACGAGCAGTACCTTAACCAACACAAGCACACAATGTACAAAGAAAAGAGAAAAATTACATTCATGCAAAAAGTTAAGAATTATTTCAAAAAGGACAAACCCATTAAGAGTAGAGAGGGGATTCTAATTCCTCCTCCAAATACGCCTGCATCATACATGATGGTGGCGAGAGGCTATCATACCTGTGTATGGTTAGAAAATTGGGTGGAATACACAAAGGATGATGGTATATTAGTATTACCTGAGTACGGAAGCTTTAATGGAGGAATACTGTACAATTTAAGAACACAAATAAATGAGTTAGAACCCAAACCTAGATTGACTCAATATGAGGCTTTAGAAGAATGGGAAATGGAAGCATTTGAATGTGACAGGCCCCAAAGTAACAGGACCTTAAGCAAATATTACCCAAAATTTCCCAGAGAGACTAGAGATAGTCAAATGAAACATAGGAGACAGGCCATGGTGGCCATTGTGGCAGAAGGTTTATATTCTGCGTTAACAACAGAAGAGCAGATGGGAGGTAAATGTACAGAGAAGACCATGCACTTAACCATGATAGATAGCGGAGAAACAGAAGAAGGGTATTTAGAGGACGTATTGATGAAAAGTCCTCCACCTTATAAGGATGGATTCAATAGAATGACCCCAAGTGCCCCAATGAAAGGAACACCTTTGGTTCCACAGATAATACATGACAACACAGACAGGGTACTTCTAAAAAAGGAAAGGGAAGCAATAAATAAGAATAAAGATGAACTGATACAGAAAATAACTCAGATGAATATACATACTGATGCCTTGACCATACCAGTGACAATAGGTCAAGTAGTTCCATTGTATGGCGAAAAATCAAACTGTCCTAAAGTTCTTGTGATGCCTACTCCAAGTATAGAACCTAGAAAATAAAAGGTAATAATAGATGATCAAGCAAGTGAATGTGAATCAGTAATATAATTGATGGATTTGCCTATAAGAGAGCCGATGATGGGCACCCAAAAAAGGAATTTACCCAGTTGTTCAAAAGAAGTTAGATTAGAAACCTGATCAGGAACCAGAAATGCCACAAAAGTAACCCCAGAAGATGTAGAGAGATGGTCTCAAGAAATAGAGAAGCTAAAGTCACAACCAAAAATATTAGACATTTTTAGGTTGAAAGTAGAATTGGAAGAAATGGTTGCCGAAAATGTGGGTCTAGACAGGTTAAACACATACAGTGAAGAAGAATTACTGTTTATTTGCAGAAGCATTACACGAAATACCAAGGTATTCCATAAAAAGCTGACTAATTTGGCATCAGAAATGGAAATTGACATAGGGAAATCCAAGGTGTTGCAGAAACCTTATAGGGCAGAATTTTCTGATAAGGATTTGGAAAATAATCATGTGTCTGGAAGAAGGTTGCAGATCAGGGAATTGTTATTTCTGTTACAAAAGTGGGGAGATCCTGAAAGATGGAAAGCTAGATGGGCAAAGAAAAAGGAAGAAGCACAGGTAAATCGAACAACATCTGAATATGTTGTGAGGGAAACAGAAAAAGCTGAAAGGTTGTCTCCGATGAGAGAAGTACCCGGAGGAGGGTACGTACACGTGCCATGGACTAGACAGGATACTTTGTCTTTTATGAATGATTTCCCAAAATTGAGGGAGAAACCGGTGGAAAGGTACAGACAAGTTGAAAGGTTTGTGAAAGTTTCAAATGTTTTATTGAAGGGTCTGGATGGTCGGTTTGACATAGCAGTACCTGCAGATTTATGGACAGAATGTAAGATTACTGTGGATTGGCCTAGTGGGGAATATCCAAGAGACACAAAAACAGGAGCTCCGTCAGAGGATGTAATGAAAAAGTATCATCAGGTAATCACCTTTCTGAAGAATAAAATTCCATTGAAAGAAACTGATTGGGTAAAAATAGATAGGACAACCCAAGAGAAAAATTAGTCCATACATGCCTACTACAAGCGTCTTTTACAGGTGTTCAAACAGTATAGTGGGTTTGAGAGTTTGGAAAATAAGGACATGACTCATTTTGTGTATCGATTTGTGTCTGGGCTGAGATTGGATATATCGCAAATGATTAAGCAGCACATGCTGTGCTGGCAGTCAAAACCCATCGACGAAATTTTAAAATATGCAAAATATTGTGTGGACGAAATTGATAACAAGCAAAAGTAATGTGGGCACAAGTAAAACTAGCTGAATAGCAAGAGCTCCAATTAAATAAACAGTCAGAAAATCAAGGAAGAGTACAAGGTCAAGGTGATAATAATGGGGGTAAGCCACGGGGAAGATAAAATCGAGAAGAGGCAAAGAAAAATCCCCTTGTCATGGGTGCGGAAAGTTAGGACATTGGAAGAACAAGTGTAAAGCTATACAAATTAATAATGCCCCTAATCAAAATTTAAATCCACTGACGCAGAATGAGTTGTTAATGAGTCATCAGCAACAGGGTACAGATCTTCAGAGTCAATTGCCACCTGCCCATAAATCACATTTTGTGAGTCAAGCCAAGTACAATGTGGACGCCGGATTTCCAGAAGGAAGTGGTAAGTGTACTGACGATACCCAATTGGTGATCGCCTTCTCTAAGAAAAGTGGTGTCAACCTGGGAAAGTTTAAGGAGGACCTGCTTGAGGTTGTGGACTGGATGGCTGCAAACTGCTTGCAGTTGAATGCCAGTAAGTCTGAGGTTCTGCTGTTAGGGAAGGACCGGGATATGTGGTCCGAGCAGTGTTGGCCAGAATGTCTTAAACCGGCTCCCTTGCCCAAAGAGGCAGTAAAGAACTTGGGTGTGTGGATCGATAGTGGTCTTACCTTCGATACACAATCGAAAGCTGTGGCAGGGACCTGCGAGGCCTGAAACCTCTTCTAGGTTTCTTTCCTCCGAAAGTGCATCAAACCATTATCCAGGCGACAATTTTATCTAGACTGGATTATGGTAATTCCCTTTATCTTGGGGCCAATAAGTCCAGCATTAGGCGCCTGCAGAGAATTCAGACCGCAGCCGCACGTATTTTGGTGGCACTTCCAAAATCTTGCTCTGTTTCCCATGTTTTGCCTAAACTACATTGGTTGCCTGTTGAAAAGCGTATCCAGTTCAAAACACTTTGTGTATCGCACAGGATTCTGATTCAACAGGCTCCTCAGGGGCTGTCCAATTTGCTACAGTTCTATGTGCCGCGGTGCACCTTAAGGTCTGCTGACCAAGCCTTGGGGAGCATCCCCCGTGTCTTGAGAGCTAGAGCCGGAGGCCGCTCTTGCCGCAGTCTTGCGGCGAAACTCTGGAATTTGCTTCCGGTCTCGATCAGAGCGATCCAGAACCACTTTGCTTTTCGCAAAGCCATAAAGACCTGGCTTTTCCCACTCAAACTCTAGGTTTCTTTCCTCCTTGATCACTCTCACTGTCTTTGGTGGCGCTGGGACACCCCGTTGCTGTGGCAGCCATGCGCAATACAAATCTGCCAAATAATTTAAAAAAAAATAAAGTAACTTTTTGTAACATCTCAGTTTCTTTTGCAGGACCCACTGATTGATTTTGATCAAGAATGACGGTGCCCGAGCAGGGAGGAAGGAGAGTGCGTACTTGGCGCATCCCTACCAGTAGATCAGTCAAGGCCTTACATAGAGGGTAAAGTAAAGAGAAATGCTATTACCTTCTTGCTAGATACTGGCGCTACGAGGTCTACTGTGAGAACAGCAGACATTCCTAACCTGCCCCTCTCGGGAGAGAACATTCAATTTGTTGGTGTTTCAAATAAACGGATTAGCACTCCAATCACAGAACCCATAGAGATGCGAATTGGCAATTTTAAAGAAATGCATAAGTTTGTGGTCTGCAATTCAAGCCCTCTAAACTTGCTTGGTAGAGACCTGTTGTGCAAAATGAATTGCACAATATTTTGCGCACCGGATGGTGTTGCAATACAAAGCCCAGATGAAGATGGAGTTTACAAGTTTATGTTAGCTAAACAGGGAACAGAAGTAAATGAATTATATTAGATGATGACACAAAATGAATTACCTGCAGAAGTCAAACTGACTGTAAATGCAGAAATATGGGATTTTACTGGAAAAGAAATAGGATTAATGGCAAATGTAGATCATGTAAAAGTGACTGTGAAAGAAGGTGCTGTTTACCCGAACACCCGACAATACAAAATGAGTCCAGAAGTAAAGGCAGGTGTCGCAGCAGAGATAGAGCGATTGGTCGAACAAGGTATCCTAAAAGAAATAATGAGAAGCCCTTGGCATTAAGAAACCTAACGGGAAATATAGGGTGGTCCAAGACCTCAGGAAAATTAACAAAATTGTTGTACCATGCTGCCCAGTAGTGCATAATCCAGTTGTGATTCTTTATTCGATACCATGGAAAGCAGGATGGTTCACAGTGATCGATTTATGTCATGCATTTTTTTCTATTCCATTGCATCCAGATAGCAAGTTTTTATTTTCGTTGAAATTTGAAGAGCATGTTTATGGCTGGAATCGTGTGCCACAACGGTACACAGAAAGCCCTTCAATCTTTAATCAGTTTCTCAGAAGAAGCCTTGAATCTCTCGTGGTGCCCAGAGAGTCAGTCCTGATGCAGTATATTGACGACCTGTTGGTGGCGTCAAAAACTCGAGAAGACTGTGTTACTGATTCCATTGCGCTGTTAAATCATTTGGCCAAAGGTGGACATAAAGTGTACCCTGAAAAACATCAGTTTTGTAAAAATTCAGTTAAATACTTGGGACATCAAATAGAAAGAGGAGTTAGAAGACTGACCTCTGAAAGAATCAGAATAATAAGTCAAATGCAGTTGCCACGAACCCAAAAAGAAATAAAAATGTTCCTTGGCGTTGTAGGGTACTGTAGGCAGTGGATCATAGGGTTTGCTTTACTAGCTAAACATCTGATACAGTTGACCAGAAAGAGAATGAAAGATCCCATAGAAAGGGATAACGAAAGATTGGGTTCTTTTAGAAAATTGCGGGAGTGTTTGTGTGAAGCCCCTGCTTTAGGAATGCCAGACTATTCAAAAGAATTTGCATTATTCTGCTATGAGCCGGGTAATTGTGCGCTTTCAGTTCTAACACAGAGACACGGATTAATGAGAAGGCCGGTGGCATATTTTTCCGCTACCTTGGATCCTGTGGCCTGCGCATTACCAGGTTGCCTAAAAGCTGTTGCCGCAACCTGCGTAAGCATAGAGCAGAGTGAATCAATTGTGATGGAACACCCTGTCAAGGTTTACTTTCCTCATGCAGTGGTGATTTTTAAGCCTGGGCAAAGCACTACGCTACGCTCGCGTAGTTTGCGAAGTTCGCGCTACTTCGCACTACGCAAATTGCACGTAGCACCGTGCGAACATGCATAGCGTAGTGTTGCATAGTGCTGCGGTCATTTTTTGCTTGCTCGCGGTCCTCAACGTCCAGTTGGCGACCGCGAGCAAGCAAAATGACATCCCGGCGAGACTTTTTCCTTGTTCGCGATCAGCAACATCAAGTTGGCGATCGCGAGCATGGAAAATAAACCTCCCGGCGAGATTCCCAACGCGAGGAGGTCAGGTTTCTCATTGCGAGTGGTCGCGTATGCTCGCGACCGCTCGCAATGAGAAACTACCAGTTCGCGTTGAGAAAGCTGCCGCTCGAGTAAAAATCTACTCGAGCAGCAGAAAACTACAGCCCGCACTGTGCAATATGCCATTTTCAGTGATTGCACAGTGCCGGTTGCTTGTCCGCACTGTGCAATAATTGAAAACGACATCTGGCACAGTGCGAACAAGGTACTACGCAGTTCGCAATGTGCTACGCGTAGCTCGCGTAGTGCGAAGTGCACTTTGCGTAGCTTCGCGAAGTGCTACTTCGCGAACTACGCCCAGGGTTAGTGATTTTACTGACCAGGATCCGAACACAGTACCTTACTCCCAGTAGACTGACAAAATATGAGAGAATAATAGTGGGACCTGAAAATGTGACAATAGTGAGGCTTACCGTTCTTAATCCAGCCACTTTACTACCTGATCCTTACGAAGAAGAAGTGAGAGAGGAAGTTGAGCATGAATGTCTTGAAGTAACTGAACTTAGCACCAAACCACGTCCTGACATACAAGAGGAACGTTTGAAAAATGCAGAACATGAGCTGTTTGTAGATGGCTCATGCATGAGACATGAGGAGGGAGGATTGAGTGCTGCTTACGCTGTATGTACCTTAACTGGAATAGTCGAAGCAACCTATTTACCAGAAGTCGAATCTGCACAAGTCGCTGAATTGATCTCCTTAATTAAGGCATGCAAAATTGGGAAAAATTGGAGAGTGACCATATTGACTGACAGTCAATATGGTTATGGGGTTGTGCATGATTTTGGCCAACTGTGGATGCAGAGGGATTTCCAGACTTCTTCAGGGACTCCTATTAAAAATGGATTTTTTGTGAAAGAATTACTGGAGGAAATTCAATTGCCAAAAGAGGTAGCCATGGTCAAGTGTGCTGCTCACCAATCAGGAAATTACTATGTGACAGCAGGTAACCGATATGCTGACCAGGTTGCCCAGCATTGTGCAAGGCATAAGATTGCCTTAAATAAGACAATAGAAACTTGTGGAGTAAGCTGCCAACTAATGCTACTTGCAGGAGTGGGAACCTGGGAAGAGATGAAAGGTCTGCAGGATGTAGTAGACATGAGGGAAAGGGAAGAGTGGGTGAAAATAGGATGTCAAAGAAGGGCAGAAGATGGTGTGTGGGTTTGTTATGATGGCAGACCAGTCATGCCAGACAATATGCTTGCGCCAATGGCTAGAATATACCATGGAGACACACATGTGGGCAGGGATGCAATGATTTGACTTTTCAGACAGGATTGGTTTAACGCAAAGTTAAGGAATGTAGCAGAGAGCCTTTGCCAGAGATGTTTCATGTCAACAAATGAACCCTGGCAGGAAAACTGTAGTCTGCATGGGAAAGATTGGAAAGGCAGAAGGTCCTTTTGTGAGACTTCAGTTAGATGTCATTCAATCGCCTGCTTGTCGAAGGTTGAAATATGTACTTGTCATAGTTTGTTTATTTTCAAAGTGGGTGGAACCATACCCGACCCGAAGAAATGACAGCTTAACAGTGGCCAAACTTTTATTGAGAGAACTCATCCCAAGATTCGGTTTCCAGTAACGATTGAATCAGATAGAGGGTCTCATTTCAATAATGAAATAATTCGACTCGTTTGTGAAGCATTTAAAGTCGAACTAAAATTGCACTGTGCTTACCTTTAATCAATCAATCAATCAATCAATCATGGCACTTGTAAAGCACACTACATACCCGCGAGGGTCTCAAGGCACTGGGGGGGGGGGGGGAAGCTGCTACTGTTCGAAGAGCCAGGTCTTGAGAAGTCTTCTGAAGGTCAGAAGGTCTTCGGTCAGCCGTAGGCGGATGGGGAGGGTGCTCCATGTCTTGGCAGCGAGGTGGGAGGATGATCCAGTCACTCTTTGGATACAGGGGACGGTGGCGAGGGCACAGTCAGCAGAGCGGAGCTGGCGGGTGGGGGTGTAGAGGCTGAGTTGGCTGTTGAGGTACGTTGGTCCGGTGTTGTGGAGTGCCTTGTGTGCGTGGGTGAGGAGTTTGAAGGTTATCCTCTTGTTGACAGGGAGCCAGTGCAGGTCTCTCAGGTGGGGTGTGATGTGGCTGCGGCGAGGGATGTCGAGGATCAGGCGTGCGGAGGCGTTCTGGATGCGTTGAAACTGTTTCAGGAGTTTGGCCGGGGCGCCTGCGTAGAGTGCGTTTCCGTAGTCCAGTCTACTGCTGATGAGGGCCTGGGTGACCGTCCTTCTTGTTTCGGTGGGGATCCACTTGAAGATCCTGCGAAGCATGCGGAGGGAGTTGAAGCAGGAGGAGGAGACGGCGTTGACCTGCTATATCATGGAGAGGGTAGAGTCGAGCATGACCCCTAGGTTGTGTGCATGGTCGGTGGGTGTTGGGGATGTTCCTAGTGCAGTCAGCCACCATGAGTCATCCCAGGCCGAGGGGGTGGATCCGAGGATGAGGACCTCTGTCTAGTCTGAGTTCAGCTTCAGTCGGCTGTTCCTCATCCAGTCGGCCTTCATTCCTTCGTGGAGGTTGGTTTTGGCGGCGTGGGGGTACTTGGTGAGGGAGAGTATTAGCTGGGTGTCGTCGGTGTAGGAGATGATGTTGAGGATGTGCCGTTGTGCGATGTGGGCGAGTGGTGCCATGTAGACGTTGAACAACGTCGGGCTGAGGGATGAGCCTTGGGGTACGCCACAGATGATCTCGGTGGCTTCGGAGCGGAAGGGGGGAGGCGGACGCTCTGAGTTCTGCCTGAGAAGAAGGAGGAGGTCCAGTCCATGGCCTTCTCTTGGATTCAGGCGTCGTAGAGGCGTGTTCGTATTTTGCGGTGCCAGACTGTGTCGAAGGCGGCTGACAGGTCCAGGAGGATGAGGGCCGTGGTTTCTCCATTGTCTAGCAGGGTCCTGATGTCATCGGTGGCGGCGATGAGGGAAGTTTTGGTGCTGTGGTTGCTGCGGAACCCGGACTGGGACGGGTCCAGCATGCTGTTCTACTCGAGGAAGCTGGTCAGTTGTTTGTTGACGGCCTTTTCAATGATCTTTGCTAGGAATGGGAGCAGGGAGATGGGTCGGAAGTTCTTGAGGTCCTTGGGGTCTGCCTTGGGTTTCTTGAGTAAGGCGTTGATCTCTGCATGCTTTCAGCTCTCCGGGAAGGTTGCTGTCTCGAAGGAGATGTTGATGGTTTTCTGGAGATGGGGTACGATGGTGCTGCTGGCTTTGTTGAAGATGTGGTGTGGGGAGGGGTCTTCCGGGGATCCGGAGTGGACGGTGTTCATGATCTTAATGGTGTCATCGTCGTTGATGTTGGTCCAGGTGATCAGGCGGTTGGTGCGGGTGGTGGTCGTGGGAGCGGGGGTCTCAGTGTTTGCCGGGGTGGTGACAGCGTTGAAGCTGTTGTGGATGTCTGCAATCTTTCGATGGAAGAAGGTGGCAAGTGAGTCGCACAGGTCTTGCGAAGGTGAGATGTCGTTGGTGTTGGCGCTGGGGTTGGAGAGTTCCTTCACGATGTTGAAGAGCTGTTGTGTGCGTTGTTGTCTAGGCAGTCTTTGACGGAGGTCCTTTTGGCGGATCTGATGAGGTGGTGGTGTCTGCGGGTGGCGTTCTTCTGGGCTGTGTACCTTTCCGGTTGTCAGCAAGTTCGCTTGTAGGCCTGGAGGTCTCAGTGAACCAGCTGGCTTTCTTGCTAGTGTGGGTGTTGGAGGGCTTCTGGAGCGGGGCGAGGGTGTTGGCGCAGTCGTTGATCCAATGTTTGAGGTTGCAAGCGGCGGTGTCAGGGTCGGTCAGATCTGCGGGTGGGCTCTGGATGAGGGTGGTGAAAAGCTGGTCTTCGGTGACTTTGCTCCAGCAGCGGCGCAGCATCTGTTGGTTTCCGGAAGGTGAAGTGGATGCAGCGGTGATCGGTCCAGTGGAGCTCGGTGGTGTGGTTGAAGGAGACATGGGAGCTTGCGGAGAAGATGGGGTCAAGCATGTGGCCGGCAGAGTGGGTGGGTCTAGTGATGAGTTGTCTGAGTCCGAGGTTGGTGAGGTTGTCGATCAGGATGGAGGAGTTGGTGTTGTTGTTGTTCTAAAGATGGAAGTTCAGGTCCCCGAGGAGGATGTAGTCCATGGAGGCGAGGGCGTGTGTGCTGACAAGGTCGGTGATGGAATCGCTGAACTGAGCTCGTGGTCTGGGTGGTCTGTAGATGAGGGTTCCTCTGAGGGTGGTGTTGGGATCAGTGTGGATGTGCTGAGGGTGTCGTCGGAGTTGGTTGAGACTTTGAGAGTGTTCTTGTGGACGATGGCGATTCCTCCTCCCCTCCTCCTGCTCCATTGGTGCGGTCCCTGCGTGTGATCTTATTACCATCCGGGATGGCTATGGCGATGTCGGGTGCCAAGGAGGGGTTCAGCCAGGTCTCTGTCAGGAAGGCGACATCTGGGGTGTTGGAGTACAGTAGGTCCCAGAGTTCCACGGCGTGTTTGCGTGCGGAGCGGGTGTTGAGAACGATGCATCTGATGCTGGTAAAGCTGCAGTTCCGGCAGGAGAAGGGTCCTTGGGTGCGCTTCGGGGCAGCCAGGTAGCAGGTGCGTGAGCGTCCAGCATTGAGTGCGTGGAGGGTGCTGGAGTCGTAGCCGAGGCGGGTGTCGTGGTGTTCGCGGGGGCCAGGGGTCCTGGCACTGGGTGCGTTCCATGCGCGGACGGGCGAGACGGGCTTGCCTTAGGCGCGCCAGTGGCGCACCCGCTGCGCACGGCTGCTGCGTGGCTGCTGCGCAGCCACCATATATGGGGAGGCGGGAGGTAGGGCAGTGAATGGGCAGTCAGGGGGGCGGGCCGCAGGGACCACAGCGGCGGGAGCGGCGAATGGCATGGAAGGCAAGGGCACAGAATCACAGGGGTCACAGAAGGAAAAACGGGCACAGATCATGGGGGCACAGGAGGAAAACCGGGCACAGATCACGGGTGCCACAGAAGGAAAAAGGGGCACAGATCACAGGGGCACAGAAGGAAAAATGGTCACAGATCACAGGGTCACAGAAGGAAAAACGGGCACAGATCACGGGGGAACAGAAGGAAAAATGGGCAGAGAATCACGGGGGGTACAGAAGAAGAAATGGGCACAGAATCACAGGGGTGACGATGGGAACAGAAGGAGAGAAGGGTACAGGGGAGAGTACAGGCACAGGGGAAAGACAGACAACAACAGTCACAGACAGCAAAAGAGAAAACGATACGGGCAGTACAATGGACAATTATACAGACCTAAGGCGTACCACTGGCCACCAGGGATGAGGCGCAGGTGGTAGCCTGCGGGTGGAGGAGTGCCTCAACTTGCCTCAGCAGCGGCATCTGGGGCAGGGACAGGACGCACAGGCGGTGCTGTGCTGAGGGGGAGCAACCTACCTAACAAGGTCAAGGGTCGCACTGTCCAGAGACTTCTGGGGTGGTAGAAAAATTGAATGGCACAATCAAGTCAAGACTCGGAAAGGAGTGTGCATCCACTCCACTGAAATGGCCTGATGCTTTGCCCCTTGTTCTGATGGGACTCAGAAGTATTCCAGACAGAAATACTGGATTGAGTCCCCATGAAATACACATGGGAAGAGCAATGAGACAAGCATGTGTACCAGGACACAAGCTGTTGAATATAACTGATGACTTGTTTTTGGAGTATTGCAAAGAGTTGGCTGACAGAGTGCGTTCTATCTCTCATCAGGTTGGGAAGACGCTTTCAACAGACAGCTGAGCCACTCGCATGATTTGAATCCTGGTGACTGGGTGGTTGTGAAGAATCACACACGAGAATTGTGCCTAGCACCAAGGTGGGATAAACTGCATCAAGTTATATTGACTACCTCAACGGCTGTAAAGTGTGCCGGGTTGCCTAATTGGATCCATGCAAGCCATACCAAAAGGGTACCAGCTCCTGAAGAAGAAGAATTACAATTGAAACAAGAAATTGATGATGATGAAGGTTGTGCAGCTGAAGAACTTCCTGTAGAAGATCCTGAGGTAGCTGCCCAAGATCAACCGAGCACTTAACAGGATGACTGGATCCCAGTGGTGGACATACCTGAAGTACTTATAAGAACTAGAAGTCAAACACAGTTAGACAGACAGGAAAAGAGTGAGGACCAGACAGGTATAGAAGAACTCGCTCAGGAAAGTATGGACACAACTGTTAGGGAGCTTGAGCAGGAACAGATGAGGAGAGAACAATATACTCAGACAGAAGAAACTCAAAGCACTGTCCCGGAGTCTGAGGAGGAACAGTCAGGACTTAGAGAAATCGTTCAGGCAGAAGAAGGTAAAAAGGTAAAAAGACCTGAACAGGACCAGATAGGCATAGCAACGCAGTTTCAGGATACAGAAGAAAAACAAGACATCACTAATCCTGAACAGGGACAGATTAATGTAGATTAAACCATCCAGGCAGAACAGGTCGAAATAATAAGCCCTGGACAAGGTCGGATAGTGAGGTAATCTGAAGACGAAGCTGATCAAGTTGTGCCAAAGTCTAAAGAAAATAAAAGGAGTCTTGTAGAACCTGGCAGTGCAGTGAAGTTTAAAAAGAGTCGAAAAGGTGATAATTGGCCAAGAATTATCAAGAGACTGAGATATCGATTTAAGACAATCAATGAAGAATCTGATCAAGTAAATGAAGTAACTAGTCAATCTGGACCTTCCAAAGTAATACCAAAGAGAAGGAGCCAAAGATTGAAGACATTGAATAACAAGTTCAAGGGTCCTGAATAGACATATGTTATTCTTGAAGACTTCGAAAACCTCGATTTAAATGAAGAAAGTGATGAAGAACTGAATATTGAGCCAGTCAAAGAAGAAGTGATACCGACCTGAAAGAGAAAAGGCACCTAAGGTGTTATCTCATACAAGGTTCTGAAGTTAAAGAAGATATAATCTTCATGTCAAAGATGTCTGATAATAATTTTGCCTGAAAATCAAAACAAAGCTGTATAAAAAAGTGTTGTAGGATCTGTATAGGTAGTTTAATCTTAGTCCTCATAATGGGGGTGATATTAGCAATAGCTATTCCCTATCTGATGGTTACTGACATACAAAATAGTACTAACACCCCTACAGAAGTTGCAAACCTTAAAGGAGATAGAGTAGACTTAGAAACACCAGATGAGTTAGATTTACACCACACTGTAGATAAAAATGAAACTGATTTAAATGTATTTGCAAATCTCTTAGTACATTATGTAGAAACCATGGAAGTTAGTGATTGTTACGTTTGTATGAAATTGCCAAGCTCAGTAGCTGAACGGGTAACTTATCATCATTTACCATTGACATATGGACTTTCTTGTAGTGTACTAGCTAGTTTATTCTATAGAACTGGAAAATGGCAGTATTATTATTCAAATGTAGATGTAATATTTTCAGAAGTTCCCATGCGAAAGAGCATGGACTCTGTCCTTTGTACTAGAGTCTCACAATTCATGGGTGAATATTTCCTAACAATGAAGACAATAGATATAGCTGATGCACATAAATGCAACTTAACCTGTAAATTACATGAAGAAGAAAAGATATTTTTGAATTTAGTAGAAAACAGGAGACAGGATTTCCAAAGAAGAGCCTCTGAACGGAAACCTCAGATACCTAAATGGGCTGAAAGGGAAGACCTTTTAGTAACTGGCAAGACTCATGCTGCCATGTCTCTGGACATGGAAAAGAAAGGGAAAATCTGTCTCCATAGATTTAAAACAATGTATTTATTGGTTCCAGTGAATGTGAACATAATTTCTTAGTAATTAGGGGTTGGGGACTAAAAGGAGGAACTGATCCAGTATTTCCTGGAATTTATTATATTTGTGGAAACAAAGTCTATTTCAGGTTGCCTGATCACTGGAATGGGAGTTGCTATTTCGGAATAGTATTCCTTAAAGTCTATCATGTTAAAATAATCATTGGAAGCAATAACGACAGTAATGGACTAACTAGATATAAAAGAGCTAGTTTTTCTGAAATAGTAGGTGATATATTTGGTGCATTGATACCTTTGGTGGGGGTTCTGCTAAATTCCGGAAAAATCTGTCAATTGTCAACAGTAGTTGATCGGTTATCTACTGACACTGCTGGAGGATTTTTACTCACCAATACAGAGCTAGTTGCTGTTAGATCTATGGTTTTGCAAAATCGACTTGCCCTTGATACCTTATTGCAAAAGAGGGTGGAGTCTGTAAAATGTTGAAAGCACAACATTGTTGCACGTCCTGACAAAAGTGTATAGATTGGAAGATATATTAAAAATATTACACATTGGGAAGAAGAACTGAAACCACTGGAGGTTGAAAATATGGAAGAAAATAACAAATAGTTTTTCCACTATCAGTAGTTGGTTTTCTAATATAGGTAAAGGAATCTTAGGTCAAATATTATTGCCAATTATGGGCATAACTTTGCTAGTGATAATGTGTTGTCGCACAACCAGTGGGAAAAGAAAGAAGTATGTAGTGAATGAGAAAGGTAGAGAAAATTTTTTTTGAAGAAATACGACTTGAAGAATTGAAGGGAAATATCTACAAAAGAATGAAAGGATCACAATTTAAGAAAGATAAGGGAATGAATAAAAGATTTGAAGACATCGAAATGGTAGAATGCAAAAGTTGGCATCTGGTTTAATAGAATTTAGTGATGGCATAAAATGCCATGAGAGAGGGGATTGATGGAGCAAGGGTTCACATAAAAAGAAACTTGCTCGTATGCAATCCTCTCAAATAACTTGTAACTCTATAATCAACCTGTCCATGAGTACTAACAGTGCACCACATTCAACATATTGTATCTAGGGGATGCTTTCCTATGTGCCTTACTAATGAATAATCCGAGTGTCCTAAAATGGCTGCCGAAAATGCAGGAACTCTTCTGTGCATGCGTCTACTACATCTACGTAGTATGACGTTTTCTGTCGCTTGGGGGGAAATCTTTGCAGCTGCGCAATGGCTTCTAATATGGCCGCTTTAAAAGTAATGCGTTAACGCACATGCCGAGCTGAAACTAACCCATGCAAGCTCTACTAAGCTATTAATGCAAAAGATTTATTAAATAAATGAGGTTAGAGTAGAAGTATGTGGTATACAGTGAATTCATTTAAGTTTGTATTCTAACGTGTTCTTCTTTGACTTTATTAATAGTTCCCATTTGGGCCTTGGAGGGTGACTGATGTTCTTATCCTTTGTGGCAACCACGCATGCGTCTTACCTATCTGCTCTCAAGTCCATGGAGTCATGGGACGGCTGCCAAACCCTAAGCCTAGCAAGGACATGGGAAAACAAGCTTCTGAACCCTACGAGAGGAAGCCAAAGAAACATTGTACTACAAATGTATGAAATGCTTGTGGGAATAAAGCTTGTGGGTATTAAAATTAAGGGGCGGGATTTAGACAATAGACTAAAGGCAAATATTGCACTTGGTATGGTGTGATGTCCTCACCCCACTGCTTGGTCAGGTAAGTTATAGATAGTTAGACACACTTGATGCTGAGATGCTGATGCCATGCTGAGATGCTGCCCGATCTTGCTGCAGTCTGACTGAAGTATCCAACACTAGGGAAAATTTGCGGCACAACCGAGGAGGCACATCTAGGAAGGGGTCCGAACGAGCCCGAGCCGGAGAGAGTAGCACCAGAGAGGGGTCTAACGCTGGCATTGTACTAGAAGAGGTCACTTTTCCTTGTCCCAAACCTGTCCTGAATCCTTGACTCTCTGATGTTGGGGTCCTCACACCATTCTAGGTGAATATATCTGTAGGGTAAATGTTCCGTACTTGCTCTCTGTCCTTTCTCTCCTCAGGTGCTGTCATTGCAAGAATCTATTAATGAAAATTGATTATAAGCTAACTGTACTATTTCCCTGATGGAGATTTCTGGTATATTCATGTGTATTCATGTGTATCTTGATTTGACTCACACAATTATTAATTCAGATACATTTTTAAAACTCCCTCTGAGTCTGTGGTTCTTTAAAATAAAGTTAAATGTACTATTGTCTTTCCTCCCTATTCTAATCTACTACTAGATCTTATCGAAGGTTCATTTACTCAGGAGACAGGAATGGTAAGAATACTGGTGTAAAGGTTTCATAGGGTAAAATAAAATTGATGACCAGTGGATATTTGCCAGCTTATTGTGTGTATGAATGTATATCGGCCCAAATGAGTGTTGTGTGTATGAATGTGTAGAGCTGGTAAACTCCGCTGCATCACAATGGATCCAGGTAAGTAAATTAGTTTGGAGCACACAGATGTCTTAGGAGCACAATAACAGAAGCATACACTTCACTTAAATTATAGGGGAAACACCCATTACAATGATGGCAATTGGACGCGGTGCCATTGCAACGCAACTTTTACATCGCAGGGTACTTTAGTTCGCATTCCTTCACATCCCATGCTATAAGTGCGCACTGACATTTCCATCGCATGCAATTACAACGCATGCTCACACTGTAAGTGTATTTATAGTCAATGGTAGGCATGTACAGGAGTTGCTAATGTTTGCTAACCCTGTGGGGTTGTCAGGGAATTCAGTAATGTTTTCCACTGGCGCAGTTTATCGATGGCATACTGCAATGCGTTCATATCCTGGCATCGTCCCAAGAGGTTAAACCTGCATCCTGGAAGCAAAAATTAGACGTGTCCCATTCATATGTGGGTGGTACTGGAGGAGGCACTGGGGTTTCGTCTGAGACCAGGTTCTTGGCGTGCGGCGCATAAGCGCAGTGTATCAAAGTACCTTGTTCATTTAAGCTTTTTTGTTCCGAAGATAACACAGCTTCCTGATACTGTCCGGTATCTATTGCTCTAAATTCGTTTTGGTGTAGCCTGCCCACAACTAAATTGTGTGGGGTCCAGACTGTCATCGCCATCCTCTTGTCTCCATACAGGGTTAATTAATAGTGGCAGTGTAATTTCTTTGTTTCACATGTTTTCGGCATTCGGCGATGCCAGTTCACTAATTTTGTGGGCAGCACGTTTTACTTCCTCCCTTTTTATTAATCATTTACGAATGGCAGCGCCACATCCCGGCTTTCAGCCTCCTCAGCCGCAGATAGAGATAGCTTTGTCGGTTGTGTGCCTGAGAGCTCACGCACACAACCGTTGTTTGTAAGAATAGCCATCCCCATTATATTGATTGCCTTTACTAAAATGCTAATCCTCAATAATATTCATTAACAATTAAAACATATACTCTTGTTGAAAATAAACGATTTTTACAAATATATGCTATCTCAGAAAGTAAAGGCACGTATTTTGCGTCAGTGCAGCAGGGTGAGAGGCAATGTCCTAGCTGCCCCCTTAGTAGAACATTTCCGAGCACTTAACCATCCGCCAGAGAGTCTTAAATGGTTAGTTCTTGAGAAGGTCACTCTCGGCCCCATGGGGGGGGGGGGGGTGGGGGGGGGATATAAATGCAATACTTGATGTGCGTGAATGTAAGTGGATGCACTCCTTGGACACTATGCACAATGGGTTGAATGAACTAGACGAGGCAGATGTCCTGCCTTCAAAATGTTCGAATGCCATCATGTTTATTACTGCTATGTTTGCATAACATATTTCCTTATTATTGATTCGTAATACAAGATGCAACTGTATGAAAAGGACGACACCGACCTATGGGATGAACCAATGTTTTTAATAATAATTTACATGTTTGTTAACTGTGGTTCACTGGGGATTTCTTATGCAAAACCATCTCACATCCATTATTTGCGTTTCAAATGTATTTTGAGACAAGTCCATGTGTCACACAAGTGTTTTTTTTACAAACATTTGATCTGAAAAAGGCTCCCTGATATAAACTTTCACCATAATTTACGTTTCTAATGTAATTGACACGAGTCCTTGATACCAACTTTCCCCTCTGGTTTCCTGGATGACCTGACATCCTGTTTATCTATGCTTACAGACGTTTTGCTCAATGACGACATTCGCCGTAGCGGACCGTCCAGGTTGGCACTTAGCGACTGTGCTCCCGACGTGAACCGAGCCGCGGGGATGTGGACCGCCCCATTGTCTATAATTAGACGCGAGGAGATCGGTGCTGCGTGTTCAATTTATTTATGGGCACTGAACGTAATGCAATAGTAATTGTAATTGTCACATGTGCGTGGCGGAAAACTTTTTGCGTGCTGGGGCGTGGATGGGGTGGGGGCTGGAGACACAAAAACCCCTGGTTTGCCTGCAGCCTCGTATAGAGACAAAAAAAACAAAAAAAACGCGTTGTAATGGTAACGCGATGTATTCGTATACGTAGTAATGCCGTCTTCCATTGGGGGAAACACATTGCAGTTGAAATGGTATGCGGTGAAAAAACACGCGATGTAACAGCAATTGCGATGTAGAAACGGCGTGGTAAAAGCACGCGGTGTAACTGTTTGCGATGTCGGATCATACATCCAATTATAGTTACCTTAAAGCGCACATGCATTCAAAAGTAGAAGAATGCTCATTTGCCAAGCATTAGCTAGAGTATAATTAGCAATGTGTAATGGATCGGGTCCGAATTCGGGTTTATGTGGTCACATATCTTCAAGTGTTTTTCCATCTTAAATCGGTAACTTGCAAGTCAGACATTATTTCCTGGCTGTAATAAACCTTTGTAGCATCATGCATAAAAAGGCCTGTCTGCAAGCAGGGAATTGAGAAAGCCTGAGTAGGAGACTGAGGTGCAGTCTGTGTTGTATGTTAAAGGTCTTTCGCCCTGTCACGATAGTTAGAAAATACTGTATTTGCATTGCCAAGAGGAGTTGGTGTGGTTATTTGTTTTTGGAGGGTTTGAGTCACCCGGCAACATCACCATAAATTATAGTGTCCTTTAATGGTAAAGGGCACTCTAGTGTCATATCAGCTTGCACTTACATGTCCACACCTTTGATATAAGGCACCCTGCCACCTTGGCTTTAGGATGCCCTTCTTTAGGGGTGTCTGCCATGGTGCAATTGTCTTTGCCACACTTGGTGAGGGCAATGTCGAGGGAGGGGGTAAAGTCCTTGTCAATTTTCTAATCCACACGTAACAGCTTTAGGTAGAGAGCACTGGCACGCTCTAGTGCACTAACACAGTCATAACCATTAGCATTGGAGCAAAAAGGTGGGGGGGAGGGTGACCATACAAAAGTGGCACTTTCCTACGGAATCACATATGAACTTGTCTAAAAAAAGAACCTGGAACAGTACCTCGGGAGCAAGATTCCCAACAACCAGCCTGATGTTCCCGAAATTAACATGAGGAGTAATAAAGGCAAGCAACAGTTTCTGGATGCCTTGAACCAAATTGAGTTCCAGTTCAAGGAAGTGATCAGCACAAATGGACCAGCTAGCTCCAACACACACCCTTGCCTGGCACAAACCTTGAGGGACATCATACGCTCCACATCTGTCACATTCCCTATAAGAACCATTCTCAACAGCAACCCAAGTTCAAGGCTCCTTCTTTTAAATCACATAAAACCTCCAAATCAGATCACTCATCATGAAAAAGAAACTCTACCTACCAAATCGAACCAGCTACAGACTGATCTCAGTTGTTCTGCCTTATGACAACTGATTATAAAAGCCTGCCTTCATTCAAATATCAACATTTACATAATGAAACTATCTACATGCTGACCATCAAACAGGCTTTCATCCAGGTTGGGTCAATAAAATACCCTCATATCCTCCTGGGATTAGATGGAAATGGCTGTGAAATGAAAATTAGTGACTGGACCCGTACTACTGGATCTGCACACTACGTTTGACACAGTGCACCACCAGATCCTACTAATACGTTTTGAGGAACCTGGCATTGGAGAAAGCAACCTACACTAGATCTAGTCCCACATATATGGCTGGTCTGGTATTGTCTGGCTGCCCTCATTTGGATCTGTTCCTTGCGGCACTGACTATGGCAACCTTAAGTCTTAATCATCTCACTATTCCTGTTCAACCTCTACCTCACCCAGTTTTGCACTTCATTCTAGACTTTTAATTTTAATCCAGCTTGCTGCAACTATGTAGATGACATGAACTTCATCCTAAATTGGGAAACATGAATGATGTGTAAACCTCCGGCTTGACTGCTGCCTCAAAGCCACCAATCAATAGATGCGGAGTAACTACCTTAATCGTAACTGTAACTAAATCTAGATCCTAATCTGTAGTGAATAACTACAACTCTAGAAGCCTTTGGCCCCAGGAACATGATGCACCAGAAGTAACTTTAACTTAAGTAAGAAACCAAGGAGTAATCATGGATTCCAGCCCACACCTGGTCTAACAAGTGAACAAAGGCTCATGGAGTGCTTTCTACACGATGCAAGCTCTTGGAGGCATTTTCCATCATGTAGGTTTGTGACAGAAGTTACAGACATCGCCTTTAGTATGCCTCATCTTGACTATGGAAATGTTTTTTACAGAAGGAGCCTACTCTTCCAACTCTGAAGAGTGCAAAGGGTCCTAAAAGCAGCAGAAAGACAACTTTTCTTTTCCTTCGCTCATGACAATGCATCAGACCAGTACTCCAAGTGTTTCACTTGCTCTCTTGGGCCAGATCTTCTGCCTTCAAGACTTTTGGCAATGTCCACAGGGTCTGCCACAGTAAGGGAACATCATCAACTAGATCTCGAAAAATACACATATAGCAGAGCACCCTGCAACAGAGGGGCACCTTAGCTAATCATCCGTCCCTAAGAGAAGTGACACATTGGTAGCAACATATTCTCTGCAAAAGCAGCAACATTATGTAGTCCTCTTCTGAAAAAAGACAGAAAAGTACCTAAGATCATTTTCAGTTCCGAAAAGAAGAAAAGACCAATAGGTTCCCCAAGAGATTATGCAGGATATCACCGACTCTCAACCTTTGACCAAGGATGTACACCTGGGAAAGCAGGTTGAGAAAACCTCACAATTGAAATAAGGATAAAACTGGGAGGCAGAAAAGAGAAAACAGGAGTATTTGCTGTGGGGATGCAGCATTGGTAATACATAAAGTAGACCATCGTCTGCTATGGGGCATTTTGCTGAATGTTTTCCAGGTGGCATGAAGAGTGAGTTCTAGATAAGTATGTTAAAGATTGAAATCTAAATACACATGAAATGCAAGTAATAATTGTGCAGTGAGGAGTACTCACAATGGGAACAAAAAGCTTATCCTGATCCAGGGTGGAGAATGCATAAGGAGACCAGATGTCAATCATGATAAGAAATACGATCTGCAAGGTGCCAGGGTAGGAGTTGGAGACTCTTGAACAGTAGCTGGTAAATCAAAAGACAAATAACATCCAAACAAACAAGGACAACATTGCAAAGTAAATTTCTAAGGGCAAGGACTAGTCTAAAAGGGAACTGACTAGGAAGAAAACTGGAAATGTGGGGAAACAAAAGGATGAGTGAACAGAACAAAACAGGAGTGGATAGTCTATGCAGCTATAAATTGTTGCAAGACTAGCTGACCGGGTTTAGTGCAAAAGCCTAGGTGCTTTAATATTATTGAATTGGAAGTGGATTCTTGATAAAGGAGGTTCCCACTCACACGGTAGTTAGGTGTCTAATCTGCCCTGAAAGCCATTGCACAGTCTTCCTAAGTGTCCATCCCCTTTCCTATATGAATCAGATGATTCTATGGTTAATGCGGAATTGAAAACAACAATAGTGAAACTACTTATTGATGGTGCAATGGGTCTCGGGTTACATTTTTGTCAATTTTCCTCTCACTGATCACCCCTGCACACAAATCCTGGCACCAATCAATGAACCTGTTCAATTTTCCACAGTAGGAGTGTATGGACATGAGATGTCTCCGGATCATGCAATCTATATAAATGAATGCCGTCCCTTATATGGAAGATATGAATAACCATGTGAACTATCTCTCACTTGGCTTTATTTCAGTTGAGGCACATGTGCAACTACATGAGCATCTTGACACTGGAAGTGCAGTGTGCTCCTCATCACTAACTGCAAAACACTGTCTACATAGACCCTAATAACACCCCCGTGTTTCAACCAGACACACTAATAATGTTAATCTCAAGCTTCGAGCCCTCATTCCTCTTTCTCCAACTTCACATGTTAGCACAATGACATATGGGAAGGATAACAGCATAACCCTGGTCTCCATACACAACACCAAATCCCTTCCTACAAAGGCTATACTACTGACCAAATAGCTCCCATGAAACAAAAAAGAGCCAGGAACATTCCATCTAGATCTTGGTTTAACACAGACCTAAACTCTGAAAGAAGGCAATTAAGAACTACAGAAAGACTCTGGCAGAACAACCCGTCCACAATACTCCTTGATCGACTCAAATCAGAACATAGGAAATATAAAAAACACATCAAGAAACAAAAAACTTCCTTCTTCTGTGACGCTCTAGAAAATGCTAGAAATAGGTCCAAAGAACTCTTCAATATCATCAGGCAACAAACTTCCAAGCCCCCTTCATCCTCAATGCTACCCTCTAAAGAAGTCTGTGATAACTTTGCCAACTTTTTTAATGACAAAATCACTAACATTGAGCTCTCCCTGGACGGTCACCACAGCCCCCCAACACAAGCTCTGACCCGAGAACAGAAGATATCACACCCAAGCACCACCTAAACAGCTGGAAATCCTTCAACCCCATCTCCGAGTCAGAGATCATCAAAATGATTTCCAGTTCCAAACCCTCAGCACACTTTGCGGACCCCATCCCTGCCCAACTGGCCAAAGAGCTCAAACTCACCCTAGCCCCGCTACCTGAGAACTGGAATCATACCTGATTGTCTAAAAATCGGACAAGTCACGCCATTACTCATAAAACCGGGCTCGTACACAAACGATCTTAATAACTTCAGACCCGTCTCCAATCTCCCATTCCTCGCTAAAATCTTGGAAAGATGTGTCCTCCATCAACTTACTCAACACTTGGACAACACCAACCTCCTTGATCCCCACTAATCGGGTTTCAGAAAAGGGTGCAGCAATGAGACAGCAATACTGAATGTGATAGATGATGTACACAAATCACTCGATACGGATCATTGTTCTTTACTCATACTCCTGGACCTATCGGCAGCCTTCGACATGGTTGACCACAAACTTCTCACTAATGTACTCCAAGAAAGAGTCGGTGCAGAAGATGTGGTCTTACAGTGGTTCTCCTCATTCCTGCAGAACCGCACCCAACGAATAAAAATCAAAAACCACATGTCTGACCTAATCCCCATCCGCAGGGGTGTCCCCCAAGGATCAGGTCTCTCCCCACAACTATTCAACATATACATGGAACCCCTCACCACCCTACTCAATAAAACAAACATCCCCTTCCACCTCTATGCAGAAAATACACAGATCTATCTTGAAACCTCCTCCATCGATGGCATTCAGAGACTAAACAACACTCTAAGAGAAGTCCAACGCTGGGTATCCCTCAATCACCTGAAACTCAACCAAGATAAAACTGAAATCCTCCTCATTTCCAACAAGGAGCAGAACCCCCCAATTACAGAATGGTTAGAAGCCACCGATGCTCTCAACTGCAACCTCACCCTGGCCGATTCCGTAAAGTTGCTGGGAATTACTCTGGACCCAAAATTAGACATGGCGAAACACATCAAGATCACCGCAAAGAGCGTCTCCTAAACCTAAAACTTCTAAATAAAATAAAACCCTTCATCCCTCCCAATGACCTCAAACAAGTCACTCAATCCCTAGTGCTGTCCAGACTAGACTACGGGAACTCAACTCTCACAGGAACCGCAAAGTCTCACCTTGTTCCCCTCAGATCAATTCTGAATGCGGCAGCAAGAATGGTCACCGGAGTCAAGAAATACGAACACATCTCCCCGTCTCTCAGAGACCTAAAATGGCTTTCAATCAAAATGCGTGCCAATTTGAGAACTGCCTGTCTCACACACAAAGCCTTGCACACTGAAAAACCTGCACACCTGGCTTCCAAACTCAAGAAGGCAGGCCAAACAAGGTCCCTTAGGAGCACAAACACTCTACTCCTCATTCCTCGGAAAACTCGCAAACAAAAAAACGTTTTCTCGATCCTTCTCAGGAAATGTGCCCAGAATATGGAACTCCATCCCAGTCCCTATCAGGACTACCCCTCCTCCAAAAGGCAGCTCAAAGACTTCTTCCTCAATGGATCTCTCCCAAATGGATAGCTGTCAACCAAGCTCAGAATCCTGACCACCACGACTCACCGAAACCTTAAATCTAAGTCTCCTACCTCGCCCACCCCTGTCTCGTTCCCTGGACAAATCCCCCCCTCCACGAACGGACGGCGTTCATGAGTCAATGAATATACCATCGTTATATTGTTGTGATTTCTATGCTATCAATTTTTTGTAAAGCGCGCCGATACTTTCAACTTGTCATGAATCAATGCTTATACTACTGCCATACTATGTAACCTCTCCGCTACTAATGTTGTAAAGCGCTCCGATACCTTCGGGTCTGGCCAGCGCTATACAAAACTCTTAAATAAATAAAAAAACAAAATAAACAATCCCACACCCTTACAGCTATGCATCACTTACTGTTTGCTACATGTCCGCTAATACCCATAAGAAACTCTACAGGAGTATGAAATGTTACATAAATGCGATTGTAATACATTACTATCAGTCCCACTGATGTCTTTCTCATAGCAGTTAGAACTGGCAAGTGGGAGCTTGGGGAAATGCTCAGTTACCAAAAGATTCTCTACTTTAAACAAGCATTTGCAATGCAATAGGTCTCGCATTTACGCAAGTTTAAGCTATTGGCATTGTAAATGACAATGCATTTTATTCATGTTTTAAAAACCAAAACATAAATGAAAGACGTTGTCATTTACAATGCCAATAGCTCAAACTAGTGTAAATGCGAGACCTACTGCATTGCAAATGCTTTTTTGTACTGCTAATGGGAGGCAACACAGAGGAAGGGAAGGTGTGTGAGGGGCAGCATGGACAACAGAAAGTGTTAGGAAAAAGTGCTATGACGCAGCCAGCACTGGTCACGCCAGAACTTATTTTTGTTTGGGTGGGTGGGGGCTACAACACTGCCAATGGCAGGTGGGAGGAGCAACACAGAATAACAGGGGAGAG
Organism: Triturus cristatus; assembly: GCF_964204655.1. Lineage (NCBI taxonomy): Eukaryota > Metazoa > Chordata > Amphibia > Caudata > Salamandridae > Triturus > Triturus cristatus. The sequence continues at coordinate 69,971,168 of NC_140584.1, read as the reverse complement.
GGGTGAAGCAGGTGCGAAGGGCAATACAGACAACAGAGTGGGAGGCTGGTGGGGGCAACGTAGAAAATGGAGGGGGAGCAACACAGACAACAGTGGTATGGGCACCACGCACAACAGAAAGAGGGTAGGATGGACAGGGGCAATGCGGGCAACAAAGAGAGGACAGGTGGGGGGACAACACAATTTGTTGAGGTTTGGCGAGGAACACAGATGGTGAAAGCTTAAATAGATGCACTTGTGTACAATGCTTAAACACAAAGAAAAAAGTAGCACCTCAACAATGAGTGGTGTATGGACACACGTAATGAGTCCATTCTCCAGGAGAGGGACAAACACAAGAAGAGGAAGGAAGCCTTTGTCAGCTGACCAAGAAGAAACAAGCTAAGGAGAGTTAGAGTGATAACCAATGGCAAGCAATGGGAGGCCTCTACGCGCATTATTAGAAAACAATATGTCTCACAAGAGATACGGGGTAGGTTAGTCAGTAAGATTGGGGTGGTAAGTGTCCGATCTGCCAACTATCATGCTGGCATGTCATATTAAAATATATTATAGGAGAAGCATGGAATGAGGGTGGCTTAAGAGCGCGGGGAGAGGAGTGTGGATTGTTAGGGATATTTAAAACACACTATTTTGCAAAATGAGCAATATTTTTTAAGACCTTCAAACCAGAGACGAGAGTGCATGTGTGCGTTTGGCTATGTGTGTATGTAAAAATTTCAGGTTAAATCTGGCAGATACCTGACCATACCTGACTAAAAGTGCAAGTACCCAACTACTTACTAGATGATATATTTATTAGGAGGGTGTAACACTCCACACACCCCCAGAACCTACATCCCTGGCAAGAGAACTAACAAGAATGCTCTGTCTACTCTCCGCAACCATTTCTAATCAAGGAAGCCCTTCCCGGGGGTGGGGGGATAAGATGGGTACACAGACCAATCCCAAAGTGGGCAACGACCAGTGGAAAGCCCTGCTTTCCTGGAACGGAAAGACAGAGGTGGACACGCTTGAAGTGATGATGGGGGTTTGGCGAATGCAATTTCACCAAAAGCGCGGAGTCAATTTACAGCGCCAGGATCAATGATGTGCTTAACTAAAGGCATCTAATTATAGATACCAGTGGGAGGGGTTGGAGAAGGGACGCAGTGCCACCTGTTAAACAAAAAGAGATCTTACGCGAGCCCCAGATCCTGTTTCACATGCAGCGCCAGAGCTTTGTCCTGTAATGAATGTCAGGTGCTTCGCTTCTTTCTGCTCCCGTTGACGTGTGCCAGCATCAGCCAGTACCACAAATAGCAAAGGCCCACCAAGGGGCCTTTCAAAGACAGAACCAGACTTCTGTTAATGATTAGACATCTTGAAATCACAGGCAACAGAGAAAAGGACTCTCATAATCACAACGTGTGACGTAAGATGTGAATCTCAGCGCTAAATATAGCACAATGAATAAAAACTGATATTCGACACGCACAGTAGGCACTGCAGCATAACTCGTAGACAGTTTCTTTCAAAAGACTCCCCTGCAGGAACAAAGGAGCAAGACGCTGGTCAACTGGCGCTTGGAAGCTATGGAGGCGGCCCTGGGTTCTTTGTGGCAGTCTTGTTACAGTGTAATGGGCTCGCCCTCCTACCTTCCCAACCTCCGGCTCTCCCCCCTCCTTTCCATCCCTCCCTCCTCCCCTCCGGCCAGGCTGCCAGCACATTCTGTGGTTAAATAATGCAACATTTCCAGAAACTCATTCATGCGCCTGAAAAACCAGTGACTAAGCAAAACACACCGTGGAGATGCACGAGCTCCCATTAGCAGGTCGCATGACCTTGGGAATGAGAAATGTCCTCCCTAAACCAACGACACCAGATCCTATTTTGCCAAAGCAACCTAAAAAACATAAGGACATTCGGAAATGGAAATGACGCGTTTCCATTTTAAGTCCCAAATTCACAAACTACTCCCCAAAAATAGACTAAAGGTTGAATGGATGGATGGAAAACGGATAGTGAAATACGGCATGGCCATGTAACTGCACACGCCCTGTCACAAGCCCGACCCCCCACCATAGATTTCTGCCGCTTGCAGGCACAGCGTCCCACTGTGACCCCTTGAAGCCCCACTTCCTTTACCTGCAGCGGCCAGAGGACCTGCAGGAAGAGCCAGCAATGGGCCAGGCTGGGCAGGGAGGGAGGGAGACAGGCTCTGGGGGCTTCAGGCAGTGCTGTGGAGGGAGGGACCCAGAACACAGGCTGCGAGTGGTCGGTGGCCAACGAGTCAACAAAAAGTACACCTACTGTGTAACAACTAAGTAAAGGGGCCAGTAGCCATGGGAGGAAACAAATGATAACATGGCTGTACTAAGGTGGGACTAACAAGCCTCATAATGAATCAGAAGGCAGCATTTACAGAGGGCAAACACACAAGCCAATGAAAAATAAAGGCGGGGGAGTGGGCGAAGCTTTTCTCCATCCATACTGAACCACCACAGATCTTCGCAGAGAAGCGCTTGCGCGCTGGCACAAGCTCGACCTAAAAATGAAATGTCAGGTCCTTGAGACAAATGTTTACAAGCATCTATTACTCTGTCTACAGAACTGCCTGAGGAAAGAAAGAATGTAGGAGACTATTGGGACCTAAACGTAAATTGAGCCATAATTATCCACTCGATAAAAGGACTAGCTCAAAGGACTGCTAGAACTAAAGAGTGACTGACAATAATGATGAAAGGCTGGCAGGAGTGATGTCGGGAGATAGGTTATTTGGTAATAAGATTCACTGACTAGACTGAAGGTAGACTGACAGAGTGCAACAATTGAGAAATGTGCTCAGGGTACTCTAAGAGGGCTATAGCAAACCTTGCCGACTGGAGGAAAAAAAGGAAAAGGAAGGACTATATCACAAGGGAAAAGAACAGGAAACAGGGAGAAGGACAGAGGAGCTTCTCTGAAAGGAGAGAGTACTGAGATGTCTGTTAAAGTATTTTAACAGTGCATGAGGCAGGATTTCCTAGATGATCATTACCTGTTCTTAAAAAGTTGGTTGTTGTGTGTACATGTTCTGTGCAACACCATGCATAAGCACGCATCCACTGTCTGCTTATGCAGGCACAGTTTTGTGTTTAGTTGTGGTTACCATAATGCATAATGTTCTCAAGGCTGCCATTATGCATTTGTAATTTGAAAAACAATAGGTCCTTCAAAAGCAATTCAACATAGGAGAAATATAGACCAGAATCGGCTCTATATAATTATGCAATGCCCAGCCGGACATTGAAGTTTAATGATCAAAAAAACAGATAATATAGACATACGTGTGAATATCGAGTGGGACACAGTCCTGGGTCCTTCAACACTTAACACAATTACATACAGTGACACATAAAAGACATTTATCAGGCTGAAGAGAGAAGCTTATTGCCGATAGGAAATACAAGGGCAAGCTTTCAAGACGGTACAATGACATGCACAATTTTTAACATATGTGTTTAACATGCATGTTTGTACATAGGGTCGACGACGTTTCGATCTATTTACGCAATACATAGATCATCATCAGGACTAGTAATTAGCAAGCCTGAGAGTACAATTCCTCGGTTGGTGGCGAACAGAATCGTTGCTAACAATTTGGAGGAACCCAGATGGGGTTGTTGTTCGGAGGACAAGCGGCCATGAAGCGGATAACAATTGGAGGAAACCGCTGGAACACTTGTTCGTGACGACGTGCAGAAGAAAAGGGTGAACGGAGCTGCAAGGATAATTGGATGCATTTGGGCAGCCTAGTGGATGACTGTCATAATTTCCCCAATCCCTGCCTTCTCTACATCTCCCCACCCTGGCTGCCACCTGCTCAACAGAACTTGAAGTGAGGGATTACATAAGTGGATTCCTTTTAGACCTGTCAGCTTAAGGGTGGTCTTTCTGCAAAACGTTTGCCTCCCTCCTCCATTTTTGCTGATCCCATTTTTGCTGGCCTTAGGACTCTTTGCACTTTACCACTGCTAACCAGTGCTAAAGTGCGTGTGCATGGTAATATTGGGTTATCCGCAAATGACACATTCAGTTTGTTTGTAAGTCAATAGTAAAGTGGCACTACATGTGCCCAGGCCCTGTAAAATAAATGCTACCAATGGGCCTGCAGCACTGATTGTGCCACTCACGTAAGTAGCCATTTAAATATGTTTCAGGCCTGCCATTGCAGCCTGCATGTGCAGTTTTTAAACTGTCATTTAAACCTGTCAAAATAAACCTTTTGGCAAGCCCAAACCTTCCTTTTTAATACATATAAGTCACCCCTAGTGTAGGCCTGGACATCACAGAGGATAGGGTGCAGTGTATATTTAAAATGCTGTACATGTACTTTGATGTTTTACATGCCCTGGTAGTGATAAACTCTTCACTCCATTTTTCACTACTGCAAGGCCTACCTCTCACTTAGAATAACATTGGAGTTACATAATTACATTTAATAGGCTGTAATTTCCAAATGGGAGCCGGTAACCAGTTCATGTTTGATGTTTTTGGAATTATAATGAAAAATGCGAACTTATGGTGGAGGGGTATTTTAAATTACCATTTTTAAAAGGCCACTTATATAAAGTTAGTATTTTCCTGTATTAGCCATTTAGTACCTATAGCCTGTGCCACATGACTGAGTGTAGCTGACAGTTGAGCTTTGTGTTTTCTTCCTAGACAGCCACACACAATAGGGAGCTTGTGTGTGCCTGGATGGGCCATCACTGGCAGGATGGAAGGGAGGACTGGGCACATCCCCACATACCCTTTAATACGCTGGGCCCAGCCTCCGCACAAAGGACTGCATATGCCCTGTAGTTAGTCTGGAGCCAGTACAGGGAAGGTAGGATGCCAGAGGACTTCAAATGAAAACCTATAACAGCTTCTCTCCTACTTCAAAGGCACAATTGGGCATAAATACTGGACCTCAGACACCACCACTTCAGTACATTTCAGTACACTTCTGGACCTATGGATACTCTGCAGGAAGAAGGATTGGTTAGTTGATAAAGGGCTGACATTCTGATAGACTATTGCCCTGATGAGATGCTGCCTTGCTGTGCTGACCTGTTGCCTGCTGCCATCTTACCTGGGGGGAAGGTCTAGACCTGCATCACTTCAAACCAGAGTGGATCCAAGGGCTAGTTGGTTGGCTTCCTGGCTTGAGCCTCAGGGACAGGAGGCTCCAAAAACCTTGATCCTGCACCTTGGCTCTGCAATCTATAAGTCTACCTTGACAAGTGGTGCCTCTCCAATTGTGGGCCCACAGAAGTGGGCCTAAGGGGCTCTGCTAGGCTCTGTGGATCCAGCGGAACTGATCCAGATCCTCTTCTGTGCAACCCTGAGCAGAATTGATGCATCACCATTGCTGTGTGGAATGGTACTGCAGCAAAGATCTGCATTGCATCACAGTGCGTTGTTGCATCAAAACTGCAACAGTGTGACATAGCCTCAGCGCAGGACCTCACATCTCTCATTGACAGCAGCCTCAATGATGATGCTGGACTCCACATCGCAGCCCCTCAAAACCAACGCACTGCTCCGACTGCTTGACACGTCCTTAACTCCCAACTTTGCGACACATTATCTTGACGACGGTGTCTTGTACGATGACCCAGCAGTATCTTGCACCATAGCCTCACCACATCTGGGAACCGACACATTGCTTCTGCTACGTGATGCATCTTGATGCAGATCCTCGCAACACTCTGCAAACCACGATTTAAGGTAATCTGTTCAGGTGGGCCTAACTGGGTCCCTGTAGCCGCTCCACACTCTATTGCTGTTGGCCTGAATCTGTGACTTTGTCCTGGTGCAGCGGGACCAAATATTCACAGTGGTCGCTTTATGCCTTTTGACACTATTTTTACAAAAAACCTTAAAATTTAATACCTCCGGGTCAAGTACTTGGATTTTTGTTTTAGTCATTAAAAATTACTCTAGATTTCTAATCCTGTTGTGTACTCCTTTTGTTGTGTGTTTTCACAGTTTGAAGTGTTGCACAAATACTTTACACATTGCCTCTTAGTTAAGCCTGACTGCTCTGTGTTAAGCTACTCAGGGGTTGAACACAGATTAATTTAGGGTTGCTTGTTACTTCCCCCTGAGAAGAATTGTGAATACTGCTTGAGAAGGTTTCATCCCCCTCAACCAGTAACCCACTTGTACACTTGCCTCTCACTTAAACAACAAATAACATTTAGGGCAACAGCTCTAAGCTCAGTAAATTATCTACAATGGAACCAATAGGCCTATGAGAGTACACACAACTGCTCTCAGATCAGCAGAATATTTGCATTAAGAGGGAGAGAACAGACCAAAGAAAACTTACTGAGGAAAACACTCAGAGACCTGCAAATTTTCTCTAATTGGTGCAAGCAGATCACCAAGAGCACAGAGAAACTCTGTTGGATCTGAGGATTCTCTATAGTAATAGCAAACAGATCCGGATCTGCAGATTCTCTCAGTTGGAAGTTGCAGATTCTCTTTGGTTTGAGAAGCCAGGCAATGAATGATAGCGGAATCACTGTCAGACTTTCATATTTTGAACAGAATGAAAACACCAGTCAACGACAGTTCAGTAAACCACTTTGGGACCTGCAAAGTCTCCAAAGTGGGAGAGGACAGGCCAAACCGCAGCTCAGGAAATCCATCAGAGATTTGCTATTATTTCATTATATCTTGGGACTACTCTGTTTTCTTAATTTCCCAACAGTTTAGGAAGATTTGGAGAAGAACTTCTTGGGACTCCTTTTTACCCATAATAAAACATGAGGTGACGAGTACTCAAACTGTGCTTTAAAAAAAGTATTTTATGTTGCCAATTTGTAAATTGCAATATGTTGTCCAGGCTTCCATGGGGACCATAGAGAGCATTCATGAAAATCAAAAGAGGAAAGTTATGTTTTCAATTGTTTTGTAACAGAGGAGAGAGCACTAATCTGTCTACAAGGCAGCTAGTTTGGGGTTTGAAGTTATTTATTGACTATTATGTGGAGAGAGAGGAGTGATAGTTATCACTTCCTAAAACATGGCAAAAGTGGTGTACAGCTGTTTGGTATATTTAATTTACTTATAAGTCCCTAGTAAAGTGGTATACCATATAACCAGGGCCTGTAAATGAAATGCTACTAGTGGTCCTGCAGCACTTATTGTGCCACCCACTTTAGCAGTCCCTTAAAACATGCCCCAGGTCTGCCACTGCAGCCTGAATGCCATTTTAAACTGCCAATTTGACTTGGCAAGATAGCCCCCTTGACAAGCCTTCACTCCACTTTTATTACATTATACTTAAAAGGGTTACGTTTTACATGTCCTGGTAGTGAAAGACTCCTAAATTCGTTTTTCACTACCATGAGGCCTACCTCTCACATAGCATAACATTGGGATGCCTTATTACATTTAATAAGTGTTAACATTTTTATTATGAGCAGGTAGGAAATGTATGCTTTGTGCCTAAACAATTGTAATTAAAATCCTCACTAATGGTAAAGTCAGAATTTAAGTTACAATTTTGAAAATGCCACTTTTAGAAAGTTGGCATTTTGTTTCCCTAACTATTTTGTGCCTGTACCCTGTACCTGGGTCACATCACTGGGTGTATTTGGCAGTTGAACTTTGTATATTCCTCCGAGATAGCCCCACAATTGAGGGATTAGAAGTGCCTGGGTGGGTCATCACTGGCAAGATGGGGGAGGACTTGCAAATCAATAGGCTGTGCCCTGCCTTCCCACAAAGCACTTCACGCTACCTAATTGTGCCTGCAGGCAGGATGGAGTCAGGAGAGGGGAGGCAGGAAATTCTAAGCACTTCAAAGGAAAATCTCTAGAAAGTTCAACTTCAATGAAGGCCCCAGGTTTAAAAATTGATCCCTCACAAGCACTTCTCAGTTCACTTTCTGGAATTGCAGAAGGACTCTCAGGGGCCTGTCTGCTGCTATGGCATGTTGTGTACTTCAGAAGGCTGCTTTGCTGCACCTGGAAGGCCTGCTCCGCTGCCCAAAGCCTGCTGTGAACTCTCAGAGGCCTGCCCTGCTGCTTGAGCTCTGTTCCAGTTCTTGAACCCAGGACTATCAAAGTGACTCAAGGGCTTGTTGGCTGGCCTCCTTCTCAGACCCTCAGAGACAAAAAGGCTCCAACCATTTTGAACTCACGCTTTTGACCCAGCCTGAGTGAGTTCCAACCCTCCTGATGGTGCCTCACCAGCCCTGGACCCTCGGAAGTGGTGCTAAAGGAACCCAAAAAGTCAAAATCCAAAACTTTAAAAAATGTTTGGCTCAAAACTGCTCTGAGAACCGAGAGGAGACTTGGAGCTACCTGCTTGCCAATGTGCATTGCTAGTCCGCCTGACTTTGAAGCAGCAAACACTACATTCTTCTCTTCAGCAGCAAATCCTGTTCAGTGGTCCATTTTAAAAGGGATATCCATTTTCGAGGTGCACTCATCGGCTACAGATTGCAGCTTCTTCCCACTGGAGATTTTCAACTTCCAAAGAAGAGACAAAAGTACATATTTATAATAAAAGTGGCAGAGCGTGAGTTAGCTCCAAAACAGCGAAAGCCGCACTCCGTTACTTTAGAGATGCTGAGATGTACCGTATTTACAAAAATACGGTGCACTCCTGCATTTCTCCCTGCGCTACTACTCAATTCAGCTGCCTAGTGCCAATGAATGCAACCTTGCACCATAGTGCAAGGGTGCCTGCATTGAGGGAATGATTGTTTATGTGCTGGAAGATGCCCCTTCCTGCATATAAACAATCCAGAATGGTGATTTGAAACTCCTATCCGTGCTGCATTCTGCAGCACACATAGAAGTTGCAAATCATCATTTTTTTAAATTATTTATTACGTGCAGGATGAGACACCTTCCTGCACATAAACAATCATTCATGAAGTTTTGCTGTTTCTATGTGTGCTGCACAATGCAGAACACATAGAAACAGCAAAAACGAGGAGAAATTAAACATTTCTCCTTGTTTTCCACGTGAAGACCAGGTTTTTCCTGGTCTTAATTTTGGCATTGCCCCATATTTACATCACCCTTGTAAATATGGAGCAGCATCAAAATTCAATGGGTGCTATGGCGGAAAGCCTTCCCCAACACCCATTGCCCACCCCTTTAATGCTACGTATAGCATAATAGGGGGCCCTACAAACAAGGCGGCATTAAGCCACATCAAGTGGCTTAATGCTGCCTTGTAAATAATGTGAAGTCCCTATCACCACAGGACCATCTTTAAACGTGATGTTCCTGTTGTAAATATGCCCATAAGTCTGAATGTAGAAATCTACACCGTAACTTCAGCCAGCGGCTGTCTGACTTTGACACCTCCTCCTCGAACACTACCTGCAGCCTTGTCCCACGGAACCTTCTTAGACATTTTTACATAAAACGTCTTCTAAGGGGGGTGTGGTCTTGCAGTCCATGCAGTGAGACGTGCGCCCCGGGAGCTCAGTGCGGCCGCTGCCATCTACAGCTAATATCACGGTACTGTGGCATCGGCGGGCTCTCCCTGATGGCGTGGAAGACACCAGAGGGATCTGGGAGCAATCTGCTCATGCTCCTCGAGCAGGCAAACCCAGGGGGCTGTTGCCTCGGCTGAGGGACCTGAGGGTCGCATCCACGACAGCCATCTCTAATTCCCTGAATCCCTGAGAGCTGTGGAGCGGATGGGAGTACCCCTCTGACGGGTGTTCGGTAACCTTGAACGAGCTGGACGCCGACTTGGGTGGCATCCAAGGTGTCCTCGAAGGTGGAGGAGAGGAGACCTGGGATCAGCGCATGGCGGTGTTAAGGTACGCGCTCTGCGGGGGGCGACCTGAAGCCGCCATCTTTGGGCCTTGCTGGACTGGAAACAGTGCACACCGCAACTTACCCGAGGCCCTTAGCACGACACTGAGGGATCGGAGGGCGTCCCTCGGCAATACTGAAGGTACCGGAGGAGTTTGAGAGCAGTCTGGATGCACCCGTTGGACCAGCGGGCTCCAGGACTATCGCTGTCACCATGAGGCCTAAGGCCCGAACGCACGCCCGCTACTCCTGATTGAATGATACTCCAGGAGTTGTGGAACCCTGAGGAAGCCAAGCATTGGCTTATGCGACCCCGAAGGTAGAGGAATGGGTGTCAGGGGTCGCCCCCTAGAAGCGTGACAGTATAGCACCTCCCTGGGGAAGGCCTGTAATCACCATCTTGGCGCCCTACTAGGCTGGAGAAACTATGCGACGTACCATAACTAAGATGGCACACCCACCAAGCACTGCAGAGTGGACCCCTGGGAGGTGTGGTGGGGAGCCGGATTGCGCCCGGGCTCACCTCTCTGGGCAGAAGTTGTTCCAGGGAACTGTATCACATTTCGGAGGGGACTGCCGTACTCTGGTGTGGCGGCACAGTTGGAGAAGTCGTCTCGCGGCACAGAGATCATTGTGGCATTTACCCAGATAGGGCCTACAGAACTTGGAGTGTGCAGGTACCTGGTATCGACGCAACCAGCATAAGGGGACTGATTGGCGGAAACGTGAAACAGAGGAGAGAGAATTCAGAAGACTTTTACACTGCCAGGCCACATTCCACCCGAGGGCCCAAGAGATATAGAGGCTTGTTTAGGTGGTCCCAGGTCTCGAAGCACACCGCTGAGTGAGTCGCTTGGCTGCCTGCACACTAGGGAGTTCCTTGTTTGCACACAGGCCCGCCAACACAGCACTAACATGGCTTTCTGTAAAGAAACTACCTACCTCATACTGCACTCTAGGCTACAAATCATCGCTCCACTATAAAAAGCACACACGGAGGTCAGTGAAGGAACGGAAAACCACAATAACAGATGAGGCCTTGGGAGGAGATGAACCCCTTTTGCGCAGCTGCTGCAGAGATCAAATCTCTCTCTACACGGACCATGGAAAAAGGGACTTGCAGAGTCACCGCGATAGAGGAATAACACCATCAACCTAAAACATTTCCCAGGGACGCTTTATACTCAGGTATCGGCCACTTGTCCTGGCAGAGCTGCCGGTCCAACTGCAAGTGACCTTGCCTTGTTCCGTGGGAGACTCTGAGCATTTTGTTCTTTCTCCCTGACCAAGCTACATATTGAGAGCACTACGGACTAAGGGACATGCAACGCTCTAAGGCAGGGAAAGATGCCACAGCAAATCTAAAAGACAATCCTGTCATCTCCCTGTGGAACAAACCTGGTCCTTCGACTGCCGTGCCAATGGCGTCCTCATCCGAAGGATCGACTGATCCTCTCACCCAAACTTCTATGCCTAACTTCCTGCACAAGATCAAGTCGGAAATTGGTTCTCTCAGACAGAATTTAAATCATGTATTAAGGAACTCAAAAAAGATGTAACAGAAAATGGAGAAATAGTGGACGACCTTGAAAAAACAATTGACACTTGCACGGAGGATAAGGAACAACTTTGGCAACGACTAGCTCTCCGTGAGGAACAACACATCGAACTTCAAATAAAGCAGGAGGATTTGGAGAATATAAGTAGACTTAACAACCTCCACCTTAGAGGCATACATAAAGGGTCAGAGGGCACAGACTTTATGACATTTGTAGCGCACTCCTTCACAAGCGCCATCAGAATGATAGAACCGTCATGCTGGGATACATGCCGGTATTTTACTCCTGGTGAAGCCCTCTGAGATGGCACTCTTATGAGACTTGCTTCTCCAGACTCTATTTCTAAGAGAGTGGCATCTCTGGAATGGACTGTGCCATAGCGCCTTGTCCGTTCTTGGACTGGAATAGGTCCTGTTGGCCCTCAATTATTTTTGAAGTCCTTATTTTCTTTGTTCTTTCCTTTTCTCATTACTTATCCCCTGCTGGGGGAGGGAGGAGCGTCGCACTGCGACTACTCTGGTTCCCCAGACTTGGCTACAAGGGTGCAAGACAGTTCCAAGCTGTTACCTGTTGCGAGCTGGGACACCATCCTTTACCATCATCGCCAACGGGTGGCTGCCCGGGGCTGGGCAAGGTGCTAGGGGTCCACCCACCGCAAACCAATGCCTCAAAACAGATAGATATACTAGACATTTCCGATGACCAATGTTCCCTGCTTGAAGATCCTCTCCCTTAATGTGAAGGGCCTCAATGCCCCCTATGAACACCATCAGATACGGTGCTACCTGTTGCAACAGGACCTGGACATTATCTTTTTACAGGAGACATACCTCATGAAGGAAGATACCTACTACATGTCCCAATCTAAGTATCCACTCCAATGCTCGACATCTGCGCACACAAAAATGGCTGGGGTGGCAATATTCTGTAGAGCTGGAATCACTCAAGGTGCTGCATGAGTGGTGAAGAGCAGAGAGGGTAGATACATTAAACTTGTAATACATGTTGAGGCCATACATTTACTCTTTTTAACATGTATTCACCTAATCAAGCGCAAGACCTCTTCATCAGAGACCTTTTAAAAGAGCAGATATCACAAAATGATCACCAGCTTAACTTACGGGATGACCTCAATTTGGCATGGGACGCAGCGCTGGATTGCAGCACTAATGCCTTTCAGGGGACTGGGCCATTGTCTGCCTTTTAAAAAAGAGCGTCCAGTGACTTGGGGCTAATAGATGCCTGGCGCTCTCCTTCACCTGATACACAAGACTACTCATACTATTCGCATGTACACCACTCTTACTCTCGCATCCACTATCTGTTTAGCTCTCATTCCTTAGTGCGAGATGTACTGTTGGCATCCATGTCTGATATTTCAATTTCAGATCACGCACATCTAGAGCTGTTGTTGCAAAACCACTTGCCCTCTTCATGACACACACCCCGCTGGCACCTTCCCCCAACATATCTTACGTGATCTGGTAGATGTAAATGAAATCAGTGAAGCAATTATGACATCTTTTGCATCTAATGACCTCCTAGAAACTCCATTCCCAGTCGTATGGAACACTTTCAAAGCTACCACCAGGGGTCATATAACATCCATAGCGATAGCGCTCAATCGAAAAGGTCGTCTGGTTGAGGACGAATTGACTAATGACATTAAGATACTGGAGAAGCAAGACCAAGGGATGCCCTCAGTTATTAATAAACAATGCTTGGCCATGCTCCGGGGCTAGCTAAGGGCACACAGAACGAATAAGACAGAGCGAGCACTAATGGCACTGAAGCAGAAGTACTATGACGGGGGGAAAAAGTGGGTACAATACTAGCGCACCGACTACAAAAAAGAGCAGTAAAGGCACACACTGCAAAAATAAAAATGGCAGATGACAAGTGGGCCACAACTGAAAAATCTAAACTAGTAGCCTTTAATGATTATTGCACTACTTTCTATGCACAGGAGATCTCTCACCTGCATCAGATTCAGGCAGTTCTGGCCAACTGCAAGTGGACTCCAATAGATGGGCAACATGCACAGCTCCTCGAGGAGCCACTCACACTAGACAAACTTACACGTGCATTGAAAGACCTGCCTCTCGGCAAAAACCCGGGCCCGGATGGCTTACTGGTCTATTTTTATCGCACCTTCCTCCCACAAATACAAGATGACTTGATTCGCCTTTTCAACTCGTTCATAGATACTACTGGTCCACTAGCCTCCATGGCTATGGCCGAAATAGCTCTCCTTCCCAAGCCGGGTAAAGATCCCACATTGTGCTCTTAAAACCGTCCTATCGCACATCACTCTACAGATCTAAAGAAATACACTAAAATCCTAGCCAAACGTCTGGAGCCACATATGCCGGGGCTCATGGAGCCAGACCAAGTTGGCTTTATCCGGCACCGCCAGGGAGCCAACAATGTGCGATGGATAGCACACCTAATAGAAAAGGTACACCACTGGGACATTCCTGCCTGTCTGTTGTCACTTGATGCGGAAAAGGCATTTGATTGAGTAGACTGGGAATTCCTAATGGCCGTATTGCAGAAAATAGGGTTGGGTCTTACGATGATCTCTAGGATAACGGCATCATACACCTCTCCTCAAACTCAGGTTAGGGTTAACGGTCAACTCACAAGCCCCATACCCATACATAGAGGCAATAGGCAGGGCTGCCCACTGTCCCCCTTTCTTTTTGCACTCGTAGTGAAGCCCCTCGCCATAACAATGAGTAAGTCAAAGGACATCAGGGGCATCACTCTTGGAGGAATGGAACACAAAATAGCTATATTTGTGGATGATCTTCTTCTCACTCTATCGAAGCCACACACCTCCCTGCCTGCCCTCCACACTCTATTACAAGCATTCGAAGTGGCATCGGGCCTTAAAATTAATCATACTAAATCGTGAGCCCTAAACCTCATAATTCCCACTACGGAGATTCCAGCACTTCAATCCCTGGCTTCATATCAATAGACTAAACACTCAATCAGATACCTCGAGCTCAACCTAACCCCTACTGTATGCACGTGGACACTGGCAAATTGGCAGGACTAAGAAAAAGCAATCATGAAAGATCTGAGAACTTGGAAGTCCTTGCCAATATCATGGTTGAGACGTCTTAACGCAGTTAAGATGTCGGTGTTACCAAAAATATTATATTTATTCCAAACACTACCCACATCAATACTGCAAGGCCACATTATGCATCTACAACGTAAACTCCCCACCTTTATATGGGGAGGGAGAAGACCACACTTCTCCAATAAGTTACTTATGCTACCACAGGATAGGGGAGGGTTGGCATGTCGTAATCTATTGGAGTATTACTGGACATCACAGTTACAGTATATCTCAGAATGGGTGTTGCGAGATAGTGAGAAAACTTGGTTCCACATGGACAGAGCTGTGGCGTGCAGACCGTTGTGAGACCTTGCGGGCTTCCAAGAGCAGCCCTACCGCGTAGCCCATATATAGCCATACCCACAAAAAAGGTATTGTAAATTTGGGATGAAATTGCCTATCCAAAGGCTTCACCTCCTTCCCATCTCCTAACACTCCTATTGCACGTAACCCAAACTTCCCACCAGCAATGCAGCCCCACTTCTTCTTAGCATGGGCCGAGGGTGGATAACGGGCATTTCAGGATCTCTTTGAAGGAGTCTCCTTCAAGACTTTTGAGCAGTGTAAACTGGAATTCAACTCCCTCAAGACGCTAGATTGCAATATCTTCAACTCAGACACTGGCTACAGACACCAACCACTATTAAGGGGGCAACTCGACCCCTCACGCCATTTGAATCACTAGTCCGCTCATATGATGGATTTAGAGGATTGATATCCCGCACATACCAAGTACTCCAACATTCCTCACAAATCACACCCCATACTTATCAGCCGCATTGGCAATCCACTAGTATAGGTGAGATCAACTCTAAGCAATGGGAACAACTTTGGCTGGAAATACCGAAGTTCTTTGAAAGCATGCCCCAAAGGGAGACTGCCTACAAAGTCGTGACACAGTGGTACTACACCCCCCAAAGTTTGCACAAAATGTTTCCTAACACCTTGCCCATTTGCTGGTGATGCAACAGTGCAGTTGGGGATTTCCTTCACATTTGGTAGCATTGTTCATCGGTGACCACCTACTGGAGGGGGATTCTTAGTCACATTAAAAAGGTGATTGGCCACCCTATACCTGAGACCCCAACATTAACTATTCTGGGTCTTAAACTTACGACTCTCCTCATTATGACACAAGCGGATTGGCACATAAAATAACATATGCTTGGTGCAGCCAAACGAATAATAGCAGTGCACTGGGAGAGGGCAGACACTCCCCCGGTCGCCCTATGGTTCACCCGTTCGTGGCATACCATAGCAATGGAACATCTCACAGCACTGATTACCCTCTGCGAGAATACGTTTACAAGCACATGGCAGCCGCTGGTGGATTATTTCTCTACATTAGAATACGCCTGCTTCTAGCCACCAAAACTCCAGGCATTACGCCTCTTTGAGGATAACCTCCTCCCCTCTAGTGCAGAAGAACTTTAAGGCTCAAAACAGAGGTCACACATACCCAACTTGATATATAGTGCCTAACATCCCCACGGAAGCGATCTTCCATCTCTTCCCCCTTCCTCCCTCCTGCCCTAGGGGTTTCCTTTCCTTTTAGAATAATTTATTGTTTCAATATTCAATCGACCAGCCTAGCCACATGGGTAAAAGTTTTAGACCACATACAGTGTATTTATTATTTCTCAACAGTGTGGACTGTGGTATTGTAAAGAAGACCTAACATAGTGTGAATGTATATTTTGGATCTCAATGCTGTAACTGATCCGACTTTTGATTTGTCTTTTTTCTCTTTCTTTTCCTTGATGTTTCTCATTGTTTTTATAAAATAATTTCTATAAAAAGATTTGAAAGAAAAAATGTCATCCAAGTCCAAAGGTAAGCACCAACATGGCTGAATCAACTTAACCCCACTCCATAGCAGTGGACCATATTTTTCATCTTTGGCCCAATCTCGCATTACTGGATGTCAGCTGTCGGCGCTTTGATCTTTTAGGAGGTCATTTTTATCATAAACTTTGACAATTCATAGCTCTGGTTCTTCTGATTGGATTTTTGTCATTTTTATGTCACAATATGTTAAAATGTACTCTTTTTTCCTAAATTAGTGACAGGTTTTCCTCGTGCTGTAATTCCACTTTATCCTTGTTTATGTGCTACATAAATAATTAACACATTGCTGCTTAGTTAAGCCTGACTGCTTTTGTGCCAAGCTACCAGAGGGTTAAGCACTAGGTTAATTTTGTGACTTTTGCAGTTCACCCTGACAGGGACCGTGGCTGTTGCTTGAGCAGGGTTAAACCCACTCAACCAATAACCCAATTTCTAGCAAAGTGTATTGTATTTTTTACCAGACTTAAACAGCAGGAGGCCGCCTGCAATTATAATATTGTCCTTTGTTCTCTTTTCTTTGGAGTTTTGGTTTCAGAAGGAGAAAGTAAAAGAAGAGCTAGGTTTTAACTAGCTCCTTGTAAAGTCTTTACAGGGTTTGCACATGTAGAGCCTTCTTGAAAAATGCAAAGGTTTTAATAGATCCTCTCTTATTTTAGGGCAGAAAGATGGTTAAAATGTTTATAGTTTATAACATAGAGAAGAGAGGTTAGGAGTGAAATCAGAGGATAGTCTGACTAGGAAGTAGGTGTAATGGAGAATGGCGAAGGACTAGGCCAGAGGATAGAATACATTTAGGGGTGTTCCTAAATAGTGGTGGACCCTGTTCTTGCTGGATGAAACCTGCTAACCCTGTGTCTTTGACAAATAAATGTTTGCTTCATCACAAAGACTATAGGGTCTAGAAGTCAGTTAGAAACTTTGCCATGCTGCCCTGAAGCCTATAGATGTTGGTCACGTCGAAGGAAGAGGAGTTGTAAGATTGATATTTAACAATAATAAAATTAAAGGAGTGGTAGATGGGGGAGTAAATAGGTGGGCAAAGAAGCTGTGGCAATAAATGGTTACTAGACCTCGGACAGAGAACAGTATAGTAAAATCAAGGTAAAACCAACTGCAGTTAGTATATGTAGGTTTTAATACATCGTTAAGCGCTGTTTCTGATATGGAAACATTTTTTAGTTCTTGTCTAGGGTGAGGTCAGTGTTGAGACCAATGTTTTTCATTGATTATTCTGAGGTGGAAATCTGGATGAGTCTGGGTTTGTGGATTGGGTTGATATGAATCATCAGTAGAGAGAAAGTGGTTCTTGTTCACAGATGTTGAGAGAGCAAATGGGTTTTAAAGCAAGAGAAGAGACAGTGCCTTTGGTGTTCTCTGGTCTGTTATCGCTCAATATTGAAAGATTCAGTTCTTCTCATGAGAGTTATGCATGTTGGAGTCCATTTACATGTTGTTTCTGGCTATCGTAAAACACAGCTATTACTTTAAATTGTGGAATCCATTGCTAAGGTTGATGGAATCTAATGGCCTGATTTATGGTTTGACAGACTTTTCCATCTGTGAGGGTGACAGAGGATATTAACTCCACAATCCTGACATACAAATGTCCATCAAATTTAAAGATGACCGCCAACCCAGCGGTCATCCCTGTACATTGAAAAGAGCCACTGTCATGGTGGTTCCTTTCATTGTACAAAAAGATTGATTGATAGCTGTCATTAAATCTGATGGATAATCGCCAAACTTTTTCAGATGTTTTTGTTTTCAGAAATCAACTAGCAAGGAAGGAGTTGGATTCTAAAAAACAAAAACCAAATGATCCCTGGACCCTGGGAGTTTTATACCTGGGTGTGGGGGGTGTCAAAAACATTTCTGTCCCTCACCACACTGCCACCGCACTGCCACCGTCATTGCCACCGTCACTCCCAAAACAAAAAACATTACAATATCCACCCTAAATAGGTTGAGCAGTGGAAAGTCCTTCCTACAATTGAATCTACTCCTCTGGGCCATATCTAAATGAGGTGGGTGGACATTGGGTTAGAGGGCAAGGTACTCTCTTTCTTGAAATGGAGTACACTGTCTGCAAAATTCTAAATCAGATCCTTAGTTACAAAGGTTTCCCACCCTGAAATTAGTGATATTTTCTTTTTCAAAGCAAAAATTGCAAAGTTTAGGAAAAAATATGGGGGGAAACCCCTGCGAAAATATGGTAGGATATAACGAGAAAAGTATATAGCTTTTTATGATAAAAAACTTTTTTTTTAATTCTTTTGCAGGAATTTGTTTCCACAGATTTAGGGTCTGATTTAGCATTTGAATAGTGGTACTCTGTCTGTTGGGGTGGTGGAGAAGATTACTTCTACGATCCTGAAAGACTACTTTTCATCAAGTTTAGAAATTACTGTTGCCTAGTGGTTATCTCTATAAATTGAAAGGAACCACTGCCATGTCCCACTCCAAAAGTGGGTGTTTTGTTCAGAAAAATAAAAACTAATGATCATTCCACTATGGGAGTTTTCTTGCAGGGAGTGGGGTAATTATTTAGTTTTCTGACCCCTTCTTTTCCTGGCAGTGACTGACAAAAAAAAGGCATTACACCATCCACCCTAAATAGGGCGTAGGGTGTAATGACGTTCCTCTGACAGCCTATACTCTGTTGGGACGCAGGATGAAGTATTCCATCAAAAGAGCAAACAAGGGGTTCATCAATAAAAAAACGTATGGTCCACCCATCTCTAAATGAGGTAGGCAGACAAAAGATTTGGCAGACAGGATACTCTGCTGTGTTTGTGCAGGAGTATATTGTCTGCAAATTCTAAATTGGGAGCTACGTTTTTCAACATTTACAAACAGTGTAATCAAAAATTAAAAATGTGAACGTTCTATTCTGAAGGTAAATGTCAGAGAGCAGAATATAGTTAGTTACAATGCACTGAAAGCAGTCATTGTTAGTGGTCACCTGACTGATGTTTTATTTTAACAAAGAGAGGCAGAAAAAATGGGAGCAATAAAAATACATAAAAACTAAGGGCCCGATTCACAGAACTAACTTAAGACAAAATCCTAAACTTACTACCATTTTGGTATTCACAGAAGGCACTTACTCATTTTGATATTCACATAAGGCATTCACAGAAGGCACTTACTCATTTTGGTATTCACAGAAGGCACTTACCCATCAATGAGTAAGTGCCTTCTGTGAATACCAAAATTAGTAAGTTACTCAAAATGAGTACGTTACTCAAAATGAGTAAGTTACTCATTTTGGTATTCACAGAAGGCACTTACTCATCAATGAGTATGTGCCTTCTGTGAATACCAAAATGAGTAAGTGCCTTCTGTGAATACCAAAATGGTTGCAAGTTTAGGATTTTGTCTTAAATTAGTTCTGTGAATTGGGCCCAAAACCTGGGATGTCTGGCTATTCAAAACCTATAGATCACATGTCAAGGGGAGCTTGCAGAGTCTTGCTGGCATCTGCCCATATCGCTTGAAAAAAGAGGACAAGTCAACTAGTCTACATTTTATTGCTGAATTTTGAGTTGTTTTGATTGCAATAATCCCTTTATGTAAAGTTACAACTTACATTGCTCAAGATCCCTTATTGACATTTTTTGTTATTTATATATAGTGAGGCAACAGGACATTGATCAAACTTTTTTATGAATTTTTGTGCAAACATTCCTTCCTTTTTTGACATCACAAGAACACATTAATCCTACTTTTTGTGTGTATCTCCTAATTAATGATACTAGCAGAGGGCTGAAAGTTTTTCAGCACAGGCCAACAAACTGCATTGGATACCAGCTCTAAATCACTCACCCTGAACATATTTTTGTCACGCATTGCAATTCCCATAATTTCTTCAAATCAGTCCATACTGTAAAGCGTATTGTCCAACCTCCCAATTAGCATATTCAGTTTTTTCAGGGTCATTTAAATACCCAGCCACGGCTATGAGGTTGCAGTTTTCTAGAGCTACTGCTCTGAGTTCCATTAATACTAAAGAGAGGACAGAACTGGGAGGAGCGGTTGGTGGGGGGGGGTCATAAGGCCCTGCTTCGTTTCACTGGTCTGACATTAAAGGAACCGAAGGGTGCACTAGGACTTATCTTGTTATCCACGTGTTTCTCACACAAGAGAAAAAGATGCCCGTGAATCTGACAATTGTCTGTAGTGGGAGAATACAATGAAATGACAAATCAAAGAATTGCCCAATGCATAGGTATTTTGTTTTCTGAGAAGAAAAAAATAGTCAATAGGCATATAGGTAAACAGTAAGAGAATGTCTGAAATTATATAAAAAGGGAACACTAGTTGATCAGAACTGAAGACATTTCCCAGGGATTATCTTGCTTTTGCTGCTAATAATAATACGACCTATTTGTAAAGCGCAAACATAACACCACCTTAAAGGTTTCAAGGTTCTGGGGGCTGTCGGGGAGATTAAGTAAGCTATTGTCCAGGGTCATGCGATGCTGAGCTGAGCTGCCACTGGCATAGGAGATCAAACCGTGAGCCCCGCGCTCTGGATGCAGCCGCTCTGGCTGCTGTACCACACCTCTCCTCTATAACAGACCAGCAGCATATCAGAATTTAGGAATTGGCTGCATATCAATGCTGTGCAAATAAAATTCCATGAGAAAACAGGGAATTGCCCACAAATCTGCTACTTCCAATATTTGAGAAGAGAGGCCTATAAGGACTCAGGGAAACTGATTTAAAATAATATCAAAGCTAGGTCTGTCAGAAGTCTGGGACTATGGAATGTTGCATGATGGTAGAAAACAGGTCTATCACAATTTATGGGATTAGCTCATTTCCTGAAATGAGTGAAGACAACCATGGGGAATCTGCGACAGGTCTGCTGAGTTTACATAGTCTTTGGAAATAATCCAATAAGGACATGTGTAAAAAGTTAAACTATTTTCTGAATAATTTCCAAGAGAAATGGGTGCAGGTTTTATCTTCATTGAGTGGTGCTCGAGACAGTCAGGATTTCCCTGCCCGTTTTTTGGGGGTTGATGCTGTAGATTTATTCTTGCCTGGCTGTTGAGGACTCGGTTTCCCTAAAGAAAAAGAGGAGATCAATTGTAGTTTTGGATTGAAAGAGATGGTTTAAGAGGAGCGGCAATGGAATACACATCTTGTGCTGTTTGACTCACCATCGAGTAGCGACGTGGATTGAATCACCACACTTTTTCTGTTGTGTCTTTTGGATTTTGTTCGACTGCTCGAGGATTTGGATTCTCCCCAGTTCCCGAGTTTAGCTGCAAAATATTGTTTAAGGTATAGAATTTAAGAAGAGCGAAACTTATCCAAAACTAATCTTTTACAATGAGAAAAAAAGAAAGCACATTGTATTACTTACCGGTCGCAAAATTCTGGTCTCCATTTTTGCGACCAGTAAATATTTTTACAGACAGACCTATGTACCCCTAGTTTGGTTTAGAAAAAACAGAATCAGAGTGAGTCGCAATTTGATCTACATAATTAACATTCACTAAGGGCCAAATGTATGACCAGTGTAAATTGCAACTCACAATTGCGCTCGATTGCGAGTCGCAAATTTGCGAATCGCAAATTACAATGTACAACTGTGTCAGAGACACTGATTGTGATTCCCAATGGGGTCGCAAAATGCGAGTCTCATGAATATTAATGAGGCACTCGCAATTTGCGACCCCATTGGGAATGGCTGAACCTCCGAGGGATGGTGGCCTGCTGTGCTTAGTAGACCTCCATGCCTGGGACTGCTTTTCAATAAAGCAGTTTTTTAAAAATGCAGCCCAGTTTTCCTTAAAAGAAAACGGGATGCATTTAAAAAAAAAAAAAAAGTTTTTGCTTTATTTTTCAAGGGCAGGCAGTGGTCCCTGGGACCACTGCCTGCCCCTAAAAATATTTCCCCTGCATTTGCAAAGGCCATTTGCAACTCCTTTATCACCCTCTTGAAGAGGGTGGTAAATTGTGAGTGTTTTATGAATGCAATTGCGGTCGCAAAACATTCGTATATGGCTTGTGAGTCACAATTAGGACCGAAACGCCCCTTCCTAATAGCGAGTCACAAAATAGTGTTAGTAGATGGCCCAGGGGAACACTGCATGCGCAAACAGGTCACAAACCCGTTTGTCCCTGCAATTTTCCTTCATACATCTGGCCCTAAGTTGTTTGCAAATTGAGACTCAATCCGATTGGCTACAGCGATTGAGACCTTTAGGGGTCAGCAGGGCACCATGTCTGTGACTGGTTTTTAGAAAAGTACACTTTTTTTGAAGCCAGCACATTTTCCTTAAGGAAAAGAGACTGCATTCAAAAAGAAAATGTTACTTTTGTAAACACATTTGTTGAGACCTGGCAGTGGTCCCTCTGACTGCTGTCTACTGCCCAAAACATGTTTTTGACATTCACAAAACGGAAGGGGTCCCAAGGTTTATGACTGCTATTTTGCACCTAAACCATTGATACATATGGACTGGAATCACTATTTGGGAAGGATGCCTACAACATGTCCCTTTGAAAAAGCAACACCTTTTCCAATCCTAAACCCATTTTAGGAGCTAGCAAAAAGTTACTGAGTCCTAAAATCGGTTTAGTACATTGCAAAACATATTTTTGGGGTTGCAAACTGTGGATGGGAGCAACAGCCACAGTGAAAATGATTTACACATCTCGCCCATAATTCCCAAGTTAGGCATTAACAAACCGTTTGCTTAAGGATGAAAAGATAATTAATACCATCACGTTCTCAGAGGAAACCAGAACTAAATGATTATTAGCAAGGTGATGAATGTCTCAGCAAAACTCTCCCTGAGCTTTGTATGTAAACCACGAATTTCCAAAAGTTGTACAGCAAAAAATAGTGAGGCCATGACAAAACACAAACCAGGATGAACAGCACCTGAACTACCAATCCAACTTGGATTTGATCAACAGTGGAACTATTTTAAACCTGGGCGAGAGTGTAAAGATATTTACACTCTTAGCAAATTAATCTCTTACAAGAAGGTATATACACATAATTGCATTGAAGATCGTTTTCCCACAGATCACAGTTCATAAATATAACTTGTTGCTGACCACCTGTGACCTTTAGATATTGTCTTCCCCCTGCTGTGACATATTTTATGAAGGAATGCAAGCCTGTGATTGAGATGAAGGCACGTGTGATATGTATGCATTTAGACCATTCTCAGGGAGCAAAAAAGGTTTACGTATATTGAAGCTGCTGCATAATTTTTAACACTATGAAACCTAAGGCAAGCACTACCCTTCATGATTTCATCAATCAAAAGTGCAATGTCATATCGATAGGATTTGATTATGAATTCTGTTGAGCTGCCGCAAATATTTGCAAAGGCTACTGAAATTAATGGTTACATACTGCAATGTGCATTTAGAAAACGGATGATTAGGGAGGAGAATTACAGGCAATTATCCCATCCACAAGGTTATATGCTTCTGGATGGTAGTAATCAGCTGTGATTTCTCTATGAGGGCAGGGGAGCACTGACACCCGCCTGCTGTGAGCCGCCCATGAAAAAATAAAAAGGCAATGAAATAAATGATTTAATTTCCCATGTTATTTTTCCAATGTGTGCACCGCACACAGTGCCCCGAGCCAGGAAAGGGGTGTGTCCTAAGCTGCCGATTGGCAGCATAGAGAATTGGAGCGTTGGCCAGATGCTCCAAACTGCGCATGTCAGTTTAGCCAGCTGTCTTTGGATGACATGCACACTTTTCAGCTCTCCACTCTGTCTTAGACATCTGGGTAGAGAGCAAGCATAGGCCTCCAGGGCTTAAAGGAGCATCTCACCAACACACTCCATCCAATACTGGTGCTTCTCTCATGCTGATTAACAGCATGAGAGAAGCGCAAGGATTGGTTAGGAGCGCTCCACAACAGACTGCGGGTTCACAGAAGAGGACCACACAATGTGTGGTAGTCTGTACGTACAGTTTATTAACTTTTATTTATTTAATATGTTAGTGTTATTTTGAGTGGAGGGAGGGGTTGTTTTATAAAGGGCTTTTGGAGGGAGAGAGGGATTTATCTTGGTCTTTTGGGAGGAGGTTTTAATTAGGAGCTTCTGGAGGGAGGGGTTACTTTATTTTGTTTTTCTGGGAAGTGGTAGGGCAATTTGCTTGCCCCAATACTTTCAAAGGTTGCCAGCTGCCACTGGTGGCAATGTTCCACTTTATGGCCTCCCAGATGCCACACTGGCACCCAGTAAGGTCATCCTACATGCTGCAGCATTTCTCACCCAGGGCCTGAAGCAATATGATCACATCACCCCCCCATCTTGATGGGAATCTATTGGATCCCCTTGCGGGCCTGCACCACCTTCAAAACCAGTTGCATGATTTACAAATCTATTGCAACCAGCCCTCCCCAAGCCTCCTTATCTTGCAGACGAGTTCACCATCTCTGGTGGATCTTAACACACCCACAGCGTGGACAAAATAAACTGCAGACTAACAAGTGTATCGCCCTAATGCTGTTCCAATATTAAGACTCACCTTTTTAAAGCCCACTACATCACAATACTGTTCACAACTCAGTTTACTCTCCTCTTACTCACTGAATTTATGCTTGTCTGTGACCACGTACAGTTCTGCACTGCCTTCTGGCTAGGTTCACGCTATAGAAAAACGATATACATATGTACATACATACAATTGTAAAAAAGATAGCTTAATTCGAGAAATGTTCTTAGCCCAAATAAACTCCCGAAACACCTTATCGACTTCATTAAAGTACGAGATTGGAATCTTAAAAGGAAGATTTAAAAATACAAATAACAACAAAGGAAGAATCGACATTTTTATCAGAGAGACTCAACCTATTATTGACAAGGGCAATAATGCCCATCTTTCTAACAGACTTTTTATTTTGTCAAGTGTTCTACCATAATTCAGGTGAAAAAGTTGGAGGAAGTCCACTGTCACATACAGGCCCAGATATCTAATGGGTTTAAGAGGTAAAAATTCCAGCCCTTCCAGCAACTCTATTCCTGGTGCATTAAATAGAAGAAGCTCAGTTTTAGATTGATTGACCCTGTAACCCCCCAATTCTGTAAACGCCTGGATTTCTCCCAATGCTCTCTTAATGTTTGATTTCTCTGGATTCAGTTACAGGATCAGATCATCAGCAAACAGCTTTATTTTTGCCATTTCTAATAGGGAGGCTTGGATTAGTATGTTAGAACGGATTTTTATCGCTAATGGCTCAATACAGAGTGAGAACAGAAGGGGGGAGAGGGGTAATCCCTGCCGAGTACCCCGCCTTATTACTACATCTCCCGCCACCTCAGAGTTTATAATAATTTTTGCGATGGCTCCCCTATAGATTCTCTCCAGCATCTCGATCAGATGGCGTGGAAAGCCAAATTCTCCCAAAATAAAGAAGTGGACCTGCCAATCCAGCAGGTCGAATTTTTTTTCTGCATCCTTCATTAAAATGGCCCCAGCCTCCTTTGTGGCAGAAAAATAGTCGATGGCTTGAATCAGATAAAAATTATTCACAGCCATAGATCATCCAGGTTTGAACTGCATGGACCAAGTATAAGCACAGTCCGCAATTCTATTTGCTCAGATTTTCATTGGAAGCGTATAGTTTAAATTTAGTAGACTTATTGGGCGATAAGAACTTGGATCTTTAGGGTCCTTATCCTTCTTTAGAATTGAGATCATCACTGATTCCTTAAATCTGTCTGAAACTACCATTCCAGCCAAAACTTGGTTGAAAAGTGATACCAAGAAAGGGGTGAGTTCATTTAAAAACAGTTTATATACTTCAATCGGGATCCCATCATTTTACAATTGTATGTAGAACAGGGAGGGCTTGCAGTACCTCATTTAGCTATTTATTACCAAGCTGCATTACTTAGCTTAACAACTCATCTTCTGTCCCCTCTTTCGAAGTTTGATCATTTCTTGTTTAATCGTATGCTAAGGGAGAGTGCTATTAAGTTACCAGCTTTCTTGCGCACTGCAAAGTTTCCAGAAAGAACAAGATATAAGGTTAATATAATATTAAGTAGTATTCAGCGATTCAATTTTTTTCATAATATTCCATCATGCCATGCATATTCCTCTCTTCATGACTGTGAGGTATGGGGCCTCAAACTCCCACAAAAGGGGGTATAGCCTTATATTTTGTTGGGTTTTTGTAAATTGGGCGACTTTTATAATGGTAATAATCAAATGACGTGGGAGGCTTTTGTAACACAATTTGAAATACAGAGCCGTGACCTCTGGCTAAGTTTTAGGCAGATTTCTCCGGACTAACTTCAGAGGAATCAGTGAGAGTCCAAAAGTAATGTTAAAAGCTGCCTTTGAGTCAAATTTATCGGGCATTGGCAACTGGTATAAGGTATTACGTCAGGAGAAGAACAAGAACCTCATTGAATTAATGTTCCCAAAAATTGCTCAGGAAACTAACTGTAGGTTTAGTAGACAGGAATGGCTACGAGTCTGTGAGCTTGGCCACAGGGCATTGAGAGCGGCCAATTTTCAAGAATGTCTTTCCTTTCTAGATGGGTGGCCTATTACACTCCCTTCAGGCTCCATAAATTGTTCCCCATGCTACCGAATGATTGTTTCAGATGCAATCTGCCAGAGGCAGAGGACTGGACACATACATTTTTCACTTGTCCGAGATTACAACACATTTGGGAGGAGGTTTTTAGGTTTATTAGTAACTGTGTTTTATTAGATATCCTTCCATGTGCATCGTTGGCGCTATTTGGCTTCTCTATTGTAATTGATCAATTGATACGAGCAATTTTTCGTTTCCCTATCCATAGCAGTAGCCAGATGTTATGTTATTTAGGAACTTATGTAAGCGCACATTCACCAACAGGTCTCTTGGCGCTAGTAGGTATAAGCAGAAAAAAGCAGATCTTTAATTCTACAGAATTGGAGATCTCAGAAAATACCTACAATGGCCCAGTGGCTACACAAGTTGGAGAGGACTTACAAATTTGAGGAGGCCTATGCGAAGAGGATAGGGGTGGTACAGAGATTTGGGATGACATGGAAGGGCTATGTTGCAATCACACACATGAATGATGCTATGTAACTTATCTATGGGGTATTTCCAGGTGAAGACTGTAATCATACAGGTTATCAAGCTAGGGGTCATATGCTATCACAGATTTGATGTTTAGAATGTTGGTATTGTACATCATGTAAAATGGGGCATGAATTTACGTCTTTTTTTAGTGTACATTTTAAGTGTGAGACTCAATATGCAATAGGTTTTTATATTCTTTGCCTCTTAGTATATTTTGTTTATCATATTTATCATGTATTATTGGATTATGAAATTTGTTAAACTTAGTGTCTATTTATTATATGTGATTGGAGAGTCTGCAAATTTGTCTGTAATATGATTGTTTTCTACACTCAATAAAAAAAATATGAACATACATACATGCATACGTAGTTAACATGTTTTTGAAGCAAGGCTCTAAGTTGGATATAAAGAGGTGGCATAATCATGCAACTTTTGGCATATATCTCAAATAGCTAAAGGGTTCCAACCCCTTTAAAACCTGTTGCAACAAATTAAAAAATATGTTAATGACTTGAAAACTTTCAACATGCCCTCCCAAATTTTTTATGTTGGAAGAGCAACAAGACATACAAATAGCTTTGAGTCATGTGTACACTTGTGTACTTTCTTTATTTGTAAGCATGTTTTTTTTTATCTAACAACGTAAAAGTGCACTAAACAGTGTAGACACTTTTAACAAGAACCATGTAACAAAAGGGGCATTCTCAGCAGGAACTACCTTGTATCTTTTAACAGAAACCACAACTGCTCATTGTATATTCAGAGGACACATTCGACCATGCAAGAACAGTTTAAAAGTCCTACATTTTTGTAGGCTTCTCAGAGCCACCCAAAGACTGTTGCAACAGCATTTTTTGGGATAGAGTTTAGAGCAATGATTTGGGGTAGACGTTTGCTTGTCACTTCACTAGACCACTATTTGATTGATATTTAGTTGCTGGCAAAAGAAAAGGTTCTGTTTGAATGATTTATTATAAAGTGGGCCACTGGAAACATGTGGCAGGGGAGGTCCAATTTATGCAGCAGGCAGGGTGGACTAAATTATAGGGCAAGAAAATGCAAATTATGTGACCTAATGTGGTGAAACCTGTCATACTAGTACTTCAAAATACTGCCATTGTTTTCAATGTTAACACTGTTTGGGCAAAGGTTTAACCTCATTAGTACCATCTAAATAAATTAATAGTAAACTGGAAGATAACCAGTCAAATTATGCGTAGGACCTTCCACTGCAAGGTAATAGGAGTCACTGTGATTTTAGTAACTTTTGAGACATTTGGGCTAGAAACAATTTCTTCGTTAAAATCTGCAGATTATGCAGTAGATGGCAGATTATGTGGCAAGTGAAGAAAAGCTATAATTATGTAGAAAACGCCATGGTTATTTAATAGCATAACTTCGGTGTTCCTGATTATGAGTTTGTGTACAATGGGAAGGAGCTTTTGCCTTTGTGTATGTAGTGTGGTGTGAGATACAGTGTTGCATAATGTGAGTGGATATCAATGTTGGAGGCCTTGGACAAAAAGAGGAAGATGAGGACAATGATCTGCGAATCAAAAGGCATAGGCAATGATCTTGCAAAATGTAAAAAAATGTTGAGGTGCAAGGTTGACTGAAACTAAATAATTGTTTATGAAGAGTTCTCACTAGTGTATGGGCATCATGAACTG
Organism: Triturus cristatus; assembly: GCF_964204655.1. Classification (NCBI taxonomy): domain Eukaryota; kingdom Metazoa; phylum Chordata; class Amphibia; order Caudata; family Salamandridae; genus Triturus; species Triturus cristatus. The sequence continues at coordinate 69,942,081 of NC_140584.1, read as the reverse complement.
GAACAGATTGCAGGCATTTGGGTGTTGTGTAAACTAAGGCTTTGGCTTAGTTCTACATGGGTTGACTTTCCCAACCCTGAACTTGGTTTAGAGTACCAATGCTTGCGAGTGAAAGTCCAGGTCACTGTAGCCCCACGCAACCCAGTTCAACATACTTGATGATGTGGTATTCGTGCTTTATGGGTTAATAATAGTCTCATAAAAAGGGGTGAGGGATGCAGTAGTGATTCAAACCAAATATTGTTCTTTGGAATATCACACAGAAGGACTGCACAAAGAAAAAAAGCTTTTTTCTCCAGAAGTGGAGAGTGAAGTAATCCTGGAGGACTGGGCTGTGATTTCATCTTCCTTTGCTCCCAAATGTAGTCCAGATAAATTATACCTTCTGAGAAAAATAGCATTATATTTCCATAGATCTCAATGATATGAAAGTTTTCTCATTTATTGTATAGACCATAACATTAGATTGCACCATCTTTTCTACATATGGTGTACTTGGAATAATTTCAGTCCACTTTTGCCTATACTCATTTTTATCCCTTCGATAGGATTGGTCAGTCACACAATTCACGTACATTTTTTGCAGTTTTTCTCCAATGTGAGGTCATTTGCAAGAATGGTTTATGATCTATATGAACAAGTCTCGACAATCTCAGATAATTGGATCCACCCTTAACAAAACACCATTTGCACTCCTGATTCAAAATAATTATTCAGTCTTCCTCCACATCCAAAACCTACCTGACAATAGAAACAACTCCTAGCTTCTAATGATAGTGGTAAAGAATGGAATGTTATGAATCAAGCCTGTATATGATTAACTCACAGACCTACCAAGGAATTTGGAGTTGACAATGTCTTCGTCATTTAGTAGAGGTGTAAAGACAGCGTCTGTTGTTCCTGCTGGCCCTAGAAGCAATGAGAAATAAACCAGAAAACAAATCAGGGGTAGAAAAAAAATATGCAAAATCAGCATATGAAGGCACTTGGCATTCTATTGATGGATACCATATTACCAATCCCTGGATCGAATGAGCCTAATGAAGAAATCTCCTCACTGAGGGTGCCACTCTCAGTGTGTATTCTATAGCAAATGCAATAAACGTGAGAGGTGAGAAAAAGGTCAATAACAGAATGGGTGCCTACTAAACTACTTGCAACAGGATGGAAAACCATTAATACCTAATCTGCATATAGAGAGGAGACCACTTGCAACTGAAAATGACACCATCTAAGCCACCTCTGGAAGAAAGACAATCATCACCAACAGGAGAAGGCAATACCATCGGAATCACTCTGCAAGATAAAGTCACTGCAACAAATAGTAAGAGGTAAGGAAGTCACAAAACCACTGTAAATGACACAAAAACGCCATGAACGGATGAAAATATGGTCCTCAAAGCCCATGCACAAAATTTGACCATAGCTTCATACCTTAAAGCATTCAGGGAAAGGAATGAGCAATCCTCACGGGAAAGCAACTCACACTACCAATTTCAGGAGGGACCATTACATGAAACATTATGAAAAAGATCCCCCACAGTGCGAAGAAGACAGTCCACTCACAAAACTTTTAATAGAAGTAAATCACAATTCCTAACTACTGAAAGTACCTTACAACTCAAGTTAGGTCAGAGTGCTCAAAATCAATTATCATGAAGTGACCTTCACCGCACAGATCACAGGAGAACTCACAGTGCTCATTATGCAGGTGTCATAGTACCTTTTATAAAATAGACTCTCACATTATTGTTTCTGAGGGTCTCCCTCACAGCACGTATCATGAAAGAGACCCATTCAGCATAAATCACGAGAAAGACCTCTCAGTGCACATCAGAGGAGAGACTTTCTATTATTGATCATAGAATAGATCCTCATAGCATCCCTCGGCGCACACTGTTACAGAAAAGTCACAGAGAGGACTTTGTAGGACCCATCCTAATCAAGACCCTCATAACTGTCAATGTAGTAAAGGCTTTATTCATCATGGCTACGACACTCACAGCACCATTCACGGAAAAGACCACTGTAGTCCAAATCATAGAAAAGACCCTTGCAGCTCTGATCTTATTAGTGGACTTCAAAGGACAGATCATTGAGAATGTTCTTTCCACAACCATCATGGAAGATACCTCCACAGCAGCTATCAAATGAGAAGCCCTACTTGGAAACCTTCCTTGCAGATACGAATATCAGATGACTTCATGTCACCAAATAAGCAATGCATCAGTCATGAACTTCTACATAGCAAACTAAAATATTCAGTAAGCATCGGTTTGATTTCTATCAATGAAACTAATTAGACTAAATTCTCATACAAAGGTCTGCAAAGCACCTATTCACGACTCATCTTTTGTACCCCCGCTGATCACAGTCAATAGGTAACATTACCCACAGAACCCATAAGATCATGTGTAGAATTTCAGAAATTCATCAAAAGAAAGCTACTGACTGAACCAATATTTCCTTATTCACATTTACATCCTTACACTGATGATCATAAGATGGTGTACATACGAGAAACAGCGAGGAGGATGCAGGTCTCTCGTTCACTCAAAATCTCTGAAGCGTAGCAGTGCCGGTACTCCAATAAATTCTTTACTTGGCCATTCTCATCTGCCAGCTCAATTTCTACGAAACAAAGAGAGCACCAGTGAATCCTGTGCCATCAAAGATTAACAATTTCTCCAGTACAGAGGGGTGGAAGTGAAGATGATCTCCTTGGTGGACAATACTACAGACAGAAAGGGGGACTGCCATTGGCACCTGTTTCACCCACAGCTATGCCACTTTGTTGGTTGGTTGGAGGGAGAAGAAGGTGGCCTGGGCAGAACACCCAAGTGAGTGTCTGGATCATCTAATTTTATGGGTGCACAATATAGATGACTTATTTGACATCTTGAAGGTGACCGGGACAAAGCTGAGCAATACACCTCCCTTTTGAACCACAATGTTTCTGAATTGGGATTCACTGCTCATATGAGCAAACATGAAGTTCCTTTCCTTGATTTAACTTTAAGCATCAGTGGAAGTCCGATCAAAAGCACATTACACAGAAAACTCACTGCGTGAAATAGCATCTTACATGGCACAAGTACACACCCTAAAAAATTAAAGAGGAGCATCCCCTATGGGAAATTGCTCCGGGCCAGACACAATTGTAGCGATGATAAAGATTTTAAAAGGGTCCAGGAGGAAATGATTCAGAGATTTAAAATCAGAGGGCATCCAATCTCAGTATTGCAGTCAGCAACATAAAGAGTTAAACAGTCACATCAGGTTTTCTTCAAACATAAGGGCAAAACTATGGAAGACAAAGGTCAGATGTGTAACTGATTTTTTTAGGGGATACAGCAGCAATTTGTAATATAGTGCGAAAAATTGACACATATTTAGATGTGATTCGTCATATGCTAAATATACTCTTACAAATCACTTATAGGAGAGGTCCAGCCATACGGGACTCTCTAGTACATTTTTCATCTAGGGCTGGTGCTCAGCCAGGTTTCTATCCTTGCATGACCTGCAGGGCATGCAGATATAGTAAGAAAATTACTACACATATTTATTTTTCTATTAATCCTACATATTGGATGTCAGGTTAAAGTAAACCGGCCAAAATAACTAAATTAATTAATTGTAATTCGAATACATGGTGTATTGCCTAGTATGTCCAAGCAATAAGCAATACATTGGCAGTACCGTGCCTTCTACCAAAAACCATATTTTAGAGCACATGTGGGCCATCACTAAATTGTAAATTGATACTTGTATAGCGCACTACTCACCCGCAAGGGTCTCAAGGCGCGTGTACGAATACTGCTGTGGAACCCATCCTGGCTTTCCCTGTGAGGCATCCACTCCTGGGCACCCCCAAGGTGGAGGCCAGGCATCCTTAGCGTTATGGGGGCCGTTGTGGGGATTAAGCAAGCTATTGCCCAGAGTTGCAGAGTGGGACTCCATGATTGGAATAGGCACCGAGGCGAGAATTATCAGGTCCGTGGAATTTTTGAGCCCACGACCCGCCAAGGCGGGGAATTGAACCCTGGTCCCGGGCTAGACCTCTGCATCAGGGTCTGCCGCTCTAATCATTGAGCCACACTTCTCCACTAAGGGAGGTTAGTCATACCCTTAGCAAGACACTTGCCAGTAAATGTAAACTCATAAGTTTTTATTGTCTGGTCAGAGTAATGCCCAATGAAAGAGGAGGCAAGAGGGCTTTGCTGTTACGCAGATTGTAGTCTAGATGAATCACCAATTTACAGACTCAACAGTGATGAGGAGTTAGCTGCACATGTGGACAATTTAACAGCAACATCGAATAGGGATTATTTAACATTGGACAATTTTAAGCAGTTTATTGTGTATATAATGATAAAGTTGCAACTACTAGATGTGTGTGGGTTCCAGGTCCATGAACCCTACACAATGTAAGGAATTTAGACATTGGAGGGATTAAATGAGGAAAATGTGGGCATGCACAGTGTAGAAAGAGTTTGAGTGGATGGACTGAACCATTGATTGTTGCATGACTCTGTACATGAGTATTCGTCCTCCAAAAGAGGCACACAATGTTAACTGAAATAGTATGTGGTACTCTAGAATACTAAGACGACTCTAAGATTTTAACTCCTCCATGCACTGCATTGGTTTGCCCTTTCAGGGCATATTAAGTGAGTTGAAAGTGCCCAATTGTAATTCTTCTTGCTGTGTGAAGGACAAATACGAAAGCAGTGGCATAGAGTGGAGCGAGATATAGTGTAGTGAGTTACAGTGTAGTGGCATACAGTTGAATTTCATAGAATGCAGTGGTGTAGAATGGAATAGTGTATAGTGGAGTGGTGTAGAGTGAAGTGGTGTAGACTGGAGTGCCATACAGTGGAAAAGCGTACAGTAGAGTAGCATACACTGAAATTGCGTACAGTGGTGTAGAGTGGAGTGGCGTACACTGTAGTGGCAGACACCTGAGTATCATAGATTTGATTGGGGTAGAGTTGAATGGCATACAGTGAAGTGGAGTACAGTGGAGTGGAATAGAGTACAGTGGAGCGGCACACAGAATAGCAGGGTGTAACAGAGGAATAGTGCATACTGGAGTGACGTATAGTAGAGTGAGGTACAGTGGAGTATGTGAGAGGAATAGTGTACAGTAGAGTGGAGTAGAGTAGAGTGGCATACAGTGGAGTGGTGGAGTGGAGTGCCATAGAATGGAGTGTGGTAGAGGGTGATAGCATACTGTGGAGTAGTGTAGAGTGCAGTAGGGTAGATTTGTGGAGTGAGGTACATTATAGGAGCATACAGTAGAACAGCATAGAGCGCCAGAGAGGAATGGCGTAGAGTGTAATAGCGTACAGTGGAATGGCATATAGTGGTTTAGCGTATAGTGGAGTTGTATACAGTTTAGTGGAGTGGCGTACAATGAAATAGAGATGGGTAGAGTGGTGATTCATACAGTGGAGTGGCATAGAGTTGTGTGACTTAGAGTAGAGTGACATGGAGTTGAGGGGCATAGACTGTAGTGTGGTGCACAGTGGACTGGCTTACAAAAGAATTGCATAGAGTGGTATGGAATGGAGTGACAAAGTGGAGTGGCAGAGTGGAATAGCATAGAGTGGAGTGTTGTATAGTGGAGCTGTGTACAGTGGACTAGTGTAGAGTGTATTGGCATAGAGTGTAGTGGCAGACAGTGGAGTGTTGCACAGTTAAGTGGCTTAGAGTGCACTGTGGTACAATGGATTGTAGTACAGTGAAATAGCACATAGTGGAGTGGCATAGAGTGTAGTGGTGTAGAGTGCACTGGCATAGAATGGAGGGAGGTACTGTGTAGTGGCTTACAGTGGAATAGCGTAGACTGCAGTGGCATACAGTTGAGTAGCATACACTGGAGTGTTGTACAACAGAATAGCGAACACGTTGAGTACAGTAGAATAACATTGAGTTTACTGGCATCAGTGTAGTGACAGAGTGGAGTGGTATATAGTGGAGTAGCATAGAGTAGAGAGGAGTGTCATACAGTGGAATAGCATAGAGTCTAGTGATGCAGAAAGGAGTTACATACAGTGCAGGAACATAGAACAGAGTAGTATACAGTGTAGTAGCGTACAGTGGATTGTCATAAAGTGGTGTAGCTGTGTGGAGTGGTGTGGTGTGGTGTACACTGGAATAGCATATAGTGCAGCAGTGAACACTAAAGTGATGTACAATGGAATAGCATAGAGTACAATAGTGTAGACTGTAGTGTCATACAGTGTAATTGTGTATAGTAGAGGTGCATACAGTAGAGTGGCGTAGACTGGGTTGTCATAGAATGGAGTGGCGAAGAGTCTAATAGCATACAGTGTAGTAATGTATAGTGAAGTGGTGTAGAGTGGAGTAGAGTGGAGTGGAATAGAGTAGATTAGAGTAGAGTTGAGTGGCATATGGGAGCGATGTACAGTGGATTAGCATAGAGTGAAATAGCGTATGGTGTAGTGGCAAAGAGTGGAGTCCGTAGAGTGGAGTATGGTAACTGAAACAGATGTAGTGTGAAACTGTGTAAACGGATGCAGATGTAATTTGTCAGGAGTATACATTATGAGGTTTAAATGGAAATTTGTGGTAGTATGTGTGAATAGTGTAAGTAGTGCTGAAGCTCTAAGTTTCAAAAAACTTCCTTATACATTGTGCTCTGGTATACCGCAGTATGTTCGTGGTATACCGATGTACATGCGGTAAGTATGTGATTGACTAAAGGCTGTGTATACCAAAGGCAAAAGGCAGCCAAGTTGTTTTTAGCACAGTTTGCTTGTGCTCTACGCTGTGCTGTGTTCTGGGTTGCGGTATAGGTAAGTAGTAGGTTTTATTTTTGTTAACTACCTATGACCACTATATTAAAGTGGTCATTGGTAGAAAATTATTTATACATTTCCATACATTTTTACTGCAGTTTATCAAGAAGTGCACATTTAAAAAATGCATTTAAGTAGCCCAGTAATTTTCTGATGTTACAGCAGTACGCTGTATACTTTGGTGCCGATTCCGATCCTGTAAAACCCGGGTACAAATGGTCGTACGGAGCGTTTTCTCTGTACGACTCGTACCCGGGAATTCCACGGTACAAACCAGCAAGTACGATTCGTACAGAAATACCATTTCTGTACGAATCGTAAAAAACACCATACGGCTAAAAAATACATACAATTCTGATCCTGGACAGCGCGTACGCGATGTCCGCACGGAGTCAGGCAGCGTTTTACGGACCAGCAAGTACGATTCGTACCCACAGCACTCCGCACGGCTATATTTTTACGGGAGCCAAAAAGTGCAGGAAAAGCTAAGTACGCCGCGATGCACAAGGAAAAGGGGGCCCGCTACGTGACGTACACACCATCACCCACATCGTACGTGTCATCATGTACGGTGCGTACCCCAACATTGCATATGTACGCACCGTACCCCCACCCCAGCCCCGTATGTACGCGCCATACCCCCAGCCCCATATGTACACGCCATACCCCCACACCCGTATGTACACGCTGTACCCCAACCCCGTATGTACGTGCCATACCCCCAGCCCCGTATGTATGCGCCGTACCCCCAGCCCCGTATGTACGCGCCGTACCCCCACCCCAGCCCCGTATGTACGCACCATACCCCCAGCCTCGTATGTACGCACCATACCCCCACCCCCGTATGTACGCGCCGTACCCCCAGCGGGGGTACGGTGCGTACATACGGGGGTGGGGGTATGGCGTGTACATACGGGGCTGGGGTGGGGGTACGGTGCGTACATACGGGGCTGGGGGTATGGCGCGTACATACTGGGGTGGGGGTATGGCGCATACATACAGGGGTGGGGGTACAGCATGTATATACGGGGCTGGGGGTACGGTGCGTATAATACGGGGGTGGGGGTACAGCACGTACATATGGGGGTGGGGGTACGGCGTGTACATACGGGGCTGGGGTGGGGGTACTGCGTGTACATACGGGGCTGGGGGTACGGCGCGTACATACGGGGGTGGGGGTACAGCGCGTACACACGGGCTGGGGGTACGGCGCGTACATACGGGGCTGGGGTGGGGGTACGGCGCATACATACGGGGCTGGAGGTACGGCACATACCCCGGGCACAAGTGTACCCGGGGTAGGGGTCGTACAAAGTTTGCTCCGTACGGGACGTTTTCCATACACTTGTGTATTCGGAACGCCGGTACGGATCGGACTTGTGCGCTTGGACTTCAGTTTTACGACTCGTACGTAAAACTGTCCGGGGACGTCTCGTAGACTTTTCCCGAGGCGATTCGTATGTATTTTTCCCGTACGAATCGTACTTCACCGTTTGTACGGTACTTGTACGATTCGTACGTAAAAAAATACGGATACGAGTCGTACGGGGAAAAAAATACAGGATCGGAATCGGCACCTTTGTGTGTATATTTAAATATGTTAAAAATAGACTGTAGTACACTATATTTGTAAAATATAGTGTCTATTTAATTTAACATATTTATTTTCTTAATAATTATTTTAAGTACCGCAGTACTCCCAAGGCAGTACTGTGGTACCCCATACTTTGTTATTATTATTTTTCCCTAACTATTAATACTTTAATAAAATGGTAATTGGAAGGGGAAAAATATAAAATCCAATACATACCTAGATTTAAAGGTGTAATGTAGAACAAAGCCAAAGTGTACCTAAAAACAACATGGCTGTCTTTAACGTATGTAAAAACAGTAATTAGACAATCACATAATGACTTGTCATTGCTATGTACCGCAGTACTTCCATGAAATGCTGCTACATTTCACAAAGTACAGCGTCTACAGATGTCACTAAGTTAAAATGCTTTATAACTTATAAAGATTTCACCCAACTTACCTGCAGTACCCAAAAGGATCCTATGCATACCACAATGTGTAAACCTGCCAAATGTAATTCAAATCCGTCAGCTGATTACATATTGGTACTATTATTTATTTGAAAGTTTAGAATTTTTGGACATTTTATATGTTGGTGTATTATTTATAATTTTGCTGACTATATTATATGTTAAAGATAGGATTAGAAAGAAAAGTTTGAAATATGCTTGTGCATAAGTTAAATATATGTTTTAGTTAGAGACATTTTATTAAAATACTTCAAAACAATTATTTACTAATAGTAATTTATACTTTTAAATTAAATTACCACAAAAATGTTCATTCTTTTAGAGGGAGGATCCAACACCGGTTCCTTTCTTCTTTTGAGTTTGTCCGCTTCTAAGGACACCTTTTTGTACTGTCTGCACCTATTTATTTGATCTTTTTGGGTGTTTTAACCAACTGGTTTTCATAAAGGAAATGGCATCTCTACATCTGCAAGAAGGAGAAGAAGAGCTGGAAGAGGTTGAAGAACCAGTGAAGAAAAGGAAAGAAATAATTGTTTGGACCTTTTTCAATATCCCTGGAGGTGAGAAAAAGGTGAATGTGACGAAGGTTACCTGCTCCCTATGTGCCAAGGTCTTGTCAAGTGGCTCAGAGAAGAAATATTCCTGTGGGACATCGTACATGAAAAAACACCTGGAGACGATGCACCCAACTCGCCTTGCAAGGGAAGGTATGGCTAGAGAGTAGAGGGACCAAACTGCACAAAGCGAATTAGATCAGCCTTCTAAATCTGGTGCAGCTGTACTCACAGCACCACAGCCACTGATATTCCCTGAGTTGGCAGATGCTGGAGTGCATGGTAGAAAGTGCCAAACCATTTTACGTGTTGACGAGCAATCAATCTCTGCTAATATTACGCTTCTTAAAGGACACAAATGTAAGAAAACATTGTTGGATTTCCAGCCTCGTGTTGCACAGTGTTTTGGAAGCACTATGTTTCAAAGAATGAAATTAATGTTGTATTCCTCAAAATGTCAAAAACACCTCAAAAAACATATCATAGTTGCAAAATACGAAAAAAGCTCCAAATAGTTTTAAAAAAAGGTTCTCACTGAACCACCTACTCTGGTTATAAATAGAAAAATTATATGTTGTGAAACTGATTGGATGGATAAATGTGTGTGAGGGAAAGTGATTTGTATAATGGTGTATGTATATGAGATGAGCGCATGATTAATGTTTGAAAGATTAGTTGAGGGGATGAATAGTGCGTTACTCATTGTTTGAGTACATTAGTACTGTCTGTGCGATTGAATGAGTGTATAAGTGGTGTGTGAGTGATTGTAAGAGTGCATGAGTACTGGCTGGGAGGTTGTTTGTATTCATGAGTAGTGCCTGAGTAATTGAATTAATGCATGAGTACTGCCTGGATGATTGGATGAGTGCATAGATAGAACATGGATGACTAAAAGGGTACATGAGCTGTGTCTGAGAGATTGGTTGTATGCATGAGTAGTGCCTGGGTAATTTGATGAGTGTGTGAGTACTCTCTAGGTGACTGAATGACTGCATGGAAAGTGCCTAGGAGATTGGATAAGTGCAAGAGGGCTAGCTGGATGAGTGAAAGAGTAGTGCCTGTATGATTGCATGACTGCATGAGTAATTTCTAGGTGAATAGATGAATTCATAGGTTGTGGCTAGATGATTGGATGAGTGTACTGAGGGTACCTGGCAGAGTGACTGGATGAATACATGGGTACTGACTGGGTAATTGCATGGCTGCTTGGGTAGTGTCTTTTTTTTGGATTAGTGAATGTCTAGTGCCATGTTGATTGTATGTCTGCAATGGTAGTTTTTTGGTGTTAGGATACGTGAATGTGTGGTACATTTGTGATTGAATTAGTGTAGGAGTAGTGTTTGGGTGATTGCAAGAGTACATAGATACTGTTTGGATGAATGTATGGCTGTATAGATAGTGTCTGAGTGATTGTAAGAGAGCTTAGGTCATGCCTGTTTGGTTATATGAGTGCATGGGTACAGTCAGGGTGATTGCATCAGTGGACAGATAGTGTAAGAGTGCATTAGTCATGCATTGGTGATTGGATGAGTACATGAGTAGTGTATGGGTTGTTGAATGACCGCACAAGTAGTGGCAGGGTGATTGCTAGAGTATGTGAGTAGCGCTTGGCTAATTCCATAACTGAATGACTAGTACCTGGATGATTGGATGAGTGGAAACATAGCAGCTGCAGCACATGTCTTAGATTACATGTAGAAGTTCAGTCATACCTAACTCATGGTAGTAGTCCGACTTTGAAACTTGTCATATTACGTTTCCGTTTCAAGCACAAACATCGCTATCTATTGCCTATTTGCAGACTACCTTTGCAAACATTTATTAGTAGGATAGTGGTTAATACAGTTGGGCACATGTGTTCAACCTTATCCTTTTGTACCAGTTTGATTAGAGAGAAACTGAAATGCTGTCTCCTCTCATGCCACTCTTATTAGTGTCAGCATCTTTCCAGAGATCTCAATGAGTGTGTCAGTGCCTTTTAGGTGTGAGAAGACACATGTAAAGTAGCCTATGGGTGCTAGACTACCTCTGTTTCAGACCACATGCTCTGTAAATGTGTGTGAAAAAATATGCATGGATGACTTTCTACTTATTATACAGGGCAGTGGGGTATGAAGCTTTGTGTTTTAGTGCTGTCACAAGGCTTGCTTAGAAAAGAGATGTGGTTTTCTGGGACTGAAAGGTGAAGTAGCTTTGTCAATATTTGCCCAGGGGTATGATAGATTGTTGAGTGTTCAAGATAGGATCATCAGCTGCACCACACATGTCGGACTACATGCACAAGTAAAGACACAGAAGAGGTCAGATATTGAAACTTGACGCAATAGGTTTTCAGTTTAAAGCACATATATCACTATCTATGGCCTACTTGTAATGTACCTTTGCAGAGAATTATTTGGACTAGGATACTGGTTAATACATTTGGAAACACCTTAAAAACCCCACATTTGTTGACGAGTTTGATTAGAGAGACAGAGCTGACAGTGCCAGGGCTAACTCAAAGTGAAAGGCCGGCTCCTGTCATGCCACTCTTTTTACTGTCGGCATCTCTTTAGAGATCTTTCTGAGTGTGTCAGTGTCTTTATGCTTAGTGATTTCACAAGGCTTACTTAGAAAAAAAAAGATGTGTGTTTGACTTATGTGTGTTTCTTTGACTTAAAGGTGAAGTAGCTCTCTCAATATTTGCCAAGGGGTATGATAGACCGTTGAGTTTTGAACTTAGGATAATCAGCTGCACCACACGTCTCAGAGTACATGTACAAGTACAGACATGACTGAGACATGGTAGCAATGAGGCATTTAAATTTAACACAATATGCTTTCAGTTTCAAGCACACATATCACTGTATATGGCCTGCTTGGAATGTACCTTTGCAGAGAATCATATGGACTAGGATACTGGTTAATACACATGAGAACATGTTTTAAACCTCACATTTGTCGACAAGTTTGAATAGTGACACAGAGCTGACAGTGGCAGGCGTAACTCTAAATAATAAGGGCAACTCAACTCCTGTCATGCCACTCTTACTGTGAGCATCTCTCCGGAGATCTCAATGAGTGTGTCAGTGCCTTTCAGGTGTGTGATGGCACATGTAAAGTAGCCTATAGAAACTATACCACCTCTGTTTCAGACCGCATGCTCTGTAAATGTGTTTAGAAGAACCTGCATGTGTCACTCTCTACTTATTATACAGAGCAGCCAGGTATGAAGCTGTGTATTCAAGTGCTTTCATGAGTCCTGACTAGCTAAGGTATCTGTGCTTCTGGGACTGAACACTGAAGTAGCTCTGACAATATTTGCCCAGGGGAATGATAAACTGTATAGTTTTTAAGATAGGGTCATGAGGTGCAGGACAAGTGTCAGAGTACAAAGAAAGGTACAAACATAGCTGAGATATGGTAGTAGTCACACATTGAAACTTGACAGAATATGCTATTAGTTTCAAGCAGACACATCGTTATATATGGCCCACTTGTAGTGTACCTTTGTGGAGAAATATACGGACCACTTTAGAGGTTAATACACTTGGCAACATGATTTAAACCTTGCATTTCTCTACCTGTTTTATTAGAGAGATGGAGCTTACAGTGCCAGACCTAACCCAAAATCAAAGGTCGTCTTCTCTCATGACACGCTTATTAGTGTCTGCATCTTTCTTGACACCTCAAAGAGTGTGTTAGTGACTTTTACGGGTGAGATACAACATATATAGTAGCCTATAGGTACTAGACTACTTCCATTTCACATTGTCCTCAGTAAATATGTGTAGGAGAAGCTGCATGGCTTACTTTCTGCTAATTATATAGAGCAGCCAGAAATTAAGCTGTGTGTTAAAGTACTTCCGTGAGGCCTGCCTAGGAAGGAGACAAGTGCTTTTGGGACTGCTATTGAGATGAAAAACTAAATGAAATATATAAGCATGTTATGATAAAAAACATTGATATTACATTTTATTTTAAATGACATTGTATTATTTTTAGATACCAGTATCAGTTTCCCTTTTTTACTGTTCTCAGATTTCATATACCTTCACCATTTATGGTGCTTTGAACATCGCATCATCATTGAGCAGTGGGGAAAAAGCAACCAAATGGATTGTATAAACAAATGTGCATAGTACATCATTATAAATATGTGCAACTATGCATTATACTCACTATAATTTCTTAATCACTTGTCTCACCTATATTAACTCTACTACTCAACATGAATAGATTTTTAAACATTAACTATTACTATTATACCTGGTACAGTACTGAATAAAAATATATATTCAACTTGCTTTTTAAAGTTAATCTTCAAAAAATGTATCCATTAGGCAAAATAATAATGAAAACACTAATTATGAACGCTGGTAGAATCCAATCCATTGTGTTTTTAATGACATCAACCCCAACAGGCCGAATGATGTTCTTAAAACTTTGGCTGCAGGAATAACATATAGGAATAAGCTAGCTGAGAAGGCAATCTAGCTTTCAATTTCAGGTTGGTATCATTGCAACGTGTCCATCCGCTGTTACATTTCAAAAACACAGTATAGTGTCCAGATGTTATTGTAGATAGTTCATGAAAAATAATAGCCAGTGTTGTATAAGTTCTTTCTGAAATAGATATTTGACCTGCTTTGGAAGTTTACCATTTCTGTTAATAATTTTATTCTATCTGATCTATAACGTTGTAGTATTAAAATTAGATATTTTCCAAATCTTTGTTTGTGCAATGTAGACAACATGTCTGATCTACAATGTGAACACGTCATATTTTGATTTGTAGTTTTAATCAATTTGTTAAAAGACACTGTTTTGCAGTCTGGAATTGTTAAGTAGAGGAATCGTTCTGCATGTATTTTAGTGATAGAATTAAATGAACAATCTTCTTACTTATTGTCCCATTTATAACTTAGTACACATAAGTTATCAACATTTATTCCTTCACCTTCTAATACTCCAAGCATGACCATTATAAATTATTGTGCATCTTATTGTAGGTTGAGAGTAAATGTCACTGATCCGCTACATATGTGCATACTGTTGAAATAAGCGATGTAGTGCAGAACAGAATCTTATTTTTTACAGTTTTCCATGATTTCATTAAGAAGTCATGGTAAATGAAAGATTACAGTTAGAACTACATTAGAATAACAGTTGATACCTGAACTGTTCTCTAACTGGTATCCTACAATATCATCATAATTTTCCACTTTTTTTTCTTTACGCCTTCTCATTTCTCTTCAATGCTTTTCTTATCTTGAACTTTAGTTGAGTGTTTCAGATATTTACGTTTTGGACATAGTATATTTTTTTCATATATTAGATATTTACTTAAATGAGGAGCATATAGTCTTCTTAAGCGATTGTCCTCTCTTACAAAATTTACATCAGCACTATCCTTTTTTTCATCAAATTCTATCAAATACAAACCCGACAATGTTCGTACTCGAGACAATGCAACATATGCCATTCTCTCTTTGAACACAGTATTGCCAATATTTACAAAAGCTCATCTATACTTAAACCTTGAGATTTTTTTAAAGTTACCGCATATGCTAAAGACATAGGAAACCGTTGTCTCCGAACATACAAGTCGTTTACAAGCAAAAAAAGTACAACACAATGCCCAATCTGTCTTATTCCATTAATCTGGTCAGATTTTACTATCCAAAATTCTATTCCATTTCTATTTTGAAAATTCACAAAGTCAACAACTTTTCCCATCACTCCATTTACTAATCCTGGCTCTACATTCAAACTACGACGCAAAATTACTCTACAGTTTTTCCATACATGTAAACACTTTTCTAATCCTGTAGTTTTAGATTCAGACTTTTTCAAAAGAATCGAATTTAGCTTGTAGTTTTTTTAGTAAGTAGAATTGTTACTCCCTGGTGATCCATTTTGTCAATAGCTTTAATTTCCAGAATTCGTTGTTTTTCTAGTTTCAGTAGTTGTTCATTAAAGGTAAAACACCCTTGCAGTATTGACATTAGACAAACTATGGATTTGTTTTCTACGAGCATATTGTACATTAGTTCTGCTGGTGTTTTTCCAGATGTAAACAGATTCCTTATCAGCTGACTTTCTAAAGCTTGTTTACCATGTTTTATAAACATGCCAATTCTTATGTCTTTAAGAATATTTTCATAATCTTCATCAGCTGCTTGTTGCATATTTTTAACAAGTTCTAAAATATTCAGAGTTTAACCAAATATTTACATTTCCGATACTTCACAAAGATTTCCTTTCCTCATCATAGAGAACTGTTTTAAAAATAGGTTGTCCTTTAAGTAAGTTGTAGTAGTAAGGAGTAAGTTGTAGTAGGTCACTAAATGCAATTAAATGCTTTTCTTCAAACAGCACATCATACTTGTTTTTAAAATCTGTTCCATTCCAGGCAAGTATTACGTTTTAGACCATGCTCACCTCATCAATGATCAAAAGTTTCAGTTTCTTCTGTATTCTAGAGACTTCCTAAAAAGCTTCTCCAGATAACTTCTGACATTCCAGTGCATTATCATGTTCAACAGGTAGCATAAGTAATCAAAATAAAGTAATATCTTTAGTGTTGTGTTCTGCTAATCCCCTTGGTGCTGTGACGCTCAAGATACATGTGATTCTGTAGTCCTCTGTAGATAACTTGTCAGAACTTTAATTAAGAAACGTTTTCCTGTCCCAGCTTGACCCCGAATGTATAAGACATTAGGTTGAAATGATGCACATCAACATTCTTTTTTTTCATAGAGGAAGCCATGTTCCATTTGTTGTTTCACTTACAGATATTTTTTGTCAATGTTTAGTAGTTCTTCTAACTGTTCAAACTCAATAATATTCTGTTGTGCTTGTTGCATTGCAGTTTCTACCTCATTCATGGCTATTGCTGCTTCAGTTTCAATAACTGGTTGTCCAAGTGGATCTTGAGTCAAAGGACCAGTACTCTGACTGCTTTGCGAAGTCTCTCTAGCTATTTCTGCTGCAATAGTCCCTTCTTCAATCTCAATTATTTATCTTTTCTTAAATAAGTAGGAAATACCGTACACTGAATCGTATCTTTTGTTGCATTAAAATAACCTTTGTAGCAGTCAAAATCTCCAAGTAACTCTGCTTCACTACGCCAAGTCTAGAAGTGCTAAATAGAAAAATTATTTCTTATCTGGAGTTTCGCAACTGAGTTTGCTGTGATTATTAGGTTTTCTTTAGCATATTTCACTAAACATCCATCACATCCATTTACTGGATATTTTTCTTCTTTTATATTTGCTGTAACATTCTTTTAAAACCTGTAGTGTGGAAGTATTTCATACAGGCATACGTTTTCAAGATGTGAACTCCTTTTTGGATAGTATTTATCCAACACATTAGTTTTGACAATATTAGTGCTTTCTGGCTCACACACTGCTAAGTATTGGATTTCTGATAAAGATTTCAATACTTTGTTCCATGTGGAGGCTAGGCCTAGGTTTACTCAAATTATTCCTCTTGACTTTGAATACAAACTGGTTGAACTCAAGCGATCCGTGGACTCATAAGTTCCTATCTCTCTATAGGAAAGCATCTTCAAGCTACAGCTGTACAGTTTTTGTCTGAGACTCTTTTCTACAGAGATTTCTTGTCACATTTCCTTCATCTCTGACTTCTCAGATTTTGTAATATACGATGTGACATAATGAGCAACAGCAATTGAGTTTTCCGCAACAAACTGAATATCCATGTTTGCATTCCACATTTTCAAAATGACAGGACTATAGTCATCAATATACTTTGAAGCTTCCGTTCTTCTGAAGTTGTATGTATTCTTGGAAGATTTTCTAGTTATTGTATGTCATACCGCTGACAACAAAGCTGCTTGCTCTTCCTTTACATGGTCATGGGAATCCAAAACAAAATTTTGTATAACATTTCTTTTTACATGTGTACTTCTGTTGGCAGTATCTTCCGCATCTATGACTTTGAAACCCTTAAAACTTGTTGTCTCAAGCTGTTTTCTCCTACTTCTTTTGGGATGGCACACGTAACATACTGTTGGATAAAAAACAAAACAGCCTCATCACTATCTGTTCCAGATGCTGGTGCATCCTTTATCCATAATAGCATGTGAAAATGAAGAACACCTCTGGCATGGTACACTTTTTGCCAAATAAATCAGTTACCTCTTCAAGATATGGAATGCTTTTATTGCACATAAATGACATCATAGCTTCAAACCTATGATTAAAATACCTGCAGACATTTGCGGGATCCAAGGAACAGAGTTCTCCATCTGTCTTCGGTTCAATGCTTTTTATATTTGAATTTGTTTCACGTAAGGATTAAAATGAATCATTCCATGTATATTCAGCACAACTAAGGGGCCCATTATGATGCCCGCCACCGTAACGTTGAACGGGACTGACCGCCAGAGGTGCGGCCGTCCCGCCGTGCCCATTAGGATGCGGCCACTACCCTGGCGGTTGCATCCCGCACTTTTAACAATGTTGCGGGTAGTGCTGTAAGCAGCACCCGCCGCAATGTTAAATGTGCATGTTGTGCATCGGCATGCACAACGTGACAGGCACCACACGGTGCCTGCCACCTTGTGCATGCCAATGTAGGGGGAACCATAGATACCCCCAAAATGCAGCCCCCACCACCCCTGGGGGCCCGCAATGGGACCCCAAAGCAATTCCTGCATGCCTTTCCAAGGCGGCATCGCCACCATAGAAAGGCTTACTCCACCAGGCATCTTGATATGGATGGTGGTGTCAGACACCGCCACCATATAAGGCCTGAGTTCCTGCCCAGCCGGCAATCGGAATGATGCAGGACTTCCCTTTCTTGCTAAATTAGCAGAGGAAATTATGAACATCCAACTTTCCTCCTTCCTGGAGGCTAATCATCTCTTAGATGATACGCAGTTCGGCTTTAGAGAAAATCACAACACCAAATCTGCTCCACTCACAGCCACTGAGGAAATTATATCATCCCTTGCTAAGAGAGGTTCCGTAGTGTTGATCCTGCTTGATCTCTTAGCGGCTTTCGATAGGTCATTCATAAATTACTAGCTGACCATCAAGAAGATATCAACCTAATTACTGCCTCTTAGTTCTATTGGCTGCGAATTGTCAAGAAAATTGAAAATGTCTACCGGCTGACTTACTGAAATCGGGGTCATTGTCTTAGTTCTTTCACGACTGGACTACTGCAATAGTCTTGACAAAAGCCTCTCCAAAGGCTCACATAAAAAACTTCAGACCTTTCAAAATGCAGCAGCATGGTTTTGCCTTAGAATCCCCAAACATCAGTCAGCCAAGGCCTCTATCAGACAATTTCACTGGCTTCCAGTCTGTCATCATATTTCTTTTAAGGCTCTCAGGCTAGCGTACAAGACAATGTATGGAAAAGCACCTGCTTATTTGGAGGCAAATCTGCGCTATATCCCCAGCAGAAATCTTCGATCTAGCTCAGCTAACTTGCTGAGGGTTTCTCCCTTCAAATGTGCTAACTAGGAGGTAGAAGCTTCTTCGGAACCACAGCTCTACTCTGGAACCGTTTGCCTCAGGAATTGAAATTAGCACCCATGCTCCTGGCATTTAGGAAGAACCTCAAAACTTGGTTATTCAACTAAGGCTTGGCCCTCGTCTGCTCTCTTCTGATCTTTACAGCGACAAGATGCCTTCGGGTATTCGTGCACTTTATAAGATGTTTCATTCATTCATTCAAAGAACAACTCCTGTCATGCCACTCTTATTAGTGTCAGCATCACTCTAGAGACCTCAATGACTGTGTGACTGCCTTTTAGTCGTAAGATGACACATGTAAACTACTGTGTAGATAGTAGACTACCTTTGATTGAGGCTGCATAGGCAGTAAATGTATGTAGGAGAAACCACAGGGATGACTTTCTGGCTATCATACAGACCAGCGGGGGATGAAGCTGTGTGTTCAAGTGCTTCCATGAGGCCTGCTTAGAAAATAGATGTGTGGTTCTGGGAAGGAAAGGTGAAGTAGCTCTGTCAATTTTTGCCAAGGGTTATGATAGACCATATAGTTTTCAAATTAGGATACGTAGTGGCACCACACATTTAAACTACATGTACAAGCACAGACATGGCTAAGCAAGGAAGAAGTCAGAAATTGAAAGCTTCCAGAATACATTTTCAGTTTCCAGCACAAATATTCTATGGCCTACTTGCAGTGTACCTTTGTAGAGAGTTATATGTATTAGGATAGTGGTTAATACACTTGGGAACATGTTTTCAACCTCACATAGCTCTACCAGTTTCATTACTGAGACAGAGCTTCCAGTGCCAAGCCTAACCCAAAAGGAAGACTCCTGTCATGCTACTCTTATTAGTGTCAGAGTCTTTCTAGAAACCTCAATGACTGTCACTGCCTTTTAGTCATAATATGACTACCTTTGTTTGAGACTGTATAATCTGTAAATGTATGTAGGAGAAACTGTAGGGATCCCATTCTGGCTATCATACAGGGCAGCCAGGGATGAAGATGTGTGTTCAAGTGCTTCCATGTGGCCTAATTAGAAAAGAGATTTGTGGTTCTGGGACTGAAAGATAATTTAGTTCTGTCAATATTTGCCAAGGGTTATGATAGACCATACAGTTTTCAAATTTGGATAACCACTGCACCACACATATAAACTACATGTACAAGTACAGACATGCCTCTCCATGCCACTGAAGTCAAGCTATCCTGGCTGAAGAGAGGTGAAACCCCGAAACTGGTCCTAGGATGCTTGTTTCCAGTCCAGGGAGGACCTGGCCTGGCAGTTCGGGCAGGACTGTTCCCATTGGGCACAGGGTCAAGACTGATTTGCATATGGCTGGGTTCAAACTGGAATGGCATGGTGAGCAACAAAACGATGGTTTTAGTCCCTGATCTCTGTACTAGGGTGAATGTATGATAATGATCTGCATTCTGTCCATCAATTGTTGTTTTTACAGTAAACATGGAACAGGTCAGAAATTTAAAGTTGCCAGAATACATTTTCAGTTTCTAGCGTAGATATCACTATCTATGGCCTACTTGCAGTGTACCTTTGGAGAAAGTTATAGATACTAGGACAGTGGTTAATTCCCTTGGGTGATATGTTTTGAAACTTACATTTCTCTAACAGTTTGATTACAGAGCTGACAGTGCCAGGCTTAACTCAAATGAAAAGCTGACTCCTCTCATACTACTCTTATGAGTGGTAACATCTGTCCAGAGACTTCAATGAGTGTGTCACTGCCTTTCAGAGATCAGATGACACATGTAATTTGGAGTACAAGCCTTTGCTTCACACTGCATGCTCTCAGAATGTGTGTAGTAGAATCTGCATGGATCATTTTCTGTTAATAATGCAGGGCAGCTAAATATGAAGTGCTTCCATGATACCTGTCTAGATAAGAGATCTGTGCTTCAGGGACAGAATGCTGAAGGAGCTCTGAGAATGTTTCTCAAGGGGAATGATAAATTGTATAGTTTTCAAGTTAGGGTCATGAGTTGCAGCACACGTCAGACTACACGTGCATGTACAAACGTATCTCAGATATGATAGCAGTCACACATTGAAACTTGACGCAATACGCTTTCAGTTTCAACTGTGACATGGTTATGTATAGCCTACTTGCAATGTACCTTTGTGGAAAAAAATATGGACTAGTTTAGAGGTTATTACATCTTCTACCATGTTTTAAACCTCACTTTTCTCTATCAGTTTCTTTAGAGAGTCAGAGCTCAAAATGCCAGGCCTATGCCAAAATGAAACGTCGACTCCTGTCATTCCACTCTTCTACTGTCTCAGCATCTTTCTAAAGACTTCAGTAAGATGTGTCTGTGCCTTTTGGGAGTGAGATGACGTGTAAAGAAGCTTATTGGTAATAGACTACCTCTTTTACACACCACATGCTCTGTAAATCTGTGTAAACAAAGCTGCATAGATCACCTTCTATTAATTATACAGGGCAGTTAGCTATAAAGCTGTGTGTTCAAGTGCTTCAATGACGCCTGTTTGGCTAAGGATCTGTGCTTCTGGGACTGACTGCTGAAGTAGCTCTGACAAAATTTGTGCAGGGGTATGATAGACTGCATAGTTTTTAAGTTAGGGTCATCAGCTGAACCATATGTGTCACACTACACATAGAAGTACAGACATACCTAAGACATAGTAGCAGTCAGATATTCAAAGTTTACAGAGTTCGCTTTAAGTTTAAAGCACACACATCACTATCTATGGCCTACTTGAAGTGTATCTTTGCAGAGACTCATATGGATTAGGAGAGAGGTTAATAGATCTGCCAACATGATTTAAACCACAATATTCTCTAGCCATTTCATTTTTTTTTTTTATTGTATTTTTGACTGTTAACACTCAGTGACATACATTGCTTCTCGCCTACAACCCTGAATCCGGCTAACATAGTTTCGCAAGGTATTCCGCAGCACATCTTATCCCACATCTCTGAGGCCGGGCATCAATGTGCGCCGAACACACCCTGCAAAAAGTACAACCAATATTGCAGCACTGTACAGCAGTTCAATAGCAACTTTCCCCTCTGTGAATCACAGTTTTCTTATTTAATGTAACTGTAACAACAGAAAAAAAAGGAAACAAAGTGAGCCCCCCCTACCCTAACCAATAGAGGTATCTAGTCACTAATCCTCCCGCAGTTCCTACTCTATTGTGCTACCAAGCTATAAGAACAGTACGGTGAGGCCGCCCCGTCTCATTGACTCCCATTTCAGCTCATAGTTCGTCGGTAAGCGTTCGTCCCATCTCCGCAGTCTTCCAGCCCCTATCTACGCCGCAGGTAAGCCAACTCTTCATTCCCAACACCCCCACGCATTATTGGAGCCTATCAATAACACCAGTTAGGGAACCGCTGCTTCCGCTCCCGAACCAATGACCCCCACCCCTCAGTTTCTGTTGCCTTTTGAGGCACTCCGCATATAGCCCCCAGAATTTTTTTTGCCTACTCCGTGGTGATAATAATTCGCTAAAAGTTTCAGACTGCGTGCAACAGTATAACACGTCCCTGTCCCACTGTGCCAGAGTTGGCACGGGTCCTCGCATCCAGCACATTGCCACCCTATGTTTTGCCAACAGCAGCCCCATATCCACAATCTTACGTGCGGACTTCGGCAATCCCCTGGATTATCCCAGGAGTGCTAGTTCAGGGTCCGGGGTAAGTTCCAGTTCCACTATGTTCCCAATCTTCTGAAAGATAGCTTCCCAAAATTGAAAGACGCCCGGGCAATCCCAAGCCAAGTGATAGAAGCCCGCCGCAGGGTGTCTACATCTGTCGCATGACTCCTCCTCCCTAAGGCCATACCTATGTAACCTCTCCGGGGTGTAATAGACTCTGTTAATATACTTAAAGTGGATTAGCCTGTGCTTGCCATGTAGTGAAATCCGGCGTTTTCCAACTGAGCAATACGACCACATGGCGTCGTCTATGGGACTGTCTAGGTCTCTTTGCCATGCCAATCTGGCCTTAGTGTATTGGTGGGATCTCTGTGACATCGCTATACTATATAACTTGGATATCAGCTTGCGGGGACTTTTTTGCTTAATAAGATAAGCTAACTCCAAAATCTCAGGAGGCTCAATCATATTATCCCCTAGGTGCTTCCTCCACGCTCCCCTCACCCTGTGGAATTGGAAGCGTTGCAGCTGGTTAGGGGCCGCGGCCACAGCCGCAGCTGCAACCTCGTCCCAGGTTTTAGCAGTGCCCCCGTTGAACAGCTCACCCATCGTGTGAATACCTAATTCCCGCAGTGCCCGTACCACTCCTGTGTCCCTGCAAGGAGGCAGCCACACCGCCCAATCTATGGGCATTATCGGTGAGTATAGCAATGCCCCCGCCATTTGTTGCAAAATACAGTGCCAGGCGTGCCTGGTTGAATTGAGGGAGTCAAGAAAACCCCCCCTCCGGTCTGCCGGTTCACAAATTATCACTGGGAGAGGTAGTGGGTCAGCAAACAAACTCTCGAGCCTAAGATATGGGACCGACTCCTCACCATGTATCCAGCTGTGCGCTTGCGCACCCTGCGCCACACTGTAGTACAGCTCCAAGTCTGGGGCACCCAGACCCCCCAAACAGTAAGGCAACGTCAGCACTCTCCAGCTAACCCGCGCCTGTCCACCAGCCCATGCAAGTCGGAGCATGGACTTATTAAGCCTAACAAAAAAGGAGCGCGGGAGAACTATCGGGATCTTGGTAAATAAAAATAGAAATCGGGGTAACATTACCATTTTCATGATTGAAATCCTACCGATTGATGACAGAGGTAATCCAATCCAAGACTCTACCTCGTCTTCCAGCTTGGCAATGGCCTTACCATAGTTCTCCCTCATTACTACTTCAGAGTCCACGTGAAGCCGTATACCTAGGCTTCCGGACTGGATCATCAGATCATTTGAGCGGGTATTCCATGTCGAATCTGGCCGTGGTCGGGGTTAACGGGAAAGCAATAGACTTAGTCCAATTAACTCTCAAGCCAGACAGTGCCCCAAAATGCACCACCTCCCGTAGCACCGGCAACAGATTATTCTCTGGATCCCTGAAATACAGCAGAGTATCATCTGCATACGTCGAGACCAGTATCTTATAAAGGGGAAACTCACCCCTCTCAGGCTATGATATTCCCGGAGAGCACATGCAAGGGGTTCGACAATCAGGGCGTATAGGATAGGTGACAGGAGACACCCCTGCCGCGTCCCTCTGGTAATCGGTATCGCTTACGTAATCCGATCTCCTAGTCGTATTCTTGCAGTAGGCCTCTTATTCTAGTCAATACCTGACTCATAAAGGCCCATTCAACAGAATCAAACGCCTTCTCCATATCTAGAAAGACTGCCAGCACCTTAGAGTCCTGCCGAACATGTTGCATCGTGCCAAACACCGTTCGTAAGTTATAAGTGAGGTTTCTGCCCGGCACAAACCCTGCCTGTTCTGGGGCTACCAGTTCCGGAGCCAGCAGCGCCAGGCACGAGGCCAAGACCTTTGTGAATAGCTTAGCATCCACATTGAGCAAGGATAATGGTCTATAAGAGCTGCACTCCTCTGGAGACTTTCCTGGTTTAGGAATAGCTACTAGGATGGCCTCACACATGGATTGTGACATCTCGCCCTTGACGCACATGTCGTCAAACAGCGTGGAGATATGCGGAAGCAACAGGTCTATGAAGGTTTTGTAAAACGCCACTGTGAGGCCGTCCGTCCCCGGAGCACTGTTCGACTTCATGCCAGACAGAGCCTCTAAGATTTCATCTTTTTCTATGGGGAGGGCAAGGAATTCTCTGTGTGAGTTCGTCAGAAATGGCAACTTAATATGTTCTAGATAGTCTCGTATTTTCCTATCCATATCCGTCTGTCGTGAGGAGTAAAGGGTTGCATAATACGATCTAAATCGTCCTGCTATATCTACTTCGTCTGTGATCAATGCCCCCTCCTCCGATCTGATCTTAGTAATGTTGGCTTTCCCTCTCCTAGCTTTCAACATGTCAGCCAGAACAGAGCCGGGCCTCTCACCTTCGCCATACACCTTGGCCGTAGCGTACTTCCCCAGGTGTTTAACTTCGGAGTCCGCAGCCTCATGAAATTCTGCCAGGGTTGCCTTAAACTCTTCTGCGGTGTCATCCTCTGACATCGTCTGCTGCCTCTCCTCCAATTCCCCCAATTTACCTTCTGGGAGCTTTAGTCTGCGCCGAATGTCTCGAAGCACCCCTGAGTGCTTAGCTATAGCAACCCCTCTGATGCAAACCTTGAAGGCTTCCCAGACCGTTTGGAAACTATCCACGGTGCCTACATTGACTTCGAAAAATCCTGTGATTGCCTCCGCTATTTCCTCCTTAAAAAGAGGGTCTAGGAGCGAATACGGGGGAAAACGCCAAGCAAATGGCGGGACAGTCTTCACGGTCATAGAGAGGGTCAACAGTATAGGGGAATGGTCCGACAGGGTGCGAGGCAAGACCCGGCACCCTCGTATCTGTGGCAGAAGGGACGATGACGCTAGCCAATAATCTATCCGCGTGTGCAGGTTATGATATGCCGAATAGTGCGTGAAGCCCCCCTCTATTGGGTTAAGCGTTCTCCATACATCAGCCAGTGCCATAGTAGTCATTGCCCTATCGACTGCTTTGACCGCCGCCGCCGGCCCCCTGCTGTGGCCACCTGATCTATCTAGTCCCGGGTTCCTAATCATATTAAAATCTCATCCCCACAGAATATGAGGCAGTCCACAACCACTCACTATCTTAGCTAAGGATTCATAAAATTCCGGGCAATCATAGTTTGGGCCATAGACATTCACTAACAGTAGGTCAAGGCCTTTGCCCTGACAGCGCGTTATCACATACCTGCCTCCATTATCCGCTGATAGCAATTGCAGCTTATAGTCTGATTTGGGGTTAGTCCAAGTCAAAACCCCTCTAGCGTGCGTTGTAAAGCCTGCGGCATGCACATTACCCAACACCCCTCTCGTGCGCAGCATGGGACTCTCATTAGGGAGGTGTGTCTCCTGCAGTAAGGCCACATCAATAGCGTGTCTGTTAAGGTAGTGCAACACCTTGCGCAGCTTACGATAATCATTAAGGCCTCTGATGTTCCAAGTGATCACTCTGAGGGAGTCTAGCGCTCTCCCACCTGCAGTGTTACTCGACATTCCTTTTCTGTCTATAACGCTTTGCTTCTCTCGCATAGTACATCACATGGTTTTTACGGTGAGAAAGATACCACAATGGATACTGCGTGACTAACCTCTGCCCAACAAGAAAACTGTACCCACCCCGAATCCCCCACCCACAGCAGACCTCCCCCAACTCGGCCATGCCGCTCCCGCTTCAGGGAATACCCCTACATCCCCCTGCCCACCCCCCAAAAACAAGAACACTCCTCAACACTTTATACAGTAATGTGTGACCCAGGCCCTACAGCGTGGCCTACTGCTAGTACACCAAATAGGGTCCTTCCACAGCCGCCTTTCCCCTAGGGCCCGGCAAAATAGGGCCCTCAACCGCTCAGGACCTTTGCTCCCATAACAGCCCAGTAGCCACATCTCCTCCTGTAGGCTTTATTCTAACGCTGACCGACAGCTTGCCATTAGAGTCACTTGGCCCATTACTTCCATCCTCTCCCCGTTAAAGTGTCATCATGAAGTAGCTGCCCAATATAGTTACCATCTGCCAATGTTAGTCCTGGTGATCGAGCGTGCTTTCCGCCTCAACACTCTGCGGGTGCTTCTCTGGGCTGCGTGTCCGTTCCTTACTCCAGTCTTTCAGCGCCTTTTGCAGTAACTTGGGGTCCTGGAAAATATGTGTTTTCCCTTGCCTATTGACTCTTAACTTGGCAGGATACAGCATCGCATAGTCCAGCCCCATATCCCGCATTTGTTTTTTGGCCGGAATGAACTGTCGTCTAGCCTCCTGCACTCGTGCGGTAAAGGCCGGGTATAGCGAGATGACAGACCCCTCGTATGTCAGCGACCGTTTCTCTCTCGCCACACGAAGTGCAGCGTCCCTGTCTCGGTAGTTCAACAGCTTCGCTATGATCGGACGCGGTTGTGCCCCTGGCACGGGCCTCGGCCCCAGTGATCTGTGCACCCTCTCCACCACAAACATTGAAGAAAAAACCTCCTGACCCAGCAGCTCCACTAACAACTTCTCGACAAAACACTCCATCCGTCCTGTTGGCGTCGTCTCTGGCAGGCCTGTGATGCACAGGTTGCAGCGCCAAGAGCGGGCCTCAACATCCTCCATTTTATCCTGCAGCACTTGCATGAGTCGCCCCATTTTTACACGGTCTGAATCCGATGCAGTTTGTGCTTCCTCAACTTCCACCAGCCGCTGCTCCGTCTGATCTAGTCTCTCCGCATGTTTGTCAATGCACTCCTCCATCCGGTCCATTCTATACAAGAGGGCGTCCATTTTGGCTCCTAGAGAGGTTATGCCATTCTGTAGTCCCTTCTCCAGAGAGCAGCAAGCTTCGAATATCTTGTTCCTCCTCTGGACCGCTACCTACTGCCCCATCAGGGGTGACCTGAGGCTTAGGGAGCTTCTGCTCAAAAGTTAGCTTTGACTGTGTTCTGTCGGACTTGCCCATCATGTGCTCCTTCTCAACGGTCCACCGTCAACTGCCCCTGTCGTCGTGCCCCAAGGGATTCTTCCTGCGCAGCGAACTGCAAGCCGACCCCCGTCCAAGTCTGATGCTGGCCAACACCGCAGTTCAGTAGACTACTGTCAGCTTCGTCCACCTTCAGAACCTGCATAATCGTCGTGCCTTCTCCAGGCTCCCCCTGCACTCCGAAGTCGCTGCACCGTTACCTGGGGCCCCTCTCCGCCCATCTCGCTGATTAGTAGCGTCCAAATTCCACTTCACCCCTTCGGGCCAGGCACATTCCACGTAAGCTTCCACTTAATTGCACAGCCGCCCTACTTCCTCCTGGACTGTATGTCTGTCACCCCCAAGCACGAGCTCTCACCACGTCGCAACTCCTGCGCCCAGCAGCATACCAACCTCACGTAGCACCCTGCTTTTCACAAGTGCCCCACCTGTGCTGCCGCTCTGTAGCCACTGTGTACACTGGCCACGTCACACCTTTGCATCAGCAGCGCACCGCAGACCTCACATTTGTACTGGCAGCTGCAGGTCCGCGAAAGACCCAGGGACGCCCCACCGGCACCGTCGAAGGGGCCACTCTGGTCCACCCTGCCTCCCTGCCCAATCGCACCGGGTGGGGGAGGGGGGGGACTTCTCCGTCACCCCCTACCGGGGAGAGGCTCCGCAGCGTCCCCACATACCAGCGTTGTTTTCCTTCGCACAGTCAATCGGTCTGCTCCCTCTCGAGCTCTGTGTTTCAGTGCTATGTCCCCGCTCCGCTAGGTAATTAGGTAGGGCGCCGCTACGATACTCCTCCACTGGCGCCGCTGCCGTGCACGCAGCCGCCCTCTCAGCGCCTCTGGCGGGCTGCACCCGGCGTACTGCTCGCTGTTAGGCACCCTCAGCAAGGGGTGGGCCGAAGGACCGGGCCGCCTCTCGTGTCCACGCCGCACGCACAGTTACGCCGTCCCGCAGCCGTCGTCACTCGAGCTCGGGATTGGAGGCCCACCAGCGCGCTCTGCTCTCTTGGGCCGTAAACGGCCTTAGCGATATCCCCAGAGTCTCGCTCTTCCTTGTTGCGGCTCGTGACTGCCTCCGCTCACAGGGCTCCGCCACAACATCGCTCTTCCGATGGTGTGGGGAAGGATATTTGCCGGATTGTTGTATTGCGCTGCGGAGCTCAAGGCTCAGGCAGCCATTTGCTTTGCGAGCCAAGCTCCGCCCCCCTTCTCTAGCCATTTCATTGGAGAGTCAGAGCTCACAATGCCAAGCCTATGCCAAAATGAAAGGCCAACTCCTGTCATGCCACTCTTATGAGCGTCAGCATCTTTCAAGAGACTTCAATAACTTTGTCAGTGCCTTATAGGGGTGAGATAACACATGCAAAGTAAGCTATAGGTGCAAGACTACCTCAAGTTCACATCAAATCTTCTATAAATATATGTAAAAGAAGCTGAATAGACCACATTTTGCTTACTATACAGGGTAGCCGTGGATGAAGCTGTATATTAAAATACTTTTATGAGGCCTGCCTAGTTAAGAGACATGTGCTTCTGGGACTGAATTCGAACTAGCTCTAACAAGATTTGTGCAGGGTTATGACAGACTGTATAGTCTTTGAGTTAGAGTCATTAGCTGCACCACACTTCAGACTTCACATACAACTGCAAAGATACTTAACACATGGTAGCACTCAAACAATAACATTTGACACAGTATGCTTTCCGTTTATAGGACACACCTCATTATCTACAGCCTATTTCCATTGTATTTATGCAGAGATGTTTATGGACTTTATAGAGATAATACATCTGGCAACATGTTTTAACCTCACTTTTCTCTGCCAGTTTTATTACAGAGGCAGAGCTCTCAATGTCAGGTCTAAGTCAAAATGAAATAATGACTCCCATTATTCCACTCTTGCATCTTACTAGAGATCATAATGACTGTTTCTGTAACTTTTACAAATTACTTAACACATATAAAGTAGTCTATAAGTACAACACTACCTCTATTTTACATTGCATCCTCTGTAAATATCTGTGAAAGAATCTGCATAGATCACTTTTTGAGTACTCGTACAGGGTATCCAGTGATGAAGCAATGTGTTCAAATGCTTCCATGACATCTGCCTAGCTAACTGATCTGTGCTTCTTAGACAAAGTACAAACAAGTGTGAGACATTGTAGCACTTAGACATCCAAATTTCACAGAATATGCTTTTAGTTTCAAGCACAAATACCGATATGTACAACCGATTCCTAATCTACATTTTTATAGAGTTATAGAGACTAAGAAACAGGATAATACACTTTGCAACATGTTTTAAACCTCACATTTCTCTAATACTTCACAACTCTTATAAATAGCTTATCTCATAGTTAAAATAAAATACAGTCACTGAAGCACTCCTACACCATACATCACATTCCTCACACATTTGCAACTTACCACTGAAATCCTGTTGTAGATTATGAAAAAACTCAGAAATTCTTAAATTAGTTTTTTCCACACAATAAACATGCTGTACCACTCTCAAGAAGGATAAACCAGTAATAGCAACATTTCCCTCTCATTGTCCATAGAAATTAATGTAAGTAACAAATCAAAATATTCCCTTTATGTTTTCAAAATCTAAAAACTGTTTCCATTGGACAATTATATTAACCTCCCATTAGCCCAATCTAATTGTGTAACTTTCTAGAGGCACAACTCCACCGCAGCGCCCAGCGCAACCCCCTGTGTAATGCCACAATGAAGTTGCGGAACCTTACGGGAGTTCAAAAGCCATTTCCAATAATAGTACTATAATTTTTTTACAACATATTACTCTCAAGCATATTAATGAATTGGAAAAATTCACTTTTCAAATGTATAATAGATATAAAATACATTTCATATTTTAAAAGCTCGCTTTATTTTAAACCCTTCCGGACACTGCTTCACCTCAGGTTCCATAGCAACAATTTATGAAACATTCAACTGCATCAGTTAGTCAAAAGTTCAACATGTTTTTACCTACAGCACATAAGCTTCCAATTCAACAGTAGCAGGTGTGGTTGAGTACTTGAAAATGTAAGTGTATCCAGTGTATTGAATCTTTAAATGTTTTATCTATAGCCAATCCGAAAAATACACAGAGGCCCCACTATCATTACTTTTAATTGCACCCGGGACCTGGCCTACTTAAACGAAGTGCAGTAGCATTTTTGGTGGATTTCGCGGATCCACCGTGACTCCCGCCGAGCAGTAACAAAAAAAAACTGGGCCCAGGTCGACCCTGTAGGACCCCCTGAAGAGGTCTAGGGGTCAGGGTACTTCTACAGTGCCCACATTTATTTTTTTTTATTTTTTTTATTTTTGCCAACACTTCATGGTTTGAAGTTTTGCCAGCCTATCAGATCTCAGGCACGAAATTGGCAGGGGTCGCGGATCTACTGCGGCCGCAGTTGTATATTAGAGAAATCTATAGATTTCTCAGCAACTTCTCAACATATTTACACCATTTAAAAAAAAGGTGCTTTCTGGACCAAGCGCTACTTTTCTGCTAAATTTGGTGTAATTCTGTTGAGCAGTTCGGGCTGTAGCCGTGTCTGAAGTTTCCTATTAAATTACCATGGAGAAAAACTGTTTTGGGACTCCACTAATCTACGCTATGATACTACTTCGGTAGGACTACAACCAACCAACTTTTGCACCAGGGCTGGCTTCTGAAGGGTGTTTCCAAAGAGTTCCATGTGAGTTCAGCTCCAATTTCCTTCTCAGGACAAAAAGAGAGGAAGACAAAGATGTCTGTAGATGGAATGTTAGCAGCTGCCAAATACCAAATTCCAAACCATGCTAACTCTCCACAATTCACACTCTCCCACATTCAACCCTGTGCTGATAAGTCCTGTTTGATGAGGTTTTAGGCACCTATGTTTGGAAGCATAGGCAAGTGATTTCAGTTTCAGTCAGGATTCTCTTTTCTTATTGAAGGTGGTCATCACAGAAACATCAAGAATTGAAAGATCTACAGCTGTCTACACATTATATAATTTTCAAGTTTTCTGGCCTCTTTCAGACTTTTATCTACATAGTTTCATGGGTGAGCAACAGACTATTCCACATACCTTTCTCAGACTTGAGCTATTCTTTCTACTTCATCAGAGGTGGCAGTTGTGAACCTTATTGACGTTGAATGGAAAAGGTACAAGTTTAATCTCACCACTTCAATACCCCTAACAGCAGCCTACTTTACGCACTCTTTGTGAGGGGTGTTTCCAAAGGTTTCCACATGGATTTTGCTCCAATTTCTTTCTCACCATGTAAACGAGCAAATTAAAGCTGTCTCACCCATGTCCAAATCATACTATGTTGCAGAAATTTTGCACCTACACAGAACTATGCACAGGAAAACAGGACCTCAGTGTATAGGGGTGTACCAACCTATCACCTTAGTACCCAAATTCCTACAACCGACTAGCTATAGTGTCTCATTCGTTTTCCTCCAAAAATCACTAAGCTACAAATGATTAGACAACCCAGAACACAACACTCTCGACTCTCTCAGGAATCGCGGTAGCAAGACATACCCTGTCGCTCGCTCACTCATACTTGTTCACAATAATAGTTGACAGAGCCACTGTAATGGTTCAAAATGTTTATTTTAACTATTGTGCTCTACAATACAATATACGAGCCACTACCAGCAGCAAAATGCATACACTCAAAACAATTAGCATTGTTATAATTCCATAGAATACAACGGAGGAAGTCATTTTTATAAAGACATTGGAATAAGGACTTTAAGACCCAACCACCTTCCCCTTGAATGAAAGAAGTTTATTTATTTAATAGAAAATCTCTGGGCTTTGACAGCAGACCCCATACTTTAAAGCCTGGATGTAAGGTTTACATCATAGGAACAGCATAGCTCTTCTCCATGGAAAGGTTTTCTCCAAGTGTCTGTTAAAACAACATGCATCCCGTAACATCAAAGCACGAGTCTCCAGCATTGCAGCTGTGTTTAGCATGTTATGTCTAGGTGCCAGGGACTGACCAGAACAGAATAACAAGGGGCATTGTTCATCAACCTTGCACAACGTGTTCAGACTAAACTTCAAGAACTCAGCAGAGAACGTGAAAAGCAGACGGTTCTCATGTGAAAGTCATAAACAGAGACTTGCAAAAATAAAGTCATGTAGTAATGGCGTAAAAGCAGCATCATGGCAGCACAGCTCATGATAACTTAGCAATGTCGACAATGTCCCTAAGGGCCATATAACAAGTAACTTTATACAATGTGCACTTTTCAATGGTGACTCCTGTGCTGATCTGCTCTGTTTCACAAAGACATTTGAGATACCTATATATGAAAGCAGAGGCATGTGCCTTCAGTTTCATTTTGGATCCTCTTTTCTACTGTAGTGATCATGGAAGCGAAAAGAAATTACAGCTCTACAGCTGTCTGCACATGAAATTATTTTTGTAGTTTTTGGGCATTCTTTCAGACTTTATTTTGCATCTTTTAACGGGTTGCTAATGCAGTATTCAATGTGCTTTACCCCAAACTGTATTTTTTCCTTCATGTCTGGGATTGATTTCAACATAAGATAATTACTTATTACTATACCCTACGATACCCACATTTTAGGATTTGTTTTTTTTCTTCAGTAACTGGTTCAGTTGTTTTTCATATTTTAATTTTCGTATTTGTATCAGCATTGTAGGATGACCTAGTACCAAATTGCACAACCCTCATTTGTGTGCACTGACCTTAGTGGACAGGGTCAACACATCCAGTTGCTAACTGCATATAATGGTTTGTAGGCAAGCAAGCATATCTCATCTACACAGTGCCATTAGCTGTCTAAACAGGTAGGTTTATGCAGGTCTTTGC
Organism: Triturus cristatus; assembly: GCF_964204655.1. Taxonomy (NCBI): domain Eukaryota; kingdom Metazoa; phylum Chordata; class Amphibia; order Caudata; family Salamandridae; genus Triturus; species Triturus cristatus. The sequence continues at coordinate 69,908,700 of NC_140584.1, read as the reverse complement.
CATCACAAGGAGGGGGCAGAACAGAGGACATGGAGATGGAAAGGGGCAATGGCAGCAAGATGACCATGTAGGGTAGGATGACATGGGCAGGTGCAGCAAGCTCATCACAGAGGGCAGATGGGAGGGGGTGGGGGCACGCAGATGGAAAATGGAGGGCGGGTGGAAGGAGGGTAAATGCAGAGGCAACATGCTGAGCACAAAGGGCAGGAGGGAGGAGCCAAGGGCATGCATATGAAGAACAGAGGTCTGGGGGCATGGAGGCAAGTGCAGAGGCAGAATGCTGACCACAAAGGGCAGGTCGACATGGGCAGGTGCAGCACAACAGACCACAAAGTTCAGGCGGGAGAGAGCGGGGCCACGGAGAGTATGGAGGGCAGGAAGCTGACCACGGAGGGCAGGTGCAGCAAGTTCACCAAGGAGAGCAGGCAGGGGGAGATCAGGGGCCAAATCTCTGTTTAAGTATTGCATTTAAAAAAAGTATTTTTTCTTTTTTGGATTTTTTTCAACTTTATATCTTTTTGAAACTTTTTTTTTAACTTCTTATGTTTTCATACAATGTGTATGGGGTGCTTTTGAGTTTGTGCTGTTGCTTCAGCAAAAACTCTCCTGTTCGTCTTGCCTGAAGAGACCACCACAGGACATTCGATGCAGTTTGTCATAAAGTACAGCATATTGCAAAGTTGCTCCTCCTCTTGCAGTTTTAGCACATCATCAGGTGCTCTTCATAGTTCTACACCTGCTGAATGTTCTCTATGGAACTCGGCCAGGTAATAATGTTCAGGTGCATCGATCTTAAGTGCTTCCACATTGTAGCAGTGGCCATCGAGTGGTGCCCAGGATGGTTACGATGAAGCTCTTGATTGCACAATGTGATTGTAACATTTCGGGCAATGATTATTTTTGCACTGGTAGAAGCATAAAAAACTGCCACACAACAGATTCTTTCTTGGGTCTTTTCAATGTTGATGCTGAAGTTGTTGTAGATACCATAAATACATCCTTATCCTAGGATAATGGTATTAAGTTAGGCTCAAATCTTCCACTGTCCGATGGCTCCTTCACCCCAGTTTTGTGAGATGCCATGATGGATCTTGCTATAAGTTCTTTAAAGTACCTCTGTCAAAATACCAATGAAAAATCGTATTCTGGATTTTGTTTCCTGTTTTTTCTATAACCTATGGACCCGTTTAAACTACTATTCATTTTCTAGGCAATCAAATATCTGCTTACACTTTACTTGGTTTGTTTTTATTTTTGCTCCTATATGTTACCATGGTACTCCTGCCGAATCCATAGAGCCAAAGAGGGAGTGTTGCATCACTCCTGAGGGCCTCTACTTACTTTTGCATTTTTTGCAGTAACAAAGGTTTAAAAAAAAATTGTGCTTATTATGAAGGGGTAATTCTATTTAAACTTTGAGTTAAGAGGTTTACTCAAAGTCAGCAACAAGGAAGATGTCACCTGCATTGTGACTTTTCCAGAGGTACTGAAATAAATATTCATTTGGTAACACAGGAATGCTAAAGCATTACACTGCCTGGCATAGCAGAAAGTTGAACACAGAGAAGAGGAGACGTAAGGAGGACGAATGAGCCTCCATATCATCAGCTTTAGTGCACAGTGTTCAGCTTGTGGGCACTGTTTCTCCTGATGTTCTGCCGACCTGGCCCGAGATGTCAATCTGCTGTACCAAAACATCGCATTACACTGCTTACAATGCAGTACATTTCTCTCTATTGGAGAGCAAAGTATTAAAGCCAGTGACTAACTCTCACCTGTCACCAGCAAGTCTGCAAAAAGTATTTTTTCTTGTTGGATCCAAGTTTCAATGTCACCTTTTTCCTGTTTCTAATTTAATCCCCCAAAAATGTAAAATACAAAAAAGTAAAAAACTTTAAAAACTTCAAAAATATTCATTTGAGGACAGATTTGTTGTTTAAAAATAGAAAAAATAATTTATGTTCATTGTCATGCCTGTCTCATATTCTTAATATACCTTTAAAGCCTTCTATATAGAATGCTATACTGACCATTAAAGTCCCACTTCACTGTTACAGGCCCATCAAAACGCAAAGGCCTATAACTGGGAGTAGGACTTTTATGGACAAAATAGCGACCTACAGCAGGCTATAACATTATTAGAGCATTGGGGCCCACAAGAACATAATATTTTAATATGGATTTATAGCCTGCCATGCCAGGCTATTCCAGCTATTAAATGCCTAAAATATTAAAAGCTGTAGAACTGTGCCAAAGTCGAAGGTCTATAACAAGGGAGTGAAACTTTAAAAGCTGAAATACCCACCTTCAGCAGGCTAGAAAAGTATTGCAAAATTCTGCCCCATTACGTCCTAATACACTTTTATAACATACTGTAGCAATCTACAGCAGCAAAAGGTCTTCCCCACCATTACAGACCTAAGAACAATAAAAACAACTATAAGAAGGGAATGGCACTTTATTGACCAGTATAAAGTACCAGTATTACCTACTACAGTAAACTATAAGTCTATTACAACATTCGATACCATAAGGACAGATGGGCATATGTACAAGGAAATGATGCAGTGCAGCGCTGCAGCAAATTTTGCAACGCCGCACTGCCCCATTTCCAAAACACAGGGATGTGCCGTATTTACAAGAATACGGCACACCCCTGTGTTTTGCCTAGCGCTGGCGCTAACTATAGCTTCCTAGCACTAGCATACACACCCTTGAGCCACAGTGCAAGGGTGCCTATGTTGCAGGGATGATTTGTTATGTGAAGGAAGGTGTGCCTTCCTGCACATGAACAATCAGTAATGGTATTTGTTTTGCTATCTGTATTATTAGACAGAAAATAATACCCCTCAACTTCCAATGTGCTATGACAGTAGCATTAAAGATTCACTGCTAAATAGTTCAACTAAGTGGGGACGTGCAGCTAGCCAAATTCTTTTTTATTCTAGACCCAGCCAAATTCTTTTTTGCTCTGGAGCGTCTCAGCATAACAATTTGAAGGCCACTGTCCTAAATCAAAATTCATTGTTCTATCACCACGAAACCTTGCCCTCAAACCTGACCTGCAGTTTAACTCTTATATGCACTAACTTTCTTATGTAGGAACTTGTGACATAGTCACACATGCCAATCCAAAACTCATGGAGATAGTCACAAAAGTAATTCACACGTTTGAGTAATTTACATATGCAATTTACTCTAACACTTCTGAGTAACTCTACTACTTTCAGATATTTACAAAATCCAAGTGTAAAGTTATTCTCAAGTGTAGACGTACACGTCTGCATCCCCTGAAAAAGGGGGTGAAGCCAATTTTACATGTCAAAATTACTACTGCCAAAAAGGTAACAATAGTAAGTCCAGAACCACTCATGACCAACCATTGATAGTGCAGCACACACCCATAGAAAATCATGAAGGTATGGACTTTATATAAAACCCCATAATGAATAATATTAAAATACATTTTTTTAAACAGTTGAAAATGTTAGTAAATATAGTTTAATATTTACAACACATTTTAACGACCTTTATTGAATGTTTAAGTAATTTACCTTTAATTTGTATTGAAATACAGTTAAATATGTTTTAATTATTTCTCTACATCAAATTCAATGATTATTAATACATAATAGATAAATGTTTGTTTTACTTTAGATGGCAATTAATTTTTTAATTCAAACTTCAGAAAAATAATTTGTTATTTAAATTTATATATTTCAATTATTTAAATGTATAATTCAAAATTAGATTAAAAGTGATGTACTAAATATTTGATTTAAAATTAAGTTATGTTGCCCTACATTTCAAATACTTGTATGAAATTAATATACATGAATATTTTACATAAAAATGTTTACTAATTTATTATAAAAGGTTAATAAACTTTTTTATTTTTATATTTTATATTTCACCATAGGGAGCTCCCCACTCTGACTGTGAAGCCTTTCTATGGTAAAGTGTAGGTATTTGTTTTTTTATTTAACTCAAAAAAAGTAAGTAAAAATATTGTAATGCTAAACATTCATGTACATTTACTTTATGTATTTATTTCAACTTAGTGTGTAGCACTTTAGATTCTAATGACACTGTACTGTGAGTCCTCTGATGCAAGGGTAGTGCCTTGTCCAACTCCCCCCATTTTCAGCCCTGCAGTGCCCCAGGAAGATGCTGACACACTGCTCTATACTTCTTCCAAGTATAGAGAACCGGTCCCAGGATACTTGTTTCTGGTCCAGGGAGGACATGGCTTGGCAGTTCAGTCTGGACTGTTCCCATGAGGCTCAGGGTCAAGACTGATTTGCATATGGCTGGGTCTAAACTGGGGTTACATGGTGTGCAAAAGAACGATGGATTTAACCCAGATCTATTGACTGGGGGAGAATGTTAAATTTAGTCTCCATTCTGTCCATCATCTGTGTGTCTTTTGCTTTGGAATATTTAGGCATCCTGTCATGTGTGCTACTAGAGTTGACTTTATTTAATATGTGCTTTATAAAGTTTTAATGTGCTCTAAGGGTAAGGACAAAAGGGTAGGGATTTACTAATGGAGCACTAAGGAAAACCTTCCCAGTTTTCAACGCAACATTTAGAACTGGAACATTAATCCCAAAAACTTGTGAGTACAGGTGCCAATAAGTTACAACAGCTCAAAACGTATCCTCCTATGTCATGGACATGGTACAAATAAAGGTATATCACCACCTCAAAACAAATCTGCTAATTTACCAATGCATATTTCTGCCAAATTTACTGCTGTAGAACGTTCACTTACAATGGGAATAAAAGTACTCGTAGAAAAAAACTTCGACTATTATGCAAGACCACCAGTAAAGATTATCGTGAATGGCCAAGAATCCAAAAATCGAATCAACTCATGGGTGTAAGTCCACGACAAGCAGATTGCTAACTGTTTTTAATGCTTTTGTATTGACGTCACAGTAATTAACTACGCCTGGAACACTCTAGTCTATCGCAGGAGAGGTGAGGTTTAGGATTAAATTAGACCACCGGTATATTTCTATCTGGCAGAAAGAATCTTATTCCAGTTTCTAACATTGTGTAAATATTTCCTATAACCTCAAGTTTCGAAGTTGAAAAGGTGAGTTTAAAATCATACAGGATTGCAGCCTTGATGAGATGTTATGTACACGTGTAATCAGTAAAACTGGTACTTGTGCTATTCATGTTGACAGAGAAGAAAGGTATAGTGAGACTCTTGATTCAAACCTGTGATTTGTATGTTGAATGATAACTCAGCCACAAGAGACCAGCCCACCGAGCTATCTTACTAGCTGGGACGGGTAGCAGCGGGCAGGGGCGCTTGCTTTTCTCTTACCTTCCGACTCACAGTGGCAGGTTCGCTTGATGCCTTCCAGCAGCAGCTGCACTCTGCACTGAATGTTGAAAAGCGCCTCCTCGTTATCTGTTCAGGAGAGAAAGACACACATAGGCAGCCTCGAGATATTACAGGTTATCACAGTTGATGTTGGGCCCCTACACTGACCTCCAGATGGGATGAGAAAGTCCTTGAAGAAGCCATCCTGTCTTGGGGTAGTGGATTCAGATGGGTTGGCCATTATTGGGTTCTCAATTGGGAACTATACAGAGCAAGTACTGCTGGAGAGGCACTGTTTTGGTCACTAATTGATTTGGCAAATTGTCTTAGGAACCCCAGTTACAGAACTGAATAAGCTAGCAGGAACGAGACTGAGCTATAAATATGAGATCGAAGCTGAGGCATGTTCACAGCCATCAGTCGAACACAGTCTGCACGGTAGCCTTGTCCGGCTGTAAGATTTTTGTTGGGTCCTGGTACATGGATCAACTCTTTTGTTCGATTCGCCTTTGTCTCCACATCCCCTGCATCCTCATGTTTTAAGGGTGAGGCAATTGGCAGCCAGTTAAACAAAGAATTGCTTAGGATGGCCATTGTGGTCGCTAATCAGGGGAGACAGTGAGTATGCTGCTGTGGGCCCAAGTTCCCTGCTAGGAATCTGGCATAATCCAGTCTGGGAGCACTTGATCCCTGTTCCTGTCCTGAAGATTTGAACATGGCTCTGCATAGGTCAGCTGGGGGGTGGGTTGTGTGGTGGGAGGCATAGTAAGACTTCTGAGGTTGAGAGCCCCAGGTCCCACACAGCCTCTTGACCACCATGTGGAAAATGGCTTTTGGATGAACATGCAAACATAAACAACTTGATGACTCACCTCCATGAAGCACCCTCACAAACATGTCTTTATCTGATCTGGAACAGAATAAAAAAATAAATCTCTACTGATGCCAAACAGTTTCTTGGTATCCACAGGCACACAATGACAACCAGCATCAGGCCTTACTCTGAGTTACATGGCAGAGCTGTTATTCCAGCAAATCAGCATAATTATCCACCCCCAAAAACATATGAATACCCTGAAACAAATATTTCCCTGTTGAGAATTCCACATAAACACTTTTAAAAAATGCTACAACATTAAAAAACAAGCATGGGCAAAGACAATAGGTCTGGCGTTGCCTGACAGTATTTTGGCACCTACAATACTTGTTTTGTCATGGTTTTTGTAAAGATTTGCTGTTGGTGGAGCGACCAAGCCCTTTTTAAACTCGTCTAAATGCAAAAATAGGTTTTCGTCACATGTTAATATTGCCCTCGTAGCCTCAGACATTAAGGGAACCACTTTGTGTGTCTGAGAGCTGTCCTGGTGAAACAGCAGAATACCCGCACTCCCAGTGAAGCTGGGTAATGGTGAAATGCTATAGTGGGCAGCCGAAATCTGTGGATCACATAACAACAGGACAATGGACGAAGAAGGCTGGCTGCAAGCCCCTTTATGAAACTATATATATATATATATATATATATATATTCACTGAAAAAACCATAGGTTTCACACATGTTATAGTTAGCTGGACATTTTACCGATAAAAAACCAATGAAATTCCCCCGTTATAGTTACTGCAGGCAACTATAACTCACGCGACCGCAATCCTCTGCTGATGCTAATACTGTATTTAGACACTTATTTGCCCATGTCTTCTTCCATTAAATTTTAGCTTTACATATATTACAAATATTTTTTTTTCATAAAGACACATATGTCATCAGCAGAAGATTGCGGTCGCGTGAGTTCTAGTTGCCTGCAGTAACTATAACGGGGGAATTTCATTGGTTTTTTATCAGTAAAATGTCCAGCTAACTATAACATGTGTGAAACCTATGGTTTTTTCAGTGAATTTGCAAGGTTTTTTAAATGCTAAGTTACTTTACGCCATTCGTGGCGTGCGCGCCCAGTTAACGCAGTTCGTTCCGTGCGTGCACGGTGCGCTTCGCGCACCGTGCGCGCACAGTGAGCACGCGGTGCGCTTCGCGCACCGCGTGCCCACTTTACGCAGTTAGTGCCGTGCACGCACACGCGCACCGCGTGCCCACGTTAAGCGGGATGGGCCATGTACGCACGGTGCGCTTCGCGCACCGTGCGCACATGGGGGACATATTTTGCGCATCTTTGTGAAATGTATTCTTTGTTAACTTCTTAACTGAAATAAGCTATGCACAAATGGTGCCCTTCGGGCACCATTTGCACACGGGGTGGGGAGAATGTGGATATTTTTTTTTTTTTATTTTTTACCGTACGCGTACGGTAAGCGTAATCGGCGATTTTCCGAAAAAAAAAATTATTTTTTTTTTGGGCTTGGGGGCTGTTTGGGGACTCCTGTATCAGTGCTGGGTGGTTAGGATCTCATGAAACTGCCTCTTTACACATTTTTGGGGTTCGTTTTTGCTGCCCAACTCAGGAAGCGAGAGAGAAAATGGCGGCCGCCGCTTCCTGGTTTCGACCGATTCGAATATTTACTAAGATCTAAGAGCCAATCAGAATCGCGCTCGCGCACGCCACCGTACGCGTACGGTAAGCGTACCGTAAGCGCACCGTAAGCTGGCTCAGATATATATATTGATTTAAAGGCTATTTTCTCAGAATCTACTGAACAGATTTACACCAAACCTACAAAAGGCACTTCCTTGACCTGGGGACTACCTCTCTGCCTAATTTCATTAAATTCTGTTTAGCCGTTCGGGCTGTAGCCCTGTCTAAAGGTCCTATGGAAAAATGCATGGGAAAAACGCGTTTTGGGACCCCCCTTTTATCTCAGCCCCCGCTTGACGAATCCCCCCGAGACTTTCTGGGTAGGAGCGGAGCGTAGCGCCCCACCAATTTTGAAAAATTCGCGAGGATTCGTCGACCGGCGCCAAAGTTATTCAAAATAGAATGTTGCGGATTTCCTATGGAAACGTGGTCCTAACTATAACTACCTACTGGCGACCGCCAGTAGGTAATATATATATATAAACAAGGCAATGTCTACTGGAGAAAGAACAATAACAATTAAAGTTGACAAACACCATTGGACACCAACAACCAGGAACAGGAAACAACTTAAAATAGTCGAGTTTTCATCGTAGCATTAATAATTTTTTTAAAAAAGCATTTATGCCATCAACTGGAATCAGTGCAAGGCAATATCATCCAATCAACAGGGATTTCCAACAGAAAAGGTTACATTCAATAATTTGAGATGGCGGGCTAATTAGGTGCAGTTTACCGGGTGACATTGTGTTACTGATTCTTTCTCCGACCCCCAGTTTTGTTTACTTACCAGTGTCACCTTCAGCTACTGTGAAGATGAAGATCTCCTTCTGCAAAGGTGTTACCAACACGATGATTCAGCAGATTTCAAAATGGCTGCCAACACTGTCAAATGAGGAACACCCACGGGCACACCAGGTCACACTAATCAGCAGCAAGCAAGTGTATCGGAAGAGAAATATTGTGCTCGATGAATATCTGTTCAAACTAAGAAAAACATTTCTCTGATTATCTGCACATCCAGCAACCAGCAATCGAACTTCGTACATCAATCTGCACTGCCCAGTCCCTGGCGAAGCAAGCCTCGCGAGGAGAGGGGCAACGAATAGTTGTTGATGTCAATAGTTCTTTCAGACAAGGAGCCGTTCAGTGTTTATGCAGCAGGGCATGCTGAGTGATTGCTGGGTAAATAAGACTCATTATTTATTGAAAATTCCTTCTTGTAACTCACTTTGTCGCCAAGGCGTTGCTAAGGATCTTACCTGCACTGTATGCAGAGCCGGGCGAGCACTTGAGCCGACAGGTGTGAAAGTCGCTCCTTGGAGACCGTTTATATCACATTCCACTGTGTTGCCACACCACAAGCGCGTCTCGAGACGCTATGAAATGCCAGGCTCCCATAGGGCACTGCCTTTAGTATCCGGGTCCAAACGGGCGAGCCTGGCCTCTCACTGCAGGGGAGATCAGAGTTAAAAGGGGCTACATGTGCACTGGGATGCAGCAAGCTGGGTGCATGAAGCAGGCAGAGGATGGGAGCAGCCGCTTCTTTACAGGCAGAGGCAATAATATCTGGGTGCCACGAGCTGGCAGCTCAAACTAAAAGGCAGATAGTAAAGGTCAAGGGATGGAAAGCAGTTCTGTCAGGCAAGAGAGAAGACAGCACAATATGGTGCAAGGTAGGGCGTTAATACTCACCTGATGCTTTAAATAAGGAACAGTGGTGCCGAAATTAACCCGCACTGACAAAGCAATAGGTCTAGACTTATTTAATGGATGCAATTTTGTTTTTTAAAACCATACATCTGCACATGTTCAGAAAGGCACCCATGTCCGCCCCCTGCTCAACACACTCACAGACACAGCTTCTCCTCGCCCATACACTGGAACAAAGAGCTACTGAACTACAAGAGTTCAAACGTTGAAAACCAACTGGAAAAGCACCACCATAGATATTTAATGCCCTATACATTCCTTGCAAGCACCAAGACTGCAAAAACTGAAACTTTTTCTGCGAGAATCGTTGACATAAATAGTTGATGAACTGCATGAGGCACCATTTTGCTGCTGTTATAATAAGCGCGGGATGATGTACATCCACAGGAACGGACTGGCCTGCGCCTATATGCTGGGCCGTTGGAATTATGCCATGATGTGGGCGCGGCGATTTTCGCATAATTAAAGATTTGCCGCATTTGCTACATAATTCATCCTCTGCTCCATAATCCGAAGATTTTAACAAAAAAAATTGTTTGTAGCTCAAACAGTTCAAAAGTTACTAAAAATGTTGTTTATTGCTATCTTTGGGTGTTAAACTGGTTACTAATGAGGTGCACCCAATGCCCAGGCAGTGTTAAGAAGTGTAAAAAGTACAATACAATGAAGTACCAAAAAAAAGTGCTGCATTACACCAAATAATTTGTCTGTTCTTGCCACATAATTTACTCGTTATAGAGAACAGTGGTCCCTATCCAGGAGTAATACAGTGTGATAGATAACCATACACTTAGAATAGAATGTATGTCTTTTGTCCAGCCGGACAAGAATTTATTTTCATAGTATTTTTCAAAAGTAGTATCAAATAAAACATTCAAATGACAAGTGGGCACAGCCGTGACCAACAGAACACAAGACAGAACAATGAACACAGAATTGGCCAAAGGGCAAGCCAAAATGGGTCTGTACAGTTGTTCTCAGTATAGACAGACACAAATTAATCATTTAACACCGTTGCACAATGTGTTATAGCTTGAGTCTCGTGCATAGGGTGTTTGGGTGTCATAATTTACTCAACCCTGCTGCACAATTTGGCCCTCCCCGCCACATAATTCCAGTGGCCCTGCCTTTATGGTTACCAGGCAGTGCCTGAAGGCTGATCTGAATGGTCAGTGGGTAGACCGATATTGTGGCTGCTTGAGGGCCTGTTTTATGATCTGATGGGCCGGTTTTCACTGAGATGATAAGAAAAAAGATAACATTTCAACATCAAACGTTAGGAATAAGGAAACTATAAATAACAATCAGTGCACAATACATTCAACATCCTGCAAATTAAAATCATAAAGAGTATCCTAGTATAGGGTAAAGTACGCAATTACCTTAATAATTAAAATAAAACAGACATAGTATCAACAGTTTTCCAAAGGGGGCTTGCGTTTGTAAAATAAATAAATAATTAAATAGTGAATCACACCATGTATGTTTTCTCCAAGGCTGTGGGCATAATTTTTGTGTTTGGGATTAACAGGCTTTCCCTTATTGCCCAAAACATAAATTCCCGTGAGAGGTCCACCCTAGATCGGGTGAATGGACTGAGGTACTTACACTGATGGCCACAGGTTTGTCAGACCATCGGTGTAAGGCTACCTTGGAAGAGCCACCAGCGCCGGCAGAAACATGCCTGTCCCCCTAATTCTAAAGAGAGTGAGCAGACCCTCTGATGGCCCAGCACGCTTCCCACCAAGCTCTCAATGAGAACCTCGGGCCTATCATGACCATGCTTCCTGCAAACCTACCTGTAAGTCTGGTGTGGTCTTTATCACTCCCATTCTGTGTCCAGGCTCGAGTCTAGGCTCGCTGTGAAGCAGTTTCTGTAATGGCATGAGGGTCTAAGGTTCCCCTGATCATCTGTGAGATGAGCCTCCTATCCCAGAGACATTTTAAGGCATGGGCAAAGTGAGCTGTGGCCCAGGGCCCCACCCTTTCAAGGGGGCTCCAGATAGAGCCTGTTCTGCAGAGTCTTGCCCTGATGACCTTGAATAATTCCTAAACAGATTGTTTAAAATACTGTTTCCTTTAGCTTATCTTTAATGTGGTTGATGTGTGAGAGTCTATTACAGACAGTTTGCAGAGAAATTTTGTTTTTATGTTTGCTGTAACATTCATAAAAAAGCTTCTTTTAGATAAAAACAGGACCTCACATATGTGAAATGGGAGGGTGTCACAGAGATTATTTGCAGTAATATTAGTGAGCTGCTGCCAGGGCCGGACTGGCCGTAGCGGGCACTGGGCGTTTCCCCCAGTGGGCTGCCAGGGTTGGGGCCAGTTTTGGGCCCTTGGGGTCCGTTTTTATTACAGGGCCATTTTGCAGCAAAATATCGGCCCCTGTTACAAAATCGGCCGAAACCGGCCCTGGTAAACAGCTCGGCCGCACCCCCAACACCCCAGGGGGCCGGCCGAGCACTTTGCCAGGGCTGGTTTTGGTTCCCAGTCCGGCACTGGCTGCTGCTGTGTTACAGTTTTGAAAACACACATCACTATCCCTGAATATTATATATAAACATATTACAAATTTGGACAAGTGTGCCTATGCACTATCAGTGACCTGCCCAAAGAGGGCATGAAAGAGCTGAAACTAAATCATACATTCAAAACTGTTCTCAATGGGGGCTCCCAAAATGAATTTGGCCCAGGGGTCTCCAAAATCCTTATGTCCCAGTCCTGTCCATTACTCTAGGATAAGCTGGATGTAGAGCTTGAGTCACCTTTACATTGCTCCTCGGGTCATACTACCATTTCGCTATTAGAACACCTTTAATCCTCAGTTTATAATGATCTCTCACTGACATCTTTGCAAATTCTGTTCTGATTTAGACATGAAGCAGCAACACCTCTATGGCCCTTTATTTTTTATTTTTTACTGAAGTGCCACTTTGTTTAAATCTTCTTTGAGACATAATATCATAACAATGACCAAGAAGATACTGCCACAAGTAATGATCGTGTGATAAATGAAGAAAAAATAAAGATACTGGAGTCTAATTTGAGTCAGGCAAGTGTGCCTCTTGAAAGAATAATACAAACACCTCACTCCAAAATGGCCAGTGTGTGTTGCGCAGAGGTCTTTTCAACATAATGCACCAAAGACGCTCATGCACAGCAACCTTGTACATATGTAAGCTTGTAGCATTATTGTTCATTGGTTCCAATTATCCACATAGGCAGAGGGGCAAACAAAAATGTTGTGAAAAGGGCAGATGATCATGTACTCACCCAGCACAGTTTGCACAAATGCAAATTAGTTTCTTGAATGTCCTATTACCGTTAATCTTCATTACTCCTGGTCCTGTTGTCCTCGTCCCATTCATGACATTTGAAAATAATCTCCCAGACAGACAAAAGACCAGAGAAATGCTAAGATAATTACCCCACCCCCTACCACTGGGAATACTTAACCAGTACTTACCCAACATTCCGCTCAAACTACCAAGCTACCAACAGGAAGGCCGACTGTCCGGGTGGGAGGGGCGTCATGAATGGGACGAGGACAACGGGACCAGGCGTCATGAAGATTACCAGTAAGTAATGAGACATTATCCCTAGGTCCCTCCAGTCCTCATCCCATTCATGACATATGGAGCATCCCAAAGCCAGAAACCCGCCCTTCTGAGCCCCCAAAGAACCCCCAATACACCACACCGAAAACAGCATCCCAAGTGAAGCAAACGGGAGACCAGCACGAAAAAGCAGGCAGGAGCACGCAGCCCCCAACGCTCCAGCACAAAAAAAGGGTTGTACCACCCAGAACAAGCAGGAGACGACCAAGGTGAACAAAAAGCAGACCAGCAAGCCCATGGCATAGCCACACTATCACAGCAAAGGAAACCCAACGCCACACAACCCAGAGGGCCGCCAACCCACAACGGGATAGCCCCTAAACCAACACCGGAGGAGGAGCCCCTGCCAAGGAAGCACCAGAGACAGCCATCAACAGAAGGACAGCGAGGAGGCCACAGATGGAAGAAGACCCTAATGGCCATACACACCCGCAAAGCCATGGACAGACCAACAGGGACACAACCAAGGCCCAGAAGAACCAGGACCAAACACCACAGCCGGAAACACCAGCCCCAGACACGAACAGAAAGAAGAAGCCACCACAGGCACAAAGGAGGCAACCAATCACAGAAAAAAGACAAGCAGTGCCCAGAGAGCTCACAACTTCCAAAACTGCTGAGTGGAAGCGAGCAGGCCCAGAAAACCACCACGAAGGTGACAAGGCAAGGACCAAAACCAAGGCCGTAAAGGAGGCACACCACAGAGACCCTAAGCCCAAAGGCCAATCCTCTAAAGGGAAACTGTAGCAGAAGCAACCACACCACCTGAACCACAGGCACAAGGAATACCATAACAGACCGAGCACCCCTCAGGGTATGAAAAGCGTTCCAAAGCAGACAACCGAAGGAACGCCTAACAATTCCAAAGGCTCACACAACCAACCCCTGAAGAGAGCCGAGGGGAAGCAGGGGAACACCCAAAATCCATCTGCCTCAACCAAGAATTGCAGAGCGACAAGGCCAACAATGGGACCAACCCCACCACTACTGAGGAGACCCACAGCAGACCAGCCCCAAAAAAGGGTGGAAGGGCCCGCGACAGGGGCCAAGACACATATCCAGAGGACCAGCCAAGGACTAGACCACACAGCCACACTCCAGACACCTATACCCGAAACCTCAGACAGAAAACCGGGGAACAAATACATGAGGAGGAAGAAAAATCAAGCCTGAAAAAAGACCAAACCAGGAAGGGAGGAAGCACAGGACCAAGGAGCAAACCCCAACCAACCTGACAGACCGGGCCACCAGAGAGCTCAGATGACACCACTGCCACCAAACACCACAGAGGGGAACCAGGCCCCACTGCAAGAATGTCCAGCACTAACCACCAGCGCCAATACAGGACGACACCAAGCATCCAGCTAGGAGAAGGAGTCAGAGCCGTGGCACAGGAACAGGCCAACAGGTCAAGACCAAGGCACCGACAAAGAACGCACAGGAAACCGGGACTCAACAACCAGAACCCTGCCCAACGAAGCTCCAGCTGCCCACCGCCAGAAGGAAGCACGCCCGATGAGCGCCAGAACTCCAACAGCCCAAAGACCAACCAGGAGAACCAGGCAGCCAGACCCACACCCCACCTGGACTGGAAAAGACAGGGGGAGAGCCATTGGCCAGAACTCAGCGAAGCACAACACCCCACCAGGAAAATAGGCCAATGGCATGGCCTCAAACTAGACAAGGAAAGACACCGCAAGGAGTGGACACCACGTGACCCCAAATCAGACCGAACTGGACCCGGACCCAGAAACCAGAGAGGGCCAAAGGCAGGTCGAGGCAAACCCCCAAGGCCAATAAACCAGGGGAACCCAAAACTGGCACTCCAGAGAAGACCCCGCCCCAAACGACATCTACCAAGGATGACACCCCCAACCACAACCCCTGGAGGCTGACCCAAGGCAGACAAAACAGCTCCAGATAAAGACAAACCCGCTGGAGACGAGCCACACACTGAACAACACAAACAGCGACCAGTCACCGCGCACCCCAGACCCAACAATCGGGACAAGGGTAACTGGACACTGGGCCAAACAGCCCAAACCAGGAAGGAGGAAACCCCCAAACAAACAACCAGCTGACCAACCAGCCTGGAGGGCAAAGGACAACATCTAGGAAAGTTGCAGAAGGGCCAACACAAAGCCCATGATGGCCCCAGCACAACCGGAAATACAGGCAGCCACGGACTCCAGAGCCCCATGCGAAAAACAGGCAGGAATAAAATCCCCATGCCACGACCACAAGGACAAGGGAGACTGAAGCACACCACACAAGCGGGCGGCCAAAAGCCCAACAGCCGCAGAAGTACCTGACAAGCCAGTGGACTGAATAACAGACCAGGCAGCAGAGACAGAAGGAGAACCCCCCCCCCCCCCCCCGCCGGCCACCAGAAGGCCAGGCACCAGTACAGGAAGGCGAAATGAGCCAGGAGGTCAAGCAACAGAATCCAACACCCAGGTCGAATCCCGAGGCCAGCGAAAGGAAACCCAGAGACTCACAGGAAGGGGCACAGCGGGCAACCCCAAACTGAACAGAGGGCCACCAACCACCCCCCCGGAAACAAAGATGTGACATAAAAGACCTCGGTGCAGCCCATAGGTTGGTAGGAGAAGAATTGGCACCAAAAGGGCAGACACAACGGCCCCCAGAACAGGAGCAAGGAGGCCATTAACACAACACCCCCAAAGACCAGGAAAGAGTGACACAGAGACACTCTACCCCCAGAGAGAACACCCATTGAAACCAGCCACAACCAAGGACCCAGCGGCAACACACCACAAAAAGTATTCTGGAAGCCAGGGCAAAAGCAAACAATCCTGCACGGAGATACCATCACAATGTCCCCGTCCGGCTGCGGAGAAGGCAGACATGGAGGAAAGGCCCATTGGGAAGGACCGGGAGACCGGCCCAGCCCACAGCAACGACCGCCACAGAAAGCCAGACCCCAAGGGAGCCCACAACACCCTCGCAAGATGCCAAGAAGAGGAGGGCACGCAAAAACAGCCCACAGGCAGACACCCAAAAGGCGACACCCCAAGACCCCAAAAGGCTAGGACCAGACACCCGTCAGGAGGCCAGCCCTCCAAACCCAGGAAGCACCCAAACCAGGTGGCCCGCACCGGGAGGCCAAACAAAACAGAGGCTAAAGCCAAAGGACACACTGCAGCTCAACCCACGGAGCGATCAGAGGTTGGAAGAGGCATACCTCGCAAGCCACACACATACTGACACAATAACAGCAAGGCAACTAAATGCCCGGAAAGAGCACCATGTCTTCAACCGCACATGAATCATCACACAGAAGCCACCATCCAAGCCCCAACTCCAATCAAAGACAGGACAACCAGCACCCAACCGGCTGGCACCCCTACACTGCTGGAATGCCAGGCAGGGCATGGAAAAACTGGCCCCCCAAACACAACCAGATATCCGAATAACAAGAGGCAAAAGACCACCACAGAAAACCAAGCCACTCCCCAGCAAAAACGACAACCACAGACACAGAACAGCCGGTGGAGGGACTCAAACCCAGTAAGAGGAGGGACTGGAGACACCACTGGTACAAGACCTAGCCCCGAGCTACAGTTCGATGCGTGAAGAATCCGAGCAAGAATGGGCAGGAACACCCATGGGCTATGCCCACATCGTCAAGACCAAACACCATGTGAAAAATGAAGCATAACAATGCAGTAAAATTTCAGTTATTACTCTTGATGAAGGAGCACTCTGCAGAATGAAAGGAGAAGCAAAACCACTAAACAGGACTTACCCCCGGGGCTGGAAGATTTGAGAGAGCACCGTCTGCCACAATACCCACATCACCAGCCCAGCAGCGCACCAGAAGCCAGAGCACAGGAGCAGCAGCCAGCCATCCTATCGGCAGCCACGCACCTCTGGCACACCCCCGGCATTGCCCCCGTGTCAGAAACTAGCCGCCAGACCATGTCAACCATCTGGCCTAGCCGCCAGAAACATGCAGCCCCACAACCCAGAATCGCCTGGGAGGGACAGCGCACCAGCCGCAAAGGGCCTGCTGGCTACATCCTCGCTTCCTGGAAAGCCCAGCAGGCCGGTAGGCCCACAAACAAATAACCCTGTCCAGGACAGCCCAGCTGCCAGACAAGGACTCTCCAGATGACCGTCACTCCCATCCAGCAGGAGCAGCACCCAGAACCTTGTCCCATTCTGTTGTCAGACAGAAAAGAAGAACAGGATGAATGCTAGGTAAGTACTGGTTAAATACTCCCAGTGGGAGGGGGTGGGGTAGGGGTCCCATCATTCCTCTCATTCCTCTGTTCTTTTTTGTCAGGGAAATGGTTATCTTCATATGTCATGAATGGGATGAGAACTGGAGGGACCCGGGGGTAATTGGCATATGCCAAGATATATTTTCTTGATTCGGTCCAGCTTTAGCAATAATTGGGTGGAAGGGGGAGCCTTGTAAGTTAGGCTATAAGTGTTTCTATTTTGGTTAGTTCTCTTTTTGCAGTTATGAAACATTTATCAACCCCAAAGACATCTGTTTAGTAGTCAAAATCAGAGGACTACTCTTCTGTAAATAATCCCAGTATTATGTACATTAGGTCCTTTGTTAATCTCTGGGATTCTTGTTCAGGCTCTTCTTTTATGTAGAATAATTATTTTTACGTTGAACCTATCGGACTGCGCAAGCAAAATACTTATTGTGCTCTTACCAAGAACATACAGGGGATACATTTATATGCAATTCTTACCATAGATTGTCTTTATTGTCTCTCCTGTTTGCTTGCTTCTTATTCAATGGCTTCCTTGTCCATCATGTGTTTGCTCATCCCATACAGCATAACCTCTTTACCATCCTCTTGAATGGCAGACTTGTGATCTTCCTCTACTCCCTTCTTGTGAACTATTTTTTTCTTTTTGGTGAAGCACTCTATCAGACTGCATGTGTTTTCAGCTGTCTCCTACTTGTGTTTCTCTCCTACACTATTTGCCAAATACCCTCCCCGTGCTCTGTGTTTTCTTTCTCCTTTGTGGCTTCTCGCATTCTCTCCTGTGCACCTTTCCCTCCATCCTCCCCTATCGTCCCTGTGTTGCTGTCTCACTTGTGTGCTTCTCCTCCCACCCCCTGTTGCTCCCTCCCTCATGCTCATGCCCACTCTCCATTGTTTCCTCAACCTGCTCCCAATCTATTTCCCCAATTTCTCCTCCACAACCGTCAGTCATATATTTATGACTGACTGACAAAGGAAAAGTGAAACTGGAAGTCGTTGGCAAATGAGAAGCAAGGAAATGAGAGTGATATTGAAACCAACCAATAGGAAGTAACAGGTGGGCTCTAGCTTTTTAAAAAGTTTATTTTGTTTTTATTAAGAACAGTAGACTCACAAGACACTGTCTCAGGCGAGACCCAAAAAAGAGAACATGCCAGATATCTGGAATTCCTTACAAATGCCATAACATTTTCAGTCTGCAAAGAGTTGCAGAAGTACATTGAAGATTTGAACAGTCTGCTAGTTTATAGGCAAACCTCAGATGATCCTATTGGGAAACGTATAAGATGAACTACAAATGGCAGGATGTATAGCGTAATGTGGGTCAATGGTTATAATAATTAAGTCCACTGGGTGTTTCCATTGTTCCAAGATGCAAGCGGTATGTTTGCATCTGGGGGCTTCAGAATAGGAGTTTTTTTGGTTTCTTAAAGGTGCATTTTAATAAGTCTAGATAGAGCTGTCCTGATTGTGTTGCACACTATAGGTGTTCATTTTAGTTCACTACTTGCACCCCCATTCACATTCCTCTCAGTTTATTATTCAGATCACATTTTTTATTCAAAATAATTGTGTTTCTGCTTGATTTGCTCATTTGCCTGGCGAGAGCGCACACATTCACACACATGCACAGAGATCTCTACCTAATGCATTTGGACGTTCTCTGTCGCCTATGCAGGAGTACAGATACAGAATTAGAATTAGAGCCAGCTGTAACAAAAAAAGAGCTAACTGTTCAAAGATATGTAGACTCTGATTCACACTTCAATGTTTTTCACTCATATTCAGCGATCATGTTATGAAAAATGATCACTGAATGGCAACTTTTTCTTTAAATAAACGGTGGTCCTGAATGAAATAGGTATCAGTGTCTCGACATGTAATCCGTGGAGAAATGGCACAGAAAGCTAGTTACTGTCCATGTATAGGAGGCATCTGGTGCCCTATTTGTAAATTGTTCTCCATTGTTCTATGGTCATAGAAACAACAATCTTTATGACCAGGTTATACCTAGTTCTGGTTTAGAACTCTGTTTTGTTCTTGGTGTTACTGCCTAATCCACTGGCACAGCCTCATCTCTTCCACCTTGATTCATAAGTGAAAAATTAATCGAATGTCAATCAATAATATTAACCTAAGTTACATGAGCTTAGGAAGACGGTAATAACCATTTACTTTGGACTTAGCACATAAATGTGATTGCTGCAACATACAATGTGTGATTTGGAGCTGGTCTGGGTTACAATGCATGGTTTTTATTGGTTGACTCGTTGTCCTATATGTATCTTAGAATGGAGGATGATTTTTGCTTATTTTCGATTGATTTCATTATATGAAGCAAATGCGCGACACTTGTGCGCAGCATGTGCTGTGGCTCTGCACAGACTCATACCAAATAACGGTTATTTGATTATTTGCTTTTATTTGCACATTGTTCAATCACGTTGGAGATTGAATATTTCTGTATTTTCACTGGGCAGAAAACTGATATGACAAGACATAATGCTTTGAGGTGCCAAGACAAAGGGACTGGGTGCTAGTTAAAAGGTAAGAGGCAAGATATATTCATTCATAAATTGAAGGTGAGCTAGAACACTCAAATAAAATGTTATGCCGTGGTCCTTAAGTTGCAGGTAAGGTAGAATTTTTTTTTGTGCATATTTATATAGCGCGAACTCGACCCGAAGGTATTGGAGCGCTTTACATGAGCACCGTATTTACATTACACATTCAGGCACGGGGAGATTAAGTGATTTGCCCAGAATCACAGGATGTGGACGCGACCTCGAGGCTCGAACTCTGGTTTCCAGCACCAAAGTCGTCAGTTTAAGCCGACGGACCACATCCTCTCCAAGAATGAGAGCCTTCAGTGAAAGCAGACTTGATGGGTTGAAGACTGAGCATGGCAGGGTGTTTGGTTTCAAAAACTGTGCTCTCCAATAGCAAAAATGAGAAGGATATTCATTTTTAGTGCTCCCAGATTTCACAGCAAGGAATGAGTCTTTTTAGGTCTCGCCTAGCTATTGCGTTTACGCAATCGCTATGCGAGACTCTAGTAAAGGGGCATTTCAAAGTGCTCCCAAAAGTGGATTGCATGGCGAGCACGCGCACAATCACGTGCATCGTGCCGCCATGCAATCCGTTTGGGGAAGCGCTTCAACCCACTGGCGCCCTCGGCATCATACTTCAAGGGGTCCGCTCCCCCACCTGGAATGCGCTCCCCCGCCCCCGCCAAGCGCGCGCGCCACGCCGGGCTTGTCTTGTTTGCATATTGCTGAGAGATTAGCATTCTCTTGTAGCTGAAGGCTTGTATTTAGTTTTGTATGCCACTGAGATGCCTGTAATCTTGAAACTGACCATTGTTCTCAAAAGGCCATAAGGGGGAAACGGCGCTAGGGTTGATGGAGCATTCTTGTATAAATGCATTAACAATTGAAACATGAATATGTATGCTGTGCTTTGCTCTCAAATGAACAGAAATCAAACTACAGTCTCTCTTGAATGAATAAATGGAGAGTCGCACCTCCAGTGATAACAGTGCAGCACGGCTAGTTGGACTCGCATGCTAATGAAAACTTAACTGGATAATATTCACTCCTGGTGGCTTCATTTTTCAAACTTTAGAATGAAAATGAAAAACGGTTCCTCTTTGGGGTAATTACATGACTTGTAGATTTGCAAAAAGACGTGTAAACGTGACAAGTTCCACCCAAAGCTCAGTGACTGAAAGTGTAACGCATGGCATTTATGCCACGCCGCTGCGTCTAAAATCACATTAGCAACTGTTCGTTATAGAACCTGCCTGCTAATGCAATTGGCACTTAGATTTTCAACTGTTAAGTAACCAGAAAGGTGCAGCGCATTACAGCATATTTTATTGTATAGTGTCTGTACTGCCCGTGGAATAAGACACTGTAGTCGTAGCTGGAGATTACTGTCTTCTTTATTGTCAGAGGGAGAGCCGGCCTTAACAGTGTGCTGGGCTGCCTTGCATCACTCGCCTACACGTCACATCCTCTCGACCTGGGCTGCCGCAGACGTGACGTGAGGTAGGAACATTAGAGTGCAACACTACAGGTTGCTGCTAATATACGTTTAAAACGAAGCCAGCAATCATGACAGGATTTTTTCAAAGTATCAGTACGAATGTCTGCACCATTGCGGAAAGCAGCGTTCAAAAGTTTGTTAAAGTTTTCCTGTTGTCAGTAATGAATTTCTTAGATCACGTGATATTTGCATTGAGAGTTGAAACCCCGATTAGTGGTATCTGAATGAGCCGGTCACAAGCAAGAGTCCAGATCTTGCAGGCTGAACTAGGATATTCTTGTTAGTTTCAGGGTCCAGCAGGAACACAAACCTATTCCTCCTGATGGTCTCCCAGCAGAGACAGTATAGCAGAAATTGATTAATTTACATACTTATGTTAAAAGACTGGGTCCATACACCAAGTTTACTGGAACAGGCGGATATCATGATTCTGTAAAATCACTCCAATTGGGAAATATAATTTTTTATTTGAGACCAGGCACATTCCAGGAAGTTATGGAAACCGTACCTGTAGCCTGAATAGTCAGAATTGGAGCTGTCTGTGGAAGGGGATGTGGGACCAGCTAATATGAGTTCGACCAGTGGTCTCCGTTGGAACAATATCAATATGGGGGACACGGGTGGATTATCTATTGTGAAGAGAAGTTTTGGCCTTTCTCTCAGATTTCTTGGAACATGCTTTGGCTTTAAGTCTTAACTAACTTACTCTGTAACCCACATTAGAAGCACAGAGTCTTAATTGGTTTAACATTTGCATGCTGTGGATCCACACATACTCTCGAACTCTATGCTTCATATGACAATGGTGTTAACAATAATATAATCTATGAGGTCATTTAAGATGTCATGAGTGTAATAAGGGAGGTCTTAAGCAGGGCATGGCGAGGGCACAGTAAACTATAACTGGTGTATTTGTTTTTTTCTGTTTTATATTATTACAAGGCCTAACTGTAATATAGCTTTAACCTTCCTGCTTTCTTCAGTGACATTTTAGGCAAGTTGCATATTATTACAATAACTGATTATAACCTAATTTTAACCTTTGTTTTTTTATTGAGTGTGTGTGTGTGTGTGTATATATATATATGCACACATGGAAACAAACATTGAGGGGTGATAAAGGACAAAGTCAAAAGCGTTACTGATTAATTGATAATACTTACCAGGACAATAAGAACATTTCTGTTTTTCAAAACTTGAAGCATTTATGCAAATATATGGAATGTAAACTCACTTATTACCAAATGAATAATGTTTTGCACAAGGTGTAGAAAACACACGGATAGTCTGTTTTCTAGTTTCATTATCAAAGTGAAAGAGAGGAAGGAAGAAACAAATTATGCACTTGTCACTTTAAAATGGGGAGAAATGACGTGGTGGGTCATGTGATCAAGAACCCTCAGAGGTTCGAAACGCGTCATGGCGGCCATGTACTGAAGAAAATAAATATATAATTGCACTGAAAAAAGTGGAGTTCGCGCCTTTCTTGGTTTCGGGGGATTGGACCGCTGAGAGACCGCTGAGAGAGAGGAGTACGGAAAATTTCAACCAAAGGCGGCTTCTTTGGATTACGCGAATCCCCTCTCGATTTAGGGCTGCATGGCAAGAAGCCGGTTCCGGTGTATACTGGAAGACTCGAATTCTCCTGGAGGAGAGAGCCGATCGAGCCCCCGGATTAAGGAATACAACTTCCGAACTGCAGCCGAGCAGTGGACGGGTGTTGGAGGACACCGGTAGCGCGAGCGGAGGTCTCAGAGAAAGAGCAATCCTAAAGAAAATCCGGTGAGAGGTGTGCAAGAACAAGTGTCTGGTAAAATAACGCACGGACATATCGTGAAACTATTTTAAGAGTGCAGAATAAACTATGGCCGCTGACATACTACGAGGGAGGGAGCAGGCTGCAGACGAGATGTTTTCAGATACAGCATGTGCCCCATTACAAGTCGTAGCGGGTAGCGTGTGTGACAGAAATGGGGGGGCAATACCAACGTGAAAGAACTTTATAAGAAATTGGAAAAGGCGATGCGCGCCGAGCAGGCAAAATGGTGGGAACATAAATCACTCTCCAGATATCTGGAGGTAGGTAGGATCCCCCGTGGTTTACGCATCATGCTTGCCCCCAGTTACGACAGCCTCAACCCTAGCATGCTACGCGAATGGGGAGAATGCAACTTAGAGTCCTCAAGAAGATTAGTTGAAATTTTTGTGAAATATGCTGATATTGACACAAATGAATTATTGGCACAAATTGACAGTTTGAATCAACAAATAAACCAGCTCGAGGTCAATGGTCCAAATTTAAAGATGCGTGAAGAGATGTTGGCACGTTTGAAAAAAGAGGAAGAAATAATAAGGAGGAGAAAAACCTTCAAATTCCAAAGGGACAAAAATGATTATGACTTAGGTCAAATATTCACCTTCTCCCGCAAGTTTGATGACACCAGGGCAACGCAAAAAAGAGATCAAAGAAGAAAAGGCCCAGCCTCTTCAGTAGATACGAGTAAGGATTTACCGGTGACTCCATCTGTATCAGATCTAAGTTCATCAGTGGAAACTGAGTCAGAAACAGAATCCAATTCAAGATCAACTGATGGGGCAAATCAACACATCCCCAAAAGAACAATAGGGGAAGAATTGAATTTTTTAAGGGAATCAAGATGACAGACCCTACGCCCCCGGAAAGAAAACTACAAAACAGGAAAAGGAGGAACATCAAACGAAGAGAGAGAAGGAGAAGGAGGCGCCAAAACAATAAACAAAAAGAAGAACAACAAGGGTTGGCGCTGCCAATAGTCCCTATGAACGAAAATGCCAACACAGTCATCAACTTGTCAACTGTAACATTGGACACAGCGGAGCAACAATTGTTGGCATTGGGGCTCACATATTGTGTTGAGAGTAACTTTAATTATCCACAAACTCGTGCAGATATATATAAATTCATCACAAAATTAAAGTTACAAAAATACCATCAGCTCAGGCGGGAGAAAAACAGTACCTGCACAGGCTCAGAAACAACAAATGAGGCGGAAGATCTACTCACAGCCTCTGATGTGAACTTATTTTGTGATATCCATGAGCTACAAAGTGAGAACAATGAGCCCCTGGTCCCAGACTCAACACAGCAACTAATGTTACATCACGGAGTAAACATCAATAGGGCACCATCAACTAAATTCAAACCCAAATCAAAATTCATCCCAGTATCAACAAGAGACTCTATTGATACATTTAATGAAATACTAATTAGGAGGCCAAATACTGTCCTCATTACTATACGCAGACGATTTGGTTTTAATTAGCCACACAAAAATAGGGATGCAAAATCTTATTGATGCTACAAAAAGATATTCTGATGAAAACCAATTGTCAATCAATTTGAACAAAACAAAAACGATGTCAATCAACAAAAAAAGAAAGTCATCGAACAGTTGGTTTTGGAATAAAAAATGGATAGAGGATACAAACATGTATAAATATCTAGGGGTCATAATTGACAGTGGTGGCCAGTTTATCCTACAAAAAGAAACTATCAAAGGAAAAGGCATTGCCATAGGAGTCTCGCTAAAAAAATTAAACGGAAAATTAACTAGTCCATCTCTTTTCCCCATAATACAAGTTATTCGCTCAAAACTCTTGCCTACTATTACTTATGGCAGTGAAGCACAACGAGGAAGAGATGCAGGAATTTTGGATAAAACTGTGGCATCAGTATATAGGATCATTTTTGGTCTACCTAAATACACATCCCCAGCCCAAATGAGATTAGAGTTTGGAGGTCACAAACAGGCGCTTGCAAGACAGGGCGCATACATAATTACGTGGGATAAAATCAGGAAGGCAAAACAAGG
The DNA here is from genome assembly GCF_964204655.1 of Triturus cristatus. Taxonomy (NCBI): domain Eukaryota; kingdom Metazoa; phylum Chordata; class Amphibia; order Caudata; family Salamandridae; genus Triturus; species Triturus cristatus. The sequence goes on along the minus strand of NC_140584.1, from coordinate 69,883,350 downwards.
GTCTCTTAATAGCCTTTTATGGACAGAATTACAGCAGAATCAAGTATCCCAGGCTGCTAACTATCTGGCCAAAAGCCTGGTGACCCTAGGCTTAAAGGAGCTATGGAATACTTCCACCAATGATTCAACTATTAAAAGACTGGTAAAGAAAACAACAAAACACCTATCATGGATAGAAGACAAGGAGTCAGTTGCCAGGAGATCACATGGGTGGTTTGTCTTAAACTCCTATTCAAATCAAGGTCTACAGAGTTATTTCAATTTGGGCTACTCAAGATTTTTAAAGCTGAAGTTTCTAAAACTCAGAATGGACCTGATCCCTTGTAGATGCCATCTTCCACATTGGCAGAGGGACAAAGGGGATGCCCTATGTCGGCTATGTGGTAAGGCAATTGAGGACATGCCACACCTCTTATGCTCCTGTGAAAAACTGTTAGAAGTAAGGAAATGTTTGCTTAAATGTTTGTTTAACCAACGAGGAATTCGCACCCGAAGGAATGCCGTGCTTGCCTGTTTTTCCCCTGACGATTTGCGGCTAAACTGCAACTTGGTGAAATTTATGAAAGAGGTGGAGATAAGGATGCAGAAACCTGTTTTTTAACTTATCTTGGAGTCACTTGATAGTATGAACTGTACACAATTATATAGTTTTATTGTAAAACTTATCAAAGTGACGGAAATGATATAATGAAAGTCTTAATCTGGAAGATTTTATTATTTTAGACTGAATTTAAGTATGTGTTGGGTAACGTAGAGAATGTATTTGTTTTATCCTCTTTTTATTTTTATAATGTGGAATTGCAATGGTTTTTATTAACTGTGCAAATAAAATTTACTTACATTTAATGAAATACTAATAAGGGAAGTGAGAACTCTAAATTTCAAGACACAAACAAGAAAGAGAAAACTTGATGTATACCAACTAAAATACCAACAATTAATCAAGAAATTACGTGACAATGAAAACGTGATAGTACGTAATTCAGATAAAGGAGGCAATGTGGTTGTGTGGCCAAAGTCTTTGTACATGGAAGAAGCGTCAAAACAGCTAGGAGATCGTAGTTGCTAAAGGATCAGCAACAAAATGATTATCAAAACTGCGCAGAATGAATTATACACAAAACTCCTAGCATGGAAAAGCAGTGGCCTAATTAATCAAGATGAACTGAAATTCCTAAAAAATGATTATCCGATATTGCCGGTAATGTACTTTATTCCAAAAATACATAAAGACAGTACCAACCCACCCGGCAGACCAATAATTTCTGCTATTCAAAGCTTGACAGAGAATGTCTCAATTTAATTGATTCATTTATACAGCAACAGGTGAAAAAGTTGCCGTCATATATACAGGACACAAGTGAATTTTTGAGGCAAATACATGGATTTCAGTGGCAACAAGATTTTTTACTGATCTCTATGGATGTCAGCAACCTCTACACGTCTATCCACTATCTAGACGGAATACAAGCTTTGGAACATTTTCTGGGAAAGAGATCTATTGAGTACCACACCCATAACAAAATGTTATTGGACCTGGCCAAGTTTTGCTTGTATAATAATTATTTTTTATTCCAGCAACAGGTCTACCATCAAGTGAGAGGCGTGGCAATGGGTGCGAGTTTTTCACCCAGCTACGCCTGTCTCCACATGAGGAGGTGGGAAGAAGTAACAGTAAAAACTGAATTTGCAGAGATTTGGTCTAAAAACATAATCAAGTGGATCAGATTCATAGATGATCTGTTTTTAATATGGCAGGGTGATAAACAAAGTGCTGAGGAATTTATTAAATGCTTAAACAATAACAATGTTAACATCCAGCTTACTTCTACTATAAGTAAAAGTACCATCTGTTTTTTGGATGTTGAAGTGTATGTCTCCAATAACACTCTGGAGACTCGTCTACATCGAAAACCAACAGCTGGGAATACAATACTGCACTCCAACAGCTTTCACCCTAAACATACAATTCTTAGCATCCCCTATGGGGAGATGTTGTGAATTCGTAGAATATGCATTAACGAAATTGATCTGAAAAAGGAACAGGATGAGTGTAAAATTTGTTTCCTAGCGAGAGGTTACAAAGAGAAGGTGATCGATGACGCTATAAGACAAACTAGAGCCAAAACACGGGAAGATTTACTCTTCAAACCATCAGCCAGTAAGATCAAAAAAATGAAAATCTCTGCCACAGAGAGTAGCCCTCGTTTAATACTTACATATAACAAACAAAAGGACAGCCTAAGAAAAATGATTAAGGACAAATGGCATTTAGTGCAAAGTGATCCGATCATAGGAAGTCAAATCCCAGCATTTCCCATGATAACATACAGGAAGGCGCAAAGCACAGGGGATCATTTAGTCAGTCGTAGTCCAGAGGTCACCACAAGCAGTAATTGGTTGACCAATCGTAAATGATTTGTCCGCTGTATGATATGTAAAGCATGTAAACATGGGGAGAATAGAACATCGTTTTCAACAGCTTTTAAAGACAAGCCCTCTGTTATTAACACATTTTTAACCTGTAAATCAGATTTTGTTGTGTATGTGCTGGAGTGCTCTTGTGGACTGCGATATGTGGGAAGCACAAAGTTGCAGGTCCACAAGAGAATACTCCAGCACATGCGGGCCATCACAAATGAAGATATTACCTATCCGGTGGCCCGCCATTTTGAGGAGGTCCATTCCAGCAATATGGACCACTTAAAAGTTTACGCAATAGATAGTCTGCCACCTCCAAGAAGAGGAGGGAACAGGGAAGCCATGTTGAGGCGACTAGAAACTAAGTACATTCTAGAACTAGACAGCAAAAGCCCTGATGGTCTAAACACAACGGAGGATCTACACACGTGGCTATAACATCAATAATTTTGGTATTAGGTTGGCAACAGGAAATGTATAGTGGTACATGAATAAAATCTACAGGTACCAGTCTGACAACCATTATGACTTTATAAAATTTGAACCTCAAATAACTCTGAACCCCCCCCCCCCGATTCGTTTTTTTTTTCCATCCAAAGGATTGTTGTAAGAACATGGGCTCATGTGCACAACACACTTTTAGACAAGACAGTTCTAGGCACAATTTAGGGTATGTAGCACCAGCACTTTTTTTCTGACATCTTGCACAAACATGATACTCAAAATATTTTTCTATTAAAAAGTGATTTTTTAATTAAAAAGTGATTGTTTACATAAGTAGGAAATGTTTACACCCATTAGCGTATTTTGCACAGACATAACAAGATTACAACGAGTAGATAAACAGGTATTATGTCATGATTTTTAAAATTTGTATATACTGTTTTAACAATCAAATTGTCCATTCTATATAGAATTGATAACAATGTACTGTATTTAATATGATTCTTTGCATTATGCACACACGGAAACAAACATTGAGGGGTGATAAAGGACAAAGTCAAAAGCGTTACTGATTAATTGATAATACTTACCAGGACAATAACAACATTTCTGTTTTTCAAAACTTGAAGCATTTATGCAAATATATGGAATGTAAACTCACTTATTAACAAATGAATAATGTTTTGCACAAGGTGTAGAAAACACATGGATAGTCTGTTTTCTAGTTTCATTATCAAAGTGAAAGAGAGGAAGGAAGAAAAAAATTATGCACTTGTCACTTTAAAATGGGGAGAAATGACATGGTGGGTCATGTGATCAAGAACCCTCAGAGGTTCGAAACGCGTCATGGCGGCCATGCACTGAAGAAAATAAATATATAATTGCACTGAAAAAAGTGGAGTTCGCGCCTTTCTTGATTTCGGGGGATTGGACCGCTGAGAGAAAGGAGTACGGAGAATATATATATATATATATATATATATATTGGCCAAATCCCTCGCAACTTATGCATGGAAAAAGCCGGTTCTTAGGGGGACATTTTGCAATACTCAAAATGTATTGCAACAACAGAGGCAGATCCATCGATGTGTTGCGGCTTCCTCCGAAGTGTTGGTCACACAGCCAAAACGTGTCGATGTTGTTGAAATAAGATGGGAGTATCATACAATGTACCCTGAGTGAGAGATGCATGAGCGCTGCTGCTAGGCTCGACCAAAAAAAACAGCCCACACACTGATCCATCAGATCATCCCATTGGGCACTGCCTGATTTCCCTCTAGGCTAGTCAGACCCTGCAATCATTGACATTCTTGCCAGAACTTTCTATATTCCAGATATATGTAATCCGCATTCAGTGATATTATTTATTAATAACCCTTCATTGTTATATCGCCTTCAATTCTCTCCTCCCTAATAAGTTCCTCCAGCTGCTCAGTTGTGAATGCAAATAAGAAATAGAGATGAGACATGGGACATTTCTGTCGAATCCTCCTCTGCACTTTACATATTCAAAACTGATTGGTCCGTTTCACACTTTTGCTGTTGGGTGAGAGTATAACAAATTTACACATGTTTTGAAACTTTATTCAGAATTTCTCATCTGGAACCTTGAATAAGTACCCTCAATCTAGCGTGTCAAGCATTTTTCCAGATTTATTGCTGCCTCTGTTAGCAGTGCAGCTGCCATTAATGGGTTGTTGAGGACAAGATGCAAATGTTGCACAACAGGGTCAGGTTGAATCAGATTTGGTGAGACCCGAGCTATTCTAGTGGCTATTAACCTGTCCAAATACTTGCTGTCAAGATTCAGCATCAGTAAGTGAACAATAGTGTGCAAATCCTTATTGGTTTCGAAAGCACTCCAACTATTGCCTATCTAGCACTGGTCGGGCAGAGTGCTGCTTTCTTTTATGCCACTAAGTATTGTATTTTTTTTTTTTTTTTACCAAGGTAGAAAAACTGGTCTGACTAATAGAGCGACACTGTATAAAAATTAAAAAAAAGGGAGGATGACTATGTAATTAATAGTATTTAAGGGATAGAGTGCCGCTCTATGAGATGCTTTTATTGCAGGGCATATAATATGTTTAGCAATGTGTTGTTTAGGTAAAACAGACTACAGATAAATGTAGGAAGAGGGCAACAACCTGGCAGATCTCCTGTCGAGGTGGATCTCGCACACTCGCATCACTAAGGACTATGTCCTTCTGCTCACAAGGGGTGGTTGAGGTGGGGAGGGGGAGGGAGGAAGGGAGACCTCGGTTCGGGGCCAGAGGGTGGGTCAGAGTGGGATGGTTGAAAAGGAGAAAACGGGGACCACGGGTATAATTTTTATTGATTGTATGAAAATAATGCAGGACAGGGGGCAGAGTGTTTCTAGTTTTTTTAGAGCCAGAGTAGAAGGTAGCTAGAAAATTAAGAATAGGTACTCTAAATGTGAGAGGCTTGAATGCTCTAAATAAAAGGCAACGTGTTGCGCGGGAATTGCAGTGGCTTAAATGCGATATTATTGCATTACAGGAGACACACCTTGCATGGTCTAATCGAAAGCATTTAAGTGATCTTGGGTACAGTGTGCTGGTGTGTACTAAGCAGTCTACCACAACGCGGGGGGTTGCTATATTAGCTAAGAGAAATCTAATTGAAGGCGGACGAGTCTTAGAGGATAATGCTGGAAGGTGGGCAATTACGGAATGCAAAGTTGGAACTTTTAAATGCACTATATGCTCCATTTATGGCTCTAATTTCGATGAGGCAGCAGTCCTGGAATATTTGAATCTTGAATTGGCAACCTGGCCCGCTCCTGTAATTTTCTGTGGTGATTTGAATATTAATCTCCACTCTGGAACATTAGGTAGTGATCAATATAGTTACGTAGGCAGGAAACCAAAGGTATATAGGGCGTTAAGCTCACTGGTGAAAACACATGGACTTACTGATGCTTGGGCCTATCTCAGGAAGACTGGTTATACTTTTTTCTCAGCTCCTCATCAAAAACTATTCCGCCTTGATTATTTCTTAGTTACACATAAGTTGCTTCACGACGCACAAATACAGATCTATCCCCGAGCGGCGTCTGATCACGGGCCAGTAGTGCTGTCCATCCAGGCTTTATTTCCACCCTGCAAACCCCATGATTTCTCTTTTGATCGCAAACTGTTGCTGGAAGTTAAATTTCAAGAAAATATGAGCGAGTGGATTTGTGAGTTTTTTAATTCAAATAGGGGAAGCGCGGGAGTTGGGATAGTCTGGGATACGTTTAAAGCAGCTTTTAGGGGGGAGGTGTTTAGCTATGGATTGCATGCTCAAAAACAGAGGCGAAAAAAGCTACAGGAGCTTTATCAGGATTTAGGCAAGGCTGAGGAGCTGCTGACTCAAGACATTGCTCATAATAGGGATACCTATAATACATCCGCCGAGGTGACGCGATCCAAGGCCAAGGTTAACAATTATTGGAGTAAGGAAGCAGCAAAGACTTTCGAGTTTAAGAGACAGGTGCTGTACGAATATGGGGAGGCAAGTGGGAGGTGTCTAGCCCAGAGAATGAGGAATAGGGAAACTGCTCAACGAATTAAAAGTATGAAAAACGAGGCTGGGCAATATGAAGAATCAGAGAATGGAATTTTAGAAGCCTTTAGAAGTTTCTATGCTCGTCTATATGCAGTAGAAGAATATGATAGTAATAGAGCTTTATCCTTTCTTGGGCAAAATCTTGGGACAAAATTGGATCAAGGATTGGCAGATATATTGGAGGCCCCTATAGAGATGTTTGAATTAGAAGCGGCTCTTAAAGCATTACCAGCAGGTAAGGCTTCGGGCCCTGATAAGCTCCCGCTCGAAGTATATAAAACTTTTTTTCAAGTTCTAAAATGGGATATGTTAGCCACATTTCGAATGGCTCAGCAAGGGGAGTATCCCATAACATGGGGTGAAGCGAGTATAGCAGTGTTTAGAAAAAAGCAAAAACCGGCGGATATACCAGGCTCATACCGACCTATCTCATTATTAAACACAGACGGGAAAGTATATTCTAAGATTTTAGCTACTAGACTATCAGAAGTGATAACCCCTTTGGTCTCTATCTATCAGCATGGATTCATCCCAAAGCGTGGTACAACCGATCATGTTAATCGGGTGATTACCTTAATAGACTATGCAAATGTGACAGGGAATCCACTGAGCCTTATATTACTGGATGCAGAGAAGGCCTTCGATCAAGTATCGTGGGCCTTCCTATGGGAGTTGATGAAGCTACAGGGATTCGGGCCAAATTTTATTAAATCAATACACGTGCTCTATCAACAACCTAGTGCACGGATTAATGTAATGGGACTTCAATCCGCAGTGGTATCAATCCAACGAGGGACTAGGCAGGGATGTCCATGCTCCCCACTGCTGTTCGCTTTGTATATAGATCCTTTTTTAAAAATGATTGAGTTGAGCAGTAGGGTACCTCCAGTTAGGATACAATCACAGCAGTACCGTGTATTGGCGTAGGCTGATGATGTCGCAGTGCTTTCACCAAGACCGTCTATGGCTATGTCTGAAATTGAAAATCTTGCAAAGATATACGGAGCGGTATCGGGATATAAATTAAATGCCGCTAAGACTCAAATACTTTGTATTAATATCAAGTCTTATGCTGATCCACGAGTCCTAGATGAGGTTACTTATTTAGGAGTACAGATTCGTGCTGGTGCTTCGACTACGGTAGAGGTTAACTGGCAGAAGCTGATACACGGGGTCCGTAAACAGCTGGATCAGTTAGAATGTTTACATTTGACACTGGTTGGCAGATGCAACATCTTGAAAATGATGGTACTGCCTAAGGTGTTGTATCTTTACAGATGCTTACCATTAGAGATCACTAGTGCACGCATTTCGCAGTTGCAAGCAATATGTATGAGGTTTATTTGGTCTCAGGGGAAAGAGCGACGGGCTAAGAAATATACGATGCTGCCTAGGGCAGTGGGTGGTTGGGCAGTCCCTGATTTTCTTTTGTACTACTATGTATGTATGTTGCAGCGAATGAATGTTTTACTAACTGGTCAGGGACCTGTAGAGCCAGCACTACAACCCTCTATATATTCACTGCTTTTAGGGACTGATGCTAGGAACCGTCTTTTTATTGATATAGATTGGAATTACTACAAGCACACCAGGTTTAAGGTGATAGCTGCCGCATACAAGGTTTGGAAGGTAATAAGGAAACAATATAATATCCGAAATGTGTCTATCTATACCCCTTTAACTGCACCGGTACTGCACCCTAATATATGCTGGGATCTCATAGTAGTTAAGTGGCGTTTAAGAGGTTTAATAACAGTGGGAGATGTATACACACCAGATGGGCTAAAATCCTTCTCCCAACTAAAGAAACAATATTTGCTACCCACTTCGCACTTTTTTAAATATCTTCAGCTGCGTGAGTATTTTGTTAAAATAAATATTGTGAATGTGTCTAATCCTCTTATCGAGGCAAACAAAAAGTGTTCTCGTATAGGAGTATTGTATAATATAATTATCGAGACAATGTCTAACGACTTGGAAATTCATCGTATGAGATGGCAAGAAAGATTGGGGTGCTCTGAAATACCGCTGGAGCTCTCGATTGAATTGGCTAGCCGCTTATTTATGTCTGCCAATCTTAAGGCACAGCATTACAAGACTTTGTTTTATCTTTATCGCACTCCTGATAAAATTGAAAAGTGGGGAGGTGATCCAGATGGAAAGTGTTTCAGATGTAATAGTTTACACGCTGATGTAGCACATATTTTTGCCACCTGTTCTAAACTATCAGAATTGCTCAAACATATAAACTGGTTCTTGTCTGAGATTCTCGGTGTTTCTATACAATTGTCAATTAGTGAGATTTTACTGGGTATAGACGTAGGTGGAGTATGCATAGACCCTAGTAAGGAAGTCAGGTATTTGATATTTATGGCAGCAGCAGTGCTTAGGATGTGTACTGCCTCAGTGTGGCTACAAACTGAAGCCCCCCCATTTGAGATGTGGAGAACTTGTTTCTTGTTTACGTACAATATGGAATATAATCTATATACTGTTAAGGGGAGGCGGAAAAAGGCATTGGGGCAGCTGATTTGGGGTGCCGTTTGTACATATATGGATAAGTAGGATGGTCTTGAGTTATTTGGTGTACCTATTAATTATCTGGTTATATATATATATATATTTTTTTTTTTTCTTTTCTTGATACTGAATGATATAATGGATTTATTTTTTGTTAAGGTATCAGCTATATCCGCTGTTACACAGCTTGAAATCTGCCGAATATTATACTAATTTAAATATTGTGAAACGATCCTGCATTGTATAACAAACTGAATGGTCATGCTTTTTTCTTGTTTGTACCCGTGATCTCTATTCAATAAAGAAATAAAAAAAAAAAAAGTATTGTATTGTAATTGCATTTATATAGTGTGTACTACCCCGGACGAGGCATCAAAGCTCTTTATGCCGGGACTCAAGGTTGATGGTTAGTTCAGTGTTATTGGTTACTGTTTGTAATTTATTGGGATTAGTTTTGGGTGCTCAAAGCAAACCATTCCATGCAGTCATTTAAATTTTTAGGTCGGGCCTAGCGGCAGCGCACATACACTGCTTGCTCTGCGAGACTGCTGTAGTAGAGTATGGGAGAGAAGCCGCGCCCACTCTCCTCCCATATTTTTCATTGACTTGTGTCATTGTCTTTTGTAAATGCTGTCTTCGGATTCGTTAATAGGTTTGCTTGCGTTTGTAGTTAACGAAAAGTTTAAGTTCGGCTGGCGCGTGCCATTCTCTTAGCTCTTCGATGACTCTGTATGAAGACCTTAGATGTGGTTCAGGCTTCCAGCTACTGCTTCCGCATTATGGATCTTTCCTCAGAGAGAGCTCCTGGTTTCTGTCACAAAGTAAAAGAGCCTTAGTTAGTTTGCACAGAAATGTTCGACCATATTCTAAATTCATAAAACGTAGAGCTAGGTAGTAGTATCTTTATTTCTGAACACGGTCAAACTTTTTTACTCCAAATACCAGTCAAGGAATTGAATGAAAGAGTGTGCCAATGCAACATGGCCCCTCCCAGCGAATTTAGCTACATTTCTTGCATAATCAGCTTAACATCAATGCTGAATTCTAAGCGTCAGGCAAAGACAAATAAAGGAAAGAAATCTTCCAGCCATACTAGAATATATGATAATGACCAATGCCCACACTCTCCCCCAAGTACAGGAGAAAGAATTATATTTTACTGCGATTGTGTTCCAAGAAACAGATGTCATGCATACATCACTCACAGTTTGTGAGGAGGAAGGTTTCTCAGTGTTATTTCGCGATGAAACCTGAGGTATACCTGGGTGTCAAACACGTATTGAACTATGGATCACATGAAATTGCCTGACAGAACTGTACACTGTGTTTTCATAGAAAGGTTGAAGATTGAGGGAGGCAGTGAAGATCATTGAGGAACTCCATAGGGAACAGCCTATGGGGAACCTGATCAAAGCGAACTCTGCTTTACTAGTAGAGGATTGCAATTCTGAAATACATTCACCCATCTGCATTTATTAAGCCAATGTGTGCAGAATGGCTTCACGTTTTACGGTATCCAAATGAATGCAGATGTCCAACAGCACAAGCAATTATCCACTCCTGCAGTCAAGAATGTACAGTGTATTATCAAGAATCTTCAGGGCTGCAGTTTCAGTACTGCATTGTGTCTGAAATGCAGGTTGATTGCGACCTAGACAGTTACAGGCCATAAACTAACCCTGGGCGTAGTTCGCGAAGTAGCGCTATGCGTAGCTACGCAAAGTGCACTACGCACTACGCGAGCTACGCGTAGCACTTCGCGAACTGCGTAGTACCCTGTTCGCACTGTGCAAGATGCCGTTTTCAATGATTGCACAGTGCGGACAAGCATCCGGCACTGTGCAATCATTGAAAACGGCATCTTGCACAGTGCGAGCTGTAGTTTTCTGCCGCTCGAGTAGATTTTTACTCGAGCGGCAGCTTTCTCAACGCGGACTGGTAGTTTCTCATCGCGAGCGGTCGCGAGCATACGCGACCACTCGCAATGAGAAACCTGACCTCCCCGCGTTGAGAATCTCGCCGGGAGGTTTATTTTCCACGCTCGCGATCGCCAACTTGATGTTGCTGATCGCGAACGAGGAAAAAGTCTCACCGGGATGTCATTTTGCTTGCTCGCGGTCGCCAACTTGACGTTGAGGACCATGAGCAAGCAAAAAATGAACGCTGCACTACGCAACGCTACGCTACGCGTGTTTGCACTGTGCTACGTGCAATTCGCGTAGTGCGAAGTAGCGCAAACTTCGCAAACTACACGAGCGTAGCGTAGTGCTTTGCTCAGGCTTACCACAAACCAGAAAACTGTTCGAACTGAAGTAGCATTTTTTCAGTGCTCTGGAGAATGGGAAACGTTGTAAGGGGAAAACCTTGAGACAGGGAGATGCTGAAGTTTTAGGATGAGTTGTCATGAGGCTAGAGCTCATTCCTTTATTGTTTTGGAAATTGTGGTATTCTCATTAAATGAAGAAAGAGTGAGATTTGTTAGGATGTTTCCAAGATAATGTTAGGATGTTTCCAAGATAATGTGTTAAATTTCTTTTTCACGGTGTGCCAGTCCATTATGAACACATGAGAAGTGAGGAGTCAGGCCTGCCCCCAACGATGCTCCAGAGCAGGCTTTTAATACTTGGCACTGGGTGTCCATGGACAGTTGTGCATGACGGTTATCACGTGAGTGCTACAATTCTGCTTGAGTGCAATCACTTGACTGACACAATAAAGTATGAATGTAATCACGGCACTAGTGCGTTTTTAATCATTTCAGTTGGGCCTGAGTGTGTGATCACCCGGGATGTACATTGGCATGCTCATGCAATCCCTCACCATATGCAGTAGAAAGTGAAAATAATCATTTGTGCTGCGCATCAGAATTAGCACTCAACTTGTGCATGGGTGCAATCACACCAGTCTTCGGGACTGCCATCACTCTATACGTGCACTTGTGCATTGGTGTAAAAGGTTTAGACGTACAGCTTTGCATGTGTGTAATCAAGAGCTGCACAATGAAGCACGTGTAATTATCATGGTGCCCTACCATACGTGCATACCTGGACTTGTTTCTGAGCGTGATTATTTAAGATGTAAAAGTATGAACAAGCAATATGACACAATCAGTACTGGCAGTCCAGAGGCACAGTGTGGGAGTGTGATTGATAGTTGATAGTTGTGAATACATGGGACTGCACGTGATTGAGTCACACTTCTCATGAAGCCCTTCAGAGTCTGAAGTGGCCTCTGTTCCTGCTTTCTGAGCTCTTGCTCTATTTCTCTGTGTTTCCTGCTCGCATTTTGATCCCAAAGAATATTCAACTTCCGCCAACTGAATAACTTTTAGTGTGTTTGCTGCTTACCGTTGTACGAGCACGTAAGATCGCTGCACAGAAGTCCATTGTCTTTTAGGTAAATGTCACGTAGACACATCAAGTCTCAAATGACCACACGTACATTTGGCTACATTAAATGATCCCTTTCCTGGATAAAGTCTCCACTTTTGTGAAGTTTATTTTCTTCGCAAAACATTAAAATGGATATATTTTTTCATACAAAAATGGCTTTCCTTTAAAAATAAGCCCACAAAAACGTTCTTCTGGCAAACTCTCCAGCTTAACGTGTGTTTTGCTATGTTTTTCTCCAGCTAAAATGTACTTTAGTGAATTATGTACTTCATCAATTTCTGAAATAAGCAAAGCTATCAATTTCCTTTGAACCTAGTGAAAGGATGCTAAGGTTTTGCAACTATGCCTCTCCGCTGCCTTTGTGGTAGGTTTGTGCCATAGAAATACTACATGCATACATATGCTCACCTGTGGATTTCACAATATGAGACAAAATGAAACTCATTGCCTTACTACTCACTTAAATCATCTCTTCCCCCATTTCTTGCTTATTAAAACCAAGGTAGTTGAAATATGAACTTGAGCTCCGCAATGGTCTGCACAGCATGCTAGTCTCATACTACAAAGGTACCCAAGTTCAGTACACTTGCAAAACTTTTTTTTTTTTTAATTTTCAAAAACCTTTATTGAGAAAAATTGCACAGTACAGTTACAAGATTACACAGCAGTAAAGGAGTAAACACAATAAAACAATACAGCACAGCAGAGGTACTCTTAACAGTGCGACACCAGGGGCAAATTCCAGGAACAATAACACGTAACCCCCAATGAGGTGAAACCTATATCAGGAAGAGGCATCAAGAGTGAGCCGGAGTGACAGAAGGTAGAGGAGAGGGACAGGAGCAAAGATGGAGCAGCACACAAACCTTCACCGGCGGCCGGCGCAGGCAGGGCGCCGGCGGGGAGCGTGGGAGAGGTCACAGGGCACTGTAGATTGCGAGCTGAGAGATAGGACACAAGTGGAACTCAGATGTCAAGTGGGCGCGATCTGGCTGGTTGAAGATCCCAGAACTCGGATAGCAGGGTTTGGCAGCGTGAGTCATCCTCAAGCCAAAGGGCAATCTTAGGTGCAGGCCTGAGACCCCAGCACATGGAAACCATACGCCATGCAAGGACCAGCAGCATGGCAGTCAATCGACGGATGGCATCCGGGCAGAACTTGACGAAGCCTAGGAGGCACACCAGAGGGTCAGGTTGGATCAGTTACGAGGTGATTTCAGAGATGGCAGCGCAGACCTCGCGCCAGTATGCGGAGACCCAGAGGCACAGCCAGGCGAGGTGAGGTGAGAAAAGTCAGCCGCGGGCGCAGAGCAGCGCAGGCACCTATCACTTGCAATAAGTCCCAGCTTATGGAGTTGGGCAGGGGTCTGATATATCAATCAACAACAGAAGAGGAAGGGTAAAAACACGACTAGTCCCCTCAAGGGAAAAGTTCCAAAACAACAAAGTCAGTGTAGTGTCTGCAAGGCACTTACCATCCAAAAGGCACGGGTCTCCAGAGTCGGGACCTTCCCAAATCGTTATAGGGAGGAACACAGACCTTGGGAGGTAATACAGATTAAGTATGAAAGCCCTCACTCACCAACCTGGTTGGTGACATGCTTCATCATCGGGCTCCACTGGGTATGGCCGAGTGCCATCCCAGTGTGCTACAACGCCAGGTTACTGCGGAGCAGGATTTTGTGAGATGACAGTGAATTTGGAATTAAAAATACCCAATTAAGTCAAAAAATATATAATTTAATAGTTTTGCTAATTGGGAGAGTTTAAAAAGGAGTGAGGGTCAAAAAATAACAGACCGGATTCACTCCATGGCGGTCAACATGTTTCTGCCTTGGGTGTGTTTCACAGGCTTTCATCAGGACCAGAGTGGGAGTGTGAGAGCCCCGGAGGTATAAACGCACTAAGGTTCACCCTACCGTGGGCTATTATGTGAAAAAATGTAAATAAACAATTCAAAATCCGCCAAGTGGTATTGAGGTGGAGAGAAACGAGTTTACTTCTAAAATGAAAAGAAGACAAACAAACACAAGACAAAACATAAAAGAATTGTAAATGTGCATGGTCAATTCATTATGAGTTGCCGTAGCTACAGGCACAAAACATAGTGCATGGATGGGACTGTGCCAATAATCAGTACCTCAAGTGCCAAAGATTGTGCTATCCGTGCTATACGCTTATCCAGGTACTAGTGTCAGGGGAGTACACCGGACTCCACCTGAATAGCGTGACTAGTACTTTATATCGAAACGATCGTGGAGCCTACACGCTACGTGAGGGTCTAGATCAAACAGAGGGCCGGGAACTCATTGGACATGGCCCGTGCATCATTTCTAGGAGGCAAAGATGCATGAGTAAGGAGAAAGATTCTTACTATGAGGCCAGACCGTTCGTCGCCTCAGGGATCCCGGGGTGGGGGTGCGAACAAAATGGCACACCCTAAAGATAGAAAAGAGAGAACAAGGCCACAAGCGGCTAGATAACCAGAACTGTGGCTTTTAGAGAACATAAAATAATGAAACCTTCTCGATTTTACGAGCTTCCATCCTCGTGCTCTGAGGGAGAATTTGCCTTATGGGCAATTCCTCCGCCTCCGGCGGAATTGTACCTCTTTGGGAGATTTTAAGGCCCAATCCAGTGATCTAACTTCTAAAATGACAGCCAGAGGGTATCCCGTCCCTCTTCTCTCCAAAAGTTACAAACGGGCCAGAAATCAACCTAGAGAAGTTCTTCTAGAGGACTCTGTAAAAGACGTCATGTCCATACCACTCACATGCGTCACTACTTACAGTACCCTGTCCAACGCTATGAA
The DNA here is from genome assembly GCF_964204655.1 of Triturus cristatus. Lineage (NCBI taxonomy): Eukaryota > Metazoa > Chordata > Amphibia > Caudata > Salamandridae > Triturus > Triturus cristatus. The sequence continues at coordinate 69,868,191 of NC_140584.1, read as the reverse complement.
GAAAGTCGTCATGAAACACTGGCGAATTATTAATAGCAACAACCGGAGATGGGAAAAACCTCTATTCTCATTTAAACGAGCACAAAGCCTGCGGAATAGCCTGGTACATACACGCCCTATCACCCAAACTAACACTGCTCAAAGATCCATCACAGAAGCTTGGGGCCTTCCTAAGATTACTGGCCATTTCCCGTGCTCGGACTGTAGTATATGTCACCTGACCTCCCACACTACCTGTCTGAACTTGGAACCCGGTAAGGTCTGGACCCAGACAGGACATACTAATTGCAATACATCCAACGTCGTTTACCTGATTACTTGTCCCTGTGGTCTACGCTATGTAGGGATGACCACTAGGAAAGGGAAACTCCGTATCGGGGAACATCGGAGCAACATTAGATGTAAGCGAGTCACTACGAAACTAAGTGAACACTTTCTGTCTGCTAACCATACCCCTAATGACCTACACTGGACAATAATTGAAGAGATCACGACACGCAATAATACTCAGAGAATCCTTTTTGAGAAGGAACAAAGATGGGTGTATCGGCTGGGCACTAATCTAGTGGGTCTGAACGATAATATACCTTGGGTTAACATACTCTAAGCATTACTCACTATGTATTGCCAGTCCATGTAGACCCACCCACCCCCTGCTTCATGAACACTACTTGATCTTAGTCGGTCTTGGCCCTTACCATGCCGGACCCCCTTACACTATTAGTCATTCCTTTTCTTAAGACCTTTGTTTGGGTCTCCTTGTAAAATACATGTGTCGTTTCTCGAAGAGTCGGTCTCCCATCTCTTGAATTGACACTCTATAACACTGGAGCACTTAGCTTATGCTCGATGACCCCCCCGTCTTCGAGTTGTGGATTCTGCATTTCATCATTTTTCCCAGGCTCAAATCCCTAAATGATGCCTGCACTAACTTTGTTCGTTTGCTCAACACCGCATAAAGTTTTCCCGGACGACAGCGTCTAGGGAATCAGCGGCCGAGCCTCCTTGACGAACGTTTTCTTCCTTCACTCTATTGGCTGGGGCCCAGCCAATCATTACACAGCATCGAGGATTTTGCCCTATCACAATCGGGCTTACTCCCACATCTTTTCTGTTTATATCGGCCTCGCTCAAGGGCTCTGTACTTCCTGGACCCGGCGGCTCGAGGCTGTACAGGTTTCCAACGGGTGCCGAACAGCGAGGGCGTAAGGGGACTTCCCTTAACCTACTTCTTTATTCATTATTTTATGTTCTCTAAAAGCCACAGTTCTGGTTATCTAGCCGCTTGTGGCCTTGTTCTCTCTTTTCTATCTTTAGGGTGTGCCATTTTGTTCGCACCCCCACCCCGGGATCCCTGAGGCGACGAACGGTCTGGCCTCATAGTAAGAATCTTTCTCCTTACTCATGCATCTTTGCCTCCTAGAAATGATGCACGGGCCATGTCCAATGAGTTCCCGGCCCTCTGTTTGATCTAGACCCTCACGTAGCGTGTAGGCTCCACGATCGTTTCGATATAAAGTACTAGTCACGCTATTCAGGTGGAGTCCGGTGTACTCCCCTGACACTAGTACATGGATAAGCGTATAGCACGGATAGCACAACCTTTGGCACTTGAGGTACTGATTATTGGCACAGTCCCATCCATGCACTATGTTTTGTGCCTGTAGCTACGGCAACTCATAATGAATTGACCATGCACATTTACAATTCTTTTATGTTTTGTCTTGTGTTTGTTTGTCTTCTTTTCATTTTAGAAGTAAACTCGTTTCTCTCCACCTCGATACCACTTGGCGGATTTTGAATTGTTTATTTACATTTTTTCACATAATAGCCCACGGTAGGGTGAACCTTAGTGCGTTTATATCTCCGGGGCTCTCACACTCCCACTCTGGTCCTGATGAAAGCCTGTGAAACACACCCAAGGCAGAAACATGTTGACCGCCATGGAGTGAATCCGGTCTGTTATTTTTTGACCCTCACTCCTTTTTAAACTCTCCCAATTAGCAAAACTATTAAATTATATATTTTTTGACTTAATTGGGTATTTTTAATTCCAAATTCACTGTCACCTCACAAAATCCCGCTCCGCAGTAACCTGGCGTTGTAGCACACTGGGATGGCACTCGGCCATACCCAGTGGAGCCCGATGATGAAGCATGTCACCAACCAGGTTGGTGAGTGAGGGCTTTCATACTTAATCTGTATTACCTCCCAAGGTCTGTGTTCCTCCCTATAACGATTTGGGAAGGTCCCGACTCTGGAGACCCGTGCCTTTTGGATGGTAAGTGCCTTGCAGACACTACACTGACTTTGTTAAAGGGGTCTGATATAACCGATGTATGTACTTGAAGTGAATAAGGTGCAAACGATAGTTTGGAGATAGGTGTTTGATCTGATTACAACAGTACAGCCAGTCGGCTTGAGAAATTTCGGTTCCCAGGTCGTCGCCCTACGCAACGCACGCTCGGTCAGTGGAGATGGCGGACGCTGCGAGTGTGTAAGCATAGATTTTAGTGACCAACTTTTTAGGAGAGGAAGATGCATATAGATGATCGAGAGTGGCCATCGAGGGGGGGGGGGCTGAGGGAATGTGGGGTGAATCTGCCTACAAATAGCCCTAAATTGGTAACATAACAGAGTGTCCATGGGGCCAGAATCGGCGGCAAGCGAGAAAAAAGTGCCCCAGGATAAAGGTCTGACACTGTGGAAAGTCCCAGACGCGCTGCACGTTTTATCATCCCGGAAGACTGAAGAGGAGGAAAAGCGGGGTGATGAGCGATTGGCATGTTGTTCGCAGAAAGCATATCCGAGCCAGAAAATTTGTGAAGCCCATTCCAGGCCCAGCGCAGGGTCTCAACCGTGTCAATTTCATTGTGAAGGAGTTTCGCCGGGGAAAATAGGGCGGTCGTGAGCGGCCACGGGGCAGCGAGATCAGCTTCTACCGTAACATGGGGTTGAAACGGGGTGGGGAGAAGCCAGAAATGGAGAAAACTGGCCTAAGCGCTGAGGGCATAAAGCTTGAAATCTGGTGCGCCAAGCCCGCCACGTGACATTTGGAGAGTGAGTGTGCTGTAGGCGATTCGGGGATGCCGACAGCCCCAAATTAGAGTGATTAGCAGAGAGCGAATTTTGCAAAAGAAGTCAGAGGTGAGAGGGATGGGTATGTAAACGACTAGGTATAAAAACTTCGGGAGTACCACCATTTTGGCAATGGCAATGCGCCCGGCCAGAGAAAGTGGCAACCGGTTCCAAAGAGGGATTTTGGACTCGAACCAGTCCACTGCATGGCTAAAGTTAACTTTCCAAAGTTCATCAATGTTCCTGCTCAGCCAAATGCCCAAACATCTAGTGGGCTCTTAGGCCCACACAAAGGGATAATCGTGGACGAAGGGCACAGTGGCGTCTGTGAGGGGGAATAGTACAGACTCATTCCAGTTGATCTGAATTCCGGAGTAGCCACCAAAGCGTATCACCTCATGGACCAACGGGCTGAGGTTCTCTTGGGGATCACGGACATAAAGGGTAACGTCATCCGCATACATGGAGCCCAACAGAGCACGAGCCGCAAAACCAATGCCCCTCTGGGTGTGGTGCTGACAGAGCCGAGCCGCGAGGGGTTCCATTGCCACAGTGAACAGCATGGGGGAAAGTGGACAGCCCTGCCGAGTGCCACGACTGATGGGAATGGGCTCTGAGATTTGTCCATTTATCCGGAGACGGGCGGTGGGGAGAGTGTAAAGGAGTTGCACTGTTCGTAAGAAGACCTGGCTAAAATCCAACTTGGGAGGTAGAGAGAATAGGAAGGGCCATTCCAAGGTATCAAAAGCCTTGGTGGCATCGAGCAGGGCGGCAACTGCTGGGAGCGCGAGATTAATTTGATGAAGAACTGAGAAAATGGTCCGAAGGTTGTGGGAGGTCGCACGACCAGGAATGAAACCGTGACTGGTCTGGGCGGGTGATGAGCGGCATGAGGGGAAGGAGACAGGAAGCGGGTAGTTTGGCAAATATTTTATTGTCTGTGTTGATAAGAGATAGGGGATGATAGGAGTCATGTAGTTCAGGCGGTTTGTCCGGTTTCAGGAGTAAAGTTAATAATGCCTTGCGCAGCGAAGGGGGGAACTGACCTGTTTCAAAAGACACGTTATACATGGAGGAAAGATGAGGGATCAAAAGTGGGGCAAAGGCTTTATAGAAAGAGGCCAGCAGGCCATCCGAGCCGGGGGCCTTGTCACCGGGTATACTATTTATTGCTGCTAGAATCTCTTCTTTTGAGAAGGGCTCATCGAGGAATTCCCGATGGGGATTGCCGAGCCAAAGGAGCTGAAAGGTGTCGAAATACTGGTCGAGTATCTCACGCGATGGTACCGAACCGGCCATGTAGAGTTGTGTGTAAAATGTAGTGAAGTTCGTTTTGATTTCCTCAGGGGAAGTGGTATGGGCAGGGCCGCCATCCCGAAGGGCAGTGATATAGGATGCAGCCCGAGGCTGGCGGAGGAGGTTGGCAAGGGTTTTGCCAGGGTGGTCTCCCTCACCGAAGCGACGCACCCGAGTCTCCCTACAGAGAAATGCAAGTTCTCTGCCGGCCTCGTCGGCGAAGTCAGTGAGTTTCCCACGTATAGGGGCAAGCGTGTCAGGGCGTGGAGCTCTGGCGTGGGAGGCGTCGAGTGCCTTAATCCCCCCTTCCAATATATCAAGCGTGCGGCGGATGGAGCAGAGAACACCAGACTGCTTGGAGATGCATTCTCCACGAATGGCAGTTTTTGAACCCTTTCCAGAGCGTGGACGGAGAATACACCGAACCCTCGTTGAGCTCGAAGTAGTTTACAATTGCAGTTGGTATTTCGTCACGAAAGACTGAATTGCGCAGCGCGTTAGGGGGAAGCCGCCAGGAGAAGGCACTGGAGGGAGAGTGCAGCAGACGAAGGGCATAGGCAAATGGGAGCATGATCTGAGAGAGTGCGCGCCATAAGGTCAACGAATGAAAGCCAGACCAAGGCATCCGGAGTAGTGATCCACAAATCGAGACGGGACCAGCAACCACGTGTGCCAGTAACACAAGTGCCCTCGCGCACGTCGGGGTGAACATGTCGCCACACGTCGTACAGGGAGTTGTCCGAGAGAATGGAACTAAGAAGTGAAGCCGCACGCGGGTGGCAGACATGAGAGCCTGAGTGGTCTAAGGCAGCGGATAGAGTTACATTAAAATTGCCACCCCAGAGGAGTGCAGCAGGACCAAGAGATGAGATGTGGTGCCAGGCTTGAGCGAAGAAGTCCGGGTCGTCGCAGTGTGGGCCATACAACGCAACGAGCGTCAGGGGCTGGGCCTGAAGGGTGCCATGAAGAATCATAAAACACCCCCCCACCCAAGTCAATGACCACCTGTGAGGTCTGCCATGGAAGCCCTCTAGGCAGCAGTATGGATACCCTCCGTGAGTAATTAGAGTAGAAGGAAGAGTGGATTTCACCCCAGTGTCGGAAACAAAGTCTGGAGGAGGTGGCCGGTAACTGATGGGTCTCTTGTAGAAAACAAATGTCCATCCCGTGCCGAATAGGATGGGCATGCACCAGTCGCACTTTACGGTGGTCATTAAGCCCACTGACGTTCCAGGTCCAGAGTGTAGTGTCAGTCATTGCACATTATCATGTAACGGATTGACAAAAAGGAGGTGAAGAAGAATGCAGAGACTGTGTGCAATTGCAGTCAGCGGTGTAGCGGATAACGGGAAAAAGTAGCAGTGTGGTTACTGTGGAATCACTTTGAGATAGTGCAATTGAAAATACAACATGGGCCTCATTAGGAGGCAACAAAGCGAACAATACAAACCCCTCGACCTGAGTGTGGACAGCAGGAGACAGGGAACATGTCATAAAATGGCTTGGAGTATGAGCCAATGTAGAAAGAAACAGTGGTGTCACATTTAGGGGTTGCAAATCCAAAGTCCCCAACACCCAACCACCCGAACACACCCCCAAAATAAAGATACCTGGAATACCCCCACATCCCCTCTCCCACACCAACCCCCCCAATCAGGCTGAGTTACATCCCCATACCCACCCCAGGAACCCACAACTAGGAAGGGGACGGACAGTGTCCAAGAAGGGAATTATCCCGTGAGGGCATGGCAGCGCTCAGCATACACCCCTGCCAGGAAGGTAGGGTGGCCAAGCCATAAGCAGCGGCAGACAACTAGTGATAAACAACAATCAGTAAAGAACACCACGCCAACAATAAAGGAATAGCCCGTGATGGCCTAGGGAGCAACAAACATTCAGTAGCCATCATTTAAGCTAAGAGCCTAAGAGGCAAAAGGTCCCAAGAGCTGAAAGAAAAGAACCTGCCAGCCAGTCAGTCATCTTCACTAAGATTGTTGTCAGCAGCAGCCTGGGAAGAGGCGGGTGGGGATCGATGTGACCTCTCCAGTTTTTTTGCGCAAGCCAACGCCTCTCTGGGATCCGGAATGACTAGAGTCTTACAGCCTTGCTTGATGCGCAGTTTGGCTGGATAGGCCAGGGAGTAGGGGATCTCGTGCTTTTGTAGGATGCGCTTTGCCGGAAGGAATTCACGGCGAGCCGCCTGGACCGCAGTAGTATAGTCAGGATAGAACAAGAGTGAATTACCCTGATGACGGATCTCCCCTTTCTCTCTGGCAGCACGTAGGATGTCGTCGCGGTCCCTGAAATTCAAAGTTTTGGCTATTATGTGGCAGACTGGCATGCCACGGCCAGGGCGAGGGTCGAGGTAACGGTGGGCCCACTCTACAATGAAGACCGGAGAAAGGTTATCGCCAAAGAGCTCACGCACCAACTGCTCCACATAGCCCTCCATCCGGGGGATATTTGCGGACTCGGGCACCCCCGTGATGCGGAGGTTGCTCCTCCGGGAGCGCGCCTTCAAATCTTCATTCTTGGTCCAGATGAGATCTAGTATTTTGTCAATTTATAACAGTTTCTGATGGTCCTGGGTGGCGGCATCCTCCGCGTCTGACACACTAGTCTCTACATGCAGAAGGCGGGCATCGTGGGAGTCGAATCGGGACTTCACTGTGTCCAGGCGGGCGGAGAACTGATCCAGCTGCATCGCAATGCCGGTGAGAGTGGATTTGACATCCAGCATGATGGCCTTCAAGTCGTCCTCACGTGTTGGAGCCATGTAGGGTGAAGCCAAAGGGTGCCCTCCATCAGCGCCCGCACCCTCCTGGTGCTTCTGACGGCGCTGGTTGAAGGAGAGTTTGGGCTGCTTGGGGTCGGTTCTTCCCATGGGCGTAGGAGCAGACAGACTGCAGATTGTAGGCTGCAGAGTGAGGAAGAAAGTGGTGTGCCCGCAGGCAGTGGGGCAGCGCAGGAGAAAGCAGAGGCACAAGACCAGCAGGCGGTTGAGTCAATGTGCAGAGGCCGTTAAAAAGTGGGCAAGTTGAAAGTGTAGCACGGAGGTTTCCCGCAGCAAACCCAACGGCAGCGGGTGGAGCAGATAGTCAGCAGGCCCACCCGACTGGGAAATGCGAGGCGAGATCCGGCGTGGAAATGGTGAGCCAGTCCGGTGAAGCTGTGGCAGTGTTTGGCGTGCAGGTCCACCAGATGGCGCAGTGGCGCCCGCCCAGCCGCTGATGACGTGAAGGGGAGGCAGGCCCAGAGGAGGCAAAGGCACAGCGTGAGCCGGAGGCGCCTTACCACAGTGCAAGGGGTCCCCCTGGGAGGAGGCCGGCAAGGCAGTCAGCTCGCAGGACAAAGGGGTGCAGAGCAATGTGCCGTCGCAGGCACCGGTCATCCACTACTGCAGGGCAGAGCCGGGGTCGATGAGCCAACGCCACACAGAGGAACGATTGCGGGCCGGCTCCTGGAGGAAGTTGCAAGGAGCTCCCAAGCAAGGACCGAGGACCCCGCGGGAGGGGCCGGCGGATTTGGTTGTCGGCACTTAGAAGCCACTGTGAAGAGCAGCAATCCTGCCTCCTCTGGTTGGGTGCCCAGCTCTCATTTAGCCCCAGAAGAGTCCCCCCCACCCCCAAGGCCAGTTCCCGGTGGCGACAATGCAGCGGAGGCAGCGCTGTCAATCCCACAGCGGGCCTCAGGAAGCCAGTAGGCCGCAGAGGAGAGGGGCGATGCGGAGCGGGGAGGCTAGGGGGGTGCACCGCCCTCATCACCTGGCCTTGTGGGGGAGAGGCCTGAGCTGCGAGCGCCGGAGTGTGGAGAATGGTGCCCGCAAAAAAGCAGGCTGGGCCGGGCGGTACGACTCGCGTGTCCCCACACCAACAGCACTCACCGGTTCTCGTAGGAAGGATGTCAGGAGCGAGATACAGGACGCGGGTCCAAGGCCGACAGGGAGTCCGCAGACAGCACTGAAAGGGCCGAGCTGGCCGCGCCATTTCACGGGGCCGAAGGCCCGGGGTGTTCACAGCAGCAAATCTCCATCCAGTAGCATCACAGAGAGACAGGAGCGTGATTGATCTGCACCCCACGGTCAGGTGAGTGTCGATGGCGTGGTGTCGGGAGACCAGACGCACTTTGTCTGCAAGATTATAGTCAGATAATAGGCTTGGCCGGCAGAGCCCACTCAAAGTGTGGCCATCTTGCAGCCGGCTAAGCCACGCCCCTGTACACTTGCAAAACTTTGTGTGTGAGTGAAGAATCTTGCCAAAGGATTTTTGCTGAAACATTTAACTGCAGAAACATGTCGATGCAAGAGAATTTTGCGACTTCAAGACGTTTTTTCTGATTTCTTTTCTGAACAACCTACATTGATTTTATTTCCTTGCATTTTTCAAACTTTACATACTTCATGAAGTTCATACTTTGTTAAGTAGAGAATTTAGCATTTTCTTATTTGAAGAATTTTCTAAGTGAAGAAAACTCTATATGGTATATGTTGTTTACATTGCTTTTTAAACAAATACATTTAATTTAGGAAAAGGAATAAACAATAGTGGTAAATTCATAGGAATCTGTGGTGTGAAAAACGCTGATTGATTGGAGCGTTTCTCGCTAAAGTGAATGAGTGAGCAGGGATTTTGCAGAAAACAAAATAAAGACATCTTATCGAGTTACCTTGTGTTTTGGCATTCTTCGAATATTGGTCATTTACCTCGTTTACTAGCATTTTTTTAAATGTTGGTGAGGAGGAAACAGATAATGATCAAGGAGGTCAAAGGCCGAAATACATCTGAAGTGTGGTAGAATTTCCTGTTTCTTCAAGCACTGAAAAACACAAAACAGAAATGGCAAAATGCCAGAATAAACACAATTATTCCATGCATTAGATTACACAGGCCAATAGTGCTCATAACGCCAATCTCTGAAAACAGACAGTACTACTTCTTACATGCTTCTTCTAATTTCCTCTTCACAATACTGACTAAGAAGGGGCACAAAGCTTCAAAGAAGAAACTGCCGTTTTGCCTTCTCCAGGTGCGTTACCTTGGTCACAATATTTCTGCAGGAAGGCAGCACATATCCTCAGAATGGACTGAGCTATCCTTGAGCCGCCCCGTCCAGTGACTGTCTCCCAAGGACAAAGGTTCTTGGGTATGGCAGGATACTATAGACGATGGATGCTTGGGTACACCATTATAGCAACCCCCTGAAGATTTTTATAAAAAATAGGACGTCCATGAACCTTTGCAGTGGTCTCTAGTAACTGAATATGCTTTTGTACAAATAAAACAAACTCTAACTTCTGCGCCTGCTGTCAGGCCGCTTGAATGTGCAAAACCATTTACTCAGCATTGTCATGAACATGATGGATTTGCCCTTGGGGTACTGATACAAGATCATGGGCATCAGAAAAAGCCCATTGCAGACTATTCCTCTGCTTGCGACCCCAAGGAAGCAGGGCTTCCTCCATGCCCCCTTTCTGTAGCAACTGCTGCTCAGATTGTTGAAGCATCGGTAAATACTGTATAGTGTGCCACCCTGAATTTTGATGTTCCACACTCTCTTGTTGATCTTCTCCTTACCCCCAGGACTCAGCACCTTTCCACTGCCAGGATAGTCCGATATGAACTTTTTCTGTTCTCTGGCTCTTAGATCACCCTAGTTCGATGCTGCACCCTAAAATGTAATCTCTAATGCCCACCAGTGAGGAGGCAGAACCTCATGATATTGTTAAGAATGCAAAAAAGTCCCACACTGATCTTGCAGAAACACGCTTGCCAAACTGTTAACTAATGTATTCTGTCAATCGATCATGCTTTACATACAATGAAGATAACCTGGTTTCAGTACACTGTGTGTACTGTGTATCAAATTGTAGAAAGCTACTGCTTGCCCAGTGGTGCAGGAACAATTGTTAGAGTTGGGGTGATGCTATCAGTGTTACATCACTAAAGTCATAGTAATGACGAAAAACAAATGTAGCAAATGAGCAGCGCCTATTCAGCAGAGGAGTGGTATGGGTAAGGCATATAGCTGGGGGTGCGTTTTGGAGCTTACCGTTTCAAATATGTTACTAAATCATAGTGTGGTAGTGTGCTGTTATTTACAAATAGTATATTTACCATTAAAATGGCCACTAACTATGCACATACATGTAGTTCTTCTAATAATACTATGCAGCACACAATAAGTAATGTATGGTAACTGTTTACAGTAAATATTTATTGTTAAACCTGTCAGCCTTAGGGTAGTCCTCCCCCAAACACTTTTTGCCTGTTTGTCTCACTTTTTGGGGATCAGCTTTTGTTAGCCTTAGGACTCTGCAAACTTTACCACTGCTAACCAGTGCTAAAGTGCTTTTTCCCTAAACATGGCAACATTGGTTTATCCACAAATGGCATATTTAATTTACTTATAAGGCCCCAGTAAAGTGCAGTATAAAGGCCCAGGGCCTGTAAATTAAATGCTACTAGTGGGCCTGCAGCACTGGTTGTCTCAAACACTCAAGTTGCCCTTCAAAACATGTTTCAGGCCTGCCACTGCAGAGCGTTTGTGTGCGCTTTACACTGCCATGTCGACTTGGCATTTAAAACGTCTTGCCAAGCATTAAACTCCACTTTTATTACATATAAGTCACCCCTAAGGTAGGTCCTCGGTATCGCATAGGGCAGGGTGTTATGTCATTAAAAGGTAGGACATGTACTTTTATTTACATGTCCTGGTAGTGAAAAATTCCCAAATTCGGTTTTCACTACTGTGAGACCTACCCCTCTCATAGGTTAACATTGGGGATTCCTTGTTACATCTAATAGGTGTAATTCCCAATTGGAAGGAGGTCCAGCTATCATGTTTAGTACCTTGGAATTGAAATGATTAACCGTCTTTAATGGTAAAGACAAATTTATCATTACAATTTTATTTTTAAATGCCACTTTTAGAAGGTTGCCATTTTCCTGCTCTTAGCTCTGTGTCCCTGCTGCCTGTCTCAAAATAGAGGCCAGAGGCGGGTGACATCTGGGCCTGGTGCATTCCCTCTAGACTGCCACACACAAAGGGGGCTTAGACGTCACTGATGGGCCATCCACATCCTGATGGGCCATCCTGGGAAGGATAGAAGGGCTGAGCTAGGCACAGCCTTACACTTACACCTGAGTAGGTTGTGTCCTGTCCCCACACAACCCACCTGTAGTGAGTCTGGATTCAGGGTAGGAAGAGTATCTCTGTGCACTTCAAAGCCCCTCTTTGAAGTCTCCCCCACTTTAAAGGCACCGCTGGGTATAGAAACTGGACTTCTGACCATACCAACCCTGTACACTCTGGACTCTACCAGGAAAGACTGATGTGCTGCTGAAGAACTGCCACTCTGCTAGACCGCTGCTCTAGAAGAAGTGTTTTTCTGCTGTGCTGACATGCCTGCTGTCCTCCGTGCCTGGGTGAGGAGGACTAGACCTACACCACTTAAACCCTGAGCGACTCCAAGGGGTTGTCTGCTTGCCTCCTGTTTGAGGTCTCACAGACACAAAATACTTCCAACCACTCCACAACCAGCACCTGGACTCTGCCACCTGTGAGTCTTGCCCTGCCAAGTGGTGCCAATCCAGTCCTGGACCCATGGAAGTGGTCAGAAAGTGCTGCATCTGCCAGAACTCACGCATCAACATTGTTGCGCTGCTCGCAACCAGCGCATTTCCATTGACGCCAATGCATCTGCGAGGATTCTGTACATTCCTTTGATGACTGTGCGGTGCAGCACCTCCGTTTCAGACGCATCTTCAAGTATCCAGTACATTGCTTTCCAACTGAGCGATGGATCACATTCAGCTGGAAGCTCGATGATGACGGAGTATCGCCCCTTTGCAACTCGTATTTCGAAACTGACGACAACTCAACAAGGTATTTTGCAGCAGACCAATGTTTAGCCCTGTATCCAATCTACTTTCCTTCTCAGTCAGCTTGAACTTTAGTCTGTGTCCTGGTCAAGCACAACCAGATAGGCCCGGGTGGTGCTTTATGTATTTAAGCATTATAATTCAAGATTTGCTTTAAAAATTCATAACTCCGGTTCTACTTATTGGATATTTATCCTTTTGGTCTTGTTTTGTTAATTAAATTAAGCTCTATCGTCCAATCCAGGTATGGTATCTTTTTGTGGGGTGTTTTTTTTCACTGCTTTACTGTTTGAAGTGTTGCACAAATATTTTACACATTGCCTCTTGTGATAAGCCTGTCTGCTCTGTGCCAGCTACCAGAGGGTGAGGACAGGTTAATTTATGGTGAGTATCTGAATTACCCTGACTAGGATTGTGGTTTCTGCTTGGACAGGGTGCATACTCTGACAACGAGAAACACAATTTTTAACATTTATCACATTTTACGAAATATATGATGTTACAATGCATACCATTAAAACGCATACTTTTACAACGCAGATTTTACAAAACGACTACTGTTACAATGCATATTTTTACAATGAAAGCCATTACAACACATGTTAATAGAGATACATAAAAGTGCCATTACACCACCAACTATTACAACACAGACCAATTCAAAGAATACCATTACAAAGCATAATAATTATAGTATGTTAAGCGTGCACAGGAATTATGTGCGAAAATGATAAAAAAATTATATTAAAACAATAACACTTTACATATTTTTTAATTTTTATTCAAATATTTTGACATATACAACCAATTTTATTTAAAGAAAAACAGTGTGCATTAATTAGCAAATGTTTTCACACAGAGTACCTCCAGCTATATGTGAGAAAGAAGAAGGTAGGGTATGTGTAATGTCAGAGGAAGGAAACGGGGGAGAAATTACCTTCAGGACGAGAACCCTAACTCACCGTTAAGTGGCATGCTTTATCATATGGGTTCACCCCTCACACAAAGATGTGGGCTACATCTCCCCGTGGGGAGGAGCTGAGGTGTTTGCTCAAGATGAGCGTATAGATGGTGGTGACTGAGGGGCAGAGTGCAGAAAAGTGTGTGAGTGATTAAAAGTGTCTCTCTGTGTCCACTTAATCTTTATTCGGTGGGCACAGGGACACATTTAAAAATAAAGAGGCCTAGGAATTAAACCAATATATCCCTAGAGATAGGTCAACATGTTTCTGCCATAGTTTGGTCCCTAAAGAGATCCGGGGGACCTTAGTTAGATAGTCACTCTGCATGCGTGAAAAAAAATTTAAATACTGGCCACAACAGGAGCAGGGCAGTCAGGTGTTCAACAACTCAATTCACTTCAAAAGGGTTCGTCTACACTGGAAAGTCAAATAAATGGCATTCTAAAAATCATGTAAAGACTAAGCTTGGGCGTAGTCCGCGGAGTTCTGCGAAGTGCAAAAAGAAACTCCGCCGCGCTATGAGGAGCTCCGCGAGCAGCGGAGTGCATTAGATAAATACAGTTTGCGGTGGTTTTCACTGCCAGGTGCTTGTCCGTACTGTGCAATCATCACAAACGGCACCATGCACAGCACAAGCAGGCGCTGCTTCCTTTCTGTCGCTCAAGTAGATTTTTACTCGAGTGGCAGCTTTCTCAACGCGAACTGACGGTTTCTCAATACTTGCAATGAGAAATCTGACCGCTCGTGTTGAGAAATCTCACCGGGAGGCTGATTTTCCATGCTCGCACTCACCAACTTTGTGTTGTAGATCGCAAACAAGGAAAAATCTCACTGGGAGGTGGATCTTCCTCGCTCATGCTTGGCAACTTTATGTTGAGGAATGCGAGCGGGGGAAAAAATACTCAGTTTTTCAGAAGTCCGCGTAACGCGGAGTGCAAAAAACTCCGCAAACTCCACAAGCCGAGTGGAGTTTACCACCCAGACTTAGTAAAGACATTACACCAATAGTGCTCCCTTTTCATGGTAGAGGTTGCGCTTATCTAAAATGCAATATGCCAAACCAACTCTCCATGCTCTTGGAACGTCTAATTCTGCCCAACTGTGAAGAACATAGAGCATAGTGTCTACTTTTGTCTATTCATTATTATCAGTATTTGAATTATACACAAATAGAGGGATCATTGTGGGTAAAGAAGGGGGGATCAATCTATTATTTCTTCCCTGATTAGACATGATTTATAATTAGGTCTTCTAGAGACTAGGTGGGATCGAGTTCCCCACAATTGTATAATGCTTCTCATTAGTGAATATGGCTATGTGTGTGCCTAATCCTAGGCAGGTGATGGTATCTGCGCATCTCTGGTTCCCTGCCAGGCCGCCCGGCAGCAGAGCGGAAGGGCACAATGGTCCACATCTGAGACACAGGGACGACCGTCAAGCATGTAGTCCTGCATATGGTTAATTGCAAGGTTTGTCAGTCTGCTAGCATACGCCACTGTGGATCTCCAGATGTGCTGCAGATTAAACAGAGAGACTAGATCCGGTGTCTCATATAGTTTCAATGGGGAGCTGTGTAAAGGTCAAGGGACCATGGAATGTTCGTGCAAACTCAAGAGGGTCTCTACATGTACCACCGATCACCGGGACTCAATCAGGAGCTGGATCCCGCCCGTAACAAGGGGTATCTCCTACAGCTCTAGATATAGTTTGTTGTGTTGGTGACTGCCTCAAGGGTTTCTCCAAGGCAGCCGTACTACTGGGTAGAATGACCACTGCGCATTGTCTCAAGTGTGTCACGGTGTGAGTCTTAGACCGTCAACCTACATGGGGAGCCCACCCTCTATGCAGGTTGGCGGTCCTGCAGATCGTGCTAGTGCTTAAAGCAGGAATCCATAATGCGTGGAGGGTCGCGGTGCGATTTCAAAGATGGCCCGTCTGCACTCGTCACAATTGCTCCTATTTTTTGTGCCGGAATCAAAAGACCGACTTACCGTGTTAGTATGGTGCACATCAACCAGCAGACGTCCAGGTGAGAGTGTGGCTGTCACTGCCTGAGTTGGTTAGTGGTGGTAGGCAAAAGTACTATTCAAAATCCACCATGTATTTACCTCAGGAAAGGTGCTGGTCAGTGATGGGGGAGAAAATAGTATTGTAACTCAGTAGAGTGCTTTCCTCAGGGAAGGTGCGGGTCAGTGGTGAGGAGCAACATCACTATTTTAACTTCACAGTGTGCTTGCCTCAGGAAAGTTGCTGGTCAATGTTGGGGGCAAAATCACTATTCTAACTCCACTGTGTGCTTGCCTCGGGAAAGATACTGGTCAGTGGTGGGGGGCATAATTAATAACTTTACATGGTGCTTGCCTCAGCGAAGGTGCTGGTCAGTGATGGGGAGCAAACGTACTATTCAAACTCAAGATGGTTCTTACCTCAGGGAAGGTGCTGGTCAGTGGTGAGGGACAAACTTACTATTCTAACTGTGCTTGACTCATAAAATGTACTGGCCACTTCTTGCTTTATTAAACATAAACAATAAAAAACTGAATATATACAGTGATTATCATTTTGTTTTTTACACAGATTCACTAAACTCCATCTATAATCAATACAATCAAATTCATCAACTGGACTACAAAACATTGTCTAAAGCACTTGTTCAACAAGCAAAAGGCCTTTCACAGGTAAAATATTTGAAAAACCTAGGGCCTGATTACGATGCCATTTGGACTCTCGGCCGACCGGCACTGTAGCGGAAGCAGGACTGTCCGATTAGAAGTTGGCGGTCCTGCTCCCCTGATTACAATGTGACCGCCTTCACAGCGGTCACAATGTGTATATTGATTTTGAGTTGATAATTGATTTTGAGTTATCAATGACTAACACCATAACCAAAATGTATCCCGAAACCCAAATTCAAGCATGTTTTTTTCACTTTCAAAGGCATATTGGCAAAAAATTTAAAAAACATACTTAGTTGAGGATTACATATCAGATAGTAAACTGCAATTTGAGTTAAAAAAAAACTAACTGACTTGTGCTTTGTTCCTCCTGACTGAGTGGATGAATAAGACACACCAATTACTGAATCTGACTTTTTTACTACAAATAAAGACAAATTGGGTGCCCATTAAATTACTTTGCGGAAACATCGATTGGACATCCAAGCAGGTCGGGTCGCAACAGGAATCCAAGGTTCCCCGTGAAGTGGTGCTACTTTTACACGACCTGCTTAAAGAGAGGAGCAAAGACCAATAATGCCATAAAGGGATGGCACAACGTCTTCAATAAATCAATCAGAAAACCTCAACCAAATGTTCATAATTTCTTGGAAATTTTGAGGAAGGAGAAAAGTTTCCAAAGACATAAGAATAGAGCAATTATTGACTGATAGTCTGAGCCCACAAATTTCCAAAAGAACAAAGGAAATGTCTGAGAGACTATTGGGATAAATTCAACAGTTTTCGTTGATGGTGGCTTCAGACTTCCTAGACAATATTGCACACATACTACATTTCTGACTTTCATTAACAAATATTCTATCATACATGCCTGTTTTGCAGAAAATGTTTTTAATTAATTTGGCATTTTTCCAAACATTTTTCCAAATCCATAAAAAATAAGTCGGGCTTCCTGCCTTCAGTTGTCTTCCTTCTCGACTCTTCTTATGTAAAATTCCAAAGCTCAGCAAGAGTCTGCAGCTCACCAAATATCGAAAGTATCAAATCCATAATACATGGTCCAATTCAAAACCTATGCAAAACTATCAAAAGAGACACAGATTCGCATAGACATACTTTACAGTAAATACACTGCTGCAAAATATACTTTGTAAACTAAAAAAAAGCATCCCCAAATAAGATCCAGAAAAATGAAAAAAGATTGGCCAAAAATGCAACATGAAATCGATTGTTGCAATCCTCTCTCCATCAATTTTCTGTCCAAAGTGTTACACAACTCAAAAATCCAAATTTTAACACCCAGAAAAAATCCTGCATTAAGATAAAATCCATTAGAAAAAAATCCAAATTGTACAAAACATTTGTTCGGCCTTCCATGCCATCTGTTTTCTCCAAAAGTCCACGTGCCCGAACATCCATGAATATGCTATGCCTTTTTAAAAAAAAAACCACGAAACACCAAAAAGTAAAAAAAAAATATTGCTTGCTTTACACATTGGTTTAAAAGAAATATTAATAATTCTATCCACATACTTTCTTCTATTTAAACCGAAAGTGTAAAAAAAGCAATCAACCCAACAAGCGCCTACAACTGCTACCTAAATAGGAATGAAAATGTGGTTAAAAAATTCAAAACATACTTCCAAATGTTAACATCTATCTAACTACCATCCTTTCTTCTTTCAATAAACTATGCTAGCCACAATCTCTATCAAATAAATAAAATTTGTCTTTCCTTGCTTCTGATTTTGCCCGCGATGCTCAACTGACTGTAGAAACAAACGCACAACTGCCTATGTCATCTGTAAAAGTAGAAAGAAAAATAGGACAATTTCACCCATTCACGTCAATGGTAAAACGTGGCAAATATCTAAACAATTTGTTTAAAAAAATGTGAATGTGCTCCCCTGAAAAAGTTCTTATTTAAAAAAAAAAAATAATATATAATTTAACATGATTATATTTTTGTGAAAAGAAAATCTCATTCACTGTTATATATTTTTTTAAATAAAAAATATGTTTATTAAATACTTTTGTGTCCTATTTATTATTTGTATTTCAAAAGTATAAATACATGTACTTTTATTATCTTGTTTACTGCTTTTTACAAATAATCTGAGTGTACATATAACCATCTTCATCTTTGTTTAAATATTTTATTAATTTATTATATATCAACTATTCTTTCATAAATAATGTTTTTTAAATATCACTCAACCCTAACCAACAAATATATTTCTGTATCATGACATGCCAGATTGTAAATGTTAAATCCTCAAATATTTTCAATTTAATTATTAAAATATTTTAAAATTAATAATATCATCAAATTAAATGACTGAATATGTATTAAACTTAATACTAGGGTATTAATACACTACCCCACCCAAAACCCCTATTTTCCTTGCATCCCATGCCAGTAAAAGGGTGCCACACCCTCATAAGTATTATTTTTTATTTAAAAATACTATTAAATGTAATCTGTATTAATGCCTAGGTATTAAAATTTACACCCGAGTATTAATACACTCCCCCACCCAAAACCCCTATTTCCCTTGCCTCCTGTGCCAGAGAAAGGGTGTCACACCCTCAAAAGTATTATTGTTAAATATTATTTAATCACTTAAAAATAATATTAAAGGTTATATGTACTAATACTGAGGTTTTAAGATTAATACCTGAGTATTAATACACTGCTCCACCCATAAACCCTAATCCCCCGCATCCCCTGTCAAAGAATAAAAATTAAACCCTCTAATCAAAAATAATACTAATATTACTATTAAATACAATACTACTATAAATTATTTGATAGTACTTACCTAAGCACTTACCTTAATTCTCGATGTAATAGCATGTGTTGTAATGGCATATGCGATGTAATGGCATGTTTTGTAATAGGATGGGTTGTAATGGCACTTTTGTTGAATGGTTGCATTGTAAAGGCATTACAATGTAATGCCTGCATTGTAATAGATGTTTCCCCTTTTTAACCAGGATCAAGATACTGAATAATTTTGTTTACCCTTACTGAATATTTTTTTCCATTACACTTCAAAATTACAAAATGGAATGCTTAATTTGCACTTTCCTGAAATGCTGCTATAGTTTGAAATATTTGTACAGTTCACATTTTGTTGTGTGATAGAAAAACAATTACTACCATGCAGCCTTTCCTTTCACACTCAGCAAGATGGTCAAATTACAAAATCATCTCACTTTGCAGTCAAGGAAAAAAAGACACCAACCAACATGTTAAAATAATATGCAGCAAATTGCAAGAAAACAGAGCCTGATATTTGACCTATATGACAATATAAAATGTGAAGGTATCTTTATTGCTCATTCCCCATCTGAACTCCAACATGTTTATTTTTGCAGTGCTATAGCATCCCCACATACCTTTACTTCCAGCACCTATGTGTTTGCATAATGTGAGATCTGCCAAGGTTGCTCAACTTGATGTTGTGACTTGAGCCTGCATTCAGGTGGTTGATTGAGAAAAAGATTGTAAATATATTCACAGCCTAAAGGTATGTATTTGGAGTCACACATTACTTACGGCTTCTCTGGCTAAAGAGTGGTTTCTTGACTTATGCGGGTACTCCCATAGTGAATGGCTTGTATGTGCAGAATCTATGGAATGCTTTGCTATTGCCCCTGAAATTAGCAGTAGTAAAATGGCCTGCCCACCAACACCCTCATAATTAAGGGGCCGATTTTGATTGTCGGGCAGAATTGCTTCTGCCAGACACCGACTCGGTCCTGGGACCAACCCACACAGCAGTCCTGACTACCTCATAAGGATGCGACCGATCACTGTTCAGTCGCATTTCCACATTTCCCTATGGAGCAAGAATGCACCATATTTCAAAATATGGTGCATTCCTGTTCAGCCGGCGCTCAATTAGTAGCCATGATCCAACTCAAGTACCATGGTGCAAGGTCTGTGTCTGTGTTGTTGGCAGGATTGTTTTTGTGCAGTAAGGGACACCCTCCTGTACATAAACAATAATTGGAGGCGTTTTCCTCGTTCAATTCTCAGT
Source organism: Triturus cristatus (assembly GCF_964204655.1). NCBI lineage: Eukaryota > Metazoa > Chordata > Amphibia > Caudata > Salamandridae > Triturus > Triturus cristatus. The sequence goes on along the minus strand of NC_140584.1, from coordinate 69,848,254 downwards.
ACACATAGAAAGAAGAAAAAAAGGGGAGAAATTTAAAAATTTCTACTGATTGAACCTGCTTAAGGGAGGCCCAAGGTTTTGGCACTGCCTTAGGTTTATGAGATATTGTAAATCTGAGGCAGGGTCAAAGTCCATGGGTGTTGCGTGGGAATACACTCAGAAACACCCATGGAACGCCTCTTTGCCTCAGAGTAAGGAAAGGCAGCGACTTGTGCTTCTTTGCCTTACTCCATATCTACAGGGCCTTGAAAAGTCATACAGGGTGGGTTTATGTGGCCTTGTAGATACGGCTAAGTCCTGTCCGCCACCGGAACATCAGAAAAAGTGATGATCCAGCAGTTCACAGGGCTTGTAAATATGCCCCTTTGTGCAGCTATGTAAACACTGTTTTCGAGTGAGCTAACAGATTGACAGACGTTGCGGTGAATGGAGGCAGTGTGCCCTTTGAGATTGATAAGCAATTCCCAGCTCATGACTGAGGCAAATTGGAGCTTGCAGTGTTTTGATGTAACTTACTAATTTATCACTGAGCTTTACAGGAGCTGGAGTTGTATTTTCGGATGAATTCGGACATTTATTTGTACTGATAAGGTCAGTTTCATAACACATGCATGAGTATGCTTTTCCGCACGGGTGCTGTGCATTGCATGAGGGCACACTACTGCAAGGATCCTTCTCTAATCCTCCCTATTCACTGTACAATCTGGAAAATGTATTTGTTCAGCACAAGGGATCATATATATGAAGTTTTATGCGATAGGCTATGGTGGAATAGTAGTTATCTTCTACCCCAGCGAATCATGGATAGGCAGGCATGTTGGTATCACTGTGCATGGGGGAGCCGGTATTCTCACAGATATACCAGCATGGATATGTATCTGACTTAGTAGATTCACCCATATAGTTGCTCTTTTCACACTGGGCTGTGAGTTGATTGATCATATGAGGATGACGACTTAGGAGTCTTGTTTTGTATTGATGCTTTGCATAGCGTGTGCACAGATCTATAGGCTGTTATTAAGACAATTTATTAAGATTTTGTTTTGATCCTCGTTCATTTAGATTTAGATGTGTGATTTCGATTAATTATTCTGTGCAATCAGTAAGCCATTGGTGAGTATCTAACTCAGTCAGAGGTGGAACTCTGTAGACTATTCACCTGTACTTAAGGTCCTCTTTCTCTTTTTGTAGGTCTTATGATAGCAGATGATTTGTGCTGATTATAGCCTATAAATTCGATTTAAACATCAACAGAAAATCCTTTGGTTTATAAGGACTTTGTATTATGAAGAATACCTGTCAAAATATGAACAGGCATTTGTGTCGATTGTAACAGTGACCAAAGATTGTCGACAGATTTGTTTTTTACATGTACATAAGTCACTTATTCACACACTGCGTCATTTGCACTGTTGTCACAAAGTAAGTTCACTATGCCATAAACCTACATTAAATTGTAAAAGAGAAATTATATATGACCAAACACTTAAGAAACAGGCATGTTGTATTCATTGCAATTGCATGAGTGACAGCTTCACTGAATGATATGCATACGTTTTGATTGGTAGTGGATCACAGTAGAATCGTACTGAAAACAGTTACTCTTCCAAAAGAGTCTCACAGGACCACTGCTCTTTGTAAAATGATGCTGATGAATGGACATGAAGTAGGCATTTTCATTGTAGAAGCTCTGCTTCACTCAAGACAGGGTTCGAAGCTTGCAGAATGTTTGGACTGAAAAAGGGACTATATACCCAAGTGAATGTTGACAGAAAGTGGGCCACACAAAGACGTCTTAAAAAGGAATCCCTGTTTCCAATTAGGATAGCTTAAAAAACATCTATAAAACTAGACTTCCAGAAAGTGAAAGTCTTTCTGTTCAAGGGAATTGTAAGGTGAATCTAATCATGAAGAAGAATCTTCCTCATCATTGCTACGACATTATACCCAACAGGTAAATCATAGATAACTTGGAGAAGGCCTGTGGAATTTATGCAGTATTTGTGCCAGATAAACATTAACGAATGAAGCCTTGTTTGAACTCTTCATTGCCTTGCTAAGATGTAGGAACTTTAGGTAATTCAAAGAAAATTAGCATAGCACTATTGGGAAGTCAATACATGCACTTTCTGGACCCCAGCGACGGAGGCTTGCCTTTTCTGCTTTGGTGCTCATATATTGATACACAAAAAAGTAGTATTGGTTTAAAATAATTCACATACATCTTGCAGGTTGGGACAATGACATAATTGAATCAAGCAAAGGTGACAATTCTGGAAATATAAATCAATGAGAGCAATTACAAATAAGAAAATTGATATTCCAGGATATCATCACGAGTAAGATGACCAGGTCATGTGTAAAGGCACAGGAGATAACAAGGGGCATGTTGGTATGTTTTTGAAGAGGTAGGTCAGCTGGAAATAGGAAGTTTTTGCAAAGCAGGAATTATTTTACTGAGGTTTTTGGCGACCTAGGTGCCGATTCCGATCCTGGAAAAACCGGTTACGAACCGTCGGTCGGAGCCTTTTCTCCGTCCGACTCGTACCCGGGAAAAAAACATTACAAACATGGAAGTACGATTCGCAAGGAAACACCATTTACGTACGAATCGTAAAAAACACCGACCGACCAAAATATACATACGAATGTGATCCGGGAATGCTCCGACGTGACGTTGGGACGCTTTCAGGCAGCGTTTCACGACCCAGGAAGTACGAATCGAACCGACAGCAGTCCGGACGGCAATATTTTTACGGCACCCAAAAAGTGCCGGAAAAGCGAAGTACGCTGAGAAACGACCAGATTAGGGGGCCCGGTACGTGCCGTACCCCCCCCCAGCCCCCGTGAGTACGCGCCAACCCCCCCAGCCCCCGTGAGTACGCGCCGTACCCCCCGTGTATGTACACCCGTGTACGTACAAGTCGTACCCCCCCGTGGATGTACACCCGTGTACGTACGAGTCATACCCCCCGTGTATGTACACCCGTGTACGTACGAGTCGTACCCCTCCCGTGTATGTACACCCGTGTACGTATGAGTCGAACCCCCCGTGTATGTACACCCGTGTACATACGAGTCGTACCCCCCCGTGGATGTACACCCGTGTATGTATGAGTCGTACCCCCCGTGTATGTACACCTGTGTACGTACGAGTCGTACCCCCCCGTGGATGTACACCAGTGTACGTATGAGTTGTACCCCCCCCGTGGATGTACACCCGTGTACGTACGAGTCGTACCCCCCCGTGGATGTACACCCGTGTACGTACGAGTCGTGACCCCCGTGGATGTACACCCGTGTACGTACGAGTCGTACCCCCCGTGTATGTACACCCGTGTACGTACGAGTCGTACCCCTCCCGTGTATGTACACCCGTGTACGTATGAGTCGAACCCCCCGTGTATGTACACCCGTGTACATACGAGTCGTACCCCCCCGTGGATGTACACCTGTGTACGTATGAGTCGTACCCCCCGTGTATGTACACCTGTGTACGTACGCGGCGTACCCCCCCGTGGATGTACACCAGTGTACGTATGAGTTGTACCCCCCCCGTGGATGTACACCCGTGTACGTACGAGTCGTACCCCCCCGTGGATGTACACCCGTGAACGTACGAGTCGTGACCCCCGTGGATGTACACCCGTGTACGTACGAGTCGTACCCCCCCGTGGATGTACACCTGTGTACGTACGAGTCGTACCCCCACCCGTGTATGTATGGTGCGTACCCCCAGCGCTACACGGGAGGTTCGACTCGTACGTACACGGATGTACATACACGGGGGGTTCGACTCGTACGTACACGGGTGTACATACACGGGGGGTTCGGCGCGTACTCACGGGGGCTATGGGGGTTTTCGGCGCGCATGCGGGCACATGTCTCCATGGTTGCTATGGGAGTTCGGTCCGTACGGTGCATTTTCCATACAGTTGTAACATCGGACGCACGGGATGGATCGTACTTGCGCGCTCGGACTTCACTTTTCACATTTGTACGTAAAATCGTCCGGGGATGTGTCGGACACTTTTTCCGAGCCGAGGACGTGTGGGGAAATTTTCCGAATGCGATTCGTATGGACTTTTTCCCACACGAATCATACTTGGCAGTTTGTACGCTACTTGTACGATTCGTACGGTAAAAAGACCGGATACGAGTCGTACGGGGAAAATTTTTCCAGGATCGGAATCGGCACCCAAATGTGTGTGTGTGTGTCTCAGGGGGAGAATGTTGTAATAGGAGAATGAGGTCTTCTGGTGTGATGGCATGAAGATGGTTGGCTTGGAGAAGAAACGTGCAGTATCAACTAAATAAAGAATGAGACATCTCTGTAGTGTGTTCTCTAGAATAGAAAAAAACTGAAAAAGTGAAATAATATGGAGTAGAGATATTGACAACTAATGAAGGGACATGTAGAACACTGAGGAAAGCATGGATGGTGAGGAAGTTATGTTACACACTGAAGAAACTCCAGGATTACCTTTTCTGTCCCATTTTTGGCTCCAAGATCCTCTGCTGATCCCTTTGTGGAGTTAAACAGTTGAAGTGCCAGGACCTGGATAGCCTCATTGAGCTTCTTTATGAAGTCAGGGTGGTCAGAAGATAAATTCGGTTCTAAAGGAAGAACAGATAAGGCTGGTGTGAGATATAACGCACATGTGAGTTCAGTGATTGTAATCAGAATCAAAATGTAAACTTCCTCAAAATATGTCTGAACTAAATAAACTTGAGAAACATCCACTTAAATGTGGGGATATTGTAAATCATACCATCCTGAGCAAGACCCCGTAACGTTGTAGATAAAACTAAAATCAATTTTCTGTGCACAAACAACATTTTGTGACTTCCCACTTGAAGCGCACCTCACTTAACATGCCTCAGACATCTGAAAATGAATCTTTACTTTCACCTCAGAGTAAAAGGCATGAAATTATGAGATGAGGTCTACTTCTGAAGGAACAAAGTTTTAGGTTATATGTATGAGAATAGAAGCCACTTATGGAGAAATCTTTGCTTTATTTTGAGGGGTATAACAAGACTTCAACCTAACCATAGGAGTGTATTCCCTGCAGAGCCTGTACCCCAAATACTCTTTTGAACGGTATAATAAGACTTCAACCTAACTATAGGAATGTATTCCCCTGCAGGGACTGCACCCCAAATACTCTAATTGACAAAGTGACCCTAGACCCAACAGCAACAAGCACCTATGAATTTAGAATGACAGTAAGTGGGCAGGATCCATATTTAAGACCCTTTACAGCTCAAACATCCTGGAGGTGGTGTGATGGATAGTAACATAAAGGTTACTCCTCGCTGCTGGTCATATGATACTGCAGTTTACTTTACCCTAGGACACAGTTGTGGACCAGTCAATGGATGGTGCCAGGAAATGCTGTCAGCCAGGGAGCCCAACAAGAGTAATAAAGAGGGAAATCAAGTGTTGTAGACATCATACTACTTTAAACTCCTATGTATTAGATACAATAGTGCTTTGACTGTGTACGTAGTATGACCTCAGACCAGATCTAGAAGTTCTGGGTTGGGCTTGATCCTGAAAAAACATCTACTCCACATTTCCCGCTTTCTCTAGGAGTAAAATCAGCATCCACACTACATAACCTCACAATAAGGAAAACTGAAAACACAGAAATATGTCTGTGTCCATTTAAGAGGGCAAAGGCACTCAGTGAAGCTTTCAATCCATCATGGGACGAGTTGAAGGCACCACAATAACATATTTTTCTAGGGAAGTAGGACATTACACAGCTAGAATCCTATACTGCATGCTCCAATCTGCAGGTTCAAAATCCCTCTCCTATATTTCACCATAGGTTGCACCATCTTCAGCTCTCTCAAAAGGGACAGGAGACTATGTCCTGCCCTGTGGAATTCAGTCTATTCAGGAGCAAAGAAAGATAAAAGGGCCTGTAAGAAAATGGTTAAAAGTTGGGGAGGTTGTGAGTCCTTCTCAAGGAATAAGTCTGAAATCTTGTTAAGCACAACACACAAGTTCAATAAATAAACCCAGGAACAAACCCTTATAGAATTGGCACAGGGCAGATAGGTTTAACTTGAGGAAAATGGGCTAAGTATTTAGCAATAACAAACAATCCAAAAGTCAAAACCCAACACAATACGAATCTCACAAACAATTTCTAAAAATAGTTCACATTTTAAGTAGAAAATACAAAATGATTAAAATCCAAAAGCGGACCCAGAGATATGAACATTTTAGGACAAGAAGCACTAAGAAAAAGTGAAGCATCAATCAGAAATCACTTTTTGCGGTTGACCAGGACATAAGTGTGATTTCAGACTGACCGCAGAGGTCGGATACACCAAGTGAGTTTTCATGGTAAACGATTTTATTTACCTTCTGACTAGTCTCTGAATTGGAAGTTACAATCCTCTAGTGGATCAAGGTTGTAGGCTGCATCTGGAGGAGCCCTATCGAAGTTAAATAGCCATTGGACATGGTCCCAAGGATTCCATTGGTTTTGATGGCAACAGCTCTGAGTGGAAATCAAAAAAATCAAATTTCCCATCCGTCAATGTCCTCTCATTGGTCGGATAGTTTTTGCAACTTCGCCTATCAAGATATTTACCTTCAGACTCTTTTTGTTAGCTCAAAATCCTCCAGCTGGGATAGACTGGAAGCTGGTTCAGATGAAATACTCTTCAAATCGAATACCTTTACAATGAGGCCCTGCTGAAAATCTGGAGGTCCCATCTTTGAGACTTTATTAAACAGTTCCTCTTGGTCCCTTCCAAGGCTCCTAGAACATCAGGACCAGCAACAGAGCCCACTCCAGCAGAGGCTACAAATAGGGTGCAGTCCAGGTCCAGTTGTTACTGATCAGCTATTCACTGCAGGAAAAAGACATCCTGCCACTTGTTTTGTCCCTGGAGTCATACAGGAGGTCAGGCAATTGACCCTTAGAGACCACTTCTCAGTTCTGGATACAATTGAGAGCAGGTCCAGTCTGATGTTTTTCCACAGGTACAGTAAGTGTTCGGATGAGCTGGGTGCTAAGTGCCACTTAGTGGGATTTACTAGCCAATGACTGGGGTGTCTCTTGGACACCCCCTAAACAATGAGAATAAAATGCCCAAAGTTAAGCACATCATGCTGCCTAACTGCAACCTATCCCAAAATGCACTGTACTGAATTAAATACAAAATGGCAGAACCCTTCTGCCCTGGGAGAAAGCTGGTGTCCCAACCAGGGAGTGTCTAGGAAACCGAGCCGTCCCATCCTCCTCAAACCCACCAAACTGGTTCTGGCACCAGCTCCTCCTCCCACGGGCTGGTGCTAGGCTGGCTAAACTGTGTTGTGGGATCAAGGGGCTGTTCTTCTCCAGGTCTCTCTTTACAGTTAACTATGAATGGGCAGGCCTCACCCTGATACTTTTCAAGGTAATAAAGTTCCTGAACCCTCCCAACTGCCCTTCCAGAGCTGTGAGGGGTCACCTACCTCACACCCAGTCTTCTTGCCAGAAGGCCTAAATCAGTGGCTTTTAAGCCTTTGACTTCTGCAACCGAAACAAATCACAACTGGACAACTAGGTTATTTCTATGAAATGATGTACTGCAACAATAATCCACAAAAAATATACAAGTATACTCTATAAAGAGTCGGCACACGTATGTTCCTCTGCCACTGCATGCTTAAACATGAGACCAATTGCACACTGTTTAAGGGACGCAGGTATTATTCACAAATCAACCGATAATCAAATGAAATCAGAGGTCACAGCAGAAGTAGTGGAACATTAAGTAATAACTGGACTGAAACTGGCTTCTAACACACACAGGACAGCAATTGGTATGGAAAACGTTAGTGGCCATGCAGGGTCTCTGTGGCAAAAGGTGACAAAGACATTGATTGCATAAAAAGTAGTAGACCTGGGACCACCTTATACGTGGCATAAAAGGCATGTGTGCTTGCTTTGTGTGCCCCCGGGGCACAATGGTATTAACGAAGGGGTCGCAGATGCTTGTATGTCCCTTTCTGTGATACTGATAGCGCTGGTGAACATGTAGCACCAGTGCTATCAAAAGAGGGAGTTTCCCCATTTGCATGGAGGCATGGCCCCATGTAAATGAGAGAATCACTTTGCCTCTGCCATGTTAGCGGCTCGGGCGCAGAGGCAACCGTGCCTATAGGAGGAGCACTAAAAGTGCTGCAAAAAGGTGGCACACTTTCAGTGCACCTCCTAAAGGAAGCTGTATTGAGGGTTGAAATGGGATCCCATGGACACCCCAGACTTCCCCCTACAGGCAAGTGCCGTCACTCACTGCACCTGCATTCAAGAGGATCTCTGCCCCCCTCTTGAAAGTGCAGGGGGGTTCTGCCAGCACAGTGAATCATGTAGCATCTGATTAAAGCAGCTGCTCCGTATTTCACTTGAATGTGCTGACCCAAGGGTAGCACATGTTTGGGGCTACCCAGGGGGCAGCACATTCTTTCCAACACGGCAAACTGACCCTGCTTCAAACAGGGAAAGTGCACCATATGTATAATATGGCTCCAGGTGCTCACTATGCCAGAGTGCATGCTGCAATGGGGAAGTGGTATTTTGCTTATGAAAGTGTTTCATCTCTGCTGAAATGGACAGGAATAACACCTTTCCAATACAAGAAGGATAGGTGTTTGGAGTCTACATTCCTCCTATTTAAATGAGTAGATGGGGGACAGAGCAGCCTGAAACAGCATTTTTGGCAGTTTTTGCCGTGTGTATACCATCAATAGATCACTGAGCATTGCAAGCAGATGTGTATGATTTTGTAGAAAATCATAAGCAATTCAAAATTGCTTTTAGCCAGAAGCTAATTGCTAGTTCAGGTAATGCGAACAGTGACTGAGCATATTCACACTCGGCCCAGGTGAAATTTAAATAACGTCAGTTCGGCAGCTACGTATTATCCTTGTTACATGAATTTCCCTTAATTATTCCATTTTGTCTTGCCATGTAGTTACATTAGCGTTCAAGCACAATTATAGCGCACAAGTGTGGGAACAACATGAACAACCAGAACCAGAGTGGCTGTTGACCATGGTAATTCTTTTTTTTACACTATTTTTTTAGTGCAAAATGCATTCTCGCATCATAGATTTGAGTGATTTCATGATAATATATAATGCCTAAGGCTAAATAATGGATTTGCATTTCTTGTAATTGCCCGTATTTTCCCTGATAGTTCACGTAATTACAGGTAAGCAGATTACACAGATTTTTCACACACCGAATTCACACATGCTCCGTCCTGAACTAATAATCAGATTGTGACTAAAAACGTATTCAAAACTTCTTACAATTGTTTTCTCAAACTTATCTTTAGTAATTAAATTAATAATATAGCAAATACATTGGAAAGACAATTCAGTAGACTTCAAGAGCCCAATTCACAGAGGGCCTCTGCACTCGAGGCGGAGGCCCCACAGTCGTGGCGGGAGGCACACACTCGTGGCGGGACCTCCACAATGAAAAACTGCAATGCCGAGTCCCTTCACAAGTGCGGAGACCCTTTGTAAATCAGGCCAAATGTGAATATTATAGTTACTTGATCAAACTCTTATCCTTGTAGAATGAACACTCTTTATAGAGGTATTTAGATCAAAATGCTTACAATTATTGACAGAAAAAATGTTTAATGGTCATATGTTATGTTATGTCATTTACATTATACAGCGCAAACTAATCACCTCAGAGAAGGCCTTTAAGCGCTTATTGCACATTAACAGGTGGAAGATATGAATAGGGTCAGAAGAGCCAGGTTTTGAGAATGTTTTTGAATAGGACTAGGTCAGGCCAGGATTGTATATGTAAGGGAGGGTAGCCTATTCCAATATTGGGAGACCAGAAATAAAAATGATCTACTCCCATATCTGGCCGTAGGTATGCTATAAGGGTGTACCGTTGATTCAAATTTGTAAACATGAGCAAAGCAGGTGGTAGCAAAGAATCTTTACCTTCTTACAGAGGGTTGCTAAGTAAAAAATCTGAAGACTCCTTCAGCAAAGAAAAATGTGTCATATGCTAAAGTAATCCAAAACAAAAGCTAACATCAACTGCGGCTGGACAGAAGAGAGTTTGAGATGCAGCAAAAAAACACCAAGACGAAGTTCGGAAAAGATTGAAACTGATGTGAAGATGATCAAATATCATATCATTGTAACAACAAGTGCTACAGGTCATATACAATGGAAAAAGATTAAGTTTTCAGCCAAGTAGCTGATCTGAACAGTGAGGTGAATGTATTTGCAGCAGATTTGTATGCCCACCCGAACTGCACACATGCATGCATTTGAAATTAAGAATGTACAATAAGCTCCCAGCAACAACATAACCGCCAGCCTTCAGTTAAGTTTGCACTCTTTGAAAAAGCAAATGAAGTTTTGAAGCCACTTGTGAGTGCTGGCTAGGGGTTCACACTCAGTGAGATCAGAGAAATAATGGTCAACATTGATAAAACTGTATTGCTCCATAATAATTAAATTAAGATTTTTCTTTTGAGAATGTACAATGAGAGAATTCGTTTTTGTCAATCTAACAAAAAGAATGAACCACCTATGGTGTTCTCAGCTGATTGGACCCCTGAAGTTCTTGCTGACAAAATAAGAACACAGGATGCAGGAAATCAGCAGGAACCATTTTAAGAAACATCATGAAAGATTTAGATTTTGGAATTAAAGACAAATTGTGTGATGCCGCCAAGCTCCCCAAATCATGGAAGTAAACAAAAATGCCTGATGTTGTCTCAACATCATTTACATCATTGTGTATTCAGCAAAACTGTTACAAACTCATGTCCGTGAGTTTGGAAAAGAAGCCAACAACATTGATGATGACTTTGAAGATATAAGCAAAGAAGTGGAAGACAATCCCATTATCCAACAGGCTTATGCTGTGTAAATGTACTGTATTTTCCAAATCAAGTTTTATGAATTACATCCCAGCAAAAAGAAAACTCCGCTACACATGTTGATCGCTCACACAATCTATGACAAAAGCAAAAGTAGAGAGCTAATGTTAAATGATTAGGATTGGTGTATAAACAAGTTACAATGACACAGTACAGAGCAGAAACATGTTAGCAACTCATGCAGTAAAAGCTTGTGAATCCGACAGCACACCACTTTCATGTCGCTTTACCAAGAAAGGATTTACAATTGCTGCTAATTTTGAAGACAGCTCTTCTTTGTATGGAACATCCAGCACACATGATACTGAAATGGTGTTTTTTCAAGAATCTGTGCTGACTGAAGGGTGAAGAAAAGGCAGTTTCTCAGTGGGCTGAAATTCATGCTCTGATCTCCCAGAGAACCGTACCACTTAAGAAGGTTAGGTTTTTACCAGTAATACCATCTCCAGTCACAAACTCAGCAACAGTATACACAGCTCTACAATATGTCCAAAATGTGCATGAAGCTTGAAGGCTTGAAGACCCGCCTATCCTGTCAATTTTCTGAGATGAAAATGTTTCCCGTATTGTAGCTGAAATTTTTATGAGCAATCCAGTAGAATTTGATTATATTTATCCAAGAATGGGCATTTTCCACATGACAAAAGTTGCATTGCTCTGTGCAGGAAGTTATCTCAGTGGATGTGGCATTGACGATGCACTTAATAAGGCTGAAATGTTTGTAAGCAAAACTGTCCTGTCAGTATTGAGCGGAACTCATTATGTTTGTTCATTAAAAGGTATGTTCATCATATCTGAGGCTATAGAAACATTGTGTTGGAGTGCATTCTGGAGCAAGAATGACAAATTAGGTTTTATGCAAATCTTTACTCAGAAGTGAATAGGGCACAGGGTGCACTTCATTCAAAAGACATAATGCAAAGCCAGGCAATGTTCAATAAACTCAGTTCAAAACCATAATACCTTAAAACCAAGTTATGAAGAGTTTGTCAAAGAATATGAAGAAAAATCATAACTTTGTAAGGACTGAGGAAATGTTTTACACTTGATAGCTTTAGTGAAAACCTTGGTACATGCTGATCAGGAAGGTGATTTGGAGCTGCACATGAAAACTGTGGAGTCACTGATAATACTGTGAGTAGCAAATTGGATTGCATACACTACCTGAGACATGGGCACTGATATTTGGAAAAAGTGAAGAAGCTAGAGGTGGAAAACCCATACCTCTACTGAAAATTAATCCAAAGACATTTTGTGGTGAAAGACAGAGAGGGAAGGATCAATGCTGTGGCTCCAGATATGTAACTGGAACAGACGATCCAGACATCACAGAAAAGCTCCAAGGGAATTGTTGGTCAGACACGTAAAAGTGAATAAGTTGCTTAATGGCAGCTAGTTTACAATGAAGTCCTTTCTATTTGCAATGTTTTCAGAGAAATGACAAATTCAAAATTAATGGACCATCGTAAAACTGTTCCTCACCACGGACTTGTGCGAAAGAGAAGGAAACATTTCAATAAAAATGCTGACAGCCTTCTTCCTTTCATGCAGCAGCAAGAAAACCCCACTGCAATTACTGATCCTGTGTGACTACACAACTTTGTGACCAAACAATATGTGAATTACAATATAAAACCAAGTCTAGTAGATGTACTGGAACATGGATCAAAACTATACGCAGAATTGAAGCAGGAGAGATTTGTATTGAAAGAGAAAAAGCGGTTTGACATAATCACTAAAGCGAAACTTCCTCACTTTAATTGCCATAGTAAGATTTTTGTCCAACCAGCCACTGCAAAACAGGTTACAAAAAAACAACTTTTGCAAGTACATAGAAAGATGGATGTAGCAAACGAAAGAGGTGGATTTATCAAGAACATACTGTTGCATGATCTTCTTCAAGTGATGGAGATGCTGCAACCAAATCAGTGAAGCACAAACTCATAAAAGAGCTAAAAAAACTTTTATATGAAGAATTTTATTTGAAAAGGTGTCCACATTGAAAACTGCTGTTATTGTAGATTATATTTCACAATTGCGAATTGTCAAGATTTCCTCCATGCAAAATATCGGAGAGGTCATTCAGACTGTTCTACAGATATCAAAGTAAGAGTGCACCTTGCAAGAACTGCACATTATCTTTGACACTTATCTCGAACTGTGTGTCAAAGAATGTGAGAGAATCAGACTAATGTCTACAAATGGAACAATTGACCTTGCCTGCATCAGATATTCGATACCTGTGCAAATTGATAAATTCTGCTCATCAACATCAAACAAGATGAACTTGGAGATGTTAACTCGCAAAAACATAGCTGCGGCTTCAGTGAACACTGAATTTCCAATTTTTGCAAGTGGAATGATTGCCATTGAGGAGTTGGTGCCTGCAGAGATATATTCAAAAGGTACGGGCCATATTGTTCTGGAACTTAACAGCAAATTAGAGGAAGCTGACCTTCGTGTTGTGTCACATGTTTACTGGGCTGTTCAAAATGGTTCCAATTGAGTCATTGTACTGTCAAATTACACTGATGTTATTGTTGCTCTACTTAGATTTGTGGCAGTGTTCATAAGTCAAGAATTGTCAGAGTTATGGCTATGTTATGGAAGAGGTTAGAAAAGACACTTAATCCCGCTTTAAATTCTGTACAAGAAACGTGTCCAAGAGATGCCCAGTATTCTTATCAAGGCACATATTCTTATCTGTGATGAAACTATGAGCAAAATTAGAATAAAGCTTGGAGCTTTAACTGCTGAACCTTCTAAAAGGATTAGCTGAGACAGAAGAAGAATGTGACATAAAATATGTAGAAAAATACTTTGTGTGTGCAAAATGAGGGGTTATGACTGTCACACATTTGACTATCTTCAGTACAGTGAGTACAGATCAGGCCCTCTAAGTGACCTTCCACTGGTGTCATATTCTGTGCGTGGACACATTAAAAGAGTGTTCTACTTCATCAGAAAATGTGTAAATGTGTTGGATCATGCATATGTAGAGAAAGATCCGTGTGAATTTGGTTGTGAATATATTGATGGGGTATTAAAACCTACAAAAATTCTAAAGCCTCTACTCACAGAGCTTACACGTACATGCACTTGCAATACCTGTGCTAATAAAGATGTCCCTGACTATAAGCTCTTCTCAAATGTTCAACATTCTGTAAATGCACCACAAGCGATTGCCGAAACAAATAAAGTGAACTATGAAAATGTTTCTAAAACAGTGGTGATAAACATAATTGTTTTTCATATTCAGATCATAAACATTGTTTGGTGTATACATGAAAGGATTAAAAACTTTTTCGGTTATTTGTTTCATTTCTATTTATATCTCTTCTTCCTCTATTAGAGCCACCGTTTTAGAAAATGGAGGAAGGGTTGCTCTGAGAAATTATGTTCTTTCTCTATAGGACCATGTGAACCCCAAAACCTATGTTTTGATACCTAAATGAAGGATATAGGGGCTCATTATGATGGCGGAAGGTCCACCACCACCGGGCTGGCAGTGACGGTCCTTCCACCATCACTTGGTGAATTACCCACCGCCAAATTAGGATGGCAGTGGGTTCCGCGGTGGACAGAAAGTTTGTCCGCCGCTTTTCCGCCGGAGGTAATCGCACCAATTGCCTGGCAGACGGAAAAGGGCCACTAATATGGTGGCGTTGCCTATCAGGCACCATCTGCCATATTAGGATGTGTCCTGGTAGAGGCCTTTCCATGGCGGAGATGCCGCCATGGAAAGGCCCCACGTGGTGCCTGCCACGTGGTGCAGGAAAATGCGGTGCAAGCACCTTTAACATTGCGGACGGTGCTGCAGCCAGCAGCACCACCCGCAATGTTAAAGGCCCAGGATGTGCCTACCAGTATGGCGGGTGCATCCTAATCACAGTGGTGGGACTGCCGCATGTCGTAATCACCCCCATAGTTCTCATGGTTCCAGAAATATTACATGATCACTGCAACACATCCGCCATTTTTAAAAAATGTCAACCCAAAATATTAGATCTCGATCACCGTTGTCTTCCCAAGCTAAATTACTTCTCTAATGACCCAAAAACATAAATCAAAAATGAAAATCTCTGAACCACAATTTTTATGGAGTTATATCAGGGGGCTGGGTCTATAAGTAGGCACATAATCCTGAAATACGTACCATAGATAGAGTTTACCTGTTCTTTCAAAGAACAGTTATCGTCTATCAGGAGACCCAGATTTTTTTACCGAATCTCTCTAGAAGGGTACCCGCCAAGGCTGCTCTCGCCATCTTCTATTGGCTCCCACTGGAGGAAAGAATTACCTTCAATGCCATGCATTTTTGCATAAGATTCTGAATGATAACGGTCCTTCAATGGTGCTGCCCTACCGCCCTAGCGCAGCTTGAGATCTCTGGGGGCCAACTTAGTGTCAGTACCCCACGGTTTAGGGCCTGGTTAGAGGCCAGCTCCTTTAACTAACTAGCAGCTAAGTTTTGGAATTCCCTGCTGGTTCATTTGAGAATGGACCATCCGAATTTCGGTTGGGCTCGGGTGAGCTTCTGTTTCCCTAACATGTTTTTGCTTGATTGGTCCAGTCCTAGCATGGGGACACCCCATATGGTGTAACCATTGTGCTTCAGAAGAAGCTTTATTATTATTATTGCTACCACCTTTTTAGGGGTAGGGGCCGTCCCCAGTTCTAGGGGCCACCAGTCTTCAGACCAAAGGGTGTGAGCCTTGCCGATAAGCAGGATCTGAGTTTTTCCACTGTTCAATTGAAGGCAGTTGGACGTCATCCAGAGTGCAATTTTTGTAATGCATTCAGTGAATCTGATTTTAGTGGATTCAGGTTTAGGCCCCATGGAGATGATAAGTTGCATGTCATCAGCGTATGAAAGAACTCTGAGCCTGCATGATCTCATCACTTGAGCCTGGGGGGCCACGTAGATATTAAAAAGGGTGGGACTCAAAGATTAACCCTGTGGCACCCACTTCTGAAGGGCCATAGTTCAAGAGCTCTAGCTACACTGTTTGGGTCTGACCCTTCAAAAGGTTTTTGAGCCAGTCAAGGGCTTTTCTGCCAACACCAATCTCTACATGTTATTGAATCAGGATAGAGTGTGAAATGGTATTGAATGCAATGGATAGGTGAAGTAATACCAACATGGCTGAGTGACCTTCATCCAGGGGGTGTCTGATGGTGTCTAGAACAGCCTCCAGCTCTGTTTCTTTCCTGTGGGAAGCACGAAAACCTGACTGGGAGGGGTCTACCAGGGATTGGCTTTCCAGGAAAGATGCAAGCTGTTTGCTAACCAGAGTCTCCATAATTTGTCCGAGAAAAGGGAGCAACGATATTGGTCTATAGTTAGCAAGCTCTAGTGGGACAGCTGTTTCTTCAAAATGGGTATGACCTGGGCTGCTTTCAATTTTCTAGGAAGAGTTTCAGTACTTAGAGACTGATTATACAGATAAGTGATCGTGTGGAGAAGTGCTGGGGTCAGGATCGCTATGATATAGGGAGGAGAAGAATCATCTGGTGAGCCTCATTTGAGCCTATTCATCAAGACCAAGACTTGTTGTGGGGTGATTAGATTACATTTCCCAAGAAAGGTGTTGTGATTAGTGGCTAAGGAGGTGAGTGAGGCCGGCCCTTCCTGTGTGAAACAATTTGGAAGGGTGTCGTAGATTTAGGAGATTTTTTCTTCAAAATTACTGTGAGGTAATTGCAGAGAGAATGGGGTGCTATAATGGGAGAAGCTTAAGCAAAGGGTTAACTGAATTTTTTTAGAATCTTCTATGATTCTTATGTTGAATTTCCTGCATTTTTATTCTATCCACTATGTGGGGCTTTCTTGCTTTCCTAATGTTTTTATGATAGGTGCCTAGAGCTGCTTTATAAGTAAGTTTGTCAGCAAGGGAATGAGTGGTTCTCAATTTCCATTCCATCTTTCTGCAGGCTGCTTTTTTTGTTTTAAGGGTCTTTGAAAACCAAGGAGAAATAGCTTTGTTTTGGGGTGGCTAAGCTTTGCAGGAGGGATGGTATCTAATGCCTGGGTGAAAGCGCTCTCAAAATCTTCAGGAGCGAGATTGATATCTGAGTGCTAGGTGGAGAATAGGGGGGAAAGTACATATGGGTCGGCACTCCCCCTGAATAGGCGCAACAGGGTTCACTGATAGACTATCAATGCCCAAAATATCCCCATGCACAAATATCGATGTCAAAAATATCAATGTCAATAATATCGACATCCTATATTTAAAATTGTAAGTACAAAAATATTAAAACAAAAATATTGATGTAAAGAATATAGATGTACAAAATATAGATTTTTTTATTTAAATAAAAATGTATGTTAAATAATTAAATTAACTTTAAAAAATATTTATATTTAATATACATTTTAACAAATATAATAAAATAAATGTAATATAAATATCTATTTACTTTTAAACAATTAAACTATTAATTGTAATTAATTTTATAATCTTATAAATATATAACAAACGACAAATAAATATATAGATATATTTTTACACACGTATAGTATAAAATCTAATAAAAACATTATATTATAAATTAAAACATTAAAATATTTAACAGTCCTTAAAATTACATTTTGCACTCCACTGAGTGCAACATTAGGCAAAGTGTTGGATAGTGGAGGAGTAGAAATGACTATTCCCAATCCATTGAGTGCAAGAGTAGGGAAAGTGTTGGATAGCGGAAGGGGTAACAATTACTATTCCCACTCCAGTGGCTGCAATAGTAGAGAAAGTTTTGGATAGTGGAGGGGTAAAAGTTACTATTCACACTCAAGTGAGTGCAACAGTAGGGAAAGTGTTGGATAGCGGAGGGGTAAAAATTGCTATTCCCACTCCAGTGAGTGTAACAGTAGGGAAAGTGTTGGATAGTGGAGGGGTAAAAATCTATATTTCCACTGGAGTCAGTTCGAAATTAAAAACAAACAAATTAACAACAACCCAAAAGTTTTTAAAAAACAGAAAAATAAAACATACATAAAAGTTTTAAATATTACAAAAGATAGAAGCAGATTAGAATGTTTAAAAGACTAGAAAGATTATTTTAAAAAAATCAAAAATAATTTAAAAACTAAAAAATCTTTTTTTATAGAATTTCCTACCCTATAACACCACACAATGTGTAACCCACATTTAACATTTTTAAAACATGTACCTCCATAATTAACATAAATAACAATTAAACAAATATTATTGAATTAAAAACATTCAAAACAAAAATGTATTTACTCCCCAAACGTTACCCCTATAAAACCAAAACACACATACAAAATGACAATAAACACTTAGCATACATTTTTATCATTTGATACATTTTTATTAATAATCAACTAATTATTAATTAATTAAACATACATTACTTTCCACCCTCTACCCCAAGAAACACCACAACCCACACCTAAACATGATTACACAATTTCCACAACTAATTTTAAATTAATAATGTAATATCAATTAACAACAATTTATTAATTAATATAAAATAATTTACTTCCCAACCTTTACCACTATAACCCCCACAAATTACATTAAAAATTAATTACACAATTGTCATATTTTTATTTTAATGAATTAATTATCATTAATTAACAAACAATAATTAATTAACTGTAAATTACTTCTCACCCTATTCTCCCATCAACCCCACCACCTACTCCTATAAAAATGACACAATTAACATAATTAATAAATTAATAATAACTAACAACCAATTAATAGGAAAATAACTCCCATAATTAACATTATAAAATATACATTAAATAAATATGAATACATAAAAAACAATAATACATTTATTATAATTAAATTACTTCCCACCCTATTCCCCTATAAACCCACAACCCACTCCTAAAATAAAGACACAATTAACATAATTGTTGGCAATTAATTGATTAAAAATAATTAGCAATCAATTATTAAATAACTAATAATAAATGAATTCCCACAATTAACACTACAAAATCTAAAATAATTAAACTACTTCCTACCCTATTCCCCTATAAACCCATAACCCACTATAGAACTTAAAAATGCAAAATGTAATTAAGGTAAAATTAATAACTACAACACATTTAACACATTTATTAAAAAACAACACAAAATCTTATGCAAAATAATAGATTACATACTTTTAAACTACATACTAAAATACATAACATTAATTAAAGCATCGATAGTTTAAACAACTATATTTTTGTAAATGATATTAACAAGTTCGATATTTCCAAAAACAATATTTCTTACATGCAAGTTGATATTCTTGACCACGATATTCTTCCTGTTGATATTTCTGTATCACAATATTTAAAACTCGATATCTGTATATGTCGACATTTAAAACTCAATATTCTGTCTGTGCACGGCGCCAAGGACCCGAAAGGGTCCATGACTACAGATTAGGAATCGCTGACCTAAGCCATTGTTTCTGCACTGACAGCAGTTTTCACACTTCACTAAGAGAAAATTACTGACGGGGTACCTACTGGCAGGCTAATGCCAATTATCTTACAGGAGCTTCAGGCAGACAAAGTCTCACTGTTTTTTTAAAACAAGTCACTCATCTTCAGTATCACTCCTTCTGGTGAAAAATCTATATAACCACAGATTACTAAACATAGAATAATCCCCAGGCACAAGACTGTATCGAGAAACTTTTCATTAGCATTGCTCGTAGTCATCACTAAGTGCCACTGTGTGGTTGCAGGTTGACTCCATATCACCCAGGTAATGATGGAGGAGAGCCGCATTTAAGTGTCAGTTTCTTATTTCCTTTTCCAAGCTTTCAGATATGGGGCTCTGGTGCATGCTTCCACTCTGGCTTCAAACCCTGAGCAGGGTCCTTTCACAGCATACCAGTGTGCTCATCTCTGACTATGGACCTTTTTAAATACTCAAGAAAAACTACTCCACAGAATGGTGAGGATATCAGCGGTTAGTCAGGGTATCCATGTATACTCATGATCGCAGATTCCTCACCTTAGGATAGATACCAAAGCAGTATCTCCCCAAGTGGAGGGTCTGTGTTGTTGATGTGGACCAAAAAGCACTGCAGGACCTAGCAGGTTAAATGTCCTTCACTTCAGACCTGGCAGTCAAGACTATAGTGCTTTGTGAATGTATGCATTGAAACAAATGTTGCAGCTTTGCAGATGTCAAGGGCAGATGATCCATGAGGCTATGGAGTTGTACCAGCTTTAACCCTGATGGAATGGACTCCCAGAACATCTCTGAGCTGCTTCTCAACCAATACATAGTAGATTTAAGCCTTCCATTTCTCCACATCTGAGAACCTCACAAAATTCTGGTCACTCTCACAGTGTTTCTTGGTACAATCAGTGTAAATGTTTGAAGCCCTTTTGGAGTCCACCCAATGGAGCCTTTCCTTTTTCGTAGGATGTGGGGGATCAAAGAATACAGGCAGGGTGATACATTGTTCTACATGATAGAGAGGCATGACATTTGGCAAGAATGCTACGCGATTTTCCAGCATCAAACTGTCTTGCAAAATGGTGGTGTATGGTGGTTGCACTGCAAGTGCCTGGAGTTCACTCACTCCACGAGTAATTGCAATAGGGAAGTCAGTCTTCAAAGTCAAGGGATCCAATGAGAGGAGTGCCTCATGTGGAAACATGTTAGAGGGACTGCAGCCCACGGAGGGCCATAATGAGAGGAAGGAGGGCTCATCGCAGACGTCAAGTCATGCCACCCCCATGTCGAACCCAGAGAATGGAGAAAATTCCAGCTTTCTCATATAGAAATACCCTTCACGGGAGGGCAGAAGAGCTCACCGCCTGTGTCCTCTGACACCTCTGTCTGCCGTTTAATAGTCCTGCTCTAGGTGTCCTGTTTTGCTATTCCCTATGGGATGGGTGGTTCATGCCTCTGATCGCTGCCAAGCTTCTTTGTGTTGTTATGTTTATTTCTTTACTACAAGTTATAATAAGTATTGCTGCACTCATTTCTCCTGGGCGGGAAAAGCTTTATATACCGTATAGTTATTATGCCCCCAGTAATGAAACTACTGAGTAGAGCGTACGGGCTCCCAGGTAGACTGCTCTGATATAACACGTTCACAATTAGCCCACTGTTGATACATTGTAAACTGATAGGTCAACATGCAATGTGATATCTGTTCACTGTTGCAATAAAAATAAGTTTAATAAAAAGGGATACATTGAGCAGCTATGCAGTGACTTGAATGGTGTACACATGAGAAATGTCAAGACAAAGGTAAGGTTCCACGGTGGCATCACGAACAGCTTGAGAGAGAACATTTGTCAAACTTTTAATAAATCTTTAAATTGATTTAAACAAGGATGGTTGGTCCAATACACATAAAAAAATCAAAGGGAGGACAATTATCCCTTAGTAGTGCCTGTTGTTAGGCCATGCGGTGGAAAAACAGAAAAAAAACAAAAGGACATCTGACAGCTTAGCCCGTAAGGGATCAGTCTTATGAGTGCCAAACAAGGCTATAAATGTGCTCCAGTGCCTGGCATAAAAGGATGGCATGGAAAGGAACCTGGCGGCAAGGATAACATCCAGTACATCAGGCAGCAAGTCAAATGAATTCAGTGGCTGCTGCCCAATCTCCATGCATATAGGTGCAGATTGTGAAGACTGTGTAAGAGGATCCTGTCATGGAGCTGCAACATTAGATCCTATTGAAGTGGTAGTCTGATCAGACAACAGATGCTGATGTCCAGAAGTACAAACTCTCCTGGCCCAATTCAGAGCCACTAGGATGACCTTGGAACAGTTGTTTATGATCTTTTTCAGAACTCAGGGCAGGCGAGACAGTGGCAGAAAAGGTTACAGTAGTCCTGTGTTTCATTCAGCGAGAATGTATCCTCTAGCAAACCTTTCTGCAGAATCTCTGATGTGCAAAAAATTTGGTGTTGTGCATTCTCAACAGTGTTGAAAATACCTAGCCAGGGTTCACCCTATGTATGGAAGATGCCACTTTTTGATGTAAGCACCTTCTGATCTGCCAAAC
This sequence comes from Triturus cristatus, assembly GCF_964204655.1. Lineage (NCBI taxonomy): Eukaryota > Metazoa > Chordata > Amphibia > Caudata > Salamandridae > Triturus > Triturus cristatus. Next base: position 69,826,309 of record NC_140584.1, on the reverse strand, counting down.
GTGTCTGCTCAAATCACCCATTGCCCTGGCATTCCAACCAACTCCAGAGGTGAAGATCCCCTAGTACAAGACCCACGACCCCCCTCCACCATTTGTTGCAATAGAACATGGCAGTGATGTTGTTAGTGAGAACATGTGTGAGTCTCCTCTTGATGGAAACAGGAATGCCTTCAGAGGCAGGTAAATGTTCTCAATTTTCCAAAAGATTGATGTGGAGCAAAGGTTTTGTTGGAGACCGGTATCCCTGACCTCCAATGATGGGTCGTGACTACTACCATCATTTTTATAAACACCCAAGTCACACTGATGAGAAAGAAAGGGTGCATAACAGTTTGAAAATGTTCCTTGCCTACCCTGAACTGCAGATAATGTTTGTGGGACTGTGAGGGGAATAGATGAAAACATAGTCCTGCAGGTCTAAAGACACAGTTCATTTGGCATGGTCCAAGGCAAACAGGACCTGCGCCAGCGTGAATGTTTTTATCTGGTTCTTTTCAGAAAGGCATTCAACAGTCAAAGGTCCAAAATAGGCCGGGGATCCCTGTCTTTTTTGGGCAATAATGAGAGAAACAACCGTTTCCTCTTTCTGAGTATGGTATCCTCTCTATAGACAGCTCTCACCTACTTCAGAACAATCACAGATGCTCGTCTGAAATTCTGTCTAACGTGGGAAGAATGTTTGATGGGCCAAAAAGAGAAGGGAGGGCATAGCCACAGTGAACAATTTTTAAAACCCATCTGTTGGGCATGAAGTATCGCTGCTCTTGGAAGAACTGCTGGATCCTCCCCCACACTGGATTGGCATGCATCACTAAGTCCAAACTGAAGTGGCTTGATGGCTGATGCAGAAGGAGAGGAGGAATTGCAGGACTGATGCACCCTGCTGGACTGCTGCTGCCTGCAAGAAGACCAATTTCCAGGGACTCAAAAGGAATGGGTTACTTGCTGTACTGGTTGGGGAGACTGGCTTTGCCTAAAGCTCAAGCCCTCCTAAACCTCTGATGGAGCGGGTATTACAAAATTTTGTTTAGCCCCCCTATTCTGCATGAATATACTAATTAGAATAATCTATTAATTTTAATACTATTAATGTGTTTGCATGACATTTAACCAACACTACTAATATAAGAAATACATATGGGATTTGCTATTTGCATGGCTAAATAATTTTGTAATTAAAATATGTACGCATACTAACAGTAGTAAATAGAATATTGCATGATATATGTTGCTTTTGTAACGTTTTCGTAATGTCGCACCAGATGACATAAATTGGTGAATATAAAGCTTTAAATGTCGCTATACGCTAGATAATTAAAAGCACATAGAGGGATTAGTGAGGGTTTAACATTTTATTCCTTATTTCTATGTATTAATTACTCTTTTGTGTTTGTTTCGCTTAAGTTGTCCTTTGGGCCTAAAGTAAAGATGGCCGCCAGCGTAACACAACGTAATGGCCACCATTCCACGAGGTTTCGGGCAAAGTGCGCCTGCGCTACTGCATGTTCCTGTAGCCTCGACATGACCCTTGTCTCTCTGTACCCAAGCAAGGCCGCGGTGGGAAGCCCGCCAAGTACTCTAACAAAGGACTAATGCAAAGAACCGGATAGATCATGAACAGTGACATAACCTCTTGAACTGTGTGAAACCTCACTGGACGATCCCAACCGACCAATGGGTGAAGCCCAAATCTCCAAAATATACCATATTGACCTTACTTTTAATATAAAAATGATGGTAGAATAGAGAGGATATCTCGTGCTTTCCCTTTTGCTGACGGAGACGACGGTGACGCTACGTAACTGCTGCGTTCCTGAATCTTTGACAGACTGAATGCTGCCCATTTCTTTGATGAACTGAGAACTCTATAAAATGTATGGGCACTGATAGATGCTTGCACGTCTCTGGTCCTTGTCCATTCTTGGGACTGTAGCGTGCTGCATGAAGAACTGTCGAATTCCGACTGATTGACAACTAATTTGATGACTTAGAGGATGACCGATAGCCAGATTAGGTAAATATGGTGTTCTGTGATTTACAAAAGATTTAATAAACTTATTAGATGGAACTAAATTCTTGCAATAATTAGATAAACCAAATTTGATTAACAAGCAAATGTGTTTTGTCATTTATTGAGGGAGGATAGATCAAAAATACTAAATGTGTTTTTAGCTGGTCTAAATCACCTTACCGATCCAACTAAATGATCCATTGATCAAGTGGGAGGAGTATCTTGATGTTCAGGATTAAGATCTATTGGTGTGAGGTTATTCATGTATAGTTATGTATTATAATATTTTTCCTATAGGTTATAAGATATTCCTTTCATGTCAGCGCTTGAAACATTCATCTCTCCTGTAAGGGCAGACCAGTGAGAAGTGAAGCGTGAGTGTTGGTGTTATGGGCCCCACCAATGATTGTATGAGTGAATATGTTAATGTGGTATTTGGTGTGTGAAAAAGGGAGGATTTTTGGTACGGGGTTTTGTCCTGATTCCCGTTACCCAGGTTTCCGCGCTGCATCAGTTTTTCTGGTAGCAGAGTTATGGTTTTTATTGTTTTGGTTTGGTGAATATTGCATGTAAATTGCTTATTGAATATTGATTAGTATTGATTTATGTATTAACACTCTATGTTGAGTCGCGTTGAGTTCTATGTTGTTTGCACGGCTTCTGGAATGTAGGAAGTCGGAAGGTTGTAACAGTTCCGTAGTAGAGCAGAGGTAAGCGCTGCTCTCGGAAAAGACGGAATTGTTGTTGCCCTGTAGGCACACAGGGAAAACGTGAGACGATTGAAGTCGCACGATGCATTGTCTGGGTTCGATTTGGTGACATCGTCGTGTGTTGCCATTAGAGACATTTTCTGTATGAGAGAAATGTATGGTAGCGAAGGTCACCTGTGAAATTTTGGTCTTAAGTAACAGGAGTCCGGAAGGTACTCTGATAACGCTTATCACTGAAAAGGTAGTAGGTGTTCCCTTAGCTTGCTCGAAGGATAAAGTAGAGGGAAGTGCTACTTTGTTAACGAGTGTCATAATTCTGTAGTAGGACAGACTGTTCGCTGTTCTAGGGAAAGACAGAATTCTGTGTGAATGTACTACATTTTTCCATGTGTAAGTGCGTGAATGAAATAGCATTCGGGTTAATTGCGAAACTCTGATTTTATTTCTCAGGAGCATTACGTCTCCAACTAGGTGTCTTAATTCTGGAGAATCGGTTAGCTAATGCTTGCTAGAAGGGTAAGGTAGAGGAATGTGCTACTTTATCAACGGAAGTAACGATTCCGTAGTAGGGCAGAGGTAAGCGCTGCTCTCGGGAAAGACGGAATTCTTGTGAAAAAGGTCATTAACTATTCTTTGGTTAGCGAAGAGGACAATGGTGGCGTTTTTATGTAGTTACTAACAGATTTGTGAATTTGAAGAACGTAAAAAGCTTACCGAGGGTATTTTGTAAAGGAGGGGTCAACAGGAGCAGGAGCCACGTCAGCAAGAAAAGCTGACGTCAGAAAAGCCGCGCTGGGACTGGCTAATCAGCTAGAAACGTAGACGCTCCAGATTGGTGCGTTAGTGTGAGTCGCGCTGGGATTGGAGAATTGCAGAAGTGACGTAGACGCTTTGGATTGGTGCGTTAGTGTGAGTCGCGCTACGATTGGTTAAAGCAACAGAATAGTTGAAAGGAAAAGACTAGCGATTCACGGAAGACAAAATTATGTATTACGATCCACCTGAAAAAGAGAAAAAGTCCTGGTTTGGAAAAATCAAGAAGTGGTTTAAAAAGGACAAACCAATTGTGACTAGGGAAGGGCAGTTACTTCCCCCACCGAAAACTCCAGCATCCTTTATGGTTGCGATATACAGATATCATACTTGTATCTGGTTAGATAATTGAGTAAAATACACAAAGAATGAAGAAGTCTTGGCATTTCCAGAAAGTGGTTCGTTTAATTTAGCGGTTTTGAGAAATTTGAGAGAGAAAATTATGAATCTAGAACCAAGACCTAGACCAACACAGTTTGAAGCACAGACAGAATGGGAAGATGAGAGGCATGACAGAGAGAGACAGAGGAGTGGCGGAAGATATAAGTACATGTTTAGTAGATATGGGCATGACACTCATGATGATAGAATGAGGAGATGGCGGAATGAAAGTATGACTGAAGGTCTGTTTCCTGTGAGAAATGCGGAAGAAGTTGGAGGTAGAAAATGTACGGAAAAGAGAAATAATATAGAATCAGGAGGGTATGGAGTGCATGATTCAGAGGATGATGTTCTTGATGACATGTTTTATCAAAATCCACCCCTGTATCAACCAGAAACTGAAATGTTGACACCAAGTGCCCCAATGAGAGAAACTTTGCGAATCATTAAGACTGAACCAGTACCCCAAGAATTAGGGAAAAATTATTCCATAAGAGAGATGGAGAGAAAATCGGATAATAAAATAGGTGGTGAAAATTCAACAGAATAAGCAAAAACAACTTTAGAATTAACTGAAAAGATAAGAGAATTGATCAAAAACTTAGAAGCTGTAACTGTCCCAGTGACTATAGGCCCTGTGATGCCTATTTTTGATAAACAGAAAGATAGTGAACATTGTTTAACAGTTCCTTATAACATTAATAAACAGACTGAGAAGCCAAAGCAAAGCCTAAATGAAAATCTATGGAGACAGACAATGAGAACGATCGAGCCAAATGTTTCGAATAACCCGTTTCTAGGTCCAAATATAGCAGAAAGACATACAATGACAATGGAATCAGTATTAGAGACTCAAAAGGACTTAGAACGAAGTAATATAGAGAAACCAGTAGGTCCAACTTCAGAGGAATTGAGCGAATGGTTGAGAAATTTGCAGAGAAAATACAAAGAATCCCAATCAATAGATGTGGCCAAACTACGAATGGTACTGGAAGAGTTAATAGTAGGAACTATCCCCACAGAGAAGTTAAAAACTTATCAGGATGAGGAGTTACTGTTTCTGTGCAAAAGTGTAACATGGAGAGCAAAAAACCTGCATGAAAGATTAGAAGAAGTAGCAAATGAAATGGGTATAGATATTGAAAAAGTGAAGGCTTTACAAAAACCATATTGAAAAGATTTTAATGAAAAAAATATTGAAAATTTGAATACCACAGGACGAATAAGTCAGATTAAGGAGATAATTATCTTGTTGAGAAAATGGGGAGATGTAGATAAATGGAGAAGCAGGTGGTACCGAAAACGAGATGATGCCTCAGATAAAACATTTGCAGCGTTCCCTGTTAGAGAAAAAGAAAAGGTAGTAACAGAATGCCCTATGAGAGAAATTCCAGAAGGCGTGGCTTGGACGCCGATCGGGATGGCGGCGTGAGCCTGCAGCTCCGAGCCTGATCCCGACAATACTCCTGATAATCTGCCGAGAGGGGCTATCGGCTGGACGGACTGCCGGTGCGGAGCGCTGGGGCTGCTGGGGCTGCAAGCAGGGAGACTGCGGGGGGCCGGGAGCGGTGTAGAGCCCGAGGCCGCAGATCCGGAGCGCAGTGATCAGCAGGCAAGATGGCGGCGGCCCGACCTCGGAGCCCTGAGGAGGACGACGGAGGAACGTGACCGGAGGGAGACGGGGACGGCCTCGGCTGTGCGGGACGCCGGCGGCTTTCAGGTGCCCCTGGGACTGAGAGCTGGGGGCTGGGCCCCCGGTCCCGAGTGAGGAACGAGGTGACGGAGCTGCCCCTCCCCCCGCGTGGAGAGCGACGACCGCCTGGGCTGGCGCGGCGCCCGACGGAGAGCGGGGACGGCGGGGGTGACGGCGGAGTGCTGCCGGTGAGCGAGGGGGGGGCCCCCCAGGACCACAGTGTTGACCCCGCTGGGTGGATAGCTCTGGCCTGACTCGAAGTGGGACATCAGACGGAGGGGCCTGGAGTGGCGGACAACGGCCCTGCACAGAGCTGCTGAAGCGGGAGCGAGGGGAGCCGGGCGTGGAGGGGCCCTCTGGCAGTCCGAAGGAAGCACACGGGCTGCGATTGCGGCGGCCCTCGGGGGTAGCGGCCGCGCAGGACGGCGGACTTCGGAGCGGTTGGGTGGGGGCCCCCCCCGCGACCCTCTTGAGTGGGGATCCCCGGCAAGCAGATGGCGAATAAGGGTGCCGCGCCGCAGATGCCGGTGGGGCACGGCCGGGGCAAGGAGTCGGCCGCGGATGGCGGGGCCCAGGACGAATCGGAGGGCTCGGCGCAGGAACGGCGCCTGAATAAACAGCTGGACGGTATTCTTGAGGCGATCACGGCCACTAAGGAGGCCCTGCACAACGACATTGCGCAGGTCGCCACTGGACTGGGTCTCTTGCGGGCGGACCATGCCAAATTGTCGGACCGAGTTAAGGACAATGAGATGAAGCTACAGGAGCTCGGCCCTGCAGTGGCGGCCGCGGACCACAAACTCGCCGACGTCCTGGGCCGTTTGGCAATGCTGGAGAGACGGGCGGAGGACGCCGAAGGCCGCAATCGCAGGAACAATGTACGGGTGGTGGGCCTCCCGGAAAACAGCGAAGGGAAGGATGCGGTGGCGTACATGGAGAATTGGTTCAAAACAGTGGTGGCCCCGGAGGGGCTCTCCCCCTTCTTCTCACTGGAACGGGCGCACAGGGTTCCGGCCCGCCCGCCGCCGCCGGGCCGCCCGCCCTGGCCCATGCTGGTCAGACTCTTGCATTGCAGGGACAGAGATTTGCTGATCCAGAGGGCACGATCGGAGGGCCCCTTTCAGGTGGCGAATAGCCCGGTGACGGTGTTTCCCGACTACACGCAGGAGGTCCAGAAGCATAGGGCTTCTTTTCTGGCAGTGAAGAAGGAATTGAGGGCCGAGGGGCTCCAGTACTCCCTGCTTTTCCCGGCGAAACTAAGGGTGATTGTGGGCGATGCGACTCACTTCTTTCAGACTCCGGATGAAGCGGGGGCATGGCTCGAGTTGCATCGCGCTGGCACGGACCGCACGGGGAAAGGCGCGAAGGAGAGGCGCCGGCCGACTCAAGTGCGGAAATCCCAACGCATCCGCAAACGTGATAACCTCAGGAGAGGGTTGCGAGAAGACCAGCTGGCGGAGGACAGGCGGGGGGCGCTGGCGGCAACAGCGATCCTCACGGGCTCCCCGCAAGAACGGATGTCGGTGGGTTCGGACACTGGTGACGATGGTGGGCAATCAGGCGGTGAACTTTCGGAGGTGGAGAGCTCTGGAAGGCCGGCGGTCACCCCACAGACGGCGGATGGACTCTTCAATGGCTGACACTGGGAGGGGGGGGGCCTTTCTGGGGGCTCTGACCCCGGCGGAGCGCCCGGGTGATCTGTGAACTGGAAGGTACTGTGCTGATGGACATGTGGGGTCATGGGCTGGGGGCGAGGGCTGGGCCCGGTCTGGGTCGGCTCTGAGGCAACCCCTTGTGGCCCTTAAGGCTTTCTGTGGTGACGACCACAGAGTTGGGAATGTTTGGTGGGTTGCTGGTTTGGATGGGGGCTGATATGGTGTTATTGCGTCCTGTTCTGGGGAGAGGGGAGGGGGGAGTTTGTTGGGGTGTTCTGGTTAAGGGGTTATACTGCTTGGTTGGGGGTGCCCACTGGGCGCTGGGTCATTGGCTGAGAATTGGCTACAATGGGGACGTTACCTAATCTGAAATGCCTCACGTGGAATGTCCGTGGGCTCCGGACCATGACGAGGAGGTATAAGGTGCATGCCCAGCTAGTGAGGCGAGGCATCCAAATTGCCTTCTTGCAGGAAACGCATTTAACTAAGCAAGAACACGCCGCGCTGCAGAGGAGATGGCATGGTCAGGTGTTTGGCACCACGTACTCGGCGTTTGCAAGGGGAGTGTTGGTGTGGGTGAGAGCGGGGGTCCCATTCCAGGCTACGAATCAGTTGGTAGACCCTGAGGGTAGATATGTGGTGGTGGAAGGGCGGTTGTATGGCCAGGATGTGGTACTGTGTAGCATCTATGCACCTAATGTGGATCAGGCGCGCTTCTTTGCCGGCCTGACGGGAACGCTGGCGCACTTCCTGGCGGGCCCCATTCTGATAGGAGGGGACTTTAATTCGATAACGGATGTGGAGTTAGATAGATCGCATCCGCCGCTGGCGGACTCCCCGGTGCGTCGGTTAGCGGCGCACAGGGCGGACTGGCAGGAGAGGTGGGGACTGGTTGATGTGTGGCGGGAGCAGCATCCTGGCGATAGGGACTACTCCTTTTGTTCCGCTTTACACGCGCTACACGTCAGGATAGACTCCATTCTGTGTAGTGGGTCGTTGGCTTCCAAAATGGCACATACGGAGTACTTAACTAGAACTGTCTCTGATCATAATCCGTTGTTGCTGACGCTGCGATGGCAGAGGCAGAGGTCGGCAATACCGACGTGGAGGTTGCGTCCAGAGACATTAGAAGATCCGGTGTTTAGGGATGCGGTCCTGCAGGGCATTGAACGGTACTTTAGAGAGAATGAGGGATCAACTGCCACGAGAGCGATCGAATGGGATGCCATGAAGGTGGTGATCAGAGGAGTTTGCATGGGCCGGTTTCCGAATGTGAGGGCGACTGTCCTGGCTGACCTGGCGAAGGCGGAGGGGTTGTTGAGGTATTTGGAGCGGCGCAGGCCTGAGCGACCAGAGTTACAAGACAGACTGCTATTGGCGAAGGAGCTGGTGGCGACTGAAACGGAGCGCCTGAGGTGTTTCGATTACAAGTTGTATGCTGCGAGAGTGCATGCGGAGAGGGACAAGGTGGGGACGCTCCTGGCCAGGATTGCTAATCCCGAACCCAGAGGTTGCCCGGTAATGAGTATAGGCACTGAGACGGGGGAGGTAGTTTACACGCAAACGGCGGTCCTGGAGCGCTTTCGGGCTTATTATACGGGCCTTTATGAGAGCCGGCGGGGGGCGCAATATGTCGATGTACTAGCGCCCAGGATCTTGCAGGTTTATGCGGAGGCCTTGACACTGGGGAGATTGCCTAAGTCGCTGCGGGAGGCGCTCGTGGTACCGCTGCTGAAACCGGGTCGGGACGCCTCGGATGTAACCTCGTATAGGCCGCTATCCATGCTGACGGTCGACTATAAAATATTGAGCCGCATCTTGGCTACTAGATTGCTACCACACATGACCCGGCTGGTGCATGAGGACCAGGCTGGATTTATCCCCACTAGGAGCACAGCCATGAATATTCGGCGCCTGGTCCGCATAGTGGACAGTGTCTGGGACCCTGCCCAGAAGCCGGCAGTGCTTTCCGTAGATATCGAGAAGGCCTTCGATTGCTTAGAGTGGGGCTACCTCGATGCGGTGCTGGAGTGAATGGGCCTGGGGGATGGATTTGGGCGGTGGACGAGGGTCCTTTATTCCTCAGCTTCGGCCCGGGTGCGACTGGGATCGGTGGTTTCCTCGGAGTACCCGGTGAGCAGGGGTACGAGACAGGGATGTTCGTTGTCTCCCCTGTTGTTTGCCCTGGCGATGGAACCGTTGGCTATGCGGGCAAGGACGGGGGCAAGTTTTGGCGGGGTCCGGAGCGGGGAGACGACGCACTATATCTCATTGTACGCAGACGATCTTTTGCTGTATCTCGAGAACTCAGAGGACGCCCTGGGGAGGGCTATGGAATTACTGTCGGGCTTTGGGGAACTGTCGGGCCTCCGGGTAAATTGGAATAAAACTTGTGTCTTCCCGCTGCGGGCAGATGTCCCATACCCCCTACTCACGGAAGAGGTGGCGTGGGAGGCCACGTGCTTCACTTACTTGGGGGTCAGGATTTACCGGGACGTTGGGGACCTGTTGGAGGGCAACATAGGTCGAGGCGTACGGGCCCTGAAGGGATGCATGTCCTTTTGGGCCTCCCTCCCGTTGTCGGTACTGGGCCGGGTGGCCCTGTTGAAGATGGTGGCCCTGCCGCGGCTGCTTTATTATTTCCGCACCCTGCCGATCTGGATCCCCCAGCGCGTCTTTGCGGAGCTGAGATCGCTGGTGGTCGGCTTCCTGTGGGGGGGCGGACGGCGGCGGGTGGCCTTGGAGACCTTGGTGCGACCCAAACTTGACGGCGGATTGGCGGTCCCCGATTTTGGATTGTACTACCTGGCAGCGCAGCTACAGGTACTGACGCAAAATGTCGCTAGAGTCTTTAGAGGCCCTGAGCACGAGAGGGACTCCGTGATCCAGAGACACGTTTTATCCTACATAGTCCTGCAACAGACGCTGGACTTACGAGACCTCACCATAGAGGAGAGGACACTTCGACAGTGTTGGCGCAGGAGCATGAGGAGAGCGAAGGCGGTGCACCCGTACGCGCCAGAGATCCCGCTGGGGATGCTGACGGCGTTGCCGCATGGTGGCGATTGGTCACCGCTCGCGGAGTGGGAAGAGCTGGGATTGCAAATGGTGGGAGACCTGTATGTGGACGGGGCGTTGGCGCCATTTGGGGTGCTGCAGGAACAGTTTGGCCTCCCAGATGGGAGTTACCTGTTACACGCGGCGGTGTGCGCGGCGGTACAGCGGTACTGGAGGGAGGGCCTGGTGGAGCCCGCGGTGGTTCAGACCTGCCAGTATGTGGTGATGGCGGCAGGGAGAGTTAAGGCGGTCACCTGCATCCATTCCAGGCTGCTACGAGAGGGGTTGGAACCGCTCGCGGCATTGAAGGAGAAGTGGGAGAGTAGTATAGGAAAACCCATCCCGGACACGGTATGGAGTCATATTCTACGGAGAACGTGGAAAGGGAGTAGGAATGCCCGCTTCCAGCAGGTGCATTTCTTTGTACTGCATAGGGCTTATCTGACCCCGGGAAGGATAAAACGGTATTTTAAGGTACAGGATGCGGCATGCCCGAGATGTCTGGAACTTGGAGCGGAGCTCGACCACCTCTTATGGGGGTGCCCCCGGCTAGGGACGTATTGGGCGGAGGTGGGGGAACTTCTGAATGCTGTCACAGACCGGGAGGTGGAGTTTGATATGGCGGCCTGTTTATTGCTCTGGTTCCCACACACGGCGAAGACGAAAGTGTCCAGTAAGTTCATTGACTTGGGCCTCCTGCTGGCCCAGAGAGAAATTACGTGGCACTGGAAATCGCGGGAGGGCCCGTCATATGGGAGATGGATGGCTGAGTTGCTGAAGTGGGCGAGCTGTGAAAGCGTGCTTAGGAGGCGTCAGGCGACCAGGGCAGGGGATGAGAAGGGGCTGGACTGGGTGAGGGCATAGGAGCAGATAGTACAGGCTCTGAAAGATTACCGGCTGGAGAGCACTGAGCAGGAGGACCGAGAGGGAAGGGCTCCATGAGGCCTGGAGGCTACAGGCGAATATCCGGTAGCAGTAGCAATAGTAAGCTAGATTGCATGATAGGGGCCCCCGTCAGCAGTAATGGGTGGGCGGGAGGGTGGGGAGGGGGGGAGTTCTCGGGGTGTTGTATTAATATATTGACGGACAGCTGGGGACTGAGGCGGATGGGAGAAAAGCAGCTGTTGCCATGGGAAATTTACCTGCTCTATGGGGTCAGACTGGTTATGATATTCAGGGGCCGGTAATGTTGTGCCGCCCAGCCTCCGGGATGTGGGCTGAATGGTTGTGTAAAGTGTTACGATGATGCGAGCCTTTGGGACACATTGTGGGCAAGGGAAGCTATTATGGAGTTCTCACACTTAATTCTGCAATAAAAATACGTTTTCAAAAAAAAAGAGAGAAATTCCAGGAGGAGGATATGTACACGTTCCATGGACTAGACAAGATATTTTGTCATTTACAAATGATTTCCCTCGACTACGCAAAAGGCCTGTCGAGTGGTATAGGCAAGTGGACATATTTGTAAAATTATCTAAAGTATTATGGATTGAACTAAATAGTCTATTTGACAATAGTACCAGCAATTTTATGGACAGAGTGTAAGTTGATGATAAATTGGCCTACACAGGAATACCCTAGGGATCCAAAGACAGGAGCCCCTGACCCCGAGGTAATGAAGAAATACGAACAGGTTATTGCCTTTCTAAAAAAAAAAGTACCTCCCATAGAGACTGATTGGGTAAAAATTGACAGAACTCATCAGGAAAGTAAGGAGTCGGTACATGCATATTACGAGAGACTTATTCTAGCTTTTAAACAGTTTAGTGGTGATGAAAATTTGAGTGAAAAGGATTTGAGTCATTTTGTATACAGATTTGTATATGGTTTACGTCCAGAAATTAGTGAGATGATCAAACAACATACTTTAGATTGGCAAAACAAGAAAATAGATTAAGTATTGAGACATGCAAAATATTTCAGTGATGAGATTGAAGCCAAACAGCGTAAATTAAAAGAGAAAGCTATGTGGGCACAAGTAAAAGTGGCAGAAAGAAAGGAAACTCAGTTAGCGGAACAAGCGGATAATACAGGACACAGACCAAAATTCACTCCTGGGAAAGGTAAGGGAAATTTTAATATAGAAGAAGCTAAGAAGAAATTCCCATGTCATAATTGCGGTAGAGTAGGGCATTGGAAATCCGAGTGTAAATTTCCCCCAAGTACTAATAATGAAAACGCATCACTGAATCCACAGGTGCAGAATGAGGTGAGTGGTCAACCGCAGCAACAGCAGCAGGTTGTTACCCAACAGAATCAGGTGCCAAAACCGACTTTTCCACAAAGCAAAAATTCACAGAAATACAGTACTGAGACAGGATTCTACAACGAAGAACAGGGAACTAAGCTGCCGCGCGCTAGCGCCGTTTCGCAGTATTGGCTACAACGAGAAGAGAGTGAGTCAGAAGAAGGTTATTGACGGTGCCGAAGGGAGGAAGAAGAGTGCGTACTTGGCGCAACTCTAGAAGTAGACCAGACAGGCCCATTTGTAGATGGAAAAATAAATAATGAAAGTATTACTTTCTTAGTCAGCTGATGTTAAGAAACTTCCTCTCTCGGATGAAATAATCCAAGTAATTGGCGTATCTAACAGACAGATTAAAACTTATCTTACAGAACCAGTGAGAGTTAGCATAGGGAAATTCTCTGAAATGCACCGCTTTGTTGTGTGCGATACAATTCCTGTGAATTTGTTAGGTAGGGATTTGATGTGCAAAATGAATTGCACTATTTTCTGTACCCCTGACGGTATAGCATTTGAGACCCCTGATGAAGATGTGCTTTATAAAATAACTATGGCAAATAGGGAAATTGAGGTTACTGAAGCCTATGCTGTGTTTAACCCTGATGAATTACCTAAAGAATTGAAACAGACTGTAAAGGCAGAAGTTTGTTATTTCACAGGAGAAGATGTGGGACTAATGAGAAATGTGGACCCAGTAAAAATAACAGTGAAGGAAGTAATAAGCTACCCAAATGTCCCTCAATATAAATTGGCACCTGAGATAATTGAAGGAGTTACTCCTGTAATTGAGAAAATGATAAAACAAGGCATTTTGAAAGAAATAATGAGTAGTCCATGTAATTCCCCGATTATGGGACTAAAAAAGCCTAATGGAAAGCTCAGGATAGTGCAAGATTTGAGAAAGATAAACAAAATCATTGTGTCGTGTTGTCCCATTGTACCAAATCCATCTGTGATTTTGTATCAGATTCCCCATGATGCAGAATGGTATACTGTGATTGATTTATGCCATGCTTTCTTTTCCATTCCATTGCACCATGACAGCCAGCAAATTTTTGCGTTTTGTTTTGGCGAACGTATTTTGGCTTGGTGCCGAATTCCACAAGGGTATACAGAAAGCCCCTCAATATTTAATCAGATATTGAAGAAATCCTTAGAAACTCTAGAGATGTCCGAGAATTCAGTGTTAGTACAATATATCGACGTCCTTCTTGTGGCGTCGAAAACTCGTGAAGCTTGTGAAATAGACACTATAGCCTTGCTGAATTATCTGGCTGATGGAGGACTTAAAGTGTCACCAGCAAAATTACAATTTTGCAAAAAACAAGTACATTATTTAGGCCATAACATCGAAAAGGGACTGAGAATGATAACAATAGACAGAATCAGGATCATAAACGGAATGAGAGCTCCCATGACGCAAAGAGAGGTGAGAATGTTTCTTGGAATGGTTGGATACTGTCGGCAATGGATAAGCAGTTTCTCCCTGATTGCAAAGCCCTTGGTACGCTTGTGATGTGAGAGATCCCATTGATTTGAATAAAGAGGAAGTGGCAGCTTTTAAACGACTGAGAGATGGTTTGTGTGAAGCGCCTGCATTAGGAATGCCTGATTATGAGAAGGAGTTCGAGTTGTACTGCAGTGAGAGGAATGGATGTGCACTTTCTGTTCTAATACAGAAGCATGGAAAACTGAGGAGACCAATTGCATACTTCTCATCAATGCTAGACCCAGTAGCTGTAGCCTTACCTGGGTGCTTGAAAGCAGTGGCTGCTACTTGTCGGAGTTTGGAATAGAGTGAGGGAATTGTGATGGGATATCCTGTGAAAGTGTTTGTACCTCATTAAGTGGCAATCGTTTTAACAAGGAGTCGCACTCAGTACATGACAGAGAGTCGGCTGATTAAGTATGAGAAAGTCATATTAGGTGCAACAAATGTGAGTCTTGTGAGATGCTTGAACGTGAATCCTTCAACGTTGTTGCCTAATGCTGAGAATGTGGAAGTCAGAGATGAAGCGGATCACGATTGTCTGGATGTACTTGATTTCTGTACCAAACCACGTCCTGACATAAAAGATGTACCATTACCAGAAAGTGATTTCGTGATGTTTGTAGATGGGTCATGCTTGAGAACAGATGATGGAATGTTGAGTGCAGCATATGCGGTATGCACGGTTGCAGCAGTAATGGAAGCATCCTACCTGAAAGAAGTAAAATCAGCCCAAGTAGCTGAACTTGTTGCTTTGACTAGAGCATGCAAGATTGGAAAGATTGTGAGAGTGACTGTGATAACTGACAGTCAGTATGGTTTTGGTGTAGTGCATGACTTTGGCCACAGAGAGGATTTTTGACATCAAGTGGAACTCCCATCAATAATGATGAAGTGGTTGGGAAATTACTTGAGGCGATACAGCTGCCTAAGCAATTGGCTGTTGTGAAGTGTGCTGCACATAGTCAGTTGAGCGACTATATTGCCATCGGCAACAAGGACGCCTATGACATGGCCCAATACTGTGCACGAAATCAGAATTCCAGTAATCGGGCGAAGGAGAAGGAAGTGAATTCTTGTACCTTAATGTTTACTAACATTGTGGGTACCTGGGAGGAAGTAAGGCAATTGCAGGAAGAAGCAGGAGATGAGGAAATGAAGCAGTGGGTAAAAGCAGGATGTACACCAAGGGAAAGGGACCATGTGTGGGTCTATCGGGATGGAAGACCAGTTATGCCTGATAGCATGATGTCTGCCATGGCACGGATGTATCATGGAGAGGGACACATAGGGAGAGATGCCATGATCAGGTCATTTAAGCAAACCTGGTACAATGCAAAATTTAGACTTGTAGCAGAAAGGTTTTGTCAAAGATGCCTTATATGTCAGCAATTCAACCCTGGAAGAAAGACAGTGGTGAGTCTAGGAACAATAGGTCGAGAAGGAGGGCCTTTTACCAGAATGAAAGTAGATTTCATTGAAATGCCTCCTTGTAACAGGTTGAGGTATGTTCTACTAATGGTCTGTTTGTTTTCTAGATGGGTAGAAGCATACCCAACAAGAAGAAATGATGGAATCACAGTGGCAAAATTGCTGTTGAGGGAATTTATTCCCAGATTCGGGATCCCAGTAACAATTGAATCAGACCGAGGAAGACATTTCCATAATGAGATCATAAAATTGATTTGTGAAGCATTGAATGTACGGCAAAAACTTCATTGTGCCTATCGCCCAGAGACTTCTGGTGTGGTGGAACAAATGAATGGTACTATCAAAAACAGAATAGGGAAAATGTGTTTAGCCACAGGTATGAAATGGCCTGATGTCTTGCCTCTAGTACTCATGACTATAAGATCAATTCCAGACAGAACTACAGGGTTGAGCCCCCATGAAATTATCATGGGTAGAGCAATGCATCATGTGTTCATACCAGTCAACAAGCTGTTGCCTATAACTGATGGCATGGTGTTGGATTACTGTAAAAGCCTCACTGACGCAGTTCATTCTGTGTTTCATCAGGTTGGAGCAGATGCCCCTCCCTTGAAAAGAAACAAGCTCATGATCTGAGCCCAGGGGACTGGGTAAGAATCAAAGTACACAGAAGAAGGTCCCAAGGTGGGGAAAACCACGACAAGTGATTTGGACTACAACAACAGCTGTGAAGTGTGCTGGAATCAAGAACTGGATTCATGCAAGTGACACATTGAAAATTCCAAATCCAGGGGATAGCACAGAGAGAGAATATTTCGATG
Source organism: Triturus cristatus (assembly GCF_964204655.1). NCBI lineage: Eukaryota > Metazoa > Chordata > Amphibia > Caudata > Salamandridae > Triturus > Triturus cristatus. Next base: position 69,810,003 of record NC_140584.1, on the reverse strand, counting down.
AATCAGGATCAAGTACTGAATCAGATGATGAAGAGACAAGAACAAAAGAAAACCCTGAAAGGGGAGAATCAGAGTCAGATCTAACTTTTGTCCCAAGAAGTACTTCCTTGAGGAGAAGGTTACAGATTTCTGATACCAGCTCAGACTCAGAGACTGAACAAGGAACTCTACGTTCGAGAAAAGAAAAAGACAGTGAAAAGACAATTAAAGAAATTGCTGATAAAGAAGTTCCAGATGAAAAACTGCGAGAAATTCCACCTGAAATAACAAATTTAGATGGACAGGTGCCAGATACAGAGAGAGAGGGAAAGATTCTTGCGGAAGACCCCTGAGGAGGTGTAGGGAACTCCAACATCCAGTTAGAGGAAGGGACAAGTAGTCAGCAGGAAGATTGTGCGTCAGAAACTCGAGGAGGGACAGAAGTAGGGAAAACGAAAGAAGTGGTGAAAAGAAAAGCGGTTGAAAGTAAAAAGCAAGTTGAAACAGAGTCAGAGGAAAGCGAAGATGAAGTACAAGAAGGTCGAGTCTTAAGAAAGAGAGCTTGGAGATCTGAAAAGAAGGATAAAGGAAGTAAACTGAAAAGAGCAGCAAAGGACGAAGTTTGGCCGAATAAAATAAAGAGACTTAGATATTGACTGACACGAGTAAATTCACCAAGAGCTGAACAGGTGAATGAAGTAACAAGTCAAGAGAAATCAAAAGACGAAGAAATAGTTGTAATTGGAGAAAGCAAAATAACGAGGAAACCTAACCAGAAGTATAAGTCGCCGGAATGGACGTATGTGGCCCTGCCTGAAATAAAAGAAGAGGCGAATAGCCAAGGAAACCCAGAGGTGACTGTACCGGAAGTGGTTGAGGAAGACGAGGAATCGGAAATCCTGAGAGTTATCTTGTCCGATATTGGAGAAGAAGCGGATGTTCAGGAAATTCTGTACTCACATCATGAAGGAAAGGTGAAGGACGATGAGATGCCAAACTGAATGAGACAAGAAAGCTGCTAATGGAAAGACAATAAAATACGGGAAAAAGGCAAAAACTGGTAGAACCAAGTAGGTGCTTAGAGCCTTGGGTTAGACAAACTAGTTGTGAAGTAGAAGAGGCTAAGTCAAAAGACACTGCTCATTTTTACAAAAAAATGGCAAACACAGATCGTAGAGAAGGTAGATGTATATTTTTGAAGCGATGGTGTAAAATGTGTTGTTGTTGTACAGGATTACTAATGCTTCTGTGGAGTATACTAGCTCTGATGATCTCATTTAAGGTTACCATAGATACAATAGAAGGACATAGTGAGAACAAAACTAATATAGAAAAGATTCAAAAGGTAGTTTCTACTAAAATAGATAGAAATTATCTGCATAAAGACAGGTTCATAACTGATTTTTCTAACCATGTTTTTTCAAAATTACTGTACGAATATGTAAAGACAATGGACGTAAGGGACTGCTACGTTTGTATGCGGTTACCTGCATCTGTTTCGGAGGGAGTGACTTATCACCACCTTCCAGTAACATATGGAATAACATGTAGTGTGATAGCTAGTTTATTTTACCAAACAGGGAAGTTAGAATATTATTTTTCAGATGTAGATAACATTTTTTCACAAGTACCATCAATTAACAAGCTAAACAAGGTAAAACCTGCTAAAGTATTAGGTGAATTTTTCTTAGAGACTAAAGAACTAACATTAGAATATATTTTTAGAAATAATTTGATTTGCAAATCAAAACATTCACCCCCAGTCAAGAGATCTGGGTTAAATCCATCATTCTTTTGCTCACCATGCCACCCCAGTTTAGACCTGGCTATATGCAAATCAGTCTTGACCCTGTGCCTCATGGGAACAGTCCAGCCCGAACTGCCAAGCCAGGTCCTCCCTGGACCGGAAACAAGCATCCTAGGACCGGTTTCGGGGTTTCACCCCTCTTCAGCCAGGATAGCTTGATTCCAGTGGCACAGTGAGCCCAGGATTCACGTCTGAGCATACCTGGCCCACTTAGAGCTAGAAAGCAAAAGACACAATATTGATGGACGGAATGCAGAACAAATCAAAACCTTCACACCCAGTCAAGAGATCTGAGTTAAATCCATCATTCTTCAGGGTCAAACTGGAATGGCATGGTGAGCAAAAAAACGATGGACTTAGGCCCAGATCTCTGTACTGGGGTGAATGTATGACTTTGTTCTGCATTCTGTCCATCAACTGTTGTTTTTGCATTTGTCACCCCGAGTGGGACGGGTATGCTCAGACGTGAGTCCCGTGCTCTCCATGCCACTGAAGTCAAGCTGTCCTGGCTGAAGAGGGGTCAGACCCCAAAACCGGTCCTAGTATGCTTGTTTCCAGTCCAGGGAGGACTTGCCTTGGCAGTTCGGGCAGGACTGTTCCCATGAGGCACAGGGTCAAGACTGATTTGCATGGGGCTGGGTTCAAACTGGAATGGCATGGAGAGCAAAAAAACGATGGATTTAGGACCAGATCTCTGTACTGGGGTGAATGTATGACATTGTTCTGCATTCTGTTGATCAACTGTTGTTTTTGCATTTGTCACCCCGAGTGGGACGGGTATGCTCAGACATGAGTCCCGTGCTCTCCATGCCACTGGAGTCAAACTGTCCTGGCTGAAGAGGGGTGAGACCCCGAAACCGGTCCTAGGATGCTTGTTTCCAGTCCAGGGAGGACTTGCCTTGGCAGTTCGGGCTGGACTGTTCCCATGAGGCACAGGGTCAAGACTGATTTGCATATGGCTGGGTTCAAACTGGAATGGCATGGTGAGCAAACAAACTATGGATTTAGGCCCAGATCTCTGTACTGGGGTGAATGTTATGTTATGTTATGTTATCAGTTTTGTAAAGCGCAAACAGCTGCCCTCGCAACGGGGCGTCCCGGCGCTGAAACCATAACACCACCAACTGAAACAGGGGGAAGGGAGGGACCTAACAGGGGGGGAAGAGATAGGTTTTAATAGTTCTGCGGAAAGCTAGGATGTTGTCCATGCATCGAATATTGAGGGGAAGGGAGTTCCATAATTTGGCCCCCAGTAGTTTGAAGGAGCGCCCTCCGATGCGGCAAAACTTAGTGTAGGGCACCGTAGCTAGGTGTTGCCCCATGGACCTGAGGTTCCGTTTGGGAGAGTAGGGGGTCAGCAGTGAGCGGAGTAGCTCCGGGCCTTCGTTCCTCATGATTTTAAAGGCGAATATGAGGGCTTTGAACTGGATGCGGGCTTCCATGGGTAACCAGTGTAATCTGTGAATGGTCGCTCTCGCCGAGCATCTTTTAGGGAGACCTACTATGGCCCTTGCCGCCGAATTTTGTATCCGTTGGAGTCTCTTAACTTCAGTTTTATTCGCTCCTAACAACAATACACTTGCGTAGTCCAGTCTGGACAGAATGGTAGATTGTACGATGAGTTGTCGAGTTTTGGAGTCAAAATAGCCTAAGATGGGGGTAAGGCTTCTCAGTAGGCCAATGCAGGTTGCGGCAACTTTTTTTGTGTGCGACTGGAAGCTAAGAGCAGAGTCCAGCCACACTCCCAGGTTTTTCGCTAGAGTCTTAGGGGGAGGTGCTGGGCCCAGTGATTGGGGCCACCATAGGTCATTCCAGTTGTTACTATTTTTCCCCATTATCAGCACCTCTGTTTTGCCGCCGTTGAGTTGAAGGCAATTAGCCGTCATCCATTTAGCAACGGCGGCCAGACCATCCCTGAATCTAGTGGCATCGGGGGAGGGGGCATGGTTGATGCTGATGACCAGCTGTGTGTCGTCGGCGTACGACACCATTGTGAGGCCCCATTTCTTGGCAACCTCCGCCAGGGGTTGCATGTATAGGTTAAACAAGGAGGGACTGAGGGCAGAGCCCTGTGGAACTCCTTGTCCTATGTTTTGAGGTTGGGAGATAAACGGGGGGGCAGATACCCTAAACGATCTATTGGTTAGGAATGATCTAAACCATTGGAGTGCCGCGTCTATGATACCTATGTTTTCCAGGCGTTTCAATAGGGTGGCATGGGAGACCGTATCAAAGGCCGCGCTGAGATCGAGTAGAATCAGCGCGGCACTTTTGCCGGAGTCCATAATTTCCCGTAAACTTTCTGTGGAAGTTAGGAGCGCGGATTCCGTGCTATGGCCCGGCCTGAACCCGTGCTGGGAGGGGTCCAGGATATTGTTTTTCGCCATGTGCTCACTTAGAATTTTGTTAGCATGGGCTTCCGCCAGTTTCGCGACCCATGGGAGCAGAGAAACGGGCCGGTAGTTTTCCGGTTTAGCTGGGTCTAGGGAGGGTTTTTTTATGATCGGTGTTACCCAAGCCTGTTTCCAACAGGTGGGGACCGTAGCCGTGGCAAAAGAAAGATTAAGGAGTGAGGTCAAGGGTGGGAGGAAGAGTTCCAAGGCTTCCAGAAAATGAGTAGGCCTCATCGGATCTGTGGGAGCGCCCGATTTCACCTTCCTACAGAGTTTAGAGAGTTCTTCACCGGAGATGGCGGGTATGTGTGTGAGACTAGAGTCTCCGAGGATGATAGTGGGAGGGTTGATGTCCTCTGGACTGTCCTGGGTGAAGGCGTTGTAAATTTTTTTCACTTTCTCCGTGAAGAAGGTAGCTAGGTCTTCACATTGTTGCGTGGAGGTAATGTGAGACGCCGGCTTGTTTCCGTTTTGTAGTTTTTGCACGATTTGGAAGATCGTTTTCGTGGGGTTAGGGCTAGCATTTATCTCAGTGGCGTAGAAGGCAGCGCGGGCTACCCGTATTGCCTTATGATATGTTCTAATAGTGGTCAGATATGCATCTTTGTCCTCCTGCTTATACTCCTTTCTCCATTGTCGCTCCATTTTTTTACAGACTTTCCTCATTGTTTTGAGGTTCTCATTGTACCAGGGATTGGAAGGGGTGCTACGCCCTTTGGTCCACTTCGCTGGTAAAATGGCGTCCAGTCCCTTGGTAATCCAGTTCTGGAAGGACATATATGATTTCTCAATATCATCTATATCCTCCAGGTTAAGTCTCCCCAAACTCGCTGCAAGGTCACATTGTTGGAGTTTGTGCCAAGGTCGTTTTAGGCAGGAAGTTGGAGGCTTTTTTATGACATAGTGGTTATTAGGGATGGAGAAGGTTACTAGTGAGTGGTCCGTCCAGGCCATGGGTATAGGATCATCCGCTCTGGCCTCCGGAATGTTCGTAAACACTGGGTCCAGCAGATGGCCCGCAACATGTGTTGGGGTTCGGACCAGCTGAATTAGCTGAAGAGCAGCTAGGTCTGCTGTCAAATTGCTGATTTTAGCATCTGATTGGTTGTCTATATGGAGATTGAGATCTCCTAAGATTGTGAAGTTGGCCGAGTCAGTAATCCTAGCGTGTGTTACCTCAATGAGCTCTTCCGTGAATTTCGCGGAAGGACCCGGCGGTCTGTAGATAAACAGGCCTGAAAGAGTGCAGTTTGGATTAGTGGAAATTTTGAAGCGCGCGCATTCACAGTCCGCAATGCTTTCCTTTAAAAAGGAGCAGGTGAAGGAGGATCTGTGGATGGCGGCGATGCCCCCTCCTCTTAAATTTCTGTTAATACAGGTCATGGCAAACCCATCCGGTATAGCAAGATTGGGGATACTGGTTAGTTCATCTTTAAGCCAGGTTTCACTCAGAAACATTATGTCTGGGTTCTCATCTATTAATAGCGTTCTTACCTCCGCATGGTGTTTGACCAGGGATCTAACATTCAGCTGCATGATGGTAAGTGACGTTTCCTTCCTTTTGTTCTCTTTCTGGCTGATATGGCGTGGTGCAGGTAAGGCCAGGTTACAGCTTTTACAGTGGAGGGCGGTACGACCAATGCAGCCCTCTAGCTTGTCGCATCTCAGGCCAGGGTTGAGTGACCACAGTGTATCACTGTCGTAAACGTGTGACTTTTGGGCAGGGGGTCTGGCGAGAGGCGAGGACTTGGCGAGGACGGGCGAAGACGGGCTTGCCTTAGGCGCGCCTTCGGTGCGCAAACGGCGCGCCCGCTGCGCCCGTCCGCTGCGCGTCCGGTGAATGCACATCTTTAAAGGCGGGAGAGGGGGAGGGTGGGCGTGGGCGTGGCCTGCAGGTAGGCGTGGCCTCTGTTCCTCGCCGGTAATGGCGGCAGAACTGTGTGTTTGGGCGGAATCGGTGCAGCGAGGGGGTCGCTGTTTAAGCGTACTTTTAGCCCAAAAGGAGGTGCCTGAAGGGTGAGTGCGCAGATAAAATGCAATTAGTTATTGGTGACACAGAATACAATTTAAAAAAATGATTCGTCCTCTCCCGGCTTCCGCCTCAGGAGATAGTGAAGTTCTGTCTTGGTCGCGCCGTCGGCAGCGTTAAATACCAAGGTGAGTGGGCGTGGCCTGCAGGTAGGCGTGGCCTCTGTTCCTCGCCGGTAATGGCGGCAGAACTGTGTGTTTGGGCGGAATCGGTGCAGCGAGGGGGTCGCTGTTTAAGCGTACTTTTAGCCCAAAAGGAGGTGCCTGAAGGGTGAGTGCGCAGATAAAATGCAATTAGTTATTGGTGACACAGAATACAATTTTAAAAAATGATTCGTCCTCTCCCGGCTTCCGCCTCAGGAGATAGTGAAGTTCTGTCTTGGTCGCGCCGTCGGCAGCGTTAAATACCAAGGTGAGTGGGCGTGGCCTGCAGGTAGGCGTGGCCTCTGTTCCTCGCCGGTAATGGCGGCAGAACTGTGTGTTTGGGCGGAATCGGTGCAGCGAGGGGGTCGCTGTTTAAGCGTACTTTTAGCCCAAAAGGAGGTGCCTGAAGGGTGAGTGCGCAGATAAAATGCAATTAGTTATTGGTGACACAGAATACAATTTTAAAAAATGATTCGTCCTCTCCCGGCTTCCGCCTCAGGAGATAGTGAACAATGTATGACATTGTTCTGCATTCTGTCCATCAACTGTTGTTTTTGCAAAAAGTGTTTAGAGGCTTATTAGAGGGAGTCCCTTCAACATTGTGTGTAGAGCAGCAGTTACTGCCAATACAAACCCTGACCTCCACAGATGTGCTGTGACCACCACCATCCCCTTGTTGAACACTTGCAGGTGATGGTGAGGCCCAAGGGGAGCTCGGTGAATTGAAAGTGGTCGGTGGACACGCAGGATGAGACTATGGAAGTAAGCATCCTGCACATCCAACAACTACATCCAGTCTCCAAGGTCGAGGGCAGATAAGAAGTGAGCCAAGATAAACATCTTGAATGTTTTCCTTCTCCAGGAAGTAGTTGAAAGGGTATAGGTCTAATATGGGACGTAGTGGGAATAGCAACCATTACCTACTCCTGATGCAGTTATGCTCTTGAAGGCTTCTTTGGCCAGAAGAGAGAATACTTCCTGTCGCAAAGTGAGAGATGGGTCTCAATCAGCCGATCAGAGGAAGATGGCAAAGGCAGCAGGGTCTGTTGGAATGGGAGGGCATATCCCTTCTACACAATTTGAAGCAGCCACTTGTCTGTACTCATTTCCCACCATGGTACCGAATTCCACCACCAACTGGGTGCCCACAGTGGATTGAGGGCAAATTAAAGAGACTTCTGAGCTGCTGTTGTCAGGGGGGGATGGATTGGGTCAACTTCTGGATCTGGTTCTGTTGCAGGGATTCTGCTCATGCACAGAACTATGCACAGGAAACCAGGACCTCAGTGAATTGTGGTGTACCAAAAACTCACCTCAGTAGCCCGAACCCCTATCGAACTAGCATCAGTGTCTCATTTGTTCTTCGTACTACAGCGAAGCTACCAATGATTAGACAACCCAGAACAAGCGACTTGGGGTACTCTCAGGAATGGTGGGAATCAAGACCACTCTTTCGTTTTTATTCTCATACCAGTCCACAACGTGAGTACTCAGAGACACAGAAAAGTTTAAAATGTTTATTTTTAACTGCATGCTCTAAGATGCAGTATTTTGGCTAACATAAGCAGGCAAATGATTAGAAATAAAACAATCAGCATTGTTACAATTCCATAAAACACAAAGGGAGAAATCATGTTATAATGATAGTGGAAACAGGTCTTATAGTGCCTTGTGTACCAACCTCCCCTGGCTAGGAGCTAGGTTTTTTAATAATAGAACGTCTCTAGGTTTGAACGGGGAACCCCATACCTCCAAGATCAGCTTAGGTGAATCACATCACAGGATCAGCAATGCTCTCTGTGGATGGAAAGGTTTTCTCAGAGTGCCAGCATTCTGCATGCAATGCAATATTAAAGGCACTGAGCTTCAGATATTTGCAGCTGTGTGCATGTTGTGTCTAAAGCGTGGGCCGATCAACCTGAATCAGCAGCATGCATTGTTATTTGACCTTGAAGACTTCTGCACACAGTGTACAGACTGAGGTTGCGGTGTAAGTCTAGGGATGTGAAAAACAGACCGTTCTCATGCGAAGAAAAGCAAGCAGTTTAACTTACAATAACAGTTACATGTAGAGTTGTGTGCAAAAGCTGCCAAGTGGCAAAATGACATTTAAACTTCTAATACACTTATGCTAACATAGCATTGTGTGCAAGCAGAACCCTGTCTTCACTACACCCTCCCTTGATCGGGCCGCAAACAAAAAGGTAAGGTAATTTAGGAACGCTGAGTTTAAGTTCGAGTGAGACAGAACCAAGTTCAAAGTTTGCCAAACCGGATAATTGATAATGATAAGTTCGAAGTTGTGAGGTAAAAAACAAAAACACCAAGAAGGGGCGGGATACTGCCCACCCTGGAGAGAAAAAATAGTTAACATTTTTTTGAGAACAGTACGCGTTGAAGATGGGCAATGTCCAATTCAATCCATCCGCGTATAGGCACAGTATGTTGCAACAGCCTTCAAGAGGAAGTCATTGTTATCATCAGTAAAGGATTCAGCCATCCAATTTAATAAAGGAAACAAACATACATGTTCTTCGAAAGCCGGAGCCTCTAGCACCATCAGAGGACCACTTGTGTGTTCTTCGAGGTAACTTCATGCCAGGAAGTCATGTGCTGCTGCACATATATCCCAATTCCCTAGAACTCCATGCGCAGCTGTGCAGGCCATAATCCCGATACCAGAACAGTCCAACTCATGAGTCACTAAATCGATCATAATCCGGGGCAGGAGACGCCGTATTGGAGAGACACAAATCCAGAGCCCATTCCAATTTACAATCCAGGCAATGGAAAACAGGTTGCACGCAAGGAAAGTATGAGAACCGGAAGGATAATCCATAGGCTACACCCAAAGTGGCCAGAGGTAGCATTCCATAGTATTCAAGCATCTGGTTGCAAAGCTGGAACAGCCGGGGTAGGCTGTCTTGTGGCACATATTGTGCAGCCATTTCGGAGCAAACAAATCAACAGCAGCACACCGGCAGCCAAGGCGAGAATTAATGGTAACCCACTGAAGATGCTGGAAAAAATAGAATGAAAAAATGCCAGTATCACACCAAATATTGTTTGGAACGAGGTCACAAGGCCGGAGCTCAATATTTAGAAAAAATGCGCTAAGCCAGTTGTTGACGAGGAATTGAATATAGTATGAATCTGAGCACCAAAAAGTAGTGGGAGATCAGTATTTAAAAGCTCATGCACCTTGGTGCGGGTGTTCAGCTATGTGAAGGACAAATGTTTCACAAGTAGAAGTTAGGGCAACTTCTTTTTGGGACAATAGAGCCCTTATTATGCTCATCTTGTTGAACTCTACTTTCAAGGTCGGTATGGAAGGCCAGATGGATATGTCGAGTCTTCCATGCGGGGGTGGGAAAAGCACATTTTTACAGCAAATTACACGTTGGGAGACAGATTTAATGTATGGAATCCCAGCTAGCATCCCGCAGCACCCTTCATTATTTAAAAGAAAATAACTACCGTTAGCAAGTAAAGTGAAAGTCGGTGTTATAGCTGGCACTGGAGTTCCCTTTAAAATGCAAGCTAAATTCAGAGCTTGGGTGTTACATGCGCCGTGCAATTGTATTTTTTTGCACACCAGTGTGTGATCAGGTGTAGAAGTGCACTCCTCACCTTTTAAATAAACTTCTTTGGCTTCTTTCAGGCACCTGTATGTGAATGGGAGTGACCAAACTTCAAGCGCTACCCAATGGTTCATATCTGCCTAAGGCATAGTGTTTCTTACATAAACTGAACTTAAACAAGGGAAAAGGTAGTGTTATTAACCCATGAATGAGCCATACAGCCGAGTTGGATTCAGCCACAGAAAATGGTAAGGGGTCCAACTTTTCAATGTGCAAAAGCAAATATGTTGCATCTTTCATGGACAAGAACTGTTGTTTTTCAGTCAGATTAATGGGTAAAAACAGAGACTAGGTATTCATTTAGTCCCAAGGAACTTTCCCAGATTTCAATTTTTATAAAGTCCATGCAAACTGCATTATGGAACTTAATTGATTTTGACCATGATATAAAGCAGACATTTCATCCTGTACAATATCCACAACAGATGAAACTATATTATCCAATGTGTAAATTCTGGAAGAAAGAGTATTAATGCTGTTATCAACGACAGCAAGCACTTTTTCTAAATTAGCTTGATCAATAGATCTCAGTCTAGAAGCAGCAAGTCAACTTGAGATAATTTCCAAACTTCGGTGTAAATAGTATATACACATCTTTTGGACCTGCAACCTATAGGGCCTTTAACAAAGTCATTCAGCTCAACATCGTCAGTCAATTGGGACAAATGAAGTTTAACTGACGCTAAGGTGGAATGTTTAGGCCGGTTTTGACACAATTTGCCTACTGAATAGGTAGTAACAGAATGGAAGCTTTCAAAACAGGGGTCCATCCTAACCTGTGTATAGCCTAGGGCCAGACCCAGAAAACTATGTTGACATGAATCAGAACTTTTTTGCCATAACAACCATCCTCGAGGATCCAAGCTGGAAATATTAACGGAGGTATTAGTAATTAGGGACTGTAATTCATCAAGGGACATATCTGTGTGATTGACCCAAGTAGGATAAGCACCCAGATCAGTAATGGTAGGGGCATTCATTTATTTAGAGGCAGCCAATCCAAAGCAAGTGGTTTGAAAAACAGAATTCAAAATGTGGTTCGGGATAAGGCACGCACGATGTAAAGCCTCGGTGCCCCGCACCTGCCAGCCTTTAGAACCCCAAACTGATTTAAGATTAATTGTATCTTTCCACATCTCATAGCCCCCTATAGCTAATTGATCCATTAACGACTTGGAACACAGTAATTTAGTGTGTGTGAGTCTGACTTTAGAAGTGGACTGAGTATTCATTTTGAAATAAAAGGCTTCAAGATTGGATCGACTAAAATTGGTAAAATATATAAATGTTTTCAATAGAGTTGTCAAACTACCTTCAATGGGAGCTGGACAATGTTCCCATTGTGTATAATTAACCACATTTCTAAATGTATTTGCTTTATGCAGGAAATGATTGCCATAGTGCTGGTAACAAAATAACACTGCATAATTTGCTGATTCTAAGTACAAATCTTCAGCATTACACGCAGCATAATATTTCAAATCAGAAAAAAGAGCCTCAACGGCTTGGACATCCCAATCATCAGAGCTTCAAAAGGCTGGTCTCTCTTCATGATGTGTGATGAGGAGTGGGGTGCCAAAGTTCCATGAATTATTCTAATTGTAGATCTTTCTGTAAGATAATGTCCATTTACTAGATGAAAAAAGACAACCACAAATCCAATCAACATGAACAAAAAAATAGAGATGAGCACCAACCAAATGTAAGTCCAAGTGGGAATTAGAAAATGTCTTTTAAACCAAACAGCAAAAATAGAAATTTTCAATGGGGCACTCGATGTTGTAGAGTTAGAGTCAAATGAAAAACGTGACTGGTCAACTGCATTTGTCTGCACACCAGGCAATGACACATCTGTGGGATAGGTATACTCAGTATCATCATGGTGATTACCATCCAGCGAAGTCAATAATGGATTAGTAACTGCATGCATCTCTATGGCAATGTGAGGCCTGTTCGTATTTTCCGAGGCCAAAACAGAATTTCTCAGCATTGCTGGACAAGAGACCGCTGGAGTTATACTAAGAAGAATCGGCAACTCGTTGTAGTTTGACATTTTCAATGGATATGTACCTGTTATCCTTGCGACCAGGAAGTGGAGGTAAAATGACTGTTCTTGTACCCTGCACGCCAAGCACTGGAACAGGTGCATGATAAGAGGGGCCAAACTCCTCCTTGTTCTCCACCTTCTCACGGACCAGGTCACTGACTCGAGGTAGCCAGCCAACTACCGGAATCTGAAGTGCAGCATCAGTTGTGGAGGGCAAATGTTCCTTTGCAAGACTGTCTCAAGTCTCTTGTAGGTTCTGTAATACAGCAGATTGATCATCTACGTCGCCGATGCCGCCATGTCTAGACCATTAAGGTCCGGGACAAACTTTTTTATGTCAAAGAGCATTTCATATGGGGTCCGCCCACCCAGAGACCTTCCAGGGAGATTATGAAGTGCACGTTGAACGCTATACAAATGGGCCAACCAGTTCCTGCCAGTACCTAAAACCTTAGCTGTCAAGGATTGCTTTAAGTCATAGTTCATTCGCTCCATAACAGAATTGCCCCCAGGCCGGTATGGAGGCGAAAATTTGACCTGCACCCCCAAAGACCTCATGGCTTCTTTGTACGCCGTAGAGGCGAATGCCGGACCTTGGTCAGAATGGAGGGTGCCACATGCAAAAATTCCCACAAAGACACGCAAATCCCTGATGACAGTTTGAGCATCAGCACTTCTTTGTGGACAAACCCATAGAAAACGTGTGCACAAATCCACTGCAACTAAGATGAACTTATACGCAGTATCAGAGGAGAAAGGACCGCAGTGATCTAAATAAACACACCCAAGTGGTTTATTAGATATGTACAACTGTGTTTGAGGTGGACGCGTAGCAGTCAAAGGCTTTATCTGCTGGTAAATGTCACAAGTAAGGACATAATCACAAGTTTGTTTACACAATCCACGCCACCAGTAACGTTGCTGCAAGATAGTGACAGTCGCTGAGACGCCTGCATGAGCCGAGGCCATACCTTCGTGAACGGCCGTTATCAAGGAAAGCCTGCGGTCCGCGTTGGGAATCAGTTTTTCACCAATGTTGTTAATTCTGACATAGGGAACTTTATCAGGACTTAAATGATAAGAGTATTTAGAAGGGAAACCTCTAGGGTAATTATCTCCCTTCTCTGTTGCAGCAATAGCTGCCAGGATATCATCAATATTACTTTTGGATCTTGCAACGTCTGCTACTAAATATGTTGCCACTGCTGTTTTCTCTGCCTCGTCAGCTAAACTGTTACCAACAGCGTGTACTCCTACGCGCTGGTGACCAAGAGTATGAATTACATTCACGAGAGGCAGACGTTCTTTAAGTTCTGCGACTCGAACCCAAAGCGTTTTATGTTTGAGTGTGCTACTTTTGGAATCATGATATTCATTCTGAGTCCAAAAGAATAAATTGTCGTTGAAAGACTGAACACAGTAGTAAGAGTCACTTACAATAAGAGTAGTCACACAGGGATCATCAAACTCTAGTGCAAACGACAGAGCACGTAGCTCTGCCAATTGGGCGGTACAGTCCCCTAATGTCTGCGTGTGCACATCTGACTTGAATTCGCCATTCACTATGGTACCTACCACTATTGCGCAGGCCGCTGAATAAGCATTCTTAGATTCTGTCGCCGGTTGCGCCGAACCGTCAGTGTAAATGATACAATGGTAATCCTCAAGCAGGCGCATGGACTGAGGAGCAGGATGAACAAATTCATGCTGCAAGTACTCCTGAGTTTGCAACGAGGAACAAAGATAAACTTGACATCCGGAGACGTCAAGGAAGTGGCCCATTTTATCCAACGTGGATGCAAAGCTTTATAATTCGGTACACTGGCTCTCGTTACTGCCTCAAGGGTAGCATACGGTGTGACAACCAACATGCGTTTCCCCTGTGACAGTGCTCTCTCTTTTAGAATCCCAATCTGCACAGCAGTCAATACTTTCTCGACAGAAGAAAAGTGCATTTCAGCCGAAGTGTACAAGTGTGACTTGTAAGCAATAGGGACTGTGTCACCTTCATTAAATGTCAAATACGTGAAACCCAATGCGCCTGGCACAATTCTTATTACCAGGTTTGTGTGGTTGTCACGTGTCAGAAAGTATTTAGATGCGAGAAGATCAGCCTGCAAAGATTGCAGTATAGCTGAATGCTGGTAAAAGTAGGTTGTATCAAGGCATATAGCGGCTTGTTACACTGGGCATAATCGGGAATGTAAGTACGCCTGAAATTCAAAAAACCCAGCAAAGATTGTAGTTTTTTCAGAGTTGTTGGAGCACGCAAAAATGCGCATATCTCCAGGAAGTGGGGTGCTAAACCTCGTCCTTCGTTGTTGAGCTCATAGCCCAAAGCCAACACTGTGTACTCTGCAACGTGTGATTTCGCAAAGTTAAATATGTAACCGAAGTCCGCAAACATGCCAATGATGTGGTCAACCGTGACACAGATGCAGCCATAATTCGTCCTCTGTGAGATAAATATCATCAACATATGAGTACGCATCAGGGTCGATGCTCTCTAACAGAGAGACAACACGTGTGGCAAAGATGCCTGGGCTGTTTTACAGCCCATGGCTAATCTTTTGAACTGTTTTTGTTGCCGCCAGAAGTAAAGGCCGTCCATTGACTACTAATAGAGGACAGTTATGACTATAAAAGTCATTGGAAATGGCAAGTGTGGTCTTAAACCTTTTTCTCACGAGACTATCGAACAGGGGTGAGCTATGGGTATTTTGTACCACACACGTCTGACAATGAGAGTTCAAATGCCGATAATCCAAAACTAGGCAGTACGACTCATCAGGTTTGGTTACAGTGAAAAGAGGATTATTCATGGGTGACACACATGTTTCAATTACACCTAGGATTTCTGCAATGGGAGCTTTCGCTTCTCGCCGCATGGGATATTGGGGTTGTGACTGTGGCATTGACAGCAATGGAATCTCATGTCTGGGCGAAAGTTTATCCCATCCGACCTGAGTACGGTACAACGCTGGTGCTAGCACCTGAGCCCACTCTTCTGCAAAGCTCTGCGCCTGCTCCTTTGGCACTGTGTGTGCAAAGCTAGGGAGGATCACCTCCTCCCCTCTTGGAGCGGCCAAAATGAAAAGTGGGGGCCAGTCCGCCTCCGCTAACAAAGTGTCATATGTAGAGGTCAGATTTTCCCCAAAACTCCCTCTTATTGTACGTTGTATGTCACCTTCAATTAAAAGGACTATTTCATATAGTCTGTCAGGGGGAGCCACTCTAGTGTCAGCAGTTTCTACTGTAATAAACGTGTCAGTTGCTGTCCCCTTCAGATACGGATGCAGTGCTTGCCGCACTATTGTAACTTGCGCTGCGCTGTCTAGCAGAGTTAGCGCCCATGTCAGGTTTTGAAGCTGTGTTCTCACTATCTATGGCATACCTTGCTGTCAATGCAGCAACTTTTTTTTCTGAAACGGAGGGCGTTGACCTGTAAAGTCATCCTGCTTGCCTTTACCATCAGCCGGGCGGGGCTGCTCACATCCTTACGGGGCACCCCGACCTCTGCCGCATTCTCCTCCACCGGCTTGTGAGACCAATGTTACCTGTGAAGAACGAGGAGAACGTTGATGAGGAACCTGAAATGTATCAGGAGACCTAATTATCGCGCGATCGCGCAACTCATATTTGCACTCAGTAGACACTGGTATTGGTGATGCAGGACGTGACCCTTGTTTCTGTTGCTGCTTCCCCTGTTTTTTATTTTTCCAATTTTGTTTAGGAAAAACTGGACGGTCTTCTTTAGTAGACTTAACCTCTGAGTTTGCAGTTGAGCTGCTACTTTAGCAAAAGGCTTAACACCCAAACTATTGCGGCAATGGTCTTATAAGCCTTCGCAATAATCTTCGGTAACTGTCGGGGTTTATCGGCATCGGCGACGAGGCATAACTCATTTGACGCTTGAAAGTTAACCGCATCTCCCTTGACGTTAGCAAGGATGAGATCAGCAACTACGTCAAACACTCCGACAAGCCTCATATCCAACTCGACTGCCGCCTCTGGACCATGCTCAACCTCAACACGCTTAATCACATAGGGCAGTACAGTCATAGACGGTGTGCCAAAGCACTTTGCATAGAGTGCTGCAAATACTTTACCCCACTTCTCACACTCGGTCACCTCTGGAACTAAGTCTTTCTGCAAACTAATCGTCAGAATCCTGTGTTTTTCCACAGGAGTCGTATTAGGAAATACTGCTTCCAACTGGTCAAATTTCTCAGCAAGCCAATAAGGCATATTGTCCTTATTCTGGGGGTGCTTGCCCATTACCGAATTAACCATGATGGGACTAATAGAAATCCCGGCCGGTCCAACTGGTTGCGTCGCAACCCCAGGTGCCCCCACCTGGAGGTTGCGTGAGACGTATTGCACTAAAGCCCTGTGTACCGCTAAGAAGGCGGTATGTAGCTGACGTACGTCGTCCACTGGGGCTTGCAAATAATGTGGATGAGGTGTGAACCCAGCCAAGACTGGCCAAGTGGCCCCAGGAAAAGACAAGGGGCCTAATCGAACCGGAGTTACGGCGTGGGGGAGGGCGCCATTAAACCAAATACGATGCTGCCATGCCTAAATCGGAATCTCCTATGTCCTGTATGGCGTGTAATTCACAGGTATCGCAATGGGAGTGTACGCATGGAATGTTTCATCATCTGCATTTACTGCAGGAAACTTAACCCAAGGGTAGAAAAGCTCAAAGGGGAATGCTGCATCGGCACTCACCACAAAGATTACTGACATACCATCGTCAGGCACCCCAAACTGCGTCAGATGAGGCCAGAGCGCTGCACGACTATGCAGAGCTATATTTATATCACCCATAAGGACACAGAGAAGAAAAACAATCTATATGAAATGTAGCACAAAAAGGGCAGTAATTTAAAATGCAAACCTTTTTCATTGTCAAGTTTGAATGAACCTACAATTTATCAATATAGGTAGGTTAATCCGTCACTTCTGTCAACCAGAAACAGGAGTGAGGGTGTTGTGGACAAATATAAGCACTACTACTAAAGCGTCTCGAATACAAGAACAAACGTTAGGTGCGCCATGTTGCGGGGATTCTGCTCATGCACAGAACTATGCACAGGAAACCAGGACCTCAGCGAATTATGATGTACCAAAAAACTCACCTCAGTACCCCATACCCCTAACCGACTAGCATCAGTGTCTCATTCGTTCTCCATACTACAGCAAAGCTACCACTGATTAGACAACCCAGAACAAGCGACTTAGGGTACTCTCAGGAATGGTGGAAATCAAGAACACTCTTTCGTTTTTATTCTCATACCAGTCCACAACGTGAGTAATCAGAGACACAGAAAAGTTTAAAATGTTTATTTTTAACTACGTGCTCTAAGATTCCGTATTTTGGCTAACATAATCAGGCAAATGATTAGAAATAAAACAATCAGCATTGTTACAATTTTATAAAACACAAAGGGAGAAATCATGGTATAATGATAGTGGAAACAGGTCTTATAGCGCCTTGTGTACCACCCTCCCCTGGCTAGGAGCTAGGTTTTATAATAATAGAACGTCTCTAGGTTTGAACAGGGAACCCCTTACCTCCAAGGCCAGCTAAGGTGAATGACATCACAGAATCAGCAACGCTCTCTGTAGATGGAAAGGTTTTCTCCAAGCGCCCGCATCCTGCATGCAATGCAATATTAAAGGCACCCGAGTTTCAGATATTTGCAGCTGTGTGCATGTTGTGTCTAGAGCGTGGGCCGATTAACCTGAATCAACAGCATACATTGTTATTTGACCTTGAAGACTTCTGCACACAGTGTACAGACTGAGGTAGTGGTGTAAGTATAGGTATGTGAAAAGCAGACCGTTCTCATGCGAAGAAAAGCAAGCAGTTTAACTTACAATAACAGATATATGTAGTGTCGTGTGCAAAAGCGGGCAAGTGGCAAAATGGAATTTAAACTTCTAATACGCTTATGCTAATATAGCAATGTGTGCAAGAAGAACCCTGTCTTCACTACAGTTCCTGCGAGATCTGTGGGATGCACGTTTCTGCCATGAATGTATTGTAATGCTTGCTGGCCATGGTGGCTAGGGGGAAATGGAGTTGTCTGATAGTTCCTACTGTAGCTACAGGAGGGACGGAAGGTGGAGTTATGCTGTTATAGGACCATGGTGTGCCCCAGTAACCTAGCTGTGGTCCTACTGTCCTTAAATCTTTACAGAGCCAAATATGTCTTGTTGCCAAAAAGGCAAACCCCACTGAATGGCATGTCCATAAGGGAGGCCTGGACATCCCCCGAAAAGTCAGCCACACCTTCCTGCTCAAAACAAGCCTCTAAGTCAATTACCTCTTTCTATGTGTGCTTCATAATGCAGCACACATAGAAAGAGGAAAAAATCGAGGAGAAATAAACATATTTATGATCGTTACACCTCACCTGAAAAGGAGTAGCAGTTTTGGCGCATTCCCAGGTCTACCACTTATGGTAAATCTGGGATTGCGTCAACATCCATTGGTTTTGCATGGGAACACTCTTGCACCACCCATGGAATGCCTCCCCGGGGGCAGAGTAACACAACACAGTGATTTGTGCTGCATTGCATTACTCTGGATCTATCAAGTCACGCAGGGCCACGCAAGTGGGCCTTGTGTGGCTTGATAAATCTCATCTTAAGGGTTGCGTCACTTTTGCACCCCGTTGCGTGGTGCAAAAGCAAGGCAATCCTTTTATAAATATGGCGGAAAGTTTGGAAGCAAGGTGCAAAGCAGAGGATTTCAGTAGCCTTACTGTATGCTCTCCTGTTGGAAGCAATCAGGAGGAAGAGGAGAGGAAAGGAGCGGTAAAGCGAGGGAGGGATTTAAAAATCGTAGACCAACTGCAACGTTTCTGTTACCAAAATATAGTTTATGACAATCCATCCTGTACAGGAAAGGGTTTTATTCAAGCAAAGGGTCACATTGCACCTAAGACTGCTTTCAAACATGTTGTCTTTAAAAGCAGATGGTATCTGAATAAAGTGTGATCAGTTTTACCGGTAATGAAAAAAGTATTAGTTAACCATACTTAACGTAGAACACCCAAGTGATAACAATAAACCTGGTTACTGCAAATGTTATCTACCTGTTGAAGTCCGTCTACATAGCAAAAGTGCTTTGTGCGTGTATTTATTAATAAATAAACGACCTGAAAATTGATTGACGCCATTTCCCAGGAAATCCAATGTACGCAGGCTGGACACAGGACAAAACTGCTTTTTCTTTATCCTCAGTATGCCAAACATTTTGATTGCCATTAGGGCGATATACTGCCCACCCTCTCAACCCCATATTTGGTAAAAGGGCATAAAATGTCCAGAGGGTATAATTCCAAAACGAAATTTCCAAACAAGCTTGAAACACTCAGTGCCCATTCAGATATTGGCAGCAAAGTCTGGGCTATCAGAAACGTTAATTTCTCTTTAATCTTCTTGAGTTTGAAACCCTGGCATTTACCTTTCGGTGAATGCTTAAGTACCTTAAACTGGC
The DNA here is from genome assembly GCF_964204655.1 of Triturus cristatus. Taxonomy (NCBI): domain Eukaryota; kingdom Metazoa; phylum Chordata; class Amphibia; order Caudata; family Salamandridae; genus Triturus; species Triturus cristatus. The sequence goes on along the minus strand of NC_140584.1, from coordinate 69,790,454 downwards.
CAGTGAACAGTGCTGAATGTTCAAAGTGAACAGTTGTTGTGTCATTCAGTGCTCTAAGTTTGTTACACTGAAATTTAAATGCACATGGTCTGGCTTACATCTTACATGTTTTAATGCTTTCTTATCCAAATGGGATTTGTTCCTACCAGCATCAACAATTAAAACTGCAATCAACGGCAAGGATCCCTACCCTCTATTAGTCCTCTGTTAGTTGAAGGTGGGTTGAAAATGTATTTAGAAGTTTTATATAGCGCTAGCCTGACCGGAGGGAATCGGAGCGCTTCACATCAGTTACAAAGCCGAACAAAAAACAGAGCAAAACATAATACAATAAAGCGAGGCGTTTCGAATAAGAATATTAAAAATGTCAGTGATGAAGAGTTCCATTTCGGGGTCTTGTTGACACAGCATCAGAGAGGAGTGAGGAGTCGACTTCAGCACTCCGCCTGCTCCTATCTGTTCGCTAGGGATCAATCGAGGAATAGGATTTTGAGCTGAGTTTGAATCTAGCGAAGGAGGGGATGGTTCTGATGTGGGAGGGAATGGAGTTCCAGATTTTGGGCACATTTCCGGCGAAGGACCTGGCCACGTTTTTTTGTTCTCGTGATTACAGCGGGATGAGTAGTAGTGTGTTAGAGCTTCTGAGGTATCTGTTCTGACCTGCATTTTTGAGTTTGGCAGCCAGATATTAGAGTTTGCCGATGGGTAGGGCTTTGTGAGTGAGGCAGGCTGCTCTGAAGTTCGTCCGGATTTCTATCCATAGCCACTTGAGTTCTTTGAGTGCAGGAGAGATGTGATCAAATTTCTTTATTCCAATGACCATTCTTGCAGCTGCGTTGAGAGCTGTTTTCAGAGGAGCAAGATGTGTTTTAGCTATTCCCGAGAGGACTGCGTTTCCATAGTCCAATCTTGACAGCACCAATGATTGGGTGGCTTGTTTGAGATCTTTGGGCGGAATGAAAGGTTTTATTTTGTTCAGTAGCGTCAGGTAGATGAAGGCGCTCTTAGCCGAGATCTTAATGTGTTTGGTCATGTCCAGTTTTGAGTCTAGCGTGATGCCTAATGATTTAACGGAGTCGGCCAGGGTGAGGTTCCCATTGAGCGCATCGATAGCTTTTAACCACTCGACCATTTGTGGGTTCTCTTCTTTGTTCGATATGAGTAGTTCGGTTCTGTCTGGATTCAGTTTTAAGTGGTTACTTGACAGCCACAGTTGCACTTACCTCAGGATGTCATTGAGTCTTTGAATGTCTTTAGCAAAGGAGATTTCCAAGTAAATTTGAGTATCGTAGGCGGAAAATGGGTGGTGACCTATCCCTTTTTGGTCCGAAAAGACACCGTCCAATGCAAACAGCTTTTAGTAGAACACTATTATGACCTTTTCTTTGAAGGTATTGTCCTTCAATGTAAATGGACTTAATAATGTTAAGAAACTCCAGGCAATTGAAAGGTGGATCTTAGCTGAGAAGCCAGCAGCTGTTTTAATCCAGGAGACTCACATTCCAGCTGCAAAACTGTCAGGATTCTCAATGTTCAAAAACTGGGCGGGATATAGAGGATTCTTCTCCTCCCAAGCTGCTCATCGGGGCTCAGCTGTTTTTTTAATCGAAATAGCTAGGTGGAAAAGTGGTAAATAGTGTGAGTGATTTGGAGAGTAGTTGGTGCTGGGTTAGTTGTTTAGGTGGGGGGAAACCCTTTACATTTGCTAGCTTTTATGCTACCCTGGAAGATAACATTACTCCTATGTGAATTTGTTTCAATCACTTATGCACTCGGGGGGGCTGATTACTGGCGGAATCTTTAGTGTGTTACAGGATCCAAGAGTAGACTCCTCGGTCAAAGTAAAAAATCAAGCAAAACCAAATTCTTTGAGAATTATTAGGAATTGTAAGGATATCCTTGCTTTAATTGACCCTTGAAGGGCAGATTGACCCACAAAAGCTACATATACTTGCTTTTCTGGGAGGTTCTGTACATCCTCTCGCATAGATTTCTTTTTAATATCCCGAACCCTTAAATATAAAACACAAATTACCCTTCCCAATGGGTTCTCTGATCCTGCAATGCTTAGGCTGGAGCTTGAGGTGAGTAAATCACCACCGGGCCCTAAACGATGGGTGTTAAATAAACAATATCTGCATGAGGAAGGGTGGGTACAGACCCTTAAAGTGGAGGTCCAGGAATGCTTTGCAATTAATATTAAGACCACACCCGAATGTATGGTGTGGGATGCAATGAAGGCATTCATCAGAGGGAGGATAATAAGTAAGGACGCAGAGAATAGCCAAAAAGCTAAAAACAAGAGCATGTTTTAGAACAAAAGATACAACAAAGTTACGATAAATGTTTGAAAAACTCAACTAGGGCTAAAAAAAAAGTATGGATACGGCCAGACAGGCCGTGAGTGAAGCATACTATGCTAAGTGCCGTAGTGAGCACTCTCAAAAAGTGTATGAAGAAAGCAACTTTAATGGCACATTTTTAGCATGGCAGGCACGGGAGCAAGCTGCTAAGAACCGAATAGAGGCCATGAAATGTCCAATCACTGGAATAGTAAGTAGCGATTTAAAGAAAATGAGAGAAATCATGTTACATCACTATGGGCGGATTTATTCACAAATTCAGAAAAATACAGAGTCTTTTTAGAAGGATTTTTAACAAGTTGTGCTGTTCCGGTCTTATCTAAAGAAGAGGGAGCCAATATGGTCCGACCCTACGCTAAAGAGGAACTGTTGGAGGTCATTATGAACCTCCCAAACGAGAAAGCCAGTGGCCAGGAAAGATTCTCAGGAGAGTTTTTTTAAATCTTTCTCAAATGTTTTAATTTATCCTGTTTTCTCTTTAGCCAAGAGAATGCTATAGGGGGATTATATACCCTCCTTTTTCTTTCAAGGTAATGTTGTGAGTTTCCTGAAGAAAGACAAGGAAGCTGAAGATCCTAATTCATACTGGTCAATAACATTATTTAATACCTATTATAAAATAGTAACTAAGTTGCTTGCAAATAGATTTCTTTCAATAGCCATAGGCTTGATTCATCCAGACTAAAATGGCTTTTTAGCAGGGAGGCAACTCGGGACAAACACTCACTATCTCGCAGAAGGCATGGATTATATTGCGGCGAATAATACACAAGACCTTGTGTTTTTGTTAGATGCAGAAAAGGTTTTTGACCTCGTGGTCTGGGAAACATTATTTTATATTCTGACCAGATTTGGTATCCCATCCCAGATCATGGGGCTTATACACAATATGTATTGCAAATCCGACGCTGGTGTTATCATCAATTCAGCTGAAGTAGGATAAATAAAGGTGCTCAGTGACACAAGGCAGGGGTGTCCACTGTCGCCCATTCTTTTTGCCTTTTTCATCGAGCCACTAGCTAGAGCAATTCGAGTAAACAAGAGTATCCAACCTCCAATCCCACAAATGGATAAAATCAAATTATATGCTGATGACATCATGCTAATTGTAGATAGCCGAAAGGAGACACAAGAAAAGCTTTCTAAGATTTGTGCTCAATATGAGACACTAGAAGGCTACAAAATTAATAAGAGGAAAACAGAAATGATACTTTGCGAGTGTACTCCCGAGGTCCTACATCCAGATCTGGTTGGGTGTGTTAATTTGTACGATCTTAATTTCTCTCCTCTTCCTATAAAGGTACAACACTTATTCTCCTGATGGATCTCCCCCCGCTGACTATTTAACGGAGAGTCTCTTTAATTAAAATGTCGATCCTCCCACTATTTAATTTCTTATTCTCTGCCATTCCATGTGTTTTAACTACCTCTTTTTTTTAAAGCTGTTGAGTCCATGTTTTCATCTTTTATCTGGCAAAAACAGCACCTAGAATAGCACTTAACACTTTATATGAAACACGTGAGAATGGAGAGTTGGCGCTCCCCAATCTCAGAGATTACTACTCTGCTTATTTTGCACAATATTTGTCTAGATTCAATACAAAGGTACTTAGAGGTCTTTTTGTAAATCACTTTATGCAGTTGATTTTTAAGGAGCTTAAAATTTGTGACGTACTAAAGATAACTAAACTACCCAAAAGAGTACGCTGTAAGAGCCTGAAGTGGCTCTTCCGGAAACGAAGGGATCTTTATAGAAGATACTTCATTCCTCAGATTTATGTGGTAACTCCCCTGGCTGCGGTTGATACAGCACTAGGGGTGAGGTTGTCACCTGAAATAGTTCAAAGGTGGGGTAAAGCGGGCTATTGGAAAATAGCGGACTTCCTTAGGGGAGATAGATGGCAAAACTTAGAGGAAGTAAGACCGTGTATACAAGATGACCGCCTCCTTTTGGGGTCTTTTAGAATACTCAATAAAGTTCTAGAGGATCTACATTTGGGCCAGATCCTTAACACCAGGGAGGTGATGTCTGCTTTAAGTAGTAGTGGGTTCTGAAAAGGCCAGGGGAATGGAAGAGAATCCTTTCTATCTGTAAGGGTACGGTATCCACCCTAAAAGTGATTTTAAAAAAATGGGATGAATACGAAAGCCTTGAAATAACAGAAAAAATGTGGAAAGAAGTTAACATATTGAATTTTAATGTCTTAAGAGGTGCCAATTGGCGACGGATGCTTTTCTTTTCTAAATGGCTTTTATATAGAACCCCAGCTTTTTAAATCCATATTAACCCCGCTCTCCCAGGCAATTGTCTTCCAAAAACAATCTATTTTCTTTAAAGAACTTTGTGTAGGCAAAGTTTTCCAAAGGTTAGAGAGCTTCACAAAGTGGGCAGTTTGTAAACTTCAGGCTTTGAAATTTTAATTTAGCCCACTACTAGGAAATCAACCAACGTATGAGTTCAATTGGAAGTCACAGATATGATCCCTCATATACCATGAGAATGACTGTCATGTTATCTTGTTATGTGAGAGGAGGTAGACTGTAGCTTAAGTATTGATGGGTCCCTGCCCATGGAACATGGTCATCAGCCAGAAAGACTGGCCAGTTAGTGTTTCTGAATCTAACAGCTACACGTTGCTGTATTAAAACTACTGATGTTGATTGGTTTCTATGAAGGCCTTGTACATATGTTTCCACCTGCGCCTTTTTTCATGTGACAGTGGGACCCTAATTTGGTCCTCACATTTTTCATGTGTGCTCCCTTTGAGCTGCTTACTATCAAGACAGTCTTTCTAGTGGCAATAACATCTGCCAGGAGGGTGAGTGTATTGCAGTCTTTGTCATGCAAACCTCCCTACTTGATGATTTTTGTGGATAAGGTGGTGCTTCACACCTGTGCTTCATTCTTACCAAAAGTAGTGACCAGATTCCATCTGAGTTACTCAATCACGCTGCCCACCTTTTTTGCTTACCCGCATCCCTGTAAGGAAGAGGAGCGTCTCCACAGTCTGGACCCAAAAAGAGCGTTTTAGTTCTACCTTGTTCACACAAAAGTGTTCCTGGTTCCAGGGTTAAGTGGGAGCTAAAAAAGGTTGGGCAGTGCAGAAATGGACCATTTCTCACTGGGTCATTATCTGCATAAAGATCTGCCTCACCCTGGCTTGTAAACAGCCCACTGAGGGCTTACAAGCTCTTTCCACCAGGGGTAAGGCTGCGACCACAGCATTGGCTCGGTTTGTCCCAGTGCTGGACATCTGTCAGTCAGCAATGTGGACATTTCTGCACAGGTTTGCCAAGCCTGGACGGTCAGATCCGCAGGGATGGGCTAGTTTAGTCCTGCAGGACTTTTTGGTGTTAAAATTTATCCGCAGCCTACTGCCAGGATGGTATGACTTGGGTATATATTCCAAGGGAAGGACTCCGTAGCTGGAAGTCACTATCAGATGAATGAGTTACTTACCTTCAGTAACGCATTATCTGGCAGAGACAATATCTAGCTACAGATTTCTAACAGACCCACCCATGCCACCCCACTCTGCGGACTGATTGGATAGGACTAGGCTTGCTCTCTTTTCAGGGCCCTAATTGTGACACACACACCAGTCCGTTCACTTCATGGCTCTGCGCTTCTGACATGGAAAAGTGAGAAGTAGTTGGCATCTGCGTGCCTGTGTGGTGCCTGTGTGGGTGACTGCGGCATCACGGCAGATGCTGGCAATGCCGCACGGTGGGCGGGGATGCTCAGCAGCGGGCAGGGGTCCTGCTTGCGTGGCAGTTCCTGGGTCTGGCCTGGCACTTGGGGAGTTCAGAGGTGGGGAATCTGCAGCTAGATATTGTCTACCAGATAGTGTGTAACCAAAGGTAAGTAACTTGTTCATCTACAGCAGCTTAGCACATGTGCCTAACCCCAGAGAACTTGTTGCTAACCTACCCACCACCAACCAAGATGGCCACCTAGCCAAATGGGAAACCCTCACCAGGAACGACACAACAGCAGTCATGCAGAACATCTACTCAGGGGCCACAACAGATCCATGCCCCTACTACATCTACAAACCGGGAAGAGCACCAATCAGAACCACCCTCCCCCACATCATCAACACCTCCATCACATCCAACACTTTCCAAGATGAATGGAAGCTTGTAGAAATCAACGCCTTCCTCAAGAACCCAGCGCTGACCCAAATCAACTGAGCAACTTCTGACCCATCTCCCTGCTTCCTCATCTAGCCAAAGTGATCGAGAAGGCCCCCAATAAGCAACTCAGAACCTACCTCAAATGGCACCATCTTCTAACCGAATCTCAGTGAGGATTCAGAAAGAACCACAGCACCGAAACAGCACTCAACACGGCCACCTATGACATTCAAATCATCCTGGACCGAGTAAAAACAGCAGTCTTCATCCTGCTCAACCTCTCTGCAGCCTTCAACACTGTCTCCCATAACACACTGATCAGAAGACTCCACAAGATTGGCATACAAGTTTCCACTCTCAAATGGCTCTGTTCCTTCCTCTTGGGAAGAACCCAAAGGGTCAGAATGCCACTCTTCACATTAGAGACCAAGAAATAGATATGCGGAGTCGCACAGGGATCATCCCTCAGCCCCACGCTTTTCAACTTATACATGACCCCGCTCGCCAACATCATCCAGTCACAACATATCACCATCTCCTACGCTGATGACATCCAATTTATCCTCTCCCTGACGGACAAAACAACCACAGCCCGAACCACCTTTATGACCGTGGTAGCAGACTGGATGCGAGCAAACTGCCTGCAGCTCAGGTCCAACAAGACTAATGTACTGGCCTTCAGCATCAAGAGCTCCCCACAAGACTCCACCTGGTGACAGTCAGAGCGAGGACCCATACCCACAGACCTCGCAAGAAATCTAAGGATCATCCTGAACGACAAGCTCAACATGATTGCTCAAGTCAATGCAGTGTGCACCTCCTGCTTCCACATCCTTCGCTTGCTGCAAAAAATCTTCAAATGGTTGCCTCTGAACACCAGACTGACTGTCACACAAGCACTCATCACCAGCTAGATGAATTACGGTAACATTCTCTACTCCGGAGTTTCTAAACCACTCCTACACAGACTCCAGATCATCCAGAACACTACTGCAAGACTCTTACTTGACTTTGAGTGCCATACCCACATCACACAGCACCTCAGAAAGCTTCACTGGCTTCCTGTTCACAAGCGCAGCCAATTCAAGCCTCTCACACACGCATACAAAGTTCTACATGACACAGAGCCAGAAGACCTGAACAGCTACATACACTTTCACCAACCCACCATACACCTACGTTCTTCCTCACTCACTTGCCAAGGCTGCTCCTTCTCATAGATCGCACCCAAGACATGGAACGATCTCCCTCAACACATCAGAGCATCCTCCTCTCTTCTTGAGTTCAGCAAGAATCTGAAGATCTGGCTCTTCGCATAGGCACCTTGGGTACCACAAACCTACATACCTGCCCAAGCACCTGGATACCCTCTCAGGTGATTAGTGCTCCATACAAATCAATATTTGCTTCCTGTTGTGCACAACTTCCATAAGGTAAGCATATGTAGAACATTTTCATTTTATTTTTAAATCTAATACTGTCTGTGCTTCCTTCTTGTACCATATATTTGTTACCACTCCTACTCAGTCATACCTAACCTTTGCCATCCGGCCACCTGGTAGAGGCTGTGGCAGCACCATGTGACCCTCCGCACCTCCTAACTAAATCCATTGGAGCATGCCCTTTACCCCCACCCTGGTTACTCTTCACCGGGCTGCTGTGTACAGGGAGCCGGAGCCCCTCTCGGGACTCCCCCGACTCGACATTGATATTCAGGCTTCGTGCCCCCATCCCCACCTGCTGTTGGACTGGGGAAACCTGGTGCACCGAAGTACATCCCGGGGGCTGTGTAGCACCCTGGACCCTTCAAGGCAGGCAAGTACTTCCCTTCATTGATCGCCATGGGGCACATTCAGGTCAGTGCGCATTCCTCCTCCATATATATATATATATATATTAAAAGGCAGAGATCTCATGAAAACAGCTAAGAATTAAATGAATGTGGATGTGCCCTGTCAGTGTGATGTATAATAATATTTAGATAATCGTCTCTTTTAAAAATGCATTGTACTTAACAGCTGCTTTTCTTTGTATGAAATTGTTTTGTCTCTCGTGCACAGCTGATTTAAAACTGTATATTTTTGGTCTCACATTATTTGTGGCTGCAAATTTATTTACGCTGAACTTGAATAAAAACTCATTTCCATTTATGGAACAATTCAGTTTTATTTCCGATGTTTTGGGTTCATCCTAGTACTAGAAGTTTTGTTTCTGGAAATCCAGGTATTCTTGTTTTTCAATTTTAGAATTTTACAGGCTGGGTGTTATTGCCACCAGCCTACACCTCCCATTGGTTGCAATTTACAATTATTGCTGTTTTTTCTTCATATATTTTTTGGTCTCCTCTAACCGCCTATCTCTGTGAGGGGAGGTTTTTTGCACTGTAATCCTGCCTTTAAAATTGCCCATATCTGCAAAAACACGAGGACCATGGCAGCTACCTTTCCTGATAAGGAAAGGTAAATTTGAATACGTATTCATTTCATATGTCTTCCAGGCTGCGCTCCAGACAGGGTCTTTATGTAGTGATGCCCGTCACAGCAGGACTGTCTCCTGCCTGGAGCTCTGGCAAGAGAAGCACAAAGAGGTGTGAGGGCTCTGCACTGAGGTATGATTTAGGTAGACAAATGATTGGCCTCACCTAAAGGGTCCACTTCAATCTACAGCTCCACCCCTACACACCATTAGCATCTACAGAAAGGGCAGATCTTTGAAAGTCTAATCAGCAGCCATTTGCTAACAAGTGTTCTTTAAATTTGTAACAAGAGCCTTTTCACCACAAGCTCATAATCAGCTGCTCTATTCGTGAAGGTCATTCGGCTGCTCTTGTACCTTCACTAAAACCTGTGCCCAATGCAAAGAAGGCAGAAAGGAAGGTGGGGAGAAAAGGAAATTCAATTGTAAGGGGGGCTGAAACAGGAACAAGAATGGAGGAATAAAGGGAAAGAGCAAGCAATTCAAAAGAAAGACCATGGGAGGACAAACATGAAAAAAAGGAAACAAACCAAGTAAAACAAGCATTGGCATAGCCAATAGGTCTCGCTTTTGGGACCTTATAAGTATTTAGTTGTGCAGCACAATATCCTTGGTGCAACAACATTAACTGTTGCATGGTTAATCACTTATAAGGTCCCAAAGGCGAGACCTATTGGCTATGCCAATGCTTGTTTTAGGGAGGAAGGTGTTCGGCGACCTGATCCCCACCTGCGCCAGACGGCATTAGTGCATTGTTTTCTGTGAGAGGACTGCAATGCTTATATTTGTTAAGAGGTTTACGAACAGCACATTGATTATAAACATTACAGCAACAACAAAATCTAAAGTTTGAGTGTAACTTAAGTGCTCAGCATTGAAGATCAACATTGAATGTCAACACTGGAAGTCATTTTGACCATGAGTTTGCTGCCAAAGGATATTCACTTTCCGTTTAATTACAAAACGAAACAAAGGGACAGGCTTAATAGAGTTTAGGCACAGGACACAACACAAGATGTACCAGGCAGATGGCTTGAACTGACATGAAACAAGAAATGCATTACCTACAACAGCAGGTACCCTGTCAGTTTACCTGATGGATCGTTGCATTTTGTGGCTATGATATGTAAGTAACGGGCAGATTACACAGGGGCTTCAATTCCAGAAAGAAATCCTGAGCAGCTGATCTTAATCTAAGCCACCCTAAGGAGCTACTGTTCTGCACAGAAGCCACAAGGAGTTATCCTTCTGCACAGCATCCCTGTAGAGCCACCCCGCCATACAACACTCATGAGAAACTAACCTTAATCTTAGCATCACGGATTGGTTACCCATGAGAGCAGCATCCCTGTGAAGCAGATCCTAATACAGTATCCACGAGGTGCTAGCCTTGCCACAGCATCCCTGGGGAGCTTCTCTACCATTAATCACCCCAAGGAGGTGCCCCTCCACATATCATCCCTGTGAAAGGCTTCATGCAACCACCACAAGGGGTTAACCCTATCACATCATTCCTGAGAAGATAACTTCCAATACAACATCACTGAGGAAATCCTATTCCATGCACCACCCCTGAGGAGCTTTATAACCACACAGGCACCAAAAGAGGCGCCATTCGACACAGCACTCTCAAAGCGCTACACAGCAAACAACACGCCTGATCAGCCACCTTCTCACTCTGAATCCCCACAACGGTTTTCTTCTATGTAGAATCCTAAGGAGCTATCATCATACACCATGAGCCTGAGGACAGCCATAATAAGCAGTATTGCCTCAAGAGTGACAGTAATCTGACATGAGGACAGCAGTCCCGCAAACAAAGCATTTCAAATCGCCCAGCAAATCACACATGTGTAATCCATGTTCTTGCCGCCCTGAAGGACAGTCATGAGCAGGTCCCACTACATGAAGAAGAACTAGAAGGGGGAAATAAAGACGGAAAATGAGAGAAAAAGAAAGAAACAGAGCCGAAACTAAACAAAGGGAGAAGGGATAACATCACTCGAGAGACAGCAAATTAGGAGGATGGCGAAAATATTGAAGCAAAGACCGCCGCCTACACCCAATGCTTCCATTACATTTTAAAACCAGGACAATCTATTGCGGAATGCAAAAAATAAAACTGTCCTGGATGAGCTTCTCCCTCGTGGAACTCGACAATCGGAGAGCTTTGCAGCACTGGCGATGGAAGTAGACTTCCTCGGTGGCCCATAGCTGCAAGTATTCGCGTTCACAGGGTATTTAGCCGTCCGCCAATTATAATTTCAGATTTTGATTTCAATTGGCAGTTTGGCAGTGAGACACTTAAGAGCTGTTATTGTACTGTCAGAACCCGAGAGGTGGGCGGCTGCGGTTGATTGACAACAGAGGGCGGTGCTTTTGCCATTTGTCAGTAATTAGTAGCAACATTCGTAATGTCGATGAGATCAGATATCATCTTCACAGGTTCTCCTGCAGGTGACTAATGAGGCTCCCAAGGGGCGCGCGGGGATGTTGTGGAGGAGAGGGGTGGGGTGAAATCCAAGAGATAACTGCTTAGTGCAGTTACAGGAAAGTAAAGATGACACGAAAGGGGATGTGCACGTGCCGCTGATGGGGAGTGTGGAGAAAGATAGATGAAACAAGGAGCCTGGGAGAAGATGTATGAGGAAGGAAGGTAAGCAAAAAAAAAAAAAAGGCTACATGGAAAGATTGAGGTTCAGAAGGGTCGAGCGAGATGAGAGAGATGAGAGTAAGAATCGAAAAGACTAGAATTTAGAGAAAGAAGGGGGCGGTGAGCAAGTTACAACAGAACAGTGGAAGAAAAAACGAGAGAACGCAAGGGAAGTGTTAACGAGAATGGAGAGGGAGAGCACAAGAGAAAGAAGGTAAAAAGATGAAATTAAAAAGATGAAAGGTGAGCAGAAGAAAGCGATGAAAAGGGAGAAATAATATGTGTGGAGGATGTCAAACCTTCAAAGTGGACGACGATTTCAGTGTGTATAGAGATTCAAACAGGAGGTTTGCACAGGAAGATGAAGACGGGCCGAGGGTGAGTGAGGAGGCCAACCAACCAGATTCAGCCGCCTAGTGCAGACTCTACACACTCCGCACAAAACAAGCATTGGCCGCGCGGCCCGTGAAAGTGATCGCATTGCGATCAAGCACTGCGGAGGAAAGACACATGGCAGCTGCACGCGTGCACGCTCACATGCACACAAGCTTTAGGCCACAGGCAGCACTTTGAAAATCCCACATACAAAATGTCTCTCCGAGCCAGCGCATGCGCTGGGCTCATCGAGACCTAAAAAAGAGGAGGAGAAAAGGGGAGAAGAATGACGAGAAATAACAGAGCAGAAAAATATACACAGTGGGATGTGATAAAGAATTAGTGCGGAACACAGTAGACAATGCTAAATGGGTGGAAAATAATATATCACAGTTTAAGGGAAGGAATGAGAGAAATCACCAAAAGATAACAACCAAGCGGCAAGGTGAAAGTAGAGGCTGCAGACAAAGGGAAGCAGCTTGAAACAATGGACAGAAAAAGGAGAGAAAAGTTAAAGTAATGGAAATAAAAAGAAGGGTGAGGGAAAATACAAATGCCTGTGTGTTACGGGTAAAATATGAGTGAGATACACGCAGAGGGTGATACATTTAATGCAGAGTACTGTGTGTAATCTACCGCCCTGGTGAAATAGTTCAGTGGTAAATATACTGACTGTAGCCATAAACGTGTAGGCTGCAGATCCCTGTCCTAAAACCATTCACAAAGCCTGATGGGTTAATGCACATACTGTTGAGCTGTATGTTTCACACCGCCATCACAGGCTGCAATCATAGATAGATCATGTTTAATGCCGCTACTACAGAAATGTGCATGTTGCAGGTTTCGGTCCTACTGACAGGCCTCTCTCCTCGGTAGGGCACTTGCAGTGTGAGATATGTATTAGAAAAGTCTTAGGGTTAAAAAGAGGTAGTTAAAAAAATTAAAGAAAATGTGCATTATTGCACTGCTGTAGAAACCAAGAAAATGTTATGGTGCACTGTGATAACTAAACAGTAGTGTGCATGAATTCATCAGTGGTTGTTGGACAAATCTGTGGATTGCTGTAGCAGGTCTGACTCTGAGGACTATCGTAGACATGGAGAACAATGTGCATTGCTGCTATGTGCAAGTCTGGCACATGTGGTACGTGTGTGTGTGTGTGTAAAGTTTAAATCTGTTTTGAATATCAGGCCCAAACCTCCCACTCTGCATTAGAAACTAATGCTATTTGAAAGGTGTCTTCGGCTAAATGTGCTTTGAAAGTTCCTCTGTTATTAAATAATAAAGAAAATCAAGGAGAGGAGCAATTAGTTTTATATTGTATCAGTTATTTAACCAATACAACAGCTTTTCTTAAACATGGCTTGGATTAGCAATAGGTATGTGCTCAGAGTTGGAGCTTTACTGCACTTATAAATATATCACTTACAACAATATTTCAATTAAAAAGCATATTGTTGTGTTAGTCAAAGCAGACATAACTTGACATCTGTCGCTGTATATTTTTGTTGGGTGTGTTTTACTCCATGTTGCTATGTTTGCCAATTACTGTTTGTGAGAAGTTGGCCTGGCATATGCTGGTCACTAGTTATAGTGGCCACCTTGCACCAGTCCAATTCGACTCTTATGGTAGATAGGTTTAAGACAACCTTTTAAAGAAAGCTATCCTAGTGGTAGCTGTGGAGAGCAGCCTTCAGGCTAAGTCTGAGGAATGTAAAGCAGCTTGTTTTACCTTATAATCTCTTGAATTACCAAATGAAAGGACACCACACAGGTATATATATCAAATATATATGTATTTATTTCTAGACACACTCTAATAATCTCTTTATGAGATTAGAAGCCAGGAACACATTCAAATATCAACGTTTCACAATAAGTGAAGCACAAATATGGCTGGAGCACTAGGGGCGTGCCAGACCATATACTAAAAAAATGGGTTAAGAAAGTCAACTTGCAAAATGACAAGGCCTAGGGCCTGGGGAATCGCTGGGGCTTCACTACTGCAGTGAAAGCAGGTAAGTAACAGGCCCACGGGAGACACGTGCAGTGTGTGAACACAGCCGCGGGTTCCCTATTGATTACAATGGAGCAAGTCGCGGGTGGATTTTTAAAGTTTTAGGGTACTTCGAGTAAGTCTACAAGCAAGCCACTTACAAGGTAAGTAATTCGAGGGCCAACACACACTAGGGCACCAGAGTGCACGAGTTACCTCACCCAGTGAAGCCGGGTGCATAGGTGTCTTTTGGTGTCGGGTCGCGTCGCTGTTTTCTATGGAGACCAGAGAAGACTTGCTGCTTGCGTCGACTGAAGAAGTGTCCGGTGGAATCCAAGGGTGGATTCAAGATGGAGTTGACCTGAAAATTGAAGGGACAGTGTTCAAAGTCACTTGCCAGTGACCGGTGGCCAGGAAGATGGCTGACCACGGATGTCGGGTGATTTCAGGTCATCAATGGTGTTTTGACTCTTTGCTCACGAGGTCCAGGAGAGATCGACAATAACCAACAGCTGTGTTTGGAGTGTCCCATAAAGTCTGCAGTTGACTGAGGTGTCAGCAACCGTATTGGAGCCAACAAGCCTTGGCAACAGTAAGTCTTGTGGAAATCAAAGAAGGTCAGCATTACAGACCAGCAAGGTCTGAGGGACTCACCCAGCGAGGGTGAGTGAGGGCAGGCCTGGAGCAATCAGGGGAGCCCTTTAGTTGATCAAAAAGTATTTTGGGGACCAACAAGCCAACAAGCCAACAAGCAAGGGATTGCAAAGACGCCTCTTGAGGAAATGCTTCACAGGAGCCCACGGTCACTCGGGACAGGGTAGGCCTCTGATTTTCACTGGAAAATCTGCTGGAGGCTTGGACCAAAAATGGTCCAATGCACAAGTTCGTAGAACGTCGTGAAGGGGTTGCACTTGACAATAGTGCATGGTACCCGGGTATTGCTGTTCCTCGTCACTCGTGGGGTCCACTCACCTCAGCTCTGCTGGGGACTCACAACGGCCATCGAGAAGTCAGGAAATCTACTTCCGGGACTGCAGGGACTTCGAACTCTGGCGGGAGCGAGAAGGTTTGCGACCGTTGATTAAGGTTTTTGGTGCCTGCCAAGCAGGGGAGTCACTCCTTGACTCCAAGGGAGATTCTTCTGTCTTCCAAAGGTAGTGGAACATCAAAGGGACAGGATTCTTCTTTGTAGAGCATCGTACAGGGTTATCTGCTTTGCAATGGCAAAGTTTGCCATCTTATACTGAAGACAGGGGAGGGACTAGCTCTATGACCACTCCTCTGGGAGGGTCAGGGTAGGGGGTGGTTACACCCACTTCCCTTTGACCAGTTTCGCGCCAGAGCAGAGACTGGTAGCCCCTGAACCGGTTTGAGCTGCCATATGCACAGAGGAGCCTATTGCTCCCACAGTGCAGGACTTCAAAGCACTCTAGAAGTGCACCCACCCAGCTCCAATACACTAAATCCTGTCTGGAAGGTGGTGACACCTCCCTGTGACAGGATGCCTATTGTTGGGCTTCCTCCACTGTGAGTTTCGGTCAGTAGCAGGAGGGCAGCCCAGTGTCTTTGCTGGTGCCATCCATTTTGTGGTGTCAAGGCTCTTTCAGATTTCTACCGTGTTACCAGAGTAGGTACATGTCGTCCCCTCTAGAAGGGTGGGATCATACTCCCACACCAGTTACTGGTGTGGGGGTATGATTCCAAGTTGTTTGACACCAAACACGACATGTTTTGATGCAGTCATTCCAAAGTTAGCATTTACCGTTGGGTTATAATGCACTTAAGAGTATATGGTTTAACCACATTCACAAACAGCCACAGAGAATAGACTCTGCCAGCTGCAGAGGGGTCCTGCTCATGCAGAGGCACACCCTCACATAGTAAACCAAGCACCCTGCCCTCAGGATTGATAGGGCCTGCCATAGGGGTGGCTGATAGGTTTATATGTGTGTGTATAGTGAGATATAGAAACCTATACCTCTGTGAGGAGTGCTAACACTACCTCACCCAGGCTGCAGTAGCAGGCCTGTGGTGTCAGATTTAGTCTGCTTCCCAGGGGTGGCATAATAACATGCTTCAGCCCCTAATAGGCCTGTGAAGTACCTATGCCCTTGGTACCTAAGGTACCATATACTAGGGGCTCATAAGGTACCACAGTATCCAATCACTAGTGCATCTAAGATGCACACCAAGTCGTTTAGAGAGCACAGAGAGACTGGGGCCCTGATTAGCAGGGACCCAGCCAGACTATAGCCAGAAACCAGTGGATACATCAGAAAAAAAAGTGGGGGCAACATAAGTGCAGATCCTACTCTCTTACACTGTTTGTCTGTGACTGTGGTGCAGTTGCTGTAGCCTGCAGCATCTTCCTTGCAGTCAGTACTAATAGATATGTGTCACTCTGGCACTGCAGTTGTGTTTTATTTTCCGCATGTTGGAGTCCTGCAATATGGTTGTATGTGTGTCTGATCTATTCCCATCTCTAATGCATGCTGGTGTTACCAGCGCTTGTGCACTGCTGCCCCTTTGCTTATACACAAGGCATGCCCATATGCAAAGAAAAATAAAACTTTCACTCTCTACAGTGCACTACTCCATCCCACCCTTTATCTCTCTAAATATATCCTTTAACTCTACTTAACTCTTCCCAAACCTCATTCTTCCACTATCATCTCCAAAATAACCCTTTCTAGACTCTTTCCTCCTCTATCCCTCACCGCTCACCTCAACCCACATTCAAAAACCCTTTCAAAGTACTTCCCTCATGTACCCTCCCTTTGACTTATCCCAGACGTCTTTTATTATGATCCCCTAGTCCCTTTTCAAAAATATTCCCTCCTCCATCTCTCCTTCTCAAACCTCATCTCACTACTATGATCTCCCAAAAAACTCTTTCTAGACTCTTCCCTCTTCTATCCCTCCATTATCCTATTCAATCCAACTAACACTCACATTTCCACTGCTCAAATTAACTCATATTTCTATATCCACCACTAATCCTTTTGGGTTCTAGAGTAGTGTGCTACTCGCCAAAAAGCGCTTCCACGCCTCATCAGGGGGGTTAAGCACTATATAAATACAATTACAATACAATACAACATTGAGTGACTTGGACAACGTAAAACACTAAGTCCGCTGTGTGTGAGTGTTTACAAATGTATCAAAGTTCAGGCCTGTCCTCTTTTGATGAAACTTAAGTTTGTCTTTTTTTCTCTTTTATTTGCTTTCTACAGTAGGCTACTGTTTTACGGCTGTCCTTTTACAGGTTCCTGTGTTTTAAAATATGTCCGAAAGACAAAGTTCAAGACACACTGAATATTTGTTCTGCCATGCATGCCAAGGTAACATTGCAACTGTATTTCCCAGAACTCTTAGAACATTGAGTCTTAGAAAATAAATCCTAACCACAAGGCTAACTCCTTACTGCACAGTTGTGCAACTAGTTCCATGCACCAGCCCATTGTTTTTTTCACTCAAATGAAACTTCTTCTAAATTATTCTTTAAGCATTTAAAAAAAAAAAAAAAGATTTCTTTCTAAGAACAGGCAGTGTTTTAAAATCATCCTATTTGCTGAGACCCCGCGTGCCTCTTAATTATTGTTTCTTTTCTGCTGTGGTGGGTAGGTCGTAACAAGTAGATACAGTTTCATTCACTTCCCTCCTCCACTCACTACCACTCTGGCAGTCATTTTTCTTTCACTTATAAATGTGAATGTGAAAAAATATTTATTAATACAACAGGTCTGAGCTCACAAACGTTGTGCAAATGTCCTAATTGATTCACAAAGCTAAGCTTGCAAGACACTAAGGTTATAGTTCTGTCATCCTCCCCAGGTCTCTAACACAACCCTCTCTCTCCCCTCATGAGGCTAGCCCCCTTTTTATCCAATGGTCACTCCATGCAGACCTTCCAGAGAAATTGGTCTTTACCAAGCCTAATGTACGGTCTAACAGCCTTTTGTTAGGCTGGTAGAACTGAATCAAAGTTGACAATTCATTTGGTAATAAAGTCGTCACATAAAAAAATAAGAATGTTAATCTTTGCTGGGATGTTGCTGATCATAATAGCTACAGTGATAAACCTAAAAACCTTAAGATATGAAAAAAATTAAAACATTCCATATCATTAATATTTTCATCTCTGATGGATGCATAATCTTCAAGCAGATTCCTCACCTTATGAAATTTCCTACCAGAATTCAGATTTGTCTGGAAAATTCTTCAATGACATTCCAGTGTGGATAGGTGGTGCTGTGGTCCTGCAGCCACAATTCCACCTTCTGCAAGTATTCCTTTAGTTCCATGCCCCTATGACAAGTTTGTCTTCTGCTCCCTGACCTTGGAGCTACAATGTTTTCACAAGGGAGTTTAGCATTAAAATCATAGCTCAAGCAGATGCCGGTTTTTGTGTCCAAACCATTACTATTCTCTAAAGTGGTGACAAAAGCAAATAGGTTGGAAAAATTTCTATTAGGTCAGTTATAAAAACCATTATTATAGAAATTAAGTATATATATATGGAGACCCCTCTTTTATAACAGTGCTTGAAATGTGTTGCTGTGGGTATGTAATACCTTTATGCTACCCCCGGCAGCAATATTCACCCTGATACAGAGGCCGCCAGATGGGCGACCTAATTTAGGGATTGGGGCCAAAACATTAAAGAAAGCAAACCCTTCAAGGTAAACGTCTTTGGTAGCCTGGGTTTCTTGAAACATAAGGTTGTTCTGCTGTCTAACCAGTTCCAGCCAGTCTACTAAGTCTATTTTTGATTGTAGGATGGCGACATTCCAGCTGAGTATATTTAGATCGGTGTTTGCGGATTTCTTGGCGGTTAGTATGGCAACAGGGTCCTGTGGCTCTGGTGGTTCAGGTGAGTGTATAGATGTATGATTGACACCAGCGATTGCTGGAGATAGTGCTGGTCAACCCAGAGAGTCCATGTCCAACAGGGCCGAGAATTTATTTTGTGCGGCTAGGAAAGCGGGTTTGTTTAAAAGACTGCTGGGTGTTGGTTTGTAAAAATAGCGCAGTGGTAATGACCAGATGATTGGCGAATTGGAAGTTGTGATCTCCTGACAGCTCAAAAGTGACTTCACCATATACAGTCTTCGAAAGTTGATGACAATACAATCCCCCTCAATGTTCTTGGATGAGTTGCCCACCCAGCCCACTCTTAATACCATGATGATCTATTGCAGATTTGAAGCCCTGAACCTCTTGTTTTTGGCCAACCAGTCCGTGCAGTTATTGCACAATTGATCCCAAGTTTCCCTCTGAACCCTCTTAAGAGGTGGCACCCCTGCCAATACCAAGACATAGGGGCATGCTGCTGGCAGTAGACCCAGCACATCTTTATTCGGCCTGAGGATCAGAGATGGTACTAGGAGGTGTTTTCAGGTTTGCTTGCTCACCGCTTGTGCTATTAATGGGTGCAAGCATGGGGATGAGTGGCGCGGGTGTGGGAGACCCACACAGAGCAGGGCGAACATGACCTGGAAGGCAGGATTTTGCCACAGGTGAAAATATTCGCTTAGTTGGGTGTAGATGTTACAAGTGTTGGGGAGGGATATGCCCAAGGACCCGACAGGTGGGCACGCAGTTGCAGTAGATGAGTAAACTTTAGTTGAGGCGCTCGGTGAGCAGGAGGTAGGTGCCCCACCGGGTACGATGTTGATTGAGGCTCTCCCCTCCCGCAAAGAAAGCTTATTTACTGCAATGTCCAAATGATATAGTCATTCCCATAGTGATTTAAATTTCAGGTCATTTGCATTAGCAATCCCTGAGCAGACAGAGTTAATAAATACTTGCCCAGTGTCTAATGCAGTTGGGCCTGCTTCCGTTTGTGTGCAGATGGAATGAGTGGGGTTACTACTCAGCCCCCGGCCCTGGGTGCTAGCGCCAGTTGTTGAGGAGGACTGAATCCATGATAACAAGCAGCTGCGAGAACATTTCTCACCACAAAAAGTTCAATAGACGGTATATTTGATGCAAACAGCGGGGCAAAGTAACTTTCAAAGTTCTTGAATCCACAACTTTAGTGGGGTGACCCAGCCCAGCCTCTTTTGGGGGCAGACGGGACCACCCTTGGCCCAGGCTTTGCCAGGGCGCGTCCACGCGGGTCCCACGCTGTGGGAGCCCTTGCTGATCTTTATGCGCCTCCTGGCACGTTAAAAACATTGGCGCTGTGCGAACCGCCTAGCAGGCTGGGGCTTATGGTCTGGTCCCTAGCGACCACACAAACAACTTGGAACGGGCTCCCACGCTGCAGGAGCCCTGTCCGACCTTTATGCACCTCCTGGCACATTGAGAACAATGTTGGCAGTGTGCAAGCTGCTTAGCAGGGTGGGACATGTGGTCTGGTATCCTGCGGCCACCCAAACAACTTGGAACTGGCTCCCGCGCTGCGGTAGCCCTGGCCAATCTTTATGCGCCTCCTGGCGCGTTGAGAATAACGATGGTCAATAGGATGTTCTTATGCCAGAAACATGATGATTATGTTGCTTTATTTTTCCTTTTCCAACAGGTTGGACATCCAACACTGAGACAAATAGGTTCCGCTAATAGGGGACCTTCATTAACATATTTGTGGGGTAGGAAGATTCACCGGTTATTCCTGTCCTGAAGAAGCGACACAGATCCTCCTGACCACTAGGGGTGCAAAACATGTTAACTAGAGTTGGACCCTAACTAAGGTACAAATGTCAAGCTACTAGGGTACTTTACGAACCCCACTAGCAGCAGTGAACTAGAAAGGTTTTTAATCTGATAGAGGAGTCCAGTTATTAAAGTTTTGGCAACATCCCCAATCAGTTTTAACTCACATTACAGCACATTCAACACCACCCCATCTAGACTCTTTCCTGCACTCATCATACGGCATACAGAACACAAGAGCTCCACCAAAGTGACCCTTCAGAGGACCTGTTGAGCATTGCAGCATCAGACCAACGAGGAGCAGCAGTCCTATGATGAAGCATGACATCCCTTGCGATGTGTGAGCCCAACATGAAACAATCTTGCTGACTGCCTCTCTTCAAGTGCCTGAACTTTTCCCTACCTGTTCATACCTCCTTTCTCTTCCTTTCAGCAACAGTGAACCCATTTTTTACCTTTATCTCAACCCAAGGAGCACAGGCACTGGAAATGTTTCCAGCTGCTAGGTCCCTCTCCCATCTCTTGGACTTCTATATAGAGTTTTGATGGTAACATCCAGGCCTTGAAGGAGATCTATTGCATACTGGAGGTTCCTTGACCAGAGTTTGAACAGTTTCTCGAATGGTTGAACACATTTAGAAGGCAGAGATCCCGGATATTGCTTAGACCTCTGTCTTTCTGAGGGCTCAAGAAGTGAAAATCCTGTGTCCGTCTCTTCCAGAGTTACCACTTCTATGGTCTCTTTTTCCAGCAATGTAAGTATTTCACTTCTAAGAGCATGTAAGTATGGTCTGAAAGTAGGAGAAGGTTTGCTGGGGGAATGAGAGTGTAAGGGCATAGCCACAGTGGAAAGATTCCCCCCCTTCACAGAAGGTGATGATGTGTTGACGGAGTCAGAGTGGTTTGGAGGTGGAAGAGCCCATAGAGGATGGTTGTAACTGGATCTGGTGTTGACAACTGCTAGACCACCCCTGCCTCAAAAGGAGGGTTTACTTTTGCTGTGGCATTTGCATGGGCTGAGCCTTCTGCCATTGTGGGACTGCACAGCGCTAGAATAACTAAGTAACTTCCTAAAGTGTTGGTGGAACTGCCATGCAGAGGGGCCAGGGAGAGGATCTGAAGTGTACCCCAAATCTCTTAAAACATTCCAAAGAGGAATCAGACTTCTCCCCCAAAAAACATCTGTATAGTCTGGACGTCTTCTACAAATCCAGTAGAATGCATTCAGGCATGTCGTTGCAGCATCACACTGTAAGTGCACACAGCCTGAACAACAGTGTATGCAGAGTCGAAGCAATGCTTATGAATCTGATTTGATGCATCTGGGCTATACCTCACCAGATCAGATTTTAGCTTCATCATATGTTTTGGCAGCAAGAGAACATTATGTTTTGCCAGTTGCCATAATGCATGTATATACCAGAATAATAGGCAGGGATTATTGGTCATCCAGACAGTCAAACTACTAGGGGCAAAATTATACAATGATAGACATCTAGTGCCAGATGTACATAGAATTCCGTTTGCAATTTCCTAAAAGCACATTCTTGTGATTTGCTCTTAGGAAATCGCAAACAGCTATGTACAATGGTGTGTTTTACACTGGTTGCATTCACAATGGGTCACAAGGTACTTGCCTCATTAATATTACAGAGGCAGGTCACAATTTGTGAGTCATTGGGAATACCCAGCAATTACAAGGATGGTGGCCTGCTGGGGTCAGCAGACCACCTTATCTGTGACTGCTTTTTCAATAAATAAGTATTTTATTTTGAAATGCAGCCCATTTTCCTTAAAGGAAAATGGGATGTGTTGGACTTGGCCCTTCTGGCAGGTTCACCCCTAAACTTTTTTGCGATTATCTTAGCTTTTTCCATATGGAGCACTAGTGGTTTTAGGCCTCTAGGCGCTTTCACACTGTGTCCCAGTGGAAAGGGCGTGTGCTCTGTGTATGGTTTAGTGAGACTGACCTGCCCTCCCATAGGAATGCATGGGGAATGTGTGTGCCCATGGTAGTTCCTGATGCGTGGGGAGTGCAGGGCCGAGTTTGGTATGTGCGAACTCGTGAGAGTGAATGCTGCGCGATGATGTGTGCGGCTTCACTGTGGTTAGTGTAGAAGTGCCACTTCTAGACACTGGCATAAATGTGCAGTGACTGTCTGGCGTGTGATTGGCTGGTGTGCCTGGCTCCAGGAGTCAGGATGGGTCTGCCCCAGTGGTGAGCGGAGAGATCCGCATGTGGATGAGTGGGAGGAGTACACCTGGGACCTGAATAGGGCTGGGCTTTCCCCACACAATGCTGGCTCCGCCCCCTGTGGCGCGACTGATGACCCTGGCCTGTTCTGTGAATAGGGAGAGGGGCTGAGCAAAACAAGTGCTCAGGAACCAGTTGCATCTGGTTCGCCCCTTCCCTACACCTTGAAACAAAGGTAACCTGTGTATAAAAAGGGGCTGTGACCCCATGTAAGTTGTTCCCTGCTGATCCGAACTGAAAGGAGGGGCCTGCTGCTGCTGCTGGGCGCCAGGAGGACCGCCACTGGGGACTGCCTCCCTGCCTGGAGGGCCCTGTGAGCTGGCCCGTGGGCCCAGCCCTTGCCCCCCTGCCTTCCTAAAGACTTCCCCTGGACTTTGTGCATAGAGCCTGGGGAGCGACCTACTTTTATTTCCTGGTGAGCGCGCTGGTTATTTACGCCGATAAGAAGCAGCCCGGCGATTTCCGACAGCAGCGTGAAGCTGCAATCATCTGTGTCAGGGAATCCCCGGCGTGCGGATACCCCCGCTGTTTGCTTCGATTTGAAGCGGGTGCCCACCCCGCATTGTGGTGCTCGTTGGCGGGTGCCCACCCCGCTTATTCTCGTATAATTGGTTTGAAACCGAAGGCGGGAGCCCACCCCGCGCTTCAGTGTGAGGAAAGGAAAGAAACTCACCGCCACGGCCGGGGAGAACCGGAAGCCCACGCCAAGACGTGGGTGGGGCATGGCCCAGCGCAAAGGAAGTTCCGGCCATCGGGCCGGGAAGCGGAAGAAGCCAGCCGAGTACAGCGGAGCTCCCCTGAGTGAGGAGAGCCCCGCGTCGTGAGAACCGCCCGGAGGAAGCCAGCGGAATCCGGTGAGTGGTGCCGGCGTTCAGGGGTATTCCTGAGTCCCAGAGCGGGACTCCAACGTAGCGCTGCCGGTGCCTGGGACCTGCGCCTTAACCCAGGTGAGTGGGGCTCAGCCGCTGGGTGGTTGGGGGTGTGTCGGGGCACGTTTCTCAGTGCCCGCCCCCCCTAGCAAAGTCCGGGCACTGCGGGCGCCGTGCTCGTTCCTCCTTCCCGCTGCCCCGCCTGACAGTGGGCAGCGGCAGCGCTTGAGGGAAGAGGTCGTTTAGGGCTTGCAGGCTCCAACGTCGGGGGCATTGATATACCAGAGCCTGTGAGGCTCCAACAGTTGGGGCACATTTTCCTTTGAGGGCTGCCCCGCCTGACAGTGGGCAGCGGCAGCGCTTGAGGGAAGAGGTCGTTTAGGGCTTGCAGGCTCCAACGTCGGGGGCATTGATATACCAGAGCCTGTGAGGCTCCAACAGTTGGGGCACATTTTTCTTTGAGGGCTCACGAGTCCCCCGAGTGGGACTCCAACCTTTTGGGGGCATTCTTCTTTTAGAGCCTAGGTGGTTCCAGTGCAGCATAGTGTGTTTTAGAGCTTGCATGCTCCAACGTGTGGCATACTAACTTCCAGAGCCTAGGTGGCTCCCGTGCTGCATATTTGTTTTGAAAGGCACAGTGGTGCCCCGGCTCATTGTCCACAGCTGCCCAGCACTTCGTGGGCAGCTGCAACATTTAGGTGGTGCCCCTGTGCACTTTGGCTTGTGCAGTCCAGCCCTGACATTTGGACAAAGGGCGTTTGAGCCCCTGAGAGGCCAGGTTTGCCTAGGGAACAGGTCTAAGTGATCTGTGCGCTATTTGTCATTGTTGCCTAATGTGATTTATGCAATGCTTGGTGTATCCCTCTAGATGTATTTTTATACCTAGGAGATTGTGTTACCTAGTATAGTGATACTAGTGAGTTAATGGTTCCCTGCGTAATATTTTCCTAAGGTGGTTAGGGTTGCGTAGGTGGTACTTACCTGTTACCAGTGGTTACTGGTTGTGAGCTACATTTTCTAATTGGTGCTACAGTGATTATATGTGCTATGTTCTAAAGTGTTATTCCTACAAAGTGCTAATTCTACAACGTGCTAGTTCTAAAAGTGCTTATTCCTGACAGTGGTCCATGAGGCCCTGTCCCATGTAGATAATTCCCCTGTAAATTCTGGCTGTGCCAGTGGCACATTGTAAAGTGTGTATTTATTATGTAATGTGTTTAGTATAATACAAAGGCTATTTTTATATATAACCTTGTGTGGAGTTTCTTTTGTGGTGGGCCTTGGGTGTTGTGCTGGGTGCGCGCGCAAACGCTTTACACATTGCCTCCGGGATAAGCCTGACTGCTCGTGCCAAGCTACCAAGGGGGTGAGCAGGGGTTATCTTTGGCGTGTAACTCCCCAGCCCTGACTAGAGTGGTGGTTTCTGCCTGGCTTTGGCGCAAGCTCTAGCCAACCAGAAATCCCATTTCTAACATTGGTGATCAGCGGTGGGATAGGACTTGCGTTTGCGCTGTACCGCAGCAGCAACTGGCTGCACTACAAAACTCTGCATTTTAAATTATCACGTATTTGGGGATTATTGTTTTGAGTTCCATTATTTCTTCTCCTAAAGGTGTCCTTTGTGAATTGTGTACTTCTGTTTTAGCTCAGACACCTAGGTTCCTTGTGTTGAACTTTTCTCGAGAACATCCGCCAAAATGGAGCCTGCTTTTAATTTCTGTGGTGTGTTTAGATACAGTATGTTAGAGTTGGTCAGATTCTGTGAAGAGAGAGACATGGAGGTGGGTGAGTCAGACACCCAGTCCAAACTGAGGGACAACCTGATCCTATGGCAAAAGGATGAATGGGAACGTGAGCGCAGTGAGGAGGAGAGGGCCCGGGCCACACGCCAAGAGGGTGGTGGGTCTGAGGGGAGCCCTGAGGAGTCTGAAGAGGAGGAAGAAAGTGACAGGACAGGGACGCCAGTAGATAGTGAAGACCCCATTGATAGGGAGTCCCTTGCTGGGTCCAGTGTCAGGGGCAGCGCCCCATCCCTTTTCCTGTCCCCAGAGGAGTGGGTAGATAGGAGGGAAGAAAGGGAGCATCAGCTGGCTTTGGAGAAGCTCAGGTTAGAGCATGCCAAGGAGATAGCGCAGCTGAATGTGGAGGAGAAAAAGTTTGAGACCGAGAGGGTCTTAGCTCAGAAACAGATGGCGGAGGCTGAGAGGGCCTTTGCCAGAGAGAAACTAGCTCTGGAGGGTAAGTTGTTCCCTGAGCGCAGTTGTAGTTGTCTGGATTCCCCAGGGAGGGTAGAGTCCAGTGGTGGCAGCGATTGAGAGTCCAGTGCAGAGAGTCCCATTCCCAGTTCCCAGAGTATGGTACCTTGTTCCCAAGAAGAGGAGTATAGGTTGAAGTTCAGGGACAGTATGAAACTGTCTCACCAGTCTTGGGAGGATTTTGTGGATGAATGTAATGATGCACTGGATGATTGGATAAAGGTTAACACGGAACAGGATTTTGCAGGACTGTTCAACCTGATTATCAAAGAACAGATGCTCAGTAGTTGTTATCCCGGGTTGCGCCAACGCCTGTTGAGGTATGACTCCTTGGGTCCTTGGGAACTTGCAGAGGAAGCAGAACGATGGGAAAGTGCCCGACGTACTGAGGAGGCATGGGAAAGCGATTCCAAAAGTAGTGGCTCAGGTATCTTCCCGTCCTGTATTGGGGAAGAGGTTCAGAGTAGCCCATCTAGGTCCCAGAGTAGTGAGAGGGGTGTAGGGGCTCACGACCCATCTCAGTGGAGTAGGAGTGAGTGTGTGACTTTGAGTCCCCAGATGCCCGAAACCCAGTCTCAGAGCCTGGATGGTTTCTTCAGGGAACACCAGGTTAGGGGCTTAGGCTGTCCTGTTAGTCCATTTGAGGAAGATCACCTAGTGTATGGAGAACCTGGAGCATCGGTAAGTAGAGCTCCAGTGGTTCTGGTGTCTGGCAGTGCCGCTCCAGTAGGGAGGGTACAGAAGTCCAGCAAGAGGGGTGGCATGGGGCTGTGTTCCCCAGTGGAGGAGCCAGTGGGTCAGGGACCAGCCGGGAGGGCTGAGTCTCCTAGAGGTGACCATGGTGACCACACGTCTGTCCTGGGGTATCTTCACGCACTGTCAGGTGGACAGGGGACGGGAGATCTGCGCCAAGCAGACTGTCACGCAACATATGAGGCATATGTTACCCTCGGGGGATGGTGTGTAAGTCCCCAGAAGTACTGGAGTGCCAGGCAAGTACTCAGCCAAATGGGTTAGACCCATGGTTGGGAAGCCAGGTTCAGGATCAGCCTGACCTGGAGGGAAGGACGACTGTAAGCAGTGTCCTGACCGATGTAGCTGCTAGGGGCACCACTCCAGTTGGGAGGGTACCGGACTCTGGAAGGGGGTGCAGAGGGAGGGAGTCCTCGTCTCTGAACCCGGTGCAACCTGAGGGGTTAAACCCTAGGTTGGGAGACCAGTTCTCAGGGAGAGGTCCTGAGCTGGTGGGTGAATTGTGTTACGAGGTCGCCTCTCAGAGGAAGAGAGGGCGGAACTCTAGAAGAAGAGGTAGGGGGAGGAGAGCCTCGCCCGTGACTGTTGGTCAGCTTGAGGGTACAGACCCTAGGCTGGAGGATCAGTGGCAGTTTAGAACTGCCCTGATGAGGGGTAGAGTGGAGAATGGTTACTATGTGCCAGGGGTTACTACTCCCCACTCTGTGGTTAGGCAAGGACCAGTGGCACCTGGGTGGCCTAGGGCCTGGTCCTGGCCGCGGACAGCTGAGGAGTACCAGTGGGGTAGCCCAGTTGGTCCGCAGAGCTTTTACAGAGGGAACCACATGGGTTCAGAGTGGCGTAAAACCGGAGAGTGTCCCTGCCGTTGCGGGCCTGCGTCCGTGTTTTATAGCCCCAAGCAGGGAAGACCATCCCGATGGTGATTGGTCTACCCTGCGTTTTGCCTGGAAGGGGGTCGTGTTGGACTTGGCTCTTCTGGCAGGTTCACCCCTAAACTTTTTTGCGATTATCTTAGCTTTTTCCCTATGGAGTACTAGTGGTTTTAGGCCTCTAGGCGCTTTCACACTGTGTCCCAGTGGAAAGCGCGTGCTCTCTGTGTATGGTTTAGTAAGACTGACCTGCCCTCCCATAGGAATGCATGGGGAATGTGTGTGCCCATGGTAGTTCCTGATGCGTGGGGAGTGCAGGGCCGAGTTTGGTATGTGCGAACTCGTGAGAGTGAATGCTGTGCGATGATGTGTGCGGCGTCACTGTGGCTAGTGTAGAAGTGCCACTTGTAGACACTGGCATAAATGTGCAGTGACTGTCTGGCATGTGATTGGCTGGTGTGCCTGGCTCCAGGAGTCAGGATGGGTCGGCCCCAGTGGTGAGTGGAGAGATCCGCATGTGGATGAGTGGGAGGAGTACACCTGGGACCTGAATAGGGCTGGGCTTTCCCCACACAATGCTGGCTCCGCCCCCTGTGGTGCGACTGATGACCCTGGCCTGTTCTGTGAATAGGGAGAGGGGCTGAGCAAAACAAGTGCTCAGGAACCAGTTGCATCTGGTTCGCCCCTTCCCTGCACCTTGAAACAAAGGTAACCTGTGTATAAAAAGGGGCTGTGACCCCATGTAAGTTGTTCTCTGCTGATCCGAACTGAAAGGGGGGGCCTGCTGCTGCTGCTGGGCGCCAGGAGGACCGCCACTGGGGACTGCCTCCTGCCTGGAGGGTCCTGTGAGCAGGCACCTGGGCCCAGCCCTTGCCCCCCTGCCTTCCTAAAGACTTCCCCTGGACTTTGTGCTTAGAGCCTGGGGAGCGACATACTTTTATTTCCTGGTGAGCGCGCTGGTTATTTACGCCGATAAGAAGCAGCCCGGCGATTTCCGACAGCAGCGTGAAGCTGCAATCATCTGTGTCAGGGAATCCCCGGCGTGAGGATTCCCCCGCTGTTTGCCTCGATTTGAAGCGGGTGCCCACCCCGCATTGTGGTGCTCGTTGGCGGGTGCCCACCCCGCTTATTCCCATATAATTGGTTTGGAACCGAAGGCGGGAGCCCACCCTGCGCTTCGGTGTGAGGAAAGGAAAGAAACTCACCGCCGCGAAGAACCGGAAGCCAGGCAGCCCACGCCAAGACATGGGCGGGGCTTGGCCCAGCGCGAAGGAAGTTCCGGCCATCGGGTCGGGAAGCGGAAGAAGCCAGCCAAGTACAGCGGAGCTCCCCTGAGTGAGGAGAGCCCCGCGTCGTGAGAACCGCCCGGAGGAAGCCAGCGGAATCCGGTGAGTGGTGCCGGCATTCAGGGGTATTCCTGAGTCCCAGAGCGGGACTCCAACGTAGCGCTGCCGGTGCCTGGGACCTGCGCCTTAACCCCGGTGAGTGGGGCTCAGCCGCTGGGTGGTTGGGGGTGTGTCGGGGCATGTTTCTCGGTGCCCGCCCCCCCTAGCAAAGTCCGGGCACTGCGGGCGCCGTGCTCGTTCCTCCTTCCCGCTGCCCCGCCTGACAGTGGGCAGCGGCAGCGCTTGAGGGAAGAGGTCGTTTAGGGCTTGCAGTCTCCAACGTCGGGGGCATTGATATACTAGAGCCTGTGAGGCTCCAACAGTTGGGGCACATTTTCCTTTGAGGGCTCACGAGTCCCCCGAGTGGGACTCCAACCTTTTGGGAGCATTCTTCTTTTAGAGCCTAGGTGGCTCCAGCGCAGCATAGTGTGTTTTAGAGCTTGCATGGTCCAACGTGTGGCATACTAACTTCCAGAGCCTAGGTGGCTCCTGCGCTGCATATTTGTTTTGAAAGGCACAGTGGTGCCCCGGCTCATTGTCCATAGCTGCCCAGCACTTCGTGGGCAGCTGCAACGTTTAGGTGGTGCCCCTGTGCGCTTTGGCTTGCGCAGTCCAGCCCTGACATTTGGACAAAGGGCGTTCGAGCCCCTGAGAGGCCAGGTTGGCCTAGGGGACAGGTCTAAGTGATCTGTGCGCTATTTGTCATTGTTGCCTAATGTGATTTATGCAATTCTTGGTGTATCCCTCTAGATGTATTTTTATACCTAGGAGGTTGTGTTACCTAGTATAGTGATACTAGTGAGTTCATGGTTCCCTGCGTTCCCAAGCTATTTACAGGAGTTCCTGTTCAGGGTTTGGATGTTTGTGAGAGCTTCTTTAAATGGGTGAAGCACAGCTGCGGCTGCTGCAGGTAAGAGCTGCAAGGTGGGGGGCCAGGTGAGGGGGTATTTCAAGAGATTTATTTATTTAATTTCCCCTCATAGTCATCTCTCAAAATCGCCCCTCACCTGGCCCCACTGCTCTTACCTGCAGCGGCTGCGGCTGGAGAGGCAGGACAGATATGGTGACTACCTGCTGAAACACCTAATCAAGACATTAATCTTAACAGTTACCTCCTCTCCACCATAGTGAATAAGTCTCGTTCCTCCATAGCCACGATAGGAGGAGAAACCAAAGCAGTGTCTGGCATCCACCAGATCCTCATACTAGGTTTCCTGTGTGTCATCTAGGGAAGGGTACTCATCAGGTTCCAGTGGCCCCTCCCAATCATCCCCAAGTACTAGCTCAAAAGAATAGGGCACATGCTCCAGCTTGGGTGCTCTGCCCCAGTCGGCACTGGAGTCAGTTTCGAATGGCACCCATCCGGCTTCATTTTGAGTTGGGGATGAGTAACGACTGTGCCGCTCAGCACCGGAGATGTCTGCAGTGGAGCCTGCATCGGGTAAGGTTGAGGTGCCACCAGTCTTGATCCATCCATGGACCCAAGAGGCCTGACGGGCACCGGGGGCGAACCCGCTGGCAGAGAACCAATAGGGGGCCACTCTACAGCCATCGGGGCACAGCAGGGATAGGCTGCATAAATATAAGGTGCATGACCTCATAAAATTCACTAAGTTGGACATAGGTTGCACAAGCTCCTGGAAACTCAGGGAGACGTGGAGACAGCCAAGGCACAGGCTCAACCGCAGAGCAAGGCCTCAAATGCCAATGCTCCTGAGTCTCGGTGGATGACTTCAACAGACAGAGCAAAGTCGAAGACCTCCTCGGCTTCTTGCTCTTCTTCCATTTTTGGGTCTTACCTAAATGCCCAGATAACTTAGACTAATGAAGAGTGCTTGGAGTGGCTTTTTGACTGATCCCAGGATCTACCTCTTGGCCTGGATTGAGACCATCACAATGTCACACGTCAAGCAGCAAATAGCTTCAGGAGCTGCTCTCTCACGGCCTTGGGGTGCATGGTGCGAAAGTCGACGCAGGTCTTGGCGTCATTGTCGCATTTGAGGCAGCAAAGGTAAATGAGGTGTTGATGTGTCAGTGACATTTGTAGGTGACGTAACAGGTGACACATGGCTTGCAAATAGCCTTTCTTGTGGACATCCCAGCCACACCAGGAGACAAAGTCTCAAAAATCTTTGACAAAATGGTCGAAAAAAGGTAAAGTCAAAAAGTGACGGTGGGTAATACTGCTCTGGATCTGCGATGACTGGCACGGAAAGAAAAGAACTGATGTCAGCATGCTGGATGGTGTCTATATATGCCCTGTGCACGTCATTTCTGGTGCAGGCGATGTAACGCGGAGCTAAATGACACCACTTACCGGCACGCTGGAGTACTGCTAATGAACGATTTTCCAGATCCAGTCTAACACCTGGGGATTATTTTAAGGTAAGATATCTATGGCTAGAAGTCCCTACCAGATAGACACTTTACCTAAAAAGCAGTCTCTAATAGTTGCTTAGAACATCTAAAATAACCACACAGAATATCATAATAACAGCACGAATGAATGTTGCAAACAATGAGAATAAATTGAATTTTTTTTACCATAGTTGAAATGACATCTAAAAATCTAACACCCTAAAACCTACTTCTATATATTACACTAGGAGAGCATGGAGTAGTATAACTTGCATCTAGAGTTTCTTAAGGAGAATCAATGCACATATATCTGTTTACAGCAGAGCACAGTAGTTGTATCAGCCGTGATGGCTTCTTCTTCTATATAAGTCTACTATATCAGCAAAGTGGTTCACTAATTGACCTTGGCTACAACAACTGTGAAATCCTCAATGAGGTTTCTCTAAGACTCATTACACTAACAAACAAGCATTTGCAATGCAATAGGTCGCACATTGTCAAAAGAGTACTTGGAGTTGTTAAACTACTTAAGAAATAGACGCCGTACATTTACAACCGTTGCTTGTGCACGGTCAGCTAAAATAAGAGCTGAGATGCCCTCCCTTTACAGTGTTGCCAGTGCTTCCTGCAGGCCAGACTTATTTTGGTATATGGCTGTAACCGGCAAGCGTTCATCCTCCTGAGGAAGATAAAATGAGTACCACTGTGTCGGGAACAATAAACATCTGTTAATCACACTGAGGGATAACCCCAAACACATTTCACGCTGTGGCCAAAACTGGCTTTTTGACATGGGACACTTCTGCCCTGTTAAAATAACTGCCAGTGCGAAATGC
The DNA here is from genome assembly GCF_964204655.1 of Triturus cristatus. NCBI lineage: Eukaryota > Metazoa > Chordata > Amphibia > Caudata > Salamandridae > Triturus > Triturus cristatus. The sequence goes on along the minus strand of NC_140584.1, from coordinate 69,758,219 downwards.
TCACTGGAACACAGCAATAGCCAATGTAACGCCTGGTCTGATAAAAAATATGAGCTGGTAGGCTCAAGGGACAATTTAACAGGAATGTTCATCGCACAGTGAATGTTTATGGAGGACGGTACAAAATGGTGTTGTGGTGCATACGCGGTATGGTATGACCGACTTTAATATTTACAATGATTTCAGCTACTATAAGTGGGTTACGTGTTTTTTCTGAAAGTGCGACTTTCCCTTTGATGTGTACGTTGAAACAGAGGCTTATAGTCAAGAATAACAATTAAATCATGTTTAAATAGACCATAATACCACTGGCAAGGGCTCATTCATAAACCAAATTAGCAATAAAGAAATTTCAGGGACTAGTAGGCATTCTGTTCAATTTCATCAAAAGAAGAAACGTTCAAAGAACAATTTCAGAATGGGAAAATTAGCTTCTGAGCCAGAAAGAACAAAATTGTTTTTCCAACGACCTGCTTCTTCATAGAATGTGACAGGCCCAATCAAACTGCTATATTACTTTAACTTGTACTGTAGACCTGCCACTCACTGGAGCTACACCTCGGGCCGTCGTATTTGCATAAGGTGAAGGGCTTGTGGCAGTGAGAGAATGCACCACAGATTGCTAGGGCCGGACTGGGAACCAAAACTGTCCCTGGCAAACTGCTCGTCCGACCCCCTGGGGGGAGAGGGGGTGCAGCCGGGCTGTTTGCTAGCGCCGGTTTCGGCCAATTTTGTTACCGCAGGCCGATATTAACGGCCCCCGGTAACAAAAACGGCCCCCCAGAGCTCCAAAACCGGCCCTCACCATGGCGGCCCACCGGGAAAACACCTGGTGCCCGCTATGGCAGGTCAAGTCCTGCAGATCACAGGCTGTTTGTATTGGTAGAATGAAAGGCTTACAGGGCGCTGCGCACTTCTTCTCTCCGCTTGCTCTTGCCAAGGGGAAGCTATTCCATTTCATTCAGTTCCGCGAATGTGAAATGTTTGGAAGTGAAAGCATACGCCACAGACATAGGATTATTTAAACCACACTGCAGACTTTGCTATTGGATTCTTTCCAGTCACCATTTTCTGAATCAGCATTTCCAAAGTATGTTCATCTTCATTTGATTTATGAGGTTTGGAAGATGTTATAGAATAGCCATCCATCCATCCCCAACACTTGTTGCTTCCCCCACACCAGTTTTTGTTAAAAAAACGTTTTTGCACTTTGGTTTCATTTTAGTTACAACTTGGATCAGTAACTAAAAAGAAAAAAAGTATTCACGCACCTGCGCTTAACCTTTAAACATGTTCAGCTAAAGCGTGGGTGCCGTGATTGCTGCAAAAATCACGGCAGCAATTTTTACTTTTGCAGCAATCGCGGCACTCGCGCTTTAGGTTAACATGTTTAAAGGTAAAGTGCGGGTGCCGCAAGTGTAACAAGAGTAAACAAATAGAAAAAAATGGCGGCTGCATGCTTTTTGTTTCTCTATTTGTTTAATTTTGTTTCAATCCCGGCACCAACGCTTTACCTTTAAACATGGTAAGCTAAAGCGCAGGTCCTGTGATTGTTGCAAAAGTAAAGAAATAGAAAAAAATATATGTTTTTGCTATTTCTTTTGAAGATATCTTGCCACCTGAAGTTTAGCTTAGCATGTTTAAAGATAACGCGCAGGTGCTGCGAATACTTTTTTCTTTTTAATTACTGATTCGAGTTGTAACTAAAATGAAACCAAAGTGCAAACATTTTTTTTTTTTATGAAAACTGGTGTGTAAAGCAGCCGCGCTATAGCATAAGATGTTTAAAGGCAAAGCACGGGTGCCACCAATGTAAAAAGTAAAACAAAAAACACGCACGAAAAAAGAGTAAATAAATAGAAAACAAGCAATCACCACCGGAGTGGTGAAGGAGAATCGGCTCCTTCAGCCCGGGCCCTGCAGCTGTCTTTGGCTGTTTTGAATGCTGAATATGGCCGTGGCGCTGCTACTTGTGGAGCATGGAAAAGGAGTGGCGCCCAGCGTTAGCCTGATATGGGCACCGTCCTAAAGCATGCATCGCCTGTATGCATTAAAGTTATGCTCATGACAGTCCGTGAAGGGCACTATAGTGATAAAAAAGACAAAAGTGGGCGCCGTGCTAAAACATATAGCATGGGGCCCGTGCTTATTAAACTTATGCATGTGATGATCCGTGAAGGGCGCTATGATCGTGGCACACCAAAAACAGGAAAAGAGTTCTTCTGTGAAAAAGATGAGCAATGCAGGTGGAGAGTAACTGCATTTGGTCGGTGCTGCTCTTCGTTAAACAGAAGTGAGGTATCGCTCCGTTAACAATTAAGGAAGCAGCAAAGAGGAGCGACAATGCATTAAACCAATAGGAAAGAAGCAGGCGGGCCATAAGTCCTTTCCTACTACAACAGGTCTTCCAGACAGCGCATGCGCTGTCCAGGCTCGACCTAAGAAGGAAATTGTTACGAGTCCATCAGATAAGGAATTGATTCTATGCAAAAACCTCAGCCTGCTGCATTGTAATCATCAGATTAGATTTGTGAAAAAATAAAGGGTCTTTGGTTCACAATATAGAAATCTCGTCCGTCCTTAGATGGTCTAAAAGATGAGAACAGATTGACTGAAACGTCGCCAAGCTCACCTAATTCCTTATACAAATGAATTGTGTAAACAATATTCATGGTATCTTCTAGAATGTTGTCAATGCCATTAAAAATCTGGAATAGGTGCTGACAAAAGTGTCAATGAAAAACTGATTAGTGTATAAGAATATTGAATTCATTTCACTTTTGTATACTTGTGATTTATATTTCATGTACCCTTAATGAATTAAAAAGTATACACCCGTCTTGTTCTAATTTTTGATTTATTCATGGTGAAATATGTTTAACTCTTAAAAATGTATTGTTTAAAGTAACTATGTTAGACACGGGGTAGCGTGGTGCAGAGCGGGTGGGCCAAACTCTGGAGGAAATGTGTAAAGCATCCACGCAGCACACACCGGCGACACACGAGGCACACTACAAAAAGAGAACACACCGGTTTAGGTGAGAAGAAGAGCATATGTATTATGCAGAACACGTTGTAGAACCATCACAGGTGCATATACATTGTGCCAACCGGCACTGGGTAGTACTTTACATGGGGATTATTTACAGGGCAGCGCCAATCGGGCCGCTGCCAGAGTCATCACCAGCACAGGTAGAATAAATGCGAGTCTCAGTAATAAACGTAAAGCAGCCAGTACCTCCTGGCCAGATCAGGCACTTAGCCACAGTGCAACTAGCCTTAAGCATAAACATAAAGCATCACATGAGACATCGCCATGAGCATAAATGCATGCTGCATGAGTCCAGTATGCATAAAACCAGCAGTGCAGGCCTTAGGGAAAGAAAAGCATTATCACTCGGCATACACCTGTGGGCATAAACATGTGAGCATTAGGCCTACCAACAGTGTAAGGCATCAGGCATAGTCATATTAAAATGAGGCTTGACGCATGAGGCATTATCAATAAGCATCAACACATTTGCATAAACACCATCAGCAGTGGGCATGCCAAAAACCTTATTAGCATCAATGCATTGGGAGAAATACATTAGGCATCAACCTTATGGGCATAATTGCATTAGGCCTAAACAGGTTAGCATTGGCAACAATATTATGCAATAAATCATATGGGCAATAGGCCTCGCCAGCATAAACACAGTTCGCCCCAATCGGGAGCACAACACTCTGAAACTGGCCCCAGGCCAACTGGCCTCCCTCCGGAGCTCAAATGCCTTATGTCCCGCAAAGTCAGGGCTGGCTGCAAAAACAGCAAAAGCAAAGTGTGCAAAGCGCTGGGGCAGGGCAGGAGTGTCTCTCACTCCTCTCTCTCTTCTCCTGAGGAGTACAATGCCCCCCAATGCGTTGCAGCTGCCTGCGCACTCGCAGGGCAGCTGGGTGTCAGGCCCAAAAAAAAGCACTGGCATCACTGCGCAGTTGGGAGCCCAACTCCGGGACCCCTGAAATTCACAGCGCTCCCCAAGGTTGCAGCTCCCGCTGTCAGACGGGGCTGCTGTAAGGTCAGCACGGGCACCACAGTGCCCTCAGAGCAGCACCAGGGGGAGGCGAGCACCGACAATGTGCCCCGACACCACCCTCACCAAGCTTGGACTGAGCCCTACTCACCAGGCTCTCTGGAGTCCTTGCGCAATCTCTGGTCACCGGCGCTGTGCCCCGATAGGCCCCTTCCTTCTGGCAGGCGATGGTGGCAGCCGGAATGGAGCACGCACTGCTCCCGCTTCTTCGGTGACTGCAGAGCTCTCTCTGGCAATAACGTGGGGAGTCCCACAGGCCTTCTTCTTGGGGGGAGATTGAAATACAGCACACAGGAAAGTAGCACTCACGCTCCTCACCTCCTTCTGGGGCACAGCTTTAGAGCTCACAAGGTGCTAGAGTCTTCCTAAGTCCAGGGTCCCCCAGAATAAAGTAGCGCTCTGGCAGCACAGCGCTGCAGGCTTCAGCTCCTCACCTCCTTGAAGTACAGGCCACCAAATATAGCGCATTTGACAGCACAGCGCTGCAGGCGTCACTCCTCCTCTGGCAACCAAGAAAATAGTGCCTTCAAGCTGCTAGGGAGATGATGAGGATCCCAAGTCCCACACAAGACAGTAGTGCCCACGAGGCGCTAGGTCCCAGGAATGCCGTCAGGGTCCCACAGAATCAAGCTGCAGCAAAAATGCGGGGAATTGGATATATAGTGCTTTAGCAGCACAGCGCTGTATTGAAAATAACCAGCTCTCCCTGGCAGCATGCGCAGCAGGTCCCACGCACCTTCTTCTCTTGGGCAGGTGCTGGAGGCAGCACTCACCAAGCGTTAGAGAGGCCCAAAAGCTCCAGGGACAACAGACAGTGCTCCTCTTCTCTGGCAATGTAGACAATAGTGCCCACTAGGCGCTTCGAAGCAGGAAAGTCCTTGGGGGCTAGGATAGCGCTGCAGCCCTCACAAGGAACTAGACAGCAAGAGGAGCCCAGTCACTTGAAATGTAGCACTCACGAGGCGCTAGGGGCCAGGAGACAGTTAATGCAGGGCAAGATCAGCAAGCAGCAGGGCAGCTCACCCAAAAATGAAGCAGCAGTTCCTAGGAACAGTCATCCTCCATTACGATGGCAATCCTGCTAGCACAGCAGTCTCCACTCCAGCAGAGTCTCTCAGTTGCCCTGTGGACAGCAGAGGGGTACTAATGGGCACAGGGGCCAGCACACAGGCCTTTGTGGCGGTACCTCCTGGCAGAGTGTCCCCTCTCAGTCAAGTCCACCCTCAGTCTGAGCACATGGCATCTCTACTGCTCTACATATACACCCCTCCACCCACCTACCAGAAAGGGCTGGAAGCTTCTAGAAGGTACCTGGCAGTTCTAGCCTCAACTGTCACTGTGGGGAAGGGGTGTAGAGCACCTTGTCACTTCAAACACTAGACCGCCAACCCACCTCAGGCAGGCGGCACAAGCAGACAGAAATCGCTTCCATTTTAAAAGCGACATTTTACAAAGGTGCATTTCTGCAATGGTGGAAATAAAGGTGCGTACACCATTGCACAACATTTATTATTTTCAGTTCAGACACACCATGTCAATAAAAAGGCTAGGGGGAAAAGGGAAACATTTTAGGACAATAAGGGCCAAGTCCAACTATTTTGCACTCCATGAATATATGAGAATAGTATGAAAATCTAGAGATAAACAAATTCCCTTGAAGGCACATTTACTTATTATTGTACTTTTAGAAAGTTGGCAAGTTCTCGTTTTAACTAAATGGTACTGCAGCCTGATCCAGGGTCACATGACTTGGTGTAGCTCGCAGTTAGTCTTTGTGTATTGCTCCCAGACAGTGCGACAAAGGAAAGATAGGTATTGGCAGGAAGGGTCACTCTGAGTTAATGAGGAGAAGGAGCTGTCACCTTCCACACTTGCAAATCACAAAGGATCTGCCTGAGCACTCTTTTGAAGGACTTGTCATCAGTCTATTGTGCCCCCAGACTAGCTGGGGCCAGGACAGGGAAGAAGCAGACGAACAACACCTCAAGGGGTTGGAGACCTCTAGAAGCTTCCTCCACTTCAAAGTTGGCACCAAGTATAAATGTTGGACCCCAGACCCAAACTCTTCAGTACACTTTTGGACCTGTGGACTCTGCAAGGAGGAAGGACTGATGTGCTGATAAAAGGACTGCCAATCTGCTGGAATGCTGCTCTGAAGGACTGCTTCCCCGCTGTGCTGACCAACTGCCTACTGTCCTCCTGCCTGGGTGAGAAGGACTGGGCCTGCATCTGTTGAAGCCAGGACCACCAGAGTGACTTCAAGGGCTAGTTTGCTGGCCACCTCACTAGAGCCTCAGGGACATAAATCTCCAAAAACCTTCAATCCAGTATTTGGATTCTGCCATCTGTGAGTTCTACCCTGTAAAGTGGTGCCACCCCAGTCTTGGAACTGGGAATTAAGGTTCTCTGCCAGCTTATCTGTGGATCCAGCAGAACTGAAGCATCTCTTCTTCAGTGCGCACAACCCCGAGAAGGACCAATGCATTGCCTTTTCTGCGTGGAGTTTCCTGGTGCTAGGATCGCACACCGCAGCCTTGCAACTCTTCGTATTTGATGCATCATCTCGGCTATGTGGCCCAACCTTGACGCCTGAATACACATCACTAGACCTCATCGACAAGATCCTTAATGATGATGCAGGACATCGCACCGCAGCCTCACAGCTCTTCAGACCTGACCCATCGCCTCACTTTGCTACTGGATTCAAGCTAGCCTGGCTGATGAGGGATGCTTCCCTGAAATCGGTCCCAGGATGCTTCTTTCCAGTTCAGAGAAGACCTGGCTTGGCAGTTTGGGCTGGACTGCTCCCATGAGGGGCAGGGTCAACACTGATTTGCATATGGCTATGTCTGAACTGGGGTGGCGAAGTGAGCTAAAGAACGATGATGTATTTAACCCAGATCTGTGACTGGGGCTGAGTGTCTGAAAAGTTTAAGTGTTCCACTCATCATCTCTTTGTCTTTGCTTTGTTCGCCCTAAGTTGGCAGGATATGCCCAGACATGGGTACCATGCTCACTTTGCCTATGGATCCAAGCTAACCTGGCTGATGAGGGGTGTTACCCCGAACCCAGTCATAGGATGCTTGTTTCCAGTCCAGGAAAGACCTGGCTTGGCAGTTCGGGCTAGACTGTTCCCATGATGGGCAGGGTCAAGACTGATTTGAATATGGCTGGGTCTGAACTGGGGTGGTGAAGTGAGCTAAAGAACGATGATGGATTCAACCCAGATCTGTGACAAACCGAGACGACCAACCGAGCGAGTGGAGGAAGGATGCGGACCTGCGAGCGGCAGAGGCGTTGTGCCTTACAGCAACCGCAGCCGGAGGCAGAATTGAAGAGGTTGAAGGGTCGCAGGAGTTGCAGAGGAGTGGGCCGGGCAAGGCTGAATTTCACCACTGTGCGCCCGCCCCACCTAATTGCACCAAGCTGTTACTGCTGCCACCAGTGGAGGTAAGAAGAGAGACAGAACAGGCAGGGAGCTCACAGAGGAGGGGGAGGAGCAGTAAGCGTTATTCAAGGGCTCTCCCCATGCTCCTGCCCTTTCTTCACTTGGGCCCTTTAGACATACACTACCACCAGATTGTAGAGAATTTGTAAATACTGAAAAGAGCACTGAAAGGGGCACCTGCAAGCCGGGCGGAAAATTGGCTGCCTGATAGCGGAGGAGTCCTCCATTTGTTTGAGGTTGAGAGTGGTTGAGTGCAGTGACTTTGGGGATGACAAGCTAGTGCTGTGCTTCCTCCCGCTTGCGCGGAGGCAGTCAGCATTAGGCTGGTGCGGCTTGCGCTGCAGAGAGGTTCCGTCCACCCCCCTGCTCTCCTACACGCCACCATACCACCGTATCATGCCACCTGGCAGTATGAGTGGTGTGGTGATCTGATTTGGCTGTCCGACTGTTAAGCCCATTGGAGTGGATAAACGCCCTTTTTTTTAGTTTTATATAGCGCGAACAAGACCCGAGACATCGGGTATCAGAGCGCTTTACATGAGCACAAGTTTCGGTACATGAGGACACATTCTTTTTTTTTCCTTTAAGGCACGGGGAGATTAAGTGATTTGCTCAGAACCACAGGATGTTGAGCGTGGTTGCTGAGACTCGAACCCGGTTTCCCAGCTTCGAGGTCGATCGCTCTAGCCGTAAGGCTACATCCTCTCCCCTACTCTGCTTAATGGTTGTAATCTTGTGGACTTTCAAGATTTTCTTGGTTTGAGCGCGGTGTTCAGAGCAAACCAGCAGCCCTCTGTAGTTAGTTCCACCATACCACACTACACTGGGTTTGAGCCCGGCATGCTGAAACAGGACTAGCCCACCTAACCAGTAGTGGTCAGCCAGATAGTCACAGCGTTATTCTTTGTTTGCAAGTCCACAAACTAAAATTATTTGCTGGTGATGCCCTCTAGGTGCCTGCTTTCAGGGTGTTTAATTGCTCCCTCAGGATCGCCAGGGTCCACATTAGGGCCACCTATTCGCTCCTAAATCACACTAGTCCCCTCAAGTTACTCAAGACCATCAGGCAAAGGAAACCCCGGGCTCACATTTCACACCTGAAATCCTATACCACTGTGATGTCGATGTTCGTTAGGGGCACTGTGAGGGGCACATAAGGTCCAGGGAGTGTCGTTCTGTGTAGTTTGTGAGGACGAGGTGGGTGCTTGCCCTGCTCTCTCTGAGCTGACTGTTCCACATTTCCCTATGTTTTTCCATCAGAATATTGGCGGAGTAACCTAAATATCTCCATTAACACAGGCCATCGATGTATGAGCTTTGCCGTTAGTGGCGGAAGATACCGAAATAGAAATGGACATGCCGGTGGAGAATATAGAGGTTCAATTTGAAATAAATTCTGCAGAGGTGGGGTTGCCTGTACTGGCAGGGCCGGTATCCTTGGATGATAAATCTAGCCCCCTGAGCAACGCTGAGCAATATTCCGGTCATCTCTCCCTTAAAATGATCCAACATCTGCCACAGACTCTAGACTGCAGCCTTGAACATGGAGATTTGGAGGATTTCACCATGCCGGACATTGCAATACCATTGGAAAAAAAACAAAGCTTTGGAGGCCAACCTAAAAACGCCAGTCACCAGGGAGCTGGTACAGAGACGGTCATTGGGTACTCACGCTAGTTGCTCCTGTATGCCAACTCTGTATAGTAGCACCCCCTGTTGTGTGTCCTGTGTGCATTCCGCAGATTTAATCAAATCTGGAGGCGTCAGAGGCGCCGCCAGATAAAGGGGTACACGATTTTTTGCAAACCTTAAATGTAGCGGATAATAGATTGGGGAGGGGCAATCTTTAGATACTTTATGTTTTAGAGAGGATTCTCACGTCAATTTTATCTTTGCTGGAGAAAACTATGAATTCCGATCAAACACTGGATGTCCTTTCACCAATATTAATGGGGGTTCAGAAGCTCAATTCTGTCAATCCCAGTACAAGTAAGTTCGAAAAGGTTATTGAAGTAAACTAAAATGCCAGACATGCATAGGGGTGTCGGGTTGGGAATCCAGGTTGAGGTTCCAGAAGATAAGGGGGTCCCCTCCACGTCCCACGGTAAGCTCTGCTCCTAAAAAACAATGGACAGGGGATATTTCGCACATCAGTCCCGGGGGCAACACAAACATAACCGTACCTCTGAATCTATTATGGGTGTACCCATCTTCAAAAAAGGGAACACTAACATGTCTTGCACTACTGAATCATTAACCGACCCCTTCGTTGTTAAAAGGTCCATGGATAGTTTAGATGCTGTTCCCCCCAGGAAGGCTGCCCCTGCGAAAAAAAGTAATGGATTAAAAGGTTGGAGGGAGAAGAAGAACCAGATTCGGCACATTCCAAGGCATAAGCCCAAAAATGGAGGTTTCCTGTGGTTCTTGCGGAGCCAGTCCTCTCAAACCTGCCTCAAAGTAGGTGTGATTCCAGGCCTCTAGTCTCTTACGACGGCCAAAACTTGGGGCTTTCAGAGATAACCCCCCCCCCCCCCCCACACTACTATGGTAGTTGATCCTTCATGGAAGGGATTAAGGGAGTTGGAAGGGCAGGAAGATAGAGTGATTCCAAAATTTAATGAGGGGGGAGCGGAAAATACTTGGGAGAATTTTAAAGTATATATTGACCCAGATGTAGTGCACAGAGGAATCAGGAATGACCATAACTCAGTAAACTTAATAGCACAAACCTATGCAGTTGTGTCGGATTCAGGTCAGGCCATGGATAATGTCCCCTTACTCCTTCCTGACGGGGTACTCTCCCAGCACGGATTGATCCCGGTCAAGGGAGGTTCTTGGAAGGGGGCCCGACCTTGCTTCTTGTACAAGGCAGATGCCAGTGTTGGGGTCTGATCTAAGGTTAAGCGATAAGTCATGTGCTGGACATAGCTCTGGGCAAGCAACTGAAATTATGATCTTTGATACCCTGTTTGATACTGCTTTGGCTCTATTCAACAGAAGCTCTCTGCTGTAGCTGCTATCAGAAATAGAGTACTTAAGATTCGTAATAAGCAAAGATATTGAGCTGGTCTATCTAGATTTCAGAAGTGGTTCCCCAAATACTAGAGTCACATTTAGTTCAGGGATAATTACAATGCTAGTGTTGGCTAACGCCGATTTTTTTAGGAAAAGAGGGATGGATGTGTTCCCATATGTGGACCCTGTGGTGGCCACACTCGAATCCCACAGGAAAGACTGCCAGGAGCCAGGTAGTTTGTTCTCCAATGCAAGGGGTGTGATAAACCCGAAAGATATAACATCTTTTGTGGGTAGCACCTTAGGAAAAAGAGAGATTAACAGGCTCAAAGAGCCTTCAAACCCATAGGGGATGAAAAGATGGCCCAGTGGACTTGGGTAGCTGGCTTGCTTCATGGCTTAAAAGAAAATATAAAACTCCACATGCTGTGGAGGTAGCCCACTTGGAAAAATCTTGTATTGGTACCTAGCAGGTGTTGGACATTCTAACCTTAAGTTAAATTCCTTATCAGAACATGATCCTAAAACAATCTGTCTCCAGGGAACATTGAGCTGCGTGGATTTCAATTTTGAGAAATTTTGTATTTTGTTGTGCAGAAAAACCTTCAACTAAAGGTCATGCAAGTGGTGGCCTAGATATTCTACTCGGCTGCAGTATAAATTGGAATCCTGTGGTATTCCTCCATTCTTTCAAGTTTTGCATGGGTCTAAACTTAAGTTGGGTAACGGTATATGAGGTCAACCTGTATCCCTTTTTTAGGTAAATGTATACATTGCACCAGGGAGAGCAACTGATTCACTGGTTGAATCTATTTTTTCCTTTGTGCACAAGACAAGTATCACCAAAGTGTGCACCTTGATATTGATGGTGGGTGATTTTAATGCTAAAATCTCAAATTGTTCCTCTATGGCTTTCTCTAACCCTGAGTTGGAGGACGTATGGTCCATTCCTGAATTCAAATTGCCTGGCCAAATTAGATCAGATAGGTGGGGCTGGTCTTTCTTGCATAACCTGAGAATGTCTGATTTTGTGCTATTGAATGGCAGATTCCCAGAGGATTCTCCTGCCTCTTTAACCTTTCATGGTCCATGTAAGCACTCAATGATTGACTATATGGTGGTATCTGAGAAACTCTTTGGTGCATTTACGCAATTCAAGGTACTGCCTACAAACATGAGCAATCATGGAGTTTTGTCAGTGGATGTCAACATGGAACTTGAGTTGCTGGAACCTTGGAATTGAAGGGATGATAGCTTTTTATATACCAGAATTAATGGGCACACTTTCCGGTCTGATAAAAACATCCCATGTTTTAGGAAGATTGTTGAAAATGCGCATCCAGGCCCTAGTCAGGAAAATCCCATCTCGAGGTTCGAGAAGATATTGGCCCCAATTAGATCACGCAGCAGCAAAATGCAAGTTAGCAGCACTAATCCTTTAGTGGCTAAATCAGGGGAGACAAAAAAAATAATTGTGCGATTAATGGCCTAATAAGGGAACAATTTAAGCAGTCTTCAATGTCCAGACAAAGGGAAATTAATAGATTAAAACAGGCAAGAAAAAGAAAACTAGCATCGGAGTGTAAAGGGGTAGAAGATGTGAATTGGATAAAATTAAGAAAGGTTGCACAGTCCGGTGATACACTTAAATATTGGGCTTTAATAGCCAAACTTTGTGATGGCAGAACTAAGGCAAAGTCCATTTTAATATCGGATGTAGAATGGACCATATACGTCTCTCAGTTACATGCACTAAACTCCTTGGCTGGGTTGAATTCAGACTTTGTCTTTGACTCATTAGTGGGGAGTGATTATGGCCCCCCCTTGTGTAATGAAATAGAGGGCTGCATTAAAGGAGCAAGGTATCCAGGTGCAATGGGCCCTGATGACGTACCAATAGCTATAGTTAAACAGGACGGCGTAGCATGGGCACAATTCTTGTGTCCGGTATTCTCTTATCGCTACGCACATGGGACTATTCAGTCATCCTAGAAGGGAAGTATTGTGGTCCCATTGTATAAAAAGGCACAAAAAATACTCCTGCTAGCTTTAGACAGATCAAATTATTGGATGCAACTGGAATTTTTTTTGCCAAGAGCATACTCTTTCACCTTCAAGACTGTGCTTTTGGAAACGATTTTGTCCCAGCTGAGCAAGCCGTGTTCCGTAAACATAGTGGCACCCTAGATAACATTACCACCATGCAATCTTTAATTGAAAAGTACCCAATGAGCAAGGGTATGCCGTCATATGCGGCCTTTATAGATTTCTCGACTGCTTTCAACCGGGTTGACCGGGGGACACTGTGGAGAAAATTGGCCGGTATGGGGATTCCAATAGTAAGTAAGTAAGTAAAGCATTTATAGAGCGCCATGAATGCCGAGGCGTCTTGGCGCTGAGCTGTAATGAATCATGGTAACTTTGCAGAGTGAACATGATTAAATTTGCTTAGTCGAAAACAGCCATGTTTTAAGCATTTTCCTAAACAGGGGTCTGTTTCCTTGTAGCCTAATTGCGCCCGGCAACAAGTTCCATAGTTTTGCTGCCCCATAAGATAGGGTTCATCTCCCCTATCTGGATCTCCAGATATTTGGGACTTGGACTAGTCCTTTATTAGCTGATCTGAGGTCGCGGCACGGGATGTGCCAATGAGAAAAGTTGCTGGAGGTCCAATGCGCCTCCTCCATATAGTGCCTTGTGCACCAAACACAGAGCTTTAAATTCAATGCGTTTTTGGGCTGGAAGTCAATGAAGTCTGCTTATACTGTTGGAAATAGGATGGTATTTGGGTACGTTTAGTAGGACCCAAGCTGCGGCATTTCGCAGGGATTCGAGTATTAATAATTGGCGTTTGTTTAGTCCTAGAAGAAGCACATTGCAGTAGTCGATTCTCGAAAGAATCAGTGCTACTACTACAGCTTTGCGAAGATCTTGGGGAATGCATGGGAGTATTTTACATATGAACTTTAGGAGGAAGAAACACGAGGAAGTCAAGAGATTGCAGTGGTCTGCAAAATTCAACTGATCGTCAAACACGACTCCTAGGTTCCCCGTCTTTCTGGTAGGTTCAGGACACTGTCCAGCCTCCGCTGGCCACCATGATTGATTCCAGCTTGATGGACCCTTTCCGAACTCTACCACATTTGTTTTAGTTTGAGGAAATTCAGGTGCATCCATTCAATAATGTGTTACAGACAGTTCTGAAACCTTTGTGCTACTGTTTCTACACTCGAAGATATAGATATTACAAACTGAGTGTCTTTGGTGTGTGAGATCACTGAGAAATCATGTGCTTTGATCAGCCTAGCCAGCGGAGTGACTTAAGAGTTGAACAGGGTTGGTGATAAAGCTGATCCTTGCGGGACTCCACAAGGGAGGTAGAACGCCTCAGATGTCAGGTTTCCCCAGCACAATCTCTGTTCCCTGGAAATCAGAAACAAGGTGAGTAGGGTTAGAGCCATCCATTGATTCCTATTTCCTGCAGTGTCTGTGTTAATACTTGATGGATCACAGTATCAAATGCTGATGAGAGGTCCAATAGGATGAGGATAGCTCTCCCCCCACTGTCCAACTGTTTGTGAATCTTCTCGGAGGCCATGGCTAAAGCTGACTCAGCTGAGTGACGTGGTCTGAAACCATGTTGGGCAGACACTAGGAGGTCGTTTGACTCTAAGTATCCAGTTTTTCCTGATTGATGAATTTTCCAGAATGTTGGTAGCTAGTAATTGTTTAGGAGAGGGGCCAGGTAGGTGCTCACCCTGTCCGAAGCCATATGAAGTATGCTGAGGGGACAGGGATTCATCGGGGAGCCAGATTTCATAGCTTGTACCAATTTACATACTATCTCCTGAGTTAGTGGTTGAAAACCAGACAACTTGCAGGAAGAGGGTTTATCCTGGCTTGTGGTCTCAGTTAACCTCCATTATTTTGTGTCAGGAGTGTTTACTGCAAACTCGCTATAGACCCTTTAGACTTTAGCCTGGAAGAAGATAGCCATCTTATTGCAGAAGGCTGGATCTGGAGAAAATTGATTAGCCCACTTCAGTTTGGAGAGAGTGGTAATGGTTTTAAACAGTTTTCTTGATGAGCTGTTTGTGCCTCTATTTTAGTGGTAAAATAATTTTTTGGGGCGTCAATGATTGCTTCTTTATATTCTGTTAGGGCTAGCTTGTAGTTCAGTTTACCCTGCTCTTTGTAATCTGCTCTCCAGATGCATTCTAAATGCCTAGATTTGGATTTAATGGTTTTGAGTTATGTACTGTACCACGGTGAGAAAGGTTGAGTTCTTCGTTGTTTACTAGTTTTTTCTGGGGCCAGTAGGTTAACTGCTGACCTGATCCACTTATCGAAATTATCATCAGCCTTATTGTTGGCTAGAGCTAGGCTAGGGGGTATCTATCAAGAGCACCAGCTTAGATTAATTATCTCATTGTACTACTCCACTTGGATTTATGTCCTGATGGGAGGAACCCAGGGCATGTCAAGTAAAATTGAGACACACAATGGGCTGAAGCAAGGGTGCCTGTTGGCTCCTCTTCTCTTTTCCCTTTATATTAATGATTTGCTGAGTAAGGTAAGGCTTTGTAAAGGGGACCTCCCAAAACGATGAACTATGAAGCTGAGCTGCCTGTTAAATTCGCACAACGCCATTTTGTTAGATCTAACTCCAATTGGACTCCAAAAGATACTTACCGAGTTAGCAAGTTATTCAGACGATTACTTTAAAAAAATAAATATCACAAAAAGTACATTTATGGTTTTTTAGATATCGGGGATGCCGAATCAGGAAAAATATGCACTGGTTCTTGGGGAATGATAAACTCACCCTGATGAAGTTATACCTATACCTTGGGAGAATTTTCATAAGCAAGTGCTCCAGTAGCAATCACATTCACCAATGCAGAGGTAAGGCAATCTATCAGGCTTCTGCAATTAATAGGCTCTTAAGCATTGGGGGAAAAGACACTTCGCACATGTTTTATCAGTTTATAAATGTAAAATCCCCCCAGCGCTGAGTTATGCCTGCGAAACAGTAGACAAACAGCAGTGGGATCATTTCTGAGAAAGTAGAGGGGCATATTTGGTCCCAAATATGTAATCTGAATCAGGCAGCACCCATAGCGGTGATCCGGCTCGAATTTGTGCTACTTTTCACTTATGTGTTCTCTATGGCTGCATGCTTAAAATGGAGCAATGCACTATTGAACAGTGTTGAGAACCCTTTACGGGTAGCAATGCGTGAGGAATATTTTTATATGCTGAAGGACAAAAAGTGTTCTCTTTAGGAATTACCAGAAAGCTGTAAATGTGTTTGATTTTGAGGATAGCTGTACAGGTGTTCTTCCTAAACAAGTTCTGAAAACTAGAATTAAAAACTATTCATGACGTATCTCGTAAAAGAGATGCGGCACTGCATGCTGCGCATTCCAATAATGACTTTATAGTTGGGAGTAGTATGTATAAAAAGCCACAGCCCTATGTTATATCAAATCTCCCTCAGTGTGCACAACAATCTTTATGTTTTGGCTGAATTTACTTCCCTTAAGAATTTTAACAGGAGCTTGGGAGGGTCCCCCCTAGGCAGGAAAGACTCTGACACTTATGTGGAACATGTGTGCAGGACATAAATCATGTCCTATTTGTCTGTCCCCTGCAACAACCTTTACAATGTTGATATCTAAGACCTTCTTTCCTAAACTATAATATTGTCACAGCTGAGGAGGGCTGAAATTGTCTTCTGGCCCTTCCTCTGAACCTGTTCATTTGAATGTTTTTAGTTTTTTTAAACATAAAACATCCGCACAACAAAGGGCATCAAAGGTAATATCACAGATAATCTTGTTACTTTGATAATAACCTTGTCCTCACCTCCATTAATAATGATTGCTACTATTAGACCGAGTAACCCCATCCAAATTTTCTTTGTGTCCTCCTTTATAGACCCCGGTATTTCTGCCATGCCCCCCATATTTTCTCTCCTTTTTTGGGGCAGCCTCTGCTTTTATAGATTGTTGACTCCGCTTGCCAGCACCAATCTATGTCCTTTTCCCAGTCTGTCAGTCTGGAGGCATACTCGCTCCCCACGTTCTGGATATATTACTTTTTGCTTCCACCGCAGACAGAGGTAGCCATTGCTGTGTGTGTTGTGGCCAAGCTTCATTTGCCCCTGTTATCAGAAGAAGCCATTTTGGATCAGACGGCACCTCCACACCCACTGCCTCTGTCATTCTGCGGGCTATCTTTGTCCAGTAGCGCTGAAGAGCCGGGCACTACCAAATCAAGTGGATGAATGACCCCTCTTCCTCACAACCCCTGTGACATCTAGAGTTTTCACAGCATCCCATTTTTAACATTGCCGACCTCGTGTAATACACTCTATGGAGTATCTTGAGTTGCATCAGGCGGAACCGTGCCCGGATCCCCAATTCCCATTGTTCCTCCTCGAGTGCGCCAACATCTTGCTCCCAAGCTGCTCTGTGCACCAACATCTTGCTCTCAAGCCGCTCTGAGCGCAGTAGTGGAGTCTGGGGCTTTATTGATAATCCTTTTGTAGAATAGAGAAATTGTTTTGTCCCTGATTTGTTCAGTCAAGGCCCTATCTTCTAGTGGCGAGGCATCCGACAGTGTATCGCCTTCTCTCAAATATATCTCAGCCATTCTCCCTTTCCCATCTCATAGTCTCTCTCTAATTATTTTTATTCTATATACGCTCCCCCTCTCCAGATATCTCCCAATTCGTTCAAACTTATGAGCTCCCATCTAGCGAAGCCCTTCAATTTACTGACTTCTCCCAGGCAGTCACCCACCCATAATGGGTCATCCCCGATAGTCTCTTTTCCCATCCCAAGTACTTCATAGCTGTCTTCAATATTTTCACTACTGTTTAGGTATGTACGGGAGTTGTTTGCCTATCCGTTTTGTGTTTAACAGTCCAAGTGGGCCCTGCATCCCCATAGTTAGTCTATCAACCCTCTACACTGGCTCAGTCCTGTCGCTGAACATCCAGCCATTCACGTTTGCTAGTTGAGATGCCCACTAATATCCTCGTGCATCCAGTACCGCCAGTCCTCCCTCAAATACCCCCCTTTGTAGTTTATTCAACACAATTTTAGGGGCAGCCCCACTCCATATCAAGGATCATATTTCTGAGTCTGGGAAAAAGGGAGATTATCTGTGATATTACTTAGCTGGATAGAATCCTTCCTCACCGGACGCACGTTCCAGGTATGGGATGGTAACTACCACTCATCCACCCTCCCCCTTACAAGCGGGGTCCCTCAGGGATCTTCCCTGAGCCCGACGCTCTTCAATGCATACATGGCCCCACTTGAAGACGTGGTGATACCTTTTGACATAAAAATGGTAAGCTACGCTGATGACACTCAACTGGTCGTCTCTCTATCCCAATTAGTCGACCACCCAGAGAACCTGGCTAATTGTCTCACACAAATCCACAGCTGGATGAGTGATTCGTCATTAAAATTAAATGGGTCTAAGACGGAAGTGATGCTCATGGGAAAACAATGGGCGACCATCCCCCCATCTGTCTGGCCTGACGTGTTCGGAGAAATCCCCTCCCCGAAGCGTGAAATCAAGACTCTTGGGGTATGGCTCGAACCTGAGCTCACCATGAAGACGCAAGCGGCCAAAACTGCGGGCATCTGTTTCGGGCTCATGCGCACTACCCGTAAAATTCTCCCCTTACTACCACCCGCTTCCAGGAAACTCCTTATCCAGGGACTAGTATTGTCCCGTCTGGACTATAGCAATATGGTCTACCTGGGAGCCCCAGAGGCCACCTTGACGAAACTGCAGCGGACACAGAACGCTGCGGCACGTCTGCTCACGAACCTCCCTTCGAGGGTGTCAGCAAAACCAGCCCTCAGGGCCCTGCACTGGCTCCCTGTGCGCCAAAGGGTGGAATTCAAAGCCATGTGCACGACACACAAACTGATCAACGGATCTGGCCCTGCGATCCTCAGCAGCTTGGTCACCCCCTACAAAGCATCCAGATCCCTCCGTTCGGAGAATGAGCACTTAGCGAACATCCCCAAATTCAAAAGGACACGTACAGGAGGACGACGATTCTCGGTTCAAGCAGCCACGGGATGGAACTCCCTTCCACGCTCCCTGAGATTGGAACCCAGTTACCTGGTTTTTCGCAAAAAACTAAAAACGCACCTATTCCCGAAATAATTGTCCCTACTTTCCTCCCCTCCCTCAATGGATAACAACCTCTTTACAGCGCGGGGATGCCCTTGGGTCACCAGGCGCTATATAAATCGCTAAATAAATATAAATCGCTAAATAAGGACCTCATACAGTGAGTTTTGAAGTACATAGAGCAAGCAGGGGAGAGCCATCATCTTAAACAATGCCCCATAAGTGTCAGCGGAAGCGTGCGCCAATATTTTACGTCATTTATAAGTCGGTCTGACTGTCCCCCCAGGTTTTGGGTGTAGAATTCCACTGGGTCACGGGTAATATATATTCCTAAATATTTAAAGCCATTCTCCTGGATGGGCACATTGCATCTTGATGTTAAAGTCGTGGCCTCTCCAGTCAATTTTAAACAATTTTGAAATTTATTTTAGGGAAGGAGCAGGTTGCCCAGTTAGAACTAGTAGGCTGCATAGGTTCCCTTCAGAGCAAAATGTAATGAATTTTTATAAGTATTATTTTTGGGTTGTTTTTAATAGAAGGTTGTAACTGTTAAAGAGTTATTGGTATGATATGTTTTATATTTACTAAGCTATGGTCGCATTTTAAATGGTTCTTTGAAATTGGTGCTATGGTCGCGCGCTTGCACTTTTATTTCCTTGTATGCTGCTATGAATACTGTCATGCACAATTGAATATTTATCAGCCAAGAATTTGGTATCTGTTATCATGCTCGGGCACTGCACTTTTTTGGCACCTTTTATGCTGCTAGGTACTGCGTACTGTACACTGAATCTTAGATTTTGTATCCCTTTGTATTTTAATCCTTAATGCTTGCTGAATCAATGTCCACCAAACACACAGTCAAAGTCGTCAAAGGTTCTAATGGTATGACTTGCCTTGTCCAGCTCTTGCTGGCTTTGTATTCGAAAGGACTCTGAAATTGATTTTGTGCTTATATTGCACTTCTCTGCAATGAACATGCATTAATGAATTTTGTATCATTTTATGAAAACTGAATTTGTGTTGCATTGTGATTTTATTAGCTTGTTTTCTTTTTTTTTAAAAGTGTTGGTTGATCTTATAAATTGGATATATGTTTTTATGTGGAACTCTTCGGAACTCCAAATCATAATAAAATTAATTGAAATTGAATTGACTGGGGGGTGAGTGTCTGAAAAGTTTCAGCACTCTGTCCATCGTCTCTTTGTGTTTGCTTTGTTGTTATAAGCTGGCACAGTAGATGGACCAGCAATTGGTTGCAATTCCAAGGTATTTAGTAATGATTAAAGAATTAATTTGGAGAATTAAATAACATCAGTGACTCAAGACAACCATTGGGCAACTTGTAAAAGAGTGATGTTGGTGAAATTGATCCATTATCATTAGCAATAGGGACAGATGCATGTCTCTGGTGTGATTGCAACAGTTGCAAAAGCATTTCCATGTCTAGGAAGGCTAATGGGGGTTGTTCTAGGTGTAAATCTAAGAGTTCAGCATCTAGTTTATGAAAAGACAACATTCATTCTTCGCTAATTTTGAAACACTATGCATCTCTAGTCAGCTGGATATGAATATTCCATGTGAATGATTTCCTTGTTGGGTCAGGAGAATGATGAAAATACCACAGTCAATGAGCGGTTGAATGGTGGTAAATCCTCCAAAATCACTGGAGGAAAAAATAATAGTATCAGTCTGAAAATTACTTTAAATCCAGTCACCAGACAAGATCTAATGTTCCTAAAGAGATGCGCAATACCAGTTTTTATAGAGGAAATAAATGTCGTATGCATGATATAAATGTCGTATTCACAAACCTCTCAGTCTCTGGAGCAGTTCTGGCTGTCTGCAAGTTATACGTTTCTGACTCAGAAGTCAAAGGGACTTCCTTTTGTAGTAATACAACAATCAATGTACTTATTTCAGAAAATGCATGCCTCTCATATCAGTATGTCGATTCTTTTTCAGCCATGGTATTCTGTGTTAATGTCAAATTATAAGGCTCAAAAATAGCTGTCTTGTTAAAAAATTGCTAAGGCACAAAACCTGATCTGAGTGTTTCTAATGCCCATTTTAGTTGTATAATACCTGAACCTGCGAATGTTGTAATAGATCCAAGTCTCCTTTGAGAAGATCTATGGCTGAAGACAAGATGTGGTTTAATGAAACCGTATGCATGCCAATTTCAATAACTTTAAAAACTGTTCGCAGGTTTTCTTGATCTATCTGCCTAATGCTTTCTGTAGCTTTTTTTTATCTTGTTTGTTCAAATCATTATAAATGACATACATTTCTGTCACTATAAATCGTTTATTTCTAGTGGGACATGGTCCTATAAGATAATCAGAACAATCCATAATTTCTCAAATTTAGGATACTGAGCTGTTGGAAACCACAGCGGAAACCTTGAAAAAAACAACTACGTCTCAGGAAAGTACCCTGAATGACGTAATGTGGAAACTGGAAGAGGCGGAAAATCGGCAGCGCCGTAATAATCTGAGGCTTCTCGGAATACCGGAGAATAGCGAAGGAGAGGATATCAGGAAGTTCGTAATTAATTTGCTAAAGAACTCTCTACCTGAATTGGGACATTGGGAGTGGGATAAAGAAATCCAGCGGGTGCATGGATTTCCTCCAAATATATCAAGACGGCGCCCGAATGACCAGCAATACCCAAGAGAAATTTTTGTTTTCTTTGGAAATTTTCTTCTGCGACAATCAGTGTTTGAACTGGCAAGACCCGATAAGAAAAGGAATTGGGAGAACTTTTCGTACTTTGTTCGTCCAGATTTCGCTCATGCCACAGTTGAGAAGAGATGGCGACTCAGACAGTTGATAGCGCCCTTCCAGAAAACGGGAGCTACTATCTTCTTATAAAACCCTGCTAAACTAAAAGTTAACTTCCAAGGACAGTACTTGTATTTCACTTCTGAAATTCAAGCGCAGAAAATGTTAGAGGAAATTACTACAGGGAAAAATGGGGGTAGTGAGAATAAGCATTAGAAAATAAGATGTGTAACCGGGGCTCCCCTTTTTTTTTTTTTTCAGAATGACTAGCTGTGGCCAGTACCAGTTAGTTATGGTCATTGATTTCCGGTGGTGTGCTTTACATTTGTTTCGTTGAGATAGGTGTACTTTTAACTGGAACCAGAAATCTCCGCTCTTCTAAGAAGGGGGGGGAGGAAAGTGGGGAAAAAGGAGAGAAGGAGAAGGGAAGGAGAGAGAAAGGAAAAGAAGAAAGAAAGAGAAGGGAAGGAAGAAGAAGAGAAGGGAAAAAAGAGAAAAGAAGAGAGGGGATCTAATGATTCAACCATGAACAGTTAAGGCATAAAAATAGAGAGAGCGGGTGGTGGGAGGTGGGGTGAGGATGTAACAGACGCCATCATAACAGGCTCAGGACTGAGCCTGATTGCCTACATAGTTGTGAGGGGTGGGGGGCGGATGGGAGGGCGAGGGGCAGGGGGGGCCATGCTCAGACCTGGGTTTTTGCTGTTTTTGACAAACCCTAAATCTAACGTAGAAACAGGCACTAAGGGGAGAAAGCACAGGAAAAGAATAAATACAGAGAAGACAAGTAAACATTTATCAGAGGATGAAAAATATCAATATGGATAAGTTAAAAGTCTTGACTATCAATATTTGTGGCCTTAATGATGAAAAATAAAGAAAAAGAGCGGCTATCGGGCTACAACTATCCGGGGCTAATTTGCTTAATAAATTTGGTTTTAAACTGATTACTGCCACAACACAAGGGGTTAGGACAAAGGGTGTCGCTATTCTGGGGAAAGCAGGTATGGTGCAATGTACTCGCTCTATATCTGATAAATATGGTCGATGGGCTATTACAGAGTGCCAACAGAACAACGGGGGTAAAATGACAATCTGTACAATATATAGCAATATTAGTGATGACCCCGAAGTCTTGGATCACTTATCTAATGAGCTCGTCCATTGGCCACTCCCTGTAATAATCTGTGGGGATTTTAATGTAAATGTACCTAGCGATTGGTCAGAGGATTCTGGCTTCGAGTACAAAGGCAGAAAGCCAAGAGCCTTCCAAGCTCTCAAAAACTTATGCCTAACCCATGGTCTCATAGACAGCTGGCAGGTGGAACATCCAAATGATTCTGGCTTTATGCATTATTCCTGTCCACATGCACGCCATGCAAGGCTGGATTATTTTCTGGTCTCTAAAACTCTAGTTGCTAGCTGTTCTATTGAAAAATTACCAAGGGTACTCTCCGACCATAATCCTCTTCTTTTAACTATCGAAATTGGATCAACAAGGCATAATACTAAAATATGGACGTTTAAAAGGGCATTATTAGCAAATGAGAAGTACTGTGAGTCTATGCGACAGTGGATTCCAAGATTCCTAGAAGAAAATATAGGTAGTGCACCAATTGAGATCGTATGGGACGCCCTTAAAGCTGGAATCAGAGGTGAAACACTCCGATTCTCATTGAATGCTAATAAAAAAGCAAAACAAGAAATGAAAGTGCTTCAGAATAACATAGCTATTGCAGAAGGAGGGTTAATAAAAGCCATCCAGGAGGGAAGAGACACTGAAAATGAGCTAAGGCAGATTTCAATTGCTAAAAACTGTGTTATAGACGTACTAACGGTAAGAGCTATCGATAGAGCCACAATATATAAGGAAAATGTTTACGAATTAAATGAACAGGTTGGACATCAGTTAGCGGTACGCGCCCGAGAACATAACACTGCTAACTTTATTAAGGTCATTCGGGATCCAGAAGTAGGGTTAAGGACAGATCCTGAAGCAATTAGAACCGTGTTTCATAAATATTACCAGGCTCTATACAGTGATAATGACATACAATTGGACGCAATCAATGAATATATCAATCAAGACAGCTCAATGAGTTTAGAGAGTAGCGACGCAGAAAGTATGGATGCCATTCCGCAATGGGAGGAAATTCTTCTCGCATTAAATAGCCTTGCTTCAGGTAAAGCGGCGGGTATGGATGGGATTCCCACTGAATTTTATGTCAAATTCTTCCCTCAAGTGAAAAATATACTGTCAGAGTTGGTTGCACATATATTTCTAAGGGGACGACCTCCAGGGTCATGGTCAATGGCCAAAATTGTAGTTTTTCTAATAAAACATAAAGATCCTACAGAACTTGGGTCGTACCGTCCCATTACGTTAATAACTAGTGACTCCAAAATCTACGCTAAGTTACTAGCCGTACGATTAGCTCTGAATGTACACAGAATCATATCAGTACGACAACATGGGTTCCTCCCGGGCAGAGATACCACCGATCATATCCAGAGAGTAATCTCATTGTTTGACTGGTGTGAGGTTTCAGGAGACCCTATGGCACTTATACTCTTAGATGCTGAAAAGGCCTTCGATAGGGTCTCCTGGAAACATCTGTGGACAGTTATGGCTAGATGTGGTATTAGGGATCCTTTTATTACAGCTGTACAGATGTTGTACAAGGATCCTACTGCCGTTGTCATGGTGAATGGGTCAATATAAGAACCATTGTCCATCACCAGAGGTACAAGGCAGGGGTGTCCGTGTTTGCCTCTTTTATTCACTATATATATCGATCCATTTATCCGGAGATTAGATAAAAATCCATTGATCCCACCTGTTTGGATAAGAGACCAGCCTACAAAAACGGCAGCATACGCAGATGATATTGCGTTGGTTACCAGTGATCCAGGGAACTCAGTTGGGGTGATCGAGGAAGAAGCTAATATCTTTGGTGAGATATCTGGCTATAAACTAAATCAAACCAAAACTCAGATCGTCCCCAACAGTAAAATTGAGATGATTGATACACGGGTAACAGAGAAAGCTATATATCTAGGCGTGAGTATAAGGGCCAAAATAGAAAATGTAGTTAATGATAATATCGTCCCATTAATGCAACGTACAAAAAAGGATATGATTAGGTGTAACAATCTTCATCTATCTATTGGGGGCCGGTGCAACTTGATAAAAATGCTTTTTCTGCCTAGATTTTTATATTTTTTCAGATCAATTTGTCTGGATTTTCCACCACAATTATTTAAAGATATGGATAGTATGTTTTCTAGGTTCTTATGGGGGTATAAGAAACCACGGAGAGCCTTACGAATTATTACCCTGCCTAAAGATAGAGGGGGAATGGCATTGCCTAATTTTAAATTATACTATTGGGCTACCACCTTAAAATACTGCATCAAGTTACTATTTACTATAGCCCTCAGCAGTGATGGGGATATTCCAACACCACAAGAGCTTTTACTAGGAAATGAATCTAGAGGATGCTTATGGCGTCATCTCAATGATGGCTACTTTAAAAAAGTGAAATTTAAGTCTATATTTGGTATCTATAAGGCTTGGAATTCTGTGAGAAAACGTATCAGTATTGGACGAATATCTTATTACACCCCAATGGATAAAAATAGTAATCTTCCTGGGATTTTCAATGATTCATGCATGGAAAGGTGGGTATAGAATGGGATCACACAACTTGGATGTTTTTATACGATATTAGGAATTAAATCTTTTGGGGAATTACAGATGGAATACAATCTAGATCAACGGGATTTTTTTACATTTTTGCAAATTCAGGATTTTCTCTTAAAGAGAGGGGGAGGGGAATATCATTCCAAAAGGTTCAGCTAATGGAGAACTTGTCTAAGAAGACTAATGTTAAAATAGGAGAAATCTACGAACTATTGATTTTTTGGTACCCTGATGATCTGGAGAAATATATAACTGAATGGCAGGCTAAACTCGGGGTTTTGGCTGAAATTGTCCATCAATCCTTCGCATCAGTCTATTTTAATGTCTACTAAGTTGCAGGCTCAATTTTATAAAACCTTTTTCTTTGTATATTATACTCCCTATAAGATCGCTAAATGAGGGACAGGGAAAGGAACCACATGCCCCAGATGTGACCTAGTCGAAGCCGATATCATTCATATTTTTGCCACTTGCACTGAATTAACATCAGTAGTGAACGATATCTCAGCCTTTCTATCGGAAGTATTTAATACAAAAATAGAAATCTACGTCAAGGAGATTATGTTAGGTGTAGTCAATATTCCAAGACCGAAATATATGCAAGGGCTGTTATTTGTTGCAATGGCTGTCTTTAGAATATGTATCGCGTCAGCATGGCTCGTTACAAATGCACCGGTTGTTCAACAATGGAGATCTCGATTGTTGGCTACCTGTAGTTTAGAGGTAGCCATCTATAAAAGAAAGGGCCATGGTAAACGCAAAAAAGAACTGGCAATATAGGATCCCGTTTTGCAATGGTTACAGAGACAGAGGGGAAATACTTAAGCTATACACGTCTAAATATAAATTACAGTCTCGCATTTTGTTACGTTACGTATTGACCATAATTGTTTTCTTTTTTCTTCTCCTCCTACTGTGATATTTAGAATCAAATAGTCTATGAAATTGAATTTTGTATGTATTTGTTCATACAGGGTTGATCTGAGCTGGGGGTGGGGGGTGGGGGATTGGGTGGGGATGTATTTTGAAATGGAAAAAATTCTCAAATAAAGAGTATTAAAAAAAAAAAAGGGAAGAATCCACTACTGTTGGTTAATTCCTGTAATAGGGTTATACTATGGGTTTGAGGTAAAATTGACAAGGATAAATTTCTTTCTGACTTGGTTGGTGCTAGCTACTCTGACTTTCTAATATGCCTAGACAAGAATGGTGATACTGGGATATAACTGCCAGCTTTGGCACAATTTGTAATAAAGCTAAAAATCTGTATACTGGTGTATTTCAAACTGTTCCATGGCTCACAATTATTTATTGAGAGCTCTAAAATTGGTCCCAGAGACCCAGGCCTGGTGCCAGGTTGCAAAAAAGAGTACAGGAGAGTTTTAATGGTACAGAAAAGAGTTATTCATGAAGAAGCTTATCAAACTTTAATCATGGAAAATACTCTTAAAAACAACAAAAAGCTTTGTCAGGTTGTTAACTGGTGTCTTTTGTAGGACTACCATGATAAAGGCCCTGACACAATGATTATTTATTTATTTAATTGAAAAGATTTATAAAGTGCGAACATGACCCTTGCGGGTATCAGAGCGCTGTACACAGTGGTGAAAGCATGAATAAAACCAGTACAGTGGAACAAATAACGTAGATAAGTCAACACACTGTCAAACAAAAGGAGGTTAACAATCAAGGTCCGGGGCTGGGTAGTCAGCCCATCTAGTACAGTTTCAGACGAGCCCTTGAGCGATATATAACAATTTAACAGACAAGCATAAAATAAATCTCAACACCATAGAAAATAAGTATCAAATCTGTAAACAGGGGGCTTGAGATGGAGTATAGGTTGATGCTGTTAATGTTCATTCAGGAATATCCATTTGGCATGTTTCTTCAAAGATGCAGTAGAAGGATTAGCTCTGAAAGATGAAGGATTAGACCTGACGATTGAGTTGGGCATTTTACTAAGATTTATTCAAGTCCAGTCCAATCTGAGGAGACTCCCTGTAGTCAGTTGTAACAAAGAGTCTCTTCCCTCTTGGTTATCCCTTCTGCTTCTGAACTTGAAATAGGGCTAGAAGATGTTGTGAAAGCAATAAATACATGCCTTGATGGAAAAAACTCTTTCGAATAATGTATTCGAGGCCTTTGCAAGTATTGGCCCTCCCAAAGGGAGGTCACATGAGATTATCATACCTGTCTTTGAGAAAGGATCAATGTTATCTTCTTATATCAATAATTAATTCTACTCCAAATTTAATGAGCAGGATCTTATTAGAGTGCCTACAAACCTGGGCGCAAGATAAAAATATAATCTCTACCTTGACTGTAGTTCGGAAAAGAGGGAGGGAAGAGTCCCTGTAAAGAGGTCTTTGACTAGGTTTATGCCATTGTTTGACCAATTTTCCCAGAATCACATTTCTCTATCCATCTTTAGGGAAGGGTTGTGCCATAGAGAAGCTAAGTTGGATTTGTTGAATTTTACCGCTGACATTTGGTCCAGTCATAGTAGGGCTCTTCTTGTATGTTAAATAATATATTTAGAATGAGGGATAGTGGAGGTATCCATGGTTAGGAGAGCAAACAGAGGGATTCCCTTGATGAATGACCTTTCTATGTCCACCCACACTGGGATATAGCCAGGGTCAGTTACCAGCCAGTTGTCTCCTTGCTTGCAAAGGTATGCCGTTTGATACTTCCTAAAATTTGGAAGGCCAAGCCCCCTTTTTCTTTGGCTAGTTGATGTTTTTTCATAAATATTCAGGGTCTCTGCCATAGGAACGAGTTGAAGATCTTGTCTATCTTGGACAAGAACTCTTTAGAGGAACCTTAGATTTTTATATATTTCTGAAACTAAAAGCACAGCTCATGTCACACTCAATACTTCCCTCCAGTCCGTTGATCCTCCCTATGATATCCCAGCTACTGAAATCAGGTCACATTGTGTCTAAAATCTACAAACTACTGACTCCAAACCCACATAAATCGCACCTGATTAATTAAACAAAATGGGAATCTGAACCTAACACTAGAAATATTTCCTTTGACTGGCATAAGATACATGAAACTCCCTTTATAAATAAAATCTCTCCCGTATTATCCCAAACAAAACTCATGCTAATTAATAGAACATATTGGACCCTTGATAGGACCTTCAAATTTAAACCTCAGTCAGAGTCCCCCATGCCGGAACTTCAAAACACATATCGGTGGCTTAGCTCACATGCTCTTCCACTGCCCCATTCTTCAAATATATTGGGATAATATTTACAAGTGTATAAACAAAACATTCAACATTGTCCCCCCCCAGGGAATTCTCCTACATCCTTCTAGGATTTTTAGACCCAACACTTTCGTCTAAGACAGACCGCTATCTGTTGGACCTAATGCTCATACTTGCCTGCAAATTAATACTCAATAACTGGAAGAGCTTCAAAGAAGTCTCCTTCAGAAAATGGCAAGAATGGTTGTCCTTTCTCAGAGGGGCAGATATATTTCTCTATACTTCACATTGGCGTCTTTCACATAGGAAGCTATGAAGTCCCTTGATGCCTTTTCATTCAAGTTTGATCCTTCTTGAACCAAATGACTCCTCGTGAAACCATTTCTTATATTTTATTGTACCTATTGATGACAACCACAACACAAACACCTGAAATAGGACATTCTCCCTATGGCTCGCTATCATATTCGTGAAACCTCTCGCCTACCCCCCCACATGGTACTGTTTCACATAAGACAATTCTCACGCTAGCCTCACTATGTCTCTAACATGATAAAATGCGGACGCGATGTGGAGGATTGGTGAGAATTACCTGTTTATTGATGTTTTGACATTAAGTCTGTGCATACGATATGTGTCTATGTTGACTATATTACGATAATGGATGTTCTCACCTGATATCCTTACAGTACATCCAAATACAAAGTTTTAGGTCTTCAATTATATGCTTAACATGCGACCTTGCGGTTAACCTACATAATGTCAAAAACGAAAGCCGTTCATGATTAACCTGATCACAATTCCAAATGCCACCTAATTCATACCTTCTCTGCAATTCCTTTGCCTTTTTATTTCTTTCTGTCTATTTATTTGTTATTATCATTTACAATCACATTTGTAACTGTATTTCAACTCATGCCAATCTGTGAATTTCTTTATGTACATCTATGTTCATTTTTTTTTTTTCTTGAAATTTCAAAGACAATTATTTGAAATTTAAAAAAAAACATCTCTAACCTGCAATTTGGTTTCCACGCTGGCCTTGAGACCATTGAGCTGTGCCTAAATTTCTATCTCTTCAGAAATAAATATACAGTTGCTAAAGAAGGGAAGTTTTACTTAGCCTTCATGGACCTCAGTTTGGCGTTTGATTCTGTAAATTGATCTATACTTTGGAACATCATGGCCGAGCTTGGGGTGGAACCGAATATTATCCGCTTTCTGAGAGAACTTAATTCTGAGGTAACTTCCAGTGTTAGGTATGAGCCAGGTGGGTAGACCAAACAGGCATTTAAATTAGTACTCTTGCCATCAACTGCTTGGGTAGATATTTGCTTGTTTATAAGACTGATTTCTCACAAGTGGGAGACAACCCTTTCCCGGTGTTGATATACGTTGATGATACAGTCCTTCTTGCCAGAATTGCAATTGGCCTCCAGCATTTGTTAGACCAGTTTTGTGTACTTATGGCCAATTTGACCTAATGATTAACCAGGGCAAGATACACATCATGATCTATGGCTCTCAAAAAAATGAAGTTACTTCTTTCACTGTTAACAACAAGAAAAATAGTGTGGTCCCATTGTTTCCGTACCTTGGGGTTCTATTTGATGATAGACTTAGTTGAGGCCCACTGGGTATGGCTAAAGCTGCGGCCTAAGCCAGAAGTACTGAGGCTGTTTTTAGTTTTGTCTCCAGACTTGGCAGTAAACCAACTAGAGAGCTTCTGGTTGTATAAAATGCTAAATGCTGTTCAATTGCTACCTATGGGGCAGGCTTGTGAGACCTGAGGTATTATCCAGTTATACAGAGAGTTGAGAATGGCTTTATAAGAGAAATGCTAGCTGTTCGGACAACTACTGCTACCCATATTTGTCATGCGGAAGTGGGATACAACTACATTAATGAGTTGATTAAGTTACAGCTCTTTCTATTGTGCATTAAGTTATGTAGTAAAACAAACACCTATTTTAATCATCAATTAGTGTTAGCTGATTGTCTTAAACTGAACACGGTTTCAAGGATCCCATGGTTGTCATATATTAATAAAGCTTGCCACATTTTGAATTTACAGAATCTTTTTGATAAGGTGGAGATTTGTTTCACTATTTATTATCAATCTTTGAAGGCAATTTATATGTATAATTACACTGCTGCAAAACTGCATAGTCTATCTGAGATATCAACAGTATCAGATTATAACAGGATTTGCACTACCCTTGGCATTGAGCCATATCTTTTTTGGGTCACGAATATGAACCATAGATTTTCACTGACAAGGCTGAGGCTCAACATTGCCCATATTCTGGTGGTTTTCCAAGTACAATGCACTTATTTTAAGAATGTACCTGTCTATCCATGCGATTGTTTCTCTGCACAAAGCATGTTGCACTATATGCGTTTTTGTAAATTTTATTCGGCCCAGAGGAAGTTCTATATATTGCCAGTTCTAAAATAAGCACATTTGAGACAATGTAGGACTGCAATAGTGTTTTTGCAATCTCACTGGTCTGTGTTCCACAGTTGCATGTTTTATGCCAGTGTTGTATGTCGAAGGGTCATCTTACAATGCTGATCTAATTTGGAATTAAATACTTTTAGTCTTGGAATGTTTTAACTGTTTGATTTTATGTATTGGAATTAAATTATCTTGATAAATCATGTTTTGTAATAATTCTTTTTTGTTTTTGCTATGGAGCATGTGAATGTGTTTTCATGGTCTTTTATGGTCACTTGTTGGATGAAATAAAAAATTTGACTGACTGATTAAGTTCAAAGACAAGGCGCTATTATACCCTGATAATGTAGTTGAACAAATATTGCTTTTATACATCTCTTTGCTTCTGGCTTTAAAGGGTATTGAGCCTGTGCTTGAGGTTCACCACATAAGGAAATAATATGGGTAATAAGAGTGTTTAACCCACACAGCTTGTTTTCTGTATAAGGCTGGAGCCTGTTTAACAGGCCCATTCGTTGGTGTACATTTCCCTGATATCTTCAAGTATTATGGGAGAAAAAGCTACTCTTGTTACTTTCTCCCCAGTGGGCTCTTCTGTAATAAAACTGGAGGCCGGTCATCTTCAGCTAGTCTGATGTCAGAGTTTTCAGATAAATGAGGCCAAAAGACAACTTAAAAAATGTGTGGCATATCCCCATCAATCTGCATCTCTAAATTATAACCCCTATCTGGATGATTTAAATGCTTATCTGGAGTCTCAACTCAAATGATCTCATCAATTGGACATGCCACCAGGAACGTATGGAGAGTCTGAAGCACTGTTGTGACTTCTGCTTCACTGTCTATCAGCGCTCTTGCACATGTCTTGTTTTGAAGGAATATTCGTAGCTATATAGGCATGTTTCTTAGAAAGCCCTGCTACTTTATTCTTCTTGAAGGTAGTGATACAGTTCCAGTTTTTTATTTTATCGAGGTCCCTTAAATCATAACCACTCGTACTAGATTCCTGAAACAAGGGAGATCCAGTATGTCTTTGATCTCTCTCCCTCCCTCTGTTTCTTCCTACCTACCATTGTAGATTTATTTTTACAGGAACCCTCAATATCACTTTCAGGTTTTAAATGTGACTGAACAGCTTTTGTACCTAAGGTGTCGTGAGCCACAGAAGTATAACCATCCACAACTATTTTCAGTAGTTACTGTTCACGATCTGGAACTGCTTCCCTTCTGTGGTATATGACCAGAATCAAAGCTTCTCCTTTAATGTTGCTCAGGATGATTGAGGAAACTGTAGAAAAGTTCCCCATAAAATGTACAAGGCAACTGTGTAATTCAAGATCCCTACAATGTGTCAGGAAATGAAAAGGGTGTGCAGCCACCTAATACTGATCACATAGCCCCATCATTACTCAGGGGTCGCAAACGGGCATTTGTGTGCATGTGTGGTAACTGACCAGCACACCTGTTCTAGTGTTCCTTGTAAGTCAAGAGATTTCCAAACCATGGTAAGCCTTATAGGGTGCAGGTGTTCCCACAGCTTTGTAAGCTTGAAACTGCTCGGAGGCAGTGTTTATAGCCTCAAGCTCCACTGTGAGTAAAACATTTCAAAGGCATATGCTGAGTGAGCACCTATTACAAACGTAACTGCCCCCTGCATCGTTGGCACCTTGAAGCTTGAGATGCTGAGTAACTGCTTCCCGGTAATTGGCTCCTATCACAATAGGGGCCACCATGTAAACTTATGGATTCAAGTAAAACTGGATTCAAAGAATTGCAAAGCCCACAGAATGAGGAATAACCTTTTATTGTCAAGCTTGAAAAGCCTATGGCAGTACTTGCTCCCTTATTTCCTGTAGGAAATAACAATAATTATTCCAGTGTCTCCATAATGATGTAATATTAACATGTGCATACCATGAAGAAACTACTCAAGGTTTCCCAAAAAATCCATGCCCTCCCTTTGGGAGCCAATTAAGACTTTGGCTTAGCTCTACAAGGTTTGTTTTCACACCCTTGGGTGCCACGAGTGAACTTAGCTCAAGGCACCAATGCTTGAGTGCGAAAGACCGGTTATTGCAGCCCTGCAGAACCCCACCCAATACACAGTTAAAGTGTAGTCACTGTTTTTGGGTATTTAACAATCCCTAAATAGGGATCCAGGGATGCCATTGTGAATGGAAACAAACCTAGTTTATTCTCCCTAATACTACACACACAAACTGTACTGAGAAAAAGACACTCTAACTGAAAAACGTTTTATTTCACCAGTCTCAACCTATTGCTTAGCACATCTAAAATAATCACTCAGAACATAACAGCACAAATAAATGTTGAAAACAGGAAGAATAAAATAAACATTTCTAACATAGTTAAAAATTTAATATAGAAACCTAACACCCTAAAACCTGCTTTTATGTGCTACATTAGGTGAGTATTTAGTAGCATAAATTGCATCTAGAGTTTATTTTTTTATTTTTTATTTCTTTATTAGGTTTTCTCCAAATCAGCCGCTCGCATCCAAAACAACAAGATCTAGAGTTTCTTAAGAATGATCAGTGCACTGTATACCTGTTTACAGCAAAATTGTTTAGTTGTCAAAAGTCTGGGAGGACATGTCCCTACAAAAGGTAAACATAGGTCGTATCAGCTCCTCTCCTCCTGGGCGTGGCTCAAGATCAGATTTCAGTGGAAGGTGTGATGCAGCAGCAACTCTGGCAGTCAAGATCTTCTCTGGAAGTATCCTGCGCAATAATCTGGAGCTAAGGATCTCTACTGACAAGTTGTCAAGTTGCAACCCTTTTATACTGTATCTTATCTAAGATGGAAATTTGTGACATAACTTCAGGAAACATCTCTACCACAAAAAGGTAGCGAGAGGTACCACCCTCCTTATTTACTCTATATCGCTGCCCGGCATTGGGCCCTTGATGAAGTAAGTCAGCAGGGTCATATCTTCAAGCC
This sequence comes from Triturus cristatus, assembly GCF_964204655.1. Classification (NCBI taxonomy): domain Eukaryota; kingdom Metazoa; phylum Chordata; class Amphibia; order Caudata; family Salamandridae; genus Triturus; species Triturus cristatus. Next base: position 69,724,394 of record NC_140584.1, on the reverse strand, counting down.
TTCTTTTCAGCAAAGGCAAAGCTATGGGAGAGAGGTGGGTTATAAAAATTATTTTCAAGAATGAAAGGTGCTTAGGGCAACACACTTTTGGGAGCAAAGAGATTTTAAGATCTTAATGTAAATAGTAAAAAATCAAAGAAACCTTGGAATAAAAATGATAGAGATGGTCTCATGGGAGTACAAAAAAGGTTGCTGGATTGAGGATACTAATACAGATATTATTCTATTCTCTATTTAGGCACATAGTGTGTTGATACAGTGTGATGCTCCAGCTCCCACCCAGGGTTAGGATTTGCTAACCAGATGATTAGTAAGTATACCTGTGATGTTGCATATAGGTGTTGTGTGTGTTTCCAATGAGTGCTTTGCTATTGGGTGCTGTCCATCATGATTTGCATGTTTCAACATGCACCTATGATGTTTTACAAAAAATTGACAACAAGCATTCATATTGTGGAGATTGAAAACCAGGCTGCTTTTCTAGAGAGTTCTTGTCATGCCTTCTTTATAGCCTGCTGTTAACCCAGCGTACTTGAAGAAGTAGCTGCCCGTAACATCCTACTGGGTGCGGAAGTCCGCATACCCCCTGCATCCTGCCATCTGCATATAGGTACCCTAGGCAGTGTGAGTCACCACCTTTCTCGCTTTGTCTTAGGAACATTGGTATCGTGGGACTTATGGCAGTACACCAAATGGCCAACTTTTGCATGTAAATGTGTCCCTCATTTTACTGCTTTGTTGTGCATTCCCAAATGTTTAACTGTGTACAGGACTGTTCTGGTAGGGACAATCTGGACTTGTCATTGGTAGCGCCAGCAGCATCTGAGGCCAGGTTAGGCAAACCAGCAAAACACCTCCCTGAAACCATGGTATCATGTGTTGTATATGGGCTGCCCAATAATATGCCCTGAAGTTCAAAGCCTGTAATACCCCACTGTGCCATGGGAGTCGCAGAACCTCCAGGCTAATCTCCTTTATCCCCAATATAATATTTGGAGTAACTCATCTAGCTTACAGAAGCAGGACTCATGGATGCGCATTGGCATGAGCACCCGGGGTAGCATTATCATCTTCCTTATGGCTATTCGTTCCATTATGATCATTGGAAATCACAACCATTTTTGCACACTCTGTTCTAAGCTGTCTAGGAAGGCCCCCAGATTTGAAGCATCGATCTCAGCCATGTCCGAGCTCAGGTAGGTCCACAGGTATTTATTAGGCATTGTCTTTACTTTTATTTTGGCTAAGTTCATCTCCGTGGCTAATGTCATCTGGATGAGATAAAGAACTAATTTGCCTACATTGAGATGAAACCCCAAGTGGGCCCAAACTCTACTAGTGTGTCCTGTATTGTGCCACACATGTCCGCTGGGTTTCTCAAAGTCAGCAATATGTCATCCACATAAAACGAGATGACCTCCTGTTTGCCTCCCACCAGTATCCCAGCGCCTTTGAGTCTAAAGCGTATTAAGTGGGCCAGTGTTTCAATAACCATAGTGAATTTTAGCGGGGAGAGGGAGCACCCCTGTCGAGTATCCTTCTTTATTGGCCAGTCATCCAAAATGTTGTTGCCTGCCTTGAATCGAGCCCCGCTGTTCCTGTATAGCAGTGTCACCCATCTCAGATAGCCCGCCCCTAGTTCGTATATGAGGAATGCTTGTTTCAGAAATGACCAGCTTACAGTGCCAAAGGCCTTGTGGGTATCCAAGTTGGTCACTGCACAGGGTTCCCTTTCTCTTGTTGCCTGTTCCGTAATAAGGAAGACCTTACCAATATTGGTGGTGGTTGTGCGGCCATCCACAATACCGAATAGATCTGGGTGTATGACTCACTCAGCTGCTTTACATAGTTGTTGCACCAGTATTCTCCTCAGTATTTCCGATCTACATTGATCATTGATAGGGGGTGGTAAGACTTGCAATCAATAGGGTCTCTTCCTGGCTTGAACAGGACTTTGATATTGGCTTTCCACAGCGATGCTGGTAACACACCTTTTTTGAAGGCCTCTGTGTACATGGCCATTAGGGACTCCCAGGGAAGATCCACCTAGACCTGGTAAAACTCAACATTAATCCCATCTATACCTGGTGTCCTCACCATGCTCAAGTGTTTGATGACCCATCTCATGTCTAGCTCATTGAGTGGCGCGTTCAATGTGGTTCTTGCATCCTCATATAATTTAGGGATAGGTGCCTCATCAAGCACAGTTGATTTGCCTACCTCATCATCCTGGCCTGTTTGTGCATATAACATCTTGCAAAACTAAGTGGATCTGGCCAGAATATCCTCTTGGATGGTCAAGGCTACCCCATTAGCATCTTTGATGGATACCACAGTGTTCCTGCCTCTCTCTCTGTTTACTTGCCAAGCTAGGAGTCTACCAGGGTGGTCTACATGTCCATGCTGCATTTCTGTGTACATTTTGTAGTCATGCTTCCCAAGTGTGTCCCGGGCCTCATTCAGCTATCCCTGCAAACAATGTTACATTTCCCATACATCTTCAGGGTGGGGGTCATGTCTATTAAGGTCTGCTATTTGTCATTCCAACCTCGTGACTGTGTGTCCAACAGATTTGTGCATCCCATATATTGTGGCTGGGCATTTCTCCACTATTGTTACTTTGAAAGCCTTCCAGAGTACAACTGCTGATTCCACTGTATTCGCGTTTATGGCAAAGAATTCCCATATTGCCTCCCTGATTTCCTCCCTCAACACTGAATCCAGTAGCGCTTGAGGTTGTAGACGCCTCTGTGGCACTGGTGCCACCCAGACTTGGTCCAGTAACTTTATAGCAAGTGGAGCATGGTCCAATAGTGATCAGTCCAAATATTGGGTCACCCCAAATTGCACTCGTTATTCTGGACGGATAAACCTGTAGTCCATCCTGGAGAATGTACCATGCAGGGGCGAATAGAAACAATAGCTCCTCGTGTTGCCATGCTGTGTCGACTATAGCTCTAATAGGTTGAGTGTGTCCATGCCCATTAATAGGGCCCTGGAGGATCTGCCAAGTGGTGTAGAGTTGGGCTAAGAGCAGTCTAAGTGTCTGTCGAGTACACAGTTGCAATCACCCATCCAGATTATGATGTGGTGAGTGAACGGTATTAAAGTTTGCACCACTTTCTTGACGAAGTCGGATGTGTCAATGTTTGGGGCATATGTGTTTCATAGCAACGTGAACATCCCTCCAATCATGCCCATAACCCCTACATATCTGTCATCAGCTGCCTTCCATTCGACAGTTACTCTAAAGGGGACACTGGAATCCACCCATAGTAGGGCCCTGCGAACCACTCAAGTCAGACTAGAATGCCATAGTTTACCCCCCCCCCCAATTTAGTACTGAGTTTCACGCATCACTTAATGGGGTTCTGTACACAGCTTAATGTTTATGGATATTGCTGTCACCCCAATGTGCTCCGCGTGAGTGTTTCTCACACACCCGTGTCTGACTGCGCCAGCCTGGTCTTGCGGTGCATGTGATCTACGCCTCTCCCTCTGGTGATCTGAAACAAATGGTCCCTTGAGAAGTTAACAAGCAGAAAAATCCCTCCACCCACCTCCTGTGTGGCCCTCCCAAACTCGGCCTCCACAATCAACACATATTATCCCAACTCCCCCGAACTGCAGTAAATCTTCCCTCTCCTGGTGAGATACCCCCAAGGTCAAATGAGGTGAGTAGTACACGCACTGCCTGGTGGTTGTTTAGTTGGTTGTCTTTTATTACGTGCTCCAAGGTCTCACTCTCCGAAATCTGAGTGAGTAAGTGAAAACGTAAGAACTGCACTCCCCAAGGTCCCCATGTGGGGTACCCCTGTAGTCTCACCCCTAGGTCTCACACATACATTGGAGAGTAATAGTGGATGTGCATGCCTCTCCCATCTTAGCCAACTCACACAGCAATTTCACTCCATAATGAAGCACCCACCCCCTCTGACTTGAAAATTATAGCATTAGTGACCCTCCTTTGCAATTATCATAACCTTATATTAGTAGTTGTGTTAAACTGCTCAGGGATACAGTCAGTGACTTTTAATGACAGCATAGAGTCATCTGCGTTATCAAAGAAGTGTCTCTTTTCTTGAATATCCACTTGGAGACATCCTGGTGGAAGTAATGCACAGTCCAGGCCTCGGTCCCTGAGTTTTCACTTCGCTTCCACGAATGACCTCCGTCTCCGTTAGGCAGCCCCACCGTAGTCTGGCTAGAAAGAAATTCTGTTTCCGTTGTATATCATGTTGCCCAGCTGTCGCTCCGCTGCCAGTAAGTCCACCTTGTCTGTGTAGCATAGCATTCGTGATGGGGCCCCTAGTGTGGGCCTACTGCCCAGTGTTCTGTGGGCCCTTCCACCGGCAGCTCCTGCCATCTCCTGGCCCAGTCAGGACTGTTTTGAGCCAGGATTCAAGGAACTGTTCCATTAGGGTGGTCTATGTCCCCTCGGGTAAACCAAGTATGTGGTCAAATCACCAAATCCGCCAACTTGGCCTCCTGCACCTTCAGTTGCCTGTCCTCATCTGCCAGTTGACTAGTGTGTGCCCCCAGGACCTCACCCGTGCTATCACTCTAGTTCCGAGTTCTTTCATATGGTCCATTATATTGGCCCTTTCTTACTGCAGTAGCGCCACCGTAATGACTACCCTATCTATTTTCTCCATAACGTTCTTGTTACCTTGCAAAATCTCATTTTTTATGTTCAGGTTTAACAGAGGTGAGTGGTCCTCCCTATTGGGCTCCTCATAAAGGGTGGCACACTGTGTCATTCTGGCCAGTCCCTCCTCAATAGGGTGACGGGTCTTAGAGGCCGTGCCTCGGCCCCCTTGGGCTATGGGGGCATTTGTGTCTGACAGTGGATCACCAATAGGTTCGGGGTACAGAGCAAGTCAATCCAGCTCACATCGTTCTCACTGGGGGTAGGAGGTTAATGACACACAGATTGCCAGTTGTTACGGCGGGAAGAGTGCGTCTGTGGTTTCTAATGCCATGGCCGCCGAGGCTGGCCCCAGAGGTTCATTCAGTAGGCTTTGCAGGTGTGTATGGTTATGCTAAGTAGTCCTGTGTTGGAGAAAGCGCGACAGTAGCCCTTGATTCTCACCCAGACATTTAAGGAGCGAAAGTCACACCAGCACAAATGTTTAGCATTTTTCACTGATGTGAAGGGGGAGAGGGCACCCATTTGTCATCCAAGGAACCGTCCTTGGCAATGTGTCCTCTATATTGTGCCTGTGGTAGACAGCCCAGGGCCATTAGGCCTGAGTTTCAGCTGCCTGTGTGCTCTCCCTTCCCTCCCCGCCATAGCTGGGAATGCCAGCAGCTCAACTTGCTTTTGTGAACGGCCATGCTAGGGGGAGCTCCGCGTCTCCCCCGGTGTTGTCCCTGTGTTTAGCTGGGGTAGAGGGTAGCAATCTCCTCCCCCGGAAATGTCACTGTATGCTCTGAGACCATATCCCCTGCGCTGCACCTCTCCCATGATGTTGGACCACTGCCACACCTCTCACCCGGCATTGCCCGAGGCCATCCGCGTCACTCACCGCTCACTGCCAGCAGCCCGGGTCAGTCGCACAGGTACTCCCAATGGGGCACTGCACCCTCCTGGTGTTGTACCTTGAATGGAAGATTACAGTTGGGGATTTCAAACAATCCCCTGGGTTTCTGGTGAGCCGAGGTGGGGTACCAACACCAGTAAATGCCAGAGCAGCAGCTAGGTGCGTACTCCTAGGAGGCCATCTTGGTTCCTCCTTGTGATCTGGCATATCTGCCTTCTGTGAGTAACTATCTGACAAGCATGAAATATTTGTTTTCCTAGGGAAATGCTTCTACGTCATATTGATCATACCACGAGAATAGTGTATGATTAACACTCTGCTGTTTGTATTAAATGCACGACTGTAGGAAAGTGCCTTGTTTGGACATGGATAGCCCCCACTTTTTGCCTGGAATAAGACGTAATTTCGACTGGAGGTGCACAGGGTCCCTGTCAACCAAGTCCCCTGTGCCAGAGGCTCTTTCCCTAAAGTGTACTGGTACCTAAGACATTGGTACTGAAGAGGGACCTCAAGGGTAGCAGCACAAATTGTGCCACCCAAGGGTCCAGGTACCCTGTTATCGCAGACTGCGTGCATTGGTTTAGACAAAACAGAGGAGTCGACATGGCACATATATCTGTGTGCCATGCCCACAAACAATGCTTGGGATATGGGTAAGACACCCCTCTAGCAGGCCTTATAGCCCTAAGGCAGGGTGCACTATATCTCCTGGAAGGATGCATCTTCATGAGCAGATATGCCCCTGCAATTTCCATGTCGATCATTGGATACTGTAAGTGAACAGGGAAGGCATGAAGAGTACATGGGCCAGATCCTTGTCACTGCGAGTTCTCGACCTCTGTGACATCTTCACTGTACTATGGGATGTTAAGTACCAAACATCTTGTCTTAACAAACCTGCACTGATTCCAGTGTCAGATGTATTAAACATTGCACACAGAGGACCCCTTAGAGGGGTCCCCTGAAACCTACCAACCCTTAGTGTGGAAACTGACTGGTCTAAGGAAGCCTATTACTACAAGACAGAGTTTTGACCTCATGGGGTAAGTGCCAGTGCGCTCAGAGGTTGAGAACAAAGCTTGACCTGGGCAGAGGTGGTCATACTCTCCCCCGGTCAGGAAGAACCATCTGTGGCGTGAATCTTCAAAGGCTTTGCTGCCTTTGAAATGCAACTGCAGCCTCTCCTGATAGAAGGAGCAGCCCCCCGACCTGTCTTCACCCTCATTTGGCAGGAAGAGAGGTGGGTAAACTTAGAAAGAATAGAAAGAATTGGGAGCATGCCCCCCCTCTGCCAACTCCCCCTCTCAGGTGCTGGAGGTGAGGGCTATGGCTATGTCCCCTTCCCATGGGAGTTGGGCATAATAGAGGGTGTAGACACCCTAGGTAAGGGGCCCACTGACACCCACCTGTCACTCCCTTGTAAAGGCCCCTAAATGTAGGTTTTAGGTGACATCCCCAGACCCTGCCGTTAGATTTCACAGACACAAGAAGACGAATGAAGAAAGGCTGCTGAACAGAGAACTGCAGACCTCGTGGTGGACTTTGGGCAAAAACTCCTGTCTGATGCCATAGAACTCTGCATTTGCCATTCTCCAGCTCATCTCGTCACTGCATGGCCTCAACAAACCCTGGGGGGTCACGACCACTTCGCAAATTGCTAAAGAACTCCCTCTAAATAAAGGTACTATCTCCCTGCAGCCTCAGGTCTCCAAAAACAGCGAAATCCGGTCCAGCATCTTCCAGCCCCCCACCCCATCCGACGTCTCCGATTGCCCTCCGAAGATATACTTGCTTGGCCTCTGCACTAAGTCTTGAGGCCCCCAGGTCCCACCAGGTCTGCAAAGTAGCAACACCCAGGGTAATTTACCTCTTGCTACAAAAATCTACCAAGACGAGTCCAGGAGGACTCTAACTTTACAGCCAGGTAGCACCAGACGAGGGACTTCAGGAATCTGGCGATCCACCTCAGCAGTGGCCCAACAGCTCCAGAATCATTGCTCCAGGGTGATGCTCCTGACCCCCTGTTGCTTCTTTGTGTGCCGGTGCCCCGCTGTACATCTTCTCTGCACCAGCCTGCCCTGCCGGAGCATCTTCAATCCAGCTATGCTCCCACAACCCCAGAGCCCTTGTGACCCCCTACTCTCCCTTGAGAGCCTTCAGACTTGCCTCCAAGTCCCCGTTTGCTTTGCTTTGCTTTTGCAGGTGACCCAGGCCTTAGTAGCGCACCAGCTAAAGAGAACCATCTTCTCTTGTTTCCTGAGCAATCTGGAAAGCCCCTGAGAAATTGGCCTTGGCACTTTGGACCTTTTATGTTTCTAAAATGATAACCACAAAAACAACTGTATAGCGTTGCTTTCCCACTTGCCTTTTTCCTCCCAAATGAATTGTATTGTTGCTTAATTGCGCGCAACTGTGGTTAATGCATTTTCTTGTGATTAATCAAATTGTGAAAAGTATTTACTTTGTACTGAATTTCTTAGTCTAAATATTTATATAAAAAGAAGTACTATGTTTCTAATTCAGTCTCCACTTCATGTCTGTAATCATGTATTGCCTTGGTGTGTACAACAAATGCTTAGCACTATCTTATGATAAGCCTAACTGCTCGCCCCTACTACCACAAAAATAGAGTGTTAGTATTATCTACTTTTGCCTCTATACCAAGAAAGGGTCTCTTCCACCTCTCTGCACAGTGGCCCCAATTGTAGTGCACTATATAGAAAGGTAGGTTTCCTACAACGACTGACTGACAAAAAAGTGGTTAAGGCAGAGGATCATATAGCCCTGACGAAGGCCACCAATTTATAATGGTGTATGATGGTTGGCCGAAACATGTTGATAATACTTTGAATGATGGCAGGCTGAAAAATAGTCCATGACCATCGACCCAGGAGTTTTTTTCATCCTGTCTGGTGGACCCAGAAGTAAAGCATTAGAACTGATTAGGTACTCCTTAACCAGTTTTAACTTATCAAAACCATTATAAACCTGATCACGCTCTAATAATCAAGACAAAAAAACATTGTGCCCCACCCCTGTTGGCGAATAGTACCACCCTATTTTAGCTTCCCCCTGAGAGCACACAGAATCAGTTTGCCCCTTTGAGTGCCCTGCAATACCATGAATGACAGACATTAAGAACTAAAGGGGCACAGGAAGCAGATATCGTAAGTGCAAATTTGCATGAGGATGCAGGACAGTATCTTAGCATGGAGGATTGCAACATCGCTCGGCAACTGAGAGTTAGGGAAGCTTGCTGATTGGAATTGCAGTTACTGTTTCAGGGAATGTTTTTAAAAATGCATTTGATGCTCCATATTAGCAACTGCTTCGATATGATGGATAAAGAGGGGAGGGGGTTATTTTTGGGTTAATCAATTATTATAAAATGTTTTCCTCCTCCAGTGCAAGTGTCATTTTGAAGCTTGAGAAATACCTGAAATTCTTTATTTAGATAAGGGATGAAGAGGGTTTTGTAATTTGGATGGTAGACTTCAATATCACTACATATTGTTTAGATGCTAAAGAGGTTTGTGAGATGACCAATAAGGAAGGTGAGGGATTGAACCACCTTTTTCACAGCGCTTATGGAGAGGCATTGAATGTACTATTCTTGAAAGAAAATCAAATTTTTATTTATGAAATCCCCCCTTACCGATTACTGCACCATCGATCTATTTTAGGAATGTTCATTGCAGTACTATAGACCATGTTTTAATCTCTGAGAATCTTATTCACTGTTTTGATCATTTTCAAATTATTGTTGCTTGAGTGACCATAATCCTTTTACTGCGAGTTCAAAAAAGTTTCAAGTGGGTATTAAACCAGAACTGCTCTCTCAGGGGAAAAGTGTGGGGAGGCGCAATGGGATTGCTCAGAAATGGGAGGGTGGGGATACTGAAAGGCTGTTCACTGGTTCAAGGCCGGCTTAAGCGCTGGTGGTGCCGGGTACGATAATTATTTTTGGCGCCTCCAAATCCCATTACCTCCTTCTCGCATTCTCTCACTACCACTGGGAAAAAGTGACCCTCATTTCTCCAATCATAAGTTATTGCTAAACACAGTGCCCCTCTGAGTTCAGTGCCCTTCTCCATAGGTCAGCGCCCAGTGCAGCCACACCAGTTGCACTGCCCTAAAACCAGCCCTGCACTGGTTTAAGTATGAAACACGCTAATTCCGTAGCAATTTGCCTGGATGAAACAGCAGAAGTGAAGGCTGCTTTAACTGAATTTGGAGAGCTTGCAATTATACACAAAATGCACTGATAAGACTTCCAGACAAACAGCAGTCAAAAATTAAAACACAGTTTGAGACAACTTGACGTAAAGCACATAAAGCCTTTAAGAAGGGCTTTGAGGAGATGGCCTAGGGATAGAGTGCTGGTTAAGAAATGAGGGACTGAATACAAACTTAAGCTGGACAAGGGGAAAATAGTATTGAAGAGGATGCTTGGGAAGCAAGTGCAAACTCTGACAAAACAGATTTTTGGAAGGTGACCAACTATGGATACCCGAATCACAGCTCAGAAAACAGATAAGCACATTCATTCAATTTATTCCATGGAAGTAGAGGAAATTAGGAAAGAGAGGATTGACACTGCATAAGCCAGAGGTATTTACAGCAATTCTGATTGAGTTCAGTTTAAGTGAAGTGACTGGTGTGATAAGAGCCAGTAAGAAAAGGAAAGCCCCAGGTCTACTCGCGTTCCGTTGAATGATTTCATCAAAACATTGATTTTTGAGCCCCATGGGTGACAAATGTTCTTAGAGCAATAACTGTATGTGGCCGCCTACAAACATGATTGCAGTCTATTATAGTGCCAATCTTTTCTTTTAAAAGGGGAATAGATCTGATCCAGGATGTTACAGCCCTATCTCATTGCTGGATTTAACCCTTAAAGTTGTTGGAAGGATTGCTTTGGCCAGGTTGAAGGTATGGGCAGAGGAACATGATATTATTAGCAACATACAGTACAGCTTCCGTAAAGAACAAGGCACGGTGGAGTAGTGTTTGAACGTAATAAATATAGCTTAGTTAAAAAGGGGTCTCAGTATAGGGCCTTTATGTACCTGTCTTTCACATTTGATACTATAAACCGTTCAATTTTGTGGGAACTCATGTCAGATATGGGTGCAGATAGGTCGCTGATTGACTTTTTACGACAATGTTATGGTGGCACTGATGAAGGGTGATCTTGATCCCATCTAGAGATAATGAAGGGGTGCATCCTATTAAAACATAGTCAGCACTCAAATATACTCTGTCATACTAAAGGGTTTTTTGTTTGAAAAAATTTGTATTTAAAATGTGATTCATAGCGTTGCGTGACTATTTATATGTTAATGTGACAGGGGAAAAATAACTTAAAAGGTCATATTGTGAAATTCTTTATTAAGATATATACAACAAATGTTTGACGTTTATACATAATTCAAATTAATCCTGTGCCAATGCATTTATACCAAGATGTTTGTGATTCATTGCATTTATTTGCACCTTAAGCAGTTGCATTAGTTTTGTGTATTGAAAAGTGCACATATGTTGTAACCCCGTGCACATGTTAACTTAGCAAAAGTAGCCCTTGAGAAGAAATTAGTTCACTTGCTGCTCACATTAAAATTTGAAATGAAATTCATGTTTAACCTTCAGGTATGGAATGTATGCTGCTGAGTTGTGTCTATTGCAGGTGTTGATAAACCTCATTATTTAGTAGAAAGGATTTTTTTGTAAGTAGATAGCCGAGCGTGGGAAGGAGGAGTTGAGCAAGGGAATCGCGGTAACATGCAAGGAGAGGAGTTTTCATGGAAAAGGAATGTCCAAGGAGGAAATGAGATAATGTGTTCCATAAATACGCCATGAACATTTTAAAATGTAATCTATGTTTGTCAAACTTTTATGGTCCTTGGAACTGAATAAAGTTATTTTGACTTGACTTGAGATAATGTGTTATCCGGCTAATAAAAGGTGATGAAGTATCCATTTGTACCAGTACTATGGAAACTTCCCAAGGAGGAGCTCCATGAGAGTGTCATGTTGACGGCAGATGATACTATGTGCTGTGTCTAGATAGGGAGATAGTCCATCTTTAGATTCCTTAGGAAGCAGATTTATGTTACTGCTTGTGTGGCTTTAAGCTACTCGACCCATTGTCAGAGTGTTTCTAGCAAAGCATCTGATGGCTGACACCTTTCTTTTTCCGTATTCGATTATGTCTTTACTTAATGCTCAAATTTAGGGTTGCCCTTATTGAAGTAGTTGAGGGAAAGTTAGGTTACTCATGCTCTTTAAAGAGAATCATCTGATGCAATTTAACCTTCATTTTGTCTTCCTAATTACATGGATCATTTTCTAAGAGTTAGTCATTTGCTTTGTACTATATAGGGTACATCTCTTAAGAAGATTTGGACTTACTCTGATCTTTTTGTACTTTCATATGATTTTATTGAGAATGATTTACATGGACTTGCTTCTGAATGTATAATTAAACCTACTAAACTCAGATCAAAGAGTTGAGTGGATTAATATGTAGCCACATTGGTTGCACTGTATTGAAATGAGAACCAGTGATTTGATTCCTTTCACCGCTCACTCTAGTAGAAAGATCTATGCTCTCTGGACAGAATTTTTTTTAATGGGCCTAGACTTAAATAACACGAAGGTCAGAGTGCGTTATGGTAGACAGGGAGAATGCATGGATCTGTTTGACTTTAGTAAAGGAGTACAGAAAGGGATTATTGTAGTGCCTTTTTCTTTACATTGTATATTAATAATTTAGAAAGATTTTTAATTGGAAAAAGCACAGTATATGCGACAAGTAGTACCTTGCCCTCTACCGATACTGCTGTATGCAGATTCTGCTGTCCTGATGGCATGGACAGGAAATGCCCTCCAGTGTTTATTCAAGTATTATTATCTTTTTATGGATGATTTGTGTATGACAGTGAATTGCAGGAATTCCTTTACAATGTGCATTGGAGCAGGAAGGAAGAAGCAGGTGCCCATTCCTTGTAGGGTAACAAGATGTCTATGAATGTTTTTTCTGTTTTCTTTTTACCTACACCAGTTATTTAGTGCTCAAAACTCCTAGAAACCTCTGCTGGAGAACAGAAGTTTGTAAAAGCTATTTCTGCAGTGTTTAGATGTGCTACAAGACTGGGCACTAAGCCTATAAGACAAATGATTACTATATATAAAAGTAAATGTGTATTAGGGGCATTCTATGGGGCAGGCATCTGGGGGTACTCTAATGCTTATATGATTCAGCAAGTTGATAACAGGTGCCTGAAAAGGATGCTCATAGTCCCCTCTAGTTGCTACAATTATATATGACATGCAGAAGTTGTTTACCACTCACAGAAGATAAAATTCATGTAGCCCCCCTCTTACTGTGAAAAGCAGTGGGGACAAAAGAGGCTGCTTCACTACAGGAAAATAATAGGTGACTATTTGCTCTTGAAAGATGCAATGCAAATTCCTTTTCTGAATTATATTATGATTTCATGAGAAAACATAGGTTTACCTACCTTCTTCAAACACCCATAATCGATGCGGGGAATACATAAAAGAGATCGCTTCTCTCGAAATATTATTGTGGGAACTGAAGTGAGGGAAGCCAGGAAATTTAGCAAGGTGCCCGTGGTAGTACGTATCTCTTAGATAATAGCGCCTTGACTACACTATACAGAGTGTGCAACGTAGGTTTCCACTGACCAGATTTAGGCTGGGCACTGTTTACTATTTATATGCTTTTCAGGAAGCAAATAGTAATAGTAGACAATTACCACAATGTCCGTGGGATAATTTCTCGGAGCAAACCACTCTCCATCTAGCTCTTTTTGTGATTTTATGTAAGATACCGTCTACTGATAACATTTTGAAATTGTGTATAATGTATACCGGCCTTGATGTACCTCCAGCAACTTAATTCCTGCTTTACTTGCTTTTCAATCATGAATTTCTTTTGTTTAAGTTAGGAAAACTAGAAAGAGGGCATTGCATTTTAGGGTGGACATTTTTGTTGTTTTTATACACGTTTTTGGCACTTTAGGAAACAATGTAAATTTATGGTGTAATATTTATGCACTTAGGTGGGCCACGTTCACTGAAATTTATTTAGATTTATACGATTGGACACAGGACTGTTGTATATAGATTTTTTGTAGGGGGAAATAGGATCCATTTTATGTCATTGTTATGCTGATTTTCAAGTGTTATGAAATATGATATCGTATATGCTTATGTTAGCCGAATAAAGTTTATTTTTTGATCAATACACATTGATGGATACATATTCACTATAGACCTGAATACAACGTGCAATTACTATTGGCGTGAAGTTTATCGTAGTCTCTCATTACCAGGTGTGATAAAGACTGCACCCTTCATTACATTTTTGCACACCAAACCTGCAGGAACTTCACAAGAGCTAAAGGCCCGGTATCTACTTGGACATGTGGAGCTTAATGGTGCAAGCACAAATGTTAGTCAACAAAAAGTAAAAATAAAACATACAATACATTCTGATCACGTCACAGACTCATTTCATTAGATGCAATCACTATTGCTTTAAACATGGGCCACTTGTAGTAAGGTCCACATGTGGTGAATTGTGACCGACAGATATATCCTGGCAGCAAGTTCTTCCACCAACACAGAAGTCCGAATTCCCCAAAAGCATAGAGAGGTGGCTTCCTACCTGCTTGTATTCTTGCCAAAGAATGCACGATGATCAGCACAAATTTTCCAACATTCTCCAGATGTTCTCTTTGTATATAAAGGAATCTGCTGTTGGCTTCATAGTGGGAGTCAGTAACATCCATGCACTCATAAGGTATCCTTTCAGGAAGCACGAGCACAGGGGGACTCTGGCAGTAGGACCTGCATAAGATGCGTATGATTTCACAGCCAAATCGGTAGACTACAAACTCATAGGGAGTGAGCGTGTCCAGATCCACTGGGTTTAGGTCATCTGACTCCAGGGAGGTACCATGTTCATCTCTCCACCGAGGCTTTGAGGCCTGTGCATTTATCTCAGACTCTGAAATACTGGCATTGCCCACTGGATCGGTACTTCCATACAAAGGTTCACCTAGAAAAAATATATTATCATGAATTGCACTGAAATATGTTTTGTAGGCTTTTACCTTTACTCAGATACACTGGAATTTTGCATAATGACATATTTTCAGTATTTAATTTTCCATATAATCTATTATCTTCTGCATTATTTGCAGATTTCAAAAGAAATGTGATTTTAGTTCAAACTGTATAATAATGACTTTGAAAAGTACACCCTAATGAAATGCCTGACACTTCTCAAAAGTTAACTGCTACGAATTCACCAGCTGATTTGTATTTTGATGTAATAAACAATGGAGAATTTCACTCAGGTGGTGTAAAAGTCTCTTATGTATACAATAGCAGCTTTCTTTATGAAGGAAGTGCTTTTCTTTTGGAAACGAAGGCACTGCATGTTTAGGTATTAGAAATTAGAAGAGTTCCAAACATAGTGCATCTTTTTTTAGAGCTCACGTATGTTAAATCTCAAAGTGCTTAAAAGTGAGGCACCTTTGCTCCCGATAAGTAAAGGTCAGTGCTGGTTTATAGGATTGCTTCTGGGTGCAAAGGACATGTATCAAACTTCAGTACAATGAGAACACACAAATCACCCTCAATTGAGCTCCAAGAGAAAATAACACGATAGTAAACTCAGAATGCACCTGTAATGTTTGCGTCCTGAGAAGCAACATGGTACTAGATTACTGAGGGTAGTGAGGTAAAAATAAAGTTGTGTTCTTGGGTCTTTAGGTACTAAACCATTAATTATTAGATAAAACTATCCAAGAGAGATGTCACTTTCAGGCACTTATTGACAGAGGTATAGGATGGCCCCTAGGCCCTTTGACTCCACTGTGGCCGATAACAACCCAGGGATGCCCTCCTTCTTGGATATAATGCTTAAATAACATGTCTAATGTTTTCTTCTGAATGTGTAACATTCATTTCTTAGAAACCATTATCTTTTCTAAAGAAGTGAATCCACTTCTCTCACTGCGTGTATTAAAGTATGTCTGATTCTCAAACACTTTCCTCAACAAAGAACGTAGATACATATATGCCTTTATTTACAAGTATTACATAGTTTTTACATAGTTGGTTTTCGCAAAACACACATTTACACTCAGAAATTGATTTACTCAAGTACAAATGTACCTCAAAATGATGTACTTTTTGTGTGAGAATCTGTGTGTGGTGGGGAGAAGTATTTCCTGAGCAATGTGGCCTTGAAAACTCATTGTACATATACAAATCTGCAAATCTGTGAGCCATTCCCGATATACTGCAAAACACATTATCATTCAACATACAGTTGGATATTTATTTCTATAGAGTAAATAGGAGGGGCTGAGAAGATGGTCCTACCCGTGGGGAAATATTTTCCTTGTGCAGAAAATGTAAGTTTAAAAGTTCAAAGGTTCTGATGCATGCATAAATGTACACGTACATTTGTGAATTTTAGTACATCAGGAAAGCTGTGACTTTGGCAGCTAACACAGAGTATTCAAGAAATGATTTGTGAATTTCAAAATATTTTTAAATTGACTCCAAACCTAGATATAACCCTATGAGCAAATGTCTCACTGTCATTTGGGGATCGATCAGAGCTATAACAACTAGACTATTATGCCTAGTATGAATGAGCAGCCCATTTTGCATTCCACACATTGTTTGGGAGGGTGTGGCTTCGGCGATGGCTGCCTAAAGGAGGAGGTCCACTGCGCTCCGGACGAGGAACAGTCTTCCGGTGTCGGCTGGTGCCATCCCGACAGTCCAAAACTGCAGCGCTACAGGAGGCAGCCATGGACATGAAGAGGAGCTGCTTTTTTAAATAAAACGTGGAGCGCTTGCCTGTTTTTTCTGGGCGTTGTGGCTTCTCCCTCATGAGCGGCCGGCATTTCGAATTTTTTGCCCCTGACCAAGCAAGACTTTTTTATATGCAACATGCTAAGAAATAAGGAATTTTGTGACAAATTGATGATTTTGGAAGTTTGTTGAGGGCTCCTGCAGTATTTTATATTGTGGATTAACAACAGTCTTTTATGCTGGCTTCTTGGTGTTTTACTGTTGGAGACTTTATGTAGTTCTAGAGTTCTATGGCATTCTGAGGTGGCACTTCCTTAATGCAAGACAAGTATGAGGAAACCTTGTGATATTATTGTCTTGGTATATGGTTCCTTTTTATGAGTAAATTAAGGAAACCACAATTTGTCTTTACTCCTAAAGGACATCCTTCGTCAGGTCCAGTGCCTTACTTATCAACAGAAGCCCATTCTCTTGCTGCTGAGAAGATGGAGAACTCGGCCCCTACGCATTGTCCTCGCTCCAGTCTGTTGTTGACAAGACCACACCATCCTCTTCAACATCCAAAAGGCTGTAACAAGATCCTCCCTCACCTGACAAGTCAGCGTCCCCTATTTCCTTAGAGTTGTTGCTGAAGGAAATTAGGGCCCTAAGTCCTTTCGTGGAGGAAACTAATAACAGAATGCAGTATCTAGATGATAAATGGTCATCAATGGAAAATAGTGTATACTTAATGGAGCAGCAAATTTTGGTTGTCCAGGATGAGGCTCATAGAATTCACTCTTTGGAAAAGGAAGCATGCAAGCTCCAGCAACAAAAGAGGATTTGGAAAATCACAATAGGAGGAACAATTTACACATGTATGGCTTGCCTGAAGCCTTAGAAGGAGATGACCCTGTTTCCTTTTTTACCTCCTTGCTGCCAAAATTGCTGGACATGTCCTCTTCAACCTCGCTTAATATTTGGGGAGCCCATAGGCTTGGGCCTCGTCTTCCGCTGTCTGCATCTCCCGTTAAACCTAGAGATGTTATCATCCTCTTTTTGAAGTTTAATGACTTGCTGCTGGTTCTTTCTTGGCAATGTCAAAGAGTGTTCTTCTCTCAAGATGTTTCTAACGCCACAACAGCCAGATGAAAAGAAGTTCTTAATCTTTGACCTCCCCTTCATTCTCTTAGAGCTAGATATGGTTTTCTCCACCCCTTCATTTTAAAAGTTACTTTCCAGAACAACACTGCGACGTTTGAAGATCCAGCGGCACTGAAGAAGGTTATACAATCCCATACTTCGAATAATATGGACACTGCTGGCCTTCTAATGGTTGATCTATTTGTCTTTCTCATTATTGCTCTTATTGTAGGCTCATACAAGAGATTTGAATGGAAATTTTGACTTCTTAATGTATTTCAAAGCGTTTTGTATTGGTCCTGGTGTGGCTTGGCCTCCCCTTCCCTTGGGCGTGTCATTGTTTCATGTGTCATCACCACCCCTTCCTTCTTCATTCTTGCTGTTTCAGGCAGGTTATCTCAGTCCTCCTTTATGGATATGTACTGTCTCTTCTTTTGGCTTTTCTTCTATTCCTTTTTACCATCCCCTCTTTTGGCTTTAAATTTTTCTTCCTTTCTACCCTTCCTTTTCTTGCTCTTTGTTTTCCTTTCATTCTCCCCTTCTCCTTTTCCTTCTTGTCTCATTTCTACATTGCTCTTTCTCTTTGTTTGTATTATATGTTGGAATTTACTTGTACACCTCATTGAACTCCAATAACCATTTTCTTTTAATGGATATAATTCATAGTAATCACATGGAATATTAAAGGCTCGCTTAATCCAACCAAACGACAGAGAGTGTTATCCCATCTAGGTAAATCTAATCCTGATCTTGTACTTCTCCAGGAAACTCACTTTACATAATCTGAAGCTTTGAAATTTAAGCGAGCCCGGGCAGCTTATGTGTTTGTTTCCCCTTTTTTGAATAAGAGGAATGGGGTTGTGATATTGGGTAAAAAACCCTTAATGTTAATATGGTTTCTCAACTAATAGACAATATGGGTAGGTGGAATATAGTAAGTCTTATTATAGATAATATCCCCTTACAATTATGAATGTTTATGCACCAACGCAACATGATACTGCTTTCTGGCCCTAAATTGAACAAAAAAATACAAAATGTCATGATTCTAATTTTATTCTAGGAGGAGCTTGTATTAAAAAAATGGACACGTTTTTGGATAGACAACCCTCAGTTAATTTTTCGTCCTATAAAATGCATAAGCATTTTCACTCTGTTATCCATAAGGGAGCCCTGGTGGACTCTTGGAGATTGTCTAACCCAACTGCCCGGGAGTATAGTTTTTACTCTGCTTTTCATGGTTCACTTTCACGATTGGATCATATATTTCTTTCTAAGTCTCTTGCTCAGTTTGTTATACAGTTACATATTTCTCCAATTGTGCTTTCTGAACACGCTATAGTGATTAGAGACTTAAATTTGGTTCCCCCGTCCACCTTTGCATTGATGGAAATTTAACAACCATTTATTACAAGATGCTCAATTCCCTAGTTCATTTATTGCTTTTGCTTTTGATTTCCCCTTACTTGCTCTGGGATACATTCAAAGCCTCAGCAAGAGATTTACTTTTAAATTATGTCTCTAGGCAAAGGAAGACGCAGTTAAAAGAACATACTAGACTTCTCTAATAAATTAAATCTTTAGAAAAGAAGTATTTCTCCTCCAAACTGCCCTCTGACCTTAATGCCCTGCTTAAAGCCAAATTGCAATTTACCTCTATTTCTACTGAAGAAGCCTCCTCTGTACTTCTTTGAAAAAGCGTGCGTTATTATGGAAGGAGAAATAAAGCTGGCAAGTTATTAGCAAATTATTTTAAGAGAAGACAGGAGCCGCACATTATTAATTCAATTTCCACATCGACGTGTAAGTCTATTACTAAACATCAGGCTATTTTAGAAGAATGTGTCATGGTTTATAAATCCCTTTATATGCATGAATCAACTCTTCCTTCCTCTGCAATTGTGGACTACTTACATACCAGCCCTTATTCTGTTGCTGCTGATTTCGACTTTGATTCTTTACAGAATTACCTTTCTACTGAAGGAATTGCTGCAGCCTTACGAGCGCTTAAACTAGGGAAAATGCCTGGTCCAGATGGTTTCACAGTGGAGTTGTATCTCCACTTCTTCAACATCTTTCTTCCCTATCTGTATTGCTTATTTCATTATTTTACTTCATCTTCTTCTGGCACTTTCCAAGAAGCTATAATGTGTCTTATTCATAAAGATGGTAAAGACCCTTGTGAATGTACACATTATAGGCCTAGCTCTTTTTTGACCGTTGATAATAAAATCTTTGTTAAGCTCTTAGCCCTTCGTTTAGAATCTTTTCTTACCCACCTTATAGAAAAGAAGAATCGGGTTTATCAAGGGAAGGCTTATATCTGATAATGTAAGATTGTTTCTGAATGTTCTCAATAAAGTTCTTTCTTTTAAATATTCTGTCGCAGCCAAAAGAATTGATACTCAGAAGGCATTTGATAGAGTAAATTGGGATTTTTAATGTATTCCTCAAAATCGCATGGGTTCGGGTCTAAAATTATAGCTCTTATATCCCTCCTATATCATCCGCCCCAGGCGCAAGTAATGGTTAATGGCATGATTTCCTCATATTTTCCTCTTAATAAGAGGGTTAGACAAGGTTGCCCACTCTCTCCTTTATTATTCGTTTTAGCCCTTGAGCCCTTTCTTTCTCTGATTGGTCTTAATCCTTCTATCTCTGGCTTTCCTTATGGAGACGGGCATTTAAAATTTTCTGCCAATGCAGACGACATTCTTCTCTTTATTTCTTCTCCTGCTACCTTCTCTATTATAAGAAATGTGGCTATTTTCTACTGTCTCTGGATATAAAATTAATAAGGATAAAATGGAAATTCTTCCGCTTACTAAATACACATTAAATAATTCTTATTCTCTAACTGGTTATCAGTGGTCCACTTCTGCAAAAATGTTATATTTGGGGGTATGGTTCAGAAATTCCATCACTGACACAGTTCAAATTGATTTTACAGAATTTGATATCAAAACTGATAAGATTCTCACCTCTTGGAATCCTCTATTTTTATAATGGTGGGGCAGTTAGACTCTACAAAAATGATGATTTCCCCCTTACTGTTAGATCTTATTTCCATGTTGTCAGTTCACATTCCTAAACATTTTTTTAAGGAAACCATCACGTTACTCCTTAAGTTTCTTTGGAAACATAAATAACCAAGAGTAGCAATAGTCACTTTACAAAAAATGAAAATTTATGGTTATCACGGAGCTTTTGCTTTGCGCCAAGCGGCTCTTTGGACCCATCTTCTATCCTCGTCCTTTTTAGGTCAAGCTACAGCGCATGCGCTGTCTGCAGGACCTCCTGTAATCGATATTCCAAAATTTTTCCCACCTGCTGCTTATGATTGGTTGCTTCTTGTGACGCTCTTCTTTGGTGCCTCCTAAGTGATTGCAATAGAGAGCACGTCACTTCCTTTGAAGGCTAAGGAGCACGGGTAAAGTACGGTTTCCTTACACCTTCAGTATTCATTTGTTGTTTGGGGAACTCTTTTTGTTATGCTGCATTGCTGTTTATTCTTTCTGCTACCTCTTCAGGCTGATGTTGGTGTTGTTGGAATGCGCTGTCACAAAGCATCATTTGTCCATCCCCTCTGTTGGACCGGTCTATTGAGTGTCGGGCTCAAGGTGAGGACACCTCAGGTTTCTCGTTTATTTACTGTCTTAATTACTGTTTTACTGTTTTAATTGTTGGCGTCCGCGCTTTCCTGTTTGCTTTGCCACACACTTTAATGTACGTTCCCCTTAATGTTGTTTACATTTTTTATTCGCCTACCTCCGGTTTCTATATTATTTTCCGTCTTAATTAATGTTTACTGTTTTAATTAATGGCGGCCACACTTTCTTGTTTCAACAGGTGACCTGTCCCACCACTCGTTAGGACTGCTATTTTTTTTAAAATAGAAATCCCGTGCCCTTTTTAATGCCTACTTTTCTTTCACTGCTCAGGGTAGACAGCGGGAACAGGGTCAGTGTCTGCAGTGATAGCATTCATGCAGTGGCTAGTAAGGGGTGGTGGGGATCGGACTGCCCCGGGCGGCATGAGTTTTGGAAGTGGCGATCCCCAAACCCACAGAGACTCTTTCTGTGGGCCGTGGCACTGATGGCGTGAAAACAAAACATTACAGGCATTCTCTCTTAGCTGAGCCAATTGCATAACAAACTGGTTCCCGAGCCCTCCAGTCGTGCAGGTGTAGCTTCAACAGCCATCAAGTTAGGTGATTAATGAACTAAAAATTACTTTCCCAAGCATGTTTGTGCACAGTGATGTATTGTGCTGCCTTCCAGTACAGACTGGCCATGAGCAGAAATGGTTGCACAGACCAACAGTATATACCCTAAGCTGCACGCAGACGTACCTGCATGTGCAATACGTTATACGACCTATATCAGTTATTACATCATATAGTGCACTTCAAATTATACAATGATTTTTGTATTGTGCTACCCTGGAAGCGATCTGTCTGTGTTGTAACAAGTAGAGATGCAATCTGTCCTTAAATTGTTACTTTCAAGCACACACTTTGCAAATACCCTCGCCTTGCTAGTTCAGTGAACTTGAACTGACTCACTCTAATCTTTGTTTGCCTTCCCGGTGGAGGGGAAACAAAAGCTGTTGAGTGACTTTGAGCTGTTTAACTGACATCTGTTCTTGTTGGAAGAAGTGTTGAGTGGAAGCTGGCTTTTTTGTAAACCATTCAAATTTCAGGCCATTTGCTTTTACCAATTGATATGGCAGCCTTTCCTTCCAATTTACCCAACTTACAAATAGCAGCTCGTCTGGCGAGGGTTCAGTTTCCACCTGGGAGATAATGCATAATTAATCACAAACAAGGACGATGACAGACAATGCTGCCAGAACATGTGCTCGTGTTTATAAACCGCAGCCACAACAGAAAAGAAAAATAACATGCAGTAACTGGCTTCATCTCAGCCGACCATTCATTAGGATAACTAAGTGACATTTTTCACATCTTTACTAGCATATTTACTAGTTTTCAACTTGGTTGGGTATGGCGGTGAGCAGGGTTCGATGAGCAGAAGTATCACCTCGAGCACTCTCGTCCGTTTACGGAAAATGGCCAGGCCCAGGCATGCATAGTTACCAAACCTTTGTCTTATGCAATGCTGTTTTTACTATAGAACATCTTTGATGGTTCCAATGCCACTTGGTGCTGTTAAATGGCCTAGTGTGTGGATTTGTGCATGTGGGTTGCTAGTTGTTGTGTTCAAGGAATGTTGTGTTCAGTCAATTAGGTTTTCAGCTTTGGAAGCAAGCTCTTTGCTGGATTGTTTACTGCCGGATACTAGCACCTAAAAGACATTTGTATAGCGCCTTGTTACTTTCAGGGGCCGGGATAGGAGGGTCTCAAGGTGCCTACACTTTTTTTTATTTAAGGGTAACAGTTCCCTTACTTTCTGTAAAAAGATAACTGTCCTTCGACGGTTATGCTTACTTGCCCCTCACCCATTGTGCACAGTATCATAGCTCCCTCACTATTTTAATGTCCCGCTAGCTGCTTCTCTGGCCCCAGTGGTAATTTCTCATTCTTACTCCTCTAGACAGTGCTGCAGCTGCTTCTCTGGTCCCAGTGGTAATTCCTCATTCTATGTCCTCTAGGCAGTGCTGCAGCTGTGTCTCTGGTCCCAGTGATAATTCCTCATTCTTAGTCCTCTAGGAATTGCTGCAGCTGCGTCTCTATTCGAAGTGGTAATTCCTGTTGCTAAGTCCTCTAGCCAGTGATGCAGTCGCTTCTTTAGTGTGGTCAGGCACTCCCCCATTCTAAGTCCTTTAGGCAGTGCTGCAGCTGTCTCCGTTCACGGTGGTAATCCTTCATTCCAAGTCATCCGAACAGTGCTGCTTCTCTGGTCTCATCGGTAATTCCCCATTGTCAGTCCCCCAGACACTGCTGCTAGCTGCTTCTCTGGTCCCTTCAGTAATTCCTCATTCTAAGTCCTCTAGGCAGTGCTACCACTGTGTCTCTGTTCACAGTGGTAATTCCCCATTCTAAGTCCTCTAAACAGTGCTGCTAGCTGCTTCTCAGGTCTTATCGGTAATTGCTCATTCTATGTCTTCTACACAGTGCTGCTACCTGCTTCTCTTGACTCATTGGCAATTCCTCATTGTTAGCCCAATATACAGTGCTGCAGCTGTTTCTCTGGTCCTAAGTGGTAATTCAGCATACTAAGTCCTGTAAGCAGTGCTGAAGCTGTGTTTCTGTTCATACACCCACTACACTCCTGACCAAAACAAATAGAGATTAAAAAATAGTAATTTACAGCGCCAATTACTTTAACTCCGACAAATGTGAGACCTATATTGCATGTTTCTATTATGGCTAGATATTGAGCGTATTTCTCTTCTTCCCTTTATCTTTAAAGAAGTCCCATCTCTTACTGCCATGACGTTGCTTCTTCATTCCCCTATATTACACAATACGGTATAAATGCTCAAATCCACTCTTCTTTCACTTACTCTAGATACGGCCTTGTTTGTGAAAATGCGGATAGGGTATAACTCCTCACTCAATATAAATATTAGACCTTTTTTAGGCGTACCTTAAGGATAAAGGCTTAATGTGGATATCTCAACTTTTTAATAATGAATCCCCATCTCTTTTCCTCAATTTTGCCTTAGTTATCACTGCCCTAAATCCTTTTATACTCGCTTTTTATCAATGATGAATTTGGTTCTTGATGTTCATTTCTCCTCACAGAACTCTTCTAAGAAGGTTCCCTTCTCTTCTGGCATTACAGAATTTCTTGAAAATGTGCCCTAGGGCTTCAGATATGTATAAATATTTCTTCCTTCCTGACCCCTCCAGAACCAAATTCAAATTTGAGTTTCTATAGGAGAGAGACCTGGGAGTTTCTTGGACAATCCCTATTTGGAACAAGGTATGGGCACGCATATATAAAATATCAGGGTCTCCTGGTATTACACAATCTCTATTTTTTGTTTATCATTGCCTATATTTTACTCCCTTGCAGTGCTCCAAATTCTCCTCCGATACCCCTGCTAAATGTTGGTGTTGTGATTTTCCTGATGCATATTTAATGCATATCTTATTCAATTATCCCAATACCTGTAATTTCTGGTACAAAATGTGGGCTCAGAGTAAGAGGATTTTTAATCTTTATAGCCCCTACAATATTATTGATTTTTTGGGAGAACACCGTCCAATTCGTTCACTCCATCTTTCCCTAAAAATAAATTATTAATCGATTTTCTGTTAGCATTAGCTTTTTACTAGATTAGTCTGAATTGGAAAACATCCGATAAGTTATCCTATAAAGTGTGGTGGAATTCGGTAAGTTCTCAACATAAATTAGACAGTATGTATGCTATACAATGTACATCTTCTCATAATGCGAAATTGTTATTGTTAGCTCTTAGTTCATATCTCAACCAAGTTGATAGTGATGTATCAAGTACTATTTCTGTACCTTCTGAAAATTTTCATCTTCCATGAAATTTGTTTATTTGTCCTCCTTCTATATTAGAGGACATTTTATGATATGTTTATAAATATACTGTTTATTATATAGGGTTAACTTAGAGGCAATCTGTGTTATTTCTGTCAAACTTTTATGATTTGTCATAAGATCTCTATTTTATCCTCCCTTCCCCTTCCTTCCTTTTCTTCCCCTCCCCCGTGAAATTATGAAGACTTTTTTGGTTTTATACTGCATATGCCCTTCTGATTATTATTTTTGATCTTATTGTGTTGTTGTTATACCATATATAATGAATTTAATAAAGTCTTTTAAACACCAATCACATTGTTTGGCATAATATGCTACCTTTGACCTCTGTTCTGCCTGCCAGAGTGTTTGCATATCATTAGGTTTAAATACCTAGTAGCAGCAAAAGGTATCTTCAGAGCTTGATTTAGAGTTGGGAGGATGTAGGACATCCTCCAAAAAGCAATGGAAGTCCTGTTTTCCCTATTTTGAGTGCACAGTCATGAATACAAATAGGGTGGACGTGACCTCTGTCAAACTCTAACCCAGGTATTTTTATCTTTATTACAGTGTTCACTGATGTTGCTTTGTTGTAGTGCAAGAGTAGAAATGTATTTTGGGATAAAATTTACAACACGTTCCGAAATGTAATTCAAAAATTAGAGTTGGCTACTAAGTCCTGGAGTAATTAATAACTGAATACCATAATTTTGTTGCTCAATGTGGGAAGTTTAGTATTACCTTACATTTAGTGAACCCACATAAAATAATGTAGTAAAACCTGTGGTACAATCAGAACAAGCACTGCACCGCTGCCTTATTTTGCATTTGGGTACCACGTTGTTTTGCTGGCAGTTTATATGCAATGCATGGACGTTTGTTAAAAAAGGAGAAAAGTGTGATATTATAATTACTGAACATTACCACTAAATATATAACATTCTTCACGGTGGGCAGATTATGCAATGGAAACTGCTTGAGAGGCATGTCTGGCTGTAGCAATACTTGTGCAGTAATATGCCATATCTAGGGGTCCTTACCTGGATCATGTGGTAGAGCTTCTAGTGCTAGTTTTATATCCATTAGAGTTCTCGATAAAGGACTACAAGCTATCCACCTCTCAAGCTCAGTCTCTGTAGCAAGGGTCATCATGGCGCATGGTGTCTGAAGGTTACGACCTAGAAAGCAGAGAAGTCCCATATACTTACATTTATACGCCCAACGTCATTAACAGCTATGAGTTTAGAAGTTCTGTGATTCACTTGATAACCCACCATCTATATAAGAATCAAAGGGGAAGATGCTAACTGACAAAAGAGATGGCATTCTTGTAACAAGCAGATAAAACAATTATTGACCTTTGCCCAGTATTATGCTTCAATCTCTGGCCTTTCTCTTACACTCGGAGTTGCTTTCCGAAAGATGAGTATAATCATATTAACCATCTGACATAAAGTATTCAGCCATCATTATTATTATGATGCTTTCCTTCACTGACTAACTTTATCTGATCCTAAGTAGTTTGACGATTACAGTTCTAACTAAAAAGACATTGACATAAGGCTACTTACAGGCACATGCTGCAGGAGGGTACCCTTCTCCAGAAAAGTCAGTCAGCTGATAAAGCCTTGAGTCCTGCAATACAAAAAGAGGAGGTCAGTGACAGGCCGTAACAGTAACAGTACAGGAGGTCAGTAACAGGCCGTGAACCTGAAGACTGAGAGACAATTCATGAAGGGGTCATTAGAGCACCTGCACAACTCTCTCTCCCCTGGAGAATATAATAATGCACACGTTCAAATCTTAGGGCCTGATGACAAATGCAGCTGTCGTAAGACTGCCACACTCATGCTGGTGGTGGTCTGTCCGCCACATTACAACTCTAAAAGTAGTTGTGGTGCAGGACCACCGGCTGAACCAGGGAACAGTCGTTCCCTTGCAGAGCTGCGCTACATTGCAACATACTCAGGGGGACTGGCGCAGTCCCGCTGAGCATATTATGAGTTCCTGAACTGCCTGCCATTTCATGGTGGGAGCCTCGTCATGAAAAGGCTGTCGGTGCAGGAGCAAAGGGGGCCCTAAGGACTCCCATGCCCCACTCCCCATGGAGATACATTCATGGACACCCACTGCAGGGACAGCCGCACGTCGGAGGAGCAGTGCCCCACTATTTGCTAGACCGTTGCCAGAAAAAGGCAAAGCAAATCCTTGAGGATTGCTTCATGCGGGTCACGTAATTCGTTCGGACCTATCAATTATGACAGCTTTTCAATAGCTTCTTTTCCGTTGTCGGAGACCAGGAAGGTTTTAACCAAAAACAGATTTAGTCACAATTGACAATTACCAATGGAATTTTCATAAGGGTCATTCAACACTTAAATTCATCATCCTGAAAATGGTCTAACGGATCTTCATACCAAACAGACCAAAATGTCGACAACCACATCTATTTTCTCCTTGATTCATTCTCCTTAAGGAATTGGTTTCTGTTTTGATCAGTTTCATCTTCCTTCTATACATATTGTTTGGAATAGATGCTCACACTAGTGATCATGAGGTGTTTGTAATAACAAATCAGTTGTAAACCTCAGTCACTGTGTGTTTCAGTCTTTTGTACCCTTTGATAAATCTTTTTTCATCATAAAGTTTGCATTTTGAAAAATGTACACCCCGTCTGAAGGGTATCTGTAGCAGTTTTATTCTGATACAAATGAGCAAATTTAATTCTTGATTAATCAGTTGTAAGCTATTAAGTGGAGCTTGTGATCATTGTTCTGTATACTAAATGTCTAACTGAGTGCATTTAAAGAAATCCCTTGTAGGCAAAATTACCTGTCGATGATTACAAGTGCAGTGGTCGTAAGACTGTCTCACACTCATGCTGGCGGTGGTTCGTCCGCCGTATTACAACCCAAAAAGTAGTTGTGGCGGAGGACCACCGGCTGAACCAGGGAACAGTTGTTCACTTGCAGAGCTGCGCTACAATGTAACATGCTCAGCGGGACTGGCGCAGTCGCGCTGAGCAGATTACGAGTTTCTGAACGGCCTGTCATTTAATGATGGGAGCCTCGCCATGAAAAGGCTGGTGGTGCAGGAACAAAGGGGGCCCTGCAGGATTACGGAGGGTAGCATTTGCTCAACAACAGATGGGATGATTTTTACTGCAGTCTCGGCATGACATTACAATTATAGTGTTTTCTGTGATTAAATTACCTTGCATTGCTATAGGTTTAGACCTTTTTAACTTAAACGATTCGAATCATACCTTTGAGGTGTCTCTGATATGCTGTTTTTTCCATGTTTTACAGTTACCCCAGAAGAAGGGCGAGAAGCCCGAAATGCATTGGGTTAAAATAACTTCATGATTACTTGTTGTATTGGCTTTTATCGACATGCTGTAATTAAGGCCTTTGAGCATAATACATGCACTTGAAAATCGAAACTACCAGTTCAACACAACAAAAGAAAAAAACAAGAATAAAATACATTTGAAATAAACAAATCATGGTCAAACGATGATTTTTCATCTTATACGCAGGAGTCGTGTCCTGGGACTGATGCATAGCCATGCATCAGCATCATGTTTGGATATTCTTCTGTGCTGCGGGACAGAGCACACACCAGAATTGCACCCCAAAAAGACTAAATCTAAAGAAAAAATTATGAACTTTGAATAAATAGGAGTGCGGGTTGCCAACTAACCGAGCGGCCCCGCAGGACTCCCATGCCCCACACCCCATGGAGATACATTCAGGGGGGCACAACTGTGCCCTGTCTGTATACCCCCAAAGTTCCTGCACAGCATGGACGTCCCCGTCCATGCTATGCTGGAACCTTTTTTGCCGTTCCCATTGCGGTGCTTGTTTTCCAGGCACCGCCATGGGAAAGGCAAAGGACCATTCGCCTTCACATGTAATGAGGCAGGTGGTCCTTGCACGACTTTAACAGTGCTGTCTCAGTGGAGAGGCGGCACAGCACTGCCAAACTCGTAATCGGCCCTTTAATTCCTATGGTGAGCTACACATGACACTCCTGGCTTTTTAAACCTGTTGAACCAGGTTCACGTTTTACACTGTATTCTCTTTCTCACTCACTACAAACCTACAAAACAATGAAAAGATCATCTGGAGTCACAAAATGGATTAACTGATACTGCTTTCTCTACAGATAAGAACATTAATGAGCTACACATGTTTCCTCTGCATAATCATAAAATGCCCAGAATGGATATATCTACACTGGCAGGCTTGTGCAAGTGCAAGCACTGCTCAGTATATTGCACAAGAGGTACTGATGACCTTTCTCTACAGAACAATGCATGATGCTGTGATTTACTGCAAACCAATCTGTTGTTTGACAGCCATAAAAAGCATGACATGTTAGAGCGATCTAATGAATCATGAAACACCATACACCAATTCTACCAATGGCTGTGATTTATCGATGATATTCCTTGCTTGGAGACAATTAAAAAAAACTTTACTTGCTTGCATTTAAAAAATGCAAAGCAGTACAGATGAGTCCTTTTGCTGTTGAATAATGAAGATATAACAAAGAAACACACCATCTACCTTGAGAACCATGACAAACAGTACACTTTCTGTTCTCCTTATAGAGAACCATGCAGCACTACACACTCACTATTGAAAAGTGATCCCCTTTTGGGTGGTCACCCCCCAAATCTTTATAGTGAGTCACCTGTTGGTAATTTAAACTCTATCCCTGGGACACTGCTATCCAGTGCCCAGTGTATGTACTCTGCCCCCTACAGTATGTCAAACGGGCTGAAATTCAGGTAGCCACATTTAACTTTCTTATAAAGCTATAGTATAGATAGCAGAAATACACCCATAGGATAGAAAGGCAAATGCCCATTGTGGATTGCAGCACCGTTTGTGCCATTTACAACAGTGGTACTGAAAACAATGTTTCAGGCCTGCCCTGTGTACCCTGACAGTCGCAGCTTGAACTTTGCACTCAATAACCTGTCAAAATCACCCTTGTGACAGGTAGGAAAACCTGATTTAAAATATTAAATAAATCACAGCTTGGTGTCCACAAGAACGGCTGCATAGCATTTAACAGTCAAACATATGTGGCATGACTATTGGCATGTTCCCCTCAGTCACTAGGCCCAAAACCTCATTGTCACTGGTTAGGCAGTAACTAGTGCATAGGGAAAGTGAAATCATAGATTATAAACTTAAATCTATAACCTTTAACCTGTACCATGTACAGACTCCATTTATAAACTAATTTTTATATTGTATAACAATCTACTCTAATGGTGAATTCAAATTCTTATTAAATATATTGAAAATGTAACTTTTAGAAAGTTACCTTTACCCTGCCCAAGGCTGCTGGAGGCTAATTAGCATTTGCGTTCCTAGAGCAAAGACAATGTCTGGGAGTAGGGAGGTGTTTTCTTTCCCTGGCAGGAAGATAAGCTAGGTTGTTTCCAGGAACATTATTAACTTCAAGGAGGCTGCTGTTGGAAATTACCATCTTTGTGTGGTATTACCATAGATGTTTGCATTCATCCCCATTGTTTTGCGGAACTTGCTTTTGTTGGTATTGGGACTCAGTGCATTTTAGCTGTGCTAATCAGAGGAAAAGTGTTAGTACCCACCCATCCAAACATGGTAAAATCGAAATACCTCTGATTATTGCATTTAGTTTACTTATATCTCCCTAATATATGCTACTGTATGTACCCAGGGTTTGTAAATTGAATACTCCTAGTGTGCTGCAGCATTCATTGTGCCACCCACTAAAGTAGCACTTCAAAATATGTCTCAGGCCTGATACTGTAGCCTATGTGCACAGTTGTAAACTCCCATTCTGACCTGGCCAAATAAGCCTTGTTTCATGCCTAAACCTTCTGTTTTAATATTTATAAGTCATCCCTAAGATAGGCCCTAAAGGTTCTTAGGACATGGTGCATGGTAAATAAAAAGAAGGACATGTGTAAATAGGTTGTACCCGTCCTGGCAGTGAAACACTTCTAAAGTCGTTTTTCACTGGAACAAGGCTATCTCTCTTAAAATTAACACTGGGTTACCTTATTACACTTAATACATGATAACTTCAGTTTGGCAGCAGATAGAGAAATTCTTCTTCCACTTGTTTGAATTGTAA
The DNA here is from genome assembly GCF_964204655.1 of Triturus cristatus. Lineage (NCBI taxonomy): Eukaryota > Metazoa > Chordata > Amphibia > Caudata > Salamandridae > Triturus > Triturus cristatus. The sequence goes on along the minus strand of NC_140584.1, from coordinate 69,693,271 downwards.
TGGTAAAGTTGGATGTTAAATCACTATTCTCCAAATTCCACTTTTAGAAAGTTGTCATTTTTCTGCCTAAACCAAATAGGCCTTTCTGTCAGGGCCATATGACTGATAATGGCTCTCCTGTGGTATGAAGTGTCTTCCTTTCAGACAGGGGACAAAGGAGTCTTGGGTGTGGGGAAGAATGTTCTTCTCCTTAGCAGGATGTCTCGGGGGTTTTACTCAGTCCTTCCTGAGCTTTAAAGGATAGCCTGAGGGCTCTGTCCACCCCCTTCCTGACTTCTGAAACTTCTTGCCTATCACTGGAAAATGCAGCACACACCTGGGTTTGCCTGTCCTTTGTTACTGTAGACAGGTTGGAGCTAGAACTAGAGGAAGAACTGACCAGAACTATTTAGGGTTAAACAAAGGGGGTAACCCCGATACACAGGCTGGCACTGGGTATAAAAGTAGCACCTACAGAACCTCTCTTCAGAACGTTCCTGGGTCTGTGGAGACAGCCTTCCAGTCTGAAGCCTGAAGGAAGACTGGACCTAGTTGTCTTGAAACCAGTACCCCAGCTGTGACTCCAAAGGTCAGTTGTCTGACCTCCTGTTTGAGCTAGAGGGGCACAACAAGCTTTCAAAGGCCTCCCCTGCAACTGCCCAGGTAATCAGTACCACCTGGACCGGCCTAGAACCTGATGCTGGCCTCTGCTAGAGTGAGTCCTGACCCGCAGGAGTGGCTACTCCAGGTTCTGGACCCTTGGCTAGTATCAGCATGTACTCCTCCAATCTCAAAACAGCAAGAATTAGTCTCCATGTGGAAATCCAGAGTAACTATCCCCCCAGTCTCCTTGCAACAGATAGCAGGCTTTACTAATGCCAACGCATGACCTGCATCAGACTGCTGATGGACCTTCTCAGGCTACAAACACTGGGCTTTGCACAGTGCTGTTCACATCATCTAAGATCACCCCGCATGTCCCGCCCAAGCAAGTCTCTGACTGAGGCTCCTCGCGTGGACTTGGACTAAGTTAGAAGGTAAACTTTACATTGGGACGAACCTTGTCCCTGTATCCAACTCGCGCTCCATCGCAGTTGACCTGAACTTCTGACTTTGACATGGTCCAGCATGATCAGATAATCATGATTGGTGCTTTGTGCTTCTTGGCACTATTTTTATCTATATCTTTAAAAATAAATAACTTTTGTGCTACTCATTGTGTTTTTGTCAGTTTGGCATCAGTGTATTTATTAAAATATACTCTATTTTCCTAAATTGGTTTTGGATTTCTATTGTGTTGGATTTTCATTTTTTTAAGTTTCAGTGCTGCAGTAATACTTTACAGATTGCCTCTAAGTTAGGCCTGGCTGCTTTTGTACCAAACTATCAAAGTGTTAAGCACAGGTTTATTTAGTGATTTTTGTGGGTCACCCTGGCACGATTTCTGTTATCACTTGAGTGTGGCTCTCATCCTCTGATCTAATAATACCATTTCTTAAACATGCCCTATCACAAGAAAATGTTAGGAGACATTTGGAAAGCCCCAGCGTTTGTCTCCATGCTCACCTGGTACCAAATCCAGTAAGAGGAAAGCTAACTCTTAAACTGATTTTGAGTGACCACAGAGGAGGGGGCTGCTCATTACTCTGGACACACCTCTGGGTGGGTTACCAGCCTCTGCGAAGGAAGAGTAGAGTTTCCCAAGGTTGTACTTTGAGTGTGAGAGACACTGTGGGATTGTTTTCAGTAGGGCAAACAGAATCTGCTGAAAAAATGGATAGGTTTGACCCACTGAACCTTTATCCCAGTGCTTAGGTAGTAGAAAAGAGTCACATCCACCCACTAACTGGTGCCAGGAATTATTGTGGCATCCCCAGGCACCCTCTTTGAACACTTATTGGACCTGCAGATGATCAGGAGAGGGCTGAACCTGCTGCTTGTGACCTGAGAGGAACCCTGAAGTATTGTACCTGCTCCCTCTTATACTCAAGACAAAGACGTGATGCCAAGGCTCAGCTAGATGAATTTCTATGTGCCTACAGGGAAACAACAATGTGCAAGTGGCCTTAACAACTGGATCTGGACCAAACTGTGCTGCTGGCCTACACCTGATACCCTGAAAGCCTCTAAGTTCCCTCTGTAGAAATTCTGGGGCCTTGTAAGTCGACCCCTGTTGTAGTTTAGTCACCAGAGGAAAATTTGGAATCTTCTGAAACCTTTCACTACAGAGCTTCAGGGGACCCATGAGAAAAAGTATTTGATTGGCAGGTCCATGACATCAAGCTGAATTTAAACTTCTACCAACTCAACACTACCATCAACCCTGAAGAAACACCAAGTCCTATTTTACGTTGGGACATAGAAAGATTTCAATGAGAAATCTCCAAAAGCTCTAGCAGGACCAACCTGCTTCAGGTTTCTGACCTAGTGGTGTCTACAATATCAGTGGTGGCCCAGTAAGAGTGGATTTTTCTTATCAAAAGACAAAGTACCTTTCTGCATTGAGAGTTAAAAGAAATGTAATGCTTTCCTTCAAAAAATTGACAAAGTCTCTTTCTGAAGTGGACTTGGAAACCTCTTTGAACATTTTGACATCCATAACTTTCATCTGGACCACTTGCTCTATCTGACCAGGCTTAAATTGTGCCTAGGCCCTAGTCTGCTGCTACCATAGACTCCATGGTACTTTCTGCCTTTTGGCTCTATTTTCACATAAATCCTAAAAAAAAAAAACATCTCTCTGGTTCTCCTTATTGGATTTCTTTTGTCATTTTAGGCCTATTTTTCTCAAAAAACATTTCCCTTTTTAAAAAATTGGTGGTGAAGTTTATTGTGTTTTTTATGACTTTTTCAACTTTGTATGCAATGCTTAAATACTTTACGCATTGCCTTCGATTTAAGCCTGACAGTCTTGTGGCACATTACCAGTGATTTAGCTCAGGTTTATTTTATTTAATTTGCGAGCCATCTAGCAGGCAGTGACTTTACCGTTACAGGCAGACACTTGTCCTCACCAAATGATAATCTCATTTTCTGCACTCACTATTCTTTCTATAGAAACAGTGAAATATCAGAGAAAATGTACAATTGAAGAGCAGTGGCCCAGCACTCAATACCGCTTTTGGGGAACAGGAAGATGGTTCTGGATGGAAATCTACAGAAGAGTTAGGGACAACCATGAAGCACTGTGGTGTATTCTAGTGACATTGGAGAAGCTTGCCTTGTGAAGAAGTGAAATAGATGGCCGATGGAGACAGAGTGAATAGCTATAGAACAGATGAGTGTGATTTTCCACAGAAAATATTACGTAAATGTGGTACTATAATTCTGGTAGATAGGTAATCTTCCCCCACATTCTTCATTATGAGTTTCCTCCAAGTGACAAACTAGACCCAGAAACATTTTCTCCAGCCATAGTTCTTCAGCAGGTAGCTCCATATGGCCTCAGCTGTGACTCCTCCTGCTCTGATGTGATGACAATGGAGTACATAATGTGCCAATCCGTGCACTGACATCAGTTCCTTGTATATTGATCACATCAAATAAACACTTGCTGGAAGGAACCAATAGAACGTCAAGGACAGCGATAAATACAAAACACTATATGTTTGCTTACACTGAAATCTTATTAATAACTGTCAAACTCACTAGAGAGGAGGGAGTGTATTAAGAAATCTAAATGAAAATTATGAATACACTGCAAGGAAAATGTTACTTACCCTATAAGCATCCATTTGTGGCGTGCAGTGCTGTAGATACACATGCTCTACACTCTCCTACCATCTATTTTTGGCAGACTGATTTGCATATAGCTGGGTCCAACTGAGGTGGCATGGTGTGTAAAATAATGATGGACTTGTATGCAGCAAGAGTAATTACCATCCATCACTTTTTGTATACTTAAGAATGTCACCCTAAGTGGGACAGGTATGCCCAGACATGGGTCAGGTGCACCCTGTGTCACTGGAACCAAGCTATACCTGGCTGATGAGCCAATAATAAGGGTGAAACCAGTCATGGGTGGCTTGTCTCTGGTTCAAAAAGGACATGGCCTGGCAGTTCAGGCTGGCCTATTTGCATTGGAGCAGGGTTGAGGCTGATCAGCATATGGGTGGGTCCAAACTGAGGTATCATGGTCGGTGAAAAAGGAAGGACTGGGATACAGCCACAAGCGATTACCAGTGACTGAGATTACACTTCAAGCATTTCATCCATCGCATTGTTTTTTTGATGCCCTGCATAGAAAGTAAAGCAGCCCTCCCCAAAGTGGTGGCTAGCCAGAGGATGTTGCAGAAGATTGAAAAATACCTGCCTTTGCTATATTACCGAGAAAGACCATAGAGGCTGCTTTTTAGCGGGTAAAATGCGGCCTTGGGGGAGCTGGGAGCTGCCTTTTGACCCTTGCATAGTAGGTTTGGATACACTTGACTAGTCAGCTAACTACTGCTTCTTTTGAAACCACACTACTTTTGTATGGTTTAGTGTAAGCGAAAATAACTTTCATATTACACGAGGGCCCTCTTTATATCTAATGTGTGAAGGGCTCTCTCTGCTACTCAGTTTGGCATTGGTAAAAACATCTGGAGTTCAATTTTCAATTGACTGGTTGAGATGGAAAGGAGAGATCACCATGGGTGGAAAGTTTGGATTAGTTCTAAGGAATACCCTGTCACCATGAACTTTGAAAAAGGGCTCTTCCAGGGTGAGAGCTTGGATCTCACTCACACACCTGAGTGATGTGATCATGTCTATAAACCCCACTTTCCAAGACAAAAATTGGGGAAGGCAAGAAAGAAGGGATTCAAAAGGTGGTCCTATGAGCCTAGTGAGGACTACATTGAGATTCCATGATGGGATTGGGGGTAACCTGGGTGGGATAACCCTTTTAAGTCCGTCCATAAAGGACTTAGTGACCGGGACACTAACTAGAGTAGAATGTTCCCTGTTTTGTAGGTATGCTACCACTCTAGCCAATTGTAAATTAATGAATGTGTAAGTCAAGACTGAGTTTTGCAAGTGAAACAGGAATATCTTGCACTAATGGCTTTAGTGGACCAATGTGTTTGGGAAGGCAGTAGTGGACATATTTCTTCCACTTTGCTACATAGCAGGCTCGGTAGTGGGGGAGCCTCCTTGAGGATGGACATACGTTCAGGAGGAAAGTTGAGGTAATTAAACTATTAGACTGCAGGAGCCAGATCACCAGGTTGAGGTGCCTGGGATTGGGATGCCCGACTGTACCCTAGTTTTGAGTGAAAGTATTGAGTCTGTTGGGGAGCTTCTCATGAGGTACTACAGGCAACTTGAGGAGGGCTGTGAACGCTGGCTGTCTGACCCATGTGGGAGCCACCAGGACGAGGGTGAAGGAGGTCTGCTGAAGCTTCCGAATCACATATGGAAGGAGTAGAAAAGACAGAAAAGTGTTGCCTAATATTCTTGAACAGTTCAGCCTTAGTGCATTGCCCATGGACTGTGGGTGTGGAGACCTGGAGGCGAAGCTTGGGGATGTCATTCTTGGCAGTTGCAAACAGATCTATGTTGGGAAACCCCCAACGTTGGGAGCAAGACTTGAGAGTGGAGTTCCCACCTGTGGATTTGTTCCCGCATCCTGCTGACCAGGTCTGCGAAGTCACTGTCTGCTCCCGGAAGATACTCCGCTAACAGATGTACTCTGCGGTTGATACCTCAACACCAAATTATTTACATCAATGCCGACTGCTGGGGATAGTGCATACCCACCTGTTTTTGCAGGAAATACATGGAATTCATGTTGTCTCTTTCTATCAGGACTGTTTTGCACTGTACACAGCATAAGAAAGCCTTCAGAGCCAACTGAACTGCCAATAACTTAATTTAGTTTATTTGGAAGGTTTGTTAAAGGGGTGTCTACAGGCACTCAACAGTCATGTCCTGTAGATGCGCCCCCAGTCCATGAAAGAGGCATCTATGGTAATGGTGACTTGAGGACTGGGACGTGACCGTTTCAGACTGGAGAGCGAGATGGAACGTTAAAAATTGGTCCCGGGTATAAACTTGGAGAGGTGATAGTTACGCGACCCCCAGCAGTGATAAAACTTTGTATATACATAGCGAATGCGGATAGTTACGCGACCCCCAACAAACAAGAACCGGGCAACAAGTTGTTTTGGCTATGGTTGAATAATAATTTACAAGCCCGCCAAGATATACAGAAATAATTTAAAAGAAAAAAAGAAAAGACGACCATTTGTCCCATAAGATTCTATTTGGACAAGAGGTTGAAAATTATTTGTTCGGATGCCCTAGTCCTGATGAGGCCGAAAGAGTTATTTGGCTGAAACGCGTCGACATTTATTTTGAAGACACTCGTTGGATTGTGTTTTGTGGTTTTGATTGATTTTTGAAAGAGCACTCAAAATAATTAGGAGATTGTAAACGACAAAATCTCGTAGTGTCTCTGTAGAAGTGATCTTCGATATATAGGAATGCGGTTTCAAAAAAAGCCCATAAGCATCCTGTTATAAACAAAGGGCGTTTGTTGATATGTATATGTTCAGTGGTTTTGCTATATGTAAGTTTTGTAAATATTGTATTTGTTTGTATATATATATGTCTAAAAACAAAATAATTTCAAAAGAGTGGGGTATAAAATAAATATCCTTAAACCTACAAAAAAGTCAATTTATATATCTTTGGTTTTCATTGGAATCGCCGTTGACTTGGTCATAAAATAAAGTAAACATAGGTTTTATTGGAGAAAAAATATTACTCTAGGGAAGATATAATTCATATGTCTCTTCGCCTAAACTTATACGAGAGTATCAGTCCCGAGGCATTATCTTTTTCTATATATCATTTATATACCCAGATGCCGGAGGGTTATTTGGGTTTCCCCCTTTTGTTTGAAGAGGTACAGGCACTCAACAGTCATGTCCTGTAGATGCGCCCCCAGTCCATGAAAGAGGCATCTATGGTAATGGTGACTTGAGGACTGGGTCTTGAAAAGGCCTGCTGTGCAACAGAATGCTGCTGTTTCACCACTGCAGAAAGCGATGGGTGCTGGCACAAATCAACATTAAATTCTCCCACAGACACTGAGCTTGAGATTATTGTGCCACTAATCACTCTTGGAATGGCCTCATGTGAAAGCAGGTGTGGGGAAAAATGATGACGCAGGAGACCATAATGTCAAGGAGGTGCATTTCTTTTCTTACTGTTAGCTGACGATTTGGCTGAAAAAGAAGGCAGGAGCTAGAAGGCTTGGACCCGTGTGAGGCTGGCTTAAGCTTCAGTTCAGATTTGCTCCAAGGAAGGGATGTATTTGGAGGGTTTGGAGGTGGGTTTTGCTGATGTTGATGGTGAAACCTAGATCGTGAGGAAGATCTAAGGTGATCTTTGTGCAAGCCAAACATTGCTGTTTGCCTGCACTCTTTATCAGCCAGTCATCAAGATATGGGAAAATGTGCACACTGTTCTTCCAGAGGTGAGCGTCTACCACTGAAAAGCATTAGGTGAAGACTATGGGAATGGTGGTCACCCCGAAGGGTCGAGCTTTGAATTAAAAGTGTTGTCTACTTACCATAAACCTGGGGTAGCATTGATGTGCAAAGTGGATCGGGAAATAAAAATAGGCGTCCTGGAGTGTGACCATGTGGAAATTCTACAAAAGGATGTTGTTTTTGAGGGTCCAGAGGTCTAGTATAAGACTGAGGGACCCAACTTTTTGGGAGTTTAGAAAGTACAGGGAGTACACTCCTTTGCCATGTTGTTCTAGTAGCACAGGCTCTATAGAACTCCTTGAGTAAGAGCACATTAACACATTCTTAGAGAAGGCACTGGTGTTCTGGTGAGAGGGAATGTTTGCGGGGGGTTTGTGGTGGGCAGTCAGTTCCAGGCAGTAACCCTGCAGTACAATGGACAGAACCCATTAGTCTGAGGTTATGTTTTGCCATTTGAGCAGGAACCCCTGCCGGCTTCCCCTGGCAGGTGTTGTATGATAGAAGGAAAATGTGAGGAAGTCACTGCTTGACAGGTGCGGGTCCCTTAGCCGCAAAACCTCAACCCTGATCTTGGACTGTTTCCCCTATAGCCAATCCTGGAATAACCAAGGGAGGCTTGTAGCTGGTGCTGTTGCTTCTGGAAAGAGTTGAAGGCAGCTTTGGTACAACCATGGAATTGTGAGCGATGAAGAGTCGAACAGGGCAATGGAGACTGGAAAGCTCTCATTGCTTTGAATGTGTATTTTTTCTTTATTCAAGCATCTGATCAGCTTGAGGCTCAGAGATTTTATCTCCATCAAACGGCATGTTGATCAGATGCTACTAGGCATCTGGATTCAAGTTAAAGACATGGAGCAAAGCATGACTGTGCATCAAGATGCTTGAGCTAAAGTCTCTGGCACTGGTGTCATCCATGTCGAGAGCACATCTGATGGTGTTATTGGAGATTGTTTGCCCGTCCATTAATATCTCCTGTGCTCGTTGTTTGTATCAATCTGGGAGAAGCTGGATTAGGTATCTGATTTCGTCCCATTGGATATGGTCGTATCGGGACAACAACCGCACAGAGTTGGAAATCCGTCAATGAGTTGCAGACTGTGTGACAAACAGTTTCCGTGCTGCATCAATTTTCTTACTCTTTTTCTGGCAGCAGGACATTTCCGCTACCCTGTGCATTTGCCCATTTACAGGTGGTGTGCACTACCAATAAATTTGGTGGGATCTGACCTTTGCTGTAGGGCGGGTCACAGGGGGAGGACTTGTTTCTTTTTTTGTCAATCCATGGGATGACTATCTTAGCCTTGACTGGGTCTTTGAAAACATCCTGTGTAGGCTTAAGCATCCCCTTAAGCATGGGCATAAACTGTGTGGAACGTGAAGCACATGAGAGTGTTTCCAACAGGTAGTTATGATGCTTTGCAATGATGTGTAGGTCTACCATGTGAAAAGTGGCAGTCCTGTGAATGACACTGTGGTAAGAGGTGGTATCATCGGAAAGGGATGGCTTGGCAGGGTAGAGGTCGAAGTCGCTGTGACCTGTCAGGACAACCCCATGGATTATCCTGGGTCCCCGGATCTTAGGGGGCATTGTAAAAGTCTATGTGCTCAAGACTCTCCTCCCAATAGGAAGAATGTGTAGAGCCCTCTGGGGAAGGAGGATGAGGTCCCTGTGGTGGTGAAGAAGGAAGAGAGCAATATGTGGTGGAGGAGGAGAAGCAGGTCGAGAGGGAAGTGGAATGGTGCCCCTGCCTTGATGACTCCTCAGTTTGGGAGGTGGAGGGGTTTCAATTCTAGATTCTCTTCAAAAGTAAGCTTCCTCTTGTGAGGAAGGGTCTCCTGCACCTTTGGTGTTGGCTTTGCCCTAGGTCAGTGCCAGAAAACTATATCTCCGATTGTGGGCTTGATGCCTGACCCCCTGAGGGGCGATGAGTGACTGGATGGTGAGAATCAGTACTAATTGTTGCCGTCTTCTGATGCTGGCCTGATGTGGGCGGCAGGTCTGTCACTTTGGAGAGCTAAAACGTATTTGTTGTGCTGCAGCCACTGCTATGCCTATCTAGACAAAAGACAGTGCATATCACAGAATATTGGCTGGGTATGGCTGAGTTCAGATATTCCGACTTGAACCACTGAACAAACTTCTTCCATAGATTCCTGTAGATGGACGTCGTGTGAGGTTTCCTGGCAGCCAAGTTGTCATCTGTAACTTAAGACAGTGAGAAAAATGGCTCTAGTTGACACCTCTCAGTCTCTATTATTGTAGCTGTAGCTTATGGGAAGGAGTACCTGACTATCCTGCTGGCAGACCAGGATGACTGTGCATTTGGAAAGAAAGAGAGGACTCAATGATAAATTACAGCACATCAGCATATCTGATCCAACTTGCACAGTATGGGGGTGATCAGGATCACTTCTGCTTGATCTTCCTGAACCTTCTGCAGCACCTTCAACTGAAGCAGAATTGGTGCAAATAGATATAGACAAACATGTGACCAAATGAACCTGAAGTTTTCCCATGAATCCATTCAGAGGTAAACAAATGGCACAAAATGGAAAACACATTTTGCTCTGGACCTTGGAGAAGAAAGAAATGGGTGTCCTAATCTAGAGATCAAATATGTCCCTTTAGATTCATGGTTTCTGAATTAGAGGTGACTCAAAACATCTGCACTCACATTGGGGGAGTTTGAAAGGTGTGCTGCAAATTGGAATATCGCCCATTGCTCCGCCAATGTCCACAGTTGAATCACCTCCCAACATGAGGTACACAACCCAGCGTTAACCTTTCTCTGGGTAAAGAGGAAAGGGGTGTGGTTGTCAGACAGATTTTGAATGGTGTTCCCTTAGGTGGAATGTAGGAATGTCATCATGGTAAGACAGTCCTCCTACCACTTCATCATGGACGAAGAAGAGGACCTGAATGAAGAGGGTTTCTTGTTGTTGGAGCCTCTGCTTTCAAGACATCACTGAAGGGACCTCATTCAGCATGGGACCTGTATCACAAAATGGATGCAAAATGCTATTATACCCAGCAGGTATAGGTTGGGCAGAAGTGGGATCCGTATCTACATAAAGAACACTGGAATCATATTCTGAATATCTGCTGTGTGCTGGAGCAGCCTCAAAATTTTCTGAACTGTTAGTAGAACTTCCTCACTGGGGAGGCCAGGCCAAGCTAGTGAGCTGTAGCCTTGCGGTTTTTGAAGTGTTGCAAGAAGCATTTGGCCTTTTTATCGAATATTCTCTCGCCATTGAAGAACGTGTCAATGAGCATGGCTTGGACATCTCCAGCAAAGCTCGTGAAATACATCCAAGCTTGCTGGCGTAGAGTGGAACAGCGGCACATGTGCACATGGATGGAGTGACTGCATATACAAAATCCAAGCAGCACCTCGGGATTTGTTTATAAGCATCAAAATCATCAGTAACCTGTTATGGGAAGGGCTTCTTCATGTGGTCAGGCAGATATGTCACGTTAGCTATTTGAGGGCAAGACCGTTGGTTTGGAGGGGCCATGTGAAAGGCATTTGCATGAAACTTTGTTGAGGAGGCTTGGACCACAGGACTTTCCGGTGAAGGATGTGATGACAAAAACTTCAGGTCACAAGGGATAGACCTCTGTCATCTAACAATTTGTGTGCAGACTGCTAGACCCAAGTAAGATGTATTCCAGGTGGCCAGAGTAGGCTCTAAAAGAACCAAGCTGAAAGGTACCAGAGACTCCAAAACTGAAAAGGATGCTTCAAATGTTATATGTTTTGGCATGTTTTCATACCATAGAAGTGAACAAAGAGACTTCCTCTGAAAGAAGGCTGTAGAGGCAAAGAATAGTCCACTCCGGAGAGGTATTTAAACCAACAGCATTTTGTAAATCCAAGCAGAAGTTAGTGTCAATATTCTAAGAGGGTGTTCTTATCAGTCATGACAACAGCTTCTGATTTGGGCACAAAACTTATTTTAGCCAACTTTGAGAGCTTGAAAGGCGGTATGTAAAGGGACTCTGTGGGTAGCGTTGGTGTCATAGGTGGTTCAGAACACATGGCGCATGGCATCTTGGCCAGCATGAGCTTCTCTGGAGGTGCTGTGGCTAGAACCTGTTGAAGTACAGATTCAGGTGGCACTTGAGTCAGATATGCTGGAGTGGTCAAACATAGGATGACCCTGTGGGTCACTCCATCCTTGGGGGTGACCCACAGGGTAAACAACATCATCCCAAAGAGATCCACCATAGTAAGCTAAAAGGTCCTGTCCTACTCAGGCTTAGCTGATGGAGTCTCAAATACATATTTTTAATGTCAAAATCAAGCACAAGGATGAACTCGTTGTCATGCAATGTTATTGAAACTTTGAATGGTACCAAGAGCGGGATTGAGACCTTGATGAAGAAGAGTATTTATCCATTATAAGAGAACTTTTATATTTTTTTGTGAAAACAACTAGGGTATTCTTCCCTGTCAGTGGACTTACTTGATGGTGAAGGGGAACACAATGAAGCATGTCTGCAGGCCTTGGCCAAAGATATCTTGGACTCCTGTTCCTAATGGCCTTCAGGTGCATTTAAAGAATAGGAATTACAGGCCGGGCGTGCTGTATTCGGATCCTACAATCCAAGACACCACATGCAGATGTCACATGGGCATGAGAAAGACATCATCTTATGACATCTGCAACATATTCTTAATTGTGAATTCTTAAGAGGCGACATCTAAGCAGCTGTAGCATTATGCCAGATAAGCACCAAGAACAGTTCGAACCCATGTTGATGAGGCCTGGAAAAAAGGAACTGACACCACAGCACCCGCTGTCCTATTATGTACTAAGATATCATCACATCCTAGATGGAAGGACCACAAATGGGGCAGCAAATGTTGCATGGAGTTACTGGAGAGATATTGCTGGAGAGAAAGTTTCTGGGTTCGGTGTGATGTCTTGAGGATATTCACAAGGTGAGACATCTGCCAGAAAATGTGTCTTTTATAAAGAAGCACACTCAGTGGCAAATATCTGGTCAGATTAACAGAAAAGTGTGCTGGGTTTGCCATTACATTTTTTTTTTTTTGTAAATCAGCACTTGTGTAAGAGGCAGGCCTAGTAGAAAAGAACAAGGGGTTTGAGAGAGAATATCAGAGTGTACAAATGTCATACTTTGTTTTGCCACATTAATGTTAGAAGCCACAGACTGTGATGAGGTGCTTTAAATCTAAGCAGGTTTGCCTTGCAAAACGTTTCAGTAAAACAAAGACAGAATTCAACTTGCGAGCATCAAGCCATCCACATGTAAGACAGTTGAATATACAATGGCACTTAACTTCACAATTCAGGGTTTTCACATAGTGTCCTGTCCTGTGATCCTGGTGACGGAAGTAAACAATAGTAACAATCTGAAAGTATTGTTATATTCCTGAGTAAGGCCCATGTAGCAATGCAGCTTATTTCTTACATTATCCTCACGAATAACATTTCCAGCTGTGACCTTTTGCACACATTTGCATGCACGATAATGTTGAATTAGATTCTCGGAAACTAAACTTATTTTTATATCTAGCTTGGCACAACATTATAACAACGCCCTGAACATCCTTTACACTTCTCATTTCGCACTACGCACAAATTTCATCACTATTTTCATCCATGCGGTGACAGGGCTATCTATATATCTTTACCATCACTGATCTATGCGCACATCGCAAGGCTGCTTTCTATCATAAAAGTTGAGAATCCCGATAGATTAGCAGAGGAGGTACTCCCGCTGACACCAAGGGTCCTTGCATGCTGAGAAATCACCATGCAGGGGTCTGACATCTCGTGAGGTGTGTCCAGTTTGTGACAGAGATTGGGTCCTTCATGGTATCCCATCAGGTTCTGGGGTTGGATAGTTCCTTTGGGGGGGGGTTGGCCCTAAACTGCACACATTCTAGGTAAACTAAGAGTAAGGTTTGCATAGTGGGAGTACACTAGATTACTGCTTGTTTATATGCCTGCATATATACATTGCTTAGCACCATGGTAGAACTATAGCTACTATTTACACTTTTGGTGCTTGTAATCATGTTGATCTGCTTCCGTCTACTAATCATTTCAGCACATGTATCTTATGCAAAAATAACAGTGGTTCAAAAAATATTATTGAAAATGTCCCACTGTGTATTCTCTGCATATTTCTCTGAGAATAAGCGAGCTCGAGTGACTAGGCAAAGGGTTCTGTATTGTTTCCATGATCCCTGAGGGATCGGGGTTGTCATGTTCAGTGGCTGCCAGAAAACCCTTTGCTCCTTGGTAGGTTAGGGAAGCTTACAGTGTCACTGTGAGCTAGCTGGTCTATAGGCCAACATATCCTGCAGGGGTGTCCGAAATTGGTCTTGGCAGCAAGCCCTTAGTTTATGTTGTCCAAACATTGCGGAGGTCCTACGGATTGGTAGGAACTATACAACAGTATCTCACACAATGCATATATTAAGGATGCGTAGGAGTAGGTATAGAGGTAAAGATTTGAGCAATGGGTAGTTAATTCATGGGCATTAGTGCTGGTAACAGAGACCAAAAGTCTCAATCATTGAGAGTTAGAATCACACATTTGGAGGCTAGGTTCAGGTATTACTCACAGCAGGGCTCAGGTATTACAAACAGCAGGGTTATGTATTACTCATAGCAAGGTTCAGGTATCACTCACAGTAGGGTTCAGGTATTACTCATAGCAGAATTCAGGTATTACTCACAGCAGGGTTTAGGTATTACCCACAGCTGAGTTCAGATATTACTCAAACCAGAGTTCAGGTATTACAGCAGGGTTCAGGTATTACTCAGCAGGGTTCAGGTACTACTCACAGCAGGGTTACAGTAATACTCAGCAGGGTTCAGGTACTACTCACAGCAGGGTTCAGGTGTTACTCACAGCAGAGTTCAGGTATTACTCACACTAGGGATTAGGTATTACTCAAAGCAGGGTTCAGGTATTACTCACAGCAGGGTTTAGCTATTACTCACAGCAGAGTTCAGGTACTGCTCACACCAGTGTTCAGGTATTACAGTAGGGTTTGGATATTACTCACATCAGGGTTCAGGTATTACTCACAGCAGGGTTCAGGTATTATTCACAGCTGGGTTCAGGTATTAGTAACAGCAGGGTTCAGGTATTACTCACAGCAAGGTTCAGGTATTAGTCACAGCAGGGTTCAGGTATTACTCACAGGAGGGTTCACGTATTATTCACAGCAGGGTTCGGGTATTACTCAAACAGGGTTCAGGTATTTTTCACAGCAGGGTTCAGGTATTAGTAACAGCAGGGTTCAGGTATTACTCACAGAAGGGTTTGGGTAGTACTCAGCAGGGTTCAGGTATTACAGCAGGGTTCAGTTATTACTCACAGCAGAGTTCAGGTATTACTCACACCTGGGTTCTGGTATAACTCACAGCAGGGTTCAGGTGTTACTCACAGCAGGGTTTGTGTATTACTTAGCAGGGTTCAGGTATTACTAAGCAGGGTTCAGGTATTACTCACAGCAGGGTTCAGGTATTACTCAGGTATTACTCAGCAGGGTTCAGTTATTACTCAGAGCACAGTCCAGGTATTACTCACACCTGGATTCTGGTATTACTCACAGCACAGTTCGGGTATTACTCACAGCAGGGTATAAGTATTTCTTACAAAAGGCTAAATGTTACACTAGATGGGAAGAGCTGGAACCTGATCTCTAAATGCACTCCTGTAGAGATTTCTACTTTGTGTTTAAAGGCTTGTGGTAGTTGCAGAAGCAATTCCTATGTTGTCACTGATATCAAAGTTCATGAGATATTACTACCTGTGATAACAAATAAGCAGTTCTCACTCCTAAGAAAGTTAAAAACTTGACAGCTCAATAGTAAGAGGTTTGGACTTCAGTCCGGGAGCTGCCATATACACTAGAATATTTGTTTTCATTCATTGTTGTAAAATTAACGGGACGTGGTTCATGCAGAGGATGAGCAGAAAGCGCCAGTTCTGTGTGTTCAATGAAAGACCTGTTTCGTATAGGCTAATGACGAAAAACCGTTTGCAGGTGTCAGATGTTTTATGGTATTTTGGTTTACAAGTACTTGTTATTGTTTACTTTAGTGTAATGTTTCAGAAGACTGTAGATCACATAGCTCTGCAGTGTTTCACCATTTGTCCGATTTTGTTTTTAGTCTGCTCATTCAAGGCCTGGCTTGAGAAAAGGTCATATGATCTTAGTGAAAGTTCGTTCGGCCACCTGTAAGAGAAAATCTTAATAATGCTTCATGAAACGTTATATGCACTGAGTGATTTTCTGGGTCTCCTTGATGTAGCGCACATATTGGAATTGAATAATCTAGTGCTTAGAAAACAGAGTGGAGGATGCGCTCCTGTAATCTGATGTGCTTTGATGCTGCGGTCACCGTTTCCCACTCATGGTGAGGGAATGATTCCATGCATTGTTTACCGTTGGGAGACTCACCGCATACTTTGTGTATCGGGCATTGGTGGCTCATTGTGTAGTCCTTGAGTGCTGCTTCCTGTTTCTGTGTAGAGGTGTGGTAGTTTAGCATGTCATGTACAAGTCTAAATCCTAGTATGAGCAGTGCAGTTTACGTATTGAGTCTGTGATTCCAAGAAGGCTACCATGCACCCAGCCACTAAGTAGCTGCCAAACGTCTGAGATATTTGAGGGATGCAAGATGCCCCAGTCAGTAGCGTAACGAAATTTGAAGGAGGGGGGGCTGTTGTACTTTAGAAAATAATTTCTTAGGTATCTACGACGTAAAGCTTGTAATGTGGGACAGACGAAAAGGACAGTGTACACAGGAATTACATAAGTGACAGAGTCTTTTCTGTCTAGCAAGGCCCTCCCAAGCTCCTGTTACAATTCTTAAAGGGAGTAAATTCAGACTAAGCAACAAAATAGCTCTACGTACTCCACGTTGGAGATTCCATAAAACATACGTTGAGGTTTTTTGTAGATACTACTCCCTGCTATACAGTCATTTTTACTATTCTCTGCGTACAATAAAATATCTCTTTTACGAGATACCCCGTAGATAGTTTTTTAAATCTGATATCAGAATGGGCTTTGCCTTATCTCTCCCATCACAAAATTTGGCTATTAGCGCCCAGTATTTCCTGGTGTCACCGGATTGAGCAACCTCTCGCAGTTTAACCCAGTTTGCGTCTTCCACCTCTCTAGGATCAGATACCATTTTCATTTTCCGTACCTGTTTTAGTCTATTAATTTCCCTTTGCCTGGGTATTGAGGACAACCTGAAATTGTTCTCTGATCAAGGCATTAATTTCCCGATTACTTTTTTTAATCTCCCATGATTTAACCACTGGAGGTGCAGAACTGGCAACTTACTTTTTACTTCCACGCAATCTAATTACAGCCAGAAATCTCTAGAACCTGGCAATAGGGGATTCCTGTATATGAATAGAGTCCACATTTTTGAGAACTCTCTTAAAACTTGTGAACAAATTATTTGACCAAAAAGTACGCCCATTATTGCGATTATATAAAATATTTTCATCCTTATGATTCCAGAGTTCAGGCTTCTCAAATTCCATGTTAACATCCACAGCCAAAACTCCATGATCAATCATGCTTGTTGGTAGTACCTTAAATTGTGAACATACACCAAAAAAGTGGTAAGATGCCACCATGTAATCAATTAATGAATGACCATATGGGTCCCGGTGAGTATAAGAGGCAGGGGAGTCCTCTGGAAATCTGCCATTCAACATCACAAGGTCAAACATTCTCATATTATGCAAAAATGACAGCCTCGTTTATCAGATCTTAAATGGTCGGGCAGTAAAGATTCTGGAATAGACCATGCTTCCTCCAACTCGAGGTTTGAAAAAGACATGACAGAACCATTGGAAATTTTAGCATTGAAATCACCCACCATCATAATCCACAAGCACTCTTCAGAGCTACTTATCCTTTGCACATAAGAACAAATGGAATAAACCAGTGAGTTCGATGCTCTCCCTGGGGGAATATACACATTTACCAGGAAAAGGGAAACGGTTTGCCCTAATTTATCTTTACCTATTCTCAACTTCACTCCGATACAACACTTAGAGGGATGAATGTAAATCACAGGATTTTATTTTAAAGTACAGCTAAGTAAAATAGCCAAGCCACCGCTAGCGTGCCCTTTTAAGGAAGATTTTGCTGCACAACAATATACAAAACAATTCTCGATATAGAAATCCCCACAGTTCCAGGTTTCCTGAAGACAAATTATTTTAGGGTTGTGTTCTAATAACGAGCCAAGCTTACAATTAGTTTTACCTACCCACGCTAGATTCCAGGATAACATTCTTCCCAATTGGCTACCTCCGCAACAAGGGCAGTTGTGTAATTTCTTTTGAGCCATTCAGGGTAGCGGCTACCCAGCTCCACTGGGCCATCTCATCCTCCACTATGGGACTACTGGGCCTTTGTACTTGGGGCCCTATAATGTTAATTTCTCTTTTTCCTGGACTTCTACCTACTGATATTTTAATGTCTTTAGGATTTATGAAACCCGCTACCTGGCTCCTGTTGGATCTTCCCAAAGGATTCAAATGGGACAGTCAGGGGATTCTCAAAAGGAAACACATCTATCCCTCTTTTCCTAAAGGAATCTACATTGGCCAGTACTAGCACTGAAACTACCCCTGATCAGGGGTAGTTTCAGTGCTAGTACTAGAACTTCTAGAACTGTAGTGTTTGGGGAGCCACTCCTAAGGGCTAAATAAACCAACTCAATGTCTTTGTTTGTTACCAGTCGCAAGTCCTGTATTTCTAATAACAACTGCAAAATGGCACTTCTATTCAGTAGGGTCGAATCAGTATCAAACAGGGAGACAAAAGCCAAGGTACTCTTCACTTGCCAGATACCCGGCCCTATGTGCCTCTTACCAATTGACCTGAGGTCCGATTCCCACACCGACCTAAACCTATTTTCTGCTACACGCTGCGATTGAGCCCACCTCCAAGACCCTACCCTAGCCGGGATGAAACCATACTGGGAGAGTATCATGTCCGGAAGGGGAAAGAGGGGCACCTCTGCTAGCCAAACCCTGTTCTAACACAGTAGCATATGTATTTGTCAATACATTTCCTGGTGTAGGGTCTCTACTGGTTCCTTGATAAGCTGGAGCAGTATTGCAGGGGAATCTCTGTGTCACCCATAGTGACTTTAGGCGACACTCTATCTTCCTGACCTTCTTGGCTCCACAGCTTATTCGGTCCAAGAAGGTCAGCTAATTTCCATTAACCGGCCCTAAGTTATGGCCAACATTCAATATTGATAGCTCCGAGGGCCCAGGGACCCTTCTACTCAATGGCGGATTTGTGCTGTCTGGCTCCTCAAGTACGGTGGAGAACCACAGATTTTTCTGTTTCCATTTAGGGATATGCCGAATCCTGTTCTTCTTCTTCCCCCTCCGACTTTGTAGGTTGTTGCTTTCTCTAGAGGGGGTAGGAACCTCCCTAAGGGGCACAGTGACTAAAGTAGCAGTGGACTTTCAATAAAGTGGGGATGAATCGAGGGACCTGCAATGCTAGAAGTATTTAAGTTGCATTTTTTAAACATAGGGTATACCTGCAATGGGGACTTAACTGGTGTTACATTTAAATTTAGATTTTAATTGCCCTCAAGACTGGTGGACTGGGTATTCTCTATATTTTGTTTAAATGGAGCTGAGCTTACCATGGGGCTACCTCTAAGCGATACAGCTATAGAGGCCTCGTTAACTTTCTGCTCCTCTAACTTAGTTCCCCGTATAGACACCCCTTTACACATCTGGCATGAACGGCAATCTATATCAAGGGCCTTTACTAACTTATTTGTTACTTGGTTAACCAAGTTGAGTTTTTGGATCCCCATTAAAATAGGAGAGTGAAGCTCCAATATATGATCAGAATTTACTGTGATTTTCTCCAGCAAAGATAAAATTGATGAGAGAATTCTCTCCAATGCATAAAATATCTCTAAGGTGCCCCCATAGAGTCTCTACTGAGTTCCATATTTCATGTACCCCCTTGTCTTGAAATGCGACTGATGCTCCACGTCAGACAAGTCTAATGAATGGACATGAGAATAAATAGTGGGTGTACTACTGTACAGGGCAGGCATGTGAGGACAACCAACTGATAGAACCGGAGACAGTCTCAATTACGGATCCACAGTGATTGGTTTTCTTAAACGAGACTCCAAATCTTTGTTTTTTTCCAATGGTATAGCGATGTCCGGCAGGGTGTAGTCCTCCATTTTCATCACTACAGGGATAAGATCTGTAGACTGTGATACCTTTGGCACCTGCTCGAACAAATTTGGCGGGGAAGGACCAGAAGTACACTCAGTAAATCTTCGGGGGTGGATTTGGGTTTATCAAACAGAGATACCAGCCCTGCCAATGGTGACAGTGGTGACAATTCCTTTCCATCATGGTCCTTAGCAGGAAGGACATCTGCTCTGCCCTCAGTTAGGTCCATTTCCTTCTCGCAATCTTCCACTCCGGCCTGTGAAGCATTTCCACCAGGAAGCTGTGTTAATGAAGACAACGGAAGTATTTCGCCTGTGTTCTTGATGGCGAGTATTTGAGGTGGGAGAAGGCACTTTAAACTCTGGCAGAACGGGCTGAGCATCCTACTCATTCTCCTGTGTTACACAGGTGGCCATCTCTTGGACCTCCTGGACCCCGTCCTTTGCACCTTACCTTGTAGGGAACTCCTTACACCTTCGTGAACATTGACATCACCGATGGATATCTTTTCAAATGTGAAAGGTGTCAGCGATTTTTCCTTCGCCTGATAGTTTTTGGGAGCTTAAGAGGACTAGGATGGTCTGTGGAGTGACTGGCTGATCTTGCTGGTGGCCCTGACAGTCCTGTGGGGGAACCTACCGGTGCATTTGAACGCAAGCACATGGATGGCATCCCCACAGACTAATTTCGTTTTTGGCAATTTTGGTGACCAGAGAGAGCCTGTCATGCAAAGCAGCAAGGTGGTTGAAAAACAATGCTTATGGAAGGATGAAGATGGAACAGAACACCAATTAGCCTGGTTCAACCCACTTGGCCTTAATTGCTGGTGTCAATGGAACGAGGATGGTACAAAGCAGGTCAAAATTAACTGGTCAAAATTGGAATTAGCATACAGGCATACAGGGGGGAGTGCATTACTAGGCAGGACTGGTAAAAAACAGGCTGAGACAACTCCCAGGCGAGCACAGATCCCCCAGCCTCCGGCTTCTGGACTCACCACAATGTCCTGGTCATGCTCTCCCATGCCTTGACTAGGGGTAGTGGCGGACTCGTGCAGACTAGGCTGAACCCGCCTCCTCCGCTAATTCTCCTGCCGATGCTGCTCCTCCTCCGACTCCGCCGCCAATTTCCTTCCCCCACCCTGCCCTGCCGAGCCTCTCCAGGAAAAAAAGGCCAGGAAAGTCCAGGTAAAGACCACGGAACGCGGGGGCCAACAAGTGCCGGTTCCACTGGGTAGGGCAGCGTGGCTCGAAATCAGAGGACCTTGCAGCGAGCTCCCACGCCGGCTCCACCAGGCAGACAGTGTCTCGAGACAAGAGGACTTGTGGCAAGTTCCCGCACACTGCTCTTGCTCGCTCTCTCTCTCCGGTTGATGGCAAGTGGCAGAGCAGTACAGAACAAGAACAGCAAAACAAAAAAAAAACAAAAAAAAAAATGTGCTGCCAACCTAAAAAAAAATGAATTAAAATAGGGATTAGACGGGGGTACTGACCGGACTGACAGGGCGTGACTGGCTTGTCCTTACGCCCCTAAAGAAGCCCTGGTTCTTTAGGTGTTTGATTCTCCAAATGATGGCCACTCAGGCTTGGTGCACAGCGAGGAGGGAGTTGGTCTGACCTTAATGCATCAATGCAGCTCCTGGCCACTTGTGGCCCGCAACGCATGCTACTCTGCAACAGCTCCTCGTGGCCACACACACATCAGTCTCAGAGCGGAGCCGACACTGACACAAATGCCGCTGGTGGCCCGCACTGGTAAAAGAAGCAGGTTTGCCTGCTTTGTCAATTTCCTCAGTGGCCACCCACACGCATGCTGGTCTCAGAGCACGCTGGTCTCGGAGAACGCGGCCTCGCAGATTCGGACTTTGAACTTCAGACTACTGGATTGGTTGTCAGATTAATTCAGCTGATGAATGCGGAGAGAAACTCTTAGTCTGGAGTGAGCGTTATTGGCTGCCAGTGCGGAAGAGTGTGCCGATAGACAAGCTGCTGACATGAGGTGCCCAGGATAAATCAGTCATGCATGAGAAAAGTAAGCCAAAGCAAGAGACTGAAGGGCACAAGGTGATGTCTAATCGTAAAATGAAGTTGTGTTTTAGATGTAGATTTTCTTTTCCACACGAAGGTAAATGTCCAGCCATTGGACAGATATGAAAAGGCTGTGGGAAAGAGAACTATTTTGTGACGGTCTGGAATGCAAACAAAAAATGGAAGTGCATCACGGCGCGATGACAAAATGGCCACTGGAATGTTCCAGCAATGGTCGACGCGCACCCATAAGGCCAGGCGGCAACATCAGTTAAGACAAATTGTCACTGATCGAAGTTGATTGTCATCTAACTCATCATCAAAAAGTTTTTCCATATCAGTATCTAGTGAAAGTGAGGAAGATGGTTGTGCCATGGTGATGTTTAAATGGCCCCGCTTGCAGCCATCATCAGAAACCACGGACTCAACATTGTCTCCCATGCCAACACACAGCTGATTTTCTCCCTCACCGATGAACCTACAGCAACTAAGAGCAACTTTCACGACAGCATGAAGGCAGTAGCCACCTGGATGAAGGAGAGCTACTTCATACTCAACTCCAAAAATACCAAAGTCCTAATCCTGGGTTTCACTCCCTACGCTTAGTACGACTCCCGGTGGCCAGCAGCACTCAGAACCCCCGCACACCCACCGACCATGCATGCAACCTCCGGCATCATCCTCAACTCCTGACCCTCTATGAACTGACAAATCAGTGCCTTATTGTCCTCCTGCTTCAACACGCTCTGCCTGCTCTGATAGATCTTCAAATGGATCCCCATTGAGTCCAAGAGAACGGTCACCAAGGCAATTGTCAGCAGCAAGCTCAACTAAGGTAATGCACTCTACGCTGGAATGACCCAAAAACTCCAAAAGAAATTGCAACACATTCAGAACGCCTTTGCCACACTTATCCTGGACATCCTCTGGCAAAGCCACATCTCCGGTCACCGGAGAGACCTCCACTGGCTTCCGGTCAACAAAAGAATCATTTTCAAGCTCCTCACGCACCCCTCCACAACACTGCCATCCAGAACACTGGACCCGAATACCTCAGCCACCTCCTCTCCTTCTAAACACCGACCAGACATCTCCACTCGACCCATGTGGCCTTGGCCACTATCCCACAGATCCACAACATTTCTCCTAGAGGAGCTCTGGGGGACTTCACAGCTGATCTCTGTGGGTTCTGAGGAGAATTGTGATTGTGGACGAATACTCACGATTTCCATTAATTCAGAATCTCTTATCTACCACTCAAGACCGAATCATTGAGAGAATAGATGGCATCTTTGCGACATGGGGTGTTCCAGTCATATTGGAATCTGACAAAGGCACACCTGTTAACAGCCAAGAGTTCAAAGATTTCTTAGAGCATTTGAATATAAAGCATCAGAAGTGCACAACACCTGTGTGGCCGCAGGCCAACTGACTTGTTGAGCACTTTATCAGTATGCTAAAGAAAGCAGTGCAGCGTGCTACTCTTGAGAAGCTCGATCTAAAAACTGTGCTAAATTCTAAACTAAGAGCTTATCGACCTACACCTCACTTGACCACAGGTGAAAGTCCTGCGACATTGATGTTCAGGAGAGCAATTCCAACCAAGAAACAGCAGTGGGCCAATCAGAGAGAGTAAGCGCTGAATACAATTCGTGGCTAATAAACAAATGATGAAAGTGTACGCTGACAAAAGATGACATGAGAAGAACATTGTCTTTAACAAAGGAGATCAAGTGCTTGTACACCAGATGCAGAAAAGAAAATCGGATGCTCCATTTGATTCAGAACCTTTTGATGTGGTGTCTATCAATAGACACATTGTGACCGCCCAGCACTCTGGGAAGTATATTACCAGAGATTCTTCTCACTTTCGGCATCGTTCATCAGATATGCATGTTGAAGGAGAGACTGCTTCTGAAGCACCAGTGACTGCTGTCATCTCCACCGTCAACCCAGATCCTGGACCTAGATGGTGAACGTTCCCAGTTTGAAATAACAAGATCAGGTCGAACAAATATATATATCCTACTGGCTAACTAAAGTTACAAGATGTTAAAACATTTGCTCTAAACAAAAATATTATAGCATCTGTAAAAACTGCGGCCGACTTTTTACCTACTCTCTCTTTTTTAACCATCATTTTAAATTTAGCACAATTTGCACATATATACATATAGATATGTATATACTTTTCGTTTTTAGGTTTTTACACCAGTACACCTTTTTTCATATAAACTTTACTGGATCAGTTAATCTAAGCAGGCCAAGATTGAGGATATTATAGAGATTATTAAGGGTTGAACTAATAATATAACAGCAATTGATCTAATAAGGAATGGGCAAATAATGAACAGAACAAAAACTGAATTATAAAGGAACCCGAGAGACACTAATAGGAAGAGCTGACAACAGAAATGTATTGTCAAACCTTAAAGAAGGGATTTATCCTGTCATTCCTTAATCAAAAGAATGAGGATCTACACTTAGTAATGAGTGGATGTGTCTATATTGCTATACAGAGGGTAATCTATTTGTATACTGCATTTTATTAATACATATAAATATGGATTTTATAACAACTTCATTTATTTATTTATGACTGTTTTTATGGTTATATTTATATATTTATATCAATATTTATATATCTATATATTTATGTAAATACGTGTATTTAAATTTCCAATGTATGTATTTATTTATCTATTTATGTATTTATTTACTTACACATTCAAAATATGCCCATTTCATCAATCATTTATGAAGTAATAATTGGTGAAGTAAATATTGCTTTTAGCATGATGCAGCCCAAATAATGTATTGATACAGTTAAATGTACGTTAATCAGCAGCTAATAGAAAGGGTAGTTTACATGCTGCAAAAAATCTCTTCAGAATGATATTAATTACTGAATCTCTATTCTTTGGTTACAACAAAATACATTGTTCATAACATAGCAAATTGCAGTGAATATGCAGCACTATGTCTACCAAATGTATGATCCAATCACTTTGTGTTTTACAAAAATGGAAAAAAAGTGGGAGAAAAAAACAGTGTCCAACCCTTTAAAACGAGATACCATTGGTAGTTCAGCGTCATGTGATCAAGTCCCCTTGTAGGGATGAAACGCCAAATGGTTGCCGTTTTGTTGATGTGAACCAACATGAAACATGGCGCCGGTTGACGAATCTTTGCGAAAGTTTCCAAACTTTTGGCCAGCTCCGGTCCGCTCCTATCCTGAAAGTTTCATGGTATTTTGTCAAGCGGCGGCTGAGAAAAAAGGGGGGGTCTCAAAACGCGTTTTCCCCTTAGGACCTGTTGACACAGCTACAGCCCGAACTGCTGAACGGAATTACACCAAATTTGGCAAAGTGGTACTCCTCAGTTCAGACTCGTGCCTTTTGCATAAATGGTGTAAATCTGTTCAGTAGTTCCTGAGAAAATTAGACTAAAAAAGATAGATATATCTATGGCCTCGGACCCTAAGCGCACCCTCCCCGAACCGAGCGCGCACCCTCCAGATCACGCGCTGAATGCTAATTGGCTGTGAAGTGTCTGTCTACATTCGAACCCAGGAACTGTTGGCAGCCATTATGTGCCTCGGTAGAAGGGAGGCTGAAGAAGTAAGGGAAATAAGTGTTTAAAAGATATAAAGGGGGCAGGGTAGAAATACTCTGACCCTCTAGTGTTGCTTAGGGGGTCCCAGAAGGACCCCCTGGGACCCCTTTAAAAAAAGAAAAATCGGGCTTCCGCGCTTCGTTAATAATTAGCCCCCATAATTAGCCCCCGGGTGGGCCAAATCCCGGGGGCAAAATGTTGGTAAATGAATAGGGGGAGTGGGGCTGCGTGGCCCCCCTCCTGGAGCCCTCGAGGGCCCTGGGGACCGCCACCCCCCAGTGCCGGCTCCTACAGTGTCCTGGGGTGCCCACCCCCAGGACACTGTTGTTTGCTATGAGAGGGGGGGAGTCTCCTGCCCTCCCATAGCAAACTTTGTTAGGTAACAGGCAAAAGGCAGATTGGGGGTAGGGTTCAAATTTATGTCATTTGGAAAGGGTTGAAATGTTTAACCAATAGAAATGTGTGTTTGCTTTTGAATTTATGTGGGAAGGAATGTGATTTGATGTTTACATGTATATGTGTGGAAAATGAGAGGGAAACTTTGCCATTCTTTGGTTTTGCTGACAGGTGCACAGTGCAGAGATTCTGTATAAGAAAATCTGGTGTGTGACTGATATACTTCTTAATCTACAAAACAACTTGAAAGGTGAGTTATTTAACTGTGAGGGGATGTATGTGCTGTATTTTGATTTTAATCAGACTAATGTATTTCTCCTGGTAAAGTGCAGGGAGTACTTTTTTTGTCTACAATCTTATTTACAGTGTGTGTGCATGTAGAAATCATTCTGTGATAAGCATTTGTGTTTTTCATGTGTTTGCAGAAAGATAACGGTGCTGTTTTTATATTTTGGTACAATTAGAAACCAGTCATTGTTTATAAATTTGCAAAATGAGTCCTGTTTCTACACTAAAATGTAGTATCCGTAGATTAAGAAATGTGTTTTGGTATAGTGCAAGGGATAGTGTTGTTTGTCTAGGATCACACAGTGAGTCTGTGTGCATTTAGGAATCATTTTGAGAGAAGCATTTTGGTACTAATCTGTAGTAGTAGATTTTGTGCAATGTGTGCAGTCACCTTAGATCTTGTAGACTAGTAAATGTGTTTTGTACAAGGGTTAGTTGTCAGTCTACAATCACACTGTGAGTCTGTGTGTATTTGGGTAAGCATTGTGAGAGAAGCATTTGGTAAAATTATGTATTTGCTGACAGACAATTGTTTTAAAACCTGCCATGTTGTCAAGTTTTAGTAGCATTAGAAGCCAGTCTTTTCTTATGCATTGACAAAATGAGTTAGGCTTTGACACTAAAGTGCAGTACTTAAATATGTAGATTGTGTGCAGTCCCCTTACCCCTTCCATAGTAGTGAATGAGTTTTGGTAAACTCCTAGTGATAGTGTTGCTTGTCTAGAATCACACTGTGAGTGTGTGTGCATTTGGGAACCACTGTGAGAGAAGCATTTGGTAACATCATGTATTTGCTGACAGATAACTGTTTTAAAACCTGCCATGTTGTCAAGTTTTAGTAGCATTAGAAGCCAGTCTTTGCTCATGCATTGACAAAATGCGTTAGGCTTTGACACTAAAGTGCAGTACTTAAATATGTAGATTTTGTGCAGTCCCCTTACCCCTTCCCTAGTAGTGAATGAGTTTTGGTAAACTCCTAGTGGTAGTGTTGCTTGTCTAGAATCACACTGTGAGTCTGTGTGCATTTGGGAACCACTGTGACAGAAGCATTTGGTAACATCATGTATTTGCTGACAGATAACTGTTTTAAAACCTCTCATTTTGTCAAGTTTTAGTAGCATTAGAAGCCAGTCTTTGCTTATGCATTGATAAAATGAGTCAGGTTTCACACTAAAGTGCAGTACTTTAATATGTAGATTGTGTGCAGTACCGTTACACCTTCCAGACTAGTGAATGAGTTTTGGTAAACTCCTAGGATAGTGCTGCTTGTCTAAAATCACACTGTGAGTCTGTGTTCCTTTCGGGTAAGGATTGTGAGAGAAGCATTTGGTAACATTGTGTATTTGCTGACAGATAACTGTTTTAAAACCTGTCTTGTTGTCAAGTTTTTGTAGCATTAGAAGCCAGTCTTTGCTTATGCATTGATTAAATGAGTCAGGCTTTGACACTAAAGTGCAGTACTTAAATATGTAGATTGTGTGCAGTACCCTTAACCCTTCCAGACTAGTGAATGAGTTTTGGTAAACTCCTAGGATAGTGTTGCTTGCCTAAAATCACACTGTGAGTCTGTGTGCATTTGGGTAAGGATTGTGAGAGAAGCATTTGGTAACATTGTGTATTTGCTGATAGACAACTGTTTTAAAACCTGTCATGTTGTCAAGTTTTAGTAGCATTAAAAGCCAGTCTTTGCTTATGCATTGATAAAATGAGTTAGGCTTTGACACTAAAGTGCAGTACTTAAATATGTAGATTGTGTGCAGTCCCCTTACCCCTTCCACAGTAGTGAATCAATGTTGGTAAACTCCTAGGGATAGTGTTGCTTGTCTAGAATCACACTGTGAGTCTGTGTGCATTTGGGAACCACTGTGAGAGAAGCATTTGGTAACATTGTGTATTTGCTGACAGACAACTGTTTTAAAACCTGTCATGTTGTCAACTTTTAGTAGCATTAGAAGCCAGTCATTGCTTATGTATTGATAAAATGAGTCAGGCATTGACAGTAAAGTGCAGTACTGAAATATGTAGATTGTGTGCAGTCCCCTTACCCCTTACACAGTAGTGAATGAGTTTTGGTAAACTCCTAGGGATAGTGTTGATCGTCTAGAATCACACTGTGAGTCTGTGTGCATTTGGGAACCACTGTGAGAGAAGCATTTGGGTACTTCATATCTTTGAATACGCATAACTGCTTAAAAACTTTCCTGTTCTCAAGTTTTGGTAGAATTAGAAGGCAGTCATTGCTTATGTATTCACCCAGTAACTGTCCTTGCAATACTGTAAACATTCAGTTAATATTCAAGTAGTAACGGAGTGAGGCAGACCTTAGCACATGCATTGATTCAAATGCTTATCCACTATGCATGCAGTTCTCTAACCATCTACACAGTTCTCTTTCACACCTTTAATTCCACAGTTAGTATCCATACACTTCAAGCAAACACCCTGTCACTCCCCATGTACTCCTCTAGTGACCCATTCAGCAATATATACTAAACCATTCACTTCGCCAACACCCAAACACTTATAAATTCACTTAGGCACTCTCTTTGCAGTACTCTAATCGTTCAGTCAGTATCCAAGTACTCATGCAGCGAGCCAGGCCTTACAACATGGACTGCTTCAAACCCCTATCCAGTATGCATATAGGCCTCTAGTCACCTACACACTTGTCTTTCACTTCTTTAATTAACTAGTCAGTATTTATATACTTCAATAAACATCTTGTCACTCATCTTGCACTCTCCCAGTGACAGATTCAGTACCATGTACTAATCTTTTTACTGCGTCAAAACTGAAAAACTTAAAAGTTTTACCCAGGCACTCTCCTAGCAGTAGTCTAATGATTCAGTCAGTTTTCATGTGCTCATGTAGTGAACCATGCATTACCACATAGAGGGCTTCAAATGTCTATGCAGTATGCATGCAGTCTTCTAACATACTATACACTTGTCTTTAACAGCTTCAATTCCCCAGTCAGTATCCATGTACTTTCAGCAAACATCCTGTCACTCCCCTTGCAGTGTTCCAGTGACTTATTCAGCACCATATAGTAATGAATTCACTGCGCCAAAACTGAAACACTTGTAAATTCACCCAGGTATGCTTCTTGCAATAGTCTAATCATTCAGTCAGTACCTAAGTACTAATGGAGTGAGGCAGGCCTTAGCACATGGATTGATTCAAACGTGTTTCCAGTATGCATGGAGGCCTCTAACTACCAACACAATTGCCTTTCAGACCTTCAATTTCTCTGTCAGTATCTATAAACTCCAATAAACACTCTGTCACTTTAATTGCACACCTCCACTGACTAATTTGGCAGTAAGTACTAATCTATTTACTGCACTATAATCCAAAATCTTAAAAATATTCACTGAGTCACTCTTTTTGTAGTACTCTAATGATTCAGTCAGTACTCAGGTAGTTTTGCAGTGATCCAAGTGTTACTCTATGGACTGTTTCAAACGTCTATCCACTATAGATGTATGTCTCTAGCCACCTACATACTTGTCTTTCACACCTTCAATATCCCAGACAGTATTCATACAGTTCCCGCAAACACTCTGTCACTCTCCTTATACTTTTCCAGTGACCCATTCAGCACCATGTACTAATCCATTCACTGCGCCAAAAGCCAACCATTTATAAATTCACCCAGGCTCTCTCCTTGCAGTACTCTAATCATTCAGTCAGCACCCAAGTACTCATGCACTGAGCCAGGCCTTAGCACATGAATTGCTTCAAATGCCTATCCACTATGCATGCAGTCCTCTAACCACCTACACACTTGTCTTTCATACCTTCAAATCCCTAGTCAGTATTCATACACTTCTAGAAAACACCCTGTCACTCCCCTTGCAGTCCTCTAGTGACCCATTCAGCACCATGGACTAATCCATTCACTGTGCCAAAACCCGAACACTTATAAATTCACCCAGGCACTCGCCTTGCAGTACTCTAATCATTCAGTCAGTATCCAAGTACTATTGGACTGAGACAGGCCTTAACATATGGATGGATTCAAACAAGTGTCCACTATGCATGTAGGTCTCTAATCACCTACACACTTGTCTTTCACACCATCAATATCCATGTCAGTATTCATACACTTCTAGGAAACACCCTGTCACTCACCCAGTGTGTCTCCTTGTAGTATTCTAATCATTCAGTCAGTTAGCATGTAGTCTTTTAGTGAGGTAGGCTTTAGGGCATGAACTGCTTCAAAGTAGTATGCACTATGCATGTAGTGTTTTAACCATCGTCTCACTTGTGCTTCAGGGCTATACTTTCTTAGTCAGTTTTTATATAAAATGTGTTTCTACAGTAATAGAATAGTATAAATTTGAAAGTTATTAATATACTTTTATTTGTGATTCTTTTTTACAGATACTGTTTTTCAATGTTAAAATAGAGAAATAATGCCAGAAAAAAAATAAAAATAAAAGAACAGAGACAGGAGAATTACTTGAAGAAACATCAACTACAAGTATTGAATGTACAAGATAATGTGGCTAAAAAGAAAAAATCTTCTGGTAAGATCACAAACCAATTTATTAAAAATATTGCTAAAAGAAGGCAAAATCAGTATAAGGAATTACGCAAAAAAATATTTTACAAGAGAGTAGTACATAATTTGCTGAAAGATGTGAAGAAATATAAAAAGAGAGCTCTATTTTATAAAAACAAGAAGCATATTGAAAACATTGTTGAAAAGGCTTTTGAAGTAAAAAGGAAACTATTCATTTTAGTATTAAACAGAATTCCAATCCATTTAATGAAGGCCAAAAGTAGGAGGAAAAGAGTAATTAATAGAAAAAAAGATTGTGATGTTTTTTTGTTTTGGGAGAATAGAAACACAGTTCCAGTTCAGAGCCTTTCTTTAATGAAGAGAGTTATTTACAGAGCAAACAATTACTGTATGCTGTTGACACCAGTGGTAAAGGTTATGAAGTTAGAGATGGTTGTCCAATTGAGAAAGAGAAAATGGTTGAAAGAAATGCAGAAGAAGTGATAGCTGATGAAGTTCTAGGGAGACGTCCTAAACACCCTGTGTACACTTGGGATTGCAGTAGTATTTGTAGTGTACTACAGGAATCTATTGATAAATTATGTAGTTTTTTCGAGCATATAGTAAAAAAAAGTGTTAAACAAAAGATTAAGGTGTTACAAGGACTAGACCTTTGCAGAGTGAGAAAAAATACTGGTTTGCAAGGTCATGCTCTGGCTTGTCTTTCTAGGAAAGTTTGTCAAAGTGTTTTTCACCATTTCAGGATGCTGGCAGTACATCATACTCAAATGCGGAAGTTAGTGAGAAGATTGTATTATTCGAAAAGTCCAGCACTAAAGTTAAATGAGTTGAACAGTGCTCTTTTTGTGGTTTGTGATGATATTGAGTTTTGTTACTTTGGTCCTCAGCAAAAGAGTGCAGAAACTGATGTTGACAATGACGAACCCGTAATTATAAAACATTTTGAGGATGAAATCACAAAGTTTAAGGTAATTTCAGATGAAATACCAAAAGTTTCTTGTATTTTTTGTCGGCGAAGTCACTATAAAAATCAGACTAGGGGTGTCAATCTGTATTTAAAAAGTGAAATAGAAGATAATGATAAGTGGATGGAATTTGCAACTTATTTGTTGGTAGAGGATTGTTTTTTTATTTTATTTTTTATATTTTTATTAGCAATTCCAATAAATACAGATAAACTAATAAATCGAGCAAAAAATATACAGCTTTGTAAACACATTAATACACACTCAATGATGCCAATAAAAAATACATAAAAGAAATATACAAAGCAGTATAGAGAGGGAATGGTTCAAGCTGGAAAAATTCACAGACTTCTTAATATTGCCGAATTCCATTCGCCCAAGGTGTAATTGGTGCCCAGATTTTTTCCCCCAAAATTCTAGACCGCAATGCTCTAGTAGCAAAAATGGCTTTCTCTTGGTTATACACCCCCAAAAATCTGGCTAACCACATCTGAAAACTGGGCGGATGCGGATCTTTCCATTGTGCTGCTAGTATGATTCTAAAAACAGCCGTCCCTATAAAAAGACATGCCTCTTCTTCACGACTGAAACCTAGGGTATTATCATATCCAAGAATATATGGTGTGCTAGAAAACACCATCTTATGTCCAAATACCTCCTCCCAGAATCCTAACAACATATTTTTAAGTGGTATTAGTGCATGGCAATCTGAAAACATATGAGGAAGAGTAGCCGCTCCTATCCCGCATCTTGGGCAGGAATCATCTGTTCTTTTACCCCATAGAAACAGCTTAGCAGGAGTAAAATACAGATTAAAAATTGTCTTGTAAAATTGTGCTTTCAAATTTGAGGATAAAAGCAGTTGGGATATTAAAACCAAACTCATGTCAATATCAATATCGGGGTTACGTAGTTTTTCGACCCATGAAGATTCAACACTATCTAGATCGCTTGGAAGCTTCTCCTGGAGAATACCATATATAGTTCCAATCCGAGTAGAATCTCTAACAATGGCATCCAAAAATGGGACAGTTTCAAGAGAAATCGAATTGGACCCTAAGATAGAATTAATTTGAATAAACTTTAAATATTCCTTATTCGAAATTCCAAAAGTGTTTTGTATATTCAAAAACCTATGGCCTGTCCCATCCCCCAGAAAGTCACCAACTGTTTGTATCCCTGCTCTATCCCATTTTTTTGCAATTACATCATTAACATGTGATGGTAATATCGAGGATTGCCAAAGAGGGGTATATCTATTAAATTTCGGGATTTCCATCAGCTTAGCGGCCTGCCTCCAGACCTTCCATGCACTAATAATAATCCTCAACTTGATTTTTTTTATAATATCTTGCTTCAGTTTGCCTTAGCAAGAGTCCTTGAGCTTCTTTCCCCAATGCTATTTCATAGATAGAAGGAATCACAACATCTTGATTATCTTGATTCATCACAAGGAGAGGTACCATTTGTTGAAGAAGGGAGGCCCAGTGGTATAGCCACAAATTCGGAGCAGCTAGCCCTCCTCTGTTTTGAGGAAGAGATAAATATTTCATTGATCTCCTGATTTTCCCATATTGCCATATAAAACTAGACATTTGGGACTCAAGTAATTTCATGATTTTTTTCCTCTAGAAACAAAGGGATAGCCCGAAATAAATAGAGTATTTTAGGGAGTGTATTCATTTTTAGATAATTGCATCTACCAATAATGGATAGATGTAGGTTATTTACCCTTAAAAGATCTTTAGTGATATTCTTAATTAGAGGATCATAATTCAAATTATTAATGTTTTCTATTTTCGCTGTAATGGACACTCCTAGATAGGTCGTACTTATTGCAATCCTAGGGTCAGTAAATATAATATTTTCAGTACAGAGAATAACCATCTTATCTCTATTTAAAGAATATCCCGAATATTGCCCAAATTGATGTGTGATTATTTCAATTTCAGCAATAGCCTCAGCGGGATCTGGTGTTAAAACTGCCACATCATCGGCATATGCTAGAATTTTAGTCTCGTATTCCCCAACGATAACGGGTTTTATTTTATGGCTGTATAATAGTCTAATGATCAAGGGGTTTATATATAGCGCAAACAAAATCGGGGAGAAAGGACACCCCTGTCTGGTACCTCTTGAGATATTAATAGGTCTCGTTTCAAATCCCATCATTTGTAACTTGGCCCTGGGTTGTTGATACATGGCCTTTATGGAATTAATAAGTCCTGGCCCCAAATTACAATGTTCTAGAACTCCCCACAGAAATCTCCAAGACACCCGATCAAACGCTTTTCAGCGTCTAGGAGGATCATTGACATCGGGTCTCCTGTCTTTGACATAATATCAACTAAGGTAATAGCCCTGCGGGTATGATCTGTTGTGCCTTTGCCAGGGACAAAGCCATGTTGCCACGGGGAGACCAGATGTTCTATAACCCTCCCAAGTCGATTAGCCATAATTTTTGCATAGAATTTAGAATCTGAATTGATCAGGGAGATCGGCCTGTACGATGTAGGTAAATCTACTGGCTTGCCTTTCTTTGGGAAAACGATTATGTTAGTGTCTCTCCAGGATTCAGGGGGGTTCCCACTTGATTGTATACCGATAAACAGGTCTACTAAATATGGTAAAATTTGAATACCCAAAACTTTATAAAGTTCGAGGGGAATCTTGTCGGGACCAGCTGCTTTCCCTGACGCTAAGCCTGATAGAGCTAATTGAAGCTCTATAATGTCAATTTCTCTATCAAGATCTTCCCTAGTGTCATTATCTATTATTTTGATTCCTTCCGTATCTCTCATATATTCCCTAATAAAAATTTCTATTTCATCTGAATTATCCGATTTATCCAGATCATCTGAACCCGCTGGGATATCGTTTTGATATAACTTTTGATAATATTGTTGAAAGATTTCAACGATATCCCCAGAGTTCGTATATTCCTGGCTGTTAACTTTGATTGTAGTTATAGAGTTATATGTAGACTTCTGCCTAGTACGCATTGCCAATTGCTTCCCCACTCTCTCTCCATTCTCATACAGCTTAGCTCGATGTGCTTGGAACATCTCTGCTGCTTTCTGATTCAGCCAGCTATTAAGTTCTGTTTTCAGGACAAGTATACGACACACCCTGGACCCCGCCTACCCACCATTTGATATTACAGACGTATGTTTCTCTTCAGCTGTTATCAGTTCCTGCATCAGTACTTGCTGCTCCCTATCTTGTTTTTTTCGATGCCTTGCCACATAGCTAATCGTTTCACCTCTAAGGGCAGCTTTAAAACAGTCCCAAACCATTCCCCTAGATGCACTATAACAATTCATATCAAAAAATTGTTGTGTCCAGTTTTTTATATATGAAATATAGTCCTGATTAGATAATAATTTCCTATCAAATGTCCAAGTAGTGCGGGGTCTATTGAAATTATCTAGTTGAAGCGACAGAGTCAAGGAATTATGGTCGGATGGTAGTTTCGAGAGCTTAGTAATCTCGGCATGATCAACCAGGTCCGTTGTTGTAAATATATAATCTATTCTGACATATTTACTGTGGGGATGCGAGAAATAGGTATACCCAGGATCTGAATGTTTTTTTTAACCCAAACGTCCACTAAGCCATGAATATCCATAAGTTGACAAATTGCTTTAAATACTTTCGGTTTTCTTCCTACATATCCTTTATACTTTCATCTGGTAATCTCATAGAGATATTAAAATCTCCACAGAAAACCATCGATTTAGGCCAGAACACAAGTTCTGATTCAAGATCTTTAAATATTTGAGGGTCATCTAGGTTCGAGCCATAAACTGAGCAGATAGTTACGCTGGAGGCTAGTTCTATGATTGCCCATCTCCCAAGGGCATCAGCTTTTTTGCGCAATATTATTTGAATAGATGATTTCACTAGTATAGTTACTCCCCGAGTGTTAGATGTTTGGGTTGTACTAACAGCGATATCATATCCTCCAAATTTAAGCAGATCTTTTTTCTCCCAGGATAGATGCGTCTCCTGTAAACAAACTATGTCAAAAGATTCTTGCCTAATTATTTGTCCTAGTCGATTTCTTTTATTTCTGTCGTTCAGCCCCGCCACATTCCAAGAACAAATTGTTAGTCTCCCCATTTTAGATTATTCATTAATCTCCCAGAGCTTATCATTTTAATTATACCAAATGAGTGATAGAGCCTATATCTAAGTCTTACATTGCTCATCAAGGAATGAACCAAAATCATCCTCATAGTTATTTATTTTGCCACTACTTTCAAATTATTTATTGGAAATGCTTTTTTCCCCCCCGTTTTTTCACCCACTCCCTCCCACACCCCTCCCTGTACATGACAGGCCCTCCCTCCCACCCAACACCCAGTGCGAGGCATACAGACACCAAGGTCTGTTTGTGATGGTCGTGCCGAGTACAACCAGAGCGTGTATCAATTTATCTCACATTCACTGTGCAGAGTTCAATTAACCACTTAGGAGCAGAGAGAGAGAAAAAAACAAACAAACAAAAAAAACCCCAAAGAAAAACGCAAGCTACTCTCTAACGTCTTGATCCTAGTTTTATAATTATAATTATATTTTCCCCCTTATCCCTTTCCCTTTCTTTCTCTCCTTTCCTCCCCTCTTACCTATTCCCTGCTCCCTCTTCTTCCTCCTTCACTCCCCTTCCTCCCCCCCCTTTCTTTTCCCTTTTCCCTTTTCCTTTGTTATCCCCTTTTACCTACTTTTTTTTCCCTTTTTTTTTCCTACCCCCGAATTCCAATTTCTATTCCTTTCTTCTTTTCCTTCCTCCTTTTCCCCCATTGTATCTACTTCAACTCTTCTAAATACTCCTTTGCTTTTATTTCAGAGGTAAAGAACTTTACTTCTCCCCAGATCACCTTTAGTCGTGCAGGATTATTTAGGTAGGCTTGAGCTTTTTTATCCTGAAAAAGTTTAATTAGCTGGCGCAACCTCCAGCGCCTTTCAACAGTCGAGTGGCAAAAATCTGGGTGAACGAAGAACGAAATATCATTCCTCGTTCGCCCAGACTCCGGCCTGGCTTTTTCAAAAACAGCCTGACGGAGCAGGAAATTACCAAAAAAGATAAGGATTGCATGAGGGTAAGCACCAGGTTTCTGTGGTTGTCTTAAGGTAAACGGCATACGGTGAGCCCGTTGAACTTCTTTGGCCCAATCCCAACTAGCAAGCTCGGGCATGGAGTCACGAAACAGATCTATTACAAAAGAGCGAACATCCCCTCCTTCGGCCCCCTCGGGAACCCCCAGCAGTCGCAGATTATTTATTCGCTGGTAATTTTCGAATTCTTCCAATTTCCATTTGACATCTGTCAACTCGGCTTCATGAGAGCTCACCCTAGCTGCAACTGCTGCGGTCTCAGTCTCATTAGAAACAATCCTTGACTCAATCTCAGTCAGACGCTCTCCAAAAGAGCTGCATGTCTTTGTTAGTCTGCGCACTACTCCCTGGAATTTGCGCAAAGCAGTCTGCGCCTTACGCCAGTCCTGAGATGTTTCTTCCCGATGTGCAGCAATAGCTTGTAGGATAGTATCGAGGGCCGAAGGTGCAGGGTCTAGATGTATTGTGAGGTCAGATTGTTGTTGAGAAGACGGAGTAGGGCAAGGAGTGATCAGTTGACTAGTAGGTGAATAATCCCATGCTAAATCCTTCAAACCAGAATGAGTTTTTTTCTTTTTCAAAATCGTTTTTGAATTAGTCCCGATATCCCCATCCCTCTCCTCTTATCCGCTTTCGTCAGTGGTGCATGAGGCAGATTCATCAGACTGCCCAGCCCCATCCGACAGGGAGAAAAAATCGCTGGGATCTAGCTCGGTATCTAGATCAGCGCTGCTCTCTACGCTCTCTATATTCTTATAAGCGTGTACGAGATTCAGCACGCCATCTAGTTCATTACTGTCTATCTTCTTGTTGCATTGGATCTCCCCCCCTAAACAGCCCCCACTGTCAGTATCCCTGCCCGTCCCGAAGGAGGAGAAAACCGAGACAGCCATACCTTCCTCTGCCCCATACCTGCTGAGAACCGTAGCCAAACAGGGAGCATCATGAGCGTTAGGAGCGGCCGCAGCCTCACAGCCTCCACCAAACACAGAAGACGGAGACCGAGCTGCCGACTCGCCCCCACTTTCGGCATCCGTCTCTCCCACCAACGCCAGTGCAGGTATGACAGCTGTAACCGGAGTTGGGCCGATGTTCGCATTGCCCTCCTTAGGTTTGGCAGCGTTTCCACGTCCCGCTGCCTTGGAGGCTGGAAGAGCATCGCGCGACTCATCGGGGCATCTCACCGCCTTTCCACCCGCCTCGACAGTCTCCCGTTGTGCCAGTCATGCTGCTCTCACCTTCGCCGCAGCTGCCGCCGCCGACATCTTCGGTGCCATCCAGGTGCTCGGACCAACCTCAAGGTGAGTTACTGGCGTTTCTTTTGTTCTTCCCCAATATCGTAGAACGGTCAGCCCTATTAGCGTTGCCAGCCTCAATATCGTAAATTTGCCCTCAGCGGGATATCCTCCAAAAGGGATCGGAGCCATTCAGATCTGTAAGCACTGCACAGCATCTATCTCAGTCATTCCATACCGACACTGCTCTGGGGTAGAGAGTATTGTTTTGATTTGAAATCTGAGCAGCGTATTTGCAAATATTGTTATAACAAATTAGATGAGAATAAAATGCCTGCTAGAGCTGTTCATAATAATCTAGAGTTGGTTGCTATTCCTCCAGAGCTGATAGATTTAAATACGTATGAGTCTATTCTTATTCAATTTGTTCACCCGTTTCAGGCTATTGTTCGTATGGAGCCTAAAACAGGTAAATTACCTAGGCCTGGGCGGTAAATTCCGTTCCGTTCGCGGAATTTGCGGAATTTGGGTAATTTCGCGTTCCGCGGAGAACGCGAAATTGCCCAAAAATCTGCGTTCCGCGACTTCGCGAAATTTTTTGCTTGTTCGCGTTCTCAATATGCGTGTTCGCGAGATATTTCACCCCGAGCACGCAAACAGCGATCGCGAACAGGAAAAAAGCATCGCGAACAAGCAATTCCGCGTGTTCGCGGAATTTCTGCGTGTTCGCGGAGATTTTTTACCGTTTCGCGGAGATTTGCGTAACGCGATTACGCGAATTCCGCCCACCCCTAAAATTACCTCCATCAGAGTTGCAAAGAGGATTGAAAGGAAGAGTTGTGTAAGAGTTGTGTATTTACCGTTAGATTTAAGGAAAAATATTGAAACTATTGGTGTAGACCATGCAGAAAATGAGCCACTAGTCATTCTAGTTAATGGTGTTCCTACTAAGAATAAGAAAATCTGGCAAGAGTTAGTGGATGTTAGAAAAGTGCAAAAGGCATCATTGTATCTGTTAAAAAATAATGAGTACTATAGAAATGTGTTTGTAGGAGAAAAAGAAATAGATTTAGCAGAAGATACTGAAACATTAAGTGGACAAATAGAAAAAGTGGACATGTCCAGATGTGAAGAAATCTATGAACATTACAGTTCACATCCTCTTCATTCCAAAGAGGTGATGGGGAATACGATTGAGTTGTTCCAAATGAAAAGAGCAACAGGAAGTCCCATGAGTGTATGGAAAGAGAGCTTGGAAGCTCGTTGTTTCCCGCAGTTGTTTCCAACAGGAAAAGGTGGACGATATGATGAACATCCTGTGCAGATTCCTGCATCTGAATATCGGACAACAAGATTATATGCAGAAGATCCAAGATTTCGACAATGTATCCCTTATATGTCTCATCTTCTGTTTGAAAGTGACTTGTCTGGACTTCCATATGCAGTAAATCACATTTTAAAAACTGGAATGCATCTGCAAAATGTAACTGCAAAGGACTTTATGGATAAAGTGCATCAGAGAGATGATCATTTAGAATCTCAGTTTATTAATCTGATGGCATGTCAGCGTGGGACTAATGAATATTGGTACCATCGTCATGGAGAATTGAAATGTATTCTACGGAACTTGGGAACTCCTACATGGTTTGTTACACTAAGCTGTGATGAGTAAGCTTGGGATGATTTACTTGAATTTCTTCGAGAGGCAAATTCCAATACAAAAATTATTGAATACAAGACACCTGGAGAGTTGTGCTCTTTGGATCCTGTTAATGTATGCAGATATTTCAATCATAGATTTGAAGCTATGATGTCTTTCATCTGCAATAAAACGAATCCTCCTCTTGGAGAAGTTGTGGATTTCTTTTGGAGAAAGGAGTATCAAGCAAGAGGTGCTCCTCATATACATATGTTGTTATGGATCAAGGACGCACCCAAATTTGGAACAGATTCAGATAAAACTGTTTTGTCTTTCTTTGAAGATTATGCCACATGTGCTGTACCCAATAGCAGGGAACATAAAAACTTAAAACAACAATTCTTACGTTTCCAAAGCCATCGATGTGGAAAATACTGTAGACGAAAGTTCAAGTCAAAGGATAAGTTCTATACCAAATGTCGTTTTGGATTTCCACGTCCTGTATTATCCAAAGGAAAAGTGAACAGTTTTATGTCAGCTATGCGACATACCATCACAAGCAAGTCTCCGAAAAATACCTACAACTTAAGAAGAAGCAAAGAATCAAAATACATAAATGACTACAATCCAGTTATTTTATCCATGTGGAATGCTAACATGGATATTCAGTATGTTGTGGACAATTCCATTGCTGTTGCTCGATATGTAACATCCTACATTACTAAATCAGAAAAGACGGAATTGAAAGAAACGTGGGAAGAGATTTCTCACGAGAAGACTCTAAGTAAGAAATTATACAGTTTCAGTTTGAAGATGTTATCGCATCGTGAAATTGGAGCATATGAATGTTCAGATCGGTTATCATCTGCAAGTCTATATTCCAAAAGTAGAAGAATCATTTGGGTGAGTCTAGGTCTTGCAGGAATGCAAAATCGGGTACTGAAATCTGTTCAAGAAATTGAATATTTAGCAGAAAAAGAACCAGAAAGTACAGATATTTTGAAAACGAATATGTTGGACACATATTACCCAAACAGAAGTCATCATCTTGAGAACATGTGTCTCTATGAAGTGCTGCAAACCTACACTTTTAAACGGAATACTACAGAGAACACCAGTGATGGAAAATATGCAGTGATTGGTTCCAAAGGATGTCTGGTGAAACAAAGGAAAGGAAATGTAATTAATCACAAGAAACTGAGTTGCGACACTGCTAATAAAAGGGAATTTTACTATTTAGCCCTTTTGCAAATGTTCAAACCATGGTGTTCAGAACTGGAATTACTTGGAGATTTTCAGAGCTATGAAGATTCATTTAATGCTTGTAAAGATAGCATACAATGCAGTGCTTTTGCAAATTATGCGAAAACGTTGAATGATGAAATTGATCAAGAAGCTACAATTGCAGCTGAGATTGCTAGAGACAGTTCTCAAGACAGTCAAAGTTCTGCTGCACTGAGTCAAGATCCACTTGGACAACCAATTGTTGAAAATGAAGCAGCAACTGCCATGAATGAGGTGGAAACAGCAATGTATCAAGCTCAAGAAGATGTAATACAGTTAGGAAACTTGGAAGAACAACTAAATGTTGAACAGAAACAAATATATCAACAAGTGAAAGAGCAGATTGACCATGGATTACTTCATGAAAAGAAAGGGTGCTCATGTACATCATTTCAACCTATCCGAATGTATGTGAGTGGTCAAGCTGGAACAGGAAAAAGTTTCTTAATTAAAGCAATTACCAGTTATCTGCAAAAAACAACGCATTTGTCTTGTGTTGTCACTGCTCCAACTGGGTTGGCAGCACATAACATTAAAGGAATTACTTGACATTGTTTACTAATGCTACCAGTAGAGCATGAGAACAAATTGGAATACCACAAGCTATCTGGAGAAGCTTGTTTTGAAGTTTTAAGAGTCTTGAAGAAAATGAAACTTCTCATTATTGATGAGGGGAGCATGGTCTCAAAGATGCTTGCCTTTGTGCATTTAAGAATGCAGCAAATTCTTAAAACAGAGTATGACGTGTTATTTGGAGGAAAACACGTCATAGTTTTTGGAGATCTATTGCAACTGACTCCGGTAAAAGGACAACCGGTATTTAAAACACTTGCACATGAAGATACCAGAAAGTCTCTTGGTAGTGTTGGTAATGTGAACATTTGGACTAATTTTGAATACAAAGAACTGACAACAAATATGAAACAGGCAAATATGGAAGTATTCTTCAAGATATAAGAATTGGAATTCTTACAAAACATGGCAAACAAGGGGGCGTGGCTTGCGCGCCGCTACGAGATGGCGGGTTGCGCTTGAGCCCTGTGCTGAGCGAGGACGTCGGAGGATTTTTACCGCTTCATGCTGCCCCTTAACTGCTGAAAAGATGACCTTCATATCCCTAATGCTGCCGTGCGCGTCCTGAGAGGGATTCCTGCTTCTGAAGCTCCCGGTGCCTGCATTTCTGCTGTTCTGAGGTGGCGCTCGGTGTTTTCACGAGCGGCCGCCATTTTGTTTTTCCTAACTGACGGAGATGCGTTTTTCTCCACAACACGACGGCGATATTTCCACGGTTTTGCCAGGAATGCTGCTAAACAGGTGCTGGTGACTATTTCCGTATTGCTGGAAGTCTATATTGGTTTTCTCTCCTTAATCACGTTACATTGATACCTATGGTGAGACTATTTTTGGATTTTATTTTGCTATACCTCTCTTTAGAGTGCCTCCAATGCCTTTATTTGGTGTTTTCTTGCTCTATGACACCCTGCTTCTTGGTTTTTTTTATCTCGGAAGGCGTTTCTTTTGATACCTGCAGGTCATGGTATTTTTGTCATGAGATTCCCTTCCTTGCTCATGTAAGCCCGCTGGTGTTATTATCCTGTATTGGTTGCTGAAAGTGCACTTTCCACTTTTTTACTCATTTATTTTTTGTATACTAATATACTAGTATCCTTTGACTTTTTCCTTCCCTTCATTTCTCTGCGGTGCTGTTTTTTTGCCCTCGCTGTGGCTGTGTGCTCTATGGCTGCAAATATGGGCTTGTCACCAAATGCTAAAGACGCAAAGGACTCTAAAGCTTCTCTTAAGAGGTCCAAACAAGTGTCTCCTACACCCGACACTGGTCACAAAGACACCAATTCCACGCTTGAGACTATTCTGACGCGCCTTAATGATGTTCATGACATTGCGCAGTCTACCAAGACAAACACAGATTTGCTGCAAGTGGAGGTGGCAGCCATTAGGAATGATTTTAAGGCTCTTTCCCTTCGTGTTTCAGCTACAGAAACTCGTATTAGTGGTGCAGAGGATACTATGCAAAAACAATCTAGGTCTCTTGGTCAGTTGGAACGCTCAATGGCGGCATTGTGGAGAGATCTCACTGAACAAGAAGATCGTAACCGCAGATCCAATCTGCGCATTTTTGGTCTTTCGGAGGAGGTTGAGAAGGATGCACCTTCTATGATTGAGTTCTTATATCAGTGGCTTCCTTCCACGCTACAAATTTATTTCCAAAGAGACTTTGAGTTGGAATGGGCACACCGTGTTCCCGCATTTCGCTCTAAATCTGCCACGCAACCAAGAGCGATAATTTTTAAGCCACTGCGTCATCAACATATGGAACAGATTCTGGCTCATATGCGGAAGGTCAAGGTTGTCTCATGGAATGGCCATCGCATTTCAATTTCTCAGGACTTTGCCAGGGACACGGTAATAAGGAGGAAGGGCTTTTTTAATCTTCGGAAGCGTCTCTCTGGGATGAACATTCCCTTCTCTTTTTCTGGTCCTTCAAAATTCCGTATTACCTTCAAAGGTCGTTCCAGAATCTTTGATGAACCTGCTGATTTGGCCTTGTTTCTGGATAATCAGATGGAGTTGCAGATGGATCTACAAGTGGAAGCGTCGCTTGCCCCTGGTTCCTCTGGCACCTGATGGGGCTACATATAACTGCAATGAGCTTTCTCTTATTCAGATCTATTAAGTTTATCTTTTTTAGGTCTGTGTGGTGGTCTTAATGACCATTGTTGTTGGTGTGCTGTTGCTGTTTTTTCTTGTGCGTGACGGTGTAGCTCAGTGTGGGCTGTGTTTTCTCTCCATTTTTCTGGGATACCTCGTATCTCTATGATGAAGTGACCATTGTCTCCGGTGTGTCTACTCTATGTACTTTCTAATATTTCATAGTATTGTTTCCTGTTAGGTCAATCTTTTTCTTCTTTGTTTGCTTTTTATCCGTGTCAGGGTCCGGTTCATTCTTGTTCTTCCTTTCTCCCTGATTTCCATTAATGGTATCTCCATTGTCGTATTGTTAATTTGGTCTTCTCGCTTGTTGTTCTTCCTTTTGTTGTTTTTGTCTCTATAGAATATGTTATTGATTATTATCTGTACTGTTTTATGGTTTGGTGTGCATTAACGGTGTGGTGGTCCTAATGGCCAATGTTGTTGGTGTGCTGTTGTTGTTTTTCTTGTGCGTGACGGCGTAGCTTAGTGTGGGCTGTGTTTTTTCTCCGTCTTTCTGGGATACCTTCGTATCTCTATGATGAAGTGACCATTGTCTCCGGCATGTCTACTCTATGTATTTTCTAAAATTTCGTAGTATTGTTTCCTGATAGGTCAATCTTTTTCCTCGTTGCTTGCTTTTTACCCGTGTCAGGGTCCGGTTCATTTTTGTTCTTCCTTTCTCCCTGACTTCCATTAATGTTATCTCCATTGTCATATTGTTAATTTGGTCTTCTCGCGTGTTGTTCTTCCTTTTGTTGTTTTTGTCTCTATAGAATATGTTTTTGATTATTATCTGTACTGTTTTATGGTTTGGTGTGCATTAATTGCTTCATAGATACCTATTAATTGCTGTATATAGAGTTGATTTTTAGTTCTGTATAACCAATTTTTATATTTTATTTCATTGCTATATCAATGATTGGTCTGTTTCTTTATTCTTATTAACTGCCTATTTCTATTAGGTCCAATTTACCATATTTATATTGCATTTTATTGTCTCATGTTCTTTTTACTTATATAGTTATATATTTAGATACGCTTGCCTCTTTAAACTAAACTAAGTATTACAAGTGTTATATATTTGTGGATAGTTAACTAGATGCCTCTCTTAAATGTTACATTTTTTAGTATATACTTGCTTCTTCTATTTATCTTCCATAGGGCTTCATTGATTGTTTTTCCTGACCAGCTATTTTATCCTTTACTTTATTATGTTTCATTTATTCTCTTCATATTATACCTTATAGTCTTCTGTGGAACTTATTTCTTTTACTTTATTCTTTCCTATTCTTCACGAGGTGTGTGTCGGTTTTGATGCTACCTATTTTAGAGATAGTTGTGAGCTTATTTTTCATTATTTCCTCATTTCTAACATTAGATCTCCTTCTCTCTTCTGCTTTCTCCATTCTTTTTGACATAATG
This sequence comes from Triturus cristatus, assembly GCF_964204655.1. Lineage (NCBI taxonomy): Eukaryota > Metazoa > Chordata > Amphibia > Caudata > Salamandridae > Triturus > Triturus cristatus. Next base: position 69,648,338 of record NC_140584.1, on the reverse strand, counting down.
TATTTGTTCCTATTTATCAAGTTAGTATATACATTTCGCCGGTTAGACTTACATGATGAATTGTTTTTGGAATACTCTAATGAATTCTAGTTCATATTTCAGATATTTCTTTTTCTTAGTTAAGTATAATCAGTTATGTACTGTATTGGGGCTGTTTATGCTGATTGTATTTATTCCTCGTGATGGTCCCCTTGCTCATCCTCCCATGTTCCCCCTAGTATGAATTTGGTCTTTTTCAGACCTTCCTTGTTGGTTCTTCTCTCTCTTCTTCTGTTTCCTTTCCTGCTTTCTTTTTCTTCTTCTCTCTCCTTTTCTCTTCGGATTTCCTCCTTGGATTCTCCCTGTTCGGTGTTACTGTCTGGTGTCAGGGTTCGAATTTGGTTGGTTGTTGTATATCCTTTATCAATTATAGAATATCATTTTTCCCTATTATTGGCTCTATGTCTGGACTGAATATACTTTCCCTTAATGTGAAAGGATTAAATCACCCAGTTAAAAGGTCAAAAATATTAGATTACTGTAAATCCCTTTCCTCGGATCTAGTCCTTTTTCAAGAGACAAAGGTCTCTGCCAGAGAGGCGCTATTTTTGAAGAAAGAATGGGTTTCTGATGTTGCTTGTTCAGATGCTTGTGGCAAAAGAAACGGAGTAATTACTCTGGTTTCCAAACATTCGGGTTTATCTATTGTTTCCTCTGAACAGGATACAGAGGGACGTTGGTTATTATCTAAGTTGACTGATGGTAATGCTGATCTCTTTGTCATGAATATTTATGCCCCTAACAAGGATGACCCGTCTTTTTGGAGAGTAATCACCAAAAAGCTAAATGACACACCTCATTCTGGTAATCTTATTGTAGGTGGAGATTTTAATTTACCAATGGATCCTATCCTAGATAGGAATTCTGCCTTTAATTTTCGTCCCCCTAAATCACATAAACAAACGACTAATATGTGCTCTCTTATCCATCTTCAGGATGTCAGGAGTCTTCATAATCCCACTGGCTGTGATTTCTCCTTTTTTTCGTCCCCCCATTCCTCTTTTTCACGTATAGATTATCTTTTGGTTCACTCCTCTCTTGTTCAATCTTCCTCATCTCTGCTTATTCATCCTATTTTGATTTCTGACCATGCCGCGGTGACGTTTACACTCTTGTCTTTTACCTCTAGAGCGAGGCCTCGATCTTGGAGGCTAAACACGGAAATCTTACATGATGATTCCCAAGTTCGGGAGTTCTCCAATGCTATTGAGACGTTTTTCCGTGAGAATGTTGGTTCAGTTGATTCCCATGTTGTTTTTTGGGACTCTTTTAAATGTACTTTCCGTGGTCAGGTCATCAAATGTATGGCAAGGGGAAACGCTGCCATTAAAAAGGAACTCACGGACTTAGCAGCTGAGATTAAGACTCAGGAATCTCTTTTTCGACAATCTAAAGATAAATCTTGCCTACAATCTATTAAGAATTTAAAATATACATACAATACTATAGTCACTAAGAGAGCTCATATAGGTTTTCAGGCTCAGAAATCGAAGAAGTTGTTGTTGAAAAATCGTGCTGGCAAGATGCTTGCGGCTACATTAAAGTTCCACGAATCTTCTTATAAATCTTCCCAAATCTCTTCTATTGTTGATCATCTTGGTAAGAAAAAATTTCAGACTGAAGAAATTCTTGAGGTCTTTCGAGATTTTTATGATAAATTATATACCCCCTCTAATCAATCTTCTTCTGAACAATGTCAAGAGTTCTTAAAGACAGTTCCTGTGAAAACTGTTTCGGAGGAAGACAATCACTCTTTGAATGGCCCGATTACTTCTGATGAAATTATTTCTGCAATTAAAGCTACTCGCTCCGGTAAAGCTCCAGGTCCTGATGGATATCCTATTTTGTTTTATAAAACCTTTACATCTGAGATTGTGCCGCAGCTTCAGTCCGTCTTTGATGCGTTTATTAAAGATGGTTCCGTGTCTGGTTCTGCTGCTGATGCTACTATTGTAGTAATTCCCAAAGAAGGAAAAGATCATTCGGATCCCTAAAATTTTCGTCCTATTTTTCTTCTTAACATGGAAGATAAGATTTTTGCTAAAATCTTAGCTAAACGTCTAGAATCTCTTATTCCTCAATTGGTTCATCCTTCTCAAACAGGTTTTGTAAAGGGGCGTCTTGCACGTGATAATATCCGTACTTTTTGTCACATTCTTGGTTCTGCTAAGCGTTCCAATCTTCCGGCGGCGGCCTTGGCCCTTGATGCTGAAAAAGCCTTTGATAAGGTCTTTTGGCCTTTTCTACGAGCTGTTTTATGTGCACACAATCTTGGTGACTCCTTTATCCGTATGGTTATGTCTCTGTACTCCCGACCTAGAGCTAACATCAGAGTAAATGGAGCTACGTCGTCCTTTTTTAATCTTCGCCAGGGTACTAGGCAAGGATGTCCCTTGTCTCCTCTTTTATTTTTGTTATCCATTGATCCTCTTCTTAGAACGATTGACTTACATCCAGACATTAAGGGATTCTCTTTTGGGTCTCATCAGATAAAATCAGCTGCTTATGCGGATGATGTTCTTATTTTTTCTGACGATATTGCATTGGCCATCCCTGCTATTTCTGATACGATTTCTCTTTTCTCAAAGGTTTTTGTTTCTCTTCCCATATGGATTCGGCGGGTTTTAAGTGGCAATCCAAGCAACTAAAATATTTGGGTATCTATTTTTGTTCCACTCTCTATGCTACGGTTACTTATAATGAGTCTCAAACTATTCTTAAGGTGCGACGCCTTTTAGAAACTTGGTCTCCGAAGCATATTTCCTGGTGGGGTCGATTGCAGACCCTTAAAATGATGATAACACCTATTATTAATTTGATTCCTCTATGCTTCCAGTAAGGCTTTCTGATTCCTACTTTCATGAACTTGATTTACTTACTTCCAAATTCTTATGGAATAACAGAAGGGCTAGAATTGCCTATAAATTCTTACGGAAATCTTATGATATGGGAGGATGTAATTTTCCTGATTGGGGGAAGTATCAAACTGCCTTTCTGGCGTCCCAGGGTGCTCTCTGGTTTTCTTCTCCCTCTATTCATGTTCCATCCTGGATACTAATAGAACAAGGACTGGCCTCCCCGTTGCCGACTGCCTCTCTTTTAACCACGAATACCCTTTCTATTCCATTCTCTCGATCTATTATTTTAGATACTATTGCTGCTATCCGCAAAGTGGATAAGAAAGTGGCAATTCCACTGCATAAAACTAGATGGTCGTCTATTTGGCGGAATTTTAAAATCAAAATCAATATTGATCCAGAGTTAATGTCTTATTGAGCTGCGAAAGGTATCTCACTTGTTAAACATCTCTATGACTCTAACAATGATCCTTTCCCTTTCTCATCCCTAGCTCAACAATTTTCTCTATCTAACTTAGACTTTTATACCTTTCTTAAGATAAAGGTAGCACTTGCTAAAGTGCACCTTCATCCTTCCTCCCCTACAATTACGCTTTTTCAATTATGGATCAGGACTGGTCATGTGGCGTCTAGGATTTACAAATTCTTGTCGTCCTCTACACTTCCTTCCCAAACTGTTGCACAGCAAAAATGGTTACATCATTTTGATCATAGTGTTACCGATCATATCTCTTCAGACACATGGCAAGGTATTGGTAAACTTTCTCTTCGTAACAAAATTGCCCCCTCCTTAATGCAGTCTAAGTTTTTCTCTATTAATCTTCTTCACTGGACTCCCATTCGTTTGATTTTACTAAATCTCAAAGAAGACAACCTGTGTTGGAGTTGTGGCCTTTTACCAGGCGATTTTCAACATATATTCTTTGATTGCTCCCTTCTCCAACCCTTTTGGGATTTAATTCACAAACATCTCATGCTAATCTTTAATATTGAATTCCAACTTTCTTTTCCATTAATCCTTTTAGGTCCGTTGGCGGCCCCAGTCCCTCTGCCTTTAGATTTCATGGAATTACAATTGTTGGATCTCTTATTGACTATTGCAGTCAAAGTAATTCTCATGGAGTGGAAATCCTTCTCTTCAGTTTCTTACCATACTTGGTGGGCTTGGGTTTCCTTTTTACGAAGTGCTCATATGTCAGTTTACCACGCGCATCTTTCTCCCTCTATATCTACTGGCGTTTGGAAAGCTTTAGATACGTACATGCACCTGGTCTCCGAGGGGTTGATGGATCAATATCCTTTTGATTTGTCTGGTTAATGTTGTCTTGTATGGTGGGTGATTCCTTTGGAAATCCTCTTCTCTTCCTTCACTCCTCCCTGTCTTTCTTTCTCTTTTTTCATTTCTCTTCCACTTTTTTCCTTCTTTTCTTCTTTCCTTTCTTTTTTCCTCTCATCCCTAATTTGTTATCTGAAGGTGATACTCTTCATAATTATTTCTGCCGGATATCAACTTGTTACTTCTCTCCTTAATTAATTCTATTTATCTGATATCTGCAGATTAATGAATGACAATGATGTGTTTGCTTATTATTTAATGTTAATTGAACATATTTATTGTCTTTGTCTGACATTAATTGTATCACCTTTGCTTGTATCTTATGTCCCTATTTGCTTCCTTAAAACAATAAAATTCTTTTGAAATAAAAAAAAACATGGCAAACAAGCTTTGTAAAGTCGATTACTTTGCAATGTCTTTCCAAATGAATATGTAGTTCCTGCAAAAGTGTACATGAAAATTGCTGAAAATAAATCAGTGATCTGTTTAATGCCAACACTGCGCGAGTGTTCCATATTCAACAAAGAACTATTGAAACTGGAAAATGAAGAAATTATAAAAATGGAAGCCATCGATAAAATAGAGCATGAAGGAATCACTATTATTTTGACGGGAAAGTTGAAAACAAAACTGGATTCTTTAGAAAAAAAATACCAAAAACAGCTGGTTTAGAAAAGACACTATGGTGCCGATCACGATCCGGTAAAAAATTCCCCCGTGCGACTCGTATCGGGTCTTTTTACCGTACGAATCGTACAAGTGCCGTACGAACTGGCAATCACGATTCGCATGGTAAAAAGTCCATACGAACCGCACTGGGAATCATTCCCCACACGTCCCCGGGTCGGAAAATGTGTCCGACACGTCCTCGGACGATTTACCTTACAAACGTGAAAAACAAAGTCCGACCTAGGAATCACGATCCATCCCGTGCGTCCGAGGTTACAACCGTATGGAAAAAACACCGTCCGCACCGAACTCCTACAGCAACCATGGAGACATGTGCCCGCATACGCGCCCAACACTCCCCCCAGCCCCCGTACGTCCGACACGTACCCCCCGTATATGTATACCCCCACCCGTCTAGGTACACCCCAGTACGTTCCAGTCGAACCCCCACCCCAGGACGTGTCATAGCCCCGTCTACCCACACCCCAGTACGTTCCAGTCGTACCCCCACCCCAGTACGTGTCGTACCACCGTCAATGTACACCCCCCCACCCCAGTACGTGTCGTACCACCGTCCATGTACACCCCCCCACCCCTGTACGTGTCGTACCCCCCGTGTACCTACACCCCAGTACGTGCGAGCCACACCCCCACCCCAGGACGTGTCATAGCCCCGTCTACCCACACCCCAGTACGTACCAGTCGTACCCCCACCCCAGTACGTGTCGTACCACCGTCAATGTACACCCCCCCACCCCAGTACGTGCCGTACCACCGTCAATGTACACCCCCCCACCCCAGTACGTGTCGTACCACCGTCAATGTACACCCCCCCACCCCAGTACGTGTCGTACCACCGTCCATGTACACCCCCCCACCCCTGTACGTGTCGTACCCCCCGTGTACCTACACCCCAGTACGTGCGAGCCACACCCCCACCCCAGGACGTGTCATAGCCCCGTCTACCCACACCCCAGTACGTTCCAGTCGTACCCCCACCCCAGTACGTGTCGTACCACCGTCAATGTACACCCCCCCACCCCAGTACGTGCCGTACCACCGTCAATGTACACCCCCCCACCCCAGTACGTGTCGTACCACCGTCAATGTACACCCCCCCACCCCAGTACGTGCCGTACCACCGTCAATGTACACCCCCCACCCCAGTACGTGTCGTACCACCGTCAATGTACACCCCCCCACCCCAGTACGTGTCGTACCACCGTCCATGTACACCCCCCCACCCCTGTACTTGTCGTACCCCCCGTGTACCTACACCCCAGTACGTGCGAGCCACACCCCCACCCCAGGACGTGTCATAGCCCCGTCTACCCACACCACAGTACGTTCCAGTCGTACCCCCACCCCAGTACGTGTCGTACCCCCCGTGTACCTACACCCCAGTACGTGCGAGCCACACCCCCACCCCAGGACGTGTCATAGCCCCGTCTACCCACACCCCAGTACGTTCCAGTCGTACCCCCACCCCAGTATGTGTCCTACCACCGTCAATGTACACCCCCCCACCCCAGTACGTGTCGTACCACCGTCAATGTACACCCCCCCACCCCAGTACGTGCCGTACCACCGTCAATGTACACCCCCCCACCCCAGTACGTGCCGTACCACCGTCAATGTACACCCCCCCACCCCAGTACGTGCCGTACCACCGTCAATGTACACCCCCCCACCCCAGTACGTGTCGTACCACCGTCAATGTACACCCCCCCACCCCAGTACGTGTCGTACCACCGTCCATGTACACCCCCCCACCCCTGTACGTGTCGTACCCCCCGTGTACCTACACCCCAGTACGTGCGAGCCACACCCCCACCCCAGGACGTGTCATAGCCCCGTCTACCCACACCCCAGTACGTTCCAGTCGTACCCCCACCCCAGTACGTGTCGTACCACCGTCAATGTACACCCCCCCACCCCAGTACGTGCCGTACCACCGTCAATGTACACCCCCCACCCCAGTACGTGTCGTACCACCGTCAATGTACACCCCCCCACCCCAGTACGTGTCGTACCACCGTCAATGTACACCCCCCCACCCCAGTACGTGCCGTACCACCGTCAATGTACACCCCCCCACCCCAGTACGTGCCGTACCACCGTCAATGTACACCCCCCCACCCCAGTACGTGTCGTACCACCGTCAATGTACACCCCCCCACCCCAGTACGTGCCGTACCACCGTCAATGTACACCCCCCCACCCCAGTACGTGTCGTACCACCGTCAATGTACACCCCCCCACCCCAGTACGTGTCGTACCACCGTCAATGTACACCCCCCCACCCCAGTACGTGCCGTACCACCGTCAATGTACACCCCCCCACCCCAGTACGTGTCGTACCACCGTCAATGTACGCCCCCCCACCCCAGTACGTGTCGTACCACCGTCCATGTACACCCCCCCACCCCTGTACGTGTCGTACCCCCCGTGTACCTACACCCCAGTACGTGCGAGCCACACCCCCACCCCAGGACGTGTCATAGCCCCGTCTACCCACACCCCAGTACGTTCCAGTCGTACCCCCACCCCAGTACGTGTCGTACCCCCCGTGTACCTACACCCCAGTACGTGCGAGCCACACCCCCACCCCAGGACGTGTCATAGCCCCGTCTACCCACACCCCAGTACGTTCCAGTCGTACCCCCACCCCAGTACGTTCCTGGCGCACCCCCAACACAACCTCCTAAGTACGGAGCGCACCCCATGCCCCAACATCACAACCGCATGTACGAGTCTTACAAAGCCACACACAAGGACAAAATCGTACAACCAAATGGCCCATGTACACACCGTACACACGCTCAAAACGCACGTACACAACAAGGACAAAACAAAACAACTCAACAATACACCATTCGAAAGGCACACAGCCACTAAACATGGCCAACAACCACTAAAATAACACAATCACTGACCTGCAACTGTCAAAAACAAACAGAGGCCCAATACACCACCACTCCTTATAACACACCCACCCAAAATTCAAACACTGCCACACCCACCCATGGACCAATGAAAAGGGCCCACACACACAAACCATGAGCCTTTGCAACAGACCCACTGCTGCCAGACACCACAGAACCAGACTACAAGCGACACCACATCTTACACTTGCACACCTTCACACGACCACCCTCACAAACACCCTCTCATCACATTCACACACACACACAACCATCCACACCCCCCCCAACATCCACACCCCCCCCACACCCACACCATCCCCACCCATACCCCTCACCATGCCCACTACCAAGAATCCAAAGTTCAGTCACCGAGAGTTGGAGGTCCTTGTTGATCAAATCCTCAGAGTCGAGCCACAGATCTTTGGAACATTGGTCAGAAGCACCAGCCAGGCAGCCAAAACAGCCATGTGGCAGACCATCGTCGATGCTGTGAATGCTGTTGCGGACACCAGGAGGACCAAGCAGGATTGCCAGAACAGGTGGTACGATCTGCGGAGGAGGGTCAGAGCCAAGAGACAGGAGGAACACGACCAGGCCAACGCCACCGGAGGAGGGCCCTCCCGCAGAGCCGTACAGTACCATCCCTGGGAGGAGAGGGTGATGGCCATACTGCCGGTGGAGGCAGTTGAAGGAGTAGAAGGACTCCGAGACCCGGGTGAGTACACAAACAATGCACCTCACATGGGGGGAACTGCAACCACAACCAAAATTAATAACAGGCACGCAACCACCACAAGCCATCGCATTACTCAACCACACTCCATGAGCAGGCACATGCCACTGCTGCCACCATGCCCCATGCACCCAGCTGGACAATGTCAAGTCACAGGCCACAGAAGACAACAACACATGACACGGTAACCCGGATGGCGGGAGGCTGGGCACCAAGAATCACATAGTGCGACTCCAAAGCAGACAACAATGCCCTCTGCCCATATGGCCTAGGTCACAGCCAGACAAACACTGTGTCCCAACACAGGAATGACTTGCCAGCAAATGGCGGACGCCTTGCATCAACACATGGGGGTGAAGGCACTGTTTTGCACATGCCAGCAGCTAATGAACAGCCAACAGTGTGAAAGAGTGGCAGCACACACCACCACAGCAGCAGCGCACAGACACACAGCAGACAAAATGGGTGCCTGGAGATCAGAAACAAACTCACATCAACAGGCCAAGGGCCACTCAAAGATCTGCTAACAGTGTGTGCCCAGGAAGCTGGGCCAAGGTGACAGAGGGTGACACACGGAGGGAGGGAGAGGGGGACACAGAGGGAGGGAGAGGGGGACTGAGAGGGAGGGAGACGGACAGAGGGAGGAGGCTGACACACGGAGGGAGGGAGAGGGGGACACAGAGGGAGGGAGAGTGGGACTGAGAGGGAGGGAGACGGACAGAGGGAGGAGGCTGACACACGGAGGGAGGGAGAGGGGGACACAGAGGGTGGGAGAGGGGGACAGAGAGGGAGGGAGAGGGGGACTGAGAGGGAGGGAGACGGACAGAGGGAGGAGGCTGACACACAGAGGGAGGGAGAGGGGGACAGAGAGGGAGGGAGAGGGGGACAGAGAGGGAGGGAGACACAGGAAGATGGACAGAGGGAGGAGGCTGACACACAGAGGGAGGGAGAGGGGGACAGAGAGGGAGGGAGAGGGGGACAGAGAGGGAGGGAGACACAGGAAGATGGACAGAGGGAGGAGGCTGACACACAGAGGGAGGGAGAGGGGGACAGAGAGGGAGGGAGACGGACAGAGGGAGGAGGCTGACACACGGAGGGAGGGAGAGGGGGACACAGAGGGAGGGAGAGGGGGACTGAGAGGGAGGGAGACGGACAGAGGGAGGAGGCTGACACACGGAGGGAGGGAGAGGGGGACACAGAGGGAGGGAGAGTGGGACTGAGAGGGAGAGGGAGGGAGACGGACAGAGGGAGGAGGCTGACACACGGAGGGAGGGAGAGGGGGACACAGAGGGTGGGAGAGGGGGACAGAGAGGGAGGGAGAGGGGGACTGAGAGGGAGGGAGACGGACAGAGGGAGGAGGCTGACACACAGAGGGAGGGAGAGGGGGACAGAGAGGGAGGGAGAGGGGGACAGAGAGGGAGGGAGACACAGGAAGATGGACAGAGGGAGGAGGCTGACACACAGAGGGAGGGAGAGGGGGACAGAGAGGGAGGGAGAGGGGGACAGAGAAGGAGGGAGACACAGGGAGAGCAAATCAGTCCTTTGGTGTGTGGGAATGTCTGCTCGTCAGCAGGTGGACTGCGTGCATGTAGACAAGGGTGGCCAGTGCCAGAACCCCCCCTCTTCATCATGGCAAAACGCAGGGCCATGTTACAACCTGTACACGAGCACAAGGACAGCCACCTGCATCATATAAGTGTGTGGATCCACTCCATGTGCACATGTACAGTGCTACAAGGAAGGCGCAAATGCATAGCTCGGCACACATGCACACTCCACTGCTGACTGCAGTCACACTTGACGCAGCAAGTAAGACTGTGCCACACATAGTTAAAGGGGCCAAATTGGTGCCCAAGGGACACACACATGCACAAGTGCACTGTGAGTGGAATGCAAGACAGATCCTAATTCCAAGAGGAAATGTGCCAACTTTGTAACGGATGAAACATGGATGTTGCATGGATCCAAATTAACATTGTCTCTCTCACACACAGGTCAACGTCGTGCTGCACCCCCCAACACTGGGGGGGAACACTCACAGGACCCGGATCTGCAGGAGACCGATCCCACCGGCAGCGACCACTCTCACCACTCTGCGGACGACCCCGACCGACCTGGCCCCTCTGGTGTCCAACCACCTGCAGCACCTGCGTCAGGTACAACCGTGCCAACCACCACCCCCACTCCTGCCACATCCCAGGAGACACCCAGGATCCCTGCCCCAACACCACAATGCAGCCAGGCTCGCCAGGAGGGACACGGTGTCCCGGGCACCCAGGAGGAGGCAGGCGACAACGCCAATGCCACCCCTCAGGGGTCCCGGAGACCCGATGTGCCCACAAGTGCAGGCCAGACGCAAGTGGGCAGGGGTGGTGGGAGTGGAGGACGGCGGAGGCGCGAGCCTGACCAGTTGGCTGGGGATCCGGTATTTTCCCATGTCCGTAACATCCTGGACTCATACCGGCAGGACACCACGGGCATGGCCCAGGTTGTGTCCGTCCTCGAGGGGATCAAGGTCCAGCAGGCCCAGCAACATGCGGAGCTAATAGCCTGTCTACAGCTACACCAACGGAGGATGGAGGACAGACAGGCTGAGCAAGTGACGGCGTCCCAGGGGATTCACGCTGAACTCCGTCGGATGGCCGACACCATGGCCGACCCTCCCTGTGCCAGAAGGCGGAGAACATCACCACCCACAGGGAGGGATCATGAGGAGGAGGAGGAAACATCCGACGGAGCATCCCAGACGTCGTCACGGCCTGCTGCTGAGGTTCCCCGCAGGAAGCCGGGTCGTCCACGGAAAGGACCGTGAGGGTGGCTGCTACATCACCATCTCCCAGGACACCTGGCCTGGCACCTGGCCCACTGGAGCAACAGCATCACAGCATCAAGAGACATTCTCTGCCACATGGCCCTGCTGGTCACTGGCTGACCAATGTTGACAAAGACTGTGGCATGGACTCTGAGGATTTCCAATGGCAAGGACACCAACTCCCCTACTGAACTTTGGATTCCCTAATCCCGGAAAGCTCCTCACTTTGGCCCCCCCCCCCCAATAATAAATCACACTATTAAGAGTAGATGGCTGCTGGTAGCATTATTACCTAACATGTGTCTTGTACAGTCTAAACATGCCTGAGTCATCTGTTCACTTCAACCGTCCACACCCTGGGGCCTGAGTCTGGCACAGGACACATGGGTCACAGTTTTTTAGGCAAGACAGACATGGAGCACCATACACACCCGTGATGGTCAGAACCAGCTGAGGGGGTGGCCGAACAACCGTGCTGACAGACACATTGAGTACAGCAACAGTCATGCGCAGAGGTCAGGGATCCTGGCCCGTGTCCTGGGGGGCACCCAGGTACGTGTAGACAGGTGGCAGAACCATGTCCTGCAAGCTGGAGTCCGGTGGATGCAGAGAATGGGGTCATGGACAACGTTGGATGCATGGGGATGGCACATGTCACAATACCCACACAGTCATGGACATCATGCCCAATACACAGTCTCAGCACACACACACAGCTTGCATCTTGCCACTCGACACATTGACACATAGCCACAATCAGGGAATACCATGCCAGACATGCAGGATGCACCGTGCCAACACACCAGCATTGACTGAGAAGAGGCACCTTGGAGGCATAGGGACACCTTTAATAGTCATGTTTTTGGGATTGCAGAGGCAACTTGAAGTACACATGAACACATCATGTGGAGTAACATGTGGCTCCAACACTGGCACCCCCCTTCTGCAGCACAAATGCGTGATAGCCATGGAACTGGCACACAAGTGTCGGCTAACAGCTAAATACCCACAGCTGCTCACGGAGAGACTGCCATACACCATACATCCGCTGATGTGGAAGTCCCACGCCATGTCAAGACAATGTTAACCGTATGTGTCCGAGGGCAGTGTCACACACATTGATGCCTTCATCACAATCCACTATCCCATCACTGATGACTGACAACCAGGCAGCCCATCTATTCAGGTGTACCCAGCTGCATGTCGTGTCCCATGGGGATGCCACATGTCTGCAGAGGAACCAAACCCCGACCTGGGCAGTGTGCACACATCGTGAACAACTGCCACACCCAATACACCCCAGATGCATCCCTTACCCCATGGAGACTTCCAAACGTGTCCGTGCCTGTAACGCTGAGTCAGCCCACGATGCCATGTCCATGAGGAATAGCAGTGCCACAACAATGCAACCAGAAGACGGCATGCGCAGGTACCTGGGGAAGAGAGACACACAAGAAGTCAGCCACAAAAAGCACAGCCACTTGCATGTGCATTGACTCGACACATGTATGGATGACAACATGCCAGGTCACAATTATGAGTGGGGAAATACTACCATCACTGCCACCATCACTCCAGTGACACACCCACACACACCTCTGACTCACGTGCCATACATGCAGGTGGAGACACGCATCACAACACATGCCACACGGGGACCAAGGCGTGCACACTCAGACACTGGTACTCACCACTAAGCAAAGAAGTCGCGTATGAGCCGAGTCCGGATGTCCTCTTGCGGCTCCACATCCTCCACATCACTAGCCCCATTGCCAAGCCCTTCGTCCTCCACGGGTGGATGGTCCTCGTCATGTTGATTCAGGATGAGTGGCACAGCTCTTTCAACTGCCATGTTGTGCAGCATGCAGCAGACCATGAAGATCTTGCAGACCTTCGCCGGGGCATATGGGAGTGCGCCGCCGGTCTTGTGGAGGCACCTGAATCGGCTCTTCAGCATGCCAAACGTCCTCTCTATCACTCGCCTTGTCCGGCCATGGGCGGTGTTGTAGCGGAGCTGGGCCGGCGTGATGGGGTTGCGGAGAGGTGTCAGCAGCCAAGGCATGTTGGGATAGCCAGCGTCCCCTAAATGGAAAGCACATGGATATCGTTAGAACTGGCGAAGCGGTAGTGCTGCTCGGCCAAACAGAATACAGGACAGACAGACTGTACCCACCAACAACACATGCCCGTTCGTTGCGCAGCTGCATCATCATATCAGGCATCCCGCTACGCCTCATGATGTAGGCATCGTGTGCTGATCCTGGGAAACGAGCACAGACATGTGAAATCACCATGTTGGACAGACACACCACAAGGGCATTGATGGAGTGGTAGTGCTTCCGATTGCGGTACGCCACCTCCCGTGCGTGTGGTGGTACCAAACCTACATGTGTCCCATCTATGGACCCAATGACATGGGGCATCCCTCCCAGGGCATAGAAACCACGCTTGACCTCAGTCATCTGTTCAGGGGTTGGGAACTTGATGAAGTCATCCAGGTGAATCAACATGGCCTCCAAGAAATCATGCAGCACACCGCTGAACATGCTCTGGGACATGCCACCAACATGAGCTATGGTATTTTGGAAGGTACCCGTGGCAAGGAAATGTAGGGCAGCCATTACCTTCAGCTGGGGTGTCAGTGCCGTAGGATACCTGTGCTGCGGTTGCAGGTGTGGTGCCAGTCTCGCCGTCAGCTCCAGAATCAACGGTTGGGTGAAGCGGTAGAGCCGGATCCTGTCATTCTCCTGCATGGTGGCCAAGTCTGGAATTCTTCGGGCAACAGGAGGCGCTCTGCAGTAATTTGGAAGTGACAAGGAAGAGTGAGTGCACTACGAGAACAACTCATGTCTACTGAGCACATGTAAATCTGGCAATACACACATGCCACATAGGGAGTCAGGCATGTGCTACATGCCCAGGACACGTATGGATGCAAGGTGACACTCCTTCCAAGACCCAGCTACACACGGTGATTGAGAACCTCCCCATGCCACGCCATGGAAATAGCTGTGTCCCAGTGCAAGTGCACTGCCCGACGCAAGACAGGAGTGACATACACCCACACATCAGCAGAAGTGTGATGCCGATTGCAGAGACTGGCAGCGGAACACTTGAGCCACAGGTCACATGACATTACACTAGTCCAGCCCACACACCTTGCCATGAAGGTGCACATGTCATGACTCCCCACACATTCCTTGTGAGTTTGCTGACATGGCCTTGTCACGCTACTCCGTGTCCCTTGCATACATGTGCACCTCACATCCGATAACACATGTGGCATGGTGTTGGGAACAGTGTGCAATGACAATCTACACACAGCCACATGTTGGTTGCTGCAACGGCTGCAGCTTTTGAGGGTGCTACAACATCAACCTGATGTAAATCCCGGACACGTATATGGCATAGTCACATTGTGCACTGTGGGTAGTGATAAGTCATGTGTCATGACCCCTGTACCAGGCATCATGGGACACTTCCGTGTGTTGGTGACCGTGCCATGCCAGTGACGCTCACCCCAAGTGCGCAGTCCCACATGCACACATGTCAAAGGAGTCAAGGGCATGCCTGGCACACATTGCACCCTCACACAGTACACATGTACACATCTCATCATACATCTGGTGCCTTCTCCACTCAGGAGGCATGTTCCACATCACAGCCTGTGACACCTGTGCCCCACACATGTGGTAATGCACAGACGATGCCTTGATGTCCATTCCTGGACAAGTATGTCCATCCATGGACAAGTATGTCCGCCCTATTCCTAC
The DNA here is from genome assembly GCF_964204655.1 of Triturus cristatus. Taxonomy (NCBI): domain Eukaryota; kingdom Metazoa; phylum Chordata; class Amphibia; order Caudata; family Salamandridae; genus Triturus; species Triturus cristatus. Next base: position 69,633,191 of record NC_140584.1, on the reverse strand, counting down.
ATGTGTGTCGCCTATCACCACAGTGATGTGTAAAATCCGCCGTACTGCTGCTGAGAGGGCCTGTGCATGTTCCCAAATCACTGTGGGAGTGCTGCCGTATGTGTACCCATCGTGATGGCGAGCGTAGATGCGAGTGTACGGTCCGTACCACTACGAGTACGCATACGCGTGCAGACCCATAGTGATAGAGAGCGTAGATGCGAGTGTACGGCCCTATCACTATGGGTCTGCACGCGTATGCGTACCCGTAGTGGTACGGACCGTACACTCGCATCTACGCTCTCCATCACTATGGGTCTGCACGCGTATGCGTACTCGTAGTGGTACGGACCGTACACTCGCATCTACGCTCTCCATCACTATGGGTCTGCACGCGTATGCGTACCCGTAGTGGTACGGACCGTACACTCGCATCTACGCTCGCCATCACTATGGGTCTGCACGCGTATGCGTACTCGTAGTGGTACGGACCGTACACTCGCATCTACGCTCTCCATCACTATGGGTCTGCACGCGTATGCGTACTCGTAGTGATAGAGAGCGTAGATGTGAGTGTACGGTCCGTACCACTACGGGTACGCATACGCGTGCAGACCCATAGTGATAGTGAGCGTAGATGTGAGTGTACGGTCCGTACCACTACGGGTACGCATACGCGTGCAGACCCATAGTGATAGTGAGCGTAGATGTGAGTGTACGGTCCGTACCACTACGGGTACGCATACGCGTGCAGACCCATAGTGATAGAGAGCGTAGATGTGAGTGTACGGTCCGTACCACTACGGGTACGCATACGCGTGCAGACCCATAGTGATAGTGAGCGTAGATGTGAGTGTACGGTCCGTACCACTACGGGTACGCATACGCGTGCAGACCCATAGTGATAGTGAGCGTAGATGTGAGTGTACGGTCCGTACCACTACGGGTACGCATACGCGTGCAGACCCATAGTGATAGGGCCGTACACTCGCATCTACGCTCTCTATCACTATGGGTCTGCACGCGTATGCGTACCCGTAGTGGTACGGACCGTACACTCGCATCTACGCTCACCATCACTATGGGTCTGCACGCGTATGCGTACCCGTAGTGGTACGGACCGTACACTCACATCTACGCTCACTATCACTACGAGTACGCATACGCGTGCAGACCAAAAGTGATGGAGAGCGTAGGCATGCATGTACGGGCCGTTGCCATGCATTTGGGGTGCCCTAGGGCCCCCACACGCACCGTACCTGTGTGTGATGCTCCAAATTACATAGGGGACAAGTATTAAGGCCTACATGCATGCTGGTTGTCACGGAGACCAAGTTCAAAATTCGAAATTGTTCTGGAAGGTGCACAGCAGAAGTCAGTTGGGATTTGTCTACTTTGTTGCAATGTGTTTGTGGGGCTGACATCATGCAGGAGAATGAAACCGATAGAGAACCCACAGACTGCTAGGTTTGAAGGGATTGGTGGAAACATAGGATGCAAATGTGAGTGACCAATCTCTCTGTACTCCTGTGCATGAGACTGGGCAGAAGGGCACATATAAGGCAGCCAGGTCCCATGAGGGAGCACTTGCCTGCACATCTTTGCATTCGTCGACCCAGCTGCTGCTACTGATTCCCTGGAACCATGTCAAGGGCTGTGGAGAGGACACAGCCATTCACCCTGGAGGAGAACATGGCTCTGCTGGATGTGATCCTCCCACAGTACTCCATGCTGTATGGGCGACCAGGTTATCAGGTGAGTGCATAGGCCACTGCCACAGACTGTTCCTATGTGGTGACTGTGACTTCTGCCATTGCGTCCAGGTGTAACACACATGCCATGTACTGTCGGGGGGGTCCCAGGGGGGGGGTGCCTGATGTCTCCCAGCAGTGCCCTGAGACAGGAGGGGTGGGGGCCTATCACTCACAGCATTGCCCTGAGACAGGAGGGGTGGGTGTGGAGTCCTCCCAGCAGTGCCCTGAGACAGGAGGGGTGGGTGCCCATCACTCCCAGCAGTGCCCTGAGACAGGAGGGGTGGGTGTGGAGTCCTCCCAGCAGTGCCCTGACACAGGAGGAGTGGGTGCAGAGTCCTCCCAGCAGTGCCCTGACACAGGAGGGGTGGGTGCCCATCACTCCCAGCAGTGCCCTGAGACAGGAGGGGTGGGTGTGGAGTCCTCCCAGCAGTGCCCTGACACAGGAGGGGTGGGTGCAGAGTCCTCCCAGCAGTGCCCTGACACAGGAGGGGTGGGTGCCTATCACTCCCAGCAGTGCCCTGAGACAGGAGGGGTGGGTGTGGAGTCCTCCCAGCAGTGCCCTGACACAGGAGGGGTGGGTGCAGAGTCCTCCCAGCAGTGCCCTGACACAGGAGGGGTGGGTGCCTATCACTCCCAGCAGTGCCCTGAGACAGGAGGGGTGGGTGTGGAGTCCTCCCAGCAGTGCCCTGACACAGGAGGGGTGGGTGCAGAGTCCTCCCAGCAGTGCCCTGAGACAGGAGGGGTGGGTGTGATGCACAGTGTGAGCCTTGATCATTGATTGTGACATTGTCATCATTCCACCTGTGTACCCACTGTGGCACGTAGTGCTTTTTCCCTCACCAGGGGATGATGTCCCTATGACAAAGGTGCAATGCGTTGGCTGCATGACATGCCTTGTTGTAACCAGCTAATTTGTACCCATATGTCTCTCTGTGACATGTGGCTGGTGTATTGATGTGGTGTCACTTGTTCCTCCTCACAGGTAGGCGCCACTGCCAAGGAGCAGATCTGGCTGACCGCCGTCAGTGCCGTGAGGGGTGTGGATGGTCGGAGGCGGAGCCTGCCCCAGGTGAGGAAACGCTGGCAGGATATCCGGTGCTGGACGCGGAGGATTGCACGGCTCCTGCTGGGGGACTCACCTGAGAGCCACAAGAACCGCGGCCGCCGCCGTCTGAGCCACCTCCACAGGCGTGTGCTGCCGGTGGTCTTTCCAGACCTGGAGAGGCGCTTACAGGCGATGCAGCAGCCGGAAGGGGGTAGGTACATGTGTGTTTGTTGTGTGTCACCGGCATTTGTAAGGGCACAGTAGCATGAATCCACTGGCAGGGTTTAAAGGTGCTGTGCAGATCCTGTTTGCCCCAGTATAGCGCTGTGCCCCTGCCACCCTTCCCCTCCTTGCAATGTGTTCCCTGGTCTGTGTGTAGTCACTCCTTCACAGGGTAATGTAGGCTGGCACTTTGTCCACGGGAACAATGTCTGTAGCATCATGTGTGGGGGTGGTGTGTAACAGGTTGTGGGACCTTGCCTGTGCACTGTCAAGTTCACTGCATGTGGGTTCCATGTCAGTTGGCACTGATGCTGACTCCAGACATGGGAGTTGGTCTCTCATGTGTCATGCCTTACAGCGCGCATGTCCTATGTAGTGGCCTGTGACATGATGTGCATGAGTGTGCGATACACATAGTGCAGGGATGGTGACGTGTGTTGCAGTCATTACCATTCAGTAGCATGTAGTTGCGTGCCCACTACTGTCCCCTGGGGCACCTTTTCCTCAGTGGTGTATGTGTCATCATAAACGTGGCCACTGTCAGTGTCTACAGCGTAAGTTGTGCTCTGTGCCATTGTCCCCTGTCACCATGTATATAGACGTGCTAATTTGTACAGGTGTCCACTGTGCAGCCTGACCTGATTGTCCTTCTTCATACTCACAGTTGCCAGTGCCTGTGTGTCTTGTTATACTCATCTGAGGATGGGCACTGGTACCTCATTATTTGTACAGGCGCACCTTGGCTGTTTGGCGTCCAATCTTGCTTTTTGCCTGCCCCTGTGTGTATCACCCAGACTATGAGATGTTGGTGCCACCTGTGTCTCAACAATTTGCCTCGTGTAGGGTCTTGTTGGGGCGGGCAATGCCTATGTGTTAAATCCTGATTACCACTTGCTGGGTCTGGGCAGTGTGTGATGTGCCTGGACACACACGCAATGTGCAGTGACCGAGTCATGTTGTGCATGTTTTCAGCATTACCTATGCAGCATGTGTCTCAAGTTCATGGTAATGGTCCCTGGTCATCGGTATTTTCGCCAACGCTGTGTGGTGCAGATGCAGTGCTGGATTGTCCCCAGGGCCTGGGTGCTATGTCAGACTCCTTTTCCTGTGTTTAGCTATTGTCTCATGCTCTCCATGGTATTTCAGTGGCATGGTGGCTCAACCAACTGTGTGTTTCATGCCCTACATCGGTACCCTGTTCAGTAGATGTTAGGGATCTTCCTTTTCAGGCCATGCAATGTTACCTATGTAGATTGGACTCATGTGACAGATGTGTACAGGTGTCTGAATAATTTCTGTCTCTCCACCCTGCCCACAGCATCCTCGGGGGACACAGAGGGAGACATGGACACAGACCAGGCGGAGGGACCGAGCACCAGTGCCAGCCGTGACATCGGGTCTGGCACATCGAGTGGGACAGAGGCGGAGGAGAGTGTGGCCGAGGACCTGTCGACTGGCACATCAGACTACGAAGCTGACAGGTCCGGGGACGATGTCTCCGAGTGGGCGGAGGCTGCACCAGCAGCTGACAGCGGAACAACACCTCGCACCGCCCCCTCAGTTTCCACCAGCCGCCTCCCACTTGCTCGTGTCCCTTCCCAGCGTGCCCGGTCACAGCATGTCTCCTTCCTGCCAGGCACCGCACCCCCTGCCCCTGTCTCCACTGCTGCCGCCAATGCAGAGTCTGTGGACATCCAGCGGCAACTGCAGGTTGGTCAGGCTGCGATCCTTAATGTCCTCCATGCCCACGGCAAAACCCTCACCAACATCGAGGCTTTCTTGGAGGGCATTCATTCATCGCAGGCTGACCAACGCAACTTGCTGAGGTCCATCGACTCCACACTGACTGCAGCAGTGGGTCTCCTGCAGCGCGACCTCCCCCCACCTACCCCTGCCCCATCCACACTTCCCACTCCCATGCCTGTCACACGTACACCCAGACGTCGGCATGCACCCACATCAACGGACACGGGCACCACACCAGCAGGGAAGGTCCACCGCACTCCTCCTGACACGCACACACAGGGTGAGGTAGGCACACCCACTGGGTCGGGGGGCAAACGTGTGACACGCAGCCATAGTGGGAGTCCGCATTCCACCCAGTCCACTCCCTCCAAATCCCCTCCCCTCAGCTCTCCTGGCCACATCTCCCCCAAGGACTCCTTCATGGCCGCTCTGTCCCTGAGCCCCACAGTTACACCACCACGCAAGCGGTCAAGGAGGTCCCCGGTCAGGGTGGTTGAGTCTCCCCCCCTGTCTCCACCCTCCCCCGGTGGCGCTGCGACCCATCCCTCTGACCCCCCCCCCCTCCTTGGGGCCTGAGTTCCCTTCGGGTGCAGGGGACTCCCTGGAGGACCTTGCAAAGGTGTGTAGTGCCATCCTGGCCTCCGCCTTTGGCACTGACCCACCCCCTGTGGTGGAGTCCTCCATCCCTGCACCCACAACGCCGCCCCTTTGCCCTGATGTCCCTGCGGTGCCTGTTGCTTCCCCCCCCCCTGATGCCCTCACCAGTGTGGAAGACGATGCCATTTGACTGTGCAGGCAAGGTAGGGGACACGCATCCCACTGTGTCCCCCATCCAGCTGAGAATCATTGACTGCCCTATGGGCTTTGTGAAGATTGAACTGCCTGCGATCCACGGACATTGTGCTCATGCTGAATAAAGCTTAATTTTGTTTTCATTATCACACTACTGCTATGCTGGTATTGGTGTTGGTGGGGCTGCTACATGGTTTTGGGTGGTGTGTAAGGGTTTGGGTGTGTGGGATATGTAGTAGGGTACTGCTCATTGGTGGGACCCTGTGATCTGTGTGCCATCACAAGGTGTTGGCTAACTTTCTTTGTTCATGTAAGCAGTTACTGCATGGTGCACTTGTCCCATGGTGTATTCCTTCCTCTGTGTACCCAGCTTTCTTCCCTGCAGGGTGTTCCCAATGTTTAGCGCAGAGCTGTGTCTACATGAGCTGTGTGTGTGACGGAGCCCTTCTACTTTGGCCATGCATGCAGGGCCATGTCTCCACCTGCGACAATCGTGGCATCCTTGGTGATCACTGTACTTGTGTGTGGAGTCTGTTGACATGAGTTCATGGGGACATGTTCCCTTGTAGCCAGTATGCGTGTGGATAATTCTGGCCTCACACACATGTGTTACACCCCTCCAGTCTCAGGGCACTGCTGGGAGTGATGGGCACCCACCCCTCCTGTCTCAGGGCACTGCTGGGAGGACTCTGCACACACCCCTCCTGTCTCTGGGCACTGCTGGGAGTGATAGGCACACACCCCTCCTGTCTCTGGGCACTGCTGGGAGGACTCTGCACCCACCCCTCCTGTCTCAGGGCACTGCTGGGAGGACTCCACACCCACCCCTCCTGTGTCAGGGCACTGCTGGGAGGACTCTGCACACACCCCTCCTGTCTCTGGGCACTGCTGGGAGTGATAGGCACACACCCCTCCTGTCTCTGGGCACTGCTGGGAGGACTCTGCACACACCCCTCCTGTGTCAGGGCACTGCTGGGAGGACTCCACGCCCACCCCTCCTGTCTCAGGGCACTGCTGGGAGGACTCTGCACCCACCCCTCCTGTCTCAGGGCACTGCTGGGAGGACTCCACACCCACCCCTCCTGTCTCAGGGCACTGCTGGGAGGACTCTGCACCCACCCCTCCTGTGTCAGGGCACTGCTGGGAGGACTCCACACCCACCCCTCCTGTCTCAGGGCACTGCTGGGAGTGATAGGCACCCACCCCTCCTGTCTCAGGGCACTGCTGTGAGGACTCTGCACCCACCCCTCCTGTCTCAGGGCACTGCTGGGAGGACTCCACACCCACCCCTCCTGTCTCAGGGCACTGCTGGGAGGACTCTGCACCCACCCCTCCTGTGTCAGGGCACTGCTGGGAGGACTCCACACCCACCCCTCCTGTCTCAGGGCACTGCTGGGAGTGATAGGCACCCACCCCTCCTGTCTCAGGGCACTGCTGGGAGGACTCTGCACCCACCCCTCCTGTGTCAGGGCACTGCTGGGTGGACTCTGCACACACACCTCCGATTTCTGGATATGTGCGCTTGGCACATACACGGTGGGGGTACGCACAATGCATTCGAGGTGAGGGTACGAGTCTACTGACACTGGTGTGGTGGGGGTACGCTCCGTACGTCCGCGGGTGTGGGTACGGGTCGTTCTTACACTGTTGGCATGGGGGGTACGCTCCTTGCATACGCGGGTGGGGGTACGGGTCGTACTTGCACTGTTGGCATGGGGGGTACGCTCCTTGCATTTGCGGGTGGGGGTACGGGTCGTACTTGCACTGTTGGGCTGGGGGGTACGCTCCTTGCATTTGCGGGTGGGGGTACGGGTCGTACTTACACTGTTGGGCTGGGGGGTACGCTCCTTGCATTCGCGGGTGGGGGTACGGGTCGTACTTACACTGTTGGGCTGGGGGGTACGCTCCTTGCATTCGTGGGTGGGGGTTCTAGTCGTACTTACACTGTTGGCATGGGGGGTACGCTCCATGCATACGCGGGTGAGGGTACGGGTCGGACTTACATTGTTGGGGTGGGGGTACGCTCCGTACGTCCGCGGGTGGGGGTACGGGTCGTACTGACACTGTTGGGCTGGGGGGTACGCTCCTTGCATTTGCGGGTGGGGGTACGGGTCGTACTTACACTGTTGGGCTGGGGGGTACGCTCCTTGCATTCGCGGGTGGGGGTACGGGTCGTACTTACACTGTTGGGCTGGGGGGTACGCTCCTTGCATTTGCGGGTGGGGGTACGGGTCGTACTTACACTGTTGGGCTGGGGGGTACGCTCCTTGCATTCGTGGGTGGGGGTTCGAGTCGTACTTACACTGTTGGCATGGGGGTACGCTCCATGCATACGCGGGTGAGGGTACGGGTCGGACTTACACTGTTGGGGTGGGGGTACGCTCCGTACGTCCGCGGGTGGGGGTACGGGTCGTACTGACACTGTTGGCATGGGGGGTACGCTCCTTGCATACGTGGGTGGGGGTACGGGTCGTACTTACACTGTTGGGCTGGGGGGTACGCTCCTTGCATTCGTGGGTGGGGGTTCGAGTCGTACTTACACTGTTGGCATGGGGGGTACGCTGCATGCATACGCGGGTGAGGGTACGGGTCGAACTTACACTGTTGGGGTGGGGGTACGCTCCATGCATACGCGGGTGGGGGTACGGGTCGTACTTGCACTGTTGGCATGGGGGGTACGCTCCTTGCATTTGCGGGTGGGGGTACGGGTCGTACTTGCACTGTTGGGCTGGGGGGTACGCTCCTTGCATTTGCGGGTGGGGGTATGGGTCGTACTTACACTGTTGGGCTGGGGGGTACGCTCCTTGCATTTGCGGGTGGGGGTACGGGTCGTACTTACACTGTTGGGCTGGGGGGTACGCTCCTTGCATTTGCGGGTGGGGGTACGGGTCGTACTTACACTGTTGGGCTGGGGGGTACGCTCCTTGCATTCGTGGGTGGGGGTTCGAGTCGTACTTACACTGTTGGCATGGGGGGTACGCTCCATGCATACGCGGGTGAGGGTACGGGTCGGACTTACACTGTTGGGGTGGGGGTACGCTCCGTACGTCCGCGGGTGGGGGTACGGGTCGTACTGACACTGTTGGCATGGGGGGTACGCTCCTTGCATACGCGGGTGGGGGTACAGGTCGTACTTACACTGTTGGGCTGGGGGGTACGCTCCTTGCATTCGTGGGTGGGGGTTCGAGTCGTACTTACACTGTTGGCATGGGGGGTACGCTGCATGCATACGCGGGTGAGGGTACGGGTCGAACTTACACTGTTGGGGTGGGGGTACGCTCCATGCATACGCGGGTGGGGGTACGGGTCGTACTTTCACTGTTGGGGTGGGGGGTACGCTCCTTGCATACGGGGTGGGGGTAGGGTCCGTACATATCCGTCCCCACGCTATGTGATGTTTGTGCGGCCCGTACCCAGGCCTTTGCCACGTGGGTGCGATCCGTCCCGCCATTGTTGGGGTGACGTGTGTGGGCGTGGTCCGACTCGTACCCACGCTCTTCAGGCGTGGGTACGGGACGTACCTGTCTGGTTGTGTTGCCGGTTCGCGTGGTGACGGACTTCCGTTGTGGCGGTCGCTGGCTTATCAGGACACGCCCCCACCCCCTCGTGGTGACCAGGGCATGGGAGTCAGGTATGTCCAGGCCATGTGTGGTGTGTGACTTATGTGGTTGTTTTGTGGCCTGCCCTGGTCGTGCCACCCCCACCCCACCCCACTTTCCCCCCTCCCTTAGTTATTCTGACCTTCTGCGGCGTCTGCGTCGTAACCTGTAGAGGAGGTGTACTGCTATGAGGGCAGGGATGACTCGTAGGTTCGGGTCCATGTCTGTCCGTCGCGTACTGGTCCTCCTTGTTCGCGGCGTCGTCTGTCCGTCGCGTACTGGTGGTCCTTGTTCGCGTCGTCCTGATTTCACGGCAGTTTTTGGCTGCCGCAAAATATTCACCGTGCGGGGTGACGTCGGTGCGAATCGTGATTCCTGGGTCGTGAATGGCTGGCTGCGTGCGTCCCGACGTCAGGTCGGCGCTTTCCCGGATCGCATTGGTAGGTGTTTTTTGTTCGGTCGGGCTTTTTTACGAATCGTACGGTAATGGTGTACCCGTGCGAATCGTAATTCCTTGTTTGTAAAAATTGACGACCGGGTACGCGTCGGGCGGAGATTATGCTCCGTCCGACGGTTCGTACCCGGTTTTTGCAGGATCGTGATCGGCACCTATATGCGTGTGTAAACTGTCGGGTAATTTTAAGGCGTAATTTGGATGTAGAAAAAGGGTTAGTTAATGGCAATGGTTAAAGTGGTGGATTTTGTTAATTATCAGAAAAAAAAGGAATTGAATTTTTAAAAATTAAATTTGATCAGATTGAAGAAGTTAAAGAAATTGGTTGTTGTTCAGTTCGTTTTTTGCTTGTTAAAGATTTATATGTCCGTAGGAAACAATTTCCATTTTCTCTGGCATATGCATTGACTATTCATAAATCCCAAGGATTAAGTGTAGACAGTGCATTGGTGAACATTGGATCTACTGTATTTAAAGAGGGTATGGCATATGTTGCTTTGTTGGGTGATTTTGATGAGACAAAGGTTACTGCAGATGCAAACTGTGTAAAAGAGTATAATAGGTTAAGAAGGGTGTATGCTCCAAATTTAGGTCAATATCCTGTATTTGAGAAGTGTGTGATTGGTCGAAAAAGAAGGTTTGAGAATATCTGTTCTGAAGGTGTCGAGAAGGAAAATAACAAGATAATGTTGTGATTGCAAGTAAAAAGAAATTGGACACTGTTGAAGAGGTTGTTGGTTATCAGTTTGAAAATAGTTCAGGTGTCAACTGCTATGCTAGTGTAGTGGTCAATGTTGGTTTTTATCTTGAAGGTTTGCAAGAACAAATTATGCAGAATCCGCAAAAAAGATTTTGTTCTCTGTTGCATTCTGTTCATGAAAAATTGACAACAGATACAAGTAAAATACAATCTGTTTCAGATATTCGTAATCTTTTGGATGTGTGTTCTGGTTCTACACAATTTACACAAAATATCCAACAAGATGCTCAGGAATTTTTAATGTATATGCTTACCATTTTTTAAAATGAAGGTGTAGAAATAGAAAATATTTTTGGCCTTTCTTACAAATGGGAACATCATTGTGAAAATTGCATGTATACATGTACCACTAATGTAGACACTGAAAGATTTCTGTATTTAACATTACCAGACTGTAAGTCAGTGTCTTTCAATAAATTAGTTAAAGGTGCAAATCAAATCATGGAGTGTAGCCAATGTAAATCAGAAATGTTATCCACATTATTTTTAACAAAATATGGATAATACATAATTTTAATGATGCAAAGTTGTACAGCTGATGGAAGAAAATTGGATATTTTAATGAAGCGGTTTGTAGCAACACAACTATCAATATCAGGAAGGATTTTTGTATCAATTGCAATAATTTTCCATGATGATCTTTCCACCACATCTGGACATTACACTGCCTATCTAAAATGTGACAAAGGCTGGAAAGATTGTAATGATTCCCAGTTGCTTTTCAAACAACGTTTGCCTAGGGAATTACCTAATTCCTACCTAATATTTTTAAAGTCAAAGTTTTAGGAAGATAATTCATTCTCTGAGGAATTTATTATTATAATTTAATAGGACTACCATTGGACAATTTACATAAAAAGGAGTGCAAAAATACCATTTGGCCTCAAGGAAAGGTATATGTTTGAATTATGGACTTTCTTGTGCTCATTGACTCAGTGAATATTTTTAAGCGACAAAATTTACAGTTTTTATGAGTTAAACTTATAAAATTTTGTTAGCCATAAGTATTTCATATATGTGTGATTTGTATCTTGTGGTATTTTACTGAGAATAGCATGTTGGTTTTTTTAAAACAATCTTTTTGATTGTTTTTTTTTTGCCCGCTGTTAAGTGATGAGTATGATTGAAATCACTATTTCTAGTGAAATTCAATATATTCTGAGAACAGCAAAAATGGCAAACAAATTACTTTGTTGAAATTATGCTGTGTTGTAAAAAATTTATTATTACATGTTATAACTATTTTTTCTTTTCTTTACAGATCCTAATTCTAAAATAGGCAGTTTACATCAATTTACATTGCAAAAAAAATCTGAAAAAAATGTATACCATTTTTAATTTCTATTACTGTGAAGGTAAGTTTAACTAAGTATTAATATGTAGAATGGGCAGATCTGCAAGAACCTACAAAGATTGAACAAGTTTTTAAAAACACTCTGTTTATACCGATGTAGTTTTGAAATCTCTCTCATACCGGATATTATGTGACCTCCAAAAAAATAGATTTGAGTGGTTCATAATATTTCCCATTGTACCTATTGAAGGACCGCAATCATTTCAATCATTCTTGTTTGAGCATCTTTGCAGACAAAACTCTGTGCTTACCTTCTATCATTCGGAAGCAATTTTAAAACAGAAATATGTCACTTTTTGTAACATAGTTATTGCACAAGACACTCTTTCATATTTACAAAGAGTGGAAAAGGCGCTCTGTGTACTTTTTCTACTCTATGTAAATACAACCTCATCATACACACCACTTTGCGTTGAAAGGTTGTTCTATAAGTGTTGTTGTGCATGATTGCACTGAATACTCATAGAACAAGACACATCTCCAGAATTATCAGAAATCATAAATCTCGATATGTGTGTGAATGCTGCACCATTCTCTAATTGGTGTACGAAAGCACAACAAGGAGAATTGTTTTCTTTTCTCCTCATTTTGAAATCTTCAATGCATGCTAAAATGTTCAGCATACATTGAAGGAGAAAAATGTGTTTACTGATTGTTTTTGTGCAGGAAGGTGTGTCTTTCTGCACAAAAACAAACAGCACATGACACAGATATCCTTCCACTATGGTGCAAGGGTGCCTGTGTCACCACATGGCTGCAATTTAAGCAGCCGTGCAGAGAGAAGCATAGATGTGCAACATATTTATGTACATATGTTGCATCCCTGTGCTTCGGAAGTACTACAGCACACTGCAGTTAAAGAGGTTACTGTGTGATGCTCAGGCACTTCCTCATAGTTCTGCACTTATACATTCACCATACGCTATTAATGCATTCATATAGTCAATTACCTTCTACACATACATTCATCTAAACTTTCCCACACCAACAAACAAATATATAGCACTTTTTTTTAAATCAGGAAAGTTAGTTCTTAGAAGAACTTATTTTTTTCTTCTTTTTTCTTTTATATTCTTTTGTTTTTTTGAACAATTTTTAATTTTTGGGGGATTTTCTTAAAAAAAAGGAAAAAAACAGAACTGGAGGAACAAAACAATGAACTTCAGGGGAAAAAGAAAAAAAACTAGCAATAGTGACTCGCTTGCTTGCGGCAGATTAGATCAATAGACTGCTCCCCGTAGCATAAAGTAGCATTGCATTTTATGCAGAGCACTTTCAAATATTGGAACTGCGGACGGATGTCCACATTTTGTGCAGAAGGATGCACTCTTGAAGTGCTTGGCTGCGATGAATCTGAAGGAGCAGGAACGATTCTCATTCTTCGGCATTCCTCCCAAGCAAGGTTTACCGGATGAAGGGTCCTTAGATGTTTCATCATGCTCGCAGTTCCGCATGAATATTTTTTGTTTGGATCCCCAAGGGACAGCACTCTCTGGCAGTTCTTGCAGGTCACCAAGGTCGCATTGGTCTTTGTTTGCCCCTCAGGATATGTGAAAAATTTGCACACCACAGATGAAAAATGTGGTGTGCGTGGTGGCTCTTCCAAAAAATCATCCTCAGATGAAGGAGGTAACCCAGGAGATGCCTGCTGCCCTGAAGCCAATGTTTGTTAAGAAAAAAGTTTGAGCTAAGTGAAAACCTAGTCAAAAAAGCTTCTTCTCTGCAAAGAGGTGGTCCTCCAAAGAAGGTCAAGGAAGAATGATTGAAATGGGTGGGGTCTTTCAATAGTTAGAACAGGAAGTGTAATGAACCAATCAAATCTCTTTTTTTCAGGTCACATGGGATCCGCGCACCGTGCGCTTACGCAGCACGCACCCAGCGCACATCCGCAAAATTGAATTTAAAAAGAATATAGGATTAGATGTAAAAATATATTACTTTTATGAGTAGTTTACAGTTTGTCTTCAATTAATAAAATACATATATATATATATATGTTTATTAAAAGGTTAAATATTTCGCGGGAATCGCGTACCACCGTGTCTTGCATGCACATGACGCATCGCGGAAGCGCGCAAGTGTCGCGTAACGAACATCGTACGTGTTGCGCATAGGCTTGGAGTCTCGTACCGGTCGCATAGCAATCGCGCACCAAACACGTACCCAACGCTTACCGTACACGGATGCTTACGCGTAGGGGTCGAGAAGGGTGCGCATAGGGAGCGCAGATCCCCAAAAATTTTTTAAAAAATCAAATAAAGTTTTGACAATATAGTTTAACAAATATTTTTAAAAAAATATAAAAATATATTTTAAAACATTAACAATTTTTTTTTAAACCAATAAAAACAAATAATATTTTTTAATTTTTAAAAGAATTAATTGAAAAATAAGTTAAAAAAGGCGATAAAAATGTATTTTAAAAAAACATAAATAAAGGAATTGACACACTGAAATTGAAAATTTTTGAAATTCAATGAAAATCATTAAACATCATAGCTTTAGAGATAAATTATAGATAGGAATTAGCATTTAAAAAACCTTAGAAATTCACTGAAAAAACCATAGGTTTCATGCACGTTATAGTTAGGAATTGGCATTTAAAAAACCTTAGAAATTCACTGAAAAAACCATAGGTTTCAGGGGTGTTATAGTTAGCTGGACATCTCCCTCATACAAAACCCTAGAAATTCCCCCATTATAATTAGTTCAGATAACTATAACTCGCGCGCCCCCGCGATGCACTGCTGATGACGTCACATATTACATCACTCATGACATGGTCAGTGACATCACTGATAACATCTCAAATGACATCACTGATGACGTCATCCATGTAATAAATTAGCGCATCTTCTCACACCCTAATATAACCTTTGATACACCGACTCAAAATTTCAGACAGCCATTCTCAAAACCATAGATACTCCAATACCAATAACTACATACCCATTCATTGACTCTTAGGTCTACACACACCTCCACTCACTCACCTGTAGAGTCACTCATACTTACAGTCACTCAGTACAGGACTATCATATGCATTTATACACCTATATAGACACCGCCAATCATCCATAGACATACTCACACACCTAGTCAATCATGCAAATAATTAATCACACTCCAATTTACTCACCTATACCGTTCTACACACACAAGTTCACTTACTACCACATTCTTACGCTCTTATACAATTACTGATACAAGCACACTCTCATCCATACAGCCACTCTCACAATCACACACTCTCACATATACCCAGTTATATACTCTTACACACATATACCCTGCCTTTCACATATGTAGTTACTCACACATGTACCACTCAGATATACATTCAATCACTAACACACCCATACATACACTCACCCAACCATAGAGTCCATCACAGATGCACTCTTAAAACAATGCACCCATAGAATCACCCACTCACACATCTATGCATCTATGCACAGAGTCACACACACCCTACCCACACAAGCACTCAGGCACCCATACAGATAGTCAGACAACCAATCAATAACCCATATTGACACTCATATAGCTATTCACAAAAACATGCAGCCACTTATACACCAACAGACAGACAGATACAGACATTCACACAGTTTAGTTACTAGTCTGCAGTAAGATACATTTAATGACTCACTTATAGAGTCAGTTACGCACCTAGAAAATCTTCCATTCACACACTTATGCACCCACTCATTCTTCCATAGGTCTTTCCCTATATATATTAAACATATTAAAACTTTAAGAAACACAGACTCACTGGATGACGTCATCAGTGATGTCATTTGAGATGTCATCAGTGACGTCACTGACCATGTCATGAGTGATGTAATATGTGACGTCATCAGCAGTGCATTGCGGGGGCGCGCGAGTTATAGTTAGCTGAACTAACTATAACGGGGGAATTTCTAGGGTTTTGTACGAGGGAAATGTCCAGCTAACTATAACACCCCTGAAACCTATGTTTTTTTCAGTGAATATATATATATTCAGTGAAAAAACCATAGGTTTCACACACGTTATAGTTAGGAATTAGCATTTAAAAAACCTTAGAAATTCAGTGAAAAAACCATAGGTTTCACACATGTTATAGTTAGCTGGACATTTTACTCGTAAAAAACCAATGAAATTGCCCCGTTATAGTTAGTTCAGCTAACTATAACTCGCGCGCCCGCAATGCACTGCTGATGACGTCACATATTACATCACTCATGACATGGTCAGTGACATCACTCATGACATCACTGATGACATCTCAAATGACATCACTGATGACATCACTGATGACATCATCCAGTGAATGTGGGTTTTTCTGAAAATTAAATATGTTTTATATATGTATATCTCAAGGTCAATGGAAGAATAAATGGGTATATAAGTGTCTAAATGGATGATTTGTTTTTGAAAAATTGATTGTTTAACTGACTAAGTGTATCATAGTGAATACATGTTTTAGTGAGTAATGTTTAAATATGTATATATCTGTATCAGTCTCTCACTTTGTGTATAAGTGGCTGCATGGGTTGGTGAGTAGATACATGGGTGTCTATATAGGTTATTAGTTGGTTTTTTGAGTATCAGTCTGAGTGTCTGCATGGTTCGGTGGGGGGTATTACGTAGTGCATAGGTGTATGAATGAGTGACTCACTGTTTGTATGTGTTGAACACAGCATGTGTGCAGGACTGTATGGGTGGATGAGTGTGTGCATGGATGTGTTATTGAGTGAATGACTGTCTCAATAGTGTCTTTATGAGTAACTACATATGTTTTAAACTAGTATATGTGACTATTGGTGTATATATGTGAGTATATGTGAGAGTGAGAGATTGAAAGAGTTCTTGTATGAATAAGTATGTGTTTCTATAAGTGATTGTTTAAAAGACTAAGTATGTGTAAGTTTCCGTAGAAGTAAGTGTGGTGGTGTGTGTATAACTGTATATGCAAGTAAATGTATGTTTGATTCTTTGTTAGCATGAGTGACTATGTGTGTGAGTAACTCTATGGATGAGTGGCATTGTGTAACAGGATGTATAGGTGTATGAGTACATATGATGAGTGAGTACATGTATGAGTGACTGAATTGGACTGTTGGTGAATGAGTGGATGTGTATGTGGATCTTAGAATTACTGAAAAGGTTGTTTTAACTGGTATTGGTATGTCCATTGTTTTGAACATTGTAGTTTCTATTTTTGAATGTGTGTGTCAAAGGTTATATTAGGGGAAGAGGAGGTCTGCCACTCTATCACAAGGATGATGTCATCAGTGATGTCATCAGTGATGTCATTTGAGATGTCATCAGTGATGTCATGAGTGATGTCACTGACCATGTCATGAGTGATGTAATATGTGACGTCATCAGCAGTGCATTGCGGGCGCGCGAGTTATAGTTAGCTGAACTAACTATAACGGGGCAATTTCATTGGTTTTTTACGAGTAAAATGTCCAGCTAACTATAACATGTGTGAAACCTATGGTTTTTTCACTGAATTTCTAAGGTTTTTTAAATGCTAATTCCTAACTATAACGTGTGTGAAACCTATGGTTTTTTCACTGAATTTCAAAGGTTTTTTAAATGCTAATTCCTAACTATAACGTGTGTGAAACCCATGGTTTTTTCAGTGAATTTGCAAGGTTTTTTAAATGCTAATTTTTTTTTTATTCTTCAATTTTTTCAAACATATTTTTTATTTAATTTTCTTACCTTTTATAAAGACTATGCTTTAATTTTTAAAATCCTTAAATATTTTTTTTTAAATATATTTTTTAAAATAAACATGTAAAATTTATTTCCAGTTCTTTTTTTGTTTTTTTATTTTTTTTTGGTACGCGTACCGTAAGCTCACGGTAAGCGTACGGTTTACGCAACGTCCGTAATCTATCTACGCTGCTTGCGTATAGTTACGCACTTTGCGTAGCCGCGCGGACTGCGCGTGGGACGCGTGCGCGCTTACGCCACACGCGCACGTTACGCAGAAGTGCCGGGGAGTGACTGTTATGCGCATGCGCGCAAGCGCGTGTCTTTTTTACGCGCACGCGTACTTTTTGCCGTAAGCGTACCGTAAGCGTACCGTAAGCGTACGGTAGGTCATGTGATCTTGAAACACAACTTTTGATTGGTTGAAACTACTTTCAGTTCTAGAACTCTCCTACACCACACCCATTCCCCTCATTTCTGCTTGTGATCCCTTGGGAGAAGGAGCTGGTTTGTCTTTGGGATACGATGGCAGAACAGCAGAGCTCTTCTGAGAGTGAGGCTAGCACTAGCAGCACTGTCTTGAGGCAGAGATCGAGGAAACAAAAGCCTTCTTATGTTTGGGATTATTTTACTTTTCCAGAAGGCCAGCAAAAGGTGAATGCACCCTTAGTTACTTGCAAGCTGTGTCAGCGTGTACTTTCTAGAGGTAATCCTAACAGGAAGTATTCCTTTGGGAATCACACCATGAAGAGACACCTCCAGGATGTACACAGAAGGACACATGGTCATCTTTTTGGAGGTAACTCTTCAGAAAGACGAGCCAGTACATCCACAGCAGCTCAGCCTGGACCATCACCTGCAGGGCTTACTCCTTCTTCTGCAGGTCAGGTGAGCCCTTCTTCTGTGGGGGGAGAATCTCCTTTTGCTGGCCCTCTGGAAATGAACCCTCGATTTCGGAAGGTTGATATTCATTGCACATTTTGTAAAGATCTAATTTGCCATAGGGAGACCAGTGTTTCCCTAGTGAACAACAAAATAGATCAGCACATTTGTCGCTTTGAATAATTTTCCCATGCTTCCTTTCCTCTGTCCCTGCATGAACACAACGGTTCTTTTAAGAGCCAACCTTATCTTTCATCTTTTTTTTACATATGTTTTTAAAAACTTTTTTTTATTTTTTTTTACCGTACGCGTACGGTGCGCGTACTTTTTTTTTATTTTTTAAAAAAAACACTAAAAATCATTTATCACATTACATTGTCCTTGAGAGACTACAATTATTATTATTGACTTACCATACTCACTGAAAAAATATTTATTCATTTCTTTTTTTTAAAAATAGTTTTAAAAATGTTTGTAGTTTTCGAAAATTTTCTATATCTATCTGGAAAAAAAGAAAAAAGTATTAATATTTTTTAAACATTTTATAATACAGTACACATATTTACATTTTTTACCAAAAAATCTTTTTGCCTTATTTTTGCTGTTTTCAGAATATATTGCATTTCACTATAAATTGTGAAAGCAATTGCATTCATCATTTTACAGCGGGCAAAAAAAAATACCAATCACAAAGATTGTATTAAAAAAGCCCTGATTCTTTTTTTAATTAAACTTAACATTATAGAAATGCATAATATTGTAAAAAAATATCATCTAATACCAATACTTATTTCTTTAAAATACCGTCTGATATGTTTGTTTCAGAACTATAATCACAATATTATATCTCAAATAACTCCAAAATACATCTGATTTCATTTCCTTTAGGCCAAATAGTAATTTTAATTTTTTTTTTGGAATAAATTTCCAACGGAAATCCAATAAAATTCTAAAGTTTAATTTGTCCAGATCTCACCGATTCTCTGTAACATTTTGGTTCACGAAAATTTTTTGAATAATTTATTTAGTCCACAATAGAATTGGTTACTTTTCCACATGGCCAAATAGTAATTTTTTAAATCATTTTTGAAAAAATTTCCAATGGCAGTCCAATAACATTCCAAAATTTAAAATGTGCAGAAGTTACCGATAATCTCTAAATTATTGGTTTTTCAAAATTGCATTAAAAATTAAAAAAGTCCACATTACAATTGGTTATCTTTCCATTAGGCCAAATGATAATTTTAAAAATCTTTTTTTTACAAAATTGCAATGGTAATCCAGTAAAATGGTAAAATTATTTTGTCCAGATCTTGCCAAGTCTCTCTAAAATTTAGGTTTCAGGAAGATTAGATAGGAATTTGCTAAATCAAAAGGCAAACGTTGTTTGAAAATCAATTGGGAATCATTACACAGTGTCCAGCCTTTTTCACATTTTAGATAAACTGTGTAATGTCCAGAAGTAACAGTAGGTCCATCATGGAAAATTATTGCAACAGTTACAAAAGTTTTTCCTGAAATTGATAATTGCTGTCCTGTAAACTTCTTTATTAAAGTATCCAATTTTGAACCATCAGCTCTACATCGTTGCATCATTAAAATTACATACTGTCCGTATTCCTTTAAAATTAATGTTGAAAACATGTCAGAATTACACTCACCACATTTCATGCTATGATTAGCATCTTTAACTAATTTTGCAAAAGTGACTGTTTTACTCTCTGGCAATGTCAAATAAATAAACCTTTCATTATCAACAATAGAGCCACATATATTATAACAATTATCACAACTATGTTCCCATTTATAAGAGAGACCAAAAAAAATGTCAATGGGAACTCCTTCTTCTTCCACTACCTGAAGAAAATACATCAAAAATTCATGTGCATCTTGCTGTTCATTTTGAGAAAACTGTGTTCGTCCTGAACATACATCTAAAAGTTTTCTAATGTCAGTAGCACTTTCTATTTGAGTTTTATCTTTACTCAACTTTTGAAAAAGGAGACTCAGCTCTGAACAGAATCTTTTTCCCTGATTTACTATTATCTGCTCTTGCAAACTTTCCAGATAAAATGCAACATTCAGCACTACATTTGCGTAGCAGTTGACACCAGAGCTATTTTCAAAATGACATCCTACAACCTGTTCTTCATTTTCCTTTTTCTTTTTGCTTGCAATTACATCACTCCTCTTTTTTTTCCTCTTCTCTACATCTTCACTACAGATATTCTCATTTTTTCTTTTACGAGAAACTACACGTTTCTCCAACACAGGATACTGACCTAAATGAGGAGCATAGCTTCTTCTTAATCTATTATACTCCTTTACACAATTTGTATCAGCACTAACTTTTGATTCTTCAAAGTCTATCATGAATAAACCTGATAATGTTTTGACTCGTGACAAAGCAACATATGCCATACCTTCTTTGAACACAGTTGAACCAATGTTCACAAATGCACAATCTACAGTCAATCCTTGAGACTTGTGAATAGTTACAGCAAACGGAAACTGCTTCCTACGTACATATAAGTCTTTCACAAGCATAAAACGAACTGTACAACGACAAATATCTTTAACTTCATCTATCTGATCAAATTTTATTTTTAAACATTCAATTCCTTCTTTTTTCTGATAATTAATAAAACCCACAACTCTTCCCATCGCTCCATTAACTAAACCTTTCTCAACATCCAAATTTCTCCTTAAAAACACTCTACAGTTCATGCAAACATATAGATTTTTTTCTAATCCAGCTAGTGCACTGTGGTGGCAATGACCTAGGCACTTTGACTGGGGTAGGTCTGGAAATGCTTATGAAGGACACCTTTGCACAACTGTTTACACTTTTCCCTAAAACTGCCTTTGTGTTTTCCAACATATGCCAAAGGCAAAAATGGAACTGGTCCAATCATTTCTGTCCGCAGATTGACAAAGCAAGAAAGCACGTCAACAAATCTGTTTCTGCTTTCCTCCGTGACTATGGTATGGGTGCCATTTACCACAACAACTTGCGTTATGACATGCAAGACATTTATAGAGGAGATGGTGTGCACTTCAATGATGAAGGGAACAGAG
Organism: Triturus cristatus; assembly: GCF_964204655.1. Taxonomy (NCBI): domain Eukaryota; kingdom Metazoa; phylum Chordata; class Amphibia; order Caudata; family Salamandridae; genus Triturus; species Triturus cristatus. Next base: position 69,611,814 of record NC_140584.1, on the reverse strand, counting down.
TCTTCCTCTTGAACCTTAGACTCTGCATCGGTACTTACTTGTAGGTACCACTAAAAAAATGACTTCATAAACACAACAGCTCTTTTTAGAGCTCCCTAATTTCTAAACTCTTAAATCTGCTTTTCATTTATTTATTTTATTTTTTTTACCGTACGCTTACCGTAAGCTTACGGTACGCGTACCCCGTGATTTTTTTTAAAATCAATAAATGTTTTTTTTGTACTTTTCTGTCCTTCTTTGACCCCCTTACAAATGTTAGGGGGTCTGTAACTCTCCTCATTGCCCCCTTTCCTTGTTTTCTCTGTTTTTTTTCTGAGTGAAACACACAAAATGGCGGCCGCCGCTTCCTGGTTTCGGCCGATTTGAATGTTTACTATGATCTATGGGCCAATCAGAATCTCCTTCGCGCACGCCATGTTTCTTCCGTACGCTTACCGTACGCGTACCCCGTGATGTTTTTTAAAAATCAATAAATGTTTGTTTTGTACTTTACAGTCCTTCTTTGACCCCCTCACAAATGTAAGGGGGTCTGTAACTCTCCTCATTGCCCCCTTTTCTTGTTTTCACTCTTTTTTTTTCAGAGTGAAACACAGAAAATGGCGGCCGCCGCTTCCTGGTTTCTGCCGATTCGAATGTTTACTAAGATCTAAGAGCCAATCAGAATCGCGCTCGCGCACGCCACCGTACGCTTACCGTAAGCGTACGGTAAGCGTACCGTAAGCGGGCTCAGATATATATATTGATTTAAAGGCTATTTTCTCAGAATCTACTGAACAGATTTACACCAAACCTACAAAAGGCACTTCCTTGACCTAGGGACTACCTCTCTGCCAAATTTTGAGTAATTCTGTTCAGCCGTTCGGGCTGTAGCTCGTTCTAAAGGTCCTATGGAAAAATGCATGGGAAAAACGCGTTTTGGGACCCCCCTTTTATCTCAGCCCCCGCTTGACGGATCCCCCCGAGACTTTCAGGGAGGATTCGTCGACCGGCGCCAAAGTTATTCAAAATAGAATGTTGAGGTTTTCCTATGGAAACGTGGTCCTAACTATAACTACCTACTGGCGACCGCCAGTAGGTAATATACAACAACTCTAGTAATCTTAATTTTACATCCAACATTAGTAGAGATAAAGCGGACTTCTTGGATGTACAAGTATCAATTAACAACTGTATACTAGAAACTACATTGTTTAGAAAAACTACAGCTGGGAATAGTATACTTCACGCTAGTAGTAAACATCCCAAACACTTGATTGAAAGCATCCCGTTTGGTGAGCTACTAAGACTCAAACGTATTTGTAGCTCCCAACAGGAATATGAGAAATGCTCTAAAGACATGATAGTGAGACTAAAAGAGAGAGGATATAGTGATTCTACCCTCTCAAGAGCTTTGAAAAAAACAGAGGATAGACCCAGAGAATCTTTACTTGCCCCCAAAGAGCTAACTGTTATTAGTGAAGAAGAGAGTCCACGCTTCATTACTACATTTAGTAAACAAGAGAGGAGAGTAAAGTCAATCATTAAGAAGAACTGGCCCATTATACTCACTGATGGGGTTCTCGGCAGTAGACTACCTGAGTTACCTACCATCCCATATAGGAAATCTAGATCTATGAGAACTGAACTAGTAAAAATAAGTCCGGAACTCAACATGGCCAAAACATGGCTCAAACCCAAAGCAGGTTTTCATAAATGCTCATCATGCTCATCATGTCGCGCCTGCAAATTTGGCGTTAATACAATACAATACAACCCAGTACAAAACTCCTTTTTCCGATATCCCTGTCGTGATTGAAGGTAGTTTTGGATGTAAGACTGAGTATGCTGTGTATGTTTTGAGCTTAGTGCTACCCACATAGCGTAAGTTACAAGTGCACGTCAGAATTCTACAGCACCTCAGAGCAATCGTGAACAATGACAGTGCATATCCAGTCGCTAGACATTTTAAATCTGTTCACAACAATGAGTTGAGTTGTCTCTCATACTATGTCATTAATGCAGTAAGCCCCCTGCGTAGGGGAGGCAATAGAGAGAAACTTTTAAGAAAACTAGAAACGCGCATGATTTTAGAACTGGATAGCAAAAGTCCAAATGGGTTGAATACCACTGAAGATATGTACAACTACTTATAAATGATACATAAATGAGATATTGGTGCAATAACGTTTCTAGGATTAGATAACGTTGATGCATCAAGTTCCAATCGTTTAAGATTACTAGATGAGTACCCAGTTCTTCGAATAGTCATAGATCTAGACAGGTATACATTTCACTTATTCATTTATTTATTTGTTTATCTTTTTAGCTTTTTATAAGTCAAGCACTGTATCATCCTTCCCCTCTATATTAATAATTTTTGCACTCTTTAAAAAATAAAATATTTTTTGTATTTCATATGATCTATAAAATTGTTTTTGCACATTAAGGGGATATAGCAATAAACAGTGAGGGGTGTGTACAAATTAAATTTTATCACACATAAAAAATATATATTAAAGAAAATAAAAAAGTTAACTCACTGTTTTGATAGTAGCTAGAAGAAGCAAAATCGGACACTATTTAGAAACTCAAATTTGCTACAATAAGCTGATTAACGAGGTTGAATCTGTTAAGCATTTATGCAGAAATAAAGCTATGTAAAATAAGGAAGCATATTGGTGCACAAAAGCAGGGATAGGGGCAATTTAAATTTGCAAAAGTTTGCACACCTTGCTATATTTTGCACAGTAGTTTGTTTACATATTTATTGATTATGTCTACAAGCGGCAATGCCTTTTGATGTTATTTGAAATGGTTTTATAATATTTATTTGTATAAAATATTTTATATATATTTTTTAAAGTATTTATATATATTTATATAACCTGCTAAGATATGCTTAACACAATTGCATTCATGCAGTTTAGAAATGTCAACAAATGATCATAACAAATTAATTGATTTACCAAATAATGTAACATCAACCTCGCTACAATCAATGTTGTATTAAGGGAAGTATTTCTACTATGTCCGTTGGTGATGGTCATGTGATTCATGATGCCATAGTTAAAAACAATGGCGGACGCTAAGTTCTTTGTGTGATCAAGGGCACTCAGTGCTCGAAACGCGTCGCAGCGGGAGAGTTTACTGAAATAAAAAATCTTCCTGCCTGAGCCGCGAGGGTCCGTTTCTCCTTTGTTCCCGCCGGAAAGCAAAAGCAAGGTGGATGCGTGGAGAATGCACTATTGATATATATATATATTACCTACTGGCGGTCGCCAGTAGGTAGTTATAGTTAGGACCACGTTTCCATAGGAAAACCTCAACATTCTATTTTGAATAACTTTGGCGCCGGTCGACGAATCCTCGCGAATTTCTCAAAATAGGTGGGGCGCTACGCTCCGCTCCTACCCTGAAAGTCTCGGGGGGGTTCGTCAAGCGGGGGCTGAGATAAAAGGGGGGTCCCAAAACGCGTTTTTCCCATGCATTTTTCCTTAGGACCTTTAGAACGAGCTACAGCCCGAACGGCTGAACAGAATTACTAGAAATTTGGCAGAGAGGTAGTCCTCAGGTCAAGGAAGTGCCTTTTGTAGGTTTGGTGTAAATCTGTTCAGTAGATCCTGAGAAAATAGCCTTTAAATCAATATATATATCTGTGGAAGCTTACGGTGCGCTTACCGTGCGCTTACGGTAAGCTTACGGTACGCGTACGGTGGCGTGCGCGAGCGCGATTCTGATTGGCTGTTAGATCTTAGTAAACATTCGAATCGGTCGAAACCAGGAAGCGGCGGCCGCCATTTTCTCTCTCGAACTGTCAGGGGGGTGAAAAAAAAAGGTGGATAATGTGAAAAGGGGGCAGGCTCGACAGTTCCTGACCCCCTAGCCTTGGTCAGGGGGTCCCAGAAGGACCCTCAAGGGCAAAAATAAAAAAAAAATATTTTTCGAAAAATCGCCGTATGCGCGTAGCGTACGCGCACGGCGACCTGCGGAATTACGCGTACCGTGCGCGCACGGAAAAAAAAAATTTGCGAAAAGGGAAGCTTAAAAAAAAATAAAAAAAATTGTGAGGTAAGGTTGGCTCTTATAAGAGCCGTTGGGTTCATACAGGGATGGAGGAAAGAAAGAATGGGAGTATTATGAGCGTCTACAAACATGCTGGTCTATCTTATTGTTAATAAGGGGAAGACTGACCTCCCCAAAAGCAATAAGACCACCACATTTTGTACACCTCATTTCAACACTCGCAAATCGAGGGTTGATGTCCAAAGGAAAAGAAGAAGGTGATGCTCCAACAACAGAGGAAGGGCTCAGCTGAGCTGCCGATGATGTACTCGGCTGAGCATCTGAGGCTGGGCTCTGGTGACTTACTGAAGAGTTTTCTCCAGTATGTCGAGCAAAGGTCCTTGGGTGTCTGTCCTGAAGGTGTCTCATCATAGAGTGATTTCCAAAGGAATATTTCCTACTTGGATTTCCTCTTGATAAAACACGATCACAAAGTATGCAAGTGACCTTTGGAGCATTGACCTTTTTCTCCCCCTCTGGAAAAGTGAAATACTCCCATACAAAAGAAGTCTTTTGTTTCCTCTTTCTCTGGATCATGGTGGTGCTGCTGGCCTCACTCTCAGAAGAGCTCTGCTGTTCTGCCATTGTATCCCAATGTCAATCCAGCTCCTGCTCCTAGAGAATCACAAGCAGAAATGAGGGGAATGGGTGTGGTGTGGGAAGAATCTGGAACTGAAAGTAGTATCAACCAATGAAAAGTGTTCTTTCAAGCAGTAAAGAGGGGAATAGGTGTGGTGTGGGAAGTTTCTGGAAGTGAAAGTAATTTCAACCAATAAAAAGTGTTCTTTGTAAGTCACATGGCCTACCGTGCGCGCACGTGACTCTTACGGTGCGCTTACGCAGCGCTTACGTCACTTTCGCGCATGCGCATTACACGCCCCTGCGTAACCGCGACGTTGCTTCCGGGTGTACGCGTACGGCACGCACGTATCACGTATCGCGCATGCGCATTACACGCCCCTGCGTAACCGCGACGTTGCTTCCGGGTATATGCGTACGGCACGCACGTATCACGTAGGCGCGCTGCACTAATTACGTCCAGAGCGCGTAGCGTCAGCTTACCGTACGCGTATTTTACAAGCGCGTAGCGTCAGCTTACCGTACGCGCACGGAAAAAAATGCATTAAAAAAAACCTTTCGATAATGCAGGATATAGTACATAAATTATTAAAAAAAGGCTTACAAAAAATGAAATAAAAAAAAATTGCATTAAATTATAATAAAAATATAAAATCGAAATAAAAAACCACTATCCACATTGACCCCACCCCCTGTGCTTTTGGTGGCGTTAAGTGGGCGCGCACGCCACGAATGGCGTAAAGTAACTTAGCATTTAAAAAAACGAAAAAAATAAACTGAAAAAACCATAGGTTTCACACACGTTATAGTTAGGAATTAGCATTTAAAAAACCTTGCAAATTCACTGAAAAAACCATGGGTTTCACACACGTTATAGTTAGGAATTAGCATTTAAAAAACCTTAGAAATTCAGTGAAAAAACCATAGGTTTCACACACGTTATAGTTAGGAATTAGCATTTAAAAAACCTTAGAAATTCAGTGAAAAAACCATAGGTTTCACACATGTTATAGTTAGCTGGACATTTTACTCGTAAAAAACCAATGAAATTGCCCCGTTATAGTTAGTTCAGCTAACTATAACTCGCGCGCCCGCAATGCACTGCTGATGACGTCACATATTACATCACTCATGACATGGTCAGTGACATCACTCATGACATCACTGATGACATCTCAAATGACATCACTGATGACATCACTGATGACATCATCCTTGTGATAGAGTGGCAGACCTCCTCTTCCCCTAATATAACCTTTGACACACACATTCAAAAATAGAGACTAAAATTTACAAAACAATGGACATACCAATAACAGTTACAACAACCTCTTCAGTAATTCTAAGATCCACATACACATCCACTCATTCACCAACAGTCCAATACAGTCACTCATACATGTACTCACTCATCATATGTACTCATACACCTATACATCCTGTTACACAATGCCACTCATCCATAGAGCAACTCACACACATAGTCACTCATGCTAATAAAGAATCAAACATACATTTACTTGCATATACAGTTATACACACACCACCACACTTACTTCTACAGAAACTTACACATACTTAGTCTTTTAAACAATCACTTATAGAAACACATACTTATTCATACAGGAACTCTTTCAATCTCTCACATATAATCACATATATACACCAATAGTCACATATACTAGTTTTAAACATATGTAGTTACTCATAAAGACACTATTGAGACAGTCATTCACTCACTAACACACCCATACACACACTCATCCACCCATGCAGTCCTGCACACATGCTCTGTTCAACACATACATGCACCTATGCACTACGTAATACCCCCCACCGAACCATGCAGACACTCAGACTGATACTCAAAAAACCAACTAATAACCTATATAGACACCCATGTAGCTACTCACCAACCCATGCAGCCACTTATACACAAAGTGAGAGACTGATACAGATATTTACATATTTAAACATTACTCACTAAGCCATGTATTCACTAAGATACACTTAATCAGTCAGTTATACAATCAATTTTTCAAAAACAAATCATCCATTTAGACACTTATATACCCATTTATTCTTCCATCGTCCTTGAGATATACATATATAAAACATATTTAATTTTCAGAAAAATACACATTCACTGGATGATGTCATCAGTGATGTCATTTGAGATGTCATCAGTGATGTCATGAGTGATGTCACTGACCATGTCATGAGTGATGTAATATGTGACGTCATCAGCAGTGCATTGCGGGCGCGCGAGTTATAGTTAGCTGAACTAACTATAACGGGGCAATTTCATTGGTTTTTTACGAGTAAAATGTCCAGCTAACTATAACATGTGTGAAACCTATGGTTTTTTCACTGAATATATATATATATATATATATATTCACTGAAAAAACCATAGGTTTCAGGCACGTAATAGTTAGGAATTAGCATTTAAAAAACCTTGGAAATTCACTGAAAAAACCATAGGTTTCAGGGGCGTTATAGTTAGCTGGACATTTCCCTCGTACAAAACCCTAGAAATTCCCCTGTTATAGTTAGTCCAGCTAATAATTAACTCACGCCCCCGCAATGCACTGCTGATGATGTCACATATTACATCACTCATGACATGGTCAGTGACATCACTGATGACATCACTGATGACATCTCAAATGACATCACTGATGACTTCACTGATGACGTCATCCATGTGACAAATTAGTGCACCTTCTCACACCCTAATATAACCTTTGATACACGACTCAAAATTTCAGACGGCCATTTTGACAACCATAGATACTCCAATACCAATAACTACACACCCACTCATTGACTTTTAGGTCTACATACATGTCCACTCACTCACCTGTACAGTCACTCATACTTACAGTCACTCTGTGCATTTATACACCTATATAGACACTCACACACCGCCAATCATCCATTGAGGTTCTGACACATCTAGTCAGTCATGCAAATAATTAATCACAGTTCAATTTACTCACCTATACAGTTAAACACACTCAAGTTCACTTACTCATAAAAATACTAACAAATTCTGTGTCTTCCTGCAGAAAAACAAACAGCACATGACACAGATATCCTTGCACTATGGCGCATACAGCCACTCCCAAAATCACACACTCTCACATATGGATAGTTATATACTCTTACACACATATACACTGCGTTTCACATATGTAGTTACTGACACATGTACAACTGAGATATACATTCAATCACTAACACACCCTTACATACAGTCACCCAACCATACAGTCCATCACAGATGCACTCTTAAAACCATGCACCCACTGAATCACCCACTCACACATCTAGTCACACACACCCTACCCACACAAACACTCAGGCACCCATACAGATACTCATACAACCAATCAAAAACCCATATAGACACTCATATAGCTATTCGCAAAACCATGCAGCCACTTATACACCAACACACAGACACATACAGACATTCACACAGTTTAGTCACTAGTCTGCAGTAAGATGCATTTAATGACTCACTTATAGAGTCAGTTACGCACCTAGAAAATCATCCATTCACACACTTGTACACCCACTTATTCTTCAACAGGCCTTTCCCTATATATATTAAATATATTAAAACTATTCAGAAACACATACTCAATGGATGATGTCATCAGTGATGTCATTTGAGATGTCATCAGTGATGTCACTGAGCATGTCATGAGTGATGTAATATGTGACGTCATCAGCAGTGCATTGCGGGAGCGCGAGTTATAGTTAGCTGAACTAACTATAACAGGGGAATTTCTAGGGTTTTTACGAGGGAAATGTCCAGCTAACTATAACGCCCCTGAAACCTATGGTTTTTTCAGTGAATTTCTAAGGTTTTTTAAATGCTAATTCCTAACTATAACGTGCCTGAAACCTATGGTTTTTTCAGTGAATTGCAAAGGTTTTTTAAATGCCAATTCCTAACTATAAAGTGCATGAAACCTATGGTTTTTTCAGTGAATTTCAAAGGTTTTTTAAATGCTAATTCCTATCTATAACTTATCTCTGAAGATATTATGATTAATGATTTTGATTGGATTTCTATATTTTTCAAATTCCGTGTGTCAATTTAATTAATTATCTTTTTTTAAAAATACTTCTTTATCACCATTTTTTAAACTTATATTTTCAATTAATTCTTTTAAAAATTAAAAAATGTTATTTGAACTTAATGGGTTTTACAAACATATTTTTTTATATTTTTCAAAAACATTTTTTAACTATATGTTAAAAACTGTATTTTATATATTTTTTTCAATGTTTTTGGATCCGCGCACCCTGTGTGCACCGTTCTCGATCCCTACGTGATAGCATCCACGCATGGTACAAGTTGGGTACGTGTTTAGTGCGCGATTGCAATGCGACAGGTACGCGACTCCCAGCCTATACGCGACACGTTCGATGTACGTAACGCGAACTTTACGCGCTTCCGTGATTTGTCATCTGCGTCTATGACGCGGTGGGTGCGCGGATCCCACAAAATATTTAACATTTAAAAAAACATATATATATGTATTTCATGTGAATATTAATTGAAGACAAACTCTAAACTAGTGTTAAAAGTAATATATTTTTACATCTAATCCTATATTTCTTTTAATTCAATTTCGCGGATGCGCGCTGGGTGCGTGCTGCGTACGCGCAGGGTGCACGGATCCCATGTGACCTGCAAAAAAAGAGATTTGATTGGTTCATTACACTTCCTCTTCTAACTATTGAAAGACCCCACCCATTTCAATCATTCTTCTTTGACCTTCTTTAGAGCACCATGTCTTTGGAGAGAAGAACATTTTTTAGACTAAGTTTACACTTAGCTCTAACTTTTTTCAACCAAAAATAGCTTCAGGGCCGCAGGCATCACCTGCATCACCTCATACTTCTGAGGATGAATTTTTGCCGGAGGCACCAACCAAAAAACGTTTTTCTTCAGTGGTGTGGACATTTTTTACTTTACCCGAGGGGCAGAATAAGACCAATGCCACCTTGGTCACGTGCAAGATTTGCAAAAGAGTCCTATCGAGAGGGGATCCTAACAAGAAATACTCTTGCGGCACGGCAAGTATGATGAAGCACGTGAGGACCCTTCATCTGAACAATCTTGCACAAGAAGAGTGCCGACGGATGAGACAAAATCCTGCTCCTGCGCCATCCACCTCATCGCAGCCGAGCACATCAAGAGTGCATCCATCAGCCCAAACCTTGGACATCCGTCCTCAATTTCAATTTTTAAAAGTGCTCTGCACTAAGTGCAATAAGACTTTGTGCTATGGTGAGCAGTCGATCGATCTGATCTGCCGCCGGCAAGAAAGTCACATTTGCTAGTTCCCTGAAGTTCATTGTTTGGTTTCTCCTGTTTTGTTTTGTTTGGTTTTAAAAACCAAAAAAAATTTAAAAAGTGTTCAGAAAATCCCCAAAAAAATTATAAAAGAAGAAGAAGAAAAAAAAAGTTCTTGTAAGAACTAACTTTCCTGGTTTAAAAAAAGAGCTAAATTTCTTTGTTAGTGTTAGTTTAGATGAATGTATGTGTAGTATGTAATTGACTGAATGAATGCATTAGTAGCGTATGGTGAATGTTTAAGTGCAGAACTATGAGGAAGTGCTGCAGCATCACACAGTAACCTCTTTAACTGCAGTGTGCTGTAGTACTTCCGAAGCACAGGGATGCAACATATGTACATAAATATGTTGCAAATCTATGCTTCTCTCTGCACAGCTGCTTAAACTGCAGCCATGTGGTGACACAGGCACCCTTGCGCCATAGTGCAAGGATATCTGTGTCATGTGCTGCTTGTTTTTCTGCAGTAAGACACACCTTCCTGCACAAAAACAATGAGAAAATGCATTTTTCTTCTTCAATGTATGCTGAACATTTCAGCATGCATTGAAGATATAAAAATGTGGAGAAATTAAAACAATTCTCCTTGTTGTGCTTTCCTACACCAATTTTAGAATGGTGCAGCATTCACACACATGTCGAGGTTTATGATTTCTGAAAAATCTAGACATGTGTCTATGAGTATTAAGTGCAATCATGTACAACAACACTTATAGAACACCCTTTCAACACAAAGTGGTGTACATGATGAGGTTATATTTACATGGAGTATAAAAAGTGCACAAAGTGCCTTTTCCTCTCTTTGTAAATATAAAAGAGTATCTTGCACAATAACTATGTTACAAAAAGTGACATATTTCCGTTTTTAAATTTCCTTGCGAATGATAGAAGGTAAGCACAGAGTTTTATCTGCAAAGATGTTCAAAGAAGAATGATTGAAATGATTGCGGTCCTTCAACAGCTAAAAAGGTGAAATATTATGAACCCCTCATATCTCTTTTTTTGCAGGTCACATGATATCTGATTATGGTCAGATTTCAAAACTACATAAACAGAGTGTTTTTAGAAACGTGTTTCAACTTTGTAGCTTCTTGCAGGCCTCTTCATTCTGCATATTGAGACTTAGTTAAACTTACCTTCACAGTAATAGGAATAAAAAATGGTATACATTTTTTTTTGTTTTTCATTCAAATATAAATTCATATCAATTGCTTATTTTAAAATTTGGATCTGTGAAAGAAAAGGAAAAAAAAATTATAACATGTAATAATACATTTTATACAACACAGCATAATTTCCACAAAGTAATTTTTTTGCCTCTTTTGCTGTTCTCAGAATATATAAAATTTCACTAAAAATAGTGATTTCAATCGTACTCATCACTTAACAGTGGGCAAAAAAAACACAATCTCAAAGATTGTTAAAAAAAAACAACATGCCATTCTCAAAATACAAATCACAGAAATATAAAATGCACACAGCTAACAACATTTTTTAACTTTAACTTACAAAAACTGTAAATGATGTCGCTATAAAATATTCACCAAATCTAAAGTTGCATTTTTGGAGGATGCACCACGCCCACAACGTTTTCCTTCAGTGATGTGGACATTTTCTACTTTTCTCAAGGGGCAAACAAAGACCAATACCACCTTTCTCATGCACAAGATTTTCAAAAGAGTTCTGTTACGAGGGGATCCTAACAAAAAATACTCATGCGGCACAGCAAGTATGATGAAACACCTAAGGACCCTTCATCCAAACAATCTTGCACGAGAAGAGTGCAAACAGATGAGAAACACTACTATTCTGTAAAAAAGAATCACAAATAAATGTATATTACTAACTTTCAAAATTATACTATTCCATTACTGTACAAACACATTTTATATAAATAGTGACTAATAAACTATGTCCCTGAACCACAACTGTGACGATGGTTAAAACACTGCATGCATAGTGCATACTACTTTGAAGCAGTTCATGCCCTAAAGCCTACCTCACTCAAACTCTACATGCTAACTGACTAAATGATTACAGTACTATAAAGAGACACACTGGGTGAGTGACAGGGTGTTTGCTAGAAGAGTATGAATACTAACTAGGGAATTGATGGTGTGAAACACAACTGTGTAGGTGATTAGAGGACTGCATCCATACTGCATAGGCATTTAAAGCAGTCCATGTGCTAAGGCCTGGCTCACTGCATGACTACTTGGGTACTGAATGAATGATTAGAGTACAGCAAGGAGAGTGCCTAGGTGAATTTATAAGTGCTAGGCTTTTCGCACAGGGAATGGATTAGTACTTGGTACTGAATGGGTCACTAGAGGAGTGCAAAGGCAGTGACAAGATGTTTGCTGGACTGTATGGATACTGACTAGGAAATTGAAAGTGTGAAAGACAAGTGTCTAGGTGGTTAGAAGACTGCATGCATAGTGGATAGGGGTTTGAAGCAGTCCATGTGCTAAGGATGAATACTTAGGCACTGACTGAATGATTAGAGTACTGCAAAGATAGTATCTTGGTGAATTTATAAGTGTTTGAGTTTTCGTACAGTGAATGGATTAGTACATGATGCTGAATGGGTCACTAGAAGACTGCAAAGGGAGTGACAGGGTGTTTCCTGGAAGTGTATGGATACTGACTAGGGAATTGAAGGTGTGAAAGACAATTGTGTAGGTGGTTAGAGGACGGCATGCATAGTGGATAGGGGTTTGAAGCAGTCCATATACTAAGGCCTGGGTCACTGGATGGGTACTTGGGTACTGACTGAATGATTAGAGTACTACAAGGAGAGTGCCTGGGTGAATTTATTAGGGTTTGGCGCAGTGAATGGATTAGTACATGATGCTTAATAAGGTCACTAGAGGAGTGCAAGGGAAGTGACAGGTTGTTTGCTGGAAGTGTATGGATACTGACTGGGGAATTGAAGGTGGGAAACACAAGTGTGTAGGTGGTTAGAGGACTGCATGCATAGTGGATAGGGGTTTGAAGAAGTCCATGTGCTAAGGCCTGGCTCAGTGCATGAATACTTAGGCAGTGACTGAATCATTAGAGTACTGGAAAGAGAGTGTCTTGGTGAATTTATAAGTGTTTGGGTTTTGGCACAGTGAATGGATTAGTACATGGTGTTGAATGGGTCACTAGAGGACTGCAAATTAAGTGACAGGGTGTTTCCTGGAAGTGTATGGATACTGACTAGGGAATTGAAGGTGTAAAAGACAAGTGTATAGTATGTTAGAACACTACATGCATACTGCATAGACATTTGAAGCAATCTATTTAGTACTTAGAAACAAACTAAATAATCAGACTACTTCTAGGACAGTGCTTAGGTAAAACTTTTAAATTTTCAGTTCTGCCACAGTGAACAGAATAGTACATGGTACTGCACCTTAGTGTCAAACCCTGACTCATTTTATCAATGCATAAGCAAAGACTAGCTTCTAATGCTACTAAAACTTGACAACATGACAGGTTTTAAAAGAGTTATCTGCTAAAAAATACACGATGTTACCAAATGCTTCTCTCACAGTGGTTCCCAAATGCACACAGACTCACAGTGTGATTCTAGACAACAACCACTATACCTAGGAGTTTACCAAAAATCATTCACTACTGTGGAAGTGGTAAGGGAACTGCACACAATCTTCATATTTCAGGACTGCACTTTTGTGTCAAAGCCTGACTCATTTAATCAAAGCATAAGCAAAGACTGGCTTCTAATGCTACTAAAACTTGACAACATGACCGGTTTTAAAACAGTTATCTGTCAGCAAATACACGATGTTAACAAATGCTTCTCTCACAATCCTTACCCAAATGCACACAGACTCAAGTGTGATTTTAGACAATCAACACTATCCTAGGAGTTTACCAAAACTCATTCACTAGTCTAGAAGAGTTAATGGAACTGAACACAATCTACATATTTAAGTACAGCACATCAGTGTCAAAGCATGACTCATTTAATCAACGCATAAGCAAAGACTGGATTCTAATGCTACTAAAACTTCACTACATGACAGGTTTTAAAAAAGTTATCTCTCAGCAAATACACGATGTTACCAAATGCTTCTCACACATTGGTTCCCAAATACACATAGACTCACAGTGTGATTCTAGACAACAACCACTATCCCTAGGAGTTTACCAAAACGTATTTACTACTATGGAAGTGGTAAGGGAACTGCACACAATGTGCATATTTCAAAAGTGCACTTCTGTGTCAAAGCCTGACTCATTTAATCAACGCATAAGCAAAGACTGGCTTCTAATGCTACTAAAACTTGACAACATGACATGTTTTAAATCAGTTATCTGTCAGCAAATACACGATGTTACCAAACGCTTCTCTCACAGTGGTTCCCAAATGCACATAGACTCACAGTGTGATTCTAGACAAGCACCACTATCCCTAGGAGTTTACCAAAACTCATTCACTACAGTGGAAGTGGTAAGGGAACTGCACACAATCTACATATTTCACGACTGCACTTTAGTGTCAATGCCTGACTCATTTAATCAACGCATAAGCAAAGACTGACATCTAATGCTACTAAAACTTGACAACATGACAGGTTTTAAAACAGTTACCTGTCAGCAAATACACGATGTTACCAAACGCTTCTCTCACAGTGGTTCCCAAATGCACACAGACTCACAGTGTGATTCTAGACAAGCACCACTATCCCTAGGAGTTTACCAAAACTCATTCACTACAGTGCAAGTGGTAAGGGAACTGCACACAAGCTACATATTTCAGGACTGCACTTTTCTGTCAAAGCCTGACTCATTTAATCAAATCATAAGCCATAACTGTCTTCTAATGCTACTAAAACTTCACAACATGACAGGTTAAAACAGTTATCTGTCAGCAAATACACGATGTTACCAAATGCTTCTCTCACAGTGGTTCCCAAATGCACATAGACTCACTGTGATTCTAGACAAACAACACTATCCCTTGCACTATACCAAAACACATTTCTTCATCTAGAAGTAGTACTACATTTTAGTATAGAAACATAACATAACTCATTTCACAAATTCATAAACAATGACTGGTTTCTAATGCTACCAAAATATAAAAACAGCACAGCTATCTGTCTGCAAACACATGAAAAACACAAATGCTTATCACAGAATGGTTTCTACATGCACACACACTGTCAATAAGATTGTAGAGAAAAAAAGTACTCCCTACACTTTAGCAGGAGAAATACATTAGTCTGATTAAAATCAAAAGAGTCTACATACATCCCCTCACAATTAAATAACTCATCTTTCAAGTTCTTTTGTAGATTAAGAAGTATATCAGTCACTCAGCATATTTTCTTTTACAGAATCTCTGCACTGTGCACCTCTCAGCAAAAACAAAGAATGGAAAAGTTTCCCTTTCATTTTCCACACATATACATGTAAACATCAAATCACAATCCTTCACACATAAACTCGAAAGCAAACACACATTTCTATTGGTTAAACATTTCAACCCTTTCCAACTGAAAGACATTTCAACCCTTCCCCCAATCTGCCTTCTGCCTGTTACCATAGAAACAGGTCATGGAACACTGCACTAAGCACACAGGTCAGAAGTTCAGCACACAATGTTCCTACACAAGAGAGGAAGTGTGCTTCACAACAACGACCACAACACCAGCACCCTGCTCGCCAACCTCGCCAACCTGGGACTCAAGCAACTGGTGTCCACCCCCACCCACCTCGCCGGACACACACTCGACGCCGTCTTCTCATCCAGCACAGACATCGTCTTCAGCCACGCCACAGAGCTTCAATGGACGGACCACAGCTGCGTCCACTTCACCTTCAAGAGAACGACGACCCACCAACACCAGCAACAAGCCGCCCGCAGAAGTTGGAACAAGATCACAGCAGACCAGCTCGCCACCTCCCTGAGCCAGCACCCTCCTGCCAGCTCAGCGAACCCCAGCCAGGCCGCCGACAACCTCACGAAGTGGATCAGCAACTGCGCGGACGAGCTCGCCCCGCTGAGGATCCCGCCTAGCAGACCCGGCAGCAAGAAGGCCCCATGGTTCACCGACGAACTCAAGTGCTCCAAGAAGAACCTCCGAGCCCTTGAGAAAGTCTGGAAAAGGGAACCGACACCGGACAACAGGACCTCCTACAAACTTGCCACCCGGAAACACCACCAGCTGATCCGCGCCGCCAAGAAAACAGCTTTCAAGGACCGGTTGGACAACAACGCACACAACGGCAAGGAACTCTTCAACATCGTGAAAGAGCTCTCCAACCCCAGCGCAGGAAACAACGACATCACCCCATCGCAAGACCTCTGCAACTCCCTCGCCTCATACTTCCACAACAAGATCACGGACATACACAGTAGCTTCAACAACCAACCAACGCACACCATGACCGACCAACCACCCCCACCCACCACCACCCTCCTCGCCTGGACCCCGATCAGCACCGAAGACACCACCCGCACGATGAACTCCATCCACTCCGGATCACCGACCGACCCCTGCCCTCACCACGTCTTCAACAAGGCCGACGCTGTCATCGCACCCCACCTGCGAGACATCATCAACACATCCTTCGACACCACCATCTTCCCCGAGAGCTGGAAACACGCCGAACTCAGCGCTCTACTCAAGAAACCAACAGCGGACCCCACCGACCTCAAGAATTACCGCCCCATCTCGCTTCTCCCGTTACCAGCCAAAGTCATCGAGAAGACCGTCAACAAGCAGATGGCCGCCTTCCTCGAGACGAACGGATCCCTCGACCCCTCACAGTCCGGCTTCCGAGCCGAACACAGCACCGAGACCGCCCTCATCGCCGCCACCGATGACATCCGAGCCCTGATGGACAATGGAGAAACAGCGGCCCTCATCCTCCTAGACCTCTCCGCGGCATTCGACACGGTCTGCCACCGCACCCTAGTACGGCGCCTCAGCAACATCGGAATCAAGGACAAGGCGCTGGATTGGATCATCTCCTTCCTCGACGGAAGAACACAGAGAGTCCGCCTACCACCGTACAAATCAGAGGCCTCCGAAGTCATCTGCGGCGTCCCCCAAGGATCATCTCTGAGCCCCACCCTCTTCAACGTCTACATGAGCCCCCTCGCGGCCATCGTACGCAAACACAACCTCAGCATAATCTCCTACGCCGACGACACCCAGCTGATCCTCTCCCTGACCAACGACCCCGCCGCCGCCAGAGCCAACCTGCACGAAGGGATGAAAGAGGTAGCCGAGTGGATGAAGACCAGCCGCCTGAAACTGAACTCGGACAAGACGGAGGTTCTCATCCTGGGCTCTTCACCCTCCGCCTGGGACGACTCCTGGTGGCCTCCCGCCCTGGGCACCGCACCCAAACCGACAGACCATGCACGCAACCTGGGCTTCATCCTGGACTCCTCCCTCTCCATGACCAGGCAGGTCAACAACGTCTCCTCGGCGTGCTTCAACATCCTACGCATGCTTCGGAAGATCTTCTGGTGGATCCCCACAGAGACCAGGAAGACCGTCACCCAGGCCCTCGTCACCAGCCGACTGGACTACGGTAACGCCCTCTACGCCGGTACCACCGCCAAGCTCCAGAAGAGACTCCAGCGGATCCAGAACGCCTCAGCCAGACTCATCCTCGACATCCCACGATCCAGCCACATCTCCGGACATCTGAGAGACCTTCACTGGCTCCCCGTCAACAAGAGAATCACCTTCCGCCTCCTCACCCACGCACACAAAGCCCTACACGACCAAGGCCCGAGCTACCTCAACAGCCGAGTCAACTTCTACGCTCCCACGCGCCACCTCCGATCAGCCAACCACGCCCTCGCCGCCGTCCCCCGCATCCGAAGAGCGACTACAGGAGGAAGGTCCTTCTCCTACCTGGCCGCCAAGACCTGGAACTCCCTCCCGACCGACCTGCGTCTGACCCAAGACCACCTCTCCTTCAGGAAGAAGCTGAAGACCTGGCTATTCGAGCAGTAGCGGCACCCCCCCCCCCAGCGCCTTGAGACCCTACGGGTATGTAGCGCGCTTTATAAGTGTCACTGATTGATTGATTGATTGACTTTTCAACATATCAGTCTAATCATATGTAATGTTCCTTACAATCTGTTTTTGTGAACCAATAAGAATCATACCTTTAAAAAACAGAAATATACGCCCTACCTTTCAGTGTACAAAGTAGTCATACAACCAATGATTTCTTGTCTTGTTTTAAAAAAAATTCCGTGGATCCGCATACCCAACGCGATAGGATGCACGCACTGTGCGCGCATTTCGCCATTTTTTTTATTTTTAAAAAGGGGGCCACAGGGGGTCCTTCTGGGACCCCCTAAGCACCTCAAGAGGGTCAGAGTATTTCCACTCTTCCCCCTTTATATCTTTTACACACTTATTCCCCTTGCTTCTTCAGCCTCGCTTCTACCGAGGCAGAAAATGGCCGCCAACAGTTCCTGGTTTCGAATGTAGAGAGACACTCGACAGCCAATTAGCATTCAGCGCGCGATCGGGAGGGTGCGCGCTCGGTTCTGGGAGGGTGCGCGTACGGTGCGTGTATGGTCCGCGGATCCTCCGCGGCCATAGATATTTATGTACGTTGAATTCTAATTTTCTCAGGAACTACTGAACGGATTCACACCATTTATGCAAAAGGCACAAGTCTGAACTGAGGACTACCTCTTTGCCAAATTTGGTGTCATTCCGTTCAGCGGTTCGGGCCGTAGCTGCGACAACAGATCCTATGGGAAATTGCATGGGGAAAACATGTTTTGGGACCCCCTTTTTTCTCGGCCCCCGCTTGATGAATCACCACAAAACTTTCAGGGTAGGAGCGGAGCTGGCCAAAAGTTTGGAAAATTTCGCGAGGATTCGTCAACCGGTGCCAGACTTATTGGGAATAGAATGTTGCGGATTTCCTATGAAAAATAGGTCCTAACTATAACTACCTACTTGCGACCGCCAGTAGGTAATATATATATATATATATTACCTACTGGCGGTCGCAAGTAGGTAGTTATATATATATATATTCACTTAAAAAACCATAGGTTTCACACAGGTTATAGTTAGGTGGTCATTTCACTCGTAAAAAACCAATGAACTAACTATAACAGGGGAATTTCATTGTTTTTTTACGAGTGAAATGGCCACCTAACTATAACCTGTGTGAAACCTTTGTTAAGTGAATTTGCAAGGTTTTTTAAATGCTAATTCCTAATTATAACGTGTGTGAAACCTAGGGTTTTTTGAGTGAATATATATATATATATATATACACACATTACCTACTGGTGGTCGCCAGTAGGTAGTTATAGTTAGGACCTAGTTACCATAGGAAAATGGCAACATTCTATTCCCAATAACTTTGGCGCCGATTGACGAATCTTCGCGACATTTTCAAAACGAATTCTTTGTTGAGATCAGCTCCTATGTTGAAAGTTTGGGGGTGATTTGTTAAGGGGGGTCGAGAAAAAAGGGGGGTCCCAAAACGTGTTTTCTCCATGTTAATTTCTATAGGAAACTTTAGACAAAGCTACGGGTCGAACGGGTGAACAGAATTACCCCAAATTTGGCAGGGAGAAGGGTCTTGGTCTAGAAAGCACGCTTTTGTTGTAATTTCGTTCAGAAGTTTTTGAGAAATATCAAAATTTACAGATATCGATATTTGCGAATTGTGCCATCTGATTGGCTGAGGCGTTACGAGCACAAGCTTGTTGCTGATTGGCTGCGAGCAGTGCGAGCGGTTGCAACTAGGAAGTGTTGGCTGCCATGTTGTGATTCTGTTGAAGCGAGTAAGGTGAAAAAAGGGGGGGAAAGTGGGAAATAGGAGGGTAGGTCCACTGTAACCTCTGTGGGGTGTTCAGGGTGTACTATAGAGGGGGTGCAAAGCAAAGTATTTACCCCTACCAGTGTGTAAGTGGTGGGCTATGAAAATTAAGTGAGGTATTGGGTAGAGTCTGATGTGGGTAAGGGGAGCTGGTGCGGGACTCGGGGATTAAAGGGTGAGCCCAAATTGTGTGTCTTATGCTGTGAAGTCATGTGCCATGGCCGCTGCGCTACAGTTGTGGAAGTAGTGTCCGGATGTGTTTATAATTACTAGGACGAACTACTGACCCGTACTGGTATGAAAGTCCTGGGGTACAGAATATATGTGAGGTATTGTCTAGAGTCTCATGTTGCTAAGCTGAGCTGCTGCCGGAGTCGGGGATTAAAGCGTGAGCCCAAACTGTGTGTCATATGCTGTGAAGTCATGTGCTCTGGCCGCTGTGCCACATCTGTGCATGTAGTGTCAGCATGTAGTTATAGGTACTTGGATGAACTTTTATTTAGAACATTGTAGCTTGTGTATGGTGCTTAGGTGGTGTTGTATAGGGAGTGCGAAGGTAAATCAATATGGTATTTGTAGAGCGCAAACTACTCACCCCTATGGGTGAATAGAGCTGGGGATCAAAGCGAGAGGTCTGTGCTGCAAAGTGAGATGGTCTGGCCGCTGCGCCACAGCTGTGTGGAGAATACATTTTGGCGAGGGTGCGGGAGTTGGCGTTATATGGCCCTAAAATAGGGAGCCTAAGTTGTAAGTTATAGGGTGGCTCTAAAAAGAGCCCTTGTGTTCATTAGTTTGAGCCACATATAAGTGTAGATGCACAGCTTCAAGTTATTCAGGAAAACTCGGTTTCCCTGATCTGTGAAGTGTACTCCATCACTTCTGTATATATCCGCCATATCAAAACGCATGTTGTTGTTGTATATGGACCCCATTTTGTGGTCTCTGATGTATGCAGAGACAGCTTTGTTGACCTTTTTCCGAGATTTTTCAATCTGAGGACAAAATAGTTTGGACCATTTCCACTTCTGTCTTTGGCATATATTGGAATATACAAAGACAGTTTGAGGCAAAAGTAACATCAATTGTCCAAAGGTGTCCTTCATAAGCATTTCCAAATCAACCCCAGTCAATGTGCCTAGGTCGTTTCCACCACAGTGCACAATCATGAGGTCAGGGTGTTGGAGATGCAAACAGATTTTAACCAAAGGCAACAATTGGTGTCACTTCAATCTTCTCTGTCCCAACCATTTAATGTCCACATTTTGTAAACCTAGGTCTAAGTCAATACGTCTCTGTTCTGCATACCTCTTGCACCAGAAAACATAGCTATGCCCTACGATCCACACTAGCATTTTGAAGGTATGGCTGGAAGGTATGGAAAGATGTCTGTAGCTAATGCAGTTCCTTCGTAGAATAAGAGATATGTTTAAAGATGGGGAACTAGTTTCTTTTCGCATACAATACGGTACCTGATTGGGAGATGAAAAGCATTGTTTTTTAAAAGTAGGGTGCACATTCGTTTTGTGGAAAAGTATGTTTTTGATTGGTTAAGAAAAAGAAGTTTGCATGTACATATTATAGTACATATTATAGGATAAAATTTGCTCAACTCAACCACACCTGCTACTTGCATTTGGAAGGCACTGTTCGAACTTAAAACAATCTTGAACTTTTAACCTGCACGTGCCGTTAAATGTTCGAGAAAATGTTGCAAAAAAATATCGTTAGGTTTAAAAAAAATTGATGAACTTTTAACATCCACGTGTTGTAGAATGTTCTAGAAAGTGTGTTGATAGAATATGTTGCATTTCTGACTTGGATGTGTACTTGAGTATTAAAAAAAACATTTATATGGAAAAGTAGAAAGACACTAATGGAGAGAATTTTTGAAAGCTAAAAGAATCAAGGAACTATTGTAATTTGTTCTTGATTACCTACTGGTGGTCGCCAGTAGGTAGTTATCACTGTTAACAGTCTGAAAGTGTGGTGTTGCTCAGAGTGACATGGTGGTGATATGATATGGTTCTACACTCGGGTATGAAACCGAGAGTCTAAACCGTGAGGTCATTGCTGTAAAGTGATGTGGTCTGGTGTTTGTAGCATACGTGTGCAAGTAGTGTTAGTAGGCGTTTATACTATACAGGGAGTGGGAAGTGAACTACTGACCGCTACTGTGTGTTGATTGTATATCGAAGCAGGAAGCGAAGAAGTTACGCCTACCGGTGTGAAGACTAGGGGCTGAAACTGAGCTGATTGCTGTAAAGTGAGGGGCTCTGGGCGGTGTAGGATACTAGCCGTTGTAGTATAAGTGTGTAAGTAGTGTTAGTATGCGTTTATAGTATATAGGGAGTGGGAAGCGAACTACTCATCCCTACTGGTGTGAAGACTCGGGGATTAAGCCGTAAGCCTAAATTGTGAACTCATTGCTGTAAAGTGATGTGCTCTGGGCGCTGTAGCATACTTGTGGAAGAAGTGTTAGTTTATGTTTATACATTATAGGGAGTGGGAAGCGAAAGTCTTACCCCTACCGGTGTCAAGACTCGTGGATGAAACTATGAGCTCATTGCTGTAATGTCATGTGCTCTGTGTAGTATTCCATTGTAAGTCATAGTGGAATGTTAGTATGTAATTCTACTAGAATCTAAGGGGCATATTATCAAAGAACAGCGATACAATTATCGCTGCTTTAGCGGCAGGAAACTGCAGCTGAAACGGCGATAATGGGCTTGATAATATGCTGTAGAGAATTCCAATAGAAGCCCATTTTAACACGAGAACATGGGCTTCTATTGGAATTCTCTACGGCATATTATCAAGCCCATTATCGCGTTTTAGCGGCAGTTTCCTGCTGCTAAAGCGGCGATAATTTTAACGCCATTCCTTGATAATATGGCCCTCAGTATGTAATGTTAAAATGTAGGGCTGCCATGAGGGGAACCTTGTGGAGTTTGTACACGGTGCTGGATTAGACTGTTGCTTTGCTGTCTGCTCCTGTTGGTGGTTGTTTCAGGTGTCTTGTTTTCTTGTAATAAATCTACTTATTGGATTCACTGCTGTCTGCCTCTTCACTACATACATTTGGCGACGAGTGGGAGAAGGCAAACAGAAGGCACCACTCAGCAATATTTCAAAATTGTTTGCGTTGTGCTGAAGACCCATTTTGTTTGTGTAGCTGTTTTTACTCATGCCAGGGTCGTCGGCTCATTGAACTATGTCATCCGACTTCTGGTAGGATTTATATTTTTAGATTTTGCGCTTCCTCTGCTTCTTCACTACATTCTGGTCGCGGTACTACACATGTGTAAGTAGTGTTAGTATGCGTTTATACTAACAAATGCATCATGGTAGTAGGTAGGGTGACCTCTCAGACGCAGCTTTTACAATGTCCCAGGGTGTGCATTCGCTGGACATTTGTGTGTGCTATTCGAGGGTGGTGCATGGATTCCACCCTGTGATAGCAAAAACTTGTTCGACTACTTGAAGCGGGAGGAGGAAAACCTTGTATTGCTGTAATAGAGGGGATGCGGATGGTAAAATTGGAGAGAAAAGAACAAAAAAAGAAAAAAGCGGGGTCTCACCCGTTCTTTTAAATGAGGCCCCTGGTGGGTGGGTAATGTTCCGTGGCCAATCCAATTATTATATTGCGGGGTCTCTGTGGGACTGGGGATCTTAATGTCACATGTAAATTAGGCGCGGAAGGGCCCAGAGATGTTTTGCAGCCTTGGGGAGCACCACCTTCCCGGGTATTGTTTACTAATTGTTCGGGGGGTACGAGGCCAACTGAAGTCCGGGATCGCCACACTCCGGGTCTTTATTTAAATATGCAGGTTGGGCCTCGGCAGTCCCTGAAGCCTCGGTGGTCCTAGGCAGTGCCTTATTTGTTCTGTAATCACACGGGCAGTACTTATGGTATTATAAAGTGATACACTCATAGAACTCTTGCAGTTGTACAGTTACCTAGGCTTCATTTGTCTAATAGTCAGTTAGATTATGTTTGGTAGGTGCACTCTAATATTAAATAATGTTGTCCTTAAAATATCCTATAAACAGATGATTTTCACAATAAATAGACAAGTGTCGTCAGAAAAAGAAGACCTATACACTCAGTTATTTATTTGAAAAAATAAGTAACCTTTATTAAAAGAGAAATAAATAGAAATTTAACTTTAATAGAACAGTATAATAAAAACAACTTGGGTTGGACTCCAGTGGAAGCAGCATACGAAACCTGCAAGACAGAAATGAAACATAAGTATGTGTGCTATGTGGAAGAAGTGAAGAAAGGTAGTCCGAATGAAAGGACCATAGTGAGAATGGATGGGAGGGGGAGTGGGTGGAAGAGAGAAGGGGAAGGAGAGTCAAAAGAAGAGAGGGAGGAGGAGACAGAGCATCGGCCTATTGCACCCAGCCCTTAGTGTTTACCCTCCATCACCCATTTGTATATGATGCTGGGGTCTGCGAGAAAGAGTGTGGTTCAGCAAGTCCTTAAAATTAAATACATGAGGCCAGAGATAATGGGCCATATTATGAAGGAAGGGCGATAACATTATTGCCGCTTTAGCGGCAAGGAACTGCCACTAACGCAGCGATAAGGGGTTGATAATATGCGCTTGTGAATTCCCTTAGAAGCCCAGGTTCTGGTGTGAACCTGGGCTTCTATGGGAATTTACAAGGGCATAATATCAACCCCTTATCGTCGCTTTAGCGGCAGTTTCCTGTCGCTAAAGTGGTGATAATGTTATCGCCGTTGTTTGATAATATAGTCCTACATTATTGGCTACAGGAAAATGGCTTGCAGGCACCTGTGCACCCAGGGTGCTGCACCCCAACCCCTTTCCCCCCACTGTGCTCAATTGTAGGTCTTGCACACCGAGGCTTCACTGCTCACCTGCCACCACTGGTGTGTCCCACGACATGTTGGTGCAAGCTCCTATTTCAGGGTATGTTTGTACAATAGACCAGGTCTCCGGTCGGGGACGGTGTCTTGATACCACGATGGAAGGTGTCAGAAGGCCAGGGCATCATTGCGGGGTCAGCTCCCACTCCGCCCTTCTTGTGGCAATCAATGGAATGTCTGAAAAGGGAGAAATAATTTAATGGTGGAAATGTCTGGAGGTAAATGAAGGTATAATTCAAGCTTGATAGAAAATAGGAGTTGAGTGCATCCTTCGTTTTTGAAGTACAATCTATCAACTGTTAGTGGTAATCGCGGTCAAAGAGGAGTTGGAGTGCACAAGAATACACAAGGTTAAATAATAATATATTATGCCAACGTTCACATACAAAGGAACAGAGCGCATGCTAGAAGCATAATGTGTGTGTGTGATGCAGTGGCGGGAACCTGTGTGCATGTACACTTAGTAAGGAGCTCACTACAGTGTCCTAAAAGCCACCGTCACATGTCTGTAGAGCAGCGCTGCCCGCTGGCTCAGGCCTACAGTACGGTCCAGCAGGTCCTTAACGTTAGACCGATGTGACTGAATGAGGTCAGAGATCACATCATTACGCACGGCAACATCGTTTTTTCGCACGTGCGCACTCAGGGTGATGCACCCGACCCTCAACAGGTGTCTGTAGGGCAGCGCTGCCCGTTGGTTCAGGCCTACCTTATGGTATATCAGGTCTTTAAAATGAGACAGAGATGTGACTGAATGAGGTCAAAGATCACATCATAACACATGGCAATATCACTTATTTGCACGTGCGCAGTCCGGCTGATGCATCCCATCCCTCCCGCAGCAGCTCGCTGAGGAGGTATCTGTAGGGCAGCGCTGCCCGCTGGCTCAGGCCTACAGTACAGTCCAGCAGGTCTTTAAAATGAGACAGAGATGTGACTGAATGAGGTCAAAGATCACATCATAATACATGGCAATATCATTTGTTTCGGACCTGCGCAGCTAGGCTGAAGCACCGCACCCCTCTCGCCGCAGCGCGCTCAATTGGAGGCCCTGTGCACCCAGGCCGCTCTGCTTACCTGCTGTCATTGTTGTGTGAGCAAACACTAGGGGCAGCAGCGCTCACAATTCAGATGGCGTATTGATTGCAGGAGAGTGTACACCTCATGGATCCCTTTCGTAGACGACGGGCAGTAGGGCTCACAATTTTGAGCCCGTGTTGATTGCCAGGATGGAGTTCACCTCATGGATCCATTTCTTTTTTTTATTGCGCATTGTGATATGCGAGGTGGATGTGGCAAATCATTTGAGGTAGTGTGGAAGAAGAGGGACGTGTGGCGTTGTGGTTATCCTATTTATATGTACGCAAAGTGGGCTGGGCTTGCGTACACCAGGCCAGCGTAGGGGTGTGAATAATTATTGCAGGGACTTGGGCGTTGTTCAGTTCCTGCCTTGCCAGGAAGTGTACTTATGTGTGTTTGTTTTGTAGTTTTGACCTCGCAGAGTGTGTAATTTAGATTAGTGTAGCATTTGTCGGGAGGGCGGAAACTATCGTTAATGAGATGGCATGTGATCTAGGATGTGCAGTCTGCCCTTGGCTGATGATGCTCCTTAGAGCCAGCAATACCCAGGCCGAAAGGCAGCACAATAATGTGCAGACACACACACCAGGGGCATCGTGTAACACATATTTGTTTTTTGATGGAACGTTTGAGATGCATGGCAATCACACGTGGAAGGCTAATGTACAGAGCATGAATATTGATCAAGTTGATTTTTGCATGTTGTGTGTAGTATAAGATATGTGTATACAGGAAAACACTTTTCAAAAAAGCTTTCTGAGCAGAAGAGGTGCCTCTCATCAAACGCTGTAGAGAGAATGAGTAAAATGGGTGGGGTCGTACAACTGTTACAATGGGAAATGCTATGAACCAATGAAATGCTTGTTTTTAAGGTCACATGGCAATCGCACACCGAGCGCGCAAGGAGGCCGCACCCGACGCGAATTTGATCAAATATATTTATCATAAAATAAGTTTATTACAGTTAGAAATATATAAATGTTTAAAATAATACCAAAGTAGTACCTGGGGTGACTTCATGCGTATATGATGTTACGCAGGACGTGGTGCCACAAACTCGTCCGATACAAAATGCGCATCATTTACAAGTTTAGCAATATGGGGATAGGATTCGTGTGGTGATGGAGCTTGGTATGCTACCGGTATGGGAGTGCAGTTTTCTCCCCCCCAAAAAATAAAACAAATTGGGGAAGATATAAAACATTACATGATTTTTAAAGTTAAAAACAAGAAGTATAATAGAGTTCCAAAATATTTAAAAATATATTTGAAAAAATATAGGTTTTATAAACATTAAAATATGAAATTAACATCTAATAAACCTTTGAAATTCACTGAAAAAACCATAGGTTTTACAGACGTTATAGTTAGGAATTAGCATTTAAAAAACCTTAGAAATTTACTAAAAGAACCATAGGTTTCAGGGACTTTATAGTTAGTTGCAAATTTGACTAATATAAAACCAGAGAAATTCGCCTGTTATAGTTAGTTGAGCTAACTATAACTCGCGCGCCCGCAATGCACTGCTGATGATGTCACATATTACATCACTCATGACATGGTCAGTGACATCACTTATGACATCACTCATGATATCTCAAATGACATCACTCATGACATCATCCATGTGACAATCTGATGCACATACTGATGCTCTAATATAAACTTTGATACACCCATTGTAAAATGCTGACTACTATTTTTGAAACCATACACAGAAGAATGCCATATACTACATAGCACTCACTATTTCCTAGGTCTACACACACATCCAGTCACTTATACATGTAGTTACTCATCAATAGAGGACTATAATATGCACTCATACATCTATACATGCAGTCACACGCTGCCACTCATCCATAGAGTTACTGACATGCCTATTCAGTAATGCAAAGAATGAATCACATACACATTTAATCATGCATACAGTTATGCACACCAACTTCGCTACTTTTAGACATACCACATCACTTATTTATACAGATACTAACACATATTTACTGTCTTATACAATCACTGATAGAAGCAGACACTTAATTATACACCCACTCTTGAAATACCTTAGTCTCACGTATACTCATGTATATACTCCAACACTCACATATAGTGGCTTAAAACATATGCAGTTAGTCACAGATATACCACTGAGACATTTATTCACTCACAAACACACCCGTAGACACACTAACTCACCCATACAGCCCTTTCCAGATGCACTTTTTCATCCATACAACCACTGAATCACCCCCTCAGACACCTATGCACAGACGCATACACCCACCCACCCACACAGACACTCAGGGACCCATACAGATACTCAGATACCAAATCAATAACATATATAGACACTCATGTAGGTATTCAGCAACCCATGCAGTAGCTTGCACACCAATGGAGAGACTAATACAGACTTTTACACAGTTTATTCACTAACCCATGCATTCAGTAAGACACGTTCAATCACTCACTTATACAGTCAGTCACACACATACAAAATAATCCTTTAGCCACTTGTAAATGCATTCATTCTTCAATACACCTTGGCATATATATATATATATATAAAACATATTTACATTTTATAGAAGCACACATTCACTGGATGATGTCATGAGTGATGTCATCAGTGATGTCATTTGAGATGTCATCAGCGATGTCATGAGGGATGTCACTGACCATGTCATGAGTGATGTACTATGTGACATCATCAGAAGTGCATTGCGGGTGCGTGAGTTATAGTTAGCTCAAGTAACTATAACAGGCAAATTCCTATGGTTTTATATGAGTCAAATGTTCAACTAACTATAACGTCCCTGAAACCTATGTTTTTTTTTGTGAATATGTATATATATATATACATACATATATATATATATATTGTAAACAGTTGTAATTTTTTATTTAACAGAGACAGAGGGGGAGATGTAGTGTCTTGCGAGTTAGCAATGATGGAACCCTTTTGGCTCTTGATGGACTCCATAGAGCTGTGACATAAGTGTTAGAGCAGAATGCACCGAACACTGATTTAAAATGCTGGGTTCGCAGTTACACACAGACAAATAAAGACGTGTAATACTAACTCCGTGTGTGACATAATCATTGGCTGGAACCCAGGCTTGGGAGGATGCTACAGAATAGTTGTTTTTGCAGTTGTTTTTGCACACAATATAGCTCAGCACTGGTTATGTGAGTGTCATCTGCATGCATGAAGAAGGAAACCCGGCTCCATACAGCAGGAGCACTAGAGATGTGATATTTAATTTGAATAGGAGCGGTTAATTGGAGAGGTCTGAGGTAACCCCTAGGGGATTAGCCTGCAAGCAGAAGTGAAGGAGCCCATCCCAAATATGTGAGATTTTCTAGAGAGAAATAAATGTATCTTTTTCAGTCGCACTCATCTTCAGAACATATTCTCCAAAATTCATAACAGCACATAGTGGTCGACGGTGCCAAAGACCACCAATAGAATCAAAAGTAGCAAGTTCCTGACATCTCTAACACCAACCATTATAATCAGCTGATTCGACACAAAGGTAGAAAGAAACCATTCCCAACACAGTTCAGACCCATCCTTCAAAAAGTCTAAGGGCGTGATTCACATAGGTAAACATAACACTTTTGTGTAATTTCAGGTTTTTTCTATTTGCAAAGGTATTTTATCAGTAGTTTCTTTACAACTGCGGAGTCTCCTCACATAAAAAGATAGGACTGTCCCATCTTTTTGTGTGTGGAGCAGGTGCAGCCAGCACAGGTAAGAGCAGTGGGGTGGGGCGGGGGAGGAAGTCGACAGATGACAAGATAAGAAACATTAAATAAAAAATAAATAAAACCACTTACTTTGTGCTTGGCCCCCCGTGGCCCCACCTCTCTTACCTGCACCAGCCATGCCTGGTGCTGAGACTCTGTAGGCGTAAAGACTCGACTTGTAAAATACCTTTGTGAACTGGAAAAAATTGTAAACGTACACAAAAGTGTAAGTTTACTTTTGTGAATCAGGCCCTAAGAGTAGCCAAGATTTCAAGAAGTCTTGTATTTGCATTGATAGCACCATTTATGCAATTTGGCTGCGTAGGTCATGAGAGGTATTGAATATAAGTTAGCATTGTCCGAAACATCAAATTACGCTTTTTCCGCTATAAGCAAAATAATTTGCACTTTTACTTTGGATAGTTCCAATCAAGTACTGTTGATAATCGAACTGTTAATGATTTTCGTTAGAAGATTCCTTTATTGTTAGCAGGACTTTAAAAATGCAGGGATCGAGAGGGGACCAGTAGGTTTGCTCCATGGGATAAGCTTCTTGTATTTTCATACTAAAACACTTCTAAATGCCTCTCAAACATAGGTTGGCTTTTATCACCACATCCCGGTCCCTACAAGAGTAGCTTGTCAGCCAATATTTTCCTCTAGGATTTTAGAAAGGATCATATAGACTTCGAGAGCAAATATTCTGACAAACACTCTACAAACTCATAGGAGGCAATAGCATCTTTTTATGGATGTAAAACACAGTGAAATGTTTCCCAAAGGAGATTTCCTGGAATTGAGGATCTGCCTATAATAGAATTTCTTCTTTTTAGATCTTTGGAGGGTTGGACCTCATACCCTATATAAGTCAAAAGAAAGTTATTCCTATGATCATAATTCTTTCTCCAGTTTCTGCTCTCCCAGCACACAGCTCCACCACAGCTCACCCAGGCAGTGCCTCTGCCTTGCACCATCCGCAGACCTTGGAATCATCCTGGACTCTGAACTCAAAATGGACCACCAGATCAACACTGTCACCTCCTCCTGCTACCACACGCTCCGTCTACTCCAAAAAGACCTTCAACTGGATTCCCCTCGAACACAGGAAAACCGTCACCCACGCCCTCATCAGCAGCAGACTAGACTACGGCACCGCATTCTATGCCGGGATAAACAAGAACCTTACCGGCAAACTCCAGAACGTCCAATACGTTGCTGCCAGACTAGTCCTCAACCTGCAGCGTCACTGCCACATCAGCCAACACCTACAGTCACTATACTGGCTCATAGTCAAGGAGAGAATGACCTTCAAGCTTCTCACCCATGCCCACAGGGCCTCCAGAACATTGGACCCGCCTACATGAACCACCGCCTCTCGTTTCACGCACCGCAAAGATCCCTCCGCTTAGCTTAGCTCTCTCTTGCAATGGCACCACCCATCAAGAAGTCCAGAACAGGAGGACGCTCCTTCTCGTGGCCAAGGCATGGTGACAGACACCAACACTCTCTAAGTTCTTGAAGGACCTCAAGACCTGGCTTTTCGTAGAATCTCCATGAACATCCAGAAGCTGTGCGCCTCTCACCCCCACTCAGCGCCTTGAGACCCTTCGGGTGAGTAGCTGCAGTTTACAAACCCCTTGATTGATTGATTCCCGCTTTACGTATTAAAACTTGCTCCTGATCTAATTGTGGAGTAAGCCATTTTTGTGTCTCGGTTTTCCCCTAGGCGGAATAGCCTTGAGAAGATCAGTGATAATAGGCTACCTGAATGATATTAAAAGTGAAGCAGGAACAAAGCCAGTAACACCTTCAGATGCTGCGTCAAAGGTTTTCTTAAGAGAAATGGCAAAATCAGAATGTATAATCGTATTCTAAAGATGAGTTAATGTAGACAGGGATACATTCATGTCCTTACTATTTATGCCAAGACAATTCATTTGACAAATATTCAAATAATGGTCTGACCAGAGAACTGGATGTGGCACGACCAATTGAAACCTGGACTATATACTAACATTAAATCCAGATTGTGCCAGGCCTTGTGGGAAGGGTCACAAACACAGCTTGGTGCACACTGAGAGCCTCAATGTTGTTTAACAGAGCAGCAAAATGCAGCCATATGCTTCACCGCTTATTCTTCTTTCTGTGGTTGCTTTGGTGCTTAGAGGTGAAAGGTTGGTGTGCAACATTTTTTTCTTTTTTTACAGAGTTTTATATAGCGCGAACTTGATCCAAATCGGGTATCAGAGCGCTTTACTTAGCACCAGTTGAATTACATGAGGACACATTCATTTTTGTTAGGAACAGGGAGATTAAGCGATTTGCCGAGAATCACAGGATGTTCAGCGTCATTGCCGAGACTCAAAGCCAGTTCCCCAGAATCGAGGTCGACTGCCCTGCCGTTAGGCTTACTCCTCTGTTCTCTCTTGCGCTCTTCTCTGATGTGCTAATATGCAGTGTGTTCATGTTACACGTAGAGGGAGATGTGTTGTATCCTATGTTGTCTGTCTTTGGTACGACCTAGTGCTTGCTCGGTGTCAGTGAGTTTAACCTGCCCTAGGAGTTCTATCTCACAGGAAGTTCAGACACTCACAGTTCAATCAAATAGTTACCAGGCTGGAGTTAGAAAACAATATTATTTCTGTGGGTACTGCACATACCGCTGTTAGAAACTAGTTCTGATATGAAATACTAAAGAAGCTTATTTGGTGTTGGTTTCAGTCCTAAACACAGTTTATTAAAAAATAACTAACAACATTATTAAATGTGCTCTCCTGGCTAGATTCACTTTGCAGCACTACGCAGTAACTGCCCTTCTGTGCCAGATTGCGCTGGCAGCTCCCTGCATTAACCCCTTTCCTTGCCAGAATGCCCTTAAGGCAATATAGCTTAGATCATTTTTTCCATATCTAGGCTTGCAGCACTCAACTCCATTTGGCCCCTTGGTTTCTCTCAAATGCAGCTTTACCTCATTTACAGCACATATAGACTTACCCCTCTGTGCTCATCCGCTGCTCCCATTTGCTTGTCCATTTTTACATATCTGTGGCTGTCTTTCATTTCCTTTTCTCTGCTTGTACAGACTTCTTCCATCCCATTTGGTGCATGTCGAGTTTTTACCCTTTTCGAGGGAATGAGCTCTGATGACATTTTTAACAACAGACTTTTAAGAACTTTCATCAGTGTTGTGGCTTCCTGCCAGTAGGAACCTGTGAAGGAAAAAAGTGACTGAAATTCCCAAAATCTAAAATAATTCTTCGATTCCATCGGTTATCTGGATACGTCGAGGATCCGTTTTAAATACTCCCTTGATCTCTCATGTCATGGAAAATGAAACATCATACCTAGGCTCATTTGGGTTTGTTCAGGAACATCTGAATGGCCGCCGCTGGTTGATTCACCACTCGTCCCGGATGACAAGGCAGTTTGTTCACTTCTCTGTGCTCCCATCACAGACACATGATTTCGATCAAGGTGTATCCCTTGGTGGATATCCATATCATGAAGTAGTTCCTGATGGAAAAAATAACGACTACATATTTAATTCCAACCTACAAATATCTTGCAAAAGTTCATTGCTACACAATGTAAGGACTGAAGTCCCTAACCATCCATACAGCTAGATCATCCCAGCCATTTCCCTTTTCCTTGGGTTTCCCCTGTATTTTTCTGTTTTCAGCATTTTTTGTTAAGACCTTCATTCCATTAGAGCTCTTAAACTACTGGTAAGGTGCTTGTCAGGGATACCTTTGGTGCTTTCCAAGATGTGCCAGCCAGAGTATCCTCAACTCCAGAAAGTGCATGTGCAGATCCCTCTTCTGCTGCAACCACAATCCAATAAATTTATGGTCTTAAAGACAAGCATTCTAAACTTAATGGGAAGAATGTGAAGGGAGGCATGCCCCAAATTACTGTAAAAAGTAGTCCCATATTGGTAACTTTATGACAAAGTTGATAATGAGTGAATATTTAGCATCATCACAACCAAATTTGATATGCAGTGGGACGCATGGATCGATATTCAACATATGCTACATTGCCAATATATTGTCTTGGGCTGAAGAGACTTTATCCATCCAACAGGTATCAAAAGAAGTAATTTGGATGAAGGGTTTTGATCAAAAAGGGTATGCAAGTGAAAGTGATCTGGGTCTTGAATATCTGATTTTCGCTTTAGTCTATACGGTTTCCTGGCAAAATAAGGATGGCCCTAAATTCAATCATGCATTTTGTGACGTTGAAGAGTCTCCCCTGCCCCTAGTTTCTCTGGTAACGCTGATGTTACCTGCAGAGCCGGAAAATACACCACCCAGAATTAGTATGTCCTTTTGCTGTTCTACGCTTGGAAGGTGTCTGTGAAGTGAACAGGTAGGTTAACTACAGAGAGATCGAGGAAAGGTGTGTGTGTTTGTGTGTGTGTTTTGTGTGTGTGTGTGTGCTTTCATCCATTGTCCTGGAAGGCAGCCACAGAAGCCACGCTCTTTGTGCAAAAGGGCCACCCTCTGATCACTGAGGTGTGTCCAGCAAGTGGTCAAGAAGACTTCCGAGTGTACACACAAAAAAAAGCAAAATGGAAATGTCTTCACTTTAAAAAATAAAATCGCAGAAATTATATTAAGAACACCTGAGCTATCCCTAATGTAATACAGCATTGAAAGAGGATCTACAGGTTGCAGCTGCCATGTGTTTCCTGTCTGGTGAAGGTGACATGAGGTAGATCTAGAGGGTCAGGAATTCCACAAAGCAACTATCTACGCACACATTGTAATCAATTGCCTGACAGAGTCCGCTATGTTTGTGGGTTTATCCCTGTAATGTCAACTTTATAAGAGTATCTACAGGTAACAACAGGCCATACAACTCTTTCTGTGTGGCAATGACAGCTGACAAACCTCCACAGAAATATTAGCCCATGAAAGGCCTTTAAGCAGCCATCCTGGAAGGTAAGCTCCAGTATGAGGTCGAATAGTGATGATATTACTACAAACAGACTGATTATTAAGAAGCAGTAGGAGGACAAAAAAAGTCTTCTGAATGCCAGGGTCCTCCTATACTCACTTTGATGACTTGAATCCGCTGACTGACTCCTCTGTAGAAGGACAGGGTATCACTGCGGTGTCGCCCAAGTTGGGATGCCAGATGCAGGCTCTGATCCTCTAGTTTATCATACAATGTCCGAACATTAAAGTCCTCCAGGAGCCGCAGTGAGGAAGTCCCCCCTGAAATACCAAAAGAGAATTTAGGATGGTATTAAACCACTGGTGGATCCTGTTACCAGCTTCTCTGCTGACTCCATCTTTGATACCCACATGGCAAATTTCTTTATCTTGTTACTATACTCTACAGCCATCATCTTCCATTCACTGTCCTTCCATTGATATTTATACCTAAGTACCACCTGGTCTGAGCCAGGCTCATTTTGTTTGTGGCAGGAGAATAACTCACAGAATGCTAATTTCAGCAAAATGCTGAATTAATACCCCGTTGTCAATGGTATGAAAGGTAACAGAGTGATCTGAGAGTAACACTGCTGCCCTCTTACAAAAGCAAGGCTGAACAGGCTGAATCTCATCCTTGACCAAGAGTACCACTGCATCAGTAATGTTCTCTGAGAGAAAATTAATTTAGCACATCTGACGTGATGTACAGTTGCATTGCAGAGCAAGTTGTGGCAAATTTCAGTATTTTTTAGCTTTATTTCATAGCCATAAAGTAATTTCATTATATTGTCTTTCAGAAAATGTCAAAGGTTTATCAAACCAATGTTTAAGTCTCAAAGAAACTGTAACTTACACCTCATGTTTTTTCAGAGACTATCTTTTTAGTGATATTCTACATCCTAAGTTCCATGTTTATGTACTTCACGTTTCTCATTTGCTTGCGCAACCAAGTGATGGTGCGCACAGCCTGAAGATAGGCTGCTTACCCAACCACAACTTCAAGGATTTAGGAGCTACAAACTGCAAATAAAATAGAAAAAATTTCCCTTGTTCAGTCTAGTTTATTTATTTTTTTAATTTGTGATTTGTTGCACAGCTCTTGTAACCTCCTTTACCTTAATTTCCATTTTATTGGTATTTATATTGAACATTTTAACAGTAAGTGCTCGAGTAACTGATCGTTGTTAATAGGTGGTAAATGTAGAACATTATTTAGGCAGAAATTCCACTGTTTTAAATTCCTAAGAGGCCTTATTTACATTTCTGTATAAACCCACATATTTGTTTTCAGGTCACACTGTACTTTTTTACTGGAATTTTGTGCAAATTTCTTCAAAAGTTCCGAATTGGGGTGAAAAGCTCTAAAAAAAAAAATCCTTTCTTTTTCTGGGTAGAAACAAAGGGACTGAACCAAAAAGGCAAGTTTTCATTTGTAGATTTAATCACATCATGTATATCCACTCCTCCAACTCGATGTGAACGCACACTATTTTGCTATTCACTGTTTTCAATTGTAGGTTTAGGTGTCTTCTTACATGTCTCTGCCCCTTAAAATCAGGGGGCAGAGCCTCCTACAACAGGGAGTTGAGTGTAAAGTTGCTATTAGTAACTTTTCATATACAGGCAAAGATCATCATCAAGGTAGGGATCTCTCCATTACAAAATACAGGGAAAACTATTCAAGTTTACTGTTCTTCAATAAAATCCACATAATATTGTAATCTACAATATAAATGCAAATTCATGCTTAAAATGTGCTATTAATATGGAACTAATCAAATATATTATGGGGGTTGTGTCAAAGATGACAACGGTATAGGAGCTTCCTCTATCGGCTTCGTGCTGAACCTGAGGAAACTGCCCCACACCCTCACCCAGAGATGTTTTAAGGCATGGGCAAAGTGGGCTCTGGCCCAGGGCCCCAACCTTTCAGGGGCCCCCCTTGATAGAGCCAGCTCTGTTCTGCAGAGATTATTTCCCTGATGACCTTGAATAATTCTTAAACAGATTATTTTAAATACTGTTTTTCTTTCATTTATTTTTAATGTGGGTGATATATGAAAGTCTATTATAGACATTTTGCAGAGAAATGTTGTGTTTATCTTTCAGGGAACATATATAAAAAAAGTTTTTTAGTTTAAAATGGGACTTCACATATCAGAAATTTGCAGGGGGTCACAGAGATTGTTTGAGGGAGCGTTAGTCAGCAGCTTCTGAGTTACAATATTGAGAACACACTATCCCCGAATATTAGATGAAAAGACATTTAACACATTTACAATTTGGACGAGGGTGCCTGTGCACTCTTAGTGACGTGGCCTCTGAGGGCTTGAAATAGCTAAAATTAGATAATAAATTCAAAGCTGTTCCGAACAGGGGCCCGCAAACTAT
Source organism: Triturus cristatus (assembly GCF_964204655.1). Lineage (NCBI taxonomy): Eukaryota > Metazoa > Chordata > Amphibia > Caudata > Salamandridae > Triturus > Triturus cristatus. Next base: position 69,574,928 of record NC_140584.1, on the reverse strand, counting down.
GTTGGCCCAGGGCGCCCAAAATCCTTAAGATGTCCCTGCCCGCACGGTCAGACCCTTGAAGTAGTCCTGACAGCACCCACTGATACCTGGGGGCCCGGGTAGTGAGGATGGTGCACGGAGAAGTGCATAACCATGGCCCGCATTATTATGGCTGATGAACCATTGGAAAGAAGGAGGCGGATTCAGTAAATGGCGGCAGTAGACAGGCTGAACCTGGGACTGTGGCTGGAGACGGGGGAGCGCAATGAAGAGGGATGACATTGCAGCGCTGAGTGACAGTGGAGAGAGGAAGCTGGTTCTGGGGCTTGTCGGAGGACCGAGCCTGCAAATTGGGTACAAGCCAACACCGGTGAGGCCTAGTGGGGCCCGAACCCTCCGAGGGATTGGGCCTCGGGCCTCGCTCCGTGCAGCCTCTGAGGAAGTTGGCCAGCACCCAAAGGTGGTGTTCATTGGCGGGGTGAGGGCCTGGCTTCCGCGAGCTTGGGCCAAGTGTGGTTGAGCTGAAGTCCCACAGTTTGCCAGCCCCCAGCTACATATTCGGGCTAGGTGAGAGACCTGAGGAATAACCAAGCAGCAGACTGGGCCACCCATATCTACTGGCCCCTGACACCCCAGGATGCAGTCTTCTGGGCAACTGGAGGGTGCCAGTGCCGGGCAAAAAGATTCACAGACTTTAACTAGACACACACAGATCATAACCACTGATTGGTTTGCTGCACACCTTGCCATATTCTTGGAAGATTTTTTGGGGAGCGGAGCTGTGAGGTAGGCGGCCCCTGAGGGGTGGAGGAATCACTTGGGTTAGGTATATTTGCACCCAGAGACAACTGTATCACTGAAAGCATCTCATGAAGTTGGGCAGGACCAGTGAAACAAGAGCTAGCTAATAAAGATGGCCTCCTCCAAACACAAGGACGCAAAATTGAAGGCCCTCCTTCTTAAGGTGGCATCGAAAAAAAGCAAAGAGAGGTTGATATCAAGTGTGGCCGGAACCCGAGTCGGCAACCTTCATCTAATAGACTGCCACAAATGGCAGGGATGCACCCTTTACTTGCACCTTTATAGAGGAAATTGCCCAAAGACATAGCTGCTCTGCCAAAGGACTTACATTAAGTGAAAATTGAACTGGGGAAACAAGTCTGCATGTTAGAAACCTCAGGGTACTCCGAGGGAGAGGAACTCAAGATGCTCAGACAAGAGGTCCCCGAACTCCGTGATCAGAATATTGAACTCCAATATCATCTTGGTGATCTGGAAAACAGGTCCTGCAGATTCAAAGTCCGTATACGGGGCATCCCCAGTAAGATACAAGTAGACGCACTTGAGAGACTAAGAGACGGTTTCATCACGTCCTTCCAGGACTCACACGGGAGGTGATACAGCTTGAGCTCAGGCATGGGGTTAGCAGGCCACCAGACTCCAGGAGGACCTCCCTAGACGTACATACCTGTGTCCATCATTTTAAGCAGAAAGTGGTGAACATGGTGGTGACCCAGGCAGTTGGAACAATCTCCTTTGAGGGGGCCATGATACATCCTTATTAAGACCTCTCTCTCAACACCTTCCAGCGCAGGCAACAGCTCTTCCAAGTGATAGCGTACCTCACGGAGAAAGGTGTGAGGTATCATTGGGGATCCTCATTCAGGCTCTCGTTCATCATCCTTGGCATGACACACACAAAACGCACACTGGCTGAGGTGCACTCTGTCGATATCGTCAGAAGCCCTCCCCCGCCAATCTGATGGTCCCGACCGACTGAAGGGAGCATTAGAATGACAGAAAAGGGGACAATGGCACACAGTACCTATCAAGCCGTCCACGTATCGCCCTCTCGGATAAAATACACAGGGAGAGACAGGTGGTCCTAAGTACATTGTAGACCAAAAATTAAATGGAGACGGTGGTGGAATGATAGAAGCTATTTTCTATCATGTTGAGCAACTGCAACGTGATACTCAGGACAAGTTATAATCATAATGAACGAGTCTGGAATGGGCGGGGTGCGGACATTGGTAAGATGACTGCAGAGAATAGCAAACAGAATCAGAGAGGCATGTGGGTGAGGGATGGAAAGTTAGCTTGGACATAGACCCTTTGACAGTGTTTAGTGGGCCATCTCGATGGATTGGAGGGTTGAGTGAATTAAATGTATTATTATGTTATTGTTGTTGGGCGAGGAATGTTGGTCCATGACTATCAACACAAGGTACCCTTTACTGTTTACACACCTACACCTGCACACAGGAACACGTTGCAGCTTAGGTCAGTCAGGGGATACCGACATACCTATCTAATCTTACAATGGTAAAAATCCTAAGCTTTAATGGGAGAGGCCTCAATGCTCCGGCTAAGCACATGGCTGTGCTCTCTTTTTTGCTTGTGCTTGACACAAATTTGTGACATATGTATATTACAGGAACCACTTCTTATCAAACGAGACTGGTCGAGACTACGATCTTGCTGGTTTTCCAGGCAGATTTTCTCCTCAGCGCCCACAAAGTCAGGGGTGTAGTAATCTTACTGGCTAACAAATTCAAGGACATACGTATAGACACACTTCTGGACGTACAAGGAAGACTATTTGTTGGTCTGGTCCTGGTTGGGTCCACCACCCTGACATTGAGCACCATAAATGCTTTGAATGAGAGTCAGGAGACGTTTCTTAAATGTGCTCTCACAGAAGTTCTGACATCTGCAGATAGGGATGTACTGATTGGAGGGGGCCTTAACATAGTGATGGATACAGTCCTGGACAGATCCTCACGAAGGGTGGAGCAGACTGGGGCACTAATGAAGGGGAGCCTCAAATGATTGGAGGATATGGAGCTGATGGATATAGGGCAAGACTTTCACCCCAAGCAATACACCTGCACCTTTTATTCCGCCTCCCGGCAAAAGTATGCTAAGCTGTACTCATTTTTTTGTACTACGCACCAATGTTCAAAGACTATATGCACAACATTGAAACATCAGCCCTTTCTGATCATTTGCCCACTACAATAGAGCTGCATATTCCCCATGCAGACACTCTTACACTGTTGTGAAGGCCTAACAATAACTTGCTGAAACACAACACAGTGACCGATAAGGTTAAATGCAGCCTAGTGGATTTCCTCATTATCAATGATACCCCAGACACCACTATCTAGACATTGCAGGATACACTGAAAGCGGTCGTTCAGGGGGAATTTATCTTGCTTGCAGCACATTTCAATAGGTTAAGAATTGACAACAGGAGAGAGTTGGAAAGGAAAGTGGCAGAGCTAGAAAGGGCACACAAGCAAACAATATGTAAATGCATATGGTGCCAACTCACATTAGTTAGACAACAACTCAAAGCCCTAAATAATGATAAAGCACAATTGGCACTTTTAAGGCTCAAACAAAATACTATACAAGGGGAAATAAGGTGGGCCAATCACTGGCTCGCAAACTCAGAGCCAAACAACAGGAAAGTACCATTGAGTTGTTGACCTCACAAACTGGGGAAAAAGTGAGTGATACTACTGATATAACTGACATGTTCCTCAATTTTTATATAGCTCTCTACATGGCTGACTCTCTGCTCTCCTCTGACATCCCAGGTAGTGGGACCTGGGGAGGTGGTCCCACTATCTGCCCTAACACCCGAGCAAGCACAATTGATGGACGAGGATATCTCCACAGCATAAGTTCTGTTGGAGATCGCCAGAATTCAACTAGGGAAAGCTCCCAACCCAATGGTCTCAGGACGGCTTTTTATAATGTGTAAAGATCCATGATTGCTCCAATACTGATGCGCCTATTTAACAACTTCAATAGGTCTGGCACCATGGCCCCCTCCACAAGGTAAGTAGTAGCGATGTCATACCAAAGCCTGGGAAAGATGCCACAAAATGTTCCTCATACAGGCCCATATCCTTGCTAAATGTTGACGTGAAGATCTTCAAGGGGATAGTGGCAAAACAACTGGCACCCTTTACGCAGGGACTGACAGACTTTGACCAGACAGGCTTTATTTCTGAGCAGGGATGTAGTGACAACACGGAACTAGTGCTCTAGATCCTGGACATAGTTAAACGAACAGGGCACACCACATTCCTGGTGTCCATACGAAAGGCATTTGATCGCATGCACTGGCCATACTTGGTGAAGACAATGGGCAGGGTTGGCTTGGGTCCCCGATTTAGGAAGTGGATATTTAACGGCTCTGTGGCTCCTGTGAAGGTTAATGTTCAGTTCTCTCAACCTTTTGCAGTTGGCATGGGGACTAGGTTATTTCGGCTCCACTTCTGTTCGCACTATACATGGAGCCACGGGAGGAGAGGATACGCCTTCACTGAATCATGAATGGAGTGCCATTTGGAGGGCACCAACACAAAAAAGTGCTGTATGCGGATGATGTAATGTTGATGTTGACTGACCCTCTGACATCCATTCCGGTATTACTCACAAATTATATATATTTAGCAATGCATCCAGTTTCAAAATGAACCCTACCAACTCCCTAATCATGAGTATTAGCACAGCTCAAAACCTTACAAACACTCTCACACAGAAGTTCCCACTATTGTGGACGCACACACATACCCCATACCTAGAAATCGGTGAAGAGACACAATATTGAGTTGTAAATATCAACTGGCAGAAATATCAAGTCACAAATATCGTGAGTGAGAAATATCGACAGCAAGAATATCGTGGTCAAGAGTATCTACTTAAGGTAAGTACTATTGATTTAAGTAATATCTAAGTGTTTAATATCGTTTGCAAAAATATAGTTGCTAAAAAATATTGATTTTTTAGTTATGTATTTTAGTATATATTTTAAATGTATGTGATGTATTTGTTTTGTATAAGAATTGTTGATATTTTTTAATATATGTGTTCAATTTTTTGTAGTTATAAAAAATATATATTTGAATTTTGCGTTTTTCAGTTCTGTAGCGGGTTGAGGGCTTATAGGAGAATAGTGTGGGAAGTAATTTAATTATATTAAATGAATGATTATTTTTATTTATTTAATTAAGATGTTATAGTGTCAAATGTGTAAATGAATTAATTAATTGGTTGTTAATTAATATTGATTAATTAGTTGGCAATTAATTATGGTAGTTGTGTAATTAATTTTAGGTGTGTGTTTTGGGGTTTATAGAGGGTAAAGAGAGGCAAGTAATTTTATTTTTTATTAATAATTATTTGTTAAATATTATTAATTAATTTACCTCGAAATTAATGAAGGTAATTGTGTAATTAATTTTAAGTGTGTGTTGTGGTGTTTATAGGGGTAAAGGGTGGGAAGTAATTAGTGTTAAATTAATTAATATATAGTTAATTACTGTTAATTATTGGAAATGTATTTTGCGTAATTGTTTATTTTTATGTGTGTTGTTTTTACTGTTGAAGGGGTAAAGGGTAGGAATAAGTTTTACTTACTTTATAATTAGTTGTTTAATAGTAATAGTTTGTAATTTGAAAGAAGTTTTAATTGTGTAATTTATTATTTTCCAGTTTAATTTAGGTGTGTGTCGTGGAAATTTTAGATTTAAAGTGTAGGTAATTAATTTTTATTATTTTTTTATTAATAATATTGTTTTTAATTGATAATTATGTTAATTATGGAAGTGTATTAATTTTCAAAATTTCAAAGTGTGTTGTGATTTGTGCGGTATTATAGGGTAGGAAATAAAATAAATAAACTTCTGTAATGATTACTGTTTTTGTTTGTAAACATTTTCTAGTTTAAAATATTTATTTGGGGGAAATTAATTTTTTTTTTTATTTTATATAATATTTGTAGGTATTTGTTATACGTAATCAATATTATAATTGTTACTCCTCCGCTATCCAACACTTTATCTACTGTTGCACTCACTAGAGTTGGAATAGTAAAGTTAATCCCTCCATTACCCAACACTTACCCTACTGTTGCACTCACTGGAGTGGGAATAGTAATTTTTACCCCTTCACTATCCAACACTTTCCCTACTTTTGTACTCATTGGAGTGGGAGTAGTAATATTTACCCCTCCGCTATGCAACACTTTCCCTACTGTTGCATTCACTGGGGTGGGAATAGTAATTTTTACCCCTCCACTATTTAACAATTTCTCTACTGTTGCACTCATTGGAGTGGGAATACTACTTTTTACCCCTCTGCTATCCAACCCTTTCCTTATTGTTGCACTGACTGGAGTTGGAATAGTATATGTAATCCCTCCGCTATCCAACACTTTCCCTACTGCTGCACTCACAGAAGTTGGAATAGTAAGTTTTTACCCTTTCGCTATCCAACACTTTCGCTATGCCTGAAACACTGTAGTGTAGTTCCCATATCCCTGATAGGCTCTGCGCATTGGAATAACATACACTATAGATTTGACATAGGACTAAGATCAGTATGTCTCTATCAAGTATATTAAACTTAATTACTTGTGTGTGCCAGCTAACTCAGAGGTCACTAGAAACTTCTCGAATATACAAAAAGGGATTAGTCTCTGACAACTGCATAAACATGACAACTTTGTTTCCTTTTAGAATTGGAACAGTCTCAGAATTGTGGAAACAATAGATAACAGTTTCACTCAGTCAATCGTGCATGCTTCGTTTCTACAGAGTTGCACAAAAATAGAGAGACAGGCGTTTCAATAAAAGGGTTTATTGAACAGTCTTATATCTCATGCAAGAGATATGAATTGCTACAATCGTAAGACAGACTGTGAAGTACAACAGGTATGAGGTTAGCAGTGAGATAAAATAATATTGCAATAGCATGGTTTGTAGCTATGACATATAATAATCAAAATACATAAATAACATAAGCTAAAATGTGATACTCATCTGATGCTTATAAATTATTCTACCCCTGTGTAACTAACCTAAGTGCAGTATGAGGTTTGAAGTAGGTGCCATTTCTAAACTATAGCTATCTATATTTTAGTTAAGCCAAGAGTTGCCAAAAGTGACTCTAAGTTCTAGTCAGCTTCATACCGTAGAATGAGAGAGGTTGGAATCTCTTTTCTGGATTCGATAGTCTAACCCCCGCAAGGGAAGACAGAGAGCACTGGAGCTGGATTCTCTGCGAGAATGATGGCAGCGTCAGGTCAGTGCATCAGGCTGGAACTCGATCTCCTTCCAAACCTGCCGTGGCGAACCGCGTAGTCTGGGTTGGATCGAATTCTCCGGGAACCGTAATTTGCCAGGGCAAGTGCTGGTATATTTATACCTTGAAGGTGTCTAGGAATGCCAATATTGACCTAAAAGTCGGGCAGAGGAACGTCATGAATGAACACCTAAGGAATGGATGTTCATGCATACTTAATGAGTTCTTGGAGAAATCAATATTCAAGCTGGGGGAAATTCCTAAATGCTTAAGGGTCTGGTTTTCCAAGAATTTGTTGTGACGTGGATGGACGGATGTAGGTGGCCATGCCTGTATTTGGTTTGTACAGACAATGTCTAAATAAGGGCCGGATTTCTATGTCCAAATAAGGGCAATGTGAATTGTACCTACATAAGGGTATAAATTGTGAAACCTATATACGGAATCTAAATCTGCACACAACAACACAGCCCAAGCTATCACATTATGCAGCTGCGACCGATGAAGTTTTCAAACTCGACCTCTTTAATAAAATTCGGTGGTTCACCAAAGTGAGATCCCTATGCGCAGTGATAGGTTTAGGTAGTTCATGGAACGTCAATGAACCTTGCTCTTTACCTAGAAAAAGGCTGCTTAAATTGCAATATTGCAGCTGGGTTGTCCAGACTAACACATTACAGTCACACAGTGGTGGTCTCACAACTGAACTCATGGATTTCAAAACCCAAAGTGAACACAAGCAATATCTGGAGGCCATCACAATTCCACAGGATAGAAAGCGTTATATCCTATTTAGATTTGGATCACTTCCTGTGGATTTTTTACAGCTGAGTGGCATCAACCCGTACCAGGGCAGCTACATTGCCCAGGATACGCCAAGTTCACTGAGACAATTACACACTTTTTTTGCCAGCCCATTGTATATCTCCCAAGACGCAAATGGTTGGCACCTGTCTGTAGGCTGCTGGGAACACAATGTCACCAGGAAGCACTGCGTATTTTCAAATTGGATTCAAGAACACTTGTTGCTTGTGCAGCAGGTAGGTTTCTCGGAACAATTTGGATAATTAGAAGGCGCATACTTAAGAAGTGATAAGGTCCGTCTTCGCGCTCTTCTTTTCTACCTTCTCAAATCCACCAGTTGAGAACATGCCAGCAACTTTAGGATTTCTAAAAATGTTCATGGTTCGATCATTTTATTGTACCTTTATAGTGAGATGTTTAAGGCACTTTAATACGGCCCGCCCCTTGGCTAACAATATATTTTTTATCTTTTTACCATTTTAATTGTTTATTTTAACTTCTTTTATTGTGATTGCTTCTTTCTCTGACCAAGCATCTATTGCGTATCATCAAAGGAACATTGTCATGTAATCAAACCAGAAGTTCTGCACTTAAAGCACTTGCACTTTTAGAGTTTTAACATTTCTACTGCATTATTGCAATTTACCTATTCATACTACTTTGCAATGTAAGCATTTGCACTTCTATGGTCGGAAGGACCAAAATAAAGTTTGACTTGACTTGCGCTACTGTTGTATTTTTTGGAGTCGGAATAATAATTTTTACTTTCCTGGTATCCAACACTTTCCCTACTTTTGCACTGAGTGTATTGGGAACTTGAAATTGTAATATTTTTTAATAGTTTAATGTTTTGATTTATTGTAGATTTTTTTTCTTATATTTGAAATAATTTATACATCTATATTTTTTTATATAACTTTAAATTAGCAAAATAAATTAAAAATTATAGTTTATTAATTATGTATATGTAAAAATTATTATGTTTTTGTGTTCATCTTTTTTTATTAAGTTTATTTGTTATATTGTGTTTAAAAACTTATATTGTATTTATTTTATTTTGTTAAAAATACTTTTAATATTTAATATAATTAATATATATTATTTTATAAATATATTTTTTTTCACTGAAAAAAACATAGGTTTCAGGGACTTTATAGTTAGTTGGACATTTCACTTGTACTAAACCAGTGAAATTCACTGCTGATGACATTACATCACTCATGACATGGTCAGTGATATCACTCATGACATCAATGATGACATCACTGATGACATCATCCAGTGAATGTGTGTTTCTGTAAAGATTAAATATATTTTATATATGTTAATGCCAAGGTATATTGAAGAATGAGTTGGTGTATAAGTGTGTGGGTGGATGATTTAATAGGTGTGTGACTGACTTATAAGTTAGTGATTAAATGTGTCTTACTAATGCATGGGTTAGTGACTAAACTGTGGAAATGTCTAGATCAGTCTCTCAGTTGTTGTGTAAGCTGCTGCATGGGTTGATGATTAGGTACATGACCGTCTATATATGTTACGTATTAGTTGCATGAGTATCTGTATGGTGCCTCAGTGTTTGTGTGTGTGGGTGGGCGGTGTGTGACTATCTGCCTACATGTGTGAGTGGATAATTTACTGGGTGTATGGGTTCAATTGAGCATGTGGAAATAGCTGTATTCGTGAATGAGTGTGTGTATCAGTGTGTAGGTGAGTGAATGCATGTCTCACTGGTATATGTGTGAGTAACTACATATGTGAAAGGCAGTATATGTGAGTGTTGGAGTATATAAATGACTATATTTGAGAGTGAGTAATTGTGAGAGTGGCTGTATAAATGAGTGTGTGCTTGTGTCAGTGATTGTATAAGAGAGCAAGTATATGTTAGTATCTGTATGAATAGGTTAGATGGTGAATGTATAACTGTAAAGGTGAGTAAATAGCAGTGTTATTGATTCTTTACATGACTAGCTAGGTGTTTCAATAACTCTATGGATGAGTGACGGTGTATGAGTGTTTGTATAGGTGTATGAGTAAATATAATAGGGCTGTATTGATGAGTGACTGCATGTATGAGTAATTGTATGGGTGAATGAATGAAATGTGTGTGTATAGCTAGGAATTAGTCAGTGGGTATATAGTAACTGCTATTGATTTGTCTATGGTTCTGAAAATGGTAGTCTGTATTTTAGAGTGGGTGTATCAAAGGTTATATTAGGGTGTGAGGAGGTGCATCAGATTATCACGTGGATGATGTAATCAGTTATGTCATCAGTGATGTCATTTGAGATGTCATCAGTGATGTCATCAGTGATGTAATATGTGACATCATCAGCAGTGCATTGCGGGGGCGTGAGTTATAGTTAGCTCTACTAACAATAACATTCAAATTTCTCTGGTTTTTTACAAGTGAAATGTCCAACTAACTATAACGTCCCTGAAACCTATGGATTTTTCAGTGAATTTCTAAGGTTTTTTAAATGCTAATTTCTAACTATAATGTCCCTGAAACCTATGTTTTTTTCAGTGAATTTCAAAGGTTTTTTAAATGCTAATTTCTACTTATAATTTTAATTAAACCTATAGGTTCTTCAGTGATTTTAAATTATCATTACAGTCTCAACCTGGTGAAAACTTCTGATATCGCCAGTTTCCAGCAATAGCTTCTGCAAAAAAAGAAATCGCCACAAATGAGAGCAACAACTAACACTAATAATATGCAGAGTATGCGTTCCTATGCAAAAATAACATGAAAACACCACTTCCCGATATTTTCAACGAGCAGCCAAATCTGTGGTGCGATCCAAAAACAGGCAATAAGCTGTACTAGTAGTAGGAATGTAACATCTGCCTTTTACTGGTGTAAAGTGGGACGACTACCTACAGTGTGGAAGGGAGCCCAGCCCAGAGTCACATCTGAAGACCAACACATGTCATAGAGCTACTGATCATGCACCTCCGACACCCAAGAAGGCCACAAAATGCACTGCCACCACCCTCAGGACCTCACCCCGGACCACACCCCCTACTACCACCGAGGCAGCGCACATCAGGACAGTGAACCTTCCAAAAATGGCATGGCCCCTCAGCCACACAATAGCTGAATGTTGCGAGATGTGGCAACCAAACATGTGTGAAGGACGCAAGTCACCCACCAATAATAATGCACAGAATACCAATTGTAGCGGTGATGTGCTGGACAGACCTCACTATGCAGAGCACAAACCTCTCCATGTGTACATATACTGCTGATGCTTGCAGTGTTGTGGACAGTGGACACAACCATGTTACCTCAGACAGTGGGGAAGATCCCGGTCATGTACCTGTTGCGTCGTCCCATGTAAGCGGTAGGACAGTGGGCTGGTCCAACGTACTCCACTCCAGCGTAGAAGTGTGAATAAATAGGCCGGGGCTCTGGGCGTTGTTCACTTGTGTGAAGGCCAACATGTCTGCCAGAGCTGTGGCCCTCACCCTACTACGTGGCTGCCGCCATGACCGTGGGCCTCCTCGACACAGGTCCCCTGCATACACAGCAGCACAGCACCGCAGAGTTATGTCTGTATACACTACTGCCTGTGATCTGTACTGCGGAAGCAGGGCTCACAATTCAGATGGAGGCGCGATTGCAGATGACGCAGTCCAGTAGGCAAGAAACATTGCTCCCAGTGTGTCACACCCCGGATCACACATCATCGCAGGCTGCGTACACTCTGAGTGCCAGATGTACCACTAACTCAGTGCACCACAAGTCAACGCCACGTGGCCCTATTAAGGCAGAATTCATTAGACACAAGACCTTGTTACCAGTGCAGCCCGCCCGGACCACGCATCATCGCGGGGTGCACACACACTGAGTGCTTCAGGTGCCACTAACTCAGTGCACCACAAGTCACCGCCACGTGGCCTTACTGAGGCAGAATTCATTAGACAAAAGACATTGCTACCAGTGAGGCCTGCCTGGTCCACACATCATTGCAGGGTGCGCACACGCTGGTTGCTTCAGGTGCCACTAACTCACTGCACCACAAGTCATCGCCAGGTAGCCTTTTTAAGGCAGAATTCATTAGACAAAAGACATTGCTACCAGCGCAGACCTATAAATAACAAGATTGGGGAATGTAGCGCCCTACACAGGCATTGGAGGTGGATACGCCCTCCACATAGAGTCAGTTACAAAACAAAGGAATCCACCTCAGGGGCGGGGGGGGAGAAAAGGAAAAAGCTGGGGTCAGATATCATGGGTAGTGAAAGGTGTCATGCTTCATCATATGGGTCTTCCTGCCCCGCTGCGGGATGGGGCGTGCTACAACCTGCGACTACGTGGGAGCACTGATGATGTAGTGCTATGTTTGATGCAAGAGGGAGGGTCTGGGGTGCATGTAGGTGGGTGAATTATAAAAAGGACCTGGCCTCTTAGACATACAAACTTTAATAGGTCACGGGAGGCTGGTGCTATTAAAAAGGTGGTGCAGAGATGTCCTGCGTAATGTGCGGATACTCCTAATGAGTCAACATGTTTCGATGCGGCAAGGCATCTTCGTCAGGACAAGAAAAAGATCCCTCCTAAATTTACTATGTTAACTCTAAATAGAGACTAGTAATGTTGTGAAAAATGCAGTCAATAAAGCATTTATATACAATACCTAATGGTATGCCTTAATCAGTGCCTGAAAGAAAGAAAAAAGAAATATGATAGCTGAATGTCCCCAGGAAGCGAAACACGTAGTACCTGCAAAAAATAAGCAGTTCGCCAGAGTGTGACATTTAGTGTTGTTTAACCAAACGCAAAAAGAGGTGTTGTGACCTGTTTAGGGAAAAAGAAGACAATACAAGACACACACACAAAAAACGGAAAACACACACTCTTTCGTAATATTCTCAATTGGTGAGCACATTGGAAAAATAGGAGAAAAGTGGCGTATAGTCTGATACATACTTTTATATATCAGAAAACAATGCCTCATGAACCTCAAGAACCTTGTGGATAGGACGAGGTCCCTTGATACTGGCGGGAAAAAGAGAGAGTCCTTCACCTTCCGGTTTTACTGGAAGTAAAAGAACCGTCTGGTCCCGGAGACGGCTGTGCCATACTTACGTGCCCTTAGAAAAGCCCCTAGCTCGATGTAGCTCCATTCCGCGGTTCCGCTGTTCTGCGGGTGAATGCTGAGGGCACTCTATTTATGTGGGCAGTAATTGGTGAAAACCGGGAAAACGGTTTCACCTGGATCCTGTTAGCTAAGCCAACGGGGGTGTGATGCAATGGTACTTCCGGTTGCAAGTCAGCGCTAACACTAGAGCGTTAACCTGTGTTAGTTGCGGTCTGCCGGAAGTGAGTCTTTGAAAAGAATACCTACTAGATAGAGAACGTGGTAGCGGTATTAACTAGGTGTCTGAAAGTCATCCTTCAATTCCCAAATGGGGCGGCCCTTGTAGACCGTGAGAAATTACTGCCCCCAGTGATATGTATCACCGGTAGCGCGTTTGTGCTCTTCGAGAATTGAGAAAGCTAATTGAGAGCGGGAGCGAAAATCAATGAATACACCATTTACTTGTAGTGTATTGGATGATTGCAGGACCCCGGTTTTATATTATAAAAAAGTATATATTGAAAAATGGGATATCTCACCATAGTCAGAGTCGGACATGGTTCCGTGCACCCTGGTGACATCCTTCGATTCCCAAATGGGGCGGCCCTTGTAGACCGTGAGAAATTACTGCCCCCAGTGATATGTATCACCGGTAGCGCGTTTGTGCTTTTCGAGAATTGAGAAAGCACATTGAGAGTGGGAGCGGGAGCGAAAATCAATGAATACACCATTTACTTGTAGTGTATTGGATGATTGCAGGACCCCGGTTTTATATTATAAAAAAGTATATATTGAAAAATGGGATATCTCACCATAGTCAGAGTCGGACATGGTTCCGTGCACCCTGGTGACATCCTTCGATTCCCAAATGGGGCGGCCCTTGTAGACTGTGAGAAATTACTGCCCCCAGTGATATGTATCACCGGTAGTCCATTCGTGCTCTTCGAGAATGGAGAAAGCTCATTGAGAGCGGGAGTGAGAGCGAAAATCCATGTATATACCATTTACATGTAGTTTATTAGGTGATTACAGGACCCTGGTTTTACGTTATAAAAAGTATATATTGAAAGATGGGATATCTCACCATAGTCAGAGTCGGACATGGTTCCGTGCACCCTGGTGAAAAAAAGGAGACCAGATCAGAAGTCCTCATTGATAAGTAACAATGGCACTATGTCAGTTGTGACCAAGGTATATCATCGTTGAGGCCTGTTAGGTGGGTACCTAGACGGAACACCCATCGTTGCTCTTTCTCAAAAAGGCCATTCTCGGAGTTTAATTGTTCTATAATTGTCCATTTAAGGTCATCAACATTGTGGTTCATAGTTAGGAAGTGATTGGCCATCTTGGTTGTACTTTTCCTACAGCGTACATTGCTCCAATGTTCGCCGATACGTATCTTAACCTGTCTCGTAGTCATTCTGACGTATTCCATTCTGCAAGGACACGTGATCAGATATATCATGTTCCTGCTGTTACAATTTGTAAACTTCCTATGTTCCCAGGTTGTGCCGTTAAGGAAGGTGATGTGCGTGCTTTTCTTGGTTAGGTAGCACATGCTACATTGGCCACAAGGATGGGGACCTTGGATTGGTGGTAGAGTCGTGATAGTGGGATTTCTTGCTGGTATTGTGAGCGGTCTGGTGTGAACCAGAATGTCCCTGAGGTTTCTACCTCTTTTGTGAGAGAACATGGGTTTAGGGAAGTCGAGGCCCCCGCAGTTGAGGATTTTCCAGTTCTTATTGACTATTTTTGACACTTGGTTAGAGTGGGTGTTGAAAGTGGTCACACAGATAGGTCTAGTTTCTTGTTCTTGTGATGTGTGATCTTCTAAAAAAGAGTCTCTGTTGTTATTCCTAGCCCGTTTTAACCCTCTCTTCACAATGGGTTGTGGGTAGTTGGGTTCCAGTAGTTTCTTCTCTAAATCCTTGGCTTGTCTTCTGAAGTCTGTTAGTTCAGAACAATTCCTCCGTAGGCGGAGGAATTGACCATACGGGAGGTTGTCCCAGAGGTGTCTTGGGTGGAAGCTATTATACAAAAATAAACAGTTCTTTGCCGTTGGTTTAAAATGTGTGCTTATTTTTAGTCTACCCTCATCTGAATAGATATTTACGTCGAGAAACACCAAGTTCTTGTTGGATGATGTGTGGGTAAACTTCAGAAAGGTGTTCTGTAGATTCAGCCAAGTCATAAATGTCGTAACTGATTCAGAGTCACCCTTCCAAATAACCAGAACGTCGTCAATGTAACGCTTCCATAGAATGATGTTATCATGGAATGGGTTGTGCTGGTGGAGTATCTTTTGGGGTTCTAGGTGGTGTACTTAGAGACCAGCTAGGCTCGGTGAAAAGGTGCTCCCCATGCTGGTCCAGTGTTTCTGAAAATAATGCACCCCTTGGTATAGGAAGAAGTTTTTCTTGAGGGCCAGTGTGATGCACTCCATGACCATATTCCTTGGTGTATGATAGTTCCAGATGGTGGAGAAAAGTACTTCTATAATATCCAGAGTCTCATCATGTGGCAAGCTAGTGTATAAGCTTTCGACATCTAATCCAAGTAGGAGATGTTGTTCAGGATCAAAAGTAAGGTCTTCAAGAAGCTGCAAGACTGCCTTGGTTTCTTTGAGATAGGTGTCGGTATTCTGAACCAATGGCCGGAGGAAAGCGTCCGCAAATTTAGAGAGTGGCTCAAGTATTGAGCCAATTCCTGATACGATAGGGCGTCCGGGGGGATGCTCCAGATTTTTGTGAATTTTGGGGATGGTGTATAAATAGGGTGTTGTAGGTGACTTCTGGATAAGGAAATCTGCCTCCTTTCAAGATATCCAGTCATGCGCTGTGGCTTCTTCCACCATCCCCATGATACGTATCCGGATCGCCTCTGTTGGATCATCAGGGAGAGTCTTGCAGTTCCTTTGCTCTCCCAGAAGTCTCCTACATTCAGTGTCGTAGCTGTCGGATGTTTGGATGACGGTTGCCCCACCTTTGTCGGCGGGTTTGATGATAATGTCGGTATTGTTGGCCAGTTGCTGTAGGGCTTCCTTTTCCAGTCGCGTGATGTTTTGGAAAGTGGTTTTGTCAGTTTTGAGTATACTGTTTAGGTCTTCCATTACCGCTTTTTCGAATGCCAGCAATTCAATCGGTAGTGTGGAGTCCAATGGTGTGAAGGTGGATTGGGTCGTAGTCCAGTGTCTGATATCTGGTTTTTGACCGTCTCTTTGTCTGCAAAAAAGGCCCTTACCTTTAGTTTGTGTATGAACTCTTTCATTTCCAAACAGAGTTTGAATTTATCCACTCTATTGGTAGGCACAAAACCCAGGCCCTTTTCCAGTGCTTCCTTTTGGGATTTGGTAAGGGTCAGTCTTGTGGGGTTGACCACTAATTGTCCTTTCTACTGGTTGATGGTTGGTTCGATGCTGCTGTCATGCTCCTCGTGGATACCCTCACCAGTTCCTCTGGATCGTTGTTCCAATAGACCTGGTTGCCCCTCCGATTCCTTCCTCGTGGTGGTCCTTGGCGTACTCCTAAAAAAGGAGGTGGTCCATAATATTGTAATACTGCAGGACGGGGTTCCAATGTTGGAACGGTCCTCCCATCGGTGGTGGGCCAAAAGGATACTGGGTGTAGACTGGTGGTTCTTGGTAGCCTCCCCATCCTCTTCCTCTTTGTTTGTAGGGTCTTTGTTGTTGTGCTCTTCCTCTTTGGTTCCTCGGGTTACTCCCTCTACTTGAATAGGAATCACTGGATGCTGTATCAGAGAGATCACTATCCATCTCTTGGTCACTGCCAGTTCTCTTTTGGAGGTAGTCATCCCATATGTAGGGGTAGATCTGTTCATGACTGAAGGCTGCAGTGTCTTTTTTCAGTGTTTTATATTTGCTTTGTTTGAGTGAGATTTCGTACTCACTCATTTCTTGGTTGAGTTCCTCCAGCCTCTTCTTGAGTGCAGTAGTTGATCGGTAGCTCTTCAGTCGGACCTCAATCTTTTGTATATCTATTTTTAGTTCCTGTGTCAGGTGGGTAGCTGTCTTAATAATGAGGACTACTTAGTCCCTGGTGCAGTGCCACGATATTAATGACCAGTCCTTTTTGAAAGTCTTGTCATGCTGGAAGATGAAAGGCTCATTACGGACTATTAGGCCCCTTGGTGCCGCATTGGCCCTTAAATACTCCGTTATAAGTAGGCCATGTAAAGCTGTTTTTATCTGCGTTCTCCTTAGGTTGAACAATTCATCCCAATCCGAGCTGTTTAGACCAGGGTCTGTGTTACGCAAACCCTCAAAAGGATTGAGAGCTGCGAGGATTCTGTCAACTTCCTCATCATCAAAGGTGAGGCCTGTTGATTCAGCCATGTTAGTGGGTGAGTGGATGTAAGTGCGTAATGATCTGAGTGTGTGTTACCTAAAACATGTGTGTTCTTTTGATTAAAATTAGGTGGGAAAAGAAAGCACACTGGCTGTAATGTCCCAAATAAACTCCCACAGCTGTGCGCTGTCGAAATAGCTATAAATAACAAGATTGGGGAGTGAAGAGGTAGCGCCCTACACGGGCATTGAAGGTGAATACGTCCTCTACATAGAGTCAGTTACAAAACAAAGGAATCCACCTCAGGGGTGGGGGGAGAAAAGGGAAAAGCTGGGGTCAGATATCATGGGTAGTGAAAGGTGTGTGTCCTACAGTGGTTGGACACACACTGTATTTGTTTAAATACCCCTCACACACCAAATTGGCCCTTGGTGTCATGCTTCATCATAGGGGTCTTCCCGTCCCGCTGCGGGACGGGGCATGCCACGACCTGCGACTACACGGGAGCACTGATGATGTAGTGCTATGTGTGATGCAAGAGGGAGGGTCTAGGGTGCATGTACGTGGGTGAATTATAAAAAGGACCTGGCCTCTTAGACATACAAACTTTAATAGGTCACAGGAGGCTGGTGCTATTAAAAAGGTGGTGAGGAGATGTCCTGCGTAATGTGCGGATACTCCTAATGAGTCAACATGTTTCGATGCGGCAAGGCATCTTCGTCAGGACAAGAAGAAGATCCCTCCTAAATTTACTATGTTAACTCTAAATAGAGACTAGTAATGTTGTGAAAAATGCAGTCAATAAAGCATTTATATACAATACCTAATGGTATGCCTTAATCAGTGTCTGAAAGAAAGAAAAAAGAAATATGATAGCTGAATGTCCCCAGGAAGCGAAACACGTAGTACCTGAAAAAAATAAGCAGTTCGCCAGAGTGTGACATTTAGTGTTGTTTAACCATAATCCTTTAACGCAAAAAGAGGTGTTGTGACCTGTTTAGGGAAAAAGAAGACAATATAAGACACAGTGCAGACCACCCGGACCACGCATCATCGCAGGCTTCTGATGCCACTAATTGTGCAGCTCAACTCAACGCCACGTGGCTGTGGGCCCTTGCTGATCGCTGCCTCTGGCCTACACTGCAGTCAGCACGGCTCAAAATTAAAATTGAGTCTTGATTCATTAATTACAGAGTCCAGTAGGCCACTACCTACAATGTCCCTGAAATCTACAGAATATCATTTTAGTATCCTTGCTTCAAGAACTTTTTTGATATCAATTATAGCTTTAATACAATGACCGAATTCATCTTGCAAGTTCAAAGGAAGACTGAATGGCAGTCTACACTGTGATCAGCAGAGCTCACAGTTCGAATTCAGTCTTAATTTAATAATTTCAGAGTCCAGTAGGCAACTAACTATAACGTCCCTGAAACCTACACATTTCGACAATGTATTCCATACATATATCATCTTCTGTTACCTACACTGCGGTCAGCAGAGCTCACAATTTACATTGAGACATGATTTATTAATTGTAGACAGAATTGTACTCTATGTCCTCGGATTTTGTCAAGAGGAAGTGACAAAAAGCATTCCTTGATGTCTGTGCTGACTACTGCCTTCCATATACATTGCGGACTGCAGGGCTCACAATTCAGTTCGAGTTGCGATTGCAAATGATGCAGTCCAGTAGGCAACAGACATTGCTACCAGTGCGGCCCTCCCGGACCACGCATCATCGCTAGCTGTGCACACGCGAAATGCTTCTGATGCCACTACCTCAGTGCACCACAAATCATGAACCCTTTATGATAGAATCTTTTGTGTATGATTTCATATCTGCTGCCCCTACCTCAGTGTACCACAAGTCAGGAACCCTTTACGATAGAATCTTTTGTGTATTATTTCACATCTGGTGCCCCTAACTTTGTGCAGCACAAGTCATGGACCCTTAATGATTGAATCTATTCTCTTTGTGTGATCCGATGATTACTGTTGTACTTGTTGCCAGCACCAACCATTCCCTGAGGGCTGGCTTATACTCACCCCATACGTATCCAGCACAGACGTCACTGGACATGTGACCCTGGTAATAAAAAGGGGCCGCGCGCACGTGCCCGCACCCAGTTCAACTATCTATCTGTGTCCGTGTGTTAATTATGTATGCATGATGCTGCCCCTGGGCCCTACCACATTACATTCTGCTGTGGACAGCACTCACAACCATGTTACCTCTGGCAGTGGGGAAAACTTTGGTTATGTAACTTTGTCTCGGACATTGTATAAGTACATAGGTAGAAACTGGATCTTTAGAGTACTGCAAGGAGAGTGTATAGGGAATTTATAAGTGCTTCGGAATTGGCAGAGTGATTGGATAAGTACATATGTTGGCGGAGCCTAACCCCCGAGCACGAGCTTGGCTCTAATTGACTGCCCTCCATGTGCCAAAAACGGAAATTTGGGCTTTGCATGGCCCTGTATTGCTACAGCTGCAACACTCCACTGAATGTGCAATAAACATTCATATCCACACAGATATGTCATGTGCAAGATCTTTCATGTGTGGAAATATGGATGAATGTAGGGTCAGTGATTCCCCCTACCTTCCATGTTGGCCATATTTTAGGACTTGGGTCACAGGGTGACACATTGGCGCTTGCGGCCCGGGTGGCGGCAGCACTACAACAGGGACACCCGCATCAGTTGATTACTCATACAGCCCAGGACGGAACCACGCCCAGAGCTCCAGAGTCATCGTTCACAGCCACATGCAGGACTGGCATATGCCAGGCCAGCCCAATCCGCTTACGTATACAGAGAGGGACAACAACGCTACATGGCCCTGATTTTCATTGTAGTGATCTGCTTGCTCTCTGGTCTAGTTGTCAGTACACCACAGCCACTCCCTGATGGCTGGTTTACACCCACTGAAACCAACAAGAAGGTGCACAGTCCGTGGCAAGATAGCAAAACAATAGTTGATGTAAAGAAACACAAGAGATCCTACAAATAATTGAGACAAGCCCTCCGCAGGAGGTAGGAGTCCATCAGCCCACCCTTATTGGCGGAGCCTCGTCATCTGGTACTCCTGGGAATCACTGTTTTGGCCCATAAATGCAGATCCCCAGGGACTCTGCCTAGGTGCACCGGACAGTGATACCCCAAAAGGAAATCAACTCCTGCCAGGGTCTGTACACAAGTAGTTGAGGGCTCCAGTGATGTGCAGTGCAAAGAAGTGAAGTGAAGTTAAAAATGAATACTTGGTCAAAAAATATGTTTAATGTGGATCAACCAAGTTTCATGTCTAAAAGAACCTATAGTCTGTTATATATTTCTACAGGCTAGTCTTTGGTTCATGTGAGCGTGTGGTCGACATGTTTCAGCCGCTACGGTGATTTAACCCGGCTTTCTTCAGGACCGAAAAAAAGAGCTACTGCAAAACTAATTACAAAGTGATAAAACTATACCCATACACCAAATGTGAATGTGGAATACCGGTGTGGCAATTGCCACCCTACCAAAAAAGGCTCAAACTAGAGCATAAGAACGATGTCTTCATTCCTAAAAAAGAAAAATATATATGAACCTCATGTATATCAAAACACAACTACTGATTGCCACAAGGTAAAGCTGATTCAGCATCACCTAGATCAACAACTAAACTCCAAAATGATGTTTATAAACATTTGACCAAGTATTCATTTTTAACTTCACTTCACTTCTTTGCACTGCACATCACTGGAGCCCTCAACTACTTGGGTACAGACCCTGGCAGGAGTTGATTTCCTTTTGGGGTATCACTGTCCGGTGCACCTAGGCAGAGTCCCTGGGGATCTGCATTTATGGGCCAAAACAGTGATTCCCAGGAGTACCAGATGACGAGGCTCCGCCAATAAGGGTGGGCTGATGGACTCCTACCTCCTGCGGAGGGCTTGTCTCAATTATTTGTAGGATCTCTTGTGTTTCTTTACATCAACTATTGTTTTGCTATCTTGCCACGGACTGTGCACCTTCTTGTTGGTTTCATTGTGTATATTTGGGATTGGAGGTGTTTCAGTCCTTAAACCAAGTCCCTCACTTTGACCCTCGTTTAAATTTGTTGTTTGGTTTACACCCACACCACACCCATCAAGCAGAGGCGTCAACGAACACGTGGCCCTGCCAATAAAAAGGACCGGGCGCACGTGCTCCACACCATTTCCATTTCAGACTTGGTGCACCAAATGCACTGCGGATGGCACAGGCACACTGCCACGGGACGGTGACTTTCGGTGCACTGAGGTAGGGACACTGTAAGTGCTGACTGGGTGTGCAGCCTGCGATGATGTCCCGTCCAGGTGGTCCGGACAGGTCAGGTTTTGTGTGCCCTGCTGGAACACAGTGAAGACCTGAGCCATTGACCAGCGGGGGCCTACCACCACGTGGCGCGGCCTCACTGGTCACAGAGTTAGTGGCACCGCCAGGGCTGAGCGGGTGTGCAACCTGCGATGATGGCGGGTGCACTGGTATGTCCTCTGCCATGGTAAAATCAAGACGCAGCACCAAATGTGAGACCTGGTGGCCTGCGGAGCAAGGTTGCATGATGTGGAGTGTGCCCTGTCCGTGGAAAGGTGAGCAGTGAGGCCTGGGTGCGCAGGGGCGGGCAGACACCTCTGGGCTCTGGGCAGAGGGAGTGGATGTGGTGCAGCAGCCTGGGTGCGCAGCGGTGGGCAGACACCTCTGGGCAGTGGAAGTGGATGGGGTGTAGCAGCCTGGATGCACAAAGGCAGGACAGTGATTTAGGCATGCGCAGTCATATGTACTCTGTCATTACTGATTCTGTACTATGTTTCAGATGAGTGAGCTTGAGGGCTGCACTATGTCCTGGCACGTGGTTGGAGACACACCGGAGGCGGTAAAGTGAGCTGTGAGGGTTTTGTCCACAGTGTGGGCACTCATTGTCCCTCTCCAACTCTTCCTTTCTCTCCCTCACACTCTTTCTCTCTTTTCCTCTCTTTCACACTGTTTCTCTCTTTCTCTCTCTCACTCTTTCTCTCTCACTCTTCCTCTGGTTCTCTCTTCCTCTTTCTCACACTGTTTCTCTCTTTCTCTCTCTCTTCCTCTCTTTCACTGTTTCTCTCTCTCTCTCTCTTCCTCTCCCTCACTCTTTCTCTCTCTCTCGCTCTTCCTCTGGTTCTGTCTTCCTCTTTCTCACTCTCTTTGTCTCTTTCTCTCTGTCTTCCTCTCACTCTTTCTTTCTTTCTTTCTCTCTCCCTCTTACTCTCTCTCTCTCTCCTTTGATGGACGCATGACGCACAATGTTATCTTGCTTTTTGTCT
This sequence comes from Triturus cristatus, assembly GCF_964204655.1. Taxonomy (NCBI): domain Eukaryota; kingdom Metazoa; phylum Chordata; class Amphibia; order Caudata; family Salamandridae; genus Triturus; species Triturus cristatus. The sequence goes on along the minus strand of NC_140584.1, from coordinate 69,552,332 downwards.
AGCAGGCCTGCGATGATGCGTGGCCATCCTGGCAGTCAACACCCACTCTGAATTGTGAGCTTGGCTTACCGCATGTACTCAACGGCTGAGGAGGTTGCTGCGGCACGTGGTGGACCCTTTTACACAAACGCCGGTGGCAGAAGGTGAGCAGAGAGGCTTGTTTCCGCAGCAGCGGGCAGTCACCTCTGGGCGGTGGGAGTGGACAGCGTGCAGCAGCCTGGGTGCACAAGAGCGGGCAGAAACTTCCGAGCAGTGTGAGTGGATGGGGTGCAGCAGTCTGGGTGCGTAGGAACATGCAGTCACCTCTGGGCACTGGGATTGGATGGGGTGCCGCAGCCTGGGTGCACAGCAGCGGGCAGACACCTCTGGGCAGTGGAAATGGATGGGGTACAGTAGCCTGGGTGCGCAGAGGCAGGCAGACACCTCTGGGCAGCGGGAGTCGATGGGGTGCAGCAGCCTGGGTGCGAAGGGGTGAAATAGAAAATTACGCGTGTGCAGTTGTATGTACACTGCCATCACTGATTCTATACTATGTTTCAGATGACTAAACTTGAGGGCCACACTATGTCCGGGCATGTGGTTGGAGACACACCGGTGGTTGAAAGGTGAGATGTGAGGATTTTCTCCACAGTGTCAACACTCACTCTCCCTCGCCATTTCTTCCTTTCTGTCACTCAAACTCTTTCTCTCTCTCACTCTCTATCTCATCCTTTCTCTCTCACACACTCTTTCTCTCTTTCTGTCTTTTCCTCTCTCTCTCATTCTTTCTTTCTCTCTGTCTCTCTCTTCCTCTCTGTCTCACTCTTTCTCTCTCTCTCTTCCTCTCTCTCACACTGTTTCTCTCTTTCTCTCTATCTTCCTTGTATCTCACTCTTTCTCTCTCTCTTCCTCTCTCTCTTTCTCTGTCTTCCTCTCTCTCTCACTCTTTCTTTCTCTCTCTCTTCCTCTCTCTCACTCTTCCTCTCTCTCACTCTTTCTCTCTCTCTCCTTTGATGGATGCACTACACACAATCTTATCTTTCTTTTTGTCTTGCAGGCTGTGATTCAAAAATTGTCGAGGGATGACACGCCATGCCTGTACCTACTTTTATTTTGTTGTTTTGTTTAAATAAAATGTTTTATATGTAAATCCATAGATGACTGAGATTCCTATGTGTCCAACCTCACATGCATGTTCCTAATTCTCATTGTGCGACATCAGCCAATTTGTTAAGTTCTAGATTTCCTAAGGTGGCTCTCACATTTGTTTGTGGGGGTGGCGGTGAGGGGGGATGGCGGACAAGGGGCTGGTGGCGGGGTGTCGGACCAGTGTTGGGTGTCCGAGTTGCATGATCGTTGGCTTCATTGCATCTGTTGTCATTCAGGTGTGGCTCTGGGCTGGGCTTCCTTTCATGTTGCAGGTTGTAGTCTGACTTAACACCAGCTCAGAGCAGGTGTAAACTTTCTACTACTAACACACCTTATTGCCTGTTTTGTACTCTCTTCGACGGTCTTGCTGGTGGTTGAGAAACTTGCAAAGTGATGTATTCACTGCTTTTTGCACGGGTATGCCTACTCTACATCTCATTCGCAATATTTGCCGGGGTCATTCGTGACAATGCTTTTTGAGGCTGCTATCGCTGGTAAACTGGTGATATGGGCTGTGTGCTCCAGCTTGTGAAAGGTGTGTTAACTTTATCACCATTTTGGTTCCGATAAAGTGCCATTAACTCGGCGATGTGTCCTTCAGATTATACCCCTTGGTGTTTGAAAGACTTAAGAAGTACTCAAGTGCCGTTCTGAGAGCTGCGCAAAAACAAAATGAGAACAGGGCTGCGTCGGCCACCTTCCGTGGCCAATTACGGCCTGAGGACCCCATCCCCTGGGGCCTGGCCTTACCGTTGGGGACCGTGGGGGGAGCCACAATGCCTATGGGAGCCGGCATTGCTTTTCCACACGGGGAGCTGCTGACATGCAGCACCCAGTGTGGAAAAGCAATCAGCTTTGGATTTTGGAAGCCAGAGCAGGTTTCCCTGCTCTTGCCTCCAAAATCCAAAGCAAGTTTGCTATGACAGGGCGGGAGCCGTGCGGCTCCCGCCCTGTCATAGCAAACAGCAGTGTCCCGGGGTGGGCACCCGTGGACACTGCAGGAGCCGGCCTTGGGAGGTGGTGGTCCCCGGGGTTGCGGGGTCCCCAGCGGGCCCCTGCTATTATTTTTTAAGAAATGCCAGGGACCTAGCCCACCCGGGGGCCTCATTAAAATAAAACACGGGAACCCGCGCTTCATTGATTTTTAAACAGTTTTGGCAGAATTTGCGACCTCAGCGCATATCGCACCGAATTGTCTTTTTAAAAAAAATGCTTTTTTTGGCCTTGGGGGTCCTTCTGGGCCCCCTGAGCAGGCCTAGGCAGTCAGGGTGATTCTACCCTGCCCTCTTCTCTTGCTTTATATCTTTGTTTCTCTGTTTTCTGGTGACTCGCTTCTACCGAGTCACAAGACGGCTGACAACACTTCCTGGTTTGGAGTGTTGACAGCCAATTAGAATGAAGCTCGTGGTCGTAGCATCCAATTAGAATGAGGTTCGTGGTCGGGAGGGTTTGCGACTCCACCGCTGCCCTAGATATCGAAACTTTGATTTTTTAAATTTCTCAGCAACTACTGAACGGTTTTACACCATTAAAAAAAAAGGTCGCTTTCTGAACCAAGCACTACCTTTTTGCCAAATTTGGGGTAATTCTGTGCAGCAGTTTCGGCTGTTGCCTTGCCCAAAGTTTCCTATGGGAAATTGATTATTTGACTCTTATTTTTTGAATTGCTCTAAAACTACTAAACGGATATACCCATTTAAAAAAAAGGTCACTTTCTGAACCAAGCTCTACCTTTTTGCCAAATTTGGGGTAATTCCGTTCAGCAGTTCAGGCTGTAGCCCGTCTCAAAATTTCCTATAGAAATTAACATGGAGAAAACGCGTTTTGGCACCCCCTTTTTTCTCAGCCCCTGCTTGACAAATCAGCCCCAAACTTTCAAGATTGGAGCGGACCTGGATAGACTTATTTTTGGAGAATTTTGCGAAGATTCGTCAAACGACGCCAAAGTTATTAGCAAATCAAAAAATGCATTTCCTGTGGAAACTAGGTTCTAACTATAACTACCTACCTGCGCCCACCAGTAGGTAATATATGTATGTATGTATATGTGTATATATATATATTCACTGAAAAAACCATAGGTTTCACACACGTTATAGTTAGCTGGACATTTCTCTCGTAAAAAACCATTGAAATTCCCCCGTCATAGTTAGTTCAGCTAACTATAACTCGCGCACCCGCAATCCACTGCTGATGACGTCACATATTACATCACTCATGACATGGTCAGTGACATCACTCATGGCATCACTGATGACATCTCAAATGACATCACTGATGACATCACTGATGACGTCATCCAGTGAATGTGTGATTTTCTTAAAATTTTCAATGTCTTTTATATTTATAGGGAAAGGCCTGTTAAAGAATGAGTGGGTGTACAAGTGTGTAAAGAGATGATTTTCTGTGTTGCGTAACTGACTCGATAAGTGAGTAGTTTAACTGCATCTTACTTCAGACTAGTGACTAAACTGTATAAATGTTTGTACGTGTGTGAAACCTATGGTTTTTTCAGTGAATTTGCAAGGTTTTTTAAATGCTAATTCCTAACTATAATGTGTGTGAAACCTATGTTTTTTTCAGTGAATTTGTACGGTTTTTTAAATGCTAATTTATTTATGTATTATTATTTTTTTTATATATTTATTTTACAATAAACAACGTTTTTTTTTTTTCACTGTGCGCGCACGGTGCGCGCACCCCCGCGATTTAAAAAAAATAAAAAAATGTTCTGCCTTCGGGGTCCTTCAGGGACCCCCTGACAAAGGCTAGGGGGTCAGGAACTCTCTACCCTGCCCCCTTTACACGTTCACCACCTTCCTTTTTCACTCTCGCACTGAAAACAAACAAAATGGCGGCCGACACTTCCTGATTTCGACCGATTCAAACGCTGACTAACATGTAACCACCAATCAGAATTACGCTCGCGCACGTTAGGGTGCTCGCACGGTGCTCGCACGGTGCGCGCACCCTGCGCGTGTATAGATATTGATATGCTTTTAAATGCTATTTTCTCAGGAAATACTGAACAGATTTACACCAGACCTGCAAAAGGCACTTCCTTGACCTTATGGCTACCTCTCTGCCAAATTTCAAGTAATTCTGTTCAGCCGTTCGGGCTGTAGCTGTGTCTAAAGGTCCTATGGAAAAATGCATGGGGAAAACGCGTTTTGGGACCCCCCTTTTTTCCCGCTTGACGATCACCCCGAGACTTTCAGGGTAGGAGCTGAACGGAGCGCCCCATTAGTTTTGAGGATTCGTCAACCGCCGCCAAAGTTATTCAAAATAGAATTTTGAGATTTCCTATGGAAACACGGTCCTAACTATAACTATCTACTGGCGACCGCCAGTAGATAATATATATATATATATGTATATATATGATCGACTGCACCTACAACTAGAAAATAAACGATACATTGGTGAAATCAGCACATGAAGTTGTCAGTTTCTCTCGCCGTGCGTGAATGCACACAGGAGTGGTAATTGTATATATATATATATATATATATATATATATATATATATATATATATATATATATATATATATATATATATATATATATATATATATATTCACTGAAAAAAACATAGGTTTCACACATGTTATAGTTAGCTGGACATTTCACTCGTAAAAAACCATTGAAATTCCCCCGTTATAGTTAGTGCAGGCAACTATAACTCACGCGACCGCAATCCTCTGCTGATGCTAATACTGTATTTAGACACTTATTTGCCCATGTCTTCTTCCATTAAATTTTAGCTATACATATATTGCAAATATTTTTTTTTCATAAAGACACATATGTCATCAGCAGAGGATTGCGGTCGCGTGAGTTATAGTTGCCTGCACTAACTATAACGGGGGAATTTCAATGGTTTTTTACGAGTGAAATGTCCAGCTAACTATAACATGTGTGAAACCTATGGTTTTTTCAGTGAATTTGCAAGGTTTTTTAAATGCTAATTCCTAACTATAACGTGTGTGAAACCTATGGTTTTTTCAGTGAATTTGTACGGTTTTTGAAATGCTAAGTTACTTTACGCCGTTCGTGGCGTGCGCGCCCACTTCACGCAGTTCGTTCCGTGCGTGCACGGTGCGCTTCGCGCACAGTGCGCGCACAGTGAGCACGCGGTGTGCTTCGCGCACCGCGCGCCCACTTTACGCAGTTAGTGCCGTGCACGCACGGTGGGCACGCGGTGCGCTACGCGCACCGCGTGCCCAAGTTACGCTGGATGGGCCATGTACGCACGATGCGCTTCGCGCACCGTCCGCACACGGAGGACATATTATGCGCTTCGTTGTGAAAGGTTATCTATTAAATGTTTACTATTATCGTAAGCCATGCACAAAGGGTGCCCTACGGGCACCTTTTGCACACTGGGGGGGTGGAAGGTGAATATTTTTTTTTTATTATTTTTTTTTTACCGTACGCGTACGGTAAGCGCATTCGCCTTTTTTTCGAAAAAAAAAAATTGAATTTTTGGCCGTGGGGGTTTTTTTGGGATACCCTAACAAAGGCTAGGTGGTTAGGAGCTGTCTAGCCTGCCCCTTTTCATGTTAGCCACGTTTGTTTTTCCTCCCCCCTCAGAGTGCGAGAGAGAAAATGGCGGCCTACACTTCCTGGTTTCGACCGATTCGTATGTTTACGAAGATCTAACAGCCAATCAGAATCGCGCTTGCGCACGGCACCGTACGCGTACGGTAAGCTTACCGTAAGCGCACGGTAAGCGCACGGTAAGCTGCCACAGATATATATATTGATTTAAATGCTATTTTCTCAGGAACTACTGAACAGATTTACACCAGACCTACAAAAGGCACTTCCTTGACCTGTAGACTACCTCTCTGCCAAATTTCAAGTAACTCTGTTCAGCCGTTCGGGCTGTAGCTGTGTCTAAAGGTCCTATGGAAAATTGCATGGGGAAAACGCGTTTTGGGACCCCCCTTTTTTCTCAGCCCCCGCTTGACGAATCCCCCCGAGACTTTCAGGGTAGGAGCGGAGCGTAGCGCCCCATTAGTTTTGAAAATTTCGCGAGGATTCGTAGACCGGCGCCAAAGTTATTCCAAATAGAATGTTGCGGATTTCCTATGGAAACAGGGTCCTAACTATAACTATCTACTGGCGACCGCCAGTAGATAATATATATATATATATATATATTACCTACTGGCAGTCGCCAGTAGGTAGTTATAGTTAGGACCACGTTTCCATAGGAAATCCGCAACATTCTATTTTGAATAACTTTGGCGCCGGTCGACGAATCCTCGCGAATTTTTCAAAATAGGTGGGGCGCTATGCTCCGCTCCTACCCTGAAAGTCTCGGGGGGATTCGTCAAGCGGGGGCTGAGATAAAAGGGGGGTCCCAAAACGCGTTTTTCCCATGCATTTTTCCATAGGACCTTTAGACAGGGCTACAGCCCGAACGGCTTAACAGAATTACTAGAAATTTGGAAGAGAGGTAGTCCTCAGGTCAAGGAAGTGCCTTTTGTAGGTTTGGTGTAAATCTGTTCAGTAGATTCTGAGAAAATAGCCTTTAAATCAATATATATATCTGAGCCAGCTTACGGTGCGCTTACGGTACGCTTACCATACGCGTACGGTGGCGTGCGCGAGCGCAATTCTGATTGGCTCTTAGATCTTAGTAAACATTCGAATCGGCCGAAACCAGGAAGCGGCGGCCGCCATTTTCTCTCTCGCACTGAGAGTGATGTTTAAAATATAAAGCACAAAAACATGTAAAGGGGCTGTTTAGACAGCTCCCACACACATAGCAATGTTGAGGGAGTCCCCAAAGATCCCCCAAGGCCAAAAACAGAATTTTTATTTTTTCGCTAATTTCGCCGATTACGCTTACCGTACGCGTACGGTAAAAAATTATAAAAAAAAAAAAATTATCCACACTCTCCCCACCCCGTGTGCAATTGGTGCCCGAAGCGCACCAATTGTGCATGGCTTATTAAAAATGAGTTAAACTAAAATATTTAAAAAAAAAATAATAAAAAAAAAAATTATCCACACTCTCTCCACCCCGTGTGCAAATGGTGCCCGAAGGGCACCATTTGTGCATGGCTTATAACATATACGAAAAATTAAAATATTACCTTTCAAAACGAAGTGCATCATATGTCCTCCATGTGCGCACGGTGCGCGAAGCGCATGGTGCGTACATGGCCCATCTAGCGTAACGTGGGCACACGGTGCGCGTAGCGCACCGCGTGCCCACCGTGCGTGCACGGCACTAACTGCGTAAAGTGGGCGCGCGGTGCGCGAAGCGCACCGCGTGCTCACTGTGCACGCACGGTGCGTGAAGCGCACCGTGCGCGCACGGAACGAACTGCGTTAAGTGGGCGCGCACGCCACGAATGGCGTAAAGTAACTTAGCATTTAAAAAACCGTACAAATTCACTGAAAAAACCATAGGTTTCACACACGTTATAGTTAGGAATTAGCATTTAAAAAACCTTGCAAATTCACTGAAAAAACCATAGGTTTCACACATGTTATAGTTAGCGGAAATTTTACTGATAAAAAACCAATGAAATTCCCCCGTTATAGTTAGTGCAGGCAACTATAACTCACGCGACCGCAATCTTCTGCTGATGACATATGTGTCTTTATGAAAAAAAAATATTTGTAATATATGTATAGCTAAAAATGTATGGAAGAAGACATGGGCAAATAAGTGTCTAAATACAGTATTAGCATCAGCAGAGGATTGCGGTCGCGTGAGTTATAGTTGCCTGCACTAACTATAACGGGGGAATTTCATTGGTTTTTTATCAGTAAAATTTCCGCTAACTATAACATGTGTGAAACCTATGGTTTTTTCAGTGAATATATATATATATATATATATATATATATATATATATATATCCAAAAGCTCTCTCCTAGGAAAGAATTGAGTCGCAGTCCTCACGGTGGCACTTTCATTTATTAAAATGTCAGCGCTTGCAAATCCCAAATATATATATTTCGATACGTTGTGCATCTATATTTTTTACAACAATATTTTTTAGTCAATGTTTTTGTACTTACCTGTTTAAGTATAGTAAGTCGATATTTTTGTAGTCTACATTTTTTCATCGATTTTTGTGACAAGTTGTGTCAGTGAACCCTAGTAATCAGATAGGTCCCACCATAGACAAGACTGCCACTCAAAATTACAATGACATACTTACGACTGTCCGATATGTTGTCCCAAACTGGAGAAATGGGGGAAATATATTATGTAATGCAGATAATCCTGATCTCTCCACTGAGGGGAACAGTAGAGAAACTGCAGTAATGCCTGGACCAATTTGTATGGAGGTGCAAGAAACTCTGCATGGATAAATGCAGGACTTATCAGACAATCGAGGAGGGATGTTTGGGAATTCAATGCTTATCTCATTACTATGCTGCAGCACAGCTCGGCTATATGGTGGAATGGCATCGCTCCACTACTAAGAAGCATTGGTGCTTTATGGACCAAGCAGTTGCCAGCATTCACATTTGGAAAATCCCATGGTTAGACATAAAAAATAGACTACAAAGTGTCTACATTTCCTCAATGGTACGGGTGACAGTGGAAGTATGGGACAGGGTTGCGATGGTACAGGAACTCAGGACATTGCCGTCACCCAATACTCCAATATTAAGAAATCCAGACTTCACCTCAGCATCAACGGGCACTGCCTACCTGGCCCATCAACAAGCTAGCTGCAAAAGAGGGGGAAAGTTATTTCAAGATTACGGAATTACACCCTTAGAAAAATTAAAACATGACTTTGGCCTCCCCAGACAGAATGACTACACTACTGCCAAATCTGTCACTGGGTTATGCAACCCGCCAATAAAAGTGCAGCAAGTAGGGCCTTAACTCCATCTGAGAAATGGTTCATCACAAAGTGAAATGACAAACACATTCTCTCTGACATAAATTGTTACAAGGGCAGTACAGGGCTGACTGATCACCAGTGCAAACACAGTGGGAAGCTGAATTAGGGTGACAACTGACAAAGAGGGAGTGGAGGGACATCTACGCCACAACACAGATCTCAGCTACCAGTAGTTTAGACAAGGACATGTCACGCAATAAGGCACCCTACTGGTGCTACATGCCAGTCCTATACATAATTGGCATCCAGCTACACCCCCACACATGCTGGAGGAACTGTGGGGGAATGGGAATATTAATACATACTAATGTGGAGCTGCACTAGAGTGACTAAATTCTGGGAGGATGTGCTCAAGGGCATCAACACTATATTCAACACCGACATACCACAATTCCCGCTCAGCTCGGGGAGGGGGGCTGTGTGGGCCCTCCCCTTTATTTTAAGGAGTGGCCCTGGGGGATGGGGTGCCCAGGGCCTAATAAGGTTTGGGAAGGAATGCCACATGCCCCCCATTTAAAATAAATAAAGCCCTGGGGGATGGGGTCCCCATGGTCTAATGAAGCTCTGGTAGGAGGACTACACTGCACCCTCCCGTTTAAAATGTACATGGCCCTAAGGGATGGGGTCCCTAGGGCCATAATAGGTTTAGGGAGAAGTGCAGCACGGCCCCTTCCCATTTTGTTTAAATGGTGGCTTAATAAGGCTCAGGAGGAAGGCCATGTGGCCCCCCTTTAAAATAAATAAGGCCCTGGGGTATGGGGTCCCCATGGCCTAACGAGGCTTGGGGAAGAAGGCTACATGGCCCCTCCTCTTTAAAATATATATGGCACTGAGGGATGGGGTCCCCAGGGCCAAAATAGTTTTGGTTATTGGGAACATGCGGCCCCCTCCAATTAAAAAGAAAAGGCCATGTGGAATGGGGTCCATAGGGCAAGTGCCTGTGGCCAGCCCCCTGCCATGTACAGCCAAAGTTGTGTGCAGCGTGGGGTTGCCCAAACTTTCTCCTAACTATAATTTTACTTTATCCTTTGCTTTTCTCAGTGAAGTTATAGTTTTTTTTAAAATAAAGCAATGTACTATTTTATTACCATACGTAAAGACAAAACTTATATATTAAGGGGAGGGAGTGTGCAGCCCCCCTCCACGAACCTTAATTGGCCCTCAGGACACAATCCACTGGGCAAAATGTAAAAAAAAAGGAAAAGGGGGCCGTGTCCCTCTCCCCAAGCCCTAAAAGGCCCCCAGTGGCAAAATACAATTAAACGTGGGGGTGGGAAGGTGGTGCTGTCTCCCTCCCCAAGCTTTCATGGGACCCGGGGATACCATCAATGGGCTAAATTCTGAGGGGAGGTGGGCGTGCAGCCCCCTCCCTGAGCCTTAATAGGTCCCGGGGACCCCATTCCCTCAGACTGAATGCAATAAAAAATAGAAGGGGGCAGTGTAGCCCCCTCCCCCTGAGTCTTATTAGGCCCTTCAGTTCCCATCTCCCTGCCAGGCACAGTTTTCTCGTCATTAATTTAATTGCAAATGTTTCAGTGAAATTATCAATGATGTCATAGAAGATGTCATGAGTGATGTAATATATGGAGTAATTCGCAGCGCACGGCGAGGGTGCCAGTTATAGATACCTTAGGGCACGAGTGATAAATACTTGTAAAAACTATAACTATAACTGGTAGATTTCTGTGTTTTTTTATGCTAAAACGTTACGTTGTTACCAAACATTTAACTTAACTCTAATGTTACTTTAACATTTGTTTTTTTCAGTGAATTTCTAGTTTTTTTAATGTGAAGTAATATTTTATCACCATATGTAAAGCCCACCCACCGCCGTGAACTGCCCTGCGGCAGACATCCCACAGGCAGCCAACTTCCCTGCGGCCAGCAAACCCTACGCTGTGCACAGCTTTTCGTCATGTATGGCATGGGAGAACAGACATCCTAATCAGTGAAACCCTTCACATAATAGTCAACGTGAGCAAGTCACACTGAAGCAATAGCTCCTGTACTTTCAACAGAAGTGGGAAAAAATTCAAATCATACAAGTCAATAATTTGAGACAAGAAGAAAATCCCAAGATATCTTTTTGGCTTACAATTTAAACAGGACAAAATATCTGGATGTAACACATCGGGTTTGCATCCGCACTGAATTATTTCCATTTTATTTTTGTTAATTTTATACCCCGAGCAATTCATACCGCTCAAAAACGTTTGCTTGGACCTCCCTATTGCCTTCGATTACAAGCATATTGTCCGCATATAATTTTAGTTTCCCCATAGTAGGTAAAGGGGGGGCAAATATCTGCATTATTTCGAATAGAGATAGCTAAAGGTTCAATAAAAAAACACTAAGGGGAGCGAATTGGCGCCAGATGCTATTTTTCAATAAATGGCTTCTATATAAAACCCCACATATTTTATCCATGGTTTACCCCAGCCAATCTGGTCAGTGTTTTCGCTGCTTAAATAATCAGATAGCCAATTGGATGCATTTTATTTCTCAGTGTCCCTTAATTCAGGGGTTCTGGAATGAGATTTTTCGCCATCTGGAGGCTGAATGTTTCATCATACTAATAATTGGCTGAAACTCCTTGGCTATGACCCTTTTTTACATCTTCCTGATAACTTAATTAAGTTACTTTATATTGCAATAGCGGTCGCCAGGTCACTCCAGCTTCAGAGATGGCGATCAGGCCTGGTTCCAACAAAATGTGATTGGGTTCAGAAAATAAAACAGGTTAGGAACAGAGAGCGATTGTATGCATTACGAATTGGAGGGATTAAGAAGTTGGAAAAAATTCGGGCAGCCCATTTCAAGTGAAAAAATTTGTAATTTAATTAAGAGCCTAAAATGTGTCCTAATATACAAAAAGGTTCACGAATGTTGTATGTTTTGACATATTTGCACTGTCGACACTTACCTTACAGCACTTTATTTCACTAAAGACACTTTAGCTTCTTTTTTCCTTAAAAGTTGGTGTAAGTCAGTAAGAGAAAATATAAATTTTGACTTATAGGTTAATATTTTCGCATAATTTAATGGACCCTAATGCACTATAGACATTTTCGTTCATTTTAAATCTAGCAGGCGACGTTGCATTTGATCTTTAGTATGTCAAATCACCATTAGCAGCCTTAATTTTGACAATACTTTCAGCTTTACCTGGATTTATATTTTACTGCTTTATGGGCATCCTAGTGATAACTTAGTTATCGGTGTAAGATTACTCTATCTGATCTCTAATGTCTCGTTTAATTCAAGGTTATGTAACCCATGCGTCCAACTTCCCACAGGCATCCAACCCCATGCCGCGCACAAACCTTTGTTGTGGGTGGCATGGGGTTAGCCACAGGGCCTGACTTCCAGCCAGGCCCTGCGTCCAACTCCCAGCAGGCTGTCAACGACTGGCTGCTCACGACCTTTGGCCACACGCAGCAGGGGGTTGGCCAAAAGATTTGCTTGCCACCAGGCCCTGTGGCCAAACCTCCAGCAGGTTGCCAAACCCCACGCTGCAAACAGCCTTTGACATACGCAATGTAGGGTTGGCCTTTGGGTCCCGGTGACACCATCCAGTAGGATCAAGCCATTTATATTAAGGGGAGGGGGAATGCGGCCCCCTCCCTGACTCTTAATTGGCTGCAGGGACCCCATCTCCCTCTAAGGGGAGGCAGGCGTGCAGCCTCCCTCCCTGAACCTTATTAGGCACCAGGAATCCAGTCTCCCAGAGATGCATGTGATTATAAAGGGGAGGGGGGCCATGCAACCCTCTCCCGAGCCTATTTTTTCCCAGGGAGCCCATTCCCTGTGGTATATCGAAATTATAGGTAGGTGACCACCATATTTGGGGCTGCAGAAGGACCCCCAGAGCCCCTGTAGCCTCAGACTGCTCCCTGTATAGGGCAAGAGCTGGCATCGCTTCTGACTCGAGGGGGCAGCTATTTATGTTTGATCCCTTCTGGTAGAAGCAATATGTCTTCTGTTTCCATGCCCGCGCTCTTGCAGGCCGGGAAACAGAACAGAAGTCTGCACTCATCCGGTGGGAGCATGTTTAAATCTCCCGCTGGGTGGAAGCAGACTTACATGTTTGCTCCCATCTGGCGGGAGATTTAAAAATGCTCCCATATGACTAGAGAAAACATATGTTTCTGTGTCCACACTTGTGCAGCCAGGGAAACTACGTTCTACTGAGGGTGGGCTTCCTGGGACACAGTCACTGAGCTGACCCCGGGGTATGGGGTCTCTGGAGCCTTTAAAGGCGCAGGTAGGTGGGACAGCATTACTCCCCTCCCTTTTAATTAGTGTGATGGCACCAGGGGATGGGTTCCAAGAAGCAGTTTTAGGGATCCAGGAGGGGGGTGGTGCATCCCCCTCCATTCATTTAATTACTTGGCTCTGAGGGTTAAAGTCCCCTGTGCCTCTCTAGGCTGGGGGCAAGAGGCCCTCCTCCCTTTTTAAGTGCATTTCAGGCCCATGGGATGGGGTCTCCAGGGCTGAATTATGCCCTAATTAGGCTTTGGGAGGGAGGCCACCCACCCCCCTCTCTTTTATTACCTCGCCCAGGGAATGGGGACCCCAAGGCCTCTCAGAGTCTCACAGAGGGGGCTACATGCCCCTTCCTTAAACTAAGGGGTCGAGTATGGCGGTGGTGATCCACCCACCAATTCCCACCGCCCGCCTACCATTTCCCCCTGCCACATTACGATGGCGGGGCGGACCCCGGCGGACGGAAAGACCGTTGGCCGGATTTCCGCTGGTCGACTCGTCGACCGGGCGGAAAAAGGGCATGGTATGGTAGCGGTGTCTGCAAGACACCGCCATCCATATCATGATGTAGGCTGAGATATGCCTTTCCATGGTGGCATTGCCGCCATGGAAAGGCATGCGGTCTTCTGTATTGGGGGCCCGTTGTGAGCCCCCGGGGTGTTGGGGGGTAGGGGGTGCACTTGGGGGGTACCCCCTACATTTGCATGCACAAGGTGGCAGGCACTGCACGGTGCCTGTCACGTTGTGCATTCAACAACATGCATTTTGTACCTTGCGGTGGGTGCTGCTTGCAGCACCACCCGCCGCAATGTAAAAAATCCGAGATGCGCCCGCCGGTATGGCGGTCGGTCCCTGGCTCCCTTGCGATGGCGGGCGGACTTTGTCCACCTGCCATCGTAATGGGCCTGTAAATACCTTTGTCGCCCCCTGGGTCCTGGCCCACCCCATGATGTGGGAGGTTTGAAACAAGCACAGAGCCTGCACTTGTTAATCTTTTATTTTTGTGCACATTTGCATCAAAATTGGGAAAACCTTTCTTTTGCCCAGGGCGTAGGTGGTCAGTGTATCCCTGCCATGTCCCCATATCTTTCTTTTGCACTTTTTTAGGGCTCAGGATTGAGTCCCAAATCCTAAAACAGCTGTTACCACTTCCTGGATGATGTGCTTGTAGCCAATCATATGTCAGCTTGAGTTATGTTGGATTCCTGGAGTCTCTGCATCACTAGATATACAATTTTTATGTATTATTTGCTCAAAAACTATTGAATGGATTTACACAAAATAACAAAAAGTACTCTTTTTGGACCAGACCTAGTTCTCTACCAAATTTGAAATTAACCTGTTCAGTGATTTAAGCTGTTGCTGTCTCTAAAGTTTCTATTGAAAAATGAATGGGTAAAATATGCTTGGGACCCCCCGCACCCGTTTTTCCAGCCACCGCTTGACGGTCTACCATGTAACTTTACATGGGCAAACTAGTAAAAAAGTAGCACATTTTTGGAACATCTTGTGGAGATTCGTCAAACTACACTAATCATATTAGCAACATAAAAAAGATATTTCGTATGGAAACACTATCCTAAGTATAACTACCCATTGGCGATTTATCAAGTGGGGGCCAGGAAAAATGGTGGGGGTCCCAAAACGTGTTTTCCCCATGCAATATTCTATCGGGAATTTAGGCTTGACTACAGCCGGAACGGCTAGACGGATTTACACCATATTTTGCAGAAGGTAGCTCTTGGTCCAAATTTTGTGTGAATCTGTTCAGTAGTTTTGGAGTTATTAAAGAAAAAAGATACACGTATAGCTAGAGACACAGGTCAACTCGGTCCCGGGGACAAAAATAACTGATGAAATTCAATGAAGAAGTCAGGGTAGATGCGCATTGATCCCATGGGTCTGATAAAGGGCTCTGTCAGGGACCCCTCATGGGAAGAAAGAGCCCAAAACCTTTTTTTGGGTGGGCATCCGTAGATTTGCAGATCCACCAAGGTGCTCAGCGTGGCCACTGTGTGAATTTGCAATGGATCTGTGGATCCAGAGGCCAATTAAAAGAAAATAAAGCCACTCACAGGCCCAGTCACACAGTCACTCACACACCCTCACAGCAACTCACCACCAACTTACATATCCATACAGCCACTAAAACACCCAATCACACACCCATACAGCCACTGATACATCCACTTAGAGACCCATAACTCACTCACAGACCCACTCACTGGCCCACACAGTCTTTTACACACCCATAACACCTTTTCACACACTTACACACCCACTCACACCTCTACACAGCCACTCACACACCCATACAGCCACTCACACACACTCTCTCACCCCCACACAACCACTCACACACCAATTCACACAATCACACACCCATGCTGTCACTGCCACACCCTCTCAAACACCCTTACGGTCACTAATAAATCCACTCAGCGAAGATATAACCACTCATACACCTGTGTGGGGTTGGCTCAGGCATGGACCTGCAGTCAAAACCCAGTCGGTTCGTTTGACGTATGGGACTCAAATATTACTTTACGCTAAAAAAACTAGAAATTCACTCAAAAACGAAGGTTACAGGGACGTTATCATTAGGTTCAGATTTTTAACGCTCACAAAACCATAGAAATTTGGCAGTTATAATTATCTCAAGTAGCTTTAACTCGTGCCCTAAGGTGACTATAACTCACACCCTCTCCATGCACTGCTAATAACCCCACAATTTACATCGCTCATGACACTTTCTATGACATTACTGTTAACATCACTGAACCATTTGCAGGGAAATTATGATGAGAATACTGTGAATAGCAGGGACACGAGTCACAGTTACCTTAGGGCACGAGTTATAGTTATTTTAGATAACTATAACTGCTGAATATCTATGGCTTTGTGTGTGTAAAATCTGACCCCAACTATAACTTCCCCGTACCCTTTTTTTGGTGTGAATTTCTATGGTTTTTAAATGCTAATTCCTAACTATAATGTCCTTGTAACGTTTGTTTTTGTGTTCAGTAAAAAAAAAAAATATATATATATATATATATATATATATATATATATATGTATATATATATATATATATATATATATCCTCGAAATCCAACTAATTCGGAAGAATCGTGCTGCTGGACCTTCCGAAAGCAGGAAACGGACACCAACTTGTGCTTAATTACTTTTATTACCCGCAGTAGATGCCGCCATGACGCGTTTCGGGCCCGTAAGCCCTTGATCACATGACATGCCTGTGGCTTTTTTTCTTTTTTTATACAGTGTTAGTGAACCATAGAGCATGAAGACAGACTATGCGATGATGTTGCCACCAAAATCATGACATAAGCATAATGCTTGCAAAACATGCGAACAAAAGGGCCAGTTATATGTTTAAATTCCAACACAATACTGCATGTCCGACATATTTGTTGAGTATAACATGATCCATTATTTGATGCTCAATACGTGCACATAATCAAACGTGACTTTACAAAGAATGCCTAATATGCATCTTGAATGTACCCAACTACCGACTTAAATGCCGTAGGACAGCCTGGGTCACTATTGTGTTACGTATATTAGTCAACTTAATGGTGATCAGTTCCTGTATCAATACAGTAAAAACACTTAAAAAGCAATGTGCCTATATGTCGGATAATTGGAATTTCCAATAGATAAGACCCTGTAGTCTAACATTTCCGCACGTACTAAAATTAGGAGAGAATACATCAAAACATTGTGTTAAAAAAGTTCCAAATATCCTTAATTAAAAAAACATTTAAAACAATATAAAAACACATTGTGAGATGTAACTTTGAACCCTTCCACAGATCCAGAGAGATTAAGTTATTTGGCTCAATGTTGGTGGTAAATTCATTGCTTAATTAGGTCCACAAGATAAAGTGCTCAGTATAAGTATAAAACCCCGAATAAAGTGCACATGTGCTTACAAGTGTTATGACAAACCATTAACATCAATAATGATGATTAGAATAATGGTAAAATCTTACAAAAAGAGGGGAAGAAAAAGAATAAAAAGTCTTAAATGTTTAAAAGAGTTCATTTGTCTTGAAGGGAGTTCAGCTGGTGGAATTGAGGCAAGAAACGGAGGTCTATATATTAAAATATTATAAAAACATAAATACGTTGATATAATAAAATAATATAATAATCCAATATGATAAAATCATGAAATTATGGAATGCCTATACCCAGCTTCAATGAATATGCTAGGAGCTGGATAAATGGATTAAAGCAGTGAGTTCAACTTTTATAATATATATGTTAGGACTCATGTTGCTAAAATCACAGCCAAGAATATAAATCTTCGGTCGTATTAAGACCGTTAGGAAACTTGCTGTCACATTCCAAAATGTATTTGGTTTCTAATTTTCTCAATTGTGCCTCTCTGTTGCCCCCTCTCCTAGGTACAGGTATTGCGTCCACAACGTAGTATTTAAGATCCTGTAATGAATTGTTGTGGACTTCTTTCATATGGCGAGCTACAGGGTATGTGGGATCTGCGTTAGTGACAGCTCTGGTATGTTGTAGGATGCGCTTGTGGACTTGTAGCTTTGTGCTACCAATGTATTTTAGGCCACAAGTGCATTCCAACACGTATATAGCATACTCCGATTTGCAGTTTAAGGTTTTTGATATAGTGGGTGGCACCTGTCTAAAGGGGGTTGTAAGGGAAGTTTTGTTCAATCCTAGCTTACAGGCTTTGCATGAGGGGCATTTCTTAAACCCTCTCGCATTTAGTAGCCAATTTTTATTTGCTGAAATTTCTGGGCTACTTTTGACAAGGAAATCACTGAAAGATGGAGCTTTCCTGTAAGTAATAATTGGATTTGCTAAGAGATGTTCTCCAATTATGGGATCTGTCCTTACAATATGCCAGTTTTTCCTCAACACTCTGCCAATTACATCCCTTTGTTTGTTGAAGGTCATAATTAACCTAGGATTGGAGGGTTCCTTGATTGTATGAGAAACCGTCAAAACTGGGTCGGATCTGGGCAGGGGGAAGAGTAGCTCCAATCTGTTTCGTCGGTTAGTTTTGTTTATGGCCGATGAGATTGTGTGCAATGGGTACCCCCTTGCTAAAAAGCGATCTTTGCACTCTTCTTGGGCCTGTTTCAGATCCTGATCTCTGCTGCAAATCCTGCGTATTCTTAGCATCTCCCCAAAAGGTATGCTATGTAGTGTATGTTTAGGGTGAAAGCTAGAAGCGTGGAGAATGGTGTTTCCTGCCGTTGGTTTGCGGTGCAGCTTGGTTTCCAATTTATCATTATGGATAAACACCTCTACATCAAGGAAGCAAACCGAACTGTTGCTGATATTATGTGTGAGCTGTAGATTAATATCATTCTCATTGAGACTGCTGATGAATGTTTCTACGCTTTCCCTATTCCCACGCCAGACTAAAAAAATGTCATCAATATATCTGACCCATTTAATAACATGATTTTCAAAGATGTTCTTATATTTGCTGTACACTACTACCTCCTCCCACCAGCCCATATGGAGGCAAGCGTAACTCGGTGAGAAGCTTGCCCCCATAGCCACACCTTGAATTTGCTGGTAGAATTGGTTCTGGAAGAGGAAGTAGTTGTTATTTAAACAGAAATCAGTCAAAGTTATTAACATTTTGTTGTGGTTGCAAAATTGGATAGGTCGTCTATCCAAAAAATGTTTTAGAGCTCGTAAACCATATATATATATATATATATATATAATGTAATCACTTCAACAACAGTTCCTATGAGGTATATGAGGTGATATTTTATTTTCAATGGAAGTGTGTGTTGCAGTACTAGTAGTTGGCCATATGTGGTAATTTGCTGAAGTACATTTTAGCCTGTTTGACAGTTTTAGGGCTGTAGTAACTTTCAAAGTGTGCGTTTTTAATAGACACGATCTTACTCTTTTGTTGGTGTGTATTTTTATTATCATGTCCCTGCATAAACCTGTGCTTATATTTCCCTAAAACCCTCTCAATTAGCAGTAGACATTTCCAATTTTCCTAACACTCATCTATCCATCTCACAATTACTCCTTCAAGTAGTAAATTTACACTGGAGGAGATTTTTGCATTGAAAGAGTAGGAGAGACCGAAGTAGAGATCTCCACCCATAGGTTTCAGAATTGCATTTTGTAGTAAGTAGTACTACAGTAGTATGACTTTTCGTACTACACAAAGCAATTTGTGAATCAGTGTCTAATTCCAGGCCAAAAATCTTTATAAGGATTAGAACCTCTATGCAAAATACTGCCAAACACTATTCTTCTATTTGATTGCCGTTGTTTGTCACACACCTGTGCAGCCCTCCGAGATTTCTGCCCCTTAAAATTATGGATTGCTTTGCCTGCCACAAATTTTAGCTGACAACTCCAATAATTAAATTCTTAAGTACAAATAACAATTCAAGCTAATTCCCCCTTTGATTTTTGCTATGGATACAAAGGCAATCTTGTGACTATGAACCCATGGTAGAATTAACCTATCCAAAGCATAACAAAATACTAGACAAACCTTCACCTTAATGAGTAACATTCAAATTTTAGAAGACGCTGTTCTGGAAATTTGTACTCAATAGAAACCACTACACTGGGAAGAAATTATCAAATCCATGATGACAGATAAAATCAAGAGTGGGAAAAGATGTTGGAATGATAAAAAGTTGAAAACAGATTTGAGAACACGAAAGAGTGAGTGAAAAAATTAAGACAACGGTAGATAAACAACATTCTGGAAATAGCAAAGGAGCTTTGGATACTACAGTGAGTTTTGATGTACATTGGAGCCAGGCAACAGTAAATAAAGAAGCTTGACAATACCGGTAAACTGAATTCCAGGTAAGTATTTATTACAAAAGGGCCATTTCCTCCAAACTTGATTAAAAGATGTCCTTCTTCCCGTTTAAGCTTGCTTTCATTTCCTCCAGTGCTCCTTCCTGGCCCATTACCTCCTTAACTCTTCATTGCCTCAGTCAGTCCTCACAGTCAGAGGTGTGTTAATTTCAGAATAAGTATCATGTGGCCCAGTCCTCCACCTCAGGTCTGCCGTATTGAAAGGGAACGTAGTGGGAAAGCAGTTTTATATAGCACGAACTTGACCCGAATCCAATCAGGTATCAGAGCGCTTTACATAGCACCAGTTACGTTACATTAGGACACACATTCATTCTTTGTTAGACACGGGGAGATTAAGTGATTTGCCCAGAATCAAAGGATGTTCAGCGTCATTACCGAGACTCGAACCGAGTTCCCCAGGTCCGAGGTCGAGCACCCTAGCTGTTAGGCCAACTCCCTTTCTCCTAGTGCATCTTTTGTTGCTTTACGATCGGTGTGCGCAGTTGGGATTTGGTCTTGGCCAGGCGCGCAACACCCATTGGGTTCACCGGGCTTCAGCCCCCCGTCATGTGTGTCAGCCCGGCTGAGACAGACTCGCGGGCTGGCATCCGTCTAATTGCAGCCGGACCCGAGTACTTTAAAAGACCATTTACTTGTTAATGAGGCTTTTGTTGTGTTTTCACCCCTTCTTACAGCCACTCTGCCTATCGCTGGAAGACTTAGCCCCCCCCCCCCCCCCGAAATCTTTTTCAGCCCAGCACCCGAAATTTGGCTCTAGTTGCCCGCCTGGTCTTGGCCATTTTGTTTTGGTATATCCTCCCATAGTAAGGGCTGGGACGAGGAAGGGTGGAGGAGGTAATGTGCCAAATACTTACTACAATTAAGCTTTCTAGTCTGTATACCTCCTCAGTGGCGGCTGCCTTTGAATGGGGGTGGGAGGCGGGTGGGCGGTGGAGGGATGAAAAGATGAAGAAAAAAAAATGTACTTGCTTTGCCGCCGCCTCCGCACGCCTCTCCTCCGTCTTCTTGTCTTCTTCCCAGCTGCTGCCTGCAGCCTGCACCGAGGGCACCCAGGCTTATGGACTCTGCCAGACAATCACGATGCTGCTTCAGCAGCATCGTGATTGGTCTGAGCAGCCTGTTTGGCTGCACAGGCAGTGCCTGGGGAGACTGGACATGTTCTCCATGGAGCTGTGTAAAACAGCCCAATGGAGAACATGCGGAGCTGTGTAAAACAGCCCAATGGAGAACATGCCAACTATGCATGACTGTTTGGCCAGCCCTAGATGGCCGGTCAAAGAGTCATGCGCGTGTAAGAAGGGAGTGCAAACCACTCCTGCTCCGCCAGCGGCAAACCTGTCCCGAGTCTCAAAGGAAAATAAAATGATAATTACTTCTTGTTATTATCATTTTATTTTTATTTTCCACTGCTCAACGAACAGTGGGGTGACGCTCCTCTGCTTTAGCGGAGGAGCTGCCACAGTTTAACCTTCGTCCTTCCCTTCCTGCCTCTTGACAACACCTCAATCCCTTGTGCCTTGGGAGGTCAAGATGTGCTCCCTATTTATGGTTCTCAGTGATAGAAAGGGGCACAAAGGCAGGGTTCTGGGAAAGAGGTGGCAAGATTTCAATAGAGTTCATCTAGCTCACTTGGTGCCTAAGGCTAGAGGACACACCTCACATAGTAAGCCAAAGGACAAGGAAAGGTAAACGACGAAATGAAGATAACCTCCTCCTCCAGCATTCCTTACCCCAGTTCTTACTAAGGGGATCATAACGATGGCAGTCGAACTTTCATTCGACCGTCATCGTTGCGGTAGTGGGACCGCCGGCCTACTGCATTACGATGCACCCGCCACCGCGGAGGTCGCAAACGGCATGTTTAACATTGCGGCGGGTGCTGCTGACTGCAGCACCCGCCACAATGTTAAAAAAGCACGGTTTACATTTCCCTGCACTACGTGGCAGGCTCCATGCGGTGACTGCCACATGGTGCAGGGAAATGCAATGGTGCCCCCCAAGTGCACACACCAACTGCCCCTGCGCAAGGGGGGCCCGCAACGGGCCTCCAAAGTACATCCCTTCCAGCCTTTCCATGGCGGTTAAACAGCTATGGGAAGGCTGGCTGGGAGCCAGCATCCTGATCTGGGGGACGGTGCCTGCTAGGCACCGCCACCATTCTATGGATGCGGCACGGTCTGACAGGCAATCGTAACGCTTGCCTCTGTTGGACCCGTGGCGGACGAGCTTTCCGCCCGGCAGGCACACCGCCTGCCATCCTAATCTGCCAGGCAGTAATTGGCCTTACGATGGCAGTGAACCCACCACCAGCAGCCTGCCAGTGGCGGGTTCACGTCATCGTAATCAGCCCCTAAGTGCGGTGCGGATGCGCTCACTCCCTATGACCGCCCTTTCAAAAGCGCACCTCTTTTATATTAAGCACTTCTAAATAGACCACCCACATTACTAGGTAAAGGGAATATGGAATCCCAAAAACGTCTGTTTTTCGGTGCACCCTTTGGAAGCACTTTCTTTTACACAGTGCAGCAGGCGTGTGTGAAGTGGTTATTTATTAGTTTTAGAGTTTATGCAGTGCGAAGGCCTTTATCTACTCAATAGATGTGCAAGGACCGCAGGTATTGTTACAAGGATTCAAACGAGGCAATGCCCTCTTTTTGGAAGAAGGTTTGATGATAGATTGGTTTTGACAACAGGTTTGAGCTTTATTCCTACGGTAATCTCGGTACAGGCTTACTTCACAAGAGAAACATGGCAGACTCGCATGCAAGATGGGGTAGCACATATATTTTTGGACATTCGAGTTGCTGCAACTAGGGCAACATTCTTTACTCTTTATATGTTGAACCTGACTTGAAATGAGGAATTGGATTTTAGGTACGAAAGTTTGAGTCATATAAGGAAATTGAACAGTTTTTTGTTGTTTCATCAGAAGCATGATTAATTATAAGTAATTTCACTTTTTATAGCATGTCACCAACTGGATTATGAATATTTGCGATCAAGTGCAAAGAAGACATTTGTGCTTGGGAATGCCTGACCTTAGTAAGTATTGGGAAGAGGAATGCTGGATAAAGAGGTAATGTCTGGATTACTTATTGGTAATCTTCATTACTCCGATTCTGCATTCCTCGTCCCAGTACTTATGGCGCGACCCTTTCACCCAAAGTTTTCTTTGTGGGTTTGGGGAGCGTTAAAATACCAGCAAGATCTAGCGATACCATGTTCCTTTAAGTAGTAAGCGGGATGGGTTTATTTAAGAGTGCTTACAATAAAAAAGGATGATTCTGAAAGGGTGGTCATCGAGAGGCAGTGCCTCCGCACTTTACTCAGTAAGTGCTGGGACGAGGAATCGATCCCCATGCTGGTAGTGCCAGTCCGAAGGAAAGATGATAACCACTGTTGAAGGGTGAGCTTCATTGAGGCGAGAGGTGACAGCATACACTATCATGTTGGTGAGGACGAAAGGGTTTTCTCTCAGGGAGGTATTTTTGCCGTGTAAAAGTTATCAATTCAAAGAAAATCCCTATTGCTACCAAATCGAATATTTGGACAGACACTCTCGTGGTTTGAGTGATGGAGTTGTTCTCCTCAGCCCGGTGGTATGCTCTGGCTCCGTGTCCACCTCTGTTTCAGGTACGTACATCTCTCAAACTTGATATCAGCTCACACCCTACCAGTTAGGTGGTCGAAGGGTCGCCGGCCCCCCACGACGAAATGAGGCCTCGGGACACGGTGCTGTATTCAACAAACCACAAGTTCAGGGCCCCGGGACTCTTTGTTAACATCACTGTGGCACAGCCCAGCCACAACCACAACCACTTGTCCCCAAACATGGGGCTTCCCTAACAAACATCCCTCCCACATAATATATGTTGGGATCATCCATATCTGAACATAACATTCCTCCTTAGCCCCAACAAAGAAAACGATATATAAAAAGACAAAACATGGCTCAGAAAAACACACGGAACACACATAGATACCTGAAAACAAATGAACACCCACAAATAACAAAGTTTGAAATTGGCCCATCTCCCCGAGCGAACCCTTTTTATTTCAGCACAAAGTCTTTCAGTTTTGGAGAGCCAACTGGATTGGGGCTGAGAGTGTACCTTGTAGTTTCTTTTCCTAGAACCACTAGGGTATTCTCAGGTCATTCTGCCTGTTGCCCAGAGACCCCAGTAGCTGTGTCAGCACCTAAGTTCGCTCCAGTGCCATTTACACTGGAGGTAGGTGACTCCAGAGTCTGTTCTGGCACTTATGCCACCGATGACAGTATCATGGATTGTATGGGAGAGGTCGTTGTAGCTGCTTCCGGGGGTTGTCCTTACAGAGTGAGTCTTCCACATGAGAGGATTGGAGGTTCTCATCCGCACAGTTACCCAACATGTTGAAATGTTTGAAAAATGCTATGTTCCTGGTAATGGTTTCATCACCCTTTTTGGCTGTGACCAATGTTCCCCTAATATCGCAGGCCTTCCAGGGGTTGACTTCAAAGGGCGGAGGGGCTGGGGTGTAAACTTTACCACCCACCCCTTTACCAATCATGCCTTCACCAGGAAATTGGATGGTAAAGGCATGCGTGGTAAAGGAATGCACTGTTCAGACACATTCGTTGTTAGGACTGCATTGTAGAGGCATGTGTGGTTTATCCATTCGTGCCTTTGTCATACAATCCTCGGGACACAGTGCTGTATTCAACTAATCATTATTTCCGAGCCCCTGGCCGCTTTATTAACATCACTGTGGCATGTCACGGCCACAGCCACTTGTCCCCAAACATGGGGCTTCCCTGACAAACACCCCTCCCACATAATACGTGTTGGGATCGCCCATAGCCCAACATAACACTACCTGTCTCTCCTTGAGAAAAGCCTTAAATACCAGCAGCTCCCACCTCCCATGGTCAGGCTCGCGCTGCCTTCGAGGCAACTCTGTCTGGAATGCAGAAATGCACGAAAAAATGGGCCTGTTCTAGGCTACATTTTAACTTCCTCCTGTCCGCATGAAAACAAGTCTTGGATAATAGCAGAACGTGTGCAATATGTTGCTGCCATCTCTTGGTGGCGAATGCCGTTAACATCTCATTTACAAGCTATTAACTCGTTCAATCAGCGCCTGTTATTATTAAACACTGTAATTGTCTCTGATCTATGAAATCGTGCCTGAGGGCCGCCAGATTCTAACAAGAAGGCAAACTAGTTCTACTGGAAGGACACAATTCTTCTGCCAAGGATGAGCGTGCAGAAACCATGAACTGACAACATGATAGATGTTTTACCTACGGTGAGAGAGGTGCGGCAAGGAAAGGGGAAATCAGAGAGAGAAAATAGGCCAAGTTTGAAAGGCAGTGGGTGAAATGTCATGATAGGAGTGAGCAATCCACATTTTGAACAGGTGCAGCACCTAGGCTGGGATTACACAGAGTCTCGCGCACACCTAATCAAAGCCTTATTCGAAGAGGTTGGCAGCGGTGTGCCTGCATACAGCATGGTTACGTAGGCTGCAGCAAAGTTACTAGGTAATTGCTGATGCTGAATAGGTGGAAAAACTGTGGATCGCACCAGGGATTTAAAAATGGTGACGTGGAATATCACAGGCATGAGGCTCGCCGTCTCAAGGGCTACAAATGTCGCCAACCACATCCAGTCAACGGAAAGCATGGCTTGGCATTGTGGACAGCGCAACTTGCCTTGCGAAGCATGCCGTAGGCGCTGACAACCTCATCAGTAGCGCACTGTGGTGCCTCTCCAAGGGTGGGGCCTGGGGACGTTTCCCCCATCTGCCACCCATAACTAGGAGTCTATGCAACCAGTGAAGAATAGTAGTATCGGATGCTTCCCACTGCTAGGTGTGGAAGCCACTGATGAAGCATACCACACCAAGTGGGCAAGGTTCATCATCCCACATAAATACTTAATTGTTTGGTAATTCCATAAGCGGTTTGGGAGTTTCTTCCAGTAGTTTTATGCATCATGTATGTGTTTATATCTGTTTCTGGAAGCATACAGCAGTTCTTCGAATCCTTTCACTCCCTTTTTGATGTGTTAGCGATTTGCCCTTAATCTATGAATTAAGGATGATTTTGCCGCTGCTATCAATGTTGTAACTTGAAGCTCGGTATTAAACTTTCAACTATACAAGAGAAAAGAAAACAATTTATAAATGCGTGTTTTACTTCATGCTGCAGGTGAAAGAGTGAACACTCACAAAATATGAGAGCAGGGTTTACTTTTCATTTTACGTGCGAAGCAAGCAGTTTTTGCTATGCACTAGACACTTTTGTAAAATTGTTTAAACACAGCTGGTAAGTGTATCCATGTCATGAATAACACCTTCAGCCAATTCTGGCTTGTTAGTACTCTGCATGCTGAGATTTTAAGCCCATAATTAAATAATTCAAAGCAAAACTATAAACCCCACAATGCAATATGCCGTTGGCTTCTGGTAGCATAGCGTCACTTGGCAGACTTATGCAATGTTAAATAAAATGTTAGATCCTGACTTTCCTCCTTTTTTTATATCTTGTAAGCAATTTTAGGATAAACAGCCCAGTGGCGGATGAGAGGTGGAGATAGCCTTTTAAATGCAGACGTGAGCCTCTCACTTCTGGGATAACATTAACACTCCTTGGACAACCAGCAGGCTACAAAAGATGTTATTCACCAAAACGATGTGAGTAACAGCTAAGCTTGTCTTGAAGAGACACTGGTAAAGGGAAGACAATGTGCCCGCACCTCTTTTCCTGAGGGAAGTTTGGTGCGCTTAGATGGGGCATCTGCTTCACCAATATGATGCGCCCTGCTGCAGGTGCTGCGTTGTGAGTGCTGCCAGTGACCCTACGAGCATATGAGTGGGTGTATGTGAGGCAGCAAAGGTGGAGTACCAGTAATTGGAAGATTGGTGTAAAGAGTGGGAAAAACAGATAAACATTACATGTATTTTTGTAAAGCGCACGTTTACCCAGAAAGGGGATCTTGTTATGTTATGTTAGGTTAGTTTTGTAGAGCGCACAGCTACCCACCTAGGGTTTCCCAGCGCTAAAACCAGACAGGGGACCCAAACAGTAGAGAAAAGTAATTATTGATTGAATAGCCATGTTTTTACAGATCTATGAAAGTTCAAGAAAGAAGATTCATTGCGAATGGCAATTGGAAGGGAGTTCCAGAGCACAGGGCCTAAATAGGCAAAGGAACGGCCACCCATTCTTGCAAATTTGACTCTAGGCACCATAAATTTGCCCTGCGTGGCCGAGCGCAATGCCCGCGAGGGTCTGTAGGGATGAACCAGAGATTGTAAATATTTAGGCGACGAGACACTTTTAATTTTATGCATAAAGCTCAAGGCTTTAAACTTCACACGATTAGCAATCTTAAGCCAGTGGAGTTTATGAAGAGCACTGGAGGTAGGAGAGTTTTGGGGAGGTGGCATAGAAGCCTAGCCGCAGAGTTTTGAATCACTTGGCACTGAAATAACAGATTTTTATTATTACCTAACTCTATAGTACTCATTTTATTGACCCTAGAAGGATGAATGTGCCTACTGAGATTCTAACCTGTGGTGAGGAGTTTAAATACAGATCCTTGCAGTGGACACATTAGTCCTTTGGGCCACTAGACCTGGCTTACATTTTTAAAAAGTGCGAGTGAAACAGGAAGGATGTTGGTTCAAAACATAGTAAGGCAAGGTATGAAAACAGTGGTGACTTCAGGGCATTTCATCCCTTTCGACTGAAAGAGACCCGGGCTCCCATTGGTGGCCCTTTCCCATGATGAAGAGAGCTTGCATCCTGTAGCTTCAGCTAAATGTAGGATGGGAGCATTCAAGATATGTTTTGTTCCTCACTTCAGGTGCTCACACTGTGCAAGTAACTGAGGGTTTGTTGATCTTGTCTTTTGCAGCATCTATCTATGTAAATGTTATGCTGTCTTTTTTTATTCATATGTGTTGCACATGTCTGCTCAAGGAATGAAGCCTGGATATATTCTGGAGCCATACGCACTGATCTGAAATGCGTTCCTCTTTAACTTCAACCACCGATGTGTGAGAAGAAAAAGAAAGGTGTCAAGGAAGAGAACGAAGACGTTTCGAACGAATACACACTTTTTGGGGGGAAGAGTTATAAAGTTATATTGAGACAGAATGAAAATACAGATTTGAAAGAGGGTAAGAAAATGAAAGAGAGAGAGAACAGAAATAAAGCAGAGACTAGAGCAAGTAAGAGAAACATAGAAAGAATGAAAATAAAGAATACAGGAGACACCGTGTGAGAGGTTAAATAGAACTAAGGAAATGATACAGAGTGGGGTGTACGGGTAACGCACAGAGCAGTGAATGATAGTAGAGGCGAGGAAGAAATGGATTGGAAAGTAATCTTCAGTGCATGCATTCATGTGATTTGCAATGTTAGCTCAATAGAGCTACCCAAGCTAGGCCTTTGACTACAAATCGGTCTAGGCAGCTGTTAGAAATGGGGCTTCTGGTTGGCTAGGGTATACACCTAAGCCTGCCAGAACCCAACACTCTAGTCAGGGTAAGCTAGCTACACATCTGCGATAACCTGTACTCACGCTATGGTAGCTTGGCACAGAGCAGGCAGGCTTATTATAAGATGCACTGTGTAAAGTATTCGTGCAATACCCACACATAGTAACACAAGGAATACACCACAAAAAGACTCCACACAGGTTTAAAAAAATAGGAAATATGTATATATAAAAATCCAATACGTAGATTAAAATATGAGAATTTTTCAAGATTAAATGTCCAAAAAGTGCTCAATTCAAATGGGCACATTTTAGAGCCTTTACGGTAATTCTTTAAGAACAACACTATAATAAGGTTTGAAAAAGGACTCAACGCGTCCTACTGCAGCATTGAGAGGGGAGGGAAATGCAGTGAAATAACTTCTCCTACAGCTGCCCGCGACGTTGAGTGGTCAGAGGAAAGGAAAGCACGGTCCCTGAACTCAATTACCTTTGTGGATGATTTCAGTCATTCTGCGGAGGGTCACGTTGCTGCACAGCCTGCAGATGAAGGCAGGACTGGGACAAGCCACTGGTAATGTTAACAGGCCTCCACGGACACGGGGCCCACATCGGTGTGAGGTGAGTCGCACTGCTGCAATGCCCAAAAACAGGGCTGGGGCACGAATGCAGGTCAGAGCCTCCAGCGGCGGTTGTGTGAGGAGCGCTGATCCTAGGGCACTCGTAAAGACCAAGGCAGCGTTCCATCAATGACTGGATCAATAGATGCGCTGCTCCTCGGAGTGAAGCGTGGGTATTTAACTGCTCAAAAATACAGAACGACTGGTCTTCAAGCAGGTGTGGACCATGGAGTGCTCACACATGTGGAACAGTGTGACTGGCTAAGATTAACATCACACCCAGTCTTGGGAAGTGCCAGCAGAAATACGTCACACTTCTACAAAGCGGAGTGCTTTTTGCTTTTGCAGGACAGTGTGTGACTGGAGTTAAGGCAGGTCATGAGGTCTTTGATGTTCCTGAGACATCAGGGAGAAGAGGGGGCAAGTCAGAAAGTCCTGGGAGTCACTCTGGAGCTTTGTCCTTGGTCCTCTTAGCAGGGCAGAGGTCAGCAGACAGCAGGACAGCTCAACAAAGCAGGGAAGCTGTTCCTTAGAACATTCAGAAACAGCAGATTGGCAATCCTTCAGCACAGCAGCCTTTACTCCAGGAGAGTTTCTTCCAGGTCCAGTAGTGTATTAATTGGATAGGGCAAGATCCCTAATACTTATACTCCACAGTGCCTTTGATGTAGGGAGTGACTTCAAAAGAGCCCCTTGAAGTGCACAAGGATCCCTTTCAGCGCACAAGGATCCCTTTCAGCACAGCCCTGGCTCCAGACTACCAGTAGGGGGTAAATTAGCCCTTTGTGTGAGGGCAGGCCACAACCTATTCAGATGTAAGGGTGAACCACCTCTTCCGCTCCCTGCCCAGGAAGACTTCCAGAATGCAGATGTATCCCCTGTCACACCCAGCCCTTCCCGTGTCATGGCTGTATAAAGCGTATGCACAATGTGTGGCTGACACCTAGCCCAGACGAGTATTGGAAGCAGGCAGCAGGCACACAGAGCACAGTTAAGAGCAGAGAAATGTCCACTTTCTAAAAGTGGCATTTCTAGAATGGTAATGTCAAAGTCAACTTTACCACTAAAGAGGATTTGTTGTCACCATTCCAAAGATTTTAAAAAAGAAGCAGCTACTCCTTTCCAATCAGGAATTCTCACTCGAAAGGTATTTTGAACCATGCCCAAAACTGGCCTATGGAAGGAGTAGGCCTCAATGTAGTGAAAAATTAGGTTAGCTGTTTGTCACTGCCTTAAAAGTACATGTCCTGCCTTTGAGGTGTACAGTCCCCTGCCCTTAGGGTCACTTAGGGCCTGCCTTAGGGGTGACCTATGTGTAATAAAAGAGGAGCTTTCAGATTTGGCCAGTGGTTTTAAGTGCCAAGCCTAAGTGGTAGTAAACTGCGCACACAGGCTCTGCAGTGACAGGCCTGAGACAGGTTTGAAAGGCTACTTGTGTGAGTGGCACAACCAGTGCTGCAGTCCCACCAGTAGCATTTAGAGTACAGGCCCTGGGTGCATTGGGTACCACTTTACAAGGAACTTACAGGTAAACTAAATATGCCAATCAGGTATACACCAATGTCACCATGATTAGGGGAGAAGCACATACACTTTAGCACTAGTTAGCAGTGGTAACGTGTTCAGAACCCTAAAGTCAACAAAAAGGCACAGCAAAAAGAGAGAGGCAAAAGGCAAAAAGTTGGGGGAAGACCACCCTAAAGATGACAGGTCTAACAGAAGCCAAAACAAGTGTTCCATATTTGTGGATCTCGACCTGTTAAGAATCATTGATTGGATTGCCCCAGCAAAACACGTGGTAAAAGAAATGTTGTTTCCTCAGCCCTTCTTTCAACTGCTCCTCTCAGCCCTTTTCATTTCCTCACCTTCCCTTGTACCTTCTCCTCACCTGGATTCTTCTCTGTTCAGCTCGTCTCCTTTCTTCTATTCTTCATACCTGTTTTACACTTTCTTGTTCCATCTCCCTGTGTTTTCACTCTCATTGTCTACCCCCAATCCCTCCCATATAGCCTGTGCTCATTTCCTCTGTCCTTTTCCTCCCTCTAGCATTTTTCCATCCTTTTCCTAACCTGGCCTCTTCTCTCTTCTTTTCTACTCCTTCCATGCCCCAACTTTTTTTTCTCCTCTAGTCTTTCTCTCCTTCCTTTTAGCCCCTTACTTTGTTTTGCTCCACTGATGCCTACACCAATCACTTCTCACTCTCAGCATTTCCCCTGTTTTTGCCACTATCTTCTTACCTTTGTCTTTTCTTGCATTCAGTCTGTTTTATCTATTTACTCCTATTTGCTCTTCTCATTTAATTTGATACTTCCTTGCCCTCCCTGTCTTATTTTCCCTTCAACATTCTCTCCTTTTCACACCTTCAGGTTTTCATGCCAGCATTTTCCTCACAGATATTTAACATTAATTTCCTCCTCTCTCAATCTTATCTCCATTTTCTCTCTTCAGCCCTATTCCATTCTTCTCTGACTTCTCTGATCCTTTGTTCCAGAGGTTGAGCTGAATCCTGTATTGCACACAAACTGAGATCATGCTTTATTTCTCTCCTGTTACAAAGTGACCATTTTTGGATGGTCACTCGGAGATTTTCTGTTTTCGGGACTTACTTGCTGGTAATCTTGAACTTTCACAGTGGTACACTGCTACTCAGTGCACAGTGTATGTACACTGACCCCTACAACATGTCACAATTGGCTTAAAACCTGTTTGACTCATTTAAATTTCCTATAAGGCCATAGTAAAGGGAGGAGCCATGCACCCATGGCATGGAACGATAAATGACACTTGTGGACTGCAGCACCTCTTGTGGAATCACCACAGTGGCAGTGAAAACCTGGCTAAAGGCCTGTACTGTGTATTCTGACAGCAGCAGCTTGAACCCTGCTGCTGTAATCTGTCAAAATCACCCTTTTGATGGGTAGGACATTCTACTAATTTTAAATTTAAAAAAATTCGCCTTTACACCTTGCTATCCACAAGGTAGGAAGCATAATATTTTGGAGTGGAACATGTTTGATATTAGAAATAGCACGTTTTCCTAGTGACTAGGCCAAAAACGACATTGTCAATGGTCAGGCTGTAACTGGTACATAGGAAAAGTCAAAGTATAAATTGTGGACTTAAATCTATAACGTTTGACCTGTGACAGTCATAGACCATTCAAACACGTATGTTAATATTTCAAAATGTAATTTAATAGCGAAGTAGGATTTATTTTGAAAATGTTACTATTATCAGGCCTGAAGCTGGTGGGGGCTAATTTGTATTAGCTCTCCAGCAACTGTCCAGTTGTACGTTGGCCTGAATTAGTTGTGAAAGAGGCATCAAAACTGCCCCCAGAGCAGGGGCAATGGCCTGGAAGTGGGGAGGTGTGTACTTCCACTGGTAGGAAGACCATTTGCATGAGCCTGGGAAGCTAAATACCTACACAGAGGCTCGCCCATGTCACAAGCAACTGTTAGATAACAGACAATTACTAAGGCTCATACTTTGTCCCCATAGTCAGTCTATCACCAAACCAAATGAGAGGAAAGCTACTCCCAGAACTGGTTTTGAGTGACCACAAAGGAGTGGACTACTCATTACCCTGGGTTAGCACATAGAGTATGCACAAAGGGAGAAGGGTTTCCCCTCTTGGATTTTAAGAGTGAGGTGCACTGTGGGATTGTTTGCAGTAGGGAAAATAGGAACTGTTGAAAAAATGAAATAATGTATAGGTTTGCCCGAGGGAACTTTATCCCCATTGGCTAAGGAGAGGAGTGCCCAGGGGTCACCCCCACCCACTATCTGCTGCCAAGCATAAAGGCACCCTCTTTAGAACACTTCCTGGACCTGCATAGGATCTGAAGAGGACTGGACCTACAGTCTGTGATCTGAGAGAAGCCCTGAAAGACTGGATGTACTCCCTTTTGTACCCAGGACAAAGAAGTGGCCTTCAAGGGTCAGTTGACTAACTTCCTATGTAGCTACAGGGACACATTAAAGCAAAAGGACTTTTCCTTGAAGTACTCAGCTGACCAGTAGCAACTGGACCTCGTCTGGACTTTGTTCTTGGAGTCTGCTTAGGCTGCAGAAGAAAGTTTGGAAACATTTTAAAACTTTCCTTCCAAAACTTCACGGCCAAAGGGAAAAAGTATCCTGGAATTTCTGTGGTGTTGGACTGAATTTCAACTTTGTCCTGCTCAAGTCTCCCAGCACCTCCAAAAAATCACTGAGTCCCATTCAGCTTTGGGACTTAGAACTTTTTCAACGAGAAATCTCCAAAGCTCTAGAAAGGTCCAACCTGCTTCAAGCAGTCAGCTTTTTGGTTCATCTGCAGCGACTATATTTTGAAAGGTGTCCCACTCTGTGGATTTTTTCTCAAAAGCCCCTTCCTGAGGTGAGATTTAGAAGACATGTCATTGTTTTTCTTCCAAAAAGTTACAATGTCCCTTTCTGAGGTGGGACTTGGAAATTGTGTCCAACTTTTTGACCTCCAGAATTTCACCGGGACTAATCCACTTGTTATATCCGACCAGTCCTCAATCAATTAATCAACCAATCAGGCATTTTAAAGCATGCTACTCACCCGTGAGTGTCTCAAGGCGCTGGGGGTAGAGGGGTGCGAGCAGCTCCGTAGGTCATTGGAAGAGCCAGGTCTTGAGGTCCTTTCTGAATTGGTGCAGTGTCGGGCTTCGCTGGATGCAGTGGAGGAGGTTGTTCCAGGTCCTGGTCGCTAGGTAGGAGTAGGATCTGCCACCCCCTCTGGCCCTCGGGATGAGGGGGACAATGGCTAGGGCAAGGTCGGCAGAGCGGAGGTCTCTTCTGGGGGCGTGAAGGAGATTTGTTTGTTGAGGTATTGGGGTCCGGTGTTATGGAGGGCTTTGTAGGCGTGTGTGAGCAGTTTGAAGGTAATTCTTCTTTCGATGGGGAGCCAGTGGAGGTCACGGAGGTGCTGGGGGATGTGGTCATGTCGTGAGATGTCGGGGATAAGTCTGGCTGGGCGGTCTGGAGTTTGCAGAGGTGTTTTCTGTTGATTCCGGCATAGAGGGCGTTTCCGTAGGCCAGTCTGCTGGTGATGAGTGCATGGGTGACGGTCTTTCTGGCGTCAGGGGGATCCATTTGAAGGTCTTGCGAAGTATGCAGAGGGCGTTGAAGCAAGTGGAGGACATGGCTTTGATCTGGCGGTTCATGGTGAGTGAAGAGTCGAGTATGATGCCGTGGTTGTGAGCATGGTCTGTTGGGGTGGGTGGGTTTCTGAGGGCGGGGGGCCACCAGGTGTTGTCCCATGATGAAGGGGTGGAGCCAGGGATGAGGACTTCTGTTTTCTCCAATTTGAGCTTCAGGCAGCTGCTGCTCATCCAGGTTAAGACGTCTTTAATCCCTTCTTGGAAACTGCGCCTGGTGATGTCGGGTTCCTTGGTGAGGGAGAGGATGAGCTTGATCGTCGGTGTATGAGACTATGTTGAGTCAGTGTTTTCTGATTATGGTTGCGAAGGGGGCCATGTAGACGTTGAAGAGTGAGAGGCTGAGGGAGGATCCTTGGGGTACTCAGCATTTGATCACTGTGGTTGGCTTCAAATTAAGACTAGGTCTCCGTCTACCACTTTCATTGACTATCAGTAGTGCTTTGTGCTTTTTTGGTGATTTTTCACTTAAATATTTTGAAATTCATATGTCCAGTTCCCCTTACTGGATTTTTGTTGTTTTGGTCCTACGCGATACACAAAACATTGTTCTCTTTATTCTAAAATAATTGAGGAGACTTATTACATTTTGTGTGACTTTTTCTATTGTTGATGCATTACTCAAATACTTTAATCATTGCCTTTGATTTAGGAGTGACTGATTTGTTTCAAGTTACCAGGGATTGAGGACAAATTCCTTTTATTTCGTTTGTGAAATATCAAGCAGGTGGTGGTCTTATCCTTTGAGGTGGACACTTGTCCACCCCAAATATTAATCTACTCTCCTATATCTCCTTTCACAACTACACTTCAGTGGCCAAATTTACATTATCACTTAACAGGACATCTGGCAGATGTGGACCCTAAAGAAGCCGTTTATTTGTGGGTACTGTGAGTCTCAAAGCAAATTTTCAGGATTTCATGCAATATCGCCTTTCTCTAAACACAATCCCCTTTCTCTTGGAGGGATAAAGCTCTTTCTGGACATTGAATTTATCGAGAATGGCTGCTTGTGTCACACTATATCTGAGCTCCAATTTGCCTTCCTTCTGTTGGAGTAGGCCAAGATTGTTCACTATCATTACCTTTAGAGAGTCAGGTGTAGAAACAAAGTTAGTTAGTAATCCATATGGAGTCAAGTAATATCTTAGGTCCTTGGACATCACTGGCAAACCACAGTACCCACCACAGATACTGCTCATTAACAGTGCATGAGAAAATGGGTTGCAATACAATCTTCTACTTTTATGGTCTTGTCTGCAGACACTATGAACACTTCAAAGCAGGCTTAATTCAATTCAATTTAGGTAGTAAATGCTATTTTAAATATAAAATACCTTGCGAGGACACTCAACAAGCCAGGGAATTCACTAGGGTGGGTAGAGATCAAAAGATGTGTGCAGACACAACCACCAACCCACCATTAGATATGGTCCAGTGGATATGTTTTAGCCATGAAACTAAGTGACTTTACATTAGTTCAATCTTCACTATTTTACTCAAATAAGCTGATAATAAACACTGTATTACAAGTCTGGGTTGAACCTCCAACACAGCAGCATTTCCCAGCTGCTGGTAGTCCATAAGCATTACCATTAGAATCACAATTACCCCTGATATGCTCTAGTGGGTCGGATGGAAACTGCTGAAGCAGGGAACATTGGTTTTAATATTGGCATCTATAAGAGAACACATTGGTGCTCCTAAGAAACCCTTTTGAACTTATTTATACTGCTTCTGTATGTTTGCCAAGAGTAAGAGTACTTAGAATCAAGCTAAGTGTGAGAAATTGGGTTACTGATTGACTGGGGTGTGAACCCGGGACAAGCAGCAATCTCAATTGTCAGGGTAAGGCACAGGCAAACCCCAAAATAACCTGTACTCACCAACCTGGTAGCTTGGCACAGAGCAGTCAGGCTTAACTTAGTGGCAATGTATAAAGTATTTATACAACACTTCAAACAGTCAAACAGACATCCCACATCAAATTAGAAAAATGTAATTAATAAAAGAAGACAAAAACAACAAAAATCCAATCAGTAGAACAGGAGAATTTGAATTTTAAGAGAGTTTAGTAATAATAGCACCAAAAGGCACAAAGCGCCAACTCTGGATATCTGGTCGTGCCTGACCAGGTCAAAGTCACACTTTCAGGCCGACCGCTATGGAGCGGAGGTCGGATAGTGTCACCAGGTTGGGAACGCTGAGGTTTCAACTTCTCAAGAGACGTGTCAAGTGTCCTGGTAATTTGCAGAAGGCTTCTGGGAGAGCATCGCGGAAGGCTGAAGGTGAAGCGCGATGATACGGCCAGCATGGCTCGCGTTGCTGGAGCTTAACGTTGGTGGTCCCCATGAGTGGCCGATGCTGTAGTGCGAAGAGTTGAACTGACGGAGCTGCGCGCTGATTTGCGGTGCAAGTGACGTGGTCTCAGTGCGAGAGCGTGTAATTGCGAAGAGCCCAAAAGCTTGATTTCAGCACCCGTGACCCACACCAAGGGTCCAGGACCTGAGAGGCACCACTTGGGGGTCAGGAACTCGCTACATATGGGTCCAGAGGCAGTTGCAGGATGTTGGGGAGTCTTTTATGTCCCTGAGGCTCTTATCAGGAGGCCAGCAGACTAGCCCTTGGAGTTACTCTTGGGTCCTGGATTCAGGATGAAGTTGCAGGTACAGTTCTCCTTCCTCAGGCAAGAGGGCAGCAGGTCAACTAGCAGGGCAGCAATTCCTTTACAGCAGCAGTCCAGCAGATTGGCACTTCTTGTAGCAGCACAGCAGCCATTCTTCGTGACAGAGTATCCACAGGTGGATAGAGTATCCACAGGTCCAGAAGTGTACTGAAGGGGTGGCATCCGAGGTCCAGTATTTATACCTAGCTGTCACTTTGAAGTGGGGGATACGTGCAAAGGTGCCCTGCCTTCCTTACCCTGCCTGCAGTCTAACTGCAGGGCATATGCAGACCTTTGTATGGATACAGGACACAGCCTATTCAAGTGTAAGTGGGGCTTGGCCCAGCTCCTCCCAGCCATTCTGTCAGCATTTGCCTATCCAGTCACACCTTAGCTCCCCAATGGTCATGTATGTCTAGGAGGAATACCCAAAGCCCAGCTGTCAGCTGCACCCAGTCATGTTACCTAAAGACAGGCTACAGGCGCCAAATGGCTAAGGCAAGAAAATGCTAACTTTCTAAAAGTGGCATTTTCAAAATTGCAATTTAAAATCCAAATTCACCATGTTAGGATTTTAAATTGTGATTCCAGGCACACCAAGCATGAACTGGTTATCTCTTTTCATTTGGAAATGACACTTATAAAATGTAATAAGGCAACTCTAATATAATCCTATGGGAGACATAGGCCATGCAGTAGAGACAAACAAATGTAAGAGTTTTTCACTACCAGAACATGCTTTAAAGTGCATGTCCTAATTTTTAAATATATTGCACCCTGTCCTCTGGGCTGTCCAGGCCTACCCTTGGGGTGACTGACATGTATAAAAAGGGAAGGTTTGGGCCTGGCTAAAGGTTTACTTTGCCAGGTCGAAGTGGCAGTTTAAAACTGCACACACAGACGTTGAACTGACAGGCCTTGAGATGTATAAAGTGATTCTTAAGTGGGTGGCACAATCAATGCTGTAGGCCCACTGGTAGCATTTAAATTAAAGTCCCTGGGCACATGTAGTGGCACTTTACTAGGGACGTACTAGTGAATTAATTAAGCCAATTGGGTATAAGCCAATGTTACATGTTTTAGGGAAACAGAACAGGCACTTTAGCACTGGTTAGCAGTGGTACAGTGTGCAGAGTGCTAAGGCCAGCAAAATTGATGTCAGCAAAATCAGGAAGTCTGAAGGCAAAAAGTGAGGGGAAAATCACGCCAAGGATGCCAGGTCTAACACAAAGAGTGTTGTTGCAAAAATGGTCTAGCATCTATCACACACAGTGCCCAGCTGAGGACAGCTTATTTACAAGCCCCTTGTGCCGCTGATACGTCACTGTTTCCCATATTAAAAGTGATGCACTGGTGGTGCAAGTGTCTTGTAAATAAGCCCCGCAGTATCACAGTCCACTCTCAGAAATGTGGTACAGTGGACTTTGCAACAATCAGCCATTAATTGCAATCGTGGTGCTACTTGGCCAAAATATTTATTCATGGGCAAATGATTTAACTGATTGATTTTGACTTCAGATTTTGTATAGCGCCTGGTTACCCCAGAGAAAGGCATCTGTCACTCTTAGGTAACCCCAAACTATCCAGAGCTCTATGCCATATTTTCAAAAAAGTGTATTTTCAGCTGTATGTATAATTTCAAGTTTTTCTCAGCCCACAAGTGGTCAGGAAGAGTGTTCCAAGCTTGAGTTGTGACCAGCGATACTGCACATCCTCTCTGTGTCTTTTTTTTAGGTCTCGCCTACGCAGCGCGCATGCGCTGATTAGGCAAAAAGACCTTTTGGAATGGCTTCGGCTTTTCAGCCACAAACGTGCACACGTTACATTGCCTTCAATGGCAACTAGTGCACGTGGGGCGATTGCCTTGCGGGAGCGAGCTTGACACCATATGTTTGTAATTAACTTACAAACACATGGTGCCCGTGGCTTGCCCCCGCAAGAGAAATGCTTTGTGTGCTCTCGCACTCCCCCCACCCCTCCCACTTTCAGCGCAAGAAGCGCGCTGGTTATAACTTGCTCCGGCAGAGGCGAGCCGATGCTAAACAGCGCTTCCCTGTTGTTTGTGCATATTAATGCAAGTTTTCATTGAGAGTTGGCGGAACATCCAAGCCTGCAATCAGCTCAGCTGGCCGGGGTCTGCACCCGTAAAGGCTTTATAAATGCGACGTAATGTGGAAATAGCGATGACTGTTATTCGTTCAACGTTAGTGACAAGTATTTTTTGATAAGTTTACCAAGTACCCGTCAGTTGAAGTGCTTCGAGAGCAGAGTGCTCTTTTTCAGGGTATTGGGCAGTGTTAATCATATTGAAACAAACTGTCCAGCACCTGAAGTCACATGTCTGGGGAGGTCATTACGAGGAGCAGCTGGGATTTGGCAGAAACAGTGCTTGTTATGGGAGAATCCTCCAGAATGGACTGTCTAAGAAACCTTACACGCTTACGAAAAAAGAAAAGCTTTTGTAATTAGTCATTCTCGTCTCTCTGTTTTTTTGGACTTTTTACGTTCCGACTAACGAGGATGCTCAGGCATTAGTGAGTTTTGGCATTAAATCATTGTACGTATGTGTGTTTGTGTGAAGGGTTGATGATTACTTGCAAGTGGCGTTAGTAGATTACTTGCCACTTGAATAAAAATCTCCATTGGTGCAATTAAAGCCAACGAGAGGCTCCATGGAGTTTAGAGACACTTGGGTGATCGGTAGGCTGGCACTCAGCCCACTTCTTTACTTTGTAGTCCTATTCAAGGACTTCTAGAAACAGTGACATACTATAATTTGCTTAAGATCAAACAGTGCGACAGTTGTGGATTTCAGGATACATTCTAATGGTGGAGGCAGGAGCATTCTCGAAGTCTGGTGTGTGTGTGTGTGTTTATTTATTTATGTGTGTGTGTGTATATATATATATGTATATATGTATGTATGTGTGTGTAAATATATTAGTTTTTCATGCGGGATCTGAAGAGAGAGTAGGGCATGTGATAGGATTTCTTTGTGAAGGCCTGCTGGACCTCAGTGTGAAGTTTTTCTCAGCTTTCTATATGAGGGCATGTTGAAGTTTCAGACTGAGGGACTGTAATAGGGCAGAACTATGCGTGGGTCTGTACGTGACCTTATAGAGGTATGTCAGGGCATG
Source organism: Triturus cristatus (assembly GCF_964204655.1). Classification (NCBI taxonomy): domain Eukaryota; kingdom Metazoa; phylum Chordata; class Amphibia; order Caudata; family Salamandridae; genus Triturus; species Triturus cristatus. The sequence goes on along the minus strand of NC_140584.1, from coordinate 69,512,102 downwards.
TTAGTGTCAGTTAATCGCAGTAAAGTGTGTTTTGACTGCTGTAAGGTGGTGTGTTGGTGTTAAGGGATGATTTTTGTGCACAGTTTTAGGAGTGCCATGTGTGTAAATTCGGAGAGCTCTGCGTGCTTCTGGATTACCCGGGTGCACAGTTAGTTCATCAGTGACCTGCGGCACAGGAAGTCATGAATGCTAGCAAAGCTACACCTATGATCCTTCCGAGATGGGTAAAAAGACTATTATTATATCGTTAATATGACACAGCTCTTCAAAAAACAACATTAGTGCGGTACGAAGCTTTTTATAAAAATAAGTTATAATAGTTATTATGTACGGAAGAGCAGGTAAGGCCATATCTCACTGATGGGGAGTCTCTCTGAGTCACACCAACTGTTTACAACAGATTCACAACAGCTGGCTTCGGAGCAGATCTGAAGCTGCCAGGGGCACCACGATGCCTTGGCGCAAACCTGTCTATGCACAATTGTATGTGTGTGTAAATATATTAGTTTTTCATGCGGGATCTAAAGAGAGAGTAGGGCATGTGATAGGATTTCTTTGTGAAGGCCTGCAGGACCTCAGTGTGACATAATACAGATACATAAGTGGCTTTCATCCATTGATCAGTTAAATTCTCATTCACATTCTCTTTCGCCCACTACAGCATATCGCATGGGACAATCACACTTTACTCATTTAACTTTCATTGACGAAACACAGCATGTGCACATTATTCACTTCAACCTAAAAGTAGCTCATTTCTATACAGTGACAAACCTAGTTCAAAGTGCGTTTCAACGTATTTACTTATATGAACTTTAAAAAGCAGCCATTTATTTTGCCTACGCTCCGAGAGCCCAGTGAGGTGGTGATTCTTTTTTTGCCTTCTTTGTAACTTTGTTTTTGTTTAAGCGACATTATAACACTGTAGCTATGTACGATCTTAGTGATTGGTTAGTGGTGATATACTCTTGTCTCCTTCACAAAGAATAATACTAAAATGCAAGGCACAGCAAAAAGGCGTGTTAATTTAAGAACATCACTAGTAACAGGATCACATTAATAAATATTTTCAAATTCTGTTTTTTATTATAAACATACGACGAATTTTTTTTACTTTTATGTCTGAGGCATTTGCTTGCAATGCAAATAAATCAAATGTAAACATCGCAGAAACTAAAATAAATGTAATATTCGCACAAGCCTGCAAAGGCCATACTTATTGGCTTTGCCAATGGTTGTTTCTTTTACAGACATACGCTGCAAGCCACACAAAACCACACACGTTCTTTGGCTCCCTTTGGGTCTGTCTTAAAAAGACAGAACACTACCAGTAGAATGCGATGTGTATTTCAACACATTCAAGTGGCCCAGCTACAAATGTAAACAAGCATTGGCATAGCCAATAGGTCTTGCCTTTGGGACCTTTTAAGTATTTAATTATGCAGCACAAGATCCTTGGTGCAACATCAACTGTTGCATGGCTAAATACTTATAATTTCCCAAAGGCGAGACCTATTGGCTATGCCAAGGCTTGTCTAAATTTATGAACCGCCACATAGTGGAGGAAACTAGAACGAGGGGTAATTTGTGGAAGGTACCATGAGATCATTGCAGACATATAGCTTCCTGTTAAAGGGGTATAAATGGTTTTGTGGAAGAAACAGTAAGCCTTAATAGATTCCTTTCAGGAGCTCTCGGCCAATGAAGTTGTTATAAATGCAAAGAAATCCAGGAGTGTCTGTTTAGTCCAAACACCAAAGATGCTGCCGCATTCTGAACCACCTGTAATCTTTGGGGAGATAACAGGAAAGACTTACAAACAGGGAGATAAAGTAGTCTAGTCTGGATGTAATCACAGCCGGCACCAAATATTTCCCCGAACACAGCGGAAGGCATGGAATAATTTTTATAAAGATACTAAGCAAATGGAAACATGTAGAAATGTAGGTTTTTATATGATTCTCGAAGGTCAGTCTGAGATCAAAATTGACCCTGAGCTTTTTTGCCTGTAGGCAGGGATGGGAAGAGATCCTAGAGTCTCCAGCCGCCACTCGGAAGTCCATTGAGAAGCATTGCTAAAAATAAGGACTTCACTTTTGCCGCCATTCCAAGCCAGGAAGTTGCATTTCAATCAAAAGGCCACTTGTTTGATGAAGCACTTGACATTTTGCAGCAATTCATATACACTTCACTATCCAGTCTAAGGACAATTTGCATATCATATGTATAAGCAAAAACAACTCAATCCAACTGATTCAATCAAGTCTGCCATAGGGGCAAATAGAGATTAAAGAAAGTTGAGCTAAGGATCAAACCGTTTGTGGGCTTCTCTCATCGATTTCCACCATCTCCCCTAATAGGATGGTGTGAGAAACAGTTTCAAAGGCTGGGTACAAATCCAACAGAATCAGAGCCGTTCTCACACAGGCATCCAAACTCATACTCTGTCGCCTCAGCAAGAACAGTTTCTGTTCTGACATCCTTTCAAAATCCAGATTGTCGACAGTTCAGAACATGCTGATCGTCTAAAAAGTGAGTGAGCTGATGGTTAACAATGTGCTCAGCGACATTTGCCCGATGGGAGGTTATCAGATGGGCCTATAATTAGACAAAGAGAGGGTTCAGCCACAGTTTTTTTCCAGATGTGGATTAATCAGTGCTGATTTCCAAGCAGAGGAAACATTCCCAGACGCGAGAGAAGAATTGCACAGCATGGTCAATAGAAGGGCAAGTACATTAGCCACTTTCTTTAATATGGCTACCGAACATGGGTCTAAAAGAGACACTGAACAGATAGAAATCAATTTATCTGTTATTTGATCAACAGTCACTAGGTCAAAAATAGACCAATCAGAATTAAGAGACGAGAAAGAGCAATTAGAATTTACTGAGCCAGGTGGCCCTTCAAGAAACACTTTTAGGCTCCTGGTGAGATTATTTTTATAGGAAAAACTTATCAATCTATGCATAGTGCTTGTGGACTATGCACAGACCAGGAGGCAACTTCCATAGGAGGCAACTTCCACAGGCGATGCCATATTGCGATAGAGTGCAAATACTTCATGCGTCAGGTTTGTTTGACTGATGAATACAATCATTAAAGTAATTAGCTCTGGTCACTTTTATAATTGTTTTGCAGCGATACAATTCAGCTTATCAGGGGCAAGCTCCATGCAATTATAATTTTAACTCCATTTCCTTTCATACTGTTTGCATTGCTGTTTGGGAGCATATAGCTCCTAAGTAAACCAAGGAGATGAAGGAGTTTAACAATGCGGTTTATAGGTTTTCAATAGAAACATTACGTCAAATGACTTTTTGAGCCAATTATTAAACATCTCTCTTGCTCTCTGGGTAATCAGAAGATAAGAAGGGGCACAGACTATCAAGGAGAGTGGACCATCGAGCCAAATGTATTTTGACCCACGGATAACATATACAAGTGAGTTGGATCTTGTACAAATCACTCAAATAAAACTATAAGAAGAAAGAGGGTATCTTATAGTTGGTCCATCGTAGTGTTTCAGAAGCACAGAACTGAGCTAAGGAACAAGAGCGAAAGACCAAATCAATAGGATGTCCAGCTCGGTGAGCTCGGAATGTAGAAAGTTGCTCCAAATTAATTGTCGAGCATGTTTTGACTAGTTTCTGGGCTTTGGCATTGGATAGGTCACATACACACAGATTAAAATCTCCTAAAGTGACCAAATTGACTGTTTAGCAAGCATGAAAAGTTATCATTAAAAGAAAACGATAACGCTGTAGGTCCTGGTCTCCTACTAACAAGGATACATTAAAAGTAAAGGTAGGATTTATATTTACCCATGAAATATATTCAGCCTTTTTAATTGAAGGCCTGGAAAGTAATGCAACTTTTAACTGATCCTTAAATATGCAAGCAACTCCATCCACTAGCTGATCTTTTCGATCAACATTCCTAATTGCATAACCAAGGGAAGCGAGGCGTAATCTTCTCTGAACCAGAACTCAATAATAAAAAGATATAGTGCCTGATTACAAGTCTGGTGGTCTTGCGACCGCCAGACTCACGGTGGCACAGGATTGGTGGTCCACTGTTTTGCTGATAACGACTTTATAAGTCATATTGGTGGTGAACCGCCTGCTGTGCCAGGGAAGAGTCATTCCCTGGCGGTGGCGCAGGAGTGCCACAACGCATTATGCTAAGCAGGGACTTGCGCAGTCCCGCTCAGCATATTTTGAGTTCCTGGACCGCCAGCTTTTTCATGGCGGAGCCCCACCATGAAAAGACTGGTAGCGCAGGAACAAAGGGAGCCCTACAGGGCTCCCATGTCCCCACCACCACAGGGATATATTCAGGGGGGCACAACATTTGCCTCCCTGTCTGTATTCCCACCCAGTTTCAGCATGGCATGGACCGTCCATGCTGTTCTGGAAATATTTGGCTGTTCCATTGCGGTGCCTGTTTTCAAGGCACCGCCATGGGAAAAGCCAAAGGACCGCCGACTGTATTACGAGTTGTGCTTTTACTGAGGTTGTCTTTAAAAAAAAGTAGAACTGTTTTTGTTAAATTAAAAAAGTATGGGTACGTCATGCCAGACAGTTCAGACCCACTTCGACCTCTGCTCTTAGACACATCTTAAATAGACACTGGCTTGCCCCTCACACTGGTAACTCCTGCCTGTGAACAGCAAATAGTTCCCACTTGATGCTGTGGGCCGGTCAAGGGCCCTTTTGTTCATGACAATGGGTCAGTCCAATAATGTGTGCTTAGGGCTGCTGCAGCATTTGGCTTGTGGCTATAGCAGTGTAAACTGGCCGACACATAATTGTAGTAAGAGATTAATGTCCAACACTCAACCATTATGCCTTGGGCCCTGGTGGTGCCTCACAATGCCAGGCCTTTCATGCCTGCTTTGTCCTGTATTCCATTTCTTTGACACCCCCCATGAAGTGTCTTGTTTGCATTGGCGCTTATGTTGAAGGACCTGGTTCAAGTACTGCTCCCTTATGCAGAAAGCAGAACTATTTGCGGGATTACCAATCTTAGTCAATATAATATAGCCCATTGTTGGAAAATGTCCCTCTCTGAAGGGTCAACCCAAACCTTTTTGCCTTACTCCTCCTTTTTTTCTCACCTTCTTTTGGTTGTCTTTAAGACTCTGAGCACTTTACTACTGCGTACCAGTGCTAAAGTGCATATGCTGTCTTCTCTAAACATGGTAACATTGGTGTATACACTATAGGTATATTTAATGTACTTGTAAGCCCCTTGTAAAGTGGTATACCATATACCCAGGGCCTAAAAATTAAATGCTACTAGTGGGCCTGCAGCACTGACTGTGACACCCACACAAGTATCCTTTCAAACCTGTCTCCGGACTGCCACTGTAGGCCCTGTGTGTGCAGTTTACTGCCACTTCGACCTGGCATTTGAAACTAATTGTCAAGCCTTAAGCTACCCTTTTATTACACATACGTCACACCTAAGGTAGGCCCTAGGTAGCCCATAGGGCAGGGTGCTGTGTTAGTAAAAAGTAGGACATATACTGTTATGTTTTGCATGTCCTGGTAGTGACAAAGACCCAAATTAGTTTTTCACTACTGTGAGGCCTACGCCTCTTATAGACTAACATTGGGGATTCCTTAATATGCTTTTAAGTTGTAATTCCAAATCAGAAAGGAGTAGCTGCTTCACGATTTATTTAGTTTGAATCGTATTGATAAATCTTCTCTACTGGTAAAGTTGGATTTAACCTTACTTTTTAAAAAAGTGGGTGTTTCTCTGCCCTTACTGCTCTGTGTGCTTTGCAGTGTCTTCAATAGACGTCTTGGGTGGTTGACAGCTACACTTTTTGCATTCTCTCTAGACAGCCACAAACACAGGAAGGGTGGGTTTGACAGAGAACTATTCTGCATTCTGATCGTCCTGCCTTGGCAGGATGGAAGAGAGGGGCTAACACTTCACTGAATAGGTACTGTTCTGTCCACACACAAAGGGCTGAATTACCCCACATAGCTAGTCTGGAGCTAGGGCTGGGAAGCAAGGGGACTTGTGCACTTCAAGGCCCTGCTTTGAAGTCACCCCCACTTCAAAGGCACAACTGGATATAAGTACTGGGCCTCTGGCCCTACCAAGATAGTACACTTCTGAACCTGTAAAGAATTATTCTAAGAAGAAGGACTGCTGTGCTGCTGCAAGGACTGCCACTCTGTAGGACGGCTGCTCTGGAAAAACTGCTTTTCTGCTCTGATTTGCTGCCTGTTGCCTGCTACTTGCTACCCTCTGCCCTGCTGAGGAAATGGACTGGACCTATGTCACTTAAACCCAGAGTAACTCCAAGGTTTGCTGGCTTGCCCCCTGTTCTGAAGTCTAGGGGACATTAAAGACTTCCTAAAACAACACCTGGACTCTGCCATATGTGAGTCCTGCCCCGCCAAGTGGAGTCAATCCAGTCCTGGGCCACTGAAAGTGAGCTTCTGCTGTGATGATCCTATAAAACTGATGCATCAACGACTTTGTGCCGATCGGAACTGATGCATTGCCCTTCGACACCAAAGCAGTTGCAGCTTGAAGGCATTGTTTCGACAGACTGCGCAGCTCAACAACAATGGACTGCTCGGCTTGACAACCACGCATCCCCAGCACTGAAAAGGGGTTTGTCGACCAAGCCTTCATCGACTGCGCAAATTGGAGCTAGTTCTTCACCTTCATCCACAGGATCGATGATAACGTGTCACCTCCTCTGCTCCTAGCTTCGAGTCTTCGATTCCGACGCTTCCTCCATCCAAGCAACTTTTTCAGCAGGACCTGCGTGAGTCCTGTAGCTGGCCTGCTCTTCATTGTGGTCATCCTGAACTTTGGATTTACCCCGCTCTAACGCTACCAGATGTCCCCAGTTGGGGCTTTATGACTCTAAGCAGTATATTTCCATTTATTCAATATAAATTCATAACTCCGGTTCTACTTTTGTATCTTTGTAATTTTGGTCTTGTTTTACGCATACAAATATAATCTATTTTCGTAACCCTGTGTGGAGCATTGTTGTGGTGTTTTCATTGTGTTACTTTGTGAGTGTGTTGCACAAATGCTTTACACATTGCCTCTTTAGATAAGCCTGACTGCTCTGTTCCAAACTACCAGCGGGTGAGCACAAGTTATCGTTTAGCGTGTACCTGATCTACCCTAACTAAAGTGATGGTCTCTACTTGGACAAAGCGCATATATCTGCCAACAAGAAACCCCAGTTCTAACACCCATGATTGCACTTTGTTAACATTGTTCAGGGACCCTGTATACTTGTGATAACATGAGACGTCCAATAAAAGCTCTACCTCAGCTGGCTGGGTGCCAAATTCTGATGCTTATTTTCATCCAGTATACGACCATGCCAGATTAGAGCGTAATCAGTTCATATATATACAATACTGAAGCTTTCAATACAAAGAACCCTCTCGCTCATTCACAGAACATACAGAATGAAAATCAGGCATACTGCCCATATGGCTCCCTTTTACACCAGCTATTCTTACTGTTCTTCTTACTTGCTAAAGGACAAGGGCACATTCATCCTCCCTGAAGGTTCCATAAAAGAGTTCTACACCTGCTCTAGGTGGCAGACAGTCGGCCTAGAGGTGACACAGTATCCATAATTTGCTGTGAAGCCCTAGGACTCCAAATTCCCATAGACCAGCGCCGCCAAACCTTTTAGAACCACAGCCCAAATTTTAGAAAAGCTTTAATTACCATGAGGCTGGCATTTTTTAATGTAATTAAAGCATCGTGTGCTAGAGCACTTCCTTTACAGACAGCACATTTTCCATTAAAATGGGCACTATATTTGCACAGATATTCAGTTTTAATGTGATAAAAGTATATTGCGCTCAAATTATAACATGTGGAAGGAAAATGCTACTTACCAGTATGCATCTGTTCTTGGCATGTAGAGCTGCAGAGTTGTACACTATGCATAGATCACCATCTGGTGTTGGGCTCGGATGCTTGCACATTGTTGTTGTCTTGGAAGAGTCTTTTGTAGTCACGAGATAGGTGACTCCTTCCTTGGACGACAGTGCGCATCGGCATCAACTCCATCCTCAGATTGTTTTTCGCCATAATGGGAAATGATGGAGTTAGTAAGAAGTAAGAGATGTCCATGTGAATGTATCTAATTAAGATAATACTGGAACAGATACAGGTTCCGGGGAGGCGGGTGAGCATGTACAACTCTGCAGCTCTACATGCCAAGAACAGATACATACTGGTAAGTAGCATTTTCCATTCAAGGCATATGAGCTGCAGATTGTACACTATGCATAGACTGTACAGCAATGTCTCCCCTAGCGGTGGTCACCTGTATCTGTTGCAGTAGTTTGAAAAAGTGTTTTAAGAACAGCCTGGCCTGCAGAAGCTTGTTGCTTAGCCTGCACGTCAACACAATAGTGTTTGGTGAAGGTGTGTGGTGTAGACCATGTTGCTGCTTTGTAGATGTCATCTAAGGGAATGTTCCCTAAGAATGCCATGAAAGCCCCTAGTTTGCATGTTGAATGCGCTCTAGGGGGATTTGTCAATGTGCGTTTAGCTTTTTGATAGCATATTTGAATGCATTTTACTATCCACCTCGTGATCCCAGCTTTGGAGATGGGGTTGCCTTTATGAGGCGGGGAGAGGGCTACAAACAGTTGTTTTGTCTTTCTAAAGGGCTTAGTCCTGTCAATGTAATAAAGTAGGGCTCTTTTGACGTCTAGTATGTGAAGAGTTCTCTCTGCCACAGAGTCTGGGTTTTGGAAAAACAACGGTAACTCAACTGACTGGTTAAGATGAAAAGCGGGGATTACTTTGGAAAGGAATTTTGGATTTGTTCTGAGAACCACTTTATTACGGTGTATTTGTAAGAATGGTTCTTGTGTGGTTAAAGCCTGGATCTCACTTACCCTTCTGAGAGAGGTAATTGCGACAAGGAAAGCTACTTTCCATGTGAGGAACTGAAGTTTACATTTATGTAGAGGTTCAAATGAGGGACCCATGAGCCTGGTAAGAACAATGTTTAAATTCCACACCGGAGAGGGTGGCAGTCTGGGAGGAATTATTCTTTTAAGGCCCTCCATAAAGGCTTTAATTGCAGGTTCTCTAAATAGTGACAAGTGTTGTCTGTTTTGTAAATAAGCAGCAAGTGCTGCTAGATGTAATCATATGGATGAATATGCTAGATTACATCTTTGTAAGTGTAGCAAATAGCAAATGATGTTTTGGATTGAAGCATCCAGCGGATCAATCTTATTGTTATTGCAGTAGATGACAAATCTTTTTCATTTTGCTGCATAGCAAGCTCTAGTAGTAGGGCGTCTGACTTCTGTAATGATGTTCATACAGTCTGGCGGAAGGTTAAGGTAACCAAACTCTAGGACTTCAGGAGCCAGATCGCTAGATTCAGTTGACTTGGATCGGGTGCCTTATCTCTCCATGGTTCTGCGTTAGCAATGTTGGGGAGAGGCGTAGTTTTTGGTGTGGAACTACTGAGCGTTCCAGTAGTGTTGTGAACCACGGTTGCCGTGCCCATGTGGGAGCCACTAGGATCATCTTGACAGACTGTTGTCTGAGCTTGCGTACTAGTAGGGGAATCAATGGGAGTGGCAGAAAAGCATACGCAAATCTGCCTGACCAGTTCATCCATATCGCATTGCCTTTGGACAACGGGTGTGGAAACCTGGCAGCGAAGGTTGGGCATTTTGCATTTGCATGAGTGGCGAAAAGATCTGTGTCTGGTTGACCCCACATTTGGAAAAATGGTTGAAGAACTTGGGGGTTAAGTTCCCATTCGTGTATCTGCTGTGTCTGTTGACTTAGCAGATCCGCAATTTGATTGTGAACTCCTGGAAGATGTTCTGCTAGAAGGTATATGTTTTGTGGAATGGCCCATCTCCAAATGGTTTGTGCGAGCTGGGACATCTGCAAATAATGTGTGCCTCCTTGTTTCTGTATGTAATACATGGCTGTTATGTTGTCTGTCTGGACTAGGACAGTCTTGTGCTGTAGATGTACTTGGAATGATTTAGTGCTAGAAATATTGCTAGTAATTCTAGGTGATTTATGTGGATCACTTTCTGCTGCGTGGTCCATTTGCCTTGAATCGTGTGGTTTAGGAGATGGGCTCCCCAGCCGGTAAGTGATGCGTCTGCTGTTAGCACTATCTGTGGAACCGGCTCGAGGAACGGCCACCCTTTGTAAAGGTTTTGTGTGCTCCACCACTGCAGAGAGCGACGTGTGCGGCTGTCCACCAACACCAGATTTATAAGTTGACCTCGAGCCTGGTTCCACTGACTTGCTAGGCATTCCTGTAAGGTGAGCATCTGAAGTCTTGCATGAGGTATGATAAAGATGCAAGAGGCCATCATCCCTATGAGTTGCATGAATACCCTTGCTGGGAGGGAATCCTGTGGTTGAAATCTGGAAATTAGTGTTTTCATACTGGCTATCCTGGCTGGATTGGGATATGCTAGAGCTCTGGAGGTGTCTAATGTGGCCCCTAGATACTAATCCCAAGTCGTGTAGCAGCTGGATGGTTTGATGAGTGTGATGAACACACTGTTTGAATGACTTGGCTTTTATTAGCCAGTCGTCGAGATATGGAAAGACATGGATTTGTTGTTGTGCTGTTACCACTGCAAGGCACTTTGTGAACACTCTGGGTGCGGTGGTCACCCCGAATGGAAGGACTTTGAACTGATAGTGTTGTCCGTCCACTATGAACCTTAGATACTTCCTGTGAGCAGGGTGTATGGGAATGTGGAAGTAGGCGTCCTTGAGATCTAGGGTGGCAAGGAAGTCGCCTTGTTGAAGTAGTGGGAGGACCTGTTGGAAAGTGATCATATGAAAATGATCTTATTGGATGTAGAGATTGAGGGGTCTGAGGTCGAGTATTGGCAGTAGGGTCCCGTCCTTTTTGGGGATTATGAAATACAGCGAGTAAACCCCTGTTCCTTGATACTGTAAGGGAACTAGTTCTATTGCCTGCTTTTGAAGTAGTGAGAGAACCTCTTGTTTTAAGAGCGTGAGGTGTTCCGTGGACATTGGACACTGTTTGGGTGGTATGGTGGGTGGGGTTGCTGTAAGTTACAGGCAGTAACCATACTGGATAATTTGTCTCACCCACTTGTCTGTTGTGATGGCATCCCAGACAGGTAGGAACTGTGAGAGTCTCCCTCTGACTGGAGTGGAATGGTCTGGAGGGAGTGGAGGGAAGTTACTGTTTATTAGTGGGGGAGGCGCGAGTGTTGTTGTTACCTCGGTCTCTACCTTTGTTGTTATTTCCCCTGTATCCGCCTCTAAAATATCCTCTGTTGGGGGATGTTTGCGTGGTGTTTTTGTAGGAAGAGGAGGCGGTGTCTGTTTGAATGTTTATGGATGCTCCTCTATAGAAGGAGCGACAAAAGGAACCACGTGTAGATGGAAACTGTCATGCTCCCATAGATTTAGCAGTCTTGGTGTCCTTTTTCATCTTCTCTAGAGTGGTATCTACAGCCGGTCCAAAAAGTTGTTCCTGATTGAACGGCTGGTTGAGGATAGTTGTTTGTACCTCCTGTTTAAATTCTGAGATGCGTAACCAGGCATGTCGTCTGAGTAGCACACTAGTGTTAATGGACCTAGAGGCTGTGTCAGCTGCATCAAGGGCACACTTGATTGATGCGTTGGTTATTAATTTGCCTTCTTGAATGAAATCATTTGCCTGGGTTTTGTATTGGTCAGGTAAATGTTGTAATAGGTTCGGGGGTGCTGGAGGGCGCCAAGCAAGATGGCCGCACTTGCGTGAGGCTCTTGCTGTTTGGGTGGTAATCCTACTAATATCCTTGACATCCTGGCAAAATAACTTTCTAGAAGCAGCCCTGATTCCACCGGCACTGCAAGGCAGCGGACAGTGCCCACAAAAACGAATTTCGTACCTGGTAATCCTGATACTTGATGCCTGGCCTACGCAACCACCTTTCCCATGATAGCGGCAGAGAGAGCACTCTAAGCTGACGATGAGAGCGCAGCTGGGATCTACCTGAGCTGGAGATTTGCTGTGGTGTCGCCACTGAGAGGGTTGGGGCGCGGGGGCTGAACAGAGGCTTTCCCCCTTGTGATTGCTGACTCTGGCCGGACCCGCGGACGCCCCTGGGCTGACTTCCCGCGGTCCAGCATGCGGATGCAGTGAGGAGTGCCCGGAGGCTGGGCGGGACCAGCGACGGGACTGAGAGCTTTCGCCGGCGTCGGAGCGGGGACGGCGCCCCTCCTTGGCCTGGGGTAAGTGCCTCTATACGGGACCTCCGGCGCTGCGGCGCTATCACCGGAGCGCTGGGCCTTCCCCATGGCCCTTGTGGGCGGTAGCCGACCCAGTTGCCTGGAGCTCCTCCGCGGCGCGGCCTGTCATTGAGAGCTGGCGTGGCGGCAGGGCGGCCTGCAGGAGTGGGGCACCCGGGTCTCACTGAGGGCCCGGGATTGCCTATGGCCCATGGACTGTGGTGATTGGGAGGATTGTCCGATCACTCCTGTAGAAACTCTCGCTGCCCTTGCTCCCGCTGCGGCGCCGGACGCTGAGGTCACTGGGGGAATTGCCGGAGACCGGAGCACTGCATGATACGGACCCCAGGGGGCTGGATATTCTGTCTTCGGTTGTGCCGCTGCTAATCTGGAGCTATTGATCGTGCTGCCCCCGGCCTGATCACCGAGCCTAGCAGAAGGTGGGGGGGTTGGACATATCTGAGGACGGATGCACACCCCATGGGCCCCCGCTATCTCCTGTGCTTTGGCCCCGTGGGTTGAGTGCGAGGGAACTGCTTGGACTGGCCTACAACACTTGCATTGATTACACTGCTGTAACCTGTTGGGGTTTGTGCCTCCAGAGGCCGTTCTTGCACAAAACACTACCGGCTGGGCTCACGTAGCAGACGATTCATTGCCCGGCGCCGGAGAGGCCTCATAACTTCACCTGCCTACAAGGGCGGACGAGCTATAGAAAAGCACCTGCGCTCCTGAAAAATTTGCGTGTGATACACCCCTCTTTCTAACTGAAGCTCAGGGCCCACCTTCATTCAGGGGTAACTCGGGTCCCCCAGAACCCCACTGAATTGCGCGACCCCTCGCAAAGCCACCATGGGGATGACAGACGGTAAGCAATCGCAGCTTACATTCGACACCCGGGAAACTCCCCGAGCACAGTCAGAGCCAGATGGTGACCCTGCTGAGGCTCCAGCCCCATTGACTGTGGACCTGAAGGAGCTGCTGCTTGTAATGCAGTCAAGTCTGAGATCCATAGAATCCAAAATAGACTTCATGACTGCCAGAATGGATGGCCTAACACATAGGGTGGACAAGCACGATGACCGTTTAAATGAAGCAGAGAGACGAATATCAGACCTGAAGGACACATGCGCTGCCACTACCAGCCGCTCCACCGAGATGGACAAAGTGTTGAAAGTGATAGCTGCTAAAAATGAGGAGTTGGAATCGCGTTTGCGGAGGAACAATCTCCGTATACTTGGCGTGCCGGAGATGACAGCCACTGGGAAACTGGAGGCTTACATGGAACTGCTGCTGATAGATCTATTTGGCAGAGAGAAATTTTCATCGGTTCTCGTGGTGGGGAGAGCACATCGTTCGCTGGCGAGCCGCCCTCCCCTTGGGACTCCGCCACGCCCCATCATTGCCAAATTGTTGAACTATCGCGACAGAGACACGGCGCTCCGGCTCTCCAGAGAGAAAGGACGCCTACAACATGAAGGAATGGAAATTTCTCTCTACCCAGATTTTACCATGGCTGTGCAAGAACAGAGACGAACATTTCTTCCTGTCAAATAGAAACTCCAACAGCTCAACATTCCATATGCTTTGCTATTCCCAGCCCACTTGAAGGTGACGTCCCAAGGACGACAACATTTTTTCACTAACCCACAACACGCTCAGGACTTCATCAAGACGCTATCCAAACAATCTGAAGGCCGTCCGTCCCCGGAGCACCAGGAGGAGGAAAATAGAGGCGCATCAGATATTGAGTAACACTATCCTACGTAATCGATGGTGCCTTCACTAAGGACATCACCTCTGCTCACCGAACATGCGGCGCCCTCGAATTCACTGGGGCCGGTGACGGCACCATTATGACCCTGAGTTAAATATAAAGGCCTCACCAACAAGTGCAACTAGCCGTCTAGCCTTGCAGGAAAAGGCCATAGAATAGTATATCATCATTCCAGCTGAAAGAGGAGATCCCACACTCCGAGATAGGTGACGCTCGCACAACCCACAAAGATTGGCCGCAAGACTGAAACGGGCAACATGGGGCGCACGAGGAGGATTAGAAATCCTTAGTTCAATAACAATTCGTATTGTCTAGGACTAGCCTTGTGTGCTCGCGCCGCCTCAGGTAGTTTATTCCTCCTCACTGATCAGACACGTGCTAACCGGTGGGATACACCAATCGACATGTCAAGATGGACCCATGATACTATACCCGAACACCCGCGCTACTGCGAGGAGCACCAGGTCGCCCTCTGGCTGCCGCCCACCAGGTGAACCCTACAACTGGAACTTAGTAAGATGTTTGGAAAAGTATATACCCGTCCCCAGTTGGGACCAGGGTTTGCGGGACTGGTTGGGAGGGGGGAGGTATATGACACAGCAGGTTGGGGTTGCTGTTGTGGGTGGACGGAGGGATCGAGGACTGGTTTTAATGTTATCTTTTGGTTTTGCACTGCTATTGTTACATATAGTGATGAGGCCCCATACTGTCATACATACTATGTTCTACTACAATTCATTTCTGTACATAAGTGATGGAGTCACGTCCTGGAACACTTCAGTATAATTTTTTAACATGGAATGTGCGAGTGTTAGATCTGGGGGTCTCTAATTGGCAGGGTAGGTACCACTGTCCAAGTAGGGACCCTTGCTTCTAGTCAGGGAAAGGGTTAAGTCACTGTTAAGATAACCCCTGCTCACCCTCTAGGTAGCTTGGCCTGAGCAGTCTAGGCTATCAAAGGCAATGTGTAAAGTATTTGTACCAACACTCACAGTAACACAGTGAAAACACCACAGATTTACTCCACACCAGTTTTAGAAAAATAATGTATCTTTACTAAAAACTTCACAAGACCAAATACTACAGACAAACCAACATACAATTAAAAAGGTTACTTTAAGAATAGTTCAAGAGTTTGCAGAAAGTACTCCTGGATGTCAAAATCAGTGTCCTGCACAATGCGACTCTCAATGCACAAAATGCGACACTCTCGTGCCCAACAGTACCTGTAGTTGCGATAAGGTTCCCAAAAGCTATAACAAGGAAGATGGCAAAGGCGATGCGATACTCCTGAGATCCTGGGGAGGCTTTGCAGCAGCCCTGCTTCACGCAGCAGAGGTGGATGCGCCGGCTCCGATCTGTAGGGGGAGGATGCGATACCTTTGGCTTTCGTTGCGTAGGTTTCTTGGGGGGAAGCTTCACGCACAGGTTCGATGCGACACTCTTCGATGGGGTGCGATGCGTGGCGCAGCGTTGCCTTCCGGCGCCGCAACTCTCGATATGCCACGGAACGGGGCTCTGCATCGACGCACGCAGCGACTGGAGACTTTTCATGCACCGGCAGTGGTGCGGCCCGCAAACTGGTTCTGCGACGACCCTCGCAGCATCAGGAATCTTCTCGCACCGGGACGATGCTCGACGCACTCGGCGATGCGGGGACCCTGCGTGTTGCGAAGGTGCCGCGATGAAATTTTCCTCGCACTCTCGTCTTGCGACACGCAATCGGATGATGCGTTGGGTACCAGTCACTCTTGTTCACGCTTCTGCTTCCCAGCTCCCAAACACAGCAAAACGACCTCCTGAGGCCCCAAGACTGGGCAAGCACTCCAAGGCAGGTCAGAACTCTCTCAGCAGAGTTCCAGGGGAGCTGGTGGTGAAGTCCTTTTGTTCCTGGGACTTCTTAACAGGGAGCCAGCTCTTCTCAGGCCCTTGGAGATCAGAATCAAAAGAAGGGGACACAGCAAAGTCCGTCCCCTCTCCTTGGCAGCAAAGCAAAACAGCAAGCAGGCAGTCTTCTCCTCTTCAGTCCTTTCAGCTTTCTCCTTGGCAGAGGTTTCTTCTTAGTTCCAAAGTGATCTAAAGTTTTAGGTGTCTGGGGTCCTCTTCTTATACCCCTCCAAGTCTTTGTCTCTTGTGTTTCAGTGGGGGGATTCCCCTGCTCAAACCGGTTCCTGGGTGTGCTCTGCTCTGGAGCACCTGGTTCCTTTCAGAGTGAGGGGCAGGGTCGTTAGACGCTCAGCAGGAGGTGGAGCCTTCTTTGTGCCAGCAGAGGCAGAGTCCTCAGCCTGGCCAGCAGGGGGTGGAGCCAGATTTGTGTTGGCAGGGGCAGCCCTATTCAAACCCAGGGACTACTCCTCCCACCCATCTAAGGCAGATCTCCCTATTCACCCTGTTGCTGACTCATCCAGGCTCCTGGAGCCACCTAGCCCATCACATGACACCCTTCAGCCAACCAGCACACAGGCACACAGGAAGGTTAAACAGGAGAATAGCTACTTTCTAAAAGGTGCTATTCTCACACAGTGAATTTAAAAACCATCTTGCTAAAAAGATGTATAATTAAATTCTGAACACAGAGATACCAAACTTGGATTTTCTATCTTGCCCTTATGGGAAGATAGGCATGTAAACAGCCTTCCCCATTCTATCCTATGGGCAAGATAGCCTCTCAGCAGTGAAAAATGAAAATGGCTGTAATTCACTAACAGGGCATGTTACACACCTCAGTACATGCCCTAACTTTCAGATACACTGCACCCAGCCCAGGGGGGTACCTAGGGCCACCATAGGGATGCCTGACATGTACAGAAAGGGAAGGATAAGGCCTGGTCAGTGGGTGCACTGGCCAGGTCGACATGGCAGTCCTGAACTGCACATAGGCACTGCAAGCAGGCCTAAGACATCATTTTAGCGCTACTCCTGTGGGTGGCACAATCAGTGCTGCAGCCCACTAGTAGCATTTGAATCACCAGCCCTGGCACACTCAGTGCACTTTACTAGGGGCTAACAGGTGAAACAAATATACCAATCATGGATAACCAATCAATATAACAATTTATACAGAGAGCATATGCACTTTAGCACTGATCAGCAGTGGTAAAGTGCCCAGAGTTCTATTGCCAACAACCACGGGTCAGAAAAAATAAAGGAGGAAGAAGCAAAAAGTTTGGGGATAACCCTGCAAAAAGGGCCGTTTCCAACACAACCCCCTTCCAGCCTAAAGCCAGGGTAGACCAAGCGATACCTCGATGGGATTCCCTGCTTAGGGCGATAGAACACGGAAACTGGCCCAAACAGCAGGGCACTATTCCTGTTCTACGCCTTCCTGAACCCGGTTGGATCTCTCCATCCATACTCTCAGGGTCCACCACGCCAACCCATGTGGAACCCTTCTCTTCACCTGTGGACACCACCTGTGCAGCACCTAGCCTTAACTTGCTCACAGGTGTGTCTCAACAGACAGACAGCAAGCCGCAGTGACCAGTGACAGTGGTCAGGGATGAGACCCAGGCCTTATGCCTCTCAGGGCCCTCAAACCCCTGTGGCATCAGAAGGTGGGGGGCAGTAGCCCCAGGTGCTGGGCACCCTTTGTCCACTTCCTTTCCTGTCAGGTCTGGTCTGACAACCTGGCACTGACCGACCAGCCCCGGGCCTGTATCCGGTGGCTGGACAGGAGGCTGGGGTAGGCTTTTCCATACCCAGTCCTCCTCTTCCTTGTGGCTCTGTACCCTCCCACCTGGAGCGGTACCCCCTTCTAGAATAGTCAGGGCACCTGTGGCAGGTGTCCTGCACCATTCACCCACCAGTTCAGGGGTTCTATCCTGCAACTTGGATTCCAGGTCAGGGGGGACACCCCGGACCTGGCCCTCCAACCTAGGGTCTACACCCTCCAGGTGAACCGGGGTCAGAGGCGAGGACTCCCTCCCTCTGCACCCCCTTCCAGAATTCTGCACCCTCCTACACGGAGCGGTACACCTCAAATACAAACTGGTAGAGACACTGCTTACAAATATCCCTCCCTCCAGTTCAGGACCTCTCTCCAGCAACTGGTCTCCCAACCTAGGGTCTAAACCCTCAGGTTGCACCGGGGTCAGAGGCGAGGACTCTCTTCCTCTGCACCCCCTTCCAGAGAGCTGCACCCTCCCCACTGGAGGGGTACCCCTGGAAGCCAAACTGGTCAGGACACAGCTTACAGATGTCCTTCCCCCCAGGTCAGGCAGATCCTGAACCTGGCCTCCCAACCCAGGGACTAAACCCTGCGGTTGCACCCCTGCCTGGCATGCCAGGACTTCTGGGGACTCACACAGTATCTCCCCGAGGGTGACACATGACTCATGTGTCTCGTGACAGTCTGCCTGGCGCAGATCTCCCGGCCCCTGTCCACCTGACAGTGCGCGAAGATCCCCCAGGACTGAAGTGGTGTCACCATGGTCACTCCTAGGGGACTCAGCCCTTCTGGCTGGTCCCTGACCCACTCGTTCTCCCACTGGGGAACACATCCCCCTCTCACCCCTCAGTCTGGACTTCTGCACCCTCCCAACTGGAGCGGTACCGCCAGACACCAGAACCACTGGAGCTCTGTTTACAGAGGCTCCAGGTTCTCCTGACACTAGGAGATCCTCCTCAAATGGCCTACTAGCACTGTCTAGGCCCCCAACCTGGTGTTCCCTTAAGGAACCCACCAGGTCCTGAGACTGGGTTTCAGGCACCTTGGGACCCACAGTCCCACACTCACCCCTTCTCCACTGAGACAGGACGTGAGCCCCTACACCCCTCCCACTACACTGGGACATAACTGGGCTACACTGAACCTCTTCCACCTCACAGGTCTGGAAGATATCCGGGCCACTCCTTTTGGGATCACTCCCCAATGCCTCTCCAGACCTTTGGACATCCAACCAAAGGTCTGCCTCCAACGCAAGTTCTCTGGAACCAGAGAACTCAAACTCCACCGGGTGTTGGCATAGCTCTGGAAAACAGGGACTTAAAATATGCTCTCCAACAAATGAATCACACAGCCCCCCACAGTTGTTAACCAAGCTACCGTTTGCCTCACCCTCCAGTGCCTCACACAAGTACCCCACACCACTCTCCTGAGATTGGCAAGACAGTATCTGACTGTCTCTGTCACACAACTCACACTCTTCTGGGCGGTCTCCACACTCACACACCAAGGTTTCTACCATGGGGGAACCCCTCTCCCTGTACCTCTCATCTAGGGTCAGTAGAGTGTCCCTCCCACCACTAGGAATATGGTCCCCTGTGCCAGTTCCCCAATCCACTTCAGGGACACTGCACTCCACTGGAACTACATCATAAACCGGAACCCCCTGGTGTATGTCGACCCCCTCCCTCAAGTTAGGCGCCACATCTCTGGGTGTTTGTACCTCTCCCTCAGCACTGGATATTACAATCTTGCTGCCACCATCTGAGCTGGACTCCACCTCCAACTCAGCAAAGCTCACTTCTTGAGCTAACCATTCTTCTTCAGCTGAGACACTCATGGCCTCAAGCCTCTCGAGCTCCATATCAAGCTCCCTCATTCTTAATTCATGTGCCAAGGTCAATTTCAATTCTTCCAAGGCATACATCTTCTTGCTCTCTTCTATTTTGTTTTGGGTTTCCATTTCAAGCCTCATGACTTCTAACTCATGATCTCTAGCCCTTTGATTCTCCTCCAACTCCTCTGGAGTGAGACTCCTACTGGAATGGGAGCTGCCAGCCCTTGAGACTGGTCCGACCACGGGCAGAGCTTGGGGAACAAAACCATTCTCTTCATCTGCATCATCTTCCTCTTGAGCCTCCCACCAGGCCTTCAAGACTCTTTGTAGCACATCCCTTCTAGATCCGCTTTTCACAGGGCAACCAAGGTCTTTGCAGAATTGCTTGAGCTCCTCAACCTTGTACGAATACAGATCCTCCATGGAAAACTCCAATTCTGCCCTCTCACTTGTTGCCACCTGAGACATGATGCTCTTGAAGAGTTACTCCAAAATAGAATCAAAAATACAGCATGTGGTTGTCTATTGGTCTGCACTTAAACTAGTGATGTACACCAATTACTGTGGGTCAAGTACAAATACAAGTTCAATCCTCACCGCTGACCACCAATGTTAGATCTGGGGGTCTCTAGTTGGCAGGGTAGGTACCACTGTCCAAGTAGGGACCCTTGCTTCTAGTCAGGGAAAGGGGGATACACTGTTAAGATAACCCCTGCTCACCCTCTAGGTAGCTTGGCCTGAGCAGTCTAGGCTATCAAAGGCAATGTGTAAAGTATTTGTACCAACACTCACAGTAACACAGTGAAAACACCACAGATTTACTCCACACCAGTTTTAGAAAAATAATGTATCTTTACTAAAAACTTCACAAGACCAAATACTACAGACAAACCAACATACAATTAAAAAGGTTACTTTAAGAATAGTTCAAGAGTTTGCAGAAAGTACTCCAGGATGTCAAAATCAGTGTCCTGCACAATGCGACTCTCAATGCACAAAATGCGACACTCTCGTGCCCAACAGTACCTGTAGTTGCGATAAGGTTCCCAAAAGCTATAACAAGGAAGATGGCAAAGGCGATGCGATACTCCTGAGATCCTGGGGAGGCTTTGCAGCAGCCCTGCTTCACGCAGCAGAGGTGGATGCGCCGGCTCCAATCTGTAGGGGGAGGATGCGATACCTTTGGCTTTCGTTGCGTAGGTTTCTTGGGGGAAAGCTTCACGCACAGGTTCGATGCGACACTCTTCGATGGGGTGCGATGCGTGGCGCAGCGTTGCCTTCCGGCGCCACAACTCTCGATGCGCCACGGAACGGGACTCTGCGTCGACGCACGCAGCGGCTGGAGACTTTTCACGCACCGGCAGTGGTGCGGCCCGCAAACTGGTTCTGCGATGACCCTCGCAGCGTCAGGAATCTTCTCGCACCGGGACGATGCTCGACGCACCCGGCGATGCGGGGACCCTGCGTGTTGCGAAGGTGCCACGATGAAATTTTCCTCGCACTCTCGTCTTGCGACACGCAATCGGATGATGCGTTGGGTACCAGTCACTCTTGTTCACGCTTCTGCTTCCCAGCTCCCAAACACAGCAAAACGACCTCCTGAGGCCCCAAGACTGGGCAAGCACTCCAAGGCAGGTCAGAACTCTCTCAGCAGAGTTCCAGGGGAGCTGGTGGTGAAGTCCTTTTGTTCCTGGGACTTCTTAACAGGGAGCCAGCTCTTCTCAGGCCCTTGGAGATCAGAATCAAAAGAAGGGGACACAGCAAAGTCCTTCCCCTCTCCTTGGCAGCAAAGCAAAACAGCAAGCAGGCAGTCTTCTCCTCTTCAGTCCTTTCAGCTTTCTCCTTGGCAGAGGTTTCTTCTTAGTTCCAAAGTGATCTAAAGTTTTAGGTGTCTGGGGTCCTCTTCTTATACCCCTCCAAGTCTTTGTCTCTTGTGTTTCAGTGGGGGGATTCCCCTGCTCAAACCGGTTCCTGGGTGTGCTCTGCTCTGGAGCACCTAGTTCCTTTCAGAGTTAGACGCTCAGCAGGAGGTGGAGCCTTCTTTGTGCCAGCAGAGGCAGAGTCCTCAGCCTGGCCAGCAGGGGGTGGAGCCAGCTTTGAGTTGGCAGGGGCAGCCCTATTCAAACCCAGGGACTACTCCTCCCACCCATCTAAGGCAGATCTCCCTATTCACCCTGTTGCTGACTCATCCAGGCTCCTGGAGCCACCTAGCCCATCACATGACACCCTTCAGCCAACCAGCACACAGGCACACAGGAAGGTTAAACAGGAGAATAGCTACTTTCTAAAAGGTGCTATTCTCACACAGTGAATTTAAAAACCATCTTGCTAAAAAGATGTATAATTAAATTCTGAACACAGAGATACCAAACTTGGATTTTCTATCTTGCCCTTATGGGAAGATAGGCATGTAAACAGCCTTCCCCATTCTATCCTATGGGGGGCAAGATAGCCTCTCAGCAGTGAAAAATGAAAATGGCTGTAATTCACTACCAGGGCATGTTACACACCTCAGTACATGCCCTAACTTTCAGATACACTGCACCCAGCCCAGGGGGGTACCTAGGGCCACCATAGGGATGCCTGACATGTACAGAAAGGGAAGGATAAGGCCTGGTCAGTGGGTGCACTGGCCAGGTCGACATGGCAGTCCTGAACTGCACATAGGCACTGCAAGCAGGCCTAAGACATCATTTTAGCGCTACTCCTGTGGGTGGGACAATCAGTGCTGCAGCCCACTAGTAGCATTTGAATCACCAGCCCTGGCACACTCAGTGCACTTTACTAGGGGCTAACAGGTGAAACAAATATACCAATCATGGATAACCAATCAATATAACAATTTATACAGAGAGCATATGCACTTTAGCACTGATCAGCAGTGGTAAAGTGCCCAGAGTTCTATTGCCAACAACCACGGGTCAGAAAAAATAAAGGAGGAAGAAGCAAAAAGTTTGGGGATAACCCTGCAAAAAGGGCCGTTTCCAACAGCGAGGTTTAAGTAATCCCCATAAATGCCGTCACATCCTTGCATATCTTGACCGCCATAATGTTCACTGTGCCATGCTGCAAGAAACACACTTATCTCCTAACTCATCCCCCACTTTTGCCATGCGCTGGGCGAGCCATAGAGGTTTTTCTTGTTACTCTTCATGCGCCCGGGGCACTTCTGTCCTGGTTAAGCATACACTTCCATACACCCCCATTGGCTCCTATGCAGACCCGCAAGGCCGATACAACATTCTGTGGGGGAGGCTATCCGCAGAATCCGTTACAATGGTATCTTGTTATGGTCTAAACACGGATGACCCGGAGTTCTTTCGTGTATTATGGGGGAAGATACAGGCTGTGGGCACCACACACCTAATATGGGGAGGGGACTTTAACGTAACAATCAACCCAAATCTGGATAGGTCACACCCGCAACCATACCATTACATAGCCGCGCAACTAGCCCTTGAAAACATAGTTGAGGAACACGACCTCACGGATCTTTGGAGAACTCATCACCCACTGACTCGCCAGGGTTCCTGCTATTACTCGGCCCACGATTCCTTGTCGCGTATAGATTACTGGCTTGTCGATCAGGGATTGGCAATTTGGACGTCCCATACATCTTATCTCCCCCGCACATACTCAGACCACTCTCCTATATTGATTACTCAAAACCCCTCCACAGGAGGAGACGCATATCTTTCATGGCGCCTCAACCCACAGTTGCTCCTTGACCCTGTATTTAAGACGAACTCAAACAAGAGATATCAGAGTTTTTTTACCCGTAATACTGGCTCTGTCCCCCATTACTCTACTCTTTGGGAGGCGTTTAAAGTGACCATTAGAGGCATCTGTCTAGCGAAAAGTGGGGGGGTATTAAAAGACATTCGTAACACGCTCCGCAATTTAGAACTAGATATAAAGAGTACCTAGCTGGCCATCCAAATTGCACGTTCTTCGACATTACACGTACATTTGCGTACATTGCTTACGGATTACCAAGACACTGCTGAGTGGGAATGCAAATTCAGGGGAAAATATCACAAGGCTCGTCGTTATGGTGAGGGTGAGCGACCGGGACGGGCATTGGCCTCCTCCATCCGGCCTCCACGTTTCACCAATATTGTTTTAGAAATTACAGACGAGGACGGTCTAACACATAGGAACTCTTCAGATATACTTGCTGCGTTTAAACGGTTTTTATACAACATTATACTCTACACACCAGTAGACTTCGATTCATTTTTTGAGGACACTGCCATAGCCTGGTTGGGTAATGGCCAGAGAGAGTTCCTCTTAGCGCACCACGAGGACGAGGAGATAATCTCCGCTATTATGCAATTACAATCTGGCAAAGCCCCGGGACCAGACGGCCTACCGGCTAAGTTCTATAAAATATACAGTCACCTCATCATCCCGATATTGAGGCATGTTTTCGAGGAGGCCCGAGAAACCGGTATTTTACCCCGATCAATGCGTGAGGTGCTTATAATATCTCTGCCTAAGCCAGGTAAACCGCCCACGCAACTAGACTCGTATAGGCCCCTATCTCTTATTAATGTAGATGCTAAAATCCTTGCCAA
Source organism: Triturus cristatus (assembly GCF_964204655.1). Taxonomy (NCBI): domain Eukaryota; kingdom Metazoa; phylum Chordata; class Amphibia; order Caudata; family Salamandridae; genus Triturus; species Triturus cristatus. The sequence goes on along the minus strand of NC_140584.1, from coordinate 69,487,988 downwards.
ACTCATCACCAACTGTATTAGTCCTCTTATGCCGGTGTTGCTCTTTCCGGATCAATCGGGTTTTGTCCCGACTAGGAGCACGGCCCATAACTTACGAACTCTGTTCGCACTGCTCCATGACATAGACCCCGGTGAAGATGCGGCCGCCATATTCATCAATGCCACCAAGGCATTTGACTCCTTGGAGTGGGACTACCTTTCATTTGTACTGGTGCGCATGGGATTTCCTTCCCCATTCCTAGCCTGGATTAATTTACTATATACAGGACTTCGAGCCACTGTAATGGTTAATGGGATGCGGTCTTCCTCCTTCTCATTGGCCAGGGGCACCAGGCAAGGATGCCCACTTTCCCCTCTTTTATTTGCCCTGGCCATTGAACCCCTCGCCGCAAAAATACGGCAACATTACCGAGATCACGCTATCATTTATCCAGAAAGGCAGATACTTATTTCATTATATGGGGACGACATCACACTATACCTGCGTCATCCGGAAAAAAGCCTGAATCATATATTGCGCTTATTTATTCTATTTGGGCAGTTATCAGGAGTCAACATTAATTTGAGCAAGTCTCAAATATATCCCCTTACTGACTCCACCACTAAATTCCAACCAGATTTCCCCCTCTAATGGTGCGACGACACCCTAACCTATTTGGGGATAATTATCTCTCGCAATCACGAGGACCTCATGAGAGACAACTATGGGCGTGCGTTAGACTCTATCACTGATAAAATTACTGGCTGGATCGCGATGCCCTTGTCAATGGCTGGTGGAGCAGCATTAATCAAAATGGTTATCTTACCCAACCTTCTATATTTATTTGTAAATATCCCCTACGCCCCCAGTCGTTACTTTTTCTCGGCGATCAGGACTCAACTTATACGACTTATATGGGGGGGAAGCAAGCCAGGTTAAAATGGGATGTACTCATGCGCCCCTTCTGCGCAGGTGGTTTCTCTGTACCGGATGTTGAATTGTACTTTAGTTGTGCACAGGCACACTATGCCGCATACTGGATGACCCCCCCCCCTTTATGCCCCATTTGGCGATAGAAGATAGATGACTATATGACCCCCATACCAAATACTGCCTATCTTGGTGTTCCCGGGGTCCCACGATACCTTGCGACTACTACCGTTCAGTGCACTGTCAGGGCCTGGCATGACCTTGCCAAGGCAACTCACTGCACATTAATGTATTCCCCGCTCCTGCCCCTCTCTGGACAACAGGATATACCAGTTACGCAGGAGGGCGGCTGCCGCCGGCTCTTCCATAAACTCTCCATTCACACCTGGGGACACCTTTACACAGGGGGGAAATTTAGTACCAGCGAAGAATTCTTTAAAGATGTAAATCCCACCCCATTAGAACGCTTCTGTTACATTCGACTCCATCAGGATGTGAAAACCGTCACACGAACCTCAGGTCATGCTCCCACTGCACGTATTACTGCAACAAGATGCCCCCCTCATGTGCAATCGCTACTTTACCGCACTGTGCAAACCAATGGGGACTAGGATTCCCCTTTGGCCTGCACCAAATGGGAGGAGGAACTGGGACACCCCCTCACTGAGGAACAATAGACGTTCTGCTGTAAGCAGACCGGAGAGATCTCCGCCAGCAGTAGGTTTAGAATCATACATTACAAATATGTCCACTGCTTATATTATACACCAGCGCGGATGTTTCGTTTGAAGATTCGAGACGACAATCGCTGTGAAAGATGCGGCGAGGAAGGGGCTGACTTTAAACATTTAGCCTGGGACTGTTTGCCTATACAGATCTATTGGGCAGAGGTGCTCGCCTCTTTGGACCCAATGACAGGCCTACATATTCCAAAAGATTCCCTAACTGCCCTGTTAGGATACGCTGCCCCTCTTGTTGCCATGCGCAAATACACCTCCCTTGCGCTGCTTCTCGCTAAAAGGAGAATCGCCTGCAAATGGGGTAGGGGTAGAGCGCCGAAATTTAAGGATTGGATCCAGGATCTTATTTATTGCCAAGAGCAACTACATACATATGCAGATCTCCAACCCCGCTCATCACGTCCAACAGATATATGGGGCCCATTGCAAACCTATTTATTGGAACACACCACTGATACTGATGCAGAGGCCGCACAATGAATGATCAATGCCCTTTAGTAGAGTATCTTACCTGAGCCTGCACACACCGCACATTGAAGGACAAGGGATAACACGTGACAGTGCCCCAGAACTTATTGATTGGAACGCCTCGTCACCTTAGCTACACTCTTTTAGAACACAGTGCATTGGTGGAACTATCCACTGTTTATGGTCCTGTTGACCGTTAATGTATGTTGCTAAATGCTTACAAGGATTCCACTGCCTATACAGTTCATAATTCCAACAAACGCGGCCGACGCGGAAGGGTTGTAGGCGGCTTGCTGTGTATCCCCTTCTCCCTCTTTTTTTTTTTAGAAGATATTTGCACATTTGAAATGTCACATTGCCGGCCCGATTGCGGTTGTAGGCAGCATGATGAGATGTATACTTTTGATGCACAATAAAGGTTTTAGGTCATAGTGAGCCCTATCGTACCGAGCAAGTAATGCTTGGGTATTGGCTATGCGCCAGTGATTAGCTGCTTGGGCAGCAACTCTTTTGCCTGAAGCATTTAGCAACTTAGATTCCTTATCCGGAGGTCGTGCGTCACCGGAGGTTTGTAAGTTGACACATTTCCTAGTGTTAGTTACCACTAGTGAGTCTAAGGGTTGCTGCCCTTTGATGTAGGTGGGATCATCGGGGCCAGGTTTATATTTTTTGTCAATCCTGGGATTGAGAATTCTAGCTCTCACAGGGTCTTTGAATATGTCGGTGGCATGTTTAATGACCCCTTTTAGCATTGGCAGGATTTGGACAGTTTTCTGTGACTGTTCAAAGGTGTCTAGGAGGAAGTCCTCATCTGCAGGATCTGAATGCATCTGAACACCACAGTAGACAGCAGCTCTATTTACAAGCTGCCCAACCCAAAGCCAATATTGTCATCTGATGGAGATGGCTTTGTTGTATATGGCTGGGGATGCGGGAGGTCTGGGGGATCTATTGGGTCATCATAATCGTCCCAATCATCCTGTGGTACGTCCATGTTGTCATCAGGGTCAGTGAAAGGGTCATTGTTGCCTCCCCCACCACCTAAATCATCATCGTCATCCTGCGGTGGTGGTGAATGTGGTGGAAGTTTTGGAGGCTGTGGAGGAGAGACAGGCTTAGGAGGAAGAACAGGCTCAGGAGGAAGGACAGGAGAAGAGGGTCTTATAGGTGAAGTGGCACAGTCTTTTTTCTCCACAGGCACTGCAGGAGTGTCTGGTGTGTTCAGCTTCCTCTTATTGTCTGGAACAGCAGCTACATGTCCTGTTTTGGGGCTTATATGGAGTTTTTTCTGCTTCGGATCGACAGGATCTGGTCGAAAAAGTTCTTCCTCCTCGGTAACTGCTTTCGGCGTCGATTTTTTTGGGTCCGAGCGGGGTTTGGACTTCTGCTCCGAGGCCTTAGGAGGTGGTTTGTGGTCCTTTGGCTTGGCTATGGAGACGGAAATCTTTTTCGGTTCGAAGGCTTTGGTTTCGGATCCGATGGCTTTTCTTTCAGTGTCGAGGTAGTCCGTGCCGACTTCTTTTTGGGAGTAGGTTGCTCTCCTGTCTTCGGTGAGGGACACTGAGATACGGTTTGCTCGGTCCCGAGCTACCGGAAGGCTTGCCCTTTATCTCCGGGCCGGGCCCGGGGGCGTGGCTTCTGAAGCTTGTTTTCAGTCGCGACCGGGGCCAGCAGGCGAAGTTTTGACCAGGGCCTTCTTTTTGTCGGGTGGAGTTGGGGTAGGGGCAGTTGTACTCACTCGTTGACCAGGAGTGATGTGGTCGCCTGAGTCGTCTGCTTCGGACACGATGGCAGGTCCTCAGAATCCTCCTCCGGGACATCGGGGCCTTCATCGAAGATGTCCACTGGTGCCGGAGCTGCTCGCTGCGCAATAATGTGTCATCGGGCCTGGCGATCACGGATGGTTTTCCTGGATCGAACAGAGGCGCAGGCCTGGTAATTGTTCTCATCGTGCTCGGGCGAGAGACACAGGTTACAGACCTTGTGATGGTCACTGTCGGAATTTCGCTCCACACTGGGGGCATTTTTTGAAGGGAGTCCTTTCCATGAGCTGTAGGCCGGAATGGCGTCGATAGGCCCAGCGGCCCGCGTCGACGATTGGAATCGAGTAGCTCAGATGCATGTCGAAGATCACGCAATCGAAAACAATACCGTCGAGTTGTAGATAGTTTGCGCGTTGAAAAGGTTTGGAGAATAAGGTGCCGAACCGGAGCCCAAAAGTTACATCCAAACCCAATGGCGGAAAAAAACAATCTGAGGATGGAGTCGATGCCCATGCGCACTATCGTCCAAGGGAGGAGTCACCTATCTCGTGACTACAAAAGACTCTTCAAAGACAACAACAACGTGCAAGCATCCGAGCCCAACACGAGATGGCGATCTATGCACAGTGTACAATCTGCAGCTCATATGCCTCGAACATTGTGTTTCAATGGGTTTATCATTTGTGCATAACCAAGTAAAGCACCTTAATTTGTTTTGATCCTATTAAAATCTTTGTCACCATCACACTTCAGAATTACAAAAAAATTGCTCTGTTTTTGCTTTCGCTAACTGCTGAATGTGTACAGTTCATTTAGAGGTATTTACATTTACTTGTGTGTTACAAATATATTATATCCTACAGCCTTTCCTTTCACACACCCTGAACCCCAGCATGATTATGACATAATGCACTTTACTTTTCTTTCTCTGACTACAAGGTTAGAAGAATTTGTAAATATCAATCCCTGTGTTAAAAAAATAAGCAGCTATTTGTAGCAAGACATAGCCTGACATTTGACCTTTGACTTTAAAGCATAGCAAATGTGACACAAGATATGTACAGAGTTTAATGGCATCTTTTTTTATTGCTTGACCTTCGCTGGCCACCAGAAATCAGCTTGTGACCCACCAGTGGGTTGTGGCCCCTAGTTTGGAAAACACTGCCACAGACAATTACCTTAAGTCAGGCCATGCCTAAAGTCTCCCAGCAAGAATGATACCCTGTCCCTTTCCAAGGGATATATCTTGGAAACCCCAGTGCTTAAATTGAGTCAGTGGTTGTGAATGGGGCCCACACACACTCATTTTTGGGTACTGGCAATTATTTTTCCTGATTGGACTTTCTGATGAGAAAAGTAGAGAAAAACACACAAAGGGGAAAAGGGAAAAAGAGAAAGATGGAAAGACGTTATAAATGGAGGAAAAAAAAACCTGCAAGATAAAGGGAAAAGTTGTGACTGGTAGTTGGTTAGATAGGCATGGGGTGGATAGTAGGCTACTCAGCCTTGGTATTGCAAAGTCATCCTGTGGGCCCTCTGCACCTCCATTTTCTGCTGAGTGGTACTGGTGGTAACTGACTCTGACTGTCCCTGGGTTCTATCTAACCACGCCCAGGGCCAGTGCTATGTTGAAAACACACACACACATTAGGGTACACTATGTGTTAGGGTACACCTATGATTGGCATAACCTTCCCTACAAATCCCTAGTGCATAATAAGGCAGGGAGGATTAAAACTATCTATAAGTCCCTAGTATATAATAGGGCATGGCAGTTTAGAGGCCAGCAGCCTTGCATGTGTGCACTGCTGAGAGCCTGAGGTCATTTTTAAAGCAGCCTGTGGTGCAGCACTTCTTTTGAATGTAAACTGTGCCCAAACTCGACTTTGGTGGTGGGGGCACTTAAAAAGTGATAATGTACAATAATTAGCCATATTAGGTACCCCCAGGGTCAGTTCTCCCCTAGGTGTTCCAGAGGTTGGGGGGGGGGGGGGTCATGTACTTATAAAGAGGACCCCTATAAAAGAGGTTGTATTTGCCTTGGGGATAGTGAAATTGCACATTTCACTTCCCTTACTGTTGTAAAGTGCTTCCCAAAATCAACTTTGGTGTTAGGAGCACTCTGGAGAGAGGATCTACACTAGGTTTGCATATTCAGGACGCCTACAGTCTCTCTTAGATATCCCAGGGGTGGGTGGTCATGTAGCTATAAGCAGGGTCCTTATAAAAGATGTTTTATATGCCCTAGTGTTGGAGAAATTGCACATTTAATTTTCCCCATTGTAGATCCCCAGCCACATAGGATAACATTGCAATAGTTTATTAATGCATAACTATCGCTAGGAATTAACGAAAATATCATTCAAGGACTTAGGATAGTGGTTTAATTTATCCTAAAATATACAGAAAATAAGTTATAAGACTTTCTTGTCTGTAAGCCAAAATTCAGCCTTCCTATGGTCGACCCTGATTAATCAGAGTTAACAGGATAAGCCTGGCTGCTTTGATTGAGTGATAAGTGGCTCACCCTGAGAGAGGCTATCTATTGTTGAGAGCTCTGCTACACAGGAATACCAGAGCAGGGGGAGGGGGCTTATAAAGCATGAGCTTCAAATGAGGAGTAGGACAGGCAGTGAATCCCAGGTCCATCTACCCCTCAGCCCCTCTGACCCAGCCAGATGGCAGGCTTAAGGCAGGAATTTGCACATGGTAGGGGGAGGAGAGCTATTGAAATGAGCCATACTGGAGGTTGGTTTAACTAGTTCTTGCTATTTTGCTGGGATTTCAGCCATACTGAATTTTGGAGGAATAGTGTTTTCTGGGAGAAGATTATACCGCACTTTGGAGGAACTGATCATGCTCTGGGGTGTTGCATGCACCTCATTGGACAAGAGTGATCTCCTACTTGACCTCATTGAACAATGAATAAATATGTGAGAAGTGCAGAGCCTCTCAGTTCTGCTGCTTGAAATTAAAAGAAGGCTTGCTGAGCTGGAAACGTGATTTGCACCATGAGGCCCTGCATTCTGACTGACTGTGCCTGTAGCATTATCTGGAACTACAGCCCTTTGGATGTACCTTGCTTCAAGAGGAATAAAGAGTGGACTTTGTGTAAGCTACAGGTTAACAGAGCTCACCTGGATCATCACCATCAAGTATCCCCTGCCTGGGGTGCATCCAGTGGACTTTCAAGGGTTTTGTCCAGGTGCATTGTGGGAATTGTGGCCCCAACCTTTCAAGCACCATCTTGGAGATTACAGTCCTTTGGAGTGTGTTCTGGACGAGAAACATCCATTACAATGCAGTCATTACATCGCACTGCTTTTACAATGCAACTGTTACAATTCAACTGCCTTTACATCGCATGTCATTACAACGTATGCCATTACAAAGCATGTCACTACAACGCATGCGATTACAATGCATACCATTACAACGCATGCCATTACAACGCATTATAAGGTAAGTAATGGAGATTTTTAAGTTTTAGGGTGGGTATGGGTTTTGGGGTAGTTGGGAATAGTAATTTTTACCTCTACGCTATCCAACACTTTCCCTACTGTTGCACTCACTGGAGTGGGAATAATCATTTTTACCCCTACACTATCCAACACTTACCCTACTGTTGCACTAAAAGTATTATGCATTGTAATGGTATGCATTGTAGTGGAATGCATTGTAATGGTAGTTTTTAAAAATGCGTTGTAATGGCATGTGTTGTAAAAACATGCGATGTAATGGTAGTTGCGATGTAAATACCGCGTTGTAAAAGCATGCTTTGTAATTGTTTGCATTGTAACATCATATATTCATTTAGGACATGTTGGACCCTCAAGAGGAACTTCAGGAAGAAGTTCCAGAAGTTTGGAGCAACTTTGGAAAAAAGCTCCATAAGGGGACCGACTTCACCACGAGAGCCAAGCCGCCCACCTTCAACTGCTAGCCGGACTGGCCTGCTGGTTCATGAAATGAAATCCAGCATTCGTAAAGCGCACAACTACCTCCAAAGAGGTGTCCCAGCGCTGGGGGCCGTCTGGAAGATTAAGCAAGCTATTGCCCAGAGTCACATGGTGCTGGGCTTACCTGCTGCTGGCCTTAGGGGTCGAACCGTGGGTCCCCATGATCCGGAGTCCTGACCGCTGCCCCAGCTGAAAAGCTCCGGAGGTCCGACTTCCAGAGTTTGACTGGGAGCACCCAGGAAAGCAAGCTGGTGAACCCTCACAGAACCCAAACTGATAAAGAGCATTGAGGAACCCCAGCAGAAAAAGCTCCAGAAAAGTTTCTAAGTCCGAAGGTCAAATCTCGACAGAGGCCTACCGTGAGAGGTATCGGAGCAGGGCTCTATCGCGGTCAGCCTGAAACATTGATTTTTTCCTGGTCAAGCGTGACCAGATGTCCCAAAGTGGTGCTAGGATTCTAAGTGCTTTATAGTTCTAAAACTTTTTTTAAAAAACACATCTCTCTAGTTCCCTACACTGGAGTTTTGTCATTTTGGTGTCATTTTAAAGATAAAAATATTTCCTATTTTTAATAAATCTGTGTGGGATTTTGTATTGTATGTTATGTTTTAATTATTTACTGGAATGGTATTTTTAAATGCTTTACATACCTGTCTCCTAATTTAGCCCTGCCTGCTCGCAGCCCAGCTACCAAGAGTTGAGAATGGGAATATTGTAACACCTGTACTGAGCCCTAGACTGTGCTAGTGGCCTTATTGCGAGTGGTAGATGCATATTTACCACTTTGCTGATAACCCACTTTCCAACACTTGGTATTTGGCTCTCTCGCGGAGGTTTAAGAGCTCTGGCCGCAAACTTCTCAGCTGAACTTAGGGCTCTGGAGTTCATTTATTTTACAAGTTAAGCACTGGGAAACCCCCACCCACCCAACGCAGGACAACAACACAGACAGTGCTTAGTTTGTAAAGGAGTAAACGTAGGGGCCCGAACGTGTGCTCAGACGGCGGCGATTGCCATTATCAAATGTTGCAAAGTCAAATACGAATGCTTTGTAGTTTTGATTCCACCTCATGTCTCTTTTATCAACTACGAAACACTTACTGTCCCTTTAATTCACTCTTGCAGCCTCTTTTTTCATCCCTGCATTCTTTCTTGGTCACTGTTTTTCCCTCTTCCTCCTCCTCATTCTTTTCCCCTTTGGTGTTTTTGTCTTTCTTGTTCTGGGTCAAAGCCTGATTAGGAAAAATAAGTGCTGCTCCGAATCTGCAACGATCAGCTCAAATTAGGAACTGACAATGCATTGCCCCCTTAATGCTTATACAGGAGTAATCACATTTGATTTTCTCTGATGTTTCTCCATCTTTTGTGCCATATGAGAATGGCTGGGTCCCAGATGGCCCTGGAGAATTCCCAGATCGAAAGTCACACTAGATCTTGTGTGGCAGATAATCCAGCCCTTTTGCCACTAATGGTTGGTCTGTTTCTGGGAATACCTCATCGGCATGGGGTGCTCTCACAAGGAGATCATTCTTCGCTTCTTATACCAATATCAGGGTTGCTGTGACCCAGCCTCCATGGTGCTGCTGAGTGGATAGTGTGCATGTGAGCTCCTTGCTCTCTCTAAATTGATCTTGGTTTTCTCCCCATGGAATTTTACAGAGCATTCCTAACCCTCCCGCCAACCGCTGCAAGAGCACAACCAATCATCTCTCTTCAAGCATAATTATTCTGGACGTGGCACAGGTAGTTCTAGTTAGAAGCTTCCATCCACACAAAGAGACAAGTTTCAGGTGTTCTCCGGTGGTTACTAGTTGATGCTGTCTAGAGAGTTGCAGAAAGTAGCAGTAGCTGTGATTATTGCTACTTTACAGTAAAGGCCAGTCCCCAAACTAATTTATATTCCCTGTGTGAATCTTTTTACTCAGTGAACGGGTCTGTTTATCATTAGGTGATGAGACTGGAAGCACTGCTATCTACTGGTCAACACAAATGAATGGAGCTCTCAGGATATTACTGTAACAAGACTGGCTGAGGTGGGTATTTCAAGCAGGGCAGAACCACCTCCATTCCATTCAGAGCCACCAACCTGGGCACCACTCTGAGTTTCGCTCTGTTGAGCAAGTCACCGGCTTTGTTGTGTTAGATGATTCATTTATTTAGTTATTTCGGTCATTCGTAAAGCACTGCAATTCAAAATACGGTTACTGTAGAATGCTTAGATATGCAAAGGAGCACAGCTGTCATTATGAACAGCACACTTTGGGCCTGTTTATGACTTTGGCGGTGTGGAGCCCGGTCCGCCCAGCCGCCACACCGCCAAAGCCGCTCGCCAGATTAGACGTTTCCTCCTTTCTGGCGGGCTTTTTTTTATGTTCCCACAGCAGTGCCCTGAAAATTGGCACCGCAATGGAACACCAAAAACTGTTCCTGCATGGCATGGACTGAAAAGTCCATGCCATGCAAGAATTGGTGCCCATACACTGATGGGGGCACATGTTGTGACCCCCTGTGTTCATCCACATGCGGAGGAGGCACAGGGGGCCCTGCAGGGACCCCTTTGTTTCCTCTCTGCTATGGTGTTCATGGAAAAGAAACCTTCATGACACCGCCGGCGGAGAGGAAATTTGTAATATGCTCTGCGGGACCGCAGCGGTCCTGCCAAGCATATTGCTGCCTCCTGACCACTGCAAGACAGCCAGTGAAAGGTGGTTCCTTGGAGGCTATGGCGGGGCTGTGGTGTCCCCACAAGTCCGGCGGTCCGTTGGCCACCAGACTCATAATTGGGCCCTTGGAGTCAAAATCCTAGAAAATCCTGATATTATTTCTTATTTTTTCCCCCAGATAAGTGGCGTGTGATTGTCAGTAAATTCCATCTAAGTTGAGCTTTGCATGCTATCGTCAGTTCTCCTTTTGAGCTGATACTGAACAAAATGTATTAAAAGGTCTCTTCATTGAGAATAGAAATCTCTTCAAAGGGCACCATGCGAGAGATGAACCACAACCAGGACAGTTATCAGAAGCACTCAGGTAAAGTTTCAAAAACCTTTTATTTCATATAGGGACTAGCTTTGGGGAACAGAGGATGTAGTTAGCAGCAACAGTCATGAGACTGGGCAGATAAAACCTCTCCACATGCACCTAGTCACTCATCTTTGCACTCATGAATCCGTTCATCCAGCCTCTGACTAAATTCTCGCATTGACTCTCTTACGCAACCAAGATAAAACACACACTATGTCAACAACATATTCAAGATAAATTAAAAGAACAAAAGTAATTAAAAAAATATTGCGCTGCCTAAATCTTTTGGGCATATGCTTGCAAGAAAAAATATAATTAAACATAGCAGTGGGTGACCATCTTCCAATGGTATTGTACATAGTGTATCATTGTTTTAAAGTTCCAGTACGGCACCAGGTTTAAAACCAATGCACTAGCCGTCTTGGAACAATAAAACAATGATACAGTTTGAACAATACAATCCAAAGATGGTTGCCTGGTTTCGAAGCAGTGGCTGCAGATAAAATGAGCTGCAAGCAAGCGGCCTGTTAGCACTACTAGGGCAACCGTAGTATGGTCTAAATATAAAAATACCAAAAAGGAGAAGAAGCTAAAGGGAACCTATAGAAAACGGAAAATTAAAGGACTGTCCCACTAGCCTTGGCACTGAGCCGCACTCATTTTCAGGCGGGTGTGCACATGTGATCAGACAACTCTTTCATAGGGCAAGAGAACTACTGGCTTATTTGGGCTGGTCCATCGCCCCATGCTATACGTTATAATCTGTGGGAGCAGAGTGCATATGACACTACTACAGACCAATAGCACAGAAAGATTGACCGAAAGCATCCCTAGGTATCTGCATGCATGTATGTATTTTTAAATGATCTTTTTAAATTATAAAAAGCTGTCAGACGTCTAAGCCTGTCAAGCCTTTCCAAGGTTTTCTTGCAAAAATGATTACAGTGCAAATCTTTTACTTTTAGGGTTTGTCAAAGGACACAGGCAACATCAAAATCTTTCCATACAAAGATAATCTGTGAGATTAAATGTAACAAGATACATATCTGCAGGCATTAACACTATGAAATAAGAAACCACCATTGAATGCATAGAAATGCTTTTCTTGATAAATGAGAACGCCTGCAATTGTTGTAACCAAACAGGCCTACAGTCTTTGTCATTGACCTGTCGCAATACAAATCTCAGGCTACAGTGCTGAGCAACAGCTTTGCCACAAAGTAACCATTGACAATCATAAAACTACAAATATATACAATATTACATCTTCAAAACAACATACAACCTCTAATAATAAGGCAAAATAAGGATTCTTAAAGCATAATTCTAACTCCAGGGTTTGTCAGAGGGTAACCAACACCACAGGCCTGGCCTACTATGGTAATGCCAGATTCCTGGCAACAAAATATCTGTCTACAGTATTTAATTTGGTGCAACGACAATCCCCCCTTAAAAAGCTATTGCCTTTAAGACATGTTGCTTTTTCACAATAATTCAAGCTTACTGGAGTTGGTATTACTTTTCATAATAAACACATCAAACCTATGGACTCAGAAATAACTTTCCTAATTAATTAATAATGTTTGTAGCTTTTACCACTGGTTTGGCACCATAACCAACACAGGCCTACTAAAGTGTGAAAAAGCTGGAAACCATCAAGCCTACAGTTATAAATTACAGATATGCACATTATGACAGTTGACAAAAACAATATACAACCCTATCAAAAAGGCCTAGAAAGAATTATCACATTGAAAATATTCTACCTTCTATCTTCAGACATGGGGACCAACAACAAAACCTTTTCCTACTATGGTGATCATTGAGATTTCATGTAATAAAATGCCTTTTTGCAGCCTGTAACACATTGTGAAAACAATGCACTGATTAACAGCCTATTGGCTTTAACAAATGCTTTTCATGACAAACAGGCCAGGCCTCCTGCATTTATCATAACATTTCACTGGAAACAGATCAGACCTATGGCACTGGACATAATTATTTCCAGGAAAAATCAAACATGCAGCCTTTATCATTAGATTGTAACCATAAGGTACTCAAGCCTATAGTACTGAGCAAAAGCTTTCCCACAAGGCAATCATCAGGCATACAGCCATAAATTACAAATGTATACACAATCACTTCTGGGAAAGAAAAATACTCTCTATTTTAAGAGGGTCTAACAAGAATGATCACAGCAAATCTTCAGTCCTCATGGTTCGTCAGAGGAGGTTACTAAACCCATGCCTACTACTGTAATTTGTGAGATTTCATGTAACAAAATACCTCCCTTCGGTTTTAGTATAAAGTAATAACAGTCCCATCTTAAATGCCTACTGAAATTTACATTTGCTTTTCACATTAAAATAATCAGACCTATTGCCTTTATCGTAACCTTTCATAATAACAGATTAGGCCTAGAGATTTAATGTCTGGCTTCTCACCGTAACTGACATGATCCTGCTGTATGTGCTGCCGCCTCTGGTGCAGGAAACCAGGGTTCGAGCCTCGAGGTCGCGTCCACATCATATGATTCTGGGCAAATCACTTAATCTCCCCGTGCCTGAATGTGTAATGTAAATACGGTGCTATGAAAAGCGCTCCAATACCTTCGGGTCGAGTTTGCGCTATATAAATATGCAAAAAAAAAACTTTCTCAAAAGACAAAGAAATACCATACAGGCATTCTTATCCAGTGGAAGTGAGCAACTTCTGCTCCATCAAATGCTGTATGCAAGGGAACTGCAAAAAGAACTATTGATGGACAGAATGCAGAACAATGTCATACATTCACCCCAGTACAGAGATCTGGGCCTAAATCCATCGTTTTTTTGCTCACCATGCCATCCCAGTTTAGACCTGGCCATATGCAAATCAGTCTTGACCCTGTGCCCCATGGGAACAGTCCAGCCCGAACTGCCAAGCCAGGTCCTCCCTGGACTGTATGCAAGGGAACTGGCATGTGAGCGGAGGATAAACCCCTTTAGAAGTGCTCCTGCAATCTCTTTTTATGAGGATTGCTGTCAACGCAGATCTAACAAGCATTGGCATAGCCAATAGGTCTCGCCTTTGGGTCCTTATAAGTGTTTAGCCATGCAACAGTTGCATAACTAAATACTTATAAGGTCCCAAAAGCGAGACCTATTGGCTATGCCAAGCGGTCGTGCGGCCGCAAAAGTGAAAGTAAGCTCGGTCAAGCACGGCGCGCGTGCCCGCGCACATGCACTGTAGCTCTAGGCTGGCCTGGTAGCACTTTTTGGAGCCCTCACAAAATGTCTCACCAGACCAGCGCATGCGCTGGGTCAGGCGAGACCTAAAAATAGCGTCAAGCTCAGATAGTAAAGATGTCTGGCCTATCAGCAAAGCATATGCCCAAATAGCCACCATTCGACGCATTTGATACGAAATTACTTTCGGCAAAATAAATCTTTGCTTTGGCCTTCTTACTCTGCATTTATTTTGAAATTATGTTGCATCAGACACATGAAAGTACAAATTTATGGGTGGCTTGCATCTGCTCTCACTCCAGCCATACGCGAAAACTCTTGCACAAAAGTGAAGAATGGACTTTATAGAACATTAGCCAACAAAGCTGTATGGTGTTTCTAAACTTCACACTATCTAAGTCGCTTTGTAAACGAAAACCTTGAGAATTATTAATTTTTGTAGGCCTTCATGATAGTTTTGATTAATTTGCAAATCGTGTTTTTTTCCCGAAACTTCACGTCTATCAATTTGCAATCTATTAATGTTTTTCTAATTCCTAGTTAGGACGCTCCATCATTTAATTTAAATGGCATTGAAGTGCACTAATTGTATGTGCTGATTCTTCTCTCCACCATGAACTCTCGACGCTTGGCTCAAGTAATCACAAAAAAGCCTCATCTTTTTGGTAACCTCAAGTTAGGTATGTTCAAAGCACCTTGATGGTAACTCATTCGAACCTTAACGCTAGACGTCCTTTGGGTGATAATGCATACAAAGTCGAGGTCTTTTTTATTCAAGCCAAATATCAAAAGTGATAAAAGACCACAGTTAAACAACATGATTTGAACTAGTGCGGTTTATAAGGTAGAACTAGAAGCGAGCAGAACACACATTCCTCCTGTTTGATGTCAGTTACCTGAACCAGCAGTCGTTTCATCCGTCCCTCCATCTGCTTCTCCTCCTGAACCCAGGAAGCCAAGCGTTTCATAGAACTGAAGGCTGAAGACACAGAGAGAAAAGGTAGTGACAAAAGCGGAATTACTCATATCACCAGCAAACAAGAACTGAACTAGAGAGACATGGAGAGATTTCAGATTTCGCCCATCAGGTAAAGACACTAGCGAGAGCTGGTTTATTTTCATAAAATAATCGGGCCCCTCCTGTGCTTGTGGTCGATACCTGGCATTGCATTAAACAAAGCTTTAGTCTTCAGTGAGCTCATTGTAAAGTTGAAAGGTTCATACATAAGTCTTCAAGCAACCCTCTTCAAACAATCAGGGGAAGGCGAACATCATGGACTTCCATCTAAACTATGTTTATAAAGGAGGTAGTGGTGAGGGCGTACATCAGTCGGAAATATCAAGAGATTTGGAGAATTTACATTTCACTAGAAAGTAGCAAAAAAGGGAGAGCATCCGACATCACTTAGCATGTGTCCTGGTGATAGTAGGTGCACAACGTGACATTCACTCTTCCCATTTGCCCAAGAACTCTCAGAAACAGAGCGTGTTGTTCATGGCGTAGCCTTTTTATTCACGAAACAGGTAATTCACCAGTGACCAACACGAGAGTAACAGTATCCCTTTTGGATATAAAATTATCAAAGCATCACTCTTTAGCGGTATTAACTTGACGAAGGCTGCCAGGCAATTAGGCACGACATTACACTTGAAATTGAGCTTGGCCGTACACTTTAGTGGCCTTGGCCTGTCAAAGGCAGTAAAGAAGATATGCACCACATTACATTTGAACTCTTGAACTTGGCCATACACTTGAACTTGGCCGTCTCGGCCCACCAAGCCCCCCCTCTGCTGTGCACATTGTGCCAGCAGGCCCCAACGCGCTACAGTGAACAGTTGCACTACTTGTAAACCTACTTGTGTACCTGCACTCAGGCAGCCTCCCCAGGGTTCACCTCAGTCCATACGTTGTGGGTTAGGGCAGAAGAGTCCGGGACCACCAGCAGGCCAGTCCCCCCTTCCGTCTACCCTCTGCACACGTGGCTCCTACCCCTTTCTGGGGGCCATCCAGTTGTTGAACCGCCATTGTTGTGCTTGCTTGTTGTTAACTGTCACCGTTCCGCCCTCGCTCTCTTGCCGGGTGGGTGGGTGGTTGACGATGTGCCCCTGCAGCTTGCCGGAGGTTCAAAGGGACAAAGAGGCTGAAGATCGCAGGGCGCGGATTTAAATAACCTTCCAGCACACCCCGATGACGTCACCTCATTCAGCCCCCTTTTCGGCCCTGGGGAAGGTCCAGTTCCGTGGCGCTACTAAGGGCGCCCCTCCTCTAGGCGCAGGGGGCGCCTGTCAAGAGTCTCCTTGCCATCACCAGGATTTCACCATGGGATCCTGGGGAAAAGTCAGCAGGAGAAACCTTTACCAAGAGTCTGATCTTTTTACAGGGGCCCATGTCTGCTATTGCACCCAACTTACATGATCGCAGAATCGTGGAACGTGTGGTTTGGAGGTCCTTAAGATAAAATGTGACTGAGCAAAACGCTTTGTAATTGGCATTTTAATTCAGATACCGTTAGAAATTGACCTATCAATTCAAGTGCTCTCTTGCTAACAATTGTCTGTTTAATATTTGTTTAGTAAGGCATTTCAATCAAGAACTACTTTAATTTCAGAGATGCATAAACCTTGATTTCTAGGTGAGTTGGCTGGATTGTGCTTGTAAGGTGTGCTTGAGGTGGCATTTTAAAAGTTCTTTATAACTAAGGTAAACTTGCATTGTTTAATCAACTGTCTTTGTTTCTATAACCAGCAAACCCATTTAAGGCGGTGCACAGTATGCCAGCTTGACACAAATAAATTCGGTATAACTAGCAAAAGCCCGTTCTTGTCTCTTACCCATTAAAGTAAACTGTGATTAAAAATTTGATCTTTAAGGAGTTTACCGATAGGCAGAGGAGGTTATGGCAGGTGGGTCAAAGCCCACTGCATGTCAAGCTTATGTCTAGGATGTTTCATGAAATGTATTGTAGGGGAAATATTCAGACTCGTCTGAGGCAAAATCAAACGTTGCGTTTTTAAAGGAGCTATGCTATGTCGATAAAAAAAACACAGTTCTCCATGCACAGTTCGGAATCTCCAACAGTCACCAACAACAAACTTCTGGAACGTTCATTTGTACGATGATATGAGCTTGGGTTTTGAGATCTGCTGTGACATTATTTACTGGATAGCCCCTTCAATGTGTGGTGCTTCTAATAAATACTGTCTTATTGTAGAGAACCCGGCCACGCACACAGTATGACTTAGTTGTTCCATATTGCTTCTTGCATCCTTGGGGCTGTCACCTTGTTTTTTATTCTTCCATCACAAAGTTGGCAAAGAACAATCTACCTTCATAAACGACTGGTGCACCCTCACTTACCTAGTTCTGTGATATCCCTATTAGCTCTCAAATGAATAGAATCAGACTTCATTAGGATTTTAGCAAGAAATCCATAATAGTACAACAAACTAAATGCATACATAAAAAACTCTCGCCCATAGTCAGCATAAAATATATCATAAAACAAGATATAAAACAAAATCGACATAAAATTATACACAACATACATATATATTGATTGCTTTAGAAATTGCACTGCTAACGCAATATAACATTTGTAGACGTGAGAAATATTACACACTCAATATGAGCTCATGAATTGTAATATAGTTGTTAAAGCGCAACAGAATTAAAATTATATAATCAATCAAAACTCTCAACTAAAAAATAAAAATAATCATTGATTGCACAGCAGAGAGAAATAATTGAAAACCCTTAAGCTAAACAAGAGGTTAGTGTAAACCCAGTATTCAATTTGGTGCTACACACTGGGCCTTACATGCCAGTTTGTCTAAGGAAGTAGGCATTAAGATCTGGGCCCATTATTGAAACTGCCTCATAACACAGCCCATTTAGGTGCCCTAATGATTTGTGTCATTAGGGCACCTAAATGGGCTGTGTAAAATTGCTACCTCAAGAGAGGAGGTTCCAACACAGCTTTACAATATTGTAGACCAAGTACCAGGCTACAGATTGAATGCGATCTATTTCCCCCACCTAGGACCGGGGGAACATCTCATAGTTTTCGTATACTATCATGGAACTTTGCAGGAGTGAGACCTAAGCTGGCACTACCACATTGCTAAGACCTGGCTCATTTTTCACCGTTGCAACACCACAAGCCCTTTTGAAGACTAATAGTAATGTTATGGCGTCTCGCTTAACAATGCGCTACTTAAAAACTCTGAATGCGTGGCAGTAGGCGCACTCTATCCTTTGTAGCTGACACTCTTTCCGAGCTACTTTGTGTCACTTAATAGCCCCTGTGAATATATTGCTGTATTTCCTAAGCTAAGAGGTGGCTCATTTTTCACTGTTGCAACAACATAAGCCCCATTAGGGACTAACGGTCATGTTCTAAAACACTGTTGCTCGTATAAACAGAATGTTTTTTTATGACCTCGACATGCTTTCAATTGGGCGCCTGATCCTTTGAGCACAATCAGAATGCTGTTATGTGTCAACCCGTCACCCAAAAAGTAGAGTCAAAATCATGGTCTTCCTTTTCTCTTTTTTCTTACTCCACCAAGCACGATACAAGTGAGTTAGATAAGGAGTTAGAAATGCAGGTTTCCTCATGTATATATTGATACATAATGTTTGAGGCTTATAGAATTCCACACAGCCTGCTACTGTTCTTTATGATTTCGTCATGAATGAAATGTTAAAGTTGACTTTAATCATATGGAGAACTGTCTTATGGAATACCCACAGTGTCTATAATCACAGCTTTTCCTTTTTAACAGAGCAGTGCCTCACGTCCTGAGCTGTTGCCAGATGAGGTGAGGCATCCACCCGTACATCCACGGGTAAGGAAACCATTTACTTACTAATTTTCCAGTGCTAGAGGCACTACGTACACGCAAGGTATCATATAAAGGAAATTGTTCCACAAACAGAGCACACAGTATAGTACAAGCTTCTTTTAACATGTTTTATTACTACTTTATCATGGTTTGTTTGTCACTGTGTTTTTCTTTTCACAGGTGACAACAACAGTCCTGTAAACTCTTCACAAAGGAGACCACAGGTTTTTGTAGGTTGTATCTTTCTAACCACATCACTGTTAATTTGATCACATAGTTTTTGCAGTAGCAATTACCATCTAGGTGCTGAGGAAGGCCGCGATCGGAGATTGATCATCATGACTGAAACATGTAGACCTTTTGTTTAGACCAGCGCGTTCGACAATTCTTTCAGACTGCGCTTGCACAGTTTTTTAACCTTGACACCAAGAGTTAATCATTAAACTCTTTTTCTCCCTTGGTAGCCAACTTCAACATCACTTCACACATCACCAAACTCCTTGCACTGCAACCATCACCCCTTACACTTCCATGCTTTGTATCAAACGGATTTTAGGAGATCCAATCAACTGATCAATAAAAACCTCACTGAGCTCCTCCCTCACATCGAGGGGGTTGTAGCCCTTGGTTGCACTAGGATTTGCAACCAAGAGGATATCCCAGATGATGAAGCATGCCACCTCGGTGGGTGATGGGATTCCGTCCTTTTAAATAGGACTTCCTCCATGTTTTAGCAGGAGCTACTCGCTTGTACTGGTTGTGCTCTCGAGCTCTCTTTGTTGAGCCCGGTAGACCCGCGGACTATTTTTTTGACATATAATTGTGCTGACGATTTAATCCGCGCAGGTCTTTAAAACCTTTCCCTGAGACCCTCTATCTATCATAGTGTATTGGTTGTTACTACCACATTAGTCACAGTATATTGAGTAATTTACTATTTGCTGTCTGCAGGATACCTGGTCTACTACCCCTGTCCTTATCCCTGGCCATGTCACCTATTGCTGTCCAGCAGTCGCCAGTAGATCAGGACGACCAGCAGGGGGACTGCTGATCTGGGTAAAAATAAATCCTCAATGTATTACCCGAGAACTTAAGATCGAAAGTTCCGACATCCTAGCCATTCACATCAGGGGCATGAATGGTACGGGACTTGATCTCTTTAATGTCTATTACCGGGGCACTAAGGCTAGCTGTAGTTCTCCCACCATCCTGGAAATGGAAAATTGCCTAGTGGAGAGGGACACACAGTCACAGGTAATAGTAGTAGGGGACTTTAATGCCACCTTTGAACCCCTGGATTCCCATGATATAAATGACAGCGATTAGGTGGACGAGATGTGGCATGTTCCCTCTTTAGATTTGAAAATCATTAAAAAATGGACCCACACAGCCCCACAGCTACATGCTGTGATCCTTTAAAATGGGCTGAGATCTGCCAATGGTCAGACTAAGTCCGATAAGAAGGGGGTTAACAGAACCACCAACACGAGCCGCATCGACTACATCCTGCTAGATGTTGGATTGTGGCACCGGGTGCTGGATATGGAGGTTGGGTCAACCATTTAAAGTGACCACAACCCTCTCGAGCTTGACATTTCACCCCAGTGGGACACAAACTTTGGCCACTCGCACACACGACTTACCACCAAGGAGATAGTCCCAACTAACTAAAACAGGCGATTCAAGTGGGCACGTGTAGCCACTGACACATCAAAATTAGAGGCCATGAATGACAAACTGCTAGAGAGCACCATTGAGCTACTTAGCCTGTTGGAGCACCACAACGGTTTTACAAAGATTATGTCGTGCCACACATGCTTTTTTAAACAATTAGCTACATGTTTTAGCGTCCCTTTCATACCACAGAGCAAACCGAAACTAGCCAGTCCTCACTCCTCCTGGTTTAACCAGGGGTGTAGAAAATTAAGATTACAACTGGCCATGGCTATTAGAACCAGCAATGTGGCAGATCTGAAAGTAGTGAGGAGATCCTACAAGAATGGCCAGGCCAAAGCCAAAAAGGACTGGGAAGAGGATAGATGGCTTCAGATCAAGGATGCCTGCCAAAACAAGGATTGGCAGCAATGTTGGATCTTGGTGACCAGGGAAGACATAGATAGACCAAGGCCTCCTACTAAAAACATTGCCACCTCCACCTGGCATGAACACTTTTCCGCAGTTTACACTGGTACAGAAACATTCGTTTTCAACGGCTTGACTCCCACACCAACTACTGTCCAGACCCATGAAATTTTTACCCTAGAGAAATATCACATAGTATACACTTGGTGATCAGGAACACGGCTTCAGGGCCTGATGGCATCCCTGGGGATGTATTCCTTTTCAACACAGTTAACTGGTCCAAGTACATAAGGGCACTTGCTAATTGTATAGCAGCCGGGGCTGCAATACCACACTCGTGGAAGGAAGCAGAGGTCATCTTGGTATTTAAAAAGGGTGATCGCTCAATTCCATCCAACTATAGGCCCATTAGCCTGATCGATGGTGCCCAAAAGGTCTTCTCCCGTGCCCTTCTCCCAAAGATCACTGAATGGACGGAGACTAATATCTTATCTCCCTTCCAAGCAGGGTTCAGAAAGAAAGTAAGCACCATCGATCAGGTTTTTCGTTTTCATTACTGGCCTGGAAAACAGTCACTATAGAGAGGGGTAATCTTTATCCAGCATTTATCGACTTGAAGTCGGCCTTTGATCTCATCCCCAGAAACAAGTTATGGCAAGTCCTGCAGGAGATGGGTTTTCCACCACCACTCCTTGCGTTGGTTATCCCTCTTCACAAGAATAACTTCGCATGGGTTCGCTGGGGAGAGCAAGGGCAGCTGACAGATCCAATCAGAGTCGATAGAGGGGTTAGACAAGGTTGCGTGTTGGCGCCCACCTTATTTTTGCTCTTCATCAATGGAGTGGTCAACCACTCAGCGGAAGTCCCAGCTGATGCTCCCTCGCTGGGGAAGGTCAAAGTAACAACTTTTCTATTTGCGGAGGACACGTTGTTGGTCTGAAAGACCCCCAGTGGCCTCCAACTGCTGTTAGATCGCTTTGATTATTTCTGTGTGTCGAGAGGCCTGGAGGTCAACATATCGAAAACAAAACTTTTATTTGTGAAACCCCACAAATCCTTTAAAGGTAAATTAACTCTTAAGGGGACCCTCCTCAAGAGAGTAGTCACTTTTGACTATCTGGGTGTGACCCTCTCAGAGGAAATGGCCTGGAAGCACCACATAGCAAAGCAGACTCTTCAGCAGAAGCAGACCACTGGGGCTCTGCTGAAGGAGCACAGATGCTCCCAGTCAAGACCAATAGCAGTGCCACTACAGATTTACGACCATAAAGTAGTGCGCTCTGCTTTGTATGGGGCTGAACTTTGGGGGTTTGAGAACTTAGAGGGCCTCTTAACTACTGAGAACACATTTTTGAGATCCCTCAGTTCTCTTCCCCACAGCACCCCATTTCTTCCTCTAAGGTTTGATATGGGTAGACAATCCATTGTGAAGAAGGCACAACTTCACCCTTTGCTCTTTTGGTTGCGCCTGAAACAAACCCCTGAGCTTTCATATTATGCAGCTGCGGCCGAGGAAGTCTGCAAACTCTACTGTTTTAACAAAATTGGGTGGTTTACCAAAGTTAGATCCCTACTAGCAGCAACAGGTTTAGGGAGTTCATGGAACAACAACGAACCCTGTTCTTTACAAAGTAAAAGAATGCTTAAATCTCAATATTGGAACTGTGTGGCTCAGACTAACACAACCCAGTCACACAGTTGTCACCTCACAACTGAATTCATGGACTTTAAAACCCAAAGTGTACACAAGCAATATTTGGAGGTCATTACAATCCCACAGGATAGAAAGCTTTATATCTAATTTAGATTTGGATCACTTCCTGTGAACTCCTTTACAGCTGAGTGGCGACGACCCCTCTCAGGGCAGCTGCTTTGCCCTGGTTGCTCCAAGTTTACTGAGACAATCGCACACGTTTTATTTTGTTTGCCCAATGTATAACTCCCCAAGACGCAAATGGTTGGCACCAGTTTGTAGGTTGCTGAGAACACGATGTCACCAGGAAGCGCTGCGTATTTTAAAATTGGATTCAAGAACATTTGTTGCCTGTACAGTAGCTAAGTTTCGTGGATAATCAGAAGGCGCATACTTAAGAACTGATATGGTATGCCTTAGAGTTGCCCTTCTCCACTTTCCTAAACTCGCTAATCGAGATCATGCCAAGCAACAATAGGATTTTTAAAATCGCTTGTGGTCCAATCATTTTATTGTGATTTTACAGTGGGATCTTTAATGCACTTTAACAGGGTCTTCCCCTTGGTTAACCACCCTTTTTATCTTTTTAATCAATTATTTTAACTTTTTTTATCATGACTGTTATTTCTCCGAATAATAATCTATTGTATTGCATTCAATGAACATTTGTCATGTGATCAAACCTGAAGTTCTGTACTGTGAGCGTTTGCCCTTTTACGGTTCTAACACGCTTAAGGTGTTATTGCAATGTATCCATTTCTACCACTTTGCACTGTAAGCATTCACACTTTTATGGTCGGAACGACCGAAATAAAGTTTGACTTGACTTGATTTGTGTCTCTTGATAGCATTTTTAATATAGGTTACAATGGCATGACGTGTAAATAACTGGCAATTTCCTAAGAAAATCCCAAACCCACCTGATAATAAATGAGACCCTGGGATAGGAAGAAGGGTCGGAGTACTCTTAATATGATGTCTTTATAAATTGTATGCAAAACAGCATGAAGTACATAGTGGATTGACTAGCTTTTCTGTTGCATGCGCAGTTGGGTACATTTGATGACCATGCCTTTGATTTAGGAAATGCAACACTATGGTTGATTAATTGGAAGTATAGTCTGGTCAAGTAAAATCTGTCCTAGTAATTAGTCATGATAAACAAATAACCTTGTATCCCTGGTTGTGTCATTCCCTTGCAATAACTTTCCTCTGCCATCTTAGTTCTTTCACTTGAATCTCTGTAAGCCCCACTGATTCCTAAAAATATGGTTCTTAACTCTTTCTTACTGAATTCCTTGATATCCACTTTTAATGGGTGTACCAGAAGTGATGGATACCAGGGGACAGGAACTCCAATAACTATATAACTCAGGGAATGAAAAAGTGGCCTTGCGGTCCATGCCATATTCCCTGTTTTCTGGTCGCTCCAGGTTACTTTGTTATCATTGTATGATGAAAGTTGTGATCTTTTAAAAATTCAATGCCAAGTATAATCATGATATTATCTGACTTAACGTCTCTTTTCGATGTCATAACTGTAGAAGATTGACTTCATTGAAGATGTCATGCAGGCCTTTGATAAAGGTTCACAGGCTAAACAAAGTTTAGTTGGGACAAAACCAAGCAAAAGCTTGGTGCTTCGGAGATAAGTATCTGGGATGCCTCTTTGGCTGGGTCGGTGTTAAAATTAGGATCTTCAAGGGTTTATTCAAGAAACACAGAGGAACAGCATCAACGGTCCGCTCTCTCCCTCAGCTCCCAGCACAAATCCATCCCAGCGCTCAACATTCCATGACATATTAGGATTCTACATATAACATTCTTATCTAGATTACAACACATCCTCCTTACATGGAAGAAAATAATATATAAAAAAAACTAGATATAACTAGATATAAAAAACACAGAGTTAACAATACAATTTTACAGCAATAAAATCAGAATAATCGAGAATCTAATATAACAAAAGTACAACTTATTATCTACTTCCACTAAAGGAAACTCTGCAATAACATATCAACTAATGCAATACATAATTAACATATCAACTAATGCAATAAATAATCCTCAAATTTCCCTGGACGAAATCTGCGTCTCAGAGGGTATCTTCTAGGATATAATTCCTCTTGCAAAACACCCCCATCTTCAAGATTCCTACTGTGAGATTGAACACCAACCTCACAATTACCATTGCCCAGATGGACATTCGGAGATTTCCCAAGATACTTCACCAACCTTGACATACTCCACACAGAACCAGAATCAACCCTCACCACATTCTTCCTGATAGCAACGATTGTGAAAGGACCAATGAAAGAGGACCTCCCCTTCAAAGTATGTTTTGGATTCCTCACCAAAACCTTGTCCCCTATATTCCACTTTTTGTCTCTTACTCTCATCCTAGAGTCATAGTCTGCCTTATACCTATGCTGATATTCTTTCTCGACACACATCCTTGCTCACTGCAGGACCAGCAAACACAGGCAACCAAGAAGGATTGAGTTTTGACGTTGCCTTTCTACCTCTCAAAGCCTCAAATGGTGAGATCTGAGTGATTGCATTAGGTGTAGTGCGATGTGCCCACCACGTATCTCTCAAAACCTCACTGAATGAAACCCCAGAGCTAAGTGCCCGTTGGGCACAATCCTTCACAACACGATTCATTCTCTCAGATAACCCAATAGCTTGTGGGGAATACAACGCTGTCTTCTGATGTACTATACCGTAGTCTCTGAGAAACTCCACCATTTCATGGGACACAAATTGCACACCATTATCCGTTACTAGAAACTTTGGTATCCCTTCAGAAACAAAAACATCCTTGAGGAACTCAATAACAATTCTAGTATTTACAGAGGACACACACCTCGTGACCTCCCATTTGGAAGTGTAATCCACCACCAAGATAACAAAACCTCCGCAAGATGATGACAAATCAAAGGGGCCCACAATATCCAAACCCAGTTTAGACCAGACCACATCAGGGACTACAACTGGAGACAACGGAACCTTACTAACAACATGTGATTTGTCGCTGGTGGCACATGACACACAGTCCTTAACTACTTCCTCAATCGTGTGATCCATACCAGGCCACCAATACCTTTCCCGCACTCTAGCCTTGGTAAGACTCCGCCCTAGATGACCTTCATGACCCGTGTTGATGATTTTACTCCTGAACTCTACTGGGGGAATTACCCTCTCACCCCTCATAAGATTACCACCAATAAAAGATAAATCATCACTTACTGACCAATATGCCTTCATTTCATGATCCAAAGTTTTGTACTCAGGCCAACCATGAGTAATCCATGCTTTCAGTGACTCCAAGACTTTATTTCTGTTAACTCCTTCAACCCAAGATTCAAAAGACAAAGAAGGTTCAGCCACCCAACATACAAGATCATCATCATTTTCCCCACTCACCATACTGACAGGCAATCTAGAGAGGCAATCTGCAGTTTTATTGCTGGATCCTGGTATATACTGTACTACAAAATTATATTCTTGTAACCCCTCACTCTAACGCTTAATTCTGGGGGTAATGTGTTCACTGTGCCTGCAAGAGAAAATTGGCACATGCGGACGATGATCAGTCCTGACTAGGAAAGGTATTCCCCACAAATAAAACTTAAAGTGTTGCACAGCCCAAAAAACACTCAAAGCCTCTCTTTCTATACACAAATAGTTGATCTCAGCATCTCTAAGAGCCCTAGAAGCAAAGGCCACAGTCTTCTGCTCCCCATCCACTACTTGGGAGAGTACAGCTCCCAATCCCTTAGGACTGGCATCAGTAGTTTTATTATTAACATCAAAATGCCCAAGAGTAGGCATCCTTCAAATCTCCACTTTAATCATTTCAAAAGCTTTCTGACAATCTTCAGACCACATGAAAGTTGAGCCCTTCCTCAACAGAGCTCTGATAGGTTCAGTTACACAGGCAAATCCTTTAACAAATTTAGAATAAAATTCAGCAAGACCCAGGAACAACCTTACTTGTTCCTTGTCCCTTGGCAGAGGGGCCTTGACAACACATTGTGCAAGTTCAAGTTTAGGCTGAATTCCCTCACCTGAAATCACATGACCCAAATATGAAACAGTCTCAACTCCAATACAACATTTCTCTTTTTTTACTGTTAATCCCTTCCCCCCCAATCTCTTTAAAACCTCAACCAAGGTTTTGTCATGTTCTCCCCTACCTTTACCATAAATCAAAATGTAATCTTGGAAAAACATTATATTGTTTATGCCATCTAAAACTTTTTTCATAACCCGCTGAAAGCACGCCGCAGCAGAGGCCAAGCCAAACGGCATCCTCAGGAACCGATAAGCTCCTAGCGGTGTCACGAACGAAGTAAGATGTCTCGAGTCCTTATGCAAGGGAATTTGGTGATAAGCAGATGACAAATCTAGTACACTGAAGATACACGCCCCCTTGAGCATACTTAACGACTCTGAGATGTTGGGTAATGGTTGTCGGTCCACCCAATTCCACTCATTCAGACTTCTCAAGTGAACACACATCCTGACCTCAGCACCACCATCGTTTGGGGCTAAAACAATGGGCGCCAACCACTCTGAGGCTTCTATCTTTTCAATGATACCCAATTTCAGCAGTCTGTCAAGCTCAGACTTGAGGGGCTCCACCATCATGTTGGGTACCTTCCTCACCTTATGAACACAAGGCGTTGCTTTGTCTTTCAGAATGATTTGATGTTCGAAACCCTTAAGATATCCCAATTCATCAGTAAAAACTTCAGGAAATACTCACTATTCTGTTCATTCATCACTGCGCATTCATTTCTACCCTCGATCAACATTACTTGGTCCTTGGGATCTTTGGCATTGGGGTTAAGCATGATCCCTAGATCCCTCTGATGTCTCCATCCCAGCAAATTGTCACCTCGTTCAGCCACGTAAACCTTCCCTACCATATTTCTCTCCTTGAACTGGATGCAAGCTTCAGTGAATCCTAGAACGTTAATTCTAGCACCCCCATAACTAACAGGATTGATGTCGGTAGGAAAGAGTGTAACGTTGTCCAACCCCACAACTTCGTCCCATTGTTTGTTCCCAATCATCGTGAACGGGGAACCCGAATCAGCCAATACCAGAAAATCATAATTATCTACAGAAATCTTACACTCTGGCATAGATAATTTTCCAGTATCTACTCCTCCATTATCCTCATCAATGCTCAAGATTATAGTACGTACAACCTCTGTTTTTTTTCTGCATTCCGGTTTGATTTGCACACACGAGCGTAGTGACCTTTAACCCCGCATTTCCTGCAGATTGAATCCTTTGCATAGCAATGAGGATAATTTGAAAAATGAGCTGTGCTCCCACACCTGTGACACTTTATTTTTGGCAACTCTTTGGTGACCTTCTCTAGTTCACCCCTACTGGAGGTATGAGGGTTTGAGCGAACTTCATTATCAGATTTGATAGGAAAGTTCTTTGGAGAATTACCAGCTTTAGGATCCTTGTGAGGAACTCTAAACCTTTTGGACAAATTTTTGCTACGTTCTCTGAACTCACTGTACTTTCTTGACAGGTCAGAGCGTGAACGTCGTTTGAATTTTCCTTCTTCTCATCACCTCCTTTTTTCATTTCCTTCACCCAAGAAGAGGTATTCTCCATTCCCTCAACAATTGCAACTGCTTCAGCCAGGGTGGGGTTTTGGGATAGTAATTTTTCTTGTACTCAAGTACTGTTTGTACATCTCACCAATTGATCCCTGACTAGAGAATCAGAAAGATCACCAAACTCACAAGTTCTCGCTAAAGTCTTGAGAGAAGCTACATAACTCTTCACACGTTCATTGATACCTTGAGTCCCGGTGAAGAATTTGTGTCTCTCGAGAACAACATTTATACGGGGACCAAAATATCTTTCGAGCATTGTCATGGACATCTCGTACACATCACTAGACTCACCCTCACCCGTACCTACAGGAATAAGGTCCAAACTATCATAAATATTACACCCTTCTACTTCTAAATTATGCAATAGGATGGCTTGTTTCCTTATTGCCGAAAATTTCTCCCCACCAATTGCTACAATATAGGAATCAAACAAGTTTCTCCATCTTTTCCAAGGTAGTATAGGATCACCTTTTTCTGAAAGAAATGCTGGGGGTTGGGACATACTAGTCGCAGAAGCCATTGTTGATTTAAAATTTCAACAGGGTAAATTACTTTGTAAAATTAGTTTGAAAATAACCTTATTTTAGTGTTCATAGAGAATGCAAGAAAAGAAACAACAAAAAAAACATATACAATAAAGTAGTCACCGTTGTCTAGAAATGTTGTTTAACATAACAAACTAACACAAATCAAGTTGTCACCGTAGTCTTGGAAGAATCAAACTCAGTGTCAGTAGCATAACAAACTAACACAAATAAAGTAATCACGTAGTCTTGGAAGAATCAAATTCAGTGTCAGTAGAGGTTGGTTGCTTCTTGAAGTTTAAATGGTTTAGGTGCTGAGATCGTATTATTTAACAAAACACTCGTTGAAGATCGTGTTGTCCACCTAAATGCTCGTAAAGCTTTGTTATGCAGTGAAATACTTGAAACTTTAAAAAAAAAAAAAATGGCAGTCACATAGAGTCACGTTGCGTGCCCCCGAGCGTGATGACTGCTTAAGGAATTCTTGAGCGTAAGCAGGGTTAGACTACGTTGCGTCCCCCCAGGCGTGATGACATTGTGAGGAATTCTTTCATGGAGGCAAGAGAGCACGCTGGGGTTCCGCGAGTCAACTCCGAAAACGATGCCATATTCAAATGATGCAGTTACTGTCCGGATAACTGTGAGTACACACGTAATAAATGATCACAAGACGGCGTATCCATTCAACCGGGCAATTTAGGCAATCTAGGCGATCAGCGATGAAAGTCAATAATGTGTTCAGCACCAAACATTAACGCATAGAAAAATCGTATTCACAGCATTAACCGTAAAGCACTAAATCCGTGGTCAAAGTATAACATTCGATTCGGCAATGTCGTCCGATCAGTCATTTGATTCAAATGCGAGTCCAGAGTCAAAAGTCCCGACTCTAATTCTTGAAATGAGGAAGGAATAAATAATGAAATATACGGCTCGTGGGTTAATCTAGTCTTCAGGGGAGCTGATGCTGAAATTCGCTTGTCCTCAATCAAGCTAGTTGGTCCATCGTCGCCAGTGTTAAAATCAGGATCTTCTCACAACAAAGAGGTGTGATGAAGGGTTTATTCAAGAAACACAGAGGAACAGCATCAACGGTCCGCTCTCTCCCTCAGCTCCCAGCACAAATCCATCCCAGCACTCAACATTCCATGACATATTAGGATTCTACATATAACATTCTTATCTAGATTACAACACACGGCTTGAATTAAAAGGGAGGGAATTGCCACCCTTGACTCAGAATGTGGCAAATAGAATGGCAGGACCAAGAAAAGTGTGGAGCTAGATTCAGTTGCTATGTCATGTTTAACTACATTTTTGATGTCACATAAACTTTTTGAGTAGTAGCAGGATTTATCAAACCCAGAATGATTGGCTGTTAAGAAGAACCCACATTGCACTCAGTAATCAATCACTGCAGGAGAAAGGACAGATTGGTTTGCTGTGGTACTGATAATTCTTATTGTGGGATCTACCTACATCCTATTTTTATCCTCACTACATAGTTTGTCCTGTCAGCCATTATTCACTTACTTTCTCTGTGGCAGGGGAGCTAAAATACTGTACTTTAAAAAATGGGAAAAACTGTATTTTCGAAACTAACGGAAAAAATAAGTAGCTGGCAGAGTACCTTCATGTACACATTTAAGAACAGTGACGGTAGAGCCCTTATGTGATGCCATTATTCATTGATTTACATGTTCTTAACCTCCTGCTCAGAGAATCTCTTATCCTCCTGGAAAAGTGTATACTTAATGATATTGCAAGTCACTGACCAGTTCTGTGACCATATAGAGTAATGAGGATGAAGGCTGAGTTCCTTTATAAGGACAAAAAACTCCAAGGTGACTCACAATATCTTTGTAATGTACAGCAGGAGATTGTATTCCTTATAATACATGGTCACACTATCTCCTTTCTCACAAACCAGTTAAATCCTTGGTGTGTTGATCTTTCCTATAAAAGAGATAGCATGTTTGCAAACATGCTAAATAAAAGTCGAATCTCAAAATTAAAACACACACCTGTTAGATATATGTTGCAAAAAGATTAGAATCAGTTTGATACAAGTCAGATTTTGGTTTTAAAAAAAAAATATATATATATATATATATATATAACTCCGAATGTGTAGAAAGAGATTTTATCTTTTCTACAATTATCCAAGGCATGCAAAAATAAACAAGTTTCCATGATTATTTCCTTTCTGCTTATCACTGTTCATGTAAACAAAGAGAGCAGAAGAAGGAACAGCTGTGTTTCCTTTCCGTTTTTTAGGTCTCGCCTAAAAGTCTCTTGCTTTTAGTTTTTTGTCATCATTCAGGGGGCTTAGAGGCCGCCCATTACTTACTGGTGTTTGGCCTTATTGTTACTCTTATTACCTTGCTGCTTGTTGGCTAGCTTGCGTAGGCTAATTTTCTCTTTGTATGTTTGTTCCTCCTCTGGAGCATGGATGCATTACTTGTGCCCTTCCACTTCTCCTTTTTTCAGGTGTTACTTTTTTATTTTTGCATTTTTACTTTGGTTTCTGGCTCTGGCAACAGGCATTGGGATGTCAGCACTCAACTGTAATAGCGTATTACATTTGAACTGCTACATTATTTATTACAGGTGTCTAGGTGTGTTACAAGTCACCTGTGATAAGGAAATTACAAAGGTTTTCCACAGGGATTGCAGGATAACATGCATTATAATACAAATAAAAAATACGGACTCCACTGAATAAAGTGTCTCAAATATATATATGGGCCTACCAACAATGTGCTGACCCCTCACTATCTACAGCTTATCACACAGACGTTCTGTACCAAACATTCACTTCTGTATGCTCATTCTAAGCTCTTGTATCAGTTAGATAGACTTGATCACTCTATTACACCATACCCTCAACCATCTCATCCATCCCACATCACAACCCCTAACCTTAGGAATGCAACATTTAAATCTAAATATTTTCCAACAACTTCAGCAAACTAACTCTACACTCTGATCTCAGCTAGAATCAAGGAAGAGTTGGTAAACTACCAACTGTTCTCTAATTTCTATATCCCAAACTTGGAAATCATCATCAGCCACAAATATACAACCGCTATCCGCTTTTGAAAAAGTATAGCATGTAACAAAGATGGTAGCAGCCTAACTTCACAAACCCAAACTAAGCTATGGTATCCCATGCTGCACATTCTAATGATACTCTAAGTCCCTGAGAACATCCGTGACCATATAGAGGAATGAGGATGAAGGCGGAGTTCCTTTATAAGGTCATAAAACTCCACATGACTCACAATATCATTATAAAGTACAGCAGGAGATTGTATTCTTTATAATACATGGTCACGCTATCTCCTTTCTCACAAACCATTTAAATCCTTGGTGTGTTGTTCTTTCACATAAAAGAGGTAGCATGTTTGCAAACTTGCTAAATAAAAGTAGAATCTCAAAATTTAAAAAAACCTGTTAGATATTTGTTGCAAAAGGATTAGAATCTGTTTGATACAAGTCATATTGTTGTTAAAACAGGGAGCTTTTTAGCTAGGATGTGTAGAAACATGGACAGAGATTTTATCTTTTCTATAATTGCCTAAAGTCTGCAAAAATAAACAAATTGCCATAAAGTTCTCCTTCTCTCATTAACCAACTTCGGCTCCAAAGTTACAATCAACATCACAACCTTAGTATATATCTGGTTATACATTCCATCCTGAAAATCTATTCGTGCAGCATTCCACCTATTTATCAACATACCATGAACACTTCTGTGAAATTATTCAGTCCCACGGCCTCACTTTTGCAGTCTCCCTAACCGACTTAATACTCTAAAGATGATCCTTAGTCATAACGATAATTTTCCAAGGTTATATCAACCCAATGCCTGGATTACATGGACATTCCCTGCACCTCACATATCTAGTGATCAGCAAAATATACTGCGAAAATGAGTGAGTAATACATACTGAACTATAACAGCAAACCCAGGCCAATTGGTTCAGATGTAAAATTACCACATTGAGAGTTTTGGCAAAACATGGACTGTGAGCAGGAGCCCCTTGAAGAGTTAAGTGATTTTTCCTGAGGGTAATACAGGGAACGAGAGAAGTTATCATTGTGTGATCCAGGCCACATTTTCAGGATACCCAAAAATACTAATTTACATTAAAAGTATGTGGAATGGATCCAATTCACCCAGAGCTTGGTGGCACACACCTGGTTTGAGGGGTTCAGTGATAGGTTGTTCCGTGGTACAGTGATGTTACACATCTGATCTCTGTATAAAATACATCAAGGACTGTATAATATCTTCAAATTGTGAGATCTTATGAGTGCCACAGGTGGTTTGATTCAAGTTTTCAATGTGACTTGACGTATCTGCCCATGTTTTATGTGAATTATTCAGTATTAAAAGCAACTTGTTTTCAAGGGATCTAAATGCTGGCACTGAATATTGGAAGTTATGAGAATTGAGAGACAGGAAGCTAAACTGATATGTCAGGGACACACTATTTGGATAATGAGGGTAACCTGGATTAAAATTTGGTCTTTATGTTCTACTGCTGTCAATTCTGGCACTGGACCACATCTGGTCAGGAAAAGTGGAGCTCGGTGTGGACGTACCAACCATGACAAACAATTTTGCTTTCAGATGGAACATTGTTTTTCATACTGAGGAAATATAAATTTTTATGGTCAATTGTGTCCCCTATCTTAGACCCCAACGGCTCCATGTACATGCTACAAGTACATGTATGTTCCCTCCACTTCAAGCTATGAAGACGCAAATATAATTGTGTCCAACGTCAACATGTCCTCTTTCAGATCCGACATGAATGGGTCAAATAGTCCATTCCTAAGTATGATTGGCCACCGACTTTATATGGTTCACTTTTCACGT
Source organism: Triturus cristatus (assembly GCF_964204655.1). NCBI lineage: Eukaryota > Metazoa > Chordata > Amphibia > Caudata > Salamandridae > Triturus > Triturus cristatus. The sequence goes on along the minus strand of NC_140584.1, from coordinate 69,454,217 downwards.
TTTACAGTTCAGGCGAGTAGGCCCTGAATTCTGCCATCAAGCCTTTTCCTGCTTCTGCCTCTGAAAATGCTCCAGCCTGGACCTGCATCCGTATCCATGAACTTTGTCCTACTCCCTGCGCGGCTAACGGTGCCTGACGCGGCCTGTTGCCTGCCAAAAACTGTATTCAGCCTTCAAGTTATCTGCTCTGCTCCTCATCCGATGCATTCCTGTCTAGTAGTTTAGGTAAACATCCTTCTAGCTACCGAGCAAAGGGCCCGGCCTCGCTGTCTTTATGCAAGTAATTCATAGGCCCTGTTACCATGGAAGATTCCTGCCCCCTCGCATCTCATGTAGACACATAGACGCTTGTACACGCACTAACAGTCAGTATAGAATAGGATCTGTCCGAGAAGACCTTTCCTTCCAGATAATATAGTTCCTTAAAAACAAGATATTAGATATGATTTAGGACTAGGTTGTCCTGACACCCCAGACTTCTGTCTCCACATGTAGGGCTAAATGTCAAGTCCCCTTCACTCTCTAGTTACACGTCAATCACACGTCATGCGGCTGCGCGCGCATCTCTGCCAAATATTTCTGCTGACACTGCAGGATTCTCTTATGGATCCACCCACTTGTGACATCATTTTCAATGACGTTTCTAGCATACGCCTATTATTACGCCTATTTTCATTACGTATGTGTATTCTTATCTGTATTATCAGCTGTTACGCCTCCTGCATCTGTCTTAATGCAATGCTTTTCATATATATATTGTTACTTGTCAATAATGTAGGCTGATCCCTTCCTGAACCTTCGTGGTGATGGAATATGATTGCCTGGTTCGAACCATAATTCCTTTGTAAGGAATAAAGTCCTTTTCAGAACCTCTAATACCACGGATTCTGCCTCTTATTTTGACTGAGTTATTCTTACTAGACTTTACCGCATAAAAAATAGTACAGGTAATTTAAATATTTACCACATAAATTGGCGCCCGAACAGGGACACTTTCTCATCTCACGCGCCGGAGGTGCGTTGCAGGCCCGGTCCCCTGCCACAGCTGAACGGACAAAAACGCGTACCCGCAGGATTTCCTGTATCTCCCTCCGGCCAAGCGGGGGTGACTGAGGCTGCGATCAACACCCAGACGAGGCGGTGAGAAGTGCGAAGTATCCCGACCAGAGACTAGCTGAGAGAGCAAGATCCGAGGTATACAGAGGCCCACCAGGTTCCGAAGTTCCGAGTCGAGTCGAGTCCAGTCGAGTCCAGTCCGGTCCAGTTCAGTTCAGTTCCGAGGCCTTCCGTTCCGTGCTACCCGGTGAGTACCGTTGCTGGGGAGGCATTTAGACGTGCACATTAATTTGTGCCGGTCATGACGGGTTTGGGTACACAAATCCGGTCTGCACTGTTTTAGCAGTGTATCTGTACTGTTTAGCAGTATATCTAGTATGTTCATGTATATAATTCAGTATTATCTAGTATTAGTATTATGTCAGTAACTAGTTTTCTTCTAATTATCATTGTTCGTTAAATATTAAATGTTAAATGTTAAATGTTTTACTGTGTTTAAAAATTGTGGTATGAATGAGTGTTCATTATTGTGTTTATCGTATTAATTGTGTTCAAGTCCAGTTCGAGTAAGAACCAAGTAGCAAGGTTTAAAGATGCCGTTCTTTTCAAAATTAAGACAGATCAAAACTAGAAAAGGAGTATTCGAAGAAGCTGTTCCCATTCCACCTAGGGACACTCCAGGGTATTTCATGTATCATAAACATGGCCTAGATGCCGTATTATATCTTGACTTATGGGTAGACTACACCAAGGATCTAGCAGAAAGTCAGAGGTGGCCCGCAGCTGGGACATGGGATGCAGATTGCATCATGAGAGTAGAAGAAGAATTATGGAAAAAGAAAGCCAGGCAGTCACAGAAAGATGCCATTGAACTATGGCGTAAAGAATCGCATAGGCGCACAGAGAAAGCGCTCAGACAGGAAGAGAAAAGTAGGGAGAACTCAAATAAAGCCCGAGAAAACGTATTAGTTGAGGAAGGTATTCGAGTAAAATCAGAACAAGTAGACAGACAACGAAACACTTTTATGAATGGTATGTATCCTCTTCTGGCCGAGGGTTTACCCAAGGCCACCCCGGAAATACCGAAAGATTTGGCACCCCCATTACTCCCGACTAAAGCACATCCCAAGACCGCAAAAGATATTTTCCTTTCCTCCTATTTAGACGATGTAGCTCCCGAATATGTTAATGATCCACCACACACGCCACCTGTCGATGGTGCTCAACCCCGAGATCATCTACCCCCACCTCCGCAACAACAAACTCCTCCGCACAATCCAACAGGTCCATCTGTCTCCACCGCTTTTCCTGCATCCACAGTTTCTACCTTACATCCCACAAATCCTTTCGTGCCTAGCACCTCAGAAGGTGCAACAGGAGGTGCGACAGCAATTTTTGCCACACCACCGTCACAAAGTAAATCGTCTCTTAGAGATTTAGCAAACCAACGAACACCCCAAATAGCAACGTCCGACATGTTTAAGGAACATCTTGTAGATTGTAGATATGATCCAGTGCCCGGTAAAAATGATAGAATGCTGCTATCATCACTACGTATACGACGAGCTTCACTATATTTAACGACACTACCAGGAATGGTTAATCATCTAGACAATATATATCGCTTTGTCCAAACAGGGCAAGGCCCTGAAAGTATTGACGAAGCCATGGAATACCAGAAGGTGGATATACAGAGACTACTGTTACGCTTCTTCATAAACTGCTTGATCAGAGACAGAGATAGGTCCGAGGTAGATCAGGATGAAATGCAAGTACTTACCAGATGGGGTCAGAATATATCAGAGGGAAAACATGATAAACAGACGTGTATAGTAGTTATGTGCCGAAAGATCCGCAAAGAAGTAGAACGAATACATAAAGCCAGATTGGAGGCAGACAAAACTGAATCAGAGGGAGAGGAGGAGGAAGAATCAGAAATGCCCACAGGACAATTAGAAACGATAGCTTATGTAGGTAGGGGAAGACCTTGTAACAATACCAGATACTTTAATGATCCGATACGTCCGATACGTCCAGACAACAGACATATGCTAAATACGAAATCCCCTGAACACTTATTCCAGGCTGCTGATAAATTACTTCGAGACCGAAGGGGGTATCATATGCTCGATTCCATGGATGAACAAGAATTAGCCAGGTCAGCAGTACAATGGGCTGACAGTTTTGAAAAATACAGTGATGATGCGCTAGCACACACGTTTTTGAATCTCACCCCAGATGAACAGCGTTTAGCTGGTATATACATGATACAACACCTCCGTATATTATATAGAAGCCAACACTCCGATCCTGGTCCCCTACCTGATATACTGATCGAATTACTCACGAACAAATGGAGAGGCTCAGGTACTGACTTAATTAAAGAAATTCTAGAATATCGACACCAGTACATTGTCTTCGTATGCCCAGAACATGTTTCAGTTCCCCCCAAGGAAAGAAAAACGTATCACATAGACAGACAGAATCCCTTACGCGAAGTGCACCCAGTCAGAGGTGATGACAATATTTTTAAATGCGTGTTTGTGTACACGCCCATAACTAAAATTGAATTATTAGAAATGAAGAAAGTAGTACCTAGCCATGACAAAGATCCAGCAGGTTTCCACCGTGAGATAAAAGACATGTTACTCATGGGAGAGTATACTTACCCTGACATTATGAAAATATTAAAGGTCTTATTGCCTGCCGGTATTTACGAGAAACTCAAAGAAAAGGAATGGGAGGTGGGAGACCAAAAGATAGATTGGACAGCATTAGAAAACGAAGAAAAGGCCCGAGCTGCAGGTTCAGGGCTTGGGGAAAAGACTACAGCATTACCAGGATTATTAGTGCAGGTACTACCACGTTTATTGACTACGAAAAAGGAAGACTGGGGTGCAATCTCAGCCTGTAAACAAAAACAAGATGAAGACACCAGTGATTTCTATTCCCGATTTGAAAAATGTTTTGGTATTAATAGTGGCATAAAAGCAAGTAGTGAGTCGTATCCACATCTGTTTGTGACAAAATTAGTTGAGAATTCCCTGCCCCGAGTTAAGAGTAGAGTATTAAAATTCGAGAGTACTTGGCAAGGTAACACACCGTCTCAGATGTTACAAATGTTACAATATCATCACAATAGAATTAGAGAAGAACAAGAACATGAACAAAGACGTATGAAAGACACGAAAATGAAAATGCTTGTTGCTCAGTCAGTTCCAGCTGACGGTCATAAAAAGGGTACGACACAGTCCAATGATTCAACGGGTCCCGTTAGAGGGACATGCAACTATTGTAAACAGCCAGGTCATTATATACACGATTGCGCAGTTTTAAAACATAATATCTCTACGGGTATAACGAAAGAGAGACCACGTCCGCCTAGACAGGATCAGATCCAACCACAAGTACCTCAGAATATACAGCCTATGCCAGCTGTACAGCAGACCGTACCACAACCACAACAACAACAACAACAACAGCCACAGCCTATTGCTGCAACACAAAACACAACACAACAGATGTACCAGTATGCACAAAACGACTACCCAGAGTATCAGCGCTACACATGAAATAGCCTAGAGAGGGAAGTTGGCCTACCCCTTATTGAGGTTCCCGTAGATCAAGAGGGTCCTTACGTACAGAGTCAAGTATTAGGAAAAGACAGAAAGTTTCTACTCGATACAGGGGCAAGCAGAACCACTATCAGTCATAGCGAAGTCCCAGGGGCACCCCTCTCAGGCTCACAAAATATTTCCCTTGGTTTCTCAGGAAAGCCCACTATTAACGAAGTATCGCAACCGCTTGCATTCACAGTCGGTCCGTTAACACGGACTACAGATCTATTGCTTACGAAATCATGTCCAGAAAACTTGTTAGGTATAAAAACATTGAAGGCTCTAGGAGCTGTAATATGTTGTTCTCCGGAAGGAGTACGACTATTTTTGCGTGACTTTAAAGGTCACTACGTGTCTAGAGACATGGATCACCGGTTACAGAATCTACCTGCACATTTATGGGCGCAAGGCCCCACTGATGTAGGTTGTATGCACATCACACCATATCGAGTCACACTCAAAACAGGAGTGGTACTACCACGAATGCGACAATACAAGTTACCACCAGATGCTGTAGTGGCTTTACTGCAAATCATTGACGAGCTCATTGCACAAGGAGTGGTTGTGGAAACCGACTCCAATGTATGTAATTCCCCGATAATTCCGATTCTTAAACGAACTGATCCAAAAGCACCCCCAGTATATAGATTAGTTATTGATCTGCGAGAATTAAATAAATGCATTGTACCACAATACCCCGTGGTCCCAGATATCTCTTCATTGCTAACAGCCATAGATTCAGAAGCAACGTTCTTTACTGTAATTGATCTCAAGAACGCTTTCTTTAGCGTCCCAATCGATCCGGAAAGCCAATATTTGTTTGGATTCAGTTTAAATGGACGAAGCTTTAAATTCGCACGCGCACCTCAAGGATTCACAGAAAGCCCCAGCATCTATAGCCAAGCACTGAAAAGAAAACTTGACAGTATCCACATGCCAGCTAACACTGCTTCAATATATCGATGATCTGCTGATCACCGCCCGAAGCGAACCTGAATGTGAAAAAGCATCACTGACGGTTTTACATTTCTTAGCCGACAAGGGGCACAAAGTGTCCCCTTCAAAGCTGCAATTCTGTGTCCAGCAAGTTGTGTACCTTGGGCACTTGCTGTCCAAGGGGGGAAGACAGCTTACACCCGACCGTATCCAGTTAATTGTTAACATGCCGCCACCCAAGACACAAAAGGAGGTACGGGCATTCATAGGCCTCACCTCGTACTGTAGGCAGTGGATCCCTCAATATGCATTTCTACCAAACCACTCATTCAGTTGACAACACAGGAGGCAGCGACATCGACTGTCCTCCCTTGGACTCAGGAACATACACAAGCTTTTGAAAGCTTAAAGAAAGCTTTATGCCAAGCACCTGTTTTAGCAACACCATGTTACAGCAAACGTTTTACACTCTTTGTTACAGAACGTGAAGGTACTGCTTTGTCAGTACTCACGCAGGAACAAGCAGGATCACACAAACCATGCGCTTACTTTTCTAGCACATTAGATCCCGTAGCTCAGGCTCTTCTTGCGTGTCTGAAATCAGTCGCAGCAACAGCTTTAGCAATCAGACAAAGCGATGCCATAGTGTTAGGACATCAATTGACAGTACAAGTACCACACGCAGTAGAAGTTCTCTTGAACCGGACCCAAACACAACACTTGACTATAGCAAGACTGACGGGTTATGAATTGACATTGTTCCAGCCACACATAGAAATCAGACGTTGTAGTACATTAAATCCTGCCACACTTTTGCCATTAAATGGAACAGACCCATTGGCACATGATTGTATTGAAGTCATTACTATTACGACGAAACCCAGACAAGACTTGACAGATATTCCATTATCAGATCCAGACCTAACATTGTATGTAGATGGTTCATGCATGAGAACAAATACAGGAGAATTAGTGGCCGCTTATGCAGTCACAACAGACACTGAAGTTATTGAAACAAATTGTATCGATACCTTGTCAGCTCAAGCAGCAGAGCTCATCGCTCTGACACACGCCTGTATTCAAGCCAAAAATAAAACAGTCAACATATACACAGATTCGCGTTATGCATTCGGAGTCGTCCATGACTTTGGCGTGCTTTGGCGAGAGAGAGGTTATTTAACTTCTCACGGTACCCACATCCAACACGGCCCCCTTATTCAAGTTCTGTTAGACGCAATACATCTGCCTACTGCAATATCGATTATGAAGTGTAAAGCCCATACAAAAGTGACTGACGTTATTTCTCAGGGTAACGACCTAGCTGACAGAACAGCTAAACAGACTGCTCAGAATCAGATTCATCCAACTGACACGACAAAGACAATAGTTCCGACACCAACACACTGCATGACAGTTAAGGATCCCGCCCTTGATGTAATTGACATACAGACACATGCTACACCAGAAGAAATAAAGAGATGGACTGAATTAGGAGGGATCCAAACGGATCAAGGATGGATGACGAAGGGAAAATCTATATGGTTTCTCCCCGACTCAATGGTTCAAGTCATCATTAACACAATACATAGTCCAGCGCACCTAGGAGAGAAAGCTATGCTAGACAGTATTCAACACATTTGGTTCAATAAACACTTGCGAGCAGCAGCTAAACAGAAAGTACGCACCTGCATGATTTGTTGTCAGTTCAATCCAGGAAAAGGCGTACCTGTAGAACAGGGTGGATTACAACCCCCCGATCACCCTTTTGAAGTCCTCCAGATGGATTATATCCAGATGGAGCGATGTCGAGGATTCAAATATGTCCTTGTAGTTGTATGCGCTCTTTCCCGGTGGACAGAGGCGTATCCCGTCTCAGATTACACTGCCCCGACTACTGCCAAGCAATTAGTTCGTGAATTCTTCCCACGGTATGGTTTGCCCCGTATCGTGTACTCAGATAATGGCCAGCCGTTCTCATCCGAGTTAATGAAGCACATTTCACTCTTGTTAGGCTATCAATGGAAATTCCACTGTGTCCGACATCCCGAGGCAGCAGGTCTCGTGGAACGTCATAATCAGACCCTGAAAATACGACTTGCAAAAATCTGTAGAGAGAAAGGTGTCGACTGGATAGTAGCCTTGCCGGTTGCGCTCTTTTACATGAGAATGGTAGCACACTCTCGAACAGGGCTATCCCCGTATGAGGTGATCTTCGGTAGACCACCAAATATGTGGGGGACGCCTATACCTCGTAAAATCACTGATGTTGATTGTAATATGTTGACAGATTACCTGGCTTCCTTGATGTCTGCACTACAATCTTGTCGTTCACAGGTAGCTGCAGCTTTTCCCGATAACACTGAGGTGAAGCCCCATGACGTGGTTCCAGGTGACCTGGTGCTTGTAAGAAATTTCGACAGGAGGAACCCGCTGGAGCCTCGCTGGCAGTCGCCTAAACTCGTCTTATTGACCACAAGGACAGCTGTGAAGATTGAGGGACGTAAAGGGTGGTTGCACTCGAGCCATATAAAAAAATTTCATGGACTACCAACTGAATCGAACTTTCAGCCCTGCATTCCCTCACAGATTGACTTAAAACTCCCCCTGGTTGATGGGCCAGAAAAGGAGAACTATAAACTGAAACTAAGGTCTAGCAAGTCAGAAAATTTGATTGTTTAAGTCCTCTTCAAGGTGAATCGGTTGAATTTGTCTCTGACATGTATCCTCTAGACCGAAATAGAGAGAGAAATAGACAGAAACAGCTCAAGAAACATGCGTACTGTAAATCACTTCGTAGTCACTGCATAGTGACATTATTAATTATGTTTTTTCTAAGTCTTCTGATTATTACTGTCAGTATATTTTTACACATGTATTACCCTATTTCCAAGCGTGCTTTCAATGCTACTGCCGAACATTCTTTTAGCGAATTACCCCCACATGAGTTGTCCTATAGACTTGCGCTGCGCAACAACACATTCATTAGTATGTTACATCATTCCCATCAGACCAGCAATGCTACAAATTGTTGGATATGTGGCCGACTCCCTCCCTATCAGAAATACAAAGGAGTTCTGCCCCTCTTTCCGTATCCATTCACACACAATGGCTCCTGTGGAGCATGGTTTAGTTTGATTAATTCCCTAGATTCAAATTCAGTAGTTTATCAAGACAACTGGGTATGGGGAAACCTGAACCTAGTTTTACTTAAAGTCTGCTACCCTAACAAGGAGGGACTTCCCAAAAGAACAGGGACTGATCTAGAAAATGAAGTATATGGATTAGGTAACTTTACACTTAACCTCATGATCCTGAATGTTGAATCCGCAGCTACACCAATCTTGCCCGCTATGTCAGTATTTCCAGTTAGAGGCGAATTATGTGTAAGAAAGAATGGTTCAATACACATGGGCCATAGTAAATGTACCACTGTAATAGAATTCAGTGATAAAGGCAAGTCTACATTTAGAGCTTCTCGTCACTCCTACTTCATCTGTGGTCACACCGCATACAAACGCCTACCCCTAGATTGGGATGGTACCTGTTACATTGCATTCCTTCTGCCACCTGTTTTCCTAACCCCGCCTGATTATCATAGGAATACCCATTTAGTACACAATAGACAGCAGAGAGATCTCCCGATTGTCGACTACACTGAAACAGCATGGGAGAAATACACAGATTTCAATAAAGGTTTCTTTCCTTACATAGGTACAGTCACTAATAGTAAGCTAATACTTAGATTAACTAGAACCCTTGAAGCAGTAGTGAATGAAACTACTTCCGCCTTAGGCAACTTAACAGAGGAACAGTCTGCGATGCGGATTGTTGTTCTTCAAAATCGTCTTGTCCTTGACGTCATTCTGGCCGATAGGGGCGGAGCTTGTAGGGTCATCGGATCAAGTTGCTGTGTTTTCATACCAGAAAACGCGCCGTCAGTGTATAAAGCCATAACTCAACTTCATAAAATCGTAAGCCAGATACATCAGAATCCAGGCACCTGGACTTGGTCCGGTTGGTTCTGGAGCATATTGTCAACCTGGGGATGGAGGATCCTATCCTTCCTAGGTATTGGTTTTCTCATACTATTCAGTTGCTGCTTGTGTCTACAATGTGGGCCAGCGATTTGTGGTCTGTGTGTCACATCGTGTATCCCGCCTTCAAATTTTCATTCAAGATCCCGGAAGAAGAAGGAAGAACAAATGATGCTATATGAACAGATTGATGGATTGATGAAGATGGATATTTCATAAGGGTCCGTAGGGGACAAGGAGGGAATGAGGAAATATAAATTTTTATGGTCAATTGTGTCCCCTATCTTAGACCCCAACGGCTCCATGTACATGCTACAAGTACATGTATGTTCCCTCCACTTCAAGCTATGAAGACGCAAATACAATTGTGTCCAACGTCAACATTTCCTCTTTCAGATCCGACATGAATGGGTCAAATAGTCCATTCCTAAGTATGATTGGCCACCGACTTTATATGGTTCACTTTTCACGTTTTACAGTTCAGGCGAGTAGGCCCTGAATTCTGCCATCAAGCCTTTTCCTGCTTCTGCCTCTGAAAATGCTCCAGCCTGGACCTGCATCCGTATCCATGAACTTTGTCCTACTCCCTGCGCGGCTAACGGTGCCTGACGCGGCCTGTTGCCTGCCAAAAACTGTATTCAGCCTTCAAGTTATCTGCTCTGCTCCTCATCCGATGCATTCCTGTCTAGTAGTTTAGGTAAACATCCTTCTAGCTACCGAGCAAAGGGCCCGGCCTCGCTGTCTTTATGCAAGTAATTCATAGGCCCTGTTACCATGGAAGATTCCTGCCCCCTCGCATCTCATGTAGACACATAGACGCTTGTACACGCACTAACAGTCAGTATAGAATAGGATCTGTCCGAGAAGACCTTTCCTTCCAGATAATATAGTTCCTTAAACACAAGATATTAGATATGATTTAGGACTAGGTTGTCCTGACACCCCAGACTTCTGTCTCCACATGTAGGGCTAAATGTCAAGTCCCCTTCACTCTCTAGTTACACGTCAATCACACGTCATGCGGCTGCGCGCGCATCTCTGCCAAATATTTCTGCTGACACTGCAGGATTCTCTTATGGATCCACCCACTTGTGACATCATTTTCAATGACGTTTCTAGCATACGCCTATTATTACGCCTATTTTCATTACGTATGTGTATTCTTATCTGTATTATCAGCTGTTACGCCTCCTGCATCTGTCTTAATGCAATGCTTTTCATATATATATTGTTACTTGTCAATAATGTAGGCTGATCCCTTCCTGAACCTTCGTGGTGATGGAATATGATTGCCTGGTTCGAACCATAATTCCTTTGTAAGGAATAAAGTCCTTTTCAGAACCTCTAATACCACGGATTCTGCCTCTTATTTTGACTGAGTTATTCTTACTAGACTTTACCGCATAAAAAATAGTACAGGTAATTTAAATATTTACCACAATACAAAAGGGAAACTCACCTGTCTTTAGTGAGGATGTATTCAGGAGGGACATGGGGTTCTCCAAGACTCCTCCATCTGGGCTTCCAATTTTTTAAGGGGTTGGGCTCGGAAGTAGTCGGCCTCAGAACAACAGCCACCACAAGAAGGAGAAACAGTAGAAGGCTGAGCAAAAGTAGCACCACTGGAAGGAAGAGAATAGGAGAGTAAACAAAAACATGCACAGATCACTTTTGCCTGCGCACCTCCCCAAGTAGGAAAAACACATGATGTGGTACAGAAAGGAACAACCTTGCTGTGGCTTCAAGTTGTTCATCTTTAAGTCAGCATTACTAGGTGACGCTCAGAGGCCTAACCCAGACCCCTTCAACCCTTGCGGTGGAGGGTACCCCTAAGACTTCAGGGGGGCTCCATTCAGCCAAAGGCCAATGGATATCCGAGATATGGAAGGCTCAGGGACCCTTCTTCACACTCTCTAGGGGGGCATAAATATGTGTTACGCCACTGAAGACGTTTTTACAGTTTTTACTGGGGGCCCTCTGTTGTCCACACTCACTGACACAGAGACATACGACTCACAGTAAACACATACAAACAATACATGCATGCATGCACAAAGCAAACTGAACCTCCAAAGAAAAATATTTTGCCCAGACCGGAGTCCCGTTTCTAGTTATATGGAATCATTATCTGATCCCGTTACCAGTTTCCATCACATCTATGCTCCCACCTTGAGTGCCACACTCTCACATCTGTGGTACAAGGTGTATTAAACTAGCCTCGCTAACAGTCTTTCTAAGGACCTCCCGCTATTTAATGATAATCCTTAGTAAGGCATAATTTTAATTAACAAATGGGTCTCTGCCGTGGTAGATGCTATTTCCCCTATTTATATTGAGCGTCAGTCAGATTCCGCCCTTCTGCTCCTTGGTTTACGATAGCCTTAGCGGGCGAAAAAAACAAATGTAAATGACTGAAGCGTCGCTGGAGAAGAAAAAGAGATTTATAAATTGGCACCTAAGGTCTATCATGGTCCGATCCTTAAGGCTCAAGCTGTCTGTTTTGCCAAACAGATCGCCTCAGCCTCCAACACCCCTAAAGAGTTCTCAAAAATAGTTCAGCCTTTCCTCGCTCCCAAAGTCTGTACTCGAAGTATCATCCCTTCTGCAGAGCGGTGTGAATAACTCTCCCTTTTTAGGTCGAGCCTAGAGCCAGCATGCATGCGCTGCTCTGCGAGACTTATTGTAGTGGAGTAAGGAATAGAAGCCCCACCCACTATCCGCCCCTATTTGCCATTGGCTTTTGTCATTGTACATCCTAAATGCTGGCTTCTGATTCGTAAATAGGTTTATGAGCCCCTCCTCAGTACTGCCTCCTCTTCATTTGTCACCTCCCATGGTGACTGGCCGTTTTATTTCGGTAGTTACACAGTACCGGTCTTTAAGCACTATTTTCTTTATCCAGTTTCTCATACTGTAGGCACAACGTGCTTTAGTACCGCCTTTACAACCACGCCCTCCCTCCCATTGTCCGTGCCTTCTTTACCCCCCCTCCTCCTGTTATCATGCCTTCATAACCACCCCGCCATCCTTCCCGCTGTCTGTGATGCCTACCATTTGCAATGCAATAGGTCTCGCATTTACGCAAGTTTGACCTATTGGCATTGTAAATGACAATGCATTTTATTTATGTTATGGTTTTTAAAACATAAATAAAACGCATTGTCATTTATAATGCCAAAAGCTTAAACTAGCATAAATGCGAGACCTATTGCATTGCAAATGCTTGTTTTCCATGAGACGATTGAAAAATCTATGTTGACTTTATTGAAGATGCAACTCACTCTGTTGACTCTGAGTGTTTTTTGATGAGTGTCATAACATCTGTTCCGGTTCTATCTGCATTTGATAGAATATCACTTGATGAGTCAGCCCACGCCATTTTGGAATATCACTCTGGTTCACCTTTAGATTCATGTCTCCCTGGAATTCTAGCTAAGGCTATTCATATTTGAAATGATTTATTTACCCATTCATTGCAACAAGCCATGGTACCTAAGCTCTGGAAACATGCATAACTGGTCTCAATACTGAAAAAGCTTGAAGTCTGAGCAAATTTTTAGATCCATTTCTCTTCTCCAAAAATGTCTACAAGACTGGAGAAAATAGTCAATGGTTGGGTTGATGGTTATCTTGAGTACAATAATCATTTGCATAGTTCCCAGTCTGGGTTCAGACCTTGTCATAGCACGGAATCAGGTCTGCTTAAAGTTTTTGAGTTTCTAAAGCTCAGTTTAGATCAGAACGACGCAGCAGTGACACTATTAGATCTCTCAGCTACTGAAACAACGTGTGCCACAGGGCTCGGCCCTTAGCCATATGCCATTAAGCATTTATTTGGCCTTATAGCTGAGATAATTCATACTTTTGGAATTAAAGTTGTGTCATATGCGAACAATATTTAACTAATTGCTCTCTTTTTAAAGTAGTCCAATCCTTCTTTAACCCCAAGGCGCTGGAGACTAAAGTAAACCCCACCCCAGCCTTGTGTGGCAAAATAGCCAATCATTTTAAAAAAAAAAATTTTAAAAGTCTATTACTCCTTTGCTCCACCAGAGCCTACTACAGCATCGGACAAATCCATAATTGCACCAGGGGCCCCTGGCCTTCTCAATTTTACCCCAATACAATCTCTGGATGCTTTAACTGCTATCCAGAGTTGTCGCTCAGGCGCTCCCGACGATCCCTGCCCACCAAAACTTTGGAAAACAATAGCTAACCCTTTGGCGGATTCACTATTGCAGTTATGGAACTCCTCGCTGGATTCTGGCATTTTCCCGGATTCATGGAAACATGCAACTCTATTGCCACTAAAAAAGAAACCTAATGGCGACCCAGACGATCTCAGCAATCTCCGTCCCATTTCCCTACTCTCAGCCCCAGGCAAAATGTTGGAGAAACTGGTGCAGCACCAATTGACCTCTTTCATCAAGCTTAGAGGGGCCTTACATGACACACAATCAGGTTTCAGAGCCGGTTTCAGTACAGAAACCGCGCTCCTTGATGTTGCTGAGTCAGTTAGGTGGGCAATGGACTCAGGTGATTCGGCAATGCTGGTGCTACTGGACCTGTCTGCGGCGTTTGATACCGTGGACCATTCTATACTGATCCAGAGGTTACATGCCGCGGGCATTGGGGGTAAGGCTCTAGCCTGGCTGACATCCTATATGAGCGGCCGCACGCAGAGGGTCGCCCTTAAGCCATTTGAGTCTGACCCGAGACATCTCTGGTGTGGTGTTCCACAGGGTTCTGCCCTGAGCCCCCTACTCTTCAACCTATATCTCGCGCCGCTCTTCTCTTTGATCGCCAATTGGGGTGTTAAAGCGATCTCCTATGCTGATGACACCCAGCTGTTTCTCTCTTTTAAAGAGCAGTCGGCGGAGGCCTTTATGAACTTTAAAGGCTGCCTACGGGATATTGCGGTCTGGATGAACTCAAACAAACTCAAACTGAATGCGGGGAAGACCGAGGTTTTGTTCTTCGGTCAGGGCGGTGCCCCTGATGCAGAACTGTGGTGGCCAGTGGAAATGGGTCCACCGCCCTCCCCCGCTAAATGCATCCGGAATTTAGGGGTGAGATGGAAGACAGATCTCTCCCTCTCAGCTCAAATCCAGCAAGTCTCTGCAACTTGTTTTAGTAAATTAAAAAACCTAAGGAAAATTCTGCATTGCTTACCTGAAGACTGCCGTAAAACGGTAGTTCATGCAACAGTCACTTCGAGGCTGGACTATGCAAATGCCCTGTACCTTGGCCTTCCTAAATATGCGATTCATCGACTCCAGATAGTACAGAATGCGGCTGCGAGACTGGTCTGCCGCCTGCCTTTTCGAGACCATGTCTCTCCGCATCTCCTGAGACTACACTGGCTGCCAGTTGAGAAAAGAATTATTTTTAAGGCTATGACCCTGTCCTACAGGGCTCTAAGAGGCAGGTGCCCGAGCTATCTGGAAGACAGACTACGCCCCTACAAACAGTCCCGCGCACTGCGTTCTATTGCCCAAAATCTGCTGCACTCCTTCCACTTTAGGAAAGCCCGTCTGGGGGGTAGAACCTTCTTGGTTAGAGCGGCCACACTGTGGAACTCCCTGCCAGGTCACCTTCGCCTGGCTAACACAGAACTTGTTTTCCGGAAAGCCCTAAAGACCTGGCTGTTCAAGTCAGACTAAGATAACAGGGGTGGTTGTTGACCCTTCTTTGCCTGTGCTATTGCCTGATGTTTTCAGCGCCGGGACGCCCCTGTTTGGAGTAGCTGTCGCGCTTTATAAGCTTCTGTATTATTATTATTATTTCTTGGAGGTTAATAGTAAATTACAGCATTCTTTTAAATTTTGCCTCGTGAGAGTGGCTGATTAGAATAAGAGCAGTTGCTTAAAACTAGACTCAGCTAAAACCATAGTACTGTTTTTTCACTGCTCCCTTCACTCTGGTCTAGTGCATAAAGGCTTTCACAACTGGACCCTTCCCCCACTCCAGTGAAGGAGGTTAGGAACTTTGGAGTAAAATTTGACAAGGATTTGCCTTTTGTGCTGCAGGTTAAGGCAGTTACCGGTGCCAGTTTTGCCTTTCTAAAAACCCTCAATAAAATGCTTAGGTTAATGCCTGAATTTACTAGGATAGCCATCGTTCATTCCCTCCGCATCTCTTGTTTGTATTATGCCGAGATTTTGTATTTGAGCCATCCAGACTATCTTCTTAGTCATTTGCAGTTGATCCAGAAAGGAGCCGCCAGGCTTCTACTGAATATCCCCAGACAGGAATCCATTTTGGAACACCTGGGAAATCTACATTGGCTTCAAGTATGACTACATACTCACCTCAAGTATCTTCTTATTACCTTAAGGGCATTTCATAACAGAGTCCCGCTATAATTGAGGGAAGAATCTGAGCATGCCATCCTACAAGATGTCGAAGATCCCCCAATCAGCTTTTGCTGGTTACATCGGTAGTACGACGCGCTCATTTGGGTGGCTGGTTTTTTTTTTGGTTCCTAGACTGTGGAACACCCTTACATTTAAAATTCTAGCACCCCCCAATGAACAGACCTTCAAAAACAACTGAAAACCTGATTATTCCAACCATGGTTATTAGCCTTTTTCGTGTTTCCCAGTAATTCAGTCTAGGTAGCACCGGGAGGTCTGTCTGAGAACTGTGCTCTCTATAAGTGATTTATTCTTTCACTCATTCATTTTCAAAAGTTGTTACCGCACAAGTAATTGATATCTGCACAATTAGCTGAATTTAGGAATTACAGAATATTCAGGACAGAGTAAGTGTCTTCAAGTCTTTTCACTGCCCTAAGCATGGGACAGAGACATTATTCTACATACCCAATGATGTTATGGGCCTACCTAATACGGGCAACTCTGTGCTGCTGTGCATAGCTGCCTGGCTCTGCACTGATCCATCACTCTTTCCACAACTGCTAGCATGACATCAGGTAAACTGGCTATGCTATGTTTTAATGTCCATCTTGTTGTGAACACTAATCGATCTGCTTACAAAGTCCACATTAGGCCTATCTACGGTATTCAATTAGATCTTTCCCCTCAGCATACACCTCCAGCCACAAAAACATGAAAGCATTGCCAACCTATTGAGAGTTTCCTTTCAGGAACAGCATACGTCCAGTTTAGCTGCTGATCCGAGGATATTTACCTGCATGCCATTTGGTGATAGTGTGTAATGTAAAGACTAGTAAAAGCTAAGGGCAGTCAAATATTAACAGGTAGTAGTAAGCATTAATGATGGGAGCAGATCAAAAACATTAAAAGTATGGACTGTGCATAGCACATAATTTTATAACTCCATTACCAAGCTTTTAATGTAAAATATTGCCATATTTTACATTAAAAGCTTGGTAATGGAATCAGTAATACAACGCGATGGCATTAAAGTATTCATTAGCGGCTCAATCACCACATATGCAATACAGGTATAAAACAAGCATTAGAAATGCAATAAGTCTCGCATTTTTTTTAGTTAGAGCTATTGGCATAGCTCAACAGCTACCGGACAGAAATTGCCACTTTGCAGGTGCCAAACAGAACATTGCTCCGTGAAACGGCCTGAAAGCCTAAAATGATGTTGATTGTCTACAACGTAAAAAGGTAGATCAGGATGACCAGGAGGCACCACAGACGTATTGGGATGGCCAACGCAAGCAAACAATGAGTGAAATCGCCTTGGCATGACTCAAGCACGCAAAGGTGTGAGAATCAGACCCAATGCACCAATAAAAACCCATTATTTCTAAATGGTACAACAACAAACAAATGGTAATTCATGGGCATGCCAAAATCTGATAGAGGAGATTACAACATGTCTTGCAGACAGCGCATGCACGCTGCCTAGGCTCGACCTAAAAAGCAGACTAAAAACATCTGATTCCTCAGCACATAAACAGTGTTGTCACACAAACCAACAAGCCACATCACGCTGATACCCTGAGAATAAATCCAGACCATTAAAAGTGCAATTGTTATGGTCTCATTCTGAGGACTTTATGCAGCAAAGCATCTTAAGACAATTATGCAATATTAAATCTAATACGAGAATTGGACAATTGTTAGTACAGCATAGTAATGCAGAGAAGACTGAACCGAGTGTAGCTGAATTTCAGGAGCCTTTGATTTAAAAAGTTAGGCCTATGTCAGAAGACATCTCTAAAATTTGTAAATACCTCTACCATTAATGAATTCTTGTGAGACAAGAATTCACATGGTAGACAGCCTGCATGTTTTAATTCTTATAACAAACGGTGTTGATAGGAACATATGGGTCACCCCCTTCAGGTATTTTGAAAAGGGATGACTGCAGCTGTGGTCTGTGCAGGTAACATAGGTGGGGGCCAGGTAGGGGGATTTCGAGGAATGATGCAGAGGGAAAATTAATTAATTAATTTTCCCTCTGCATCGTCCGTCGGAATCTCCCCCTTACCCGGCCCCACTGCTGCTACCTGCATGGACCGCGGATAGATGGCTGGTCTGGCAAACATAGGAAGGCTGAAAGGATAAAATGGTATCCCTTATCTATTGCCCAGCTAGGTCTTGCTGGGCTAGGAACAAACAAAACAGGAGTACATCCAATAGCTGCCCACTTAAAGGTTGGATGTGTCGTGAGAAACATGAAGCAGCAAACTTCTCCCAGCGTTCTGCATAGACAGATGTTATGGATGAATGCTTGGCTGCCAACATAACACCAACCAACTCGAGAAGAAGATTTGAAGCCATTACCTGGGTATGAAAGGGCAGGAGATTACGCACTCTTGCTTCAACTCATTCTTGCTTCATCTTTCATGGTGAGCTTGTATATAATTTATTCTTTAACTATTTTCTTTTGCTTCCCCTCATGCAAAACCAATAGATCATATTGGGTTGTTTCATACATAATTTCTCCATTTGGTTTGCCCTCTAGTAATTGCTCGTTGGCTTATTCCACAGAAGTGTACCGTGACATTGTTATGTGCTGATTAGTTTGGACCTTGCACATCCATCTCTCTATAGGAATGTTATCATTGGCAGTAAGTAAGGTGCACTCTCCATTCACATCAAATACTAGTATTGGGTACTCTACATAGCCTTCTCTGGAGATGCCTTTCATTCTATACTTTCCCCACAGCTCAGAATGCCTACTACTCCCTGGACACACGCTCTTCCCATGATAGCAGTAATTTATTTTGCCCCCGATCAACCGAAAACATGCACGCCCCACTGTCAAGGTTTTAGTTATGGTGACTTTAGAGCAGTTATTTTTTAACGAAGTGCAACCTGAGCGGTGTTTGGATCACAGTGTGGGGAAATCTGTGCGGAGAATGCAGACCTGGGCAATGCTAGGTTACTGGGCAAATATTAGGTATCCTATAGCACACTGCCAGGTCTCACTAATTCCTATGTGGTGGCCCACAGTGTCCTATTATATATGACGGGTCTGGCCAGACATCATTTTTATATTAGTAAACAACCTTCGACTCACTGCCCTCTGATAGTAGCACACTGGTTAAAAGCTATTATTTTATATCTTATTTGTCAACCAAACAAATCGTTTTTTACTTTCAGCAACTATACTTCTGGTGGATACAAACTGAATACCCCTTACTGGCTTCACAAAACATTTTACCCAGCAATTACTGCATTGCTTTGAGGTGGTGCCATGCAACTCCAGCTGCCACTCTTCCTCTGGACGTGACATCATCAGAGTATATTAGAAGGCATTCAGTATATTAGTGTCAGTTTTCATATTCATTCCGCAATCCATGGACGCATGCAAAGAGGAACTGAGAGAGCTATGATAGCAACAAGTACAAGACAAGACATGTCTGCATAGCCTGCGATCCTATTAATCAGGGTACTAGCGCATCAGGGAAGGGCGGGCTGGGATCATTATGTATCCACCAAAAATATTGTTACTGAAGTTAAGTGACTTTTTCTTCTAATGGATACATCTTCCTGCAGAATCTTCACCTTATGAATGTGTAAATCAGTATGTCCTTGGGAGTTGATATTAAGAAGCTCTGGTTAACCAAAGAAATCTTGCGGCACAACTTGATCAAAATATCTGCCACTGCATCCCTGAGACGTGAAGAAGTAGTGCTTTGTGAAAGTATACAACGACGACCACACACCTGCACATAGATGTCAGCAAACAAGCAGTGGTGCGGCAAAGTCAACATGGCCGCTGGTTATTGAATGGGTAGTAAAATACAGTATTAGTTCTGGTACAGTGGGCCACGTCGGATACTTACATACAGCCATAGATACTACTTCCACACCTCTGTGTCTCCTTTTTTATACCACTAACTCTGGGAAGTAATCCCAGGTCCAAATCCCAGGCAGGGACTTGGAAAAACAAGAATTTGCAATGCAATCGGTCTCGCGTTTGGGACCTTATATGTATTTAGCTATGCAGCACATTAGCCTGGGTGCTGAAACATCTACTGTTCTTTAGCATGAAAGGGAAAGGAAGCACCAAACTGCATGACATGCCAGGTTTTGAAACACAAGAAAAGAAATATTGCCTTTCAGCAGGAAACAGTATAGTCCAAAGCTCTGTTTTTAATATAAAATCAGGGTCTTTAGTAGTCATATCACTGAAAATACAAGATTTGAAAAAAATATTATTGTCTACGGATGCTCGTGGAAGACAATTTCTATGGGCTGTATCTAGAGTTGCTAAAGTGATTCAGGTATTTGACTGACCACTGCTGGTCGTTTTCTATCAAGACAGTTAAATAGAGGCAGTTGAACAGAAAAAAAAATCCCTATGTGGAAGCAGACAAGTCCTAGGGCTGATCTCCAGAGCCCACAAAGTACATACACATATAAGTATATGCTAAAGTATATACAAGAGGTCTAGAATGCTCAACCTAAAAACAAAGATTGGGCTGACAGTTAAAAAAACTAAAGCTGGAATGACTCAGCACACAGCTATGGTTGTATGTAACAGACAATTGTATACATCAGTAACTGAAAATGAACAATAACACAATGTCTCCCAAAAGATTCACAATGGACTTTTATTTTTTAATGATGTAATTTTCTTTATTCTTTTGTTCAAGTTTTCTGATCTTTTTTAAAAGCACAGCATACAGATCATAGGCTATGCCCTGACTTGGGAGTCTCCACAGTCGTAAAGTTACTAGTACATTGCAGTTTTGTGAATACCGTAAAAGAGTAAATCTACACACATGTGTAAGTTTACGTTTGCGAATCAGACCCTCAATTTATATGCCTTTGTGACTACCAAATATAAGCCAGTGTGCAAGAACACATTTTGCAAAATATCGCATAACAGTATGGGTAATCCTAAATGCAGAGTTGTACAAATAACCATTGTTCTAAACTCAGAATCTTGTGCACGTTTCAGAAATACATAGGTTGCCATCATACTAATTTTTAATTCCATACATTTTACCATATGGGTTGCTGCGTGGTCAGTACACTTTTTTTTGTTGCTCTTTTTATTGAAATTGATTGGTGTCATACATATTTAAAATTCGAAATACAAAATATAGAATAACAAAACCCAGAAATATCTCATAAAGCATACCCTGCTTTCAACGACTGATATTGGCATAAAGATGGCTTACAGCTTTCCAAAATCAAAAGACAAGAAAATTGCAATTTATTCAAAAAATGTCCCCCAAATTTTTTCACATTTTCTCCCCCCCCCAATCCTCAAAGCATAACTTCGCTCACTTATCTTTACTCTTTGCATTTTGAGTAGCCATTCATGCATGGATGGAGTCTGATTTGTGCGCCAGTTTTGAAGTAACAGTGATCTGGCAACTGCCATGCAAATATAAACCAATTTAACAAATGATTCAGATAAATTAAGGTGCGGATCGAAACCATAAAGCATCAGTTTAACATTTAAAAATATCCGGATATGATAATTAGAACGTAAGAAAGCAAAAATGTTTTCCCAGAATGCTTTCACCATACTACAATCAATTATTACGTGTGTCCAATTAGCTGGGGCGAAGTTCAAGCATCGGAAACAATTCGGTATATAGTTACTGTACATTTTGGCTATTGCCGCCGGCGTGCGATACAAAAGCCATTTTCCAAAAAATAACATTCTGCGCCATTTAGCTCCTCTTAATGTGGAGAAATTAAACTTATTAATAGTTCGCCACGTATTCAATGATAAAACATGATTTTCTTGTTCCCGCCATTTTTTGACAGCTTTAGAGCCCAGATCGCCTTGTCTGGACTGAGCTAAACAACGTTTCCACTCTCCGGGATTCCTTATCAAAGTATTATTAAAAAAAAGATCATTGTTTAATGAAGAAATCTGAGTAAGCGATGTGGGAGCATACTGCTGCAGGGATTGATAGATTTTATTATAAGACCCGGCTAACAAAAATTTTCCTGAAATTAATAATCGCATCTCCGGCGGGGTTATCCACCTTGTATGTTGTAAAAAATCGCACACTTTGCTAAATCCAGCTTTAGTTCAATAGCCCATTAAATCAGAGCCAGCCCCCCGCCCACTAAATGAAAGTAAATTGGTCAACAAAGAGGAAGAAGTTTGGGAGATTTAGGAACTTGAAGAGGGGAAGATATTTGACTTTCCGAAAAAATTAAATCAAAGAAAAAACTAATGTATACGTTTGGATTTGAAATTGGGACTTTAAATCGGGTCAAATACTGAGCAAAGTAAGCACTATAGTATTCTCTGATATTTGGAAGTGTCTAAATCCTCATAGAGAGTACTCAACGCAATACGAGGCGTTTTATGTGCCCACAAAAAGCGCGAAAATATAGATTCAATTTTAGTAAAAAATGTGCCTGAGAGAAAGCAAGGAATCGTTGAGAACAAACAGCGGTAAAATAGACATTTTTATCAAAGCAACTCTGCCCAAGATTGATAACGGTAGTTTATTCGAGCGAGTGAGCATTGAGCAAACTTTTTGAAGAAGGGGATCATAATTCAGACTATAGAGATCTTTAACTGAAGATGTAAAAAAAAACCCGAGATATCTTTTAGGTTTATTATTGATACAGCCCCTTAAGTCCAGATATAATTCAGGATTATGATTGCCGCAGACCAATATTTCTGTCTTTTTTTTGTTAATCCGATAGCCCCCGAAAGTCTCAAATTCCTCAAAAAACTGAAATGCTCGAACTTGAGACTGCAAATCGTATTTAATGAGTAGCATGATATTGTCAGCGTAAAGTTTTATCTTAACTTCCGAATTGCAATTGCAAGAGGTTCGATGAAGAAAGCAAAAAGAATCGGTGATAAGGGACAGCCCTGACGTGTTCCCCGATTAACTGAGACTGATCCTACCGTTAGTGAGTTAATAATAATATTTGCTTTTGCACCCGTGTAAAGATTCTGAATGAAATTAATAATATTTGGCGGAATATGAAAGTGTTGCAAAATAATAAAAAGTGTCTCCCAAACCACCAAATCAAAAGCTTTTTCCGCATCAAATAACAGAATTAATGCTGGAATCCTCCGTGTCTCAAAATAATCCAGGGCTTCCGACAAATAATGGGTATTGGTCATCAATTGTCTACCGGCAATAAAGCCATTTTGGTCTTCGTGAATCAAATCCGTAGAAATATAATTAAATCGAATTGCCAGTAGTTTAGTAACGATCTTATAGTCCGAATTTAAAAGGGTGATTGGACGGTATGAATTAGGATCTCTAGCATCTTTCCCCTTCTTCAAAAAGCTGACCACAGTGCCCTCGCGGAACGAGTCTGGAATAGGAGCTCCTGCCAACATAGAATTAAGCAGTTGTATAAAAATGTTGGAAAAGGCAGGGAAAAAAACTTTAAAAAATTTCGTGGGTAGCCCATCTGCGCCAGAGGCTTTCCCCAATGGAAGTTCTTTCACTACCGACTCTACCTCTTCCAAAGAGAATCCACGCCATGTTTAATTGCTCGGATTGGGAGAGGGAAGGAATCACAGCTTTCCTCAAAAAAACATTTAATGTTTGCTGGTTTATTTTATGCTGATGGCTATATATTTTTTGATAATGACAGTGCATTATCTTACCTATCCCATCCGAGTCAGTTGTGTATTTATGAGTAACAGGACAATTTAAACCCCGAATTAAATTGGAAGCTACTTGTTCTTTAGCCTGCCAGGCTGAAAATCTACCCGTAAAATTGCTTTCTTCGTAGACTTTCTGGTATTGACTACGAAAGAACGCCTCTCCTTGCTCATATAAATATGTGCTGAATTCGCGTTTGGCTTCATTTAATTGATCTTTAATATTTCTAGAAGGATTTCGTTGTCTTAGAACACTAAGAACCTGTATACGATGTTCCAATGAGTTTTTTTTTAGCCCTAGCCGCGGTCGATGTGGCGGCATCTTTCCCAATAATGATTTCCCGAATAAAAGCCTTTAAGGCATCCCAGATAATACTAAGAGGAGCGGTGCCAGTATTACGAATAATGAATTCTCTAATCTCGACTTTTAATTCAGAGACCCATTTTTCATCATTGAGATACAATTTATTAAGAACCCATCTTTTAGGAGACCTTCTAGTATCCCCGAGAATGAATTACCTGATGAGCATAGCGTGGTCGGAGAATACATTGTGCACCGTATTATAGTAGCCTGGCCTAAGTTTACGTGAGGCTAGAAAAAAATCAATACGAGAAGAAGACTTAAATCTGCCTGACCAGCAAGTAAATTCTCTTTTAGAGGGATTATATAGGCGCCAATGATCAGAGAGATCCAATAATCTTTTATAATTAGAAATAGTTTGGGAAACTTTAGGTTTGAGTTGTTTTGTTGATTGAGACGTTGAGTCCAATTTGGGATCCATCAAAACGTTGAAATCGCCACCGATCACAATATCCCCTGACACCATTAATAAGGATTGGAACATATCTTCATACATATTGGAATCATCATTTAGTGGTCCATAACAGCTTACAAAAATAAAGGGTCTCTGTCTGCTTTTGACTCTACATGAGACCCAGCACCAACGCCATGAGCCTCCCTGTTCTGAATGAATGATTTCAGCATGTATATTCCTATTTAAAAATATCGCCACCCCTAGCTTAGATTCATCACATGATGCGAAACACCGAAACGAAGCCCATGATTTGAACATTGAGAACTTATTTATCTTAAAAGAGGGAATATGAGTCTCCTGTAACAGAATTACGGAAGGATTTTCAGCCTTAATCCACATTTCTACAGCTCGCCTTTTCTTAATATTATTTAAACCATTAACATTAAGGGAAAACAATTATCAAACTCTCCTTATTAGACATTGAAATCTTAATTTAACTAATTGAAGACAGTTATCATCAGACCTCCCCATACCCATTGTATACACTCTGGCATCAAAACATAAGTAAATAAACATAACCCGACACCATCAACTTCATTTTTTGTTTTATCCCACCCATCACCACCCTCACCCCCCTGAGCCCAACCCTCCAGTGGCCCTACTTCCTCACCCTCCTCCCACGCAGACCACAGGAACCTACCCCACTTCATTGGGGTGACCAGTTAGCACCCCTGGGCCCCCTGGGTCCCCGTACTCCTTCATGCTCTACCCACCCCCCCAGCCGTCCAATTAATTAACCCCTACCGACGTAATGACCTATAATATCCTGTAGCCATTTAAACGACACGTCATAAACCCCTCATATTCTAACTTGTTTGAGAGGCCGAAATCTCCTTAAGCAGATCATGCGCTGCTGCTATGTCGGATATCATAAAGAATTTGCCTTTCACTAAGACTTTAAGCTTAGATTGTTGCGCTATCGTAGCTTGGGCCCCTTTGGCTTTAAACAACTGTAACATTTGGACAAACTCTTTTTCTTCTCCGTGCAGCAGAGGCAGACATATCGGAAAAAATACGACATTTTGCAGTTTCATTAACAAAGAATTGTCTTTGCTGAATCGCCATAGAAAGAATAGTCTCTTTTATCCGTATGTCTGAAAAGTTTAATAAAATTGTTCGAGGAAGAGAAGAATTCAGGAAAGGCTGGGCAGGAACTCGATGTGCACGCGTAATTGTCAGATCGCACTCATAATTGGGGATCACATTTTGTTTTAGAAAGGAGGTGGCCCATTGCAGCGTACTGGATCCTTCAAGGCCTTCCGGAACCCCCACGATGCGAAGGTTCGATCGACGATTATAGTTCTCCAAGTCATCCAATTTGGTTTCTAGTGAGCGTGTAGTGAAAGAAATCCTACTCGCATCTTTTTTAACCTCATTCATTTGGTCCTCTAAATTAGAAATGCGAGTTTCGGCTTCTTGAAGACGGCCAGGGAATGTAGAGAAAAGGTCTTCCATTTTTTCCAATCGCTGATTAATCAAAGCCAACTCAGATTTTTGAAACCTCTTTAATTCGCGGACCTCATCAAGAATTAAATTCAACATATCTTTGACTGACATCTGAGCTCCCCCCACAGTCTCAGTGTCCAGATCTAGCAGAGGACTAAGGGGATTAACATTGGAAACTAAGTCAGCAGAAGTATTTGATGGCTTATCAGCCAAAGGTATAACCATGTCCATATTTTCCGAAATCAGAACCTCTTTCTGAGCGGCGTCCATATGTTTCACAGAGGGTACCAAAGAATTTTCTTTGAGCAGAGATGTCAAAATTGTAGAGGATGCCGAAAGGTTAGGCTTATGCAGTAAGTCTGGGGGTTGAGTAGTTGAGGAAGAGGAAGATATTTGAGCGGAAGTGCCCTGACAAAGTGCTGCATTTTTTTTATCAAAAAGAGGAAATGGTTTAGCCCCTTTTAGCACATCCATAAATCTATCTTGCTTAGATATGGCATCCTGAGTAAAGGGAGAGCGAACGACCTCTACACTATGAGAGTTCTCTAAGTCCGGAATTGGAGTCGGAGTCGGAGATTCTGCGAAAGACTCCTCCAATTCCTCTGAGCTCCCAGTGCTGTCGCTTTTTTCCTTTACGTCGCCTTTATCGCTGTTGTCATTTTTATTTAATAATTTGGCAGCGTTTTTTGTTTTTCTAGCCTGAATGCGGAGGGCTTTTGCCTTACGTGTATTGAGTAACTTCCCCATGCTGGTGAAAGAGAGACAGCGGTGAATTAAGTGGTGCCTGGAGTAACTGGAATTCGACCTTTACTCCTTTCCTCCTTCCTCCCCGATGCCTCTGCGCCTCTAGGTCTAAACGTCCCAGCAATTGACGACTTTCCTCAGCAAATCTCCCTGCGTCTCGGGGTCTGTAAACCACGGCAGCCAGCAGCTCTCCTTATCCAAACACAGGCGAGACTCACCATATGCAGTTCACCATGTGCAGCTGCCCCTAGCATCCGAAATCCAATGCGGAGCCGATGCAGAGCCCCAGACTGACCGGTGCCTTCTCCAGCACCCGATCCCAGCTGCTAAGAATTTGGAGACAGAGGCGGCTCCGCTCTATCCCGCTCCGCTTACAACTGAGCCCGTAGATATTACCACTGCCACAAACCGCATATATTCAGCCACCGCTAGCCGAGGAAAATGGGGGAAAAAGCCTTGGTCGAATCCAGAAGGCCAATTCAATCAGCAAAACGCTTAGCGTCTACCACCGCCATCCGCCTCAGCATCACAGCCTTGAGGGGGGGGAGGAGCCAGGAGCCGGAAACTCAGGTGTGTACGGAGGCATGGAGCTCCATACCTGCGTGGTCAGTACACAATTAAAAATCACCATAAGCTGTGGCCCAGCTGTTGGCATTAGGTATTGCATGTTTTTGTAAAACCTTCAAACCCTATACATCCAAGCGACCAGAAGAGCCTGAAAAACCCTAAATACATTGCTTTTGTAAATCAACCATTGTGAAAAAAATACAGATCAAACTGTTGTTGCCAATTGCTAGGTTTCTCTACTTATTTCCATTATTTATTTTAGTTCAACAATAAGTTCATTTTAGAAAACGTTCACAGAACCACACAAATGACCCCTTACTAAATTCAGAATTGTGTTTCGTTTACAGAAATGTATAACTTTTATGAGATCATCCGACGGTCTGATATCGGTTTGCACCACAAATTGCAAATAGGTTGAAACAAAAAAAATAGGAAAAATTGATTGCTTCTTAGAAAAATGCAAAACCTGTGGTAAAAAATGTTTGTTCCTGAAAACTGGGAAGATTCTGATCCTAGCACAGTAAACCTTTATTAGTGCCATTTTTAGAAGAAAAGTACCAAAACACTTTCTTGTTCAGCATTTTAAGGTCCACTATGGCCTGATAAAGAGCACTGGGAGAAACATAATAAGACCCTTTAAAATTTCAAAACCACATCACAACAGGTGCTCTCAATACCAACGGCTGCTCAGGCAAGAAAATGAAAGTCAAGAGGGTTGATAAGAAACCATTGATTGTGCCCACAGAAAAGCCTTGCCAGGTGAAAGAAAAAAGGAATGAGAGAACATCAGATGGTTTTGGTTGTAGCAAATTGGCCTTCCTCTCCTTACAGCAGTTGGCAAACTTGACCCAACAGCCTAAATAAATGCTTATGGTGGAAGGGATTCAGGGAGCCAGAATGATAAACACTACTTTTAATGGAAGATTACAATCACTAGTTGGTTCCATTTCATCTCCATGCATGGAAGTACTGATTGTGGATGTTAGGATGGAGCACTCAAGCTGCTGCTGGGAAAGCAGAACCTACTTAACAGATAAGGAAGGACTCACAGCACGTGTTTTGTTTTGCTTGTCCCGAAAATCTTGGAGTGAAAGATGCAGAGTTCTGACATCTGCATCTTCGATATATATCCCAAACGACAGCTCCAGCCCAGAGCAGGAGCTAGCAATCTTCCAAGCTAGCAGTACAGTGGTCCCACAAGAGCAGCTAGACAGGTAACCTCAGGTGAGATCTTGAGAACTGAAAGCTTTTTTAACACACAAGGCTAGTTCAATTCTAGAGCACACCCTTCACCATGATGTCCTTCTTACAGCCCTCGTGCCTCTGCCCTTCGGGGGCCTGGACAGATATTAGGAGCTCCTACTCTCTCTATCTCCAAATACCTCTTCACCGAAGGACAAATTAATAAACACATCTTTTAAGGACAGGCTGCATGTGGGACCTGGTATAAAATATGGGAGGGATTGGAGGCAATCTCCTACCTCCCACATGTTCTCTACAGCCTTCTCTAGTATCTCTTGAACAATGTACCATTATGTCAAACTCTCCGCCATTTCTAGACTATTTTATCTGTCTCTTACCACTCACTCCCTTAAATTCTTCCTGCTCCCCTTTCCGATCTCATCCTGTACTCTCCATCTTCACCTACCGACTATTACCCTCATTACTGCTCTGTTCCTTCTCTCCCTACCAGCTAAGCAAACACTACAAGCTGCCACAAAGTACTACAGTTCCATCTGGTCAGTTACCAGCAGCATCTGCTTTGTATTTTCTCTTTTACTAACTTAAATTCATTACCAGGGGTGGCTCCTCCGTTATGGCTGAGGAGCGTCACCCCACTGCTGGAAGGAGCAGGTAAAAACATAAAATATGATTATAAAGCAATTATTAAAACTGCTTTATTATCATTTTGTTTTACCTGTAGGAGCCGGTTAGAACACAGCAGCCATCATCTAAGTCCTGGTGGCAGGGCCATCAGCAGCAGGAGTGGTGGGCACTGGGCACTGCTCTCAGTGCGCATGTGGTTTTGGCCAGCCGTCTCAGGACGGCCAAACCATCATGCGCACTGACCTCTGTCCAACCCAAGTTGCATTGCTGGGTGGCGAGAACAGCAGGCACAGGCTTCCAGTCCCCTTTGAAGCAGTAAACACGCCCGCTCAGCCTATCCCCACGCTTCTCGAGAACACTAGGATTGGCCATAGCGGAGTCTGGGAGCCTGCACTCATGGGAAATGTTGTTTGCAGTTCCTGGACTAGAAGAGCACCTAGGCAAGGCGCGGGAGAAGAGGGTCGTAGAGGCAGAGGACGGCAGCAGGAAGGTAAGGGTACTTTTTTCCTTGCTTTCCCCCTCACTGAACCCGCGCTGCCCCCCACTTCATGTCAGCAGCAGCCACCACTGTTCATTACCTTCTGATGGAAGGAAGGTGGCGGTGCATTCTCACAATTGCCTTCTTGGTCAACAAAATTCTCCAGCCTACCTGTCTTCACTACCTATTGCATAAACTTAAAATCACTGGTGACCTTCACTCTCTACGGAGCTATGAAACCCTCCTCGTGGAACCCCTGCGTTAAAAAAAAAAAAGACAAAATCATGATTCAATCTTCCTCTAGCTGTGCACCCAAAATCTAAAAATGTGTTCCCTTTTTATCTGATCTAATCTCTCTCATTGTATTCAAATATGAAGAGACACACCTCTTGACCAACAGATTTCCACAGTCTGCTATACCGTGCCTAACAAAAATAAATGTGTCTGTCTGTAACGCAACTGGTGCTCATGTAAAGCGATCTGATACCTTCGGGTCATATATAAAACAAAAAAATAGATTTCTCTAATTTGGCTTGTGATAGTCAACCAGTTGCTTCAGCTTTCTTTCTGTGCCCCTACCTCTTTGTCCTCTATCAGTTATTACATAAGTTACTAGTCGATGCCAATCAGTTTTGTACATATTGTAAACATTTTTCTTTCCTTCCACATGACAGCTGAGATTTCACCACACATTACAGGCGCAAGAGAAACAAAGTACTTACATTTTTTTCCGAAAAGTACATAAAAATATATCTCCTTCTACAGTTTCCACGACTTATCCCCTTGTTCCATCTCTGCTTATTCCCGTCCTCAATCCCGCTTCTCACGGCATTCAGCAAGTTGAGGTGACACAAAGCACTACACAAATCACTAACGTAAGCCAGCCAGCAGCATTTTCCATCATTAATGATTAATTTGGTAAGACATCAGATCAGAATACTGCAGAGACAAAAAAACAATCAAGCACTGGAAAAGCCAATAGGTCTGGGGTTGACCTTTTGGCCGTGTCAATTCTTGTTTCTTTTTTTTGTAGCTTTTTAAGAACTTTATTGTTGGGGAGCTGCCAGGCCTTCACCAAGCATTGGCTAAAAGAAAAAATATTTATTTAAACCTCAAAAAGCCTGCATTGCCATAGTAAGCTATGACACTCAAGAGAACTATTTTATTTACAGGTGTGCTAATTGTAAATGGGCAGAATTCCGCTGCTCACTGTAAATTAACCCAATGGGTTAAGTGGCGGTCCTACTGCCCCAAGATGTATGTTATAGTGAATGGAAGAAAAGAACAAGTTACTTACCTTCGGCAATACTCTTTTTGTCAAATACTCTATCTAACCAAAGGTTACTCACCTTTAGAATTTCCCAAGACGCCAGACTGAAGCCAGAAGACTTAAACAGCATTGCTCTTGTGCACTGGTAGGTGGTGTTGTGTGGCTCTTTTTTGACTTCGTTTCACCCCAAAAGTGACCATGGAGTACGCCTGGGCTAAAATTTCGTTCCGCTCGTGGAAATTGCAATAATTTGACATTTTCGCGTTCCGCGGAGAGCGCGAAAATGTAAAAATTTCCGCAATCCGCATTTTACCGGAAATTTTTTGCTTGCTCGCGCTGTAAAATAATACATTCTCGCGTGCGCGCGATCGCCTTACCTGAATCCCCGCGTTCGCCGACAAGGTTTCCCGATCCGGTCGCGTTCTCCACGAGATGTTGGATTCGTGCCCGCAGTAACGTCATGCAACGCGAGACAAGTGAAAACAAGATGGCCGCGCCTGCGAACAAACGCATGGGTAAGTTGGCGAGCCGCGACCACGCAGAAAATACCGCGAACGGGCGGGAAAAACTTCTGCATCTTCGCAATATTTCCGCGTGTTTGCGGAGATTTTTAACATTTTCGCGATAATTTGCAAAAGTGAATTTTGCAAATTCCGCCCACCCCTACCATGGAGCCAAACATAAGCCCCATCCCTGCATGTGTATGTCAGTTTCTTTCTAAACTCTGTCCATTGTTGAGGACTCAACACAAATTAGAAGTACCAGTCGTAGCATCCTCCCCAGCCTGGATACTAATAAATTAATATTCCACACACGGAGCTTAGAATTACACATCTTTATTCCTATTCGTGTAACTGGGTAGCTGCAAACTCCAACGTTCCAAACCAAGTCACAAGAAAAAAGGTTAAAAAAAAGAAAAGGGGGCAGGGTAGTAACACCCTGATACCCTAGGCCTGCTCAGCCAAAAAAAAGCAGTTTTTAAAAAAACATTTCAGTCGGATTTGCGTATGGTACGCAAATCCGGCCGAAAAAACCCCCCAAAAAACAAAGCCTGGGCTTTCTTTGTTTTAAGCCCTTGGGTGGGCCAGGTCCTGGGGGTAATCCAGATTTATGTAGGGGGGCCCTTGGGGGACCCTGCAGCTCTGGGGACCACCACCTCCCCGGGGCATTGTTAATAATGTGCAGGGGGGCATGCAGCCACCTCCACAGGGCTTAACGAAAAAAATGTGTGGGGGGATCTTTCCCCCCACACTGCCCCAGGGACCACCACCTCCCGTGGGCATTAATTTAAATAGGGCGGGGGCCTTGCTGACCCCCCAAGCCCCGGGGACCTCCACCTTCCCGGGGCTTTGTTGATAATGCACGGGGGCATGCAGCCCCCCACCCGCAGCCCCGGGGACCACCACCTGCCCAGGGCTTGATGAAAAAAATACATGGGGGGCTCCTATACCCCACGCTGCCCTGGAGACCACCACCTCCCTCAGGCATCAGTTTACTTCTGTGCAGGGGTCCTCGTGGGACCCCCATGCCCCAGGGACCACTGACGCCCCGGGGGCTTAAATAGAAATAAATACGTGTGGGGGGCTTCTGCCCCCCACCACACTGCCCCGGAGACCATCACCTCCCCAAGGTATTCAGTAAATTAAATACAGGGGTCCATAGAGGTCCCCTGGCGACCACCACCTCCCGGGGCTTTAACTCTGTTGGAGGGGGCCGCCCTCGTGGAGCCCTCAATGGCTCTGGGGACCGCCAGAGCCGCTCCAGCAATGTCCTGGGGTGCCCACCCCAGGGACATTGCAGTTTGCTATGGCAGGGCGGGAGCACGGCTCCCGATCTGTTATAGCAAACTCTACTTTGCTTTGTGGAAGCAAAAGCAGGAAACCTGCTCTCGCTTCAACGAAGCAAAGCAGAATTGCTTTTGGTCAAACTGCATGTTTGCAGCTCCCTTTGCCCAAAAGCAATGCCGGCTCATGCAGGAGGTGGGGAGCCGGCAAGGACTGCGGGGGCATTGTGGCTCCCCTTGTGGTCCCCAACATGAGGACCGGCCCCGGGGAATGGGGTCCCAAGGGCCAAAAGTGGGCCAGGAATGGGAGGCACGTGGCCCACCTTCCATGAAAAAGAAATAAAAAAGAGGCAATGCCCCAGGGGATGGGGTCCTCAGGGCCAATAATGGACTCAGGAGGGGAGCCTCTTGACCCCCTTCCCGCTTATTTTTCAAAAAACAAAAAACTGCTCAGGCCCTGGGAGATGGGGTCCCCAGGGCCCAAAAATAATTAAGGGAAGGGGGCACACAGCCCCACTTCCATGAACCAAAGTAAAATAGCCAGCATGTCCCCAGAGGCCCCACCCCCTCCCTCCACCACTGTGCAAACGTTTCTCCAGGCACGTTCTGGATTAAGCCCCCTAGAATCTTAAGGGTCCTAAGGGGCCAACTAGCCCACCAGGTACCTCCAGTAAGCCCCACACAGTGAGATTGCTGTGAGGTGGTCTGAGACCATAACCCTTTTTACACCAGTATGCAAACGCACCTCTTGGTGCACTGCTGGTGGGGCAATGAAGTCCTCTTGTGTCCTGAGGACCTCAGGACTAAAGTGGACTTCATCCCCCGAGCAGCAGTGTGCCAGAAGGCGCGTTTGCATAGTGGTGTAAAAAGGGGGCATCGCCTCAGATCACTCTCAGCAATCCAGCTGTGTGGGGCTTACTAGTGATAACAGGAGGGCTAGTTGGCCTCCAGGGACCCTCAGGAGGCAAGGGGACTTCACCCCCCAACCAAGAGTGCACCAGGAGGCACGTTTGCAGAGTGGTGGACGAAGGGGGTGTGGCCTGTTCCACCTTTCAGCAATCCCACTGTGTGGGGCTTACTGGAGGTAACAGTAAGGCTAGTTGTCCCCTAAGAACCCCCATCAGCAAAGTTGACTTTAATCCCCATCCAAGAGCACACCAGGGAGTGTGTTTGCAGACTGGTGGGCAAAGGGGGTGTGGCCTGCTATGAGAACGTTCTAATGTTGCTGTGTGGGACTTACTGGAGATAACAGTAGGGGTAGTTGGCCTCCAAGGACGTCCTTGGAGGCCAACTGCCCCTACTGTTACCTCCAGTAAGTCCCACACAGTGGGATTGCTAAGTCTGCACATGGAAGCAGAGGGCTGGGGGCAGGGCAGGAGCAGCAAGATGGAGGTCAGGCAGGATGGGCACTAGAAGCAAGACACACCATGGAGAGCAACAGTGAGACTATGATGGCATACACACAGACCATGGAGGGAAGGTGGGAGGAGGTCAGGGGCAGCTAGCTGACCACACAGGGAAGGTGGGGGGGACCGTGGCAGCACAGAAGACCATGCATGGCAAGCGGGAGGGTTAGTGGCAGCACAATGGCTTTGATGGGCAAGAAGGAGGGTGCAGGGACATGCACAAAGGACCATGGAGGATAGAAGGGAGGGTCAGGACCTGGGCACAGACAAGAGAATTCAGGGGAAGGGGCCTCACAACAGACCACGTGGGCAGGCAGGAGGAGCAGTTGCAGCACAACAGACCAGGGAGGGCAGAAGGGTGTGGCAGTAAAATGGACCATGGAGGACAGGAGGAAGGGGATAGGAGCATGGAATGTGGACAGGCAGGGTGGAGGTGGCAGGGAAAGGTTACAGTCATCTGACAATGCTAGGCAGATGGGAGGGGAGTGGCAGCTCAACAGAACACTCAGAGTAGATAGGAGTGGCAGGTCCATGGAACATGGTGGGCAAAAAGAATGGAGCAGGGGCATGCACAAAGACCTCGGAGGCCAGGGGGAAGGAGAATAGGGGCAGCAAGCTAAGCACAGAGGCTACGCAGGAGGTCAATGATGGGCCATAGAATTGGGCAATGGAGGGCAGGAGGAGTGGACTGGTACATCATGCTAAATGAAGGGCAGTGGCAGCACATCAGACCATACATGGCAGGAGGGAGGAGGCTTGTCCATGGATTCAGACAACAGTGGATAGGGAGGAGGTGGATGGGGCAGCAAGCTAACTGTTCAGAGAAGTCGGGAAGGCCAGTGGCAGAACAATGGCCACACAGGGCTGTAATAAGGTTGCAGGGACATGGACTTGGACAATAGATGGCTAGGAGGAGGGAAGGCAGGAGCAGCAAGCTTGGGTGGGGGCAGCACAATCCCAGGCCCTGCTTCCAACCCCCCACCATCCATTGTAATATGCATCTTACTTAACGTTAAAAAAACACTAGAAATTTGCTAAAAAAAACAAAGATTACAGGGACGGTATAGTTAGACTCATATTTCACTCATGCACAACCAGTGAAATTCAGCAGTTATAGTTACATGAGCTAACTATAACTTACGCCCCCACAATGGACTGCTAATGACCTCAGACATTACATCATTCATGACATGGTCAGTTACATCACTCATGACAGCACTCATGACATCTCAAATGTATGTATGTATGTATGTATTTCATATTTGTAAAGCACACTGTAACCCTACGGGCATCCTGGCGCTGCAGTAAGACACGCTATCACCTTGCTTCCTAGCTAGCTAATTGATATGCTAAGCCTGCACTCTAGGGAAAAGCCAGGTTTTAATTTTTCCCCTGAACTTCATCAGATCTTGTATCTGTCTTAGCTTAACTGGCAGACTATTCCAAAGACGTGCTGCCGCATAGCTAAGGGCTCTTCCTCCCGATTTAGCTTTCTTAATCCTGGGTTTATTAACCAGCCTAGTCGAGGAGGACCGAAGGCTGCGGGTAGGGCTATACCAGTTGAACTTAGATTGCATCGGTATCGGTCCCATCACATGCAGGGCCTTGAAGACAATGCACAGTGATTTGAACTGTATCCTCTGGAATACCGGAAGCCAGTGGAGCTCCGTCAATGCCAGGGATGTGGATGACCGTCTCGGTCTGGCTAGGGCCAGTTTAGCTGCTACCATCTGGACTCTCTGGAGTCTCCCAATCAGATATCTAGGGGATTCCAGCAGTAGCGCATTACCATAGTCCAGGCGACTCAGAATGACACTCCTTATTACAAGTGCTCATGCCTGATATGGGAGTAGTGGGAGGATCTTCCGAAGGACCCTAATAAGCAAAAAACTACTTCCCACAATTCTGTTGACTTGGCTTTCAAGGTTTAGTTTATCATTAAAACTAACCCCAAGATTGCGTACCATCGAGACGGGAAGCAGAGGTGTTTCTGTGGGTATCGGCCAGAATCCTGAGGGGAGAGAGCAGGGAACTTTGCCTGCTGCACAGCAAAGGATCTCGTTTTTTTCGCAATTAAACTGCAAAGAATTGTTTTTCAGCCAGCGTACTGTTTCTAGCATACAGGCATTTTTCCAGAGATCCCGCTTGGTCTCCCTCCAGTGATACAATGAGCTGGGTATCGTCAGCGTAGTTTACCAAGCTGACCCCATATGATTTAATAATTGCAATCAGGGGGCTCATGTAGGCATTAAATAATATCGGGCTGATTGCTGAGCCCTGGGGAACCCCATGCCTAATCACCCCAAATGAGCTGTGAATGGAATGGAACTATAATCGCTAGAACTTTATTTAGGGATAGTGTGTGTATATTAACACCCCTTTTTTTCCTTTTCTTTCGCGTAAGAACCATTATAATATGCAATGTGCCCAGATTAATATGGCCGATAGCCTTTCACTTTAAAGTAATGAGTAGTCCATTGTTTATGTTGATGTTTGCAATTCTAAGTATGTTTATTATGAATTAGTCACATTGACAAACATACAGGTATGGCGGTCACGGGGCAAGATGTGCTGAAATGACATTGTGTGCATATTAACACTTGTTTTCTTTTGTTTATTGTATCAATTCCTGAATTTTCACATCGTGACCGGGCCAATATGGCCGCCAGCTGTTTGGATAAAAGTAATGCACTGCTGATGACGTCACATATTACATCACTCATGACATGGTCAGTGACATCACTGATGACATCACTGATGACATCTCAAATGACATCACTGATGACATCATCTACGTGATCATCTGATGCACCTCCTCACACCCTAAAATACAGACTACCATTCTCGAAACCATAGACAAACCAATACTAGTACAGCTACAATATTCTGTGTACTATGCATGCAGACCTCTAATCAGCTACATAGCTTTGATACGCTCTTCTAAATACCCAGTTAGTACCTATGCAGTCTAGGAATCCATCTGTCTGTCCCATGCACTTCTCCATTCACCCATCCAGCACTATCTACGTTTCCTATCACTCCACCAATACCTAAGCACTTATAAATTCAGCACGCACTTTCTTTGCAACACTGAAATTACTCCAGTTATTAGTCGTATACTTAAGGAATGGCGTAGTCAAAAACACAAGTGCAGGTACAATATTTTGTACACTATGCATGCACACCTCTAACCAGCTACAAACTATTGATACACTCTTCTAAATACCCAGTTAATACCTATGCAGTGTAGGAATCCTCCTGTCTGTCCCATGCATTTCTCCAATCACCCATCCAGCAATATCTACTTATCCTATTACTCCACCAATACCTAAGCACTTATAAATTCACTATACACTCTGTTTGTAATACTGTAATTATTCTAGTTACTAGTCATGAACTTATGGATTGGCCTAGCTACTAACACAAGTACATCTATAATATTGTGTGCACTATCCAAGCAGACCTTTAACTAGCTACATACTATTGATACACTCT
The DNA here is from genome assembly GCF_964204655.1 of Triturus cristatus. Taxonomy (NCBI): domain Eukaryota; kingdom Metazoa; phylum Chordata; class Amphibia; order Caudata; family Salamandridae; genus Triturus; species Triturus cristatus. The sequence goes on along the minus strand of NC_140584.1, from coordinate 69,416,742 downwards.
TCTAAATATCCAGTTAGTACTCATGCAGTGTAGGGATCGTCCAGTCTGTCCCATGCACTTCTTTAATCACTTATCTACCACTATCTACTTATCCTATTACTCCACCAATATGTAAGCACTTATAAATTAAGTGTTCACTCTGTTTGCAGCACTGTCATCATTCCAGTTACTAGTGGTATTCTTATAAAATGACCTAGGCACCAACACAAGTACACATAAAATATTCTGTGCATAATCCCTACAAATCTCTAAGCAGATACATACTATTGGTCCACTCCATTAAATACTGAAGTAGTACCCATGCAGCATAGGATACCTCCTGTCAGTCTCATGCAATTCTTCAATCACCCATCCAGCACTATGTTCTTATTGTATCAGTCTGCCAATACCTAATTACTTATGGGGCAGATTTACAAGCACCCTGCACCTCCAGTACATCACTTTTTGTAACATAGTGATGGCGCAGGCACTCCTTTATATTTACAAGGAGAGAAAAAGCCACCCTGCATGGTTTTTCCTCTCCTTATAAATATGACCCCTTCATACACAGAACTTTGCGTTGAAGGGGCGTCCCATAGGTATTGCTGTGGGTGTTCCCACGCAACACCCATAGAACAAGACACATCTCCAGATTTATGAGAAATCGTAAATCTGGAGATGTGTGTACATGCTGCGCCATCCTAGAGTTGGTGTAGCAAGGTGCAATGAGGAGAATTGTTTTAATTTCTCCTCATTTTTTCCTCTTTCAATGCATGCTGCATTCCACAGCATACATTGAATGAGGAAAATGCCTTTACTGATTGTTTTTGTGCAGGAAGGTGTCCCTTCCTGCACAAAAACAATCTCCACACGACACAGACATCCTTGCACCATGGTGCAAGGGTGCCTGTGTCACCCCATGGCTGCAGTTTGTGCACAGAGTTGCAACATATTCATGAACATATGTCACATCCCTGTGCTTCGGAAGTGCCACAGTGCAGTGCAGCTAAAGAGCTTGTAGTGTCACGCTGCAGTACTTCCTCATAAATCTTCTCCTATAAATTCACCATACACTACTAATGCATTCTTTCAGTCAATCATGCTGTATACATATATTCAACCAAACTTTCAAAAATTACCTTGCAATTATAGTTCTTTGTTTAACCAGATAAGGTAGTTCTGATAAGAACTTTTTTTTTTCTTTTGTATTTTTGTTAATAATTTAGTATTTTTTGGGGTGTTTTTTCAAAAAATGAACAAAAAAAAGAATGAATTAAACAGGAAACATTTGGAATTACTTATCATTCCAAAAACAAAAAACAAAAAAATTAACAAAGATGGTTGCGTTGCGCAGCACAAACTGCATCCACAGACTGCTCCCTGAAGCATATAAGTTTCTTACACTTCGTGCAGTGTTGCTCGAGAAAGGCGAATTCTGGCCTAATGTCCATTGCAGGTGCTCCTGAGGACGCTCCAGATGTACTTGCCACAGCAGGTGAGGGGTTCAAAGCAGCTTGTCTCATTTCCTCCTGAGCAAGATTGAGAGGATGTGTGGTCCGGAGATGCTTGTACATAGAAGCAGTGCCACAAGAGTATTTTTTTTCACCGCCTCTTGACAAGACTCGGTCCCAAATCTTGCACGTCACCTTTCTCGCATTTACTTTCTTCTCTCCAGGTGGAAAAGTGAAGAATTTCCACACGACCGATTCCAGCCTCTGTGGACGTGGTGCCTCCTGCAAGAATTCTTCTTCAGAAGATACTTCCTCCTGCTGCTGCTGCTGTCCAGATGCCATTTTGTTTGATATTTTTTGAAAAACACCACAAAAAAAACAAGCAAAAAGGGTTCTTGTAGGAAAAGAGATGACTCTCTAAAGATGCTCCAAGAAGAATGATTGAAATTGGTGGGGTCCTTCAATAGTTACAGCGGGTAATGTTATGAACCAATGAAATCTTTTTTTTTTAGGTCACATGGGATCCGCGCACTCTGCGCTCACGAAGCACGCACCCGACCCACCTAATATGTATATTAAACACACATACATAACATTTTAGAACATAAAAAAAAATTGCGGTAGTCGGCACCTAGCGCACCCCAGCACGTATATGACGTCATGCCTGACCCGCCACCACGCAAGCGTTGCGTACCGTAATGCGCATGTGTCACGAATGCATGGGAGCAGGAGTCGCGGACTGGTCGCATACCAATCGCGCGCATCACGTAATATTAAATGTATTTGATGTAACTGAAAAACACGCAGCCACCGCAGACTGTACGCGGATCCTTCACGACGTTTCTAAAATGGCGGTTAGAATCCGCACACCCTCCGTGATGGGTACGCTTTGGGTGTGCGACTCCAAAAAAAGATTGGAAAGAAAAATTACAAAAGAAAATAATATAAATATATTAAAATAAAAAAAATAAAACAAAAAAATTAAACAATATTTCAGTTTTCATTTTTTTTGTTGCAATTTTCAGAAAAATATATAATGTTATTAATGAATAAAATATTTATAAATAAACAGTTAAAAACTGTAGAAAATCAGTACAAAATATTGGTATAACTACTATTACTTACTATAAAATTAGAATTTAAAAAACCTTTGAAATTCACTGAAAAAACCATAGGTTTCAGAGACGTTCTTGTTAGAAATTAGCATTTAAAAAAGCTTTGAAATTCGCTGAAAAAACCATACGTTTCAGTGACGTTATAGTTAGAAATTAGCATTTAAAAAACCGTAGAAATTCACAGAAAAAAACATAGGTTTCAGGGGTGTTCTAGTTAGCTGGACATTTCACTTGTACAAAACCATAGAAATTCCTCCGTTATAGTTAGTTCTGCTAACTATAACTTGCGTGCCCGCAATGCACTGCTGATGATGTCACATATTACATCATTCATGACATGGTCAGTGACATCACTGATGACATCACTGATGACATGTCAAATGACATAGAGGCCTGCATGAGCTTCATGAAAGATTGGCCAGTGGCGTGGTTAGAACATACACAAATTTTATTGGACATGTTGGAATACTGTCTTACACACAACGTATTCACATTTGACGGGAAATTCTACCTGCAAGAACAAAGAAAAGCAATGGGCACCGCCTTCGCCCCCACCTACGCAAATCTTTTCATGGGGTGGTGGGAGAAGGAGGCCTGGGCCACGAAGAACAACATGTTTATAAAGCAGGTGGATATATGGACCAGGTTTATTGACGACCTGTTTATTCTTTGGGAGGGGAGAGAGAAAGATCTGGTGCTCTTCATGATTAAATTGAATACCAACTAGTGTAACCTACAGTTCACCTATACTTGGAGCCAACAACACTGCACCTTCCTGGATATACAATTGCCAATCAAGGAGGAAATCTTAACCACCAGGATCCACAGAAAACCCACTGCAACAAACTTGATTTTACATTCTAACAGTGGCCACCCAGGCGCATTTACATGGAGCATCCCGTACAGCTAGATGTTGAGAGCAAGAAGAATTTGCTCCACTGAAGCGCTATACAATGAAGAGGTGGACAGGCTGTCTGGAATGTTATTATGATATCCTAGAAATGTTCTTGAAGATGCAAGACGTAGATCTCAGGAAAAGTCAAGAAAGGAGTCCCTTTATCCCCAAAAAAACCAGGAAGAGGAAAGTGGTGCTACCAAAAGGATCTTTCTTTAATACAACTTGGCACAATCAATCGTTGCGTCAGTCCGCAAAACACACTGGTGTGTGCTGAGAAATGATTAACATTTAACAAAAATCTTTGAAAGTGGCCCACAATTTACATCAAAGAAGGTACATTCCCTAGATGACATTTTAATCTTAAATCACTTTATTCACAGAAAGAACCAGCAAGAAATGGGTACATGGTTGTCAAATAATCAGGAAGGCTTTGTGAAGTGCACCTCATGTAAGGCTTGCGAGTATGGAAATAACAGTAAGAGCTATCGTACGACAGATGGTCGCATTATGGCGATAAGAGAAAGAATAACCTGCAAGACGTATTTTGTGATTTATGTATTAAAATGTGGCTGTAACAAACTGTATGTAAGAATAAGCTGAAATTAAGGATTTTACAGCATAAAAGAGTGATTCGAAATGGGAATAAGACCTACCCAGTAGGCTGCCACTTCGACCAGATGCACAATTGATCCTTGTCTACTTTCTCTTATTGGGGCATTAAGCACATCAAAGCCCATGCGAGAGGGGAAAATCGAGAAAGTGAGCTGCGGAAACAGGAATCCCGACTGATACTATTGATGGGAACAGAGGCACCCTGGAGCCATAACAAAGATGCAGAAATATTTGTGCACTTATAAATGACTATGGATATGTGAAATTGTTATAATGGAATGATATTCGATTGTGAAGTTTCAAATGTGCAGGATCACTCTATGTGCACAGATACTGAAAGATTGAGCTGTTTTAAATGTATCTTGTATCAAGGAACAACAAACAACAAACAAGGAAAGTACACACACATGCATGATACTTACGTTTTAACTGAAACAGAGAAAATGTGAATTACAAGAGAACAAGGACTATTATAGCACATCATAGATAGTATTTTTTACAGGAATAATACTATCTTGTAAAAAGAAATATTGCACTGGCACCTTACTTAAACACTTTGCACTTTAAGATGACCAAATGAAATGGGACTGTCAAAAGCAAAACAAAGCGAGTCTGAGTATATATACTGTATGGGAATATTATATCCTAGAAGACAGGAATACTGCAACTTTCAATAAAGAGGGGTTGAATAACAGCATTTTTTCACTTGAAATAGGAACACTCATGAGTAAATATCTCAATAGAGCACATGTCACTTTAAATAGCTAAATGAATATAATTTGGCATTCAACTGAATAAGAATCCCAGAGTGGAGCTAAGTAGTTGCACGTGACACTTTATTGAGAACCCCTGGCAGTAGGGAACTATCATTGAGAAACACATGGCACCTTAAAATAGTTTTAATCTTTTGTGCTTTTTGCTGCTCTTTTTATGAATTTATGTTTTTAGGATTAATTATTTATATACTCACACTCAGATCAATTTCCGTTCCTGATCGGGCATTGGTGCTAATTTAAATTTTAATCAATGGGAAGTGCAATAGGGAGGAACATTGTTCATTTGTGCAATAATTGATTTGTGATTTATCATCTTTTATTAATGTTAGCCCTTGCACAGTGATAAAATGTGGTACAAAAACACAAAATTCATCACATAAAGGGGAACAATAATGGAATAAAAAGAAACAAGTAAAAAAAGAAAAAAATATATTGAATTGTTTAAGAGCATGACAACACAAATGTTATAAGATTTTCTTTTGAAATGTGATGAAGTGAATCACTAATGGCGGGGACATTTGCCAAAGAAAAACTAAGAAAGGCATCACTCTAGCTGCAATCAGGGGTTATGGACATGGAAATTTGTTTGAGCCCAAAATAAATATACAATGTTTGGCGGTCGCCAGTAGGTAGTTATAGTTAGGACCTATTTTCCATAGGAAATCTGCAACATTCTATTCCCAATAAGTCTGGCGCCGGTTGACGAATCCTCGCGAAATTTTCCAAACTTTTGCCCAGCTCAGCTCCGCTCCTACCCTGAAAGTTTCATGGTGATTCGTCAAGCGGGGGCCAAGAAAAGAGGGGGGTCCCAAAACGCGTTTTTCCCATGCAATTTCCCATAGGATCTGTTGTCGCAGCTACAGTCCGAACCGCTGAACGGAATGACACCAAATTTGGCAAAGAGGTAGTCCTCAGTTCAGACTCGTGCCTTTTTGTATAAATGGTGTGAATCAGTTTAGTAGTTCCTTGGAAAATTAGAGTTAAAAGTACATAAATATCTATGGCCGGGGAGGATCCGCGGACCCTACCCGCACTGTAAGCGCACCCTCCCCGAACCGAGCGCGCACCCTCCCGATCGCGCGCTGAATGCTACTTGGCTGTCGAGTGTCTGTCTACATTTGAAACCAGGAACTGTTGGCGGCCATTTTCTGCCTCGGTAGAAGCGAGGCTGAAGAAGCAAGGGGAATAAGTGTGTAAAACATATAAAGGGGGCAGAGTGGAAATACTCTGACCCTCTAGAGGTGCTGACCCCCTGGGATCCCCTTTAAAAAAAAAAAACGGCGGAATGCTTGCACGGTGCACGCATCCTATCGCGTTGGGTGCACGGATTCTCTCGCGTTGGGTGTGCGGATCCACGGATTTTTTTTGTTGAAAAAAGACAAGAAATCATTGGTTGTATGACTACTTTCTACACTGAAAGGTAGAGTGTATATTTCTGTTTTTTAAAGGTATGATTCTTATTGGTTGACAAAAACAGATTGTAAGGAACATTATATATGATAAGCGGATATGTTGAAAAGTCAAGCACACTTCCTGTCTTGTTTAGCAACATTGTGTGCTGAACTTGTGACCTGTGTGCTCAATGCAGTGTTCCATGAGCTGTTTCTATGGTAACAGGTAGAAGGCAGATTGGGGAAAGGGTTGAAATGTATTTCAGTTGGAAAGGGTTGAAATGTTTAACCAATAGAAATGTGTGTTTGCTTTTGAGTTTATGTGTGAAGGATTGTGATTTGATGTTTACATGTATATGTGTGGAAAATGAAAGGGAAACTTTTCCATTCTTTGTTTTTGCTGAGAGGTGCACAATGCAGAGATTCTGTAAAAGAAAATATGGTGACTGATATACTTCTTAATCTACAAAACAACTTGAAAGGTGAGTTATTTAATTGTGAGGGGATGTATGTAGACTATTTTGATTTTAATCAGACTAATGTATTTCTCCTGCTAAAGTGTAGGGAGTACTTTTTTTCTCTACAATCTTATTGACAGTGTGTGTGCATGTAGAAACCATTCTGTGATAATCATTTGTGTTTTTCATGTGTTTGCAGACAGATAACTGTGCTGTTTTTATATTTTGGTAGAATTAGAAACCAGTCATTGTTTATAAATTTGTGAAATGAGTTATGTTGTGTTTCTATACTAAAATGTAGTACTTCTTCTAGATGAAGAAATGTATTTTGGTATAGTGCAAGTGATGGTGTTGTTTGTCTAGAATCACACAGTGAGTATGTGCACATTTGGTAACGACTGTGAGAGAAGCATTTAGTAACATTGTGTATTTGCTGACAGATAACTGTTTTAAAAGCTGTCATGTTGTCAAGTATTAGTAGCATTAGAAGCCAGTGTTGGCTTATGCATTGATACAATAAGTCATGCTTTGAGACTAATGTGCTGTACTTTAATATGTAGATTGTGTGTAGTCTCCTTACCCCTTGCACAGTAGTGAATGAGTTTTGGTAAGCTGCTAGGGATAGTGTTGCTTGTCTAGAATCACACTGTGAGTCTGTGTGCTTTTGGGAACCACTGTGAGAGAAGTATGTGGTTATATCATGTATTTGCTGACAGATAACTGTTTTAAAACCTGTCTTGTTGTCAAGTTTTAGTAGCATTAGAAGGCAATTTTTGCTTATGCTTTGATTAAATGAGTCAGGCTTTGACACAAAAGTGCAGTCCTGAAATATGTAGATTGTGTGCAGTTCCCTTACAACTTGCACCGCAGTGAATACGTTTTGGTAAACTCCTAGGGATAGTGGTGCTTGTCTAGAATCACACTGTGAGTTAGTGTGTATTTGGGAACCACTGTGAGAGAAGCATTTGGTAACATCGTGTATTTTCTGACAGATAACTTTTTTAAAACCTGTCATGTTGTCAAGTTTTAGTAGAATTAGAAGCCAGTTTTTGATTATGCTTTTATTAAATGAGTCAGGCTTTGACAGAAAAGTGTGGTCCTGAAATATGTAGATTGTGTGCAGTTCCCTTATCAGTTCCACAGTAGTGAATGATTTTTGGTAAAGTCCTAGGTACAGTGGTTGTTGTCTAGAATCACACTGTTGAGTCTGTGTGCATTTGGGAACCACGGTGAGAGAAGTATTTGGTAACATTGTGTATTTTGCAGCAGATAACTCTTTTAAAACCTGTCATGTTGTCAAGTTTTAGTAGCATTAGAAGCCAGTCTTTGCTTATGCGTTGATTAAATGAGTCATGCTTTGACACTAATGTGCTGTACTTAAATATGTAGATTGTGTGCAGTACCATTACCTCTTCTAGACTAGTGAATGAGTTTTGGTAAACTGCTAGGGATAGTGTTGCTTGTCTAAAATCACACTGTGAGTCTGTGTACATTTGGGTAAGGATTGTGAGAGAAGCATTTGGTAACATAGTGTATTTGATGATAGATAACTGTTTTACAATCGGTCATGTTGTCAAGTTTTAGTAGCTTTAGAAGCTATTCTTTGCTTATGCATTGATAAAATGAGTCAGGGGTTGACACTAAAGTGCAGTACCATGTACTATTCTCTTCACTGTGCCAGAACTGAAAATTTAAAAGTTTAACCCAGGCACTAACCGAGCAGTAGTCTGATGATTTAGTCAGTTTCCAAGTACTCATGTTGTGAACCATACATTACCCCATAGATTGTTTCAAATGTCTATGCAGTATGCATGCAGTCTTCTAACATACTATACACTTGTCTTTCACATTTTCAATTCGCTATTCAGTATCCATACACTTCCAGGAAACACCCTGTAACTCCCTTTGCAAACCTCTAGTGACCAATTCAGCATCATGTACTAATCCATTCACTGTGCCAAAACCCAAACACTTATAAATTCACCAAGATACTATCTTTGCAGTACTCTAATCATTCAGTCAGTGCCTAAGTAATCATGCACTGAGCCAGGCCTTAGCACATGGACTGCTTCAAACCCCTATCCACTATGTATGTAGTTTTCTAACCACCTAGACACTTGTCTTTCACACTTTCAATTCCCTAGTCGGTATCCATACATTCCAGCAAACATCCTGTCACTCCCTTTGCACTCCTCTAGTTACCCATTCAGTACCAGGTACTAATCCATTCCCTGTGCGAAAAGCCTACCACTTATAAATTCACCTAGGCACTCTCCTTGCTGTACTCTAATCATTCATTCAGTACCCAAGTAGTCATGCAGTAAGCCAGGCCTTAGCACATGGACTGCTTTAAATGCCTATACAGTATGGATGCAGTCCTCTAATCACCTACACAGTTGTCTTTCACACCTTTAATTCCCTAGTTAGTATTCATACACTTCTAGCAAACACCCTGTCACTCACCCCGTGTGTCTCCTTATAGTACTGTAATCATTTAGTCAGTTAGCTTGTAGTATTTTAGTGAGGAAGGCTTTAGGGCATGAACTGCTTCAAAGTAGTATGCACTATGCATGTAGTGTTTTAACCATTGTCACACTTGTGGTTCATGGCTATAGTTTCTTAGTCAGTTTTTATATAAAATGTGTTTGTACAGTAATGTAATAGTATAAATTTGAAAGTTATTAATATACATGTATTTGTGATTCTTTTTTACAGATACAGAACAGGAGTGTTTCTCATCTGTTTTCACTCTTCTCGTGCAAGATTGTTTGGATGAAGGGTCCTTAGGTGTTTCATCATACTTGCTGTGTCGCACGTGTATTTTTTGTTAGGATCCCCTCGTAACAGAACTCTTTTGCAAATCTTGCGCGTAACGAAGGTGGCATTGGTCTTTGTTTGCCCCTCGAGAAAAGTAGAAAATTTCCACATCACTGAAGGAAAATGTTGTGGGCGTGGTGCATCTTCCAAAAATTCATCCTTAGATTCGGTGAATATTTTAAAGCGACAACATTTACAGTTTTTGTAAGTTAAACTTATAAAATTTTGTTAGCTGTATGCCTTTTATATATCTGTGATTTGTATCTTTTTTTTTTGAGAATAGCATGTTGGTTTTTTTTTAACAATCTTTGAGATTGGTTTTTTTTGCCCGCTGTTAAGTGATGAGTACGATTGAAATCACTATTTTTAGTGAAATTTAATATATTCTGAGAACAGCAAAAAAGGCAAAAAAATTACTTTGTGGAAATTATGCTGTGTTGTAAAAAATGTATTATTACATGTTATAATATTTTTTCCTTTTCTTTCACAGATCCAAATTTTAAAATAAGCACTTTTTATGAATTTAGATTGGAATGAAAATGTGAAAAAAATGTGTACCATGTTTTATTCCTAATACTGTGAAGGCAAGTTTAACTAAGTCTCAATATGCAGAATGAGGATGTCTGCAAAAAGCTACAAAGTTGAAACATGTTTCTAAAAACACTCTGTTTATACCTTTGTAGTTTTTAAATCTGACCATAATCAGATATCATGTGACCTGCAAAAAAAGAGATTTGAGGGGTTCATAATATTTCCTATTTTAGCTATTGAAGGACCGCAATTACTTCAATCATTCTTCTTTGAACATCTTTACAGACAAAACTCTGTGCTTACCGTTTATCATTCGCAAGGAATTTTAAAAATGGAAATATGTCACTTTTTGTAACATAGTTATTGTGTAAGATACTCTTTCATATTTACAAAGAGAGGAAAAGGCACTCTGTGCACTTTGTATACTCCATGTAAATACAACCTCATCATGCAGACCACTTTGTGTTGAAAGGGTGTTTTATAAGTGTTGTTGTGCATGATTGCACTTAATACTCATATAACAAGACACATGTCTAGATTTATCAGAAATCATTTATCTCGATATGTGTGTGAATGGTGCACCATTCTAAAATTGGTGTAGGAAAGCACAACAAGGAGAATTGTTTTAATTTCTCCACATTTTTACATCTTCAATGCATGCTGAAATGTTCAGCATACATTGAAGGAGAAAAATGCTTTTTCTCATTGTTTTTGTGCAGGAAGGTGTGTCTTCCTGTAGAAAAACAAACAGCACATGACACAGATATCCTTGCACTATGGTGCAAGGGTGCCTTTGTCACCACATGGCTGCAGCTTAAGCAGCCGTGCAGACAGAAGCATAGATGTGCAACATATTTATGTGCATATGTTGCATCCCTGTGCTTCGGAAGTACTACAGCACACTGCAGTTAAAGAGGTTACTGTGTGATGCTGCAGCACTTCCTCATAGTTCTGCACTTATACATTCACCATACGCTACTAATGCATTCATTCAGTCAATTACGTACTACACATACATTCATCTAAATTAACACTAACAAAGAAATGTAGCTCTTTTTTTAAACCAGGAAAGTTAGTTCTTACAAGAACTTTTTTTTTTCTTCTTTCTTCTTTTATAATTTTTTTGGGGTTTTCTGAACAATTTTAAAATTTGGGGGGTTTTTCTGCAAAAAAAAACCAAAAAACAAAACAGGAGAAACCAAACAATGAACTTCAGGGAACAATACAAAACCCCCCCCCAAAAAACTAGCAAATGTGACTTTCTTGCCTGCGGCAGATCAGATCGATCGACTGCTCACCATAGCACAAAGTCTTATTGCAATTAGTGCAGAGCACTTTTAAAAATTGAAATTGAGGACGGATGTCCAAGGTTTGGGCTGATGGATGCACTATTGATGTGCTCGGCTGCGATGAGGTGGATGGCGCAGGAGCAGGAGTGTTTCTCATCCGTCGGCACTCTTCTCGTGCAAGATTGTTTGGATGAAGGGTCCTCATGTGCTTCATCATACTTGCCGTGCCGCACGAGTATTTCTTGTTAGGATCACCTTGCGACAGGACTCTTTTGCAAATCTTGCACGTCACCAAGGTGGCATTGGTCTTATTCTGCCCCTCGGGAAAAGTAAAACATTTCCACACCACTGAAGAAAAATGTTCTTTGGGTGGTGCCTCCTCCAAAAATTCATCCTCAGAAGTATGAGGAGATGCAGGTGATGCCTGCTGCCCTGAAGCCATTTTTGGTTGAAAAAAGTTAGAGCTAAGTGTAAACTTAGTCTAAAAAATCTTCTTCTCTCCAAAGAGATGGTGCTCTAAAGAAGGTCAAAGAAGAATGACTGAAATGGGTGGGGTATTTCAATAGTTGGGAAGAGGAAGTTTAATGAACCAATCAAATCTCTTTTTTTGCAGGTCACATGGGATCCGCGCACCCTGCGTTTACGCAGCACGCACCCAGCGCGCATCCGCGAAATTGAATTAAAAAAAATTATAGGATTAGATGTAAAAATATATTAGTTTTAAGACTAGTTTAGAGTTTGTCTTCAATTAATATTCACATGAAATACATATATATATGTTTTTTTAAATGTTAAATATTTCACGGGATCCGCGCACCTACCACATCATAGACGCAGATGACGCATCGCGATGCGCGTAAACGTCGCGTTACGTACATCGAACGTGTCGCGTATAGGCTGGGAGTCACATACCGTTCGCATTACAATCACGCACTAAACACGTACCCAATGCTTACCATGCATGGATGCTATCGCGTATGGATCGAGAACAGTGCGCTTAGGGTGCGCGGATCCAAAAACATTGAAAAAAAATATATAAAATAAAGTTTTGAACATATAGTTAAAAAAATATGTTTGAAAAACCCATTAAGTTCAAATAATATTTTTTAATTTTTAAAAGAATTGAAAAAATAAGTTAAACAAATGGTGATAAAAAAGTATTTTAAAAAAAACTTAATTAATGAAATTGACACACTGAATTTGAAAAATATACAAATCCAATCAAAATCATTAAACATGATATCTTCAGAGATAAGTTATAGATAGGAATTAGCATTTAAAAAACCTTTGAAATTCACTGAAAAAACCATAGGTTTCATGCACGTTATAGTTAGGAATTGGCATTTAAAAAACCTTTGAAATTCACTGAAAAAACCAAAGGTTTCAGGGGCATTATAGTTAGGAATTGGCATTTAAAAAACGTCGAAATTCACTGAAAAAACCATAGGTTTCAGGGGTGTTATAGTTAGCTGGACATTTCCCCCGTACAAAACCCTAGAAATTCCCCTGTTATAGTTAGTTCAGCTAACTATAACTTGCGCCCCCGCAATGCACTGCTGATGATGTCACATATTACATCACTCATGACATGGTCAGTGACATCTCAAATGACATCACTGATGACATCATCCATGTGATAAATTACTGCATCTTCTCACACCCTAATTTAACCGTTGATTAGGGGTGGGCGGAATTTGCGTAATCGCGTTACGCAAATCTCCGCGAAACAGTAAAAAATCTCCGCGAACATGCAGAAACTCCGCGAACACGCGGAATTGCTTGTTCGCGATGCTTTTTTCCTGTTCACAGTTGCTGTTTGCGTGCTCGGGGAGAAATATCTCGCGAACACGCATATTGAGAACGCGAGCAAGAAAAAATTTCGCGAAGTCGCGGAAAGCGGAATTTTGGGCAATTTTGCGTTCTCCGCGGAACGCGAAATTACCAAAATTCTGCGAGCGGAACGGAATTTACCGCCCAGGCCTACCGTTGATACACCAACTCAAAATTTCAGACGTCCATTCTGAAAACCATAGATACTCCAATACCAATAACTACATACCCACTCATTAACTCTTAGGTCTACATACACCGCCATTCACTCACCTGTACAGTCACTCATACTTACAGTTACTCCGTACAAGACTATCATATGCATTTATACACCTACATAGACACTCACACACCACCAATCATCCACAGAGGTACTCTCACACCTAGTCAGTCATGCAAAATAATTAATCACACTACCATTTACTCACCTATGCAGTTATACACACTCAAGTTCATTTACTCATAAAAATAGTACCACATTCTTATGCTCTTATACAATCATTGATACAAGCACACACTCAGCCATACAGCCACTCTCACAATCACACACTCTCACATATACCCACTTATATACTCTTGCACGCATATATACTGCCTTTCACATATGTAGTTACTGACACATGTACAACTGAGATGTACATTCAATGCCTAACACACCCATACATACACTCACTCAACCATTCAGTTCATCACAGATGCACTCTTAAAACCATGCACCCATAGAATCACCCAGCCACACATCGATGCACAGAGTCACACACACTCTACCCACACAAACATTCAGGCACCCATACAGATACTCAGACAACCAATCAATAACCCATATAGACACTCATATAGCTATTCACAAAACCATGCAGCCACTTTTACACCAACAGACAGACACATACAGACCTTCACACAGTTTAGTCACTACTCTGCAGTAAGATACATTTAATGACTCACTTATAGAGTCAGTTACGCACCTAGAAAATCATCCATTCACACACTTGAACACCCACTCATTCTTCCACAGGCCTTTCACTATAAATATATAAAACATATTTAAACTTTACAGAAACACACAGTCACTGGATGACGTCATCAGTGATGTCATCAGTGATGTCACTGACCATGTCATGAGTGATGTAATATGTGACGTCATCAGCAGTGCATTGCGGGGGCGCGAGTTATAGTTAGCTGAACTAACTATAACAGGGGAATTTCTAGGGTTTTGTACGTGGTAAATGTCCAGCTAACTATAACACCCGTGAAACCTATGGTTTTTTCAGTGAATATATATATATATATATAATCTACTGGCGGTCGCCAGTAGGTAGTTATAGTTAGGACCTACTTTCCATAGGAAATCAGCAACATTCTATTCCCAATAACTTTGGTGCCGGTTGACGAATCTTTGCGAAATTTTCAACACTTTTGGCCAGCTCTGGTCCGCTCCTATCCTGAAAGTCTCCGGGTGATTTGTCAAGCGGGGGCCAAGAAAAAAGGGGGTCCCGAAACATGTTTTCCCCATGCAATTTTCCATAGGAACCTTTAGTCGCAGCAACTGCTGAACAGAATTACACCAAATGTGGCAAAAAGGTAGCCCTTGGTTCAGAGTCGTGCCTTTTGGTTAAATGGTGTAAATGCGTTCAGTAGTTCCTAAGAAAATCAAAAGTAAAATCACATATATATCTGGGCAGAGCCTAACCACACATCTCATCGTGAGATCTGATTGGCTGTCAGCACTTCATCCAAGAAGTGTTGGCAGCCATCTTGGGACCAATATACATGATAGCACCTCATTAAAAAGCATTGCAGTTAATAAAAGGTTTTAAGACTTTAGTTACATTATAAATCATTTGTTGATGGTACCATACTCATTTTAGTAATTGCAGTGTGTTCTAAGGTGATTTTACCATGTGAAAAAGCTTTCTGCTGGGATATCATGAATCATGTTTGAGAGAAAACTATTTTCTCGTGCTTTTCCCACAGAGGTTTGGAAGGTAATCTATAACCTAAACTGAGAGCATATTTTCGGTAAATTCACATTATCCTTCTCAGTCATGTGAGAATGAAGTCTGACATTCTCAGTAAAACATGTACATCCAACAAGGGCAGAGACTGTCAGTTGATTACTTTGTGTTCTACTGCAGCTTTTCAGAGTGTTCTAAAGAACAACTAGAGTGCTAACAGTCCTACTTATGACAAACGTATGGCACACCTGAAGCCATCTTGGTTGGAATGAAGTGGTAACTCTTAAAACATTTAATTTGCTAAAGAATAAAATGAGGGGGTTCATTTTGCCATAGAAATTATGATTAGTGCTGCAGAAAGAAAAATTAGGGCACATTTTGACTTCTCAAATCCTCTTCTAATTCATTAAAAAATTCTGACATGCAGACTGAAACATGCACTTTGAATACCAGCAGCAGACTTCCCTGGTGAGCAGTAGCTTTACTACAGTGATCTAATGAGCAACTAGAGTGCTAACATTCAGAATTTATGGCAAATGTGTGACACATCTGAATGCCTTCTTGATGGAACCAAAGTAAAAAACTGAAAGTATTTCCTTATGAGGAGACTGCAGTAAATGAGGAAATTAGGAAACTTCATAACAAATAAGTCTCCCAAGATGGCCACCAGAGATAAAAGAGCCCAAATGTAGCACAAATATCACCCAGATGTAGCCCAAGTATAGCCCAATGACAGAATCTCACAGGGTGTTCTTAAGAACAACTAGTGTGCTTCCTGTCTTACTTATGACAAAAGTATGGCACACCTGAAGCTATCTTGATTGAAATAGTTAACATTTAAAACATTTAATTTAAAAAGGAACACAAGGAGGGGGTTCATTTTGCCATAGAAAGTATGATTAGTGCTGAAGAAAGAAAAATTAGGGCACATTTTGAGTGACTTCTCAAATCCTCTTCTATTTCATTAAATAATTCTGACATGCAGACTGAAACTTGCACTTTTAATACCAGCAGCAGACTTCCGTGGTGAGCAGCAGCTTTACTACAGTGATCTAATGAGCAACTAGAGTGCTAACATTCAGAATTTATGGCAAATGTGTGACATATCTGAATACCTGCTTGATGGAATCAAAGTAAAAAAATGAAAGCATTTCCTACTGAGGAGACTGCAGTAAATGAGGAAATTAGGAAACTTCCTAACAAATAAATCTCCCAATATGGCCACCAGAGACAAGAGAGCCCAAATGTAGCACAAATATCACCCAGATGTAGCCCACATGTAGCACAATGACAGAAGTGTGCAAAACACGTTTTATTTTTTGTGTTTTTGCAGTTTTATATAGTGCAGACTTGTCAGGTACTGGAGTGCTTTACATGAGCATTGGTTACATCACACAAGAACAAATTCATTTTGGTTGTAGACATTGGGAGATTAAGTGATTTGACCAGAATCACAGAATGTCGAACTGAAGCAGAAACTCCAACCTGGTTCCCCAGTTGCAAAGTCTGCAGCTCTGGAAGTAACACCACATCCTCTCCCCTAAGTGCAACATTTAATCAAGTGGTCAACTGGATAAAAAAACATAAAGATAACAAATAATTTGAAAGTGCTTTGTCGCTATTTAAAAACTCAGAAAATATGCTCTCATTTAAATTTTTTAGAGCACTAACCATAATTCTGATGCAAATAAGACCCTCTCATATATGTAATTTCTAAAGGAAATGCTCTAGGTATTACAGTTTTGATTACATCAAGATGACGTCAGGCGTTCCACACTTTTGTAATAAATATAGAATGTTAGCAATCTAGTTGTTCATTAGGATACTGTTGAGAGGCAGAGGCCAGGGGCACGGACTCTGAAAATTGAAGGCAGGTAGGAGGGTGCAGAGGCAACAATTTGACCACACTGGGCAGGCAGGAAGGGCAGTGGCAGCACAACAGACTATGGAGGGCAGTGGAAAGGGGGGCAGGGGCAACAAACCAACAATACAGGACAGGCAAAAGAGGCTCTGGCAATATAATGGACCATTGTGGGCAGAAGGAAGAGGCAGTGATAGTACAACCATTCATGCAAACAGATCCGATTCAGCCAGGAAACGTCCAGTGTTTTTAAGCTCAAATAGGCTTTATTTGATCTGTCTCCTGTCTACAATCTCCTCTTTTTCAATGTAACTCAAATACCCCAGTTTTTTTTCAAAATCTCCCTCTTACCAAGTTCAAAATGTTCGCAAGTATGGTACATTGGATCATGGAAGGCAGGAGGAATTTGGGTAGGGACATGGACTCGGATAACAGAGGACAGGAGGGACATGGAGAGGTGCAACAAACTGACCCTACAGGGCAGGCATCAGGGTTTGCAGCAGCACAATACACCACACAGAGCATGTGGGACAGGAGTGCAGCACAACAATCCTTAGAAAGCAATAGGGAGGGGACAGGACCATGCACATCCACAACAGAGAACAGAGGGGAAAAGATGCAATGGTAGCTAGCTGACCATAATGGACAGACAGGAGAGAAAACTCCCTACACTACCCAAACACCACTGCACTACCATAAACCCTAAATCTACCCCAGCACTACCCCTACACTACACAAACACCATTGCACTACCCTAAGACTTAAATCTACCTTCAGCACGACCCCTTATACTACCCAAACACCACTGCACTACCCTAAACCCTAAAACACTACCCCCCGGCACGACCCCCTACACTACACAAACACCATTGCACTACCCTAAACCTTAAATCTACCCCCAGCACGACCCCTTACACTACCCAAACACCAATGCACTACCAGAAACCTTAAAACACTACCCCCAGCATGACCCCGTACACTACCCAAACACCGCTGCGCTACCCTAAACCCTAAAACACTACCCCCGGCACGACCCCCTACACTACCCAAACACCACTGCGCTACCCTAAATCCTATAACACTACCCCCGGCATGACCCCCTACACTACCCAAACACGACTGCACCACCCTAAACCCTAAAACACTACCCCTGGCACGACCACCTACACTACCCAAACAGCACTGCACCACCCTAAACCCTAAAACACTACCCCCGGCATGACCCCCTACACTACCCAAACACTACTGCACCACCCTAAACCCTAAAACACTACCCCCGGCATGACCCCCTACACTACACAAACACCACTGCGCTACCCTAAAACACTACAGCAGGCACGACCCCCTACACTACACAAATACCACTGCGCTTCCCTAAACCCTAAAACACTTCCCCCAGCACGACCCCCTACACTACCAAAACACCACTGCGCTTCCCTAAAACACTACCCCCAGGACGACCCCCTACACTACTCAAACACCACTGGGCTACCCTAAACCCTAAAACAGAAGCCCAGCACGACACCCTACACTACCCAAACACCACTATGCTACCCTAAACCCTAAAACACTACCCCATCACGACCTCCTACAGTACCCAAACACCACAGCACTACCCTAAACCCTAAACACTACCCCAGCACGACCCCCTACACTACCCAAAAACCTCTGCGCTACCCTAAACCCTAAAACACTACCCCAGCACGACCCCCGACAGTACCCAAACACCACTGCACTACCCTAAACCCTAAATCTACCCCAGCATGACCCCTACACAACTCAAACACCACTGCCCTACCCTAAACCTTAAAATACAACCCCCTACACTACACAAACACCACTGCACTACCCTTTACCCTAAAACACTACACCCAGTGTGACCCCCTACACTACACAAACACCTCTGTACTACCCTAAACCCTAAAACACTACCCCAGCACGAACCCGCAAACACTACACAAACACCACTGCACTCCCCTAAACCCATCTACCTCCAGCACAACCCCTATGCTACCCAAACACCACTGCACTACCCTAAAACCTAAATCTATCCCCAGCACGACCCCCTACACTACCCAAACACCACTGCACTACCCTATTCCTAAAACACTACCCCAGCATGACCCCTACACTACACAAACACCACTGCACTACCCTAAACCCTAAATCTACCCTCAGCACGACCCCCTACTCTACACAAACACCACTGCACCACCCTAAACCCTAAAACACTACCCCAAGCATGACCCCCTACACTACACAAACACCACTGCGCTACCCTAAAACATTACAGCAGGCACGACCCTCTACACTACACAAACACCACTGCGCTTCCCTAAACCCTAAAACACTTCCCCCAGCACGACCTCCTACACTACCCAAACACCACTGCGCTTCCCTAAAACACTACCCCCAGCATGACCCCCTACACTACCCACACACCACTGGGCTACCCTAAACCCTAAAACACTACCCCATCACAACCCCCTACAGTACCCAAACACCACTGCACTACCCTAAACCCTAAACACTACCCCAGCACAAACCCCCTACACTACCCAAAAACCTCTGCGCTACCCTAAACCCTAAAACACTACCCCAGCGCGACCCCCAACAGTACCCAAACACCACTGCACTACCCTAAGACTTAAATCTACCTTCAGCACGACCCCTTATACTACCCAAACACCACTGCACTACCCTAAACCCTAAAACACTACCCCCCGGCACGACCCCCTACACTACACAAACACCATTGCACTACCCTAAACCTTAAATCTACCCCCAGCACGACCCCTTACACTACCCAAACACCAATGCACTACCAGAAACCTTAAAACACTACCCCCAGCATGACCCCGTACACTACCCAAACACCACTGCGCTACCCTAAACCCTAAAACACTACCCCCAGCACGACCCCCTACACTACCCAAACACCACTGCGCTACCCTAAATCCTATAACACTACCCCCGGCATGACCCCCTACACTACCCAAACACGACTGCACCACCCTAAACCCTAAAACACTACCCCTGGCACGACCACCTACACTACCCAAACAGAACTGCACCACCCTAAACCCTAAAACACTACCCCCGGCATGACCCCCTACACTACCCAAACACTACTACACCACCCTAAACCCTAAAACACTACCCCCGGCATGACCCCCTACACTACACAAACACCACTGCGCTACCCTAAAACACTACAGCAGGCACGACCCCCTACACTACACAAATACCACTGCGCTTCCCTAAACCCTAAAACACTTCCCCCAGCACGACCCCCTACACTACCAAAACACCACTGCGCTTCCCTAAAACACTACCCCCAGGACGACCCCCTACACTACTCAAACACCACTGGGCTACCCTAAACCCTAAAACAGAAGCCCAGCACGACACCCTACACTACCCAAACACCACTATGCTACCCTAAACCCTAAAACACTACCCCATCACGACCTCCTACAGTACCCAAACACCACAGCACTACCCTAAACCCTAAACACTACCCCAGCACGACCCCCTACACTACCCAAAAACCTCTGCGCTACCCTAAACCCTAAAACACTACCCCAGCACGACCCCCGACAGTACCCAAACACCACTGCACTACCCTAAACCCTAAATCTACCCCAGCATGACCCCTACACAACTCAAACACCACTGCCCTACCCTAAACCTTAAAATACAACCCCCTACACTACACAAACACCACTGCACTACCCTTTACCCTAAAACACTACACCCAGTGTGACCCCCTACACTACACAAACACCTCTGTACTACCCTAAACCCTAAAACACTACCCCAGCACGAACCCGCAAACACTACACAAACACCACTGCACTCCCCTAAACCCATCTACCCCCAGCACAACCCCTATGCTACCCAAACACCACTGCACTACCCTAAAACCTAAATCTATCCCCAGCACGACCCCCTACACTACCCAAACACCACTGCACTACCCTATTCCTAAAACACTACCCCAGCATGACCCCTACACTACACAAACACCACTGCACTACCCTAAACCCTAAATCTACCCTCAGCACGACCCCCTACTCTACACAAACACCACTGCACCACCCTAAACCCTAAAACACTACCCCCAGCATGACCCCCTACACTACACAAACACCACTGCGCTACCCTAAAACATTACAGCAGGCACGACCCTCTACACTACACAAACACCACTGCGCTTCCCTAAACCCTAAAACACTTCCCCCAGCACGACCTCCTACACTACCCAAACACCACTGCGCTTCCCTAAAACACTACCCCCAGCATGACCCCCTACACTACCCACACACCACTGGGCTACCCTAAACCCTAAAACACTACCCCATCACAACACCCTACAGTACCCAAACACCACTGCACTACCCTAAACCCTAAACACTACCCCAGCACAAACCCCCTACACTACCCAAAAACCTCTGCGCTACCCTAAACCCTAAAACACTACCCCAGCGCGACCCCTGACAGTACCCAAACACCACTGCACTACCCTGAACCCTAAATCTACCCCAGCACGACCCCCTACACAACTCAAACACCACTGCCCTACCCTAAACCTTAAAACACAACCCCCTACACTACACAAACACCACTGCACTACCCTTTACCCTAAAACACTACACCCAGCGTGACCCCCTACACTACACAAACACCTCTGTACTACCCTAAACCCTAAACCACTACCCCAGCACGAACCCGCAAACACTACACAAACACCACTGCACTACCCTAAACCCTTAATCTACCCCCAGCACAACCCCCTACACTACCCAAACACCACTGCACTACCTTATTCCTAAAACACTACCCCAGCACGACCCCCTACACTACACAAACACCACTGCACTACACTAAACCCGAAATCTACCCCAGCACAACCCCCTACTCTACACAAACACCACTGCACCACCCTAAACCCTAAATATACCCCCAGCACAACCCCTACACTGCACACACACCCCTGCACTACCCTAAACCCTAAGCCACTACACCCAGCACGACCCCTACCCAACCCAAATGCCACCACACTACCCTAAACCCTAAAACACTACCCCCAGCATGACCCGCTAACTACATAAACACCACTGCACTACCCTAAACCCTAAAACACTACCCCCTACACTATAAAAACACCACTGCACTACTCTAAACCCAACCCCCAGCACGACCCCCTACACTACACAAACACCACTGCACTACCCTAAACCCTAAAACCCTACCCCCAGTATGACCCCCTATACTACACAAACACCGTTGCACTACCCTAAACCCTAAATCTACCCCCAGCACGACCCCCTACACCACCCAAACACCACTGCACTACCCTAAACCCTAAAACACTACCCCCTACACTACACAAACACCACTGCACTACCCTAAACCCTAAAATACTATCCCCAGCATGACCCCTACACTACCCAAATACCACTGTGCTACCCTAAACTCTAAAACACTACCCCAGCACGACCCCCTACACTACCCAAACATCACTGTGCTACCCTAAACCCTAAACCACTATCCCCAGCATGACCCCCTACACTACTCAGATACCACTGCACTACCCTAAACCATAAAACACTACCCCAGCATGACCAACCTACATGATAAGGAATTTATGCAGTGCCTCGTTTCGTATCCTCCTTTACAAAGATGTCTGTTTGCAGTTTCACGTTTTCACTTTTAGCATAGTCTGTTTCCGTGCCTCTAGATTGAGGAAAAGTATTTGACTAGAGCAATGTCACATGATTGAGCCCTCCATTCAGACCTATGAAAGTGCCTCAGTCCTTTTTCAAAGGTTTGTCATGGATATTTCTGCAGGCAGTTTGTGCAAATGTAGACATTATTCAGAACATGCTAAGCAGTAGCACAGTTGAACTCTGATAGATCGCTCGCCACTTAAACGGTAAGGGAGGTGTAAAAAGGGGCGTGGCCTCAGACCACCTCTCTGCAACGCAGCTCTGTGATGCTTACTGGAGGTACCTGGTTGGCTAGTTGGCCATCAGGGACCCTCAGGATTCAAGGGGACCTAATCCTCAAACTTACAATGCACCAGGGGGCGTGTTTGCACAGTGGTGCAGGGAGGGGGCGGGCCTAATAAAACATGTGTGCAAACACGCCCCTGGCTCGTTGTAAATTGGCGGATTAAGTCCCCTTGTATTCCTGAGGGTCCCTGGGGGCCAACTAACCCACCAGGTTCCTCCAGTAAGCGCCCCAGAGCTGCGTTGCAGAGAGGTGTAAAAAGGGGCGTGGCCTCAGAACACCTCTGCAACACAGCTCTGTGGCGCTTACTGGAGGTACCTGGTGGGTTAGTTGGCCCACAGGGACCCTCAGGGCTCAAAGGGACTTAATCCCCCAATTTACAACACACCAGGGGGTGCGTTTACACGTTATAGTTTGAAATTAGCTTTTAAAAAACCTTTGAAAATCACTGAAAAAAACATAGGTTTCAGGGACATTATAGTTAGAAATTAGCATTTAAAAAACCTCTGAAATTCACTGAAAAAACCATAGGTTTCAGACACGTTATAGTTAGGAATTAGCATTTAAAAAACCTTAGAAATTCACTGAAAAAACCATAGGTTTCAGGGACGTTATAGTTAGCTGGACATTTCACTCGTACAAAACCATAGAAATTCCTCCATTATAGTTAGTTCTGCTAACTATAACTCTCGCGCCAGCAATGCACTGCTGATGATGTCACATATTACATCATTCATGACATGGTCAGTGACATCACTGATGACATCACTGATGGCATCTCAAATGACATCACTGATGACATCATCCATGTGACAAGCTAATACACCTCATCACACACTAGAATAACCTTTGATCACTCAATATACAATACAGAGTACCATTTTTTAAACCATTTACATACCAATACCAGTTACTACATACCCACTCACTGATTCCTAGGTCTACACACACAACTATCCATTCACCCATAGAATTACTCATACACACAGTCACTAATCAACAGAACACTATCAAATGCACTCATACACCTATATAGACATTGACACATCAGCAGTCATCCTAGTCGGTTATGCAGTCATCCTACTCACTCATGAAAAGAATCAATCCAACTTACAATTACTCACATACACAGTTATACACACAACACCTAATTTATTCATACAAAAGTAACTCATACTTACTATGTTATAAAATCACTATTACATGTATACACTCATCCATACAGTCCCTCTAACAATTACTAACTCTTACTAATAGTTATTTATATACACCAACGGTCACATACACTGCTTTTTATTTTTGTATTTCATTACAGATGTACCACGAGACATATATTCACTCATCAACACACCCATAAACACACTCACCTAAACAACTGTTTCCACATGCACACTTAAACTCATACACCTAGTCAATGAACCACTTATACATCTATGCACAGAGTCACACACCTCCCACTCAACCAGACATACACTCACTCTCCCATACAAATACTCAGCCAACTAATCAATAAGTAATATAGACACTCATGTAGCTAGTGACCAACTGATGCAGCAGATT
Organism: Triturus cristatus; assembly: GCF_964204655.1. Lineage (NCBI taxonomy): Eukaryota > Metazoa > Chordata > Amphibia > Caudata > Salamandridae > Triturus > Triturus cristatus. Next base: position 69,392,204 of record NC_140584.1, on the reverse strand, counting down.
ACACAACAACAGACAGAGTGATACAGACATTCACACAGTTTAGTCACTAACCCATGTATTTAGTGAGACACTTTTAATTACTCACTTAAACAGTCAACCACACAGCTACTAAATCCTCTATCCAGACATTTATATATCCACTCATTCTTCAATGTAGATTGCTATATATATAATACATATTTAAATATCAAACAAAACAACATTCACTGGATGATGTCATCAGTGATGTCATCAGTGATGTCATCAGTGATGTCACTGACCATGCCATGAATGATGTAATATGTGACATCATCAGCAGTGCATTGCGGGCGCGCGAGTTATAGTTAGCAGAACTAACTATAATGGAGGAATTTCTATGGTTTTGTACGAGTGAATTGTCCAGCTAACTAGAACGTCCCTGAAACCTATGTTTTTTTCATTTATATATATATATGTATATATACACACACACATATACACACACACTTACCCCCACATATATATACACACACATATATATATGTATATATACACACACACACACACAGAGCTGAGAAAGGGAGAGGGAAAGCACTGTCTTTTCCTACGGACTCTGAGGAACTGTTTATTTTATGAATCATTGTTTGGCAGCATTAAGAGCAAGGCTGATATTAACAAATTTGTGGAACTATAAACACGGTATGATTCCTTAAAAAATAAGCACTTTAAAAATATGCACCTTATCAAAATGAAATACACTATGGGATTGTGGGCAAATACGCTATGCAGCATAATTAATATTTACCACAGTCAGGAACAGGAAAGTGGCAAAACTGGTGCATTGTGAGAATTGTAGGATTACCATACAGTCACGAGTTAAATGGAATATAAAGACACAAAATCAAGTGTGCCATGATTAAGCTCATCTGTGAACAAGGCCATTAGATACGGCGGAAGGCCGTTAGGAAAAGAGCATGCTGCTAGTTTATATTTTGAATAAACAACAAGACGTCATCAAGGCTGGCTTTGTCTTTCTTTTTCTTGGGACACACACACACACACATAGATACACACACATATATACACACAAACACACACACACTCATATATCTATATATAACATCTTAATAGAATCAAAAGGTTTTGGCTCTTGCAAGACCTAAAAGGGGTATTTACTAAAGCTTTCCAAGATCTCACTCTGGGCTTGTTTAGTAATTAATGGAAAATCTTTCCTGCTACTCTTAACTGAAACCCCAGGGGAACCAAAATCGGACCTGATAAAATGCTTAAAGCATCCCCATTCCCTTTCTCTCCTCACTCTATCTTTCTCTTTCCATCTTTCGCTTCTCTCACTTCTTCTCCCCTCTCTCTTGTCTCTCTCTACCTACCTCCCTACCAGGTGACCCATACTTTAAGATAGGCTAGAACTGTCAACCCCACCTAGCCAGATGATTGACATGAGTTACTGTAAATATCTATTTGTTCATGGCACCTAATGTTAACACTTGGAGATAAGTGTGGGTTAAAATGTGTATTCAATGAGCATGATTCACAAAGGTAACTTACACTTTGAGGTAAGTTTACACTTTGGAGAAATAATCATGTGAACATTTTGAACCTGGAAAGAGTGAGTTTTTGAAAAACAATCAGGGGAAATTATTGTCCCTATTGTCTTGCATTGATGCTGAGGAGATATTAGATGGGAGGTAGCTAAAAGCAAGACATTATGGGGTTAAAATAATCTGGAGTCTCCCATCTGAATCAGGTCTGTTACCATAAACATAATAAAGCTGTATTTCTGCAATTACCAAAAAGCAAACACGATAACTTAACACTATAAAATCATGCATTAATAAAGCACGTAAAAACATAACAGATAAAATATAAAATAATTAAAATATTTATAATATCCACAGTTAAGACTAGCAGCGAATATGGAGAACATCTTATCAATTTAAGATGCAAAATTAAACAACTCCTACACTAGTTATCTAATGCTACAGAGGCTATAAAAAAATTATAAATGACAGCGAAATGTAACTCAGACACACAAGGATCTTAAGTGCTAAATACTAGACAACGGGCCAGTCTTTTTCTGTCTGCGTCTTCACATATATACAAGAAACCGGGAGACAGCAAAGACAATTCGTTGAGCTGTGTCTGCCCTGAATACCCTAGTTACAGTTTTATAGTCCCTAATGCCCAAAAGCTGGCATAACAGCAGCATCCATTTCCTGCTATGTGCATGATACTGCAGGCAAAAGTATAGAATATGATCTACAGTTTCCTTAGCCTCTGGGCAAAATGGACAGCTTATGTCAGGTTCAGCATCACATTGCAGTAAGTGATCGAATTAGTAAAGTACCAATGCAGAACCTAATGTAGAACGTGTTAGCAACCGGACGCTCAATTATGTCCATTTACATTTCCAAAAGATGTGTCTTTAAATTCTTAAAAGGTAGAAGTTAGAGTACCTGCCCCCCCCACCCCACACAGGTGCAATCTACCATCTACCATCTACGTATCTCCAATACCACTCCTTGAGGATAGACTTGGAAATACTATGTTTCTGGGTGAGCCCAAATGTGGACGCACCGATTTCCAAGAGTGAATTCTTAACATAGCACAACCATGGAATTCTGGCGGCTCTGAGAAGTTTCATCATCTTTTCCAAGCCCAGCCGATAGGATAATAGATCTAATGAGAACCAGATCCTCCTCCAATACATCAAAGGTCTGAGTTTTACTTAGTGGGTAAGTGGACGAATACCAAGATCTATATGAAGTGGAACTAATAGAGATTTAGTGGGAAGATTGGTGCGGAGTTCGAAGAAACAATTTTCCGTCTGCTCCAAGTCATTGACATTAACATGCCCCCAGCGCTCCCCACCATATTGGGACCCTGACATGGCTTGCAAGTTGTAAATTTGCAGTATAGGTGTCATCGAATGAAAGCTGGATCCCTTCAAGACTCTCAGAAGGCCATCACTATAATGTTTTAGTCTGAGTTTGGACTTGTGAAGTCAAATTGCTCATTGAGAGTAAGCCCTAGGTATTGAAAGGTTCAAACCCTCTGGGTACCATTGAGGACCAGGTGCGATCTGGCCATCTAGCAAGGTTTCAATGGCATGTATTTGGTGTTGCTCGTATTGATCTGCAGCTCTCTATGTCTGCAGAAGACTCCGAACTGGTCCAGAAGATTTTGGATACCCATTGGGGAATCTCAAGACTAGGAAAATGTCATCCGCAAACAGGAGGGCTGGGAACTTTCTGTTAGCCAGACACGCAGGTTTGTGCTTGCATTGTTCTAGCATGTTTACCACATCATTAATCTATAACAAAAACAGAGTGGAGGTAATACACACCCCTGTCTCACCCCGAGTCACTGGAATGGGATCTGTCAATTCCCCACAGGGCCATACCTAACTTGGGAAGAGTTATCCACATGAAGCCTCCTAAACACATCAGTTAGGTATTTCGGGACCCTCATGTTGATTAAAACTGCTCACACCCCCTCCCTGGGAACTAAATCGAAGGCCGACCATAGGTCGACAAAAATGACGTAAAGGCGCCCCCCCCAATGTGACATATATTCCAAAATTAGTTGTAATACTTGATTGTTAGTGCTTGTCCAGCCCTGAAGCCTGCTTGGAGGGGTGTCAACACATCCACTTCCTAAAACATGCTTGCAATCTGCTCAACCGAATTCAGCTGAAAAGCTTCTGTGAGCTGTCGATAAGACTAATAGGGCGATAATTTGATGGGGCACATCTCAAGCCCTTTTATATATACTGGGACAATTTCAGCCCCTGCCAACATCCGCCACACAGTAAGCCCATTCATGATGTTGTTGAACAGAAGCGCAAAATAGGAACACCAAATCTACTTCTCAGCTTTAAATGGGCCCCCAGGCACCTTATCAAGCCCTAACACTTTCCCTGGTGTAATCCAGTCAATTGCAGCGTCAACTTCATTCAATGTAATGGGACTGGAGGGCTGGGCCAACAGCAGGGAAAACACTAGAGGATTGAGACTCATTTTCCCACTCCCCCTCATGGTGGCCGGACCTTCAGCATGGGTGGCCAAAATCAGTCCCTCATTTACCCCTTTAATCAGGCTCAATGTCGGGTCAGCAGTTGGCAACAGGACCCCCTCATTCCTTTTGGGCATAAAAGTTTATAAAATGTTCAACCCAAGCATCAGCTACTTCAATCAAGGCCCTTTTCAGCCACTAATTGCCAGAAGGAACGATGGCCTTTGCCCTTGGATGCGGCCAATAAAGCCTCCCATTTAGCCTTTTCATGATCCCCTTTGGCCCCGCCCAGAATAACTTTATGCAAAGCTCTAGCTTCCTGAATGATTGGTCTGATCACCCCTGATAGCAACTATTAGAGCCCGCCTGGCTAGTCGAAATGCTTTGTTGAACCATTTGACCACATGGGCACGTTTGGGCTGGGTCCTAGCTTCGACCAATGAGAGCTGCATTATTGTGTAGAACAGGGTATATGGATATCTGCAAGGGCCCCCATACTGAAACTACAAAGAGGATCCCTCCTTGCGCCAAAAGTGCCTCCAAGGCAATAGCTATGGCCTCGTACAGCTGGACCTGTAGGGCAGAGGTAGCAGCGGTAACACACCATCTCAGCCTGTGTCTATTATTAGAGGGGAAAGCCTCCTATCAAGGGTTTTTAGGTCATGTGGTGCAATTCTAGGGCCCAGTAGGCTCAGGGAGAGGTTTAAGGCATTATGATCGCTGTCCTACCGGGATACCACCTCCCTGTCAAGTACCCGCGACCACCGCCTGACATGTATTAAAATGTAATCAATATGGCTAACCCCACCGTGTCGATTAAAAGTAACCTTCCGTTCTTTATCTGATGTTGTCCTCCCATTGCAGGCTCGAAGGTCATTGTTGAGGGTAAAAGTATTTATTTGCAGGACTGCAGATGACCATTTTTAGGTTCCACAGCGCTTGTGCTGAGTTTGAGAAATCTATTGTTTTTAATATAAACTTAAAAGGGACTTACATCCCGCCTCCTCTCTTTCCTGGCTTCTCATTGGTTTCTGTGTGTGACCCTTACCTTACATCCATTTCTATTGGCTGTAGTATATTTTCCTGCATATACCAATGCTTATTCCTCATATTCTTCTCTGATCAGTTTCCCGCTGCCGAAATACTGTTAACATCCGCTTTGGTGGAACTATAGTTTCAAAACGTTTTGACTTTTACTATTGCAGCATGTTTACATAACAACTTATCACCTGGAGAGATTAAGTGACTTGCATAGAATCACAGGTTGTTGCGCGGTGCCACCGAGACTCAAACCGGGATCCCCAGCTCTTGAGTCAGCAGCTCTGCCAGCTGTGCCACATCATCTCCACTCATGTGTTATCCGTCAGAGAGCTCGTGCCTTCTCCATGACGATGATTGATGAAAACAGCTCGTTATTCATTACATATGCGAAACCAATGCATTACCAATGCTTGTTTAATCGGTTGGAGTGTGAGCTCTGGAATTGCCCATACTTCATCCTCTTCCACACTAAGTGCTTCGGTGGTAATACCAAGAGGTTCAAAGTTGCAATTAAAATCCCCCGCCACAATTCTATAGACATCTACTGGGAGAGATTAAAGGTGTTCAATAATTACATCAATAACAGACAAACCAGATATATTGCCCTCATGTCTGCAATAGACATTACACAACCATAATGAAAACTCATCCAGGAATTGCAAATGCACGCATAGCACATCAGGGGTCCCAAGACCAATTGACTTTGACGTACAAGCCAAGGTAGTTCTTAGCCAAGTTGCAACTCCTCCGATGGCCAACCCTTTCCTGAAAACTGGGCAGGTCAGTCATAACAAACAAACCCAGGCCGAGAATGAGGCAAAACAGCCCATGTTTCCTGGAACATGCATAAGTCAAACCGGTCCACAAAACAACACCACTCTAGGCAAACCAGTTTGTTTTTGATACCAGCTAGAAGAGGGCGACAAGAAAATGGAATCATATCCTTAAGGAAGCAAAGGGAGGAGCAGATTTTACTAGTTCAGAATTGTTAAATTCGTTTTGCTGTAACAAATCATCAAGGCTAGGAACTTCTCGTAAGGATAAATAGGATTCCATATACAAGCAGTTCGAAGAAGCCGCTGGGCCAGGTTCAGCCTCTCCATTAAACAAGGTTCAAAACTTCCTCTGTACCTCCAGCAAGCATACAAGTTAATTATTGGTATCCAAGTCTGTGAGTGGTACATTTCTGTTAGAAGTAGTAATGCGTGAAACACCCAAGAGTTCTGGGTGAAAACTTCTTTCTTTCCTTCTTTCCAGTCGGCCAGATCGGAGGATAGACTCATTAGGCTCGGTTTGTAGAAGTAGCCGAAAGGAACACTTCAGATGGATAAGCTAACACAACCAGACACGGACCCAGGCCCCAACATGGACCAAGAATCAATCAGGCAGTACTGGATACCTACAGTTAATATTTACACAGTTCCCCTCAGATGTTTTAGGCAAAGAGCCAATCCACCTAACTTTCCTGACCAATAATATAACTTTATACTTGGGCATAGTAAATGCAGTGTTCTGTGAAAGCCAGTGGCAAACTATTTTACAGTTCTGGATATGATTCCTCTTTATCAACTACCAGAGATGGCACTCCCACCAGAATGGCTACATAAGGGCAACATTGAAGTGGCAGGTCCAGAGAATACTGGATTCGTACAGACTTGGGCATAGATGTTAACCTGTTACCATTGAGAGTCCCAGTAAGGCTCTTAGATCCAGGTACTGTTAAAATATTACTAGACTTTTTATAAAAATATATTCTTTATATAGACTGAACGCAAGACTAGAACTACGAAAATCCACAATACTGTAATCAAAAATAATACTTCAAGATGGTAGAAACTGCTCAAAAATAGGTTATTCACTTAAAAGCAGTCTTTAGCAACAGATAACCCCAACTGGAGTTATCATGATGTGTAGGTCAAAGAAATCCCAAAGTACGGAGCCGACCGCGAGATGCGCGGCGTCGGGCCAGGAGTGAAGACAGATCCACAAAGAACAGTACTTTGGAAAAGTAAAAACAAAGACAGCTCACGGCGTCGGGTAGATGCAGTGTCGTTGGCGCGGTGAGGCGTCAGTTCCTTGCTTCGGGGGAGGCGATGCGTCGGGTCCTCGATGTTTGCGCAAGGGAGGCGTCTGTTCCTTACCGGAGAGGAGGTGACGTCACAATGGCACCGAAACCATGGTTCCGTACGACGTCACGATGTCGATGGATTCTTGACGTCGAAAGTCGGAGCAGCGCTTATGGCAGGTTACGATGTCACTCGCTGGTGTCGATGTGGCACCGCGGCCGGGTTCGGGTCTACATTGTAAGTCGGAGCAGCACTCACGGCTTCGATGCAGAGTGTGGCGTCGCTCGCTGGCAAACAGAAGGGGTGAAGTCTTGTATCCCTAAAACTTCAGACAGGAGGCAAGCTCAAATTCAAGCCCTTGAAGAAATATTCTTCAAGATGCTGAAAGTTCTTTAAAAGTTCTTTCTCCTTTCCTTGGCAATGAAGAAACCACTACAGGCCAATCCAGCAAAACAACACACTGGCAGAGGGGCAGTCCAAACTCCTGCATCTTCCTTGGTTCTTCTCCTTGGCAAAGGTTTGTCTTGTTTTCCCAGAAGTGATCTAAAGTCCTGATGTCTGGGCCCCAATATTTATACCAATAAATCCTTTCTCCTCTGAAGGCAGAGGGTCCTGTACCTAGTTCAAACCAGTTCTGGGTGCATTCTGCCAGTGTACACCTTCTTCCTTTGTCAGGGTGGGCCAGGGTCCTCAGACACACCACAGGAGGTGGAGCCAGCATTGTGGAAGGCAGGCACAGCCCTATTCAGGCCCAGGTGCTACTCCTCCTACTACTCTACATGCAGATAGGTCTATTCGAACAAGTTACTTACCTTCGGTAACGCTTTTTCTGATGGATACAATAACTGCCTGTGGATTCCTCACCTTTTGAATACCCCCTGCGCCAGCATTCCGCGGGAAAATTCTTTCCTAGCTCTCCCACATCGACGAGGACGTCACAATGGACCAGCTCCGCTCGCGGCACCGTATGACGTCATCGGAGCCACAAAAGGACCTCGTCGGCGTGCTGACGTCAGTTCCACCCATTTTTTCGGTGGCACCGAGGCAAACGGACGGACCGACACATTTTCAAATGCAAACATAGCATACCAAATATATACAAGTATATATAAAAGTATAGAGAAATAGCAACAGAATAAGCATTTCTCATTATTAAAATATAAACATGATTAAGACATATCAAAATAAAATATTTTTTGGTAGAAACAGGTGGACAACGGGGGGGGGGGGCGGGTGGGAGCGTGAGGAATCCACAGACAGATATTGTATCCATCAGAAAAAGCGTTACCGAAGGTAAGTAACTTGTTCTTCTGATGGATACTTCTGCCTGTGGATTCCTCACCTTTTGAATAGACTCCCAAAGCCGTACCCCACCCGGAGGAGGGTGTCCACCTGACTAGACCAAAAAATCCTACTAAACAGAGCGTGCAAAATGGCCATCCCCCCTAAGCTCAGAGTCCAAGCAGTAATGCTTTGCAAAGGTGTGGAGGGAGGCCCAAGTTGCTGCCTTACAGATATCAAGAACAGGAACACCTCTAGCCAAAGCAGAAGAAGTAGACTTAGCTCTGGTGGAATGAGCTCTGATACCTTCAGGTGGTTCCTTCTTGGCCAGGGCGTAGCAAATCTTGATGCACAAGATAATCCACCTGGAAAGCGTCCTCTTGTGCACTGCCTTGCCTTTCATTTTCCCAACATAGCCCACAAAGAGCTGATCATCCAGCCTCGGATCTCTAGTCCGATCCAAATAAAAGCTGACAGCCCTTTTAGGGTCCAACCGATGCAGTCTCTCTTCCTCCTTGGAAGGGTGAGGGGGAGGATAAAAAGTGGGTAAAGTGATGGATTATCCCATATGAAAAGGAGTAATCACCTTGGGAAGGAAAGCAACCCTGGTCCTTAGAACCAACTTATCCGCATGAATGGTCAGGAAAGGGTGTTTCGAACCAAGAGCTTGAAGCTCACTTACCCTCCTAGCCGAGGTAATGGTAATCAAGAAAACCGTTTTAAAACAAAGAAGCCTCAACGGGCAAGTATGAAGAGGCTCAAACGGAGGACCCATTAAAAAAGTGAGTACTAGATTCAAATCCCACTAAGGCATAATGAAAGGTGTGGGAGGAAACTTATTTGTAAGGCCCTAATGAACCTCATGACAATGGGAGATTTAAATAAAGACGGCTCGTCCGGCAAACATAAAAAGGCAGACAAAGCTGATAAATAGCCCTTAACAGTGGCTACAGCACAACCTTGCTGTGCTAAAGAAAGATAAAACTCCAAAATATTAGACAAGCGGGCCTTCAAAGGGTCAATGTCTCTCTCTCCGCACCACTTAACAAACCTGGACCACCTGGAAGAGTAAACAGACTTAGTGGAGTGTCGCCTGGATGATAAAATAACATCCACTATATCCAGCGGGAGAGAGAAAGAACTCAGGTTGCCCCGTTCAATCTCCAGGCATGAAGGTGCAGGCTCTGGAGATGGAGGTGTAGAATCTGCCCCTGCGACTGCGAGAGGAGGTCTGCCCTGAGAGGGAGACGGAGCGGAGGGTGTGATGAGAGGTGAAGAAGATCTGTGTACCACACCCTTCTTGGCCAATCCGGGGCGATCAATATAACTTGGGCCCAGTCTTGGCGAATCTTCCTCAGAACCCAAGGAATCAAGGGTATGGGAGGAAATGCGTAAAGAAGTTGTGAGCTCCAATCTATCTGAAACGCATCCCCCAAAGCTCCCTGCATCGGATACTGGAGACTGCAGAATAACGGGCAGTGCGCGTTCTCGCAAGTGGCAAAGAGGTCCAACCGAGGAGATCCCCACATCTGAAAGATGCGATGGACCACCTCCGGATGAAGCCGCCACTCGTGATCGGCCGAGTAACGCCGACTGAGACTGTCCGCACGAACATTCAGCACACCGGCCAGATGATTTGCAAACACACAAATCCATTGGCCCTGAGCCCAGGACCAGAGCCACAGAGCCTCTCGACAGAGGCATTACGACCCTACACACACCTTTTTTTCGATGTAACACATTGCGGTAGTGTTGTCCGTCAGGACCTGAACCGACTGACCGTGAAGGGAAGGGAGAAAAGCCTTCAATGCCAAACGAATCGCCCATAATTCCAGAAGGTTGATGTGAATCAACCTTTCCTCTGGAGACCAAAGTAGGCCTGGGCCAAAATTCCGTTCCGTTCGCGGAAATTGCGATATTTTGGCATTGTCGCGTTCCGCGGAAAGCGCGAAAATGTCAAAATTTCCGCATTCCGCAGCTTAGCGATAATTTTTTTCTTGCTCGCGCTGTAAAACAATACATTCTCGCGCGCGCGCGATCGCCTTACCTGAATCCCTGCGTTCTCCGACAAGTTTTCTTGACCCGGTCGCGTTCTCCACGAGATGTTGGATTTTGGTAGCCATTTTGCGCTGTCTCGCGAGAGTTCGCGGCCGCATTCAAGTCATTTTTCACGCGATCACGTCATTTGTCGCGCGATCAGGTCTTTCTTCTCGCGATCATGCACCGCGCGAGTATGAGAAGATTGAGATCTCGAACATGTCATTCTACATCGCGAGCCAGAGAATGAGGACGCGGGCACATGAAATCGAACGCGAACAGGAGAAAGAGACCGCGAACACGTCATATCCAACGCGACAGGGACAAAGAAGAGAACGCGATCATATCGTTTTCGACACGCCGGCGGAAGTAATGTGAAGCTGGAGAACTCAACAACGTAAAATTTACAATTTGGAGAGGAATATCGGCTCTAGCAGCATGAAACCATCTGCAAATACTGATTTTGGATGAAAAGAACTCCTTACATTCACATTTGGCTTTCCTTTTTTGTGCAAGGACTCCAGGAGTCATTTTTTTTTTACAAGGTGGAGAGAGGGAGGAAGTGACACAGATTCTCCAACTTCCTGTTCCTGTCCAGCAGGCTCCTCCCAGTGCTTTGTCCATCTCCTGCTCATTCTGCCTTTGGATTTGGAGCTGGAAAGATCACTCTTTTTGTCTGCTGCATCATTGCAATTGGATTTCAGGATTTTTGGAATAGGATATTTTACAAGTAAGTGGTTGTTGTGTTTGATTGTGGGCATTGCAGTTGTTGTGTAACTACAATTTATTTTTGATAATTAATTATCATCATTCCTTTTTTTTTTTTTTAATTTATTTTAATTTTGTGGGTTGTAGTAGTAGGCCCGAGCTAGCCATGGGCATGGCCTCATGGGTGTGTGTGTGCATGATGAAGCAACTGTTCCTTTTGTTTTTTGAATATATTTCATTTTCAATCACATTTAGGGCATGGATGGCATTGGATTGAGTTGGGGAAGTGTGTTTTTTGGGGTGGCCTTGCTGATGTTGTTGGGCCTGGACATGTGGCTGGTGGCCATTTTGAGGCCTAGGCCTGCAAGCTTGCCTGGCCTTGTCTGCCAGCAGGCCTGCTTTCATCCACTGCTACCAGAGCAGGTAGCCACAGCTTTAGTAATCTACTGTTTTCTGTGTGCTCTGTTGAATTTAGACATCATTTAGGGCATGGATGGCATTGGATTGAGTTGGGGAAGAGTGTATTTTGGGGTGGCCTTGCTGATGTTGTTGGGGCTCGCCATGTGGCTGGTGGCCATTTTGACTTTTGAGGCCTAGGCCTGCAAGCTTGCCTGGCCTTGTCTGCCAACAGGCCTGCTTTCATCCACTGCTACCAGAGCAGGTAGCCACAGCTTTAGTAATCTACTGTTTTCTGTGTGCTCTGTTGAATTTAGACATCATTTAGGGCATGGATGGCATTGGATTGAGTTGGGGAAGTGTGTTTTTTGGGGTGGCCTTGCTGATGTTGTCTTGGCTCGCCATGTGGCTGGTGGCCATTTTGAGGCCTAGGCCTGCAAGCTTGCCTGGCCTTGTCTGCCAACAGGCCTGCTTTCATCCACTGCTACCAGAGCAGGTAGCCACAGCTTTAGTAATCTACTGTTTTCTGTGTGTTCTGTTGAATTTAGACATCATTTTGGGCATGGATGGCATTGGATTGAGTTGGGGAAGTGTGTTTTTTGGGGTGGCCTTGCTGATGTTGTCTTGGCTCGCCATGTGGCTGGTGGCCATTTTGAGGCCTAGGCCTGCAAGCTTGCCTGGCCTTGTCTGCCAACAGGCCTGCTTTCATCCACTGCTACCAGAGCAGGTAGCCACAGCTTTATTGATCAAGTGTTTTCTATGTGTTCTGTTGAATTTAGACATCATTTTGGGCATGGATGGCATTGGATTGAGTTGGGGAAGTGTGTTTTTTGGGGTGGCCTTGCTGATGTTGTCTTGGCTCGCCATGTGGCTGGTGGCCATTTTGAGGCCTAGGCCTGCAAGCTTGCCTGGACTTGTCTGCCAACAGGCCTGCTTTCATCCACTGCTACCAGAGCAGGTAGCCACAGCTTTAGTAATCTACTGTTTTCTGTGTGTTCTGTTGAATTTAGACATCCTTTTGGGCATGGATGGCATTGGATTGAGTTGGGGAAGTGTGTTTTTTGGGGTGGCCTTGCTGATGTTGTCTTGGCTCGCCATGTGGCTGGTGGCCATTTTGAGGCCTAGGCCTGCAAGCTTGCCTGGCCTTGTCTGCCAACAGGCCTGCTTTCATCCACTGCTACCAGAGCAGGTAGCCACAGCTTTAGTAATCTACTGTTTTCTGTGTGTTCTGTTGAATTTAGACATCATTTTGGGCATGGATGGCATTGGATTGAGTTGGGGAAGTGTGTTTTTTGGGGTGGCCTTGCTGATGTTGTCTTGGCTCGCCATGTGGCTGGTGGCCATTTTGAGGCCTAGGCCTGCAAGCTTGCCTGGCCTTGTCTGCCAACAGGCCTGCTTTCATCCACTGCTACCAGAGCAGGTAGCCACAGCTTTAGTAATCTACTGTTTTCTGTGTGTTCTGTTGAATTTAGACATCATTTTGGGCATGGATGGCATTGGATTGAGTTGGGGAAGTGTGTTTTTTGGGTTGGCCTTGCTGATGTTGTCTTGGCTCGCCATGTGGCTGGTGGCCATTTTGAGGCCTAGGCCTGCAAGCTTGCCTGGCCTTGTCTGCCAACAGGCCTGCTTTCATCCACTGCTACCAGAGCAGGTAGCCACAGCTTTAGTAATCTACTGTTTTCTGTGTGTTCTGTTGAATTTAGACATCATTTTGGGCATGGATGGCATTGGATTGAGTTGGGGAAGTGTGTTTTTTGGGGTGGCCTTGCTGATGTTGTCTTGGCTCGCCATGTGGCTGGTGGCCATTTTGAGGCCTAGGCCTGCAAGCTTGCCTGGCCTTGTCTGCCAACAGGCCTGCTTTCATCCACTGCTACCAGAGCAGGTAGCCACAGCTTTAGTAATCTACTGTTTTCTGTGTGTTCTGTTGAATTTAGACATCATTTTGGGCATGGATGGCATTGGATTGAGTTGGGGAAGTGTGTTTTTTGGGGTGGCCTTGCTGATGTTGTCTTGGCTCGCCATGTGGCTGGTGGCCATTTTGAGGCCTAGGCCTGCAAGCTTGCCTGGCCTTGTCTGCCAACAGGCCTGCTTTCATCCACTGCTACCAGAGCAGGTAGCCACAGCTTTATTGATCAAGTGTTTTCTATGTGATCTGTTGAATTTTTAGACATCACCTTCCTGAGAGTGTAGTGTGGCTGTACACAGTACTAGTAGTATAACATAGCTCCAGTTAAAAAAAATTCATAAATGGCTAGACTATCTTTTGTTTGCACTAGTACAGTACTAAGTAACTGAACCACAAAAACAAATGCAACATTTCACTGATGTTCTTCTCCTGTCTTCTTTGCTTTTAGGTGCACAAAAGACAGAGTAGGAGGTGTCATCGGCATCACCTGGCTACCCGTTGTACTGCCAGCCAGACAGAAGTCCTGCTGCGCATCACGCCCACGTGTGACCAGAACTTGTTGTGCATCTGCCTCCTGCCTGACGTCGGAATAAGATGGCCCCAAAGAAAGGTACCAGGTCCAGTACCAAGAAAGTTGCTGGTGAGAAGAAGGAACAGAAAAAGGAAGTGCCATTAACCACGACTGGTGGTGTGCCGGCCAAGGTTTTTTTTGGCACCAAAGCGTTGTCCGGGAACCAAGCTGGGAGCAGCACAGCGGTCCAGCAACCCCACCAACCTAGGCCCAAGGGCTTTACTGTCGCAAAGGTAGCCAGTCTACTAACGGGCAGCGATGTTGAAGAAATGTCATTACCGCAAAGTAGTACACAATCAAGTTCAACGCAGGCGCAAACTCAGCAGATCAGTGTGCAGCCGCCGCAACCAGAACAGCAGCAGCAGCCGCCGCAACCAGAACAGCAGCAGCAGCCACCGCAACCAGAACAGCAGCAGCAGCCGGCGCAACCAGAACAGCAGCAGCAGCCGGCGCAACCAGAACAGCAGCAGCAGCCGGCGCAACCAGAACAGCAGCAGCAGCCGGCGCAACCAGAACAGCAGCAGCCGCCGCAACCAGACCAGCAGCAGCAGCCGCCGCAACCAGAACAGCAGCAGCAGCCGCCGCAACCAGAACAGCAGCAGCAGCCGCCGCAACCAGAACAGCAGCAGCCGCCACAACAGCCCACCATAGTAGTTGTTGCTCCTGACGTAGGGGCATTTCAGGAAATCGAGCTTCCTGCAGACAAAGCGGAGCGAAGTCAAACCACTGTTTCAGAACATCTATTGTCTTCCAGACCACCAGCAAGGAAAAGGAGGCTTAGTCCATCATCTTCTTCTTCAAGCCCCGCTTCTGATGATCGTGATGACACTTGGGTCCCACCAGCTCGGTCTGAGAGTGAAGTACGCCACAAGACATTGCTTCTGAAAAGGAAGGTCCCAGAAAAACTTAGAGTTATGGAGGTAGATGTAGAACAGGGGGGTGATGATGTTGATGAAGACGAGCCAGTCATCACGCACATTACTCCCGCCCCAAAGGGATTGGAGACCGACATTCTAACCCTATCCAGAAAGGCTGCTACTGAGCGGGATGCAGCACGGATCTCACCAACACAGGTTACACCACCACTACCTCCAGCTGCCATATTTTCCAAGGCCCGGCAGGGACCTACATCCAGCTCAACCACCTCAGTAGGAAGTGGTAGTAAAAGTCACAGTGTAGGTGGACAGGGTCACATATTTTCAAGGACCCCCTCAAGTTCATCTGGTGTTGAAAGTGGCACATCCAGCAGTGCCAGAAAGTTCTCCTCCCCAGTTTGGGACTTCTTTTCTGTTAGCGCCAAGGAGGAGAACATTGCTATATGCGCAATTTGTCGGCAAGGTGTTCGGCGTGGTAAGCTTGGTACAAACTATGGTACCGGAGGACAAGCAAGTCATCTCAGAATACACCACACTATTGTGTGGGAGGATCACCTACTTAAGTTAAAAGAAAGTAGGAAAACTAAACCCTTTGAAGTTGGTCAGGAATCAGGGAGCGATATTATTGTGGTGGCAGGTGAAGAACAGGGAGGCATTTCTAGCCCTGTCTCCAGTAGTGCAGTCACTGCAGTGGTAACGCCCACATCCTCCTCAGTAACATCAGAGTGGCACCGCAGTAAGAGCCATACTCAGAGTGTGGGTGAGACACCAAGGCGACCGGTGGCGAGTACCTCAATGAGACAATCTGTGTCGTTGAGCCTTAGTGGGTTAATGGCACCACTAAGGAAAGTAAGCCAGCCTACCATTGACAGCATGTTTAGGTTGGAGGGGCAGTTCCAACGCAACCACCCAACGGCACGATTGTACAATGCGAAGCTGGCTAAAATGTTAGCGCTGGACCTTCTTCCTTTTTCATTTGTGGAAGGGGTGGGTTTCCTTGAATTTGTGTCTGCCATCTGCCCGAAATGGAAAGTTCCAAGCCGGTCCTATTTCGCAAGAATTGCTGTTCCGGCACTACATCATGATGTGCTGGAATTGGTTGGACAAGCTTTGCAGAAGAGTGCTGTGCACAATATCCACCTGACAACAGACATGTGGACCAGTTGCCAAGCCACAGATTACATGTGTATCACTGCACACTGGATCTCTTTTGTGGGGGTTAAAGATCAACTATCTGCACGAGGTGTTGTTGACACAGCTGCGATTTTTGAAGGTACTCGGAAACATGCAACTGTAGCCATGTTCGCCATGGAGAAATCTCATACGGCTGAAAACATTTTAGAAGAGTTTCGCACCAAGGTTTTGGAATGGCTGCAGCCCAGAGGGCTTGGTATTGGTTTTGTTGCCACAGACAATGGCAGTAATGTACTTAAGGCCATGGAACTTGGTTCCTATTTCAGGGTTCCGTGTTTGGCACACTGCATAAACATTATAGTGCAAGACTTTCTGAAAAAAGAACCCATAGTAAGCAATTTACTGTCCATCTGCCGAAGAATATGCACTCATTTCAGCCATTCTTTTAAAGCTCGGAAGCAGCTGAGGATCATCCAACGTGACCGTAGGATGCCAGTCAAGGCACTCATCCAGGAGGTGGCAACACGTTGGAACTCAACGTATTACATGCTTGATCGTCTGTACGAACAGCACAGGTCACTCAATGATTATGTCTGGTACAGAAGCAGTGATGCTAGTGTTAAAGGCATGACCCTTCAGAGGGAGCAATGGACCCTAATTCAATGCCTCACTGAGATGCTGTCTCCTTTTGAGGTCTTCACACGTGAAGTCAGCAAGGAGGACTGTACAATGGGCCAAGCTATCCCATTGTTGCAAATGCTAGAGCATGAGCTGAATAATGTGTCTGAATCCTACAAAGGTGTAGAGGACAGAAGGCAAGCCCATGACTTGGTGGAGAGCTTATCCAGGCGCTTATCAGAAAATGTAAGGATACAAAATAAAATTTTGTCACAAGACCATTACATTTGTGCCACAATTCTGGATCCACGTGCAAAATTAGGACTATTCCGTTCTTTTTCCGACACTGATGTTGCCCGCTACAAAAGTTGTATAGCTGAAGCAGCCATCAAGTTTGAAAACGAAGGGCTGCTAATTAAAAGCCCGCCACATCAACCCACAACAAGTACTGATACTGAAGCAGGCCATGCAGAATCAAGTGCAACTTCGTCGGCTGAGGGCAGTGCGGTTGGCTCACAATCGCAACACTCACCATCACCATCGACTACAAAAACAATAACTGGATCATTCTGCCGAGTACAATCATTATCAGATTGGTATGTAAAGATGGGCCTTAAGCACAGTGCTGATGCACAGAAAAAACAGCACAAAAGCTTACCAGCAGCAACCCTGAACATTGAGCGGATGGTCCAGGCCTATCTGGACGACCCAACAGAGGTGTACGTTGATCAAAACCCAGTGCAGTATTGGCATAGGAAAAGGTCTGAATGGCCACAGCTCAGCAGGCTGGCGATAAGCTATCTGGCTTGCCCTGTCGCAAGTGTCTCTTCCGAACGTGTTTTCAGTGCTGCAGGTTCCATTGTAACCTTGAGAAGGACCAGTCTATCTCCCAAAAACGTGGAGAGGTTAACAATGATCAAAATGAATCAGCACTTCATACCACCGAATTACACAATGCATGAATCAACAGAGGAAGATGAGGACAGCGGCTCAGGTGACGGAAGTATTGTGTCAGATGATTACCTACTACTGGAAGATCCCCCAGAGTTTGAGGACGAGCTATACTTCCCTGACAATTAGGCTCGCACTTACTGTCTTCCTCCCTTTTTTCCCCCTTTGTTTGTGTCTGTTGTTCCGGTTATCAACTTGTGAATCGCAACCAATGCATTATCACCGTCTTCTAATCTTCTAATTTAAGATACAAGTTTCAGGTGTCTGCCATTTGACACTACAGTCCTCAGAATCCAGCTCCTCCGCTCGATCATACTGCATCTCCTGGTCAATTCCATTTCCCTCATGAATGATGATTGGATGATGGTAACAACAAATTCAAACTTTCCTCGTCCTTCCAAAACAAGTGGACCATGAATCTGATGACTTCTATAGCTATCCTCCTTCAGAGCCGAGAGAGACTGGCCATTAACTGAAAATAAGATGCAACAGGTAATGATTGATGCCATGCATTGTCCGCAGAAAAGCAGACTGAGTGATGTAGATTTTGTTGTGTGTGTTGCGCATGAATGAATTGATGTAATTGTGCACTGCCACTAATCAACATTCTACAGAACACACTAATTTTCCTCTTCTGGCAAACAAGAAATGTGTACTTCTCTCCTGCATCTTGGTGATACATTGCTTTTAATTCAATACAGGAAGGGCACTCACTCAATCTGCGCAATGCAAATGACTGTGACTTAACAGCACCGTCCATCATGATGATGGCGAAAGAGACGGCCTGCAGCGTTAACGAGATGAGATGCAACAGGTAATGATTGATGCCATGCATTGGCGGCAGAATAGCAGACTGAATGATGTAGATTTTGTGGTGTGTTGCGCATGAATTGATGGAATTGTGCACTGCCACTAATCAACTTTCTGCAGAACACACTAGTAATTACTAATTTTCCCCTTCTGGCAAACAAGAAATGTGTACTTCTCTCCTGCATCTTGGTGATACATTGCTTTTAATTCAATACAGGAAGGGGAATCACTCAATCTGCGCAATGCAAATGACTGTGACTTAACAGCACCGTCCATCATGATGATGGCGAAAGAGACGGCCTGCAGCGTTAACGAGATGAGATGCAACAGGTAATGATTGATGCCATGCATTGGCGGCAGAATAGCAGACTGAATGATGTAGATTTTGTGGTGTGTTGCGCATGAATTGATGGAATTGTGCACTGCCACTAATCAACTTTCTACAGAACACACTAGTAATTACTAATTTTCCTCTTCTGGCAAACAAGAAATGTGTACTTCTCTCCTGCATCTTGGTGATACATTGCTTTTAATTCAATACAGGAAGGGGAATCACTCAATCTGCGCAATGCAAATGACTGTGACTTAACAGCACCGTCCATCATGATGATGGCGAAAGAGACGGCCTGCAGCGTTAACGAGATGAGATGCAACAGGTAATGATTGATGCCATGCATTGGCCGCAGAATAGCAGACTGAATGATGTAGATTTTGTGGTGTGTTGCGCATGAATTGATGGAATTGTGCACTGCCACTAATCAACTTTCTACAGAACACACTAGTAATTACTAATTTTCCCCTTCTGGCAAACAAGAAATGTGTACTTCTCTCCTGCATCTTGGTGATACATTGCTTTTAATTCAATACAGGAAGGGGACTCACTCAATCTGCGCAATGCAAATGACTGTGACTTAACAGCACCGTCCGTCATGATGATGGCGAAAGAGACGGCCCGTTAACTTAAGATGAGAAGTAACAGGTAATAAATGATGATAATTAATGGCATGCATTGGACACCTGACTCTGAGCTATTGGTCTTTGTGTTTGCGTTGTTTGTTGTGCACAAAGTGATGTCAAAGTGTACTAGTGTTAATCTATCTTTCTGTACACAATAAAGAATGACTCAAGTCAGTAATATTTATATTTCTACTCTTGTTGTGTTCTAAAAATTACACTTGTACTGCAGGCCGATCTTCAGTCAGTAGAAGTATCAGAGCTGATGATGAAGTCAGGAGGATGTTTCATGAGTGGCATAAAACGGAAAAGCCTAAAGGTAAACACGTGAACCACAACCACAGCACACCCAAATGTCTGTGTAGAAGTTGAATAGAGTGTAGCGGTGGGATGACTGCAGTGCATTGATTTTACTAACTTTAACTGTAAAATGCTATGTCTGGAATGGATAATGTGCTTTGCGTTTGTCCAACTCTTTGAGAGAAAAAAAAAAAGGACTCTAAAGTGTTAACGTAGGATGTGCTAATGGTAAGCACTGTGGGCCTGATCTCTCCTGTTACTGTTGAAGGTCTATGCTGGAAACAGACTACAGTAGAGATGATGCATATGCATACATGCCACCTCGGAAAGTGTGCTTGTTGCACTACACCATCACTTGTGCATTTGTTTTCACTTTCTTTCTGAATATCCCCTTTGGTTTTCAATCTAAAATTACAGGCCGGGCCTTGTCCAAAACTTTGTAAAACATTACAATGCATATTAATTACCTTACCAATCAATCACCTTTTTATTCCAGCCGGGCAGTGGCGAGTGGTGAGGCGACACACCCAAGATTGATGGACGAGAGGAGCAAGAGGAATGCCGAGATGCAAAAAACCAGTCCACATTTTTGACCAGGATAAGACAGTAACAGTATCCACTTTTCACTTCTTTTAAATAATTTGATTAATATCTTGTATACATTCTTTACAACAGTGTGTTCTTGGAGTTGTTATTATCAATCATCATTACGTTTGCTCTGTGTTTACGATTCTTCACTACCAATATTTAAAATTTCTATTTGCTATCTGTTAAAGTATTAAGGCCGGAACAGAACAAGAAATAGAAGTGTATGTAATCCGGGTCTCATCATGCATGCATTTCCTTTTTTATACCTTAACATATGGAATGGATATGGTATGGTAGTCTTCAATGATTGTCGTTTGTTTGTCTATGTATGCATACTGTTTTTCTATGTCAAACCTTTCCCAAAATCCCCCTTCCCATCCAATCAACGGACCCTAACCCTCTTCCCCCGGGCTGTGTGACTTATTGTCGAGGTGTAACTAAATTAAATGTACACCAATACTTAATCACACACTTGCTGGGGCGGATGTGGTGAAAGCAACACTACTTCAATTTCAATGCAGAGCGATGATCTTCTTCTGCTTGCCCACCCATGAGTAGGATATTTCACAGGTTATTTTATTTAACAAAGGAACATATACCTCAGCATGAATTGCCGGCATTGATTTGATTTGTTTGTTGTCATTCCTCATATACAGCACTAACTGTTAGACTGTAGGCATAGCCAAGTCGACAAAACTATAGTTTGTAACTCTGTCTAGTAGGCTATCCTCATAATATCCAGCATTCAGTTTTTTTGTCAAATATTTGAGCATATAATTGTTGCTCGGTAAATTCTGTGATGTACTTCATTCAACTACTCCTCTAACAGTCTCTCAAAGGCGATTGACTATCTCCTTTTCTTTTTTTGGAAATGCTGCCACCCTGCCAGTGTATACTACTACTATACTACCACCACCACCCCAATCATGGCATGTATGAAAAAGGAAACCATCTTCACCATGCAGCCAGTGCTGTGCCACAGTTGGACATAAACATCAAGCACCGGTAAGAGAGAAGTTTGGGGGAGGCAGAATCAATAATGGACATGTTGTCAATGATGTCAGTTTCAAACACCACTCCAAAGAATGCATAGTAGGACCAGTCAATGAGTGAGGTGTGTCGCATCTATCTGTTTGTGTCTTATACAGTCAGCAAATTATTGAAATCAAACACACGCTATGGGCGGCCATGCACCAGCAAAGAAACAGTGTGATGTAAAACAGTTACCCCACCTACAAAACATTAACAACATTGCATGTAACATAGAAAAATATATTTAATTGACCCTAACAAATAAACTAAACCCACAAAAGCTGACCCACCCCCCTCCCTAACCCCAACGACTGTCCATAGAAATAGAGAACGCCCAAACGAGTGAGGAAACAAACAGGAATTAAAAAAGGGGCAGTGACAGGGACTAACAGGTGGGGCGGGACTGGAGGAGGACACGAATCTGGTCCTCTAAATGGGCGACGCGGCGTCTAAGGCCGCGGCAGTTGCAGCCACAGTGGGGGGGGCACCGGAGATGGCACGGTGGCGGCGGGCAGCCGCCAGACGGTGGCGCCGTACCGCTGGAGGGCGGTGGCTGGGGCCCGGGGCACTGGAGGAGGCTTGAATTGCTGCTGCACTCTCCTCCTCCTCCTCGGCTAGGACCACCAGCCACCGGTATTCCTGCTGGATTGCCTCCAGCTTCCGGCGCCGTGCCTTGGTGGCCAACTCCTTCCGGTTGATTTTCGGAGTAGCTGTGTATCAAAAAGAAAAAAACAAGACAATTGTAAAATATAGTCTTAATAAAACAGTAGGACAAGGTAATTATTTATACACATAGTGGCATGGTAGAGTAGCACTATAAAATAAAGCACAGTAGTACATAACATTTTAAATGTCGCCCGTCCTTCTTCCTTCCACCTGTCTTACACTTTTTAGTTGAACAGTGCACCAGGTGCTCTTCTCCATAAAACTTTCAAAGCGGAGTTGAAATCAGATAGATGAGGCCATTGGTTACTCAATACTCTGGCTCCTAGTCCTATACCAATTAAAGGGAATTCTAGTCTTCTAGTTCACTCTTCAAACGTCCCCAAGAACTCATACTTACTTACGACATCGGATAGCGGGCGGACTTTGTCCGCCCGCCATCCGACTGCTAAAAAGGGTGGGGGTCCCGTGGGGACAATTAATTAGGATGAGGCGCCCGGCACAGTGGCGGGCGCACCCTGTTATTTTAAATTTAAATTCTGGTTGGCTTTGCTGAAAGCAATGCTAAAATGTTGTGCTGCTTTTCCAAGCACAACATGACGGGCCTCGCACGGAGCCTGTCACGTTTTGCTTTGAAAGTCGGGGGGGTACCATAGCATCGGTAGGTACCCTCCATGGGGGCCCCCAAGCATACTCTGCAATGTGTGCATGCCTTTCCGTGGCGGACGGTAATGCCGCCACGCAAAGGCATTCCAAAATGCAGATTATATGGCTGCCGGTGTGGTGAGAGAGACACCACCGCCATATTGAACCCTTTTCCGCCTAGACATGTCTGAATATTTTCTACAGGGATGGCGGGAGGTTTGCCCCTGCTGTGACGGCAGTGAATTCCAGCCAGCCCGGCGGGGGCAATACGCCCACCATCCTAATGGGGCCCTAATTCACAACTTTACAGTATACATATACATACAGTACACCTTTGCAGTGAGTGTGCTGTCAAGTTCAACAATAGTTAAAGATTATGAATCTAACTTACCACCGCCTGCCACTGGTGCTGCCACTCCCCCTCCGTTGCTATCTGCAACTGCCGCATCCTCGCCCTCTGCGTCGCCTTCGCTGGCCCCAGCAATGGTGGTCGGTAGTGCGCCTAGAAAACATTACACATTTATTAGGCAACATATACACCTCCCCCCTATTGATCAGTAGCAAGGTTGAAAAATGAGTTAATACTAACATAAATCACTAGTACAAATCAGGTAGTAGTAGAGTAGACACTAAGTTATATGATCATTGTAGCATTTGCTTGATTAGCCCTAGCCATGCACATGTGACGTTACCTTTACCTTGCAGCTTCTTAAGACACCTTTGAGCCCACATGACCTGCCTCACACTGCTACTGTCTAGTCTACGCGCTGCGTACAGGCGGTCAACAAACATTAACAAGCCACTTTTTTAGGAAGAACTGGTGTACTACTGTTACTGTTAGTCCGTATTGCTTATCCATAGATGCTACACTTTTTGGCACGGCTGAAAAATGCTTGCAAGTTGCAATATACTAACGCACACCATTTCCTTTTTTCGCATTACAGACGCAAGATTCGCTTCTACGAACCAGAGCTTCTGAACGATGCACCAACTACCAGTACTAGGTTCTTCTGAGGTGAGGGGTCCCTTCACTCACATCTTCATTTATAAATGTATATAAACTAAATTGCTATGGGATGGTGGTGCTGCCTTCCACCACTTCAGTTATCATGATTTAATTCCCAACTGTATAAGTGTAACAATGTATATTGTTTTAATGTTATTGATTTGCCGGTTGGTGCTGCTAAGAAAACAGTGTACAGACCTTCTCGAATTGAAATAAAAATTTTAAACTTACATAGACTTTGTGGTATTTGGTGTGGAGTGGACTAACTTACACGATTGAGCAAATTAAAGTAAGGGTGTGCATGTGAATTGCTTCCACGACAGAGGTTGGGTGTGTTAATGTTCTGGGTTGTCTACTTGTTGGTTGTCTTGGGGGGAGGGTTCCGAGACCTAATAGGTATGACAAGACAGTACTATAGTCAAGCAGTGGAATTGTGGTGGGTGCGGAATTTCTGATTGAGGTGTGCAAGGAAGGTCCAACCTACCATCACCAACATCCTATTTTCTGGTGCAAATGTATGTGCAAGATCCCTACAACAGTTGTATGTCCTATAGGGTATCATATCAAAATATTAAGAAATCTGGTAGGGCTGTTGCTGTGAATTTTCAAAGCCTAAACATCAACAAGAGTAAAAAGTAGTACAAGACAACGACCCAACGGATTGTACGAGCTACTGGTGAATATGAGTTTTATATTACAACCTTTCACAAAGAGTGGCACTGGGCAAGACTAGCTACTACAGTACAGACAGACAGACTGATAGTATGTTATGTTATGTTATGTTATGTTATTTGGTATTTTTATAGCGCACAGCTGCCCCAGCAAAGGGGCGTCCTGGCGCTTTGACAGATGCTATAACATAACACACAATAAAAGAAAAGAAATTAACTAGATACCGGGAACAGGAAGGTTTTAATCGCCTGCCTGAAGGTGAGCAGATCTTCAAGAGCTCGAATGTGTACAGGGAGCGAATTCCATAAGCCTGCCGCTAGTACCCTAAAGGAGCGGCCACCCATTCTGCTCAGCTTGAAGCGTGGACAGATGGCCAGATGAAGCCCCTCCGATCTCAAGGATCTCGAAGGCATATAGGGCGTAAGAAGAGGAGCAAGTGCCGGCGGGGAAGAAGATTTCAGAATTTTGAAGGCCAGGCACAGCGCCTTGAACTTAATTCGCTGTCTAACCGGGAGCCAGTGCAAGGCCGTGATGGTACCAGACACTGAACAGCAATGAGCTACCGTAGTCCAGCCGAGAAAGTATTGAGGCCTGGACTACAAGCTGTCTGGTAGGGGGATCAAAGTACTTTAGGACCGGCCTAGTACCACGCAAAATTCCGTAGCACGTGGCAGCCACCTTCTTGGTGTGATCTCTGAAGGTCAGCGCAGAGTCTACCCATACTCCTAGATTTCTCACTCCAGCAGCTGGAATAGGAGTGACACCAAGCTCCGATGGCCACCACTGATTTCCCCATAACTCCGCGTGCTTCCCTAGAACCAACACCTCCGTTTTGGTGGCATTCAACTGAAGGCAGTTGGTGCGAAGCCAGCCGGCTACTGCCAAGAGACCCGCACGGAATCTGGGGGCCTCCACCTCAGGGTCTTCACTGAGTGTCACCGCTAGCTGTGTGTCGTCAGCGTATGAGGCCATCGTGAGACCCCACTGTTTGACGACACCAGCCAACGGTTTCACATAGAGGTTGAACATTGTCGGGCTCAACGAAGATCCCTGTGGTACCCCGAGCTCCAAAGGATAGGTGGCAGATTGACCAGGTGGTATAGCCACTTTAAAGGAGCGGTCTGCCAGAAAAGACCGAAACCACTGGAGAGCGACATCCGTCACTCCCGCCTCCTGTAAGCGTTGGATAAGTATATGGTGGGACACAGTATCGAAGGCAGCGCTTAGATCTAATAGTATAAGCGCTGCAGTATGACCTGAGTCAAGTACCTGGCGAAGATGTTCCGTGATGTAAAGTAATGCCGTCTCGGTACTGTGTCCTGACCGGAAGCCGTTCTGACTGGAATCCAGAATCTGGTTGCGAACCAGATGCTCGGACAGAACAGAGTTGACATGGGCTTCTATTACTTTGGCAATCCAAGGCAACAGGGAGATAGGTCGATAGTTTTCTGGCAATCGGGGGAGAGAGTTGGCTTTTTTTAATATCGGAGTGACCACTGCCTGTTTCCATGCCACGGGTACCGTTCCATAAGACAGTGACATATTGATGAGATTCAATATGGGGTCACGGCACAGCGGGGAAAGTGTGTTAATGAAGGCTGGCTTTAACGGGTCCGCAGGAGAGCCTGACTTGACCTTAAGGCTGAACCTGTCAAAGGCCTCAATAGACAGTTCAGGTAAAATGGCCAAAGGCTCAAGATCTGTCGTGACAGGGGTAGAAGCCAGTCGATCCTGGTGGAGTGTGTCGAACCCATGATAGATTTTTTCCACTTTCTCCACAAAAAAGGAGGCCAATTTATCACAGTGCGAATCTGTGCAAATCACCTCTGATGAGGATCTATTTTTCATAAGGTCCTTCAGTACCTTGAAATTCAGTTTTGAAGGATTGGGGCTGGTAGCAAATTCATGAGCGTAGAATGCAGCTCTTGCTCTGCAGATAGCTCTATGATAGAGCTTCAACTCAGTGAAATACCGAGTTTTCAGCGCAGGGTCATAGGAACGTCTCCATTCCCTTTCTGTTTTTCGGCAGGATTTCTTCAATTCTGCGAGAGACTCATTATACCAGGGGCTAGGTGTTTTTGTCCGGCCTTTCGACCACCGCAGAGGTATAAGAGAATCCAAGGCATCTGTGATCCAAGCGCAGAACTGTTGATATCCTTGGTCCACATTAGTGAAGGTACTCTGAGGTTTTCGCTCTAATATACCGTAGAACTCTTCCAACGTAAGCTTATGCCAAGGCCTTTTAAGGATAGGCCTGTCTGTGGGTATAAAAGGCTTATCATGGACCGGACAGAAAGCTTCTACTAACAAGTGATCAGTCCACCCCATCAACCTCGGTTCTGACAGCCTTAACCCATGTAGTAGTACTCAGTCATCATAGCGGAGGCAGGGATAAGCTTTTTGAAACCGTACAGATCGAAGGATAATTGGTGGTAAAAAAATAGCATTTGGAAACACACTATAGTTCGGGAGAAATGGGGCAGTAAAAGTTATGGAATAAGAAATATTATTAAAAACAAGAAGACTTACTGGGGCCAGCAGAGGAGCCCTCAGCGGTGTCCTCCTCGTGGTGTTCCTGTCCCGCCGACTGCCCAGTCCCTGCCCGTCTGCCCCTGGGTGCTGATGAACAGGAAAGATATAAGAAAGACAAACATTGATGGATGGTGTCAACTTAAGCAAATACAATTTTTTTCAACAACGGTCAAAAAACACTTATGTAAACAATTGCAATAACTACATTGACCGATCTCATCTGGTCAACATGTAATATCGGGGGATTCGCAGTTCGACTACTTAAGTTACTATTTATCAACAGTAATCCATTCTTCCATTCTGATTCCAGAAAACTAAGTTACAAGTAAGCCTAAGTATTAGTACAACCTACCACCCAACCTAGCCCACCTATTCCAGGCATGCCAATTGTACATTAAGTATGCATTTCGACTGTATTCCTCAATGTGTATGATCCAATCATGGAGGACACATTAACATGACTACATTTTTTGTATATACACAATTTTGGTTTGATTGATGCTCATCTGCTACTGCTAAGTAACTGCAAAGCCTACCTCCACTCATTGAACAAACTAGAAAGGTTCTAAAGACTGGCGTACTAGCAGCACGTCACGTAACTGAGTGAGGGGGCATCACGCATACCACTAACCAATTAGAAGCTCATACAAAGTACCTAAACCTATGTATCAATCCGCCCCTATCTATTAGTGACAGGACAAAGTAAGGAGTGGACATGAGTCACTGTAGCATTACGTAACTTAATTTCTCTAAAATAAACTCGTAAAGAATCACGCTAAGCAAGCGCAAAGCTGCAAACAAGTAAGATTAGTAGTAGCGCAGAAGAGCACCTGTGTCATAATCACAGAAGACTTTTAAACGTTATTAACCTGGAATGTATTGCAAGCAGCAACATTCTATCTGGTTGGAAGGAAAAAAAGATATTCGCAATATATAACATAGAGCAGAAGAACAGACACAAAGTTGTAATAATTAAATAGGTACTCACCAAGCCCCGGGACCTCCACTCCTAGCAGGTCCAGCAGGTCCTGCTCACGGTCCAGGATGTCGGACCACCGGTGCGTCAGCTGTGCCTGGGTGCGCCGGACCCCAGAGATGCGAGACACTGCCCGGCGCACCTTCCCCCACCGCTGCCGACGCTCCCGGAGGCCGTACCCGGACCCAGGCCTGCCACCTGCTGCCAGGGTTGAGGGGAGGTGGCGCTGCACAAAGAAAATTAGTGCAGCCAACTCCGCCTCCCCAAATAAGGCCCGTGCATGCACCCCTTGTGGGCGCCGCCTTCCGCAAGGAAGGCGGTCGCGGCTCTGGCTGCGCCGGCGAACAGCCCTGCCCTTGGACATGGTTCTGGGGACGGGGCGGGAAAGAAAAGGTAAAATAAATAAAGGAGTAAAGGAAATAAATAGCAGGCAATACAAAGAGAAAAAGTAGCTAAAAAACAAAAAAAAAGGTACACAAAAACCAAAAATATAGAGGCAGGAAAATAGTTAGAGAAATAATAAGTAATAAAGATCCGAAAAAAGTGGCTATAAACAAAGGATTGAAAAGATTTAGGGAGGATTGAAAATCAGGCCCCAGAACCATGCAATAGAGTGGAAAACAAGATGGCCGCGCCCGTTGCGACCACGTGCGCAAGTTCGCGCGATATTTTCTCCCTGAGCAAGCAAAAAGCAACGCGATCAAGTAAAAGCGATCGCGAACAGGAAATATCGACCGCGAACATGCATAGCGCGACCCGGAACAGGAAGTAAACAACGCCAGAGGGCGGGACAAGTGAAAACAAGATGGCCGCGCCCGTGAGCGACCGCATGGGTAAGTTGGCGACCCGCGAACACGCAAAAAATACCGCGAACAGGCGGCAAAAAACTTCCGCATCTTCGCGATATTTCCGGCGTGTTTGCGGAGATTTTCTGCATTCTCGCGATAATTTGCGGAGGTTAATTCCGCAAATTCCGCCCACCCCTAGACCAAAGGCCTTTGACCTCCAGATCCCTCAGATGAGCACCCCACCCTAGAGCGGAGGCATCCGTGATCACTGTGGCCACCGGCGAAGGAGGCTGAAAGGGCTTCCCTTGAGACAGGTTGCCCTGCACACTCCACCAAGACAGCTCCGCTGCAGCTTCTCTGGAGATTCTGATGCTCTCCCCAAGATCTCCGTTGTGCTGATACCACTGCCTGCGGAGGCACCACTGGAGTGCCCTCATGTACCAGCGTGCATGGTTGACCAACAGAATGCAGGAAGCGAACAGACCGAGCAGGCGAAGAACCTTCAGGACTGGAAAAACCGCTCCATCGTGAAACAAAGAAATCATTTTCTGTATGTCGAGAATCCTCTGCGGAGGTGGGTATGCTCGGCACACAGAAGTGTCCAGTATTGACCCTATGAACAGGCTGCGCTGAGAAGGCACCAGGTGAGATTTGGGTACATTTATTGAAAAACCCAATTTGAACAACGGATGAGTTGTCGCTTGCAAGTGGCGCAAAACCAACTCTGGAGACTCTGCTTTCAACATGCAGTCGTCCAGGTAGGGGAAAACAGGACCCCTGACCTTCTGAGATGAGCCGCTACCACCGCCATCACCTTTGTAAAGACTCGAGGCGCGGAAGTAAGACCGAACGGAAGAACCGCAAACAGGTAATGCTGTGATCCCACTGTGAACCAGAGATACTTCCGATGCGACTTCAAGATGGGAAGATGAAAATACGCATTCCTGCAGATCGATGGACACCATCCAGTCTTCCTGTTGCAGCGCAAGAAGAACCTGAGCCAAGGTCAACATCTTGAACTTTTCCTGTTTGAGGTAAAGGTTCAAAATCCTGAGGTCCAAGATTGGTCTCAAGCAACCATCTTTTTGGGGGATCAGGAAATATCGGGAGTAACAACCCTGACCCCTTTCCTGCTCTGGAACCACCTCTATCCCATCTTTTTGGAGTAAAGTGAGAACCTCCTGCTGCAAAAGCAACAAGTGGTCTTCTGAACAACCACCTTGGCGAGGAGGGTAAGGAGGAGGAAATTCCCAAAATGGGAGGGTGTACCCATTCTCTACAAGATTCAAGACCCAACGATCTGATGTGATCAGTCTCCAATCTTGTAGAATGTGGGACACCGACCTCCAACTGGACCAACATGTTCTAAGATAGGGAATCTAGAACTGCTTTCCTGATGCACCAACGGTGGCAGGAGGGGAGGTAGAGGAAGAGGAAGAGGAAGAGGTTTGTTGACGATTTGCACCCCTGAGGCCTCTCTTATTCTTCCCTCTGTATGATTTGTAAAAGGGATTTTGCTGTTGATGACTCTGCTGAAATTGTTGGCAGCCACGAAAGGAAGCAGATCTTCCAAAGCCCCGATATTTTTTGTATCCATAACCTCTAGACTGTACCTGGAGGCCTAAAGATCTTGCGGTGGCTCTACTATCTTTGAAACGTTGCAAGGCTGAGTCCACCTTAGAACCAAAGAGCCTTGACCCATCAAAGGGCAAATCCAACAAGGTCGCCTGTACATCAGCCGAAAACCCTGAAAACTTGAGCCATGCCTGTCTCCTTGTAGCCACAGAAGACCACATAACATGAGCCACAGAATCAGCAGTGTCCATGCCTGACTGAATCACTTGACGTGCTGCGGCCTGTGAATCCAAAAGGACTTCCAAGAAGTTGGCATGATCCTCCTCAGGAAACTTAGGAGCTAGTTGAACAACAGAGTCCATCAATGCATATATATATATCGTCCAAGAAGGCAAGTCACATTAGTTGACTTTAGAGCCATACTCGCAGATGAAAACACTTTCTTTGCAGCTTGCTCTGTCTTTTTGAGTCCCTGTTACCCAAAATGGTAGGAAAAGCACCAGAAGACTGTTTTGAGCAAGAAGCTTGGACAACTAGACTCTCCGGTGTCGGATGTGATGACAAAAAAGCCGGATCACCAGGGGCAGGCTTGTATCTTCTCGAAATAGAACGAGATACAGCCGGAGCAGACAAAGACTTCTGCCACACCTCCAGAATTGGATCTGTTAATGCCCCTGTGAATGAAAGTAGGAGCTCAGAGGTAGATGAAGAAGTATTCAAAACTTCCATCACTCTGTTAGACTTAACCTCAGCAGAGGGAAGTTTAAGCCCAATAAATCAGCTGCCTTCTTTATGACAACATGATAAGGTGCAAGGTCCTGCCCAACACAACCACTTGCAGATGGTAAGTCATACTCAGGAGAAGTATCTAGGCCACTAGCTTCCTGAAGGCCTTCAAACTCATCCACAGAGTCCACAATTTCTCCTTCCTCCTGTTCTTGCAAATATTCCTCCTCCTCAAGCAATCTCTGAGCTTCTCTCCTGGAGCGTTGCTTAGGCAACGGTGTCGGCGGAGCCACACACGGCACCGGAGAAGTCACCAGCGACGTCGGAGGAGCCTCGACATCGAACCTCGACGTCGATCGAATACGAGGTTGAACAAACTCACTGAAGGAGTCCAGGGAGCCGGGGTAGACGATCTCGGCGCCAGGAAATGCCAAGCAGGAGTCGATGGCATAAAGGGTATGAAAGGTGCCTGGGGATAGAACTGAGGCACACCCAGGTTGAAAGCCAGAGGACCCACGGGGTCAGAAGGTGCACCGGATGGAGTCAAGGCTCTTGCAAATAAACCAAACGTTGCATTGAGAAAATGCGATTAGTCAGCCCCAGGAGCAGGAAAAGGAGGATATGAATCTGTACCTTCCTGTAGGGGAGTCACCTGAGGTCTCACTGGAGCCTGCGGCCGCACAGGCGAAGCCAACGGCCTGGAGAGGACCCTCCCGGCGCTGGTGACGTCGCTGGAGCAGGTGATTCTTCATGAAGCGAAGAAGCCTCTGAAATCTGCGATGCCGCAGTCGGAGATGGTACTGGCGTCGCCCGAGGGGAAGGAGTAGGAGAGATAAAATCCCTACTGCGAGGTCGCTCAGCTGGAGTCGGAGATATCGATCTTGAGACTCTGGCCTTCGAAGAACGATGTCGAGAGGTATGTCTCCTCTTGTATTTTTTGTGCTTCTTTGACCTCGAAGTGTGAGAAGACGAAGACTTCTCTTTTCCTTCTTGGCTTTCGCCATAAACAATTTGGCTCCACATTCTTTGATATCTTTAGGATTCATTTTCCTGCAGCTCCTGCATTCCTCGACGTCGTGGTCTGAGGATAAACACCACAGGCAGTCATCATGCGGATCTGTGATAGACATGTGTCCGCCTCACTCTCTGCAGGGTTTGAATCCAGTTTTCCTAGAAGTAGCCATTCTGACAAACTACGAGATACAAAGTATTCCACGATGAAAATGGAGAGCCCTGAAAAAAATCGTTGCGCGTCGACGGCGTGGAAAAAAGGGAACTGATGTCAGCACGCCGACGAGGTCCTTTTGTGGCTCCGATGACATCATACGGTACCGCGAGCGGAGCCGGTCTATTGTGACGTCCTCGTTGACGTGGGAGAGCTAGGAAATAATTTTCCTGCGGAATACTGGCGCAGGGGGTATTCAAAAGGTGAGGAATCCACAGGCAGAAGTATCCATCAGAAAGCCCTGTGCTGACTCACCCTGTCTCCTGGAGTCTCCCCAGCCCCTGTCACTCACAAACCAGACATGCAATACACAACATAACAGAGGCAGGCTGGATGGTTAGGTAAGAAAATGCCTACTTTCTAAAAGTGGTATTTTTAAACACAGAATGTTAAAACAACTTCCCTAAAATGTATATTTTATCATTCTGAGTTCAGGCATACTAAATTTGTTTTCTACCATGTTCCCTGGGTCAGTTAGGGTTACGAGATGTTATAAAACTGCCCATTCTGGCCTATGGGGACAGGTAGCCTTGCAATAGTGAAAAACGAAAATGGCTGTAATTCACTATCAGGACATGCCACACACATCAGGGGATGTCCTACCTCTTACATACAATGCACCCTGCCCTGGGGCCTACTTTAGGAGTGTCTGATATGTAGAAAAGGGAATGTTTAGGGACTGGTAAGTGGGTGCACTTACCAAGTAGACATGGCAGTACTAGACTGCATACAGGCTCTGCAACGACAGGCCTAAGACACACTTTACAGGCTGCTTCTGTGGGTGGCACATCCCGTGCTGCAAGCCCACCAGCAGCATTTTATTTACAGGCCCTGGGCACACATGGTGCACTGCACTAGGGTCTGACAAGTAAACCAAATAAGCCAATCATGGACTCACTCACTACAACAATTTAACATAGGGAGCACTTGCACTGTGGCACTTAATAGCAGTGGCACAGTGCCCAAAGCATCTAAACCAGCAAAACATCAAAAACAAAGGAGGCAATCAGTGAAAAATGGAAGGGAGACTCACGCCAATGGTACCAGGTCTTACAGTAAGACTGCAAGGCAGTGGCATCTGGACAACTTTACAATTATCAGTAGCAGTAGCGCTGGATCCCTCACCAATCGGTACCTGGGTGGATGCATAAGAGGAAGTGCCTGCTGATATTAAGGGATAGTTCAGGTTATGGTATGGATCCCGGGTGATCCCTTCCAATGATTTTATCCCATCTACAAGGGGGAGAATTGCAGATGTAACTAGAATTTCGCCCTGATCCAAGACAATTTCTCATGTTAGCCTAGAACCATCCCCTGTTACTTCAGGATTTAGGGTCCACACTAGAGTGTTCACAGCTCTCCAGGCACTCTGGATGCTAGTGGAGGAACAAATGAGAAGTCCCAACATATTGGATGAACCAGTAACGACTCCTACTTTGAACTTCCTCCTCTTCCTCACAGAAAGCTCACAAGGATTAGAGGATTACAGTGATTGGAGTGAGTCTAAAGCAACAGATGATAACTCTTTACCCAGAGTTGTTGGAGAGGCATTACTTAAGGCCTTTGGGGGGCAGTTCTGTTGGAGCAAGCTGCAGAGGTAACCTCGGGGATAACCTCAGGGGCATCAGACAACTGCTCCAGGCAATGTGTGACAAAACTAGGCCTCTCTCCCATGTCAAGGGATAAATGCCTCTCAGAAAACTCGATCTCTTTATTGACTACACTGACTGCCCGTACCAAAAAGGAGTCTAGTGTGGTACTGGGAGGAGGGTTGCTCACAATGCTGCCTTTTGCTGATGCTAATTTACACTTGCCCATGGCCCCGGTTGAAGCAGGAACATCCAAAGAACTTGCAAGGATCCCCAAAGCGACTCTGTCAGCTCAGTAGAGAAAAAGCTGACTGACAGCTGTAATAGAACAAGGAAGAGGGATTTTGATCCCTCCTAGAGATGGCAGGTCAGGGCCACTCATGGAGAGAACAAACCAGGTTGTACGGGATTAGGTCAGGGCATTGATCCAGGCAATCAGGTCAAACAGTGGATGCAGGGTGCAGATCCAATGAAACTTGGTGGAGACAAATGAAAACAAGCAGCAAAGCGCCACAACACAGCATGGGAATGGAGTTAACCACTTACCTCCTCCCCCTCGCACTGATCCTGTTCCAGCCACCATCTCCACCCGCATGGACCACCCAAGGGAGGACTTGAATCCCCATATGAAAACTTCTTATTCAGCAGCCACCCCCTAACATCAGGAGGGGCTGCCACAGGCAAAGGTAAAAGTAGAACTGGCGGGAGGTAGCCTTTACCCTAGAATTCCAGAGAGCACAGACTACATCAACAGCGTTGTGGCACCATCACAACAGCCGCCCGCAGCTTTTTGACTCCCTACTGCACACCCAGAATGTGCCTGCGTTTTGCAAGCAAACCAGGTGCAGCGGCGCTAGCATGGGTTGACGCGGCAGCAGCTAACTTGGTTTTCACTGCGGGGAAGATTCAAAAACCTCGGTGACCTGGGTCTGCTCTGCCCGTCTCTACCAAATTATTGCCTGTTTTCGGTCGGTGGTCCGTGGTCATGCCGGTTTTTGTGAATGCCGAAGTTTGGGGGGCATGGCAACTCCGCTAGCCCAGCACCAGCTCTGCAACCCCACCAGTATCCAGGGTCCTCAGGGCCCTCAGCACTCTGACCTGGTCTGTTACCATGAATGGAGAAAGTTTACTACTTTCCGTATTCACAAACTCCAAGTGTAAACATATTACAAAAGTGCAAGTTACATTTCGCCACAAGGGTTGCCAACATTTCAGGAAAAAAATACCGACCCTCTGTTCACATTGTAAGATTCTCAAAGACCCCAACCTGATTCTTAGTTAGAACTTTATATGAAATTGTCTATATTTTTAGCATGCATTTTTTGTCTTTGTTTACTTTAATTATCAGTCAGGAGTCAGTAGGACGCATATTAAAGTGTTTTCATCTAGCATTTACATTATAAAGTATGGACTGATTTGGCAAACAAATGGCAACAGTAGGTGATATTTTCCATTTTTGCACCACCAGGGCAATTAAAATACTGGCCGTGCCAGTGTTAAACCAGCAAGCAGCCCTAGTCTTCACTCCTGAGTACTGCAATTTGACTTTAAATATTCTGAATAGGATGGCTTCATCAAGAAGGAACATTGTTGGTTCCAGACATTACTTTGCATTTTCATCTAGCCCTTACTCAGCTGCCCCCGACGCTTACTTGATAAATTGCACACTTTAATTTTAATGTCCTGCCATATCAGGAAGCAATGCTCTAAAATGTCAAAGAGAGGTGTATCTGCCACTTTAAAAGGAAAAGGAATTGATGTTAGCATAATTGTAGATTGCTTTTCCCTCACAGTTGTCCATGAGGTTTCTACTCTGTATTATTTGTTGTAATGTCCACTTTGCATTTTTTTTGTGTTCTGGTGCAGCACTCACAGTGCTAGTTCTACAGCGTGGTAAGTATTTAGCAGGGGTATATGACATTATTGGTGTATGAGTAAAGATTCTGATTACTGGCTTACTCATTTGTTCGCAGAGTTTCCTGCTTTTCCTAGGTTTACATTCTGGTGTAGATTTTACCTGTGATATTTTCTCTGGAGTGCTAATTGGTGATGAAAATGAATGTGCTGTGTTGGGACAGAAAAGTCCACCAGGTGGTGCCTGAGTGCCCCAACTGTAATGATGTCTGGATCACTGATG
Source organism: Triturus cristatus (assembly GCF_964204655.1). Taxonomy (NCBI): domain Eukaryota; kingdom Metazoa; phylum Chordata; class Amphibia; order Caudata; family Salamandridae; genus Triturus; species Triturus cristatus. The sequence goes on along the minus strand of NC_140584.1, from coordinate 69,356,412 downwards.
CTGATTTTTATTGTCATGGGCGGACACGGATCTTGCGTGTGTGCCATGACATAGGCCTGTCTCACAGATTGGAGTATTTTTGGACTGGGAGGGGTATACAAAGCGCTATCCTTATAGTGGTGATAAGCTACTGCCGTTGCCAGTAGTTAAGCTGCACAAGCCCAGTGGTGGCTGCATACATTGTAGTGATCAGTAGGAGTGAACAGGTCCTTTTACCTGTGTCACTGGAGTGAGGCCTACAAGCTCATTTATTTAATGGCCTGCTGCTGTGTGTTTAACTCACCCTTGGCATACATTGTTTTCCTGTGTAGTGCCCTGCAGTTTATGTGTGTTATACATGTGCTGGGTGTATGTGCGGCTGTGCATGGTAAAATACACAGAAGATTCTGTGTTCTATATTAGGAGACTTAGGGCTAACTGAAGAAACATGACGTGGGTGGAACACACTGGAGTAAGGGAGAGCCAGGATCTTCAGTGTACTTCAAAGGGTGCTCTTTAATTCTGATGAGGTCACTGGGAAGGGGCCTGGGCCTAAGTCAGGAAGCACATGGGGATAAGAGAATCATAAAGAGTAGCGCTGAGGCCCTGGGGTAACTTTTTGATACACATATCACTATAGCTGACATCCAGGTGTGAACTTCTACTCACTCCCATGGCCTATGTTGTGGGGCCATGAAATTTAGAGTCACTCCTTCTATGACAGACCACCTTCTGGACAAAGACAGGACAGAGGAGAGGGTACTTCAAAATGAAGCAGACTCCCAACATAAACTTCAAAGACTTAGGCTCTAAATGATATTTGGTGTCTGGAATTATGAAGGGGAGCTTGACGCTCTCAAAATGGTCAGACTGTGTGAGGAGGAGAAGCTCTGCAAGGCTTCTGCCTGTTACCAGGACTGGGGGTCAAGGTCTGCCAGTCTCCCAGCTGAGTTACTGGACATCACCCATGGACTTCATGATCACCTGCTCCTGAGCTGTGAACGTTGCTGCACCGATCAGGTAATATCCCGTGTGCGGAGAGAAGTCGGTGACTCCGTCTGCAAGGTGGGGCCACTATGAAGATTGTTGCTGTACCGATCAGGCCGTAGCCCATACACAGAGTGCGCACAGGGGGACAACCAGCAAAAGGCAACGAGTGTAGCCTGTTCGAGAGGAGGCAGCCACCATGGTGACCCATGCAGGTCTAAGCCCCGACTGAGAGCCAGCACCAGGAGTGTTGAATTCCCCACCCCCACCAGGAAACATATCAGCATCAGAGGAGCATTGAGAACCCCCTAGCTCCTACCTCGGCAGGACTGTGTGTGAGGAACTTGAGGACACCTGACCACTGCCCCTCCAAGGCCACGTGTGAAGATCTCACAGGAGACAGCTGTTGCAGCTTCAGCACTCACGAAAGGGGCACACTGTGAGATTACGGTCAAGCAGGTAATGATGGTGCAGGTTTAACTGATTTACAGGCCAGATTGCTGTGGGTGAACTTGCCTGCCATTTAGCGCCTTAACGCTGAAACATTTTTTACTTGAATAAGAGTTGGAGTGGGAATCCTGATACACTAAGTACTAACGGGGTTTAACCTGAATGTTGCTTATTGTAAACTGGAAACAACCAGTGAGAGGGGAGTGAGACTCATGAACCTGTCTGTTAAAACACTAGAGCCGTGACCTCAACGGACTGTTTGTATTGCTTGCGAGTGCCATCTTGTACTTTGTTTTGGTCTATAAATACTCCTTTTTTCATAAAAACAAATAGTTGACTGGACAATCATGTATTACTGCTCCTGAGAGTATTTTGAGTTGTGAGCCTGTGTTCAACCTCTTGTGTCTACCTCTCTCCCAAGAAGACTTGGACTGCTCGACCCTGTAGTGATAGAGGCACTCTTGTGATTTGACACCCTATGATGACCTTCGACTACCATCATTTTAACTAACTTTAGTGTGTTATTTTACCCTAGCCTTAATGTAAGACGGTCCTGCATATGCCTGCTTCTCTTCTTTCTTTTCATCTTGCTGTCTGTCAGTGGGAGCTGTCACGGAGTAGAACAGTCTTGCCAAGAATAGAAGGTGTGGGATGTGCATTTGAAGGCGTGAGAGAGAGGTGTGGAATGTACTTTTTGGTCTTGAAGTGCAGTGTTGTGGGTGGTGGTGCACACATGTGCTCGGTGTTGTACATTGAGAGATAAAGTATGTGATGCTATAAGTAGTTGTGTAGAAATGTGTGTTGTGTTGTACAGTTATGAGAATTATACGTGCTTACTATTGACTTTGACATGGCCTCATGTCATCTTGTTTTCTGACTTTGCCTTGCTTCAAGTTTTTCTGAGGGCACAACAATGCTTGCAAGTTGTTTGAATTATGAAGGTCTTACTATTGGCTTTGACATGGCCTCATGTCATCCTTTTTACTGACTCCATTTTCTGAACTGACGCCATTTTCTGTGCTCGCACGTAGCTGCAAAGTGGGGAGGGCATGTTTCTGCTCCTCACTTGTTTTTCACTCTTCACTGACCAGAGTGAACTGGATATTATATGTGGGATGTACAACTCTGCCTCGAAGTCAAAATACGGGAGGTTGGCCAGCCTCCGTCTTGGCCTTAACGCTGACTGGTACAGCCAGCTCGGTCTTTTCTAATGAGGAGGGGGCAAGGTTTCCAAGAAGCTTCGCCTCACGTTTAGTAATGGTATTTAAGCTGGGAACCTTCGAGGGCCAGGTGGAAGTTCACCACAGAATTAACGTATTGCTGTGGAAGTGACAGAACTTGAGTCCTGATTGAACTCCTTCCTGGGCTGTTGAAGGTCTTCCCTAGCTTGAGTTGGCAAGGATGATGCAAATTCAATCGGTGAGGTGTTCCTAACCATTTTGTATATATTTTCCACTCTTTGCTACTTGTATGTACTGCTTTATATTTCAATTATTCATTTTAGTCACTTGACATTTGGGATTCTGCATTTACTGATATATTTGGCCTACCGTTCATTAAGAAACTTGTGTGTGTTATTTTAAATGCACCTGAATTTGTTTTCTTTCCCCGCCTAAAGGGAGTGCTGCGTCCTTTCCTCGTCTTTAGGGAGTGCTGCTCAAAGTGTATTATTTAAAGGTGCAGTGGTATATTTGCCTCCAAAGTGAGAGTGCAGGGTTTGGGTTTGTCTTTTTAGAGAGAAGCACATTCATTACATCTCAGCTTCACTTTCACAGGATTCGAAAAAGATTAAAAGGGGAAAATGCTCTCTAAGATGCCAACTGAGTTATTTCAAAGGGAGCTGGTCTCTCTTAAAGAGGGAAAACAATTTGGTATTTCAGACAGAAACAGTGGTGACATTTTGAATGCATTGTTTAGCATGTATCAAAAATGTGAACATTTAGAAAAAGAATGTAATGAGCTGAGACGGGAGCTGGCTGAGGTTAAAAAAGAGTTAAACATGTGCCAAGCTCCGAAGCCGTTTGTTTTGACCAGCTATGATGAGTCATATGTGAAAAATATGAACTTGGAGAACGTACCAGTTAATCTGCAGGCATCACAGACGGTCCTAATTAATTCTTTTGAGGATGTTTCTCAGCCAGAAAGGAATGTGTAGGGAGGTAGACAGACCAGTCTGTTAGCGATCGCTAGGTGCAAGTATAATGCAGGCATGGCAGGGAATGATGAATTTCGCTCTACATGGAAAAACGCTATCTTGAAAAAAGATGTTTTAAAAGCATGGTCAATTAGGAAAAGTGAGTGTGGTATTTTTAGTTACTGTGAAGAACAGGGAAAGAAGATGATACGTTTAAATTCAGATGCTGGACAAATACAAAGGTTTCGGTGCTTTTGCACATTGAAAGATACTGGACAGAGGACAATTAGACAAAATGTTATTTGCCAATGGGACAAAGCAGACATGATTAAGTGGTATATACAGACAGAAACAGTAGTTTTGCATGAACAGTTTGCGCAGGTCCCAAAAGAAAGTCCAGGGGTGGAGTTTGAGACACAGGATTCCCCAGTGAAGTGGCAGATTGTACTGCAAAGCGCAGCTACTGTGCATGACAGAACATTTAATTTCCTTACAGATGAAAAGGCTAAAATCTTGGAGACAGAGGTGGTGACACATGATTGCATGACTAAATACGAGCACCTAGGAGATAAGGACCATACAAACAGGTGGGCAGAAAATGAAGGGATCCATATCCCCCTAGATTTACTCAGAACTGTGATTCTTTTGTGTCAGAATGCACAAGCCAGACCAGTCCCACAGAAGGTGTGGGGAGAGTTGAAGAAAGGAAAATTACCAGAGCAGACAGAGCAGCTGGATTGCCTTGGGTTTCTGCCAATTGAAAAAGGGAGCATGTATCCAGCAGTGAGTGGAGAAATAGTCAGGAAGGAGACTGCCCCTGCCCTTCTTACTGTACAGGGAAAAAGAGAGTTTCACTCCAATACCAAGAATTCAGAGGCTAAAGCTTATGTAGAATTCTGAGACAATTCCCCAAAGCAAGCAGTGAACAGTGCAGGCAGGAATGATAATATTGTGCCTTTAGACTTAAAACAGGGACAAGACAACGTGTGTTTTAAAAAAAATGTTTTTTGCAAGAAGTATGATGCTTGTTTCTTTTCCAGGTCATCATACTGTGACGTGTTGGTGTGCCTGATGTCGGTATATGTGTGCCCCCTATGGGTGGGACTCCCCCAAGCTTGGAGTGATCACCGGACAGTGCAAGCTGACATCCTGTGGCTGAATGGATCAGACGGACCTTCTTTGCCAAGACCGATGAACTGATTTAGTGGAGATGAAGTTAAATGCAAGAAGGCTGTGTGTCTTTCACACAGAGGGACTGTTTGTTTAAAAAAAAGGAGAACAACAGAAATGTTTTTTGAGTCTAAGATAAAAAAGAAACTGTTGATGTTGCTTTTATTTTTTAGCACTTAATATATAGGTTTGGCTGCATCATCAGTAGAAGTTCCAGTATTAGCCATTTGAAACATTAGAAGCATTGCCGAGTTCAAAAGCTTGATGCATTTATTTTGTGTATTCATCAAACATTTATTCTTGCTGAGTATCCAGTTATGCATGAGCTATTTCTACATGCTTTGAATTGATTATTACATGCTTTTATGCTTTCACAGTATTATACTTGTGCTTTCAGTTCAGCACATGAGTTACTGCTTCAACATGTATTTAGGAAATGTAGTTCTTTACTCACAGTTGTGTTTTTCAGTTATGAAATGCAGTCTTTCAATCATAGTTGTGTTTTTCAGTTAAGACATGTTTTGAAGTGATTTTCACATGCTTTTATGATTTTACTGTTTTACTGTGTTTTTAAAAACATAGTTGTGCTTTAAATTGGGTTTTTCAATCATGGCTGTGTTTTTAGTTAAGATGTTCAGTTTTTGATATATGTGAATGATGATAGTCAAAGGTCATGGGGTGGAATGTAGTGATAGAGGCACTCTTGTGATTTGGCACCCTGTGATGACCTTCGACTACCATCATTTTAACTGACTTTAGTGTGTTATTTTACCCTGCCTTAATGTAAGACGGTACTGCATATGCCTGCTTCTCTTCTTTCTTGTAATCTTGCTGTCTTTCAGTGGGAGCTGTCCTGGAGTAGAACAGTCTTGCCAAGAATAGAAGGTGCGGGATGTGCATTTGAAGGCGTGAGAGGGAGAGAGAGGTGTGGAATGTGCTTTTTGGTCTCGAAGTACAGTGTTGTGGGTGGTGGTGCACACATGTGCTCGGTGTTGTACATTGAGAGATAAAGTATGTGATGCTATAAGCAGTTGTGCAGAAATGTGTATTGTGTTATACAGTTATGAGCATTATAAGTGCTTACTATTGGCTCTGACATGGCCTCATGTCATCTTGTTTTCTGACTTTGCCTTGCTTCTGCGTGCACAGCAGTGCTTGCAAGTTGTTATGAGAAATATAAGTGCTTACTATTGGCTTTGACATGGCCTCATGTCATCTTGTTTTCTGACTTTGCCTTGCTTCAAGATTTTCTGTGTGAACAACAGTGCTTTCAAGTTGTTTGAATTATGAAGGTCTTATTATTGGCTTTGACATGGCCTCATGTCATCCTTTTTACTGACTCAGTTTTCTGAACTGACGCCATTTTCTGTGCTCGCACGTAGCTGCATAATGGGGAGGGCATATTTCTGCTCCTCGCTTGTTTATCGCTCTTCACTGACCAAAGTGAACTGGATATTATCTGTGGTATGTACAACTCTGCCTCGGAGTCAAAATACAGGAGCTTGGCCATCCTCCGTCTTGGACTTGACGCAGACAGGTACAGCCAGCTCTGTCTTTTCTAATGAGAAGGGGGCAAGGTTTTCTAGAAGCTTTGCCTCACGTTTAGTAATGGTATTTAAGCTGGGAACCTTCGAGGGCCAAATGGAAGTTCACCACAGAATAGACGAATTGCTGAGGAGGTGACGGAACTTGAGTCCTGATTGAAATCCTTCCTGGGCTGTTGAAGGGCTTCCCCAGCTTGAGTTGGCAAGGATGATGCAAATTCAATCGGTGAGGTGTTCCTAACCATTTTGTATATATTTTCTACTCTTTGCTACTTGTATATACTGCATTTTATTTCAATTGTTCATTTAGGTCACTTGACATTTGGGAATCTGCATTTACTGATATATTTAGCCTACCGTTCATTAATAAACTTGTGTGTGTTATTTTAAATGCACCTGAATTTGTTTTCTTTCCTCGCCTAAAGGGAGTGCTGCATCCTTTCCTCGTCTTTAGGGAGTGCTGCTCAAAGTGTGTGTTACTATAAATGCACCTGAATTTGCTTTCTTGCCTCACCTAAAGGGAGTGCTGTGTCCTTTCCTCATCTTTAGAGAGTGCTGCTCAAAGTGTATTATTTCAAAGTGCAGTGGTATATGTTCCTCCAAAGTGGGAGTGCAGGGTTTTGGTGTGTCCTTTTAGTGAAAAGCACATTCACTACAGACCCGCAGTACCACAGACAGTCAAGAGCTGAAGGGGTTCTTGGCCAAGTTGCTCAGGCCCCACAGTAGGTTTGGCCCTGGGACATCAGGAATAAAAGGCCTCCACCCCTATGGTTGGGCCCTGTAGCTCCTGCTTTCCCGTGGACCCTGTGAACAGGGGGTTCAGACTTGCTCTTTATTCAAAAGATAGTTTTAAAACTGTTTTCTCATGACTTAACTGGGTGGTTACTGGTGATCCTTTTGAGGTCAAACCTCACAAAAAGTAGTGCAAGGGTCTCAAAAAGAATCGATTGAAGAGTCTTTTCAGCGTCTTGATTTAAAAGGTTGGCCTCCATGCGCTTGAGCACAGGGGACCAGCCGGAGACCTGCAATGATGCTGGAGCCTAGACAGACTCAGGTTGGCTTCTTCCTCTATTACTTAATACAGACTCGACCTTGCTGTCAGAGCACTGACTACAAGCGTGTCCCCTCCCGGAAGATGGAAGGAGAGTCAGACGTGTACTGCGGGTCCGTACAGTACTTGAACAGATGAAACTCCACAGTAGAGAGATAATGACAATTGGGACTAATAAAAGTAACTAAGAGCTCAAATTCGACAGAGGAGTAACACTGAATCTGTGCCCGGCATCTGCCCAAAACAGAGCTCGAACAATGTTCATAGGAGAGAGTGAAAGTAGGAGGGAAGGGGGTAACCCTAGCCCTAAGTACAGTTAAACAATGCCAGTGAAGTATCTGGATCTATTACCTGTAGTGTTGAGTTTTCTGTATGTATTAAAGTACTTATTTTTAATAGAGGCAAGCACTGGGTTGGACAATCCATTATTGCGCTGCTGGGTGATTGTTGAGTTCTGAGCTTCAAGCACCCCACATTACCTCCCTGAAAAAAGCCTGCAATGGCTCTTCATCACTGCCAGTGAAAGTGCTGAAAGAGTTTTACTTGGTCCAGTTTGCAGATCCACAATAGGATGGACATTAGATGCAAGCTAACTCAGCTGTCCTGGCTTAGGCCCTGTAGCTCTTGCTTGCCCCGGTCCCCAAAATGAGGTCTGAAAATGAGACAAGCAACACTAGCGGCTAAAATAATGAATATTGGTTGGCCTTGATCACATACTTAGCAACATCTTAGAAATTAGATAACAGTGTTAAAAGTCTATTTCTAATATCACTGCACTCATATTCCTGCACTATGACAAGTGCACTGAGATAACCGGACCAGGCACAACTGTGCTGAGACAACTGGGTTTGAGATAACTATACTGGGATACATACATGAGAGTAAAGACAAAGATATATGCCCAGACAAACCCTGAGCTTGTTGGTGCCTGATAAGATATATGAGTGTTGATACCATAATTTAGCATAAATAAAGAAGTTTATATAGCAGAGCTCATACACCAGAATGTTTTTATTCCAGATACTTGTTTCAAAACCCCGTAATGAAAGTTCTTCTCAGATTATGGTTTTAAAGGACTTGCCATAAAAATTATGAATTGAAATACCTGTTATAACCACCCAGTTTGGGGCCAGGTTGAGCTTGCGTTGTTTCAGAATGCCGTGCTTGGCCAGCTGGTAAGGGGCAGAGGGCTGCACAGCAGCGGCAGACGGGTCACAAACAACACCTCTCTCGTTTACAACCACAATTAATGTTCGATCCTCTCCTCCATTGTCCAAAAATACATATCTGCCAGGGCTTTGAAAAGCGTGTGCAAACCTGAAAAAAAGGCAAACACGTTGGAGAACTGATAAGAGGCAATACTACAGACAAAAGACCAAACCAAAGGACAAGGAAAACAGAGTAGTAAACATAAGCAGAGATAGCAGACAACAGAGTAAGTGAGAAAGAGCAGGAGAGTGAACCTGAGGAGACAGGAGACAGAAGCGTCAATCATGGTAGAGAGGACCCAAAGGGAAAAATGAGAAGAGTCAAGAGAATAACCCAGAAAAAGGAAGATACAGGAGGCTAAGGTTCAGCAGAGTGCAAGAAGTGAGGATATAATAGAGGACAAGAAAAGGTCATGATCAGAATTTACAACTGTAATTTAACAAACGTTTATCCATATCTTTCTTCACCTCAGTTCCAGCTATGTGCATGAATTAACTCAGGCAGGAAGATACCACAGGCTCTCTGTTAAAAATAATATCAACTGCTACTTTAGTCTGTATTATCATAAACACCTTTCTAAACTATGGATTCCTCCCCTTGTGTTCAAATTTGAATGGCATCAGTCTGACTCTTAAGAAAGTCCACTTTGACTCACTAGACCTTTCTCATTTCAGATCTTTTTTCAAAACTTTCTGTCCTGAAGGTGCCAATGTAAAAATTGTCTTTCTTTCCAATTTTGGCTTAGCTCATAAATCCTCTGTGAGCCTTGGGAAATGGGAATGCGTGTCTTTTGATTAAGATAAACCTGTTCTGTGGGTTACACTGTAGTGCCCTCCCCGGTCCCGGAGTATGCAAATAAATATGCCACACACAGAGCTCTATAACAGAAGTCTCTATTATTCAGCATACAATCACACACTGTACTCTCATTACATCATAACCATTAATAACCATACCTTAACACCTTCCAGCAAGCTACATAATTCTTCTGTTGAGTCTGCCCAGAACCACAAGCATCCTAGCACACCTAGGGCCATATGTAGGTAATTTCTATTCACAGATTCCTAAATACCGAATTTTACCAATTCGGTATTTAAGAATCAGTAAATAGAATGTAGGTAAACAATCGGTAAATTTTACCGATTTGGTAATATTCGTTATTACCGATTCGGTATTTACCGAATCGGTAGTAAGGAATACCTTCCCATTCATTCCTATGGGGCTGGAGGCCTATAGGTATGAATGGGAAGCCATTCACTATTACCGATTCGGTAAATACCAAATCGGTAATAGGGGGAGCATATTCAAGGGTGGCAGGGTGTCACATTGACACCCTGATGCTCCCCTTAATCGTGCATGTGTGCACATGTGGCGCACATACATGCCCTAAGTGCATGCATGTCTGCCACATGGCACTTTTAACAAAGTACAAAATTGCTTTTGGAAAGGTATTCGGTATTTACCACCAACTTGTAGTTGGTGGTAAATAACGAATCCTTAAACCAAAAATGCACTCACTTGAGTGCTCGATACATAGGATTCAAGGATTCGGTAATTTACCGATTCCTTAAAATAACGAATTGGTAAATTACCGAATCCTTAAATCCAGCCTCCTACATCGCAAAGGGCTAAATACCGGTCGGTAACAGGAAATTTACTGATTTTCGGCCATTACCGACCGGTATTAGCCCACCTACATATGGCCCCTAGACTTATAACACTACATCTTCCCCTTTGTTACATAAAAAGTATAAACAAGTCACATCATAGTTCTTCAATAAGTCATCGAGGTGTTCGCACTAGTTGGCCATATTGAGTGGTATGAGGTTGTTGAGATGCACTCTTTGTATCAATGGCACAGGTTCCGATGCTTGATCTGGACAATTAGATGGGGTTGCCTCATTCCTGATTTGAGGAGCTGACGAATGTCGAGGTAGGTGCTTAAAGTGTGACGAGTCTCGTGTGATGGACTTTCCGGGACGATGCGCCATCACAATATGTCTTTTGCATGTCACAACCCTTAGAGGATTAACAGCAAACGGAGTATCTGTTTTCCACTTTCGTTTTTGCTTGACCAGGACCAAGTCATCTTCATCAAAGACTGTTTCTGGAGCTTGTTGACGCCGATCATCATATCTTTTCGACTTGCACTTTTGAGAAGTTTCTATGACATGTACCTTATCAGCATTCATAGATCGGTCAGCTGTCCACTGTGGCAGTGTGGTTCCAATAGCTCTCACAAATAGCAACGTGGCAAGTCTCTCACCAGTTGTGGAGTGAAAAGTTGAACGATAAGCAAAGAGGGTTTGACACAGGGCCTGGTTCAACTCGATTCCCTCCATTGATGCTCATTGAACTACCCTTTTGAGGGTACCCGTGAATTGTTCCACAACACCATTGGCTTGGGGCCACTGATGTGTACTCTTTTGATGCTTGACATTGAGTCGGACTAGAAACTCCTTGAATTCTTTGCTTTTGAATGGCAGATCATTGTCAGATTGGAGAATGGCGGGGATGCCCCACACTGCAAAGATGTCATCTAGCCGCTGAATGACCTTGTCATGGGTTAGTGATGATAACTCCTCTACTAATGGAAAGAGTGAATTCTCATCAATGACTATCATGAGATGATGTCCATTTCCTAAGGGGCCAAAGAAAACAATCGCAACTCCTTCCCAGGCATGTGCCGGAAGGTCACACATTGCCAATGGATGTTGCGTCAATTTAGGGGAAAGGCAGTTGCAAAGATGGCACTCTTTTAGTTTCCTCTCAAATCGTTTATCTAGGTGCGGGAACCAAACTTGGTCTCTTAGGGCTCTGTTGGTGGCTACAATGCCAGATTAGTCGAAAAAGTTGTCATTATCGCTGCAGGTCTCTTCTAGCTTGAGTTGATGGTATCCTTTATTCAGGTCAAGACAGGAGAATACTTTGGCTCCGTTCAGCTGCATGATCATGTCTGCTATGTGTTGACCAGGATGTCTTTCTCAATTGCTTTGTTGGCCTGGCGCATATCAACACAGATCCGCACCTCCATTATCCTTTTTTTGGCACCACCACATCGGCGAGATGCAGGGCATAGGACCGGTAGAATGCTTAATGATGTCATGCTTCAACAGCGTTTCCAATTCTTTCTCAACGGCTTCTTGCAAGTGAAAAGTGACTCTGGTGTGACACTGGGCAACAGGGTGAATGTCCATGTTAATATGAAGTTGCACTTTCATTTTCTTAAGCCTTCTTAGACCACGAAACAACAACAAGAACTGACTCACATTTTCAAATTGAGTATGAAGGTTATAGTTGAGGGATATCAGTCCAAAGTCAGTAGGAGTGGTAAAATTGAGTAGACATACACTGGATGACGTTACCCAAAGAACGTGAATTGCCTCTTGCACTGACGATGTCTTATGTTGCATGGTTGCTATGAACGACCCTTGACTCTGCAATGGTTTGGCGCCAGCCCACTTGTCTACCTTTTTGTCGGATTTGTTGAGGCGTGGCACAGGAGGCAGGCTGTTAAACCTTTCGACAGGCATGATGTTAATTGACTCACCGCTGTCTTTGATAAAGGTTTTGGGGCAACCGTTGACCTTTACTGTAATCTTAGGGCAGGGTCCAAATAAATGCTGTTGTTTCATTTATTGGCTTGTCTTTGTCTTTTGTTCTTCTCTGCAAGCAGCCAAACCTACATGTGCATGTCATTCTTTGGTCAATACCATCATCGCACAACTATCTTCTTTATTGGTGCTTGGTAATGACGTTGGCTGAGCCTTTGTAGGATGAACTTGATGACAATCAACTTTAAATGGTTTCTACTTATCGTAACTGATGTTACTTTTTGGCCTTGTGGGCGTGGTAAGAATGCTACTGGAACCTTCTGGCGTTTATTTTCTCTTCTCACTGTGACACAGTTGGTTTCTCTTCTGCTTTGCAAACTGTTATGAAGTGGTTTTCTGTACTGCAACCTGTGCACATCTGTCCTATGGCTAGACATTTACCTTCATGAGGAAAAGTCGAAAATCCACATCGGAAACACACCTTTTTCTTCTTTGGACATATCAACTTGTGTACATCTACCTCGTACTTGTGCCTGCTTTTCATGACCAATGCTGATTCAGTATTTTCACTGTTCCAGCATCATATCAGCAGCTTGTCAATCAGCTCTTTCATCAGCCCTTGCAGCCATTAGTACTTTCTCCAAACTGAGAGTCTCTCTCAGCACGCGTCTTCTGAATGAGTCTGAAAGACAGCCATCAAAGACTCTGAGGCATATGGCTTCTTCATCATTAAGATTAGTGTTTGATAAGCATGTCAAGTCTCTCAACAAACTCATCCATTGTTTCATCAGCTTGCTCTCTTGCTTGACTGAAAATATACCTTTCATAGTTGACATTCGACATTGGATTGAACTTGGTACCCAATGCTTCTTTGATCTGACGGTATGATATTGCATTAGTCTGCGAGATTTTCTTCAGCGCTTCTCTTACTTTTTGTCTCCGGCAAGATTCTTTAAGTAGTTATTGATTTTCTTATCATCTGCCTCTCCTAGGCCATCTATGAAGTCATCAAATGTCTTGATCCATGCAATCTATCTGGTGGCAATACTCTGCCTCCTAGCGGTGTCGAATGGCAGTGGTGGTTTCAGGAACACGGCTACATTGTACTTCGTACTCCCTTAGGCACCCATTGAAGACATTCACTATTTCGATGGATTTTGTTGCGTCCACAGAAGCCTGTTAATTCTGTACGCACAACGCCGTGCTTGCGCTCGAGTCATCTCATCCGATTATGAGGTCTTGTGGCACTACCCTCGTTCTTGCCAATAAGTATGTTTATGCATTCATATCTGATTATCGCTGCCTCTAGCATTTGCTTTGCATGGATGATGGGTTTATGTTATGGCGCAGCTCAGTATCCATTCTTACAGCCTTACCAGCGGGTTCTGGCGGGCTTTTCTATTGTGCTCCTTCGCAAGGCCTTAACCTTCTTCGAGGGCCATGTCTTTGCTGGAGCAGGTCTTCACCTCCATGTACACAAACTTACGTTGTTGAAAAGGATATTCTTGTTTTTCCCAGTTCTAAACCCCAGCAGAATGAAGATATTTCTCCTCATGACTATTGACTTTTCATCCTGAATATTCACTTGGTAATTAATTTCTGTCCATAGCTACACTTCTAAGCTGGCATTCAACTAGTTCAAACTTGCATACTGAGGGGGTGGCAATGTGGAATGACATGTGGGGTGGTAGTAATTCCCAGAGATCTATTAGGGGCACTGCTGTCTTGGGACATTTCCTCCTAAGAGCTGAGAGTTTGGAATGTAACTATACAGAATACTGGCTGTAAAATCTTTTTTGAGCAATGGGAGATATTGAAAGAGGGTTATGAGGGAAAGGGTTAACATGGTGTTAAGTAATTGTTTTTCCCGAAAAATGACAATTTCTATACTGATTTTCACATTGTTTTCCCACTGAAAATTCTAATAGAAAGATATAAACCATAAACTACCATGTGGACAAAATCCCAGAAACTTCAATTTCTAAATGTAACTTACTTAGGAAAGTAAAGCACATCATTCCACACAAGAATCTGCACCAGAATCCAGTCCTTGGGGGTCACATATTACTGTACTTGATAAAATTTAGGAAGGGCTGCTGAATTATTTTTGAGTACAGTTAAACTGATTCTCCACTTTGCAGATGTCTTGTAACATAAACAATTACTCCTCACCACTCCTGAAGACTCCATTGGCTTCTCCTGAAGCACATATTATGTTCAAGGCCTTCTGCCTAATCATCTAGGCTAGTCACTTAGGTCCAATACCCTACTTCAAAAACGTGCTCACAGTTACTGGTTCTTCCTGATCCACATGCTTTAAGAATCCAACATATCTTTGAGTAAAGAAATCCATACCCTCAAAATAAGGCTTCTCCATCTCCACCCCCAGAATGTGGGTAAATCCTTCCTATAAATTATGTTTATTATGTCAGTTTGTTCCCTTTTTTTTTTTAAAGTTTGCAACTTTTCTCAGGTCAATTCTCCTATCGCCTCTGTTGCAGGCTAGTATGGTCTCACCGTTGGGATGTAGTAACTTTTGTTATTGTACATTGTTGAATCTATACAACATGCACTGCTGTTCTTGTGACTAAATGTGGACCATATAAATGTGTTAATAGATAAACCATGAAGTAAATAAAATGCCAAGTCAAAGAGGTGTTTTCAAACCTTCTTTTTAGTTCTGTTTTTAACCTTTCCACGTTGCTCAAACAATCCAAGAAAATGAAAGACAGTGTTCCTTGAGATTTGAAGAAGGGTCGAGCCTTCATCTTGATTGAACCCTGAACAGTGTTACCTGGTACATACAGACTTATCCCAAATCAAGTCCAATAAGGAACCCTTCTTGTTTGTCTGGTGTGGAATAAGGCACCTATCTTAATCTATTCCAAGCTTCTCTTGCACACAAACTACCACCAAGACATACTAATCAGCGATCAGAGAGACCTCCTGTGAAACGGTAAATAGAATATTTTGCCTAATGAAAACATTTTCCTGCCTGTACAGCACATTCTGGGGACCCGGCCAGAGCACAGGGCATGGTCAGATGACATGCCCTGCACCCAGAAACCACTGCAAAAGACCAAATTTCCCATCAGCTAACACAATGATTTGTCCCAGTTGTATGCCAAAACACTGCCAGATCTTCTGGAATAAGTCATTGTTTTAATGCCAGTATTTTTACCAGGTTATGTTTAGTTGAGTCTCTTGAATCAGGTGATCCAGTCTTCGGAAGGCGCCAAAGTCCCATTGGGGGTTGCTGTTAAACAAATGCTGCTTCTGGTATACCGGATAATGACTGGAAGAGCGATCTGCAAAAGAAACACGTGGCATTTGCGCCACAGTTAGCAGTGGTTAATCCACTTAAACTATGAATGAGATGTGGCAGTCACACGATGGATGAAATTACCCCCAGAGGTAGGCCAGCAGGCTTTTACAAATGTGCTCCATGCCATACAAATGAGTGGCATAAAGTCAGCCCCAACAGTCATAGTGACCCAGGGCCAAAATAATGGTAGCAAAAACAGTGCAGGCTGTTCAAAGGCAACAACTAACAAGTATCTACACATAGAGGTGCATCCAAAATAGATTAGCCCCAAGAGAAAAATTCTAAAGATTTTCTTGTATCTTCTATATTTTTCTTCCATCAGGTCTCGATTTCACACAAATTAGTACAATCAAAGCCTCAGCCAACATATTTTGTTCAAACATTAAATTTAATCAGGGCTGTAATATAATACATAGAACAAATGTATGAAATATATTTACACTACCAATCTAAATACAAACACTTTAAAAATAGCATTGTGCATACAGACCATGCCGCAACACAACAAACCCAACAACTGTGTTATTTTATTTTTATTTTTTAATGAAGGGGTTTGTGGTAAATAATTTAATTACCGGGACTTAATTTGATACAGAACATAATAAGAATAGCTCAATAAATAAGAGGCAGAATCCGTGGTATTAGAGGTTCAGAATGGGCTTTATTCTAATGGACGATTTCGAAATCGTGGCCTCCAAGTTCCATCACCACGGAGGTTCAGGAAGTGAAGTACATACATTATTGATAATTAATCACTTTTATACAATAGGCATTACAGTGAAGTAAATGTGAGAGGCGTAACAATTGATAGCAAAGATAACATTTTACATGCGTAGCTGAAAATGGGCGTGATTGGGCGTAACAAAGGAACGTCATCAGGCATGATGTCATAATGGGGTGGTTTCATGAAAGAATTTCGCAATGTCAGCAGAAATACTTGGCAGAAATGCGCGCGCAGCAGCATGACGTGTGATTGATGTGCAGCTAGGGGGTGGAGGGGACTTGACATTTAGCTCTACATGTGGCGACAGATGTCTGGAGGGTCAAGTCAACCTAATCCCAAATCATATCTAACATCCTATGTTTAAAGAACTAAGTTATCCAAAAGAGAGGCCTTCTTGGAGTAGAATCTTATTCTATACTGACTATACTGACTGCTAGTGCGTGTACAAGCGTCTAAGTGTCTACACTAGATGCGAGGGCAGGAATCTTCCATAGTAACAGGGCTATGAATTACTTGCATAAAGACAGAGAAACCGGGCCTTTGCTCGGTAGCTGGCAGAATGTTTACTTAAACTACTAGACAGGAATGCATTGGGCAGGGAACGGAGCAGATAATTTTCGAAGGTGAAATACAGTTCTTGGCAGGCAGCAAGCTGATGTCAGGCTTCGTGAGCCGCGCAGGGAATGAGACAAAGTTCATGGTCACAGATGCAGGCTCAGACTGGAGCTTCAGAGACAGAAAGCAAGAAAAGCTTGATGACAGAATCAGGGCCTACTTGCCTGGACTGTAAAATGGCATAAGTGAACCATATAAAGGCGGTGGCCTTTCGTACTTAGGAATGGAATATCCGGCTCATTCATGGCGGATCTAAAAGAGGACATGTTAACGGTGGACGCACATGTATTTGCGTCTTCATAACTGGAACTGGAGGGAACATACATGTACTTGTAACATGCACATAGAACCGTTGGGGTCCAAGATAGGGGACATAACTGACCAGAAAAATCCATATTTCCACATTCCCTCCTTGTCCCCTACTTGCCCGTCAAGAGATATCAATCTTCATCAATCCATTGATCTGTTCATATAGCATCATTTGTTCTTCTTTCTTCTTCCGGGATTTTGAACGAAAATCTTGATGTGGAATACACGATGTGGCACACAGACCACAAATCGCTGGTCCACATTGCAGGCATAAGCAGCAACTGAATAGTATGAGGAGGCCAATACCTAGGAAGGATAGAACTCTCCATCCCCAGGCTGATAACACGCTCCAAAACCAACCGGACCAAGTCCAGGTGCCTGGATTCTGGTGTATCTGGCTTACAATCTTATGAAGGCGGGTTATAGCTTTATATACAGATGGCGAATTTTCTGGTATGAAAATGCAACAGCTTGATCCGATGACCCTACAAGCTCCGCCCCTATCGGCCAGAATGACGTCAAGGACAAGACGATTTTGAAGCACAACAATCCGCATAGCAGACTGCTCTTCTGTTAAATTGCCTAAGGCGGAAATAGTTTCGTTCACTACTGCTTCAAGGGTTCTAGTTAATCTACGTATCAGCTTACTATAGTAACGGTACCTATATAGGGAAAGAGACCTTTATTGAAATCTGTGTATTTTTCCCATGCTGTTTCAGTGTAATCGACTATTGGGAGATCTCTCCTTTCTCTATTGTGTACTAAATGAGTATTTCTGTGATAATCAGGAGGAGCTAGAAAAACAGGTGGCAAAAGGAATCCAATGTAGCAGGTACCATCCCAATCTAGAGGCAAACGTACATATGCCGTCTGACCACATATAAAATAGGAATGGCGGGAAGCTCTGAATGTCGACTTGCCTTGATCACTAAATTCTATTACAGTGGTGCATCTACTATGGCCCATATATATGGAACCATTCTTTCTTACACATAATTCACCTTTTACTGGAAATACTGACATGGCGGGCAAACTTGGAGTGACTTCGGATTCGACATTCAAGATCAAGAGATTAAGCGTAAAATTACCTAATCCATATACTTCATTTTCTAGATCAGTTCCTGTTCTTTTGGGAAGTCCCTCCTTGTTGGGGTGGCAGACTTTAAGTAAAACTAAGTTCAGATTTCCCCACACCCAGTTGTCTTGATAAACTGCAGAATTTGAATCTAAGGAATTAATTAAGCTAAACCATGCTCCACAGGAGCCGTTGTGTGTGAACGGGTATGGAAAAAGAGGTAGAATTCCTTTATAGTTCTGATAGGGAGGGAGTCGGCCACATATCCAACAATTTGTAGCATTGCTAACCTGATGGGAATGATGTAACATACTAATAAAAGTGTTATTGCGCAGCGCAAATCTGTATGACAATTCATGCGGAGGTAATTCACTAAAAGAATGTTCAGCAGTAACATTATAAACATGTCTAGAAATAGGATAATATATGTGCAACAATATACTTGCAATAATTATAAAAAGACTTAAGGAAAACAAAATTAATAACGTCACTGTGCAATGACTACGCAGTGATTTACAATACGCATGTCGTTTCAACATTTTTCGGGTTTTTTCTCTATTCAGATCTAAGGGATACATGTCAGAGACAAATTCAACCGCTTCACCTTGGAGAGGACTTAAACAATCGAATTGCCCGACGGATTAGATCTGAGTTTTAGTTTATAATGTTCGTGACTACTGGTTTCAACCAAAGGAAGTTTTGAGTCAATGGGTGAAGACACGCGAGGTGTAGGTTTTACATCTGATGGTAGTCCATAAAATTTCTTGATATGACTTGAATGTACCCAGCCTTTTCTGCCTTCGATCTTCACGGCTGTCCTTGTGGTGAGCAAGACCAATTGTGGCGACCTCCACCTAGGATCCAGCTGAGTCTTTCGATCAAAGTTCCTCACTAAAACGAGATCCCCCGGAATTACGTCATGGGGTTTCACTTCAGTGTTGTCAGGAAAAGCTGCAGCTACCTGTGAACGACAAGATTGTAGTGCAGACATCAAGGAAGCCAAATAATCTGTCAGCATATTACAGTCAATATCAGTTATTTTACGTGGTATAGGCGTCCCCCACATATTTGGTGGTCTGCCAAAGATCACCTCATACGGAGATAGCCCTGTTCGAGAGTGTGCTACCATTCTCATGTAAAAGAGTGCAACTGGTAATGCTATTACCCAGTCGACACCTTTTTCCCTGCATATTTTGGACAATCTAATTTTCAGGGTCTGATTATGTCTTTCCACGAGACCTGCTGCCTCGGGGTGTCGGACACAGTGGAATTTCCACTGATAGCCTAACAAAAGTGAAACGTGTTTCATGAGTTCGGATGAGAACGGCTGGCCGTTATCTGAGTAGACAGCACGTGGTAAACCGTATCGTGGGAAGAATTCTCGAACTAACTGTTTGGCAGTAGTCGGGGCAGTGTAATCTGAAACCGGGTATGCCTCTGTCCAACGGGAAAGAGCACAGACAACTACGAGAACATATTTGAATCCTCGACATCGTTCCATCTGGATATAATCCATCTGGAGGATTTCAAAAGGGTGATCAGGAGGCTGAAATCCACCCTGCTCTACGGGATGCTTTTTCCTGGGTTGAACTGACAACAGATCATACAGGTACGAACTTTTTGTTTCGCTGCTGCTCGTAAATGCTTGTTGAACCAGATATGTTGAATGCTGTCTAGCATAGCTTTCTCTCCTAGATGCGCTGGACTATGGACAGTGTTAATAATGACTTGGACCATTGAATCAGGAAGGAACCATACAGATTTTTCCTTCGTCATCCATCCTTGATCCGTTTGGATCCCTCCTAATTCAGTCCATTTCCTTATTTCGTCTGGAGTAGCATGTGTCTGTATGTCAATTACATCAAGAGTGGGATCCTTAACCATCATGCAATGTGTTGGTGTCTGGACTATTGTCTTTGTCATGTCGGATGTTTGAGTTTGAGCAGTCTGTTTAGCTGTTCTGTCAGCTAGATCATTGCCTTGAGAAATGATATCAGTAATTTTCGTATGAGCTTTGCATTTCATAATCGATATTGCAATGGGTAGATGTATTGCATCTAATAAGGCATGAATGAGGGGTCCGTGCTGAATGTGGGCACCGTGAGAAGTTAAATAACCTCTCTCTCGCCACAGCACGCCGAAGTCATGTACAACTCCGAATGCATAACGTGAATCAGTGTATATGTTGACTTTTTTATTTGTGGCTTGAATACAGGCTTGTGTCAGAGCGACGAGCTCTGCTGCTTGAGCGGACAAGGTATTTATACACTTGGTTTCAATAATTTCGGTGTCTGTTGTGACTGCATAAGCGGCCACTAACTCTCCTGTACCTGTTCTCATACATGAACCATCTACATACAACGTCAGGTCTGGATCTGACAATGGGACATCTGTCAAGTCTTGTCTGGGTTTCGTCGTTATTGTAATAACATCAATACAATCATGAGCTAGTGGGTCTGTTCCATTTACGGGTAAAAGTGTGGCAGGATTCAATGTGTTACAACGTCTGATTTCTATATGTGGCTGAAACAATGTTAATTCGTAACCTGTAAGTCGCGCTATGGTCAAGTGTTGTGTTTGCGTTCGATTCACAAGAACCTCTACTGCGTGTGGTACTTGTACTGTCAATGGATGTCCTAACACTATGGCATCGCTTTGTCTGATTGCTAAAGCTGTCGCTGCCACTGATTTCAGGCACGCAGGCAAAGCCTGAGCTACGGGATCTAATGTACTAGAAAAATAAGCACACGGTTTGTGTGATCCTGCTTGTTCCTGTGTGAGTACTGACAAGGCAGTACCTTCTCGTTCTGTAACAAAGAGTGTAAAATGTTTTCTGTAACATGGTGTTGCTAAAACAGGTGCTTGGCATAGAGCTTTCTTTAAGCTTTCAAAAGCTAGTGTGTGTTCCTGAGTCCAAGGGAGGACAGTCGATGTGGCTGCCTCCTGTGTTGTTAATTGAATGAGTGGTTTTGCTAGAAACGCATACTGAGGGATCCACTGTCTACAATATGAAGTGAGGCCTATGAAAGCCCGCACCTCCTTTTGCGTCTTGGGTATTGGCATGTTAGCTATTAACTGAATGCGATCTGGTGTAAGCTGCCTTCCCTCCTTGGACAGCGAGTGACCAAGGTAAATAACTCGCTGGACACAGAATTGCAGCTTAGAAGGGGACACCTTGTGCCCCTTTTCGGCTAGAAATTGTAAAACCGTCAGTGATGCCTTTTCACATTCAGGTTCGCTTCGGGCAGTGATCAGCAGATCATCGACATATTGAAGCAGAGCAGTGTTGACTGGCATGTGTATACTGTCAAGTTCTCGTTTCAGTGCTTGGCTATAGATGCTGGGGCTTTCTGTAAATCCTTGAGGTGCGCGTGTGAATTTAAAGCTACGTCCATTTAAACTAAATCCGAACAAGTATTGGCTTTCCGGATCTATTGGTACGCTGAAAAAGGCATTCTTGAGATCAATTACAGTAAAGAATGTTGCTTCGGAATCAATAGCTGTCAGTAATGAAGAGATGTCTGGAACTACGGGGTATTGTGGTACAATACATTTATTTAATTCGCGCAGATCAATAACCAATCGATATACTGGGGGAGCCTTTGGATCAGTTCGTTTAAGAATCGGAATTATCGGCGAATTACATACATTGGAGTCGGTCTCCACAACCACTCCCTGGCCAATAAGCTCGTCAATGATTTGCAGTAAAGCCATTACAGCATCTGGGGGTAACTTGTATTGTCGCATTCGTGGTAGTACCACTCCTGCCTTTAGTGTGACTCGATAGGGTGTAATGTTCATGCAACCAACATCTGTAGGGCCTTGTGCCCATAAATGTGTGGGTAAAGTCTGCAGTCGGGAATCCATATCTCGAGACACATAGTGACCTTTGAAATCACGTAAAAACAATCTTACTCCTTCCGGAGAACAACATATTATAGCTCCTAGAGCTTTCAGTGTTTTTATACCTAACAAGTTTTCTGGACATGATTTAGTAAGCAATAAATCTGTAGTTCTGGTCAAGGGTCCTATCGTAAGTGGAAGAGGCTGTGATACTTCATTAACAATAGGTTTTCCTGAAAAACCAAGGGAAATATTCTGTGAGCCTGAGAGGGGTGCCCCTGGAACTTCACTACGTTTTATAGTTGTTCGACTTGCCCCTGTATCAAGTAAAAATTTTCTATCTTGGCCTAATAATTCACTATGTACATAAGGTCCTTCTTGGTCTACAGGAACCTCGATAAGGGGTAAGTCAACTTCCCTCTCTAGGCTGGTTCATGCATATCGTTGGTAATCAGGATAGTCATACTGTGCGGTCTGGTACAGCTGTCGTGTCGTGGTTTGTGTGGCAGCAGCAGGCAACGCTGGTGCGGCTGGCACAAACTGTATAGACTGTTTTGGAGCTGGCATGGACTGTGCATGCTGCGGTGCTCCTTGTTCATTCTGATCCTGTCTAGGTGGCCGTGGTCTTTCTTTTGTAATACCTGTGGCGATATTACGCTTCAGGACTGGGCAATCGTGTATGTAGTGTCCTGGCTGTTTACAATAGTTGCATGTCCCTTTTACAGGTCCTGCTGAATCACCGGACTGTGTCGTACCCTTTTTATGACCTTCAGCTGGAACTGTCTGGGAGACTAGCATTTTCATTTTCGTGTCTTTCATGCGTCTTTGTTCATGATCTTGTTCCTCTCTAATTCTATTGTGATGATACTGTAACATTTGTAACATTTGTGATGGGGTATTACCTTGCCAGGTACTCTCGAATTTTAATACTCTATTCTTCACTTGGGGCAAAGAATTTTCAACTAATTTTGTCACAAACAGATGTGGGTATGACTCGCTACTTGCTTTTATACCACTATTTATACCAAAACATTTTTCGAATCGGGCATAGAAATCACTAGTATCTTCATCTTGCTTTTGTTTACAGGCTGAGATTGCACCCCAGTCTTCCTTTTTCGTGGTTAATAAACGTGGTAGTACCTGTACTAGTAAACCTGGCAGTGCTTTAGTTTTGTCCCCAAGCCCCGAACCTGGGCCTCGGGCCTTTTCTTCATTTTCTAATGCTGTCCAATCTATCTTTTGGTCTCCTACCTCCCACTCTTTTTCCTTGAGTTTTTCATAAATGCCAGCAGGCATTAATACCTTTAATATTGTCATAATGTCGGGATAGGTATACTTTCCCATGAGTAACATGTCTTTAATTTCTCGGTGGAAACCCGCTGAGTCTTTGTCATGACTGGGTACCACTTTCTTCATTTCTAACAATTCTATTTTCGATATGGGCGTATATACATATACACGTTTAAACTGATTGTCCTCGCCCTTTATTGGGTGTACTTCTCGTAAGGGATTCTGTCTGTCCATGTAATACATCGGTCTTTCCTTGATGGGCAGTGAAACATGTTCTGGACATCCAAAAAGAATGTACTGCTTTCTGGATTCTAGTATTTCCTTAATTAACTTAGTACCTGAACCTTTCCATCTATTCGTGAGTAATTCAGTCAATATATCAGGTAAGGGACCAGGATCTGAATGTTGGCTTTTATATAGTATAAGAAGTTGTTGAATCATATAAATCCCAGCTAAACGCTGTTCATCTGGGGTGAGATTCAAAAATGTGTGTGCTACTGTATCATCATCATACTTTCCGGGACTGTCAACCCAATGAACGGCTGACCTGGCTAATTCTTGTTCATCCATAGAATCGAGAAAATGATAACCCCTTCGTTCTCGCAGTAATTTGTCAGTGGCTTGGAACGAATGCTCGGGGGACCTTATATTTATTATAGGTGTTTGGAAATTCCTGTTATTATCTGGACATATCGGACGTATTGGATCAGTAAAGTATCTAGTATTATTACAAGATCTTCCTCTACCTACATAGGCTATTGTTTCTGACTGTCCTGTGGACAGTCCTGATCCTTCCTCCTCCTCGTTTTGTTCAAACTGGTCTACCGCTAATCTCTCTTCGTGTAGGCGTTCTATTTCTTTACGGATCTTTCGGCACATGGCTATTATACATTTTTGCCTGTCATGTCTCCCTTCTGATATATTCTGGCTCCATCTGGTAAGAGTTTCCATTGTTTCCGGGTCTACCCCCGGTCGGTCTTGATTTCTGATCACACAATTTATGAGGAAACGTAACAGTTCCCCCTGTATCTCCACTTTCTGGTATTCCATAGCTCTGTTAATACTTTCAGAATCTCGCCCTGTTTGGACAAAATGATATATATTATCTAGATGCATAGTCATTCCTGGTAACTTCCCTAAATACACCGCGGCTCGTCTGATACGTAATGATGCCAGGATAATTTCGTCCTCTTTGCCGGGCACAGGGTCATATCTACAATCTACAAGAAGTTCCTTAAGCGTGCGGGAATTTATGAGTTTGGGGGTACGTGGATGTGCTGACTCTTGAAAGGTAAGTTTATTTATTCTGGGTGGCGTAGAAAAAATATTGGTAGCACCTCCAGTAGCCCCGTCTGGAGTATCGGGCGTGAAAGGATTCGTAGAACGAGATACAGCAACTATAGGTGTGGACACAGCTATAGAAGTAGCTGTAGGAACAGATGTGGAAACGGACGTGCTTGCCGGAACTTGTGTCAGTATTTGATGCTGTAAGGATACAGATACAGGATCTTGGCGTTGAACCTCCCCGGCCGACGGTCTGTGTGGGGCGGGGTTAGCATACTCGGGAGCTGCGTCATCTAAATATGAGGAAAGAAAAACATCTTCTGCGGTTCTAGGATGCCCCTTGGGATGTACTTTTATTGGAAATAATGGGGGTGGCAAGTCTTTTGGTATCCCCGCAGTAGCCTTAGGTAATCCCTCGGCCAGAAGGGGATACATACCCTTCATAAGGGCATTTCTTTGTCTGTCTACTTGTTCTGATTTCACTCGTGTACCTTCTTCAATTAATACATTTTCTCGAACTTCATTTGAATTCTCTTTACTCTTCTCTTCCTGTCTACGTGCTTTTTCTGTACGTCTATATGATTCTTTACGCCATAATTCAATGGCGTCTTTCTGTGATTGTCTAGCTTTCTTTTTCCATAATTCTTCCTCTACTTTCACGATGCACTCTGCATCCCAGGTCCCAGCTGCGGGCCACCTCTGACTTTCTGGTAATTCCTTAGTGTAGTCTACCCATAGATCAAGAAATAATATAGCGTCTAGGCCGTGTTTATGATACATGAAGTACCCTGGAGTGTCCCTAGGAGGAATGGGAACGGCTTCTTCGAGTACCCCTTTTCTAGTGGTGATCTGTCTTAGTTTCGAAAAGAGCGGCATATTGAGAACTGGTCTGATACTTGGTCTTGAACAAACTTAATACAATAAAACACAATAATGAACAGTCATTCACACCACAGTATGCAGGACGTATTAATACATTTAACATTTAACATTTAAATGAGCAGCGATGATGATGACGATCTAAAAAAACTTAATCATAAAACATAATTCTCGACATTAACGGAAATTATTCTGAATTTATATACTTGATATACTAGATATACTGCTAAACAGTACAGATACACTGCTAAAACAGTGCAGACCGGATTTGTGTACCCAAACCCGTCTGGACCGGCACAACTTATGTGCACGCCAGAACGCCTCCCCAGTAATGGTACTCACCGGGTAGCTCGGAACGGAAGGCCTCGGAACGGAACTGAACTGAACTGGACCGGACTGGACTGGACTCGACTCGAAAACTTCGGACACGTCAGGACATCGGAAACCTGGTGGGCCTCTGTATACCTCGGATCTTGCTCTCTCAGCTAGGCTCTGGTCGGGATACTTCGCACTTCTCACCGCCTCGTCTGGGTGTTGATCGCAGCCTCAGTCGCCCCCGCTGGACCGGAGGGAGATACAGGAAATCCTGCTGGTACGCGTTGTTGTCCGTCCAGCTGTGGCAGGAGACCGGGCCTGCAACGCACCGCCGGCGCGTGAGATGAGAAAGTGTCCCTGTTCGGGCGCCATTTATGTGGTAAATAATTTAATTACCGGGACTTAATTTGATACAGAACATAATAAGAATAGCTCAATAAATAAGAGGCAGAATCCGTGGTATTAGAGGTTCAGAATGGGCTTTATTCTAATGGACGATTTCGAAATCGTGGCCTCCAAGTTCCATCACCACGGAGGTTCAGGAAGTGAAGTACATACATTATTGATAATTAATCACTTTTATACAATAGGCATTACAGTGAAGTAAATGTGAGAGGCGTAACAATTGATAGCAAAGATAACATTTTACATGCGTAGCTGAAAATGGGCGTGATTGGGCGTAACAAAGGAACGTCATCAGGCATGATGTCATAATGGGGTGGTTTCATGAAAGAATTTCGCAATGTCAGCAGAAATACTTGGCAGAAATGCGCGCGCAGCAGCATGACGTGTGATTGATGTGCAGCTAGGGGGTGGAGGGGACTTGACATTTAGCTCTACATGTGGCGACAGATGTCTGGAGGGTCAAGTCAACCTAATCCCAAATCATATCTAACATCCTATGTTTAAAGAACTAAGTTATCCAAAAGAGAGGCCTTCTTGGAGTAGAATCTTATTCTATACTGACTATACTGACTGCTAGTGCGTGTACAAGCGTCTAAGTGTCTACACTAGATGCGAGGGCAGGAATCTTCCATAGTAACAGGGCTATGAATTACTTGCATAAAGACAGAGAAACCGGGCCTTTGCTCGGTAGCTGGCAGAATGTTTACTTAAACTACTAGACAGGAATGCATTGGGCAGGGAACGGAGCAGATAATTTTCGAAGGTGAAATACAGTTCTTGGCAGGCAGCAAGCTGATGTCAGGCTTCGTGAGCCGCGCAGGGAATGAGACAAAGTTCATGGTCACAGATGCAGGCTCAGACTGGAGCTTCAGAGACAGAAAGCAAGAAAAGCTTGATGACAGAATCAGGGCCTACTTGCCTGGACTGTAAAATGGCATAAGTGAACCATATAAAGGCGGTGGCCTTTCGTACTTAGGAATGGAATATCCGGCTCATTCATGGCGGATCTAAAAGAGGACATGTTAACGGTGGACGCACATGTATTTGCGTCTTCATAACTGGAACTGGAGGGAACATACATGCACATAGAACCGTTGGGGTCCAAGATAGGGGACATAACTGACCAGAAAAATCCATATTTCCACAGGTTAAAAACATTTTCATACAACAAGAGAGTCTTAAAAAAAGACCCATGAGAAAAGCCTACAACATATGATGACCTCATAATCACATAATATACATATATTACAATTTACTAGGATTACATCTCAAACAAAAGAGAGGAAAGAGGAGAATCCTTATATCCCTACACTATTCATCCACTTCGGGTGTGTAGAGTGCCATCGTCACAATCATCATTGCATACTGCTTTACGTTCAAGCAATCTTTTCTTGTCCACCATTCAATACAACAGATGGTATAAAGATTCCAATATGGGAAACATTCATAATCTTATTTTTTACAGTTATATTTTCTCAAGATATATGGCCAATAGATACAAAGACAAATAAGCATATGCATTGAATTATACCTCATTTATAAGGTGTTACCTCATGAGGCTTACCAAATCTAAGGAATATGGATAATAAATTGTGAAATATGGAACTGGAACATGAGAAAATATAACTAGATATGACGTAATTATGAATTTTGATCATAATGGAATCTTTATACTATCAGTTGTATTGACTGGTGGACAAGAATAGATTGCTTCAACATAAAACTGTATGTAATGGTGATTATGAAGATGGTACTCTACACACACCAGAAGTGGTTAAAAGAAGTAGGGATATAAGGGTGCTCCTCTCTTCTCTCTTTTGTTTAAGATGTAATCTTAGTAAATTGAAATATATGTGCTGTATGTGATTATGATAGTACATCGTATGTTATGGGCTTTTCTCTTAGCCCTTGTTTTCAAGACTCTATGATTGTATGAAAATGTTTTTAACAGTGTCCTTTTTTTAAAAAAAAAAACACACAGATGTTGGGTTTGTGGTGTTGGGACATGGCCTGTGTGCACAGTGCTGTTTTTCAACTGTTTTTATTTACGTTGGTAGTTGTAAAAATATTTCATACATTTCTTCCATGTATTATATTACAGCCCTGATGAAGTTTGGCGTTCGAACCAATTTGTGTGAAATCAAGAACTTTTGGAAGAAAAATAAAGAAAATAGAAGAAAATCTTTTGAATTACTCTCTTTGGACTGATTTACTGATGCACCTATATATTTGGAAACTCCCATTGATGTACTTTCCCAGTAGTATTGATTAGCGGTCGGCTTTAAATTAGGTCTGCATCATATCTATTGTTTAAAAACTAAGTGGGAGGTGGAAGCTAAACTACCTGGGTGTATCAAGAGTGTTTGTGGAATAACAAACAAGTTACTTACCTTTAGTAAAGACTTTTCTGGTAGAGATTCTATCTAGCCGCATATTACTTAACTTAGAATAATCCCTAGGTGTCAGACAGGATCCTGAAACCTTTGACGAGCAATACCCCCACGCACCGGTAAGTGGAAGGTCGAAAGCTGCCAACTGTAATTTCTCAATCTCCATGCAAGAAGGCGCAGTGTAGACAGGTTTGGGTGCAGAACCCTGTCCTGTTGCTGCAACAGACAATCCTCCTGAAGGGGCAGACTGATCAGAGGACCTAGATACATGCTGAACAGCTCAGGGTACCAGAATCTCTATGCCCAATCTGGAGCCACAAGGATGACTTGGGACTGGTTGTTACTAATCTTCTTGAGAAACTCCATCATGCAGAAGTGCTAACACTTCATGTTCTCGGCAGTAGCAAACAGATCTAGCCAAGGCTATCCTTACTCCTGAAAGAGACCTTGTACCATTTCCAGAGGGAGACGCCCTTTGTGATCCACTAGGCATCGATGGCTGAGTTTGTCACACCCTGGCGTTCAGAGATACTGCGAGTTGTTGAACCACCAGACATTCCACTCATGTCCAAAGGAAAAGGGCCTCTTGACAAACGGCTCATGACCACATCCCACCTTGTTTGTTGCAGACACCTGTTCCAACTGTCCTTGATGGAAGGCCTTCCATGCCATTTGGAAGGCCTGGAGCTCCAACAGGTGGAGTCTGGATTCTGCTGGAGACCAAAGTCCTATGATCTCCACTCCCCTCAGGCAGCCAACCTAGCCTAGGAGTGACGTGTCCGTCACTACAGTCAGATCTGGCTGGGGTAGGGAAAGGGGTCTGCCACTGACCCAATTGCGGTTCATCTTCCACCACTGCAGATCCTTTGCAGTTCCTTCTGAGATTTGGATCATGTCAGAGAGATTCCCCTGATGCTGTGCCATCTGGAACTTCAGATCCCACTGCAGAGCCCGCATATGCCAATGGGCATGCATCACAATCAGGATGCTGGAGGCCATAAGGCTCACCAACTGCAGGATAGAGGCTGAAACATTGGCATCAGAGCCTGAATTCCCTGCTCAAGAGGATAGGGTCGCAACCACACTGTGTCCAAAACAGCTTTGATGAAAAAGAACAACTGAGAAGGAGTCAGATGTGACTTCGGCACTTTGATAGTGAACCCTATGGAGTGCGGGAGGTCTGCCATAGTTTGA
The DNA here is from genome assembly GCF_964204655.1 of Triturus cristatus. Classification (NCBI taxonomy): domain Eukaryota; kingdom Metazoa; phylum Chordata; class Amphibia; order Caudata; family Salamandridae; genus Triturus; species Triturus cristatus. The sequence goes on along the minus strand of NC_140584.1, from coordinate 69,326,686 downwards.
AGTTGGGAGACGATTGCCTGGGGTGAGCTCGCCTTCAAGAGTCAGATGACTGACACCCCTCATCTCGGCAGATGAGCTGCAGTCACCCCCAAGGGACACTGATAAGACAAAGGGGAGTATGGCAAACTGAAAGTGCTTGTTGCCCACTGTGAAAAACAGGTAATGCCTGTGGGCAAGCAGGACGGGAATATGGAAGTAGGTGTCTACCCAGTCTAGTGGGTCCAGGGCAGACAGGACTTGAGTAAGTGTGAGCATTTTGGATTTCTATTTTTTCAGGAAATCTTTTTTTAGAAGGCTAAGGTCTAAGACAGGACGAAGGCCACCATCCTTCTTGGGCACCAGGAAGTAGCAGGAGTACCAACCATGTCCTACTTCTGACACTGGCACCTTCTCTATGGTTCCCATGACCAAGAGGGCTGCCACTTGCTGTAGGCGTAAGGAAATAGCTGCAGCTGCTGGTGGGGGTGGACTGGGCTGACCTCTGGCTACCTGACGCACTTGGTCTGTGGGTACAGTGTACTCGGCCACGAAAAGGATGGAAAGTGTGCTCGCTGTAGTGGCTGGATGAGTAGAGACGAGGCTGAAAGTCTCTTCTGTGGCCACGAAAGGAGAGAAAGGCGGGCTCGGGTTGATGAGTGGTTATGGAAAGTCCCAAGGGCCTGACCATAGCGCCGCTGCTCTTGAAGTGATGAGTCCACCTTGTCTCTAAACAGACTGGAGCCATGAAAGGGTATGTCCATGATTGAGGCCTGGACATCTCCTGAAAAGCCAGGTAGTCTCAACCTGGTGTGTCATCTATGGGCCACTTACTATGAAATCGTTCCGCCCAGGGAGTCGGTCATATCCAAACTTAGCTGAGTCTCTCTCATAAGCAAAGGCTTGACAGAGTATGGCTCGGGCCTTCTCCGAGACCATAGGCAGCACCTGCATAACAGAGTCCCAGATCATTTGGGAGTATCGCCCCAAAAGGCATGCAGTGTTCACCAAAAGCAGCACTACGGCTGGCTCAAGAGGACATACTCTACCCAAAGGTATCCAGCCTCTTGGATTCCCTGTCCAGTCGGGTGGTATGGAATGTTCAAGGATTTACTCTGGAGGTGAAGGCTTGGACCACCAAGCTCTCCAGGTTGGGGTATTGGGTAAGGAAATTAAGGTCCCCTGGGGTGGGGCGATGGCAGCGGGCAATTGTCCAATGCACAGGAGTAGCTGTGCAGGGCTTTTACCAGTGACCAAGTAGGACGTCTGTGAGGGCTTCATTAAGGGGATACATGGTTAGGATAGGGTGACTCCTGGTCGAAGCACCTTCTACATTCATCTTGACAGCCACTCGGGGCAACTGAAGATCCGGGACCTCAGCTGCCCTCCTCACCACCATTGCGAATGAGGCATCCTCCTCCATTGCCACGGTAGGGCGAGAGACCAAGCCAGTGTCTAGGGAGGTGTCCAGTTCGCTGGTATCTGCCAGATCCTCATATCAAGTGCCCCCAGGGTCTTCTAAGGGTTGGAATTCATAAAGGTCCATAGGCTCCTCCCATTCATCACACAATCAGACCCATAACAATAAGGCACTGGCTCCGATCTGGGGGGGAGTTAGATATGACGATGGGGATGGAGCCACTGCAGACCATCGATGGTGCCGGGGGCACAGGCACTGGGAAGGTCGAGGGTGCTTGACCAATGCCACTCTGGATCTGTCAATGGTTCCCTGAGGCCTGAATGGCGCTGAGGGCAAACCCACCAGCAGAAGATCGGTAGGGGCCTTGAGGCCTGAGGGTACTACAGAGGGATCAGGCTGTCCAAAAATGAGGTGCATGGTCTCATAAAATTCTTTAACCTGGGCGGGTGTAGCTCAGGCTTCCGGAAACTCAGGGAGGTGCGGAGATTGCCCAGGCACAGGTTCCACCACAGAGCTAGGCCTAGAGTGCCAACAGCCCTTCATGTTGTCCAAAGTCTCATGCGGTGAAGTCAAGACCTTTTCAGCTTCTTTTCTTCTTGTAGGACTTACCGGACTTCCCCTACAACTTTGAATGCAACAACTACTTTTGGGAGAGGCTCCAGAAAAAATCTTAGGACCTTCCTTGTGACTAAGACCTGGAGCGTCATGGAGTCGACCTGCATCAGGCAATGAGGAGCTTGAGGGACCGCACCCTTGGCATCTTAGGATGCATGGCCCAGCAGTCCTCGCACGTCTTGGAGTTGTGGTCACGCTCTAGACCCAGAGGCAAATCAAGTGCGGATCCATCACTGACATCTGCCGATGATGTATTATGCATTGTCTTTGCAGGTATTCTGCTTTGTATTTGGCATGTGGCATTCCTGAAGAAGGCATTCCGCTGAAACACTTGTATATGATATCCCAACATAAGCCACACGAAGATGCATCAGTACCATCCAGTGGTTTAATACATTTCAAGAGTGATTGTAGTTTCTCATTTCATATAGCATCTTCTGTATAATATTCAACAGTAAAAGGCTTTAATAATTGCTCTTGCACTTTGACTTTCATGTGTGTGGTTCAAGAATGAATGATGATGCGAAAGGTGTATATATGAATTTGGAAATGTTATGGTAGCCTAAGTCTTTGCACACTGAGTATATTTTCCCTGCCTCAGGTACTGTATTGAATAGCAGGGGGTTCCTTTCCATTTAAAAAAATGTCCACACGTTTTGAAACCTGCTTTCCTGGGGGGCAACCCTAATGCACCAGGAGACGAAGTCTTGAAAAAACTCCTAGACAAAAGTCAAAAAAAGGTCATTCAAAAAATTACAAGAGGTTAGGCTTCTCTAGATTGGCGCTGACAGGCGAAGAAAAAAAACTGACATTAGACCTCTGGAGTGGCACCTATATATGGTCTGCGCACGCCACTTCGGACGCTGATGACGTCATGCAGAGCCAAATAACGTCAGTTGCTGGCACGCAGAGGTACTGCTCATCAAAAGTTTCCGGATCCAGTCTGAGGCCTGTGGATTGTTCTAAGGTAAGGAATCGCACCTAGAAGTCTTTATCAGATAAGATACTCACCATTAAGGAAAAGGCTGAGTTTGACGAGAATGATGTCACCCTCATTCATGCACACAACTGGGTTTGGGATGTGCGGGATGAACTTTGGTTCAGAGAAAGGAAGTGCATTCTTCTCACTGCGCCATTTTCGGGGTGACAGCTGCAACCATGGCTCACCTGCGGAATGAGAATACACTGTTAAAAGCATATCCTAGTATCTGATTAGGTTCATGCGATTCTGAGTGAAAGTCCTACACAGCCACCTCAGTCAGCCGGGTCCCCACATAGACTCCCACTGAGATTAGCTAGACATACATTACAGACCCCCCAGCCACAAACAGAACACTCCGACACATATTGACTTCAGACACTGAAAGCATTTCACCAGCGCCAAAGGGCGTCCCATCGCCTGAACCGGGCTACTCCAGATATTCAAGTTTGGTGCAGTTGGACGCTGTTGCTAAGGAGGCAATAAGAACTATTTACAGGGCGTGCAGGGCTTCCAAGGGTCAAACGTCTGCAATGACAGGCTCGCAAAATGTTCTTCCAGGAATGTGCCAAAGGGCCGAAGACATTCCGTTCAAAGAGGACAGCGCTGGGTGTCACTGACTGTTATGCAGCGCAATCACCACCACGTAACCCCATACATTCTGAAGCCACGGGGGCTGTGGCATACAGTAGGCAAACAGCTCGGTGCAGTCTCTGACATGGATAAATAGGGAGGCATGAAGGATCAGTGAGACAGCGACATCGTGTGGCAATTCAGTGTACTTCGCACTGCTCGGAGGCTACCCTTGGCGAGATGCACTCTAGCCTCTCTAAGAGGGGAGATGTGAGGTGGGAGAAATATATGTTAATAGCCTCTCACCAAGGTTATGCCACTGGTCGTCTACATTATGGTTCAGCTAGTGCACCTTAAAGAAACCCCTTGAAAAGGAGGAAACGAGAGGATTAAAGTATCCTGAAGGTACTTTCCAATAGAAACATTTCACCATAATTATAGTGGTAGAGAAAGTGAGATCTCAGTCGTTTTAACCTCGACAGCACCATAATTGGCGTGACCTACCACTCCGCCACGCTATAATAAATCAGTGATCTTTATGCCCAGTATGAAAAAAAAATAGTTTTTAAAAACGTTTCCAAAAGATTGCCAACTTTCCTGAAATCAAATTGAAATAGGAATGGAATTTTACAAGGTGGGTACAATAACCGAGAAAGACCTAACTACTACTTGCACGATCAAAGAGACCATAACAAATATGTGGCGGAAGCAATCTTTGAAACTTTCCATTGACATGTTTGGTAACATTAATAAAATGCTTTGAATAGTATGTACCTTTCTCCTGGAAGCGTCTAAAGAATTCGATGAAGTCACTGATATGTGATCTGATCTGTAAAGGTTAAAAAGTAACCTACCCGAATGATTCTATTTAAGCTGCAGTTTTCACAAGGTTCTGGCATGGAGCCATAGGTAACTAAACCATACACAAGTCAGGGCCACATGCATCAAACAATTTTGCGTTCGCAAACGGTGCAAATCGGTTATTTCGGCCGTTTGCGAATGCAAAATAGCCTTTCAGGATGTATAAAAGGCTTTGTAGTCGCAATGTTAGGTAATTGTAAAAATAGCGATTACCTAAAATTGCAACTACAAATAGGGTATCTCAGTTTGTGATTTTCTTAGCACATGTACGAAGCATTTTCTAAATGCAAACTGTGCATTACCAATTAGGCAATCGCAAATTAGCTAATGCCCTTTCGCACCTATCGGCCTTTAGTCCCATAGGAACAAATGGAGTAGTATTACCTAAAAGCGAGTACCTATTTAGTAAACCTCTATTTGGTAATTTTAAGGAATCGCTAAATCTTTTGCAATTCCTTCCATACATAGCATTTTGCGATCATGAAATAGCTGGGTTCAGCAGACCACCTTGCCTGTGATTACTTATAAATAAAGCATTTATTTTCTAATGCAACTCTTTTTCCTTAAAAGAAAACTAAATGCGTTGTAAATAAATTGTGAAAATAGTGCGTTTAACTTTTTAAGTGTAGGCATTGGTCCATGGGGCGTCTGCCTACTCTTCAAAAATGTTTTTGACAACATCCACAAAGGGGAAGGGTCCCTAGGAGGCCCCTTCCCGTTTGTGAATGGCTTACATTCTTTTTGGAGGTGGTGAAAGATTGTTTTGTGACCGGAATTCGGTCGCAAATCAGAAATACATATCAATGCGAACGGGTATTTAAAAGGCACATCTTAAACAAGTCGCCTTCAGTGAATAATTTGTAAACAAACTAAGTGCCAGGGACCTCGTCAGGGGGCCACTGAAGCTTGAGCCACCCATTGCCCCTTCCAGCGCTGCCAAAGACAGTACCAATATAACGACTAACACACTCCTACGAATGTGACAATTCAAGCTATTCCAGGCCCCCAAAGCTATAAGAATGGCTTGGGGGGCAGGTATTAGCCATTTTTTATGTATACTGAATTAATAAACAACTGTTGCTGTCCTCACCTCTATATTAGATAGACAGTGCCACCATGTAGCAGACTGTCATAAGTGCCGGTGTTGACAATCAATGTACTGGTGCCGAGCACTGGAAACCACCGGCTCAAATTAAGCACTGGTCCCTTCAAATACAATTCAGACTTAGGTCACAAGCAAACTTCGCTGAACAATCTATTCAACCTTAATTGTCCCACACCTTGTTTTTAACTATGTCTGATTGGCTTCTAATAAAATTTACTCTTTGACACAATCGTGACATTTTTAATACTCACTTTTTCACTATTTCACTGAACAAGAACTACAAGCTCCGCAGTAATTCTGGCGTTGAAGCACACCAGGGTGGCATTCTGCCTCTCCTGGTGGGGCCCGATGATGAAGCATGTCACCAACTAGGTTGGTGAGTGAGGGCTTTATTAAGAACCTAGTCGGGTTCTCCTGTTGTGCTCTACTTTAACTATATTAAAAGGCACACTCTTCTGTTGTTACGATTAGGTCACAAATCCACTGAATTACTATGTGTGGATTGTACATATAAAAAAGCCTTTTTGCAATTCTGTAAATCTGACCTTTTGCCACCAAAAAAAGGCTAAATACATCTGATGGACCTAGATCTTTATCCTGTACAAATCCAAAAATTCTTTACTTTTTCTGCCAAAACAGGTGGCAGTCATAGGTTGGTAAGCCAGACAGAAGGGTATCAGGGATTATTTATGCCAGGTATCAGGATATCAGTTGTACACTCATTTAATCTCAAATAATTATAGTTCATCCAATGAAAAACTGCTATGAAGTCACCTGTCAGGTCCTTCTGAATTTCCAAGGGCAGTCTCTTAAGTCTTAGCTGAGCATCAGCAGAATAAAAAATGTGTCCGAATGCTGAATTCTATAACAATGTTAGTTTAGTGTTGCATATAAACAGAACCAGAGAAAAAAACCAGAAAGAACCAGAGAACGAGCAGACCTTTCAAGAACACCACATAGAGAAGTGATTGATTGGATCAGCAAAATGGTAGCATCTAAGGAAATTTTCTATTCTGTGAAAAAAATCTCAACCATCCTAAGGCTGTTCCTGTAATTTCTACCTCCTTGTGTCCCTTAATCAAGATTGTATGATCAATATACCAAAAGCAGGAGAACGATCAAGCAGAATGAGGCTGGTAGAACAACCAAGGCCTTGATCTAGTCTTAAGTTGTTAACAAACATAAGTACATCTTCAGTTCCAAGTTCTACTCTATAGGAAATTGTGTTTTTGATTGAGGGGGGTGAAGACTCTTCTCAAGTAACAACTGCAATCCTATTCAGGGTGAACCACCAAAAGTCACTACGCTAACCTGCATTTAACTCTCTGGAAGATTGACAGAAAAGCAGTCAGGCTAAACTTAGAGGCAATGCGTAAAGTGTGTATGCAGCACTCAAACAGTACTATAGTGAAAACACAACATAAGATAAATATCTAACTAATTTAGAAAAATAGAGTATATTTTAATGAATAAAATAATACCAGAACAGCAAAGATTCAATCAGTAGAACCAGAGATATGCAATTTCAAACTTTTAGGTAAATGTAACACTTAAAAACACGAAGCGCCACTCGATCATCTTGTCGTGCTAGACCAGGAGAAAATCACATGATCAGGCTGACTTGAAGGAGCGCAGGACAGGTATGGGGACCGGGTTTGTCCTCCTGATAAAGTTACCTTCTCAAAGTCCTGTGTGAAGAGTCGAGATTGTGCAGAAGAATGCTGCAAGGAGCAAGGAGTGCGGCATGGATGGTTGTCACTGTACAGTGAAGAGCAGGTCAGGTGTTGCGGACATTCATCACTGGAGCTTCGCATTGGCTGTCACCTCAAGCAGTCATTGTTGTAGCATGAAGTGCAAATCTCACGTTGTCGGTAGCCACTAGTGGTCACTGTAGGGTAAATAATCGGGTCACCAGAGTTTTGTGTTGGCAGTCATCGACGCAGCAGCTGAGTCTCAGCATGAAGAAGCCCGTTTTCAGTCACAAGGAGCCAAAAACGTAGCACTTATCCCTTTCTTAAAGAGGAGTGCACTCTGATGCCAGCCAAGGGTCGAGGACCTGAGGATGCACATTTTGAGGATCGGGGACTCACACTAGCAAAGGCCAGAAGAGCTCAGCCTGATCCTGTAGCAGGTCCAGTTACATTAGATCAGCTGAGCAGTTGCAGGGAAGCCTATGGAGCTTATTTTGTCTCTGTAGCTCAGAATAGGAGGCAGTCAGCTAGCCCTTGGAGGCACTCTGGTGGTCCTAGGTTCAAGGTTCAGGCCCAGGCTTCCTTCCTCGGCCAACAGGGCAGTCCTTCCAGCAGCAGGACAGTCCTCCTGAGTGTTCCACATGTCCAGAAGCGATCTGAAGGGTGGTTCAAGAGGTCCAATATTTATACCTGGTGCCAGCCTCTGAAGTTGGGGGGCTCCCTACACTAATCCCTCGTGTCGTTCTGAAAAGTTCCTCTCTCCTTTGTCAAGGATCCAGGTAGTTTGGGTGTCAAAAGCTGATGTCAAGTTCCTTTGTGTGTGTGCTTGAGGCAGCTTTTTGAAATGTAAGTGGGGTAGGGAACAGCTCCCCCCAAACATCCTGTCAGGATGACCCATTCTGCCAACACTTTGTCTCCCTTTTTCTCCCTTTGCTGGAGAAATACACAAAAACCAACTGCTGACCATTCACAGGTAGCAGGCACCAAATGATCAGGACAAGAAAATGCTAACTTTCTAAAAGTGGCATTTTCAGAATTGTAACTTAAAATACAACTTTGCTGTTAAAAAAGGTTTTAAATTGTAATTTGAGTGTAAACATCATTTTACTATCTGCTCTTAAACTTAAGTTATCACTTATTAGGTGTAATAATGTAACCCAATGTTATTCTATAAGAGAGCTGGGCCTTGCAATAATGATAAATGACTTTAGGAGCTTTTCACTACCAAGACATGCTAGGCTTAAGCACCCATGTCCTACAATGATACAATGGACCCTGCCCTATGAGACTTTAGGGCCCACCTTAAAGGTGACTTATATGTATTAAAAAATAGTGGTTACATCTGGCAAAAGGTTAATTTTGAAAGGGGTCAAAGTGGCTGTTTTAAATTGCACTACATGTGCAGTGGTAGCCATGAGTTCTAAAAGGCTACTTTGGAGGGTGGTCCAATGAGCGCTGCAGGATCACTAGTTGAATTTCATTCACAAGCCCTGAGTGCATTGAGAAGCATCTGCTAGGGACTTACAAGTAAATTAAATGTGCCAGTTAGTTGTAGACCAATTGTATCACGTTTTAGGAAGAGAGGACAAGAAATGCAGCACTGGTTAGTAGTGGCAAGTACACAGAGTCCTAAAGCCAACAAAAACAAGTTTAGCAAAACGGGTGAAGGAAAGGCAAAATGATGGGGGACTATCACACAAGAGTGTCAGATCTAATAAGTACTAAATCCAATTTGACTGTCATCCAAGAAATGTTAGTCTTCTAAATATTCTGCAAGCCACTGTGCCACATCTTTGTAACTGATAGTTATCAAGAAATTGGTCTGTAGTTAGTAACTTTCACTGGATCATCACTGCTTTTTTTTAAAAGCGTGTTGGTCACAAATTTAATCCAACTCAACACTAAACCACAACTAACTGCAGAATTTAAAATGGTGGCAATTGCAGGATGATGGCTAGGAAGATGGCTTAAAGAGTCTTCATGGGACAAATATCATATGGTGAGCCTGATTTCCATGCACTTAGAAGGCTAAGTCTACTTCCTTCAGTAGAGAGAGACTGTTTAGAAACATCTTCTCTTCTAAAGTAGTAGTAGTGAAAGTAGAAGTTTCATCAATATCGTTGCAGAATTTGATTTTCATACAATCATAGATTTTCTCTATCTTCTTTAAAAAGTGAGAGGCCAGCTGGCCACAGAAGTCTTGTGTATTAGGAATCTCAATGAAGTCCGAGGATGCATAATACAAAAACAAACTGCAGTAAGCATAACCTAATAAATAACCATATATTTTCGATAAATAAATAAAATACAGGCTTAGACTTTGCCGGTTTGTGCACAGTAGTCACAACTGCTATCAAGTGTAACCTTTAAATATGTAATTTGCTACATAATGCGTTGAGAGACTTTCTATAGTGCTTCATGTTGGATTCGCAGTTCACAAACGATCTCATATTTGTGGTCTGTGGATGAAGGATATTCAGTAGACAGCAAAAGATTTATAGATGGGAAGGCATACATGTATCTTACATAGTGTAAATTCCTAGGGCAACACGAGCTTGATACAACACTTAATTATAACATTTCTGTTATATGGAGGGACGAGGACAAAAATGTGTATATAACAGAAAGTACAAAATTAGTTCTTTGTTGAAAATGTAACAATAAATATACGTACAAAACAAATCCAAAACAATCCACAAACACACCACATCCATGTCATCATTTATACTAAACAGTCATAATATGTATATCATGGGCAAAGTAAGCCCCTGAAACAGATAACATGAAATCCACTAAGTTCATATTCAAAAATATATTGCCATTATAATAATTATTGATTTAAACATTTTTTACAAGTAAGCCATGGATTCAGGCTTTTAATTCCTAAATTGGTGTCTGTGTCACTGAGTGGCTGTAACTCCGGATACATGTATCTTAGCAACTAGTCATTCTTTTGCATGGCATTGCATTCTATTATTTGTAGCATAGTGTGCCGTCATAAAACTAGGCACCCATGATCAAATCAGGTTTAGCCATGCCCATAAGGGAGAAATCCAACCCAGACTACTAGGTTACCTCGTTTACGAACTGAAACACAAGTAACTTCGGGTGTTTTTCTGCTTTTGGAGGAATAAATGGTTAGGTGCAACTCTGCTTCCAATGCTACAGGAAGCCTTGGTCTATGTCTGGGGAGACATTTCAATTGGGAAGGAGTAATGGTTGGGCATTCCTGAATCAGTCTTAACATGTTTTGGCTCATCTCTGTATTCACAGAAGGCAACCAACCAAAGGCAAAACAATTTTGTCAGTACACCAATAGGAGAAGTCCAGGCAGAAGGCTAGACCAATGACCTCCTCTATTTCACTATGGGGAGTCTGCTAGCCATCGGGGAGGTAGATGCCACTACCTTTGCTGTCCTGGAGGTGTACACACCTCATATATAGAGATCGCTAAGGTATCAGTGAAGATCATTTTCGAGAAAGTGCTCCCACAAACATCACTCGAGAACTATATCAAACCACTTTTTCTTGAAAGAGAAGTATAGATTACAGCAGTCCAACGATAGTGAGTGTCTTAGAGGTACATGAATAAGCACAATGCAAGTTACAGGTTTGAGAGTAGTTCAATGACCTTGGGCTTTTCACAGTTCAGGTTCTGCTGTACTGGAAGGGACAAATTACATAACTGATCAATGACAGCATCATTATAAAAGTTCAGCACCCTATTATGGATTTTACGACATCGGGGTGCTTCAGACGCCTTCCTCCATGGACTAAGTACTACCACTTATTACGTTCTGTTCATATTAAAACAATGATGTACTTTAAAAATGTCCATTTACAAATTTAGTTAAGTGTAGACCAGTACTTAGAAGGCCATCCCCTTAGTCCCAACGAACATACAAACATGGTAACCTCTCTCCTCCTTACCTGATATCAATGCTTCAAGCACCTGTGTGCTAGAGAGAATGATTCCAAATACCCCATTAGGGCTAAAGAGAACCAGGTGCACCTGTTCACTACTCCACAAGTGATCCTCTGGTCCCAGAATATTCAAAATTTCCTAAAACCATAAGAGAAGTAAGGACAATCTTGAAATACTTAATACTTTTGCTTAAATAAAAAGAAGAAATATCATGTACATTACTAAACATTTATTTATTTATTTATTTTTAATGTATTTATTTTCATTTTGGATTACATACATAGCATTGTACAAAGCCATGTACAATCAGTTACATGCTCCTCAAACCCAAGCAAGGTAGTCTAGTAACAGTTCATCATATATTATCAGATCAAGAGACTATTCCCCCACACACTCCCTGGAAGACACACAAAAGTGCTCACATTTTCCTGGTAATCTCATCTATGTTGGCATTACATCACTATTGGTGCCCGATTCCCTGTTTGACTGTTGTGCCGCCATTTGCAGTGTTCCTGGCTGTTTGTGTTGAGCCCTACCACGTGCCTGTCAGCGAGGCTTTGAGACCATTCACCTCGGCGCCCCCTCTCTTCCGCCGACGCGCTCCTTACTGCGTGGCCGCTGTGTGGAGAAACGGGGGAAAGAAACTACATTACCCAGCCTCCCCGGCCCCCAACATCCCGGAAGCTGCGCCAGGAGGCGCTCTAAAACTTGAATCACTCCCGGTGGAGCGGGTGTGCCGCCATTTGCAGTGTTCCTGGCTGTTTGTGTTGAGCCCTACCTCGTGCCTGTCAGCGAGGCGCTGAGACCATTCACCTCGGCGCCCCCTCTCTCCCGCCGCCGCGCTCCTTACTGCGTGGCCGCTGTGTGGAGAAACGGGGGAAAGAAACTACACTACCCAGCCTCCCTGGCCCCCAACATCCCGGAAGCTGCGCCAGGAGGCGCTCTAAAACTTGAATCACTCCCGGTGGAGCGGGTGTGCCACCATTTGCAGTGTTCCTGGCTGTTTGTGTTGAGCCCTACCTCGTGCCTGTCAGCGAGGCGCTGAGACCATTCACCTCGGCGCCCCCTCTCTCCCGCCGCCGCGCTCCTTACTGCGTGGCCGCTGTGTGGAGAAACGGGGGAAAGAAACTACATTACCCAGCCTCCCTGGCCCCCAACATCCCGGAAGCTGCGCCAGGAGGCGCTCTAAAACTTGAATCACTCCCGGTGGAGCGGGTGTGCCGCCATTTGCAGTGTTCCTGGCTGTTTGTGTTGAGCCCTACCTCGTGCCTGTCAGCGAGGCGCTGAGACCATTCACCTCGGCGCCCCCTCTCTCCCGCCGCCGCGCTCCTTACTGCGTGGCCGCTGTGTGGAGAAACGGGGGAAAGAAACTACACTACCCAGCCTCCCTGGCCCCCAACATCCCGGAAGCTGCACCAGGAGGCGCTCTAAAACTTGAATCACTCCCGGTGGAGCGGGTGTGCCGCCATTTGCAGTGTTCCTGGCTGTTTGTGTTGAGCCCTACCTCGTGCCTGTCAGCGAGGCGCTGAGACCATTCACCTCAGCGCCCCCTCTCTCCCGCCGCCGCGCTCCTTACTGCGTGGCCGCTGTGTGGAGAAACGGGGGAAAGAAACTACACTACCCAGCCTCCCTGGCCCCCAACATCCCGGAAGCTGCGCCAGGAGGCGCTCTAAAACTTGAATCACTCCCGGTGGAGCGGGTGTGCCGCCATTTGCAGTGTTCCTGGCTGTTTGTGTTGAGCCCTACCTCGTGCCTGTCAGCGAGGCGCTGAGACCATTCACCTCGGCGCCCCCTCTCTCCCGCCGCCGCGCTCCTTACTGCGTGACCGCTGTGTGGAGAAACGGGGGAAAGAAACTACATTACCCAGCCTCCCCGGCCCCCAACATCCCGGAAGCTGCGCCAGGAGGCGCTTTAAAACTTGAATCACTCCCCGCGTCGCGGTCTCGCGCGCGGGCTCCGCCGGGCTAAGCCCGGGCAAAGGGCGGGCCCTCTGTGGCCCTCAGGGGACCAAAGGAGACGGGACGGGCCACCCCCCTGTAACGAGGCCCCCAGTGTGGACCGAGACTCTGAGGTGATTGTGGTAACCCTGTGATAGGTCACAAGAGGTTAAGTGAAGGACCGTACACTTGTTTAAAGGGGTGCTAAAATCATCTATTCGTCTAGTGTGATAGCTATTTCTCTGGTGTCTCCGTATAAAATGTCTAATTTAAGAAAGACCCCGGTAGCAACAAGATCAATCACCAGAAATACAAATGTATCTTCTACACCACTACCAACACTTACGGCAATAGATGTAATGTTACAAAAAACCATAGGTGTAGTTGCTGACGCCATTCATAACACGGAAAGGCGTCTCTCATTAACACCAAATTTGTGCTTTCCAAATCTTGATTTACACACAACTGCCAATAATATAACTCTGGAGTCCTCTTCAGATACTGAGGATTCACTTTTAGCACATTCCTTTACCGGGCTACCTACCACTAAAAGTTGCTTAAATAACACACTCTCAAACTCACCTATGCCATTGACTGGTACAGTAGGAAGCCCCGTACCAGTCATTAGTAGCGGAGAAAACCTATGCTCATCTCACCCAGGTATCTTACCATCAAATTCCCCTGGGGAAGCACTTCTAGATAGCTCTCCCTTAACTAACAGTATATTTGTAGACATCTCATCCCCCCCAAAAAAGCTGAAACGGCGCTACGGTAAAAAAACCAAGTCAATTGTGCGGAAAACTTATAGACCGCTAGGAAATCATAAGCCCTCAGCAAAAGATGTCTGGCAAAATTTTAGATTGGCCAAATTATCTAAAAATACTCCTAATATAAGTCTAAATTCTTCTAAACAAGATGTATTACACCCTAAGGAAAAACAACATGAGAATATTAAAACCCAAATAGACCAGTCAAGTCAAACCGCGAGGATGGGTATATTAGAGGAACTACAACTAACGGATTTGGAGCAGCTACTTTGTTCCCTTCTCCAACCCATAAGAGATAAATTATGTAGTTTTGAACAACTTTTCGTGAAGCCTGAGAAATTTCTGAGTAAGGACTTCATCAGCATGCCTAAATCTTTGACAACATCCACACAGATCGACAACGTAGAAATCTGCGATCCTAACCCGTCACCTCCCCTTTCCTTGGGTGAAATAGGCCACAATGAACCAAATTTACACCCAAGTGAAAACAACGGAATAATAGTGGCGCCGACTATATCTACCACTCTAGTCGACCCATTAGTGGATAGCGAAGACAGTGAATGGGCTACGGAAGGTTTACCTCCTGCCCTACCTGCTGTCTTGGCTGGACCTGAAAGGCCCATATCAATAGAAAACCCAGCTACTATCACTCGACCAGCGCAACCTTTCACGATGCGACAACAAAATAAATTACCCATCCATATTAATCTCCCTCCAGAATCTCACCCATATACCATAGTAATGATAGGCGTCCCACAACTTGATAAGGGCAAGGTTGAGAGATACGGGGATTTGAAAAATAAAGTTAGCCACTGGCTTACTGCACATAGACCGATCCCTCGCCATATCAGTGGTAAAATTACTATTGTTAGGAGGGTTGATTGGGTGGGTCAAAGATATAAATCTACCGAGGGTGATTGTATCGTTGTCACTTTTATGGATACCCGTGCAGTAAAGCACATCACCAGTTGGAGGGTAGGCTCGATCAATAGCCTGATCCGCACCATGGACCTAAGTTATTTCTATCCCCCAAGTGCTCACAGCTCTAATAAACTACTTTCTAATTCCAACAGAGAACAGGAGTCAAATCATGGTAACCGTAACTTATATCATAATGTTGTAACTCCAATGAGTTATGCTCCTTATACTACAAGAAATTATAAGCAGTTTACGACCAATGCATCAGGGGAGCTTGGACAGAGTGATTATTTAACACCTTATTATGAAAATTGGGAGGTCCCATACGGTATGTATTATCACCGTAATCACTCCCAAAATAAACATCTTGACATCGGTTACAACGTACCTATTTCAAACAGATTTGATGTTTTCACGAGCAGAATGACATGGTGGGGGTTGATTGACAGAATGAGATAACAGTCATACCTAGATATACCGACTATAAGCTTAATACTTCTATCCATGATAAAATCAGGTTATTACAAGCAGAAACCCTTCCCTCTTTAACTGCTGAACCAGTCATTAACAGCTATGTTGAGCCAGACATAGTCCTTCCAAGAGACAGCTCTGCATTAGCTGAATATGAGCACAATAGTATACCACATCATTTGACTGATACTTTTAACCTACATTTTGTAGAATCAAATTCTTCCACCATGGAAAATCCGGGAGTTATACATGTTGACCAATTAAATTGCTCAGTAGAATTTTCTCCTATTGATGTTCCCCCTGGCCTTGAGTCATATGATGCTCACAACGTGTCTTTAGTCTCCTGGAACGTAGCAGGATTGGCTGATAAAATAAGTGATCCTGCTTGGTTGGCATTTGTTAAAAAATATACCATCATATGTCTCCAAGAGACATGGTTGGAAGATAATAGCGCTTATATTGAAGGATATCAAAGTTTTATTAGTCCAGCAATTCCCTCAGCCAGTGGTAGGGCAAAGGGGGGTTTGGCTATTTTTATAAACTTGGCTCTTTCCTGCCGTATATGTAACCGACAGCACGCAAACAGAAATGTCCAAATACTTGGTTTAAAGAGAGGTAAACGTGATCTGACTTTGATTAACTTTTATAATGCTACATCCAGTCAAGGGGATTGTAATATATTGTCCTTGAAAGAAATGTTGGCAGATGGCGCAGGTGTAATGTCATGTAATTTATTAATAGCAGGAGATTTTAATGTGCACCCTTGGGGTAATCCTCGAGATACTCCTATGGGGTCTCTGGGATGTAACAATGTGAACGGTTTTCATTTTAACCACACTAGGTGTGGACTTCTCCTAAATGATTTGCTAAATGAAAACAATTTGTTCGTAGCTATGTCTTTGGTACCGGAGGACAAGGTTTATGATGTACCAACATTTAAAGGTTCTGCCTACGGGTCTTTTATAGACCATATATTCTTATCCGCAGACCTTATCACCCAGGCTTCTAGTTTCACTATTTACTCGAATATTTATAGTGATCATAACCCTTTAACTATCAAACTGGGTGGAGGAGTCTTTGAAATGCGCAGGTATTGTGAAGATCGGGGAACCTTAAAATGTATTAATGGAAAACGTTGTTTGAAATGGAATCTAGTAAATCATGAAAATTTGTATAATGAAATCAATAAGTTATGTGTCCAGGAACTTGCGGCTTGTGCATCAACATCTATTTCTCCTGAACAAACCATAGCCACGTTTGAGGTTGTGGTGTCCACCGTAGGTTCTATGCTGCTAGTTCCAGCGAAGGGACAAACTAGAAATAACCCTAAATGGTTTGACCACTCCTGCTCCAAGGCAAGCAAAGACTTAAGAAAAGCATTGAAAATTAAACCTAGAGATTCAGGCCTAATTAAAAATCTTCGTGCGACTTATAAAAAAGCACTTGTTAGACGTAAAAAGGAAATTAAGGCCCTTACCTGGGAATCTCTGCTTGACCCCTCTACTCTGGGTAACAGCAGTAAATTCTGGGAAATTATTAACAAACCTCTTTTTGACAATCCCAGTGATACTGCCCTAGGAACTAATATCCCAGAGGAGGACTGGATTAATCATTTTAGTGCAATTTTTAAAAGTAATAAGCAACAAGCGGAACATGATTTTTTAACTATAAGGGGGAACCCTCTGTGTTTTCTGGTCAACGAGGTAGAAAAGGCCATTCACGGGCTAACTGGAAATAAGGCACCAGGCCCGGATGGCCTACCTCCGGATCTTTTTAAATCTTGCACTTCACTTTGGGCCCCCGTACTTACTAATGTAATAAATGCTGCTACGATTTCGGGCTGTCCGAAGACATGGGGGCACTCGACTATAGTTCCCGTGTTTAAAAAGGGTGACCGTAGCAATCCATCATGCTACAGACCAATTTCACTGATAAATTCGGTAGCAAAGGTAGTGGGGGGTGTAATCCTGACTAGACTAACAACATGGGCCCACGAGAACAAAATTCTATCTCCAATACAATATGGATTCAGACCTGGACACTCAACAGTAACCCAATGTCTGAATCTATATTTGATTACAGGTAAATACACTTTGGCCCGGAAGGGAACTATTCATATGGCTTTCATGGACCTATCGTCCGCTTTTGATTGTGTGGACAGGGGTAAACTATGGGACATCATGTTAAAGATGGGTGTTGAACAAAACCTAATCCATTTATTGGCTGATTTGCATTCTGACACAAGAGCAAACGTTCGCTACACCCAAGATTTGAAAGTGACTGGGGACATAAGAATTAATCGGGGTGTTAGACAAGGTTGCATTTTGGCCCCATTCCTCTTCAACCTGTATATCAACGAGTTAGAGGACTACTTGCTGAGAACAGGTACGGATTGTCCCTATGTAGGTCGAAGAGGAGTCCCGGTTCTGCTTTATGCAGATGATGCTGTCCTGATTTCAAGGACAGCAAATGGTCTCCAGACACTTCTAAATTCATTCTATCTTTTTATGGAGCCTCGAGGCCTTAGTATTAATAACTCCAAGTCCTTCGTCATCAAAATTGGCCATGGTTCACGAAAACCAAACTCTTTTACTATAAACGGGGAAAAAATCCCAACATCTAAAACTTTCTCATATCTTGGCGTCCTTTTAGATGACCAATTATCCTGGGGCCCAGCAGTCGTTAAAAAAAAGGACGAAATGACTCGTGTTAACGCAGCCATACTTGGATTTGCGAGAAAAATGGGCAATAGCCCGGTGGCAGCCCTGCTTAAATTATACCAAGCAAAGAGCATCGCCGTTGCTTGCTATGGTAGCGAGCTCTTGGGCAACAGTCAGACGCGAGATCTAGAGATTACAGAAAATAATTTCTTAAAGAAGATTCTAAGGTTGCCAAGGGGCACTGGAAACTTCTCGGTCCACGAGGAGTTAGGTGTGCCCTTTCTTAGCGACAGACTAGCTGCAAATCCCATACTTTGTTGGTTGAACTCTTGGTTGAATAATGACATACCCCTTACCCACGACATATTAAGAGAAGCCTTAACTTGGGATGGTAGACTCAAGGTCCCATGGTTGAAATACATAAAAGACTGCCTCACCGAACTTGGACGGCCAGCCCTGTTTTTAACCCCATCCACTATAACCAAAGTTGATGTCACATTCGTGAAAAAAGCATTCTCTACAACTAGGCACTTTGCCCGGGAGGAGGGCGAGTTTGTGAAAGGCAGTGTCAGGAAACACGCCTTACTTAAAACATGTTCACATTTGGAACCATATCTTTCATGGCCTATATCTGGCTATGATCGTTTTTTGTTGACTAGGTTCCGCTTTGACCTGTTCCACCTCCTATTGGCAGTACCAAGAGGGTCCCATCGTGGACAGGTGCTGCCTGCTTGCGGCTGCGGCGGAAAGTCTCCGCAAGATTTGGCGCACTTTTTATTTTTCTGTTCTTATTACTCGGTACCTCGAAGGCTATATCTAAAGCCCTGTTTAAAGAAATTAACATTTACACAGATTAAACCAGCACTTTACTTCCTTCAACTTTTGAACAGCGACTGCACTTTATATGTAAGCAGCTTTCTAAAACTAGCTATCACTTTTAGGAAAAGTATGGAGGGATAACTATGCTGCTATTATTGTTCTATTCCTTAATGATTTTTAACTTTGTACAAATTATTTATATTCTTAACCTGTTTATCCTGCTTGTTGCCTTTACTCATATTGTTCACATAGTTTGCCTATCATACAAAAGTATTGGACAGTTCTTTTTAAACTTTTTATGCAACTTATTTGTGTAATGTTTGCTCATGTATTGTGCTTTTATGATTGTTAAACTTTACAATCGAATAAAGTTATTTGAACTGAACTGAACTGAATTGACTGTTGTGGTAGCAGCTCACCGTATATCTCTGACTTTGTGTTACACTATACCAGGTCCTTCACCCAGTCTTCACTTTTAGATTCCCTGTCCCTGCCACAGCACATTGCCACTCACCACTTCATCAGTAGCTGTGCCAGTGCTTTGAACCTTCTATGGTTTTTAGAAATATTCAGTACCCATCCCAGCAATGCTAGCAATGGTGTTGGGACCAGGTTGTCCCCTATCATAATGTTTCGTTTGTCAAAGATTTCACCCCAGTATTTATTTATAGCTGGACACTCCCATGCTTAATGGAGAAACTCTAGTGTGTTAACCTTTGACACCATGTGTCAGTTGTGAGTCCCTGGCTCTGCATGCTCAGCAGGGCATCATATACCCTATATAAGAATGTAAAATCAACTACTTGTTGTCTACCACCTGCTGACATAATTTGTACTTGGAAGCAACAGTACGTCCATATGCCGTCTGCTAGGCTTTGTCCTAAGTCCTTGGCCCAGTTGTGTCTTACCCTTGCTCGACTTTCAGTTCTAGGTATCTCCTGTATTACTTTGGCATTGATCAATGATATCAATCTAGTGGGGTACCTTTGAGTGCATGAGTGACAGCAACTTCCTGTGCTTTGGATCTGCAGGGTGTCTCCGATATCACTCTAGTACTAAGTGGTATAGTCAATGATATAGGTATATGTCTGATGCGGTCTTTGAACTTATTTCCTGAAAATCCTGTAATGTGAGAAAGACACTATCCATGAACAGGTTTCCCATAGTCTGGAGTTGTCTATTAATCAAACACTTTCTACCAGCTGCCTCGCATGTCACCAGGAGGAGAGGACTATCTAATGGTGTATCATCGGGGAGTATGCCTCCTCCACTCCTATTAGTGTCGCCAGTCTCAACCACGCCCATACTGTACACTCCACAGTACTTATTTCTATAGTGAGTCTAGTTGGTGGCTTCATAAGCCCTGTGTTTAGAGGTATTGGATCTGCTAACCCCTTTTCCATCTCACAGTGTGGTGCTTGTCATATGTCAAGTATCCAATGGTGTCCATATTGTTCTTGGATAATTAAATAATAGATTTCAAAGAATGGTGCAGCAAAACCCCCCCCAGAGGCTTATATCAAAGTTGCATAGTCTTCCAGTTAACCCCGGCCGTCTACCCAGTCCAAGCTAGTTTCACCATTAATAAGTTCAATGTGTGGAAGAACTGATGATTAAGTTGGAGCGGCAAACTCTGAAAAAGATAGATCAGCTGTGGGATGAATATCATTTTAATTATGCCTTTCCTCCCATCCATAGATACTGGTAGTTTGTTCAATTTATCTATGTTTGCAGTCAGTTTATATATACATACAACATAGTTGGCATGGTGTAGTGTATCTACATCTCGATGGCATTGTATGCCCGGATATCTAGTAGGTTCTTCAATCTAAATTAACAGGCATTCTAGCATCACAGCCTTAGCGGACATGGTCAACAGGACCATTATTGACTTGTCCCAGGTGATTGTTAGCCTTGGCCACCTCCTATTTGTATTATTTCCCATATGATTTGGTTCAGGGTATCTTTTGTGTTCTTGACCAATAGTAGGATATCATTTGCATAGAGTGACAAGAGTATTCTACGCCTGCTGAACCTAATGCCTCCATCGCTATGATATTCTTGCAGAATACTTGATAGGGGCTCTATCGTTAATGCAAACATTATCAGGGTAGTGGACAGAGATTGCTTCTGATAGTGCACTATTAACTTTTATCCTAGCTAACAGCTGGTTATATAGTACCCTGACCAATTTTACTAGTCTCGTCCTAATCTAATCCTTTCCAGCATGGTGAAAAGGAAGGGGCATTTAAATGGAATTAAAGGCCTTTGGCTTCATATAAGAACACTTTTGCTGCCCTATTGTCTGTTTTTTTTTGGTGTGTGATGGCGAACAGGGTTCTCAGGTTGTCTGCTGTTGACCTACCAGGGATAAACCCCGATTGGTCTGTGTGAGAAGTTGGCCTGGCATATGCTGGTAACTAGTTATAGTGGCCACCTTGCACCACTCCAATTCGACTCTTATGGTAGATAGGTTTAAGATAACCTTTTAAAGAAAGCTATCCTAGTGGTAGCTGTGGAGAGCAGCCTTCAGGCTAAGTCTCAGAGGAATGTAAAGCAGCTTGTTTTACCTTATAATCTCTTGAATTACCAAATGAAAGGACACCACACAGGTATATATCAAATATATATGTATTTATTACTAGACACACTCTACTAATCTCTTTATGAGATTAGAAGTCAGGAACACATTCAAATATCAACGTTTCACGATAAGTTAAGCACAAACATGGCTGGGGCCCTAGGGGCGTACCAGACCATATACTAAAAAAGAGGTTTAGGAAAGTCGACTTGCAGAATGACAAGGCCTAGGGCCTGTAGAACCGCTGGGGCCTCACTACTGCAGTGAAAGCAGGTAAGTAACCCACGGGAGACGCATGCAGTGTGTGAACACAGCTGCGGGTTCCCTATTGATTATAATAGAGCAAGTTGCGGTTTGATTTTTAAAGTTTTAGGGTACTTCAAGGAAGTCTACAAGCAAGCCACTTACAAGGTAAGTAATTCGAGGGCCAACACACACTAGGGCACCGGAGTGCACGAGTTACCTCACCCAGGGAAGCTGGTGTCTTTTGGTGTCGGGTCGCGTCGCTGTTTTCTATGGAGACCAAAGAAGACTTGCTGCTTGTGGAGACTGAAGAAGTGTCCGGTGGAATCCAAGGGTGGATTCGAGATGCAGATGACCTGAAAATTAAAGGGACAGTGTTCACAGTCACTTGCCAGTGACCCGGGACCAGGAAGATGGATGCCCACGGATGTCGGGTGATTTCAGGTGATCAATGATGTTTTGAATCTTCGCTCATGAGGTCCAGGAAGGATCAACGATAACCAGCAGCTGGATTCGGAGTGTCCCACAATATCTGCAGCTGACTGCCATGTCGACAACCAGATTGGAGCCAACAAGCCTTGGCAACAGCAAGTCTCATGTAGAGTGAAGAAAGTCGATGGTGCAGACCAGCAAGGTCTGAGGGACTCACCCCGCAAGGGTGAGTGAGGGCAGACCTGGAGCAACCAGGGGAGCCCTTTGAGTTGATCAGAAAGTCTTCGGGGGACCCACAAGCCAACAGGCAAGGGATCGCAAAGACGCCTCTTGAGGAAATGCTTCACAGGAGCCCACGGTCACTCGGGACAGGGTAGGCCTCTGATTACCATTGCCATACCTGCTGGAGGCTTGGGCCACAAGTGGTCCAAAGCACAAGTTCATAGAACATCGTGAAGGGGTTGTACTTGACAATAGTGCACGGTAACCGGGTATTGCTGTTCCTCGTCACTCGTGGGGTTCACTCACATCAGCTCTGCTGGGGTCTCACAATGGCCGTCGAGAAGTCAGGAAATCCATTTTTGGGGCTGCAGGGACTTTGGACTCCAGCAGGAGCGGGAAAGTTTGCGACGGTTGCTTAGAGTCTCTGATGCCTGCCGAGCAGGGGAGTCACTCCTTGACTCCAAGGGAGATTCTTCTGTCTTCCAAAGGTAGTGGAACGTCGAAAGGAAAGGATTCTTCTTTGTAAAGCGTCATCCAGGGTTATCTGTTTTGCAATGGCAAAGTTTGCTATCTTATACTGAAGATAGGGGAAGGACTAGCTCTAGGACCACTACTCTGGGAGGGTCAGGGTAGGGGGTGGTTACACCCACTTCCCTTTGTCCAGTTTCGTGCCAGAGCAGGGACCGGTAGACCCTGAACTGGTTTGAGCTGGCATATTCACAGAGGAGCCTACTGCTCCCCCAGTGCAGGACTTCAAAGCACTCTAGAAGTGCACTCACCCAGCCCCAATACACGAAATCCTGTCTGGAAGGTAGTGACACCTCCCTGTGACAGGATGCCTATTGTTGGGCCTCCTCCACTGCGAGTTTCAGTCAGCAGCAAGAGGGCAGCCCAGTGTCTGTGCTGGTGGCATCCATTTTGTGATGTCAGGGCTCTTTCAGATTTCTACCGTGTTACCACAGTAGGTACATGTCGTCCCCTTTAGAAGGGTGGGATCATACGTAACTGGTGTGGGGGTATGATTCCAAGTTGTTTGACACCAAACACGACATGTTTTGATGCAGTCATTCCAAAGTCAGCATTAACCGGGAGGTTATAATGCACTTAAGAGTATATGGTTTAACCGTATCCACAAACAGCCACAAGGAATAGACCCTGCCAGCTGCAGAGGTGTCCTGCTCATGCAGAGGCACCCCCTCACATTGTAAACCAAGCACCCTGCCCTCAGGATCGATAGGGCCTGCCATAGGGGTGGCTGATAGGTTTATATGTGTGTGTATGGTGAGATATAGAAACCTATACCTCAGTGAGGAGTGCTAACACTACCTCACCCAGGCTGCTGTAGCAGGCCTGTGGTGTCAGATTGAGTCTGCTTCCCAGGGGTGGCATAATACATGCTGCAGCCCCCGGTAGGCCTGTGAAGTGCCTATGCCCTAGGTACCTAAGGTACCATATACTAGGGGCTCATAAGGTACCACAGTATCCAATCACTAGTGCATCTAATATGCACACCAAGTCGTTTAGAGAGAACAGAGAGACTGGGGCCCTGATTAGCAGGGACCCAGCCTGACTATAGCCAGAAACCAGTGTATACATCAGAAAAAAAGTGGGGGCAACATAAGTGCAGATCCTACTCTCCTACAGTCTGACAATATTACTCTATGCAGCAGGGACATCAGTCTTACTGCTCCTATTTTGGCTAGTATTTTATTGTCAATATTTATTAATGACTGTGTGTGGTATGACTCACATCGTTCCGGCGGTTTACCTGACTTTAGAAGAGCTGTCATCACAGCTTCCCTTATTGTGGGTGGGAGGCACCCGGTGGCCAATGCCTCTTTATATACTGCCAGCAAGACCGGGCGGGCTCCTCAATGTATTTTTTATCAAATTCGCCCATGAGCCCGTCGTCTCCAGGCACTTTGTTATTTTTTAATGTTCTGATGGCCCTTCGTACCTCCGCAAGTGTGTGCACTATCCAGGCCAAGGTAGCTCTCTGCGGAAACTGGTTAATGTCAGCCGTACTATGGGCCGCTTCTGAATTGTACACTTTAGTGTAGTAGTCAGTACATTCCTGAATAATGTCGGCAGTCTGTGACTTGATGGTACCATCTTCTACGTCTATAGAGGCCACAGTCATTACTAAACATTTATACTTTCAGCAGTAACTCTCATTTCTATGACCATCTGCCCAACATCCACTCAAGCACAGCAGAATAAACCAATTACTCTCAGCCATCCTAAACCAATTACTCCAAGAACTCCTAGTCCTATCCTTGTGGACTTCCAATCCTAATGACTCACCAAAACCATGTCCTCCAAACAATACATTCCCTATCCTATCTACCAAGAGTCACTCCTAATCTCCACCACCAACACTGTGAGTGATTTTGTTTTTGGATTTTCACTAGGGTTTATGCTTATTTTGATTTCAATGTCAGCATGACAAGTCTGATATTCACAACCACATATGATATGTCATATATATGAGATGAGATAGATAGATAGATAGATAGATAGATAGATAGATAGATAGATAGATAGATAGATAGATAGATAGATAGATAGATAGATAGAGAGATAGAGAGATAGATAGACAGACAGACAGACAGACAGACAGACAGACAGACAGACAGACAGACAGACAGACAGACAGACAGACAGACAGACAGACAGATAGATAGATAGATAGATAGATAGATAGATAGATAGATAGATAGATAGATAGATAGATAGATAGATATTGTTATGTTTTGACATGTAACACAAAGAAAAGTGATTCTGCATAAGTTACAGTTTGAAGAAAGCAGAGCTCTTTGATGCATTATGCCATTTCTCACACAAAAGCTCTGCAAAAGGTAAACTTGCAGAGAAAAAAATCGACATACATTTTTCAGGCTGGCAGGGTTCCACTAGAATGAAAAATATCTCGCTGTGCAGTGGAAATAATCTTGCAATGTGTAAAGTTAAACGAGCAACCTTGAGAAGGGTCTGGTGGCTTTTATATTAACAATTGACTTATTTTCCCCAAAAAATTTAATGAGAAAATGAAATTAGACTAATTTAGCTTTTTTCAAGGCTACCACAAAATATTATCATTTCTAAAATAAAAATATAAAAATAGATATGTATACCTGTATGTGTGATGGGCGCCACTGTGTAGTTATAGTGAGGACAGTTACCATAAGAAGAGTGTTTTTTGGTTTGTTAACTGATAACTTTAACACTGTTTGATGTATCTTCACAAAACTTCCCTTAAAAAAGGTTCATCCACCTCAGCTCCTTCTTGGAACGTTTTGGGGTAATCCAACAAGCAGGGGCTGATCAGACACCACTTGATGAATCACCCTGAAAATTTCCAGAAAAGAGCTGAGGTGGAGGAACTTTTATTTTCGTTAAAGTATTGTGAAGATTTGTAAAATGGAGCCAAAATTATCGGAAAACCAAAAAAAAAATTTCCTATGGAAACATGGCCCTAACTAATAACTACCTAGTGGTGACCGCCACAGGGTGTGTGTGTGTCCCTAAGTATAACTATCTAGTGGTGGCCACCACAGTGGGTGGTGCTGTGTGTGTGTTGCTAATGTGTGGGTATAGTTAAGGCACTGTTTTGTGAATCTACAGGAAACTCCCACAAAAAACACACAGGAAAAGTGATGGCCCCAAAACATTGATTTACCATGCTAATTCTGTTGGGGAACTTTACTCAGATACTGAAAAAAACTGCAGAATGTATTTACACCACATTTGGTAAAAAGTATGAACTATACGTAGTCAGCATGCTTTCGGTGTAAATTTGTTCAGCCATTTTTTAAAACAACTTTGAAAGAGGTCCTCAGGTTGGACTTGAATGTTAAAAAGTTAGGTATCTCAGGATGGTTGATCCAGCATCACTCCTGAGGGGATCTCGCTGTGCTAGAAATTTTAAAAGATAGGGCCCTCTATTGGCCTAGGGCACTTTTTCTCCTGTCAACCCTCTTAGGACCAAGGGAGCAGTCGCTGTCCAATGGTACCGAATAATATCGTTGGCGGACCACAGCACAGAGAAAAATGTTTTGCCTTGCATTACAGGACTCAGGGACTCAGTTCCTGGATCCTATAATTGTTTTTTAAGGTGCAGGTGGGCAGGGAAGGACCCATTCAGGGCACAAAATAAAAATAAAACAATGTTTTACCTTCTGCAAGGTAACTTGGTACTCCTGTGATATTCATGAAAAATGTACAAAAAAAATTTACTTTTGGGTAAGGGTGGGCAGCAAATTCCGTTCCGCTTGCGGAACTTGCGAAATTTTGGCATTTTTGCGTTCCGCGCGGAACGCAAAAATGTCAAAACTTGCGCGATCCGCGGCGCAACAGAATTCGGAGGCATGACGGCAGTAGAAAGTACTCCAGTTGAGTAGAGGTATTGCACAAAACGGTGGCATCTTCCTGGATAAATATGCAGGGCAAGATTCATTCTGGCACGGTGCTCCTGTCACAAAAATTAAACCTCAACAGGAAGCACTTACAGACATAAATATAAAGCAGGTGCCCGAGTTGGCATGTGAACTCGCATAGAAGCTCCTGCCGTCTGACCCGCCCCACACACACTAACGGTATGTAACGTCTTCCCGCCCTTTCCCCACTGTGATGGACAGCTCACTCAAGGGACCTCGGCACCTTTTGGCGCAGTGGCAAAGTTACAGACACACATGGTCACTGGAAAACTCTTCTGGCCCTTTACGCAGCTGTAGTGTAGGAAAAGCATTTTACACTTACCCAACGAGGTAGCACTTACTGATTAGCCAGTAGGAAGTACTCCAGTCGAGTAGAGAGGTATTGTACAAAACGGTGGCATCTTCGTGGATAAATATGCAGGGCAGGATTCATTCCGGCACGGTGCTCCTTTCTCAAAAATTAAACCTCAACAGGAAGCACTTACAGACATAGACATGGAGGTCTTTGCATCCAAGAGTTTCTCGAGCGCAATCCCCGTGTAGTTCCTGTGACCAGGAGGCTGCTTTTCCCTCATCTGCTGCTTTGATCGGCCTCTGACCCTATCAAGAGGCATGTGAACTCGCAAAGAAGCCCTACCCCCAAAATCTCCGCGAGCACGTGAAATTCCGCTGTTCACGGAGATTTTTCCCGTTTCGCGGAATTTTGCAAAAGGCAAATTCCGCCCACCCCTACATTTGGGTTGTGCTTCTGTGGGGGTTTTGGAGTCCACAGAGGGATGGGTTGGCATGGGGGTTGGGTGAAGGGCTTGACCTGAGACCTGGCCCTGCTGCCAGGCCCACTGCGCATGGTAGAAGACTGTCTGCAGTGGGTTTGCCGCCTGTGGGTAGGGGTGGGTGCAGGGGCGTTGGGTGCAGGACCTTTCCAGAATCTAGGCCTAGTGGCCAACCCCTGCTATGCACAGGGGGATAACCACCTGCTAGAGGGGTATACAAGGAGGGGTTGAGTGCAGGGTCTAGTCTGAAGGGAGTGATGTCATCTAAGAAAGGGAAGGGGAGAAGGTGCGCGTCCTCATCCCGTGATGTTAGAGCAGGTGGAGTCTGGCAGTATAATTTAAATTACAATACAGTCTTTTATTGTCAGAAAAAGAGAACAATGTTCCCAAAGAAGAGGGAAACATTGTATCGTTCTGCGTCCATTCTTCCCGGTTGCTCAGCACACATATATCAAACAAACGATCTAGGAAGCCACCACTACCCAATGCCCTCCGTAGAGACATTGAGCCTTCCTCTTTGTGTTTCCAAGGTGGGTGACGGCAGCATAGCTTGTGTGTGACATTTCATAACTTTGTGTGACAATGTGAGTGCCATTTCAAAACATAAAATGTTCAATTCACAAAGACAGCAGCAATTTCTATCTGCATCGCATATCTCCAGCATGTTATGTTATGTTATGTTATCTTTAATTTATACAGCGCGCAGCTACTCGAAAGTGTCCCGGCGCTAGCATGACCCCCACAATTACGCACTTCTCTGCTCCTTGGTTCTATCGTGCTAGCAGAAGATTAAAACTATATGTGACCTGCGCAGGGAACGAGTCAAGTAAAAATGCTTTTAAATGTGTGTGGGAGAGTGTGAGCATGTGAGGTGATTTAAATGGAAATACAGAAGCGCAGGTACACTTTAGAGCACATATTTGCTTCTGATGAGTGCCGGTATGTCGAATAAATATACTCCATCCGCAGTCACATTAAAACAAGAATTTTTTCATATCAAAGAACACCACCAACGAAGCATTTCTCCTCGCTGGTCAAATTCCCTGCATCTGTAATTCACGCTCCATTGAACCATAACCAAATAATTTCATGGTTTGTGCGACAATAGTGCTGGAAACCTAAAGGTATACACAACACGGTACACTCCAATTAAATATATTGCAGCAGTGCACAGAAGTGCAGGTACTCTCCCTTTTAAATTAAAGAAGTGCAGGTAATCAGTACGTGCCCATTTAAAGCACAGTATATATGTGACCATGTGTCAATATGAGTGACAGTGAGTATGACTAAGAGCAGTGAGAATATTTGGGTGAAAGTAAGATGAGTGTAGTTGAGTGAGAAGGAGTGATCATTTTTTACCTTTTTTCAACCATTATTTATAATATCCTGAGCTCTGACTCGATGGGTGAGCCCACTCAAGTTTTAAAGAGTGTCTGAGAGTATGGGAAACGTCCTATAATGAAACTTGCCACAAAAAGCGAGTGAAGGCTGTGCTTCCAATATATAGAGGGATCGCTGGAACAGAAAGATATCTTTTACACGTTAATCCATGAGTGGTTTATGATATTGTGCAGCAGGAAGGATTATTGAGTCTTTTTTTCCCTCTCACCCATTTCGATGTTGTGGGCTGTACATGTTTCTCCATCTACAGCCCATAAGCTAGTCTCAGTGCAAAAGATGAGAGGTGCATCATTCCTGAAACTTAAAATTCAATGAATTGAGGCTGCCTAACTAAATAATGCACTAGATAAATGTGGGGAATGAACATTAAAGTGTCAAGCCGGTAACAAAAAATAACCTTATTGTTACAGTAGAGCCAAGAGTAAAGACTGCCTGCCCCAGTAGGGGCATAAAGTTCAGAGCATTGGTTAAACATACATAATTCAACCCCACAGTCTGTCAGCATAGTTCTACAATAGGGTTTCAATATATCTTAGAACAGAAGTACTGACAATTCTGCCACAGTACTTGAAAACAAACATTTGCAATGCAATAGGTCTTGCATTTGTTGAGTTTCAGCTATTGGCATTGTAAATGATAATGCTTTTTATTTATGTGTTTGGAAAAGCTGCAAGCGGTGCGTGAACACGCACTTTGTACTTATAGTGGTTGCTTATGAGAAGCAAGACTGTCAGTAACTGTGCCTCTTTTACTGCCAGCCTTGCTTCTCGTAAGCAGGGACTATAAGTACAAAGTGGGTGTTTACAATGCCAATGTCTCATACTCTAGCAAATGTGAGACCTATTGCATTGCAAATGCTTGTATATACTTTAGTATATACTTTTTTTTTTTAAACTTTGTTTATTGAGATTTTATGGTTCAATTTCACATACATACAGAAAGAAAAACATACGCAGGTTCAAATGGCAATGTGGATTAATCGTCATAGGAGCATCATATTTACCTCTTCCTCAGGGGGCGAGCGAGTCCCGTTACACAATAGTGCGTATGGCCAGTGGCTTACACAAATAATGGGGACATCAGGTAGGGGAACAATGTACATTGTAGTTATCCAGACTCGGCCTGGGAGCCCCCAAGCCGATCGTGTCAGTCTTTCCAATCCCTTCCAAGGCGTGGCCCCCTCCCAGAAATCTCGCACCTTCATCACATAAACAAAAAAACCAAGCTACATGGAACAGAATATCAGAATCTCTTCACTCCCAAGGCCACACACAGGGGAACAGGAGAAACACAGCAGGTGCACCTATAGTGCCATAGCAGTACACCTCCCACCCTATGCAGGATGCCAATCGTGGGTACTGGAAGTAGGGTCATCAGCAGCCAGAGGGGGGGCACCCTCCGCCAGAACCTCCGGATACTGCAACAGATAACTTTGCAATGGCCCCCAGATGTCGGCAGGGCGGGACCGGGCGGGAAGCAGCTCGGAGTATATCAGTACTTGCTCTTGACAATAGATAAGATCTTTGAGCCACTCCTTGAATTTCGGGGCCCGTCCCCGTCCCCAGCTGCAGGCAATACGCCGTTTCGCTAATAAAAGCGCCATCGTGACAAATCGACGACATGAGCGCGGAATTTGTTTGGTATATTCTAGTAACGCCTGTACCGGCTCAGGCGCAAGAGGAAGTTCTATCATTTGCGCAATAGCAGAGTACACCTGTCCCCAGTAGCTCTGAACAGCAGGGCATGTGCAGGAGAGGTGGAGGAAGTCTGCCTGAGGGGCGTGACATCTCTCGTAATTATCAGAATCCTGCAGTCGAAATTTGTGCTTGGTCACCGGAGTGCAGTAGAGGCGGTTCAGAAATTTAAAATGAATGATCCGATGCCTACTACTCGCCGAGATTTGCTCCATCTGCAAGCAACAGTAGGCCCACCTGTCCTCACCGAGCTCCAGCCCCAACTCCCGCTCCCATTCCCCGCGAGCCCTCGAAACATCAACAGGCGCATCCGAGCGAACCGCATGGTATAGTATCGAGACCAAATGGGAGGGTGAGGTCGCCTGTAGGAGCTTATGTAAGGGAGCGAGAATCTCGGGCTCAGCCGGGAACGTTCGCAGTATGGCCTTCATGCCATGCCTCAGTCTAAAGTAAGTGAAAAGCTCCAGAGGGGTGGGTGCGTAGCCTACAAAGAAGTGATCACTGTCACGAAACTGCCCGCCAGTGAACAGATCACCCCAAGTCAGAATCCCCAATTTGCGAATCAAGTTTTGAAACAGCCTCTCCTGTAAAAGGGGGAGCTGAGGGTGGTAAGCAATGGGGAGGAGAGGCGAGTACAGAAACGAGCTCCCCACTCGCTTTGATATCTCCAACCACGCACTCACCGTACCCTGGAGGGCGTTGTAAGTAGCGTTGGTATGTGGGAGCTCACTATGCAATAAGCCAGGCAGGGGCAAAGGCGCCGCAAGCCAGTCCTCAGCAGCAAGTTGGGGCATGAAGGCAATGGGACGGAACCAGTAATACGCATAATGCGCCTGGGCACAGTAATAGTATAGTTCCAAATCTGGAATATCAAAGCCTCCACGGGAGTAAGGGGAAGTCATCACAGCCCATTTCAATCTAGGTCTCTCCCCCCCCCACACTAGCCGTATCAATTCTGAACGCAACCGGGAGAAGAAATGTCTCCCCGGAGGAAAAGGAATATTCAGGAACAAATACAGGAGCTTGGGAAGCACCACCATCTGGATCAGAGCGGCACGCCCAGCCATCGATAATGGGAGCGCAAGCCAGCGGTCAACGCAAGAGGAGACATGCAGCAGCGTCGTACCATAGTTTAATCGCATCAGCTCCTCCCTATCTCGAGAGACCTTAATGCCAAGATACTTGACTTCGGAGTCGCTCCATTCTATGGGGTATTCAAGCGAGAATTTCCGGGAACCATCTGTCAGATGGAAAATCTGGGACTTAGACCAGTTGATCCGTACGCCCGACACCTCCCCGAAGACTAAAAATTCCCGAAGCAGAGGGTTCAGATTATTCTGAGGGTCCCAAACATATAGGGTAATGTCATCTGCATACAGCGACAGCAGAATCTGTCGCTGCTCGCAGAACAGCGCCCTGTTCTGATGGTGCTGCCGCAGCCTCGAGGCAAGTGGCTCAATCGCCAGTGCGAATAAAAGTGGGGAGAGAGGGCACCCCTGTCTGGTCCCTCTAGCAATCCGGAAGGACTCCGATACTCTGCCATTGACTAATACCCTAGCGCACGGACTACCATAACGGATAGCTATCCACCCCAGGAATACCAGAGGAAAGCCCATGTGGGACAGCGCAGCCACCAGGTAATCCCATTCCAAGGAGTCAAATGCTTTTGTGGCGTCCAAAAAGACCGCCACCATCTGTAAATCGGGATCCACATTCTGTAAAGTAGCGAATAGCGTGCGCAAGTTCTGCGACGTCGCCCTACCAGGTATAAATCCCGATTGGTCCGGGAGAACCAGTCCTTCCATAAGGAGCGTCAAACGATTAGCCAGAGTTTTAGAAAGGATCTTCGCGTCGCAATTAAGGAGGGTCAATGGGCGATAAGAATCCGGGGAGGTTGCCGGTTTACCCGGCTTTAAGAGGGAGGTGATCAGTGCCTCTCTCATAGAAGGCGGAAGCACTCCCAGCGTATGGGCCTCATCAAACACCACCTTCAATACCGGCGCAAGAATATCAATATAAGTTTTATAGAATTCTATCGGGAAGCCATCAAGGCCGGGGGCCTTTCCCGAGGCCATTTGCAGTATAGCCTCCCGGATTTCGTCAAGGCCCAATGGAGCCATAAGGAACTTTCTCTGCGCGTCAGAGAGCCATCCCAGTGTGATCTCTCCCAAATAGTGGACCAGCTCCGGTGGGCGTGTGTGAGCGGAGGAATATAAGTCAGTGTAGTGAGTAACAAACGCATGCATTATGGACCGGGTATCTCTGTGGAGGTCTCCCGAGCGTCCCCGTAGTTCGAGGACATGATTATTAAAGCGAGGCGGCCGCGTCGCCCAAGCTAAGAATTTAGCCGGCCGTTCACCCTCCCCATACCGTCGGGCCTGAAAGTATTTCCCCCTGAATCGAACCTCTCTGTCAGCAGTTGCCGTGTAGTCAGACAGCAGGTCTCGAAATTTGGCTTGCGCTTCAGCATCACTGGCGAACGTGGGGCGGGATTCCAGATCCCTAAGGTCGGATTCTAATTTACGAAGGGTGTTACGTAGGTCTCTGAGTATGCCCCCTCCCTTGGAAATGCACATCCCCCGAATGGTGACCTTAAAGGCCTCCCAAACTACCGCCACACTATCCACCGTCCCACCATTGCGTTGGAAGAAGCTCTCAATTTCCTGCGCTAGTTCAGACACGAAAACTTCGTCTAGCAGGACATTAGGCTGCAATCTCCACGCCATTGGAGAGCCAACCAGGTCTACTAAGTTCATACCCACCGAGACAGGGGCATGATCGGAGTAAGTGCGAGCTAGGTGTTTTACCCAAAAGAGCCTGGGAGCAAGCCCAGGAGAAACCAGGATGTAATCCAATCGTGCCCAAGTGGAATGTGCAGCTGACCAATGTGTACCCTCAAGGGTCGCAGGGTGTCTATGGCGCCACGCGTCTAACAGATGGCGATCAGTGAGGAGGCCATGGACATACGCCTGGGAGCGGGAGTAGTGTTGAGGGCCAGGGTTCGCTCTGTCCTGTGTGGGGTCAGCAACTGTGTTGAAGACTCCCCCCCACACTAGATACGTGGATCCAATGCTTAAAATCTCAGTCCAAAGCTTCTGGAGGCAATGCGGATCATCCGAGTTGGGGCCATAATAACATGCTAAAGTTAGCGTATCCATACCCAGACGTCCCCAAATGATACAGTACCTGCCCTCTCTGTCGGTGCGCTCTCCTATGTACACAAAGGGGGCGTGTTTCCGAATAAGGATTGCAACACCTCGCGAATAGGTGGAATATGAGGAAAAAGCACGATGACCGGCCCAACGCGATGCAAACAGCGAGGGCCTGGAGGGGTCGAGGTGTGTCTCCTGAAGTAATGCTACCCCAATGTGATGTCTATCTAGGTATGCCAGAATTTGCCTACGCTTTCTAGGGTTACCCAAACCCCTCACATTCCACGTGAGGAAGGTGAGCTGACTAGTACAGTTCCCACCTGTTGGCGGATCACTCATTGTTAACCGCCATATTCAAATAGCACAACACAATGCGCCCGCCGCCCCCTGAATGATGCAAAGAGAACAATGCAAATGCCACCCCCTGCCAGTCAGAACCATCAGACACCATAAATCCCCAACTCCCCCCTCCTCCCCCCTCCCACAGCAGCATCCCAATCATGCCATCTGGATCAACCCCCTGCCCCCCACCCCCCCACAAAACTTCCCCTTAGCAGGTGCCATAAGGGATCAACATATAACCGTGAAAGAACAATGGGGTGATACCCTTGAGGGCGCAATCTAGGTGGAAACACTGTATCCCCCTGAGCCATTAGAGCATACCCAGTAGATAACCGAGTCCTCTCCATGGACAGAGGGTGCCCAGCAAAGCGTAATGTCCTGAAAGTCTGACGCGCAGAGAGTAGGAGCAGGACTCCGATGACTGCCCCCCAATACAGTTCAGGCAGGCTCGCAGGCCATCATATCAAGCTTCGCATCAGCGCTCACGCGCACCAACCTACCAGTCACTGAGCAACCGGTCCCGGCGTTGCACAATGGTGGCTCAGCACCATCAGTCCGAGGCCGGCGTGGAGGGGCGCTCCAGTTCACGCTTCTTGACACGTTTCAGGAATTTCTCTGCTTGTTGAGGACTCGTGCAGAAGGTCTGTTTCCCCTGATGTGTGATGCACAAGCGGGCTGGGTATAATAGCGCATAGTCAATGTGTGCAGCACGCAGTTTTTGCTTGACTACAATGAACTTCTTTCGTTCTTCTTGGACCACGGGGGTGAAGTCCGGGAATATAGTGAAGGTGTTACCATCGTAGGATAGGGTCCTCTGTTCCCTCGCCGTCCGAAGGGCTGCGTCGCGGTCTCGAAAGTTCAGCAGGCGAGCGATGATGGGGCGGGGAGGAGCCCCCAGCGGTGGCTTCGAAGCCAGCGATCTAAGCGCCCTCTCGACAATGAACTGAGGAGAGAGGGAGTCCGTGCCCACCACCGCTCGTAGCAAGCCTTCCACATAATCCTCCATCTTACCCGTGTGGGTTGATTCCGGTACGCCAATGATGCGTATGTTATTTCTGCGACTACGCGCCTCCAACTCCTCGTTCTTGGCTGCTATTACTCGGAGGACTTTATCCATACGTGTCACCGTAGCCGATAATTGTGTCGTTCGGTCTTCTGAATCCGAAATGCGCCGCTCCGTCTCTGTGAGGCGTTCACCATGGCTATCCACCTTGTGGACTATGGAGTCCATACGTGATTGCATAGAGTCCATTTTGTCCACAATAGTCGCCAGACTCTGCCTCATGTCCAGTAGGATAGATTTGACATCGTCTACCGGCGGTGCGGCTGATTGGGCTGACCCTCCCGCGCCATCCCCGGGCTGGGATCTTGTGGACTTTTTGGTCTCAAAGGTGAGGCGAGGCTGGCGGCTGTCCGGCTTCCCCATGACAGTCCCTACAGGTAGACCACTGCAGGCGCGAAGTCGGAAACACACGACCTAGTGTATCCGGGGCGCAGAAATATGAGGCAGTCCGCCCGCACCCCAATGAGCTCCACCACAGGGCAATCGGATCCTCTCCGCGGTATCGCTAGGGCGGCGTCCGTCACCGGTCCCTTCGCCGGGAATCAGCCCCAATCACTCGGTCAGGCCACGCACTTCGTCAGCAGGCCATCCGCCGTCAGGATATTAGGAGCGAGTATGACCTCCGAGCCCACAGCCGCCGGCAGCCAACAAGGGGGAGGTGGGACCAGGGCGACACAAATCAGGGCTCCCCAGATCGCACAGCAGGCCTCCTACCTGCGCCGCGGTACCGTCAGGATCCAGCAAGGGAGGAGCGCGACCCTCCATCCAGTGCCCCCAGGCAAGCAGCAACCGCCTCAGACCAGGCAGGACTCCCTCGCGAGCGCCGACGCGGGCCTCTCGGATCCAGCACCAGCGTCCTCCAGACAGGGGCAGCGCAGCATCAGCCTCTCCCTCTAGGCACCAGCTCTTGGCCACGGGCCGGACAGGCAGGCCGCCAGGTCCAGCAGGAGCCACCCGGTCACAACGTGGCGGGACAGGAAGGGCCGCGTCGCGCCGTTCTCCGTCCCCGGGCAGGAAACTCGCGTCCTCACCTCCAATGTCCGCAGTGTGGATGCAGCTCGCCCAGTGTCACGACGACTGTAGTACCACTGGGTACAGGCTTCAGGAAGGGCTCCGCAGACCCTCAGTGCCTCCGATGCAGGTCCGATTATCCGGGACCCAGAGGACGAAGCCGGGCCTCTCCGCCCACGTGTGCAGCACCGGCCTCGCGTAGCGGCCACAACCCGGCTCCGGCACCAGCGAGGGTCCCACGCCAGTCGGCGGCAGCAACAGCAGCCTTACACCCAGCAGACGCCGGGTCGCCCAGATCCACGAGGGTCGCAATCGGTGGCAAAAACAGCAGTGCACCCACCGAGACCAGTTTTGGCAGGATTTGCGACATTCAGGGAGGATTACTTCAGGATTTCAGCGCTGGGCAGCGGGAGCTTCACCCAGAGGCAGCCATTCCGCCGTGCGCCACCTAGCGCCCCTCTACTTTAGTATATACTTTAGTATATATACTTTAGTATATACTTATATACTTTAGTATATACTTATATGTGTATGTACTTTGTGGGCTCTGGAGATCGGCCCTAGGAATTGTCTGCTCCCGCTTAGGGACTTTGTTTTCTGTTCAACTGCCTCTATTTAACTGTTTGATAGAAAACGACCAGCAGAGGTCAGTAAAATACCAGAGTTGCTTTCTGCTGAGGGACTTTCTTTTTTTTTTTTTCTGGCAACTGCCTCTATTTAACTTTCTTGATAGAAAAGGACCAACAGAGGTCAGTAAAATACCAGAATCACTTTAGCATTCTCTAGATTCCAGTCCATAGAAATTGTCTTCCACGAGCACCTGTAGACAATAATATTTTTTTCAAATCTTGTATTTTCAGTGATATGCCTACCAAGGGCCCTGCTATTATATTAAAAACAGAGCTTTGGAATATACCATTTCCCGCTAAATGGCAATATTTCTCTCCATGTTTTCCCATACCTGGTGTGTCACGCAGTTTGGTGCTTACATTCCCTCCATGTTAAAGAACAGTAGATGTTTCAGCACCCAGGCTAATGTGCTGCATAGCTAAATACATATACGGTCTCAAAGGCGAGACCGATTGCATTGCAAATGCTTTTTTAAAGTACAATCGCTAATGCTGTACTTCCGTGGGACCTGGAGAGGAGCTACCCTAGAAACTATGCACAAAATGGGTATTTTGCAGGTATTATTTTGTGGGTTCCACTGGAGTACTACAGTCCCAAAAATGTTATAAAAAAAGCTTTTAATAGAAATAACATTTACAAACCTGAGAAGGGGGCGGCAAGTGGGGTAGGAGTGCTTGTATGCAGGGCCAGGGCAGATGCAAAACTATGCTGCCAACCCAAAGGCTGAGTGCAGCAGAGGTGTTGGCCACTTTTGGGGTGTGGTGGGTGAGGGAAGCCGAAGGCTGTGTACAGTTGGATCTTGACAGCCTGTAGGGGGCTGGGTGCAGCGCCTAGCTGGAGGCCAGGCACTGAGGGCAACCTCAAAAGATGTGTAGCCAAAGGGTGTGTACAATATGGAGTTG
This sequence comes from Triturus cristatus, assembly GCF_964204655.1. NCBI lineage: Eukaryota > Metazoa > Chordata > Amphibia > Caudata > Salamandridae > Triturus > Triturus cristatus. The sequence goes on along the minus strand of NC_140584.1, from coordinate 69,289,087 downwards.
CATAATCAATCAGGGGAGAGAGAAGCTGTGATCCATTCAGCTTCCATTCAACAGGCACATAATCAGAGAGCGAATGGATCACTTGTCCTGTTTTTTAACCAGGGTCTTGGGTTCTTACCATCTAAAAAACAAAAACACTCATTCAAATGAAAAACCTCGGAGCGGGATATCTTGATTTTCCACTACTGTGGTTACATGAAAAGCATCATCATAGGGTCTTTATTATGCTTTCCTCCATGTGGAGGGAGACCAACTGGTATTTTCAGTAGTGATCAGAAACAGTGAAGGTAAGAGTAAAGTGAATTAAAATTGCCTCCAAATCTCAAAGTTGGTTTTATCCTTGTGGAAATGGGGTAAGATTAAAAGGAGGGTGGTGCATATATAGAAGGGCTACTGTTCTATAGCACCTGCTTTAAAGAACTTGTGTGGTCAACATGTTTCAGCCCCTTCGGCGCCCGATCGGGTCGGGGGGCTTTCTTCAGGACCAAAAGGAAGCACGTAACTATTCGTAATGTGCGTAGGTAAGCTGTGCACTTACCCTTCTTCACAGTGAACTTATTAGAACACTGAGGGGTTACAGGTCAATGGTACCTGTAACTTGTTTTGTCGGTCTTTTAGGCTCCATTCATGGACAAGCGGAGTGTTGGTCACTCTGGCTTGTGAAGTCTCCTTCTCGACTTGTGCTAGCTCAGTCTATTGTTCCCCGGTGACAGAGTTGGCCATCTGCGGGCTGGGGAGTATGTTTGGGCGTATTAAATGTACAGCCTTTCTGGTGGCCAGGCCCTACAATCAACCCCTGCTGTGCATGACAAAAGGGACCTGGACAAAAAGAAGTAAAAGCCCCATTGGAGTGGCACAACACTGTCATTGGCTCTATGGGTCCCACAGGAGCACCGTGGTACCTTAGGGGAGATCAAATAAAAATCAAAGCAAGCATTTCATTGGCTAAAAAGTCAATAGTAGTTAAAATAGGCCCACAACCTATAGAAATAAACAGGAACAAACTTCCTGAATACCATTTGCCATTGCGCTGTGGCGGACACACCTGGAGATAAATAAAATCCAGATCAATCAAAGACTGTAGAGAAGCTGAGGAGAGCCAGTGATCAGCCATTACAAGATTTGGGCCTATGTCCACAACACCATCCCAGGTTGATGATATAATTGTGGTGCTTACACCATCACCTAGGTCTGATAAGGAGTCAGTAGTGTGGAAGCTTTTTCTCACATAACTTTAATTCAGCAAAAAATGCCATCAAAGTATAAATAATGCAATCCATCTATACAATAAGTCCCTAGGAGATTTCCATAACAATACAAATGCTTTGCACAAAACTCAGCGGAGTCATATATAACCAAACCGAAATTGAGAAATACAAACTAGACCTAGTGTACAATCAAGTGAGAGCAATCTGCGAACACAGTGAACGAGCAAGCTTAGGAAGTTAGAACAAGATCACAAGTCTCCCAATTGCCCACATGCGCCCTAAAATGTTGCTAGAGAAGATACAATGAAAGGATGAGTATCAGTTCTTAAAGTTCTTAGTGCAGCTAGATGACTTCCTGTTCCCAACTGTCGACACAGCGGTTTGATCCATAATTTTCGGGGACTATCATACGATTAGCATACAAATAGTACATGGGGAATAGTTTTGTTCGTACTTTTACAGGCTTGGCATAACAATATATCGCTATCTCTCCATCAACATGTAAATTCATAAAGAGGTATAGTGCCAGTTCTAAATTGAAAATACAGTTTCCTCTCGAAAGGGACCGTAATAATGTCCCAAAAGAGCTTTAAGGCCCTATCAAATTTGAAATCTAGAAACTCCCCTGAAAACGGGTACCTTCAATTTCATGAAATATTTTCTAAAACGACCCTGCCCAAAAGTGCCTCTTCATTCCTGCTTTTGTAGGAACCAGACCTGAAGATAAAGATAGCCACAAGTCTGTCCAACCCAAAGAAAACAAGAGCTTTTTCATATTATTAAGCCATGACACTGTGCAACAGGTATCAGAGTTGAAAACAACCTGTAGGCCTAAAATGTACTGGGCAAGTTCTAGTGTAGTCCACACCCTTCTTCAATATAGGAGTGGATGCTGTCTTGCTATACTTCCTATAAGTTTCCTACCCATATCAAGGAGCAGGGGGATTGTCGGTGTACGAGATGGGAGGTTGACAATGCAATTCAGAAAATTCTTCTCACTCCTCTCTGATCCTGAAAGGTTAGATACAATTCTCACATTCCTCCATATAGAGCAGACAGCCGTGGCCCATGTAGGTAAGAACGGTGTGGTGGTGGGGCCGGGTTGGGTTGGGATATTCGACAGACTACCATGAGGGAAATTTAAATAAATAATGTATTTTCCCTTGTCATCTGTCGACATTCCGCCCCACCACCCTACCGCTCTACCGTTCTTACCTGCACGGGCCGCAGCTGAGAGCAGAACTCACAGCTTTAGCCTCATACATTTTCAGAACTGGGGCAACAGATTTAGGACACAATGACTGATGGTCCCTCAAAATAGCACTTGTAAGTTGTTTATGTTTACTAGTCATTTTCTGAATATGGTACTTCCAGGTTAGTGAAGATGATAACCAAACTTTTCCACATGGGCAAAAGAAAATCAACACCCAGAATATTGAAGTGAAGAAGAAGTGCAAGTGTACCTGCTACTGTGCTAAAATGCCAACAGGAGGAGACAGGCTCCAAAATGCAATATTTGACCACATACTGCAAGGAATGTCACTAGGTGGTCTCTTCTTGTAAAACGTACAGGGGGATTTTATCCATAACGATGGCCACGCAGTTAAGAGAGAAAGAAATGAACAAGGTAGTTAACTTCTGTAAATCTCTTTATAGACAAGTCTCTATCTAACTGCAGATTATTCACCTTGTGAATATCCTCAGACGAGTAAGTGATTTTGTGCAGTTCCACATCAGGTCCATCCCGCCCCTGAAATGACATCAAGCTCACAATAGAACAGCCACCTCCGGGTGTCGATGTCTGATTCTTTCTGATATCGGTCCTTGCAGTGGGATGCGGAGTCTTCAATAATCAATTGTGCCAGCGTACAGACCTCTAAATTAAATATCATTTCACGGAGCATGAAGGAGGGTGGTCTCAGTGGAGAATCTGTTGTTAGACAGAGTACATACCAGAAAGTGTGTTACAGAAGGCAGCTTGTTCTTCGGATGGATACTTTTAACCACAGATTCCTCACCTTGTGAATAGATACCAAAGCAGTAGCTTCCCAGGTGGGTTGTCTGTAGAATTACTCAGACCAGAAAATTATGAAGGAAAGAACCACGAAAAAGCTGACAAGACTGATAAATAACCCTTAACTGTGGCCACAGCAAGGACTTGCTGGGCTATTGAAAGTAAAAAAGAAGGACACCAGATAGCCGGGCTTGTAAGGGCTGGATATACCTAGAAGAACATCACACAACATACTTCTCCAACTGTCCCACATAGATGTATTTGGAGGAGGAAGGCATGGCAGCCAGAACAACAGTTACAACCTCAGGAGGAAGGACAAAACAGTCAAATATCACCGCACCATTTCCAAGCATCAAGGTGTAAGTTATGCTGACGTGGGTGCAGGCATCTGCCATACTGCTACAACAGATGATCCTCCCAAAGAGGCAGCCAGATCGGAGGACAGATGCAATAGGTCAGAGGCTCTGGGTAGCACACTCTCTTGGCCCAATCCGGAGCACCTAGGTTGACTTGAGCCTCTTCATTCCTGATCTTCTGAACTTGGGGCAGGGGAGGTGGAGTTGGAAAGGCATACAGGAGTCCTGAGCTCATCACTCAGAGATAACTGAAAGGCATCTCTGAGTGAGAGCTATATTGGGAACTCCAACTTGCAAAAATGTGGGAACTCTGCATTCGCGGAGGTGGCAAAAAGATTGCCACAAGGTTCTCCCCATTGATGGAAGATGCCCTGTGCCACCTCTGAGTGTAGCCACCATTTGTGACTTTCTAGGAAACAATTGCTGAATTTGGCTGCACTAGCATTTAAAGATCATGCCAGCTATTGTAAGACTATGAAGATGCCATAATAGTTCAGCCAGTTTCAGTGGCATAGTTTCATGGCACAGAACGCATTACCCTACCCTGCTTGTTGTATTATCACATGGTGGTGGTGTTGTCTGTAAGAACTTGCAGCAGTTGATGTACAGGCGGAAAGCCTTTAGTGCCAACCAAACCACCTGCAATTGCAATAGGTCGATGTGAAGGCAGGTTTCGGCAAGAGACCAGACTCCTTGATTCTCCACCTATTCCTGATGGCCTTTCCAACCCAGCAATGATTCATCCATCATGACCGCTAGCTCTGGATGGGGTAGGGTGAGTAATCTGGCACCAGTCCAATTGTGGTCCAGCAAACACTACGGCTGATTTTTCACAGTCTACTCTGGCACCTGGATGGAATCTGAGAGGTCCTCTTGTGCTGAGCCCACTGAGGCTTCAGATCCCACTGTGGAGCCAACATGCACCACCTCGTGTGGTCCACTAACATGATGGAGGAGAAAAAGGAGCTAAGAAGCCTCAGAATTGTTCCCACTTAAACCTAGGTCAAGAGTTGAAACAATGGGGTCATAGACTGAATACCCTGAGCATGTTGAGGAAGAGGGAAGGCTTTAAACTACACTGAGTCCAGGATTGCTCCACTGAAAGAGAGACTTTGTGAAGGAGTTAGGTGTGACTTTGGCATGTTGATGGAAAACCCCATGGATGTCAACAGGTAAGCTGTCGTCTGGAGGTAGTTCATAGCTTTTCGAGGCGGGCCTGCCTTGAACAACCAATCATTGAGTTATGAGAAGGCTGGTATTCCCAACCTCCACAGATGGGTAGTGTAGGAAAATAGGATCTGCTTCTATGGTTACCCTGACTTTTTGATGTGATCCTGTTTTTGACTAGACAGACTAATCAGGGCCCCATTCTATCTGCTTTCTCCCTAAATTGTTGTGTCAGTACCTAGGTACAATCACAGAGTGGATACTGGTGTACCCTTATCAGACCCTAGTATACGGTACTACGGTACCCAGGGCAGAGGTCTACCATGGGCTGAAGCAGGCACTATGCCACCCATGGGAAACCATGCAAAAAGCAACTACAGGCCTGCCATTACAGCCTGTGTAAGTTGGTGTTTGCACCACTTACTTAGGATATAGGTCTCCTATATCTAAGGGTCACTGCAATTAAAACCTATAAATCACCCCTATATCAGGCATTAGCAATTCTGAAGACAGGGCAGGACACCCCTGCAGCCTACAGACTATATTCTCCCGGGTTGTCAGTGACGCAGCCATATACTATATAGAGGGATACCGCTTAGTTACGCAATGACCATCTCAAAAACGGCTTCAATGAATCCTATCATGTTTGGTATCAAACGAACAAGTTACTTACCTTCGGTAACGCTTTTTCTGGTGGATACAGTATCTGCCTGTGGATTCCTCACCTTGTGAATATCCCCTGCGCCAGCAACATTCGGAAACTTTTGTAGCAGTCCACGCCGATGGGGTCGAAGATGACGTCACAGAGACACGGCTCCGCTCGCGACTCCACTGACGTCACCGGCTCCATAAGAAGACCTCCTCGGCGTGATGACGTCAGTTCCGCCCCTTTTTTCCGTGCCTTCGAGGCACACGGACGGACTGACAGCAATATGTACATAAACAGCATACACAGTACACAATATGCATATCAACACACACAGTGTGGAAAAGAAACATCAAAGCACTAGAAATAACCCAATGTCCTTGACAGTCATAAATACATTTGAAATCATCAATAGAATTACCGTCATAGAGTCACTGGAATAGAAGGATGGACAACGGGGAGGCAGGTGGGTCAGTGAGGAATCCACAGGCAGATACTGTATCCACCAGAAAAAGCGTTACCGAAGGTAAGTAACTTGTTCTTCTGATGGATACATCTGCCAGTGGATTCCTCACCTTGTGAATAGATTCCACAGCAGTCCCCGCTCCCGGAGGAGGGTGTCCATCCCCCTATACCAGAAAATCCTGAAGGACGGAACGGGCAAAATGTCCGTCCCTCCTCACCTCAGAGTCTAAACAATAATGTTTTGCAAAGGTGTGAAGGGAGGCCCAAGTTGCCGCCCTACAAATGTCCTCCACAGGAACACCCCTAGACAAAGCAGAGGTAGAAGACTTTGCTCTAGTGGAATGAGCTCTTAAACCCTCCGGAGGCTCCTTACCAGCTAGGGAGTAGCAGATCTTGATGCATAGCACAATCCATCTTGAAAGGGTGCGCTTGTGCACCGCACGACCCTTTCTGCAGCCAGCAAAGCCCACAAAGAGCTGGTCATCAATCCTGTAGTCCTTAGTCCTGTCCAGGTAAAAGCTCACCGCCCTCTTAGGGTCCAAGCGGTGAAGTCTCTCCTCCTCCTTGGAAGGGTGAGGGGGAGGATAAAAGGTAGGAAGGGTAATGGACTGCCCCAGATGGAAGGGAGTTACCACCTTAGGCAAAAACGCAGCCCTGGTCCGGAGAACCATTCGTTCAGCATGCACAGTCAAGAATGGGGGTTTTGAACTAAGAGCTTGAAGCTCACTTACTCTCCTTGCCGAGGTGATTGCAACGAGGAAAACCGTCTTAAAAGACAACAGTCTCAAGGGACACTTATGTAAGGGCTCGAAAGGAGAACCCATAAGATAAGTCAGTACAAGGTTTAAATCCCACTGAGGTACAATAAAGGGAGTAGGAGGAAATTTATTCGTAAGGCCCTTGAGAAACCTAAGCACAATAGGTGATTTAAACAAGGACGGCTGATCCGGCAGGCATAGGAAAGCCGACAAAGCCGATAAATATCCCTTTACAGTGGCCACAGCAAAGCCTTGCTGGGCAAGAGAAAGAGCAAACTGCAGAATGTTAGACAAACGAGCCTTCAAGGGATCAATCGACCTCTCTCCACACCAGAGAACGAACTTAGACCACCTATAGGAGTATATGGATTTGGTGGAGTGTCGCCTGGCCGATAAAATAACATCCACCACATCTGGCGGGAGAGAGAAAGAATTCAGGTTGCCCCGTTCAATCTCCAGGCATGAAGGTGTAAGCTCTGGAGGTGGGGGTGTAGAACCTGCCCCTCCGACTGCGAGAGGAGGTCTGCCCTCAGAGGGAGACGGAGCGGAGGGCACGAGGAGAGGTGGAGAAGATCTGTGTACCACACCCTTCTTGGCCAATCCGGGGCGATCAATATAACTTGGGCCCGGTCTTGGCGAACCTTCCTCAGAACCCGAGGAATCAAGGGTATGGGAGGAAACGCGTAAAGGAGTCGTGAGCCCCAACTCAACTGAAACGCGTCTCCCAACGCCCCCTGCATCGGATACTGGAGACTGCAGAATGACAGGCAGTGCGCGTTCTCGAAAGTGGCAAACAGATCCACCCGAGGAGTTCCCCACGTCCGAAAGATGTGACGAACTACCTCCGGATGGAGCCTCCACTCGTGGTCGGCAGAGAACTGCCGACTGAGACTGTCCGCACGTACGTTCAGCACCCCGGCCAGATGATTCGCCATCAGACAAATCCGATGGTCCTGAGCCCAGGACCATAAACGCAGGGCCTCTCTGCATAGACAAAGAGACCCCACTCCTCCCTGCTTGTTTATATACCACATCGCGGTAGTGTTGTCCGTCAGAACCTGAACAGACTGACCGCGAAGGGAAGGGAGGAAGGCCTTGAGCGCCAAGCGTATCGCCCGTAACTCCAGAAGGTTGATGTGAAGCAACCTTTCCTCTGGAGACCAAAGACCCTTGATCTCCAGATCCCCCAGATGCGCACCCCACCCTAAGGTGGATGCATCCGTTATCACTGTGGTCACCGATGGAGATAGATGAAAGGGCCTTCCTTGAGACAGATTGCCCTCCACGCTCCACCAAGATAGATCCGCTGCAGCTTCTCTGGAGATCCTCACAGACTCCCTGAGATCCCCTTTGTGCTGATACCACTGCTTGCGGAGGCACCACTGGAGCACCCTCATGTGCCAGCGTGCATGGTTGACCAACAGTATGCAGGAAGCGAACAGACCGAGCAGGCGAAGGACCTTCAGAACTGGAACAACCGCTCCGCTGAAAAACAAAGGAATCATTTCCTGTATGTCGAGAATCCTTTGAGGAGGAGGGAATGCTCGACACACAGTAGTGTCCAGTACCGCACCTATGAACAGGTTGCGCTGAGAGGGCACCAGGTGAGATTTGGGCACGTTGATCGAAAAACCCAATCTGTACAACAGCCGAGTTGTATCCTGCAAATGACACAGCACCTTCTCCGACGACTCCGCCTTGATCAGCCAGTCGTCCAAATAAGGGAAAACCGAAATTCCCGATCTTCTGAGATGGGCTGCCACCACTGCCATCACCTTTGTGAAGACTCGAGGTGCCGAAGTAAGACCAAACGGGAGGACCGCAAACTGATAATGTTGCGATCCTACCGTGAAACGGAGATACTTCCTGTGCGACTTCAGGATGGGGATGTGAAAATACGCATCCTGCAAGTCGAGCGACACCATCCAGTCCTCCTGATTCAGCGCCTGAAGAACCTGCGCAAGGGTGAGCATCTTGAACTTCTCCTGTTTCAGGTAAAAGTTCAGGATTCTGAGGTCTAGTATCGGACGCAATCTGCCGTCCTTCTTCGGGATCAGAAAATACCGGGAGTAGCATCCCTGACCCCTCTCCTGCTCCGGAACCACCTCTATCGCCCCTTTCTGAAACAACTTCAGGACTTCTTCCTGCAGGAGAAGACGGTGGTCCTCCGAGCAAGCACCTTGGCAAGGAGGGTAAACTGGAGGGAATTCCCGAAAGGGAAGGGCGTACCCATTTTCTACAAGATCCAGAACCCAAAGGTCTGTAGTAACCGATTCCCAATCTTGTAGAAAATGGGTAAGCCGGCCCCCCACAGGACCAGCATGATCCGGAATGTCGAATCTAGGGCTGTTTTGCAGTGGTGGGAGGGGCAGAGGAAGAGGAAGAGGAGGAGGAGAGTTGACGGCCACGTGAGCGACCTCTAAGTCTTCCTCTATATCCCTTGGAGCTTTGCTGCTGCTGCTGCTGCTGCTGCTGCTGCTGGGCTGGTCTATAAGAACGAAAACTCGCCCTTCCAAAACCTCTGTACCTCTTGAAAGTACCTCTCGGCTGGGATTGAAGGCCCAACGACCTAGCCGTAGCCTTACTCTCTTTGAAGCGCTCGAGAGCAGCATCAGCCTTCTTCCCGAACAGACCAGACCCATCAAAAGGTAAGTCCAACAAGGTCGACTGGACATCCGAAGAAAATTCGGAGGACTTAAGCCATGCACCCCTCCTGGTGGCAACTGAAGACCCCATGACCCTGGCAACTGAGTCTGCTGTATCCAAGCCACTCTGTATAACCTGGCGAGCAGCCGCCTGGGCATCCGACAGTACTTCACTGAAACCTGCCCTATCCACCTCCGACAGCTTCGGTGCCAACTTTTTAGCTGAATCCATAAGCGCATGGATATAGCGCCCCAATAAACAAGTCGCATTAGAAGACTTTAATGCCATACTGGCTGAAGAAAAGACTTTCTTGGCTGATTGGTCCACCTTCTTGGCCTCTCTGTCCCCTGGGACCTGAGGAAACGCACCTTTTGAACGTCCAGAACAAGCAGCCTGAACGACCAGACTTTCAGGTGAAGGGTGTGATGACAAAAACTCAGGATCCCCCGGAGCCACCCTATATCTCCTTGCAACCACCTTGGACACCGCAGGAGCCGAAAAAGGCTTGCGCCACACATCCAACACAGGCTCCAATATTGCTTCATTAAAAGGCAACAGCGGCTCTGACACCGCAGTTGGAGAGTGCAACACCTCAGTCAAGATATTGGACTTGAACTCAACAGATGGCAATTGAAGGTCCAACAACTCTGCAGCCTTTCTGATTACAGCATGATAAGGAGCCGCGTCTTTAGAAGGTTCATCTGAAGGAGGAGTGATCTCCCACTCCGGAGACAAATCCAACCCACTTGCCTCCTTCAACTCGTCAAACACCTCATCGGATTCGACCAATTCTCCCTCTTCAGCCTCATCCATAAGATAGCTCCTCTCCTCCAGCACTCTCTGCGCCTCCCTCCTGGAACGGATCCGCACCTGCGGCGTCGGCGGCGCCGTGATCGAATCCGACGGCGCCGGCAGAGGCGTCGAACGCGGATCAGCTGGAGCAGCCGGCGTCGAACGAGGTCGAGCCGGCGCCGGTGAAGAGGGAAGCGGCGTCGATGTTTTCGGCGCCGGCATCTGCCAAGACGGCGTCGCTGGGAAGAAAGGCATAAACGGTGCTTGAGGATAAACCTGCGGCACTCCCAGATTAAAAGCCATCGGACCCATCGGACCCATAGGTGCACCAGAGGAATACATGGCCCGTGAGAACACCCCATACATCGCATTGAGATACTGCGAGGGGTCCTGACCTGGATTAGGGAAAGCCGGATACTGGTCAGGTAACACCGGACTCGGGCCTGCCGGCGCCGACGGTGGAACTTGCGGCGTCACAGACTCACCCGGAGCCTGATCATCCTCATCCTGGGCCGGAGTCGGAGACGGAGCCGAAGGACCTGCAGGACCTGGAGAAGCCATCGGCGCCAGAGAGGACGCCATCAGCCGGAGCCGGAGAAAACACAGGAGAAGACAGAACGGGAGGCGAAGCCGGAACAGGAGAAGGAGACACTGACTCCCTTCGACGCCGAGCAGGTGATTTAGACTTCGACGTCGAGGCCTTGTGATGAGACGAATGCCTCCTTTTCTTCTTATGCTTCTTGCTCTTTGAAGCATGTCCCGACGTCGACTTGGAAGCCGACCTCGACCTCGACCTCGACCTGGATCTTCTTCTACCTCTTTTCTCCTTTCTCTTCATCCGGGCGATAAAGAGCTTTGCCTCTCTTTCCTTAAGAGCCTTTGAGCTCATCTTCCTGCAACACGAACATCCTTCAACATCGTGGTCCGATGACAAACACCAAACGCAGTCGTCATGCGGGTCAGTGATGGACATGTGTTTGCCACATTCATGGCAAGGCTTGAAACCAGACTTCCTTGCCGACATTCTCGAAGAAAGACAGAGAAACTTCGGAATAAACACAAAGTAACAGGTAAAGCTACCAGTAACGATTCCCGAAATCCATTGGCGTCGTCGGCGCGGAAAAAAGGGAACTGACGTCATCACGCCGAGGAGGTCTTCTTATGGAGCCGGTGACGTCAGTGGAGTCGCGAGCGGAGCCGTGTCTCTGTGACGTCATCTTCGACCCCATCGGCGTGGACTGCTACAAAAGTTTCCGAATGTTGCTGGCGCAGGGGATATTCACAAGGTGAGGAATCCACTGGCAGATGTATCCATCAGAAATGTTGGTATCATACCCCCACACTGTAAACGGTGTGGGAGGTACGATTCCAAGCACTGGAAGGGCCCTCCGTTAGGCTCTCAGCGTTTCCGGTGCCAACCATCTAGACCCTGACAGAACAAAATGGTTTCTGCCAACCAGAGACACATTTCTGCCCTCCTGCAGCTGAGACAAGCTTGAGCAGAGGAAGGTGGAACAATAGGCATCCTGTCACCACCTATCAAACAGGATATAGTGTATTGAGACTGGGTGCGTGCACTTGCTAGCACCAGAAAGTCTGTATGAGGGTCACACTTGGTGTCCCTGTGCATAGTCCAGTTCAAACCAGTTCTGGGAGCCGTTGGCTCCCGCTTTCTCGTGAATCTGGACAAAGGACATGAGAGTAACCTCCCCCCTGTCCAGACCCTCCCCTGGAAGGGTCCCCTGAATCTTCCCGAACCTTTCCCTAGGGTACTTAAGGGCTTAACTGTATGTAGGTCCCTAGATTCGTCGTGGGATAAGATTCAGATCAAACACCACTTCTACTTCCATTGTCTGGGTACTCTGGACTTTGCTGGACTTCATTTGGCCCTGACTTCGTCTCCTTTCAAGTCATGTGCCTGTGCATCATACAAGAACCTTCCAAGGCCTGTGAAACATCAAAGACACTTGAAGAAATCTCCCTTAGTGTGAAGGAGTCACTCCCCTGCATTCGCAGGCACCGTACCTAAGTCGACTGGTCTGCAGATCCTGACCCCCTTCGGACTCCATGGGCTCTGCAACACAGGTGGCGGTTTTCCACACCTCCCAAGTCCTGCCCTGCTCTCTCACCAAGTTTGAGGCCAGTATACCTCGTGGGGGTTGCAATAACCAGACCCCTGTGCAACGCATCCAACTTGCAGTTGCAATGGCTTGTTGGATTCCTTCCAAGAAGATCTTCGGGCCACACTGCATCGTATACATCATGGTCTGCATCTTTGGGTGAACTGCTTGAGGTCTTCTGGCGACTCCTGTGCCTACGGCCTGTGGGTCCACTTGAGGGTCACACTTGTTTCATTTGGGCTCCCCAGAGTGCTCAGGGCCTGCCCTGACTTCCCTGCTGTTGGTGAGTCCGCTGGACATTGCTGGTCCCGACTTTGCTCCTTCTTTGATTCCTGCATTGGTTGCATTTGTCAAGGCTTGTTGGTGCTCCTGTGGAACACCGGCCCCTCCGCACTCGACATCCTTCATGGGACAGCTCGTGCATGGCTCCAGGTCCTCCTCAGAATTGCCTGGTTGTCACAGCTAGAGTGTCAAGGTCCTAGTCATCCATCCTGCAACACCCGACATTGGAGGGCATTCATCTTCCAAGTCTCCTGGTCCCTCCTGAGTGACATAGACTCCATCCCCTCTCCTTGCAGGTACCTCTCATCAAGAATCCATCCTTGGATTCCACCGGACACTTCTTCCTTCTTCCACAGCAGTGCTTTCCTGAAGTCCTCCATTGGGTTTGATGGCTGTTTCCAACACCACTTGACAGTATGCACCCTGCTTCCCTGGTGTAGGTAACATGTGTACTAGGGTAACTATGTGGAGTTGGCTCTTCAACCTTCTGTCTTCCACGGGGTTTCTTCAGGGTCCACTGAGAAGGGTCCTTAATTTTTAAAAATCCAACTGTGACTTGCACATAGACTTGTACAGAGCACGCAGTCGTGTTTCCACACTGCACATGCACTCCGTGGGGTTCCTATCTACTCACCATGGGTCCCTAGTATTTTCTTTGCCATCTTCACACTATACTGACTTCAGTTGGGGTTCTTATACCGCTTTCTTAGTATATGGTTAGGTCCCCCCCTGTGGTCCACTGTGCATTTTGTGCTATTTACAGTGTTTCTTTCCTAAAGTATTGTGTGCATTGTTTTTATCTCTGTATAGGAGATATTGGAACGTACTAGAGAGTTTTATATAATAATTACATATTTTTATAAATACTTGGTGTGGTTCTTTTTCACTTAATCCATACTATAAGATTGCATTCTGTAAAACAAGCTGCTTTACACTCCTTCTGGACTAAGCCTGAAGGCTGCTCTCCAGAGCTACCACTTATAGAGCTTTTGAAGGTTGTTTAAGACCTCTTAAATCACTGTAAGGGTTGTCTGGACTGGAGCGAGGTTCCCACTTACATTAGTGGACATCATATACCAGGTCAGCTTCTCACAGGCAGTAACCACCCCCATCACTTTGATGAACACCCAGGTGGCACCGGTGAGGCCAAAGGGGAGCATGGGAAACTGAAAGTGCTCTTGGCCTACCTAAAACCACACGTATAATCTGTGGAATTGCATGACAGGGATATGAAATAGGCATCCTGCAATCCAATACCACCATTCAGCCACCTTGATTCAGAAAGGACAGAGTTTGCACAAGAGTGAGCCTCTTGAATGTGTCCTTCTTGATGAAGAAATTAAGAAGGTGTATGTTTAGAATAAGACAATGCCCTGACTCCTTCTTTGTCACCAGACAGTAACAAAAGTAGCAACCAGTCCGACCTCTGATGCCTCAGCTTTCTCTATAGCTCACTTCTCTAAGAAAGAGTAAACCTCTTTCCAAAGAATGGATAAGTGGTCCTCTGGAAGCTGTTATGGTGTAGGTGGCAAGAGTGGTAGGGTGGACATGAAGAGTGTGGCATAACCATATTGGACAATTTGAAGCACCCATCTGTTTGATGTGACACTTTTCCAAGCATGTAGATAATAACTTATCTGGCCTTTAACCAGGTGGCAGTGCTCCGCTAAGGGCAAACTAAATGGGTTTCGCAATGGCAGGGGCGTGGAAGATTGGGTAGTTCATTGCCCCTGGGAGCCTGGACACTTTGGGCCAGACCCCTAACCTCCACCTTTAAAGGCTTGGGAGCTCTGTTGTTGCAGAGGCAACGTCAATTGTAGCATTTACTGTATCCCTCTTCCAAAGCATCAAAAAGCCCTACAACCAAACCCTGCTGTGAACAACACGGGAGGCTCAGAAAAAAGGATTAAAAGCCCCATGGGAGTGACACAGCAGTTCAGGGTGGAACTGTCATAAGGACGGTGCGAGTTTAAGAGAGCATGCTGCTTCCTTATTTTGTTTGACGCGCTTTAATGCCAAGTCTGCCTTGTCCCCAAAGAGAAGGGTTTTATCACATTTCTAGTCCATGATAGATCATTGGACATCACTAGAGAAGCCAGTGAATCCTATCTATGCTTGATATTGAAGCATCGTGTTGGTATCGCTTCCGTATTCAAACAGTCAGGGTATAGTCGGGTGTCCAGGCCTGACCCGATCATGTACTTCACCATGCGTTGGCCAGCTTAAATTCATTGTTGAAGATTGGAATGACGGTCATCTAGGAATGCGGGCTAGATATCACTCACCATGTTCCACAATACGTGGGAGTAACGCCCCAGGAGGCTACTCCAATTCATGGACCTGAGGGCAAAGCTCTCAAAGAAGAAAATCTGTTCTCAAATGCTTCCATGCATTTAGACTCTCTGGGGGGGATTGAAAACACATATGGGTTTAGCGGACTGGTCGAAGCCTGAACCGCATGGCTCTCTGGTGTTTGATCCATCAGGAGGAATGGTGGGTCCACCAACACTAGGCTGTTTCATATGATGATTTATCTGTTTACAGGAGGGCACGATCCTGGCTTTCCACAGGTGTCCAAAAGGGTGCCTGTGAGGGTGTTATTAAATGGAAGGGGTGGATCCAAAGAGGTCTGCAGTGGCTGCAAAACCCCAGTAAGTACATTTCTTTTAACCTTCACTGGAAAGCAAGAGGTCGAGAATTTCTGCCTCCCTTCTGAGCACCATAGCAAATGAGACAGATTCTTCCATTGAGGAGCTAGTTGGAGAATCAAGAGTCAGGTGAAGTGTCAAGGCGACTGGCTTCTTGGAGGTCCAGAAATGGGTTTTCATCATTTTTTATTTGTGATGTATCATCACCATCATCATCTTCATGTGGCTCCGGGCAGGACTATGAGTTCTTCCTCCAGCATTGGTGGCATCGCTAAAGGTGCTGACACACAAGGTGCCAGCATGGTTTCTGATGTTGTATGTAGAATTGAAGCAGTCATCAGACCTGGAGTCGTGGAGGCCCACACATCAAGGTCAAGAGGCACAGTCAGCATTGGGGACAGAACCTCTAGTGGTACGCCAACTAGAGGCCTCCTTGGATCCATGGGGCCTAAAGGCACTCCAGACGGCCCTGGAAGGGTACCAAAAATCTACAACATCACCTCCAATAAGGCTTGAATCTGCTGAAGCATTGCCAATGGAACCGGGAACTCGGGCTAGCTCGGGACTAGCAAGGGGATCAGATCTATGGTTGGTGATGGGGACCAAGAACAGGAGGTATTGTGACATCCACGAAACCTCTCCTGATGAGTGGTGGGAAGAAGGGGAGCCATGTTTGGACTTTTTGTGTCTTTTCTCCTTGAACTTACCTAAGGATTTGGTGTGGGATGATGGTCTCTCGAGAAAATGACCATGGGACCGAGCGTGCGAAAATGAAAGGAGCATAAACATAACACACTATCTGCAGCAAAGAGCTCCATTCATTAAAGGGGAGGGGCATGCTGTGCACAGGGCCCAGCCTCCCCTTTGCTGTACATACCATATCTGCAGGAAATTAGCCTTTCTGTCCATTCTCCCGTCAGCTGAGGAGTGGCTTTCTACCGTCCCCTGGTGAGAAGGGCACGGCTTGGCTGCAGGCGCACAGCCTGTAATGGCAACGTAAGAGGCAGCCATTTCTCCTGAGGGGCGAAGGAAGGAGGCAGCTTAAGCCATGGAGAAAGCGGGGGGCTGCCATGAATAAGCTGGCATGCTGCTGCTTTAGAAAGTTAGATTTTTAATAAAGAAAGGGTTTGGCGAGCCACGCTATAAGTAAGAAGTGCGGCCCCCAAAATGCTGCATGTCATTGAGCCACACATAACAAAATAAGCATACACAACACAACATAGTGAAATAAAGCACAGTGCCCCTCTACTAAAAAGTATGTGTGTGGCGGCCTGTGGAATATAAATAGAAAAATACCTTCTGTCAGCTGGGTGTGAGTGTTGTTGACCATAGAGCATGACCATATGTCTGGCTACAGCCCGCTTGTGCCCCTGTGTTTTGAGTTCCGTCTGCCCCCTTCCTGGATCTCAGGCCATTCGCCGAAGCATTGTGTATCTGCTCCAGGTGTTTCTTGGTGCTCCAGCAGCTGAGGCCAGCAGAGCTCACAGCAGCACCATGGCGCAGCAGACAGCAGTACAAACTGCCAACTCGAGGGTACTTACGAGGCCGCCAGGAGAGTTGAGCTTAATTAGCAAGTAAAACAGCAGTGGTGGGGTCCTTCGAGCAGTGTGGGAGCGAAGGGATTTGAAGGAGCCAACGCTGTCTCTGCTCCTTGTCCCTGGATTTTAAAATGAGCCTTGGGAGCCAAAGCGAAAGCGGCAAAATTAAGCTGGGACTCCGGGGGGGGGCAGACATGGATGAGGAAAGAACAAACAAAGGGCGAGGGGCGGGTGGTGGTGAGGGGTGACAACACCAAGGGTGGGTGGCGGTGGGGGGGACGACACAGGCATGCATCAAGCACTGACACGGGAATGAAGCTAAAAAGAGTTCCCAAATAACAGTTACGCTGTCTAAGTGTACCAAAACTGTACTTGGTCGGTGCTGCACTGAGAAAAAAACGGAAGTGACGTTGGCTGCCTAAACCAATTACACAGCAGCAAAGAAGACTGACACTGCCCTGAAAAAATAGTAAGCAGCGGGCGGGCAGCAGGCAGAAGCTTCAGATCTTGCAACAGCACATGTGCTGTCTAGGCTCAACCTAAAAATCTTAGGGATAGGTTTGATTGCCTGTAAAGGATTAGATGTACTTAAATGATGGAGGCTCGGAACTGTTCACTAAGCTCAGTGCACACAGATGTAGGTTGTGGAACATGGTAGTAGCACAGCCTACAAAGCTCATACACATACAAAAATCGGTAAATGATAAAATAGAACCCAGAAATTCACTTAAAAACAAAAGTTAAAGCTATGTTATAGTTATTTATGGAAAAAAGATCTTTAAAAAAAATGAAAATTCACTGGAGAAAAACAAAGGCTAAAGTGACAATATAGTTATGCATGGTAAGAAAACATAACAATTAAAAAACAAAATCGAAAATAAATCAATAGTTATAGTTCAAAGGGTGCACTGTAACTTAGGGCACTGTCTTTCACTCGTTATTACCTCACATATTTCATCACTCATTACTTAAATAACTCATTCTCTTAGAAATGAAATTAGAGGGAAAAAAATAGGGTGATTCTTTTTGTCACTGAGAAAGGTAACATGAGGACACATTTTCCAACAGTTCTGAAATATCTTCCTCATCCATTTCAGCACTGCCAAAGTGCATGTGCTCTCTCCTTTAAACATGGCAACACTGGCTTACAGCTAATTGACATATTTATTTTTTCTAATAAACCAATTGTTATTGATTTTGTTATAAAAACCTCAAACTATATAGTGCAAGTGGCTCATAAGAACTTGAGTATGAAATTCACATTCAATGTTCACATGCTGTTGTGAGGGCCCAATGTACCCCAATATAGGCCTAGGTAGATTAACGACCTTTTACCGACATTTGTCCTACCTTACCCTACATAACAGTTCTGGCACTGACCATTTACCAAGTTATGTGTCAAATAAATGTTGTGTGGTTTTCTTTGAAAACTAGCCTCATTTATTATGAATGTGGATTCTTAGTATCATATGTTAATCCCCTGCCTAGGACGTGAACAGCAGGATTATCATTTTCTGTATAATAATTCTGTAAAAAAGTCTCGCTATTTTTATCCTTGAACGACAGACCCGCAGTACCATTACACATCTCAGTACAGCCCCTGAGGGTACCTTTCAAGTATAAAAGAACCACATCTTCACTGGGCAACCAGAGGAGAAGCTTCCATGCTGACAAAAGAAGCTGAGATTCCTGCATGCAGAAACACTAGCGCGCAGTGGTCTGACATCCGTTGGGGGGTGTCCAACTCAAGACCAAGACGGTGTTCTTTGTTTTCTCCCATCAGGTAATGGAGTTGGCTCTCTCCTAGGGGACTCTTGGCTTTACACCCTACATACATGCTAGGTACATTTAGGTGCACTCAGATAGGCTTAGCATTTTAGGAGAATGTCTGATTAAAACCATGTATCTATATGCCTGCAAATATTCACTGTTTTAGCACCATGGTAGAATTCTACATTTTATTTCCTCTCTTGGTGCTTGCAATCGTATTTATCTGTTTCTGTTAAATGGTTGTCGCAGCACACATATTTTATACTAGAATGATGCTGGTTCAATAAATGCTTATTGAAAATGTCCCCATTGTTTATTCTGTGTATTTCTCTGAGACCTAGTGAGCACGAGTGACTGGGCGAAAAGTAGTACACTGTTTCCACGATCCCTGAAGGATCAAGGGTTGTCATATTCGATAGTTGCCAGAGTCTATTTGCTCCTTGGTAAAGTTAGAAGGCTTATGGTGACACTGTGAGCTAGCTGGTCTGAAGGCTAACATATTCTTCGGGGGTGTCTGAAATCAGTCTAGTCTCCAATCCAGCAGTTTATGTTGTCTAAGCACGCAGATCCTATATTGATTTATAGGAACTACATGACATGGCACCGTTAACTTTGGTTGGGCTCTTATTTAACGGTCAAATCTTGGTAGTTCAAATGTGCTTTCTCAGAGACCCCTACTCACATTTACCCAGAGACGCCTGGAGTGGGGAGGTAAAATCCGCCGCAGCTGAGTAGGTAAATCCTATGTGTTGACTGTAGGTATGTTCAAGCTTGAAGGATTATAGTTTCCCACATTGTCCCGAACCATATCTCTTTTTCTTAATACTTCCTCCTATAATGTCTAACAACGGGGATGCTGGTACAAGTGGTGCTACTACAGAGGAATCTGAGCAGGAAGGTGCTCTTAACATTTCAGAAAATTGCAAACATGCACTTCCTATGAAATTATTGGATTAGGTGTCCCATCATTGGGTGGGACCGTTACCTTTGTGATTGAGGCACACGAGGCATTGAGAACAGATGTATCCTACTCTTGGGTTAAATCACCACCTGCAGATGAGCACACACACATTTATTTCATACTTATTTTCCAGAAGAACCACCTGAAGTATATTCTCCATACAAGGACATAGAAGTCCTGTTAACTTACCAAGAACAGATTAATTGGTTTGAATGTGCCCTCCCCCATACCACAGATAAAGTGAGACTCGGTCTTCTCCGCAAAGATGGAGCGACTTGACAGGTCCTAGCTGCTTACACACCGCATCCAGAGATTGATACATTGCCAGCAACAAGCTTACGTCCACTTCACAAAGAAATATTAAAACTACACAGAAATCTCACATAGCTCGTAATGCAAACCCTTGCAATTCAACCTACAAGGGTCACTCAAGCTGGTACACTACAAGGGACTGCAACAAAAATCCCCCCAGAAATGCTGAATGCGATTATGGGAAGAATGTCCACTAAACGTGATCAAATGCTATTCTGGATAGCACAGAAAATAGCACAGCTTGAGGCAGTTTTTCCACACACAGGCCCGCAAGAAAAACACAGAATACTGACAGTTTGCTTGCCAACGGGGATAGCTCCTTCAATAAAGGATTGTAGCAATGTACCACTTGGGGTACAGTTTTCGCTGTAATTTATAACAGAAAGCATGGTACCCCCTCAATAGCAGTCATACCAGAAGTATTAAAACAAATACAGAACGAGTATGGGGCAGAATCTGCCCTGGACTTGGGGATGAAATTGATAGGCAATTTTGCCCAGGTATCAACAATTATGTTAGCCAATGTTAAAGAGGAGGCAGCAGCGGTGGCTAAATGCCAACGTCTGAGGGAATGCACTCCTGCCAAACTGGAGCGTGACTCACCTAAAACTATCGAAGATACCTATTCTTCACTTGGTAGAAGTAATTTGGGAGCTGGACCAGTGAAACCACAACTAATGGGTAATCCTCAGAAGGATAACGCAAAGCAAGCACCCGATTCTACTAAAAAGAAAAGGGGTAATAAACAATCAAAAAACAAGCAGAATGCATCACAATCACCGGGTGGATCTCTTCAATAGGAGCCCTCTGGAGGAAATTTAACCTTAGAAACTGTGACAATATTAAACAAGCATTTGTAATGCAATCAGTCTCGCCTTTGGGACCTTATATGTATTTAGCAATGCAGCACATTAGCCTGGGTGCTGAAACATCTACTGTTCTTTAACATGGGGGGAATGTAAGCACTAAACTGCGTGACATGCCAGGTATGGGAACACATGGAGAGAAATATTTCCTTTCAGCGGGAAATGGTGTAGTCCAAATCTCTGTTTTTAATATAAAATCAGGGCCTTCGGTAGTCATATTACTGAAAATACAAGATTTAAAAGAAAAAACAATATTGTCTACGGTTGCTTGTGAAAGATAATTCTATGGAATGGAATCTAGAGAATGCTAAAGTGATTCTGGTATTTTACTGACTTCTGCTGGTCCTTTTCTATCAAGAAAGTTAAATAGAAGCAGTTGCCAGAAAAAATTAAAAAAAGAAAGTCCCTCAGCAGAAAGCAATTCTGATATTTTACTGACTTCTGCTGGTCATTTTCTATCAAGACTGTTAAACAGAGGCAGTCAAACAAGCAGAAAGCAATTCTGGTATTTTACTGACCTCTACTGGTCATTTTCTATCAAGACAGTTAAAAAAGAGGAAGTTGAACAGAAAAAAAGTCTCTAAGCAGAAGCAGACAAGTCCTAGGGCTGATCTCCAGAGCCCACAAAGTATATACACATAAAAGTATATACTGAAGTATATACAAGAGGTCTTGAATGCTCAACCTAAAAACCAGAGAGAGATCAGGATACTGATAGACATTCCTCTCGTTCCTTTCAGGGTTCATCCAAAAACTCCAAGAAGAAAGGACAATCAAAACGAGGATCAGAAGAGCAAGTCAAGCCAAGAGACACACATCGCACTTCAGACTACATTATCAAACAAGAAGATAAACCAAAATCAAACCCTTCATTTAAAAAGAAGAAGTTAGCTGGCCTTAAAATAGGAAATGCCCAGGCTACTGAGGCCTCAACTACTGAATAGGGAATAGGCTCTTATGATGCTAGATAGCACAGCAGAAGTAACATTAGCTCACCAAAACCTGGCAGAATTTCTGGTGACAGCAGCGTTTAATGAACATATCACAGCAAAAATACCCTATACCAGGGTAAGTGTCCCACATCAGTTATATGAACTAACACTCCAAATGGAGGGGGACATAACCAGGAAAGTGAAAGATCTCTTTTGGGAGTACCTGACATATGGATACAATATCCTTTTGGCTGAAACAGATTGGCCACCTTAGATTGTTATGGACTCCCTAAAATGAGAAGCCATAAAATTGCCAGCCTTCTCTGCACTGGTTCCAGAATCACTTAAACATTCATACGCGCAGGAGTAGGCGGTAGCACTAGCTCCTGCATTATACCTGCATCATGTAGGGTGGGATGCTGAGTCTCCTCACCATGAAATCCCAGTTAAAACTACTCCAACTGCGCAGAGGCTGTACCCAATAAAACATGATGTAAAGAAACAAGTCAGAGAGATCTTAGATCAACTTGAATACCAAGGTGTGATTGAAAATTGCACCTCTTCCATGAATAATCCTTTGTTTCATGTAATGAAACCCAACAGTTCATACTGTCTAGTTATAGACTGCAGGCATTTGAACACATGCACCAATACATTTGCTGTACAAAATGCACACAGTGCCACATTAATGAATAACACTGTGCTGAATAATTACAAAACAACACTAGATAACTCAAATTGATTCTTTTGACAAAATATAGCGCCTGAAAGCAGATATTTGACAGAATTTTCAGCGCTTGGCCCAAAGCGGCAATTCTGTAGACTTCCCCAACGGTATAAGAATAGCCCCAGGTTGTTCTCAGCAAGAATATGAATTACTTCAAAATTGTCATGAGGAGGATTTGTCCTATAAAGATGAATTAATGGATCATTTTCACTTGGTGAATAACATAATTCTGGGGTTCGCCTCTGAGAGCTACAAATTTAACTTTAAAAAATAAAAAATTGTCCATCCTCAATGTCCTATCTTTAGGATATGAGCTCTCAAGTGAAGGAAAAACCGTAGCAGCTTTTTTTTTTTTTTTTAGAAAAATTTGCCCTGCTCCATCCTTCAAAGACTCTGAAAAACTTACAATCCATTTAAGGATTCCTAAATGTTGATTGTACATACATTTTGGATTACGCAGAAAAGGTAAAACCTTTCTACGATTTAATTAGACCTGATTTTTCAGTTCAACATTGGACACAGGAACACAAAGAAATTCTCTGCTCCTTATGAACTTACATGATAGCTTGCAAACACTTACATACACAAACGTGTAGAACTGCTAACTTGGTGATCTGTATAGTCCCGGTCAATCTGGGTACACATACCTCACCTTCAATGAAGGCGAGACAGGACCCATTGCATGCAAATCCCATTTGAACACAAATGCTGTAATGTGTTTTACATCAACAGAAAAAATACTGACAGCTGTACAGACTGCTGTAGTGAGAGAAAGAGCACTAGCCGAGGGGAAACAGATAATTGTCATGACCCCAGTACCAACCCCAGAGTCTGTTACAAAAGCAAGCGTTCCAAACGCACAAGCACTGCATCCACGATGGATAAAATGGCCTAATTTACTCACTGCAACTGATGTAGATTACAAATTTGACATTAAAAACACAAGCATTTCTGCAGTACAAACAAGAATATCCTCTCCCGAATAATGCCTCTAGATCAGTATGAATACATAATTTACACTGAAGGATCTGCCCAGCCTGTTGTAGGGAATAAACAACAATACAGCGTGGCATGTGCAATTGTAAAGGGACCTATGCAGGACAGCAAGTTCCGTCCTAGCAATACTCAGACACAGTCTCTAGGAGATTGCACAGCTGGCAGAACTAAAAGCCCTGATACTGGCAGTAAAAAATACAGATAGAGAATTCCCCACACTTATTGTGTATGATTTGTTTTACTGTATCCAGTCATACAATGAATATCTTGACTATTGGGGCCAGAATGGGTTCAGAGACTCCAAAGTTTACACAATTAAGCACAAGTTGCTTTCGGAACATGTGGCAGAGTTGAAAAAAGGCTTGCAACAAGCTCATGTAATTCACACATTGAGTCATCAGCGTGTTAGCATACTCGCTGATGATGCCACCAAGGCGACAGTGAGAACTGCTGCCATTGCTGCAATCACTCATTCTAGTAAGAGAATAGATGGACAGATAATGATGGTTGTGAACACTACATGCAACAACAGCTCAGTCTTGCTAAAAGGTTTTCCACTCAAATACTCCTACAAGTTCGAGGCAAAAAATATTCTGAATGCTCAAATTCCCGGAGTGGGGGATAGAGGATAGAGTAATACCAAACATAGATTGCAGATTAGGTTTAATTCTAGCTGCATACGAGGGTCTGGGTTCAGCACACGCAGGGATTACTGCAACAATTTCACTACTGAAACGTTATTGGTGACCAGGTCTGACAAAACAGACCAAATGTTTTGTCCTTAAGTGCGACATCTGTCAGTAGATGAAAGGTTCCACCGTAGCCCGTCTGTCACAAACACCACTACTGATATCAGACAGACCTCTCACATGTGTCTATTTGGACCACTGCAGCCCCTTTTCAATCTGACAGGTCTTACAGGTACATCCTGGTGGCAGTGGATTAATGCTCTAGATTCCTGTGGGTCTGGCCCCAGTGCTTGGCTGACACTCAAACTGTTATAAAGGATTTGCGAGTCTTTATCAGGACATACGCAATTGCACATTACATTCAGACCATGTCCCTGCGTTTACCTCTCAGGCTTACAAAGAAGCAATGGGAAGTTTGGGTGTGATCTTGCGGTATTCCTCTCTGTATCATCGTGAGGGAAATTCGATTATGGAGAGAAAATACCGGGACTTAAAGCAATCCTTAATAGCAAGGGTATGAGGCTCGGGTGGCAGTAGGGTCAATCACCTATATGTGATCCAGAGGGCACTTAATAACATGCCAAGAAGTTCCCTATGGGGCCCTACTCCATATGCAGTCCTGTTTGGGACTAGAAATTGGGTACCTGACCTCGATTTTGGCAGCGCAGTGGCGGATGAAAAAGCATTTGACATCAATGATTGTTTGACTGTTTTACAGGAACTCAACTAGTTCCGGGCATTACAAAGCAATTTCCAAGTAAAACGCACCGCCACTGGGGAAGTGAAAGCTGTTCCGGCAAGACCTGCCTGGGTCCCGAAGATTGGGGACCTTGTCAGAGAAAACATTGTGGACAAAAAAGAATTTGGGCCATCTTGCAGAAAGCCTGGCTGTCGAAGGAACAAGAACAGTACTTCTTCTGCCCATTGCCGGCAATAAAGAAAAGAGATTTGTCTCTATTGATCTGATCAAACCACACTATGTGGCCGATACTGAATAGTAGGCCATGCGGGCTCCTGGGTAGCTGCCGATGTCCTCTCACTACAATACAGGAAGTTCAGACAGAAAGATGAACACCATTTGAAGATCCTATTCTACAAAGTGAAGGAGTTATCAACAATGGAATGGAACTCGTTCCTGTTAAAATTGAACAACAAAATATAAATGAAACACAGATCTCAATTTGGCCTAATACTGACATCTATGTGAATATGTCTTGAAACGAGTCACCTGCCAGTTCTACAAAACCTGCTGAGCTACCAAAAATAGATCGAACTGGCTACTTCATCAATTTCAATACTTTCTTTTAGGATCCAAGTGAACCTGTGCCACCGCCTGCTCCGGTTTCCCACAAACAAAAGCTTTCTACCTTTGGCTAAAAAAAACTTGATTTGTTTCTCCCTGGTTACAGCTCTGAATTACAATTGGTCAACTTTTCCTTGTCCTTTGGATAGGTGTAGTGACAGTCTTTTTACTGCTCCTGAATGGACATTATCTCCCAGAATGCTCCGCAGTACAACATGTGAACCTGGTCCTGAAATCACATACATCGTCACATTGTGAACAAAGACACCTGTCCTTAGTGAACATTACAGCAGTTCCGGTTCCGTATGGAATAGTTTGGGATAGGGTTGTATATGATGTATATAGTCCAACTGAACTTTTGAAAATACCACACTTGTTTAAACTTTAAGTGATCTCATCACCTCCAGTACTTTCTCTGATGATTGGGACTTTGAAACTGTAAATACTATGCTGTCTGATTTAGAACAATCAGCTGCATTTTCAAGTAATGATTTGGATGATGATACATCCGATTCTGACGTAGTTACCAACACTATGGTCATCATTTCCTGCACAAGTATTCCACATAATGTTTTCACCTACCATCAATGGGAACATTGCTCAAGACCACCAAAAGGTTGTTCACAAACGTTTGCACAGTAGTATGCTAATTTTTCTGGGTTTAACACTTCAGACCCAAGGTCTTTTCATTATAAGCTTGCACTGACATCTGCAAAGAAAATATGCTCACTAAAATGAAACAGATATACTATGCTTCCTTTATTTCCCAGCCGTCTTTACAGGGTTTTGACTTTTGAAGGGACACCATAGACACAAAATCTGTCTGGGGGTCTATAGAATGGCTAGTCCAGCGAACTGAGGCCTTATTTTGAGCATGCCTTATATCACAGCAAATTATCTTCCTGAACACAGTGCAACAGATTTCCTGTCTTGGATTAGCCAATATCAAGGACTTGAACACACCTCGGATTCCCTCACTTACACACTCTGAGGGGTTGCAAAACTATACACAACTGAGGGAGGACACACTAGATGACATTCTACATGATGGTTCCTACAATTCATCAGACCCCAATTGGAAGGGATGGCTGGTGTGGTCTATCAACACAAATAGATGTCAGTCAAGATTCAGGGGTACCACCGAAGGGTTTAGTATTCATAGACCTGACCAATGCTACTTACAAACAGAACACTCGGGGTGGTGACATCTTACAGAATTGGGAAGATATGCCTAGAGTGGATAGAAATCTCAACACTGTCCCAGGTGAAACAACACTTGTCCTTTCTCTCTGATGACATGGATCTTAGGGATTTTTCTGTTAGGTCCCTGGAAACCACATCAGAACACTTCTAGTACACTATTTAAAATGAGGTATGGAAAATCTCTCAAAAAGAGGCTGCTGAGAGATTGCGTGAGATTGACAGGGTTAACCTAGAAAAGGCTTTGGCAGTGGTCGACAATGGTATGACCACACTGACATCCAGGATTTATTCACTGGGCAACATTGTGTCTTCTGCATTTTATATAATAGAACAGGATTTGCCTATTCTTGGAACATGGGCAATCGAAACTATGATACAGTCTACTATTAAGCTGGGTGCTGCAATTACTGCGTTCTGCCCTGCCCTGGCGGTATATGAACAGTACGTCTTAGTTTCCTGCATACAATCTAACAGAAATGCAGACAGACAAAAATAGCACAAAGAGATGCAAAACATACAATGCTGCACATTGTAAATTTGGACCAAATACCTTTTACCGTGGCTGAATCACCATCCAGAGAATGGTTAATCCATGGCAATTTTACACTGCTAGTCACAACATTCCAATTTCAGTATTGTCTGCAGTATCACCAGGTAGGCAGGTGTGAAGCGTTAGGAGAGGGGTGCATACATGAATCTTGGGAAATATCGTGCAGATTTAGATGCAGGAATGGGGACACTGAAGTTTTTCTCAGCAGTGCAGACTGCGAGGGTTCTTAAAGTGGGTCTCTAATTTGTCAGGATATTTTGCTTCATAGAGCATGTAATGCTTCAGTTGCAAACCTAACATGTCACTTGAAAGGATCTCTAGCTGCAGTGATTCATCCGGTGTTTAAACTACTCTCAAATGGGAGTTATTTGATGTTGAATGATCAAGGGTGTTTTGGGATGGTACCAGGTATCACATAACTGGTCACAGTAAGTTCCTGGATTACTTGTTGTATGCAAGTATTGTTTCCACCGACCCAGCAGTTAGGGAGGCAACACTATGGCCTTCTTTGGATGTTTCCCTTATAGGGTTTGATTCTCTGAGCAGAGCCTTAACCTCAGCCCAAGAGACTTTTGAACTCCAGGTTGCAAGGTCTTCTGATGAGATACAGGCGGTAGTCCGAACAAACTTCCTGCTCCATTTTGGAAAAATGGTACATTGTATCTTTAACATGTCTTCTACAAGTGGGATTGTGCACCTATTTAAGAGCATGGGTTCTGGACTATTAAGCACCTTCCTGACTATCTTCAGAGTTATCAATCATTTATACACACCGTATTGGTAAGCTTTTTTTGAGGGCTTTCGCTGATCCTACTACTTGTTTTCATTTTTTTGCTACGCAATGAACGGCCCAGTTTCCAAAGAGTTGGAAAAAGCACTCTTGGTGCGATGTTGCAGTGAACGCATGGTACTCCATCTGGGTGCACCTCGGCTTCAGGAGCTAAGTGAACATTGGTTCGTTTCGTTCGGATCAGTCTGGGTCGACTGCATCTTGCCTGTGCTCTGCTGCCTATTCTGAGGATACAAATGCATGTTGGAAATAAGCCTGACCCTTCCCATGGTTGTGCCACAGGAAGTTGATGTACTACTGGACCACTAAAAGGCCCACATGTTACAGTGTCCTCAGCGTTCCAATGTTGATGATGGCATTCTTAGAACCTCCACTGGATGCTTCAGCTCCTGTCGGAATGGACACCGGCACTAGGACCAGCACACAGGCTTCAAGTTTTTCCTCAGCGGCTGCTGCTGGAACTGAAGATGATCACCTTTGCTCCATTGACGTGATACAAGATGTGTTACAGGGACTGTTGTCTGCAACTGCAAGCAGCAGTGATGTTGCATCTCCCTCGCAGGACACAAACTTTTGGCTCTCCGTGTGATGGGCACAATTTGGCCTTTTTCCAAAACAAGCAAAAGTTGAATTTGAAAGCACAGTTTTTGTTTTATTTTTCTCCTCTGCTCTCACTGAGCACTATGGCTTTCAGCATGCTCAGTTGGTCTAACAGTATATTGACTATTTAGAGGACTTATGTCTCAGGACACAAGAGGACCTCTTCGCCCCACCAGCAGTGGGCCAAGAGGTGCGTTTGCAGAGTGGTGTAAAAAGGGGAGTGGCCTCGGACCACCTCTCTGCAATCCAGCTGTGTGGTGCTTACTGCAGAACCTGGTGGGCTAGTTGGCCCCAAGGGACACTCAATATTCAAGGGGACTTAATTCCCCAACTTAGAACGCATCAGGGGGCGCGTTTGCAGAGTAATGCAGGGCGGGGGAGGGGCCTCTGGCAAGCTGCCGGTTTCTTTTTTCTTTTTCTTAAATTTATTTTATATGGAGGCGGGCCGCGTGGCCCCCCTTCCCTGGGCCACTTTTCACCCTGGGGACCCCATCCCCCGGGGCCTGGCTGTTTTTTTTTTCTTTTTAAGAGGGGGATCACGTGGCCCCCTCCAGAGGCCAATTATGGCCCTGGGACCCCATCACCCAGTGCCTGGCCAGCCTTCTTTTTTTATAGTACTTTTGGGAGGGGGGACGCGTGACCCCCTTCTCAGGCAAATTATGGCCTGTGTACCCCACCCCCTGGGGCCAGCTTTTCTGATTTTTTAATAACGGGGCCCCTCTGGGCCACTTTTGGCCCCCCGTCCCACGCCACTTCTGGCCCTGGGGACCCCACCCCACAGGGCCTGCCCAGCCTTCTTTTTATAGTATTTTTTGGGATGGGGTCGCGTGGCCCCCTACACCTCAGGCTAATTATGGCCCCAGGGACCCCAGGCCTGGCCTTTTCGTTTTTTAAATTTAATAAAAGTTTTATTTACAGAGGGGGCTGCGTGGCCCCCTCCCGGGACACTTCTGGCCCCAAGGACCCCATCCCCCGGGGCCTGGCCTCACTGTTGAGGACCGCAGGGAGGCCCAATGCCCCCACGGTCCCAGCCGGCTCCCCACCTCCTGCAGGAAGCAGGAGCCGGCATTGCTTTTGCACAATCAGAGCCACTGACATGCAGCTCCCTTTGTGCAAAAGCAATTTGCTTTGGTTTCTGGAAGTGAGAGCAGGTTTCCTGCTCTCGCGTCCAAAAACCAAAGCAGAGTTTGCTATGACAGGGCGGGAGCCGTGCTCCCGCCCTGCCATAGCAAACAGCAATGTCCTGGGAGTGGGCACCCTGGGACATTGCAGGAGCCGGCCCTGGGTGGTGGCGATCCCCAGGGCCATCAAGGGCTCCTGGAGAGGGGCCGCAAAGCCCCCTCCCATCATTTGTAAAGCCCTGGGGAGGTGGTGGTCCCCGCGGCCAGGGGTCCGTAATGGACCTCCACTTTTTAATATTTATTGCCCCCGGGGAGGTGGCTTAGGGGGTCCATGAGGCTCCCAACCAATTTTAACAAAGCCCCGGGGACCTGGCGGTCCCCAGGGCTTGGGGGGGCATGTGAGGCTCCCCCGCCCTTATTTAATTAAAGCCCCAGGGAGGTGGTGGTCCCTGGGGCTGCCGCGTGCCCCCGCACATAAATTATGAAGCTTCGGGAGGGGGAGGTGGCGGTCCCCAGGGCTGTGGGGGCCCCCACTGGCTCCCACACATTAATTTTGAATTGCCCCCGGGACCTGGCCCACCTGGGGGCTTTTTAACAAATAAAGCGAGGGAGACCGTGCTTCGTTTTTAAAAAATAATTTCATCCGGATTCGCGCACCCAGCGTGAATTTGGCAGAAATAATTTTTAAAAAAATGCTTTTTTTAGTCCTAGAGGTACTTGTGTTTCTACCATAGCCCCTTTTATTATTTTTCAACCTTTTTTTCCACTGTTTTCTTGTGACTCGGTTACCGAGTCACAAGATGGCTGTCAACACTTCCTAGTTTGGAGTGTTGGCAGCCAATCAGAATTCAGCTTGTGCTCAGGAGGAGTCGCGACTCCTTGGTGCTCAGATATCGATATTTTTCTTTTTTTAATTTCTCAGGAACTACTGAACGGATTTACACCATTTAAAAAAAAAATGGTCGCTTTCTGAACCAAGAGCTACCTTTTTGGCAAATTTGGTGTCATTCCGTTCAGCAGTTCGGGCTGTAGCCTGTTCCAAAATTCCCATGGAAATTAACATGGGGAAAATGTGTTTTGGGACCCCCCTTTTTTCTCAGCCCCTGCTTGACAAATCACCCTGAAACTTTCAAGACAGGAGTTGACTGGAGCGGGCTATAGGTTTCGAAAATTTCGCGTAGAGTCATCAAACGTCGCCAAAGATATTTGCAAAAGAATAAAACGCTTTTTGAATAGAAACAAGGTCCTAACTATAACTACCTACTAGTGACCGCCAGTAGGTGATATTAATTAATATACATATATATAATATCTTCCTCAATATTTCCCTCAATATTTCAATAGTGAAGCGCTTATAGATCCAATTATCAGGTTCATATTTGCATATTTTGACAGATAAATATAATACACAGTGACCCATAACCATTTAATCAAATAATTAACGTGAAAACTATATAGGAAACTATGCAGAAAACTGTTGGCAGGATACAGTAGCGTTTGCTTGTATAACCTGTGCATGTCTTTGGTAATCTTATCCAACTTATTAAAGTGTTTGCTGTGAGCCCCATACTATCATGTGGCTTCAGATCAGAAATAAGGCAATAACTCCTGGCTTTTACATTTTTAATTTATGTTCAACAGAACACGGAACCCCTGGGGCTGATTAATGTTGAGGAGGGAGCGTGCAGCCCTCCTTCCCAAGCCTTATTGAGGCCAGAGGAATCCCATTGCCCATGGCCAGTGTATATTTTTGGGGTGGGGGTCTGTGCGGCCCCCCCACCTCTTGGACCAGCTCTGGGGACCCATCCCCAAAGATCGATCTCAGTGTCCTCGGAACCCAATCACCCAGGACACTGTGGTTCACTGCCTTGGAGAGTGTGGGCGGGGCATATAAATATATTCCATCAGGGACCATGCATTGAGATGCCACATCAGCCTATCCCTGTTGGATGGGCGCCAAAGTGCGCTGTCACTGGGGCATGATCAAATATCCCACAGCTGAATGATATATATACCAGTTGTGTGCATGAGGTCAGGGGGCGGTGGTAACACGTAGTCAATGCAGGACAGCGAGCCATGCACCACTGAATCATGTCTATCTTTCCGGTGTCCAGGATTCCATATTCTCCGTTCGTCACTAAGTCACAATCCAGTGGTGTAGTCATAAAAGACCCTCCCTGTCATCTGTGATGCCTCAGTGAGTCTGTGCCAATCTTGGTCAGTCATAATATCTTGGCAGTCTCCCCCTATGATCGTCACCAGATTTGGTAGGGCAAGTATGAGCTCCCTGAGGCATGCTAGTGTGGGTCGGGTCAATGCATGTGGGGGCATGCACACATGCCAGATTGTTGAGGGTGCCCTCCAAGGATCCTTTAAGGATCACAAACCTCCTATATGCAACTTGGGATACCCTGGAGACTACCAGGGCAGAGGTTTGTGAAGGAGTATGGCCACCCCTCTTGAGACCCAGGAATATCCAACATGGAACACTCGGTCATAGCCCTAGTCTGTTAGGAATTGGCAGCTAGTACCTTGGAGGTGAGTTTCTTGGAACATTAGGCCCACCAGGCTATGCTGGTGTGAGAACAGTATTACTGCCTCCCTCTAATATATTCCAGAAGCCCATTAATGTTTCATATCGCATGCTTGTAATGGCAAACATTAGTGACGTGGGACAGGGGAAGACGCAGACAGTCCCATGGTGCTAGGAATGTCATAATGGCAAAGCCCACAGTGGGGCTCACAGTGTCTGTTGTGTGGGTGTGTGAAGGATGAGGTCAGTACCGAGAGCAGTTGAACAGCAGGAGTAGGCAAAATAAACAGTGAAACAAAACAAACCACAACCCCTCAACTCCCTCTTGCAACCATACTTTCCTCCCTGAAGAAGCATCTATTGCCCAAACTCCCAAACTAAAAGCAGAGACAATTAACCCATACCCCGCTCCACAAGAGGAGTGATATGTGGAAAGGACATCAGTGGAAACAATGGCGAAGGCATACAATATTTAGCTGTCCAGCACGGCCACCAGCGAAGCCCTCCACTATCTTTTTTTCACCTTGATTGCGCTTTCCTCATTACTTTTTAAGTAATGTGAATGATACGTTGATCTGAGTTCTTAATGCCAATGAGGCTGGATTACTCCCGAAGAATACTTTAGTTAAATATGTAATCCTTGCACTTCCTGGGAGCTTCTAAACAAGAAAGTCTTATTTTTATTGAAAGAGTTAATTGTTGTGAAGTCCTATTAACATTTGAAACTTAAAGCAATTAACAGGGTTCTCTGTTGAAAATGACAAATCCATATTCTTCGGGAATCTTACTAAACACAGTGAATCTTACCTTGTCTCAGAAGGGTTAATCTTGAAAGAAAAAGTCTTTTAGCTCTTGAAACAAGCTGAATGCGCTTTCCTCGAGTTTCTTGAGAACAAGGTGAGCATTATTTTTCTTGGAAGATGTAACTGTTTGTACAACGTCTTAACTTTTGAAATTGAAATGTAGGTAAACAGTGTTCACTGCCAAAAAAAAACAAATGCATTCCTGAAGTACCTAAACAGAAAACTGAAACAGATGAAACTTTTTCCAAAAATAAATGCGCTTCCAGAGCGCTGCTTACCGCACCTCATAAAGGTGAAACAGAGGACACATTCACTGAGCACATTTACCAGCGACTAGGCTTCATGAGGATTCTGAATGATTGAGTGCTAACAAACTTTCCTTGAAAGGTTCCACGAATAAGAGAATTGAAAATCAGAGAGTGAGCACTCCTCCTTGCCACCCATTGAAGGATATTTTGAATAGTAAGAGTTGGCCACTATGTGTGGCTACCAAATACACAGAAGACGTCCAGTCAGGTCAGGGCAAAGGATCATGGAACTCATTGTCTGGTAAAATCAAGGTTTCTTTATTAGCTTTGTCTATGGAGATACACATAAAATGGTCATCTCATTTAAGATCATGACCGTACCCTCCTCTCAAGACCGTTTCATGGCGCCTGTTTTTGCGTATGTTGAGAATGGAAAAGTGCCATAAGTCGAAGAGCGTGTATATTTGATACAGGTTTCCAGGAATTCTCTTTTGCTCCACAACCTTTCCATGCTAGTAAGTACCACAATGTATTACGATGATAAAGAGAATCCAGATACTCTGTATTTTGTATTTTTAACCATCAACCAAAAGCAGTGGAGATATCTTTTGTTTCTTTGGAATTGCAGGTTTCAATAATGATGTGTGATTCTGGATCCTGGAGTTGGGAGGTAATTTCAATTTGAATGTGACCAGACTGATTTGGCAAAGAATCTTATACATACCAACAAATCAAGGATTACATTTGTTTTTATGTGAGAATTGAAGACTATGAGAGATACTCTGGTCCCTTTTGAGACAAGCCTAGAGGCAGCGCGTGAATGCACTGCTTTACGAGTCATGCTGTATTCCCACTGGGAAGTTTGAAGACCCCACCACACGGCTGCCGCTTTTTATTGGTTACTTGGTCCGCCTTTATAAATTCCATAGTTTTTGTTCAGGAATAGAGTACTGTTGTCCCGCTTTGTGGCTGTTTTGCGCCCACCCTGGCGACCACCCATGCTACATGGATCTTTTTGATATGGGCCATATGTTTGGTAAACGCACTACTTTTTCTTTTGCATCAGCTTGTTTTGTAAGTTCCTGTTGTGTTTAATTTGCTCCCACCCTCTTCTCATTGTACGTGTTTACTGTGCCCCTGCCACCCCTCCTTTTGCCCTATTCCCTTCCGATTGTCAATGTTATCTTTCTTCCAGCCCCCCCATTATGATGTTAGATGAGATCGGTAGTTTTCTCAACTAGTGATTCATTTCACGATCACACATTTGTCTCATTCGTGATTGCTTCTTTGCGTTATCAGACGCTTGGGGTTTTAGGAGTGTTTTCAAAATTGAATTATTAACGTGATTATGATGTTAGGTGAGATCGGTAGTTTTCTCAACCAGTGATTTAATTCACTATCACACATTTGTCTCATTATGTCACACGTCCTTGTATGATTTATTCCATGGATATATACCGTTTACTTAGACGCTTATTATATTTTAGGTTTCTCCACTCACTCACACCTTATTGCGGTGTGTTGTACATTTTATATTTTGGATTGGACTCCACTAACTCCTACACCGACTCAAGTATATTCTTGGTGAGTGATATTATTACTATAGACATGTACGTCATCGATATCCACGTTATTACATTTTAGGTTATACAGACATAGAGTGGGGTCAGAAAGCACTTTGCTTAGTATGCTCTCCCCTCGGTACGACCTATACTATATAAATAAAATAAAAATTTCAGCGAGTGTTATTAGAGTTACTTTGACTCAATATGACTATGTGTCCCACTTCAGCATGGAGTTTTAACTATAGGTCCTTGAATGATTCTTTGCATTTGTATTATGCTGTTGTTTTTCCAATTTCCTTTACTTAGACACTCATTATTTTTATCTAGGTTTCTCTACCAACTGACACCTTATTGCGGTGTTTTCTATATATATTGTTTCGGACTGGTTATTACACACCCTTATACCAACTCAAGTATTTTCTTGGGGAGTGCTCATTTCTATTTTAATTGTATTTTATTTTGGGCGCTTTTGGACTTGGCATCCATGCCTGATACATTACATCATTTATTCACATTTCTTTGGTATAGCTAATTTCACTACGTTTTTTTTACTAGAATTCATGCATATTATCTTTCATAAGACCACGTAGTTGGTCATTTGATTTGATGCCTTACTTCGTACAACGTACTGGATTGGTGGACTATTCGATCATAATTTGAGGTGGGTTAAGCAACACACAGCAGTTGTTGATATGATTATCTATTTGTTGTTTAACTAATACACGCGTCTTATCCGTTATCAATAGGCTGATAGCTTTTCTTTAAGAGATCAGATTCTTCAACATCATGACTGAGAGCACATTACAATTCCTTTCACACACATTTTTATTCAACTTACATCTTTTTATAATTTTCTTTAACTTCTTTGACTGCTTTGGGTGTATACGTGGTTTTTCTGATTTCACTCCTTTCCCTTAAACTTTACTCATGCTTGGTCACGGTGGTGTTTCCATTGATCGGGTCCTTTTCTTTTGTGACTCTGCTTCACACAATTAGAGAAGCTTTCTTTAACTCTTTTTTCTACTGGACTATATTTATATATTTTTATTTTGACACATTGGTATATACTACCATCAAGTGATGACTCAGTCTTCCGTCTCTCTATATGTCCTTTAATTTGTTTCATATTGCTTACATGTATATATTCCTTGTCAACAGCCTTGAAAAAGTCAGTGTACCCATAAAAGTACAGACGAAACACGTGTTGGCTGCCTTGGATATTGGACGTCTGTCTGAATACTGGTCCTCAATTAATAAAGAGGAGTATTTTGGAAAACTTTGCCAACTTCTGCATCCTGTCCGGTCATTTCTATTTGTGAATCCTCCAGAGACTTTTTCATATACAACCTGTGTATTTATCTCAAGGAATTGGTCCTTAGACTTATTGGATAGACTCCTATACTTATTCCGTACTAAGGGTGTGCTTAAAAGCTGATTCTTTCTTAACATTTGTACGGACTAGTCGACTCGTCGACTTGCCAACAGCACTTTTGGGTAGTAAGTGCTATAGCTTTACTAGCACCCCGCCATATCAATATCATATTGCCTACTGCTTTATTGTTCTTCATAACTTTGTTCTATTGATGTGCGGTTCTTCACCCATTTTGGGGAACACTACTACCTCATTTATATTTGTAGGAATAGAGTACTGTTGTCCCGCTTTGTGGCTGTTTTGCGCCCACCCTGGCGACCACCCATGCTACATGGATCTTTTTGATATGGGCCATATGTTTTGGTAAACGCACTACTTTTTCTTTTGCATCAGCTTGTTTTGTAATTTCCTGTTGTGTTTTACTTTGCTCCCACCCTCTTCTCATTGTACGTGTTTACTGTGCCCCTGCCACCCCTCCTTTTGCCCTATTCCCTTCCGATTGTCAATGTTATCTTTCTTCCAGCCCCCCTCCCACTGTACTTTCTGTTGAACTTTTTCTAGGGGTTCCACCGCTGTGTTATTGATCAGAGCCCACAAAAGGCCGGTCATAAGCGGGTGGTCCAAGAGACAGGTTATCTATTGGCTGTGTTATGGGTACGCTGGTATGGCTCTCTTCCACTCCTTTGTGGTAACAAAATACATCCCGTTTTCAACCCCTGTAAACGTGTCAGGGCCTCGGGTTCCTTTTCTGCCATTACTGGGAGTGTATAGAAACTGTAAAATCTATTAAGCGCCATATGTATGTAGAAAAAAAAGCAACAGTTTTAATCGTGTGAGTTTTGAGCACCACACGGTGTCTCCTGCTCTCGGCTGTTTGGCTGGCTCTGAGCAAAGGTTTTGCCAAATCTGGGTCCCTGCCCCCCCCCCCCTCAACTGCGCGGTGTAGGGTACACCCGCAAAGCCGCCATGCCCACCCCTGAGCAAAGCACTCACCAGGTAGATGCTGCCCTGCATTAGGAAAATGAAGCAGTACTGGGTGAGTTGCATCATCCGGCTTCTGGTGGCCAGACGCCCTTGTAGGCATGCAGTGCCTCACTACGTTGGTGCCTGGTTCCTGCCAGTCCTCTGTGCCATGGCCCGGGCAGAAGGCTCCAGCAGTGCCAGGTGCCTGGATGAAGAGTCCCGTGATTGCAAACACCCTGGCTGTCCGTGCCGCACCTGCAGGTCTGAGTGAGGAGACAGGTGCTGCGACATCACCAGAGGAGGCGCTACAGAGAAATGCTGGGGGTCAAGTCTGCTGCTCTCAGCTCCCCTCCCACCCTCGCTGTCTCACCCTCTCCCCTTTACTTGCTCTCTCTCACGTTCCCTCTTGTGCTCTTTTTCCCGCCCTTCCTTCCTCTCTCACATCCCTAACCTCTGCTCTCATCTTTCCCATCGCTTCCCTTTCTCTCGTCTTTAACCCTTACTTTATTTCCGGTATTCCTCTGCCCTCTCTCTCTCTCTCTCTCTCTCACACACACACACACACACTCACTAGCCCCGACTCTCTCTTGACTGTCCCACAGCATCTCTCTGCTTCTTGCACTCTATTTGCTACCATCTCATTACTGCTTTAACCCTCAACACCTTTTCTTCTATTTTTCTTTTATTCCAGTGTTGGTACCATGTTAAAGTGACTGTAAATCAAGGATTTTTTAGATGCCTACAATCTATTGACATCATTGTTCAAAATCATAAAATTATTGTTAATATTTCTGACCCAAAAGATAAAATATGCATTTCCAGTTTCTAGACTCCCATTCCAGGCGTGCTCCCTCTTCAACCAGCCAATGTTCCAAAAGTATTATATATTCTACATGTAATGAATTGGCAATGTCATATATTTTAGGTACCTTTTTCCTCTCCCAAACGTATTTAGCTGTATATCCTCCTGGTAATTAATAGTCACATTGGATATATTAGGAGAGACATCTTGGGTTTTTCCTAGGTTAATGGCAGAAGATTGTTTTTAGTTTCAAGATCCTTGCAAATTTGTAGAGGTTACATTCAGATTAAAAATGTAAAGTGTCTTACAGGAGAAAATTACAAGCCCTTATTTAACACCTTTCCTTCTTCTCTAGTATGTTATCTATCTAGTAGATTAATCATCAGATTTGTTTCTGCTTTTTTCCGATTTCTTTTGAGATCTCTTCTTCACACCTACTTGCTTGTCTTCTTTTTGTGTTCTCTCCTCATTTGTTTTCTTTTTGCAAACAAACTCGTTGCAATCTTTTTTTCCTTGTTTTGAACCATTTCTACTATTCTTATTCGTTTTACTTCCTATAAAAAAGAGATTGCTCTTACCCCATTACTTGGTCATTCTTCAATATTAGAACCTAATGAGGTCACATTGGAGCTATCAGAAATCAATATGTTCTCTAGGAATGGTATGCTACAGTATCTTTGCTTACTAAATTGATCAGCAAATTTCCTATCATAAGTGTACACCCACCAAGACAAGTAGTCTCTCCAATTGTTTCCTATTTTCTTTCCATTACCTCCTTCTGACATTTGGTTAACACATCATCCAATAGGTCATAGTTTGTTTTCATACTTTCTTCCATTTTTAATTCAGTAATGGCTCTCTTAGTGTCCTCTACTTCTTTGTTCAAACTTTCAATTTGCTATGAGCTTGTTTAATTAGCATCAACTCTCTAGATGGCTGTGTTAATTTCTTCTGCCACTTATCAGCTTCATCTGTATCAAAATCTTTCACTGCCAGGAGATAGTTATATTTAAGACTCCTAGAATCCTGTCTACCTCAGGATATCTTTTTTTAAGTCATTATTTTCTACCATTTTTGCAGTTCTAGTTTGGAGAGTCTCTCTAACCAGATAAAAAGTTCCTTTCTGGTCTCATGTTTTGTATGTGATATCTGCCAGCTCCTCTTGCTTTCTAATATATCCTGACATTTTTCAGTCTTAACAACAATAGCCTTATTAAATACTGCCAACTTAATCTATAATTCCAATTGTATTTGCACACAACAAAACAATAATAAACCTCTGTTCTAATGTTTGTGTTGGGAAAACAATGGTAGTGCTCCAATGCCTGAACAATAAACGTCAAAAATTAAAAGGTCCTGTTTTTTACAGATCATCGTATCGTGCATTACTCAACCCAAATACACCAGGAACCCACCTAGTCTATACCTTGTAATTCATACATAGTGTTTTGGGGGAAATTGTAAAGTAACATATGAGAGATTCAGTGTCCAAAGAACGTATTGACAACAAACTATATACACAAAAAAATAATCATCTTTCATTATTATTCAAATAGAAAAGTATGAATATGCAATACAAATTCACTTAATTTACAAAGTTTAAAAAAGTTCTGTTATTAGTCTCCAATACCACTGGAAATAGTAATCTTCCAATTAGAAATGAGTTTACAAATGCATTTTCCTTTTATACATAATGGAATAAATCTACATGTTTATTGTAGAGATCCAATGGTTTCAACATTTCTTTATCCTAACTGCTTCGTCCCTTTATAAGAAAGGATCCCAAATTATTTTGTCATTCCTTTATCATCACATATTTGTGAATGTCTAGTTTTATTATATATTTCAATGCTTCCCCGTAGCTAAAGTGGAAATCTTGACAGTAACAAGAAAAGACAGTAAAGGGAGAACAAAATAATAAAAAGAAAAAATATAAAACACAGCTATTAGACATATCAACATGAGACGATTCATAAATTAATAGTTAGTAATCAAATATTAAATATATTTATATAACATCCCAAACCTGACTTACCTTTTTCTAGTCTCTAACCCTTACTCTCTCTCTGCCACTCATTCCTCTGCCCTTTCTCTCTCTCACTCAGTAGCCCAGACTACCTCTTGATTGTCTCACAGTATCTCTCTTCTTGTCCTCTTTTTACTACCTTCACATTACTGCTGTAACCCTCAATGCCTTCTCTTCTATTTTTCATATATTGAACTCTCTCTAGTCATCGCTTCTCACCTTACCCCGTTTGTGATCCGTTTAAGTTACCATTTCTCTCATATGTAATTAGGCTAGGCTTTCCTTCTCCTCCCATCTCTTTTTTGTTCTTTTTTCGGGGGTTCACTTCTTTTTCACGCATTTTCTCTAATTCCCTTCACACGTTTCTACTTATTTCAACCTTTTCTCTCCGTCTTGTTATTTCTTTCTTCCACTCTCTGCCCTCCTTTTCTCTCTCCATTACTGTCTCTCACACCCTCTCTAGCTTCTTCTTGGCACTCAATGTTTGTTTCTCTTCACCTTTCTTCTTTCTCTTTCCTGAACCCTCGAACTTCACTGCATGTTTTTGCAACGTCTCCATGTCTGATCACAGTTACTCCTCTGTATCTCCACAGTGTGGCTTTTTGATTCGTCTCCTTCTATATACTCTCTGTCTTAAGCCCCATTTCTCACAATTTATCCATTTTCTTCTTGTCTTTCCATTCTCCGTCCTGTTTGGATCTCTGTATCTCTACTAACCTGCAATCTTCCCTCTCGCTCACCTTCACTTTCTTCCTGCCCGCCCTGTCTCCCCATACACTTTTAGTGTCTCTCCACTACTTTGTGGAGCTTCCCCCCCTCTTCACCCCACCCCTCCTCCTCCTCCTTGCTCACTCTTTCTAATTGGATGTGTTCGCCAATCCAGAACAAGGACAGCTGTTCTTTTAAAGGACACAAGACATTACTATTTCCCTAAACTTTAGCCTTGAAAGTTCTCCAGGAAAACAGCAACAAGGGCGGGGCAGTAAGCATAAACTTTGTTTCCTGCTTCCTAGAATTTTTGGCACCGATGATCAGTTTTGTCTGTCTTTGCATTTCTGTAACCTGAATAGTACATACATTTCCTTCCCTTTGTTTGTTAGGTACTGTCCATAAAGTGCTAAATAGGAGCCAAGGATGAAAACATTTGTTGTTGACCCGCTTTCCAAAATCACTGTATTCTCTATTTATGATACAGACGGTGCACGTCTCATTTATTTACTTTTCATTCATTAGGTCACCCTCCTCTTTTTACTCACCCTTTAGGAAAGAATAAAGCTTCATCAAGTTGCACCACCAGTCTGCATGCCATATGCATACATTTTTAAATCATCAGAATACCCAGTTCAATTTAATCATGTATACTTACACTGTGTTGCAGGTTGTGTGTATTTCCACCAACATTCGTTTATAACTTTCAAGGAGAGTATATCCCCCCCATACTGGGGGGGCAAAATTGATTTGTTTTATTAAACACTCAAATTGTTCTGTTTTGCAGATTAATCTTTCAACTATTTGTACATGTTATGTCTTGCTCTATTGTGCTCTCTTGTGCGCACACACCCCTTTTTTATTTTTACCCTCTTCTAACTAGGGAACCTCAACTACTTCTCAGTGCCCATAGGAGTTTACATATTTAGGTTTCTCTGAAATTGTAACACAGTCCCGCTGGCCTTTCTCCTCACTCTTGCCCTGCACATTTTAGTGTTGCATTGGAAGCTGCACATAAAAGCGCTTAATAATCAAGTGCACAAGAAGCTTGTGCTACCTGCCATATCTCACATAAAGAACCGTATTATGCCAATTACCACAATTCTGTAATGGTGCAACATTGCTTAAAGATAAATTCAACCAACTCTCCCCCAAACCCTATTCTACTGTATGGCTGCACACTTATAAGGACCTATCGGCGAGACCTATTGGCTATGCCAATGCTTATTGTCTTTTCTTATCCATTTGATTTTTGCATCAGATTTTCACTGTATCACAGTTTTCATGGCAAATTTCCAAACTGTTTGAATCTTCTGAATTGGTTCCAATACCACAGGGGTATTGGATTGCTTTACTTTCCTTTTGAAAGGAAGAAAACAGGGATGTCTGGCATAGTTACTGTAGAATGGGGAGTAACCCACTGATGAATGTTTACCATCATTGTATGCATTTTTGGCCAACCAAAGCAAATCGACCCAGGAGCCTGGAATATCCACTATATAAGGACTAAGATCTTGTTTCAGATTTTGGTTGACTCATTAGTTTTGGCCGTCAGTTTGAGAACGGCAGCTACTGGACATGGCCGTATTGATTTGAAGTACTGAACACAAGGCCTGCCAAAATTTGGAAGTGGACTGTGACTCTCGATCAGAAATGATTTTTTGTGGAATTCAATGAAGACACTCTATGAGAACAATTACTATATATGCTAGTTCCTTAGTGGTAGGAATCTGTTCGCAAGGAAATGAGCCATTTTTGTGAGACTCTATACTACTACTACCAACATAGTGTATTTTCCTTGATCTTTGGGTAAATCAGTGATGCAATCAGGAGAAATATGTTTCCAGGGTTCATTAGGAGTTGGAAGAGGAAGCAACAATCCTTGAGGTTTCAAATGATCCACTTTGGTTAAAGCACACACATCACACTATTGGATGTGCTTTGTTATGTCTTAGGTCATCAAAATCATCTCTGAACATGATCCATGACTTTTTTTATGGCTGTATGGCTGTTGCAATCATGTGACATCAGATAAATACGATTTGTTGGTGTTTTTTAGTAGTAAGAAACTGTTTTTGTTCTTGAAAGGGTAAATTAACAATGATTTTTTGATTGGGATGTTGTTTTACCCATGCTTGTAGTTTGTCTTATGGGAATTTGCGCCAAACTTTATCCAGAAAGGTTTCTTTACTGGAAATGCCAATTACCTGTTAAGGTTTCAGGACAGATAATTGTTCACCTTTAAATGAAGTATCTTCAGTTTCTTGTCTTGTCAATGAGTCTGCCTTTTTATTTTGCATTCCTATGTGAAAAGTTCATATAAAATTGAACTCTGCGTAGAAAAGCATACATCGTAATTGTCAAGGTGGGAGAAAACTGGCTAATCTCATGAATTGCAAATTACGATGATCGGTAAAGACAATGATTGTGTGTTTTTCTCCAAGTAGGTAATGATGCCATTCTCTGAAAACTTCTTTAATGGCTAATAGTTTATTTTCTGCAATCATGTAGTTCTTTTCTGCCGGGAGCAGTTTTCTTGACATATAGGCAATAGGGTGCAACTGAGCAGTCCTTTCATGTTTTTGTGACAATATTGCATCAATGGATACATTGGAGGCATCACCCTCTACAACAAAGGGTTTCTCAGTATTGTGATGATGTAAAATGTGTGCAGTGGTAAATAATTTATTTAATGTTTGAAAGACCTGCTGAGCGTCTGGAGACAATTTAAATACTGTTCTTTTTCTAAGTGAATGTGTAATGGGCGTTATGACTTGGGAAAAGTGATCAATGAATCTTCTATAGAAGTTGGTGAATCTCAATAAACACTGTACATCTCATATATTGTTTGAGGTTGGCCAATATCTAACTGCTTGGAGCTTGTGTTCTGCCAAACTAATGACAGAAATAGATTGAATGACCCCTAGAAACTCGACTTCTGCTACATGGAACTCACATTTAATTAACTTACAATACAAGTTATGTTTTCTTAAGACACCCAGGACAGCTGCTACATGTTGAATAAGTTTGTTTTGATTTGGAGAGTATATCAGGATGAGAATTCCCTGAGCACACTGTTGATAAAATATTGGAATGTCGCTGGGGCATTACATAACCTAAATGGCATTCTAAGGCACTCAAATAAACCAAATCGGGTTTTACAAAAGGTCTTCCATTCATCTCCTCTGTGGACCTGTATCAAATGATAAGCCCCTCTCAAAGTTAGTATAGTGTATATGTGGGCTCCTTTTACTTGATCTGGCAAAACTGGGATAAGTGGTAGAGGATATTTATTCTTTAATGTGATCTTATTCATAGCATGGTAGTCAATACACGTTCTTAACTGGCTGCTAGTCTTGTGTACAAAGAAAAGTGGGGCGGTTGCAGGAGATCTAGATGTTTGATTGAACTCACTGGCCAGATATTTGTTGAGATATTCTCTGAGATGTTGGGCTTTAGTCTCAGTAAGAGCATGCATGTTACAGTTGGGAACAACACTTTCCAGCACTAAGTCTATTTGACAATCAAATTTGTTGATATGGGGGTAATTGTTCTGCTGGTTTCTCACTCAATGTTTGTAGACACTGGTCATGACAATACACAGAGGAAAATTCTACCATGCAGGAGTCCCAATGTATCAAAGGGTGGTGGAGCACCAGCCACGACATTCCGAGGCTAAATCCATATTGTGGAGCATCAATAACATTGAATCTGATGACTGCCACATCTACACCATATGAAATTAGGCCCCCTAACACACCAGTGCAAAAACAGGTCAACATATTGCTCCCGCCCAGAGTGCACCGCATAAATAGAAGCTACGTCCTGGCAAAGCAATACCGGCTCCCATACCAACATGCGGGGAGCTGGATGGGGGAGCTTGGGGCTTCCCCCACAGCTCCAACATGTGCTTGGTGGGCACTCCAGGTGAGCACCAGTACACCCACCTATTTAAAATGGAGATCCCAGGGAATGGGGTCTCCAGGGACATAATAGGCTCAAGATTGGGGGGGTTGACCCCCCTTCCCCACAAAGTAAATACAGACCTGGGGAGGGGGACCCTCAGGGCCTAATAAGGCAGGGAGGGCCACGTAGCCCCCTTCCCATTTAAAATGATTACGGCCCTGAGGATTATCTCCCCGGGCTTATAAAGGCTCAGGAAGGAGCTCCTAGCCCCTTTTATTTACATTTCAGCCTGAGGGATGGGGGGCCAAATTAGGCTTAGGGGGATTATGTCCCCAGGTTTATAAAGGCTCAGGAAGGAGCTTCTAGCCCCCTTTATTTACATTTCAGCCTGAGGGATGGGGGGCCAAATTAGGCTTAGGGAGGGGAGCTGCACACCCCCTTCCTTTGTTACTCAGCCCTTGGCGATGG
Organism: Triturus cristatus; assembly: GCF_964204655.1. NCBI lineage: Eukaryota > Metazoa > Chordata > Amphibia > Caudata > Salamandridae > Triturus > Triturus cristatus. Next base: position 69,244,233 of record NC_140584.1, on the reverse strand, counting down.
GGTCCCTGGGCCTTTTAAGACACGGGGAGGAGGGGCACATGCCCCCTCCCCTTTCTTATTACATTTAGCCCTGAGGCTGAGGTCCCCAGGGCCCAAAAATGCACTGGCAGAGGGACGGCACAACCCCCGCCAATTTTAATTGGAAATGGCCTGGTGGATTTATTTATTTTATTTATTTATTTACTTGAGTTTTATATAGCGCTGGCTAGACCCGGAGGTATCAGAGCGCTTTACAAGAGTAACCACAGCAGTACAATAAATTACATGAAATTACACATTACAAAAAAACAGGGGGTAGGGAAATGTGAATACTTGAGGATGGCAAAAACGAAGACGCTGGGTGAGGTAACGAAAAGCAGTGGGATAGTTGTAAAAGCGGCAGAAAGTAAGAGACAAGAACAATCTAAGGGGGAGGGAAGGGGCAGGGGAGGGAAGAGGGGGACAGAGAGAAAGGTGAAGGAAGGCAGAAAAGGACAGGAGAGAGATAGTGAGACAAAACGAGAGAGGGAAACAGATAGTAACGAGTAAGACAGCGAGGAGTGGGTCAGAGGCACAGGAGTGACAATAGAAAGGTCGCTAGGATGGAGGAAGAGGTCAGAGATCACTAAAATGGCGGATCAAGAGAAAGGTAGTAGAAGAAGCGAGTCATAAAAAGAAAATGGCGGGGAGCGCAAAGGTCCAAGTCCGAAAGTTAAGGAAGATGGCTACTATAGCCAGCAAGTCCGGAGGGAGAGAGGCAGTCGGGCCCAAAGTCACAGCCGCACTGTACATGAGCAGCGGGGGCAGGGGTGTATATTCCGGACACCAGGGGACAGGAAAGAAAGACCACGGGCTCCTAGGCAGCTGTCCGCAGAACGGGAGGCAGCAAAGTCAAAAACAACGTTAAAGGAAAGCAGGAGGGGGCGTCTCACCGGTACGATAGCAGAAAGATGGGCTCAAGGGTAGTCGCCGAGAGCGGTGCAGATTCCAAACCTTCGCTGTGACTCAGTTCGGCCCTGGAGGTTTAGGAATGAAGGGTTCCGAGCAGCCACGGAGAGCGGCGCCGGCCCCCTCTTACCTCCGCCGTGTCTCCAAGTCAATCCATAAGTCCAGCAAGGAGTCAACACAGGCAACCTCAGCAACCCTCCGGAGAGACCAGCGAGGCATCGGGCATCGGCCACGAAGCGAAGGGGTCCGTCCAGTGCCTCAAACCAGGAATTGAAGAGGACAAGGCGGGGGAAGACAAAGACTAGCGGCGGAGTTAGGAGGGGTGCAATGCCCCATGCCCGGCTGGGTAGGTGTCGGCCGCGGCGAGATACCTAGGCCAGACACCCCTATAGCCAAGCAGAGCGGCTCCACCAGACATCGGCCATGCTGGCTCTGGAACTCCGCGGGACAAAGCCTCAAGCGCCAACTCCGACGAGCATCTCGGGCTCACAAGCGCTGGAATGGAGCATCGGGGAGCATCAAGGATCCAGGTGAGTGGGTTAGTCCCCGGGGGAGGTGGGAATCTGGGGAATTTAGTCAAAAAGACTGTGTCTGGCCAGGAGCTCCTGGACGGAACTCCTCACCAGGCGACCACCTTGATCATGAGTGGTGGATAGTGGTGGATAGTGGTCCCTAGGGCCTGATAAGGCTCTGGGACGGGGGATTGGGTTTCCTGGGCCTATGAAGGCTTAGAAAGGTAGCCTGTATGCCCTCCTCCCCTTAGATTTTGGCCCAAGGGGACGAGGTCCCCGGGGCTGAAGAAGATTTGGGGATGGTGGGGCGCACAGCACCTCCTCCCATTTTTTATTGTATTGGGTTGTGGTCCCTGGGGCCTAGAAAGGCTAGGGGAGGTGGGCTGCATGCCCTCCTTTCCTGTTTAACTGTATTTGGGGAATGGGGTGTCTGGGGCCAATTAAGGGCAGAGGAGGGAGCTGTATGCCTCCTCCTTTTAATATATATGGTTTGGCCTCATGAGATGGGGTCCCTGGGGCCTGAAGGACAACCGTAAGCTGCACAGAGAAAATGTTGTGCATGGTGTGTGGTTGATGACCTGGTGGGGGTTTGGCCACAGGACCTGGACCAGGCCAACCTCCCTGCTGAACATAGCCTGCATAGCATAGGGTTGGCTGCCTATGCGGAGTTGGAAGCAGGGCCTTGCTGCAACACTAACCCCACACCACACACAAACACAGGCAGCGTAGGATTGGCTGCCTCTAGGTGGCTGTCCTGTGGCCAACCCCACCCAGCATGTGAAAAAAGGTTGTGTGCAGCGTGAGGTTGGCTGCTTGCAATGGCGTTGGTTGCCTGAGAGGGCCTTTCCTTTGGCCAAACCCATGCCGCATGTGATGAGAGGCTGTGCGCAGCATGAGATTGGCAGACTGCAGGGTACCGGCTGCTTCTGGGTGGGTTGGCCATTCAGCCTGGCCAAAGGCCATGGAGTGTTTTTAACCTCCTGCTATGGATGGGCAAAGGTCATGTGAAGAGTGAGGTTGGCTGCCTGTGGGGAGTTGACTTTTCGTATGGTAATACAATTTAGCTTCACATTAAACAAAAAACCTAGATATTCACTGAAAAACCAAAGGTTAAATTAACGCTATAGTTAGGTGTGGTATAAAGATTTGTTTTTCAAAAAAATCTTAGAAATGTATTTAAAAAAAGCACAGCTTACAGTTACGTTATAGTTGGGTGAATATGTCAGTGACAACATTAATGTTTTGAGCTAAAAACACAGAAATAAAACCCGTTAAGGTTAGCACAACTAACTATAACTTGCACCACTGCTTATGACCGCCCATATTACATCAATCATGATGTGCTCTATGACATCATTTATGGCATCACTGATGACATCTCAAATGACAACATTGATGACAACATTGATGACATTACTGATGACATCCTTCAATTAGTGTTTTAGTTAGTTTTATAGTTTACATAGTGGCGGGTAACTACCATATTACTTCTTCACCTAAGTTTGTACAGCCTGTGTCTAGCTAATGGGTATAAGTGTTTACAAAACGCATGTGCTGCTAATGCATCATAGGTGTGTAGAAAAATTGAAAATGTTTTAAATCTTTGTATTGAAGAGTACCTACAGTTGACAACTTGTGTCCAGTATGTTTCGCACAAGTTTGTTGGTTCTTTAGAAAATGTTTTCAACAGGGCACAGATTCTATGTTGCGGATACAAAGTATTGTAAGCAGCCTAGAGTTAGAAGACAGAATCGTCTCAGTATGACAATTTCTACATAACATAGAAGACCCCATACTGTTCAGTCTTTAATGCGCACCCGCGAGTTATTGCCAGGGCTTACGACGAACATATGTATGTTTTCCCTTGGCTACTTCTATAAACCCATCCCTAATAATTGTGTGCCCACATCTATGGCCCTTCCTCTGGCCAATCGTTTCTCGGGCTTGTCTGATTTAGATGTCCCTGACTGACAACCAAGTCCGAGTAACGGACTCCTTGCCCTACCGTTGATAGAGGACCCAATCCTGCCGCTAGTACCTGCACCTATCACCTCTGATAATTTTGCTAACTCTTTAGAGTGTATAGCATCAAGGACAGGTAACTTAAATGTCATAAGTTGGAATATAGCAGGCCTCCAACAAAGGCTCCTTGACCCTGGGTGGATCAATTTCATTCAGAGTCAAGATATAATTATGTTACAGGAGACGTGGGCTACGGTTAACTTACATGTTAATGGGTTTCAGTGCCATAATATTTTTGCCGCAAAATCTAGAATGGGCCGCCCTTCTGGAGGCTTATCCATCTGGATTAACATCTCTGCTGGAGGCTCTTCCAGGGTCATACCGACAAATAATCAAAACTTCCAGGCTATACTATTTAAACAGAAAACCAGTCTTTTTCTGGTAAATTTTTATAATAATGATTTTAGCTCACAACCCAACACACATTTTAGGAACCTTTTTAATTTTATCACCACTCTAGAGGCTAGGGCCGATTTTAATGACACCTCTGGCCTTGTATTGGGTGGAGATTTTAATGCCAAATTAAATGGAGATTGCCCAATTTTTAAGGATTGTAACTCGGGTTTGGGGTGCCAAAGGGGTGTGGAATTAACTACTCTTTTGAGTACACATAATTTGGAGAATGTTATGGACCGTTTTCCCACTGTCCCCCTAGTGCCTACATCCAGAGGCAGAGATTGTTCTTCAACAATTGATTATATTTTTATATCCCCTGGCCTGACAGACCGTGTTAGTGAGGCCAGGGTAATTCCAATGTCCCAAGGGGACCATAATCCTATCAAGATCAGTCTAAAGACCATCCATCGACCGGTCTATAATAAGGAATGTGGTGCTAGGAACCTTTCCATAAGCTCTAACAATCTCAGATTAAAATGGAGGGGCATTAATGTGATGACGACTGTACAGACCTTGGTCAGAGATAACTTTCCTCTTTTCCTCTCATGTTTGTCCGACTTAAGTCCTAACCCTGGGGTAGTAGATGATTTTGTTAAGATCTGTTCTGCCCTTCGTGCACAGCTCACGATTCCTTTACGCGCTATGACGGATGACCAGGGATGGTTTGATCATGAGTGTTCTCTGGCCAACCGCGAACTGCGATGAGTTTTATCTGTTAGCCCGAGGAATCCGACTGATGTAAAAAACGCTAGGTCACGATATAAATTGGCCATTAGGAGAAGGAAGGAGGAGATTCTTGAGGAGCGCTGGGAGGTGCTAGTACAAACTGCCGCCCGGGGTAGGGGAGATATTTTTTGGGCCGCAGTCAAAGACCTGCGTTGTTCGGGTCAGGTTGCGACCCCAATGGATTGCACTATCCCTGAAGCTGCATGGGTGGACCACTTTTCTAAGATTTATGCGGTTCTACCTTCTGCGGCGGCCATCCCAATATTTAACAGCCCCCCATGGGCCGATATATCACTATCTGAGGTAGAGGAGGCCATCGCACAGAGCGCGGGGAATAAAGCCCCTGGCCCAGACGGCCTCCCAATTGATATTATTAAGACCCACCCTGATTTATGGGCCCCACTCTTATTGAATGTTTTTAAGAATTTAAATTTTATCTCTTCACCGCCCCCAACCTGGTCATCTAGTATAATAGTGCCTATTTTTAAGAAGGGTGATCGTTCCCAACCAGCATGCTATAGGCCTATCTCCCTTATTGACAATACTTTAAAGATTTTAGGGAGAGTACTGTATAATAAAATCCTGTTATGGGCCGAGGATAATCAAATCCTAGAGAGTTGTCAGTTGGGTTTCCGCAATAAGGTGGGAACTGCGGAGTAATGCCTTAATCTGAACCTTATTTTGGGCAAATACACCGTAGCACGTAATTGCCCAATTTATCTGGCCTTTATGGATTTATCCACTGCTTTTGACCTTGTTAATAGGTCATTACTTTGGAAGACACTATTGGACTATGGTTTGGATGAATCGCTGGTTCACTTCCTGGCCTATTTGCATAGGGATTTGAAGGCCTGTGTCAGGATTAGCACTGGGGGTGAGGTTTCTGAGCCAGTTATAGTCAATAGAGGGGTCAGACAGGGGTGCGTCCTAGCCCCTCTTTTATTTATTATATACATTAACGGCCTACACAAACACCTGGTCTCTCTAACTGGTGATGTCCCGACCATAAAAGATAACCATCTTCCCGCACTACTATATGCAGATGATGTGGTCCTTATGGGACGCACCCCAAACGCATTACGCATATTGGTGAATGGTTTTGTTGCATACATGGATTCCCTAGATCTGAAGACCAATTTTAAAAAGTCTTTTGTAATATCTTGTGGCCCGAAGAGGCATCATATTGGCAGTATAGTTGTGGGGGCAGAAAGACTGGGGTCAACTGGCAGTTTCCCGTATTTGGGAGTGGTCTTTGCTGCGAACAACTCCTGGAGTGGGCATATTGCCCAAGCCAGGAGTAAGTTCTCAAAGTCCATCAATTCAATTTTGAGCCTCCCCCGTCCAAAACTGACCGGGGCATTGCCTGCTATCCTAAAAATATACAAAACTCAATGCGTCCCGGTTGCTACTTATGGTGCCGAGGTTTGGGGTACCGCCAGTTGCTCGGACATAACTACCGAGGAACATAGATTTTGTAGGAAACTTCTCTGTGTTCCCATTACTTCCCCACATTTTATATGCCATAGGGAATTGGGTTTGCATTTTATAGGGGATTTTATTCTTGCCCGTCCAGCCCTTTTTTGGCTGTCGATTTGGAAAAATCCCGCCGCCAAACTGACTAGGGATATCATTGAGGATTGTCTCCGCTGCAACAGGGGCATGACCATTCCCTGGCTATCAGGGGTGCATAGCGTCATTGGCAGCGTGAACTTTGAAGACATTTTCCTAAAACCCTCTACTACCAAGCACCCCACTAAATGTGAACTCAAAAAAGTACTTTATACGTCTTTTGATGTTGAAAGGGTAGCAAGGGAGTCCTTGAAATCTAGTGTTTCTGGTTACTTAGCATGTAATTTTATAAAATATCCCACACCCAGATATTTAACCCTCCCGTTGAGTCATTGGGAGCGAGGCCTTATATTTCGCCTTAGGGCAGGCACCATTAAACATGCACTTAGTTTCCCTTTATGGAATTTTAATGACCAATGTGCTGAGCCATGCCCCTGTGACTCCCAGAGCAGGCAAACAATTCTACATTTTTTATTCTTTTGCAAGTTCTATTTGAAGTACAACAAATGGTTTTTAACTCCGTATTTAAAAAAAATTAAATCAATTAGCCTGGAACTCGCATTTTCTATGATTTTGTCCCTGGACGATGATGAACTTGTCTTTCGTGTGAGCTCTTTTTTAAAAACTGTGGTTCGTGCCCGGTCTACAATGTCTTAAAGCTTTGATGGACTATTCCCCATGTGTAAACAGTATTTTATCTTATTGCATGATTTTACAATTGTTTTCTTTTGTACTTTTATGGATTGTCAATGATCCGAATAAAGTTTTCATTGATTGATTGATTGACATAGAAGACTGTGTGCCCAAGATACTAACCTATGTACAAGTGCTTCTTTTGCTCCAGAAGATAGATGGGCTATCTGTAAAGTTTTCACCACAGTATGAAGGCTGCAGGTAGTATAGTCTTTAACACCTTCAGGCGAATAGTGTCTTTTTTGACAAGTGTTGCATAGAGTGTACACTGCTCTTAGTAGATACTTTTAATTCTCTGTGGTATATTTCTCATGAGACTTTCACTAACATCAAACAGGGTTGCACAGAAGAAAATCTCACTATAAAGTAAACACTGTTCACAGCACCCACTTTTCTACTCATATCAACTTCATTTTTCAATGTAGGTTCGGTGACTGTGAGTGGTTTGATGCAACTAAAAGCTGTTGAGCATCTTGAGGAGCTCAGCTTTTTCTGCACAGTTGTATACATATTGAACACCGTGTGCAATGAGAGTTTCCCATATATTTGTGGTTGACTGTTAATGTGAACTAGGCTAACTTTGAAGTATATGGCATAGGGTCAATGTTGCACAAAACACATGCTTGACACACCTAGGGGAGTTGTATCTGTGATGGCATTAATGATGCTTCATATTATTCTGAGCTATTTTGCACTTAATTTGAGGCCTCTAATGCCATACTAGTTTATAGAGTAATGTGTACAAAAGAAGCTTGGATGATGTCATCAATGATGTCATTTGAGATGTCATCAGTGACGTCATACATGATGTTGTTGAACATGTCTTGAGTGATGTAACATATTAGGTCATATGTTAAGTAAGAAAAATGTCCACAAGGAACTTATTCAAAGTAGTCCATTTGCAATATGGAGTAGAAATTATACTCCCAGCTGATTTAATCAAAAAGCAAAAAAAAATTTTTTAAAACACAAGATTATTTCACTTTGTCAAAAAAGACACTTACTTAGTTAGCCTGGAGAGCTTATTTACTTCAGCCGAAGTAAATGTAATTTATTACACAAATCACAATTGTATCACAAACATTTTATATTTTTCAGGCACATAAGAAAGATGGTGAAAAAAGTGAAAAAGGATATAATAGAACCCAGTGAAGTGATCATAGCCTACAAAGTGAACATAGTGTTTAAGAGGTCTTAAAAAACAATGAGAGGCATGTCAGGATGTAACGAATCTTTTTTGCTCTCCCTTTGTTGGTGTCGACGACGTTTCAACCCACTCTGGGTAAGGGGTCTCTTCAGGACAATTATCTGGGGACTACAAACAGGGGAAAGGTAAGTGCCAGTAATATACTAGACCCATTAGTCGTCTGAACGCTCCAGGTTTAAAATTGGCTTACCTAATAGTATTCAAAACTCGAATTGAAGGTGAGTAGTTGATAACATGTAGCCGTGTCTGACGCAGCCTAAAATAAAAAATATATATAATTTATGGTGTATAGGAAATTGGGATGTATCTCTATAGGATATGTCTATCTCAATATTCTAAAAGGGCCATCATTTATTGAACCCATAAAGGACTAATCCTAGTAGGGGAAATTAATTGAATATCTCAAATGATTTAAAAAACCACCTATCTGTTAGTGGCTGGCCCTATCTTAGTTCATGTCGCAGCGACCCGTCTGTTGAAAAATACTCTATAATACAGCGGATTGGCCACTACATTGGATCACTTACTTGGGGAATCCAATGTCTCCCCTGTCTCCGTGATCATGGACAATACATGTAGATCAAGGCAACTGAGTGAATATTCTGTATAGCGGGTCTGCAAATGATATAAAGTGAGGGACAATCGGTACAGAAGGCTAAAGTATTCTAAGTCCATACAACTACTTAGGGTATATATTTAACGATTACTTACAGGTCAGCCGTGATGAATCGTGGTATCCGTAGTCTAAGTCAAAAGGATAAACCTTGAATAATGTTCCCGTTATGACTATAATACCTGTAGGACATTAAGGCAGGGATTACTGCCGGTATATCTCATGGGGGTACAGTCTAGGGCAAGCGGTATGTTTAAGTTGCTTACTTTTCCAGGAAACGAACGAGTGAAGCATCCGATCCAGCCGCGCAAGTCGGTAACTTGCCTCCCGTGAACCGGAAGTATTTAATTCAACCCGGGAAGGTAACGCATGCGCAAGGGAGGGGGCAAAATAGATACATTGGACAAACCACTCAGCCAGTAAAAAACCGTATCTGCCAACATCGTAGCAGAATACGTTGTTCAATTGACAATGCTCCACTTGTAGAGCATTACAAGGAAAAAGCTCATTCACCCGATGACATCAGGTGGCAGGTAATTGAGAAAGCTAAACTGCCACCTAGGGGAGGTGAAATGTCTATACTGTTACAAACATTGGAATGTAAATGGATCGATAAGTGCCAATCGACAACTCAAGGTCTGAACAGCTTAGAGGAATGGCGGAGGTTTATTAGCTTACATTGAAATATGACTGGAATAGGGCTCTATTCATGGAAAAGCTATACTGCCATACGATAAGTGGCCATAATACTCTATATCTGATGATGTTTGAACATGTCATTGATTTTTCATACTGATAAAACTGTCTTACTGTTCTTCTGCTGACTCTGCATAATCTGAGAGACCCTGTGGAGGTCAAATGTTTGAATATTAATTGCCTGTACTAATGTGTTTGTAAATCATACAACTAATTACTTTTATCTTGATTCTCAATTGATGTGCCTTTTCAAATAAGATATTACGGGGACTTTATTAGAACACTATCAGGTACAATGATGTACCAAGACATTTCTAGGATGGCTGCTGATGAATAACTTTGAGTTTCTATTCTATATTGTATAAATTGTTGTTCTGCCGATTCCCTGCTCTCTGATGTACTTATGAGATGCTCTCTGATGTATTTATGAGATACTGTGGAATAATGAGATAAGGTGGTTAAATGTTCAAACACCAAGTGCCTGAATCAATGCTCCAATAAGCATGCAACTGTTTTCTTTCGTTTTTAATTAATGTACCCCTCTAAATAAGATGTTACGGCTATCAATCTGGAATACTATCAGGTATAATGATGCACCAAGAGACATCTTAAGATGGCCACCGACGAATCTATTTTGCCCCCTTCCTTGCGCATGTGTTACCTTCCCGGGTTTAATTAAATACTTCTGGTTCACGGGAGGCAAGTTACCGACTTGCGCGGCTGGATCGGATGCTTCACTCGTTCGTTTCCTGGAAAAGTAAGCAACTTATACATACCGCTTGCCCTAGACTGTACCCCCATGAGATATACTGGCAGTAATCCCTGCCTTAATGTCCTACAGGTATTATAGTCATAACGGGAACATTATTCAAGGTTTATCCTTTTGACTTGGACTACGGATACCACGACTCATCACGGCTGTCCTGTAAGTAATCGTTACATGTATACCCTAAGTAGTTGTATGGACTTAGAATACTTTAGCCTCCTGTACCGATTGTCCCTCACTTTATATCATTTGCAGACCCGCTATACAGAATATTCACTCAGTTGCCTTGATCTACATGTATTGTCCATGATCACGGAGACAGGGGAGACATTGGATGCCCCAAGTAAGTGATCCAATGTAGTGGCCAATCCGCTGTATTATAGAGTATATTTTTCAACAGACGGGTCGCTGCGACATGAACTAAGATAGGGCCAGCCACTAACAGATAGGTGTTTTTTTTTAAAAATCATTTGAGATATTCAATTAATTTCCCTTACTAGGATTAGTCCTTTATGGGTTCAATAAATGATGGCCCTTTTAGAATATTGAGATAGACATATCCTATAGAGATACATCCCAATTTCCTATACACCATAAATTATATATATTTTTTATTTTAGGCTGCGTCAGACACGGCTACATGTTATCAACTACTCACCTTCAATTCGAGTTTTGAATACTATTAGGTAAGCCAAATTTAAACCTGGAGCGTTCAGACGACTAATGGGTCTAGTATATTACTGGCACTTACCTTTCCCCTGTTTGTAGTCCCCAGATAATTGTCCTGAAGAGACCCCTTACCCAGAGTGGGTTGAAACGTCGTCGACACCAACAAAGGGAGAGCAAAAAAGATTTGTTACATCCTTACATGCCTCTCATTGTTTTTTAAGACCTCTTAAACACTATGTTCACTTTGTAGGCTATGATCACTTCACTGGGTTCTATTATATCCTTTTTCACTTTTTTCACCATCTTTCTTATGTGCCTGAAAAATATAAAATGTTTGTGATACAATTGTGATTTGTGTAATAAATTACATTTACTTCGGCTGAAGTAAATAAGCTCTCCAGGCTAACTAAGTAAGTGTCTTTTTTGACAAAGTGAAATAATCTCGTGTTTTAAAAAAAAAGTTTTTTGCTTTTTGATTAAATCAGCTGGGAGTATAATTTCTACTCCATATTGCAAATGGACTACTTTGAATAAGTTCCTTGTGGACATTTTTCTTACTTAACAGTAATACCCAGTTCACAGGGACATATGGGTCGCTCTTGTTTGTTATAAATATACATATTAGGTCATAAGCAGTGCTTGTGAGGGTGCAAGTTATAGTTAGCTCTACTAAACGTAACAGGTGAATTTCTGTGTTTTTCTAAATTCGAAACGTTAATATTGTCACTGACATATCTGACATATTCACCTAAATATAACGTTACTTCAACCTTTGGTGTTTTCAGTAAAAAAATATATATATATAGTCTTGCAGCACATTTGGGATGATCAAGGAGGCAGCTATGCCTGGATGGTGCTGGCGCTAGCGTGTATAAAATTAGAGCACTGACCCATCAAGCTGGGGAGCAGGGACCCATCATCAAAGGCAGAGAGGAAAGCCCTTCCAGTCATCAGGGACCCTGTAGGCCTATTTGGGGGTCTTAAGAAAGTAAGGGAGGAATTGACCCCCTTGAAAACACAAAATGTAAAGCTAGGCCTTAAATAAATGGTGAGGAGAGAAGTGACCCTGAGGCTTGATGTTGGTGTAACTGTGGTCAGGGGCATGAATGACGAATGTGGTAGATCCTAGCGGCTGAAGGAGTGTGGAACACAAATTGGAGACTGTTTTCCTAGGGATGAGCCAAGAGAAGCGTGAGCTGTAGGGGACATGAATCACCTCTGGCAGTGTAGTGAAGTTGATGCCTATCCCTGTTGCGGGACTAGGCATTGAGTCTACCAGTGGCAGACAAAGCGAGGATGAAGGTCACATGTCGCGTCATAAATGCACACATAGGTCACTACCCCTCAGAACTCCATTGGCTATAAAAGGCAAACTGACTTCCAGTTAGAATCAGAGTTCACTGGATAGATGGTCATTGCCACTCTGGCCTGGGGAGGGAGAGTTGGAGTTAGTTATATTGTAAATGCCCAGTCTGAATGCTTCTCTATGAAACCTTTACAGCAAAATGCAATAGCACAACAGTAGTCAGGCCATTGCTGCTAATCAGAGGAGGTGAGGGTTTGGGGTCCCTTGTATGGGGACAGTTATCCCTGGTAGGCACCACAGAATAATCCATTCCTATGACACAATAAATAAATATGTGAATACACATCCCTTACTTGTACTTTGAGGTGCATTGGTTGCATAGGCAAGGGATACAAAATAGTTGCACATTTGAAGGTTAGGGGGCAGATGTAATCTCCAAGAAACATACTTGGTGAGTAAGGAGGAGACCTAATTGAAGATAATATGAAGGGGCCAGATAAATGCCAACAATTTCTCCTCATATACTTGGGGCACACTGATCTGGATAAAGTCTAGAGTACCATTCGAGGTTAATGATGTTCACATCGATGAGGAGGGTAGATACATTGGCCTGCAGGGGAGACTTTTTGGAGCAAATATGGGTAGCCTGTATGTCCGAAACACAGGACAGGTGTAGCTCCTTGACTCGATGTGCAGGCCACATTGGTGTTGAGTGGAGATTACAGCTGTGTGGTAGAGATGGCCCTGGACAACTCTACATCTCCACCTCCCATTAGTAGACTCCCTGATCAGTAAAATGGCACAAGACTTCAGGAACTGGGCAGGAAATTGGGTGTTGGGTCATGTTTGGAGACTGAGAAATGAAGAGCACAGCAAGGCCTTCTTTTACACTCCAGTACACAATTCACATGTTACACTCAATAAAATTATGTGTTTCCTCAGACTCAGTGAGCTTGTTGTGCACAAAGAGTATCTTGGTCGTAGGCTATCAGATCACAACCCACTTCTTATGAGCCTGAGGTGAGGGGAACATCTGACCCTGATCCGAACCTGGAGTCTACTTGCCAGATCCCTCATTTCGAGACTCGCTAGCAGACATCAGGAAAGACTATTTTCAGTTAAACCATTGCACCACTGAATATGAGGGCACCGAATAAGAAACCTGTAAAGTGGCGGTGTGTGGCTAGTGTCTGGGCCCAGCAATAGGGCCAGAAAGACTTGAGAGAAGGAGTTGATCACCTAGATGGTACAATCCATATATTGGAAGAATTCCCAGTTAATACCTTAGCAAGACCAAAACTGCTAGAAGAAAAGGAGAAATATGCTACTACACTAGAGCGACTTCATGCCCCTACGTATTGGGAATATTTAACCACTGGCCACGTGAAGGGGTGGTGCTGGGATGCTCCTGGCATGACTGATGCAGCCTGAGAGCACGGATAACCTCATCACTCATGTAAGGGACACAAAACAAACATATATGAAGTTTTCTCACAACACTATAGAGTACTTTATAGAGAGCTGGCACAAGCACAAGACCCAGGAAGGATGATTGAGGTCTTCGTGAACAGGGCGCCACTTGCACAGATAGCAAACAAAGCTAGGGAAACATTGGTAGGACTGATAACGGAGACTGGGATAAAGGGAATGCATAAAGAACTTGTAAAAGGCAACACACCAGGCATAAATGGCCTATCAGTGGAATTCTATCAGACACACATATCCCTACTTCCACCACATCTGGTGGAAATGTATGCAAAGACACTGAACAAAGGCATGCTGCCAGCCACCTATAGGAAGGGTCTGATTGTTTCAATTGCCAAAATAACATACAGATGCTCTAGATTTTGCCTCATTTAGACCATTATCCATGTTAAACCTAGACTACAAAGTTCACCAATTGCTTGCTACCCCACCTGCACATCTTAATACATGAAGACCAAAATGGATATATATCTCTAAGCGTAATATGTCCCTAAATATTAGAAGATGCTTTTGAATCTCAAGGAAACCCCCCACCAAAACATCCTGAGGTGGTAGTGTTTTCGATCAACTTTCAAAAAGCTTTCTAAACCTTTCATTGGGGATACCTGCGAATGGTCATGAATCACATGAATGGTGGCAAGATAGGATAAATGACTTAGTTTATTGTATAATAATGCCCAGGTGCGGGTGCAGACTGTTAAATGCATATCCAAAGTGTGCATAACACACTGCAGCACCCAACAGGGCTGCCCCTTTTGTCAATGATGTTTGAAACTAGAGGGTGTGGTGGAGGTGTTCTCCTGCATGACAGGAAGCACAGTATTTCACTTTAAATAGGCAATATACTCCTATATCTTCAAGAAGCTACGTCAGAAATCCTTTAGTATCTTTGATACTTGTAGAATCTGGGTAGGGTCTCTGGCCTCTACACCAATCGGGTGAACATATCTTCATGCTTTATATCCCCTGACCTGCCGAAAGCTCTGGGTTGCAGTAGCTCTCCTGGGCATTAAATATCAGGGAGTAAATATTTATCACCAGGATAAAGACATCAGGGAGGGTAACCTAGGTGATGTGCTACGGGCACTGAAAGGAAGTGTTCCATTCTGGCAAACTCTGAAACTGCTTAAGGACTTATCTAAGATGATGATACTTCCACATATACTGTATTACTTTGCAACTCTCTCAATTTGGACCCCTCAGTACTGGTTTGAAACACGGTTTGAAACACTGAACACACTGCTCAGGGAACTGATTTGGTATGGAGGGTAACAGTGCATGTCGCTGCGTATGCTGCATCACCCAAAAAAAGGACGGAGGATTGGAGTCCCTGGATTAGGAGACATAGTATCTGCCAGCCAGTTGCAATGCTGACCAGGTGGTTTATAGGGATGAATCTAGAGGAGTTGGAGGAAATTTGTAGATGGCTCCATGAAGGAGCATTGTTTGTACATCTGATGGGAGTATCAGTACAAACAATCAGAGAGCCCACACTCCTCAAAATAATGCTTCCATGCTGATGGAGCATTTAGAAGCATGGCCTGCATGTTGTCAGGGTCTGATTTTTTAATCTATGGAATAGTACGGTCATTGAGACATGCTTGGGGGAATCTGGGAACTGTAGAAAATACTTCTTAGGCCAATATATACACCAGAAAACTAAGAAGATGTGCAACAGAGTTTTAGAACTGGCCCTAGTCCTTGCCAGGAGAACTGCTACAATGCACTTGCATTTCCCGGAGGTTCTCCTTCACAGCAGATGAAATAGGGAAGTGAAGAAATGGCTGATAGCAGAGGACTCCACTTTTTGGTCTGTGGAGTGCTGAAAGCAGCATAGAAGGCCCATGGTGGATCAGTGGAATTATATCATTGCTACCTTTACTGAGACTCTTCTTTTTTGATGCTGAGTGAAACCTGCAACTTGACTTTCGGGTTGTTTGAACCTTTGTGTTACTATAGTGGAATACTGATTTTCACTACAACTTAAGCCATAATCATCATCAATACCTTTAAGACCATCAAGCATATCATAAAGACTATATATACAATACAATACAACCATCACGCCCCCAATAAAAACAAAATGAATTACAAATACTATGTCAAAGACATGTAAATTCATAAATGAAAAATCTCATCTCACCACAATAGCCAGGATTGCCGCAAATAGGTTAATCACAGCTGGACCTGAGCCTAACAGTGTCCCTTAGAAGGCTAAGAACATATAAGACTGAGTTACCTGAGAGCAATTGTACAAAAATAAAAGCAGGTCTAACCTGCCTAAAATTTACTTTTTTTTAAATGTGGATAATATAAGACTTTCTTGGTACCTCATAAAAACTACAAAACATTACAAAATGCATCATATCCTGTGGAGACTTTCCATCACAGCCACAGGATAAGAGACTCTGACCTTTATGCGCCCCACGAGGGTAGGCAAGGAGATAATGAAAAAGGTCCAAGCAAAATCTAGTCAATAGGAAAATATTGTGGCTGCTTTTAAACCATAGGCAGTAGGGCTCAGTTAATGGCACAGTTTTCAATATAGAATGTCTGCGGACATTGGGCTTTCTCTTCTCTGCTTCTTCTCTAGCCAGCATTTGCCTTTCAAAAAAGTTCTACTTCATCCAGCACAGGTCCCTCCTGCAGATTTTCACTGGGTTGACAAATAAATCCACCCTTTGCGAACTAGTGAAACATTCCCTGATGTACTTGTTGCAGGGAATGCGATTAGAGTGGACAAGGGATAGATAATCACTTAAGATTACCTTACCTAAGGAAATTCCCTTCCTGAGCCAGATTTTCATCCACTGCGATAAAGGACGGTAGGCCAACATATCTGAGAGAAAGCCATCCCCAGTTCTTTGTGAGCTACAAAGGAAAAACTGCCCTGCGGTAAACAGAGTATTCGTCTCAGGAAAGTGTTTCCAACAATTTGCATCACATCATGCTCGATATAGCCCCAGATCTTGCTGCCATAAGTCACCTTAGAAATGCATTTGGCCTTGTAAATCAGCAAAAGGGCTCGATGGGTGTACTAACTAGTCTAGAGGCAAAGTTAAAAATAGTGGCTTTAGCCCTGACAAAATCCTCTTTCTTTCTCTTAATCAGAGAATGTCAGTTCAGGGCTGAGTCAAACACTACCCCCAAGTATGAAAAACATCAGTCTTAGGGACTGGCATGGACCCTACCATGAATGTATAAAATGTAAATGGGTGGAGACCCACTTGCCTTACAAATGATTTACTGTTATTGACCAACAAATCCAGATCTTCCATGAAGTGAACAAAGGAGTTCAACACGGATTGTAATCCCCTCTCTGTCCAAGCCATAAGAACAGTCTCGGCAGCGTACAATAAGACAGGCAGACTACACTGACCCACTTGGGGACAATCTGCTTTTGACTTCAAAAGGACCTGCTCCAGGTTATTAATGTGTAGGTTAAAAAGGAAAGAGGCCAAATGCACCCTTGACATACCCCTCTCTGAATCGAAAACTGGCGGGTGACTCTGAGGTCTTTGGAATAGCGAACCACCACTTTTGTGTCTCTGTGAAGATCCCTTAAGACCAGGACAATGTCTCTGTCAACATCATTAGATAGCATGATATGCCAAAGCTTGGATCTGTTAAAGCAATCAATTGCAAAAGACAGATCCATAAAAGCTTGGTAGATGATACCAGTACAGGCGATGATGTACTTGTTGAGAACCACATAAAGATTCAAACTCTGGTCCACATTTGAACATCCAGGACGAAAAACGTATTGGACCTCTGCTAAGATTTTATTATCATCTACCGAACTAGAGATCCTGTCTAGTAGCATGTGTCCCACTACCTTTACCATAGAGTCAAGAGGAAGATGGGCCTATAACAGTGGGTGCTATCTCAATCTCCCTTTTTAAAAACAAAGACGATGGTGGATAACGTCGAGGTACCCGAGTGGCCCGTCGTGACTACAGCATTAATAATTGAGGTAAGGGCGGGTACCCATATGTCCAATTTTGAGATGTAACGGTCTGGGGGATCCCATCAGGGCCTGGGACCTTGTTTTTAGACAGCCCCACTATGCCCGCTCTTACTTCCACCTCAGCAAACATAACTTCAGATTTGCCCTCACCAATAAACTGAACTTCCCTCAAAGTAGGGGTGGACTGAAACATGTCCTCAAACTGCCTTACCTAGTCATCTTCGGTGATATGGGCATCCAATAAATTGGCACTGTCTGCTGCTAGAAAGGGTTATTTATGATGCTCCAAAACTTTGAGCTATTCTTCAGGGTTCTGGCTTCTATAAGTTCTGACCAGGCCTCATCTGTCAGTGCAGACATACGTTTTGCCAGAGCAGCCTTTTATTGTTTACGGCATCCCTTGACTATACAAAGATCCCTTGGTATGGTACCCATAGCTTCCTTCAAATTCCTGGCGGCGTGTGAACAATCAGAGTCAACAATTGTACACAAAAGAGGGTACCCCAATAACTAGATAGGCTCCTAAGTCAGGGATTAAAAAACAAATGTATAAATAGATACTTAGGCAACTGTTGAAAAAATGGGCACACAAATGAGGAAATTCAGATAAGAAAAGGAAAACCCAGATCCAAATCTATATAAAAAACAATTTAATAGTATCAAAAAGACAAGTAATACGCAAAACACATGATTGATGTTCATAAATAATTACATAATCCAAAATACATTTTTATATAGTTATGAATGTTTTTAAAAGAGCGATATATTCCTCTATCTGAAAAAATGATAGAACGGGCCAAAATATGCAATCACATTTCCACATTCATCCTTCTAGAATGGGTACAATGGGTTTATAAATTTGTATGGAAACAAACCTATGAAGTATATATATCCTTCTTCATTTTTTCTTTTTTTTTTAATAATAAACAATATTATGTACCAATTCACTTTCTCATGGATTGGGTTACAATGACCCATTTAAGAACTTGTTTATTTCATTTTGTATTGCTGGCCAAACGTTCTCAGTTTTGTTGTTTGTCACAATCAGATCGGGTGAATACAACTCTGCTCGACTAATAAAGTTGTAACATATGCAAATACAGCATGAGTCAAACCATCTTGAGCTGAATGAAGGCAACTTATCACTTGGGCCTTTAATAGGTTAACAATGGCACCTGATATGACACTAAAAACCTCTATGATATCTGTTTGTTTCGCCAACCTGTCAGAACTAGTAGCAAACTCCTTGTGACAATGGGTGAGCAAGGACTCATAAAACTGATCTGGAATAACCTGTGCCCACTAGAGTCTCCTCCCATCGTCCACAGCTATCAAGGGCCCCCTGGCTCCATCCTCATTCAGTTGTACTGCCCAGGGCCAGCAAGTCAAAACGCACACTGAGTTATGGCCACTGTGAACACTCACTCCTAGATGGTAAAATCTACAACATAAGAGAAAAAAGGAGTGGAAACAAAAATAAAATCAATAAACGACTCACACCTTCTCCCAGTAAAGGTGGGATAACAACCTTCTGGTCTGGGGGCAGCTTGTTCATGGCCGATGTTAGATCACACTCATTTATGATGGCGTTAAGGATGCATCCCTGATGGGTGCATTCCAAGTGCATGCTGGTATAGTGTGCACATCACGTGTCTTTAACCCCTTTAAGTCTAGGGTCCCCACACAAGTGGACATTAAAATATCCTACAATCATAAGGTTGGGACAGCTCTGTTTACGCAAGGTTATTTTTCTCGAAATGGAGCCCAACGGTGAGATGCTGCAAACTTCAGATAGGGAGGATACAGCGTATAAAAATTAAAGAGCAGTAACTTGTTCGACCCACTAGATAACAACAAGGCCCCGTAAGGTAGAAAATTCTGAAGGCAGCGTGGCAAAACTACCGTGAACAGCAAAAGAGACAAAGCTAACCAAGCCCCCATTGGCTCTTCCCGCAATGGAAGGGGTGGCTGTCACACAGACGGTTTAATAACCTTCCAAGAAGAAGCTTTTTTCATTGGCCCATGATCTCCTGGATCTATATCACTTCAAACATTGTCTATGTAAAGCACCAATTCTGGATCATTGAGCTGAGTCATCAGCCCTGCAAAATTCTGAGAAGTAAAGTTACAAACATTACAGTTTGGGAGATCCAGACCCGAGGGCCCGACGAGGCACTGTGTTGATTGGAATGTTTGGCTCTGGTGGAACAACAGCAGGCAGTCTGTCACAGAAATCAAGTGACCCCAATGGCGCAAACTTGTTAGATGTATCTATGCCTGAATCATCCACCTGCTGACTCCCCTGACCCAAATCAAAAGATCTCCCCTGTTTCTTGCGACAGAAAAAAGTGAGTTGATCAGGGGCCTATAAAAGTAACCTAAAGGGAGAGCCACAATGGTTGGAGCCTCTAGAGTTAGGGTGGGAGGCCAGTCTTAGAATTCTGTCCACCACATAGGGGCTGTTAAAAGTGATAGTAAACAATCACCTTCCCAACTCTTCTTGACCCTTGCCACCCAAGGTGTTATGCGCAACATAATAATGTGGCTTTCCACTCGCAAGGCTGTGGCAATATTAGAATTCAACCAATACACAACTCTATACTGAAGTTGGCTAAAGTCTTCATTCGCACCAGGAGCAAGTCGGGGTACATTTGCTAAAACCACTACGAAAGGAGTTGAGTCTGGCGGTAGGTGTAGAGTACATGGGCTCTGGGTATGGTTGCTGATTGCTCCTGGGTGAGTGCCGCTTATCCCTCCTTTAGTCAAGTTTCAAGATAGGCTTTATTTGATTTAAAAGTATTACATCATAAAAGCACAATACATTACAATAAGCAAGAATATATCAATTCATGGATAACATTTAACAATATATTAAAAATTACATCATTTAAGAATTACAGAGAGTAGACTTGGAAACTGATTTCCGTGCGCAGCCATGACATACATAAAAACCATAAACCTTTAGTAGAAAGAGGGACCTTGATGAGTTTTACTGGTTCTAACCACCCCTTTCAGATATTTTGCAATGTGGTCAGTAAGAATTTCATCATCTAGAAATTGTAGCTTGGTAAAAGCAGGTCGGCATATCTCAATCCTTGCATTTAAAAAAAAAAAGGCAGAATCCATCTTTTCCTGATTAAAATATAAAACTTGCAGAATAAAATAATATAGATTGTAGACTATGCAGATATTTTGTCGCAGGGGCATGGGCATAGGGAGCGTGACCAGTCATTTATCTGAGGGAATGTGACCAAGTTATGGAAACTGCCTAGGCGTAGGCGCGTCAATAACAACCTGTCATAGTTTCCTAGAGTGAATAGTAGATAAGGTTGTATCCTCATTGGGTAAAGAGCAATTGAATGGCTCTGACTGATGTTTTCATAATATTAGAGGACAATCTAATCATCTCCAAGTGGTTGATACATAAGACCTTTAATCCCTTCCTTATAATGAGAGACAAACTGTCAGGGTTGACAAAGTACTCGGAACGATCTAAATCATGCATAAAGTTTTTAACGTATGCGAGCCAAGGAATACTTTGTACCCGTTGCAAGTTCTAGCAGTCTTTGATCACGTCCCGATTATGATCAGTAGTGACACTAGTCCAAACCTTATGCCATAATAGAATTGGCTGGATTTTAATTAGGTTGGGCAGGTATGACAGTCCCAGTTCAGCGTGACAAATATACGTAGCTGTACTATTCGGGACAGCTAGAAGATATTTTAAAAACCTATTCTCAACTTGCTGGAAGGACTCTACATTTGCATGACCCCAAATACCAGCTCCATACAGAGCAATTGAACTGCTTTTGGCTTTGTAAATTGTCAGCAAATAGTTAACAGGACGCTTTTCTAACTTCCTGACAAAATTGATCAAGGCTCCGATGGCTTTGGCAAACAGCACTTTTCTAGAATTGATGTCTTTAACCCATGAACCCCTTCTTTCGAAAACAATTCCCAAATATGAAAAGTAGTTAGCAAATTCAAGTTTTTTGTTGTTTATAAAGATGTCACAGCACTTGATGCTGGGCTTGCGACATTTCATAGTGAATGTTTTGGTAATATTTACTTTAAGGTCTAAGCTTGACATGTAAGATGCAAAGCTCGACACAATTTTCTGCAAGCCCATCGGAGTGCGGGCTAACAAGACCCCATCATCGGGATATAACAGTGCACCAATTGGCCGTTTGCCTATACTAAGTAGATCTTGGCATTCCCCCGATAAAGTGTCACCCAAACTATTTATGTAGAGGGTAAAAAGGAGTGGAGCTAGAACACTCCCCTGCCTTACCCCCTTCCTGACAGGGAAGTTGTGAATAAGTTCACCAGTTCTCCCATAGCAGACCCTAGCCCGAGCATCTAGAAAAGACTGTTTTAAAAAATTAATAAGTTTCATTTCCACCTCCATGGCCTCTAAAATGTGCCACAGCTTCTGGTGATTGACACAGTCAAAAGCAGAGCTGAGGTCAACGAAACACAAATAAAGGCTCACCTTTTTAGCCTGAGGATATTTTCCCGGTATAAGACAGGCTCAAACTCACATTTCTTGTTGTTTATAAAAATTTCACGCCACTTGACGCTGGGCTTGCTACATTTCATAGTGAATGTGTTGGTAATATTTACATTAAGGTCTAAGCTTGACATGTAAGATGCAAAGTTCGACACAATTTTCTGCAAGCCGATCGGAGTGCGGGCTAATAAGACCGCATCATCGGGATATAACAGTGCACCAACTGGCAGTTTGCCTATACTAGGTAGATCTTGGCATTCCCTCGATAAAGTGTCACCCAAACTATTTATGTAGAGGGTATTTACGAGTGGAGCTAGCACACACCCCTGCCTTACCCCCTTCCTGGCAGGGAAGTTGTGACTAAGTTCACCAGTTCTCCCATAGCGGACCCTAGCCTGAGCATCTAGGTAAGACTGTTTTAAAAAATTGCTAAGCTGCATTTCCACCCCCATGGCCTCTAAAATGCGCCACAGTTTCTGGTGATTGACACAGTCAAAAGCTGAGCTCAGGTCAACAAAACACAAATAAAGGCTCCCCTTTTTTGGCTGAGTATATTTTTTCCAGTATAAGACCCAGGTTCAAACTCTGTTCCAAAGTACCTAAACCTTGACAGAATCCATACTGTAACTCAGAGATGACACCTGTATCCTCTGCCCACAACTGCAGTCTATTTAAAATACCGCACCCGGCCACTTTCACAAAAGAGTCCAGTAGTGATATAGGTCTGCAGCAGGCCGGTTCGTTGCGGTCACCTTTCTTAAAAATGGGGACAAAAATGGACTCCGTCCAAGTCGGAGGGAAACCTTGTATACAACAGGCCGTTAAAACCAAAGTTAGAAGTGGGCCTCAGAGCAGAGGGCAGGATTTATATAGATCTACTGGTATGCTGTCTGGTCCGGGTGCTTTTCCACCTATGCTTGCATTGATGGCAAAGATCACCTCATCCACATTAAAATTAATGCCAATTGGAAGGTAGATTAAGGAGCCTGCACAAAGATTCTCACCAATGTGGGAGTTTACATTGTTACAATATAATCTGGAAAAGTGGGTCACCCATTGACCCTCCCCGACTGTGATTTCAATGCTGGATGAGTTTTTAGGAGCCAAGAACAGGGCGTTCACAGCTTTCCAAAAGACTTTTATGTCCTCTTTAACAGACCTCCTCTAGTCATCATATTAGACATGCTTGCAGCAGCTCCAAAGCCCTATTTAGACTTAGTGTGTGGAGAAACCCCCACCTTAGAGTTCAGTACCAGTAATGATGTCAAGGTCAATGTCGACATCTGTGGGCAAGCGGGACACACGTGGTGACAGGGGGCGCTGGGTTGCACCCTTTGTCACGAGCTTTGATGATAATTGAGGTGCATTACGAGCTATCTTAAACACCTGCGCACTGCAAAAACCGCTGATGGATGGAAAGATTGGGCCTGCTGGTAAGGTAAGCATTGCTGCAGGATCACCTTGGAGAAGCGGAGCCAGGTTAATAATGTCTTTTTATATTGCTGTTAAATGTTGAAGGATAGGGTCCAATTTAGAATCCAGGGCTGCTATCATGATACCTTGAAAGTGTCCAGCAAGGTTACCAAGTCCGATCTAGACAGAACTGTTGGATCTGGGGAACTGGGATGCCGACCATTGCTCTTCCGACCCTTGAATTACTCCCAATTTGGGGCACTTCCTTTTGGCTCTTGCTCCCTTCACCACTCCAGATCCCTCTATAAGGGTTACTGGTGCTATCTAGGTGTCCAGTATCTGCACGAAGCCCAGATGAGAAGGAACAGGAGGAGATGGATGAACAAACCAACCCTCGTTCTGATCAGTGGGCAAGGAATCAAATTCAGATACTTCTTCAGGTAGATCTGGGCATGAGGATAAGGGAACAGGAGGAGGGACGGGAGGCAAGTGAAATGCAGGAGATCGGGAAAGGCAGCAAGAAGCCAACACAATCTCCTTGTCCAGAACACCTACAGGTCATTGTAAAAAAGCGTCCATAGTAGACACAGTGTTCAGAGGGGCCTTGGAGGAAGGCCCCGCTGTCCTACGTTTCACTAAAGAGTCCGAGAATATGTCCTGCAGAACTAAACACAAGTGGTGCTCTAAATTGATCGATCACTAAAATACCAATATCTTTGGGGCGAGCGAGATCGGTGAGGGGATCATTGGCAGAAGAACAGTGGCGCAAAGACAAGTACTAATACAGCTCCTTGCAGACAGCAGAAAACAAGATGCCTGTACCACTCCAAATAAGTGTCCAAGAACTAAAGAAACACTATACACAGGGAAGTAAGTGCGAAGGCTCTCCTACCTGCGTTTGCACAGGAGTACGGGTCCAGGTTCCTCCCGATACAGCTCCCTGGTGAATCCAAAAAGCGCTTCTGCTCCTACTCCAGGCTTAACCAGAGAAGAAAAAGAGGCAAATACAGAACGTGTCCAGCACCTGAAGTCGGAGAGCCAACAGACTGCCTGCCTCAATTTGAAGAGTGCCTCCAGGTGTGGTATGCTGATGAAAGCAGCCTCCTGCCACAAGCAGTCCTGGAGCTTATGGTCTGCCTCCACTAGTTCATCCGCTCACACTCCCCGCACTGCGAGACCACCTGCCTCAATTTAAAGAGCACCTTTGGGCGTGGTATACTTTTGAAAGCGGCCTCCTGCCACAAGCAGCACTGGGGCTTGTGGTGTGCTGGTTCATCCGTTCACACAAAGAATTCTAGAACAGCTACTTGAACTCTCCAGTGGTCGAACGTTCCCAAAAGCATACCTGTTGGATGACCTCACCTTCTTCCTGCTATAGGGACCCTATTTGCACCGCTTAACACGGCCGCTGGCTTCCAGACCCTAAGGACTCAAATAAAGCCCATGACAGTCAATGCCAGGCCACCCCCGCTTCGCCGATCTCTTTTCGTCCACGTATTGAGGGGGCCTGTCATTGAAGCTTGCCCTACTTTGAACTGCCGCACTCCTCTGTCTGCCGTCGTTGGTGGCACCACTCAGATGGGCCGGGTCACTCCTAGTGTGTGTGGGATGGTGGCGCTTTTCTCTCAGCAGCTGGTTTGGCGTCCCCGCCCACAGACCCACGAGGCCACTGCAGCCTGGTTGTGGCAACGTCTGCACTCACAGTATTTCAGGGTGGGGCCAGTGCAGCCCCTGTTTAACGCAAGGCCATGGTTGTACTTAAGTCATTGACACTGCTTATGATTGTGGCTCTGAAAAAGCAATACATACATTGGCTGTATTTAAATGAACTTATCTGGAAGTTAAGGTGATGCTCATGCTCTACTTTTTGTTAAAATAGTAATGGAATAAATGGTATAACGTTATAAAATTTAACAAAAACATGTTTAAAAAAAAGGTACATGCTGAGCATGCATGTTGTGGGTTGCAGAGGTATGGTTGAAAGTAGGTTGTGATTTAAAGACAAAGTCTGTTCCAAAAAACATGTGTGAAAAAGTCCAAAGCTTCTGTTGACAATATTTATCCACCAATAGATATCTGGGCATGTGCCTAGGTTAAATAGTTATACTTCAGTGCTATAGACAAATTCTATGTAGCATGGATGTTTATAGAGTGTGGAATTGCCCCCAACCACTGTGGGTGCCCGTCTCCACACACAGCCTCTATATGACCCAGTCCCCAAGTCCTAAGATGGCGGCTGCAATTTTTCCTTCAGGCAGTTGCCATTTGAACACAATGCGTGCTTGAGCATGCGGATCTGCAGATATAACCCGGCGGTTCTGCGGTGGAACCGGGATGTGAAAAATGCATTAATTTTTAGCCTTAATTTCTCACAAACTACTGAAGGGAATGGCAGCAAATCACACAAAAACACTTTATGGATCGAGATCTGTTGGTGTGCAAATATTATTCTGGATTCATAAATTCCGAACCCTCCTGGTATCAGGATTCTCAAATCCACACATGCTTTGAAAATTATATAAAATGCTGGAAAATAAAGTATTCAATACTCTACTGCTGCACCTGGCCAGTGGTCATAAATGGAGTTGGCAGCATGCAGTGGGGTGGAAGCAGGGCTTGGCCCAAGGCTGTGTTAAGCTCTTAGCTGCCTGCTAACGATTGGGCGCAAGATCTGGACGGATTCCATACCCTGTAGCCAACTCCTGCTGATGACTAAAGGCACCTGCCTACGACCCCAATGCACATGGATTTAGGCCAGACAAAGTGGGGTGTGCTGTATTCAGATATTTGAACACTGTGCCTGGAGACCAGTGTCTGCAGCCATCCCTTTTGCGCACAGGCAAAGACCATGTGTAGTGATGGTTGGCTGCCCACAGTATGTTGGGCGCTGGGCCTGGAGGACAAGCCCTGCAGACATCCCCTCAATGGACAAGGCTGAAGGCCATATGCAGCTGAGCTGGTTGCCTATAGAGAGTTTGGCATAGAGGACTTTTGGATTTGATATAAGATTAAAACAAAATCACAAAAAACAAAGGTTACAGTCATGTTATGGTTAGCTTTGGTTATAAAACCTGAATGTATATTAAAAAATAAAAACTCTAATTCACCCAAAAAACCACAGATAAAGTGCAATTATGATTCCAAACTCAAACTGAAAACCATTGAAATTCGGATGCTGGGGTTAGATGCACAATCCATAGCTTGCAGAACAGCCATGCAAGCCATAACTAGCACACAAAATGCAAAGCTTATGACCTCATAAAATTTGTACCAATGGTTACCAAAGCTAAAACCATGATGAAACAAGGACACATAATCAAACAACTTACTGTTACTGCATTCATAGTCATTTATAGCAAAGTGGTATGGTTAATGTGTTATGCAATATGTTACGTAATGTCATAAGATTTGTAATCACATGTTTCATTAACAGCGGGATCCAAAGCATTGCATTTGGGGGACAAGTTATGGTTTGCATGGCTATTGAAAGAGATATGCATTCTGTTCCTAATTATTACTTGTGAATTTCACTTGTTTTCCGTTTTAATAATACCATTAACTGATCATAACTGAACTTTAATTGTGGTTTTAGGTTAAAATATATATGTGTGCAATCTACACTGTAATTGCCCATATTTCCAGTGGTGGCTGGCTCAGGTGAGCACGTTGGGGGGGCAGGGGCACGGCGGCGGGGAAGCTCACAGACAACGGGATGTGTATTATTTATTTATTTAATTATACCTATTCCATCATCTGTAGGCTTCCCCAGCACCCCCTCCCACCGCCCCAAAACCGCATTTACCAGTGCTGGCCACCGCTGCATATTTCCAAATTTTCAAAAGAACAGCACATGCTCAGATCAATTATTGGAACACACCATTTATGTAGCAACAAGGGGTTTAGGCCTTGCTCACACTGCTGGGTAGAGTGATAATCCTGCGCCTCATAAACAAACATAAAAGATGGACATTGAAGTGATTACTTCACCTCTTACAAATTGACAATCTTAACAAATAGCACAATACTTGTATGCATATTATATGTAAATTGTGTTACGTAAACATCCCATTCATAAAAATGCACTATGAATCTCATAATCACAAATCAAGCTAATGAGTATGATTTGATTATATATGCTGTATTTCACAAGTTAGGGAGAAGTTATGAGTATCCACTCCGGCTACAAAGGAGTAGCTGTAATAAAGCTTAAATGTGACATCAGCAATCGTCTGTTCTTATTCTGGCATGTCAGACAGAAACAGCCATTGTATATACTGTGAGGTAGAAAATATTTATCTGGCCGCTGGGTAAATAGTGTATTTTCTCTTCTATTTACTTGGCTGCTGGATAAATATTAGAAATGATTTACCATTTGGCTGGCAGCTTTGAAATTACCAGAGACTTCACTATTTACCTTGCTGCTGGCTAAATAAAAGAGACTTTGCACTGCTTTGCTGGGATCTGTGTAAATAGCAAAAAAAGTCATTATTTACCCGCCCACTGGCTAAATGTAGAGATTCTGCACTGTTCAACTGGTGGATGTGCAAATAGAAGGAAAACTTAAAATATTTACTCAGCTGCCGGATAAATAGTAGAATTCTGCGCTGTTCAGCTGCCGGCCATGCAAATAGCAGGAAAATGTCACTATTTACTCGGCCTCTCGCTAAATAGTTGAATTCTGCACTGTTTGGCCAGCAGCCGTGCAAATAGCAGAAAAACTTCAGTATTTACCTGGTCGCTGGCTAAATGGTAGAGATTCTGCTCTGTTTGAATGACAGATGTCAAAATAACAAGGAAACTTCACCACTGACGAAATAGCAGAGGGTTGTACTATATGGCCAGCAGTCAAGCAAACAGAAGCGCTTCGCTCATTAACCAGCTATTGGTAAAATAACCGACATGTACAATTAGGCCAGCAACCATGCAAACAGTAAATAACATATTTATTTACGTGGATGCTGATTAAATAGCAGGAAATATATATTGATTGACCAGTAGCATGGCACGTTGCAAAGAAATTCCAAAATGTACCCAGAAGCTGGCTAAATAGAAGAAACAATATACTTTATTACTAGTAGAAACTTCATTATTCACCTGGTGGATGGCTAAATAGTAGACAGTATGCACATCGTGGCCAACAGCTGTACAAATATCAGGGGAACTTTACTATTTACCCGGCTGCTGTCAAAACAGATTACATTTTGTTTAATTATGTCTCAGGCAGATTTCAACAGCTACTTACATCAGGGAGAACCGAACACAAGGAATTAACACAATTGGCATCCATTGGCTTATGAAAATTAAGGTCCTGATGTATTATTATTTCATTTGCAAAAAGTGGTCAAAACTTCTGCACATACTTTATGCAAATGGATTGATATTTTACAAATCGACCTATCTGCTGTTCGGTCGGTTAAAAAAAGACTAAATGCAGTGCAACCTGCCTAATTAACATTCATTAGGTAAATGACAATTTTCGGTCCTATGTGATTTGGTGATAGTATCACAGGGATGGTGGCCTGCAAGGGACAGCACCCCATCTATGACAGCATTCCAAAATGGAAAATATTTTTTCTCTCAAAGCAGCCCGTGTTCCTTAAAGGAATTAGTGGTGGTTAAAATAAATGGTTTTGAAAAAACACTACACTGTGAGGCTACCAACATGGTTTCCAAGGGGAAAGGGGTCCTATGGACACCCCCTTCCCCTTTTCAAATGAGTTACCACCCTAACTCAGGAGTCATTATCTCGTTATTAGTTAGTGACAGCAATTGCAGTCACAAAGAAATAAATTCCTTTTCCGAGTTAGAAAAGGGAGGGAGGAAACCACTTTCATGAACCCTCCTATGTAAAATTCAGAAACAATCACAAAAGTCCTTTTAGTAGTTTAAAGAAATTTCCAACTCATAAAAAGTATTTTGTACATAATTATGAATTCTTTTGTGGTCACAAACCTTGTGATATTGGGGCATGATGCTCTTAGTGCTAAAAGTGGCATAGATGAAGGCTCCAACTTATAGGTTTAAAAGTCCCTAATGTTTGATGGTTTCCAAGTTATTTTGACAGACATGGCACAGAATGCCACTCCATTACACAGTGTGACAAGACATAGTGACTTGGGAGGCCCTTATGAAGCTGGTTTGTGCTCCACAAATGCTCCTACTCCTTTACATTTACTTGCAGAGGTGACAATGATAAAGACGATTAGAACCTTTGCAAGACTAGTTAACGCTGTTTTACTCTCCTAAAGCTATGTAGATGCTCTTACTCACAAAGCCATGGGAATGTACGAGGGACAGACAAAGGATTACCAAAAGGCTCCATGTTACGAGAACACCTCTTTTTCTGTAGCAAATCAGTGCATCCTGGAATTATTCATTCTAGTTCAGTTCAAGTAAGCAAATCA
Organism: Triturus cristatus; assembly: GCF_964204655.1. NCBI lineage: Eukaryota > Metazoa > Chordata > Amphibia > Caudata > Salamandridae > Triturus > Triturus cristatus. Next base: position 69,214,352 of record NC_140584.1, on the reverse strand, counting down.
GACTAAAACACTTGAAAAAAATGATTTGTAAAATACAGTGACATAGATCCATCTAAGATTTAGGGTGATTTTATCAAAATAAAAACAACTGCATAGAGCCCCTATGAAGTGCCCAACACAGTATAATTTCCTGACAGAAGGAAGAAAATCTATGGTTAATACCGTCAGGATGGCGAAGGACAATACCTCCAACATCCTGAGGGATTTCTCCCTGCAAAATTTAGAGATGTCAGCTGGTCCTGTGGATAACCCTCTATATTGACAAGCATTGCTGTCATGGGGTTTCCTGACTATGCATGAAACATTTGAAGGACAGTACAGACAGGCATGGTGGCTGGTTACAAAACTGTTAAAAACAAATTGTTTTTCAAAAACAACCTCCTAAAGAAGGAGTTTTCAAAAAACTAAAAAATTAATGTTCCAATACGCTGGGATTTTCTCCCAGGGGGAAAGGGTCATTATTTTGTTTCCTGTCCCTTACCGCCAGGTTTTACTCTAAATAGGGTAGATAGTATAAAGCCCTTCCTTTGACGGTCCCTGGTCTCTGGGCCATCAGAAGAAGTATTCCTTCAAGGAGCCACAAGCAAACGAATTGGACTATAATTCAACGAATGTCATTTGAATATGAATGTATTTTCCCAGTATATCAGAGAAAGATATATAGGCATCAAAGAGATAGAAGAAAATAAACTCACTGTGATTTTTATTCATTGACCTAATTACATATATTGTAAAAAAATAAGACACTGAATAAACAGAGAAATTTTGCTACTTCCATTCTGGTGACCTACTGATCAATCATTTAACTGTTCCACTTTAATACCCATTTTACAGACAAGGGATGTGTATCCACTATTGAGGGTTCAGAACTGATTTGGGATGTTTTTCTTTCAACTGTCATTTTCTGGCTGTGGCTCAGGCACAGCTCTTGTGCTAGTTGATGGCTCTCAAAGTAGCAGCACTAGTGCTGGCTCTAAGTAGAAGTATCCACCACAAGGACACAATAAAACATGAGATCTCAGCACCTGGCTGTTACCAGCCTTTCTGAGTAGTCATCAGGTACAGCCAAAAGGGCAGCCCTGCTTAGAAAATTTGACACCTTTAACTAGAGAAATCGATGATCTACCCCTTACTCCTACCATCTACCCTATGACATCAGTCAGGAAGAACTAATCAGCAGCCCTTTGCTAAAAAGTATGCCTGGGCGGAACTTCGCAAAGTGCCACAAAAACGCTGCCAGGCTCCGCGGAGTTTTGCCAGCAGGAGAGTCTGTTAAGTCATGCTGCTCGCACTGATTTTTAGCGCAGGGAGTTTGTCCCACACTGTAAAATCAGCACGAATGGCACTACACGTTGCGCCAAAGGACGCCTCTGCTTTCTGCCGCTACACTTGAGTGGCAGCTTCTTCACTGAAAATGGCAGATTTGTCAACACAAGCGGTTGCAACCGACCACTCGCAATAAGAAATCTCGCCAGAAGGAGGTCTAGCGCGTTATTTTTTCTTGCAAGCTAACTAACTTACCGCTGGGGAGACGCTGGAGAAAAAAGACTCCGCTCTGCGTCACTTCGGAGAGTTTTTCAGAACTCCACAAGGAGTCCAAAGCTTCTGTTGACAATATTTATCCACCAGTAGATATCTGGGCATGTGCCTAGGTTAAATAGTTATACTTCAGTGCTATAGACAAATTCTATGTAGCATGGATGTTTATAGAGTGTGGAATTGCCCCCAACCACCTGTGGGTGCCCGCCTCCACACACAGCCTCTATATGACCCAGTCCCCAAGTCCTAAGATGGCGGCTGCAATTTTTCCTTCAGGTAGTGGCCATTTGAACACAATGCGTGCTTGAGCATGCAGATCCGCAGATCTAACCCGGCGGTTCTGCGGTGGAACCGGGGTGTGAAAAATGCATACATTTTTAGCCTTAATTTTCTCACAAACTACTGAAGGGAATGGCAGCAAATCACACAAAAACACTTTATGGATCGAGATCTGTTGGTCTGCAAATATTATTCTGGATTCATGAATTCGGAACCCTCCTGGTATCAGGATTCTCAAATCCACACATGCTTTGAAAATTATATAAAATGCTTGAAAATAAAGTATTCAATACTCTACTGCTGCACCTGGCCAGTGGTCATAAATGGAGTTGGCAGCATGCAGTGGGGTGGAAGCAGGGCTTGGCCCATGGCTGTGTTAAGCTCTTAGCTGCCTGCTAACGATTGGACGCAAGATCTGGACAGATACCATACCCTGTAGCCAACTCCTGCTGATGACTAAAGGCACCTGCCTACGACCCCACTGCACATGGATTTAGGGCACACAAAGTGAGGTGTGCTGTATTCAGATATTTGAGCACTGTACCTGGAGACCAGTGTCTGCAGCCATCCCTTTTGCGCACAGGCAAAGACCATGTATAGTGATGGTTGGCTGCCCACAGTATGTTGGGCGCTGGGCCTGGTGTCCAAGCCCTGCAGACATCCCATCAATGGACAAGGCTGAAGGCCATGTGCAGCTGAGCTGGTTGCCTATAGAGAGTTTGGCATAGCGGACTCTTGGATTTGATATAAGATTAAAACAAAATCACAAAAAACAAAGGTTACAGTCAAGTTATGGTTAGCTTTGGTTATAAAACCTGAATGTATATTAAAAAATAAAAACTCAAATTCACCCAAAAAATCACAGATAAAGTGCAATTATGATTCCAAACTCAAACTGAAAACCATTGAAATTCGGATGCTGGGGTTAGATGCACAATCCATAGCTTGCAGAACAGCCATGCAAGCCATAACTAGCACACAAAATGCAAAGCTTATGACCTCATAAAATTTGTACCAATGGTTACCAAAGCTAAAACCATGATGAAACAAGGACACATAATCAAACAACTTACTGTTACTGCATTCATAGTCATTTATAGCAAAGTGGTATGGTTAATGTGTTATGCAATATGTTACGTAATGTCATGAGATTTGTAATCACATGTTTCATTAACAGAGGGATCCAAAGCATTGCATTTGGGGGACAAGTTATGGTTTGCATGGCTATTGAAAGAGATATGCATTCTGTTCCTAATTATTACTTGTGAATTTCACTTGTTTTCCGTTTTAATTAATACCATTAACTGAACATAACTGAACTTTAATTGTGGTTTTAGGTTAAAATATATATGTGTGCAATCTACACTATAATTGCCCATATTTCCAGTGGTGGCTGGCTCAGGTGAGCACGTTGGGGGGGCAGGGGCACGGCGGCGGGGAAGCTCACAGACAACGGGATGTGTATTATTTATTTATTTAATTATACCTATTCCATCATCTGTAGGCTTCCCCAGCACCCCGTCCCACCGCCCCAAAACCGCATTTACCAGTGCTGGCCACCGCTGCATATTTCCAAATTTTCAAAAGAACAGCACATGCTCAGATCAATTATTGGAACACACCATTTATGTAGCAACAAAGGGTTTAGGCCTTGCTCACACTGCTGGGTAGAGTGATAATCCTGCGCCTCATAAACAAACATAAAAGATGGACATTGAAGTGATTACTTCACCTCTTACAAATTGACAATCTTAACAAATAGCACAATACTTGTATGCATATTATATGTAAATTGTGTTACGTAAACATCCCATTCATAAAAATGCACTATGAATCTCATAATCACAAATCAAGCTAATGAGTATGATTTGATTATATATGCTGTATTTCACATGTTAGGGAGAAGTTATGAGTATCCACTCCGGCTACAAAGGAGTAGCTGTAATAAAGCTTAAATGTGACATCAGCAATCGTCTGTTCTTATTCTGGGATGTCAGACAGAAACAGCCATTGTATATACTTTGAGGTAGAAAATATTTATCTGGCCGCTGGGTAAATAGTGTATTTTCTCTTCTATTTACTTGGCTGCTGGATAAATATTAGAAATAATTTACCATTTGGCTGGCAGCCTTGAAATTACCAGAGACTTCACTATTTACCTTGCTGCTGGCTAAATAAAAGAGACTTTGCACTGCTTTGCTGGGATCTGTATAAATAGCAAAAAAAGTCATTATTTACCCGCCCACTGGCTAAATGTAGAGATTCTGCACTGTTCAACTGGTGGATGTGCAAATAGAAGGAAAACTTAAATATTTACTCAGCTGCCGGATAAATAGTAGAATTCTGCGCTGTTCAGCTGCCGGCCATGCAAATAGCAGGAAAATGTCACTATTTACCCGGCCTCTCGCTAAATAGTTGAATTCTGCACTGTTTGGCCAGCAGCCGTGCAAATAGCAGAAAAACTTCAGTATTTACCTGGTCGCGGGCTAAATGGTAGAGATTCTGCTCTGTTTGAATGACAGATGTCAAAATAACAAGGAAACTTCACCACTGACGAAATAGCAGAGGGTTGTACTATATGGCCAGCAGTCAAGCAAACAGAAGCGCTTCGCTCATTAACCAGCTATTGGTAAAATAACCGACATGTACAATTAGGCCAGCAACCATGCACACAGTAAATAACATATTTATTTACGTGGATGCTGATTAAATAGCAGGAAATATATATTGATTGACCAGTAGCATGGCACGTTGCAAAGAAATTCCAAAATGTACCCAGAAGCTGGCTAAATAGAAGAAACAATATACTTTATTACTAGTAGAAACTTCATTATTCACCTGGTGGATGGCTAAATAGTAGACAGTATGCACATCGTGGCCAACAGCTGTACAAATATCAGGGGAACTTTACTATTTACCCGGCTGCTGTCAAAACAGATTACATTTTGTTTAATTATGTCTCAGGCAGATTTCAACAGCTAATTACATCAGGGAGAACTGAACACAAGGAATTAACACAATTGGCATCCATTGGCTTATGAAAATTAGGGTCCTGATGTATTATTATTTCATTTGCAAAAAGTGGTCAAAACTTCTGCACATACTTTATGCAAATGGATTGATATTTTACAAATCGACCTATCTGCTGTTCGGTCGGTTAAAAAAAGACTAAATGCAGTGCAACCTGCCTAATTAACATTCATTAGGTAAATGACAATTTTCGGTCCTATGTGATTTGGTGATAGTATCACAGGGATGGTGGCCTGCAAGGGACAGCACCCCATCTATGACAGCATTCCAAAATGGAAAATATTTTTTCTCTCAAAGCAGACGTGTTCCTTAAAGGAATTAGTGGTGGTTAAAAAAAATGGTTTTGAAAAAACACTACCCTGTGAGGCTACCAACATGGTTTCCAAAGGGAAAGGGGTCCTATGGACACCCCCTTCCCCTTTTCAAATGAGTTACCACCCTAACTCAGGAGTCATTATCTCGTTATTAGTTAGTGACAGCAATTGCAGTCACAAAGAAATAAATTCCTTTTCCGAGTTAGAAAAGGGAGGGAGGAAACCCCTTTCATGAACCCTCCTATGTACAATTCAGAAACAATCACAAAAGTCCTTTTAGTAGTTTGAAGAAATTTCCAACTCATTAAAAGTATTCTGTACATAATTATAAAAAATGTTGTGGTCACAAACCTTGTGATATTGGGGCATGCTAAAAGTGGCATAGATGAAGGCTCTAACTTATAGGTCTAAAAGTCCCTAATGTTTGATGGTTTCCAAGTTATTTTGACAGACATGGCACAGAATGCCACTCCATTACACAGTGTGACAAGACATAGTGACTTGGGAGGCCCTTATGAAGCTGGTTTGTGCTCCACAAATGCTCCTACTCCTTTACATTTACTTGCAGAGGTGACAATGATAAAGACGATTAGAACCTTTGCAAGACTAGTTAAATCTGTTTTACTCTCCTAAAGCTATGTAGATGCTCTTACTCACAAAGCCATGGGAATGTACGAGGGACAGACAAAGGATTACCAAAAGGCTCCATGTTACGAGAACACCTCTTTTTCTGTAGCAAATCAGTGCATCCTGGAATTATTAATTCTAGTTCAGTTCAAGTAAGCAAATCAGACTAAAACACTTGAAAAAAATGATTTGTAAAATACAGTGACATAGATCCAGCTAAAATTTAGGGTGATTTTATCAAAATAAAAACAACTGCATAGAGCCCCTATGAAGTGCCCAACACAGTATAATTTCCTGACAGAAGGAAGAAAATCTATGGTTTATACCGTCAGGATGGCGAAGGACAATACCTCCAACATCCTGAGGGATTTCTCCCTGCAAAATTTAGAGTTGTCAGCTGGTCCTGTGGATAACCCTCTATATTGACAAGCATTGCTGTCATGGGGGTTCCTGACTATGCATGAAACAGACAGGCATGATGGCTGGTTACAAAACTGTTAAAAACAAATTGTTTTTCAAAAACAACCTCCTAAAGAAGGAGTTTTCAAAAAACTAAAACATTAATGTTCCAATACGCTGGGATTTTCTCCCAGGGGGAAAGGGTCATTATTTTGTTTCCTGTCCCTTACCGCCAGGTTTTACTCTAAATAGGGTAGATAGTATAAAGCCCTTCCTTTGACGGTCCCTGCTCTCTGGGCCATCAGAAGAAGTATTCCTTCAAGGAGCCACAAGCAAACGAATGGGACTATAATTGAACGAATGTCATTTGAATATGAATGTATTTTCCCAGTATATCAGAGAAAGATATATAGGCATCAAAGAGACAGAAGAAAATAAACTCACTGTGATTTTTATTCATTGACCTAATTACAAATATTGTAAAAAATAAGACACTGAATAAACAGAGAAATTTTGTTACTTCCACTCTGGTGACCTACTGATCAATCATTTAACTGTTCAACTTTAATACCCATTTTACAGACAAGGGATGTGTATCCACTATTGAGGGTTCAGAACTGATTTGGGATGTTTTTCTTTCAACTGTCATTTTCTGGCTGTGGCTCAGGCACAGCTCTTGTGCTAGTTGATGGCTCTCAAAGTAGCAGCACTAGTGCTGGCTCTAAGTAGAAGTATCCACCACAAGGACACAATAAAACATGAGATCTCAGCACCTGGCTGTTACCAGCCTTTCTGAGTAGTCATCAGGTACAGCCAAAAGGGCAGCCCTGCTTAGAAAATTTGACACCTTTAACTAGAGAAATCGATGATCTACCCCTTACTCCTACCATCTACCCTATGACATCAGTCAGGAAGAACTAATCAGCAGCCCTTTGCTAAAAAGTATGCCTGGGCGGAACTTCGCAAAGTGCCACAAAAACGCTGCCAGGCTCCGCGGAGTTTTGCCAGCAGGAGAGTCTGTTAAGTCATGCTGCTCGCACTGATTTTTAGCGCAGGGAGTTTGTCCCACACTGTAAAATCAGCACGAATGGCACTACACGTTGCGCCAAAGGGCGCCTCTGCTTTCTGCCGCTACACTTGAGTGTCAGCTTCTTCACTGAAAATGGCAGATTTGTCAACACAAGCGGTTGCAACCGACCACTCGCAATAAGAAATCTCGCCAGAAGGAGGTCTAGCGCGTTATTTTTTCTTGCAAGCTAACTAACTTACCGCTGGGGAGACGCTGGAGAAAAAAGACTCCGCTCTGCGTCACTTCGCAGAGTTTTTCAGAACTCCACAAGGAGTCCAAAGCTTCTGTTGACAATATATATCCACCAGTAGATATCTGGGCATGTGCCTAGGTTAAATAGTTATACTTCAGTGCTATAGACAAATTCTATGTAGCATGGATGTTTATAGAGTGTGGAATTGCCCCCAACCACCTGTGGGTGCCCGCCTCCACACACAGCCTCTATATGACCCAGTCCCCAAGTCCTAAGATGGCGGCTGCAATTTTTCCTTCAGGTAGTGGCCATTTGAACACAATGCGTGCTTGAGCATGCAGATCCGCAGATCTAACCCGGCGGTTCTGCGGTGGAACCGGGGTGTGAAAAATGCATACATTTTTAGCCTTAATTTCTCACAAACTACTGAAGGGAATGGCAGCAAAACACACAAAAACACTTTATGGATCGAGATCTGTTGGTCTGCAAATATTATTCTGGATTCATGAATTCGGAACCCTCCTGGTATCAGGATTCTCAAATCCACACATGCTTTGAAAATTATATAAAATGCTTGAAAATAAAGTATTCAATACTCTACTGCTGCACCTGGCCAGTGGTCATAAATGGAGTTGGCAGCATGCAGTGGGGTGGAAGCAGGGCTTGGCCCAAGGCTGTGTTAAGCTCTTAGCTGCCTGCTAACGATTGGGCGCAAGATCTGGACAGATACCATACCCTGTAGCCAACTCCTGCTGATGACTAAAGGCACCTGCCTACGACCCCACTGCACATGGATTTAGGGCAAACAAAGTGAGGTGTGCTGTATTCAGATATTTGAGCACTGTGCCTGGAGACCAGTGTCTGCAGCCATCCCTTTTGCGCACAGGCAAAGACCATGTATAGTGAAGGTTGGCTGCCCACAGTATGTTGGGCGCTGGGCCTGGTGTCCAAGCCCTGCAGACATCCCCTCAATGGACAAGGCTGAAGGCCATGTGCAGCTGAGCTGGATGCCTATAGAGAGTTTGGCATAGAGGACTCTTGGATTTGATATAAGATTAAAACAAAATCACAAAAAACAAAGGTTACAGTCAAGTTATGGTTAGCTTTGGTTATAAAACCTGAATGTATATTAAAAAATAAAAACTCAAATTCACCCAAAAAATCACAGATAAAGTGCAATTATGATTCCAAACTCAAACTGAAAACCATTGAAATTTGGATGCTGGGGTTAGATGCACAATCCATAGCTTGCAGAACAGCCATGCAAGCCATAACTAGCACACAAAATGCAAAGCTTATGACCTCATAAAATTTGTACCAATGGTTACCAAAGCTAAAACCATGATGAAACAAGGACACATAATCAAACAACTTACTGTTACTGCATCCATAGTCATTTATAGCAAAGTGGTATGGTTAATGTGTTATGCAATATGTTACGTAATGTCATAAGATTTGTAATCACATGTTTTCATTAACAGCGGGATCCAAAGCATTGCATTTGGGGGACAAGTTATGGTTTGCATGGCTATTGAAAGAGATATGCATTCTGTTCCTAATTATTACTTGTGAATTTCACTTGTTTTCCGTTTTAATTAATACCATTAACTGAACATAACTGAACTTTAATTGTGGTTTTAGGTTAAAATATATATGTGTGCAATCTACACTATAATTGCCCATATTTCCAGTGGTGGCTGGCTCAGGTGAGCATGTTCGGGGGGCAGGGGCACGGCGGCGGGGAAGCTCACAGACAACGGGATGTGTATTATTTATTTATTTAATTATACCTATTCCATCATCTGTAGGCTTCCCCAGCACCCCGTCCCACCGCCCCAAAACCGCATTTACCAGTGCTGGCCACCGCTGCATATTTCCAAATTTTCAAAAGAACAGCACATGCTCAGATCAATTATTGGAACACAGCATTTATGTAGCAACAAAGGGTTTAGGCCTTGCTCACACTGCTGGGTAGAGTGATAACCCTGCGCCTCATAAACAAACATAAAAGATGGACATTGAAGTGATTACTTCACCTCTTACAAATTGACAATCTTAACAAATAGCACAATACTTGTATGCATATTATATTTAAATTGTGTTACGTAAACATCCCATTCATAAAAATGCAGTATGAATCTCATAATCACAAATCAAGCTAATGAGTATGATTTGATTATATATGCTGTATTTCACAAGCTAGGGAGAAGTTATGAGTATCCACTCCGGCTACAAAGGAGTAGCTGTAATAAAGCTTAAATGTGACATCAGCAATCGTCTGTTCTTATTCTGGGATGTCAGACAGAAACAGCCATTGTATATACTGTGAGGTAGAAAATATTTATCTGGCCGCTGGTTAAATAGTGTATTTTCTCTTCTATTTACTTGGCTGCTGGATAAATATTAGAAATGATTTACCATTTGGCTGGCAGCTTTGAAATTACCAGAGACTTCACTATTTACCTTGCTGCTGGCTAAATAAAAGAGACTTTGCACTGCTTTGCTGGGATCTGTGTAAATAGCAAAAAAAGTCATTATTTACCCGCCCACTGGCTAAATGTAGAGATTCTGCACTGTTCAACTGGTGGATGTGCAAATAGAAGGAAAACTTAAATATTTACTCAGCTGCCGGATAAATAGTAGAATTCTGCGCTGTTCAGCTGCCGGCCATGCAAATTAGCAGGAAAATGTCACTATTTACCCGGCCTCTCGCTAAATAGTTGAATTCTGCACTGTTTGGCCAGCAGCCGTGCAAATAGCAGAAAAACTTCAGTATTTACCTGGTCGCTGGCTAAATGGTAGAGATTCTGCTCTGTTTGAATGACAGATGTCAAAATAACAAGGAAACTTCACCACTGACGAAATAGCAGAGGGTTGTACTATATGGCCAGCAGTCAAGCAAACAGAAGCGCTTCGCTCATTAACCAGCTATTGGTAAAATAACCGACATGTACAATTAGGCCAGCAACCATGCAAACAGTAAATAACATATTTATTTACGTGGATGCTGATTAAATAGCAGGAAATATATATTGATTGACCAGTAGCATGGCACGTTGCAAAGAAATTCCAAAATGTACCCAGAAGCTGGCTAAATAGAAGAAACAATATACTTTATTACTAGTAGAAACTTCATTATTCACCTGGTGGATGGCTAAATAGTAGACAGTATGCACATCGTGGCCAACAGCTGTACAAATATCAGGGGAACTTTACTATTTACCCGGCTGCTGTCAAAACAGATTACATTTTGTTTAATTATGTCTCAGGCAGATTTCAACAGCTACTTACATCAGGGAGAACCGAACACAAGGAATTAACACAATTGGCATCCATTGGCTTATGAAAATTAGGGTCCTGATGTATTATTATTTCATTTGCAAAAAGTGGTCAAAACTTCTGCACATACTTTATGCAAATGGATTGATATTTTACAAATCGACCTATCTGCTGTTCGGTCGGTTAAAAAAATACTAAATGCAGTGCAACCTGCCTAATTAACATTCATTAGGTAAATGACAATTTTCGGTCCTATGTGATTTGGTGATAGTATCACAGGGATGGTGGCCTGCAAGGGACAGCACCCCATCTATGACAGCGTTCCAAAATGGAAAATATTTTTTCTCTCAAAGCAGCCCGTGTTCCTGAAAGGAATTAGTGGTGGTTAAAAAAAATGGTTTTGAAAAAACACTACACTGTGAGGCTACCAACATGGTTTCCAAGGGGAAAGGGGTCCTATGGACACCCCCTTCCCCTTTTCAAATGAGTTACCACCCTAACTCAGGAGTCATTATCTCGTTATTAGTTAGTGACAGCAATTGCAGTCACAAAGAAATAAATTCCTTTTCCGAGATAGAAAAGGGAGGGAGGAAACCCCTTTCATGAACCCTCCTATGTAAAAGTCAGAAACACTCACAAAAGTCCTTTTAGTAGTTTAAAGAAATTTCCAACTCATAAAAAGTATTTTGTACATAATTATGAATTCTTTTGTGGTCACAAACCTTGTGATATTGGGGCATGATGCTCTTAGTGCTAAAAGTGGCATAGATGAAGGCTCCAACTTATAGGTTTAAAAGTCCCTAATGTTTGATGGTTTCCAAGTTATTTTGACAGACATGGCACAGAATGCCACTCCATTACACAGTGTGACAAGACATAGTGACTTGGGAGGCCCTTATGAAGCTGGTTTGTGCTCCACAAATGCTCCTACTCCTTTACATTTACTTGCAGAGGTGACAATGATAAAGACGATTAGAGCCTTTGCAAGACTAGTTAACTCTGTTTTACTCTCCTAAAGCTATGTAGATGCTCTTACTCACAAAGCCATGGGAATGTACGAGGGACAGACAAAGGATTACCAAAAGGCTCCATGTTACGAGAACACCTCTTTTTCTGTAGCAAATCAGTGCATCCTGGAATTATTCATTCTAGTTCAGTTCAAGTAAGCAAATCAGACGAAAACACTTGAAAAAAATGATTTGTAAAATACAGTGACATAGATCCATCTAAGATTTAGGGTGATTTTATCAAAATAAAAACAACTGCATAGAGCCCCTATGAAGTGCCCAACACAGTATAATTTCCTGACAGAAGGAAGAAAATCTATGGTTAATACCGTCAGGATGGCGAAGGTTCAACACCTCCAACGTCCTGAGGGATTTTGCATTTTGAGAACCTTATCTCTTCCTCTGTCAGCGGTATTCTTGCTGACTTGGAGGCCATTCAACTGGTGCAAATGGTTCGTCAGTCCACTCACTTAGGCGGCCACACCCTTGACCCTTTCTTCACCAATTTGGCAGACGCTGTGGTTTCCGCCGTTACACCTCTTGGCTGGACGGATCATTCTCTGGTTTCCATCCGCACCCCTCTGCCGGAAATGGGTACTGTTCCCCCGGCAAAGTTGGTTACTAAGCGGCAATGGAGTAAATTACGGCTGGAGGATTTACATCGTGTCCTCGCCGAGGAGCCTTTAGAACCCGCGATATTGGTTGACTCAGGTTACGAGAAGTTCTGCTCCTGGATCTCCAAGGCGCTTGACGCCCTTATTCCTATTGTCGCCTGTAAAGTTAGCTCCAGGGACTCCAGTCCGTGGTATGATGGTGCCTTACGTGCACTTAAGGGTGGTTGTAGGCGAGCAGAGAGGGCCTGGCGGAAGGCGTACGATAGCGGGAAGAAAGCTTTGTATCTCGCCTCCGTCAAAGTTTACCATCGGGCTGTTTGCCAAGCTCGGGCAGCTTATTACGCTACTGAATTTGGCAACAGCCCCAACCCCTCTAAAACCATCTTTAAAGTATTGAAGGACCTCTTGGCAAAGCGTGTTTGTACCACGACCGTTGGTTCCGCCATTCATTGTGAGGCTCTTGCTCGATTCTTTTTGGATAAGGTCGGAAAAATTTATCGGACGTTCCCATGTTCTGGGCCTCCGGCAAAGCCTCCGATCAACATCCACGGTGGTTCCACGTTGCACGTTTTGCCCCCACTGACATTAGAGGAGTTCGACCTCTTGGCTCTCCAGGTTAAATCTGGGTCCCCCGCTGATCCCCTCACAGCGACTCTCTTTAGAGAGCAGTCGTTCGTGGGGCGGGCAGTGGTTCATTCCCTCATCAACATCTCGCTGGAATCTAGCACGGTACCCGCTAGCTGGAAGCGGGCTGTGGTTTCCCCCATTTTGAAGAAGCCGTCCCTGGATCCAGATAAACCGGAAAACTATAGGCCCATCTCCTTACTCCCGTGGCCGACTAAAGTGTTGGAGGCCCATGTCAACAAAGTTCTTTCGGCTCACCTTATCCATGCTAACATCTTGGATCCCACCCAGAATGGGTTCCGTGCTGGTCACAGCACGGAGACCGCCCTTCTCTCCATGGCTGAACATCTGCGCACGGTGATGGATGCGGGACAGACAGCAGCGCTCGTCCTGTTGGACTTGAGCGCTGCGTTTGATACGGTTTCGCATCCTATCCTGCTGCATCGCCTGGAGGAGATTGGGCTGGGTGGACCTGCTCTTCAGTGGTTCCGGTCTTTCCTCAACGATCGGTTCTTTAGCGTTGCCGTTCCACCGTTCCAGTCCCAATTTCATCCTTTGAAACAGGGGGTGCCGCAAGGATCCTCGCTGAGTCCCACGTTGTTCAATCTTTACGTGAGACCGCTGGCTGAGGTCGTCAAGCAATGGGGCATGACCATGGTCTCATATGCTGACGACACGCAGCTAGCGGTCACGATCAGCGGGGATACCGATCGGGATGCCCCCAGGTTTCAGAGCGGACTTAGGGCGGTGGCGAGCTGGATGACGAACAACTGTCTCCAGCTCAACGCCACGAAAACAGAGATCATGATCGTGGGCAAGAGATCGGAGCTATGGGGGGACAGGTGGTGGCCGATGGAGCTGGGGCCGGCCCCTCTCCCGGTCACGGAATTAAAGAACTTAGGAGTATGGATGGATCCTTCCCTCAGCTACGTTGGCCATACGAAGAGGATTGCTGCCTGCTGCTTTGGTATTTTACGGTCGCTTCGCCCTGTGTTGAAGTTCTTTGACCATCGCACCAGGCAGCTAATTGTCCAGGCGACAGTGTTATCGCGCCTGGACTATGCCAGCTCCCTTCTGGTCGGGTCCAATGTGGCTGAGGTTACCCGCCTCCAACGCATTCAGAATGCTGCGGCGAGAGCCATTGTCGGCCTACCCCGTTCTTGTTCTGCCTCCAGCACATTGAGATCACTGCACTGGCTGCCTATCCGGGCCAGAATTCAGTTTAAAGTGCTGTGTATGGCGTTCAAGATTTTGAGGGGGGTGGGCCCCCCTATCCTCGTGGATCTTCTGGCCTGGTATGTGCCTACCCGGCCCTTGAGATCCTTGGGTCAGGCACTTACTGTGATCCCCAGATATAGGCTGTCCCGGGCTGGCGGCCGCTCCTTCCGGGTCAGAGCTGCCGAGCTCTGGAACTCTCTTCCCGCAGAGTTGCGCCTGTTAGATGATCTTTTAGCTTTTCGCAGAGCCTTAAAAACTTTTCTGTTTTAACTTTTTCTTCCCTTTGGTCTGTTGTGTTTTTTGTGGTGTTGCATTTCTACCTGCCGTGCGCCTGGACGCCCCTTTGCTGGGGCAGCAGCGCGCATTACAAATGTATGTAACATAACATAACATAACATAACATTTCTCCCTGCAAAATTTAGAGTTGTCAGCTGGTCCTGTGGATAACCCTCTATATTGACAAGCATTGCTGTCATGGGGGTTCCTGACTATGCATGAAACATTTGAAGGACAGAACAGACAGGCATGATGGCTGGCTACAAAATTGTTAAAAACAAATTGTTTATCAAAAACTACCTCCGAAAGCAGGAGTTTTCAAAAAACTAAAAAATTAATGTTCCAATACGCTGAGATTTTCTCCCAGGGGCAAAGGGTCATTATTTTTTTTCCTGTCCCTTACCACCAGGTTTTACTCTAAATAGGGTAGATAGTATAAAGCCCTTCCTTTGACGGTCCCTGCTCTCTGGGCCATCAGAAGAAGTATTCCTTCAAGGAGCCACAAGCAAACGAATGGGACTATAATTGAACGGATGTCATTTGAATATGAATGTATTTTCCCAGTATATCAGAGAAAGATATATAGGCATCAAAGAGACAGAAGAAAATAAACTCACTGTGATTTTTATTCATTGACCTAATTACAAATATTGTAAAAAATAAGACACTGAATAAACAGAGAAATGTTGTTACTTCCATTCTGGTGACCTACTGATCAATCATTTAACTGTTCCACTTTAATACCCATTTTACAGACAAGGGATGTGTATCCACTATTGAGGGTTCAGAACTGATTTGGGATGTTTTTCTTTCAACTGTCACTTTCTGGCTGTGGCTCAGGCACAGCTCTTGTGCTAGTTGATGGCTCTCAAAGTAGCAGCAATAGTGCTGGCTCTAAGTAGAAGTATCCACCACAAGGACACAATAAAACATGAGATCTCAGCACCTGGCTGTTACCAGCCTTTCTGAGTAGTCATCAGGCACAGCCAAAAGGGCAGCCCTGCTTAGAAACTTTGACACCTTTAACTAGACAAATCTATGATCTACCCCTTACTCCTACCATCTTCCCTATGTCATCAGTCAGGAAGAACTAATCAGCAGCCCTTTGCTAAAAAGTATGCCTGGGCAGAACTTCGCAAACTGCCACAAAAACTCTGCCAGGCTCCGCGGAGTTCTGCCAGCAGGAGAGTCTGTTAAGTCATGCTGCTCGCACTGATTTTTAGCGCAGGGAGTTTGTCCCACACTGTAAAATCAGCACGAATGGCACTACACGTTGCGCCAAAGGGCGCCTCTGCTTTCTGCCACTCCACTTGAGTGGCAGCTTCTTCACTGAAAATGGCAGATTTGTCAACACGAGCGGTTGCAACCGGCTACTCGCAATGAGAAATCTCGCCAGAAGGAGGTCTAGCACGTTATTTTTTCTTGCAAGCTAATCAACTTACCGATGGGGAGACGCTGGAGAAAAAAACTCCGCTCTGCTTCACTTCGCAGAGTTTTTCAGAACTCCACAAGGAGCGCGGAGTGGGTGAAACTACACGAACTCCACCGGTAGGAGCGTAATTTTTCGCCCTCCCATACTAAAAAGAACTCCAAAGATTTTTTTGGGGGTAGCCTTTTCTCCATACTCCCTCACTGCAGTTCCAGGTCTCCACCATCTATCCACAGTGATTCAGTCAATACATGTCCACTGTATAAACAAGCTGTATCTACTCTCCATCATGTCATTCAAAATGCATCCCACTGGTCCATGTACTCAGATGTTCATCACACAACGAATCTTACTACTACACAGTTGCTACATGCCATCCTTACATACACACACATGGATTGTCAGCACAAAGATCTAGCGGTCACACAGAATCCCTTTTTGGGCCACATGCGACAATCTATCTGGAACCTCCATCATCTCTCTCCTGCTCATCAGAGCCTTCTTATGATCCTGAGCTTCGCTTTACTGACTGCCATATCCCTTTGACACCTTTTTTTAGAAATTAACCATTTTTCCTGCCTGCAGCCATCCGAGTTTCTCAAATCCTTTCCGTCATCCTTCACAGACCACACTCATTTTCATCCATCCACCTTTAAAGTCCGCTGCCAAGTTTCAGTTCCTATGCTCTCAGATCCACCCAGAGACTACTGTGCCAGCATTAGATCATGTCTTCTACACTCAGAGGTCAGAGTTTAACAGTCCCGGCTTTTTATTCACTTTGCATGTTTGGATTTTTCAGCAAATACATACCAGTTGTTAACATGGGCTGAAAGGGAAAGAGCCGTTATACCGTTGCTCGAACCATGCTGTGTCATAACAGCGTGGTCTGAACCACAGATGCGTCTTTACAACGCACTCCTTACCACGCAAGTCGTTACAACAACTTCCCTTAAGGAACATGTTGTTGGACTGATGTAGTACTTTAAGTCCAAAACTTTTCCTGCTGTTGCACAGACAGGAGTTTGAATAGTAAATTATACTATTCCAACTCCAGCGCTCTCCATAAGTCAAGTCGTTGTAAAGATTTGCATGGTAGAAGAATGTGTTGTAAAGGTGCATTCATTCTTCGGACCACGTTATTAAGGTAGGCGTGATTAACACCTGTGTGGTTCCGACATACAACTGGGCTGAAGAGGTGGGGGTTTCTAGAGGCTGGCAGCATTAGAAGCATGAACAAGAACCATTTACAAAAGGAATATCTTAATACATTTTGCCTTGAAGTACATAGGTGTCCTCCTGCTCCCAGTCTTGTTCCTTTACTTCCAGATCCTTCTATGCTTTTAGACATTGGTCCTCACCCTAGTCCTGCTCCAAGCCCTGACTTTCTGGATAGTTTTGGTCCTCCTGATCCTCATCCTGGCCATGGTCTAACTAGTTCTGGTCACCCTGGTTCTAGTTTCCTGAATCTGGTGCTTCTGGTTGAAGTCCTTTCTATCCCTGGTCTTACTGGCCCTGCTCCTGGCTCATCCTTTTAATAGCCCTTCCTGGGCTCCTAATCCTGGTACTAATGATCCTCACACTGGTCCTGCTGGGTCTTTATCCACTTAGCCCTGTTGTCCTGGTTCTCCTGATCCTCGCCAGCCTTGTCTTAATACCTATGTTTTTAGCCCTCCTGCTCCAATTGTAACTTCAGGTTCAGGTCCTTTGGTTCTGACCTCTCTGGTCCTCCTAGTTCTTTTCCTGGTCCTGCTTATTCTGATCCTTCTAGTCCACACAATCTTCCCCCATCTGGTCCCTGTTCTTAATCTTATCATGTTAATCTGGTCCTTCTGATCCTTCTCACACAGCTTTTCTGATTCTCAGTACACCAGTTCCTGGTCCTGCTGGTCCCCTCGGCCTACCTGGTCTCTGGCCTCTTGTGTCCTTGCCCTCTTAGAACTTGCCTTCTTCACACTTGTCTGTCTACTTTGAATCTTTCTTGCCATCCTAGCCCTGTGGGTTGTCCTCATGGTCCTTCTGCCTGTACAACCTGTGGTCTAGGCCCTTTGGTCCTGGTTCTCTTTGTTTGAGTCCTCCTGAGAAACTTCATTTTGGTCCAGTCCCTCCTGGACACCAAGGTCCAGTCCCTTTAGTCTTCCTGACTCCAGCTGTTCTGGTTCTCCTGATCTTCATTACCATTGTCCTGCTACCCCAGGTCCTAGTGATTCTGCTCCACTCGATACCCTGGACCCTGGCCCTATGGTCATGATCCCCTAGCACTATTAGGCCCAGTCCTCTAGGTGCTGAACCATCCTCTTGCTCTGGTCCTGGTCCTCCTGGATTTCTTGATACTGACCACCTCATTTTCCTTGCTTATTCTGGACCCCGGTCCTATTGGACGGGATCTTATGTTTCAGGATCTGGTTCTACTTCTACAGAAACGTATCACGGTTCTCCTTTACCTAGTCCTCCTGGGCCTGGCATCCTGTTCCTCATCTTCCTTTCCAACCTGCTCCTAGCCCTGTGGACTGGCCCTTCAGATTATGATAATCCTGGTCCTGATGTCCCTGGTTCTGATCCTGCTGATCCTCCTTTCCTCCTGGCTCTGGTCCTCCTGTTCCTGGTACTCAAGATCCAGATCCTCTTTGCCCTGATCTTCCTGGTCCCCCTATTCCTTTGTGTTTTGGCCCTCTTAGAACTCTTTTCATGACTCTGGTTGCCTGTGTCCCCAATCTCAGCTACCTGGAACTCCTGGCGAAGGCCATGCTATTCTTGTTTTTCACAGTTCTTGTTCTTCCTGAGATTCTGTGCCCATTATCTCTGATCCTCTTGGTCCTGTTCCTTATAGTTTGGATTCTCCTGGGCCTAGTACTCCTGGTCCTGACCCACCTGCTATCCTTGTCTCGGTCTCCTTGGTCCTGGTCGCCCTGGTGCTTCTTGTTCTATTGTGCTTGTTCTACATAAACATTTCCTTTTGGCCATCCTGACCCTTCTCCGTCACTCTGGTTTTGGTCCATCTGGCTCTGTTCCTTTGTGGTCCTCTTGGTCCTGATCATATTGTGCTGGTGCTCCTCACCATCAACCTCCTAACACTGGTACCGCAGATACTGGCTCATCTTGCTTGGGTCCTGGCACTCTTTGAATTTGTCCACCAGGTTTGGGTGGTCTGGTTCTCCCAGATCTGTTCCTTGTCCATTGTTTCCTAATGGTACTGCAGCCACTGATCCAGGTCCTCTTGATCCACGTTTTCCTTGTTTTGGTCCCCACTGAGCGTGGTCATTTTGGTCCTGGTCCTCCTGGCCACCACTGATCATTCTGTTTGGTCTTTCAGAGTCTGGTTAGCCTATTTACATCAAATCCTCCTCACCCTGCTCCTGCCACTTGTAATATTGCTCTGTCCAACTTGGTAATCTGCATCCTGAACCCATAAAACCTGCTTTTCATGACCCTCTTAGCCATGTTTCCGGTCCTCCTGGTCATGTTCCTTTTAGTTTACCTAGTCTGCTTGCTCTGGTCTTCAGAGTGCCCTTGGTACTGCCACCCACCTCGGTCTTCCTAGTCCCTGTCCTGCTTATTATAGAATTCTGGACATACTTGCATGGTCCTTCAGGTCCTGATCTTAGTTGTCCTCTTGAATTTAGTCCTGATCATCCTGGTCCTTGTCCTCCTGCTCCTTGCCCACATGGTTCTGCAATAACTTTTCCTGTCACATCCATCTTAGCCTTTCCTATTTCTGATGTTCCTTGACCTCTGTTTTATGCTAGTCTAAGAACTTCCTGGCTATGTTTTCCTGGTCCTGGTTTGACTGGTCGCTATCCTCCTTTACTCCTACTTATAGTCCTTTGGATCCTGGGTTTCCTGTTTTAAATGCTCCCAGTTCTGGACCTTTTCATCCTCCTCACCCTAATTCTCGTCCATCAGTCCTCCTGGTCATACTCCCCTGTTTATCTAGTTCCCTTATTTGCCAGTTTCCAATCCTTATGACCCTGATCCCCCTGACTCATGTAGCCCTGGTCTTAGTTGTGGTACTCCTATGTCTGCTCTTCGTGTACTGGGTCTTCTGGTGCTAGTTCCTCTGGCAGTGGTTTCCCTAGCCCTCTTAGTCCCCGGCTCTCTTGCCCCTTCTTACTCATACTAATCATCCCTGTTTCCTGGTTTGCCTATTCTACATTGTCCATGTCCATTTAACCATGGTCCCTTCTACCACAGTCCTCCTAGTAATGGTACTCTTGGGTGTTGTCTTCCTCCTCCCTCTGCCTCTGGCCCTCCTACATCCCATTGTGCGTGTTATCCTGGTTCATGTAGTTCTTGTCACCCAGATTTAGGAATCCACTGAGTCTGACACTCATGGAGCTTGTGTTCCTGATCCCAACTGGCCTAGTTTTGTAAGCCCTTTAAAAGCCGCTGATCATTCTAATCTAGGGTCTCCAGGTCCTGCAGCCCTGGTCCTCTCTGATAATGCTACCCCTGGCCCTGGTTGTCCTCACCTCTCGTGACCTTGTCAGTACACACAGGCCCTCATTGACCTCCTTGTTGTTATGTTTCAGGGCCTTCTGTTCCTTCAGGCCCATGCCCACCTGGTCCAGATTCCCCTTTTGCACATCCTCTTGGCCCTCCTGATCCTTCTCACCCTGGTCCCGATACCCCAAGGGCTGTTTTTTATCGCCCTGTTTCTCATTGTCTATTTGTTCCTGGCCTCCAGTGGCATTGGTAAGCCTGTTCCTGGTAGATTAGGTCTCCCTGGGCCTGTTTCTTCTTGTCCTGGTCCTTGTGGCCCTGGTCGTCTTTGCCCTCCTCCTAACTCTCATACTTCTACCTGTCATCCTCCTCCTACTCCCACTGCTTCCTTCCCCAACCCCCCTGCACAATTACTTTAGACAGGTACAGCCTCCAACTCATGCACTGAGTCACCATTTTCCCAGGATCTCTGACTCTATTTTACTTTCTGAGTCTAAATTTCGTATTCCTACATTATTAGACTAGAGTTAGAGATCACTTTTCTTAATCTTTGTTCTCAGGCATTTTTAAAAACGTCCATACCTCATACGTCTTTTGAGATGCACCTAAACTCCAAATACATTTTTTTGCAGTTTATATAGCACTCACTTGGCCAGAAGAGATTAGAGCACTTTACTCTAGAGCAGAAAACTCTACACATTTTTGGTGTTTAGGCATGGGTAAATGAAGTGATTTGTAGGGGTGGGCGGAATTTGCGAAAGCGACTTTCGCGAATTATCGCGAAAATGTTAAAAATCTCCGCAAACAAGCGGAAATATCGCGAAGATGCGGAAGTTTTTTTCCCACCCGTTCGCGATATTTTCTGCATGGTTGCGGGTCGCTAACTTACCCCTGCGGTTGCTCGCGGGCGCGGCCATCTTGTTTTCAGTTGTCTCGCGGTGCATGATCGCGAGAAGAAAGACGTGATCGCGCGAGGCATGACGTCACTGCGGACGCGAACTGTCGCGAGACAGCGCAAATGGCTAAAACAATACATCTCATGGAGAACGCGACCGGATCGGGAAAACTTGTCGGCGAACGCGGGGATTCAGGTAAGGCGATTGCGCGCGCGCGAGAATGTATTATTTTACAGCGCGAGCAAGAACCAAATTATCGCAAAGCTGCGGAATGTGGAAATTTTGACATTTCCGCGCTCTCCGCGGAACGCGGAAATGCCAAATTATCGCAAATTCCGCGAACGGAACGGAAATTTTGCCCAGGCCTAGTGATTTGCTGAAAATCTCAGAATGTTGAGCGAAGGCCAGCATTCAAACCTGGCTCCCTGTTTCTACATTCTACTCAGCTACCTCTCCTTAAATTAAGTGGAATCTTAAAAGACATTCTAAGGCACTTACGGTTCAAACACCCCATGGGAATAAATGCCATTCTATCCTATCCGTAGTAGATGACATGGCTTCACCGTGCATTAGTGCAAGTTTGCATTCTTCACTGTGATGCAAGGCAAAGAGATTTTGTCTCTGCTCCCACAGAAAGACCACCAAGGAACTCCTGTGTGGGTAGCCTATAGGTTTGAAGAGCTGTGTACTATGTTAAGGGTCACATTGTCTTCTGTGAGCTAGCCATGTGGATGAGACAAGCTCTAGAAATTACATTTAACTATGGTAATAGTAAATCAAACAAAAGCAAAAGATTTTTTTTTTTTAAATGTAAACTGAAATACAAACTTTAACATTTTAATAAGAGGCCTGTGTTATACTGTCCACTCTCTGTCAATCACTCTATGTAACTGAATTCCTCATACTATGCCTCACCTCTGACTAGCTAAGATCATACCGCTTGTGGAGTCAATGATCCAAGGGCAGGGTGTGTCATAGTAACTCCCGAAATCCAATAACCTCTCTCTCTAATAGCTAATAGCTAAAACCTCGGGTTGGTTAGTTCTAGCGCTAGTCAAGACCTTTTGAATGTATTACCATTATGGGATTTAAGGCAGCTCTCTTTATCTAATGGTCTGGTATTGTGTCATTCACATTTTTCTTCTGGCCACTAAAGCATTCAGCATAAAAGAGTGGTTCAGCCCATTTCAGCCACTGGCTAACTTCACTGTGAGTGTCAGCATTCTTACCTCTCACAAAGAGAACATCCACATACAACGTAGTTCTCTTAAGTTCCAGGGACTACTGTGGCAATATGTGCTTTATGAGACACAAAAATATTTTTGCTTTTAACCAATGTTTTTTTCCAGACAGGAAGCTTCTCCAACAATAAAGTATTGCAAAAACCATGATGAAACAAAGCAATCAGTGACAAAGGCAAAAGGCAGCAGCGAACACCCAAACTATTGGCTTTGCCAATGCTTGTTTACAATGTTCCGCTAAAGAAAAATACACGAGGTATCCTTTCACTTCCAAATCTTACCATGAGAAATGTATAAAATAGCGTAAAATTGGTTTGCGAGGTTTACACATTTCAAAGCTCAATTTTGTTTTTTGGAGATTTCACCATTTTACTCAGAATGTAGATGTTCCTATGCAAAGGCACTGACATAAACGCAACCATGCAAATACAACACATTAGCGCCCTGCTAAATAAAGGCCTAAGTATGAGTCCCACTGTGTTCAAATGTGCATTGGTCCTCACTAGCTCGAGGACTAGAGTCTACTGTGCACTTCATCAAGGGAAATTTCATTCACAAATGCAAAGCTTTCAGTTATTACTTGAAAAGTGTTGTAAAAGGAAATAAATGTGTTCAGTTTTGGGACTCTAGTACTAAACTGGAACTTCCAATTTGTAGCTTTATTCAAGATAAAAACTCATAAAAGCATGAAGCATACATAGCATATAAACAGTCTCTTGTAAAAACTTTTTTTTAAAAAGAATAAAAAGCATTAAGATACATCCATAATACTGAAGATCGTAAAATTATTTAGCCAATATAAAAACAGAAAGGCAAACATTTTTTTTTTGCGGTTTTTTTTTTTTGTTAACTGGGAGAGTGGGCAATGGTCTAATTTCTTTTCTCCTATGCTACCATTAGACAAGAGATTTTTTTCTGATGGCCCAAGCCCATCCCAGATATTTGGCAACTGCCACAGCAATGAATGTTGAAGGGCTGGTACAGATAATCCTTAAAGCGATGTCGCTCGCTCTTGTGCCCAGCTGTTTACACATGGCCTTCAGCCAAACACGTCGGGGGACTGAATAAGCCCCACACACAAAGAGAAAGTGGGCAATGGTCTCAGACCTTGCTTTACAAACTGGGCAGACTTGAGAGCTACCCTCTGCCCATCTTCCAGTTAGTGATCTAATTGGGAGAGACCCCACTCAAAGCTGGAAATATAACTTCCTATCCAGGGGTTTGGTTATGATATCCCAATAGGGCTCTAAAAAAGGAGAAGCTTTTACTTCAAGGAATAGACCCTCCCTTCAAGGAATAGACCCTTTCTTCAAGGAATAGAACTTCCATTCCTCCTTCAAATGCAAAACAACCTCCCCAACTTCATAATGGATCATTCCCTCCTACAATACCACCAGTCCAGTATCAAAACCTTCCCAAAACCAGATATGTCCCCTAAGAGGTTTCTATTGAAGGGCTTGACCCGGCACGTCACACACTTACCATTTCTGTACTGCGCCTCTGTTCTCTTTCTTCTACCCGCAGCAGGAACTCGTTGTCGGTGCCACGGTGCATGGAGAGGCGAGGAGCATCCCGCAGACAAAACGAGTCGCAGAGTTCCTCAGCTGAGATGTACTGTCTACAATGACACCTGTGGAAAGTGGAGATATAGTCATCAGGGTTCCTTGCCAACAGAAATACGTGCCTTATAAACGAAGAGTATGCAAGTTTAAAAACACTTAAAAAACAGAACACAATTTCGCCTGCAGACAGTGATGACAAACTCACGATTGTGACCCTCACAAACACATCTACAGCGGAATTATAAATTCACACACCTCCAAAATCCTAAACTTCACGGGGAGTTAAGACAAAAGCGTTATTAAGAAAGAATACTTGGGGCTTTTCAACTAAGACCAAAAATAACAAGCATTGGCATAGCCAATAGGCCTCGCCTTTGGGACCTTATAAGTGTTTAGCCATGCAACAGTTGCATAACTAAATACTTATAAGGTCCCAAAAGCGAGACCTATTGGTTAAGCCAAGCGGCCGTGCGTCCGCGAAAGTGAAAGTGATCGTGATCAAACATCAAAGCGGCCGTGCGGCCGCGAAAGTGAAAGTAATCGCGGTCAAGCGCGGCGCGCACGCCCGCGCACATGCACTGTAGCTCTAGGCTGGCCTGGTAGGACTTTTTGGAGCCCTCTCAAAAAGTCTCGCCAGACCAGTGCATGCGCTGGGTCAGGCGAGACCTAAAAAGGAAAGATACTGTGAAATTCTAGGGTCGAAGGTCCCCCACAAGCTGTTCATCTGGCATCCAGAACATTTGTCCCCTTGGCACCCTTAAGTTCCATGCAGTCCTCAATCAGGAAGTGCTCTCCAAACTCCAGATTGGTGGCCTCAGGGTCCCTCCTTGAGTGAGCACTTAGAGAGGAGACAACCATCGGTCCCCCTACTCCTACTCCTAACTGATAGTTTTTTGGGATACAGTGAAATCCAGAGGCTCGGGAGAATTGCACCTTTCTGTAATTATTTTATTAAATATAATGCACATAAACGTAACGTCATCTTCGTCAACAGTTATAATTACTGGGTGTGAGACCATTACCCCGTCCCCTTGCTTTTTATTTGTATTAAAAAATGATAGCAAACATCTGCCTTTTGTATGAACAGCGTTATGCGAAGGAGAATGCCTAAAGCAGACACGTCCATCCTCCAGTTCTGTTTCCCAACTTCCTGTGTTTTATAAAGTCCGGAGGAAATCCGAAAAGTTTCCCCAATTTGAAGTGTTCATCTGGGACCACCGCACATAGGCAGAGGCCCCTTGGTATCCCAAACGTCTCTCTGGGGGGGCAACAATGTACCCACTGTGACCAGCTGTTTTAAATTACAGGAATGCATGTATAATGGCTGGGCGCTGAACTTCTAATAACCTTTGTCAATAAGCTGCTGCTTCCCACCTACTCATTGAACCTTTCCGGGATTTGGGCAGGAGAGGCCCTTTGTTGCACAACTGTATTCAGTCTGTGGAGCTGGTAAGCAACCCACGTACTGATGACTACGATGAAACCAAGGGTTCACTGAAGCTCTGCTGCCCCTTTTCAAGTAAATAAGGCCTCAGCATTCCAAGAAGGGCCGCCCCATATTGAGCCTGGAGATGGCCTATGCCATCTGTAACACTGACTTTATTGAAAAGATTAATATGATCATAAAAACAATACTTCATATATGCAGTCATTTGTTAATACATAAATACATGAAGGTGTAATAAAGAACAATAATGATATATAATATCCATCATCTGTACCACTCATAAACCACTGGACCGCTCAAGGCCTGCATCATCTTATAAACTAACATGGATGGCCTGTTTAGGATTCCTTATACCCAGGCACTTCACAATACCCACAATGGCTTGGAAGCTATTCACACGAAATGAGCAGATGGTCTGCGACTCTTACTAGACTCACATAAGTGATGTATTCCCTATACTCACAGTGACATACAGTTTCAACACATCTGATTCACACAGCAACCCTCCCAAAGTTAAAAATAAACCCGGCACCAGTGACGAAGATGGGCTGCCAAAGAGATCAATCCTACATGTGCAAATGAGACAGTAGTGACTAATCCTGGGCGAAACTCGAGTAAATTAATTCGTGGCCACACAAAAGGCTACAGAAGTATACAAAATTATGTGAATATGCATTTTGCCCTAAAAAAGTGTGATGCAAACAGTGCTCAGTTCATTTGCATTGTTCCGGTGCTCCTGCCAATATGCTTTTTATCCAGGCTAAGGGCCTGATTTATATCCTGGCTGTAAGGGTACTCTGTCGCAATGTGGGGGGGGGGGGGGGGGGGCGGACACGTGTAACACATGTAAAGCTAAATACTGGACATTATGCAAGATTAAACCGGAGCACATAAAATTTCACACAGGTTTATTGGTGACTTTGCACGGTGAGCATACGCCTCCTTGCACCAGCTTCTGCTGTTTTTAGCCATTTCTTCAAACTATCTAGGCTTTGCAAAACGATGGATTTAGGCCCAGATCTCTGTACTGGGGTGAATGTATGACATTGTTCTGCATACTGTACATCAACTGTTTTTTTTGCATTTGTCACCCTGAGTGGGTCGGGTATGTTCAGATGTGGGTCCCGTGCTCTCCATGTCACTGGAATCAAGCTATCCTGGCTGAAGAGGGGTGAACCCCCGAAACCGGTCCTAGGATGCTTGTTTCCAGTCCAGGGAGAACCTGGCTTGGCAGTTGGGCTGGACTGTTCCCATGAGGCACAGGGTCAAGACTGATTTGCATATGGCTGGGTTCAAACTGGAATGGCATGGTGAGCAAAAAAATGATGGATTTAGGCCCAGATCTATGTACTGGGGTGAATGTATGACAATGTTCTGCATTCTGTCCATCAACTGTTGTTTTTGCATTTGTCACCGCGAGTGGGGCGGGTATGTTCAGATGTGGGTCCCGTGCTCTCCATGCCACTGGAATCAACCTATCCTGGCTGAAGAGGGGTGAACCCTCGAAAACGGTCCTAGGATGCTTGTTTCCAGTCCAGGGAGGACCTGGCTTGGCAGTTCGGGCTGGACTGTTCCCATGAGGCAGAGGGTCAAGACTGATTTGCATATGGCTGGGTTCAAACTGGAACGGCATGGTGAGCAAAAAAACGATGGATTTAGGCCCAGATCTCTGTACTGGGGTGAATGTATGACATTGTTCTGCATTCTGTCCATCAACTGCTGTTTTTGCATTGGGCATGGCAATCCAGCACCTTGTTAGCTAACCAAGTGCAAGGACCTCTGCAATGCACCTTGAGACCAGTGTGCCTCATGGACTGCTGCTCATGTGTGGTGTTAAGTGCCCTTGCACGCTACGAACCTCAAGACACTATGCATATGCCTTGCAGATACTTGTAACACTGTTGCTACTATTGAGTTTTGTCCCATTGCTCTATCTGGGAACATCATTTAATATGTTGGTGAGCCACTTAATTGCATGCAATACATTGAGACAAAACCAGAATTGTGTAATTCATCCACTTCAAAGTCTAAACAGAGTATCCCATGCACTGGGACCAGTCAAGAAACAACTTTACCAAACCCAGGAATGCATTGTAGACATTCACATAACCATATTGTGTTTTTAAAATGAACATTAAAAAATAGTTCACATCGACTTCATTGACCTACCACTACATTGTAAGATGAGTATACAATTACTATTCATAACTTCACCTATATTCACCCCGCCCCCGACGGTTAACTACAGGTCTGCTTGAAAATTGCAATTCTAAACTCGCATTGTGATGTAGTGGTTGGCGATGTGGTGGATGCAATATTATTATAACTCGAATTTATCAACCCTGATGTAGTGACAACAAATTTTCAACACGCAAACACACACAGACATACACACACATAATATTTACAAGGAACTTACATGGGACTAAAATCTATTGATGGAAGATATAGAATAAATAATCACACGGAGAAAGAGAGACACGAGTATTTAGCTGAGAGATGTCGTGTTGAGTAGATTGAGTCACAAAAGGAAAAGGAACTAAAGCGGGACATGTGATCAAATAGCAAAAGGGAGTTAGAGAGGAAGATAAAGTTACAAAAAGTAATTGAGTTTCGCTGTCAGACCCTAGGGCCAAAGGCAAGCCCGTCTGTGACCGTCCGCGCCAGGACGTCGCCAGGAAACCTGCCTGTCCTACCCCAGATTCCGTATTAACCCCAGGTATATCTTATTATCGCAAGGCACTATACGAACTAAGGAAAGTTCCATTACCCCCCCTGTGGGCACCCCGCCCGGGACGCTGTGCGGTCCTGGCCAACACCAGAAGACCCTTTTTCATGCATCCTTTGTCAGTTCCAGTGCAACATGACTAGTAGTAATCTAACATCAGATATCCCTGGGGGTTGTAGCTCTATTCATCATCCTCACACTCCTAAGGACGTTTTTTCTCCCGTGCCGGGACCAGGAAGGTTGCCTAACAGGCCCAATAAAGGCAGGAAAGGTGTTTTATGTAATGTGAGATCCCTCTCTAGGCATGCTACAGAGGTCAGTTAACCCTGACCTAGAGTTTCTGACTGAGACATGGCTCAAGTTTAGCTCTACTCCTGCCATTACCTTAACGCTACCACCTCCTAAGGATGGGCAGGGGCGGGATTGCTATTACTTATAAAGACTGCATTTCAGTCTCAACACTCGAGCAATGCTGTAGCGCCAATATAGAAATTTCTGTCTTTCGCATTGATTTCCATCCGCAACTCAGCTGGAAAGGTGCATTAGTGTACCGGCCTCCTGGCCCGTTGGCAGACTTTTCACTCCAGCTTACAGAAATAATTGCTCCCCATGTAATCTCGACTAATAAATTCCTACTGCTGGGCAACTTCAATGTGTACAGTGAATGTGACACCCTCCCCGACACATTGCTGTTCCTTGCAGACCTGGCTCTCCTTGGCCTAACAAAGCTCAATGATGGCTCGACCCACTCTGCGGGTCACACACTGTATATCATCTTTTCCAACACCCCTTGTATCATGTGTGAACCTCCTCAACCTTTGACTTGGTCAGATCATGCATCTATTTAATTTACTATTCTGGGTCCCAGCGTGACTGCTGTTCCCCCCACTGCCGCCCTCAGCGTCCGCAGGCAATGGTATAAGATCTCCCAAGATATCTTCCAGACAGCCTTCTCGCAACCCTGGGAAGTTGAAGTCGAACCTTCCAAAACTGAGGAGGGCCTAGTCAGATACAATTCGGCTGTTACAAGTGCCATTTACCTGCTTGCACCTCTTAAATCATTCCCGAATACAGCTAGGCGTCCTCAATCAGCTTGGTACTCCCCTGAGCTTCGTGCTGAAAAACGGCAGTGCAAAAATCTGGAGAGACGCTGGGGCAGGTCCCAGGAAGTGAGGGACAAAGACAACTTCAAGAATGCCCTCTCCTTCTACCACAAAAATCTAAAAGGAGCGCTGTGAGGGAATCTTACCTCAGAAAACGGGTGTACACGACCTTGCCGATACCGGTCAATCCTACGCATTACAGCAGAGGGGAACCCGGAAGTACAACCACGACCACAGTACAAACGGGACGATAACCACGCCCCAACATCGTGTATCCATACAGGGGAAGAGACGTGGGAATGACGCAACAAAGTAAGGCAGAATGGACCCCGGAAGGAGCAGAGAAAAGACATTGGATCAACAACGAAAGGGAGGCGAGTACACCTGACGGAGAGTATGCAAGAGAAGAGGAGCGAGAGGGAGAGTCAGGATTTCGAACCAGAGACGGAGACACCGAATCTGGAGAAGGCGACGAGCGGTGGAGCGAGGAGTGGTGGTGTCCACAGGAGGATGCCGGAGAGCAGCCGCAACTCAGGAAAGTTGCGGTGGAGCCAGTGAGTGACGACGAGAGGGAGGAGGGAGGTAGAGGAAGAAGGAAGGGAACACGGGCACCGTACATGAAATGCACGTGCACTGTTGAACCACCCCTGAGCACCTCTCCCTCTTTATGGCCTTGAAGAAAGCCCTGAGAACAGAAAACCGAGTGACTTACAGGTCCACTATGTTATAAAATAGACCAGCTGGTATTGAAGTCGGGTCTGATATTTACGTGAGAGAACCTGTGAAGAAGCATTCCAGGTTGTGTTTTCTTAGCGGATATTATTTCCTTATTCAGTTTCCTTCTTTCGTTTATTGAACACACCCCCCTATCCTTCACCATTTTATCTCTAGAGCACCAGACGGGTGTGGTGAAGGGCACACGTTTTCCTACACTTTTTTGTATACATTTACTGACCGCTCCCCTTTTCTTTCTCTCAAATTGAGCCTCCATGGGAGACCACTGAAGGGAGGAAGTGTGGGAAAACAACCGGGGAACATCACATTAGTAAAGAAAGAGGAAGAACACCTGAAGAAAGGAGAAGCCTAACCACTACCCTTATAACAGACCATTCAAAAGTTATAAATAAAAAAACCACCATCAAGAAATATATTCGGCCTCCACGTTTGATTATCCGGCCCACGCTCCCACAAGCGCGCAAAATGTCTATCACCCAACAGTTAGTTAAGGCAGAGAACACTCCAAAAACCCTATTTCAGATACTGAAATCTTTTACCAGTCCCAAGGCCTGCGATAAACCTCCCTCCCAAGTGCTCTGTGACAACATCGCCCAGAATTTCTCACAGAAAATTGAATTCATCTATGATAAGATCTCTCCCCCTGGGTGCCAGCAACTGATTGCCTTTTCTGCTGACTCACAAGTATCAGCAACTACACAACTGCTGGAGAGCTTCCCCCTATGTCTACCGAGGTGGTCCCAGCCTTACTTCATTCTGTAAAATCGGGCTCCCCCTGGATGTTATCCCAGCAAAAGTAGCCTCCTCCGTTTCCAACCAACTGTCCTCACCCAAAGGCACAATTCTCAACCTCTCTATGAGAGAGGGTCATCTCCCACATGAATGGAAGACGGCACAGGTCATCCCTAGCCGTAAAAATCCCAAGGTCCCTATGGAAGAGCTCTCCAACCTCTGCCCCATTTCCCTACTACCTCTCCTGAGCAAATTTCTGGAAAAACACATCAATCAACATCTATCTGTCCATGTCGAAAAAAAAATGGCAGCCTGGACCCTTCTCAATCTGGTTTCAGGCCCAAATACAGTACGGAGTCTGCCCTGTTGGAGTTCACGGACAATATCAGGATGACCGTAGACAGTGGCCATTCTACAATTCTCGTGCTGTTGGACCTTTCTGCCGCGTTCGACATGTCTCACACCAGATCTTGATCAGGAGACTGGAGGAGATTGGATTTAGAGGACCTGCCCTTCAGTGGATGATGAGCTTCCTGTCCTCCCGTACCCAGACTGTCAATCTAGGTCCTTTTCGGTCAAAGACGATGGAACTGACTAAGGGTGTTCCGCAGGGCTCATGTTTGAGCCCTACATTTTTTAACATCTATATTGCTCCCTTGGACAACCTCCTTCGGTCCAGCGGCTTCCTGCCCATTTCTTATGTCGATGACACCCAGCTTCTCTTATCCTTTAACAAATCCTCCACGTCGGCTTTGTCCACTTTTTAGGAGGGAATGAAAGCCATTGCCCATTGGATGAAAAGCAATTTTCTCTAACTTAATGCAGGGAAGACGGAAATTATGCTCTTCAGAGATGCCCCCCTACTGTGGACCCCAGACTGGTGGCCGGCAGACCTTGGTGTCCCTCCTGGCCCTAAGGCCCTCGTTAAAAACCTGGGCATTCATCTAGATCGTGCCTTAACAATAAAGGAGCATGCTGCTCAGACGTCCGGAGCCTACTTTTATGTGTTGGGCTTGCTACGACTAGTCCTTGCTTTTCTTCCAGATTACACCCGTAACACCCTCCTTCAGACCATGGTTATAAGCCGTCTTGACTACTGTAATGCTCTCCTGGTCTCTGGAAATGAGTCTTCACTCAGCAGGGGGTCCAGAACACCGCTGCGCGCCTTGTCATGAACGCACCGTCCAAAACTCCCTCCCTTCCCCTTCTCCAACAGCTCCACTGGCTCCCAATCCACAAGCGTGTCAAATTCAAAGTCTGCTGTATCGTCCATAAAGCCCTGCATAACAAAGACCCTCTTTACATCTCTAGGAAACTTAAGCATTACGATCCTACTAGGACCCTTAGGTCAGGAAGCAAATCGCTTCTTTTAGCAGGGTCAGGAACACAAGACTAGGTGGGAAATCCTTTTCCTACCTTGCTCTCCTTTACTGGAACCAGCTTCACATTCACCTGAGACAATGCCCTGACTATATGCGCTTCAGGAAACTTCTTAAGACCACCCTATTTTAACATTGCTCGTCAGCCCATTGAACAGCACAGTCCGAAGCACAGAGATACCCCTCAGGGGGTAATTCAAGCACTATACAAAACCCATAAATAAATAAAGAAAGAAAGAAAAATATTCAGGGGCCAGGGCACAAGCAGGGGTTACTGTGCCTCGGCCAAGGGGGTTGAGGTAATTTCCCTTAATTGTCCTGTGGTCCACCCTACTATGGCTTTGCAAACTAAGAACCTCTTCATCACTTGCCTCTATAGATTTCACACTGAAGTGCAAGGTGTGGCACAACTACTGATTCCATACCCTGTTATGCTGCCTCCACTGCCTTAAGTACTTAACAGGGACAGTAGTCCACTGTCAGTCCAATGAGGACACATCTGGTGCGTCCATCCTGGTCACAGGACAGGTCCAGGTCATCACACATGTCAAGAGGCAGGACTAGGCCTATGGGTACACACTAGAAGGCAGACCAGCATGATAACTCTGCTAAATGCACATGAAGAATATATAAGTGCAGCAATTTAGAGATACACGGTGACCAATGTCAGAGAGGGATATTTGAGAATACCTGCACCACAGCTGATTTATTTTAGCCCCCTAGCCAATTTTTAACACAGATCAGTACCACCAATAAGCCAGAAAAAAGCACAAGTTTTCCACAGTAAGAATGCCAGTGGGTTTTGCACTGCCCATCATCCCGAGGAATGACTATTGAGGGGAAGATGGAAGATAAATAGACAAATAAATAGACTCTTTTCACGACTGAAATGGAACCATCGGGAAGATAAATTTACATTCACCAGTGATCCTAAACGTGGTTGCAGAATGGAAGCAAAGGATAATGACACCCACTGCCCACTTCCATGTCATCCCCATCCATGTCACTATACTTGCTGCCCTCCACTTCCTGGCCACTGCATCATTCAAAGCCCCACAGGCTCATGGCTGGCTTCTTCCATGCAAGCACTGCGTATTCTGATCCATTACCAATTGAGTTCAGCAGTACTTCATTGTGCCCCAGCACCCGCTAGAAAGGCAACAGGTGGTACCACAGTTTTGTGTTGTTACCCATAACCCGAAGGTGCTTGGAGCCACTCATTGCGGATATGTGCAACTTCAGTTATCCTAACCAGCCGTTATCCCAAGCAACACTGATGGCACCCAATAAATGTGGGATCTGTCTGCTAGGCCAGGAGTAATTTCACTGCTATATAAATGGCATTTCCTGGTGCAGCACATGCAACACATGACAGGCTCATTCACAGTCAGTCAGCGATTGCATGACTGAAATCAAATAGACTTGTGGCGTCTTCGTAAGTAGAGAAAAGAAACATAAAGTGTGCAAGTTCACATGGAGAAGCATAACATCATGGTCATTGGCACACATCATTTACATTTTCCTCCGCATACAATATGGTGGAAGTTGTGAGCACAGAAATGAATGACATTTGAAAAACTGTGAATGAAGATGTCCTGTAAGCGTTTTTAATGTTTTGAAGATGGTTATGCCTAGGACTATCTCGCCATCTTCTCACCCCAACCTCTTTGGCTCAAAAAGGATGTAACACACAGGGCTGGACCGGGGAATCAAAAGCAGCACAAGCAAAAATGCTCAAACCTGCCCCGCTCCTCTCTCTCTCTCTCCTACCAGCCACTCACTCTCTCTCTTTGACATCTCTAATAGATTTCTCTCCCCCTCCCCCTCTCTTTCTTGAAGCCTCCCGTCGCCTAATGCTGTTACCCCAGGAAGCTGGGGAATGACAGAGGTACCAGTTGCGGGCCTGGAATTTCCAAACTGGCCTCCAAGCCCCCACCCCAGCGGCGAAATGCTGGTGGGATAACAGGCACGCCTGGGCGAAAATTTTGTTCAGTTCGCGGAAATTGCGAAAATTTCCGCATTCCGCAGCTTGGCGATAATTTGTTTCTTGCTCGCGCTGTAAAATAACACATTCTCGTGCGCGCGCGATCGCTTTACCTGAATCCCTGCGTTCGCCGACAAGTTTTCTTGATCCGGTCGAGTTCTCCATGAGATGTTGTATTGTTTTTAGCCATTTGCGCTGTCTCGCGACAGTTCACGCCCGCAGTGACGTCATGCGTAGCCCGATCACGTCTTTCTTCTCGCGATCATGCACCGCGAGACAACTGAAAACAAGATGGCCGCGCCCGTGATCAACCACATGGGTAAGTTGGCGAGCCGCAACCATGCAGAAAATCTCGCGAACATGCGGAAAAAAACTTCCGCATCTTCACGATATTTCCGCGTATTTGCGATCATTTTTAAAATTATCGCGATATTTTGCGAAAGTGGATTTTGCAAATTCCGCCCACCCCTAATAAAAGGCCTGTCCAGCCCTGATGACACAGCACACACATAGGCCAAGTCATCATAGGGAACATATTCGGCATTCTTAATCCACGCTTCAGATGCCCAGAACCCACTGGAATGATGCAATTATACTCCCCTGCAGGGGTGTGCAAAATCATTCACACCAGTTGCGTGTTGCACAACATGACCTTGCATTGGACAATATTCACTGACCAACAGTCAGCAGTCCAGCTGCCCTGGCCAGAGGTCAAGGGCTGCCCGCATGCAAGTATTCTGATGCCTCACATTCCACGTGAGCTGGTGGGAAGACAGTGTCCACTCATTGATGACATTTGGAGCGTACTTCCATCCACGTGTTTCATTCTGAGATACCACTGCGGCCTCACCATGATGTAACATCAGTCATAACTGAGGCAATCACATACCTGGTAGTCTGATGAAATGTGTCCAGGGCCTCATAAACTACATTTGTGTTAATTCATTCTAAGGAACGTGTGATCTATAATCTTTGACCAATATTTGCTTTGCAGAATATTACACCTACTGTTAAATTGAGCGTGTCCACTAGGAGTAATATTCCAAATCATGTTTCTCCTTGGATGTTACAGGCAGTGTGGGGATAGCAAGTTACAATGTTACACCTAGTGAACAATGATTCCATTTAGGATTGCTGTCTAACTTTGCCTTTCTGTCACCTCTGTGCACTTACCTGGAACTGAACTAAGTTGAACTGTACAATCGGCCAACCTTGAGCTATCCACCAACAAGAGACGGCATCTGTATCCCTCATGATCCTATTTGGTGTCACTTGCTCCCTGAAATGGCTAAAGAGGGAAGCACAAAGACCCCAACTTTATTTTCCAGAATAATTTTAGCAGCCGGGGAGACACTTTTGCAGCTGTGCAATAAAGCACACGTGATGATATGGCAGGACACCACTAAGAAGTGCACCGCAGTGGGAGTTGCCACCAGAAGAGCCCAAGAAGTAAGCAAATGCTGAGAGAACCTCTGATGCTGATCTAGGGTCAAGGCCCAGGGTATACTTAGGAGCTTCTCCCAGGTACAAAGGAAAACATCTCCTGCATTACCACACTTCCTTCAGCAGACCTTGCTTGACCTCAATACTCATCTGTAGCAGCACAAGATGGAGCATGACAGTGAATAATTATTTTTTACCATGGAGCGTTACACAACTTTATATAAGGCTTGGGTACCTGCTGGGTGCTGTTTTAGCCTGTAAGATGCTTGTTCTGAAAAGGTGATTTCTACAGTACTTCCGGGTAATGTCATGTAAGAAATTGGCGGGCTTTCCCTAACAGTCATATCACCATAGCTTGTCCAATGCACACACCCACTCGAATATGCAGCCGTCCAGGTAATGTGTTGTATTTATGAACTACCAGGATCAGCAGTCAAATCAGTTTAATTTAGCCCAGTATGTTAAAGTATAGTGGCACTCTGAAGAAGGAAGTATTTCGGTCTGAACTGCCCCTTCTGGAGAAGGACAAAGCCTAATGTGCATAAGGCTGGCATCTATCTGTACTGATAGTGAGCATAGAAATGATGGACTGGAAGGCAGTCCAGTAATTAACGGTGATTTGAGCTTAATCCAAATTGGTGGCCTCAGTGTCCCTCCTTGAGGGAGTACTTGGAGAGGTAATTCTTCAATTCAACACCATAATGCAACTCTTCACGTACTGTGCTCCATGAAAACAATATCATCATAATACTTAACGTATTTGTAGCTCAACATGTGTTCACCTACCTCACCAATGGCCTGTTCTTCATGTTTTCTGACAGTGAGCAACATCTTCGCATGGTCAAGATAACCCCACAGCTCAGGACCCTGGCAGCAAAGGTGGCCAGGCACCACAGTAGCAGATGAGAAAGACATTGAAAAACAGATGGTGACCCACAAAGAAACCCAGAGGTTTCATGTGTTCACGCCCTCGCTGAATCCAGCCCATCCCCTGTAGTGACGGTGCCACCCGGCCCACACTTTACACTGTAGCAGACAGGCATGCACCGTGAGGGCAGCTCGCCCGAAGGCATAAATAAAGGAGGACTTGACCACTCGGGGTCTTGGCTCGCACAGAGTACAACTTGTGTGTGTGTCCTGTTATTTGCTGCGAGCAACATCAGAGGCCTAGCCTCTGCAACACGTGCGTCCAGCCAGGCCTGGATGCTACATTGGTGAGGAGGCAGGTCCTACCCACGCCTCTACCGTGCCTTACCTGCTCCTGTGGCCTCCTCTGGTGCCGGGATACGCGGCGCGCAGCCGCCGTCACAGCAGTTGTTGTGGTGGCTGAGTTCCAGTATGACGAGCCCCGGCGTGTGCTGCTCAGCAGGTGCCCACCCTGCTCTGCGAAGCTGCGGTCTGGTTGGACGAGCCCCTGGCGTGTACTGCATCAGCAGGTGCCCACCCCGCACTGCTGCCGGGAACCCTGATCCGCTGTGAGGACCTAGCGGGAGGTGGGCAGTGTGATGCCTTTAGAGGCCTAATGTACATAGCAGCGCATAGGCGCTTAAGAATACACCGGAGCCGACATGTGGTTCGTATGCACGCGGCTCCCGACTGACTCGTCGAGGCCACGCCCCTTTATTTTTAACCTCACTAGCGTCTGACGTCACGCGTCAGCGCTAGCGCGTCCCGGCAGCGCGGAAGGCTAGAACGCCTCGCGCACGCCGGACACTACATTCCTTCCAACATTTATAAACATTAAACAAAACATAGGACCAAAAATTCAACGATGAGTCTGTTACCAGTCTGCCAGTCCTTACAGGTTACACCATATAGTCCGCCAGCTGGGATGACGGTGCTGGGTTCTTGCGCAGGTTGTAGCGGGACGGACCGCCTCTGGAAAGGGCCACCTCAGGGTCTCTGCGCCTTGGGGTGTTCGGCTCTGCCCTGGCTGGGGACCCGCCAGGCAGACTACCCCCCGGGGTGGCTGGGATGGACGGAGAACCGCCATCCTCACTCCGCCCGTCCTCCCCCTCCTGATCTCCGCTCGGCTGGTCGGGGTCCGGCCCCTCTGGCTCTGCCCCGGGACGGGAAGGTGTTCCGGGGTGGACCTTTTTGAAGAACGACACATCTCGCGTGACCGTTTCGGCTCCTCTTTGAGCGGTCACCATCGTGCCTGTCCGGCGGGTGACGACCCATGGTTGTGGTTCAAATGGGAGTCTGAACTTGCTGCCTGGGTAGCGGTCCTTCACATACACTCGGTCCTGTCGTTGTATCGTGGACTCTTTAGCACCCCTTCGCTGGCTGGCGTGGTCATTCGAGCGCATCCGATTGGCTAGGGTCTTCTCATTTGAGGCTTGTGCCGGAACCCAAGTGGGGTGGTGTGGGATCGTGTCACTTACAATTCGCCCCATGGTGGCTGTTCCGGGATGAAGCGGCCGCAGAAGTTGACCATG
This sequence comes from Triturus cristatus, assembly GCF_964204655.1. NCBI lineage: Eukaryota > Metazoa > Chordata > Amphibia > Caudata > Salamandridae > Triturus > Triturus cristatus. The sequence goes on along the minus strand of NC_140584.1, from coordinate 69,176,330 downwards.
CCCAGGAAACTCCGGGCCTCCGAGATGTTCGTCGGAGCTGGGGCATCTTGGACGTCCTTCACCTTGTCCGGGTCCAGGGCCACCCCTTGGTCCGAGAAGGTGTACCCAAAGAAGCTGATCTATTTCTGTAGGAACTGACACTTCTCCCGGTGCAGGGTCAAACCTGACTCCTGGATCCTCTTGAGGACTCCTCTCAACCGCTGGTGGTGTTCCTCTATGGTTGACGCGTATATGAGCAGGTCGTCGCTCACATTGAGCACGCCGGGGAGCCCACTGAGCACTTCTCTGATGGTATTTTGGAATACCTCGGCGGCACTCGAGATGCCGAAGTTCAGGCGCCGATACCGTCTGAGGCCCACATGGGTGGAAAACGTGGTGATGTACCACGAGTCCGGATGAAGTGGTAACTGGTGGTAGCCTGACCGTAGGTCCATCTTCGAAAACCACCTGGCCCCGTTCAGCTCCCCCAAGATGTCGTCAATGGTGGGCGTCAGGTGTCGCTCTCTTTTGACCGCGGCGTTAGGGAGGCGCATGTCCACACAGATGCGGACTTGCCCTGGCTGCTTCGGCTTCCTGGCGATGACGATCGGGGATACCCACGGGGTTGGCCCACTGACCTTCTCGATGATGCCTTGTTTCTCCAGGGCCTCCAGCTCCTCCTCGACCTTCTGCCGCAGGTGGAAAGCGATCCTCCGGTGTCTCAACGCTACTGGTTGGACCGATGGGTCGATGTGTAAGGACACTTCCTTTCCTTTCAGGCACCCGATGCCGTTAAAGACCTCTCCAAATTCTTCCATGATTGTATCCAGTTCTTCCTCCAGGACTGCCATGGTGAATGAGATCAGTCTCAATTCTTCGGCCGACTGCCCGCTCAGCATCATCCCGCTGCCCTCTTCCGTGACATAGACGGTGGTGTTGACAGTCCTCTCACCATGTTGTAGCTCTGTTTTGAAGCACCCGATGAGGGGAATGGGCGTCTTCTGGCCGTATGCGAACACCCGAATCTTCGCCTCTCTCAGCGGGGGTTTGACCCGCAGTTGGTGGTAGACATTGGCGACCATCAACTCGATGGAGGCCCCAGTGTCAATGGTCGCCTTTACCTCTTGACTTTGTACTAGGATGCCACATTTAGGAAGTCTGCGCTTCTTCTTCTGTGGTTGGTGGATTGCGAACACGTAATGGACTGGGAATTCTTCGGTGTCATCGTCCATGTCCTCACTGTCTGCTTCTTCTCGTACCGCATGGGCCGCCTCTTTCTTGGCTCTGGTGGACCGGCATACCGCCGCAAAGTGGTTCATCCACCCGCAGGCGCCGCACTTTTTCCCTCTGGCCGGGCAGTCTTGCATGCGGTGGGGTTGGCCGCCACAGTACCCACAGTCTTTCCTCTTTGCCTCCGGCTGCCATCTCCCTCCGGCTTGCCTTCCTTTTGGCCGCACTACGTTCACCGCTTCCGCCACCTGCACTTGCTCCGTCTTGATAGGGCGATGTAGGGCCGCCTCCATATGCGAGGCTCTCGCTTGCGATAGCTCCTTCGACCGTCCGAGGGTGAGGATGTCCGCCAGGGGCTTTCCTTCTTCCTGGAGGACCGTGACACAGAGCTTAGACGAGTAACAACCCTGTATGATTTGCCCTCGGATCTCCTCCTGTTCGTCGCGGAACCCACACGTGCTGGCTAACTCCTTCAGCCTGCCATGGAATGCATCCAGGGACTCATTCGCCTCTTGTTTGGCCTGACGGAAGATGAACCGTTCATAGTCTCTGTTCGCCATGGGCTCGAAGTGGGCGTTGAGCGCGTTCAGCAGTGTGTGGTATGTCTTCGGCGTGGCTTCCACGACAGTCTTGTAGATGCGGTGGATGTCTTTTCCTCCAAGGTGGAGCAGCAACGCTCTGCGCCGTTCCCTCGCGATGCCAGCCCCTTCGAAGTAGATCTGTAGAAGGTCTGTCCAATCCCTCCAGCGCGGGGCCAGGGATGACGGGGCGCCGTTAACGGCAAATGGCTCAATGGCGGGAATGGACGCCATCTTGGCACGTGCGCAGCACGCGGTGGAACTGGCTTCCGCTCCTCTGGATCGACGCCACCAGGCGTGCACCCTCTCCAGCCGCGGCGCGTAGACTTCCCTCGCGCGCCTACCTCCAGACGTCATCCGCGGGACCCCTTCGGCGCTTCTGGGTTGGGGCGAGCACACCCGGCATGGGCCCAAACGGTAGGAGGGCACGGTCGTCATCAGGCACCTCGTGGGGCAGGTGTGGCACCACCTGGGCGAGACATACCCCTCACCAGCCGAGGATTGGGGCACCAGGGCGCACACAGCAGCACCGTCGACGGCTCGGTGGGCCTCCAGGGCACTTGCAGTGATCCTCACCAGGCCTCATAGCAGGCTCCACCAGGAGGGGGCCTGCACACACAGGCTCAGGACAACTGGGTGGCCAGAAGGGGTATTGTGGGGCCCAAACAGCACATCAGGGCTCAAAAGACCCTCGTCGCCAGTGTGATGCCTTTAGAGGCCTAATTTACATAGCAGCGCATAGGCGCTTAAGAATACACCGGAGCCGACATGTGGTTCGTATGCACGCGGCTCCCGACTGACTCGTCGAGGCCACGCCCCTTTATTTTTAACCTAGCTAGCATATGACGTCACGCGTCAGCGCTAGCGCATCCCGGCAGCGCGGAAGGCTAGAACGCCTCGCGCACGCCGGACACTACAGGCAGAGCTGTTGAGCTGCGTCGAGATCCGTGTGAAGAGGTGAGGCCAGGCCCGTCTTGCATGCCTCCGCTCTAACCGGGCACTGCTCTCCCACTGCTACATGGTTGAGCCGGCTGCCCTGAGTGCAAAAGGGCCGTTCCGGCTGTGCGCAGCACTCCCACTGTCAAGTGGTCGAGCCTGAGGCCGGCGGGCGAAGAGGGAGAGAGGCAGTTTCAGCTCGGCCCAGCGTTCACCAAATTGTTGGCTGGAGACAGCAAAGTGCTCACACACGCTCTCCAGTTCAGATCTCTACAAATCAAAAAATATATACATAAAAGGAAAAGAACAAGCAGTGGCAAGGTCCAACACAAGCTCCTGCAGTTACCTGCGACAGACACTGCCAGCAGAAGAGGGACTCAGCTGTTTGTCACTCAAGCTCCGTGACTCAGAACCTGCAGCACGCTAGCCTCCATCAAGCCTTGGCCAGTGCAACAATACTGAGGTGAAGGGAGATGGTGTTTGTCACACACACCCAGCAGCAGCAGTCCCCCCCCACAAGCACGTCACAGTGACGCCCACATCCAGAGGCATTCCGGTGTACTGGCATGAGTGTCCCCAACACTGACGGGGCTGGTGCTCCCACGCCGCCAAAGCAGGCCCCGCTCCAAGCACCTCATCACGCCCCGCCGGCATCAGGCCACGCCACAGAAGCCCCCCTGCCCACCCGTTCAGTGAACTGGCAGACCCGGCGACGGCAGCAGCGCGATGGAAGTCCTGGATTGGTCGCCTAGATCACTATTTTGTGGGTATGAGAGAAACGGACGGCAGGGTGAAGAGATTGCTTCTTATGTGCTATGGTGGAGGGAAACTCTTTGATTTGTTCGAGACCCTGCCTAACACAGGGGCTTATGGCAACTATGAGGAAGCAGTGGCAGCTTTGAACAGGCATTTCAACCCCCAAATTAACCCTGACTTCGAGCAATTCAAGCCCCGCGAGGCGAGGCAAGGGAAGCTGAGACCATAGACGTCTTCTACGCTCCCCTGAGAAAACTGGTGAGCTCCTGCACGCTGTATGACCAGAGAGTAGAATTCAGGGCACAAGTCATACATGGGTGCCGGTCGGTGATGCTGCGCCGCCTAATACTCAGGCAACCAGGTATCACCCTGGACGAGATCCTAGTGCTCGCAAGGTCCCACGAGTTATCCAATGCCCGGGCAGATGAAATGGAGGCTGCCCTCAACCGGCCCACAATGCCTTCAGGTGCTTCTCGACCTCCAGTGATTAAAGAAGAGAGGGTAGACGCCGTTCAGAGATGACCAGCGTCACCAAGAGGAAATGGGAGGCCACCGCAGAAAAGTGCTTGTGGCAACTGCGGCCTGGATCATCCGCCGTCGGCTGATGCTTCGTAAGGGGAAAGACCTGCTCCCAGTGCCGAAAGCTCAATCATTTCACGAAGGTGTGTCGTGGATGGAGAGCGAGATTGAACACTACGGGCCAGAGTGGACCGTCAACGGCAGTTAGACAACTGACGCTGGAAGACCCGTTGGAACAGGTGGACGCCACCCCGCCGGGCTACGGTTTGGGCGCGGATGACGATGACATCTTCATAGTGTCTTTTGTAAGTCGTGAAGGTCCAAGACGTCGACATCCACCCCTGTGTACCATCGAGGTGGCAGGCTCATCAGTTAAAGCACTTATAGACACAGGCGCGTCTGTAAACGTATGGACAGTGACCAGTATGAACGGTTATCCCCGCGACCGCCACTCGCTCCCTCAAGAGCGAAGATTTATACCTATGGGGGAACAGAGCCACTTCCCCTATGAGGGGTCATGGAAGTTGAAGTTGCCAGCGAAGGGCACCGCCTGCACACGTGGTTTCACATCATGGAAGGAAAGCGTGGAACACTACTCACCTGCCACACGGCGGAAGACCTGGAGTTGGTCTTTTTCGCCAACCAGGTTCATGACCTGCATGCCTGAGACATCCTCAAAGAATTTCCTATGCTATTCAAGGGGCTGGGGTGCCTGAAGGGGAAAATATTCAAGCTACACATCGATGCGATGGTCAAGCCCACCACGTTGAGGCACAGAAGGGTGCCGTTTCACCTATGCCCCCAAGTGGAAGAGGAGTTACGGAAGCTGGGCGTCATAGAAAAGGCGTGGGGACCACCCCCATTGGTGTCACCTTTGGTCGTAGCACCCAAGCCAAAACAGCCCGGAACCATCCAGTTGTGTGTCGACATGTGCCGTCAAACAAAGCTGTGAAGCGGGAATGACACCTTACACTCACCATGGATGACATCATGGCCGACCTCAAAGGGACAAAATGGTTCACGAAACTCAACCTCAGTACTGGCTATCACCAGCTGGAACTTCATCCGGACAGCAGGAATATCACGACGTTTTCCACGCATGTGGGCCTACGACGATACAAGAGGCTGAGCTTTGGTGTCTCCTTCACCGCAGAAGTGTTTCAGAACGCTATCAGGGAAACACTCACGGGACTGCAAGGAGTTATCAACTTGAGTGATGACATCCTGGTGTTCTCAAAAACACTGGAGAAACAACATATACACCTCAGGGACACCATTCAACATCTTGCGGATAGTGGACTTATCCTCCACCGAGCCAAGTGCTTATTCTATCAAGTTGATGGAGTTCTTTGGCTACATCTTTTTGCGCAATGGCCTCCAGGTCGACCCGAAGAAAGCCGTGGCCATAAGCACCGCCCCAAGGCCCACCTCGCCCACAGAAGTCCACAGTTTCCTGGGCATGGCCACATACTGTGGCCGGTTTATTCCGAAATTGGCGCCCCTCTCAGAACGTCTCCGGAACCTTACGAAGTCGGGTCAGCAGTGGACATGGACCGCGAAGGAAGACACGGCATTCCATGCTGTGAAGGAGGCACTCATTGACAACAAAGTCATGGCGTACTTTCAAGCCAACAGACGCACTGTCCCCACTGCTTATGCTAGCAGGGTGCTAACAGGAACAGAGATGCGGTATGCCCAGATAGACCGTGAAGCCCTGACCATTAAATGAGCGTGTCAACATTTTCACCTCTATCTCTACGGGAAGGAGTTTTGCGTGGTCACAGTCCATAAACCTCTTGTTCCCCTCTTTGCAGGCATGTCCAGATTGGCTCCCCCAAGAATCAAGAGATGCGCAGTATAACTGCAAGCCTACCGCTTTAAAGTTATCTTCCGGCCTGGGGTCAACAACCCAGCGGACTTCCTGTCTTGTCACCCTGCCACGTCTGCTCCACCTGGACGCCTGGCCGATGAGGACAACACGGAAGAGTTTGTTCGGATGATCTCCCAGGAGGTCTGCCCAAACGCACTCACAATTGAGGACATCGGAAGAGCCACTGAGTCTGACAAAAGTCTGGCCAAGGTCAAAGCAACACTGGTGGACCGGAGCTGGCAGCATTTTCTCAATGAAGCACTTGCCCTGACAGACGAGGAAAGACTGTTCCCTCAACAGCAATGGAGGGCCAGAAGCGAACTCAGAGAAGGACTTCATGGGATTGTCCTGCAAGGCACCACCCTGTTAATCCCCAGGAGCCTTCAGGAGAGAGTGGTCTGCTTGGCGCATCAAGGGCATCAAAGGATAGCTAAAACTAAAGCCCGTATCAGAAGTAAAGTGTGGTTTGCCGGCATGGACACTATGGTCTAGGAACCATCCACACATGCCACTCGTGCAACATCACCGGAAGTGACCGGGCACCACATCCGGTCATTACCGAGGTGCCATGTCCGGAGCCATGGACTCAAGTCAGCATTGACTTTGGGTCGTTCCCCGATGGGTGGAGCACCCTGGTCCCCATCGACTCTCACTCAAAATTCCCCGTGGTGGAGGTGGTGTCGTCAACGGCTTTTCTCCAGGTCAAAGCCACGCTTGACTGCGTCTTCGCGATGATGGGAATTCCAGAAGAAAGCAAGTCAGATAATGGTCCACCCTTTTAAAGGGAGAGAGCTCCAGGAGTACCTGACATCCCGTGCCATTCGACACCGCAAGATCACGCCACAGTGGCCGCAGGCGAATGGGGAGGTTGAACGCTTCATGCGGACTCTGAACAGGGCTCTCAGAATTGGCGTTGAGAAGGGCGATGATGTCGAACACTGCCTTCAGTAATTCTTGAGTGTATACCGCCAGACCCCGCACTGTACAACACAGTGTGCTCCGGCATACTTGTTGTTCCCGAAAGTGCTTTGGGACAGCATTCCTGCTGACCCGTCCTGGAGTCCAACTGAGCTGGATCAAGTGGCTGCACAAGCCAGAAGATGAGCCACCAACAGCAAACAATGGACATTCAAGTTGGAGACCGGGTCATCGCGAAGGACCGGTACCTGGGATGGAAGTATTGCAACCCATATGAGCCCAAGGTGTAGGAGGTCATCAATGTACAAGGAACCATGGTGTCGGCCAAGGACAGGACCCGAGTTGTCACGAGGAACGTATCGTGGTTTAAAAAGGTGGAAGGCCGGCTCATCGCGGCAGATGAAGAGGCCGGTGGAGAAGAATGGGGAGAAGAGATGGTACCACAGAGCACCCCACGGTGCAGTCAGGCCATGGCGCCAATGCGTCCAGAAGGAGAATCACCGGCTGGTGTATATCAGATGAACCCGAGCGCAATCTCTCCGTCATTGGGAGATGACGCTGGAGGAACAGGTGTGGAAAACAACTCCAGGAGCCAGAAGTATGGTCTCCGGCTGAATCCTGCCCCCAGCCAGAGACTAAGAGACTTTGCGTGCTATGTATCTCAAGACTGAATGATGGACATTATAATATCTTAGCATCTGAAAGTTTGGAGGGATGAAGCGATGGTGCCACCCGGCCCGCACTATATACTGTAGCAGACAGGCACGCACCCTGAGGGCGGGCTCACCCGAAGGCATAAATAAAGAAGGAAAAGACCGCTTGGGGTCTTGGCTCACACAGAGTACAATGTGTGTGTGTGTGTCCCGTTATTTGCTGTGAGCAACATCAGAGGCCTAGCCTCAGTGCAGCGTGCATCCAGCCAGGCCTGGACGCCACACGCTACCCAAACACAGTCCTTGATGTGTGGAGACACGTCCAAACTGGGCAAACAGACATAATTTAGTGGTCACCACAGGCGTAGTTAAGAAACTTGGGATGCTTCGTGTGACCCCTGGCAATGCTCGTGCGACCCTTAGCATTGGATCAGCAGCCAGAAATAGCTCTAGGCTATATCTGTATTCTAATTAGAAAACATGCAGGACGGTTTAATAAAAACTTCAGAGAGCCCACGGCAAGATGGCCACATCCTAGTGCACCTCTGCCCACCAAGAAACTCTCTCCACCAATTATCCTGCACACAGGCTGCAATCTACCTTGAAAGTGGGGGACACCAAAAATAGCAGCTGATGCGGTTATGTAGCTAAAATCTGACCTCTGTGAAACTACAGCGTAGAGGGCCTAACAGAGAAAATGGTGGCTGTGCGACTAGCTGCGACGTGGGGCTGAATGACCCGAGGTCCTTACCTATTCCAAAGAAGAACTATGCCCTCACTGTACTGATGCAAGGGGAGCTGCGCATGAAATAAATAGCAGCTAGAGCCCTGGTGAGGAGACAGAGCCAGCAGGGGCCTGAGTGGCTTGTGGCAATGAGGTTGAAACACCACTGGTGGCTGAGAAGGGACCCCAATGCTGTGTCATGCTGGGAGGATGGCGATAGTCTGACCGATATGCTCACAGCCACTAGTGACTAACTTTAAGTGGTAGGTGCGAGGGCACTGAAACAAGCTCCGTGAGCACTGACCTTTTGGATCGGTATATGTGATGGGCGCCTATCGGGAAGCCCCCTGCATGGCGCCAGATGGTGTTGCAGGCTGGGGCCAACTAAGCAACAGCAATTTACTCTGGGATCCTGAGGCCTGAGTGCCCAATACGAGAGACAACATCCAGTGGTGCGGGCGGTGCTACAGCCTGCAAGGCCACTAACGGCAGAGAAAGCCATGCACACAGTGCAGTTTGTGCCTGAGAGGCCACGGGGCATGCAAGACAGCACAGGCTGATAAGGAGATTATATGAGTGGGCTGTGGTGGCTGGGCAGAGAAGGCGGAGGAGGCCTGCTGCACAGACCCAGCCTGCCTGTGGCCTCATGAACTACTGTAGGTGGAGGAGTGCTCTGGGGTCTAGAGGATTTGATGCCACTGATCGCGAGTGGTCTGAGGCCCTTATGAGCTGACATCGCAATGCTGTGACACGCCATTTATCACCACTTCCTGGGCATGCAGAGTGCTATAACACGTACCGCGCTGCCACCCTACCCAAAGAAGAAGTAACAATGGGGCAACTAACTGTGAGTAGGGCATGTGAAGCCCAGCCAAGCCCTGCATTTTATAGCCCATTGCCGACAGTGCACTTATATTCACTGGGAGGTCACAGTGAGTGCTTCTATAGTGCATAATTGACCATGCTGAATGAGACTCGCCTGCGATATTGTGGTTTTCCTTATCTGAAGATTGCATGGCCTCCCTTTTCAGGATGACAGCTTAGCCCCTCGCACCCTGCCCCACTGAAGTGCATGCATTTGCGAAAGATGGGGAAAGCGGACAGACACAAAACTCGTCTCACATTTGTATCTACGCATGCCACTAAACTCCAGCAGGATGTCTTCTCGGATCCTAAACAGGACTCCCAACTCAAAGTGCCTGAGTGCTAGAGGCCACACTTATAGCCACGCAAGAGCACCTACAATCTATAGAAGGCAAGATCAATTCATTGAGCCTGCAAATGGATCACATGGTGGCTAAATTGGATTAACAAACTTGCGCGAAGCAATGCATATCGACTGCTGAAGATGACCTGTAGTCAGTGAACGTGAAGTGCTGGAACTTGGAAAAGGTGCTGGTAGTATTACAAGCTAAGAATGAGGAATTAGAGGTGCGCTCCCGCCAGAACAACTTGCAAATTACCGGCGTCCCAGAGTCCACCAACACCAGTAAGATGGAGCAATATGTTAAAACTATGATGAGGGAGACATTTTGACCTGAGAACCTTACCAGCATGCTGATAGTGGAGAGGGCCCATCAGTCTCTCATGGTTCGACTGCCCACAGGGATGCCCCCGTGCCCAATTATAGCCTAGCTACTCAATTATCAAGACCAAGATATGGTGCCCTATCTTTCACAGGAGAAGAAGTCCATACACTATCAGGGAAATAATATTGTCTTCTTTCTTGATTTTATAGTGGCAGTACAGGCCACTCGCAAGGAATTTCTCCCTCTAACAAAGAGACTACAATAAGCAGAAATATCATATGCCATGCTGTCCCCAGCTTGATCATGAATAGATCTTCTGGGGCACGGAAAATATTTGTCACACCCAAGGCAGGGATGGACTTTGTAAAGAAAAAAAATCAGAATCTGAATGGGAGGACAATGGCAACTGATTCACTAAATTGATGCAGACATCAGCAGGGGCCTGAGGGAGCTCCATTGCACTAGGATGGAAGTGACCAACTAAGTGATGTTGCAGATGCAAGGAGGGGCACTCCCTCGTCTTGCAAGGGGAGAAGTAAATTTGTATTGATCATGTTTGAAACAGTCTATCCGATGATCTCACTGTTTACCGGCCACATACATGTGCCTTTTTTTCTTTCAGGTTGCATGGCTGTCTTTGGCATGATTAGGATTCTGAAGTGGGTGGGGAATAGGATTTCTGTTTATTGTTTGAATTGCAACTAATATGCTGATGAGCGCTGCCGCCATGGTAAATGCTGTGTAGCGATAGTGCAGATAAATAACACCTTAGGGGATCAGCAGATGTTGACCAGGTCACATATCTTTCCTCACGTGGAAAGTTCAGGGGCATAACAACTTAAAGAAAAGACGCCAGGTACTTGCCTATTTAGACCGACACCATGTGCAAATCGCACTACTACAGGAGACATATCTCACCCGCCATACAGAGAGAACTGTTGGTGCTCGATGGCCCGGGTTCCGGATGGCCTCATCCTACAATTCGTACTCCAGAGGGGTACTTGTACTGGTGCAAAAAAGGGTGTGCCATTCACTGTCACTCATTCAGAGACAGATGCTAAGGGCCACTATGTGATTGTGCAAGGAAGTCTATGTGGCACCTTAGTGACCACTGTTAACTCCTACAGACCTAACATTGACAGTCCCAAATTCTATACCGCTCTTTGGTGACACCTACAAAGAATACAGCCATCGCCCATTTTATGGGGTGGGCGCCTCACCACATATCTAGACCAAGGTTTTGACCGGCCTGCCACGGCACACTGGCAGGGCAAACACTCCACCCAGGTTCTCCATGAGGGAACGGTAGATTATCGCCTCATCGACATATGGAGATTCCAGAACAGAGAGGAAAAAGTGCACTTTCACCTCTTTGATGCATGGCTCGTACTCCAGATTGGACTATTGGCTGCTGATCTGTGAGGTGAGCACTTGGGTGGTGTAGCTGTACAACATATGCCCAGTACACTGTCTTACCATGTGCCGGTACAACTGGGGATTTCAATTCTTGCACATTCCCACACACGGTTTCAATGTAGGCTACATGCCACGACCCTGTTAGATCTGCTATTCTGGGACGCACTACACACAGCTATCATTGAGTACTTTGAAAAAAAATAAGGGTACTGTGAGAGAGACAGATACCTTGTAGGAGGCATTTAAAGTTACCATCCAAGGTGAGTGCTTAGGAGTGCAGGCAGGTATCTTAAGGGATATATACTCACATATCACTGATGACATCTCAAATGACATCACTGATTACATCATCCAGTGACTGTGTGTTTCCGTAAAGTTTAAATTTGTTTTATTTATATGCCAAGTTGTAGTGAAGAATGAGTGGGAGTATAAGTGTCTGTATGGAGGATTTAGTAGGTAAATGACTGACTGTATAAGTGAGTGATTAGATGTGTCTTTCTGAACGCATGGGTTAGTGACTAAACTGTGTGAAAGTCTGTATCAGTCAGTCTGTTGTTGTGTAAGCTGCTGCATTGGTTGGTGAGTAGCTGCAGGAGTGTCTATATGTGTTATTGATTGCTTGCTTGAGTATTTGTATGGCTGCCTGCGTGTGTGTGGGTGGGTGGGTGGGAGGTGTGTCTCTGTGCATAGATGTGTGAGTGGTTGATTCACTGGGTGTATGGGTTCAAGAGTGCATGTGGAAACAGCTGTATGGGTGGGTGAGTGTGTGTGTATGGGTGTGTTGGTGAGTGAATCGTTGTCTCAGTGGTACATGTACAAGTAAGTACATATGTAAAAGGCAGTATATGTGAGTGATGGTGTATATAAATAACTATATGTGAGAGTCAGTGATTGTGAGAGTGGCTGCATGGATGAGTGTGTATTTGTATCAGTGATTATATAAGAGAGTAATTATGTGTTAGTATTTGTATGAATAAGTGAGGTGGTGTCTGTATAACTGTATAGGTGATTAAATGGAAGCATGATTGATTATTTGCATGACTGACTAGGTGTGTGAGTAACTCTGGATATGCGGCAGTGTGTGAGTGCATATGATAGTGTTGTATTGATGAGTGACTGCATGTATGAGTGACTGTATGGGTGAATGAGTGGATGCGTGTGTAGACCTAGGAATCAGTAAGCACGTATTTAGTAACTGGTATTGATGTGTCTATTTTTTCGAAAATGGTAGTCTGTATTTTAGAGTGGGTGTATCAAAGGTTATATTCAGGTGTGAGGAGGTGCATCAGATTTCCACGTGGATGATGTCATCAGTGATGTCATATGGGATGTCATCAGTGATGTCACTGACCATATCATGAATGATGTAATATGTGACATCATCAGCAGTGCATTGCGGGGGGCACGAGTTATAGTTAGCTGAACTAACTATAACACTGGAATTTCTATGATTTTGTACGAGTGAAATGTCCAACTAACTGTAACGTTCCTGAAACCTATGTTTTTTTCAGTGAATTTCTATGGTTTTTTTAAATGCTAATTTCTAACTATAATGTGCCTGAAACCTATGTTTTTTTGTGAATTTCTATGTTTTTTTAAATGCTAATTTCTAACAATAACGTGCCTGAAACCTATGGTTTTTTCAGTGAATTTCAAAGGTTCAAAGGTGTGTAAGTCTAATGTACCTCAATCCTATGTTTTTTGTATTTTTGATACATATCTATATATATATTTAAAAAAATTGTGAATAATTTTTAGTTAGGAAAACTATATTCATTCTTTTTTTCTTTCTAATATTATACAGAAGTCGCGCAGCCTTCACGTATCCTACACAATGGCTGCGCGCATTCTGATAGCCATTTTGAAAAGTCGCACTGGGGTCGCGACTTTGGCATAATTTGTAAAGTATGAAATATCTTTAAATTAATTATAAATAAAAAATTTCTTTTCAGTGTTTGTCTAAATTTATTAATAAAAGTATTTTTAAAGTATTATTTTCAATATAATTTTGACTAAAGTAAAGTTACGAAATGCGCAATGTAGCCGCTTAATGTGCACAACATCTCTCCACGCGTATTTCTGGGGTCGTGCCGTGATCGCGCTGAGATCGAGCAGAAGCCGAAGTCGAGACTTCGGCATACTTTTAAAGTTGAAAAAATGACTATAGAAAGTCGCATAGAAATCTTTTGAACCAGCTTTACTCACCCTGACATCCGCCGTGAGGGGAACGGCCTGCAAGGGGGTGAAATCGAACTCCTGCCAGTGATTGCCCAGCCCGCCGTGAGGGGAACGGCCGCTTGGGACTCCATTTCCCAGCATTCCAGTGCCTTCTCTGGGCGCCTGCCTTAGTCGTCATCAGGCAGCGCCAGAGGGACCATAAAAGACCTGATAGCCCACCGCAGCGCGAGACGCGCATAGAAATCCTTTGAACCAGCTTTACTCACCCTGACATCCGCCGTGAGGGGAACGGCCTGCAAGGGGGTGAAATCGAACTCCTGCCAGTGATTGCCCAGCCCGCCGTGAGGGGAACGGCCGCTTGGGACTCCATTTCCCAGCAATCCAGTGCCTACTCTGGGCGCCTGCCTTAGTCGTCATCAGGCAGCGCCAGAGGGACCATAAAAGACCTGATAGCCCACCGCAGCGCGGGACGCGCATAGAAATCCTTTGAACCAGCTTTACTCACCCTGACATCCGCCGTGAGGGGAACGGCCTGCAAGAGGGTGAAATCGAACTCCTGCCAGTGATTGCCCAGCCCGCCGTGAGGGGAACGGCCGCTTGGGACTCCATTTCCCAGCATTCCAGTGCCTACTCTTAGCGCCTGCCTTAGTCGTCATCAGGCAGCGCCAGAGGGACCATAAAAGACCTGATAGCCCACCGCAGCGCGGGACGCGCATAGAAATCCTTTGAACCAGCTTTACTCACCCTGACATCTGCCGTGAGGGGAACGGCCTGCAAGGGGGTGAAATCGAACTCGTGCCAGTGATTGCCCAGCCCGCCGTGAGGGGAACGGCCGCTTGGGACTCCATTTCCCAGCATTCCAGTGCCTACTCTGGGCGCCTGCCTTAGTCGTCATCAGGCAGCGCCAGAGGGACCATAAAAGACCTGATAGCCCACCGCAGCGCTGGACGCACGCGGGCAGCGCCCGGGTGAAGCCCGGGCCAAGGGCGGGCCCGTCCTTGCCCGTCGTTGACCGGAGGAGGCCGGGCAGGGCCAGGACTCTTGGCTGCATCTCGCCGTTCTACCCGTTAGAAGGTATTGTGTCACGAAACAGCTTTGTAAGCTATAAGGACCCCAACGACTTTTGTTGTTTCAGGAGGTGTTTTCCCTGACTCAGGAGTTGTATAACCTTACATGGTTATTGTAGAGACAGTGTTTTGGCGTGGTTGATAACAGCCCGCGTTGTGTTATAGATATCTGTAAGCAAGGGTCCTGTACTGATTTACACTGATTCTCAGAAAGTGGGGAAGGGTTTGTAAACCGGACACATTATGGGGAAGAGGAAAACTTCTTCTATTGCTTCCTCTACTGCAAACAAGAAAACATTGAGCAAGGATGGGGGAGGGCCTTGCCTGTCATTATTGACCTATTTGACAGGTGCTATGGGCGCTATAGAAAAACAAATTCTAACGGTAGAAGAAGCAATGAAACCTGATAAAACTGTTCTTGGCGAGGGTGCGCGCCCGATTTTATCGGTTAGTGATAAAGGAGTAACTGACCCTCCGGTGGACCCTTTAGCGGATAAGCTCAGTGGGACAGGCACTAGTAATGGCTGTGTGGTGAATATATCTGACCATATTAGTGATAGCGATCCAGAGAGTGACCCTCAACCACCCTCGAAGCATCCCAGAAATCCTGATCCTATATGTAAAAAGAGTAAGGAAATAGGAATGAAGAATAAGACAAATGTGGGTTCAATACAAAAAAGGTTGCCAAAAAAGGTTAAGGCATCCGCTGCGAACAAACAAACTAGAGGGGAGATAGCGACTATCAGCTATGGTGATTTAATGCAGAGTGAAGTACTGGATTTGAAAAATAAGTTAATGCCCTAGACAGCTTTTTAAGGGATTCTATAACTGACTTAATAAGTAGGGTGGGGAAGTGGAAAAAGTATTGTCAAAATGTTATAAAAGTGAGCCCCTTGAACCTAAGGATACTTTGAAGACCAGGAAAATAAATATTAACCCTGTTACCCAGTCAAATACCCCTATCCGGCGAGAACACCTGCCAGTTGGTGATGACGTTATTAGGTCGCATTATAATCCAACTGACCAAAGTAGGTTTAGAACCGATTCTAAGGAAGGGCCGACAGCAGGGGGTATAAGGGGACTCATGACGGACGCGGTTTCGGAGAATTGGAATATGCATATAGACCTACCCCCAGCATCAACACCATATACAATAATACTAGCTAATGTCCCCAGACTGCAACAGGGAATGAATGAAACCTGTGATAGTCTAAGAAATAAATCGATATCTTGGTTGGGGAGCAGGACCGGGTTAACCGAGAGACTTTTCCAAGAGTTCAAAATGGCAAGAAGGGTGAGGTGGATAGGCAGGGGGACTAAAGATTTGGCAGGTGACTGCGTCATATTAAATTTCAAAACCCCCCAACTAATGGATTTAATTTTAAATAGCGCTGGAAGTAATCAGATTTCTGTACATCATATTAATATTGTACCTTTAGGTTTTTTCTACAAACCCAGCTACCATGGCCACATTGGACAAGGTATGGATGTTCCATTGGTGACACAGAATTTCATGGCTGGTGTAAGTACACATAACCGTTTTCAGGCGCTAACAAATTTGGAAGAAGTGGACTGACTGAAGGAACCTGGTACTAATATAATTAGGCTCAACCCCAGTAATAGCAAGGAAGAACTAGGTGTGGATAGACCAGCCCCTGATTCCATCACTGGGAATAATAAATCTAGGAATTACAGTGACGAGAATATTACAGGGGGAAGGGACACACTGGCTTTACATGACTCTATGGGGCAAAGGGACATATTGAATCCTGTCCCGACACATAATCTGTATGAAATTGTCCCTTTAGCAGCCTGTGTAAAAATATCAACCTCATCGTTATCATTAGGTGAAGATGCCAAAATACCACGTTTATCATGGGGGGTAGTCAGCCAGTACCCAAAACGGTGGAGAACTTTGATAATTGTGTAAATGATCCTGACAATAACAGCTGTAACTTTTTGTTTTGGAATATAGCAGGTCTAAAATCAAAGATAAGGAATGTAGAATGGAATAATTTTTTACATAGGTTCCAATTCATCTGCCTACAGGAAACCTGGTCAGTGGAGCCAATACATATAAACGGATATAAAACCATACATATCCCAGCAATAACCTCAAACCATGGTAGAGCTAAAGGGGGCCTATGTACCTATGTTTCGAACCTGCTGAACTTAGGTAATATCTATACGGTAGCGGAGGACTTATATTACCATATTATTAGTCTATCTCTGGAAAAATCCCGAAAAGTAATATTAGTGAACTTCTACAATAATGCGCCTCATGACCAAATAGAAAGGACTCTTAAAGCTATATCTGGCCATTTTTACAAGATACAGCAATTTGCATCTAGGGACTTATTGATTATTTGGGGTGGGGATTTTAATTCTGGGCTGTGTCAACATTCAGATTCTGGGAATTGTGGCATGGTTTATGATATGGAAACAACATTCCCTCATTTCCCTCACTCGAAGTATGGTGAGAGCCTAAATGATATAGCGTCTGATTTCGATTTGGGCTTTGCGAATACCCTGTGCTCTCCTCCTGTTGCATTTGGTCAAACTTTCAATGGTCGTGGAATTTTTTCTACAATTGATTTTATTATGGTCACTAATAGGCACTGTTCGAGAATCACTAGTTTTCACATAAGTGACCATTTCCCCCAGAGTGTTGGTATCTTACTGTCCAGAAATAAAGGTTTGAGATCTAAAAGTCCTAATCCCATATTAAGGGATATTCGCATCTCAAGGCAAAATGGATTTGCTTTAAAATGGGATAAAATAGATCCAAATGAGGTAATGAACAAGGTTCTATTGAAATGTAACGATAAGATACTGGTCTGTCTGGATGAGTATTCCACAAGCAATGAAATCATTAAAGGTTTCACTGTTATCACTAATCAAATTAAGGAGGAGCTCACTGCTAAAATTAATAGTAAGAATGGTATTCAGAAGAAAGAAGGCTGGTTTGATTCTAATTGTACAAGGACTCATAGGAATCTTAAAAAGGTCCTTCATATGGAAAATAAAGATAAGGTTAGGATCAGAGAGGCGCGAAAAGAGTACAACTGTGCCCTTAAAGAAAGAAGAAAGGCCCTAAAACTGGAAGCTTGGACGGCTTTACGTGAAGCCTCTCAAAGTAGAGACACTAGCGCCTTCTGGAAGGCAGTTAATGCCCCTTTTTTGATCTTAAAAGATACAGCTACAATAGAGGCGGCGATAACTGAGCAGGCGTGGATTGAGCATTTTTCTGCTCTGTATAATGACCCCAATGTAGGACCCCAGACCTTTCTCGAACATGAGAGAGATCAAGTGAACATAGTGGGTCAGGGTCTACAATTGCACTTTGAGCTCAATGAGGTGATCCTTACAATTGATAAAAGCCTGGGGGGAAAAGCCGCCGGCCCAGATGGCGTCCCAGTTGATATTTTTAAATTTAGTTTGGAAGTATGGGCCCCATTGCTGACACAAGTTTTTAATGCCTGTGGCCCCGCAGGTTTTCCTTCCACATGGTATGAATCCATCTTGGTACCTATTTTGAAAAAAGGCGACAGGTCTGACCCGGCCTGTTATCGGCCAATATCCTTGCTGGATTCTACCGTGAAAGTCGTGGGTCGAGTGATCCTGAATAGATTACAGGAATGGGCGGAGGAACAGGCATTGATAAGTGACTTGCAATATGGGTTCCGTAAAAAGCTAGGTACAATAGAGCAGGGTCTTAATCTTAACATTTTAATGAATAAATATATCAAAGCCAAAAAAGGTCCACTATACATGGCATTCGTTGACTTATCATCAGCGTTTGACTGTGTAATCCACAATAAACTATGGCTCATACTTGAGGAGATGGGTGTGGAAGCGGTTTTGATCTCTTATCTAAGGCAGCTATATCAAGGGGCTAAGGCGCAGGTTCGCCTCGGGGTAAGGGGGGAATGCACTAGACACTTTAAAGTGAGGCGTGGTGTGAGACAGGGCTGCGTCCTTGCTCCATTTCTTTTTACATTATATATAAATAGTTTGGAAAAGGTTTTAATACAGGAATGCAGGGATTTACCAGTAGTTGCTAAACGACCTATCCCTGCCTTACTATATGCGGATGACGCGGTCTTGATGGCACGCACCTCACAGGGATTACAAAGGGTTGTAGATAGTTTTGCAAATTTTATGTCTGAGAGGGGCTTAACCATTAATTCATCTAAGACACTTATAATGAATTGCGGGACAAGATGCATAAAGCCGCAGACTATTTTTATTGATAAAAAACAGATTGAAAGCACTAAAACTTTTTCCTACCTTGGCATTTTATTTGAACGTACGGGTTCCTGGGTGGAGGCGGTTAAAACCAGAAGGCTACTCTTTACAAGAACCCTGACTGCCCTATCTAACTTTAGTAGGAAAATGGGCAGACGCCCAACGGTGGAACTACTAAATATATACAAAGCAAAATGTGTCACTGTAGCCCCATATGGAGCGGGCGTATGGGGATCTATGGATGTGAACCCCATCCAGGTAGCTGAGAATATTTTTTTAAGGTTTTTACTGATGGTCCCAAATAGCACTTCCTCCTTTATTTGTCAAACAGAATTAGGGTTGACATATTTGGAAGACATCATAAAGATTCAACCGATTCTGTTGTGGCATAGGGTCTGGACAACAGAGGAGATGAAACTTAACCGCCTGATTATCACAGACTGTATGGGTTTAGATGGAGTGAAACAAGTTAAATGGTTGCTTTATGTTAAAACATTTCTATATAATTTGGGCCACCAAGAATTTTATGATGAACCTTTTACTGTGCTCAGGATAACAAGGAAGGACCTCAAGAAAGAGTCCTTAAGTTTTCTGAGTGAACAGAGGTTAAGTATAGAAATGAATAAAAAAACGGTCCAGGCGCATAACCTCATTTTAACATCCTTAAAATTGCAACCATACCTAGACCTGACAGTATGTGACTATGATAAATTTCTTTTAATGCGATTTCGCCTAGGTATTTTACATAGGCTAATAAGCTTCCCTATTACCAATGATTGGTCAAAAGAACTGTGTAAATGTCCATGTGATGACATGTCAGGACAATCGACCATTCATGTGGTATTCTTTTGTAAATTCTATTCAGTGCAGAGGAATCTATGGATCATTCCTCTGCTAAAATCACTTGGTTTGAGGCAATGCCGCCCAGCCTTTACAGTTTTACAACAGTTAGAGACAGCATTTGTGATAGCTTCTATAACAACCTTTTAAAAAAATGCTCTTAAGTGTAGGAAATCGATCCAGATGTACTGACACAATGTCTTTTTAATCGGCTAATTGTTTTAATTAATAATGTAAATATATGAATTTAATAATTTCGATTTGTATTTTTAGAGATGTGATGCTTTTCACTTCTTTGCTACAATTTTACACATGTAACCACTAGCACCTTCCCCCCAAAGATGAACGTAATGCTCCTTGGATAAATTTATATGTCCCACTGTACCTAGTGACAATACGGGATATTACGACCTCCTTATTTTATCTTTTTATGTACTCCAAAAACTTTTTATATATTCACATGAATTAATGATGTATATGCATATGTAGAAATATTCTGTGAGTGTATTCTTTTATGGTGATATTTTTCACACCGAATAAAGATGATTTGATTTGACTTGATTTGACTATAGAAAGTTTGAATATGATATTAGACTGAATACTTTTGCTAATATACTTATCAAAAGTTTATAGAATTTTTTATTTATAGTGTATAATGATATAAATGATGTTCGCGGGTGCGTGAAGGGTTCCGTGACGAGTGTGTGCACCCTACCCGACTTCATGTCAGCAAAAGAAAAATGGAATCTGATTGGTTGAAATCAATTTCATTCTGAAAGAGGGAGGATCCATCCTTCTGATATTTCCCTTACTTTTTGTCCTTGATAGAGAGAAGACCTGTTTCTTGCTTCTCTTTATATTGATATACCTTTTTTGGGTGTTTGTTTATTTTTAATACACCTATGGCTTCTAGTTTTGCCGAAGCTTATCCACTTGCAGTAGAGGAGGAAGAACAGATGGTGCAGCAGAAGAAGAAAAGAAAGAAAAGCATGGTTTGGTCCTTTTTTAGTGTACAAGAGGACCTGCGATGGATGCCGCTTCTGCCTCCCGTAACCTAGAACGGCACAGTACGGTCAAATCGTGGTGGGACGCACACCCGTTGACCTCTCATGGCACTGCTCCACACTTCGGGGAGGACGCTTTCCATTAGCTGTGTATTCTGATGACGTGTCGCGCTGGCCCCGTCCAACAACAGAACTCCTTTAGATCGAAACCGACTCTTCCACTCTCTCACCGAATGTGAAACCAGACACTTTCACAATACAACAGCCGGGAATGCACTTTTCGGTAAAAAAACTCATTCCTTCCTCCTAATCAAATAAAAGACTCACTGAAGAACAGGGGCCAGCTTCGATCGGTAAACAGCTGTTACAACGACTTTTTTACTGCGCAAAACCATTACCATGCATGCATTGTACATCGCAAAGTCATTACTATGCATATTTTTAGAATGCATGGTCATTTACCACGCATGCCTTTACAATGAATTTAGTTGTAAAGATATGTTTGGTAAATGACCATGCGTTCTAAAAAAAATGTAGACGATCCACATCGTTTTAAGGAAACATAGGCTATTACATTTCCTCACAACGACATGCACTGCCCCTCAGAGACGACGTGAAGCAGGAACCACGAAGAGTGACAGGTAAGAGGGATTGGGCATGGAGTGGGGGTTACTTTTCTAGGGTTTAGGGTAGTGCAGTGGTGATTGGGTAGTGTAGGGGGTCGTGCAGGGGGTAGTGTTTTAGGGTTTAGGGCAGTGCAGTGGTGCTTGTGTAGTGTAGGGGGACGTGCAGGGAGTAGTGATTTAGGGTAGTGCAGTGGTGTTTGGGTAGTGTAGGAGGTCACGCTGGGGGTAGTGGTTTAGGGTTAAGGATAGTGCAGTGGTGTTTTGGTAGTGTAGGGGGTCGTGCTGGTGATAGTGTTTTAGGGTTTAGGGTAGTGCAGTGGTGTTTGTGTAGTGTAGGGGGTCATGCTGGGGTAGTGTTTTAGATTTTAGGGTAGTGCAGTGGTGTTTTTGTAGTAGAGGGGGTCGTGGTTTATGGTAGTGCAGTGGTGTATGGGTAGTGTAGGGGGTCGTGTTTTAGGGTTTAGGGTAGTGCAGTGGTGCTTGGGTAGTGTAGGGGAACGTGCTGGTGATAGTGTTTTAGGGTTTAGGGCAGTGCAGTGGTGTTTGTGTAGTGTAGGGGGTCATGCTGGGGTTAGTGTTTCAGGGTTTCGTGTAGTGCAGTGGTGTTTGTGTAGTATAGAGGGTCGTGTTTTAGGGTTTAGGGTAGTGCACCTGTGTTTGGGTAGTGTAGGGGGTCGTGTTTTAGGGTTTAGGGTAGTGCAGTGGTGTTTGTGTAGTGTAGGGGGTCATGCTGGGAGTAGTGTTTTAGATTTTAGGGTAGTGCAGTGGTTTTTGTAGTAGAGGGGGTCGTGGTTTAGGGTAGTGCAGTGGTGTATGGGTAGTATAGGGGGTCGTGTTTTAGGGTTTAGGGTAGTGCAGTGGTGCTTGTGTAGTGTAGGGGGTCGTGCTGGTGATAGTGTTTAGGGTTTAGGGTAGTGCAGTGGTGTTTGTGTAGTGTAGGGGGTCATGCTGGGGGTAGTGTTTCAGGGTTTGGTGTAGTGCAGTGGTGTTTGTGTAGTATAGAGGGTCGTGTTTTAGGATTTAGGGTAGTGCAGTTGTGTTTGGGTAGTGTAGGGGGTCATGCTGGGGGTAGTGTTTTAGGGTTTATGGTAGTGCAGTGGTGTTTAGGTAGTGTAGGGGGTCATGCTGGGGTAGTGTTTTAGATTTTAGCATAGTGCAGTGGTGTTTGTGAAGTGTAGGGGTCGTGTTTTAGGGTTTAGGGTAGTGCACTTGTGTTTGGGTAGTGTAGGGGGTCGTGTTTTAGGGTTTAGGGTAGTGCAGTGGTGTTTGTGTAGTGTAGGGGGTAGTATTTTAGGGTTTAGGGTAGCACAGTGGTGTTTGGGTAGTGTATGGGATAGTGCTGGGGGTAGTGTTTTAAGGTTAAGGGTAGTGCAGTGGTGTTTGTGTAGTGTAGGGGGTAGTATTTTAGGGTTTAGGGTAGCACAGTGGTGTTTGTGTAGTGTAGGGGGTCATACTGGGGGTAGTGTTTTAGGGTTTAGATGAGTGCAGTGGTGTTTGGATAGTGTAGGGGGTCGTGCTGTGGGTATATTTAGGGTTTAGGGTAGTGCAGTGGCATTTGTGTAGTGTAGGGGGTCGTGCTGAGTGTAGTGTTTTAGGGTTTAGGGTAGTGCAGTGGTGTTTGTGTAGTGTAGGGGTTCGTGCTTGGGGCAGCGTTTTATGGTATAGTGTAGTGGTGTTTGTTTAGTGTAGGGGGTCATGCTGGGGTAGAGTTTTAGATTTTAGCATAGTGCAGTGGTGTTTTTGAAGTGTAGGGGCCGTGTTTTAGCGTTTAGGGTAGTGCACTTGTGTTTGGGTAGTGTAGGGGGTCGTGTTTTAGGGTTTAGGGTAGTGCAGTGGTGTTTGTGTAGTGTAGGGGGTCATGCTGGGAGTAGTGTTTTAGATTTTAGGGTAGTGCAGTGGTGTTTTTGAAGTAGAGGGGGTCGTGGTTTATGGTAGTGCAGTGGTGTATGGGTAGTGTAGGTGGTCGTGTTTTAGGGTTTAGGGTAGTGCAGTGGTGCTTGGGTAGTGTAGGGGGTCGTGCTGGTGATAGTGTTTTAGGGTTTAGGGTAGTGCAGTGGTGTTTGTGTAGTGTAGGGGGTCATGCTGGGGGTAGTGTTTCAGGGTTTGGTGTAGTGCAGTGGTGTTTGTGTAGTATAGAGGGTTGTGTTTTAGGATTTAGGGTACTGCAGTTGTGTTTGGGTAGTGTAGGGGGTCATGCTGGGGTAGTGTTTTAGATTTTAGGGTAGTGCAGTGGTGTTTTTGAAGTAGAGGGGGTCGTGGTTTATGGCAGTGCAGTCGTGTATGGGTAGTGTAGGGGGTCGTGTTTTAGGGTTTAGGCTAGTGCAGTGGTGCTTCGGTAGTGTAGGGGGTCGTGCTGGTGATAGTGTTTTAGGGTTTAGGGTAGTGCAGTGGTGTTTGTGTAGTGTAGGGGGTCATGCTGGGGTTAGTGTTTCAGGGTTTGGTGTAGTGCAGTGGTGTTTGTGTAGTATAGAGGGTCGTGTTTTAGGGTTTAGGGTAGTGCACTTGTGTTTGGGTAGTGTAGGGGGTCGTGTTTTAGGGTTTAGGGTAGTGCAGTGGTGTTTGTGTAGTGTAGGGGGTCATGCTGGGAGTAGTGTTTTAGATTTTAGGGTAGTGCAGTGGTTTTTGTAGTAGAGGGGGTCGTGGTTTAGGGTAGTGCAGTGGTGTATGGGTAGTGTAGGGGGTCGTGTTTTAGGGTTTAGGGTAGTGCAGTGGTGCTTGTGTAGTGTAGGGGGTCGTGCTGGTGATAGTGTTTAGGGTTTAGGGTAGTGCAGTGGTGTTTGTGTAGTGTAGGGGGTAGTATTTTAGGGTTTAGGGTAGCACAGTGGTGTTTGTGTAGTGTAGGGGGTCATACTGGGGGTAGTGTTTTAGGGTTTAGATGAGTGCAGTGGTGTTTGGGTAGTGTAGGGGGTCGTGCTGTGGGTATATTTAGGGTTTAGGGTAGTGCAGTGGCATTTGTGTAGTGTAGGGGGTCGTGCTGAGTGTAGTGTTTTAGGGTTTAGGGTAGTGCAGTGGTGTTTGTGTAGTGTAGGGGTTCGTGCTTGGGGCAGCGTTTTATGGTATAGTGTAGTGGTGTTTGTTTAGTGTAGGGGGTCATGCTGGGGTAGAGTTTTAGATTTTAGCATAGTGCAGTGGTGTTTTTGAAGTGTAGGGGCCGTGTTTTAGCGTTTAGGGTAGTGCACTTGTGTTTGGGTAGTGTAGGGGGTCGTGTTTTAGGGTTTAGGGTAGTGCAGTGGTGTTTGTGTAGTGTAGGGGGTCATGCTGGGAGTAGTGTTTTAGATTTTAGGGTAGTGCAGTGGTGTTTTTGAAGTAGAGGGGGTCGTGGTTTATGGTAGTGCAGTGGTGTATGGGTAGTGTAGGTGGTCGTGTTTTAGGGTTTAGGGTAGTGCAGTGGTGCTTGGGTAGTGTAGGGGGTCGTGCTGGTGATAGTGTTTTAGGGTTTAGGGTAGTGCAGTGGTGTTTGTGTAGTGTAGGGGGTCATGCTGGGGGTAGTGTTTCAGGGTTTGGTGTAGTGCAGTGGTGTTTGTGTAGTATAGAGGGTTGTGTTTTAGGATTTAGGGTACTGCAGTTGTGTTTGGGTAGTGTAGGGGGTCATGCTGGGGTAGTGTTTTAGATTTTAGGGTAGTGCAGTGGTGTTTTTGAAGTAGAGGGGGTCGTGGTTTATGGCAGTGCAGTGGTGTATGGGTAGTGTAGGGGGTCGTGTTTTAGGGTTTAGGCTAGTGCAGTGGTGCTTCGGTAGTGTAGGGGGTCGTGCTGGTGATAGTGTTTTAGGGTTTAGGGTAGTGCAGTGGTGTTTGTGTAGTGTAGGGGGTCATGCTGGGGTTAGTGTTTCAGGGTTTGGTGTAGTGCAGTGGTGTTTGTGTAGTATAGAGGGTCGTGTTTTAGGGTTTAGGGTAGTGCACTTGTGTTTGGGTAGTGTAGGGGGTCGTGTTTTAGGGTTTAGGGTAGTGCAGTGGTGTTTGTGTAGTGTAGGGGGTCATGCTGGGAGTAGTGTTTTAGATTTTAGGGTAGTGCAGTGGTTTTTGTAGTAGAGGGGGTCGTGGTTTAGGGTAGTGCAGTGGTGTATGGGTAGTGTAGGGGGTCGTGTTTTAGGGTTTAGGGTAGTGCAGTGGTGCTTGTGTAGTGTAGGGGGTCGTGCTGGTGATAGTGTTTCAGGGTTTGGTGTGGTGCAGTGGTGTTTGTGTAGTATAGAGGGTCGTGTTTTAGGATTTAGGATAGTGCAGTTGTGTTTGGGTAGTGTAGGGGGTCATGCTGGGGGTAGTGTTTTAGGGTTTATGGTAGTGCAGTGGTGTTTAGGTAGTGTAGGGGGTCATGCTGGGGTAGTGTTTCAGATTTTAGCATAGTGCAGTGGAGTTTGTGAAGTGTAGGGGTCGTGGTTTAGGGTAGTGCACTTGTGTTTGGGTAGTGTAGGGGGTCGTGTTTTAGGGTTTAGGGTAGTGCAGTGGTGTTTGTGTAGTGTAGGGGGTCATGCTGGGAGTAGTGTTTTAGATTTTAGGGTAGTGCAGTAGTGTTTTTGTAGTAGAGGGGGTCGTGGTTTAGGGTAGTGCAGTGGTGTATGGGCAGTGTAGGCGGTCGTATTTTAGGGTTTAGGCTAGTGCAGTGGTGCTTGTGTAGTGTAGGGGGTCGTGTTGGTGATAGTGTTTAGGGTTTAGGGTAGTGCAGTGGTGTTTGTGTAGTATAGGGGGTTATGCCGGCGGTAGTGTTTCAGGGTTTGGTGTAGTGCAGTGGTGTTTGTGTAGTATTGAGGGTCGTGATTTAGGGTAGTGCGGTTGTGTTTGGGTAGTGTAGGGGGTCATGCTGGCGGTAGTGTTTTAGGGTTTAGGGTAGTGCAGTGCTGTTTGGGTAGTGTAGGGGGTCCTGCTGGTGGGAGTGTTTTAGGGTTTAGGATAGTGCAGTGGTGTTTGGGTAGTGTAGGGGATCATCGTGCTGGGAGTAGTGTTTTAGGGTTTAGGGTAGTGCAGTGATGTTTGGGTAGTGTAGGGGGTCATGCTGGGGTATTGTTTTCGTGTTTAGGGTGGTGCAGTGGTTTTTGTGTTATGGGAAATGCATTTTTCGACCTTTTTTTTTAAAGATTTCTCATGAACTACTGAACCGATTTACATCATTTAACAATAAGGTCTCTTTCTGAACCAAGGGCTACCTTTTTGCCAAATTTGGTGTAATACCGTTCAGCATTTCAAGCTGTAGCCGTGTCTAAAGTTTCGTATGGGAAAATAACATGGAAAAAAACGTTTTGGGACCCCCCCTTTTTTCTCGGCCCCTGCTTGGCAAATCACCCCAAAACTATCAGGATAGGACCTGACCGGAGCGGGCCATAAGTTTTGAAAATTTCGCGAAGATTCGTCAACCGGCGCCAAAGTTAATGGGAACACAAAAACGCTTTTCCTATGGAAACTTGGTCCTAACTATAACACTGGAGACCGCCAGGTGATAATGTATATAGTGTAGGGGGTCGTGCTGGGGGTAGTGATTTAGGGTTTAGGGTAGTGCAGTGGTGTTTGGGTAGTGGAGGGTGTCGTGGTGGGGTAGTGTTTTAGGGTAACGCACTGGTTTTTGGGTAGTGTAAGGGGTCGTGCTGGGGACAGTGTTTTAGGGTTTAGGGTAGCGCAGTGGTTTTTGGGTAGTGTAGGGGGTCGCGCTGGGGATAGTGTTTTAGGGTTTAGGGTACAGCAGTGGTGCTTGTGTAGTGCAGGCGTTCGTGCTGGGGGTAGTGTTTTAGGGTTTAGGGTAGCGCAGTGGTGTTTGTGTAGTGTAGGGGGTCGTGCTGGGGTAGTGGTTTAGAGTAGCGCAGTGGTGTTTGGGTAGTGTAGAGGGTCGTGCTGGGGTAGTACTTTAGGGTTTAGGGTAGCACAGTGGTGTTTGGGTAGTGTAGGGGGTCATGCTGGGGGTAGTGTTTTAGGGTTTAGGGTAGCGCAGTTGTGTTTGGGTAGTGTAGAGGTTCGTGCCGGGGTAGTGTTTTAGGGTTTAGGGTAGCGCAGTGATGTTTGGGTAGTGTAGAAGGTCGTGCTGGGGGTAGTGTTTTAGGGTTTAGGGTAGCGCAGTGGTGTTTGGTTAGTGTAGGGGGTCGTGCAGGGGGTAGATTTAGGGTTAAGGGTAGCACAGTGGTGTTTGCGTAGTGTAGGGGGTCGTGCTGGGGGTAGTGTATTGGGTTTAGCGTAGCGCAGTGGTGTTTGGGTAGTGTCGGGGGTCATGCTGGGGGTAGTGTTTTAGGGTTTAGGGTAGCACAGTGGTGTTTGGGTAGTGTATGGGATAGTGCTGGGGGTAGTGTTTTAAGGTTAAGGGTAGTGCAGTGGTGTTTGTGTAGTGTAGGGGGTAGTATTTTAGGGTTTAGGGTAGCACAGTGGTGTTTGTGTAGTGTAGGGGGTCATACTGGGGGTAGTGTTTTAGGGTTTAGAGTAGTGCAGTGGTGTTTGGGTAGTGTAGGAGGTCGTGCTGTGGGTATATTTAGGGTTTAGGGTAGTGCAGTGGCGTTTGTGTAGTGTAGGGGGTCGTGCTGAGTGTAGTGTTTTAGGGTTTAGGGTAGTGCCGTGGTTTTTGTGTAGTGTAGGGGTTCGTGCTTGGGGCAGCGTTTCAGCGTATAGTGTAGTGGTGTTTGTTTAGTGTAGGGGGTCATGCTGGGGTAGTGTTTTAGATTTTAGCATAGTGCAGTGGTGTTTTTGAAGTGTAGGGTTCGTGTTTTAGCGTTTAGGGTAGTGCACTTGTGTTTGGGTAGTGTAGGGGGTCGTGTTTTAGGGTTTAGGGTAGTGAAGTGGTGTTTGTGTAGTGTAGGGGGTCATGCTGGGAGTAGTGTTTTAGATTTTAGGGTAGTACAGTGGTCTTTTTGTAATAGAGGGGGTCGTGGTTTATGGTAGTGCAGTGGTGTATGGGTAGTGTAGGGGGTCGTGTTTTAGGGTTTAGGGTAGTGCAGTGGTGCTTGGGTAGTGTAGGGGGTCATGCTGGTGATAGTGTTTTAGGGTTTAGGGTAGTGCAGTGGTGTTTGTGTAGTGTAGGGGGTCATGCTGGGGGTAGTGTTTCAGGGTTTGGTGTAGTGCAGTGGTGTTTGTGTAGTATAGAGGGTTGTGTTTTAGGATTTAGGGTACTGCAGTTGTGTTTGGGTAGTGTAGGGGGTCATGCTGGGGTAGTGTTTTAGATTTTAGGGTAGTGCAGTGGTGTTTGTGTAGTGTAGGGGTTCGTGCTTGGGGCAGCGTTTTATGGTATAGTGTAGTGGTGTTTGTTTAGTGTAGGGGGTCATGCTGGGGTAGAGTTTTAGATTTTAGCATAGTGCAGTGGTGTTTTTGAAGTGTAGGGGCCGTGTTTTAGCGTTTAGGGTAGTGCACTTGTGTTTGGGTAGTGTAGGGGGTCGTGTTTTAGGGTTTAGGGTAGTGCAGTGGTGTTTGTGTAGTGTAGGGGGTCATGCTGGGAGTAGTGTTTTAGATTTTAGGGTAGTGCAGTGGTGTTTTTGAAGTAGAGGGGGTCGTGGTTTATGGTAGTGCAGTGGTGTATGGGTAGTGTAGGTGGTCGTGTTTTAGGGTTTAGGGTAGTGCAGTGGTGCTTGGGTAGTGTAGGGGGTCGTGCTGGTGATAGTGTTTTAGGGTTTAGGGTAGTGCAGTGGTGTTTGTGTAGTGTAGGGGGTCATGCTGGGGGTAGTGTTTCAGGGTTTGGTGTAGTGCAGTGGTGTTTGTGTAGTATAGAGGGTTGTGTTTTAGGATTTAGGGTACTGCAGTTGTGTTTGGGTAGTGTAGGGGGTCATGCTGGGGTAGTGTTTTAGATTTTAGGGTAGTGCAGTGGTGTTTTTGAAGTAGAGGGGGTCGTGGTTTATGGCAGTGCAGTGGTGTATGGGTAGTGTAGGGGGTCGTGTTTTAGGGTTTAGGCTAGTGCAGTGGTGCTTCGGTAGTGTAGGGGGTCGTGCTGGTGATAGTGTTTTAGGGTTTAGGGTAGTGCAGTGGTGTTTGTGTAGTGTAGGGGGTCATGCTGGGGTTAGTGTTTCAGGGTTTGGTGTAGTGCAGTGGTGTTTGTGTAGTATAGAGGGTCGTGTTTTAGGGTTTAGGGTAGTGCACTTGTGTTTGGGTAGTGTAGGGGGTCGTGTTTTAGGGTTTAGGGTAGTGCAGTGGTGTTTGTGTAGTGTAGGGGGTCATGCTGGGAGTAGTGTTTTAGATTTTAGGGTAGTGCAGTGGTTTTTGTAGTAGAGGGGGTCGTGGTTTAGGGTAGTGCAGTGGTGTATGGGTAGTGTAGGGGGTCGTGTTTTAGGGTTTAGGGTAGTGCAGTGGTGCTTGTGTAGTGTAGGGGGTCGTGCTGGTGATAGTGTTTAGGGTTTAGGGTAGTGCAGTGGTGTTTGTGTAGTGTAGGGGGTCATGCTGGGGGTAGTGTTTCAGGGTTTGGTGTAGTGCAGTGGTGTTTGTGTAGTATAGAGGGTCGTGTTTTAGGATTTAGGATAGTGCAGTTGTGTTTGGGTAGTGTAGGGGGTCATGCTGGGGGTAGTGTTTTAGGGTTTATGGTAGTGCAGTGGTGTTTAGGTAGTGTAGGGGGTCATGCTGGGGTAGTGTTTCAGATTTTAGCATAGTGCAGTGGTGTTTGTGAAGTGTAGGGGTCGTGGTTTAGGGTAGTGCACTTGTGTTTGGGTAGTGTAGGGGGTCGTGTTTTAGGGTTTAGGGTAGTGCAGTGGTGTTTGTGTAGTGTAGGGGGTCATGCTGGGAGTAGTGTTTTAGATTTTAGGGTAGTGCAGTGGTGTTTTTGTAGTAGAGGGGGTCGTGGTTTAGGGTAGTGCAGTGGTGTATGGGCAGTGTAGGCGGTCGTATTTTAGGGTTTAGGCTAGTGCAGTGGTGCTTGTGTAGTGTAGGGGGTCGTGTTGGTGATAGTGTTTAGGGTTTAGGGTAGTGCAGTGGTGTTTGTGTAGTATAGGGGGTTATGCCGGCGGTAGTGTTTCAGGGTTTGGTGTAGTGCAGTGGTGTTTGTGTAGTATTGAGGGTCGTGATTTAGGGTAGTGCGGTTGTGTTTGGGTAGTGTAGGGGGTCATGCTGGCGGTAGTGTTTTAGGGTTTAGGGTAGTGCAGTGCTGTTTGGGTAGTGTAGGGGGTCCTGCTGGTGGGAGTGTTTTAGGGTTTAGGATAGTGCAGTGGTGTTTGGGTAGTGTAGGGGATCATCGTGCTGGGAGTAGTGTTTTAGGGTTTAGGGTAGTGCAGTGATGTTTGGGTAGTGTAGGGGGTCATGCTGGGGTATTGTTTTCGTGTTTAGGGTGGTGCAGTGGTTTTTGTGTTATGGGAAATGCATTTTTCGACCTCTTTTTTTAAAGATTTCTCATGAACTACTGAACCGATTTACATCATTTAACAATAAGGTCTCTTTCTGAACCAAGGGCTACCTTTTTGCCAAATTTGGTGTAATTCCGTTCAGCATTTCAAGCTGTAGCCGTGTCTAAAGTTTCGTATGGGAAAATAACATGGAAAAAAACGTTTTGGGACCCCCCCTTTTTTCTCGGCCCCTGCTTGGCAAATCACCCCAAAACTATCAGGATAGGACCTGACCGGAGCGGGCCATAAGTTTTGAAAATTTCGCGAAGATTCGTCAACCGGCGCCAAAGTTAATGGGAACACAAAAACGCTTTTCCTATGGAAACTTGGTCCTAACTATAACACTGGAGACCGCCAGGTGATAATGTATATAGTGTAGGGGGTCGTGCTGGGGGTAGTGATTTAGGGTTTAGGGTAGTGCAGTGGTGTTTGGGTAGTGGAGGGTGTCGTGGTGGGGTAGTGTTTTAGGGTAACGCACTGGTTTTTGGGTAGTGTAAGGGGTCGTGCTGGGGATAGTGTTTTAGGGTTTAGGGTAGCGCAGTGGTTTTTGGGTAGTGTAGGGGGTCGCGCTGGGGATAGTGTTTTAGGGTTTAGGGTACAGCAGTGGTGCTTGTGTAGTGCAGGCGTTCGTGCTGGGGGTAGTGTTTTAGGGTTTAGGGTAGCGCAGTGGTGTTTGTGTAGTGTAGGGGGTCGTGCTGGGGTAGTGGTTTAGAGTAGCGCAGTGGTGTTTGGGTAGTGTAGAGGGTCGTGCTGGGGTAGTACTTTAGGGTTTAGGGTAGCACAGTGGTGTTTGGGTAGTGTAGGGGGTCATGCTGGGGGTAGTGTTTTAGGGTTTAGGGTAGCGCAGTTGTGTTTGGGTAGTGTAGAGGTTCGTGCCGGGGTAGTGTTTTAGGGTTTAGGGTAGCGCAGTGATGTTTGGGTAGTGTAGAAGGTCGTGCTGGGGGTAGTGTTTTAGGGTTTAGGGTAGCGCAGTGGTGTTTGGGTAGTGTAGGGGGTCGTGCAGGGGGTAGATTTAGGGTTAAGGGTAGCACAGTGGTGTTTGCGTAGTGTAGGGGGTCGTGCTGGGGGTAGTGTTTTTGGGTTTAGCGTAGCGCAGTGGTGTTTGGGTAGTGTAGGGGGTCATGCTGGGGGTAGTGTTTTAGGGTTTAGGGTAGCACAGTGGTGTTTGGGTAGTGTATGGGATAGTGCTGGGGGTAGTGTTTTAAGGTTAAGGGTAGTGCAGTGGTGTTTGTGTAGTGTAGGGGGTAGTATTTTAGGGTTTAGGGTAGCACAGTGGTGTTTGTGTAGTGTAGGGGGTCATACTGGGGGTAGTGTTTTAGGGTTTAGAGTAGTGCAGTGGTGTTTGGGTAGTGTAGGGGGTCGTGCTGTGGGTATATTTAGGGTTTAGGGTAGTGCAGTGGCGTTTGTGTAGTGTAGGGGGTCGTGCTGAGTGTAGTGTTTTAGGGTTTAGGGTAGTGCAGTGGTTTTTGTGTAGTGTAGGGGTTCGTGCTTGGGGCAGCGTTTCAGCGTATAGTGTAGTGGTGTTTGTTTAGTGTAGGGGGTCATGCTGGGGTAGTGTTTTAGATTTTAGCATAGTGCAGTGGTGTTTTTGAAGTGTAGGGTTCGTGTTTTAGCGTTTAGGGTAGTGCACTTGTGTTTGGGTAGTGTAGGGGGTCGTGTTTTAGGGTTTAGGGTAGTGCAGTGGTGTTTGTGTAGTGTAGGGGGTCATGCTGGGAGTAGTGTTTTAGATTTTAGGGTAGTACAGTGGTCTTTTTGTAGTAGAGGGGGTCGTGGTTTATGGTAGTGCAGTGGTGTATGGGTAGTGTAGGGGGTCGTGTTTTAGGGTTTAGGGTAGTGCAGTGGTGCTTGGGTAGTGTAGGGGGTCATGCTGGTGATAGTGTTTTAGGGTTTAGGGTAGTGCAGTGGTGTTTGTGTAGTGTAGGGGGTCATGCTGGGGGTAGTGTTTCAGGGTTTGGTGTAGTGCAGTGGTGTTTGTGTAGTATAGAGGGTTGTGTTTTAGGATTTAGGGTACTGCAGTTGTGTTTGGGTAGTGTAGGGGGTCATGCTGGGGTAGTGTTTTAGATTTTAGGGTAGTGCAGTGGTGTTTTTGTAGTAGAGAGGGTCGTGGTTTATGGTAGTGCAGTGGTGTATGGGTAGTGTAGGGGGTCGTGTTTTAGGGTTTAGGGTAGTGCAGTGGTGCTTGGGTAGTGTAGGGGGTCGTGCTGGTGATAGTGTTTTAGGGTTTAGGGTAGTGCAGTGGTGTTTGTGTAGTGTAGGGGGTCATGCTGGGGTTAGTGTTTCAGGGTTTGGTGTAGTGCAGTGGTGTTTGTGTAGTATAGAGGGTCGTGTTTTAGGGTTTAGGGTAGTGCACTTGTGTTTGGGTAGTGTAGGGGGTCGTGTTTTAGGGTTTAGGGTAGTGCAGTGGTGTTTGTGTAGTGTAGGGGGTCATGCTGGGAGTAGTGTTTTAGATTTTAGGGTAGTGCAGTGGTTTTTGTAGTAGAGGGGTCGTGGTTTAGGGTAGTGCAGTGGTGTATGGGTAGTATAGGGGGCCGTGTTTTAGGGTTTAGAGTAGTGCAGTCGTGCTTGTGTAGTGTGGGGGGTCGTGCTGGTGATAGTGTTTAGGGTTTAGGGTAGTGCAGTGGTTTTGTGTAGTGTAGGGGGTCATGCTGGGGGTAGTGTTTCAGGGTTTGGTGTAGTGCAGTGGTGTTTGTGTAGTATAGAGGGTCGTGTTTTAGGATTTAGGGTAGTGCAGTTGTGTTTGGGTAGTGTAGGGGGTCATGCTGGGGGTAGTGTTTTAGGGTTTATGGTAGTGCAGTGGTGTTTAGGTAGTGTAGGGGGTCATGCTGTGGTAGTGTTTTAGATTTTAGCATAGTGCAGTGGTGTTTGTGAAGTGTAGGGGTCGTGTTTTAGGGTTTAGGGTAGTGCACTTGTGTTTGGGTAGTGTAGGGGGTCGTGTTTTAGGGTTTAGGGTAGTGCAGTGGTGTTTGTGTAGTGTAGGGGGTAGTATTTTAGGGTTTAGGGTAGCACAGTGGTGTTTGGGTAGTGTATGGGATAGTGCTGGGGGTAGTGTTTTAAGGTTAAGGGTAGTGCAGTGGTGTTTGTGTAGTGTAGGGGGTAGTATTTAGGGTTTAGGGTAGCACAGTGGTGTTTGTGTAGTGTAGGGGGTCATACTGGGCGTAGTGTTTTAGGGTTTAGAGTAGTGCAGTGGTGTTTGGGTAGTGTAGGGGGTCGTGCTGTGGGTATATTTAGGGTTTAGGGTAGTGCAGTGGCGTTTGTGTAGTGTAGGGGGTCGTGCTGAGTGTAGTGTTTTAGGGTTTAGGGTAGTGCAGTGGTGTTTGTGTAGTGTAGGGGTTTGTGCTTGGGGCAGCGATTTAGGGTATAGTGTAGTGGTGTTTGTTTAGTGTAGGGGGTCATGCTGGGGTAGTGTTTTAGATTTTAGCATAGTGCAGTGGTGTTTTTGAAGTGTAGGGGTCGTGTTTTAGGGTTTAGGGTAGTGCACTTGTGTTTGGGTAGTGTAGGGGGTCGTGTTTTAGGGTTTAGGGTAGTGCAGTGGTGTTTGTGTAGTGTAGGGGGTCTTGCTGGGAGTAGTGTTTTAGATTTTAGGGTAGTGCAGTGGTGTTTTTGTAGTAGAGGGGGTCGTGGTTTATGGTAGTGCAGCGGTGTATGGGCAGTGTAGGCGGTCGTGTTTTAGGGTTTAGGGTAGTGCAGTGGTGCTTGTGTAGTGTAGGGGGTAGTGTTTCAGGGTTTGGTGTAGTGCAGTGGTGTGTGTGTAGTATAGAGGGTCATGTTTTAGGATTTAGGGTAGTGTAGTTGTGTTTGGGTAGTGTAGGGGGTCATGCTGGGGGTAGTGTTTTAGGGTTTATGGTAGTGCAGTGGTGTTTGTGTAGTGTAGAACAAGTTACTTACCTTCGGTAACGCTTTTTCTGGTGGATACAGTATCTGCCTGTGGATTCCTCACCTTGTGAATATCCCTCGCCCCAGCATTCCACTGAACTTTTCTTCCCCAGCACTCCACGTCGACGTGGGCAATGTCATAATGCATCGGCTCCGCTCGCGACTCCGTATGATGTCACCGGAGCCATAAGAAGCCCACGTCGGCGTGATGATGTCAGTTCCACCCATTTTTTCCGTGCCTTCGAGGCGAACAGGTGAACCAATGACAAACTCAAAGTATACACAGTATACAATATACCAACACATATGCATAGTATACAAAGGAAAGGAATGCTGAATAAACAAGCATTTCCTACAAATGTACAAGAAAGTGTAAAAAACATATCAACAAGACCTATTTCATGGTATACAAAGGTGGACAACGGGGAGGCAGGTGGGCCAGTGAGGAATCCACAGGCAGATACTGTATCCACCAGAAAAAGCGTTACCGAAGGTAAGTAACTTGTTCTTCTGATGGATACATCTGCCAGTGGATTCCTCACCTTGTGAATAGATTCCCACAGCAGCCCCCACTCCCGGAGGAGGGTGTCCACCTTCCTACACCAGAAAGTCTTGCAACACAGAGCGCGCGAAGTGGCCCTCCCTCCTCATCTCAGAGTCCAAGCAATAATGGTTTGCGAAAGTATGGAGGGAGGCCCAAGTCGCAGCTTCACAAATATCTGCCACAGGAACACCCCGGGCCAAAGCAGATGTAGACGATTTCGCTCTAGTCAAATGAGCCCTAATACCCTCAGGAGGGGTCTTACCAGCCAGGGCGTAGCAGATCTTGATGGCAAGAATAATCCATCTCGACAAAGTGCGCTTGTGCACTGCTCTTCCTTTTGAATGACCAACATAGCCAATGAAGAGTTGATCATCTAGACGAAAGTCTTTCGTCCTGTCCAGATAAAAACTCACAGCCCTCTTTGGATCCAGGCGATGGAGTCTTTCCTCCTCCTTGGAGGGATGAGGAGGTGGATAAAAAACAGGGAGAGTAATAGACTGCCCCAAATGAAACGGAGTAACAACTTTTGGCAGGAAACCAGCCCTGGTCCTGAGAACCATCCTTTCAGCATGTAATGTAAGAAAAGGGGGTTTAGAACTAAGAGCTTGAAGCTCACTCACCCTCCTTGCGGAGGTTATGGCTACAAGAAAGACCACCTTAAAGGACAACAGCCTCAAAGGACAGCTATGTAGAGGCTCAAATGGGGACCCCATCAGAAAGGTTAAAACAAGATTAGGTCCCACTGTGGCATTACAAAAGGAGTGGGAGGAAACATGTTTGTAAGGCCCTTGATAAATCTCAGAACAACCGGAGATTTAAATAGTGACGGTTGATCAGGAAGGCATAGAGAAGCCGATAAGGCAGATAAATAGCCCTTAACCGTGGCTACAGCACAACCCTGCTGGGCCAAGGAAAGAGCAAACTGGAGCACATTAGAAAGATGAGCTTTTAAAGGGTCAATGGATCTCTCTCCACACCATTTTACAAATTTAGACCACCTGTAGGAGTAAATGGACTTGGTGGAGTGTCGCCTGGCCGATAAAATAACATCCACCACATTAGGCGGGAGAGAGAAGGAACTCAGGTTGCCCCGTTCAATCTCCAGGCATGAAGGTGTAAGCTCTGGAGGTGGGGGTGTAGAACCTGCCCCTCCGATTGTGAGAGGAGGTCTGCCCTCAGAGGGAGACGGAGCGGAGGGCACGAGGAGAGGTGGAGAAGATCTGTATACCACACCCTTCATGGCCAATCCGGGGCGATCAAAATAACTTGGGCCCGGTCTTGGCGAATCTTCCTCAGAACCCGAGGAATCAATGGTATGGGAGGAAATGCGTAAAGGAGTCGTGAGCCCCAACTCAACTGAAACGCGTCCCCCAACGCCCCCTGCATCGGATACTGGAGACTGCAGAATGACGGGCAGTGAGCATTCTCGTGAGTGGCGAACAGGTCCACCCGAGGAGTTCCCCACATCCGAAAGACGTGACGAACCACCTCTGGATGAAGCCTCCACTCGTGGTAGGCGGAGAACTGCCGAGTGAGACTGCCTGCACGTACGTTCAACACCCAGGCCAAGTGATTTGCCATCAGATAAATCTGATGGTCCTGAGCCCAGGACCATAGACGTAAGGCCTCTCTGCATAGACAAAGAGACCCCACTCCTCTTGTTGACATACCACATCGCGGTAGTGTTGTCCATCAGGACTTGAACAGACTGACCGCGAAGGGAAGGGAGGAAGGCCTTGAGCGCCAAACGAATCGCCTGCAATTCCAGAAGATTGATGTGAAGCAACCTTTCCTCTGGAGACCAAAGACCCTTGATCTCCAGATCCCCCAGATGAGCACCCCACCCTAGGGTGGAGGCATCCGTTATCACTGTGGCCACCGACGGTGTCAGATGGAAGGGCTTTCCTTGCGACAGATTGCCCTCCACACTCCACCAGGATAGATCCGCTGCAGCTTCTTCGAGACCTTGATCGACTCCCTGAGATCCCCGTTGTGCTGATACCACTGCTTGCGGAGGCACCACTGGAGCGCCCTCATGTGCCAGCATGCATGGTTGACCAAC
Source organism: Triturus cristatus (assembly GCF_964204655.1). Lineage (NCBI taxonomy): Eukaryota > Metazoa > Chordata > Amphibia > Caudata > Salamandridae > Triturus > Triturus cristatus. Next base: position 69,139,518 of record NC_140584.1, on the reverse strand, counting down.
AGAATGCAGGAAGCGAACAGACCGAGCAGGCGAAGGACCTTCAGAACTGGAACAACCGCTCCATTGTGGAAGAAAGGGACCATCTCCTGAATGTTGAGAATTCTTTGAGGAGGAGGAAATGCTCCACACACAGTAGTGTCCAGTACCGCCCCTATGAACAGGTTGCGTTGAGAGGGCACCAGGTGAGATTTGGGCACATTAATCGAAAAACCCAAGTCGAATAACAGCTGAGATGTTACCTGCAGATGACGCTGCACCATCTCTGGGGACTCTGCCTTCAGAAGCCAGTCGTCCAGGTAGGGGAAAACTGGAATCCCCGACTTCCTGAGATGAGCAGCCACCACTGCCATCACCTTTGTGAAGACTCGAGGTGCGGTAGTAAGACCAAACCGGAGGACCGCAAACTGGTAGTGTTGCGACCCATCCGTAAAACGGAGATACTTCCTGTGCGACTTCAGGATTGGGACATGAAAGTATGCATCCTGCAAGTCGAGCAACACCATCCAGTCTCCTTGCTGCAATGCTTGAAGAACCTGCGCAAGGGTCAGCATCTTGAATTTCTCCTGTTTCAGGTAAAAGTTCAAGATTCTGAGGTCCAGTATCGGACGCAATCTGCCGTCCTTTTTGGGAATCAGGAAATACCAGGAGTAGCATCCCTGACCCCTTTCCTGCTCCGGAACCACCTCTATTGCACCCTTTTGAAGCAAAGCTAGAACCTCTTTCTGCAGGAGAAGCAGATGGTCCTCCGAGCAGTAACCTTGGCAAGGAGGGTAAGGGGGAGGAAACTCCCGAAAGGAGGTTCAAAACCCAAAGGTCTGTCGTAACAGATTTCCAACCCCGTAGAAAGTAGGACACCCGACCCCCCACAGGTCTTACATGATCCAGGATGGGGGATCTAGGGCTGCTTCCCTGAAGCCTCATTGGGAGCAGAGGAGAAGGAAGAAGTAGAGGGGTTGCGTCCAGAACCTCTCCGACCCCTTTGTCTCCCTCTATAGGATCTATAGAGGGGATTCTGCTGTTGCTGCTGCTGCTGTTGCTGCTGAGGCTGTCGGAAGGAGCGAAAGGATGATCTTCCAAATCCTCTAAACTTCTTACAACTAGAACCCTTAGCAGGAGCTTGCAGACCCAAAGACTTAGCCATTAACCTGCTGTCTTTAAATCTTTGTAGGGCAGAGTCTGCCTTCTCTCCAAACAACTTCTGCCCATCAAACGGCAAATCCACTAAAGTGGCCTGAACATCCGCGGAGAAACCCGACAAACGAAGCCATGCCTGCCTTCTTGCGGCTATGGATGAGCCCATTATCCTCGCCACCGAATCTGCCGTATCCAGCCCTGATTGGATTACCTGTCTGGCAGTGGCCTGAGTGTCTGCAACTACCTCCAAGAAGGACGTCTTATCGCCCTCAGACAGCTTAGGGGCTAAAGACTTAATTGAGTCCATCAAGGCATGCACGTAACGACCCAGCAAGCACGTGGCATTGGAAGACTTTAGTGCCATACTTCCTGAAGAGATTTTCTTTTTAGCCGCCTGGTCCACCTTTTTGGACTCCCTATCTGCGGGAGACTGAGGGAAAGCCCCCGAAGCATGCTTTGAGCAGGAAGCCTGCACAACTAGGCTCTCTGGAGACGGGTGCGTAGATAGAAAATCCGGATCCCCAGGTGCCACCCTGTATCTTCCCTCCACCTGTCTGGAAACCGCCGGAGAAGAAAGTGGTTTCCACCATACCTCCAAAACAGGTTCCAAGATGGCCTCATTAAAAGGCAGTAAAGGCTCTGACGTGGAAGTTGACGAGTGTAGCAGCTCCGTCAGGAAGTTCGACTTGTACTCTACTGAGGGTAACTGTAAATCTAACAGTTCTGCAGCCTTTTTAATAACAGTATGGTAGGGTGCCAGCTCTTGTGGTGGAGAGGATCTTGATGAGGTGTGCTCCCACTCCGGGGTCGTATCCAGGCCACTAGCCTCTTGTATTCCCTCAAATTCATCAGAAGATGTGTAAACCTCACCTTCCTCTACCTCTGCCCTATACCTTCCTTCCTCCAAAACCCTTTGGGCCTCCCTTCTTGATCGAATCCGGGGAGCCGGCGTCGTCGACGTCGTACGCGGCGTTGGTGGAGCCAGAGGTATAGGAGTCGGCGGCGCCATAGACGGAGTCGGCGGCGCCAAACGCGGCGCAGATGGAGTCGGCAACGGCGTCGAGGAAGGCTCTGAAGCAGGACAATCCAGCCGTGACGGATCCCCAGACAGCGCCGGAAACTGCCACGAAGGCGCCATTGGCAGAAAGGGCATAAAGGGGGCCTGAGCATAATGCTGCGGCACCCCTAACGAATACGCCATGGGACCCACGGGACCAGTTGGTGCTCCGGATGGGAAGGCCGCCCTATTAAAAATACCATACATGGCATTCAAGAACTGAGTAGAGTCAGTACCTGGAGCAGGAAACTGAGGATAAGGTACAGAACCTGTATCCCTCTGCGGAGTACTTGGCAGCGGCGCCATAGTGTCCTCTACTGGAGCCGTAGAATCTTCTGGCACCGGAGTAGGCTCTTCCCCTTGTTCCTGTTCACCATCCGAAACAGGCGACTCCACTGGAACCAGAGACGACGCCGGTGACGGCTCAGGGGACTGCGCCGGGGACTGCGCCGGTGAACGCGCTGGAGCCTGCTTCGGTGAAGGAGATCCACCCGGAGACTTAGAAGGAGAAGGAGAAGGTGACAAGTCCTTACTTCGACGACGCCTGGGCGAAGCCGACCTCGACTTCCTGCTCTTCGAAGACCAGCGTCGTGAAGAATGTTTCCTTTTCTTGTGATGTTTCCTTGACTTCGACGACCTCGAAGTCGACGACTCCGGCCTCGACTTCTCTTTTTTTCTCCCTCTCTTCTCCTTACCGATCTTTGCCATAAACAGCTTCGCCTTCCTTTCTTTCAATGCCTTAGGATTCATCCTCCTGCAGCATGCACAATCTTCAACATCGTGGTCCGACGAAAGGCACCACAAGCAGTCCTCATGCGGGTCCGTCATCGACATGTGGCCGCCACATTCCCTACAGGGCTTAAATCCCGACTTCCTCGTCGAAGACATTACAGATTTAACAACAGTAACACCTTACAACTACTAAGTATCAGGAGAGTACTGGAAAAAAACCGTTGCGCATCGACGGCGCGGAAAAAAGGGAACTGACGTCATCACGCCGACGTGGGCTTCTTATGGCTCCGGTGGCGTCATACGGAGTCGTGAGCGGAGCCGATGCATTATGACGTCACCCACGTCGACGTGGAGTGCTGGGGAAGAAAAGTTCTGTGGAATGCTGGCACAGGGGATATTCACAAGGTGAGGAATCCACTGCCAGATGTATCCATCAGAAGGGGGTCATGCTGGGGTAGTGTTTTAGATTTTAGCATAGTGCAATGGTATTTGTGAAGTGTAGGGGTCGTGTTTTAGGGTTTAGGGTAGTGCACTTGTGTTTGGGTAGTGTAGGGGGTCGTGTTTTAGGGTTTAGGGTAGTGCAGTGGTGTTTGTGTAGTGTAGGGGGTCATGCTGGGAGTAGTGTTTTAGATTTTAGGGTAGTGCAGTGGTGTTTTTGTAGTAGAGGGGGTCGTGGTTTAGGGTAGTGCAGTGGTGTATGGGTAGTGTAGGGGGTCGTGTTTTAGGGTTTAGGGTAGTGCAGTGGTGCTTGTGTAGTGTAGGGGGTCGTGCTGGTGATAGTGTTTAGGGTTTACGGTAGTGCAGTGGTGTTTGTGTAGTGTAGGGGGTCATGCTGGAGGTAGTGTTTCAAGGTTTGGTGTAGTGCAGTGGTGTTTGTGTAGTATAGAGGGTCGTGTTTTAGGATTTAGGGTAGTGCAGTTGTGTTTGGGTAGTGTAGGGGGTCATGCTGGGGGTTGTGTTTTAGGGTAGTGCAGTGCTGTTTGGGTAGTGTAGGGGGTCCTGCTGGTGGGAGTGTTTTAGGGTTTAAGGTAGTGCAGTGGTGTTTGTGTAGTGTAGGGGGTCATGCTGGGGGTAGATTTAGGGTAGCACAGTTGTGTTTGAGTAGTGTAGGGGGTCATGCTGGGTAGTGTGTTAGAGTTTAGGATAGTGCAGTGGTGTTTGGGTAGTGTAGGGGGTCATGCTGGGGAATTGTTTTCGTGTTTAGGGTAGTGCAGTGGTGTTTGTGTTGTGTGCAGCGCATGCGCTGCATCAATAGGCAAGACCTAAAAAGCATTGCACCAAGGTGGCTGCCTACACTTCCTGGATTGAAGTGTTGGCAACCAATTAGAGCCAAGCTTGTGCTTGTGTAGTTAGGTCCCGCCCAAATATATAAAGATTTTTTTCCTTTAATATCTCAAAAACTACTGAACGGATTTACACCATTTAAGAAAAAAGGACGCTTTCTGAACCAAGCACTACCTTTTTGTCAAATTTGGTGTAATTCCTTTCAGCAGCTCGAAGTGTAGCAGTGTCTAAAGTTTCCTATGGGAAATGCATTTTTCGACCTCTTTTTTTTTTTTACTTCTCAGGAACTACAGAGCAGATTTACACCATTTAACAAAAAGGTGTCTTTCTGAACCAAGGGCTACCTTTTTGCCAAATTTGGTGTAATTCCGTTCAGCAGTTAGTGCTGTAGCCGTGTCTAAAGTTTCCTATGGAAAATAACATGGAAAAAACACGTTTTGGGAACCCCCTTTTTTCTCGGCCTCTGCTCGGCAAATCACCCCGAAACTTTCAGGATAGGATTTGACAGGAGCGGGCCATAAGGTTTGAAAAATTCGAGAAGATTTGTCAACCGGCGCCAAAGTTATTTGGAAAACAAAAAACGCTTTTCCTATGGAAACTAGGTCCTAACTATAACTATCTACTGGCAACCGCCAGTAGATAATACTGGAGACCTCCAGTAGATGATATATATAGTGTAGGGGCTTGTGCTGGGGGTAGTGTTTTAGTGTTTAGGGTAGTGCAGTGGTGTTTGGGTAGTGTAGGGTGTCGTGGTGGGGTAGTGTTTTAGGGTTTAGGGTAGCACAGTGGTGTTTGGGTAGTGTAGGGGGTCGTGCAGGGGATAGTGTTTTAGTGTACAGCAGTGGTGTTTGGGTAGTGTAGGGGGTCGTGCTGGGGGTAGTTTTTTAGGGTTTATTGTAGCGCAGTTGTGTTTCGTAGTGTAGGGGGTCATGCTGGGGGTAGATTTAGGGTAGCGCAGTTGTGTTTGGGTAGTATAGGGAGTCATGCTGGGGGTCGTGCAGGGGTAGTGTTTTAGGGTTTAGGATAGCGCAGTGGTGTTTGTGTAGTGTAGGGGTTCGTGCTTGGGGCAGCGTTCTAGGGTATAGTGTAGTGGTGTTTGTTTAGTGTAGGGGGTCATGCTGGGGTAGTGTTTTAGATTTTAGCATAGTGCAGTGGTGTTTTTGAAGTGTAGGGGTCGTGTTTTAGCGTTTAGGGTAGTGCACTTGTGTTTGGGTAGTGTAGGGGGTCGTGTTTTAGGGTTTAGGGTAGTGCAGTGGTGTTTGTGTAGTGTAGGGGTGATGCTGAGCAGTGTTTTAGAATTTAGGGTAGTGCAGTGGTGTTTTTGTAGTAGAGGGGGTCGTGGTTTATGGTAGTGCAGTGGTGTATGGGTAGTGTAGGGGGGTAGTGTTTTAGGGTTTAGGGTAGTGCAGAGGTGCTTGGGTAGTGTAGGGGGTCGTGCTGGTGATAGTGTTTTAGGGTTTAGGGTAGTGCAGTGGTGTTTGTGTAGTGTAGGGGGTCATGCTGGGGGTAGTGTTCCAGGGTTTGGTGTAGTGCAGTGGTGTTTGTGTAGTATAGAGGGTCGTGTTTTAGGATTTAGGGTAGTGCAGTTGTGTTTGGGTAGTGTAGGGGGTCATGCTGGGGGTAGTGTTTTAGGGTTTATTGTAGTGCAGTGGTGTTTGTGTAGTGTAGGGGGTCATGGTGGGGTAGTGTTTTAGATTTTAGCATAGTGCAGTGGTGTTTGTGAAGTGTAGGGGTCGTGTTTTAGGGTTTAGGGTAGTGCAGTTGTGTTTGGGTAGTGTAGGGGGTCATGCTGGGGGTCGTGCAGGGATAGTGTTTTAGGGTTTAGGATAGCACAGTGGTGTTTGTGTAGTGTAGGGGTTCGTGCTTGGGGCAGCGTTTTAGGGTATAGTGTAGTGGTGTTTGTTTAGTGTAGGGGTCATGCTGGGGTAGTGTTTTAGATTTTAGCATAGTGCAGTGGTGTTTTTGAAGTGTAGGGGTCGTGTTTTAGCGTTTAGGGTAGTGCACTTGTGTATAGGTAGTGTAGGGGGTCGTGTTTTAGGGTTTAGGGTAGTGCAGTGGTGTTTGTGTAGTGTAGGGGGTGATGCTGAGAGTAGTGTTTTAGAATTTAGGGTAGTGCAGTGGTGTTTTTGTAGTAGAGGGGGTCGTGGTTTATGGTAGTGCAGTGGTGCATGGGTAGTGTAGAGGGGTCATGTTTTAGGTTTTAGGGTAGTGCAGTGGTGCTTGGGTAGTGTAGGGGGTCGTGCTGGTGATAGTGTTTTAGGGTTTAGGGTAGTGCAGTGGTGTTTGTGTAGTGTAGGGGGTCATGCTGGGGGTAGTGTTTCAGGGTTTGGTGTAGTGCAGTGGTGTTTGTGTAGTATAGAGGGTCGTGTTTTAGGATTTAGGGTAGTGCAGTTGTGTTTGGGTAGTGTAGGGGGTCATGCTGGGTATAGTGTGTTACGGTTTATGGTAGTGCAGTGGTGTTTGTGTAGTGTAGGGGGTCATGCTGGGGTAGTGTTTTAGATTTTAGCATAGTGCAGTGGTGTTTGTGAAGTGTAGGGGTCGTGTTTTAGGGTTTAGGGTAGTGCACTTGTGTTTGGGTAGTGTAGGGGGTCGTGTTTTAGGATTTAGGGTAGTGCAGTGGTGTTTGTGTAGTGTAGGGGGTCATGCTGGGAGTAGTGTTTTAGATTTTAGGGTAGTGCAGTGTTGTTTTTGTAGTAGAGGGGGTCGTGGTTTATGGTAGTGCAGTGGTGTATGGGTAGTGTAGGGGGTCGTGTTTTAGTGTTTAGGGTAGTGCAGTGGTGCTTGGGTAGTGTAGGGGATCGTGCTGGTGATAGTGTTTTAGGGTTTAGGGTAGTGCAGTGGTGTTTGTGTAGTGTAGGGGGTCATGCTGGGGGTAGTGTTTCAGGGTTTGGTGTAGTGCTGTGGTGTTTGTGTAGTATAGAGGGTCGTGTTTTAGGATTTAGGGTAGTGCAGTTGTGTTTGGGTAGTGTAGGGGGTCATGCTGGGGGTAGTGTTTTAGGGTTTATGGTAGTGCAGTGGTGTTTGTGTAGTGTAGGGGGTCATGCTGGGGTAGTGTTTTAGATTTTAGCATAGTGCAGCGGTGTTTGTGAAGTGTAGGGGTCGTGTTTTAGGGTTTAGGGTAGTGCACTTGTGTTTGGGTAGTGTAGGGGGTCGTGTTTTAGGGTTTAGGGTAGTGCAGTGGTGTTTGTGTAGTGTAGGGGGTCATGCTGAGAGTAGTGTTTTAGAATTTAGGGTAGTGCTGTGGTGTTTTTGTAGTAGAGGGGGTCGTGGTTTATGGTAGTGCAGTGGTGTATGGGTAGTGTAGGGGTCGTTTTTTAGGGTTTAGGGTAGTGCAGTGGTGTTTGTGTAGTGTAGTGGTTCGTGCTTGGGGCAGCGTTTTAGAGTATAGTGTAGTGGTGTTTGTTTAGTGTAAGGGTCATGCTGGGGTAGTGTTTTAGATTTTAGCATAGTGCAGTGGTGTTTTTGAAGTGTAGGGGTCGTATTTTAGCGTTTAGGGTAGTGCACTTGTGTTTGGGTAGTGTAGGGGGTCGTGTTTTAGGGTTTAGGGTAGTGCAGTGGTGTTTGTGTCGTGTAGGGGGTCATGCTGGGAGTAGTGTTTTAGAATTTACGGTAGTGCAGTGGTGTTTTTGTAGTAGAGGGGGTTGTGGTTTATGGTAGTGCAGTGGTGTATGGGTAGTGTAGGGGGTCGTGTTTTAGGGTTTAGGGTAGTGCAGTGGTGCTTGGGTAGTGTAGGGGGTTGTGCTGGTGATAGTGTTTTAGGGTTTAGGGTAGTGCAGTGGTGTTTGTGTAGTGTAGGGGTTCATGCTGGGGGTAGTGTTTCAGGGTTTGGTGTAGTGCAGTGGTGTTTGTGTAGTATAGAGGGTCGTGTTTTAGGATTTAGGGTAGTGCAGTTGTGTTTGGGTAGTGTAGGGGGTCATGTTGGGGGTAGTGTTTTAGGGTTTATGGTAGTGCAGTGGTGTTTGTGTAGTGTAGGGGGTCATGCTGGGGTAGTGTTTTAGATTTTAGCATAGTGCAGTGGTGTTTGTGAAGTGTAGGGGTCGTGTTTTAGGGTTTAGGGTAGTGCACTTGTGTTTGGGTAGTGTAGGGGGTCGTGTTTTAGGGTAGTGCGGTGGTGTTTGTGTAGTGTAGGGGGTCATGCTGAGAGTAGTGTTTTAGATTTTAGGGTAGTGCAGTGGTGTTTTTGTAGTAGAGGGGGTCGTGGTTTATGGTAGTGCAGTGGTGTATGGGTAGTGAAGTGGGTCGTGTTTTAGGGTTTAGGGTAGTGCAGTGGTGTTTGTGTAGTGTAGGGGGTCATGCTGGGGGTAGTGTTTCAGGGTTTGGTGTAGTGCAGTGGTGTTTGTGTAGTATAGAGGGTCGTGTTTTAGGATTTAGGGTAGTGCAGTTGTGTTTGGGTAGTGTAGGGGGTCATGCTGGGGGTAGTGTTTTAGGGTTTAGGGTAGTGCAGTGGTGTTTGTGTAGTGTAGGGGGTCATGCTGGGGGTAGTGTTTCAGGGTTTGGTGTAGTGCAGTGGTGTTTGTGTAGTATAGAGGGTCGTGTTTTAGGATTTAGGGTAGTGCAGTGGTGTTTGTGTAGTGTAGGGGGTCATGCTGGGGTAGTGTTTTAGATTTTAGCATAGTGCAGTGGTGTTTGTGAAGTGTAGGGGTCGTGTTTTAGGGTTTAGGGTAGTGCACTTGTGTTTGGGTAGTGTAGGGGGTCGTGTTTTAGGGTTTAGGGTAGTGCAGTGGTTTTTGTGTAGTGTAGGGGGTCATTCTGGGAGTAGTGTTTTAGATTTTAGGGTAGTGCAGTGGTGTTTTTGTAGTAGAGGGGGTCGTGGTTTAGGGTAGTGCAGTGGTGTATGGTAAGTGTAGGGGGTCGTGTTTTAGGGTTTAGGGTAGTGCAGTGGTGCTTGTGTAGTGTAGGGGGTCGTGCTGGTGATAGTGTTTATGGTTTAGGGTAGTGCAGTGGTGTTTGTGTAGTGTAGGGGGTTATGCTGGGGGTAGTGTTTTAGGGTTTGGTGTAGTGCAGTGGTGTTTGTGTAGTATAGAGGGTCGTGATTTAGGGTTGTGCAGTTGTGTTTGGGTAGTGTAGGGGGTCATGCTGGGGGTAGTGTTTTAGGGTTTAGGGTAGTGCAGTGCTGTTTGGGTAGTGTAGGGGGTCCTGCTGGTGGGAGTGTTTTAGGGTTTAAGGTAGTGCAGTGGTGTTTGTGTAATGTAGGGGGTCATGCTGGGAGTAGTGTTTTAGATTTTAGGTTTGTGCAGTGGTGTTTTTGTAGTAGAGGGGGTCGTGGTTTAGGGTAGTGCAATGGTGTATGGGTAGTGTAGGGGGTCGTGTATTTGGGTTTAGGGTAGTGCAGTGGTGCTTGTGTAGTGTAGGGGGTCATGCTGGTGATAGTGTTTAGGGTTTAGGGTAGTGCAGTGGTGTTTGTGTAGTGTAGGGGGTCATGCTGGGGGTAGTGTTTCAAGGTTTGGTGTAGTGCAGTGGTGTTTGTGTAGTATAGAGGGTCGTGTTTTAGGATTTAGGGAAGTGCAGTTGTGTTTGGGTAGTGTAGGGGGTCATGCTGGGAGTAGTGTTTTAGATTTTAGGTTTGTGCAGTGGTGTTTTTGTAGTAGAGGGGGTCGTGGTTTAGGGTAGTGCAATGGTGTATGGGTAGTGTAGGGGGTCGTGTTTTAGGGTTTAGGGTAGTGCAGTGGTGCTTGTGTAGTGTAGGGGGTCATGCTGGTGATAGTGTTTAGGGTTTAGGGTAGTGCAGTGGTGTTTGTTTAGTGTAGGGGGTCATGCTGGGGGTAGTGTTTCAAGGTTTGGTGTAGTGCAGTGGTGTTTGTGTAGTATAGAGGGTCGTGTTTTAGGATTTAGGGAAGTGCAGTGGTGTTTGTGTAGTGTAGGGGGTCATACTGGGGGTAGATTTAGGGTAGCACAGTTGTGTTTGAGTAGTGTAGGGGGTCATGCTGGGGGTAGTGTGTTAGGGTTTAGGATAGTGCAGTGGTGTTTGGGTAGTGTAGGGGATCATCGTGCTGGGAGTAGTGTTTTAGGGTTTAGGGTAGTGCAGTGATGTTTGGGTAGTGTAGGGGGTCATGCTGGTGATAGTGTTTAGGGTTTAGGGTAGTGCAGTGGTGTTTGTTTAGTGTAGGGGGTCATGCTGGGGGTAGTGTTTCAAGGTTTGGTGTAGTGCAGTGGTGTTTGTGTAGTATAGAGGGTCGTGTTTTAGGATTTAGGGAAGTGCAGTGGTGTTTTTGTAGTGTAGGGGGTCATGCTGGGGGTAGATTTAGGGTAGCACAGTTGTGTTTGAGTAGTGTAGGGGGTCATGCTGGGGGTAGTGTGTTAGGGTTTAGGATAGTGCAGTGGTGTTTGGGTAGTGTAGGGGATCATCGTGCTGGGAGTAGTGTTTTAGGGTTTAGGGTAGTGCAGTGATGTTTGGGTAGTGTAGGGGGTCATGCTGGGGTATTGTTTTCGTGTTTAGGGTAGTGCAGTGGTGTTTGTGTTGTGTGCAGCACATGCGCTGCATCAATAGGCAAGACCTAAAAAGCATTGCACCAAGGTGGCTGCCTACACTTCCTGGATTGAAGTGTTGGCAACCAATTACAGCCAAGCTTGTGCTTGTGTAGTTAGGTCCTGCCCAAATATATAAAGATTTTTTTCCTTTAATATCTCAAAAACTACTGAGCAGATTTACACCATTTAACAAAAAGTGGTCTTTCTGAACCAAGGGCTACCTTTTTGCCAAATTTGCTAAGGAGTTCGAGCTGTAGCCGTGTCTAAAGTTCCCTATGGAAAATAACATGGAAAAAACAAATTTTGGGAACCGCCTTTTTTCTCGGCCTCAGCTCGGCAAATCACCCCGAAACTTTCAGGATAGGATTTGACAGGAGCGGGCCATAAAGTTTGAAAAATTCTAGAAGATTTGTCAACCGGCGCCAAAGTTATTGGGAAAACAAAAAACACTTTTCCTATGGAAACTAGGTCCTAACTATAAGTATCTACTGGTGACCGCCAGTAGATAATACTGGAGACTGCCAGTAGATGATATATATAGTGTAGGGGCTTGTGCTGGGGGTAGTGTTTTAGGGTTTAGGGTAGTGCAGTGGTGTTTGGGCAGTGTAGGGTGTCGTGGTGGGGTAGTGTTTTAGTGTACAGCAGTTGTGTTTGGGTAGTGTAGGGGGTCGTGATGGGGTAGTGTTTTAGGGTCTAGGGTAGCGCAGTGGTGTTTGGGTAGTGTAGGGGGTCGTGCTGGGGATAGTGTTTTAGGGTTTAGGGTAGTGCAGTGGTATTTGGGTAGTGTAGGGGTCATGCTGGGGGTAGTTTTTTAGGGTTTATTGTAGCGCAGTGGTGTTTTCGAAGTGTAGGGGGTCATGCTGGGGGTAGATTTAGAGTAGCGCAGTTGTGTTTGGGTAGTGTAGGGGGTCATGCTGGGGGTCGTGCAGGGGTAATGTTTTAGGGTTTAGGATAGCGCAGTGGTGTTTGTGTAGTTTAGGGGTTCGTGCTTGGGGCAGCGTTCTAGGGTATAGTGTAGTGGTGTTTGTTTAGTGTAGGGGGTCATGCTGGGGTAGTTTTTTAGGGTTTATTGTAGCGCAGTGGTGTTTTCGAAGTGTAGGGGGTCATGCTGGGGGTAGATTTAGGGTAGCGCAGTTGTGTTTGGGTAGTGTAGGGGGTCATGCTGGGGGTCGTGCAGGGGTAATGTTTTAGGGTTTAGGATAGCGCAGTGGTGTTTGTGTAGTGTAGGGGTTCGTGCTTGGGGCAGCGTTCTAGGGTATAGTGTAGTGGTGTTTGTTTAGTGTAGGGGGTATGCTGGGGTAGTGTTTTAGATTTTAGCATAGTGCAGTGGTGTTTTTGAAGTGTAGGGGTCGTGTTTTAGCGTTTAGGGTAGTGCACTTGTGTTTGGGTAGTGTAGGGGGTCGTGTTTTAGGGTTTAGGGTAGTGCAGTGGTGTTTGTGTAGTGTAGGGGGTGATGCTGAGAGTAGTGTTTTAGAATTTAGGGTAGTGCAGTGGTGTTTTTGTAGTAGAGGGGGTCGTGGTTTATGGTAGTGCAGTGGTGTATGGGTAGTGTAGGGGGGTAGTGTTTTAGGGTTTAGGGTAGTGCAGTGGTGCTTGGGTAGTGTAGGGGGTCGTGCTGGTGATAGTGTTTTAGGGTTTAGGGTAGTGCAGTGGTGTTTGTGTAGTGTAGGGGGTCATGCTGGGGGTAGTGATCCAGGGTTTGGTGTAGTGCAGTGGTGTTTGTGTAGTATAGAGGGTCGTGTTTTAGGATTTAGGGTAGTGCAGTTGTGTTTGGGTAGTGTAGGGGGTCATGCTGGGGTTAGTGTTTTAGGGTTTATTGTAGTGCAGTGGTGTTTGTGTAGTGTAGGGGGTCATGCTGGGGTAGTGTTTTAGATTTTAGCATAGTGCAGTGGTGTTTGTGAAGTGTAGGGGTCGTGTTTTAGGGTTTAGGGTAGTGCAGTTGTGTTTGGGTAGTGTAGGGGGTCATGCTGGGGGTCGTGCAGGGGTAGTGTTTTAGGGTTTAGGATAGCGCAGTGGTGTTTGTGTAGTGTAGGGGTTCGTGCTTGGGGCAGCGTTTTAGGGTATAGTGTAGTGGTGTTTGTTTAGTGTAGGGGTCATGCTGGGGTAGTGTTTTAGATTTTAGCATAGTGCAGTGGTGTTTTTGAAGTGTAGGGGTCGTGTTTTAGCGTTTAGGGTAGTGCACTTGTGTATGGGTAGTGTAGGGGGTCGTGTTTTAGGGTTTAGGGTAGTGCAGTGGTGTTTGTGTAGTGTAGGGGGTGATGCTGAGAGTAGTGTTTTAGAATTTAGGGTAGTGCAGTGGTGTTTTTGTAGTTGAGGGGGTCGTGGTTTATGGTAGAGCAGTAGTGCATGGGTAGTGTAGGGGGGTCTTGTTTTAGGTTTTAGGGTAGTGCAGTGGTGCTTGGGTAGTGTAGGGGGTCGTGCTGGTGATAGTGTTTTAGGGTTTAGGGTAGTGCAGTGGTGTTTGTGTAGTATAGAGGGTCGTGTTTTAGGATTCAGGGTAGTGCAGTTGTGTTTGGGTAGTGTAGGGGGTCATGCTGGGGTAGTGTTTCAGGGTTTGGTGTAGTGCAGTGGTGTTTGTGTAGTATAGAGGGTCGTGTTTTAGGATTCAGGGTAGTGCAGTTGTGTTTGGGTAGTGTAGGGGGTCATGCTGGGAGTAGTGTTTTAGGGTTTATGGTAGTGCAGTGGTGTTTGTGTAGTGTAGGGGGTCATGCTGGGGTAGTGTTTTAGATTTTAGCATAGTGCAGTGGTGTTTGTGAAGTGTAGGGGTCGTGTTTTAGGGTTTAGGGTAGTGCACTTGTGTTTGGGTAGTGTAGGGGGTCGTGTTTTAGGATTTAGGGTAGTGCAGTGGTGTTTGTGTAGTGTAGGGGGTCATGCTGGGAGTGGTGTTTTAGATTTTAGGGTAGTGCAGTGTTGTTTTTGTAGTAGAGGGGGTCGTGGTTTAGGGTAGTGCAATGGTGTATGGGTAGTGTAGGGGGTCGTGTTTTAGGGTTTAGGGTAGTGCAGTGGTGCTTGTGTAGTGTAGGGGGTCATGCTGGTGATAGTGTTTAGGGTTTAGGGTAGTGCAGTGGTGTTTGTTTAGTGTAGGGGGTCATGCTGGGGGTAGTGTTTCAAGGTTTGGTGTAGTGCAGTGGTGTTTGTGTAGTATAGAGGGTCGTGTTTTAGGATTTAGGGAAGTGCAGTGGTGTTTTTGTAGTGTAGGGGGTCATGCTGGGGGTAGATTTAGGGTAGCACAGTTGTGTTTGAGTAGTGTAGGGGGTCATGCTGGGGGTAGTGTGTTAGGGTTTAGGATAGTGCAGTGGTGTTTGGGTAGTGTAGGGGATCATCGTGCTGGGAGTAGTGTTTTAGGGTTTAGGGTAGTGCATTGATGTTTGGGTAGTGTAGGGGGTCATGCTGAGGTATTGTTTTCGTGTTTAGGGTAGTGCAGTGGTGTTTTTGTTGTGTGCAGCACATGCGCTGCATCAATAGGCGAGACCTAAAAAGCATTGCACCAAGGTGGCTGCCTACACTTCCTGGATTGAAGTGTTGGCAACCAATTAGAGCCAAGCTTGTGCTTGTGTAGCTCGGTCCTGCCCAAATATATAAAGATTTTTTTCCTTTAATATCTCAAAAACTACTGAGCAGATTTACACCATTTAACAAAAAGGGGTCTTTCTGAACCAAGGGCTACCTTTTTGCCAAATTTGCTCAGGAGTTCGAGCTGTAGCCGTGTCTAAAGTTCCCTATGGAAAATACCATGGAAAAAACACGTTTTGGGAACCGCCTTTTTTCTCGGCCTCAGCTCGGCAAATCACCCCGAAACTTTCAGGATAGGATTTGACAGGAGCGGGCCATAAAGTTTGAAAAATTCTAGAAGATTTGTCAACCGGCGCCAAAGGTATTGGGAAAACAAAAAACACTTTTCCTATGGAAACTAGGTCCTAACTATAAGTATCTACTGGTGACCGCCAGTAGATAATACTGGAGACTGCCAGTAGATGATATATATAGTGTAGGGGCTTGTGCTGCGGGTAGTGTTTTAGGGTTTAGGGTAGTGCAGTGGTGTTTGGGCAGTGTAGGGTGTCGTGGTGGGGTAGTGTTTTAGTGTACAGCAGTTGTGTTTGGGTAGTGTAGGGGGTCGTGATGGGGTAGTGTTTTAGGGTCTAGGGTAGCGCAGTGGTGTTTGGGTAGTGTAGGGGGTCGTGCTGAGGATAGTGTTTTAGGGTTTAGGGTAGTGCAGTGGTATTTGGGTAGTGTAGGGGTCATGCTGGGGGTAGTTTTTTAGGGTTTATTGTAGCGCAGTGGTGTTTTCGAAGTGTAGGGGGTCATGCTGGGGGTAGATTTAGGGTAGCGCAGTTGTGTTTGGGTAGTGTAGGGGGTCATGCTGGGGGTCGTGCAGGGGTATTGTTTTAGGGTTTAGGATAGCGCAGTGGTGTTTGTGTAGTTTAGGGGTTCGTGCTTGGGGCAGCGTTCTAGGGTATAGTGTAGTGGTGTTTGTTTAGTGTAGGGGGTCATGCTGGGGTAGCTTTTTAGGGTTTATTGTAGCGCAGTGGTGTTTTCGAAGTGTAGGGGGTCATGCTGGGGGTAGATTTAGGGTAGCGCAGTTGTGTTTGGGTAGTGTAGGGGGTCATGCTGGGGGTCGTGCAGGGGTAATGTTTTAGGGTTTAGGATAGCGCAGTGGTGTTTGTGTAGTGTAGGGGTTCGTGCTTGGGGCAGCGTTCTAGGGTATAGTGTAGTGGTGTTTGTTTAGTGTAGGGGGTCATGCTGGGGTAGTGTTTTAGATTTTAGCATAGTGCAGTGGTGTTTTTGAAGTGTAGGGGTCGTGTTTTAGCGTTTAGGGTAGTGCACTTGTGTTTGGGTAGTGTAGGGGGTCGTGTTTTAGGGTTTAGGGTAGTGCAGTGGTGTTTGTGTAGTGTAGGGGGTGATGCTGAGAGAGTAGTGTTTTAGAATTTAGGGTAGTGCAGTGGTGTTTTTGTAGTGAGGGGGTCCTGGTTTATGGTAGTGCAGTGGTGTATGGGTAGTGTAGGGGGGTAGTGTTTTAGGGTTTAGGGTAGTGCAGTGGTGCTTGGGTAGTGTAGGGGGTCGTGCTGGTGATAGTGTTTTAGGGTTTAGGGTAGTGCAGTGGTGTTTGTGTAGTGTAGGGGGTCATGCTGGGGGTAGTGATCCAGGGTTTGGTGTAGTGCAGTGGTGTTTGTGTAGTATAGAGGGTCGTGTTTTAGGATTTAGGGTAGTGCAGTTGTGTTTGGGTAGTGTAGGGGGTCATGCTGGGGTTAGTGTTTTAGGGTTTATTGTAGTGCAGTGGTGTTTGTGTAGTGTAGGGGGTCATGCTGGGGTAGTGTTTTAGATTTTAGCATAGTGCAGTGGTGTTTGTGAAGTGTAGGGGTCGTGTTTTAGGGTTTAGGGTAGTGCAGTTGTGTTTGGGTATTGTAGGGGGTCATGCTGGGGGTCGTGCAGGGGTAGTGTTTTAGGGTTTAGGATAGCGCAGTGGTGTTTGTGTAGTGTAGGGGTTCGTGCTTGGGGCAGCGTTTTAGGGTATAGTGTAGTGGTGTTTGTTTAGTGTAGGGGTCATGCTGGGGTAGTGTTTTAGATTTTAGCATAGTGCAGTGGTGTTTTTGAAGTGTAGGGGTCGTGTTTTAGCGTTTAGGGTAGTGCACTTGTGTATGGGTAGTGTAGGGGGTCGTGTTTTAGGGTTTAGGGTAGTGCAGTGGTGTTTGTGTAGTGTAGGGGGAGATGCTGAGAGTAGTGTTTTAGAATTTAGGGTAGTGCAGTGGTGTTTTTGTGGTAGAGGGGGTCGTGGTTTATGGTAGTGCAGTGGTGCATGGGTAGTGTAGGGGGGTCATGTTTTAGGTTTTAGGGTAGTGCAGTGGTGCTTGGGTAGTGTAGGGGGTCGTGCTGGTGATAGTGTTTTAGGGTTTAGGGTAGTGCAGTGGTGTTTGTGTAGTGTAGGGGGTCATGCTGGGGGTAGTGTTTCAGGGTTTGGTGTAGTGCAGTGGTGTTTGTGTAGTATAGAGGGTCGTGTTTTAGGATTCAGGGTAGTGCAGTTGTGTTTGGGTAGTGTAGGGGGTCATGCTGGGAGTAGTGTTTTAGGGTTTATGGTAGTGCAGTGGTGTTTGTGTAGTGTAGGGGGTCATGCTGGGGTAGTGTTTTAGATTTTAGCATAGTGCAGTGGTGTTTGTGAAGTGTAGGGGTCGTGTTTTAGGGTTTAGGGTAGTGCACTTGTGTTTGGGTAGTGTAGGGGGTCGTGTTTTAGGATTTAGGGTAGTGCAGTGGTGTTTGTGTAGTGTAGGGAGTCATGCTGGGAGTGGTGTTTTAGATTTTAGGGTAGTGCAGTGTTGTTTTTGTAGTAGAGGGGGTCGTGGTTTATGGTAGTGCAGTGGTGTATGGGTAGTGTAGGGGGTCGTGTTTTAGTGTTTAGGGTAGTGCAGTGGTGCTTGGGTAGTGTAGGGGATCGTGCTGGTGATAGTGTTTTAGGGTTTAGGGTAGTGCAGTGGTGTTTGTGTAGTGTCGGGGGTCATGCTGGGGGTGGTGTTTCAGGGTTTGGTGTAGTGCTGTGGTGTTTGTGTAGTATAGAGGGTCGTGTTTTAGGATTTAGGGTAGTGCAGTTGTGTTTGGGTAGTGTAGGGGGTCATGCTGGGGGTAGTGTTTTAGGGTTTATGGTAGTGCAGTGGTGTTTGTGTAGTGTAGGGGGTCATGCTGGGGTAGTGTTTTAGATTTTAGCATAGTGCAGCGGTGTTTGTGAAGTGTAGGGGTCGTGTTTTAGGGTTTAGGGTAGTGCACTTGTGTTTGGGTAGTGTAGGGGGTCGTGTTTTAGGGTTTAGGGTAGTGCAGTGGTGTTTGTGTAGTGTAGGGGGTCATGCTGAGAGTAGTGTTTTAGAATTTAGGGTAGTGCTGTGGTGTTTTTGTAGTAGAGGGGGTCGTGGTTTATGGTAGTGCAGTGGTGTATGCGTAGTGTAGGGGTCGTTTTTTAGGGTGTAGGGTAGTGCAGTGGTGTTTGTGTAGTGTAGGGGTTCGTGCTTGGGGCAGCGTTTTAGAGTATAGTGTAGTGGTGTTTGTTTAGTGTAAGGGTCATGCTGGGGTAGTGTTTTAGATTTTAGCATAGTGCAGTGGTGTTTTTGAAGTGTAGGGGTCGTGTTTTAGCGTTTAGGGTAGTGCACTTGTGTTTGGGTAGTGTAGGGGGTCGTGTTTTAGGGTTTAGGGTAATGCAGTGGTGTTTGTGTAGTGTAGGGGGTCATGCTGGGAGTAGTGTTTTAGAATTTACGGTAGTGCAGTGGTGTTTTTGTAGTAGAGGGGGTCGTGGTTTATGGTAGTGCAGTGGTGTATGGGTAGTGTAGGGGTCGTGTTTTAGGGTTTAGGGTAGTGCAGTGGTGCTTGGGTAGTGTAGGGGGTTGTGCTGGTGATAGTGTTTTAGGGTTTAGGGTAGTGCAGTGGTGTTTGTGTAGTGTAGGGGTTCATGCTGGGGGTAGTGTTTCAGGGTTTGGTGTAGTGCAGTGGTGTTTGTGTAGTATAGAGGGTCGTGTTTTAGGATTTAGGGTAGTGCAGTTGTGTTTGGGTAGTGTAGGGGGTCATGTTGGGGGTAGTGTTTTAGGGTTTATGGTAGTGCAGTGGTGTTTGTGTAGTGTAGGGGGTCATGCTGGGGTAGTGTTTTAGATTTTAGCATAGTGCAGTGGTGTTTGTGAAGTGTAGGGGTCGTGTTTTAGGGTTTAGGGTAGTGCACTTGTGTTTGGGTAGTGTAGGGGGTCGTGTTTTAGGGTAGTGCGGTGGTGTTTGTGTAGTGTAGGGGGTCATGCTTAGAGTAGTGTTTTAGATTTTAGGGTAGTGCAGTGGTGTTTTTGTAGTAGAGGGGGTCGTGGTTTATGGTAGTGCAGTGGTGTATGGGTGGTGAAGGGGGTCGTGTTTTAGGGTTTAGGGTAGTGCAGTGGTGCTTGGGTAGTGTAGGGGGTCGTGCTGGTTATAGTGTTTTAGGGTAGTGCAGTGGTGTTTGTGTAGTGTAGGGGGTCATGCTGGGGGTAGTGTTTCAGGGTTTGGTGTAGTGCAGTGGTGTTTGTGTAGTATAGAGGGTCGTGTTTTAGGATTTCGGGTAGTGCAGTTGTGTTTGGGTAGTGTAGGGGGTCATGCTGGGGGTAGTGTTTTAGGGTTTAGGGTAGTGCAGTGGTGTTTGTGTAGTGTAGGGGGTCATGCTGAGAGTAGTGTTTTAGAATTTAGGGTAGTGCTGTGGTGTTTTTGTAGTAGAGGGGGTCGTGGTTTATGGTAGTGCAGTGGTGTATGGGTAGTGTAGGGGTCGTTTTTTAGGGTTTAGGGTAGTGCAGTGGTGTTTGTGTAGTGTAGGGGTTCGTGCTTGGGGCAGCGTTTTAGAGTATAGTGTAGTGGTGTTTGTTTAGTGTAAGGGTCATGCTGGGGTAGTGTTTTAGATTTTAGCATAGTGCAGTGGTGTTTTTGAAGTGTAGGGGTCGTGTTTTAGCGTTTAGGGTAGTGCACTTGTGTTTGGGTAGTGTAGGGGGTCGTGTTTTAGGGTTTAGGGTAATGCAGTGGTGTTTGTGTAGTGTAGGGGGTCATGCTGGGAGTAGTGTTTTAGAATTTACGGTAGTGCAGTGGTGTTTTTGTAGTAGAGGGGGTCGTGGTTTATGGTAGTGCAGTGGTGTATGGGTAGTGTAGGGGTCGTGTTTTAGGGTTTAGGGTAGTGCAGTGGTGCTTGGGTAGTGTAGGGGGTTGTGCTGGTGATAGTGTTTTAGGGTTTAGGGTAGTGCAGTGGTGTTTGTGTAGTGTAGGGGTTCATGCTGGGGGTAGTGTTTCAGGGTTTGGTGTAGTGCAGTGGTGTTTGTGTAGTATAGAGGGTCGTGTTTTAGGATTTAGGGTAGTGCAGTTGTGTTTGGGTAGTGTAGGGGGTCATGTTGGGGGTAGTGTTTTAGGGTTTATGGTAGTGCAGTGGTGTTTGTGTAGTGTAGGGGGTCATGCTGGGGTAGTGTTTTAGATTTTAGCATAGTGCAGTGGTGTTTGTGAAGTGTAGGGGTCGTGTTTTAGGGTTTAGGGTAGTGCACTTGTGTTTGGGTAGTGTAGGGGGTCGTGTTTTAGGGTAGTGCGGTGGTGTTTGTGTAGTGTAGGGGGTCATGCTTAGAGTAGTGTTTTAGATTTTAGGGTAGTGCAGTGGTGTTTTTGTAGTAGAGGGGGTCGTGGTTTATGGTAGTGCAGTGGTGTATGGGTGGTGAAGGGGGTCGTGTTTTAGGGTTTAGGGTAGTGCAGTGGTGCTTGGGTAGTGTAGGGGGTCGTGCTGGTTATAGTGTTTTAGGGTAGTGCAGTGGTGTTTGTGTAGTGTAGGGGGTCATGCTGGGGGTAGTGTTTCAGGGTTTGGTGTAGTGCAGTGGTGTTTGTGTAGTATAGAGGGTCGTGTTTTAGGATTTCGGGTAGTGCAGTTGTGTTTGGGTAGTGTAGGGGGTCATGCTGGGGGTAGTGTTTTAGGGTTTAGGGTAGTGCAGTGGTGTTTGTGTAGTGTAGGGGGTCCTGCTGGGGGTAGTGTTTCAGGGTTTGGTGTAGTGCAGTGGTGTTTGTGTAGTATAGAGGGTCGTGTTTTAGGATTTAGGGTAGTGCAGTGGTGTTTGTGTAGTGTAGGGGGTCATGCTGGGGTAGTGTTTTAGATTTTAGCATAGTGCAGTGGTGTTTGTGAAGTGTAGGGGTCGTGTTTTAGGGTTTAGGGTAGTGCACTTGTGTTTGGGTAGTGTAGGGGGTCGTGTTTTAGGGTTTAGGGTAGTGCAGTGGTTTTTGTGTAGTGTACGGGGTCATGCTGGGAGTAGTGTTTTAGATTTTAGGGTAGTGCAGTAGTGTTTTTGTAGTAGAGGGGGTCGTGGTTTAGGGTAGTGCAGTGGTGTATGGTAAGTGTAGGGGGTCGTGTTTTAGGGTTTAGGGTTGTGCAGTGGTGCTTGTGTAGTGTAGGGGGTCGTGCTGGTGATAGTGTTTATGGTTTAGGGTAGTGCAGTGGTGTTTGTGTAGTGTAGGCAGTTATGCTGGGGGTAGTGTTTCAGGGTTTGGTGTAGTGCAGTGGTGTTTGTGTAGTATAGAGGGTCGTGATTTAGGGTAGTGCAGTTGTGTTTGGGTAGTGTAGGGGGTCATGCTGGGGGTAGTGTTTTAGGGTTTAGGGTAGTGCAGTGCTGTTTGGGTAGTGTAGGGGGTCCTGCTGGTGGGAGTGTTTTAGGGTTTAAGGTAGTGCAGTGGTGTGTGTGTAATGTAGGGGGTCATGCTGGGAGTAGTGTTTTAGATTTTAGGTTTGTGCAGTGGTGTTTTTGTAGTAGAGGGGGTCGTGGTTTAGGGTAGTGCAATGGTGTATGGGTAGTGTAGGGGGTCGTGTGTTAGGGTTTAGGGTAGTGCAGTGGTGCTTGTGTAGTGTAGGGGGTCATGCTGGTGATAGTGTTTAGGGTTTAGAGTAGTGCAGTGGTGTTTGTGTAGTGTAGGGGGTCATGCTGGGGGTAGTGTTTCAAGGTTTGGTGTAGTGCAGTGGTGTTTGTGTAGTATAGAGGGTCGTGTTTTAGGATTTAGGGAAGTGCAGTTGTGTTTGGGTAGTGTAGGGGGTCATGCTGGGAGTAGTGTTTTAGATTTTAGGTTTGTGCAGTGGTGTTTTTGTAGTAGAGGGGGTCGTGGTTTAGGGTAGTGCAATGGTGTATGGGTAGTGTAGGGGGTCGTGTTTTAGGGTTTAGGGTAGTGCAGTGGTGCTTGTGTAGTGTAGGGGGTCATGCTGGTGATAGTGTTTAGGGTTTAGGGTAGTGCAGTGGTGTTTGTTTAGTGTAGGGGGTCATGCTGGGGGTAGTGTTTCAAGGTTTGGTGTAGTGCAGTGGTGTTTGTGTAGTATAGAGGGTCGTGTTTTAGGATTTAGAGAAGTGCAGTTGTGTTTGGGTAGTGTAGGGGGTCATGCTGGGGGTAGTGTTTTAGGGTTTAGGGTAGTGCAGTGCTGTTTGAGTAGTGTAGGGGGTCCTGCTGGTGGGAGTGTTTTATGGTTTAAGGTAGTGCAGTGGTGTTTGTGTAGTGTAGGGGGTCATGCTGGGGGTAGATTTAGGGTAGCACAGTTGTGTTTGAGTAGTGTAGGGGGTCATGCTGGGGGTAGTGTGTTAGGGTTTAGGATAGTGCAATGGTGTTTGGGTAGTGTAGGGGATCATCGTGCTGGGAGTAGTGTTTTAGGGTTTAGGGTAGTGCAGTGATGTTTGGGTAGTGTAGGGGGTCAAGCTGGGGTATTGTTTTCGTGTTTAGGGTAGTGCAGTGGTGTTTGTGTTGTGTGCAGCACATGCGCTGCATCAATAGGCGAGACCTAAAAAGCATTGCACCAAGGTGGCTGCCTACACTTCCTGGATTGAAGTGTTGGCAACCAATTAGAGCCAAGCTTGTGCTTGTGTAGTTAGGTCCTGCCCAAATATATAAAGATTTTTTTCCTTTAATATCTCAAAAACTACTGAGCAGATTTACACCATTTAACAAAAAGGGGTCTTTCTGAACCAAGGGCTACCTTTTTGCCAAATTTGCTCAGGAGTTCGAGCTGTAGCCGTGTCTAAAGTTCCCTATGGAAAATAACATGGAAAAAACACGTTTTGGGAACCGCCTTTTTTCTCGGCCTCAGCTCGGCAAATCACCCCGAAACTTTCAGGATAGGATTTGACAGGAGCGGGCCATAAAGTTTGAAAAATTCTAGAAGATTTGTCAACCGGCGCCACAGTTATTGGGAAAACAAAAAACACTTTTCCTATGGAAACTAGGTCCTAACTATAAGTATCTACTGGTGACCGCCAGTAGATAATACTGGAGACTGCCAGTAGATGATATATATAGTGTAGGGGCTTGTGCTGGGGGTAGTGTTTTAGGGTTTAGGGTAGTCCAGTGGTGTTTGGGCAGTGTAGGGTGTCGTGGTGGGGTAGTGGTTTAGGGTAGCGCAGTGGTGTTTGGGTAGTGTAGGGGGTCGTGCAGGGGATAGTGTTTTAGTGTACAGCAGTTGTGTTTGGGTAGTGTAGGGGGTCGTGATGGGGTAGTGTTTTAGGGTCTAGGGTAGCGCAGTGGTGTTTGGGTAGTGTAGGGGGTCGTGCTGGGGATAGTGTTTTAGGGTTTAGGGTAGTGCAGTGGTATTTGGGTAGTGTAGGGGTCATGCTGGGGGTAGTTTTTTAGGGTTTATTGTAGCGCAGTGGTGTTTTCGAAGTGTAGGGGGACATGCTGGGGGTAGATTTAGGGTAGCGCAGTTGTGTTTGGGTAGTGTAGGGGGTCATGCTGGGGGTCGTGCAGGGGTAATGTTTTAGGGTTTAGGATAGCGCAGTGGTGTGTGTGTGTAGTATAGAGGGTCATGCTGGGGGCAGTGTTTTAGGGTTTAGGGTAGTGCAGTGGTGTTTGGGCAGTGTAGGGGGTCGTGCTGGGGGTAGTATTTTTGTGTTTACTGTAGCGCAGTGGTGTTTGTGTAGTGTAGGGGTCATGCTGGGGGTAGTGTTTTAGGGTTTAGGGTAGCACAGTGGTGCTTGTGTAGTGTAGGTGGTCATGCTGGGGGTAGTGTTTTAGGGTATAGGGTAGCGCAGTTGTGTTTGTGTAGCATAGGGGTAGTGTTTTAGGGTTTAGGGTAGCGCAGTGGTGTTTGTGTAGTATAGGGGGTCATGCTGGTGGTAGTGTTTTAGGGTTTAGGGTAGCGCAGTGGTGTTTGGGCAGTGTAGGGGGTCATGCTGGGGGTAGTATTTTTGTGTTTATGGTAGCGCAGTGGTGTTTGTGTAGTGTAGGGTGGTCATGCTGGGGGTAGTGTTTTAGGGTTTAGGGTAGCGCAGTGGTGTTTGTGTAGTGTAGGTGGTCATGCTGGGGGTAGTGTTTTAGGGTATAGGGTAGCGCAGTTGTGTTTGTGTAGTGTAGGGGGTGGTGCTGGGGGTAGTGTTTTATGGTTTAGGGTAGCGCAGTGGTTTTTGGGTAGCATAGGGGGTAGTGTTTTAGGGTTTAGGGTAGCACAGTGGTGTTTGGGTACTGTAGGGGGTAGTGCTGGGGTTGTGTTTTAGGGTTTAGGGTAGTGCAGTGGTGTTTAGGTAGTGTAGGGGGTTGTGTGGGGGTAGATTTAGGGTTTAGGGTAGCACAGTGGTGTTTGAGTAGTGTTGGGGGTCATGCTGGGTGTAGTGTTTTAGGGTTTAGGGTAGCGCATTGGTGTTTGTGTAGTGCTGGGGGTAGTGTTTTAGGGTTTAGGGTAGCGCAGTGGTGTTTGGGTACTGTAGGGTGTAGTGCTGGGTGTAGTGTTTTAGGGTTTAGGGTCGCGCAGTGGTGTTTGTGTAGTGTAGGGGGTCATGCTGGGGGTACTGTTTTAGGGTTTAGAGTAGTACAGTGGCGTTTGGGTAGTCTAGGGGTTTGTGCTGTGGGTAGAATTAGGGTTTAGGGTAGTGCAGTGGTGTTTGTGTAGTGGAGGGGGTCATGCTGGGTGTAGTGTTTTAGGGTTTAGGGTAGTGCAGTGGTGTTTTTGTAGTGTAGGGTTTTGTGCTGGGGGTTGTGTTTTAGGGTTTAGTGTAGTGCAGTGATGTTTGTGTAGTGTAGGGGGTAGTGTTTTAGTGTTTAGGGTAGTGCAGTGGTGTTTGTGTAGTGTAGGGGTTCATGCTGGGGGTAGTGTTTTAGATTTTAGGGTAGTGCAGTTGTGTTGTTGTAGTGTAGGGGGTCGTGTTTTAGGGTTTAGGTTAGTGCAGTGGTGTTTGGGTAGTGTGAGGGTGTCGTGTTTTAGGGTTTAGGGTAGTGCAGTATTGTTTAGGTAGTATAGGGGGTCATGCTGGTGGTAGTGTTTTAGGTTTTAGGGTAGTGCAGTGGTGTTTGTGTAGTGTAAGGGGTAGTGTTTTAGGGTTTAAGGTAGTGCAGAGGTGTATGTGTAGTGTAGGGGTCATGCTGGGGGTAGTGTTTTAGGGTTTGGTGTAGTGCAGTGGTGTTTGTGTAGTACAGGGGGTCATGTTTTAGGGTTTAGGGTAGTGCAGTTGTGTTTGGGTAGTGTAGGGGGACGTGCTGGGGGTAGTGTTTATGGGTTTAGGGTAGTGCAGTGGTGTTTGGGTAGTGTAGGGTGTCGTGCTGGTGGTAGTGTTTTAGGGTTTATGGTAGTGCACTGGTGTTTGTGTAGTGTAGGGGGTAGATTTAGGGTAGTGCAGTTTTGCTTTGGTAGTGTAGGGGTCAAGCTGGGGGTAGTGTTTTAGGGTTCAGGGTAGGGCAGTGATGTTTGGGTAGTATAGGGGGTCATGCTGGGGTATTGTTTTAGTGTTTAGGGTAGCGCAGTGGTGTTTGTGTAGTGTAGGGTGTTGTGCTGGGGGTAGTGTTTTAAGGTTTAGGGTAGTACAGTGGTGTTTGTGTAGTGTAGGGGTTCATGCTGGGGGTAGTGTTTTAGGGTTTAGGGTAGCACAGTGGTGTTTGGGTTGCGTAGGGGGTCATGCTGGGGGTAGTGGTTTAGGGTAGCACAGTGGTGTTTGGGTAGTGTAAGGGGTCGTGCGGGGGATAGATTTAGGGTTAGGGTAGCACAGTGGTATTTTGGTAGCGTAGGGGGTCAAGCTGGGGGTAGTGTTTTAGGGTTTAGGGTAGCGCAGTGGTGTTTGGGTAGTGTAGGGGGTAGTGCTGGGGGTAGTGGTTTAGGGTAGCGCAGTGGTGTTTGGGTAGTATAGGAGGTAATGCTGGAGTATTGTTTTAGTGTTTAAGGTAGTGCAGTGGTTTATGTGTAGTGTGCAGTACATGCGCTGCATCGCTAGGCGAGACCTAATAAGCATTGCACCAAGATGGCTGCCAACACTTCCTGGATTGAAGTGTCAGCAGCCAATTAGAGCCAAGCTTGTGCTTGTGTAGTTAGGTCTCACCCAGATATATAAAGATTTTTTTCCTTTAATATCTCAAAAACTACTAAACGGATTTACACCATTTTGAAAAAAAGGACGCTTTCTGAACCAAGCACTACCCTTTTGCCAAATTTGGTGTAATTCTGTTCAGCATTTCATGCTGTAGCTGTGTCTAAAGTTTCCTATGGGAAATCCATTTTTCAACCTCTTTTTTTTAAAGTTCTCAGGAACTACTGAACGGATTTACACCATTTAACAAAAAGATCTCTTTCTGAACCAAGGGCTACCTTTTTGACAAAGATGGTGTAATTCCGCTCAGCAGTTCGAGCTGTAGCCGTGTCTAAAGTTTCCTATGGAAAATAACATGGAAAAAACACATTTTGGGACCCCCTTTTTTCTCAGCCCCTACTTGGCAAATCACCCCGAAACTTTCAGGATAGGAGCTGACCGGAGCGGGCCATAAGTTTTGAAAATCACGCCAAGATTCGTCAACGGGCGCCAAAGTTATTGGGAAAACAAAGAACGCTTTTCCTATGGAAACTAGGTCCTAACTATAACTATCTACTGGCGACCGCCAGTAGATTATATATATATATACACATATATATGGATTTTATTTGGATCAGAAAAGCTCCCCCCCTTAAGCGCAACATCCCTTATTTTTCTTGGTTTTACCTTAAATGGCTTTTTTTATCTTCATCCCTTTACCTCCAACAACTGTGATAATTTATATTCATATATAAATCTTTAATTTAACAGAACAATCTTGCTGATCCTTGTATGATTTCTGATTGAAAACTCCTATTGATTTTGACTGTAATTTGTACAGAGTATGCTGATACATTTTGTACACAACACACTACACATACACCCAAATATATTTGTGTAGGATAGTGTGCTGTAACATACATTGAAGGTAGTTAAGTGTCAATTTATACTTTCTGGTCATGTACTCATAGAGAAAGCAGGGGGCATGCATGTGAAGATAGTGCTTGGCATTAACCTGTGACTCGTGTTGAAGGGGACATGGCTCTAGTTCACATCCCTGGCTACTCAGTAAACTTCCTTCTCCTAGACTAGGACTGGAATCCATCTCATGATCAGAAGTTAGGGGTTGGTGTGGTGGCTGTGCAGCTCTCACAGATTGTTTTTGTGCATTAGATGGACTAGGACATAACTGGTATCCCCGGAAGCTGCTAGGCCAAGGCCTAGAATGGCTGCATGACCTTGTTACAACCGCTGTTGTTGTTCTCCCTCAGCATTTGTAGATGTTTCCTATTAATTTCCCATGTGTCCTGGCGGGGCTTGTTCTGGTCTGTCTTGAGATTATTGTGCTCCTGAGTGTAGCTGAGGGTATCCAGTTGGTAAGCCATGGACTGCTCCATGTTGGGGAAACCATGTTGAAGGGACTCTTGCAGAGCAAATATCCTCCTCCAAAAGTGCTTGCCAGCACCGTCAACCCTCCAAGCATGTTGGGTGTCTTTCCCTGCCTGCTGGGTGGACAGGAGGAGAACTGGTGATCTGAGGGTGTTGTGATATAGTGAATATGGAATGGGTATCAGACATATATTAACTTGGCAGTCCAGTGGTTGTGGTCCAAGGATAAAGAGTGTAGATGTACGGTGGGGAATCATCTGAGGTACCAGCCTTGTGCATGCTGGGAGTAGCTAGGCGTGCACCTGTGGCCTTGGTCCATGCACCTGTAGACTTCCAACATAGAAGAGTTCTATAGACTAGAAGGTAGGTGAGGCATACTGCATCAGGGCCACAGTCTCATCATCCGCATCTCGGGTGCTTAGAGCTGAGATGGGGGCCTACAAGAGCAGGTGGTTCTCTTCCAGGATAGCAAATTGACCACCACCTATTGACAAAGTATTGTTGTCAGGCTCCTCTTCCACGTGTGCTGTGCGGAGAACTACTGGTGAAGGAGAGCTAGCCATCCAAGTAGGCAGGTGTGCCACAGTTAGGATGGCTTTGTAGATGAAGCAAATGGGGTGGAAGCTGCTGTGGTCTGGCTCACTAACTGGCCAGTTTCCTTGGGCCTCACAGTGCTGGCCTATGACTGCAGGGCCCACATGAGGGGGGCCAGGCATCTAGGGTTGCTACCTGACAAGTATTTAACAGCAGGGGAGCATTTTCTTGTCTGAACAGAAGAAAAATTGAATAAAGGAACAAAATGTGGTATTTAAGAAGAACAGGAGCCATTAACATAGAGACCTCATATCATTTAGCAGTGAAGTCAAGTAAAGCTACTGCTCTGATTGAAATTGACCCTATTAAAAGAATAATTATATATTGTATTAGAATTACAATTTTCTTCTGCTTCGTCAACGACTTTAAAACACTCCAAACAACCATGTAATAATTGTGCTGAATTCTTCTTCAGCAAGAATAAGCTATTATGTGTCTACATCCAGGCAGGTCAAATTCCTACACCTGACAACCTTTTTGTGACAACACAAAATATTAAAACTTTGATAACTTTAAAGGCTTTCAAACCAATTGATGGGACCAATCATGATTTCACTGTTACAAGTTCTCATTAAAAGCATTGATTTATGCAAAGGTGAGCATGGCCACCAGAACAAATATCTCCAATATGAAAGAGCAAACATAAATGAGATGACTTGCAATGACACAGGGACCCTAGTATGAAATTGGAGTACACACTGTGCAAAAGAGTGCGCGTTGTTTTAAAGTTTGACATTGCAGAGAGTAGATCACTAAGGGGTAACATATCACATTTGTTGAAGGAAACAGAGAAATATCTGTTCAGAACACTGTCCGCAATAGTAGAGGCTGACAACAGGCTATACAGATGTACATGTTCAAATAAATCATACAATCATAAAAAGAATATTTAGGAATAAATAGCGCTGACCTGTACAAAATTCCACAGGGCCGATATGTAACCAACCTAAGAACATATGCAATTTGGGCACCCATCTCAACACCAATCTATCAGTTGTAATATGAGTGACAAAAGTGTCCAGTATGTGCTTTAACCAACACAAAATCCTGGAAAATCTTTTGCCTTCAATCTTCAACAATTGGTACATAACAGTAGTCAGTGTCTTGATTCTGTCTAGCTTGAATTACACTGAGACTGTTTATTTAGCCATCCCTAAAAAACTCCTCTATCAACTTCAACTCTTGCAAAATGCTGCTGCCTGTCTCATATTCTGCATCTCAAGATATGACAGGCTATCACCATTCCTAAGAACCCTGCACTGACTATCATTTGATCTAAAGTTGCCTTTAAATCCAACCCTTATGATTGTACATTAAATATTACATCACTTCTGTCCTATCTTTCTACCCTCCAAACGTTTACTTTTTCAGCCAAATATGACCTAATGCTCCACCAATCAGTTCTTACTAACCATGCGACTAACTAGAACAGTTACAAATGGGGATAGATCTTTCTCCCTTGCAGCTTCCAAAATTGTGGAATTCTCTCCCAGCTGCCATTAGCTCAGGACGTATGTTAAATAAATTCAGAAAAGCCATCAAACCCTGGCTTTAGAAGTAATAACTTCTATTTCTCTCTTTTTATGTTAGTTATGTTACCTGCTTTAGCACCAAGAAGCTTAATGTAACTGCACACTACAAATAAACATAGCACAGCATAACACGTCACATCTTCAGACTTGTGTGAAACCTAAGTGAGAGTAAGATTGAACATCATGGAGGCCAAGTATATCAATAAAGTGGGAATATTCTACTGCTCAATATATGCCATACACTCAACCCAGACTATATGCTTGGTACAATACATGTTATATTGTACAATTTCAATCTGAAATTTCTAGTAAAAGTATGTGGACTGTCTTTTAGAATAAGCATAATTGATTATTTACTTCTTCACACAAACAAGATAGATCTTTATTGAATGGACATGGCATGCGCAATCTGAAAAGTCACTCAGCAAGAAAACATTAGAGTGATTCTGCACAAATAGCAGTGGTATCCAGGGACAGCAACACAAGTTTGCAGACATGAAATTCATTGGAAATGAATGATTCTAAAAAATTCAGAACGAATCAAAGGCAACCCTAGGGCCTCAGAGTGCTTATCCAAGGCTGCAAGGTCGAAGGGAGTGGCCATCCACTGGGCCTCACACTAATTGTCCAGCTCTAAAAGGCCAGGATATGGCCCTCTCTCGAGCCTTGTAGCACTTGACCATGTTTGTGAGGCTGAAGGAAGGAAGGAAAGGCCTTACCTTGTGGCTCACATCAACAGTCCAGCGCTGTGAGACCCAGGGGAGGACTCATCCTTTACTAGGCCTCACAGCACTTGGCCATTGCTGGGAGCCCTTGATGACTAATATCTATTTCTAACTTCTAAAAGTGAAGAACAGGCTCCACCAGCACTCACCCTATCCCTAAAGCACCCTCTGCAGTACTGATGTCAACTTTCCATCCTCACTTCTCATGACTCTCAGCGTGCTTGAAGTTTCACTAGGAAGATGCTGATAAAGGGGTTTAAAAAAAAACCTGAGTTCACTTTGGAGTTTTCTTCCCATTGTACTGTGTCTTAATCCATGACCCTAATATATTTGTGTTATAATTAAAAAGTCATGTTCCTTGACAAAGCAGTTCTATGTTGCAAGTTTGGTTCTCATACTTGACCAAATTATTTGATCTTAGGGCAATTATTTCCTCCCTTTTCTCTCTATTTGCCATTATCATATGGACACACTGGCCATCATCTTAAATTAAACATTTTAGGGTGGGTGACTGCTCGTTTAGGGCTGTTTCACTGTCGGTTTTTACATTGCTACTTTTTAGCATATTTAAAGGTAAACATTTCAATTAAGTGGCCTGTGTGGATCCCCTCCTGTGCTATTTACTTCTTTCCAGTTACCATGTTAACAAATCCAGGCCTCTTGCCCCTTTGCATGGTGGTTGTTCCCTATGTCAGTGCTGGGACATCTGCTGGGCTGGGCAACTCCAGGCTTTGCCATTGGCTTGATTGTTTTAAATCTCTTATTGATTAGTCTGCTTACCTTCATCAGCCCCTTGGTGAGCAAAACAAAGTTGGACATTTGGCGTCCACCAAGAGTTTATTGCAGAACAAACATCTAGATTGAGGGACAATGCTGCACTCTGCCACCTTTTGCTGGACTTTACAACACTGAACCAGCACTCTGAGGCCCATGAGACGGGCCACTGGAGTAATAATGGCACCATGGGCCCAGGTAAAAGCAAGATAAATAGAACACTCTTCCCATGCTCAAAATGTGCACAAAAGATTGTTAAACTGCGAAATATCTGATGTCTCACATGGAATATTGTAATGAAAAACCCTAATATATATATATTTTTTTTTTAAATAGAAAAAAATAGAAGAAAAAATACTTCTGGGCTCCAGTGCCACAGCACCTGCTGCACCATTGGCATAAACAGTTGTGAGATCTTCCTCATCCTGTGGGCCTCGCAGCAATGGTCCTTTGCTGCAAGGCCCAGGAGAGGGCCCCACTCTTTTTTAGGCATTGCCGTGGAGGACCGGGTGAGGGAGCCAGTGGTGCAACAATGGTGCAATGGGATCTGGTGAGAACAAGGTAAATTATTGCTTGTCTGAACCCGAGTCACTGACTGGACAGTAAAAGACAGCCACAATTTGGGTGCACTGGCCCATAACCCCACAGGATGACGGTGCTGCTACACTTGCTACATTATTGATAGCTACGCCCCTCAGAGGGTCTCTTCCTCTGGGCCTTGCATCAGAGTAAAATACTGTGAGGCCCAGGGAAGAAGGTTCCTTCTCTTATGCTTTGTAGAACTGGACCACAGCTGTGAGGCCCAGGGTTGATTTACCATGCAGCTCTGGATCAAGGCTGTGAAAGGCATGAGAGCGATGACCAGTGGCATAGTAATGGTGTCATGGTCCCACTATTGGAAGCAAATGATTATGGACAGTAAAACACAGCAAATACAAGGCGATGATGAACGGAGCGTTGAAACCTTTCAGATACTCACCCCCAGTCACAGATCTGGGTTGAATCCATTATCATTCTTTAGCTCACTTCGCCACCCTAGTTCAGACATAGCTATATGCAAATCAGTCTTGATCCTGTGCCTCATGGGAACAGTCCAGCCCGAACTGCCAAGCCATGTCTTCCCTGGACCAGAAACAAGCATCCTGGGACCGGTTTCGGGCTAACAGCCCTCATCAGCCAGGCTAGCTTGAATCCAGTGGCAAAGTGAGCAAGGGACCCACATCTGGACATACCCTACCAGCTAAGGGTGAACAAAGCAAACACAAGGCGATGATGGACAGAGCACTGAAACCTTTCAGACACTCACCCCCAGTCACAGATATGGGTTGAATCCATCATCGTTCTTTAGCTCACTTCGCCACCCCAGTTCAGACACAGCTATTTGCAAATCAGTCTTGACCCTGTGCTTCATGGGCACAGTCCAGCCCGAACTGCCAAGCCATGTCTTCCCTGGACCGGAAACAAACATCATGGGACCGGTTTTAGGGTAACAGCCCTCATCAGCCAGGCTAGCTTGAATCCAGTGGCAGAGTGAGCTAGGGACCCATGTCTGGGCATACCCTGCCAACTAAGGGCGAACAAAGAAAACACAAGGCGATGATGGACGGAGCGCTGAAACCTTTGGAAACAAGCATCCTGGGACCGTATAACACAGTAAAAAACAGCCGTAATTGGGGTGCGTTTGGTTACTCACACTCATGAGACCTTCTACTGCTGCACCTGTGACACCATTGATAATTGAGAGAGACCCCATCACATAGGTCTCACAGTCATGGTCCAACACTGCAAAGTCCATGGTTGGGCACCACCAACCCCTGAGTGCCCAACCATGGCTATGAAGCCCATGGAAGAGAGGCAAGTAGAATTGCAGAGGTGTCATTGGGTCCTCGTGCAAAGTAAAAGTGTCTCCTCACCCTTGTCTGCTGGATGCACAGTAAAATTCGGACATAATTTGGGCAAATTGGCCACCTAATATCTCTCAAGCCTGGTGCTATTCCACCTGCTACACTACTGATGGCTCTGTCCCTGGCATGGAACCATGCATATAGTCATGGCACAGCTCTGTGAAGTACTTGCAACTGGGCCCAGGGGAGGGGCCACCTCTGTGAGACCTTGTAGCCCAACACCACATCTAAGAGGCCTAGGGTAGGGGCCACACTTCCCTAGGCCTTGCAAGCAAGGTCTGGCATTGTGAGGCCCAGGGGATGGGACTCCAAGGTATGGAAGCTGTTTACTGTGGGCCTTGCAGCAATGGTCTAGCACTGCAAGGCCAAAGGAAGATGGCCCACTCCCCTTGGACTCATCCCCATGATCCAGAACTGCGAGGCCCAGAAGAGGGATAGCTTTCTCCTGGGCTTCATATATATTGTCTAGCGATGCAGGGCCCAATGAAAGGGCCACCACTTCCCTACGTCCCGCATCCAGAGTCTAGCGCATTAAGGCCCACGGGAAAGTGGTCCCAAACCCTGGGTCTCACAGCTATGGATAGTGTGTGAGGCCTATGTGAGAGGTCCCCACTGCCTTTGTCCTCGCATCCACTGTCTGGCTCTGCTAGGCCCAGGTAGGGCAGCCAACTTCTCGATGTCCTGTCACAGGACGTGTTGTGCATGCAGAGACGACTTGCACGTGCAGGGACATCAGAAGATGTTTACTGGGGAGCCGGGAGGCTATAGGTCACGGGGCACATTATGGTGTTTCTTTCTAAATCCCCCTCCTCTAAATCAGGCCATCCAGATAACTCGTTGGAGATTCAGCTTCTTGAAAGTGATTAGTATTTATACTGCATGTAAGTTTGAATATTTTTAACACCTTCTGGAGTAAGTCTTGTCTGTTTGCTACTGCAAATTTTGAGAGGTGGATTTGGAAAATGAACAACCCTGGAATACAAATGGAATTGAATAGTCTTAAGCTTTGAAACAATAGTAGTAAATATAATTTCCCTGGAAGGGCAGTCCCTTGCCATCAGAGCCACTGCCACCCCAGTTGTAGATTAGTTGGAAACATGGATCCAGGAGACACAGTTCCTAATCCTGGCCTCCCAATTGTCCAAATTATGTGCTCTTAGGCAGTCACTTTTTTGGAACTTATTCCTCTGCTCCCTTTTTAGCAAGATTGGGAGTATTAAGCTACAGTGTAAAAATTGATAGTAGGCGTGTTGTTGAATAAAACAGACTACATATTACTGGGGGAGCAAGAGAAGTGCCAAGTTAAATACTATACTCAGTAAAATGCAATACAATGGTAACCGTATAGCCTTTGCAGCACGCAGCAGTGTGTTGTAGTCTTGGGACTATGCATTTAATAAACTGTTTGATCCTGGGCAAATACAACCCTCTGTGCCTCCATCCACTGATCCTACTATTTGAAGCATATTAAGAGACACCTATTAACACATTAAGGGCATTTTGTAAGCAGGTGGCTGGTTTTGCATCCTAATAGTTGAACTGCACCTGAAACAGCATTGTGCAGGAACCCTCCTGTGCTATGGATTCCCCTTCCAACCACCTACATCACCTTCTTCATAGACTGCAAAGGCTTGAATAGCGTCTTTTTAAAGGGTTAAAGCAGATGGGGTACTAACTGCATGACAATAGAGGCCCGCCTTACTGCTCTGGAGGAGATCTGAATACAGGATAACCTGCAGAATGCATCTCTTTGAAGCTGGGCTCTGGGGAGGAGGCCCCCTCCCTGTTCCACACAGCACTATAGCTCTGAAGCCCAGGGGAGGGCCCCCTCCTCTTTCCTAGCTGCAACAAGGTACACCTTGTTTGTGATTGGGTGGGGGATAAGAGGACCAGTGCGCCGTGACTAGGCTGTGGGGGCCTGGTGCGGGGCCCTATGTTGGTGGGCTGAGTGCGGTGCCCTGGGCAGCTACCCAGACTGCCCATGCCTAGCGCCAGCCCTGGCCTTGACCACATCAAGGCTGCATGCTGGTGTTCAATGATTTATAAAGTTGCATGCCCTGTTCATAAGAAGAGGAGTAAAATCATTGTTAGAATTAACATTTGCTACCTCTGTGTGCATCTGTTGGTTCACAAGGAGGTGTTCTGTTAGTTTGTTTCAGTGTGTCTATTGTGGTGTCTGTGCAGATCGCACGTACCATAATAATATGCTGAGATGATTCCTTTGTAAACCAGACCCCCAGTGTTTCTCTATCTGTAATGCATTGCATCTGTGTCTTGTCTTTTGTATCCCAGGTGTTCTGAGCTTCGCAAATATAGCTGTGCAAACATTAAAAGGTCATGAACATTACATATTGTGTTTAGTCAGGCCTGGTTTCATTATTGCAGTGGCAGATGTTGATTTTTTAAAGTGGTCAACCCACTACCCAAATGTGAAAACTTTGCTGCTTTCTCCCTTGAAAAAAGACAGACAACATGAAAACTGACTTGCAAAAAAATCGGGAGCATTGTCCTCACTCACTACACACTATAGTTCCCACCACACGGATGGGTGTGCCCATATACCTTTCAGATCACATCCTCAAAAACAATGCTTCCTGGAGCTCTTTTGAAGCAATTGATCAAAACGTAATCCTCAAATTTACAACAAACTTGAAAACCACAACCAACTTCATCGATATTCTTCACCCCATCCTCTTCAACTAGATCATAATGTCCATACTTCCACTTTGGACTAAGATTGTAAATGCCACACTTCTACAGGGCAAAATCCCCGACTGCAAAAAATCAGGACAGGTCACACCTATTTTAAAAAACCCAATGACATATCCAACCAAACTCAACAACTTTTTCCCCATCTCCAACATTCCGAAACTGGCGAAGCTTCTTGAAAAATGTGTTGACATACAACTTTGTAACCACATTGAGCAATTCCATCTTTGCGACCGATTCCAATCTGGCTTCTGCTCTGGGTATAGCATGGAATTCTCCCTGACACATATAATGAATGATGCTTCAAAAATGTTGGATCAAAATGAATCAAGCCAAATAATCCTCCTGGACCTTTCCTCAGCATTTGATAAGTATGACTAATTAACTCACTTGAGCACAGGATGGGTATCTCAGGGTCTGTCCTAAACTGGTTCACCTCTTTTCTTCAAAATAGAACACAAAAAGTCATGGTATATCAGTCACTCTCTACGATTGCTCCGGTCACACTCTTGGGCCCCTCCCTCTCACCCACCCTCTTTAACTTAATCATGGAGCCACTAACAGAAATCCTAGGTGCATCCAACACCCACTATCATTTGTATGTTGATGATATCCAACTTTATCTGAAAGTCTCCTCCCCTGAAGACATCCGATCCGTCAGCCCTATTCTTCAAAATTGGCTGTCATACAACTACCTCAAACTTAATACTCAAAAAACTG
Source organism: Triturus cristatus (assembly GCF_964204655.1). Classification (NCBI taxonomy): domain Eukaryota; kingdom Metazoa; phylum Chordata; class Amphibia; order Caudata; family Salamandridae; genus Triturus; species Triturus cristatus. Next base: position 69,103,752 of record NC_140584.1, on the reverse strand, counting down.
AATTCCTCTTAATCGCCCCTCCGAATCAATTAACTGCACACCACAAATTATTGATTCAACAAGATCACTAGGAATTCCTCCTGACAAAAAACTCAATATGCAGAAGCACATTAATGCCACTACTAAAGGAGCAAACCTTCAAATGAACATATTAAGAAAACTAAAACCCTTCCTCCCCCAAAAAGACCTCAAGTCTGCTGTGCAAGTCCTTGTGATTCCCAGATTGAAGTATGGAAGCGCAACCCTTTCTGGCCTGCCCAGATCCACAACAGCCCCAGTAAGGGATTACCTTAACTCAGCTGCAGCACTCATTATGGGATCAAAAAGGAACAATTACATCTCTCCTGACATGAAATCCCTTAACTGGCTCCCCTATCAAGCAAGAATTCAACTGAACATTGCATGCATGACTGACAAAGTTCTACACTTCTATACCCCAAGCTATCTCGCCAAGAAGCATGAACTTTTGGGTGGCTCAAGATCCTCTTGAAGCTCCAGCACCTTACTGCTAAAACCACAGAGATTCTCCACGAATAAAACCTACAAAAGAGCCTTCTCTGGCAATGCCCCTCGAATTTGGAACTCTCTCCCCCTGAAATAAGAATAATCCCTTCAACCACATATTTCAAGAAAGAAGTCAAACACATATTTATGAACACATTTCTAGATTAGATTTATTTATTGTTTGGAACTTTATTTAAGTAATTTTAGCTTTTTGAGCAAGCCTTTCTCTTTGAGATATGCATAAAGACCATGTTTGACTCATATATATTTGTTTGTACCTTGACTCGCTTGTAAAGCGCTCTGATACCCACAAGGGTCACGTTTGCGCTATATAAAACTTTTCAAATAAACAATTAATACTAAACACAAATTCGAGCAAGCAAATCAAGCAATCCACCCTTCTTTAAGGAGAATTCAGGAGTGTTCTTTCCCCCACAAAATGAAAATAGTGGTCAAATAATGCATATGAAAGAACAATTCCCACATAGACGCTGAAAGAGGACTCTTAAAATATTCAGGTAATTTGAAGGTCTGCCAAAGAAGCCTGGCACGCAGCAGGAGTTGACTTCACTTTTTGCCAAATTAGACCTGGGTGTGTCCCATATGTCAAGATTTGCCTCTAGCAATACAGGGCAGCATTTTCTCTAGGCAGTCACCACCACTTCCATTTGCCAAGGTTTCACACTCTTATGCCAATAATTACCTCCTTTATGATTTCCATGGGTGCCTCAATAAGCCCAAAAAATTAATTCCAGTATGCCAGGGTGAATGGTAGACTTCTAATTATAACACACACACACACATTCTATTATAAATTTGCTCCCTCTTCTCTCACTCATTCTCTTACTCAATCTCACTCCCTCATTGAATTACACTTACTCATTCCCATTCACACACCTTCAGTCCTGCTCACTTACTCTTGCTTACTACTCACTCTCTTACAAAGTCATTCACACTTAGTCACTCACTGTCACACCTTTTTACTCATTGTCACTCACTAATCTGCATGTCTTTTCACTCATTCTTAGCCACTCACACACAGTCACTTTTACACACTGTCACTCACTCACAGTCATACTCATTTAATCCAGTTTAGTCTTTAGTCACTCACAAGCACACTCACTATATTACTCACTCTCACTCACTCACAACAGTTCACTTGTACACACTGCCACTCACTGTCATTCACTCACACTTACAAACATACAATTTCACTCTCACTCACTCTCACAAACACACAAAAACACTCAAAAACACACAACAATGATTTTTGTTTTTATACACTTTGTTTTCTCTGCTGATACCTCTTCCAGTCAACAGTGAGGCAGGATTCCTGATCTACAAGTGAAGGGAGCTATACAAGGCAGTAGGGGCAAGATTCATGAGACAGAGACCCACCTCAATCTTTGTCGCAGCTTCTGATAGGGCAGATGTATCAGAAGCTGCACCAGGGATTTGCCGAGGGTCTGCTGCCTTGGGTGGAATCTCATCGGGCACAGGAATGCACTGATTAGCATTCTAACAATTCCATTTCAGCATATAAATTGCCCTGCCATAGACATATGCAGCTTACCTGCTACACAATATGGATCGTGCCTGCGTGAGGGGGCGTAGTTGAAGAATGCGATTACACATGCACAATCTAGAAAATCCACCTGCAGATGCAACGTTGATTAAGATGGATTGTGATTCAGCCCCCTTCCTTCTCATGTCATTTGATGCAGGGCCTGGAGAGCCCGACAGGGCAGGACTGTGTCCTGACAGTTCTCGTGAAAACAGAAACATCAGATTTTCAAGCAGAATGCTCAGTCAAAGAACTGCTGATGTCTGTGGAGGCCTGGATATTATGTTGTGGCTTACAAGTGGTAGGGTAGTCACCTTATGCCCTTGTTGATTAACCCTCACTGCATTGTTTACTGTGTTGTTCTCATGTGCTCTATGCGATTAATGCTTTCAACTCCTGATTGTGGTTCTTACTGTGCATTAAATATTTACGGTGCTATTTCCACCGCATATCTTGTACTGAAATCTGTTTTGTATGTTTCTACCAGTATGATTTCTGTTTATGTAGTAAGTACATTTAGTATATTAACTAGATTTAATTAAAAAGTCATATTTTCACATTGATCTGGGTGGACAGTCATAAGGTATGGCACCTGCAATTAACGTGTAGCACTGTACCTTGACTTGCTCTACAGATTGCCTTTGAGTTAAGGCTCATCTGTCCAGAGAATTTCTGCTGTGGTTTTGGTGACTTGAGTGTTGATTGCTAGAGAACCAGGATTTTATATCTTTTAGAGGAGTCTGTAGCCTCTGTGATAACCTAGCCTTACAAAGGGTAATTACACCTAAGAGTAAGAGTCACACAATGCAATGCAGCCACACAGGGTGACATTCAAACAGGGAGTTTGAGTCACACATGGAGGTAAAGAGAGACACAGAAGAAGAGTTACAAATTGACTTAAAGCCTTATAGGGAGATGACATCACACAGGGAGCTTGAGTCACACACAGAATTAGATGTAAAAAGGTATAAGGAGCCACACAGAGAGACCGAGTCACATGAAGGGAAGAGTCACATTGGGCATGGAGTCACAATGGACAACAGTAGAGTCCCACAAAGAGGCAGAGTCACACATGGAAATGGATTGACATATCAAGGTAGAGTCAAATATTCTGATGGAGCCACACAAGGGAGGAATTCCCACAAGGAGATGGGGTCAATCTGAGAGATAGAGTTCTAAAGGAATATGCGCCCTCATAGGGAGAGAGGAGAGGGCTCCTACAAGAAGATGAAATCCCACCAAGAGGCAGACATATATATGGAGATGGAGTCCAACAAGAAGATAGAGTCACACTGGGAGATTAGCGATGAAACTACACAGGGATGTGGAGCTACACTGGGAGACAAGGTCACACACATGGAAAGCAGTCACAGGGGGCTCTGAAGTCACAAGATGGGTCGGGAACAACAAAGTGCTATTCAAGCTCTACTTACATTCCTAGGTCTGGACTGAGCTCTCCACCAAATGGGCCACAAAAGGAGTTACAATCATAGTTCTGCAGTGAGGTGCACTTCCGAGTAGAGGCCAGGCGTACTTCACCACTGCCACATCGTTCTACCACCTGCAGAAGCGCAGAAACAGAATAAACACTTAAATTGCAATAGCAGCCTTGACTCCTAATAAAAATATGTTTATGCCACGTGCAAGTATAAAGTTATAAACAATCATAGTCAATGTCTTAATAGAAAAGTTTCATAGACAGCAGATCAGAGAAAGACCTTGAATGTAGACTAATGTGCATCAATAGTGGTATACAGAAGAAAGAGTGGATAGAAGACATCTGACATAAAACCCCACAAAGAAAAAAAAAATATTTTGCAAAGCACCAATATCTATTTGGTGCAGTCAAGTTCATTTGAATTTTAGAAAATTTATATATCATAGATGCAAGCACATCCAACAATCGAAGAGGGAAGAAGAGTGCGGTCCCCAGCGAATAACCCAGTGGGGAGTGAACTAGAAGCAGCAGGCATGGACAGCAGCACAGATACCACAGGACAACCAAGGGTCAGCAGCGCAGAAGGATGCTTGACGCAGGTGTGGATGACAGCCTTCTTATCCCCCAGAGAGAGGGGCGGTCACTCAAGGAGCTAAGTGGTGCCAGGAAGTGTGGCAGATGACAGGTAGGGCCTAGAGCAGGCACTGAGGGAGAGGGCCTAGAGAGTGGAGCAGGGCCACATGCAGTCAGTGCTTGCATAAGGGGTGGCAAGAAGGGCAACTGGGATTGCACAGGGGAAGGTTCCACGGAAGCTGGCCTGTCTACACAGGCAAATGAGGGAGCATGTGGGAATGACCCAAGATGGAGTGTCAACAAAGAAACAGAAGGTGGGGAGGTCAAAGGGAGTCTGGACAGAGAAGCTCCACAGTGAGTTGAAGAATGAGCGGGAGGACTATCTTGTGGCGCATGATTGCTTAGACGGGAATGGTTCATAGAGGATGTCACGGATTCCATTCTAGTGCAGCAGAAGTTCAAGTGCAAATACCCCTGGCAGCAGGACCAATGTGACCAGCACAGGGTGGCTGGGTGAAGCTCACAGAGAAGGATGAAAAAGACAAGGCACCCCCTGCCTCGAGAAGATCAGCAGTGCGTATGAGGAAAGAATCACTATGCTGTGCATGGCAGGCTACCCAGGGGACTACAGTGAGGTCAGCAGTAGTAGTGGTGAAGAGACAGAGAGGAGGGCATGCAAGGGAAGGAAGAATATCGACGGGTGATGCAGGCCATAGGGCAAGGATGCATAGCATTTGGTAAAGAAGGCTAGATAGATGAGGGGAGGGAGGGAGGAAGGAGACAGCCAAAGCTCTTCTGAACATAGCGTGGTTGAGACTAGGAGTGGAAAGGACTCCAGCTAGGCAGTGGACAGGGATGTGGTTATAGAGTAAAAGATGGAAAGTGGAAAGGCTGGAGAATGAGGCATGTGGGTGGATGGCATGGAACGTAGCAGAGTGTGAAAGCGAGAGAATGAGTGTGACAGGTATGAGGGGGAGGGAAGGGAGTGCAATTTTCAGTAAGTTTCAGAAGGCACTTTTTGAGTCCTGGGAAAAGTATGTACTAGACAAGAAGACAATGTGGAAAGACAGACAGATACAGGAGGTATGGAGAGAGATGGGGAGGCAGAGGACACAGTGGCAGCCAAGGGACAGAGACCAAATGAGACAAAGAGTTGACAAGGGTAGAATTTGAGGTTGGAAGTAGCAAAGCTAATACAACCGAGATATCAGAAGCTGGAGTAAGACAAAAAGAAAGGTGAGGAGAGGTAGACAGGTTATGGTATACAAGATTAATGGATGCTAATGGGGGACCTTCTTCTGATATATGGGCCAATAAGTACAATGATATCTTCAAACACACAGAGAAACAAGGCGCAAAGAAAGGTTAAAGAGGAGAAAAGGGAGCTGGCAAACCAGCCTAGGGTACTAATAAGCATACATACATTGACGGCAGGATCACAATCTATGCCAGCGTTATACGTGAAAGAATGGTTGAAGTCAGCATAGGTTTACACAGATACACGGACTAGGTGCATACAACCAATATCAGTTTCTGTGGCTTATCACGGCTAAGATATGACGAGGAATATCACTCACTGCAGACCTTGAACCCTACCAAGACATGGGGCCAGTTAGACAATGAGCTTTGGCTGCAATTTATGACACCAACACGGCCACTGCCTACACTACACACGGCTAGAAGGCTTATTTTGCCGATGCAGCACTTTCCAGGGCATCCCACCCTGGGGGAGAGTGGTGCAAGTGAGAGTGGCAGGCCCTGTCAGAAGCTGCTGGAACTTCAGCAAAGGAGCATGTTATTGATATCCTTGCAAATGTTGACACAACTGCCAGAAGAGTATGGGAAGCACTCAAACCTAACACTGGTTAAGGGGCACAACAAGGTGGCAGAGGAGATGGGAAAGGGGCAGAAAGAAAGGGTAATTATGCAATTGACATGAACAATATGGGAAAGTGGTCGCAGATCTACCCCAATAAGGAGGTGTAGGCTACTTATGGGCAGAATTTACAGATGTATTTTGAACACCGTATACAGGCCCAAGGAGTGAGAGATAGGCAGAAAATGTGAGATCACACAATGTGAAAGAGAAGATTATATGTGACAAATCGACCAAGGAGGTATCAGGATGGAGGATGATACCTCCATCATCCATCTGTTAGTGACCCGCCAACAGATGACTTGATCATATCAATGATTGCCATTGAGCCAAAGAGGAGTGAGGGTAGATTCCAGATGATGTATCATCTTTTGTGGCTAGAAGGGTCCTTAGTAAATGACTATTGAAACCAAGACGAGTGCTCTGTTTCATACATCAGCCAGGATGAAGCAGTTAAAATCATATGCTAGTGCTGAAAAAGAGCAGAGATGGAGAAAGTAGATATAAAGTGTGCCTTCAGACTCCTGCTGATACACCCACAGGACTTTCAGTTGCTAGGAAAACAATTTGAAGGGCATGTATACGTAGAAAAAGCTATGCCCATGGGCATGTGGTTGTATGTACAGCTTTCAAGAAGTTCAGCACGTTTGTAAAATGAACAGGAACATATGTGGTGAGGTCCGAGTACCTGCTGCACTACCTCAATGTCTTGCTAATGGTGGGGATGTTAGAATAGAAGAGTGAATGTGCAAGACTGATGAAGATTTTTCAGGAAGTGACATGATTGTGATTGGGGGATTCCTCTGCAGACAAAAAGACCAAGGGGTGATATTTTTGGGGATACAGCTGGACTCGGTGGTGTCACATTTGCTGATAAATAAAATGAGACTATGCGAGCTATAGGCATGGGCTACTGACATGAAAAATGTGTGAGCTGAGGTTTCCTCAGCAATTTCTTGGACATTTGAAATTTACATACAGAGTGGTGGCCCCATGGAGAGCATTTTCAGGCATCTGGCATTTTTGATGCGGTGTGTGAATAAGCCCTACCACAGAATACGAATGACTAGCAGGATAAAGAGAAACCTAGAGTTGTGGCAGAGAGTTTTGGTGAACAACAATGGAGTGACAGTGTGGCAGTAGGCAGCATGAGGACATAGTGACCTGGACAGTGGAAATATTTTCAGATGCAACTGAGGCTGGGGGATTTGGATTATATCAGAAAGGTGGCATGCTGTAGCATATCTGGATGCTTGGAACAACGAAAGTCCAGCATCACATTTTTGGAACATTTTTCCGTGGTGCTGGATGAGAGGCTGTCGGGAGAGGAGCTGTGGGATGGAAAGATGATATTCATGCTGAACAACCTGGTGATAGTGCATGTGGTCAATAAACAGTCCACACATATTCAGCAGGTGCTTTGTTTGCTGAGAGAACTTGTCTTGTGGTATTTGCAATGGAATATTGATTTTAAGACACGGCACATTTCCGTCCTAGACAACCAGGTGGCTGATGCACTGTCTCGTTTGCAGGGGGTGAGATACAGTGGCTTGGTTCTGTAAGCGAACAAGGAAGCGATGGCAGTAGCACCCGAGGTGGGGGACATGGGAGAGTAAGGGCTTGTCAACTGATGAAGTAGTCACTGGCAGCTTTGACAAAGAAGTCAAACTGACAAGCATGGAAGGAGTTTTGTTGTTGTGTGGGGGCAGGAAATTAGAAAATATGAAAAGGGATTTAAGGCAGAGAAAAGATGACGTGGTGAAGTTTGTGGTGAGCTGGAATAAAAAGGGCCTGTCCTTGGTGACTACAGCTAGAAAATGGGTGGTTTCCCTTCTATGGAAAATGTCATTGGAAATATGAGCCGGGAAAAGGGAAACTGGTATGAAGGATATTGGAAGGATGGAATAGGGAAAAGGTGGAAGAGAAGCAACTTGCGGAGGCCAAAATCAGTGGCTATCCTGGAGAGTATGGTGACGCAGGCTAGAGTTGTGTGTGCATCCGCCTGCGGCTTCTGATTATTCAGGGTAAAATTTACAAGGATGCTGGTGGAAAAAGGGGAAATGTAGAGGGAGAAAGAACAACATGTATTAAAGGACAGTGGGCTTCATGGTTAAACTGAAGGCTTCCTGGGAGAAGGGTATCTGCTCAGTGAGGGCAATGAGACTATGGCTGAGATAAAAAAAATAGAAGGGCAGTGTTAGAATCCGGGTTCTCTGGTTGGCACAGGTAGGTACTTGTGACAAGCAGGGAACCTTTCCTCTAGTCAGGGTAAGGGGTTACACTCCTAAAATAACCCCTGCTCACCCTCTAGGTAGCTTGGCGCGAGCAGACAAGGCTTATCTCAGAGCGTTATAGGTTAAGCATTTGTGAACACATACAGTAACCCAGTGACAACACTACAAATGGACACCACACAGGTTTTATATTAAAAATAAGGATTCCTTATATAGAGTTACCACAAGACCATTAAACGACAAAAATACACAATACTGTTACTTTAGATGGTAGAATTTTGCTTAGTTCTCTTAAGTTCTTAAATGCGACACTTTATGTCAATGTACCTTTTAAATGCGACACGCAGGGCAACGAAAGTGTTGCAACGATGCTGATGCAATGAAGTTTTTGGTGCAAAGAAATAAAGACGTGAAGATCTTCCAGATGCGTTACGCTTCTCCGATGTTGCGAGAAGACTCGACTCGATGCGTCAGCTACAGCGGCGTCACCCTCTACGTGATGCGACGACAGCGGCCTTGGCAGCGGCACTCTTCTCCGACGTTTGCGAGACACTTCCGCTCGATGCGATGTTGCAGCGGTGACACCCCTTTACGCGATGCGACGACAGCAGCTCCGACGGCGGCACGCTTCTCCGTGGATGCGAGGCGCTTTTCTTGATGCGGTGCAATGCAACAGCTACGATGGCTGCAATGGCGACACGCTTCTTCCTCGATGCGAGACTCTTCTCTTGATGCGGTGCGATGCGTCAGCTACGATGGCTGCGATGGCGACACGCTTCTTCGGCGTTGCGAGACACTTCTTGGATGATGCGAGACGCTTCCGCTCGATGCGATGCTGCAGCGGCGGCACACTTTACGAGATGCGATGACAGCAGCTCCGACGGCAGCACGCTTCTCCTTCTTGAGTCGCGCTTCCAGCTCCTTGCGACACGCAGTCCCTCAGAAGGCCCAACAACAGCAGCAGGCACTTCCAAAGAACTCTGGGGAGCTGGGGGGTGAAGTCTGTTGTTCCTGAGACTTCAGCAGGAGGCAAGCTCAATTCCAAGCCCTTGGAGATCTTTTGAAGCACACGTTGAAATAAAGTCTTTGTAGTCTTTCTCCTCTCCTTCAGCAGCAAGGTAACCACTGCAGGCCAATCCCCCAGGTCAGGGACAGTACTCCTCCTTACAGCTTTCCCGGTTCCTCCTCCTCAGTCAGAGGTTCTTCTTGTCAAGCAGGATCTAATTTCTTGGGAGCAGGGTCCCAATACTTATACCCCTAATTCCTTTGTTCCTCTGGGGTAGAGGGGCCTTTGCCCAGTCCAAACCAGTTCCTGAGCACTTTGTTGACATGACTCTGACTTTCTATTCAGGGTGCAGGGCAGAGACATCAGCCGCTCCACAGGAGGTGGAGCCAGCATTGTGGTGGCAGAGCACAGCCCTATTCAGAGTCCAGGTGCACTCCTCCCACCCATCTGGATGTCAATCTCTCTATTCACCACCAGGCTACCTAGCCCTGCCCCTCTGGGTTTTCTCAGCCCTGTCACTCAAACAAACCAGACAGGCAGATACACATCATAGCAGAGGCGGGCTGAAATGGTTAGGCAAGCAAAGACCAACTTTCTAAAAGTGGTATTTGCAAACAACAGAATATAAAAATAAACTTTACTAAAAGATGTATTTTATTATTCTGAGTTCAGGCATACTAAACTCGATTTTCTACCATGTTCCCTGGGTCTGTTAGGATCATAGGATGTAACAATTCTAACAGCCCATTCTGGCCTATGGAGAACAGGTAGCCTTACAATGGTGAAAAACGAAAATGGCTGTAATTCACTATTAGGACATGCCACCCACATCAGGGCTTGTCCTACCTTATGCTTACAATGCACCCTGCCCTTGGGCCTACCATAGGGGTGACTAATATGAAGTTAAGGGAAGGTTTAGGGACTGGGAAGTGGGTGCATTTGCCCAGTCAGCATGACTGTACCAGACTGCACGCAGGTTCTGCAATGGCAGGCATTAGACACATTTTACTAGGCCGCTTCTGTGGGTGGCACAACCGGTGCTGCAAGCCCACTAGCAGCATTTGGATTTACAAGCCCTGGGCACTCCTGGTGCACTTTACTGGGGTCTGACAGTAAACCAAATAAGCCAATCATGGAATCCAACCAACATATACATTTTACAGTAGGGAGAGCATATGCACTTTAGCACTGATCAGCAGTGGTAAAGTGCCCAGAGTCATAGAACAGCCAACAACATGTCAGAAAAAATACAGGAGGAAGGTAAAAATTTCAGGGATGACCCTGCAAAAAGGGCCAAGTCCAACAGGCAGAGACCACTTCTTTTTACATGCGAACAGCAGGAGGGTAACTGAGAGGCAGGAAACCGGAGGTGTCAAGAATATACCTTGACTAAGGGCGTTGGGAAAGAAAACAGTTTAGAACACACTCTTTCAGGATAAGTACCACCACAGAAGAGTTTAGGATGGACCTGAAGGTGCTTGATTTAGGTTGGGACTATGAAGGAGTGATCATGTGTGGATCTACTTTAGAGACATCATAAAGGCAGGGGATGGGATGCGCACTGACACAATTGATTTACTGAACAGGTGTAATAGCGGCATGCAGAAATAGGAGGTCTGGATTTGTACCACGCCATTGTGAAGTGAGCAATTGTACAATTGCAGAGGCTAAGCTATGAGTAACAGCTGGGACTGCATTTTAATGAGAAGATGTTGTGGTGGTATGGCCAAGGGCATGGGTTGAGGTCAGCTGATGCTGAAGGTATTGCAACTAAGTGGTAAATGCCCTTGCCCAGAAGCTGTTTTGATCCACCTGGCAGAAAATTATTTGTTTCAGGAAAATAGCTTGGAATTGCTAAAAATTATAAAAAGGGATTTGAGGGAGATAGATGACAGATGGGGTAAGGCGGCTCTATTTTTGACACAATTATTGTCCAGGAGAGTTTCGAGAGGGCAAGGAAACCAGTTTCAATAAACAGAACCAGGATGGTAGAAGAAGGATGTTTATTGGCAGAAATAGGTTCAAGTGTACAGCACCAACGATCGCTCTTCCAGCTTTGCTTCCCTTCGGTCCCTGGAATGATTCCCTCATCATCAGCTACATCACACCATTCCATGACATCCCCATCATTCTAGATGGTAGATTACAACACATCCCCCTCCCAATAAATAACAACACACATTAACCAAAAGGTTCATGTAAAATAGAGCATAACAAAATAATACAAGAAGTTACAAAGAAAACAACACAGTACACAATCTCTACATACAGTTTCCTACTATCACTACAACATGGTCACAGCCAAGGAAATAGCCATAACCTTGATTTCTTACAATTTCTTACTATTACTACAATATGGTCGCAGCCTAGAAAATAGCTATAACCTTATTTCAAAACATAATCTTGTAATTTGACTGGCACTCTCCTACTCCTAGGAGAATGCGGCCTTAAACCCCTCCCATCCAAAACACTTTTGTTATCACTTCCACTCTCACCAAGCCCAGTGGACCGTGACTCACTCGAAAATTTGACCAATCTTGACATACTCCACCAACAATCCGTGTCCACTTTCACTACATTCTTCTTGATAGCTATGATGGTGAAGGGACCCAAAAAACTGGACCTTCCCTTAAAAGTGTGCCTAGGATTTTTAACAAGCACACGATCACCAACACTCCACTTCCTGTACTTCGCATTCATCCTTGAATCGTAACTATTTTTATACTTTTCTTGGTAATCAACCACCCTGGCACGTCTCATGCCTACAGACATGCTCGTGTCACCACAAGAAGATAGCCAACTAGGATTCAACTTAGAGGAAGCTTTTCTCCCCCTCAAATCCTCAAAAGGAGATTTAAGTGTGATAACATTTGGTGTGGTGCGATGAGCCCACCAAGTGTCCCTTAAAACAGTACCAAAAGGCACTTTCAATTCCAGGGCTCGCTGAGCACAATCTTTAACCACCCTATTCATCCTCTCAGCTAAACCATTAGCTTGTGGAGAATATAATGCTGTCCTTTGGTGAACAATACCAAAATCCTTAAGAAAATTGCACATCTCATGAGACACAAATTGTACCCCATTGTCCGTGACCAAAAACTTCGGAACTCCTTCCGAAACAAATACATCCCTATGAAAATCTAACACTGTTCTTGTGTTAGCCACAGACACACACTTGGTAACAACCCACTTGGATGTGTAATCCACAAGTAAAATGACGAATCTCTCATACGAAGGCAACAATTCAAATGGGCCTACTATGTCCAAACCCAACTTCGTCCAAACCTTCACAGGAACCTCCACAGGAGACAGTGGAGCCTTGCTGGGAATGTGAGATTTATCATTAGTAGCACAAGACTGACAATCCCTCACCACAGTCTCGACCATGCGATCCATGCCAGGCCACCAATATTTCTCTCTCACCCGAGCTTTTGTCAGACTCCTTCCCAAATGCCCATCATGGGCAAGGTTGATTATTCTGTCCCTGAAAATAATGGGAGGAATCACTCTATCTCCTCTCAAAAGATTATCAGAACAAAAGGACACTCCTCTCTCACACTGCAAAAAGGTTTCAAGTCATGATCTATACTTTTATAATCAGGCCACCCATGATTTAGCCACCCTCTCAAAGCACACAAATCTTTATCACGATTTACACCCTCCAACCACTCATTAGATGTAAAAGCAGATTCAGCAACCCAAAAAACACTTTCAACCTCACCACCATCAGGAGTTTAGAAATACTAATGCAGGGTTTTAGGTTTTACGGTATGCGATGGCGCCCACAATGTATACGTAGAGGTTTGGAGCTGAAGAGTAAAACGGTGCAAATAGGACGAGGGGAAAACAAACCCTAAACCCCTCCAGTAGACCGGAGTCTAAAATAGGAAACAACATAGAATGCCCATGCACACGTTACGAGTAAGTACTGTATCAATACAGGAAGTAATGGTAAGAACAGCAGTATAGACACAAATTACAGAAATCCAACACGTTTCTTTTTCTTGGTTTAATTTGATTCCGTTGCCCAGCCAACACGTGTTTCGTCCGGGTGTAAGACCCACGACTTCTTCAGGGCTTAAAAAAAACACACAAAGATATGTTGTAGACACACAACATTTACAGCATGTCTCATGAAAACAAGTCGCATAATAAGCGTCAGACACCGTGACCGACCGCAGTCACCCAAATTAGAAGGATTTTTGTGACAGATCCAAGGAAAGACCCCAAAAGCAAGGGATATGACATAAAGATTTCAGAACTAGTATTAATCAGTGGAAAAGATCTGCATGAGAACACATAAATAATTACAAATCAGTACATAGAGGAATATATCTTAAGAATACTTGAGGATCATAAATTGCCCGAAAAAAAGGATTCAAAATTTATTAGTGAAACATGAGCTTAAATACTCATTCGGATACAGCAAGTTAAAAACGTCTCATGACTAAAAGGGCCAATCCTAGAGAGTGCATATGGTTCTTAAGGGAAAAAGAAAAAGAGAATGGAGGATGAGGAAAAGACAAAAAAAACATAGTAGTGGACAGATAAAAAGAAGTGTGAACACAATCCGATCATATAGAGGGGAAGTCAAACGGAATTACTGAATCTTACCATCAGGCGCAACGTGAACAGTAAGTGGATCTAGACATATAGGAGAAAAGTGTAGACCTCAGTGAAGCATAAATACAATCTATAGCCTAGAAACTACAGTTAATGCAAAGTAGGAAAACACCGGCTCACCTCTCCGCCGGTTATAATTCCGTCCCGGCTGTACGGGAAAAAAACATGTAATGGTCACTAATTGGACGAGTTACACAGGGGTGAGTAGCCCAAGTGAGTAAGGACCTAAAGAAAAAATAACGGTACATGAGTCTTCGGGTCACTTCATTATAACAAAAATGCACCTTGCCTTCTACCCTAGTGTCAAACTCTATAAACTGCCAAGAAAAATTAGAAGGGCTCCTGTGACTGCAATTGTTGGTTTAAAATTACAGAAGGAAAGCCACGCTAATCCGTGATAATACACGGCGCAAGATATGCACGAACAGAAAGAGAGTTGTGATGGTAAAATCAATAAATCTATCAACAACACGTCGCTAATTGGTAAATCATGGCTAGCGTCGAAACAAACAAGCATAGTTAATGTGGTAATGGCAACAGTAAATCCGAATCAGTACTGTGACTGCAATTTTTGGTTTATAAATAATTATGGAGAGTCACGCTTATACATGGTAATACAAGACGTGAAAAAATACGGCGTGGTGATACACATAAATAACAAAGCCAGTAAAACTATCCACACACAGAGGTAACATGCAGCAAATATAAAACTCATAATTTGTAAAAGGCGTCAAAAAAGACATACATAATCACTAGGGTAATGGCGTTAATAAATCGGGATCCCGTTGCCGTCAGTATTGCTCAATTATCAAGTCAAATACCATCCTCAATCAAACCAACTACGAGATAACAAACTGGGAATATGCCAGAAATCCCAAACTTGTAAGGTATTCATAAACACCATCCGTGAACAGCCGCTAATTTACCTGTGAGACGAGTGCGTCTGGGAGTGTAGTTGGAGTCCGGTTCGTAAACAGATCGGAAGTGACATGTCATGCACGTTATAACGTGAAAAGAACATCAGAAAAACTAGACCGTGTATAGCGGTTAGCAGAAAGCACCGGAAGTGAGGGAACGGGAGCCATGTTAAGTCTGCCGATACCACAGCGTCCAACGGAAAGGATTAATGATGTTACAAGTTCCCAAATATCCAAAATTGCTATATTGTGTACGGAAAAAAAAAAAAATTCCGGCTCATAGCGACGGTACATGTACTCAAAAAGAGACAATAAACAGACAATTATATTGTCATGTGGTCAGTACTTTAAAAGACCACATCCCCTACTTATATATGAAACGGATTGTTGCCCGGTGGTGTGTGCCAGCGGGGAAAAGGAAGGAAAAGACATGGCTTATAGGTATAAGGCCATGAGAGAATTAGTAGAATAGGAGAGCATACATTACAAAAAGGAGCAAGGCATAGAAGTTGAAGAGTCAAGCATAATGAAATTACAAGGCATTTGAGACTCAGATTCATCAATGTACGGAAGCTACAGCGAAAGCCCAAAAGGAGGAGCTGGATATATAGACATTCAATTACAAACAGTGCCGATTCCAGCATATTAGGTATAGTAAAACAGCGATTACTCAGAAGTGCAAGTTTGGAAAAAATTCACTAGTTGAGAGAAATACAGATATCTCGAGTAATCTAACGTACGTTTAAGAATAATTAATTGCCATCCTCATTGTATTTGATGCATGGATATTAAACATTCAGCATATGGTATTGGTATAACCAAATAGAGCACTTGGACATAGAGCAGATGAAATACATACGGCCTAGTAGATGGAAGAAACCTTAAGTAAAAAGGTGGAAAAGTCAGGCAAAACAGCACATTAATTGCCCAAGAAGAATTGCAGCTCATGGTCTGTATTAAGACCCTGTTCCACCGCATTAAGACGCATGATCCAAGTGGCCTCAGAACGTCGTAATGCTAATTCTCTATCTCCACCCCTGGGGTGTGGCAGAGTATGTTCGATACCAAAAAACATAAAGCATTTGTATTGGCCCTGTGCCGCACAGCTGTTGGCATGCACAGCCAGAGGGTATCTGCCATCATTCTGTTTAAGCGCCCTTGCATGTTCGCTAATGCGCTCTTTCAACATCCTGATTGTGCTACCCACATATTGTTTTTTACACATACACATAATTATATATATGACAAAACGAGTAGAGCAATTAATGTTATGTCTGATAGTATACTCCTTCCCATCTGGTCCAAAGAAAGTTTTCTTGTTTTGAGAAGCCCACCTGCACACACCACAGCAACCACATTTGTGAAAACCAAGTGTGCGTTCGGTGAGCCAATCACTTCTTTCAGTCATTCTAGGTATAGTCGGGCTAAGTATGGACCTCAAGGTAGTACCCTTCCTAAAAGTAACTAGGGGTCTATTCGAAGTAACTGATTCAATGGTTTTATCAGCTCTGAGTGTGTTCCAATGTTTCTTCATACTCTTGGTCAAAATTTGTGTTTTCTGGTTGTAGTTGGTTATGAGCCTGATGGATTGCTCATGTTTGTTATCAGTTTTTCTGGTCGTAAGTGTATCTGTTCTAGGCAAACCCAAAATGCGCTTTTCTGCCCTCCGTAGGGTAGTTTGTTGGTATCCACGAAATTTAAATCGGTTCTTCATGGAGTCTAAACAGGAGTGAAATTCTCTCTCTTCGCTACAATTCCGTCTGGCTCTCGTAAATTCACCAAAGGGGATGGCCCTAATCTGGTGCTGTGGATGTGCACTGGAGGCATGTAATACTGAATTGCATGCTGTGGGCTTTCGGTGTAGTTTACTATGAAAAACACCATCTGTGATGTATAGTTCAATGTCTAAAAAGACTAGATTTGTTCTGCTGTGTTGATGCGTGAATTGAACACCTAGGGTGTTGGAGTCAAGATATTGATAGAAGTCATGTAGCATGGTTTCAGTGCCCGACCAAAGTAACAGACAATCATCAATATATCGCCCCCAATAGACGATATACTGACTAAAATGACACCCCTTGTCACTCCACAGCCATTTGGATTCAAAGTACCCCATGAAGAGGTTAGCAAATGACGGTGAAAACTTTGAACCCATGGCAACTCCTCGTATTTGTTTATACCATAGGCCTTCAAATAAAAAGCAGTTATTTGTTAGAATGAGTTCAGTCATGGCTACTAGCATTTTAGTGTGTTGCCATTGTGTAGCTGGTAATTTGCCAAAATGCCATCTCAGAGCTTCCATCCCTGTATTGTAAGAAACGTGTTGGATTTCTGTAATTTGTGTCTATACTGCTGTTCTTACCATTACTTCCTGTATTGATACAGTACTTACTCGTAACGTGTGCATGGGCATTCTATGTTGTCACCATCAGGAGTTTGTCCGACCGGTAGGTGGGACAGACAATCTGCAGACTTATTACTCAACCCAGGAATATAACGAACTACAAAATTAAACTCCTGAAGCCCTTCACTCCAACGTTTGAGCCTAGGTGTCATATTCTCACTGGATCGACACAAGAAAACTTGAACGAGAGGGCGATGATCTGTTCGGACCACAAAGGGAATCCCCCAAAGATAAAATTTGAAATGCTGTACTGCCCAAAAAACACCCAACGCCTCCCTTTCAATACAGGAATAGTTCACCTCCGCATCCTTGAGAGCTCTAGAAGCAAAAGCAATGGCTCTGTCCTCACCGTCTACCACTTGGGAGAGTACCGCTCCCAGCCCCTTTTGGCTAGCATCTGCCGTCAAAATAGTCTTACAGTTCACATCAAAATGTCCCAGGGTGGGCATTTTGCCAATCTCAGTTTTTATAACATCAAAAGCCTTTTGACACTCATCAGACCAGGTAAAGTGCGTCCCTTTTTTAAGCAAAACCCTAATAGGTTCAGCTACACTTGCAAAGCCTTGAACAAATTTTGAATAGAACTCAGCGAGCCCCAAAAATGATCTCACTTGATCCTTATCCTGAGGAACAGGAGCCTTCACTACTGATTCAGCTAACTCCATTTTGGGTTGTATCCCCTCCCCTGAAATTACGTGTCCTAGGTATGTCACAGAACTTAATCCCACTCGACATTTCTCTTTTTTGACCGTGAGCCCAGCATCCCGCAACCTTTCCAACACAGTGTATAGAGTTTGACAGTGTTCCTTCTCATTCTTCCCATATATCAAGATATCATCTTGGAAAAACATAACGTTAAGTATCTTCCCAAGCACCATCTTCATGACTCTCTGGAAGCAGGCTGCCGCTGACGCCAACCCAAAAGGCATTCGGAGAAACCGAAAAGTGCCCAAAGGTGTCACAAAAGACGTGAGATGTCTGGAATCCTTGTGCAATACCACTTGGTGGTAGGCTGAGGAGAGATCCAGCACACTAAAAATCTTAGCTCCTCTGAGAATACTAAGAGACTCAGATATGTTGGGCAATGGTTGCCGATCTACCCAAATCCACTCATTCAGTCCTCTCAAGTCCACACACATCCTGACACTTGCACCCCCATCCTTAGGGGCAAGAACAATAGGCGCAAGCCACTCTGAGGCCTCAATTTCCTCAATAATCTCCAAATCAAGCAACCTCCGCAACTCCGCCTCAAGTGGCCCAGTCAACATGTTGGGTACCTTCCTTACCTTGTGCACATAAGGTACGGCATTTTCTTTCAGAACAATACGATGCTCGAATCCTTTCAAGCAACCCAACTCATCTGAAAAGACTTCAGGAAACTTATCATACCACTCATCACTCACATCCCAGGAATCCACTAACATGACCTGGCCTTTCGGATCTTTCGCACAAGGGTTAAGCATGATGCCCAGGTCTCTCTGATGCCTCCAACCTAACAAATTATCCCCCCTTTCTGCTACATACACTTTTCCCATGGTGTGTCTATCCTTGAATTTGATCATAGCCTCAATGTAACCAAGTACTTTATTTTTAGCTCCACCATAACTGACAGGGTTAATATCAGGTGCCAACAAGGTCACATTCTCAAGACCCACACACTCATCCCATTGTCTATTCCCAATCATGGTGAACGGCGAACCAGAGTCAGCTAGGACAGAAAAATCGTATCCGTCAACCATGATTTTGCATTCCGGCATGATCACTCTATCAGCATCGATTTTCATACTGTCAACCTTGACACTCAGAAGAAAAGTACGCACAACTTCAACATTCTTCTGGGTGGAGCGATTTTTGTCTAAACCTTTGCACACCCTAGCGTAGTGCCCCTTAATCCCACACCTGTTGCACATAGCCTCCTTAGCAAAATAATGCGGATAATTTGAAAAATGTGAAAAACTGCCGCATCTCATGCATTTGGGTTTGAGATTAGACGCACTATTTTTATCACCAGCATTACCCCTTCCCTCAGGATTGTCACGCTCTGCTTTGTTGTGAGTACTTTTAAAAGGTGCAAGCCCACGAGTGTCCTTCCCAACAGGCGTCTTGCTAGTGGCCGAAGGAGAAATCTTTGCTAGGGTGCTACAGTCTTCTAAACCTTCATCTTCTTCTATAGCATGAACATCATTGGGTTTCTGATCTTTATCCTCTTTGTTTTTTCTAATCTCTTTCTCCCATTTGCTGGTGTTCTCCATTCCTTCCACAATAGCCACAGATTCAATCAAAGAGGGATTTTTAGAAAGAAGCTTTTCTTGAACGCGAACACTGTTTGTGCACCTTACTAACTGGTCTCTCACCAATGAATCTGAAAGGTCACCAAACTCACACGTGCGGGCGAGAGTTTTTAGTGCAGCAACATAACTCCCAACACGTTCCACAGGACCTTGTACTCTAGTAAAAAATGTATGTCTCTCCAATACTACATTAATACGGGGGCCAAAGTATTTTTCTAACATTGTTAGAGACATCTCATATACATCACTAGGAGATCCGTCCCCCTCATCTATCGGAATTAAATCCATACTGTCATAAGTATTTCTTCCCTCAACTCCCAGGTTGTGAAGAAGGATGGCTTGTTTCCTAAACGCTGAAAACTTCTCACCCCCAATGGCCACTATATACGAATCAAATACATTTTTCCATCTTTTCCATGGTAATATCGGATCTCCTTCTTCTGAGAGAAAAGGTGGTGATTGTGACATGCTTGAAGCTGAAGCTAACGCCATCTCACAGCGCTTAATTGAACTTATTTGTTGAAATTATCTTCACTAAAATACGTTTTTTTTTTTACCACATATATAATCACACCCTGAATTATGAAGAATCCTTCTAACAGTCTTGCTCAGACTAATTGAGGTTCCCAAAGGCACTTCTTATACAACATAAGGTTTGACACATCACTCTAAACGCATTCACCTTATTAACATATGAATCCTTAGGCAGCATCCAGTTCTGTTATACCGTTGCGTGTGAATAACCAATAAAGATTAATACGTGAAAAAAGAGCACTCGTTCGTAATGTGCTTCGTGTTATCGTTGCTATAGCAACAAAATGGTTGCCGTGACGCGATGCCTATGAGCGTGTCAATGCGTTCCAGTGACGATGCACGCGACCATAGAGACTTGCGCAGGCAACTCTTGAAGTTCCTGTGTGTGCGCTTCAAAGTTCCAGTGCATGCGCAGCGATGATGCAGACGATCTTCGGAGGCTCGTGAGGCTCGCGAAAACGGTAACGATCAAATTTGAATTTTTTTTGTCAAAAGTTCATAAAATTCAAATAATATTGAAGTAAACTCACTCCGTCTTCGCTTTAAACATCGTGACTCATGTTTACAGCCCAAAGTCCGATCCGAGGTCCGAGGTCTGGGTTCGAAAAGTCCAAATAAGTCCAAAACAGGGGAATTGGTGCTTTTTTGTGTTGCCTGTCCCCAATCAGGCAGAAACAACTCATCGCCAGTGTAATGAATGGTCTTTCCGCCAGGATGGTAGAAGAAGGATGTTTATTGGCAGAAATAGGTTCAAGTGTACAGCACCAACGATCGCTCTTCCAGCTTCGCTTCCCTTCGGTCCCTGGAATGATTCCCTCATCATTAGCTACATCACACCATTCCATGACATCCCCATCATTCTAGATGGTAGATTACAACAGAAACCAGTTTCAATAAACAGAACAAGGAAAGAGGTAAACAGTGAGGTGTTGTGTCTTTGCAAGGCACATGGCATGGAAGTGATAAGACACCCATACATCGTATATCACTCCCCGGTGTGGTTCAGGTATGATGGGGTATACCTGTCCTTATTGGGAAACAGATGAAATTTAGAGGTGGTGATGATAGTGTTATTGGATTGGTGGAAGAGACAGGCTTGTAAAGAGAAGGGTTGGCCAAAAGAACTCCAGCGGTTGGGATTTTTCTGGTTGACGGTGTGAGGACTGTAGGGACGTTTTGGGGGGTAACAGGAGAAAGAGCAATGAGGAACACATAGGGGGTAAATGCAGGAGAAAGGAACTGGAAGGTAGGCCACAGGAGAGGGCAGGCCTGGCATGCCCAAAGAAAGAGTTGAGAAAAGCGGAAGAGTCTATGGTCTTTGACACAATATGAGAAAACTGGAATTTATGAATGGGAAATGTTTATGTGAAAATGGGGGTAGGGTTTGGGGCTGGGGATTGCTTTGGGGAAGCAGAGAGAAGAGTTATTTATTGTACATTGTTTGTGAGGGCATAATTCGTGTGTATTGCAAACCTAAGGGTTGTGTTTTTGATAGCACAATATGTTCTTAATTAAAGCAGCCTTTTGCAAACCTCACAAAGAGACTGAGTCTAATTCTTCCCAAAAATATACTTTATCGACTCTAAGGCTCACTACCTGACAAATTAGTGATTGTTTACCTACTAAATACACTTGTCCTGCCAAATGTATCACCCATGTGCATTCTGAATGATAACTAGAGAAAGTCTGGCCATATCCAGAGGGGTTTAGATACTGTTCTGATGGCCTTTGCTAAAAGCTTTTGTGGACTATTTTATTAGGCGTTATATCCTGAGTTGCAACACTCAACATCAAGCTCTCTACTTGCTCTCCCTCGGATTTTCTTTACCCTATGCTATTGCACCAGTATATTATTAGCCTCCGCACATGCTTCCGATCATTTTTTAAATAACAGATTAGGGATGTTACCTCGTCTGTCTGCTTTAAATGTACTAAATTGGAGACTCTAACATTTGGGGCAATTATTTATCGAATGGGGAGCCTTGCTATTCCACGTTATTCTTTTCTGAGTATTCATTGTCTCCTTATCCCACAAAACAAGCCTCAGCCGCAATTGCCCTTTTTCAAACCATAAATAAATTACCAGAGGTAAGTGATCACTTTTCATTCCTTAACTACCACCACCTAAAAAATGGTTACCACATTTGTTTTCAATTAGTATACAGTATGGTCTAATTATATTATAAGTTCCATTTGATATTATGTGAGTTGGATGGGTGGATCTGTCCTTAACCTATCTCCCATTCAACTTTTTTAAAGGCCTGGCAAATAATTGTTCTGTCAGTAGCTCCCTCAGCCATGGATTTGTGTTCATTGTAATGCCTTGGGGGGTAAAGCCCACAACTCTTCACAGATACTTAAACTGAGGTCTTCTGCAGCCATATCAAATAAATATCAAACAAGTCGGCCATTATAAATAATTGGACATGAGAAAATCGGTCCACCAAGTTAATATTAGAAAACATGCTTCCTAGTACAGATTGGACCTTCATTGGGGATAAGTAGATATACCAAATAATTATGTCATCCTTGGACCTTGCATCCTAACCAAAGTCATGGCCTAGTTCTATTAATTCAGTAATTAAATTACTGGATGTTGTGAGAAGCATTGTCAGCCTGCTTCAAGATGTACCCTACCCCAAATATGTTGCCACTTTTGCCACGACTGGCTGTAAGCCACCTTCTATGTGTACAATATTTCCTGCAAAGTAAGAAAATGTCTAACATCAGTGTGGCACCTGTACAGCTATGTTCCAGGAAACCACAGCCACACTATCCATACATTTGCTGGCATGTATTCAATGTCTGCCCTGGCTACTCACATACATCATCATAGTTGTAGAAGTCTGAGGGGTTAAACATTTTCATACCTGTTCCCACTTCTCCTCCAAGACCTGGCTCTGGTTCAATCAAGCAAGGAGGGTTTCTACATAATTAGAATAGTGGAAAGTTGCGGGCTCCTTTGAAGACAATGGAGTAGCTCGGGGGGGAACTGGCTGGTATAGGCCTTCTGCACCAACATATTGATGTTTTTCTTTGTTTTTCTCCTTTTTTAGTGTAAAACATCCTACTCTCATTGTTGGGATGTTCTAATAGAATTACAGCCCTTTTGCCTTAGGCTATTCTCGCTGTTAAAGGCCTTCTTCCTTGGTATAGGCTCTTGCCTGATGCTCAGGCCTGTAAAATCGTGTTTAGGGTTTTAATAAACGGTATAGCCTTTGGCAGCGGACTATGATGCTATATTAATTACCTCTTGCTGACTTCATTAAATAATAAACTTGAAAATACTGAGACTATGTCATATTCAGACAATGTAATTCTTTGACTATTTATGTCTTGCCTAACAGATGGTGCAAGATGTCTGGATACGAAAGATCTATTGAGAATTTACAGCCCACCTACTGCTCACCATTAGTTGGCTTTATTATTACTCTCATTCATTTGCTACTTATTCAATCGCTTGCCTTCTTCATGTTGGGGCATATTTACAAGGAAACTGTTGCAGCGCTTTGTTAAGCCAAAATTGCTACTGCCGCGCTCCGACAGTTTCAAAACATAGAAATGCACTGTATTTACAAGAATGAGGCGCACCCCTGCATTTCCCCTAGCGCTGGTACTAAATTTCGCTGCCTAGCTCCGACACAGGCACCTTTGCATCATAGTGCAAGGGTGCCTGCGTTGCAGGGAATGATTGTTCATGTGCAGGAAGGTGTCCCTTCCTGTACATAAACCATCAGTAATGGCGTTTTGTAACTTCTATGTGTGCTGCAGAATGCAGCACATATGCATGTTTCAAAACGTCATTTTTTATGATTGTTTATGGGCAAGAAGGTACCCCTTCCGGCACATGGATGGTCACTAATGGAAATTTGCTGTTTCTATGTGTGCTGCATGCAGCACACATAGAAACAGCAAAAAAAAGGAGAAATTATTCATTTCTCCTCGTTGCGCATGTTTAAAGACCAGGTTTTCCCTGGTGTTATTTTTGCCGCTGCCCCATATTTACGCCACCCTTGTAAATAGGGGGCAGCATCACAAAGCAATGGGTGTTGCGGTGGAACATCCAAAGCAACACCCATTGCCCAACCTTTGCCGCAGCGGACTGCTGTGGTAAGCAGCATATTTATAAAGCGGTGTTAAGCCATGTTAAGTGGCTTAATGCCACCTTGTAAATATGAAGCATATGAAGTGACGTTCTTGTGGCACAATGCCCTTGTAAATATGCGCTGTTGTGTTTGCCACCCCAGAAGCATAATCTCTTTACAATGCTCTAGACTGGATGATTTGTAGCCGTCCAATAGTCACATTTAGAGAACTACATTTTTCTTTTTCTTTCAGCACTCCATGGGATTGCACGTGTATTCGTACTCTCTCCCTCATGGCTGCTTCCTCCCTCAAATTCCTGCTTCCCCCATTTCACATTCTGTGTTGCTTACCCCTTTCTCCCCAGCTTATAACGTCTGCCAACCCTCCACATTTGATTGACTTTTAACCCCAACAACAACACACTCCTGTGTCCCTGCCTTCCTTCCCCCATCTCTCTGCTCATCATGAACTTGACATTGATTTGTATCTAGATCCATTGCATATAGCCAAAGGCACATTTTTTAAAATGTAAAAATGATAAAATCCATGATTGGGGAAAGGAAATTTGTAAATCCTACTACAGATATTAGATTGGACAGCCATGTATAGCAAGCTTTTGCATTCATGAGTATTTAGAATTTTTACAAATGTACACTGTTAGACTTGGCAACTTTGGCGTGGTTTCCCCTGACTTTTTGCCTCTACCTCCTGTATTTTTGATGCTGTGTTGGATTTCCTTTTTGCTGGCTTAGATGCTGTGGGCACTTTGCCACTGCTGATCAGTGTCAAATGGCAAGTGCTCCCTGTGTAAACTGTGATTACAATTGGTTCTACCTGATTGGCATAGTTGATTTACTGGTAGGCTCCTAGTAAAGTGAACTGAGTGTGCCAGGGCCTGTAAATCAAATGCTACTATTGGCTCTGCAGCACTGATCGTGCCACCCACAAGAGTAGCCCTGAAAAGGTATCTCAGACCTGCCACTGCAGTGTCTGTGGGCATTTTTATACTGCCATGTCGACCTGACCAGTGCACCCACTTGCCAGGCCCTCACCTTCCCTTTTCTCACATGTAAGGCACCCCTATGGTAGGCCCAAGGTACCCCCATGGGCAGGGTGCAGTGTGTGAGCAAGGTAGGACATGGTGTGTGTGACATGTCCTGATAGTGAAATACTGCCAATTTCGTTTTTCACTATTGAAAGGCTATCTGTTGCATAGGATAGAATGGGAGATACTTGTAACATCTTACAAGTATAACTTCCCATCAGGAAAGGATAGAGAAATGAAGTTTAGGCTTGCTGAACTCAGAATGTAATAGCACATCTTTTAGTAAAGATGTTTTTTTTAAATTGTGTGTTTGAAAATGCCACTTTTAGAAAGAGGGCATTTTCTTGTTTAACCGTTCTGTGTACCTCCGCCTGTTTGTGGATTGACTATCTAGTTTTGGAGTGACAGGGGCTGGGGATGTGCATTTACTATAGACAGCCAATGGGGGTGGGGTTGCGGAGTGCCTGGCCCTTCCTGGAAGACTCAGAGCTGACCTGAATAGGACTTGGCTGTATTTAGAGTAGTAGTAGGAGTTTTCCTTGCACCTGAATAGGGCCTGTCTCCATTGCACAATGTTGACTCCACCCCCTGTGGACATACGGGACCACTGAGGACAGAACTGGTTTGGACCAGGCTCAGAGACCCTTGCACAAAGAGAACGAAGACAAAATGTAGTATAAGTAGTGGACCTTAAACCCAAGAATTTTAGATCACTTCTGGACTCAAGAGGAACCTTTGCCAAAAGAGAAGAGCTTGAGAGCTGGGAGGAGTACTGCCCCTTTGCTGTGATCTATGTGGGGTTGGCCTGCAGTTGCTGCTTCTGCCAAGGAAAGGACAAAGACTGGAACTTTGCTGAGAAACCTGCTTGAAAAAGAATCTCCGAGGGCATTGTGTGCTGGCCTCCTGTTCTGGAGTCCCAGGGACACAAAGACTTCACCCCAGCGCCCCTGAACTCCATTGCTGATAGTTCTGACCTGCCATGAAGTGCCTATTCCAGTATTGGGCCTCTGGATGTTGTTACAGCTGTTGCTAGATGGAAGCAACTTGAAAGAAGCAAGAAAACCTGTCTCCAATGCCATTAGTAACGTCGATGTGATGAAGTGCACGACGAACCACCTGGCCTGCACCACAGCTCCAAAGCCTGCAGTCATCTGCATTTACCGATACCAGCACTCACACCGACTCCATCAACACCAGCGACTGCATCCTGTTATCACGGTGCCGATAACCACCAAGGGTGACTCCATGAACTCGCTAACTTTGTACAGTCACCAGAACTGATGCATCACCACTGACACAATTGTCTTCTCCTGGACTTCACATGTCACCTCCTCGCAGACACGACGCCTCACCTCCCCCGTAGCAGCCAGGGAGCTGGCATTGCCCTCGGCATGACACCTCACCTCCACGACGCCATGCATCATCATAGACTTAGTTTCCAAGGTACTGTTTATTGGGGGTCTGTGTGACTGCGTCCCCAATACCGGGCTCCTCGTGGTCGGTGCCATACCTTGGATTTATTGCTGTCACGACGTCGCAATAGCCCCAGGTGAAGCTATTTGTTTTCTACAAGCTTTATTTTTGTAATAACTGTTCGAAAGTCACATCTTATGTTGGATATTTGTCATTTTCGTCTTGTTGAGTTTAGATAAAGATACTTTCTTTTTCTAAATTGGTGTGGTGTCCTTTTGTTGTGTTATCACTGTATTACTGTGTGTTTTGAGTACAAATACTTTACACATTGCCTTTGGGATAAGCCTGTCTGCTCGTGCCAAGCTACCTAGGGGGTGAGCAGGGGTTATCTAAAGTGTGTATCGCTCTTACCCTGACTAGAAGCAAGGGTCCCTACTTGGACAAAGATACCTATCTCTGCCAACTAGAGACCCATATTTCTAACATGGAAAATCCAGCTATAAACACTGGCTGGGGCTTTTTACTGCAGAATCTGCACAAGCACATTTTCTTTTGTTGAAGACACAAAATACAAGGCTGAATTTTGTTTTGAACGACGGCAAATGAAATTCCAAATTAGAGAACAGAAATCAATTGGCTGGGAACCACAGACCCCCCTCCTCGTCTCTCCTCTGTAAACAGATGTGCCATTCCCACTCGAACGCAGAGCAGAGGGAGCAGTATGGCCTTAAACTTGATATTCTTTATCTGTTAAATGTTGAACATGTGGTGCAGGGGAGGTGAAAGTGAGCACCAGACAGGAAATATTACCCTAATAATGGATTTTAATTTAAGACCCCCTCTCCTTAACTTTCACAAATGCTCGTCCGTCATTGGTCATCTGTGACTCACTCATTTATACCTTATCCAAATTTTTTTTACGTTTCTTCTATTAGTATAAGGACACTAGAGGGATGTCACAGTATTTATGAGTTAAAAAATGTCATTTTGCTTGCAATACTCGTTTAATAGAACTCCGACTGAATTTGGTAAGTTGGTACTTGTATAAAAGGCAGCAAATGCAGAAACTAAACTGACTCCTTCTTGTTCGTATCACATGAATGCATTGCTACCCCACTTGGGCTTCACAGACCAATAATTAATGGCATTTTGCAGAGATTGGATCAGAATGTCATACATAGAATACTAGGGAGTGAGATATGATGATCTCCTGGTATTTGCAAAAGCTTCTCAAGGTTGCATCTGTGGTGGGAAGAGTGCACTGTTTAACAAATTTTATCACTGTTATTTTATATTGAATTGTGTAGTGCACTAATCTCAAGAGAGGGTATCCAGGCACTTGGGCAGCTGTGTAAGTTTGTGGCCCCCAAGGTGCTTATAACAGCCAGGTCTTTAGCTTCTTACGGAATGTAAGAAGTGAGAAGGAGGCTATGGTGTGTTGAGGGAGGTTGTTCCATGTCTTGGGTGCGATGTAGAAGAATGAGCGACCTTCACTTATGCTTTTGCAGATGTGGGGAATGTGTGCGAGTGTCTGGTGGGTAGGTGAAAGTGTATGTGGCTGTTCACGTATTCTGGCCCTGTGTTGTGTAGGGCTTTGTATGTGTGTGTGAGAAGTTTGAATTGGCTACGCTTCTGAATGGGAAGCCAGTGAAGCTTTCTGAGTTGTGGTGTAATGTGTGTTCAGAGTGGGAGGTCGAGTATGAGTCTTGCAGCGGGGTTCTGGATGGTTTGGAGTCTGTGGAGGTGTTGTTTGGAGATTCCGGCATAGATTGTTGCCGTATTCTAGCCTGCTGGTGATTAGTGCTTGCTTGATGGTCTGTCTGGTGTTCTGAGGCAACCATTTGAAGATTTTTCACAGCATGCATAGGATGTAGAAGCATGAGGTGCACACTGCAGTGACTTGAGCTGACATGTTGTGCCTGTCTTCTAGGATGATTCCCAGATTTATTGCATGGTCTGTAGGTATGGGTGTTGGTTCTAGCTCTGACAGCCACCAGGTGGAGCCACATAGGGAGGTCTTGTTGCTGAAAACCAGTATTTCTGTCTTGTCGGAGTTGAGCTGCAGGTTTGTTCGTGTCCATTCTTCTACCACGGTCATGCAGTTGGTGAAGTAGGTTCTGGCGGTGGTTGTTTGGTCCATCAGGCATTTGCAAAAGCTTCTTAAGGTTGCATCTGTAGTGAGAAGAATACATTGTTTGGCAAATGTTATCAGTGTTATGTTATGCTATGGTATGTTATTTAGATTTGTATAGTCACTAACCACCCGACATGTTGAAAAGGGTGGGGTTGATGGACTCTGCTTGTCAATTTCTTGGTCTATGATGTGACGGGTGGCAGCTTGAAACTTTGAGTTCTTCCCATGAGGAAGCAACAGATCCATTTGAGATAAGATACTTGTATGACAATCTCTTGGAGTCTTCTAATAAGGATGGTATGGGAGACAGTGTTGAGGGCCACAGAGAGGTCTGGCAGGATAAAGGCCTCTGTTACCCCTTGGATCATGATGTTTTAAATGTCATTGGTGGTCACGACGAGTGTGGTTTCGGTGCTGTTGTTCTTTCTGAATCCTGATTGAGTGTTGTCTAAAACATGGTGATGTTCTAGGTAGGTTGTGAGTTGCTTGTGGATGGCCTTCTCAACCACTGTGGCTGGACGGGGAAGCAGGTAAATGGATCAAAATTTGCTCAGTTAATTCAGGTTGGCTGTGGACTTTTTGAGGAGAGCATTGATTTCTGCAAGTGTCCATTCATCAGCGAAAGTGGCAGACGTGATGGAGATGTTGATAATATGGGTCAGACTGGTGCTGATTGGTGATGTTCCCAGGTTGTAGAAGTGGTGAGGAACTGGGTTTGTTAGGACACCTGAGTGGATGGTCTGCATAATTTCTGCTGTGTAATTTCTGATGAGGGTTTTCTCAGGTGGCCATCCTGGTTGGTAGTGGGTAGGTTAGCACCGAGTTCTCTGTGGTTGGGTTGGTGTGCAAAGTTGCTGTAGATCAGTATACCAGGAAGTAGTTGATACACCTATAAGGAATGTACATCTGTTTGTCCTGACTGGGAATTAACTGTTGAGCAAATTTCCATTGCTGGATGAGTGTATAATTGCCTGCGCTTAGAGTTAGTTTGTCACATATCTTGGGTCTCTCATGTCATTCAGCTGAATAACACTTTGCTCTCAAAGAATGAACCTGCTTCTGAATTTTATTTAGGGTTCAGGCGTTGACAATAAAGCATACAGACCTTATCTGGCAGCACTTAAAAGAGCATTCTGTTGTTAAAACAACTAAGAGCTTATTTCACATTGGAACTTACCCCCCTCTCCTCTCAGGGCACAGCACCCTTTGCACACCTTCTCTGTGGGTTTCCCACATGAAATTAGCAATAGCATATTTGATTGATTTGCATTGAAAGCTGTAGTGTGACGCCCGGCACACGGAGCTGAAGCACACACACATGTGCACAGACACTCTGGTGACTGGGCGTGGCCACCAGAGGAAATTAAAAGCGTGCTGAGCAGGGTCATGCTGGCAGTCGGAGACCATATCTAGAAGTATGGAGTGGAGTGTCTTGTGTGAGCCCCAGTAAGGCTTACATGCATGCCACTATGCTGGTGGCCAGGATGGCACCACTCCACACACCACAGAAAAGGAAGGGGTGCTCCAAATGCACCTATCATCTCCCTTTGAGGTGAATCATCCTTTTATTCACACTGGGGCTGCCCAAAATTCCACATGGTGATGGCCTAGGCAGATCTGTAGGCCAGGCCTGTGTGGCAGTAACGTAGTTCTCCTTCAGCCTGGGTCCCACTGCAGGCACTGCTGCCCTCTTCTGCCAAACTAAGGAACAACTGGTCAGCCTCAAGGCAGGGCCCAATCACACACCATACCATGCTCCAGCACAATAGGATTTAAAAAAACATCTATAGCCTGCACATAGACCTGTGTCTCAGAATCTGTAGTGCTCCTTGTGGGAAGGCAAGAGAACAGTCCACTCACATAAATAAGTGAGGGTCCACCTACTGTTGTGGAAGTACACAAAGCAGGGGCCACTCAAGCTGAGAGGGGAAGTTGCAACATGTCCCTTGGGAACACGCGTGTCCCCTACCACATCCCCTCAGTAGCAGGTGGACCATTAGTACCAGCAATCCCCAAGTTTGAAGAGAAACAACCGGTGCAACAGCTGCTCAGTGGGGTCTCCCCCTTACAGCATGAGTGATATAGAGAAAGTAAGCGGTGCAGTGGTGCCTCAACTTGACAGAGCCGAACTCCCTCCTGCAGGGGCCCCACGTCCAATGGTTCAATCGGCTGTGGCCCAACTACAATGAGCAACCTTTCAGTAGGTTTGGGGCTCCATCAGAAACTGGCTTCCACTCTTCAACATACTGGCCAACCCAGTCACTGCTGCGCCAAAGTGGAAGACCTAGCTTGCGAGGCTCAGCAATTATTTCAAGGCAAAAAAGGAGGTCGACAGAGACACAAAGATGTCCCTACTGTTACACCATGCTAGTAGAGAGATGTTAAGGCTTTTTGAAAACTTACCACACTCCATCATAGAAGATGACTACAAGGCAATGTAAGTGGCATTCACAGCTACTTTAACCCACAGCTCAACATAGACTTTGTACAATTTAGGCTGTGTCAGGCTGACCAACATAACAACAAGACAATCAATGACTGCTATGCATCGCTGTAGGTGAGAGCGTCATTGGAAGACATGCCCACAAAGGTGGTCCGAGCTCAGCCAATCCAGGGCTACAGGTCATCTGTCTTAAGACACCTCATCCTGAGGAAGCCAGGCATGTCATTTGATGAATTTTTCTATAACAGGACACTCACACAAACATGTGAGCAGAGAGCATGTAGTCAGCCCTAGCAAAAATCAGTGTAAAAGACGAGCTTGGTGACTTGCCAGCTGGCAAGCAGGAAAAGATGCCAACCATGTGAGATGTTCTCAACACAGAAGAAGTGACTTAGGAGCATAACTAGCGACCCAGAGACCGCTGTGTCTGCAGCTTTGCATGAGAGAACCCCACAGTCTCAACATATGTCCAGCCCAAGGCAAGATGTGTTCGATGTATGGAGGGGCCAACCACTTTACAGATATCTGCCAAGGTGGGTGGTTCAGAAGACTAACTAGAGGGTGATAGGTCCCTTTGCCCTCTACACAATGTTGCCACTGACAGCTCTATGACAGCAACAATGATGAAGAAGCTGGTCAGGTGTTCATCTCATTTGCTACCTCAGAATCTGCTAAATACCCCCACAAGGCCCTCATGCACAGTATAACTAAAGGCCGCAATGACACCAGCGCCTAAGTGAACTTCATGTGCGAGAAGCAATGCAAGCTCCTCCAGACCACAGCTTAAGATCAGAAAGACCCAGTTGTATAACTACAGCAGTGCCAAGCCAAGCCCATCCTAGTGTTTAGCAAAATTTGTCCTGGATGTCTCTCACAAAGACCAAACTACTCAGGCCTATTTCTTCATCACTGGCAGTGGAGATGAAAACCTCCTCTGCTGTGCCACAGCAAAGCCCCTCCTGCTACTAGGCTTTACCAGACAAGTTCATACTATGGGTATCGCTGACATCCTTCAGGACTTTCAGCAACTCTCTCAGAGTTTGGGCTGCCTGAAGCCGGCCCCAGTACAACCTTCTGTACAACCCAGGGCTCTCTGATACCAGTGCACACACCTTTCCAACACTGCTCCATGGTCAAGAAGGAACTGCGAAAACTGGAAGATCTTGATGTAATCGAAAAAGTGGAAGGGTCCATTCAATGGGTCTCCTCTATGGTTGTCTACTGGAAATCCAGACGAAATTTGTGTGGATATGAGACTGCCTAACCTGGCACCAAAAAGAGAATGGCCCCTAACACCAAAAGTTGATCACCTGTTGCATTAAATGAATAGTAGCTGATGGTTCAGCAAACTAGACTACAATGCAGTATATCAACAAATCCCCTTGGAGGATGGCAGCTGATAAATAATAATTTTCTCCACTCGCCTACGGTTGAGATGGTACAAGCTTCTGAACTTCAAGATTTCACCCAATAACAAAGTCTTCAAGAATTGGATTCAAGAGAAACTGTCAGGGCTCCCTTGTTTACTGAACGTTAGAAATGACATCCTCATCCATGCCACGCCCACGCAGGAACACAACACCTGACTCAGAGCCACTCTACAACATCTTTCCGAATGGGACCTGACCCTTTAGAGACAAGAGAGTATTTTCCTGACCAACAAAGTCGAGTTCTGCACCTATGTCCTTTCCTGCCAGGGTGTCACCGACATCAAGGATGCAAAAGCCCCATCCATCACGGGCAAAGTGAGAAGCTTCCTTCAGATGGCATCTTACTGTGGGTGGTTCATACCCCAATGCTCATGGAACCCCTGCACCAACACATCAAAAAGAGCACGCTGTGGAATTGGGGTGAAGCTCAGGACGAGACGTTTAATCAGGTGAAGTCAACCCACCTCAGTGACACTGTCAAGAAATACTTCGACTCTCAGTCAGTCAGTCAAATTCACTTTATTTGGTTAATTAAAACCATAGAAGCATACTACAGAAAAACACATTGAATACTAAAATATCACAAACACCAAAAAGATACAGAAAAATACACCTTGATCATCAATATACAAAGGTACAATTCATATTTTAATTGATGAAGATTCCCTTAAAATAATTAAAAGTGTTCTAATTCATAGCAATCCTTTTTTTATATTATTCTTACCGTTGCTGTCAGAAAACTAGCTATATTAAATTTTTCCAGACATTAGTCAGCATTTGTAAATATATCAGAGCAGGTCTAGCCTGTAAAAAACCTTTGCCCCTTAAAATAGGTAAAATTAACCGATTCCAGATGTGCCCAAAATGCTCACAAAATAAAACAAAGTGCACTGAGTCCTGAGTAGAACAATTATCACGTATGCAAACACCCAGGTCCTCAATCTTTTTCAATCCCTTTGGTTCAGCAAAAAGTAGATGCAATTGATTAAATCTAAACCTCACTAAAAGGAAATGATGGTGCTGATTAGCTACTATGTTTAAATAAGGTTCAATTACCCCTGAAGTGGATAACAATTGATGTGCCCGCACTGATGGCTTTCACAATTCCCTGGCCTCTCTATCCGTCTGTGACAACTGCAAATAAGTATTTTTTAGCCCAAAGCATATCTGCTTTTAAAAGTTTCTCTGTGGATTTAAATAACTTTGACCTTCCTAGATGAGTGGAAATCCTTTTCACATAGCTCAACCAGGGGATACTACTTACTCGATCAAGTGCTAGGCAATCGCGAATAAGTTCGCGATTCATCCATAGCTCCGGGTTTATCCAAATTCATATCCATTTGAGCAGAGGTGCCATACCACTTAGGTCTGATACGAAACCTAAACTGGTTTCTTGATGGATTATATAAGAAGATGTTGACTGTGGCACAGATAGCACATTTCTTAGCAATTTGTTTTCCACTATTTGGATATCCCTAACTTCTCTGTATCCCCATAGGTCAGAGCCATAATTTGCTACGGCAATGCATTTGGCCCTATATATTTTTAACATTGCATGCATTGGCTTTGCCCCTAATCTAAGTGCAAAGTCCAGGACAGCCAGGGTAGATCTGGCCATTGCATTTCTTTTTGCTTTCACTTGTGGTACCCACGTACCCCTTTCATCAAATAAAACCCCTAGATAAGTAAATTATGCCACCTGTGATATTACATTCCCTTCACAATAATGAATTTTAGGTTTTCTGGGCTTTAAACCCATAATCATTGAGTGAGATTTAGAAAAACTGACATCAAGGTCCAGTGACTTCATAAAATCGGCAAAGGTAGTTAAAAGATGCTGTAGGCCAATCGCTGTTCTAGCTAGCAGGGCAGCATCATCCTCATATAGGAGAGCTGGAATTAACCGCTTCCCCACACATTGGATGTCCCTACTACCTCCCACTAAAACTGAATTGAGATTATTAATGTATAAAGTGAATAAAAGTGGGGCTAAAATGCATCCCTGCCTGACTCCTTATATAATACGGATGCCTTGCATAAGGTTGCCTTTTTGGTCAAATCTCACTGTGGCTGTAAGGTCCCAATGTAGATCGGCCAAAATGTTTACAATGTTCATGTCCAGACCTAGTTTTAATAACAAATGCCATAATTTGGTTCTATTTACTTGGTCAGAAGCCGAGGTAAGGTCCATGAATACCAAATGGAGTGACCCTTTCGTGCAATCGCGTACTGTCCGGCCAATAAAAGCAGATTTAGACTCTGGTCCATAGTCCCTCTCCCTTTCCTAAACCCATTCTGTAAATTTGAGAGGATATTGGTGTAATTTAACCAATCAGGGAGTTTGCCTAAGACCACTCTTCCTAGAACCTTCCTGCGGAATCTATCAATGAGATTGGCTTATAACATCGTGGATCTCCTCTATTCCCCTTTTTAAAAACCGGGACTATAACTGACAGGGACCATGATTGAGGCAGGCCAAATTCACAGGCTGTGTTAAAAATGTTGGCTAGTACTTTAGACCATAATGATACGTTAGTTTTAAAAAAGTCAGCCGGGACACCATCCGGTTCACGAGCTTTATTGCTTGACATTTGATTAATAGCCACCACTACTTCCTTGTCAGAAAAAACTAAAGTGTAATTCTCAACTACATGTGACGTGTTTGAGGATCCGTGGTCCCCCTGATCACCATAAATATGTTTGAAAGGGTTAAACCACTCCTCTTCCGGAATATTGCATTTCAGTGGGCTACTATTATTATCTGAAAAAAACGGTTTTTTAACAACATTCTAAAACTTGGTGCTATTTCTAATTACGTCAATAGACAGTAAGTCATTCCAAGCCTCATTTTTAATTTCCAATTTACGTGTGTGTATTGCTAGTTTATAATTTTTCCTGAGGATAGCTATAAAAGGTTTATCTTCTGGTTTATTTTTCAATGCAAACAACACTTCTGATGAGCAACTGTACAGTTGTGGTCAAACCACCTCTCTCCTCTATTGGGGAATTCCCTACAGATATATGTTAGGGCTCTTGCCACCTGATTACATATTACAGCATAAGCAGTAAGAGTCTTGTTATCCCTTATCCTATTATCAAGACAGAGCTCCATCTCCAATCCCACTTTGCTGACTAAATCATTACATAACTCGTCCGGAATGACCTTATATCACTTAAGTCTACGACCCTGATCTGTTGCTTTAATGGCTAAAATAGAGACACATCTGTTAGTCTCAGAATTGAGCCCAATCCCCCCTGCCAGTATCAGGTGTATAGAATTGTGATCACTAATCTGTGACCACATAGCCGTATAGTCTTTAACATTGGCTTCCAGGGCAGTATTAATAAAGATATAATCAATGGTTGTGTTCATTCCCCTTCCTTTAAAAGATGGTATGTCATCCTTCCCACACAGATCATTGGGATATAGAAGACCGAATTCCGCTAAGGTTTCCTCTACAAATTCCCCTTGGTGTGTGTATTCAAACTGTGTTTCCGAATACTTGCCAGGCCCTAGGCTATCGACAACATGACAATTCTTTAAACATAAATGTATATTAAAATCACCCAAAATAACTACCGAATAAGGTGTGACTTGCTTCTCCTTATAAGACTCCAAAAAATATTATGGTTATACAGATGCTCAATAACAGAGGTTCTGTCAAATGAATTATAAAAAATAACAATTAATACCTTGACTGAGTTAATAGGTGTAATTTCAACTGCTAAACAGTTTACTGACCCAGAGTCCAATTTACAATGGTTACCTGAAACTTTCAGGGAAATCAATTTTATTAGCCCACCTTCAGGTCTACAAGCTGTAGCTGGCCTTGCAGGTTCAAAATAAGTTGCATAACTGTCCAACCAAAGAATATTATCGATTTCCCATGATTCTTGAAGCCCAATCACATCATGCTCCCTTAATAAAACATTCCATATAGAATCATCCATTTTATTTCTTAGTCCTGCAATATTCCAACTAAGTATTTTAGCTAACCCTACCCTACTTGACTCATCTCCTTGGGTCAGTTTATTTATGTAAACCTTTGAATACCGACTTCCTGCCTTTGTGTAGGAGAACCGATGGTTAGTCAATCATTACTATCCAACTGGCTCAACATGATAAATCTATTTACTAATTCCAACCTACTGTTAACTGCACTTTCTCTAGCGACATCCACCACAGTTGAGAAAGCAGTGGGATGCTCACTCCCCCTCGTCTTAGGGAGATACACAGCACTGGGCTTACATCTAGTACCCAGCTCATTCCTACCTTCTCCCTGGTGTTGTCTTGAGGGGGGAGTTGGGTTATTTACCAGTTCAGCCATTTTAGGCGGGTAAAAGAAACCCAAAGGAAATGCAGTGATTCCCCCTTGACCGCAGTGTTGGTTACCCTGGAAAACCCAGCCCGCTACTTTCCTCCAACCAAAATTGACGACAACACAATCTTCCTCTTTTTGTTTAGGGCAGTGTCCAACCCATCCAACCCGTCTAGCCATTGTAAAATGTGATGATGCTTTGGACCCTCCTTCGGAGTGTGTTGTACACCAAAATTTGACTTTACGGATAAGCTCTTCAGATGTTTCCCTACCATTTTCTTTTTTCGGGGGGGGGCACCCCAGTTAAGACTGCCACCAGTGGCATAGCCTCAGAAGGTAAATGAAGCCTTACTTGGTTGGCAATCCCTTGTGATTTGCCAGATCCTGCCATAAGCCTAACTTCAGGCCTCCATTGTGATCCTTTGCTATCCAACTAGCTAGCATCTATTTTAGTTCCTGAGGAGGGCTCATTGGACTTCCGAGGCCCCGAGTGAGAGGTACTAGCACAATCTTGCCCCGGAGTGTCACTTTGTCTGTGTGTAGTATATTAATTGTACAGGATGATTTGCTACATATTACATTCCCACCCTTCTCTCTGGAGGTAGCGGTAAACATGCCGCACCCTCCCACTTTCTCTCTAAGCAGGACAACTTCTTCATTATGCCATCTATCCCAACTTTCATACAATTGATTAACTCTACTCTTAATGTTTCAAAAAGAGTATCAATGTGGGTTAAAATTAAGTCCGTAGCTATAGTTTTAGGATGGAAAGGCAGCCGCTCCTCCATGGTTGGATGACGTCGTTGGCGCCTCCTGGCGCTATGGATAATGGGAGATGTAGTCCCCTGCTGCCCAGGTAAAGTGCTGGTGCCTTTAGCGAGCTCCCGCGCTGCGGGAGCCCGGGCATGACTTTATGCGCCTCCGGGACGTAGATCACGTCATTGGCGCCTGCTGGCGCTATGGATAATGGGGGATGTAGACCCCTGCTGCCCCGGTAAAATGCGGGTGCCTTTAGCGAGCTCCCGCACGACTGGGCCCGGCACTTTTTTATTTGGTACAGGGAACCTGCACTTCTATTTTCCATTTCAGGCAGGGGCCACCCCTATGACAAAGAGACTGACTGACTGACTGATGGTATTTGTAGAGCGCACTTATGCCGAGGCGTCTTGGCGCTGGGTAGTGTGAGCCGGGAGCCGCCCTATGATAAGGATTGCATCAAGAGCCAGGTTTTTATGCCCTTCCTAAAGAGAGTGCACGAGGGCTGAAGTCGCAGTTAGACGGGGAGGGAGTTCCATAATTTAGCTGCTAAAAAGGAAAAGCGTTTTCCTCCCCATCTCACTCTTTTTATCCTGGGAAGAAGAACTAGCCCAGTGTCCATAGATCTTAGGTGGCGCAGAGGGATGTAGCGGGGGATTAGGGATTGTATGTCTGCCGCCCCACCTCTGTAGAGGACTTTATGCACTAGGCAGAGGGCTTTGAACTCCACCCGACATCTCACCAGAAGCCAGTGGAGTTGTTTTATTCTGGCCGATGTGGAATGATGCTTGGGAAGACCATACAAAGCTCGCGCTGCTGCATTTTGCAGTGATTGAAGCCTATTGAGCTGTTTAACTCCAGCGCCTAAATAAAGGGCATTACAGTAGTATATCCTTGATAGAACTAAGGCTCCAACCACCGTTTTTCTCAAGGAGAACGGAATAAATGGAAAAATCTTCCGTAAGAATTTTAAAGTGAAGAAACAGGCTGAGGCCACTTGGTTTATTTGAGGGGCACATGTAAGATCTTCGTCGATCAAAAAGCCGAGATTTCTAGCCTTAGACACCGGCAACAGGCACGTTCCGGCTTCAATGGGCCACCAAAGTTGGCTCCAAATTGAGGATTTCTGGCCGAATTCCAGAATCTCGGTTTATTCAGTATTAAGTTTTAAGAAATTTGCGTTCATCCATGACATCAGCGAGGAGAGACAGTTGCAAAACAGTTCAGCTGACATGTTGCCATTTTGGGTGACAGACACCAATAGCTGCGTGTCATCAGCATAAGACACAAGCGCTAAGACACGAGCGCTAAGAGACAGACTTGTTCCAGGGGAAATAAGATGTTTGTAGGTGGGGAGTGTGATAAGCGATGCACTGTTCTACCTGGAACACAGAGATGATACACACATGTACTGGGCGCAGTCACCCGAGAAAATAAAAGGGATTGTCAGGCTGGCAATTAGGGAATGTAGCCATTGTGTGGTGTCTACTTGTGGCGCACACCGCTACCTCGCCTTAGTTATGGCAAACCCTACATGTACACCTATTTCTAAATCTAACCACAAAACCGCTAATGCCGACATCTGCAGCAGAGCTGTTTGCTCTGTATAAGAAGGCTCAGCTTGGCAGAAGGACCTTCTTGGGTCTGACCCCACAGGTCTGGAATCAGCAGCATTTCATAATCAGTCAAACCGTAAACTTCGAGATTTCATTGGACCCTAAAGAAGAATCCTTCCTTTTAGGGATCTCTTTTAATCTAACGTTTAGTCAGAGATAGTCCTAGCTACAAGGAGTCTAGCAAATGTCAAGCTGATAAATGCCACACTCATTCACTCTGCTTTCGATTCCTCCCTTTGCGCCTTTTAAAAATTACATTCGACGTTCCAAAAAGACCAACAGGAATGACATCAGAGTGTTATGTTCCAAGAGTGAATGTTGAACGGGAAAAAAAAACATTTTTCTGAGGTGTGAAAGCTTTAACGAGGCAAGTAAGTATAGCCGAGAGTAAGACTGTTCTCCAACTGCACGAGGGGCACTATCTGGCATTCACACACGATAGGATAGTCTGGTGCTGACAGGTGGAAGTCTTCAACTCAATGAACGAAGCTGGGCTCAAGGATGTCTATTCTGATACAAGGATGGAGGCTGTCAGAGACTCGCACACAAAAAAGGAGTCTGGCTGTGCAACTCACAGATAGTCAATGAAATTGTGGTCAATAGATGAAACTGTCAAAGTCTCAGTCGAAATACATCTGTTTTCCTCTCTTCTTTTTTGATATCCCTATCCTTACATTAAGGAAAATGTATGTCATGACTGCATGTAAAACATCTAGTATTTTTGTAGCGTGATGGAAAAAGCCTAATATTACTTCACAAGTCACGCATGGTACTCTGTATTGTGTGGCTCCATGGTACAGCTCTGATGCTTTTAAGCATTGTAGAGCATGTAGCATAACATACTCTCCTGTCAGTAATCCCCTCTTTCCTCCTTGTAGGAACTCCACTTGTCTACATCCATCGAACCCAGTTGGTACTTTCTTAAGAGGTTCACATCTCACTTGGCGCACTGGTGAGATGTCCTCTCGGATTCCTCCATACTTTTACAGCTACTTTGCAACTGTTATTGGCAAACCTTGCTCTATAAACAAAATGCATTTTCCACTTGCATACTGTGCTGTGACTGTGATGCTTCCTACTGGACCAGTTTTATTTACAGGAAGTTTTGAGGCACTTGACATTTTTGGGTTACAGATCAGAACTACAGTGTGTGACCTTTAAAGGCAATATTTTTTCATCATTTATGACCGGAGGCTCCAGTTATGACTGCAAATGTTGGTCTAACTAGGGGGCCATTAGGATGGCGGGCGGACTTCAGTCTGCCTAACATCATCGCGGTGCTGGAACCGGCCGCCAGTCATGTGGCGGTCTTGCACCGTTGATTAGGATGCAACCGCCACCTTGGCGGTTGCATCCTGCATATTTGACTTTGCGGCGGCGCCGCAATGCCATATTGACATGTTGTGCATTCCCATGCACAACATGGCAGGCACCGCATGGTGCCTACCACCTTGTGCATGGGAATGCAGTACCTCCCCCCCCCCCCCCGAGTGCATCCCCACCTCCCCTGGGGTCCGCAATGGGCCCCCCAAATCACATCTCCGCCAGCAATGGAAAGGCCAGTTACCGCACTCATCATAATATGGATGGCGGTGCCTAGTAGGCACCGCCACCATATTAGTGGCAAAGACCGCCCGTAACGATTGCCGACCGGCGGAAAAGCGGCAGACGGACATTCCGTCTGCCGCGATACCCCCCACCATAATATGGTGGGGGGTAAATCAAGTTGGAATGGCGGGTGGATCGCCACTGTCGAGCCGGCAGTGGCGATCCGCCCACCATCATAATGACCCCCTTGGTAAATTAGAGAGCAAAAGTATAATTCCTTAATTCTTTGGGAAGAAAATAACATTCTATATCAACAAAGAAACTTCAATCAATCCGATAGTGTAAGCACCTAATTGCATTCTGTTCTCCTCTTTTCTTGAATGCAGGTTATGGGATCTTTGCTGTTCTCCATATTTTAGCATTGATTACATTATTATTGGATATTTTCAATTAACTGTTATCATGTATTTGTTTTTATTATAAAGGTTTTGAGTGCCTTTTTGATAAGATTCTCACTGTGATGAGTTTGGATTTGCACAAGAGACATGCTTATCCATATGGCACAAGGCCTTACCATGGATTAAAATCTCGCCTATGGACAGTTCTTAGCAATCTGACGCCGAAGATCTATTGTGTATTAAACCAGTACCTAGAGTGGGATTCAAGTCAGCCAATGCTTTCCAATTGACTGGCTTCCTTGTCAATCTCATTTGCTTGCTTGTTATTCAATGACTTTTCTTCCACTTCTTGTGTTTGTCCCTTCCGTGGAGCAGTTTCTTAACCCTCATTTTGATTTCTCAACTTGTATCCTGCCACTACTTACATTCAGGAAACTACTTTTATTTTTCTTATTTTCAGCACTACACGGGAGTGTGTTGGATCGGACCCTTTCCTATTCTATTCATGGAGATTTCTTAAGCGTGTGGCTATCCAAAAGAGCCTCCCAGCGCTATGAAAACCAAGTATTATGCAGAAAAGATCAAAGTAAAAGAGGGTAAATAAAATCATGGTTAAAAATGGTGCTCTTTAACAACCTCCTGAAAGCTAATTCAGATTGTATTTGCCTTATGTGATGTGGGAGTGCGTTCCAAAGTTTAGGTACTTGGAACGAAAATGGTCTTCCTCCACTCCTGGCTCTCAAGAGCCTGGGAACTGCAGAAAGTTGTTGAGTGTTAGATCATAGCAGTCTAGTGGGGTTGTAAGGAGTAGGTAAATTTCTAATCATATTAGGACCTCTTTTGTGCATTGCTCTATTGGCCATGCACAATTCCTTGAAGTGTACCCTCTATATTACAGGCAGCCAATGAAGGCTTGCCAGGGCAGACGTGGCCCAGTGGCATTTGGGAGTTTTAAGTAGGATAGGTGCTGCAGCATTTTGTATAACTTGCAGTCTTTTTATGACTGACTTTGGGCTGCCTAGGAACAGTGAGTTCCCATAGTCAAGTCTGAGGAAGATTAAACCCTGTACCACTATCCACCGTGATGGCACTGGCAGCCAACTGAGCAGTTTCTGCAATGTCCTTAACCAGTGGTTAATTTGTTAAAAAATTAGTGCCGGGGCTCTCGTCAGGAGGCAGCTTGCACCAGCCTATTTCTTCTGTTAGCGCCGCCTAAAACAAAACCAACTGCTAACCATGAAAGTGGGGAGAGCATGTGGAGTAATGGCCAGAGCTGCAGACTTCAGAGCTGGGGAACCAGGTTTGAGTCTCAGCACCGGTTCAACATCCTGTGATTAATGAAAAGCGCCGGTGTTGATGATTAAGTGCCGGTGCAGAATACCAAAATCCATCATCTCAAATTAAGCACTGTCCTTAACATGCCAAAGCATGTTGCTGCCAGTATTTTTACTTGCATTGCCATAGTCATCTTATCGTCAAGCCAATTTGCGAGGTTATCCCCAAACCTTTTGCCTTCCTCCACCTATTATTCTGACCTTTTGTTGGCTTTAGGACCATTAGCACTGCCTTCTCCTCTAAAACATGATATTATAGCTTTAAACCTGTTTGGCATATTTGATTTACATGTAAGTCCCTTGTGCAGTGGTATACAAAATACCCAGGGCCTGTAAATTAAATGCAACTAGTGGGCCTGCAGCACTGCTTGTGCCACCCACTGACGTAGCCTTTTAAATCTGTCTCAGGCCTGCCACTGCATGGCCTACGCGCACAGTTTACTCCCATTTTGACTTAGCATTTAAAACTGCTTGCCAAGCATTAAACTCCCCTTTTATTATACATAGATCATGCCTAAAGTAGTCCCTATGTAGCCAAATGGGCAGGGTGCAGTGGAAGAAAAAGGTAGGGCATGTGCCTTTATGTGTGGCAAGTCCTGGTAGTGACAAACAGCCAATTTGTTTCTCACTACTGTGAGGCCTACTCCTAACATAGGCTAGCCTTGGG
The DNA here is from genome assembly GCF_964204655.1 of Triturus cristatus. Taxonomy (NCBI): domain Eukaryota; kingdom Metazoa; phylum Chordata; class Amphibia; order Caudata; family Salamandridae; genus Triturus; species Triturus cristatus. Next base: position 69,060,599 of record NC_140584.1, on the reverse strand, counting down.
AAATCCCTTACATGTAATTAAGTGGTAATTCCTGATCTGAAAGGAGTAGTGTTTGCATGTTCGGTATGTTTAGAATCGTAGTGAAAAATCCCTCTTACTGGTGTAGTTGGATTTTATATTACTATTTTAGAAATGCCACTTTTAGAAAGTGAGCATTTCTCTGTGCTTATTTATTTATTTTATTTGAAAAGTTTTATAAAGCGCGAACATGACTCATACGGGTATCAGAGCACTGTACAAATGTGCCGTAAGTATGAGTACATCAACAAAATGGAACAAAAGAGATAACTTAACAACCAAAATGTCAAAGGGGGGATCACGCAAGGTCAAAGGGGGGCATAAGGAGTCAGCCAATCTAGTGGGACCCCTAAGGTTTCAGCAGATCAAAGTAGATCAAAAGGACAAGTGAAAAGAAACATAAACCCTTTTGAAACCGCATGTTAAAAAGAGTATCCAGACCGCAGAAAGAAGTAGATTGAGATGACACCCGGGTTAATGCTGTTGAAGGTCATTCAGGATTATCCATTTGACATGTTTTTTGAAAGAGGCAGTAGATGGGTTGGTTCTGATGTCGGGGGGAACAGCTTTCCATATTCTCGGGGCAAGACCAGAGAAATCATGATTGTAAGTTCTTTTCTTATTGAATTTGGGAGGTTTCAATAATAGGTTGTTAAAGCTAGCTCAAGTTTTTTGCCAGGTAAACGGGGGTGTTGTCATGAATAGCTTTGTGCGTCATCAAGCTATTTTATACCGGATCCTAGCTTCAATGGTCAGCCAGTTTAGTTAAATTAGGTCTGGCGTGACATGGTCATGTTTTCTGGAGCCAGTGATGAGTTTGGCCGAAGCGTTCAGAGTGGCTCTAAGCGGAGCCAAACTAGTTTTAGGTAGCCCAGCAAGGGTCACCAAACCATATTCCAAGTGTGTGATAACTAGGGATTGAACAGCTGGCTGGATGTCCTCAGGAGGAAGGAAAGGCTTGATTTTACTGAGAGTGTTGAGCTGCAGATTGGCTCCCCTAATTGTTGCACAGATGTGATCTTGCCTATTTAGGTATTTGCCCAAGGTCATACCTAAGATTTAGCCGAGTCAACAACATGAGGAGTGCAGTCAAGCACAGTAAGATGTTTAGCCAGTCCAAGGTAGTTGCAGGGTGGTTGTGGGGGGTATCAGAAGGAATTCAGTTTTGAGTGTATTTAACAGTAGATGGTTAGGAGTTAACCATTGTTGAGTTTTTAGGAGTGCATCATTTACAGTTTTTATGTCATCTGGAGAGGAGATCTTCAAATATAGTTGAGTGTCATCAGCATACATATGGTAATGAATGTTAGAGTGGTTCAAAATATCAGAGATAGGTTCCATAAAAAGGTTGAAAAGAGTGGGTGAAAGTGCGGAGCCTTGAAGTACTCCAATGGTGACCGGGGTATTGGTTACAAGGGATTGGTTAACTTTGATTCTTTGGGTGCGGTTCTGTAAGAAAGAGGCAAACCAGTTTAAGACAGGGCCCTAAAATTCCATCCTGTATTGAAGAAGAGCAATTAGGTTTTCATGTTTGATGGTGTCAAATGCTGAGTACAGGTCAAGAAGGATCAGAAGACAAGGGACATTTTGATCAAGAGATCTCAAGGCGTCATCAACGTTGTGAGTTAGTGCTGTTTCTGTAGTGTACCCTGCCCTGCAACCCGACTGGTAGAGGTCAAGGACCTGAAATTTCTCAATATGGTTGCATAGCTGTGTGTGGAAGCATTTTTGCTACAGTCATGATGCTGGTGATCGGACGGAAGTTGTTAGGATCAGCTAAGTCGGCATTGGGCTTCTTTGGGATGGGAGTGACTTGACCCGACTGAGGCAATCAGGAATCCTCCCATGAAAGAGGGATTCTTGGATGATCCAGGACCACAGTGGAAGGATTGCCGAATTGAGATCTTAAAAAAACTTGGCTGGTAGTGGATCGTTGAAGTGATTGGAAGGTTTTAAGGACGCCATAGATTGGTGCAGCTCCGTGTCATCTGGAAGAAGAAAAGTATTCCATGGTGCATTGTTTTTGGGAGCGCAAGTTATGTGGTAGGAAGGTGCACTTGCTGCAGAGGGTTCCGTAGGTACCACTGATAAAGCGAGGGAGTTCAAAGGACGCAAATTTGGAGTGGTATGTTGCAGCTCAAGTTCAATTTTCCTTGCCTTTTCAGAGAAGTGTGCTGAGAAGTCATTCCCACTAGAAAAGGAGGTTATGTGTGCCGAGCTATGGTTGGTAGAGTGGTTAGCTTGCTGCTTCATGATTTAAAGATTTTTTTGGGTCTGATTTTAGTGCTGTCAAGCTGAGCCCTGAAATGGTCAGTTTTAGCATTGCGAATACGATTGTTGCATGTGCTTCTTATCTTTCTTAACTGATTGAGGCTGATAGTGGAAGGAGAGTTTCTCCAAAGTCTCTCTGAAAACCTAAGTTTGCGACATTCATCATTTAAGGAGCTATTAAACCAGGGATTGGATTGTTTGATCGGAATCCTTTTCAGTTGCTTTGGAGCAACAGAGTCGAAAATGTTCGTCATAGAGTTAATTTAGTGATCAGGGTCATCCAGATTGGTCATGCTTGGGGGTGGCTGAAGACTATTCTTGCTATTAGATGTTAGCTCACTAATGTTGATGTCTCTCAGGTTACGAGACAGTTGTTTGCTTTTACGTGGCTTGGCCGTTGGTACCAACAGGCAGCCGCTGGCAGAGGGTAGGTGCTGAATGAGCCGGCCCCCGACGCAACCCAAATAGGGCACGGGCAGCCAACGGCCAAGCCTAGGAAGCCCTCACTCATACACACGAGGGTAACACAAGTCTTGGAATGCTCTGAGTAAATTACTCTTAGACTTACACTGCTGATTAGGTCATTGCACCCCGCAGTTTTGAACCAAACACACCCTCTCACTGACGCGGGTTACCTTCCCAATCCCTGGAACCCCCGTATATACCGTGCACATCCTTTCACATAGTTAGGTCCTGAAGAAACGCCACGGACCTTTATAGGCAAAGCAGGCGTGAAACATGTCGACCTTTTTCTAAGTCACATAAGTACCTTGCGCCCACTAGTGACTCCCTGACCTTCTGGTCTTTTTATTTTCCCAGGGGTCCCGCAACATTAAAAAAGCGTATTTGGACACCCCTAGGTAATTTTATTCACTAACTTTGCACGCACGTAACCACCTGTTTCTTGGATCCTTTCCTTCTTACCCCCGTTTTATCCCACAAACTCGCACTCACCTATCAGCTTTTTCTCTTTAAAAGATCTCCGCAAAAGAGACCTTGCGGGGGACCGTCGGGCATTGCAGCGCCGGCCCGACGAGGAGCAATAAAAAGCCCGATGATGAAGCAAGACATCCTTCGGGGTGTGTGAGGGCAAACAAGAGGCTACACTGAGTCCTCCCCTTCGGGATTGGATCCTTGATACTGGGGATAGTTCTCTCTGCCTCTTTTCACCTTCACCTCTCCCTCCCCTCCACTTCTTCCCCCCTTCTACACTTTCTCTCTTTCTCCCTCTCTCTTTTCCCCTCTCTGTAATTCTTCTACTTTCCCCGTTGAGTAGGTGGTCACTAATATTGTTTCACCTCCAACTTGGAACAATGTCCTTATTGATGTAATAACCCTGCTTTGCCTGACTGTTCCCAGGAACTTCTGCCCTACTTTGTGGTGCTGCCCTGATGCCTGTTGACATCTTCCCTGCAAGAAGGGACCCAGGACTGAACTTCAGAATGACTTCATGCTAGTTGGACCCCTGTTCACCCCAAGGTCTCATAGAGATCTTAGGGACAACAGAGACCTCGCTGCCAGCTGCCAACTACTTCATACCTGCAGAAGATTCCTGCAAACCCAGCGCTCCACTCCAGGAGAGCAAATAACATTTTGTGCTAAACGACAGTGCAGGGCATAGCCACTATAACTTCCTCAGCAAAGCCTGTGAGTAGTAACTGACTGAAGAGGCCGTTCTGTGCTCCCTATTTTATGCTGCACCCCCTAAGCCACACTCTGCACTTTAATGGTAGTGGAGAAATAATCAGCGCCTGACTCTGAGAGCCATGGTCCCTACTCTACCCATTGATGGAGTCACGAGACCGCCCAAGGCCTTGATGACATTCTTGCTGCCTCAGCCGAATGCCGTGGAGATGAGTGACTCGCCGCTGCCTCTCAGAAGGTATTTGTTCCTTAGACTGGACCCGAGCAGTTCCAGGATCCAGCTGCGCTCCATGCAGCTGATTGCTGGTACTTTGTGTTTGATGGAACCAGACCAGAGCAGTCTCTGGATTGCACTGCCCTCCACAAAGATGATTAGTGGTAATTTGTGTTTGCCTAGATCCAACCCGAGCGGTCTTGGGATAGCACTGCACTCCACAGAGCTGAGTGCCAGTATTTCATTTCACTTACTTTGATCGAACCCAAGTGATCCCAGCATTTCTGTACTGTACTCCTCGCAGTTGGTGGGAATGTGCTTTCCTGCCATCTATGCCCCAACCCCCATGGTACCCTAATTACCTTCAAACAAGTGCATCAACTTCCAAAATTTCTATAAAGGCTCTAAAAGGGGTCCGATTTTGAAGCATTGCGTGTGATGTATTGGAAAGTGGATAACTCTTGATTTACAGATTGGATTTTTTCCGTTTTTGTCTTTGTCATGTACAATATGCTATATTTTTATATAATATTGTGCGGAGTCTCTTTTTGTGGTGTAAACATTGTGTTTCTGTGTGAGTGTGTTGCGCAAGTGCTTTACACATTGCCTCTGATAATAAGCCTGACTGCTCTGCGCCACGCGCAGAGGGTGAGCACAGGTTTTCTTTGAAGTATAACTTACTTGCCCTGGCAAGAGTGGTGGATTCTGCCTGGCTAAGGTGCATGTTCTAGCCAACCAGAAACCCCATTTCTAACAGAATGGATTTGTTTTCTTACTTTCTCCCTTGTCTGCTGTTTGCCCCCCCCCCTCAAAGCCTTATTCCTCCTCAGGGGCGTAGCTTCATCAGAAAGATTAGGGGGATGTGAGCTTCAGATTTCCAAACAATCATGCGGAAACCAAATTCTCATGCAGCTAACAGCCAAAAATGCTGTGCCACACTGTATGAGAAGGAGAGTAGGAAAGCATCATTTTTACAGAGATATGGAACTCTCCTCCACTCTCCCTAGTGCCAGTACAACATCAGATAGCTGTGCTCCACGCACACACCTTGTATGTGTGCTGTACAGTGCAGCACACATGCAAAGTCAGTTATGATAGGAGAAATAAGAGCATATCCACTTAATAGCACCTATATGAAATAGGTGTTGCTTATGAAACAAAACTCTTTCTATGTTTTTTAGTAAATAGGGTTTTGCATCAAAACCCATGGGTGGTTAAATGCGAACACCCATGTACCACCCATTGAACGCTCACTTGGCATTAAGTAATGCAAAGCAGCTCTATTTGTGCTCTTTTGCATTACTTTCAAGTGAATTTCCAGCACAAAACGAGTTTTGTGCTGGAAAGTATATTGGGAAAAAAAGATTTTGCGTCCTATTTGCGTCACTGTTGTGAAAAACCAGTCCGCGGCTCCCACCCTGGTGGGTCAACGGATTGCGTCCTCCAGTCGGGAAATTATAAAATATTAAAAACATATCAAAACTTATATATATATATATATATATATATATATATATTCACTGAAAAAACCAAAGGTTTCAGGGGCGTTATAGTTAGGAATTGGCATTTAAAAAACCTTAGAAATTTACAAAAAAACCATAGGTTTCAGGGGCGTTATAGTTAGCTGGACATTTCCCTTGTACAAGACCCTAGAAATTCCCCTGTTATAGTTAGTTCAGCTAACTATAACTCGCGCCCCCGCTATGCACTGCTGATGACGTCACATATTACATCACTCATGACATGGTCAGTGACATCACTGATGGCATCTCAAATGACATCACTGATGACATCACTGATGCCATCATCCAGTGAATGTGTGTTTTTCTTAAAAGTTTAAATATGTTTTATATATTTATAGTGAAAGGCCTATGGAAGAATGAGTGGGTGTATAAGTGTGTGAATGGGTGATTTTCTAGGTGCGTAACTGACTCCATAAGTGACTTATTAAATGTATCTTACTGCAGACTAGTGACTAAACTGTGTGAATGTCTGTATGTGTTGGGGTATAAGTGGCTGCATGGTTTTGTGAATAGCTATATGAGTGTCTATATGGGTTATTGATTGGTTGTCTGAGTATCTGTATGGGTGCCTGAGTGTTTGTGTGGGTAGGGTGTGTGTGACTCTGTGCATAGATGTGTGAGTTGGTGATTCTATGCTGCATGGTTTTAAGAGTGCAACTGTGATGGACTGTATGGTTGGGTCAGTGTATGTATGAGTGTGTTAGTGATTGAATGTATATCTCAGTTGTACATGTGTCAGTAACTACATATGTGAAACGCAGTGTATATGTGTGTAAGAGTATAAAACTATCTATATGTGAGAGTGTGTGATTGCATTAGTAATTGTATAAGAGTGTCAGAATGTGTTAGTATTTTTATGAGTAAGTGAACTTGAGTATGTTTAACTGTATAGGTGAGTAAATTGGACTGGGTTTAATTATTTGCACAACTGACTAGGTGTGTCAGTACCTCAATGGATGATTGCCGGTGTGTGAGTGTCTATATAGGTGTATAAATGCATATGATAGTCTTATACGGAGTGACTGTAAGTATGAGTGACTGTACAGGTGAGTGAGTGGAGGTGTATGTAGACCTAAGAGTCAATGAGTGGGTATGTAGTTATTGGTATTGGAGTATCTATGGTTTTCAAAATGGCCGTCTGAAATTTTGAGTCGGTGTATCAAAGGTTATATTAGGGTGTAAGAAGATGCACTAATTTATCACATGGATGACGTCATCAGGGATTTCATCAGTGATGTCATTTGAGATGTCATCAGTGATGTCACTGACTATGTCATGAGTGATGTAACGTCATCAGCAGTGCATTGCGGGAGCGCGAGTTATAGTTAGCTGAACTAACTATAACAGGGGAATTTCTAGGGTTTTGTACGAGGGAAATGTCCAGCTAACTATAACGGTCCTGAAACCTATGGTATTTTTAGTGAATTTCTAAGGTTTTTTAAATGCCAATTCCTAACTATAACGCCCCTGAAACCTTTGGTTTTTTCAGTGAATTTCAAAGGTTTTTTAAATGCCAATTCCTAACTATAACGTGCATGAAACCTATGGTTTTTTCAGTGAATTTCAAAGGTTTTTTAAATGCTAATTCCTATCTATAACTTAGCTCTGAAGATATCATGTTTAATGATTTTGATTGGATTTCTATATTTTTCAAATTCAGTGTGTCAATTTCATTAATTATGTTTTTTTTAAAATACTTTTTTATCACCATTTTTTAAACTTATTTTTTCAATTAACTCTTTTAAAAATTAAAAAATATTATTTGAACTTAATGGGTTTTTCATATCCCGCAAAGTATTTAACATTTTAAAAAAACATATGTATGTATTTCATGTGAATATTAATTGAAGACAAACTCTAAACTAGTCTTAAAACTAAAATATTTTTACATCTAATCCTAATATTTTTTTTATTCAATTTGGCAGATGCGCGCTGGGTGCGTGCTGCGTACGCGCAAGGTGCGCGGATCCCATGTGACCTGCAAAAAAAGAGATTTGATTGGTTCATTACACTTCCTCTTCTAACTATTAAAAGACCCCACCCATTTCAATCATTCTTCTTTGACCTTCTTTAAAGCACCATCTCTTTGGAGAGAAGAAGTTTTTTTAGACTAAGTTTACACTTATCTCTAACTTTTTTCAACCAATTTTAGAATGGTGCACCATTCACACACATATCGAGATTTATGATTTATGATAAATCTAGACATGTGTCTTGTTGTATGAGTATTCAGTGCAATCATGCACAACAACACTTATAGAACACCCTATCAATGCAAAGTGGTCTGCATGATGAGGTTGTATTTACATGGAGTATAAAAAGTGCACAGAGTGCCTTTTCCTCTCTTTGTAAATATGAAAGAGTATCTTACACAATAACTATGTTACAAAAAGTGACATATTTCCATTTTTAAAATTCCTTGCAAATGATAAAAGGTAAGCACAGAGTTTTGTCTTCAAAGATGTTCAAAGAAGAATGATTGAAATAATTGCGGTCCTTTAATAGCTAAAATAGAAAATATTATGAACCCCTCAAATCTCTTTTTTTGCAGGTCACATGATATCTGATTATGGTCAGATTTCAAAACTACATAGGTATAAATAGAGGGTTTTTAGAAACATGTTTCCACTTTGTAGCTTCTTGCAGACCTCCTCATTCTGCATATTGAGACTTAGTTAAACTTACCTTCACAGTAATAGGAATAAAATATGGTACACATTTTTTTCACATTTTCATTCAAATCTAAATTCTTAAAAATTGCTTACTTTAAAATTTGGATCTGTGAAAGAAAAGAAAAAAAAAATTATAACATGTAATAATACATTTTTTACAACACAGCATAATTTCCACAAAGTAATTTGTTTGCCTTTTTCGCTGTTCTCAGAATATATTGAATTTCACTAGAAATAGGGATTTCAATCGTACTAATCACTTAACAGCGGGCAAAAAAAAAACAATCACAAAGATTGTTAAAAAAAAAAAAACATACTATTCTCAGTAAAATACCAGAAAATACAAATCATACATATATGAAATACTTACAGATTACAAAATTTTATAACTTTAACTTATAAAAACTGTAAATGTTGCCGCATTAAAATAATCACCGAATAAATGACCACCAAAAAGTCCATAATTCAGAAATATACCTTTCCTTGAGGCCAAATGGTATTTTTGCACTTCTTCTTTATGTAAATTGTCCAATGGTAGTCCTATTAAATTATAATAATAAATTCCTCAGAGAGTGAATTATCTTCCTAAGACTTTGGCTTTAAAAATATTAGGTAGGAATTTGGTAATTCACTAGGCAAACGTTGTTTGAAAACCAACTGGGCATCATTACAAAGTGTCCAGCCTTTGTCACATTTTAGATAGGCAGTGTAATGTCCAGATGTGGTGGAAGGTTCATCATGGAAAATTATTGCAATTGCTACAAAAGTCCTTCCTGATATTGATAGTTGTGCTGCTACAAATTGCTTTATTAAAGTATCCAATTTTCTTCCGTCAGCTGTACAACGTTGCATCATTAAAATTTTGTTAAGAATAATGTGGATAACATTTCTGCTTTACATTGGCTACACTCCATGTTTTGAATTGCACCTTTCACTAATTTATTGAAAGACACTGATTTACAGTCTGGTAATGTTAAATACAGAAATCTCTCAGTGTCTACATTGGTGCTACATGTATACATGCAATTTTCACAATAATGTTCCCATTTGTAAGAAAGGCCAAAAATATTTTCTATTTCTACACCTTCATTTTCAAAAATGGTAAGCATATACATTAAAAATTCCTGAGCATCTTGTTGGATATTTTGTGTAAATTGTGTAGAACCAGAACACACATCCAAAAGACTACGAACATCTGAAACAGATTGTGTTTCACTTCTATCTGTTGTCAATTTTTCATAAACAGAATGCAACAGAGAACAAAATATTTTTTGCCGATTCTCCATAATTTGTTCTTGCAAACCTTCAAGATAAAAAACAACATTGACCACTACATTAGCATAGCAGTTGACACCAGAACTATTTTCAAACTGATAACCAACAATCTCTCCAACAGTGTCCAATTTCTTTTTACCTGCAATCACAACATTATCTTGTTCTTTTCTTTTCTTGACACCTTCTGAACAGATAGTCTCTAACCTTCTTTTTCGACCAACCACACGCTTTTCAAATACAGGATATTGACCTAAATTTGGAGCATACACCCTTCTTAACCTATTATACTCTTTTACACAGTTTGCATCTGCAGTAACTTTTGTCTCATCAAAATCAATCAAAAACAAACCAGATAATGTTCTGACTCGCGACAAAGCAACATATGCCATACCCTCTTTAAATATGGTAGATCCAATGTTCACCAATGCACTGTCTACATTTAATCCTTGCGATTTATGAATAGTCACTGCATATGCCAGAGAAAATGGAAATTGTTTCCTAAGGACATATAAATCTTTAAAAAGCAAGAAACGAACTGAACAACGACCAATCTCTTTAACTTCATCAATCTGATCAAATTTAATTTTTATAAAATTCAATTCCTTCTTTTTTCTGATAATTCACAAAATCCACCATTTTGCCCATTGCACCATTAACTAAACCTTTCTCTACAACCAAAGTACGCCTTAAAATTACCCAACAGTTTACACGCGCATACAGTGTCTTTTCCAAACCAGCAGTTTTAGATTTTTTTTTCTAAACAATCCAGTTTTGATCTCAACTTACCCGTCAAAATAATAGTGATTCCTTCATGCAGTATTTTATCGATGGCTTCCATTTTTACAATTTCTTCATTTTCCAATTTTAATAATTCTTCATTGAATATTGAACACTCACGCAGTGTTGGCATTAAGCAAATCACTGACTTATTTTTAGCAATTTCCACGTACACTTTTGCAGGAACTGCATTTTCATTTGGAAAGACATTGCAAAGTAATCGACTCTCCAAAGCTTCTTTCCCTTGTTTTGAAAGAATTCCAATTCTTATATCTTGAAGAATACTTCCATATTCAGCATCATTTGCCTGTCGCATATTTGTTGTCAGTTCTTTGTATTCAAAATTACTCCAAATGTTCACATTACCAACACTGCCAAGAGACTTTCTGGTATCTTCATGGGCAAGTGTTTTAAATACCGGTTGTCCTTTTACCGGTGTCAGTTGCAGTAGATCTCCAAAAACTATGACGTGTTTTCCTCCAAATAACACGTCATACTCTGTTTTAAGAATTGGCTGCATTCTTAAATGCACAAAGGCAAGCATCAAGTTTGAAACCATGCTCACCTCATCAATAATGAGAAGTTTCATTTTCTTCAGGACTCTTGAAACTTCACAACAAGCTTCTCCAGATAGCTTGTGGTATTCCAATTTGTTCTCATGCTCTACTGGCAGCATTAGTAAACGTTGTAAAGTAATTCCTTTAATGTTATGTGCTGCCAACCCAGTTGGTACAAAACGGGGTGTGATGGACGGAGCATCAGAACCAATCAAACACTCACACCCAGTCAAGAGATCTGGGTTTGATCCATCACCGTTCTTTAGCCCACTCTGACACCCCAGTTCAGACATGGCCATATGCAAATCAGTCTGACCCTGTGCTTCATGGGAACAGTCCAGCCCGAACTGCCAAGCCATGCCTTCCCTGGACCAGAGACAAGCTTCCTAGGACCGGTTTCTGGCATTTCAGCTGTCTTCAGCCAGGCTTGCTTGAATCCAGTGGCAAAGTGAGCAAGGGACTCACGTCTGAGCATACCCTGCCAACTTATGGCGAACAAAGCGGTACAAAACGGGGTGGTGATGGACGGAGCATCAGAACCAATCAAACACTCACACCCAGTCAAGAGATCTGGGTTTGATCCATCACCGTTCTTTAGCCCACTCTGACCCCCCAGTTCAGACATGGCCATATGCAAATCAGTCTGACCCTGTGCCTCATGGGAACAGTCCAGCCCGAACTGCCAAGCCATGCCTTCCCTGGACCGGAGACAAGCTTCCTAGGACAGGTTTCTGGCATTTCAGCCGTCTTCAGCCAGGCTTGCTTGAATCCAGTGGCAAAGTGAGCAAGGGACTCACATCTGAGCATACCCTGCCAACTTATGGCGAACAAAGCGGTACAAAACGGGGTGGTGATGGACGGAGCATCAGAACCAATCAAACACTCACACCCAGTCAAGAGATCTGGGTTTGATCCATCACCATTCTTTAGCCCACTCTGACACCCCAGTTCAGACATGGCCATATGCAAATCAGTCTGACCCTGTGCCTCATGGGAACAGTCCAGCCCGAACTGCCAAGCCATGCCTTCCCTGGACCGGAGACAAGCTTCCTAGGACCGGTTTCTGGCATTTCAGCCGTCTTCAGCCAGGCTTGCTTGAATCCAGTGGCAAAGTGAGCAAGGGACTCACGTCTGAGAATACCCTGCCAATTTATGGCAGGGTATGCCAACCCAGTTGGAGCAGTGACAACACAAGACAAATGCGACTCCGTTGTTTTTTGCAGATAACTTGTAATTACTTTAATTAAGAAACTTTTTCCTGTTCCAGCTTGACCACTCACATACATTCGGATAGGTTGAAATTATGTACATGAGCACCCTCTCTTTTCATGAAATAATCCATGGCCAATCTGCTCTTTCACTTGCTGATATATTTGTTTCTGTTCAACATTTAGTTGCTCTTCCAAGTTTCCTAATTGTATTGCATCTTCTTGTGCTTGATACATTGCTGTTTCCACCTCATTCATTGCAATCGCTGCTATATTTTCAACAATTGGTTGTCCTAGTGGATCTTGATTCAGTGCAGCAGAACTTTAACTGTCTTTAGAACTGTATCTAGCAATCTCAGCTGCAATTATAGCTTCTTGATCAATTTCATCATTCAACATTTTGACATAATTTGCGAAAGCACTGCATTGTATGCTATCTTTACAAGCATTCAATGAATCTTCATAGCTGGGAAAATCTCCAAGTAATTCCAGTTCAGAACGCCATGGTTTGAACATTTGCAAAAGGGCTAAATAGTAAAATTCCCTTTTGTCAGCAGTGTCGCAACTCAGTTTTCTGTGATTAATTAAATTTCCTTTCCTTTGTTTCACCAGACATCTTTCAGAACCAATCACTCCATATTTTCCATCGTTGATGTTCTCTGTAATATTCTGTTTAAAAGTGTAGTTTTGCAGCACTTCATAGAGACACATGTTCTCAAGATGATGACTTCTATTTGGATAGTAGGTGTCCAACATATTGGTTTTCAAAATATATGTACTTTCAGGGTCATTTTCTGCTAAATATTCAATTTCTTGAACAGATTTCAGTACCCGATTTCGCATTCCTGCAAGACCTAGACTCACCCAAATGATTCTTCTACTTTTGGAATATAGACTTGCAGATGATAACCGATCTGAACATTCATATGCTCCAATTTCACGATGCGATAACATCTTCAAACTGAAACTGTATATTTTCTTACTTAGAGTCTTCTCATGAGAAATCTCTTCCCACATTTCTTTTAATTCAGTCTTTTCTGATTTAGTAATGTAAGACGTTACATATCGAGCAACAGCAATGGAATTGTCCGCAACATACTGAATATCCATGTTAGCGTTCCACATGGATAAAATAACTGGATTGTAGTCATTTATGTATTTTGATTCTTCACTTCTTCTTAAGTTGTAGGTGTTTTTCAGAGACTTTCTTGTGATGGTATGTCGTACAGCTGACATAAAACTTTTCACTCTTCCTTTGGATAATACAGGACGTGGAACTCCAAAACGACATTTGGTATAGAACTTATCCTTTGACTTGTACTTTCGTCGACAGTATTTTCCACACCTGTGGCTTTGAAATCGTAAGACTTGTTGTTTTAAGTTTTTCTCATCTCTGCTATTTGGAAGAGCAAATGTAGCATAATCTTGAATGAAAGACAAAACAGTTTCATCTGAATCTGTTCCAAATTTGGGGCCGTCCTTGACCCATAACAACATATGTATGTGAGGAGCACCTCTTGCTTGATACTCCTTTCTCCAAAAGAAATCCACAACTTCTCCAAGAGGAGGATTCTTTTTATTGCAGATGAAAGACATCATAGCTTCAAATCTATGATTGACATATCTGCATACATTGACTGGATCCAAAGAGCACAATTCTCCAGGTGTCTTGCATTCAATATTTTTAGGTCTCGCCTGGCGAACGCAGCGCGAAGCGCTGCTGTCGCCAGCGAGATCTATTGTTGCTGACTTGCCTTGGAAGGGGGACAGGAGATGTGCACGCGCAGGCTTTTGGCGGATTTGAGTTGGTGTACGCGCCTACAGCCATGCGGCGTGCACATCTCCTGTCCCTCTTCCCTCGCAAGCCAGCATTTAGTTTCACTTTCGACATATGGAGAACTCACCCGGTCTGCGGGGGGAATCCTTCTGAACGGCGGCTTCCGGAGCACTCCAGCTCCACTACTACCAGCACGACGCGGGGCTCTCTCCTTATGCATGGGAGCCCCGCACTGCTATCTGCCGCTCTTCACCCGGGCCCCCTCCTGGGACCCGGGACTTCAGCTCCCACACCGGCTGCACGCGAAAGTGACAGGTACTGCGCATGCGCGGGCAGCCCTCCCAGGTCTCCTCCCCAGCCCGGAGCTGCTTTCTGTTTTGCTTGTTATTTTGAGAGGGCGAGTACCGGTGTTCCGTCGTTTCCATCTCAGTTTCATGTTTCCATCTTAAGCACTGGAGTAGCCTTGATGGTGAAGTGGAAGAAGTTCAGCAATTTCTTGTTTGGTACAGGTTACAGAAGCACAGACAATTATTAACAAAATATCCGATTTATGTGAGTGCAAGTGTAATATGCTTACAGAGCGGCACATGGGAAAGGTCAAAGGTGCGGAGATGGGACTGGAATGGAGGCGGGCGCAGTATTTGAGAGAAGATGTTTTATCTAAGTTCTCTTCTGAACCAGAGTGACTGCATCTCTTGACTTAAACTATGGCAGCAGCAGAATTCCCAGAGGCCTTTAGTGTTCGGCTGCTCCTGTGCGGGCTGCGATGGATATCTCGCTCAACACTTCGCAGGGCTGGCTCTCGGTCTGCCAGGGCTTGGAAATAAACATGATGTAGTTTTCCTGTGGCCTGCGGAAGGTTTCCCTGCATGCCGAGCTTGATAGCATATTATTGTGGTGTTAAATCTTTCTGCATTGTGTCTTGGTGAGCCTGTGTTTTTTTTTTTTTTTAAAGGATCTGACAATTCACTACTGGGATCTCAAGTAATGATTACGTCGATGAGTCAATGAGTTTGAGTTAGCCATTACTTCAGATTTTTTTTTTCTTTCAGCTAAGTCCGGATTTATGTTTTTTTTTTGCCCACGTAGTTCTCCTGTTTTAGGTGTTAGAAAGTAAACTAGTGTGCTGTGGGGTCCGAGACAGGGGTAGCAACACGGTTTTATATCTCTACATCCCCCAGCACACTTGAGGCAGGAGTAGCTATCGCAATGACAGTAAACTAAAACAAGCATTTGCAATGAAATAGGTCTCGCATTTACGCAAGTTTGAGCTATTGGCATTGTAAATGTCATTGCCTTTTATTTACATAGATAAAAGGCATTGTCATTTACAATGCTAATAGCTTAAACTCTTGCAAATGCGAGACCTATTGCATTGCAAATGCTTGTTTATATTGGAATTTGCCTCTCGAAGAAATTCAAGTAAATCATCCCAAGCATACTCTGCACAGCTTAGTGTAACGAACCATGTAGGAGTTCCCAAGTTCCGTAGCATACATTTCAGTTCTCCATGTCGACGGTACCAATATTCATTAGTCCCACGCTGACATGCCATCAGATTAATCAACTGAGATTCTAAATGATCATCTCTCTGATGCACTTTATCCATAAAATCCTTTGCAGTTACATTTTGAAGATGCATTCCAGTTTTTAAAATGTGATTTACTGCATATGAAAGTCCAGACAAGTCACTTTCAAGCAGAAGATGAAACATATAAGGGATACATTGTCGAAATCTTGGATCTTCTGCATATAATCTTGTTGTCCGATATTCAGATGCAGGAATCTGCACAGGACGTTCATCATATCGTCCACCTTTTCCTGTTGGAAACAACTGCGGGAAACAACGAGCTTCCAAGCTCTCTTCCCATACACTCATGGGACTTCCTGTTGCTTTTTTCATTTGAAACAACTCAATCGTATTCCCCATCACCTCTTTGGAATGAAGTGGATGTACACTGTAATGTTCATAGATCTCTTCACATCTGGACATGTCCACTTTTTCAATTTGTCCACTTAATGTTTCACTATCT
Source organism: Triturus cristatus (assembly GCF_964204655.1). NCBI lineage: Eukaryota > Metazoa > Chordata > Amphibia > Caudata > Salamandridae > Triturus > Triturus cristatus. Next base: position 69,044,630 of record NC_140584.1, on the reverse strand, counting down.
TCTGCTAAATCTATTTCTTCTTCTCCAACAAACACATTTCTATAGTACTCATTATTTTTTAACAGATACAATGATGCCTTTTGCACTTTTCTAACATCCACTAACTCTTGCCAGATTTTCTTATTCTTAGTAGGAACACCATTAACTAGAATGACTAGTGGCTCATTTTCTGCATGATCTACACCAATAGTTTCAATATTTTTCCTTAAATCTAATGGTAAATACACAACTCTTCCTTTCAATCCTCTTTGCAACTCTGATGGAGGTAATTTACTTGTTTTGGGCTCCATACGCACAATAGCCTGAAACGGGTGAACACATTGTATGAGAATAGACTCATACGTATTTAAATCTATCAGCTCTGGAGGAATAGCAACCAACTCTAGATTATTATGAACAGCTCTAGCAGGCATTTTATTCTCATCTAATTTGTTATAACAATATTTGCAAATACGCTGCTCACATCCCAAATCAAAACAATCCTCTACCAACAAATAAGTTGCAAATTCCATCCACTTATCATTATCTTCCATTTCACTTTTTAAATACAGATTGACACCCCTATTCTGATTTTTATAGTGAGTTCGCCGACAACAAATACAAGAAACATTTGGTCTTTCACCTGAAATTACCTTAAACTTTGCGATTTCATCCTCAAATTTTTCTGTAATTACAGGTTCTACATTGTCTTCAACATTTTGTTCTACTAATGTGTCAGTTTCTTCACTCTCTTGCTGAGGACCAAAGTAACAAAACTCAATATCCTCACAGACCTGCTTCACATCTGAAACTGACCCACGTAAAAGAGCACTGTTCAACTCATTTAACTTTGGTGCTGGACTTTTTGCATAATACAACCTTCTCACTAACTTCCGCATTTGAGTATGATGTACTGCCAGCATTCTGAAATGGTGAAAAACACTTTCACAAACTTTCCTAGAAAGACAAGCCAGTGAATGACCTTGCAAACCAGTATGTTTTCTCACTCTGCAAGGGTCTAGTCCTTGCAACAGCTTAATCTTTTGTTTTACACTTTTTTTAGTATAGGCTCATAAAAAACGACATAATTTTTCAATAGATTCCTGTCGTACACTGCAAACACTACTGCAATCCCAAGTGTACACAGGGTTTTTAGCACGTCTCCCTAAAAATTCATCAACTATCACTTCTTCTGCATTTCTTTCAACTATTTTCTCTTTCTCCATTGGACAACCATCACTAACCTCATGACCTCTACCACTGGTGTCAACTGCATACAATAATTTTTCACTCAGTGAATAAATCTATTCATTAAAAAAAAGGCTCTGAACTAGAACTGTGTTTCCATTCTCCCAAAAAAACATAACAATTTTTTTTTTTATTAATAACTCTTTTCCTCCTACTTTTGGCCTTCATTACATATATTGGTTTATCTAGTGATCGAATTCTGTTTAACACTAAAATAAACAGTTTCCTTTTTACTTCAAAAGCCTTTTCCACAATGCTTTCAATATGCTTCTTCTTTTTATAAAATAAAGCTCTCTTTTTATATTTCTTCACATCTTTCAGAAAATGATGCACTACTCTCTTGTAAAATATTTTTTTCTGTAATTTCTTATACTGATTTTGTCTTCTTTTCCCATACTTTATCTCCTTTGACTGAACAAACGGACAAAGTGATTTTTACTCTGGACCCCGGAGGGCCTTTAAAGATTCGGCGGCGGTCCCGCAGCACGGGAGACCGCAAACAGACAAAGTGATTTTTACTCTGCCCCTGGACCCTGACAAGCACGCAGCACTTTAGCCCTGGTCCCTGGAGGGCCTTTAAAGATTCGGCGGCGGTCCCGCAGCACGGGAGACCGCAAACGGAAAAAGTGATTTTTACTCTGCCCCTGGACCCTGACAAGCATGCAGCACTTTAGCCCTGGTCCCTGGAGGGCCTTTAAAGATTCGGCGGCAGTCCCGCAGCGCGGGAGGCACGCGGGGGGCGCACCCGGGCTCGGCCCGGGCGAAGACCAGGCCAAGACAGGCCCGTCTACGCCCGTCATAGACCGACAGAGGCCGGGCTGGGCCACAGCCCTGTCATTATCATTTTTGTAGTAAGGGGAGCTTTTGAAGGGCATTAAGTGACTTGAAAAAGAACTGGTCATAGGTTTTTTCCATCTACCACCTTCGCTTTTTGTAACTGTTTATTGGTATTTTATTTTACTACTGGTATTAGTGATTTGTTTGTGATACATTTAGTATGGGGAAAAGAAAAATAGTGAGCATACAGAACAAGAAATCAGCTAATGCAGGGGAGCAGTCCCGCCAGTCCTTACTTAATTATCTTACTGGAGCAGTAGGTGCTATAGAACGCCGGATTACCACAGTTGAGGAGGCTTTAAAACCTGGAGGGGAGAACAGCACCACAGTGATAGTTAGTTCTGATGCAAATTAGGCTCAGAGAAGCACTCTGGGTAGAAATGGCTGTGTGGTGAACACTGTTGATCATTTGTCAGGTAGTGAGCAGGAGTATGACGTATCGCAGCAACCACCAAATAAGCGCGCTAGGAATCCGGATATTTGCCCTAGCGTCATCGAGCTCTCGGGCCCCTCAATTGAAAGGCCCTCACCTAAGACCCGCAAAAGAGCGCCTAAAAGGGCAAAATCCACTCCAGCCACCAAAGTAGAAAATTGGGAAAAATCTGTAATTAGCTCAAATATGCGTACTCAAAGTGAGGTAGGGAAGTTAAATGCAAAGCTGGATACTCTGGATACATTGATTAGAGAAAGTTTATGTAATCTGACAACTAGATTAGACACTATGGAGGCTAAATTAGTCAAATGTCTGGATATACTTCATCCATTAGTACCTGATAGAATGATACTGCCTGGCCATGTCGTGAATGACGAGAATCTCAATAACAATACCAAGTTAAACCACGCTGGCTCTGCTACAGCTACATATAATGCTCCTGGTAATGTGCCCCTTGCAACCATTCAACACATCCCTCTTGCTGATACTGAGGTACACCTATCTACTATTACACCAGCTGTGTTTAAGCCTACACTCATTCCACCTCCAGTAAACACTAATTGTGCGATCATGCCTCAGGGGACACAACAGGCTACATACCTAGACTTACCGCCAGCTGCTACACCGTATGTAGTGGTGCTAGTTAATGTACCCACATTGGCAGATGTGACGGTAGAACCTTGGGAGAATTTAAGGAATAAGTCCTTACAGTGGCTTGGCACCAGGACAGGTTTAACCGAGAAGTTATTTGAGGAGTTCAAGATGGTAAGGAGAGTGGGATGGTTAGGAAGAGGGTCCAAAAAACTTCAAGGGGACTGTGTTGTGTTGTCATTCAAAACACCAATGCTAGTGAGACTCATATTGAATAGGATTGGTGCTAATTTTACGGGAAGCTCACACATTAGTGTTGTTCCTTTAGGATATTTTTATCAATTGCCACCCAGGAACAATATTAGGCCTAACCGGGAAAATCCCACCCCACTTTATAGGAGACAGTTTAATATTCCTACCCAAAACCGTTTTGATAGACTCAACTATCTCGAGGAAGTTGATTGACTGTGACTAGAGGACTCTATTCAAGGCACAACAACCAGAGGCCTGGAGGATTGTTGCATTAAGGGCTCCTTAACAACGAGTCCTGGTGTTACAAAAGTAGTACAACCACCCCAGGTGACACTGGTAAATATAGAAGCAGTTGAGGCTATTAATATAGAGGAGGTGGTTGCCTTGGAATATACCCCCATGCCCCATAACGAAATTATATCATCGCTCATTGAGGGAACTGGGGGAAATAATGGTAGTAAAGGGAGGAACGTCAACTGTCAGATTATGTTTTGGAATGTGGCTGGTTTGAAATCAAAAGTGTCCAATAAAGTATGGGTGGATTTTGTAAACAATTACGAGATACTAAGTTTACAGGAAACATGGGTGGAAGAGCAAATTCACATGTGTGGCTTTAAAACGTTTCATACTCCAGCAATTGGGTCTAATCATGGTAGAGCAAAAGGGGGACTTTGCACTTACATTAGTAACCATCTAAACATAAGGAAAGTTGAATTAGTTGTTAGTAATAGTCACTATCAATTTGTTAGCATGGATGTAGATCAGGCATCGTGCGTGATAATATTGAACTTTTATAACAACGCCTCCTTGGTGACGCGGGAGGAAGTATTTAGAACTTTGAATAGAGACCTGATTAACTTACAAACACAGACAACTAAAGATGCTTTCGTTATTTGGGGAGGGGACTTTAATTGTCTCTTATGTCAAAATGGTGATAAGGGCACCTGTGGGATAACATATGGAAAAGACACTAGTCTTTCGCACTTCTCCCATACAGTACATGGAGACCTCTTGAACGACATTGCATTCTCCTGTGATATGGGGATTGCTAACAATCTTTGTCTACCTGAGGTCCCATTTAGTCCAACTTTTAATGGACGAGGTGCCTTTTCAATAATAGATTATCAGCCTTATGCATCAACCCAAAATGCAGTCGGTAAAATACCGATTCCTTATTAGCTCCCGGTATTAAGTAAAAAATTCCCAATCCCAATGCATCAACCCAAAAGCAGAAATCGGTATTTAAGGAATCCTTAAATACCGATTCTTTAAATAGGGATTCCTTAAATACCGATTCCTTAAATAGCGATTGCATTTAAGGAATCCCAAAGTGAGATTCCTTAAATGCAATGCATCAAAGGTAAAAAATTAGCGATTTCGCTAATAAGGGGAGCAAATTACCATGAAGATGAACTGCATGGTAATTTGCAAAAACTTTGAAAAATGCACTTTTGTGCATTTTTCAAAGTGTCATGTTGCGCACACACATGCCCTTAGAGCATGTGTGTGTGCAACATATGTGCACATATCATTTTCAGGGGTGCAACAGGGTGTCCTTTTGACACCCTGGCACCCTTGAAAGTGCTCCAGCTATTAGCGATTCGGTAATACCGAATCGCTAATACAGAATGGCTTTACATTCATTCCTATGGGCCTCCAAGCCCATAGGAATGAATGGGTAGGTATTCCTTATTACCGATTCGGTATTACCGATTCGGTAATAAGGAATGTTAAGGAATCGCTATTTGAATAGCGATTCCTACATGCATAGCCATTTGCTATTCCTTATTAGCGATTCCTTATTTTTCGCTAATAAGGAATCGCAAATGCTAATGTTGATGCATATGCCCCTATATTATGATATCTAGCAGACATTCCCCCTGTGTTAAGAACTTTACTACCCATGACATCGCTTTAAGTGACCATTTTTCACTAAGTATTGACATTATGGCGTTTAATAAGGATTTTAATACAAAAGGCAGATCCACGCAGCTTCTGACGAATATTACCTTGAGCAGGCAAAATGGTTATGCACTGAAATGGATGAAAGTGAGCCCGGAGGAATTTGTCACCAAGCTATTGAAGAGGTGTAATAATATGTTTCAAGCTTGACTCGACGAAAATTCCTCTTATGCAGAAATTATCGAGAATTTTCTGATTATATCAACTCAAATTAAAGAAATTCTCTGGGTAAATGCTAAAAAGAAGGATAATCACCGTGAAGGGTGGTTTGACACCACCTGTACCAAGGCCCATACTAAACTTAAATATGCATTAAAGGCAAGAGTGAAGGATCAGGACCTTATTAGGGAAGCTAGAACGAATTATAGGAGGGCATTAACTGCTAGAAAGAATCATCTAAGAGAGAAAGCCTGGAATGCCTTGCATGAGGCCTCGATTGACCGTGATTCTTCTGCATTTTGGAAGGCGGTTAATGCGCCTTTTTTGGCTGCTAAATCTAAAGCCACTATAGAGATTGCTATCCCTGAGTCAGAGTGGGTTTCCCATTACTCTAAGCTCTATACCAATCAAATAATGGATGCTCAGGGAAATTTGGTATATAAGGCCGCCCCGGAGTTTACACCCCTTTTCCAGGATTGTGGATTGGTTTTTACTTTGTGTGCGGTTAATGTGGCCATAACAGCCAGTTTGGGTGGTAAGGCGCCGGGCACGGATGGCATTCCGGTTGACCTGTTTAAAAACAATATGGAACTATGGGGACCAATTTTAACACAACTTTTTAATGCTTGTTGTTCCAGGGGGTTTTTATCGTCTTGGTACGAATGTATTATAGTTCCCATTTTTAAAAAGGGTGACAGGGCTAATCCAGCTTGTTACCGCCCAATCTCATTATTAGACTCTACAGTCAAGATTATAGGGCGTGTGGTTTTGGATAGACTACAATTGTGGGCGGAGGATCATTCCATTTTAAGTGATTTGCAATACGGTTTTCGTAAGGGTCTTGGGACAATTGATCAGGGTCTAAATTTACACATTCTCTTAGATAAATACACCAAAGCTAAAAGGGAAAGGCTGTTTTTAACTTATGTTGATTTAACATCAGCATTTGATTGTGAAGGCCATGAAAAGCTTTGGGAAATTTTGGAGGGGTTGGGAATGGACAACTTTATAATCTCCTTCTTAAGGCAGCTATACTCTGGGGCAAAGGCGAGGGTTAGTTTTGGACAAGGGGGAGACTGCACTAAGTACTTTGGAGTTTCAAGAGGAGTGCGGCAAGGCTGTGCCCTTGCCCCATTCCTATTTTCTTTATATATAAATGATCTCGAAGGTACTTTAATTAAGGAGTGCAGGGATCTGCCATTGGTAGCTAAACGTCCTATCCCTGCACTCCTCTATGCAGATGATGCGGTCCTGATGGCCCGCACGCCCATTGGTCTCCAAAGGGTAGTAACTTCCTTTACAAAATTCATGACTAATTTGGGCCTTACAATTAACTGCTCAAAAACGTTTTCCATGAAGTGTGGGATTGGGGCAAACAAAAAGAAAAATACTGTTTATATTAATACTAGGGCATTAGAGAATATTAATACTTTCTCATATCTAGGGATCCTATTTGACCAGTCAGGCTCTTGGAGCAGGGCTATCAAAGTGAGAAGGCTGTTATTTAGTAAATCACTGATGGCTTTAACCAATTTTAGCAGGAAATTGGGTAGACGCTCTCCTGGGGAACTGTTACGTATATACAGAGCATCATGCGTAGCGATTGCCATTTATGGAGCAGGTATCTGGGGATACGCTAATGTTAACTCACTCCAATTGGCAGAAAACATCTTCCTCAGGTGTCTTTTGGCAGTACCTGAGAGTATGTCGACATTTATTTGTCATACTGAATTGGGCCTGCCATACATTGGGGACGTGATTAAGATACAGCCTGTTCTTTTAAGGCACAGGGTGTGGACGACTGAAGAATCTGCTTTCAATCGCCATGTTTTAAAGGATGAACTGGGTACTGACGGGGCAAAACACATAAGATGGTTGAAATATGTTAAAACATTTCTGATTCAAATAGGCCATGTTGAATTTTATAATGACCCATCTACTATGTGTAGGGTATCTAGAAAGGACCTTAAAAATATATGCATATCATACATGAGTGAATCTAGAATATCGAGTGAAATGGCCAAGACTTCAGTGGTAGCACATCATCTTACTTTGACCTCGGTAAATAAACAATCATATATTTTGCTAACCACTAGGGATTATGATAGGTTTTTGTTAACGCGCCTCAGACTAGATATCCTGCATCGATCTCTGAGTTTCCCTGAGGTAAACGACTGGTCAAGAACACTCTGTAATTGCCCATGTGATGATGCGTCAGCCCAGTTATCTATTCATATATTGTTCTTTTGCACATTTTATTCTAAACCTAGGAAAACATGGATTATTCCTGTCCTTAAAAGATTGGAATTGAGACAATGCCGTTCTGCATTCTTGGCGTTGCAGTATTTGGACAATGCATATACTATTGCCTCTGTAACTGCGTTCTTAAAAAATGTTTTTAGACTTCGTAAATCAATTGTGATATGATTATTAAGTTTTTATTCGCATTTATTGATCCTTTTCTTTTTTCTTTAAAAATTGTGGAACTTTGGTGTGATACTTAAACTGTGCTTTTATGGTTATTTTCTTTATAACCGAATAAAGTTCTTTGAATTGAACTGATTGACTGAACATTTGCTTTTTTACTTTTCCTCTTATTTTGAATTTTCTTCTTACTTGAAAAATTCTCCGAAGTTGCAGCATTATCTACATTCTGTTTGCTCCTACAAACATTTTTAATAAATTGCTTTGTGATCTTACCAGAAGATTTTTTCCTTTTAGCCACATTATCTTGTTCATTCAATACTTGTGGGTAATGTTACTTCAAATAATCCTCCTGTCTCTGTTCTTTTCTTTTTTTTTCTGGCATCATTTTTCTATTTTAACGTTGAAAAACAGTATCTGTAAAAAAGAATCACAAATAAATGTATATTAATAACTTTCAAATTTACAGTATTCCATTACTGTACAAACACATTTTATATTAAAACTGACAAAGAAACTATAGCCCTGAACCACAAGTGTGACGATGGTTAAAACACTACATACATAGTGCATACTACTTTGAAGCAGTTTATGCCCTAAAGCCTACCTCACTAAAAGACTACATGCTAACTGACTGAATGATTACAGTACTATAAGGAGACACACTGGGTGAGTAACAGGGTGTTTGCTAGAAGTGTATGAATACTAACTGGGGAATTGAAGGTGTGAAAGACAACTGTGTAGCTGATTAGAGGACTGAATGCATACTGGATAGGCATTTAAAGCAGTCCATGTGCTAAGGCCTGGCTCACTGCATGAGTACTTAGGCACTGACTGAATGATTAGAGTACGGCAAAGAGAGTGTCTTGGTGAATTTATAAGTGTTTGGGTTTTGGCACAGTGAAGAACAAGTTACTTACCTTCGGTAACGCTTTTTCTGGTGGATACAGTATCTGCCTGTGGATTCCTCACCTTGTGAATATCCCCTGCGCCAGCAACATTCGGAAACTTTTGTAGCAGTCCACGCCGATGAGGTCGAAGACGACGTCACAGAGGCACGGCTCCGCTCGCGACTCCGCTGACGTCACCGGCTCCATAAGAAGACCTCCTCGGCGTGATGACGTCAGTTCCGCCCCTCTTTTCCGTGCCTTCGAGGCACATGGACGGACTGACAGCAATATACATAAACAGTATACACAGTACACAATATGCATATCAACACACACAGTGTGGAGAAGAAACATCAAAGCACTAGAAATAACCTAATGCCCTTGACAGTCATAAACACATTTGAAATCATCAATAGAATTACAGTCATAGAGCCACTGGTATAGAAAGATGGACAACGGGGAGGCGGGTGGGTCAGTGTGGAATCCACAGGCAGATACTGTATCCACCAGAAAAAGCGTTACCGAAGGTAAGTAACTTGTTCTTCTGATGGATACATCTGCCAGTGGATTCCTCACCTTGTGAATAGATTCCACAGCAGTCCCCACTCCCGGAGGAGGGTGTCCACCCTTCTATACCAGAAAGTCCTGAAGGACGGAACGAGCAAAGTGTCCGTCCCTCCTCACCTCGGTGTCTAAGCAATAATGCTTTGCGAAGGTGTGGAGGGAGGCCCAAGTTGCCGCCCTACAAATGTCCTCCACAGGAACACCCCTAGATAAGGCAGATGTAGAAGACTTTGCCCTGGTAGAATGAGCCCTCAAACCCTCCGGAGGCTCCTTACCAGCTAGGGAGTAGCAGATCCTGATGCATAGTACAATCCATCTGGAAAGGGTGCGCTTGTGCACCGCACGACCCTTTCTGCAGCCAGCAAAACCCACAAAGAGCTGGTCATCAATCCTGTAGTCTTTTGCCCTGTCCAGGTAAAAGCTCACCGCCCTCTTAGGGTCCAAGCGGTGAAGTCTCTCCTCCTCCTTGGAAGGGTGAGGGGGAGGATAAAAGGTAGGAAGAGTAATGGACTGCCCCAGATGGAAGGGAGTCACCACCGTAGGCAAAAACGCAGCCCTGGTCCGGAGTACCATCCGTTCAGCATGCACAGTCAAGAATGGGGGTTTTGAACTAAGAGCTTGAAGCTCACTTGATTGCAACGAGGAAAACCGTTTTAAACGACAACAGCCTCAAGGGACACTTATGTAAGGGCTCGAAGGGAGAACCCATAAGATAAGTCAGTACAAGGTTTAAATCCCATTGAGGTACAATAAAAGGAGTAGGAGGAAATTTATTTGTGAGGCCCTTGAGAAACCTAAGTACAATAGGTGATTTAAACAATGACGGCTGATCCGGCAGGCATAGGAAAGCCGACAAAGCCGATAAATACCCTTTAACTGTGGCCACAGCAAAGCCTTGCTGAGCAAGAGAAAGGGCAAACTGCAAAATGTTGGACAAACGAGCCTTCAAGGGATCAACTGACCTCTCTCCATAACAGAAAACAAATTTAGACCATCTATATGAGTATATGGATTTGGTGGAGTGTCGCCTGGCCGATAAAATAACATCCACCACATCAGGAGGGAGAGAGAAAGAATTCAGGTTGCCCCGTTCAATCTCCAGGCATGAAGGTGTAAGCTCTGGAGGTGGGGGTGTAGAACCTGCCCCTCCGACTGCGAGAGGAGGTCTGCCCTCAGAGGGAGACGGAGCGGAGGGCACGAGGAGAGGTGGAGAAGATCTGTATACCACACCCTTCTTGGCCAATCCGGGGCGATCAATATAACTTGTGCCCGGTCTTGGCGAATCTTCCTCAGAACCCGAGGAATCAAGGGTATGGGAGGAAACGCGTAAAGGAGTCGTGAGCCCCAACTCAACTGGAACGCGTCCCCTAACGCTCCCTGCAACGGATACTGGAGACTGCAGAATGACGGGCAGTGAGCATTCTCGTGAGTGGCAAACAGGTCCACCCGAGGAGCTCCCCACATCCGAAAGACGTGACGAACTACCTCTGGATGAAGCCTCCACTCGTGGTCGGCGGAGAACTGCCGACTGAGACTGTCCGCAGGCACGTTCAGAACTCCGGCCAGATGATTTGCCATCAGACAAATCCGATGGTCCTGAGCCCAGGACCATAGACGCAGGGCCTCTCTGCAGAGACAAAGAGACCCCACTCCTCCCTGTTTGTTTATATACCACATCGCGGTCGTGTTGTCCGTCAGGACTTGAACAGACTGACCGCGAAGGGAAGGGAGAAAAGCCTTGAGCGCCAAACGTATCGCCCGTAACTCCAGAAGGTTGATGTGAAGCAACCTTTCCTCTGGAGACCAAAGACCCTTGATCTCCAGATCCCCCAGATGAGCACCCCACCCTAAGGTGGATGCATCCGTAATCACTGTTGTCACCGATGGAGGTAGATGGAAGGGCTTTCCTTGGGACAGATTGCCCTCCACGCTCCACCAAAATAGATCCGCCGCAGCTTCTCTGGAGATCCTCACAGACTCCCTGAGATCCCCTTTGTGCTGATACCACTGCTTGCGGAGGCACCACTGGAGCGCCCTCATGTGCCAGCGTGCATGGTTGACCAACAGTATGCAGGAGGCGAACAGACCGAGCAGGCGAAGGACCTTCAGAACTGGAACAACCGCTCCGCTGTAAAACAAAGGAATCATTTCCTGTATGTCGAGAATCCTTTGAGGAGGAGGGAATGCTCGACACACAGTAGTGTCCAGTACCGCACCTATGAACAGGTTGCGCTGAGAGGGCACCAGGTGAGATTTGGGCACATTGATCGAAAAACCCAATCTGTACAACAGCCGAGTTGTATCCTGCAGATGACACAGCACCTTCTCCGACGACTCCGCCTTGATCAGCCAGTCGTCCAAATAAGGGAAAACCGAAATTCCCGATCTTCTGAGATGGGCTGCCACCACTGCCATCACCTTTGTGAAGACTCGAGGTGCCGAAGTAAGACCAAACGGGAGGACCGCAAACTGATAATGTTGCGATCCTACCGTGAAACGGAGATACTTCCTGTGCGACTTCAGAATGGGGATGTGAAAATACGCATCCTGCAAGTCGAGCGACACCATCCAGTCCTCCTGATTCAGCGCCTGAAGAACCTGCGCAAGGGTGAGCATCTTGAACTTTTCCTGTTTCAGGTAAAAGTTCAGGATTCTGAGGTCCAATATCGGACGCAATCTGCCGTCCTTTTTCGGAATCAGAAAATACCGGGAGTAGCATCCCTGACCCCTCTCCTGCTCCGGAACCACCTCTATCGCACCCTTCTGAAACAACTTCAGGACTTCTTCCTGCAGGAGAAGACGGTGGTCCTCCGAGCAAGCTCCTTGGCAAGGAGGGTAATTTGGAGGGAATTCCCGAAAGGGAAGGGCGTACCCATTTTCTACAAGATCTAGAACCCAGAGATCTGTAGTTACAGATTCCCAATCTTGTAGAAAATGGGTAAGCCGGCCCCCCACAGGACCAGCATGATCCGGAATGTCGAATCTAGGGCTGTTTTGCGGTGGTGGGAGGGGCTGAGGAAGAGGAAGAGGAGGAGGAGAGTTGACGGCCACGTGAGCGACCTCTAAGTCTTCCTCTATATCCCTTGGAGCCTTGCTGCTGCTGCTGCTGCTGCTGCTGCTGCTGCTGCTGGGTTGGCCTATAAGAACGAAAACTCGCCCTTCCAAATCCTCTGTACCTCTTGAAAGTACCTCTCGGCTGGGATTGAAGGCCCAACGACCTAGCCGTAGCCTTACTCTCTTTGAAGCGCTCCAGAGCAGCGTCAGCCTTCTTCCCGAACAGACCAGACCCATCAAAAGGTAAATCCAATAAGGTTGACTGGACATCCGAAGAGAATTCAGAGGACTTAAGCCACGCACCCCTCCTGGTGGCAACAGAAGACCCCATAACCCTGGCAACTGAGTCTGCTGTATCCAGGCCACTCTGAATAACCTGGCGAGCAGCCGCCTGGGCATCCGATAGTACTTCATTGAAGCCTGCTCTATCCTCCTCTGACAGTTTAGGTGCCAACTTTTTAGCAGAATCCATAAGCGCATGGATATAGCGCCCCAACAAACAAGTCGCATTTGAAGATTTTAACGCCATACTGGCTGAAGAAAAGACCTTCTTGGCCGATTGGTCTACCTTCTTTGCCTCCCTGTCCCCTGGGACTTGAGGAAACGCACCTTTAGAACGTCCAGAACAAGCCGCCTGAACCACTAGACTTTCAGGTGAAGGGTGTGAAGACAAAAACTCAGGATCCCCTGGAGCCACCCTATATCTTCTTGCAACTACCTTGGATACTGCAGGTGCTGAAAAAGGCTTGCGCCACACATCCAGCACAGGCTCCAATAACGCCTCATTAAAGGGCAACAGAGGCTCTGACACCGCAGTTGGAGAATGCAACACCTCAGTCAAAATATTGGACTTGAATTCAGTAGATGGCAATTGAAGGTCCAACAACTCTGCAGCCTTTCTAATAACAGCATGATAGGGTGCCGCGTCTTTAGAAGGTTCATCCGATGGCGGAGTGATCTCCCACTCCGGAGACAAATCCAAACCACTTGCCTCCTTCAACTCATCAAACACCTCATCAGATTCGACCAATTCCCCCTCTTCAGCCTCATCCATCAGAAAGCGTCTCTCCTCCAGCACTCTCTGCGCCTCTCTTCTTGAACGGATCCGCACCTGCGGCGTCGGCGGCGCCGTGATCGAATCCGACGGCGCCGGCAATGGCATCGAACGCGGATCAGCTGGAGCAGCCGGCGTCGAACGAGGTCGAGTCGGCGCCGGCGAAGAGGGAAGCGGCGTCGATGTTCTCGGCGCCGGCATCTGCCAAGACGGCGTCGCTGGGAAGAACGGCATAAACGGTGCTTGAGGGTAAACCTGCGGCACACCCAGATTGAAAGCCATCAGACTCATCGGACCCATAGGTGCACCAGAGGTATACATGGCCCGAGAGAACACCCCGTACATTGCATTGAGATAATGCGAGGGGTCCTGACCTGGATTAGGGAAAGCCGGATACTGGTCAGGTAACACCGGACTCGGGCCTGCCGGCGCCGACGGTGGAACTTGCGGCGTCACAGACTCACCCGGAGCCTGATTAGCCTCATCCTGGGCCGGAGTCGGAGACGGAGCCCGAGGACTTGCAGGATCTGGAGATGGCACCGGTGCCGGAGAGGACGCCGGCACCGGGGATTCAGCCGGAGCCGGCGAAGACACAGGAGAAGATGGAACGGGAGGCGAAGCCGGAACAGGAGAAGGAGACACTGACTCCCTTCGACGCCGAGCAGGTGATTTCGACTTCGACGTCGAAGCCTTATGATGCGACGAATGCCTCCTCTTTTTCTTATGCTTCTTGCTCTTCGAAGCATGTCCCGAAGTCGACTTGGAAGCCGACCTCGACCTCGACCTGGATCTTCTTCTACCTCTTTTCTCCTTCTTCTTCATCCGGGCGATAAAGAGCTTTGCCTCTCTCTCCTTAAGAGCCTTCGAGCTCATTTTCCTGCAACTCGAACAACCTCCAACATCATGGTCCGAGGACAAACACCAGACGCAATCGTCATGCGGGTCAGTGATGGACATGTGTTTGCCACATTCACGGCAAGGCTTGAAACCAGACTTCCTTGTTGACATTCTCGAAGAAAGACAGAGAAACTTCAGAATAAACACAAAGTAACAGGTAAAGCTACCAGTAACGATTCCCGAAATCCGTTGGCGTCGTCGGCGCGGAAAAAAGGGAACTGACGTCATCACGCCGAGGAGGTCTTCTTATGGAGCCGGTGACGTCAGCGGAGTCGCGAGCGGAGCCGTGCCTCTGTGACGTCGTCTTCGACCTCATCGGCGTGGACTGCTACAAAAGTTTCCGAATGTTGCTGGCGCAGGGGATATTCACAAGGTGAGGAATCCACTGGCAGATGTATCCATCAGAATGGATTAGTACATGGTACTGAATGGGTCACTAGAGGACTGCAAAGGGAGTGACAGGGTGTTTCCTGGAAGTGTATGGATACTGACAAGGGAATTGAAGGTGTGAAAAACAACTGTGTACGTGGTTAGAGGACTACATGCATAGTGAATAGGCGTTTGAAGCAGTCTATGTGATAAGGCCTGGCTCACTGCATGAGTACCTGAGTACTGACTGAATGATTAGAGTACAGCAAAAAGACTGCCTGGGTGAATTTATAAGTGGTAGGCTTTTGGCGCAGGGAATGGATTAGTACTTGGTACTGAATGGGTCACTAGAGGAGTGCAAAGGGAGTGACAGGATGTTTGCTGGACTGTATGGATACTGACAAGGGAATTGAAAGTGTGAAAGACAAGTGTCTAGGTGGTTAGAAGACTGCATGCTTAGTGGATAGGGGTTTGAAGCAGTCCATGTGCTAAGGCCTGGCTCAGTGCATGAATACTTAGGCAGTGACTGATTCATTAGAGTACTGGAAAGAGAGTGTCTTGGTGAATTTATAAGTGTTTGGGTTTTGGCACAGTGAATGGATTAGTACATGGTGCTGAATGGGTCACTAGAGGACTGCAAAGAGAGTGACAGGGTGTTTCCTGGAAGTGTGTGGATACTGACTAGGGAATTGAAGGTGTAAAAGACAAGTGTATAGTATGTTAGAACACTACATGCATACTGCATAGACATTTGAAGCAGTCTATTTGGTATTGAATGGTTCTCATCATAAGTACTTAGAAACTGACTAAATCATCAGACTACTTCTGGGACAGTGCCTGGGTAAAACTTTTACATTTTCAGTTCTGGTGCAGTGAAGACAATACTACATGGTACTGCACTTTAGTGTCAAAGCATGACTCATTTTATCAATGCATAAGAAAACACTGGCTTCTAATGCTACTAAAACTTGACAACATGACAGGTTTTAAAACAGTTATCTGCCACCAAATACACAATGTTACCAAATGCTTCTCTCACAGTGGTTCCCAAATGCACACAGACTCACAGTGTGATTCTAGACAACAACCACTATCCCTAGGAGTTTACCAAAACTGATTCACTACTATGGAAGTGTTAACAAAACTGCACACAATGTACATATTTCAAGACTGCACTTTTGTGTCAAAGCCTGACTCATTTAATCAACGCATAAGCAAAGACTGGCTTCTAATGCTACTAAAACTTGACAACATGACCGGTTTTAAAAGACTTATCTGTCAGAAAATACACGATGTTACCCAATCCTTCTCTCACAGTGATTCCCAAATGCACACACACTCACAGTGTGATTCTAGACAAGCACCACTATCCCTAGTAGTTTACCAAAACTCATTCACTACAGTGGAAGTGGTAAGGGAACTGCACACAATCTACATATTTCACGACTACACTTTAGTGTCAATGCCTGACTCACTTAATGAAAGCATAAGCCATAACTGTCTTCTAATGCTACTAAAACTTGACAACATGACATGTTTTAAAACAGTTAACTGTCAGCAAATACACGATGTTACCAAATACTTCTCTCACAGTGGTTCCCAAATGCACACAGACAAACAGTGTGATTCTAGACAAGCACCACTATCCCTAGGAGTTTACCAAAACTCATTCACTACAGTGGAAGTGGTAAGGGAAATGTACACAATCTACATATTTCACGACTGCACTTTAGTGTCAATGCCTGACTTATTTAATCAACGCATAAGCAAAGACTGGCTTCTAATGCTACTAAAACTTGACAACTTGACAGGTTTTAAAACAGTTATCTGTCAGCAAATACACGATGTTGCCAAATGCTTCTCTCACAGTGGTTCCCAAATGCACACAGACTCACAGTGTGATTCTAGACAAGCACCACTATCCCTAGAAGTTTACCAAAACTCATGCACTACAGTGGGAGTGGTAAGAGAACTGCACACAATCTACATATTTCAGGACTGCACTTTTGTGACAAAGCCTGACTCATTTAATCAAAGCATAAGCAAAGACTGGCTTCTAATGCTACTAAAACTTGACAACATGACAGGTTTTAAAATAGTTATCTGTCAGCAAATACACGATGTTACCAAACACTTCTCTCACAGTGGTTCCCAAATGCACACAGACTCACAGTGTGATTCTAGACAAACACTATCCCTAGGAGTTTACCAAAACTCATTCACTACAGTGGAAGTGGTAAGGGAACTGCACACAATCTACATATTTCATGACTACACTTTAGTGTCAATGCCTGACTCATTTAATGAAAGCATAAGCCATAACTGTCTTCTAATGCTACTAAAACTTGACAACATGACATGTTTTAAAACAGTTATCTGTCAGCAAATACACAATGCTACCGAACACTTCTCTCACAGTGGTTCCCAAATGCACACAGACTCACAGTGTGATTCTAGACAACGACCACTATCCATAGGAGTTTACCAAACACTTATTTACTACTATGGAAGTGGTAAGGGAACTGCACACAATGTGCATATTTCAAGAGTGCACTTTTGTGTCAAAGCCTGACTCATTTAATCAACGCATAAGCAAAAACTGGCTTCTAATGCTACTAAAACTTGACAACATGACAGGTTTTAAAAGAGTTATCTGTCAGCAAATACACGATGTTACCAAATGCTTCTCGAACAGAGGTTCCCAAATGCACACAGACTCACAGTGTGATTCTAGACAAACACTATCCCTAGGAGTTTACCAAAACTCATTCACTACAGTGGAAGTGGTAAGGGAACTGCACACAATCTACATATTTCATGACTACACTTTAGTGTCAATGCCTGACTCATTTAATGAAAGCATAAGCCATAACTGTCTTCTAATGCTACTAAAACTTGACAACATGACATGTTTTAAAACAGTTATCTGTCAGCAAATACACAATGCTACCAAACACTTCTCTCACAGTGGTTCCCAAATGCACACAGACTCACAGTGTGATTCTAGACAACAACCACTATCCCTAGGAGTTTACCAAACACTTATTTACTACTATGGAAGTGGTAAGGGAACTGCACACAATGTGCATATTTCAAGAGTGCACTTTTGTGTCAAAGCCTGACTCATTTAATCAACGCATAAGCAAAAACTGGCTTCTAATGCTACTAAAACTTGACAACATGACAGGTTTTAAAAGAGTTATCTGTCAGCAAATACACGATGTTACCAAATGCTTTTCGAACAGAGGTTCCCAAATGCACACAGACTCTCTGTGTGATTCTAGACAAACAACACTATCCCTTGCACTATACCAAAACACATTTCTTCACCTACAAGGAGTACTACATTTTAGTGCAGAAACATAACTCATTTCACAAATTCATAAACAATGACTGGTTTCTAATTCTACCAAAATATAAAAACTGCATAGGTATCTGTCTACAAACACATGAAAAAAACAAATGCTTATCACAGAATGGTTTCTACATGCACACACACTGTCAATAAGATTGTAGAGAAAAAAAAGTACTCCCTACACTTTAGCAGAAGAAATACATTAGTCTGATTAAAATAAAACTAGTCTACATACATCCCCTCACAATTAAATAACTCACCTTTCAAGATGTTTTGTAGATTAAGAAGTATATCAGTCACACACCAGATATCAGTCACACACCATATTTTCTTATACAGAATCTCTGCACTGTGCACCTATCAGCAGAACCAATGAATGGCAAAGTTTCCTTCTCATTTTCCACACATATACATGTAAACATCAAATCACATTCCTTCCCACATAAATTCAAAAGCAAACACATATTTCTATTGGTTAAACATTTCAACCCTTTCCAAATTACATAAACTTCAACCCTTCCCCCAATCTGCCTTCTGCCCGTTACCATAGAAACAGGTCATGGAACACTGTACTGAGCACACAGGTCACAAGTTCAGCACACACAATGTTGCTAATCAAGACAGCAAGTGTGCTTGACTTCTCAACATATCAGCTTATCAGAAATAATGTTCCTTACAATCAGTTTTTGTTAACCAATAAGAATCATGGGTTTAAAAAACAGAAATATGCACCCTACCTTTCAGTGTAGAAGGTTGTCAAACAACCAATGATTTCTTGTCTTTTTTTCAAAATTGCATCTTAGCAACCATTTTAGAAACATCTTACTTTCCAAACTGCCATTTCATTTGCAGTGACCATCTGAGTGCATCCAGACCTCCTTACAAGATGCTTAGAGTGTGGATTGTGGGACACAGCTACATTTTCTGGAGCCAAAGGTATGCAGAAAACAAAGGCATTCACAAAGACCTAGGTTTGCCAAATGTAGACATTAAATGGATTGGACAGAAAGGGTTAAAGTGGCACCAATTGATGCCATTGGTGAAATCCTTCATGCAAATCCAACACCCTGACCTCATAATAGTGAACTGTGGTGGCAATGACCTAGGCACTTTGACTGGGGTAGGTCTGGAAATTCTTATGAAGGACACCTTTGCAGAACTGATTTCACTTTTCCCTAAAACTGCCTTTGTGTATTCTAACATATGCCAAAGGCAGAAATGGAACTGGTCCGATCATTTTTGTCCACAGATTGAGAAAGCTAGGAAACATGTGAATAAATCTGTTTCTGCTTTTCTCCGAGACTACAGAATGTCTCAAGACAAGGAACGAACAATGTGGCAGTTTCTCCTGAACCTCCATCAACCCACTTGGGCAAGACTGTAGTAAGTTTGGGACAGTGGCAGCAACCACTTGGTGTAACTAAAGAGAACAACAAGTACCATCATGCAATCGTGCATACACCCACTGGGGGCGGGACTTGGCTTTATATCAGGTGTTCTCTTTGCATGCTAACCGCTGCCCCTGCATTTTCTCCGCCCGTGAACAAGGACACTTTGTGTTTGAAACGCGTAGGGCTGTGGAGATTTGAATTGAGATGCTGATAAGGAGACTGCACCATTGAGGTCTTGGATTAAAGATGTTTATTACTCACCGTGTGTGGCGTTTCCATCTTTGGGCAACTTTGTTTGAATATATATATATATATATTCAGTGAAAAAACCATACGTTATAGTTAGGAATTAGCATTTAAAAAACCTTAGAAATTCAGTGAAAAAACCATAGGTTTCACACATGTTATAGTTAGCTGGACATTTTACTCGTAAAAAACCAATGAAATTCCCCCGTTATAGTTAGTTCAGCTAACTATAACTCGCGCGCCCGCAATGCACTGCTGATGACGTCACATATTACATCACTCATGACATGGTCAGTGACATCACTCATGACATCACTGATGACATCTCAAATGACATCACTGATGACATCACTGATGACATCATCCAGTGAATGTGTGTTTTTCTGAAAATTAAATATGTTTTATATATGTATATCTCAAGGTCGATGGAAGAATAAATGGGTATATTACTGTCTAAATGGATGATTTCTTTTTGAAAAATTGATTGTGTAACTGACTGATTAAGTGTATCATAGTGAATACATGGCTTAGTGAGTAATGTTTAAATATGTAAATATCTGTATCATTTTTTCACTTTGTGTATAAGTGGCTGCATGGGTTGGTGAGTAGCTACATTGGTGTCTATATAGGTTATTAGTTGGATTTTGAGTATTAGTCTGAGTGTCTGCATGGTTCGGTGGGGGGTATGACGTAGTGCATAGGTGCATGAATGAGTGACTCACTGTTTGTATGTGTTGAACAGAGCATGTGTGCAGGACTGCATGGGTGGATGAGTGTGTGTATGGGTGTGTTAGTGAGTTAATGACTGTCTCAATAGTGTCTTTATGAGTAACTACATATGTTTAAAACTAGTATATGTGACTATTGGTTTATATATGTGAGTATATGTGAGAGTGAGAGATTGAAAGAGTTCCTGTATGAATAAGTATGTATTTCTATAAGTGATTGTTTAAAAGACTAAGTATGTGTAAGTTTCCGTAGAAGTAAGTGTGGTGGTGTGTGTATAACTGTATATGCAAGTAAATGTATGTTTGATTCTTTATTAGCATGAGTGACTATGTGTGTGAGTAGCTCTATGGATGAGTGGCATTGTGTAACAGGATGTATAGGTGTATGAGTACATATGATAAGTGAGTACATGTATGAGTGACTGTATAGGACTGTTGGTGAATGAGTGGATGTGTATGTGGATCTTAGAATTACTGAAGAGGTTGTTGTAACTGTTATTGGTATGTCTATTGTTTTGAAAATTTTAGTCTCTATTTTTGAATGTGTGTATCAAAGGTTATATTAGGGGAAGAGGAGGTCTGCCACTCTATCACAAGGATGATGTCATCAGTGATGTCATTTGAGATGTCATCAGTGATGTCATGAGTGATGTCACTGACCATGTCATGAGTGATGTAATATGTGACGTCATCAGCAGTGCATTGCGGGCGCGCGAGTTATAGTTAGCTGAACTAACTATAACGGGGGAATTTCATTGGTTTTTTACGAGTAAAATGTCCAGCTAACTATAACATGTGTGAAACCTATGGTTTTTTCACTGAATTTCTAAGGTTTTTTAAATGCTAATTCCTAACTATAACGTGTGTGAAACCTATGGTTTTTTCACTGAATTTCTAAGGTTTTTTAAATGCTAATTCCTAACTATAACGTGTGTGAAACCCATGGTTTTTTCAGTGAATTTGCAAGGTTTTTTAAATGCTAATTTATTTTTTTTTCTTCTATTTTTTTTAACATTTTTTTTTTAATTTTCTTACCTTTTATAAAGACTATGGTTAAATTTTTAAAATTCTTTAATATGTTTTTTTTTAATATATTTTTTAAAATAAACATGTAAAATTAATTTGCAGTACATTTTTTCTATTTTTTTTTATTATTTTTTTAGTACGCGTACCGTAAGCTTACGGTAAGCGTACGGTTTACGCAACGCCCGTAATTTTTCTACGCTGCTTGCGTATAGTTACGCAATTTGCGTAGCCGCGCGTACTCCGCGTGGGACGCGTGCGCGCGTACGCTACACGCGCACGTTCCGCGGAAGTGTCGGGTAGTGACTGTTATGCGCATGCGCGCAAGCGCGTGTCTTTTTTACGCGCATGCGCACTTTTGCCGTAAGCGTACCGTAAGCGTACCGTAAGCGTACGGTAGGTCATGCGATCATGAAACACAACTTTTGATTGGTTGAAACTACTTTCAGTTCTAGAACTCTCCTACACCATACCCATTCCCCTCATTTCTGCTTGTGATCCCTTAGGAGAAGGAGCTGGGTTGTCTTTGTGATACGATGGCAGACCAGCAGAGCTCTTCTGAGAGTGAGGCTAGCACTAGCAGCACTACCTTGAGGCAGAGAGCGAGGAAACAAAAGACCTCTTATGTATGGGATTATTTTACTTTTCCTGAAGGCCAGAAAAAGGTAAATGCACCCTTAGTAACTTGCAAGCTGTGTAAGCGTGTACTTTCAAGAGGTAATCCTGACAGGAAGTATTCCTTTGGGAATCATACCATGAAGAGACACCTCAAGGATGTACACAGAAGGACACATGCTCGACTTTTTGGAGGTAACCCTTCAGAAAGTCAACCAAGCACATCCACAGCAGCTCAGCCTGGACCATCATCTGCAGGGCTGACTCCTTCTTCTGCAGGTCAGGTGAGCCCTTCATCTGTGGGGGGAGCATATCCTTTTGCTGGCCCTCTGGAAATTAACCCTCAATTTCGGAGGGTTGATATTCGATGCGCCTCTTGTCATGATCTAATTTGTCATAGGGAGACCAGTGTTTCCCTAGTGAACAACAAAATAGATCAGCACACTTGTCGCAGAGACTAATTTTCCCATTCTTTCTTTCCTCTGTCCCTGCATGAACACAACGGCTCTTTTAAGAGCCAACCTTATCTTTCATCTTTTTTTATATATGTTTTTAAAAACTTTTTTTTTTTTTTTTTTTACCGTACGCGTACGGTGCGCGTAATTTTTTTTTTTGTTTTAAAAAACACTAAAAATCAATTATCACATTACAAGGTCCTTGAGAGACTACAATGAAAAACTGAAAATGTGATTGTAGAGAAGTAGAAAAAAAGGAACCATCATATTATTCACTTACCATACCCACTCAAAAAAATATTTATTCATTTTTTTTTTTTTTAAATTGCTTTAAAAATGGTTTTAGTTTTCGAAAATTTTCTATATCAATCTGAAAAAAAAGAAAAAAGTATTAATATTTTTTAAAACATTTGATAATACAGTACACATATTTACATATTTATCAAAAATTATTTTTGCCTTAATTTGAATGCACACTTACTGCTCTTTTTTTTTGGCAAGTGAAAATCACTTATACAGACTGACACATTATAAATCCACTTTTCAGATTTTTTTAAAAGCACATGTCCATACTGCTTTTTCAGACCACCACCATGTGTATCCTGGGTGACTGCCTACAGTCCAGCAAGGGCAACCAGCCTTAGTGATGCTGAATGTATTTGCATTACAGACTGAAACCTCAAAACCCCACTCGCTTGTAAATACTGTGCATGATTATACATGGAAAGGAGCTGGGTGTGTGCTAAGAGTCTGCTTCTTCCCCCAAAAAATCGCTCCCCCTTTTTCCTACTAATGCAAATGTGAAATCACCAGACCAAAACGCAATAAATCTCTGCCTGTAATTCCTATTTGCACACAGAGTCATGTTTTCACATTAGTCCCAAAACGAAATTTCTTTGCCAATTTGAATGCACACTTACTGCTCTTTTTTTTTTGCAAGTGAAAATCACTTTTACAGACTGACACATTATGAAACCACTTTTCAGATTTTTTTAAATTGCACATGTCCAGACTGCTTTTTCAGACCACCACCATGTGTATCCTCGGTGACTGCCTACACTCCAGCAAGGGCAACCAGCCTTAGTGATGCTGAATGTATTTGCATTACAGACTGAAACCTGAAAACCCCACTCGCTTGTAAATACTGTGCATGATTATACATGGCAAGCAGCTGGGTGTGTGCTAAGAGTCTGCTTCTTCCCCCAAAAAATCGCTCCCCCTTTTTCCTACTAATGCAACTGTGAAATCACCAGAGCAAAACCCAATAAATCTCTGCCTGTAATTCCTACTTCCACACAGAGTCATGTTTTCACATTAGTCCCAAAACGAAATTTCTTTGCCAATTTGAAAGCACACTTACTGCTCTTTTTTTTTGGCAAGTTAAAATCACTTTTACAGACTGACACATTATGAAACCACTTTTCAGTTTTTTTAAAAAGCCCATGTCCAAACTGCTTTTTCAAACCACCACCATGTGTAACCTGGGTGGCTGCCTACATTCCAGCAAGGGCAACCAGCCTTAGTGATGCTGAATGTATTTGCATTACAGACTGAAACATGAAAACCCCACTCGCTTGTAAATACTGTGCATGATTATACATGGCAAGCAGCTGGGTGTGTGCTAAGAGTCTGCTTCTTCCCCCAAAAAATCGCTCCCCCTTTTTCCTACTAATGCAACTGTGAAATCACCAGAGAAAAACGCAATAAATCTCTGCCTGTAATTCCTACTTCCACACAGAGTCATGTTTTCACATTAGTCCCAAAACGAAATTTCTTTGCCAATTTGAAAGCACACTTACTGCTCTTTTTTTTTGGCAAGTTAAAATCACTTTTACAGACTGACACATTATGAAACCACTTTTCAGTTTTTTTAAAAAGCCCATGTCCAAACTGCTTTTTCAGACCACCACCATGTGTAACCTGGGTGGCTGACTACATTCCAGCAAGGGCAACCAGCCTTAGTGATGCTGAATGTATTTGCATTACAGACTGAAACCTGAAAACCCCACTCGCTTGTAAATACTGTGCATGATTATACATGGCAAGCAGCTGGGTGTGTGCTAAGAGTCTGCTTCTTCCCCCAAAAAATCGCTCCCCCTTTTTCCTACTAATGCAACTGTGAAATCACCAGAGAAAAACGCAATAAATCTCTGCCTGTAATTCCTATTTCCACACAGAGTCATGTTTTCACATTAGTCCCAAAACGAAATTTCTTTGCCAATTTGAAAGCACACTTACTGCTCTTTTTTTTTGGCAAGTGAAAATCACTTTTACAGACTGACACATTATGAATCCACTTTTTTGATTTTTTTAAATGCACATGTCCAAACTGCTTTTTCAGACCACCACCATGTGTAACCTGGGTGGCTGCCTACATTCCAGCAAGGGCAACCAGCCTTAGTGATGCTGAATGTATTTGCATTACAGACTGAAACCTGAAAACCCCACTCGCTTGTAAATACTGTGCATGATTATACATGGCAAGCAGCTGGGTGTGTGCTAAGAGTCTGCTTCTGCACCAAAAAATCACTCCCCCTTTTTCCTACTAATGCAACTGTGAAATCACCAGAGCAAAACGCAATAAATCTCTGCCTGTAATTCCTATTTCCACACAGAGTCATGTTTTCACATTAGTCCCAAAACGAAATTTCTTTGCCAATTTGAATGCACACTTACTGCTCTTTTTTTTGGCAAGTTAAAATCACTTTTACAGACTGACACATTATGAAACCACTTTTCAGTTTTTTTAAAAAGCCCATGTCCAAACTGCTTTTTCAAACCACCACCATGTGTAACCTGGGTGGCTGCCTACATTCCAGCAAGGGCAACCAGCCTTAGTGATGCTGAATGTATTTGCATTACAGACTGAAACCTGAAAACCCCACTCGCTTGTAAATACTGTGCATGATTATACATGGCAAGCAGCTGGGTGTGTGCTAAGAGTCTGCTTCTTCCCCCAAAAAATCGCTCCCCCTTTTTCCTACTAATGCAACTGTGAAATCACCAGAGAAAAACGCAATAAATCTCTGCCTGTAATTCCTATTTCCACACAGAGTCATGTTTTCACATTAGTCCCAAAACAAAATTTCTTTGCCAATTTGAAAGCACACTTACTGCTCTTTTTTTTTGGCAAGTGAAAATCACTTTTACAGACTGATACATTATGAATCCACTTTTTTGATTTTTTTAAATGCACATGTCCAAACTGCTTTTTCAGACCACCACCATGTGTAACCTGGGTGGCTGCCTACATTCCAGCAAGGGCAACCAGCCTTAGTGATGCTGAATGTATTTGCATTACTGAGTCCAACCTCAAACCCTTAAACTATTCTTTTTTTTTCCAGTACACCTTAATTTATCGTGAAAACATAGTCCATATTATTTTACATGTTCCTCACATTTAAATTTCTCCCAAAACAGAATATGATAAACGCAACTTCAACAAAAGGATTTCCATTTCTATTATTCATTTCTTAATTTACCATATACATCTCCTCTCAAACTCTAACCTCACCTTTAAAATTAGTTAGTTGTGAAAGAAATGTGGCACTCAAACAGCAGATTAGCAGAGCCAGGATCTCAGAGCTGTACACCTCTCTCCTCTCAGCAGAACCAGATAATGGCAAACTTTCCCTCTATTTTTCCACACATATACATGTAAGTTTCAAATCTCAGTGCTTCCCCCTTTTTTTCAAATGTAATCACACATTTCTATTGGTTGAAAACCAACCCTTTTCCAAAAGTACCCTGCCCCCAACTTGACTTCTGCCTAGTACCCTTCCCCCAACTTGACTTCTGCCTGCTACCATAGCAACAGCTCATGGAACACTGCTGTGTGGAGTTAGGTCAGAAGTTCGCCACACAATGTTTCAATTCCACAGAGCAAGAGTGCTTGACTTTTCAAACCTAAGAGCAAATCCATAGTACTGTTCTTTGGTAACACATTTTTGTACCAATACAAAACATGCTTCTATTAATTTACACATACAGCCTAGTTTTTATTCTAGAATGGTATGAAACAGCCAATCAGTTCTTTTTGTTTTGAAAAAAATATGTATGCCTCCATTTCCAAACTGTCTTTCTTTTCATATTGCCATTCTACTGAAAGACACCTCCTGAGTGCATCCAGTTCTCCTTTGAAGATGTTCACAGTGTGGATTGTAGGGCACAGCTATGTCTTCTGGAGTGAAAAGTTTGCAGAGAAAACAGGTATGGTGAGAGACCTTGCTTTGCCAAATGTAGACATTAAATGGATTGGTCAGAGAGGGTTAAAGTGGCACCAATTGATGCCATTGGTGAAATCCTTCATGCAAATCCAACACCCTGACCTCATAATAGTGCACTGTGGTGGCAATGACCTAGGCACTTTGACTGGGGTAGGTCTGGAAATGCTTATGAAGGACACCTTTGCACAACTGTTTTCACTTTTCCCTAAAACTGCCTTTGTGTTTTCCAACATATGCCAAAGGCAAAAATGGAACTGGTCCAATCATTTCTGTCCGCAGATTGACAAAGCAAGAAAGCACGTCAACAAATCTGTTTCTGCTTTCCTCCGTGACTATGGTATGGGTGCCATTTACCACAACAACTTGCGTTATGACATGCAAGACATTTATAGAGGAGATGGTGTGCACTTCAATGATGAAGGGAACAGAGTCTTCCTCTTGAACCTTAGACTCTGCATCGGTACTTACTTGTAGGTACCACTTAAAAAATCACTTCTTAAACACAACGGCTCTTTTTAGAGCCCCCTAATATCTAAACACTTAAATCTGCATTTCATTTATTTTTTTATTTTATTTTTCTTCCGTACGCTTACCGTAAGCTTACCGTACGCGTACCCCGTGATTTTTTTTAAAATCAATAAATGTTTTCTTTGTACTTTACAGTCCTTCTTTGACCCCCTCACAAATGTAAGGGGGTCTGTAACTCTCCTCCTTGCCCCCTTTTCTTGTTTTCACTCTTTTTTTTCTGAGTGAAACACACAAAATGGCGGCCGCCGCTTCCTGGTTTCGGCCGATTCGAATGTTTACTAAGATCTAACAGCCAATCAGAATCGCGCTCGTGCACGCCACCGTACGCGTACGGTAAGCTTACGGTAAGCGTACCGTAAGCTGGCTCAGATATATATATTGATTTAAAGGCTATTTTCTCAGAATCTACTGAACAGATTTACACCAAACCTACAAAAGGCACTTCCTTGACCTAGGAACTACCTCTCTGCCAAATTTCTAGTAATTCTGTTCAGCCGTTCGGGCTGTAGCCCTGTCTAAAGGTCCTATGGAAAAATGCATGGGAAAAACGCGTTTTGGGACCCCCCTTTTATTTCAGCCCCCGCTTGACGAATCCCCCCGAGACTTTCAGGGTAGGAGCGGAGCGTAGCGCCCCACCTATTTTGAGAAATTTGCGAGGATTCGTCGACCGGCGCCAATGTTATTCAAAATAGAATGTTGCGGATTTCCTATGGAAAAGGGGTCCTAACTATAACTACCTACTGGCGACCGCCAGTAGGTAATATATATATATATATATATATATATATATTATCTACTGGCTGTCGCCAGTAGGTAGTTATAGTTAGGACCGTGTTTCCATAGGAAATCCGCAACATTCTATTTGGAATAACTTTGGCGCCGGTTGACGAATCCTCGCGAAATTTTCAAATAGGTGGGGCGCTCTGCTCCGCTCCTACCCTGAAAGTCTCGGGGGGATTCGTCAAGCGGGGGCTGAGAAAAAAGGGGGGTCCCAAAACGCGTTTTCCCCATGCAATTTTCCATAGGGACCTTTAGTCCAAGGTACAGCCCGAAAGGCTGAACAGAATTACTTGAAATTTGGCAGAGAGGTAGTCCTCAGGTCAGGGATGTGCCTTTTGCAGGTCTGGTGTCAATCTGTTCAGTAGTTCCTGAGAAAATCAAAAGTAAAATCATATATATATGTGGGCGGAGCCTAACCACACATCTCATCCTGAGATCTGATTGGCTGTCAGCACTTCATCCAAGAAGTGTTGGCAGCCATCTTGGGACCAATATACATGATAGCACCTCATTAAAAAACATTGCAGTTAATAGAAGGTTTTAAGACTTTAGTTACATTATAAATCATTTGTTGATGGTACCATACTCATTTTAGGAATTGTGGTATGTTCTAAGGTGATTTCACCATGTGAAAAAGCCTTCTGCTGGGATATCATGATTGAGAGAAAAATATTTTCTCATGCTTTTCCCACAGAGGTTTGGAAGGTTATGTATAAGCTAAACTGAGAGCTTATTTTCTGTAAATTCACATTATCTTTCTCAGTCATGTGAGAATGAAGTCTGACATTCTCAGTAAAACATGTACATCCAACAAGGGCAGAGACTGTCAGTTGATTCCTTTGTGTTCTACTGCAGCTTCCCAGAGTGTTCCAAAGAACAACTAGAGCGCTAACAGTCCTACTTATGATAAACGTATGGCACACCTGAAGCCATCTTGCTTGGATTAAAGTGGTAACTCTTAAAACATTTAATTTAAAAAGGAACAAAATTAGGGGGTTCATTTTTCCATAAAAAGTATGATTAGTGCTGCCGAAAGAAAAATTAGGATACATTTTGAGTGACTTCTCAAATCCTCTTCTATTTCATTAAAAAATTCTGACATGCAGACTGAAACATGCACTTTCAATACCAGCAGCAGTTTTCCCTGGTGAGCAGTAGCTTTACTACAGTGATCTAATGAGCAAAAAGAGTGCTAACATTCAGAATTTATGGCAAATGTGTGACACATCTGAATGCCTTTGGAATCAAAGTAAAAAACTGAAAGTATTTCCTACTGAGGAGACTGCAGTAAATGAGGAAATTAGGAAACTTCATAACAAATAGGTCTGCCAAGATGGCCACCAGAGACAAAAGAGCCCAAATGTAGCCCAAATATCACCCAGAAGTAGCCCAAGTATAGCCCAATGGCAGAATGTCCCAGAGTGTTCTTAAAAACAACTAGAGCGCTTACTGTCTTCATAATGACAAAAGTATGGCACACCTGAAGCCATCTTGATTGGAATAAACTGGTAACACTTAAAACATTTAATTTAAAAAGGAACACAATGAGGGGGTTCATTTTGCCATAGAAATTATGATTAATGCTGAAGAAAGAAAATGAGGGCACATTTTGAGTGACTTCTCAAATCCTCTTCTATTTCATTAAACAAATTCTGACATGCAGACTGAAACATGCACTTTTAATACCAGGAGCAGACTTCCATGGTGAACAGTAGTTTTACTACAGTGATCTAATGAGCAACTAGAGTGCTAACATTCAGAATTTATGGCAAATGTGTGACATATCTGAATACCTTCATGATGGAATCAAAGTAAAAAACTGAAAGCATTTCCTACTGAGGAGACTGCAGTACATGAGGAAATTAGGAAACTTCATAACAAATAAATCTCCCAAGATGGCCACCGGAGACAAAAGAGCCCAAATGTAGCCCAAAATCACCCAGATGTAGCCCAAATATAGCCCAATGACAGAAGTAGACATGGGGAGACTAAGTGATTTGACCAGAATCACAGAATGTCGAGCTGAAGCAGAAACTCCAACCTGGTTCCCCAGTTGCAAAGTCTGCAGTTCTGGAAGTAACACCACATCCTCTCCCCTAAGTGCAACATTTAATCAAGTGGTCAACTGGATAAAAAACATAAAGGTAACAAATAATTTAAAAGTGCTTTCTCGCTATTTGAAAACTCAGAAAATATGTCCTTATTTTAGTCTTTTAGAGCACTAACCATAATTTTGATGCCAATAAGACCCTCTCATATATGTAATTTCTAAAGGAAATGCTCTAGGTATTACAGTTTTGATTACATCAAGATGACGTCAGGCGTTCCACACTTTTGTAATAAATATAGAATGTTAGCAATCTAGTTGTTCATTAGGATACTGTTGAGAGGCAGAGGCCAGGGGCACGGACTCAGAAAATTGAAGGCAGGTAGGAGGGTGCAAAGGCAACAATTTAACCACACTAAGCAGGCAGGAAGGGCCGTGGCAGCACAACAGACTATGGAGGGTAGTGGAAAGGGGGGCAGGGGCAACAAACCAACAATACAGGACTTGCAAGAGAGGCTGTGGCAATGTAATAGACCATTGTGGGCAGAAGGAAGAGGCAATGGTAGTACAACCATACATGCCAACAGACCCGATTCAGCCAGGAAACGTCCAATGTTTTTAAGCTCAAATGGGCTTAATTTTATCTGTCTCCTGTCTACAATCTCCTCTTTTTCAATGCAACTCAAAGCGGAAAATCTACCCCAGTTTCTTTTCAAAATCTCCCTCTTACCAAGTTCAAAATGTTCGCAAGTATGGTACATTGGATCATGGAAGGAAATGGGGTAGTGACATGGACTTGGATAACAGAGGACAGGAGAGACATGGAGAGGTGCACCAAACTGACCCTGCAGGGCAGGCATCAGGGTTTGCAGCAGCACAATACACCACACAGGGCATGCGGGACGGGAGTGCAGCACAACAATCCATAGAAAGCAAGAGGGAGGGGACAGGACCATGCACATGGCCAACAGAGAACAGAGGGGCAAGAGGCAGGACCATAATGGACAGACAGGAGAGAAAGCTGCAGCATAACAGACCATAAAGGGCAGGAGGGATGGATCAGGTGCATTACAATGGAACAGACAAGCCAGGAAGGAGGGAGTAGGGGTCTGCACATGTAAACAGAGGGCTGGGGGCAAGGGGGCAGGGCAGGAGCAGCAAGATAGCCATGGAGGTCAGGCAGGATGGGCACTAGAAGCAAGACACACCATGAAGAGCAACAGTGAGACTGTGATGGCATACACACAGACCATGGAGGGAAGGTGGGAGCGGTTCAGGGGCAGCTAACTGACCACACAGGGAAGGTGGGAGGGGCCATGGCAGCACAGAAGACCATGCATGGCAAGTGGGAGGGTTAGTGGTAGCACAATGGCTATGATGGGCAAGAAGGAGGGTGCAGGGGCATGCACAAAGGACGATGGAGGATAGAAGGGAGGGTAGGACCTGTGCACAGACAAGAAAGTTCAGGGGAAGGGGCCACACAACAGACCGCACGGGCAGGCAGGAGGAGCAGTTGCAGCACAACAGACCAGGGAGGGCAGAAGGGTGTGGCAGTACAATGGACCATGTAGGACAGGAGGAAGAGGATAGGGGCATGGCATGTGGACAGGCAGGGTGGAGGTGGCAGGGACAGGTTACAGTCATCTGACAATGCTAGGCAGGTGGGAGGGGAGTGGCAGCTCAACAGAACACTCAGAGTAGATAGGAGTGGCAGGTCCATGGAACATGGTGGGCAAAAAGGATGGAGCAGGGGCATGCACAAAGACATCGGAGGGCAGGGGGAAGGAAAATAGGGGCAGCAAGCTAAGCACAGAGTTTAAGCAGGAGGTCAATGATGGGGCATAGAATTGGGCAATGGAGGGCAGGAGGAGTGGACTGGTACATCATACTAAATTGAGGGCAGTGGCAGCACATCAGACCATGCATGGCAAGAGGGAGGAGGCTAGTCCATGGATTCACACAACAGAGGATAGGGAGGAGGGGGATGGGGCAGCAAGCTAACTGTTCAGAGAAGGCGGGTATTAGGAACTTTATTGTTTTTAAAACGTGTGTCTGTGCGAACTACTTAAAATATGAACAAGTATGCAGCATAATCTCACTTTTATTCAGGAAGAAGAGGACGTTTGTGACTGTGACTCGGGGCTCACTTGGCAGAAACACCCCCTGACCCTCCACCCCCTATCGCAAAATGTAATGCCCGTGAAAAGGGTAGGTGAACACAGTGTTATATAGAACATAGTCCTGAGAGCACGATTGAAAATGAAAACTAGATATAGTGTATGGTATTAACTATGCACCAAAAAGTGTGATATAAGATGAACCAGGCGTGAAATATAATATGCAATACATTGTGCGCAATGACAGATTCATTGGAGAGCGCGAGATAGCACAGACACTAGCGCGTGCTGTGCGATATGCGCCTTGGAGTGTAATATGCACAGGGCAGTGTTGTGTAACCTAACTAGTCCCTAAAGTTGTAATATAAAATATGTGCTGGGGAGTGTAACGTTGCATATGCACTGTGACAAAGATATGGATCCCAGATTGTAATATGTATGGCATAGTACTGTGTGTTATAACATAGGCATCGAGGAAGGCACGTTAGATGGGGCAATATAACCCGTGCGAAGACAAGTGTGGCATGACATATTCACGGGGTGGTGTTCCAGTGCACATGGGCTAGAGAGTGTCATAGCATATGCACTAGCTAGTGGAATACAACACAGAGGTGTGTGGCACTCAGCAGGCAATGGTGGGTGTAACACAGCATTGGGCTCTGCCAGGAGCGCGCTGTGACTCTCAAGTGATGTTCGTCCCCTTTCCAGAGAGTAAAATAAAAAGTATTACACATCCGGCAGTGGATGTGTGTTTAATTAACCGTGAGGGGGGTTTCTTGCATAGTTTTGGTCGAATTTTTGTCGAATCCCCTTTGAATGGCTTGGTGTGCATGTGTATTAAATGTGCCCGTCAATAGCTACCCATGTTTGTATAAATAAACGACAAGGGTGTCTACCGGGATTAGGCACGGTAGGGCATCAGACATGTTAGAGCTTCACTAGTGGTGTAAATACATTCCACGTGGATTCATTGTATGCATAGTCGCCTTTTAATGAATATCACGCAAATCGTCATGGTGATAGGTACGTACGGTTTGTCCAGCATGTCCTAGGTGTGTCTATAAATTTATATTTTTTTAAAATAATAAAAAACAGTGGCCGGCCCTGGGGATTGGGGTCAAAAAAATATAATTAGGAGACAGGCCCTGGGGGATGGGGTCATCAGGGCCAATAAATTAGAATAAGAAGGGGAACCACACAGCCCCCCTTCTTAAAAAATTAAAATAAATAAAAGACTGGCATCGTGCCGGAGGCCACGCCTCCTCCTTGCAGCACTCTGCAAACGCGCCCCCTGGCGAGTTGTAAGTTGGGGAATTAATTCTTCTTCAATACTGAGGGTCCCTGAGGGCCAACTAGCCCAACAGGCATCTCCAGTATGCACCAGGGAGCTGCGCTGCAGACAGGTGTTCTGAGGCCAAGCCCCTTTTTACACCTCTCTGCAACGCAGTTTTGTGTATAAGTGGCTGCATGGGTTGGTGAGTAGCTACATGAGTGTCTATATAGGTCATTAGTTGTTTTTTTGAGTATCAGTATGAGTGTCTGAGTGTCTGTATGGTTCTTTGGAGGGTATTATGTAGTGCATAGGTGCATGAATGAGTGACTCACTGTTTGTATGTGTTGAAGACAGCATGTGTGCAGGACTGTATGGGTTGATGAGTGTGTGCACGGGTGTGTTAGTGAGTGAATGACTGTCTCAATAGTGTCTTTATGAGTAACTACGTATGTTTTAAACTAGTATATGTGACTATTGGTGTATATAATTGAGTATATGTGAGAGTGAGAGATTGAAAGAGTTCCTGTATGAATAAGTATGTGTTTCTATAAGTGATTGTTTAAAAGACTAAGTATGTGTAAGTTTCTGTAGAAGTAAGTGTGGTGGTGTGTGCATACCTGTATATGCAAGTAAATGGATGTTTGATTCTTTATTAGCATGAGTGACTATGTGTGTGAGTAACTCTATGGATGAGTGGCGTTGTGTAACAGGATGTATAGGTGTATGAGTACATATGATGAGTGAGTACATGTATGAGTGGCTGTATAGGACTGTTGGTGAATGAGTGGATGTGTATGTGGATCTTAGAATTACTGAATAGGTTGTTGTAACTGATATTGGTATGTCCATTGTTTTGAAAATTTTAGTTTCTATTTTTGAATGTGTGTATCAAAGGTTATATTAGGGGGAGAGGAGGTCTGCCACTCTATCACAAGGATGATGTCATCAGTGATGTCATTTGAGATGTCATCAGTGATGTCATGAGTGATGTCACAGATCATGTCATGAGTGATGTAATATGTGACGTCATCAGCAGTGCATTGCGGGCGCGCGAGTTATAGTTAGCTGAACTAACTATGACGGGGGAATTTCAATGGTTTTGTATGAGTGAAAAGTCCAGCTAACTATAACGCCCCTGAAACCTATGTTTTTTTCAGTGAATTTCTAAGGTTTTTTTAATGCTAATTCCTAACTATAACGTGACTGAAACCTATGGTTTTTTCAGTGAATTTCAAAGGTTTTTTACATGCTAATTTCTAACTATGCCTACAGAGATAGGACATGTGAAGAAAGAAGAAAAACCACACAGAAAGAAAAAAAGAAATGCAGAAAGAAGCAACAGAAGTCCTCAAAGACGCAGAAAAGTGCAGGAAGAAGGATAACGTGCAGAAAGAACAAACAGAAGAGCAGAAAGAAGCCTTGTTGCAAAATCATCCTGTACCCACAACTTTTTCAGACGGATACTGGTGGTAACTGACTCTGACTAACCAGTCCTAGAGCCAGTGCTATGTTAAAAGACACTCAGAATACAGTGAAAACACCTACATACACTAGGGAACACTATGCGTTGGGGTCCCCCTGTGATCAGCATGACCTCCTCTGTAAGCCCCTAGTATATAATTGGGCAGGGGATTAAAACTACCACTTAAAATGCGCCACAGGGTGTGTTTGCACACTTCACCTCAGGCCCCGTCCCCTCACTTCCCCACTTTGTAAACGCGCCCTGTGGCCGTTTTAAGTTGGGAGATTAAGTCCCCTTGAATCCTGAGGGTCCATAGGGTCCAACTAGACCACTACGTAACTCCAGTAAGTGCCACAGAGCTGCATTGCAGAGAGATGTAAAAAGGGGCACGGCCTAGACCACCTCTCTGCAACGCAGCGCAGTGGCGCTTACTGGAAGCACCTGGTGGGCTAGTTGGCCCCCAGGGTCCCTCAGGATTGAAGGGGAATTATTTCCCCAACTTAAAACGCGCCACAGGGCTTGTTTACACACGTTAACTCAGGCCCCGTGCCCTCCCTTCACCACTGTATAAACACGCCCTGTGGCCGTTTTTAGTTGGGAGATTAAGTTCATTTGAATCCTGAGGGTCCCTAGGGTCCAACTAGCCCACTAGGTACCTCCAGTAAGCGCCACAGAGCTGCGTTGCAGAGAGGTGTATAAAGTGGCACGGCCTGGACCACCTCTGCTACGCAGCTCAGTGGCGCTTACTGGAAGCACCTGGTGGGCTAGTTAGCCCCCAGGGGCCCTCAGGATCGAAGGGGAATTATTTCCCCAACTTAAAACGCGCCATATGGCGTGTTTGCACACGTCACCTCAGGCCCCGTCCCCTCCCTTCCCCACTGTGTAAACACGCCCTGTGGCCATTTATTAAGTTGGGAGATTAAGTCCCTTTGAATCCTGAGGATCCCTAGGGGCAAAATAGCCCACTAGGTACGTCCAGTAAGCGCCATTGCAGAGAGGTGTAAAAAGGGGCACGACCTGCACCCCCTCTCTACAACGCAGAGCAGTGGCGCTTACTGGAAGCACCTGGTGGGCTAGTTGGCCCCCAGGGTCCCTCAAGATTGAAAGGGAATTATTTCCCCAACTTAAAACGTGCCACAGGGCATGTTTGCACACGTCACCTCAGGCCCCGTCCCCTCCCTTCACCACTGTGTAAACGCACCCTGTGGCCATTCTAAGTTGAGAGATTAAGTCCCCTTGAATTGTAAGGGTCCCTAGGGTCAAATTAGCCCACTAAGTACCTCCAGTAAGCGCCACAGAGCTGCGTTGCATAGAGGTGTAAAAAGGGGCGTGGCCTCAGAACACCTGTCTGCAACGCAGCTCCCTGGCGCATACTGGAGATACCTGTTGGGCTAGTTGGCTCTCAGGGACCCTCAGTATTGAAGGGGGATTAATTCCCCAACTTACAACTGGCCAGGGGGCGCGTTTGCAGAGTGCTGCAAGGAGGGGGCATGGCCTCCGGCGCGATGCCGGTCATTTATTCATTTTATTTTTTTAAGAAGGAGGGCTGTGTGGCCCCCCTTCTTTTTCTAATTTACTGGTCCTGGGGACACCATCCCTCAGGGCCTGCACCCTCATTTATTTTGTTGAAATTAATAAATTTCGCCGTCCCAAGGCCTTAATCGGCCCCGGGGACCCCAACCCCCGGGGTCATGGCCTTTTTTTTTTTTTTATTCTTTAGGAGGGGGCTGCGTTGCCCCCCTCCTCAGGCCACTTATGGCCCCGGGGACCCCATCCCCCGGGGCCGGCCTTTGTTTTTTATTATTTTAAAAAATATATATTTATAGAAACACCTAGGACATGCTGGACCAGGGGCCTCCAACGAGTAGCTCGGGAGCTACTGGTAGCTCACCAGCACCCTCAAAGTAGCTCTGAGAGGTGAAGACAAGCCAATCTTATAGAGTCTATGCATATTAAAGAAGGCAGCCCCGCTCATCTCAAAACCCTCAGAGTGAAAGCTAAGCAAACCAATGGTAGCACATTATAATTGCACTCAAACGCAAACTGTGTTGGCTTATGGGGTCTGCTCCATGACCATCTGTATCCACTCTAAATTTAAGTCAGAAGGAAATTGGCCATCTTATACGCCCTACTCTATCAGTCGCACTTCACATGTGAGAAATGCACGATCAAAGATAGCAGGTAATCAAAGGTAGTAGTAATCAGTGCTGACTCCAAAATGTGGTACTGCAGGAGCCAGAGTGAAAATGTGCTGGTTGGGAGATTGATAAGCTCAAGAACTGAGGACAGCAGGGTATGGATCCAGAGGAAAGAAAAATTAAGAGTCTCATCAGCATTTATTTATGTGTGTGTCTGTCTGACACAGTGTCCATCCCTAATAAATAGTGTTGTTTTCTGGAAGCTACTTCTGGTGTCAAAGACCGTTAAATTTGTATGCTGGCCCACATCATAAGGATTTTATCTCCAGTGCAATAGTGTCCGTTCTTGGAGTAATATTGCCAATGGCATAATAATGGTTATCCTTGATTATAATGGCCATTTTTTAGTCTAGTTGGGTCATATAGGTAACCATCATTGACATATTAAGAACATGACTGGTCTACTTTTTGCCACCCCTCACAGAAGTGTGGAAATGTGGATTTTCCTGATCAGTTATGTCCCCTATCTTGGACCCCAACGGTTCTATATGCATGTTACAAATACATGTATGTTCCCTCCAGTTCCAGTTTCTAAGAACGCAAATATATGTGTGTCTACCGTCGACATGTTCTCTGTCAGATCCGCCATCAATGGGCTGGATATTCGATTCCTAAGTATGAAAGGCCACCGACTTTATATGGCTAAGTTACTCCATTTTTACAGTTCAGGCAAGTAGGCCCGATTCTGTCCTCAAAGCCTTTCCCTGCTCTCTGTCTCTGACAGCTTCAGCTTGAGCTCGCATCTGTATCCATGAACTTTGTCCTACTCCCTGTGCAGCTAACGGTGCCTGCCTCGGCCAGTTTTCGCCTGCCTGCCAAGAAGCTGTATTTCACCTTCGAATTATCTATCTTGCTCTTCAGCCGATGCATTCCTGTCTAGTGATTTAGGTAAACATTTCCTTTAGCTCACAAGCAAAGGACTCAGCCTTTCCGTCCTCCTGCAAGTGATTCATAGCCCTGCTGCCATGGAAAGTTTTCTGCCTCTCGCATCTCATATAGACACTTAGGCGTTTGTGCACGCACACAGTCAGTATAGACTAGATTCTGTCCGAGAGTCCTTCCTTGTGGATAACATAGTTCTTTAAACATAGGATGTTAGATATGATTTGGGATTAGGTTGACTTGACCCCCCAGACTTCTCGTCTCCACATGTAGAGCTAAATGTCAAGTCCCTTCACCCCCTAGTTGCACGTCACTCACACGTCATGCTGCTGCGCGCGCATCTATGCCAAGTATTATCTTATAGATCCACCTATGTCTGATAATCCTAACCAATCATGTTTCTTTTATTCCTTATTACGCCTAGTTTCGATTACGTACCTGTTATGTCACTTTTCTTATCAAATGTTACGCCTTCTACATTCGTTTCATTGTAATGTACTTATTATAAAAATGCATGTCTGTCAATAAAGTATTGTACTTCACTTCCTGAACCCTCGTGGTGACGGAACCTGAAGGCCGCGACTCGAGTCGGCCATTTTGAGTGGAATAAAGCCCATTTAGAAAACCTCTTATACCACGGATTCTGCCTCTTGTTATTTTGAGCTATTTTATTTTATTTTAAGATTCCGTATGAAATTCAGTCCGGTAAAGAAGATTTTATTTACCACATAATGGCGCCCGAACAGGGACACTTTCTCATCTCACGCGCCGGCGGTGCGTTGCAGGCCCGGTCTCCTGCCACAGCTGGACGGACCATAAACGCGTACCAGCAGGATTTCCTGTAAGCTCCCTCCGGTCAAGCGGGGGCGACTGAGGCTGCGATCAACCCAGACGAGGCGGTGAGAAGTGCGAAGTATCCCGACCAGAGCCTAGCTGAGAGAGCAAGATCCGAGGTATACAGAGGCCCACCAGATATTTCGAAATCCCGATGTCCAGAGGGTCCGCTGTCCGCAGTCATCGAGTCCTGTCCATTCTCTGAGGCCTTCCGTTTCAAGGAGCTACTCGGTGAGTACCATCGCCGGGGAGGCGTGTTGACGCGCACATAGGTTGTGCCGGTCAAGACGGATTTGGGTACACAAATCCGGTCTGCACTGTTTAGCAGTGTATATGTACTGTTTAGCAGTATATCAAGTATTCCGAAGTATGCAGTTATTGTCAAGAATTCAGCGTGGTGATTAGTTAGGCAGACTGTCATCATTGTCGGTCATTGTTAAATGTTTAATGTTTAATGTTTTCAGAAATGTCTTGCATATTGTGGTATGAATGATTGTTCATTGTACACTGTTCATTATTGGGGTTTTTTCGTATTAAGTAAGTTCAAGAGTAAGTATCAGATCAGTTGTCAATATGCCGCTCTTCTCGAAGTTAAGACAGATTACTACCAGAAAAGGGGTGCTTGAAGAAGCAGTTCCTATTCCTCCTAGGGACACTCCAGGGCATTTTATGTACCATAAGCATGGCTTAGATGCCATATTGTTTCTTGATCTATGGGTAGATTATACCAAGGGATTGCCGGAAAGTCAAAGGTGGCCCGTAGCGGGAACCTGGGATGCAGAATGCATCATGAAAGTGGAGGAAGAGTTATGGAAAAGAAAGGTCAGACAATCACAGAAAGACGCTGTTGAGTTATGGCGTAAAGAATCTCATAGACGAACAGAAAAAGCACGTAGACAAGAAGAGAGGAGTAAAGAAAGTTCAAATAAAGTTCAAGAAAATCTATTAATTAAGGAAGGTATCCGAGTGAAATCAGAACAAGTAAATAGACAAAGAAATGCTCTTATGAATGGTATGTATCCCCTTCTAGCCGAAGGACTACCTAAGGCTGCTCCAGAGATGCCAAAAGACTTGCCACCCCCATTATTTCCAATTAAGGTACATCCAAAAGGGCATCCCAGAACCGCAGAAGATGTTTTTCTTTCCTCATATCTAGACGACGCAGCTCCCGAGTATGCTAACGCCGCACCACATAGACCGTCTGGTGTAGGGGTTCAACGTCAGGATCAGGTATCTGTCCCCGTGCAACAGCAAGTCCCGACACAAGCTTCGGCAAGCACATCTGTTTCCGCATCTGTCTCCGCAGTCGACTCTACAGAGGTATCGACACCCATAGTTGCTGTGTCACGTTCAACGAACCCATTCACACCCGACGCCCCAGATGGGGCCACGGGAGGTGCTAGCATTACCTTTACACCACCTAGAATAAATAAACTTGTCTTTCAAGAGTCAGCACATTCACGTACACCTAAATTCGTAAGTGAACGTACGCTTAAGGAACTCCTTGTAAATTGTAGATATGACCCGGTGGTTGGTAAAGAGGACGAAATGGTCCTGGCATCATTACGTATCAGGCGAGCCGCAGAGTATTTAGCAAGGTTACCAGGAATGACTACGCATCTAGATAACATATATCATTTTGTTCAAACAGGACGAGATCCAGGATGTATTAACAGAGCTATGGAATTCCAGAAAGTAGAGATACAGGGGGAACTGTTACGTTTCCTCATAAACTGTGTGATCAGAAATCAAGACCGCCCGGGGGTAGACCCGAATGCAATGCTTATTCTTACAAGATGGAGTCAGAATATATCAGAAGGGAGACACGATAAGCAAAATTGTATAATAGCCATGTGCCGAAAAATCCGTAAAGAAATAGAGCGTATTCATGAAGAAAGATTGGGAACAGACGAGTTTGAGCAAGATGAAGTGTCCGAATCAGGGAATTCCGCAAGACAGTCAGAGACCATAGCCTATGTAGGCAGAGGAAGATCCTGTGATAATGCTAGATGTTTTTCTGATCCCATACACTCTGTATGCCCAAATAATAGCAGAACGTATCCGACGCCTATAATAAATCTGAAGTCTCCTGAACATTCGTTTCAAGCCGCAGATAAAATACTACGAGAACGAAGGGGTTACCACCTCCTCGATTCCATGGATGAGCAAGAATTAGCCAGATCAGCCGTTCACTGGATTGACAGTCCTGAAAAATACGGTGATGAGACCGTAGCACACACGTTCTTTAATCTCAGTACAGATGAACAACGTTTAGCTGGAATCTATATGATTCAGCAACTCCTCATATTATATAAGAGCCAACATGCTGACCCTGGTCCTTTACCTGATATATTAACGGAACTACTCACGAACAGATGGAGAGGTTCTAGTAACAAGCTAATTAAAGAGATATTAGTGTCACGTAAGCAGTATGTCCTTTTTGTAAGTCCGGATTCTCTCTCGCTGCCCCGCAGAGAAGGAGCGCCGTACTATATGGATAGACAAAATCCCCTACGAGAAGTGCACCCAATAAAAGGCGAAGACAATGAGTTTCACCGTGTATTTGTTTACACACCCATATCAAAAATGGAATTATTAGAAATGAAAAAAGTAGTACCTAGTCATGACAAAGACCCAGCGGGTTTCCACCGAGAAATTAAAGACATGTTACTGATGGGAGAGTACACCT
The DNA here is from genome assembly GCF_964204655.1 of Triturus cristatus. NCBI lineage: Eukaryota > Metazoa > Chordata > Amphibia > Caudata > Salamandridae > Triturus > Triturus cristatus. The sequence continues at coordinate 69,003,068 of NC_140584.1, read as the reverse complement.
TTCCTGATATTATGACGATATTAAAGGTGCTTTTGCCTGCTGGCATTTATGAAAAACTGAAAGAAAAAGAGTGGGAAGTGGGAGACCAAAAGATAGACTGGACAGCATTAGCAGAGGAAGAAAGGGGCCGAACTGCAGGTTCAGGGCTCGGGGATAAAGTTAAACTGTTACCAGGTTTACTAGTACAGGTACTGCCACGTTTATTAACTACAAAAAAGGAAGATTGGGGTGCAATCACAGCCTGCAAACAAAAGCAAGATGAAGACACAAGCGATTATTATGCTCGATTTGAAAAATGTTTTGGTATAAATAGTGGTATAAAAGCAAGTAGTGACTCATATCCACATTTATTTGTGACAAAATTAGTGGAAAATGCATTGCCTCCAGTAAAGAATAGAATATTGAAATTCGAGAGTACCTGGCAAAGTAACACTCCGTCGCAAATGCTACAAATGTTACAGTATCATCACAATAGAATTAGGGATGAACAAGAACACGAGCATAGACGCATGAAGGATACAAAAATGAAAATGCTAGTTTCTCAGACAGTACCAGCAGATGGTCACAAAAAGGGTGTGACACATTCTGGTGATTCTGCAGTTCCTGTAAAGGGAACCTGCAATTACTGTAAACAACTGGGCCATTATGTACACGATTGTCCAGTCCTGAAACGTAATATAGCTACAGGTATTGCAAAGGAGAGACCACGATTAGTTAGACAAGATCAGAATGAACAAGGAGCTATGCAGCATGGACAGTCCATGCCAGTTCAACAACAGTCCATGCCAGCCTCACAGCAACCCATACAGTTTGTGCCAGCTGCACCACCGTTGCCTGCTACTGCCACACAAACCACAACACGACAAATGTATCAGACTGCACAGTATGAATACCCTGAGTATCAGCGTTACGCATGAACCAGCCTAGAGAGGGAAGTTGACTTACCGCTTATCGAGATTCCTGTAGATCAAGAAGGACCTTATGTACATAGTGAATTATTAGGTCAAGATAGAAAATTCTTACTCGATACAGGGGCAAGTCGAACAACCATAAAACGTAGTGAAGTTCCAGGGGCACCCCTCTCAGGCTCTCAAAATGTTTCCCTTGGTTTTTCAGGAAAACCTATTGTTAATGAAGTATCACAGCCTCTACCACTTACGATAGGACCTTTGACACGAACTACAGATTTATTGCTTACTAAATCATGCCCAGAAAATCTGTTAGGAATTAAAACTCTGAAAGCACTAGGAGCCATAATATGTTGTTCTCCGGAAGGAGTAAGGTTGTTTTTACGTGATTTTAAAGGTCACTATGTGTCTAGAGACATGGATCCCCGACTACAGACTTTACCAGTACATCTATGGGCACAAGGCCCTACGGATGTTGGCTGCATGAACATTACACCCTATCGAGTCACACTGAAAGCAGGAGTGGTACTACCACGAATGCGACAATACAAGTTACCGCATGATGCTGTAGTGGCTTTGCTGAAAATCATTGATGAGCTGATTGCCCAGGGAGTAGTTGTAGAAACAGACTCCAATGTATGTAATTCACCGATAATTCCGATTCTTAAACGAACTGATCCTACTGCCCCACCAGTGTACCGATTGGTTATTGATTTGCGTGAACTAAACAAGTGCATTGTACCACAATTCCCTGTGGTCCCTGATATATCATCATTGTTGACAGCAATTGATTCCGAAGCAACATTCTTTACTGTAATCGATCTCAAGAATGCCTTTTTCAGCGTCCCAATAGATCCGGAAAGCCAATACTTGTTCGGATTCAGTTTAAATGGGCGCAGCTTTAAATTCTCACGCGCTCCCCAAGGATTCACAGAAAGCCCCAGCATCTACAGCCAAGCACTGAAATGAGAACTTGACAGTATCCACATGCCAGTCAATACTGCACTGCTTCAATATGTCGATGATCTGCTGATCACAGCGAGAAGCGAGCCAGAATGTGAAAAAGCTTCTCTGACAGTTTTACATTTCCTAGCCGACAAGGGGCACAAGGTGTCTCCTTCTAAGCTGCAATTCTGTGTCCAGCGAGTTATTTATCTTGGTCACTCGCTGTCCAAGGAGGGAAGGCAGCTTACACCAGATCGCATCCAGTTAATTGCTAACATGTCAATACCCCAGACACAAAAGGAGGTGCGGGCTTTCATAGGCCTCACTTCATATTGTAGGCAGTGGATCCCTCAGTACGCATTTCTAGCAAAACCACTCATTCAGTTAACCACACAGGAGGCAGCCACATCGACTGTTCTCCCTTGGACTCAGGAACATACACAAGCTTTTGAAAGCCTAAAGGAAGCTTTATGTCAAGCACCTGTTTTAGCAACACCATGTTATAGCAAACATTTTACACTCTTTGTTACAGAACGCGAAGGTACTGCCTTGTCAGTACTCACTCAGGATCAAGCAGGATCACGCAAGCCATGTGCTTATTTTTCCAGTACATTAGATCCCGTAGCTCAGGCTTTGCCTGCATGCCTGAAATCAGTGGCAGCGACAGCTTTAGCAATCAGACAAAGCGATGCCATAGTATTAGGACACCCATTGACAGTACAAGTACCACATGCAGTAGAGGTTCTTGTGAACCGAACACAAACACAACACTTGACCATAGCAAGACTTACCGGTTATGAACTGACATTGTTTCAACCACACATAGAGATCCGACGGTGTAATACATTGAATCCTGCTACACTATTACCTGTAATTGGAACAGACCCACTAGCTCATGATTGTGTTGAAATCATTGAAATAAAGACGAAACCTAGACAAGACTTGACAGACGTTCCATTGTTAGATCCAGACCTGACGTTGTATGTAGACGGATCGTGCATGAGAACAAATACAGGAGATTTAGTGACCGCGTATGCAGTCACAACAGACACTGAAGTTATTGAGACAAATTGTATAGATACTTTGTCAGCCCAAGCAGCAGAACTTATTGCTCTAACACAAGCCTGTATTCAAGCCACAAATAAGAAAGTTAATGTATACACTGACTCACGTTATGCATTCGGAGTTGTACACGACTTCGGCGTGCTGTGGCGAGAGAGAGGTTATTTAACCTCCCATGGTGCCCACATTCAGCACGGACCCCTCATTCATGCTTTGTTAGACGCAATACATCTACCCACTGCTATATCGATTATGAAATGTAAAGCACACACGAAGGTTACTGATACCATTTCTCAAGGCAATGATTTAGCTGACAGAACAGCTAAACAGACTGCTCAGAATCGCACATTAGACATGACAAAGCCAATAGTTCAGACACCAACACAGTGTATGACAATTAAGGATCCCGCACTTGACGTAATTGACATACAGACACATGCCACAGCAGAAGAAATAAAGAAGTGGACTGAACTAGGAGGGATCCAGACAGATCAAGGATGGATGACGAAGGAGAAATCTGTATGGTTTCTCCCTGATTCCATGGTTCAAGCCATTATAGCTACAGTTCACAGTCCAGCACATTTAGGAGAGAAGGCTATGCTAGACAGCATTCAGCACATTTGGTTCAACAAACATTTACGAGCAGCAGCTAAACAAAAAGTTCGTACCTGTATGATATGTTGTCAGTTTAATCCAGGAAAGAGTGTTCCCGTAGAGCAGGGTGGATTTCAGCCTCCTGACCATCCTTTTGAAGTCCTCCAGATGGATTATATTCAGATGGAACGTTGTCGAGGATTCAAATATGTTCTCGTAGTTGTCTGCGCTCTCTCCCGTTGGACAGAGGCGTATCCCGTATCAGATTACACTGCCCCGACTACTGCCAAGCAGCTAGTTCGAGAATTCTTCCCACGGTACGGTTTACCACGTGTTGTATATTCAGATAACGGCCAGCCTTTCTCATCCGAATTAATGAAACATGTCTCGCTTTTGTTGGGATATCAGTGGAAATTCCACTGTGTCCGACACCCCGAGGCAGCAGGTCTCGTGGAACGACATAATCAACTTTTAAAAATCAGACTGTCTAAAATATGTCAGGAAAAAGGTGTGGACTGGATAGTAGCTTTACCAGTTGCGCTATTTTACATGAGGATGGTAGCACACTCTCGAACAGGGCTATCACCTTATGAGGTGATCTTTGGTAGACCACCGAATATGTGGGGGACGCCTATACCCCGTAAAATAACTGATGTTGACTGTAATATGCTGACAGATTACCTGGCTTCCTTGATGTCTGCACTACAATCTTGTCGTTCACAGGTAGTCGCAGCTTTTCCCGACAACACCGAGGTGAAACCTCATGATGTAATTCCCGGCGATTATGTTCTCGTCAGGAATTTTGATCGGAAAACCCAACTGGAGCCAAGGTGGAGGCTTCCTGAGTTGGTCCTGCTGACAACCAGAACAGCTGTGAAGATCGAAGGGAGAAAAGGCTGGGTGCATTCCAGCCATATAAAGAAATTTCATGGACTTCCTCCTGACACAAACAGTACTCCTCGTGTGTCTTCCCCCATTGACTCAAAGCTACCTTTGGCTGAAGCCAGTAGCACCGAACTCTATAAGCAGAAACTCAGGTCCAGATCCAAACTGTCGGACGATTTGATTGTTTAAGTCCTCTCCAAGGTGAAGCGGTTGAATCTGTCCCGACATGTATCCCTTAGGTCTGAATGATGTAGAGTCCAGAATCATAATAAAACGACATGCTTATTGTAAATTACTGCGTAGCCACTGTATTGTGACTTTATTAATTTTGTTTTCCTTGAGTTTTTTAATAGTTACTGCAAGCATATTGTTGCATATGTATTATCCTGTTTCTAAACGTGCTTTCAATATAACTGATGAACATTCTTTTAGTGAATTACCCCCACATGAGTTGTCCTATAGACTTGCGCTGCGCAACAACACCTTCATTAGTATGTTACATCATTCCCATCAGACTAGTAATGCCACCAATTGTTGGGTGTGTGGCCGACTCCCTCCCTATCAGAATAACAAAGGAGTTCTGCCTTTCTTTCCACATCCGTTCACACACAATGGCTCCTGTGGAGCATGGTTTAGTTTATTAAATTCCATAGACCCAGACACAGCAGTTTATCAACAACATTGGATATGGGGAAATCTGAATCTAGTTTTATTCAAAGTCTGTCACCCTAATAAGGAGGGTCACCCCAGTAGAACAGGAACTGATTTAGAAAATGAAGTGTATAAATTAGGTAATTTTACGCCTAATCTTATGATTTTGAATGTCAAAACCGAAGTTGAACTAATTCTGCCCACTATGTCAGTATTTCCAGTTAAGGGTGAATTATGTGTAAGAAAAGTTGGTTCCATACACATGGGCCATAGCCAATGCGTTACTACAGTAGAATATAGTGATCAAGGTAAATCTTCATTTAGAGCTTCTCGCCATTCTTACTTTATATGTGGTCAGACTGCATATATGCGTCTGCCTCTAGATTGGGATGGTACCTGTTACATAGCATTCCTTTTGCCACCTGTTTTTCTAGCTCCCCCTGATTATTATCGAAATGTTCATTTAGTACACAATAGAGAGCGAAGAGATCTCCCAGTTGTCGATTATACTGAGACGGCATGGGACAAGTATGTAGATTTCAATAAAGGTATCTTTCCCTATATAGGTACAATATCAAATAGTAAGCTGATACGCAGACTAACCAAGACTCTTGAAGCTGTAGTAAACGAGACTATAGCCGCCCTAGGCAATCTGACAGAAGAACAATCAGTGATGAGAATTGTTGTTCTCCAGAATCGTCTTGTCCTTGACGTCATCCTGGCCGATAGGGGCGGAGCTTGCAGGGTCATCGGATCCAGCTGCTGCATATTTATACCAGAAAATTCGCCATCTGTATATAAAGCTATAACACGCCTTCATAAGATTGTGAGCCAGATACACGAGAATCCAGGCACTTGGACGTGGTCCGGGTGGTTTTGGAGTGTGATATCAGCCTGGGGATGGAGAGTTCTATCCTTCCTAGGTATTGGCCTTCTTATGCTTTTCAGTTGTTGTTTATGCCTGCAATGTGGACCAGCGATTTGTGGTCTGTGTGCCACATCATGCATTCCATATCACAGTTCTCGTTCAAAACACCGGAAGAAGAAGGAAGAAGAAATGATGCTCCATGAGCAAATCGATGGAATGATGAAGATTGATATCTCTTAAAGGGCAAGTAGGGGACAAGGAGGGAATGTGGAAATGTGGATTTTCCTGATCAGTTATGTCCCCTATCTTGGACCCCAACGGTTCTATATGCATGTTTCAAATACATGTATGTTCCCTCCAGTTCCAGTTTCTAAGAACGCAAATATATGTGTGTCTACCGTCGACATGTTCTCTGTCAGATCCGCCATCAATGGGCTGGATATTCGATTCCTAAGTATGAAAGGCCACCGACTTTATATGGCTAAGTTACTCCATTTTTACAGTTCAGGCAAGTAGGCCCGATTCTGTCCTCAAAGCCTTTCCCTGCTCTCTGTCTCTGACAGCTTCAGCTTGAGCTCGCATCTGTATCCATGAACTTTGTCCTACTCCCTGTGCAGCTAACGGTGCCTGCCTCGGCCAGTTTTCGCCTGCCTGCCAAGAAGCTGTATTTCACCTTCGAATTATCTATCTTGCTCTTCAGCCGATGCATTCCTGTCTAGTGATTTAGGTAAACATTTCCTTTAGCTCACAAGCAAAGGACTCAGCCTTTCCGTCCTCCTGCAAGTGATTCATAGCCCTGCTGCCATGGAAAGTTTTCTGCCTCTCGCATCTCATATAGACACTTAGGCGTTTGTGCACGCACACAGTCAGTATAGACTAGATTCTGTCCGAGAGTCCTTCCTTGTGGATAACATAGTTCTTTAAACATAGGATGTTAGATATGATTTGGGATTAGGTTGACTTGACCCCCCAGACTTCTCGTCTCCACATGTAGAGCTAAATGTCAAATCCCTTCACCCCCTAGTTGCACGTCACTCACACGTCATGCTGCTGCGCGCGCATCTATGCCAAGTATTATCTTATAGATCCACCTATGTCTGATAATCCTAACCAATCATGTTTCTTTTATTCCTTATTACGCCTAGTTTCGATTACGTACCTGTTATGTCACTTTTCTTATCAAATGTTACGCCTTCTACATTCGTTTCATTGTAATGTACTTATTATAAAAATGCATGTCTGTCAATAAAGTATTGTACTTCACTTCCTGAACCCTCGTGGTGACGGAACCTGAAGGCCGCGACTCGAGTCGGCCATTTTGAGTGGAATAAAGCCCATTTAGAAAACCTCTTATACCACGGATTCTGCCTCTTGTTATTTTGAGCTATTTTATTTTATTTTAAGATTCCGTATGAAATTCAGTCCGGTAAAGAAGATTTTATTTACCACAGAAGGATGACTGCTCCTCACATAATATTGGGCATAACTGCTATACAGTGAGCATCCTGGATGTTATGGCATTCAGCCTTGGCACAGTGGTGGCCCTATTATAATGGTGGCCTCCATAGGCATCCTTGGTGTTGTGGTGAGTATCCATGACCTATGTTTGTAATACCTCATATTCAAAGCAGAATCTGTTCAAATGAGGTATTTTTAGATGGTAATATTTGATGAAAATGACTAGCTGCTATTTTTCGAAAAATGAAAACTGATATTTTAAAGGTAAATATTGTTTTTTCAGAAAAGGTTTTCCTTATAGAAAATGTAGTTTGTTTGCCCAAAATGGAAAGTGGTTTTTGATAGAAAAATGTGTATTTTCAAAAATTAATACGCTGACAAAGACAAAATATTGCAGATCTAAAAGACATTTAAAGTTGATAGCTGAATGATAATTCAAGCTGAGTCTGGGGGAAAAACTGCTGTGGTCATGTCTTTTGTGCCGCAGAGCATGTAACAATTTGAATGTTACTTCATTATTCAGATGGAAGCATTTAATACTGAGCAACGTTTTCCTCGCATTTCTTTTGGTAAACTTGTCTGGAATGCTTGGGTGGTCACGACTAATAAGTCTGCTTAGGGTGGTCATAGTGTAATGTTAACATATGTTGTCACTATAAGTGATAACATTTGCTAGTAGCTCAGCAGGACTTTCCTTGAGCAGAAGTAGCTCCCAATACAGAAAAGGTTGGAGACCCCTGTGCTGGACCGTATGTACCTATCACCATGACGATTTGCGTGATATTCATTAAAAGGTGACTATGCATAGAATGAATCCACGTGGAATGTATTTACACCGCTAGTGAAGCTCTGACGTGTCTGACGCCCTACCGTGCCTAATCCCGGCGCCCCCGCCGGTGGGTACTCTACAAGTAGACACCCTTGTTGTTTATTTATACAAACATGGGTAGCTATTGAAGGGCACATTTAATATACACGCACACCAAGCCATTCAAAGGGGATTCGACAAAAATTCTACCAAACTATACAAGAAACCCCCCTCACGGTTAATAAAACACACATCCACCGCCGGATGTGTAATACTTTTTATTTTACTCTCTGGAAAGGAGACGAACCTCACTTGAGAGTCACAGCGTGTTCCTGGCTGAGCCCAATGCTGTGTTACACCCACCAGTGCCCGCCGAGTGCCTCACATCTCTGTGTTGTATTCCACCAGCTAGTGCGTATGCTATGACACACTCTAGCCCATGTGCACTGTAACACCACCCCGTGAATATGCCATGCCACACTTCCCTTCGCATGGGTTATATTGCCCCATCTAACGTGCCTTCCTCGATGCCTATGTTATAATGCACAGCGCTATGCCATAAATATTACAATCTGGGATCCATATCTTTGTCACAGTGCATATGCAACGTTACACTCCCCAGCACATATTTTATATACCAACGTTAGAGACTAGTTAGGTTACACAACACTGCCCTGTGCATATTACACTCCAAGGTGCTTATCGCATAGCATGCGCTAGTGCCTGTGCTATCTCGCGATCTCTAATGAATCTGTCATTGCGCACAATGTATTGCATATTATATTTCACGCCCCGGTTCATCTTATATCACACTTTTTGGTGCATAGTTTATACCAGATACTATATCTAGTTTTCATTTTCAATCGTGCTCTCAGGACTATGTTCTATATAACACTGCATCCACCTACCCTTTTCACGGGCATTACACATTTTGCGATGGGGGGTGGAGGGTCAGGGGGTGTTTCTGCCAAGTGAGCCCGGAGTCACAGTCACAAACGTCCTCTTCTTCCTGAATAAAAGTGAGATTATGCTGCATACTTGTTCATATTTTAAGTAGTTCACACAGACACACATTTTAAAAACAATAAAGTTCCTAATACCCACCTTCTCTGAACAGTTAGCTTGCTGCCCCATCCACCTCCTCCCTATCCTCTGTTGTCTGAATCCATGGACTAGCCTCCTCCCTCCTGCCATGCATGGTCTGATGTGCTGCCACTGCCCTCCATTTAGCATGATGTACCAGTCCACTCCTCCTGCCCTCAATTGCCCATTTCTATGGCCCATCATTGACCTCCTGCTTAGCCTCTGTGCTTAGCTTGCTGCCCCTATTCTCCTTCCCCTGCCCTCCAATATCTTTGTGCATGCCCCTGCTCCATCCTTTTTGCCCACCATGTTCCATGGACCTGCCACTCCTATCTACTCTGAGTGTTCTGTTGAGCTGCCACTCCCCTCCCACCTGCCTAGCATTGTCAGATGACTGTAACCTGTCCCTGCCACCTCCACTCTGCCTGTCCACATGCCATGCCCCTATCCCCTTCCTCCTGTCCTCCATGGTCCATTTTACTGCCACACCCTTCTGCCCTCCCTGGTCTGTTGTGCTGCAACTGCTCCTCCTGCCTGCCCCGTGCGGTCTGTTGTGAGGCCCCCTTCCCCTGAACTCTCTTGTCTGTGCCCAGGTCCTGACCCTCCCTTCTATCCTCCATGGTCCTTTGTGCATGCCCCTGCACCCTCCTTCTTGCACATCATAGCCATTGTGCTGCCACTAACCCTCCCGCTTGCCATGCATGGTCTTCTGTGCTGCAATGGCCCCTCCCACCTTCCCTGTGTGGTCGGCTAGCTGCCCCATACCCCCTCCCACCCTCCCTCCATGGTCTGTGTGTATGCCATCATAGTCTCATTGTTGCTCTCCATGGTGTGTCTTGTTTCTAGTGCCCATCCTGCCTGACCTCCATGGTCATCTTGCTGCTCCTGCCCTGCCCCCTTGCCCCCAGCCCTCTGCTTCCATGTGCAGACCCCTATTCCCTCCCTCCTGGCTTGTCTGTTCCATTGTAATGCCCCTGATCCGTCCCTCCTGCCCTTTATGGTCTGTTATGCTGCAGCTTTCTCTCCTGTCTGTCCATTATGGTCAGCTAGCTACCATTGCCTCTTTCCCCTCTGTTCTCTGTTGTCCATGTGCATGGTCCTGTCCCCTCCCTATTGCTTTCTATGGATTGTTGTGCTGCACTCCCGTCCCACATGCGCTGTGTGGTGTAATGTGCTGCTGCAAACTCTGATGCCTGCCCTGTAGGGTCAGTTTGGTGCACCTCTCCATGTCCCTCCTGTCCTCTGTTATCCGAGTCCATGTCCCTACCCCAATTCCTCCTGCCTACCATGATCCAATGTACCATACTTGCGAACATTTTGAACTTGGTAAGAGGGAGATTTTGAAAAAAAACTGGGGTATTGATTTTCCCCTTTGAGTTACATTGAAAAAGAGGAGATTGTAGACAGGAGACAGATCAAATAAAGCCCTTTTGAGCTTAAAAACATTGGATGTTTCCTGGCTGAAACGGGTCTGTTGGCATGTATGGTTGTACTACCACTGCCTCCTCCTTCTGCCCACAATGGTCTATTATATTGCCACCGCCTCTCTTGCCAGTCCTGTATTGTTGGTTTGTTGCCCCTGCCCCCCTTTCCACTGCCCTCCATAGTCTATTGTGCTGCCACTGCCCTTCCTGCCTGCCCAGTGTGGTCAAATTGTTGCCTCTGCACTCTCCTACCTGCCTTCAATGTTCAGAGTCCGTGCCCCTGGCCTCTGCCTCTCAACAGGATCCCAATGAACAACTAGATTGCTAACATTCTATATTTATTACAAAAGTGTGGAACGCCTGACGTCATCTTGATGTAATCAAAACTGTAATCCCTAGAGTATTTCCTTTAGAAATTACATATATTAGAGGGTCTTATTTGCATCTAAATTATGGTTAGTGCTCTAAAAAACTAAAATGAGGACATATTTTCTGAGTTTTCAAATAGCGACAAAGAACTTTTAAATTATTTGTAATCTTTATGTTTTTTTATCCAGTTGACCACTTGATTAAATGTTGCACCTAGGGGAGAGGATGTGGTGTTACTTCCAGAGCTGCAGACTTTGCAACTGGGGAACCAGGTTGGCGTTTCTGCTTCAGCTCAACATTCTGTGATTCTGGTCAAATCACTTAATCTCCCCATGTCTACAACCAAAATGAATTTGATCTTGTGTGATGTAACCAATGCTCATGTAAAGCACTCCAATACCTGACAAGTCTGCACTATATAAAACTGCAAATACACAACAAGTAAGTGTTTTGCACACTTCTGTCATTGGGCTACATGTGGGCTACATCTGGGTGATATTTGTGCTGCATTTGGGCTCTTTTGTCTCTGGTGGCCATCTTGGGAGATTTATTTGTCATGAAGTTTCCTAATTTCCTCATTTACTGCAGTCTCCTCAGTGGGAAATGCTTTCAGTTTTTTACTTTGATTCCATCAAGAAGGTATTCAGATATGTCACACATTTGCTATAAATTCTGAATGTTCGCACTCTAGTTGCTCATTAGATCACTGTAGTAAAGCTACTGCTCACCACGGAAGTCTGCTGCTGGTATTAAAAGTGCATGTTTCAGTCTGCATATCAGAATTTTTTAATGAAATAGAAGAGGATTTGAGAAGTCACTGAAAATGTGCCCTAATTTTTCTTTCTTCAGCACTAATCATAATTTCTATGGCAAAATGAACCCCCTCATTGTGTTCCTTTTTAAATTAAATGTTTTAAGTGTTACCAGTTTATTCCAATCAAGATGGCTTCAGGTGTGCCATACTTTTGTCATAAGTAAGACAGTAAGCGCTCTAGTTGTACTTCTTCATGTGGGATGCCATCGTGGATTATTTTACTATGAAAGGGATTAGCAAAGCTCCCTTGTGGGGATGTGCCTAGATGCTGTGTGATCAATATCTGGCTCATCTCTATTGTTTAGCTATAAGCCTGTTGGTAAATGACAGGGACAACTTCTGGGTTCTGCATGAACATGAACCATAGGGCAAGCAATTGGTAATGTTTAGAGAAAGGTTCAATGGTGGCTTACTGGGTGATTTTGGAAATAGGAAGTTAATTCAAGCTTTCCATCCATCACCATTCTGTTTTTCCGAGTGAGATGCCTTAAGTGTCACAGGTGCCCAGACATTGTTTCTGTGCTCTGTGTGCCATAAAAACCCAAGCTGCACAACACTGATAAGGCCCACCTAGGCTGAAACCAATCCAGGGTTGCTTTTACTACATGTTAACAGAGCCAAGGGTGATAAGCAAAAGATTTGTCCCTGTCTGTTAAGGGGTAGTCAACAAAACAATAGAGGACTGACATGTGGCCTGGAGTAGATACCAGTGGCAGAGATTAATTCAGACATTCCATCCATCAACTTTATGTTTTCTTAGTGAGACACCCTAAGTGCGACGGGTATACCTAGAAGGGGTTTCCATGATATGTGCCATATGCCTTAAGCTGCACCTCACTGGTAAAGCCCAGCAAGATAGAAACCATTCTAGAGTTGCTTTTGTTCCCATTCAGAGGAAACGTGATGCAACAGCTTGGGACGGACAGTTCATATTGTAATGCGGCCACCACTATCTTGCATAAGATTGTTCCATGTCTCTAGTGGTGCAGTTGTCAAAACAACATAAGACTGGAATGCAGCCAAGAAAAATTACAAGTGATTGATTCAAACATTTCCACAAATTACTTTTTCCTAATTTGGAAACCTCCATGACATGATATTTCTGAACCTTAGTTGTTTCACTCTAAACGAAAGGCTGGATTGGAAAGTGTTCTGAAGGTAAATTGCTGGCCTGAACTAAAGTTCCACCTTCCATAATTTTATTGTGCTATACTTTTCTGATTGTCACTCAATCAATCAATCAATCAAACATTTGTAGAGCGCACTACTCATCCGTGAGGGTCTCGAGGCGCTGGGGGCGAGGAGGGGTGGTGCTACTGCTCGAATAGCCAGGTCTTGAGAAGCCTCCTGAAGGTTAGTAGTTCCTGGGTTTGCCGTAGGAGCATGGGGAGGGTGTTCCAGGTCTTGGCGGCGAGGTGGGAGAACAAATCTGCTGCCGGTGGTCGCTCTTCAAAATCGGGGAACGGTGGCCAGGGCGAGGTCGGCAGAGCGGAGCTGTCGGTTCGGGGTGTAGAAGGTGAGTCGTCTGTTGAGGTATGCCGGTCCGGTAATGTGGGGCCCTTTGTGTGCATGGGTGAGGAGCTTGAAGGTGATCCTCTTGTTGACAGGAAGCCAGTGCAGGTCTCTCAGGTGTGGTGTGATGTGGCTGTGGCGAGGGATGTCGAGGATCAGGCGTGCAGAGGCGTTCTGTATGGGTTGTAGTCATTTCAGGAGTTTGGCCGAGGCTCCTGTGTAGAGGGCGTTTCCGTAGTCCAGCCTGCTGCTGACGAGGGCCTGGGTGACAGTTCTTCTTGTTTCGGTGGGGATCTACCTGTAGATCTTGCGGAGCATGTGGAGGGTGTTGAAGCAGGAGGACGAGACAGCATTGACTTGCTTGGCCATGGAGAGTGTTGAGTAGAGGATAAACCCCAGGTTGCTTGTGGGGTAGGTGGGTGTCGGTGCTGCTCCCAGAGCGGAAGGCCACCAGGAGTCGTCCCAGGCTGAGGGGGTGGAGCCTAGAATGAGGACCTCTGTCTTGTCCGAGTTCAGCTTCAGATAACTGTTCTTCATCCACTCGGCGACGGCTTTCATTCCTTCGTGGGGGTTGATTTTGGAGGTGAGGGGGTCCTTGGTGAGGGAGAGGATCAGCTGGGTGTCGTCGGCATATGATATGATGTTGAGATCGTGTAGTCGGGTGACGTGGGCAAGCGGTGCCATGTAGACGTTGAACAATGTTGGGCTGAGAGATGATCTTTCGGCTACGCCGCAGATGATCTCAGAGGCTTCGGAACGTAAAGGGGGGAGGCGGACGCTCTGGGTTCTGCTGGAGAGGAAGGAGGTGGTCCATTCCAGAGCCTGGTCTTGGATCCCTGCGTTGTGGAGGCATGTGCGTGGGGTGCGGTGGCAGACAGTGTCGAAGGTGGCTGATAGGTCCAGGAGGATGAGGGCTGCAGTTTTGCCGTTGTCCAGCAGGGCCCTGATGTCATCGGTGGCGGCGTTGAGGGCAGTCTCGGTACTGTGGTTGCTGCGGAATCTCGACTGGGATGGGTCCAGGATGTTGTTCTCCTCGAGGTAGCAGGTCAGCTGTTAGTTGACGGTCTTCTCGATGACCTTTTCCGGGAGCAGGGAGATGGGCCGGAAGTTCTTGAGGTCCCTCAGATCCACCTTGGGTTTCCTGAGTAAGGCGATGATCTCGGCGTGCTTCCAGCTCTCCGGGAAGGTCGCGGTCTCGAAGGAGATGTTGATGGCCTTGCAGAGATGGGGTGCGATGGTGGCGCTGGCTTTTTTGAAGATGTGGTGTGGGCATGGGTCTGACGGAGAGCCGAAGTGGATGGTGTTCATGATTTTGATGGTGTGGTCATCGTTTATGTAGGTCCAGTCGAGCAGGGGATCGATGTGGGTGGTGGCCGCGGGGTCTGAGGTGTCGGTGTGTGTCGGGACGGTCAGGTTGTTGAAGCTGTCGTGGATGTCGGTGATCTTGCGATGGAAGAAGGTGGCAAGGGAGTCGCACAGGTCTTGCGACGGTGGGATGTCGTTGGTGTTGGAGCTGGGGTTGGAGAGTTCTTTCACGATGTTGAAGAGCTCTTTGCTCTTGTGCGCGTTGTTGTCGAGTCGGTCCTTGAAGGTGGCCCTTTTGGCGGATCTGATGAGTTTATGGTGTCTACGGATGATGTTCTTGTGGGCTGCATAGCTGTCTGGTGTCTGTTTGCGGTGCCATTTCTTCTCTGGTGTACGGCATGTTTGCTTGGAGGCCTGGAGATCTGCGGTGAACCAGCTGGCTTTCTTGTTAGTGTGTTTGTTGGAGGGTTTCTTGATCGGGGCGAGAGTGTTGGCGCAGTTGTCGATCCAATGCCTGAGGTTGCGGGCGGCGGTGTCAGCATCGGTGGGGTCGGCGGGTGTCATTTGGGCGAGGGTGGTGTTTAGCTGGTCTTCGGTGATTTTGCTCCAGCTGCGGCGGGGGATCTGTTGAGTGAGGTGGTGCGTGGTGGGTTTCCAGTAGGTGACGTGGATGCAGCGATGGTCGGTTCAGTGGAGCTCGGTGGTGTGGTTGAAGGTGACGTGGGGGCTTGTGGAGAAGATGGGGTTAAACGTGTGACCGGCGGAGTAGGTGGGCGTTGTGATGAGCTGTCTGAGTCCGAGGTTGGCATGGTTGTCAATCAGGGTGGTGGAGTTAGTGTCATTGTTCTCGAGGTGGAAGTTCAGGTCTCCTTGGAAGATGTAGTCTGTGGAGGTGAGGGCGTGCGTGCTGACGAAGTCGGTAATTGAGTCGCTGAACTGAGGCCGGGGTCCGAGGGGTCTGTAGACGAGAGTTCCTCTGAGGGTGGTGTTGGGATCGGTGTGGATCTGGAAGTGCAGGTGTTCGGAGGTGCTGAGGGTGCCGTCAGTGTTGGTCGAGACCCTGATGGTTTTCTTGTGGATGATGGTGATTCCACCTCCTATTCTGTTGGTGCGATCCCTGCGGAAGATCTTGTAGCCGACCGGGATGGCTATGGCGATCTCGGGTGCCGAGGAGGCGTTCATCCAGGTCTCTGTCAGGAAGGCGATGTCCGGGGAGGATGTGTCGAGCAGGTCCCGGAGTTCGACGGCGTGTTTGTGTGCGGAGCGGGTGTTCAGTAGTATGCATCTGAGGTGGTTGCGTCCTGTCACGGTGGGTGGTGTGGCGGCTCGGAGGCTGGTGAAGCTGCAGCTCTGGCAAGAGAAGGGTCCTTTGGTGTGCTTCGGGGCAGCCAGGAAGCAGGTGTGCGGTCGTCCGGCGTTGAGTGCGTGGATGGTGCTGGCAGCGTAGTGGTGTCGGGCATCATGGTGTTCGTGGGGGCCAGGGGGTCTGGCGCTGGGCGTGGTCCAGGCGCGGATGGGCGCAGACGGGCTTGCCTTAGGCGCACCTTCGGCACGTCAGCGGCGCAGCCTTGCAGTGGCCGCCATATAAGGGGAGGTGAGAGGGAGGAGTAGCTGGTAGGCGGGAGCGGGGCGGCGAATGGGTGAGCAGGGGACGGGGCCGCAGGGGACACAGTGGCGGGAAAACGGGAGGGTAGAGCGGGCGGGGGATACAGAAGGCAAAAAAGGGGTACAAAACAATACAACAGTGCAAAAAAGAATAAAAGACAAAATACAATTATTCACAATACAGGAGCAGAAGCACAATTACGGCAAGGCCGATAGAGAGAAAAGAGGCAGATTGAATACAGGGAGCTTACAGCCTACCACTGGCCACCAGGGATGAGGTGCAGGTGGTAGCCTGCGGGTGGAGGCGGGCCTTGAACTTCAAGCAGGCAGCAGTAGCGGGCTCAGGGGCAACAACACACAGGTGGTGCGGCGGGGCGTGGGGAGCAACCTGCTTGAGAACAGGGTCAAGGGTCGCTGGGTTAATAATGAATGATTTGCAATAAAAACTCTTGTATTTCTGCTCTATTTTAGATAGTGAGCCCATGTATTGAACTATCAGGTATTTTAATGTTTAAATTTCAGTAGAAAAATTATTGAGAAGTACTTGTTAATTGTATTGCTCAACAAGGCTTGGTAGGGTTAAAGAGAGAATAACACGGGGTGTTAGAGAATATAATGCTGTGACATCTGAACTGGAGCAAGAATTTTAAAGAGACAACTGAAGCACACACGTGGACACCATATTGAAAGTCTGCTTGGATGTGCAGTCTAGTAGTAGCTTGCGTTCAGTTGCACGGCACACTATTTATGGCTATGAAAATCAAAGACTGGCACTTTGCCTTATTCCTTTATTCCATATTTATAAATGCCAAACGGCCATCACGCTTCTGTTTATGTATCTGAAGTTCCCTGTGGTGTTTTCTACACTCTAAAATATATATGACAAGAATATATCCTTTCTTATAATTTTGTGATGAGCATGTGTTACAGATGAATTTAGGATTGAAGTTTCTGCAACTGTAACATAGCAGGAAAGATGAGTCCTTGAAATAGGCTATTGCATGGAACTCTTTTTGAGTCAGAAACTGATGATTTTTCCTTGACTTAAGGAATTTTATTTTGTTTTAGATCCTAAGTGACAATTTGTTGGACCTAAAATGTATTGATTTGTGGTAAACAAGAAATGGCAAGGAGGTATAAAAAGTTGTATAATAAATTATAAGAAGATGAAAAACTGTTTAGTTCGCAATAAGGAATTGTATATATTCTTAGAAGTCAATTTCCTTCTAAGCAAGTTTCAGAGAATGGTTGTCAGGATCCATGGCCTGACCTCACCTCTGTATACTATGTAGACACACTGATGTGTTCCTCCGAATTTAAATAGTGTTCCAGTCTTCCACTGCAGAGAAGGTCAGCGGTACACCCAAAGTGGAGATGTCACTTGTCTGGCTTTGCGGGTACAATGCCTTCACTATGTGAAAGAAGTAAGTGGAATCAGGAGAAATTACATTTCCCATAGTGCACAGGACTTTCTGAAAGGTTGCAATTGTGGTACCATCTTAGAGTCACTGAGTAGAAATTCCTTGATGTTTAGAGCATTCCTTGATAGGCAGTTGTGATAATTACTTGCTGCAGCTGGAATCCTTTGGCCAGGAGATTAGAATTCATTGCAACTTCATTGAGAGTTGTCAAGGTGCTTGTTTTTAGAGAAGTATTCTGGATGAGCATTAGAGACCAAAGATTTGGATTTTGATTTTCACTTCATTATCGGAGTCAGCCTTTCTAGCTTAACACATTTTATACATTAGAGTCCTCATTCCTTGGATTGCAAGGTAGATTGCACCTGTTTACAGGAAAAGTTATTGAGTCTCCTATCTTGTACAGGCATTACACCCTTCAATGGAGTCCGTTAACTAGTTTCCAAAGTCCCCAGTCAGCCACTGTATGTTCCTTACAGAACAATTATTTGCAGACTCTAGGTCCTAGACACTTGTCAGGCTATATGTGCATACTTCATAAATCATTAACCAAACCCCCACACATTTGATCTTTCAGTTATCACAATCTCCTGTGTTCCTATAGATTTGGAGCTCTATAAATTGTTAATATGCCTATATGAAATAAGACTTAATGGTGTTTTTTTCATGTTGCTTTACATGCTGTGTTATATCAATGCAAATAGTCCTCTGTAAAAACAGAGAAAGGTAAAAGGGTAAGGCCTGGGGAGCAGGCCTGAATCGCTAGGATGTTTTCTTTAGCTATTATTTTACCCAAGCATGCCCTGTCTAGAAAATCCTGTAAACAACGAAATGGGACTGGGGAAAGATGGAGAGCATGGAACACATTAACTTTGTGCTTGTAGCTCATGCCTTTGACCATTGAAGGTGATACATTTTCTCCTTAAATTCAGTCAATTAGTCTACAACAAATTATTTACTTGGGCTCAATAGTGTAGGAATTGTTATCAACGAGTTTAAAGGGGTTGCAGGAGTTTAAAGAATATTTTACAAGATTGATGCCTTTAATTCAAGTCTCATCAAATTAAATCCTTGTTGAATTTTCTCCAGACCCCTAAACACTGTTCAAGGTGGAAGTGGTTGTCCCTGACAGGATAATAGAAATAGACAGGAAAACCAATGTAGTGGCCCTGTTAAACCATTCTCCAAATAATACCTATTACTTGCCCTATGTTTCATGTGTATTCAGAACTCAGAAGGTGTTCCTGTCATTTACCAACATATTTATAGCATAAAAACACAGATATGAGCTACATTTTGAGACGCCAGCATCTAGGCACATCACCGCATGGGAGACTTGCCAATTCTTATCATGGTCAAGAAATCTACGAGGCAGTCCCCCATGAAGGTCAGTCAAAGGTAAGCCCAAGCATACAGACACCCAGAAGAAATTTGGGGACTTAGATTACCCCTGTCAATGGAAAATTCATCAACTCCTGCATTCGCTTTACCTGAAACTGCAAGTGGGATTGAGTCTGTTAATATGGATATTGATGTGTTTATCGATAAAAATGAACTATCGTTCTTATTGATAGATTCACCCATTCCGAACACCACATCTACCTCGACATACAAGTATGTAGTCAGGCAAACCCTACGTCGGTGGCCTGGGATTACTGATTGATGGGTCACAGATGAGAGGGTTCATTGCTGGCAGGCAAACACTCGGGCAGGAAACTCTTGTTTATTTCCACAGATAGGTGCAGCGACATTAAAATGGTCAGGGGAGATTGCCCCAATAAAGCCCGCATGGCAGGAGGGTGTACATGTGCTTCTAAAACACAATAAAGTAAGATGCTACATGAGAAAGGAACACACTGCCAATCAGGGCCTAGCACACACAGTGATCACGCGCTCCCCATGTCGGACATCTGGACACATTCATAACTGGACATACTGTGTCCACGCAGGTCAAGACCCACCTGTAGTAACCATTGACCATTAGTCTATGACTCCAGAGGCAGCAACCTACATTCATCAACATACGTGGAATGCAGGAAATCTTTATTGCTTGTTGTAATATTCATTATAAAGAGAGCACGAACTCATTGTAAATTTAGACAGTCCTCAGACCTAGTGCCTGTAACTGTTCTCCTGACCTAACTGGTTTATAAAACAAACTGTTCCTGTTTTGCCAAACGCCTCTTGTCCACCAGTTTCCAACATAGAACCCTGTGGGCATATAAAGAACTGTAATGTGTCAGAAAACTGGCAGACACATAGTCAAAAAGACACGCACATGAGTGGACCTAGCCTTATATTGTTCATAGCATATAGAACAGCTGTTGTTATTGACAGAGTGGAAGGGAGAAGAGTGATAAAAATAGAAATGTAAAGAAAATATGGACACAGGATTCCTGTTGGTTCTGCCTGTTTGCCAGCCTATGTGAAAAAGAATATAGAGAAGAGAGTGGAAAAGTGTCAGGATTCAGCCTCACACACTGAAAAGGAGGAGTTAACCCCTTCGCCGCGGCACGAATTTTGCCGCGGCGCTGGGGGGGTTCGGGGTGAGCGCGGCGCCGCCATGCTCGTGACGGAACCACTCCGTCATGAGCCACGGGCGCGCTGTGCTCATGACGGAGTGGTTCCGTCACGACTCCGCCCACTTGCATTATTCGCCCGCACAGGCGGGGAATCAGCGCCGCGTGTGCGGAGCGGCCGCAGCGGCCGCAGCATGACGGAACCACTCCGTCATGAGCACACGGCGCCCGTGGCTCATGACGGAGTGGTTCCGTCATGAGCAGGCAAGGGGTTAAGTGAGAAGAAAACAAATAGCCTGGAGCTGGGAAAGCACGTGGACAACCAGCTGGAGAGAAAATAAGTTCTCTTTTGTTAGGATTAGGTAGACGAATGTAAACATTTAATTCACTGGAAACATTGTGAAAAGTGACAACTTTGTGGCTTCGAGACTTGGTAAAGTTTGTCCTCTTGTTAAAATTGAATTTTACTGCGTGCCACATGTCTTTCTAATAAGGTTTGTGTGATTTTCTCTGCAAAAATATTTCTTTGCATGAGAAACCTTTGGTCAAAAAGAGATCTGCGGGTGGGGATGATCTCTCAGAGCACCTATCTTTTGTGGCATTTGCACAGTCACGAAGTTGGTCAAATTTTAAAAAAGGAAAATCCTACATTTTGCATAGGCTTTATGTATCTAAAGAATGAAATTGGGAGTGGATGAGGGGACGCTCGACTTTCGACAGACTAACACAGTTATAAATAGTAGAGATAGTAGAGTGACAAACAAGAGAGAAATATTTTAGATCGATCTAATCCAATATAAGCAATTAAATCCAAAATTGATTCTAAAAAGCTTAGGCATCTAATGCTGAATATGGTTCCCAGAAAACAGAAAAGATTTTTCTGTTTCTGTGAGATCAGATAGTCCTACGTTTTTTGTGGCATTAGCAGCCTACCCCATTACTGTAAATATAGAAATGGCAAAAGGGATTATAGTAAATCTGTGCAAAGTTGTGAAGATTGATGGTTGCCAACTTTAAACATTTTCTTCTAAAGGTTTGCGGGCCTCAATAAGCACAAAGCTGGTGAAAATCCTTTAAAAATTGTGGAAAAAGGGCTCCCGGCTGGGGCAAGAACATTTCTACATCTTGCAGTGCTGCTACCATGTAGTCTGCATCTGCAAGCTTACCTTGTCCCGGTG
Organism: Triturus cristatus; assembly: GCF_964204655.1. Lineage (NCBI taxonomy): Eukaryota > Metazoa > Chordata > Amphibia > Caudata > Salamandridae > Triturus > Triturus cristatus. Next base: position 68,981,662 of record NC_140584.1, on the reverse strand, counting down.
ATCCACATCTTGCATGATACTGGAAGACACAAAGCTAGAGCTCCAAGTGGGGACGGATATGGCCCATCACATGACAGCCGCCATGTTTCTCTCCTCTCACTCAAGGCTGCCAGCCCTAAATGACAATTGTGGGAACAATATTCTCTACAGTCCGATGTCCGACTGTATGGAATACACAGCAAGGATATGCAAAACTTCACTTCATCCTTCTTAGTGAGGGGAGAAATATTACAATTTGTGTGATGAAACAACTGCGCACCCTCAGATAAAATATTGAAAAATAGCCACTAGTTAAACAGTGGAGTTGAGGAAAAGTAGCAAGAAAAATACAGATCCCTAAGGGATACCCAACCAGAGGAGAAGAGAGGTCGTAGATACTGCCCGGAGAGACATATTGATTAGCAGGGCAGGACAAAAGCGAAGACAGCACCTGATGTATAAAGACAGAAAGGATATTACGAGGAGTCTTAGAAGGCTGTATCAAATGCAGTTTATCGATCAAGGCGATCTGGGAGAGGTCACAGACATCGCACAAGAATCGTTCTTATAGCGTGAGATGGGCAACAGGATTAACACAGAGAGAAGAAAGGTAGATGTTAATAACATACGTGTAGGTTGGAGGAATAAACAAGCGATGGGATGGGTGTCCTATAGAGAGGATGTCTCCAGCAAGGTCTTTGCTGACCTGTTTCCTCAAGAAAGCACCCATGTTCTTCATTACAGAATACAGTGAGTTGAGGAGGGAGGTTACAGGATACAGCGAGTCGAGGAGGGAGGTTACAGAATACAGCGAGTTGAGGAGGGAGGTTACAGAATACAGCGAGTTGAGGAGGGAGGTTACAGGATACAGCGAGTTGAGGAGGGAGGTTACAGGATACAGTGAGTTTAGGAGGGAGGTTACAGAATACAGCGAGTTGAGGAGGGAGGTTACAGGGAGATTACAGAATACATCGAGTTGAGGAGGGAGGTTACAGGATACAGCGAGTTGAGGAGGGAGGTTACAGGATACAGCGAGTTGAGGGGGGAGGTTACAGAATACAGCGAGTTTAGGAGGGAGGTTACAGAATACAGCGAGTTGAGGAGGGAGGGAGGTTACAGAATACAGCGAGTTGAGGAGGAAGGTTACAGAATACAGTGAGTTGAGGAGGGAGGTTACAGGATACAGTGAGTTGAGGAGGGAGGTTACAGAATACAGCGAGTTGAGGAGGGAGGTTACAGAATACAGCGAGTTGATGAGGGAGGTTACAAGATACAGTGAGTTGAGGAGGGAGGTTACAGGATACAGCAAGTTGAGGAGGGAGGTTACAGGATACAGTGAGTTTAGGAGGGAGGTTACAGAATACAGCAAGTTGAGGAGGAAGGTTACAGGATACAGCGAGTTGAGGAGGGAGGTTACAGGATACAGCGAGTTGAGGAGGGAGGTTACAGAATACAGCGAGTTGAGGAGGGAGGTCACAGGATACAGTGAGTTGAGGAGGGAGGTTACAGAATACAGTGAGTTGAGGATGGAGGTTACAGGATACAGTGAGTTGAGGAGGGAGGTTACAGGATACAGTGAGTTGAGGAGGGAGGAGTGGATATATTCTAGTGATTAGAGAAACAGTCAGCAAATCCGTGGGCACTGCAGTGGAGTGAGCGAGCGAAAACTAGATTTAAATACAAACAAACACAATTAAAAGATAGGTGAGGAAAGGACAAATGTAACCTGCAAGGAGTCTAAGAAAGTGTAGAGAAACGTATCAGGAGCAGGTCCAGCATGAAAGAGTGTTTTCTTTTACATTCAAAGATTGTGTGAAGTAAGCATTGTGTACATTGGAGAGAGAATACACTTCAGAAGAAAAGAAAGTAAACCAAAGCAGTGAAACGAAAAGAAATCTGTCTGTCAAAGAACACAAACACTTGAGACATATTCAAGTATGAATTTAAGAATCCCCTTTTTCTATTGACAAGCCATTAGCATTTAGTTGAGTAGCAAAACCAGCTTAGAGCATAAGCCAGTGAAATGTTGAAGTGACATTCTGAAGATGCGTTTTGCCATCCTGAGTATCAGATACAGGAAGAAAATGCATAAATCTACATTTGGTCTAAGCGCGCACCTGTGGTTGGCAGTCCAGATCACCATTGCTATCCGAAAGCATCTTTCCTCTCTCGTCGTAGTAAATGAAGCCTGCTTGGCAGATACAAGAGCCATCCGATTCCTGGAAGACTCGGTTTCCAGCATGACATTTACAGCTCGCTGCGCCTTTAGGGAAGGGATAAAAAGCACAGATTGTTTACCGTTTGAAGTGGGCCACATAATCATATGAACTGCAAAAAGCAACTTTTGCTGTAACATAGGGCCTTGTTCAGAATCTGGCGGGCAGGGTACTATGCTACAAACATGGTGTTGTGCACTATTTTCCAAACACGTAGTTGTCACTGCTCTACGTAGATAGAACCACTGCTTAATTTGAGCCGGAGCTTTGCGGTGCTAAGCACCGGCACTTGTTTTCCGGTGCTCGGCAGCGGCACCTAATTTTCAACACCACACTTAGGGCAGTCTGCCACAAGGTGGCGCTGATCATGTAATTTAGAGATGAGCAGTATAATAGTTGTTTAGGAAAACAAGATACATAAACAAATTACTAATACCTGCCTCCCCAGACATTCCTTTAGCTTTGGGGACCTGGAATAATCCGAACTGGCGTATTTACATGCGAGAGAGATGGTTAGTAGTTGTTTTGGCAGCGATGACAGGGGCGATGGGTGGTGAAAGCTGCAGTGGCCTCTCAGTCAGAGCCCTGGCACTTAATATTTTACAAATTAAGCATTCAGGGTCTCTGCTGACAGAAACCTTTGGCCGAAGGCCAGACTGATAGTTGAGCGTATGACATATTACCTCAGAAAGTCAATACTATTTAGAGCAGACATCTACACGTACATTCTTACTGGAAATCAAATAAATGGCCCCAACACAATGGAAGCAAGCCAGTGCCTAATTTTAGCCAGAGTTTGCAGGTGGGCACCCATTTCTGGGGGCCGGGCACTTATTTACCTTGACCCAGAACAGCAGAATGGAAAACACTCTAAGGGGAAAGGACGAGGAGGGAAAAAACGTCACAACATGAGTGAACTAAAGGGACGGGTGGGTTTGGCGGGGGATTAAAGAGGTATGAAGTGGAATCAAGACTCCCAAGCCTTGGTATTCTGAGCAAAACTGCAGGTCCCGGCACTTATTCTTTTTCAAATTAAGCACTGGAGCAAACTACCATTTTGGCCTAGTAATTTTTGTTCAATAACAAGCTCCCCCTTTGGGAGTTTGTTTTAAAAAACACAATAAATTCTGATGTGATGGTGCATGGAACATGGCGCCTGTGTATCAAAGCTCCAGCGCCTTCAGCGGAGTAACCATAGAAGGCGGCTTGCTGCAGGCTCACGATTTCTGCTTGCCTGGTGCAGATATCTAAATATGGCAATTGGAACCCACAAAATATTAAATAAGGGCCATATACTCCAAAATGTGGTCTCAACAAAATTCGACAATACATAAATATCTTCCTACAAAAAAATTAAATGTATTTAATTCCTAAATACATTGAAACTCACCTCCCACCTACTTGAGTACAGGGTTATTTTATTTCTCTGGTACCTGTTCTGGCATATATAATTTTGGGGGCCAGCAGTTAATAGTAGGTTTGGCTCCAGGCTAAAATGTTGCACGGAGGAATAAATTGCAACTGTAATTGCATTTATATAGCATTTACTACCCCTGACTAGGCACTGAAGCTATTTACGGTGTATAGCACGCTACTCCGGAACCCAAAGTTTGTTGTTAATCCAGTAGTTAAATGTTGCTTATTGCGATTAGTCATGTGCTCTCAAGAAAAACCATTTCGAGCATTAGGTTAAGATCGAGATTTTGACAGTTTGACTTTTGGAGTATAGATTTGCAAATTATGCTTTTGCAATATAGACCAATGCTACAATTTGTGTGAGGCTTTTGATTTAGGAGTATCAAACAATAGCTTAAACTTTGCACTTCTGACCATGCCGTAATGCAATGAGAAACACTACTTGCAAGGAGATATAGCATCTACAGAGAAACCCCTGTCAACTTAAAATGGGTAGAAATGCGGTTCTGAGAGTATTTTGTCTGAATGGTGTCAAAACCTAAATACTTAGTCAAACTACAAATATATAAAAGGCATATGTAAATATATCCATTTTATTATTCAGCTTTCCTTGTTCAAATGGCTTCTTGTGTCAAAGGCAGAACTTTAAATAACACAAGGATCTTAAAACATATCAAGGCTATGGTTACACAATCCAAATTAGAGAGAAAAAGAAGCTAGGAAAACAAATGTTTTTGCCAACTGTCTATAGAGCAAGTAGGTTTCTACATGTTCCGTACAATTTACTATTCTCACTCCAACATAGGCAAAAGTAGGGAAATAGTTGTACTTTGGCAGGTTCAGATTTACCATTCCAACTCATAAATTGTTTAAACAAAATAGTTAAATATAAACCAAAATGCTAAACTATTTAAAATAATGCATTTATTCATTAAATATATAGCACATAAAATTAAATGTCAAAAATGCAAATTTAATATCACAAATAAAAAATTAAAAACCAAGTAAAATATTTTAAAATAAAACACTTCCCTCCTTACTACGGTATAAAATAAACACTGGCAAACAATTTAAATTAATACAAATATAATTTAAAAATGGATCAATAATAATCTAAGATTATTTGTTGAATAACAATTAAATACTTCATAACTATTATTCAATTATTTAACACAGAGTAATACTTAAACTGATCAACAATTAACTAGAACATTATTTTAATGATTACTCAGTTAAATAATTCACATAATGTATCAGCAGTTTAATTAAATTACATAAAAAATTATTATGAATAATAAAACATTTACATTTTAAAAAACTTCCCACCCTAATCTCCCACTACCCGAACAACCTGCTTCTAAATTTGCCATTTCAAATTACATTTTAAATAGAAGCTTAGGAACTATGTTAAATACATTAAACAACAATATTATTATAATATTAATATTATTTAATACTAAAATATATATTAATTATCAAGTTAATTAAAAAACGATATTTTAAACACTACATAAAATGATATTCTATAAATAAAAAAAAATGTAAAACCTAAACTAACAATATTCTTACATTTGAATGTTAAGTCTGACAATATTTTTGACATTACGATATTCTGGCCACGATTATTTTTGATTCAATATTTTGAAGAAACTCCTTGTAAACATTGCATAGAGAAGAGGAAACAGTGGTTTAATGCCGTGGATGCTGTCCATGTCCTTTGGCGTTGCTTCTGCCCCTATCGTCACAAAATGTCTGTCCTGTATGGCTGAGAAGGTTGTTGCTGGCGAACCATGAGGTCTCTAGAGTTACCTCTGAAATTGCTATACTGCTGAGAGAATTGGTGGCCCATACCAAGTTCTTCAAAGTTGCATTGACCTTATCACCAAAAAAGATAGCCCAAGAAAATGGCATATTAATCAATAACACCATAATACCTATGTGAAACTTGTGGAGCTCATTTCAGAATCGAGTCTAATAATAACACTGTTTTCCACAGCACAAGTTACGGACTCTATGCCAGATTCTAGGCTTGAGTGAAGAATTTGATTGGCTGTGTCTTGTCCATCCTAGGCCATTTGTTTGAAAGCAGCATGCATGTCCTTAGGCAACCTGGGCTAAACTTTGTGCATCATGTCCCACAGAGAGTGATAGTAGTGCCCAAGAGACATATGGTGCTGAATGAGCACAATGAAAGACTGCTCAAGGAACAACTTTGTTCACAACAGCATCAATAAGGGGAGAGTATGTGGCGTAATAGCCTGAGCTGCCGACTACAGAGCTGCTGGGAACAAGGTCCGAGTCTCGGCGTCAACATCAACATCCTGTGATTCTGGGCAATTCACAATCTCCCTGTGCCTACAATTCAACTCCTTGAGACCCTCACGGGTGATTTGCTTTGCTTTACAAATCCTGAATTATGAATTATTAATTATTTTTAGCCTCCGTCCAGTGGAGTGGAAGGGAAAGACTTAGGACCTGACCTAAATGTTTGGAGGATGGGTTACTCCAACACAAATGTGACAGATATCCTGTCCGCCGCATTTAAAGTGCATTATGTGCTGTGGCTCTTGTAATACAGCAGACGAGATATCCATCGCATTTGTGACAGAGTAACCCGTTTATGAAATGCTAAATCACGCTTTTGGTATTGACCCTACAAGGGAGGCTTGCACCACAAGTCTCTATGGAGAAGGTTAGTGCATCGGCAACTAACTACGTGCTAGTCTGTGGTGACTTGAGATAAGATGCTTCAGTGCTGAATCGGAAAATGGTTTGATTAGGTCAGCCAAAACCCCGTTTATTGATAATAAATGTTTCGAAGTGGAAGGGACACATTGCAAAATCTCCATCAGGTGATTAGCCTTAGGGCCTGATTTAGATCTCGGCAGACTGGTTACTCAGTCACAATGGTGACAGATATGACGTCTGCCAAAATATAAATTTCATTATATCCTATGGGACATCTGTCAGCCTTATTATGGAGAAACCTTTCTGCCGAGATCTAAATCAGGCCCTAAGTGGGGGTAGCAGGCCCAAAGGATTTGTTTCCTTCCAGACCACCACCAATACAAATGACCGACTTTCTTCCATTGGTGACGCCAAAGTCGAGACAGGGCAAAGTCAGTGGAAGTAACCGAGACACTTACAATTTTTCCGTCAAAGTGCAAATCAGCTTCACTGTAATAAAAGAGTGAGAGAGAGAGAAAGAACATGGTCTGCCTGTTCTTCGCCATAATCATCATGCTGGACTGGCTGAATGTATGTTATGACTGAAAGCCTGCCTCCTTTCTTTACAAATGGCACTGCAGGGGCACAGGGATCACTGGGGTGTCATTCTCTACTTATGCATACAATTGGTTATGGTATAACATGACATATAGCAAACTCTAGCTCAGTCAGGGGAAAAGAGCTGAAAATGGATCTAGAACTTGTACCACTGATGGAAGAGGACATAGCAAGGTCTGAATTAGATGGTGCAGCAGTAGAGTGAAGGCTCTGTGCGAGAGAAATAGAGGCATGGACCAGTGTCAAAGGAGGAGTGGGTGCCTTTGATGTCCACAACGTGAGACCATAGATTTCTCCAAACACTTCTTCTGGACACTAGGGGTGTGATTAAGATGTCGGGTGGACGCTATCGGACAAGGGACCGTCCAAAAGGCTGTCAGCGGTCCCGACATAGGCATTATGATGCAACCGCCACCACGGTGGTCGCAATGCCTATACTTTGCACTGCATCAGCACCCGCCGCAGGGCAAAATAGGGACACCTGACATATCCCTGCACTACAAAGCAGGCACCATGCGGTGCCTGCCAAATGGTGCAGGGATATGTAGGGGAACACCATAGGTGCCCCCCAGTGCCCATATTGGATGGACAGGGGGAAGGGGGACCCGCTACAGGCTCCCAAAGTCACTTTCCACCTACCTTCTCATGGCAGGTTAACTGCTATGAAAAGGCGGGCAGAAAGGGACATTGATATCCTTACAGCGTTGCCTGGCAGGCACTTCCACCATGGTAGAGAATACAACCCACTCTGCCCCACCCGTGAGCTCAAGGAGCCCGTCGGATGCGTGGCAGTCGGTCTTTCCAACCGCCACCTATAGGCCCGCCATTGAAATATGGTGTGTGAATATCATGGCAATGATGGCGGTGGGACCGCCACCGATGAGCCGTCAGTGGTGGTCCCACCGTCACCATAATCAACCCCTAAATTTCCACCAAATAAATTGGTTACATGAGCCTGTGCAAAAACCAAAGGAAATGATGGACGGAGTGTTGAACATTGCAAGCACTCACCCCCAGTCAACTGATCTGGGTTTAATCCATCACCGTTCTTTAGCTCACTCTGCCACCCCAGTTCAGACATGGCCATATGCAAATCAGTCTGACCCTGTGCCTCATGGGAACAGTCCAGCCCAAACTGCCAAGCCATGTTTTCCCTGGACCGGAAACAAGCTTCCTAGGACCGGTTTCTGGCATTTCAGCCGTCTTCAGCCAGGCTTGCTTGAATCCAGTGGCAAAGTGAGCAAGGGACTCAAGTCTGAGCATACCCTGCCAACTTATGGCGAACAAAGCAAAAACCAAAGGAAATTATGGACGGAGTGTTGAACATTGCAAGCACTCACCCCCAGTCAACTGATCTGGGTTTAATCCATCACCGTTCTTTAGCCCACTCTGCCACCCCAGTTCAGACATGGCCATATGCAAATCAGTCTGATCCTGTGCCTCATGGGAACAGTCCAGCCCGAACTGCCAAGCCATGTCTTCCCTGGACCGGAAACAAGCTTCCTAGGACCGGTTTCTGGCATTTCAGCCGTCTTCAGCCAGGCTTGCTTGAATCCAGTGGCAAAGTGAGCAAGGGACTCACGTCTGAGCATACCCTGCCAACTTATGGCGAACAAAGCAAAAACCAAAGGAAATGATGGACGGAGTGTTGAACATTGCAAGCACTCACCCCCAGTCAACTGATCTGGGTTTAATCCATCACCGTTCTTTAGCCCACTCTGCCACCCCAGTTCAGACATGGCCATATGCAAATCAGTCTGACCCTGTGCCTCATGGGAACAGTCCAGCCCGAACTGCCAAGCCATGTCTTCCCTGGACCGGAAACAAGCTTCCTAGGACCGGTTTCTGGCATTTCAGCCGTCTTCAGCCAGGCTTGCTTGAATCCAGTGGCAAAGTGAGCAAGGGACTCACGTCTGAGCATACCCTGCCAATTTATGGCGAACAAAGCGGTACAAAAGGGGGTGGTGATGGACAGAGCATCAGAACCAATCAAACACTCACACCCAGTCAACAGATCTGGGTTTAATCCATCACCGCAGATCAGTTGACTGGGGGTGAGTGCTTGCAATGTTCAACACTCCGTCCATCATTTCCTTTGGTTTTTGCTTTGTTCGCCATAAGTTGGCAGGGTATGCTCAGACGTGAGTCCCTTGCTCACTTTGCCACTGGATTCAAGCAAGCCTGGCTGAAGACGGCTGAAATGCCAGAAACCGGTCCTAGGAAGCTTGTTTCCGGTCCAGGGAAGACATGGCTTGGCAGTTCGGGCTGGACTGTTCCCATGAGGCACAGGGTCAGACTGATTTGCATATGGCCATGTCTGAACTGGGGTGGCAGAGTGGGCTAAAGAACGGTGATGGATTAAACCCAGATCAGTTGACTGGGGGTGAGTGCTTGCAATGTTCAACACTCCGTCCATCATTTCCTTTGGTTTTTGCATGAGCCTGTGCTCAGAAGTCAAGACACTGGCATAGAGGCACTTCCTTGGTATGGGATTAACCTAGCCGTGATCTCTGTCAATTGCATCTGTGTGAAGGATCACATCATGGACACATTGTGGGCAGTGCTGGGTTACTCAGCCATGGAAAAGAACTTGCCCATATAAGTTTAACAAGGAGCATGGTGGGTTCAAAAAACAGCAGAGGAAAGCTGGCATGAATTTGAAAATATACAGCATGGTCTCTTTGAAGGCAACAACTTGCTGTAGCATCGACAATGGCTCAGGGAACTCCACTAGGATTGACTTCGATTCTTGTGCTAGGTGACATTAAGATTGGCTTTCCTCTCCCTGGTGTCTTTAAGGTTCGTCATGGAGAATTTGTCACAGAACCTGAAGTCATTTTTCCTATGAGGCACAACAGGCAGACGTCATGCATGTCTGCAACTGATATATATAGTCTGGTCTGATTGACATGGTTTGAAAACTGTTGACGGCAGAGCAGACATGCCTATAAACTCCCAAAAAAATGTGAAAGAAAAAAAAACCTTGGACTCCACATTCAATTGGAGCGATGTATGTTTCCATACATCTCTAAACTCTCTGCCAACCATACATTATATGTTGGTTGGAAACAAGACCAGGGATCTACCTTCACCTAGATAATTGGTAATATAAAAAAAAAAGGTTTTAGAATTGTTCTGCTTTTTTTCTTGCTCATATTATCTATGATAAACCTTTAGTGCATCACTGTGCCACCAACTCTCTACATTTTAATGAACCTCTGTCTCTTCATGGAGATGAACCACAATTACCACTATGAAATAAATATCAACAGTATTCAAGGCTAGTATGCTTTTCTCACTACAGACAAACTTGTCACTTGCCTCTGGTAATGCTCTTTCAGGTGGATACTCTATCAAACTTCAAATTACTAACTTCCCTCTTACGTATCCAGTCTGTGGAGTGGCCTCTCTTTAACATCTAAAAAGGTCCCAAGTTAGAGATCAGCCCACTGTGATCAGCAATTGTTTTATGCTCCTTGTCTGAAGGCAAGGAAAAAGAAAAGGTAAGAAACTGATGTGAGTGTGCATGATGCCACCTACCAGCACACAGGAGCACTGCTGACAATAATTATTCGGATCTACAAAGGAACAAGGGAATATTCTGTGATGAGGAATCTACAGTTAGATAGAGTATCCTCCAGAAATAGCATTACCAAAGTAACATGTTCATCAGGAGTGGGAGAAACGTATGCACCGACAACCACATTTCAGCCGTGGAGATAAGGAGGACAGGCAACGCTTGCACCAAACGCAGCCTTAGGGCCTTAGCCCTAGTGGAATGGGCTCTTAATCCCTCAAAGAGCTGTTTCTTGGACAATGATGGCTGTTACTCATGGAAAGGAGTACCCACCTTCTCTTCTGCACAGCAATTCCATGCTTCACTCCAGAAAAGAGCTGATCGTTCACTCAATGGGACTTGGTACGAGCAATATAAACATTTTAAGCCATTTTCAGATCCAACCAATGGAGCCTCTCCTGCTCTTTCAAGGGGCGAAGAGGAGCAGAAAATGCTGGTAAAGTGATTGACTGTCCCACATGGAAGGGAGTCATAGCCTTAGGTAAAAAGGCCACCTGAGTGTTCCCCTTTCTGCCAACGTTTTGGAGTGACCCTCCACTTCTCTTGCTGTCTCCACATATTGAAACAGCATTTTGGTTGCCTCCTTTGATCGTGTCATTGCCCATGTGCAGCGAAAGCCGGTGACCTCTGTTTTCTAGAGGAGGGCCACTGTGAAGCGAGCCGAGATTGTTGTTGCATCAAATGCTCATCGCCCGCGTGCAGTGTGAAAATGGCGACCCAGGTGCCAGATGGGGCCGCAGTGCTGTCATGTCGAGCGGGCCGTAGCCCATGTGCAGGGTCATGTAAGTAACCCTGTATGGAGGGGCGGGACACCCCAAAGACTGCCAATGTGCTGATCGGCCCAGAGCATGGGTGCAGTTGAAGGACAGTGTCTCCGTATGCCAGGGGGGCCACAGGGACCAAGTAAGAAGTGCAGGTTTGTGTGGGTCATCATCGGAGTTGAAAGGTTGTGGAGTGTAGTTCCTATATCCCTGATAGGCTCTGCGCATTAGAATAACATACACTATAGATTTGACATAGGACTAAGGTCAGTATGTCTCTATCAGCTAACTCAGAGGTCACTAGAAACTTCTCGAATATACAAGAAGGGATTAGTCTCTGACAACCGCATAAACATGACAACTTTGTTTCCTTTTAGAATCGGAACAGTCTCTTAATCGTGGAAACAATAGATAACAGTTTCACTCAGTCAATCGTGCATGCTTCGTTTCTACAGAGTTGCACAGAAATAGAGAAACGGGCGTTTCAATAAAAGGGTTTATTGAACAGTCTTATTTCTCAGGCAAGAGATATGAATTGCTACAAACGTAATACAGACTGCGAAGTACAATATGTACGAGGTTAGCAGTAAGATAAAATAATACTGCAATAGCATGGTTTAGAGCTATGACATATATTAATCAAAATACATACATAAATAACATAAGCTAAAATGTGATACTCATCTGATGCTTCTAAATTGTTCTACCCCAGTGTACCTAACCTAAGTACAGTACGAGGTTTGAAGTAGGTGCCATTTCTAAAGTATAGCTAGCTATATTTTAGTTTAGCCAAGAGTTGCCAAAAGTTTCTCTAAGTTCTAGTCAGCTCCATACCTTAGAAAGAGAGAGGTTGGAATCTCTTTTCTGGACTCGATAGTCTAACCCCCCGCAAGGGAAGTCAGAGAGCACTGGAGCTGGATTCTCTGCGAGGAGGATGGCAGTGTCAGGTCAGTGCATCAGGCTGGAACTCGATCTCCTTCCGAACTTGCCATGGCGAACCGCGTAGTCTGGGTTGGATCGAATCCTCCGGGAACCACAATTTGCCAGGGCAAGTGCTGGTATATTTATACCTTGAAGGTGTCTAGGGATGCCAGTATTGACGTAAAAGTCAGGCAGAGGAACGTCATGAATGAACCCCTAAGGAGTAGATGTTCATGCATACTTAATGAGTTCTTGGAGAAATCAATATTCAAGCTGAGGGAAATTCCTAAAGGCTAAAGGGTCTGGTTTCCCAAGAATTTGTTGTGACGTGGATGGACGGATGTAGGTGGCCATGCCTGTATTTGGTTTGTACGGACAATGTCTAAATAAGGGCCGGATTTCTATGTCCAAATAAGGGCAATGTGAATTGTACCTATATAAGGGCATAAATCGGGAAACCTATATACGGAATCTAAAGCTGCACACAACACCCACTCCAGTTTTGTATGAACAACGTTACTTACTCCTAAACGTTCTAAACATATCTTAAAACAGAGTATCGCATGAGTTTGCTAAAATAAGCTAAAAACATATCTGAAACATATGTCCTAAAAATACATTACAAAACCATTGCTATGCATAAAGTGTTGTACATATTAAAGGCAATGTTCCATTCTAAGCATAGTATCACATTGGAATGCTAAATGAATGAACCAAAATATATACGTGATGAAATGGCTCGTAAATACAGAAGAAAAAAGGGGCCAAGACCATTTCATGTCAGGTTACACAAGTCATTTTGTTATTTATGACAAGGTGGCATACTGTCCCTGGAAGTGTTATCAAAGAATTCTGTTCTCTATGAATAGTTCTACTATAAGCAGATTACTGTGCCGAAAAATAAAAATTTTAGGACGGGAAGAGAGAAAAGAAAAATATATAATCATAGAAAAAGTTCCAAAGTCAGTATTACGTTTGAAAAAGAATGAACGCCAAATTCAGAGTCTCTCCGGAACACTGTGTGCTTGAATCAAAAGTCAGTGTGTGGGGATGGAGAAAACATAAAGTTTTCTAATCCTGTATAGAACAAGTCGTCTACCATAGTGGGTGAGAGTTGGAATACCACGTGTAGAAGATCAACAGCACATAGATGCGAACTATCGCCTTCAGCATGGGAAGCATCAGCAATGTCCGGATTGGATGTTACCTGCGTGCCTGGTGTTTCCTCTCGTACCGCAGCAATAGCATGTTGCGTCTGTGAGCTCTCAATGAATGCCGCCATCAGGATTGGTAGACGCTGGGGACAACACATACCATTGGCCGTTATCGGGTCCAGCAGAGTATAGATATCTGTAGGCATGACTGATGGGAGTGTCAGACAAATGTCCAGCACGCATACTGCACCGCATAGCAGGCAACGTAGAACAGGTAAGATGCAATCTTGCCAAATGGGTCTGAATGACAGAAACCAAGTGGTGTTTAATTCTCGTAGACGAGGTAAACCCAGAATTTGGACGATGCGCTCACGACACTTCATCTCCAATAGGGTTCTTTCCATGGTGAACTGGGTGTCGCTGGTGATTTGGCTTGCCATATCGTAGCAATAGGAGCAAAAATAGTATCCCTGCAACGAGTGCTAAAAGGAGCGGCAGTCCGCCAAACACAGAGTGCACGAAGTTTGGAAAAATTCAGAGGACTGCTTGAAAAGGTGCTAACAGTCCTGCACACACGTTCTTAAATACATGTACAATACCGCTCGTATCAGACATGTTTAACCCCTTCGCTGCGGCGGGAATTCCGCTGCAGCGCTGGGGGGGGGGGGGTTTGGGGGCAGCGCGGTGGCGCTGTGCTCATGACGGAGCCACTCCGTCATGAGCCACGGTTGAGCTGTGCTCATGACGGAGTGGTTCCGTCATGACTCCGCCCACTGCGCTAATCGCCCGCACAGGCGGGGAATCAGCGCAGCGTGGGAGGAGCGGCCGCCAACGGCCACGGCATGACAGAACCACTCCGTCATGAGCACACGGCGACCGTGGCTCATGATGGAGTGGTTCCGTCATGAGCAGGGTAGGGGTTAAGATACGACCTAACTTTTCTGAGAAATGCACAGGGCAGTTTGTTTACAAAAGGGTATGTATCTCCGCAGAAGTCCTTGCAACTTGGAGATCATAGGTTTCTTTGGCAGAGGTCAAAGGCACAGTTTTTTGTAAAACAATGGCTTTCATTCTGCTTAGAGTATCAACTCTTATAGAATAGATATTCAGTGAAGGCCATAAAGGCGACTCCCTGACTATGTCTATTTGGGGAAACAAGACTTGCATACAGCAAGTGACCCTGGATGTAACCGTTACTAGATATGGGATACCTGGCAGCATGCCACAGCAGCTGTGATCATTCAACATAATGCAACTCCCATTGGAAAGTTGACCAAAGATTGGATTTATCACTGCTGCCGGTGAACCGTGCAGGTGGCAGGATAAGTTTTAGTGGAACCGTCACAGGCCCTGTGTAAGTTAATACCCTGACAAAGGAGAGAACCGCTTAGTGCGTGTTCACAGTTTTCACCGCTAAGAAACACTTCACGTCCCCCACCCCAACTTCTGTGTATGTAAGGTAAATTCCAGGATGTCTTGATGTATTCTTTACCCAACCTTTCATATATGCCTGCTGGTATATTTTTTAGGCAATACTGAAAATGGAAAGTCGTAACAGGCAGAGTAATCTTACCATGTATGATCCACTCAGTAGCTGGTTTTTCTGCCACTGTGAATGGTAATTTCTCCAGTTTTTCAAACCTCAGCGCCGTATATTCTGCTCCCCTTTGTGCCAGTTTGATCTGTCTATCAGTGAGATTGAATTCTGCAAACAGTGACGTAGTATTGATTAAACGCCAAGGCACATAGCCAGAACGCATGTTTGGAAGCGTCCAGCCTAATAGCATGATAGAACGTAGCTGCGACTGACCATGTTGCAACATGACCAAGTCTTGTTCCATGATGCCTATGACAGAGGATACAATGCTGTCCAAAGAATCGATCCTGGACAACAGAGTCGTTAACCCATTGTCTACTACAGAGAGAGATTTCTCTAAATTAATACGATGAATTTCTCGTATTTGTTCTGCAGTCTCTGCTTGGGTGACCTTCCATGCTTCATTGATAAGCAGCATAGATACCGGCATATATGAAACGTTTTTAACGTGGTTTTCTTGGTCCTAGCAAGAATTCCCTAAGGTCTGCGCCTTCTTGAAGTAAAGTTAAGTGTTGTTTTACATCCTCTAGTGTAGCTTTCTGTAGCCAATCAAGGCAGAGTTTCCCTACACTGTAAGTTGTTACTACCCCCGGACGCTGTCTTTGGACATAACATGGGTCTGGCCTATGAAAGGTAAAACCTTGTGTTTTGTTCAGGAATCTATCTTGACAGTTGTTTGTGTCTAAGGGCCAGAGCAACCATTTTTTCCATTCAGGATCTGATCTGTTATTATTCAAAATAGTATGTACGTCGATCTCCCCCTTTGTAGTGCTTTCACTTGTAGGTGCAGGTATAGACAGAGTGTTCATGTCTTTTATCTTGGCTATTCCAAGGCATGATGTTTGTTGGACAGTTTCGTTCAAAAACATAATTTGCCGAGGGATAATATAGGCTCTAAACAAAGCTTCTATTCCCTGTACTTGCCAATCTTTAGTACCCCAGACTGTTTTCGTCTTAATGTTGTCTTTCCAAAAGTCATAACCCTGTCTAGACAGTTGGGCAATAAAGGCTGTAGAATAAATCTGTTTGGTATTCGTTAACATATTTTTCATTCCTGTCTTGTTAACATTCTTAAAGTAAAGTCTCTCTGCATTCGAGATATTAAACCCTGAAAAATATGGAAATTTCATTGCAAATGTTTTCGAGCTACCCTTTGGTGGCGTAGGACAATGTTCCCATTGGTTATGCATAAATACATCTCTAGGTGTTGCAGATTTATGCAAGAAATGATGACCATAGTGGTTATAACAATACAGTTGTTCATAGTCTGATGAACCTTGTAAATATTCATTATTAGTAAATGCAGTTGACATATCTAGATCAGACATCATATTATTAACAGTCTCGAAATCCCAATCATCAGAAAAGGTACTGGAGGTAATAAAGTCACTTAATGAAATTTTAAATTAATGTGGAATCTTCGAAAGCTCCGACGGGCCAAAAATGTCATATTCGGTTTTGTCCCAAACTATTCCATCAGGTATAGGAATCGCTGTGATGTTCACTGCTGACAAGTCTCTTGCTTCACGATGGGATGATTTGTGTGGCTGGAGAAGTAAGTTCACTCTTTCACTTGCTTTGTCCATTTGAATATATCGTCCATAAATCAGCATACCCAGAGTTATTACCAGAGCTAACCAAAGTAGAAAGAAGCATATTCACAAAACAATCCATACTTCAATCCATGGTGAAACCAGATAAGTTTTTTCCAGTAGATGAAAAAAGTCTGTTGCTTGTTCTTTGAAAGTTCTTTGTACTGGCGTCGTTTCAGGCTCGCTGAGATCCTTAGAAAACGTATCAAAGTTCATGAAATAGCCAGAAGCAGTTCTGTCAATGGTTGGAATTGCTTCCGTATTTGATGAAATTGCTGGAACCAGTTGATCACTTGTTACTTCGTTGTAAACAGGTGTATCTGGACGAACTGTTATTTGGGTCTCAAGAGGTACAAGGTCCATATCATTGTTGCTTAGTCCTCTATCTCTTACTGTCGAATCTTCAAAGGTGATGAGTCTCTCAGTTTGAACCTCTTGGATTGTAGCTAGAGGAGTGCGCCTGCTACATTGGCGGAGTCCACTTGGCCTTCTGTTCAGTATCGTCCACATAGTGTGGTTTGATCAGGTCGATGGACACAAATCTTTTCTCCTTTTTACCAGCAAGGGGCGGCAAAAATACTGTTCTTGATCCGTGGGTTGCTAGGACAGGTACTGGTTGTCTGTATGAAGGCCCAAATTCCTTCTTATCCGTGATCTTTTCTCTGACTAGATCCCCAAGCTTTGGGATCCAGACAGGCCTTGCTGGGATGGCTGGATTTTTCTCAGTGGTGGTTGGCTTCAGGACCACGTTGCTTTGTTGCTTTCTTAGTTCATTTAAGTCCTGTAAAACAGCCAAACGATCTTTGATATCAAATTGTTTGTTTTCCACCACTGTGCCTTTCATATCTAAGTCCGGAAGAAACATTCTAGTCCCAAACAGGACCTCATATGGAGTGACACCCCCTAGAGAACTTCTTGGCAAGTTGTTTATTGCGCGCTGGACCCCATCTAAATGTTTGACCCACCCATCACCCGGACCTAATACCCTAGCTGTTATAGACTGCTTTATGTCCCATTTTTTTCTTTCCACAAAAGAATTTCCCTCAGGATGGAATGGAGAAGAACACCGCAATGCTACACCCAGACTGGCCATGGCTTCTTTATAAGCCCTAGAGCTAAACGCAGGACCCTAATCAGAATGTAGTGTGCCTATTGCGTATGTGCCGATAAAGACTCGCAAATCTTTTATAACAGTTTGAGTGTCAGCCGAGCGCTGAGGCCACATCCATAGGAACCTAGATTTAGTGTTTGTGGGACTGCATTTGTCCAAGAGGATGCCTGCACGTAGTTAGTCTAATGCTGTCTAAAAATGGTGTCTGCACTGGGCTGGCTATGTTGTAGTCAGGTATCTGGTGGCGTTCTTTACTGCGATCTCTATTGCAGTCTATGCAGTTATTGATGAAGATATGAATCAGTGTATTCATTCCTGGCCACCAGTACATCTCTTTTAGTTCTAAAATTGTTTTAGAGATCCCCTGATGTGTCAGACCCTCTCCCAGATGTGCTTCGTAAATCAAAGCTGCTCTTCGTTCCATGTTTGGTATTACTCTATACCCCACTCCAGGGATTTGAGCAAACGGAACGCCATTCGCATCAATTATATATGAGTATTTGAGTGGAAACTTTTTAGGTAATGCCGCACCGCTGCATTTGCTTGATGCATTGACCGCCAGCATTATTTCGCTGTCTACTTTCGTTTTTGAACGAATGATTGCAGCTACGGAAACCGTTTGCACAGCCCCTTTCGCGGCTTCATCAGCCAATGAATTCCCTTCAACGTGAACGCCATCACGTTGGTGACTCAGCGTGTTTATCACGTGAGTGTTCTGTGGTCCGTTTTGAAACTGAACTACTTGTTCCCAAAGCAATTTGTGCTTGATTGTGCCACCTTTTGCATCTTTGAAACCATTTTGAATCCAATTCTGTAAATATTCATTGTAAGATTGAACACAGTAAAAAGAATCGCACACTATAAGTGTGGGGAATTCGCGATCTGTATTTTCAAGTGCCATCTTAAATGCTTGTAGTTCAGCTCGCTGAGCTGTACAATCTCCTAGAGATTGGGTTTTTGTGACCATTGGTCTGAATTTGCCATCTCGCATGCGACCTTTAACGATAACACACGCTGCGCTGTAAGCTTGTTTACTCCCCGTAGCGGGCTGTGCAGATCCGTCAGTATAAATTATAAATTCGTACTGGTCGAAAGGAACATATTCCTCAGGTGGATGATCTTCTTTGTAGAAGTGAAACATATGTGTTACTGGATTTAATTCTGGGAATACTATCCATGAATAGAATACCTCTGTCTGGTGAGATTCATGTGCCTCTATCACAAAAACTGCTCTACCACCTCTTGGTGTCAGACCATGTTTTATACGTTTTAGAGTGATGGCTCTCTTTAAATTTGGTGGGATGTTTATAACACCCACCTCGTCTTCATTAAGACCTGTAAGGTCAGCCGCAGCTGTACCGTTGTCGACGACAACATCTCCGGTGTCGGACATTGTTTCATGAAAAATTGCAGAGCAAGTTTCAAGGAAACAAAGATAAGGTGCACAATATTTTGGAACACTGTATCCTTCAACGTTGAACAAAACCAAACAGCTAATACATAGGACTTTCGTCCTACTCAGCCATGGCGGATATTATCCTTACCCACTCCAGACGTCTTATGGAGTTTTATGAGTAGAGGGTCTCTGAGAAAAGCACGACTGAGTTACTTCAGTATCTAGTGTTAAATGAGTGCCTTACCAAACTGTTGGGTGCCATGCAGTGTAGTTCCTATATCTGTTTTAGGCTCTGCGCATTGGAAAACCATACAGTATGGATTTGACATAGGACTACGGTCAGTATGTCTCTATCGAGTATATTACACTTAATTACTCGTGTGTGCCAGCTAACTCAAAGGTCACTAGAAACTTCTCGAATATACAAGAAGGGATTAGTCTCTGACAACTGCATAAACATGACAACTTTGTTTCCTTTTAGAATCGGAACAGTCTCAGAATCGTGGAAACAATAGATAACAGTTTCACTCAAGTCAATCGTGCATGCTTCGCTTCTACAGATTTGCACAGAAATAAAGAGACAGGCGTTTCAATAAAAAGGTTTATTGAACAGTCTTATTTCTCATGCAAGAGATATAAATTGCTACAATCGTAAGACAGACTGCGAAGTACAATATGTACGAGGTTAGCAGTAAGATAAAACAATACTGCAATTGCATGGTTTAGAGCTATGACATATATTAATCAAAATACATACATAAATAACATAAGCTAAAATGTGATACTCATCTGATGCTTCTAAATTGTTCTACCCCAGTGTACCTAACCTAAGTGCAGTATGAGGTTTGAAGTAGGTGCCATTTCTAAAGTATAGCTAGCTATATTTTAGTTTAGCCAAGAGTTACCAAAAGTTTCTCTAAGTTCTAGTCAGCTCCATACCTTAGAATGAGAGAGGTTGGAATCTATTTTCTTGACTCGATAGTCTAACCCCCCGCAAGGGAAGTCAGAGAGCACTGGAGCTGGATTCTCTGCAAGGAGGATGGCAGCATCAGGTCAGTGCATCAGGCTGGAACTCGATCTCCTTCCGAACTTGCCGTGGCGAACCGCGTAGTCTCGGTTGGATCGAATCCTCCGGGAACCGCAATTTGCCAGGGCAAGTGCTGGTATATTTATACCTTGAAGGTGTCTAGGAATGCCAGTATTGACATAAAAGTCGGGCAGAGGAACGTCATGAATGAACCCCTAAGGATTAGATGTTCATGCATACTTAATGAGTTCTTGGCTTAAGGGTCTGGTTTTCCAAGAATTCATTGTGACGTGGATGGACGGATGTAGGTGGCCATGCCTGTATTTGGTTTGTACGGACAATGTCTAAATAAGGGCCGGATTTCTATGTCCAAATAAGGGCAATGTGAATTGTACCTATATAAGGGCCTAAATCGGGAAACCTATATACGGAATCTAAATCTGCACACAACAGTTGCTGTGGTGATCATAGCAGGCAGGAGCCATGACTGAGGACCAGTGCCAGGATCTTTGTGCCCCACACTACTGGTGGGAAGAACTGAAGACCTTTTCCAACTTAGAGGAGCTGCTTGAAGCCCCCTTCTGCTGCCACTGCAGAAGCGCGTGTTGGAGAACTCAAGGCCAGCCAAGTGCAGCCGGTCTGGGCTGTGCGAGAAAGATTTACCCGAGACAGCTGCTGCAGCTCCAGCGCCCACAGAGGGAGCGCGCTCAGAGATTCCAGGACCTCGGATCCTGATAGTGCATGTAAGAGTACTTTTGGACCAGCCAGTCACAGGGGATCTTGCTTGCCAGATAGCGCTGCGGTGCTACAACATTTTTGACTTTAATATGGAGCCAGATTTGGACTCCTGAGACTCAGACTATTAGTGGGGATTAACCTAAATTTTGCCTATAGTGGTTATTCCCCAATAACCACTACTATAAGCTTGAGGGGAGTGGGAAACAGGGACCTGTTTATGAGACACTACAGTCCTGACCTCATAAAAGCAGGTATTTAACAGGAAAATCATGTATTGCTCCAGCTGCACATATTTTGAGTTGCGAGTCTGTTTGTCAACCTATCTCCCGTCCACCCAACCAACCCCCAAGAAGCCTTGAGGTGCTCATCCTCTGCTACCACTGAGAGTCAAATGCTAAATGGGTACTTGGCCCAGTTGCTTAGGACCCATAGTAGGTTGGGCCCCGGGACATAAGGGGTAAAAGCCTCGCACCCCATGGTTGGGCCCAGAAACCCCTGTTTATCCCATGGCCCTCTGATTGAGGTTCTGACACATGGGCAATATTAATTAGAGGTGTGCGTCCGCAACTTTAATCTGTGGCTGTCTAACTAGAGGTTGATGAGGCCTAGTGTGCGTATCTCTCCAGACTGTATCCCCTCACTTTGCCATATCCTTTCATTATGTGCGTGATTAAGGGAAGATGGTGGTGCATGGGGAAGTGACCGTTGTGTTTATAAATACATCACCAAAGCAGCATCAGCCAAGACTGACATCAGAAGTGTCAGACCCATTTGGGAGGGCACTGGCCAGGTAGGCTAGGGCCCAGCCGTGACAGCTCGGATTGTTTGCCTCAGCTGTTCTAGGGCCTCTCACACTATGGCTCTGCAAACATGGCCAAGTACATCCCTTTCAGCAATTGATTCTCAATGACAATGATGACAAGCAGTCACAGACTTCTCAAGAATGTTTATGTGGGTTTACTTGGGCTCAACAGTCAACACCACCCCCAGCAGCACAGTGAGATAACTGCCTAGCCATGTAGTTCTCTTTATAAAAGACAAGCACTTTATTACATAGAAAGCAAAATACTACACACTACAATAATGCAAGAATACCAGACTAGGGGTGATTCTCTCATGCTTCAAAGTGAGACTCACCCACCGCTCTCTAGGAACTTAACACGCTCCTTCCTCTCTTCATCGCGGTCTCAGGATTCTCTGTGCTTATGTGGTATAGTCTCTAGTACACGTGAAGTATTCTCTTTGTACTTCTCTGATGATGCAGTCCTAAGGGCACTATGTTTCTCACCTGTCTATGGTTGAGTGGCTCGGACGTCTTGAAGCTTCCTGCAGCTGGGGCTCACAAAGAGTGAGTGGGGCCTTCCCGCATGACATGCACCTGTTTCATTCTAGGCGAGCAGCTGGCAATCTCAAAGAGGTCATGACTCTGTTGTAGGCTCGTTCGAGACTCTGATGATTGCTCGGTGCGGGTGGGCCTTGAGGATTAAGCAGGCCCAGACCAGTCATTTCATCAGTCTTTGGACAGTCATGCTGGGACCTTCAAGCATAGATGCATTTGGCAATTCTCTTTTCCAGGTGTGAGAGCAACACTTTCAGGGTCAAAGTGGCTGTGCCCCGATCAGACACTGAGGTCTTTGGCATCATGGCTGTCAGGTGCTACATTCACCCATAGAGCCATGAGGTGACAGCCTTTGACTCTTCCGAATTGGGTTTTCTCTCGGGCACATCTGTCATAGTGCTATGTTCTCTACTTGTGGAGTAGTACCCTCTGCTGGCACCTCTAGATTCCAGTTATTAATCCCTTGGGGTGGTGGGGAAGTTAAGGTACAAACTGGCAGCACTGAGGTCACATTCTCTATGTTCACTGGCACACAGTTGGTGCTACAGACAGATACCTATACCTGCTTCAATTGGCCCAGCCAATCACTCATGCAAGCTCCAGGGCCCTTGGCACCTACGTTGGGAATAGTACATGGAGACTATCTAGCACATTATAACAACCCAGCTGTCCCTCAGATGGAGCTGCTCATATCAATTCACGCTCTTGACTGCATCAATTACTCAGGCTCCCTTGGAAAGACCAACTCACCATTTGCTATATCCCTTTCAAATGGTGCACCCTCATGTAGGGCTGACACCTCCCTACCCTCTCGCTCAGACAGCGTTCCCTGGGTCCCAGGACAAGTTAACAATTCTTCCTTCAGATCAGACTCTGGGTAATCTGCCATCACCTCTTGCGAACTGGCTGGCAGACACTAGTCCTGGGTTGCCCAGTGGTCCTTTGAGTACTAAAGGGAGTAACCCATCCTTGATTGAAGAAAAATTGGAAGTGGAATAACAAGTGTATCAGCTGCTCCCACTTTTATCCAGTTAACAGACAGGGCATGTGGATTTCCAGTATCCATTCAGAACCGGTGGGTCAGTTCACTTTTCATGTGTCAGTCACAGTCTGTCTTCCAGATTTAACCTTTGCCTTGAGTGATGCTCTTCACAATAGGATTGTTTGCAGGCTGGAGCACTCACAATAGAGGCACAAACAGGCGTGGGATGTCCACATATTGGCTATCAACAGCTGCATCTGCCAGTGATCATGAAGTCAGACAAAGAATTGCTCCCTTTTGATGACCCTTCACACCCTAACACTCCTTTCAGTCTCAGGCATGTCAGCATTACACTGCCACTGTCTAAAAAAACAACCTCACCTCCATGTTGGACACATGAATGGGCCAAGGACTTCTAAAATGGAACCCAAAGGCCTTTCTCACTCTGGTTCACTTATATAGCCTCACACTGTATACCATTCCAATAGCATACACGCACAAGCACCAGTGAACAGGATTTTAATGCTAGGATTCCAGATACCGCATGAGCAGTGGGACTTTGGGAGAGTGGGCCAGCAGACTCCCACTCACACACAATAGGTAAAAAGGTCTGGCTAGACTATACGTGCAAAACCTGTGACTGGGAAAGTAGTCCAGATGTCACTGTGAGGGGTTGACATGGTGGATGCCTCCAGGTTCAGGACAAGTCCAGACCCTCTCGAAAGTCAAGAGTAGACCTATGCCTCATTGAGCACACATTTAATTAGTGTGAAGCTGGGGCCAAAATAAAAAAAACCTGATAAGAGATGCTTTCAGGTCAGGAACACAGGACAGGGTGAACGACTATGCACCATGCAGGGGACATTTCCGCCCCATCGTAAAAGAACCTGTTGTCTCTTAGCACCTGTTGGGGACCCAATAGAGGATGAGCAGTGAGTGTGGCAGAACGACAGGAGGCCAGGTATTTTGGTGAGCCATAGTTATCTTTGCAGTGCGGATGAAACTCAAATTTGGCTGGTGGGGCATAAATGTTACTGCTGGAAATGGTGCAGGAATGGGACTGGAAGAATTTCTGGGTGGAGGGGTTGTTGCACACATGGATGTTAAAGTTGTTTACGCGTATTCTCTGGAAATCTAGATATCTATTTCTCCTCATGCTGAGCCCTTACATTGATCCAAGTGCTTAATTTGCAGGACAATGGGTGTCGGTGTCCAGCGCTCTGCTGAGAAGACTGCGGCTGGTGCTATTAAATGTCAGCGGGCCGAATACAAAGGCTGCATATTTGGTTCCTATTTATTACTATCAGAAAAACACTTCCCCTTTGTCTCACTCTCGCTGGTGCCTACGTTCTCCTTTTATGGTAGCATTTCCGTCTATCTGTTCCTTCCTTCCCCGTTGTGTGTTTTCCCTCTCTTGCTTTCCCTAAATATCTAATGAGGAAAAATATGTGCCGGTCCCCAAAACTGAGCACTCGCACCCAGTGGCTCAATTTTAGTACTGATTGATCCCATGATTCTTGGCTGGAAGTTATCGACTGTTAATGCCCACAGCAGTTAACAATACCATGTGTGTGCATGACATGCAAATAGTTTTTAGAAGTTGTCTGCAGAGAACAGGCGATATAAGACACCGCGGGTAAATAGGGGGACACATACCTTGTGTTTGGTCAATGATTCTGGACAGGGAGCTGGTTGTGACCCACATCTCTTGACAGTACAATGTAATTGCACCCTGCAATGTTTAAGTAAACCTGACAGGTTTCCTTGAGAAAACAGAAAGCAAAAGTAAGAGAGAAATGACACCATGTGGCCTCCAAACCACCGAAGAACTGTACGAAATGCGGATCCAATTCCAACCCCATAATTAGAGACAAATACGAAAATGAGCTCCTGGATATTCTGACACCTGAGATTAAAAGCCCAGTGAGGCTATGAATAGCGGGCACGGCAGCATCTGAAGCTTGCATCGGTGACTGACATGGGGTGAGAAAAAGCTGCAGTTCAGGCCTGCAGCCCACTCGATGAGTCCATGGCAACTCTCGCATCCTAGCCTTGGCTCGGCTCCATGCCCAGCCTGGGACAGGACCGCCTGTTCCCTGGCACCGGTGACGACGCTCTGACTCACCTGTGTGGGAAGAAGAGGAGGCCCCGCAGGGGAAACAGGCGGTCTGCGCAGTCAGGTGGTTAAAGGTGCCAGCAGGGCACGGAAAGCATTCCCCGGGATCGCGCGCCTGGCTTCTGTTGCCGTAGGTGCCCGGTGGACAGGGCAAGGGTGCTGCACTCATGGGCGGACAGTAGTAGCCAGCAGGGCAGACAAACTGAAAATAGCTATCTGTACCTGTCGGGGTTAGAAAAGGGATGCTTTTCAATCCGCGTGTTCCAAATATGTGAATCACGAAGTTCAACATGCCAGCAATACACACAAGAAAGACATACAAGTAAACAGAGAAGAGGCGAAAATAAAGGACTAAGTTTTGAATGGGTTCTCCAGCAACACTTCCATTCGGAGTCTTCATAAACTGTACTTACAACCATAGCGTTCTGTCTACATAAGCACATCAACAAGTTCTTTCAGGCTACTCTTAAAGTCTCACACTTATCCTCGCCACATGCCTAAACTCAACTTGATAGCGCGCCAAATTGCTGCTCCCCGTTTCTGTTGTTGTTGCTTTTTTTTTCTTTAATTTATTGTTTTACTCGAACGCGTGCCAGCTTAAGTTGCCGCCACAGGTGTCCGCCTGGTTCTTCTATAATGACAGGTCACGCGGACGCCAGTTTCCCTGACCCCTCCCTCTCTTCTCTCTATCACTGAACTGTCAAGTTGTGCCACTTTCCTTTTCCTTGGTCCCAAGACCGTCATATATCAAGCCACCCCCACCCCCCGCCCCCTTCTCCATGAGAGTGGCTGGATTTGGAAAGGTTGGACCCAGTGCTTGAAATGGAAAAACAGAAGTGCAGGTCCTCTGTAGCAGAGTACCCAGGGCCGGCTTTAGAGCTGGTGGCGCCCGGTGCGACAATCATTTTTGGTGCCCCCGCGCCCTATGATCGCCTGCTTGGATTCTCTCACTACCAAAGGGCAAAACTGCTCCTCATCTCTCCAATCATAAGATATTGCTGAACAAGATTTCCCCATAATCACTGGAAATTCTTTGATTTTTTTGGGCTCATAACCTACCTGCGTCTCTGTTCACTTACCCTCAGGACAGCTGTACCCGGCAGGGCAGGGTTGGCATGGAAGATCCGCCCTGGCGGTGGGGCGGTAGGTGCCCGCTTGGCATCTCTGGCACGTCTTGTCAAAGGAGTCCCGCAACCCCACTAGGTGTAAGGCCACGTGGCCCCCATCACAGGGCAACCACTGGGCAGTACCTGGAAGGCAGTAATACGGGTAGAGGCACCTGAGCATAGAGAAGAAAAAAGTGTGTCCATTATCCAACAGGGAGTGGACATGTCGCACTCAAAAAGGCATTTGCACAAGTTAAAGGATGGAAGAATCTCTCACACTCCCAAAGCATCACACAACAAAGTACAGCAATTCAATACCTGTCATGGAGTCTAACAAAGGAGCCTGACTGAGATGGGCTGGCTTCTAAAGGAGATTTCCAGAGAGTATCTTTAACAAGCAAGCAGCGCTGGGGTAAAGTAAAATACTTCACAGTATCTGTTACAAAGGAGAGGATGGCTTAGTAAAGGCAGTTCCAAAAATGATAGTGTTCCGAGCCTTAAAGCTAACCAAACATTCCTATCGCTTGTGGTCTCCTCAAGGTGTTGCCATTACCTATATTGCGTCACGCATGATCGCTAAAAGCAGCACCAGAAACGAGTTTGCTATTTAAGCTGCAATGGCCGAGGTTGTTCGAATGAAGCAGAGCCATGGCCTGGACATGGAGACTTACAAACATAATTCATAAACGCATAAATAAAAAAGAGGAGAGAGTATCTAAGACTTGCCCTGACGCCTTATACAGAAGCCATATTAATGGCTGCCCTGAAGACATATAAAATGAGGGCCAACTCACAGCTGCCCACTGGTGTTGTACGTAGATGACCCTTCAGGACAGAAATACCCTCCGGGGCACTGCGGTGGGATCCCAGTGCGCGGGGGGCAGTACGACCCAGCCCTGCAAACGCCCTCACTCATGGAACCTGAAGGGGGGACAAGAGCATGGTAATGAGGGAAGGAACCATTCTGTACATCTTTGATAACATCAGTAACATTCCAGACATGCATTGACAGTTCTCACAATATCACTCCTTTTCCTAGCACGTACTAACAATCTGTGTATTTACACACTACCAGTTCCACCCATCGGCCAGGTGTTGCCCAGTACTCAGGGTGGTGCAGAATTAAGGCATGCCAAGAGTTATCTGTCCCACCGCCTGTGTCAAAGCATCCCATGGGACATTTTGGTCTAGAAACCATGTAAAAAAGAAGTGACTTAGTGGCAGCTGATGAAATCTTTGGGATACAAGGTTAACTACCCTTGTAGAAATACTTTTGCTAGGTCACAGGGTGAAGAGCTTCTTGAAGAGCTGCAGGAGTTGCACAGTGTATCATTATTAAAATGTTGATATGAATTCACCGATGGTCCATAGTAACAGCGGCACCTCCTTAAAGGTTGACAGCAAGAAAGGCCATGACTGGACATCTTCTCAGTCTGCAGGGTTCCATATTGCCTCTATTTTGAAAACAGAGACGAGAAAGCTGGCCACACAATGAGCATGTAAAAAGCAGGTGTTGAGCTATGGCATCTCTAAATTAAATTCACATTCTTAATTATACATGGTTATTAAAGGTTACATGGTGGTGGCAAAGGTCGTGACTAGTGCTCAAGGACAAAGTGAGTAACAAGGCTGGTGGCAATGTTATGCTATAGATCATAAGCCAACGTAGTCGCCCTCAAAGAGTCAACTCACCACTTGGGCACTCGTAGCCGGCTCTGCAAGGCACACTGTTGATATTGGCTTCTCCTGTCACCATTGGATCTGGGCAGTAATCCCCAGGTGGGCAAAGTTCACAATCACTGGATGATGAACCACCAGCCTGAGCACGGAAGGTCCCTGCCGGGCACAAGAGAGGGGCACTGCTTCCGGGACACCAGTACCCAGGAGGGCATGCATGTCCCTCAAAAGTTACAAGACCTGAGAGGAAATTAATAGGCATGAGACAACCAAGGATCTGGTAGAGACCGGTGGTGTTTGTACTCACAATTCAAGCACTGGGAACTGAAGGGATGTTGGGACATCCAATAGAAAGATTCATGTGAGACAGGATGAGAAGGTACCAATGTGACAGAGTGAGAAAGGGGTGTGTGAGAAGGAAAGCAAGATATGAAGTGTACGAATGAGTGTACAATGTGTACAAGAATAAAAGACGTGGTGGTGCCCGTGTATGAGACACTGTATGTATATATCTCTAAACCTAAAAGTGGTCACTTTATAGACCTTGGAGGAATGAACAGCTGAGTCAATCATGTCAGGAGTAAATCTCGGTGACAAATATTTTAAAATGCTGAAACTATTGTACCAGCTGTGCGCATTACGTGTTAGAACATTGATGGGTCTTGGGAATAGACATAAAAGAGACGATACCTGTAAAACTATGTAATGCTTGGCATTTGTGTGAGTGGCTGGTCCCCATCTGCCAAGTTGTTCTGCAACTTACACTGAAGGACACCATCTTGACACATTTTCTTAATTGCAGGAATGCTACCTATAATCACCAGGCACGGACAGACTCTTTTCTGTCATTAAAAGTAATTGCAGCTAAACTCTGTGTATGAGTGCGAAAAAGAGAGCACGTGTAAGGGAATGTGAGAGACAAAGTAAAACAAAACCTGTGTGTGTGTGTGTGTGACAGAGAGAGAAATTTATTATTAGGATGTCGACCTAATCTAGTGTTTAGAGTAAGTACCTGCTTGAAAACAGAGTTCAGGACATTTACTGAAGGAGCAAAATTGAAACAGGAATCTATGCAAGGCATAGATTGAACAAGTGGGTAGTACTAAGGGAGTAAGGAAAAGTTAAGCTTGGGAACCTTAAAATGGAAAGACAAGCTAAGGAGGATGCGAGAGATAAGAGAACGAGAACCTCATCTCACCTGGCTTCGAGCAGTGGTACCCTGCAGGGCACGGCTGACAGTCTCCAGGCCCCTCTGCACTGGGCAGGGCTCGATAAGTGTGGACAGGGCACGCTTGAGGCCTGCTTGGTCTGTTGCGCTCAGTGTTGTTTACTCCACTGCAGTAATGCCCAGGAGGGCAGGGATGAGCAACGGGGTCACCTAGGAAGAACAAGAGCACAAATCCATTTAACTGTGTCACAACTAAGACCCAGAGACTAAATGACCCAAAGACAACAGACATCTTCTGTTGGTACAAAACATGGGCGAATGGTGTTGTGTGCATCCCTTATATAATGTATGCGGGTAGAATAAGTTTACTGCATGCATACCAGAGGTACGTTTGTACTTTCTTTCAGCAAAGTAAAAATATTTCCCGTCTTGTCCATCAAGAAGACTCAATTTACCTCACCAGACAGGTGAGAATTATATTTTTACAGCGGTGGTAATGCCAGATGTTATTTATTTCGAACGACATTGGAATAACAGCAGAACTACAAACCTGTTCCAGGGAGGACCTGGAAACATATGATACACCTGGTCATGTATGCAAACTACTTAAGGACGTCAGATGTTCCAGCACATTCGGCCATTTTGTTTGAATGCACAAGGTGCATCGTGGGCATGAGGTGCAGGTTAGTCTGCCACTGCAGTGAAACAAGGAAGATCCTTACTTAAACTGCCCCGCCCCCCCCTCCCCCACACACACCTCTGAGAGAATAGTTTTCTCAAGGTGCAACTGTCGACCACACGAAGTAATCTGCACTGGATTAGTATTTCATTAAAATGATGTGCGGAACTCAATAATTCCATCTCTCAACGAACAAGCACATTTAGCCCGATCTATAGTTACAAAAAGACTAGAGAACAGAGTCTCCTACACCTGACAACGTGAAGAAATCTGGAAAGAATCTTACAGAGTAGAGTCTCGGCATAGTGCTATTTTACGTGCTGATTGCCTCAAAGCACTGACATCAGACTACAAAAAGAAATAGGTACAACAACGGCCCCATGGAAGGCTCATGTCACCCTTAGAATCAGCGACACTATTATCCAAAAGGGTGAATGCTATTCCGTTACTTTAGGTACATCGAACAAAGAGGGAGAGGGTGTGGCGTAACGGCCGGACCTGCCAACGTTGGAGCTAGGGAACCAGGATAGAGTCTCTGCGTGGGTTCAACATCCTGTGATTCTGGGCAAATCACTTAACCTCCCCGTGCCTACCCAACAATTAATGTGTTCTTGTGTAATGCAACTGTTGCTCCTGTAACGTACTATAGCAGCGGGTCGAGTTCGCGCTATTTAAAGCTGGAAAAAATGACGGATGTGTTTGGGCCCAAAACCCACCTGTCAGTGCCACGCTGTGGATTACGAAGTAAAGGCGGACGGGGCCACAGCAATAATCTTCTTTATTGGTCAGCAGGCAAGAAGACCTCGGCACTGGGTGCTGAGATCAGATGATTGGGGCCGTCCATGCCCGGACCTCAGTTTCCAAGGCACGGCTGTGATGACACAATGAAGAGAGAACACAAGAGACGCAACACTACGCCTTCTGGTTCCATGAAGTCATCACGCACTATGATGACCTCGATCTCATCCATTCACTATGATGATGACGTCGGACTCGAGACTGAGAAGCGCACAGACGAGTTTGCTGCAGGTTTACCCCAAGTGCTGCGCTGAATGTAAATTTGAATCGACGCTGTATATAATAGTTTATTATGGGAGTTTAGCTTCTATATGTGAAAACTCGCGGAACACGTTTTTGCTGAGCCGTAGCAAAGAACTGACTCACTAAATTGGCCAGTTTTTTAGGTAATTATGAAAGGGGCTCTCAATATGTTGGAGAATGTGATTATAGGATAATGACATTGGAATCTGGTTTAAAGACAAATTATTGCTTAGTATATAAATAATAATGTTCTATGACAGTGAATTTTTCGACACAACTGAAATAGCATTAGGTAAACAACTAAATTAGAAGGTGTGTCTTTTAGGTTTTATATAACATGTAAATCCTGGTGTATACTATCACTCGGGACATATAGGGCTATCGATGTAAGTTTGTAACCAAAACACAGGCTATCCTGCAGTTAATCGTTAGTCACAAAGTGGCATCCGCAAAGCCCAATGTTGGGAGGGGACATCTCATCCTATTTATAGAGGCACAGCGAGATCCCGGGAAGTTGCCCTACACAATGTTTCACTGGGATCTTTACTGAGAATTCGAGCTCGTCACATGTTATTTAGGAATGATTTACAACTGCTCTGACAAACAGATACTAAAACTTGCATCACATTAATCACACCTACTTTGAGAAGAACACTTGCCAGGTTACCTAAAAGGCAGGGTTGCAAGCAATCCACAGTGGTCACAAGTAGCAATGTATGGTTACTAAAGGGTACCATGAATTACTACGGAAGGTCTGTGCATTTATACATGAGTGCCAGTGTATGCGGTACCCTAAACTTGAGGTACGCTAAACTTTCTTGTTTGCTTGATTTTTTTTTTAATTTAACGAAATATGTGTAGTGGTTTCATCTTAATCTGCTCACTTCATATAGTAAGAAAGAGCTGAAAGACTATGATTTGAGGAGCCCTCTTTCACAAGCTTCACTCAGCAGCTTTCTAGAGATTTCACTTTAGACAAATGTTGGAAATTGTCCAATTCACAGTTTGTTTAATTAGCTTTCCACTCAAATAATACCAAACATATTTATCCGATGAAAGACATATTTAAAATACAAATTCTGTTCAATGAATCATACTATGCCTAGCAATGAAATAAAAACTCTAACAATATTTATAGTGATATAATAATAAAAAAGTATAAACCCCAATCAATATTATTAGGAAAATTAAATCTTTCCAATAAAAAAAGACTGAAATCTCATACTCAGTTCTTTGTGTCAAGAACAGGTTTGCAAAACAATAATCAGGATCACACAGGGTGCACAGCACACATTGTTTATTTATCGCTCCACATATGTAGGAACTCCCATTTAGGAGCTCTTTGGAAGTCCACAAAATTTGGGAATGACAATGTAAGAACAAATATTACTCAGAGAAAGGCATTCCAAGAGAGTATGTTAAATAAACCGAAATACACCCGAGAGAAACGAGCTTAACCTGGCAGGTTAACAAAAAAACCATGCCACGCACCATTCCTTTGTCAAAAGTCAAACTGGAGACTGCCCGTACGGAATTTAAACATTTCTTTGTATACATCCTCCTAGGAAAGGAGAACAATATCTCTAGAACGAACCTGCCCACATGTGATCCTGAGACAAGCAGACCTTGATGTTTTGTGTTAACATATATGGTTAATGTGGTGAGATAATGGAACGATTTACAATTCAATTCGGAGTATTTTACAGGTGCCAATGGTTGATTTGACA
Source organism: Triturus cristatus (assembly GCF_964204655.1). Classification (NCBI taxonomy): domain Eukaryota; kingdom Metazoa; phylum Chordata; class Amphibia; order Caudata; family Salamandridae; genus Triturus; species Triturus cristatus. Next base: position 68,949,057 of record NC_140584.1, on the reverse strand, counting down.
AAATGAATCAACTTCCTATTCACTGTTTAGTAGGAATTGTTCATACTTTATGTTGAAACATACATAATGTTAAACAATTGGCAGCTCCTGAACTCTTTCACTAGACTTATATTGAATGCTAATAAAAAAAAAAAAATGTTTGAAGGTACTTCAATAGATCACATTCTAAAAAATGTCCCACTGCACTGGAAAGTTCAAGTCCAGAGGAGAAACTTTTTTTGAAAATTTTTGGGGACCAAAAACACTACAAGGTTTATTGGTGAGAAAAAAAATAAATAAAAGCCACGGATCATGCAGTCCTCAGAAAATAATTTGCATAACTGATCTTTTTCTGGGGATGAGGCACACACTAGTTTCAGGACCCTCTCATAGAGTCACCTGTGAAAATGGAATGTACATTTTCAGGACGCAGGCCAAAAACGTGTCCTTAAGGCTAATCACGGATAATAAAAGGAAGCCGTACTAGTAATCTGAGTTCTCTTACTAACGCTACTTACACAGTAAGCTGTCAAAAGCCATTAATTATTGGCAGAGCCCTGCCCAGACTTCAGATTATATACTCCGCCTATTATCACCAACTGCTCCTTGCCTGGACTCAGCTTGAGCCATGTTGGCTCCATCCAAGCAGCAAAGCAGGTCAGACAGTCTTACACTCTCATTGTATAATGAGTGCTGTCTCGATGCTACAGTGAATCGCAACAATTCTTTTGTCTCTCTGGCACACTAGCCTGGCATACCTTCTGATGGCCACATCAGCTGTCTTCTTGCTAGGTTGCATACCAGGAGAGATGGCAATGGCCACTAATGTATCCAATGAGAAAAGCCCCTCCAAGCATCGATCTGCTAGACAATCCTCAGCAACAACAAGCAGCTCCGTGGGGTCACCCAAATCCTCCTCGAGAGGGATTTCCATAAAAGAGGTGGAGTTGGTGGCAGTGGAGATGGCAACAGCAGTGATGGTCAAAATTGGGAGTACTTTTTAAAGTGACTTTTACCCTACTGGTTTATAATGAGACTACACACTTCAAAATAATTTTTCAAACTTTTAGAGCTTGTTACAGCTACTCCAGTTTGCAGACGACAGTAGTTTACAGTCATCTTAAATGGGGGCACGCATCAGTGAAATTAATATTACTTTGCCTATCCTACAAATCTCTGCTTGTTCTACCACTTCCTCCTACATACAAAATGTGTCTTCCCGCTCACCAAACCTCGTGGCCACAAAGCTCTAGGACTTTATCTTTCATCATGGCATAGCTCTTCTTTTCTACTTCACAAACAATATACCATAGCTACTCCTCAAATAGCTTCCTCTCATTGGTGCTAGCCCTTGCAACACCTTGCAGAGGTAATTACATTTGCGTTGTTGTGTGATGTGGGGTGATGTGTGTTACACATTTTTAAGATGGCTGGGAGAGGCCTCCATAATTATTTGTAGGGTTTAACTTTCTATTGATTTAGTAGTCTGTATGGCTGCCCTCAGTTTGGATACCAATCACAGCCATTTAAATTTAAAATGTTGCTGTGAAGCTGGGACCACTAGAAATACATTAGGGAGAACATGTAGTCATCTGAAAACGCAGAACTCACAGTCTCCAATTCGGGTAGGGTTATGAAGTGGAAAGATTTCCCCCACGAAGCCTCCCAATATGAGATTTCTTGTGGGCCTCGTTCTAAAATAGAGGGAACGAAACTATTAGGTCTCTTTCCCTTGGAAAGCATGTCCCCTAACTACACCCGATGCAGTCTGAGAAGCGACACTACATGTTGATGAAGCGAACTCCAGGATCCTATTTAAGCACTGAGGTAATAATTGAGTCACTGTAAATGGTTACGACTACTTCGGTAGGTCAGTGTGACTGAAATAAAATATTGAGGGCGTGATTAATCAAGATACATTCAATCAATTTCTAGAACATTATCCTGATGCCTTGGGAGGAGGTGCCGAAAATGCTTTTTGCACTAGAAGAAAGGAGGTTCTGTAGCTAAGCAGTTTGTAAATGGCCTATTCGTTACCAGTAGTTTTCATTCCTCCTGGTCCTGTTGTCCTTGTCCCATTCATGACATGTGGAGATAACCATCTCCCAGACAGAAAAAACAACAGAGGAATGCGGGGTCCCCCTGCCCCACCACCTCCCACTGGGAGCACTTAACCAGTACTTACCCAGCATTCTTCCTGAACTACCAAGCTACGAACAGGAAGGCCGGCTGGCCGTGAGGGGTGGAGGGAGGGGCGTCATGAATGGGACAAGGACAACGGGACCAGGCGTAATAAAGATTACCAGTACAAAATAGGGCATTACCCCCAGGTCCCTCCAGGCTTGTCCCATTCATGACATATGGAGCATACAAAAGCCTGGAACCCGGCCTTCTGAACCCCTAAGAACACCCTGGACACCACACCGAAAGCAGAATCCCAAGCGAAGTACCCAGGAGAACTACAGGAAAAAACAGGCAGGAACACACAGCCCACAACGCTCTCAACCAAAAAAGGGCCACATCAACCAGAACAAGCAGGAGACGACCAAGGGAAACAAAAAAAAAGACCAGGAAGCCAACGGCGCTGCCACATAACCACAGCAAAGGATGCCCAACGCCACACAACCCAGAGGGCAGCCAAACCCACAATCAGGAATGCCATGAACCAACATAGGAGGAGGAGCCCTCACAAAGGAAGCACTAGAGACAGCCGTCAACAGAAGGACAGTGAGGAGGACACAGATGAAAGAAGATCCAAATTGGCCAGACACACCAGCAAAGCCAGGGACAGCCCAACAGGGAAACAAATAAGCCCCAGAAGAACCATGACCCAACACCACAGCCGGAAACACCAGCCCTAGAGACAAACAGAAAGGAGAAGCCATCAAAGGCACAAAGTAGGCACCCCACTACAGAAAAATAGCCAAGCAGGGAACCCTGGCCCCCAGAGCACCAACCCCCAAAACCACAGAGTGGAAGGGAGCCAGCCCAGAAAACCACCATGAAGGTGACCAGGCAAGGACAACCAAAACCAAGGCCGGAAAGAGGCAAAGGCCCATCCCCCAAAGGGAAACAGTGGTCGAAGGAACCACACCACAAGAACCACAGGTCCAAGGAGGGCCATAACAGACTAAGCACCCCACAGGGATGAAAAGCCAGAAGGGTTCTCTTAGGGCCTCAAGGTTGCCATCGCCCAGCACCCTTCAAGCTGTCTCAGAGACACAGCAGCAGAACTGACAGAGAGCGTTTCAAAGCAGTCAATCGAAGGAATGCCCAACAACGCCAAAAGCCCACACAACCAAACTCAGAAGAGAACCAAGGGGAAGCAGGAGAATATCTAAAATCCACCTGCCCCAACCAGGAAATTAGGAGCGGCAGGGCAAACAATGGGACCAATCCCACCTAACTGGTGAGACCTGGAGCAGGCCAGCCCCCCCCCAAAAAAGGTGAGAGGGGCCCGCCACCAGGGCCAAGGTACACCCCCAGAGAACAAGCCAAGGCCAGGACCACACAGCTACACTCCAGCCACCCACACCTGAACCCCAGACAGAAAACCGAGAAACAAGTGCACGAGGAGGAAAAAACAAAGCCAGAAAAGACAAAACCAGGAAGGGAGGAAGCACCGACCAAGGAGTAAGCCCCCACCAACCAGATAGACCCAGCCACCAGAGAGCTCAGAGGACACCACTGCCACAGAAAACCCCAGGAGGACCACGCCCCACGGCAAGAAAATCCTGCACCAACCACCAGCGCTGACACAGGACAACAGCCAAAGCCCCCAGACTGGGAGAAGGAGCCGTGACACAGGGACAGGCCAACAGGCCAAGACCGAGGCACATACAAAGAACGCAGGGGAAACCGGGACCCAATATTAGGAACCCTGCCCAAAAAAGCCACATCCGCCCCCCACGACCAGAAAGAAGCAGGTCCAAGGAGTGCCAGAACTCCAGCAGCCAAAAGACCAACCAGGAGGACCAGGCTGGCGGAAACCCGCACCCCACCTGGACTGGAAAACACAGGGGTAAGAGCCAGAGGCCAGAACCCAGTGAAGCACAAACCCAACCAGGGAAAGAGGCCAACAACAGGGCCCAACCTAACCAAGGAAAGACACCACCAAAGGGCAGACACGACAAGACCCGGAACTGGACCAAACTGGACCAGGACCCAAAAAACGGAGAGGACCAAGGGCACAGCGAGGCAAACCTCCAAGGCCATGAAACCAGGTGAACCCAAAGACCAACCAGGCCTCCCAGGGAAGCCCTGCCTCAAACAAAATACACCAAGGATGACACCTCCAGCCACATCCCCGAAGTGGCCGACCCAAGGTGAACAAAACAGCTCAGGAGAAGACTAACCCACTAGCTACCAGAGACGAGCCACACACTGAACAACACAAACAGTGGCCAGCCACCACACACCCAAGACCCAACAGTCCGGACAAGGGCAACAGCACACTAGGCCAAGCAGCTCGAGCTGGGAAGGAGGAAACCCCAAACCGAATAACTAGCCGGCTAACCGGCCTCGAGGGCAACAAACACCACCCAGGAACCACCCCAATAAAGTCCCAACACCAGCCGCAGAAGGGCCAACACAAAGCCCATGACTGCCCCAGAGCAACTGGAGCTACAGACAGCCACAGGCCCCAGAGCCCCAGGCAGGAAATCAAACCCTCTGATGGCACAACCACAGGGACCAAGGAGTCAGAAAAAACACAAACAAGTGGGGAGGCCATATATAGGTCCAGGGAGCATCCTACACTTTCCCTATATCATCTCCGTTATTTCATATGAACGAGCCTTATAAGGACATAACTCCAAATAAGGACAGAATGCCTTATAGAGACATCACGCCTTATAAGGACTGCAGCCTTTTATGAACTAAACCTTTCAGCTAGTTCAATGCCGAGGGTGGGTTTTTCCCAATCGATATTGCTAAGACGTCATCCTTAGCACATATGAATAATTGATGTGTACACTCTCCAGGAGGTATACTTCACCACTCCCATCGACGCACAAGGTTTAATCCCCAACGTCATCCTCATACTGAACAATGGGTAACACACGTACATAGACTGTATAAGTACAGCACCTCTTGCTACCAGAGAGCAGGAGGGAACCGATACTTCAAGACCGACACTCTGACCAGAGACGCTGCAGCCATCGCTCCAGCTGACAGTGGTCGGACGATCCCTCGCGGGGTGTCCAGCTCAAGTCCAGGACGAAGTCCCACACTCTCACTATTAAGGTATGGGGGTTCGAATCAATCCTAGCAGGGTTCTTGGCTCTTAGGCTCTGTAGCACCTACTCACATGCTAGGTACACTTCGGTACATCTAGTCAGGCATCTTAGGAGTACGCACTTTATTTTATAAATGCATTTCATATTCATGTATATGTTCATGACTATTACAAAATGGTAGAACAATACTATTCCAATTGTAACAGCGCACTTGAGAAGAACTACAGTACAATAAATTCTTATTGTAAAAACGCTCAACTGTTGCTTCTCTGTATCTCTCTGAGAGCAAAACAAGCAAGCACGAGTGACTGGGTGAAAAGTAGTATATTGTTTCCACGAGTCTGAGGTTATTGTGTTCTGAGGTTGCCAAAAACTAATCTCTCTGATAACAGGAGATTCTAGTGGCACTACAAGCTAGCTAATGCAAACCATAGGCTAACATATGCGGCAGGGTGCACGGAGTCAGTCTGCCACCTGACCCACAGTATATGTTATCCATAAACAGCGTAGGTCCTGCATGACAGGGTACTATTGGGACTACACTACATGGCGACCAACGTGGTATATTGATGGCACACTTACTCAACAGTAGAATCTGAGTAGCCCAGTCGTGCTTATTCTCAGAGACCCTACTTACAAAACCCCGAGTTGTCTGGAGAAAGTGGGCAAAAACTCCACCACAGCTGAGTAGGTGAGATATCCTATGTATTGGCTGTTAGTTAATCAAGCTTGAAAGGACAAATTTCCCAAAATTGTGCATAAAACCTTTGCATAAAACTTTTTTATCCTTTCCTTGGACAATAATTCTGTGTCTTAAACACAATGTCCGATGTGGAGAGAAATCTAGACCAGGGACTTAATCAGTCTGCTGAGGAAGATGCGAATGCAATCCAAACTGCAGCCAAAGTAAGACAAACTTTAACAGTTAAACTACCCAAACATGGGTTACAACCCAGAGGAGGTGTAGTAATATTCGTGATAGAGGCACATGAAGATTTCAAAACAGAGGTATTCTACTCATGGGTTATATTCCCTGCAGCCGATGCTGTAACAAAAACTTTTCATTATTACATACATGATTACATTCAAACGGTCTACACTCCTTTTGAGGAGACTGAGATTGCGCTTACTTTCCAGGAACATATTTTCTGGTTTAATGGCGCCCTACCCCACATAAAAACAAGAGCAAGGCTTGGTCCTTTAGGGATTCCAGGAGCAACATGGCCGCTATTAGCGACCTATGCACCACATCCAGACATTGACACAATGCCACAGGATGAACTAGTTGTTCAACACAAAAAGTTGATAAAACTCTACAGAAACATGACACACTTTGTTTTGAGGACTCTGGCAGTCCATCCAACAGTAATTACACCAAATCTAGCTCCTAGACAGAGCACAGGTACTAAAATTACTCCACAAACATTACACGCAGTAATGGGCAAAGTGCCCACAAAACGTGAACAAATTCCTTTCTGGGTAGCTCAGAAAATAAGCCAGTTAGAAGCAGTATTCCCAAATACCACACCATTTGAAAAACACAGAATGTTAACAATCTGTTTGCCCATGGGAATTACACCACAGTTAGAGGATTGCACCTCTTGGGGTACAGTCTTTGCTGCCATATATACCAGAACAAATGGTATTCCTTGATTAGCAGTAGTACCAGATGTATGAAGACAAATACAAAATGACAATGGAGCAGAACCTGCCCTGAACTTAGGGATGAAGTTGTTAAACAACTATGACCAGGTATCAGCCATAATACTAGCTAACATTAAAGGGGAAGCAGCAGCAGTGGCAATCTGCCAACGCCTAAGGGAGTTCTCTCCATTAGAACAGGAGAATGAACTACCCAAAATAATTGACACTGCATATGCAAAATTGGGCTGGGATAGTTTGGGGGGAAAAAACCTTGAAACCTCAACTACAGGGCAGTCCTGAAAAGGACACTTTTAAACAGACTTCTAAAAAGAAGTGGGATAAAAAAGAAAACTCTAAAGACAAGAGATCTTTGTCCCGAGGTAGGTCTCCTAAGCAGGAGCACTCTGAAAAGAGGTACAACCTTAGGAATAGAGACAATATTAGGAAACCTGGCAGGTATCAGGATACTGATATACGTTCCTCGTGTTCCTTTCAGGGCTCGAAGGAAGGCTCCAAAAGAGAAGGACGGTCAGAACACAGAGAGGAGCGCACGCAGTCCAGAGACAAGCAGCGCGCTCAAGACTTTACTTCTAAGAAAGAAGATAAGCAAAATCTAAAATCTATATTTAAGAAAAAGAAAGTTGCTAGTCTGAAAATCAGACATGCCTGGAGTTCTGAGGACACAACTTCTGAACGGGAAATGGGCTCTGACGATGTTAGACAGCGCTGCAGAAGGAACAATAGCTCTCCTGAACCTGAAGGAATTTCTGGTGACAGCAGAGTTGAATGATTACATCACGGTGGAAACACCAGACACCAGGGTGAGCGTCCCACATAAGTTTTATGAAATAACAGTCCGGCTGGAGGGGGACACACCCTGGAAAGTAAAAGGTCTTCTTTGGAAGAACTTATCATCTGGTTATGACATCCTGTTGGCAGAACAAGATTGGCCGCCTGCATTTGTTATTGAGTGCCCTGGGGAGAAAGTATAATTTTTCCTGCATTTTCCAACTACGTTCCCATTCACAGAAAACACGCATATGCACAGGAGTGGGCAGTAGTCCAAGCTCCAACATTGTACATAAATCATGCAGGGTGGGATGAGAACTCAACCTACCACGTGATCCCGTTAAATGTTTCACCTAATGCTCAGAGGCAATACCCAATAAAGCAAGAAGCTAAAAGACAAGTCAGGGAGATCTTAGGTCAACTTGAATACCAAGGGGTCATTGAAAAATGTACCTCACCAATTAACAATCCTTTGTTTACCATTTCTAAACCAGACAATACATATCGTCTAGTATTAAATTATAGACATTTTAATTCATGCACAAAGACATTTGTTATGTTATGTTAAATAATTTATAAAGCGCAACGGTTACCCTAGGGTGTCCTGGCGCTGTCCATTTGCTGTCCAAAATGTACACAGTGTCGCATTATTGAATAACATTGTGCGCAAAAAATACAAAACCACACTTTATATCTCAAATGGCTTTTTCTGCCAAAATATAGAGCCTGAAAGCATGTATCTAACAGCCTTCAGTGCGTTAGGGTCCCAGAGACAATTCTGTCGGTTGACACAAGGATATAAAAAGAGCCCAGGTGTATTTTCAGCAAGAGTAATAGAGTTACTTCAAAATTTTGATGAAGAAGCGTTGTCCTATGTGGATGATATTTATCTGACTGACGACGACTTAGAGAGGCACTTGACCAGGGTAAGCACCATTATTATGGGATTTGCCGCAGAAGGCTACAAGTTCAACTTTAAAAAGTTGAAAATAGCACACCTCAATGTCCTATTTTTAGGATATGAGTTGTCAAGTGAAGGCAAAAGTCAGGCAGCTAACTTTTTAGAAAAGTGTGTGCTGCTGCTGCCTCCAAAATCATAGAAAAATTTACAATCAATACTAGGATTCCTAAATTTTGGCAGAACATACATTTTAGATTACGCATATAGAGTAACACCGCTCTATGAATTAATCAAACCTGACTTTTCAGCCAAAGATTGGACACAAGAACATACTAATATTCTTTGTATATTCCAGGAAGACATGACTGCTTCTAAACACTTGCAGACACGCGTAAACGTACGCCACTTAGTGATCCAAATAATAGCGGGTCAATGCGGGTACACTTATTTGACCTTTAATGAGGGAGAAATTGTACCTATGCTTACAAATCACACCTGTACACAAATGCATTTCACTTAAACAGAAAAAATCCTGACAGCAGTTCAGACTGCTGTAGCAAGAGAAAGAGCACTGGCTCAGGGGAAACGCATCATTGTCGTGACTCCAGTACCAGCTTTAGAAGCTGTTAGAAAGGCCAGCATCCCAAATGCGAAAGCGTTACATCCTAGGTGGATACAGTGTTCTAATTCTCTTACTGCAACAGACTTTGAATACAGATTTGATCCCAGTTTAAAATCTCAGGCATTCCTGCAATATGAAAAAGAATATCCTCTACCTAATGAAATCTTGCCTCTTGACCAGTATGAATATATTATATACCTTGACGGATCTGCGCAAATGGCCATAGGAAGTAAGCAACATTATTTTTCTGCATGTGCTATCGTTAAAGGTTGCGTGTGTGATGGCAAGTTCCATCCTAGTTGCACAAAAACGCAATCTCTAGGAGACTGCACGGGTCAGTTGGCAGAATTAAAAGCACTAATACTTGCACTTGTAAATACGGATCATGAATTCCCCACACTAGTCGTATGTGATTATTTTTTCTGTGTACAGTCATACAAAGAGTACTTACAACATTGGGAACAGAACGGGTTTAAGGACGCAAAAGGTGGCACAATTAAGCACAAAATACTATGGGAACAGGTAGCGGAATTGAAATCCGAGCTACCAAGGACTCACGTGATCTATACGCTGAGTCATCAACGTGATGGCGTTCATGTTGAAGGGAATTAATTGGCTGATGAAGCCCCAAAGGCGGCTGTAAGCACAGCTTCCGTATCTGCACTGACTTGTTCGTAAACGAGAATAGACGGAGATATATTGGTAGCTGTCATCGCATCACGCAAAGGCAGCACAGCAGTACCTAAAACATTTCCACTCAAATACTCCTACAAATTAGATGCACAAAACATTCCATATGCTCAGATTCCTGGAGTGGGGGATAGAGTAATACCAAATATGGATCGTAGGTTTAATACTAGATGCACACAAGGGTTTGGGCTATGCGCACACAGGCGTTGCAGTGACTATTTCTTTATTGAAACAGTGCTACTGGTGGCTAGGGTTATCCAAGCAAACTAAAGACTATGTCTTGAAATGCGACATCTGCCAGCAAATGAAAGGCTCCACCGTAACGCTTGGCACAGACGCCATTACTAAAGTCAGACAAACCTCTTGCATGTGTGTACTTGGACCACTGCGGCCCCTTACAAACGGACGGGGCTTACAGGTATATCATGGTGGCAGTCAGCGTTCTGCTGACGCTCAAACTGTTATAAAAGATTTGCAAATCTTTATCAGTACATACGCAGTTAGCACGTTACACTCTGACCGCGGCCCTGCGTTTATCTCACGGGCTTATAAAGAGGCCATGGAAGGAATGGGCGTAGCATTGCGGTTCTCATCTCCGTATCATCCTGAGGGAAATTCTGTTGTGGAGAGAAAAAACGAGACTTAAAGCAATCTTTAACAGCTAGGGTATTAGGCAAGGGCAGTAGTTGGGTCACACACCTGTATGGGGTACAGCGGGCATTAAATAACCAGCCAAGAAGCTCTCTAGGGGGTGTCACTCCATATGAAGTCCTCTTTGGGACAAGAATGTGGGTACCTGATCTTGATTGTGAAGGCGCAGTGGCGGATGAAAAAACATTTGATATCCATGATTGTTTGGATATTTTACAGGATCTAAAAGAGTCCAGGACAAAACAAAGCAATGTCCATCTAAAGCAGACCGCCACTGAAGAAGTCAAGGTAGTCACGGCAAGACCTGTCTGGATCCTAAAAGTCGGGGATCTGGTCAGAGAGAAAATTGCAGACAAAAAGGAATTTGGACCCTCTTACAGAAAACCTGTTCCTGTCCTTGCAGTACACAGAACAAGAACTGTGCTGCTCCACCCTCTTGCCGGAAAAAAGGAGAAAAGATTTGTCTCAATCGACTTAATCAAGCCACACTATGTGGCCGATACTAAACAGTAGGCCTAGTGGGCTCCTATGTAGCAGACGTCCTCCCCTAGCTAGTTCAAACAGAAAAACTCATCACGTTTGAAGAGCCACCTGTAAGGAATGAAGGACTAAGCAACGATGCTATGGAACTTGTTCCACTTGAACAAAACATTCAAATTCAAAACGAAAATCTGAATAATTCACAAGTTGCAATTAGACCTAATACAGATGTCTACATCAACATGCCTCGTCGAGAGGAAAAGGATATTTCAACTAATCCGATGCAATTCCAACAATTGATCGAACTGCTTCTGGCTACTTCATTAACTTTGATACGTTTTCTCTGGATCCAAGCGAGCCGGAACCGACACCAGTCAAAACACCATTCAAGCAAGAATTAAAGAACTTTCTTCTCTTTCTTCAAAAGACATACCTGGTATCACCTTGGATTGAACTCTGGGTAATTTCTGGGACAATGTTTTTTCCTGTATGGCTAGGTTTAGTATTGACCTTTAGTATGCGTATTTATGGATATTATCTTCAACAAGATTCCACAGCCCGAAAGGTCAAAATTCTCCTGAAGCCACACACATCGTCAGATCGTGAACAAAGAGACTTGTCATCAGTGAACATCACAGCTGTTCCTATACCAGTGGTATAGTATGGGACAAGGTTGATTTCAACATATTCGGACCAACCAAACTTTTAAAAATTAATCATGTATTTAAAATCCCATTAAGTGATTTCATTACCTCCAGTACATTTTCTGATGATTGGGACACTGAAACAGTTAATCACATGTTATCTGATTTAGAGAAAACAGCTGCATTTTTTAATAATGAAATGTTAGAAGGTTTATCAGATTATGACAAATTGTACTGTTACCAACATTTTGGTCATCATTACCTGCACAAATCCATTTCACCTAGGAATGTATTTGAATACAGTCAGTGGGAACATTGCCCAACACCACCAAAAAGTAGTTCACAAATGTTTGCACAGAAATGTGCATACTTTTCAGGGTTTAACATCACAGATCCAGCCTCATTCTATTATAAGGTTGCACCAACATCAGCACTGAAAATCATGCTAACAAACACTAAACAGATTTACTCTGCTTCATTTTTGGCCCAATTGTCTGAACAGGGTTTTGACCTATGACAAGACGAAATTGACACAAAATTGATTTGGGGTTCAAAGGACTGGCAAGTCCAGGGTACAGAGGCACTATTTAGAGCATGCCTCATTCCACAGCAGATGATCTTTTTAAATGATACTGTGCAACAGACATCCTGTCTTGGAATAGGCAAGACAAAAGACCTGAACTCTCCAAAGTTTCCTACACCAACACATGGGTAGCAGAATTGTTCTACAAAGGAAGGGACAACAATTGATGACATATTAAAATACAATAGAACAGACCCCAATTGGAAGGAGTGGGCGGTTTGGCCCTTAGACACAATCACATGTCATAAAAGGTTCCTGCACATCACCGAGGGAATCAATGTGCATAGTCCGGACCCACGTTATATAGAGAGAGAACATCCAGGGGTAGTGACATCCTATAGTGTTGGAAAGTTGTGCCTACAATGGCTAGAAACCTCAACACTTGCAGAACAACACTTATCTTTACTCTCACAAGACATGGATCTTAGGGACTTTTTACAATGACCTAGGAAACAACGTCAAAAACGTTTCATATATGCAGGCATTTATGCTGCCTATAACGAAATCTGGAAGATTTCCAAACAAGAAGCTGCAGAGAAAATACGGGAAATAGACTGTATAAACTTAGAAAAAGCTTTTGCTGTTGTGGATAATGGGTTAACAACTTTGACCTCCAGAGTATATATATTGGGCAACATTGTATCTTCTGCTATTGACATAGTGGAACAGGATTTAGCCATATTACTAGGCCTAGGCGGTAAATTCCGTTAAGCTCACGGAATTTGCGGAATTTGGGTAATTTCGCGTTCCGCGGAGAACGCGGAATTGCCCAAAATTCTGCGTTCTGTGGCTTTGCGGAATTTTTTGCTTGTTTGCGTTCTCAATTGCGTGTTCGCGAAATATTTCCCACCGAGAAATTTCAGCGTGCTTGCGGAGATTTTTTTACCTTTTCGCGGAGCTTTGTGTAGAGGGACTAAGCGAATTCCGCCCACCCCTACATATTACAGCACTGCCAATAACAGTTACATTCTATTATGTTATTGAGCTGGACACTACAATCTTTGCGTGCAGGCCTTGTGCATTGGCATTTTATAAACAGTACGTCTCTGTTTTCAGAATACAATCTAACTGATACACAGATTGAAATGGCACAAAGGGGGGCTAAATATACAATGCTGCAAATTGAAAAACTGGACAGACTACCATTTACAGTAGCTGAATTACCATCAACTGAGTGGTTAATCCATGGCCAAATCACTCTCCCGGTCAATACATTTCAGTTTCACTATTGCCGTGAGCAAAGGCAGACAGGCAGATATGAAAAATTGAGTAAAGAGTACATTAAGAAATCCTGGGATTTACCATATAGATTTTGATGCCGGAGTGGGGATCGTGAATTGTTTCTTAGTGGTACCAACTGCAAGAACGCTTTAAGCGGTTCTCTCATATGCCAAGATATCATTTTGCACGGAGCCTGTAATGATTCAGTTTCAAATCTGTCTTGCCACATGAAAGGAACACCAGCTGCCGTAATATCGCCAGCGTTCGAGTTACTTTCAAATGGGAGTTACTTGATGCCGAACGATCAAGGTTGTTGTGGCATGCTTCCATGCATTGCATATCTGGTCACTGTGAACACCAGGGTTACTTGCTGTATGCAAGTATTGTTTCCTTCGACAAATACAGTCAGGGAGGCACTAGTATGGCCTTCACTGAATGTTTCGTTGATACAGTTTGATGCTTTGAGCAGAATGAAAGCAATGCCTTTACAGAAAAATGTGCCAATGACCTCCGCTCGAGAAACCTTTGAACTTCAAGTCTCAAGGACCTCGACCGAGATACAGGCGCTAATTCGAACAAACTGCAATCTACATTTCATCTACTTGCTGCGCAATGGACGGACCATCGGCCAGCGAGATTGGGAATGCTCTCCTGGAAAGACATTACCGTGAGCGCATGGTACACATCTCGGTGCACCCCGCCTACGAGAACCAAGTGCTTCTTGGTTCTTATCCTTCAGACGAGTCTTTGAGGACTGCATCGTACCGGTCTTCCGATGCCTATTCTGTGGAGGCGAATGCGAGTTGGACATCTGTCTGACATCTCTGACGGAGACGCCAGCGGACTTAGACTCCAGGCTGGAACCCTTGTGGTCCCATGCATGACTCTGTCCCCAGCGTATTCCTATTTTGATGCATGCCTTCCTTGAGGAGCCGCAGGTGCCTTTCACGACTGAATTAAACTTCAGCTCCAGCATTGACACCGAGGTTTCTAATCCGGTACCGGAAGCCTACACACCAGCTACTGGCAACAAGGAGTTACATCTATGCACACTAGACGTGCTATGCGAGGTATTGCAATGTTTGTCCCCTGCTGTTGCAGGCAGCATTAATATTATGTCTCCCAGCCAGGACTTCTAATCTGAATATGTCTCACCATGTGCTGGGAACGAATATGGAACGTTTTTCCTTCCATTTCATTTTTCTTCAAAGACTCTTTTTCAAATTGACACTTTCTATCTCAAAGCATGGCCTTCAAAGTACGCTTGCAGTAGTTCGAATTGTGTGATTGAACTCGTTTAGAACTGTGATTTGCGGAACTTAACAACAATGTCAAACATTACCAAAGAACATTTTTTCCTTGTTTTTAAAGTGGTTTTAAATACATTTTTAACGTTTTTAGAAACTTTTTTTTAAATGATTACTTGATAATTTTATGCACTGACACTGTTATAAATGTGTATTTCAGAAAGGTGTATTATTATTGTTAAGTATAAGGTGGAGTGGGTGTTATATTTCATATCGGTACCCTAATAAAGGTCCTGGAAACATCGTACACTTTCCCTATATCATCTCCCCGTTATTTCATATGAACGAGCCTTATAAGGACATAACTCCAAATAAGGACAGAATGCCTTATAGGGACATCACGCCTTATAAAGACTGCAGCCTTTTATGGACTAAACCTTTCACCTAGTTCCATGCAGAGGGTGGGTTTTTCCCAATCGATATTACTAAGACGTCATCCTTAGCACATATGAATAATTGATGAGTACACTCTCCAGGAGGTATACTTCACCACTCCCATCGGCGCACAAGGTTTAATCCCCAATGTCATCCCCATACTGAACAATGGGTAACACACGTACATAGACTGTATAAATACAGCACCTCTTGCTACCAGAGAGCAGGAGGGAACAGAGACTTCAAGACCGACACTCTGACCAGAGACGCTGCAGCTCCGGCATGCCATCGTTCCAGCTGACAGTGGTCTGACGATCCCTCACGGGGTGTCCAGCTCAAGGCCAGGACGAAGTCTCACACTCTCACTATTCAGGTATGGGGGTTTGACTCAATTCTAGCGGGATTCTTGGCTCTTAGGCACCGTAGCACCTACTCACATGCTAGGTACACTTAGGTACATCTAGTCAGGCATCTTAGGAGTACGCACTTTATTTTATAAATGCATTTCGTATTCATGTATTTGTTCATGACTATTACAAAATGGTAGTACAATACTATTCCTTTTTATTCACTGTACTGCTGGTTCTATATCTCTGCCTCTGTGTTGTAACAGCACACTTATTTTACATGAGAAGAACTACGGTACAACAAATTCTTATTGTAAAAACGCTCAACTGTTTCTTCTATGTAGCTCTCTGAGAGCAAAACAAGCAAGCACGAGGGTGAAAAGTAGTATATTGTTTCCACGAGTCTGCGGCAATTGTGTTCTGAGGTTGCAAAAAACTAATCTCTCTGATAACAGGAGATTCTAGTGGCACTACGAGCTAGCTAACGCAAACCATAGGCTAACATATGCGGCGGGGGTGCACAGAGTCAGTCTGTCACCAGACCCACAGTATATGTTATCCGTAAACAGCGTACTACTAGCACTACACTACACCATCCCCAGAACAGGAGAAAGGAGGCCACCAACACTGTGCCCCCACAGACCCAGAAAGAGTGACAAAGGGAGCCAAACAGTCATAACCCAGAACCACTCCACCCCTAGGGTAGAGAGAATACCCATTGGAACCAGCCATAACCAAGGCCACAGTGACAACACACCACAAAAAGAGGCCAGGAATCCAAGGCAGGACCGAACTATCCTGCATGAGGTGGCCTCCCCCATGACCCGGCTCACCCCTGGGGAAGGCAGACACAGATGAAAGGTCCATTGTGAAGAACTGGGAGGCCGGTTCAGACCCAAGCAATGCCCAGCACAGAACACTGGACCCCAAGGAGTCCTATAGCACCCACTCCCTCACAAGACGCCAGGAAGAGAAAGGCGAGCCAGAACAGCCCACAGGCAGACACCGAAATGGCGACTCTCTACATGCCCAAAGGCCAGGACCAGACCCCCCCTTTGAGGCCAGCCCTCTGAAACCAGGAGACACGCACAGCCATTACCAGCCAGCAAGGCCACAGAAAACAAAGGCCAACGTCAAAACCCCACTAAGCAGAACAGAAGGCCCGCCCAAGGAAGACTGAGCCCGCATGACCCTTTGAGCGAGCAGTGGCTGGAAGAGGCACAGCCCACAAACCGTACCCTTACCAACACAACCACAGCAGGGCAACCAAATGCACAGGAAGAGTATCGTGCCTCCAACCCCGCTAATGCCATCACACAGATGCCACCAACCAAACCCCGACTCAAGCAAGAGCCAGGACAATCAGCCCTACCGGTCAACACCCCCACCCTGCTGGGATGCCGGCAAGGGCACAAAAAGCAGAATGACTCGAGGCAAAGAAGCGAAAAAGTATGGTGCAGACATCATTCGTACTGGAGACTGCAATGGAAATGAAACCAGTGAATTGCACATGCAGCGGACAGCAGTCCAATTTCATTTTAGCCTTAAAAGGGCAGTTTCAATGTAATTCCAGAGATGAGGTCGTGCACATTTTATGTGAAGATCCAGGTCACATCTTTGAAATTCACCGATGAAAGGTAGGGAGAAGGAAAACCGCTGGGCGGTACTCACCCCCCAGGGGCCAGCTGGCTCATGATTGCACCGTCTGCCACA
Organism: Triturus cristatus; assembly: GCF_964204655.1. NCBI lineage: Eukaryota > Metazoa > Chordata > Amphibia > Caudata > Salamandridae > Triturus > Triturus cristatus. The sequence goes on along the minus strand of NC_140584.1, from coordinate 68,931,874 downwards.
ACAACGCCCCCACCAGCCAGCCTAGCCGCGCACCACGAGCCGGAGTGCATGGGCAGTAGTCAATCGACCACATCGGCAGGCAGGCACTTTCAGGGGCACCTCCAGCACAGTCTTCGTGCCGCCAACCAACCACTGCAGCCCATCTTCCATCCTGTCCATCCACCAGGACGATGCGCCCTCGTAACCCATAACCGCCCGGGAGGGACAGTGCACCAGCCTCAAAGGGCTGGCCGTTAACATCCTCTCCTCCCAGCAAGCCCAGCAGGCTGGGAGGCTCACCAAAAACCTTGTCTAGGACAGCCGAGCAGCCAGATAGGGACACCACTGAAGACCGCCACTGCCGTCCAGCAGGAGCAGTGCCCAGCACCTCATCCCATTCTGTCGGCAGACAGAAAAAAGAACAGGAAGAATGCTGGATAAGTACTGGTTAAGTATTCACAGTGGCAAGGGGTAGACTACAGGTCCAAGCAATCCTCTGCTCTTTTTTTCTGTCTGCGAGTTGGTTATCTCAATATGTCATGAATGAGACGCGGACGGGAGGGACCTGGGGGTAATAGTCCTCATACAATACCATTGCACCACAATGTTTTCCCCCTTTAGATCGGTTATCTACAGCACTTAGAAATAGTTGAAATGCAGTGTGAAGTACTGTATGAAAACATTTATCATAATTCGAATGTTTTCTTTCAAAGCGAACATAGGGTGAGATGAGAGTACATTAAGGTACTTCTCTCACTATAAACTTAATCTATTGCCTTTACTGTGACTCTTTCACTAGAGCTACCCCCTAAATCACACTCAGCTACTCTCCAGTACTGACAGATACAGATTCGTACCATTTTTGCAGGTCGCCTGGTGTAACAAATCTTTCGAAAATCTTCCAACAAACAAAATACACCCACAAGTTTGATACTGAAAAGTTGTGTGCAGATTTAACAAAGGGGTAGGGGCTCCCAAAAGTGGCATCTTCCATTGAAGGTCACTCCTGTGTCCATTTCTAGCTGGGCATGGCCAAATTGTGTGCTTTGGGATTCACTGGGCAGGAATAGTGCATGAGAGGTTTGTCCAAATCCCTGTGATCAGGGCAGTAATGGAGGTAGGGTAAAGGTGATGAATGTGGCCAATCACTGCGCCCTCTGCCCAATACCTGGTGAGAAAGGTAAATGTCATTTATACATGATTTGGGGGCAGATGGCAGGCCCACCAAGCACACGGTGAGTACTAGTGGGAGATAGACCGGGTGGGGCCGAAAGCCATGCCCTCTGCCTATGGGCATGGGTAAAGCCCTTGCACACTAGATTATCTGAGCTTGCGGGCTAAGAACAAGGTAATACCTCAAACTATGCCAAAATTTCTGTGGTCATCACCACAGACTATCCAGATGGGCGCTCTGCAGGCCAAGAGGGCAGGGGTCTGCTTCTGACCTTGACTGTCGCAATACACGCCGGGCACAGCCTGAGTCACGCCCTGCGGATTTTGGGGACTGTGGGAACCACCTTATAGCGTGAACAGAGCCTTCTCAGTGCAGTTATAGACTATACTTAGCAATATCTCTGAGTATAGCTGCACTGTGCATAAGGCATGGATGAAGCATGTCCACCGCTGAAGGACATGGGCCATGCAAAATGGGCCGAAGAGCAGTGCCAGTCCTCTACCTGGAACCCACTGCACATAGCCACAGCCATGCAAAGTGTATCTGAAGACTCGGTTACTGCACACAGTACACGGCCGAAAGACATAGCTTGCAACTACACCCTGTTGAGCAAAATAGTCTTTGGTGACAGGAACACTCATTTTGAAAAGGAGACAAAGTATATCATTAAAAGAACAAATGAACTGAAAACAACTTTGTAAAAGGCACCAGTTGTTTTCTAATAATGCTAGACAGTATCTGCTATTAAAACAAGACAATCCCAAAGAATTTAAGATGAAAGTTGTTATGGTTAAGATTGAATCCCTAATCTCCCTTAATGCGCCAGTAATGCTTCTCAAAGGCGCTAATTACTTGACACATAATGTCCCGGATTATATCACTTATCAAATTCCTGTAGACTATGTAATTTTCTAATTATCCGATATAGATATGTCACTCGGACCCAAGAAGTGCAAATTACATACCGTGAAGAGAATTCAGGTAAGCCTATTGCTGTTAGATTAGTACATGCATAGGAATGTTGCACATTTTCAGGACTGCACGTCTTGTTAAGTATTTTAAGGATGAAAGGCATGTCTATGGTAACATTGACCTCAATAGAAGTGATGTGTACTCCATGACAGATCTCAAATACTTACATTCAAAGTGATTTTTAAATGGGGTTCATCCTTTTTCTCTGGCATGTGGAAGCTAACAAAGGGGGATCATGTATGGAGATCACAGACGTTTTAAGACATTGGCAAAGTGGGCAATTGCACCGGCCCTCACATTCAAAGGAGCCTCCTGGTAAAGTGAGTAAGTCAAAAGTCATTTCATGTACAGTTTGCTACTGCACACAATGTTACCCTGTTAAGAACAGCGAGCTCAAATGCTTTTATTACTCGTAAACTTATAGCAAAAGTGCCAACTTGCACAGTCTGGAAAAATGGAATCTGCAACAGTTCCTTATAAGGCTACCACATCCCACTCAGCTGATTGGTGCAGTTTGTGTACCTTATGTTGGTTTACCAAATGTATCCACGTATATATTGGGTCACAGCAACTCTCTGCGAGTGTCCTGATGAAAAGTAATTGTACGCAGGGTGCATTGAAGCACACAACAAATACCAATCAACAAAGTGGAACATGGTAGTCGTATACGGAAGTGTTGCAAAAGTAAATCTATTAGATTTTGTTTTTCACAGACTGTGAAAGGTAGCACTTTTGCTATAAATTTGCAAATAAAAATTATTGATGAAATCCAATCACAAAAGACTCTATCCAAAAATGATCATTCAGAAAGTGTTACAAAGCCTTGGAGCTCACGGCTGAGACCGAGATAACAGCACACAGGAGTACACTGTAGACAGATGGACAGTTTACACAAACGTTGACTGGTGTGTTTGTCTCTGTAGCGCACACAACGTATAGTTAACTTGGTGTGCAGGATTAGCCTGCCTAACCCTAAGCCTCACACTCTCAGGAAATTAAATTTATGGAAATTAACTTAATCAAATAATCTTTCTATGACATACATCTCTCCTAAATTCACATCACCGTTTCTCCCTCTCTCTTTACCTGTCTCTCTCTGACCTCTCTCTTAGCCTACCTCTATATTTCTCATTAGTCCCTCTCTGTTCCTCAACTTTCTTCCTAGCTCCCTAATGATCTTTATTTCACTGCCCTGTTTTCCATCTCAACTCTCTGAATCGCTCATACATCTATTTAACCTCTCTTAACCTAATCTCTCTCTTTACTTCATCACTTTGTCTCTCTTCATCGCTCTTTACAGTACCTCCCTAACTCTCTCAGCCATCTGGCTATTTCACAACTTTCTCCCTCACCTCTGAAGCTAATTTCTCTCTCTACCTCACTCCTACCACCTGAGCTCTCCCTATTCCACTAGTCTTTCTCTTTTTACCACTCAATTTACTTCTCAATTCATGTGGTACCTTGCCTGTTCACCACCACCCTCTAAGTCTCTCTACCTCTTTTCCTTGTTCCTCACATTACATTGCTCCTTTCTACCTCCCTCTATTTCTCCACTTCTCCTTCAGCTTTCCTGTCTTTAACTTTGCCCTTTCTCACACACATCTCACTTTACCTCTATCTCCGCTGCTCCCTTTTTCTACCTACCGCTTCCTCTTTCTACCTCTCTGTATCTCACCATTCTCTCATTTCTCGCCTACCAGTTTACCACTCATATATCACTTCTACCTCACCAATCTTGCTACATTGTTCTCTTTAGCTCTCTGCTCTTCTACCTCCACCCCCTTCCATATATCTTACTCACTAGCGTTGAGGTAGATAACAAGACAAAAAAGTGCAGCTATAGTAACAGAAGAAGAGGAACAAGATACCCAAAGAGAAATGAGGGTAAAATGGTCAGGTTTTGCCTGTTGTAGTGGCCAAAATCACCAGTGCAGTGTTTTCATTCTCATTCTGTCAGCAAGGACACCAGTAGTGTAATAGGGATACGTTTTGACTATAAATATCCTACAACGAAAACTACAATGACAAGTGCTATGAGCATATTTCTTATTTTAAAATTATGCACAGGTCCACTAAATATCATCAACGCCACCGTTACTGTGTCCTTATTGCAATGGGGGGGGGCGGGGGGGGGGACAAACTGGTTAAACACTAAATATCACATTAAATGTGATTCCTGCAAGTGGATACAAGCATTGATAAAGCTAGGAGGCCTGGCACTGGCTGCCAGCCTTTTGGATTTGTCAGTATTTTTTTTATTTTGACATGTATTTTGTAAAACTTTATAGTTGAAAAAGCTGCCGGGCACCCATCAATCTAAAAAAATACCAGTTGTTGAAAGCAAAAAAAATGTTGTCTCAAAAGCACACATTTCCATAGGAGGCCATGGCACAGAAGGGAAATGTATTGTGTATAGTTGTGCTCCTTGTGAAAAGGTAAAATGCCATCAGCACAGTGAAGTCGGCCAGTGGCTGAAATGGGCTGACCTTTTGGCCTGTTCTGTAATGAGTGGAAGAAAAATGCAAATTACACAATAATAGACTGATGTGGAGGACCAACTGAAAGTCTGCCAGACCTTGCATCCTTGGCATGGTTTACCCCTAATTTTTTGCCTTCAGTCCTCCTGCCTGTTTTTGCTGGTCTTAGGTCTCTGAACACTTTATCACTGCTCACCAGTGCTAAAGTGTTTGTGCTCTGTCGCAAAAACATGGTAACATTGGCTGATACCCAATTTGCATATTTAATTTACTTGTAAGGCCCTATGAAAGTGGCACTACAAGAGCTCATGGCCTGTAAACTAAATGCTACTAGTGAGCTTGCAGTACTTAAGTAGCCCCTTAAACATGTCTCAGACATGCCAGTTTAAACTGCCATTACGGTCTGGCAAAATAAACCTTTTGCCAGGCCCAAATCTTCCTTTTTAATACATATAAGCTACCCCTTGGATAGTCCCTGGACAGCCCAGTGAGCGGAGTGCAATGTATGTAAAAAGTTGGACATGTACTTTTAAGTTTTTCATATCCTGGTAGTGAAAAACTAATAAATTAGTTTTCCATTATTGCAAGGCCTATCTCTGTCCTAGGATAACATTGGAATTGCCGTATTACACTTTAGAAGGTTGATTTCCAAATGGGAAGAGATTACCAGTTCATGTTTGGTGTCTCTCAATCAATCAGTCAGTCAGTCAGTCCGGATTTAGTGTGTGCAGCTAATCACCCGCAAGAATATTCAGGTTTTGTGTACGCTGGGTTAAGTTAAAAAGCCTGGCCTTGAGTACCTTTCTGAATTTCAGGATAGAGGGTGGGGTTCAGAGGTGCAGGTGAAGTTTGTTTCAAGACTTGGTGGCGTGGTAGGGGAAAGACCTTCCTCCATATGCATATGCGTAGGATGTGTGTGAGCGTGAGGGCGAGAAAGGCAGAGTGCAGGTTTCTGGAAGAGCGATGGAAGTTAAGTCAGCGGTTGATGTATGCTCGTCCCTGGTTGTGGGGTGGTTTGTAGGCATGTGTCGGTATCTTGAATAAGTAGACTGCAGGAGCAGTCAACTCAAACTTGACTGTGCCCTCACCATGTGTGGCACAGTCAAATGCACTACCTTTACTATATGTTAGACACCCCTAAGGTAGGCCTCCTCAGCCCAGGACAGCCCAGGTGCAGTATATTAAAGGTGAGGACATATAAGTGCAAGCCTAAATGTCCCTATAGTAGCGTACCCCAATGGAAGCTATGATTAAGTGTTAACGATATGTAGGATAGCATGGACTGGCAACCGGACACTCTTGAAATTGGCATCTCCATTATGGTACCACTAAAATATGTCATGTTTGGTATCAAACAACATGCCTTCTAACCCTTGACACAAATCTCGGGGGTTGCCCAACTGGCTGCTCCAGCTTCACTGTGTTTTGCCTCGTCAGCCTGCACTTTCCCATGCCTGCTGCAGCGAAGACGGATTCTGACAACAGTGTGATCACTCCCACGAGTCAGATACAAAGGCTGGGCAGGAAGGAGGTCAGACCTCCCTCCTCTTCAAGCAGGCTAGTGAAGTGACACATCAGAGCAGTGAGCTTCAAAGGCAACGCTGCCTCTGATATGAGTATGTGCAAAAGAAACAATTGATGTACGGAATGCTGGACAATGCAAACATTCACCCCCAGTCACAAGGATCTGGGTTTAATCCATCATTCTTTTGTTTACCACACCACCCCAGTTTGGACCCAGCCATATGCAAATCAGTCTTGACCCTGTTACTTGTGGGAACAATCCAGCCCAAACTGCCAAGCCAGGTCCTCCCTGGACCGGAAACAAGCATCCTGGGACCGGTTTCAAGGCAAGACCCTTCATCAGCCAGGCTAGCTTGAATCCAGTGGTGTAGTGAGCACGGGACCCATGTCTGGGCATACCCTTCCCACTTAAGGCGACATATGCAAAAGAAACAATTGATGGACGGAATGCTGGACAATGCAAACATTCAACCCCAGTCACAAGGATCTAGGTTTAATCCATCATTCTTTTGCTCACCACCCCAGTTTGGACCCAGCCACATGCAAATCAGTCTTGACCCTGTTCCTTGTGGGAACAGTCCAGCCCGAATTGCCAAGCCAGGTCCTCCCTGGACCGGAAACAAGCATCCTGGGACCAGTTTCAGGGCATCACCCTTCATCAGCCAGGCTAGCTTCAAACCAGTGGTGTAGTGCGCACGGGACCCACATCCGGGCATACCCTTCCCACTTAGGGCGACATATGCAAAAGAAACAATTGATGTACGGAATGCTGGACAATGCAAACATTCACCCCCAGTCACAAGGATCTGGGTTTAATCCATCATTCTTTTGCTCACAAAACCACCCCAGTTTGGACCCAGCCATATTCAAATCAGTTTTGACTCTATTCCTTGTGGGAGCAGTCCAGCCCGAACTGCCAAGCCAGGTCCTCCCTGGACTGGAAACAAGCATCCTGGTCCCGCTTTCAGGGCATTACTCTTCATAAGCCAGGCTAGCTTGAATTCAGTGGTCTAGTGAGCACGGGATCCATGTCTGGGCATACCCTTCCCACTTAGGGCGACATTTGCAAAAGAAACAATTGATGGACGGAATGCTAGACAATGCAAACATTTACCCCCAGTCACAAGGATCTGGGTTTAATCCATCATTCTTTTGCTCACCACACCACCCCAGTTTGTACCCAGCCATATGCAAATCAGTCTTGACCCTCTTTCTTGTGGGAACAGTTCAGCTCAAACTGCCAAGCCACGTCCTCCCTGGACCGGAAACAAGCATCCTGGGACCGGTTTCAGCACAACCCCTGAGTGGGACGAGTATGCCCAGATGTGGGTCCCATGCTCTCAATGCCACTGGAATCAAGCTATCTTGGCTGAAGAGTGGTGAAACCCCGAAACCGGTCCTAGGATGCTTGTTTCCAGTCCAGGGAGGACCTGGCCTGGCAGTTCGGGCTGGACTGTTCCCATGAGGCACAGGGTCAAGACTGATTTGCATATGGCTAGGTTAAATCTGGAATGGCATGGTGAGCAAAAAAGCGATGGATTTACGCCCAGATCTCTGTACTGGGGTGAATGTATGACATTGTTCTGCATTGTGTCCATCAACTCTTCTTTTTGCATCTGATATGAGTATGGGCTGTCCCCCTGAGGAGGGCACAGCCCTCCGTTTGCACCTGGGCAAGGCAGAAAATTGGGTATGGAGGAGTTGTACACCTCCAAGAAGGCTGGCCACACCTCCAGGGTGGGCCGCCTGATCTGTACACCTATAATAGAATTCTGCCACCTATAGGTGGGCAGAAACAGCGGGTTCTGGGAATAAAAAGTGACCTACACCCCTGGATGTTTTCACCTCCGGGACGGATTAGCTGGTCCGACTAGCTGCCCATCGGGTACTAGCTCCTACACCCCTAATACCATTAAATCCAGGATTTAAGAGACCCCCTGACACCAGCATCTCAGATCTGAACAACTTGCATCAAGGAAGGAGGAAGAGGAGACCCATGTTGTCAACAACAGGACTTTGCCCACAGCATCAAAGCAAACAGGAATATTTTGTCAGACTTGAAATTGAGTGAATGACCCTCATCCTTGGCTAGCACTCAGCAACCCAAAGAGAGGGACCCCTGTAGAAGCTAGAAGCACCCCCAGACTACCCCGGACTGGTGGCACTAGTCTCTGCAAACTGCAGTTAAAAACAATCGCTGGACCCAAAAAATGGCTGGCCATCAGGCCCTCCTTGAGATCGCCCAAATCCAGGTGGTCAAGTGCATTGTGGGAGTTGTAATCTCACTTGCCCCAAAGATTCAGGCTGCTATGTCACTCCACTGAAACCAGCAAACTACTAGTGTCTTTTCACTGTGCATTCAGTTTCTTGCAGCACCGTGTAAGCTGTAAAATCAGCACCAGTGTTGCTCCCGTTCAGCACCAAGGACAGCCAAGATAGCTTTGCACCCTGATCCCACGGGCTAGGTAAAATTGATATGACTGATGTGGCCTGGTCCTGGGGCCAACATGATCATAAACTTGTAAGGGTTCTACATAACTCAACCTTCAAGTGACCGATTTTCCCTAGTGGTTTTGCCATTGACCGCAATGTTATCTTTTCTATGAATTTTACTGCACGCATTTATTATTACTTCAATAATCTATAACTCTGGTTTTATGTATGCTATTCCATTCATTTTGATGTGTAAATTAAGCTAAAAATACACTTTATAAATTTGTGTAGGGTTCCTCTTCAGTTGTGTTAATCATCATCCATGTTGTTATTTTGAAATGCTGAAAACATGTTCCTCTTGTAAAGCCCGACTGCTCTTTCCCACTCTACGAGGACTGAGCCACCCAGCTATACCACATAATATTCCACTTTCCTAAAGTGTGGGCTCTTTTTGTTTTGTGTTTCACTGTTTTACTGTTCAATGTGTTGCACAAATATCTGACATATAGCCTCTAAGTTAAGCTTGACTGCTCTGTACCAAGCTACCACGGAGTTGAGCACAGGTCAATTTGGGGCTTGCTCGTGCCTTACCCTGACTTAGATTGTAGTTATTGCTTGACCAGGGCTCACAAGCTAGTCAACCAGTAACCCAATTTCTAACATTGGTGATCAGCGTTAAGGATTGGACTTTTGTTTGTGTAGCACAACATCTAAGACCAATGAATGTTTTAAATTACCTCTGATTGGCCTTATTGGTTTTAAATCCATTCCTACTCTACCGGACTGATTGTCTTTGTGACCTCACCTGCAAAGATGTAGTTTGAGCTTGTCAACCTGGAGTGCTACATTGTGGCTTAGCTCAAGAAGTTTAGCCAGGAGAGGGGGCTGATGGCAAAAAGGAGCACCTGGAAGGCATCATCAGAGGCCAATTAATTGCCAGTCACAACAGGTGACCAGGAGGAAGAGGAGAATGAGGATGTATCAGAGCAGGACCTACAGGAGGGTCTTGGAATACAGCCTGATGAGGAGGGGGTAACCTACTCCTTGAATTGGAAATCCCCTCCTGTGCAGGGAGCAGCATGTCCTCTTTCAACCTGTCTCCAGAGGAGATGGTGGAAAGGAAGGTAGAGAGGGAGTACAAACTAGGGATGGCCAAGCTCAAGATGGGGGAAAGGAAACTAGACATGGAGGCAAAGAAACTGACTATGAAGTAGAGAATTACCATGGAGCGTGTGGCATATGAGAGGAGCCTTAAGGAGCTGGACATCAATGGCAAACAGTGTCAGACCGTGGTACCAACTTGATGTAAGGGTAAATGAAGGCCTTGTGGAAGGAGTGTGGGTTAACCTACATATTCTCTACTCCCTACCACCTTCAAACTAATGGTCTGGTTGAAAGGTTCAAAAGGACCCTGAAAGGCATGATAATGAGCCCGTTTGATCCCATGAGGCGGAAGTTGGATTTCCTCCCGCCATGTCTTTTATTAGCCTACAGGGTGTTACTGCAAATGGGTTTTGCTTCAGCCCCTTTGAACTTCTGTAACAGCACCCTGTGAGAGAACCTCTCAGTCTGGTGAAGGAGGGCTGGGAGCAAGCTCCCAGGAAGCCCCCCCAGCATGTGGTCAGCTATATGCTGGCACTCCGTAACCAGATAAAGAGCTTCTGGAAGCAAGCGCAGGAAAATCTAGAAGCCAGCCACGAGGAAATGAAACAAAGCAATCACCAAAATGCCACTCTGGCCGAGTCTCAGCCTGGCCAAAAAGTGTTAAAAAGAGTTAACCATGCTCCTTGTCACGGATCATAGGGTAGAAGAGGAGAGTGAACCTCTCCTGGACCTCATTTCTTCCATGGAGCAGGATGAGTCAGTATAGGGTGTCAGCCTCTCCACTACCCTGACCCTAGAACAGCAGAGAGAGAGATTGCCACCAGTTGTTGGGGCAGTTTGCCTAATTCTTCTCCCTTTTCCCAGGACACACTACATGGAGTACCCATAAGATTGACCCTCGGGATAGCATGCCCATGAAAAGTAAAATCTACAGACTGTCTAATATGGTGAGAGCCAGCAATAAGGAGGAGGTCTCTGTTGGAATGAAAATGTTTTCGTTATTTTGTCTGCGTATTATTCTATATAAGTTAGCATTCGCAGCACCATTTTATGTTTGGCAGCCATTTTGGACCATGATTAAAACGAATCCTTATTTTCTTTGTGAGAAACGGCCTGTGGTAAGTTTTGTTTCTACATGGTTAGGTCTTGCTTTGCTAATAAATACACTGTTCCTATTAGTGCATGCCTTTCCCACTAGATAGAGGCCTTCTCCCACTAGTCCAGTGGCGGACAGGGACAGAGTGACCTTAGGTAGGAGATAGTGTGTGCCCGGCCTCAGAATGGCAACCTATCCTTCTGTACTTCTTTGTTTAACTGCATCTTCCTGGAAAATTCCATTATGGGCGTGCCTTCATTGGTTCTGAATTGTACATAATATATCTCCATGTTTGATGATGTCAGTCCCTCTGCAGCAATCTTGAGAGACTGGGCTCCGCGCGAGTGTATCAGAATAAATATATTTGGTTTCTATTCTCTACTGTCTGACCGACTCTTCATTTGTATGGAAGGATGTGAGGTGGTCACGAGTGACCCGGGTGACCCTAATTGGGTCACTTCCTTCATCTCCAAGATGTTGGGCGTTACTAAGCACTCAAACAGCCCTTGGTCCAGCCCAGTGGTGCTGGTACCCAAGACCGCCCCTCCAGGTGTCACTACAGAACTTGGGTTCTGTGTGGATTACAGTGAGCTAAATGCATTCACCAAGACTGATGCACACCCCATCTCTAGAGCTGATGAGTTCATAGATCAGCTAGGAGCTGCCAAGTTCCTCAGCATGTTTGATTTAACGTCTGGGTCAGATGTGGCTCCTCCGTTAATCACTTATCAAATTGCCCTCAGATATGGAAAAATAAAATGGTAATAAACTTTATTTATTACCAAATTTATTTTTATGATACTTGGCCTGAGCCGAGCATCAGATCAGAGGGAAAAGGGCTTTCTGGGTTCTGCTCCTGCCAGTCAGGCAACAGCAGAAAGCAATGAAAGGCAGGGCACTTAAGGTTTAAACTGCCCAAGTCTTTTTGTCCAGCGATCTTGTGATGGACAAAAAGACCTGCGCAGTTTAAGCCTCTCTAACTCAGCTGTCTTAGACAGCTGCATTAGAGACAGCATAGGGCTCCAGTGCCCTCGGGAGTGGCAAGAGAGGCTGCTCCCTCCAATCCTGGTACAGCTTTCATGCTGCATGAAAGCTGCACCAGGATTGGTGTCTGCAGCTTCCTGGTCTTGCACTTGAGCCTGCCTTCCTGCCTGAACCCGAGCAAGGAGGAGACTGAGCTAGGATCAAAGGTAAGTGTATTTTTCATTATTTATTAATACATTTGATTGTTTTCCCCTTTTGCCCCACTACCCTCCCTAAATGCCAGCCACCACTGGTCTGGGTATTGACAGATTGCCTTGACTGAGGGTGCCAAAGAGAGATCTACGTTCTCTACCCCAGAAGGGCACTTTCAGTTCTGAGTCATGTCCTTGGGATGAAGACTGCCCATGCCACCTTCCAGAGGTTGGTCAACCAGGTCCTGGCTAGGTTGGTGAACTGCAATACCGTCTACCTAGACAACATTACAGTCTTTAGTTCTAGCTGGGAGGACCACCTGTGCTTCCCCAGAGAAGTTCTTTGGACTCTACAGAGAGCAGCCTGAATATGAAGGCCAATAAGTTCCAGATAGGTCAAGTTAAAGTGGTTTACTTGGGTCACCAAGTGGGAGGAGGCATGGTGCAGCCCCTCTGGGCCAAGATTGAAACCATTCTGCCTTGGGAACCCCCAAGACACAGATAGAGGTGAGAGCCTTCCTAGACTTCACTGGCTACCACAGGAAAGTTGCCATTGTTGCTCCCTTGATGGAGCTGACTTCTAAGAAGAAGCCACATCAGGTGATCTGGACAGAGGCGTGCCAGAATGCATTTAACAGCCTGAAGGAGGCCATGTGCACAACAGCCGTGCTCAAGGCCCCTGACTTTTCCAAGGCTTTGATTGTCCAGATGGATACCTCTGAGCTTGACATAGGGGCCGTGCTCTCACAACTAAATGAAGAGGGCCTGGATCAACCTGTCACCTTCATCAGTAGGAGGTTACTTCCCCAGGATCAGAGGTGGAGTGCAATAAAGAGGGAAGCCTTCACAGAGGTCTGGTTACTGAAGAAGCTGAGACCATACCAGTTTGATGGTCACTTCTGGGTTCAGACAGACCACAGACCCATCAGATGGTTAATGCAGATGAGGGGTAAGAATACAAAAATGTTGAGGTGGTCCATCTCTCTACAGTGAATGGACTTTATGGTGGAACACTGTACTGAAACAGACCACACCAATGCTGATGGTCTCTCTAGGTTCTTCTGCCTAAGTGAATAGAACTCCTAAGGGGTTGGGTAGTTCTCCCCACTTTTAGCTGGGGCAGTTGTGTTAGACCTGGCAACCTTGGTGTGGTTTCTCCCCTAACATTTTGCCGTCAGACCTCCTTTTTTTGCTGACTTCGTTTTTGCTGGCCTAAGGACTATGCACAGTTTACCATTGATACCCAGAACTAAAGTTCTTGTGCTCTCTCCCTAAAACATGGTAACATTGGCTTATACCCAATTGGCATATATTAATTTACTTGTAAGACCATAGTAAAATGGCACTGCATGTGTCCAGGGCCTGCGCTGTTTGTGCCCCCCCAATTAAGTAGCCCCTTAAACATGTCACAGGCATGCAATTGTAGACCCTGTGTGTGCAGTTTAAGCTGCCATTTTGACTTGGCAAAATAAACCTTTTGCCAGGCCCAAACCTTATTCTTTAATACATGTAAGGCACCCCTATGGTAGGCCCTGAACAGCCTAGAAGATAGGGTGCAATTTATTTGAAAGTTGGACATGTACTTTTAAGTTTTAAATGTCCCGGTAGTGAAAAACTCTTAAATTAGTTTTTCATAACTGCAAGGCCTATCCCTCCCATAGGATGACATTGGAATTGCTTTATTACATGTTATAAGTAACATTTCCAAATGGAAAGAGACACCCAGTTCGTGGTCAGTGTCTCTGGAATCCAAATTTAAAATCCTAACTTATGGTGAAGTCGGATTTTAAATTACAAATCTGAAAATGCCACTTGTAGAAAGTTGGCATTGCCTTTGCCACTTGGTGCCTGCAGCTTGCCTCTGAGTCAAAGGACTGGGTTGTGGTGGACAGATGGGCTTTGTGTAATCCTCCTAGATAGCCAAACACAATGGGAGCTTAGATGTGAATGGATGGGCCATCGCTGCCAGGTTGGGAAGAAGAAACTGGGCACAGCCCCACTTACACTTCAATAGGCTGTGTCCTGCCTCCACACAAAGGGCTGAATATCACCTGTAGTTAGTCTGGAGACATGGCAGGGAAAGCAGGACATTTGTGCACTTCAAATGCATGACTCTAGGAACTTCTCCCCTCTCACTTTAAAGGCACAAGTGTCTATAAACACTGGACCTCAGACACAAATTCTTCAGTACTCATCTGGACCTGTGGATACTCTGCCAGCAAGAAGAACTGCTGTGCTGTTACAAGAACTGTCACACTGCTGTACTGCTGTTCTGAAGAAACTGCTGCCCTGTTGTGCTGAACCACTGCATGCTGCCCTCTTGCATGGGTTAGAAGGATTGGACCTGCATCTCTTGAACCCAGAACCCCACAGTGACCCCAAGTGCTAGGTTGCTGGCCTCCTGATCCGAAGCCTCATGGACACAACAAGCAACCCACAACCTTGCATCTGTCAATCTACCCTGCCAAGTACTAGATCTGAGACACTGACTCTGCAGTTTGCTTCTGGACCTGTGTATATTCAGCCAGGAAGGACTGCTGTGCTTCTACGAGGACTGTCACTCTGCTTGACTGATGCTCTAAAATAACTGCTGCTCTGCTGGGCTGGCCTGCTGCCCTCTTACCAGGGGAAGAGGAATTGGACCTGCAACTCCATCCATTTTACTGTTTCGGTCTTGCTTAATTTTTTTAATTATGGTCTATTTTTCTTACTTGGTATGGGGTCTTTTTGTGTGGTGTTTTCACTGTTTTCCTGTTTGAAGTGTTGCACAAATACATTGCACATTGCCTGTAAGTTAAGCCTGGCTGTTCTGTGCCAAGCTACCAGGGGGTTGAGCACAGATTAATTTGAGATTTGCTTGTGCCTTACCCTGACTAGGGATTGTTGTTGCTGCTTGACCAAGGCGTACACCCCAGTCAAGAGTAACCCAATTTCTAACAAAGTTCTTTTAAGTATATTATACATATAGTTTTATTAAAATCAAAGGGTCTTGACTAATGCCAACCCCGAAAACACTGGATCAATCCAATAAATGAACTGGCTTAATCTATGCTCATTTGTGGTTACTTTTGGTACCATTTGCATGGTGGACACCAGGGAGTTTGAGATTTCATCCCTGTTAGACCTGGCACCATTGGCGTGGGTCTCCCTTCCATTTTTTGCTGTTGCCTCTGGTGTTTTTGCTGGTTTTAGATGCTTTGGGCACTGTGCCATTGCTAATCAGTGCCACAGTGCAAGTGCTCCCTATGTTAAATTGATGTATGGATTAGTGACTCCATTATTTGGCTTATATGGTTTACTTCTCAGACCCTAGTACAGTGCACTGCGTGTGCCCAGGGCTTGTAAATCAAAAGCTGCTGGTGGGCTTGCAGCACTGATTGTGCCACCCACTGGAGCAGCTTGTAAAGTGTGTCTCAGGCCTGCCATTGCAGAGCCTGTGGGCAGTCTGGTACTGCCATGTTGACTTGGCAAGTGCACCCACTTGCCAGTCCCTAAACCTTCCCTTTTCTATATGTTAGCCACCCCTAAGGTAGGCCCAAGGGCAGGGTGCATTGTCTGTAAAAGGTAGGCCATGCCCTGATGTGTATGGCATGTCCTGATAGTGAATTACAGCCATTTTAGTTTTTCACTATTGTTAGGCTACCTGTTCCCCATAGTCCAGAATGGGCAGTTTAATCATAACATCTCATAATCCTAACTGACTCAGGAAAATAGGTAGAAAATCGAGTTTAGTATGCCTCAACTCAGAATGATAAAATACATCTTTTAGCGAAGTTGGTTTTAACATTCTGTGTTTGAAAATACCACTTTTAGAAAGTAGGTATTTTCTTGCCTAACTAACCAAGCCTGACTCTGCTAGGTTGTGCATTCCTTGTCTGGTTTATGAGTGACAGGGGCTGGGGGGCTCCAGGAGACAGGGTGAGTCAGCACAGGGCTGAATAGACCTATCTGCATGTACAGTGGTGGGAGGAGTAGCACCTGGGCCTGAATAGGGCTGTGCCTGCTTTCCACAATGCTGGCTCCACCTCCTGTAGTGCGTCTGATGGCCCTGGCCCACACTGTCAAAGGAAAAAAAGAGTCCCATCAACAAAGTGCTCCAGGACTGCACAGAACTTGTTTGGATCAGGTACAGACACTCTCTGCCTTCAGAGACAAAGGATTTTGGTGTATAAAAGGGGGAACCCAGACCCCAGAACTTTAGATCACTTCTGGGAATCAAGATGACCCTTTGCTGAAGAGAAGAACCAGGAAGCCGAAGGAGGAGACTGCCCCTCTGCTGTGTGTTTGGGGGTTGGCCTGCAGTAGTTGCTTCATTGCCACAGAATGGAGAAAAGGACTGAGTGTGCTTTTCATCAAACTTGCAGAAGATCTCCAAGGGCTTGAACTTGAGCTTGCCTCCTGCCTGAAGTCTCAGGGATACAAGACTTCACCAACCAGCTACCCCCTGAATTCCCTTGCTGGGAATTGAAGTGCCTGCTGTTGTGCTGGGCCTTCTGAGAGACTGTGTGTTGCTGGGAGCTGGAAGCGCGACAACGACGAGAAGCGTGTCGCCGCCACACCAGTTGCTGTCGCATCACCAAGGAAGCATGCCGCCGCTGCCGGCATCGCATTGCTGAAGCGCGGCGCATCCCTGGAGAAGTGTTCCGCCGCTGCAGAGGTCGCCGTCGCATCACTAGAGAAGCGCGTCACAGGGCCTGTCGCGGCTCCAAAGTTCATCGAGTTGCCACACGGCCGTCGGGCGTGCACCCATCACATCAACATTGTCACATCGTAACCAATGCGCCATTTTGTCGCATCGCACCGGAGAGAAGTATCGCATCGAGGCTCCATCTTGTCGCATCGTACCGGAGAGCAGTAAGAAACCGACGCATTACCTCCCCACATAATAAGGAAGCGAGCATCAACTCCCCTGCGCAGCAGTAAGGAACCGACGCATCCACTCCTCTGAGTGTAAGGAACCGATGCATCACCTTCCCTGCGACCCTTTTGTTTGCACTGCGTTACGCATCCATGGTACTTTGAGAGTAAAGTGTTGCATTTACAACTTGAGAGAACTGAGCTATTTTCTACTATTTTAGAGTCTATTTTTTAGTACAGTACTGTGGATTTTTGTCGTTTGGTCTTGTGTTAAGTCTATATAAAAATACTTATTTTTATAATACAACCAGTGTGGTGTCCATCAATAGTGTTGTCACTGTATTACTGTGTGTGTTCAAAAATGCTTTACACACTGCCTCTGAGAGAAGCCTGCTTGCTCGTGCCAAGCTACCAAGGGGGTGAGCAGGGGTTATTTTAGGAGTGTAGCCCCTTACCCTGACTAGACACAAGGGTCCCTATTTGGTCAAAGGTACCTACCTCTGCCAACTAGATACCCCCAAATCTAACAATCCCTCTTTTCTAAAAGTGTAATTAATGTTTACTTTAATTTTGCTGGACCTCATTAGGGCTTGAATTAGGATAAACAAGTAAAATACATTTAATGTGTTACAGACAGGAGGGGCGGGGGGCAAAATACATCTTGCCCAGAGACCCCAAAATCCTGAAAATATCACCGATGTAAATAGGATACCATCCAATACACATCACATGTACTGAAAGCCACAACAGCATTGGAGCAGCCGGTACGTAGACCAAATTAACTGGTTGAAGTTTGCGCTCCTACATCACATAGCTGGACGTGCATCACATTAACAATTGGATGAAAAGCAGATCAGGATTGAAAGCCACGCATTGCCAATCACAAGGTAAAAATGACAAAGGGTCTGCCAGTGTGTTCAGAGCACTGATAATCAGTACTTTTCTGAAAAGCTCAAGATTTTTGGTACCACCACTCAACAGGGGACACTGTATCAATACTCTAAACAATACAAACTGTGGAAGCCTATGGGCTCAGGGTGGATAGTCGGTCCATTAGACATGCCAATTGATGTTTTGCTTCCAGTTACTATGAGGGTCTTTCACTTTCGCCCACCAATATGTGAATAGGGATCTTGGTCTGATTCAGGGGTGTCATGAACCCCCTGCTTTAGCAGCTAAAGTGGGGGTAAAACAGGGGTGGAGATCTTGATGGGCCTCTTCTATTTTAAGTTCGGCAGAAAAATACTCTAATTAACGTGAAAGGGTGGGTGGTTGGTTGGTTGAGTGAGTGAGTGAGTGAAAGGACTGATAGATAGGTGTGTGAGTGAGAGGGTGGGTGGGTGAGTGGATGGATTGATGGATGAATGTATGAGTGTAGAGATGGAAGTAAGGATGGATGAATGAAAGAATGAATGGATGAGTGAAAGGGGAGTGGATAGATAAATTAAAGTGATGAATGAATGGGAGGGTAGATGGATGAAAGGGTGAATGGATGATGATAAAGGATGGATTTGTGAAAGGGTGGATGGATGGGTGGAGTGAAAATATGGATAGATGGACAGACTCAAGGCCAGATGGATGAGCAGATGGATGGATGGGTGAAAAGATGGATGCTTGGACGTCATGAACTGCCAACTTTAGAAGCTACAGCAGGGTGATGTTCTTGATGGGCCTCTTCTATCTGCAACTTGGAGTGAAAGGATGTTTGATAGGTAGATGGATGGCTGAATGACTTAAAGGATGGATGCGTAAAATAATGGATGTATGAGTGAAAGGGAGGGTGGATGGATGGATAAATGATGGATGGCTGAGTGAAAGGGTGGATGTATAAGTGAGTGAAAGGATAGGTGGATGTGTCAGAGAGAGGGTTGATGGATGGGATGAGTGAAAAAGGAGGATAGACAGATGGATGGACTGACAGGGTAGATGGATGAGCAAAAGGATGAGTCGATGAGTGAAAGCATGGATGAAAGGGTCGATGGATGAGTGAAAGGAAGTGTGAATGGAAGGATGAAAGGGTGGGTGGATGGATGATAGGAAGAAAGGATGAGTGAATCGGAGAGTGGCTAGATGAAAGGATGGATGGATGAGTAAAAGGGAAAAATGATTGAATGGATTAGTGGTTGGGTGGAAGGATGAGTGAAAAGATAGCTGATTGGATGACTGAGTGAAAGGATGGCTCAATGAGTGAAAGGGAGGATAGATGGATGGATGAAAGGATGGATGGATGAGTGAAAGGAAAATGGATTGAATGGATTAGTGGTTGGGTGGAAGGATGAGTGAAAGGATAGATGATTGGATGGCTGAGTGAAAGGATGGCTCAATGAGTGAAAGAGTGGATGGATGGAGTGCAAGAATGGAAGGAGCGAAAGGGTGGGTGGATGATGATAGATGGATGGAAGAGTGAAAGATTGGATGAGAGATGGATGAGTGAAAGGATGGGTGGATGGATGAATGATGGATGGCTGAGTGAAAGGATGGATGGATGAGTGAGTAAAAGGATAGGTGGCTGTATCAGAGAGAGGCTGGGTGGATTGATGGATGGGATGAGTGAAAGGGAGGATGGACAGATGGATGGAGTGACAGGGTAGATGAATGAGCAAAAGGATGAATGGATGAGTGAAAGAATGATGAAAGGGTGGCTGGATGAGTGAAAGGAAGTGTGGATGGAAGGATGAAAGGGTGGATGGATGGATGGATGATTGGAAGAAAGAATGAGTGAATCGGAGGGTGGCTGGATGAAAGGATGGATGGATGAGTTAAATGGAAAATGGATTAAATGGATTAGTGGTTGAGTGAAAGGATGGATGATGGATGATTGGATGGCTTAGTGAAAGGATGGCTCAATGAGTGAAAGGGAGGATGGATGGATGGAGTGCAGGAATGGAAGGAGTGAAAGGATGGGTGGATGACAATGGATGGATGAGTGAAAGATTGGATGGAGAGATGGATGAGTGAAAGGATGGGTGGATAGGCTTGGAGATGGAAGAATACGTTTGAATATGCATGAGTGGATGGACAGAATGGTGAAAGACTGAATGATAGATGAAAGACTGAATGGATGAAAGTATATAACTGTGAAACTGTGGTCATCAGCAGGTGGATGGAAGGATGATTGGATTGATGATTGGATGGAAGAGACAGGAGAGTGCTTCTGGGGAGGGTCATGATGACTTGCTTTGTTTGCCTGATGCCATAACAGCTTTGGTTCAAAGTGAGGGTATTTTAATTTTCTGACTACTCTGGAGGTCTGATTGATGCTATTCTTCCCGGGACCAGACATAAGACTGCTCAAGATTATCACTACAGTGGGCTGGGGACCCGAAACATCTCCTCTGGTAACTCATGTGAAGTAATGAAACCACTCACATTCTTGAAGGACAAAGTTGCCACACTCTGATCGATTTCATGGATGAACATTGCATTTTTGCCCAGAACTAGTTCTTATGTGGATATTTAGGCAGCATTTGTAGGCCACTTACCTTCGCTCAATGTGAGAGTTGGATACTGTCTCCTATTGAACATGCAATAAAGTAAAATGAGCAGTGAGACATATATCTAATGTGCGGTAGTGTATTTCTATCAAAAAGTATGTGTAAAAATGATACGAACATTTACATTTTAATATGGGTGTGGACATTTTGTAAGCACATGACTTTGGCATGTATTGGGATTTGTGTATAGATTGTGCATATTTTGAGCACACTGATCCGGTTTATAAAGCATTCACTAGAACACAACCTATCTTAAAGCCTGAAACAGGTGACAGTACCTGGTTTGCACCAGCTGCCAGGTGGGCAAGGAAGGCAGTCCTCTTTGTGCCTGGCACCAGGCACAGCTCGAATGGTGTCAACTGGACATGGTCTGGGTGATGCAGCTCCTTCCTCACAGAAAAATCCTGTGCAAAAAAAAAAAAGCATAATTCCAGATATTGAATAGTGTATGTCAATGCAATGTAGAGGCAATTATTGGCAGCCTGTGTGGAGCAAAGGTTCCTATCCAATAGAGAATTGAGCATCCTGGCAAGATGTATTTTTATTATGCAATTTATTTGGTTTTTAAGGTAACAATCGACATAGAAACATTTATACTAAATACACAATCAAACTTTGCTTCATGTCTGTTAGGCTAGAGACAAAAGTTGGGCTTGTTTGTTTGAACTTGATTTGTTCCCTATACATGCATCCTACTGTTTAATTTATGTAAAACAATTATTTTGCTGATTTGATTAATCTCTTTAATTTGTTTATACTAAATCACATCGCAATCTTTGATGTAAATTCTCATTAGCATTGGACTGTACATCAGCAACCCAATTGCCCAAAAGGAAAAAACTTGTTCTATGTTGTATTTGTATAGGGGCTGTAAATCATAACCGGACATAACGTTTGATGAATGCTTAGTGTGTGTTCACAGTTTGAATGGGTTTATTTGAATGTGAGTTTGTAATAACGGTAAAACAAAAATAAAATGTTTGTTTAAACAACTTATTTACACTCTTTTCATTTAAGCACATGGCATACCTGGAGTGACATATCTATTTAATGACTTAATTGCGTTTTTTGAAAGAGATAGGTAAAACAGACTGTTTCTTGATATAGAGACAAAAGTTCAACATAACAAAGACAAACAACTTTACTATAGTAGTTGGTTGATCCGAGTCGACCAGTTGCATTAAATATTCATTATTATGTGTCATCATGCAGGGCATTAAAAAAGTTAGAATTGTTGGACAGGGTCACAGGTCATCACTCCAGGTGAACCGACCAATTTAGTTTATCTTTCCATCTGGTCTAGCCATTTGTACCCGAGAAGAAGGAAGTGGGCCTTCATGTAGAGAGTGTGAGGAAAATCCCCTCTAGAGCATGCTCACCAGTGAGAGCTACTTTAGACAGATCTATGGTGGATTACTGACATTACTAGGAACCATATATCCCACGCCTGAACGATGTCCCTTTTCCACATCCTGATGCCCTGTGTGTTGACTGTCTCACTCCCAGCCACTACCCATTTGATCACATTAGTAATCCACTCGCCAATATTAGTGGTCAAAGTCGACTTCCAGGACATTACATTTCTATCTTGGTGATCACCAGGACTAGGCCTATGAACCAGCATTTAAAGTGTGTTTTTTAAGGAGTTGGCACGACTAACAGACAGATTTCAGGTCTAGATAGTTCTAATAGTTATTGGTGTTATTTTTTCTGTCACAGCCTTAAAATAAGACTATATTACTGGATGGTCCCAAACAATGTGGTGGAAATGAGCATCATCAGCATCACATCTTGGAGATTTATTGAACACTTTAATGCAGATATTCCTAAGGCGTTCAAAGGATGAGGTGTGTTTGATGTGGATTATTCATGAAGAGTATCACTTTGCCCAGTGCCAAGCATCAATGAGGAACTCAGTACCCTTGTTATGTTCCTATCAAGCCCTAATGTCATTCAGCGCCTTGCCGTCCACTCTTCTCACAGTAGCATAAAATAGTGTTACTCCCTTATTGCCATTCAAAAGTGTCTGTTAGGCCTGTGATGTGGTGGTTTCACATTCTCACAACACCAAGTGACAAGTCCAGTGGTGGCCAAATTACAGTATTCTATGAGCTGCACTTGGGAAGTGTTAGAACTGGGGGTCTCTAGTTGGCAATGGCTTGCACCTTTGTCCAAATAGGGACCCTTGCTTCTAGTCAGAGTAAGGGGGCTACACTCATAAAATAACACCTGCTCAACCCTGTGGTAGCTTGGTATGAGCAGGAAGGCTTATCTCAGAGGCAGTGTGTAAAGCATTTGTGAACACATACAGTAATACAGTGAAAACACTACAGATGGACACAACAGAGGTTTTATAAACATAGGTTTTCTTCATATAGACTTAACACAAGACCCAAATGACAAACATCCACAATACAGTATTAAGGAAATGACTTTAAGATAGTAGAAATAACTCAGTTCACTTTAGATGGTAAATGCGACACGTTTCTCACAAAGTACCTTTGGATGCGGCACGCAAGATAAACAAAAGGTTCGCAGGGAGAACGATGTGTGGGTTCCTTGTTTCGGGAGAGGTGATGCATCTGTTCCTCAGTGTTTGAGCAAAGTAGGCTTGGGTGATGTGACGGCAACTCTTGCGGTGGCGACACGCTTGTCCGATAATGCGACGGAAACAGCTGCGGATGCGACACGCTTCTTCTTGTTGAGTCGCGCTTCCAGCTCCCAACAACACGCAGGCTTCTGCAGACAGAATTCCCAGCAAGGAAATTCAGGGGGGAGCTGGTGGTGAAGTCTTGTATCCCTGAGACTTCAGCAGGAGGCAAGCACTGTTCAAGCCCTTGGAGATTCTTCTTCAAGATGATGAAAGTTGCACATAAAAGTCTTTCTCCTTTTCTTGGCAATAAAGAAACCACTGCAGGCCTACCCCAGCAATTACACACTGGCACAGGGGCAGTCAAAAACTCCTGCAGATTCTCTGTTTCTTCTCCTTGGCAAAAGGTCCGTCTTGATGTCCAGAAGTGATCTAAAGTTCTGGGGTCTGGGTCCCCTTTTTATACGCACAAATCCTTTGTCTCTGAAGGCAGAGAGTGTCTGTACCTAGTTCAAACCATTTCTGGGTGCATTCTGCCAGTGCACAACTTCTTCCTTTGTCACTGTGGGCCAGGGTCATCAGACGCACCACAGGAGGTGGAGCCACAATTGTGGAAGGCAGGCACAGCCCCATTCAGTCCCAGGTGCTACTCCTCCACCACTCCCAATGCAGATAGGTCTATTCAGCCTAGTGCTGACTCATCCTACCTCCTGGAGCCACCCCAGCCCCTGTCACTCACAAACCACACACACAATACACAACCTAGCAGAGGCAGGCTGGATGGTTAGGCAAGAAAATACCTACTTTCCAAAAGTGGTATTTTCAAGCACAGAATGCAATAGTGAAAAACGAAATTGGCTGTAATTCACTATCAGGACATGCACCACACATCAGGGCATGTCCTAACTTTTACATACAATGCACCCAGCCCATGGGGGTACCTTAGGAGTGGCTAACATGTAGAAAAGGGAAGGTTTAGGGACTGGTAAGTGGGTGCACTTACCAAGTCGACATGGCAGTACTAGACTGCACACAGGCTCTGTAATGGTAGGCCTGATACACACTTTACAAGCTGCTTCTCTGGGTGGCACAATCAGTGCTGCAAGCCCACCAGCAGCATTTGATCTACAGTCCCTGGGTACACATGGTTCACTGTACCAGGGGCTGACAAGTAAATCAAATAAGCCAATTATGGAGTCACTAATCCATTACATTAATTTACAATAGGGAGCACTTGCACTGAATCACAGTGGCACAGTTAGTCAGTCAGGCAGTCAAAAGTAACTTTATTTGGTTTTCACAAACCATAAAGCATATAAAACACATTTCTTATTAAAAAAGAAAAAAAAAGAACATTTACAGTTCATAAAGTCCTACTTAATTTCTTTGTGGAACCCAGCATTCAATCTGTGCCTACTTTTGTGAGTAAGCTTTCTACCGCTATCATAAATTTTATCCCCCTGCATATTAAAATGTTTGATGTGGCGCCCATCCAACTTGTCCCCGCCTGTCTGCAGGTACGGATATTTAAGTCATTATATACTGATATACTGTTCTCAGCTCCTTCCTTCTTTCTGATTTTACTGTTTCACAGACACACAGTAAATGGCACAGGGATTCAGTGTGATAACCACATAAGCGACATGCCTTTGTTTGGTCTTTATTTTTCCAGGAGGGCGCCAAGTCCAGTGAACAATGATCTCCAAATCTGTATGCCATGAACCTCCTTTTTAGGTACAATCGGAAGTGAGCTGCTAGGTACGGTTGTGGTCTTAGCCGTGTATAAGAATTTATTATGACCCATGCGTGGCGGCGTTTTAACAATCCCCTTTTGTCCTCCACAAAAGATAATGTTTTTGCTTTGTTATTGCAAGCTTTTGTAAAATGTGGCCTTTTCCAGCTTGCTGTTCCAAAGCCCATTGAGCTCTAATTCTTCTAGGGCTATCCTCAATTGGTCCCCCCATGAGTTTGGGATTTTTTGCTCAAGTTGTTGTTTTATTTCCAACCAGCATAAGTTGTTCAAAGTTCCCAATTCTGCTGCTCTGAATTTCCAGCATAGATTTACCATGGTTGCCTTCCTTTGGAATGCTTGGTTCTGTAGTCCGAATTCCAAACGAATTTGTGCTGGCGAGGAACCTTTAAAGAGATTGAATACCGTTGTATAAGCCTTGGTTTGTAATTTATTTAAGATGTTGCTTTCTTGGCCATGCCAGGTTTCCAGACCGTAGGACAAGGTCGGTAGCAATTGGGCTGCCATAATTTTTAAAAGATGCCCATATGAAGGGCTTTCCAGTTTTTTGGATAGTTGTTTGTAGGCAAATATTAGGGATTGTACTTTTGCTGTAATCTCCTTTTTCTGCTCCACCATTGACACATTTCTTGCCATTTTAATGCCCAAGTATTTATAAACTCTTATTTCCTCTATTTGAGAGTTCTTTGCATACCATTTGTAGTTTCCTTGTCTTGGGCCTGCTAATCTTACCACCTTGGTTTTTGATTTGTTCAATTCTAAACCTTGGGCGTCCATGTAGTCTATGAGTTTGTTTATTGACCTTTGTAGCCCTATCGGAGTTTGACTTACCAGGACGATGTCGTCTGCATACTGTAAGTATTGAACCGGCTCATTTGCCAGATTTGGTGGGTGTCCATTTATTTGTTGTAGGTGACTGTTCAAATCTGCTAGGTATAGATTGAATAAACCTGGCAAAAGGACGCAGCCCTGTTTTAATTTGTTTGTTATTTTTATTTTTGAAGAAACTCTTTGTCCATCCCCTAGTTTTACAGTAGCCCATGTCTCGCTTTATAGTAATTGTATTGCGTTTATCAATGTCTGTGGCAGTCCCCATGCTTTCAATTTCTTCCACAAGCGATCCCGCGGCACTCTATCGAAAGCTGCTTTCAGGTCTATATAGCAGGCCACTAATACTCCCTTTTTCCTTTTAGCTTTTTCCGTAAGGATTGTCAAGGCTGTTAGATTTGTAATGGTGCCCATTCCCCGTCTGAAGCCTGTTTGGAATTTTGGAATAATGTTGTTTTCCTCTGTCCACTCTTGTAAATGTTCCAGGATGCATGAATCATAGAGTTTGGCCTCTACGTCGATCAGGGCGATCAACCTGTAATTCCCGGGTTCTGTTCTAATGCCACTCTTGTAAATTGGGTGGAACAGGTTACCACTCCAGGATTGTGGGATCTTGTTGTCAAAAAACACGTGATTGAAAAGAGGTGTTAGATATTTTGCCCAAACTTCCGGGTCTCGTTTGAACAGAGCATTTGGTAGCCCATTCGGGCCTGCTGCTCCTTCCGCTTTCAAGTTTTTTATCAGTGTTTTTATGCGTTTAACAGTTGTCAGAGTTTGGTCATCCACTTCCCAGCTACACTGATTTTTTCCACTTTCAATATTAGTGCTGGTTACCTCGGTGTAAGGTTCTTTTTCCTTTATGTTTGGTGATCTTACTGCATCTGCCTTTTCTAATCCAAATTTGGGGTTATACAATTGATCTATGTATTCTAGCCAGGTGTTTTCGCTTATTCCGATGGTATTTTGCTTTCCGTATCCTTTCATTAATTTGTTGATTATACCCCAGAATTCTTTACTATTTGGTAGTTTGCTTGCCCACAGCAGATCTTCTCATAACTTTTCTCTGTATTTTCTTTTATCCACTCTGCATTCCCCCTTGTATTTTTTTCTCAATTTTTGGATCTTTCCACTGTCTATTTTTTTTTCCCATTTTAATTGCTTGCGCGTTTTGTCTTACCTCTTTGGCGATGTTTCTTTTTTTGTTTCTCATCTGTGTTGTGTACCATGGATCATTGATAAACCCGTGATTTCCCTTACTTACTGTTTTTGCTGGAAATTTGTCCAGGAGTAATTCACATAGTTCCTCCCAGTTACTTAACGATTGAAATTCTGACTCCTCATCATTCTTTATGTGTTCATTCACCATATCCATTATCTCTTCCATGATGTCTCCTCTCCATTTAAGCTTCCGTAAGTTGTATATTTCAGGCCATACTACTAATGATGCTGCACACTCCTTTTGCTTGATGCTTAGGTCTAGGACTGTCTCCTGAGGGAATTGATCGCTCTCAGGACGTGTTATGATGCAGAAGTTGTCTACCCGGGACAAAAGCTCTTTACTGATTATCGTATAATCAATGATTGATTGTTTTTTTCCACAGGAAAAGGTGATACCAGCCGGTTGGCCTCCCTTCGTGTAACCGTTTAGGATGACATGCCCAGTTTTTCTAGCTTGTTTCGTATATTTTGATTTATTTCCTTATTCTTATTCGTCTTTCCTCCTGTCAGATTATAATTAAAGTCCCCTGATATTATCATCTCGTGATATTGATGTGCGACTTGTAATGTTTTTATTAAGTTTATTAGAGTTGACAATTTTTTCTCTTTTTTGTTCTTTGCAGGATGAATATAAATATTAAGGAATATTAACTTATCCCCCACTCCATCTCCTTGTACAGGAAGATTTTCTTCCACTTTTATTATTTGGATCCAGTTTTCTCCGGAATCCATTTCCTCCGTTTTCCAATAATTTTCTGTTGCAATATATATGGACAACCCCCCTCTTGGATGCCCATACTTGGAGATTTTTTCCGCCATTATGTGGAATTCTTCGTAGCCTGCCAAGTGCTTTGGTGAAGTGGTCCATGTTTCTTGAAGCAGTATTACTTTGAAATTACTTAAATAGGTGATGGTTTCTTGATCTTGTTGCATTTCTTTAAAACTATGAACATTCCAAGAACAGATCATGGTTTTTTTCTCACTTTGATTTTCTGCCTTACTGTTTTGATCCCCCCTTACTGTGATGTTATCAGGATCGATGTAAATTCAAGTTATGGGGTAACCAGGACCAGTCATGATTTCCCTCTGACTGGAGGGCTGTTTGTCTGTCCGAAATAATTTGCACGCCGGCTCCCCTGCATGTCTCTTGATTTGGTGACGTACTTCTAGCTCCTTTTAGTAAGGTGGAAGACTTTCCCTTTGTTTTATGCTGCCCGGAGACCTCGTCGTTTATTAGCGGGTATGGATATTTTATTTTCGGTGGATACGATATTATTATGCCCCATGTTTCGAAGATCTCCCTAGTGGAGAAGATCCGTTCCGTTGTCTCTATCGATGCCCAGGTTGTTCTACTTAATTCCAGATCCATCTCCGTGTTAACTTGAACAAATTCTAGTGCCAAGAGATCGGACGATGGAATGTCCCTTAATTTCGGTATTTCTCTAAATAGTCTCATTATATTACCCCTATTTAGTGTGTCATTTTTTCCCTTTGTTTGATATTCCGGCTTGAAAATTAGTTTACAGCCTGTCTGTACTGGGTTTGGGTGGAGTTCTTGATTTCCATTTTGTTCCCTTTTTTCCCTTGTCCTTTCCCCCGCCTTTGCGTTGGTCATGAGCTCAATGGTGGGCAGTCCTTTTGAGCTTGATTTCTGCATTTTATCTTCCTCATCGCTTTGGCTTCTGTTATCTTTATTTGTTCTGATCATTTTATCTGTCCTGGTCTTCTCCATTTGTTTTTTCTATGCTAATGTTTTGCACGTTCAGCCATTTTTATCCATGGTAATAGATAGCTGAATGTCTGTACTTGAAGCTCTTTCTATGTACAGTCCAGGACTTTTTTCCCTTTCTTGCAGGTTTATTTTAACTTCATTTGTTATCCGTTTGTTTATTGATTCCTGGTGCTTGGTTTTTATGCCATCATCGTTTTTTACTTCAGGTGCCCCTTTTTGAGGCATGTCTTCTATTGCCTGTATTTTTGTTGTTTGTTTGTTATTGACCCTTTTTATCACAGTGGCACAGTACCCAAAGCATCTAAACCAGCAAAACATATCAAAAACAGAGGAGACAACAACAAAAAATGGAAGGGAGACTAACGCCAATGGTACCTGGTCTAACACGTGTCGCCTCCAGCTGAAATGTGGGGAGAACTACCCATCCTCTTGGGAGTTCTCTTCACTAAGGCGGAGAAATCTGAACAGACCATCAGCATTGGCGTGTTTTGTACCAGGGCGGTGTTCCACGGTGAAGTCCATCCCCTGTAGGGAAATGAACCACCTCAACAACTTTGGGTTCTCACCCCTCATCTGCATCAACCATCTGAGGGGACTGTGGTCTGTCTAAACCCAGAAGTGAGTCCCAAACAGGTATGGTCTCAACTTCTTAAGTGCCCAGACCACAGCAAATGCCTCATGCTCAATTGCACTCCACCTCTATTCCTGTGGAAGTAACCTCCTACTGATGAATGCTGCAGGTTGGTCTAGGCCCTCCTCATTTATCTGTGAAAGAACAGCACCCACACCATGCTCTGAAGTGTCTGTTTGGGCAATGAATTCCTTTGAGAAGTTGGCCTGAAGCACGGGTGCTGTGCACGTGACTGTCTTCAGGGCGTCAAAAGCTTTCTGACAGGTGTCAGTCCCGTTCACTTTCATGGGCTGCTTCCTGGAAGTCAGCTCATTCAATGGTGCAACAATGTTGCCATACCCCTTGGCAAACCTCCTGTAGTATCCCGTGAGACCTAAAAAAGGCTCTCACCTGTATCTGAGTTTTGGGGGGTTCCCATGCCAGGACGGTATCAATCTTGGGTTGTAGGGGCGCCACCTGGCTGCTTCCTACCTGGTGCCCCAAGTACACCACAGAACCCTGCCGATCTGGGACTTACTCACCTTGATCGTGACGCCTGCTCTGCCCAGCGCCATCAACACTTCCCAGTGGTGGCGCAGATGTTCTTCCCAACTGATGCTGAATGCTGCAGCATCATCCAGGTAGGCGGCACTGCAATCTTCCGGTCTAGCCAACACCTGGTTGACCAACCTCTGAAAGATGGTTGGGGCATTCTTCATCCCAAAGGGCATAACCCACATTTGGTAGAGCCCATCTGGTGTAGAGAATGCTGACCTCTCTTTGGCCCTATCATTTAAGGTGATCTGCCAGTACCCAGATGTCAAATCAAACGTACTGAGGTACCGTGCAGCCCCTAGCCGATCAAGGAGCTCGTCTGCTCTGGGGATGGGGTGCACATCAGTCCTGGTGACTGAATTGAGTCCTTGGTAGTCCACACAGAACCAGAGTTCGGGTGTGGCACCAGACGCGGCTACCTTCTGGGACCAAGACCACTGGGCTGCCTCAAGGGGTGTTAGAGGACTCAATCACCCCTAAGGCAAACATCTTAGAGACCTCCTCCTTGATGTAAGCTCTGACCCTGTCAGACACTCTGTAAGTCTTGTGCTTAACAGGAGGACTGTCCCCAGTGTCTACATCATGGATGCACCACTCAGTGACACCAGGAACCAGGGAGAACAAATCAGAGAATTGCCCCAACAGTTGGCGACAATCATTCTGCTGCTCAGGGGTCAGGGTGGAATAGAGGTTGACTTCATCCACTGACCCATCTTGCTCTGTTGCAGACAGGAGGTCAGGAAGAGGCTCAGTCTCCTCCTCCATTCCAGCATCTGTCGCTAAGAGCATGCCCACTTCGAACCTTTCTAAGTGGGGCTTCAGGCGGTTGACATGTAGGACCTGCAAAGGGTTTCTTGGAGATCGTAAGTCCACCAAGTAGGTGACATCACTTTTGCACTTCAGCACCTCAAATGGTCCGGTCCACTTATCCTGGAGCGCACAGGGCTCCACTGGGGCCATGACCCAAACTTTCTGACCAGGCTGAAGCTCAATCAGAGTGACATTCTGATTGTACCACCGCTCCATCTCTTCCTGGCTGGCTTACATATTTGCCTGAGTGAGTTGTCTGAATCGCCTAGTCTGGTTCCTGAAGGCCAGCATGTAGCTATATACATCCTGGGGAGGTATCCTGGAAGCTCTCTCCCAGCCTTCCTTAACCAGACTCAGAGGTCCTCTTAGCGTGTGTCCATACAGCAGTTCAAAGGGACTGAACCCTAAGGACTTCTCTGGCACCTCACGGTAAGTAAATAGAAGGCATGGCAAGAGGACGTCCCATTTACGCCTCATAGGTTCCTCAAGACCTATAATCATGCCTTTGAGGGTCTGGTTGAATCTCTCAACCAGCCCATTATCTTGGGGGTGGTAAGGAGAGGTGAACTTATAAGTTACTCCACACTCCTGCCACAGGGACTTCATATACTTAGAAATTAAGTTTGTATCACGGTCTGAAACCACCTCTCTGGGGAACCCCACACGGGAGAAAATCACCATCAGTGCACGTCCCACCATGGGGGCCATCAATGTCCTGAGAAGGATGGCTTCCGGGTAGCATGGTCCACCAAGACCAGGATAAACCTGTTGCCCATGGCTGTCTTGGGGTCCAGAGGCCCCACAATGTCAATGCCCACCCTTTCAAAGGGGGTGCTGACCACAGCAAAGGGCTGGAGAGGAGCCTTTTGCTTCCTCCCACTCTTCCCACTTGCCTGGCAAGTTTGACAAGTCCTACAATGAGTAGCGGAACTTTTGCTCATCTGGGGCCAATAAAAGTGGGTGGCAAGGCTTTTAGAGGTCTTGTCCTGCCCCAAATGTCCAGCTAAAAGGTACCTCGTGAGCCAAACCCAGTAGGAAGGCTCTGAAGCGCTGGGGTACCACCAGCACACAGGCTGACCCAGGCTCAGAAGCCTTAGGCTCGCTATACAGGAGGTCATTCTACCAGTAGATCCAATGTGATCCAGACTGATCACCTGCTGCCTGATTTGTGGCCTGTTGCGGCAAACCCACAAGAGAAAGGCACTTCTTCTGTTCTGCACAAAATTCCTCCCTGGAGTGTCCTCCTTCTTGCTGTCAATGGGTCAGCTCAGGCAGGTCCCCCAATTCCGCCAATTGCTCCCCTGTAGGTTCCAGGGCATCCCCCTCAAGGTCTGCCTCCTCCTGGACCTTGTGAACTATGGGGGCTGGTTTTCCGCGCCCCCTACCTCTTCTCTTTAAGGCAGGTACTGGGGCCATACTTTCAGGCTCCAGGACCTCTTGAACACCCTTACTGGCTGCCATAGACCGAGTGGTCACACACGCCCACTCAGGCAGACCCAACATCTCTAAATGAGACTTCTTCTCCACCTTAGCCCAAGGGGAACTCTCTAAATCATTGCCCAACATACAATCCACTTGCATGGCTGGCCTCACAGCTACTTGGAGAGTACCTGAGACCCCCCCCCCACTCAAAGGGAACCTGAGCCACCTTACACTGGCTCTCTGAGTTGCCCGCGGCAAATACAGGGAAGAATGCATGGGGGATCACCTGCTCCTAAGACACCAGCCAACACCTGACAGCTGTCACACTGACCCCGGTGTCTCTCAGAGCATCCACCCTATGGCCATTGATGGTCACCCACTGCCTGTATTTGTTAGGGCGATCAGGCAGCTGGGTCCTGGGGCCATCTCAGAATCTCTTAAAGAGACAAGGCATATTTCTGCGGGACCCCACCCACCTTGGGCACCCATCTCCTCCCCTCCCAGGGCTACACTTGCCATCTGACTGGGTGGTGCATGGGATGGTGCATTGCGGTCCTTCTTGGGACACTGGGGATCATACCAATGGTGTCTCACTTGCTTACACTGAAAGCATGTAGGTGACCCCCTATGAACAGGTTTACCTGTTGGGGGCTCTGACTTCTTCTCAGGGGGAGGCTTAGAACCCTTACCTTTGTTCCCTTGGGAATTACTTTTGGACCCTTTCTGGAACTCCCTCTGTTTACCCTTGTCCCCCCCACTCTTGTGCTGGGGACCCTGCCTACCCTTGGCGGAGTCTCCTACCTGACCCTTTTGGACCCGGGTACTCACACAGCGGTCCGCCTCCTCAGCAAGCTTCCTAGGGTTAGTTAGCTTGCTATCAACAAGGTGCTGGCGTAGCTCTGGAAAACAATTACCAGACAAGTGCAAACAAATCTTAGAGCTCCTCAAAAGTACTCACTTTGCTACCCTTCACCCAACCATCCATAGCTCTGCAAAATAAAGATACATATGCTACCTATGTGGTTTCCTCCAGCTTTTTACAATTCCTGAACCTCCGTCTATAGAGTTCTGGGGTCAATCTATACCTGGTCATCAGGGCTTCCCTCATGTGGGCATAAGCATTCTACTCTCACTGGGCAGGTCTAACAATGTATCCCTCCCATCACTAACAAAGTGGTCCCAAAACCCTGCTCCCTAATCCTTCTCAGGGACCCGGTGGGCCAACATTGCCATTTCATAGGCTGAAAACCACTGCCCAATAGTTTCATGCTTAAGGAAATCTTTGATGACATCCTTGGGGAAATATACCCTGCCTACTGCAGGCACAGATGGTGCACTACCACCAGAAGGACTAATTTCTAAACTTTTAGCCTTACGCTCCAATTCCCTCAAAAATCTCTCATGTGCTAATTAATCTTTTCCCTTTCAAAAGCTATCCTGTTAATCTCAAGCTCCAGCTTCTTACTCTCTAGGTCCTTTTGACCCTCCATCTTGAGCTTGGCCATCTCCAGTCTGTGCACTCTATTTTTCTCCCTTTCCTCCAGCTCTCCTGTGGACAGGCCCTTGGAAGAAACACTGCTGCCTATGGGGGAAGACACTCTCTTCCTGGCTGGACCAAATGGCCCATCTAGCTGCCCTTCTGCATTCTCAGCCTCCTCAGCAGGCTCTTCTACATGCTCAGGGGCATTTCCTGCTTCCACCCAGGCCCTCAGCACCTTTTGGTACTCATCCTTCTTGGTGAGGGCTGGAGTAGCAACTTTAAATTTTACACAGAATGCTTTCAGCTGTTTCACATTGTAGGCCTCCAGCCTTTATTCCTCAAACTCTAGATCCATAGATGCAATAGATGCTGGTTTGCTCATGGCAATGAGAACTGGTAGTCTTTAGCAAAAATAACAGTTCCAAGGCAAACAATTCTACCCAAAAAATTATGTGGTTGCGTTTTGTCTGCACTCACTAGTAGTGTACACCAATTACTGTCTATGAGTCACAAATGCAAGTCTGAATCCTCACC
Organism: Triturus cristatus; assembly: GCF_964204655.1. Taxonomy (NCBI): domain Eukaryota; kingdom Metazoa; phylum Chordata; class Amphibia; order Caudata; family Salamandridae; genus Triturus; species Triturus cristatus. The sequence continues at coordinate 68,898,060 of NC_140584.1, read as the reverse complement.
GCTGACCACCAGTGTTTGAACAGGGGGTCTCTAGTTGGCAATGGCTTGCACCTTTGTCCAAATAGGTACACTTGCTTCTAGTCAGAGTAAGGGAGCTACACTCCTAAATTAACCCTGCTAAACCCTGTGGTAGCTTGGCAGGAGCAGGAAGGCTTATCTCAGAGGCAGTCTGTAAAGCATTTGTGAACATACAGTAATACAGCGAAAACACTAAAGATGGACACAACACAGGTTTTTATAAAAATAGGTATTCTTTATATAGACTTAACACAAGACCCAAACAACAAAAATCCACAATACAGTATTAAGTAAATGGCTTTAAGATGGTAGAAATAACTCTGTTCACTTTAGATGGTAAATGCGACACTTTTCTCACAAAGTACCTTTCATGCGTCACGCAAGATAAACAAAAGGCTCGCAGGGAGAACGATGCATTGGTTCCTTGCTTCGGGGGAGGCGATGCATCTGTTCCTCAGTGCTTGCGCAAAGTAGGCGATGCGTCTGTTCCTTACCGGAGAGGAGGTGATGCGACGATCTCGAGTGCGTCCCGGTTGCGATGCGACAAGATGGTGCCTTGATGCAATGCAACAATGTGAAGACTGTGCGTGCATGCCCTGCGGCCATGCAGCGACTTTGTAACTTTGGAGCCGCGACAGGCCCTGCGAAACACTTCTGAGGTGATGCGACGGTGACCCTTCCGGTGGAGACAAGCTTTTCCGGGAATGCGACGACCAACAGCTGCAACGGAGACACCCTTCTCCGGTGATGCGATGGCGACCCTTGCAGTGGTGACACGCTTCTCCAATGATGCAACGGCAACAGCTGCGGATGTGACACGCTTCTTCTCGTCGAGTCGCACTTCCAGCTCCCAACAACACGCAGGCTTCTGCAGACAGAATTCCCAGCAAGGAAATTCAGGGGGGAGCTGGTGGTGAAGTGTTGTATCCCTGAGACTTCAGCAGAAGGCAAGCACTGTTCAAGCCCTTGGAGATTCTTCTTCAAGATGATGAAAGTTGCAAATTATAATCTTTCTCCTTTCCATGGCAATAAAGAAACCACTGCAGGCCAACCCCAGCAATTACACACTGACACAGGGGCAGTGAAAAACTCCTGCAGATTCTCTGGTTCTTCTCCTTGGCAAAAGGTCAGTCTTGATGTCCGGAAGTGATCTCAAGCTCTGGGGTCTGGGTCCCCCCTTTTTATACACAGAGATCCTTTGTCCCTGAAGGCAGAGATTGTCTGTACTTAGTCCAAACCAGTTCTGGGTGCATTCTGCCAGTGCACAACTTCTTCCTTTGTCAGTGTGGGCCAGGGTCATCAGACGGACCACAGGAGGTGGAGCCAGCATTGTGGAAGGCAGGCACAGCCCCATTCAGGCCCAGGTGCTACTCCTCCCACCACTCCCAATGCAGATAGGTCTATTCAGCCTAGTGCTAACTCACCCTGCCTCCTGGAGCCACCCCAGCCCCTGTCTTTCACAAACCAGACATGTAAAAAACAACCTAGTAGAGGCAGGCTGGATGGTTAGGCAAGAAAATACCTACTTTACCTAAAAGTGGTATTTACAAACACAGAATGTTAAAATCAACTTCACTAAAAGATGTATTTTATCACTCTGAGTTCAGGCATACTAAATTTGTTTTTCTACCAGGTTCCCTGGGTCAGTTAGCATTATAAGCTGTTATAATCAAACTGCCCATTCTGACCTATGGAACAGGTAGCCTTGCAATAGTGAAAAACAAAATTGGCTGTAATTCACTATCAGGACATGCTGCACACATCAGGGCATGTCCTACCTTTTACATACAATGCACCCTGCCCACGTGGGTACCTTAGGGGTGGCTAACATGTAGAAAAGGGAAGGTTTAGGGACTGGTAAGTGGGTGCACTTACCAAGTCGACATGGCAGTACTAGGCTGCACACAGGCGCTGCAATGGTAGGCCTGAGACACACTTTATAAGCTGCTTCTGTGGGTGGCACAATCAGTGCTGCAAGCCCACCAGCAGCATTAGATCTACAGGCCCTAGGCACACATGGTGCACTGTACTAGGGTCTGACAAGTAAATCAAATAAGCCAATTATGGAGTCACTAATCCATTACATTAATTTACAATAGGGAGCTCTTGCACTTTGGCACTGAATTGCAGTGGCACAGTGTCGAAAGCATCTAAACCAGCAAAACATATCAAAAACAGAGGAGACAACAGCGAAAAATGGAAGGGAGACTCACGCCAATGGTACAAGGTCTAACAGGAAGTTCGATTTTGTGCCTAGGTTCCTCAAATGTAAGGCAAAAACCAGTTTTGACAAGTTTACTAATTTTGCCCATCTCTGTCCACTTCAACCCTTTCACCTAACAGAAAACAAGCCGGGCAGGACCACAGCCCCCAGGCTCCACTGCGCACTGCTGCATCATTCTTCCTGGGCCCAGAGGCTCATAAATTAGATCATGATGCCTCGCTGCGCGGGACCTAACAGCAAACGACCTGGGCAGGGACCACAGCCCCCAGGCTGTATGGTGCACTGCCGATCATTCTTCCAGCGCCCGGAGATGCATGAAGGAGAACATGAGGTCCCGCTACACGGGACCTAACAGCAAATGAGCCGTGTAGGGACCACATCCCCTAGGCTCCACCGCGCACTGCTGCATTGTTCTTCCTGCGCCCGACAGCACATAAAGCAGATCGCGCGGCCCCGCTGCACGGGACCTAACAGCAAACAAGCCGGGTTGGGACCACAGCCCCCAGGCTCCACCGTGCACTGCTGCATCATTCGTACCATCCCCAGAGGCACATAAAGGAGATCGCGAGGCCCCATGCGCGGGATGCATGCAGGCCGTGCTTGGGAAAACCCCGAGCCAAGGGCGGGCCCGTCCTTGCCCGACACTGACCGGAGAAGGCCAGGCTTGGCCCTCCCTCTGACATTCTTGATCCCAACCTACTGAAAGGTACTGTCTTTTGACTGTTTCAATCGATAGTATGCAGGACTGCCTTAGGCTTCTAATAGGGTACTGACTGAGCTGCTTCTACCGCAATCGAACATGTGTGATACACCTACCATTGAGTAACAACCTTCTGGACTATATTGCCTACCCGCACTACCAACCGGTTGTTGCCTGCATATACTCCACCCCACAGTCTGGTGATAGATTTGTGAAAGCGCTCTATTTCCTTGTGTTATTTACGACCTTTTCTACCCTTTCCATGCAGGTGTACAGGTGGCTTTGGGCAAACTAAAGGCAACTAATAATATCCCGCCACCTTCTGATAATGTCCGGTCAACTATCGACTCGTTTTTAGTGCAGTCGGTTAATGTGATCTACCAAGAGATAGATGTAGTGGAACTACGTCTCTCTACTGTGGGTGGGATTGGGTCATGGATTAGTGGGCTCTCTGTAAATGAAACAGTCATACCTCTAATAACAGAGAGCCTAACCAGGGAAAATGATGACCTTAGTGCTGCCGATAATTTTGCCGTTCAAAGTAACAAAGAGTCAACACTATCCCCTAGCACAACCTTCGTTAATCCCCCCACTCCCAAAAGTAAAAGGAAATGTAAGAAGAACACTGCCATGCCTGGAGGCTCCGGAGGATCACAGACTTCAATTCCATCTTGTTCAGAGGCTGGGACATAAACACTCGTTTCGGGGCAATTACAGTGGGCCTCATTATTGGCTGGGATCACCTCTAGAATGGAAGCCCTGTTAGCACCAATCCAAGAAAAGCTTGAGTCCCTGTTAGCAGAAGTTAAACAGATTAGGACACACCACCTCACACCCCATAAGGGGCAATCCAAGGAGGTGTCTGATAGGGCACTAGTACCAACTACATCTACAACTACTAACCTACAGAGGGCTAGTATAGCGTCATCTAGCATTAACACTGAGAAGCCACAAGTCATGGGTGCTATGACTGAAGCCACTCCCAGGCCTCTATATCCTAAATGCAGCAATAGCCTAGGATACTTTATGTAAATAATGCACATCTGACACATAGAGATACCCCACAAGCTTCTATACCAGTAGAGGAAAGTATTGTCAATGTAACAGATGCCCAGGTCACCAGTAATTTACCTCCAGAATATTGTCCCTATATGGCAGTCATAGTCAATGCTCCTCCCTTACGTCCGGGCCAAATAGAATCTAACGACTCATTAAAAAACAGAGTGGTTCACTGGCTCAATAGGAATTACCAGTACCCAGTAGGGGATGCCCACCAAATCCTGTTTACAAGGAGATTGAGTTGGATTGGCCCCCTGTGAAAAATTTGTACAGCGGATTGCATTATAATGAACTTTAGGGAACCAAGGTAGGCTAAGGGTGTTCTAACGGGGTGGCATGTCACCTTCAATTAGAACAGAACATGTCACTTCAGCCATTGGGCTATTTCTACAGGCACTCTCAGCCCTCTATGCCTCAGAATAGTTGATCAGGACCACCAGTTAACCACCTTGCCCCAGCATATCCCTCACTCCAACCATAGGTGGTACTCAGTGATCTTTAGGACATTAATTGACATGAGACAGGGCAACACATGGTAAACGTGCCTCCACTTCATGTTGGGTGAAAAGAGGATTTATACACGGTAATCAAGGGCAATCACGATATCACTGTTACTTTATCTGTCGCATCACCATCTCCTTGCGACCATATAGCGGATCCCATACCCCCAGTAGTTGCTCCACCTAAATTGTCATCTTTTAGTAGTAGTGTACTAGGGATGGAAGGCGGTTATAAAGTCTGTCTTCGAATATTGGAGGGTTAGTGAAAAAACAGGGTGGATAGAATTTATAAATGACCTGAATATATTATGTATCCAAGAAACTTGGTGTACTGAGCCTGTTTATTTTGAGGGTTTTTCAACACACTGGGTTGGAGGCCGAGCCATCTGCAGCAGGGAGGGCTCAGGGTACTTATATCGTACAGGCTCCCAGTAAGCATAAAGAGAAAAACAACTATTGGCTCTAATTCACTATTTCTATGGATAACATTTAGGGGATGCCGGGACATAGTTTTGGTCAATTTTTATAATAATGCTTTTAACAGTACTCTGGGTAAGGTGGTTTCAGCCCTTGAAGGGGGACTGGAGACTTTACTCAAGTCCATTACCAATAGCTTTTTATTAATTTGGGATCGAGATTTTAATATTCATCTTTGCCCACACTCTGCTGCACTGTGGGGTCACTCATGAGGCTGATACTGGTTATTTACACTGTCCCCACTATGACTATGGCGATTAACTAAATTCCTTTATTACCAAGTTCGATTTACATTTACTAAGATGTGCATGTGATAGCAATGGTGACCCCATTCCAACTTTTATAGGAAGGAATTCCGCTTCTGTTATTAACCATATCCTAATATCTGCTAATGCACGCAAGTGGTGCACCATACCAAGGGTTGCCTGTCCAGGCCTGAGTGACCATAACTGTATATATATTTTCTGGGGCAGGAACAGTGTTACAACTTCCACTCATATTACTAACATTGCCCCAACAAGATCTAATCGGGCATGCATAAAGTGGAAATTAGTGGACCCGACCCAGTTTCTGCATGATATTAGCTCTAAGGGCTATAACGATATCATGCATTGTTTAGAAAATGTGGTTACCCCCAATCAGATACTTTATAGTTTTATTGGCATCACCATGACAATAGATGCTCTTCTGACTCGTCCGAATAAAACAGGCCCTGTTAAACGTAGAGGTCGGTTCGACTACGCATGTACCATTGCCTCCAGGGATTTGAAATTGGCTCTTTGCACATGACCTAGAGATAATTTGCTGATTAAATCCCTCTGATTCAAATATAAAGAGGTACTCCCAGCTAGGAAAAAAGAACTCCAAGATGTAGCATGGTCCAAATTGTCAGTAGCCGCAGATACAGCACATGGCAAAATATTTTGGGATACTGTTAATTCCCCTTCCCTAAAGGATGATTCCTTCCCCGGAATGTTGTCACATGTCACATGTCACCTGTTATTCCTGGGTCGCTCACTTTACTGGCCTTTTTAGATCTCTAATGGCAGAAATGGTGCCTATTCAAAACAAGGAACAGTTTATATGGTCCCCCTTACCTCTGAATATTATGTTACAAGACGTGTTATGGGCCATGAGGGAAAGCAAAGGGGGAAAAACCCCAGGTCAAGATGGGGTCCCAGTATATGTTTTCAAGAACGCTGTTGACTTATGGCCCCAATCTTAAGTTTTTAGCATGGCTGCGACAATAACGATTCCGCCTATATGGGTACTTCTATTATAGTTCCCATTTTTAAGAAAGGTAACAAATCAGACCCAAAGAATTACAGGCCAATTTCAGTGCTAGACTCATCAGTGAACATGTTGAGCAAAATCCTGCTCAAAAGACTAGAATAACAGGCCTGGCACTGCTAAATACTTTCACCCGCACAATTTGGTTTTAGGAAAGGTGTGGGGACCCTTGAGCAATGTGTGAACCTGAATATACTTATAGGCAAGTATACAGGTGCCAAAGGCCGACTTGACCAGCACTTTTGACCTAGTAGACCATACTATCCTTTGGACTACTTTGCTCGCTATGGGGGCGCGTAGGCCAATCATCTGCTTTCTGGCAAGATTATATGAAAATCTGGTGTGTAAAGTACGCTAAGGTCCTCAAGACGAATGAACCAATAACTTTGTAGTCAAATGAGCCATTCGGCAAGGCTGTGTACTTTCCCCTTTGCTATTATCTTTGTTTATAAATGGGTTGGACCAGACCTTACAAACTGTGCATGCCGATGCCCCACATGTGGCTGGGCACCCCACACCAGTGCTCTTGTACGTAGAAGATGCTGTCCTGCTGGCCAGGACTCCGGTTGGGCTGCAACATTTTAATAAATACCTTTGGGAATTTTATTGCTGCTAGAATATTTATTATTAACCCTAAACCGGTCCCAGGATGCATGTTTCAGGTCCAGGGAAGACATGGCATGGCAGTTCGGGCTGGACTGTTCCCTTGAGGCACAGGGTCAAGACTCATTTGCATATAGCTGTGTCTGAACTGGGGTGGCAAAGTGAGCTAAAGAATGATGATGGAACCCAGATCTGTGACGGGGGGTGAGTGTCTGAAGAGTTTCAGCGCTCCGTCCATCACCTCCATGTGTTTGCTTCGAAAATTGATTATTAACAAAAGCAAAAATTATGCAAGGGTTTGTGGGTCAAGGGACAAGTTATGGACAAGTTGCCGGTGGCCGCTGTCGATACCTTTTGTTACCCGGAATTACTTTTTCAGGTAACGGCTCATTGTCCCACGAAGTCAGCAAAATGAACAGAAGCACCCATGGAATTATTTGATTTTCAGCCAAGCTGGGTTCTAGGCCGGTTAAGGAGATGACAGTAATTTTTAGGGCAAGGGTTATATCCATCTCAACATATGGGGAAGGAGTGTGGGGCTACCACAATAGTAAAGCACTTCAGACAGAGGAAAATGGCTTCCTCAAACTCCTACTTAGTTTGCCCACCTCAGCTTCTTCCAAGATCATTCATAGAGAAGGAGGGCTCCTGTACCTCACAAACATAGTTGCACTTCATCCCTTGCTGCTCTGGAGTTCCATATGGTCCAAAGATGAAACCAGTTTAATCAAGTCAATTATACTGTTTTACAATTCCCTAGTTAATCTATATTAATTCTTTGTACAGTAAATTATTTAAGATGTCAGTCTGGACTAACCCTCTATCGGCAATAACACTTAGCAAGTTGTCTATCAAAGAAACCTTTATGAATCTTAAGAGGAAGTCCAAATGGATTGTGAGAGAAGGAAATCAACTGCTAAGTTTTATCTAACACTTACTTTAACAGAGGGCTGTCAAGATTATTTAACTTATTGAGGGCATCAGACTGATGTGATGACACTACGCTACGCAGCATGAAGGGAGGAGCTGCAATCCGTGAACCGTGAGGAGCAAGCCGTGAGCTTGGCTGCTTCTCCTGCTGTTTCTCTGCCTGGGCCAATAGCCGTTTTCCGGGCCTCATTTGCCATCCGCGGAGACTTCTAGGCTTGTTTTCGGTGGCACGGTCACCTGCTACCGCTACTACCCCCATCATCCACCATCCTCCTTCTGTAAAACTTGCCCAGTGAGAGCAGCTGCCATTAGTAGGTAGCAGAGCTGTGTGGGCTACAGACAGGCTGTGGAGATGGCCCGACTAGGTTAAGTGCGGTTTGCGGTTGTCTTGTGGCCCCCACTCACTTGATGGTCAGCCGAGTGGCCAAGTGGATGTAGTGGATGTAGCCGAATGGTTAGAGGTGCCGCAGAGACACGTAGCGGCGGCCTTGAATGGTTGGAGGAGCAGCCAGGATCCTCAATCCCCCATAGGCTTTGAGGTGTCTATAGGGTCTTACTACCGAGAGAAGCCTGTGGATGAGATTGTCAAGGCCAACTAACTTAACCAACTAAATACTTAAGCTACTTTAGCACCCCTGTTCATGGAGACGACCCGGTAGCAGAGACCGGGTGTGGCTTGTGGCTTGAGAGGCAACACAATCAGCAGGGGGATGATAGTGCGGTAGGCGATCTGCTCACCCCAAGCCTGCAAGTGTGATTAAGGACTGGCATAGCGGATTGGCAGCCCACTGAAAACAGCGTACTGAAGGTAAGGAGGAGGTGTGGAGGAGAGGAGGACGGAGAGGAGTGTCTAAAGTAAAGGAAAGTTAAAGAGGATCCCTGACGCTCCCTCGCTCTCAGCTCTATTAGCCTGGTTAGAACAACTCACAGACTCACAGTACCTCTGTCCCTTCGAGTACATACAGTTATAAGGTTAGGCTGTTTGCATAGGACATTGCCCCAATCACAATTAAAGCAGCGGAGAAAGCAATTGGGCAGGAATGGGGCAGGAATTCTGCACAGCAGTCTTAAGTACCCCAAAAGGAAGAAACAGATAATTTAACAGCTTTATCGTCAACATCTCCTGAAGATGCTCAATATTTTAAAAACTCAAAACGTGGCTTGCCAACCAACAGTCACCGGATATTTAAAAACACTTGAAAGAACTAGTAAAGACACCATGGAAGGCATTATAGATCCTGGAGTTAAAACAACTATGGTCAAAGTCAAAACAACACAAGACATAAGTTTTAAAAATTCCGGGTGCAACAAAATCAATGATGCTTCTCTTCCAGGGAACGAAGAAGTGGTAGATTACCCTTCAATAGCTGACAAGAGCCCTTGTACTGTATTTAATGTTGACAATGTGGTCTTGATCACGGAGATAGACCCGGCCCATTTTTAGTAAAAGCGCAGGTTCATGCCCCTAGTGCTCTAACAGGAGTGCTTTAGCAAAGAACTGCATCTAGTAGACATGTGAATGCAACAAAAACTGTTCCTACATCTCTTGTACTGGAGAAAAAGTTCACGACAGACCACAATGCTGATACATTTTACAGGATAACAGCTTAAATCAGAATAATACGATGATTAACATATCATCGGGTATTGATCAAAATACAAGTGACGAGGTATTTTTGTCATCTCCTACTCGGCCGTCCATTCTTGCCCTGCCCAACTCAAAGTCGGAGGATGTCAAAATATTATATGATAACTGAAGCTTTTTCAAGCCCAAAGGACCGTAAGATCAAAAATGAAACAGATCCATTTAGTCTAACATTGGAAACAGGAATAACTATGCATGATCCTAAATTAAACCGAACTTGATTCCAGAGAAAATTGATAAAAGAAAATGTGCTCATTACAAATGGACAAAGTAAGGTAGAGCAAGCCGACTCCATGATCAGCCTCCATAATGCAGCAGACCTGTCATAATTAGCTAAATATGATGAAAATTTCTTGGCAGCTGCACATGTTCCAGAGGGTCCAAAAGAGCCTGAAACTGCATTATGGGGAAGTCTGCATAATACCATGGACACTATAACTAATGCTCTTAATTTTCATTCAGTTAAATTGAATATCCAGATGGATTTATTCAACATACCAGTCCTCTATGTTGCTGGGGTTGACTCCAAGTTACTTAATTTATCAAATGTGGTAGTAAAGGCACAATCTGATAAAAAAATTAATTGATCACCTGCACTTTTGTTAGATAAAATCTCAGAATTGCAAAACATAGTCGGTACAATAGAGTATGAGCACTGCCATTGCCTTGATACCAAAGCACTAATATTGGCAACATCTTGCCAATCTATGAATATATTGGATAAAAATGGGATTGGAAAAAAATCGACAAATAATAAAAAAGGTTCCCTTAGGCGTAAAGACAAGCGACAGAACACAATTCCATCTATAAGGAAGGATAAAAAAAGGGAAAATCAATTAGTAAGGGAAGAAAGCACACTAAGTAGTCCACATAAACCTCCTGATCAAACTGAATGTAATGAACCCATCGAGTCATCACCAGCACAAGAAGTCGATGATACTCAAGTTACCAATAATATGGTTTTATTTTTTAAACCAATACAAGAAGGGCTAACTGAAAGAGCAAGGAAAAGATTACGAAAATCCCACAACAAAATAAAGAAACTAGCTAAAATAATGAATGCAACTTCGTTTCACAAACCAAAAGAAACCTATCCAATTTTTAAATCATCGGAATCACATCAGTGCAAAATGAAGGATGGGCTGACCTCATGTCCAAACAGACCAGCTGTGTCACTTTCTTCTGACGATGTTGTCAATAAGCCTATAATACCACATCCAACAGATGCATCAAACTGCCCAGCACCAAGACAAGGTTTTGTATAAAGGCTCCCTCTAGGAAGCAGACACCTGCAGTTTTCAGTGCAAAATACGAAAAGACGAAGGCGAAATGATAATACAGCTCTACCACAAATCAATTTAACTAACATAAAGCTTAAGTCAGTTTCATGATCCGGTAAAGGCATAGATCAATTTGCTACAGATGATATTGGATCTGGAGGTAGAAAGACTCAAGGCTCACCTCTATCATTCAGAACTGTGGCCATATAAAAAATGCAAAGTCACTGGCTGATTGTTAGACCTGGCACCTTGGCGTGAGTCTCCCTTCCACTTTTTGTCGCTGTGCCTCATGTGTTTTGCTGGTGTTAGCTGCTCAGAGCACTGTGCCACTGCCAACCAGTGCCACAGTGCAAGTGCTCTCTATTTAAAATGTATATGTTGGTTGGATTCCATGATTGGCTTATTTGGTTTACTGTCAGACCCCAGTAAAGTGCACCAGGAGTGCCCAGGGCTGGTAAATACAAATGCTGCTGGTGGGCTTGCAACACTGGTTGTGCCACCCACAGAAGCGGCCTAGGAAAATGTGTCTAAGGTCTGCCATTGCAGAACCTGCATGCAGTCTGGTGATGTCATGCTGACTGGGTAAGTGCACCCACTTCCCAGTCACTAAACCTTCCCTTAACTTCATATTAGTCACCCCTATGGTAGGCCTAAGGGCAGGGTGCATTGTAAGCATAAGGTAGGACAAGCCCTGATGTGTGTGGCATGTCCTAATAGTGAATTACAGCCATTTTCGTTTTTCACTATTGCAAGGCTACCTGTTCCCATAGGTCAGAATGGGCTGTCAGAATTGTTACACCCTATGATCCTAACAGACCCAGGGAACATGGTAGAAAATCGAGTTTAGTATGCCTGAACTCAGAATAATAAAATACATCTTTTAGTAAAGTTTATTTTAATATTCTGTGTTTGCAAATACCACTTTTAGAAAGTTGGTATTTGCTTGCCTAACCATTTCAGCCCGCCTCTGCTATGATGTGTATCTGCCTGTCTGGTTTGTGTGAGTGACAGGGCTGGGGGAACCCAGAGGGGCAGGGCTAGGTAGCCTGGTGGTGAATAGAGAGATTGACATCCAGATGGGTGGGAGGAGTGCACCTGGACTCTGAATAGGGCTGTGCTCTGCCACCACAATGCTGGCTCCACCTCCTGTGGAGCGGCTGATGTCTCTGCCCTGCACCCTGAATAGAAAGTCAGAGACATGTCAACAAAGTGCTCAGGAACTGGTTTGGACTGGGCAAAGACCCCTCTACCCCAAAGGAACAAAGGAATTAGGGGTATAAGTATTGGGACCCTGATCCCAAGGTATTAGATCCTGCTTGACAAGAATAACCTCTGCCTGAGGAGAAGGAACTGGGAAAGCTGTAAGGAGGAGTACTGTCCCTGACCTGGGGGATTGGCCTGCAGTGGTTGCCTTGCTGCTGAAGGAGAGGAGAAAGACTACAAAGACTTTATCTCAACTTGTGCTTAAAAAGATATCCAAGGGCTTGGAATAGAGCTTGCCTCCTGCTGAAGTCTCAGGAACAACAGACTTCACCCCCCCAGCTCCCCAAAGTTCTTTGAAAGTGCCTGCTGCTGTTGTTGTGCCTTCTGAGGGACTGCGTGTCGCAAGGAGCTGAAAGCGTGACTCAAGAAGGAGAAGCGTGCCGCCGTCGGAGTTGCTGTCGTCGCATCTCGTAAAGTGTGTCGCCGCTGCAGCGTCGCATCAAGCGGAAGCATCTTGCATCATCCAGGAAGTGTCTCAACACCGAAGAAGCGTGTCGCCATCGCAGCCATCGTAGCTGACGCATCGCACCGCATCAAGAGAAGAGTCTCGCATCGAGGAAGAAGCGTGTCGCCATCGCAGCCATCGTAGCTGTCGCATTGCACCGCATCAAGAAAAGCGCCTCGCATCCACGGAGAAGCGTGCCGCCGTCGGAGCTGCTGTCGTCACATCGCGTAAAGGGGTGTTGCCGCTGCAACATCGCATCGAGCGGAAGCGTCTCGCAAAAGTTGGAGAAGAGTGCCGCTGCAAGGCTGCTGTCATCGCATCGCGTAAAGGGTGACGCCGCTGTAGCTGACGCATCGAGTCGAGCCTTCTCGCAACGTCGGAGAAGCGCAACGCATCTGGAAGATCTTCACGTCTTTATTTCTTTGCACCAAAAACTTCATCGCATCAACAACGTTGCAACCCTTTCGTTGCCCTGCGTGTCGCATCTAAAGGTACATTGACTTAAAGTGTCGCATTTAAGAACTTAAGAGAACTAAGCAAAATCCTACCATCTAAATTAACAGTATTGTGTATTTTTGTCGTTTAATGGTCTTGTGGTAACTCTATATAAAGAATCCTTATTTTTAATATAAAACCTGTGTGGTGTCCATTTGTAGTGTTGTCACTTGGTTACTGTATGTGCTCACAAATGCTTAACCTATAACGCTCTGAGATAAGCCTTGTCTGCTCGCGCCAAGCTACCTAGAGCGTGAGCAGGGGTTATTTTAGGAGTGTACCCCCTTATCCTGACTAGAGGAAAGTTGACCTGCTTGTCACAAGTACCTACCTGTGCCAACCAGAGAACCCGGATTCTAACACTGATAATAGTTTTGCCCCTTTACGAAGTAATATTCATCCCATGTTATGCTTCAAGGGGCGCTTACGATATCTTAAATCGTGGTAATATTTTGAAACTGTTGAATTCAATCCCAGAGCTTCATGATCTAACATTGGACAATCTAGACACGGTCTAATTTAAACAAGACTCAAATAATCCCACTCAAGAGGTGTCTTGTACTACCTGGCCTTGTGAAGAGATTGCTTATAAAATTCTAGAAAACGTTCCACAATTTGAGAAATGGGGCATTGAATTAAGGAAATGTAATTACAATCAATATCCAACTGTATTAATTCCGAAGCAAGTTCAAAGAGTACTGCTCCGTTAAACCCCACAAGTGAAACATGTGGAGGACACATTAAGGTCTTAAAAGGAGCCATAGGTCAATTATTCAATCCTGCTCTGTCCTCTGGGATCAAAGTTACAAGTTGTAACTCAGGCTTACGAGTCTGTGAGGGACTAAAGGAAAATCCAGTATTTAGCGATGATTGGGCTTGGCTTCCGAAAATTCTCACTAAAGGGAAAGCTGGATTGTATGAATGATGCCCAACTAGCTCGATCAATATAAATAAATCTATTAATATTTGTTCATGGAATATTCATGGCCTGATAACTCTGCTTGAAGATCAAGATACGGTATCTTCTATAAAGAATGTGGCAGTTCTAATGTATCAGGAAACCTGGAACCTGTGTTAAGAACCGATATTTGGATATCAGGGGTATGCAAACCTTGCATCCTGTTCATCTGCCTATGGTCATGCAAGAGATGGGCTATCTACCTATGTATCATTAGACCTGGATATTACACACCATGACAATGATTTTCAGTTAGCATGGCTTTTATGTATTAAAATAAATTTTTCAAAACCAAGAATATTCTTAAACGTATATCTAAGCACAAACAGAACAGTTCAGATATCCCAATTTACTGCACTTTGGGAAATAGTTAAAATCCTGAATTATCAATACCGTCACCATGTTAATTATTTCAGGAGACTTCAACATGCATTTGCTCTCTAAAAACCGAACTGATAAACCAAGTAGAGCTTTAATACAGATTTGTCATTCTCGGCTAAACAGATATAATCTTAGGTTACTACAGGAAGTTAATCAAAATAATATTGAGAGCATTCCAACATTAAAAAAATTAATGGCAACATTCTTTTATTGACTACACCAATATTTCAAGGATCTTGTATCCTCTCTCTCTGAATATCAAGTGATCATAATCCACAATCAATGACACTCGTGGCAACAGCTTATCATCTGCCAGAGTCAAAATGCATGGTAACTGGATCAACGGCTTACAATCTGAAAAGGCTAGTGTGTTACCCATCAAATCAAACGAAGATTTGGGCATTGATAGCCGCTGCAATAGAATCAGCATTACCCGAGAGCAGACAAGGGAAGTCAATGGTTGAAACCTGGCCCGCATCTGTGCTTCCTTGCTAGATCGCTTCCGGCCTAAAACAACATTGAGGAGATATACTACAAGGCCAAACAGATTAGGATGGTATTCAACTAAGTTATACCAACAAAAAATGGAAATCAATAAAGCAAAACAGGCCTTTTTCAGACAATCGAATTGTGCCTTTAAATTTTCAAAACTGTGCAATTTTAAAGGCTTGAGAAGAATATACAAAAATGGAATATGGAAAGCAAAACATACATATTATAAAGGAATATGGACAAAGCTACACTTTGCCAGCAAAACAAACAATCTGAATGTTTTCTGGGGTCTAATTAATAACTTTGATTATGGCAGTAGAAGAGCCAACAGTGCCAACATCCCTGAATCATGCTGGGCATCCTTCATTAGTAGCCTATATGGGGCCTCTTCAGTTACTGTTTCAAATTACAACAACGATCAGCATATGTCAAGTCCGCAGAGATACAGAAATAGTGGGAAAAAGGGAAATTATCATGATGAAGTCAAACCACTAGTCACAGAGGTATGGCAAGAAGACAAAGTTAAAATGGCAATAAGCAGGATTATATTAAATGGAGTGCCAGGCCATAATGGGATTCCAAACTCCATCTTTTAGGCAAAAATAGATCTTTGGTCAGAAATCCTGACACCATTGTTCAACAGCGTAGTAAAATCATGGCAGGGAAGTATAGTCAAGCCAATCTCTAAAATTGGCTCATTAGGCAATCCAGCCAACAATAGGCTGATTGCCCTAACAGATGTCGAGGCAAAAGTCTTCACCAGTTGTCTGCTTAATGACTTGGAAGAATGGGCAGCGAAAGAAGAAATTATACCAATATTGCAAACTGGTTTTCGCAGGGGCCAGTCAACGATCACAAACTTGTCCTCAATTACCTTACTGGCAGAAAGAGCAAAGAATAAAAGGCACAAGTTATACATCTGTTTTGTAGAATTTAAGGCTGCTTTTGATTCTGTTCCCCATAATTTACATTGGGCAAAGTTATCCACATGGGGCATTCCAAACCAACTGTTAGATATGATTATATTACTATATTCTAATACGTGGGTCAAAGTGGGGGATGGCAGTTGTACTACTCCTCGACTTGAAACTCATAGTTGTCTCAAACAAGGTTGTGTCTTAGCCCCATGTCTTTTTAACCTTTTTATGGCCGCAGTCCATCTTATTTTAAAAATGATAATGCTCTCTCGCCTAACCTTGCAGGACAAAATGTAAAACATTTACAGGATGCAGATGACACTATATTGTTAAGTCATACTGCTATAGGTCTACAAAGATGTGAACGGGACACCCTGGCTCGGGACGAGGGGAGTGTCAAGCAGGACTGGTGGGCCCCCGTAACACCGCGACCTTGTACTTTTCCCTCCCAGCAGGAGGACTGGCGGCACTTCGATGACGCTGAGGTGTTCCCCGGGGCTACGTCGGGTCCCTTTAACCAGGACTGTCTTTTCACCATGGGCACGCCCCCTGTACCACGTGGACTCCGCGGATTGGATATAGAGGCGGATGTCCAGGACACCAGGTGTGACGTCACGGAGGAGCGGAGTCCCGGAGGAGAGGAGAGACGAGCGGACAAGGACGCGGAGAGTGAAGCACCGGAGGAGGATCAGCGAGACGACCCGAAGACGGACGCAGGGAGCAAGCCTGGAGGCCAATGACACCGTGTTTCGCCGAGCCACGTTCACGGAGGAGCGTGGCTTCCCCAGGTACGGGAGCGAATAAGGGGCTGGATGGGGATGCGGGAAAGCCGCTAAATACTGTGCATGATTTCCTTCGTCTCGAGTCCTGCCCCCAGCTCATTCCCCTCACACCGTGCACCGATAGGCAGTAGCCACGAAGTTGTCACACGAAACCACAAGAAGAGGTGTTCCCCACCCCCCGGCCCTGGTCATAGGTTAGAATCACGTAAACTACCTGACCCTAATATTCCTTTCTCCTTCTTTCCACCGGGGTTTCTGGAGCACAACGGAACGCTGAAACTAAGCGTCTTCACGCCCAGAAGAGAGACCTAAGCCACCGTTTTCACCACGGAGCCACCCAAGAGAGAAGAGAGACTTACCAGCAAACACAGACGTGTATTCTCTTCCATAAAGCCTTATGTTAAAAGACCTGGTCTACGTACAGTTCCTCACACCCCTCCACAAAAGACTAATAGAATCATTTAATAATTATATACTAGCTAATGTTTATTGATGAATACAAAAAACCCGAAAATAATGATGATATGTTCAACTAAATCAGATATGAGAGTATGGAATGTTAACGGGTTAAAGATTGAAACAGTAACATTTTATTTAGGTCTCACATTTGATGATGGATTGTCTTTTAAACAGCATTTTATCAATTTAAAAGTGAAAGCTACTGCATTGTCTTGTGCTTTTAGAAAGTTGAGAGACACATTGTTATGTCAGAAGCATGAACATTTGCTTAAGGTAATGAAATCAAAGTTGATTCCCTCCCTGGATTATGGGTCAGTTATTTTTCAAGGTAAAGACTCGAAAAGTCTTGATTAATTACTAATAAAAGTTTTTAAATCGGTCTTCAGGGTTCCAAGGAATGTCGGGCATGCCGACGTCAGATTGGAATTTGATTTGAAAAGACAAACTCTAATAAGACAATCTGCATTTTTAAAATCTCCAGGATCCATTGCTGGTAGGAAATAATGAGGCATGAGTATGCTAGTGGTTGGAGATCTTATCTAACAAAGAGCCTAAATAATTTTAAGTCTCAGCCTTTTGATAACATAGCTAGAAATAAAGCTGCGTTCAGACAGACATTAAATCAATCAGCCAACTTCATATTCATTATATTGGATAAGGAGGAGTTTGCAAAAAAGGCATGCCTGGTCAGTTAATAATTCATTCAACAAATTGGAACCACAATCTTATCTTATTTCCCATTTAAAACAGTTTATAAAAGATAAATTCTAGCTGTTACGATTTGGGCGATAACACACAAAGGATGGAATTCCGTCATGGGTTCAAAACTGGCCATCTATTAGTTGTAGATTATGCGGTTTTTATAATGAATCATTATCGCATATTGTATCCATTTGTCCTCGATTGTTACAAGAGAGGAAAGCCTTGTTAAAGTCCATCCTTAAGGAAAATGGGGTGAGAACATGTCGCCAAGCAATGTTATAACTAGCCTTTCGGGAAAATCTGCTCGCTTGATTACAGTTTGTAGAGTTTATTCTCAATGCAGAAAAAAAGATAACATCTGAGTGCCTCCCCGATATTAGGGGTAGTCTGTAATGACTAATAATCTGTTTTGTGGATATTCCAACTGTTAAATGATGCTGTGATACCTGAACACGCTGATTGTCAATTGTAATCCCATAAAGATTGATCTTGAAGATGTACGTATTGCTTAGGAGCAGAAATTGTATATGGTTCTATTCGACTGTAGTAATTAGTAATAATTTTAATTATCAACTACTTGATCGTCTTGGTGCAGGTTGATCTGTGAGAAATATTTTTTTCTTTAAAAAAATATAATAGAATGTTGTTTCAAGCAAGAAAGGCACTTTCTGAAGGAAATGTATAATGGCACTTTAACTATGGCACTTTAATTCAGGAGTTTAAAAAAGTAATGTAGTATGGGTAGTTTTATGGAAGATTTTATTACAATATACAAAGGAGCGTTGTTGTATGTTGACCCAGTAAAACACTTGATTTTTTAAATAATAAGATAGAATGATGTTTTAAATAAGAATGACACTTTTGGAAAGAAATGGTATAATGGCACTTTAATTCAGGATTTTAAACAGTGACGTAGTATTGATAGTTTTATGGAAGATTTTATTAATGTACAAAGAAGCGTTGTTATAATAAGGACAGATAAATGAATTGAAATATAATGTTATCTTCAAAACCATTATAAAATTAGCAATGTATTGTTGTGCCTTTGTTGTTTGAAAAAAACACAATTGTTTGACTATGTATATATAATCTTATTTTTTTGTAGTAATTAATGTATTTTTAATACTTTTCGATTATAATGATTTTTATTAATAAACAATAAAGATTCTTCTTCTATTTAACTTATATTCCTAACCTTACGCACTGTTTTGTACTAGTTAGATTTAGACTGGGAATTGCCCACTATCTACTTGCCTTCCCTAATATGAAAATGTGTCCTATAGATTTGAACCCTTGCCCATGTGATGGTCAGAGTTAAGGAAAGCACTGTGCACTTTATGCTGTTCTGTGGGTTTATTCTGGTTTAAGAAATTACTACCTAAAACCACTTTTGGTTGCGAATGGCAATTTATTTCATATTGCTGCCTTAAAATAGATGTCCAAACTAAATGATGTTAGGATTTGTCTTAATTGTAGCACTTTTTATTAAAAATACAATTAATATACACAAACGTATTGCTGTACAGACAAAGTGATGACCCTACAAGGATTTTAAATGGAGACTGCACCCCTTTTAAAATATTTTAAGTAATTTTAGACATGATAAAATTTGGTTACATGTTATATATCAGGTGTCTCCTTGTATTATCTTTTACAATGTGATATCATCCATGTGTAAAGCAATCATCTTTTTAACTATGTACACTTTTATGGTTGTTTTAGATGTACCGAATAAAGTTTATTGAATTTGAATCCTTTCACCTTTTGTTCACTTGAGCTAAGACCAACACTAAGCATGTTTTCCAACAGTGTTGTATGAGTTTGGGAAGTGTTTATTTTTAGTAAAAGTCACCACAAACTGAGTTAACTATAAAAGCTTTATAGCCCTGCCATGAATCCCCTGTCAAAATGTCAGAGATGGAAAGTTCTAGAGGCTATCTACAGGTTATGGGGCATGACAAATAATATCATGACATCAGTCCCTCTTCCAACCAGAAGGCACTGAAAGGTACAGTTAGGGAGCGCACTCACAGAAGACAAGTGTCCCTACTGCAGCACCCAACAACAGATCACATCAATAAATTACATACACATATCTTCACTTCAAATGTTTGCACCTCCTTCATTTTACGCCAGTCCTCATGCACAAGGTAGGCCCTGCCGCTGACAAGGTATGCACAAAATGCCCCCAACAAACAACACTGAACGTGGTCCTAAAGGGAGTTTCTGACATTATTGCCTTTGCTATTCCTCCATTACCCATGATAACTCTGCTGGGGTGTGTCGTAGATATCTTCGGATCGGTCAGAAAGTTGTCACCAATGTTATTAAGTCAGCTTGAAGCATTATGTAACACTTGGGCACTGCTTTTAAGCCATGTCCACTTTCCCACTGTGGTTCCCTGTGGATATCACAATGCCTCTCAATTCAGTGAATGCAGATGCATACCGCCTCGTTTCTGAGAGTTATGGATCAACTTGCGCTTTTTTCTGTTTGTATGAAATGAGACCTCACTCACTTGAGTCACTGTAATGTCATCAGTATTGCATAAGTCGCAAGTTACTATTCTTTGCTCATAAAATGAGTAAAAAAGAATGGAATCGGTTGGATATAACATTTGAAGGATAAAAAAAAGACAAGGGAG
Organism: Triturus cristatus; assembly: GCF_964204655.1. Lineage (NCBI taxonomy): Eukaryota > Metazoa > Chordata > Amphibia > Caudata > Salamandridae > Triturus > Triturus cristatus. The sequence continues at coordinate 68,877,796 of NC_140584.1, read as the reverse complement.
AACTAGGTAACTATAGTCAAACACTGTGCTTACAACATTGTATCACTTACACAAGAATGAATAGCCTTTTTTTCTAAAAACTTTCTGGTTCAATGCCGAAGCCTTGGATCAGTGCTGCCATCTGTCCTCGTAATCTGCCTGGCGATTATATATAGAGATAATATCCTGAAAAAGGCAGCAGTGCTTAATTTGTAAAAGAAGAAATGCCCAGGGACCAACGTTTGCTCAGTAGCTTGTGACTGGTGTTTTCGAACGTCGGCGTGCCAAACACCGAGGAAAAGCTGTCTTGATTCTTGCCTCTTTAATTCACCACCAGAGACTACTTTTTTATACCTCACTATTTAGTTTCTTTTTCGTCCCTGCTTTCTGATGTTTTCCATCATTCTCTTCCTTCTTCTTTCTCCATTTTATGTTGTTCTCTCTCTTTCTCTAGATCAAATTCTTTTGAGAAGAAATTAAGTGTCAGTACCCACTAATGAGTGCCATCGGGCGCCTCTTCCAAACACATGCTCAAATTAAACATGTTTTAAGGCGTCTTTGGAGCTCCTAGCCCTAGCGATTCCTTCGGGACAGATTGTGGGTCTCACTGCATCAAGATCAGCTTGACACTGCCCAGTCATAACATTTTCTTCACTTCCTTGCAAGAGAGATGGATGCTGTCCAGTCTGTGGAAGCCAGTGAGATGAGGACCAGTTGTCGAAGAGCCGGGCACGATGAACACCTAAGGAACAGAGATGTTTCCCAGACTCCACAGATCTATTGGCCTGATGCATGAAAGCGTTTTTTCCAATTCTGTGTCTATTATGCATTGATACATAAATGACCCACATTCATTGCTATGCGGAGACCCGGCAGGGCATGTATGGATGTGACCTTTGTAGGCATGTGTACATATAGTATGAACACAGATCAAGTTCTTAAGATATCAGAAGGGTCTTATTCATTTGAAAGGGTCCAATATAATCACTTATTAGAGGCAGTCTGCAACCACGGTGGGGAGAGAGATGGTTGTCCATACAGTGCCTCAACTGTCACTAAACTAGTAGGCAGAGTGTGGGCATCTGTTTTTTGGGGGGCACTGTATAAGGGGACATTATAAACTCCATACAACCACTATCAAGGTAGGCATTCCCATTGTGTCCTTACCACAGATCATGCCACTTGCAGTATCAACTAATAGTACTGAGAATTATACCTTTCCCTGAGGCACTCAGAGGGAAAAGAGGGATTTAAGCTCTCAACACTAATGTGCCCTCTCTAATGAAGGGTGAAAATTCATAACTTGGGGACTAGAGCATCGCTTATCAATTTGGTGTGTGGCACTGCTACAACTCAAACAATAACAGATTGCTACAAAATGTGGATGAGTGTGTCTCTACATGATACTAAGGAGCATATTTCGAATTAGAGCAGTAACCCGATTCTCCTATCCACAACAGACAACAATTACTATACGAATTAAACATCAGTACACAAGTGTCAGTAGATACCGAGTATGGCAGAGGCATGGTATTTGTTTAAAATTGATGGATGCTGTGTCTGTCCTTTTGAGAATATATACAAATTCTAATTTTACCAAAAAAGCATCTACAATAAAAATGTCACATGCTGCAAATTGCATGCAGTGATCACTTTTTAGTATCATGGAATTAGTTGCTTCTTTAAATCAACTGTCTTCCTCCTCTGGCAGTGAGCAGCAGCCATTTCATCATTTGCCAGAGAGCTCAATTCCTTACAAAAGAGGCATGCGTTCCATATTGCCAAAACTGCAGGAAGCCATTGAAGATGTCTCCCCAGAAGGTGGCATTCATTCAGCCCCTGTTTGCTTCTGAATGCAGGACAGGAGTGCCAGTGGGCAGAATCATGATTAAGCAGGATCAATATCAGCAATGTATGGTGAAGGCACCATGGATCATCACGGTGTTCCTCAGGTCCTGATGGGGTTTTTCAATCCACCTCGAAGGTAAAGGCCCATCATTCTGTACAAGTAAATTGCAGCCTCTACTGTAGAAGAGCCAAATGGATCAGTCACCTCATGCTCAGGAGATATCTTCTCTTTATGTCACAGCCTATCTGACAGCGCAGCTGTCTGATTTGGAAAGGACATGTTGAGGACATTCAGAAATCTGATCTAGGAATGATTTCCGCCAGTTGCTTACCATTGGCTTTGTGGTTTGTAACCCACATTTTCTGGCATCCTATTTGTTGGCTTTATTTGCTGTAGGCTGTCCAGCTTGAGTTTGTCCCTCTTGCTGCCCAACCTTGTTTACTTTATTCTTTCACAAACTTGCTTTCTGTAAATAGGCCTTTAAATCTTGTTCTTATCTTGTCACATTTTCTGTGCATTCAAAGACAGAGGTTACATTTCAAGCTGTGTCTTCGGAGGGAGCTTGGTGTTTACTTTGCTTTCACTGACTTTAAAGTGAGAGTGTTTATAGTAAACAGGAATGAAGATTACTCTCCCATGAAGCCCCCCTCCTATGCTCCAGTTTACGAGGCTGTAACGTAAAGCCTTAAACAGCACATCATTTAACAAGTGGATAACAGATTTTTATTTTAGCTGGACAGGTAAATTGGTTCCTGCTTTTAGCACAGAGATCCTTAGTTACTTGCAGTTAAACAATTGTAATCCTTCTAATATAGCACAGTGAGCTAGGAAGGACATGTGACTCCTACTCCTCGTAACTCTCACTGTTTTATGCGACAAATATCTTGTACATTGATTTACATTCTTACATAATTCATTGTCAATGTATAATATATATGTGATGTAATGTGCTCTGACAACCTGCAGTGGGATCAATAGTGCTATAAAATGAATTAGTGGTATTTACTCTGTCATTTGTGCAAATACTGGGACAGCCCAAAACATCTGAAAATTCTTACAGTGCAAGAATTTCTCTTATATACAGAGACTGAACAAAGTCAAAATCATGCCCCACTTAAGCACCTATGAAGTGATAAGCTGTGAGCCTTTCTTTTCCTTCCTTTCTATTTGTATCTAAGCGTGAGCCTCCAGACTGCACCCAGCTAAGATCAGATTGGAACAAAAGGAGGGCTGGTGGTCCCTTAACCTCAGCCTTTATCTTTGGCCCAGCTGGTGGTGAAAATAAATAAATAAACCCCCCTCGCCAGCATGTTGCTGCTTAGAATGAAAGCAGATGAAAGCGCAGGTGCAGCTGTACATGACCTGGTGCTTAAAAATTACACAAGGACAAGCTCAGCAAAGGCAAAGCAAAGCCATTCTTCACAAACAATGGCACAACATCATTGCTTTTCTAAGCACCTTAAACCACCTCTTTCTTCCTATCCTTTGAACACGCACTTTCAGGCGCTTACTTTATTTTCAAACAAGAAGTGCAGTGACACCAGGACAATAAGAACTCATGGAAACATTAAACTTACACTAATGCTTCAATTTACTTTTCAAACAGACAACAATAACACAATTCCTTTTTTGCATTCGGAGAAAACACACTGCCTACAGCAGAACATACATTTTGACCCTAGCTCTATGTTAAAATACAAAGGAGGCTCTTTCATTGCTATTGTTTACTAACACCACAACGTATCACCCTGATTCAGGGTACACATACTGACAACACACCTCTCTCTTTATTGGTCATTCTGAGCTACACTTACCGGACCAGACATTACATTTGTGAAGCAGGTACAGTGGCACCATGCCCAACTCAAACATAATGAAAATGAACCACAACTTAATTTCACCCATCTACATATTCCTCTTCTGTCCCTAGATTCAGCTGACCCTTTCCCACTCACCTACGATTTACTAAGTACTAACTTTGGGTAGCCCCAAAGCTTAAACAATGATGAGGAACTCTTTGTACATTTACGAATTATAGTAAGAACCATCAAAGGGATAGATTGTATTTATTTAAAGGGTATATTGACCATTAGTACTAGACCAACAAGCATAACGTGCTAACAATAGCTGACATCAGAAATGTCTAATACATGAACTGATACTAAAATAATTCATTTAGTATTTGAATGACAATGTGGTCACTCACACATGAAGATGGTACTACACCATTTAATGTGGTATATGTATACATCCTCAGTACAAACTGTAAACCAGAACTAACGCAATCTATAACACAAAAATTCTGTTTCACAAAAGTTGATTTATGTATACCATTATGCTGATAACTGTGTGCAATAATACTTTTAACTACAACTGCCATCATGTCTCATAATGGGCAGATGATGGTGAAGGTATAAATAGAATGAGATAAAAGACTCACGTACCGTGAAAAAGACCCTGTGAGGTCGAAATGCACTGGTGGAGTAGTGCTGTTCATTATTAAAAGGAAAATGCTTTGGATTTACTCAGTGCGGAGTATTTGTGTGCAAATATATATATATGATTGCTCCCGTTTTGCCCATAGATTGAGTCGCACTCAGACACATGCTTGCGGTGGCAAACCTTTATTTAAGGGGTGCAGACGGGCCTCTCTCCGTAGCTTCAATCAGGCAGTCCCAATGCGATGAGCCTGACGCGTTTCAAGAGTTCATCTCCCTTCCTCAGAGGCACTCGCAATGACGAATGCGTGCTCCAGTCTCCTTTTCACAATGCAAGATCACGCCCCCAGATGGGCCGGTTGGATGACCGCACAGCATTGTGGATAGTGAAGTCCTGGTCATAAATCCACAGATGGTGCACTAATTTCTGCCAACATTTCAAACCCCTGGATGGGTCACCACAGAGAGCGCACGTCTCAAATCCCCAGCACGTGTTCCGTAGAAAGGCCCAACCAATTTGAGCCATACGGCCCCCTCACTTCGCGGGGTGGTGCAGACTCGACGGCTGGACAGCCGTCTTAAATGATTGCTCTTGTTTTGCCCAGAGATTGAGTCGCACTCAGACTAGGGGTGGGCGGAATTTGCGGAATTAACCTTCGCAAATTATCGCGAGAATGTTTAAAATTATCGCAAACAAGCAGAAATATCGCAAAGATGCGGAAGTTTTTTTCCGGCATGTTCGCGAGATTTTCTGCATGGTTGCGGGTCGCCAACTTACCCATGTGGTTGCTTGCGGGCGCGGCCATCTTGTTTTGAGTTGTTCTCGCGGTGCATGATCGCGAGAAGAAAGACGTGATCGCGCGACGCATGACGTCACTGCGGGCGCGAACTGTCGCGAGACAGCGCAAATGGCTAAAAACAATACAACATCTCATGGAGAACGCGACCGGATCAAGAAAACTTGTCGGCGAACGCAGGGATTCAGGTAAGGCGATCGCGCGCGCGCGAGAATGTATCATTTTACAGCGCGAGCAAGAAACAAATTATCGCCAAGCTGCGGAAACCGGAATTTTTGACATTTTCGCGCTCTCCGCGGAACGCAAAAATGTCAAATTATCGCAATTTCCGCGAACGGAACGAAATTTTTGCCCAGGCCTAACTCAGACACATGCTTGCGGTGGCAAACCTTTATTTAAGGGGTGCAGCCGGGCCTCTCTCCGTAGCTTCAATCAGGCAGTCCCAATGCGATGAGCCTGACGCGTTTCAAGAGTTCATCTCCCTTCCTCAGAGGCACTCGCAATGACGAATGCGTGCTCCAGTCTCCTTTTCACAATGCAAGATCACGCCCCCAGATGGGCCGGTCGGATGACCGCACAGCATTGTGGATAGTGAAGTCCTGGTCATAAATCCACAGATGGTGCACTAATTTCTGCCAACATTTCAAACCCCTGGATGGGTCACCACAGAGAGCGCACGTCTCAAATCCCCAGCACGTGTTCAGTAGAAAGGCCCAACCAATTTGAGCCATACGGCCCCCTCACTTCGCGGGGTGGTGCAGACTCGACGGCTGGACAGCCGTCTTAAATGATTGCTCCCGTTTTGCCCATAGATTGAGTCGCACTCAGACACATGCTTGCGGTGGCAAACCTTTATTTAACCCCTTGCATGCCCGCCCCTTTCCCCGCCCAGTGCCGCGCCTTCCATTAGCGGGCGGAGTTCATGACGAGCTGGACTCGTCATGGGCACAGCGCCACCGCAGCCCATGACGAGTCCAGCTCGTCATGGGCACTGAAGGGGTTAAGGGGTGCAGACGGGCCTCTCTCCGTAGCTTCAATCAGGCAGTCCCAATGCGATGAGCCTGACGTGTTTCAAGAGTTCATCTCCCTTCCTCAGAGGCACTCGCAATGACGAATGCGTGCTCCAGTCTCCTTTTCACAATGCAAGATCATGCCCCCAGATGGGCCGGTCGGATGACCGCACAGCATTGTGGATAGTGAAGTCCTGGTCATAAATCCACAGATGGTGCACTAATTTCTGCCAACATTTCAAACCCCTGGATGGGTCACCACAGAGAGCGCACGTCTCAAATCCCCAGCACGTGTTCCGTAGAAAGGCCCAACCAATTTGAGCCATACGGCCCCCTCACTTCGCGGGGTGGTGCAGACTCGACGGCTGGACAGCCGTCTTAAATGATTGCTCCCATTTTGCCCATAGATTGAGTCGCACTCAGACACATGCTTGCGGTGGCAAACCTTTATTTAAGGGGTGCAGACGGGCCTCTCTCCGTAGCTTCAATCAGGCAGTCCCAATGCGATGAGCCTGACGCGTTTCAAGAGTTCATCTCCCTTCCTCAGAGGCACTCGCAATGACGAATGCGTGCTCCAGTCTCCTTTTCACAATGCAAGATCACGCCCCCAGATGGGCCGGTCGGATGACCGCACAGCATTGTGGATAGTGAAGTCCTGGTCATAAATCCACAGATGGTGCACTAATTTCTGCCAACATTTCAAACCCCTGGATGGGTCACCACAGAGAGCGCACGTCTCAAATCCCCAGCACGTGTTCCGTAGAAAGGCCCAACCAATTGGAGCCATACGGCCCCCTCACTTCGCGGGGTGGTGCAGACTCGACGGCTGGACAGCCGTCTTAAATGATTGCTCCCGTTTTGCCCATAGATTGAGTCGCACTCAGACACATGCTTGCGGTGGCAAACCTTTATTTCAGGGGTGCAGACGGGCCTCTCTCCGTAGCTTCAATCAGGCAGTCCCAATGCGATGAGCCTGACGCGTTTCAAGAGTTCATCTCCCTTCCTCAGAGGCACTCGCAATGACGAATGCGTGCTCCAGTCTCCTTTTCACAATGCAAGATCACGCCCCCAGATGGGCCGGTCGGATGACCGCACAGCATTGTGGATAGTGAAGTCCTGGTCATAAATCCACAGATGGTGCACTAATTTCTGCCAACATTTCAAACCCCTGGATGGGTCACCACAGAGAGCGCACGTCTCAAATCCCCAGCACGTGTTCCATAGGAAGGCCCAACCAATTTGAGCCATACGGCCCCCTCACTTCGCGGGGTGGTGCAGACTCGACGGCTGGACAGCCGTCTTAAATGATTGCTCCCGTTTTGCCCATAGATTGAGTCGCACTCAGACACATGCTTGCGGTGGCAAACCTTTATTTAAGGGGTGCAGACGGGCCTCTCTCCGTAGCTTCAAGCAGGCAGTCCCAATGCGATGAGCCTGATGCGTTTCAAGAGTTCATCTCCCTTCCTCAGAGGCACTCGCAATGACGAATGCGTGCTCCAGTCTCCTTTTCACAATGCAAGATCACGCCCCCAGATGGGCCGGTCGGATGACCGCACAGCATTGAGGATAGTGAAGTCCTGGTCATAAATCCACAGATGGTGCACTAATTTCTGCCAACATTTCAAACCCCTGGATGGGTCACCACAGAGAGCGCACGTCTCAAATCCCCAGCACGTGTTCCGTAGAAAGGCCCAACCAATTTGAGCCATACGGCCCCCTCACTTCGCGGGGTGGTGCAGACTCGACGGCTGGACAGCCGTCTTAAATGATTGCTCCCGTTTTGCCCATAGATTGAGTCGCACTCAGACACATGCTTGCGGTGGCAAACCTTTATTTAAGGGGTGCAGACGGGCCTCTCTCCGTAGCTTCAATCAGGCAGTCCCAATGCGATGAGCCTGACGCGTTTCAAGAGTTCATCTCCCTTCTTGGAAGCAAGCGCTTATAACCCCGCTGCTAAAGAAACCCACGCTAAACCCAGATTGTCTGTCCAACTTCCGCCCCATATCACTCCTGCCTTTCCCGGCGAAGGTGCTCGATTGCTGGGTCAGTAAATGCCTCTCAACCCACCTCGAGCAGCACCATTTTTTGGACGAATTCCAATTTGGGTTTCGCCCAGCCCATGGCACTGAAACCGCGGTGCTCACGGCCATGGAGGAGCTTCGAATGCGCGCAGACAGGGGCCAAGCCGTGGCCCTCATTTTACTTGACTTGTCTGCCGCATTCGATACTGTCAATCATAGGATCCTGCTCCAGCGGTTGAGAGCGGCAGGGATCGACGGCACGGCCCTGATCTGGTTTCACTCCTACCTCAGCGACAGAAAACAGGCTGTTTCCCTCCCCCCTTTCCAATCGGTCTTCTCCCCGGTCCCTCACGGTGTCCCCCAGGGTTCCTCTATCAGTCCGATTCTTTTTAATGTTTACTTAAAACCTCTGGTCACGTTAATTAAGTCACACAACATGACCACAGTAAACTATGCGGACGATACACAGCTCCTTCTCTCGTGGGAAGGCGAAGACTCCATCCCCTTGCAAGCCTTCCATGACTGCCTATGGGACACGGCATGCTGGTTGCACCGGAACTCACTTCAGTTCAACTCCTCGAAAACCGAGGTGATGTACTGCCCTGCGAGTCGCATACCTCGCCCTCTGCCCGCTGAGTTCTGGCCCCCGGAAAACTCCAACAACCCCCTACCAGCTACCACCGTTCGCAACCTGGGCGTCATGCTCAACCATCAATTAAGCATGGAAAAACAGGTTTCAAGAACAGTCGCAACTTGCTCTCGCCTTATGCGCTCACTGCGCAAAGTCTTGCCTCTACTTCCATCCTCCGCCAGAGCTCTAGTAGTCAGGTGTACTATTCTTAGTCGCCTTGACTACTGCAACGCCCTGCTGCTTGAATCCCCTGCGACACTACTGGACAGACTCCAACGAGTCCAGTCGGCAGCAGCCAAACTGGCTCTGGGATGGACCAGGAGATCCTCGGCCACTGCCGCACTGGCCGAGTTGCATTGGCTGCCTTTGAGGCAACGCATTGCCTTCAAGGCCCTTTGCCTGGTCTTCAAGGCACTACATGGAATAGGACCCAGACCTCTTCAACGTCTGTTCTCCTGGTATACTCCCACCAGAACACTCAGGTCCACTACTGCCTGCCTCGCGAGAGTGCCCAGATGTAAGAAGGCCAGGATGGGAGGAAGATCGTTCCGAGTAGCTGCAGCCAAGCTATGGAACAGTCTACATGTCGACATTTGCCATATCCCTCACCTCCTCCCATTCAGGAAACGTATCAAAACATGGCTCTTTCCCCTGTCCCTATAAAAAAGAACGGCCAGTTCCAGTTTCACCCCCGTCAATAAACCACAAGAGTAGCTACCAGCGCCAGGATACCTGCCAGGTGACAGTCGCGCTTTATAAAAATTTTAAATAAAATAAGTGAACAAGGCCGTCATGGCCGAAACGCGTCGGTTGACAGACTAGGCTTTATGGCTGAATAAAGTTTTGCAACTGGTTCCAGAGTGCGGCGTCTTTTGTGTCAAAATTGAACCTGGCCTGGGTTTGGCCCAACGCTCGCACCCGCTGCTGTGTGATTCGGCTCTCTAACCCCATTGCTTCAAAAAAAAAAAAAATATATATATATATATATATATATATATATATATATATATATATATATATATATATATATTCACTGGAAAAACCATAAGTTTCAGGGGCTTTATAGTTAGCTGGACTTTTCACTCGTACAAAACCATTGAAATTCCCCCGTTATAGTTAGTTCAGCTAACTATAACTCGCGCGCCCACAATGCACTGCTGATGACGTCACATATTACACCACTCATGACATGGTCAGTGACATCACTCATGACATCTCTGATGACATCTCAAATGACATCACTGATGACATCACTGATGACATCATCCAGTGAATGTGTGTTTTTCTGAAAATTACATATGTTTTATATATGTATATCTCAAGGTCGATGGAAGAATAAATGGATATATAAGTGTCTAAATGGATGATTTGTTTTTGAAAAATTGATTGTATAACTGACTGATTAAGTGTATCTTAGTGAATACATGGCTTAGTGAGTAATGTTTAAATATGTAAATATCTGTATCAGTCTCTCACTTTGTGTATAAGTGGCTGCATGGGTTGGTGAGTAGCTACATGAGTGTCTATATAGGTTATTAGTTGTTTTTTTGAGTATCAGTATGAGTGTCTGAGTATCTGTATGGCTCGGTAGGGGGTATTTCGTAGTGCATAGGTGCATGAATGAGTTACTCACTGTTTGTATGTGTTGAAGACAACATGTGTGCAGGACTGTATGTGTGGATGAGTGTGTGCATGGGTGTGTTAGTGAGTGAATGACTGTCTCAATAGTGTCTTTATGAGTAACTACATATGTTTTCAATAAGAATATGTGACTATTGGTGTATATAAGTGAGTATATGTGAGAGTGAGAGATTGAAAGAGTTCCTGTATGAATAAGTTTGTGTTTCTATAAGTGATTGTTTAAAAGACTAAGTATGTGTAAGTTTCCGTAGAAGTAAGTGTGGTGGTGTGTGTATAACTGTATATGCAAGTAAATGTATGTTTGATTCTTTATTAGCATGAGTGACTATGTGTGTGAGTAACTCTATGGATGAGTGGCATTGTGTAACAGGATGTACAGGTGGATGAGTACATATGGTGAGTGAGTACATGTATGAGTGACTGTATAGGACTGTTGGTGAATGAGTGGATGTGTATGTGGATCTTAGAATTACTGAATAGGTTGTTGTAACTGATATTGGTATGTCCATTGTTTTGAAAATTTTAGTTTCTATTTTTGAATGTGTGTATCAAAGGTTATATTAGGGGGAGAGGAGGTGTGCCACTCTATCACAAGGATGATGTAATCAGTGATGTCATTTGAGATGTCATCAGTGATGTCATGAGTGATGTCACTGACCATGTCATGAGTGATGTAATATGTGACTGTCATCAGCAGTGCAGTGCATTGCGGGCGTGCGAGTTATAGTTAGCTGAACTAACTATAACGGGGGAATTTAAATGGTTTTGTATGAGTGAAAAGTCCAGCTAACTATAACGCCCCTGAAACCTATGGTTTTTTCAGTGAATTTCTAAGGTTTTTTAAATGCTAATTCCTAACTATAACGAGCCTGAAACCTATGGTTTTTTTCAGTGAATTTCAAAGGTTTTTTAAATGCTAATTTCTAACTATGCCTACAGAGATAGGACATGTGGAGAAAGAAGAAAAAACGCACAGAAAAAAAAAGAAATGCAGAAAGAAGCAACAGAAGTCCTCAAAGACGAACAAAAGTGCAGGAAGAAGGATAACGTGCAGAAAGAACAAACAGAAGAGCAGAAAGAAGCCTTGGTGCAAAATCATCCTGTACCCTCAACTTTCTCAGACGGATACTGGTGGTAACTGAGTCTGACTAACCAGTCCGAGAGCCAGTGCTATGTTAAAACACACTCAGAATACAGTGAAAATACCTACAGACACTAGGGAACACTATGCGTTGGGGTCCCCCTGTGATTAGCATGACCTCCTCTGTAAGCCCCTAGTATATAATAGGGCAGGGGATTAAAACTACCTCTTAAAACGCGCCACAGGGCATGTTTGCACACGTTAACTCAGGCCCCGTCCCCTCCCTTCACCACTGTGTAAACACGCCCTGTGGCCGTTTTTAGTTGGGAGATTAAGTTCATTTGAATCTTGAGGGTCCCTAGGGTCCAACTAGCCCACTAGGTACCTCCAGTAAGCGCCAGAGAGCTGCGTTGCAGAGAGGTGTAAAAAGTGGCACGGCCTGGACCACCTATCTGCAACGCAGCTCAGTGGCGCTTACTGGAAGCACCTGGTGGGCTAGTTAGCCCCCAGGGGCCCTCAGCATTGAAGGAGAATTATTTTCCCAACTTAAAACGCGCCATAGGGCGTGTTTGCACACGTCACCTCAGGCCCCGCCCCCTCCCTTCCACACTGTGTAAACACGCGCTGTGGCTGTTTTTTAAGTTGGGAGATTAACTCCCCTTGAATCCTGAGGGTCCCTAGGGGCAAAATAGCCCACTAGGTACATGCAGTAAGCGCCATTGCAGAGAAGTTTAAGAAGGCGCACGGCCTGCACCACCTCTCTGCAACGCAGAGCAGTGGCGCTTACTGGAAGCACCTGGTGGGCTAGTTGGCCCCCAGGGTCCCTCAGGATTGAAAGGGAATTATTTCCCCAACTTAAAACGCGCCACAGGGCGTGTTTGCACATGTCACCTCAGGCCCCGTCCCCTCCCTTCACCACTGTGTAAACACGTCCGTTCTAAGTTGAGAGATTAAGTCCCTTTGAATCCTAAGGGTCCCTAGGGTCAAACTAGCCCACTAGGTACCTCCAGTAAGTGCCACAGAGCTGCGTTGCACAGAGGTGTAAAAAGGGGCGTGGCCTCAGAACACCTGTCTGCAACGCAGCTCCCTAGCGCATACTGGAGATACCTGTTGGGCTAGTTGGCCCTCAGGGACCCTCAGTATTGAAGGGGAATTAATTCCCCAAATTACAACTGGCTCGGGAGCGTGTTTGCAGAGTGCTGCAAGGAGGGGGCGTGGCCTCCGGTGCAATGCCGGTCATTTATTTTTTTTAGAAGGAGGGCTGTGTGGCCCCCTTCTTTTTCAAATTTATTGGCCCTGGGGACCCCATTCCCCAGGGCCTGCACCCTAATTTTTTTTGTTGAAAAAAATAAATTTAGCCCTCCCAAGGCCTTAATCGGCCCCGGGGACCCCAACCCCCAGGTCATGGCCTTTTAAAAAAAAAAATCTTTAGGAGGGGGGCTGCGTTGCCCCCTCCTCAGGCCACTTATGGCCCCGGGGACCCCATCCCCGGGGCCGGCCTTTGTTTTTTATTATTTGTAAAATATATATATTTATAGAAACACCTAGGACATGCTGGACAAACCGTATGTACCTATCACCATGACGATTTGCGTGATATTCATTAAAAGGCAACTATGCATACAATGAATCCATGTGGAATGTATTTACACTGCTAGTGAAGCTCTGACATGTCTGACGCCCTACCCTGCCTAATCCCGCCGCCCCAGTCGGTGGGTACTCTCCAAGTAGACACCCTTGTTGTTTATTTATACAAACATGGGTAGCTATTGACGGGCACATTTAATACACACGCACACCAAGCCATTCAAAGGGGATTCGACAAAAATTCGACAAAACTATGCAAGAAACCCCCCTCACGGTTAATAAAACACACATCCACCGCCGGATGTGTAATACTTTTTATTTTACTCTCTGGAAAGGAGACGAACCTCACTTGAGAGTCACAGCGTGCTCCTGGCTGAGCCCAATGCTGTGTTACACCCACCAGTGCCTGCCGAGTGCCACACACCTCTGTGTTGTATTCCACCAGCTAGTGCGTATGCTATGACACTCTCCAACACACTGTAACACCACCCCGTGAATGTCATGCCACACTTGCCTTCGCACGGGTTATATTGCCCCATCTAACGTGCCTTCCTCGATGCCTATGTTATAACGCACAGCGCTATGCCATACATATTACAATCTGTGATCCATATCTTTGTCACAGTGCATATGCAACGTTACAATCCCCAGCACATATTTTATATTACAACTTTAGAGACTAGTTAGGTTACACAACACTGCCCTGTGCATATTACACTCCAAGGCGCATAGCACGCGCTAGTGCCTGTGCTATCTCATGCTCTCGAATGAATCTGTCATTGCGCACAATGTATTGCATATTATTTTTCACGCCCCGGTTCATCTTATATCACACTTTTTGGTGCATAGTTTATACCATATACTATATCTAGTTTTCATTTTCAATCGTGCTCTCAGGACTATGTTCTATATAACACTGTGTCCACCTACCCTTTTCACGGGCATTACATTTTGCGATGGGGGTGGAGGGTCAGGGGGTGTTTCTGCCAAGTGAGCCCGGAGCCACATTCACAAATGTCCTCTTCTTCCTGAATAAAAGTGAGATTATGCTGCATACTTGTTCATATTTTTAGTAGTTCGCACAGACACACATTTTAAAAACAATAACGTTCCTAATACCCACCTTCTCTGAACAGTTAGCTTGCTGCCCCATCCACCTCCTCCCTATCCTCTGTTGTCTGAATCCATGGACTAGCCTCCTCCCTCCTGCCATGCATGGTCTGATGTGCTGCCACTGCCCTCCATTTAGCATGATGTACCAGTCCACTCCTCCTGCCCTCCATTGCCCAATTCTATGGTTCATCATTGACCTCCTGCTTAGTCTCTGTGCTTAGCTTGCTGCCTCTATTCTCCTTCCCCCTGCCCTCCGATGTCTTTGTGCATTCCCCTGCTCCATCCTTTTTGCCCAGTCCACCTCCACCCTGCCTGTCCACATGCCATCCCCCTATCCCCTTCTTCCTGTCCTCCATGGTCTATTTTACTGCCACATCCTTCTGCCCTCCCTGGTCTGTTGTGCTGCAACTGCTCCTCCTGCCTGCCCCGTCTGTTGTGAGGCCCCTTCCCCTGAACTCTCTTGTCTGTGCCCAGGTCCTGACCCTCCCTTCTATCCTCCATGGTCTTTTGTGCATGCCCCTGCACCCTCCTTCTTGCCCATCATAGCCATTGTGCTGCCACTAACCCTCCTGCTTGCCATGCATGGTCTTCTGTGCTGCCATGGCCCCTCCCACCTTCCCTGTGTGGTCAGCTAGCTGCCCATGACCCCCTCCCACCTTCCTTCCATGGCCTGTGTGTATGCCATCATAGTCTCACTGTTGCTCTCCATGGTGTGTCTTGTTTCTAGTGCCCATCCTGCCTGACCTCCATGGTCATCTTGCTGCTCCTGCCCTGCCCCCTTGCCCCCAGCCCTCTGTTTCCATGTGCAGACCCCTATTCCCTCCCTCCAGGCTTGTCTGTTCCATTGTAATGCCCCTCATCCGTCCCTCCTGCCCTTTATGGTCTGTTATGCTGCAGCTTTCTCTCCTGTCTGTCCATTATGGTCAGCTAGCTACCATTGCCTCTTTACCCTCTGTTCTCTGTTGTCCATGTGCATGGTCCTGTCCCCTCCCTATTGCTTTCTATGGATTGTTGTGCTGCACTCCCATCCCGCATGCCCTGTGTGGTGTATTGTGCTGCTGCAAATCCTGATGCCTGCCCTGTAGGGTCAGTTTGGTGCACCTCTCCATGTCCCTCCTGTCCTCTGTTATCCGAGTCCATATCCCTACCGCAATTCTTTCTGCCTTCCATGATCCAATGTACCATAGTTGCGAACATTTTGAACTTGGCAAGTGGGAGATTTTGAAAAAGAACTGGGGTATTGATTTTCCCCTTTGAGTTATATTGAAAAAGAGGAGATTGTAGACAGGAGACAGATCAAATAAAGCCCATTTGAGCTTAAAAACATCGGACGTTTCCTGGCTGAAACGGGTGTGTTGGCATGTATGGTTGTACTACCACTGCCTCTTCCTTCTGCCCACAATGGTCTATTATATTGCCACAGCCTCTCTTGCCAGTCCTGTATTGTTAGTTTGTTGCCCCTGCCCCCTTTCGACTGCCCTCCATAGTCTGTTGTGCTGCCACTGCCCTTCCTGCCTGCCCAGTGTGGTCAAATTGTTGCCTCTGCACTCTCCTACCTGCCTTCCATTTCCAGAATCCGTGCCCCTGGCCTCTGCCTCTCAACAGTATCCCAATGAACAACTAGATTGCTAACATTCTGTATATATTACAAAAGTGTGGAACGCCTGACGTCATCTTGATGTAATCAAAACTGTAATACCTATAGCATTTCCTTTAGAAATTACATATATGAGAGGGTCTTATTTGCATCAAAATTATGATTAGTGCTCTAAAAAACTAAAATGAGGACATATTTTCTGAGTTTTCAAATAGCGACAAAGAACTTTTATATTATTTGTAATCTTTATGTTTTTTTATCCAGTTGACCACTTGATTAAATGTTGCACCTAGGGGAGAGGATGTGGTGTTACTTCCAGAGCTGCAGACTATGCAACTGGGGAATCAGGTTGGAGTTTCTGCCTCAGCTCAACATTCTGTGATTCTGGTCAAATCACTTAATCTCCCCATGTCTACAACCAAAATGAATTTGTTCTTGTGTGATGTAACCAATGCTCATGTAAAGCACTCAAATACCTGGGAAGTCTGCACTATATAAAACTGCAAATACACAAAAAATAAGTGTTTTGCACACTTCTGTCATTGGGCTACATGTGGGCTACATCTGGGTGATATTTGTGCTGCATTTGGGCTCTTTTGTCTCTGGTGGCCAGCTTGGGAGATTTATTTGTTATGAAGTTTCCTAATTTCCTCATTTACTGCAGTCTCCTCAGTAGGGAATGCTTTCAGTTTTTTACTATGATTCCATCAAGAAGGTATTCAGATATGTCACACATTTGCCATAAATTCTGAATTTTAGCACTCTAGTTGCTCATCAGATCACTGTAGTAAAGCTGCTGCTCACCCCGGAAGTCTGCTGCTGGTATTAAAAGTGCATGTTTCAGTCTCCATATCGGAATTTTTAAATGAAATAGAAGAGGATTTGAGAAGTCACTCAAAATGTGCCCTAATTTTTCTTTCTTCAGCACTGATCATAATTTCAATGGCAAAATGAACCCCCTTCATTGTGTTCCTTTTTTAATTAAATGTTTTAAGTGTTACCAGTTTATTCCAATCAAGATGGCTTCAGGTGTGCCATACTTTTGTCATAAGTAAGACAGTAAGTGCTCTAGTTGTTCTTAAGAACACTCTGGAACATACTGTCATTGGGCTATACTTGGGATACATCTGGGTGATATTTGGGCTACATTTGGGCTCTTTTATCTCTGGTGGCCATCTTGGGAGATTTATTTGTTATGAAGTTTCCTAATTTCCTCATTTACTGCAGTCTCCTCAGTAGGAAATACTTTCAGTTTTTTACTTTGGTTCCCTTAAGAAGGCATTCAGATATTTCACACATTTGTCATAAATTCTGAATGTTAGCACTCTAGTTGCTCATTAGATCACTGTAGTAAAGCTACTGCTTACCAGGGAAGTCTGCTGCTGGTATTCAAAGTGCATGTTTCAGTCTGCATGTCAGAATTTTTTTATGAAATAGAAGAGGATTTGAGAAGTCAAAATGTGCCCTAATTTTTCTTTCTGCAGCACTAATCATACTTTCTATGGCAAAATGAACCCCCTCATTTTGTTACTTTTTAAATTAAATGTTTTAAAAGTTACCACTTTATTCCAATCAAGATGGCTTCAGGTGTGCAATACGTTTGTCATAAGTAGGACTGTTAGCGCTCTAGTTGTTCTTTAGAACACTCTGGGAAGCTGCAGTAGAACACAAAGGAATCAACTGACAGTTCTGCCCTTGTTGGATGTACATGTTTTACTGAGAATGTCAGACTTCATTCTCACATGACTGAGAAAGATAATGTGAATTTACAGAAAATATGCTCTCAGTTTAGCTTATAGATCACCTTCCAAACCTCTGTGGGAATAGCATGAGAAAATAGTTTTCTCTCAAACATGATTCATGATATCACAGCAGAAGGCTTTTTCACATGGTAAAATCAACTTAGAACACACCACAATTCCTAAAATGACTATGGTACCATCAACAAATGATTTATAATGTAACTTAAGTCAGATCAGATCAGATCAAAGATAGCTTTATTCGGTATTTGACAAACACCATATAAGCAAACATTACAAAAATACGATTAAAACAACGTTATTTAAACATTTACATACTAAAAGATGATTACTAAGAAGAAATACATATTCATTACCCTAGTCATTCAATTAATCTAATATTAAAAACCCTTTAAAATTTTTTTTCTAGAAAGCGATTGATATATGTATCGTTACATTTGCATGATAGAAGGGTCGAGGTAAATATGACATATTTATGTATTATATGGTGTTATTAGGCACAGAATAATACTTCTACAAACCCTCAACCTACTAATCGCTTCTCATAGACCCTCTACATTTTATAATAAACGACAGGAATTTTATCATCACTCCAATAGTACATTCGTCTTGAAGCAGATACAATCTGTGGAGGGCTGCTTTACAGCTTCTCAGGCCCCACAGTTTTAACAGAGGCAATAGATGTTTTTTCCTACCCCATTGATAGTACTTGCAGAACAGTATGCAATGTATGTTAGACTGAGTGGCTATTCCGTCACACGGGCAATTAATCATTTTCACTGACCAATCATTCGGTGTAGGGAACGTTATTAACCTGAAGAAACAGTCTGTCCTCAGACGAGCCAACAGCATTCTATGGTAAGGGGAGATATTTGGCGCCAGATAAGGATGTAAACCATGTTCATGCAAAATCTGGCGGTGGGCTATAATGGTGGACTTATTCCCATCTAAATAATATCTCCTCTCCTCCAATAGGCCAAGACACGTCTCTTTTAGTGCTTTTTTGGGGATTTGGGCGCATGATATTGGGTCTGAAAAGAATTCTGGGTTGCCGATGGAGTTCAGGAATTTTTTAACGTAGGCTAGCCAAGGTTGTTTAGCGCCATTTCCTTGCTGCAGGCAATCCTGAATTACCTCCCTATTGAAGGTTGTGTCCTCGCATGTCCAGATCTTATGCCACAACATAACTGGCGCTATCTTTATAATGTCACTAATGTGAGATCTATCCAGTTCGTTGTGGCAGATAGTAGTAGATGTGGAACGCGGGACTCCTAAGAGGTACCTCAGGAAAGCATTCTCCACCCTTTGAATTTCGGAACTATCTGCAAGTCCCCAAATCCCCGCCCCATAAACAGCTGTGGACACACATTTAGCTGCATAGATCTTAAGTAGTGTGTCTACCGGTTTCCCGCCCTGTTTTTTAGCAAATTGCTTAACCGCCCCTATTGCGCGGGCAAAAGCCAGGTTTCGGGAGGTAACCGCTGCAGACCATGTCCCCCTATTATTAAAAATGATACCCAAGTAGGAAAAAGTTTTCGACATCGCTATCTTTGAATTATTAACAAAGGTTTTGCAGTCTGGTACTTTTTTTCTCGTTGTGCATGACATCGTGAAAGTTTTCCCCACATTTATTATAAGGCCTCTAGAGCTCATGAAGGTTGCAAAGCCTGTTAGTGCCTTTTGGAGTCCCCGCTGAGTGCGGGCCATAATCACCGCATCATCAGCGTATAACAATAACGGGACTGCGAGTCCGTTTATCTTGGGGTAATCCACCTCCAGGTCATTCATCGAGTCTGCTACCTCGTTTATATACAAATTAAATAAAAACGGTGCAAGGATGCAACCCTGGCGAACGCCCTTTGCAATTGGGAATTTTCTGGTTTGCTCGCCGTTTTTGCCATATCTCACCGTAGCTCCTGCATCTCTGTAAAGTTCCTGGATAAAAGTTAGGATGTTTTTATCTATCCCCATATTAATCAGGGTTTTCCACAGGGTTCCATGATCCAGACAATCGAAAGCCGAAGTTAAATCGACAAATGTCAGGAACAAGTTCCCTTTTTTTGATCCAATATATTTGTTTATTATAAGGGACAGGTTTAAACCCTGCTCTATGGTTCCCACCCCCGACTTAAAACCATATTGAAATTTTGAGAGTATCCCGTTAGTCTTGGACCAGGTTTGTAGTTTGGTTAGTAGCACCCTGCCAGCAACCTTCATTAAATTATCTAACAGAGAAATGGGGCGATAACATTTTGGGTCTTGTCTATCTCCTTTTTTAAATATTGGAATGACTATCGCTTCCTTCCATGTGTTGGGGAAACCTAATTTGGTGTAAGCATTTAGGACATTTGCCAGTAAGGGTGCCCAGAGATCTACATTCCCTTTAAATAGATCAGTGGGTACACCGTCAGGCCCTGGAGCTTTTAGGCTTGCACTCTGAGAAATCGCTTGTTCCAGGTCTGCAGGGGTGAACATTACTTTTAATGGGAAATTTCCCTGTGGTTGTAAAAGGATCTCACTCCCCTCAGCCAACTCCTCTTGTGAGGTCAACATAAGTGAGTCTTTCTTGTAAAGCGCAGTAAAATGCTTGACCCAGACATCTTCAGCTATGCCAATTTCCATGGAGTCTACCTTCCTATCTAGAAAAAAGGGGGCATTTACCTCTTTCCAGAAGGACGTATTGTCCCTTAGTGCGCTTGCCTTTATCAAGGCTTCCCAAGCTGCATTTTTGAGTTCTTTCTTCCTTGTCAGGAGAGTCAGCTTATAAGCTTGTCTAGCCTCCTTGACTTGTCTGCTATCCCTGGGTATAGTCTTTAAAGCCTGTAAAAGTGCTTTATGGGCACTTGTGCAGGCTCGGTTAAACCAGCCATATATTCTCGTTTCCTCCCTTGCCTTTAATTTTTTGGTTAGCTTAGCGTTTATTTCTGTTTTAATCTCATCGAATGCCTGTATTATTTGTTCTGGGTTACTGCTTAGTTCCAGGCAGGTGTTAAATTGACTAGTTTCTTTCTGTAATAGATCTTTCAGAAAGTTCATGGGTTCAATTTTTGCCCATTTAATGGCATAGCCATTTTTCCTGGCCAGTGCCACTGAACGGCCATGCAATATATCCGTGGTGCTTATTTTTTGCGTGCCCCGTTTCCCTAATTTAAGGGAAGTACTAATGGGAAAGTGGTCACTTATTGCTAGGCCCTCCGTTTCAAACCCGCCCACCCAACCTTGGTTCCTATTTGAAACCAGGATGAAGTCTATTACAGTACCTGCCCCATGACCAAAAAAGGTTGTTTGAAACACTACGGGTGGCTGGCAAAGTTCATTTGCAAAAGCCAAATCCCATTCATGCATGAATTGATTTAGCAGATTTCCCGCTAGGGAATGTTCAAAATGTGTGGTGGGATCCCCTTGTGAGTCAAAAATGCCACAGTTTTTTGTTTGGCTATAGGGACATAGGTGACAATTAAAATCCCCTGCTATAAGTAAGCAGTCTGCCGCCTGGCCGCCTTTGTTTAGTAGTGAATCCAGTTCCGCTATTAGAATTTTTACCTCTACTTTTGGCATATTATTATAAAGGTTTATCAGAAAAAAGGAGCGCCCATTTAATTTAAAAGACAATCCTTGTAGTGAACTCCCTACACCTGCTTTTGGCCCATTTGCCTCATACATGTTCTGTTCTATGTTACAAAGGTTAGAGGTAAAAATACAAAGTCCCCCCAAGCCCCTGCCTCGGTTACCCTGGATCGAGGGAACGTAGAAAGTGCTAAAACCCTCTACTGATGTCTCATATGGGTCCCAACACTCCTGTAGGCAGACTATATCCTGCTTTTCCATAAAAGTTAGGAATAGCTGGTCACGCGCTTTTTTCGCAAGCCCAGCAATATTCCAGGAAGATATCTTAAGCAGACAAAACCCCTCAGTGATGGGGCAGGGTTCTTCCTGCCTAAGTTGTGAGACCATGCCCTCTTGCAAGGCTTCGATCTCATTATCGAGTTGGGTCTTAGTCCTATCTACTGTACTCAGATATGGTTTTATGTTGATAATTTCAGTTATTGGCCCAGTTCCGTTCTCAGTCCGTGACCTGCTGGATTTTTCTGTTAACTGCTGGCTTAGCCGGTTTCCTCCACACGTGTCTTGCACTAGTATAATCTCTGACATCACGGGGTTAGTATTTTCTACTAGGGAAGGGACATCATGGATCTTATGTAGGGGAGCAGTGACTTCTAAAACCCCTGTGGTGACCTTTATTGGTCAATCGACCATGTCTAGACAGTCGAATCTGTTCCTCATGGGAACCCCCTCCCAGTAATCGAAATTTGGGTTGCCTCTACTATGGTACCAGGGGCGGGAATTCCAGCCTCTATTCCATCCATTATTATTGTTATTCCTATTTCTGTTTCTATTAGTGTACCCCACCTGTGTCCAGGGCCAATCCTGAGCATCCTCCCATCCAGTTCTGTTTTCATAATTCGGGGTATTTAACGGAGGATAAAAAAAGGAAAGGCGCTGTACATCCACCCCCCCCCTTTTTTCAAGTGCTGGCCAGGAAGAGATATAGTCAGCCATAGCAGGATCGTCACAGTTGACTATAACGCAGTCACCCTGTAAGCTTTTTTTAGTTTCCCCAATCCAAAACACTCTTCTAACTGAGTTGATTCTGCTATGATGCGATGGCTGTATAGGTCTATTTTGGCTAAGCCATTGCAGAACTTTGTTTCTCAGTGACCACTGGGGCTCATCCGTGCCCTCTGTTAGTTCTGAGACCCCTGTTAGGACAACAGTGAACGGGGTGGCCTCAGGTGGAAGATGGAATGGCCGTCTAGGTCTAGATCCCGTCCTCTGTTTCCCCTGGGCTTGAGAGGGCTGAGATTTTTGGAGTTTTTGTGTATTCTCCTTTAGGTTTGCTAGCTGAGTATTTAGGGCTACTAGGGCTGGGGTGGGTTGTGCGTTATCACTAGTGGTGACGAGTTGGCCCTTTCCCTCTGCAGTTTGGGGTTTAGGAGTATTTTGTGGATTCTGTTTGACATTTTTAGTGGTCTGGATGTTCCCTTCTTTATCTGGTCCACAGGACTTTGGGCAAACAGCTGGTGTTGTAGATGGTTGAGTTGGTTTAGCCGATTTGGCCGGTTTACTTGGTTGTTTGGTCTTCCCCTCCCCCATGTCTAGGGTGCTAAGTGACTTCTGCATAAATGCAGGAGTATTTAGTTTGGCAAGTTGTTTTTCAATTACCCTTATGCTTTTCTCCAGGGGTTTCAGGTGGTATTTTAACAGTTCCCCCATGCTGTTTGTGAGAAAATCGTGTAGTGTCACACATGAGGTACAGGGTTTTTGTATGCCCCCTACTGCGCCTAGTGTATCTAGGTTCCCCAGTGGCGTGATGTTCCGTGAGGGCGTGTTTAGGATCACACTATTGGTTGGTGATGGTGTTTGCAACACTACGGTGTTGTTACTGTTTATGTTCAGGTTGCTGGGAATCCCACCATTTGGTGGAGCTAATAAATGCACATGTGGGTTCGACCCCTTATTTAACCTCTTAGGTATGGCGCCCTCCCTGGCCCCCGTGGTGTTTGATTCTGTGGCCATTTCATGATTATGTAGGGGTTGTAAATCTGGTGTTTTTTCCAGATCCTCCCTAGAATCAGAATCGGAACCTAGTGACAACTGTGTTGCTGACAAATCCACAGTGTTTGAAACTGTATGAACTAGTGCACTTGTTGGATTCAGCAGGGGTATGATCGACCCCTTTTGTATAGGGGTTTGTGCTGAGGCCAGCGGGCCCATAGACGATCTTTTTCTGGCCATCTCCAATTCGTGAGACACCCGTCGATCTATCAATTGGATAGTATTGTCAATGGCTGCATTGGCCTTGTGTAGGAATAGGTCAAGTGGACCCGTTATATCGGTGGTTTTGTCTGTTTTTTTGCTTCTAGTGACTCTGGACATAATTAAGCGCTCTGCGTCACAGGGGCAATAACTTGTGGGTCGCGAGCAAAACTAGTGTCGCTGTTACAACTAGAATATGAGGTCCCACTAATTTATGACCACACAGAGCAGCAAGTGGGCGGAGGGAAATGTAGACATGAAAACACAAATAGAAATACCATGGCCCAGTCCAGTCCTGCACAGTCTGTAACGGGCTGAAACGGGCCCGCCCTTGGCCCGGGCTTCGCCTCGCGCTTCTCCTCGCGCGCGTCCCGCGTTGCGTGAAGTATGGTTTAATTTAAAGGGGGGGTAAAAGGGCGTTACCGCCGGGGGAAGAGGCACCAGGTGGTGGAAGCAAAGGCTTCTGGTCCTCGCAGTCCCCCGGTGCAGGCAGCCAACTAGAGTGGGGTCTAGCGCACGCTGGGAGCTATTGGACACTCCGTCGATCAAGGAGGAGCTCCCACCAGCAGCGCGACCTCGAAAGGTTTCTCCAGGCAAGTTTGGCGCTAGTCCGCTTCCCAAACGTCCTTCAACGCGGCAGTAACTCGGATTTTGTGAGTGACACCCCAACTTAAGTCTTAAAACCTTCTTTTATAACTGCAATGCTTTTTAATGAGCTGCTATCATGTATATTGGTCCAAGATGGCTGCCAACACTTCTTGGATGAAGTACTGACAGCCAATCAGATCTCACGATGAGATGTGTGGTTAGGCTCCGCCCATATACATCTATCTTTTTAACTCTAATTTTCTCAGGAACTACTGAACGGATTTACACCATTTAAGCAAAAGGCACAAGTCTGAACTGAGGACTACATCTTTGCCAAATTTGGTGTAATTCCGTTCAGCAGTTCAGACTGTAGCTGCGTCAACAGGTCCTATGGGAAAATGCATAGGGAAAACGTGTTTCGGGACCCCCCTTTTTTCTCGGCCCCTGCTTCATGAATCACTGTGAAATTTTCAGGATAGGAGCGGACCGGAGCTGGCCAAAAGTTCCGAAACTTTGGCGAAGATTCGTCAATCGGCGCCATTGTTATTCCAAATAGAATGTTGCGGATTTCCTATGGAAAATAGGTCCCAACTATAACTACCTACTGGCGACTGCCAGTAGGTAATATATATATATCTATCTATCTATCTATCTCCTACTGGCGGTTGCCAGTAGGTAGTTATAGTTAGGTCCTGGTTACTATAGGAAAATGGCAACTTTCTATTCGCAATAACTTTAGCGCCGATTGATGAATCTTCGTGAAATTGTCAAAACTAATTGTTTGTGGAGATCAGCTCCTATGTTGAAAGTTTGGGGGTGATTCATCAAGGGGGGGCCGAGAAAAAGGGGGGGTCCCAAAACGTGTTTTTTCAATGTTAATTTCCATAGGAAACTTTAGACAAGGCTACAGGTCGAACGGGTGAACAGAATCACCCCAAATTTGGCAGGGAGACGGGTCTTTGTCTAGAAAGCACGCTTTTGTTTATTTGGTGTAAATCCATTCAGTAGTTTTTGAGAAATATCAAAATTTACAGATATCAATATTTGGGAATTCTGCCATCTGATTGGCTGAGGCGTTACGAGCACGAGCTTGCTAATGATTTGCTGCGGGCGTTTGCAACTAGGAAGTGTTGGCCACCATTTTGTGATTCAGTTGAAGCGAGTAAGGGTAGAAAAAGGGTGAAAAAAGTGGGAAAGAGGAGGGTAGGAGCACTGTAACCTTTGTGGGGTGTTTAGGGTGTGCTATAGAGGGGGTGCAAAGTGAACTAATCATACCTACCGGTGTGAAAGTTCTAGGCTACGAAAATTAAGTGAGGTATTGGCTAGTGTGTGATGTTTCTAAGGTGAGCTTTTGCGCGACTCGAGTATTAAAGCGTGGGCCCACACTGCGTGTCTTATGCTGTGAAGTCATGTGCCCTGGCCGCTGCAGTACAGTTGTGGAAGTAGTGTCAGCATGTGTTTATACCTACTAGGATGAACTACTGACCCGTAGTGGTGTGACAGTCCTGGGTACGGAAAATATGTGAGGTATTGTCTAGAGTCTCATGGAAGGAGGAAGTGTTGACCACCATTTTGTGATTCCGTTGAAGCGAGTAAGGGGAAAAAAGGGCAATAAAAGTGGGAAATAGGAGGGTAGGAGCACTGTAACCTCTGTGGGGTGTTTAGGGTGTGCTATAGAGGGGGTGCAAAGTGAACTAATCATACATACCGGTGTGAAAGTGCTAGGCTACGAAAATTAAGTGAGGTATTGCCTAGAGTGCGATGCTGCTAAGGTGAGGTGGTGCGGGACTCGGGGATTAGAGCGTGAGTCTAAATTGTGTGTCTTATGCTGTGAAGTCATGTGCCGTGGCCGCTGCAGTACAGCTGTGGAAGTAGTGTCAGCATGTGTTTATAACTACTAGGACAAACAACTGACCCGTACTGGTCTGAAAGTTCTGGAGTACGGAAAATATGTGAGGTAGTGTGTAGAGTCTCATGCTGCTAAGCTGAGCTGCTGCCGGACTCGGGGATGAAAGCGTGAGCCCAAACTGTGTGTCATATGCTGTGAAGTCATGTGCTCTGGCCGCTGTGCCACATCTGTGCAAGTAGTGTCAGCATGTAGTTATAGCTACTTGGAGGAACTTTTGTTTCAAACATTGTAACTTGTGTATGGTGCTTAGGGGGTATTTTATAGGGAGTGCATAGGTAAATTTGTGTGTATGAAATTAATTTGGTATTTGGAAAGTGGAATGCACTGACTCCTACGGCTCTGATGGTGCTGGGGGCATAAGGTGAGGTGCTGCTGGAGTTGGGAATAAAGCTGATGAACTACTGACCCCTATTGTGAACTTTTAACGTGCACGTGCCGTTAAATGTTCGATAATATGTTGCAAAAGTATATCGTTAGGTTAAAAAAAAAACAATTACGAATTTTTAACCTGCAAGTGTCATAGAAGGTTCCAGAAAGTGTGGTGATAAAATAGGTTGAACTTGTGACCTGTATGTGGCGCGTAATATTAAGTGGCTTTTCGGAAGGAAAATTCAAAATTCAAAATTAACCATTGGAGGTAATGTCGTTGAAGGAATGAAGTATTCTGATTTGTTCTTTACATGTATTTACATGCATTTATGTGTGGAGTGACAGAGAAATTGTGCCATTCCTGGTTTCATTCTTGATGAAGTCGGAGCTTTACATGTACTATGTACATGTACTATGTCGAACCGCATGGCATCAAAATCGTGTCATACGCCGACGACACCCAGCTGGTGGTCTCGCTGGCCACCGAGAACAGCAAGTGCTCCCCTGCCGATCTGCTACACTGCCTAGAGGACATAAAGGGTTGGATGACCAACTCCTCCCTTAAATTAAATGGAGATAAGACGGAGCTCATGCTCCTAGGCCCACCTTCTCCAGTCCCATTCACCTCCCTGTGGCCTAATGCACTGGGTCCCCCCCCCACCCCAAAGGAAAGCGTGAAGAGCCTGGGAGTGTGGTTGGACAGCAAACTCTCCTTCTCCACCCAGGCCACAAAACTATCTGCCACATGCTTTGGCCTTCTAAGAACCTTGAGGAAGGTTCTTCCGCTGCTGCCACTAGAAGCCAAAAAGGTTGCGGTCCAAGGGCTAATCCAGTCTCGCCTTGACTCGAACAATGCCCTATACATGGGGGCACCTGAGTTTACACTTCGAAAACTGCAGGTTGTTCAAAACTGTGCAGCTCGTTCCTTGTTAGAAATTCCGCGCACTCAGTCTGCTAAACCTGCTCTAAAAATTCTCCACTGGCTGCCAGTGAGGCAGAGGATAGCCTTCAAAGCACTGTGCCTGGCGCACCGCACCTTCTGGAACACAAGCCCAGCGATCAACAGAAATCTTGTCACCCCCTATCATCCCAACAGGAACCTACGATCAAAGGAGGCCTTTCTTGCCGTCATTCCCAGAGTAAAGCGAGCCAGAGCAGGGGGAAGAATGTTCTCGCTGAATACCGCCAGGCTCTGGAACGACCTTCCCCTCTCACTCCGGTCCAACTCAAATCTTCTATCATTCCGCAAAAACTTAAAAACATGGCTGTTTGACAAACCCACTGTACCATAGCACCTCCTCCGTCATTTTCTGGTCAGCTTAGCGCTTGGACGCCCACGGGCAGCAATCGCGCTCTACAAATACCATTACAATTACAATTACAATTACAACTATGTGAGAAAGAGAGAATTGTACGCGTCTGTCATTTGAAATCTGGATAACAACTACAAAGGTGAGTTAGAAATGAACAAGGTGTGTTATGTGTTTTATAGTATTGATTAAGTATTTGAGGTGATGTTTTTAATTTTGAAAGTATTTTTTATTTCAAAGTAATATAGTGTAAGTAAAGTGTGGTGTTTGATATTGGTTATGATTTATGCATAACATTTGAGCTGTTGTTATACAAGTATTTTATATATGTTTATGAATTTTTCACAGAGAAGAAGTGTAGTTTGTCATCTTGATAGGACTGTATTGTTTTGAAAATGAGGTACAGCGTTAATTTGAGTTTGTAATGTATTTGGGGAGATAAAGAAAATGTCGCACGTTTGCAACTGATACTTTTTGTAGAAATAGTGGGGTGGGGGTGGTGGTAGAAGACATATGTGTTATTAAGTTAATAGCGATAAAACGAAATGCAGAAATGTTATGTGGACAGGTTGTGGTCTTATTTTTGACACTGAGAGGTAGGTTTGAATGTAAGTCAGGGTAGGTTGTTGTACAGTGGGGCCGTGTACAGTGTTTGGAGTGAAAAAATGTGAAAAATAATTGAATCTATTTTTTTTTCAGAAAATCATTTCGTTTGGATTAAAATTTGGAAATGCCAAGAAGAAGTAAAACAAAAAAAGAAAAGAGAAGAAAGATATATATTTGTGCAAAAGGCAAAATATTGTATTTGAAAAAAATGAGAGTAGTACAGAAAAACTTTGTTCTACTATAAGTACAAGATGAAAAAAGGATCACACAAGAGGACAAATAGGAATTTTTCAAGTAAGGTGAAGCAGAGTTCAATTTCAAATACCAGAAAAAGGAAAGATGATAAAGAAATAGAGACAAAAGGAGTTTCATGAAAATCGTCAGAGACTTTTTCGATCTAGAGTGATTCAGAATTCAATGAAAGAATGCTTCAAATATAAAAGGAAGGTTTTTGAATTGAAAGAGAAACAGCATATTGAAAGTATAGTGGATAGTGCTTTCAAATTTAAAACAGAAGTTATTCATTGTGATTTTGAAGAGAAAGTATTAAACAGAACGTTAAGTTGTTACAAGGACTAGATCTATGTCACGTAAGAAAATATACTGAGAAGTATGGGCATTCTCTGGATTGCCTTTGAAGAAAAGTTTGTAAAAGTGTTTTTTATCAGTTGAGGATGTTAGCAGTATGTTATTCAGAAATGCGGAAGTTTGCAAGGAAAGCGTACTATGTAAAAAGTTCTGCATTATTTTCAAGTGAACTGAGTACAAGTCTTTTATATGCTTCTTTATTAGTTGTTCAAAAAAAGTGTGAAGATATTGAAATGCTATATTTGGTTCAGAGGAGCAGTTCATAGAACGTGAAAGTTTCACAATTACAGATGTTGGAGGAGATGGGAAAGTGATTAGCACTGATCAGTTTGAAGAAGAAATTGGAAAGTTTAATGTAGTGTGGTGTGAAACACGAGACTATGTTTGTGTTTGTTGTCGACGTACTGATTATAAAAGTCAAAGTAGGAATGTTGATTTGTATTTGAAAAGTGAAAAGGAGAACAATGGTAAGTGGGTAGAATTTACAATTTCCTTGTTGGTGGAAGGTCAATTTGAGTTAGGTAGTGATCAACGTATATGTAAATATTGTTATAACAAATTAGAAGAGAACAAAATGCCTTTTAGAGCAGTACATAATAAATTAGAATTAGTAGCTATTCCATAGGAACTGGCAAAATTGAATACATTTGAGTCTGTTCTAATTCAATGTGTTAATTCTTTTCAAACTATAATTCGGATGGAGCCTAAAACATGTAAAATGTCACCAACAGACTTGCAAAGACTTTTGAAGGAAGAGTGGTGTACTTACCTTTGGATTTTAAGAAAAATTTTGAAACTATTGCTGAGTGAAAGAGGAAAATTAGGCAGTAGTCATTCTAGTAAATGTTGTAGTAAAAAAAGTCGGAAAATAGGAAAGATTTTGTGGGTGTTAATACAGTTGAAAAGGCTACCTTAAATCTTATAGAGAACAATATTTATTACAAAACTGTAAATGTGGGTGAACAGGTAATAAGTTTAGAAGATGAATCTTGTTGATCGATATTCTGAAGCTGCATTCGGTACAGGTGGATTATTATACCGTCCACCTTCTCCTGTAGGAAACAGCTGTGGAAAATAGTGACCTTCCAAGGTTTTCTCCCATACACCTATTGGAGTTCCCTGTGATTTTTTCATTTCAAATAACTCAATGCTGCTTCCTATTACTTCTTTTGAATGCATATTGTGTAATGTTCATAAATATCTTCAGTCCTTGACTTGTCCACTTTCTCTATTTGACCACTTGAAATTTCAGATTATATTCTGAAGATCATAGATTTCGACACTGCATTTTATACATATTTCACCTTTTTGTTTGAAAGTGATCTGTCTTCTTTGTCGTATGCAGTGAACCACATACTTAAAACTAAAGTTCATCAATAAGTTCTTTCTGTGAAATAATTTGTGGAGAAACGTCAAGAAAGAGTTAAAAATTTAGAAGGATACTTAATCAATTTGATGGCATGTCAACATGGAACAAATGAGTATTGGTATTATCGTCATGAAGAACTCAAGTATATGTTACGGAACGTAGGTACAAGAACATGGTTTGTCTCACTTAGCTGTGCAGAGTATGCATGGGAAGATTTGCTTGACTTTCTAAGAGAAGCGAATTCCAATATAAAAAATGTTGAAATAAAGACTTGTGGTGAACTGTGTTCATTGGATCCTGTATATGTGTGCAGATATTGTAATGATAGGTTTCAACCTATAATGTCTTTTATCTGCAATAAAAAGAATACAGCTCTTGGAGAGGTTACCGATTTCTTTTGGAGAAAGAAGTATCAAGCAAGAGGTGCACCTCATATACATATGCTACTATGGATCAAGGATGAACCTAAATTTGGAAATGATTCTGATGAAACAGTATTGTCTTTCATTGAATAGTATATGACATGTGAGATACCAAGAGAAGAAGGAGATAGAAGCTTGAGATAGCAAGTTTTATGTTTCCAAAGTCACAGTTGTTGAAAGCATTGCAGAAGAAACTACAACTTTAAAGGAAAATTTTACACCAGATGTCGGTTTGGTTTCTCCTGTCCAGTCATTTGTAAAGGAAGAGTAAATTAGTTTTTTTCTTCTGTAAGGCACACAATAACTTGGAAATCTCAAAAGAATAACTGCAAGTTAAAAAGAAGAGAAGTGTCAAGGTATATCAATTACTACAATCCAGTCATTTTAAAAATGTGGAATGCGAACATGGACATTCAGTATGTTGCAGATAACTCAATTACTGTTGCATGTTACGTTACATTGTACATAACAATATCAGAAAAAATAGAGATGAAAGAACTGTGGGAAGAAATTACACAAGAGAAAAGCCTTAGTAAAGAATTGTACAGCTTTACTTTAAAATGCTTTCCCACCGAGAAATTGGATTGTATGGATGTTCAGACTGATTGTGCTCTTCAAGTTTAAATTCAAAGTCACGAGGAATCATTTGGGTAAGTTTAGGTCTTGCCTGCAAACGAAATGGAGTCTTGAAATGATTTGAAGAAATTGAAGAATTAGCAGTAAATGAAGCAGACAGTACAGACAAACTTAAAACTAATATGTTGGACACGTACTTACCGAAAAGGAGTCAACATCAGGAACAGCTATATCTGTATGAAGTACTTCAACATTACAGCTTGAAATGTTAAAGAGAATGTAAAAGAAGGAAAATATGCAGTAGTTGGATGTCATGGTTGTTTAGTAAAACATGCAAAGAGTAATCTCATAAACCACAAGAAAGTTAGTTATGAAAGTTTAGCTAAGGGAGAATTTTACTACTTAGCACTTCTGCAACTGTTTAAGCCATGGTGTAGTGAAAGTGAATTATTTGGAAACTTTGACTGTTACGAAGATTCTTGTAATACATGTAAAAGTAGCGTTGCATGTACAATTTTTGCTATATATTTAAAAATGTTGAATGATGAAGTTGGACAGAAAAAGGCTATTACAGCTGAAATTAGTAATGAAAGTTCTCAAGATAGTGAAACTAGTGGTCCATGTAGTCACGATCTTCTTGGACGAGCAATACTGAAAAATGAAGCAGCCATTGCTATGCATGAAGTTGAAATTGCAATGCGGTACAGCAGGTCAGAACAGTGAAACGGGGTCTTGATTCTATGATTGAGGATGTCAGAAGTTAAAGTCTGTGATAATTTCTGTGTACCCTCTCTGACCAGGTGCAATCAACTCTAGGACCCAACAGTGGAATTGAGTCTTGATCCCACAATGGACGATGTTACAACTGCATCTGAGAGTGGAGATGATGGTACTCCCTTCGACCAGGTGCAACCAACTCTAGGTCCCAACAGTGGAACGGTGTCTTGATCCCAAAATGGACGGTGTCCGATATTACCTGCTGCTTGGTTTTGACAGAACTCCCTCCGTTGAGGTGCATCAGACTCTGTGCTTCCGTAGCTAACTGCTGTACAGGATTATTGGGGTTGGTTGAGTGTAGTCTCTGGAGTACAACGCGGTACAGCAGGTATGAATACTGAAACGGGGTCTTGATTCTATTATTGAGGATGTCAGAAGTTAAAGTCTGTGTTTATTTCTGTGTACCACCTTCGACCAGCTGCAACCAGCTCTAGGTCCTAATAGTGGAACGGTGTCTTGATCCCAGAATGGAAGATGTCCAATATTACTGGTTGCTTGGTTATCATAGAACTTCCTCCGTTGAGGTGCATCACACACTGTGCTTTTGTAGTTAACTGTTGCACATGATTATTGTGTTTCGTTGACATCAGTCAGTGGAGTACACCGTGGTACAGCAGGTCCAAACAGTGAAACGGGGTCTTGATTCTGTGGATTAAGGATGTGAGAAGTTAAAGTGTGTGATGATTTTTGTGTACCCCCTCTGATCAGGTGCAACAAACTGTAGGTTCCAACAGTGGAACGGTCTTTTGATCCCACAATGGCGGATGTTAGAACTGCATCTCAGAGTAGAGATGAAGGTACTCTGTTCGACCAGGTGCAACCAACTCTAGGTCTCAACAGTGGAATGGTGTCTTGATCCTAGAATGGACGATGTCCGATACAACCTTTTGCTGGGTTTTCACAGAACTGTCTCTGTTGAGGTGCATCACACTTTGTGATTCTGTAGTTAAATGCTGAACATGATTATTGGGCTTTGTTGTCTCCTGTCGCTGGAATAGACCATGGTATAGCAGGTCCGAACAGTGAAACAGGGTCTTGATTCTATGATTAAGGATGTTAGAAGTTAAAGTTTGTGATGATTTCTGTGTACTCCCTCTGATGAGGTGCATCAAACTCTAGGTACCAACAGTGGAACGGTGTCTTGATCCCACAATGGATGATGTTAGAACTGCATCTGAGAGTGGAGATGAAGGGTACTCCTTTTGACCAGGTGCAACCAACTCTAGGTCCCAACAGTGGAACGGTGTCTTGATCCCACAATGGACGATGTCCGATATAACTTGCAGGTGAATTTTCAGAGGTCCTTCTGATGAGGTGCATCAGACTTTGTGCTTCCGTAGTTAACTGCTGCACATGATTAATGGCCTTGGTTGACTGCAGTTGGTGGTGTACACCACGGTACAGCAGGTTCGAACAGTGGAACGGGTTCTTGATTCTATGGTTGAGGATGTCAGAAGTTACAGTTTGTGATGATTTGTGGTACCCCCTCCGATGAGGTGCATCAAACTCTAGGTCCCAACAGTGGAACGGTGTCTTGATCTGACAATGGAGGATGTTAGAACTTCATCTGAGAATGGAGATAAAGGTACTCCCTTCAACCAGGTGCAAGCAACTGTAGGTCCCAACAGCGTAACGGTGTCTTGATCCCAGAATGGAATATGTCCAATATTACTTGTTGCTTGGTTATGATAGAACTTCCGCCGTTGATGTGCATCACACACTGTGCTTTTGAAGTTAACTGTTGCACCTGATTATTGTGTTTCGTTGACACCAGTCAGTGGAGTACACCGTGGTACAGCAGGTCCAAACAGTGAATCCGGGTCTTGATTCTGTGGATTAAGGATGTGAGAAGTTAAAGTGTGTGATGATTTTTGTGTACCCCCTCTGATCAGGTGCAAGGAACTGTAGGTTCCAACAGTGGAACGGTCTTTTTATCCCACAATGGCGGATGTTAGAACTGCATCTCAGAGTAGATATCAAGGTACTCTGTTCGACCAGGTGCAACCAACTCTAGGTCTCAACAGTGGAATGGTGTCTTGATCCTAGAATGGACGATATCCGATATAACCTTTTGCTGGGTTTTCACAGAACTGTCTCTGTTGAGGTGCATTACACTTTGTGATTCTGTAGTTAACTGCTGCACATGATTATTGGGCTTTGTTGTCTGCTGTCGCTGGAATAGACCATGGTATGGCAGGTCCGAACAGTGAAACAGGGTCTTGATTCTATGATTAAGGATGTTAGAAGTTAAAGTTTGTGATGATTTCTGTGTCCTCCCTCTGATGAGGTGCATCAAACTCTAGGTACCAACAGTGGAATGGTGTCTTGATCCCACAATGGATGATGTTAGAACTGCATCTGAGAGTGGAGATGAAGGTACTCCTTTTGACCAGGTGCAACCAACTCTAGGTCCCAACAGTGGAACGGTTTCTTGATCCCACAATGGACGATGTCCGATATAACTTGCAGGTGAATTTTCAGAGGTCCTTCTGATGAGGTGCATCAGACTTTGTGCTTCCGTAGTTAACTGCTTCACATAATTAATGGCCTTGGTTGACTGCAGTTGGTGGTGTACACCACGGTACAGCAGGTTCGAACAGTGGAACGGGTTCTTGATTCTATGATTGAGGATGTCAGAAGTTACAGTTTGTGATGATTTGTGGTACCCCCTCCGATGAGGTGCATCAAACTCTAGGTCCCAACAGTGGAACGGTGTCTTCATCTGACAATGGAGGATGTTAGAACTTCATCTGAGAATGGAGATAAAGGTACTCCCTTCATCCAGGTGCAAGCAACTGTAGGTCCCAACAGTGTAACGGTGTCTTGATCCCAGAATGGAAGATGTCCAATATTACTTGTTGCTTGGTTATGATAGAACTTCCGCCGTTGATGTGCATCACACACTGTGCTTTTGTAGTTAACTGTTGCACATGATTATTGTGTTTCGTTGACACCAGTCAGTGGAGTACACCGTGGTACAGCAGGTCCAAACAGTGAAACCGGGTCTTGATTCTGTGGATTAAGGATGTGAGAAGTTAAAGTGTGTGATGATTTTTGTGTACCCCCTCTGATCAGGTGCAAGGAACTGTAGGTTCCAACAGTGGAACGGTCTTTTGATCCCACAATGGCGGATGTTAGAACTGCATCTCAGAGTAGAGATGAAGGTACTCTGTTCGACCAGGTGCAACCAACTCTAGGTCTCAACAGTGGAATGGTGTCTTGATCCTAGAATGGACCATGTCCGATATAACCTTTTGCTGGGTTTTCACAGAACTGTCTCTGTTGAGGTGCATCACACTTTGTGATTCTGTAGTTAACTGCTGCACATGATTATTGGGCTTTGTTGTCTGCTGTCGCTGGAATAGACCATGGTATGGCCGGTCCGAACAGTGAAACAGGGTCTTGATTCTATGATTAAGGATGTTAGAAGTTAAAGTTTGTGATGATTTCTGTGTCCTCCCTCTGATGAGGTGCATCAAACTCTAGTTACCAACAGTGGAATGGTGTCTTGATCCCACAATGGATGATGTTAGAACTGCATCTGAGAGTGGAGATGAAGGTACTCCATTTGACCAGGTGCAACCAACTCTAGGTCCCAACAGTGGAACGGTGTCTTGATCCCACAATGGACGATGTCCGATATAACTTGCAGGTGAATTTTCAGAGGTCCTTCTGATGAGGTGCATCAGACTTTGTGCTTCCGTAGTTAACTGCTGCACATGATTAATGGCCTTGGTTGACTGCAGTTGGTGGAGTACACCACGGTACAGCAGGTTCGAACAGTGGAACGGGTTCTTGATTCTATGATTGAGGATGTCAGAAGTTACAGTTTGTGATGATTTGTGGTACACCCTCCGATGAGGTGCATCAAACTCTAGGTCCCAACAGTGGAACGGTGTCTTCATCTGACAATGGAGGATGTTAGAACTTCATCTGAGAATGGAGATAAAGGTACTCCCTTCAACCAGGTGCAAGCAACTGTAGGTCCCAACAGTGTAACGGTGTCTTGATCCCAGAATGGAAGATGTCCAATATTACTTGTTGCTTGGTTATGATAGAACTTCCGCCGTTGATGTGCATCACACACTGTGCTTTTGTAGTTAACTGTTGCACCTGATTATTGTGTTTCGTTGACACCAGTCAGTGGAGTACACCGTGGTACAGCAGGTCCAAACAGTGAATCCGGGTCTTGATTCTGTGGATTAAGGATGTGAGAAGTTAAAGTGTGTGATGATTTTTGTGTACCCCCTCTGATCACGTGCAAGGAACTGTAGGTTCCAACAGTGGAACGGTCTTTTTATCCCACAATGGCGGATGTTAGAACTGCATCTCAGAGTAGATATCAAGGTACTCTGTTCGACCAGGTGCAACCAACTCTAGGTCTCAACAGTGGAATGGTGTCTTGATCCTAGAATGGACGATGTCCGATATAACCTTTTGCTGGGTTTTCACAGAACTGTCTCTGTTGAGGTGCATTACACTTTGTGATTCTGTAGTTAACTGCTGCACATGATTATTGGGCTTTGTTGTCTGCTGTCGCTGGAATAGACCATGGTATGGCAGGTCCGAACAGTGAAACAGGGTCTTGATTCTATGATTAAGGATGTTAGAAGTTAAAGTTTGTGATGATTTCTGTGTCCTCCCTCTGATGAGGTGCATCAAACTCTAGGTACCAACAGTGGAATGGTGTCTTGATCCCACAATGGATGATGTTAGAACTGCATCTGAGAGTGGAGATGAAGGTACTCCTTTTGACCAGGTGCAACCAACTCTAGGTCCCAACAGTGGAACGGTTTCTTGATCCCACAATGGACGATGTCCGATATAACTTGCAGGTGAATTTTCAGAGGTCCTTCTGATGAGGTGCATCAGACTTTGTGCTTCCGTAGTTAACTGCTTCACATAATTAATGGCCTTGGTTGACTGCAGTTGGTGGTGTACACCACGGTACAGCAGGTTCGAACAGTGGAACGGGTTCTTGATTCTATGATTGAGGATGTCAGAAGTTACAGTTTGTGATGATTTGTGGTACCCCCTCCGATGAGGTGCATCAAACTCTAGGTCCCAACAGTGGAACGGTGTCTTCATCTGACAATGGAGGATGTTAGAACTTCATCTGAGAATGGAGATAAAGGTACTCCCTTCATCCAGGTGCAAGCAACTGTAGGTCCCAACAGTGTAACGGTGTCTTGATCCCAGAATGGAAGATGTCCAATATTACTTGTTGCTTGGTTATGATAGAACTTCCGCCGTTGATGTGCATCACACACTGTGCTTTTGTAGTTAACTGTTGCACATGATTATTGTGTTTCGTTGACACCAGTCAGTGGAGTACACCGTGGTACAGCAGGTCCAAACAGTGAAACCGGGTCTTGATTCTGTGGATTAAGGATGTGAGAAGTTAAAGTGTGTGATGATTTTTGTGTACCCCCTCTGATCAGGTGCAAGGAACTGTAGGTTCCAACAGTGGAACGGTCTTTTGATCCCACAATGGCGGATGTTAGAACTGCATCTCAGAGTAGAGATGAAGGTACTCTGTTCGACCAGGTGCAACCAACTCTAGGTCTCAACAGTGGAATGGTGTCTTGATCCTAGAATGGACCATGTCCGATATAACCTTTTGCTGGGTTTTCACAGAACTGTCTCTGTTGAGGTGCATCACACTTTGTGATTCTGTAGTTAACTGCTGCACATGATTATTGGGCTTTGTTTTCTGCTGTCGCTGGAATAGACCATGGTATGGCCGGTCCGAACAGTGAAACAGGGTCTTGATTCTATGATTAAGGATGTTAGAAGTTAAAGTTTGTGATGATTTCTGTGTCCTCCCTCTGATGAGGTGCATCAAACTCTAGTTACCAACAGTGGAATGGTGTCTTGATCCCACAATGGATGATGTTAGAACTGCATCTGAGAGTGGAGATGAAGGTACTCCATTTGACCAGGTGCAACCAACTCTAGGTCCCAACAGTGGAACGGTGTCTTGATCCCACAATGGACGATGTCCGATATAACTTGCAGGTGAATTTTCAGAGGTCCTTCTGATGAGGTGCATCAGACTTTGTGCTTCCGTAGTTAACTGCTGCACATGATTAATGGCCTTGGTTGACTGCAGTTGGTGGAGTACACCACGGTACAGCAGGTTCGAACAGTGGAACGGGTTCTTGATTCTATGATTGAGGATGTCAGAAGTTACAGTTTGTGATGATTTGTGGTACCCCCTCCGATGAGGTGCATCAAACTCTAGGTCCCAACAGTGGAACGGTGTCTTCATCTGACAATGGAGGATGTTAGAACTTCATCTGAGAATGGAGATAAAGGTACTCCCTTCAACCAGGTGCAAGCAACTGTAGGTCCCAACAGTGTAACGGTGTCTTGATCCCAGAATGGAAGATGTCCAATATTACTTGTTGCTTGGTTATGATAGAACTTCCGCCGTTGATGTGCATCACACACTGTGCTTTTGTAGTTAACTGTTGCACCTGATTATTGTGTTTCGTTGACACCAGTCAGTGGAGTACACCGTGGTACAGCAGGTCCAAACAGTGAATCCGGGTCTTGATTCTGTGGATTAAGGATGTGAGAAGTTAAAGTGTGTGATGATTTTTGTGTACCCCCTCTGATCAGGTGCAAGGAACTGTAGGTTCCAACAGTGGAACGGTCTTTTGATCCCACAATGACGGATGTTAGAACTGCATCTCAGAGTAGAGATGAAGGTACTCTGTTCGACCAGGTGCAACCAACTCTAGGTCTCAACAGTGGAATGGTGTCTTGATCCTAGAATGGACCATGTCCGATATAACCTTTTGCTGGGTTTTCACAGAGCTGTCTCTGTTGAGGTGCATCACACTTTGTGATTCTGTAGTTAACTGCTGCACATGATTATTGGGCTTTGTTGTCTGCTGTCGCTGGAATAGACCATGGTATGGCAGGTCCGAACAGTGAAACAGGGTCTTGATTCTATGATTAAGGATGTTAGAAGTTAAAGTTTGTGATGATTTCTGTGTCCTCCCTCTGATGAGGTGCATCAAACTCTAGGTACCAACAGTGGAATGGTGTCTTGATCCCACAATGGATGATGTTAGAACTGCATCTGAGAGTGGAGATGAAGGTACTCCTTTTGACCAGGTGCAACCAACTCTAGGTCCCAACAGTGGAACGGTGTCTTTTTCCCACAATGGACGATGTCCGATATAACTTGCAGGTGAATTTTCAGAGGTCCTTCTGATGAGGTGCATCAGACTTTGTGCTTCCGTAGTTAACTGCTGCACATGATTAATGGCCTTGGTTGACTGCAGTTGGTGGAGTACACCACGGTACAGCAGGTTCGAACAGTGGAACGGGTTCTTGATTCTATGATTGAGGATGTCAGAAGTTACAGTTTGTGATGATTTGTGGTACCCCCTCCGATGAGGTGCATCAAACTCTAGGTCCCAACAGTGGAACGGTGTCTTGTTCTGACAATGGAGGATGTTAGAACTTCATCTGAGAATGGAGATAAAGGTACTCCCTTCAACCAGGTGCAAGCAACTGTAGGTCCCAACAGTGTAACGGTGTCTTGATTCCACAATGGAAGATGTCCGATATTACTTGTTGCTTGGTTTTCATAGAACTCCCTCTGTTGAGGTGCATAAGACTCGGTGTTTCCGTAGCTAACTGTTGCACATTATTATAGTGCTTGGTTGACACTAGTCGGTGGAGTACACTGTGGTACAGCAGGTCCAAACAGTGAAATGGGGTCTTGATTGTATGATTGAGGATGTCAGAATTTGAAGTTTGATATTATTTCTGTGTACCCCTTCTGATCTGCTGCAAGCAAGTCCATGCTTTCAAATTGAACGGTACATGGCTGTCAGGTGTTAATGAATAGTGAGTCTGGCCTACAATGCAGACAGAAGTGTTCACAATTCAGATCGAGTGCTGATTGTTTAATTATAGAATCCAGCAGTCAAGTAACTACAACGTCTATTGGAATATACATATTATGTTTTTAGTATACTTCTTTGAAGACATTTTTTGAAATTACTTATAGGTTTAGTACAATGACCAAATTTAATTTGCAAGTGCAAAGGAACACTGAATAGTCTACACTGTAGACAGCAGAAATGGTATTTTAATTGTTTTGTTTTATTTATTGCAGATTCTTCTGCAACTTATGTTGTTGTCTTTTGTTAAGAGGAAGTAAGAGAAAGTATTCATGAATGTCTGTGTGAGTACTGTTTACAATTAACACTGCAGATAGCAGTGTTCACAATTCGGATCGAGTTTGTCTTGTAGATGACGCAGTTCTGTACAAAAAGACATTGCTCCAGTGCGCTCTGTGTACACCATGAATACGTATTATTACAGGCTCCAGACACGCTTTTTGTTGCTTCACGTACGACAAACTGTGTAGCTGAATTCCACCTTACGTAGCTGTGGGCCCTTGCTGACCGCTCTCTCTGGCCTACACTGTAGACAGCAGTGTTCACAATTTAGATTGAGTTGCTATTGCTGATGATGTTCTGTTGATGGCAACAGATATTACTGCTAGTACGGCCTGCCCGTCTACAGCACACATCATTGCTGGTTGTTGACATGCTGAATGATTTTGATGTGGCTTTCTGAGTGTACTAAAACTGATGGACCCATTATGATAAGATCTTTTTGTGTATTATTTCTGATCTATTGTGTCTCACTATACCATAAGTTGTGTTTCTTTAATGTTAGAATATTTTTCTTTTATTATTGAATGTCTGTGTGTGATCCAATGATTACTGTTTTAGTAGATGATAGCAGCAACTATTCCTTGAAGAATGATATACATTGACTCCACACTCATCCACCACAGACGTTACTGGATATGTGACCCTGGTAATAAAAAGGTGTCGAGCGTATGTGCTCATACCCACCTCCACTATCTCTCTGTGTCCGTGTGTTCATTATCTATGCATGATAGTGCCCCTGGGCCGTATGATATTACATTGTGCTGTGGGCAGTGTATGTAACTATGTTACCTTTGGTAGTGGGGAAAACTTTGGTTATGTAACTTGTAGGTGTACGGCTATCACAGGTGGAAGGCTAATTTACAGACCATGAATATTGATGAAGATGATGGTTGCATGTTGTGTGTAGTGTAAGATATGTGTACATTGTAAAAAGTTTAGAAAAAATCTCTCTAAGCAGAAGAGGTGTGTCTCATAAAATGCAGTACAGAGATTGACTAAAATGTGTGGCAGTTTACAACTGTTACAATGGGAAATGTTATGAACTAATGAAGTGCTTTTTTATGGTCACGCACCTAGTGCACAAGGAGACCGCAGCCGATGTGATTTACAGAAAATATAATTGCAGAAATATAAGTTTATTACAGTTAGAAATATATAAATGTTTAAAATATGTTAGATTTTCGCTTGCTCTCATATACACTTTAAAGATATTTAGATATAGTTTTGAGACAAAAAAAAATGAGGGAATGGTGTACGCGGCGCAACACCATACATTTATGATGTAACACAGGGTATGGCAGCATGCACTCGTTGCATTCGCAACGCGCAGCGGGCACGACCCAATACGTACATGATGTAACGCATGGCTTGGTAGTGCGTACCCGTCGCATACTAACATAGCAGCTGGCGCGACCTCATACGTACATATTCTTACGCAGGAAGTGGTGTCACAAACCTGTCGGATACGAAATGCGCATCATTTAAATGTGATGGATAGGATATGCGTGCTGATCGAGGTTGGTAGAGCACCGGTACGGAACTGTAGTTTTCTCCCAAAAAAAAAAGTTTGATATGCATATTTTTGGGGGAAGATATAAAACATTACATAATTTTGAAAGTTAGAGTTTCAAAATATTAAAAAACAATTAGAAAAAATATAGGTTTTATTAATATTCAAATATCAAATTAACATTTGAAAAACCTTTGAAATTCACTGAAAAAACCATAGGTTTAACAGACGTCATAGTTAGGAATTAGCATTTAAAAAACCTTAGAAATTCACAGAAAAAACCATAGGTTTCAGGGACATTATAGTTAGTTGGACATTTAACTTATATAAAACCAGAGAAATTTGCCAGTTATAGTTAGTTGAGCTAACTATAACTCGCGCGCCCGCAATGCACTGCTGATGACTTCACATATTACATCACTCATGGCATGGTCAGTGACATCAATGATGACATCCCAAATTACATCACTGATGACATCACTGATGACATCATCCACGTGATAATCTGATGCACATACTGATGCCCTAATATAAACTATGATACACGCACTCTAAAATACAGACTACTATTTTTGAAACCATACACACAAGAATGCCAGATACTACATAGCAGCGACTATTTCATAGGTCTATACACACATCCAGTGTCTTACAGATACAGTTTCTCTTCAATACAGTACTATAATATGTACTGATACACCTATACATAGTCACACTCTACCACTCATCCATAGAGTTAGTCACACACCTAGTTAGTCATGCAAAGAATGAATTACATACTCATGTATACAGTTATATACACCAACTGAGTTATTTATACAAACACCACATCACTTATTTATGCAGATACTAAGTGTAAGATCTGGGGGTCTCTAGTTGGCAGAGGTATACACCTTAGACCAAATAGGGACCCTTGCTTCTAGTCAGGGTACAGGGACACACACGGTAGATAACCTCTGCTCACCCTCTAGGTAGCTTGGCTCGAGCAGACAGGCTTATCCCCAAGGCAATGTGTAAGGTATTTGCACGTAGACACCACAACGATCCCCCCTTCCGTACACCACAAACTTAGACCACACAGGTGAGTTATCAAAATTAATATATCTTTATCTAGTTTCCGCAGTTGAAATCAAGCATCACAGGTTTATACAGTATTCGCTTTCTTGGTTGGTCGGGATCGTAAGACGATAGTCTCTAGTCTCTTGTGTGATTCGATACTCACTGAGAATGAATCAGTAGGTCGGCTCTTGATGTTTAGGCAACTACGTTGCTCCGGCGGTGTCGCCGCACTCGTTGTAAAAGCGCTCCTCGGGCTGTTCGGTGCAATGTTTCCACAACTCCCTCGACGAGCCCCCAGTGACGATGTCGACGTCACCGGAGTCAGCCACTC
The DNA here is from genome assembly GCF_964204655.1 of Triturus cristatus. Classification (NCBI taxonomy): domain Eukaryota; kingdom Metazoa; phylum Chordata; class Amphibia; order Caudata; family Salamandridae; genus Triturus; species Triturus cristatus. The sequence goes on along the minus strand of NC_140584.1, from coordinate 68,834,857 downwards.
ACAGCGCGGCTTCGTAGAGCAGGGAAGTACGACTCTCGATCTGCTTCAGGCCCCCGGGTTGCAGCAAGGCACGTGCCGGTGAGCACGTCGGTCTTCTTGATGCGGCAACCGGTGTCAGGCCCGGGTCAGTGCGGCACTCTCCAGCGAGACAGAGAGCAGCCAGCCCACTTCACAGGCAGATTTCGAGAAGCTTGGTAGAACAGTCCCCGGTCCCTGCAGCACACAGCAGCGCAGGGGGGACACAGCAGAGTCTTGAGTTCTTGGCAACCTTTCTATCCCTGGGTTGCGAAACAGGAGGCCAGCTCTTCTCAGGCCCTTGGAGATTCGGTTTAAGACACAGCACACAGCAAAGTCTTGTTTGGTCAAGTGGGTAGGGTCAGCACACAGCAAGACCCCTTCTCCTCCTCAGCTTCAGTTGTACAGCAGAACAGGTCAGCCCTTCGAGCACACAGCAAGGCAATCTTCCTTTAGTTCTTCAGCGGTCCGTCTTTCAGCAGAGGTTCCTCTTGATGGTAGAATCTGAAAATCTGTTGTCAGGGGTCTTGTACTTATACCCCTAAAAGTCTTTGAAGTCTTTGTGCAAGTGGGTCCTGAGCCCGGTCTGATCCAGTTCTGTGTGTTGCTGGAGCACTTTGTTTTCCTGGCCTCTACATTCTTTTCAGAGTGAGGGGCAGAGTCGTCAGCCGCCCAGCAGGAGGTGGAGCCAGCAGTGTGGCAGGCAGGCACAGCCCTATTCAATCCCAGGTGCTATCTCCTCCCTCCACTCTCCTTGCAAATGTCGCTATTCAGCAGAGGACTGACTCAGCCAACCTCCCGGGGGATCCCCAGCCCCTGTCACTCTCAAGCCAGACAGTCAATCCACAAGCACGCCCAGGCACACAGAAGGGTCAGACAAGAGAACAGCTACTCTCTAAAAAGTACTATTCTCCAACTCAGGATTTAAAAACAACCTCTCCTAAAAGATGTGTTATTAAATGCTGAGCTCAGGGATATCAAACACTCATGTCTTATTTTGTTCCTATGAGAAGATAGGCGGATAGCCATTGGCACCAGCCTCCCCCATGTTAGCCTATGGAGCTAGATAACCTTGCAGCAGTGAACACACAAAATGGCCGTTGTTCACTACCAGAACATGTTACCTGCACTAGTACATGCTCTACCTTTTACATACACTGCACCCTGCCCAGGGGGGTACCTTGGGCCTTTCATAGGGATGACTGACGTGTATAAAAAGGGAAGGGTTAGGCCCGGTCAGTGTGGACACTGGCCAGGAGGACATGGCAGTCCGGGGACTGCAGCCAGGCCTGCGGTGGCAGGCCTGAGACACCGTTTTAGGGCTACACAGGTGGGTGGCGCAATCAGCGCTGCAGACCCACTAGTAGCATCTGTCATCACCAGCCCTGGCACACACAGTGCACTTTACTAGGGACTTCATGGTGATACAGATATGCCAATCAGGTATATCCAATCAATATGATATTTTACACAGGGAGCACTTACACTCTGGCACTGATTAGCAGTGGCAGAGTGTCCAAAGCATCTAAACCAGCAAAACGAAATCCAGCACAGCATCAAAAATCCATGTAGCAGAGGCGAAAGATAGGGGAAAAACCCACGCCAAGGATGTCAGGTCTAACACGTGTCCCCTCCAGCTGAAAGTGGGGAGAACTACCCACCCTCTTGGGAGTTCTCATCACTAAGGCGGAAAAACCTGGACAGACCATCAGCATTGGCGTGTTCTGTACCGGGACGGTGTTCCACCGTAAAGTCCATTCCCTGTAGGGAGATGGACCACCTCAACAGTTTTGGATTCTCACCCCTCATCTGCATTAACCATCTGAGGGGCCTGTGGTCGGTCTGAACACGGAAGTGAGTCCCAAACAGGTAGGGCCTCAGCTTCTTCAGGGCCCAGACCACAGCAAATGCTTCCCTCTCAATAGCGCTCCACCTCTGTTCCCTGGGGAGTAGCCTCCTACTAATGAAAGCTACCGGTTGGTCCCCGCCCTCGTCGTCCATCTGTGAGAGTACTGCTCCCACACCTTGCTCTGAAGCGTCTGTTTGCACTACGAACTCACTCGAAAAGTCAGGCGCCTTAAGCACCGGTGCTGTGCACATTGCAGTTTTCAGGGCATCAAAAGCTGTTTGACAGGCCTCGGACCAATTCACTTTCCTGGGCTGATTTCTAGAGGTTAGTTCTGTCAAGGGGGCAACAATGGTGCCGTATCCCTTGATGAACCGTCTGTAATACCCGGTGAGTCCTAGAAAGGCTCTCACCTCTGTGTGCGTCTTGGGGGGTTCCCAAGCCAGAATGGTATCGATCTTCGCCTGTAGGGGCGCCACCTGGCCGCTCCCCACCTGGTGTCCCAAATACACCACCGATCCCTGCCCTATCTGGCACTTACTGGCCTTGATAGTGAGGCCTGCCTTCTGCAGCGCCCTCAACACTTCACAGAGGTGTTGCAAGTGTTCCTCCCAAGTGGAGCTGAACACAGCAATGTCATCTAGGTACGCGGTGCTGAATTGCTCCAGCCCGGTCAGTACCCGTTTGACCAGTCTCTGGAAGGTGGCAGGGGCATTTTTCAATCCAAAGGGCATGACGCGAAACTGGAAGTGCCCCTCTGGCGTGGAAAATGCCGACCTCTCCTTTGCCCCTTCAGTTAAGGCAATCTGCCAGTACCCCGAAGTCAAATCGAAGGTGCTGAGGTACCTGGCAGCTCCCAACCGATCCATGAGCTCATCAGCTCTGGGGATGGGGTGCGCGTCAGTCTTGGTGACCGCATTGAGCCCGCGGTAGTCCACGCAAAACCGAAGTTCTGACGGGCCACCGGGTGTAGCAGATTTCTTGGGAACGAGGACCACTGGGCTAGCCCAGGGACTGCTAGAGGGCTCAATTACCCCTAACGCCAACATCTTGGAAACTTCTTCCTTGATGCTGGCCCTGACCTTGTCAGCTACTCTGTAAAACTTCTGTTTCACAGGCAGGCTATCTCCAGTGTCCACATCATGGATGCACCAATTGGTGACACCTGGTGTCAGGGAGAACAGGGAGGCAAACTGACCCAACACCTGGCGACAGTCTCTCTGCTGCTCTGGGGTCAGGGTGGACGAGAGGACCACACCATCCACTGACCCGTCTTGCTTCTTGGTTGCCAGGAGGTCAGGGAGAGGATCACTATCCTCCTCCCCACCGTCATCTGTAGCCATGAGCATCGTCACTTCAGACCTCTCGAAGTGGGGTTTGAGGCGGTTCACATGCAAGACTCTAAGGGGCTGCCTAGGAGTCTTCATGTTGATCAGGTAGGTCACCTCACTCTTGCGCTCTACCACCTCATATGGCCCGGTCCACTTGTCACGGAGCGCACAAGGCTCCACCGGCGCCATTACCCACACTTTCTGCCCCGGATGAAATTCTACCAGAGTGGTATTCTGGTCGTACCATCTTTTCATCTCCTCCTGGCTGGCTTCTAGGTTCTCCTGAGCGAGCTTCCTGAAGCGCTGCGTTTGGTTGCGGATGGCCAGTACATAGCTGAACACATCCTGGGGGGTTTTCCCACGGGATTTCTCCCACCCCTCCTTCACCAGTGTGAGAGGTCCTCTAACAGGGTGGCCATACAGCAGTTCAAAGGGGCTGAACCCTAAGGACTTCTGAGGCACCTCCCTGTAGGCAAACAACAGGCATGGTAACAAGACGTCCCACTTCCATCTCATGGGCTCCGCTAGGCCCATAATCATACCTTTCAGGGTGTGGTTGAACCTTTCAACCAACCCATTTCCTTGAGGGTGGTAAGGAGTGGTGAACTTATAAGTTACCCCACACTCCTCCCACAGAGACTTCATATACCTAGAGATGAAGTTGGTATCCCGGTCGGAGACCACCTCTCGGGGGAACCCCACACGGGAAAAGATCCCCATCAATGCACGGCCCACCACGGGTGCTGTGATTGTCCTGAGAGGGACTGCCTCCGGGTACCGAGTGGCGTGATCCACCAAGACCAGGATAAACCTGTTGCTTAAGGCGGTCTTGGGATCCAGGGGCCCTACGATATCAATGCCCACCCGCTCGAAAGGGGTGCTCACTACAGGAAATGGCTGGAGGGGCGCCACGCACTTCCCTCCGCTCTTACCACTGGCTTGACAGGTTTGGCAGGACTTACAAAAGGTACCGACGTGCTTCTTCATCTGGGGCCAGTAGAAGTGGGTGACAAGCCTGTGATAGGTCTTGTCTTGCCCCAGATGTCCTGCGAGAGGACCGTCGTGAGCCAGACCCAGTAAGAAGTTCCTGAAGCGCTCGGGTACCACCAGCACACGGGCTGCACCGGGCTCAGCGAAGTTAGGCTCACTATACAGTAAGTCATCCTCCCAGTAAATCAAATGTTCCTTGGACCCTAGGCCTGCTGCCTGGTCTGCAGCCTGCTGCCGCACACCGACGAGAGAAGGGCACTCCTTCTGAGCCTGGCAGAATTCTTCCCTGGAGGGGCCACCCTCTTGCTGCCAATGGGTCAGCTCAGGCAACTCCCCCAGTTCGGCCACCTGCTCCCCTGTAGGTTCCAGGGCATCCCCCTCAGGTTCTGCTTCCTCCTGGACCGTGGGAACAGTGGGGGCCGGTTTCCCGCGCCCTCTGCCCCTTCCTCTCTTGACAGGTCCCTGGGCCATTGTTCCAGGCTCCGGTTCTACTAATCCACCCTTACTGGCTGTCATGGCACGTGTGGATACGCAGATCCACGCTGGCAGTCCTAACATCTCCAAGTGAGTTCTGTGCTCTACGTCCTTCCATGGAGAGCTCTCCAGATCGTTACCCAACAGACAATCTACCGGCAAGGCATCACTGACACAGACTTCCAAGGTACCAGAGACTCCCCCCCATGTAAAGGGAACACGCGCCATCTTGCAGAGGCGCACTGAAGTGTCAGCTGCCACTACTGGGCGGAGCACATTGGGAATGACTTGCTCTTCAGACACCCACTGACACCTGACAGATGTCACACTAGCCCCGGTGTCTCTCAGAGCCTCTATCTCCCTCCCATTGATGGTCACCTTTTGCCCGTATTTCTTAGTGTTAGCGGGTATCAAGGTATCCTGGACCATCTCTTGGTCTCCTAAAGAGACAAGGGTCATCATAGCTAATCCCTCCTCCCCACTGGAAATCAAATCCCCTCCCAAAGCTACACTAGCTAACCCTGGGACTGGAGCAGCAGCTGGTGCTGGGGGTTTCTTGGGACATTTAGGGGCGATGTGCCCCACTTCCCTACAAGCATAGCAAGTAGGCGGTGGTCTGTTGCCCTTAGGGGGCCAAGACCTCTTAGGCTTGGGGGCTTGGGACTCCTTCTCCTGGGAACTGTTTTGGGGCCCTTTAGAGAACTCCTTACTGTTACCCTTGTCCTCCCCACCTTTCTGCTGGGGACCCTGTCCACCCTTGGCGGGGATACTTACCACCCCTTTGTTGACCCTGGTGCTAGTCCAGCGGTCTGCCTCTTTAGCAAGCTCACTGGGATCAGTTAACTTGCTGTCTAAAAGATGCTGGCGCAGCTCTGGAACACATAGACTACTCAAGTGCTCCCAACTAATCAAGTGACACAACCCCACATAATCAGTAACTTTGCTGCCCTTTATCCAACCTTCCAGTGCACGCGTGTACATACTCACACACTCCACCCAAGTACTTGAATCAAGTTTCTTGAAGTTCCTAAACTTCTGGCGGTACTGTTCTGGTGTAAGCCCATACCTGAGGCATAAGGCCTCCTTCATAGTGGGGTAGGTTAAGGTCCCTGCTGCTTCTAAGGGTGCTAAGACATCCCTCCCAGAGGCCTCAAAATGCTTCCACAAACCTGCTCCCCAACTCTTCTCAGGCACTTCATTCATCTTCAAGGCAAGCTCATAGGATCTAAACCATGCATAGATATCCTCACCCCTCTGATAATTCTGCACCAAATCTTTCGGTATGTATACTTTACCCGCCTGTACTGGTTGTGCGCTGCCACCATTCGGACTGGACTCCACTTGTTTGGCTTTAATGTCCAGCTCCCTCATGCTCAACTCATGAGCCAACTGGAGTTTTTTCTCTTCCAAAGCGAGAGCATTCCTCCTCTCCTCCGCCTCTTTCTCACTGTCAAGGCGCAGTTTCCTTTCTTCCGCTTGAGCTTTGAGCTTAAAAAGTTAAATCTCATGGGCCCTAATCCTCTGATTTTCCTCCAGCTCCTCTGGAGAAAGGCTCCTACTGGAATGGGTGCTGCCAGCCCTAGACGCTGGCCTATTCACTGGCAGATCATCGGATCCAAATCCGTGCTCCGGTGTGCCATCCCCTTCGGTAGTTTCCTCGGTTGCGCCATTCTTGGCCTCCCACCAGGCCCTTAGAGCTTTCTGTAGCTCCGTCTTGTTGGTGCTGCCCTTCGCTGGGCATCCAAGCTGCTTGCAGAATTGCTTTAGTTGCTCCTTCTTATATTCGAGCAACTTTTTCACTTCGAATTGCAATTCCGACTCCTCACCTACTCCATTCAGAGACATGATGCTTCGTCGATCCTCCAAGAATAGTCTTCGCAACAACTTCGTGCAATGCAACTGCTTACTAGATTAGTGATGTACGAAGAATCACTGCAGGTCAAGTGCAAATACTGGTTCTAATCCGCACCGCTGACCACCAATGTTAGATCTGGGGGTCTCTAGTTGGCAGAGGTATACACCTTAGACCAAATAGGGACCCTTGCTTCTAGTCAGGGTACAGGGACACACACGGTAGATAACCCCTGCTCACCCTCTAGGTAGCTTGGCTCGAGCAGACAGGCTTATCCCCAAGGCAATGTGTAAGGTATTTGCACGTAGACACCACAACGATCCCCCCTTCCGTACACCACAAACTTAGACCACACAGGTGAGTTATCAAAATTAATATATCTTTATCTAGTTTCCGCAGTTGAAATCAAGCATCACAGGTTTATACAGTATTCGCTTTCTTGGTTGGTCGGGATCGTAAGACGATAGTCTCTAGTCTCTTGTGTGATTCGATACTCACTGAGAATGAATCAGTTGGTAGGCTCTTGATGTTTATGCAACTACGTTGCTCCGGCGGTGTCGCCGCACTCGTTGTAAAAGCGCTCCTCGGGCTGTTCGGTGCAAGGTTTCCACAACTCCCTCAACGAGCCCCCAGTGACGATGTGTCGACGTCACCGGAGTCAGCCACTCACAGCGCGGCTTCGTAGAGCAGGGAAGTACGACTCTCGATCTGCTTCAGGCCCCCGGGTTGCAGCAAGGCACGTGCCGGTGAGCACGTCGGTCTTCTTGATGCGGCAACCGGTGTCAGGCCCGGGTCAGTGCGGCACTCTCCAGCGAGACAGAGAGCAGCCAGCCCACTTCACAGGCAGATGTCGAGAAGCTTGGTAGAACAGTCCCCGGTCCCTGCAGCACACAGCAGCGCAGGGGGGACACAGCAGAGTCTTGAGTTCTTGGCAACCTTTCTATCCCTGGGTTGCGAAACAGGAGGCCAGCTCTTCTCAGGCCCTTGGAGATTCGGTTTAAGACACAGCACACAGCAAAGTCTTGTTTGGTCAAGTGGGTAGGGTCAGCACACAGCAAGACCCCTTCTCCTCCTCAGCTTCAGTTGTACAGCAGAACAGGTCAGCCCTTCGAGCACACAGCAAGGCAATCTTCCTTTAGTTCTTCAGCGGTCCGTCTTTCAGCAGAGGTTCCTCTTGATGGTAGAATCTGAAAATCTGTTGTCAGGGGTCTTGTACTTATACCCCTAAAAGTCTTTGAAGTCTTTGTGCAAGTGGGTCCTGAGCCCGGTCTGATCCAGTTCTGTGTGTTGCTGGAGCACTTTGTTTTCCTGGCCTCTACATTCTTTTTAGAGTGAGGGGCAGAGTCGTCAGCCGCCCAGCAGGAGGTGGAGCCAGCAGTGTGGCAGGCAGGCACAGCCCTATTCAATCCCAGGTGCTATCTCCTCCCTCCACTCTCCTTGCAAATGTCGCTATTCAGCAGAGGGCTGACTCAGCCAACCTCCCGGGGGATCCCCAGCCCCTGTCACTCTCAAGCCAGACAGTCAATCCACAAGCACGCCCAGGCACACAGAAGGGTCAGACAAGAGAACAGCTACTCTCTAAAAAGTACTATTCTCCAACTCAGGATTTAAAAACAACCTCTCCTAAAAGATGTGTTATTAAATGCTGAGCTCAGGGATATCAAACACTCATGTCTTATCTTGTTCCTATGAGAAGATAGGCGGATAGCCATTGGCACCAGCCTCCCCCATGTTAGCCTATGGAGCAAGATAACCTTGCAGCAGTGAACACACAAAATGGCCGTTGTTCACTACCAGAACATGTTACCTGCACTAGTACATGCTCTACCTTTTACATACACTGCACCCTGCCCAGGGGGGTACCTTGGGCCTTCCATAGGGATGACTGATGTGTATAAAAAGGGAAGGGTTAGGCCCGGTCAGTGTGGACACTGGCCAGGAGGACATGGAAGTCCGGGGACTGCAGGCAGGCCTGCGGTGGCAGGCCTGAGACACCGTTTTAGGGCTACACAGGTGGGTGGCGCAATCAGCGCTGCAGACCCACTAGTAGCATCTGTCATCACCAGCCCTGGCACACACAGTGCACTTTACTAGGGACTTCATGGTGATACAGATATGCCAATCAGGTATATCCAATCAATATGATATTTTACACAGGGAGCACTTACACTCTGGCACTGATTAGCAGTGGCAGAGTGTCCAAAGCATCTAAACCAGCAAAACGAAATCCAGCCCAGCATCAAAAATCCATGTAGCAGAGGCGAAAGATAGGGGAAAAACCCACGCCAAGGATGTCAGGTCTAACACTAAGACATACTTATTGTCTTATATAATCAGTGATACAAGCAGACACTCATTTATACACCCACTCTTCCAACTACTTACTCGGACATAGTCATATATATACTCCAACACTCACATATAGTGCCTTAAAACATATGTAGGTAATCAGACATATACCACTGAGGCATTCATGCACTCACCACACACCCATACACACACTAAGTTACCCATACAGCCCTTCCCAGATGCACTTTTGAATCCATAGAACCAGTGAATTACCCACTCAGACATCTGTGCACAGAGTCACACCCCCCTCCACTGACCCTTACAGATACTCAGGCACTCATACAGATACTCAGACAAGAAATCAATAACCCATATAGACACCCATGTAGATACTTACCAACCCATGCAGACGCTTACACACCAACTGAGAGACTAATACAGACTTTCACACAGTTTAGTCACTAACCCATGCATTCAGTAAGACACGTTCAATCACTCACTTATACAGTCAGTCATGTGCCTACTAAATAATCCCTTCAGGCACTTGTAAATCCACTCATTCTTCAATACACCTTGGCATAGATATATATGAAAAATATTTAAAGTTTAGAGAAACACATATTCACTGGATGATGTAATCAGTGATGTCATCAGTGATGTCATTTGAGATGTCATCAGTGATGTCCTGAGTGATGTCACTGACCATGTCATGAGTGATGCAATACGTGACGTCATCAGCAGTGCATTGCGGGCGCGCGAGTTATAGTTAGCTCAACTAACTATAACTGGCGAATTTCTCTGGTTTTATATGAGTCAAATGTCCAACTAACTATAACGTCCCTGAAACCTATAGTTTTTTCAGTGAATTTCTAAGGTTTTTTAAATGCTAATTCCTAACTATAACGTCTGTAAAACCTATGGTTTTTTCAGTGAAAATGTATTGTATATATATACTGTCCCAACCTGCCGTGTTTCATGGTTCGCAAATCCCGCTTTGTCAGTGCCAGCTCCGCGGCCACAGCAGCCACGACGTATTTTTTTAAAGAGCCTTTACAACACTCCAACCATAGATAGTCAAGCAAAGAACGGCACACCAGGAGAATGCACAATTTATTTATTGTGCACCAAGGGGAAGACGACGCGTTTCGGCGTTAAGCCTTTATCGAGTGATTTCACATTAGCAATTTCCCTGAGAAATAGACATCAATGTTTGTTGACATGGAAGAGATACTGCGACACTTAAAAATGAACATGCATTGCAACGAGCGAATCTATCGCAAGATTTCAAAACAATGAATGAATATAAAGTACATTGCTGAGAAAAACAAGGCATAATTTAGCAGCACCACCAATGTTGAATATACGTTAAATTGAAATCATAATGAAGACACCGCATATAAGTGTTCCTATATTTTGTACAATAAAGTTATACATAATTCAACACAAATAAAGGGTGGCTATTCTTAACGCTGCTAATTCATTCAAAGTGGCCATTGTAAATCTTGAATAGATGTGCAATAATGTCATAAAATATTCTACCGAAATTGGTATTTGCGCAGTTAACTCTTTGTGCATAATCGCTGAGAGCAATAGCAATAAAGTTAGATATTCCTTGCTAGGATCTTGTCGGTTAGCCTGATGCTGTTATTTGAAAAATCACATATAAATGACTATATCATAACACTGATATTATAATCATATTATGTTGTATTTCAGGCTGCTTAACATGTTTGTCCCAATAATCACTAATGTGCCTTACAAATAGGACAAAGTCGTAGGGACGATGCAATGATGGGTAATGTACCCTTGGTATACCGTCAACCATGCTAATAAATGACGATTGTTGGACTATTAAAAACTGAATGATCAACAAAAACCAAAGCAATTGAGGGTGATGTACCCTGATGTCCAATTCGGGATACCAAATAATGTGCCATATGCTCCATTCATTTCACTAATTCAATTCTAAACAGGGGATTGCTGCCTCTAATAGTCTAGTGTTTAGTGTAAACAACATGTGTTTGAAAGTGTTATAAGTGATAATAAGTGGAACTGTCCGAGGCTGTCCAATTGTCACAATATAATGCCTAATGACAATTCTATGTACTGCCACACAAATATGTTCCTGATAAATTACCATGAATAAATCTACATGGAATATAGAAGAAGGACTGCCTGTTGGGTTTCTGTTTAAAAACAGTGATGAAGTGAAATTATACAACTATAAATAATAAAGGAAGCGAATTGGGATTCTGAGTGATAGGGTCAGCAGCCTATATGTGTGGCCAGTTCCTCCCCACTATTTAGGCCATTTGGGGTTTTAGTATTCAGATCAATTATGTATCTGGATTCCCTTATTCTAAGATTTTTCTCCCTATCACCACCCCGAACATGGGGTAGGATTCTGTTAATGCCAAAAAAGGTCAACAATCTGTTGTCGCTTTTATGTTGCTGCACAAAATGTCGAGCCACCGGGTAGTTTCCATCCCAGTTTGTTATTGCTCGTAGGTGTTGAAGGATACGTGTTTTCAGTGGAAGCTTGGTACTGCCTATGTAGTAATATCCACACGGGCACTCCAAAGCGTAGATGGTAAAATCACTATTACATTTGATTTGGGTGATACTCTTAGTTATTCCTGACCCTGTTTTGTAAGTTTTGCGATTTACGGCATTTCTGCATGCCTTACAAGACCCACAGGTAGTAAAACCATTGGGGGGATTCAACCAGTGGGAGCTATTAACTTCCTGGGGGTAGCTCCGGACTAGGGAATCTTTAAGAGATTTAGCTTGCCTGTATTTGATTTTAGGACTCAGGCCAGCATGCTTGCCTTTTATGGGGTCAGCTATGAGTTAACTCCAATGGGCTTTCATAATTTTCCTCAAGTTAGATGCCCCATTACTAAAGGTAGTGATCATCCTTGGTGTATCATCATTTTTATCTGGATTGACCACCCTTTGTTCTTGTCTGTCCTTAAATAGTAGATCCCTCTGTGTTATACCTTTTATTTTACATCCAGCAATTCGCAATGTTTTGCCACTATAGCCCCTGGTCTTCAACCGCGTCACCATGGTAGCCTGCTCTGCCTTAAAGCCTTCTGTTGTGCTACAGTTACGGCGGGCCCGCAGCATCTCCCCATAGGGGATGCTGTTGATAAGAGGAATAGGGTGGTTGCTCGATCCATGTAATATGGTAGTTCATGCCATCTCCTTTCTGTGGAGACTTGTGGTGAATTTGCCATCTACAATCTTTACACAGATATTTAAAAATTCACAGTAGTCTTTGCTGATTTTATACGTGAATTTCAGATTAAGGTAATTTACTCCCAATTTCTGTATAAATTGTTTGGCTTGGTCCTCAGGACCATCTCAAATCAGGTATAGGTCATCGATATATCTGACCCAGATGGGTATGTGGTCAGTATATCGCTCGTTGTCTTCCACCCAAACAATCTGTTCCTCCCACCAGCCTAAGAATAAATTCGCTAGGCTGGGGGCAAAACAAGTGCCCATCGCTGTACCGGAGCATTGACGATAAACATTTTTTTCAAACAAAAAAATATTTTCTTGTAGGCAATATAACATCATAGTTTCTAACATTGCATTGTTTTGCCAAAGGGTAATGTGTCTGCTTTTGAGAAAATACATGCATGCTTCAACACCTTTCTTCTGCTCAATACATGTATAGAGGGAGCATACATCAAGGGCAATCTGTGTCTGTGTCTAAGGGTCAGCATCCCCTCGAAAAACATACCTCCTCTTCCATAGGGAATAATTAACTTTATATCCCAGTAAATATACACCACAAAATACCTCCACAATAAACATAAATGCATCTATTTCCAGGAAACACTAGTGCATCTCTACAGAATACATCCAAAGGCACCCCTATCCAGTGCTTGCAAATATACTCCTGTCAAATACAACCGTGGACGATTCTTAGCCTATATCAATCCCACGCTTGAGAGGAGCCTTTCCTGAAGTTTAGGGCATTTTACCTACTGCCATTTTAACTTCCTCTTGGCTATCATCTATGAATAATGCTCAGATGTGTCAGTTGTGTCATTACCTTTCAGAGTCAGAGGAGCACTTATTGTTTTTCTGCCCAGATCTCGATGGATTGCACCTGTGTGCCGAGCTTTGGTGAGATCACCAACCAGGTAAACGCAGCACAAATCTGTAAAACCAATTCCAGCATTCTTGCATTAACTGCTGTAACCACATTTATGTACACAGAGTGACGATTTGAATGCGTTCACTTGCTTCCTATCCCTCTCAGCCCACCCTGTGGTGTTAGGCATGGTCAACTGGCGCTTTCAGGACTGAAACTGCTTTTTAAAACATTCTAAAATTGTTGTTAGTGGGATTTCGGCTTTCTATGTTTTTTATGGAAATAAACTGTATTGTACATTTTAGTGGTCCTGTAGTACAATTGATTTTAGAATTTATGTTTCTATGTTGATGGATTTTTATATTCGATCTGACAACAACAAACAAAACGACTATTTTATGAGCGACAGACAAGTGAATCTCTACTTCGCAAGGTACATCTCAATGAGAACACATCCTCTCACTGACACCAGTTTGGAAGTGAAATCTGGTTAAGTGGCAACTTGTCATACCTGGAGGGCACACTCCGGCGCACATCTGTCCCCAGTGGCATTCCGTCGATGAGCTGCGGTTGAAGTTGTGGCCTTGAGGGGTGAATTCCCAGCTGCCAGCTAGGCAAAAGTGTCCCGCAGCGCAGCGTCCTTGCCGCCTCCCTCCCCTGCATGAAATGACATTAACTTTGAATCATATTAGGGACAGACGCAGTGCAAGTACAATAACCAAACAACAGAGCCAAAAAAATCATCAAATCACACATCAAACAAGTGAACAGAGTTGACTTTGTCAAGTGTGGCAGCGCAGAAGCTGAATGGCTCGGTAGCTAGTTGTACTCCGTGGCCTTTGTGATCTGTTGCAAGCATTATTCTCTTTTGGGTTAGCACCTATCCTGCCTAACTCAACACTGAGGGCCTGATTGAAGTCCGTCCGGCATCGTCCCGGGGTTGGGGACCACCCGCATATAAGGCTGCGGTCTGACATATAGCATTACAATATGGCCGCAAAACGGCAGCTGTAAGTGCCATGTTTTTCATTGCAGCCGGTGCTGCTGGCTGCAGCACCGGCTGCAATGGAAAAAATGCAGGTTTTGCATTTCCCTTCCATGGCAGGCATCAGGCAGAGCCTGCTGCATGGTGCAGGGAAATGTAGGGGGGCACAATAGGTGCCCTCAAACCCAAAACCAAACTCCATCCCCGCCAGCCTTTCCATAGCGGATGAACCTCTATGAAAAGGCTGGCGGGGATGAACCATGCTAAGCACCGCCGCCATTTCAGGGCTAGGGAGGCCCTCTACCACACCGGCGGGCTCAAGGAGCTCATCGGATGCATGGCAGTCAGAGGTACCTTCCGCCAAAATATTATGGCGGGCAGAAAAAGGCCTCACGATGGCTGTGAACCCGCCGCCTACAGCCTGTCAGTGGCGGGTTCACCGCCATCGTAATTAGCCCATGAGATCGAAGTACATTCCTGGTGTGTGTAAGTACACACTCAACTCCGAGACACTCTCCTCTTACTCTGCACGCACCCGGTATTCCATAGCTCATATTGTTGTTACGGTTGTGTGCATTTGTACAGTTTAGGTGTTTGTGAAGATATAGGATTGAAAATCATAACCACTAACGTATCAATACAAAGCCAGCAGGACTCAGGGTGGAAGTGCTGGCAAGGTCTGTGTTTGAACTTATGCTTTTGACATGCCCCATGGTATTCGAAACACTGTAAGCAGTATAGGGGAATAGCATGTAACACCTTGCTACTTTCTTTCTTTAACCATGTCAAGAGTCGAGTGAGCTGCTGTTAAAACTTCAACAATGTGGAAAAAGTGTATTTCTGGTAAAAAGGGGGTGGGGCAAGGGCCCATGTGCCACCCTTTCTATTGCTGCTTGCCTTACCAAGCGATGGGCGCCATTTCCACTGAACTGAACCTAGTGGAAAATCCCATCGAAGCAGTCCAGAATGTAACCACTACCCCACCCCCACAACCACACCTAAAACCCATAGTTCAATCATTGGGCCCCCTACCTGATTGTAGAAAACTCCTGGCACGGTGTTGCCTATATCTGCTGTGCCAGCGTAAGCAAAGAAACAGAATAGGGGTAAAATAAAAAACCCATGTATAGTGCATGACAATGAGAGTATCTCAGACCCTGGATCTTCTGATTGTATTTCTGTTAGAGAAAATAGCCCACCGCCCCCCAAAAGGAAATGTGGAGGGGGAAACTCAACACAACCCAATCAAAGGTGCATTGTAACCAAGTTTTGTTCCAAACAAATAGCACTGGGGTGCCATCGATGCCGGGACAACTACAGACAGGGAAAATAATTTCACTGATCCTACTATCCTGACAAAATTATTCACGAATTTCCAGGCATTGGGTCAGCCACTTGTGGTAGGAGTAGAGGCTTTACAGGAGTTTTTTTTTCAATAGGCTATGGTAGCTCTTTTTAAATTCTTGACTGACAAACTCCAATCTTTGATTGAGGCTCCCAACAACCTTTACCAAGGTGCCACTGGGGCTCTGGGAGCTGCTACCATACATTCTCAATCATCCCTCTGTAAAAACGAAAGCGTCCTTGCAGCACAAATGCCCACCTCAGTGGCAATAACGCAACTTGTCAGTCCTTTGTGCCCTCAAGGGCCAACCTGTCAATCAATTTTAGCACCTTCTAAGCCTCCCACTGAGACTCAGCTCACTTTTCCATCTTCGTCTGCACATAGGCGACAGTTGGATTATCTTCATCTGCCCCCAGATTAATGGCCCAAGTTTCTTGACAACAGATTATATCAAAGTCTTCTATGAAACATGTCCAATGCTCGTTACTAAATTTCTGTTGTATCCCTGCAATGTTCCATGACGAGAACCGAAAGGCCACAGGAGGGGTGGGTGCTAGTTGAACCCTAGACTGTTTCGCAAGCGAAGATGGAATGGAGACAGCTGACATGAAGAGCAAGGGGTTGGGAGGCCCGCCAAGCTGGGAAACTGCAACTGTCAATCAATACCAGATACGCTTTGAAGAGGGGCAAATCGATTACTAATCAGTACTGGGGCCAAAGGTGTCATGATTGATGTTCCAGCTAGGTCCATGGCAGGTATTGGTTGCTGCTACCAAAGAAGTTGATCGATAAAAGAAGCCTAGTGGTAAGCTACGAATTATCAATTGTTAGCGAGATGGGTAGGCTAGGCTATTCAACAATAACAAATTTAACCTGGGGCTTTAAAGTTCAGGACCACACAATTCACACTCAAATGTTTGGGGGTAGAGCCCACCCATCTGATCCTGCAAGCCATAATGATTTTATTCGCCAGGTCAAACTGACACCCAACCTTTTGGCTGCACCAATGGACTGCTTTACTCATGACACTTTGGGTATCATTTTAGGCATCACAGTGGGGGAGCTCCTTCCAGGATTATCACATATGGTGGGTAATCCTGTACATGTGGAGGGTTTGAAATCTTTTTGTTCGTCCGCCACTCCATCAGTAGCAGGAAGGGGGAAGGAGACCTAATCATCTTAGTTTTAAATGGCCATCAGGGAGCTGAGCTGAGCTTAAAGTTCTGTGCACCAGTTTGTGTTACCAGATTTTAAAACTGAGACAGTCTAACTTAGTATTTAAACAGAATTCAGATACATTTTTATTACAGTTTCTTCACCGCCTAATCAGTGTGTATCGTAGAAAAGTTGGAAGATGCCATTGCCCATTGTTTGCTTAATGGAAAGAATGAAGCACCCCTCTTGTGGGCAGGAGATTTTAACATTAGTAAATGCATCCACGGTGGTAATCAGTTTGCAAAATCACAGATGGTAAGGGCTCAAACACTGGCAATTTCTCACATACACCATACAAAGCCATACATATAGGCTTTTGCATACCCATAACTGATCCTTCTCATCGGGCCTATTTGAGGCAAATGTTATGAATCCCTCCACATATGTAGGCAGAGGCAAAGTAAATGCAATAGATGTTGTCCTCTTCTCAGAGGAATTGTTTATTAAATGAGAGAGTCACCATTTGCATGGCTCCCATATTCGCGATCACCACCTGATTATTAGTAACCTTTCTATCCCCCTCTCACCTAAACCCAAATCACGGAATAACCCCACTCTGTCCCATACAACCAATGGGGAGGAGGAGTACGTATGAAATGGGAGCATATTGACCATAACAAATTTCTTACAGATATCTTTACCAATAATTATGAGGACATATAACATTGTCTTTTGGAGGAGGTCACCCCAACTAGAATTTGAGAAAGCTTTATGGCGATTTGTCAATCTGTTTCCTGTATGCTAACTAAAGACAATCGCCCAAAAGTCCAACAAGGCCAAAAATGGTTATTCTAAGAATGCACTGTGCCTATGAGGCTCTCAAAGAAGCTTCTAACAATCCCACAAATCCCAGACATTGTTAAAGCAGCTAGAATAGTCCAGCAGAGGATCGAGACCAAGGCCCTGGGAGTTGAAAGAGTGATGGTTGAAGAATATGGATAGCAAGATGCAGCAATTGCAGGGCCAATCAGACACCACAGAGGAAGAGCACAGGGTGTAAAGTGCTCCGGAATTCACTGATGAATGTTATGCATACCCTTGAAAACAGGCTGGGAATAATTGAAAACTCAATGAGGGATTCCAACACTCACATTCTTGTGCTTTCTGCTACTAGCCCAGAGACTTTTGTTGCAGAGGATCAGCAATGATTTATAGTCGAACACCTGATTGCTGGGGCTGCAAGGGCATAGATTTTGCATGAAGGCTTCCCTACAGTTCCTCTGGCCCTTCTGTGGCACCTAACAACCGAACAATCACTACAATGATCTTGGACTCTGGTCTAATAGAGCCCATATTGAGGAAGGCTGCCTGAAGGAATCTCTCCAAGGAGATGGAGAACACAATTGACTTTCCCATGACTAGGACCCCACAAACGCAGTAAAGAAAATACAAACCTCAGAAGGTACATAGGAAATTGCTAGACTTGGGCATCTGTGCATCAGCATGTAAATATATTACAATGAAAGTCTGGTATGAAAACAAGTCTTATGTCTGCTCCTACATGGAGTCATTGATAATCTTAAAATCCTTATCCAGGCAGATTACTTTGCCAACTTGGTGCCAGACTGCTTGTCTGTGTCGCTGATTTACACACTTTGCTTGGGACACCCTACGAGTCATGAGTTACTCGTACATGACAGTTAACAGTGATATTTGATAAATACTAAATCAGAGTGTGGATGTTTTTTCTGCCCTTAGGGATTATATATTTATAATCCGTTTTGTAAGAAATGTGATCATTATTTGGAGTGGGCGACTGCCCATCTCAAGGAATAATTAAAACTCCTGTCAGGGTGAATCCTTAAAATTACTAAATTTACCCAAGTAACCCCCTGGTAACTATGAACAGGGCAGAGAGGCTTAACTTAGGACAATGTATAAAGTATTTATGCAGTACCAAAACAGCAATAAAGACAAAATACTAAACAATAGGCATCCCAAACTGAATCAGAAAAATGTAATAAATGAAATTACACCAAAAATCCAATAAGTTTTAATCAGTAGACTGGGACTTAGGCACAATTTCAGGATGACTCATCTTAGTCAATAATTGAACTTCTGAATTATTCTTGTAAGTCCCAATCAGTACTTCTAAAGCCCCCAAGGACTTCAGGGAAGGCACTTAGAAACTCATAGATAGAGGGCAACAGCATGGTTGAGTCCAGATCCTGATGCCACTGGTAAGCTGAGTACCTGCGGAAAAAAGCGCCTTGTAGCTTATTATCTCCCTGTAGCCACACTTGAGGGCAGCCATCTGACCGATGAAATCCACTTCCTTGACCCGGGTACAAGATGGAGCAAGTCCAGTCCTTCAGGGATCCTTAGGTCACATGCAGCAGGTCTAGTCCTCTTCTGATATTATGCAGGTTTAGAAAGTGTTCTGAAGTGGGTGTCTAGAGATGCCACATTTAGGCTTAGCAAGGGGCACATATGGTGGGGTGACTCCTGGGTATGCCCTACCCAATAGGTAGAAGTCCCCCAGGGCCAACCCTACCCAATTTTGCAGTAGTTCCTGTTTGCCTTACTGCAAACAGGCCCAAAATACTGTGTGTCAGGGCATTTTCAAGATGGCGAAAGTCTTTTGCCACACTAAACTTGGGTTCTGAGGGTGTGTGTGGGGGAGTGTGCTATGATAATCCCAGTGTCTTTCCACATCTAACACTAAAATCTAGGTTTGAGCAGGTACTGTACCCACAACAAATCAGGAGTCAGAGGTATAGTAGGACAAAATCATGGTCCTTCAACAACCAGACAGTGGATACAAATTAATTGTCTTGGCATCCTATTCCCTCCCACTCTGTGGGGCCTATTACAATGTCGATCATAAAGTCTCTAACCTTAGGTCAAAGGTTTTACGACCGACATCCTTGGTTTCAATTCCGACTGGCTGATTACAATACAGCTGGTCACAATTGAAACCGGCCGGTCATTCCAGTTGGCTTCTGACGGGCTCAAGGAGTCGGTCGGCCAGTCGGAACCAGCCCGTAATCCATATGGATGGCACATTATGCAGTCCGGATTATGATGCACGGTTTACGCCAGGCTTCCCATGTCGGGCTTTCCAACATGGAAGGCCTTCGGAAAGCATGTTTGGGGGGCGCTAGCAGGGCCTCCTTTCCCTTGTGACCTCCGGTTGGGGGCCGAGGGGGCACCTATGGTGCCCCTGTTAATCCCTGCACCTTGAGGTGCAGGGATTAATACAATATCCCAATTCTCTATAGGAGCTTGTGTTACAGCCGGTTTACGGCCGTAACACAATCTTCCATTGACAAATGGGAGAATGCGACTGCACCATGTGCTGTCGCATCGTAATTAGGCGTTCGGGACTGTTTTCGCCATGGTGTCGGTTGGAGAAAACTGCGACCAAAATCTTAATAGGCCACCAAGTGTTACTTGTGGCTCAAAAGACCTCCCAAGCAGGATTTGACAATGTACTGTTAAAAGAAAGCTCACAGCCCCCACCCTATATATTCCGTAGAATTCAAAGGACTGATCTCTGCCTATTCAGTTCAGCCTACTGTTTGCTCTTGGGAGGCATTTCATGATTTGCAAATGAGCCTCAAGGGATTTCACGCAGTAAAAAGATAACTTTTTAAAGGTTACTTTTCTCTATTACTGATTAAAAATCACACTTCACCATTAAATTGGATTTAAATAACCATTAAAATAGTTGTTTAATAATTTTATAGCTAGTCCTATTCCCAAGATATAGTATTAGTATTTCACACTGCACTGTGGGTTTCCATATAGGAAGTTAAGCCTGCCACAGTGAATATAGCTTCTGTTCTTGGGCCTTGTTACTGTAGGGATATGGTAATATTAATTTTATGTGTCCCAGTGTTAAATACCATGTCCCCAGCCTTATAGGCTACATACCTCTATAGGGCTGACATACTAGCATTTAAATGGGAGATTTGTACATGTCAAAAAGGGTTCTTTTAATAATTTGACTGACAGGTTCACACTGCAGCAGTTGGGCTACACAGTGTTGGCCTCAAATTAAGTGTACACTTCCCTATAGTGAATAGCACAGTAGGTGCTGCAGTCCACAAGTGGCATTTTACTTCCAGGCCTTCGGTGCACTTTTAGCACCAAATAACTGAGGCTTTACAGACGCGTGAAATGTGGCAATCAGCAATACGCCAATTTAACCACGGTTAAAGTAGGAGCAAAGGCACATTGCCACAGGTTTGTAGGGGTAAAGTGCACAGAGCTTTAAAGAAAGCAAAATTATAGAATCCAGCAAAAGACAAATACTCCATGGTGGTCATGTAGAAAATGTAGATTTCCTACAGGCCTCATTTGGAGTTTAGGAGAAAAAGGCAAAACAACACCAACAGAGCAGATCTGTCCTCTAAACTCCTGGATTGCCCATCAGATTTGGAGTTGAGCGCTGTGCCAGATTTACAGTGGCAGACTCTCAGATGGCTCAGCCCAGGGAAACATTTCTCAAAAGGAGTGCCTGACAAAGTGCAGTCAGTCAAGGTATATCAGAATGTCTGCCCTATTTAAGACAGTCATTCCTGTGAACATTTTCGAGTGCGCAATTTCTAAGGAAAGCCTTGCAGTTTCAAACAAGAAACAAAATAAATAAATTCCAGACCCTGGGAGAAATTTCCCACTGCATGAAAGCCGTTTGTATTTTATTTTTCAGTAACAAGTTCCAGTTTTGAGAAGTTTGTCAATGAAAAACAACACATTTTGCTGACTGGGTATCTCCAAAATGCAGCCTACTCTGCAAAACTTCAGTGCCTTCAGCTGTGCTGTGGAAGGTTCCACAGAAGGCATACAGATCCCCACCTGCCTAATGGGTTCCCTGCCTGCCACCATGGAAGCGGATGCCATAAACTCTGAGCCAGTAGGCTACCCGCCAAAGTTGCATTATATTGTTTTCCTATAAAAAGCTAAATAAATGGGCATGAAGGTGGCAGAACCTTGGATTAAATTTCTCCCCACCCCCGGGGTGGTTTTTAAAAAAAAATATAATAGAGGAGGACGCTTCCTGCCCAAGCCTTTTAAAGGTCCCGGGGGCCCTATCTCCCAGGGCCAATTCATTTTGTTGAGATAGGGGTGTGAGGTCCCTCCTCCTTAGCCTTTCAAAGGCACCGGTGACCCCGTCCACTGTGGCCAATTTGTTTTTTGTTTGGTCTCACGCATAAACAGCTTATACCCACACATATTACATCACTCATGGCGTGTTTAATTACAGCATTGGTAACATCACTGATGTCATCTGAAATCTAAAGGCAACAGGAGGGCATGGAATTTGATTAGACAGAGAATGATTATGTCCCCCTAGAGTTCAACCCAGTAGGGCCCTCAGAGGACACCAAGCATGAATTCACAGAACTGTTCCTGCGTATACAATCCCTTGAGACTCAGGCACATTATGTCCCACTATGGTGCAATTTACAAATTGCCCTCATCGGTCATTTGGATATATTATTGTTTATGGAGATTTCAAGCGGGAACAGTGATTAATGAATTGCTAAACACAGCCACTTCAGAAGTATATTAATATTGTGGCCAGGAGTCATAGATCTCCTCATTTGGGGAAAGGTATTTATTATTTAAGTATATGTGATATGTGGTGTCTCTCTGAAGGCCTACACACAGACAGCTTTATTCAGAATCTATCCTTCAGCCTCCACTTCTCATAATGGTGTGATTGAGTAGAACACCGAAGGTCTTTTACTGATAATACCAGAGTAAGTACGAGGGGAAAGATCACTTCAACATGTCTGCCACTATACAAATCACGTTGTTTCCAAAATCGTATTTTTAGACAAGAACACTTACATAAGGAAAATAAGGTTATGTATTGTGTTATAAGGTTTGTTGCCTTATTAATATGATTAGCAAAATCTTTCCTGTTTTCCGACATTGTGGCATTGTGGCATTGTATTTACCAAGGTTTTACCATTCAACAAGATTGCTGATATCAAACGGTTTTGAACTTTTCCACACATTTATGCGCATTACTTTGAAAAATATATAATTTATTACTTACTTGGTGTGTTTAACCATGGCACAATATGTTTCAGTTCTGGGAACATAAGATGTAATTCACTGTTTCAATATCTCTGCAAAAACTTAAGGTCACTTCCTCCTACATGATTTTTGTCCTTCATTTATGATTGACATTCTAATGCACTATATATGGTTGAAGTAAAGATGCTCCTAAACCTGTGAGAAAGGCCCAGTGCTCAAACACGTCAGCCATCAGCCAACTTTCGAATAAAACAGTTTGGGCCTCATTACGATTGTCAGAAAGCCACCAACCACTGGTCGTAGGCTTTCCGACTGACATGGTAGGTTTAAAGTCCGACCACTGTATTAAGATGACAGCAGTCAGAGTTTAAACCGGCTGGAGAATCGAACATGGTTCTGACTGGCTCAAGGAGCCATTGGGTCGGTCAGAAAGAACTCATAATCCCATACGGATGGCGTTTCTCCCATCGGGATTATGATGTCGGTTTTCGAAAGTCATTCCATGTCGGCCATTCCGACATGGAAAGGCTGTCGGAAAGCGACACTGGGAGCCCCTAGCATGGCTCCTATCCCTCTACGGCTTCCGCATTTGGGTCAGCCCTTAACACCCCTGCACCATGTGACAGGCAATGTGAGGTGCCTGCCAACGGTGCAGGGATGTTTACAAACTTCCATTTTTCAATGGGGGCTTGTACTGCGGGCGGCTTCCACCAGCCACATAAGCTCCCATTGAAAAATGTATGTTTCTGACCGCACCCAAATAAGATGGTTGGAAAGGCAGACCTGAGGTCAGCCAGTTCCCAATCCGCAACTGTGTCGGTTGGAGGCAACTCCATCCGACATTGTAATGAGGCCCTTTGTGTAGTAGCATTGAATAAGTGAGCAAGGATTGTGACACTGAACTAAGGTGCAATGGGATGGTTTTTTAAAGTTTCGGGGTGATTCGTCAAGCGGGGCTGAGAAAAGAGGGTTGTTAGGGTTCACAGATGGAAAGGGGTGATTAGGGGCTTTTAGGTTTCAGGGAGAAGTAGGGATATGGGGTGGTTCACTGACAAAACATTGACTAGTAAAACATCGACCGACAAAAATATGGAGACAAAAATATTGATTACTAAAATATCGACTACCTATATTTAATAAGATAAGTACAAAAATATAGAAAAAAGTATTGTTTACAATAATAAAGTTGTATTAAATATCGATTTTCAAATATATACAAATTAAAATATTAAAAATAAAATATCGTAAATGCTAACATTAATTTGATAAAAATAAAATATATTTAATATATATTTAAACAAATATAACAAACTTACTTTCCAAAAATTAAACACATACATATATATTAACATACATCTCTTAAAAAATATAATTAAACTAATTTTTTTAAATTATATTATAAAGTTTTTCACATAATATAATAATATATATATTACCTACTGGCGGTCGTCAGTAGGTAGTTATAGTTAGGACCTTGTTTCTTTACAAAAAGCCTTTTTTCCTTTCCCAATAACTTTGGCACCAGTTGACAAACAAGTGGGGGTCCTTTAGGGGCCAACTAGCCTACCTTTTACCTCCAGTAAGCCCCACACAGTGGGATTGGTGAGAGGTAGACAAAGGCCATGCCCCCTTTCTCCACCACTCTGCAAACACACCCCCTGGTGCGTTGTAAGTTGGGGGGTTAAGTCCCCTTGAGTCCTGAGGGTCCCTGGGGTCCAACTAGCCAACTAGGTACCTCCAGTAGGCGCGACAGAGCTGCAATGCAGAGAGGTGTAAAAAGGGGCGTGGCCTGGACCACCTCTATGCAACACAGGCCTGTGGTGCTTACTGGAGGCACCTGGTGAGCTAGTTGGCCCCCAGGGGCCCTCTGGATTGAAGGGGAATTAATTCCCTAACTTAAAAGGCGCCACATTGCAAACAGCAGTGTCCCGGGGGTGGGCACCCCAGGACACTGCAGGAGCCGGCCCTGGGGGTGGCAGTCCCCAGGGCCATGGAGGGCTCAAGGAGGAGGGCCGCGCGGGCCCCCTCCCATCTAGAGCACCGCCCCGGTTGTGGTCCCCGGGGTTCGAGGGTCCGTAATGGACCCCCATATTAGCATTTAAGTGCCTCGGGGAGGTTGCAGTCCCTGGGACATGTGGGGAGGCTCGAGCCCCCCACACAGGTATAATGTTTTTTAAAAAAACAAGCCCTGGGGGTGGCGGTCCCCGGGGCTGCGGGGGGCTGTGTGATCCCCACAAATAATGAATGAAAGCCCCGGGCGTGGTGGTCCCTGGGGCTTGGGGGGGCCTTAGAGGCCCCCCACGCATTTACAATTAGTGCCAGGGGGTGGTGGTCCCCGGGGCAGTGTGGGGGGATTGGGGGCTGCTTTCCCCTCGCAACTAATTAACCAAGCCCCGGGGAGGTGGCGGTCCCTGGGGCAGTGTGGGGGGGATTGGGGCCCCCCACACTTTTTTTTCACTGCCCCCGGTACCTGACCCACCCGTGGGCTTCAATCACAACCGCACTTCGTTATTTTTTTTTTCTTGGCCGGATTCGCGCACCCAGCGCGAAATCGACCATTTTTGTTTTTAAAAAAAATGCTTTTTTGGGGCCTGGGGGTTCTTGTGGGACCCCCTGAGCAGGCCTAGGGGGTCAGGGTGTTTCTACCCTGCCCCCTTTTCTTATTTTTCGCGTTTATTTTTATCTTTTCTTGTGCCTCGGTTACCAAGGCACAAAATGGCTGCCAACACTTCCTGGTTTGGAGTGTTGACAGCCAATTAGAATAAAGCTTGTGGTCAGGAGGGTCCG
Organism: Triturus cristatus; assembly: GCF_964204655.1. Taxonomy (NCBI): domain Eukaryota; kingdom Metazoa; phylum Chordata; class Amphibia; order Caudata; family Salamandridae; genus Triturus; species Triturus cristatus. The sequence goes on along the minus strand of NC_140584.1, from coordinate 68,809,629 downwards.
GGGATCCTCCGTGCCTCTAAATATCGAAACTTTTATTTTTTTATATTCTCTCTTGAAATTTTCGGGGTGATTCGTCAAGTGGGGGCCGAGAAAAAAGAGGGTCTCAAAACGCGTTTTCCCCATGTTAATTTCCGTAGGAACTTTAGACAAAGCTACAGCCTGAGCTGCTGAACGGAATGACACCAAATTTGGCAAAAAGTTAGGTCTTGGTTCAGAAAGCGCCCTTTTTTTTTTAAATGGCATATATCCGTTCAGTAGTTCCTGAGAAAATAAAAAAAGAAAACTTTCTATATCTGAGCACCGAGGAGGAGTCGCGACTCATCCCGAGCACGAGCTTCACTCTGATTGGCTGCCAACACTCAAAACCAGGAAGTGTTGGCAGCCATCTTGTGAAAGAGTAAAAAAAAAAGGTGAAAAAGAAGAAAAGGGGGCAGGGTACAAACACCCTGACCCCTAAGCCTGCTCAAGGGGTCCCACAAGGACACCCAGGGCCAAAAAAAGGCATGTTATTTACTAAAAATTGACCAAATTTGCGCTGGGTGTGCGAATCCGGATGACAAAATAAATAAAAAATGAAGCGTGGGTACCCGCGCTTTGCTGTATTTAAGCCCCCGGTTGGGTCAGGTCCTGGGGGGAAGTCAAGTTATGGTGTGGGGGCCTGCGGGGGCCCCCACAGTCCCGGGGACCACCACATCCCCGGGGCTTTATTCATGATGTGCGGGGGCATGCACCCCCGCAGCCCTGGGGACCGCCACCTCCCTGGGGCATTATGAAATAAGGGTGGAGCCTGCCCCGGGGACCATCACCTCCCCGGGGCACTCTGTATGTAAATACGGGGGTCCGTTATGGACCCCTGGGGACCAACACCTCCCCGGGGCTTTTCAAACACTGGGAGGGGGGCCGCGTGGCCCCCCTCCTGGAGCCCTTGATGGCCATGGGGACCGCCACCCCCAGGGTGTCCTGAGGACCTAAGGACACAAGAGGACCTCATTGCCCCACCAGCAGTGTGCCATGAGGTGCATTTGCAGAGTGGTGTAAAAAGGGACGTGGCCTCGGACCACCTCTCTGTTATCCAGCTGCGTGGCGCATACTGGAGGTACCTGGTGGGCTAGTTGGCCCCCAGGGACCCTCAGTATTAAAGGGGACTTAATCCCCCAACTTACAACATGCCAGGGGGTATGTTTGCAGAGTGGTGGAGAAAGGGGGCGCGGCCTGTGTCCACCTCTCAGCAATCCCACTGTGTGGGGCTTACTGGAGGTAAGAGGTAGGCTAGTTGGTCCCTAAAGGACCCCCAGCAGCGAAGGGGACTTCAATCCCCATCCAAGAGCGTGCCAGGGAGCGCATTTGCAGAGTGGTGGGCAAAAGGGGCGTGGCCTGTTATGAGAACTTAGCAATCCTGCTGTGTGGGACTTACTGGAGGTCATAGAAGGGGTAATTGGCCCCCAAGGTTGTTGTTGGGGCCCAACTACCCCTCTTGTTACCTGTAGTAAGTCCCACACAGTAGGATTGCTAAGACGTCTAAGGAGGACATGCCTCCCTTTCTTCACCACTCTGCAAACGCACCTCCTGGTAGACTACGGGATGGGGGATGAAGTCCAATTTACTGCTGAGGGACTTTGGGGGCCAAGAAGCCCTCTTGGTACTTCCTCTAAGTCCTATGCAGCGGAATTCCTGAGTGCTGGTCGGAGCCCCAGGAACCTTTCTCCACCACTCTGCAAACGTGACTATTACTTAAAGAAGCATTTTTCTGCACCTCTGACTTAGAGGTAGTTTTAATCCCCCTGCCCTATTATGTACTAGGGCCTTACAGAGGAGGTCATGCCAACTATCAACTATCCAGTTATGAACTATCCAGTTGGGCCAATAATTTGGATAAGGAGGTAGAGATAAATGAGAACATTTTATTAGGTCCTCTCCATCAACAGCCAAATGGTATTGGCTATTAATCAAGGGGGAGCCACCTGTAACACCATTGGAGGAGTCCTGGAGAAGAGACCTGCCCTCGTTCGACGTAACATCCTTATGGCTAGTATTGATGTGCACTTTATAGATTGTAGATAAAGCTGCCCCTCTTAGGAGAAATCATCTGTTTACACTTCACAGAGCCTACTGGACTCCGAAGAAACTTTCAAAGTTGGGAGGTGAAGGGTTGAAAGTCTGCCTGAAGGGTGCCTCGGGGGAAGCCGATGATTTGCATATGTTTTGGCAGTGTTCTCATATCCAGGGCTTCTGGCACAATATTGGTAAGATTGTTTCAGAGGTCTTGGGGCAAGAGATTAAGGGAAGCCCGATTTAAGCAATCTTTGGGGTCCTCCCAGAGGAAAGTTCCAGCTATAAGCTTTCTAAACTTAAAGCCTTGCTGTTACTTGTGTTAATCCTTCTAGCAAGGAGAGAAATCTGCTGAAAATGGATATTGTCACAACCTCCAGTAATTCTAGATTGGGTTGCCTCTGTTAAAAGAATTCACAACTTTGATTGTGCTGGTCCCCCGGGAAAAGAAGTAGACTTTGGGGGGCCCGGGTTGGTGGATTAATAATCTTGATGAACAAGTTACTTACCTTCGGTAACGCTTTTTCTGGTGGATACAGTATCTGCCTGTGGATTCCTCACCTTGTGAATATCCCCTGCGCCAGCATTCCACGGAACTTTTCTTCCCCAGCATTCCACGTCGACGTGGGCGACGTCACAATGCATCGGCTCCGCACGCGACTCCGTACGACGTCATCGGAGCCATAAGAAGCCCACGTCGGCGTGATGACGTCAGTTCCACCCATTTTTTCCGTGCCTTCGAGGCGAACAGGTGAACTAACGACAACTCCAAGTATACACAGTATATAGAATACCAATACATATACATAGCATACAAAACAAAGGAATGCTAATCAAACAAGCATTTCCTACAAATGTACAAGAGAATATACAAACATTTCAAACAAGACCTATTCCATGGTATACAAAGGTGGAAAACGGGGAGGCGGGTGGGTCAGTGAGGAATCCACAGGCAGATACTGTATCCACCAGAAAAAGCGTTACCGAAGGTAAGTAACTTGTTCTTCTGATGGATACATCTGCCAGTGGATTCCTCACCTTGTGAATAGATTCCCACAGCAGTCCCCACTCCCGGAGGAGGGTGTCCACCTTTCTATACCAGAAAGTCTTGCAAGACAGAACGCGCGAAGTGGCCCTCCCTCCTCATCTCAGAGTCCAAGCAATAATGCTTTGCGAAAGTATGGAGGGAGGCCCAAGTCGCGGCCTTACAAATATCTGCCACAGGAACACCCCGGGCCAGAGCAGATGTTGAAGACTTAGCTCTAGTAGAGTGAGCACGAATACCCTCAGGAGGAGTCTTACCAGCCAGGGCGTAGCAGATCTTGATGGTCAGTATTATCCATCTTGACAGCGTGCGCTTGTGCACCGCTTTACCTTTAGAATGACCAATGTAGCCAATAAAAAGCTGGTCATCAATACGAAAGTCCTTGGTCCTGTCCAAATAAAAACTCATAGCCCTCTTCGGGTCAAGGCGATGGAGTCTTTCCTCTTCTTTGGAAGGATGAGGGGGTGGATAGAAAACAGGGAGGGTAATAGACTGCCCCAAATGGAAAGGAGTAACAACTTTTGGCAGAAAAGCAGCCCTGGTCCTGAGAACCATCCTTTCAGCATGTAAGGTAAGAAAAGGAGGTTTGGAACTAAGAGCTTGAAGCTCACTCACCCTCCTTGCCGAGGTTATGGCTACAAGAAAAACCACCTTAAAGGACAACAGCCTCAAAGGACAACTATGAAGAGGCTCAAATGGGGACCCCATTAAAAAGGTTAAGACAAGATTAAGGTCCCACTGAGGCATTACAAATGGAGTGGGAGGAAACATGTTTGTAAGGCCCTTGATGAACCTCAGAACAACCGGAGATTTAAATAGCGAAGGTTGATCTGGGAGGCACAGAAATGCCGATAAGGCCGATAGATAGCCTTTAACCGTGGCCACAGCACAGCCCTGCTGAGCCAAGGAAAGGGCAAACTGGAGCACCTCGGAAAGATGCGCTTTTAAAGGGTCAATGGATCTCTCTCCACACCATTTAACAAAGTTGGACCACCTGTAGGAGTAAATGGACTTGGTGGAGTGTCGCCTGGCCGATAAAATAACGTCCACCACATCAGGTGGGAGAGAGAAGGAACTCAGGTTGCCCCGTTCAATCTCCAGGCATGAAGGTGTAAGCTCTGGAGGTGGGGGTGTAGAACCTGCCCCTCTGACTGCGAGAGGAGGTCTGCCCTCAGAGGGAGACGGAGCGGAGGGCACAAGGAGAGGTGGAGAAGATCTGTAAACCACACCCTTCTTGGCCAATCCGGGGCGACCAAAATAACTTGGGCCCGTTCTTGGCGAATCTTCCTCAGAACCCGAGGAATCAAGTGTATGGGAGGAAACGCATAAAGGAGTTGTGAGCTCCAACTCAACTGAAACGCGTCCCCCAACGCCCCCTGCATCGGAAACTGGAGACTGCAGAATGACGGGCAGTGCGTGTTCTCGCGGGTGGCGAACAGGTCCACCCGAGGTGACCCCCACATTCGAAAGACGTGACGAACCACCTCCGGATGGAGCCTCCACTCGTGATCGGCGGAGAACTGCCGACTGAGACTGTCCGCACGTACGTTCAGCACCCCGGCCAGATGATTTGCCATCAGACAAATCTGATGGTCCTGAACCCAGGACCACAGACGCAAGGCCTCTCTGCAGAGACAAAGAGACCCCACTCCTCCCTGTTTGTTTACATACCACATCGCGGTCGTGTTGTCTGTCAGGACTTGAATCGACTGACCGCGAAGGGAAGGAAGGAAGGCCTTGAGCGCCAAACGAATCGCCCGCAATTCCAGAAGGTTGATGTGAAGCAACCTTTCCTCCGGAGACCAAAGTCCTTTGATCTCCAGATCCCCCAGATGCGCACCCCACCCTAAAGTGGATGCATCCGTTATCACTGTGGCCACCGATGGAGGTAGATGGAAGGGCTTTCCCTGAGACAGATTGCCCTCCACGCTCCACCAAGACAGATCCGCTGCAGCTTCTCCGGAGATCTTGATCGACTCCCCGAGATCCCCGTTGTGCTGATACCACTGCTTGCGGAGGCACCACTGGAGCGCCCTCATATGCCAGCGTGCATGGTTGACCAACAGAATGCAGGAAGCGAACAGACCGAGCAGGCGAAGGACCTTCAGAACCGGAACAACCGCTCCACTGTGGAATAAAGGGACCATTTCCTGAATGTCGAGAATCCTTTGAGGAGGAGGGAATGCTCGACACACAGTAGTGTCCAGTACTGCCCCTATAAACAGGTTGCGTTGAGAGGGCACCAGGTGAGATTTGGGCACATTGATCGAAAAACCCAAGTCGAACAACAGCTGAGCTGTCACCTGCAGATGACGCTGCACCATCTCCGGGGACTCTGCCTTCAGAAGCCAGTCGTCCAGGTAGGGAAAAACCGGAATCCCCGACCTCCTGAGATGAGCAGCCACCACTGCCATCACCTTTGTGAAGACTCGAGGTGCGGTAGTAAGACCAAACAGGAGGACCGCAAACTGATAATGTTGCGACCCAACCGTAAAACGGAGATACTTCCTGTGCGACTTCAGGATTGGGACATGAAAGTACGCGTCCTGCAAGTCGAGCGACACCATCCAGTCTCCTTGCTGCAACGCTTGAAGAACCTGCGCAAGGGTCAGCATCTTGAACTTCTCCTGTTTCAGGTAAAAATTCAAGATTCTGAGGTCCAGAATCGGACGCAATCTGCTGTCCTTTTTGGGGATCAGGAAATACCGGGAGTAGCATCCCTGACCCCTTTCCTGCTCCGGAACCACCTCTATTGCACCCTTCTGAAACAAGGCCAGAACTTCCTTCTGCAGGAGAAGCAGGTGGTCCTCCGAGCAATAACCTTGGCAAGGAGGGTAAGGGGGAGGAAACTCCCGAAAGGGAAGGGCGTACCCAGTCTCTACGCGGTTCAAAACCCAAAGGTCGGTTGTAACAGATTTCCAACCCCGTAGAAAGTAGGACACCCGACCCCCCACAGGTCTTACATGATCCGGGATGGGGGATCTAGGGCTGCTTCCCTGAAGCCTCATTTGGAGCAGAGGAGGAGAAGGAAGAAGAGGGGTTACGACCAGAACCTCTCCGACCCCTTTGCTTCCCTCTATAGGAGCGATAGAGTGGATTCTGCTGCTGTTGTTGCTGCTGCTGTTGTGGCTGTCGGAAGGAGCGAAAGGATGATCTTCCGAATCCCCTAGCCTTACGGAAAGTTGAACTCTTAGCAGGAGCCTGCAGACCCAAGGACTTCGCCGTCAACCTACTGTCCTTAAAACGTTGAAGGGCAGAATCTGCCTTCTCCCCAAACAACTTTTGTCCATCAAAGGGCAGATCCACCAGCGTGGCCTGGACATCTGCAGAAAAACCTGAGGAGCGGAGCCAAGCCTGTCTCCTTGCGGCAATGGACGACCCCATAATCCTCGCCACCGAGTCCGTCGTATCCAGCCCAGACTGGATCACCTGTCTGGCAGCTGCCTGAGTGTCCGCCACAACCTCCAAGAAGGACGACTTATCCCCCTCAGGTAACTTAGGGGCCAAAGTTTTTATAGAGTCCATCAGGGCATGAACATAACGCCCCAGCAAGCATGTGGCATTTGATGACTTCAACGCCATACTTCCTGAGGAGAATGTCTTTTTGGCCGCCTGATCAACTTTCTTTGACTCCCTATCAGCAGGAGATTGGGGAAATGCACCCGAAGCATGTTTAGAACATGAAGCCTGCACCACTAGGCTCCCCGGAGAAGGATGCGTGGATAAAAAATCTGGGTCTCCTGGCGCAACCCTGTACCTCCTTGCCACCTGTCTGCAAACCGCCGGTGCTGATAGAGGCTTCTTCCACACCTCCAACACTGGTTCCAAGAGAGCCTCATTGAAAGGTAACAAAGGCTCCGAAGCCGACGTCGGAGAGTGCAACACCTCTGTAAGTAGGTTGGACTTGTACTCCACAGAGGGCAGCTGCAGATCTAACAACTCAGCGGCCTTCTTGATCACAACGTGGTAGGGCGCCAATTCCTGTGGTGGAGAAGACCTTGTAGAAGCATGCTCTCACTCCGGGGTGGTATCCAAACCACTTGCTACCTCTATTCCTCCAATCTCATCCGAAGAAGAGTCGACTTCACCTTCTTCCACCTCAGCCCGATATCTTTCTTCCTCAAAAACCCTTTGGGCCTCCCGCCTCGATCGGATCCGGGGAGCCGGCGTCGGTGGAGCCAAAGGCACCGGCGTCGGAGGCGCCACAGGTGGAGTCGGCGGCGCCGGATGCGGCGCCGATGGAGTCGGCCTCGGCGTCGAAGAAGGCTCCGAAGATTGACGGTCCATCCGAGGTCGAGCCGGATTCCCAACCGGCGCCGGAAACTGCCAAGAAGGCGCCATCGGCATAAAGGGCAGAAAAGGAGCCTGAGCGTATTGCTGCGGCACTCCCAGTGAAAACGCCATCGGACCCACGGGAACTGTTGGTGCTCCGGATGGGAAAGATGCCTTCTGAAAAATGCCATACATGGCATCCAGAAATCCCGAAGGATCCGTACCTGGAGCCGGGAATTGGGGATAAGGAACCGCCCCTGTATCCTCCTGTGGAGTCACCTGCGTCGGCTCCTCAGAATCATCCACCGGAGCCGCGGAGTCACCAGGCACCGGAACAGACTTTTCCTGCTCCTGCTCATCCAAATGCACATCAGATTCCACCCGACCCGGAGTCGAAGCCTTGGACGGCGCCGGTGATGGCGTCGGGGAACGAGCTGGAGTCCGCTTCGGCGAGGGAGACTTCGGAGACTTATCAGAAGAAGGCGAAGGAGACAAGGCCTTGCTCTGACGTCGACGGGGCGAAGCCGACCTCGACCTCTTAGACTTCGGGGACCGACGCCGAGAAGAATGCTTCCTCTTCTTGTGGTGCTTCTTCGACTTCGACGACCTCGAGGTCGAAGACTCTCACCTGGACTTCTCCTTTTTTCTCCCTCTCTTCTCCTCACCGATCTTCTTCATGAAGAGTTTGGTCTTCCTCTCCTTCAGCGCTTTAGGATTCATGCTCCTACAGCACCCGCACTCATCCACGTCATGATCAGAGGAAAGACACCACAAACAGTTCTGATGCGGATCCGTCATGGACATCAGTCCTCCGCACTCCCTACAGGGCTTAAAGCCCGACTTCCTCGTCGAAGACATACCGATTTTAACAAAAATACACCACTAGACTACAAAGTATCTAGAGAGCACTGGGAAAAAACCGTTGCGCGTCGACGGCGCGGAAAAAAGGGAACTGACGTCATCACGCCGACGTGGGCTTCTTATGGCTCCGATGACGTCGTACGGAGTCGCGTGCGGAGCCGATGCATTGTGACGTCGCCCACGTCGACGTGGAATGCTGGGGAAGAAAAGTTCCGTGGAATGCTGGCGCAGGGGATATTCACAAGGTGAGGAATCCACTGGCAGATGTATCCATCAAAAAGTGCAATACTCTAAAAATACAACATCGCAAAAACAGTGCAATGATTATGAAGTAAGGGAGAATAGGGGAAGGAGACTGGTGCTCGGGAGGTGGCTATACCTCCCCTAAATACCTTCCCTAGGAACCTTGGCAGTTAGTCCCCTGTCAGTGCCTAGAGGTGGTCAAGTAAACAAATGGCATTGTTACATCCCTCTACGGGAACTTGGAGGGTCCTCTTATCTGCTTAAAGGCTGTCCACTTATTTACAAATAAGGACAAAAAAATCATGATTAATTATCAATAAAATAATTTATATTAATTAACAATTAATTATTAATTAATTAAAAAAAGTAATTACTTCTCAACCTGTACCCCTATAAACCCAACAACTCAGATATAAACTATAAATTAAAAAAAATATTTTCACTATTAACATAATTATCAATTAAATGATTAATATTACCAATTAATTATTAGCTCAAATTAAATTACTTCCCACCCTAAACCCCTATAAACCCCACAACCTACACATAAAATTTACATTACAAAAAATATATTAACATAATTAATTATTAAATAAATAAATAATATTAATGCCAAAAATAATCATTAATTTTCTATAATTAAACTATTTCCCACGCTGTATCCCTATAAACCCACAACCCTCTACGGTACTAAAAATAGCAAAATTACTTAAATTCTACTGAAAAATGTACAAATCATTTGAAAACATCAAAAATAATTAGAGTCTAGACAAAGAATGACATTATATACATTTAAAATATATACCAAAATACATAATAATAAAAAATTGATATTATAAGGAACTATATTATTGTAATTGATATTAATAGCCTCAATATTTTAGAAATAGATATTACTTAGCTTAAAATCGATATTCATTATAACAATGTTCTTGCTGACGATATTTCCATGTCACAATGTTTTTGACTCGGTATATGTGCAAGTCGATCTTTACAACTCATTATTTTTCTCATCATCATATGGGGGAATAAGACATTTCTAGGGTTCATAGAATCGGTAGGGGGAAGCGCAGTTATGGGTTTTAGGGTTAAGGGATGAGTAAAGGAATGGGGTAGTAAGATGTTTTTACAGTTCAGGGATGAGTAGCGGACTGGGGTAGTTTGTGTTTTTTTGGGTTCAAGTTTGGCATGGGTAAAGGTAGTGAGTGGCTTTTATGGTTCAGAGGTGGGTAGGAGTAAAGAGTAGTAAGGGTTTTTTATGTTTAAGGAAAGGATAGCGATACAAGGTTACCTCAAATGTCTGAAATGAAAAACAGACATTTGAGGTGTGCAGATTAAGAGTGTTGATGGTGTTGTAGACTTCTCCATATAAAGAACTTCTCTCCACCTAACATTTGGGAACTACCCAGAGTTCCCTGCTTTCTTTTTGTATAATTCTTTAAGCACCCTAAGCTTAAGCCTCAAACGTTTTTGTCTTCGCTTATACTGGGTGCTCCCTTATGTCTGGACATTGCTATACCTGTCTGGGGGTCTCCAGTAAGAGTAAAACACATATGTCAACCGTCTCTTTAATTCATTTAAGGTTGATTTGGATGGTAATTTATCAATCCAATGCTGTAATACTGTGCCTAGAAGGGAAAAAGGCTTTAGTAATTTTTCAGCTCAGTAAGGATGGCTTCTCTGCCTTTTGGATACGATCAGGGGGATTAATTGTTTTTCTCAAATTTTTACCACTGGTAAGTGAAAGCAAGTTTGATTTTTTTCAGATCTGCGACTCCAACTTTGAAGCAGTGTAAATGTGCATTGTGTATGCAAATGTATGGAAATTAACCAGACAAGGCTTACTAACCTTTAAAGGAAGGAGGGGAAGGGCACCAGTGTTCTGGTGTCTGGTGTGTGTTTGCTCAATAGGAGAACAAAATAGAAACTCAGAGAACTGTGTGGTCAGACATTAGGTCACTAGAAAATGTTGTGCTTCCTTTTTTCTTCTTTCCCTGGCATGTGGGCGGACTAATTAAAAAGTGTCCTAACATATTTCGCAGGCTTATCAGCACTCAGAGCTCTGGAGAGGCGATCCATGCTTAGGTGGCAACACTCCCTTACGTTAGCTCTTGGGAGTGACGACGCAGTGTTTCTTGCACTGAGGATGAGTACTGCCTACTGAACAGTACGGGACAGGTGGACCCACAGGCATACATTTGGTAACAGGGACATCAATGGTGGAAGACATGAACACTGGCTCCCCAGTGACCAACACTGACAGCATCCCCAAATGGACGCCAAGATGCCCAACCCCCTGCGGGAGGGTAGCAATCACACAAGTAAGGGTCACACACCCTAAAAGAAAGCAAGAGCTCTGATAAGGTTGGTGACAAGAAGGCATTGGGGCAAAGATAGAGGGACCTGAAAGCTCTGGCACCACCAAAATCAAGGGGAAGTGGAAAGGCCAGCAAGGGACCAAAAAGGAGAATGTCCCCAAACCATTCAGTGGTTGTCCCTCACCAGTAGGCATGCCCATGTCATGCTGTTAGAGGTATAAGAGAAGAAAGGGCACAGGCTAGAAAGAAACCTCTTTTTAGACAAGATCATCAAACTGGCAGGGATCCCTGTGGAGGAGGTGTTGTGCCACTACGTGTCAACATCAGGGCTGATGTTGCTGCTGACATTCGTCACCCAGGCACTTTTCAGGAAGTAACTGGTATTATTTCAGGAGAAGGAGGAGCTACCATACACCATTTTCAACACAACTGCTGACTGGAGGCAATATCCACGGAGAAGAGGATAACAGTGGAGACGGGAAACCCCCACATCCCAGAATGGGACATTACTTCGCTAGTCTGAAGATAAAGCACCATCGTGATGGGACCCACCAGAGTCCTGGACAAACTAGGCATATACAAGACAACATAGCAAGCATCCTTGAACCTACACCAGGATCCAGCGGGGAAGGAAGGCCTGAGGCACCCAGCGGCGAGCTTCTGCCTAGCAGCGGAAGAGGGGCAAATCAAGTACCCAGGAAAATCTTTCACCTGCAGGAAGTGACAAGCCATAGGACACAAAGGTAAAGACTACCCGGTGAAATTCTGCAGGATAAGCAAGACGACTGGACCTGAGGCAAGTGGGCAAGTAGACATGCAACTTTTGTGGTGGAGAGGGACACATATATTCCAATGCCCTGAGTCAGCAAAACAAAGACCTATGCAGCGACAAAAACAGGAGCCCCAGACCCCTGGTGGACCAAGCAGCCAACACAAAGGTAACCGCCCTCCTGAAGGCTTCCAGAGCAAATACAGGGAAGAAGAATGAGCCAGGAAGGAATGACTGTGGAAGCAGTGAGAGTCCCCCACCCTGAGGGACCCCCCGAAGCAGTAACAGCACAGAATGCCCCAGCACTCCCAGTAGGCAAATGTGAGCCAGAGTCAAAGCCGGAAGTTGCAGCCAAAGGAGAAGGTGTAGAAACTGCAACACCAGCCAAGGCAGGAGGAAAGAAGAAGGGGAAGAACATGGAGAAGGGGAAGAAAAATGAATAACCCAAGGACAGCAGTGGAGAGGCCATGTTGCATGAAAAGTGCAGGAAAGAGAAGGAAGAGAAGGCACACTAGGACTGAGCAAAAACAAGCTCCACTATTAAAAACATCACACCCTTCACCCACAACGAAGAAGGGAGATGAGGAGGAGGACAAATACACCAAACAACAAGCAGGAAAAGGACAGGGCAAAGGAAGGAAGGTTTCTACACCCAGAAGAAGCTCATCACTTCCCAAGCTGATCACCAGGATGAGGAATACAGCACCATCAACTCCTGAGACGAAGAGGACAACATCGAAGACATGGGGGTCAGCCCAGAGGCACCTACCTGTCCATTTAGGCAGCAGTGCAACAACTCCACCAGGAGCTGGACATGATATTGGCCACAGAAACCCCGTACGGAATCAGAAATCATGTAGATAGAGGTTCCTGGCTCTGTGACAGAAGCCCTCATTGATGAAACGAAAGAAGATAATGAAGACAAAGAAAACAAGGACCAGCAGGCAGCTCAACATTCTCCATGAGAGAAGCTCAGGCCCTACATCCCATCTGGGAATGTGCCTACAACCAGTACTTACTGAGGGCCCCATGCAAAGAGCTTGGGGCCCTGATAACCATGAAATGCATCACTGCAGACTCATTAATGTATGGTTTGTTTTGTTTCCAGAGATGCACCCACTCAGAGTCCTCCAGGACTGCTGTAGGCTCCTGTGCTGTTTTAAAGATGTTCTATTTTCCAGAAACTTCCTGGTATGAGGGAAGAAGGGGACACCGACCCTGGCCTTTCAGAAGATGATCTGCAGCCTCCTGCATAACTACACAGTATCAATGAATTGAAAGGTGACAATGATGCCCAAGGACACAAAGGGTTCCCCCTGCCCTGCCAGGGGAGGCCCTGGAGGGACTACTAAACCTGTATACTCTTTTTCTCTTTTATTCACAAACAGGACAGTGATCGGGGAGAGGAGCAGACAGATGAAGACATGTGAAGTTCATGTAATGTATTTTTATTTTTTACTAAAGTGACCTTTTTCCTTCACAGGTAAAAACAATTGTCTGCTTTTTTCATTCCAAGCCGGCTTGGACAGTAATTTGACTATCCAAAGCTGTAATACTGTGCTCGGAGTGATAAAAGACTGTCATTTTTCAGCTCAATGGCACTACCTAATCCTATGCTTAAAGCCTTTGCTGTAAAAATGGCAAAAGGCTATGTCATTTTCTATTGCAGTGTGGATGAGACTGTGCTAATCCAATGCTTAAAACTTGTGTTAGCAAAACAGACATTTGAGGTGAGCAGATTCAGAGTGTCAGTGGTATTGTAGTGTACTCCATGTAAAGAGCTGCACTCCACCTAACACTTGGGAACTAACCAGATTTCCATGCCTCCGTTTTGCATAATTCATGCGGCACTCTAAGCCTGACAGGGTATTGTTTTGACAAGGTGCTCCCTTGTGTCTGGAAAAAGTGATACCTCTCTAAAGAGTTCTAAAAATAGTAAAACATGTATACAAGGTTGGCTTGGATGTTATTTTTCCAATCTAAAGCTTTAATGCTGGGCCTGGTGTGGTAAAAAGCTTTTGTCATTTTGCAGGTCGGCATGGATAGTGCTAGCTCATTCTATGATTACAGACTTTACTGTACAAACAGGGAAAAGCTTTGTTATGCTCTGACTCAGCATGGATTGCTATTTTCTAATCTCAAGCTTCAAAACCCTGCTAGAAAAACAGACATTTGAGGTGATCAGATTCAGAGTGTTGGTGGTGTTGCAGGGTGCTCCATAAAGAGCTGCTACTTTTTTTGCATAATTTATGTGCCACAATAATCCTAAAAAATATTGTTTAGACTATACTAGATGCTCCTTTGTGTCTGGTCAAAGCTATATCTCTCTCAAGAGCTCTAATAAGAAACACATATGTCAGGGGTTCCTTGCTTCCTTTTTGCATAATTCATCTGGCCCTCTAAGCTTGAAAGGGTGCTCCCTTGTGTCTGGACAACGTCATAACTCTCAGAAGAGCTCATAACAAGAGCAAAACACGTATCAGGGGTTGCTTTTATTCATTCCATTCATTCCAGGTTGGGTAGATGGCATTTTACCATTCCAAAGCTGTAATACTGTGCCTGGAGTGGTAAAGGTTTTTGTCATGTTGTGGCATGGATGGAAACTAGCTAATACTTCATATACAGACTTTGCTGTAAAAATGGCAAAAGGATTTGGCACTTTCTACCTCAGCATGGGTAATTATATTTTGTGTGAGTTATAGCTACCTTAGGGCACGACATATAGTTACTTGAGATAACTATAATTGGTGAATTTCTGTGTTTTTTTAATTTTAAAACATTACATTGTTACTGAACAATTCACCTGATTATAATGTTATGTGTACCTTTGATTTTTTTCAGGGATTTTCTAGTTTTTTCAGCCATTGGCAGTGTGGGGTTGGACACAGGGTCAACCATCTTGGAAGCAACCAACCCCACACAGAGAACAGCCTTTGACATGCGCAGCATTGAGTTGGGTTCCCAGGGACCCCATGCTCTGGGGTCAAAACATATATTAAGAGTAGAGAGGCATTTTCCCCTCCATGACTCTTATTTGGCCAAAGAGACCCTATCCCCATTACCTGGGGCAAAATCTAAGGGGAGGGAGATGTGCAGCCTCCCTTACCAAGCCTTAATACGCTTCAGGGACCCCATCTCCCAGGACCAACTAGAATAAAAAAGGGGAGGGGCAACACAGCTCCCTTCCTGAGCCTTCATAGGCCAAAGGCACCCATATTTTTGTACCTTTAATTTTCAAAATCTACAGAACGGATTTACAGCAAATCAAAAAATCACAATCTGTGGACCAAGATCTAATTTTCTGCTACATTTGGTGTAATTCCGTTCAGCATTTTCTGCGGTAGCACTGACTAATGAAGTTTATAGAAAATGCATTGTGCTTTTGCATTTTCGGACACCCCCTTTGTTCTTGGCTCCCGCTTAATGGATTACCACAAACATTTCCAGGAAGGAGCTATAGCAAATTTGCTTTTTTGTGTGGAATGTTTATTGAAGATTCGTCAAACAATGCCAAAGTTATTAGAAAACCAAAAAATGCCAGGTCTATGGAAAAGCAAACCTAACTAGAACTACCCAGTGGTGGCACCTAGCAGTGCATCCTATCAATGCACAAAGAATATTCTGTGTTGCTTAAATGTTACTAACAACAGGGTTGTCAAATGATTTACTTTCAACTAACCTACACGCTTTCATCTTTAAACATATCGACCTTTACTCACAGATATACCCATGTACCCGTCCACTCTTCCTTCCTCGGATACAGCTCTCAGACTGTCTGTTATTTTTTGACCTAATGTTATCTTTGTATTTAGAAGCTACAAATTTCCTTTCATTGAATTATTTATTGCAGCTGGCTAGTTACAGTATTTCTTCTATCTTCCAGAGTGTTCATGCTCCTAAAGTAACTTTCAGTTTGGGACAATCAATGTCAGAGTTTTGGGCGCACAATGGTGGGCTTCGGCAATTTGTAATTCCCCTGTGCTGTTCCCTTCGAAAAGTCAATGGCTTGCAGCACAATGGAGTCTGCGGTTGAAACTAGCTTTACAAATTAATCAAACAAAAAACTGAAATAGAGCTGATAAACCTAAAAGCAATGTAAAAATTAGAAAAAGGATCAGTATATACAATTTTCAGTATCAATCATAGTGTCTTTGGAACAAACGGAATGTAAGCTTATGTTGATAAAGTTGCAAGACACGGAGTTTTGGTAGTAAATTCCAAATATTTGTTTGTGGTCTTGCCACAGCTAGACTATTTCATACTCCGCTCTGGTTTAAAATATAGCACGCTCTAGCTTTTCACAGTGACTGCCAGAGATGTTTTAGTTTCTCAACCAAATAGGAGGGAAACGATTTGTGAGGGTTTTATTGCTGTTGAAGTCCATTCGTGAATCATGGTGATCAAGGTTAAAGGTGGAGCTGTTGTAATGTTATGAGGATAAGTGTGATGTGGTACACATTCTTGCCTCCAAGACAAAGAGGATGACCATATACAGCCCTTTTTTATGGGGCGAAGGGCAAAATGTACTTTTGGTAGGCCAGAGAGAAGTGAATTACCATAATCCAATCTGCAAAGAACAAGCGGCTGCACTGGTTAAACTGCCAGATATCCCAGAGCTGCCTAAAATCACAGTGTGTGCTCTTAGCGTTGGCAGAGACTTGTCTCTGAAGGTTAATTCTACTGTTGAGAATGAAAACCAGGAATTTGTTGTTATTAACGATAGCTGGATTACAGTCCAGAAGAGTGCAGAATTCAATCAACGACCGGACAGGTATGCTGGATTTTTTGGAGGGAGATTAACAGAAACTCCTTTTTTGAGGGGTTGAGTTTTAAGTAATGATTACACATTCATCTTTGGACTTTTCTCCAGGGTCAATCACATAAGTCTCATCTGTGTGATGTCAATAATCACGTTTTTTGTGTGCTGAAGACTCATTCAAGGTGTTTTAATTTGTCAAGCCTTCAGTGGGGTGGAAAGAAATCTGAAGAATTTGCATGAATGAAAAGCACATTGAAGTTGCTACCTCAATAAAATCACATTGATTCAACTGTTGCAGGAATTGCGCTAGACACATGGCACAGAAAGGCGAACACCTATTAACTGAATGCCACACTGTGTGTTTGAAAGGTGTCCACACTGTCCCTGTCTGTTACCCTGTTTGTCTTAGTCCTTTCTCCCTACCATCACGTTGCGGCACTTACCTGCAGTAGTAGCCAGATGGACAAGGAATACATTCACTCTTGTCCTTCAAGCCAGTCTTTTCTTTGGGAGTGAATGTTCCATCTGGACAAGGTATGGGAAACAGGGCTCCTAATAAGAAATTAAGGAAGAATTAAAAATGTAAAAGGACATTTAATTGCACTCTCGATTTTTCTCTCGCGCACACATTACATTGTACAACACATTTGCAATCATTTCTACATTGAAATGCGATCATTTTGTTTTCTACTCATGCACACAGGTCTATTATATGCACAAATGTACACATACACAATTATTTTCCCAACTTTTTTCTCCTAGACAAAAAAAGAGACATCTCTGTAAAGTAAGTGACTATGCACGCATCGTTTATAAAAAAGCTTTAACTTTTTCAGATTCTGTCCATTAGTTATTACACAGAATTATCTAGCAGTACACACATACACGTCTCTGACAATATCACATATGTGCTTCTCTCCCTTTTACATGCTCATACATAGTCTTCATTAAAGACATTCACATTGTTTTTTATTTACACAAACATGATTTCACAAATACTCTCATGTACATACAATTGCTCTATTACACATACACTCTAAACTTGCGCTGATCCTTCTAGGCTTCTGTTCTGAATATGATATGATTGACTATACCATCCTGCTAAAGAGGATGCTCTATTTACTTGCATCTATGAGACATCTCTTGAATAGATTTGTTTGTTTCTTATCAATAGAGGTGTTAGGATACCCAATAGAGGCCATCTTACTGTGGCATTACTAGTCACAGCGGAAAAGCAAAAGGAAAACTTATTGGAATGCAGGAGGTGCAAGTGTAGATGAGTGCATTTTGGGGGGGCAAATGGTGGTGGAGCTATTGGGTGTCATGATTTGAGACTGTAGACCTTTTTGAAATTTAAATTCCTAAGGGATCAAAAGAGATCTTATGAGAGTAGCAGTGAAATCTCAGCAGACATTATTTATATAAAAAGCTGAGGGTTTTATTTATGAAAACTGTTGCATCGCTGCGTGAAAACAGTGGTGCAACAGCTTTTACTGTGCCCTCCTTGCAACATGATTGACGCATCATATCTACTGTATGACGTATCATTTTGCAAGGAATGACAGACACGTCAGTATTACTGACATATCTGTTGCCGCAAAACTGAAGCATTGCTGGAGTTGTGTCGGGAAGCGTGACGCACCTCCAGCAACGCAGTGGGAAGACTATGATTACAGCACTGCGTCAGTCTTACGCCTGCTCTGAGGCAGGCGTAAGATATTGACGCAATGGCGTCCTAGAAGACTTACACTGAAATCTCATAGATTTCAATACGCCACTGCTACAAGGCTTTTTGTGGAGAATGCCCACCCTACATACATTATACCTGGGGCAAGTATAATGTGGTGCTTGGGTTTACAAAGTGATGCATCTGCCTAGATGCGTCACTTTGTAAATAGTGTGCAACATGGTTGATTGTTTGCACTGCCGCTGCGTCACAAAAGAGATGTACCGGAAGCGTAAAAGTGTCACAGGGCTTCATAAGTGCGCCCATGCTATTTTGTTATCTGACTTCCTGGTGAGCAATGGGGCTGTGTCTAGCACCGATGCAGTTCTGAGAAATGTTGATATCCACAAGACGTTTCAGCTCTTTGCATCAGATGGTGAGCAAAGCAAACTCTTACCAAGCAACTCTGGTAGGGCCTACACCTTTTTGTTTATGAAAAGATGGATTGGTGTTCTTGGAAAAGATTGACTTCTGGCTGAACCTAGGGAAGCCCCAGATCCAGGTTCAGTGAGCATTGAGCGTGCAACAAAACTAAACTTGATAGCGTGCTTAGAGCTTGAAGAATACAATCATGTGAAAAGAGTAACTGTGTGTTTACTCCATTTGGGTGATAGAGTAAAGTTCTCTGTTGCCCTGACCGAGTCCCCATTGGCCAAATTCTTAGATGTTCACTGGCTCAGTGGAAATCTCTAGCATTGTCAGGAACCAGCATCAGGGTGGTTCCTGACAATGTATTGCAAGTTCGACGGAGACAGCTACGTCAACATGACAGAGCCACACAACAAACTTACAATGTTTTTTTTATTTTCCAAAACAAAAACCCAAAGTGGTATTTTGTTTTGGAAAATAAATAAAAAACAATGCCCCCCTCGCCATGGGAGTTTTCTCCCATAATGAGGGGGGTATATTGCAGTTTTCACTGTCCCTTACCTCCAGACAGACAGTGAAAACTGTTTTCCCACTCTAAATCAGGTGGGCAGACACATAAGGGGCGCCAAAGGCAAATAAGGTGGCTGAAGGCACACCAAAAGAAAGCCTATCTGTGCCCGTCCAAGTTCAGACCACACTCAGTGCCAGCCCCCTGCTGGTTTAACCTCCCATCACCGAGATTTTACTCCCTACTCGCTGGAAGAGTTGTTCAATTTCAATGCCGCAGGTAAGAAATGCCCTTTCCCATCCTACATCCCTTAGGGGACTTGACTGAAATAACCTTTCCATTATGTCATCTAGCACTCACTGAGGATAAAATCCACGCGCTGAACTCTCCATCTTCCTCCAATATCCATTTTTCTAAAGTCCAGGCTGACTATTGCTGCACATTAATCAATGCAATATCTCTTATTAAGAATGCTGTGGAGTTTTCAGAAATTCTAGATGTTCACTTGGTCGGCATAGCTTATGTCACAGAGACTTGGGCAGACTTGACCTCTGGCTTTGATTTGATCATTACAACACCTCCCGGAGACTCTATTTTTGACCGCATTGGAAATAAAGAGGGGGGGGGACTAGCTGTTGTTTACCATAATCATTTTAAAGTGTCCTTTCTGACCGCTTCCGGTATTTCCTGACTGCGAAGTGCTCTCCTTCAATATTGAAATAACTAATCATTATAAAATCAAATGGGTCCTTATTTACTGTCCCCCTGGTTACAGGTCTACTTTTAGCCACAATTTCGGACAACTACTGGAAATTATTGCCAACTCCCTTAGATATTGATTCAGCCCATCTCTTTGACTCCTTGGATAGCTTGTGTCTAACACAATGGGTGAAGGGACTCACTCACTCAGAAGGACATCTATTAAATGGGATTTTCTCAGATAATCTCCATCTTTCCGTTTCACCTCCTATTCTTCTTACCTGATCCAATCACTGGGCAGATATGTTTAATCTAAGGCTTGCAGAATAAAACATGAACAGCTGCTATCAATCTTCTCGAAAGACATGCCGCCCATGGTATAAAATAAACTCTGGTACGTGAAATACCTTTCTAACCCAATCATTACCTGAGACAAGCATGAATCTTGATACTGCAGCTAGCAACTATCATCTGTGAATTAACTCCACTCTTAATCTTCTTGCTCCAGTGAAAGCATGAAAAAAACACAGAACTTCCCCCTCAGAACAGAACCTTGGTTTGACGACAAACTTAGGCTCCAAACAGAAGCCTGTTGTAGACGGGAAAGGAAATGGCGCATGAATTACGACCCTGTAGATAAAGATGCCTACAAACAGGACATTTCAGCACATAAGGAGTTGATTGAGAAAGCAAATTCAGCAATTTTACAGCTAAGATCCAAGCCTCTGTAAAGTCCTCTAAGGAACTTTTTGACATTGTAAAACAACTAACCAATGTTCCAAAGCTAAAAACAATTCCATCGATTAGGCTTCCTGTAATTCCTTATTCACTTTTTCAAGAACAAGGTTGAGTCCATATACAATCTGCTCTCCTTTAATTGCACACCTGAACTTCCCTCTGAAGGGCTGGTCTCTTTGGCCACTCAGGATTCAAATGGATCTATCTCACCAATTTACTCGCCCCAGCTAGACAATATCACAGGCTTTCTTTCTAGCGTGAATGAAGGAATTGACCCATCAGACAAGGCCATTCTTGCCTCCTTTTCATCCTTATCTATGGCATATGTTCAGTCCCTGCTTTGTCAGGTAAAGCTCTCCTTTTGATCCCTGCCCACCCAGAATCATCCGCTCATATCTAAACACCTCACAGATATCTTTAGTTTGATGCTTGAGACAGTGTATTATCTGAAAGAGTGAAAAAGAGCCTCCATCCTCCCTCTTTTAAAAGAATCCACCTTGGATGCAAGCGATCCTAATAGAGATTGCCCGATCTCTACGATTCCTTTTACGGCAAATATTGTAGAGAAGGTCATTAACACGGAGCTTTACACATTTATCAGCAACAATGGACTTTTGGATGATACACAGTTTGGCTTCAGAAGCCAGCACAGTACTGAACTGGCCCTGTCACTTCCTCAGAGGAAATTAGACAAACCACTAACACTGGCAGGAATGCTGCCCAAATATTATTAGATCTCTCTGCAGCATTCGACACAGTCAAGTATGGCCTACTTATTGATCGGCCATTTTACTCTAGGACTTAGGGGCAAGGTGCTTCATCTCCTGGAATCTTTCCTCTCAGACCGATAACGGTTCATCACCCTGGATGAGTTCAACTCCCACGCTTTCTCTTTATTATGTGGGGTCCCGCAAGGCTCCTCCCTGAGCCCTACTCTCTCTAATGTTTATGTGACCCCCCCCCCCTTGGCCAAATGGATCAAATCTTTTGGATTTGCAGTGGTGTCCTACGCAGATGACACCTATATTGTGGTGCATGTGGCCAGGAATGCAGATGATACCCCTTTCAGATTTCATGACTGCATGCTCCAGATTGGGACCTGGAAGTCACACAATGTCCTCAAACCACGTGGGTAAGACCAAAGTGCTACTCTTTGGTTGAAATATGTGATTTTGGTCTCCCAGATGGTTGCAAAAAGATCTTGAGGCACTCTTCTCTCCTGTATCCAAATTTAACAATTAAGGGGTTCTCTTTGATATCAATCTTTCTTTTGATGGTCATGGCAATGCTATCACCTCTCTATCCCTTTTCTTGCTAAAAACTCTTAGGAAAATCCTTCCCTTCATCCCATCTGATCTACGAAAAAATTTAGTTTCTACCCTAATCATCTCTTAAATTGATTATTTCAATGCCTTATTTACCATCATTCAGAAAAGATACTTGCATAAATTACAAACTCTAAAAAATGAGGCTGCACGCTTACTCTTGGGAATTCCCAAGTGTCAATCTGTTTTCCAGGGACTCTCTCAGCTTCACTGACTTCCCATTAAAAAACACAGACCTCAAAGCCCTCTGCATCGCCTTCAAGGCTCTACATGATATGGGACCCAAGTATCTTAAACAAAGATTCCAATGGTACCCTCCCAGTAGACCACTCAGATCATCTGCAGCTCATAATCTGGTAGTACCTAGATTTAAAAGATCTAACCTGGGGTGGCAGGAGCTTTATAACCTGTACTGCTAAGCTCTGGAATTCGATGCCCCGAGATCTTAAGAGAAAAACGGATCTGCTCTGTTTCTGTAAAGCTCTTAATACCTGAGTTTTCAATACTTAAACCTCTGGTCATCTGCTCAGGTTTGTTGACCTGTCTCCCAGAGCTTTAGCGCCTAGATACCCTTGGGTAGTGTTGCGCTCTAAAAATTAAATTTTCATTTAATTTCAGAGCCCTTACTCTGTTGCGCTGTTCAAGGTTTTGGTTAGTGGCTGAAACGCGGTAGTCTCCGCTGTCGACATAATGGAAGACCCCTGACTTTAAATGAGGTGGGCAGACCTTCAGTTTGGTCACTCGGGTATTCCATCGCAGTTGCAACAGAATACGCTCTCCGCTAAACTCTAAATCGGGCCGTCAGTGCCTAAGCATCCAGATCTGGACTGAATGCGCATTAAGAAGAGAACTCAAGAATCTGGAAGAGTTCATTTTATTCAGCCAAGCGGATTTGGAAGGTGAAAGCGAGTCAACGATAGTCTGTTCATAATAGAGATATGTGGTGAGCACATATGACTGTGACTAACAAAATCCATATGCTCAGAATTGATTCCTTTAATCATCCTACTCTGCAACAGTCTTAGATATCTACATGCTCCCACTGGCTGTTTTACTTGACCATCTTCATGTACAAGATGAGACGCAAATAAACATATGCGTAGAGAACAGAATGGAGAAGCATACTAGCATTGTGGTCTGTACTACATTATGTCCACTGTTGGATGAAGAAAGGCAATCTTTGTTTGAATGGGTCAATGGCTGATGTGCTAATCATAAGAGGAGCCCGTTCAGAGTCACTACTGTCAATGGCCATCCAACAGGAGCACGCCTCCCTGCAGTACACCTCTCATTCAGGCCTAAGCTTCAATTTACGAATTAAGGCATTGATCAAAGACATACATTTCCATCTCTTGCTCCTTTATAAAATCCTGCTGTTCTTCAAAACCACCAACTAGAGCTCAAACATGCTTTTGTCATGGACTGTTGGAATATTGCAATGTAGTTTATTCAGCATCCCTAAGAAAATCACTGCCAACCCACAAATCGTGCAAAATTGAGCAGCCAGCTTATGCCTCAACTAAGGAGGCAGAACAATGTCAAACCAACCTTGAAACTTTTGCATTAGTCCTAAGTACTTTCATAAACTGGCACATCACTACCACCCTGCCAGAAATCCGTCATCCTTGTTAGATTACCTGGTCTATCAATGCCTATTTTATGGGGGATAAGTCATTGAAAAGGTGCTTGCAAGCCCAGGGTTCAAAGTTATGAATAGCTTCAGCACTTGGCAACTTTGGGAAGCTATGCCCCATAGTTCAGGAGACTGTTGAAAATCGAACGTTACAAATAGCCTTTCAACTAGGCCTGCAGGCGTCATGGCAGGGGCATAGCTACTTTCGGGTGGAATGCACCGGGGCCAGAAGTGGGTGAGGGCCAAGTTTGCCCTGCACCAGAGGATTTTATTTCAGAAGCTGCCTGCTCTTGTTGTTTTTTCACAGTGCATGCCAGGGGCTTGGCTGCGTTTACTTTTAGGGGGGGGGGGTACAGAGGGAGTAGAGGATCAGGAAACAATAAAGAGTGAGGAAAGGAATGAGATAAAAGGATAGGGTGAAAGAATGGGTAGGAGGTCAGGAAAAGGTGACAGAATGGGAGAAGGAAATAAGGTTGAAAGAGAAAGGAGACATGGATATTCAAAGAAGGTAAGGAAAAAGAGAGAGAGAATGGAACCAGAAATAAGGAGAGAAGGGAAAAAGAAGATGAGGATGGGTCAGTAAGGCAGAAGAGGGGGAAGAGAGAGACTGAGGAAGAAGATACAGAGGAGATTATTAAATAGATGAAGGCGGTGAGAGGAGAGCAGGGTGGAGATGGAGAGGCGAGAAAGAAAGACAAGTGGAATGAGAAACTTGGAGACCTGTAAATTACATTAGTGCATACATTGCAGTGACACTGGTGTCCATGGTTTTTATGGGTGCACTGCACTTCATTTGTAGCAGTATTTTAATACTAGCTGGGGGCCTAGTTTCATTAGTTGCACTAGAGTCCATTACCCTCAGGCCACTGTACTGCTTCATGAGGATGATCAAGGTAGGCTGGAATTAAATTCCTCCTATGCATCCAGGGGGACTCTGGTGGCTTTTCTAGATTGTGAACTTTATTTATTTTCTCCCTTTCTTTGATGCTTTGAAGTGAAATTGGCAAGGTGTACTGCTACTCTAAAATCTTTAATAAATACAATTGGCACAGGGATTAAAAGGCAGATGCTATTTTGACATGAAATTCATTCAGTGAAACTCTCATAACTTCATGCAGGGACCTCCTCTGTTTCTGCATCGTTCTCAAACACAAATCTGATAGTCAGACAGGTAGATTTCATTACATACCAGCAGGGCAGTAGGAAAAAGCAGGACATCGTTCTGCTTCTCCAGGCACCTGGCAGTAAAACCCTGGCTGACATGGAATACAAGACTCGGCGCCACTGGTCGGCTGGTACTGCCCAATGGGACACGGAACAGGGTAAGCTGAACCAGAGCTGCAGAAGTGTCCCTGTAATGGAGAGAAGAAAAAGAATAGTAGTCTAGGTCAGAAAAATTGCAATTCATGACTGGACGAAAATGACCATTTCTAAGTAGTCATATGTGCATTTTATTTACAGAAAGAGAGAGACAAGAAACATCTGGTAAAATGAGTTTTAAAAAAATGTATTAAACAATCTTTATTCGGCAGTAAACACAGCCATAAAAGATACAATACATTAAAACTACATCAAATCCATCAAGAAAATAAAAACATATTTAATTATATAAAACAACTCTAAAATTTCATCAGACAAATGTACTCTCATCTAGAAAGACCTCTAACATATACACAACTGTGAGTGCTAACTGATACCCAAAGTGCTATGTAAGCATAAAACCGTTCACGAGGGCCCTTCTCTGTCTCAATCATATCTAGAGTTCCTAGATCTTATCATTGCTCTTAGAAAGTGCAAAACCACAAAGAAAGTGCGTTCATTCTTCAAAAGTAGCATGTGCAAAAGTGCAATTCAAGCCTGTCTAAATCCCATTTCTTTTAAATAATGTTTAAGATACAGCCGTCTGGGATACGTAAAATATTTGCATAAAAAGACAAAATGTAAAATAACCTGTGGAGACCTATTGTTGCAGCCAAAGGGCCCTCTATCCTCGGCTTGAACTACAAAGCCAGAAGGAGAGGCCACTAAATGATGAAACATTTTAAATTAAAAAATGATCGTCAGCGCTAGTTAAACTGGTGAGGTAATGCTCTATTCCCAACACTGATTTAACTAAGGTGTGTGCTCTAACTGTCGGCTTAAACAGTTCCTTTCCTTCTCGCTCAGCGCTAACTTTCTTAGAGAATAATTAATTAATTTGTTATTTTTCCTCTCTCTTCACTGCTTTATAGTTTATAAAAATGTCTGAACTTCCTAGGGCGGAGAATGTTTCCTTAATATATCAACCAAGGAATTTTAAAGGCATGATCCAATGAAAGGCAATCCAAAATTACAGCTAAAGGGGGACTCCTCATTGGACCAAATATTCACCCTGCAACTAGGTCAGTAATATACCTTGCCCCAATTTCTTCATGAACTGAGTAAGCAGGCGTATCCTGAGGGACTTTCAGCATCCGTCTCAGGAATTTGTTTTACGTGGTCTGTAGTTCAACCGCTGCCTTGTAACCCCAAATCTTGCTCCCATACAGGACCTTAGAGATATAAATTGATTGATATAATTTTAGAATCACCCCAGACGACCATATACCTAATCTGTGTGCATGGTTTGCAATGGCTTCCATAGTTTTCTTCATATCCATTACCATCTCTTCCTTCAGGTTATTCCAATTTAAATTGGCGTCAAATAATACACCAAGGTATGTGAAGGCTGGGACTTTGGATACGATAAAAGGGCCTGCCCTGTAGGATTTTTTGCTATTCCCTTGACAACCAACTTCCATCACAAATGACTTGGTGTAGTTGGGGGACAGATCCAGCCCGTTCATGTAGGAGACTAACCCATCAATTAAAAGCTGCAATGCTCTTGGGGTGCGGGCTATATGCACAGCGTTGTCTGCATACAGTAGAACTGGTACTGGTCTGCTGCCTATTCTCGAAGCATCGGCCTGCAGGGATATCAAGGCAGATTCTAGCCCATTGATACACAGCGTAAATAAGAAAGGGCAAGAATACAGCCTTGGCGCACACCTCTTATGCATTTAAAATTATAAGTGAGTTCCCCAACTTGTCTGAATCGTATTGCAGCTGAGGTATGGGCATATAACATCATCAGAGTGTTTATTATTTCTCATTCCATGCCTAATTCGTCTAACAGCGACCACAGTTTACTGCAAATCACCCTATCAAACGCTGCAGTAAGATACATAAAACCTAAATATATGGGTCCTGCCTTGGCGATTGTATATTTTGAAATCAATTGATAGAGGTTTAGACATTGTTCCACTAAAGATTTGCCTGTTCAGAAGCCATATTGGACCTCCAAGATGATTTGTTTTTTTCTGCCCACTCCACTCACCTATTTAGTAAGACCTGCCCCATAACCTTGACAGTAGAATCAATGAGGGATATGAGTCGGTAACAATGAGGATTATCTCTGACTCCCTTCTTGTAGATAGGGATGATAATAGCAGTGGACCAAGACTGGGATATATCAGATAACACTGCCACATTCAAAACCATTGTCAAAATCGGGGCCCACGCGTCTATAGTACTTGGGAACAAGTCCGGGGGAGTCCCATCTGGGCTCGGGGCCTTATTCTTGGTCAGTCCCACTATACCAATTTTAACCTCATCAAGTTGAAAAATAATCTGAGAGTAGTATGGGTGGAGCTCCCAATCCTTATTATGATGATCTCCATCCCCATGGTCGTAAACCACCTGGAAGTGATTCTTCCACTGGTCCTGTGTAATATGATGCCCTGTGGACGGTTTGTCTGGTTCTGATAAACAAGGTCTATGGATAGCTTGCCAGAATAGGTAACTATCTTATAGTTTCACTCGCCTGCACCAGTTCCTCCCAAGCCTGCTTTTGTAATGAAGACCTTTGTTGCTTGAGTGCTTTTTTGTAATTATTACCACTTGTTGTTACCAAAGATCTATTACAAGGAATCTCTTTTAAAGCCATTATAAGTTTCCTTAATGCCTGAGAACACCCACTGTCAAACCACCTTGAAATATCCGCATGAGGTGTGGCCGCCAGGGCAGTTAAAAGTGCAGCCACTGACTTCACAATGGCCTCAAAGGCACTAATTACATCTTCCTCTGAGGGTGATATATCTAAACACTTCAGGATCTCGTGGTACCTCTCTTTGAAAAGGGAAAGATTAAAATAATTGATTTCCACCTGCGACCATTGCAGATGCCTACCCTGATCAGTTGGCAACATTGTCCCCACCATCGTACTACCCTGTACTAACTTGGGGCCCTGTACCCATAGCCCCAGTGTCAGAGGGTTATGATCACTGTAGGGACTGTCTAGAGTCCTGAAGGACAATATGGTAGGGCTCAACGATGATGAGTCAAAAATAAAATCAATTATCGTAGCACAGCCCCTTTCTTGATAGATATCTTTATTCAATTTAATTGTAAAACCATAAAAGCACATCAATTTACAGTACATTTAGTCGAAACATTTCCAAACAGGTAGTTGGGAGGGGAAGGTGGAGAAGCAAGTTCCACAGTGGGTGCTCCTAGAAAAATATGCATTATGTCTGACACCTTTTCCTTGTCCATCAGTCGTGATAACATTCCCCACTGGTTGTTTCTTTTTGTAAGTAACTGTAGGCTTACAGTACCATTCTATTTGCTATTGTGCTTACGCAATTATTTGATAAAGTGCCTAGTGCTTATACATTTAAAACATCTATGAACAATCATATTAAAATATGAATATATACAATAAAATCGCAATTAATTTTACCGTCACAAGTACATAAAAATATCAAGTTGACTGTAAAAAGTAGCAACATTATTAGTTGAACCATCACGTGCAAAAATCATATCATGGGCATTTGTACTTGGATGCATTAATAAGGGAACAAAAAATATCTGGGATATTTTAAATGGGAGAGTGGGAACTACTATATTTCAAAGTTCCTTTCCGTTACAATTCCTTCAATGTTACTCATCCGTGCACAAGATTAGTCTTCCCTGCAGTTAGCATACTCATTACCCTGTCAGTACTTCTTTGATGTTCTTTAATACTCTACTTTGTGTCATCCATGCATGGAGTAAATATCTGGACAGGCCAAAGACTAGATATTCTGTGTTATCACTTTTCAAGATTCTGACAATCTCTATTAAGCTATTAGCTGCCAGAAATCGACTGATTGGGAAAACAAGAAATGGACTTCTGATTCAAGAACTCCTATACACCATGGGCAACTGGGTGGGATTTCGACACCTTTCCAGCTACTAACAAAACTGTTAACTCAAGGATACCATACCTAAATGTTAGATAAAGCGATCCTGCGAATGGTGGCTCTATCTGGTTCAAGAAATCTTCTTACTGCGTTTTGTCTTTAATGTTGAGGAATAAGATTGTGAATGCCCCTGCGTTATTCCCATTTAACCAGCTATCCTCTACTTGGCTCCAATATTTCTTTTTGAGGAGATTTACAGAGTTTTAAAAAATATTTATGGGGGATAGCCATAGGTCACTAATTCCAAGTTTGCCCAACCATTGCCTAATGTGGGGGCATATTATCAAGCAGAGCATTAAAATTATTGCTGCTTTAGCGGCAGAAAACTGCTGCTTAAGCAGGGATAATGTAATGACAAACTTTAGATCTCCCCTGGACCAAGGAATGTACCGTCACTTTCCCAGGGAGAGAATATCAGTTCCAAACTTATGGAACATAACATATACACAGCACTTCCTAAGGTGGGCAAACTTTCAACACTTCCCCCAAAGGCAAGGCAAGAAAACAATATAACATATGAGTAATTTACACATCACTTGCCAGGATTAGAACAACTCCCTATAACACAATTACCTGCTAGAAGGGAATTCACCCATCCTTCTACAACAGAATACTTGGCCAAGAAGAGTCCACACCTCCTGCTACAAGGAAAAGATGAATTGGTATATCTGGGATGTATTTATTAGTAAATAGCACCACACAGTAAGCCAAATGCATCTAACATAGCAGACTCTAACATATCAATAGTATGATTGAAACACAATCAAGGCAAATATATATGTAGAAATATATATGTATGGATATAAGAATCAGAAAATAAGAAGGAAAGGAGAGAATCAGTAAAGAATCAAGAGACAGTTAGTAGCAGAGACACCTCACCTAATGCTCCATCATTTCACCCCACTTTGCTCAAGGGGAGTCCATTGCTTGAACTGGGCAAAAGCTCAGAGGTGACACCACTTTTCCGTGACAACACGTCTGCTCCACGGATGAACTTCCACCAGGCCAGTGTCAGCTCCCCTTTTTAATACACATTCAAAACCCAGCGAAGCTTCTAGCAAGCCCGCCCCCTCGTTCTCATGAGAGCCCGTACCAGCTTGCTCCAAGGTCACAGCAACGGTTGATCAGGCCTTTGCTATGGCTGCGAGTCAAACCATGTACATTCCTCTGATAAGAACCAGTTCTCTCTAGTCAGTAAAAACAGGAGGAAAGCAAAACATGCCCTCTTCTTCGTGCAGGCACAGAAAGTTAGTTAAGCCATGCACACAAAGGCCCAAAGCAAGATGGAATCAGAAAAGCAAGGATGACATGAAACCATGTCAAAGGAGCACCTATAATTCTCATCCACACAACTTACAAGCACCACTGTGCACACAGAAAAGTTTGAAGCAAGGTAATTTCAGAAGGCAGAATGACATTAGACCACGTCAAAGCCAATAGGTCAAAGTCATAATTCACCTAACCCAAATAACATTATACACTTAATCCCTCAGTATACAACATTGAGCACATGTATGCACCACCACCCACAAGGCTGCACCTCAACATCCCATACCTTCTATTCTTGGAAAGACTATTCTACTAAAAGACAGAAGAAAAGCAGGCATATGCAAACCCATCCTACATTAAGGCTAAGGTAACATAACACACTTAAATCAGTACAAAATGGTGGTGGTTGAGGGTCATCATAGGGTGTCAGACCAGAAAAGTGGCTCATTCACCACAGATAATGGGCTTGATAATATGCCTCAGAGAATTCCAATAGAAGCTCATGTTGACACCAGAACATGGGCTTCTATGGGAATTCTCAAGGGCATATTATCAAGCCCATTCTCGCCGCTTTAGCGGCAGTTTTCTGCAGCGTAAGCGGCGATAATCTTAATGCCGTTTCTTGATAATATGCCCCGTGGGTGTGGTGATTTTTTCATTGGCAGTGGTTACTCATTTACCCATATGAGCATCTAAAAAGTTAGAGGCCATAGGGCAATTGCGTGGGCAACACTCTTCAGGCCCAGATTCAAGCGCATTGGTGTTAGTAGAAGCGTTTCGGAGTAGCCCAAGCACAAATATAATGACATTATTTTCAGTCTTTTCAATAGTGGTTGCATTAGTGTGTCCCCAGAGTTCTGCACCATAGAGTGCGGCCCCCTAGTCCCTTTTCTTGATATACTTGGATTGCAGGGATCAATGGTCTATAAATTGACTTCCTTAGCGTTTTAATTAAAGCCATCCCCACATGCTGCTATGATAACTGGCTTTTCAATAGTTGTGGTGACCATGATAGTGTATTTGAAAGTCGCAGCCCTAGGTAATCAAATTGTTTCACCTCTTCTAATATAGTTGAGCCCAGTTTTATGTTGCGGTTAAAAGACTTGTGACGATTAAAAAACATGTATTTCGTTCTTTGGGGTATAAATTTCTAGTCCATGGTCTGTGCAGGCCCTCCCAAACTTGTCCACTAGGTTTTGGAGCCCCATTGGTGTTCGTGAGATGAACAAGGTGTCATCTACAAAGAGTAATGCAGGCACCTCTTGGCCTGCAAACTTGGGGGGGGGGTCACCGCTGGAGCCTGTTAATGTTGGGATCAAGCCGTTTATGTAAAGCGTGAAGAGGGTTGGCGTGAGAACGCACCCTTGCCTCAATCCACAACTCACCCCTATCCGGTTTGTTAGCCACCTTCCTTCCCCCATCTAATTTGAGGGTAGTTGTTTGTGTGCAGTCTCATGATGATTTGTAGGAGATTTATTGGGATCCCTAGTTTGTTCAAGGCTGCTCAAAGTTTCCCCTGTGGCACTAAATCAAAGGCAGCGTGGAGATCTATAAATACCACCCTTCCAAATTGTTACATATTTCCATAACATCATAAGGAAGCAAATCAGCTGATCTAAAGTGCTTGTCTTCCCTCTGAATCCTGCCTGCAGGAGTGGTAGTAAATCCCACTCCCTTATGCAGTCATTTATTCTCCCCAGCAGTTGGCGGCAGAATAATATTTAGGAAATATCAATGAGGCTTATGGGCCTGCAATTTGCTGGGTCACTTTTATCTCACTTTTCGCAGAGGGGGATGACCTCGGCACCTAGCCAAGAGTCTGGTATTTCTGCCCCTTTTAGTACGGCATTGTATGTGTGGTTAAGAATGACACTCCATATTAGGGTTCTGATAGATAGAGATCCCCCGGGATTAGATCTAAGCCTGGGGCTTTCCCCCTCTGTGTGGTTGTGATTGCTTCCAAGGTTTTGTCTATGGTGAATGATAAGCAATCATTATCTGCTCCCGAATTAAGGGGCTCTATTGGGGATTACACCATTGTCCACTGGCCCTACATATCATTTAGAGAAGGGGTCTTCCCAGGTCGGTGGGTGAATGTGAAAGTTTTCTTCCACAACTAGGCGTCTTGCGCCTTTCTCAATTAAATGCCAAAATCCTTTGCTATTTTTAGTGTGTGCCACAGATAAAAAGTCTTGCCATAGCCCTGTGTGCCAATTCCTATGTGCCTCATTTTGTGCTTTTTTGTAGGCCTTACTTTTCATGGCTATGAGGTCTCCCTGGCAGTCTTGATTGCTCCCATCAGTGCTTGCCGTGCTAGTTTACTGTTTCCATTAAACCACTCGTTTGATTTATTCCTGATCTTTCCCCTTCCACTGTAGACAGCCTCTTCTAAGTAGGTGAGTAGAGGCTATTGGGGGCATTACTGCATTTTGTAAGGTAAACGTTAGATCATGAGTATTTAAATGAGCATTTAAATTGTGACCATCTGTTGAATGCTCTATATGCAAGTCTTCTGCTACCAGACATATAGGCATGGCCCTCATGCTTTGTCCAATGTCTGCACACAAATGACAATTAAAATCGCCTAACAGAATAAGGTTACCCTGTGGTAGATCCTCCCCCTGTAGCTGTTCCAGGAGACCAACTAGCTCCTTCATACTTGGTGAACCAAACTATCTATTTTCAGCATTATAAAAATTAACTATTGTAAACCATAACATTCTCCCCAACACGAGATCCAAACCTTGTGCCACAGCAGAATTCCACGGCAATTGTTTCACACACCCACAAAGCTCTAGAGTGATAAATATAATTAGGCCACCTTTAGCTCGCCCGCAGATCGAACCTTCCGCTGAGAGGAAGAATAGTTTGTAACCTTCTTGGGAGAATTTATTTTTCACCTCGGTCTCCTGCTGGCAAATTATTTTATGAGAAGTTATAAATTGGATCCATCTATAATCTTCAACTTTTAAAGATAGTCCTGCCACATTCCAGGAGATTAAGTTGACCTCTCTTCCCCCTTGGATTCTGGGTAAAATAGCTGATCTCCCTGATTACCTGTCTGGCAGTCCTGTCTAGGATAATGTAGGGGGTGGGCAACATTCTCTCTCTGCCAATACTCACTAAGCCTAACAGCTTGCATTTGGGAGTTAGTAGCTGTTTTCTATACTAGGCTGTGTTCAGTGCCCGAAACCTGTCAATCCAGGCTGTTAAGATCCGACAGGGGGTTGTAAGTATTTGGTGACAACTCCATTCCCTCCCAAATTTGTACACCCCCCTCCCGCTCAAGGGCATTATTTACTGAGGCCGAGTCTGAGTGAGAGTGGTTTAATTTCTGATGCATAAAAAGGGAACTGAGTCGAGTGACTTAAGATATTATACGCCAATTTTGGGAATCTTAAGGAAACAATCACGGTGTCGCCCTTAAAGGTTTTTTTTGGATTGCCCAATCCATGAGACCATTTTTGCCATCAGAATGTGTGGGTGATCCCTTACGTTGAATCTGCTATTTTTCCCCAACCAATGTGATACTTTATTAATCAGAGTGACGGTGGATTCCTCAATGCCTACCTCCAAGCTTTGAAACCCACCAGAACCACAGTACAGGGGCAACAAGCCGGAGGCAGATCGATTACTGGGAGGCCTGCTCTGTTCGTGTTCTTAGACCTAGCCCTCACTTGCTCATACTCACGTGGGGAAGAATGTTGGTCCCCGCCACCCCCACTTGTTTGAGAATTAGGCCTACTACCAGCCGTGTTATCCTGAACCATACCATGTCTCTGGGGCCCGGTCCCCTGTGTTCTATTACAATTTAATGTTTGACTTTCTGGCTTATTTTGCCCCAACGAGCTAGGACCTACTACCTGTGACTGAGCACTGGTTGGGGGAGGTAGTTTGGAAATTGTATTCAACATAATTTCCACTTTCCCAAAAGTTTCTTTGGAGTCTGATAACACTTTGTCCAATTTGTCCCGAAGCTGCGAGAACAAGTCTGTCATCAGATTCGTAACTATTTCTGTCAAAGTATTCCAAAATTTCTCCACGTCGGTCAGGCTAATGGCTGGTTTTACTTCCTCCGCTCGCTGTGGGGCTCATTTCTCTTCTTTGCCTTATGTAGTCTCCCGGGTACCAGTGAGGCCTCAGACTCCATATCCTTATCATTGTTAGCTGGGTGTACTCCACAACACTCCCCCGAAAAGCCTGCTGAGGGAGCACTAAGACATTGCTCACCTACCCCTAATGCCACAGCCCCTGCGACAGCAGCTTGCGGACTATTGGTAATAACATTCTGAGGGCTCGAGGTAATTACTTCTGGTAAGTCAACACGTGAAACTTCAGGCGCTGGGAGACCGATCGTGCTCATGGATAGTTTCCTCTCTACTTTACCAATCTCCTTAGTGTTGGCCCCCACCACTTTTGTTAAAAATTAATCAAAAGTAGCCCTTTTGTAGTTAGTCAGATGGTCAGTGTTAGCAGCTTTTCTGATCCCCATAATAGATAAATACGGAGGCTTCCTATCGATCTTATAGGGCCTGAGCACATTCACAATTAGAACAATTAAACAAGTGCTCACCACCGGGGGAGGCAAGATGGCGGTCGTCTGAGACCGTTGGTGCACTCAGACTGCCGAGAGCTGAGAGCTAAGCCTACTACTCGATATGGTTCCGCTAGACTAAAAAAATGAATGTTGCATTGGTCAGGCAAGACCTACATAGCCCCCTCAAAACAGGCAACGAGTGTCTGCGGATTCTGGGGACCATTATTGGACTCTCCGTTATTCGGCGCTTTCTAAAGCTCACCCTACACAGCTTTAAAGAAGAAAGTACATACCGGTCGGGGCTCGTAGGGGAGGCTGGATCTACGGAGAGGAGTGAGAAGATTGAAGCTGAAGCTGCCGCGATGGGTCCGAAGGCAGCAGCAGGTGCTGCTAAAGTGAAATCCACCGGGATACTGGGAGCTTCAGCAGCATCGGGAAGCACTGGTGTGGAGCCTCCGGCGATGGAAACTCCGGCTTAGACTCCTCACCGAGGCCGCCGTGGGATTGTTGACCCGGATCCGGAAAAGAAAGGTAGAGGCGGAGCGGTGTTACGAGGACGTCCGGCCGGCCCCACAGTCATAGACATGCTGAGAGGCCCAGCAGCCGGATTAGTACCGGGTCGCGAGGGGAAGAGTAAGAACAAACCCCGTTTAGACACTGCGGTAAGCGCCATGAATAACACCTGCCAGGATGGAGAGTGCCCCATACAGAATACTGGAGCAACAAACGATCAGGGACTGCAGGACTGTCGTGGGGGCTCAGAGGCGGTGAACGGAGGTAAGACCCTTCCACCTCAAAGTTTGACAGAGGGCCTTCATGGCTCATCGGTTGTTTTGCCGGAGGAGCCAGAGTCAGTGGCAGAGATGTCGTCGCAGCTTGTGGAAAATATGCTACAAAAAAAATAATAACACCAAAAGATAGAGTGGGGGCTCAAGCTGGTGACCAGTTAATTGTGGCCCCGCAAGTACTAAAGGGCGATCTTAACTTTATTAACCCGAGTAACCTGCAAGGTAACCACTCCAGCAGCCAAATTGAGCTGGAGAAGGAGCCCAGTGAATTTTTTTCTCAGTTTCAGATGGGGATGATGGTGACTGGTCAGAGGGATCATCAACTGATAGCACTGATTTGAGCTATAATGGCGGTGAGGAGACAGGGGGTGCTAAGAGCAAAACGGTGCTGAGAAAAAAGAAGAAAAAACAGGGGGAAAAAGACTTGGCCTGGGATTATACCCCGACAAATCAACTTACTCACTCCCTGTCCCTGTCCCTGCCCTTGTCCCAATCGGGTAGTGACCCCCCCGATACAGATAC
Source organism: Triturus cristatus (assembly GCF_964204655.1). Lineage (NCBI taxonomy): Eukaryota > Metazoa > Chordata > Amphibia > Caudata > Salamandridae > Triturus > Triturus cristatus. Next base: position 68,773,938 of record NC_140584.1, on the reverse strand, counting down.
AGCTACATCATCTTCCCCAACTCTGGGGGCTATCTTTCAAGCTATTTCAATGCACCAAGAGGAAACTCGACAGGATAGCTGCAAGGCACAGCTAGCCATGTGGAAGATGCAGGGGGTTGTGCAGAAGCTAACTAAAACATGTGGCTCATTTGGGGAGTGCCTAACTGAACTTGAGGCCAGAACTGTTACCACAGAAACTGATCTCGCTGCAAACCAAGTCTTGGTCGAGGCACATGAGGCACAACTGGTAGATGTAAGATGGAAGTTGGAGGAGTTTGAGAACCGCCAACGGAGGAATAACCTACGGGTTCTTGGGGTCCCGGAGGGGGCTGAGAAGGCTGATATACGTTCATTTATTGTTGAACTATTGCAAAAATCGCTGCCTGAAATTACCGGTTGGAACTGGTCATTGGAGATTCAGCGGGCCCCATCGAGTCCCATTTGTTCAAAAATATCCAGCGAAAGTGGGGTCACTCCCTGGAGCTATTTTGGTATATTTTGGCAATTTTTTGTTACGTCAGGCAGTTTTTGAAAAGGCAAGGCCAGATGCCAAGAGGTCTATTAATGGGATATCTTATTTTGTTCGCCCTGACTTCTGTCATTCCACCGTTGAAAGACGGTGGCGGCTGCGGCAAATAATTAAAGCATTTCAGGATAAAAAGGCGCAAGCCTTTCTTAACAGTCCTGCAACATTAAAAGTGATTTTTGAGGGGCAAACAAAGTTTTTTACGTCAGAAATAAAAGCTAAGGAATACTTAGAAGGGATACCCCGTTAGGAGTGGGCCCGATTCTAATACGTTCTAGCGGCACCTAGCTTGGGTCCATATCGTAACTGAGCTAAGTGTAATAAGAGTAGGGGAATATGGCTTTAGGATGTAACAGGGCTTGGTATACAGGGTTTGGTATACAGTAGTTCTCAGCCTCGTCATGAGGTGCACTTCCATTGGGATCAGTCTCATGAGTGAGTCTGTAAGCCTCATGTGGGGAGGTGGGGGTTTTCAAGGGGTGGGAGGGGTGGGGGGCAGTTCCGTGGGTGGGATGGGAGTGGGAGGGGGGGGTAGGGGGGGGGTGAACGGGGGAAAACTGGAGGAAAAATAACATATCTAGAAATGCTAAGACAGGATTGGAAATGGTAAGAAAGCTAAAAAGAGAGCAACAGGAGAAAATAAGAATTCAATGTGGGAAGGAATCCGAACAGGTTCAAGGAGAGTTTTGGGAATTTGAGTGTAAAGTACGATGGGGAGATTGACAATATGCTCGTGGAACATTGCCGGGTTGAATGACAGGGGAAAGAGAATTAGATATGCAGAATTGGTAAGGCTTAGCCGTGCAGATGTAATATGCTTGCAGGAGACGCACATCCCCTGGGGCAGGAGGGATTTATTACAAGTAACAGACTATAACCTACTTGCCTGCACAACCCAGACATCCTATACTCGAGGTGTGGCAAAGATCTCGTTGGGCACCATTAAGCGAAAGATAGCAGACACCCTGGGTAGGTGGGTGATTGTAGAACTTCCCATGGGTGCTACCGTCTGTGCAATCTATGGATCTAATCAAGACGATCCCCAGATAATGGAGGCACTGGAGGTTGAGTTGGCCTTATGGCCCACCCCTTTGATTCTTTGCGGGGACCTCAACATTTCCCTGGATCAGACTACTGGCAATCGGGGGACAGGGGGATATTCTGGTAGAAAGCAGCGAGTGTATAGGGCATTTAACTCTTTAAAAGTCAGCCATGGTTTAGTGGACATTTGGGCCACGAAGAATCCGGCTAATCCCGACTTTACATTTTTTTCGTGCCCCCATAAAAAATATGTCAGGATTGACTACTTCTTCTGTTCTAGAGCCTTAGTAGGGACGGCTCGGATTAAGAAACTCCCTAAAATAATCTCTGACCACAACCCCCTGATTTTAGAACTAGACTTAACCAATTTTAAAAGGGTGATAAGCAAATGGACTTTTGATAGGAAACTTCTCGTTAATTCTGAATTTATTGAATATATGAAAAACTGGGCACAAGAATTTTTTGATTTAAACAGGTTTAGTGCCAGTAGGGGGGTGGTATGGGATTCTTTTAAAGCCGCTCTCCGAGGGGAGACTATTTCATTTGTCAACAGAACCCGGAAGCTTCGGGAACTGGAGAACCGCCAATTAATGGAGGATTTAGCCAGGGCAGAAGAGTATCATATTATACAGATAGCACAGGGGCAGGTGGGAGAACAAATACAGCTGCGAATAATTGCACTCCGAGCGGAGCTAACAAATTGGCTTATAAAGAAATCGGCTGAGGAATATCAGGCTCATCGGAATAGCGCCTATGAAACCGGGGAACAAGTTGGCAGAAGGCTAGCCCTCCGTACTCGGCAGAAGACCTCGTCTAACGCTATATCCACGATTAAAATAAACGGGCGTGTCTACACTACCCCACAAGAGGTAACTAGGGGGTTTCAGAATTACTATCAGAAGCTATATCACGATGATATTAATAAAAGTAGGGAAGAGGTATCTCAAGGCCTGGCAGGACTGGTTACCGATATTAATGCTGGGGAAGGGTTGGATGGGCTAACCAGACAGGAGCTGGAGGCAGAAATTTCGCTCGATGAGGTAGAGCTTGCATTGTCAGGAATGGCTCTAGGTAAAGCAGCTGGTCCTGATCGGATCCCCCTTGAATTATATAAAACCCTAGGCATAGTTATTACACCTCTGCTCCTAGATTTATTCAAGGGTGTACAACACAGTGGAATCCCTCCCGAATCCTGGAAAGGGACTAACATCATAATTTTTCCTAAAAAAGGGAAGCCGGTCGATGATCCATCTTCATATCGGCCAATTTCTCTGATCAATTCCGATACAAAAATGTATTCTAAGATCCTGGCTAATCGGCTGGGGAGGGCCATAGAACGTCTTGTTTCCCCTTGGCAACACGGGTTTATCCCTGGCAAGGGAACAACAGATCATGCCCGAAGAGTTGTCTCTTTGTTTGATATAGCGGCCAGGGAAGGTGACAGGATGGCTATGATCCTCCTTGATGCCGAAAAAGCTTTCGACCGGGTGGCCTGGGAGTACATGTGGCAGATACTGGAATTTTATGGCTTTAGCCCTAAGCTCATAAAAGCTGTGAAGGCTATGTATTGCCAGCCATATGCACGACTGCAATTAATGGGGGGTGAGTCTGAAAGTATTAATAATAATAATAATAATACAGAATTTTATTGAGCGCGAACAGCTACCTCGCACGGAGGTGTCCCGGCGCTAGACACAGGCAGAGAAAACAAACCGGAATTCAAGTCATTAACAAGGTTGAGTAAAGAGCCAGGTCTTCAACAAATCCTTAAAACGGGGTTCAGAAGGAGCCTGCTGAAGCTCAGGGGGTAGTGAATTCCATAACATCGTTACATTTGCCGAGCACGTTCTGCCTCCCAGACGGGCCTTCTTTATACGAGGCACTGCTAGCTGGATCCGGCAGTTGGAACGAAGAGAACGGGACTGTGTGTATCTTGGCAACCGATCTTTCAAATATATTGGGCATTTGCCATACAAGGATCTAAAGGCTAACGTAAGGGCCTTAAATTTGATCCTGTTGGCCACTGGTAACCAATGAAGTGATCGAAGATGCGGAGAGATGGAATGCTTGAATGGAATCTGCATTAACAGCCTCGCAGCCGCATTCTGGACCAGTTGCAAGCGTTGAATAAGGTATTTAGGCAGACCCAAGAACAAGCCATTCGCGTAATCCAATCTAGATGTCACTGTCGCATGGATTACCGTTTTCCTGCAGTTCACCGGGAGAAGACGCAGGATTTTGCGAAGATTCCTGAGTTTACCTAAACAGCTTCCCATCAGCTGTTGTGTGTGCGAGACAAACGACAGATTGTTGTCCCAGCGCACTCCCAGGTTTTTTGCCGATAGGCTAGGGGAGGGGGCCGGCCCCATTGCACTCGGCCACCAGAGCTCAGAGGGGGGCGGGGTGCCTTTACCAAAAAAGAGCACCTCCGTTTTGTCTGCATTAAGTTTTAACTTATTAGTATTCATCCAGCGCGCAACATCCTGAAGACAGCCTTTAAAACTAGACATGGCTGCCACTGATGCCTCTGCATATGGAAACACAAGCTGGGTGTCATCGGCATAAGATATTGCCTTGACCCCCCAGTTAGCAATAAGCGTGAAGAGTGTATTCACATTTCAAGGGGGACTAGGCAGGGCTGTCCCTGCTCCCCTATTCTATTTGCGTTGTATATTAATCCCCTAGTGGCTACTCTGCTACAGAGCTCGAAAATTGAACCGGTAATAACTAGGGGGTTTGAGACTAAAGTATTGGCCTATGCGGACGATATTGCGGTCTTAACTACGAACCCTGCTGAGGCAATTGAGGAAATTAATAAGATTACAACAGGGTTTGGCCTCTTCTCCGGGTATGCACTGAATGCGGGGAAAACTATAGTTTTATGTACTGATAACACTGTCTTTAATGATCCTAAACGAGCAATATCCGCAGTCTACTTGGGGGTTCGAATTAGCGCAAATGTGGAACAAATTACTAGAATCAATTTTGAACTTTTGATCAATAATTTAGGAAAGGAATTAAGGAGGGTTAATGGGATACATCTATCTATTATTGGAAGAGGGAACTACTTAAAAATGACTGTTTTACTAAAAATACTATACTTGTTCCGGGCAATTCCTCTGCTCGTAGAGGATAATTTATTAAGGGCATTGGAATCTATCTGCTCCAGCTTCCTATGGCAATATGGGAAGATCAGAAGAGCTGGGAAATATGTAGCATTACCTCTTGATAGGGGTGGACTTGCAGTTCCTAATATCACTTTATATTTTTGGGCAGCTTTTCTACAGCAAATGACCCCACTATTATCTGTTAATAATATTCAGGAGGTAGCTCAGGGACAGAGAATTCCGACAATTTACGAGCTTTCCATGGGGAAGTATGTGCGGGGGCTTTTATTACGGCAATTGGAACCCAGCTACTACAAGAAGATCTGGTTTAAAGTTATTCTTAGCTCATGGAAAGTTTGGAAAAGGATTGTTAAATACATGGAGATTCCGAGATTCTCTAGATATACCCCTCTCTGGTGCTCGCAATTGCTGTCCCGTTTGGTTAATGATGACATGGGGAAAAGGTGGGAAAATTATGGGGTAAGAACAATAGCGGATTTTTGCGGGGAAGGACAAGATTTTCAATTCCCTAGATTACAATTGATGTTTGGATTCTCAGACAATCAATATTTCAAATTTAGACAGATTAAAAACATCCTTGAGCTACAGCGCCCCAAAATTAGTTTAGCGAAACTACCACTTTTGGAAATAACAGCAAAGGACTCCTGCAGAATTAGAGACTTCTATACATTACTTTTGGAAAAAAGCCCTGATGATTTGGAAAAGACAGAGGCATCCTGGGTAATTAAGCTGGGGAACCCAGATGTGGATATCTATAAATGCCTCTGCCTATCCTCAAATATTTTGGTATCTTCAAGCTTAAAAGCACAAGTTTATAAAACACTGTTTAATCTTTATTTTACTCCTGCTAAATTATTCTTATGGGGAAAAAGGGTAGATGACAAGTGTCCGAGATGTGGGCTAGGACCTGCTACCCTGCTTCATATGTTTTTTGATTGCGAGAAGCTCGCCCCCTTGAAAGAAGGCTTGTCGCGCTTTTGGGAATCTCGGTTTGGTTGTAGGTTCGAAATAACACCAACTTTGATGGTTCTTGGTTATGATAACTCATTGGCTCTTAGTATTGAACAAGAATATGGCTTGTTTTTAGGGGCTGCGGTATTTAGGATATTATTAACTGCAAGATGGAAAGATGCTGAGCCACCAAGTTTCCATATATGGCTTGCTAGAATGTTGGGAATGTATAAGCAAGAGTCATTTCTTTATGCATGCCGAGGCAGGCAGGCCAGAGCTCGGGGGAGAAAGATCTGGGCATTTATGGCTGAATGGAGTAGGGAAGCTAGGATTGAGTAGAGGAGGGGATAAGGTTAGGATATTAACTTAGGGAAATCTGCGTTGAAACTGTGATAATGTAAAGTAATATTAATCACTTTGGGATTCTATTAATATAATAATGTAACTCTTTGTTGTCTTTTATTTTCAACATGGTTGTTTTAATGCTCGCTGAGCTTTTGCTCATGTTTTTTTTTTTTGAAACCTTATGAATCTGTATTATGTATTTCTAGATATGTTTTAATAAAGAAATTAAAAAAAATAAAATAAACAAGTGCTCACCACACTGCTGTGTCTTCCCAAACTTTCACTGTCTTATGGCGTTTGGCTAGTAGTTCCTAAGCGGTACAGGCAGATACTGTGTCATATACTCTGCCTCCACTTTCCAAAGTAGCCAGCCAAGAGGGTAGGCCCAGCCCGGCCATGATCGGCTGCAGATGGGTGCAGACGGGCCTGCCATTGGCACAGTGTTTGCCCGGACGCGGTGCAGGCCCACCCACGTGCGTTCAATGCTGCAGGAGGCCCTGGCCCCTTTTGAGCGCCTCCGAGCGCAGGCAGCAGGTCACATTGGTAGCACTTGGGCCACAAGTAATGCTAGGGTTTGCAGTCCTCCCTCTCTCCACAGCAACAATGGGCTCCAGCGCTGCAGGAGGCCCTGGATCCTTTTGAGCACCTCCGGGCGTGGGCAGCAGGTCAAATGAGTTAGTCCTCAATAAAATGTAGTGTAAGGATGCAAACTGTATTTTAAGAACTTTAAGAAATGCTACATGTTAGACCTGACATCCTTAGTATGGTTTTCCCCTAGCTTTTTGCCTTCAAATCTCCTGGTTTTGCTGACTTCCTTTTTGCTGGCCTTAGGAATCTTAACACTTTACCACTGCTAACCAGTGCTAAAGTGCTTGTGCTCTCTCCTTAAAAACATGATGGATTGGCTCATACTCAATCCAAAATTACTTGTAAGTCCCTAGTAAAGTGATGCTACCTGTGCCCATGGCCTCTATATTAAATGCCGATGTCGGGCCTGCAGCACTGATTTTGCCACCCACTCTAGTAGCACTGTAAACATGTCTCAGGACAGCTGTTGCAGAACCTGTGTGTGCAGCTTTAAAATGTCATTCCTACCTGGCAAAAAAACCTGTTGCCTGACCAAAACGTTCTTTTTAATACATATCACTCAACCCGATAGTAGGCCCTTGACAGCCCAGAGGGCAGGGTGCGATGTATTTAACAGTAGGACATGCACTTTTAAGTTTTACATGTCCTGGTAGTGAAAAACTCCTAATTTTGTTTTTTACTACTTCAAGACCTACCTCTTACATAGGGTAACATTGGAATTACCTTAGTACATATTGTAATTGTAATTTCCAAATAGGAATAGGCAACCCCTTCCTTCATATTTGGTGTCTCTGGAATTGTAATTTAAAAACCTAACTAATGGTGAAGTCGGATTTTAAAGTATAATTCTGAAAATGCCACTTTTAGACAGTTGGCGTTTTTTAGACATTTGGTGCCTGCAACCTGTCTCTGGGTCTCAATTCTGGGTATGGGTGACAGTTTGGCTTTGTATATTCCTCCAAGATGTCTACACACAACTGGAAGCTTAGGTGTGACTGGGTGGGCCATCACTGGCAGGATGGGAAGGAGGAGCTTGGCCCAACCCCACTCACAATTGAATAGTCTGTATCTTGTTCCCACACAAAGGCTGCATAGCCTTTGCAGTTAGTCTGGAGCCAGAATGAGGAAGGCAGGGCACCTGTGCACTTCAAAGAAAAGGCTCTAGAAGCTTCTCCCCACTCACTTCAAATGCACAACTTTGTATAAATACTAGACCTCAGACATCAACTCTTGAGCAAACCTCTGGACCTGAGGATACTGTGCCAGGAAGAAAGACTGCTGTGCTGCTACAAGCATTGTCACAATGCTAAACTGCTGCTCTGAAGGAACTGCTGCCCTGCTGTGCTGACCTACTGCCTGCTGCCCTCTTGATTGGGTGAGAAGGGCTGGACTTGCATCTCTTGAACCCAGAGGCTAGTTGGCTGGCTTCCTGATCTGTCACCCAAGGGGCATGACAGACTTCCAACAACCTTGCATCTGCACCTGGACCCCGCCATCTGTGAGTGTAACCTGCCAAGTGGTGATACCCCAGTTCTGGACCATTGCAAGTGGCCTTAAAGTACTCTGCCAGCCTCTAGGGGAACCAATGCATCTCCTCTGCTGCACAGTGCAAACGTCAGAACTAATACAGCGTCTCTGCTGTGTGGATTGAACCTGTAGCAAAGACCTGTATCGCATCACAGCTCTTTGGAACCACAGCATCATTTTGACTGTGCAAAATGTCCTCTTGTAGGCTCTCGCATTCTTTGTTGATAGCAGCCTCGAATACGATGCAGAACTCACATCGCAGCTCCCCAGAACCGATGCATCGCCCCAACTGCGTGCTGCATCCTGGATGTTTGACTTCACATCCGAAGTCCTGACAACGGGATCCTCAATGATGAAACAGACCCTCACATTACAGTCCCACTGCATCGCAGAACTGACGCATCACTTTGGCTGCACAAGACATCTTTGACACGTATCCTCGCAATGTTCCACAAACCAGGATTTAAGGTACTTTGTTCAGCAGGCCTAATTGGGTCCCTATAGCCGACTCACATTCCTTCACGTTCAGCCTGAGCTTGTGACTTTAGCTCGGTCTGGCGCAGGGCCAGATATCCACATTTGGTGCTTTGTGCTTTTAGTTGCTATTTTTACTCACATATTTGAAATTGAATCTCTGATTCTAATAACTAGATTTTTTGTCATTTTGGTCTTGTTTTATTTATTAAAGTAAGTTCTATTTTGTGAACTTGGTGTGGGATCCTTGTTGCATAGTGTTTTCACTTTATTACTGTTTAAAACGTTGCACAAATACTTTACATATTGCCTCTAAGTTAAGTCTGATTGCTCTCTGCCAAGCTACTAGACGGTTGAGCACGGGTTACTTTAGGGTTGGCTTGTGCCTCACCCTGACAAGGATTGTGGTTGCTGCTTCACCAGGGCTCACACCCCAGTCAACCAACAACCCAATTTCTCAAATTTGTGATCAGCGGTGAGGATAGGACTTGTGTTTGTGCAGTGCCATACAGTGATTTGGTGTACATTACCATCCCATATCTGAGATCTTGGATTTTTCTAAAATTCTCTCTCTGGGTGTTGTGCCTGAAACCACTTCTAGTATGGAGTTTGAGCTGGCAAACATAGAGTCCTACACTGTGGCCCAGCTGATGGAGTTCTGTAAGGAGGGGGACGTCCTGCAAAAAGCACTACCAGGAAAGCGGAATTGAAAAGGCACTGAAGGTCGGGGCAGAAGTCCACCAGTCACTGGCTACAGCGACAGAAGGGGATGATGAGGTGGATGGGCAAGGAGAGGATTTAGATGCCAGTCCTGAGACGCAGAAGTCTGGTAAAGGGGTAAATTTACCTCCTGAATTGGAACTCCCTGCCAGGGTTGGGAGAAGGGTATATTTCTGCAGCCTGTTCCCAGAGGAGCTGGCAGAAAGGAGGGAGGGGAGGGAGTTCAAGCTGAATCTTGCCCTGTTGAGAATGGAAGAGAATAAACTGGCCATGGAGGAGAGGAAACTGGACATGGCCATGGAATTAGTTTAGAGCGGTTGACTCATGGGATGAGCCTTAAGTAGCTGGACATCAAGGCCAGACAGGCAGAGGACAGCAGTGATGATGATAGCATTTCTACAGTGCCCTCTGGAGACAATTGAGTCCATTTTGTTGAAGGTCTGGTGCCTGACTTGGTTGTGGGGGGCAACATTGATAAGTGGTTTGAGTCTTATGAGATTGCTTTACATATGCATTGGATTCCTGAGGAGGGCTAGTCTGTGGAAGCATACCGCTGTGAAGAGAGGTACACCATACTAACCCTAGAGAATGGGGACAGAATGAGGTATCCCCCCATGAAGAAATCCCTTGTCAGGAAATACTGCCGTACCTCAGAGAAGTATAGGCAGAAGTTTAGGGACAGTCAGAAACTGGCCCAACAGACTTGGGTGGACTGAATAGATTTGTTTTGCAAGGCACTGGATGGTTGGGTGAAGCGCAGTGAGGTAAAAGATTAACAGGGACTGTACAATTTGATTGCAAAAGTGCACATGTTCAGTCTTAGTTTTGTAGATCGGCGCCAACACTTGATTGAAAGTAAGCTCACTGCCCAGTGAGAGCTTCCTAAGGAGGCGGACCACTGGGTCATCACCAGGGTCCACAAGAAGGTATCTGGTGGGGTCACCAAAAGGGTGAACAGGGTTTCCACCAGAAGAAGGAGGGGAGACAAGAATACAACTAAGAAAATCTCTAAAGGCACAAAGCTAGTGCCACAGGTCAGAACTTCCATCCCCCAACTAAAAAGAAGAAATGGTTCCCTGATCATGTCATAAGGGAAGGGGAGTGTGGCCAGCTATCGAGCATGGCGGACGCGTACTAGGAGAACTCCGGAGCCCAAGCTCGAATATCCTGTACACGAGCACCCTGAATGATTATTTTTGACCCCAAACGGGTTACATGCAAACCTCTCACCCACCCGAGGCATCGGCGGAGTGTACCTGGGCTAATCCTGATCCGATGAGGCTGCCTGAACGAGACTGCGGGGAGGCCTGTTGCGGAGGGAGGGAGCGAGGAAATGACGCAGCTCGCTGAGGCCGGTGATCGGAGCATGCCTGGACGACTGTAAGACTACCCGGGGGAGAGAGTGCAACCCCATGCGTGACCAAGCTAGCGATTGGTGCTCTGCTCCTGGGATAAGCGACGGAACAAAACATCCCCCGGAACTGAGCGAAAGTACCTGTGTGCGGCCCTGTTCCTGCCCGGCACGGGAGGCGGGCGCGCCGCGGACGCCGTGCGTGGCCTGGAACTGTGCCGAGACCCTGGGCCTCAGCGCTGGGAACTGCACACTGCCCGGACAGGCGGTTCGCGAGTTGGCGTGCTCCTTTTTTTTCCCCCCTCACTGTGCAGGACGCCAGAGGCCGCGACCGCAGTGAGACAAGGTAGGCGGTGGACGGGGGGTCATGCCGCGCGGGGCCTACATGGTCGGCCCGAATCACGTACAGCGGAACCTCGACAGGGGCGTCTTTACTGCATATGTGGGACACCTGGGGGCAGCCACATGAACTAAGTTCCACTGTTAAGGGGGGAGAGGCCCCAGACAACAGCCAACAACTCTGTGGCCCAAACTGGTGATGTGCTAGACTGTGGCCCGCTGCGGCTGTAGTGAGGGCATGACAGCCCCTGCTGCTCGATGGACCTCTCCCTTGTCGACCATTGTAGACTGCTGCGTGCATAGTGCTACAGACTGTGGGTTGCATGGTGTCCTGTGCCACGCTCTGCTTCGCCCCCCTGCACCACGGGGGCTCGTCCTACACCTTGTGGGCCTCATTCTTCCCTCAGACGGCCCTGACCAACCGCTGTATCTGGGGCTGCGGGAAGGTACGGCAGCACACACCGCAGTGTTGTTTCTTGGACTTGCTGGGTGGCCTGCAAACACGTCCTGAGTACAGCTAGTGTCCAAGAGGTGCGGGAGCTGCCTGCGCGGCACTGCCCTTGACACCGCTGGAGCGGCTGACTAGTCGGCGACCAGGCCGCTTCCGGGGGGATATATCATATGATAACCCTGCACATGGAGATGGGACTCCACAGGGGCAAGACCCAGGAGGCAATGGCTCCTAGTTCCCAAGGAGCGGACGAGGGGGATCCGTCCCAGAACATGCAATCGCTCAACACAATCCCGCCCACGAACGACGAGAGCACGCCGGACAAGCTGGACTTGATACTGAATGAAGTTAGGGAATCACGTAGAGCCATAGAACAGCAAATAGGCTGTCTTGCTACTGGTTTCACCTTACTGAAAGCGGATCATGCTAAGTTGGCTGATACCGTGAAAGATCATAGCTCCACGCTGCGGGACCTGGTACCGCAACATAACGAACATACAAGTCAGCTCCAATCCCTTTGGAAGCAGGTCACGGGACTTATGGATAGAGTGGAGGATGCGGAGAGCCGGGCACAGCGCAACAATATCCACGTTGTTGGCCTACCGGAACGGAGCGAGGGAACTGAGGCAACGACGTACATGGATGTCACAAATCTGATGATGAACGGCGGACTTTGTTGCCCTTTGACACCGACAAAATGCTCATAAACACCATCTCACCCTCTACGCAGGCAGGGCTGGAGCCCTTTAAGAAAATCTCTCAAGAGGAATACCCGTGGGCATGGCCCATGATGCTGTCGTAAGCCGGCGTATCAGAGGAACAGGTGGGCGACACAAGAAGGCCGGACTTCGTACCAAGGACGGGAGCTGTGTTCCCCAGAGGAGGAGAGTTCATGGCGTGGATGGTGGAAGAGAGCAGAAGCAGAATACCCCACGGGACGAGCAGACCGGCTGCAGAGGAAGACGCCAAGCCGAGAGGTGCTGCCGCCGAGAAAAACATCAAACCGGGAGGCCAACCGGACCGCGTTTCACCCAGCCAACCCTCAGGAGGGGGGTGGCTTGCCAAGGTACAGGCGAAAGTCCAGGGGTTCACAGGACACGGGAGGGGGAAGGGCGTTGTTTAGAGGGAGGTCACGTTGGGAGCCACTTGGTGCTGGGTTAGAGGTGACCTATTCCCTCACTCCTCTTCCCTTGCTATAGGAAATACACCCTGCCTAAACACTGATTCCGGTATTATTTTTCCTTTCCTTCCCATACACCACCAATACCGACTCCTCGGAACAAGATAAAGGCGGGACTAGACCCCAAGTCCAGGACAGGCCCTGGTGAAGATGGAACTACTCCAACTGGGAAGCCTGTCTTATGTCCAAACAGACGTTTGACTTTTTCTTTTTTGTTTCTGTCACAAATAAATATCCTGAAAAGACGACCACCTCTCCTGACATTCCTTTTGCTTTGGCTACTTTCGGCCTGGTACCGATTCCCAGTTGTGACAATGGAACATTGGCTCCACACGCATATGACCCTGGAGGGTCTCTCCGATTTCTTCTGTGTTGAAAGGGTGCATCGGATCCCCACCGGGAGACCAAGGGTGGGAGGCCCGCCGAGGCCCTTTGTCGTGAAAATTCTCAACTACAGGGACCGCAATCTGCTGTTACAAAAAGCACGTGAAAACCCACAGATCCAATTTGAGAACTGCCAAATCTCACTGTACCCTGACTATACGCTCTTGGTACAACGCTGGCGCTCTTCCTTTCAGGAGGTGAAACGAAAATTACACGCCATGAATCTCAAATATGTGCTACTATTCCCAGCACGTCTGAAGATCATCTACGAGCAGAAGACGTACTTTTTTGAAAGTCCGTAAGATGTTGAGAAATGGCTGGAAGTCATGGAACCTCCTCAACTCTCGGGCCGATCCCCTTCTGCTACCCCGCGGACCCGGAACTTCAGGACACCGCCGATCGCAACACGTGGCAAAAGAAACAGCCCTGGCAGCTGCACATACCTTCAGGGACAACTCCTCTCACAGACTGTCGGAATCGTTGGATCACAGCACAGTCCGCTCGGACTTGGATGGCAGCCTGCAGCTCTTTCCTACTGTGATACCACAAATGGCTGACAGAATACTGGCATAACGGCCCCCTCGTGCTGTCTGCAACAATATGAACTGCTGTCAAGGAACGAGTTGCAGGGGAGCCACCCCCCCTAACACTTGCATATCCTTTGTTGTTTGGTATTTCTATAACTTGCAATGTGTGCTGTAATGCTTTTCATATCACGCTTGGGCTCTGGGACGGTCCAGGTTAAATGTTTACTTACATGATGGCGGTGTCTGCCAACCCCCACTTTGCGATTGCTACTGTTTATTATGTTTTATTTCAATGTTTTTCTTGTTTGGTTTGCCTGTTTTTTTTTTTTTTTTTTTTTTTTTTTTTGAAAAACCTTTATTGACATTTTGATCATTGACAAGTATGGGCCTACAACCCCCCAGGGCCGGCCGCTAAGCAATCAGAGCAATAAGGTCAAATATAAGCACATGCGGCACCTCGGTAGCAAAATCTTCATACTAAGATAGTTCGGCCTAGGAGCCGCGCAGGTAGGACACCAGGAGAAAAGGGGTTTTTCATTTTATAATGGAACAAAACAGTAGGATCAGGTGCCGAACAATTTCCCAACAGCGATAAAGGGCAGGCCGCATAATAAACGTTAGCAATAAACAGCAATCTATCGAATCCATGGCGCAAACACAGGAAAGGATGGGGAAGAATATCAAAAACAGTTGCGCCTGCAGGCCCCCATACCTAACGCCCAGAAAACCCCAGGAAACAGTGGCACACACGGAGAGACAACGGTTCACAGCAAAAGCGGCGTACCACGCTGATCCCAGAAAAGAAGAAACAAGAAGAAACGGAGAAGAAAAAGGAGGCCATGGAAAAAGAGAGGAAGACTGAGAAAGAAAAGAGTCCCCCCCCCAACCCCCCACCCTGCACCTCTGCAAATGAGTATGGCCCCTCCCCCCAGCAGTGTGCCTGTCGCCCTGGAACTAGACCCGAAATATAGAAGAAACAGGGAAAAAGGAATAAGAAAGAACCCCACCAGGCGGGGGGGTGGAGAAAATATAATAAACTGGAGGAGGGCCTTCAGAACATACCCCCGGCTTCTCCCTCCCGCACAGTAAGGTATCCCAACAGCAAACAATAAGTAGCACCAAATCGACCATAACAAAGGGGGGAATGGGGAGCATTGCGCACCGAATATGCTAGTAACTATGTCCTGGGAGTACACAACCGTGAGTCCGCCCGTCTACCAGATGACCACCCCGAGGGATCAGCCTCATCCCTGACCACTCCTGGCAATGCTGCCCATGCCTACCCCTCGACCCAGCGCCATGTCCGACGTTCCAAGGTGAAGGGATGTCCCAAAACAACCGGGAAGCGACGCACACAGGTGGGGTGGAGGTCTCAGAACGCCAACACAGTCCGCCTCTCGGAGGGACATCTTTCCCAGTGCTGCCCCAGGATCTGCACTGCACACAAGGTCCGGGAAGGCTGAATCATCCAAAGTAGACAGACATTGCTGGGAAAGTCCCCGGGTCACCGGAGGTCGTGCACGGGACGAGGCCACCACCTTCCACTCGGAACCACTACCTCCGGAACAGACCAAAGCCTCAGTCAGCCGATCATACGGTAGCATACTGTCCGGAGTGTCCGGCTGTGTACTAATCGCAGGGATGGCCGCGACATTATCCTCCTGTGTGCAGTGTAGGAAGTCCCTGTGTAACTGTGGACCAGCATACCGCCATTGTCCCAACGCTGATGCCACACCGTCGATCTTACTCCCCAAGACCTCGATGCCACGAGCCAAGGAGAAATGAAGGGCACCAAGGGCCTCAAGGAGGTCGCCGTACCCCCGCACTGCTCCCCGCGGTCGCTCTGCCACACTCCCAAAAGTCACACACTCCCAATCCTGCTGCGACCCGGTGGACAGGATAGTAGGCTGCATCGCAACAAGATGGCCGCCGGGGGAGGCCCGACTCGTATGGGGGCCGGGACCCAGGGACAAGCACCTCGGGGTCCACGGCGCTGGAGACAGGGGTCCGGGGGCAGGCACAAAGTCAGCCGTTGCGTGGACTCGGGCAACAGTCGTCTCCACCAAGGACCAGCAGCCGCGAAAACCCGGGTGCAATCTGCAAGGATCAGGGCGAGCTAGGGGCGGTGTCCGGGCAGCTCACCGTCAAAGGCAGGGGCAAACACCGAAGAGTCTGAGAACTGCACCCCCGGGCATGCCCTCGATCCACTACGCTTTAGCAACGGGAGCGGCCGCGGCGAGATGCAGGCCGGGGGCAGCACCGCTCCGGCGGACCGACTCCACCCAGTCACCACAGGCCGTTGTTGTTAAACTGCCACCCGGCCAAGGCGTCCACTCGAGGTCCCGGCTCCGGGGCTGCACGGGCCGCAAAGTTCATCCGCAGATTTCTCAGGCGGTACAGTAGCCAGAAACCCCGGAGTCACACGATCGGTTGCCACTCTCCTTCACAAACACGATCCCATGGCGCAAGCTGAGGATCTAGTACAGGATATCCGTGCGGGATGCGGAGGTTCACGGAGCCGGGAATCTACGCTGCCGTCTCGGTCGCCATCTTGGCTCCTCCTCCCGGTTTGCCTGTTTTTGAATGTGGGCATGACCTGGTATTTGGTTTAGATTGGGGATTCTATGGTTCTGGCACATTGATAATGTTACACCCATATGGTTGCATGGCCTGATTCACAGTGGGAGATTCTCGGGATTGAATGGCGCAACAGGTAATGGACAAGTATAAATATGTTACTTGGAACGTCTGAGGGTTGGGCTCCGTGCACAAAAGGCACAGAGTTCATATCTTTTTATTCGCCATGGGGCGCAGGTGGTTTTCCTCCAGGAATCACACTTTATGGAGGCCGAAGCTGTGAAAATGAGGAAAAAATGGAGGGGCAGGTAATATTCACAAATTACTCTGCATTCACCCGGGGGGGTGACGATCTGGATAAAAGGGGCCCCGATTATTTTAGGGAGCGTCTACATTCCAAACTATGACCAACAATAATACTTCCTGAGTCTGAATTCTATTCTGGCGGGATGGGAGGAGTATCAATGACTCATAGGAGGCGACTGCAAAGAGGTCCTGGACATGTCTCTAGATCGCTCTCATCCACCCCTAAGGGGCACCTTGGCTTGTAAACAGGAGGAAGCCCTTTGCGACTGGATGAAGGGATGGTCTCTGTGTGATGTATGGCGATTCAAACATCCGCTTCACAAGGAATATTCCTTTTTCTCCCCGGTGCACCAGTTGCACACTAGAATAGATAGGATTATGTGCTCCACCTCCATAGCGGACCAAGTTATAGACGCAACTCACTTAGCAAAGACCACCTAGAGGCGGTTTTCAGTTTGGGTAGAGTGCCTTCCCTGGTTCCTACATGGTGGCTCTGGCCTCAAACACTGGAGGACTCAGTCTTCCGTAGCACGTGATCCACAACACTTAAAATTACTTCACGGAGAATCATAACACTGCCTCCACAATGCTGGTAGAATGGGACGCCGTGAAGGCAGTTATCCGAGGGGCAGCAATCAGTGCCACAGTGGGAGCTAGACAGGAGTTATATAAAAAGCTGCAGGACACAGAGGCTAATATGTCACGATTCGAACAAGAGGCAGAGCACGACCCAACGAAACAGACACAACTGCAGGAGACCCGTATTCAACACACAGAATTACTTGAAACGCTGAAGTTAATAGATTATAGATCTTACACACAGATACACCATTCAGAAGCAGAAAAGTCAGGTACATTGTTGGCAAAACTGATCATAAATAACCCGCCCATCACTGTCTTTAGTGGTATTACCCTGCCAGGAGGAGAGACCGCGATCAAGCAAAATGCTATTAGTGACGCCTTTAGCAAATATTATGAAGCACTGTACAGTGCACCCCCTCATTTGGAGGAGTCCACTATTGACGACTTCCTTACGGGCTTGCCTTACCCACGTCCCCCTCTGGCATGCAAAAGGCCCTAGAGGGGCCTATCACTAGGGTTGAGATCAAGGCAGCCATGGCCGAGCTTTCACGTAATAAGGCACCGGGCCTGGATGGTCTGACGGTAGAATTCTTTGAGGCATATTCTGAAATACTGATACCGCATTTGGAAGAAGTCTATAAGACGTCGCTTGAGTTGGGGCACTTACCTTGTACTACTGCTCAGGCATTGGTGGTGTCCCTGCCTAAACCGGGCAGGGACCCGACAGATATGTCAGGCTAATGTCCATTGTCGCTCCTCTGCACGGAGTATAACAATTTAAGTAAGGTGCTAGCGAATAGAATCCAACCCTATCTCACTAAACTGATCCATATCGATCAATGTGGGTTCGTGCCTGCAAGGAGCACCTCACTCAATCTGCGTAGGCTACATCAGATTATGTCTACTAATCTGGCACACCTTCCAAACGCTGGCTGTGTGTCCCTGGACTTGCGACAGGCGTTCGATACATTGTCTTTGGACTATATGTTTAGGGCCATTGCGCACTTTGGTTTACCCCCGGCATATATACAATGAGTTAAATTGTTATGCGCGGCACCTACCGCAAGAGTCAGAACAGGGAAGCTTATATCCCGTGAATATGGGGTCCACAGGGGCACGCGCCAAGGCTGTCCCCTCTCCCCTATTCTATTTGTCTTAGCATTGGAACCACTGGCGCTCCTCCTGCGGCGGGACGCAACGGGCTGCGGAATTCCGATAGGCACTTCCGTGCACCTTGTGTCGGTTTATGACGATGACCTTATCATATATCTTGCAGACATGCTGGAAGGTCAAGGGCCGCTTCCTCCTATATTTGCGGAATTTGGGATGGTGTCAGGCTTATCCATCAATGACTCTAAATCCCATGGCTTCGGAGAGCTCTGGCTACCGGTGGCCTCACACACTTTCAAACATCTAGGGATTAATGTCTACCATTCAAATGCAGAGATGATAGAGGGCAACCTGGGTAGGGAAATTTGAGGAATACGCTTGCAGGTAGCTTTCTGGACCACGCTGCCTTAACCGCCATTATTTTACAAACTTACCGTTACTTCTTCCCGCAACAATCTTTAATACATTAGACACTAGCCTCATAAATTTTATCTGGGGTACCGGCCGCCGCCGGATAAGCCTTAAGAAAGTACAAATCTTAAGAAACTCCAAATCAACACACGGGCGGTCGGATTAGGGGCAACTGATTTTAGGGCTTACTACTACGCATGGCAAGTACAATGGCTGTCATATTGGACGGCGGGCCGCAACATACAAGAGATTGATTACAGTATCAGGCACATCGAGCAGGGAACACTACACACCCTTCTGCTACAACATAGCAAACTACCCCTGGGACCACCATGTGTCCTGCACACGGCACTCCTCTGCTGGGGATAAGCGCTGCTATAATTATCTAGGGGTGGCAGATACGCCAACAATATTCCACAGCGGGCACTTGAACCTTGGACGGATGCGGGGATGGAGTCTGTTGGGGCGCTCTTTAGTGATAGGATGCTTCTGGAACATGACACCTTCACGCGCATTACAGGAGCACCCACCACTCTGTACGTGACACATGCTGCCCTAACACATTATATTAAAAGATACTGGGCTCCGCAGAGGGTGGAACCCCAACTAAACGTGCTTGTAAAATCACTTTACTACATGGGGCGGAGAAGCCACTTAGTCAAATGGCTCTACCTTAGCATCCGCACACATGCTCGGGTCCAACTAGATCCCACGAGGGCGCAATGGGTAGGGGATTTGGGGAGGGACTTAACGGATAAAGAGTGGAGTGCCATACTGGAATATCCACGGAAAATACCATGCAATGCCAAGTTTAAGTTTATCCAATGCATGATAGTACACAGAGCATACCTGACCCCGCGCAGACTGCATAGAATGTACCCGGAAACGACACATAAATGCCCCCGATGTAAACTGCCGGAAGCAGACCTCCTGCACATGCTGTGGGCCTGTACGGGCCTTATGGAGTTCTGGAGGGGGGTCAAGCAACAGATAGAGGGGGCCACACGCTTGTCCATGGGAGACACAGCACTAGAGTACATTTTGGGTGTTTGTAGACGGACGAAAACACACAAGGTACATCTACGCTTTTTAGATTTGGCGCTTATAGTCGCTAAGAAATCGATCACAATGCGCTATAAGTCAGCCAGAGCCCCCACCATATCTATGTGGCATACAGAATTGCTTAGATGGGCAGGAGCTTTAAGCGCGGCATTGCACAGAGAGGAGGCCTTCGAAAAAATCCAATATCCCTGGAATGGGAGACAATGGTGGAAGCCTATAAAAATACCAGCCCGGTCAATGTTCCCATAGTTCCAAGTACTCAATAACACCTGTGTCAACAAGATAAACAGCACAGTAATTTAGGGGGGTTACTGTTGGAATAGCGTGATAAGAATTGCGCACAGAGTATTTGCACTGTATTGAGATGTTTGATTAAAGTTGATGCAATGTATGGCCAGAACCAGTTACGGGAGGTGGGTGAGTGTTTGCAGGGTGGAGGGTGGGGTTAGTGAGTGTTGATTTAGTACTATTATTCTTATAGGAGCACTGTGAAATACACCATAGGATAACCTAGCTCTGCATCAGATATTGTATTCAGCATTCTTCTTAATCATACAAGTTTTGATGTTGTATTCATGTGTGTAACAGGCCTTTATACGACACAGACTTCTGTTAATGTGTAGACGCAAATATTTCATGATTACTGTAAGCCGTCTGAAGTACAAATAAAACAAAAAACCCAATAAAGTTTGTTTAAAAAAAAACTCATAAGGGAAAACACTTACCAATTGCAATGAGTACTAACAGGAAGGTCACTACAAGGAGGATGCCAAATGTCCCAAGCAAGCACAGCCCCCACTGTTGTGCAGTCACTGAGGTTGGCTAGGGAGTAGATTTACCCACCTAGCTCTGGGGACAGTGTAGAGGCTACCCAAGTCTACTTGGGTGACAAAGAGATGGTGCAGAGAACTTACATGTCTAGTAATACTAGGAAGTAAAGGTAGTAGGTTGACAGAGGATAAAGGCACTGAGAGACACTGGAGCCAGTATGACAACTGTTAGATGTCATCTGGTAACCTTAAAGCAGGTAGTCCCTTATGTATTAACTCAAGTGTTTGCAGCTGACAACCAAGAGAGTCACTATGCTGTGGCTCTGGCTCCCTTTGAGTAGGGAGGGTGTCTCCGGTTCCTTGAAGGTAACTGTGAGTCCATCAATGCCTCTGGATTGTTTGTTTGCCAATTACCTGAAGCACACCATCTGGAAGGAGGTCGAGCTTAGGTCACACTTAGAGATTTAGGGTTGCCTGAGTGGGGATGCCTGACCATGTCATCCATTGTTGCCCTGGAGGGTAGTCAGGTGGACCTGGAGCCTGTAAAAATGGGCCAGGGCAAAGGGTGCAGTAAATCTGCGCCTGAAACTCTCACGGTCCAGGAGGAAGCTGCCCCTGAGGCCTTGGAGCCTACAGGGGAGGATATTGCTGCCCTGGGAAAACTATCTGAGCTTGCCTACTGGCACCAGGAAGAAGGTCCAACCAGGGAAGAGTTCAGCAAGACACAGATGAAGTACCCCACTCTGGAGGGAATATGGTGACAGACCGAGGCCCAGGCAGCTGGCAACACCGCTGATGATCACCAAATCTACTGGGAGAATGGTCTACTGTATAGCAAGCCTAAGGTTCCTGAGCCTCGGGCAACAAATGTGTTGGTGGTCCCCTAGTGCTTCAGGGTCTTTCTATGAAAGCTGGCTCATAATGTAACCCTGGCAGGTCATTTGGGGCAGGAAAAGAACTTTGACAGGCCTGTCTCCCACTCTTATTGGTCTCAAATGAAGAGAGTCTCATATACTTTCTGCAGGTCCTGCTCTACCTGCTAGTCCAGTGGCAAATCAGGAGTAAAGCGCAAGCTTCCCCTGCAAACTATTCCTGTCATTTGCACCCACTTTAAAAGGGTGGACATCAACAATGTAGGGACCCTGGACCCCATGATAGCCATGGGCAACAGGTTCATCCTGGTCTAGGCGGACCATGCCACCAGCCACCCGGAGGCCATCTATCGGCGGGCGGTGACTGTGACTGCAGTAGCCAGGGCACTGATGGGAATATTTACCTGTGTGAGGGTCTCCAAAGAGGTGATATTGGACCGTGGTACCAGCTTCAAGTCAGCATGCATTGAAGGCCATGTGGCAGGAGTGTGGGGTAACCTACAAGTTCTCCACTCTTTATTACCCCCAAACCAATGGCCTTGTTGAGAGGTCCTCAGAGGCATGATCATGGGCTTGTCAGAGCACTTGAGGCAGAAGTGGGACATCCTCTTGCCATGCCTGTTGTTCGCGGACCGAAAGGTGGCCCAGAAGACCACCTAGAGGCGGTTTTCAGTTTGGGTAGAGTGCCTTCCCTGGTTCCTACATGGTGGCTCTGGCCTCAAACACTGGAGGACTCAGTCTTCCGTAGCACGTGATCCACAACACTTCAAAATTACTTCACGGAGAATCATAACACTGCCTCCACAATGCTGGTAGAATGGGACGCCGTGAAGGCAGTTATCCGAGGGGCAGCAATCAGTGCCACAGTGGGAGCTACACAGGAGTTATATAAAAAGCTGCAGGACACAGAGGCTAATATGTCACGATTCGAACAAGAGGCAGAGCACGACCCAACGAAACAGACACAACTGCAGGAGACCCGTATTCAACACACAGAATTACTTGAAACGCTGAAGTTAATAGATTATAGATCTTACACACAGATACACCATTCAGAAGCAGAAAAGTCAGGTACATTGTTGGCAAAACTGATCATAAATAACCCGCCCATCACTGTCTTTAGTGGTATTACCCTGCCAGGAGGAGAGATCGCGATCAAGCAAAATGCTATTAGTGAAGCCTTTAGCAAATATTATGAAGCACTGTACAGTGCACCCCCTCATTTGGAGGAGTCCACTATTGACGACTTCCTTACGGGCTTGCCTTACCCACGTCCCCCTCTGGCATGCAAAAGGCCCTAGAGGGGCCTATCACTAGGGTTGAGATTAAGGCAGCCATGGCCGAGCTTTCACGTAATAAGGCACCGGGCCTGGATGGTCTGACGGTAGAATTCTTTGAGGCATATTCTGAAATACTGATACCGCATTTGGAAGAAGTCTATAAGACGTCGCTTGAGTTGGGGCACTTACCTTGTACTACTGCTCAGGCATTGGTGGTGTCCCTGCCTAAACCGGGCAGGGACCCGACAGATATGTCGGTTGTATGACGTTACAACGCACACTTTTACAACGCATGCACTTACAACGCATTTTTTACAACGCATAATCCATTACAACGCATGACATTACAACGCATGACACTACAACGCATTTTTAAAAAATACCTTTACAACGCATTACCATTACAACGCATACTACCTTTACAACGCATACCATTACAACGCATAATATTAAATTACATTTAAGGTAAGTATTAGATAGTATAGGGGTAAAAATTACTATTCTAACTCCAGGGGGTGCAACAGTAGGGTAAGTGTTGGATAGTATAGGGGTAAAAATTACTATTCTAACTCCAGGGGGTGCAACAGTAGGGTAAGTGTTGGATAGTGTAGGGGTAAAAATTACTATTCTAACTCCAGGGGGTGCAACAGTAGGGTAAGTGTTGGATAGTGTAGGGGTAAAAATTACTATTCTAACTCCAGGGGGTGCATCAGTAGGGTAAGTGTTGGATAGTATAGGGGTAAAAATTACTATTCTAACTCCAGGGGGTGCATCAGTAGGGTAAGTGTTGGATAGTATAGGGGTAAAAATTACTATTCTAACTCCAGGGGGTGCATCAGTAGGGTAAGTGTTGGATAGTATAGGGGTAAAAATTACTATTCTAACTCCAGGGGGTGCATCAGTAGGATAAGTGTTGGTTAGTATAGGGGTAAAAATTACTATTCTAACTCCAGGGGGTGCATCAGTAGGGTAAGTGTTGGATAGTATAGGGGTAAAAATTACTATTCTAACTCCAGGGGGTGCATCAGTAGGGTAAGTGTTGGATAGTATAGGGGTAAAAATTACTATTCTAACTCCAGGGGGTGCATCAGTAGGGTAAGTGTTGGATAGTATAGTGTAATATTATGCGTTGTAATGGTATGCGTTGTAATGGTAGTATGCGTTGTAATGGAATGCGTTGTAAAGGTAGTTTTTAAAAATGCGCTGTAGTGTCATGCGTTGTAATGTCATGCGTTGTAATGGATTATGCGTTGTAAAAAATGCGTTGTAATGGTAGTGCGTTGTAAAAGTTGCGTTGTAAAGGTTGTTCCCCGATATGTCAGGCTAATGTCCATTGTCGCTCCTCTGCACGGAGTATAACAATTTAAGTAAGGTGCTAGCGAATAGAATCCAACCCTATCTCACTAAACTGATCCATATCGATCAATGTGGGTTCGTGCCTGCAAGGAGCACCTCACTCAATCTGCGTAGGCTACATCAGATTATGTCTACTGATCTGGCACACCTTCCAAACGCTGGCTGTGTGTCCCTGGACATGCGACAGGCGTTCGATACATTGTCTTTGGACTATATGTTTAGGGCCATTGCGCACTTTGGTTTACCCCCGGCATATATACAATGAGTTAAATTGTTATGCGCGGCACCTACCGCAAGAGTCAGAACAGGGAAGCTTATATCACGTGAATATGGGGTCCACAGGGGCACGCGCCAAGGCTGTCCCCTCTCCCCTATTCTATTTGTCTTAGCATTGGAACCACTGGCGCTCCTCCTGCGGCGGGACGCAACGGGCTGCGGAATTCCGATAGGCACTTCCGTGCACCTTGTGTCGGTTTATGACGATGACCTTATCATATATCTTGCAGACATGCTGGAAGGTCAAGGGCCGCTTCCTCCTATATTTGCGGAATTTGGGATGGTGTCAGGCTTATCCATCAATGACTCTAAATCCCATGGCTTCGGAGAGCTCTGGCTACCGGTGGCCTCACACACTTTCAAACATCTAGGGATTAATGTCTACCATTCAAATGCAGAGATGATAGAGGGCAACCTGGGTAGGGAAATTTGAGGAATACGCTCGCAGGTAGCTTTCTGGACCACGCTGCCTTAACCGCCATTATTTTACAAACTTACCGTTACTTCTTCCCGCAACAATCTTTAATACATTAGACACTAGCCTCATAAATTTTATCTGGGGTACCGGCCGCCGCCGGATAAGCCTTAAGAAAGTACAAATCTTAAGAAACTCCAAATCAACACACGGGCGGTCGGATTAGGGGCAACTGATTTTAGGGCTTACTACTACGCATGGCAAGTACAATGGCTGTCATATTGGACGGCGGGCCGCAACATACAAGAGATTGATTACAGTATCAGGCACATCGAGCAGGGAACACTACACACCCTTCTGCTACCACATAGCAAACTACCCCTGGGACCACCATGTGTCCTGCACATGGCACTCCTCTGCTGGGGATAAGCGCTGCTATAATTATCTAGGGGTCGCAGATACGCCAACAATATTCCACAGCGGGCACTTGAACCTTGGACGGATGCGGGGATGGAGTCTGTTGGGGCGCTCTTTAGTGATAGGATGCTTCTGGAACATGACACCTTCACGCGCATTACAGGAGCACCCACCACTCTGTACGTGACACATGCTGCCCTAACACATTATATTAAAAGATACTGGGCTCCGCAGAGGGTGGAACCCCAACTAAACGTGCTTGTAAAATCACTTTACTACATGGGGCGGAGAAGCCACTTAGTCAAATGGCTCTACCTTAGCATCCGCACACATGCTCGGGTCCAACTAGATCCCACGAGGGCGCAATGGGTAGGGGATTTGGGGAGGGACTTAACGGATAAAGAGTGGAGTGCCATACTGGAATATCCACGGAAAATACCATGCAATGCCAAGTTTAAGTTTATCCAATGCATGATAGTACACAGAGCATACCTGACCCCGCGCAGACTGCATAGAATGTACCCGGAAACGACACATAAATGCCCCCGATGTAAACTGCCGGAAGCAGACCTCCTGCACATGCTGTGGGCCTGTACGGGCCTTATGGAGTTCTGGAGGGGGGTCAAGCAACAGATAGAGGGGGCCACACGCTTGTCCATGGGAGACACAGCACTAGAGTACATTTTGGGTGTTTGTAGACGGACGAAAAAACACAAGGTACATCGACGCTTTTTAGATTTGGCGCTTATAGTCGCTAAGAAATCGATCACAATGCGCTATAAGTCAGCCAGAGCCCCCACCATATCTATGTGGCATACAGAATTGCTTAGATGGGCAGGAGCTGAAAGCGCGGCATTGCACAGAGAGGAGGCCTTCGAAAAAATCCAATATCCCTGGAATGGGAGACAATGGTGGAAGCCTATAAAAATACCAGCCCGGTCAATGTTCCCATAGTTCCAAGTACTCAATAACACCTGTGTCAACAAGATAAACAGCACAGTAATTTAGGGGGGTTACTGTTGGAATAGCGTGATAAGAATTGCGCACAGAGTATTTGCACTGTATTGAGATGTTTGATTAAAGTTGATGCAATGTATGGCCAGAACCAGTTACGGGAGGTGGGTGGGTGTTTGCAGGGTGGAGGGTGGGGTTAGTGAGTGTTGATTTAGTACTATTATTCTTATAGGAGCACTGTGAAATACACCATAGGATAACCTAGCTCTGCATCAGATATTGTATTCAGCATTCTTCTTAATCATACAAGTTTTGATGTTGTATTCATGTGTGTAACAGGCCTTTATACGACACAGACTTCTGTTAATGTGTAGACGCAAATATTTCATGATTACTGTAAGCCGTCTGAAGTACAAATAAAACAAAAAACCCAATAAAGTTTGTTTAAAAAAAAAGTCATAAGGGAAAACACTTACCAATTGCAATGAGTACTAACAGGAAGGTCACTACAAGGAGGATGCCAAATGTCCCAAGCAAGCACAGCCCCCACTGTTGTGCAGTCACTGAGGTTGGCTAGGGAGTAGATTTACCCACCTAGCTCTGGGGACAGTGTAGAGGCTACCCAAGTCTACTTGGGTGACAAAGAGATGGTGCAGAGAACTTACATGTCTAGTAATACTAGGAAGTAAAGGTAGTAGGTTGACAGAGGATAAAGGCACTGAGAGACACTGGAGCCAGTATGACAACTGTTAGATGTCATCTGGTAACCTTAAAGGAGGTAGTCCCTTATGTATTAACTCAAGTGTTTGCAGCTGACAACCAAGAGAGTCACTATGCTGTGGCTCTGGCTCCCTTTGAGTAGGGAGGGTGTCTCCGGTTCCTTGAAGGTAACTGTGAGTCCATCAATGCCTCTGGATTGTTTGTTTGCCAATTACCTGAAGCACACCATCTGGAAGGAGGTCGAGCTTAGGTCACACTTAGAGATTTAGGGTTGCCTGAGTGGGGATGCCTGACCATGTCATCCATTGTTGCCCTGGAGGGTAGTCAGGTGGACCTGGAGCCTGTAAAAATGGGCCAGGGCAAAGGGTGCAGTAAATCTTCGCCTGAAACTCTCACGGTCCAGGAGGAAGCTGCCCCTGAGGCCTTGGAGCCTACAGGGGAGGATATTGCTGCCCTGGGAAAACTATCTGAGCTTGCCTACTGGCACCAGGAAGAAGGTCCAACCAGGGAAGAGTTCAGCAAGACACAGATGAAGTACCCCACTCTGGAGGGAATATGGTGACAGACCGAGGCCCAGGCAGCTGGCAACACCGCTGATGATCACCAAATCTACTGGGAGAATGGTCTACTGTATAGCAAGCCTAAGGTTCCTGAGCCTGGGGCAACAAATGTGTTGGTGGTCCCCTAGTGCTTCAGGGTCTTTCTATGAAAGCTGGCTCATAATGTAACCCTGGCAGGTCATTTGGGGCAGGAAAAGAACTTTGACAGGCCTGTCTCCCACTCTTATTGGTCTCAAATGAAGAGAGTCTCATATACTTTCTGCAGGTCCTGCTCTACCTGCTAGTCCAGTGGCAAATCAGGAGTAAAGCGCAAGCTTCCCCTACAAACTATTCCTGTCATTTGCACCCACTTTAAAAGGGTGGACATCAACAATGTAGGGACCCTGGACCCCATGATAGCCATGGGCAACAGGTTCATCCTGGTCTAGGCGGACCATGCCACCAGCCACCCGGAGGCCATCTATCGGCGGGCGGTGACTGTGACTGCAGTAGCCAGGGCACTGATGGGAATATTTACCTGTGTGAGGGTCTCCAAAGAGGTGATATTGGACCGTGGTACCAGCTTCAAGTCAGCATGCATTGAAGGCCATGTGGCAGGAGTGTGGGGTAACCTACAAGTTCTCCACTCTTTATTACCCCCAAACCAATGGCCTTGTTGAGAGGTCCTCAGAGGCATGATCATGGGCTTGTCAGAGCACTTGAGGCAGAAGTGGGACATCCTCTTGCCATGCCTGTTGTTCGCGGACCGAAAGGTGGCCCAGAAGGGGGTTGGCTTCAGTCCTTCTGAGGTTCTGTATGGGCAGCCTTGCGGGTACCAACAAGGCTGTTCATGGAGGGGTGGGGACAAGCTCCTAGGAAGGCCTCACAGGATGTAGTAAGCTACATTTGCACGCCACACCCTGAAGAAATGCTTCTGGAAGCAAGCTAAGGCACGTCTAGAAGCCAGAGAGAAATAGGTAGTAAGGAGCACTCCAATTTGTGCGTGATGTTGAAGGTTATTTAAAATTGATAAGGGTTAAACATTTTGGTAAGGGTGCTGAGGTACTGCATCCGGTGTCACTGCGGATGTAGAATTAATGAGAAACAAGGAAAAGTGGGGAAACCCACTAAGTGCCTCGCACTGTTCACTAGGTGGGAACAAGACCCTGGGTGTACATTTTCAAAATACAAATTTCAGACACCCAAACCAGGAGTAGATAATACCCAAAAACTTCTCCAAAGAGAAATTTACTGGATCAAATCTTTAAACACCTTGTTTCCGAATGGTCTCAATGACCACATTGACATGAGTTGCTACCTCTAGAAGTCTGGTTATGCTTCGAGACACACAATGTAGATACCACCACCATGTTTTCTATTGGCCCACTTTTCCTTACGTCTAGAAGCCAGCCAGAAGGTCATGAAACAGTGGCATGACCAGAAAGTGACTCTGGTCGAGTTTCGGCCTGACCAAAAAGTGTGGGTTATGGGGCCTGTTGAGCCCAGGGTCCTACAATACCATTGGTCTGGCACGTATGAGGTAAAACAGCGCAAGAGTGAAGTCGCCTAACTGGTGGATCTCAGAAATCTCAGGATCACTTTAAGGGTTTTTCACGTCAATCACCTCAAACCTGACTTTGAGAAGTCTGAGTTTAACCATGCTCCTGGTCATGAATTATGAGGAGGACGAGGAGAGTGAACCTCTCCTTGACCTCCTTTCTTCCAAGGAGCAGGATGGGTCCATTAAGGATGTCAGCCTCTCCCCTACACTGACCCTAGCACAACAAGAAGACAGCTGCCAATTGTTGAGGCAGTTTGCCTCTTAATTTTCCCTTACCCCAGGGCTCACTATATGGTGCACCCATGATGTATACACTGGGGACAGCCCACCAGTGAAAAGCAAAATTTCGAGGTTGTCTGATTAGGTAAGATCCAGCATCAAGGAGGCGGTCTCAGAGATGCTGGAAGTATTGGATATTGAGCCCTTGAACAGCCCTTGGTCCAGCCTAGTGGTGCTGGACCGCAAGGCTGCCTCTCCAGTTGCCACCCCAGAATGTAAGTTCTGTGTGGATTACCGGAGGCTCAATGCGTTCACCAAGACTGATGCACACCCCAACCCTAGAGCTGATGAGCTCAGATCGTCTAGGAGCTGCCAAGTACCTTACTATGTTTGATTTGACATCTTGATTCTGGCAGATTGCCTTGACCGAGGGGGCTGAAGAGAAGTCTCCATTCTCTACCCCAGGAGGGCGCTTCAGTGTTGAGTAAAACCCCTGCCACCTTCCAGAGTTTTGTTAACCCGGTCCTGGCTGGGTTGGAGAACTTCAGTGCTGCCTACCTAGATGGCATTGTGGTCTTCAGTTCTAGCTGGGAGGATCACTTATGCCAACTCGGAGAAGTGCTTCAGGCTCTGCAGAGAGCAGGTCTTACCATCAAGGCCAGTAAGTTCCAGATAGGGCAGGGTTCAGTGGTCTACATAGGTCACCAATTGGGAGGAGGCAAAGTGCATCCTCTCTGGGCCTAGAGCGAAACCATTCTCACTTGGGAGTCCCCTAAGACCCAGACAGGGGTGAGAGTCTTTGATTGATGTCAAACGCTGCATCCTTGACAGAGCTAATCTCCTAGAAAAAACCTTGTCCGGTGATCTGGACAGAGCATGCCAGTTCTCTTTTGACAACCTGAAGGATTGTTGAGTGCCCAGCACCCATGCTCAAGGCCCCTCACTTCTCCAAAGAATTCATTGTCGAGATGGACACCTCAGAGCATGGCATAGGGGCCGTGCTCTCACAACTATTTGAAGGGGACGTGGATCAGCCAGTAGCCTTCATCAGTAGGGTTCACTGACAGAATATCGACACCTATAATATCCCCATACCACAATATAGAGTTTTAAATATCGATGTGAAAAATATCGACATCCTATATTTATAATGGTAAGTACAAAAATATTGAGTTTTAAATATCGATGTCAAAACTATAGTTGGACAATTTTTTTTTTGTAATATATATATATATATCAAACAAAATTATAAATATTAAATGTATCAAAAAATAAAATTAATTTAAAAAAAAGATTTAATATACATTTTAACAAATATAACAAATAAACTTAATTAAAAAAGTTAAACATATATATAATAATTAACATATATGTATATTTACTCTAAAACCATTTTAAACTATTTATTTTATAATTTTTAAATTATACATAAATTTAACAAATATATATATATATATACAAACACACACACATATATATATATATATATATATATATATATTCAGCATACGGTTCAAGTCAATTTCAGCAGAAACCACACTGCACTCCCAGGGGATTGTTTCATTCGGCTTTTTTATTGATGAGTTCACATCAACGCGTTTCGATGGCCTCTCGCCACCTTGTTCACGATAATGAAAAACCATTCGTTCCGCTTTTTAAAACACACATGTGACGTACAAAACATAAATGAGGGACTGTCAAATTATTTCATCAACATGGTAAAAGGTAGGTCAAAAGCTCCCGCCATTTTGGAATGTGTTTTCATTTCAATGCCTTGTACATATTAACTACATTGGCAATATGAATAGTTGTTCCAACATAATATTTTCATTGGCGTAAATTGCTTGCAATCATTTACACATGCAATTTCTTGATCACATATGAATTTATATATACAAAAGTCAAAACCTTAAAACATTCTGATTTCTCAACCTTTCTACAAGATAAACCGCAAGTGCTAACGATTATCTTCTTTCGTTTATAAAGTGCTAGTGCTTATTGATGTAAACATTTACACTTGATTTCAAATAAAGTGCCAGTGCATACATATCCTCTGTTTACAAAGTGCTAGTGCTTTAAATGTAAACAAATGTATCTTTATTAATCTATTTAAATAAAGTGCTAGTGCTTCAAGTAAATCAGTGTAAACTTTTGAAAGGTTAAAAAAGGTTTTTTGATGTATATATAATCCCCTACCTGACTACCATAAAATTTGTATAGCTTCCTCTTAAAACAAATAATTCATTGAATAAACAGCATCTCTTACTTTAATATTGATTCAAGTGGGAGTTTCTCTTTTAATCTTCATTGCACTTTTTTCCAGTTACTTTGATTATACATATTTTTTAGCAACTATATCATTTCTTAGTATAGACAAGTGTGTAGATCTTCATCCACATTCAAACCCTGTGGTTCCCTGCAATCGAACTCCAAAATATAATTAAGTTTCTAATTTACGGAGTTCCTTTTCTCAATCCCCTCCTCTTTTTTTCTTAGGGATCTCTGCAATACAACTGTATTTTAGACCTATTGACCTGTTGGATCACTCTGATGGAACCTTTCGAAATGTCTTGCGATTGGATACGTTCTATCCTTATTTACAATCGCTCTTCTGTGTTGCAATACTCGTTGGAACACTGGTAAGGTGGTACTCCCTATGTACATCTTTTGGCAGGGGCATTGTAAGGCATAAACCACAAAACTGGATCTACACGTTAAAAAGCCTCTAATTTTAATAGTTTTATTAAAAGATGTTTTAAAATGCGTCCGATTCACTCCATGCTGGCACGCCTTACATTTAAAACACTTCCTAAAACCCATTTTCCGTGTCAACCATGTAGGCGGTCCCAATTTCTTACTTTCAATGTATTCACTGTTTACAATTCGATCCTTTAATGATTTGGATTTGCGGAAAGTAATCTCAGGATGCTTTTTCATCTTAGGACCTAGTATTGAATCATTTTTCACAAGATGCCAGTGTTTATTTAAAATCATTCTGACTTCTTTGTGATTCTTATTAAATGTAGTAATAAATCTACAATCACTTTGTCCTTGTCCCAAGTTTCTCTTTTTCTTTTTCTGTTCCGTTTTCGAGGGTTCAAATAGAACTTTTTTCCTATCTAGTTTTCTTGCTTTAGAGGCTGCCCCTTCTATTATATCCTGTGGGTAGCCTCTCTGTAGGAATCTTTCGCTCATTTCCTCTTCAACTTTTAGGTATTCTTCAAGGCTGCTACACGTTCTCCTGGCTCTATAAAACTCACCAAAGGAAATACTTCTAATTAACGGGGCTGGATGAGCGCTCCCAGCATGTAAAATTGTATTCCCTGAGGTGGGCTTCCTAAAAACAGTGGTTTCTAGTTTTCCCTCAGCAGCCTTTACTCTTACGTCCAAGAAATCTGTACAGGATTTACTATGTTGTCCAGTGAATCTCAAGTTAAGGGTGTTACAATTTATCTCATTAATAAACACTTCAATTGATGCTTCCGTGCCCTCCCACAGCACGAAAACATCATCAATAAATCGCACCCACAAAAGTATATTGTCACTCCAATGTTCTAAGGGTGGGCCTCTGAGCACCTGCTCCTCCCACCAGCCCAGATGTAAACTGGCATAGCTGGGGGCGAAGCAGGTGCCCATCGCCGTCCCTTGTTCCTGTTGGAACATTTCTTCCCCAAACAAGAACATATTTTTGGTTAAACACCATTGCATCATTTCCAAAATCATTTCATTTTGTTTAACAAACCTCAAAGGCCTCCTGTTTAGATAAAATTCAGTTGCTTTCAAACCCTCAGTATGCCGTATACTCGTATAAAGAGTAGCATTGTCAAGCGTTAATAACACCATACTGTTCTCATCCCATCTTATATCGAAAATACATTTTAAAAAATCGGTAGAATCCTTAATATAAGAGGTCAAGGTCTTTACTATAGGGTTTAAAAAGTAATCTATATATTTTGATGTATTTTCAAAAAGGCTTCCACAAGAAGAAATGATAGGTCTTCCCGGTGGTGAAGCCACATTCTTGTGGACTTTGGGGAGCATATAAAAAACTGGGAGAATTGGATTATTTTGTTTTATAAATTTATACTCATCCCAGTTCAATAAATCCTCTTCCTTCCAAACCTCTAATCTGGCATGGTATTTTTCTTTCACCAAAAAAAAACTCTCGCATGTCAATCCTTTTATAACATTCAGTATTATTTAATAGAGTAAGGGCTTCTTTCTTATATAATTCTCGTCCCCATAATACAACGTTCCCTCCTTTGTCGGAGGGTTTCACCAACACACCGTCATCTTTAATCAATTTCTCCACATATATATATATGGCGGTCGCCAGTAGATAGTTATAGTTACAACCTAGTTTCCATAGGAAATCTCAAAATTCTATTTTGAATAACTTTGGCGCCGGTTGACGAATCCTCGCGAAATTTTCAAAACTAATGGGGCGCTCCGCTCAGCTCCTATTCTCAAAGTCTCGGGGTGATTCGTCAAGCGGGGGCCGAGAAAAAGGGGGGGTCCCAAAACGCGTTTTCCCCATGCATTTTTCCATAGGACCTATAGTCGCAGCTACAGCCCGAACGGCTGAACAGAATTACGTGAAATTTGGCAGAGAGGTAGCCATAAGGTCAAGGAAGTGCCTTCTGCAGGTCTGGTGTAAATCTGTTCAGTATTTCCTGAGAAAATAGCATTTAAAAGCATATCAATATCTATACGCGCGCACCGTGCGCGCACCCTGCCATGCGCGAGCGCAATTCTGATTGGTTGTTAGATGTCGGTAAACATTCGAATCGGTCGAAACCAGGAAGTGTCGGCCGCCATTTTGTCTTTCGCAGTCTGAGGGGGTGAAAAAAAAAGGTGGAGAATGTGAAAAGGGGGCAGAGTGGACAGTTCCTGACCCCCTAGCCTTGGCCCCTTTTTTTTTTTTTAAATCGCAAGGTGCACGCACTGCGAACCGTGAGTGCACCTCGCGATTTAAAAAAAATAAATAAATTCACGGTGCACGCACGGTGAAAAACCAGAAAAAAAAAAATTAATAAATAAATACCTTAGCATTTAAAAAAACGTACAAATTCACTGAAAAAAACCATAGGTTTCACACACGTTATAGTTACGAATTAGCATTTAAAAAACCTTGCAAATTCACTTAAAAAACCATAGGTTTCACACATGTTATATTTAGCTGGACATTTCACTCGTAAAAAACCAATGAAATTCCCCCGTTATAGTTAGTGCAGGCAACTATAACTCACGCGACCGCAATCCTCTATCATCAGCAGAGGATTGCAGTCGCGTGAGTTATAGTTGCCTGCACTAACTATAACGGGGGAATTTCATTGGTTTTTTACGAGTGAAATGTCCAGCTAACTATAACATGTGTGAAACCTATGGTTTTTTAAGTGAATATATATATATATATATATATATTATCTACTGGCGGTCGCCAGTAGATAGTTTTAGTTAGGACCGTGTTTCCATAGGAAATCTGAAAATTCTATTTTGAATAACTTTGGCGCCGGTTGACGAACCCTCGCGAAATTTTCAAAACTAATGGGGCGCTCCGTTCAGCTCCTACCCTGAAAGTCTCGGGGTGATTCGTCAAGCGGGGGCCGAGAAAAAAGGGGGGTCCCAAAACGAGTTTTCCCCATGCATTTTCCCATAGGACCTTTAGTCGAAGGTACAGCCCGAACGGCTGAACAGAATTACTTGAAATTTGGCAGAGAGGTAGTCCTCAGGTCAGGGAAGTGCCTTTTGCATATATGGAGTCAATCTGTTCAGTAGTTCCTGAGAAAATTGCAGTTAAAGCACATAAATATCTATAGCCGCGCACCGTGCGCGCACCCTAAGGTGCGCGAGCGTAATTCTGATTGGTGGTTACATGTCAGTCAATGTTTGAATCGGTCGAAATCAGGAAGTTTCGGCTGCCATTTTGTTTGTTGTGGGTGCGAGAGTGAAAAAGTGAGGTGGCGAACGTGAAAAGGGGGCAGGGTAGAGAGTTCCTGACCCCCTAGCCTTTGTCAGGGGGTCCCTAAAGGACCCCAAAGGGTGAAAAAACTTTTTTTTTTAAATCGCGGGGTGCGCACGGTGCTAAACCATAACATTTTTTTAAAAAGAATTAGCATTTAAAAAACCGTACAAATTAACTTAAAAAACCATAGGTTTCACACACGTTATAGTTAGGAATTAGTATTTGAAAAACCTTGCAAATTCACTTAAAAAACCATAGGTTTCACACATGTTATAGTTAGGAGGACATTTCACTCGTAAAAAACCAATGAAATTCCACCGTTATAGTTAGTTCAGATAACTATAACTCGCGCGACCGCCACTCTATCACAAGGATGATGTCATCAGTGATGTCATGAGTGATGCCACTGACCATGTCATGAGTGATGAAATATGTGACGTCATGAGCACTGGATTGCGGGCGCGCGAGTTATAGTTATCTGAACTAACTATAACGGTGGAATTTCATTGGTTTTTTTACGAGTGAAATGTCCACCTAACTATAACATGTGTGAAACCTATGGTCTTTAAGTGAATATATATATATATTCACTGAAAAAACCATAGGTTTCATGCACGTTATAGTTAGGAATTGGCATTTAAAAAACCTTAGAAATTCAATGAAAAAACCATAGGTTTCAGGGGCATTATACTTAGCTGGACATTTCCCTCGTACAAAACCCTACAAATTCCCCCGTTATAGTTAGTTCAGCTAACTATAACTCGCGCCCCCGCAATGCACTGCTGATGACGTCACATATTACATCACACATGACATGGTCAGTGACATCACTGATGACATCACTGATGACATCTGAAATGACATCACTGATGACATCACTGATGATGTCATCCAGTGAGTGTGAGTTTCTGTAAATTTTAAATATGTTTAATATATATATAGGGAAAAACCTATGGAAGAATGAGTGGGTGCATAAGTGTGTGAATGGATGATTTAGTAGGTGCGTGACTGATTCTATAAGTGAGTCATTAAATGTATCTTACTGCAGACTAGTGACTAAACTGTGTGAATGTCTGTATCTGTCTGTCTGTTGGTGTATAAGCGGCTGCATGGTTTTGTGAATAGCTATAGGAGTGTCTCTATGGGTTATTGATTGGTTGTCTGGGTATCTGTATGGGTGCCTGAGTGTTTGTGTGGGTGGGGTGTGTGTGACTCTGTGCATACATGTGTAAGTGGGTTAATCTATGGGTGCATGGTTTTAAGAGTACATCTGTGATGGACTGTATGAGTGTATGTATGGGTGTGTTCATAATTGAATGTATATCTTAGTGGTACATGTGTGAGTAACTACATATGTGAAAGGCAGTATATATGTGTGTAAGAGTATATAAGTGGGTATATGTGAGAGCGTGTGATTGTGAGAGTGGCTATATGGATGAGTGTGTGTTTGTATCAGTGATTGTATAAGAGCGTAAAAATGTGGTACTTTTTTATGAGTAAGTGAACTTGTGTGTGTATAACTGCATAGGTGAGTAAACGGGAGTGTGATTAATTATTTGCATTACTGACTAGGTGTGAGAGTACCTGTATGGATGATTGGTGGTGTGTGAGTGTCTATGTAGGTGTATAAATGCATATGATAGTCCTGTACTGAGTGACTGTAAGTATGAGTGACTGTACAGGTGAGTGAGTGGATGTGTGTGTAGATCTAAGAGTCAATGTCAATGTAGTTATTGTTATTGGAGTATCTATGGTTTTGAGAATGGACGTTTAAAATTTTGATTGAGTATATCAAAGGGTGTGAGAAGATGCACTAATTTATCACATGGATGACGTCATCAGTGATGTCATCAGTGATGTCATTTCAGATGTCATCAGTGATGTCATCAGTGATGTCACTGACCATGTCATGAGTGATGTAATATGTGACGTCATCAGCAGTGCATTGCGGGGGCACGAGTTATAGTTAGCTGAACTAACTATAACGGGGGAATTTTTAGGGTTTTGTACGAGGGAAATGTCCAGCTAACTATAACTCCCCTGAAACCTATGGTTTTTTCAGTGAATTTCTAAGGTTTATTAAATGCCAATTCCTAACTATAATGTGCATGAAACCTATGGTTTTTTCAGTGAATTTCAAAGGTTTTTTAAATGCTAATTCCTATCTTTAACTTATCTCTGAAGATATCATGTTTAATGATTTCGATTGGATTTCTATATTTTTCAAATTCAGTGTGTCAATTTCATTATTATTTTTTTTAAAATACTTTTTATCACCATTTTGTAAACTTATTTTTTGAATTAATCTTTTAAAAATTAAAAAATATTATTTGAATTGAATGGGTTTTTCAAACAGTTTTTAAATATTTTACAAAATATTTTTTTAACTATATGTTCAAAACTTTATTTTATATATATTTTTTCCATGTTTTTGGATCCGCGCACCCTAAGCGCACCGTTCCCGATCCCAACGCGGTAGCATCCGCGCATGGTATGCGTTGGGTATGTGTTTAGTGCGCGATCGTAATGCGACAGGTACGCGACTCCCAGCCTATACGCGACACGTTCGATGTACGTAACGTGACGTTTATGCGCTTCTGCGATGCGTCATCTGCGTCTATGGCGCAATAGGTGCGCAGATCCCGCTAAATATTTAACATTTAAAAAAACATATATACATGTATTTCATGTGAATATTAATTGAAGACAAACTCTAAACTAGTCTTAAAACTAATATATTTTTACATCTAATCCTATAAAAAATTTTAATTCAATTACGCAGATGCGCGCTGGGTGCGTGCTGCGTAAGCGCAGGGTGCACGGATCCCATGTGACCTGCAAAAAAAGAGATTTGATTGGTTCATTACACTTCCTATTCTAACTATTGAAAGACCCCACCCATTTCAATCACTCTTTGA
Source organism: Triturus cristatus (assembly GCF_964204655.1). Lineage (NCBI taxonomy): Eukaryota > Metazoa > Chordata > Amphibia > Caudata > Salamandridae > Triturus > Triturus cristatus. The sequence goes on along the minus strand of NC_140584.1, from coordinate 68,736,096 downwards.
GCTTCTTTGGAGGAACATCTCACACCTTAGAACTAGAAGAAACTTTTTGGGGAAGATTTCCACAGCTGCAATTTTTCTGAAGACAATGGCTTCTGCACAGCAGCCACCATCAGAATCAGACCATTCGTCCGATGAGGAATTTGTTGTGGAACCTCCACGCCCAGAAAGATACACATCTGTGGTGTGGAAATTTTTTTTCTTCCCAGAAGGACAAAATAAAACTAATTCAACTAAAGTGACATGTCAAATATGTCAAAGAGTGCTTTCCAGAGGAGATCCATAAAAAAAATACACTTGCGGGACTGCAAGTATGTTAAAACACCTGAAGACTCTGCATCCCGTGAACCTGGCCAAGCAGGAATGCAGAAGACTCCGACAGCAGCCTTAGCCAGCAGCGGCAAGCACTTCTGCAGAATCACCATCAAGCACTCACCCGGACATACGTCCAGAATTTGGAAAACTAAAAATTAGTTGCATTAAATGCAACAAACTACTATGTTACGGCGAGCAGTCAATTGAAATAATCTGCCGAGAGCAGCAAAACCACAAGTGCTAAACTTGTGTTTATTTTTTTTTTTTGCAGAAGTTGACTGTTTTGTTCCTCCTGTTGTCTTTTTTTCCTCTTGAAAAAAACAAAAAAATAACAAAATTGTTCTAAAAAGTACAAAAAAATTAAAAAAATAAAAAGAAGAAAAAAAAAAGTTCTTCAAAGAACTAACTTTCCTGGTTTAAAAAAAGAGCTAAATTTCTTTGTTAGTGTGTGAAAGTTTAGATGAATGTATGTGTAGTACGTAATTGACTGAATGAATGCATTAGTAGCGTATGTTGAATGTATAAGTGCAGAAATATGAGGAAGTGCTGCAGCATCACACAGTAACCTCTTTAACTGCTGTGTGCTGTAGTACTTCCGAATCACGGGGATGCAACATATGTACATAAATATGTTGCAAATCTATGCTTCTCTCTGCACGGCTGCTTAAACTGCAGCCATGTGGTGACACAGGCAGCCTTGCACCATAGTGCAAGGATATCTGTGTCATGTGCTGTTTGTTTTTCTACAGGAAGACACACCTTCCTGCACAAAAACAATAAGAGGATGCATTTTTCTCCTTCAATGTATGCTGAACATTTCAGCATTCATTAAAGATATAAAAATGTGGAGAGATTAAAACAATTCTCCTTGTTGTGCTTTCCTACACCAATTTTAGAATGGTGCAGCATTCACACACATATCGACATTTATGATTTATGATAAATCTAGACATGTGTCTTGTTCTATCAGTATTAACTGCAATCATGCACAACAACACTTATAGAACACCCTTTCAACACAAAGTGGTGTGCATGCTGAGGTTGTATTTACATGGAGTATAAAAAGTGCACAGAGTGCCTTTTTCTTTCTTTGCAAATATGAAAGAGTATCATGCACAATAACAATGTTACAAAAAGTGACATATTTCAGTTTTTAAAATTCCTTGCGAATGATAGAAGGTAAGCACAGAGTTTTGTCTGCAAAGATGTTCAAAGAAGAATGATTGAAATAATTGCAGTCCTTCAATAGCTAAAATGGGAAATATTATGAACCCCTCAAATCTCTTTTTTTGCAGATCACAAGATATCTGATTATGGTCAGATTTCAAAACTACATAGGTATAAACAGAGTGTTTTTAGAAACGTGTTTCAACTTTGTAGCTTATTGCAGACCTCCTCATTCTGCATATTGAGACTTAGTTAAACTTACCTTCACAGTAATAGGAATAAAAAAATGGTATACATTTTTTTCAGAATTTCATTCCAATCTAAATTCATATAAATTGCTTATTTTAAAATTTGGATCTTTGAAAGAAAAAGGGAAAAAAAATTATAACATGTAATAATACATTTTTTACAACACAGCATAATTCCCACAAAGTAATTTGTTTGCCTTTTTTCCTGTTCTCAGAATATATTACATTTCACTAAAAATAGTGATTTCAATCGTACTCATCACTTAACAGCGGGCAAAAAAAAAAACAATCACAAAGATTGTTAAAAAAACAACAACATGCTATTCTCAATAAAATACCACAAGATACAAATCACAGATATATAAAATGCTTACAGCTAACAAAATTTTATAAGTTTAACTTACAAAAACTGGATGAATTTAGGACGCACCACGGCCACAACGTTTTCCTTCAGTGGTGTGGAAATTTTTTACTGTTCCCGAGGGGCAAACAAAGACCAATGCCACCTTGGTCACGTGCAAGATTTGCAAAAGAGTTCTGTTGCAAAGGGATCCTAACAAGAAATACTAGTACGGCACGGCATGTATGATGAAACACCGAAGGACCCTTCATCCAAACAATCTTGCACGAGAAGAGTGCAAACAGATGAGAAACACTCCTCTTCTGTATCTGTAAAAAAGAATCACAAATTAATGTATATTAAGAACTTTCAAATTTATACTATTCCATTACTGTGCAAACACATTTTATATAAAAACTGACTAATAAACTATAGCCCTGAACCACAAATGTGACGATCGTTAAAACACTACATGCATAGTGCAGCAGTTCATGCCCTAAAGCCTACCTCACTAAAAGACTACATGCTAACTGACTAAATGATTACAGTACAATAAGAAGACACACTGGGCGAGTGACAGGGTGTTTGCTAGAAGTGTATGTATACTGACTGGGGAATTGAAGGTGTGAAAGACAACTGTGTAGGTGATTAGAGGCCTGCATGCATAGTGAATAGGCATTTGAAGCAGTCCATGTGCTAAGGCCTGGCTCACTGCATGAGTACTTGGGTACTGACTGAATGATTAGAATACAGCATTGAGAGTGCACGGGGGAATTTATAAGTGGTAGGCTTTTGGCGCAGGGAATGGATTAGTACTTGGTATTGAATGGGTCACTAGAGGAGTGCAAAGGGAGTGACAGGATGTTTGCTGGACTGTATGGATACTGACTAGGGAATTGAAAGTGTGAAAGACAAGTGTCTATGTGGTTAGAAGACTGCAGGCATAGTGGATAGGGGTTTGAAGCAGTCCATGTGCTAAGGCCTGGCTCAGTGCATGAATACTTAGGCACTGACTGAATAATTAGAGTACTGCAAAGAGAGTGTCTTGGTGAATTTATAAGTGTGTGGGCACAGTGAATGGATTAGCACATGGTGCTGAATGGGTCACTAGAGGACTACAAAGGGAGTTACAGGGCGTTTCCTGGAAGTGTATGGATACTGACTAGGGAATTGAAAATGTGAAAGACAAGTGTATAGTATGTTAGAAGACAGATTGCTTCAAATGTCTATGCAGTATGCATGCAATGTGGTAATGTATGGTTCACAACATGAGTACTTGGAAACTGACTAAATCATCAGACTACTGCTAGGACAGTGCCTGGGTAAAACTTTCAAATTTTCAGTTCTGGCACGGTGAAGAGCATAGTACATGGTACTGCACTTGAGTGTCAAACCCTGACTCATTTTATCAATGCATAAGCAAAGAATAGCTTCTAAAGCTGCTACAACTTGACAACATGACCGATTTTAAAACAGTTATCTGTCAGCAAATACACTATGTTACCATATGCTTCTTTCACAATGGTTCCCAAATGCACACAGACTCACAGTGTGATTCTAGACAAGCAACACTATCCCCCAAACATGACATCTCAAATGACATCACTGATGACATCACTGATGACATCATCCTTGTGATAGAGTGGCAGACCTCCTCTCACCCTAATATAACCTTTGATACACACATTCAAAAATAGAGACTAAAATTTTCAAAACAATGGACATACCAATACCAGTTACAACAACCTCGTCAGTAATTCTAAGATCCACATACACATCCACTCATTCACCAACAGTCCTATACAGTCACTCATACATGTACTCACTCATCATATGTACTCATACACCTATACATCCTGTTACACAATGCCACTCATCCATAGAGTTACTCACACACATAGTCACTCATGCTAATAAAGAATCAAACATACATTTACTTGCATATACAGTTATACACACACCACCATACTTACTTCTACGGAAACTTACACATACTTATTCTTTTAAACAATCACTTATAGAAACACATACTTATTCATACAGGAACTCTTTCAATCTCTCACTCTCACATATACTCACATATATACACCAATAGTCACATATACTAGTTTAAAACATATGTAGTTACTCATAAAGACACTATTGAGACAGTCATTCACTCACTAACACACCCATACACACACTCATCCACCCATACAGTCCTGCACACATGCTGTGTTCAACACATACAAACAGTGAGTCACTCATTCATGCTCCTATGCACTACGTAATACCCCCCACCGAACCATGCAGACACTCAGACTGATACTCAAAAAACCAACTAATAACCTATATAGACACCCATGTAGCTACTCACCAACCCATGCAGCCACTTATACACAAAGTGAGAGACTGATACAGATATTTACATATTTAAACATTACTCACTAAGCCATGTATTCACTATGATACACTTAATCAGTCAGTTACACAATCAATTTTTCAAAAACAAATCATCCATTTAGACACTTATATACCCATTTATTCTTCCATCGACCTTGAGATATACATATATAAAACATATTTAATTTTCAGAAAAACACACATTCACTGGATGATGTCATCAGTGATGTCATCAGTGATGTCATTTGAGATGTCATCAGTGATGTCATGAGTGATGTCACTGACCATGTCATGAGTGATGTAATATGTGACATCATCAGCAGTGCATTGCGGGCGCGCGAGTTATAGTTAGCTGAACTAACTATAACGGGGGAATTTCAATGGTTTTGTACAAGTGAAAAGTCCAGCTAACTATAACACCCCTGAAACCTATGGTTTTTTCAGTGAATATATATATATATATATGAAACCCCTGGCGCATATTCGAAGAAATGACAATCAGATTATCCCTATACACCAGCTTCCTTCACGCAGTCAAATTGCGTTATATGCTGACGACCTGATAATTTACACCTTTGACCCGGCTCAAACATTAACTAGGATGGAACAACTGACAACTGAATATGGGGCGTTTTCTAGGTACTTAGCAAATTTATCAAAGACAGAAGTACTGTGTTGGAATATGGAGGAGTGTGCACAGAGATGAAATATTTGGGGATAGTTATCGCAGATAAAATTGATTAGATTCCTACCCGTAATCTGAAGAGAGTGGTAAAGGAGGTAGATAGGCTACTAGCGAGGTGGAAGAACTTACCTCTGACCATCTATGGGAGGGTTAACTTGGTAAAAATGTCTCTTCTTCCCAAGCTAACATACCTCTTTAATTGTATTCCACTTAACTTCACTAAGGCTGAAGTTAATAAAATACAGGAGAAAATATCTAGTTTTATCTGGACCTCCCGGGGGGTTTGTCTCTCTTGGAAAAAACTAAGCAGCACCCTTAAGAAGGGCGGGTTAGCATTGCCAGATCTCAGACTCTATTGTATGGCCTTTCAATTAAAAAATATCTGTATGTTGGTAGGGGAGCCCATTTGTTCTACCTGGGGTTTAATATTGGGAGAAGGACCAAAGAGGTGGGCTCAGAAGCTTTTCAATATAAATTTGGAGCCCAAAAAGTCTTTAAAAAAGTAAGGCTAAAGGTTTTCAAATCCGCACTGAGACTTTGGCTTGCCGTAAAGACGGCTACTAAAGATCGGATATTTCTCAGAATTTACCCCGATCTGGGAATCCCCGGGGACGCCAGAGTGTTTGAAAGACACTCTAAGTCTGCCCTTAAAGCAGGCAGAGATAACTAAATAGGGAGACATGATAACAGGTGGAGTGACACCCTGGGAGGTATTGAACATTAGGATGGGTAGTAGACTCTCCAGGTTTAAGTACTTGCAGCTTACTTCATGGTTTTCAACTGTCACAGAGGAAGAAGGGGGTATATGGAATTTTGAGGCCTCACTCTAGGATGCCAGCCCGAGAGATAAAGAAGTGGTAAAATGGTATGGACAATTTCTAGAGGCAGAGGTAGAGAAATTGAAGGCCCCCTTTGAGATCTGGGCCGACACAAGCCGGAAGGAAACATACAATCTCTGTGGACAGACTCTCTGAAATTACTTTATGCTACAGTAACACCTGCCAACCTTAAACGTCATCATTTCTTTGTCATCCACAGGTTGTATTGGACTCCGCAAAGATTGAACAAGTTTGTGCTACGGCCGGTCCCCAGTTGTAAGAGATGCAATCATTTAAGGGCGAATGATGTTCATGTGTTTTTCACATGTCCAGTGATAAAGGAACTGTGGAAGACTGTGGATGCCACCATAAGGCACATTCTAGGAGAGTATCTAGTTTTGACGGAAACGTTGGTGCTTTTTGGGGTGGATAGTGTCTTACAACACTCCTTAAATAGTAAGCAAAGGGGCTTAGTATTTTACTTACTACTCTTGGGCAGACGGAAGATCTGCAAACATTGGTTGGACCCCCTTCCTCCACTCCCCACAGCATGGTTAAGTGTAGTTAAGTGGACATGTAATTTAGACATCAAATGCAATCCACGGCGGTCAGAAGAAATTTGGGGGGGACTTTCTGAAGCGGTCAGGTTAGGGCCCAAGATAAGCCTCAGGATGGTTGTAGAAATCGATATATGGTCCAATGATTACACCAGGCCACGGATTTGCGGGTGGGGGATTTTTGCCCCCCCATAAAAAGACCAGTGCCATGGAGGTGAATGGTCTGAAACTGCATGGACCACAGAGGGACCAAGGGTGTTTACAAATGGCCCAGAGTGCAGCAGCCATGGTGAAATGAGGACTAAAAAAAAGACACGGGGTCCATATGGACCTATTTAAGGCTAACATCGGGCTCTGGCCTACCATCACTACTAATATTCTCAATGCTGCCATGTGGACCGACACTTCAAAATATTAAAATATTAACTCAAAATGAGCTTCCGTTCACCCAAGACAAGCAATGGGGAATCTTAAGGAAAAGGGGTCAAATGTGTTCGAATTGTGAAGTATGACATCAGAGGCAGAAGTTCATCCTATATCAACAAACGTGCGCAAGTCAAAGGTCAAAGTGAAATGTACGGGCAAAAAGCAAGCTTGTTTAAGGATAATACAAAAAAGTGATCGCACACAAGTTCCTAAACCGCAGAGACGTATTGTGTTGTAACCAGAATCAAATATAAACACGCCTGCTCCGTGACTGCTAATCCCTCTGACAACATGGAGTGCTTTTACTAGAGGAAGGTGTTACATGTTCTATCCAAATTAAATGTTACTGTGTTACGTGTACCCGTTTCATTCTCTGTAAAAGCGCATCCAGCGATTTGTTTATTTGTTGAACGAAAGAATTTTTTTTATGTAAAAACATTCGAGGGCATATTTCAAGTATCCATTCATTGCACAATAATACTATTTCCATTATTCTTTGTTCGCAGCATGACTAGTAAGGGAGGTGCTCCGATATTAAGTAACAATAGTAGTATCTGTAATTTACAGCGCTCAAAACAGCAAACGAAAGCAAGCGCTATAACAAAAACTGTGTGTTAGTAGTAAATGTGTCGGGACCATTCACATCTCCAAAACACAAGAGGGCGACATACCTTTAACAGAAGGAACCACGCAGTATATTCACTGTCCCTGTCACCTCCGTAAATGTGGAACTTGTAGACGTGCAGCCAATATGTTTACAATACCAGTAGAATGTTACAACCAATCTGATCTGTTTTCATGAGGTGTCGTACTGCTTACTTAGTTGTATTGGGACGTTTTCATTTTTTAAGTTGTAATTCCGGTTTTATGTATTTTAAAATGCAGTTGGTAATAGGATGGAAATTCTCAAAACTAACAATCCCGTACTTGTGCTCTGAGCATCCCTTTTGTACCCAGTTAGAAAGCTGTGTGGTAGTGAGGTGAGTGATTGATGTGTGCAGATACGGTGAGCGAAGGCTCTGTGGTAGTGAGAGGAGTGAAGTCCCATGGGGCTGAATTGAGTGAGGCTGCATGGCAGTAGGGATGCGAGTGGTGGCTGTGAAGGAGTGAGCTTAGACTTGTCTGTGGGACAGTGAGGTGAGCGGTGTATTTCTGTGACCGGTGACTATGTGGCAGTGAGCTGACTAGTAGCAGTGTGCGAGTTAGGTGTGAGGTGGTTGCGTGGCTGTGAGGTGAATGCTGCAGGTACGGTGAGGTGAGGGGTGCCCACATAGCAGTCAGTCGCAGCTGGCATGATCTGCGGGTGGGGAAGAGTTGCGCGGGTTCCGGGGGAGGGGAAGCAGCCCAGTAATTTGATTTTTTTTTTTTAAACTTACCTTCTCCCGGTTTACACGCCGCTGCCTCTGCTCCTGCTGCTCCTGCTCTGCGTTTTAGCTAGGCAGCCTCCCTCCCCTCCCCTAAGCCAATCACAATGCTGTAATGGCTGCTGATTGGCGCCTGTAGGGAGACAATTTTCTCTATGTAGGCTGCATGCAACCTACATAAAGAAAAAAGGAGAGTGCGCATGAATGCTTTGGTTGGCCCCAGAGGGCTGAGCAAACAGTCAGGGCCCACAACGGTGGGTAAGCCACTCCCCCTATGCCCTCAAGCAGGACCGCACACCCACCCGCCCCCAACCAGGCACTTCTGCTTTCTCACATTAAGTAACACTGTAAATATGTATCAGGCCTGCCGCTGAGGAGCCTGTGTGTGCAGCTCTATACTGCCATTGCAACATTGCAAAATAATCCTTTAGCCAGGACCAAACCTTCCTTTTTAGTCCCCCTAGGGTAACCCATGGACAACCCAGAGGTCAGTGTGAAATGTATTTAAAAAGGAGAACATATACTTTTAAGTTTTACATGTCCTGGTAGTGAAAAACACTTACATTTGTTTTCCATTCCTGCCAGGCCTACCCCTCCCATAGTATAACATTGGAATTAACGTATTATATTTTATAAGTGTAATTTCCAAATGGGAAAAGGTAACCCCTTCATGTTTGGTGTCTCTGGAATCACAATTTAAAAACCTAATTTATGGTGAAGTTTTAAATTACAGTTCTGAAAATGCCACTTTTAGTAAGTTGTCATTTTCTTGCCTCAGCCATTTGGTGCCTGCAGCCTGTCTCTGGGTCACATGGCTGAGTGTGGATGACAGTTGGGCTTTGTGTATTCCTCCTAGGCAGCTACACACAACAGGAAGCTTAGGTGTGTCTGGATGGGCCCTCACTGGCAGGTTGGGTGAGGGGCTAGGCCAACCCCCACTTACACCTGTGTAGGCTGTGTACTTTCTCAACATACAGGGCTGCATACCCCCAGTAGTTAGCATGGAGCCTTGGCCAGGAAGGCAGGGCACCTGTGAACTTCAAAGGCAAGCCTCTAGAAAGTTCTTTTCACTCTCTACAAAGGCACAAGTGTGTATAAATACTGGACCTCAGACAACAACTTTTCAGTACAGTTCTGTAACTGTGGATATTTTTCCAGGAAGAAACATTGCTGTGCTGCTACAAAAACTGCCACATTGCTGGATTGCTGCTCTGAAGGAACTGCTGCCCAGCTGTGCTGACCCACTGCATGATGCCCTCTTGCCTGGGTGAGAAGAACTGGACCTGAATATCTTGAACCCAGAACCTCACAGTGACTCAAGGACTAGTTGGGTGGCCTCCTGATCTGAAGCCTCAGGGACACAACAGCCTTTTAAATAACCTTGCATCCGGACTCTGCCATCTGTCAGTCTACAATGCCAAGTGGTGCCACCCCAGTCCTGGACACTTGGAAGTGGGCTTAAAGGGCTCAGTACTGATGCATCACCACAGCAGCATGGATTGGACCCACGCAAAGACCCACGTTGCATCGCAGCTCTTTGTAACCGCCACATCGCTCAGATTGTGCTATAAATAATAGGCGCAGGACGTCGTATCCCTTGCCGACAGCAGACTCAACAAAGACGCTAGAATAGGCATCGCAGCTTCGCAACTCTTCGGAACTGACGCATCACCCTCACAAGAAATAAGTGAAAGGGCCACACACCGGCTCCCACCAACACAAATTAAATACTGCAGAAACATTTAGCATACTAACGTTGTTCCAAAGGGGGAGCCTGAGCTTCATTTGTTTTTCTCAGCAACAGGGCAAAGCAGGATAATCTTCTCTTTCTTGAGTAGATGTGGCTCGGGCAGTGAAGGCACTGTGATGATGATCTTGATCTCAAACTGGGCAATGAGAAAATATTTCTGAAACCTTTTGCTCACCGTGTGGTCCCTAAGCCAACACTAGACACAGCTAGGTCTGCGGTCAATGTATTCATTTAAGGCAAGTCTCAGCCTCAAGAGCAGTGTATCCCCTTCTCCTTCAAATCACAGCAACAAAAAGCATTTATCCTCAGTCCTTTGGGACTGATCAAGACTTTATGGGAGGGCAGTCATATTTCTAGCCCCTCATCTAACTCTTCCTTTGGGCAGGGGAAGAAAGGATCTGTTTGACATTAAAAGTGAACTTGAATATCTGGCTTTCAGGAACTGCTTAATTTCATTAAGCTGTGGAGGGTTAAGGTAAGCTCATTAGCTAATCGGACGTGATAAAGCACCTGAAAGAATGGAGGATTCCAATTGGGCTCAAATGATTCACCTCTAGGTACAGTTCAGTTCCTCAATTTCTGCTTCACGGTGATAACAGCTATCCCATCATACAACCAGCGAATGTCCAAACTGGTCTCTTCCAGTGAGGACCCGATTAACTCTCTCTCCTTTACAGTAAAACAAGTGGGTCAGGAGCATATGGCACAGGACTTCCACAACCGAAATAATCGACCCTACAGTGTGGTAGAAGGAAGAGAGACTGCCTCACACATTTATGTGAAACTGTACCAAAACGCAGAGACAAACAGGCGTGCGTGCTCATAGAGCCATTCTACCATGCAAGTCTTGTCCAAAAGAAAGTGAATGCAAAAAAGGATGAGTTGCACACTCACGAGGACACTACACCACAATAGAGAAGAAAAAGTCTTGGATGCTCATTTTCACATTTTACAGAAATGAAGGAGTCACTGTATCCATGGGGACACCGTACCATTAAACAGAAATGAGAATGATCAGCTTATTTCCAGTGAGACCGAACCTTACTTTAGAACAAGCATTGGCATAGCCAATAGGTCTCGCCTGTGGGACTTTGTAAGTAAAAAAAAAACTGAAGTACAATATTTCACGTTTACATTTACTTCGTATTTAGGATGCAGTAAATGTAAACGTGAAGTCTTACACTTCAGTTTTTTTTACTTGCAAGGTCCCAACGACGAGACCTATTGGCTATGCCAATGCTTGTTTTCATGATGGCCTCGTTTTCAAATTATGTGAAAAACATACTTAAGATCGGGGACTCTCTTACTCGCAGCTAGGTGCGGGAATAATATACATATCTGTAGACCCCGTCTTCGAAATTATTTTATATTTGAGGAAATACAGAGTACTTTTTTTAATGCATCATTATATGTTGATTTGGTGGAAATAGCACGTTACAAAATGGCCGTGATGTTTATATAGGTGAATGTATTTGTGAAATTTGAACTATGTGATAACATGCTTGGGATGTTGAACCTCTCTTACTCTTAGCTAGATGTGGGTATAGTATGTATATCTGCAAATCCCCTTTCTGAGAGAAATAATATATAGTTGTTAGAAGAAAATACATGTTACAAGATGGCCGCAATGTTTTTGTAGACTAATGCACTTTCGATATTTGAGGAAATATCGTCGCTTTCGATGTGTCAGCACATGTTAACTAAGAGGAAAAAAACATGTTACAAGATGGCCGTGAGAATTTAGGCATCTTAGGAACTTTCTTGTTTACATCGACATGTGACGTAAGAAAAATATTACGTTTAGATATATCGAACAGAGGGGATTGCAAATGTGCTTTTGAGTGTCTGTGATGAAAGAAGGCTGTACACCTAGATTGGTGTTGACAGCTTTTTCACGTATTTTTTGGTTGGAATATGTTATGTTGATTGAAGTTTCAAAAATGGCCGTGATGTTTTCGTAAGAGAAATACCAGAAATTCAGGTGCAATGAAAACATGCGACTTAACTCTCCTATCACAAGAAAGAGTGGAATATTTAAATGAAATTGGTACTGGGTCTGGCGTATACACCTTGCCGGAGGAGGCCCCGTTACGGATGCGGACAGGTAACTGATCGTGCGTGCTGTGGGATGGGACTTGAGACATTATTGAAGTACCTAGAAGCGCTTAATTGTTTTCGTGTTTCCATTATTATTTAGCTTCACACTAGACTTTGTTGGGCAGAGGATTGTAATGAATAGGGATGGTATTACACATTGATTTGTATACAATAACGATCGAGGCGGGACTGGGGTTGTTTTATTTTTGTGCAAAAAAACAGGTGCTTGAAGTGATTGAAGCGGTAAAGGGTTCACTTTTAACTCTTAAGACAATTTGTTGCAATAGTGTGGTGAGTACCATTTGGGACTTATCTGGATCACTATTTATCAAAGGAAAAGAGTGTTGGCTATCATGTTAGTGCTTTGAGGGTTATTGAATTGTTCTTTTTGACCTTATGAAATAGCTATTGTGAAACATCAAGCATCCTATGTGAACATTGATAGAAATACCAGGTTAGATCTGATTAGTAGAAAAGTAATGACAGGCTCACTGATTTACTGTTTTAGAGCATCTGAAATGCGGATTGAGTGTTTGGGGGTCATAATAGGAAGTGTAAAACAAGCGCGCGCACCGCACGCTGCAAGTTTTAAAAAATAAAAAAGGGAGGCACATCTGGCGAGTGGTGTGCGATGTGCCCGTACCATGACAAGAGAGGAAAGCCAGATGGCGCCTCTGCTCGTCATTGTGACCGTGACCGCACGCTCTATGACACCCAAAAAGCTGTGGTCGGCTTTTTAAAGCCCACTCACTAAATGTCTCGCTGTGCAGTGCATGCGCTGGCTCAGGCGAGACCTAAAAAGGAGTCAGGCATCTCATGGATGTAGTGTACCATGATACTGAAAAGCAAGAGTTGCACATCTATGATGTGCCTGCATGACACACTAAGCCCTGCACCTCAACACAGCAAAATATCTAGCCAATAAACTGGAATTATCAGGAGGTACCAAAACTTTGAGAAGCACCAACACCTTGCTATTGAAACCACATATATTTTGGAAAAATAAACCTACAAGCGCACCTTCGCAGGCCCAGCACCTAGGACCTGGAACGCCCTGCCCCAGCAATCAGAATGAACCCTTCAATCTCCTCCTTCAAAAAAGAAGTCAAACTACTTCTAATGAACAAAACTCTCCACTGATCCCAGGTCTAGAGCGAGATGGGTACCACCACTCAGACTCTGTTCTCCTACCAGGATCTGTGATTAATGAACACGGAGCGAGAATGACTAAGGCACTCCTGAATCCCGCCAGACCTACAATGTTTACTGTCAACATTTACTTTTTCCTGTTAGCTACTCTTATCTGTGTTCCTAGCTGTCACCTTTCTTTTTGTTGTTACAGTTGTAAAGCGCTCTGATACCCTCACTGGGTCTAGTTCGCGCAATATAAAATTTTATAAATAAAAAATTATGACACTCGACCATGATACTTGCAATAGGACTCTTGCACAACCGTTGTGATACTGCATTGTGGAAAATAATCTAGAGCCTGGAAGGCACACAGTGACACGCCACCAGGATGTAGAGAAAGAACATTCATGGTGACTCTGCAGAAAAGGAATGATGTCACACCAACAGAAACTGCACACACTACCAAAGCGAACAAGAAATCACACAATTGTGGCGACACTTGATCAGAGCGTCGAGAAGCAATGGCTTCACATAATCATGTTTAACTTCGGAAAAGGATGATGAGAAGGGGTACCTTTGTACAATCATAATAACAATGGACAAATAATGCAGGGGAGAAAGAGCCTTACATTGACAGTGGTACTATAGAAATGCAACCGTCTAGCCAATCATCGTTGGATGATACAGAAAATGAGAAACCTTGCCCACCATTACTGCCACCCTACAATAATAGGAAAAAGGAAGACACTTCTACACTAGGGTGTCACTGAGCCAAAGTAAGGAAAAGGAGGGGTCATGCACCCTCGTAGTGGGATTACTCCATGGTACAGACAAGGATGAGTCTGGCTAATCCAAGACGAACCTGCACCAGACCTAAGAGACACACAAACCCAGAGCAGTTGAGGTGAGAGTCTGCAATGGTGTAGTAATGGAAGGCAATCAAACAGCCATACTGAAACGAACTGTGATACAGACGTGTTATGCAATCACAGTGATACTGTCACATTGGCAGCCTTTGGGAAGTCACTTTATGAACTTTTTCTTCTGCTAGTATTTTTGCTCAGCTGGGGAGTGATACGAGATAACGAAAAAAGGGACTAGTATTAGGTCTGTGGTGGTAAAAAAAAAACTGGATAGCAAGTTACCACACAGTGGCTGGCGGTAGAGGATACACAACACCCAATTGTATTGTTTGGCCACCAAAATCCAGCAAAATGTAATATTGTTGTTACGCTATATATAGCGAATAGTACAGTGTTGCATTCTGGGGTCGCCTGCTTTACCAAAATCTTCTTGGGCAAATCCTAATTTCTCTATGCATGGTATGCCAATCTGTGGGGTCCAAATGGGAGAAAGCCACACCAGTTGGATACTCGCATTCTCAGTACAGGCGCCAGCTAGGATTTCATTCACACCTTCGGTATTTATTTTGCAAAACAAGTGACTGCCGATGCCCAGGAATCTGTTCAGAAGGCCGCGGCCCGCGCTTTTTAAATGTCAGTTCGCCCAAAACCAAGACAGCGTAGTACTGAATCCACCTCAGGCCTCTTTAATCCACTGCCAGATACTCTCTGCCCTCTTCTCTCAAGGGTGCCGGCCCACCCTTGCTCCTTCGTGACGCGTTTCCCCCTCCTTCTGTGCCTCCTCCTTTCCTGTTAGTATGTTTTCGCTCTCTGGCACTCGGGAAACGTCTATCTGTTGAGGAAAAATAAGTGCCGGTCCCTCCAAATAATTGCAGGTAGTCCCCCAACGGAACCCACCGGCTCAAATTAAGAGGGTACTTTAACTACATAACCACTTTCCATATTAGCTTCTCCAATTGCGAATGTGGAATGTAACTGAGCTGGACTGTGCTGTGCACAACCCCTCTTAGGTGACAGATCCTACCTCCCAGTCACGCGGTAGAGACATGCTTGGTGCACAGGCACCCCATAAACAGCTCATGTAGGGATGAAAGAGAAAGCAACGCCCTTCCAGGAGCTCGCGGAGTCCCGCCAGGTACCTCACATACTCCCGGTGCGCTTTTACTTGTTCTGAGAACTAAATGTTCAGAACCTTTGAGAAGTGGACAGTTCCGAAAATAGAAACCGTTTCTTGGAACTAAAAGCACATGGGACAGGCTTTGTTCCAGGCCTGCGGCAAGAGGGACAGATATAGCTCCCATTACGTCATCAGCGTGAGTACTTGTTATCATACACCTGCCGTATGGCGATATACCTCATGGAAAAAGAATAACAATGGTATTCCTTTCCACGAACCAGTTCTACCTTGCTTGCACATGCCACAATAATCACCGGGTTGTGGCAGGGACAGCTCATAGCGTGTCCGAGAACGATTAGTGGTTTGGACATTCGAATTGTTCAGATGATTTGGAAACTTGCGGGGGAGGGGAGTTTTTTTTTTAATATTACATAATGCTTAATACCTCCATTGTTCCATTTTTAGTCGCTGTAAATTAGAGAAGTTGTTTTTGTCAAATAAATGACACTGAACCCCGGTTAGCACCAAAATAACGAGTTATAAATATCTAATTACAAAAATATCTCGGCCAGAGTTTAAACTACCAACATATCGTTGTTTGGTAGTTTATATTCTGGCTTAATTTTGTAGCTGGATATGTTTGTACTTGACATTCTGAACTGCTACCAAGAACCCCCAAGGATGAATGGCTGCATTGGCCCTTCTGGGCTCCAATGCTGTGATGTGCACATCACACATGGATGTCCCCATGAGAGTGTTGAACTCCCTTGCGTTTTCAGCACACTAAATCTGTTACACGTTTTTTCACTGCAGTGTAAATGCATTTCAGCATTCACATGGATGCAGGACATAATCTTACCATTGTGTAAATCAGTGGATCTTAACCTTTTCATTTCTGTGGATCCCCACTTAATCATCTGAATCGGGGGACGCCTGAGAAATCTTTATGGTACTTTGCGGACCGCCAACTGCAAAATTATTGGAATGGGGACCGCCTCCCAGGCAATTTCGATCATTTGAACCGCAAAACAACACACAAGCAAGCATTCATCAAACAAATACACACATGATTACATATTTAATTTAATTTACAAACAAATATATATATAAAAAAATAAATTTAAATGGAATGTTGGAGTTTTTCTAAATTCAATTGAAGCTGCCTATTGTCTATACTATATATTCTGTTGGATGCAATTGCATTGCTCCCAGGAAACACTTTGAAGAAGACACCTATTTCATTTTTAGCACCTAAATTCAAATTTATTCACATTTACAGAACGTTCAAAAAATGTAATTTAACATTTTGCTTTTATACACTTTATTGATCTGAAAAGAATATTTAATTTTCTAAGAAGTCACGTACTCCCTGAGTTGGTGTCGTGGACCCTCAGAGGTCACTGAACCTTCAGGTTAAGAACCACTTATCTACATAAATGATAGGCATGTTGGTAACAGGAGTTAGAAGGAATGTGTAGACTTACGCTGTGTTCTTTTTTGTGTTTTTGCACAATGCATTTTTCGGCAAAACTTGATCTCAACCAGGGTCGAATTGTCATATACCACAATCTGGCAGAGGCTGAAGGGCTGGTCTAATAGGTTAGCCTGTCAGATGGTTTAGTCTAGTGGGAGGGTTTTTACTCTTTCTTTCCTCGTATCACCACAAGCATTGCCTGTAGTAAGCACAAAAGCACACAGTCTGCCTTACCTTGCAAAAAACACCCTGTTAGAAATGGGGGTCTCTAGTCGACAGTGGCTGGCGCCGATGTCGAATAGTGACCCTTCTTCCTAAGTCAGAGTAAGGGGGCTACCCCCTTTGATAAACCCTGCTCAACCCTGTGGTAATGTAGCACGAGCAGACAGGCCTATCTCAGAGGCAGTGTGTGAAGCATTTAGGACCATACACAATAACGGAGGAAAGACGCTACAAAATAGACACCACAAACAGTTATAAAAAATAGTTATCTTTATATAGATTAAACACGAAACTGAGAAATGCTCAAAGAACCACAATGCTCATTATTACAGATTCGTCTGAAGAGCGATGAAAGCACTTGTGCGTGCGGGTGGAACAAACTTGGTTCGGGGCCGGGATCTATGCGACCCGGTGGTGCACAATGTACAAGTACTTAGGATATAAAGGGGTACGGTGCAAAGCTCCTCAGGGAAGGTGCGGGATGGTAGGCAGACCCACAGCGGCCACAGTTCTTGGGCGGTGGCGTTCTGCAGCGTGCACTCATGATAATCCTGGGACGGGCGTGGAATAAGCACCCAGCGGCGCACCCGGAAGTTAACAAGGCTCCCGATGTGGGACTAGCGTGGGCACTCAGCGGCGCAGCTCTTAAGCTGCAGCGGCCCACGATAGCGATGATTCTTGTGGCAAAGTAAGGATGGGCACTCAGCGGCACAGCTTCTCGATGGCAGCGGCACAAAACAATGATAGCAAGGACTCTTGTAGCAAAGCCAATGCGGGCCTGCAGCGACACAGCTCCTTGTCTGCAGCGGCCCACAGTGGCGGTGGTTCTGATTCTCGTAGTAGGGCAAATGCGGGCACCCAGCGGCACAGCTTCTCAGCGGCAGCGGCCCACAATAGCAACAACAAGGTTTTTCGTAGCAAGGCCAAGATAGGCACTCAGTGGCACAGCTCCTCGGCTGTAGCAGCCCACAATGGCGTCAACAGTGGATCCCGTAGCAAGGCCTATGCGGGCACTCAGCCGCACAGCTCTTCAGCTGCAGCGGCCCACAATGGCGATAGCAATAGCTTCCGTAGACAAGGCAAATGCGAGCACTTAGCGGCACAGCTCCTCAGCTGCAGTGGCTCACAATGGCGATAGCAATAGTTTCCGTAGACAAGCAAAAGCGGCGTTCCCCACAGTCGATCCAGAGGCCTTGGATTTCTCGACAGAGGCCTCACCTGCGAGTAGGATTTATCTCAATAGGAATCCGGGCTGCTGACGAATGAAGTCTAATGTCCCTGAGACTGAGGCAGGGGGCAAGCTCAATTCAGGCCCTTGGGTAGTTGCTTCAGTGGATGGATGGAAGTTTCAAAGTCCTCTCCCTCTTGTTTACATGCCCAGAGGTTCATCTTGGCATCTCAAAGTTACACACCAAAGGGGTTTCAGCTCAGATCTTTATACCCCAGAAGTCTTTGTTCTTGAGAAAGTCACAAATCACTTGACCCGGCCAGAACCAGTTTGGTGTCGACTTGGGTCACTTTATTTACGAGGCTGCATCCTCCTTTCCAGGGAGAGGGGCCCACCATCAGACACCCAGCGGGAGGTGGAGCCATAATTCACCTTGCCAGGCACAGCCCTGCTCAGATCAAAGGGGTCACCCCTCCTCATACTTCAACGGCAGATTTCTCCATTCGACCTAGGTCAGCCCCAGCCTGCCCTGGCCCTCTAAACCAGACAACCAATACACATACCAGTGAAACACACAGAAAGACTTAGACAAAAAGATACCTACTTTCCAAAAGTGTCAGTTGCACATGCAGAACATAAAGACAATCACTACTACCAGATGCACGTTAATATTTGGAGCAGAAGCATACCAAATTCGACCTCCCTTGCATGTTCCTTGGTACTACTAGGACTGCACCGGTTTATCAGTTATTTTATAATAAGGAGCATTCGCGCTGTGTCACTGAATGGCAGTGGCACAGCGCCCAGAACATCTAACGCCAGAAACCATGAATGAGACATAAACAACAAAAATGGAAGGTAGACCTACGCCAATGGTGCCAGGTCTAACACGTGTCCCCTCCAGCTGAAATTTGGGGAGAACTACCCACCTCCTGGGAGTTCTCATCACTGAGGCGGAAAAATCTGGACAGACCGTCAGCGTTGGCATGTTCTGTACCAGGGCGGTGATCCACCGTAAAGTCCATTCCCTGTAGAGAAATGGACCACCTCAACAACTTTGGATTCTCCCCCCTAATCTGCATCAACCATCTGAGGGGCCTGTCGTCTGTCTGAACCCGGAAGTGAGTCCCAAACAGGTATGGTCTCAGCTTCTTCAATGCCCAGGCCACATCAAATGCCCCACGTTCAATTGCACTCCACCTCTGTTACCAGGGGAGCAACCTTCTACTAGACCTACCCCAATGGTGCCAGGTCTAACAAACCCAATACAGGGTGTCTTCACAAGTTCAATACTTCCCCAATCTGCAAATGTGGGCCACCTTTTTTTTAGCTATCGATTCACTAATGGGGTCCACTTTTATTTTGGTGCCCAGGTCTATTTTCTGTCTCAGTCCGACCTGGGTGTTAACACTATTAAGGCTCTCCTAGGCAGCCTGAAGCCTGAGGTTGTAGTTAGTGGGGTGATCTCTGTTTAGGGGGATGGAGTAGTTTTAACCTTCCCCTGACCCAAGTAACTGCTTGTAATGGGATTTGTAGGATGAGTATTTCCTTGCAGCGCTGTTTCTTTGGTTTGTGTCTATGTCATTGTACTTATAAAAGTGCAAATGTTGACCGAAGCATCCAGGCTCTATGAAAGCACAGCTGAGCCGATTAGCTAGGACTAAATCTGAAAATTCAAAGAGATGGATTTTAAGTGATTTCGTTCACCTGATACTATTAGGTTTCTTTTGTTGGATGGAAGGGAAGAGCATTCCCCCTATTGAGAATGCTCGATTCTCGCCATTAACTCCACAGGTTGTGGTGATCGGAATTAGGGATTGCAACCCTGGACGGAGTAAAATACTTATGAAAATGGCAGATAAATTGTTCTGCAAAAAATTCTGGGCTGCCTAATTAAAGAGCTCAATTAATCGCAACCTGGGCTTTAAAATACATATTTTGCCTAACCCGTCGATAGTCTAGGTTTTTATAATAACGGGTTGATATATGAGAGTTTTTTGACGAGGCCTGCAGCAACATTCTGCATGAGCTGCAATTTTCCAATTTGGCAATCTGGCGAGGTTAAATAAATGGCATTTCATAATGAAGTCATGACTGAATCCGCACATTTACCACTGGAATATGGAGGATAGCTTCTAAAAATGACGGTAACCCCTTTATAGTTTTAAAATGCCAATAGCAAACGTTTACTGTATTGTTCAATTAGTCTTTCACCAACATTTTGGGAATTTACACTTTTAAGCACAATTTTGGTAGGATTAGGGCACGGGCTAATTTCTGCAGGCCAGTATAAAAAGGTTACAACTTGAGGTGCGTTATATGTCAACAAATGCCCTGTTTTTGATGGATTAAGTTTCAAAATATTATGAGCCATCCACCAGCATGTGAAGTGGAGACAATTTTAATAAATCATCTTTATATGTAGGCTTTCCATTTTTAGATGTTTTGAAATTATAAAGAAACTAGGTTGTATTTGCATACAAGTGCAAATTCAAAAAAGTCCAAACTTGGCCAGCGGGACCAGCAGTAGCGGTCATAGGATCGACCCCGGAGGAACACCACAGCTCAAAGTTCTGGGCTTACTGGTTGATGCTGATCTTCCAAAAAGATTGAAACAATTTGGGAATACTTACACATATGCTAGTCTTTTTCAGTCTCAAGAACAACATTTTATGAATACTGAGTCTGTATTACAGTAAGGGGGTGGACTGCCCCAAGTGTTTGAATGCCCTTTCTTGCATGGGAATGCCCGGGTGTCCAAGACTATTGGCAAAGAGTAATAAAGACGCGGAGGAAGGAGACGACACGCGTACGGGAGGAGTTGCCCCAGGTGTGACTGCTTGGTATTAATTGGAGTTACAACAAACAAATGATGGACGGAATGCTGACAATGCAGACATTCTCCCCCAGTCAAGAGATCTGGGTTAAATCCATCATTCTTTTGCCCACTACGCCACCCCAGTTCAGACATGGCCATATGCAAATCAGTCTTGACCCTGTGCCTCATGGGAACAGTCCAGCCCGAAATGCCAAGCCATGTCTTCCCTGGACCGGAATCAAGCATCCTAGGACCGGTTTCTGGCTATCAGCCGTCATCAGCCAGGATAGCTTGACTCCAGTGGCGTAGTGAGCACGGGACCCACGTCTGGGCATACCCATCCCACTTAGGGTGAAAAGCGTTACAACAAACAAATGATGGACGGAATGCTGACAATGCAGACATTCTCCCCCAGTCAAGAGATCTGGGTTAAATCCATCGTTCTTTTGCCCACTACGCCACCCCAGTTCAGACATGGCCATATGCAAATCAGTCTTGACCCTGTGCCTCATGGGAACAGTCCAGCCCGAACTGCCAAGCCATGTCTTCCCTGGACCGGAATCAAGCATCCTAGGACCGGTTTCTGGCTATCAGCCGTCATCAGCCAGGATAGCTTGACTCCAGTGGCGTAGTGAGCACGGGACCCACGTCTGGGCATACCCATCCCACTTAGGGTGAAAAGCGTTACAACAAACAAATGATGGACGGAATGCTGACAATGCAGACATTCTCCCCCAGTCAAGAGATCTGGGTTAAATCCATCGTTCTTTTGCCCACTACGCCACCCCAGTTCAGACATGGCCATATGCAAATCAGTCTTGACCCTGTGCCTCATGGGAACAGTCCAGCCCGAACTGCCAAGCCATGTCTTCCCTGGACCGGAATCAAGCATCCTAGGACCGGTTTCTGGCTATCAGCCGTCATCAGCCAGGATAGCTTGACTCCAGTGGCGTAGTGAGCACGGGACCCACGTCTGGGCATACCCATCCCACTTATGGCGAAAAGTGTTACAACAAACAAATGATGGACGGAATGCTGACAATGCAGACATTCTCCCCCAGTCAAGAGATCTTGGTTGAATCCATCGTTCTTTTGCCCACTACGCCACCCCAGTTCAGACATGGCCATCTGCAAATCAGTCTTGACCCTGTGCCTCATGGGAACAGTCCAGCCCGAACTGCCAAGCCATGTCTTCCCTGGACCGGAATCAAGCATCCTACGACCGGTTTCTGGCTATCAGCCGTCATCAGCCAGGATAGCTTGACTCCAGTGGCGTAGTGAGCACGGGATCCACGTCTGGGCATACCCATCCCACTTAGGGCGAAAAGTGTTACAACAAACAAATGATGGACGGAATGCTGACAATGCAGACATTCTCCCCCAGTCAAGAGATCTGGGTTAAATCCATCGTTCTTTTGCCCACTACGCCACCCCAGTTCAGACATGGCCATATGCAAATCAGTCTTGACCCTGTGCCTCATGGGAACAGTCCAGCCCGAACAGTCCATCATTTGTTTGTTGTAACGCTTTTCGCCCTAAGTGGGATGGGTATTCCCAGACGTGGGACCCGTGCTCACTACGCCACTGGAGTCAAGCTATCCTGGCTGATGACGGCTGATAGCCAGAAACCGGTCCTAGGATGCTTGATTCCGGTCCAGGGAAGACATGGTTTGGCAGTTCGGGCTGGACTGTTCCCATGAGGCACAGGGTCAAGACTGATTTGCATATGGCCATGTCTAAACTGGGGTGGCGTAGTGGGCAAAAGAACGATGGATTTAGCCCAGATCTCTTGACTGGGGGAGAATGTCTGCATTGTCAGCATTCCGTCCATCATTTGTTTGTTGTAATGGTATTAATTGGAGGCCTAGATCAGGCAAAATGCACTAGAAACTATTAAATAGAAATTAATGCTGGTGCTGGCTAAGAGGAGGATATCCACTGGGTGGAAGAGTATTAGTGCCCCCTCCAATACACTGTGGCACAGCGATGTGGAGGAATGGGCTGTCACTGAGGAAACCGACATGAAACTTAGCCATAAGGATGATCAACTGCAGGAAGACTTGGAGACCTGGGCCACACTGCTGGAGGGCATGCACAAGGGTCTGGTTCGGGATGGATGCCGGGACCACACAATCGCAGGGAGTAGAGTCTACTTATGTTCAAGAGCATGGCTTGGCGACTATGGAACTTCTGCCATCTAGCAATAGCCCATAATCCCAGGGGAAGTAGTGGAGAGGGGTTGGTGGACAGCCCCACGAGATACAAGAGTGTCGGGAAAGGCAGTATATCGCAATGAATGGGAGTGCCAAGCAGGAATAAGGTATTACAGGGAACCCTTGCAGGGGCAATCTCAGTGGTGTGTTTTGAGATTCGTCTCCTCGTATTGTTTTATTGAGGTCTTTGCATTTGCATACAGACTGTACCAAGTTATGTTAGGGGTTGTTTTTATTACTATTGTTGTTTCTTGATCGGTGAAGAGAAATACATGTATTTACATGCCATTGATGTGATCTCTTGCACTGCTTTGTATTGGGCTAATTGCCCACCATTGACTAAGTAGTCTAAAAAACAAAGTATGTGGACTCTTGAAATTGGGAGAGAACTGGTTGGCATACAGAGGGAAGTGTGAACTGAGGATACTCAGAGGATGAGCAGGAACAAAAAGGGCCACAGCCGCTAAAAGTGTATTACATATGCAAGATGGTGTCAGCTAGGTGGGACTGGAACATAGAGAGCAGTGGAACACCTCGCACCCCCACCACTTCCCTATTGCACGGGGAAGAGAAGCAAGATGCAAAGAGTTTTCGGTTGAAGTTATTATGAGCAGGTGGCCCTGTGCTACTGGCCCAAGGGACTGGGGGTTCGGGAATATTACAGCTTTATTGTGTTTCAATCACTGGTCTTGATTGATTCCATAAATGCAGTTAATGCATGAAAAGTTCATCTTGTCCATCCTGGGGATGTATGATCTTGTTTTTTTTATCCAAAAGAGGTGGAGTAGACGGGAAAAGGCATGCTCATTGGTATGGCACACGTTAGAAAATATGCTCTTATCATGTGGAATATTACAGATTTAGCCTTAGCTGTTAAAAAATATAAAGTACAAGCATATCTCTGAAGGGGGGGTGCAATTGCTGATTTTACAGAAACACATTTAACTCAACAGGAGGATACAAGACTTCAGAGAAGGTGGAGGGATCAAGTCTACGCTACAGGATATTCTTCCTATGACACAGGGGTATTATGGATAAGTCAATGGGTACCGTTTTTGCTTCCGCTGCAGAAAGAGACCCAGAGGGCATTTTTGTATTGGTTATTAACTCCAAGCTGCCTCCATGCTGTCAATGTCGACCTGATGCTATTATTTAATACTCTCTCCCTCTCTCTCTCTCTCTGAAATTATCCACCATGATGAATGCAGCACTGATATTGGGAGGGGACACATATTGTTTAATGTACGTCATATTGGATCTCTCCCATCCACCGCTGTCAAGTACATCAATGGCTAAAGTGGCGCCATTGTTAGTGAAATGGTTGCCGGATTGGCAGTTAGATGCTACATTGAGCAAAGGTCACTGAATATTCCTTCTATTCAGTGCTACATGATCTCCATATTCACCTCAATAGATTCTTCATGTCAAGAAATATTTCCCTTGACACCATACACATGGAGTATTTGGGAGGCACTATATCAGACCTCAATCCATTACTGATGCATATCTGATGGGGAACACCCCAATAAAACCTGTAGCTACCTGGAGATTACAAGCAAAATGCTAGAAGATAGAATCTTTATGGATGGTCGACAGCAAGTGAAAAAAAAACCTATTTCCATGCTAACCAAGACTGCTTCATCTTCATTAGTAGCATGGGAAGCCTTTAGGATGGCTGTGAGGGGACATTGCATTGGGGAGATGGTACGAGTTTGAAGAACACTAGACAAGGAATTAGATGACTTGGACATTTCACCGAGGGAACTTGAAAAGGCGGTGGTAACAGACCTCGCACAGTGAGACACATTGGCAGAAGAAATAGTAAAATATGCAATACTCATTGAAAGGTTGACATGTCACAATTACAAGGATACCTAATGAGGCAACATGACAAGGGGGATAAAGCAGGGAGACTCCTGGCCTGGCTCACGAAGACAAATAGCACAGGTGAAGTCATTACTCAAATTAGAGACATGGATGACTCTGTCTGGTGTACGAACGCTAAGATGAGTAAAGTGTTCTTAGTATATCACAGGGCATATACGCACGGTGTTTCGATGCACTGCAAACTGAAATAGAAGCCTATCTGCAGAGGAGCACAATGAAGAGGGTGCCAGAAGTAGTTAGGGATCACATGGGTGGCCTAGTCATGGAGATGCTAATTAAAGTTGCAGTCAAAGAGATGCCAATTGGAAAACTGTCTACAATAGTGGTCTCCCACTTGAATTTCATCATACTTATCTAGACTTGCTGGAACTGCACCTAGCCATGGTAAATTCCACAGAAAAGGAGTTGGGTGCACTCCCATCCACAATGACAGAGGCCTTGGTTGTGTCATTGCCAAAACAGCAAAGGGGTATGTTGGATAAATCATCATATGGGTCCCTGTCTATGCTCAACTCACACTATAAAGTTCTGAGCAACGTTTTAGCGAATTGCCTCCTTCCTGCAATGCTGTGGCATGGTCCACGTCAGTAAATTGGTGCACCTCTGTCAATATTCGGCAGCTGCTTAAAATACTTAGAGCAACTTCTAGGGAAGACAGGAAGAGATCATTAATCTTTTCAGTTGATCTGGAGACGGTTTTTGACAGACTTAGTTACAAGCTCTTACAGGCAGTTTTCAGAGGCTTGAAGATGGGTGAAGATTGGATCCAGTGGATCCAACTACTCCATACAAAATGAAATCCACAGGTCAAAACTGGCAACGTGATTTTGGAGGCCTTTGGAATATTCTGTGGAATGAGATTGAGATGTTCACTATCCCGAATGCTTTGTTGCATTGGCCGTGGAACCTTTTGCAGAGATAATAAGGACTGAGCATGGGAAAAAGGGCATACATGTGGAAAGAATAAACTGTGCCTTCTTTTAGATTTTTAACAGCTCTTTTCATTTTTCATTGTTTTTACTTACCTTTTTTGGCTGACACTTTGTTGTGGGACTGTCTGGGGGCTTATGTGTTACAGTATTTTCCCCGCTCCTGTTGTGTAAGCTGGTTAGATGAGCGTCCATCTTGGAGGTAAAATATCAGAAGCTCCAAGGTGCTCTCTACTTTCATAACTTCACAGCCCAGTGGAAGGTTCACACAATATAAAAATGGCATCACAGCACGGGCGCCCAGCACAAGAAATAGATTGTGTCTTCTTTTAGGTTTTTAACAACTTATTTGATTGTTCATTGTTTTTACTTACCATTTTGTTTGACACTTTGTTGGGAGACTGTTTGGGGGGCTTCTGTGATGCACAATGTTTCCCTCTTCCACAGTGTTAGCCAGGTAGAAGGGCGAGAGTCCATCTTCGGGGTAAAATATCAGAACCTTCAAGGTGTGCTCTAGTTTCTAGGCCTCACAATCCTGTGGAGGGTTCGCACACTATGAAAATTCCATCACAGTGTGGACATGCAGCAGAGAAAATAGACTATGCCATGTTCTTTGAAGGTGCATATGACGGAACAAAGATTGGGAGCTATTGATTGCAAAGCCTATTATCTGGCCTTCCTGCTACAATGGGTGTCCAGATGACTGTAGCGGCGTGCCCTCCCTGATACATCCTGAATGATGTGTAGAGACCATATCAGATACCTGCTCCCGTTTTCACTAAAGTGCGCAATGAAGTCGATGTAGCCTCCTAGTTTATGAAATGTAGCAATGAGGTGTTGGCACAGATGCATATTTAAAATCAGAGCAATCATCAGCTATGCTTCCTCTGTCTGGCTAATTGCAATGATCCAGATTTGGACCTTGTACCAGCTGGATTACCTCTATCGGTGACATGGGGTGGACTCACTTAATATAGGGGATTGGTACAGGGAGGGTAAATTCCTAACTATGGAGCAGAGGATAGCGGAACAAGAGTTGCCACCTATGCAGTTCCTCACTTATGGCAAATTTGAAGGAGGTCCAGCGCAGCGCTACAGATGAACCTCCAAGACACAACACTTTACAACTCCTCTTCACTATGGGAAGTGGAAGCAATTTGGTCTCTTGGTGTGACATATCTCTGATCCTTATGCTTATACACAATATACAACCAGCCAAGCCCAAATGGGAAGAGCGTGCTGGCAAGGAACCCACAATCAAAAGAATGGGAGATGGACAAGGGATTTTTTCAGAGGATCTCACACTGTGCCAGGCTCAAGTATAAACAATATCATTGTCTACATGCAATGTATGTTACTGAATTTTATAATGGGGTGGACACACGAAAGTGTACACAATGTACAACTAGAGATGTTGACGTCGTGCACATGGTATGGAACAAAAGAGACGTAACTGATTTCTGGGAGAAACTAGTTAATACACTAAACAGGATACTCAATAAGGAGATCTGTTGTATTCTTGAGGTGTGTTGATGCGGATGCTCTCCAAACCTAAAGCACAAAGAGCAGGTAACTGGTTTATAGATGTATCTTTCACTCTGGCTAAAGAGTGCATCACAATACGCTGGAAGGCAGATATCACACTGCCATTTGATCTCCAGAAGAGGGATGTACACAAATGTGCTAATAATGAGCATATAATCCTGAAAAACAGAGGAGAGTAAAGGCAGCTAGAAATACCGTAAAAGGAGATAATGGGACATAATGATATCATTAGAGTATCAGCTCTTGACACAGATAACGCACTTTCCCAATAAGAGAACCTTTAAGTTAGAACCGCAGGAGAAAGGGCTACGGACAAGATATGCAAACAAACAGAGCAGGGACTACCGACAAGATATGCTAACAAACAGGAGGCCAAGGGCTACAGACAAGATATATTGACACCCATGACTGAGGCCAGGGACAAGATATCCTGATACCCGGGGCATGGGCAACGGACAAGATATGCTGACACCCACGGCTGGGGCTACGGACAAGATATGCTTACACCCAAGAGGGCAGGGGCTACGAACAAGATATGCTGACATCAAGAGCAGGAGTTATAGACAAGATATGCGAACACCCAGGGAAGGGGCGATAGACAAAATATGCTGATACTCAGGGGGGCAGGTTAGCAACATGTATGGTGGGTGTCACTTCCTCCCTAGCTCTGTGACATGCAAATGAAACATGCTGCACATGGAGCTCTGTAACAGACATCTTTATTCTTTAGCATACAATCACATAACCCCCCTAACATTACATATTATGTCTTGATTTTAATGATCACACCTTAATACCTCCCAGAAGTTTACGTAATTCCAGTTTGAATTCTTCTCAGTACCACAAGGGTCCTAATGCTCATAACATCAAGACTCAACATTTCCCCTTTCTTAAATAAAAAGTACGAAACAAATCAACATCATATTTCCTCAGAGTCGTCAAGGTGCTTTCACTGGTTTGCCAGATCGAGTAGTATGATGCAGTTGAGTGGTACATGGACTTATCGTCAATGACATAGGTTCAGATGTTTGATCTGGACGTTCAGGCGGGTTTACCTCACTTACTCTCTCAGAAGTAGACAAAGATCGAGTCAAATGTCTGAAGTGTGACAAGTCCCTTGTGATGGACTTTCCAGGATGATTTGCAGTCACCATGTGCCCTTTGGTCTTTTCAACTCTCAGTGGGTAAACAGCAAAAAGAGTGTCCATTTCCTGCTTCCGTTTGACCAGGACCCAGCCCTCTCTGCTGAAGACTGCTTCCTGTTCATCGGCACCAATCAGCATGGGTTTTCATCTTGCACTTTTGAAAAGTGTCAGTGACACAACCCATGACAGCGTTTGTTGATCAGTCTGATGCCCACTGTGGTAGCTTACTTCCTATGGCTCTCCAAAATAGCCAGTTGGCAGTACTCCGACCAGCGATGAAGTGCCGAAAGGCACAAAGAGCTAGACTGATTTTCTCCAATGACGCATGCAGAATATTTTATTTTGAGTATATCCATAAATCGTTCAACAACACCGTTGGCCTGAGGCCAGAGCGGTGTGCTCTTTTGATGCTTAATGTTGAGTTGACTCTCTGAACTCCTTGCTATTAAAAGGTGAACCATTGCCTGTTTGAGAAAAGTGGGTATTCCCCACAGTTGTTAATGATACGTTTTCCACCAAAGGAAAACATAAGTATTCATCAATGAACACCATAAGATGACCATTCTCCAGGGGTCCAAAGAAACCCACTGCCACTCTCTTCCAGACACGTGCAGGAAGGTCAGACATAGTCAATGGATGCTGTGTCGCTTTGGGAGATAAGCAGTTACACAGATGACACAAATTCCATTTTTCTCAACAAGTTCATCGAGGTAACCACACTCGATCCCTCAGGGCTCATTTGGTGGCTTCAATGTTACAACGTCCTTCCTAGGCGAGCTCAATAACTTGTTGTCTTAGGTTCTCAGGTATGATAATTCTCGAGCTTCTCAATACAATTCCTTCTCGAGTGATGGACAATTCATCTTGTACATTTTTAAAATTCAGAAATTAAACATCCTCAGAAATGGCCAAATATTTTTCTTCTACAATTGAGTTGAAATGATATCTTTGTGTATGAGCATGTTCTTGTCTGTGTTGGTAGCAGCAATACTCTGTTCAAGTGATAGAGCTGCTGGTGTACTAGACCTAACAATGAAGTTAACATACTTCTCAGCCACTTTGGATGTCCAACTTTGGCATGGTAACAGCACTTATGAAAAGCAATCAGCAGGGTTATGGTCTTTCCCTGGCTTGTGTACAATTTCGTAATCATACTCTTGCAGTTGCAAGGAGGCATCTTTTCTTTCAGGTTTCCAAAGATGGTGAACAACGCATGATGATCTGTGATGATGGTGAAATATTTTCCACACAGAAACACATGAAAATGTTCGCAGGCCCACACCACAACTAGACTTTCCAACTCTGGCTGAGAATAAGCATGTTCAGATTCAGACAGACTTCAACTGGCATAGGCCACAATGTGTCTCTGAGCTTTTGATTGAACATTGTTTTTCTCACTCTAGATATTTTAATTTCACATACCAGTTTATCTGTGCTATAAAAAGTAACACAAACCATAATTTATGATGGATTCTTGTTATCACAGATTCACATATAAGTACACTTGCTTCTAGAGAAGTTCTATACTGAGTATGCAGGAGTCGAGCTTAGAAAATGTGCACATAATACACTCAGTGGGAGATGAATTCTCAGTTCTTTAAAGCTGTGGAAAATCAACATCTTAACTTAGTCAGAAAACATACTGGGGGTAAGTGCAACTGGTGTGAAGTGCTACGTGGGGTACAAACTTTCTTTATAAAATATACAACTTTTTGAGTCAAAGAAGTGAAACGATAAGTAAAAGCTAAACAAAGTTGGAAGCAATCAGAGTCAAAGATATTCTGAGAGAAGGGAAAGATGAAATTTAGAGAGGTGCGAATAAATAATATCTAAATGCATACAAAATACAGGAAAAATGACACATAAATATAGATGGTGGAAATGGCCACACAGTGCGGTTAACCCCGAAAAATAGAGAGGGGACGAAGGAGCAAGAAGAGAGTAGGGATGAAAATTTTGGAATCTTTAAAAATGCCTGGATGTCAAGGTCTGTTGTGGTGGCGTGATAGGTTAAGAAGGAATGCCCACTAGAACAGCGGACACCGTAATAGCTACTGTATGAAGAGAGATTTTCTGGTAGTTTGTTTGTCAAATTAAACCAATATTCATATAAAACTAAAGACGCATGAGGAAGGCAGCCAAGTAGACAAAGACAACCGAGCCTGACGGAAAAACAACAGATGAAACCAATTAAATTTGCTACTCTCAATAAATGAGTAACTTTTTTAATGAAAAATGAGTGTTTGCGAAAATGCTCTCCAGGATCCCACAAAATTAGAAGGTGGTGGAAGGGCGGGTGGAATCAAGAGGGCAGAATCAAAATGAACTGTATATTCAGAGGCAGCCATCATATACATTGCCAGTACCTACGTATTAATTGCCACAGACCCCTGAGAGACATTGGGTCAGAAATAGCAAAAGAGTTTTACCCATTTTGTGTCTATGGAAAAATGCTCTCGTACGTAAGGGCAGTTGCCCCTAGAGGCATTAGCAACAAGAAGAAATGCTATCATTGTAAAACTGTTCTGGCTTACTTCATTGATCAGTTCGAAATTTGCGGACTGTGTTGTATTTTTTCACTTGCCTAAACGTTTCCAAATCTGATAAAGAAAAGTCTTTTTTCCGACATAAAATGATTTTCTAAAAACTTAATAGAAGATCGGACACTGCTTTTCTTCTTTCTGCCCCTGTCATGCAATTTTTGGGCCTTTACCCAAACTGGATTAGAAGAACTGAGGTCTGCGGATTTCAAGGTAAAACTACGTACCTTTGAATGTGGTAACATGAAAAGCCGTTTCTTGGAAAGAGAGGCTGCACATTTGTTATCTATATCTCAGCTCCACTATTCAACTATAGATAAATATATTTTCCAACATTCAGCAAAACTATTTTCAAAGGAAAACAGTAAGTACAATATGTACCCAAACAATAAGTTACTTACCTGTGGTAATGCTTTATCTGGTAGAGACGTTATCTAGTCGCAGATTCCTTACCATAGAATATTTTGTAGGCATCAGACTGGATCTGGAGGTTTTTGAGACGTACCCCTGCATGCCAGTAGGTGGTTTAGTTTGTCTCCAGGATGGCACTTATATAGGTATTGTGCACATCATATCCGGATCGGATGCCACTGATGCAAATCCAAACAATGCCACCTACCAGCGCACAGGGTTACTGCTAAAAAATGTATGGATCCAGTCTAACGCCTAGGAAATATTCTAAGTTTAGGAATCTGCGGCTAGAAGTCTCTATCAGATTGATAGGTCTGAATGATAAGGCTGTCTCATAAATCACAGACCTCTACAATGCACTAAGACATAAATAGAAAGCTCTAATTCACTCTATAAATATAGAAGAAGGGATGGATGTCATGTAACTGGTTCTGCACTCCCACTCCACCCCACCTTACACCTCCCAAGGAAAATACTTCAAAGCTGAAGAATGCACAGAGTAAAATTAACAGTTCACCACCTTCCACATTACAGCAAAGATATTTCAACACAGTGTGTTTGTAGACCCCGCGAGTAGCTGATCATGAAATAAATGAGGGCCTATGCCCTCGTAAAGCACATGTGACGAAGTACAGTTTTAAAATTTGCCCACCAGAAAGGTACTAATGCATTTTAATCACTTCAATGATTCATCTGTGACCGGTTTTATGTGTGGAAGGAGGAGGGGGTCATTCGAAAGTTTTCGGCATGGAAACAGACCAAACAAATTGTGTCGCATTATCTGTCCTAGTATTGATGTACTGCAACTGATACAGTTGTGTTGATTAGACACTCATCTCCCCACAACCTGGAATTTTGGATTTGGGGAAAGAACATCTTTGGGTGACAGAATTCAGTAGTATTCATGCAATAAATATACCTAGATACTTTATGAGGATTTATCACATATGGAATTTGAGTATATTTGTGTACTGATGGTGCTAAGTGTTGTGGAGAAAAGTAATAGAAATTATGTTACCTTCGGGCAGAGAAAAGCCATGGGGCTGATGGAAGAGAAGTTTGCTGGGCAGTAGAATCCGGCAGCACAGACGCCTGTTGGCGAGCTCAGACCAGCACTAGCACAGTAAAACCCACTACTGCAGGGCACACAACTCTGCACTGTGGAGCCACCTATTAAAAGTAAATGGACAGTGTTCATCAGGCAAGTAGCAGGAATTTCTCTCTTCCTACAAATTTCTCCACCTGAATAGTGGGAAGATGAATAACAAATCTGCCCTCAGTATGTCCAGCTTTTGCCATTGACTATCTGAGCCAGTGGAAATGATTGCACTCTGCCAACACAGTTACATGCAACATAAGTGTACCTTGTAAACAAAGACTGACTTCTAGTTTGAAGCACAGTGATGAACAACAGAAGATAGTTTAGCAACATCTTCAACAACCCAGTATTGTAGGGCTCCTACTTCCTCAGTAGTAACTGTGCATTTGTTGTACAACATAGACATTGAGACTGTGCAAGACTGATTCCATGTGCACCTTCAGGATCTGTTGGCCTATAGTTCTGCTAGCTCACAGTGTCACCATAAGTCCCCCTAAACCTGAGAAGGTAACAAATGGAGAGGACAACCTCAGAACATGACACTCCTGACTCACCAAGGAATCAGGTTAACAGATCTCGAACCTTTTTTCTCAGTCCCTTGTGAGTAGCCAGAGAGATACACAAGAAATATACAAAAGGGGCATTTCAATAGTTATTAAAACATTGTGAATCTGGTATAAAATATGTGTGCTGCAATGATTGATAGACAGAAGGAGATGAAAGTTATTGGCAATATGAGAACAGTGAAAATGATAAACAAGTCCACTATTGTTGCGAAGCAATGTATATGTGCTGGCATATAAGTACTCTGTATAATATACTCCTACTATACGCTTCCTAACCTAGTTCCCTAGGGTGGGTGATCTGCCAAAATCCCTTACTGGATGATTCAACTCCCCATCACCTGTGGGTGAATGTGTTTAGGTACCCGTCTTGGTCACAAGTTGGACATCCCTCCTGGGTGAGGGAAAACAGGAATCAGCATGGCTGAAACTCCGACAAAAGTGACCTCAAGGTGAAAATAGAGTGCTCCTCTGATTTGAATAAGGAAATGTAGGTGTATATTTAATAACAGTATCCATGCTTCCATGTTAGAGCCTCAGTCAGGCCGACATCGTTTATCCTCTTGTGATAACTATGTCGCCTTACAGATCAATATTAAAGCATCAACATTTGCACAATGTATGTTTAGGCCTTGTACTAAATGTTAAAAGTGTTCTTATGAAGAAGAAATGTAAGCAATATGGTTTCAGAGAAACTAATCCTGCACTGTCACATATGCAAATGTGTGTCAAAAGTCATCTTCTAGAAAAGAAGGCGACATAAGAAACGTGTATGTAAAACGGCAGTGTTTCTCCCCGTGCCTAACTCAGCCATGTGACACCAGCATTAGCACGATGCACCTAACCAAAGTTTCTGATCCTTGAAAAACGACAGTTACAAACTCATGATTTTGCCTGAATGATCTTTACCCCATCATATGCATCACAATAACCGAAGATCTTTAATGATTTCACTAGGAAATATTTTTGAATTGCTGAATTTTCAAATATAGTGGAAAACGTGCATGGGTCTGTGTCAAGTAATTTCTCCTAAAACAATACAGGACCAGAGTTAGAATAGCAGTTAATGAGTTTAAAAATGACAGGAAGAAACACATTTCTGAAAAAACACCAGTGTAATGAGGTCTCTGCAATAAAGTGAATGCTAAATTGTGTCAAAATGTATTAATTACAGGTCAAAAGTATTCTGTAGAATTATTACAGATCAAATATTTCGAGGCAGAAATGATCCCACTGATGCTGCTATCTCACAGTCAGTTGCATTACAGGGATGACATGGGCCTTGGTGAACCAGTAGTTGCCAGGCTTCAGTGAGCCTCTCAGGGTTATGGCCCCAATGGTACAGTATCTCCTGCAACAAAGGAAGCTATGCCCCTGCTCACAGTATGTTCCCCTCTCAAAATTAGAATTCAATTGAGATAATATAAATGCCTGCATTAAGCATTTTGTTCGAATCTCCACATGGTATTGGTACATAAATGTTCAGGTTAAGGTGGATTACAAATTAGTATTTCAGTTTCGCAAACAGGAAAATTGAGACCCTAAGGTAATGAAAACTGGTTGACACCAGTTGTGCATTTCTACTGGTATGATTATTTTGTTCTCAAATAAAATCATGTGATCTTATGTGGCTCGTGAATATATTATAATATAATAATATAATCCACATTTTTAAAGCGCGAACAATCACCCGTAAGGGTCTCTAGGTGCTGGGGGCTGTCGGGAAGATTATGCAAGCTATTGCCCAGAGTTAAATGGTGCTGGGCTAATCTGCCACCGGGGATCGAACCGTGATTCCCAGATTCCGGAGTCAGTTGCCCTGGCCGCGGCGCCACACCTCTTAGCACGTGGATTGAAAACAACAATAAGGGACTGATTTTAAGGCTAGCATATGCCTTCCCTCACATAACACTAAACACAGTCCAATAACATATCGAATCAGAGTGTTTGAAGAATGCACCAGGGCTACTTATTGAGCTCTTCAAAGGGTGCCATCTAAAATGATTAAAGACCAGGAACCACCAAGGTCACATACTCAACAAGCATTGGCATAGCCAATAGGTCTCACCTTTGGGACCTTATAAGTCCATGCAACAGTTGCATAAGTAAATACTTATAAGGTCCCAAAAGCGAGACCTATTGGCTATGCCAAGCGGCCGCGAAAGTGATGGCGATCAAACATCAAAGCGGCTGTGTGGCCGCGAAAGTGAAAGTAATTGCGGCGCGTGCGCCCACGCACATGCACTGTAGCTCGAGGCTGGCCTGGTAGCACTTTTTGGAGCCCTCTCAAAAAGTCTCGCCAGACCAGCGCATGCGCTGGGTCAGGCGAGACCTAAAAATCAATATGTACCTCTGAAGTTAAAAACCAAGTAGGGGTGCTGGATTCATGAAAGATACATTTTTGCACCCGGCATTCTTTAGTTACCAACCAAGGGTGAATGAGTTCGAGGCTGCTTTCTTTATTCCATAGAGTTACATCCTGATTTTGTTTCTGTAGCCAGACTCTAATTATGGGTTTCCTTGCCTAATCAGGGAGTTTTCTCTAACATGTCGGTGCACTAAAGTCATTATTGTCATAGATTACATCAGAGAATACCCCAGAGGAGGCTATAGAAGCCTCAGAAGGGCAGTGAAGACCAATGCAATTTTGTTGGTGAACTAGTCCCTAATGAAGAGACACTGTGACAGTAGATCAAAATGGAACAACCTTTTGGTGGTCTATTGTATTTGATCAATTTAATTACATTTACTAGAGAATAGGTGAACCATCTAGATTTGGGTTGGAGTTTCAAACCAAATATGCTCTCAACAAAAGCAGTCTGACGAATCTATTGAAACGAGTAATAGCAAGAAACAAGTCTCAGTGGTAGATTCCCATTGAATACTGAGGGGTAGGTTTCGTCCAGAGAACCCCTAAGTATTACGAGCTTCCAAGCTATCGCCAAGTGGCTATTACTGTGAACAAAACATCTGTCAGCCCAGTACTACTTACATTTTTGTGCCTGATCACAAACTCTAAAATCTCTTCCTCATTTCAGTGCAATAAATGTACAGTGCTCTATTAATACACTGGCTCCCCGTGTTTAATTTCTTAAATAGGGGTTTACACTATTTCTGTGTAGTGTGCGCACATTTTTATTCAACCCCATATCTTCATGAACTAATAACCAGCAATGTGCTAAATTAACAGTTTGAAACACTTTGTGCTTCGTTAGCAGCAGCCCTCCAAGCATGCAACGGAGAGACTGAATAATAGTAACTAGGTCTGTAGTGCCTGCCGTATCACTGGCTTTTGCTACCAATAATCTGTTGAAGGAGTCTACAACCCTCTTGTGTGAAATTACTTCAGCCTCTGTGGAGCAGATCCTTCACCCTCAACCACCACATATATGTCGCCTGCGCCATGTGAGGTGCTTTTGCGGTTGCTTATAGCTTTCTGTGCTTGTATACTGGATGTTTGGGATCTCAAAGATGGCCGAATGAATGTAGTGGAAGAGGGATGTTTTTCTCCACTTTGCACTTATGGACATGGCACACTTCATGCACATTTATTCCTTAAAACATCCCAATTGGGAGGGTTTATGGGATCCACAAAGGCACCTTGGGATGTCAGATGGGAATTCTGCTGTGAACAAATGGCCTGTATAGAATTTATTTTGCCTCTTTGACATGTCCACCTGATCTGCCTGGTAAAAGCGTTCCCCTGCTTGGGATGTCTGGCCTTTCCCTCCCCTCATAAACATTCAGGAGGCCTCCGGTGTCAGGAATCCCCA
Source organism: Triturus cristatus (assembly GCF_964204655.1). Lineage (NCBI taxonomy): Eukaryota > Metazoa > Chordata > Amphibia > Caudata > Salamandridae > Triturus > Triturus cristatus. The sequence goes on along the minus strand of NC_140584.1, from coordinate 68,699,052 downwards.
GCCCATTCCCTGTATAATCTGACAAAATCTACAGGGGCTACTGGTCACCATGTTGCTGTCCTAACTTCGTAATGCCTGCCCAATTCTGGTTTCCAAACTTTATGAAGAGAGTTGCAAGAGATGTTTGTTAAATTGTCAGGTGATGATTGCTTATTTATTAATACATAGTCCCAGCAAACTAGGCCTCTATGTAAGTGTGTCACTAATCTACGTGCCTCTTGTTTACTATCAGAACACTGCAAAACGGAAAACTGATGACCCATTGTACTCCCGAAGAACCGAGTGCCCGGATGGCACAGGCGGCAAGGTGTAGCAGTGTCTTTTCTCTCACTTCCAATCCCCTTTCCCTTTCAAGCCACCGGTCGAGACTCATGTGACAATCCGGTAGCCTTGACATGTGTCTCGGGAGGTCAGGGAGCTCTGAAGTCACAAGAGTCTACAGTCTTCTAACTCTGACCCAGACCAAAGAAACCTCTATCTTCATGGCCATATTCCTGTGTTAACATTGCACCTTGTTCCTTTTACTATTCTGAGTCTTCAGGCTGTCCACTCCTTAAGATATTATTGAAACCCTAAGAGACTACCAGTGCCCTAACAGTAGGCTGCAATGACACTGTTCGTCGCATTCCTATTTTTTACATTGGGAGCAGGAGCGGCCGGTCCATTGGGGCAGAGAGCCCACGTCCCTCCACCTTTCGCCACTCATGAAATTGTCTGTCAGGCTGTACAAAGGTTAGCCTGACAGACACCGTTTACTTTCAGTTCAAGCAGCCAGGAGCCAGACATGCACATTTAGAGCAGGCTTCTTCTGGCTGCCTGTGTTGAACTTTGCTGGGCTGAGAAAGTCACAGCCCCTGTGGGCGTGACATCCTCAGCTTAGCAAAGGTCCCTGAGGCCCTCCCCTCAGTGACGAGGGGTGGCGTCACTGATTGCCTTGCACCTGGGCACTTCAGTTTTAAGTCCTGAAGCGCCCAGGGTCGAATGTCAATCTGTGACACTTCAACAAAGAGTGGGGTGGGGTCAGCAGTCTCATTGACCCATCCGACTCTGTGATGACATTGGGACCGCTGCCTTCCATCATTGGCCAATGAGGTAAGGCAACAGTCCCAAGCCTTCTGGAACCTCTGAGGCAGAGCTGGCTGCAGGTTAGTGTTTGTTGTAGTTTTAAACTGTTTGGTGCTTGCATGCGGGTATGTATGAATGTATGGTGAAGAGTGTTGTGAATGGATGTGTTTGTGTGCGTGCGTGTATGTATGAATGTTTGGTGAAGGGTGTTGTGAATGAATGTGTTTGTGTGCGTGCATGTGAATACATTGCTTTAAGTGTGGTGTGTATGTGTGCATGAGAGTGTCCCATCCGCCCTCCTCCCTCCAAAACTTACCGGCCGCCACTGAATGGGAGCATGCATTCCGACTGGAATGCATTTTCCCATTGTAAAGAGCTGAGGTGCAGTTCATCCCTTCACCCCGTGGCAGGCACGTAAGCTGTTTTCCCCAGGTAAGGAGCACTACTTTTAATGTTTTCTTTTTACAGCTCACATCCTCAGATTGCTTTCTACGGCTTACATACTTAGATTGTTTGCTATCTCAGAAAGCTGACTTCCCTCTATACTCCTAAAACCCTGCATGAAAAGACTGAACTTGACTTAAATCCACTTGATTCCTCTCCTTCTTTCTTCAGTGAACCTCTTCTTATCTTCCATTCTCCATATGCTTTATATTTCTGAGTTAAGCCTCCTCTCAGTCTTGTGCCTGTCTGCCTTATTCTCTTTTATTGTAATTCTCCAAACAGCTTACACCTCATTTAATAAATCACAGCATCTCCTGCTTTAAAACGCTATCCCTGCCACCTAACAAAACCTAACCTACCCCAGTCCATCAGTTCCAGAATAAACTTTATTCGGCGCAATGATATAAAAGCGACAGCTCATTCATAAAATGTACAGTACACCACATGAATTATCAAACTTCCAATAAAACGACCAGTTTAAATGGAAAAAAACATGATGTTACAAATAAAATAGTAACCAAAGGTAAACTACGTAAAAATTAATAAAGTGGCTGGTGCAATTCTTGACAGAGATATGTATTATTCATGCATACATTTATTAAAAAATATCTCTTCGTATTGCTTCCTAATGGTTAAAACCAATTTGAGAAAGTTTGAGATAGCATGGCATCTCTTAAGTAGGAAGTTTTTGCAACAGTTCTAATCCCAGTTGATGACTTTCTAACCATGAACTGCATTATACCGGGGCCAGGAAAGATTGACTTGGGCCTTAATACAATGGGACATGATGAAATGACATGTGATTTCGATTTGTAAGGTCATTGCATCAACATGGGAGTACATCACGGTACCAGATTTTTTGCATCGGAAGACATGTACAATGTTTAGCCTGAAAAGTGTTAGGAGATCACGCTAACATTGATTTTTTACCCAGCACAAACATGGCTCCGGACACCTAGTTGTTGACACCGGGAGATATCTATATCTTGCAACTGTTTGTAAATCAAGCGCTCATTCCATTCTGATTTCCGTACATCTCTCTAAGTACCGATTTTCGATGCACTCTTTATAGTTTAGATTAAACTCTTGTGGATTTATGAATACCTCGGCCATCTCCAGATTACTGCAGATATTCCGCACGTAGGCAACTCAAGGAATTCTATTGGCATCCTCTAGAGACAAGCAATCAGACATCGAGGTTCTGAGTAAAGTTGCCTCAGGATTTCCCCAACACTTAATTCATAACAATAACAGGCCTAATCCTATTTGGTCCTTGATATATGGCAGGCTAAGTTCCTCATGGACAATAAAAGTTGCACTTTTGTTTTGGTACTGCCAATAATCTGTGGGCGAAAGCGTTTTCTTGACGCTGAATGGACACTGCATTCTCATTGCCCCCAAACCCTGCGCCATATAACTCCTATATAAACTAAGCATCTTTTGATTGATTTATTTTTCAATTTTCAGGGCAAACCTAACAAGCATTGGCATAGCCAATTGGTCTCGCTTTTGGGACCTTATAAGTATTTAGTTATGCAGCACAATATCCTTGGTGCTACAACATCAACTGTTGCATGGCTAAACACTTAAGGTCCCAAAGCGAGACCTATTGGCTATGCCAATGCTTGTTTTTAAATGCCCCGATGTGCTACTAATACACTCTAACATAGCATGCAGCCCTCCCCTGAGTCACCATGCGCTACGTATTACTCTATGCAGAATGTCCTATTCTGCGCTGGGAGAGAGCATACTCTTTGTGGGGAGGTCATGTGATTGTCCAGCATCACAAAACTCGACCCCGGAATACGAACCCATTTTCCAGTACCAAAGGTAACTGCTCTGACTCTACTTGCTCATTCTGGGTGTTGCAGTTCTGTTTGGTATAGAAGTATTAATAAAACCAACGCCCACGGCTTAAAGTGGGCCGGGTCCTGTCGTTGGTCAGCACCGGCAGTTCTAAAAAACACTTTCCCGAATGGGTCCCTTTCGAGCTCTCTTTTAGTGTCCTCACCCTCGGGGTTAAAAAAAAGAATCTTAATTTTGAGGCAGTACTGCCCTTCACTGCCTTTCATGTATCCTTGAAGAGACTCGTTAGAGTTCTTTTAGTCTCATCATTTCAGACTTGAAGCATTTTAACTATTTTATACCACTATTGACAAAGCCAATAGTCCTGGTTTGCTGTAGGTGTAATGTTGTTTGTTATATTTATTATATATCTGAACGCAAAGCCAGAACGAAGCATCAAAATATCAGTCGGGCAGCACATAATGCTAATCCGAGACTTCAAATTTAGTGTTTTAATCCACGCCCTTAATTATATCGCCCGCGCCCCTTGAGAGATCCCCCAGTTTTTTCATCACACTTAAAGCCCCACCAATACCTCTGAAATTCGTCATTTGCAGGTGAAATGTTTTAGGAATAGTAATGGTGCCCGTGATGACTTGCATGAAATGGTAGCAATGTTAAGTCAAAACGTGACTTTTATTTTTATTTTTGGTTCATGATTGAGTTAAGGCAGGAGGAAACCCAAGTCACGGTTTTCAAAGAAAGGGTGGAATAAATTAACAACTGTACAAAACACAGGCGTCATCTAAAATAGCTAAAAATTCATCATCTGATGTTGTTCCGATGCCAAGGCTTGAACGTGGTTAAGCCGTTGCAAAGTCGTCAGTTCTAACTGTTATGCCTCCGAAGACCTTAACATAAACACGGGGGAATCTGTGCAACACATAAACCTCTTCCAATGGGACACAATTCTACAGTTTCTTATACTTTGACCCTGAGTGAACAATGTTAAGCTTAAAATATGTTCTTATGACCACGAAGTGGTGCACATCGGCGATCCTCCCCATACGTGTGAGCCAAGCACACGTTTGAGAGCTTACTGAAGTAAACAGCCAATGACCGAGAAGAGTCAAAATCCGTACGAAACTCAGACTTACGCAAATGTGTCTTTGTTACCCATTTACTAAGACATTGCTACATCAAGGATGGCCCACGACCACACTAACCAACACTGCGAGGTCTCCATTTTAAGCACTGAAAAAAGAGACTGGAATATGGCAGAAGCCCGATCAGACAGGCCCCTCCCCTTGCTAGAATGTCCGGGGAGGGTGGGCAAAAGGGAGTGAAGAAGACATGTGGCTAGAAAGAAATGGAAATATGCCGTGACTGTTCCAGCTCCCTTCTGTAGTGTGGAGCTGAAGGGAGAAAATGGAGTCTGATCACAGGGGAGGAGCGACCATTTGCTGCTGTGTTTTTTATGTATCTATTACGAGCAAATACTACAAAAGCAACCTCACAGTTCGGCTAGAACAACATTAAACAGCAAGGTTCGACATCTGGCAAAATTCAATTTTAAACGCAAGGGCGGAGATAAGCAACCTCTTTTGCAATGTAAAATACATAGCAAACATGTCCTTAACCCCTTCGCCGCGGCAGGAATTCCGCCGCGGCGCTGGGGGGGTTTGGGGGCAGTTGCGGTGGCGCTGTGCTCGTGACGGAACCACTCCGTCACGAGCCACGGGTGAGCTGTGCTCATGACGGAGTGGTTCCGTCACGTCTCCGCCCACTGCGCTAATCGCCCGCACAGGCGGGGAATTAGCGCCGCGTGGGCGGAGCGGCCACCAACGGCCGCAGCATGACGGAACCACTCCGTCATGAGCACACGGCACCCGTGGCTCATGATGGAGTGGTTCCGTCATGAGCACGGAAAGGGTTAAGGTATGTATGGTTAGAAATCTAAATGGTGATTCAAAGTTGGCTAGCACATAGCAACACAAAAGAAGAAATAGCAAGTACAGGCTATGCCAAGCGGCCGTGCGGCCGCGAAAGTGATCGCAATTGCGATCAAACATCAGTGCGGCCGCGAAAGTGAAAATAATCGAGCAGAGCATCAAAGGGCTGGGTGAGAAGGGAGGGGGGAATGCAAGGAGCAGAGGAGCAGCTGTGCACGTGCACGCCATCGTGCACTCAAGCTCTAGGCCAGCAAAACCATGTGGGTAGCACTTTTGAAAACCCACTTACAAAATGTCTCAAAAAGAGACAGCTTTCGCTGTCTCAGCGAGACCTAAAAATTGCTTCCATGTTTCTTCCCACTTGCTGTGCTTTTGCAGTAATTAGTTAATTCCAACCGTAGAATGAACTGATAGTAATACCCAAGTAATTAATGGTATTCACCTTCTCCAGGCGCCCCCCTCCCTATTGTGAAAAACTTTGTTTTTCTAATTTGGTTTCTCACATGACATCACACATGTTTCAGCAAAGTCTCCTTTTAAGTCTAGAGAATCCATGTGAGACAAAAAGGAATCCAGCAATACCTGTAGGCCATTTGCTGTGCAGGACATTAACACAGCATCATCTGTAATATAACAAAATGAGTATGTATTGGATCCCCATTTTTGGCATAGCCATCCCTGTTCCTTTAAAGTGTTCACGAACCCCATTTATATAAAGAAGGAACAGGAAGGGTGCTAGGATGCACCCCTGTCTGATGCCCCATAATGAGCTGATCTGTTTGTTTGTTTTTTTCTTCCTTTGAGCCGTAGTGGATTGATATGGTTAGATCGTGATGTAAATGTTTAATCGGATCCAGCAAATCAGAATCCACTCCCAGGTTTTACATTATCTGCCATAGCTTTGACCTATTTATCAGGTCAACTGCGCTAGTTAAATCTATAAATGCCATGTGTAAGGCACCCTTTTTGGCCAGCACAAACTTCCCTGCTATGAGGTACAGATTCAACAATTGCTCAACTCTGCCAAAGGCTGGCCTAAAGCTTAAATTCGCCTCCGATAAGCTTTTATTTTTAATGGCCCAGGATTCAAGACGTGACAGGATGACTCTCCCCAAGATCTTAGCACTGCAATCTAATAAGGAAATTTGCCTGTAACATGAGGGTAAGACTCAATCTCTTTTTTTGAAGATGAGCACGATTGTAACTGTCCTCCATGAGGCTTGTATACACTCCAACGAACATTAGTTAGGAAAGGGGGCCAATAAATGTATGCTTGATCTATAAAAATCAATAAGGACCCCATCTGGCTCTAGTGCTTTCCCTGAAGCACATTGCTTGATTGCCAGAACGACTGCAATAGGGGGCATGTTATTCTTACTTTAAATGGGACACCAATTGTTCAGCTGTAATCATACAATCGACCCTTAAGGCCTGTGCATTCATAAAGAAGGGGGGTTAATGACTGCCCAAAATTGGGAACTATCTCTGGTGTTTGCTGCACATATAAGGTCTTCCCAAGCTTGATTTCTCAACTTTCCTCTAGGGCCTTCCTATAAGCATGCCTAGCTTCTTTCACATGATCTGCTATGCAGTGGTTTGCTTTCAGGATAGCTTTCAGATGTTTATGTGCTCCAGTACAGGCTTTATTAAACCAACAATGTGGTTTAGAATCCGAACTGGCAAGGGTAATGAGCATGTTATTTAAAATAGATTACAAACACAACAAGATGATGGACACAGTGCTGAACATTTTCAACTACTCATCCCCAGTCACAGATCTTGGCTTAATCCATTGTTCTTTTGCTCACTATGCCACCCCAGTTTGGACCCAGTCATATGCAAATCAGTCTTCATCCTGTTCTTCATGGGAACCGTCCAGACCGAACTGCCAGGCCAGGTCCTCCCTGGACCGGAAACAAGCATTCTAATACTGGTTTCGGTGTTTCACCCCTCATCAGTCAGGCTAACTTGAATCCAGTAGCACAGCGAGGAAGTTATGTTTGCTATGTTCGCCCTAAGTGGCCAAGGGTTGCCCAGACGTGGGTCCCTTGCTGGCTGTGCCACTGGATTCAAGTTAAGATAGCTAATGAAGGGTGAAACCCCAAACCCTTGTCCCAGGATGCTCGTTTCCAGTCCAGGGAGGACCAGGCCTGGCAGTTCAGGCTAGAATGTTCCCATGAGGAACCGGGTCAAGACTGATGTCCATATGGCTGGGTCCAAACTGGGGTGGCATACTAAGGAAAACAACAATGGATTAAACCCATATCTATGATTGGGGGTGAGCAGTTGAAAAGTTTTAGCACTCCATCCATCATCTTGCTGTGTTTACTATGTTCGCCCTAAGTGGCCAAGGGTATGCCCAGATGTGGGTCCCTAGCTGGCTGTGCCACTGGATTCAAGATAGCTTGGCTGATGAGTGGTGAAACCCCAAAACCGGTTCCAGGATGCTTGTTTCCGGTCCAGGAAAGATCTGGCCTTGCAGTTCAGGCTCGACTGTTACCATGAGTAACAGGGTGAAGAATGATTTTCATATGGCTGGGTCCAACCTGGGGTGCATTTTGAGCAAAACAACAATGGATTAAATCCAGATCTGTGACTGGGGGTGAGTAGTTGAAAAGTTTCAGCACTTCGTCAATCATCTTGTTGTGTTTGCTGTTTAAAATAGATCTATATAAGCTGTCAAACCCCATTAATACAGTGATGGTCTGAATCCTCTTCTATGCAATTTAACACTAACTGCAAGTTTTCTTTTATGATTTTCTCTTTAAAAACTGCAGCATTTAGTTTTTCTCATTTAATTCTCGGGCCCATATTTTTTCAAAGAGGTAGATACTTTTTTGTCTCTCCTGGTATTTTACCTGAATGGCATTTTAAAACAATGGTAAGTGGGTTGTTGTCGCTGTTACACTTCAGGACAATTTTAAAATCTGAAGAAAAAGAGGCATATTCCGCTGAAATTAGGATGAAGTTAATATTGCTACTGCCAGAGTTACCCACAAAAGTTGGGATGTAATTTTGTGCTCTTTCCTGAATATCGCCCATGAATAAAAGATCAGATTGTAAAAAGCAAGCATTCAATGCTTCCCCAAGTGCAGTATACCTAAAATGAGACAATCTTCCTCCAACCCTAAGAACTTTGCGGGTCAACTGTGCACTAAATCCTCTAAAACACAATCTAGCTCATCTAACACATGGAACGTTCTCTGGTTAAAGATATTATAAAAAAATAATATAAGGATATTGAGTTCCATGAAGAATGCTAGCAAACTTATCCCAATGAAAGGGAAGACCTTAAAAGGGTGACTTTGATGCCTGTAAGTTGGAGAACACAAAGGTGGCAAGGCCACCCTTTGCTCTCCCCGCCGGAGATAGGAGAGCGGGCTGTTTCAGCACCTTGTCCCCTTCAATGTAGAGTGACTCTGTTGCCCATGTTTTCTTACAGTAAGAAGTCATAAAACCTAACCAGTCAGTGTTGCCATATTCCATGAGATCAAACTTAAGCACTAAGGCTTCGCATGCGCTGTAGCTGAAATTAGGGCCTCACAAGGCACTATGGGTGATATTTACAATAAAATGTCGGAGCGAAGTGTTACTCCAAAATTGGTAATTCTGCACTCCGACATTTTTTAAACGCAGGGATACACCGTATTTACAAAAATACGGCACACCTCTGTATTTCACCTCGCACCGTCACTAATAAAGTTGCCTAGCGGTAGCACTGGCACCCTTGCGCCCAGTGGCGGCTTGCCGAGGGAGTGCTGTGGGGCGGTGGGCCAGGGCGGGGGAGGGGCAGGGTGGGGGGTACTGGAGTCTGACATAGGACGGACAGGAGTAAGGTAAGTAATTAAATAAATAAAACAATTTACCTTGCGCGCACTGCATCGATAACTCAGAGATGCAGCGCGCGCAAGGTAAGTTGTTTTATTTATTTAATTACTTACCTTACTCCTGTCTGTTGTATGTCAAACTCCACTACCCCCCACCCTGCCTTCCCCCGCCCCGCTCGGCAGCACTTCCTTGGCGAGCCGCCACTGCTTGCGTCATGTTGCAATGGTGCCTACGCTGCAGGGGCGATTGTTTATGTGTAGGAAGGGACACCTTCCTGCACATAAACAATCTTGAAAGGCAAGTTGCTGTTTCTATGTGTGCTGCAGCATGCAGCACACATAGAAAGAAATTACAACGTACTCTTTTAGCATCACGACGCTCGCGCTGCTGTTAGCGTCCGATTTTTAAGCTTTCCCGTTTTGTATTTGCTTTGTTGTGTTATCATTTTACCCTGTTTTTAAACTGGCGCTCAAGGTGCTAGTGGGCTGCTAATCTCCCCCCCCTCTCACCGCATGTAATTTGGTCTATCACCGCCGCTTTGGTGGGTCCGGTTCACGGGGATTCCCGGGGTGGACGCCATTTTGGATTGGGCAGTGGATCTTAGTGGCGGGCGCCATTTTGAGCGCTACAGCGCTCCGCTTTGCCTCGCGGGACGCCTATTTAAGGCGGTTCTCGCTTCAGGACTGTCAGACAAGGTATTCTTTTAGCATCACGACGCTCGCGCTGCTGTTAGCGTCCGATTTTTAAGCTTTCCCGTTTTGTATTTGCTTTGTCGTGTTATCATTTTCCCCTGTTTTTAAACTGGCGCTCGGGGTGCTAGTGGGCTGCTAATCTCCCCCCCCTCTCACCGCATGTAATTTGGTCTATCACCGCCGCTTTGGTGGGTCCGGTTCACGGGGATTCCCGGGGTGGACGCCATTTTGGATTGGGCAGTGGATCTTAGTGGCGGGCGCCATTTTGAGCGCTACAGCGCTCCGCTTTGCCTCGCGGGATGCCTATTTAAGGCGGTTCTCGCTTCAGGACTGTCAGACAAGGTACTCTTTTAGCATCACGACGCTCGCGCTGCTGTTAGCGTCCGATTTTTAAGCTTTCCCGTTTTGTATTTGCTTTGTTGTGTTATCATTTTCCCCTGTTTTTAAACTGGTGCTCAGGGTGCTAGTGGGCTGCTAATCTCCCCCCCCCTCTCACCGCATGTAATTTGGTCTATCACCGCCGCTTTGGTGGGTCCGGTTCACGGGGATTCCCGGGGTGGACGCCATTTTGGATTGGGCAGTGGATCTTAGTGGCGGGCGCCATTTTGAGCGCTACAGCGCTCCGCTTTGCCTCGCGGGACACCTATTTAAGGTGGTTCTCGCTTCAGGACTGTCAGACAAGGTACTCTTTTAGCATCACGACGCTCGCGCTGCTGTTAGCGTCCGATTTTTAAGCTTTCCCGTTTTGTATTTGCTTTGTCGTGTTATCATTTTCCCCTGTTTTTAAACTGGCGCTCAGGGTGCTAGTGGGCTGCCAACCTCCCCCCCCCTCTCACCGTATGTAATTTGGTCTATCACCGCCGCTTTGGTGGGACCGGTTCACGGGGATTCCCGGGGTGGACGCCATTTTGGATTGGGCAGTGGATCTTAGTGGCGGGCGCCATTTTGAGCGCTACAGCGCTCCGCTTTGCCTCGCGGGACGCCTATTTAAAGCTACTTCCTCCTGCGCAGCGGTACCGCGCAGTGGGACGCCGTCGCTTAGCCGGAGTCGTGCCTGAGTCCTGCCCGTCTGCGCTCGTCCGCGCTAGGGACGTGCAGGGCGTGCGGGGCGTGGCAGGTGAGTGCGTTTATATCGTAAGCTAATGGTGGTAAGATGATCACATATTCTAATGAAACACTACGGGCTATTGGTATGACCCTTACGAAATGTACCCAGGTCATCCACCCCTTACGCGGCCCGTATCGCTGTGCCTGCAAAGGTTTTGCTCTGCCTTCTCCGGCTACTATCCGGCAGACGGCTGATGCTGTTATCCGTCCTAGTATTGGGGTTAGCTCGCCGAGCGGTCTCCGGATACTTAGCCTAAATGCCAGGTCACTGGTATCGCATCATGAAAATGTCTTTGATCTTCTACATGATGAGTCTCCAGATATCCTCGTCATTACTGAAACTTGGCTGCAGGAGGACGACACAGCTATAATCAATCTTGCCTTTCCGTCGGAATACTCTACCTTTACCCTCAATCGCCCTACTAGAGGGGGGGGTATCGCACTCGCAGTGAAATCTAATTTTTCCTGCATTTGGAATGCCGTGCACATTGCTGGGTGCGAGAGTGCATCCTTTAAGATTGGGATTAACCCCCAGTATTCGATCTCGGGGCTGGTGGTCTACGCTGTCAGTGCTCTGGCAATGGGGTGTGCCAATTTCTCCATATTAGGGGATCTGAATATTCATTTTGATAACCAGAAGACCCCTGCTGTAGGTAATTTTCTAGCGGACCTTGAGGCCCTTCAATTGTCCCAAAGAGTCTCCCAACCTACCCACTCCGGAGGGCATATATTGGATCCTTTTTTTACAAACCTAACGGAAGCTTCAATACGCTCCGTGTCGCCCCTTGGATGGACAGATCATTTTCTAGTGGATATCCAGGTTCCTTTACCTGATACTATTTCAACTCCTTTAGCTTGATCTATCCCCAGAAGACACTGGGGCAAGCTTAGGTTAGAGGATCTTCATCTCGCTCTAACTGCTGATCCGCTCGAACTCTCGAGTGATGTTGAATTGGGCTATGATCAGTTCTGCAGTTGGATTACCAGGGCGCTGGACTTTTTGATTCCCATCCGGACTAGTAAGATCAGTCCAAAAAGGTCCAGCCCCTGGTATGACAGTGCCCTACGTGCACTGAAAGGGAACTGCAGGCGTGCCGAGAGAGAATGGCGGAGATCCTACGATACGGCGAAGAAAGCGCTGTACTTGGCCTCCATTAAAATCTACCATCGTGCCATCTGTAGGGCCCGCGCGACGTTCTACTCTCTGGAATTTCGTAATAGCCCTAATCCATCCAAGACTATTTTTAAAGCGCTCAAGGATCTGCTGTCTAAGCGCTCTACTCCTACAGTCACGGCCTCTACTTCACATTGTGAAGCCCTAGCTTCTTTTTTTCTGGAAAAAGTGCAGAACATCTACCATGCCTTTCCAAGCTCTGGGCTTGTTCAGAAGACTGCGGTGACTGCCCCTGCCTGTTCCATGTTGGCATTTTTTTCGCCACTCTCATCCGAGGCTTTTGACATTTTGGCCCAGAAGGTCAAATCTGGTTCGCCTTTGGATCCGGTATGTCCTGCCCTGTTTAGGAACCAGTCTTTTGCGGGGTCTTCTACGGTTTGTTCCTTGATTAATACTTCGTTGGCTACGGGCACGGTTCCATCCAAATGGAAATGTGCCGTGGTTTCTCCTATTTTGAAGAAGCCAAACTTGGACGCTTCGAGACCGGAGAACTACCGGCCCATTTCCCTGCTCCCATGGCCGGCCAAATTGATGGAAGCCTATGTCAATCAGGCGCTTACTGACCATCTTACTCAAGCTAACATTCTGGACGAGACCCAGCATGGGTTCCGAGCTGGGCATAGTACGGAGACTGCCCTTCTCGCCATGGTGGAACACCTCCGGTCGGTGCTAGATCAGGGACAGACGGCGGCGCTAGTTTTATTAGATCTGAGCGCCGCCTTTGATACGATCTCGCACCGTATCCTTTTGCACCGCCTGGAAGAGATTGGCGTCACGGGGCTTGCCCTTCAGTGGTTCCGCTCCTTTCTCGTGGACCGGTCTTTCTGCGTTGCCACACCCCCCCCATCAGTCCAAATTCCATCCTTTGGACTTGGGAGTTCCGCAAGGTTCCTCACTGAGTCCCACTCTATTCAATCTTTATGTGAGACCGCTGGCTGATGTTGTCAAGCAATGGGACATGTATATGGTCTCATTTGCCGACGACACTCAGCTGGCGGTTACCATCAGTGGGGATACCGATGTGGATGCCCCCAAGTTCCAGAACGGGCTAAGGGCGGTGGCTAGTTGGATGACGGTCAACTGTCTCCAGCTGAACGCAAAGAAGACCGAGGTCATGATCGTCGGGAAGGGGAGGGACCTCTGGGGGGACAGATGGTGGCCGCCGGAACTTGGTGTGGCTCCAACTCCAGTTATGGAGTTGAGAAACCTGGGAGTTTGGCTGGATTCCACTCTCAGCTTTGTGGGGCACTCCAAGAAAACCGCGGCGTGCTGCTTTGGCGTCCTTCGGGGCTTAAGGCCTGTTCTCAAGTTTTTCGATCCCGCCACCAGGCAGATGGTAGTGCAGGCAACAGTTTTATCTCGCCTGGACTATGCCAGCTCGCTCCTGTTAGGGAGCAATCAGGCAGAAATTGTGCGGCTTCAACGCGTTCAAAACGCCGCTGCCAGAGCAATTGTCGGCTTGCCTAGGTCTTGCTCGGTTTCCAGCACTCTCCGAGCACTGCATTGGCTGCCGATCAAGTCGCAAATTCATTTTAAAGTTTTATGTTTGGTTTTTAAAATCCTGAAAGGATCTGCTCCTCAGATCCTTTCCAATCTTATCTCTGGTTATGTGCCAACCCGTACATTAAGATCTGCGGAGCAGGCGCTGGCAGTAGTCCCGAGGTTCAGGCTTTTGCCGAGCTGGTGGGCGCTCTTTCCGGGTGAAGGCTGCAGCGTTATGGAATTCGCTCCCGCTGCAGCTCCGTACAACTAACGATCTCTTGCTATTCCGGAAATCTCTAAAAACATTCTTGTTTTAAATTTGTTGTCTTCCTGTGATCTTGTGTTGGTTGTGTTGTACCTTGTCGCGCGCCAGGATGCCCCTTAGCTGGGGCAGCTGTGCGCGTAATAAATGTTATTAACATAACATAACATAACATAACATTACGAGGTGAAATTAATAATTTCTCCTCGTATTGCCATCCTAAGACTATATTTTACCTGATCTTAGTTTTTGGTGCTGCCCTATCCTTGCAAATATGGTGCAGCGTCAAAAAGCAATGGGTGTTGTGGCGGAACGCCCTCTGGAACACCAATTGAACACTACTCTTACAGTTAGTGAACCGTAAAAAGGGGCCTTATTTACCAGGCACCGTTAAGCCACGTTAAGAGGCTTAACGCCGCCTTGTAAATAAGGAGAAGGGAATATCGCCACCAGAAAGTCAATAAAAGTGGCAATTAAAGCCCAATAAGTTGTGGAATCTGATTTGTAAGAAGCACGTTGCTGTGCGGCATCCCACCCCTAGTGTTTGGACTGATTGGCCCTCACTGGCACAGTCAGTCTAACGTATCCAGGTTGCTTATTGGCTCAAAACGTGAACTCACAGGAATATTGTACTCCAACAGCGAATCTAAAGATGGAGATGCAGACTCTATGGGTATAGGAGGAGTTTGCAGCAAGAGCAGATTCTGGTTTATAAAAGTGACTGAGTGATTGCACGCGTATTCCCTCTTGGTTTTTGGGCAATGAAGTTAGACACAGTAGCAATGAACAGTAGCGGATCCTCGTGGGAGTGCTGCGGGCGGTGGGGTGTGGCTGGGGAGGGGCAGGGTGGGGAGTAGTAAACTCCAGTTTACGGCCGAACTGAGTTAAGTTAATAAATAAATAAAACGAATTACATTGCGCACGCTGCAACGCCAATCGGCGATGCAGCTCACGCAAATTAGTTTTATTTATTTATTTACTTAACTCCATTTGGCCATAAGCCGGAGTTTACTACCCCCCACCCTGCCCCTCCCCCACCCCGCCCCACCGCCCTGCAGGTCTCCCACAAGGAGCCGCTACTGGCAATGAATGCACTATTTCTGTCTCTTTGAAATTGATTGCTACACCATAGCTAATCGAAGCTTTGTGTGAGCTACCAATCCAGTCCGTCCTTTGTACATTAATAATGTTATTATTCAGATCCGTGTGAAACTCTGAGTTGTTTTGTAGTCAATGCACAAACTTCCATTTTAATATTTCGTCATTTTCTCATGCCCCCGCCCTAATTAGGGAACATTTGCTAATGCAATTACATATGGGGAGCAAGCAGGTGGGAGGTGTAAGCTTGTTAGGCATCCTTGACTAGGCGTACTGGCTCTCCGATAGATTCATGGCCAGGGCCAATACCATCAAATTTTTGCTTTATGAGATCAACCTCTCTCTCATGAGTGACTCCCCCAACCTGGTGGGGTACTGAAGCCTGTGGTGGCCTTTCACAAGATCGATTTTCCTGCACTGGTGGTGAATCTTTTGAGGTGGACTGACCCACTACCTGATGTAACAGGGCTGGCTGGGTATGATCTCCAGGATTCTGAGGGACAATAGCTAAGGAAGAGGAGTCAGTGGTCAGTGGACATTAGTTTGAGTTCAAGTTTTCTACAAAAGTCATTGAAGGTGGCCTCTGTTTCCGACAGGAACTTCTTAGCAAAATGTACACAGGGGTGTAATTTGTTTGTTCAAAAAGTCTAGTGCTGTGTCTGTGCCCCTGGAGACTGCTTTTAGTGACCTCAATTATCGGCCTTTATGCCGTCCTTGATCCAGTTAAGCAGGGGGTTGGTCTTGTTTTAGCGGGAGGGCAAGCCAAGACAAGGGATTCCCACCTGTGAGCTACTCGCCAGTGAGCCTGAATGAGGTAGCCAAGGAGGATACTTCACTAGGTAAGGGGGCCTCCCCCTCCGTGTGTTACATATCTTTCAGCCTGTCCAAGATGGCTACTGGGGTGATGGGCCCTTGTTGATGATGATCACCTCTGGCTCCAAGGGAGTGTTTTGGGTCTATTTCTGCACTTCATCGATCCTTTTCTCTACCTGTTTAAGATCTGACGTAATCGCCCCCATTGCTGAAGACAGGTAGCTAGTGATGGAGGATTTAGACACAGGATGACCATTACCCCGACAGATGGAATTTGCCGCCTTTCTTTTCCCCATATTTCATGCGCAAGTCCTGTCCTACCTTCTATTCGGTCTAAAAACAGCTTCCCACAGGTTTTCTGGAGTAACTTTCACAAGAGTTGGCCGGCAAAGAGGAGTGGCCTGACCGGGAATCTTCTGGCCAATGATGGACAAAGATGGACCTGCCCTTGCCCCGAGCTTTGCATGGGCAGAGACCATGCAGCGGGTTAGTGAATTACACTATATAGTGCAGCAGCCAGCAACAGGTGTGGGTGCATCCTGGGGCCCTGTATATGATGGTAGCTGTAGTCTGAATCACCCCAAAAAGCCTCGAAGTGTCTCCCGCAGCTGGTCAGAGAAGTGCGCTATATAGAGCGACAGCCAGCAGCAGGTGTAGGTGGTTACAGGAGCCACCTCTTAGGGCCCTGTGAATGATGGTAGCTGTAGACTAGATCACTCCAAAGATCCTCGAAGCGTCCCAAGCAGCAGGTCAGTAAAGTGCGCTATAAAGCGCAACAGCCAGCAGCAGGTGTGAGTGATTACAGGAGTCACCTCCTGGGGTCCTATGAATGATGGTAGCTGTAATCTGGATCACCCCAAACAGCCTTGAAACATCCTCCAGTCTATCACACCAACCTGAAACCACATAGCCCCCAATAATGATCACACCTAACTGTTAATAATATAATCTGCTACAAAGTAACTGGAGTAAATTAATTCAATGTTTTTCTTGAAAGCACATGATTAATAGCAATGACCAACATTTAACCACTGGATTAACCACTAACCTTGGGTTCCGGAGTGGCTTGCTACTTGCCGTAAAGCCCTTCAATGCCTCGGCAGGGGTAGTAAGAGCTATATAAATGCAATTAAAATTATAGTTATGATTGAGGGGCTCATTACGATGTTGGGTGGAGTTTGCTCTGCCCGACATCGTCTCAGTCATGAGACCGACCAACACCCGGTCGGCGGTTCCGACCGACTAATTAGGATGCGACTGAACACTGCTCAGTCGCATTCCTATACTTTACAATCGGAGCATGTATTCCAGCTGGAATGCATGCTCCCATTGTAAAATAGGAGGTGCAGTTCATCCCTGCATTCCCTGGCAGGCACTTCAATGTGCTTGCCAGGGGGTGCACAGATCAACTGGGGGCACCTATAGGTGCCCCCTCTGCCTCCAACCGGAGGCTGTACTCCCAAGGGGGGCCTGCTGGGGGCCCCCCAAAGTCGAGTTACGACAGCCGTTCTGAGTCAGAAAGGCCGGCATGGAGAGGCTGCCGAAACTCTGCATCGTAATCCCTATGGGCGGAAAGAGCCGCCCTTGGGATTACTGGCCGCATTCTGACTGGCCGACAGGTTCTCCGAAGCCGTCGGAAGCCAGTCGGAATGACCGTTCGATTGCTTTCTGACTGCCTCGATTGTAATGAAGCGGTTGGAAAGGAATCTGACTGGCATATTACGATGCGGTCGAAAAGTGCTGCAATATCGGCCCCCAGTAACAAAACCGTCAGCAATGCTAAAGCAGAAGCACTGCTGCTTCTGGCTAGCCGCAGGGCTGGTCCAGCAGAATTACCAGGTCTGGTTTGTGTTCACAGTCCGACCCTGCACCTCACTTAAACATGGTGCTATGGAAAACAGTGTGATTCAACTTAATTGAGTGAGAGCAAACCTGTGGGACTGTGCAGGTGTCTACAATAACCCAAACAGAGTTCATTTTATGTGATAATTATCATCTGGCTGGTACTCTGAAAAGTGGGCCCCGTTATGCGAGGCCCGCCCATTAGAGACGCTGTTAGCACAATGGAACAGCAATTGGTAGAAAAGCACTGAGAGTGGGAGGATCTGACTTTACACAGACAAAATACCAGAGAGCACTAAAATTGGAGTCCAAAATGGGGAGGTTGTGGTGGCACACATTGCCAGCAAAGGCATGGAAGACCCTTTTAATCATATGGAAAGAAGGAACAAATTGGAAAGTTTGATAAAATCCTACAGGGAAACACGGACATCAAGATCATCCTGGACCCAAAACCAAAAACTGAAGGGGCTCACGACGCAACAAATTAGGATAGTGGGCCTGCCAGAATGAGAGGAAGGTCTGAGTATGGAATTGTTCCATGAGGAGTGATTATCAAAAGCAGTGCTGGAGGACTAGATAGTAAAATTCTTTTATGTAGAAAGAGCATACAATGTTTCCAGCTGCACTTGTTACTGAGCCCAGGAGTGTTGGTTGTAAGACTACTTTAATGTCGTTACAGTGACCACATTTTTCATGTCTCATGAAACAAGGGGCAGTGGTTTGTTGAAAACAACAAGTTCAGTGTATCACCTTACTATACAAGTGATGTTCAAGGAAGACGAAAGTCTTTCCTCGATGTTAAAAACAACTGCGTTTAATGGATCTATGATACCCACTCATCAATCCTGCTAACCTTAGAGTCATTGTTGAGAACAAAGCTAATTTCTTTCTTTCATAGTCAGAGAACTGGACATGGCTGGGAACAAGAGGAGAAGCAACAGCGAAAGACAGACAGGGCCCCGAGGATGATTTGGACAGTGCATTAGAACAGAAAACAATAATAAACGAGTGTGGTGCAAGCCCATCAAGGAACATGTCTCATGGGAGAGAGCACAGTTGGTGGCAGAGGTGTTTCAACAAATTAGTCCTGAGGTTGGCTCATCAAGGGCTTAACATGATGCACCGACACACAAGAAGACAATGACCCTGGAGACTCTGACTCAGTGATTGGGGGGTGTTCCAGACCTCACCCATGTGACTGTAGGAGTCTTCATGCAAGTAGAACCTTCTGTGGTATATAAATGGAGTGGCTACTATCTCAGGAGTTGGTAGGGGAACTAGTGGAACAGATCCATATGTGCAGTAGCATGGGGTAGAGCCATGCTGAGTTGTTTCTATGGTCAGCATGATCACTTGCTACCCTCACTCTAAGAAATTGACATTTTACATATTCAAATTAATTTTGATGTTATGTTGTCAAAGTAAATGTTATTGCTTTAGCCAGGGAGTGGGAGATGGGAATGCAATAGTTAAATGTCCAAGTTTGAGTGAAATAATTACTCCCCCATAAGACATTTGGAGGATGGAAAACATGAGCATACAAATACCACCAGAGGGAAGTTTACACTACTGTAGGAGACTGACCTAGTCACAAAGAATAAATACTGATAAATACAATATACTGATATGGAACATATGAGGAATAGCTACACCACGAAACGTGCAGGAACACACATTGCATAACTACAAGAGACACATTTAACGACCCCGAGATGAGTAAATTGGCCAAAAGAGGGAGAGATTTACTAATAGGAACACGATATTCTGTTTATGCCTAGGAAGAGCTTATTTGTATCATCCCAGGGGTTTCCATTTGCACCACAGCATGCCAGAATAGATCCCGAAGGGCACTGTGGTGGCCAAGTGAATGCTTGATAGGGCATTGTTGTCACTGGGGGCTACATATGCCCTCAATGCAAATCAGGCACTGTTCCTGCACACTCTTGCTCTGACCCTGCTACGCAACACAGAGACGCCTTTATTTTGGGGGGGATTTCCAGGACAGGTCATCCCCACCTATATTTGGGGCACAATCAATTAAGGCAACACTGCATCTCAGACAATGGGTTAATAATAATCACTTGAACGACATATGGAGTATGATGCGCCCAGAGACAAGAGACTACTCATTATATTCATGAGTTCATTGCTTATGCAGCAGAATAGATTTCTCATATGTAATTCTGAAGCTGGGGGAAACAGTAGAAGTCAAGTATCCAAGACACTCTTTAATGACCACAACCCCCTTAAAATGTCATTTATATGGGGGAGAGCCCAGCTGACGATATCCACATGGAGAACCTCAACTGAGGCGACTCTAGATACAACATTTAAAACTAGCATAAGCGAGAGCATCAACCATTACTTCACTGAAAATTAGGCAAGAGCAACCGATAATACAGTTGAATGAGTCTGTCTGTGTATTTTATGTAACAATGCAAACTTCATTCAGAATTAAGCATGTAATGTTATGACTTATATGTTCATTAAATATACACACCTGTGGCATTGTTTAAAGTGCCCACTGGGCATGGCCTTGGTGATACAGTTCCTTCCGGGCAGTAGTGGCCTAAAGGACAAGGCCCATTGGGCGGGAAAGTGTTCTTTGACTGCGGGATTGCATCTGTTGCCCCGCCTGCACAGTAATACCCAGCCGCACAGGGACCTAGAAAGGAAAATGAGTCACTATCTCTTAGGAAATCACAAATACATTTGATAAAACTCCTTAGAATTAAAACACCGTTAATGTACATAAGGAAGCTGGCCCAAGTACCTTGAAGACAGTAACAGGCCCAACAATGATAAAGGGCTCACAAGTTTAATACAACTAGGACATTCATACAGACTACATTATAAGTAAAAGCCATCAATATAGCATTAGGTAATAATTGTAAAATCTCTAGAGCTCAAAGCTATAATTCTGATAAAGAGCAAAACATTTCCACCCCTAGGTCTCCTACAGAGGCACGGGAAGAGAGGGAAAAGCTAGAGAGGCAAAATCTGTGAAGGGTAATCCAAGATCCCGATTTTCAGAAGGCGCCAGCCAACTTTAAGGTGCACAGACTGCATAAATAACATCAGGAAACATCCCAGATGGATGGATTTTGGTTCTGACATAAGTGGACAGATATGGTTTCTCATGATGGTGTTGGAAGGCGACTATTCCAAAATTTGGCATCTTCCAAAAAGTCTTAACATTTCCAATGTTTTTCACACTCTGTTGTTAGTTCTATACCTGTGCCCAAAAAAATCCAAAGGTGTGAGCGACAATGTTATTGGGGAACTCTTCTACCCAAAATCCCACATTATTTTCTAATGGTGGGGGAAAGGAATCCTTCACCCCCAAAAAGCTTTTCATTTTACAGAAAAAGAAGAAAATTAAAAAAAAATGTGGAAATGCACAATTCTTCTTTCTGTACTCCTATGTCTTCCCTCTGAACAAAGAGTTAAGTGAAACAGAATGACACATGAAAACTTTTGAAGTTAATGGAATTCCAGGAATGGTACAAGAGAGATTTGTGAATTCCTAAACAAATGGAGATCCCCACAGATGATAGGCATTCATTTACACCTGCTGGGATATCATATTCCATTGTGAGCCGATCCCTGACAAACTGTTCGCTATCACCAGATCACACAAAACGTAATGCCCAACAAAGCACTCTTTTCAATCTCTATCATAAGATCTACATGAAAATATTATTGCATCATCTTAAAATATGGAATGAAGAGGGGAATCAGATTCCAATACAACAGGGTGGTTTTAAAGAAGGGCAGAACACAATAGATCATTGTTTTAGCCTCTGGGCGACGGTTCATAAATCAATTGAACCAGGGAGTTTGGGGGGGGGGGCTGCTTCACACTTGCTTTGTTGATTGGTCATCTGCATTTGACTTGGTAAACTTTGAAACCTTGTGGGAAAAATCACTGGAGGTATTTTGGAAATTTTGAGAGAGTGTCGCACAAATATTTGGGCCAGAGTAATAGTGGAGCCTCTCAAGGAAAATAAATGCTCAGAATGGTGTGTACCAGGGGTATGTTGGCCTCAACACTTATTGCATTGTATCTAGCTGATCTGCTTAAAATCTTACAGGCTACACATTCCTTTCCACTCAAAGTTAGGTGGCTATCACATCCAGTGCTTTCTTTATGTACATGATTTAATAGTCTTAGACAGAACTCCCATTGGCCTTAACGGAAATTAGCAGAATTTATATATTTTTTTATCAAATCTTTTTATTATAAAGAACATCAAAACAAAACAATACAAATCAAAAAGGAAAACAATATAGAGCAGTCATTTAAATTTTCGGAATTCAAAGTATAAAAATATGATTAAAAACAAATCGTTGCATTGGGTCTACTGCACAATTAATTATAGCAGGGTCCGACATAGCCAATAAAGCCTTACAGTGTCTCATTATCAACTACAAATGGGGGAGCATCACCAAAAGGGGTACATAGCCAACCTCTACTCTCGTTCCAGGAGCCCCATATCTGCGTCCATTTGCCCGGGCACCCCGTGGTTTTGTAAACCACTTTCTCTGCTTGCATACACCAGTCCATATTGGATTCCCAATCAGTGTGTCACAGCTCCACCCCACCCCTCCATGTTCTGGCAATATTACGTTTTGCCACCATGCAGCTCAGTGAAACCCATGTTCTTTTCAGTCTAGATAAATCAGTGGCCTCCCAGATGTTTAGAAGGCAGAGCCGTGGGGAGACTTCTATAGTTTTATGGCATATCTGGGACATGATGGAGACAACCTTTCCCCAGTACTTCTGAAGGCTCGGGTATTCCCACCATTGGTGTAGAAAGGTATCAGTGTGGCCACAGCCGTGGGGGCAGACAGAGGAGTTAATGAGACCCATCTTAACAAGTACAGAGCTGCTGTAATATGCTCTGTGGAGTATTTTACACTGTATAAGGTTGAAACGGGAACGGATTGCCACCTCCCGGGGTGATGCCAGGGCCTCCCTCCAATCCTCATCAGTAATGTCTCAGAGGTCGTCAGTCCATTTTTGGCATATCTTATCATGTATCTCGGGGGAATTATTAAGGATTTTCAGGTAGGTCAGTGAGATAGTTTTTTCTGGGAGGTAATCGTCTAGTAGTCTATCTTCCAAAGGAGAGGAAACCGGTATGACAGAACCCCTGGGTAATGCTTTGCATAATGCGCTACAGGCCTGGAGATATCGAAAAGATTCCCTCTCATGTAACTGATATTCTGTCTGCAGATCACTGAACGGAACTACCCCACCCTTCATCCATAAGCCCCCGACCCTGGAGAGGCCGATCAGGTCCCACTTGTCGAACCCTGGTTGTCTTGACAACATGCCTAATTGACAAGACTCAAGTAACGGAGTAACCTGTGTGATTTTACCTTTCCAGCCCAACGCTGCCGTTACTGTGTGCCATATGGAGACCGTAGTGTGTTTTGTCCCTCCATACAGAGCCCTCAGATAATTGCCAGAGGACATACTGTGCCTGTCCATCCTATACGCCGGGTCTGTGATGGGTCGATGTGTCCAATGATTGAGAACCACCAACTGTGCACCCCAGTAACATGATCTGATGGCTAGCAAAGCGATACCACCATCGTACCAGCTTTTAGTAGGCTTGGCGAGGGCGATTCGAGGCGTACCACTATTCCAAAGCAGACTGCGAACCTTGGACTCAATTAACCAAAAGTATTGAGGTGGGAACAGGTATGGCGTATTCTGTAATGCATAAAGAAAGCGGGGGAGTGCCATAATTTTGTAAAGGGCGGCCCTTCTCAGGAGAGTAAGCGGTAATGATTTCCAGTGTTGCACATCTGCGCAGGGTGGCACCAGATTTCGCTGATGGAAGACCTGTGCATCCCTGGTGATGTATATACGAGATACCGGAAACCATCGGTGACTACCTTGGTCTCACATCTCGAAGGGAAGGGCGGATGCTCCCCAATTAGAACATAGACCAGTGATTTATCCCAGTTGATGGTATATACGGAGTATTTTGGAAAAAGGCAAAGATATGCATTACCCTATTAATCGAAAATTGGGGTCTGGCCAAATAGAGTAAAATATAATTTGCATAAAGTGACATTTTATCCATCCACTCCGGTGACCAGTTGATTCCGCGAATAAGGGGGTCTCTCCTAATCCATATAGCCAAAGGTTCGAGTGCCAAGGCAAATGACAGGGGCGACTGGGGGCAGCCCTGTCTCGTCCCTTTACCCAGTTCAAAAATCACTGACCGGCCTCCATTCACCGTGATTCGGGCCAGGGGTTTTCAATAGAGTAAACGCACCCAGGATAAAAACCAACCTCCAAATCCATATCTCTCAAGCGCAGCATACAAGAAAGGCCATTCTATCATGTCGAAAGCCATCTTAGCGTCTGACATGATTACTGAATCCTCTTGTATAGTAGAGGCCCGACCCAGTACCCCGAACAGGCAGCGAATGTTTACCGCAGAGTTCCTGGCATAAAGTCGGACTGATCTGGGTGTACCAATTTGTGGAGGTAGGACGTGAGGCGGATGGCCAGAATTTTAGCTAATATTTTGACCTCCGGATCAAGGAAGAAAATAGGTCTGTATGAGGAGCACTGCTCACGGGGTTCTCCCTTTTTATGTATAACAGCGATATTTGCAACCGTTGTGTTTCCGGCAAGGTGCCCCGTGTCACGCTTTCGTTGTACATACATACGAGAAAAGGTGCAATCACAGAAGCAGTAGTTTTGTTAAGTTTGATTGGGAGGCCACTCGGGCCCACGGCTTACCCAGATTGTAAATTGCCGAACACTTTAGATACCTCCTTGGCAGTCAAGGCTGCATCTAGCTCTGTCGCCTCATAGGGATCTAGTCTTTGCAAAGGCAGTGTGGACAGTGACTCGATTGCAGCTTCTTTGGTAGAAGTGGGCGAGGGGGCATAAAACTATGTCAAAAGAATTGGCAAATACCTTGGCAATCCAGCTCTGTCTGTAATTTCCGCTACCCACCTGTTTGCCAGCTCTCTCTTATCGAGCCAGGCCGACAACTTGCTGGGCTTATCTCCATTATCGTATACGCGGTGTTGGGTGGCCCAGTAGTGGGTCTTGGCTGCATCCTCCGCAATGTCTCTATATTCTTTTTGTTTTATGGCTAATTTGTGTGAGGTTACTAATTATACTGATGCGACCAGTTCGTGTTCCAGACTGGCAACCTCTCTTTCTATATTCTTGAGCTGTTTACGTTTTTCCTGCCTGTGACCCACCACTGCCGTCCCTCCACAACCCCGGATTACTGCCTTATATGCCTCTCATAGTGTTACGTCCGACTCCACCGAGCCGTCATTCTCCACAAAATAATTTTGGGTGGCTACCGACAGCTTATCCCGTATCTCTGATATTTTAAGGTACCATGGATTGAGAACCATTTTGCGGTGAGTGGGGGGTGGTACACTACCATAATAAGTTACGATCGGCGAATGGTCAGAGATACCCCTAGGGAGAAAGGAGATTGCGTCAAAATGGGGATCTGGGAGGCCTTGCAGCGAAGATAATCTATACGGGAATACTTCCATGTACCCCGGAATTGTATTGCTTGACGGTAGGGTTGAACACTCGCCAGACATCTACCAGTCCCAAGGAAATCTGACAATAGCTTCCCAGGAGGTTCCCCTTGTCAGGGTGGCAAACGGTCTAAGTCCCCATTCAAGGCAGCATTACAGTCTCCTCCTATCGAACAGTCCCCCTCAGGCAGGCTCAACATACGTGGGCCCAAATCAGTCAGAGTCGAGGAGTGAAGTTTGGGGGGAATATATATGGACTTGACGTTAAGGGACCTACCCTCCCATTGCCCAGAGACTGAAACAAATCTACCAAGGGGATCAAGTGTAACTTTATGAACCTGGAAAGGAAGGGAGCAGCGCACCAGGATGCCCACCCCTCTGGATCCCCAAGCATAGCCCGCATGAGCAATCAGTTTATATCCCCATCTGTTGAGCGCACAATAGGAGACACCCTGAATATGTGTTTCCAGGAGTAGCAATAAAACGGGAGCCTGTCGTTTTAAAAATTGTAATACTATCCCCTTCTTTTTTTTTTTTTTTTATAAAAACCTTTATTTTCAAAAGTCAGGACACAGCTATTCAGCCGACAACCCGGAGGTTCGGCAGCATCGATATATAGAAACAGAGATGCGTCCCCAGTACCGTGAAAGGAGAAGTGCAAAGGTTCAATTTTAAATAAACACAAAAACACACAACAAACCCCAGCAAGGCAAGAACACTGAAAGCCCATGGTGAAGCCCCCCAGGGGAGGCCGGACCCCACACATCTACCAGTTACAGTACAGTGTAAAGAGGAAGAAGGGGGACAGCAGAGGCCAAAAAAGTCCATAAACCATACTGAGCGGGAAAGAAGGTTAGGAGGAAAGCTGTTCCTCTGGAGGATCCAGATCCGGGGCAAGACATATTCCCCCCCTGTATTGATTCCACCGCCCCCAGATGGCGTGCCACTTCCGGGGGCGGCCTCTAGCGCAATAGACCGTCTTCTCCCTTAACATACTCCAGTCCATATTTTCTTTCCACGCGGTCAATGTGGGGGGCCCCGCGGAGCCCCACAATCGCGCGATATCTCTCTTAGCGACCATGTTACCCAGAGTCACCCATTGGGTCTGTGCCTCATCGTGGTCAGTGGGCCCCCAGACATTCAGGAGGCAACACCGCGCTTCCGGCTGTATAGCAATGCCCGTCACCTCCCCCATCACTGCATGGACTCTCCTCCAGAATTCCGTAATGACACCACATTCCCAAATGATATGCAGGAAAGTACCCACCATACCACATCCCCTCCTGCATAGGCCGTCCTCCGAGAATCCCATGTGAACCAGCCTTGGCCCCGTCACATACACTCGATGCAGTATTTTAAGCTGCACCAGCCTCAGACGCGACGGGATCGCGACCTCCTTAGGAGAGGAGACAGCCGACTGCCAATCCTCATCTTCCAACTCGAGGCCATCCCTAGTCCACTGGTCCCTCAGCCCCAGAAGCATGTCCGCCCGGACGTTGATCAGTTTCTTATAGATGAGCGAGATCGTGCTCTCGGGCATATGGCCATCAAGGACCCGGTCCTCCAAAGGAGAGGACTCAGGCACCTTCTCACCCTCTACGAGGACTGATCGGCGGGCGTGGCGCACCTGAATATATCGGAAACACTCGGAGGGCCCCAGCTCATACTCCGTCTGCAACTCTTCAAAGGACTTCACCTTCCCCTTATTCAGCACATCTCCCACCCTGGAGATGCCGATCAGGTCCCATTTATCAAACCCTTTTGTGTGCCAAAGCCTTCCCAGTCTCTCCGATTCAAACAGCGGGGTAGCGAGGGTGAGCCTATCCTTCCAGCCCAGCGAGTCAGTTGCCATCTTCCACACACGCACTGCCACACCAGTGGGCCCCGTGAGGGACGAGTCTAGGGACCGCGAGTACAACGCCCTGTAGTAGTTACCTCCACGCAGCAACCACCTGTCCATGGCATACCCAGGGCTGAGGGCAGGGCCATAAAACCCATGATTAATCGCGCTCAGCTGGGTGGCCCAATAGTACCGTCGGATGTCTGGGAGCGCAATGCCCCCGTCGTACCATGGAAGCGTCAACTTTGCAATAGCTATTCGCGGCCGCCCATCCCAAAGCAACGTTCGTTGGAGGCCTTCGACCTCCCGAAAGTATTTGGCCGGAACCCAGTCCAAAGTATTCTGCAGTGCGTAGAGGAAGCGGGGAAGAGACATCATTTTAAACAGGGCCGCACGCCCAACGAGGGAGAGCGGCAGCCTCCGCCAGCCTTCAACATCCTGCCTCAGGCGTGCCAGGGGGGGGAGCAGGTTCTTCTCATAGCGCACAGCAGAGTCCATGGAGATAAAAATCCCCAAATACACGAAGCCCTGCTGAGCGACCTGTATCGAACATGTTCTAGGGATCGGTGGAGCCTCGCCACTAAGAACATACAAATACGATTTACTCCAGTTGATAACAAGACCCGAGTTCCTACCAAAAGATGTGAGTACGTCGCAGACCACTATAAGTGATTTCTTGGGTGAGGCAAGATACAGCAGGATATCATCGGCGTAGAGCGAAATACGGTCCTCGTGTTCAGGCGACCATCTAAGGCCCCGTATATCCGGGTGCCAACGTATCCACGCAGCCAGCGGCTCAAGGGCGAGGGCGAACAACAAAGGCGACAGGGGACAACCCTGCCGAGTACCCCTCCCAAGCTGAAACGGAGTCGACGCCCGACCATTCACCACCACACTTGCAAGTGGCCCCTCATACAGCAACCTCACCCAGCTCACAAAACCGTGGCCAAAGCCGAACTTGGTCAGCACGGCCCACAAATATGCCCATTCCACCGTGTCAAAGGCCATCGTGGCGTCAAGAGACGCCACAATAGCTGGTTCACGCAGCGTGCCCGCCCTGGCGATTACACCATGAAGGCGCCGAAGATTTAACGCTGTGTTTCGGTGCGGGATGAAGCCGGATTGATCCGGGTGGACCAAGTCACCGAGTACCCTAATCAATCGGGTCGCCAGGATTTTAGCCAGAATTTTCGGCTCTGCGTTAAGAAGTGAGATAGGCCTATATGAGGCGCACTTATCTCGGGGTTTGCCCTCTTTGTGTATAACCACGATCGTCGCCAGTCGCTGGTCCAACGGGAGGGTCCCACTCCCCCGCGCCTCCACAAACATGGCGCGCAGGTGAGGGGCGACCCTATCCGGAAATAGCTTGTACAGGTCGACCGGCAAGCCGTTCGGTCCCGAGGCCTTGCCCGAGTTTAACGCGCGGATAGCCCCCGCCACCTCGTCAACCGTTATGTCACCATCTAGATCGTCCCTATCTATAGCGGAGAGACAGGGCAACTCGATATCACGGAGGAGGTCACACGAGTCCTCGGGCGGCCTATCCGACACTGAGGCATAAACCCTACAGAAATAGTCCGAGAAGCACTTTACAATCCTCTCAGGTTCCACAATTGCCTCTCCCCTCTCTCCCGTCAACTCTGGCACAACTCTATTGACCCGTTCTTTTTTGTCCAGCCAAGCCAGGAGTTTCCCTGCCTTGTCCCCAACATCATACAAACGGCCCTGCTGTTCCCTACTGAGGGTCTTAGCGGCGTTCGTCACCAGGTCCTTATACTCAGCTTGCTTCAAGCAAAGCTCATGCAGTGAGGACTCTGTAACCTCCTCCTCCAGCACTCCCTCCAGAGCGGCGATCTCCTCCTCAACCTGCAGAACCTCGCCATCTCTCCGCCGCTTGGCAGCTACTACTAGGGAGAGGGCTTCCCCTCGGAGCACGGTCTTAAATGCTTCCCACAGCGACACTGCCGAGTCCACGGATCCCTGATTGTCCTTGAAAAAATTATCTACTTTCTTTACCAGCGCGCTGCGCATCTTGGGGTCTCGGAAATACCACGGGTTGATAGGGGCCACCCTTCCTCCTCCCTCCCGACCTAGATCCAGCCGGATCCACACTGGCGAATGGTCAGATATACCACGCGCCATGTGCCTCGCCTCAGAGACCAATGAGGCATGCGCAGCCAGAGTGAGTAGGTAATCAATCCTGGAAAGACTACCATGTGCCCCGGAGTGGAACGTGTATTGGCTCTGTGTGGGGTGCCGGAGCCTCCAGCAGTCTATCAGGCCAAGCGTGTCTAGGAAGTCTGGAAGCCACTTCTGAGCCCCCCCTGTGTCTCTGGGCGGGTATCTATCCAGCAGGCCGGAGCCAACAGCGTTGAAATCACCTCCCACCGCAAGCATACCCCCCGGGAGATCTAGCAGGGCCCTACCCAGATCTGTGAATGTGGAGGCCTGCAGGGCCGGCGGGACATAAACCGAAACTAAAACCAAAGTTCTTCCTTCCCACCGCCCCGCCACCGCCACAAACCTCCCCCTATCATCAACAATGGTGGAGTCCACCTCAAATGGTAGCGAGGCTCTGACTAGGATGCCCACACCCCTGGACCCAGAGGAGAAACCCGAATGTGCTATGAATTTATAACCCTTCCTATTCAGAGCGTAGCACGTATTACCTATAAGATGTGTCTCCTGCAGCAGGGCGACATCCGGCATTGACCGTTTCAAGAATTGCAAAACAATCCCACGCTTAATGCGATCCCCCAAACCATTAACATTCCAGCTTATAACACTTAAACCCCTACCCCCCATCCTCAAACGTAAAGAGGCCCACCCCACACCCGAAGAGCCACCATGGAACAGTCCTGGAAAGAATCACCATGCCTTGCAGAAATAAACCCCCCAACAACAAACCCAAAATCCCAGAAACCCCCCCCACCCTGCACCCCTGCTGCAGCTTACAAAGCCCCCCCAACTTGCAGTGTGCCTGTCGCCCTACAAAACCCAAAATCTACAAAAAGTACCCTAAGGGAGGAAAAGAGCACCCCTCGTCCTCCCGCAGCCCTCCGCATTGACTGCACTCTATTCAAGTCTTCAAATATAGCCAAATCGAGTCAGACCGGCTCTGAAAAATCAGCCCTGCCCATCCCGGCCACTGTCCCCATCCTCGGCAATGTCCTCCCCCGTCCGTCGCCGGGGCAAAGCGTCCAGCCATTCATCGGCCATAACAGGAGAGTCAAAGAAGAATGTCCGATCTTCGTGCACCACACGTAGTCTGGCAGGGAAGAGCATGGCATACTTCAGATCCCTCTCCCGGAGCCGCCTCTTCACCCCCAGAAAGCCCTGTCTCTGCCTCTGCACCTGCTGGGTGAAGTCCGGATAGAAATTCACCGACGCGTTCTGGAAGGGGACCGGGCCCGTCACCCTCGATGCTTGCAGGATAGCGTCCCGATCTCGAAAATGAAAGAGCCGAGCGACGATCGGCCTCGGTGGGGCACCCACCTTGGGCCTCCCACCCGGCACTCTATGGGCCCTTTCAACCGCAAAGAACTTTCCAAGACCCTTAGGCTGCAGATGATTAAGCACCAAGTCCTCGACAAGCAGGTCAACCGAAGCCTCATCCGAGGACTCCGGGACCCCGATGACGCGCACGTTGTTGCGCCTGGCCCGGCTCTCAAAGTCCTCCAGCCGGCGGGCGGCGAGATCACTCTCGGTCCTCAGCTTACGAACCTCGATCTGCAGTTCAGTGACATCATCGGTGAGGCCCGTGGTCTTGAGGTCCAGGGTCCTAACCCGTTCATTCGTTTTGCCCAAGTCCGCACGGATCAGGTTAACATCCACCAAGATGGCATCCACCTTATGCGCCAGGGCATCAAACTGTCTCCCAATCGAAGTCTGCATCCCTTCGAGCGCGCCCATGACATCCTGTAGTGAGAGCTCCGGGGCCAAAGGCGAGGCCGCCTTCTGGGTATCCGGCGACTGGCTCGACCCACTCGGTGATCCCTTCTGCAGAGCATAGCGGTCCATACTATTGACTCGGGTATAGGCTCCCCGCCTGGTAGACTTAGCCTTCAGCCGATCCACCTCTGCTTTGCCCGACATGGTTGATACCAAGCAGGTCGGTTCAGATAAGACGGGTCCCTCTCAATGAAAGGAATCAGGAGTGATCAGTTCTGCAGTGGGCCACCAGAGTAGCCTGCAGAGCGTCCATAGGGTAATAAAGCCACCAAGAGCTCTCCAGGGGCAGGGCTGACAAAGGGAGAGAAAGCGAAAGTGAAAGGACGGGGACCTCCGTCCGACAGTTCACACCTCGCCTGGCCGTTGTTGTTCAACTAGAAGTCGGGCATCCTGCCAACTCTAGCCCCTGGCATCCCTCGGAGATAGGCCGCAATCTTCCGCCAGGCATAAGTCCGGTTCCCGGTGGGCGATCCGACCGCGGGTAGCATCAATCGCCTCCCTGACAGGTCATCCACACGATGCCATGCATACCGACAGGATTAGAGACAGGATAGTCGACGGAGGGCGCGAGGGTCTCGGGAGCTCAGAGCTCACGCGGCCATCTTGGTCAAGCGCTAGGCTCCTCCTACTATCCCCTTCTTAATTCTATCCCCTAACCCATTCCCATTCCACGAAAGAAGTTTAAGTTGGTCCAGTGGTGTAATGGCAGTGTGGTTAGTGCTCATCTGTTCATGTAAATTGAGGCCCGTGTTCCCATAAGACCTCTGTAAATTAGACACAGTGATGCAGATATTACGCTTTTGACCATGAGAAATATGTTAAACAAACAATTGGCGACCCAAACAACTTTGAAGGCGACATCATTAAATAGACTGCATAAAAAACACAATACGAAACAAAAATTAAATCCCGGAAAACTCCCTGGAACCCTCTCCCGCACTGCCTCCCTGCAACGTGGACTTAGAACTGCCCACCGCCCAATTCTGCAGAGCGCCTGTGTACCCAAGAACAAATAAACTGTATGAAGGGGAACGTTGCACTGCCGAAACTACCCAAGAATATGGCCTTTCTTCCCCAGTAAAAGCAATGACTGTGCCCAAAATAACACACTTTTAACTCTTGTATTATGATTTGATTTGATTGGTATCCTCTCACCCAGTGGACAATTCTATCTCTAGCAGTGGACCAAATTAATAAGCCTAGATTTCTGACCATTGCCGGTCAAGGCCCCTGTGTATAATATTTAAAGGAAAGGAATGGATAAACCTAATCCTTGGTCAAATATAGTCATCCTTGCCCCTATGAGCCGTTGGCAACTCCCAAGGCCTGCAACTGGTTGACCATAGGGAATGAAGCAGGCCCCAACCCAAGGCCGCTATCAACGATAATTCAGACTCCGTCTGCACGATTGTTCAGTTCCGATAGGCCTTCTGAGCCGTGCAGGCGATTTGGGGACAAGTGTCTCGGTGTATTGGAAGATCGCCAGCTCTCCAACCAGTCCCAGGTGTCCTCTGGGGTTTGAAAGAACAGTGATTTTCCATCCGCTTGGGCTCTGAGTTTGGCTGGGAAAAGCATGGCATATTTCAAATTGTGACTTCGGAGGGCCCGCTTGACTTCCAAAAAGGACCAGCATTTTAATTACACTTTGTATGTAAAGTCCAGGAAGAAAGTTATGGTGGAGATCTGAAATTCTGTCACGGAAATTGAAAATCCTGGCGAGTATGGGACGCGGCGGCGCCTCTGGTTTTGGGGGGCCTCCAGGAACCCTGTGGGCATGCTCTACAGAAAAGTATTGTGAGAGAGTACAGGGTTGTAGGTGCTTTTGGATCAAGTCCTCCACAAAGAGGTCCACTGCGGGCCCCTCTACTTTTTCCTGAACCCTCAAAATTCGAACATTGTTCCTGCGAGTTTGACCTTCATAGTCTTCCAGCCGAGCTTCGAGGTCCAACGTCTGAGCTTGTAGTTGCTTAACCGTGGTCTCCAGTGTTTTCGTAGAGTGCTGAAGGGTTGAAACTGAATCTTCAGTTGCCTTGACCCTTTCGCCCATATTTCTCAAATCGGCACACATGAGGGTAACTTCCGTGGTCACTGTGTCAATCTTATGCTCCAGTGCAATGCGGACCCCATGAATGGCCTCCATTACGTCCACCAGTGTCGGGGCACCATTGTCAGTTTGCTGATGAGTATTGTGTGCATCCTGTTGCCCCTCTGTAACATCTGATTTGGAGTGAGCACATTTCGCCAATTTTGTGACATGGGTCTGCTTAGAGCCTTTTGCGCTGGCCATGTCCGCGAGTACTATGTTCTATGGATGGGCCCAGGTCCCTGAAGTCGCCAAGGTCTAGTCACTGGGAATGGTCAATAGCGTGAATAAACAGTACAGCAGGTTTACACTGATCAAAAAAAACCTTGCAGGGCCCCAGGGATCCATGCTGTGCAATATTTTTTCGAGACTTACAACTCTACTTCTCCAGGGCCGCACTGCTGATAATGCATCACAGATCTGTTTGGCCGTGGCCAAAATGGCATTTCTAGGTGTGGTGAGAGGTCCTAAGCAGTAAGGGTGCCCTTGAACTGGTCTTTATATGTTGTTCACTATAGTCCAAGGAGACCAAGAAGGTGACGCCTGTTAGCGATCTCTAGATAGTGCGCAGTGAAAAATGACCCACCTGGGACAACCAATAGTTGCGGGGGAGGGGTGTGGCGAAAACTTGTGCGTTGAAGCTGTTGCCGGAATACCCCCAGATCCACACCCCCTCGGGGGCCGAGTGTGCAACTGTCCAATATCACCGCAGGGGGGGGCAGGGACCCAAGCGCGACCCCCGCCACTCACCTCCAATGCAAGGGTAATCTGGAGTGCGTCAGCTAGTCCCCAAGGCGGTCACATACAAAGGGGCACACATGGTACATCAGTCTGCCCGCAGATTGCAGGGGGTCCCCGCTGGTGTCCCGGTGTAAAGCCGCTAGGCGATGTGAATGACGCCGATATGACGTGATGATCTGTAGCGGCTGGCAGGCAGAGATAAGCTCACTTCGGGGATGGTAGGCCCGCGTCCAACCATCTCTTCCTACAGTGCGTAGGGGAAAATGTTCCACCTGGGCCAACCAATATTTGCGGGGGATGGGAATGACGGTCGGTTGAGTGTCGAAGCTGTTGCTGGAATAATCCCAGATCCGTATTTCCCCGGGGGGCCGATCGTGCAACCGTTCAATATCACCGCGGGGGGACAGGGACCCAAACACGGCCCCCGCCACTCACCTAAAATGCAGGAGTGATCTGGAGTGTGTCGGCTAGGCCCCAAGGCGGTCACACACACCGGGGTTCACATGGCACTCTGGCCTGTCCATAGACGGCAGAGGTTCCCCGCTGATGTTCCGGTGCAAAGCTGCTTTGCGATTCTGATGACGCCGATGTGGCGTGTTGTGTTGCAGCAGCCGGTGGGCAGAGATGATCTCACTTCTGGGCCAGTAGGCCTGCGTCCTTCCGACTGGCCTTGTGTAGCGGAGGGCCGTGCGACGTCACAGCCGAGTCTCCGTCCTCCAAACGGCTGGGAACCTCGGAGCCAATATCTTTGGATAGAGATATAGGATTTGCTTCGGAGTAGCGGCAGGTGATGCCTGGTGTTCAGGGGCTTCAGATCCGGGGGTTAAAGGGGCATACGGATACATTTAGACGGATGTGGGAGAATTATGTGACAGTGATGATCGGAGCTCTACTCCCGAGTGGCCATCTCGAGTGCTGGCTGGCCATGCCCCCAACAGAATTTATATTTATTCCAGAAGTAATGATTTAGCAATACATTCTGATAAGACTAAAATTATGACATTTGACAAAAAGTTAAATGGGTGTGGGTGGACTATTGGAAATGCTCCGGTTGGGAAAGTAGTAGAATATAAGTTCTCATATCATCGCTCTGATCACTGACTCTTTTTTACGCTGTTGCTTGCATTACCTCTGTGGCATATAACTCCTTGCAATAGTTCCCTTCTTTCATGTCAGATGACTGGGCTCTTCTCCTTCAGACCTCTTCTTCTTTGCTTCTTGATCCTTCTTGCGTGATGTGTCATCACGGATAGTTTGCAAAGTGTTGTGTGAAGCCCAGCTCAGTATTTCAGTTCAAACTTCTCATACCAGCATCAGTGCAGCTGGGGAGCGGCCTGTGGTACTTGTTCCTGTATGAGCCATGGTGAGGGTTATCTGGATGGGATTGTGATTCAATTCAGTTTGTTGAAGTGGTTGCTTTATGGTTGACATAAAACGCTTAACCATTCCATTTGCTTTTGGCCACAGTTGTGTAATTCTCTTGTGCTTGAAACCAAGATGTGTGGCGAATTCCATGAATTCTTGGCTGTTGAATGGTGGGCCATTGTCCATGTTGAGGACTGAAGGCATTCAAAATACAATTGATGGACGGAATGCAGAACAAATCAAAACATTCACCCCCGGTCAAGTTATCTGGGTTAAATCCATCATTCTTTTGCTCACCATGCCACCCCAGTTTAGACCTGACCATATGCAAATCAGTCTTGACCCTGTGCCTCATGGGAACAGTCCAGCCCGAACTGCCCAGCCAGGTCCTCCCTGGACCAAAAACAAGCATCCTAGGACCTGTTTCGGGGTTCACCCCTCATCAGCCAGGATAGCTTGAATTCAGTGTCACAGTGAGCCCTGGACCCACGTCTGGGCATACCCGGCACACTTAGGGCGAGAAAGCAAAAGACACACAAAGGATGGACGGAATGCAGGACAAATCAAAACATTCACCCCCAGTCAAGTGATCTGGGTTAAATCCATCATTCTTTTGCTCACCATGCCACCCCAGTTTAGACCTGGCCATATGCAAATCAGTCTTGACCCTGTGCCTCATGGGAACAGTCCAGCTCGAACTGCCAAGCCAGGTCCTCCCTGGACCAGAAACAAGCATCCCAGGATCGGCTTTGGGGTTCACCCCTCATCAGCCAGGATAGCTTGAATCCAGTGGCATAGTGAGCCCGGGACCCACATCTGGGCATACCCGGCACACTTAGGGCGAGAAAGGAAAAGACACACAATTGATGGACGTAATGCAGAACAAATCAAAACATTCACCCCTAGTCAAGTGATCTGGGTTAAATCCATCATTCTTTTACTCACCATGCTACCCCAGTTTAGACCTGGCCATATGCAAATCAGTCTTGACCCTGTCCCTCATGGGAACAGTCCAGCCCAAACTGCCAAGCCTTGTCCTCCCTGGACCAGAAACAAGCATCCTAGGACCGGTTTCAGGGTTTCACCCCTCATCAGCCAGGATAGCTTGAATCCAGTGGCACAGTGAGCCTGGGACCCACGTCTGGGCATCCCAGGCGCTCTTGGGGCCGGGTATGTCCATCAATTGTTCTTTTTGCATTTGTCACCCTGAGTGGGATGGGTATGCCCAGACGTGGGTCCCCTGCTCTCCATGCCACTGGAGTCAACCTATCCTGGCTGATGAGGGGTGAAATCCCGAAAATGGTCCTAGGATGCTTGTTTCCAGTCCAGGGAGGACTGGCTTAGCAGTTCGGGCTGGACTGTTCCCATTGGGCGCAAGGTCAAGACAGATTTGCATATGGCTGGGTTCAAACTGGAATGGCATGGGGAGCAAAAAACGATGGGTTTAGACCCAGATCTCTGTAAGAAATTGATCTGCATTCTGTCCATCAATTGTTCTATTTGACTTAAGGTATTCCCCACAATGGAAATGTGTTATCCAGCACCAGTATTACACCTTTTGTGCTAGTGGAGGTCGGTAATTTTACCAGTAGAAATTGAAAGTATACATCCATGGATAAGAGCATATACTTGACTGACTGCAGTCAATTAAAGAAATCAGCAGCTACATATTGCCGGATGAGATCTAGGAGAGGAAACATATGCAGTGGTGGTGTATGCGTTTTCCTGCTAACTAGTTAGCACTGCGGGCAGGTTTGAAGTGTTTCTTCAACCACTTGGTGCAAGTTGGGGAACCATAATGTTCTCAATGAACGTACATGGTGGCAATATTCCTCTGAAGTCCTTCATGAGCTAGGTCAAAAATGTGTTTTCACAAATTATTTGTCTCCGAGTATTGACCACATTCAGATGTCCAGAGTTCATCTTTCACGTGGTGGAATGTGTTCAGTACTTGCTTGCTGGGTCCCTAGAGGTGTGATCCAGATGTCACCACTTATTTTTTATTCTCCTATTGACTCCATTAAGACCAGGCCATGGCCTGAGTTGTCTCAGATTGCCCTGAGCAGAACAGACAGGGAACTTTCCTTATCAATCATGAAATTGACATACTCATTGTGGATGTTTTGGTCCACTTTGTAGGCAGTGGTTGCTTGGTCACTGGACGGCTGGGTTGTTGTCATATCTACCTAGCCCTCGCCCCGCTCAACAAAACCCTCCATCACCCACACCAGCAAGAGAGCCAGGCCTCCAAGCGGACCTCCGAAAACTCGAAAAAAACTGGATCCGCGAACAAACACCGGAAAGCTACACAGCCCACAAGAACGCCACCCGCAGACACCACCACCTCATCAGATCCGTCAAAAGGACCTCCTTCAAAGACCGTCTAGACCACAACGCACACAACAGCAAAGCGCTCTTCAGAATCGTGAAGGAACTCTCCAACCCCAGCTCCAACACCAACGACATCCCACCGTCACAAGACCTGTGCGACTCGCTGGCCACCTTCTTTCACCGCAAGATCGCCGACATCCACGACAGCTTCGACGCCACCACCACCCCGGCGACCGCTGAGACCCCGCTCCCACGAACACCACCCACACCAACCGCCTGCTCACCTGGACCAACATCAACGATGACGACACCATCAAGATAATGAACACCATCCACTCCGGATCCCCGGAAGACCCCTGCCCACACCACATCTTCAACAAAGCCAGCAGCACCATCGCACCCCATCTCCGGAAAACCATCAACATCTCCTTCGAGACAGCGACCTTCCTGGAGAACTGGAGAACTGGAAGCACGCAAGAAACCCAAGGCGGACCCCAAGGACCTCAAGAACTTCTGACCCATGTCCCTGCTCCCGTTCATGGCGTAGGTCATCGAAAAGGCTGTCAACAAACAACTGACCAGCTTCCTTGAGGAGAACAGCATCCTGGACCCGTCCCAGTCCGGGCTCCGCAGCAGCCACAGCACCGAAACTACCCTCATCGCCGCCACCGACGACATCAGGACCCTGCTTGACAATGGTGAAACCGCGGCCCTCACCTTCCTGGACCTGTCAGCCGCCTTCGACATGGTCTGCCACCACACACTATGAACACGACACCGGAATCCAAGGGAAGGCCCTGGACTAGACCACCTCCTTCCTCTCCGGCAGAACTTAGAGTGTCCGCCTCCCCCTTCCGATCCGAAGCCACCGAGATCATCTGCAGCATACCCCAAGGCTCATCCCTCAGCCCTACGTTGTTCAACGTCTACATGACACCACTCACCCTCGTCGCACGACGGCACGACCTCAACATCATCTCCTACGCCGATGACACCCAGCTGATCCTCTCCCTCACCAAAGACCCCCGCACCGCCAAAACCAACCTCCACGAAGGAATGAAGGCCGTTGCTGACTGGATGAGAAACAGCCGACTGAAGCTGAACTCGGACGAGAAGGAGGTCCTCATCCTCGGATCCTCCCCCCCGGCCTGGGACAACTCCTGGTGGCCGACTGCACAAAGAGCACCCCCCACACCACCGACCACGCACGCAACCTAGGGGTCATCCTCGACCCCACCCTCTCCATGACGAAGCAGGTCAAAGCCGTCTCCTCTTCCTGCTTCAACACCCTCCGCATGCTTCACAGGATCTTCAAGTGGATCCCGTCCGAAACTAGAAGGACGGCCACCCAGGCCCTCGTCAGCAGTAGACTGGACTATGGCAATGCACTCTACGCAGGAGCCCTAGCCAAACTCCTGAAACGGCTCCAACGCATCCAGAACACCTCCACACGCCTGATCCTCGACATGCCTCGCCGCAGCCACATCACACCCACCTGAGAGACCTGCACTGGCTCCCCATCAAAAAGAGGATAACCTTCAAGCTCCTCACCCACGCACACAAGGCACTCCACGACACCGGACCAGCGTACCTCAACAGCCGACTCAGCCTCTACACCCCCACCTGCCAGCTCCACTCCGCAGACCATGCCCTCGCCTCTGTCCCCCGCATCCGAAGAGTGACCGCCGACGGCAGATCATTATCCCACCTTGCCGCCAAGACATGGAACACCCTCCCCATTCACCTGCGGCAGATGGAAGACCACCTTACCTTCAGGAGACTCCTCAAGACCTGGCTCTTCGAACAGTAGCAGCGTCCCCCCTCCCCTAGCGCCTTGAGACCCTTACGGGTATGTAGTGCGCTTTATAAATGCTATGATTGATTGATTGATTGATATCCAGGGTTGTGGACTATTAAATACATGCATTTCTGCAGATGCTGTCCCCATGCACAGGGGTATCTTGGCCTTTGGCTTTCCAAAGATTAATACCAGTGACTGATAATCTGTAAACGAACACGTAGTAATGTTCTAAACCCACACCATGGCCAGACTTTCTTTTTCATGCTGAGAGTATGTCATCTCAATGGATGCTTTGGCTGTCATTACGAGTGGTCTGCAAAAAGACCAGATTTTCCCCACCCTGAGAGAGTGGCGTATCAGTAACTCTGATGGTGGGGAAAATCTGAGTCAGTACAATTGGAACTCTGCGGGACACTTAGAACTGAGAAATTGCTGGGGTAATAAGGAATTCGGGGTCCATTAAGGCCATGGACCTCATAATTTTGATGAGGCTGGTAACTGCTATTACCAACACCATAATTATTAAGAGGGCACTTGTAATGAGGGCCTATGTGTTTTTGGTCCATCCCTCTCTTCTATTCTGCTACTATGGCTATTAGTCCTACTGAGCTGGCTTCCATCGTAAGTTCTCTTTAGAGAGTGGGATCAAAATAGCAAATGTTGGTGTTGCTGAAAACTTTTTTGATGGTTTGAAATGATACTGCACAGTCCTGAGGCCTCTCGGAAGGGTGACCTTGCTTTGTGAGTGCTGTCAGTGGATTGCTGTTGGTTACATAGTGTTTGAGGTATCGCAAGCAGTAGCTGGCCATTTCTAAAAATGACTATATGTTGCTAACATCCGCAAATGCTATTGCTTCATAAGGCACTCTAGTTTTTTCCTATGAGTGGGCAAATGTCTGTGTTTGAAAAGAAGTGTCTAAAAAAGGCCATAGGGACTGGGGTCCTTTGTCTCTGATGTCCCAGGGGCACTCCTACTATGGCTCTGAATACTGGGCCAGGTACAAAGCATTCAGCACTTGACTCTCATTGGTAGCGAAGGTGTGCAGCCACAGGCTTCGAAGGGAGATTAGTGTGAAAAGACAAGGGGTCAGCACTCAACTGACACCCAACAGTGGAAAAACCTGATCATCCAACCCAGTGTTATCTTTGTAAAACAAAGTACTTTGATACACAGTATAACGTAATACTTCATACAGCACAAAACACACGCTGGCCCATGTATGTAAAGTTTTACGGCAACAGATGCACCTGACTCCCTGTGCTGTTATTCTGTGAGCACGTGCATATATATATATATATATATATATATATATATATATATATATATATATATATTGTTGGACTTGGCCCTTTTTGCAGGGTCATCCCTAAACTTTTTGCCTTCCTCCGGTATTTTTTCTGACCTGGTGTTGGCTGTTTTATGACTCTGGACACCTTACCACTGCTGACCAGTGCTAAGGTGCATATGCTCTCCCTATGGTAAAATGTATACATTGATTGATATTCATGATTGGTTTATTGGATTTACTGTCAGTCCCCAGTAAAGTGCACCAGGAGTGCCAGGGCTTGTGAATGCCAATGCTGCTAGTGGGCCTGCAGCGCTGGTTGCGCCATCCACAGAAGCGGCCTTGTAAAATGCGTCTAGGGTCTGCCACTGCAGAACCTGCGTGCAGTCTGGTACTGTCACGCTGGCTGCGCAAGTGCCCCCACTTGCCAGTCCCTAAACCTTCCCTTAACTACATATTAGCCACCCCTCTGGTAGGCCCAAGGGCAGGGTGCATTGTAGGCATAAGGTAGGACATGCCCTGATGTGTGTGGCATGTCCTAGTAGTGAATTACAGCCATTTTCGTTTTTCACTATTGAAGGCTACCTGCTCTCCATAGGCCAGTATGGGCTGCTGGAGTCACTACACGCTGTGACCCCAGTGGACTCAGAGAGCATGGTAGAAAGTCAAGTTTAGTATGCCTGAACTCAGAATTATAAAATACTTATAGTCAAGTTTATTTTAATATCCTGGGTTTGTAAATACTACTTTTAGAAAGTTAGTATTTACTGACCTGGCCATTTCAGTCCG
This sequence comes from Triturus cristatus, assembly GCF_964204655.1. Taxonomy (NCBI): domain Eukaryota; kingdom Metazoa; phylum Chordata; class Amphibia; order Caudata; family Salamandridae; genus Triturus; species Triturus cristatus. Next base: position 68,657,785 of record NC_140584.1, on the reverse strand, counting down.
CCTCTGCTGTGTGTGTGTGTGTTCTGCCTAGCAACAGTAAGGAGCAGGGTTGGGGAATCCCCAGAGACAGGCTGGCTGCCAGGTGGTGGGTAGAGAGATTACACCAGGATGGGTGGGAGGAGTACACCTTGACTCTTGAATAGACCTATGCTCTGCCACCACAAAGCCGGCTCCGCCCCCGTGGAGCGGCTGATGTCTCTGCCCTGCTGCTGAAAGGAAAGAGCAGAGTCACCACAACAAAGTGCTCCAAACTGGACTGAGCCAGGCCCAGGCCCCCTGGCGCTAAAGAACAAAAGAATCACTGTATAAAAGTAGGAGCCTGGCTCCTAAGAAATCAGAATCCTGTTTTACCACAAAGAACCTCTGCCCGACTAGAAGGAGAAGAAGACGCTGGAAGGACTGGCCTGCTGCTTGCCTAGCTGAGAAAGGAGAGGAAGAGACTTGCTGAAAAGACTTTGCCGCTTTGTGCTTTAAACATTCTCCAAGGGCTTGATCTGAGCTTGCCCCCTTATCAGAACCCCAGGACCAGTGGGTTCTTTGTGCCTTTGCTCGTCCTGAAACTCGAGCCGTGTGTGCATCCCGCTTGAGGAAGACTGCGCCCCTCATCGCCCCTCCTAGGGCCGTGACACTCGGGAGCTTGCCTGCCTTTGCCCCCGTGAGAGCCTCGCTCCGACCGGAGTCGCTCTCTGCCCCTGGGCTAGGCTGCCTGCGCCTCTGTCACCAACTGCTACTGGAGCGCCCCTCCCGTCGGAATTCCTATCTGACGATCGTGATCCCCGCCGGGTCCCCAGCTGCACGGACCGTGCCCTGTGACCCCGCTTCGCGATCTCGGTCTGGGATCAGGCCGCGCCGCCCCCGCTGTGGAGACCCCCGCACCGCCGTGCTGAGGGTCGTGGGCCGCGCCTGCCTGAATACAAGCAGCCGCTCAAGAGGATCCAAAGGTGCTCCCCCTCCCATCACCGGAGTCGCACTGACCCGTGCCGGCTCCCCCAGAGACTGCAACGTTCCTCAGCATTCCAGTACCGGGCTCGGGGCCCGCAACGCCTTCTTTCCCCGTCTTCAAGAGCCGCGGCAGGGGCCGGGCTGATCGTTGACAGAAGGGAGAGAGATACGCGAAGAAGCTCACCGAAGGGCTGAGACTGCCCCAAACCCCCCTGTAAGTGACTGGAATCCCGAGTAAGCCTTGCTAAAAAGACTGAAGAGTATAACATTTTAAACTACAAACCTAGAACATTTGCCTGCTTTACAATATGGTGGCATAGAGAAAACGTTATTGGTCTTGTGATAAGTCTGCTGATATATATACCTATATTTTTACATAAAGAGTGTATTTTTACATATCCAAGCCTGGTGTCCATTTCTGGGGGGATTGATGTATTTACTGTGTGTGCGGTTACAAATGCTTAACTGACTATCGCCTGGAGAATAGCCTTGGCTGCTCACGCCACGCACCTAGAGGGTGAGCAAGGGTCATTCAAAAGGGGTTATCCTGCGCCCTGACGTAGAGGAGAGGGTTCCTGCTTGACACAAGGGCAACCTTGCGCCAACCAGAGACCCCCAAGTCTAACATATATATATATATATATATATATATATATATATATATATATATTACCTACTGGCGGTCGCCAGTAGGTAGTTATAGTTAGGACCCCTTTTCCATAGGAAATCCGCAACATTCTATTTTGAATAACTTTGGCGCCAGTCGATGAATCCTCGCGAATTTCTCAAAATAGGTGGGGCGCTACGCTCCGCTCCTACCCTGAAAGTCTCGGGGGGATACGTCAAGCGGGGGCTGAGATAAAAGGGGGGTCCCAAAACGCGTTTTTCCCATGCATTTTTCCATAGGACCTTTAGAACGAGCTACAGCCCGAACGGCTGAACAGAATTACTAGAAATTTGGCAGAGAGGTAGTCCCTATGTCAAGGAAGTGCCTTTTGTAGGTTTGGTGTAAATCTGTTCAGTAGATTCTGAGAAAATAGCCTTTAAATCAATATATATATCTGAGCCCGCTTACGGTACGCTTACGGTACGCTTACGGTAAGCTTACGGTACGCGTACGGTGGCGTGCGCGAGCGCGATTCTGATTGGCTGTTAGATCTTAGTAAACATTCGAATCGGCCGAAACCAGGAAGCGGCGGCCGCCATTTTGTGTGTTTCACTCAGAAAAAAAAGAGTGAAAACAAGAAAAGGGGGCAATGAGGAGAGTTACAGACCCCCTTACATTTGTGAGGGGGGTCAAAGAAGGACTGTAAAGTACAAAGAAAACATTTATTGATTTTTTTAAAAAATCACGGGGTACGCGTACGGTAAGCTTACGGTAAGCGTACGGTAGAAAAAAAAATAAAAAAATAAATGAAATTCAGATTTAAGTGTTTAGATATTAGGGGGCTCTAAAAAGAGCCGTTGTGTTTATGAAATGATTTTTTAGTGGTACCTACAAGTAAGTACCGATGCAGAGTCTAAGGTTCAAGAGGAAGACTCTGTTCCCTTTATCATTGAAGTGCACACCATCTCCTCTATAAATGTCTTGCATGTAATGTGGACTTTTTTAATTTTAAATGAAACTTTGAAAAACCAATAATTTAGAGATAATCGGTAACATCTGCACAATTTAAGTTTTGGAATGTTATTGGACTGCCATTGGAAATTTTTTCAAAAAAGATTTTAAAAATTACTATTTGGCCATGCGGAAAAGTAACCAATTCTATTGTGGACTTAATAAATTATTCAAAAAATTTTCGTGAACCAAAATGTTACAGAGAATCGGTGAGATCTGGACAAATTAAACTTTAGAATTTTATTGGATTACCGTTTGAAATTTATTCCAAAAAAAAATTTAAAATTACTATTTTGCCTAAAGGAAATGGAATCAGATGTATTTTGGAGTTATTTGAGATATAATATTGTGATTATACTTCTGAAACAAACATATCAGACGGTATTTTAAAGAAATAACTATTGGTATTAGATGATATTTTTTTAGAATATTATGCATTTCTATAATGTTAAGTTTAAGTAAAAAGAGATTCTGGGCTTTTTTATTACAATCTTTGTGATTGTTATTTTTTTTTGCCCGCTGTAAAATGATGAATGCAATTGCTTTCACAATTTATAGTGAAATGCAATATATTCTGAAAACAGCAAAAATAAGGCAAAAATATTTTTGGGAAAAAAATGTAAATATGTGTACTGTATTATAAATTGTTTTAAAAATATTAATACTTTTTTCTTTTTTTTCAGATTGATATAGAAAATTTTCGAAAACTAGAACCATTTTTAAAACTATTTTTTAAAAAAACAAATGAATAAATATTTTTTTGAGTGAGTATGGTAAGTCAATAATAATAATTGTAGTCTCTCAAGGACCTTGTAATGTGATAATTGATTTTTAGTGTTTTTTTTTAAAAATAAAAAAAAAAGTACGCGCACCGTACGCGTACGGTAAAAAAAAAAAAAAAAGTTTTTAAAAACATATGTAAAAAAAAGATGAAAGATAAGGTTGGCTCTTAAAAGAACCGTTGTGTTCATGCAGGGACAGAGGAAAGAAAGCATGGAAAAATTAGTCTCTGTGACAAGTGTGCTGATCTATTTTGTTGTTCACTAGGGAAACACTGGTCTCCCTATGACAAATTAGATCATGACAAGAGGCACATCGAATATCAACCCTCAGAAAACGAGGGTTAATTTCCAGAGGGCCAGCAGAAGGAGATGCTCCCCCCACAGATGAAGGGCTCACCTGACCTGCAGAAGAAGGAGTCAGCCCTGCAGATGATGGTCCAGGCTGAGCTGCTGTGGATGTACTTGCTTGTCTTTCTGAAGAGTTACCTCCAAAAAGATGACCATGTGTCCTTCTGTGTACATCCTGGAGGTGTCTCTTCATGGTGTGATTCCCAAAGGAATACTTCCTGTCAGGATTACCTCTAGAAAGTACACGCTGACACAGCCTGCAAGTTACTAAGGGTGCATTCACCTTTTGCTGGCCTTCAGGAAAAGTAAAATAATCCCATACATAAGAGGGCTTTTGTTTCCTCGATCTCTGCCTCAAGACAGTGCTGCTAGTGCTAGCCTCACTCTCAGAAGAGCTCTGCTGTTCTGCCATCGTATCCCAAAGACAAACCAGCTCCTTCTCCCAAGGGATCACAAGCAGAAATTAGGGGAATGGGTGTGGTGTAGGAGAGTTCTAGAACTGAAAGTAGTTTCAACCAATCAAAAGTTGTGTTTCATGATCACATGACCTACCGTACGCTTACGGTACGCTTACGGTACGCTTACGGCAAAAGTGCGCATGCGCGTAAAAAAGACACGCGCTTGCGCGCATGCGCATAACAGTCACTACCCGACACTTCCGCGTAACGTGTAGCATACACGTGTACGCGTCCCACGCGGAGGACGCGCGGCTACGCAAATTGCGTAACTATACGCAAACAGCGTAGATAAATTACGGACGTTGCGTAAACAGTACGCTTACCGTAAGCTTACGGTACGCGTACTAAAAAAAAATTTTAAAAAAAGGAAAAAATGTATTGCTAATAAATTTTACATGTTTATTTTATAAAATATATTAAAAAAACATATTATAGAATTTTAAAAATTTAACCATAGTCTTTAAAAAAGGATAGAAAATTAAAATAAAAATATGTTTAAAAAAATAGAAGAAAAAAAACAAAATTAGCATTTAAAAAACCTTGCAAATTCACTGAAAAAACCATGGGTTTCACACACGTTATAGTTAGGACTTAGCATTTAAAAAACCTTAGAAATTCAGTGAAATAACCATAGGTTTCACACACGTTATAGTTAGGAATTAGCATTTAAAAAACCTTAGAAATTCAGTGAAAAAAACCATAGGTTTCACACATGTTATAGTTAACTGGACATTTTACTCGTAAAAAACCATTGAAATTGCCCCGTTATAGGTAGTTCAGCTAACTATAACTCGCGCGCCCGCAATGCACTGCTGATGACGTCACATATTACATCACTCATGACATGGTCAGTGACATCACTCATGACATCACTGATGACATCTCAAATGACATCACTGATGACATCACTGATGACATCATCCTTGTGATAGAGTGGCAGACCTCCTCTTCCCCTAATATAACCTTTGATACACACAATCAAAAATAGAAATTAAAATTTTAAAAACAATGGACATACCAATACCAGTTACAACAACCTATACAGTAATTCTAAGATCCAAATACACATCCACTCATTCACCAACAGTCCTATACAGTCACTCATACATGTACTCACTCATCATATGTACTCATACACGTATACATCCTGTTACACAATGCCACTCATCCATAGAGGTACTCACACACATAGTTAGTCATGCTAATAAAGAATCAAACATACATTTACTTGCATATACAGTTATACACACACCACCACACTTACTTCTACGGAAACTTACACATACTTAGTCTTTTAAACAATCACTTATAGAAACACATACTTATTCATACAGGAACTCTTTCAATCTCTCACTCTCACATATACTCACATATATACACCAATAGTCACATATACTAGTTTAAAACATATGTAGTTACACATAAAGACACTATTGAGACAGTCATTCACTCACTAACACACCCATACATACACTCATCCACCCATACAGTCCTGCACACATGCTGTCTTCAACACATACAAACAATGAGTCACTCATTCATGCACCCATGCACTACGTAATACCCCTCACCGAACCAGACACTCACACTCATACTGATACTCAAAAAACCAACTAATAACCTATTTAGACACTCATGTAGCTACACACCAACCCATGCAGCCACTTATACACAAAGTGAGAGACTGATACAGATATTTACATATTTAAACATTACTCACTAAGCCATGTATTCACTAAGATACACTTAATCAGTCAGTAATACAATCAATTTTTCAAAAACAATTCATCCATTTAGACACTTATATACCCATTTATTCTTCCATCGACCTTGAGATATACATATATAAAACATATTTAATTTTCAGAAAAACACACATTCACTGGATGATGTCATCAGTGATGTCATCAGTGATGTCATTTGAGATGTCATCAGTGATGTCATGAGTGATGTCACTGACCATGTCATGAGTGATGTAATATGTGACGTCATCAGCAGTGCATTGCGGGCGCGCGAGTTATAGTTAGCTGAACTAACTATAACGGGGCAATTTCAATGGTTTTTTACGAGTAAAATGTCCAGTTAACTATAACATGTGTGAAACCTATGGTTTTTTTCACTGAATATATATATATATATATATATATATATATATACATATACATGTGTGAACTGTGTGCTACACAAATTGTGCACATCTTAGTGAATCAGCGTGAAGGAGGTCTGCAGGTACAATTTTGGAAACCCATGGCCTGTACATGTGCACAAGCTGGAGATGAGATTACTTTCCCACATAGCAAAAGTTTATTGTTGACATTCATGAGACTGGTAGGAGGGGACCTAGACACCGAAGTGGGTAAAAGGAGACAAACTCTACTTAGAAATTAAACGAGGTCCAATTTCTGAAGAGAACTGCTGATTAGTCCCCATAACTACTGTCAATTGAGAATTCGTAGGGGTCAATCAAAAATAGAAATTAAAATTTTAAAAACAATGGACATACCAATACCAGTTACAACAACCTATACAGTAATTCTAAGATCCAAATACACATCCACTCATTCACCAACAGTCCTATACAGTCACTCATACATGTACTCACTCATCATATGTACTCATACACGTATACATCCTGTTACACAATGCCACTCATCCATAGAGGTACTCACACACATAGTTAGTCATGCTAATAAAGAATCAAACATACATTTACTTGCATATACAGTTATACACACACCACCACACTTACTTCTACGGAAACTTACACATACTTAGTCTTTTAAACAATCACTTATAGAAACACATACTTATTCATACAGGAACTCTTTCAATCTCTCACTCTCACATATACTCACATATATACACCAATAGTCACATATACTAGTTTAAAACATATGTAGTTACACATAAAGACACTATTGAGACAGTCATTCACTCACTAACACACCCATACATACACTCATCCACCCATACAGTCCTGCACACATGCTGTCTTCAACACATACAAACAATGAGTCACTCATTCATGCACCCATGCACTACGTAATACCCCTCACCGAACCAGACACTCACACTCATACTGATACTCAAAAAACCAACTAATAACCTATTTAGACACTCATGTAGCTACACACCAACCCATGCAGCCACTTATACACAAAGTGAGAGACTGATACAGATATTTACATATTTAAACATTACTCACTAAGCCATGTATTCACTAAGATACACTTAATCAGTCAGTAATACAATCAATTTTTCAAAAACAATTCATCCATTTAGACACTTATATACCCATTTATTCTTCCATCGACCTTGAGATATACATATATAAAACATATTTAATTTTCAGAAAAACACACATTCACTGGATGATGTCATCAGTGATGTCATCAGTGATGTCATTTGAGATGTCATCAGTGATGTCATGAGTGATGTCACTGACCATGTCATGAGTGATGTAATATGTGACGTCATCAGCAGTGCATTGCGGGCGCGCGAGTTATAGTTAGCTGAACTAACTATAACGGGGCAATTTCAATGGTTTTTTACGAGTAAAATGTCCAGTTAACTATAACATGTGTGAAACCTATGGTTTTTTTCACTGAATATATATATATATATATATATATATATATATACATATACATGTGTGAACTGTGTGCTACACAAATTGTGCACATCTTAGTGAATCAGCGTGAAGGAGGTCTGCAGGTACAATTTTGGAAACCCATGGCCTGTACATGTGCACAATCTGGAGATGAGATTACTTTCCCACATAGCAAAAGTTTATTGTTGACATTCATGAGACTAGAGGGAGGGGACCTAGACACCGAAGTGGGTAAAAGGAGACAAACTCTACTTAGAAATTAAACGAGGTCCAATTTCTGAAGAGAACTGCTGATTAGTCCCCATAACTACTGTCAATTGAGAATTCGTAGGGGTCAAGGGTGGGACTGAAATTAATGTTGTCAGAGTGTGATAGGTCCTTTAAAAAGGGGTCGGCCTTTTTTATCTCTGTTCCAGGTCATTACTAGATGTGGCTATGACAGCCAGGTGCAGAAGGTTCACACCTCTTTGTACCTCTGTTGTGGGTACTCCAACTTGTAGTCGACTCTTCTGTGAGAATCATTATTCTAGACAAAGGCTGAGTCTGGCACACAAAAAGAACCACCCACACTAGGTCTGGAAGCATAGGCACAGAATGAACATTGGCTGCCCGCTGTACCTGTATAAGACCTGGAGCTGTTGACCATCTGATTTCCAGTTCCAAGTTCTCTTCAATCAAGGGTGCTCTGTAAAGTGTTTTACAGGGTACTTAGTGCACTATTGCGCAATCAGAGCTGGTGTCTTCATGCAGGGAAGTCACCTGGAGTCTTATCTGAAAGAAGAGCTGTTTCTTGTCCTCTAACTCCTGGAGGATCCTTCTAAAAGAATAGGGAAGCATGAGGCAAACCTGCAGGAGGAGCAGACTGCAGCATGGGAAAGAGCAGCTGACCCTGGTGGAGGGAGAACATCTGGCAGGGTCTCATGGAAGTGAGACTGTGTGCTCCAAGCTTGCAGCCCGTTACTATCACCGAAGCAGAGGATTTGAAGCATTGCTGAAGTGTGTGGCATGGATTGCGATGTCAACCTTCTGTCGCAGCCATGGCATTGCCCCAAAATGTGCCAGAGCAGTCTGCACCAGTCAAAAAGATACTATGGCTAAAACAAGGCACTTGCAAGTGTGCCTAAACTGACTTTGTTTTTGCAGCTGTGGCAACGCCCCAGATGTGCTAGAGTGGTCTACACTTTTGCAGAACAGACCTGTGTAATATTAATGTGGCTAGCCTTGTGACACTTGCCCATGTGTCCATATGAGGTACGCCACAAGACGAGAACCTACTGCCTGGAAGCACTTGTAATTGTTTTTCTCAGTGACTGTTGAGAGGCTCAGGTACTTATAGAAAGTGCATCAGATCAGACTAAGCTGCTGCTACAGCACTAAAGTGCCATGAAGCAACTCAGCTGCCATCTCCAGACCTGCGTGAAGAAGCTAATTCCTTGTCTCACCCCAAGGAGGAACAAGCCGCTGAATCAAGGACTAACCCAGACCAGGAGGAAGATTGCCCTGCCACAACATGCTGGTCCATCAGGCCATCAATGCCATGTGCCAAGTACAGGGCTTCAATTAGAAGGATTAGATTCCTGCTGCTGCCTCCTGACACTGCTGCTGAGAAGCCTGTGTCTGCTCATAAATAGTGGAGCAGCCGCTGGAAGCACCTGCTGTTGGTTTGTTTTTTGAGCCACAAAAGGACCAGGACTGAAGAGTGAGAGGACAAACTGAGGCATAAAGCGGAACTAAATTGTTTATAAGACAAATGTTGAGAGACTGAGGGCCTACCAGGCCAATAGAGGGGGTGCCTCAGCTGTGCTGAAACCTACACTTAGACTAAGGGATGTGACAAGGAAGCCGAGAAGGCATCATCGCAAGAAGGCAGTAGTCCCGCGTCAGAGACTCTGAGTCTTGCTACTTTTTGTGCAGTGTGAAGTATTGAGCATTAGTGTGTATTAAATTACTTCTGTTTTAGAAAGATAACACTGGGTTGGATAATCATGTTATTGCACTGTTGAGTGTCTGTTAAATGCTGAGCATGTTGTACTGCAACAATAACCTCTCTGAGAAGCCTGTGACTGCACATTATCGCTACCAATGAGAGTGAAGTGCTGGAGGCTTTGTACTTGGCCCAGTATACACAGCCATAGTAGGAGTGCCCAAGGGACATCAGAGACAATTGACCCCAGCATCCATGGCTGTGGCCCAGATTGCCCCTTGGCCTCTCAAACGGAGTCTGATAAAGGCCACCCATTGTAGACTTTCATATCTGCCTTCTCCAGCTTGGGGTAGGATTTTATCCTCCAAAATTCAATGGCCTGTATGTCGTTTAGAGACACACTACTGTCTAGCACAAACAATGTAACCTGACTTCCCATAATGAGATTTAGTTACAGCTATTTTCTCCTGGCTGGTTATTTATTCATCACCATAAACAGGTATTTGTCACTCACATGAATATAATGCATGAATATCCTGACACTCCAATGAAATCATCAACTCATCTCGCCATTCTGCCCATCTGGGATCCATACAGTTGCCAGGGATCATTATAAACTACTCAGAGGACTAGTTTTGAGTCAACTTCATTGTATGCATTGTTTGTGAGCTGTGTGTGCTTCTATTTGTTTGGATATTTATAGGGAGGTTCTTTGGCCACATGTTTGTAGTTTGTTGGGATGCCGTTTTACTCCTGTTTATTTGTTGTCTTGTGTTTCATTATGTTTGTCTCTGCTGCCTGGTTTTAAAATTGCCCCTATAGCCACCTCTGTGGAGTGCCTGACTTCAAGATGGCTGTCACACTTTCTATTTCGATCTTGTTGCTGAAAATGGGTGACAACTTCCTGGCTCTTTATTTAAATGGCGTCTATCATAGGGCTTTTGCCCTTTTTTAAGATGGCCATCCCTAATTTGCAGGTCTCAACTGACCTTTTCTGTGGCAGTTGTCTTTCCTTCTCTAAAAAAAACTGCCGCTCTCCTAGGTTCACGCTTGTTTTGAGGTGCCTCCCGCCTCCAGCAGTGTGAGGCGCTGCTGCTTTCACCTATTGTTGGCTCAGGGCACTCTGCTCTTTGCTGTTGGCCCCCTCTGTGTGTGCTGATGATTTCAGACACTCCCCTACAGAGCAAATAGGCTCCTTTTGCTGCTGCTTTTGTGCCTGTATACTCTAGTGACTTTTATCTAAACTAGCACTCAGGGCAGTCTTAACAGCATTATAGGCCCCGGGACAAAGAAGTGTACTGGGCACTGCCTACACAACCACTCAGAGGAATAAAAATGTTTAAGGGAAAATCAGTGTCAAATTCTGGTCCGCATGGGGCCCCTATGCTTGTGGGGCCCCCGAGCAATTGCCCAGTAAGCCCATGCGTTAAGACGGCACTGCTCGCATTTCTTTGAAGCATTTCACTTGTTCTTGCAGCTTCTTGAGCAGGGTGAGTAGATGCCCATCACTGCTCTTGGAGTCATGTGGATTCAACCTTTGTTGTCAATTATTGTGCTGTTCAATGGGACACACACGCAACACAGGACCAACGAGGTATGTGTAGCTCTCTTTATTCCAATAGGGAGATCATAAAAACACAAGTGTCCCAGTCACTTGTTAATCCCTGTATTGATTCCTCTTCCTATCCTCCACTGCCTTTGCCCCAGAGTCCACCTTATTTTCTCACCTGGCCCTGTTATTCCCTAACAATGGTGTTTTCTTACCAACTGGTGGACTAATTTGGTGGTTGCCCCTTAGTCCAATCTTCTTTGCACCATTACACTGTTTATATGCAGAGTCAGCCTCAATCACTGCAACCATTAGTCCTGACTCTCTGGTGTCTCTTTATGACAAACACAAAGGACAATCTTTCATTTTGTAGATATTAACCCTATCATTTCTAAAATTATATAGACGGGTCAAAAATACTATCTCTGCAAAACCGAAGAACCTCTATTATGTCTTATATTCATCATTGCATTGGAAAGTGCCTTTGGCAGGGTTGGGGTATTTCTACATTCAGCTATGCAGGGACTTCTTTCACATGTATGTTTTTTTCTTAAAAAAAAAAAAAAGAACAATGCCACTCTCCCCCTGTCAAAGCCTCACTTTCTCAACAGCGCACATAAAAAGCCTATTGAAAGAACAAAAAACCTTACTTTGATGAATTTTTACACACTACTCTTCTAACTCGGGTAAGTACTCTATTTAACTCGTAACGCTGTCTCTTTTACACTTCCATGTCTCTTCATGATTGTCTTCAACATTTATCCATCTGTGCAATGTCTCTTTTCTAATTCTACGCTCAGCAACTCTCTAATGTCCATAAGACTGGAAGGGGGGGGGGGGGGGGGGGGGTGCGTGACCTTCAGCTTTCCTGACAATCATGCCAACATTTTACAAACAAAAAGAGAGAGAGAATAAAAATCTCAGGTGAAATCCGACAGACACCTCACCATATCCGACTGAAAGCAGCTGCACCCCACTATTCATCAGAAAATACATTAGGGGTGTGTTACGTCCCAAATAGCCCCCCTGAAGCTGCACCCTCGTTTATCAGGTTAATCAACTCACAGGACTCCCTTTTACTACATGATGGTTTTTTTCAGCCTGAGGTGCATCCCTTTCTGTCCTGTCCCTTTTTGGGTCTCTCGCTCTGCTTCTTCTACTCAGCAGTGCCGCTTTCTTCAAGAATCACAATCTCAGCGTGGAATCTTTGTCAACCCTACATACAGTCTCTCTCTCTCCCCACTTCTTGATCTGGTTTTGTTTTTAAAAAAAATTCTCTTTCAAGTTAAGTCCATGTACCTTTGGGGTCTGGTCTCCATCTCCTATAACACTACTAGATGTGCTCTGCAACAGGCCTGTATCCTCCAACCCTCAGCAGTCTCCCCCCCCCGCCCCCCTCTTCTTTCACTTTCTTCGAATACTGCCATCCCCGCCCCCACACTTACCATCAGTCTCCTTGTTACCCTCCCCACTGCAGAACTGTCCTGCTGGGCATTGTTTGCATGCAGCCAGAGAGAGTGCCCCCTCCATGGAATTCAGGGTTCCTTGAGGGCAGGGAAGTGGGGAAGCAGTCTGTGCTGGGCAGAAGAATCCTGGGAAGACAAAGATTCACTGTCATTGATCAGCCTTTATTTGTGTTAAGTTTGACACTTTGTCTTAGGAGTTATTATCTTTGAGATGAATGAGGTCAGTAGTTCTTAATTTGTATAAGAAAAAAGAACAACTTGTGCCAGGGCCAATGTTTTTCTTAAAAGGCAATGCTGGGGTTCCCAAATGTCTGAGTCTGAATTAAAAAGGGCACCTAGTCGTGATTCCACCTAATGTCTCTTTCTTCCACCACCCTCTATTGTCGGGAAACAATGTTTGCATCGCGGATTTTACTCAGCGATTCAAACACAACGTGGTTGTTACAACAACCGCGTTGTCTCAACGCACTACCTTTACAACGCAAGTAGTTACAATGACTTGTGCTAGATGGCACTCTAGATTAAGGAATAGTATGATTTACTATTCCAACACTTTCCCTAGTGTTGCACACACTGGAGTTGGAATAGTAAATCATACTATTCATAAGTCCAGCACGCCATCTAGCGCAAGTCGTAACGACTTGCGTTGTAAAGGTAGTGCATTGTGACAACGCGGTCGTTGTAATGACCACGTTGTGTTTGTTTCACGGAGTAAAATCCGCAATGTTAAGAGAGATATTCAATATTGTCTGTCTCTTTATCTCACTCTGACAAGTTCTTTTTAATCGCTCCTCTATTCCTTTGTTAACCTTTTCATATATTTCTTTCTTTCTTTGTCCTCATTTGTCCCTTTTCCACATTTTTCTCTCATGTTCTTGGTCAAAGTCCTATAATGAAAAATAAGTGCTGATGCCCACCACTTGCAACTATTGGCACAAATTAGCCACTGCAAGTAAGACCACTTCCGTAACATCTAAAAAATTGCCAACAGCACCATAAAGGTATGTGGGAATTATCTGGATCCCTTTGCCTACGCACACTTAGAGAAAATGATTGGGAATCTCCAGAACATATCAAGGATGTTTACTAAAGACCCCAGATGCCCTTCAGAAAATATGATTTGCACTTGAAAATCACTGAGTACATCAGGTGGCCCTAGAGCACTCTGGAGTTCATGAACTACGTAATAATGGAGAAGACCACATTTAAAGATTAATAGAGTGGCTTTCAGATAAAGAGAAAGACAGGTGCAGATAGTAGTGGCGGCTTCTCCGCCTAGGCGGAGGAGAGTCGCCCCACTGCTTAAAGGCAGAAAATGAAAAATAAAATATTAAAACATCTTTTAATATCATGTTGTTTTTGATCGACTCAGCCGAGTTTGCTGAGTTCACTGAGTCTGGGGCAGGGCCAGGTTGCAGCATCACCAGCAGGGGGAGGAGGAGCAGTGGCCACTAAAAGTGCACATGTCACTTCGGCCGGCCGTCCACGGCCCGCCAAACCAACATGCGCACTTGGATATCTCCAGGCTATTCATTGGAGATATCTGCAGGGCTAAGGAGCACAGGTTTCCAGTCCCTGCCGGAGTGTGAAACCAGCCAGCTCCGTTCAGTCCCAGTGCTTCTCTCATACTGGGAGTAATAGCATGAGAGAAGCGCTAGCATGGTGTCGTGAGCTGGGAGCCTGTGCTCATGGGAACTGCATTGCCCGGAGCAGCGAGGCACGGTGCGGGTGCAGATGGTAAGTGTATATTTATTTATTTTTTCTTTATTTTTCCCTGCGATGCCCCTGCACTGCCCCACCACGTAGAATGAGCAGCAGCCACGACTGACAGGCAAAAAATCATAACCACTAGTGAAACATTTCTGGCCCCGGCTAAACTGATGCATTATTATTATTATGATATATTAAATATATAATCTTATCCCTACAACTAGTTAGGCCGATGACTCATATACTGACATGCACATTCTATGACAATAACATTGTTTGGAATGATTTTATATTAATCTGTTCAAAATGGAAAGCGAGAAATACTAGGTTCACTTTGTGCAAACAGATCCTTTGCATTATGCTGTTGGCAAGACTCAAGATTGCTGGGAAAAAAACCTCCAATTAAACTAAGGGAAGACACTAAATCTCAGGTCTACCTTTTCCTGACGCCATCTGAGACTCTTTCGGGCTACATAAATGGGGAGAGATACACAGATGACAGACAGACAGATAGATAGGCAGACTTAATAAATAAACGTTGGTATTTACATTCATTTTTCATTGGATTTTCCTAACATTTAAATATTGGTTAAGAGATCAGCTGAGTACAGAAGCGGACATTATTAAACAAGATACTGGGGCAGTGAATGGAGACTGGAGAGTATCCCATGTGGCTAATGTGGTTAGCACACACTACTGTCCTGGAGCCACTAAGACTGTTCAAGGTAAGCAAGTGACTCTATTCAGTCACACGACTCTCTAGTAGTTCCAACATCGAGCACTCCAAATCTAGGGGTCAGAAATGAGGGTAGGAGAAAAATTGGCTCCGCCGGTAGGAGTTGGCAGAGTTTGCCCACACAACGTTCCTGCAAAACTCTGCCAACTGCCGCGTGGCAGAGCTTTTTCTCGCACGCAGCTTGGCAACATTAGGTTGGCAAGCATGAGCAAGAATCTGTGTTCTCTAGAATGATTTTCAGGTGCAAGAATGCCTCCCAGTGAGATCTCTCAATGCGGGTAATTGAGGCAGGTCCCAACCATTTGCAGTGAGAAAGCTGCTGCTCGAGTAAAAAATCTACTCGAGTGGCTCAAAAAAGCAGCACCCTCTGGTGCATCGTGTGGTGCCATTCATGCTGATTTTACAGTGTGGAACAAGTCCCTATCGCAGAAAATCAGCGTGACCAGCGCAACATGTCAAATGACACCCACTTGTGGAACTCTGCAGAATCTTGCCGAGTTTTTATGTAACTCCACGGATATCCGTGGATTGAAACTCTGCAAGTTCCACCCACCCCTAGTCAGAAAGTGAAGTACACCTTGATAAAGTATATAACACTCAAATGCAATGTCTAGAAAGTGCTACATCTTCAAAGAATACAAATGTCATTCACAGCTAAACAGAACGACCTTTAAAAATTATGATACTCGGTGGTAATCAGAAGATGACTCGCCTTTTCTGACTGAAGCAGGACTCTGAATATGTGTATAGCATTTTCGAACTAGGCACTCAATTATTTAATATTAAAGTGCTATTGTTATTATTTTCAGCTGCTCTCAGGTGAACTTGTAAGACTTCAGAACTCATTAGGTATATACTACAGGGTTTATGAGCTTAGGGTCTATTTACAAAGGCATTTGGGAGTAAGTGAAGTAGTACTCCTGTAGTGCTCTTTGACATACTCCTA
Organism: Triturus cristatus; assembly: GCF_964204655.1. NCBI lineage: Eukaryota > Metazoa > Chordata > Amphibia > Caudata > Salamandridae > Triturus > Triturus cristatus. Next base: position 68,641,696 of record NC_140584.1, on the reverse strand, counting down.
CGTGAGCTTCTAAATAGGTCCAAAAACATGAACATGGGAAAAAAGGGAACATTCAGGAAACAAAAAAGTACAAATACTACAAAGAGAAAGGACGGAGTCCTCTTTGCACTTTTGCTACTAGGGAGTTGGGCGTTTTGAGCCACTTCACAAAGGCATGTAAGAGGAGTCTGTAATACACATATTGATTGTGGTTTAAATAGACATTTTAATCCCTGTAGCGCTTTTCTCAAGTCCTTAGGGGGCAGCCAGGAGAAGGAAGGCCCAGAGAACGACATTTTGCCTGGCATATCACCATTATTGTGGAGTTTATTTATACTACTTGTTTAAGTCAATTCCTGTATATTTCACTGATTCCTTTTCATCTAAGATCACTGTATTCTTGCAATTAACAAATGTTTTCATCATTGATCACATTTTGCATGAAAATCTTTTGCAAAATGTATTTTCTGTTCTTGTTATGAACATACATGAATCAATAAATGATTCCCCTTTAAAAACATTTGGTATGAAACTGCTTTGCGAAATGGGGGCCTTTTGATGATTTGAAGGCATTGAAATTGTGTACAAAATTAGTACCTTCAGTACTTACAAACATTCATCTCTCTCATAATATGGGAGCACAGTTGAAAAATATCACCATGTGTATTGGTGGAAGGGAGCTTAAATTGCGTGGCAGTTGAGATAGGCAAATTTGGAATGTGCCTCTTCCTCACAGGGCCGGCATTAGGGCAGTGCGACTGGTGCGGTCGCACTGGGCGCTGACCTGAGGGTGGGCGCTGTGTTCAGTAATAATTTATGATTGGAGAAATGAGGGGCACTTCTGTCCAGTGGTAGTGAAAGAATCCGAGGAGGCGGTCATAAGGTGTGGGGCGTCAAAAATGGTTGTCGCACCGGACGCCACCAGCACTAAAACCAGTCCTGCTTCCTCACCCCAGCACTCGCCACAAGTCTCCCTCTTGGGTACTGAAAATGTGAGATGGGCATGGAAAGTATGAGCATCCGTACCATAGCATAAATGTACCCAATCTTTCCTGTAGCCCACGCTGCCTCCTTCCCTACATCGTCCACTTTTTTCTCTCCATATTGAATGTGACATGAGTGTAAGTTGGAGCTGCACTCATCTTTCTTGGTTCTCTGAAAAACTGCCAGGTGACTTCCACAAGGCTGGCCCCACATTAAAGCAATCGGGATGCTTGTTCCTTATCTTGGCGCCATAAATGGTTCGAAGAGGGTGCCAGACTGCAAGAAATGATTTAGGGAAGCAGTGCCAAAATGACAAAATATAGGTTCATTAAAGGATCTCAAAATCCTTGCACCGAAGCTGGGCAGCTTTATTTTCAAGTACCGTGAAGCCCCCAGGTAGTGGTGCCCCACCTGGATCATAACAGTGGAAAGCAAGCCCCAATTGTCCCTGCCAGGCAAATGTCCTTTGACGCTCAATCCTGAAGACTAAATCGATTCCCATTTTGATTTCTGTTCAGAAGTCTTGTGAATCCCCATTCTTGCATCCTGAGATTCTGATGCATCTATCGGAGTAACCACCACTTTCACCTAATAGCCTGCCAAATCCTACCTGCGGTGACAACATGTCAGTGTAACTGAATATCGTGTACTAACCTTCAAGGCATTTTTCAAATACTGGTCACTCAACCTTGTGACCAAAATCTGTTTCATTTTAATGTGCCTCCACTTCTTTTGCACATACGTTTTGGTTGGGAACAGGCGAAGCCGCTCCCTGTTAATTCTACACTCTGTCTTTAAACAATGTTCACACAGGGTTAAGCACAGACTATTTTTGTTTTGGTTTATTTTCTCACTCAGAATTTCTACATCTCAAACTTGTCTTCTCATTCAGGTGCAGTTTCCATAGAGGAAAATTCACAAAATACTCTTATTACTCTTAGAAAGGGCCGGCTTTAGGGCGGTGCGACTGTTGCGGCCGCACTGGGCACAGACCTGGAAGGAAGGGGGGGTCATTGACCTCAGGGAAGGCACTGTGTTTAGCGTCAATTTATGATTTAAAAGCACAGATTTCCTTAAGCATCCATCTTTTAGGCAGCAATAAAAATGTCAAGATAACTCTTGTGATTAACATTCCTGCTAGTGAAAGAGATCTGAGTTTTGTGTAGCGACAGTTTTGACTCACCATAAATTAGAGCAGAGGGTTAATATGCCTGCTGCAAAGAACAGATCTGTATTTTGAGTGCATAGCTGAATGATTTAGTAAAGCCAGCCTTTACCGGCATTTTAGAACAAATGAAATGTATGTGAGACAGGGGCTTTTGAAGAGATGAGATTCACTTTTATCGGTGGTAGTGAGGGAATCCAAGGAGGAGGTAATTGGGAGGAAGGCGCTAAAAAAGATTTCTGCACCCAGCACCACCAGTGCTAAAGCCAGCCCTGCTGTTACATATATAAGATCGAACATCATCCATGTCTCTAGAAGGATTAGGTCCCCTTATTGGCTGCCCTCATATGGCCTACTCCATGCAATATGCTTTTCCGCAGGGACACTGAGCCCTTATAAATGTTATTGGTCTTCTGTCCTCTGGTATTTCCTAAAGCATACAGTCTACTATGAATTTTAAGACCTCTGTCTTTTCAAGGCCTGAGGAAAGATAAGATGCCTCTCTTAATAACAACTTTACTTCCTAATCCTCAGTTAGCACTTGGGCGCCCTGGACTCCTCCTTGATGCACTTAGTCCCCCTTCACTAATCATTTACAAGTTCCACTTACACTCTATGATCAGTCAACACTCGGCTGCCTCTTGAAACAGTGGCACCTGATTGGATCCTGTGAGTCCACCCAGAGGCCTAAGTGTTTGGGATTCCACTTTCACCACTGATGAACCACAACTCTGAGCGTTTGGTTGAGCTGGGTCATTCATGACTCAGGCAGCCTGGGACACATTCCATACTAATGCTGGGATGGGGTAACGCTATACAGCTAACACTAACCTGGACTCCATTGAGGTACTCTTTATAGGACCAGTTGTCCTGCCCTCCTCCTTCTCTCAGATCTACTCAACAACTCCACGACTCCCTGCCGGGGAACTGAAGCCAACCTGAACATTCTATCCATGACGTCACAGAGGCTGCTGTTTCACGCAGAGTCACATGATCACATTCTCACTGCAAACATCCTCGCAGTCTTAAAGAGATGAAACACACAAAGGAGGGCCTCGCTCTGCTGTAACCCATGCATATAAAATCCAAATTTCTGACTGGGGTTAGATAGGGATCCTTTGCCTGCAGCAGGACCGAGTGAGTTGAGACTGAGCTGTAAAAATCAGAGTGTGGTCAATATGTCTCAGTAGAGGCAGCCCTTCTTCCCCTCAAATTCAACCGAAAATAGAAAATTTACAGGCATTATGAAATCTCAAAAGTTCAATAGTAAGAATCTAATTAATGTAAAGCATTTTTATTTTTAGTATGCATGTTTCATCAGTTCTATTTTCATGCATTTTTATTTTTAGTATGCATGTTTCATCAGTTCTATTTTCATTTCTGAAATATAACACTTTAGCTGATTTGTCGGAATCGGCTCAGTATGGAGGGGATGCTACCGGGTAATGCAATAGCACCACAATAGCATTTTTGACAGAGGGGATGTAGCAGCTGCACAAAAAAATAAAGTGGTGTAGCAATAACAAGAACCAAACGAAAAGAGTTTACAGAAAGGCTATATGCCATCTTCACCTTCAAATCCAGAACAATTTTTCTGAAAGGTCATTCCCAACTTTTGACTGATACTAGCAATTTTCATTCCTTCCTGCTGTTCCATTACACCCCCTTTTAATTTTTTTCCCCACCAGACACCTCCATCTCATCCACGGTACACAGCAAGTAAGAGTTCTACTTGCTGAGAGAGTCTGCTGACGGTTAATTCGATCCATGCCTACATAATTATGTGCCATCTGGTCCGTTCAAGATGCTGGTACCACAAGAACGGCCTGTTAGCTGATTGTATGGCCTAATTTTACAATTTTTATTATTCTATTTATACACACTATATACAGCAGAGAGACTCGCAACTTTGGTCCTGAGAAACGCCTTGAACTATAAAGTCATATACGGCAGAAACATGTTGACCACAAGATAGGGTAATATCCATATCCCTATTTCACTACGCTTTTAATTTGTATCCATTGGGGCACTTGAATAAAAATTTTCGCCACTTTTTCTTTTGCACTCTACCCCCATAGGTAGTAGTACTACACGTGCTATAGAACACCCCTGCTCCTTTCCTACGGAAGAGTCGTAGCCCACACTGTGTACCTTGCGGTCCCAGTGTGCGGAGGGGATCCTATGATGAAGCATGTCACCCTAGGCAGAGGTCTTCAATCTGTGGGGCGCGACCCCCAGGGGGGCCGTGGAGTCCTGGGAAGGGGGTCGGGAAATTTCCAGGCCTCAGTTCTGCCTGGAATCTAAAATATGTGCTCTTCCTTGAGGAAACCGAAACCATTCCAGTGTTTAAAATGCTTCAGCTGAAGTTAAATGAGTCTCCTGTGCTGTGAAAGGAAGAGGCTGGGCAAACAGGTAAAACAATCCTTCATGCCAGGTTGCCTGAATTAAATGCAATTGTGTCTTATGAGTTAATCTGCAAATGTAAAGGGTGCTTGAGAGCGATTCTGGCCTTAATTGCTTTGTGATGGCAAAGATTTGGTTTTGTTTTGAGTGGTAGTAGGAAGAGTTCACAACTGTGCTGTGAAGTGCATGCTTTTAACCATAATTTACACAGCACTTAGTACCCTTAAACGGTGCTGAAGGGACAGTTATGCAAAAGAAATGCATCACTTATGGTCCGGTATTACTAAAATTAACCTTTTTGGAAGTTCCATTTTATCCTAAAACTATTTGTAGTTTGTAGCAGTCTATCTTATAATGTGTGTAATGCAAAAATAAAATAACTATTTACACATTCACAGTGCTTTCTGTCCCAGACTGTGACCTCGTAGCACTAAAAATACACAAGTCACTATTCTTCACTGCACCAACCAGATTTAATTCTGTGGCTCTCTGGTTACACACAGACCTCTGCAGTGCATTAACTATTAACGGTTTCATAATGTACTGCAGTGCATTTACCACTCAGTAACAACTTTTAAAATGTTATTTTTCATTTAAGCTACCTATTATTTTATATGTACCTACCTCATTGTGAAAGACCTAAAAAAACCAGCAAAATATTTTGGGGCTGATTCATGAAAGGCTTGTGCTGCCGGAGCGTCACTTTTTTTTAAGCTCTGATGGCACAAGCGTCTCTATCATATCTATGAGGCAATAAAAAGTCACCCTGCATGGCTTTACATGGCCTCATAGATATGGAGTAAGACAAAGCAGCACAAGTCGCTGCCTTGCCTTAGTCTGTCAAGTAGGTGTTACATGGGCATTGTGGTGGGTGTTCCCACACAACACCCATTTCTCCTCTTTTTTTTATACTTTCCATATGTGTTGTATTCTGCAGCTCATACAGAAAGAGGAAAACGCATCATGGGATTGTTTTTGTACAGAAAGGTGCCCCTTCCTGCACAAAAACAATCCTGCCTACATTGGCACTGGGCAGCAATTTGTGCGTCAACGCAGGGGGAAAGGACAGGAATGCACAGTATTTCATAAATAAGGTGCATTCCTGCCCTTTAACATTGGCATAGGCAAGCGCAGCAAGAAGACTTGCGGCGTTGCCCTATGCCAATTCCTCATAAATGAGGCCCTTTGTTTTTAGCCACACCTTTGACAACACTTCCACACTCACTGACCTTTGATGTGATAAACACTGTTTAATAATATTTCCCCACTGTAAAAATGATTTACTATGGAAATTGGGGGCGTTTATGGTTGTCGATAGTTGTCAATGATGAGTACCAAGTTCTAGTAATTTTTGTCAGGAGGGAGTCCTTACGCCTAAAAAATCTTGACAGGGGGATCTCAGCATCAAAAAGTTTGAATACCTCTCCCCTAGGGTGAGTGAGGGTTCTCGTCCGAACATAAACAGTGCGCCACATTCTCTTACATTTCTTTACCTTTTCTACCCTCATACATAGTGTGGGTTGATTCCCATTTTAATCAAAGATGTCCTGCCCTTTGTGTAAATGATGCAGAGTGCCTGGGGCTTCTTGTGACCGCCAACACAATGATGGTGATGTTTACATTGCTATGAAATTGCTAGTAGTACACCAAAATATCTGATGATGTTTGGAATCTTTTTATTAGATTGCATGATAACACATCATTTGGGGCTGGAAACCTTCTGGGATGCACCAGAGGCCCCCACATCTGTTTCCAAAACATCAATGAAAGTGGCTTATTGGCAGATGGTACAACTGAAAGTTATAGCCAGTAGGAGAGGTACCTTGACCTTGGATTTTCTGGAGTTCAAGCTGTTTCCTAGCTACGAGGACACGATCAACAAGATCACCCCTACTCTGGCTAGGAAACAGTTTTTACAATTTAGATATCAGACCCTACCCATTATGTCCTTCTGTGACAAGTGGGCAAACGTGGACCACCAGAGAACAGAGTGCCCAGCATGCAAGGGACCTCTAGAAGATTTACACGACTTTTTATATTTTTGTCCAGCATACAACGTTCAGAGAAGAAAATGGCTACTACCCTTATGCAGATCGCTAGATGTTAGGAGTTACCTGGTTGCTACCAGGATCCTAAGATCTGACACCTCCGGGTTGGTGGTGTTTGGGGTAGCAAGTTACCTCCGGGCAGCCTGGATATGGAGATAAAGAGGCTGGAACACCATAGGAGAGCCACCAAGGGAGGCTAGGAGGTCTTCAATTGTGCAAAGAAAGCCAGGTCGCTGCCAAGGGGAATAATTTATTGGGTAGGCGTGTGAAATTCATTTAATAACTCTAAATGTTCCTTTTGAAGGAATGTCCTAAACAGCAGAATTTTATCTTTCTAACCTAATCCATCATGTACTGTTCATTATCGATTTTCAGTACTTCTTCTATTTTTTAAGGTGTCTCCAACACTGTTTTATCGCAAAATCTTTCAAGAATTGTAATCTTATTCGTTATCCGAGATATTAAATACATTGCACTATGCCCTTTATTTCTTTGTGATGGCCAGTGGATTTAAGTCTCCTCCTACGGGTATGGAATAACGGACCCATTAGGAGCCATTTTAGCGCTTTCTCTTCAGGGTTTTCCTTTTCTGGCAACTTGTCTTAGTATGTATTTTATTGAGGGCACTCAATTGGATCCATCAAACCATTTGTGCTAAAGGTCGCAATTTGTATTAGTTCAATTGCATTGCAGTAAAATGAGTTTTGTAATTTATTGTGTTTTTCAGTGTTTTGTATTTGTACACATTCGTATGTTTTTATGGTTTCTTCGAACCGAAATAAAGTTGTTTGATGATGATAACACATCATATCGTATTTTGGTTTCATAAATGTTCACCCACTCTCAAATCTTCCCTGCTCTGTGCTCCCCTTCTCTTCACTTTTTCCCAATGCGTCTTCTATTTTATTTCCATTTTTCATGCTTCTATTCTTTTACTCCGCATAACCACAAAACTGCATACATTTTTTGGGAAAAAGTACTTAACGTATTCGGAAAAAGTACTTAAACGTGTTAGTATATTGTTAATACCAGCAAAAATTCCCAATAAAATATTTTATTCTAAGATGACAGTCCATTTGTAATCAAAGTTTCATGTTAGTTAAATAAACAATAGGTTACCAATTTGAAGTGGTAAGATGCTGCTTGGGGAAGGCAGATGTTGTTGCACAAAGGATGTGGACATTTACCCTGGACTCTCTAAGAGGGTTCCCCGAGCACAAGTATAAATAGGATGGCAAGGAGAGTACAGCACATAATATTCTGATTGCTGCAATGGTGCTCTCAAGCAGGCGCGCAACACCCATTGGACTCAAAGGGCTTCAGCCCCCCCCCCCCCGTCGTGTGCGGCAGCCCGGGATGAGACACCTTCCCGGGCAAAAAAGCAACCGCACCCGAGCACTTCACAGGTCTTTAAACAACCATTTGCATGTTAATGAGGCCTTGCTGTTGTTTCACCCCTTCTAAGAGCCCCTGCAGCTCCACTCTGCCAATTGCTTAAAGTTCAGCCCCCCCCGAAATTTTTGCTCAGCCCCCCCCGAAATTTGGCTCTAGTTGCGACTCTGCTCTCAAGGATCAATGATTTATTTTAAGAGCAGGCATTCTGGTGGTCTGCATTCTAATTTAAGGGTGTGTGATCAAGAAGCCAAATGCTTATCAACTTTGCATATTTTTAGTTCAAATTTTCCACCTTCATACTTTGTCAAGCCAGTGATTTTTATTTTAGAGTGAACTAGGGGCACTTCATAGAGCACAAATGATCCAGCTACCACTCAAAATTGACATCTCGGCCTCTTTGCAGTTACTTACAGGCTCCCATAGGTAGCGCCTTCCTTGCCTGAGGAGACTTCTAGTAGTGCAAAAAAGAAACTATATCTGACGAGTGGTGGATGCTGTGATTCTCCGGTGATGAGCATGGCTAAGGGCCGCTCTTAGAAACAATGAGGAAGAAATTCCCTATAGCTTGAAATATCATTCAACAAGGGTCAGTAAAGCAAAAAAAAACACATACAGCAAGATTTCCAGACTTTGCCTGTCTTCACAATCAAAGTGTTAAGCTTCGCCTACCAAGACTTCATTCCACAACCTTTTCCTAGCAGGATGTGTTTTGTCTTTTTTTTGCCTACCCTCCATAATGATTTCATTGGCTCTTCCCCTAAAATGGGGATGTTCTGATCCAGTAATTCCCAATCGTACTTTGAATACCTCTGCTGCTTAAAGGGTGCTATGATCCAATCATTACCTCTCAATCTTAATCTTTCACAGGTTGTGCTGTAGAGTGGATATTCTGTTCCATTACTTCCTGAACTCACTGTCCTAGTTCTGCTGAATAGTGTATAGTGTGATGTAGTCCTTCCCAAATCCATACAGCTGGTTCTGCTGTGTAGTGGATACACTGATGGTGTACCTTGTACTCTCTCTTGCTGGCTTTGCTTGTATTAAGGGAGTTCTAGTACAATACTTACTATTGCCTTGATCTGGTTCCTAAATACTTTGGCTAGCAATAATTGTGGTTTATTGCTACATCACACATATAGCACACCTTGATTCATTGCTGCTCAGAGCTCTTACCTGGGGGGCATATCGCTGGCTCCACTGTAGCTGCATTTTCACAGCTTCTTCCCGCTGTACAGGGAAGGCACACACTGGCTCCCTGCATGGAGCTGAAAGTTCCTGGCTCACAAGGAAATTCCAGGCTAGTCCCACTGGGGCAGTAGAAACCAAAAGGGCATCGATAGCCATGGATCCCATCCGAAGGGCAAGGTGTAGTGCTTCTCTCCAGACACACAAATCTGCATACAATGAAAAACATGTCACTAAAAACTAAATCATTTCTTAAGAACATCGTAATTGTTGCAAATTGACCATTCTTCAGTTACTAATAGGTACCTACACAAGACATTAGAAAGTGAGACTGGCAGACAGCTGGTGCTCCAGGTAAAGACTTCTTTTGTGGGGGTCACACTTGGTTATCTGTAGGCATTCATTTTTGAGGACCAGGAAAGAGTACTTTTTATTTTAAAGAAAGCTCCATAATCCTTCATGGGAGAAGCAAAGGTGGAAGATTGGAATGTAGAGATTTTAGTAGTAAATGTGTAAGGGACACAGGGGAGTGAGAGGGAAGAGGGGAAAATCTACTAGTAAAGAGGGTGGAATTAGAGGAGAGTGAGAATGGTTTAGGGAGCATCAAAGAGGGGTTTAGGGAGGGATGTCACCCACCCGCACAAGGGTAAGCCAATTGCTTTATTCTGGGGTGGCCGTTTATTCTCTGAGTTTGTGAAGAACAAATTACTTACCTTCAGTAACACCTTACCTGGTAGAGACTTTATCTAGCCATGGATTCCTTACCAAAGGATATCCCCAGACATTATGCTCGATCCAGAAGATTTTTTATCAGTACCCATGCATGCTGGTAGTTGGCGTTGTGTGGCTCTGCATTGGCGTCGTCAGAATATGACATGCGCAGTACCCATTTAAGTGCCACCATGACGTTCTGACGTCAGCTACGTTCATGACATTCCAAGCCAGGAGTACGGAGCCACCATGAGACCTGACCACTGCTGTGTCAAGCTAAGGCCCTGAGAAGAGTATCCCTTATACCATAATTGGCTCACAGAACAGGGAGAAGGAGAGGGTCATAAGAAATCTGCAGTTAGAAAGAGTCTCTACCAGATAAGGCATTGCTGAAGCTAAGTAACTTGTTCATCTGATAGAGACTTCTAGCCACAGATTCTCCACCTTAGAATAGATACCCAGGCAATACCTCTCCAGAGGTGGAACTGCAAAACCAATTATATTATAAAGTCCTGCAGGACAAAACAGGTAAAGCGCCCATCACAATGATCTTGACTGTCCAGACAGTAGTGCTTGGTGAACATGTGCAGTGAAGCTCCCGTTGCTGCCTCAAAGATGTCCAGGACAGGGACGAAGTGTGTTAAAGCAGTGGCTGCAGCTTTGGCATGGTGAACCCACAAGCCCTCAGAGGGTTGTTTTTTGGCCAATGTGAAGCACATCTTAATGCATAGAGGGATCTATCCCAAGATGGTCCATTTCTGCACTGCCTTTCCTTTTTTACCTCCTATGTAGCCCACAAAGAGTTTATCGTCCACTGAGAATTCTTTTGTGCATTCAGGGCAGAACGACAACACACTTTTTGGGTCCAGATGGTGGAGTCCCTACTCCTCTTTGAAGGGATGAGGAGAAGCAAAGAAGGTGGGCAAGGTAAATTTCTGTCCTGCATGGAAGGGAGTTACAACCTTCAGAAGGAAGGAGGCTCATGTCAGGAGAACTAGCTTGTCCTTGTAGAAGGTGGTATAAGGAGGGTGAACAGAGAGTGCCTGCAATTCGGGAGCCTCCTTACTGATGTTATAGCCAGTAAAAAAAGCAGTTCAATAGCCTAAGAGGGCAATTATGCAGGTGCCCAAATGGTGCACACTTGAGGAAGGAGAGGACTAGGCGAGGTCTTACTGAGGTATTATGAATGGTGCAGGGTAAAACATGTGCTGCAGGCGTTTAAGGAAATTAGCCACAACAGGTGACTTAAAGAGAGAAGGTCGGTTCAGAAGCTTAAAAAATACTGAGATGGCAGAGATATAAACTTTTATTGTACTCAGAGTAGAGCCCTTCTGGGCCAAAGATAAAGCAAACAAGAGAGCTTTGGATGAAGGTGCAGAAAAGAGGTCAACATTGTGGGAAGCATACTTTTACACAAACCTATCCCAATGGCAAGAGTATTCCGACTTGGTGGAGTGACGCCTGGCTGCTAGAATAACATTACAGACTTTGGATGGAAGGTTGAAAGCTGTCAACTGTCGCACCTCAATCTCCATACATGAAGGTGGATGGTGCACAGGTTCGGGTGCAGGACTCTCTCATGTTGTAACAACAGATGATCCTCTTGAAGAGGCAGCCTGAGTGGAGAACCGATGGTCACGCTCAACACAAGCCACAAGGACTACTTGGGTCTGGTCATTCCTGATCTTCTTGAGAACCCTGGGCAGGAGTGGTATTGGTGGAAAAGAGTTCAGGAGGTCAGATCTCCACTCTAGATAAAAAGCGCCTTTGAGCGATAGTCGTCTGAGGACTGCAGCAACCAAAACTGCTGACATTGCTCATTCTTTGAGGCAGAAAAGAGATCTAAGCAGACTTTCCCCACTGCGCTGAAAGAGACCTTGCACCATCTCTGGATGGAGATGCCATTCATGACCTGCAAGTCATCGTTGGCTGAATTTGTCTACTGTGGAGTTCAGAGAGCCTGCCAGGTTTTGAACCACCAGTGAAATGCCCTGATGTTCCAGACTTGTCCAGAGGTGCAGAGCCTCTTGACGATGGCCCAGGGCCCTACCCCACCCTGCTTGTTGCAGTACCGCATGGCTGTGGAGTTCTCTGTGAACACATGCACCAGTCTTCCCCTGATTAAAAGAAGAGTGGTTTTCAGCGCCAAGCGAATCACACGAAGTTCCAACAGGTCAATGTGGAGCTTAGATTCCACTGAAGACCACAGTCCTCTGATCTCCACTTCTCCAAGATGGCTGCCGCAGCCAGGTGTGATACATCTGTCATAAGAGTCAGATCTCGGTTTGGGAAGGGAGAGGCATCTGCCACTGACCCAACTGTGGTACATTAGTTAACACTGCTGATTTCTTGCAGTCACCTCAGAGATCTGGACCATGTTGGATAGATTTTCCTGATGCTGTGCCCACTGGGCCTTTAGGTCCCACTTCAGAGCCCGCATATGCCAACGGGCATGGGTAACAAGTAGGAGGCCATGAGTCCCAACAGCCTCAGAGTCAGCCTCACCAAAATTCAGGATAGAGGATGCAACATTGGAATCATAGTCTAAAGATTCTGGACTCGCTGCTCGCACAGGAGGAATTGCCCTGAAAATGCACTGGGTCGAGAATGGCTCTGATGAAAGGGAGCGTCTGAGAGGGAGTCAGGTGTGACTATGGTGTTTTGATAGTGAACCCCAACAAGTGCAAGAGGTTCGCCGTTGTCTGAAGATGGGAGAAGACTGTCTGAGGTGACCCCATCTTCAACAGCCAGTCCTCAATGTAGGGCAACAGTGGAACCCCCAACCTATGCAGATGAGCTTCACCCACCGCAATCACTTTCATGTACACCTGAGGAGCACTAGTAAGTACGAAAGGGAGTACTGCAAACTGAAAACGCTCTTGGCCCACTGTGAACTACAGGTAATATATGTGGGCAGGCAGGACAGGACAGGGAAATATGCATCCTGAGACTCCAACGCTACCGTCCAGTCTCCCGGATCCAAGACAGACAGAATTTGGGTGAGCGTGAGCATTTTGAACTTCTCCTTTGTCAAGAGGAGGTTGAGAAAGCCCAGGTCTAGGATAGGACAACGTTCTCCATCCTCTTTTGGTACCAGAGAGTACCAGGAATAATAACCGTGACCTGCTTTTGATGCAGGCACACTCTCTATGACTCTCTTGGCCAAGAGAGCCTGGAATTATTGATGGAGGAAGGAAACCTGGTATTTCATTAGCCGATCATAAGTGGTTGGCATGGGTGGTGTAGTAGTCACAAAAGGGAGGGTACAGCTCATTTGGATGATCAGTAAGACTCAGCGGTCTATCGCTGACCACCTGTGGGACAGGTGACGGCATATCCTGCCTCTCACTGGGTGCCCATAATGGTCAGAGGGCAAACTAAAGAGGCTTGGATGCAACGGCAGCTGGGGAGTGGTGGACTGACCTGGCCACTGGTCACCTGTCTCACTTTGTCTGTGGGACCTGTGCTCTTGGCCATAAAAGGCTAAAAAGCCTGGTGGCAAGGGCGAATGGGAGGGAATGGGCGGGGCTTGAGAGCCCTTCTATGGCTACAAAAGGGGCAGAAGGCAGATTGTGGTTGGCGATGGGCAATAGACAAGCCCAATTCTTGGCCATAGCTCTGCTGCCCCTGAAGCGCCCCATCCCTGAATCAGTCTTCTCTCCAAATACGTAAGAGCCATCAAAGGGCATGTCCATGAGGGGGGCCTGGACATCTCCTGAAAAGCCAGTTGTTCTCAGCCAGGTATAGGACCGCAAGGCTACCGACGATGAAGTCGCTCTGCTAGGGAGTTGGTTGTGTCAAGCCCACACCTTATGGTGAACTTTGCTGCATCTTACCTGTAGGAAGGTAGGATCTGACTGCATAGTTACCCCCACTTTTTGCCTGATGTTTTGATGGTTTTTGACTAGTCTAACTGGGATCCTGCTAATCAGGACTCCAGTCCATCTGCTTTCTCCCTAAAATGTATTGACATATACTTAGGCACACTCCAGATTGGATACTGGGGTACCCTTAGAAGTCCCTAGTATAAGGTACACATGTACCCAGGACATATGTACTAGAGGCCTCCCATGGGCTGAAGAATGCATTATGCCACCCATGACAGGCCATGCAAAATGGAACAATAGGTCTGCCATTGCAGCCTGTGTAAGCTGGTGCTTGCACCACTTACTTTAGATATAGGTTCACTATATCTATAGGTCACTACACTTAAAACTTATAAGTCACCCCTATATCAGGCCTTAACAATCCTGGAGGCAGGGTGCTGGGTTTGACGTGAGAGGGTGCCCCTGCATGAGCAGAGCCCCTCTGTAGCCTTCGGAGAACATTCTCCCGGGTTGTCTGTGACTCAGCCAGACATATAGGTAGAGGTGCATTATAACCTCGCGGTAAATGCTATCTCGAAAATGGCTGAAACAAAACATGTGGTATTTGGTATCAAACACCTTGGAATCATACCTCCACACTGGTAACCGGTGTGGAAGGTATTATTCCACCCTTCTGAAGCGAGCTTCGTGGGGTCACTGGTCTTTCTGGTGCCAGCCTTCTCGACCCGGACAGCACAAAATGGATGCTGCCGACCAGAGACACATTTCTGCCATCCTGCTGCTGAGCCAAGCTCGGGCAGAGGAAGGCAGCACAATAGGCATCCTGTCACAGTGAGGTTTGACCACCTCCCAGACAGGATTTAGTGTATTGGGGCTGGGTGCGGGCACTTCCAAAGTTCCTGAAAGTCTGCACCCGGGGCACATTTGGTGTCCCTGTGCATAGTCCAGCTCAAACCAGTTCTGGGAGCCATTGGCTCCTGCTCTGTCGTGAAACTGGACATAGGACATGGGATTAACCTCCCCTCTGTCCTGACATTCCCCTAGAAGGGTCCGCTGAATCTGTCCAACCCTCTCCCGTGGGGACATAAGGGCTTACCTGGCTGTAAGACTTTAGATTTTATGTGGACAAGAGTATGTAACAAGAAACCACTGACCTTCGACCGTCTGGACACTTTGGACTTCGACTGGGCCCGACTTTGTCTCCCTCTCCGTCCAAAGCATCATCTGTGCCCTTGAACCATACAGGCTCTGTGCAGGACCTGTGGAGCACAAAGGACAACTGAACAATCTCCCTTGGGGTGAAGGAGCCGCTCCCCTGCATTAACAGTGTGAGGCCAGAATCCCACGTGGGGACCACATAACTCGAACCCCTGTGCACTACGTACTTTTGCAAGTGCATATGCTTGTTGGCGATTCCCGAGCTTGTGCATTAGATTCCATGTAGTTCTGACCCAGAGCAGTATTTCCACCAAAGCACTCCAGCCTCCTCTCACTGAGTGCTCCGTGGGCTGGTACTTTGTGATCTTGCTCTAGGTACCCTCACGACTCCTGGTCATTCGACCTGTGGGTCCTCTTGAGGGTCATCTTGATTTCTATTTGGAATTCCTGGTTGTTCCTGACATGGCCTGCCTCCCCATTGCTTGGTGAGTCCCCTGGAATTTGCTGGCCCACACTGTAACCTACTTGACCTTCCTTCGTGGGTTGCTGTTGCCAAGGCCTTTTGGTGTTCCAGCCAGACACTGACCCCTCACCACTCAACATCCTTCGTGGGACAGCTTGTATACAGCTTCTGGTTGTCCTTGATGTTTCCTGGACCTCGTGGCTGCAGAGTCAAGCATCCCTTTTTCGCACCTGAAGCACCCGACATCGGTGAGCATTCGTCTACCGAGCCCCTGGTCACCCTGAAGTGACCCAGACTCTGTCCCCTCTGCTTTCAGGTTCCTTCCATCACAAATCTACCCTTTGATTCCTATGGGCACTTTCGTCCTTCCCGGCAGCAGCTCTTCTTTGAAGCACTCCATTGAGAATGACGGCTGTTTCCGACACCACTCCAGGCCTATGCACCCAGCTCCTCTGGCATAGGTAACCCGGGTACTCCAGTATCCACGGGTGGGTTGGCTCTCCAACCTCCGAAGTTCCAAAGGGTTTCCTCGAAGTCCACTGAGAAAGGTCCTTAAACTTTAAAATTGTAACCGCGACTTCCGCATAGAATTGTACGGAACCCGCTGTTGTGTTAGCACACTGCACCCGTCCTCCATGGGGTCCCTTTCTACTCACCGTGGGTGGTTCCTTGGGGTCCCAGTGATTCTACATGTTCTAGACACTGTCTCGACTCCCGTCGTGGTTCTTATACCACTATTTTAGTATATGGTTTGGTCTCCCCCTAGAGCCATCTGTGTATTGTGCTACTTACAATTGTTTCTTTGCTAAAGTATTGTGTGCTTTGTGTGATATCCTCGTGTAGAGGATACTAGGGAGTGTTATATAAATAAATACATATTTTTATAACTACTGTGTGGTTCTCCTTTCATTTTGATTGATAGCAAAGGTGATACTCTAGTAAAACAAGCTGCTTTACGTTCCTTCAAGATTAAGCCTGAAAGCTACTCTCCACAGCTACCACAAGGATAACTTTCTAAAGGTTATCTTTGACCTCATACATCATAAGGGTCATTTGGACTGGTGCAAGGTGCCCACTTTAATTAGTGGACAGCATATACCAGGCAAACTTCTCACATTGCCCATCAACAATAGCCTGGGTAAATATGGATCGAGGTCCCGATGAGATCATAGGCAGCACTTGACCCAAAAGGCATGCGGTGTTCATCACTGGCAGTCAGTACTAGGCTGCCAGAAAAGAACATTCTCTTGCCAAAGTTATCCACTCTCTTGGATTCCCCATCTGGTGAAGTGGTAGGGAATGTGCTGGAATTAAATGTGGATGTAGAGACTTGAACCTCATCCAGGATTGGGTGCTGGGTATAGAAACTGGGGTCCCCAGAAGTGGGGCGAAGGTGGCGGGCAATCGTCCTATGCTCAGGAGCCCCTGTGCAGAGCTTGAACTAGGCCTAGAGCAGAATGTCTGTAAAGGACTCATTAAAGGACAGTAGGGTTTCAGAAGGTGAGACTCCCAGCTGAAGCCCTTCCATAATTACATTCATCATGACTACCATTGTGGGTAACTGAAGGTCCAAGACCTCAGCTGCCCTACACCACCACTGCAAAAGAGGCCCCCTCCGCCATAGCCTCAGTAGGAGGAGAGACTGGGCCATTGTCAGGTGAGGTGTCTAACCCACTGGCCTCCGCCAGCGCCTTGTACCAGTGTTCCTGTTCCTCATCTGGTAGCAGGCAGGTAATAATAAGGGTCCATAGACCCCTCCCGATCATCTCCTTCTCCAGACAAATAAGGCATGGGTTCTGCTCCTGGAAGGATGGACCTGGTTGGTGCTGGAATCGGATGACGCCCATCCGTCTCTGTGTTGGAGTCAGGAATAACTATGGGGGTGTGTTGCCTAGAGGTGGCACTGGAGCGGGCGCTGTGGAAGGTCTCAGTCTTGTCGGGGGCTCTGTTTTGGATCAAGCAAGTGATCCATGGGGCTCGACTGGCTCCAAGGGCTAACCCGCTGATATGGGTCCAGTAGAGGAACCTCGCATACCTGTGGGGCCCAAAGGCACTCCAGAGGAGACGGGCCTCCAAATATGAGGCACATAGCCTCATGAGAACTCCTTCAGCTGGGCAGGCATCAGAAATTGGGGAAGAATGGAGCAGATCCAGGTTCATGTTCACCCGACTTGCAGGGCCTGGAGTGCTTATGCTCCCACATCTTATTAGAAGACTTCGTCAGACACAGCAAAGTCGAAGACCTCTCTGACATCTTTAACTTCTTATGTTTGTGGGAATTACTTGACATCCCAGACATCCCAAGTGCGATGACGACCATTGGGAAGGGCTCCGCGAGTGGTCCCTGGACCTTCCATATGATCATGACCTCAAGTGCCGCTGAGTTGACCGACTTCGGATGGTGAGAAGCTTCAGGGAGTGCTGCCTCAGTGCTTTGGGATGCATGGTGTAGCACTCCTCGCAGGTCTTGAAATCGTGGTCCGGCTCCAAGCACCACAAACACATCAGGTGGGGGTCTGTTACCAACATTTGCCTGTGACAGGTCCCACATGGTTCGAAACCAGATGGTTTCTTAGGTGATATATCCTCACAACATGTGAAAATGTGTTAAGAAAAACTTCAACAAAATGTTGAAAGAAAGCCATTCTAAAAGTGACTGAGAGGTAGCGCAGACCAAATCAGCGCTATCTGGCCTGGAAAGGAAAGAACTGAGGTCAGCACAACAGGGTGGTGCCTAAATAGATACAGCGCACGCTGACACGAAGCTGAACCTCACCACCTACCAGCACGCAGGCATATTACTTGAAAATCTTCTGGTTCCAGTCTGATGCCTGGGGTTTATCTAAGGTAAGGAATCTGTGGTTAGTAGTCTCCATCAGATTACTGAAAGTAATAAACTTACTAAGAAGAGGACACTTACTCAAAAGTGTAATTGACCTTTGTGAATCAGGGCCTTAGATATTAGTGAAGGCAATGAGTTGAGTATAACATGTGGATCCATTTATTACAGTCACTCCCATCATAATAAAAGAAAAGTAACATTGTGACTTTGTTGCCTCATGGTATGTTTTACAGTAGCTCCCCAGAGATGGGGTTCTTATCCTCTAATCCCAGGCAGGGCATCAGATTCTGAATGTAAACCATATACGGCAGCACAGATTAGGCATCTTGTACAGAACACAGTATGCAAAGGTTTCCAATTCAATGAACACCATTCAATATCATACTTGGAGCGATGTACTGACAAACAAACCTAAATAAAACTGATAACCTCATTGTTTGTAATTGATCCATGCTTAGAAGATCTGCTCTTGCATCTTGAAAGCAAACGGCATGCAAATGTCACCAGCAAATAGGGAAGAGCCTGAACAAACGACTTTGAATTAGGCCAAGATGGGTAACTACGCTTTGCCAACATAGTTTACACAGTTTTGCATAGCGGTTAACAGAGAAGGACAGCGAGGAGGAGGAAGGAGAGTGCCATGGCGAGGAGGAGGCAGCCATGGCAGGTAAGTGCCTTTTTTCTTACTCCAAGAGCCAACCCTACTATGGCTGGAAACTGGGCCAAGTAAACAACCCCTTCTGTACTTGACTCCCAGTGGTAGCATAGGCGAACAGAGAAATAGGCAGCACATAGGCAGCTGGAGTGGAGGCTCTCTTAGTCCAAGCAGATGCACTAAGACCAAGGGCCTAATTGGAAGGCAACAAATGTTCAATGCCTAGTACCCGAACTAGAGGGTTTCTATGAATATTGTTAGTTTTTATTTCTGCAACTGTAAAAGGCAACTCTAGGACTTCAGCTGCCATACCCATGACCTCATCAAACGAAAGAATGTCCCCCAAAGGGACTCTTGAGGGAAATCCAAGATAAATCTCTTTAGGAAAATGTAAGTCAATCACATTTTTGAGACTCAAATAGATGCCTCCATGAGAGTTGGATAAGAGAAAAAAACTGCCTAGCTACTGTTCACTACATTAGAAGAACCTCTGAAGGAAGTGTGTACAAAATCACAATGGGACTCAATCTGGCCTTCACTGTGATTTTTTTACTTTGACCAAATCAGACCTAAATAACACTAAAAGTGGTTCAGAGCCAGCGCCAGCGCCATCAGTGTAATTGAGATCACTGCTGTGGCTGGGGTCAGGAAACATCGAGAGCTTTAGAAAGGTCAATTTGTAAGGAGGTAGAAGCCACGAGTGGTAGCACAGTGAAAGATCCTTTTGGCACCTTGGGATCCAAAGGTGCACAAGTGGTGAAGAGGTCTGAACATAGCCACAAGCCTGGCTGAAAGCTGCCACTTGAGCAGAGTGAACACCAGGATTTAAAAAAACCAGAAGCAGCATTGGACAGGACCAGAAATGGATTTGAAACAGAGCTGGGCTCTGATGCGGTTCATGTGTACCAGAGGAGGAAATTAATCTGATGTCAACATCTAGGTCAGATTCAGTGAACAGGCCCACCAACCAGGTGACCTGTTCAACTAACAGGACAGACATTGAAAGGGAAGGAGAGTCCCTCATTCCATATTTTTCACAATCAGTTCAGGAGAACTAAAGTGTGGACAACACCTTCCCCCGTATTGCTCTCAATATTTGGTTCTGCAGTTGGACCTGTAGAGGTGACGACGCCACTGGTCATCAGAGATTCGAGGTCTGTGCCTATTAGACAGAAATGCGTTGCAATGAAACCTCCCTACATGAATAAATACCAGTACATACTTGTTCTTCTTGACTGTCTAAACAAGACTCGTTTGTGTCTTTTAACTTCTTTAAGTGCCTTAATCCCTTGAGGTGAAAAATGGCCTACAGTATGAGGTGAAAATGGCCTACAGTATGAGGCTAGGCGAGCCTATATTGGAACCACATCTTAAATGTAACTACACAGCATTACATCTGAATTACATGCAAGAAGCTTTGCCATAAAGATATGGAGACACTTTTAAAAGTGTGGCCAGGCTGGATTACCTGCTATCTTGTACCTCGTCCAAAAGTTGAAAGGTTTAGCACTTAAACATGACTTATGCATGCAATTCTGCTCCTAGTTAAGACCTAGATGGGCGTACAAAATCAGGATCACTGGAAAACAAAAGAAAAGAGATACTGACCCAGCAGAGCAGAATCCTGCTTGAGACAAGTCTTTGAGCCCAGCCTTATTACAGTACCGACCGGCAGGGCAAGGGAGGCACTGCTCTTGAGTAGTCAGACCTAATGCAGGTGAGTAAGAACCGATTGGGCAAGGCACCGGAGATATGGACCCAGGAGGGCAGAAATATCCTGCTGGGCAGATGTCATTCCCAAGAACAGTCACAGCAGAGTGCCCCACCTGCAAGAAGAAAAGCATAGAAATACATTTTGTACAACCTTCAGTACTCAAGCGTATGTCTAATGATGTACTAGTGTAACTATGCATAAGTTTGAGTATGTAAATGTGCTCATTTGTGTGCATGGATGGTATCAATTTGAATGCCAGAAGGGTAAGAGTTGAATAAAGTTATTCACAAAACAAGGTCGATTTTTAAAGGAGTGCCACTTAACAGACAACATTTTGAGTCAGTAACAGATAAAAGTACAAAACCTTTCAATGTTGAGTCTAAAAGCATAAGGTGTTTATGTACGCTCTTTATATGTAGCCATGATTTACCCATTACTAGAATGTAGCGCAGAGGCAAATCAGCAAATTTCCTAACAGAAAAGCGCCACTGCAATGTGGGTTGGACAGTACCCCTGTAGATCAGGAGTGTCCAATTTAGGTTCAGATGGGATGGCTGCATGACCTATTTTCAGGCTAATCATTTGCTGTTCATACACACTCCTCATTTAGAGCAACTGTAGGTTGAATGTATATTGTGTGGATACTGTGAAAGTCTGGAATGGATCCAACTCTCTTGGGTGCTTCTTGGACGCCATAGGCGTAGACCCTGTCCCCTTCACTGCTTCTCCTTCATGCCTCTTTTCTTGACATCTGAGACTACTATCATATCTTGGCCCCAAGAGACGTGTGTGTCTCACGTGATGACACAAGATTAAAAAAAATATAATACACAACACATTTACTGATTAAAGACATGAAAAGCTGAAAGTGCATTTTACGCACTAACAGTAACACATGAAACTGAGACAAGTTTAGTAAAACCACTGTAAAAGCATGCTTTAAAATGCAAGATGAAGAAAACATACTCACAAAGCAATACTAATAGATAAAAATTAGTTGCACTAATGAGAATTTCCTATGAACATGTTGTTTATTAGCATTTATTGTTGAAATTGTGCTGTTAATAAAGTGGCCTAGTGTTTCTACTGCCTTCTGTTAGAATGCACCATTGAGAAAAGTCAGTTAAAAAAGGTGTAGAAACTAGGTACGATTTTGAAATTTAGCATAATAATACTAGAGATTATGAAAATTGGAAAACAAATTTTGTACTGTGAATTTAGAAAATGATATACTTATATGAATATTGAGAAAAATTGTGCCAGTAGGGTATTCATAACGTTAGCTATTTCCATGTACTCATGTCTGGTGAAAGTTCTACATATCTATTTGAAATGGTTTATCACACTATATTTGATTTTGATTTGGAGTTCATTTCAGTAAAATTTTGTAATGCCAATTTAAAGGCTTTTTCAAAAATACTTTTGGTCTAATGCCGACCTTTTCCCTTACCTAATACAATGGTCCATTTACAACCAGTGAAATGTTGTTTTATTTGTCCTAGACATTCCTAAATGCTTCTTTGACGTTCAAAGTGAAATATTCCTGTCGGAACAGGATTTCAGCTATTGCTATAGATGGATATTTTGTATTTCTTTTTCATCCGATGTTAGGCCTATGTGGGATTTCAAATCTTTTGTTTCTCATGACTAGCATGGGAAAGCATCTCACCGTTGCAAGTGTCCTAGGTGACATTATATGAATCTGAGCATATGGCAGTCTTTCAAATGGTCTTGTGCTGCTACATAACTAGGACCTTGTTGGAGACTTTATAAAGAAGAAACCGCAAAGGAGGGGCATCACCATTCAGATTTTTCCTACTCTGAGACCTGGACGTTATGCTGATCGATTTTTGATGATTATTAAGAACTATCCTCTTACGTTTGGGCTGCTTTGCTGATGCTACAGTCGGTAGCTGATAGACTGAAACCTTCTCTGCCCAATCATTTCATTTTCACTTTTTCCTTCATTTATTTTGTTTTATGCTAATGGACTCACCCTTAATGGACTTTAAATATGAACCCTTTCCCCTTCTCTAAAGGATTTGAGCTGTTAGACAAACTAACTATCCTTCTGCCTTTAATGGTAGTGGCACTCTATAACACTGTAAACTGATTTTTATAATAACCATCTGATAAAGCCTTACTTAAATGTTTGGTGCTTTAATGCAAGATGTGTTATTCTTAACTGACATTCTCAAAAGATTGGGTATTGCTATGGAGTTTGAATTTTTAATACAATAACTAAATTAATCTATTCCCTGCTCAAGTCTATTATTGAGTCTTGTTGATTCTTCCATTTAAACTGTGCTATTTTTATTTTAACAAATAATTTAGATGTGTTGTAGGGAGAATCAATGAGCTCTCTCTTCAGAACATCAAGGATTACTTCTTTTGTTCTCTGTTGCTGTTGCAGATGTTTTGGTCTGCATTCTAGTCCGATTTAACTTCTTCTGGAGGTTGGGTCTTCCAGATTCTATTCTTTTTTTTTACAGCATGATCTTGAGAGTGGTGTACCTAAATCTGATCTCAAATATGTGAGTTAGCTGTATGGTTAGAGTAGTAAGGAGAGTAGTAAGGAGAATAATGGTATAATGAAATTTTAATATGCTTGCGCTGCAAAAAGACTTTGGTAGCAGAGCTATGGTTCTGTCTAGTGAAGTGAGATTCTAGGGTCCCAAAAATATTCCTTTGCCCAAGTCCAAAGAGTCCACAATTTTTGGTTCGGGAGAAAGAAGGCTTGATGGAGTGCTGATTGAGTATCGTTCTGGAAAGAGTCAAAGTGTAGCAGCAAAGGAGTGCGAGTATAAATAGGAGTGAGGGTTAAGACAGCGTTTTTTGAGATTGCTGTGTGTTGAGCGGAGTGAAGTGATTAAAGTCCCCATGGTTAAAGTCCATGTATGATTTTGGCGCTTTGTGCAAAGTTAAAGTTGTATACGGGTCAGTCACAGCCTAAGATCTTGAGATATTTGCCTACGGGTTGTCTTGGTGTAGGAGACACTGAGTAAGTTGTCTGCTGTATTTTGGTGTTGGTCGTGAGACATCACTGACAACACTTTTATAAGTGTTCTCTTTGTGTGTTAAAGGTAAGTGGCTGTTATGTTTGATTTCAAGTGCACAGGGAATACTATATCAATTAAGGGTGAAATCCTGCTGCTTGAGATTTCATATGAAGCAAAAGATTATAGAAAAGTTTAGTTACCTTGTGAGAGTGGATATCATTTAGTGGACCAGACAGTTTTATATATTACTTGTATTTTTTTGTAATATTGTTTAGAGAAAAACATGCAGGAGAAGATTGTAAAGGAGGGAGAGCTGCTGCAAGGAGCAAGACTGATGTCACGGTGTGTCACGCTTTGATTGGTGGGTTGGTGTAAAGCCACACTGGGATTGGTTGACTATGTCATAAGAGTTGTGCTTTCATTGGTTGAGGTTGCTGAACAGTTGAATTGTGAGAGAATAATATTTCCTGGATTTACGGAAATAATTTGTGAATAAAGAACTGAATAAAATAAACATTTTTAAGTAATTACAGAAATTAGTAATAAAAGATCAAAACATACCTGCCAATCCAAAGGTAGAAGCACTACCTGAGGGTACGCCAGGATACATTGTCCTGATGGACAAAGAATGAAATCCATGAATGTGGCTCGAGGTTTGGCATAAACCTTACTGAGAAAGATGAGACATTACAGTTCCCTCATTATGGAACATTTCATTTGAGGGTTTTAGAAAATGTAAGGAAATTAATGTATGAAATGTAAGATTCTGTAGGATCCACTGTTATTGAGGCTTTAAATACGTGGGAGCATATTGCTCATCAGCAAGACAATGAGAAATTCCAAGGTAGGTATAGGAGAACTATGGATCATTACACAGAAGCTAGATGGGATGCTCAACAGAGAATGTGGGGAGCAGATGTAATACATGGAACATGACTGTATCCGGTACTAGAGGTTGAGGAAGTTGATAAGGGCAAGAGAAGAGAGAAAAATAAGCATTTAGAGCCAGAAAAAATTGATTCAGAGAAAGGAGAAGACAATGACATAGAAGATGACGAACTTCTGAATGATTCATTGATGAATCGTCCAGCAGCTGAAAAAACGAATGCTCCTATAATGCCTGAAGTGCCTAAGGAATCTATGCTTACTTCTCCTGTGAGTGGGGGAACAGAAATCTTAGCTCCTATGAACCTGAATGATTCAAGTACTCCAGACGGTTTGACTGTTCCCGTTACTATTGGACCTGTTGTGCTGCTTTACAAGTCTGGGTTACAGGTAAATTCTGTTCACAATTTGATTGTACCTACTGGAGTAAGTACAGTGTGTGTAAGTTTTTCAGACCTGACAACAAGATCACTGCTTCATACAACCATGGTTCGGATTCAAACTAACAATGCTATGAATGTTGTCCCATATGAGACACAATTTGATTCAACTCAAATAATGGTGCAGGGGTTTCCACCTTTGTATTGTCCAAAACTGAGTGGACCTCCTGAAACCAATTATCACGCTTCTGACATGGCTGTTCCAATGGGTATTTCAGTTCCAGATACAGCCGTACTGAACGTGCAACTTGGAACGAGTGCAAATTTGAATAATGGAGGATTACATTGAAATAATACAAGGGGGGGCGTGGCCAAGATGGCGAAGTGAACGGTCGCGTTTTGCCCGAACTCTGCTCCCGCCGGCCGACAGCATTGCATAAAGCATCCCCAGCACCCGGATCCCCCATAGCAAGATCCACGGCAAGTCAGCGCCGGGTGCTGAGAGGGGCAGGGCGCCTGGGCAGCCTGCCAAAGTTGGTTTTAGTGTCTATCCACTGTCCCGAGGTTCCGGTGTAGTGAGCGGGGTGATGCTGGGCTCACTGCACGCACCGCCTGAGGCCTCCTGTGTGAAGCGGACCCCCATCGCTCCTGCAACCAACCGTGTCCCTGGAGGGCACTTTTGAACAAGCACCGCAGCGCTACTTGGGGTGCTCCCCTTCCCGCACCTTACCATTGACACCCGAGGGAGCGGCGCACTTGGACTCCCATAGGGGCCTGCGTCCCGGCGGGTCCGGCTGCTAGAATACACACGCTCACGCGGGCCGCGGGGAGCACCCGAGTTGGACCTGGGGGGCGAGCAGGCCCTTCCTAACAGCGCTACAGCGCATTAACGAGCCCTGGTGACAGCCAGCCCTCCCCAAGTTGAATCGCAGGCCTGGTGGGGCCTCTAATAAGCCTGCATTTGCACACCAGCCTACCTGGGACCTGAAAGTGTGGCTGAGCCCAGGAGCGGCGATCACAGCATTGAACTGAGCAGCTGGGGGTGGTTTGGTGCCCTCCCTGACGGTGTGTACGCCGCAATGCATGTGAAGCCGCTTGGTCATAAGCGTTCTGGAGGTGACATTTTGGGCCTATCTATAGGTGAGGCCTACTACAAGTGGAGGGGGCTGGTGCCTCTCGCCCCTCTCTGCTTCCCCTTGGGCTTCTCCAAAGCCGGTCTGGTGCGGGACATCGCTGCACTGTGGTGGCTGCTGGCATTGAGGTCTGCCTGGTAGGACAATATGTTTGTTCGTGGGAATCGGGTCCCGGTCTCAGTGGCGGTGCCCCACGGGGCCTGCTCTCCTTCTCCTCTAGAGGGCGCGCCTTCCTTGAGGGCCTCATGGGGCCTGGCTCTCACACTCCTCCGCCACCCAACAAGCACTGACGCTTCCCTTTTCCGGAGGAACCGCACAGTCTCTGGTTGGACTGGCCTCCTACTCTCGCCATTGCGGCGGCTAAAAATAAAAAAGGACAGATCCGTCTGGGAACTCCTACTGAAATCTATGGGGGACGCCTCCAACTCCAGCACGGTGCCTGCAGGGGTGGGCCCTGACAGCGTAGTTATGAGGGAGTTCCGGGAGTCCTTATTTGCGTCCAAAAGAGAAGATCTTTTGGCCATCAAGACGGACCTGCAGGCAGATCTCCGTGAGGTACGGCAAGATGTGGACGCTGTAGGGCAGCGGGTGGCCGTACTGGAGGATACCGCGACAGCCAGGGATGAAGAAATAGCGGCGCTCCAGCAGGAGGTCCTACGGTTGCGGGGCCAGCAATTAGATTTCAAATCACACTCAGGAGAACAGATCACGAAGGAACAATATCCGCATTTGTGCAACCCCAACGGAGGCAGAAGGGGAAGACCTTGAGTGTTATGTACAAGACCTCTTTTGCATGGTTCTGGGCACTCCAGCTGAGTCCTCCGTCAAGATTGACCGTTGCCACCATGTTGGTCCACCTCGTCAGCCGAATCGCTCTCCTGCTGACATCGTGATATGTGTCCACAATTTCACAGTGAAGGAGGAGATCCTAAAGGCGGCCCGCGCTTGTCAACCTCTACAATTCAGGGATCACACTCCTCAGCTCTTCCAGGACTTGGCGGCCCGCACTCTCCAGAAGAGAACAGACTTTCATCCCATTACTAACCATCTCCGCTCTAAAAATATCTCATATGCCTGGAGCCTTCTCTTTCGCCTTATCTTCCGGCCGGAGAGGAAGCTACATCAGGTCCCTTCACTGTCTGAGGCACGCAAGGTCCTGAACTTGTCTCTCAACGATCTGCCCTCCCACTCAGAAGCCCCATAGCATGGCACGCAGAGGCCTCCGAGATGCGGCCCCAGGGGAGGCTGAGATCTGGAACGCCTTCGCCCGGACACCGCCACAATCATCAGGGAACGGTCTGCTGTTCTCTGGACCCTGGCTGGCGCGGAATGGTGATCTTTGAACACTAACGATTGAGGGTAACGTGCCTGAGGGGCTGTTTTCTTTCCTCTGTGGGTTCGGCGGGGGCGGAGGGACTTTTCGGCTTCCTCCTACAGCTGATTCTCACTCCTTTGGTTGTCCCCTGCGCCTTTTACCCACCTTTTGAGATGGATTCAGTATATTTCTATTTGATGTTGTTTTCTTGTTATGGGGTTTGTCTTTTTTGTTTCTGGGGTGGGTGGGACCTCTCTCTGGTGAGGTTTCCCTCTAGGGCTCGTCCGTCTGCATATACAAATGCACCCCCTTATGGGATTTGTTCCCTGCAGTTATTTACACAGCATTGGCTGCAGCGCTGGGTGGGTTTACTCTAGCTGATGGCAGTCCAAGTGTTTAGCTTTAACTGAGGGATAAAAAAGTAGATTTCTCGTATATAAGTAGTATCGGACCTATATTATGTTAGCATGATGCATCTATACATACACTTCCTGTTTGATATATATGCTTTTGTTTGAAGGAAACTCGTTTATTTCCTCCCTGTATATCTATTGCTAAAAGAGTAGGCCGAGAACCATACAGACGCCATCTTCTGAACATACGCTCGAGCACAGGCCGTGATCACGCGTTGATCACGTGCAGTTGTCAGACCCCAGTTCATCTGAGTTACTGGTCGCAGCTGAAGGTAGGCTGTTTACTCGACTGTTCTAAGACTCAAGGTTGCATCTGGCTTTGGGGGCGATAAGCGCATTTTTGGAGGCGCCGTGTCTACACTCCCAGGCACCAAGACGAAAGGGAGTCACCCCTCCTGACCTCATCAGTAATAGATAGTCAAGCCTTTGTACTGGTCTGATGTGTGCCATATATGGTCCTTTCCTGGAGCTCGAGGGCCAACTGGTGTTTTTTCTTTTACAGTGATTGTATGTGTTGAACTGAAAAGTATATAACCTCATGTTTGAATGCGAGCCAAAAGTCTTCTCGGCGCACCTGATGGGTGAGGTTCGGAGAGACCCCTCTATAGAGTATTTTGGTTAATAAACGATTGAACCTTCTTCTCTGCCAACTGACTGATTATTTGGTAATGGTATTGGGACTATTGGTAGGTATAGTCCTTTAGTTTAGTTTTATGGCACATCAGTTGGCGACTCCGCCGGGACTCCGTGACTGGGTCGTCCTCCCCGTAAACGGGTAATAAGGACATGGGGTAATTCTGGTTGAGCGGGTGGACGGAAAAAGGATCCTTTGAAATGTAGCCATCTTTGGTATGAACTTACTCCGCTCTCACAATCAGAGTATCCCCAGCTGCTAGTGACCCTTCACCGGAGTTCTACGGGCGTAACCCAGGAGCTGACCGTGTTGGTCTTCAGGAGTTGGCAGTGGAGAACACACAATTGTATCTGTGTGCACCAGGTGAGTGGAATTGTTTTGATGTTCTTGGCATGCACTGTTGAGCAGTGCCTTTGAAGCAGTTAACTGTGTAAGTATTTGGTGGTCAGTGTACCACGGAGAATTTTGGGGGTCTGACGGGGCAGCATTATGGTGGCTGCATGTATAGATGCTCCACGGATCTTTTTGTGAATAATAGAGACACCAATCGGACGCCCGGTGTGGCACGTGTGGTGCGCACCCGGCCGGACTGCTCTGGGAAAAGCCTGTGGCTGTACCTGGGTAGCCTTGGGGACACATCTGAAGCGGTGCTAATGAAGCGGGCTTAGTCAGAATAGTCCCAAGAGTGAACCAGGAAGGCTGCGGGATGGTCTGTAGGTCGGTCTGTGGTTATACCTGTCTGACGGTCTCTTGGTAGTCTTTGGACTGCTTGATTTTGGTATCTGTCGGTCATGGAATCTGAATTTGAGTGATTCTCCACAAACATGAGTCGACGGGCTCTGTTCTTTGTTTGAAAAGACGTCATTTTTTAATATCTTTGTATGTATATATATGTTATTGTCTTGTGTATGTTTGAATGAGCGTGAGGTTGTATGTTTTGCGAATGTTTGAACATGGCCATGTTTGGAAGTTTATTTTTATGATCGAATGAGGAACGCGTGACGACAATAACCATGCCGTGTTTTAGCAAATTGAATTGTTTTGGATATTGTTGCTGCCCTAATGATACACATTTGGCTGAAAGTCAAACTGCCCCGCCTGAAGGCAGTCCAAGTCATGATATGTATGTAAAGCATGGTATTACACCTCTCTTGTTTAATACACTATGGCATAAATATACTAAAGATAACGTGGAATTACAATGGCCCTTAAACGGGTCTTTTGTTGAAAAAAAGATAAATTATCTGCAGGATCGATTATTTTCTAAACATAGTCGACTGTCAATGTTTGACTCCCAAAGCCTGTGGCAGAAGGAAGCAAAGTGTAGATGTATACGGGAGGAGAAAGTATGTAGGATGAAAGGAAATCAGACGATTACGCAGAAAGCTATAGCTTATGATAAAGCACAAACTGAACAAGGGATTGATTGTGCAGACCGAGAATTTAGATTGCAAGTGGATAAGACCTATGTGGCCAGGACTGAAGCGGAAGATGAGATAGAGGATTTATTGGACACTCGTCCACCTCCGCCTTACGCTCCGCGGCGTATATATCCCGTTGCTTTTCCTCTTTCCTTGCCTCTCCGGGAACGTCTTCTGTTTTGTCTCCCTCAGTGCCGGAGACGGCTACTTTATGGCCTGTTACTCTGCCATCTTCTGTTGTGTCCACAGCTGTTTTGTCTCCTCCACCCCTGTGTGGGCTTCCCTTTCTGCGAGCACGACCCCATCTCCAGCTGTTTCGACTCCATTTCGTGCTCTGGGGGATCTCGACGCATGGAAGTTGTTTACCCGCTCGGCTGTAGGGCAGACTGAGAAACAGATGATTGAGGATCAGTCATCCCAGTGGATGCGACAGCCCATTTACACTATAACTGATATATGGAACACGCTTCGAGACTATGAGCCTGTTATGCAGCAACATGCTTTGAAACACATGGCTGCACGTTTTATTACTCTCTGTGAACAGTGTTTTCCAGGAGGGATGGCCCCCCAAGTGATGTATGACATCCGGGACAGGGCTCATAAGTCTGAATTTAGCCCAGATGAAGTGTATAGAAATGTGGCTGTTTTATTAAATTATAGAGAAAGGATGCATCAAAAGTGTCCCTTGTGGGACACTCAGCATCCTATGTGAGAAGTTCATCCTATCTTTCATCCTGAAATACCGGAACTAAAGGATGACCATGGCATAGTGACTAGACCTCGTGTAGAGGCTCGAGTGCAGGAGCAATGGGTTTACACCCGCTGGAAGAGGAGTGAAGTCCTCTCGCTAAAATCACAATTACCCGACCCCCGTAAGAATCCCACGGCTTATTATAAAGAACTCACAGAAGCGGCCTCTTCGGCCGTCATGACCTTAGCTGATATAGAGCTCCCGTTGATGTATGGCGTCAGGTGCATGATCAGGACCATGCTCAAGAATTAGGCGGAACATGGGAGCAGATAAAAAATTGGGAAAAGGATCGTAAACCTGGAAATAAGCCGAAACCTGAATTATTGGCATTACCTGGCCGTATTATCACTTACATGCATTCCTTAATTCCGCCTCGTAAGGTGGATTGGGACAAATTGACCGCATGTAAACAGAAGAAAGATGAAAGTGTTTCTGATTTTTTCACTAGATTTGAGGGCGTATTCATTGATTTTAGTGGACAGGATTTATCGTTGGAAGGCGGTATACGATTATTTGTTAATCGCTTTGTGACCAATTTGTTACCAGAAGTCTCTGCATGGTTACAAGCCGCTGAAAGTACCTGGACCACTTCCACGCCCTCGGTAATATTGAGTATGCCCCAATATTACGAACATAGAGAAAATGAGAGTAAGGATAAGACGGAAAAGAGAATGAAGGATCTTAAAACACGGGTGTTGTTGCAACAAGTTGTTCAAGGACGAGGCAGAGAGAGAGGCGGTAGAGGGCTCATCCAGAGGGGGGCAGGAACTGGACGAGGCAGAGGGCCGGCTGTCATTTTGGGAATAAATCAGTGTGCTTATTGTAAGGAGGAAGGGCATTGGCGATTTCAGTGTCCGTTGTTGACGGCCCAGAACAGGGCTATAAGAGGTAGAGGAAGAGGTCGGGGAAGTGTGGATCGCAGTGATATGTGACGAGAAGAGGCGACGCAAGTTGGACAAGAAAAGAATTATTTTTATAATCCAAGAGGTAGGCAGTATTATAATGAGGAGTGTACAATGGATGAGACTGAAGGGTATGCTTATACATAGGATAGCCATGGACAGAGTGATGGCCAGGTGTCAGTACCCGTTGATCAGCAAGGACCTTATGTAGAGGCGCATTTGAAGGGGACATCTGAAAAGTTTTTAGTTGATACAGGTGCAATGAATAGTTCTATTTCCCGTTCCCTGGTCCCAGGGGCTGCTCTGTCCGGGCACAATAATGTTTCGGTAGGATTCTCGGGAATTCCGGCGGTGAGCCCCATCGCCAAACCTATTCCTGTTACAATTGGTCCTGTTACGATAGACTCCCCGTTTCTTTTGACTTCCTATTGTGGTGAAAATTTGTTGGGCTTGGATTTGTTGAAGAAATTACATGCTAAGATTAATTGTTCACCTGATGGTGTTTACTTGACTATTAATTCCCTTGGGAAGCATACTTTGCAGTGTTTCACTAAAAATGAACCCCTCCCTCCTGAGTTTGCTGCTATTCCAGCAACATTGTGGGCCACTGGTGACACAGATGTAAGATTATTAAAGATTCTGCCCGTTTCTATTACTTTGAAGCAAAATGCTCGGCTCCCTCGTATACCTCAGTCCAAAATTTCTCCGGCTGGCGAGAAGGCTTTGCTCTCCATCATACAAGATTTGGTAAAAAGGGGTGTGGTGGAAGAGACAGCTTCTAATGTGTGCAACAGCTCCATTTTGCCTATCTTAAAAAAGTCCCCTGTTGGAAGCGATCCCGACTATGCTGATACCTATCGTTTTGTGATTGATTTGCACGAAATTAATAAAATAGTGGTGCCCCAATACCCTGTGGTTTCGGACATCACTACTATTCTCACTATGATTCCTCCTACTGCTAAATATTTCTCTGTGATTGATTTAAAAAACGCTTTCTTTAGCATTCCGATTCATCATGTCAGCCGCCATATTTTTGGCTTCTCATTATCTGGTCGCAGCTTCCGGTTCTGACTTGCTCCCCAGGGGTACACAGAGAGTCCTAGTATTTATAGTCAAGCTTTGAAAACATTGTTGGATGATTTGGTCTTGCCCCCTGGTAATGTGCTTTTGCAATACGTAGATGATTTGTTAGTGGCCTCTGATACCAAGGAAGGTTGTGAGAAGGCCACTGTACAATTATTGTCTCATTTGGCTGCTAATGGCAATAAAGTATCCCCCTCTAAATTTCAATATAGTCGACAGGAGGTGACCTTTCTCGGTCATCTACTGTTGAAGGAGTGGAGGAGACTAACCCCTGAGCGTGTGACTACCATTTTTAATATATCTGTACCTCGTACTCAGCGTGATTTTCATGCATTTCTTGGCATAACTTCTTACTGTCGCCAATGGATCCCTAATTTTTCCCTTCTTACTAAACCTCTTCTGTACTTAACCACTAAAGATGTGCATGAACCTTTACCCTGGACTGATGCTTGTCAAGATGCTTTTGACTCTTTGAAATCTGCGCTTTGTTCTGCACCTGTTCTTGGTACTCCTGACTACCGAAAACCTTTTGTGCTTTACGTACATGAGGTGAACAGTTGCTCGCTTTCTGTGTTAACACAAGGATTTGGTGGTAAGCAGAGACCTTGTGCCTATTTCTCACGGTGTTGGATAACGTCGCCAGAGCACTTCCTAGCTGTTTAAGAGCTACTGCTGCGGTTGCGGTGGCTATTCGACAGTCGGAAGGGCTAGTTCTGAACACTGACCTCACAGTGATGGTACCGCACACTGTGGATACATTATTGAATAAAACAAAGACCAAGCACCTTACGGGTGCACATCTTACCTGATACGAATTGACTTTGTTTGCTCCACACATTACGATTAAACAATGTGCCACTCTGAACCCTGCTACGTTACTACCCCTCCCTTCGAATGAAAAGAACAATGATGTTCATGATTGTATATTTCGGACTGAGGAAGAAACGAAGGGACGGGTAGACCTGACTGACACTCCTCTATCTGACCCTCAAGGGGAGTTGTACGTTGATGGCTCTTGTTTCAAGTTACCAAATGGCACGACAACTGCTGCATATGCGATAACTACTCTTCACACTATAGTTGAGGCTTCTCGAGTACCTTATCAGTCAGCACAAGCGGCTGAATTAGTGGCATTGTTTCGGGCCTGTGAGTTAAGTGAAGGACTGAGGGTAAATATTTACACAGACAGCCAGTATGCCTTTGGCGTGGCTCATAGTTTTGGCCGACTTTGGCCAGAAAGAGGTTTTCTTACTTCTCATGGTCAGCGAATACAGCATGACCCCTTGATTTTGCGATTACTGACAGCATTGACGTTACCAGAAATAGTGGCTGTAGTCAAATGTAGTGCACACAAGGCAGTGGTTGATGCAGTGGGGGAGGGTAATGCCTTTGCCAATCAAGTAGCTAAGGAAACTGCAAAATCCAAATTGACCTCAATGTTTGCGACTAGCTCTGCTAGGTGGGTGGTTGAAGCAGAGATGTTTGATAATACCATGGAGAGTGTCCGAGAAATACAGAAAGAAGCTACCCCTATTGAACTGGCTCACTGGAAAGAGAGAATTGGGAGATTAGATGCAGATGGTTGTTGGATTGATCTGACAGAAAAACAGCGGTGGCTGTTGCCTACTGCATTAGTGAATGCGGTGGTGACAATGGCACATGGTGCAGCTCATATTGGGGTGAATGGTATTTGTGCATTATTAGATCCTGTATGGGACAATCCCAATATCTCTAGGACTGCTGCTCATTTGGTACAATATTGCATGGTTTGCTTACGACATAATCCGGGGGCAGGGAGCCTGTTCTGAGTGGAATCTTTGCACCACCATCTTTGCCTTTTGAGGTGCTTCAAATGGATTACATCCAGCTGGAGCGCGTTAACAATTTGAAGTATGTCCTGGTCGTGGTATACGCTTTCAGTAAATGGGTGTAAGCCTACCCGACAAAAGAAAACACTGCTTTGGCAATGGCAAAAGCGTTGGTAAAGGAGTATTTCCCTCGCTACAGATTGCCTTGTGTGATCTGGAGGGATAACGGAATACATTTTAATGCAGAACTCATCACACATATATGTAATGGACTACAGATTAAACAGAAATTCCATGCGGCTCGACACCCCCAGTCCGCTGGGTTGGTCGAGAAGTATAATGGGATATTAAAGCTCAAATTAGCTAGACTTCAAGACAGTACTGGATTGAGGAGGCCAGATGCTCTGCCGCTCGCATTAATGTCAATACGAGTTACCCCACATTCTCGTTCTGGTTTGTCTCCATATGAGGTCATTTTTGGGCGCCCTGCTAATGTTTGGGGCGTCCCGAGACCCAGAACGTTTCGTGATATAGAGTATCCTATGCTGACAGATTATTTGTATGCTTTGACTATAGATCTTCGTTCCATTCATCAACAGGTCTCCGCAGTTTTGCTGCCCCTGCCGGAGGGTCCTGGACATCGCTTGGAACCAGGACAGTGGGTTCTGGTCCGTAATTATCAGCGAAAATCCAGCTTGGATCCTCGTTGGCCTGAACCGTTTCAAGTCTTGTTGGCCACGCGGACGGCGGTAAAAGTGAATGGCAAGCGACACTGGATTCATGTATCACATCTGAAAAAATTACCCCTCCCGCTTCCATATGATCAGTGAATCCAGGACCGGGGTTCTGACTCAGGAAAGTGAGCGAGTTCCTCGATTCATCCCTTTTCTGACGCCCAGGTAATTGGAGAAGGGCAAGGAGAAGGTGCATCAGGCTCGGAAGGGGCTCTGTCATCAGCACAATTGATCGCCCCAGATTCTGTTGCTCCTACAGCTAACCCACAGGCTCGCAGTATCCCCGTTTCACTGGATTCGTCATCCTCTGTTTTGTTCTCTGTTCAAGAAGTGCCTGGCCATACTCGATACAATCTGCGGCCCAAAAAACAACACGGTACACCAGGTGAACATGGTAAGAGATAGGGAGAGACTTGAGTGATAGGGTACAGACCTGTGCTATGAATGTCTGTTAGATACGCTTCTGGTGTACTGAGCGAGATACTGGACTGAACGCGCTGAGAGCCTTGAACATTTGTTTGCTCTGTTCAGAAAGAAAGACTGAATTTCATATTCAAAGGGGCCCAGGTTGCGTTTCCTTCAAAGGTTGTGTGAGAACATAACTCCAACGTGAGAAGTTTGTTTTGGTATTATCTGTGATGAACGATAGGAGCCTGCCTGTGAGGCTCTAAACGGACACAGGAAAGAAGTACCCTCTGGCAGGTTGGACTGCATTGCCCTAGTTTATTGTTGGACTTTTAGTTAGCATGTATCCCTTTGCTCGTTTCGTTCCTGAAGAGGAACGCCTTTTTGTACCGCGCTATTTTCCTACATATATGCCTGGTTTTTCTAGCTGGACCAAGCATGTTAAAATTGCATTTATAACTACTATAGCAATATTGCTAATTATATTAATGGGAGTATTCATATATTTAGAATTACGCCACCCTATGCATACTGTTTTAGGAACAACTGCCCCACCTCCGGAACATGTGTTTCATACTTTAGCCCCTCATAAGGAAAATCATCGTCAGACCTATGTGAAAAACGCATTCCTTGAAATGCTTCATCAAGCACACAGTGCCACTAATACTACAAATTTTGGGGTTTGTGGTCTTTTACCATCTGTTATGCACAAGCACGGCTTATTTATATCCCTACCTTTGTCTCATCTGGGAAGTTGCGAGACTTGGTTCAAATTGCTTTCTATGATGTACATGCATTACATTGTGGACAATCGAAGGTTTTCAGAGAGAGATTATGAAATGATTTTAGAATATATTGAGGTTCATCAAGGATTCAACCCAGATGGGAATAATGGAGAGGGAACCTTAGATCCGAATGCCTGTATGAATATGTATATAACGCATGAAAATACCACATGGTTGAAAAATGAAATTTCGGACCTTGTTGAATTCAATTTCACTGAATATTATCGACACTTTCAGGACCGTAATGTTACTGAAGATAGGGCTATTCCAGTGCCTGTATTAAACAGTACCTCTACGTTTTGTGTTCAAGGAGTAGGGTACATATCAGTAGGAGAAAGCCAATGTAATTACACTTATCTGTTGTGTACCTTTAGTAGCCCTCCGTTGTTAACCCCTCCTAATGTATATTTTGTCTGCAGAGAAAGTGCCTACACTTGGCTTCCACGAGGTTGGACCGGACGTTGCTACCTGTCCTTCCTGTACCCTCCAGTCTATATTGCCCCTTCTAACTATCACAAGGATCATCGACTACATAAACGTAGCGTGCTTATTAGGAGAAATAAAAGGGTGATAGATACCACCGATATAGGTCAGACCGATACTCCAGTGCAGCATTTCACCGACATCATGAAGGGAGTGTTACCCTTTTGTGGGCCTATGATTACTAGCCAAGAAGTACGATGTTTGTCTAGAGTAGTTGAAGGGGTAATTAACACTACTGCAGGAATACTGACCAATATAACAGTAGAGCTACAGACGACCAGACTTGTTTCGCTTCAAAACCGTATGCTTTTTTACGTTATCTTGGCAGATCGAGGAGGAGCATGCCGTGTGATCGGCAGCTCTTGCTGTGTTTATATTTCTGACTCCGCCCCCTCCGTTCATTTGGCTATACAGAAGCTACATCGTTTAGCTTCTGAGAAACATGTAGAAACTGGTAGGTGGTCTCTCTCTGGTTGGTTGCACCCAGGCCTCCATAATAGAAGCCAGCTGCTTATCGGACCATGCACCTATCACTCTGTCTTTGCACCTCCCACTCGAGCTGAAGTACTCATCTCACTGGCATCTATGGGACTCCCTTCTTTGGTCCCCGCTAGTGGTGGCGGATTTCCAGCATACACTGACTGACTATTTAGCAATCAATGGCGATGGCTCCACTTCTTTGGCCTCCGTTTGGGAAGCACTTAAACTAGTTGCCAGGGGCGCTCTCATCGCTAAAGCGGCGTACGATAATAAAGACAGGTGAACTAAGAGGCAGGCCATCAAAGAACTCAAGGCCATACACAAACACACGGGTGCCCCCCGAGTTTGGCGACAGTTGGAAAAAGAACGGCTCCAACTGAAACGGCTGGACTCTGACAGGGCCAAATAAGCAGTGTTGCGGCTGAAACACAAATACTACATTGGCTCTAATAAGGGCAGTCGCATGCTGCCACATTGCCTCCGCAGTCAGCAGCAGGCTCAGTCGGTGAAAGCGGTGCAGCAGGCCCAGAGATCGGAGGTCACAGATGACGCAGATATTGCCCCGACCTTTCGGGCCTTCTACGCAAACCTCTATGCCGCCGAGTCCACTACTTACGTGGACCCTCATGAGTACCTGAGCGGTGCAGCGGTTACCCCTCTCCCGCCTCATGAAGCGGATGGGCTGAAGGCTCCTATTTGAATTGAAGAGGTAGTTTCCGCAATTGCCCGGCTGAAGCCTCTAAAAGCACCAGGACCGGATGGTTTTAGCGCCCTTTTCTACAACACTTATTGCGTGGAACTAGCCCCGTTGCTCACCCGGTTGTTCAATTCATTTGCTGATACAGGCACCCTCACAGCCTCTATGCTCCAGGCAACGATCTCTGTCATCTCCAAACCCGTAAAGGACCCGAAGCTCTGTGGCACTTTCCGTCCGATCTCCCAGCTGAATATAGATGCGAAGTTATTCTTGAGTATCTTGGCCCATAGACTCAACACTCTCATGCCCGGTTTGATTGACCCAGACCAGTTGGGCTTTATACCAAATAGGCAGTGTGGAGACAACACTAAACAGCTATGCCACCTGATTGACAAAGTGCACAGGTCAAAGGAGGAGGCTCTATTGCTGGCAGTTGATGCCGAGAAGGCCTTTGACCGAGTGCACTGGCCCTACTTGTTTGCTACCCTGGAGCGTTTCGGTGTGGGGCCTAAGTTTCGTAAGTAGGTGGCTAGCATCTATAGTGCTCCTGCTGCGGCGGTCAGGGTCAACGGTATACTTTCGGAGGACTTTGCGGTGGAGAGGGGCACCAGGCAAGGATGCCCTCTCTCCCCGCTGCTCTTCGCCCTATATATTGAGCCCTTTGCTCAGCGGCTCCAGGATAATCCACGGACACAGGGTGTCCCCTTTGGTGCTGACCGCAATTTAATCAGCCTTTATGCTGATGATGTCATTTTTCAATAGCTCACCCCCTGACTTTTATGCCGGCCAAAGTAACAGTGCTACAGGTCTTCAGTCTGGTCCCGGGCTTTAAAATAAACTTGCAGAAATCACAAGTCCTGAACCTTACTGCGAAACACACTACTGTAGATGCGCTGCAAACCCAATTTGACTTTGACTGGGTGACGGGGGTATCACATACCTTGGGCTGGCCCTGCATAGCAGTCTGGATAAGACAGCGGAGGTGAACTATACTACTCCACTCTCACGCATCCTGAAAGACGTCACCCAATGGCGGCGCCTACCCCTGTCGTGGCTTGGGAGGCTGGCCAGGGTGAAAATTAATGTTTTACCTCAAGCTCTATACCTTTTCCAAACACTCCCTCTATTGCCCATGCCGTAGATGCTCTCAAACATCCAAATAGAGGTTGAACGGTTCATATGGGGCCCGATCTTGACCGGACTACAGAAATCTCTGTTGCAATGGCCGAAGAAAGAAGGTGGTTTGGCTCTGCCTAACTTCACCTGCTACTTCCAGGTCTCGCTACTGCGTTATCTTATAGAATGGAACTGTCTTTTGACGGAAAAGCACTGGTTATTTATGGACCAGACAGCGGCAGGTCAGCATATCTGGAGGGAGGTTTGGCTGCCCCGATCTGCGCGTTCCTGGGGCCTTTATTCCTTGCCAGTCATCCGGCCCACTATGGTAATTTGTGATATAGTGTCTAAACGGGCCAATCTCACCACTTTCCCCTCCCCCATGTCTCCAATTTTTTAAAACCCGCCTTCCCTCCTGGGATGGACAAAGGTACGGGCACATTGTGGGTGGAGGGTGGGTGTAAGCGTTTAGGACAACTGTTTGATCTGCAGGGTCATATTCCCTTTGAGGAGCTCCGGGAGGATTATGGTCTGACGGGTTCAGACCTTTTCCTCTACACACAAGTGTTGCACTGGACATCCGGTCCCTTGGTCCGCCCCCTGGTAAGCAGACCGATGCTCCTGTTTGAGAAGTGGCTCTTCCTGAAAAAGGATGACTGCAAAATTATCTCTGAACTCTATACCTTTCTCCCACAAGGCGCTTGGGGAGCTCGTTCTGTGGGACAGAGGCGGTGGGAGGCCGAAATAGGTTGCACTCTTTCATACAAAGAATGGTAGGACATTTTTTATATGTCACATCATTTCACACACTCCATGGGCCACACGGAGACTGCATTTAAAATTGTATCCCACTGGTACTATACCCCGGCTTGCCTTACTAAGTGGAGCTCTCAATGTGAAGTCTCTGCTGGCGTGGCTGTGGGAGCCCTGGCACCCTTTTGCATCTGATGTGGAACTGCCCAAAGCTAACGAGGTACTGGGAGAAGATTCTCGACGAAATTGACAAGGCCTTTGACACTGCCATTCCGAGATTCCCTGCTTACACCATCTTAGGGCTGCGCAACGCTTTGACCTTCTCCTTGCGCTTGGTCAAAGGCAAACAGATTGCCCTGGCTTTGAATGCTGCGCATCGGGTCTTGCTAGCGGGCTGGAAGACGTTGAAATTGGTCTGTTTTTTCTTCCTTTTTTTGTTTTCTAAAAAGCAGACTTATTCCACCAAATGGGTCTTAGTGTGTCCTTGTTACATTATTAGGCATATGCGTGGGGTGCTAGGAGCTTTATGTTGCTCTCCTCCTATTGCACTGGGAATGTCCAATGCAACGCTTTGTTGAACGCGGCCAGCCCAATGTGGGTTGTAGGCGGCATGCTGTGTTAACTATTTGAGTTGCTAGCTTATGATTCATAAGCCCTGTTTCCTTCCTTTTGACTGTGATGCAGCCGGCCCAGTGGGTTGTAGGCGAAGATGCACTGTATTTTCATGCTATGTGTTCTGCTAATAAAAACCAATTTAATTCTAAATAATACAAGGAAGCAATCAGGGTTTACTCCTCAAGAATTCGAAGAATAGCTTAAAGGATATAGTACCCCAAATAATCAGAATTCCGCAATAGTTTTAGTTTCAGTTCCAGTTTCAGCTATGAATTCAGTTCCACTGCAAACTTAATTTTCTAGTTCAGCACCTACTTCAGATTTGGTTTCAGGTTTAAGTTCAGTTCAAAATTTAGTTCATGAAACTAGAGCACCCATGGATGCGAGCCAATTAAAAGTTGAATTCAAAGAAATGATTCAGGGAACACTTAGCCTTCAAGATTAGATATCTACCGAGAGGAGGAACAATTAGTTCCCTGTAAGGATGATGAGCAAAATTGACATGTGAAAGGTTGGTATAATTGGATCAGCAATATGGTATAGATAGTTGAAATTCAAAGATTTTACAAAAATGATACAGGTTAGATTTTGCTGACAAAGACATTGTAAACATGAGGGCACCAAGACAGAAATTGCAAATAAAAGAGCTAATGGTGTTAATCAGAAAATGGAAGGAAAGAGAAAAGTGGGTCGGAAGATGATTGAAAAAGAAGAAAACAAAGGCGTTAGAGTGCAGTCTCTACCTGATATTTTTGATGGTAGTGTATGGACGTACAAATGCTCCCAGTGAGAGAAGTACCTGGAGGAGGTTATATTCATGTACCTTGGACCTGGCCTGATATTTTGTCATTAACAAATGAATTCCCTAAATTGAGAGAAAAGCCTGAGTCAGAACCAGAAAGGGATCCTAGAACAGGAGCACCATCTCCAGTGGTAATAAGGATATACCAGCAGGTAATAAATCACCTGAAGACTAAAATTTACCCAAAAGGGAATGATTGGGTACAAATTGACCGGACAATCTAAGAACTGAAAGAATCAGTACATGCCTTTTACGAGAGATTAGTACAGGCTATCACACAGTATAGTGGATTGGACAATATAGCAGATAAAGATGTGGGTCATTGTGTTTAAAGGTTTATGTTCAGGTTGATACCTGAGATTTCTAACTTGACTTGACAGCAATTACTTTGCTGACAGAGCAAACCACTAGATGAGATTTTGCGTTACGCAAAATATTGTGGTGACGAGATTGGTATGAAGCATAAGAAGCTCAAGGAGAATATTATGATGGCCCAGATAAAGGTAATGTAGAAAGGTCAAAATCAGATGGGTTTTGATAACACAGTGCAGGTACAGGGAGGTTATAATCGAACTCTGATGATGCAGGGTGTTAATGATTATTAACAGCAGAATTTTTTGTCCCAAGGTAGGGGTTGTGATAATTCTGTAGATCCTAGAACTGGTGTTGATGTGTTGCTTTTGAAGAAAACAAATCCATGTCATATTTGTGGAAAGTTTGTACATTGGAGAAGCGAGTGTAAGTTGTCTGTTATAAATAATGTAGGAAATCAGATGCAGAATGGGGAATATGCACAGTCTCAAGGGGATAAGATGGGACAGACTCAACAGAAGCAAGGAAAGAGAATGAAGAAATCTAATGTCTCGCAGCAAATGCAAATGCCCCAAGCTCCAATGCCAAAACAAAATGCTCAGGTTCAAAGATACAATGCAAATCAAAATCAGCAGATGAATAGAAATTATTTCCAGAATTAAAATGCAGTACAGCAGTATTTGATCCAATGGGGTGACAGTAAGCAGGACCCGTTAGCATGAGAAAGGCAGCGTGCTTGGCGCAGCCATAGAGGTATACAAGAGTGGTCCCTATGAGGATGAGGAAGTGGATGACAATCCTGTCTCATTCTATGTTGACACTGGTGCTAGGTTAGAGGTTCCTAACCTACCCCTCTTGGGAGAAAGTATCCAAGTTGCAGGAGTTAAAAATAAAAAGCTGTCTACCCCAATTTCTGAACCAGTTACTAAAATAGGATCCTTTGAGGATCTACACTGATTTGTAATGTGTGACAAAAGTCTAGTTAACCTGCTTGGACGTGATCTAATATGTAAATTATATTGTTCAATTTATTGCATACCCAGAGGAATTGAATTTCATACCAATGATGAGTATATTGTTTTTAAACTTGCTCTACAGAAATCAGACGTGGGAATGTATCTTCTCCTGACAAGTGAGGGTTTGCTCATCGAATCGAAAGAAACAGTGCTACCTGAAGTCTGAAACTTTACAGGTAAAGATATTTGACTAATCAAAGGTGTTGACCCAGTCCAAATTACAGTTAAACCAAATGTAGAGTTCCCAAGAATCCCACAATACAATTTATCTGCAGATACTATTGCCAGAATTACTCCTGTGATCGACTCAATGATTGAGCAAGGGATATTGAAGAAATAATGGGAAGTCCATGTAACTCTCCCATTAGGAGCTTGCAGGAGGTGAATTGCAAGTAACGTATTGTGCAGGATTTTCAAAGGTTTAACTCTATTGTTGTTCATGCTCTCCTGTGCCACTGAATCCAGTTTTAATTTTATTTCAAATTCCATGTGAGTCTGAATGTTTTTCAGTTGTCAACTTATGCCAGGTTTTATTTTCTATCCCATTGCATGAAGATAGTCAGTTCTTTTCGCTTTCAGTTTCAGCAGTCATGTTTTGACACGGTGCTGAGTTCCACAAGGGTATACAGAGAGCCGCTCAGTTTTTAATCAGATACTGAAAAAGAATCTTGTGTCTCTGATAATGCCAAACCATTTAGTGTTAGTGCAGTATACCAACTTATTGGTGGCATCAACTATGAAGGAAGCTTTCAAAATTGACACTATAGCTTTGTTGAACCATTTTGCAGAAAATTGACATATAGTATCCCCAACCAAGATACAGTTTTGCAAAACTGAAGTCCTGTATTCAGGACATCACATTGAGAAAGGAGCAAGGATAGCGTCACAGGAAAGAATCTGAGCAATTCTTAACATGAATCCTCCAGCTACCCAAAATGAAGTCTACGTGTTCTTAGGAATGGTGGGCTATTGAAGATAGTGGATTCAATATTTTTCCTTAACAGCAAAACCTCTCCAGAGGTTGAAACAAAAAGACGTGTCTGATCCGGTAGCGTGGGATGACAGTTGCATGACTGCTTTCACAAAATTGCGAGAATGCCCGTGCAGGGCACCAGCTTTGGGAATGCCTCATTACAGCAAGTGCTTTGTGATATTTTGCAGTGAAAGAAAAGGCTTTACTCTTTCAGTGTTGACA
This sequence comes from Triturus cristatus, assembly GCF_964204655.1. Classification (NCBI taxonomy): domain Eukaryota; kingdom Metazoa; phylum Chordata; class Amphibia; order Caudata; family Salamandridae; genus Triturus; species Triturus cristatus. The sequence goes on along the minus strand of NC_140584.1, from coordinate 68,598,050 downwards.
CAAATGCATGCAAGCAATCACAGTCCTTTCATCAAGTTTTCAGCGACACTTGACCCTGGTGCGGCTGGATTGCCTGGATGTTTGAAATTGGTTGCATTTACATTTGTGAATATTGAGCAGTGTGAAAGTACTGTCATGGGTCATCCACTGACAGTATTTGTGCCCCAATTGGTGGAGAAACTGTTGATTCATACTCAAACACAGTACCTGACCAATAGTCGTTTGACTAAGTATGGGCAGAGTTTGCTGGGTGAAGAGAATGAGATTCTTAAAAGATATACAGTGTTAAACCTGTCTACTTTGATGACATTGCCTGGAAATGAGAATGTGATTGATGAAGTTGAGCATGAGTGCTTGGATGTGACTGAATTGTTTAAAAAGGCTGTATGTACAGTTGGAGGTGTTGTGGAAGCTTCATGGTTGCAAGGAGTGTTTTCAGTGCAAATTGCAGAGCTTATAGCTCTGACACGAGCATGTACCATTACAGAAAAGTTCCTAGTTACAATTTACATTGATAGTCAGTATGGCTTTGGAGTCCTACAAGACTTTGGGCAATTGTGGTCTCAGCATGGGTTCATGACGTTCTCTGGTTTCCCCGTTAGAAATGGACAGTGCACAAGGAGCCTTTTGCTGTCCCTAAAATTCTCTGCCCAAATTGCTGTTGCGAAATGTGTTGCTCATTGGCAAGATGCTGACTATGTAACAGTCAGCAACGATAATGCTAACGAGATGGCAAGGTATTGTGCCTTGAGTGCACATACTTTCAATGAAGAAATACTTAAAGGCACATTCAACGTCACAGATTGCAATTTGTTGTCAGCCTGGGAGGAAGTGAAATAATTACAGGATGAGGTGACGGAAGCAGAACAGAAGGGTTGGGTGCAAGTGGGTTGCACTAAACAAGAAGACGATGTATGGGTTTACTTTGATGGCGGACTAGTGTTGCCTGGCAGCCTTCTGCCACCAATGGCAAGACACTACCATGGTCCTGCACATGTTGGGAGAGATGCAATGATGCGCCTTTTACAACAGGTGATTCAATCCCAGATTTAGAGTAACTGCAGAAACGCTATGTCATTGTTGTGTGGTGTGTCAGCAACAAAGCCTAGGAAGAAAAACACAGGTTGACACAAATCACATTGATAAATCTGCAGGTCCTTTCAAACATATGCAAATGGACTTCATAGAAATACCCCTTTGCAACGGACTAGGATATGTTTTGGTCATCGTTTGCATTTTTCAAAATAGGTTAAAGCCTATCCTACTCGTAAGAATGATAGTTTGACTGTGGCAAAATTACTGTTGAAGGAATTGATTCTGAGGTTCGGATTTCCGGCTTCTCTTAAGTCAGACTGCCGAACTCATTTTAATAATGAGGTCTTAAAAATGTTATGTGCAGCACTACAGGTTGAGCAGAAGCTCCTTTGCAGTTACAAACCAGAGGCTTCTGGATTGGTGGAGCAGATCAACGGCACATTGAATTCCAAATTGGCAAAAGTATGCGCTTCTAAGTTTCTGAAATGGCCAAAGGCATTGCCTCTGGTGTTGATAAGTTTGCAAAGTACTCCAGATAATCGGACAAGATTGTCACCCCACAAGGTTATCATGGGACATGGGATGAGGCTGCCAGCTGTTCCTGCAAATGCTCAAATCAACATAATAGATGATATGATGTTGGACTTCTACAAGAGTCTCTCGATGTGAAACCTTCTGGAGAAGCTGTCAATACGGTCCAACAGAAGCAGTGCCAGTATGGGTGACTGGGTAATGGTGAGGAAACACGTGCACAAAACGTGTTTGGAACCTCATTGGAGGGGGCAGTTCTAGATGATCCTAGTCACCAAAACCGCTGTGAAGTGCAGAGATCTTACAAATTTGGTATACGCAAGCGACACTCACAGAGTGCCCTTGATGATACAACCTGTTCCTAATGTGGTGGTGGTAGCAGTGAGATAGAGGGATCAGGTAAGTCAAGCTATTGGGGATCAACAAGTTGTTGGGACAGCACTCATTTGGCCTGAGGGGGATCCAAGAGAGTCAACTGTAAATACTAATGGATCACAGTCTAGAGAGTTGACTATGAGAGGTACAGATCATAATGAAGGTCCTTATGCAATAACAAAGAAAGTTGCGGGACGCGCTGTTTGAATTTGCTGCCTTTTGCCTTTGCCTTGGGCAAGACCTGCTATATCGCCAGGAGGAGGACTCACTCTCCCAGAACCAGCGGGGGAGTGCGGGAGGAGCCTCCTGGAACGTCTGCGCCGCACGTGCTGAAAAGCACCTGGTGCCTCCCGCGGTGCGGGACGCTCTATTTGAATTTGCTGCCTTTTGCCTTTGCCTTGGGCAAGACCTGCCATATCGGCAGGAGGAGGACTCACTCTCCCAGAACCACCGTGGGAGTGCGGGAGGAGCCTGCTGGATCGCCCGCGCCACACGAGCTGAAATGCACCTGGTGCCTCCCGCGGCACAGTGCGGGACCCACTGTTTGAATATGCTGCCTTTTGCCTTTGCCATGGACAAGACCTGCCATATCGCCAGGAGGAGGACTCACTCTCCCAAAACCACCAGGGGAGTGCGGGAGGAGCCTGCTGGAATGCCCACGCCGCATGCGCTGAAAAGCGCCTGGTGCCTCCCGTGGCGTGGGACACGGGTGGGCTGCGCCCGGGCCAAGTGAGGGTCCATCCGTGCTTGTCTTAACCCGGAAGAGGCTGGGCTGTGCCTACTCCCTTGGCCCATTATCAGAATCTTGACTTATACCCCGAGAGGAGCACCCTTGATTGCCCTTGACTGCTACAGGACCTCCAGCAAAACCTTCAGTTACTAAGGTGAAGGTAGGAAGTCGCCTGGCCTGCTTCATATCTGTATAAATCAATTATGCAACTTATAGGGTTGCTTGCCTATGAAAGTTTCGCTGCTTTTTGTGTTTGGGGAATCCTGAAGTTGCATCTTGTCACATCGCCAATTTAGGTCCTAATACTTGACAACCCCACCGAGTAACAGCACTATATATTGCCAGCCAATTGTTTAAACCTCTAATACTGAACTCACCATGGTCAGACGCAAAGCGACGCTAGCCTCTGGAAGGTCTGCAGCTGGCACTACCGCCCCAGTAACCACAATGGACTTGTTTCTCCAGTGTGCTGCAGCTGTCTTGGACAAGGAGATTGAGTTGGTTAATCGTCGCCTTTCTAGGTCACCGGTTACTGCTTAATTCCCCACGCATACAGATACACCTGTGTTAATGATTAGTGCGGACAGCGCTCCATCTAATCTCTTAAATATCGCAGGAATGTGTGATGGGAGTGGGGCTACACTTCACTCCCCAGTCCAACGACGGCCTCTTTCTTTGGCCATCATTATCGACAACCATGGGGGCATTGAAGCTAAATTAAATCAAGTGGGGGCGGCAGCCACTCCTAGCATGCCCGCGTCACAACCAGATGCATCTACGCAAGGGAACTCTTTTCTGACTGATTTGGGTGGTATCAGGACAGGGATAGGTACCAAAGGACATCCCAAACAACGGGGGTAAAGCCAAAAGACTAAAACCCAACCTGCTCCCTAAAGCCCCAACCACTGTTACACCTACATTGTCCAAGTTAGACCGAATGGGTGCACTGGAATCCTTCCACGTAACGATGCAGAACATGTTGGACTCTAAGCTGGTTCCAATATTCCGACGTTTGGCAACAATTGAAAAGAGTTTATTGGACCTTAAATGCCCTGCTCTATCAGTACCAACTTGAGGCATAGTTGTCCAACCTGTACAAAGCTCTCTACTAGACCGCCCTGATCTGGACAGCCTGCAAAAAATCGACAGGGGTCAGTCACAGCGACAGGGCAGACAAGACAATGAAAGTTACCCATTGCTGACGCAGAGTGGATTCCATCACCCCAGTAGTAGTCTGTCTCTGCAGTCACAGTTCCAGTCCCAGGTAGAGATTCACCCAACAGAGGCACGGCCAAAGAGGGGAGTGGAAGGTCAATCCCAAGATCTGCCAGTGGAATCCACCCCATATGTTGTGGTACTGGGGGATGTGCCAACTCTCACAGGGGGTAGGAAAGAAGACTTCTCCCAGCTGAAGAACAAAGTCTTACATTGGCTATCATACAACACATCTGGGAACAAGGGTGGAAAAATACATTATCATGGTGTGAAGAGTGAGGTGGATTGGTAGCTCTCACAAATCACTATCTCGGGACTGTATTATCGTAAATTTCAACAGACCACATCTAGCAGAAAGGATTCTATTTTCAAGGTTACATCCTGATCCCTCATGCTCCGAGTCGTCCATCGTAGCCCTGCCACTCAGGTTTTTTTCATAAACCTGACCATGCAGGGAGTATACACATGAATCTTGTTAAAACTGCCCCATTTGATGTCCTGCCACAGAGAACTTTACCCTCCAGGAATGATCTCCTGAATCTGTTTGCAACAATAGCACACCCCGCCGAGATGCCTTCGTGCCGGCAGGGATTTGGTCCATCGTCTTTGGAGCTGTCAAATAGATTCACACCCCTGTCTAGATTGAAAACATGTGATTGACTTGGTGGCTCCCCATTAACGGACCAGGTGAACCCTATAATTCGGCGGGACTCATCAGGGCAAAACCAAGAAAGTTTGTGTGGACATGACACCAATGTTATATCCTGGAATGTCGCAGGCCTGGCCAACAAGTTCTCCGACCCACTGTGGATAGCATTTGTGAAACAATTTCAAGTAATTTGTTTTCAGGAAACATGGCTGGTAGATTGCAGTTTAATTTTGGAGGGCTATAAGTCTTTTTTTTGTCCTGGCCTCCCACTCAACGGCTGGCAGATCAAAGGGTGGTCTGGTTATTTTTATCTTTGTTGCTGTGAATAGTCAGATACATGTTTCACTTTCATCAAGCCCTTGTATACAACATCTGGTTTTAAGAAAGGGTTCCAGAAAACTGGGCCTTATCAACTTTTATAACTCTGTATCAATTATGAATGGTGGGTGCAGCATCAGCCTACTGGGTTCTTTTATAAGGCACCAATGTATAACTGAACTCCAAAACCTCATGATTACAGCGGACTTTAATATACATCTCTGTGGAGACCCCATGGCTACTAGATTGGGTGAACTAGGTTGCCCGTGTGTGAGGGGGTTGCATTTTGAATATTCTACCGAGGGGGATGCCCTGAATAACCTCCTACATGAATTTGATTTATTATCCCTTTTGTCATTAGGTGACCCTTGCAGTAAGGCAGCCATTCCTTCCTTTAAAGGAAGAGGGTGTGATACAATTATTGATTTTATGATAATCTCATAGCTCTTACATTCTTCATTCCGTGTTTTTTTTTATACAAGAAAGCTCTTACAGTGATCATAACCCCCTGTGTGTTGAACTACGAGGACCATTAATGACATGCAATAGGGGAGCTGTGGAAAAGGGGTCAACAAGACCAACAGATGGTAAAAGAAGGCTTTAAATGGACACAGATTTCTCCAAACGCCTTTTATAAATCAGTCACAGAACAATGCGCCAGTGAACTGGCTATATGTACCTCACCGCATACACCTTTCTGGGGGGATTATCAGTGCCTTCAATACCATCTCTGCTAGAGTAAGTGACCTTTTAAGTGCCCGACCCATAAAACAGTCTCCCTCACCCCCAGGTGCTTTGATTCTTCTTGCCAGAAGGGGGCAAGAACGTTGCAGGAGGCTCTTAACAGGAGCCCGAGAAATCAGACCCTGAGCTTACCGTAAAGATTACAAGATGAAACAGGCTACACGCAAGTCTACTCTGAAGGATGAGGCAGTGAGGGAGCTGACCGAGGCTAGTACTTTGAACAATAGCTCTAGATTTTGGAGCATCATTAACAGACCCTTCCTTGAGTATGATAAAGGTAGCACCATAGGCGCACACATTACGGAGGATGAATGGGTGTCGCGCTTTAAAGTGATGTTTGATAGCCCCCCCCCGAGCTGATTTGTGAGTCAGGTCGAGAAGTAGTTTCCACCACATTGAATTTTGGGTTGGGGGAGATTGAGGGAGGCATCGCTGGGCAGACAAGTAACAAAGCCCAGAGTCCTGACGGCATCTCCCTGGATCTTTTTAAATCTCATCCCTTGTGCTGGGCCCCGGTACTAACCGCCTTAATTAATGCGGTGGCAAGGACGGGTTGTCCTAAATCTTAGGCCACTTCGACCATTGTGCCAGTCTTCAAGAAGAGGGATCGTGATAATGCACATTGTTACAGACCGATAACGCTGCTGGATTCGTGGTCAAGGTGGTGGGCTGTGAGATTGTTGACAGATTTACCGGTTGGGCAGAGGATCGTGATATTCTTTCAAATGTCCAATACGGGTTCCGCCCAGGCCGGTCCACTGTGGCCCAGTGCCTTAACCTCACTATGATCCTTCGCAAGTATACGGTTGCACGCCCTGGTACCATCTATTTAGCTTTTATGGACTTATCTTTAGCGTTCGATCGCGTGAATAGGACCAAACTATGGCAGTCCATGAAAGACACAGGGGTAGATAGTAACACTTTGTAGAAGACCTCCATCGCGCAACCAAGGCCAACGTTAGATTTTCACAAGACCTACATGTGTCTTGTGATTTTGATATTAAAAGAGGTGTTCGTCAAGGGTGTATCTTGGCCCCCTTTTTGTTTAATTTATATATTAACGACCTAGATAAAGCCCTTTTGTCTACAGGGGTTGACTATCCGCACGTAGGCCGACGCGGCCTCCCTGTATTACTTTATGCGGATGATGCAGTCCTTATATCCAGGACTGCGAGGGGGCAACAAACCCTACTTGATGCCTTTTCCGCCTTTATGGCGGATCAGGACTTATCCATCAATGACTCAAAATCTTGTGTCATGCAAGTGGGGACACGCCCCAAAAAATCATTCGATTCAGGGTTGGTTTGGCCAAGGTACTGCGCACAGATGATTTCTCATATCTTGGATGCGTGTGGAAAATGGGGCACACTCAAACAAAGAAAGAAGGGGGATCTGATGCAGGTGAACGCAGCCATCTTCAATTTTGAATCTAAGTTAGGAAAGAGACCCATTGCAGCCCTTTTGAAGATTTATCAAGCGAAGAGTGCAGCAACAGCTTCCTATGGAAGCGAAATATGGGGGCACGTCTCCACAAATAATCTGCAGGTAGTCGAGAACAGCTTTCTGAAGCGTTTATTGGGTGTTCCCAGTGGCACATCTAATATGGTGGTACACAAAGAACTTAGGGTGCCTTTTTAAGTGATATTCTGGCTCTCCGTCCCTTAACGTTTTGGTTAAAAACTTGGCTGAACAAGGAACTAACCCTGAGTCAGATGATTTTAAAAGAGTTTATAACCCTCGATTACGCGCTCGGCATCCCATGGCTCAGACACATTAGGGGCAGCTTCGATAGGTTAGGCTGAGGCGAACTGTACACTAACCCTGATTTAATATCCAAACAGGATGTGGGGATAATAAGGGAGTCCTTTGGCAATCTCAGGAAACTGGAGAGGGAAGAGCTGGAACTGCATAAATCTAGTGTACGTAAATTTATAATGTTAAACACAACATTACTAACTGAGCCTTACCTCCTGGGGGTTTTTACTATTTATGAACGTTTTTTATTGACCAGGTTTCGACTGGATCTTTTTCTTTTTTTTTTTTTTTTTTTTGTTTTCCATTTTCAAAAACCTTTATTAAGATTCAAGGTACACAGCAGAGAGCCTACAACCCTTATGGGCCGGCCGCGGTAATTAACTTGCATATGTCTCGAAGCACACAGCTCTATGCCGTCAACCCGGAGGTACGGCGGCGTTGAAGGATACCGGTGTACCAAGGTATAGCCAGTATGAGGCAGATCTAGTGTCCTTCGGAGTGTCCACCAAGATATGGGCAGAGTGCCCCAAGTTGCATTACGGTGCCACACAATCGAGCTAACAAACTCAACAAACTCCCCCCCCTCCCTCCCCTTAACTACCGGTCAACACGACTGGATCTTTTTCACCTCCTGCTTGCCATACCAAGGGGGAGCAGTAGAGGGCAAGTGTTAGCACCCTGTGGCTGCGACAGAGAGTCTCCACAGGATTTGCTACACTTTGTATTATTCTGTAGATTCTATGAGGTCCCCCGGAGGATTTTGAATGTGCCGATCTTGAAGAGGATGGGTTTTAAACAGGTTCATCCAGCTCTCCTCTATTTACAATTGTTGAAGGAAGAGTGTATTTTTTTTTCTTGGTTACCTGAAATCTGTGGTAAAATCTAGGGCCTGTCTCGATTAAATAGTAGTATGCGCGAAGGTTTAAGTTTCATTTTAAACTCAGTCAAAGGCCTGGGATGGTGCAATCTTGTTGGCAGGTTTATCATTTATGGCCTATGCTTATTGGTATATGAAATTTGTATTTTAAATCACTGATTTTTATGGTTTGCCGCGGAATGTCTTTTAATTGTGGTGGAAAAAACATGTCATTTTTATGTAATATTTATGTGATGATAACTTTTATAGTTTTATATTTCTGAAACCGAATAAAGTTTAAATTGAACAAAGCAAGTTGTACCCGGAGACCATTGCCCCAGAAGTGGCGTAGTGCTTCTAATGCCTTCTGACAGAATGCACCATTTAGAAAAGTCGGTGCAAAAATGTGTAGAAACTAGGGGCCAGATGTACGACCCATTTTTGCATGTGAAAACGGGGTTTACGACCCGTTTGTGCATGCAAAAAGCTCATGGGATATATACAAAGTCTATTTAGCAAGTCACAATATATTTGTGACTCGCTAAATAGGTTTTGCGACTCACTATTAGGAAGGGGTGTTCCCTTCCTAATAGCGACCGCAAAGCCATGTACCAATATTTTGCAACCACAATTGCGGTCGCAAAACAGTCGCAAAATATCTCCCTCTTCAAGAGGGTGGTAATGGAGTTGCACATGGGACCCCTTCCCCTTTGTGACAGGCTCTGAAATGTATTTTTTAAGGGCAAGCAGTGGTCCCAGGGACACTACCTGCCCATGAAAAATGAAATGAAAACTTTTAATTTTGTTTTTTGTTTTAAATGCATCCCATTTTCCTTTAAAAAAAAAAAATGCTTTATTAAAAAGCAGACCCAGACATGGAGGTCTGCTGAACCCAGCAGGCCACTATCCCTGGGAGGGCCAGCCATTCCCAATGGGGTTGCAAATTGTGAGTGGCTTGTTATTTTGCGACCCCATTGGGAATCGCTAACAGTGTCTCTTGTACACCCCAATTTGCAACTCGCAATTGCAACACAATTTGCGAGTCACAAATTGTGTAGTTGTACATCTGGCCCTAGGTATGATCTTGAAATTTCGCATAATAATACTAGATATTCTATAGTTTCTGACAGTGAAAAAAAAAATGTATAGTTTAAATTAAAAATATATAAACTTACATGAATATTGAGAAGAATTGTGATAGTAGGGTATTTCTAACATTAGCTAGTTCCATGTAATAATATCTGGTGAAAGTTCTACCGATTCCATATTTAAAATGATATATTACACTATATTTGATATCGATGTAGAGTTTAATTCATTTAAAATGTGTAATGCCCATGTAAAGGCTTTTTCATAAATGCTTTCTCTATAATGCTGACCTTTCCCCTGACCTTTATACAATGATCCATTTGCAAATAGTCAAATGCTGCTTTATGTGTTCCGTACATGTATCATTTTCGACATTCCGAAATGTTTCTTTAATGTTGACAGGGAAATATTCCGGAGGGAACAGGATTTCAGCTGTTGCTATAGATGGATACTTTGTATTTCTTTTTCATCTGATGTTAGGCCTATGTGGACTTTTAAATCTTCCGTTTCTCATGACTAGCAAGGGAAAGCATCTTGCTGGTGAGAGTTTACTAGGTTATATTATGTGAATCTGAGCATATGACAGTGGTTCATTAGTGGTGTGATGCTACATAACTTGGACCTTGTTAGAGACTTGATAAAGAAGTAACCCCAAAGGAGAGGCATCACCATTCAGATTTTTTCTACTCTGAGATCTGGACATTATGCTGATTGGTTTTTGATGCTTAATCGGAACGTTCCTCTTACTTTTGAAATGCTTTGAAGATGCTACAGAAGGTAGCTGTTGGACTGAAACCTTGATGGCCAAACCATTTAATTTCTCTTTAATTTATTTTGTTCTATGCTAATGGACTTTCCCTTAATGGACTCTAAATCTGAACCCTTTCCCCTTCTTTGTAGGATTCGAGCTGTTAGACAAACAAACTATCTTTCTGCATTTAAAGGTAGTGGCACTCTGTAACTCTGTAAACTGATTTTTTAAATAACCATCCATACATTTTTGGTGCTTTAATGCAATCTGTGATATTCTTAACTGAAATTCTCAAAAGATTGCATATTGCTATGGGTTTTGAATCTTTAATACAATAACTAAATGAATCTATTACCTGCCCGAGTCTATTATTGAGTCTAATTGGTTCTTCCATTTAAACTGCGCTATTCTAGAAATAATTTAGATGCGTTGTAGGGAGATTCAGCTCTGTTAGAACATCAAGTATTACTTCTTTTGTTCTCTGTTGCTGCTGGAGATGTTTTGGTCTGCATAATTATAGCCCGACTTACCTTTCTCACGAGGTTCGGTCTTCCCGTTGCTATTCTTTATTTCTGCTGCATGGTCTTGAGAGTGGTGTACCTAAATCTGATCTCAAATCTGTGAGTTAGCTGTCAACTAATGGTCCTCATTGGACTGCTAATGTGGATCATTGTCTCTGTGGTAAATTGAAATGCTGCAGAATGTCTAATCGTAAAGGGCCCAGTACAGTTAGCATAGTAAGAAGAGTAAGCGTAAAATAAAATTTTACCACGCTTGCGCTGCCACATAGACATTAATAAACCTCTGATGCTTACCCGAGATACCATGGGCCTGGGATTAGTAGCTCCCAGGGTGCAATAGTAACCAGCATAGCAGTACCCCGAAGGCTGGGATAGACCAGGAGAAGAGCAAAACATTCCTGGAATGACAAAAAGAGAAATCTTAGAGATAGCTCATCACGGCCAGCATCCTGTTCCCGTGCCCTAAGCCATAGTGGCCCGTTTCCCCGGAGATATATCTTGCTGATCCTTAGTTCATGCCTTCCCCTTGCTAAGAATTCCAGACTCATTCTCCTCTGTATCCAGAAGTATGTCTGTTTTATTTGAATGTGGTTTCCTCCCACCTTCCTCTGGTGATCCCCCATCCTGGCATTTTTTCTGTGTCTGAATGAATGAAGGATTTCTAAAGCACGAAACAGTCCCCCATAAGGGTGCACTGGTGCTCTCATGAAGCAGTCTTAGTAGTAACCTCCATCCTCTCATTGCTGCAATCACTGCTTGAGGCTTGCTCCCTTCCTTCATCGTTCCTTACTGGAAAGTAGAGTTCTTCTCGTGTCTCCAGATTAACAGCAGGCTCATTTCTGATTCTCACCTGCTGGGCAGGGTTCACAGTCCGACTCCGTGACACTGCCCATCTTGCTCCCATATGTGCCCACAGGGCAGGGGTGATCAGTGCTGGTGCTGCTGTTCTGAGGGCAGTAAAAACCAGGCAGACACAACCTTGGAATTGAAACACCATCACCTGGGAAAAAACACAGAAATTATTCTCTTGCTAATTCAGAAAAGTGCTAAATCCACAACGCTACTGCCCACTGTCACACAGAAGCAAATACGCAACAAGCACTCCACTAATAACAGGAAGAATGCTGGGAATTATATTAATAAACCGACTCTTTCTCAGTCAGATCCCTAGCTTGCAATGCAACTAACCTGGGGCAGGTAACTCCGCTCTGCCAGCAGAAGTTGCGGATTTTTGCCTACTCCACGCTCTGTTGCAAACGCGGAGTTTAGGAATAACTCCCCTCCGTGGCGGAGGGAAGTTAGCCAGCCCCTCCACCCTCCCAAATTAATAAAAAATTCAAAAAGAAGTCACCTACCTGTATGCTGCCTCCTCCTCTGCCTGGCCGCTCCTCGCCGTTCCTCTTCTATAAAAAAAAACCTACATTGTACGTCTTGCACGTGCTCATGTGCAAGATGTACAACATAGGAGTTTTGTCATAGAAGAAGGATGGCGAGGAGCAGGAAGGAGAGCGGCCAGGCAGAGGAGGAGGCAGCCACACAGGTAAGTGCCCTCTTTTTTAATTTTTTATTAATTTTGGAGGGATCGGAGCGTAGTTCCACTGAGTTTTTTCCAAACTCCTTGGAGCTCCACGTAGAAGCCCTACGCCAGCTCCGCCCGCCCTTAACTAAAACCTACATGCAGAGGGCTCATTAGTGAGTTAAATGTTCCACAAGCAATTAGTTAAGCTCAATCTACATTTTATGATGCAATATCATTCAACCAGAACTCAATGCTTATAAGCTGATTCCAAAGTATTCAACACAACCATAAATGATCCTTTACATATCAATGTTTTTTTAGAGACTAATGCACAGCCTGCATGTGTCTCTTGTGATAATCTAATTGACCAACCTCATATCAAGCAAGTCAGTAGCATAGCAAGGATGCATAGGCCTTGGTGCAAGCTACGAAATGACCCTTTTGACTTCTGTTGGGGTAGTTAAATAGAGAAATCATCAGGGTTCAATGGGCCCCTTAGGGATCTGGGCCACAAGGTCAACTACACCTACTACACCAATAGTAGATGCCCCCCTGAAGCAAGTCAAGACACACAGTTACAAGGACCAAGACAAACTGAACCCATCCCTGAAGGATCTTCCATACTGTGGGCTGCGAAGGGAATAATTGAAGGGCATGGACAACATCCAATACAATTGACAATGCTATGAAGATAACAGCCTACATTATGCCATAAAATGCCAATGATAAATCATAGTATAACCATCCTGACATAAAGGACCCCACTTCCCTTTCTGATTAAGATGCCTAGAGCCCTTATTGGTGACATTTAGATTCTCTCATTACTCACAGTTGAGTCCAAGCTTTCCACGCCTAAGTATGGTGAGATGCCTGTGCCCCTCTCTGCTAACAATTTAATGACCACACCAACCCACAGAGAGTCGTCAGTGCCTCCCTGCTGAGTGAGATGTGTAATGAAGACCCAGGGGCCATACATTCATAAGAGGTTTCATGGAATCTTTATTTAATGAGCCTGAAACTTAGCACCCCTACAGCGTGTGGTGGACAAGTACCCACAAACCTCACCAGCCTTACTTATGTTATTCCCACAGTGCACATTCCACCTATTCATATATACAAATTCCATGACCCAGCATTCTTCTTGCTGGCTGAGAGTGGAGTGCAGTATCTCATGGCCAACCACAAGAAGACACAACTATCCCCTGCTGAGATTCAGATGCCTGCACAAACCCTTGCAGACTAGAATGCCTGGAGCCCCCATGGTGAAAGTCAGATACCTGTAACACTCACTGCATGGGGCTGCACTCCTGTCTAAATCCAAGTTAGATTCCTGCATTAAGCTCCCATCAATGCTGAAATAAAACAATGGTTTCACATTCCAGGTCCCGTCTTTTAAGTCATTAGAAGTCACTCTCATGATTACTTGCATGGCAAGTACATTTTCTAGAATTCTCCTATGTTATGTTATAGGATTTATAGAGCGTTTTGATGCCTCAGCAATAGGGTGTCCCAGTTCTAGTCTAAGAAAAGAACCAACTGCAAAAGATGCCTAGAGGGAAAAGTACCAAGGGGTAGAGGAAGTGCATTCTAGAGGGCCGGAGCTTTAGCGTGGAAGGAATGGCCACCCGCTATTACTCTAACACATGGCACACAGGGCAGGCTAAAATCGACTGAGCGTAGGGACCGTGAGGGTAGATACGGCGAAAGTAAATTGAACAGGATAGGACCCCCGTGACAAAAAGATCTTGTGGACCATACACACTCTTGAATACCTCCAATTAACAAGTATGGCTGTTATACAAGAAAAAGAGTGACACAGCATGCCAGGATAGCCTTCCCATGCATGCTTCTCTCTCAAGCTTAGAAAAATATAATACTATATAGCTGAGTCTTAAACATATATATATATATATAATATATATAATATATATTTAAAATATATGTGTGAACATATATAGCAGAATCTGAAACACTCTGTTGTGCAATGCAAAGCAGACATTATTGAAGTAAATTAGTCAAACCAACAGGGTTAAGGAAAGTAAAATCACATACCCTTTGTCCCCAAAGATGTTAGAGGAAGTGCCATCACATAATGTTTGACAAAGCATAACAATACGGGAAGTGGCATCACAGGAAATAATAAGGAATGTTGGACCCAATCAAATGACTGGAAGGGGGTAGCACTAAACTTAATTAAATAGAGGATTACACATGCATAATTAGCAAATATCAAAAAGGCTTCCTAAGGCACAAATATGGCTATTTAAATCACTGACAATAAATTAACTGGAGTGCTGACCTGATATCTCAGGTTTGCAGCCATAATATGAAAGTGGCACAGTCATTCAATTCCCGGCCCAATCTTGCATGACCCGATAGGGCCATCATACAGTGGCAGGCACAATCCCATTTAAAGTGATCGCACAATAAATTAGTGAAAAACAAAACTTTGAAAAATTACTAATTAACATTTACGCTGCCTTACAAAGGTTAGTTTACACCCTCACGGCAATTCCAATTGTAACTGTTTATACTGAATTTGAAAACAAAGATCGGAGAACGCCTCAATCACTGGTAAGTCTGTTGGAAAATTGCAGGTCAGGAATGTAATTTACACTCGATGTTGAGCCACAAAAAAGTATCCATACATGGGTTACATTAGCTCTTATACACATAAACACAGGCATTCACACTTGAAATATGCATTCACAACTGTCATCATCTCTTGCTACTCAAGGCCAGCTATTCAGTCTATCACAACTCTTGTTACACGAAAGGTCATATTCAGAATTTGTCTTACTTCCTGTCAACAAATGGCCAAGCATTCAAAGGATACCTCACCACAAGGCCACACATTATGATTTGGGGTGGTATGCACACAGTGACATATAGTCACCTTACCTGCTGAAAAGCATACGTTGGCATTCACACCCTAACTAACCTCCTATTACACACATGGCGAGGCACTCACTGTTGTTAGTGGAGTTGCAGTAGGAACCTGCTGGACAGGCCTCGCAGTACGCTGCTCCCTCTTTTGATTGGAAGGTCCCTCCTTGACAGGGTTTGGGAGAAGAGGATCCAGTCGGGCAGTAAAATCCCACTGGACAACGAAAGGCAGCTGGGCTGGCAGATGTCTGGGCAGGTGGGCAGAAGAATCCAGCAGAGCATAGACCCCTAGGGGAAGATTGTCCTGCTTCTGGAAATAATAAATACCAAAAGGACACCACTTTTCAGTAACAGAATGCCTTTGATCTGCTTCTAACGAGTATCAAACTCAACCCAAAGGTTTGTTATTCTTCGTTCATACACATATTTAATTGTTTATTTTACTCTCCTCTCTCTTCCTTTAGATTTTTTACACACCTTTTTCTCTCCTCTCCATGCACTCATCTGATGCATCGTTCTCCTATTCTATTTGCTGAATAAATCACTGCCTCTCCATATGTTGTTCCTCTTCAACCCCTTCCCCCATTTTGCGATCTTTTGTTTTTTAGTACCCGGTTCTAAACTTGCCTATTTTCTTACCTTCCAGCAAACCCATTCTGCTTTCCATTTGCTTTTCACTGTTCCTTACTCCTTTCCTTCCTGTCTTTATACCTTCTCCTTCACCTCCCCTTCTTTCAAAGGCCCTGCACCTTCCAACCATTACTTTCATCAAAGAGACAAAATGGAGACTAAACTTGGCTCCTTGCAGCACACAAATTATGATAAAACAAAATGAAAGGGAAATTGGAGTGGTGCATAAGCTCAAACAAAAAATATGCAGATGGAAATCTTTACCCTAGCGCTTTGATTCTTCTTTCTGAGACTGTACTAAATCTATATAATTCCCACACCTCAGCATCTCTATTCACCTCCCTGGTTCATTTGTTGTTTTCTTCTCTCCACCCTCTCACCTTTTTAACTGCATATTGTCTCCGGTTCTCCACTTCCACTCTCATTCCCTGAAATTCATTTATCACCTCTACACTTTATTTCCTGAATTTTACATTCACATGTCCTCATTCTTCGTTCTTGAAGTGCTTTCAGTTGCTATTCCCCTTTCTTCCATTTTGCATCGTTTAACCCATTTACCACAGACCAGCCAAACCTGGAGCATTTACCATCACAGAAGTGTCCGCCTGGACAAGGCAGGCAATCCTGGCCATTCTGGTTCCTACCATGGGGGCCGTAGGTACCAACTTTGCAGGGTACAGGGACTTCTGCCCCCTTTGGGCAAAAGTAACCTGGAGGGCAGAACATCTGGTCTGGTCGCGTGGACTGGAAGTCGCAGAAGTAACCTGCTTGGCAATCACCTAGGACACAACATATAAACACTGTTAGACCTGGCACCTTGGCGTGAGTCTCCCTTCCACTTTTTGTCGCTGTGCCTCTTGTGTTTTGCTGGTGTTAGCTGCTCAGAGCACTGTGCCCCTGCCAACCAGTGCCACAGTGCAAGTGCTCCCTATTTAAAGTGTATATGTTGGTTGGATTCCATGATTGGCTTATTTGGTTTACTGTCAGACCCCAGTAAAGTGCACCAGGAGTGCCAAGGGCTTGTAAATACAAATGCTGCTGGTGGGCTTGCAGCACTGGTTGTGCCACCCACAGAAGCGGCCTGGTAAAATGTATCTAGGGTCTGCCATTGCAGAACCTGCATGCAGGCTGGTACTGTCATGCCGACTGGGCAAGTGCACCCACTTGCCAGTCCCTAAACCTTCCCTTAACTTCATATTAGTCACCCCTATGGTAGGCCTAAGGGCAGGGTGCATTGTAAGCATAAGGTAGGACAAGCCCTGATGTGTGTGGCATGTCCTAAAAGTGAATTACAGCCATTTTCGTTTTTCACTATTGTAAGGCTACCTGTTCTCCATAGGCCAGAATGGGCTGTTAGAATTGTTACATTCTATGTACCTAACAGACCCAGGGAACATGGTAGAAATTCGAGTTTAGTATGCCTGAACTCAGAATAATACAATACATCTTTTAGTAAAGTTTATTTTAATATTCTGTGTTTGCAAATGCCACTTTTAGAAAGCTGGTATTTGCTTGCCTATCCATTTCACCTGGCCGCTGCTAGGATGTGTATCTGCTGTCTAGTTTCTGTGAGTGACAGGGCTGGGGAATTCCAGGAGACAGGCTGGAGCAGCCCGGTGGTGAATAGAGAGATCTACATCCAGATGGGTGGGAGGAGTACACCTGGACTCTGAATAGGGTTGTGCTCTGCCTCCACAATGCTGGCTCCACCTCCTGTGGAGCGGCTGATGTCTCTGCCCTGCACCCTGAATAGAAAGTCAGAGTCATGTCAACAAAGTGCTCAGGAACTGGTTTGGACTGGGCAAAGGCCCCTCTACCCCAGAGGAACAAAGGAATTAGGGGTTTAAGTATTGGGAACCTGCTCCCAAGAAATTAGATCCTGCTTGACAAGAAGAACCTCTGCCTGAGGAGAAGGAACTGGAAAAGCTGTAAGGAGGAATACTGTCCCTGACCAGGGGGAATGGCCTGCAGTGGTTGCCTTGCTGCTGAAGGAGACGAGAAAGACTACAAAAGACTTTATTTCAACTTGTGCTTAAAAAGATCTCAAAGGGCTTGGAATAGAGCTTGCCTCCTGCTGAAGTCTCAGGAACAACAGACTTCACCCCCCAGCTCCCCAGAGTTCTTGGGAAGTGCCTCCTGCTGTTGTTGGGCCTTCTGAGGGACGGCGTGTCGCAAGGAGCTGGAAGCGCCACTCAAGGAGGAGAAGCATGCCGCCGTCGGAGCTGTTGTCCTCGCATCTCGTAAAGTGTGTCGCCGCTGCAGCATCGCATCGAGCGGAAGCGTCTCGCATCATCCAGGAAGTGTCTCGCAATGCCAAAGAAGCGTGTCGCCATCGCAGCCATCGTAGCTGACGCATCACACCGCATCAAGAGAAGAGTCTCGCATCGAGGAAGAAGCGTGTCGCCATCGCAGCCATCGTAGCTGTCGCATTGCACCGCATCAAGAAAAGCGCCTCGCATCCACGGAGAAGCGTGCCGCCATCGGAGCTGCTGTCGTCGCATCGCGTAAAGGGGTGTCGCCGCTGCAACATCGCATCGAGCGGAAGCGTCTCGCAAACGACGGAGAAGAGTGTCGCTGCCAAGCCCGCTGTCGTCGCATCGCGTAAAGGGTGTCGCCGCTGTAGCCGACGCATCGAGTCGAGCCTTCTCGCAACATCGGAGAAGCGTGCCGCATCTGGAAGATCTTCACGTCTTTATTTCTTTGCAACAAAAACTTCATCGCATCAACATCTTTGCAACACTTTCGTTGCCCTGCGTGTCGCATCTAAAAGGTACATTGACTTAAAGTGTTGCATTTAAGAACTTAAGAGAACGAAACAACCTTCTACCATCTAAAATAACAGTATTGTGTATTTTTGCCGTTTAATGGTCTTGTGGTAACTCTATATAAAGAATCCTTATTTTTATTATAAAACCTGTGTGGTGTCCATTTGTAGTGTTGTCGCTTGTTTACTGTATGTGTTCACAAATGCTTTACACACTGCCTCTGAGATAAGCCTGTCTGCTCGTGCCAAGCTACCAAGGGGGTGAGCAGGGGTTATTTTAGGAGTGTAACCCCTTACCCTGACTAGAGGAGAGGGTCCCTGCTTGACACAAGTACCTGCCTGTGCCAACCAGAGAACCCGGATTCTAACAAACACCAAAAAGGCAAGAGGAAAGAGACATGTGAGAATGTCAAGAACCCAAAGAAGAGTGAAAAGTAAACACAGATCTCAGGAAAGGATCAAGATCAGAAGAGGTGGCATACAAAAAGGCATAAAAAGAAGTGGGACAAGGTCACCAAGATAGACTTTGCACAGCTATTCTCAGCAAGTCATTGTAAGACTCTCGGCTTATTTTCATGGATTAAATTAGCAACAACAAATAAGGATACACAGAGCTAAACCGGTGCTGGCGAACTTTAACTTACAGCTTATCTACCGAATATGAGCAGTTGTGGGCCACACGAAGAAATGCTGTAGCATTACTGATCTCTCATTCTGACAGTACATGGAGTGACACAATGTAATACACATCTCTTCTTGGAGCAGACAACATAGAAGAAAGGAGACACTTTGATAATATATCAACAAGGACTCCTTATTCCATACCATATTATTCCATAATATTCAACTCAAAACAATAAGGGAAATACCTATGCCTATAACAAGTTACCACTACTCCACTGCACATTAACCAACATAGCCAAGGTCAAAGCAGATGCTGTACAGCATGAAAGAAAGATTTTTTAAACAGGGAATAAAAAATAATCATGATGATGTGATTATTTGGCTGTGTCATTTTGCTCCAAAAATGCATATGTATGCCTGCAAATTAAGCAGCCGTGTCAATGCATTTTTCTTATGTTAAAAAGGTCCCGTAGCAGGCAATGGACAGCAACATAGAGGACAGCCTGTGGACACAGCAGCATGCAAAGCAACACAGGAAGCACTGAAGCACACAGGTTAGAGAGGGCCACATGAGCACAGGTAGTGCCCAGAAGCATGCAGGTGAAACAGGCATGGGTAGGGTGGGACATAGTAACTCACAGGCGATTGTTATGGGGACAAAATAATACAGGTAATGGAGAGTGACAGAGAGCGGGGCAGAGAGAGATGAAGTACATGAGTGAAACAGCTTGCAAACACATGCAAGATATAGGAGTGCTTAAACAAAAAGAAAAAGTAGCTCCCAAAACAAGAGCATTAGAAGGGCACATGACTTAGGCCATGGTCCAGGGGAGGGCCACACACAAGAAGAGGAAGTGAACCCTGCACTCACTGACAAACTACTATATAGCAAATGTGAGTGATGATGAAGCCAACCAATGGTAAGCAATAGGCATGCTCTAACTAAGCTAACAAAATGATACGCAGGCAACAGTGCATGCAATGTCTTAAGCGAGACCTAAAAATGTATCTGCCTTTCTCATGAAGCCATTAATGATATTCAAAACCAGGCCCACAGTAAATTGTACAATGTACACAGATAAACAATTCACTTAATAAACTTTAAAAAATAAAGGAAAGTAAACACAGGTGTCTCTCCTTTTGCCCATATTTCCTATGGGGACATGCAATCAAATGCCACTAGATCCTGAAGCATTTGCATACTTGAAGACCAAATTGAAATATATATTTCTACATTTCCGTATGCTTAAACGTCCCATTACATCCCACCCTTTTGATTTTACAACAGGCACACAAAACATCACTCAGCTGCTGCACAGGGCCGAAGATGACTGTTTGCTTGAGCTCAGACTTTTGTTATAAAACAAAAATCCTCTAGTCAGTATCACCATCCAATGAGAAACAGTAGACAAAATTCTGATTCACCTGACCAGTTTTCAAAATTCACCATAATTTATACTGGTACAGTGTATTGCTGATGGACGATCTAAAAGAGGAAGTGCTGAGAGAGGACTAGACAGGACTTTAGGGTAGAGGCAGTGTAGATACCTGTTGTGCATGTGTGTGCATGTGTTAAGATGGAGCTTTGTGTACTTGTAGTGTTTATTTAGTATAGGTTTAAAAAGACATACTCTGCAAAGTATCTGGAGTCTGGAGATTCCCTTACGAGTGGACAGGGCTTGCTATGGCAATCCCAAGGTGCTCTATGAGGGAGTAGTGTGGTCGAGCAGCCTCAGGCTTCTCAGAGAGGAGTGTTAGACATCTGCAAATACACACAACAGTCAATAAATGATGCAAACGACTCAATAAGGAGATCTACACCAATTTATAAAAATAACACATATCTTTATGTATGTTTCGGCATCAGAATCAATGCGTTCAGGTAGATCTGTTTTTCAAGGGAAATATGCTTGCCATTAAGGAGTCCTAACTTAGCGCATTTTTCAGAGGCTGTAATGTTATCCTGTGGAAGGAAAAACAAATATGGCATATGTGTTCTTTGCAACAACTTACGAGACCAACCTCCTGAACCTGAGGTGAATTTCAGGCAAGGTCTAAGGCAGCACCAGCAGGTCACCTCCAGTGGCACACGGGCAGACGGTTTCAGTGGGGCAAAACAGAGTTGGGTACCCTCTGCAGGTCAAGGGGTCTTTATGAGCAGATGCTACAGTGTAGTACTGAGAGACCAGTTGGGCAGAACCAACAGACCTCGGGTTGCTCGGAGATGGGGACACCTTTGGTCCTCTTCTCCACTGGCCAGGGGTGATGGGGCAGAGGTTTCCTAAGGTGTCGAGTTTTCGTCACCGGGAGCGGATGTGGTAGATGGGGCCTGCCCACAGATGGTGCAGGTGGCGTTGTGAAGTGCACAGCAGGGCAGCCGCAGGTGGACTTTAAGTCTGGAGAACCACGTTGGCACCATTGGCCCACTTCAGCTCGGGCTAGGCAGCTCAGGTGCAGTGGTGCTTCCCGGTGTCAGGTTTTCACGCTCTTGGAGCCTCACAGCTCAGTCTTTAGTACCTCCAAGATGCAGAGAAACGGCTCTGCTGTCCACAGGAATTCCTGTGTCTTTAGAGAAGTGCTGGCATTCCTAAAAAGGCTTTGGAGGATCAGCAGTTTGCTGTGCAAGATGACTTTGGTGCAATTGTCAAGAAGAGGCAAACTGATCGGCAGGGCTGGTGTCAAGTCAGTTGCTTCTTCTGCAGTTCTTTCCTCGGGCTCTTCAGCCCTTCTTATTTTGGTTAGCAGGAACTGATTTCCTGGTGCCAGGGCTCCCCTAAAATTCTGAATTTAGGGGCATTAGGGGAGTGTAGGGTAATAGCCAATGACCTACTTACCCCTGGGGTCTCTATGCTCCCTATAAGAACACTTCCTGGGGAAGTGGGCATAACCCTTTCCCAGAGACCCTAAATTTGCCATCACCAAGATGGTCACTTCTGAAAAGTCGTATCCACTTGAGGTACCCCAGTTCAGGGGTGGTGCTCTCATGAGGGTAGATATGCCTGTCTTGCCTAGCTACTTTTCCCACCTGTCCAGGTGCCAAAGGGCTCTGGACAAAGGGGGTGGTTTCCTCTCCTGTGAGAGTAGCCAGATTCACATACCAAAGGCAGTAGGCCTCTTTGAACCTCCTTGGCTTCGGAATGCCAATCTGCAGGTCATCTTGTGAACATGAATGCAGAGCACCCCTGCCCAAGCAGGCTTGGTTTATGGCCCCCGGAGAGTAAAGGCCCTCACCCTTGGGAGTCAGCAACTTGTCTTTGGTGGCAGGCTGGCAAAAACAAGTCAGTCAGCAAACCAGTGGCTGATAGGTTGTCAGGGGGGTACCTCTAATGTGTCTAAGGTGCCCTCTGGGTGCATGTATTACTCAATCTGACACTTTCATCAGTGTGGGTTTATTCATACGAGATGTTTGATACCAAACATCCCTATTTTCTTTGAAGCCATCGTGTTGCCGGGGAACTTGTTTCTACCAGTGTCCAGTACATGCTTGTAAAATAACTACCCTGTTCATTTGTTCTGGGAGCAATGGAACTGAGCAGCACAGGGGCATACCTGCTCATGTGGTCATGCCCTTGCATGTGGTATAGTGCACCCTGCCATAGGGCTAAGGCATGCTGTAGGGGTGACTTACCCTATACCACATGCAGTGTCGGTAGGCATGGCACACATGCTGTGTACCATGTCGTGTTTTCACTTTTGTCTGCACCTAGACACACAGCCTGCAGTGGCAGTTTGGATGAGCTTGGTGAGGGGTCTTCAGGGCGGTACAGTTCATGCTACCACCTTTAGGGACCCTCTTTAGTACCTCAGGCCCTGGTACCAGGGGTACACTTTCCTAGAGACTTTCAGAGGGACTAAAGATATTTCCAATTGGGGGAAACAATTGTACAGTTTTGGTGAAAAGTTCTGGCGCTGGGGGCCTGGTTAACAGAAACACAGTGCACTTCCAGTCGAAATCACATAGAATACCAGGCAAAAAGTGGGGGTGACCAGGTCAAAAAAGGGCACTTGCCTACAGTGGCCCATAGATGTGCTTTTAGTAGGGTGCAGTAAGCAGCAAGTGCATTTAGGAGCAAGGGTCCCAAGCCAACCAGGGTTAGGCGCTACTTTAGAAAATAATTGACAACTATTATCTTGAGATGCCAGGTCTTGAGAGCTTTATGGAAAGACAGGTAATTTTGACTATTTGTGATGCTTTCCAAGCAGAAAACTCACTCAGTACAAAAACTACACAGGCTCCAACACATTGTACAGCTTGTGAGATGAAAAGCATTATGGGACATTTGATGAATGCAACTTTATGTATATGGTGCCTTGTAGAGAGGGACAGTTACCCCATTCCAGCTTGATCTCCTGACAGAGAATACCTGCACACAGATGTGCTTGCATTCCTTAGCTTGTGGCTTCATGCCTCCGACCCATCTCATGGCGAAGTGACTTCTTAGCAAGGCTTTGACTTCTAACACCTTTCTACCTAACGACCTTTGATTGTGCCTTAATGTAGGAATGCAATTCTAGAGTTAGAGTAGGGATAGTTAGGATTAAATGTTGCACTTAGAAGAAGTGCAGATGCAAGGAGACTTGAACTTATGCTTTCTCATCTCATGCATAATCGTAATTGAGCTTCTTGTTTCATGCCCCACAGAGTGAACCTATTCAGGAGGTTTGGCATTCTTTTATTTCCCTTGTATTTCTACACTCTCATGCTGAGGTTTGTGTTTGTCCAATTATTTTTAAATTTGTAATAAAACTGACTAACCTACAACTGGTTGTCGATTTGGGCTCTTATGTAACAGTTTGTGTTGCATTGTATGTCCAGTGACCTATGAGCTTATCCTCCCTCTACGCTTTCATGATGCTAAAAAGAACCATGAAGGATTTGATATTGGATTGAACTGAAAAGGTGGGCTCTGGCTCCTTAGCAGGGCATCCTAATGGTGACTTAGCTACTTTATTAAAGTAGGTTGCCTACATATGAAAGCACTTTTCCCTAGGATGTGTTACTGAAGTAATTTTGAAACTGCAGCTAGCCGCGACAAAATGGTGGTCTTTGTAGGCATTCACTTTAATCATATTGATGTGTTAATATGCCCTACAGCTCTAAAATGACATTACAGTTCACAACACTTGTGCATGCCTTGCAGCAATGTACTATGGACCTGCTGTGAAGTTGAGCAAGCGACTTGGCTGTAACCAGTTTTACATCATAGTGCTGACAGTAGTAGCGTCAGCAAGAGAAGATGCATGAGATAAAAAGGAGATCAAGTAGAAAAAGGTGATTTGCTAGGGATGACGAATAATAGGCCCTGACATGGCACACAGATTGCATCACAATGAGAAGTTTAGTGTTGCAAATCCCAAAAGGCACCTTAGCACACAAGAGGCCAAAATCAAAAAAAAAGTTTTGGAAAAACTAAGCAGTTGTGGCATGAGTTACAAGAAGCTAAGCACGCTGAGATGTTGCATAAAAACTATCTTCTTCAAAGCCACAACCTATCTGTTTATACATTTCCAGGAAATTGATCTATGCATTTCAAATGATCACCTTTAACTTAGGGTTTAGTACCTAACTAATTACTTGTTTCTACTACTTTTTAGGTATAAGCCACTAAGGCCATAAATATTTGTTGTGTGCCTGTTATCATAATGACCTTATACAACTAACAGGCCTTTTCACAAAGAAGTACCTATGCAAATTGCATCCAGCCAGGATAATAATAATCACTGCTAATGTCTGACTCACTAGTGGCTTCTGTACTGAGTTCTTGCTAAAATTTTGGATGACGAGTGGTTCCTATGCCACCCTGTTCAACAACAGATCACTAACTGACCAAGCCCTTTAACAGCTTACCAAGTGGTCTCATCCAGCAATAGGTCACTATGCACCTGCACTCAGTAACGGATTGCCATGCCATCATTATTAGGATGCAACACTACACAGGGACAAAAACTACACACCCCATATCACTCTTATGAGATAAAGAAGGGAAATCCACATGCCTGGGAGTTGTGCCCATCGCAAGGGCATTTCCTTCTGAGAAGCCAGTTCCCTGTCACATGGGCTGTACCCAATGTATACACATAAATGTTCACATTGTCTATTGTGAGTGTACTGATTTTGAGGCTGCAACACAATATAGGCTCTTCTTATTCCCTGTGAGACATCTGGGAGGGCTGTTGTCCTCCAAAATATAGCTTGTAGGGAATGTTTGAGAAACCTGTTTGTTTTCCATTTCTCTGCAGAGGCCTAGCTAGATCCATTTAATTGGGGTTAGGGCAGTCTAACCTGATGTGCCTCTAAAAAGGGGATGGGAGAATACAACACTACTTTTTCAGTAGGGCATATAAATTGTTCTTCAAAGAAAATCCCGACAGATCCAAGGCTTTGCAAAATTCAGTTCACCCAGAACTCCAAGGGGCTTAATAACAAGCCCATTGTGCTGCAGCTGCGTTATTTTTTTTTACGCACCAGCCGTTTAAAGTCACCCTGCGTGACAGCTCATGGCATTGTAAATATGGACCCCTTACACGCATTACTCTGCTAAGGGTGTTAACACGCAACAGCCATGGAACCTAGCGCATTCCCAGATTTACAACATTTAGTAAAAATGGGAATTCGTTAGAATACTAGGCCTCTCCAGGGGAGGCACAGGAATAGCATAACAAGTAGAAATACTTTTATTTCTCCTAATTTTTTCCTCTTTTTATGTGCACTGCATTCTGCAGCACACATAGAAAGAGGAAAACACTAGTGATGATTGTTTTGTGCATGAAGTCTTCCTTACTGCTCAAAAACAATCCTCCCTGCAGCGCAGACACCCATGCAAAATTACACAAGGGTGCCTGCACTGGCACATGACAGCCAATTGTGCGCCAGCCCAAGGGAACGCACAGGCATGCGTCTTATTGTTGTTAATACGACACATCCCTGTGCTTTGAAAATGACGCAGCATGGCGCAGCTAAATGACTTGCAGAGTTGCGATGAGTCATTTTCTTGAATATGAGGCCCCAAGCAGGTAACAGTTATCATTGTACAGCCCAGTCAGCTTACATGCCTGCAGATTCAAGATGCTGGAGGAGTCATACTGCAACAGGATGCTTTTAGATGAAGGCTGGTTGTGTGGTCCCTCACCACTGGAAGACTTCACTCATAGGTAGTTATCTTTACGACCCTGGAGCAATCCCATTTTCCATTAGGGCATTTGCACAGACATCCAGGTCTGATACTAACAGAAATCTTAATGGAGTTACCTTCATCACTTTGGTGAGTGAAATTAGGTTCACACTTGGTATGATTGAATGTGTTTGCGATCCAACATGTAAAAAATGGATGATGAATTTATTTAATGGAACTAATGTTAACAGGTTATTTTAGAATAACTTTCAGCAGCTTGACGAAACAAGCCTGCTGAAAGCCATTCTTGAAGAAACCTTTTTCGTGCATGTGTGATTTTCGTGCTGTTGCTTTAAAAGTCCCACAAACTCAATGTTTCAATACTGTCTTCCATGCTTTACTTTACTCTAGTTTTTTTCCCAAAGTTCTTGGTCCCTCTCCTACTTTACTCCTATTTTTTGTACAAACCTCTAACTTATCAACCAAATATGCTTCCTTTTTTATATGTTTCACTTCCTTCCTACTTTACCCTCACCCCTCCTGCTTGATTTCTCTTTTTAAACCCCTTGCCCTCTGCTTTACTCTAATTCTTTATAAAGCACTTACTGTTGGAGAGTAGGATCTGCTTCTTATAGTTACCCCCACTTTTTGCTAATGTTTCACTGTTTTCGACTTAGACTGGCTAGGATCCTGCTATCCATGACCCCAGCCTAGCTGCTTTCTCCTATAAATTGATTGCATTTACTTTAGGTACACTCCAGATTGGATTCTGGGGTCCCCTTATAAGTCCCTAGTATATGGTACATTATGTACCTGGGGCATTGGTACCCCAGGGGCCTCTCAGGCGCTGCAGCATGTATTATGTCACCCCTGGGAGACCATTCAAAATGACACACCAGGACTGCTACAACAGCCTGTGTAAGGTGGTGCATGCACCACTTACTTAGATATAGGTTCACTATATCTATCCTAATCACTGCACATATAAACCTATCAGTCAACCCTATGGCAGGCCTTATCAATCCTGAAGGCAGGGTGCTGGGTTTTATGTGAGAGGGTGCCCATGCATGAGCAGAGCCCCTCTGCAGCTTTAGGAACCTATATTCCGGAGTTGTTTGTGATGCAGCAACCATATATACTTAAGTGCATTATAACCTTGCGGTAAATGCTAACTTTAAAACGGCTGCATGGAAACATGTCGTGTTTGGTGTTAAACACCTTGGAATCATACCTCCACACCAGTAACTGGTGTGGGAGGTATGATTCCACCCTACTAGAGGGAGAAATATGACAGCACCAGTACACACTGTACCAGCCTTACAGACCCTGGCATCACAAAATGGATGCTGCCAGCCACAGACACGAGTCTGCCCTCCTGCTGCTGGACGAAACTCCAGCAGGGGATGGCTGGACAATAGGTTTCCTGTCACAGGGCGGTGTGACCACCTCCCAGACAGGCTTTAGTGTATTGGGGCTGGGTGGGTGCACACAGAGTGGTTTGATGTCTGCAATGGGGGCACATTTGGTGTCCCTGTGCATAGTCCAGCTCAAAACGGTTGCAAGGGCTATCAGACCCTGCTCTGGCACGAAACTGGACAAAGGACATGGGTGTAGCCACCCCTCTGTCCTGACCCTCCCATAGGTGGGTCCACAGAGTTTGTCCCACCTCTTCCTTGAGTATAAAGTAGGAACCCCTGGCTACAGGACTTTAGATTTACCTGGACAAAACTCTGCTACAGAACCCAAGTACTTCAACTATCTACACTACGTTGGATGACCGAAGAATCTCCCTTGGAGTAAAGGAGTTATTCCCCTGCAAGCCAGGCACCTGAAACACATCTGACCGGTTTGCATCTACGCAGCTCCTGATGGACTCTGAAGATTTTGGAACACAGGAGGTGGATTCCCAAGCTTCCCTGAGGCCGACCAGTACTCTCAGCAAACCTGAGACCCTCAGCCCTCGTGGGGACCGTGCAACTCTGAGAAGGGAACTTTAACTTTCAGTGGGCTTTCCTGGTTGCTCCAGACGTGCCCTGACTCTCCATTGCTTGGGGAGTCCCCAGGACCTTGCTGGTCCACACCGAAGCATCTTTTCTCTAATCGCGTGGGTTGCAGTTGCCAAGGCTTGTTGGTCTCCAATCCGGACACAGACCCCTCCAGCACTCGACATCCTTCGTGGGACAGCTCGCCTGCAGACTTTGGTTGTCATCGATGGCTGCAGAATCAAGCTTCACTTCATCTCACCTGAAACACCTGACATTGTTGGGCATTGGTCTATCGTGCCCCTGGTCACCGTGAAGTGTCCCAGACTCTGTCCCCTCTGCATTCAGGTTCTTCTCAGCTCCAATCCAGGCTTGGATCACACCGGACACTTCTCATCTTCCCGGCAGCAGCACTTTGCAGCATCACGCCATTGAAAACGATGAAGATTCCCGACACTATTTGACACCTATGCACCGACTTCCCTGGGTTAGGTAACACGAGTACTCCAGTGCTCACATGGGTGCTGGCCTTAGAACCTTCTAAGTTTGAAAGGGTTTGCTCAAAGTCTTCTCCTAAGTGTCCTTAAACTTTAAAATTCCAACTGTGACTTTCCCATAAGATTGGACGGAGCTCGCGGCTGTGTCCTCACACTGCATGCGTCCCCCGTGGGTCCCCTGTGCCACTACCTTGGGTGGTTCCTTGGGGTCCCAGCGATTCTACGTGCTCTAGGCACTGTGTCTAGTCAAGTCGTGGTTGTTATACCACTTTCTTAATATATGTTTTGGTCTCCCCCTGGGGCCCACTGTGTATTGTGCTATTTACTGTTGTTCTAGTGTAATAATATTGTGCGACTTGTTCTCTAATCTCATAAAGAGGTTAGTAGAGAGTGTTTAGAAATAAATACATATATTTTATATATATACCTTGTTAGGTTCTCCTTTCATTTGGTCATTAAGGAGGTTATTATAATCTGGTAAACCAAGCTGCTTTACATTTCTTCTAGACTTAGCCTGAAGGCTGCTCTCCATAGCTACCACTAGGATAGCTTTTAATAAAGGTTGTCTTTAACCTAATCGTCAATAAGGATCATTTGGACTGGTGCAAGGTGCCCACTATAACTAGTGGACTGCATATACCAGGCTAAATTCTCACATTGGTGTGCAGCGGTTGGGATTCAAGCTTGCTATTGCTTTACCAGATAATCTCATTGAGTGACTAACTGAAAACCATTATAGGTACATAGGTACATATAATCAAGACTAGAATAAAGTAAGTGCAACTGAACTGAGAGTTGGGTAAGTCAAGGGTCTAGCACACCCTTTTTCCAACTCAGGAGAGTTTAGTAGTTCCCACTGGGTTAGGTAGGTGCAACACCACACAACACTAGTATGTCTTCTAGGGCAGAAGCCAGTGGGGCTCTGACCACTAAGTATGACCATATCCTATTCCAAGAATTGAGGAGTATGTGTACAGCTAGGAAATTGAAGACAGGGAAAAACCCCAGAACTCAACGCTTCATAGAGGCTTTGCTTTTAGATGACCTCAGAAGGACCCCAGGATCTGATGAGGCAGGCAATTTTGGTGGGACAGCAGAAGAGGAAAGGTCAGGAGGTGAAAACCTCTATGACCTGGACTCTGATGCTGGCCAGGAGGATCAAGATGATTCTAACCTGGACAATCCAATTCTTCCTGAAGGTGAGGGAGAAGGCCTCTTTACCCCACCTGGAAGGGTTAACAGTTTACCAAGAAGATCAAGATCTCTTTCTCAGGAATCTAATCATTCTGGTACTTTTGTAGGGACCTCTATTTCTCATAGGACTTTTTCTCATAAAAGGGAGTCCTCTTATGAGAAGAAGTGCCAACTGCTTGAGTTTGAGAGAGCTAAGCTCAAAATCAAGAGAGAGCAATTAGCCTTAGCTAGGGAATCCCTGGAGATTCAGAGAGTTTCTGAAAAGTTGGGGCTAGAGCCCCATGGTGGCAGCAACAGTGACCCTAGAGGTAGAGAAAAAACTCATGACCATAGGAACCTGAACAAGATTGTCCCTCCATACCAGAGTGGGGATGACATCCACAAATGGATAACTGCACTGGAGAGGGCCTGTAAAGTACAGAGGGTTCCTCAGGAGCAGTGGGCAGCAGTCTTGTGGCTCTCCTTTGCAGACAAAGGTAGAGACAAGCTCCTCACTGTTAGAGAAGAGGATGCTGATAATTATACAGTCTTGAAGAGTGCTCTGATTGATGGGTTTGGCTTAACCACTGAACAATACAGGTTAAAGTTCAGAGATACCCAAAAGGCACAGACTCAAGACTGGGTTGACTTTGTAGATTGTGCTACTGAGGCTCTGGAAGGCTGGTTACTTGGCAGTAAAGTGTGTGATTTTAAAGGATTGTACAATTTAATTATGAGGGAGCAGATCCTTAATAACTATCAAAACCAGTTGTTGCATCAGTACCTGGTGGACTCTGATCTGACCTCTCCCCACGAATTGGGCCAGAAGGCAGACACATGGGTCAGAACCAGGGTGAGGCAGAAGTTTCAGAACCAAGGTGGTGACTTCAAGAAGCAGGATTCTAAAAACTCTGATAAGGGTGGGGAGAAGGGTAAAGACTAGGCCTGGGCGGTAAATTCCGTTCCGCTCGCGGAATTTGCGGAATTTCGCGTTCCGCGGAGAACGCAAAATTGCCCAAAATTCTGCTTTCCGCGGCTTCGCGAAATTTTTTCTTGTTCGCGTTCTCAAAATGCGTGTTCGCAAGATATTTCTCCCCGAGCACGCAAACAGCAACTGTGAACAGGAAAAAAGCATCGCGAACAAGCAATTCCGCGTGTTCGAGTAATTTCTGCGTGTTCGCGGAGATTTTTTACCGTTTCGCGGAGATTTGCGGAACGCGATTACGCAAATTCCGCCCACCCCTAGTAAAGACCAGAAGTCTTCTCAAGGGCCCCAAAAATCTGCATCTGGTGGGAAGTCACAATCCAACAAGGGAAAAGGCAAGAAGAAACCATGGTGTCAAATCTGTAAACAGAAGACCCATTGGACAAGTGATTGTACCAAGTCTAAGGACTTAACTCCAGCCACCATTGTCCCTAAGGCAACTGTCCCCCCTAGTTCAGCTCCAAGTAGTGGTACTCAGAATAAGGGTGTAGTAGGGTTAACCCTGGGATCTGAGATGGACTCTGGCGTAGTCAGAGTTCCTACTCATGCTGTACTGATCTGTGATGGAGGCATGGATATGGCCTCTTTATTTGTCAGTCCCAGTAATCTGGGCAAATACAGACAGCAACCTTTGATAAATGGAAAAGAGGCCTTGGCATTCAGGGACACAGGAGCAAGTGTCACAATTGTGACAAAAGATCTTGTGGTTCCTGAGCAAATCATACTTGGTGAGATGTACCAAGTGACCAATGCTAGCAATGTCAGGACAGATCATTCCTTGGCAGTTGTTAATTTCACCTGGGGAGGGGTAGCTGGCCATAAGAAGGTTGTGGTAAGTGCAGACCTCCCTGTTGAATGCTTCTTGGGCAATCATTTAGAAACTTCACCTTGGGTTGAAGTGGAGTTTAGGACTCATGCAGAAATGTTGGGAATCCCTGCAGACGTGTTTGCTATGACCAGGCCACAGGCAAAAATGTCTAACACTAAACAGGCCCTGGATCCTGGAAAAATGGACCAGGTGCCTTCCAAGGTGCCTTCCAAGAAAAGGAGCAGTAGGGGTAAGGCAGTGTCTTCCCCCCTGACTCAGAATCCAGATCCGTCTCTTGAGAGAGATGATCTTAATCCTCAACAAGGAACTGTCCCAGATGAGCGTGAACCTGATCAGGTTGATTTCTTGGGGACAGGGGGCCCTTAAAGGGCAGATCTGAGCCAGGAGCAGCTGAGCTGCACCTCTCTTGAACCCCTCAGACAGCAAGCTGCTGATGAGGCTGCTGGGAGTGCTAGTGGATCCCATAGAATCTACTGGGATGATGGACTCCTTTACTCAGAGAGTAGAGACCCCAAGCCTGGTGCCACCATTAGGTTGGTTATACCTCTGAAGTTTAGGGGCTTCCTATCCCCTTCGCTGCCAGGCCTTTTCCCCCTCCTGTGCCAAGCCTTTTTTTGGCTATTTGGGGTAGTTCGCGCTTAGGCCCCTGTAACTTTTTGACCACATTAGGTATCCACGCCAAATTTGCGTCCTTTACTTCCAACATCATGGGGATTCTAAAGGTACTCAGGGTTTGTGGATTCCCCTGGAGGGGTCACAGAAATGAGCCAAAATACAGCACAATTTTGTTTTTTTTCGGAAAAATTGGAAATACAGGCTGCAAATGAAAGCATCTGGGTTTTTCCCTGCAAATGTTATCAAAAAAGGGTTTGTGGGGTTGAAATCACCATTTTCCCAGATTTTCGGGGATACCAGACTTTTGTCAGAAACCCAACATTTTTTACACAGTTTTGGCATTTTTCTGGGACATAGCCTATTTTTGCTATTTTTTGTGCTTTTGACCTCCTTCCAGTTAATGGCAGAAATGGGTACAAAAGCAATAATGGATCCTGGAAAGCTATACATTTTCGAGAAGAAGACAAAATTCTGAATTCAGCAAGGGGTCATTTGTGTAGATCCATCAAGGTTTTTTTATAGAACCAAACAGCTAAATATAGGATAAATTGAAAATTAGTTTAAAAAAACAGCCTTTTGTGTCAACGTTTTCACCTGTAACTTCTTCTTATTATGACAGCTCTTTGAAAGCAATATACCGTTGCATCCGCTGGACATTACTGGTTGTGGAGATATATAGGACTTGTAGGTTCACCAAGAACCTGACGAGCCCAGAGCCAAAAACTGAGCAGCAACTTGCAATGGTTTTTTATTATGTACCGGGTATATGGTAATTATTCTGTAAAAATGTGTACATGGAAAAATCGATATGAAAGACACCTATGTATTTCTGAAATGGGAACAAAATATAGAGTTTAGAAACAGTAGATATTTGCACATTTCTGAAATTGGGAATACTCATACTAGCATGAGAATTATCAGTCATTTTTTAGAATGACTTATTTTTTACACAATGTCTTTCATTTGGAAGGCAGAAATGCATCGAAAGTCAATAGATAATAACAGTTCCTTTACAAATCTGAAATACCCTAAGTCTCCCAATAAAAATGGAACCTCACTTTTGTGGGTAGGCATAGTGCCCGCGACAGGAAACGGCGCAAAACGCAACGTGGTCCGAACTCAATATCGCAGTGAAAATTTACCGTTTTTTGGCAAAGTGCCTAGCTCTAGTTTTTTAACCCTAGCTCTGCGGGCACCTTGGGAAACCTAGCAAACCTATACATTTTTTAAAATTATACACCCAGGGGAATCCAGGATGGGGTGACTTGACTGCCTCCCACCAGGGTCTGTTCCCCAAAGTCTTACGAGAAAAACGGTACCTCACTTGTGTGGGTCGGCCTACTGCCCGCAACAGGAAACGGCGCAAAACGCAACGTGGTCACATTTCAATATCGCAGTGAAAAATGACCCTTTTTTGGCAAAATGACTAGCTGTAGTTTTTGAACCCTAGCTCTGCAGGCACCTTGGGAAACCTAGCAAACCTATACATTTCTGAAAACACATTTTCCCCACATTTCTGTGGTGGAAAGTTCCGGAATCTGCGTGGATCCACAAATTTCCACTCACCCCGCATTCCCCAAAGTCTTACGAGAAAAACGGTACCTCACTTGTGTGGGTTGGCCTAGTGCCCGCGACAGGAAATGGCACAAAACATAGTGAGGTAACATCAAAATTGCCTATCTCAAAACCACATGGTTTTGCAATGGGGGTCACCTGGGTTTTTGGCCCGGTGCTCGGCGGCCATCTAAGGAAACCTACCAAACCCATACATTTCTGAAAACTAGACACCCGGGGGATTCCAGGGAGGTATGGCTTGCATGGATCCCCCAACGTTTCCTTACCCAGAATCCCCTGCAAACCTCAATTTTAGCTGAAAAAATCTCTTTTTTCACACATTTTTTTGTGGGAAAGTTGTGGCATCACCGGGCTCACTCAAATTTCCCACCTCCCAGCGTTTCCCTGGGTCTCCCGGTAAAAATGGTGCCTCACTTGTGTGGGAGGCCCAAGTACCCGCGACAGGCAAGGGCCCAAAACGTAGTGATGCAACATGAAAATTGCCTATCTCAAAACCACCTGGTTTTGCAAGGGGGGTCACCTGAGTTTTTGGCCCGGTGCTCGGTGGCCATCAAGGGAAACCTACCAAACCCATACATTTCTGAAAACTAGACACCCGGGGGCTTCCAGGGAGGTATGGCTTGCATGGATCCCCCAATGTTTCCTTACCCAGAATCCCCTGCAAACCTCAATTTTAGCTGAAAAAAATCACTTTTTTCCCACATTTTTGTGTGGGAAAGTTGTGGCATCACCGGGCTCAGTCAAATTTCCTACCTCCCAGCATTCCCCTGGGTCTCCCAGTAAAAATGGTGCCTCACTTGTGTGGGAAAACCCAGGGACCCGCGACAAGCAAGGGCCCAAAACGTAGTGAGGTGACATCAAAATTGCCTATCTCAAAACCACCTGGTTTTGCAAGGGGGGGGTCACCTGGATATTTGGCCCGGTGCTCGGCGGACATCTAGGGAAACCTACAAAACCCATACATTTCTGAAAACTAGACACCCGGGGACTTCCAGGGAGGTATGGCTTGCGTGGATCCCCCAATGTTTCCTTACCCAGAATCCCCTGCAAACCTTAATTTTAGCTGAAAAAAATCACTTTTTTCACACATTTTTGTGTGGGAAAGTTGTGGCATCACTGGGCTCACTCAAATTTCCCACCTCCCAGCGTTCCCCTGGGTCTCCCGGTAAAAATGGTGCGGCACTTGTGTGGGAGGCCCAAGTACCCGCGACAGGCAAGGGCCCAAAACGTAGTGATGCAACATCAAAATTGCCTATCTCAAAACCACCTGGTTTTGCAAGGGGGGTCACCTGGGTTTTTGGCCCGGTGCTCGGTGGCCATCAAGGGAAACCTACCAAACTCATACATTTCTGAAAACTAGACACCCGGGGGCTTCCAGGGAGGTATGGCTTGCGTGGATCCCCCAATGTTTCCTTACCCAGAATCCCCTGCAAACCTCAATTTTAGCTGAAAAAAAATCACTTTTTCCCCACATTTTTGTGTGGGAAAGTTGTGGCATCACCGGGCTCACTCAAATTTCCTACCTCCCAGCGTTCCCCTGGGTCTCCCAGTAAAAATGGTGCCTCACTTGTGTGGGAAAACCCAGGGACCCGCGACAAGCAAGGGCCCAAAACGTAGTGAGGTGACATCAAAATTGCCTATCTCAAAACCACCTGGTTTTGCAAGGGGGGGGGGGTCACCTGGGTTTTTGGCCCGGTGCTCGGCGGCCATCTAGGGAAACCTACCAAACCCATACATTTCTGAAAACTAGACACCCGGGGGATTCCAGGGAGGTATGGCTTGCATGGATCCCCCAACGTTTCCTTACCCAGAATCCCCTGCAAACCTCAATTTTAGCTGAAAAAATCACTTTTTTCACACATTTTTTTGTGGGAAAGTTGTGGCATCACCGGGCTCACTCAAATTTCCCACCTCCCAGCGTTTCCCTGGGTCTCCCAGTAAAAATGGTGCCTCACTTGTGTGGGAGGCCCAAGTACCCGCGACAGGCAAGGGCCCAAAACATAGTGATGCAACATCAAAATTGCCTATCTCAAAACCACCTGGTTTTGCAAGGGGGGTCACCTGGGTTTTTGGCCCGGTGCTCGGTGGCCATCAAGGGAAACCTACCAAACTCATACATTTCTGAAAACTAGACACCCGGGGGCTTCCAGGGAGGTATGGCTTGCGTGGATCCCCCAATGTTTCCTTACCCAGAATCCCCTGCAAACCTCAATTTTAGCTGAAAAAAATCACTTTTTTCCCACATTTTTGTGTGGGAAAGTTGTGGCATCACCGGGCTCACTCACATTTCCTACCTCCCAGCGTTCCCCTGGGTCTCCCAGTAAAAATGGTGCCTCACTTGTGTGGGAAAACCCAGGGACCCGCGACAAGCAAGGGCCCAAAACGTAGTGAGGTGACATCAAAATTGCCTATCTCAAAACCACCTGGTTTTGCAAGGGGGGGGTCACCTGGGTTTTTGGCCCGGTGCTCGGCGGCCATCTAGGGAAACCTACAAAACCCATACATTTATGAAAACTAGACACCTGGGGGCTTCCAGGGAGGTATGGTTTGCATGGATCCCCCAATGTTTCCTTACCCAGAATCCCCTGCAAACCTTAATTGTAGCTGAAAAAATCACTTTTTTCACACATTTTTGTGTGGGAAAGTTGTGGCATCACTGGGCTCACTCAAATTTCCCACCTCCCAGCATTCCCCTGGGTCTCCCGGTAAAAATGGTGCCTCACTTGTGTGGGAGGCCCAAGTACCCGCGACAGGCAAGGGCCCAAAACGTAGTGATGAGACATCAAAATTGCCTATCTCAAAACCACCTGGTTTTGCAAGGGGGGTCACCTGGGTTTTTGGCCCGGTGCTCGGCGGCCATCTAGGGAAACCTATCAAACCCATACATTTCTGAAAACTAGACACCCGGGGGCTTCCAGGGAGGTATGGCTTGCGTGGATCCCCCAACGTTTCCTTACCCAGAATCCCCTGCAAACCTCAATTTTAGCTTAAAAAATCACTTTTTTCCACACATTTTTGTGTGGGAAAGTTGTGGCATCACCGTGCTCACTCAAATTTCCTACCTCCCAGCGTTCCCCTGGGGGTCTCCCGGTAAAAATGGTGCCTCACTTGTGTGGGAGGCCCAAGTACCAGTGACAGGCAAGGGCCCAAAACATAGTGAGGTGACATCAAAATTGCCTATCTCAAAACCACCTGATTTTGCAAGGGGGGTCACCTGGGTTTTTGGCCCGGTGCTCGGCGGCCATCTAGGGAAATCTACAAAACCCATACATTTCTGAAAACTAGACACCCGGGGGCTTCCAGGGAGGTATGGCTTGCGTGGATCCCCCAATGTTTCCTTACCCAGAATCCCCTGCAAACCTCAATTTTAGCTGAAAAAACTCACTTTTTTCACACATGTTTGTGTGGGAAAGTTGTGGCATCACTGGGCTCACTCAAATTTCCCACCACCCAGCGTTCCCCTGGGTCTCCCGGTAAAAATGGTGCCTCACTTGTGTGGGAGGCCCAAGTACCCGCGACAGGCAAGGGCCTAAAACGTAGTGATGAGACATCAAAATTGCCTATCTCAAAACCACCTGGTTTTGCAAGGGGGGTCACCTGGGTTTTTGGCCCGGTGCTCGGCGGCCATCTAGGGAAACCTATCAAACCCATACATTTCTGAAAACTAGACACCCGGGGGCTTCCAGGGAGGTATGTCTTGCGTGGATCCCCCAACGTTTCCTTACCCAGAATCCCCTGCAAACCTCAATTTTAGCTGAAAAAATCACTTTTTTCACACATTTTTGTGTGGGAAAGTTGTGGCATCACCGGGCTCACTCAAATTTCCCACCTCCCAGCATTCCCCTGGATCTCCCGGTAAAAATGGTGCCTCACTTGTGTGGGAGGCCCAAGTACCAGTGACAGGCAAGGGCCCAAAACATAGTGAGGTGACATCAAAATTGCCTATCTCAAAACCACCTGGTTTTGCAAGGGGGGTCACCTGGGTTTTTGGCCCGGTGCTCGGCGGCCATCTAGGGAAACCTACCAAACCCATACATTTCGGAAAACTAGACAGCCGGGGTCTTCCAGGGAGGTATGGCTTGCGTGGATCCCCCAACGTTTCCTTACCCAGAATCCCCTGCAAACCTCAATTTTAGCTGAAAAAATCACTTTTTTCACACATTTTTGTGTGGGAAAGTTGTGGCATCACCGGGCTCACTCAAATTTCCCACCTCCCAGCGTTCCCCTGGGTCTCCCGGGTAAAAATGGGGCCTCACTTGTGTGGGAGGCCCAAGTACCCGCGACAGGCAAGGGCCCGAAACGTAGTGAGGTGACATCAAAATTGCCTATCTCAAAACCACCTGGTTTTGCAAGGGGAGTCACCTGGGTTTTTGGCCCGGTGCTCGGCGGCCATCTAGGGAAACCTACCAAACCCATACATTTATGAAAACTAGACACCCGGGGGCTTCCAGGGAGGTATGGCTTGCGTGGATCCCCCAACGTTTCCTTACCCAGAATCCCCTGCAAAACTCAATTTTAGATCAAAAAATAACTTTTTTCACACATTTTTGTGTGGGAGAGTTGTGGCATCACCGGGCTCACTGAAATTTCCCACCTCCCAGCGTTCCCCTAGGTCTCCCAGTAAAAATGGTGCCTCACTTGTGTGGGAGGCCCAAGTACCCACGACAGGCAAGGGCCCAAAACGTAGTGAGGTGACATCAAAATTGCCTATCTCAAAACCACCTGGTTTTGCAAGGGGGGTCACCTGGTTTTTTGGCCTGGTGCTCGGCGGCCATCTAGGGAAACCTACCAAACCCATACATTTATGAAAACTAGACACCCGGGGGCTTCCAGGGAGGTATGGCTTGCGTGGATCCCCCAACGTTTCCTTACCCAGAATCCCCTGCAAACCTCAATTTTAGCTCAAAAAATCACTTTTTTCACACATTTTTGTGTGGGAAAGTTGTGGCATCACCGGGATCACTCAAATTTCCCACCTCCCAGCGTTCCCCTGGGTCTCCCGGTAAAAATGGTGCCTCACTTGTGTGGGCGGCCCAAGTACCCGCGACAGCAAGGGCCCAAAACGTAGTGAGGTGACATCAAAATTGCCTATCCAAAAAAATGTTTGGGCCCTTGCCTGTCGCGGGAACTTGGTCCTCCCACACAAGTGAGGCACCATTTTTCCCAGGAGACCCAGGGGAACGCTGGGAGGTGGAAAATTTGAGTTAACCCGGTGATGCCACAACTTTCCCACACAAAAATGTGTGAAAAAAGTGATTTTTTTCAGCTAAAATGGAGGTTTACAGGGGATTCTGGGTAAGGAAACATTGGGGGATCCACGCAAGCCATACCTCCCTGGAAGCCCCCGGGTGTCTAGTTTTCAGAAATGTATGGGTTTGGTAGGTTTCCCTAGATGGCCGCCGAGCACCAGGCCAAAAACCCAGGTGACCCCCCTTGCAAAACCAGGTGGTTTTGAGATAGGCAATTTTGATGTCACCTCACTATGTTTTCTGCCCTTGCCTGTCGCGGGTACTTGGGCCTCCCCCACAAGTGAGGCACCATTTTTACCGGGAGACCCAGGGGAACGCTGGGAGGTGGAAAATTTGAGTGAGCCTGGTGATGCCACAACTTTCCCACACAAAAATGTGTGAAAAAAGTGAGTTTTTTCAGCTAAAAGTTGAGGTTTGCAGGGGATTCTGGGTAAGGAAACTTTGGGGGATCCACGCAAGTCATACTTCCATGGAAGCTCCCAGGTGTCTAGTTTTCAGAAATATATGGGTTTGGTAGGTGTCCCTAGATGGCCGCCGAGCACCCGGCCAAAAACCCAGGTGACCCCCCTTGCAAAACCAGGTGGTTTTGAGATAGGCAATTTTGATGTCACCTCACTACGTTTTGGGCTCTTGCCTGTCGCGGGTACTTGGGCCTCCCACACAAGTGAGGCACCATTTTTACCGAGAGACCCAGGGGAACGCTGGGAGGTGGGAAATGGGAGTGAGCCCGGTGATACCACAACTTTCCCACACATAAATGTGTGAAAAAAGTGATTTTTTTCTGCTAAAATTGAGGTTTGCCGGGAATTCTGGGTAAGGAAACGTTGGGGGATCCACGCAAGCCATACCTCCCTGGAAGCCCCTGGTTGTCTAGTTTTCAGAAATGTATGGGTTTGGTAGGATTCCCTAGATGGCCGCCGAACACCGGGCCAAAAACCCAGGTGACCCCCTTGCAAAACCAGGTGGTTTTGAGACAGGCAATTTTGATGTTACCTCACTACGTTTTGGGCCCTTGCCTGTCGCAGGTATTTGAGCCTCCCACACAAGTGAGGCACCATTTTTACCGGGAGACCCAGGGGAACGCTGGGAGGTGGGAAATTTGAGATGGACTTCAGTATGGATTGTGGTGGACAGGCCTTCAATGTTAACCCACAATTGACACCACTAGGGTACACCTGCTTGTGCTAAGACATCAAGCCTTCTAAGGTCTAGTGGGGTCTTCTACGGTCTAGCATGGGAATGTGCTCCCTCAGTACAGTGGTGTGGTGGACTGGTCATGAATGCGGAACCCGGTTTCCCAGTTCCAAATTCCACAGCTCTGGCCATAGTGCCACATCCCCACTGAACACCATACTTGCCCACTGAAACTCGCACTGCCTTCAGCTGTAACCTAATTGTGCCCGCTATAAACACTTGGATGTGGCTCAATTCAAATTATGCACTTGATAAGTAATATGCTGCCTAAAAAAAAAAAAGCAACCACTCATAGGGAATGCAAAGCATGTGAAATGTAAGCAGAAACAACATGGTTACCTAAACGATCTCTCACTAACTATTCAGAAATCAGCGAGTGGTTTCACCTGAAAAGTTATGGACATGACTAGAGGGCTCTGAAGGGAACTGTTTCACTGTCCATTGCTTACATCCTTACAAAACGTAAGCAGTATTGTATAAAAAGACCACATCCATAAACACAGAGCCATGGTACACATTGTGTTTTCCAATCCACCCATCAACCAGGTATTGCAGTACCTTCAGGAATGGTACACTCTCCCAACCTGGAAACAACAATGCTCTTCAAAGAAAGACGAGAAAATGAAAGTAGCACTTCACTGGCAAACTCTGTAAAGTGATGCTGGTGTATTTGGATGTAAAAAAAAACAATCTGGTCACTTTGCAACCCCTCTGTCTTGCTATTAGTTAGGTATCATATAAGAAATTCTATTTCTCTACATGCTGCTGCACTTTGGATTTGAAAAATTAAAAAGAAGGGCATTTCTCAGCATTTTTAGATCCATTTCACAGGGAAGCAACTAGAAAGACAAGCGTTTTTCAAATTTGGATCCATTTCACAGGGAAGCAACAACAGGCACACACGAACGAAGCCGAGCCTCTGGCATGCCTGGGCATACCAAAGTGCCCCCACCCTAACCCAAACCCACCGATGCAAAAATAAAACCCTCCCCAGCCCCAAAACTCCCCTTTACTCTCCGAAGCGCAGGAAGCAAATGGCTTCCTGCGCCTCGGAGAGCAAACGGGAAACCTCCAATGACGTCAGCGCGGCTCGCGCGCTGACGTCATTGATGACGCGGGGGAGGCAGGGGAAGGTCTTCCCCTGCCTTCCCAGTAAAAAAAAAAAGATCAACCACTCACGGGGGGAGCGCCAGCACTTCCCCCGTGGGTGGGTGCCATGACGAGCTGGACTCGTCATGGGCACAGTGCGACTGTGCTCCATGACGAGTCCAGCTCGTCATTGGCACAGAAGGGGCTATTGACACTGGCACATGACATCCCTTTAGCAGGTCACCTAGGCCAAAACAAGACCTGGGACAGAATTGTCCCTCACTTTCATTGGCCTCACATATCTGAAGACACCAAGGAGATGTGTCGCTCCTGTGTCACCTGTCAAGCCAGTGGTAAGGCAGGTGCCACAACAACGGCCCCCCTAATACCACTACCTGTGGTGGGGGTTCCCTTTGAGAGGGCTGGGATTGATATAGTTGGTTCCATGGATCCTCAAACAACATTTGGGCTAGGATTTATACTGGTGTGATGGACCATGCCACTAGGTATCCAGAATCAATTCCCCTTAGAACCACCACAGCACCTGTGGTGGCAAGAGCCCTCCTGGGAATCTTTTCCAGGGTGGGTTTACCTAACGAGGTAGTATCAGACAGAGTTACAAACTTCATGTCTAGTTACTTGACTGCTATGTGGAAGGAGTGTGGAGTAAATTTTAAATTTACCACCCCTTATCATCCACAATGCAATGGGTTAGTTGAAAGGTTCAACAAAACCCTCAAGGGTATGATTAAAGGTCTCCAAGAAAAGCTTAGGTGCAGATGGGACATACTTTTGCCTTGCCTTCTCTTTGCCTACAGAGAAGTTCCACAGAAGGGGGTTGGTTACAGCCCATATGAACTTCTGTTTGGACATCCAGGGGTCCATTGTGTCTAGTGAAGGAGGGATGGGAGTTACTGCTCAAACCCCCTAAACAGGATATTGTGTACTATGTACTTGGTCTCCACTCCAGGATGGCTGAGTACATGAAGAAGGCAAATAAAAACCTTGAGGCTAGCCAGGAATTGCAAAAGGCCTGGCATGACCAAAAGGCTGTACTGACTGTTTACCAGCCAGGACAGAAAGTGTGGGTGTTGGAGCCTGTGGCCCCAGCAGCTCTCCAAGACAAGTGGAGTGGCCCCCATAGCATAATTGAGCAAAAGGGAGAGGTTACCTACCTGGTGGACATTGGAACCCCCAGGAGCCCCCATAGGGTCCTCCATGTCAACAGGCTCAAACCATATGTTGACAGGGCTGACATGGGCTTGCTAATGGCTTCTGTTGAGGGACAGGAGGAACAGAGTAATCCACTCCATGACCTGCTCTCACAGAAACCTGATGATGGTTCAGTTGATGGAGTAGCCTTGGCAGGCAGCCTCACTGTCCAGCAACAAACTGATTGCAGAAAAGTTCTCAATCAGTTTAGACATATGTTCTCACTGACTCCCTGGTGCACTCATGAAGTGGACACTGGGGACAGTATGCCTGAAAAAATAAGATTTAAAGGCAACCTGACCACGTCAGGGACTGTATCAGGACTGAAGTCTAGAATATGTTGGATGTGGGTGTGATTGAAACCTCAGATAGCCCTTGGGCTAGTCCAGTAGTCTTGGTATCCAAACCTCACACCAAAGATGGTAAGAGAGAGATGAGGTCAATGCAGTCACTAGGACTGATGCCCATCCAATCCCTAGGGCAGATGAGCTTATAGATACTTTGGCCTCAGCCAAGTTTCTGAGCACATTTGACCTAACAGCTACTGGCGGATCAGGCTAGCTGATGATGCAAAGCCAAAGACAGCATTTTCTACCCCTAGTGGGCACTACCAATTTGTGGTGATGTCCTTTGGTTTGAAGAATTCATCTGCCACTTTTCAAAGGTTGGTAAACAAAGTCCTTACAGGCCTGGAAGCCTATAGTGCAGCATATCTAGATGATATTGCTGTCTTTAGCTCCACCTGGGAGGATCACCCGGTCCACCTGAGAAATGTTTTGGAGGCCCTGCAGAAAGCAGGCCTAACTATCAAGGTCACCAAGTGCCAGATAGGGCAGAGTCAGGTTGTATACCTGGGCCACCTTCTGGGTGGAGGCCAGGTTCAACCATTGCAGAGCAAAATCCATACCATCATGCACTGGGTTGCTCCAACCACCCAGACTCAGGTCAGAGCTTTCTTGGGCCTGACTGGGTACTATAGGAGATTTGTCAAAGGTTATGGATCCATAGTGACCCCTTTGAATGACTTAACTTCTAAGAAAATGCCAAATAAAGTTCAGTGGACAGTCAGCAGTCAAAAGGCATTTGATGACCATAAGCAGGCCATGTGCACTGCTCCCATTCTGCAAAGTCCTGACTACTCCAAACAATTCATTGTCCAAACAGATGCATCTGAGTTGGGGGTAGGGGCTGTGTAATCACAAATGAATGATGAGGGTCAGGATCAGCCAGTAGCTTTTATTAGAAGAAGGCTGAGCCCCAGAGAGAAACGTTTGTCAGCTATTGAGAGGGAAGCCTTTGCTGTGGTTTGGGCTCTGAAGAAGCTGAGGCCATACTTGTTTGGCACTCACTTCATTGTTCAGACAGACTATAAGCCCCTCTTATGGCTAAAACACATGAAGAGTGAAAACCCCAAACTTTTGAGGTGGTCCATTTCCCTACAGGGGATGGAATATACAGTGGAACATAGACCTGGGAGTAACCATGCAAATGCAGATGGACTCTCCAGGTATTTCCACTTAGAACATGAAGACTCAACTGGTCAAGGTTAGTTTAATGTCCTTACGTTTGGGGGGGGGTTGTGTAGGAGAGTAGGATCTGTTTCTTATAGTTACCGCCACTTTTTGCTGATGTTTCACTGTTTTCGACTTAGACTGGCTGGGATCCTGCTATCCAGGACCCCAACTTATCTGCTTTCTCCTATAAATTGATTGCATGTACTTTAGGTACACTCCAGATTGGATTATGGGGTACCCTTTTAAGTCCCTAGTATATGGTATACTATGTACCTATGGCATAGTTACCCCAGAGGCCTCTCAGGGGCGGCAGCATGTATTATGCCACCCTTGGGAGACCATTCAAAATGACACACCAGGACTGCTACAGCAGCCTGTGTAAGGTAGTGCATGCACCCCTTACTTAGATATAGGTTCACTATATCTATCCTAATCACTCCATCATTAAACCTATCAGTCACCCCTATGGCAGGCCTTATCAATCCTGATGGCAGGGTGCTGGGT
Organism: Triturus cristatus; assembly: GCF_964204655.1. Classification (NCBI taxonomy): domain Eukaryota; kingdom Metazoa; phylum Chordata; class Amphibia; order Caudata; family Salamandridae; genus Triturus; species Triturus cristatus. The sequence continues at coordinate 68,553,528 of NC_140584.1, read as the reverse complement.
TTTGTGTGACAGCGTGCCCAAGCATGAGCAGAGCCCCTCTGCAGCTTTCAGAACCTATATTCTGGGGTTGTTTGTGATGCAGCCAACCATATATACTTAAGTGCATTATAACCTCGCGGTAAATGCTAACTTTAAAACGGCTGCATGGAAACATGTTGTGTTTGGTGTCAAACACCTTGGAATCATACCTCCACACCATTAACTGGTGTAGGAGGTATGATTCCACCCTACTAGAGGGAGAAATATGACAGCACTGGTACACCCTGTACCAGCTTTACAGACCCTAGCATTACAAAATGGATGCTGCCAGCCACAGACATGAGTCTGCCCTCCTGTTGCTGGGTGAAACTCTGGCAGGGGACGGCTGGACAATAGATTTCCTGTCACAGGGAGGTGTGACCACCTCCCAGAAAGGCTTTAGTGTATTGGTGCTGGGTGGGTGCACTCAGAGTGCTTTGATGTCTGCACTGGGGGCACATTTGGTGTCCCTGTGCATAGTCCAGCTCAAACCGGTTGCAGGGGCTATCAGCCCCTGCTCTGGTGCTAAACTGGACAAATGGCATGGGTGTAGCCACCTCTCTGTCCTGACCCTCCCATAGGTGGGTCCCCAAAGTTTGTCCCACCCCTACCTTGGGTATAAAGTAGGAACCCCTGGCTACAGGACTTTAGATTTACCTGGACGAAACTCTGCTACAGAAATCAAGTACTTCAACTATCTACACTACGTTGGATGACCGAAGAATCTCCCTTGGAGTAAAGGAGTTACTCCCCTGCAAGGCAGGCACCTGAATCGCATCTGACCGGTTTGCATCTACGCAGCTCCTAAAGGACTCTGAAGATTTTGCAACACAGGAGGTGGGTTCCCAAGCTTCCCCGAGGCCGACCAGTGCTCTAAGCAAACCTACGACCCCAGCCCTCGTGGGGACCGTGCAACTCGTACCCCTAGACACCATGCACATTTGCAGCAGCATATGCTTTTTGGCAATCCCTGAGGCTGTGCTTTGGGCTACTTGTAGTCCAGACCCTGAACAGTGGTTCCACTTGAGATTACCAGCCTACACTCCATGAGTGTTCCGTGGGCTGGTATTTTGTGATTCCTTTCGAGGTCCCTTCGCGATCCCTTGTCCGTCGACTTGTGGGTCCCTGAGAAGGGAACTTTAACTTTCAGTGGGCTTTCCTGGTTGCTCCAGATGTGCCCTGACTCTCCATTGATTGGGGAGTCCAGGACCTTGCTGGTCCACACCGAAGCATCTTTACTCTAACCGCGTGGGTTGCAGTTGCCAAAGCTTGTTGGTCTCCAATCCGGACACTGACCCCCCCAGCACTTGACATCCTTCATGGGATAGCTCGCCTGCAGACTTTGGTTGTCGTCGACCTCTCCTGCACCCCGTGGCTGCAGAGTCAAGCTTCACCTCATCTCACCTGAAACACCCGACATTGGTCTATCATGCCCCTGGTCACCGTGAAGTGAATGAGACTCTGTCTCCTCTGCTTTCAGGTTCTTCTCAGCTCCGATCCAGGCTTCGATCACACCGGACACTTCTCATCTTCCCGGCAGCAGCACTTTGCAGCATCATGCCATTGAAAACGACAAAGATTCTCAACACCATTTGACACCTATGCACCCGTCTTCCCTGGGTTAGGTAACACGAGTACTCTGGTGCTCACATGGGTGCTGGCCTTAGAACCTTCTAAGTTTGAAAGGGTTTGCTCAAAGTCCTCTCCTAAGTGTCCTTAATCTTTAAAATTCCAACCGCAACTTTCCCATAGGATTGTATGGAGCTCGCGGCTGTGTCCTCACACTGCACACGTCCCCCGTGGGTCCCCTGTGTCACTACCTTGGGTGGTTCCTTGGGGTCCCAGCGATTCTACGTGCTCTAGGCACTGTGTCTAGTCAAGTCGTTGTTGTTATACTTAAAATTCCAACCGCGACTTTCCCATAGGATTGTACGGAGCTCGCGGCTGTGTCCTCACACTGCACACGTCCCCCGTGGGTCCCCTGTGTCACTACCTTGGGTGGTTCCTTGGGGTCCCAGCGATTCTAAGTGCTCTAGGTACTGTGTATAGTCAAGTCGTGGTTGTTATACCTCTTTCTTAATATATGGTTTAGTCTCCCCCTGGGGCCCACTGTGTATTGTGCTATTTACTGTCGTTCTAGTGTATTAATATTGTGAGACTTGATCTCTAATCTCATAAAAAGGTTAGTAGAGAGTGTTTAGAAATAAATACATATATTTTATCTATATATCTTGTTTGGTTCTCCTTTCATTTGGTCATTCAGGAGGTTATAATCTGGTAAACCAAGCTGCTTTACATTCCTTCGAGATTTAGCCTGAAGGCTGCTCGCCATAGCTACCACTAGGACAGCTTTCAATAAAGGTTGTCTTTAACCTAATTATCAATAAGGGTCGTTTGGACTGGTGCAAGGTGCCCACTATAACTAGTGGACAGCATATACCAGGCCAACTTCTCACACTTGCAATCACCTTGCTTCCTTTCTTCAAACTGCGTTATTACCCCTCCAGATGTACTACTTATTTTGCAAATCATTTGCTCCCACACCCACTTTTCTCCTTTTTATCAAACCAATTACTTCCTCTCTTTTGTTACTTCCATTTTGTTCGACCCCCTTACTCCCACTCCCACGTTACTCCCCTTCTTGCTTTTCTACCACTGTTTTTACAAAGGGATACTGACAAAGATTAGAGGAGGAGATGCCAATAGTTATCAGAAGGTATCAGCTACATCATTTTGAGTTTGGGTTTGATAAGAGGGGATGTTACAGGAACATCACTTTGAGTAGAGAGGGATACAGTTACAGGGATCAAGGGAGCATCACATGAAAGGAGCACAGAGAATGCACCAAGAAATCGGACGGGACCAATATACAGCAACCCAAGAGAAAATGAAAACACAAGAGCTAGAGAAGACCTTTTAGGTATTACTTACAGTAATATATTATGTTTGGCACATGTAGAATCTCTAGTTAAGATAAATATGGGATATGTATAACAGTGAAAATAAAAGTAGCAGACTGTGCGCTAGTCAATTCCAGCTCACATTCAGCCCTCTTCTTTCATTTTCCTATTTATGAGGGTACTTAGTTCTTATATCTGAGGGCTTACGTTAGAATATAGCATTCTGCTTTTGATCAATAGACAGCCTGTTGCCTGTCAAACAGCAGGGTTTAGACATTGTAATCACCTCTTTACTTCATCAGACAGGAACTGAGGTCATTGAACAAAATGGCTGCTCTGCCACAAGTAATGTGTTAAAGAACAACTTCTCCATTCAATGATTGATACTTACAACAAAATCGTAGGGTGAATGAAAGCCCCACTTTCAATATACTCATATATATTTCAGAGGAGAGCCAAAAGTGTGAATTTCAATAGAGAATACAAAGGAGGAAACCAGTCGGAGACATCAGCGAGAGGTGTAATCGACAAGCTGACTGGCAGAGGTAGGTGCTGTATTTTAAAGAAGGCTACAGTCACTCACTAACTTATGAACTAGACTCATGGGATGCCTTCAGTGCCTGCCAGATCAAAGTGTGTGTTTGAGTCTTTATTGTGTTGTAGTGTGGACTGTTACCTGAAATCAAGCCAGAGACACAGAATTCGCCCCTTGGACAGCGTCTGCCAGTCACTCCATCAGTGGGGTTTGACACCTCGGCCCTTTGGATGCACCAGAACCCGGGCAGGCATCGCCCCGATGGCTCCTTTAATCCTTCCACAGCACAGTAGAAGCCAGCTGGGCAAGAGCTGCACTCGGCTGTGAAGGACACAAAGAGAACCGTAAGCAAAGCATCTAAAAAAAGAATAGACGATCAAAGGGGGGAAGTAAGTAAAGACGTGTGTGTGGTTAGGTGAAAATATGTGCATATGAATTTATGCACACATTCCTGAGTGTGTAGAGAGCTGCACACTCAGAATAGGAAGCATAAAATGAGTTGCGCCCACACTGCAGAAATCTCTGAAACTGTACGCATAGAGTGGAAAGCAGAAAACAAGCTGTAACACACACTCGCACACCTGCTGATGTCAGCTGTTTCCAAGCGCTGAAGGTCCCTCGTGGGCACTTGTTCTTCACACCTGACTCGGAGCCTTTCGGGCAAAAATGGCCCGGTGGGCAAGGTTGAGGGGTGATCACACCACGAGGCTCAGAGTAGCCACAGTAGAAGCCAGCAGGGCATGGGTAACAGCTAGATTGACCCTCCTTCAGTTGATATGAACCTGCAGGAAAACCAGGGAAATGCGAGACATGCTGGAAATATACAAACTCAAGAAAGACCCAACAAAGAAAAAGAATAGGAAGGAAAGGCCAAGAGGGAGGGTGAGAGTGATTGAGATGAATGGAATGGTGCAAAGTAGACGATAATAGACCATTAGGGCATAGTGTCAAAAGTCCGCCAAGAATTGCTTCGACACTTGTGAACAATTAAACAAGTAAACTCAGATTAGTTAAAAACCTCAATCAAGAAAACAAGAGTAGACGCTTGATAAGATGGAGATATGGTGCAAATGACTTACCACTACCACAGGGCACAGGGGAAGCAGTTCCAGGAAGGCAGTATGTGCCCCTGGGGCAGAGACCCCCAGTCACCCCATCCAGTGGAGACTCCACACTAGCCCCGGAGCGGCAATATGACCCAGCTGCGCAATCGCCTAATGAAAGAGAAGAGAGACGAGACATGACTGAAGTGTACAATTTGTGTGGCATTAATAAGTAAGAAGATCGAAGGATACTGACCCGCCATAGCTTTTAATAAATACGTTTACTACGTCGTCAATTCACCGACAACATACAGTGGGTCAAAAACATTACTCTCCAGCGTGCAGTCTCTGTCTTCTCTCCAAAAACATAACTCTCTTTAGGGAAAATTTTATGACCCTGCTGACTGTCCCACTTGTTTCACTGTTCACCTAATAAAAAGTCATGTATGGAGCTTTGCTGGTCAGCGATGCACCATACTCTCCAATAATAACTTTTCATATGACAGCACAGCTTTCTCCTATGACTAGTCACTCTCCTTGTGCGCAATTAGGAGTAACACCAATTTTAGAAATTCAACCGGCAGAATTACAACTTTGCCCATCCCAAGCAATGAGTGGGTTTTCCATACCTGACTTATTTTACACTGCTCTAGTCCTTGTAGAGCTGGTCGAGGTTGCATCATTCGTGTTACGTATGTGAGCCTGGAGTTGCAGTGTGTTTCTAATGAAGGAAACTATGTGCAATGCTACGTTGGAGCTTGACTGTGGTGGTTGCTTTTTGTACACGTTTCTCAAACTGTTGCATTCGACATAAGTACAGACTTGTGCTTGAAAACCATTGTGATTACGTACAAAGACCCGCAGCCGTCACTCAATAGTAAGTAAAGGAAGCAAAGCTCCTGGACCCGATGGGGTCCCTGTTGACATATACAAGCATAACAGTGACCTATGGGCTCCATTATTGACGCGTGTCCTTAACGCAGCCACCTCGAGGGGTTTAATTAAAAGCTGGCCCGAGTCTATCATGGTCCCCATTTATAAAAAAGGTGATAGGCAGGATCCCTCCTGCTACAGACCCATTTCTCTATTAGATTCACTGGGAAAGGTAGCAGGAAGGATACTCCTATTTCGGTTACAAACATGGGCGAAAGAAAAGAATATACTTTCGGACCTACAATTCGGCTTTAGGGAAGGGTTGAGTACAATAGATCAGGGGCTCAACCTGGCCATTCTAATGGGTAAATACACGAAGGCAGGGAGGGGGAAGTTACATCTGGCGTTTGTGGATCTCTCCGCTGCCTTCGATTGTGTTTCCCATGAGAAACTATGGAGCATATTAATAAAAATGGGGATAGAGGCATCCTTAATTGACTTTCTGAAAGCCCTTTATAATAACGCAACCGCATGTGTAAGGTACGGACTTAAAGGCGAATGTACCTCACCATTCCAGGTGAGAAGAGGGGTAAGACAGGGGTGCGTCCTGGCACCTTTTCTGTTCACTTTATACACAAATGGCCTAAAAAGGCATTATTAGAGGGATGCCAGGATGTACCCCAACTGCATTTGAATATGGAAAATAGACGCATACCTGCACTACTCTATGCGGACGATGCCGTAATTATGGCTAGGACCCCACTGGCATTGCAGAGGGCATTAGCTTCCTACAATGATTTTATGGAAAATATTGATTTAAAGATAAATAGCACAAAAACATATGTAATGAATTGTGGCAGAGGAGTCAAGGAAAAGAAGGGCATCTTTTTAAATAGGAGGAAATTGGTAAATACCTCTACTTATCCATATCTAGGGATATTAATTGATGACAAGGGTTCATGGGGTCAAGCCATTAACACCAGGAAACTCCTGTTTATGCGAACAACATCAGCCCTTGTCAACTTTGCACAAAAATTAGGCAAGAGACCTCCAACCGAATTAATAAAGATTTATAGGCTAAATGCACAGGTGTAGCATTATATTGGGCAGGGATATGGGGCCACTGTAACGTATCTGTGATACAGAAAGTGGAAAATGCGTTTCTTAGGTATCTATTAGCCGTGCCCTGTTCCACTTCCACCTACATTTGTCATGCCGAGCTAGGAGTTCCCTATATATCTGACATCATAAAAATCCAGCCAGTAATCCTATGGCACCGTATCTGGAAGACACAAAACAACAAACTTAATCAGATGGTGCTGCAGGACGCCGTGAAGTTAGAACATTCTCTAGAGATAGAATGGATACGATATATAAGGGATTTTATGACTGAGTTAAGAAAACCAGAATATTTTTATAATCCTGAGTCAATCTGCCGTATCCCAGGGAAAGAATTTAAAAAACAATGTATGCAACATATGGAGAATTTAAGATTTGTGAATGAGGTGATAAAACCTACTGTCCTCTCAAATTTGATGATAACTTCTTCTTTTAGCATGCAACCGTATCTCCGAAATACCATAAAGGGATACGACAGATTTGTCCTTACTCGTTTCAGGATGAATATTTTTCACAGATTGGTTACATTCCCAACGGTTAATGATTGGTCCAAAAATCTATCCATCTGCCCGTGTGACAATTTATCTGTACAATCAACGATGCATGTCACTTTGTTCTGTAAATTTTATAATGATTTGAGGAAAAAATGGATAATACCGATTTTAAAAATATGGGGGCTTCGACAATGTCGCCCAGCTTATATTGCCCTTCAATTTCTAGATAATGAATGTTTAACCATAAATGTGGCCTCTTTTTTAAAGAAAATAATTAAATGTAGGAAACAACATGATTTGGAGCTTACCGTAGTAACGATAGAGCGTCCCTGTAATATTACTTACATGCACTGAAAATTCGAGGGCCAAAATGAATGTTCTGCATTATAGAATATGACCTATTGACCCAAATGCTTCTAGTAATTCATTTTTTTATAATGTCTTTTGTAAATGGTGTATGAAATACGGAAGTCAAAAATTTTGCGATATTTACACAAATGAACATGTACGCTTTCATGATTTTTATGTGACAAAAATCGAATAAAGCTTATTCTATTCTATTCTATTCTATTCCGTCACTCAATATATCAGCCTGTTTCACTATGCTTCCTCTTCTGGTTGTGGCAAATGTTTAGTATGTGATCATGTTTCTTGTGTGATTCAGCATTTTTGCCTCTGCCTTTTGCTACAATGGATGTGGGTTTCCTTTGGTCACCCTCAATTACTCTTTGCATCTACCATGTATGTGACCAAAAAGCCATTGTATGGCATTATATTGTTATGCATGGCTCTCACCAAGCCCCAATAGCGTGTAGGCTAGTTTGTAAATCTGGAAAACCATTGCTATGACATGGCACTAGTGGTTAACAAAAGGTGTTACCCGCTGTAGCTATGTCATGAACAGACTCCAAGACGCTCTGGCTGACCTCTAACAAAGCCTGTCACTACATCTCTTGCAGGGCAGAACATGGATCAGGAGGCGAAGGAGGGCACAGAGTGTGGTGGCTGTGGGTGGCAGGATGCCAGTCTTTTGTGACATGGAGGCAAGAAGCTGATATATTTGACTCCCCATTACTCCTTTGGAACTGCATAGTGCTTGAAGGCAGGGATGGATGATTTGGGTAGTCCATACGTAAAACAAAATTATAGATTGGTGACAGTGAACACCAGGGGTGCTTTTCGCCCCGGGGTTCCGAGTGACGACATAGACAACTCGAGCTTCATTCTCATTGTCTACTTGATGTCACTCAGAACACCCCGGATAAACACGTTATCATCTGTAACTTTATATAATATAAATCGAGGATTGTCCTTCAAGATTAAGCTTCGGCTAACCTTCCTCCTCTTAGAAGTGTTCTTTATAACATATTTCCTTAAGGAAAATGTGTTATGAGGTGCATGTCACTACCCTTCGAGACTATGACATGGTCATCCGTCAAATAATATATCTTGGAATGGAAAAAAGTCCACTTTAAAGTAGTTTTTATTAGATGTGCCTGGCCCTTTAACTGGTGCTTTTTAACACTAAATAAAGGGAAGGTTGTCATAGTAAATGCCATAATCTTACAATGAGACTGCTGGATTGGAGGTATGAGTATACTCCCTACTCGGGTGAAATACAGCAGCACCAATATTTTTGGCCTGATCAATACCTGTATGCTGGCACCGGATTAGTAAAATATCCCGATGGCATTAGGACAATTGCATGAACAATTACCATATTTGAGGTAACATTTTAAACAAGTTATAGTAGTGTGAAAGTACAATATTGTATTACTTAATAGTGCCTAACATAGGTTTCATTTAGTGAGCATGTCTAGGTCACATTAACAAGAGTGCTTGTCACATTTCAGAAAAGTGCATATTTATGTGATGTGCATGAGCTACACACATTCATGTGTATCAACTGTTTTCAGAAAAGCAGCCACATTCAGATGCAAACCAGGGTCTCTGTCCTTGTGTGCAAATGTACCTTATCTCTAACATCCTCAGGAAGGGTTATGCTTGTGTTGCGACTTTGTTAGGATGTCAGCTGAACCACAGAAATTATGAATGTGCAGAAGTAGATCATTGTGTAATCTGTGACCTTACTCCTGTTGGGGGGGTGGCTACTGGAGAGCTCCCTCATCACTCCCTTGTCACTTGCCCTGGAAGGGAGCACCTTTTGATCTATGATCCTGAGTGAGAGCCGTCATGGTTGTTGGGTGGGACCACTGGAGACTGCAAGCCCATAATTCCATCTAGCTGCACAGCTGAGCCTGCACCTGCTGGAGTTTACACCCCTGGTCTAACCGCACTTGAGGTGGTCGCCTTCACAAGTGACATTGTACAGTTTCTTGGGTGTGTCGAAGAGAATCTTTAAGAGAAAAGCGAATGACAAACTGGTGGGGCTGGGGGGGTCCAGGAAATCATCCAGACACTCGGCAGAGAACTGCACTACGGATCAAATTGAAGAATTGATTGAGGAGGTCAAGGGTCTGCCGTCACCTAAAGAGAAGGGCAATTTGAGTGGGAGGGTGGACAGAAGATCAATAGAAAAGGCATTTTCTTATTTTAAAAATACAGAAAAGAGAAAAGTTACATGTAGCTCACTCATGGGAATCCAGCCCAGTCTCAACCTGGCCATAGAGACCGCACCATAGGTATCCCGGTTAACCACTTTAAATGAGCAGGAGTGCTCCTCTCCTTCTGCTATAGTTGAAATTGAGGACTCAAATAGTTATGCGGTGCTAGGGTCATCTGATGAAAAACAACACACAGACACCAGCTTTCACAGGCTTGTATCGGATGGAGTCAAGGAGGGAGAACTTAAGAATAACGGTAGTTGGACCACCTAAAAGTTTAAATAAAGAGCCTATGTGAATTCATAATTAGGCTAGATAAAGTGTTAAACAAAAAGCTAGATAGCCTTGCAACATTAGTAGCTACCATAAACAATATAGCAAAGGGCCCTACTAAACCCCTATTAGGACAGCCCCCACAGCAAGTCTCCAGCCACGGAAAGGCACATGAGAGTGTAAAAGGCATTGATACCCCTAGTGGAACATCCCAGCTTGTTCATAAGTCGGTTAAAGAAGGGAATGCATTCAATCTGTACTAACTCACTTAGGATGAGAGTCAAAAACCAATGACCCCACTGAGGAAGACCACTGTAGCTGAGTGAAGTACACAGAAAAGATTTGAGTCCCCTAATGCAAAGGTTAAACAACATGACATTTACTTAATCAATGTCCCCAAACTACCACACAGAGCTAGAGAACCACAAGAGTCACTTATCAACAAAGCCACACCTGACCCTTTTACTGAGGTCGCTCCTCACGCCGCACAGTACCACCTGTGTGCCTGTGCCCTTAGCTCAGCTGCCGCAGCTGCTGATGGAGTTCGATTCCCTCCTCCACCCGCAGGCTACCACCGGTGCCTCATCCCTGGTGGCCAGTGGTAGGCCGAAGGTTTGCTCTTGCTCGTGTTCTCTGTATTTTGTTTTAATTTGTTTTATTGTCTTATTTTGTTTTTTCTCCTCCCCTCTTAGGCCATTACAATGCCCTCTTACCCTTTTTGCCTTCTGTACCCCTTGCTGTTCCTCACTCCCGTTTTCCCACCGCTGCGTACCCTGTGGCCCTGCCCCCCCGGTCTCCCATTCGTCCACTCCCACCTCCCAGCTGCTCCTCCCTCCCACCTTCCCTTCTTATGGTGGCCGCTGCGCGCCACTGGTGCGCTGAAGGCGTGCCTAAGGCAAGCCCGTCTGCGCCTGGACCGCGCCCAGTACCAGAACTCCTGGCCCCCGTGACCGCCACGATGCCTGTCTCCACTGCGACGCCAACATCCTCCACACACTCAACACCGGATGAGCGCACACCTGTTTCTTGGCCGCCCCGAAGTGCACCAAAGGACCCTTCTCCTGCCGGAGCTGCAGCTTCACCAGTCTCCGAGTCGCCAACCCGCCCTCCAGGACAGGACGCAACCACCTCAGATGCATACTACTGAACACCCGCTCTGTATGCAAACATGCCGTTGAACTCTGGGACCTGCTCGACACATCCACCCCGGACATCGCCTTTCTGACAGAGACCTGGATGAACGATTCCTCGGCACCGGACATCGCCGTAGCCATCCCGGACGGCTACAAGATCACCCGCAGAGACGGCACCAACAGAATAGGAGGGGGAATCGCCATCATCCACAAGTCCACCCTCAAGGTCTCGACCAACTCCGACGACACCCACAGCACCGCCGAACACCTGCACTTCCAGATCCACACTCATCCCAACACCACCCTCAGAGGAACTCTGATCTACAGACCCCCTGGACCCCGGCCTCAGTTCAGCGACTCCATCGCCGACTTCGTCAGCACACATGCCATGATCTCCACAGACTACATCCTCCTCAGAGACCTGAACTTCCACCTGGAGAACAACAATGACACCAACTCCACCACCCTGATCGACAACCTCGCCAAACTCGGACTCCGACAACTCGTCACAACGCCCACCCACTCTGCCGGCCACACGCTTGACCCCATCTTCTCCGCAAGCTCCCATGTCTCCTTCAGCCACACCACCAAACTCCACTGGACCGACCATCGCTGCATCCACTTCACCTTCCAGAAACCCACCACGCACCACCACACCCAACAAATCCCCCGCCGCTGCTGGAGCAAAATCACAGAAGACCAGCTAAACAACGCCCTCGCCCGAAGCCCACCCGCCGACCCCACCGACCCCGACGCCAGCAACCTCAGGCACTGGATTGACGATTGCACCAACACCCTCACCCCGATCAAGAAACCCTCCAACAGACACACCAACAAGAATGCCAGCTGGTTCTCCGCAGACCTCCAGACCTCCAAACAAACCTGCCGAAGACTAGAGAAGAAATGGCACCGCGAACAGACACCGGAGAACCACACAGCCCTCAAGAACGCCATGCGCCAACACCATCACCTCATCAGATCCGCCAAAAGGACCTCCTTCAAGGACCGCCTCGACAACAATGCACACAACAGCAAAGAGCTCTTCAACATTGTGAAGGAACTCTCCAACCCCAGCTCCAACACCAACGACATCCTACCATCGCAAGACCTGTGCAACTCCCTGGCCACCTTCTTCCATCGCAAGATCACAGACATCCATGACAGCTTCAACAACCAGACCACCACGACAGCCAACAACACCTCAGACCCCACAACCACCACCCACAATGACTACCTGCTCACCTCGACAAACATCAACGACGACAGCACCATCAAAATCATGAACACCATCCACTCCGGCTCCCCGTCAGACCCTTGACCACACCACATCTTGAACAAAGCCATCGTCACCATCGCACCCCATCTCCCCAAGGCCATCAACATCTCCTTCGAGACCGCAACCTTCCCGGAGAGCTGGAAGCACGCAGAGATCAACGCCTTGCTCAAGATACCCAAGGCAGATCCGAGGGACCTTAAGAACTTCCGGCCCATCTCCCTGCTCCCGTTCCTGGCAAAGGTCATTGAGAAAACCGTCAACAAGCAGCTGACCCGCTACCTCGAGGAGAACAACATTCTGAACCCATCACTGTCCGGGTTCCGCAGCAACCACAGCACTGAAACTGCCCTCATTGACACCACCGATGACATCAGGGCCCTGCTGGACAGCGGCAAAACTGCAGCTCTCATCCTCCTGGGCCTATCAGCCGCCTTTGACACGGTCTGCCATCGCACCTTACGCTCACGCCTCCAAAACGCAGGGATCCGAGACAAGGCTTTGGAATGGACCACCTCCTTCCTCTCCGGCAGAACCCAGAGCGTCCACCTCCCCCCTTTCCATTCCGAAGAATCCAAGATCATCTGCGGCGTACCCCAAGGATCATCCCTCAGCCCGACATTGTTCAACATCTACATGACCCCGCACGCCCAGGTTGCCAGACTGCACGACCTCAACATCATCTCCTATGCCGACGACACACAGCTGATCCTCTCCCTCACCAAGGACCCCCACACCACCAAGACCAGCTTCCACGAAGGAATGAAAGCCGTTGCCGAATGGATGACGAACAGCTGCCTGAAGCTGAACTCGGACAAGACGGAGGTCCTCATCCTCGGCTCCGCCCCCTCAGCCTGGGACGACTCCTGGTGGCCGACCGCCCTGGAAGCAGCACCAACGCCCAACAACCACGCACGCAACCTGGGGTTCGTCCTCGACTCAACACTCTCCATGACCAAGCAAGTCAACGCCGTCTCATCGTCCTGCTTCAACACCCTCCGCATGCTCCGCAAGATCTACAGGTGGATCCCCACTGACACAAGAAAAAGGTCACCCAGGCCCTCGTCAGCAGCAGGCTCACTACGGAAATGCCCTCTACGCAGGAGCCCCAGCCAAACTGCTGAAATGACTACAACGCATACAGAACGCCTCGGCACGCCTGATCCTCGACATCCCTGGACACAGCCACATCACACCCCACCTGAGAGACCTGCACTAGCTGCCCGTCAACAAGAGTATCACCTTCAAGCTCCTCACCCACGCACACAAGGCACTCCACGACACCGGACCAGCAGACCCAAGACCTACTAACCTTCAGGAGGCTACTCAAGACCTGGATGTTCGAGCAGTAGCAGCACCCCCCCCACCCATAAGTCTCCATCAACAGGTTTTTGACACAACTGTATCTCAGTATCATTTGTCCGCAACATCCAGATGCTACCCAGACTCCATATAAACTTTGATGTGTGCCGTCTAACAAAAGCTCAACTTAACCAAAAAGATGTCATGCTCTTCAGTAGCTGCAGGTTTCATGTAGTTCCCAATATGAACCACAGTGACTATCCTACTTTTATTACCACCGTGCCAAGCCAAGTTGTCTTTCATCTAAATGATAATCTGTCCCATAAGGACCACGTACATGTCCAACCCCAGATATCTGCCCAATCCCAAGCTTTGTATCCCTGTGCCGCTTGTACTTAATTCTGTCATTGACTTCCCTTACTAAGATCTTATCCTGTCTCATGGTAGAGCCACTGCTCTGCTGAGTGGCTTTCCTTTCACCATTTTAGAATAATGAAAGCTGTTGCTTTCATAGCTGCCTGTCTCTTTCGCAATCAAAGGAACTTTGACCTTATAGCCCCAACTCAAAACTAATTTGCCTTCTCGCCCTACCAGACTACATCCCATTTTCGTCATACTGCGTAATGTACAAAACCGTCTCTGCAAACAAAAAACTGTCATGCAGACAAGCTCAACAACTTTGTTAGTCTTGGCACAATACACTACACTTGAGATACTGAACGACCAAAAGAAAGGTTAAACAACACACAAGCTTTTTTTTTTGCCTCTAGACTGTTGAGTGACTTGTGTGTTGTCATCTCCGCTTATCACCATCTGTGCACCCTCTCATTGGCTCGTACCCCTTTAATACTCGCCTTACAGCAGGTTTCCTTTCCAAATGTTTCAGAAAGTCTGTGTACCTCCGTGAGATCTATAATTGTTCTTCCAAGCACTCTATAGTCACATGTGTCAGATGAATACCCCTGTGCTGTGTTCATATCCTGTGACCCTTTGAACATTTGGCTTGTGCTGCATAAATACCCAAAATAAAAGGACAAAAATAAAATCCTATCTAAAATGTTGGCGTGACTGCGATGAGTATTAACAATGAATCCGTATTTGTGGTGATTTTGCCTGAAAACTCCTGGCTTGACAAGTAGCCTTTTGTCCATTGTCTGCACACTGACCCAGTCCCAGTGCTTTATTTTCTTGGTAGGGACAATAAATCCATAGCAAATTTCTGCCACGAGGCAGCGTAGTGTTCTTCGATCATAGATTCTATTGGTCTTCGATGGTTAAGGAACAGTGAAGAATGCCCCTCCTTGTCCTTACTTCAGCCCTGAGTGCTTACAACTGGAGTGTGCTTTGGAGATAAGCACAGTCAAGAACCACTCTTTCACCACATTTCCTTTCCAATACTGTTCCAGTTATTTCCTGTCTGAGCATGGTTCTGGGTGCTCTGGCAGAGGGCCGGGCTTTCCCAGGGTACCGTATTACTGGGCATCTCCGGGTGCCCAGATGGATGGCTGCACCGACCCTGCCGCTACAGATGCCGGAATGCAGACTGGCTGTGAAAGAAAGCACATTTCTCTTGAATAAGGAAGATGTCAGCATTTTACCAATGCATTGCATTTAATATCTCGAAAAAGTAGCTTAAGGACTTCAGTCTAAAGGGGTGAAAAGAGAAGGGGATTTGGAATCTGAACAGTTCTAAAGAAGGACTTTATGTGGCAGATGCTAAACCCCTGTCACTTAATCGTCCATGCTCCCCATTGCCGAACTGTTGTTGCTGCACCGTTGTCCAGGAGGATGTGACTCCTCGAGTTCTTATGGCGTCTCATTTTTATGTTCAATTCCACTCTTGAGATTCAGGAATTGGCTGCAAGGCGCCGATATGAATGATGCAACCGGCCGTTGTTGGTGTAACTTTTTAGCTATCCCGAGCATAGTTAGGAGTTGAGCGTTTAACACCTGCTAGGTTTTAGTAACGCGAGCTCGGTGTCTTTAAATCTAAAGCTGCTGCCTGGATTGAAAAAAATAACCTGCACTGCTGTTTTAGGTGAGGCGAAATCAGCAGCTCTGAAAACCGTGCAACTTTAGAGCAGTCGCCCCCACGCGCCTCTGGTTTCAGAACTAGTAAGTGCCACTTTCACCTACAGGGAGCGAAACAAATAGCATGTTCAAGGCCAATCCTTTGCAGTTTTAGGTCTGAAATGCCATCACGAGATTCTTCAGTTTGTGAGTAAACAAAGGCAGTAAAGAGACTGTTTGTCCAAGCTCCAAGCTCCAAGCTCACCAGCTCCAAGCTCACCAGCCGCTTGGAGCTCAAGTTTCTCAAGGCCACGCTTGAGCAATTAAGTCGGTGGCAATTTTAGTCCAGGTTTATAATGGGAGCAAGAAGACTACACCTCTCAGAATGCAAATGAAATAATAAACAAGCACGGTGCATGCCCACTGCAAGGAATGTCAGGAATGCAGCTGGCACCTGGCCGCACAGCTGCTCACTCCCGAGCTCCCTAGGCCAGGGTAGAGAGAAGGTGGGACATGCACCTGCCATTGGCCAATTGCGTGCTGTCTTTTTTAGAAAGACGCACTCAAAGGCCAATAGCGTGTGAGCAAAAAAAAAGCACACGCACCAGCGTGTGCTCCGAGTTAAAAGTCCTTACTAGAAGCCTCGTAATGAAGCGCATGCGCGCTGGCTCAGGCGAGACCTAAAAAGTAAAACCATCCTCCATCAAAGGGCTATTGGAAGGAAGTATAAGGGACCTATTTTCCCAGCTCTTACTGTGTACAAAGCCAAAGCAGTGCCAGCAGCGATACTTGGCACTGAGCTATGGGGGTACACTAACTGTCAGGTGCTTACGTGGTCTGAAAACAAATTCATCGGGTCCTGCTAAATTTACCCAAAAGTACCCCACTTATACCACTTAGGGCTGATATTGGCCTTAATCTCATTCACCAGGTGACATCCATAAAACCGTTACTATATTGGGCACACTTCTGGGCCTCGGAGGAGCTGAAGCCTTATAGGGATGCTTTGGTAGAACTGATTTCTCAGGATATTCATGTGTATATATCCTGTGGCGCAGATATGTCAAACATGCTCAAAGAGATCAAAATGGAAGAGTTATGGGCTTCACCATGGGGGACTACAAAGGAAGTCAAGTTAGGTTACTGGAAATCAGTCTTAATGAAGGCCAGGAACAATCAGGTTGAGGATTGCATTCCTTTGCCATCAGTGCTACCCTAATTACGAGTAGTATTTGGATAGAATGTACCCACCCCAGGCAAAATGTCTGTATATAAATTTCAGAATGGGCATTTTGGCTTTGAATATGGTTACAGTTAAATGAAGAAAAGCAGGCCAAGAAACAAATGATTGCCCATACTGTCCATCACAAAAAGAGACGGAAGCACATTAATTTTTCTTCTGTGCTAAATATAGAAGACCTCATATAAAGTGGATTATCCCATTATGCAAGGTATTGGGCATAAGCAACTACCAGAATACACTCAGAATTTTGAAAAGTGATACAAGTGAATTGATTGTGTTTGCAGTATCTAGATTTTTGTTGTGGGAATGGAAACCGGGAGACAAGGACCCCCTTAGTTAGGTTTATGACAGAATTAATTTGAATATAATTAACCATGGATTGCTTTGCCCTATGAATATAGCTTGATGGGGGATGATCGATGTATGTTTTTATTTGCTTTAAATATTTGCAGGCATTATATTTGCACATTTTATATTGGACCTTATTTAATCACCTTTGGCTTGTGGACAAATTTGTTTATGGTCATTTTATATATGTATTTTTAGCTACCTGTGATGTATGCTTTTATGGCATTTTAGCTGAAATAAAAATATTACTAGCTCTTTGTTTGCGCATGTTTTTGCTTTAAAAAACATACACTTTATTCTGTAGCTCAAATAATGTAATTTACAGCCAATGAAAATAATGTACAAGGCTAAATTACAATTTAATAAAAAATCGACTGATGATGCTTCATTATATGTATTAAAATCCAGTTCACGGTTTTATGGCTGCAAAAATAAAGCTGGCAAAATACTGGCTAACTACTTAAAGATTAAACAGAACAAGTTAAATATAGAATCAATATACAACACTAATTCCAATTTACATTTTAAGGACGTTGATATTCTAAATGAATTTTCCTTTTTTTACAAATCGTTATACTCGTCCGAAACACAACCTACCCAACATTCCTTATCACACTTCTTTTCTGATTTATCAAAACCCCACCTTTCTTCTTTGGATCTGTCTTCTTTCGAATCAGATATTACACAACAGGAATTATTATCTGCTCTTCAGCTCCTTAAAAAAGACAAGGCTCCGGGTCCGGATGGTTTCACTGTTGAATTTTATCTGCATTTTTCTAAAATCCTTCTGCCTAAATTGTATTCTTTAATGAATTTCTTAGTTCCCTAAATAAATCTTCTGGATCCTTTTCAGAGGCACATATTTGCCTTATCCCTAAGGAAGGCAAAGACTCTAAATTCTGTAAGAACTACAGACCCATCTCCCTGGTCAATTTTGACTATAACATCTTCTCAAAAGCACTAGCTATTAGACTAGATTCTTACCTACCAAACTTACTGGGAAAGGAGCAATCTGGCTTTGTTAAGAGACGTTTTATTACAGATAATACTCAACTTCTTTTTAACATCTTGTCCAAATCTTCCCGCCTAAAATATTCCCTGGCAGCAAATGCATTAGACGTGGAAAAAGCGTTTGACAGGGTCGAATGGACTTATTTGTTCCACACTCTAAAATGGTTTGGTTTTGGCCCTAAATTTATTTCTTTGATCCCTCTTCTTTATTCAAACCCTTGCGCTGCAGTTTGCGCTAATGGCTTAGTTTCCCCATTTTTTGAGTTGGGTAGAGGAGTTCGCAAAGGCTGCCCCTTATCTCCCTTTTTGTTTAATTTAGCTTTGGAGCCTTTCCTCTCCAAATTACGCCAAAATCCACACATACATGGTTTCCAAATGAATGATTATCATATCAAACTCGCAGCTTA
The DNA here is from genome assembly GCF_964204655.1 of Triturus cristatus. Lineage (NCBI taxonomy): Eukaryota > Metazoa > Chordata > Amphibia > Caudata > Salamandridae > Triturus > Triturus cristatus. The sequence continues at coordinate 68,534,982 of NC_140584.1, read as the reverse complement.
TGCTGACGATATCTTGCTTTTTATCTCCAATGCAAGCAACTCAATTCCTGCCTTTCTAGCTGAAGTTCAAACATATTCCCTCATTTCTGGATATAAGCTAAACAAAGATAAATGCGAAATTTTGCCTTTAACCAAATATACTTTTAAACGGCCTTCATCGCTTCAAATTTCACATGGAGTCCTAATCATATCAAATATTTACACTCAGCATCTTAGACACAGTAACATTATGTATGAACAAATGCACTCAAAAGCTCTTGGACCTAACTACCAGATGGCATCCTCTTTATTTATCCTGGTGGGGACGTTTAGACACCATTAAGATGATGCTATCACCCATAGTTTTATATATTATATCCAATATACCACTTCCAAATCCTGTTAAATCATTTAACAAGATTAATTCAATTCTCTCTTCATTCTTATAGAACAACAAAAAACCCAGAATGTCTTTGAAGAGATTGATTTGCTCCAAGGATGAAGGTGGAGTTAACTTTCCAGACTTTCGGATGTATCAGAAAGCATTTCTTCTACGCCAGGCATCTTTTTGGCTACTCGAGCCCACGGATAACTCTCCTTTGTGGACCTCAATTGAACATCTCTTTCTATATCCCTTTTCCTTTCAAGAGCATCTTTCTTTCTCACGTAAACCACAGGCTTGGTCTACCCCCATAATTAAATTTACCTCCAAACTCCTTCAGCCACCAACTCCTCCTGCACCGCATACTATAGACTACTTCCTTGCTTCAACCATTTGGCATAATCAAAGTTTGCTCATTCATAATAAACCTTTTTATTGGAAGTCTTGGAGACAGAGAGGATTAATTTGAATTCACCAGCTATTCTCTCAATCACTTTTTCTTCCTTTTTCCTCACTTAGCCAACTGTTTCACTTGCCTACTTCATTCACTACTAAATACAATCTATTAAGGGAAGCCGTGCTGTCTACTTATACCCACATATCAAACGCATCTATTGTTTCCAACACTTCCGATTCGACCTCACATTTACATACTATGTTAAAAAGCACACCTAAAGCTTCCACTATTTATGGCTTTCTACGAGCTACTGATACCATTAGACAGAAATCCAAAGTAGAAACAGCGTGGGAACATGATTTTCAGACCTCTTGGCCAATTTCTTTATGGAGGAACCTATGGATTAAAATACGTAAATCCTCTAGAGCAGCTAATACAATGCAAACACTTTTTTTTGTATACAACAGACTATTATTATCACCGCATGTTTTAAGCAAAGGTTTTTCAGCTGTATTGGATGTTTGTTGGACATGTTTATCTTCAAATGCTGATTTATACCACATGTGGTTCTCTTGTGCTTCTGTTTGTAATTTCTGGAAACAAGTATGGTCTCAAATCAACTTAATTTTTGGCGTCAATTTTCCCTTTTCCTCCACCAATGTCTTTTTGGGGAGTCTCTCACCTGTTTGGGAAAATATGACGGCTAATGTTAAAATTATTGATTCATTATTAACTATTGCTTTTCAACAAATCACTACTAATTGGAAAGACTTTCCTAAAATTTCTTATAGAGCCTGGTGGTACGCCATTTGCCACAATCATAGGTTACATACTGCTTTTGTTTATCCTATTAATTTGGCGACGAAACGTTTGGATTTATGGTCACCTGTTAGGATATTTCTTGATGCAAGTGCTAAAAAGTTTTCTCAACCACAACCCTCACAACAAGAAGTTCTTAAACCCCCTGACCCCTTTGTTCCTATTTTCTCTTATACTCTATCGACTGTTTGATTACATATGTATTATTTTTTTCTTATATTTTGTCATTTATAAGTCTGATTCGCTTATTCGCAAATATGTTTACTTTGGATATTTTGCTATGACGCTATTACTATGTATTTTCTGTTGACACCCTTATAATTAGCAATAAAATTCTTCTGAACTTAAAAAAGAAAATCATGTACAAGCATGTGTTGTTTTGAATTAACAATGTGACTGGTGCTGTGCATGTAACGGTTTTAGTGGTACCCATTTACGTAATATCATGTTATTAATTTGCGTGTTTTCTTTCTCTATAACATTATAAAAGACATACTATTTGGGCACAGGCCTGTCTTCACTATTTTCTTCCTAATCTTTCAGACTTTCCTGCGTGTTTCTTAGAAAGGGCTAGATGCTCAGGGACCTTTCTGCATTTAGGCATATTTACTATAATTATTTTAAAAGACTGTCAGATGTGCTGTGCTTGTTTAGTTTCTTAAAGGCACATGGTATTTTACATATTTATGATTTTGGTTTTATGTTAATTCCCTTGACTCTAATGCGTCCTGTAATGATACTATCAGTTTAATATATTTACTAATGCTGTGAACTGGAAAAGGTTTGTAGTGCAGGCTTTCTTAATGGTCTTGACTTCCTTTCCTGCCCAAAGACCCTCCTCAATTAATTAGAGGTGGAGCGCTGATAGTAATAATAAAAATACATAATAATAATAATAATGATCATAATAATTTGGTTTTATACAGCACTCAAGAAAGCAGCTGTCCCTTTCTGAAACATTTTACAGGTGTTACTATTAAAAAATGTAACACAATTTATTACTCTGGGGGGGGTGAAAAGCAGGGAAGGCTCTTACTGTTCTCTCATTTATCAACTGTCAGTGTTTCAATCAGAAGCCAGCTTTGAAGTAGTAAAACATTATCAATAAAAAATAAAATAGAACACAATTTCAATTACATTTCATTGACTTTCGCAAGATAAAACATTTAGCAAACCGTGCCAAGATTAAAGTTGGCAGCTTAGATTTCTTAAACCATAAAAGTGTAATCCTGGTTGGAGTTCGCCGAGTTCCGCAGCGGAGCTCCGCTAGCGGCAGAGTGCATTAGAAAAATCCTGATTGCTGTAAATGTCAGCACCGGGTGTTTGTTCACACTGTGAAATTATCACGAATGGCACGATGCATAGCGCAAGCCGGTGAAAGCGGGCGCTGCTTCCTTTTTGCTGCTCGAGTAGATTTTCTACTCGAGAGGCAGCTTTCTCAACGCGAACGGATGGTTTCTCAACGTGAGCGGTCACTGTTGGACTGCAAATGCATCTAGCCGACTCCTTCTACCATTGTGCGAGTTAAGTTAGCATTTGCAGCGCCATTTAGTCTTTAGCTGCCATTTTGTACTCTGATCAAAAGTAAGCTTCTGTCTCATTAACTGTCTTCCTCAGCAAAAAGCTGCTTCGAGTTACTTCTTCTTATCGCATTCAAGGTTGAATCCTAATGTACTAATGAATAGCTTATTCTGCCTTTGCATGCCTTTCCTCTACTGCAGCCCTGATCCCACACTAGAGAGCTTGAACAAGACAACCTTGAAAATTTGATAACATGTACCCGTCCTGCAGGTGGTAGCTCATCCTTCTGTACCTCCTTTGTTCATCAGTTCCCGAGCTGGAAAATTCCAGTCTGGGTGGGTCTTTAGAGGTATTGGAAATGCATATTATGTTTTACCAGGTGTTCTGAAGTCAGTCCCCTCGGTAGCATCTTAGGAGGCTAGTCTGACTGGACTCCGCTCGAGCGCAATTACGAATAAATAACTTGGTTTGTATTCTCTACTCTTTCACTGACTCTTCATTTCTTGTGGAAGCCTGAAAGGTGGTCGCGAGTGACTCTGGGTGGCCCAATTTCGGGTCACTTCCTCGAGTTGGTGCCCGAACAGGGACTCCATCGGGCAGACCCACTTCGCCTGCAGACTGATGGAGAGGACGGCGCCACGTCGGGTCGGTTGGGCGGATCGGAAATCCCTGCATGATAGAGCCTAGTACTCGCAGCTGCCCCGCCTGTCTGATCGGGCAGTGCCTCGCCCAGTGGTCATTCCAGTTGGGGTCCTGAAAGGTGAAACCCTGGGATCTGACCGTTTGGTCCGAAGAGTAAGAGTGGAAAATAACTTTGTTCGACCTGTGTGTACCAGGTGAGTTTGACTTGATACTTGGTGAATATGGCGCTATTTTGAAAAATCTTGGGTATGGTCTGAAGACAAATTCTTGGCTTGTTTGAACTTGGTAGGTCTGCAGACCATTTAGATACAGAGTGTCTGCAGACACTCTGCCAGGCAACATAATGGATTTGGCTTACCATTGAAAATGCCTGGGGCTTGAGCCTGTCCCTTTGGTGCAGTCTGAGGACCAACTCTTTAAAAAAAAAAAAAAAAATTGTCGTGTTTGGGGTGCCGTTGTTGTTCTGCTGAGGCTCGATTGGAGGAAAGACAACCTGCACCTCCGAAGGCACCCCGAACTTTGATATGTATACCAAGCACGGCATTGGTCCTATTATGTTTAGTACACTATGGCACAAATATACGTCTGACAATGCCGAGCTGCAGTGGCTACTGTTGGACTTGGCCCTTTTTGCAGGGTCATCTCTGAACTTTTTGCCTTCCTCCTATATTTTTTCTGACCTGTTGTTGGCTGTTTTATGACTCTGGGCACTTTACCACTGCGGATCAATGCTAAAGTGCATATGCTCTCCCTATTGTAAATTGATGTATGAATTAGTGATTCCATGATTGGTTGGTTTGGTTTACCTGTCAGACCCTAGTACAGTGCCTTAGGAGTGCTCAGGGCTGGTAATCCAAATACTGCTGGTGGGCTTGCAGCACTGGTTGTGCCTCCCACAGAAGCAGCCTGTAAAAGTGTGTCTAAGGCCTGCCATTGCAGAGCCTGCGAGCAGTCTGGTACTGTCATGCTGACTGGGCAAGTGCACCCACTTGCCAGTCCCTAAACTTTCCCTTTTCTTCATATCAGACACCCCTATGGTAGGCTCAAGGGCAGGGTGCATTGTAAGTATAAGGTAGGACATGCCCTGGTGTGTGGCATGTTCTAATAGTGAATTACAGCCATTTTCGTTTTTCACTATTGCAGGGCTACCTGTTCTCCATAGGCCAGAATGGGCAGTTTGATTATTACATCTTATAATCCTAACTGACTCAGGGAACATGGTACAAATTCGAATTTATTATGCCTGAACTCAGAATGATAAAATACATCTTTTAGTGAAGTTGGTTTTAACATTCTGTGTTTGAAAATACCACTTTTAGAAAGCAGGTATCCATCCAAACCTGCCTCTGCTAGGTTGTGTATTCCTTGTCTGGAGTTTGAGTGACAGGGCTGCGGAATTCCAGGAGACAGGGTGAGGTGGCCCAGTGGTGAATAGAGAGCTCTGCATCTACATGGGAGGGAGGAGTTGCACCTGGGATCTGAATAGGGCTGTGCCTTCCCTCCACAATGCTGGCTCCACCTCCTGTGGTGTGTCTGATGTCTCAGCCCTGCACTCTGAAAAGAAAGAAGGGGTCAGGTAAACAAAGTGCTTCAGGACTGACCAGAACCGGTTTGAACAAGGCAAAGGCCCCTCTGCCCTCAGAGGACAAAGGATTTTGGGGTATAATTATTGGGACCCTGATCCCAAGAATTTAGAGCACTTTGGGAAACAAGAAGAAACCTCTGCTGAGGGGAAGAACCAAGAAGAAACCGAGGAGAGACTATCCCTGAAACTGGGGGATTGGCCTGCAGGGGTTGCCAACTGCCAAAGATAGGAGAAAGGAACTTTGCATGTACTTTTGCTCAACTTGTGAAGGATCTCCAAGGGCTTGGAAAAGAGCTTGCCTCCTGCTGAAGTCACAGGGACAAGAGACTTCAACCACCAGCTCCTCAGAGTTCTTTGGAAGTGCCTGCTGCTGTTTTGGGCCTTCTGAGGGACTGCGTGTCGCAATGAGCTGAAAGTGCGACTCACGGAGAAGAAGCGTGTCGCCGTCGCAGCCGCTGCCGTCGCATCACTGAACAAGGGTGTCGCCGCTGCAGTTGTCACATCGAGCGGAAGCATCTCGCATCTTCGAAGAAGTGTCTTGCAACGCCGAAGAAGCGTGTCGCCATCGCAGCCATCGTAGCTGACTCATTGCACCGCATCAAGAGAAGAGTCTCACATCGAGGAAGAAGTGTGTCGCCGTCGCAGCCGCTGCCGTCACATCTGGGATGACGCCGCTGTAGCGGACACATTGCACCGCATCAAGGAAAGCACCTCGCATCCACGGAGAAGCGTGCCGCATGCCGCCGTCGGAGCTGTTGTCGTCGCATCGCGTAAAGTGTGTCGCCGCTGCAGTTGTCACATCGAGCGGATTCTTCTTCTTGCAATATCGAGAAGTGTGCCGCATCTGGAAGATCTTCACGTTTTTATTTCTTTGCACCAAAGTTTCCTTGCATCAACATCGTTGCAACACTTTCGTTGCCCTGCGTGTCACATCTACAGGTACATTGACTTAAAGTGTCGCATTTAAGAACTAAAGAGAACTAAGCTAAATTCTACCATCTTAAAGTAACAGAATTGTGGATTTTTGTCGTTTATGGTCTTGTGGTAAATCTAATATAAAGAATACTTATTTTTTATATAAAACCTGTGTGGTGTCACTTGATAACTGTATGTGTTCACAAATGCTTTACACACTGCCTCTGAGATAAGCCTGTCTGCTCGTGCCAAGCTACCAAGGGGGTGAGCAGAGGTTATTTTAGGAGTGTACCCCTTTTCCCTGACTAGAGACGAGGGTCCCTATTTGTCACAAGTGCATACCTGTGCCAACTAGAGACCCCCATGTCTAACAGCTACTAACAGGTACTTTTGCTGAACAAAATCTGAATTTCCTGCAGGATAAATTGTTTGCAAAACAAAGTAGACAGTTGATGTTTGATTCTCTTCAGGTATGGCAAAAGGAAGCGAAGCAAAGGCGCATGAGAGCAGAAAAAGAGGCCCAGAGAGGGAAGATGCAGACAGTGACCTACAAAGCAGTAGCATATAATGGAGAGAAAATAGAAAAAGGTATAGAGTGTGCTGATAGAAAGTTTTGATTGCAATGTGACAAATCCTATGTCGCCCGAGAGGATGGCGATACATTCGTGGAGGAGCCACTGGATGCTCGACCTCCACCTCCCTATGCCCCGCAGCGAATATACCTTGTTGTCCCGATGCCTCAGTCTTCCGCTCCTCCTGCTTCCACCTCTGGTTCTTCTGCTCTTCACCTGCCTGCATCGACTACGGAACTTCCTGCTCTTTCTCTAGCTTCACATGCCGCGTATGCAATGACTGCCAGTCTCCCTGCTACGCCTATCGATTCCGCTTATGCTCTTTCTCCATCCCTCACACCCTCAACACAGCCATTAATAACGTTAGTGCATGCCTCTGTCTATTGTGTCCTCCTCAACTGTCTCTTCTCTGACCTTGCTGAGTATTGGGACGCTGGTGCGTGCACCGGATGAAGGGAATTGGGCAGCAGCTAGAGAACGAATGTGGTGGGTGTTGATTCGATCTGATGTGGAGAATGAGGAGAAAAAGATGGTAGCTGATCAGGCTGCACAGTGGGCTTGGAATCTGATTTACAGCGTGGAGGATGTGTGGAGTGTGGTGAAAGATTATGTGCCGTTTGTGCAGCAGCATGCCCTCAAGCATATGTCGGCCAAACTAATACGGTTGTAGAAAGAGTACTTCAATAGTGTGGCACCTCAGATAATTTATGAGATCTGACACCATGTGTATGCTGCCGACATGGCTCCTAACAACGTTTTTAGTAATGTTGCCACACTGATTGGTTATCGAGGTAGGTTATAACAGAAAATACCAACAACAGTGTCACAGTTTCCATTGAGGGAAGTACATCCTATTTTTCATCCTGAGATATCGGAGCTGCGTAATCAGCGTGATGCCGTTATAAGACAGCGAGTAGAGGCCCACTTTCAAGAACAATAGGTTTACACCCCATGGAAAAGGAGTGAGGTTTTAGCTCTTAAGAGTCAGTTGCCAGACTCCAGGAAAAATAGGAGTGCATATTACAAAGAATTGACTGAGGCCGCCTCGTCAACAGTGATGACATTGGCAGATATTGAGATGTTTTTCAGTTTGTTGGTACCAGTGGATGTTTGGAGACAGGTGCAGGCACAGGACCACGTTGTGGAGTTGGGTGGCACTTGGGATAAGATTAGGGCATTTGATAAAGAGCGGAAGCCTTGTGAGAAGCCTAGGGCTGAAATACTAGCTTTGCTGATTCGCATTATTACTCACATGCATTCCCTCATCCCACCTAGACAAATAGATTGGGACAAGTTAGCCCCATGTTGTCAGAAGGAAGATGAAAGTATATCTGATTTGTTTACTAGGTTTGAAGGTGCGTTTGGGGATTTCAGCGGGCAGGATGTGTCACTGGAGGGAGTTGCCCAATTGCTCATTAACAGATTTGTCACACACCTGCTTCCTGAGATCGCAACTCGGTTACAGGCTTCCAAGAGCATTTGGACTACATCCTCCCCTTCAGTGATATTGAGTATGGCCAAGTATTATGAGCAGAGGGAAAATGAGGGGAAGGAAAAGGTGTTGATGCACCAGGTAGCCAGGGGGAACGGTAGAGGACGTGGCACCAGTCTGGCCCGACTGTTGCCCCGCACTAGCAGAGATAGTGTACCTGGGGGCCGAACAAGTGTGCGTATTGTAAGAAGGAGGGACACTGGCAAAGTGAGTGTCCGGAGTTGTTTCAGAAAGTTGCGGCCCCAGAGGACGTGGTCATGGGTGGAGGTGGTCCACAAATCACAGGAAATGCTCGTCAGAGTTATACAAGGGAGCAACTCATGTGGATTGGTGAGGGTAGGGATTTTGCTTCCCTCCACACCAATTCCCTGCAGGTAAGAGCACCACCAGTGAAAATTAGACCGGACAGCCTTAATTGGGGTCTCATCAACGCTAGATCCCTGGTGAAGCATCACCAGGGGATATATATTTTAATTGAATCCCTCAACCTGGATGCATTGTTCTTACAGAAACTGGGACTCGCCCTAATTCAGAGGTTGAATTAGGCTTGGCATGTCCACCGGGCTACAAGGTGCTACATAAACCATGGATAAATGGGAGAGGAGGGGGAGTTGGTTTGATTTTCAAAGACATATGGAACTTTATGCAAATTTTCATTGATGATACCGAGGGCATTGAGCTCATGGGTTCTCCTTACTGGATCCCAAGGGGAACTTGCTGCCTGGCATGGTATGTTATCGTCCCTCTGGTGCAGTCAACGCTCAATTTCAGACTTTCATCAATATTCTTTATAATGTGTCCCTTACTCATTCACGTATGGTTATTTTGGGAGATTTTAATCTCTGGGCCTATGGGAGCACAGGATCGGCACACAAAGACTTCCTTCAATCCTGTGAAAATCTAAACCTGCAGCAACTGGTAAAGGACCCTACTCATCAAGGTGGTCACATTTTAGATTTAATGTTCACTGAGGAAAACGTGGCCAAAGTGGAAGCAATCTCTCCACTTTGTTGGACTGACCACTACCTTGTTAATTTTGTGGTGGCCATCCCTAATGAGAACTCAGACTCCACACCCACGCTTTACTTCCACCGAGTCAGAGAATGCAACAAATTGTCCAACACATCTGGGCAACTGCCAGTATTCACTGGAATTTATGGGGATGACGAAAATAAATCTGTGGAAACAAACTACTCAGAATTCTGTCAACAGATCACTAAGGTCCTTGATCTGATCATTTCGGAATTTGTTTTGAAAACTAAGCGCAAGCCATCAGCCCCTTGGTTTAATGAGAACCTAAAAAACTCAAGGAAAGGAAATAAACAGGCAGAAAAATCAGAGGAAAAGCTGTGATGAAGACGCTAAATTAGCTCTGAAGGTTGTATTGAGCAACTACAAAAGGGAAATTGCTAAAGCAAAAGCCGAGTTTTTCACCAATACAATTCTAGAGGCATCCAACAAAATAGTTAATGATCTGTCAAAACCTGACTGCCTAAAAAACAAGACTATTGTGACTCAAGAACTTTGCGATAGCCTTGCCACTTTTTTCGAGGAGAAAATCTCCAACATAATTAACGGCCTGACAGCGAATCAGGAACGTAGAAGTGATAATGAACCCAGTAGGTTGACACAACACCTAGTCCATCAGAATCAGGGTGGGGCATACGAGAATAATCTAGCAACGCTAGATCATTATAGGCTTTGGAAGGAGTATGGTGGGGTGCTATTCCCACAGCTCCGTCAGATCTGTGGCCAATCTCTGAGCAGTGGAACAGTCACTTCCTGTTGGAAAAAACCCTTGCGGAAAAAAGCCACCGTAGACCCCCAGTGTCCAAATAACTATCAACTTATTTCCCTTCTTCCTTATCCAGTGAAAATCCTAGAACGCCTGGTTAGCAAAACCCTCTCGCAATTTCTGTAAACTAACCTGGGGCTGGAAGATGAGCAATTTGATTTTCGCCTGGGTCACGGCACGGAGACTGTACTAGTAATGGTCCTAGACGAGCTCAGAGTGCGGGCAGACAGGGGTCAGTCAGCGATTTTGATCCTACTGGACATGTCTTTTGGGTCCGATACGGTCAACCACAAAATCTTATTAAGGCGGCTCACTGAAATAGGGTTGGAGGGCCTGGCACTGAAATGGCTTCAGTCTTATCTTGAGAACAGGCAGCAAGTAGTGGCCCTTCCCCCTATCTTTTAAAATTCAGAACCATTCAGCATGGTGTTCCCCAAGGCTCATCTATCAGCCCAATCCTTTTTAATATCTATATGCTACCGCTGATCCCCATCATCAAATCCTATAATATCAAGCTGGTGAATTATGCGGATGACACGTAGCTCATTTTGTCTCCAGAGGGGAATCAGTCTATTCCACTCAGCAACTTTCATGAATGCATGCAAAGGACTCCTAGATGGCTTAGGGACAATTCCCTGCAGTTTAATGGGGGAAAAACGGAAATCCTGTACTGCACTCCTAAGAAAGTTCCTCGCCTGCTTCCGGCTAATTTCTGGCCTACTCAGGCGGACACGCCTCCCACACCGGCGGTATCAGTGCGCAATGTAGCGGTTGTTTTTGACAACAAGCTTAGTCTAGAAAACCAGGTCAATAGAACAGTTGGAACCTGCTTTTCTCTTATCAAAGCACTGCAGAAAATTCTCCCAATGCTACCCATGTCAGCCAGGGCTCTCGTGGTGAGAAGTGTTATCCTGAGCCATCTGGACAACTGCAATGCCTTGCTACTCGGTGCGCCCAATTTCCCGATTATGAAGTTACAATAGAATACAGAGGATTGCCGCTAAGTTAGCCTCAAAGCATCCACGCAGTGCTTCTGCCTCTGTGGCTCTCAATGAGCTCCACTTGCTTCCTCTAGCACAGAGAATCCAGTTCAAATCATTATGAATTGTCTACAAGGCTCTGCATGGGCTTGGACCAGTGCCACTGCACGACACATTTCTCTGGCACGCCCCCGTAAGAAATCTTCAATCCTCCACTGCCCATCTGGTCTGCACTGCCAGAAATAGAACCTCTAGGTTTGGAGTTAGAGCGTTTAGTTATGCGGCAGCTCATCTATGGAACAACCTCCCACCCATCCTCAGTCAAGTAGAAGAGTTCCCCTACTTCAGGAGGAAGCTTAAAACCTGGCTCTTCCCTAGGATGTAGTGTAGGACAGTCATCCAATTGGTAAACTTGTGCAATTAGGGAAGTACCTGTGAACCTCAGCGCCAGGATACCCGTGGGGTGATAGTGCGCTTTATAAGTTTGCATTACATTACATAACGAGGTTCAGGCAGATGAGTCGTTGCAGGGTCGTTCTGATCAGAACTATTTTGATGACCCTCGAGGAAGGCAGTACTATCACGATGATTATGATATGGACGAGGTGACAGGGATGTCTTACAGCTAGGACAGCCTCGGACAGGGTGAGAGACCAGTTCAGATAACTGTCGATCAGTGTGGTCCTTATGCCACAGCAGATTTGCACAGCTCGGTTAAAAGGTTTTTGGTGGCTATAGATGCAATGAATAACTCTGTTTCTCGTTTGCTGGTCCCCGGGGCAGCTCTGTCTGGCAAAATAATGTTTTGGTAGGCTTTTCAGTCATAATGGTCGTGAGCTCCATTTCCAAACCCCTTGCTCCTACTATTGGCCCTTTTACCGTAGATTCACCATTCTTATTGACAACAAATTGTGGAGAGAATTTAAAGGGACAAGATTTGTTGATGAAGTTGCATGCAACTATTTTTTGTTCTCCGGATGGTGTCTATATGACGATAGGACCAAATGTGGCCAGTACCAAGAAGTGTTTTTCCAAAGATGCGTCACTCACTGCTGAATTCAAAGATGTGCCGCCCAGGTTGTGGGCTACAGGTGATACGGATGTAGGGTTGTTGCAGATATCTCCGGTCTCTATTAAGCTCAAAGACAATGCTGTGTTGCCTCGTATTCCTCAGTACAAAATACCGCAGGCAATGGGAATGGGCTCGATTGCAGATCAGACAGGAATTGATTAAGTCAGGAGTTATTGAGGAGACATCAGCAAATGTGTGTAATAGTTCTATTCTTCCCATTCTTAAGAAGGCACCCTTGGATTCCTCTGATGCTCATCCTGATATCTATTGTTTTGTGATTGATTTGCGTGAGGTTAATAAAATAGTGGTCCCTCAGTTCCCAGTGGTCCCCGACATCACCGACCTTCTGACGATGATTCCTTCCTCTGCAAAATTCTTTTCTGTGATTGATTTGAAAAATGCTTTCTTTAGCATTCCTATTCATCCAGATAGCAAGCATCTTTTTGGATTTAATCTGCCCGGCAGAAGTTTCCAATTCTGTCGCGCTCCTCAGGGCTATACTGAAAGTCCTAGCATATATAGTCAAGCTTTAAAAGGCCAATTGGATTCCTTCATAATTCCCCCAGGTAATGTATTACTGCAGTACGTAGATGATCTCTTAATAGCTTCTGACACTGAAGAAGGTTGCAAAGATGCAACGGTCAAATTATTACTACATTTGGCACAGCACGGAAATAAAGTGTCCCTTTCAAAGTTTCAATATTGTCGACAGGAGGTCACCTACTTAGGTCACCTACTGTTGAAGGAGGGAAGGAGACTAACACTTGAACGCATTAGTGCTATTGTTAAAATGCCCTTCTCTAAGACTCAGCGGGATGTGCCTGCCTTTATTGGCATTACTTCGTATTGTCACGACTGGATTGCTCACTATTCTTTACTAACAAAGCCGCTGTTGCAGCTAACCACTAAAGATGTGCATGAACCCTTGCCCTGGACGCCTGAATGTCAACAAGCTTTTGAGCAATTAAAAGTTGCGCTTTGCTTTACACCTGTGCTCGGCACCCCAGATTATGCTAAGCCATTCGTGTTGTATGTACAAGAGATGGCTGGTTGCGCCCTCTCTGTTTTAACACAGGCCTTTCGAGGTAAGCAGAGGCCATGGGCTTATTTTCTCGCATTGCTTAATAACGTCGCAAGAGCCCTCCCGAGCTGTCTAAGAGCGGTCGTGGGCATGGCGGTCTCTATCCGACAATTGGCGGGGCTCATCCTTGATACTGATCTCACAGTTATGGTACCTCATGCTGTAGACACACTTTTGAATAAAACAAAGACACAGCACCTTACCAGTGCACGTCTGACCAGCTATGAACTGACCCTCTTTACACCACATATTACGATTAAAAGTTGTGCCACTCTGAACCCAACCACGTTACGACCCCTCCCTTCTGAAAGTGAGGACAGAGATATACATGATTGTATCTTCCGAACAGAAGAGGAGACGAAGGGTCGGGTAGATCTGACAGATGTACCCTTATCTGACCCACAAGGGGAACTATATGTTGATGGCTCTTGTTTTACACTACCAGAAGGCACCACCACTGCAGCATACCCTATTACTATGCTGCGTACTGTAGTTGAGACATCATGTGTTCCATATCGATAGACCCAAGCTGCATAACTAGTTGCTCTCCTTCGAGCTTGCGAGTTAAGTGAGGGACTGACTATCAAATTTATACAGACAGCCAGTACGCCTTTGGGGTTGCCCATCAATTTGGGTGGCATTGGGCAGAGAGGGGAGTCTTGACCTCACATGGGTTAAGGATCCAGGACGGCCCACTGATACACAGGCTTTTGTCAGCTCTGACACTTCTCAAAAAGATAGCAATAGTGAAGTGCAGTGCCCACAAGGCAATTACTGATGATGTGGGGAGGGGAAATGTGTTTGCAAATCAGACAGCTAAGGAGACAGCCTGATCTAAAATGAAAAGAATGTTTGGGGCAGGTCATGCTAGATGGGTACCCGATGGTGCGATGTTTGAAGATGCATTGGAGAATGTTAAAGAGATTCAATGCGAGGCAACAATTGAGAAGTTAGCACTATGGCTGGAGAGAAACGTACGTCTGACAAGGAAGGGTGTTGGACTGATAAGTCAGAGAAGCAGGGATGGATGTTACCAGATACATATGTACTCCCTGCCCTCACAATGGCGCACAGGCTGGCTCACATTAGTGCAAAGGGAATATGTAAATTGTTAGATCCTGTATGGCAGAACAATAACATCCCTAAGGTAGCTGCTCATCTGGTGAAGTACGGCATGGTCTGCATGATACATAATCCTGGAAGAGGCACCCCTACACCCTCTGGTAACTTTGCACCACCTTCCTTCCCTTTCGAGGTTCTCCAGATGGATCTCATCGAAATGGAACGAGTCCACAATTTGAAATATGTGTTAATAGTTGTTTGTGTGTTCAGAAATTGGATTGAAACTTACCACAAAAAAGATAACACAGCCATGGTAACGGCGAAGGCACTCTTAAAAGAGTTCTTCCCGCAATTCGGCTTGCCCCTTTTGATTTGGAGTGACAATGGAAGTTACTTCAACTCAAAGGTTATCCAGCTGGGATGTATGGTTTGCACATCAAGCAGAAATTCCACGCAGCAAACAATCCCCAATTTGCAGGTTTGGTTGAGAAGTACAATGGTGCTCTCAAACTGAAGTTGGCAAAGATCAAAAAAAGCACAGGATTGAAATGCCAGATGTGGTACCCCTAGCCCTGTTGTCCACAAGGATGACAGCCCACTCTAGAAAAGGATTGTCACCATAGGGGTCATATTCGGCCGCACGGCAAATGTCTGGGGTATCCCACGACCCCATTATTTTTCCGAGATAGAATACCCTTTGCTTGTGGACTATTTGTGTGCGTTGACTAACTAAGGCCAGGTCACGACAACCGACCCAGTGATTATGTCCTGGTGAGGAACTACCAGAGGAAGGGAAGTTTGGAACCATGGTGGAAAGAGCCTCTGCAGGTCCTCCTCGCCTCCCAGACGGCGATGAAGGTGGACGGCCGGTAACATTGGATACATCCATCACACTGCCGGAGAGTCCCATTACCTCTCCCCTATGACCAGTGGGTCCTGGACGTCGTGGGGGACCACAAGACACCAAAGGTACCACACCGCTTCGTCCCTTTTTCTGACGCTCGACTGACATGGGCGCAAATGGAGGAGGAGAACAATGCTGTCTTGAATGAGGCCTCTCCCCCAGAAGTAAGGGCTGCTCAGGATCCTCCTCCATCTGGACCACAGTAGCTTGAGGCCCAGTCCCTTTTCCCTTGGCCTCTTTGAATTTAAGATCCTTTTCCATGACGACACAGTGCCATGACACAGTGCCTGGAGTGGCTAGGTACACGACGGAGGGGTAGTGCACCAAAGGAAAAGTCAGATTAGTAGCGATGGACTGCGTGGATGAAAAATAGGGTGCATGAACCCTGTCTGCTGTACCAATGATAGATCAGGGAAAGGGAAATTGGTGCATTGTCTGAGACACTGAACAGGATAAGTTGAGGGTGTCTTCACAGGAGGGAGGGTGCTCTATCCTGAGCGACGTTAATTTCTTCAGAAAGGGCTGCGATTGTGCAGCTCCACTGAGGAGTGCTCAATAGCACCTCGGTAGAAGAACAATAGGAGTCTGCCAGCGAGGCTCTGACAGACGCTGGGTTTTGTGCCTCTCTTCTTTCTTTTATCATCGTTGGCTCCATTGTATGACCTTTCCTCTGGTAGTCTGATTTAAAAGAAAAAAGTACCCATTTGGCCGCCTAATTATTGATGAAGAACAGCCCTTAGCAGCCCCACGTTTTGAGCAAAGTGGTCCTGGTTAGTCTAGCTGGTCTACAAAAAGAAAGATAGTCTTTGTAGTAGTTGTTCTGATCCTCTTAATAACTGCATTCGGAATTATGTGGTTTCTTGAAGAGAAATATCCTATGCATTCTTTGATTGGTACTACTCTTGTTTCCCCTGAGCATGTATTTGTCACTTTGGCCCCTCATAAGGAGAGACACAGACAAACGTACGTTAACAATGTTTTCTTACAGATGCTCCATCAGGCGCACCATATCTCTAATGTTACTGATTGCTGGGTTTGCAGCTTGCTCCCTTCTGTGATGCATAAAAATGATTTATTGATGTCCCTACCCTTCTCTTCTTTAGGGAGCTGTGAGGCATGGTTTCAACTGTTTACCATGGTGAATATCCATTTCCATACTGATGCAATGAATATGACGTATGCCGATTCTGAGACTGTCTTAGAATATATCCGCTTACAGCAGTGGTTTAGTACAGGAGAACAAGGGGCCCCTGATACTTTGCATCCAAATGTATGTATGAATATTTACCAAGTCAGAAAGAATGTAACATGGCTGCAAAATGAAATGATGGATTTTCAAGATTTTAATGTCACTGAATAATTCAGGTCCTTTCAGATGCGTAATATTACTCAGGATGAAGCAATGCCAGTTCCAATAGTTAACATGTCAGCTAGTTTGTGCGTCCAAGGATTTGGGAGTGTTAAAGTGGGAAGAGTATTTGTAATTATACTTATGACTTGAGCACGACCAATAGTCCACCTTTACTTCCACCCCATAAGAACAAGTTACTTACCTTCGGTAACGCTTTTTCTGGTGGATACAGTATCTGCCTGTGGATTCCTCACCTTGTGAATATCCCCTGCGCCAGCATTCCACGGAACTTTTCTTTCCCAGCACTCCACGTCGACGTGGGCGACGTCATAATGCATCGGCTCCGTTCGCGACTCCGTACGACGTCACCGGAGCCATAAGAAGCCCACGTCTGCGTGATGACGTCAGTTCCACCCATTTTTTCCGAGCCTTCGAGGCGAAGAGGCGAACCAACGACAACTCCAAGTATACACAGTATACAATATACAACCACATATACATAGTATACAAAGAAAAGGAATGCTAAATAACCCAGCATTTCCTACAAATGTACAAGAAAGTATAACAACATTTCAAACAAGACCTCTTGCACGGAATACAAAGGTGGACAACGGGGAGGCAGGGTGGGCCAGTGAGGAATCCACAGGCAGATACTGTATCCACCAGAAAAAGCGTTACCGAAGGTAAGTAACTTGTTCTTCTGATGGATACATCTGCCAGTGGATTCCTCACCTTGTGAATAGATTCCCACAGCAGTCCCCACTCCCGGAGGAGGGTTTCCACCTTCCTATACCAGAAAGTCTTGCAACACAGAGCGCGCGAAGTGGCCCTCCCTCCTCATCTCAGAGTCCAAGCAATAATGCTTCGCGAATGTATGGAGGGAGGCCCAAGTCGCGGCTTTACAAATATCTGCCACAGGAACACCCCGGGCCAAAGCAGATGTAGATGATTTTGCTCTAGTCGAATGAGCTCTAATGCCCTCAGGAGGAGTCTTACCAGCCAGGGCGTAGCAGATCTTGATGGCAAGGATGATCCATCTCGATAGCGTGCGCTTGTGCACCGCTTTACCCTTCGAATGACCAACGTAGCCAATGAAGAGTTGATCATCTAGACGAAAGTCTTTAGTCCTGTCCAGATAAAAACTCACAGCCCTCTTTGGGTCCAGGCGATGGAGTCTTTCCTCCTCTTTGGAAGGATGAGGAGGTGGATAAAAAACAGGGAGAGTAATGGACTGCCCCAAATGAAACGGAGTAACTACTTTAGGCAGGAAAGCAGCCCTGGTCCTAAGTACCATCCTTTCAGCATGTAATGTGAGAAAAGGGGGTCTAGAACTCACTCACCCTCCTTGCCGAGGTTATGGCTATAAGAAAAACCACCTTAAAGGACAACAGCCTCAACGGACAACTATGTAGAGGCTCAAAAGGGGACCCCATCAGAAAGGTTAAAACAAGATTAAGGTCCCACTGAGGCATTACAAAAGGAGTGGGAGGAAACATGTTTGTAAGGCCCTTGACAAACCTCAGAACAACCGGAAATTTAAATAGTGACGGTTGATCAGGAAGGCATAGAAAAGCCGATAAGGCCGAAAGATAGCCCTTGACCGTGGCCACAGCACAGCCCTGCTGAGCCAAGGAAAGAGCAAACTGGAGCACATCAGAAAGATGGGCTTTTAAAGGGTCAATGGATCTCTCTCCACACCATTTAACAAACTTGGACCACCTGTAGGAGTAAATGGACTTGGTGGAGTGTCGCCTGGCCAATAAAATAACATCCACCACATCAGGCGGGAGAGAGAATGAACTCAGGTTGCCCCGTTCAATCTCCAGGCATGAAGGTGTAAGCTCTGGAGGTGGGGGTGTAGAACCTGCCCCTCCGACTGCAAGAGGAGGTCTGCCCTCAGAGGGAGACGGAGCGGAGGGCACGAGGAGAGGTGGAGAAGATCTGTATACCACATCCTTCTTGGCCAATCCGGGGCGACCAAAATAACTTGGGCCCAGTCTTGGCGAATCTTCCTCAGAACCCGAGGAATCAAGGGTCTGGGAGGAAACGCGTAAAGGAGTTGTGAGCCCCAACTCAACTGAAACGCGTCCCCCAACGCCCCCTGCATCGGATACTGGAGACTGCAAAATGACGGGCAGTGCGTGTTCTCGCAGGTGGTGAACAGGTCCACCCAAGGGGTTCCCCACGTCCGAAAGATGTAACGAACCACCTCCAGATGAAGCCTCCACTCGTGGTCGGCGGAGAACTGCCGACTGAGACTGTCCGCACGTACGTTCAGCACCCCGGCCAGATGATTTGCCATCAGACAAATCTGATGGTCCTGAGCCCAGGACCAAAGACGCAGAGCCTCTCTGCAGAGACAACGCGACCCCACTCCTCCCTGCTTGTTGACATACCACATCACGGTAGAGTTGACCACGAAGGGAAGGGAGGAAGGCCTTGAGCGCCAAACGAATCGCCCGCAATTCCAGAAGGTTGATGTGAAGCAACCTCTCCTCTGGAGACCAAAGACCCTTGATTTCCAGATCCCCCAGATGAGCACCCCACCCTAGGGTGGATGCATCCGTTATCACTGTGGCCACCGATGGAGGAAGATGGAAGGGCTTTCCTTGGGACAGATTGCCCTCCACGCTCCACCAAGATAGATCCGCTGCAGCTTCTCGGGAGATCCTGATCGACTCCCTGAGATCTCCACTGTGCTGATACCACTGACTGCGGAGGCACCACTGGAGCGCCCTCATATGCCAGCGTGCATGGTTGACCAACAGAATGCAGGAGGCGAACAGACCGAGCAGGCGAAGGACCTTCAGAACTGGAACAACCGCTCCATTGTGGAATGAAGGGACCATTTCCTGTATGTCGAGAATCCTTTGAGGAGGAGGGAATGCTCGACACACAGTAGTGTCCAGTACCGCCCCTATGAACAGGCTGCGTTGAGAGGGCACCAGGTGAGATTTGGGCACATTGATCAAGAAACCCAAGTCGAATAACAGCCGAGATGTTACCTGCAGATGATGCTGCATCATCTCTGGGGACTCTGCCTTCAGAAGCCAGTCGCCCAGGTAGGGGAAAACCGGAATCCCCGACCTCCTGAGATGAGCAGCCACCACTGCCATCACCTTTGTGAAGACTCGAGGTGTGGTAGTAAGACCAAACGGGAGGACTGCAAACAGGTAGTGTTGCGACCCAACCGTAAAACGGAGATACTTCCTGTGCGACTTCAGGATTGGGACATGAAAGTATGCATCCTGCAAGTCGAGCGACACCATCCAGTCTCCTTGCTGCAACGCTTGAAGAACCTGCGCAAGGGTCAGCATCTTGAATTTCTCCTGTTTCAGGTAAAAGTTCAAGATTCTGAGGTCCAGTATCGGAAGCAATCTGCCGTCCTTTTTGGGAATCAGGAAATACCGGGAGTAGCACCCCTGACCCCTTTCCTGCTCCGGAACCACCTCTATTGCACCCTCCTGAAGCAAGGCTAGAACCTCTTTCTGCAGGAGAAGCAGATGGTCTTCCGAGCAATAACCTTGGCAAGGAGGGTAAGGGGGAAGAAACTCCCGAAAGGGAAGGGCGTACCCAGTCTCTACGAGGTTCAAAACCCAAGGGTCTGTTGTAATAGATTTCCAACCCCGTAGAAAGTAGGACACCCGACCCCCCACAGGACTTACATGATCCGGGATGGGGAATCTAGAGCTGCTTCCCTGAAGCCTCATTGGGAGCAGAGGAGGAGGACGAAGAAGAGGGGTTGCGACCAGAACCTCTCCGACCCCTTTGCTTCCCTCTATAGGACCTATAGAGGGGATTCTGTTGTTGCCTGCTGATGATGCTGCATCATCTCTGGGGACTCTGCCTTCAGAAGCCAGTCGCCCAGGTAGGGGAAAACCGGAATCCCCGACCTCCTGAGATGAGCAGCCACCACTGCCATCACCTTTGTGAAGACTCGAGGTGTGGTAGTAAGACCAAACGGGAGGACTGCAAACAGGTAGTGTTGCGACCCAACCGTAAAACGGAGATACTTCCTGTGCGACTTCAGGATTGGGACATGAAAGTATGCATCCTGCAAGTCGAGCGACACCATCCAGTCTCCTTGCTGCAACGCTTGAAGAACCTGCGCAAGGGTCAGCATCTTGAATTTCTCCTGTTTCAGGTAAAAGTTCAAGATTCTGAGGTCCAGTATCGGAAGCAATCTGCCGTCCTTTTTGGGAATCAGGAAATACCGGGAGTAGCACCCCTGACCCCTTTCCTGCTCCGGAACCACCTCTATTGCACCCTCCTGAAGCAAGGCTAGAACCTCTTTCTGCAGGAGAAGCAGATGGTCTTCCGAGCAATAACCTTGGCAAGGAGGGTAAGGGGGAAGAAACTCCCGAAAGGGAAGGGCGTACCCAGTCTCTACGAGGTTCAAAACCCAAGGGTCTGTTGTAATAGATTTCCAACACCGTAGAAAATAGGACACCCGACCCCCCACAGGACTTACATGATCCGGGATGGGGAATCTAGAGCTGCTTCCCTGAAGCCTCATTGGGAGCAGAGGAGGAGGACGAAGAAGAGGGGTTGCGACCAGAACCTCTCCGACCCCTTTGCTTCCCTCTATAGGACCTATAGAGGGGATTCTGTTGTTGCTGCTGCTGCTGCTGCTGCTGCTGAGGCTGTCGGAAGGAGCGAAAGGATGATCTTCCGAAACCCCTAAACTTCCTAAAAGCTGAACCCCTAGCAGGTGCCTGCAGACCGAAGGACTTTGCCGTCAATCTGCTGTCCTTAAAACGTTGTAGGGCAGAGTCTGCCTTCTCCCCAAACAGTTTCTGTCCGTCGAATGGCAGATCCACCAATGTGGCCTGAACATCTGCAGAGAATCCAGAGGAACGGAGCCACGCCTGTCTTCTCGCGGCTATAGATGAACCCATAATTCTTGCCACCGAATCCGCCGTATCCAGCCCTGACTGGATCACCTGTCTGGCAGCCGCCTGAGTGTCCGCAACCCCCTCCAAGAAGGACGCCTTATCACCCTCAGGCAATTTAGGGGCTAAAGATTTTATAGAGTCCATGAAGGCATGAACATAACGTCCCAGCAGACACGTAGCATTAGATGACTTCAGTGCCATACTTCCTGAAGAGAAAGACTTTTTAGCCGCCTGGTCGATTTTCTTGGACTCCCTATCTGCTGGAGACTGAGGGAACGCACCCGAAGCATGTTTCGAACAAGAAGCCTGCACAACTAGGCTCTCCGGAGATGGATGCGTTGACAAAATATCAGGATCCCCAGGTTCCACCCAGTACCTTCTTGCCACCTGTCTGGAAACCGCCAGAGAAGAAAGCGGTTTCCTCCACACCTCCAAGATGGCCTCATTGAAAGGCAACAAAGGCTCTGAAGTTGATGTCGGAGAGTGCAACACCTCCGTAAGCAAGTTAGACTTGTACTCCACAGAGGGAAGCTGCAAATCTAACAGATCTGCGGCCTTCTTAATTACCACATGGTAGGGTGCCAATTCCTGTGGTGGAGAAGATCTTGCAGAAGTATGTTCCCACTCTGGGGTCGTATCCAAACCACTTGCTTCTTCTATTCCCTCAAATTCATCAGAAGAAGTGTCCACTTCACCTTCCTCCACCTCTGCTCTATACCTTCCTTCCTCCAATACCCTTTGGGCCTCCCTTCTTGATCGAATCCGGGGAGCCGGTGTCGTCGACGTCGTACGCAGCGTCGGTGGAGCCAGAGGTACCGGAGTCAGCGGAGCCACAGAAGGAGTCGGCGGCGCCGGACGCGGCGCCGACGGCGTCGGCAACGGCGTCGAAGAAGGCTCCGAAACAGGATGATCCATCCAAAGCCTTGACGGATCCCCAGTCGGTGCCGGAAACTGCCACGAAGGCGCCATCGGCATAAAGGGTAGAAAGGGGGCCTGAGCATAATGCTGCGGCACCCCTAGCGTATACGCCATAGGACCCACGGGACCAGTTGGTGCTCCGGATGGGAAGACCGCCCTATTAAATATACCATACATGGCATTTAGAAATTGCGTCGAATCGGTACCTGGAGCTGGGAATTGTGGATAAGGAACAGAACCTGTATCCCTTTGTGGAGTATCCGGCGTCGGCTCCGCAGTGTCTTCTACCGGAGCCGCAGATTCATCAGGCACCGGAGTAGGCTCTTCCTGTTCCTGCTCATCAATAGAAACCTCCGACTCCACTCGAACCGGAGACGACGCCTTTGACAGAGCCGGTGACTGCGCCGATGAACGCGCTGGAGCCCGCTTCGGCGAAGGAGATCCTCTCGGAGACTTCGAAGGAGAAGGAGAAGGTGACAAGTCCTTGCTTCGATGCCGGCGGGGCGAAGTCGACCTCGATTTCCTGTTCTTCGAGGACCGACGTCGAGAAGAATGCTTTCTTTTTTTATGATGCTTCTTCGACTTCGACGACCTCGAAGTCGACGACTAACGCCTCGACTTCTCCTTCTTCCTCCCTCTCTTCTCCTCACCGATCTTTTTCATAAAGAGTTTAGTCTTCCTTTCCTTCAGTGCTTTAGGATTCATCCTCCTACAGCACGCACAATCTTCCACATCGTGGTCCGAAGAAAGGCACCACAAGCAGTCTTGATGCGGATCAGTCCTGGACATTAGACCTCTACATTCCCTACAGGGCTTAAAGCCCGACTTCCTCGTCAAAGACATACCAGATGTTCAACAGTTACACAGCAACACTACAAAGTAGCTAGAGAGCACTGGAGAAAACCGTTGCGCGTCGACGGCGTGGAAAAAAGGGAACTGACGTCATCACGCCGACGTGGGCTTCTTATGGCTCCGGTGACGTCGTACGGATTCGCGAGCGGAGCCGATGCATTATGACGTCGCCCAAGTCGACGTGGAGTGCTGGGAAAGAAAAGTTCTGTGGAATGCTGGCGCAGGGGATATTCACAAGGTGAGGCATCCACTGGCAGATGTATCCATCAGAATGTGTATTTTGTCTGTGGGTCCCAGGCTTATATGTGGCTTCCTAGGGTGTGGTCTGGTATATGTTATGTCTCTTTCCTCCTACCCCCAGTATATATAGCACCATCCAGTTGTCACAGAGACCATCGATTGCAGGGTAGGAGCGTATACTTGTCCCAAGGTAGAAGGGGTATCAACAGAGAAGACACAGATCAGACAGACACTACTGTGCAGCAGTTTACTGATGCTATGAAGGGTATTCTGCCCTTCTGGGGTCCTATGTCCAATAGCCTTAACATTTGCCGACTCACAAGGGTTGTGGAGGGAGTTAACACCATGGCAGGAATACTGACCAACATTACAGCTGAGCTTCGGGCTTCGAGACTTGTTGCTCTCCATAACCGAATGGTGTTAGAGGTCATCCTTGCTGATCAGGGTGGGGCCTGTCGCGTCATCTGTAGTTGCTGCTGTATGTACATGTGCAATACAGAAGTTGCACCAACTTGCATCCAACATTTACCAAGAGAATGGCACATGGTCCCTTTCTGGTTGGCTCTGGGGTTTTATAGCATCCTGAGGTTGGAAAATACTCCTTTTCCTAGCAGCTATTGTAGGTGTCATTTTCACTTGGTGCCTGTGTATTAATTGCCTTCCTGCCTCCTGTACATATTGTGTTAGCATGTTAACACCTGCACCCAAGGCCCCAGGGCATGATACTAAGCCCTCAGCAATGATGATGCAAACTGTCCATGATTAAATGAATATTGATGAGGGTATTTTTGAATTATAGCAGTATGTGTATTGCTGTGCATTACTGATTTTCTTATTATGCTAGAATAGACAAAACTGTTAGAAAATGCTAAAAGTAGGGTCTGTTGGACTGCGGCTAGCTGACTCTTTCTAGCATTGTGCGAGTTAAGCTAGCATTTGCGGCGCCATTTTGTCTTTAGCCGCCAATTTGTACTGTGATCGAAAGTAAGCTTCTGTTTCATTAACTGTCTGCCTCAGCGAAAAGCTGCTTCAAGTTACTTCTTCTTACAGTATTCAAGGTTGAATCCTAATGTACAAATGAACAGCTTATTCTGCCTTCGCATGCCTTTCCTCTACCGTAGCCCTGCTCCCACACTAGGTGGCATTGAGCTTGAACAAAACAACCTTGAAAATGTGATAACATGTACCCGTCCTGCAGGTGGTAGCTCATCCTTCTGTACCTCAATTGTTCATCAGTACCCGAGCTGGAAAATTCCAGTCAGGGCGGGTCTTTTGGGGTATTGGAAATGCATATTATGTTTTATCAAGTGTTCTGAAGTCAGTCCCCTCAGTAGCATCTAAGGAGGCTAGTCTGACTAGACTCCGCTCAAGAGCAATTACTAATAAATAACTTGATTTGTATTCTCCAGTGGGAGAGCTGCGGAGCGGTGGGGTGGGTCGGGGAAGGGTATGGTGGGGGGTAGTAAACTCCGGCATATGGCCGAACGGAGTTAAGTAAATAAATAAATGTAAAAAAAGAATTACATTGCGCGTGCTGCAATGTCAAATGGCGATGCAGCGCGCGCATTGTAATTCGTTTAATTAATTCATTTATTTACTTAACTCCGTTCGGCCTATGCCGGAGTTTACTACCCCACCCCCACCCTGCCCCTCCCTCGCCCGGCCTCACCGCCCCTCAGCACTCCCTCGAGGAGCCGCCACTGGTATTCTCTACCGTTTCACCGACTCTTCATTTCTTGTGGAAGGCTGAGAGGTGGTCACGAGTGGTCCGGGTAGCCCAAATATCGGGTCACTTCCTTCATCACAAACATATGCGGCCACTTGCTTTGAGAAATCTGACCGCCCATGTTGAGAAGCCTCGCCAGGAGGTTGATTTCCATCGCTTGCGCTCGCCAACTTGAGGATGACAATCACGAATGAGGATAAATCACTCCGGCAAGTGGACTTTCCTTGCTCGCGCTCACCAACTTCAGGTTGACGAGCGAGAGAGAGGAAAAAAACTCCGCTCCGAATCGTATTTTGGAACTTCTCAAGCTCTGTGTAATGCGGAGTTTGAAAAACTCTGCAAACTCAGCGAGCAAAGCAGAGTTCACCGCCCAGGCTTATAAAATTGTTGCAGTAACCAGAATTCGCCAATATGATCTTCAGACACCACAACTCCAAACTGCTTACTTACCGGAGACTTTCAGTAGCCCTTGTCCTTGGCAGAACTTTCCAGCAGGGCAGGGCAAACAGGCATTGAAAGAAATTTTCCCAAAAGATGGTAGGTAAGTGCCCGGAGGGCATGGTCTTGGGAAGTTGCTACCAGCTGGGCAGAAATGACCTGCAGGACATCGGTCCCCGGTTCCATCACCAGAAGGGTTCGGTTCCTGTGCTTTCAGCAAACAGTAAAATCCTGGGAGACACAGTCCAGTAGGCACAGTCAGGCCTACAAACAGAAAACAAACAAGCCATGCTCAATAGGTAGAGCTTCAACCTTTATTTATCATCTGTTTTACAGGACAGACTCATTGCTAGTAGGAAATCCCAGAAAGGTTTTCAATAAAATCAAAGACTAATGTAGGAAACATATTTTAAACAATCAAAATATAATATAAGAAAATGTATATATCTGCAAACAAATCTGGATTTTTTCAGGTTTTCAGCCTGAGCTTTTGACTTTTCCTCGTTCAACGGGATCAGGTAACTGTGAGAAGCAGTTTCTACTTCTTGGCTCTATTTTTACCTAAAAATAAAATATCAATATCTCCGGGTCTACTTACTGGATTTTGTCGGTTTTGGTGTCATTTAATACAATGTACTCTATTTTTCTAAATTGGTTTGGATTTTTTTTTTGTTGTGATTTCACTTTATTACTGCTTGTGTGCTGCATACATACTTTACACATGGCTTCTAAATTAAGCCTCACTGATTTGTGCCAAACTACTAAAGGTTTAGGCACAGGTTAACTTAGGTGAGTTTTTGTTACTCATCCTGATCAAGATTGTGTTAATTATTTGTGGGGGAATTCCACCCTTCTTAAATAATAGACCATTTTCTAACAATGAAGTACCATTTACTAGGGACTTATAAATAGATTAAATGTGCCAATGAAGAGCATACTAATTTTACCATGTTTGGAGAGGAGAGCACAAGCACCTTACCACTGGTTAGCAGGTGTAAAGTGTCAGAATCCTAATGCCAACACAGATGGGCTCAGCAAACTTACTTAGGGTAGTGGAGGCACACATATGGAGAACACCAAACAAAAGATGGTTATTTCCGACATTCTAATTAAAATGACCTTTTTGATTTTTGTTTATTTTTGGATTGTTAAATAAAATATTTCAATTAGGTGTGTATTTTTGTTTAAGTCTTCTTGTTCTGTATTTTTGTTCATTGTTTTGGATGTTCAAACCACAGAAACCACTTAGGCCCAGGTTCTCGGCTCCGAGTATTGATTTAGCGGGGGCCCACAGAAGTCAAAAGGTTAAGAACCACTGGTACATCATAACTGAAAAAAACAGCACACGAAACCCCATTTTATCTCTGACACTGAAACAAAAAGTGGCATCTGTGCATGCAGGTAAGTGTTTCTCTATGACTATGTGCAGGTAGACAGCTAGATTTTTATGGGATTGAAAACACAGTTGATAGTGGTGGGCAGGAACAGGTTGGAAGTGGTTATAGCTTTTCTCAAATCTCTGCATCTCTTTATTTCATCTGTGAAACTGTGTTGGGTCATAGCAAGGCACCCTTAAGCAGCTCAGTCACAAGACTTTTAACTGCAACAGGTATAGCTGGTTGAGTACCTTCCGTGGTAGTCAAAGAAAGCAAGTGTGAGGGGGGAGATGTCCAGAGAGTCTAAAATTGCAAGAACCGTTTATTTTCCTCTATTGCCTTTACACCTTCTCCCCTGGACTGATGTCCGTTGGGGGAAGGTATGGATCTGGAATCATTCCGAATCTAGGCACCATGCAAGGAGAGGTGGGTCAGGGACAAACCAGACAATGAGTGCTAGAGCAAAGAAGATCGCTTAAAGTAACAATAGTTATTGTCCCCATATTATGCCCTGGGTTAGTTCCTTTTAAAGGAAGGGTAAGGTAGAGTACAGGGCACAGTCACAACATTAAACCAATGAACTATAGTACTAGAATATCCATATTGTGTACTTTAGCAGAACTTAAAGGAATTGGAGCCAATTCACAAAGGCATTTATTAGTACTTGAAATTATACTCCTGTAGTACTTCTTCATGTACTCATAAATGTATTTCTCGGTCAGCTTCATAATCAGTAAATTACACAACTGAAACCAATTTTCCATAGTAGTCTACATGTCGAACTACAGGGCCAATTTACAAAGTCATTGATTTGTTTATCAAAAAGTAATTTAGGAGTATTATTTTACGTACTTATAAATGCCTTTGTGAATTTGCCTCTTAATGTTCTGGTCCCTGTGGTACTACAACTAATGACTGCTCCCATTGTGTTGACACCATCTAGTCTTTGTGACAAATTATGCATTGACGCAATATCTCAATAATGTGTAAATATTCAAGCTGGTAAAATCCCTACCCTAGTTTGAGGACAGAAACTCCTCCTTTCATCCATCAGTCAGACACCTGCTTACCTGTGGTAGCGCAGAAGCTGCCCCCAGGACATGGTTGACATCCCTCAGGGCTCACAAGGCCAGTTGCATTACTGTAGGTACCTTCAGGACATGGGTACTGGTGGCCATACTGGCTCCCTTCCACGCAGTAATATCCAGCTGGGCAGATGGATGGTTTAACTGCTCCAAGTAAAGCCTCCAGTGTTGCAGTAAAGTTAGGAGAATGATACATGGGACCACAGAACCTGAAAGAGAATCGAAGCTTATAAAGTTTGTGCAAGGACATGCATGCAACCTGAACCTTACCCAGAGACATTACGATTGTGGGGTATCCACTTTTCCTATCCAGAGACAAACGTAAGCGAGACTTCATGCACTGGTTTCTTACCTGCCAACTCATACGGTGCCACTGTGTGACACACGATATCAACTTGAATCAAACGGTCTCCCAGTGAGGAGCCGATATCACGTGGTGGCATAAAAACAAGCTGAAAACCACTGGAAACAGTGGTTTTCTAGCTCATGTTCTAAGGCTTTGAACTGCTGACGTCCATTAAGGGGGGAGAAAGCCCCCCAGGACATTGGCAACAGCCTCAGCAAGCTTTCTTTTTTTGGGAGGAAGGGGCTGCGGGGTGGGGTGAAAAAGTGACTCGTAGGTAGTTCTCAGCACGAAGCCCTGCATCTTTCAAGGCACTGCCCCTCTTCACACTGTGAGATTGTTCTTTAAGTTGGCAGATATGAGGTTTAAGTCCTGGTATATATGAATATAAATTCCATAGATAGTCTAAGAGCGCCATTCTCCTTTGAAAATGCGGCTGCCCGCGGCTCATGCAGTGGGCCACCTAAAAGGGTGGCGCCCTTAGTGCCACTTAGGCACACCATCACCCGTCTAGTGTGGGGACCCAGGGGAGGAGTCCCTCAGCCCGGTGCACAGGCCACCTAATGTTTGGCTCACAGAGGGTTGGGGGAAGATACTTATACCTCCCCCTGCCTTTCTGGTGCCTTCTTGGTGTTCGTGCTGTTGGTTGAGGTCGGGTGATCGGCCGCGTCGTGAGGCTAGGTGAGTGTAGGAAAATCCCCCCCCCATCGCCCCGGTCCCACCTCATGGATACGCTCATGTGGGACCCTGTCCTAGATGCATATTCCTTGCTTCGGCCCCCACAGGAGGCCCTCCGATGCGGTGCCAGCCCCTGCAGGGGGGTTTGTAGCAGGGGTTTGGGACAGGCACAGGGTACAGGGGATACTTTTACTGCGGCCTCATGTTGCATCAGGCAACCACAAAAATACCCAGCAGCCTTATTATAAGAGCAATTAGCTCCGCTACCATCGCATCGCCTCGGCTCAGGACCGCTACTTTAAGTGGAGGCCTCGTGGTGTGGTAGTCCCATGCGGCACAGCTCGAGCACACAGGACAAGATAGTCCCAGATGGCACGGCTCGAGCACACAGGACAAGATAATGCAGCCAGGCCCCGCAGCTTGCAGCCCGATACACCGGTGGTCTGTGTAGCTGTTCTCCGGCCTGACTCCACTCTGTCACTGTTTCGGGGCTAGGTCTGCCGGTTGCCCTGCCCGGCGCCATCGCCGGTGAGTGGGGCGGGTGCACAGAAACAGCGCCTGTGTGCTGAGGCCCACTGTGTGGACCACGTGGGCAGAGGTCAATTGGTAAATGATCTGGTTCTGGCCTCGTGGGTCAGACACAGTGTGCAAGGTGGGGAGGGGTCCGCCGCTCATCCTAGCCGCATCGTTCGTGGGAAGTACGTCTCGCCCCTCTGCCTGAGTTGCTGGCAGCAGCGCTGAGCAGGCGGGCCGGGCCTCGGCGCCTCCAGTTGCCCCTATCAGTGCCACTGGAGGACTCACTCCCTCCCTTTTTGCCGGGCACCATTACCGGCCCTCCTGTGGGCAGACAATCTCGGCTGCCCCATGTGTGGGCAGGCAGCAGCTGCACGATCAGCGGCAGTATCCCCTTCGCCAAAAACTATGCGAAACGCAAGACAGAGGCTCAACCTTGGCGAGTAGTCTTGTTAAATACTACCTGTGCAGGCGCGTAGAACACATCGCGCAAGGGGTTAGGTTTATATTTCAGGAAGATATGGATTTATAGGTGTGCAAGTTATAGACCAGTGCCTAGGGACGCAGTGATAGGGTATTATGGTCCTATGTAATTATGTGCCCCCCTCACCTGTATATCATTTAGGGGGTGAGCTGCTTGGGATGAGAAGGAGGCGGGGGCCTTGGGTGTATGTTGGGGTCGCACTCCAGCCTTCCAACTCTTATAGACCAGTAGTGCTAGGGTATGGGTCCATTCCGGGGTCCCCCAACTTTTTAGGTCTCGCCTGACCCAGCGCATGCGCTGGTCTGGCGAGACTTATTGAGAGGGCTCCAAAAAGTGCTACCAGGCCAGCCTAGAGCTACAGTGCATGTGCGCGGGCGCGCGCGCTTTACCGCGATTACTTTCACTTTCGGCCGCTTTGATGTTTGATCGCGGCCGCTTGTTTTTTCTGAGACCATTCAGTATAATCTATTGTCTTCCTTCAGCGTCTTTTAAAAATGCTCTGTTTATGTGAACTCTGATGTCACGCTGACCACTACCAGCAAATACGGACTGCGTAAAATCCACATAGGCCAGGGCCCTGTGCTTGCATGGTAGCTCGAAAATGTGCTTTCAGGAGGCAAGATTTAAACTTGTGCAGAAGAAGGGACAGCTAAGAGCAGGTTGACTCAGCCTTTGTTGCATGTGAGCTTCCTTTGCTAGTGTCTTCACCGCTCCTGTTGCGAGGCAAATCCAGGCATTCACCACTAACCTACATGCTTTTGCACCCCCTGTTATATGCAATTTCTTGTCCATGTTCAGTATCGGAAGCAAGCATGGCTCTCGAGAGGCAGAGTCTCGTGATTCATAAGGCCCTCCTTTCCCACAGCATTGCCACTGGATGCTATTTTCACATGGAACAGACGCATGTGTGCTTTCTGGGCAGGCAATGGTCAAAGGAAGCAAAAGAATTGTACAGTCAGAACACAGAGTAAAATACATGTTCGCCACGGTAGCCTATAGGTGTCAATTGTCAGTTTGTGGATTTAAAAAAAATGCTGGATCAGTGTTTGCTTCTGTCTTGTTTTACACGCAGCCACACTAAGGATTGAAGTGGTTCACTTATAGAACATCTTTAGAAGATAAATGACTTAGGGATGTCCGAGTAAAATGTTGATGTTGATGCACTGACGGTCTGTCATTTTGAATGATGGATATGCCACTTGGTATTTAATAAAATATGATTGTTGTCTGGCAAAGATGTGTAATTTCTCAGGTTTGTAAGACCCAAATCTGCTAACAAGGTAACTGTATGATCATTAGACCTATGATCTATCAGGACGTTGTGGCAAACATTTAAAACAATATCCAAGAAACAACAGTGTGTTCTAAAACTGGGTAATCAAAAAAGAAAATGAACATATAAATTATAGAAACTAACAAAAATAAAAAAACAAAAATAACTACTTAGAAGAAAAAGAACTCTAACTTATTAGGAATCAACAGTAACAGGTGTATGCACGTGACATTTTCCTTAGCTTTAGAGCAACAATTGATTAAATCAAATAAACAAGCATGTGGGGTGCCTCGTGAAACCAATGAAAATAGAAAGCTTACCTAATTCATAACAAGCATTGGCATAGCCAATAGGTCTCGCTTTTAGGACCTTATAAGTGTTTAGCCATGCAACAGTTGCATAACTAAATACTTATAAGGTCCCAAAAGCGAGACCTATTGGCTATGCCAATGCTTGTTCACAATGTGGGTGGTTTTCCCGCCCATGGCCTGGTGGACAGTGGGCAACAGTGGGCTTGGTATACAAGCAGCAAGGGGGTGGGTCAGGCACGCCAGCAGAGCAAGGCAGAGTTCTGTGAATGCAAGGGGAACACAGAGATTTCTCTCTAGAGCGAAGAAACAGGCGGCACAAGGATGGCTCGCAGCCACGGGGGTGGGCAGCTTGAGCTGTAGAGATGCGTCTTGCGGCCAGAGCTGTTGGCTGTGCAGCAGTGTAGCCGGGTTTCGGGTCCAGGTGACTGCCTGTGCATGATTCGGGCAAGGAGGGCCAGGCCAAGCCCTTGCATAAGAAGTAGTGTCAGGGGAGCTTCTGCACAGGTTGTGCACTGTGCTGTGCCGAGAGGCATCGGGCCGGTGAGCGGCACCAGGGCCTGTTCAGGGGGGTGTGGGTGGCCCAGGCTGGCTTTGGCGCTCCTCCTCACAATGCAAAACCACATAGTGGTAATGATCTCATGCAGTAGAACTGCTTTGCACTTAACCGAGACATTCAATTCAATGTTCAGGACCATCATTGCGATACAGTCTCACCATTTCTTAATGGAAGCATTTTCTACATACTATGCTCAAAGCCACAATTGTGGCTTAGTTAGCTTTTGCAACTAAAAGGCATTGACAAAGCCAATAGTATGGGCTTGTTGTGGATGTAGTGTTGCTTGGAGATATATCTGGATACAATGACAGAAGCCACAAATACCAGTTGGCGGCACACTGAGCTATGCTCATAATTTTAGCTGACATGTTTTAAGCAAAACCCAGAATTCATCGATCATGCCCACTGTTTCACTAATATTATGCCAGAAGGGAACATGTCAGACCAACACCATCCATTGGTCCGGCTACCACATAATATTATGATGCCTGAGTACATCATGGCAGCACTCTTCCCCTCACTGGAGGGAGGTGGGATGATACGGGATGACCAGGAAGTAAGACAATATCCCAAACCGTATAAACAAATTTCAATAAGGACGTGGAGGAAGACAGGTAGGAAGAAAGACACTTTTATCGTTATGACCCAGCGGCAACTGGCAGTGCCAGTGCAGATAATTAGCATTCAGTAGTGATGCTGCGCGTGCAGAGGTATCCCTTACTTTAGAAATACAAACGCAGTAGGCGACTCTGGGTGACCCCCTGGACAAAGGTTCAAACACAGCAGGTCCACTCAGCCTTTCATCCTTAAGAGGTTGATAAAATGAGTACCTGCAAGTTGGGTAGCAATAAGCATCTGTTATTCAGCACCAAGATACCTTTCGGGAGGGCATGCGTACAAATACACAGGTTATGTATGGCACAGTCATTGTCTATCACAATACTGATAGACTGGCACTAGCTCCTCTGACATGCCACCTTTCCTCCTCATGTGGAAAGGAAAGGAAACACATACAGATAGTAGCGTCTCCAAACTCTGCACTGAGATAGCAAAGTACGATCTGAAGCGCAAGCTATAACACAACATCGTTGAAATTTGCCAATTCTATAGATTTTTCATTTAAACAGAACATTCCATTACGAATTACGGATATAAAATTTTCAAGGAACGTTTCAAGATCTGGAGTTGAAACCGCATTAACAGTGAACAAACTCACTTCCCTACCACCCCAAAGAGTACAGTCTCTGTATTGGTTACAGGACCCCACCCCCCATCCTCACCAATGCACCAAGCAAGTTAAAATGAAACATTTACATAACAAGCCACGCTCACAAAGGTTAGAGCACCCGGAAGCAGCACATAGTCACAAATGACGTAGGTCACGGCAATACCAACGGCCAGTATTTATGCGGTCAATACGTTGCAGCCTGGGACTTATAGCTCACTTGAACTTGGTACGTTTGGTCTCGTAAATCTCTATCTCCAAGAAGCATTGTGTTAGGGTGGCAAGGTGTCTTTCTCGATTGACAGACAACTAAGTTAGTGGGATGTATCACATGCCTAGGTATTGTACAGGAGGCAGAGGGGTCCCAGCAGGACCCAGTTTAAGGTGGACTGCATTAACATGACACTGGGAATCTTGATTCCGATATCAGTGTATTTGGACCTCTCGCTTGTGGGCAGAACTATACAGTTTTTAACCGCACATGGGGAATTAATGGAATTCCTTTAAGAAATAAGGGTCATATGATTAACCGAAGAAACCCACCTTGCGGAAGGCCACATGTTCTAACCTCACCGGAAGCAGGGCCCTCACAGTGAGGATAGTTACCAACTCATAGTCAGGGCTAGATCCTACTGGGCTTTCAGCCATTGACCACTTGCACGAGCAGGTCAAAGGTGTTTACAAAAGGGCATCGGATGAGTGATTGAAAAGCAAACCTGTGCAGTTTTATGTTGTGTAAGGTATATGTCCTGGGAAGAGTGTGAGCAGAACAGCTCAGTAGTTGACGGAACTTGGGAAACGCTTTGGGGTTTCCATCATCTGCTGGGTCTCGTGTCTCAGTGGAATAAGCATTCACTGCGTGGGACTGGGTTCGGCCTCGCGGTCCTGGGTTCTATCACCACTTGGTTCTCGAGTATAGTTTAAGAATCCAAACACAAGAGAAATGGTATGTATGGACCCCAAACTCCAAACCGACAACGCGTGCACACTTGGGGGCATTGTCCTCTAATTCTGTCCCCTCTACAGGAACCTACCTGGGCATAGTCTAGAGTTGGGTGCAACACGTGCACACTTGGGGGGCATTGTGCTCAATTTCTGTACCCTCAATAGGAACTTGCCTGGGCATGGTCTAGAGTTGGGTGCTACAGATCTTCCTCTCTCCTAGGTGCAGTGCATCAAGTTGTCGCGAGGCGTTTTTCTGGAGTATCATGCAGGTACATTTAGTGAGAATTATCCAGGTTACTTTCAGTAAGGGAGAGTGGTCCATGCATGACCCTCAATAAGGGGGCTGCATTAGAACAAACTGGAAATCTCAGTCTGACATTGATGTCATTGACCTCTCACATTGTCATATTTACACTCCTGGGGAGTGGAATTAGATCTGAACAGCAATTTATAGCATGTGGGGGGGGTATTTCCACCACAGCCAGGCAACATTCGGACAACCACCATACTGAGCGCCGGTCTTAGTTCAAGTAGGGTCACCTATCTTCCCCCCGTTCCGTTTGATACACGGGCACTGGTCACACAATTAGATCTAAGGTGACCAACCGAATTTTGACAGACAAGTCCAAAAAGTTTCACATCACAGTCCGTGGAAAACTCATTCGCCTGTGCATCGTTTATTTATATACAATGTATCAAATTAAGTAACAATTTGAACTAACTAGTTCGGCCAGCAGATGGGCATGCACCAAGGCATCTGAAGTGGTGGGTGTTGTCAGTCTATGGGATAAGAAATTAAACATGACTGCCTTGTCCCGCTGGGGTGTCAGCCATATGGCCAGTGCAGTTAATTGGTTAGCTCATAAAGGATCAGGAGGGGTTGTGGATTGAGAAATAAAACCTGGACCAATTTATATGCTGGGTTCTACCTCGTGGTTTTATGATTTAAACCCGTTGGGTTCTTCTACCCTTAACCCCCCCCCCCCTCCCCCGAAGTTGTCAAAAATAGTATCAGCGAGTGAGGGTATCTGACATCCTTTTTTATGCGCCAACATACCTGAGGGAGCACGTGCGCTTCACAAATGCACAATTAGATTATCTCCAACAAGCAGTATACACAGATAACTGGATGAAAGTAAGGCAGGCTGGTTGTAACCCTTACTTCCACCTGCACTGGCACATCTTGTAAGGAGGGGCTGGGCAAAAGGTATTGCCCACTGCCAGGCAACGTTGACAACTCATCCACACTTAGCCGAGTGTTTAAGTTCATCTAGGGCGCACATTCACAGTTCTGCAATAGGCCCTGTGGTTGTCAGTGCCTTGAATTACCAATATTACAACCAGAGAGGATCAGATGGGTAAGCCCTACTAGCAGAGGTGACACAAGAGGGATTTAGGAGCACATGGGTTTCCATGCAGCACGGCCCTCGGCGTTCACAACACAGGGTTATTTCACACATGTTACCACTCAGGAGGAGCAATTTAGGTACCCCCAGCTAGCAGATCTAGTCAGGTACACAAGCTGCAGTGGTCGGAGGGGAGTACTTGCCCAGTTAACCAGTGCATTAAAATTTCATCTAATTGTAACACTTAACTACGGCTGCTAACTCCGTTCTTGGTCAGTCAGAGAAGGAAAACAGTGTGTAGATACCGCAAGTTTTAATAGTCATTTTAAGGAAGGGACTGACTTGGTGATGCTCAATAGGACTGTTTTGACACAACATTGATCCAATTGGAGGTATAAATAATTCAGGTGAGATGCAAACCTACTGGCCTGATAACGGGAATGTTCTCTCAGAAAAACCTGGGTACAACAGAACGCTTCAATTATTGTTGGACACTGCCTGCTTTAAGCTGGTCAGCCAGGTGGGTAGGAGTAGTTGCCTGGTAAAAAAAGGGTCAGGTTTGTCTAAAGTGTGAGACAGGATAAGAGGTTGAATACTGTAAAGATGAGTGTGGGTTAGTTTGAGCACAAGTATTACCTTAACTGCAGACAATGCAATTTCCAAACAGTGGGCTGTCCCCCCAATAGGGTTGGAATATGGGTGTGGAGCACAGATGCTGACAGATTACCAGAACCAATTTGCAGTCAACTTTATGGAGGAGCAAGTAAATTGCTCATATGTTTTATTCCATGTCCTCAGAGCCTGTAGCATTGGAAACCTTAGAAACCCTGGCATGCCTTGAGAATAAGCTGTATATGGGCTGCATAGGCTGGGGAGGGGGACACCAGCATAGTGTCACAGCATCTGATGATCAGATTGAGGGGTTTTGCAGGGAATAAGGACATGAAACAGAGCAGAATTTTAGGAGTAACTTATAGGACCTCAGGCCTCATCGACTGTGGGTAGATCTACCTTGTTTGGTTTAGGTTAGTATGTCACCTGGTATCCTCATAAGGACATAAGACAGCTTAATGCAAGACATGTCACACGACTGAGAGGATGGAGGGCTATGCCTAGGTGCTGGTACAGCACATGGTTCCCAGTTCGAACCCTCAATTTGGGGACCTGCCAAGCAGGAGGGGGGGGGGGTAAACAAGGGTTTAGTTTTATTGCTTGGGGTCCTAGCTCCTGTTGACACTGCGCTCCCTTACTATTGGAGGTCAGGGGGTAGACATAGGGATTGGTAGAGAAGGGTAAATAAAGACAGGAACAAGCCCACGAAGCTAGAGGGCTTGGGTCTACACGGATGCAAAACCTATTAGAAGGGCATGGTAAGAGGCGGGCCTCTTCGGTGCAAACACAACTGGGTACCCGGATAGGAACGGGGCACACCTGGGATACCTGCATGAAAAGCTGGAGTTGGGCCATATATACTGGGTGGGGTCACCAGCATGGCGACACAGCATCTGCAGTTCGCAGTCAGACAAACGGGTGGTGCAGGCAAGTAGGACATGGGATATAGCAGTATCTTTGGAGTCCCCTTAGGGGACCTCCGGACCCACCATTCTGAGATTAG
Source organism: Triturus cristatus (assembly GCF_964204655.1). Taxonomy (NCBI): domain Eukaryota; kingdom Metazoa; phylum Chordata; class Amphibia; order Caudata; family Salamandridae; genus Triturus; species Triturus cristatus. The sequence continues at coordinate 68,497,614 of NC_140584.1, read as the reverse complement.
ATCCACCTTTGCCTCGGTAGGTGGGGAGGTGTTCTAGGAAGGCATGACAACCCTTGCTGGGGCAGCAATTGCTCATCAGTTTGAACGCCCTAGTTGGGACTCATCAAGTAGGGGATGGGGTGAACTACTGCCTAATCACCCCCCAAAGGTAATTGCATATCCTTGCACACTGGGGCTCAATTAATTATAGCACACAGCCTGTGGTTTCAAAGTAGAGCAGTAGTTTGTTATGCTCCTAGGGTCCCCTCTCCTGTTGGCACTGAGCTCCCGTACAATGGGAGGTCTAATCCAGGCAAACACCAAAGGTTAATTTTACGAAGATCGGGCGTACTTGTCACAGGTGGGCATGGATCTGTTCCTACTGGACATTAGAGAGGCACTGGAAATAGCGGGTTGCAGGTGAGAAAATTGGCAATCTTGGGGGAGGGCTCTGTAGACGATGGGAGCCGCCACCAGAGCTTTGGCAGAGTTACAGGGCTATCCGGAAGCAGAAGGGTACCTCTTAAGGGGCACAATATGAGTGCCAGTGCCAAATCCCAGGAGTCCTCATGGCAGGTCCCTGGAAGAAATTTGTCAGTGCTCCACTAGTCCTTAGGGCGGTTGTAAGCCTGAACATCCAGGGACTAGCCTTGCAATGCTCTGCTCGCAAAGGGGCATGGGAAAAGAAGGTGGTCCAGTGTACCACGTGATCCTAGGAAATGGGATCACACCATAATTGGTAGCACTGATTGGGTTGGCCAGAGTGCAATTTGGCTCATCAGGCGGGCAGGGCAGCATAGGTTAGTCACCGCTGCCTGCCCTTGGATTGCACATAAGATAACCCACCATGTTGCATACTTTTGTATGGAATAAACCTGCAGCAATATTTTTCCAAAACAAAAATTGTGTTGTGTATTTATTTATTCCATCATGCATGCTATTTGGCATTGGTTGGGGAGTGTTGCCTATATAGGCACAAACAGGCACATACATCAAGAAAAGCTTTTGCGAGTCCTTAATTGCGATTACTAAGGAATCGCAATTAAGGACTCTCAAAAGCCTATGCATGTAGGAATCGCTATTAAAATAGCGATTCCTAAACATTCCTTAATTGCGACTCACACATTGCGAGTCGCAATTAAGGAATGCCTTCCAATTTATTCCTATGGGCCTGCAGGCCCACAGGAATGATTGGGAGATTGCATGCGCAATTTGCGAGTACCAATAGGTTCTCTCAAATTGAGCAAGCAATTTCAAGGGTGCAAGGGTGTCCAAAGGACACCCTGTTGCACCTCTGAAATTGCTCTGTGCACACATGTTGCGCACACACATGCCCCAAGGGCATGTGTGTGCACAACATGAAACTTTGAAAAATGCACTTTAGTGCATTTTTCAAAGTTTTTCGGAATTACCATCAAGTTCAACTTCATGGTAATTTGAACCCCCTAGTAGCGAAATCGCTATTTTTAAGTGGTTCTTACATTGCATTTAAGGAATCGCAAATTGCGATTCCTTAAATGTAATTGCAATTTGAGAAATCGCAAATAAATGCGAATTCTCAAATTGCGAGTGCCTTGAACCTTGATGTATCGCAAATGCCCTTTTTGCGGGCGCAAACGGACGATTTTTGCGAATCGCACCGTTTGTGCTCGCAAAAACGGTTGATGCATGTGCTTGTAAGTGCACAGATGTCAGCTTATTGTCCTTGCATAGTGAGATGCGAGACTTTCACACTCAGACAGAAAGGTGCATGAATGTGAGACTGTCACACGTGGATACAAATGTGCATGGCTGTGAGACTTTAACACAGAGGCAGAAAGGAGCATGACTGTAAGAAGTTCACATAGGGACAGAAAGGTTCATAACTGCAAACCTTTCTCTCTGTGACAGAAAGGTGAATGGCTGTGAGATCGCCAAATGGCTGAGACACCTCCCAGCAGAGGCACGAAGGTGAACGTCTGTGAGACTTTACCCAGCTACAAAAAGATACATGCCTGTGATACTTTGCTTACAGAGAGGTGCATGGCTATGAGCCCTCCTTCCACAGATGGAATGGTGCACGGCTGTGAAACTGCCCCTGTCAGACAGAGAGGTCCATTGCTGTGAGATCTCCACACACAGGGACAGGACATTGCAGGCCTTTGTGATGTCTGTCGACAAAAGAGTGCACAGATACTGGACTCCAAACAGACGCACAAAAGTAAATGACGCCGGAAGAGACTGTCTATCAAATATAACCTTCAATACTACATTAACTTTGATTTGTTTTTCTTTGTGGCAGGACTACGCAGCTTTACTACATTATCATCTTAAAGACATTAGGACCAGATCACAAAGCATTTTCTGAGAGCAGTTGTGCCCACTCCTGTGTTGGGTTTGAGTTATTCTTGAAATTCTGTGGCTGATTTACAAAGGATGTTCTGGGAGCATTTGTGTCTTCATTTATAGTTATGTGTGACTTACTAATGGATTTCCACAAGATAGATATGTTTGCTCTCAACTGTGATGCACGAAGCTTTCTTCCAATGAGCAAAATTGTTTAACGCCAATCTATTCAAGTTTAAGACACTACTAACGGAAAAAGGTTTGTGAATCAGGACTTTAATTATCACTCGGAGGGCAACGATCTTAACACAAGAATTTTTCAAAGACGAGAAAAAAATGTCTGCATGTATAGTTATTCATTGTTTAAATGCATACCGATTCTTTCTCTCAGACCCGTAAAGGAAATGCAAGCAATGAAGGAACTAAAGCCCAGATGTTTTCACAAAAACGCTGGGTTTGCGCCTCCAAAACTCTTTTTGTACTGTACAAAAAACATTTTACGAGTCGTAAAAGCTTTTCCAACTCATAAAATGGGTTTTGTGACCCATACTGAATCATAATTTTGAAACTGTGTAAAAGGGGCATTCCTTCCAAATTGCTATCTGGTATCCAATGCATCAATGGTTTGTGACTGCAATTCTGGTAGCAAAGCATTGAACAGTTACTGACACTTTCATACAGAGACAGAAAAGCGCATGACTGCAAGACATGCTTGGGCATGGGCGGGAAAGTGGGAGGACACTGGGGAAGCAGTGTTTCAGTGCTCAGACGCTGACTGGGAGCCTGGGCATGTTCTCCATGCAGGCTGTAGTGCAGCGTGCATAGAGAACATGCAAAGCACGCAAGACTGTTTGGCCAGCCCAAGAGTGCCAACCAAGCAGTCATTGCACACATAGGAGGGTGCTACCACTCCTCCGCTGCATCTGCCCCCTCACACAAAGTTGCAGAAGTAGGAGAAAATAAAACAATAAAGCAAGTTATTATCAATTTATTTTCCCTTTATTTCTCTGCTAAAAAAGTAGTGAGCCACGTTCCTCCGCCTTAGCGGAGGAGCCGCCACTGTCAGTCATGGAAAGGTGCATGCCTGTGAAACCTTTACTCAGAAACAGGAAAGTGCGTGGCCTCTAAGGAGGTGGTAACAGATTTGCAAAGGGCAGGAGGTTCCCTGGGGGCCACAGCTCCTTTGGGAATTATTGTGGCAGTCTCAGGGGAGCAAGTAGCAGTCCAGGGGGCCACTTGCTGATCCACCTGATGCTTTCCCAAGTGGAAAACATTTGTCTTTTTTAAAGCAGCACTGTTTCCTTTGGGGAGCACAGTCTACTTAAAATAATTAAATAAAAAAACTCTTTCCTCTTAGGCAGCGCAGACAAAGGGATGGTGATCTGCTGTCCTTTGCAAGCAAACATCTTTGTGTTTGTAGCCAATCACAAAGAGCCACTTACTTGCAACTTGCCTAATTAATATTCACTTAGCAGGTCATTCTTTGGCGTTGTGAATGGTGATTTTGCGACATAACCTAATAGTTCATAGGGCGCTTCGCCAAATAGGAGTCCGCTCGCAAACTGAAACCACCTCTTGAGAACTGACTCTCAGTTCATTAAGCCCAAAAAGTACAAATAAGACTGCTGAGACATTATTGTTTAGTGAAGCCTGTATGTTTTAGAAACCTACCTCACCTATACTAATGACACCACTTTCAACACCTTCTTATGTTAAATATAAACGAATGGCATGTACATGTTCGCGCTACATAGAACGTTTCAAATAAAATTTAAATAAAATAATGAATGGTACAAAAATGCAACGTACGTGCCAGCTGGACAGTTCTTGCAGGATGTTTGACCCGCTTCATTCTGGTACTGGCCCAAAGGACAGGGCTGAGGCTTTGAACTGCCGCTCCTGCAAAAGTGTCCAACAGGGCAATCTGCAGTAAAAACAGCAATGGAGTCACTCAGGGATGAGCGTGTCCCAGGGCATGTGTGAAAAACACCAGTTCAGAATAACAACATTCAAATGATCTTTCACAACATTTTGATTCTTCAGTACTCATTATTACACCATGACTTTGCACCAGGACGAAAATTGGAGCAAAGTGAATTTGCTTCATTTTAATTGCACAAACAATATTTCTTCACTTTCAAGGTTTTAAGGTGAAACGTAAGCGTGGGGCAAAGCAAGTTTGTTTGCAAAATTGGTTTATAACATTATTTGTTAATAGGTTTATCGATGGGTCATTTTTAAGTCCAGCTTGAGGGCGCTGTCTCCACTCCTCTTCTTATCGAATATTTAAAATAAACAAAGAGGGCTTTGGTGGTGCCCACAAGGGTATGTTTCTCTCACCTAGTGGTAATGGCTGTTTCGTGTAGTATTCCACCTACTTTATCTCACAGATGCATTTTTATAAAACTTCCTGTTTTTTAAAGCAGAAGGCTTTTTTGAATGTTTATTCCAGAATCATGTGCATGTTTTACCTGTCTTCCCTCCCCATTTCATATTTTCTCGGTTTTCCCTACTGACTTTCCAAGTATACGTATGTCCATTGCTTTTCCCAATTGTTTTCTCCAACTGTCTTTTACCCGTTGCTCTTTCTCTTCTTTGTCTTTGCATAAAAAAACGCTTTGACACAGCTAATGAGTCTCACTTTAATGAGAAAACACATAAGAGCAGAGGCATTCAAATATGCTAGACTGTTTCGGTTTGCCAGTGCTTCTTCTTTTTGAGAACTATAGCACACCCGTAAAACTGATCTATGAGTAAAAGATAACTCGGGTCTTTTGCAATTGATTCACATTTACACTTATGCAAACTGCTTTCGAAACACGGAATAAAGTTAAATATCTTTTCCCAAACCCTTAACACAAACAGTGCAAATTGTGCTCTATTTTTCATCAGTGCCTATCTCATGTACACGAAATTGTGTCTGTGAAGGCCTCAATTCCATTTGCTGGAGCAATGCCATTAATGTAAGGTGACAAGAAAGAAAGTAACATAAAATGTCTAAAGTAGTAAATACATACTACAGACATAATAAATGGTGTGCATAAAATAGTCACAGGTGCAAATATTCCATATTCTTCCAAAAAGGGAACTGAGGAGATAATTTTGTTGGTACATAGGAAAAAGCCACAAACGTTTTAAGGTCCGGTGGCGAGGGATTTACCCTAGTGTCTCGGACAAGGAGAACACCAAACTGATGGAACCATAGGTGCCCAGCATCAAAATGTCAAGTGAACACCCACAGAATTGTGATAATTATCCAGGGTATAAATCAGCAGTAGAATAAAGAAATGATAGGTCCTATAGGTGTCCGAACAACACAGTTTAAGCAGCAGCAACACCACCAGGCAACACCAAAAGGGTCACCAAAGAAACACGAGCAGTCATGGGCTTAGGTCCCACAAGCCATGTCAAACAGGATGTGGTGTCAGGATCTGGAGCAACTTGGGGACACTGACTGCCCTGCCACATTTGCCAGTCTCGCTATAACTCCAATCCGTTTCCTGCTCTGTCCAAGACTGTCATCCCAAATAGGAAGGGACATGACCACAAGCATCCAGACCACCCCGCTGACCTGACCTCACCACACCTCACGGGCTACCTCAGGAAACACTGGACCCAGATCAGGAACCAAAGGGGAGGAGCAAGCGCAAGCCATTCCTGCTGTAGAAGCAACCAGCATCATCCCCACAAAGCAGTAGGGAGACCATGACATGCTTCTTGCTGAATGTCCAATAGAAATGCCAAGTCACCGTTGAGGTCTCTTAATATGTAGTAGCACAATGCTTTAGTAAGTTGAGGCCCTTAATACTCTCACAGATCTCTAAGTGTTTTTAATTAAATCATACATGTATGCAATTATTTATACGTGAAGGCACTTCCCCTACTAATACTGTGTAACATGAATTTTGCACATTGATATTCATGTGTTTCAGGAGCATGGTATTGTCAGTGCTGGGATGGCTGTTCTGTCACTCTTACAGTTCACTAGTAGCCAGTAGGAAAATATATTAATTTTGGAGCAAGATGTGCTGCCATGACATATCTGTGTCCCCATGGCCCCATTCTTATCTCGGTATTTTGCAGTGTGGGGCTGGTTCAGAAATACAGTTCTAAGGCTACACAATAAGAAGCACTCAGTTACATCATTTCCTACCTTGACTACGAGGAGTAGTGGACCCCACAGGACAGAACCAGCCTTCGTCACACAAGCCTTCCGGTGATTTTTGACCCCAACGGGAGCAGAACCATCCTTCTGGACAAGGCTGGCAGTCCTCCGCTGAATGTCCACCTGGATGGGCCAGAAAGGAACCTGCCACAAAACAGAATGTGAGAGAATCCATCACAACCACACTCCGCAAATGTCTCAAAAAGGGCCTCTTGTCTTGAAAAAGATCTTTGTGTTAACCAGAAGAGCTCATCTTGTGAAATTAGATTCAGGGCCTTTATTAGAAAGTGAAATAACAGAGCCGCTGCAGGCTGAGAAGCCTATACTACAATGCCATTCTCCTATCTGACCTACATTGATTGATGTGACCGGAATGTTGCAGTGTGATTTGATGGACTCTTTACAGCCAAGTTTTCTAAACTGAGTTCTGAAAAAGCATTCAAAGATGACGTGGTACCAAAGGGCAAGGAGTAAGGGTAGGAGTACAAGCCTCCTTAGGGACCAAAGACTTGGCTCACCCCTCATAGAGTAGCAAAGATGTGCACAGAGACAATGTTTTTACGTATAAGGCAAGAACTTTCCTGGTTGTGATCTTTGGGGGCCATCAAAGTGAGAGGGGCAAGTCTCTATATTGGTTTCACAACCTCATTAAAAAAAGCACATTTGAGTTAAATAAATCCAATATTAAACTGCAGGGAACTTTGCACTCCAATTATCTTGAAAATTAAATCTAGATTAGTGTTTTTAAAATCTGATCTCACTTTCTTCTCTAAGATGCCCTCTGATTTAAGCCCTAAAGTCTTTAATGCGGATCCAAAGCACAAAACAATAAGAATGGCTTTGGAACAGAAACAAAATATTTAATGTGTCTTTAAGACACTGGCAGGCGGTTCACATAGGTTGCTGAGGCCTGCCTCTACCCAACCCACAGCAGACAATCAGCCATATTTAAAGTTGTCTATTGCAGCAATGGAGGATAATTGACCAACATACTTAAGCCAACATGACAACAGCTCTCCTGTCAGAAATGTGAAGCCAGAGAGACTGTCATGCAATGGAGTGCCTGTTCAACATTGCTTTCATTTCTCAGAAACAAGTCCCTATATCTGACCTGTCAGACCAGCCAGTCAGGCACTGCCTGAATGGCCTTCAGGCCAGGCCAACCATGTGAAGTTCTTCTTGTGATATAAAAGGTTAGACCCTGCAGAGAAAAGATTTGTTAGATACACCTAGTGCTTTGACATTTGATACCGTTCTGAAGGGAATTAAACATAAAAGTTTAGTATGTTTCTCTGCAACCTATTTCAGAGATAAATATATGATATTTGCTCGTTGTAATAGGAAATCTGAAATAATATTAGCATTCCATAACACAGAACATCTATATTTAGGAGGAATCTTAAAAATTATAGATCGCAACTCCCTGCGCACCAGAAAATGCTTGCCCACTGGTTCTTTTTTAACCAGATCGTGCATGCTGAAATGGTCGACCAATATGTATTAATGCTTCTATGTTTTCCCCTCGGAAAACAAAGTTAGTGTAAAGCTAACTAATTGAACCAGACAGGCTGAAACAGGATCAATCTGCCATTCCAGACACCAGCCAACCTAGACAGACCATACATATTCAGAACTTGTTCTAGTGGTAGGAGCCCAGTTGTCTCTGATAATTGACACATTTTGCGAAAGGCCTAGGACATTCTAAGATCCATTGAAATCTAGTGGATTGGAGAGAATGTGTGGGAAGACAGAACAAGTATAGGGCAGTCTACAGAGAGCTACAATAGTTGATGATACTAAACTTGTGCTGTACAAAAAGGCATTACTAGTACCAAGGTGGTTGTGTGCCTCGTGATCTGAACCAATGTTCTGAGGATCATCACAAAGGGAGGAGATGCATAGCCTTGTTGAAGTGACCAAGACTGAAAAAATGCATTTACTGACTCCACTTCTAGAACTGGCCTCCAACTGAAAAACCAAGGGAGTAAGGAATTCAGATTAAAAGCAAAATGTTTCTCTTGAAGGGGTCCCATGATACATTAAAAATGAATAAATATTGATCTGTGAAGTGACCTATCACTGCTGTCTTGCAAATACAGTGAACCACAATCTGCTTTAGAATTTTCCAGCCCTTGAAGGTACTCAACTTGAATCATTATGTTCCAGTCAAGACAGAAAAGCTAGAAGTATCAGGTCCGATCTGGCAGACCTTTTGAACGGCCCACTCCTAGCTTGTTTATGTAGCCTACGCCGATATGTTGATCATACGTAGATGCTTGCAAAAATCTTTTCTGCCCTATACTAAACATTTCATGGCAAACAAAGTTGCAGGAAGCTCTGAGTATTTGATATACCACAGAGTTTCTTCTCAAGACCATTTTCCCCCTACTACATCTTGTCTGCATCACACTCATCAGCCTGACTTGCTGGTGGGTGACACGTGATATCTTGTACTGGGCCAAAACAGACCTTCCATTCCAAGCCTCAATTTGGGAAAGCCATTTGCCCAACTCCTCCCTTGCATCGTCCGTGGGGAAATTAAAGCAGAGTGCATGAGGCCACTTTTCAAATGCAGTGATTTGAGGCACTGACAAGCCCTGTAGTGGGGGGTGGGGCTTTGAAAAAATGGCTTGAATGGATACAGATAGGAAACCCACAAGCATGGGTAACATTGAGAGAGATAATTTGTCCTTTCTGAGAACTGTTCAGATCTCTTTCTTTAGGCTTTGATCTTTTGCCTCGAAAGAAAAAGTAAGGCCATCACTGAACCGATTAAAAACCATAGAAATTGAATCATTAGAGGCAGAAGCAACAGAAGCCTTTGCTGGTTTATCAAGAATCTCAAATTCTGCAAATGTGTAATGATTTAAACAATTTGAATCTCCATCCTGCTTTTCTTCTGAGACATAATCAACATTTCATGCAGATGCACTACCACACAATACCCCCAAGCTCTGAACAAAGCAACCACTGGCTTTGTAAAGCACCAAGAAGTAGGCGATAGCCTGAAGGGAAGAGTAATTAAGTGGAATCTTTCCTGATTACAACACAACTGAAGAAAACACCTGTGACTGTGATGGACTGGGACAGAAAGGTAAGTGTCTTTCAAAACTATCTTTACCATCCAGTCTCCTAGGAAAATACCATCTCTCAGAGAAAGAAGACCCTCCTTCTTGAAACGTCTGTAAAAAACAACACCATTAAAAGAAGTTAGGTTTACTACTAGGCAAAAACCTCTATCCCCTTCCATACCAGAAATAGATTGCTTACGAATATCTGTGGTGAATCTATTTCCTCCATAGTGAAAAAAATCCCTGAGCTCCTCTTAAATAATTCCCTCTGAGTTTTTTAAAACACCTCTGGATGAGGGAAAACTAGTTGGATCGGTTAAGAAGAACAAGTTACTTACCTTCGGTAACGCTTTTTCTGGTGGATACAGTATCTGCCTGTGGATTCCTCACCTTGTGAATATCCCCTGCGCCAGCATTCCACGGAACTTTTCTTTCCCAGCACTCCATGTCGACGTGGGCGACGTCACAATGCATCTGCTCCGCTCGCGACTCCGTACAACGTCACCGGAGCCATAAGAAGCCCGCGTCGGCGTGATGACGTCAGTTCCACCCATTTTTTCCGAGCCTTCGAGGGGAACAGGTGAACCAACGACAACTCCAAGTATACAGAGTATACAGAATACCAATACATATACATAGCATACAAAGCAAAGGAATGCTAAACAAACAAGCATTTCCTACAAAAGTACCAGAAAGTACCAAAACATTTCAAACAAGACCTATTTCGTGGTATACAAAGGTGGACAACGGGGAGGCGGGTGGGCCAGTGAGGAATCCACAGGCAGAAACTGTATCCACCATAAAAAGCGTTACCAAAGGTAAGTAACTTGTTCTTCTGATGGATACATCTGCCAGTGGATTCCTCACCTTGTGAATAGATTCCCACAGCAGTCCCCACTCCCGGAGGAGGGTGTCCACCTTCCTATACCAGAAAGTCTTGTAAGACAGAGCGCGCAAAGTGGCCCTCCCTCCTCATCTCAGAGTCCAAGCAATAATGCTTTGCGAAAGTATGGAGGGAGGCCCAAGTCGCGGCTTTACAAATATCTGCCAAAGGAACACCCCGGGCCAGAGCAGATGTTGAAGACTTAGCTCTAGTAGAGTGAGCACGAATACCCTCAGGAGGGGTCTTACCAGCCAGGGCGTAGCAGATCTTGATGGCAAGGATGATCCATCTTGATAAGGTGCGCTTGTGCACCGCTCTACCCTTTGAATGACCAACGTAGCCAACGAAGAGTTGATCATCAAGACGAAAGTCTTTAGTCCTGTCCAGATAGAAACTCACAGCCCTCTTCGGGTCAAGGCGATGGAGTCTTTCCTCCTCTTTGGAAGGATGAGGGGGTGGATAGAAAACAGGGAGGGTAATAGACTGCCCCAAATGGAAAGGAGTAACAACTTTTGGCAGGAAGGCAGCCCTGGTCCTAAGAACCATCCTTTCAGCATGTAAAGTAAGAAAAGGGGGTTTAGAACTAAGAGCTTGAGGCTCACTTACCCTCCTTGCCGAGGTTATGGCTACAAGAAAAAACATCTTAAAGGACAACAGCCTCAATGGACAGCTATGTAGAGGCTCAAATGGGGACCCCATCAGAAAGGTTAAAACAAGATTAAGGTCCCACTGAGGCATTACAAATGGAGTGGGAGGAAACATGTTTGTAAGGCCCTTGATAAACCTCAGAACAACCGGAGATTTAAAAAGTGACGGTTGATCTGGAAGGCATAGAAAAGCCGATAAGGCCGAAAGATATCCCTTGACCGTGGCCACAGCACAGCCCTGCTGAGCCAAGGAAAGAGCAAACTGGAGAACATTAGAAATATGGGCTTTTAAAGGGTCAATGGACCTCTCTCCACACCATTTAACAAACTTAGACCACCTATAGGAGTAAATGGACTTGGTGGAGTGTCGCCAGGCCGATAAAATAACGTCCACCACGTCAGGCGGGAGAGAGAGAATGAACTCAGGTTGCCCCGTTCAATCTCCAGGCATGAAGGTGTAAGCTCTGGAGGTGGGGGTGTAGAACCTGCCCCTCCGACTGCGAGAGGAGATCTGCCCTCAGAGGGAGACGGAGCGGAGGGCACGAGGAGAGGTGGAGAAGATCTGTATACCACACCCTTCTTGGCCAATCCGGGGCGACCAAAATAACTTGGGCCCGGTCTTGGCGAATCTTCCTCAGAACCCGAGGAATCAAAGGTATGGGAGGAAACGCGTAAAGGAGTTGCGAGCCCCAACTCAACTGAAACGCGTCCCCCAACGCCCCCTGCATCGGATACTGGAGACTGCAAAATGACGGGCACGACCCTACTCCTCCCTACTTGTTCACATACCACATCGCGGTAGTGTTGTCCGTCAGGACTTGAACCGACTGACCGCGAAGGGAAGGGAGGAAGGCCTTGAGTGCCAAACGAATCGCCCGCAATTCCAGAAGGTTGATGTGAAGCAACCTCTCCTCTGGAGACCAAAGTCCTTTGATCTCCAGATCCCCCAGATGCACACCCCACCCTAAAGTGGAGGCATCCGTTATTACTGTGGCCACCGATGGAGGCAGATGGAAGGGCTTTCCTTGCGACAGATTGCCCTCCACACTCCACCAAGATAGATCCGCTGCAGCTTCTCTGGAGATCTTGATCGACTCCCTGAGATCCCCGTTGTGCTGATACCACTGCTTGCGGAGGCACCACTGGAGCGCCCTCATGTGCCAGCGTTCGTGGTTGACCAACAGAATGCAGGAGGCAAACAGACCGAGCAGGCGAAGGACCTTCAGAACCGGAACAACCGCTCCACTGTGGAATAAAGGGACCATCTCCTGAATGTCGAGAATCCTTTGAGGAGGAGGGAATGCTCGACACACAGTAGTGTCCAATACCGCCCCTATGAACAGGTTGCGTTGAGAGGGCACCAGGTGAGATTTGGGCACATTGATCGAAAAACCCAAGTCGAATAACAGCTGAGATGTTACCTGCAGATGACGCTGCACTATCTCTGGGGACTCTGCCTTCAGAAGCCAGTCGTCCAGGTAAGGGAAAACCAGGACCCCCGACCTCCTGAGATGAGCAGCCACCACTGCCATCACCTTTGTGAAGACTCGAGGTGCGGTAGTAAGACCAAACGGGAGGACCGCAAACTGGTAATGTTGCGACCCAACCGTAAAACGGAGATACTTCCTGTGCGACTTCAGGATTGGTACATGGAAATACGCGTCCTGCAAGTCGAGCAACACCATCCAGTCTCCTTGCTGCAACGCTTGAAGAACCTGCGCAAGGGTCAGCATCTTGAATTTCTCCTGTTTCAGGTAAAAGTTCAAGATTCTGAGGTCCAGGATTGGACGCAATCTGCCGTCCTTTTCGGGAATCAGGAAATACCGGGAGTAGCATCCCTGACCCCTTTCCTGCTCCGGAACCACCTCTATTGCACCCTTTTGAAGCAAGGCTAGAACTTCCTTCTGCAGGAGAAGCAGATGGTCTTCCGAGCAATAACCTTGGCAAGGAGGGTAAGGGGGAGGAAACTCCCGAAAGGGAAGGGCGTACCCAGTCTCCACAAGGTTCAAAACCCAAAGGTCGGTTGTAACAGATTTCCAACCTCGTAGAAAGTAGGACACCCGACCCCCCACAGGTCTTACATGATCCAGGATGGGGGATCTAGGGCTGCTTCTCTGAAGCCTCATTTGGAGCAGAGGAGGAGGAGGAAGAAGAGGGGTTGCGACCAGAACCTCTCCGACCCCTTTGCTTCCCTCTATAGGACCTATAGAGGGGATTCTGCTGCTGTTGTTGCTGCTGCTGTTGTGGCTGTCGGAAGGAGCGAAAGGATGATCTTCCGAATCCCCTAAACTCTCGAAAAGCTGTACACCTAGCAGGAGCCTGCAGACCCAAGGACTTTGACGTCAATCTGCTGTCCTTAAATCGTTGAAGGGCAGAGTCTGCCTTTTCCCCAAACAGTTTCTGACCGTCAAATGGCAGATCAACCAACGTGGCCTGAACATCTGCTGAGAATCCAGAGGAACGGAGCCAAGCCTGCCTCCTTGCGGCTATAGACGACCCCATAATTCTCGCCACTGAGTCCGCCGTATCCAGCCCAGACTGGATCACCTGCCTGGCAGCCACCTGATTGTCCGCAACAACTTCCAAGAAGGACGACTTATCCCCCTCAGGCAACTTAGGGGCCAAAGATTTGATAGAGTCCATCAAGGCATGAACATAATGCCCCAGCAAGCATGTGGCATTAGACGATTTCAGCGCCATACTTCCTGAGGAGAAGGTCTTCTTGGCCGCCTGATCAACTTTCTTTGATTCCCTATCAGCCGGAGACTGAGGGAAAGCACCTGAAGCATGTTTAGAACATGAAGCCTGCACAACTAGGCTTTCTGGAGATGGATGCGTAGACAAAAAATCCGGATCTCCTGGTGCAACTCTGTACCTCCTTGCCACCTGTCTGCAAACCGCCGGAGCTGAAAGTGGTTTCTTCCACACCTCCAACACTGGTTCCAAGATGGCCTCATTGAAAGGCAACAAAGGCTCTGAAGCCGACGACGGAGAGTGCAACACCTCCGTAAGCAGGTTAGACTTGTACTCCACAGAGGGTAGCTGCAGATTTAACAACTCCGCGGCCTTCTTAATCACCACATGGTAGGGTGTCAATTCCTGTGGGGGAGAAGACCTTGCAGAAGCATGCTCCCACTCTGGGGTGGTATCCAAACCACTTGCCTCCTCTATTCCTCCAAACTCATCCGAAGAAGAGTCGACTTCACCTTCTTCCACCTCTGCTCGATATCTCCCTTCCTCCAATACCCTTTGGGCCTCCCGTCTCGACCGGATCCGGGGAGCCAGCGTCGTCGGCGTCGTACGCGGCGTCGGTGGAGCCAGAGGTACCGGAGTCGGAGGCGCCATAGGTGGAGTCGGCGGCGCCGGACGCGGCGCCGATGGAGTCGGTCGCGGCGTCGAGGAAGGCTCCGAAGACTGACGGTCCATCCGAGGTCGAGTCGGATCCCCAGCCGGCGCCGGAAACTGCCAAGAAGGCGCCATCGGCATAAAGGGCAGAAAGGGGGCCTGAGCGTAATGCTGCGGCACCCCTAGCGTAAAGGCCATCGGACCCACGGGACCAGTTGGGGCTCCGGATGGGAAGGCCGCCCTATTAAAAATACCATACATGGCCTTCAGAAAGCTTGAGGAATCTGTACCTGGAGCCGGGAATTGGGGATAAGGGACCGTCCCTGTATCCCCTTGTGGAGTCACCGGCGTCGGCTCCGCAGAATCATTCACCGGAGCCACAGAGTCATCTGGTACCGGAGCAGCCTCCTCCTGCTCTTGCTCATCCAAAGGAACATCAGACTCCACTTGACCCGGAGTCGAAGCCCTAGACGGAGCCGGTGTCGGCGTCGGGGAACGAGCTGGAGCCCGCTTCGGCGAGGGAGACTTCGGAGACTTAGAAGGAGAAGGAGAAGGTGACAAGGCGTTGCTCCGACGTCGACGGGGCAAAGCCGACCTCGACTTCCTGGACTTCGAGGACCGACGCCGAGAAGATTGCTTCCTCTTCTTGTGGTGTTTCTTCGACTTCGACGGCCTCGAAGTCGATGACTCCCGCCTCGACTTCTCCTTTTTTCTCCCTCTCTTCTCCTCACCGATCTTCTTCATGAAGAGCTTAGTCTTCCTCTCCTTCAGCGCTTTAGGATTTATGCTCCTACAGCACCCGCATTCTTCCATATCGTGCTCTGAAGAAAGACACCATAAGCAGTCCTGATGCGGATCCGTCATGGACATCAGGCCTCCGCATTCCCTACATGGCTTAAAGCCCGACTTCCTCATCGAAGACATACTGAATTTTACACAGTAACACAGCTAAACTACAAGGTAGCTAGAGAGCACTGGAAAAAAAACGTTGCACGTCGACGGCACGGAAAAAAGGGAACTGACGTCATCACGCCGACGTGGGCTTCTTATGGCTCCGGTGACGTCGTACGGAGTCGCGAGCGGAGCCGATGCATTGTGACGTCGCCCACGTCGACGTGGAGTGCTGGGAAAGAAAAGTTCAGTGGAATGCTGGCGCAGGGGATATTCACAAGGTGAGGAATCCACTGGCAGATGTATCCATCAGAATAAAATTCTATTTGGCAGCTCCGAACTGCCTGCAACACCCAGGTAACTGAAGTTAATTACTGTGATCGAGTGAGAAAGAGGAAACGTCTGCCATCCAGCTTTCTTGGGGAAAAACTATTCAAGATTTGCCGATGTACCATTGATCTAGTCGGAATGTCCTCTGGTTCTTTGAGCTCTTCTGCCTCAACGACTCACCTTCCCCCAAGAAAAGAAAGGGGCAAATCCCCCTTCTGTCACCACTTGAAGATCCATAGCCTACTCTGGGAGTGTAGAATATCAGTCTGAAATTAGAATTCTGCTAAAGACTAAAGCTGGCACTCTGATCTAACTTTGTTTCTTTTAGCCTTCACCATACAATATCTTATGCATCCTGCTAAGAAATCAGAAATCTTAGGAGAGGGAACTCATTTGCCTGATCTTGGGTTATCGAAAAATAGGCTAGACCCATGTAATCAAAGATTTTCATCTCAATTCCACTTATGTTAGCTGAGTCATCTAAACATAAAGTAATACTGAATGGAGGACTCTCTTAAACAATCTGTATCAGACTGACAAAACTGCAGTGGCAGCCTGCAAGCCTACAACCCATTCCTTTCTTCTTAGGGTTCTCTGTAAGGAGAGTAGAAGTTGACACCAGTGGTACCAGGTCATTATGTTTCGGAGGTGCCTCAGAAGCATGCTTTCATTTAAGCACATGCTTTCTCCCATCTCCACTATTTACAGAAAATACCCCATCTTTATAACATGTATTTTGACTGCCACCTGGGTCAGAGCACAGATGGGAAATAAGGCTGTCAAAAGAGGCTGAATGGAATGACTCACTACCTCATACATCTATTTCATATCAACACTCACTGCTGATTGGATAACATCTTTGACACTTACTTGGCTATCTTCTTTCATAGACTACAGCCTGGTGTCCTGAAAGAATTATTTATCTTCTGAAAAGGAGCCAGGCATCTCTCACTCATGACTTATCTTTTGAAGAAGCTTGAGTAAGGCACTATTATCTGTGTACTCCACAGAATGATAGGGTAGGTTTACATGTAAAGAGGTGGGGAAAAAACTTCCTAAAGCTCCAAAAATAAAACCTATCTATTAACGATTAAACATTTGATCTATTAAAATATTTATATCATTATTTATGTTATTAGAAATGAAGGTCTCTAGTTGGCAGGTTCGTACCCTGCCCAAGCACGGACCCTTCCTATACAGTTCGTAAATAACCCCTGCTTTCCCCTAGTAGCTAGGCACGAGCAGTCAGGCTCCAGAATGATCACCAGCTGCCTGGTTTGTAGCCTACTGCTGCAAACCAACCAGAGAAGGGCATTCTCTCTGCATAACTCTTCCCGGGGTCCCCCTCCTGCTGCCAATGGTTCAGCTCAGGTAAGTCCCCCAGTTCAGCCACTTGTTCCCCTGAAGGATCTGGGACTTCCGTATCGGGGTCTGTCTCCTCCCGGACAATGGGAACTTCATGATTCGGTTTCCTGTGCCCATTGCCATTTATATTGCCAGGCACCTGGCCCACGGTTTCAGGGCACAGGTCCTTCAGATCACTATGTCTGGCTGCCATGGACTAAGTACTCACTCATGTCCTCTCTGGCAACCCTTACATCTCCAAGTGAGACCCGAGCTCCATGTCCCTCCACAAGGACTGCACCAGGTCGTTACACAGTAGAGAATCAACAGGCATGGTGGGGCTGGATCTCTGACATATTATCGACAGACACATTATCGAACTACACAAATATCGCATCAAATATATCGACATCAAAAATATCGACATTGTATACTTATTTAAAAAACTACACTAATATCGACACTACAATATCGTAATACAATTATATCGATCACACAAAAATCGCACACATAAATATCGCAATACTAAATATCGACATGAGTAAATAAATATGACACATGTCACAAATATCGATAACCAAAATATAGACATCAATAATATCGTTTTTTTTAAATATATCGACAATTCTAATACTAATAAAACCAATACTTTAAACAACATAAAGACAATATTTTCCGAAAACATACATTTTCAAATGGGATTCTACTTAAACATAAACATAACATTTATAGCGATCTCAATATTTAACAACATAATAAAAAAACACTGAAATAATTATCACATTGGCATTTCGAACACATTTAAAAAAAATTACTACACATTATAAACAATCTTTTTATATATAATGATTTAAAACTCTCCTCCTTTAAAACTAAAGATACTCTTACTTAGCATTTTCCATAAAAGGAAACCAATTAACTAAAAAAAATTAAAACCATCCAATAGAAAGGCCACATACAGAAAACAACCAATAACATTCAAGAAACAATTTAAAAGCACTATATAAACCAATTAAAACAAGTCTTCTACTGTGCCTTAAACCAAAGCATTGAACGAAGAAGAAACTCTGCTAAACAGAAGAAACCTACATCCTACTACTATTCTAAAAACGTAAGTAAATATTCTTTTCTAACTAAACTGCCAAATTAAACTAACACACTAATTTATCTTTACTCAAATAAATAACTAACTTATATATTCCATCTCTTTATGTTTCCACTACAGATATTACTCCAAACAGCTAAAGAAAATATTGAAGATTGCCAGAAAAGACTCACTAAAAAGTAAGTATACTATCAAAATACTTTATAAAATATTAATTAAATCCTACTCAAACCCCAAAACATCCTAAACCCCTAAACAAATCCATGTTCTCTTTTTTAAGTTTTAAAAAACCTGTATAAATTAACACCTATAGTCTATACCACTGGGCATGAGGGAAGGCTCTGTTTGCTTAGGTTGGGCTACTGCATCTTATTTATTAGGGAGGAGGGGCACATAGTAAGAGGGGTAGGGGACGGGGGTACATTGACATGTGGTAGGGGAGGGGGGGGGTTAGAGAACTGGGTGGGAAGGTTGTTCCTTCTCCTGAATAATTGGTCTTGATGATAAATGTGTGGTACTTCCGGGACAGGTGAAGGCGGGGGAATGTTTTTTGAGTTGTTGATTTCTAAAACAATAAAATATGTTTCAACAAAAAAAATATAGTCTATACCAAACAGCAATACCACCCCACTTAAAAAACTAAACCAACCAAAACAATATATGTTCTTTAACTTTCAGAGACTACATCAACTAAACAGCATTTTGTCTACAAACAACATCTTCATTCAAATACAACCAAAAACACTTGGTAAGTATATATAAAAAAAATGTTTTTTGCTATTTTCATTTAAATATATAAAGTACTATTGCATATATTTTCATATACATTTTTTCCAGATTTCTAACACATCACGATGACAGAAGAAGCCCAATTTATAACTTCGCAGAAAGGAAAATTCCTATTGTGTTACATGGGTTACACATACACCCAAGAAAAGCAGACGGACCGAAAAGTGAACTGGAAGTGTTCTAAATATTATTCTAACAAATGCTACGAACGAGCAACAACAAGAGAAACAACTGTACTATATACAAGAGAGCATAACCACCCACCCAATCTCTCTGAAATAGAAGTCAGATCAACCCTTGAAAATATCAAAGAATTAAGCACTGGTTCACAAACTGCTACAAGTGTAATCCTAAAAGAACTATTACCTAGAGTGCCCAAAGAAGCAAGAGGCCAAATACCATCAATTGCTTCTATAAAAAGAACAATTGCTAGGACCAAAAAAGCAACCACGACAACTATACCATCCCCTAAAACTTTTCAAGAGATCATCATTCCACCAGAATTAACTATCACCCACAATAATGAACCTTTTATTTTTTTTGATAACAAAAGCACAGAAAAAAGAATCATAATGTTTGCTACTGCAAACAATATAACTAAACTGCAACAATGCCAAACATGGATGATGGATGGCACCTTTACAATATGCCCAAAACCATTCTACCAGCTTTACACAATACACGGTCAATATCACAACACTTCCATACCTTTAATTTATGCACTATTACCTAACAAACAAAACACAACATATAATGAAATGCTAGGAAAACTAAAACAAGAATCAAATGATTTTTACCCTCAAAGAATTATCATAGACTTTGAGCAAGCCATGATAAATTGCATTCTAAAACTGTGCCCCCATACAGCTATCCAAGGATGTTACTTCCATCTAAACCAATGTATATGGAGACATTTACAAAAATCTTCACTAAGTGTAGAATATGCCACTAACATAAGTTTTGCACATCAAATAAAACTTCTAACAGCCCTAGCTTATGTACCAACCACAGATGTTGCAGAACATTACAATCTTTTATTAGAAAGTCCATTCTACAAACAAAATGAAGTAAAGTTATCTCCCCTCTTAGATTATTTTGAGGATACCTGGGTGGGGAGACTACACAGATCAGGCCATAGACGTCAGCCCAAGTTCCAAATACCTTGGTGGAATGTATATGTAAGTACACTCAACCAACAAGCCAAAACTAACAACGCCGTTGAGGGCTGGCATAATGCATTCCTAACTTCTACTGGGAGAACAACTCCAACACTACAAAAACTACTAATTGCCATACAAAAGGAACAAAGTTTCCAAGAATTAAGAATGCAACAATCTGTCCTACAATTAAAACCAAAACAATCTAGACAAACTACTCAAATGTATAATTACCTACAACAACAGGTACAGCTATGCCCATCCACAAGAGGACTTGAGTACTTAAATATAATAGCTCAAACTCTCTTCTAAACCCTTTCCTAAATATTAACCCACAATTCTACTAAAACAACTATCACAACATAAATAAACCACTTTATTATATCACATATTTAATTATGTGGTCTAAAATATATAAATCAATTACATCGACATATATTTAGACAACATAATTAAACAAACCAAGTACACAACAACAATATTAAATATATAAGGTTTTGCCACCAACAATTAAAATATTTAAATGAACTTACCTGTGTAGTTGCTCCAATGGGATAATAACATTCCTTCCAAATAAATCCAGGTAGTTCAAAATCCATAGGTATCCAAAAAAAATCCAAATAAAATGTAAAAATACAACTCTTTATCGAAAACAACGTGTACGCAAAAAAACGACTATCCATTAACCATAAAAATCCCGAAAAATATTAAAAAGGTAAATAACCGCTCCTGGAAACCCGAACAATAAAGGAAGTGTAAAATAAAGATTAGTAAACACAACTAATACACACTTCCTTTAAAAAAAATAAGGTGTTTGAAACCGACGAAAATATCTTCTCCGTAAAACCTACAAAAGAGAAACAAACATTCCCACCCACACACAAACACACATAAGGCACCTAAAAACATCACTACAAACGTTATTCAAACACTATAAAACTTTAACACACCGAAATAACAAAACACTAACAAAGCCACAAACACGGAACACAACGTAAATTATAAAACCGTATACAAACTATTAATAACACCCTAACTTCTAAAACATCAATCCATACACACTTATTACAACATTACTACTTCCACAAAACACTTAAAACTATTTAATAATAAAGAAAATAACTCTTACCTTCTCAAACGCGAAACAGCTCCCGACCGCGACCTGGATTCGACCAAAATAACCCAAAACAACAGCGAGCGGTTACAAAATAAAAGACCCAAACAAACCTAACAACTAAAAAAATACCAATAAATGCCCTAACTATTTATTTAACATTACACATTACTTTAAAAATTAGTAAAACATTATAATAAAATACTCAAAAAGAATACCTAATTTTTTTATCTATGTGAAAATTATTTAACGTATAAAAATAAATATAATAAATAAAATATTTTTATTAATATAATAATAAAACTGTATATATTACCAAAATAAATTGATGAACATGATATAATTAATATATTGTATCTACAACATACCAAAAAAAAAAAACATATTCTAAAATGTAAACAATTTCAATATTAATTATGTAATATAAATATTAATAATTAAAATATATTAATCATATATTTCAAAACATACAATTTCTTATAAATTCAAATAAAGTCTAAAAATTTTGAGAGTACACAATATAAATTTAAAAATATTAAACAGCTATAAAAATCATATTTTTTATTTTTAAATATTTTGTGTGTTCATATATTCATGTCCAAAATATACATTAAACAAATATATATACATTATCAAAAAATTATGACTATAATACAAATGTTAAATATTAATTATTTTATTACATGTTTATTTCAATGATTTAATTATTAGAATATGCGTAATAATAAACAATATTTTCTCTCTAATGAATATACATTCCAACAACTATAAAACAAATCTTATTTTCCTTTCTACTATGTTATAAAAAAAAATTGGAATTTGCATTCTGATATAACTTCTATCTTTTATCCAACCAAAACTAAAATCTACAGATTTTTTGTAAATTAAAACAAATTAATTTAACTGTTCCTATTCAAATCTATATTTAATTCTAATATTTGCTATTTACCAAACTTAATTAACATACTACTCCCACTACAGACTGAACTTAATTAATTTACTATTCTCACTCCAACCTATATTAAATTATAGTAGGTGCTGGACACTGAACTAAATTAATTTACTATTCCCACTCCAGTCTATATTTAATTAAGATAAGTGCTGGACACTGAACTTAATTAATTTACTATTCTCACTCCAACCTATATTAAATTAGAGTAGCTGCTGGACACTGAACCTAATTAATTTACTATTCCCACTCCAGTCTATATTACATTAAGATAAGTGCTGGACACTGAACTTAATAAATTTACTATTCTCACTCCAACCTATATTTAATTAGAGTATGTGCTGGACACTGAACTGAATTAATTTACTATTCCCACTCCAGTCTATATTTAATTAAGATAAGTGCTGGACACTGAACTTAATTAATTTACTATTCTCACTCCAACCTATATTACATTAGAGTAGGTGCTGGACACTGAACTTAATTAATTAACTATTCCCACTCCAGTCTATATTTAATTAAGATAAGTGCTGGACACTGAACCTAATTAATTTACTATTCTCACTCCAACCTATATTTAATTAGAGTATGTGCTGGACACTGAACTTAATTAATTTACTATTCCCACTCCAGTCTATGTTTAATTAAAATAAGTGCAGGACACTGAACTTAATTAATTTACTATTCTCACTCCAACCTATATTACATTAGAGTAGGTGCTGGACACTGAACTTAATTAATTAACTATTCCCACTCCAGTCTATATTTAATTAAGATAAGTGCTGGACACTGAACCTAATTAATTTACTATTCTCACTCCAACCTATATTTAATTAGAGTATGTGCTGGACACTGAACTTAATTAATTTACTATTCCCACTCCAGTCTATATTTAATTAAGATAAGTGCTGGACACTGAACCTAATTAATTAACTATTCTCACTCCAACCTATATTAAATGAGAGTAGGTGCTGGACACTTAACTTAATAAATGTACTATTCTCACTCCAACCTATATAAAATTAGAATAGCTGCTAGACACTGAACTTAATTAATTTACTATTCCCACTCCAGTCTATATTTAATTAAGATAACTGCTGAACACTGAACTTAATTAATTTACTATTCTTACTCCAACCTATATAAAATTAGGGTAGCTGCTGGACACTGAACTAAATTTATTTACTATTCCCACTCCAGTCTATATTTAATTAAGATAAGTGCTGGACACTAAACTTAATTAATTTACTATTCTCACTCCAACCTATATTTAATTAGAGTATGTGCTGGACACTGAACTTAATTCATTTACTATTCCCACTCCAATATATATTTAATTAAGATAAGTGCTGGACCCTGAACTTAATTAATTTACTATTCTCACTCCAATTTATATTTAATTAGGGTAGTTGCTGGACACTGAACTTAAAGGGGGAAAAGCAGCAACGCAGCAGGATTCTCACCTGTATCACGCCACGCCATTATTTCGCCGCCACCGCCAAGAGTCAGGGGCAGTCCTCGCAGGAGCAGGGAACTCCAACTTTCGCGTCGCCGCCCCGGGTCCACAACTCCCGGCAGCACCAGCGGCGGCGCGCGGCCTCTGACGCGCCAGGAGGCGGAAATAAAGCTCAGAGAGGCCCGCTTCGCGGGACGCCCGGGGCGAAGCCCGGGCAAAGGGCGGGCCCTCTACGGCCCTCATCGGCAGGAGGAGGCAGGGGCAGGGCCATACACGCTGCAGGAATCATATCTGACATTATTGTACAAGTAAGTTGAGCCTATAGAAGTCCTCACGTTTATGCGTTTTCGCTAATTGCGGTTACATGATAAGTCATGCCTAAAAAACTTGTTGCAGTCCAACACAACAAGATGAACAATTATTTGGTTCAGACTGTGCAGAAGATTAATACGCAAAGGAGGGAGTCTTTGGGGCTGAGCCAATCACCGGATTTGCTCTGCTTGTCCCCACCTACTTTTGCTACTACTTCGTCTGATGAAATTAATACACAAGATGTTTTTAGCGCAACCACGTCTGCTGACATTGTTTCCCAAGTCATAAGCAAACACAAAGCTAGCGGTGGCCCTCTAGGACAGCACCGGATTTGAAAATTACCCAATATTAATTATGGTGAATTAATCTGATCACCGCAAGTGTGCAAACTTGGTGGACACCCGCTAGCACAATGTCGTTCCAAATGCTGGAAAATACATGTACGAACACCAAACCAAAATGCACCACTTTTGAACTTTAGATTTAAATCGAATTCAAATTCATAAACAGTTTTTATGTTTTTACAAAAGTTTCACTTTTATTCTTCGATAAATTTCACACTTTAAAAGACAAAGTTATCCAAAACAGCCGGAACAGCCGACGCGTTTCGTCCACCAAAGGACTTCTTCAGGGCTGTAATAGATACATACAAAAACGTTTTTTTAAAAGCTTAATTTTAACAAAAGGACAGGACACAAGTGGACATTGCAACAAAACACATATTATGCTTATAGTTTCAGCTAAACATTTATCAGACAAATCTATCAATGTTTACTTAAAAGGGTTGTACACACCAACACTAACGCAATCATAACATATTAGGTGTTAAACCATTGCATTCGGTTAGTTGTAATAGTACAAAATGACACAGTAAAAGACATTGTGGATAAGTACATAAAAACAATATACATATGGTCATCTATATGAGTCTTATTGTCAATAGACATTTTTTGTATGGGAGCACTCCTCTCGAGATGTTTCAACATCAGCATGGTTAAGGGGACTCCCAACCCAGGAAGGGATGACAAAGGGACGGAGCAACAAAAATCCAAAGGTGATCGGGAAAGTCTGAAGGTGGGGAAGGACGGCGAAAAGCAAATGGGGAGGGATTGCCAAAAAACAAAAGACAAAAAGGGGTCATTTATCAATATCACGTTAAATTGTCTCAAAGCCCAGAAGGGCATAAATGAAATTTAAATTGTATACACACCAAAAAGAATTGTTCAGTGCGACGTGCAAGGTATTTTCATAAAATATTCTTCATCTTGTAAAAGTCCTCACAATTGCCAACCTTCACAATATTGAAATTCAAGGTTAATATATCTAAGGAGACAAACATAAAATATATGTGTCCACAGTTATGTCAAAGACCTGATAGAAAAATAGAGGGTCAGCGTATAAACACGTAAGTCAAACGAACAGTACTCACTTTATATCAGAAATGTCAATGTCGCAAATGTTAAAGCCAATTAATGTATAGTAGAAATCACGTCCAATTACGAACGGTCAGTGAAGGCCAGTCAGATTCGAATATCATCCAATAAGTTGGGCATATGTAGAAAGGTAAAGGTACCTATAATGGAAAGGTGGACAACATATATGTATCCCAAAGTGACCTTGGTTGTGAGTTTACAAGAATAAAAAACTGAAAAAATCTTTTCAATAGATAAAGGTATGTATAAACCAAACAATTTATCGTGATAAAGGAAATTTATGCCCATAAATGAGACGGGGGCACAGAGAAAGACAAAGAAAATTAAAAAAGCGATCCCTATTATTGGGATAACCCTATGATATGATCTGTGGGTCAATACAAGAAACAGTGCGGTCCTAGTGCAAAGAGCCGCCATCTTGGATTACAAACCGATAGGTTTGGATTGTGTCACTACCTATATCCATATGAGACATAAGAAAAAATGAGAAAAACAGTGAAGAAACAGTGAAAAAACCGGGGCGAGTGACTACACGACTATAAAGTTATTACTCTTCTCATTGGAAATATAAAGGTCGACCTGGGCTGACAAAGTGTTAATTATAAAGGAAAAAAGAAAAAATAAATAAAAAAACGTCTCCTAGCCCATCAAGTATCCAGGGAACAATAATACAGACTTTAAGACCACTCTCTATCCAGTAAGTAAAGAAAACAAAGAAAACAAGTGTCCACTGGCAGTCCACTGGCAGTCCAGCGCTTTCTCATTTTTTCTTATGTCTCATATGGATATAGGTAGTGACACAATCCAAACCTATCGGTTTGTATTCGTTAGTAGTATTATATCATGCTTGAACGTGTAGGTTGTGCCGTTAGCTTACACATGGGGCCTCCATCAAATTGGTATTAAACTCTTCATATTAGAGACGTTAAGGTGTAGTTAGATATAAGCATTATATGGGATATATATTTTTCCTTAGAAGACGCTGTGTACTAATCCAAGATGGCGGCTCTTTGCACTAGGACCGCACTGTTTCTTGTATTGACCCACAGATCATATCATAGGGTTATCCCAATAATAGGGATCGCTTTTTTAATTTTCTTTGTCTTTCTCTGTGCCCCCGTCTCATTTATGGGCATAAATTTCCTTTATCACGATAAATTGTTTGGTTTATACATACCTTTATCTATTGAAAAGATTTTTTCAGTTTTTTATTCTTGTAAACTCACAACCAAGGTCACTTTGGGATACATATATGTTGTCCACCTTTCCATTATAGGTACCTTTACCTTTCTACATATGCCCAACTTATTGGATGATATTCGAATCTGACTGGCCTTCACTGACCGTTCGTAATTGGACGTGATTTCTACTATACATTAATTGGCTTTAACATTTGCGACATTGACATTTCTGATATAAAGTGAGTACTGTTCGTTTGACTTACGTGTTTATACGCTGACCCTCTATTTTTCTATCAGGTCTTTGACATAACTGTGGACACATATATTTTATGTTTGTCTCCTTAGATATATTAACCTTGAATTTCAATATTGTGAAGGTTGGCAATTGTGAGGACTTTTACAAGATGAAGAATATTTTATGAAAATACCTTGCACGTCGCACTGAACAATTCTTTTTGGTGTGTATACAATTTAAATTTCATTTATGCCCTTCTGGGCTTTGAGACAATTTAACGTGATATTGATAAATGACCCCTTTTTGTCTTTTGTTTTTTGGCAATCCCTCCCCATTTGCTTTTCGCCGTCCTTCCCCACCTTCAGACTTTCCCGATCACCTTTGGATTTTTGTTGCTCCGTCCCTTTGTCATCCCTTCCTGGGTTGGGAGTCCCCTTAACCATGCTGATGTTGAAACATCTCGAGAGGAGTGCTCCCATACAAAAAATGTCTATTGACAATAAGACTCATATAGATGACCATATGTATATTGTTTTTATGTACTTATCCACAATGTCTTTTACTGTGTCATTTTGTACTATTACAACTAACCGAATGCAATGGTTTAACACCTAATATGTTATGATTGCGTTAGTGTTGGTGTGTACAACCCTTTTAAGTAAACATTGATAGATTTGTCTGATAAATGTTTAGCTGAAACTATAAGCATAATATGTGTTTTGTTGCAATGTCCACTTGTGTCCTGTCCTTTTGTTAAAATTAAGCTTTTAAAAAAACGTTTTTGTATGTATCTATTACAGCCCTGAAGAAGTCCTTTGGTGGACGAAACGCGTCGGCTGTTCCGGCTGTTTTGGATAACTTTGTCTTTTAAAGTGTGAAATTTATCGAAGAATAAAAGTGAAACTTTTGTAAAAACATAAAAACTGTTTATGAATTTGAATTCGATTTAAATCTAAAGTTCAAAAGTGGTGCATTTTGGTTTGGTGTTCGTACTTGTTTCCCAAGTCATACCTGATATCTCGGACAATGTAACCCCGGCTTTAGAAGACTTGTTTATTGAGGGTAATGTAAACGAATTGAATGACATTGATTCTGATCAAGACGCACAGTCTCAGACGTCCCAGGTGCCTATTCTTTACCAAACTTCCATAGGTCATGAAGTTAGACCCAAGCGTCAATGCACTAAGATCCCTCTAAAGCGGGGTGGTCTACGTTCTGGGGCTAAATGGAAGAGGGCTAATACCTCAAAATGTATACAAATGAATCATGCTGAGGATCCTTCTATCTGTTCTATTGAAGAAGCCCTTTTTGATAAAATTGCGGATTTTATTGAGACTAAAATTAACACTATTGTTAAACCCCTCATATCCAAGATTGATAAATTACAAGCAGAGGTTAAGAAGCTGGGTGGTCATCAAAACACAGTTGCAAGTGGCATTGAAAATTTAACCACGTTAGTTACTCTTTTGAGCAATAATCCTGGGGAAACCGTTGACGGAACTGCTTTGGATGTTGGAGAGGGAACAGAGCCTTCTGGGGAGAACCCATCGACATTGATTTCCAACGCTGTTGTTGGGAGCTCTACGTTCCAGTGCCCCCCAGCAAATCCAACCCCCGCGGCGAATGTTCCCCACATGCAAACACAATTACAACCCCATATTTCTACGTCGGATCCCCTGCAATTTATTGTTGAAGCCACACCCGTGGTGTTAGTCCTTGCAAATGTCCCTCCATTAGAAAGAGGCACGGTGGAAAGTTCTAACTCACTGTGTAGCAAAGCCCTACATTGGCTAACCAGTAATATGCAGCTAGCTCCATGAGGACAGCAACATCTCGCAAGTGTAATTAAATCAGCAACTAGGGTTCCTTGGCTGGGAAATCGGCCAAAAAAATTCAAAGGCGACTGTGTGGCTGTGAGCTTCTCAAATCAACATGTTCTTCCTAATATTCTTGCAAACATCCTTCCCCCCCAACGAAGACAAGGTACTGTGGTTCCCCTCACTTTGAAATTCTTTTATGGGGAACAGCAGAACGTATCAATCCCAAGGACTCCTGCCCTAGGATGGAATACAAATTGGGATTTTCACTCTAGATGGGGACAAGATATAAGGAATAATGCACCAGTCCACCGACAACAATCCTTTGTGTTTAACCCTGTTACACAACCCTTAGAACTGTTTAACCGTTTTGCGCCACTATCTTTTATGGATCAAAATGATTGACTTTTGCCAAGTCAAACTAATGATGTTGAGGGACCACATCCCGCTTCTGTTTTACCACCTCAGTCCTCTGCGGGCAACAGGGCCTGTAGAATTATGAGCTGGAACATTGCTGGGCTCAGAACCAAATTTAAAGACAAAATATGGTTGGACAAAATCAGGAGTTATGACATTCTTGCTTTCCAGGAAACTTGGGAAACGTTAGAGTGTTTGGCCCTAGATGGCTACTCTCATTTTTCAGTACCCGCAGTCTCCAGTAAAGTAGGAAGAGCAAGGGGTGGGTTAGCTGTGTATATTTCACTTGACGTTAAAGGTAAACCTAGATACATCCAGTCTAAATCCAAAAATTGTTTAATGGTTGAATTGACTTTATCAAATTGTAACCCCATTTTATTTGTAAATTTTTATAATTCTTCGACCAGTCAATTTCCTAACGAGCATTTGTTATCCTTAGAGGATCTCTTATCTACTCATATTGAGAATAGTTATTACGAGCATGAGGTGATCCTTATGGGAGATTTTAACATTCATCCCTGCCTGGCAGGTTGTCAGAGGGAAACTGAGATACTTCCTTTTTATTCCTCATCTCCGCATTTTGAACACACCCCAAGCGGAGAGATCCTGGAATCGTTTTTGGCCACCCTCAACCTTTATGAATTTTGCACCTGCCCAAATGATTTGAGGCTACCAACATATGTGGGTCATGATTCTGGCACAATTATTGATTACATTTTTGTTTCTTTAAGTATTCTACCTAAAACATTTGCTTATACGGTAGAAACTTCTGTTTTTAGCGATCACAATCCTGTGATTTTAGAGGTTTTAGCATATGGAGTCCTGGAAAATAGGAAGATTGACACACTGTGTGCGACAGGTCTTGCGCTAAAAGATCAAAATCGTAGGCTGAAATGGGACCAAGTTATCCCAACATCCTTTTTACAGGCAACAATGGCCAAAGTTGTTGATGAAATTGCCATTTGTTTAGATAACAAAAACCCGAGTGCCAAAATGGTTGAGGCCTTTAGTGTCATATGTCATCAAGTTAACTTAGATTTGACTGTAAAGGCAAAGTTTAATAAACCAACGGGCCCTAGATGGTTTGATATAAACTGTTCTAGGGCCCATTCAGCCCTTCTTAAGGCCTTAAAGTGTAAACCTGGAGACAGAGTATTGATAGCATTATTGAGGAAACAATATAATTCAGCTATTAGGAAGAGGAAATCTGAGATTAAAGATGAGGCTTGGAATGATTTGTTACTGCCCGAGATACAGAAAGATAGTGCTAAATTTTGGGCAGTCATAAATCATCCATATTTTGTGGGACTAGATAATCAGAGAGCTGACTGTATTATCCCAGATGAACAGTGGGTGTCACATTTTAGTAATATTTATAGTCAAACCCACACCACAATAGATTGCGAAACACCCGTACTAAAATCATTGACTCATATTCCTCCCTTTACTCAGGAAGAGGTGATACTTGCAATTAAAGATACACTCTGTAAAAAGGCACCGGGGCCAGATGGGGTCCCTGCGGACTTCTTTAAGAGCGCCCCTGAACTTAGCTCAAAAATTTTAACTAATATTTTTAATGCTACAAGGGAATTTATTTTCCCCCCTAGCTGGGCAATTTCGACCATTGTGCCAATCTTTAAGAAAGGACAGAGGACAGACCCGGCCTGTTACAGGCCTATCTCTCTTATTGATTCGAGTGTTAAAATCCTGGGTAGAGTCCTCTTAGGTAGATTGTCCATGATTTTAGAAAGTAAGGGTATTTTATCTAATGCACAATATGGCTTTAGAGCCAATAGAGGAACTTTAGATCAGTGCCTAAACCTAGAGCTAATTATAAACAAATATGTAGTCGCTAGGGGTGGTTCACTGTACATGGCCTTTATGGACCTCTCCTCAGCTTTTGACCTGGTTAACAGGTCGAAGCTGTGGGGGATCCTTTTGGGCATGGGCCTTGACCCCCCTTTAGTCGATTACTTAGCTGAGCTACATAAGGATCTCATGACTTCAGTTAGAGTCACTAGGGAAGGAAGATGCACCTGCCTCTTTAAGTCTGAGAGGGGGGTTAGGCAAGGGTGCATACTTGCCCCCCTCCTCTTCACCTTATATATTAATGACCTTGAGGCAGTAATGCGAACATCACATAGTGATATTCCGCGTGCAGGGGAGACAAAGATACCTGTCCTCCTGTACGCGGACGATGCTGTTCTTCTTGCACGCTCTGGAGTTGCATTGAATAAACTCCTTTTATCTTTTGGAGCTTTTATGTCATCTTTGGACATGAAAATTAATACAGAAAAATCACATGTAATGATCGCTGGACACGCAGGTAGAAAAAAAAAGATGCTAACATTTTATTGCGTGGAGAAGGAGGTTAAGAGAGTCCCTTCTTTCCCATACTTAGGTGTGACTTTTGACGAAAAGGGCACTTGGGGTCCCCAGCTTCTGGTTAAAAGTAGCGCTGTTGCTAGAGCGACCGCAGGATTGTTGGGTTTTGCCAAAAAACTGGGCGCCCGTCCCATGGAAAGCATAATTAAAGTTTATAAAGCAAAATGCTTGTCAGTCGCCCAGTATGGCTCTGTCATTTGGGGATATATTAACTCTGCTAAAATACAGAATGTAGAAAATAAATTTTTAAGATCTCTCCTTTCTGTTCCCCAATCAACCCCGACATTTGCATTACACACAGAGGTAGGCTTGGGCTACATATCTGATATTTTAAAATTAGCCCCAGTGATTGGCTGGCTAAAAACCTGGCTTAACCAGGCGCTCACATTAAATCACATCATTTTAAAAGACTGTTTAGCCCTGGACAGAGCACTTAAAATCCCATGGGTAAGATATGTGAGAACTAAGCTGTCCTTAGCAGGCCGTCCGGAGCTCTTTTCATCTCCAGATGAAATAACTCATGAAGATTTAAAATTAGTTAAAAATACTTTGATAAATCTATATGCCCTGGAAAGGGAAGCACAAGAGCTAAAAAAAAACCCATGGTAAGGAAACATTTTTGCTTACCTCTGTTCCTGGAATGGAACCATACCTTCTTTGGGTAACAAACCCTTACCATCATTTTCTCTTAACGAGATTTCGTTTTGACTTAATTCATTTTATATTGGGTAATTTTGGAACCTGGGCTAGACCTGATGACGCTGAACCATGCGATTGCGATTGTTTTTCAATTCAGGATACGATGCATTTTATTATGTTTTGCGGTCATTATACTGAGATTAGAAAAAGATACTTGCTCCCTATTTTACGTACTCAGGGCTTTATTCAGGTAAAACCAGCCCTGTTGTTTTTGCAACTTCTTCCTAATATAAAAGTAGCCTTCTCTGTCGCTAGTTTTCTAGTGGCAGGAGCACGTTTAAATAAGTCTCAAATAAGGCACAGGCACTTTATCTCTGAAAAATGAATTTCCTCTTTTTTTAACAAACCCTTCTTTTTATCCCTTTTAAAATATTTATGTATGTTTTATTGTACAAATTTATTGTTTCTTTTTGTGATAATTGTATGCAAATTTAGTGATCTGATGATATGTTGTTATGTATTTTTGCTCGATCTTTTATGATTTTTAATAATCGAATAAAGATAATTGACTGACTGACACTGAACTTAATTAATTTACTATTCCCACTCCAGTCTATATTTAATTAAGATAAGTGCTGGACACTGAACTTAATTAATTTACTATTCTCACTCCAACCTATATTACATTAGAGTAGGTGCTGGACACTGAACTTAATTAATTAACTATTCCCACTCCAGTCTATATTTAAATAAGATAAGTGCTGGACACTGAACTTAATTAATTTACTATTCTCACTCCAACCTATATTTAATTAGAGTATATGCTGGACACAGAACTTAATTAATTTACTATTCCCACTCCAATCTATATTTAATTAAGATAAGTGCTGGACACTGAACTTAATTAATTTACTATTCTCACTCCAATCTATATTTAATTAGGGTAGATGCTGGACACTGAACTTAATTAATTTACTATTCCCACTCTAGTCTATATTTAATTAAGATAAGTGCTGGACACTGAACATAATTAATTTACTATTCTCACTCCAACCTATATTAAATTAGAGTAGGTGCTGGACACTGAACTTAATTAATTTACTATTCCCACTCCAGTCTATATTTAATTAAGATAACTGCTGGACACTGAACTTAATTAATTTACTATTCTCACTCCAACCTATATTAAATTAGGGTAGGTGCTGGACACTGAACTTAATTAATTTACTATTCCCACTCCAGTCTATATTTAATTAAGATAACTGCTGGACACTGAACTTAATTAATTTACTATTCTCACTCCAACCTATATTTAATTAGAGTATGTGCTGGACACTGAACTGAATTAATTTACTATTCCCACTCCAGTCTATATTTAATTAAGATAAGTGCTGCACACTGAACTTAATTAATTTACTATTCTCACTCCAACCTATATTACATTAGAGTAGGTGCTGGACACTGAACTTAATTAATTAACTATTCCCACTCCAGTCTATATTTAATTAAGATAAGTGCTGGACACTGAACTTAATTAATATACTATTCTCACTCCAACCTATATTACATTAGAGTAGGTGCTGGACACTGAACTTAATTAATTAACTATTCCCACTCCAGTCTATATTTAATTAAGATAAGTGCTGGACACTGAACTTAATTAATTTACTATTCTCACTCCAATCTATATTTAATTAGGGTAGATGCTGGACACTGAACTTAATTAATTTACTATTCCCACTCTAGTCTATATTTAATTAAGATAAGTGCTGGACACTGAACATAATTAATTTACTATTCTCACTCCAACCTATATTAAATTAGAGTAGGTGCTGGACACTGAACTTAATTAATTTACTATTCCCACTCCACTCTATATTTAATTAAGATAACTGCTGGACACTGAACTTAATTAATTTACTATTCTCACTCCAACCTATATTAAATTAGGGTAGGTGCTGGACACTGAACTAAATTAATTTACTATTCCCACTCCAGTCTATATTAAATTAAAATAAGTGCTGGACACTGAACTTAATTAATGTCCTATTCTCACTCCAACCTATATTTAATTATAGTATGTGCTGGACACTGAACTGAATTATTTACTATTCCCATTCCAGTCTATATTTAATTAAGATAAGTGCTGGACACTGAACTTAATTAATTTACTATTCTCACTCCAAACTAAATTACATTACAGTAGGTGCTGGACAATGAACTGAATACATTTACTATTCCCACTCCAGTCTATATTTAATTAAGATAAGTGCTGGACACTGAACTTAATTAATTTACTATTCTGACTCAAATCTATATTTAATTATGGGATTTGTAAAATTCTAAATTATATTTACATTTTCTAAATAATTATTTTTTTAAATTAAAAAATATATAAACATTTTTATTTAACTTCCCACCCTTATCCCCTATAACCCAACATTCCGCTCCTAAAATTATTTGTAATATTCTAAATTTAATTTACAATTTCTAAATAATTTTCATAAAAAATTAACAAATATATAAACATTTTGAAAACACTTCCCACCCTTATCCCCTATAAACCAACATCCCGCTCCTAAAATTATTTGTAAAAATCGAAATTTAATTTACAATTTCTAAATAAATTTTTACAAAAATTAAACAATATATAAACATTTTTAAAACACTTCCCACCCTTATCCCCTATAAACCAACATCCCGCTCCTAAAAATATTTGTAAAATTCGAAATTTAATTTACAATTTCTAAATAATTGTAATAAAAAATTAACAAATATATAAACATTTTTTAACACTTCCCACCCTTATCCCCTATAAAACAACATCCCGCTCCTAAAAATATTTGTAAAAATCTAAATTTAATTTACAATTTCTAAATAAATTTTTTAAAAATTTAAACAATATATAAACATTTTTAAAACACTTCCCACCCTTATCCCCTATAAACCAACATCCCACTCCTAAAAATATTTGTAAAATTCTAAATTTAATTTACAATTTCTAAATAATTTTTTTTTTAAATTAACAAATATATAAACATTTTTAAAACACTTCCCACCCTTATCCCCTATAAACCAACATCCCGCTCCTAAAATTAAATATACATTTCACATTTTAAATAAAATTTACTAATTAAATTTTACAATATATTAAAAAAATAAATTAACTTTTTTAAAACACTCCCCACCCCTATCCCCTATAACCCAACATCCCGCCCCTAAAACAATATAAATATTTCTCATATTATATACATTTTAACTATTTATACAAACAACTTCAAAATATTTACTAAACACACAATGACGATATTTTCACATGTCGATATTATTACTAACGATATTACTTACATCGACATATAAGTAAAAAAAAAAACCGATATTTTTCACATCGATATTATCTATTTCGATATTTTGTACATTCGAAATTTTTGACTCGATATTTATGTCCCTCGATATTAAAAAGTCGATATATAGACTGCTCACCGGTGGGGCTCACAACCACCCTATTGGGATCTGAGACCCCCCTTCACTCAAAGTGAACCTATGCCACCTTACACTGGCGCGCTGAGTTGTCCAAAGCAACTACTCAGTGAAAAGCACCAGGGACTACTTGCTTCTCAGATAACAGGTGACACCGGACTAAGGTCACACTGGCTCCAGTGTCTCTGAAATCCTCTACCCTTTGCCCATTGACGATCACCCACTGCCTGTATTTCTTAGTGTTGGCAGGCACTAGGCTTCCCTGGACCATCTCACTGTTCCCTAGTAAGACAAGGGTCATTTCTGCGGGGTTCCCACCTTCTCCTAAAACCAACTCCTCCCTAAGCACTACACTAGCCAACACCTTGGACTGCCCACTGGTGGGTGGCTGTGCCCACTTGGAGCATTTGGGATCCCCCTCCATGTGGCCCACCTGGTCACATGCAAAGCACTTACAGGATCCCGTCCCTTCAGGCTTCCCTGAAGAGACCCATGTTTTCTTTTCTCCTGTGGGTGGGAATCCTTACACTGGGTACTAGATTGGGCCCTTTTGAGAACTCCTTTGCTTTACCCTTTCCCCCCACCCACTCCTCTGCGGAGACCCTGCCCACCTTTGGCAGAGTCTCCTCCATGCACCTTCTTGGCACTCACCCAGCGGTCCGCCTCCATACAAGCTTCCTGGGGTCAGTCAGCTTACTATCTGTCACGGGCTGGCACAGCTCTGCAAAACACAGACTAGACAAGTGCTCCCATGCAATCAAATTGTACAGCCCCTGAAAATCTGTCACATAACTGACCTTCACCCAACCATCCAGTGCAAAACAATCTACACATTCTAACCAGGACTGGGAATCAGTTTTCCTACTCTGTCTAAACCGATCACTGTATTTGTCAGGAGTGAGAGCATACCGGGTGAGAAAGGGCCTCCTTCATTTCAGGATAGGGGATGTTGAACCCCTTACTTAACGCTAACAATGTGTCCCTCTACTCCTATGTGAAGTGGCTCCACAATCGTGCTTACCAATTTCTCTCAGGGACCCCATTCGTGTGGATTGATGCTCATAGCCCTGACACCACCTCTGTGTCATCTCCCTTGTGGTATACCTGTCCTACATTCTTGGGAATGTGTACTATTCTATCTGAGTGCACAGAGGGATTGCTACCACCATCAGTGCTGCATTTACTCTGTAACTTCAGCATCTTTATACCACGCTCATGGTCTAAGATCATCTTTTATGACTCTGTCTTGAGCCTCTCAAGCTCTATGTGATGCCTCCTAGCTTGTCTCCTGCACTCTCGCTCCTCTGGCGACAGACCACTTCTGCCTGGCCTGGAGGCTCCCTCCCCTCCCAAAACCACATCAACCCTTTGAATTGGCTCCTCGGCCTCCACACTAACATCTCCAGACTGCCCACTGGCATTTCTGGCTGCTATCCAGGCCTTCTGCGCCTTTTGTAGGTCCTCCTTTTTGGGGAGGTATCTAACTTGGACTTTGAGGTTTTTGCAAACTACCTTCAGTTTCTTCAAGATGTAGGTTTCCAACCTCTCCTCCTCAAAAACAATTCCAGGAATGAAACTGATGATGCTCTTGACTGAGACATCATGCAGTAGGAAGTTCAATCTCAGGCAAGATGGAAAGACAAAAATAGACTAAAGGTCCTGAAGAAAGCCGTGGGTAATTTCCCCTTATGGCTGAAACATGTCGACCTTTTATTTAGCAGTTATTTGTTAATACTGCGGGGTTTTTTTGCACCAATTTTATTAAGGGTGTGAGGAGCAATGTTCCCTCTAAATATTTTCCTCTGTGTGCGGCAGAGTAACGTCTCTGTGCGCTGCTGCCAAGGCTATGTGTGCCAAGTACCTGACCGTGCGTATAGACCAGGGCTTTGAGTGGAATGAAAAAACTCTGTGATCTTTCAAAGTGGCGTAACCGATGCAATTAAGGGTGTGGCTTAAAAGCAATTAAACAAAAAATATGTGCATCCGATAGTGTGCCACCAGACTGATATTTTGCTGCTTTCGTCATTGCATACAGATATATAATACAAGTAACATTACACCTACAAGAAGCCAAGACTATTGGCTTTGTCAATGGTTGTTTTTTGCATCAAGTTGTTTATAATATTGAAAATGGTTCCGCCCTTGTGATTGAGGTTGTGGCGTAACACTCGAGCTGTCGACTTAGGAGATGGATTGTGAGTCTCGGGTCAGCTTAACATCCTGTGATTCTGGGCAAATCAATTAATCGCCCCATGCATCCAAAAAAAATATATAATAATAAATCATGTAAAACGCTCCAATATTTTTGGGTTAAGTTTGCACTATATAAAAACTTGCTGCATTTCTTTTCTAAATGCGGGGTAGAAACCATAACAGATGGAGAAAGAGTAGGAAAATAGAGGGAAAGAGAAAGGGAGGGCAGAAAGGAAGAATGAAATATAGGTAATATGAAAAGAAGGAAGATATCGCGACAAGGGGAGGTCAATAAAAGGATGGATAGAAAGGTGAAAGGTTTGAGAGATGGAAGAGTAAAGTTATATTTGCATGGGTGGGTGCACGTAAGAATGGATTGAAGGATGAATGTTTGAATAGATGGGTGGAAACCTGGATGGAAGGGTGAAAGGATAGGTGATTGATAAAAGGTGGGTGAAATAATGGATAAATGGATGGATGGGTGGGTGGATGGGTGGATGGATGGATGGATGGATGGAATGGTAAAGGAAGCATGGATGGATTAGATGAAAAGACAGATGGATGGTGTTAGAAATGGGATTTCTGGTTGGCTAGGGCTTGCGCCAAAGCCAGGCAGAAACCACCACTCTAGTCAGGGCAAGGAAGTTACATGCCAAAGATAACCCCTGCTCACCCCCTTGGTAGCTTGGCACGAGCAGTCAGGCTTATCCCGGAGGCAATGTGTGAAGAGCTTGCGCACACCCACAGCAACAACAACCTAGGTACACCACAAAAGGAACTCCACACAAGGTTATATATAAAAATAGCCTTTGTATTGTCATAAATACATTAGAAACATAATCACACAGTATCACTTTGCCAACTGGCACTGGGCAATTTTTACAGGGGATTATATACACCTGACAGGGCCAATGGGGCCACTGTCAAAACAATCACAAATCACCACTTGGAAATGTAGCACAAATAGTACATATAGGGCACCACCAGTGCTTACTGGTGCAAGTTAGAAACACACTATGTAGTGATAATCACATTAGCTATAAAGCATCACCTCAGGCACAAACCACCTTAGGCGCCAACTTAGGACTCTGCGCCCTATGTCCAGTAAAGTCAGGGCAGGCTGCGCATGCAGAAAAAGCGCAAGAGTTAGGCCTAAACGTGGCAGCTGCCCACTAATTGCTGGGCAGCTGTGGAAATGGTCCTTGGCACCAGTGTGCCCTCTGAGCCCCTCTCTGGGACTCTGAAACAGAAGGGACCCCCAAACGTTGCAGCTGCCTGCGTTCTCGCAGGGCAGCTGGGGAAATTAGGCAAACAAACAAGCTCTGGCCCCACAGTGCCTCTGGGCCTTGCTAGGGCGTTAGGCGTCCACACTGGGACTTTTAAACTGAAATGGCCCCCCAGTCCCCCTCCGGGACTTCTAAAAATGAATGGCCCAAGAAAGTGTGGGCACCACGGTGCAAGGTACATTTAAGTCCCACTCTCGGACTCAAAAGTAAACCCAAAACTGTGCCCCCGTGTTGCAGCTGCCCTCTGACAAGCGGGGCAGCTGCGAGCACCGACAATGTGCCCCGAAGCAGGCACCAACCATGTGTGCGTCGGCCCCACGGGGCTTAGTCACCAAGTGCAGGCCCCCTTTTTAACCCCACTCACCGGGCTGCCTTGGCTGCTCCTCCGGTTGGGTCCTCCCTCTCCTTGGGAACCTGCAGGGCTCCCTCCACACACGGGAGCCCTGCGCGGGGAGCCACCGCCGCCGCCGCCGCCGTCATCCTCAATCTCCCGGTCTCCTTCAGTTCGCAGAAACGCGGGGTAGGCTCCCATCTGCTTCCTCCTTTTCTTTGCCAACCAAACAGCAACGGGGCTCTCTCTTCTACACGGGAGCCCCGCCAGCCGCTGCAGCACTCCTCCATGCCTAGGATCTCCTTGGCAGCGTCGGCAGCACACGGGCCCTCAGCGTGATCACGGGAGCCCCGCCGCGGGACAGGCTGCTTTCTGACTCCGGCCAGCACGTCCCAGTGCGGAGTGGGCTCCCGCCTGGGTCTTTCAACGCAGCCGTATCGGAGCACCGGCGTGGCTCTTCTCTTCCGGGCCACACGCAAGCCACGCCCACGTCCTCTCCGAGACTGCCTGGCTTCCTGTCTGGGCTGTGGCGGTGAGTTTGGGCGCAATACGGGGTAGGCTCCCGTTCTTAAGCACAAGGGTCCCTGGCGGAATGGGCACCCGCTAGGGGTATCAAGACGCTACAAAGTCCCTGGTGGGGTGGGCACCCGCTAGGGGTATCAAAAATGGCAGGCAATGCGGGGTGAGCTCCTGCGCCGTAAATGATTAGAGTTGCGGGGGAATCTCCATGCCGGGGATTCCCTTTTTGAAAAGTATCGCAGCTCCGGGCTGCCACTGAAATTAGAAGCGCTGCTCCTCAGGACAGTAAAGCGCTTTTCAGGAAAACAAGGCGCCTCTTCAGCAGTGGAAAGCAAAGCGCTCCTCAGGAAAAATAGAGCGCTTCTTTAGGAATGAAAATAAAGCGCTTCCCAGGCGCTTACATGCAAAATCCAGGGAAAGTCTTTCAGAATGCAGGGGGGGCGGCAAAGGCTGGGCCCAGGGCCAGCTCACAGGACCCTCCGGCAGGGAGGCAGTCCCCAGTGGCGGTACCTCCTGGCGCCCAGAAGCAGCAGCAGGCCCCCCTCAAGTTAGGACTCCAGAGAGAGAACCTTTTACTTGGGGTCACAGCCCCTTTTTATAGACACATTTCCTTTGTACCAGGCTGCAGGGTTAAGGAAAAACCAGATGCAACTGGTTTTGGAGCACTCTGTTGTGCTCAGCCCCTCTCCCCATTCACTGGACAGGCTAGGGACATCAGTGGCACCACAGGGGGCGGAGCCAGCATTGTGTAGGGAAAGCCCAGCCCTATTCAGGTCCTAGGTGTACTCCTCCCTGCCATCAGCATGCAGATCTCTCCACCAACCACCGGGGCAGACCCATCCTGACTCCTGGAGCCAGGCACACCAGCCAATCACACGCCGGACAGTCACTTCACATTTATTCCACAGACGTGCCAGCGTCTAGAAGTTGCACTTCTACACTAGACACACTAACGCCGCACACATCATCGCGCAGCATTCAATCTCACGAGTTCGTCCATACCAAACTCGACCCTGCACTCCCCACGCACCAGGAACTACCATGGACACATACATTCCCCATGCATTCCTATGGGAGGGCAGGTCAGTCTCACTAACTGTAACACAAAGCGCATGCACTTTCCACTGGGACACAGTGTAAAAGCACCTAGAGGCCTAAAACCACTTACACGACATAGGGAAAGGCTAGGATAATTGCAAAAAGTTTAGGGGGGAACCTGCCAGAAGGGCCAAGTCCAACACAACCCCTTTCCAGCCAAAACGCAGGGGAGACCAATCACCACCGTGATGGGCTTCCTTGCTTTGGGCGATAGAACACGGACGTGGGCCCGCGACAGCAGGGACACCCTCCGGTTCTACGCCACTCTAAACCCACATGGTTTCCTCTGTAAAAGCTCTGCGGACCAACTGGGCTACCCCA
Source organism: Triturus cristatus (assembly GCF_964204655.1). Classification (NCBI taxonomy): domain Eukaryota; kingdom Metazoa; phylum Chordata; class Amphibia; order Caudata; family Salamandridae; genus Triturus; species Triturus cristatus. The sequence goes on along the minus strand of NC_140584.1, from coordinate 68,456,417 downwards.
CTGGTACTCCTCAGCTGTCCGCGGCCAGGACCAGGCCCTAGGCTATCCAGATGCCACTGGTCCTTGCCTACCCACAGAGTGGGGGGTAGTAACCCCTGGCACATAGTAACCATTCTCCACTCTACCCCTCATCAGGGCAGTTCGAAACTGCCACTGATCCTCCAGCCTAGGGTCTGTACCCTCAAGCCGACCAACAGTCCCGGGCGAGGCTCTCCTCCCCCTACCTCTTCTTCTAGGGTTGCGTCCTCTCTTCCTCTGAGAGGCGACCTCATAACTCAATCCACCCACCAGCTTAGGATCTCTCCCTGAGAACTGGTCTCCCAACCTAGGGTTTATCCCCTCAGGTTGCACCGGGGTCAAAGGCGAGGACTCCCTCCCTCTGCACCCCCTTCCAGGGTCCGGCACCCTCCCAACTGGAGTGGTGCCCCTAGTAACTACATCGGTCAGCACACTGCTTACGGTCGTCCTTCCCTCCAGGTCAGGCTGATCCTGAACCTGGCCTCCCAACCAGGGGTCTAAACCCTTTGGCTGAGTACTTGCCTGGCACTCCAGGACTTCTGGGGACTCACACAGTATCCCCCCCCGAGGGTAATTTATGCCTCATATGTTGCGTGACAATCTGCCTGGCGCAGATCTCCCGTCCCCTGTCCACCTGACAGTGCATGAAGATCCCCCAGGACAGACGTGTGGTCACCATGGTCACCTCTAGGAGACTCAGCCCTCCCGGCTGGTCCCTGACCCACTGGCTCCTCCACTGGGGAACAAAGCCCCATGACACCCCTCTCGCTGGACTTCTGTACCCTCCCTACTGGAGCAGCACTGCCAGACTCCAGAACCACTGGAGCTCTACTTACAGATGCTCCAGGTTCTCCATACACTCGGTGATCCTCCTCAAATGGACTAACAGGACAGCCTAGGCCCCCAACCTGGTGTTCCCTGAAGAAACCATCTAAGCTCTGAGGCTGGGTTTCGGGCATCTGGGGACTCAAAGTCACACACTCACTCCTACTCCACTGAGATAGGTCGTGAACCCCTACTCCCCCCTCACTACTCTGGGACCTAGCTGGGCTACTCTGAGCCTCTTTCCCCATACTGGACGGGAAGATACCTGAGCCACTACTGTTGGAAGTACTCTCCCATACCTCATCAGAACCTTGGGCACTCTTTCCCAGCGGTCTGCTTCTTCTGCAAGTCTCCAAGAACTAGCGAACCCACACTCCAACAGGTGTTGGCGCAACCCGAGAAAACAACAACTGAGCATCTGCTCTTTGATAACCAGATTGAACATTCCATCCAAATCTTCTACCGTATTAACCGTCACCCAATCAGCCAGTGCATCATGACATTCATCCACAAAATCCCCCCAATCCTGGTGAGACAGCTTCCTACTGCCCCTGAACTTCAACCTGTACTCCTCCTCTCGGGAACAAGGTACCATACTCGGGAAACTGGGAATGGGACGTCCTGCACTGGACTCTATATCGCTGCCACCACTGGACTCTACCCTCCCTGGGGAATCCAGACAACTACAACTGCGCTCAGGGGACAACTGACCCTCCAGAGCTATTCTCTCCCTGGCGAAGGCCCTCTCAGCCTCCGCCATCCTCTCCTGCACCAAGACCCTCTCGGTCGCAAACTTTTTCTCCTCCTCGCCCAGCTGCGCCATCTCCTTGGCATGCTCTAACCTGAGCTTCTCCACAGCCAGCTGATGCTCCCTTTCTTCCCTCCTATCTACCCACTCCTCTGGGGACAGGAAAAGGGAGGGGGCGCTGCCCCTGACACTGGACCCAGCAAGGGACTTCCTATTTATGGGGTCTTCACTATCTACTGGCGTCCCTGTCCTATCACTTTCTTCCTCCTCTTCAGACTCCTCAGGGCTCCCCTCAGACCCACCACCCTCTTGGCGTGCAGCCCGGGCCCTCTCCTCCTCACTGCGCTCACGTTCCCATTCATCCTTCTGCCATTGGATCAGGTTTTCCCTAAGTTTTGACTGGGAGTCTGACACACTCACTGAATGAATGAATGAATGAATGAAGGAAGGAAGATTTATATAGCGCAACTAAGCCCAAAGGCATCAAGGCGCCTAACAAAAAGATCAAACAGACCAGAGCTACTCCTACGGGTAGGCCTTGGCAAAGAGCCACGTCTTTAATGCCTTTCGAAACATAGGGAGATTATACTGAGATTTGATTTCAATAGGACAGGAATTCCACAATTTTGGGGATAGTGACGAGAAGGCTCTCCCTCCCCATTTACTCTATAAAAACGGGGAACTGAGAGCAGATTCCTTCCCCGGGAACGCAGATTTCTGCTCGGGACATAGGGAACCAGCAAGTCCTTCACTCCTTCTGCCCCACTGCCAGCCAGGGCCCCAAAGGTCATACAAAGGATCTTAAAAACAATCCTATCTTGGATAGGTAACCAATGCAGGCTCTTTCTAGCAGCGGTGGATGACGAAAACCTAGGAGCATCAAGCACAAATTTGGCTGCCGCATTTTGGGCTATTTGTAGAAGCTGCACAAGGCCCTTATTAATGCCAGCATAAAGAGCATTGCAGTAGTCAAGCCGTGAGGCGACCAATGCAACCACAATCTGCCTGCGGGCATGCGGAGCCAGATAGTGTCTGATCCTCCTAAGAGTCCTGATAATACCCCAGCAGGTGGAAACAGTCCTGTTAACCTGCTGAGACATAGAAAGAGCAGGATCAATCATCACACCTAGGTTACGGGCCAGGACCGTGGGAATAGGACAAACTCCCAGGGAGGTAGGCCACCACTCCGAAGACCAGATGTCCCTTTTTCCGCCAAAGATAAGAACCTCGGTTTTCTCCCCGTTCAGTTTTAGTGAATTATGAATCATCCACTGGGAAATTGCCTCCATGCAGTTCCTAAACCTATGAGCGGGGGAACTAACCGAGTGGGAAAGGGACACCATGATCTGGGTGTCATCTGCATATGACACCACTTTCATCCCATATGATCTTATTAACCTGGCAAGAGGGGTCACATAGATATTGAAAAGGGTAGGACTTAAGGCCGACCCCTGAGGGACCCCACATTTCACAGGTAGGGGTGGGGATAGAAATTCACCCAGTTTGACCCTCTGTTCCCTCTGATTTAAGAAGGAAGCCAGGAGGTTCAGAGCCAAACCTTCTACCCCTATCTCCCTGAGACGAGATATCAGAACCGAGGGAGATAGGGTATCGAAGGCGGCTGTCAGATCCAACAGGACCAGAAGGGTGGTGTGGCCTGAGTCAACCTCCGTGCGGATGTTATTGAGCACTACCGTAAGGGCTGATTCCGTGCTATGGTGTCTTCGAGAGCCATGTTGGGAGTGATCAAGACAGCCCGAACTATCTAAAAAAGCCATGAGATGTTCATTGAGATGCGTTTCCAGCATCTTCGCCGGAGCGGGAAACAAGGAAATAGGGGGAAAATTTTTAAGAATTTCCGGATCTAAGGTTGGCTTTTTAAGAAGGGGCTTCACAACAGCACTTTTCCACAGAGCAGGAAAAATACCCTCCTGTATTGCCTGGTTCATAATGGTCAAAAACGGGGACAGAAGAGTTTGCCGACAATCCTTAAGGATTTTAAGGGGACAGGGATCCAGAGGGGACCCTGACCTAGTCTCACTCAAAAGCACATCAAGCTGTTGCAGAGAGAGCAAAGGGAAATGGGACAAGGTCGAAGACAGAGCCCCACTTCCATCTCCCACGGCAGGAATAGCCGACGGGAGAGGCCTCAACGCTGCTCTCTGCAAGGCAAGGGCTGAGTAAATATCGGCTATTTTGGAGTGGAAAAATTGTGCTATCTTATCGCAGAGAACCTGGGAGCTAGAAATGGGATCGGGCATTTGCAAGGTGCACAGAGAATCTGCAATTTTAAAAAGATCTCTGGGAGAGGTGAGAGCAGAAGTCAGCTTGGAGAAATACTCCTGTTTTTCTTTGATCTTGACCTTGTATCCCTTGAGAAGGCATTTGTGTTTTTCCCTTTCTTGATAGCCTCCGCTTGCCCTCCACAATCTTTCCTGCCTCCTACAACCCTGCCTTAGCACTCTCAAGGACTCTGAAAACCACGGGGCTGAGGGTGTCTTTCTAGCAGAGTAGCGGAGAGAAACAGGAGCCAGTAGATCCACCGCCAGAGCAATAGAGTCAGTAAGCTCATGCGCCGCCAAACTGACATCTCTTACTGTGGCAGTGAGAACATTAGGAATTAAAGGAGCAAGCGTATCATTCGAGATATTCCCATAGTTACGCTTCAGTTCCCTCCTACTAGGACCGCTCAGTTTAATGTATGCGGGAGAGGTCTGAAGCTTCAGGGGGACCGCTAAATGATCAGACCAGACCAACGGTATCGGAGCCTCTGTCTTCAGCCTCATGTCGTTGGAAAACACCCCATCCAGAATATGACCTGCCTGGTGGGTAGGGTTGGTAACCAGTTGCTGAAGACCAAATGCAGACAGAGATTCCAAAAGGGAGGAAGTCTCCCTGGAATCTACATTATCGAGATGGAAATTTATGTCTCCCAGAACCGTAAACTGGGCACAGCCAAAATAGGGTTCTAGGAGATTAAGCAGAATATTCCCAAAATCCGCTCTCGAACCTGGCAGTCTGTAAATCAGTATACCAGCAAAAGGAACAACGGAGGGAGAGGTTATCACGAAGTGTAGAGCCTGAAATGGATCGGCGGGGGCGGATAGGGTAGAGATACGACAGGTGTGGGAACTCTTGTATAGAATCCCCAGCCCTCCTCCCCTACGACCCACCCGGTCCAACCTGACTAGCGCGTAACCCTCAGGGATAGCATCCACCAGGTCGGGCCCCGAGGAGTCAGTAGCCCAGGTTTCGGTGATGAAAACCCACGACGGCTTTCTCACAGCCACAAATTCACTAAAGGTTATATTATTCTTTACCAGTGATCTGGCATTAATAAGAAAGCCAATCTCACTCGAAGATATGGGAGAGGGGACCAAATCTTCGGGAGGGCTGATATCAACAACAGACTCTGTTGTCGGGAATGCATACTTGGGCGAACAGCAGCATGCAGGGGTGTCACAAAGGGCCTCCGGAGGGCACGTGAAATGACATGGTACCCAAGGCGGTCTGTAAGCCATCAGCTCACAATAAGAATACAGAAACCTACCCTTTCTGCCGCCACCCTCTCCTAAAGGGTCCATGTCACGGCCGAGCCCTAGCCCGTCCTTGGCGCGGACGGGCGCAGACGGGCTGGACTCTGGCGTGACTCCGGCGCGATTACGGCGCGTCCGCTGCGTGTAAACGCTGCGCGTGTGCATGGTAAGGTAAAGTAGAGCGCAAGCGCATCAGCCGGACGACTAGAGCGCTAAACAAAATGGCGCCCGCAAAGCGTCCCTTCAAGCCCCAGAATATCACTGGATCGCCGGTTCACCGCCCTAAGGGGAGACCGCTGAAGCCGCGGTGCGTGAAATAACGTTTTAAGTGCAGGTATGTGGTAGTGAGCCAAGACAGAGAAGAGGAAGCTAACACAAAATAAAACACAATTTTGACATAACAGGCGATTTTAAAATGCACAGGAGGTACAAATGAGGCACGATTGATTATGCAAAGATTAAAGCACACAATGCCAAGCGCTAAGCGTAGTAAAAGTAGCCTTGTCTAGGCTGACCCACCGCCTTCTCTGCCCTTAAATACTGTCCAGCGCGTCAGCCGGACGACTAGAGAGCTAAACAAAATGGCGCCCACAAAGCGTCCCTTCAAGCCCCAGAATATCACTGGATCGCCGGTACACAGCCCTAAGGGGAGACCGCTGAAGCCGCGGTGCGTGAAATAACGTTTTAAGTGCAGGTATGTGCTAGTGAGCTAAGACAGGGAAGAGGAAGCTAACACAAAATAAAACACAATTTTGACATAACAGGCGATTTTAAAATGCACAGGAGGTACAAATGAGGCACGATTGATTATGCAAAGATTAAAGCGCACAATGCCAAGCGCTAAGCATAGTAAAAGTAGCCTGCTATGTCTCTCTCCTCACAAACCTCAACCAACTCATACATACTGTATCTAAACAGACCACAGAAATTAAAAGCAGACTCCATTTTGGCAGGACGCTAAGGGACACGTGCAACATAAGGGACATAGGTGTCTGAGCTGAAGCAAGGGTACACAATTTTAAAAATGACACTTTTTTTTAGGAGAAAAAATAAAAATAAACCTCAGAACAATAATCCCCAAACACGTGATTATCTAAAATGCAAAGTTTTGTAGTGCAGCCTGTCGTCGCTGTGGTACTGCGCAAACGCAAGCCCTAATCCCACCGCTGATCACCTATGTTAGAAATGGGATTTCTGGTTGGCTAGGGCTTACGCCAAAGCCAGGAAGAAACCACCACTCTAGTCAGGGCAAGGAAGTTACACGCCAAAGATAACCCCTGCTCACTCCCTTGGTAGCTCAGCACGAGCAGTCAGGCTTATCCCGGAGGCAATGTGTAAAGAGCTTGCGCACGCCCACAGCAACAACAACCTAGGTACACCACAAAAGGAACTCCACACTGCGTGCTCGGTGCCTTAAAGGTGCGGGGGCGCGCAGGCGCGCACCTTGCTGGGAACACTGGTGAGGAGCCTGCTTGATAAGAGATAGGTATTTCTCCAACGCAACCCTTTTTTAATAATTCACTAACTTTCTTAGTTTTTTTGCACTGCATTATTTTTTGAATCACAATTATTACATACACCATCGCTTTTCTGTATTGTAGGTCTCAGTTCCTTCTATCCATTTGAGCAAGAGAGTTTCCCATGGAGATAGTCTCTATGGTCAGGAGATATGCTCCTTAATTGGGTGGATCACCATATGATAATACTGATCACGATACAAGATTGATGGTAATCCAAAACTCTGCTCCAAGAACTCTATGATTCTCTTTCTATACCCCTGCCTTTATGTGCTTTTGTCTGTTTATTCTAGACCCCTAGTTCTCATTTTTTGTGGTTGATGTAAAACAAGACCAAAACAATAAAAAGCCAACATACTGTAATAAAGATATGAAAATTGTAAGAATCACCTTAAAATACCATCCCTTGAAATCGATAGCTCAGTCCGTGACTATCACGGTGTCGTGAACAAACAAATACAGCAGTTCGGGCCAACCGTGAGGTCACAGGCCACCTACGGAGTTGGGAAGAACCACAAAAAGTACCATGGAAAAGCAGGGCTTAGTGGACATTGCGATGAGCTCCAAAGAGGTGCCGTCATCAGCAAGTGTCAGCAGGCGTCATGTCCAGAGGTCAGTGCTCGAGTCGCCGGTCACTTGATGTCACATGCGTTACAATTTGAACTCCATGAGGTTGAAGTCAGGAGAGCTGGCTTCAGTGGGGTCGATACTACGATGCTAAATGGGACAATGCGACGTACAGTGCCCACAGGTCATGATGTGGGCAGCGGCTCGGCGGCGGAGCTCAGTGTCATCAATGAGACTAGGGCTGCAGTGTGAAGTGGTGTGATGCAAAATGCTGTGTCCACAGGTCACAGTGCAGGCAGCGACATCGTCATTGCTGAAACAATGTCATTGATGCTGGAGTCGATGGTGCTGATGTGGGGACGGGGTGATGCTTTTTGTACCTCACGAGAGGTATACACAGGCCATGGTGCAGGCAGTGGTGTCTATGTCGGCATGGAGCGGCGTCGTTAGTGAGGCAAGGTGGTAAGGAGAAGCGAGGGGATGCAAACTGCGGTACCCACATGTCATGGTGCAAGCAGAGGCTCAGTGACGGCATCAGGCGGCAACTTCGGAGTGACCAGGGTTGTGGTTTCGAAGAGGGACGATGCTCTCTGTGGTGCCTTCAGGTTGCAGAGCCGGCAGCGGTGTCACTGACGGTGCCATAGTGGCTTTTCTTCTGTTGCAGCACAAAACACACAGTTCCCAATGCTGTTGGCAGATGAACCTTAAGTCTTTGATGTTCCTGAGGCTTTCAACAGGATGCACGCTCTACTTAGAACCCTTTGAGAAACTCAGGCAATAAGTTGCAGAATGTTTAGTCCAGTCCTTTCACTGTTCAAGACAGAAGCAGCAACTGCAGACCAACCCACAAAACAACACACAGCAAAGGGGCAGTACTCCAACTGGTGGCTCTTCAGCTCTTCTTGGCAGGTCCCTTCGTCCAAAAGAGTTATAAAGTTCTGTGATTTTAGGTCTAATACGAATACCCCTTTTTCCCTTTGAAGTCTTTGTTCAGAAAGTCTCTCTGGCTCAGCAAAACCAGTTCTGTCCTCCTTGGTCCAGCCACACTACAGTGGGTGGAGACAGGATTGTGCAAAGCAGCCACAGCCTATTTAGGTGTAAGTATAAACTCCTCCCCCACTCTAGCCCAGGATGGCCCATCACCATATGCAGGGCACACCTCAACTCCCTTTGTGTGAGTGTTTTGGTGTGAATGCCCAAACAGCCCTAGCCAGTCTACAACCAGATGGTGCATCCACAAGCAGGCAGAGGCACACAGGATGGTTAAACAAGAAAATGCACACTTTCTTAAAAGTGCATTTTCAGACAAACAATTTAAAAACCACCTTTACTAAAATAAGTGTAATTAAATTCTGAGCTCAGGGAACTTAAACTCTATTTCTCCATCTTCTCCTAATTGAAAGTTGCACTTCAATGATCACCTGTGGGAAAGACAGCCTTTCAATAGTGAAACACGAAATGCATAGTGTTTCTCTATCAGGACATGTAAAAAACATCTGCACATGTCCTACCTTTCATATACACTGCACCCTCCCCATAGGGCTACCTTGGTCCTAGCTTGGGGGTGACATATACATAATAAAAGGAAATGTTAGGTCAGGCAATTAGGTGGCAGTTTAAAACTGCGCGCACAGACACTGCAATGGCTGGTCTGAGACACATTTTCCTTTTTTTTTACAGAATTTTATTTAGCGCGAACTTGACCTGAATCGTGTATCAGAGCGTTTTACATAGCACCAGTTGCATTACATGAGGACACATTCATTTTTGTTTGAAAGCCTTCTTGTGTGGGTAGCACATTCAGTGCTGCAGGTCCACCAGCAGCATTTGATTTACGGGCCCTGGGCACATAGAATGCACTTTACGAGGGACTTACCAGTAAATCAAGTATGCCGATCATGGAGAAGCAATCATAACAAACTTTTAAATCTAGCAGGCCCCCTGATGCGCATCCTGGATAGGGCGGCAGATGCACAGGCCAAGGTGTCAGTGATACGCATATTCACCCTAGGGTTTTCACTGACCCTGGCAGAGGTAGAAAGCATTTGGCTGGCCACACTCACTATCCAGCCTCCAACAGTGGATACAGCACTAAACTACGACAATATCAGTATGCCTCAAAGTTCGGCAATTTTTAACCGTCCTCAGGGTACCCCCGTCATTGTGGAACTCAAGGCGGACATTGCAGGAGTGGCAACCATGGAGCAAATCACAGTGATTGTCCATTCCTTTCTGCTTCAGAATTTGGGGGGCAGGCTCAAGCATTTCACTCATAATTGGGAGGCGCTTACTTCAGACGCTTGGGTCCTGCAAACCATAAATGGTTGCCACATAGACTTTTGCGGCTCCTCGGTTCAGGGTCGAAACCCATTCCCCTGATATTCTCACCCTAGCAGGCTGAACTAGTGGACAAGGAGGTTAATAGTTGCGCATGTGCATGGTGAGGTAAAGTAGAGCGCAAGCGCATCAGCCGGACGACTAGAGCGCTAAACAAAATGGCGCCCGCAAAGCGTCCCTTCAAGCCCCAGAATATCACTGGATCGCCGGTTCACCGCCCTAAGGGGAGACCGCTGATGCCGCGGTGCGTGAAATAACGTTTTAAGTAAGGGTATGTGGTAGTGAGCTAAGACAGAGAAGAGGAAGCTAACACAAAATAAAACACAATTTTGACATAACAGGCGATTTTAAAATGCACAGGAGGTACAAATGAGGCACGATTGATTATGCAAAGATTAAAGCGCACAATGCCAAGCGCTAAGCGTAGTAAAAGTAGCCTGCTATGTCTCTCTCCTCACAAACCTCAACCAACTCATACATACTGTATCTAAACAGACCACAGAAATTAAAAGCAGACTCCATTTTGGCAGGACGCTCAGGGACACGTGCAACACAAGGGACATAGGTGTCTGAGCTGAAGCAAGGGTACACAATTTTAAAAATGACACTTTTTTTAGGAGAAAAAATAAAAATAAACCTCAGAACAATAATCCCCAAACACGTGATTATCTAAAATGCAAAGTTTTGTAGTGCAGCCTGTCGTCGCTGTGGTACTGCGCAAACGCAAGCCCTAATCCCACCGCTGATCACCTATGTTAGAAATGGGATTTCTGGTTGGCTAGGGCTTACGCCAAAGCAGGAAGAAACCACCACTCTAGTCAGGGCAAGGAAGTTACACGCCAAAGATAACCCCTGCTCACTCCCTTGGTAGCTCGGCACGAGCAGTCAGGCTTATCCCGGAGGCAATGTGTAAAGAGCTTGCGCACGCCCACAGCAACAACAACCTAGGTACACCACAAAAGGAACTCCACACTGCGTGCTCGGTGCCTTAAAGGTGCGGGGGCGCGCAGGCGCGCACCTGGCTGGGAACACTGGTGAGGAGCCTGCTTGATAAGAGATAGGTATTTCTCCAACGCAACCCTTTTTTAATAATTCACTAACTTTCTTAGTTTTTTTGCACTGCATTATTTTTTGAATCACAATTATTACATACACCATCACTTTTCTGTATTGTAGGTCTCAGTTCCTTCTATCCATTTGAGCAAGAGAGTTTCCCATGGAGATAGTCTCTATGGTCAGGAGATATACTCCTTAATTGGGTGGATCACCATATGATAATACTGATCACGATACAAGATTGATGGTAATCCAAAACTCTGCTCCAAGAACTCTATGATTCTCTTTCTATACCCCTGCCTTTATGTGCTTTTGTGGTTGGCCCATCACCATATGCAGGGCACACCTCAACTCCCTTTGTGTGAGTGTTTTGGTGTGAATGCCCAAACAGCCCTAGCCAGTCTACAACCAGATGGTGCATCCACAAGCAGGCAGAGGCACACAGGATGGTTAAACAAGAAAATGCACACTTTCTTAAAAGTGCATTTTCAGACAAACAATTTAAAAACCACCTTTACTAAAATAAGTGTAATTAAATTCTGAGCTCAGGGAAATTAAACTCTATTTCTCCATCTTCTCCTAATTGAAAGTTGCACTTCAATGATCACCTGTGGGAAAGACAGCCTTTCAATAGTGAAAAACGAAATGCATAGTGTTTCTCTATCAGGACATGTAAAAAACATCCGCACATGTCCTACCTTTCATATACACTGCACCCTCCCCATGGGGCTACCTTGGTCCTAGCTTGGGGGTGACGTATACATAATAAAAGGAAATGTTAGGTCAGGCAAGTGGGTGGCAGTTTAAAACTGCACGCACAGACACTGCAATGGCTGGTCTGAGACACATTTTCCTTTTTTTTTTTTTTTTTTACAGAATTTTATTTAGCGCGAACTTGACCTGAATCGGGTATCAGAGCGTTTTACATAGCACCAGTTGCATTACATGAGGACACATTCATTTTTGTTTGAAAGCCTTCTTGTGTGGGTAGCACATTCAGTGCTGCAGGTCCACCAGCAGCATTTGATTTACGGGCCCTGGGCACATAGAATGCACTTTACGAGGGACTTACCAGTAAATCAAGTATGCCGATCATGGAGAAGCAATCATAACAAACTTTTAAATCTAGCAGGCCCCCTGATGCGCATCCTGGATAGGGCGGCAGATGCACAGGCCAAGGTGTCAGTGATACGCATATTCACCCTGGGGTTTTCACTGACCCTGGCAGAGGTAGAAGGCATTTGGCTGGCCACACTCACTATCCAGCCTCCAACAGTGGATACAGCACTAAACTACGACAATATCAGTATGCCTCAAAGTTCGGCAATTTTTAACCGTCCTCAGGGTACCCCCGTCATTGTGGAACTCAAGGCGGACATTGCAGGAGTGGCAACCATGGAGCAAATCACAGTGATTGTCCATTCCTTTCTGCTTCAGAATTTGGGGGGCAGGCTCAAGCATTTCACTCATAATTGGGAGGCGCTTACTTCAGACGCTTGGGTCCTGCAAACCATAAATGGTTGCCACATAGACTTTTGCGGCTCCTCGGTTCAGGGGCAGAACCCATTCCCCTGATATTCTCACCCTAGCAGGCTGAACTAGTGGACAAGGAGGTTATTAGTTCAATGAATTGCTGGTGTATCACCACTTTAAAATGTAGTTTATCCACCTTTTGTCTGACCTCCTTCTGCCCAATGATTGGATGGCGAGTTTCGACCTCAAGGACTTCTACTTAACTTTCCCAATCTACCCCCCACACCGCTGCTTCCACAAGTTCCAATGGCAAGGAGATACATACGAGTTCACCACTCTTCCCTTCATCCTCTCATCTGCCTCTTGAGCCTTAACCAAGGTAATGCACCTGGTGATGGAAACCCTAAGGGCCAGAGGCATAGGCCTCATCATCTATTTGGACAATATCCTCCTCCTTGATCAATGTCCTCAGATACTCTCACAACACCTGCAAACAGTGTCTCTCTTGGAATCCCTCGGATTTATCATGAATCAACAGAAGTTGCTCCTGACCCCATCCCAGTCCCTGGTATTCCTGGGATTTGTAGTGGGCTCGAATCAAGCCAAACTCAGTCTTCCTTCCAGGAAATTGACCAAAATCAAGCACAAGTTTCTTTCGATGCCTGGCAGCCAGACAGTCCACCTCCCTAAGACAGATAGCGAGGGTGGTAGGACTTCAGTCGTCTTCCCAGGGTCACTGCACTATTGCACTCTTCAACTGCTGTAAGCCTTCCACTACAGGAGAGGGCTTCCATATTCCCTGATGGTTCCTCTATCGGAGGAGGCATGGGAGAAGATCCAGCAGTGGCTAGCTCATATGGAGGCCTGAAAAGGCTGCTCAATGTTCGGCTCCTTCTGGACCTGGACATTAGTAAGTCTGCTGCTGCACTGCAACCTCATTTTAATGCTTTTTACATGATACCTACTTGTTCTTTGTAGCTTTTTAAACTTACAGTTGTTGTGTAATTGCTAGCTTGCGCTCTTTTTATCTTTGTACTATTGAGCTACAGTGTGTATGTTTTTGGGGTTACTTACCGTTTTACGGCTTTGCACTTATAAGCTTTACATTCTCCCGGCGATTTTCCTGCCCTAAAGTGCCTTCCGCCCCATTCCGCTGCTGCTGTGTGCCATTTGTGCGGAGGATGTTGCGATGCTACTCAGGCTCCCCGATCACTTCCAGCCTCGCTTCCGGCATTTCCTATGGTGCGCGGTCTAGTGTTTACCGCCACCAAATGACTTAAATCCATGCTGAAGCGGACGCTCAGCAGATGCGCGCAGTGGGCATGCCTAAGGCGAGCCCATCTGTGACAGTCTGTGCCCGGCCGGTACCAGGGGCCAGAACCCCTGCCCCTTTCTAGCAAAACCCCATTACCTACTCCTTTTTGACCTTTGTCAAGCTTAGACCTACACCTAAGGCCCGATGCCAGGTTTTTGATCCTATTACCTGCCCAATGTACTTCATGAGCTGCTAGTTTGATAGATCCTCTGGCTTCCAACAGCGGGTGGGCTCTGACCATCTTACCTGCATGAAGACACTCTGTCTCCCTGTACATGCTGCAGTTGACTCTCGTACATCTAACATATTTCGCGGCTTCAGCCTCAATTGCCGCTCTCTTCCCAAACACCAGTTGCATCTATTTAATTTTCTTGTTGACACTGATGTGTTTTTTTTTTTTAATAGAAACCTGGCTTCACGATGGGTCATTGCATGATGTGATCTCTGCACTCCCTGACATCTTTGCGCTATTAGGTATTAATAGACCCCATAAATCAGGCGGCGGTAACGCCATTATTCTTAAGAAACTCCACGATTGCAGTTTGAAGAACTCCAATTCCCAGTTGTGAAGCAATGCTCTTCTCCATTCCTTTTTGGCCCAAAATCACCTTTTCGGGTGCTCTTATTTATCACCCCGCTGTGCCCTCTAACAACTGGGGTATAGCTCTTGCTGACTCACTTGCCCCCATATTCTTCGAGTGGCAACTTTTTCAGTGCTTGGTGACCTCAGCTTTCACCTTGAGGACTCCAATAATAAATTGACTTTAGCTCTTACAGAAGATTCTTAACCTCCAGGTTATTAACTTTTCACTTACTCAGTCAGCGGGGCGCCTCTTGGACCCCATTTTCTCCAATTTGTCTACTTTATCTATTGCACTTCCTATCCAACTCAGCTGGTCTGACCATTTTGCTGGTCCTATTACCATCAACTCTGTCCTGGTCCCTCTTACTTGAGCCACCTTGCAAAAATCTAGAAATTGGTCCAAACTTGATATGACAGAGTTAATTGAGCAGCTCCTAAGTACAATTCCTTGCCTCACATCTCAGCCCAACACTGATCAAATTTCTGTGCATCATTGGCTTTCAGAGGCTATTGAATCCATCCTTCCACTGCCAACCAAACCTCAACTCAGAGTACATCCTCCTGCCCCTGGTTCACAGACTCCCTCACAGCAGTAAAAAAAATTGGAAAGTTTTGGAGTGACAATGGAGGAAGCACTACGCCCAGAGATTAAGCTAGTCTACCTGACAGCACTGAAAAAATACCATGCTCTGTGTAGTTCTGCTCGAGCTACTTTCTTCACGGAAAGGATTACTAATTCCCAACATTGCCAAAAAACTAGGCCTGGGCGATAAATTCCGCTCCGCTCGCGGACTTTGCGGAATTTTGTCAATTCCGTATTCCGCGGAGAACGCGGAATTGCCGAAAAGTCCGCAATCCGCTGCTTAGCGGACATTTTTCTGTGTTCGCACTTTCAAAATGCATGTTCGCGCACGCGGGAGTGACTTACCAATCCCTGCATTCGCTGACAAGTTTTCCTATCCGTTTGCGTCCGGCTGCGCGATCCCGCGAAAGTGTATGATCCTGAGCACGTAATTCGGACGCACCATCGGACATCTGTGTTCGCGAACAGGAAACACGCATCGCGAGCGGGCGGGACAAATGAAACAAGATGGCCACCACCACATGGGCAAGTTCGCAAGATATTTCCCCCTGAGCACGCAAACAGCGCCCCTGAACAGGAAAAACGCATAGCAGACGGGTGGAACAAGCAACTCCGCATGCTCGCGAATTCTGCGTAGCTCGCGGAGATTTTTCACCGTTTCGCTGAACTTTGCGTAACGCGACTATGCAAATTCCGCCTACCCCTACAAAAAATACTTTAAAGGTTGTGAAACAATTTTCAGCAGCCAGTACTTTTCTGCCCTCCCCTTCACTCTCATCACATCAGTGCAACGAGCTAGCGTCGTTCTTTCTCAATGAAGTAGAGAGTATTCACCATCAGTTTGTTTCAGGTGCTTCCTATCAAGGTAATTTTACCTTCCGTTCCACTTCTCATGAGGATCAGGCTGATATACTCCCTCAGGCTACCCTCTCTGATGTGACTTGCCAAATTAGGGCCTGGCTCCCTTTATACCTTGCCACTCTTTAATCTTTGCTGGGTTCTATCAAGTCTGGATCTCCACTTGACTCTCTTCCCCCTTCCAAGCTCAGACTTTTGGACAAGTCAGTCCTTAGTGTGATTCTTAATCTTCTCAACACCTCTTTAAGCTCTGGTCTAGTTCCTCAGAACTGGAAACCCCCTACTGAAAAAGACCCACATTAATCCTCTCTGTTGGTCTAATTATTGTCCTATTTCCCTCCTCTCCGTCTTCTCTAAAGTTCTGGAAAGGCATATCAATTCCCAACTATTCTCTCACGCGGCTACAATCTATTTCATCTGTCTCAATTGGCTTTCGATCTGGCTGCAGCACCGAATCAGCTTTGCTTGAGGTTACTGAACATCTCAGGTAACAGCTTGATTGTGGTGGCATGGCAGATCTAGTTTTACTTGACCTGAGCGCAGCATTTGATACAGTCTCATACTCCACCTTGGCTGATCGTCTTGCAGCCTCAGGTACTGTGGGTGTTGCTTTGAGGTGGCTGATCTCTTTTTTAAAAGATCGCTCGTTCCAAGTCATCTCACATACCACTAAATCAATCCCTGTAGCTCTTACTTCAGGAGTATCGCAGAGTTTGATTCTAAGCCCTCTTCTTTTCAATCTTTATGTTCGCCCTCTGGCGAACATTGCGGAGTTGTCAGGTTTGATTATTTTTTCTTATGCAGTTGATACTCAGATCATCTTCTCTCTTTCATTCACTCAGCATCTGCTTGGACTGAGAACAGAAGGATCTTAACATCAATTGACTATGGGTGAATATGTGCAGTGTGTTTTTAGAGCAGTCTGCAACACAGGTACCAAATCTAGAGTCATGCAGGGCCAGGTCTGATTCTTCCAGTCATAGATAGGCAGAGTGGAGATGCAGGCTCCAAGAAGGAGAGAAAAAACATAACAAAGCCTCGTTAACATGTGAAAGGTCTTGTAAAGACCTGTGAAGTACTAGCGTGTGGATGTGTGTGTGCCCAGGAAGCTGGGGGGGGGGGGGGGCTGAAGCCCGTTGAGCCCACTGGGCATTGCACACTTACTGTGTAAGGCCCTTGTAGGAATGTCTGTTCTCGGATATACAGCGGTATTTAATATGTATCCAAAATATGTGCTCATATACATACACGCACACATACCAACATACATGCATTTATGCAGATTACAGCAGTGCCAGCTGGTGACTTTTGAAACCACACTCCTGTTGAAATTGACAATCATCAGTATATCATATTGTTCGCATCAGAGGATCATCTTCCCACCATGGACTTAAAGCGCTTTTGCAATATTCCAACAGTGCAGTCCATGATTTGAGTGTCTTTAGTCTGCCTCACTATGAATAAAAGGTGCAGTATTTCTACACATCGTCTATGTACACGACTCAAGCATATGCAACCATGATGCATGAGTCATCCTCTACTGGTCCATGGTGCCAGGACCAAGCAATAGCTCATGCAGAGGGGTTTTGAATCCAAGCCTGAACATGAATGAAGCTTTTGCCCATGTCCTGGGCCTCGTGTTTTTCCCATTTGCTCTGAAATGCACCAGTTTGTCATCTATTTTTCAAAACATTTAATGGGGAAAGGCACCTCCCAAACCACTCTTATGACCATTGGGTTTGCCCGCCTTGCTCACTACAAAAACCTCTTGACCAATTTTTCCGCATCCCACTTTCAAAAGTCACCAGCCACCACTGATCTTTTGCCTTGTCTATACTGCGTGTCTTTTCTCAATGGAGAGAGACTGCGGGCTGATTGTGGACATTTGTGAAAGTATTCCTGTTAATCACAGCGCCCGTTATGCGCTGCAATTAACAGGAATACTTTCACAAATGGCCACAATCAGCCCGCAGCCTCTCTCTATTGAAAAATTACATGCATCAAGTCCAAAAGCACAACGTGTGCTTTACACGTCGTGCTTTTGGACTTGCTGCATTTTTAATGGATCCCAGCTGGGTGCTGATTGTGGGCCTTTGTGAAAGGATTCCGGTTAAATGCAGCACTGACATGCACCGCAATTAACAGAAATATTTTCACAATGGCCCACAATCAGCACCCAGCCACGCTCTATTTAGAAAAAAAATGAAGCAAGTCCGAGGCTGCAGGCTGATTGCGGGCATTTGTGAAAGTATTCCTGTTAATTGCAGCGCATGACGGGCGCTGTGATTAACAGTAATCCTTTCACAAAGGCCTCAGGCAACCCGGGAAATGGCTGTTTTTCGGCACTCGCATTTTAAAAGCGGGCGGCGGCGCGAACGTGTGCACGCTGCACACTAGACACTGCGTGCTCGGTGCCTTAAAGGTGCGGGGGCGCACAGGCGCGCACCTTGCTGGGAACACTGGTGAGGAGCCTGCTTGATAAGAGATAGGTATTTCTCCAACGCAACCCTTTTTTAATAATTCACTAACTTTCTTATTTTTTTTGCACTGCATTATATTTTGAATCACAATTATTACATACACCATCGCTTTTCTGTATTGTAGGTCTCAGTTCCTTCTATCCATTTGAGGAAGAGAGTTTCCCATGGAGATAGTCTCTATGGTCAGGAGATATACTCCTTAATTGGGTGGATCACCATATGATAATACTGATCACGATACAAGATTGATGGCAATCCAAAACTCTGCTCCAAGAACTCTATGATTCTCTTTCTATACCCCTGCCTTTATGTGCTTTTGTCTGTTTATTCTAGACCCCTAGTTCTCATTTTTTGTGGTTGATGTAAAACCAGACGAAAACAATAAAAAGCCAACATACTGTAATAAAGATATGAAAATTGTAAGAATCACCTTAAAATACCGTCCCTTGAAGTCGATAGCTCAGTCCGTGACTATCACGCTGTCGTGAACAAACAAATACAGCAGTTCGGGCCAACCGTGAGATCACAGGCCACCTACGGAGTTGGGAAGAACCACAAAAAGTACCATGGAAAAGCAGGGCTTAGTGGACATTGCGATGAGCTCGAAAGAGGTGCCGTCATCAGCAGGTGTCAGCAGGCGTCAGGTCCAGAGGTCAGTGCTCGAGTCGCCGGTCACTTAATGTCATATGGGTTACAAATTGAACTCCATGATGTTGAAGTCAGGAGAGCTGGCATCGGTGGGGTCGATACTACGATGCTAAATGGGAAAATGCGACGTACAGTGCCCACAGGTTATGATGTGGGCAGCGGCTCGGCGGCGGAGCTCAGTGTCGTCAATGAGACTAGGGCTGCAGTGTGAAGTGGTGTGATGCAAAATGCTGTGTCCACAGGTCACAGTGCAGGCAGCGACATCGTCATTGCTGAAACAATGTCATTGATGCTGGAGTCGATGGTTCTGATGTGTGGACGGGGTGATGCTTTTTGTACCTCACGAGAGGTATACACAGGCCATGGTGCAGGCAGTGGTGTCTATGTCGGCATGGAGCGGCGTCGTTAGTGAGGCAAGGTGGTAATGAGAAGCGAGGGGATGTAAACTGTGGTACCCACATGTCATGGTGCAAGCAGAGGCTCAGTGACGGCATCAGGCGGCAACTTCGGAGTGACCAGGGTTGTGGTTTCGAAGAGGGATGACGCTCTCTGTGGTGCCTTCAGGTTACAGAGCCGGCAGCGGTGTCACTGACGGTGCCATAGTGGCTTTTCTTCTGTTGCAGCACAAAACACACAGTTCCCAATGCTGTTGGCAGATGAACCTTAAGTCTTTGATGTTCCTGAGGCTTTCAACAGGATGCACGCTCTACTTAAAACCCTTCGAGAAACTCAGGCAATAAGTTGCAGAATGTTCCGTCCAGTCCTTTCACTGTCCAAGACAGAAGCAGCAACTGCAGACCAACCCACAAAACAACACACAGCAAAGGAGCAGTACTCCTACTGGTGGCTCTTCAGCTCTTCTTGGCAGGTCCCTTCGTCCAAAAGAGTTATAAAGTTCTGTGATTTTAGGTCTAATACGAATACCCCTTTTTCCCTTTGAAGTCTTTGTTCAGAAAGTCTCTCTGGCTCAGTAAAACCAGTTCTGTCCTCCTTGGTCCAGCCATACTACAGTGGGTGGAGACAGGATTGTGCAAAGCAGCCACAGCCTATTTAGGTGTAAGTATAAACTCCTCCCCCACTCTAGCCCAGGATGGCCCATCACCATATGCAGGGCACACCTCAACTCCCTTTGTGTGAGTGTTTTGGTGTGAATGCCCAAACAGCCCTAGCCAGTCTACAACCAGATGGTGCATCCACAAGCAGGCAGAGGCACATAGGATGGTTAAACAAGAAAATGCACACTTTCTTAAAAGTGCATTTTCAGACAAACAATTTAAAAACCACCTTTACTAAAATAAGTGTAATTCAATTCTGAGCTCAGGGAACTTAACCTCTATTTCTCCATCTTCTCCTAATTGAAAGTTACACTTCAATGATCACCTGTGGGAAAGACAACCTTTCAATAGTGAAAAACGAAATGCATAGTATTTCTCTATCAGGACATGTAAAAAACATCCGCACATGTCCTACCTTTCATATACACTGCACCCTCCCCATGGGGCTACCTTGGTCCTAGCTTGGGGGTGACTTATACGTAATAAAAGGAAAAGGTTAGGTCAGGCAAGTGGGTGGCAGTTTAAAACTGCACGCACAGACACTGCAATGGCTGGTCTGAGACACATTTTCTTTTTTTTTTTTTTAACAGAAATTTATTTAGCGCGAACTTGACCTGAATCTGGTATCAGAGCGTTTTACATAGCACCAGTTGCATTACATGAGGACACATTCATTTTTGTTTGAAAGCCTTCTTGTGTGGGTAGCACATTCAGTGCTGCAGGTCCACCAGCAGCATTTGATTTACGGTCCCTGGGCACATAGAATGCACTTTACGAGGGACTTACCAGTAAATCAAGTATGCCGATCATGGAGAAGCAATCATAACAAACTTTTAAATCTAGCAGGCCCCCTGATGCGCATCCTGGATAGGGCGGCAGATGCACAGGCATCGGGGATCTTGATCTCGCCCGAGATCTTGTTCAGATGAGCCCAGGGAGCCAATATTTTCTTGATAAATGCAAACTGTGCTCTCCCCATGGAGAGGCACCTCTCACTCCTCATCAAGATCGACCCTAAACTGGGGGTTCTAGCCACGACTGAAGCAGGCCCCTCGGCCCAGCAGGATTTGTTTGGTGACCCTTTTGTTAGGGAAATAGGGAAATTCATCCAGACTATTAAATAATTTAACAAAGCCAAGGTGTCAGTGATACGCATATTCACCCTGGGTTTTCACTGACCCTGGCAGAGGTAGAAGGCATTTGGCTGGCCACACTCACTATCCAGCGTCCAACAGTGGATACAGCACTAAACTAGGACAATATCAGTATGCCTCAAAGTTCGGCAATTTTTAACCGTCCTCAGGGTACCCCCGTCATTGTGGAACTCAAGGCGGACATTGCAGGAGTGGCAACCATGGAGCAAATCACAGTGATTGTCCATTCCTTTCTGCACTAGAATTTGGGGGGCAGGCTCAAGCATTTCACTCATAATTGGGAGGCGCTTACTTCAGACGCTTGGGTCCTGCAAACCATAAATGGTTGCCACATAGACTTTTACGGCTCCTCGGTTCAGGGGCGAAACCCATTCCCCTGATATTCTCACCCTAGCAGGCTAAACTAGTGGACAAGGAGGTTAATAGTTGCTCTTCAAGAGTACCACTATCCGATCCTCCCCCCATCCAAAAGGCTTCAAAAGCAACCTCTTTCTGGTAGACAAGAAGGACAGTGGTCAACGCCCCCTAGATAAACCTCAAGTTCAATAAATTGCTGGTGTATCACCACTTTAAAATGGAGTTTATCCACCTTTTGTGTGACCTCCTTCTGCCCAATGATTGGATGGCGAGTTTCGACCTCAAGGACGTCTACTTAACTTTCCCAATCTACGCCCCACACCGCTGCTTCCTCAAGTTCCAATGGCAAGGAGATACATACGAGTTCACCACTCTTCCCTTCATCCTCTCATCTGCCTCTTGAGCCTTAACCAAGGTAATGCACCTGGTGATGGAAACCCTAAGGGCCAGAGGCATAGGCCTCCGCATCTATTTGGACAATATCCTCCTCCTTGATCAATGTCCTCAGATACTCTCACAACACCTGCAAACAGTGTCTCTCTTGAATCCCTCGGATTTATCATAAATCAACAGAAGTTGCTCCTGACCCCATCCCAGTCCCTGGTATTCCTGGGATTTGTAGTGGGCTCGAATCAAGCCAAACTCAGTCTTCCTTCCAGGAAATTGACCAAAATCAAGCACAAGTTTCTTTCGATGCCTGGCAGCCAGACAGTCCACCTCCCTAAGACAGATAGCGAGGGTGGTAGGACTTCAGTCGTCTTCCCAGGGTCACTGCACTATTGCACTCTTCAACTGCTGTAAGCCTTCCACTACAGGAGAGGGCTTCCATATTCCCAGATGGTTCCTCTATCGGAGGAGGCATGGGAGAAGATCCAGCAGTGGCTAGCCCATATGGAGGCCTGAAAAGGCCGCTCAATGTTCGGCTCCTTCTGGACCTGGACATTAGTAAGTCTGCTGCTGCACTGCAACCTCATTTTAATGCTTTTTACATGATACCTACTTGTTCTTTGTAGCTTGTTAAACTTACAGTTGTTGTGTAATTGCTAGCTTGCGCTCTTTTATTCATTGTACCATTGAGCTACAGTGTGTATGTTTTTGGGGTTACTTACCGTTTTGAGGCTTTGCACTTATAAGCTTTACATTCTCCCGGTGATTTTCCTGTCCTAAAGTGCCTTCTGCCCCGTTCCGCTGCTGCTGTGTGCCATTTGTGAGGAGGACGTTGCGATGCTACTCAGGCTCCCCGATCACTTCCAGCCTCGCTTCCGGCATTTCCTATGGTGCGCGGTCTAGTGTTTACCGCCACCAAACTACTTAAATCCATGATGAAGCGGACGCTCAGCAGATGCGCGCAGTGGGCATGCCTAAGGCAAGCCCATCTGTGACAGTCTGTGCCCGGCCGGTACCAGGGGCCAGAACCCCTGCCCCTTTCTAGCAAAACCCCAGAACCTACTCCTTTTTGGCCTTTGTCAAGCTTAGACCTACACCTAAGGCCAGATGCCAGGTTTTTGATCCTATTACCTGCCCAATGTACTTCATGAGCTGCTAGTTTGATAGATCCTCTGGCTTCCAACAGCGGGTGGGCTCTGACCATCTTACCTGCATGAAGACACTCTGTCCCCCTGCACATGCTGAAGTTGACTCTCGTACATCTAACATATTTCGCGGCTTCAGCCACAATTGCCGCTCTCTTCCCAAACACCAGTTGCATCTATTTAATTTTCTTGTTGACACTGATGTGTTTTTTTTTAACAGAAACCTGGCTTCACGTTGGGTCATTGCATGATGTGATCTCTGCACTCCCTGACATCTTTGCGCTATTAGGTATTAATAGACCCCATAAATCAGGCGGCGGTAACGCCATTATTCTTAAGAAACTCCACGATTGCACATTTGAAGGACTCCCAATTCCCAGTTCTGAAGCAATGCTCTTCTCCATTCCTTTTTCGCCCAAATTCACCTTTTCGGGTGCTCTTATTTATCACCCCGGAGTTAATTGAGCAGCTCGTAAGTACAATTCCTTGCCTCACATCTCAGCCCAACAGTGATCAAATTTCTGTGCATCATTGGCTTTCAGAGGTGTTCTGCACGATTTTCCCGGCCTTCTTGTGAGGCACCATGATGGAATGTGACTTCAGTCTCTTATCATTCAAGTCTAAGGGTTAGAGTAGTGAATGGAGCCTATTTACTAGGCACTTCGACATGATTCTGTGCTCTTCCCCATAGATCAGGGCTTGCACACATAGCCTAGGGGATAGATTCGTTAGTATTAGGGATAATCTGTCCTGTAGTGAGGGTACTTCATGGAGCTGTGTTGAATTCAGGCCTGGTAGGCCTCAAACGGGAGAGACTCCATCTTTCTTTCTGCTCCGGCAGCTTGGGATGCTTCTAGGTCAAATGTAATGTTTTAGTTATGAGGTGTTATTCGCTTGGAGAGAACCGGTTCAGGCCGGCCCTTATCGAAGGATTGTATTTTTCTTCATGCCGAAGACACTACATCAGGCCGGCCGGCTGGGAACGTGTCCTTGGTACGGGGAGGTACAAGAATTTGGTGGGCGGCAGGTTACGGGCCGGAATTTTCCATGAGGAAACGCACCTCTATATTAGTGAAAGTCTGAGGCAGTTACATGTTCAGTCCGTAGGCGGCATCTAGCCGTTAGCAGTAAAGCTACTACTTATTCCAGGGAAGACAGACGCCATCTTGAAGGCGGAGAAGAACTGAGAGACAGATGCTTTCCTAGCAGAATAGCCAGAGAGGAGAGAGTAGCCGATAAGGAAGAGGTCCCAGTGACTCGGAGAAGGGTGATTCCAGGCGAGCCGAGGCACAGACGAGAAGGGAACCTAGATGACTACTGAGTGCAGGCTACATACTACTAAGGTGATGTCGACCCTTTCTTATTAGAGTGTACAACTTAATCTTTCACTTTTCTTTGCAGGTTATATGTTATATCGTAATGTTATGTGATTGTGTATGTAATGAGTAATAAAGTATCCAGTTTGTAGTGAACCAACATGTGCTGCGTGTTCTTGTATAAGAGGGTAGCCTATTCTTCTAGTCAGCTGCGGCTACATGAACAGATGTTAACCCTGATCAGGTAAGTGGTAACTGAATAAGGGAAAGAGGAGCCCCTCGAACCTGAGAACAGGCTATGCTCGAACTGGCAATCCTTGTGTGATCTGATGAATAGTGAGACTGATTCCCTTTTTGTATGTTATGGTAATCATAGGATGAACTGTCGTATGAGACTGCCGTCTAGGTAGAGAGGTCTGGATTCGTATAGGATCGCGAGGCCGCCACTTGTGATACTGTCGTATGGGCAGAGAGGTCTGGATTCGTAGGGGATCGCGAGGCCGCCGATTGTGCTGAGACTGCCGTCTGGGTAGAGAGGTCTGGGTTCGTATGGGACCGCGAGGCCGCCACTTGTGATACTGTCGTATGGGCAGAGAGGTCTGGATTCGTAGGGGATTGCGAGGCCGCCGATTGTGCTGAGACTGCCGTCTGGGTAGAGAGGTCTGGGTTCGTATGGGACCGCGAGGCCGCCACTTGTGATACTGTCGTATGGGCAGAGAGGTCTGGATCCGGGTAGGATCGCGAGGCCGCCACTTGTGATACTGTCGTATGGGCAGAGAGGTCTGGATCCGGGTGGGATCGCGAGGCCGCCACTTGTGATACTGTCGTATGGGCAGAGAGGTCTGGATCCGTATGGGATCGCGAGGCCGCCGATTGTGCTGAGACTGCCGTCTGGGTAGAGAGGTCTGGGTTCGTATGGGACCACGAGGCCGCCACTTGTGATACTGTCGTATGGGCAGAGAGGTCTGGATCCGGGTGGGATCGCGAGGCCGCCACTTGTGATACTGTCGTATGGGCAGAGAGGTCTGGATCCGTATGGGATCGCGAGGCCGCCGATTGTAAGAGGTCTTGGTATGTATAGTAGGAATCCCCTGTCCTTAGGAGATAGATATATGTGGTTGCAGGATTGTAAATAGGTTCTAGGGAGGGGGTAACGTTCTGGCTGGGTTAGTGAGGCTCTGATGAGCGGGTTCTATCTGATCCGAAAACCCAAGCAGAACATTTGGCGTCACGAACCGTTTACGAAACCTGTGTGCGTTGTGGTTGTATCGTGTTTCCTTTCGGTGCGTGCGTGGTTTCGTTTGTATATTATTTCTATATAATTGTGAGTGTAGTTTTTTTTTTTCTTTTTCTTCTTTCTTCTTTCTCTTTTTCTCTTTTTCTTTCTTTTCCGAGATGTTTTCTAAAAGATCGAAATCTACTTTTAAGTTGCCCGTTGATATTCCCGGTTGGGATTCAACGCCTTATGAAGCCTTAGCCCGTGAATGGGCTGATTCTACTGGTTTGAGTGAGAATTGGAATTCTTTTTTGGAGCTGGCGGAGCCGGCTAATGTGATTACTTGTTTACAGAAGGCGCCGGTATCTAAGGGTGATGAGCTTCCCGTTTTGGGGCGCAGAGGTTGGATTGTTCTGTCTGCGTACAGGATTCTGCATGAGAGGTTGTTGAAGTTACAGAACTTGCATAAGGATTTGGAAGCGAACTTTGTTGAGATTCAGAATGCTCATACTTTGTTGCGGTGTCAAAATAAGTTGCTTGCTGACAAACTTGAGACGTACCAAACTATTGCCGAAAGGGCGGCTGTGCGAATTGCTCGTTATAAATACAAGAATCGGCGTGGTCGGGTTTCGAAGCGAAAGGTGCGTCTGGTCGTGGCGAAAGCCGGACTGGATTGGAATCCTGATGAATGGGATGGTAATATCTGGAACTCGAGTGATTCTCCTTCCTCGGGTGAGGAGTCTGCCAAGCGCGAGTCCTCTCGCTCCGGCCGTGATTGTAAGTCTGCTTCTTGCGCCTCTGATGGTGCACCCCGTGATTGCGCTCGTCCTTCGAGCGGGGTCGATGCTTCTTCCACTGATTGTTCCTCTACGTGTACTGGTCGAGCTCCTTGTGATGCTCGTCCCGCGGTCTCGGTGCATCCAGTTTTTCGGCGGAAGGTGCAGCAGGCTCCCGGTGCTCCGAATGGTATTGCTTTAGACTCTTTGGAGGATTTTACTCAACAAGAAATTAGTGATATTTTGCAGCGATTTCGGCAGCGAGCTGGTGAGACCTTACTCACATGGATGGTGCGCCTTTATGAACTGGGCGCTGCTGGCATTATGTTGGATGCTGGCGATTGTTTGAAGTTTTGTTCCTTGAGTTCGGATTCTACTGTACAGGATCATTTTCGTAACTTTAATGCTGGTGGTCAAATTTCTTTGCTTCAATTGGCGACTGAGGGTTGTAATCATAAATATCCTACTGAGTCTGACTGGCCTGTGAATGACAAACCGTGGTATACTTTGCGCGATGCTGCACAACGTCTCAAAGAGGAGGTGATGAAAACGGCAATTTTTCTAAATACTGCTGACAGGTTGCTTGATGGTTTCTTGACATCTTCTGTGCGGAATCGTATTATTCGTTCTTCCCCTGTTGCTTATAAGCAGGTCATGATGACTTTATTGATTAATCAGACTGGTAACATGTTATCTGTGGTGCTGGAATCGGTACGCCAACTCGGTGAGTTGGGTGAGTGGTTTAAACCTGAACGGCAGTCCCGGCCTGACACTCGTACTCCTGGTGACAATAAACTTACTAGACGTGATATGTTTTTTGGTCTTATGGCCGATGGTGTGCGGAAGGAGGACATTGATGGTGAGACTACTTCTCGTTTGTGGGAAATGTTTCGCAAACGTGGCTTGGATCGAAAGGAGGGTGCCCGGCGTGTTCGGACGACTGAGTGTGATCGTGGTTTTTCTGACGGTAGCGGTGATGACGACCGCCGTGGGCGCTCTGATCGTCGTGATGATCGACGTTATGTACGTGATTTGTCCCCCCGTCGTGAGAGAGACAGGGAGAGAGAGGGGGAAAGAGAGAGGGGGAGAGATGATTATGTTAACAGCAGACGTAGAGATGATAGGGATCAATCCCCTGAGTTGAGAAGGAGAGAGGATCGACACAGATTGGCCGATCGAAACCCGCAGTGCAATGCAGAGAACAGGAATCCATTTCGTAATGGAGGTGGATATGAACAGGAGGTATCGATACCTGGGAAACGTGAGAGTCTTTATCCTGATTTATCCTGGTACACAGAACGCAGTAAAGATGACTAGGAAATAGGTCAAGCTCCAGTACACAGATGGGCTCACAGAGATAATAGACCCTATGTAGATATTGATATTTATTGGAAACATCGTAATATCCAAAGGGCCCGAGCATTGGTAGATACAGGAGCGGAGGCCACTCTTATTCATGGAAAATCAAAGAAGTTTAAAGGTCAGCCTTTTACAATTACCGGATTAGGTGGAAAGGAAACTCCCGCAGTTCAAACTTTACTTGAAATGAGAATAGGTAGAATTCCTAGAAAAGAATACTCTGTATTAGTGGTGCCACTCTTAGAATTCATAATTGGAATTGATATTTTGAAAGGAATGACTTTGCACTTAGATGATGGATGTTACCAATTTGGAACTAAACATTATATATCGTCCAGGCCTGTACGGGTTGGTCGTTTAAGAATGCCCCCCATAAAAGTTCCCCAGGCGACAAAAGTGGTTCGTCAGAAGCAGTATCGTATTCCAGGTGGTCATGAAGAGATTAGTACCACTATTCAGGAGTTGGTGGATGCAGGAGTTATAACCCCAATTACTTCTGCTTGGAATAATCCTGTTTGGCCTGTACGTAAGAGTGATAATTCTTGGCGCATGACTGTTGATTATTGAGAATTGAATAGACACACACCCTCTTTGACTGTTGCAGTACCGGATGTTATTACCCTAATTGAAAGAATCCAAAAACATCCAGGTACATGGTATGCGTCCATTGATATTGCTAATGCTTTCTTTTCGATTCCGATTGCCCCTGAGTGTCAGGAACAATTCAGTTTTACGTGGAACGGGCGTCAGATGACGTTTAGAAGTCTTCCCCAGGGCTATGTGCATAGTCCTACGATATGTCACCGACTGGTGGCAGAGCATCTGGCTGAGGTACCGGTTCACCCGCAAATTCAGATATGTCACTATATTGATGATATTTTGATCCAAGGCGAATCACAAGAGGAAGTTCAGACCCAATTAGATAGAGTTATTGAGTGCTTGCGTGAGAAAGGTTGGGAAATCAACCCGGATAAATTACAAGGTCCGTCCCAGGCTGTGAAATTTTTGGGTATTAATTGGCATGAAGGGCACCGAGAAGTGATCCCTCAGGTTAAACAGAAAATTCTTGATTTTGCAGTTCCGAGAAATAGGAAAGAAGCCCAAAGCTTCATTGGTTTGTTTGGTTTTTGGCGCCAGCATATTCCTCATTTGAGTCAAATATTGGCCCCTTTGTACCAGGTCACTCATAAAAAGAATGCATTTGAATGGGGTAAACCACAGCAAGATGCGTTTAGTCTGGCAAAAGAAGCAATTCAGCATGCTCTGGATTTATGGCCTGTATGTGATGGTGAGGTGGATTTGAATGTGTCTGTACAAGGCCTTTATGCGAATTGGAGTTTGTGGCAGAAACAAGGCAAGAGTAGAGTACCGTTAGGTTTCTGGACTAAAAAGTTACCTGATGCTGGTGAGCGTTATACACCTTTTGAGAAACAGTTACTTGCATGTTATTGGGCTCTGGTGGATACCGAGCAATTGACTTTGGGACATGATATAGTTTTGCGACCTGAAATTCCTATCATGCAGTGGGTTATGAGTTCGCCGAAAACTCACCGAATTGGACACGCTCAAGAGGCGAGTGTGATTAAATGGAAATGGTATATACAAGACAGGGCACGTGTGGGACAAAAAGGAGTTGCATCTTTGCATGAGCAGGTGGCACGGGCGCCATCAACTGAGACTGAGAGTGAATGTTCCGTACCTTTAGTACAGGAGTCTCCTGTTAAGTGGGGTAGACCTTTTGATGATTTGTCCGCAGAGGACAGAAACCATGTCTGGTTTACGGATGGTTCAGCAAGGTTCATAGGGACGAAACGGCATTGGAAGGCAGTGTCCTATAATCCGATCACACAAAAATTGCTGAGTACAACTGGTGAGGGTAAGAGCAGTCAATTTGCTGAACTCTATGCTGTTTATCAAGTTCTGAAACAAGAGTTACCTGGCACATGTCATATTTTTACCGATTCTTGGTCTACTGCCAATGGACTGGCAGTTTGGTTACCGACTTGGCATTCCCATAGTTGGAAAATCCATTCAAAAGAACTGTGGGGAAAAGAATTATGGCAGGAGATTTGGGAAATGCTCCCACAGAGTACTGTTACAATCTTCCATGTGGATGCTCATACCCCGATAGACTCTCTTGACAAATTCTTTCATAATATTGCAGATGAGAAATCTAAAATTGCTGAGGCAGTGGTGGACACGCAAGATTCTGATATTGCGGGATTGGCGAAATGGGCCCACCAGAAAGCAGGACACTTTGGAGAGAAAGCCACTAGCAGGTGGGCTGCTGATCGAGGAATTTATATTCCCCTAGATTTAATCAAAAATGTTATTCTACATTGTCCCATTTGTCAGCATATCAGGCAGCGCAAAGTGCCCCAAATTGTTAAAGGTCATTTACATCGCGGGAAATTGCCCGCTCAAATTTGGCAGATTGATAACATTGGTCCACTTCCTATGAGTAGGAATTGTCAATATGTTTGCACCATAGTTGATACATACAGTGGCCTGTTGGTGGCCCTTCCCTGTAAGCAAGCTACCCAATTGAATACTATTAAAACATTGGAATTGATTATGATGTATTATGGTGTGCCATTCCAAATTCAATCTGATAATGCATCCCATTTTCGTGGAAGATTGGTACAGGAATTCTGTGTGGAAAACAATATTGAATGGGTGTTTCATATACCATATTATCCACAGGCCTCGGGTCTTGTGGAGAGGTTGAATGGCCTGCTGAAAGACCAATTGCGCAAATTAACAGATGACAAGTATAAGAATTGGCGAGACTTTTTGCCTCAAGCGTTATTGATTTTAAATAACCGTCCTTTTCTAAATGCTGAATCCCCACTTATGCGTTTGTTTCCTCCGAATGTTGATGCTAAGCCCAATGAAATCAGAGAGACTGTGATGTACTGGGAGATTACTCCCGGAGCTTTGGCTCCATGTAGAGCGACCCCAGGGTCGGCAGGTTTAGACTTGCATGCCATGGATGACACCGTTATAAAAAGTAAGGATCGGGTCATCATTGAAACTGGTGTTGGTGTTCATATACCAACTGGAAATTTCGGATTAATCGCCCCTAGATCGGGGCTGGCTGTAAAAGGCATTCAGGTGCTTGGAGGAATCATTGATAGTGATTATCAGGGAGAGATTAAGGTGCTCCTGCTGAATAGCAGTGAGGTTGACTTACTGATACATCAAACTGACCGAGTGGCTCAATTGTTAATAATGCCTGTTTTCAGTGGTGAGATCACAAAAGGCACTGCCCCAACGTTGCTAACTGTACGAGGCCAGAAAGGTTTTGGCTCCACAGATAATCCTGGGGCCAGAGTTTGGGTGCAGTCGCCTAAGAATCCCCCTGAACAAGCAGAAGTCATTGCAACCGGTCAAGACAACACCATTTTAGTTATGAGACCAGGGAAAGATAGCTGGGAAGCAGTCCCGGCTGACAAATGTTACTTACGAGAATGAATAATGCCTGTATTTGATTCTCTTTCAGATCATTCTTTGGACTGTTGCTGCAGGATGTGTCGGCGTTGGACTCCTTTTGGGCTGGTACGACGAGAGAGGAGGGATCCCATCAACCCGGGCTGAGTTGAGAACCAGAGTGTCGCGTTCCTTCGCTGCGTGGGATTCGTCGTCGAACTTTTGGATTACATTAGCCAAGAAAGTAACTAAAGCCCCTCATTT
Organism: Triturus cristatus; assembly: GCF_964204655.1. NCBI lineage: Eukaryota > Metazoa > Chordata > Amphibia > Caudata > Salamandridae > Triturus > Triturus cristatus. The sequence continues at coordinate 68,425,415 of NC_140584.1, read as the reverse complement.
CTGCTTGACACCGATGAGATCGGTGACGGATATTCTAGCAACTTGTTTAGTTGCTGTCCCTGCTTCATTGGAGACTTTGACTCATATTTTTAATATATCAAATGTTCGCCCCAATGTTCTTCTGGGCGATTTCGCTGCCCATGAGTATTGCCCCTTGTGTACTGTACTGTCAGACCCGATACCGCCCGTCCAGTCCCAAATAGTTACCTATAATATCACACAGGGTGATTTATGTTTTTTCCTTACTTGTGATCCTAGTGCGATTTCTGAATGTATGCGTTTAAAATTGAAAGGTGCCACTTCATTCACCGCTCATGAACGAACTTTGTGCCTTCAAAGGACACCGAAAACATGTACTTCTGTTCAGAATAACATGACTTGCAAGAGTATGGTAGTTACCCCCAGTCACTATCGCACGATGTTACTACCTGCCGGATGGCTTTTCTCATGTGGTAATACTTCCTGGCCATATATCCCCGCAAATATCTCTGGAGGCCCTTGTGCCATTACTAGACTGAGTTTACTAATGTTTTCTCCACATCCGAATGCCAACTCTCGTGTGATTCGAGATACAGTGAGGTTACAGGAGGATTGTGACTCATCTTTGCATTTATATTCCAAGTCTGAATACCTTAGCCTGGCTATTTCAATTGTTGGTGTTCCTGCTTTGGCAGTTTATAATGCCAAATCTATTGGGAAAATGGCCTGCTGGATGGTAAAATCCATCAATCATACTTCTACAGTCCTGTCTGACATGCTATTAGACGCCCAGGGTGAACGTAAGGCTATCTTGCAAAATCGAGCGGCCATTGATTATCTTTTGCTTAAACATGGACACGATTGTTCTGATTTTGAGGGTCTTTGTTGTTTTAACTTGTCGGATCATACGAAATCCATTCAAGCTCACATTGATAAACTACATGACTTGACAGAAGAAGTTAGAAAACACATTGACCAGGGCTGGTTTGACTGGCTCTTTAATTGGTTACCGGATTTACATATGTTACGTCAGATATTAGGAGGTATTCTGATTACTATCGGCATTTTGATTTCTATCTGTTGCTGTATTCAGTGTATTCCTTCACTACTTCAATTCTGCACACCTGGTACTAGACATAGATCAGTTAGTCTTGTTTCATATTATTCTTCCACAGATATTAGGTCTGTTTAATGAATGTATAATAGACTGAAGTCAAGGGTGAAATGTTCTGCACGATTTTCCCGGCCTTCTTGTGAGGCACCATGATGGAATGTGACTTCAGTCTCTTATCATTCAAGTCTAAGGGTTAGAGTAGTGAATGGAGCCTATTTACTAGGCACTTCGACATGATTCTGTGCTCTTCCCCATAGATCAGGGCTTGCACACATAGCCTAGGGGATAGATTCGTTAGTATTAGGGATAATCTGTCCTGTAGTGAGGGTACTTCATGGAGCTGTGTTGAATTCAGGCCTGGTAGGCCTCAAACGGGAGAGACTCCATCTTTCTTTCTGCTCCGGCAGCTTGGGATGCTTCTAGGTCAAATGTAATGTTTTAGTTATGAGGTGTTATTCGCTTGGAGAGAACCGGTTCAGGCCGGCCCTTATCGAAGGATTGTATTTTTCTTCATGCCGAAGACACTACATCAGGCCGGCCGGCTGGGAACGTGTCCTTGGTACGGGGAGGTACAAGAATTTGGTGGGCGGCAGGTTACGGGCCGGAATTTTCCATGAGGAAACGCACCTCTATATTAGTGAAAGTCTGAGGCAGTTACATGTTCAGTCCGTAGGCGGCATCTAGCCGTTAGCAGTAAAGCTACTACTTATTCCAGGGAAGACAGACGCCATCTTGAAGGCGGAGAAGAACTGAGAGACAGATGCTTTCCTAGCAGAATAGCCAGAGAGGAGAGAGTAGCCGATAAGGAAGAGGTCCCAGTGACTCGGAGAAGGGTGATTCCAGGCGAGCCGAGGCACAGACGAGAAGGGAACCTAGATGACTACTGAGTGCAGGCTACATACTACTAAGGTGATGTCGACCCTTTCTTATTAGAGTGTACAACTTAATCTTTCACTTTTCTTTGCAGGTTATATGTTATATCGTAATGTTATGTGATTGTGTATGTAATGAGTAATAAAGTATCCAGTTTGTAGTGAACCAACATGTGCTGCGTGTTCTTGTATAAGAGGGTAGCCTATTCTTCTAGTCAGCTGCGGCTACATGAACAGATGTTAACCCTGATCAGGTAAGTGGTAACTGAATAAGGGAAAGAGGAGCCCCTCGAACCTGAGAACAGGCTATGCTCGAACTGGCAATCCTTGTGTGATCTGATGAATAGTGAGACTGATTCCCTTTTTGTATGTTATGGTAATCATAGGATGAACTGTCGTATGAGACTGCCGTCTAGGTAGAGAGGTCTGGATTCGTATAGGATCGCGAGGCCGCCACTTGTGATACTGTCGTATGGGCAGAGAGGTCTGGATTCGTAGGGGATCGCGAGGCCGCCGATTGTGCTGAGACTGCCGTCTGGGTAGAGAGGTCTGGGTTCGTATGGGACCGCGAGGCCGCCACTTGTGATACTGTCGTATGGGCAGAGAGGTCTGGATTCGTAGGGGATCGCGAGGCCGCCGATTGTGCTGAGACTGCCGTCTGGGTAGAGAGGTCTGGGTTCGTATGGGACCGCGAGGCCGCCACTTGTGATACTGTCGTATGGGCAGAGAGGTCTGGATCCGGGTAGGATCGCGAGGCCGCCACTTGTGATACTGTCGTATGGGCAGAGAGGTCTGGATCCGGGTGGGATCGCGAGGCCGCCACTTGTGATACTGTCGTATGGGCAGAGAGGTCTGGATCCGTATGGGATCGCGAGGCCGCCGATTGTGCTGAGACTGCCGTCTGGGTAGAGAGGTCTGGGTTCGTATGGGACCGCGAGGCCGCCACTTGTGATACTGTCGTATGGGCAGAGAGGTCTGGATCCGGGTGGGATCGCGAGGCCGCCACTTGTGATACTGTCGTATGGGCAGAGAGGTCTGGATCCGGGTGGGATCGCGAGGCCGCCACTTGTGATACTGTCGTATGGGCAGAGAGGTCTGGATCCGCGTGGGATCGCGAGGCCGCCACTCGTGATACTGTCGTATGGGCAGAGAGGTCTGGATCCGTGTGGGATCGCGAGGCCGCCGATTGTAAGAGGTCTTGGTATGTATAGTAGGAATCCCCTGTCCTTAGGTGATAGATATATGTGGTTGCAGGATTGTAAATAGGTTCTAGGGAGGGGGTAACGTTCTGGCTGGGTTAGTGAGGCTCTGATGAGCGGGTTCTATCTGATCCGAAAACCCAAGCAGAACAAGAGGCTATTGAATCCATCCTTCCACTGCCAACCAAACCTCAACTCTGAGTACATCCTCCTGCCCCTGGTTCACAGACTCCCTCACAGCAGTAAAAAAAATTGGAAAGTTTTGGAGAGACAATGGAGGAAGCACTACGCCCCAGAGATTAAGCTAGTCTACCTGACAGCACTGAAAAAATACCATGCTCTGTGTAGATCTGCTCGAGCTACTTTCTTCACGGAAAGGATTACTAATTCCCAACATTGCAAAAAACTATGCCTGGGCGATAATTTCCGCTCGCGGACTTTGCGGAATTTTGTCAATTCCGTATTCCGTGGAGAACGCGGAATTGCCGAAAAGTCCGCGATCCGCGGCTTAGCGGACATTTTTCTGTGTTCGCACTTTCAAAATGCGTGTTCGTACACACGGAAGTGACTTACCAATCCCTGCATTCGCCGACAAGTTTTCCTATCCGTTTGCGTCCGGCTGCGCGATCCTGCGAAAGTGTATGATCCCGAGCACGTAATTCGGACGCGCCATCGGACATCTGTGTTCGCGAACAGGAAACACGCATCGCGAGCGGGCGGGACAAGTGAAACAAGATGGCCACCACCACATGGGCAAGTTCGCAAGATATTTCCCCTTGAGCATGCAAACAGCGCCCCCGAACAGGAAAAACGCATAGCAGACGGGTGGAACAAGCAACTCCGCATGCTCGCAGAATTCTGCGTAGCTCGCGGAGATTCTTTACCGTTTCACTGAACTTTGCGTAACGCGACTATGCAAATTCCGTCCACCCCTACAAAAAACTCTTTTAAAGGTTGTGAAACAATTTTCAGCAGCCAGTACTTTTCTGCCCTCCCCTTCACTCTTATCACATCAGTGCAATGAGCTAGCGTCGTTCTTTCTCAATGAAGTAGAGAGTATTCACCATCAGTTTGTTTCAGGTGCTTCCCATCAAGGTAATTTTACCTTCCGTTCCACTTCTCATGAGGATCAGCCTGATATACTCCCTCAGGCTACCCCCTCTGATGTGACTTGCCAAATTAGGGCCTGGCTCCCTTTATACCTTGCCACTCTTCAATCTTTGCTGGGTTCTATCAAGTCTGGATCTCCACTTGACTCTCTTCCCCCTTCCAAGCTCAGACTTTTGGACAAGTCAGTCCTTAGTGTGATTCTTAATCTTCTCAACACCTCTTTAAGCTCTGGTCTAGTTCCTCAGAACTGGAAACCCCCTACTGAAAAGACCCATCTTGATCCTCTCTGTTGGTCTAGTTATTGTCCTATTTCCCTCCTCTCCGTCTTCTCTAAAGTTCTGGAAAGGCATATTAATTCCCAACTATTCTCTCACGCGGCTACAATCTATTTAATCCATCTCAATTGGCTTTCTATCTGGCTGCAGCACCGAATCAGCTTTGCTTGGGGTTACTGAATATCTCAGGTAACAGCTTGATTGTGGTGGCATGGCAGATCTAGTTTTACTTGACCTGAGCGCAGCATTTGATACAGTCTCATACTCCAACTTGGCTGATCGTCTTGCAGCCTCAGGTACTGTGGGTGTTGCTTTGAGGTGGCTGATCCCTTTTTTAAAAGATCGCTCGTTCCAAGTCATCTCACATACCACTAAATCAAACCCTGTAGCTCTTACTTCAGGAGTGTCGCAGAGTTTGATTCTAAGCCCTCTTCTTTTCAATCTTTATGTTCGCCCTCTGGCGAACATTGCGGAGATGTCAGGTTTGAATTTTTTTTCTTATGCAGATGATACTCAGATCATCTTCTCTCTTTCATTCGCTCAGCATCAGGACTCCACCTTGCTCCTGCTCGGACTGAGAGCAGAAGGATCTTAACATCAATTGACTATGGGTGAATATGTGCAGTGTGTTTTTAGAGCAGTCTGCAACACAGGTACCGAATCTAGAGTCATGCAGGGCAGATAGGCAGAGTGGAGATGCAGGCTCCAAGAAGGAGAGAAAAAACATAACAAAGCCTCGTTAACATGTGAATGGTCTTTTAAAGACCTGTGAAGTTCTAGCGTGCGGATGTGTGTGTGCCCAGGAAGCTGGGGGGGGGGGTGCTGAAGCCCGTTGAGCCCAATGGGCATTGCACACATACTGTGTAAGGCCCTTGTAGGAATGTCTGTTCTCGGATATACAGCGGTATTTAATATGTATCCAAAATATGTGCTCATATACATACACGCACACATACCAACATACATGCATTTATGCATATTACAGCAGTGCCAGCTGGTGACTTTTGAAACCACACTCCTGTTGAAATTGACAACCATCAGTATATCATATTGTTCGCATCAGAGGATCATCTTCCCACCATGGACTTAAAGCGCTTTTGCAATATTCCAACAGTGCAGCCCATGATTTGAGTGTCTTTAGTCTGCCTCACTATGAATAAAAGATGCAGTATTTCTACACATCGTCTATGTACACGACTCAAACTTATGCAACCATGATGCATGAGGCATCCTCTACTGGTCCATGGTGCCAGGACCAAGCAATAGCTCATGCAGAGGGGTTTTGAATCCAAGCCTGAACATGAATGAAGCTTTTGCCCATGTCCTGGGCCTCGTGTTTTTCCCATTTGCTCTGAAATGCACCAGTTTGTAATTTATTTTTCAAAACATTTAATGGGGAAAGGCACCTCCCAAACCACTCTTATGACCGTTGGGTTTGCCCGCCTTGCTCACTACAAAAACCTCTTGACCAATTTTTCCGCAACCCACTTTCAAAAGTCACCAGCCACCACTGATCTTTTGCCTTGTCTATACTGCGTGTCTTTTCTCAATGGAGAGAGACTGCGGGCTGATTGTGGACATTTGTGAAAGTATTCCTGTTAATCACAGCGCCCGTTATGCTCTGCAATTAACAGGAATACTTTCACAAATGCCCACAATCAGCCCGCAGCCTCTCTCTATTGAGAAATTACATGCATCAAGTCCAAAAGCACAACGTGTGCTTTACACGTCGTGCTTTTGGACTTGCTGCATTTTTAATGGATCCCAGCTGGGTGGTGATTGTGGGCCTTTGTGAAAGGATTCCAGTTAAATGCAGCACTGTCATGCACCGCAATTACCAGAATTATTTTCACAATGGCCCACAATCAGCACCCACCACGCTCTATTTAGAAAAAAAATGAAGCAAGTCCGAGGCTGCGGGTTGATTGCGGGCATTTGTGAAAGTATTCCTGTTAATTGCAGCGCATGACGGGCGCTGTGATTAACAGTAATCCTTTCACAAAGGCCTCAGGCAACCCGGGAAATGGCTGTTTTTCGGCACTCACATTTTAAAAGCGGGCGGCGGCGCGAACGTGTGCGCGCTGCACTCTAGACACTGCGTGCTCGGTGCCTTAAAGGTGCGGGGGCGCGCAGGCGCGCACCTTGCTGGAAACACTGGTGAGGAGCCTGCTTGATAAGAGATAGGTATTTCTCCAACGCAACCCTTTTTTAATAATTCACTAACTTTCTTATTTTTTTTGCACTGCATTATATTTTGAATCACAATTTTTACATACACCATCGCTTTTCTCTATTGTAGGTCTCAGTTCCTTCTATCCATTTGAGCAAGAGAGTTTCCCATGGAGATAGTCTCTATGGTCAGGAGATATACTCCTTAATTGGGTGGATCACCATATGATAATACAGATCACGATACAAGATTGATGGTAATCCAAAACTCTGCTCCAAGAACTCTATGATTCACTTTCTATACCCCTGCCTTTATGTGCTTTTGTCTGTTTATTCTAGACACCTAGTTCTCATTTTTTGTGGTTGATGTAAAACAAGACCAAAACAATAAAAAGCCAACATACTGTAATAAAGATATGAAAATTGTAAGAATCACCTTAAAATACCGTCCCTTGAAGTCGATAGCTCAGTCCGTGACTATCACGGTGTCGTGAACAAACAAATACAGCAGTTCGGGCCAACCGTGAGGTCACAGGCCACCTACGGAGTTGGGAAGAACCACAAAAAGTACCATGGAAAAGCAGGGCTTAGTGGACATTGCGATGAGCTCCAAAGAGGTGCCGTCATCAGCAGGTGTCAGCAGGCGTCAGGTCCAGAGGTCAGTGCTCGAGTCGCCAGTCACTTGATGTCACATGCGTTACAAATTGAACTCCATGAGGTTGAAGTCAGGAGAGCTGGCATCGGTGGGGTCGATACTACGATGCTAAATGGGACAATGCGACGTACAGTGCCCACAGGTCATGATGTGGGCAGCGGCTCGGCGGCGGAGCTCAGTGTCGTCAATGAGACTAGGGCTGCAGTGTGAAGTGGTGTGATGCAAAATGCTGTGTCCACAGGTCACAGTGCAGGCAGCGACATCGTCATTGCTGAAATAATGTCATTGATGCTGGAGTCGATGGTGCTGACGTGGGGACGGGGCGATGCTTTTTGTACCTCACGAGAGGTATACACAGGCCATGGTGCAGGCAGTGGTGTCTATGTTGGCATGGAGCGGCGTCGTTAGTGAGGCAAGGTGGTAATGAGAAGCGAGGGGATGCAAACTGCGGTACCCACATGTCATGGTGCAAGCAGAGGCTCAGTGACGACATCAGGCGGCAACTTCGGAGTGACCAGGGTTGTGGTTTCGAAGAGGGACGACGCTCTCTGTGGTGCCTTCAGGTTGCAGAGCCGGCAGCGGTGTCACTGACGGTGCCATAGTGGCTTTTCTTCTGTTGCAGCACAAAACACACAGTTCCCAATGCTGTTGGCAGATGAACCTTAAGTCTTTGATGTTCCTGAGGCTTTCAACAGGATGCACGCTCTACTTAAAACCCTTCAAGAAACTCAGGCAATAAGTTGCAGAATGTTCAGTCCAGTCCTTTCACTGTCCAAGACAGAAGCAGCAACTGCAGACCAACCCACAAAACAACACACAGCAAAGGGGCAGTACTCCTACTGGTGGCTCTTCAGCTCTTCTTGGCAGGTCCCTTCGTCCAAAAGAGTTATAAAGTTCTGTGATTTTAGGTCTAATATGAATACCCCTTTTTCCCTTTGAAGTCTTTGTTCAGAAAGTCTCTCTGGCTCAGGAAAACCAGTTCTGTCCTCCTTGGTCCAGACACACTACAGTGGGTGGAGACAGGATTGTGCAAAGCAGCCACAGCCTATTTAGGTGTAAGTATAAACTCCTCCCCACTCTATCCCAGGATGGCCCATCACCATATGCAGGGCACACCTCAACTCCCTTTGTGTGAGTGTTTTGGTGTGAATGCCCAAACAGCCCTAGCCAGTCTACAACCAGATGGTGCATCCACAAGCAGGCAGAGGCACACAGGATTGTTAAACAAGAAAATGCACACTTTCTTAAAAGTGCATTTTCAGACAAACAATTTAAAAACCACCTTTACTAAAATAAGTGTTATTAAATTCTGAGCTCAGGGAACTTAAACTCTATTTCTCCATCTTCTCCTAATTGAAAGTTACACTTCAATGATCACCTGTAGGAAAGACAGCCTTTCAATAGTGAAAAACGAAATGCATAGTATTTCTCTATCAGGACATGTAAAAAACATCCGCACATGTCCTACCTTTCATATACACTGCACCCTCCCCATGGGGCTACCTTGGTCCTAGCTTGGGGGTGACTTCTACGTAATAAAAGGAAAAGGTTAGGTCAGGCAAGTGGGTGGCAGTTTAAAACTGCACGCACAGACACTGCAGTGGCTGGTCTGAGACACATTTTCCTTTTTTTTTTTTTTACAGAATTTTATTTAGCGCGAACTTGACCGGAATTGGGTTATCAGAGCGTTTTACATAGCACCAGTTGCATTACATGAGGACACATTCATTTTTGTTTGAAAGCCTTCATGTGTGGGTAGCACATTCAGTGCTGCAGGTCTACCAGCAGCATTTGATTTACGGGCCCTGGGCACATAGAATGCACTTTATGAGGGACTTACCAGTACATCAAGCATGCCGATCATGGAGAAGCAATCATAACAAACTTTTAAATCTAGCAGGCCCCCTGATGCTCATCCTGGATAGGGCGGCAGATGCACAGGCATCGGGGATCTTGATCTCGTCCAAGATCTTGTTCAGATGAGCCCAGGGAGCCAATATTTTCTTGATAAATGCAAACTGTGCTCTCCCCATGGAGAGGCACCTCTCACTCCTCATCAAGATCGACCCTAAACTGGGGGTTCTAGCCACGTCTGAAACAGGCACCTCTGCTCAGCAGGATATTTTTGGTGACCCTTTTGTTAGGGAAATAGGGAAATTCGTCCAGACTTTTAATTAATTGAACAAAGCCAAGGTGTCAGTGATACGCATATTCACCCTAGGGTTTTCACTGACCCTGGCAGAGGTAGAAAGCATTTGGCTGGCCACACTCACTATCCAGCCTCCAACAGTGGATACAGCACTAAACTAGGACAATATCAGTATGCCTCAAAGTTCGGCAATTTTTAACCGTCCTCAGGGTACCCCTGTCATTATGGAACTCAAGGCGGACATTGCAGGAGTGGCAACCATGGAGCAAATCACAGTGATTGTCCATTCCTTTCTGCTTCAGAATTTGGGGGGCAGGCTCAAGCATTTCACTCATAATTGGGAGGCCCTTACTTCAGACGCTTGGGTCCTGCAAACCATAAATGGTTGCCACATAGACTTTTACGGCTCCTCGGTTCAGGGGCGAAACCCATTCCCCTGATATTCTCACCCTAGCAGGCTGAACTAGTGGACAAGGAGGTTAATAGTTGCTCTTCAAGAGTGCCACTATCCGATCCTCCCCCCATCCAAGAGGCTTCAAAAGCAACCACTTTCTGGAAGACAAGAAGGACAGTGGTCAACGTCCCTTAGATAAACCTCAAGTTCAATGAATTGCTGGTGTATCACCACTTTAAAATGGAGTTTATCCACCTTTTGTGTGACCTCCTTTTTGCCCAATGATTGGATGGCGAGTTTCGACCCCAAGGACGTCTACTTAACTTTCCCAATCTACCCCCCGCACCGCTGCTTCCTCAAGTTCCAATGGCGAGGAGATACATACGAGTTCACCACTCTTCCCTTCATCCTCTCATCTGCCTCTTGAGCCTTAACCAAGGTAATGCACCTAGTGATGGAAACCCTAAGGGCCAGAGGCATAGGCCTCATCATCTATTTGGACAATATCCTCCTCCTTGATCAATGTCCTCAGATACTCTCACAACACCTGCAAACAGTGTCACTCTTGGAATCCCTCGGATTTATCATAAATCAACAGAAGTTGCTCCTGACCCCATCCCAGTCCCTGGTATTTCTGGGATTTGTAGTGGGCTCGAATCAAGCCAAACTCAGTCTTCCTTCCAGGAAATTGACCAAAATCAAGCACAAGTTTCTTTCGATGCCTGGCAGCCAGACAGTCCACCTCCCTAAGACAGATAGCGAGGGTGGTAGGACTTCAGTCGTCTTCCCAGGGTCACTGCACTATTGCACTCTTCAACTGCTGTAAGTCTTCCACTACAGGAGAGGGCTTCCATATTCCCAGATGGTTCCTCTATCGGAGGAGGCATGGGAGAAGATCCAGCAGTGGCTAGCCCATATGGAGGCCTGAAAAGGCCGCTCAATGTTCGGCTCCTTCTGGACCTGGACATTAGTAAGTCTCCTGCTGCACTGCAACCTCATTTTAATGCTTTTTACATGATACCTACTTGTTCTTTGTAGCTTTTTAAACTTACAGTTGTTGTGTAATTGCTAGCTTGCGCTCTTTTATTCATTGTACCATTGAGCTACAGTGTGCATGTTTTTGGGGTTACTTACCGTTTTACGGCTTTGCACTTATAAGCTTTACATTCTCCCGGCGATTTTCCTGTCCTAAAGTGCCTTCCGCCCCGTTCCGCTGCTGCTGTGTGCCATTTGTGAGGAGGACGTTGTGATGCTACTCAGGCTCCCCGATCACTTCCAGCCTCGCTTCCGGCATTTCCTATGGTGCGCGGTCTAGTGTTTACCGCCACCAAACTACTTAAATCCATGCTGAAGCGGACGCTCAGCAGATGCGCGCAGTGGGCATGCCTAAGGCAAGCCCATCTGTGACAGTCTGTGCCCGGCCGGTACCAGGGGCCAGAACCCCTGCCCCTTTCTAGCAAAACCCCAGAACCTACTCCTTTTTGGCCTTTGTCAAGCTTAGACCTACACCTAAGGCCCGATGCCAGGATTTTGATCCTATGACCTGCCCAATGTACTTCATGAGCTGCTAGTTTGATAGATCCTCTGGCTTCCAACAGCGGGTGGGCTCTGACCATCTTACCTGCATGAAGACACTCTTTCCCCCTGCACATGCTGAAGTTGACTCTCGTACATCTAACATATTTCGCGGCTTCAGCCTCAATTGACGCTCTCTTCCCAAACACCAGTTGCATCTATTTAATATTCTTGTTGACACTGATGTGTTTTTTTTTTTTAACAGAAACCTGGCTTCACGATGGGTCATTGCATGATGTGATCGCTGCACTCCCTGACAACTTTGCGCTATTAGGTATTAATAGACCCCATAAATCAGGCGGCGGTAACCCCATTATTCTTAAGAATCTCCACGATTGCAGATTTGAAGAACTCCCAATTCCCATTTGTGAAGCAATGCTTTTCTCCATTCCTTTTTCGCCCAAATTCACCTTTTCGGGTGCTCTTATTTATCACCCACTGTGCCCTCTAACAACTGGGGTATAGCTCTTGCTGACTCACTTGCCCCCATATTCTTCGAGTGGCAACTTCTTCTGTGCTTGGTGACCTCAACTTTCACCTTGAGGACTTCAATTATTCAATAATAAATTGACTTTAGCTCTTACAGAAGATTCTTAACCTCCAGGTTATTCACTTTTCACTAACTCAGTCAGCGGGGCGCCTCTTGGACCCCATTTTCACCAATTTGTCTACTTTATCTATTGCACTTCCTATCCAACTCAGCTGGTCTGACCATTTTGCTGTTCCTATTACCCTCAACTCTGTCCTGGTCCCTCTTACTTGAGCCACCTTGCAAAAATCTAGAAATTGGTCCAAACTTGATATGACGGAGTTAATTGAGCAGCTCGTAAGTACAATTCCTTGCCTCACATCTCAGCCCAACACTGATCAAATTTCTGTGCATCATTGGCTTTCAGAGGCTATTGAATCCATCCTTCCACTGCCAACCAAACCTCAACTCAGAGTACATCATCCTGCCCCCTGGTTCACAGACTCCCTCACAGCAGTAAAAAACAATTGGAAAGTTTTGGAGAGACAATGGAGGAAGCACTACGCCCCAGAGATTAAGCTAGTCTACCTGACAGCACTGAAAAAATACCATGCTCTGTGTAGATCTGCTCGAGCTACTTTCTTCACGGAAAGGATTACTAATTCCCAACATTGCTAAAAACCTAGGCCTGGGCGGTAAATTCCGTATTCCGCGGAGAACGCGGAATTGACGAAAAGGCCGCGATCCACGGCTTAGCGGACATTTTTCTGTGTTCACGCTTTCAAAATGCGTGTTCGCGCACGTGGGAGTGACTTACCAATCCCTGCTTTCGCCGACAAGTTTTCCTATCCGTTTGCGTCTGGCTGCGCGATCACGCGAAAGTGTATGATCCCGAGCACGTAATTCGGACGCGCCATCGGACATCTGTGTTCGCGAACAGGAAACACGCATCGCGAGCGGGCAGGACAAGTGAAACAAGATGGCCACCACCGCATGGGCAAGTTCGCAAGATATTTCCCCCTGAGCACGCAAACAACGCCCCCGAACAGGAAAAACGCATAGGAGACGGGTCGAACAAGCAACTCCGCATGCTCGCGGAATTCTGCGTAGCTCACGGAGATTTTTTACCGTTTCGCTGAACTTTTCAAGGTTGTGAAACAAATTTCAGCAGCCAGTACTTTTCTGCCCTTCCCTTCACTCTCATCACATCAGTGCAACGAGCTAGCGTCGTTCTTTCTCAATGAAGTAGAGAGTATTCATCATCAGTTTGTTTCAGGTGCTTCCCATCAAGGTAATTTTACCTTCCGTTCCACTTCTCATGAGGATCAGGCTGATATACTCCCTCAGGCTACCCCCTCTGATGTGACTTGCCAAATTAGGGCCTGGCTCCCTTTATACCTTGCCACTCTTCAATCTTTGCTGGGTTCTATCAAGTCTGGATCTCCACTTGACTCTCTTCCCCCTTCCAAGCTCAGACTTTTGGACAAGTCAGTCCTTAGTGTGATTCTTAATCTTCTCAACACCTCTTTAAGCTCTGGTCTAGTTCCTCAGAACTGGAAACCCCCTACTGAAAAAGACCCATCTTGATCCTCTCTGTTGGTCTAGTTATTGTCCTATTTCCCTCCTCTCTGTCTTCTCTAAAGTTCTGGAAAGGCATATTAATTCCCAACTATTCTCTCAAGTGGGTACAATCTATTTCATCCGTCTCAATTCGCTTTTGATCTGGCTGCAGCACCGAATCAGCTTTGCTTGGGGTTACTGAATATGTCAGGTAACAGCTTGATAGTGGTGGCATGGCAGATCTAGTTTTACTTGACCTGAGCGCAGCATTTGATACAGTCTCATACTCCACCTTGGCTGATCGTCTTGCAGCCTCAGGTATTGTGGGTGTTGCTTTGAGGTGGCTGATCTCTTTTTTAAAAGATCGCTCGTTCCAAGTCATCTCACATACCACCAAATCAAACCCTGTAGCTCTTACTTCAGGAGTACCGCAGAGTTTGATTCTAAGCATTCTTCTTTTCAATCTTTATGTTCGCCCTCTGGCAAACATTGCGGAAATGTCAGGTTTGATTATTTTTTCTTATGCAGATAATACTCAGATCATCTTCTCTCTTTCATTCGCTCAGCATCAGGACTCCACCTTGCTCCTGCTCGGACTGAGCAATATCTCCTTGTGGATGTCCAGAAATGCCTTGATGCTGAATGGTTCTAAAATGGGGTCCTCATTCTGGAAAACAACCCCGAACTTTGGGGAATCAGCCATTGGGCTGACTCTCTGGTACCTTTACCTGCCCCTGTTACTAAAGTCAAGAACTTGGGTTTTATTATTATTATCTCTCCCTCAGAGCCCAGATGTCAGGAGTCACTGTGACCTGCTTTGCTCTTATGAAGTGGCAAACAAAAATCCTCTGGTTAATTCCATCTGCTGCCCAGAGAACAGTAATGCAGGCGTTGGTGACTACCAGATTTGACTATGGCAATGTTTTGTACCCGGGCCCTGACAAAGCATATGTCCATCGCCTAAAGCTCATCCAAAATGCGGGTGCCTGTCTTCTCTTCCACCTGCCTAGACATGCCTAAGTTTCACCATTGCTCCATCAACTCCACTGGCTCAAGATGAACAAACGTGTCAAGTTTAAGGCTCCATGCTAAATGTTCCAGGCGAAACATGGTTTGGCGCCTCTTTACATACAAAGCTTGGTCAAACCCTATGTGACCACTCGACAGCTAAGACCAGCAAGTCTCTCCTTGTTTTCTGTTTGTAGAGACCGTCTTACTTGTACGAGAGGTTGCTTGTTCGCCTATCTTGGCTCCAAACTGTGGAACTCTCTTCTGTTGCAACTTAGCTTGTGTCAGTCGCTTTTGGACTTGCGTAAGAAATTAAAGACCTTCCTTTACAATTCAGCGTAGTTGTTCTGTGCTCCTTTGCAATATTGTGGCTTGTTTACTGCGCTGGTTAGCGCCAGGAGACCCTGATAGGTAGCTGTGAACTTTATAAATGCATAAATAAAATAAATAAATATAACATGTTAATAGAGTCCGATGCTAGAGGCACAGACAGGGGTGCCAGATGTGGATATTTCCCCCCCAGGCAGTCTGTGGTCCTCACAACAATGGGCCATACACATAAACTGCCTAGAACTCTTGGTAGGGTCATTCATGAATCTTTGCTGGACCAAAGATCGGGCCCAGTGTTGCATCCTTCTGGAGATGGACAACATGGCAGCAGTCCGATATATAAACCATCTCGGGGCGCGGCCCGCAGTTTCTGGGATCATTGTCTGGAAAATCAGATCTCGGTGTCAGCAGAACTTCTTCCGGGAAAGGCCAATCAGGTGGCAGACTGCACTCCCGTCATTTCCAAGACGTGAGTCTCTGGTGTGTACATCCATCAGTATTCTGAGCCCTTCACGAAACATGGAGCCCATTCATGATGGACCTGTTCACGTCCTGCCTGGGCTTCCAGGTGGGCCCAGGGAGCCATTATCTTCTTGAGAAATGCAAACTGTGTCCTCTCCATGGAGAGGTGCCACTCACTCCTCATCAAGATCGACCCTAAACTTGGGGATCTAGCCACTTCTGAAGCTGGCCCCTGTGCCCAGCAGAGTTTGTTTGGTGACCTTTTTGTTGGATAAATACATCCAGACTTTGAAACGTATGTTCCCCCCCTAGTTTTCACGGGTCCTGGCAGAGACAGAGGCCATTTGGCTCTCCGCACTCACTATCCAGGTTCCAACAGAGGATACAGCACCAAACAAGGACAATATCAGGATGCCTCAAGGTTTGGCAACTTTTAACCATTCAGAGGGTACCCCAGTCATCATGGAACTTGAGGCGGACACCGCAGCAGTGGCAATCATGGACCAAATCACAGTGAGTGCCCACTCCTTTCCTCTTCAGAATTTGGGGGGCAAGTTCAAGCATTTTTCTCATAGTTGGAAGGCCCTTACTTCAGAAGCTTGGGTCCTCCAAACCATAAAGTGTTTCCACATAGACTTTTACAGCTCCTCAGTTCAGAGTTTTAAGAGCTGCACGGTCCAGATTAACAACTGGATGAGCTTAAATAAATTGCATTTGAATGGCAGTAAAACTGAGATTATTCTTTGGAAAAGCCGAGCAATTCTGGACGCAGGACTGGTGGCCCACGGAATTGGGCACATGTCCTTCCCCCAAGCTAGCAGTACGTAATCTAGGTATCATTATTGATAATTCTTTGTCCATGAAAGCTCATATAAACCAGGTGCTAGGAGTCTGCTTTGGGATTATGCGTAATCTCCGAAAAATCTTTAAGTGGCTACCTATTGAAGCAAGGAAACCTTTGGTACAGGGACTTGTCATCAGTCGCCTTGACTATGGCAATGCTCTGTTTACTGCACTTAATCAAGATCTGCTTTCTAAACTTCAGATCCTCCGAAATACTGCCGCCAGACTTATTCTTAATATTCCCCCCCGAACCTCTTCGGTTCCGACTCTTAAAACCTTGCATTGGCTTCCGGTTCACCAAACAGGACACTATAAAATCTTAAGTCTTACACACAGGAAAATGTATGGTATTGGTCCATGTTATCTGGCAAAAAAATTGCAATGGTATGTACGGGGACGTTTCTTAAGGTCCAGCACAAAGTTTCACCTTGCTCAGCCGCGTATTCGAACTGTCTGCAATGGTGGCCGATCATTTTCTTACCTAGCTCCTATGCTTTGGAACCAATTGCCATCAGAACTTCTATCCATAGCAGACCACTCATGTTTCTGTAAAAGGCTGAAAACCTGGCTCTTTTCTCAGAAGCTCTTGTATCAGGTGTCTAGGTTACTGTCTGTTTCTCTGTATTTTTGCTGCGAGCGCCTTGAGACCTTTCGGTGATTTGTGTGCTTTATAAAAATATTTGACATTGACATTGACAGAGGCGATACAAAATTCCCCTGATATTCTCCCACAAGCAGGCGGACAAGTGGACAAGGAGGTTTCGGAGTTGCTCTTCAAGAATGCCACTATCCGATCCTCCCCCCATCCAAGAAGCTTCAAAAGCAACCTCTTTCTGGTAGACAAGAGGAACGGCGATCAATGCCCCATGATAAACCTCAAGGAGTTCAATGGATGACTGGTGTATCACCACTTCAAAATGGAGGGTATCCACCTTTTATGGGATCATGTCCAATCATTGGATGGCAAGTCTCGAACTCAAGGATGCCCACTTAACTATCCCAATCTACCCCCCCACCGCTGCTTCCTCAAGTTCCAATGTCGAGGGGATATGTACAAGTTCACCACCCTTCCCTTCAGCCTCTCATCCACCTCGTGGGGCTCAACCAAGGCAATGCGTCCGGTGGTGGAAACCCTAAGGGCCAGAGGCATACGCTTCATCATCTATTTGGACAATATCCTCCTCCTTGATCAATATCTTCAGACACTCTCAACACCTGCAGACAACAGTGTCTCTCTTGGAATCCCTCGGATTTATCATAAATCAACAGAAGTCGCTCCTGACCCCATCTCAGTCTGTGGTATTCCTGGGGTTCATAGTGGACTCGATAAAAGCCAAACTCCGTCTTCCTTCCAGGAAAATGACAAAAATCAAGCAGGAGCTACAATGCCTGGCAGCCAGACAGTCCACCTACCTAAGACAGATAACGAGGGTGATCGGACTTCTGTCGTCTTCCATCCAGGTGATCTTCCCAGGGCCTCTGCACTACCACACTCTTCAATGGCTGAAAGCTTTCCACCACAGGAGGGGTCTCCCATATTCCCAGATGGTTCCTCTATTGGAGGAGGCGCAGGAGCAGATCCAGTGGTGGCTAGCCCATATGGAGGCCTGCAATGACTGCACAATATTTGGCTCCTTCCGGACCTGGTAAGAGTTCGATGCCAGCAGAACAGACTAGAGGGCCTCCACAAGCAGTCTGTGGTCCTCACAACAATGGGCCATGCACATTAACTGCCTAGAACTCTTGGTGGGGGCATTCATGGTTCATTGCTGGATCAAAGATCGGGCCCAGTGTTGCATCCTTCTGAAGATGGATAAAGAGGCAGCAGTTTGATACATAAACCATCTCGGGACATGGCCCACAGCTTCTGGGATTATTGTCTGGAATAATCAGATCTCGGTATCAGCAGAACTTCTTCTGCGGAAGGCCAGCCAGGTGGCAGACTGGCACTCCCATCATCTCCAAGACGAGAGTCTCTGGTGTCTACATCCATCAGTGCTCCGAGTCCTTCACGAAACATGTAGCCTGTTTACATCCCACCTGGACTTCCAGGTACCACAATATTTCGCTTGGAGGCTGGATCTGGGTGTGGCCACCAAGGATGCCTTCCCCCAGGAGTGGTATCAGGAACAAGGTTATGATTTTCCTCCATTCTCAATGATCATGAGCCTTTAAAGCCTAGGTCTGACAACAGGTGGCAGATGCGGTCCTAGTAACCCTGACCTGGAGATCGCAAGACTTGTATCCATCATTTGTAGAATTTTCTTGGGATTCTCCCATCCGACTACCCCACTTTCCGGATATCCTCAGGCACCCGGAGGGTAATCCCCATCGTCTAATGTCAGAGGGGTCTCTGTCGCCTGTGGCCTGGAGGATTACAGGGAACGTTGGCAAGGCCAGGTCCTTTTGGAACAGGCTGCAGCTCTCCTCTTGAAGGCACTGGCAGACAATACTGTCAAGTGCTGTAGGTCAGCATGGACTAGATGGCTAGGTTGGTGTTGTCAGAGACATCTGTATCCTGTGGGGGCGAACATTGTCCAGAGTGTCTGGCTTACAGATCAGTCAACACATTCAGATTGGCGTTCCCAGCAGGTCCTTGCCCATGGACGGCCACTCAGTCGGGAACTATACCCTGGTTTGTAAGTTGTTACTGGGCGTTCACCTTTCGTTAACCCCCCGGAACCCAGACACCCGCTTGCATGGCACATCAGCAAAGTCCTCAATCTGTTCTTATCTTGCCAGCACAATAAATACCTTTGATGCAAATAGCTATCAGCCAAGCTGGGCACACTTTGTTTGATTTCCTGCCGACAGATGTCGGATGTCAGAGCTCTGGATTTAAGGGTTAGAGTATTCACCCCACAAGGGGTTACTTTTAGTATCTCAACATAACTGTTGCTTGGTCAATTACCCTTCTTTTCCAGAATCCATGAAATTATGTGTGGAAGATTAATTAAATGCTATGAATCAGTTACAGCAAACCTGTGCCCCCTGAGGGAATGTCAGTTACTAATTGCACAAAAAAGTTCAAAGCGGTTTCCTCTCCTGATGGGTTAGATAGGCCATGCAAGAAGCATGGATTGACACAACTGTCATTGGAGCCCATTCAGCCACAGGGGCTATGGTGTTGGTGTTAAAAGCATATGCCCTTGGGCCTCGCCTGGAAGATATTCTTAATGTAGAGAATTGGTCTACAGACTCCACTTTTAAGAGACTTTGTTTCAAACCTGTCCCTAGCATCAACTCCCTGGTTGTAGATAAGCTTTGAACCAGCATAATCCTCGCCTCCTGTCCTGACATACAATGAAATATTTCCTAGCTACCGGAAAGGAAAGTTTCATTTCTATTAAGGACACAGACGCGAGGATTAACCTACCCCGTCTTTCACCTATTCCCTTTCCCATTGAGCAGTTTGAACCCTACGTTAAGGTGGGGATGCTTGCATTTGGAGTTTTACATGTCATAGTATTTGTGATTTGTTAATGACAAGGATAGTTATGTAATTCAGGCGATATTTCAGCATTATAAACCTACGCTCTATATCCCCAGTATAATGGATGGAACAAGAATAAAATCGTCACTATTCATCTGTAATCACAGGAAGAAAGAGAAGGCGCTGACAGAGAACTATCAAGGAGTCCCGCCTCTATCTGATTGGACCGGTAGCGGTCCATGGAGGGAGTTCCGTGGGGCGGTGAGGCGGGGCAGGGTGGGGGAATTTAAACACCGGAATATGGATGAACGGAGGTAAGTACACATTTAAATAAATAAAACGAATTTCGTTGCGCGCGCTGCATCGCATTTTGCGATGAATTGTAGATGAAAAATACATGCCACATTTCACCATCATGAAACTGCTTAACACCCATCCACCATCCAAAACAATAGATCAAGTTTTGTCACCACCTGAGAAATGTGAAAAAAGACATACATGTTACACCCTACACAGATAAAGCCCAGAGATATTTGTGGCCTCTTGCAGCGTTAACTAGATCGTCATGTGCAGTCAGATTTACAGTGGCGTGGATGCATCTAATGTCGTATCAATGACCTGATGTGCCTTTACTACATGCATGTCAGATTTCCTGTCTGTAATCTGAGCTTCTGTGTTACACTATGGAAATGTCTTCTGCAAGCCTGTCCTTATCCCAACATTCTCACTCCTATTATTTACTGTAATTCTGGCCAAATTTGTTATTTGCTGTCTTTACTTCGCCCTCATTGGGAGCTATGTGAGCGATTTGAATGTGTGTCCCATGCACAGCGATTATTGATTTGATCTACGCTGTTTGTATATACTTACTTCTCTAAATATAAATAAAGTTGAAAAATAGACAAATAAGAAACTGCCGAATTTGTAGAAATCCAGTATTAGAGGAGCCTTCCTGTGGTTTCATGAGGGTGTAGGCATTTAAACAAAACCCACCCCTACTTAAGTCTTCTTAGACATGTGACTGCCCTATGGTGTCATCCATAAATTGTGGAAGACGCCATGTGTGGTTCCTGTTCTGCATGGACCTTTACAACTAAATATCAAAATATCCTAACATGATAAGGAGACTTTATTGATTTACCAATTGTTATACAAAGATTACTTTATTTGTGTTTTTCCAGGCAATCTTGCAAAAGCCTGAGAATCAACAAAGCAGGTTAAAAACAAATTAGAGAATATTGCTTGTCAATCAGACCAAGTAGAGACACCGACATTCTTGTATCTCAATCTGTGCTTGCTCTGAGCATTGGTCGATATTTTGGTAGTAGATTACATCTGATTTAACCTTTGGGGTGGGGCATTTTTGAGGACCCTGGTGCTTGAAATAGATTTATAGTTTTCAATTTGGCAATGCCCACTGAAGGATTTCTGTACATGCCACAGCATGATAATGAACAGTCTGAAATCCAGCAGTGCCACTTAAGGGGAGTCATAGTTACATCTGTTACCTATATAACTGTAGGCATTATGATACACTTCCCTCTATACATGCTCATTTCTATTACAGTATTAATATTACTATCAGTAATACAAATCTATTTTATATTAGGATGATGAATTACAGTACATATTTCCAAGATTATATTTTGGATAATGAAGATAAAAATGACAACACCATGGAAAAAATCATAACAACGATGAAAATTAAGATGTAAAGATAATTATATTAATTAAAAAAATTCAGTTTTCACATATCACACCTTCTCCTTGACATATTGCCTGAGAGGGATTGATTCTTTAGATCTCCAACAAGAGCAATGCCTAACATAATAAATTCAGTGGAGTGTGCAACATCACTTCCTGTTTCCCACTGCAGAAATTCAGCAGATACAGTAAGCTCTAAACTACAGGGCTGCGGGCGTACCTGGAGAGCATGGGGAGGGTGCTGCACTTCCTCTGGGGCAGAAATGGCCTTCTGGACAAACGTCCCCATGAATTCCGTCCTGTGGGGTAGCGAGACTCGAACCACCAGAGCAATAGTATCCAGGATTACAAGGGCCAGACACACCAGCAAGCTCAGGTCTGGCGCAATAATAACCTGGAGCAGACAGCAGAAGAGATGTCATATAGGGGAAACTATCATTACAACAATGCCCTTACCACACAATGCCCTTATCATGCAGCCTTTATCACGCAACCTTTATCACTCAAGCCTTTACCATGCAGGTAAGTATTTGTGCCTTTACCAAAATGCCTTTACCATGCAGGTATTTTTTGTATATATCATAATTATATTGTTATTAACAAAATGTTTAGAAGTGGGTAGTGGTAAAGAGAGGGAAGGGTAATTTTAGAGTTTAGGGTGGGCTAAAGTAAAGGGAGGTAAGCATAATTTTAGGGTTTAGAGATGGGTAGTGGTAAAGTGAGGTGTGGGTGAATTTAGGAATGGAGAGTGGTAAAGGAACATTAGGAGTAAATTAAAAACAAGGGGGTTGCTGGAAACAGAATTAGGGATGTCACAACCATTCCCACAGTCTTATGGGTAAGAAAGAAGAGCACAGAGTATGCTGAAATGTAAAGCACATCTTTCTTTAATTCTGTAATCAGCGAAGTTGATTAAAATGGTACGAGGGTACTTAGAATTTGGAATAGGATGAGCTGGGCTCGAGGGGCCCTAGTTAGTGATAGATCCCCAGAGACGTCTGGAAGCACTTTTTGTTTAATGAATGTCTCAACACAACAAAGGGTATTAGCGCCCTCTTTCCCCCGGGTACTCCCACTATTCGGAGATTTGAGCGCCATGAGTGATTTTCAAACACTTCCAGTTTGGTCTCCAGGGCGATCTTGTCTGCCATCACTTGACCAATTTTCTGGATTGTGGATCTCATTTGATCCTCCAGGTGGGCTATTCTAGACTCTGCTTCTTCGAGCCTAGCAAGGGTACCAGAGATAGATTCTTCTATTTTTTCCAGCCTGTGATGGAGAGCAGCTATCTCATATCCCTGGGACTCTTTCATTTCCCTAATCTCTTCCAGTATAAGATTAAGCAGTGTATTCATTTCCATCTGTTGTGATTCACCCTGGAAGGATTATTTTGCAGAGTATCAGTGATCTGACTCGAGAATTCCAGGCCCTTCTCCATTGATGCACCAGTTATTTCCTGAAATCTCTGCCCACTTTCTGGCAAATGTTGTTTAGGATTATTAGTATTTGAAGATTGCTCAGAGAGTGAATGCTGTTTCTCTACAGTGCATGCGCTTTCCAGATAAGGCAATAGGTTTCCCACCTCAACAAGGCTGATAGCTGGTAGGGGCGTGATTGGGGCTTCATATGGTGGAGAAATATACAGCTCTTCAAGGGATTTAATTGTTGTGCCTTCTTCTGGGGTAGCAGGTGGTGCTGTGACAACCTTGATGGACTTTGGGACACTGCCGGCTGAATATTTTTTTTGGGCAAACAATGCGAAGTCTCTCTTATTCGCTGCCTTGTTGCACCCTGGGGTGGATTCAACAGTCGGACCCTTCTCTACCCCATGAGATTCGCCCATTGCGGGGGCAGGATCTTCAGCCCCCGGCAGATGACCCGATAGCTCCAATTGCAATTCTGCCAGCTCTTCTGTTGAACTTTCAAAGCTGGAGTTTAACTCCAGGCGACTTATAGCGCAGGCGTTCTTTGCCACAGATGGAGCCCCCTTAGCTTGGGCTAATCATTTTTTTAACTTTTATCCCAGTCGTAGCATTGACCTTGGCTACTACATTGGTTTGCTTTAAATTCCTTCCCATCTTCGTTCCTTCGCCCCTCGCTCTATGCCCTTCTACTGTTCTTAGTTTTACGCACTGATGCCACTTCACTGGTTTGGTTTGCTTACTCGTCCATTGAAGAAAATGGAGTGCCAGACTTATTCACCACCCTGCCTTCTTAGCCTCTCCTTGCTGCTGCTGCCACGGCTCCCCGAATGTCTCACTTATCTCATTGAGAGTTTGTCCCCCTGCATCACTCTTATTCCATTGGCAATGGCGCTGGCACTTGCTCTGTTTTAATTTTGTTCAGCCACTGCCAGACTCTGTCTCTATAGATCTCCACAGACCTCAGATGAGCAAAACGGCCAAAATGGCAGAGTAACAACTATGCTCTTACCCTCATCCAGCACAGCAGCCTTCACAATGTTCAGCCCAGCTCCGATGTTACTCACCCCCCGCTGGCAGTTCCCGCTGCGTTTTCTACTGCCTTGAGGTTCCTCCACACTCCACGCTAAGGCATCCAATTGCTTTTAATTTTCTTTTTTCTTTCTTTCCTTCCCCCTAGAGCGCTGGCTCGCTAGTTCACTGGTTACGATTACAGTGCCGCATCAAGATGTTGCGCGGCAAACTCGTAGCTTGAATCCTTCACAGCGCTCGTCACCGCATTTCCTGGCCGAGTGCCATTAGCGTTTCCACTGCAGTCTCTGCTCCGGTGGGTGGGGCCACGATCGCTGATTACAGAATTAAAAAAAGTATCCTGACGAAAGTGATCCAGCAGAGACAGTTTGCTATAGACGAAGGGACTAATTGTCGGATTTTTTCAGATATGTCAGTGGGGGCGGCGCGTAGGCGAAAAGAATTTGTAAAATTGCCGTTTTTATTTAAAGCTCAGGGGGCGCAGGCATCCATTGCCCAACAGTCAAAATTAAGAGTGTTGGTGAAAGGAACATTTCATATGCTTTCACGGATAGAAGAAGCTCAGGAGCTTTTGAAAGAAATCACTGTTTCAAGATGAGCCTGGTTGAAATATTGGAGTTTTGTCTACTGGGTCTCTTCTCTGTGTGGGGGGTGGGTAGGTCACTAAGGGTGCAGGACCAAGGAACCTGAGCCAAAAGTAGGGAGGGAAAGATGTGGGTTGCGGGGCCCATGGGGACTTCCGCGTCTCTTGGGTGGGTTTTTGGGATCTGGGGAGGAGGTAGGCGGTGGGGCCTCAGTAGTAAAATGAGCAGTAGTAGGGGCATGTGGGGAATGTTCGTTTTAGGAAAGAAGAGTAGTAGTAAAATGGGCAGACAGTGGTATACACAGTGGTATATACAAGTTTCTTTTTTGGAGCTATCAAAAAGTGTTTTTTAGAGAATAGAAATGGCTGATATATGTAGGGCTATGTCTATTAATGTTAAAGGAATGCTTAATAATAAAAAATATGGTGGACTCATTAGATGGTTACCTCATTGAGTTCCCACGTGTTGTTTTTTCAAGAAATGCATCTAAGAACTAATTCACCTAAACTACATATACCCCGGGTCTTATCACATGCGTTTTTTGGATCGTCAGGCATGGCCATGAGAGGGGTCGCCATTTACTTTTCTAAAAAACTGTCATGGGAATTCGAACAAATTCAACGCGATCCACAGGGAAGATGACTTTGGGTAGTAGCTAAGCTGAAGGGGAAGACTCTAAACTTTATAAACTATTATGGCCCAGTCATGGATGATGCCTCAAGTTTGGTTAAGATTAATGAACTTCTAAGGGGGAAGCCGGGGCAAATCACTATTGGTGGGGATTTTAATTATACACAGGATCTAAAGAAAGATACCTCAAATAAAAGTAAAAAACAATTGAAAACAACGAAACAAATTGTTGAGGCTACTATAATTGAGCACCAAGTAATAGATCCTTGGCGGAGTATTAATTTGGATACATTTTTTTTTACCTGTAACTCACATCGCTATCAGACTGCTTCTCGAATAGATCCCTTCTCGTCTCAAGGGTAGACATCGGGACAAACACTTTCTCGGATCACGCTTATATAGGGTTTGATCTCAAACTTGGCGTGGGGAGAGAAGAGCGACCCAGGTGGCAGCTGGACCGCCTTCTCCTCCAGGATCAAGAATGGGAGGAGAATATTAAAGTATGGATCGCTGAATTTTTTAGGATCAACACAGAAACAGCAGAACCCTTTGCAATATGGGAGGGCTTTAAGGCCACAGCATGCGGGCAAATAATCTCTTTCTCGGCCGCCCAATCTAGTGCACGGCGGACAAAAATAGCTGAATTGCAGGGAACAGTGGAGAAGGCTATGCTCAAAGGACCCGTTCATGTTCACAGCAGCTGGAGAATGCTAGAAAGGCCTTGAGAGATTTTTTGTCTTAGAAGAGATCAATAGCTCCCGAACCTTCCAACAAAAGATTTATGAGGATAGTCAGCTGGTCGGCAAACTGCTGGCCAGCTCCACAAAAGCTAAACAGGAGGCATCCCTGATATTGAAGGTTATTAATCCTAAAACGGGACTGGAAGTAACTAATAGGGAAGAAATCCCGTGGATGTTTCTAGAGCATTTTCAGTAACTTTAGATCACTGAGTATCAGGTGGGAGAGGAGATGATACACAAGTATTTTGAGAATGTGGATATTCCAAAATGACCTGGTCCTCGGATTGATCAATTAAATTCCGAGATGAAAACCGCCGAGATTGGGGCAGCTATTAAGGCAACGGCCGGGGCTAAAGCGTGTGGGGAAGACGAGTTCCCAATAGAATTCTATAAGACTTTTTCAAAAGAATGAATTCCACAGATGCAAAGGCTTTTTAATCATATCATGAAGGGGGGCCAGGTTCCTCCGGCCTGCAAAGAAGCAATTGTTATATGCTTCGTAAAAAAGGATAAGAACCCGAAAGATTTAAACTCATAGAGGCCTATTAGCCTCCTCAACTCAGACTATAAGCTTTTTATGAAGGTATGGGCTGAGCGCTTCTTAAAGGCGGGACAGGATGTAATTTACAAAGATCAGACAGGTTTTATTAGCAGGAAGATCTATTGCAGTCAAATACTGAATTTTTAATACAGGCTCTGGATTTTTTCAACACCAATTCTATACCGGTCTGTATAACGATGGTCGATGCTGAGAAAGCATTCGATTTGGTAAATTGGAATTCCCTTTTCTTCGCACTTCGCCACTTTAGTTTCCCCCTTCAGGTTACTGCAATGCTACATAATATCTACCAGGGGGCCGAAGCCCATGTAGTGAATAATATGAAACGGGCAGGTGTAGTACAGATTAAGCGGGGGACTAGACAACGTTGCCCGCGCTCCCCCCTACTTTTTAACTTTTTTATAGAACCGCTGGCTATTAAATTACGTAATAATGCTGCAATCAAGGCCCCAATCCAGGACATGGCCAAATTAAAACTCTTTGCGAACGATATCATTTTATATCTGAAGCCTACTAAATATAATTTGGAAGTGGTATTGAAGGAATTTAGTAAATTTGAGTTAATTGGGGGCTATAAAATAAACCCAATAAAACCAAAACTCTTCTTTTAAATACAGATATGAATTTTCTTCCACTTTGTCTTAGGGCGCAAGTGATGAAGTCAGATCCAATTAGATATCTGGGGATATTTGTATCCAATCAACAGCTATATAATTTGAATTATGTGAGGATGCTGGAAAAAATAAGGAGACTTTTAGATCAGTGGTTACTACTTCCTTTAACCTTAGTGGGCAGGGTTTCCCTTATTAAGATGTCCGTATTATCGCTACTTACTTTTTTATTTATTAACGTCCCTATAAAATTAAGACATGTTTCTTCAAAGAAATGGAAACCTTAATTAGACAGTATGTTTGGGGAAACAAAACCCCAAGGGTGAAACTTACATCACTTCAATTAACTATTGAGCAAGGAGGTCTGGCTCTACCCATCTAAAAACGCATTATGATGCTGCTCTTTTGGACCTATTGGTGGGCGCAATGGCTCAAAGGGTGTTAGAGATACATTTTTTGTTGAGAAAATGGTACAGAAAACCGTCTCTCAGATTTTAATATTCCTAAAAACCTCCAAATTGCCGAAAAGAACTCGGTACAAGACACTTAAAGACTATTCTTTCAGACTCCAGGCTTTTTTTAAAATGACGATCTCAACTGGGTTTCAGTACTTAAAGTTAAAAGAATGTAAGAACCTCGGCCTCCAAATTCAAGCAGGTCACTTGAAGCACTGGGAAGGATGTGAGCTTGGAGCGCTAAGTGACTTTTCAATACAGAATAGGACGATCTCTTGGCAGGAGGTGGCATTGAGGGATGGGAGCCAGAGGAGGCCCACCTTTTTTGAATACCTACAAATCGTTTATTTTGTTAAAAGTATCCAAGGAATTTTTGATACTCTGAATAAACTGGTGATAGCGCTCTTTGGGGCCAAATTAAGTGGGGTAGGGAATTGGTATCGCTTATTGCGAAATCAGGGCCAACTTCCATTGATTGAGAACCATCTCGAAAAGTTGGCCCGTGAAATACAATGTACCTTTTCTATCCCCGAATGGGAAATTATATGCCTTCGGGGAAGCAAGTCTTTGAGAGCAGCCAATTACAAAAGGATGGCATTTCTATCCCGATGGTTTGCCAACCTCACCCCGAGGGCACTGAAGAAAAGATATTCGGATGCCGATGATAGGTGTTTTTGGTGTCAGGCGGATGAAGAAGGGGGTTGGCTCCATATCTTTTTTTTGTGTCCAAGATTGAGGCCTTTTTGGGAGGCAATTTTTTTAGATTTAAATCGGGCATTTGAGAAGAGGCTATCGCCAGAGGCTGAAGCTGCCCTGTTTGGTGAGCGCAAAGATAGAACACTCTTAACGGAAGCTGAAGCAAATTTTTTTTCTATCACTTGTGCTGTGGCCCACTCTTTAATTCTACAAAATTGGAGGTCTAGGGTAGCTCCCACTTATGAAAAATGGCTGAATAAAATGAAAAGGACGCGGGCTTTTGACGAAGCATACGCAAAGCGGGTGGGAGCTACCAGAAAATTTGAAAAGAATTGGACATTTTTAAGTAAGGAGGAAAACCCAATAGAGGGATAATATTATTCAGGATTTAGAATTGTTTTGCTGGTCTACTGGGTCTAAAATATTTGGAGAATTTAATAATGTACGTGGCTAAGCACTTTTGCACTTTAAAATTGTGATTGTTCTACATGTCTTGCACTAGCACTAGCACTTTCTCTATTGCACTTTAGCACTTTGGTATTATAGAAGTGTATCTGATAGCCGTGTTTGTTAAAAGCAAATAGAAACAGTTTTTTTTTTTACCATTGCCTGCTACCTGGAATAATGAAGTTAATGATTTTAGTACGAACGAAGTCTAATATGTTTGTGTATATGTCATGTATTGCCCTCGATGCTCTGCTCAATAAAAAATGTATTAAAAAAAAGAGATGTAAAGCACATCCTGGCTGACAATGGATGGAAAAGGAATTAGGCCAAATGATAATGGAATGGAATAGTTTTTAATGAAATGCTGTTTGATGAGTAAGAAGTAGCGGCAGAATTAAGAGTGAATAAAATAAAGAGCAAATTAATGCTTTTAACTGAGAAATGAAAATAATGATGTAGTAGGTTTTTTGGGGGGTAAGAACATTGCACAGTGTTTTAGAATAAAAACAATAACGAATCTACAGCCTATGTTACATTTGAATCATTGGGAGTTTGATAATAATATAAATGAACTCCCTACGTGTGTGAAATGCTACATTGAAAAAAAAAATGTAAGCAAACTCTAAACCAATAAGTGCGAGTATTGGATGATAAAAACATTTCACTATTGTGCAACCATTTCTAAGACAAAGTATTTCTCCTAAATAAAGCATTGTGATGGCAGAGGTTGGTGAAGCATACTCCAGTCTGTGATGATGGATATGTAGGATGGGCACACAGGTCTAAAGGGAGCACGGTTAGATTGCAGTATGGTATCCCACTACTCATTACTTAAAAAAAAAACATTTAGGAACCATTGAGATCAGGTGACAGCATGAGTCCACCATCACCACCCCTTCTAGCCCAGCCCTCTCAAGCGAGCGTAAATCAAAACCGCATTCTTAATTTCCCAACCACCTGCCAAAATCTCTAACCTCCGCTGATTAAATGTCTGGTTTGTAAACCAATCTCTAGGCTAGGACATACCTGGAGTGCAGGGAACAGGAAGTGAAGATTCTGCTGGACAAAATGTCCCTGGAGGGCACATCCCTGTGACATGAGATGGAAAATTAGCCACAGTACTGGATCCTAAGAAATTAAAAAAAAAAATTAAGGAAAAGGGATTCAGCAAAGAAGCAAGCGTGTCCCTTCTTGGATCAAATGACCACCTCTGCATTCGTCGGCTGTGCGCCAATCCTGACTTCTTTGGAACAAGGAACAAGGCATAGGAACCAAACAGCTTTATCAAGAAAAATTATATATTCAACATTGCACTCTGACAAATGGGGGTGAGGACTGGCAGAGTAAGAATATCTACCCATGCAAGTGTGAGAATTGAAGAGTGTGCCAAAACCATACCTATCTTACAATATACCCAGTATGAAGATCTGCGGTGGTGACGCGGTTGCCTAATTGTCTTTAGTAAAATGCTTGATGGATGTACACCTTAAATGCTATGCTCACCAGTGGGAAATGTTGAATAGAAGCAACATGTAAGCCCATAGTAATCTATAGATGAAGAGGTGCAGTGCCTACTTATGTCGTGTACACAGTAAAATATGATGTGAATGCCCAAAATCCATTCATCCAATACAAGCATTTCAAGCTCAATGAAGGGTAAATATAATACTGACAGCAAACACTTTTGAAATGGTAACAGTAGGATACCACATAAATATTTTATATTGCTTAAAAGCACAAGAAGCTTTACACGTATCATCGTTATAGCCAGCATATCATGTATAGAGGGAGTGGTTACGTCTGGTTTCTAACACCCATAGTAAGGGGCTGTGTGTTTTTTTTTTTATCTTACCAGGGCTCATTGGGGCAGAAAACGGCTTCTGGGATGTTGAACCAGGAAGACAGTACCATCCAGGGGCGCACACACCTTCTGGCTCTGCCAGACCCGGTCTGGAGCAGAACTTCCCAGGTGGGCATGTTTGACAGACATGGGCATCTTTTGCCATGACAGTCTGGCTGAACGTGCCCGGTGGGCATGGGTACTGAGTGGCAAATGCTGTGCCCTGTGGGCAGTAATGACCTAAGAGTGAGACGGGAGAAAAATATTAAGGAGAATTGAGATTTAGGGTTTCAAAGCGAAGAGTACCCCATATGGATATATATATGCACTCACCTGATGGGCATGCAGTATCATTATTTGCCCCTTTTTCGCAGTAGGCACCCTCAGGGCACACCAAACACTTTTCCATTCCCCAGGAAGGGGCAAAGGTCCCTGCAAGGCAAGGTTGGGGGCTGCGGCTACCTGTTGGGCAGGAATGACCAGCTGGGCATGGGCCACCATGTGCCGAGATCTGGAAGAATAAAAAGTTACATCTGTAGCTTCATACAGGACAACAGAAGACCGATGGGTGTTTTATGGGTGGCTCCATATGTTAGTTTCTTAACATTATATATATGCAACAATTAATTTATCTGAG
Source organism: Triturus cristatus (assembly GCF_964204655.1). Lineage (NCBI taxonomy): Eukaryota > Metazoa > Chordata > Amphibia > Caudata > Salamandridae > Triturus > Triturus cristatus. The sequence goes on along the minus strand of NC_140584.1, from coordinate 68,394,463 downwards.
TGTTTGTAACACCAACCACTTGCTTCACTCTGCATATGTCAGCCTACAGCTTTAACAAACGCCTGTCTTGGCGGGGGAAGGGCCCCCTCAGACTCCCCCCACATCATGATTTTCCGCCATTATCACATCATCAAGAAGATGCTAAAACACGTTATGACGTGACATATCATATCACCCAGAGTGTAATTGATTCGTTCTAGGACCCCAGCACGCAGGGAACCTGAAGGCCTAACTGTGGGGGTGGAGTAGGAAAGCAGCATGCAGAATTTAAAAAAACAAATTCAAATGAATACACAAATTCTGTGGCTTTGTAAGTTTTTAACGTGTGTCGGGAGACGTTTGTGCATGCTAGTAAAGGTGCTGTTTGATACTGCAGTCTTGCAGTAGCCAGTGGCATTTCAGAGAAGACGGAACACAACTGACAGCAACGTAAACAGATCCTATAGATATGGCGGCTGGGTGTGAGGACCTGTGAGTGACCATGAAAGTCACAGACAGAGAATGGCAGAGAACAACAACAAAGGGGCGAGACAACCAAAACCCACCGAACAGGAATGTGTGGCTGTAAAATTACAGCTTAATTTTAAATTCCAATGTATTGTAATGCGAAGATATTGAAAAAATGGTGTTGTAATGTAGTTACTGATCCAGTGATTGGTAGTGGTAGATTGATTCTGTATTCTGTACTATACACTGTGTTGTACTGGTAAAGTTGAGATATGTCACTTGGTACAGGCAGGGAAAAATAAACATAGATGATGTAGCTGTGGGGGCTGGAACAAAATGCATCATCATGAGATACTGGCTAGTACCTTGTGCTTGTAAATGTAAGAAAGGGGCAGCATCTATACAATAAGGGACACACACATTACAATTGCAGACAAAGGGCATCTAATGTAGTCTCTAGTTCTAGCCTTAAAGTCTGAGTCTGGGAAAGACAAAAGAAAACACATTTGTAACATTCCAGAACAGATTTCCTAATTATTAAATAACAGTAATGTAGGGATGGTCTGAGATCCACCCCTACCTCCACAAAACCTTTTGCTCGAATTGCTTTACTTGGAGTTTGAAGAAGTTACCTGCATTGGCCTGGAAGAACTGGAGCCACCAGAGCAGTAGAATCCAGGTTCACATAAACCGATGGGTGCAGTCAGCCCAGAGATGTTACAGAAATGTCCTGAAACACACGAAACAGGAGGAAAATCAAACTGCCTCACATTGAATTCTAGAAAAAATGGCAAAGCCTGAAACCAGAGTCTTCATCAACGTTGTACATGCTACCATAGTGCATTTCCTAGGGCCGAACTACATACATGTGGGACTGATGCATTGTCATTCCTACAAACTAGCCATTTAAAAAATACCAGTGCCAAATGTGCTTTGTTTACTGGTCGCTCGCAACACAAGTGCTTTTTGTCTTGCTTACGTTGTATCATTGCACCACATTGGATCAATTTGCTGTAATCTGACGTTGGTTGTTGCTTTTCTGCAGGCTGAGCCTTACTTTCTCCCCTTTAAATCATGTCATCGCATTTGATTAAATCACCTCATCTTGTGGGTCCATTCTCCTTTGTGTGAAGGATTAACCCCTGTCCTTATAGCCATTTTGTCTAATGAAAATGTTTGTCACTCTGCTTTTCGTTTGGTGAAGTTTTAAATATTTCATGTATGCCTTATATAGAGCAGGCTTTTTATTTTTTAAGAAACCACTGAGAGTCACTATCGTGTTGACTGTGAGCTGTTTCTTTGTTGCCTCTTTAGATTATCTCAGTATTATCTAAGGTTGATTTTGGAGGACTGAATGGACTGTAGATCATCAGGATATTTAGATAAGTTCAATTTTCAGACAACGAGTCAAAATCATAATAATAGTACATAGTAAATACTAATCCTGAAAATCCAGTATGAATTTAGCTTTTGTGGACCAATTCTGCGAACCTCTGACAAATATTGCCACCCTGGTTAAGTAACATGTTCAGTAGGGACCACTGTAACGAGTGGGTAAGAAAGTTTTAGTTCCCAATGCCTCTGTAGCTCCCTCCAATCACATACCACTTCCATCCTTCATGCACAAACCTGCCCAACGATGAATAGCCTAAAGTTAATCAGAGGTGTTGGAAATTGGGTAACTGGTTGAGGGGTGTGAAACCCTGCTCAAGCAGCAAACAAAATCTCTGGCAGGGGAAGAGACAAACAAATCCCAAATCAACCTGTGCTGAAACATCTGGTAGCATGGTACAAAAGCAGTCAGGCTTACCTTAGAGGTAATGTGTGAAGTATTTACGCAACACTTCAATCAGTAAGAAAGTAAAACCAAACACAAGAAAAATCCCACACCAATTTAGAAAAATGGAGCAAAATGTAATAATATTTTACGTAAAAATGGTGCCTAAAATAAGAACGCGCCAATTGTTATCGGGTCGCGAGGGACAGGGACACAGTCACAAGTTCAGGCTGACCACAATGAAGGGCAAGCCGGATACATGAACCAAGTTAGGCCCACTGAACAAAGTACCTTAAATCCTGGTTGTGGAGCGTTCCCACTTCGAGGATGCATTGCGCACTGGTGCTTCCGAGGCGCTGCAATACAAAGTTCTGCATCGTCATCAAGGGTAATGTCGGCAGGGGCTTGAGATGAGAAGTCCTGCATCAAAGATGCAATGCACATCAGCAGTCCCACAGAATCTGCGGGACTATGATTCAGAGTCCTGTGTTGTCGTTGAGGATGCCGTTGAAGAGTGGCTTGCAATGTGAAAGCCTGCATTGAGGATGCGTCGTACAGTGGCAGTTCCAAGAAAACTGTGGGCTGGGATGGGAAGGGAGGTCCAGCGGTTCCAAGTGCACCAGTGAGGAGATGCAAGGTTGCAATGAGAAGACCTGTGTCAAGGATGCGACAGACAGCAGTGTTTTGAGGAGACTACGGGCTGCAGTGAGAGGTCTGGCATCAGGGATGCATCATTTGTGAAGTGGAGCTGCGAGGAGAAGCATGGCAATGCATCGATTCTGACCACAACTGGCCTGGCAGAGGATCTTCAGGCCCACTTCCAAGGGTCCAGGACTGAGGTGACACCACTTGGGGTCAGGACTCACAGCGGACTGCTTCCAAGTGCAGGGTTTTAGGTGGTTGGAACCTTTTTTGTTCCTGAGGCTCTGATCAGGAGGCCAGCCAACTAGTCAGTGGAGTCACTCTGTTGGTCCTGGGATCAAGAAGCAGGTCCAGTCCTTTTTACTCAGGCAGCAGGGCAGCAGGTCTACAGAGTAGAATTCCTTCTTGCAGAGAAGCGCAGCAGTCCTTCTGAGTTTTGTACAGGTCTAGCGATATAGAGTTGGGTCCATTATTATTAACTGGAGCCCACTTTGAAGAAGAAGTTTCAAGAGGCTTCCGCCCCCAGAGGTGCTTGGAATATCTTGATTCTCTGCCCTAACCAAAGCTTGTCTGCATCACATAAACCTAGTGTCAAATCCTTTATAAATGTGCTCAGGCAGAGCCGTTGTGATGTGCAAGTGGGGTAAGTGACAGCTACTCTCCCCATCAAGTCAAAGATGGCCCATCCTGCCAATACCTATTCCCCTTTGTCTCACTGTCTGGGAGCAATACACAAAGACCAACTGTAAGCTACACCTAGTCATGTGAGCCAGGATACAGGATGAAGACACCAAATGGTTAGAACAAGAAAATACCAACTTTTTAAAAGTGGCACTTTCAGAATTGTGACTTAAAATCTGACTTTACCATTAACAAGGGTATTAAATTACAATTCTTTAGACATCCGAATCAAGAAGGTGACCGAATGTTATCCTATGGGAGCGGTAGGCCTTGCAATAGTGAAAAACAAATTTTACTACCGGGACATGTAAAAGTTATATTTATATGTTAAACTTAGTAAATGCAATACATCCTGCCCTAAGGACCGGTTTGTATATACCCTAGGTGTGACTTATATGTATTAAAAAGAAAAGTTTAGCCCTGGTAGGCAAAATGTTTACTTTGCCAGGTGGAAATGGCAGTTTAAAACTGCAAACAGAGGCTGCAGTGGCAGGCTGGAGACATGTTTAAATGGCTACTTAAGTGGGGGACACAATCAGTGCTGCAGGCCCACCGGTAGCATTTAATTTACAGGCCATGGGTACATGTGGTACCACTTTACTAGGGGCTTACAAGTACATTAAAATTGCCAATTGGGTGAAAGCCAATTTTTGCATTGTTTAAAGGACAGCGCACAAGCACTTTAGCACTGGTTAGACATGGTAAAGAGTGCAGAGTCCTAAAGCCAGCAAAAACAAAGTCAGCAAAAACAGGAGGATAGAAGGCAAAAAGTTGAGGGACAACCCGGCCAAGGTTCTCCGGTCCAGCAAAGGGGCATTAACAAATGTAATGAATGTGGGAACCATACCTGGATCACACGGCAGGCAATCTTCAACCTCTGTGTTCCTGGTTATATTGCTGTAGAAACCAGGAGGGCATGGCAGTGGACTAGAACATGCCATAGGGCAGTAATGTCCATATGGACAGATATTTCCGGATCGTCCATCGTTTGGTTTGGGAGTAGTCGAACCTCCTGTACAGTAATATCCTGCATAGCAGGATCCAGTCAACCCTGTTTGTCCATATGAATCACAGTAGAAGCCTGCAAGAAGCAATAAGCACCATGATATGAGCACCGTCCACTCGACTTGAAGGTGAAATGCTATGTATTGACAAGACAAGCACACAACGCAGAGTTTGAAGTGCATGTTAATTTTCTTATACTGAATAAAAAGGTCACATTTGTTTGTGATATTCTCCCATAGCTTTTGCTCTTGTGATTGTAATTACTGTAAAGTAGCTCTATACACTAGGTGACATTTTGTCTGACAAGTATTGCTATATTTTCCACAATATTATTTTCTATGGTTTTTGGTTTTGCTTTACTGCATTTCATTCTGAAAGATCACTGTGCTAGTCTGTTGGCAAAATACCTCCCCATATCAGTAATCTAACTATATTATACTGGGGGAATACAGGAGCCATGCTGGAGTTGTGATTGTTTCACTCTTGTCCTTTCTCTTGCTAATACCATAGGTAACATCAAGAAGATCTAGCATGTATCTTCCATTACTTAACTTTAGGTTTGCTTATCCGTACAGCACGGTATCAGATTATTGTTTTCAGATTATTGTCTGACAGAAATTGTGCCCTAAATATCGTTTACGAAATATTACACTATTGAATTTAATGATAACAAGAATTGGTGGCAGGAAAGTATTAGTAGCTTGAACGATTGGGTAAATACAATATGCAGTTGCAAACATTATTTTCTTTTCTTTGTTTAGTGCAAAAGTTATAACTTGCAAAAAATGTAAGGTACAAAATATTTTGTCACTCTGTTTTTGCTTAAATCGGCTAATTACTGCATCTTTGCACTTCAATAGATCAGATAATTTTGATAATTTGTTTATCGATTTTTTATAGCATATTTACAACTGTAGGCTGATGCTGATACCATGTGGTTGGAAAGTTCATTTAGTTCATTTTTAGTACTATGGCTTAAATGCCTTGAATTCACTGATTTTTCTTGTATTGTTCATTGCATTGTTTTAAGGATCCTTGAACCAGATGAACTAACAAGCATTGGCATAGCCAATAGGTCTCGCCTTTAGGACATTATAAGTGTTTAGCCATGCAACAGTTGATGTTGCACCAAGGATATTGCGCTGCATAATTAAATACTTCTAAGGTCCCAAAGGCAAGACCTATTGGCTATGCCAATGCTTGTTTAGGACTTGTGCCCTGGTGTTTAGAGTTCATGCCCATGCAGTCTGGTCTACTATAAGGCCTGCTCTTGCTGCCTGGTCTGCTGATGTTAGGTATGGACGTATGCTAGCCTGCACTCTTGGGCACTCTTGGGCTCTCTGCCCTACATTGTTCTGAGAAGGAACTGGACCAGAATGAACAACATAACCAAGGCTATCCAACTGAGGCCATACAATGGCAGGAACTGAAAACTAATGTCTCTAACCCTGTCTATTATCATTGTGCTGTGGCATCAGCCAGCCCTAGTCTTTTGCTTGTTGGATTATCTCAGCCTCAAACCCCCTAACATTATTGACTTGGCTTCTTAGAAAAAGCTAAGCCACAAAACGTCTTGTTTTTTTTTTACAAATGAAGCACTGCAAAGCCCTATTTTGCAGGCAACTTCATTAACTTCAACTGATAAGAAAAAAACGCAGTGTTGCCATCTGTTTCACACCAGTGCTCCCTGTCTCTCTGCAGGAGGCCCAGCCTGTGAAGTGGGGGTGGGGAGGGGGGCTTAAAATGCCCAGTAGGAGTGGGTAAACTTAAAGATAGTAGCAACCCTCTCGAGGGCCATTGTGGTCTCTTACAGCGATGGACCTTCCCTGTAATACAGTTAGTATAGGAGCTGGTGTTGATATTTAAGTGACGTTGCCGAGCACTGGAAATCCTCGACTCAAATTAAGCACTGGTCAGTCAACTACCTTTATCTCTGTGGCGTCACATAATTGTTTACTTTTTATCCAGTTAATATCAGTTGTAACAACAGGATGCCTCGGGGTGTACATAGGCATATAATTACTTCATTCATCCTTCATCCATCCATTTCCTACAGCTAGCATGTGAACATTATCTGTTTGTGTGACACCACTGATACTGAAGGCATGGCAACAGTTTTCTCCACGAGTTCATGGCTCATATGACTTAATTGGGCCCCTTAGAAGACCCTGCCTCCCCTTTGGGATATTGTCAGCATTCATCTCTGCAACCAGGAGATGGGAGCTATGCAGCAGGGTGAAAAGATCCACTTATGCTATGCATAATGGTGTTAAGATCGAGTGCTGTGAACGGACCAGAAAAGGCGTCAAATGAGGACTGGAGCACAGTGTACACATCTCTCCTCACCTGCACCCCAAGCCCCAGACTCGTCTGTCCTGGACCAGCTGATCTTCACATGCACTTGGGACAGTAGCCGTGCTTCAAGGGTGGTGGGGGGTAGGGAGGTAGAGGGGGGATTCTCTTCAGCTAAAAATGGTTTGAGAAATAAATACAAATGTTACACCAGCAAGTGAACGTTTGCGTTATACTTATTCATCCAAATTGTTTACCCCTTGACAATTCACTTGAGTGACTGCAAGAGTATGCTTGGGAATCTGTGACCGTGTGTTTCGAAGGGCATTCCACTGTATTTTGTAACTACCATGAAAGCCATAAATCCCCTCTATACAAAGGAGACGGGTTTCAACTGTTTAGAAAACAAGTGGGAGTGGTGGGGGGCGTGCAGCCGAGAGCAGGGATACGCAGCATTTACCTTGGGGAAGCAAGCGCACTAAATGGAAACACATGGCGCCGCTCGCTCCTGCAAGGAAATCGCCAAACGTGCACGCGTTGCCATTGAAGGCGATGCAACACGTGCACGTTTTTAAGCGAAAAACCGAACCGATTTCAAGAGGTCTCCTCCTAAGCAGCGCATGCGCGCTGCGTAGGCGTGACCTAAACACTGGTCACAAAATGTTGGTAGCAATTTACGACTAGTATTTTTGCTAACAGTGTGGTCATTTGTTAATCGAATTATGGACTAAAAGGTCAGTTCGCCAATTGTAGATTCCTGGGTTGCAGTTCAACTACCTCATGAATATTAATGAGGCAGGTTGCAAATTGTGACCCACTAGGGACCGCAGCCATCACAGGAGTGGTCACCTGCTGAGGTCAGCAAACCACCATGTCTTTGATTGCTTTAATTAAAGCACTTTTTTAAAGACACCCCATTTTTCTTAATGGAAACGGTACGCAGTTAGAGAAAAAAAATGAAAATGGGATGCGGTAAAATAAATTGAAATGTGTAAGTTTAATTTTTTAAGAATAGGCAGTGATACCTGGGACCACTGACTACTCCTAAAAAATGTGTTTTCCAACATTCACATGGGACTTTTTCCCATTTGCGATTGGCTTGCCACCTCCTTTGAGGAGCAGGTAAAATATTGATGTTTTACAACTGGAATTCAATCTCAAAAAATTAATACATATCAGTGTGATTCGTATTTGGAAGGGATGTCATAAACTCGCCCTTCTCAAATACCAAATCGTTAGTGGGTCACAAACAGAAATTACGATTCAGTAACTTGTTGTGATTTGCACATAAGAAAGGGTATTATCGCGATCGCCACCACAAAAATACTTTGTACATCTGGACGCTAGATCAGGAATAAATAAACTCATGGAACTTTAATTACCCTTTCCCTCTCTAGTTCTCCTTGCTTAAATTGCATGGAGGATCTTTGCACGGGAAAAGGAAGACGTCTGCTATCATATGCCTGATTTTGGGCGCCAGATTTGTCAGGGTGAATCAGTGTTTTGGAAGTGCTCTTACATTTGCATAAATGCTCAATGAACAAGGCTTTTTGCAGGAATAAAATGTGATAGTTACACTTGGACTCAGACGTCCCTGGGCATGCTCTTTGGTACCACTGACTCGACCATGGCTAGCCCTGGTCTAAGGGATCATGACTTTAGCATCAGTGGGAAAAGAAAGTATCCAGGGATCTAGGAGTAATCAGTATATCCATTCCAGAGCTTTACACGCCCCACCCCTTCATTAGAAGTGGTCGGAAGCTGTTTGGAGTCTGAGATGTGTTCAAGGGATCAACTGTGCGGGGGCATCGATCAGCAAAAGTGTGTGATGTTATTTGTGGCATGTTAATTTCTCTATGCACATGTCAGCAATAATGTTAATGGAGAAAGTTCATGTTCGGAAAAAAATGCACTATGGTACAGTGATGGTTTTAACCCTGGTTTTCTTCCTAAATCATGGCTATTTATTGATACAGGTATTACACTGACTTTAGTAACATTTTGCAAGTTTTCTCACACATAAATGACGAGGTAGGGACTTATTTTACGGAAAAAAAGAGATTTTTGTACTGGGATGGAAAAAAAACATCCCTAAACAGCATCTAATTTGAGCAAAAGAAGTTATAGCAATAGGTGATGCAGCCATGGCATACATCACGTGTTAGGCATAACACATGTTGCTCCTGAGTGTACTCCATACAGGCCCTGATCTTGACTCAGGCAGAGCATAATTACCGCATAGCATTTCACTTCCTGGGTAGGTTTTTCCACTCCCAGTTTTTCTGGGCGTGCGAGGACCACACCCAATTTTTCCTGCTGGTAATTACGGCTAGAAAAATAATTTGCCACTTTGCTCTCTGTAGCAGTCAAGCTCCGTTCACCATTTTTTTGACCGCGGCCCTGAATGCTTCCCTAACAAAAAAAATAGCTCTTTGGTCCTGACAAACAACACCACAACTCAATACTAATAAGTGAGAATGAAACTATCACTTTCCATTTCACTAGGAGGATAGGTAGACACCGGCTCAATCAGTTGGAGAAAAGATTGGGGCTTTGGCCAGTTGTAATAAAGTACTATTACAATTGATCGTGGGTTAATTGGGTGAATTACTGGTGTTTTAACAGAGCCTCCATGGTATCTGTCTCCTATTACTATTATAGTGGTTTACTGGTTGACTAAAATGTGCTGCTAGAGGTTGGACACCTATTGCAACTTGGAGCGCTTCTTTAAATGATCTATTGGTGCTTTAGCAATGCATCCCTTATTTTATATGTCAACCATGGCCCTTTGAGGGCACCGTTTGACCTGTCATGCAAATCTTGGAACCCATTCCTATAACGAATTATGTTTCACAAGTTACTAATATTTGGATCGCCACAAAGACTTGGGCTGTCCTACAATGGAACACAGGAGACCTCAAATGCCTCTGGTTTATATACTTTGCCTGTGAATGTACCCCTGACAGTCTTTCTGGCGCGCCTCTCATTGGTGGAGCACTACAACATGCTACTGCGCCAAGTCAAGACCACACTCTGTCAGCATCATGCATGACTTGGAAACTGTCTCTTCAGTTGAAAACGCATCCAATACCCTTCTTCGTCCATGCGCTGAAAGAATGGGTGCTGCCTGACAGTCTGCTCTGAGAGCATTTTAAACCTTGACAAGAGGTACAGAATGTACTGCAGAAATGCCGCAATATTATAAAATATGGTACAACAGTAACTTGAGGCCTACAAGATGTTGGGAAGTTGTCATTATTACTTAGGCATAAGGATAATTTAGCAGGCCTTCCAGAGACTGCAATTAGAGAGTTTCACATAGGTTTGGCCATGTAGTGTCCTGCGAGACACGTTCTAGTGTCTCACAGGAAGCTGTAACCCCAGCCACTCCCTCGAGGGCTGGACACACTGCACCCCCACACCCATCCATCACGGTTGCCACAAGTGACGTGGCCCCGTCAATAAAAGGGCCCGAGTGCACGTGCTCGTGGCCAGTTACTATCCGATATGTCCATGTGTCTGTGTCACTTCTTCATCGTCATGTGGGCCTGAGGCCCAACATTACACTGGCGACGAGGGTGCGATGCTAACCCCGCATGTCTGCTGGCCTGCCCTTCATCGCTTCGTGGAGGGGAGGAGAGGAGCCTGGCAAGCGGCACCCCATGCACGCTCATTCACGCCACCCATGACGGAAGCAAGGAGGGTGCCCCTCGTGTCACCCAGGCGCGCCTCCTGGCCCCAAGAGGATCGGCATCGCCGGCCCAGTGACACCCACAGACCCCATTGCCAGCACGCTATAGAGGAAGGAAATCACTGTGTGCCTGGATCGGCGCCACGAGAAATCTGAGGAGGCGCCCGAAGACACCGCGTGCCTACACAGTGCCGATGCTGCAGCCCCAGGGCCACAAATGAGACTAGTTAAATGCTCCACAGCGTCCACGGCTACCCCGCCTGCTGTGTCCTCAGGGGAATTAAGAGGGAGGGCGCCAGTCTCAGCAACCGCCCAAGGCCCGGGGAAGAGCACCACAGCCCTGCAACGACCGGGAGGTGCCCGCAGTCGCACCAAGGAAGCTACCTCACAGGCCCCCCAAGGAGCAGCGGTAGAGAGAAACCTCCGAACTCATTCTGCTCCGCCTACCGGACAGCCCCGAACATCCTGCCGCAGTGACCGGGCGCGACACCGCTCCCTACAGCCCAAGGAGCGTCGTCCAGAGTGCAGCCGTGCCTCAATCTCCACCGATTCAGGAAAAATGGACTGGTAATTTCGGTGAGTGCAGCCGCCCCCGCTGACCAGCGTGCCTGCAGAGCCCAGTGACCCCCCCCAGCAATTTCAACGTGTCAGCCTACCCGCCAGTCCACCAGCTAAAAAGACCTCCGCGCCACCTCACACGCAGCAAAGAGGGCCGCCCCCGTCGGCGCCACCCGTAGTGAGCAGCTGGTGAGCTGCGGCGGACCAAAAACAGGGAGCCGTGGCACCCCTCCGCAACCAGCTTGCCAATTTCCCCTCCTGAAGCGGGAGCCCACCCCGTGTAGGAGGAAGACAACACTAATTGTCCTGGAGCAAGCTTCAACACAGCGACCCCGGCCACCCCAGCATGACGCGCGCGTCCAGCGCAGCCTAGCAAACCAAAATTGTGAGCGAGAAGCACAAATTGACTCCACACCAGCGCGCAGCTTTGCCCTACGGCAGCAATGCCATCCTGTTCTGAGGCGCTCACCTGCACCATGCCTGCATGAGCCACGGGACCTCCAGCACCCAGGGACGACCGAGCAGTCCTCAAGACCGGCGAAGTTCTGAGCATCCATGGAACCGCCTTCAGCGCTACCTAGTGGCCATTGCAATCACGGCGCTGGAAGAAAGCGCTATGCTGCCACCTAGCGGCCACGGGTGGTACTGCACCCGGACGACGGCAAGTCATCACGTGGAATCAGCCCGGCAGCTGCATCTCCACTACTGTGTGACTTACAGTCTCAGCAACGCTGCTGCTTACTGACTGTACCCGCTGCACCCCTAGCAATGGTGAGTGGTACCACATCTTGCGCAAGAAGCAGCCATCCAGCACCTACAGTAACTCCCTCTGTGCATCAATCATTCCACTGACACACTCCCTCTGAAACGACGACAGCAAGCGAGCTGGAAGCACATGAAGGCCCTGTGCCAACCGTCATCCCAGGAAAAAGAAAGGAAGCAAAGAACACTGCCTGCCACCTCAGCAAACAGGGGGGAGACTTACAAATTTCGCAAGGAGCAACAAGAACCCCTACTATATACAGGCAGCAAGGCCCCCAGAAGTGCCCAGAGGAGTGGGCAGAGAGCATGCAACTAGTAGTGGCGGGTCAATGCCATGGCCAGCAAGTGTCATGCTACGCACCCCCAGTGGCTGGCGGATGCCACCGCCAGCAAGGACACTGCATCACACGCCTCGAGTGGCGAACAGCCACCAATGCGAACAAAGTCAACCACAAGCAGCAACGCCAAAGACTGCTACCACCAGCACGGATAGAAGAGCCACATGACACCAACGTCTCAAAGTGGCTATCCCTGCCAAAGGGAAAAGAGGAGACTGGTGCAGAGCACGCACCGCACGTGGCTGCCCAACGCCACCGCCGGTGAAGAGGTCGCATCATCTGCTCCTACCGGTGAACAGGCACAACCGCAAGCTACAACATAGGCACGCAAGTTGCCAGAAGAGAACGCCGAAGATGGAGCGCACGTGGTCCGAAGAGCGCAGAAGACCACACCAGTGAATCCGACAGCACAGGCAGGCGCCAGGGAGATACAGACATCTCCACAAAGGAGCACTGCTAAACACAGGCAGGAGAGCATCCACGTCTCCACTGCCCCAGCGAAGCCCCGCAGTGGGCCGAAAGCAACAAGGTCCTCCTCAACACTGCCTCAAGATGGAGTCGGCGGTGACCCACGACAGGCAAAAAAAGGAGTCACACCCGCAGCGGCCCGAAAGCGACACAGTGTCCTCCTCAACACAGCCTCAAGATGGAGTCGGCGGTGACCCACGACAGGCAAGAGAGGAGTCGCACACTCCACGTGGCCGGCCGCCACAGCAACAGGTGCTCCAACGCACCCGCAGCCCCGCAGTGGGCCAAAAACAACAAGGTCCTCCTCAACACAGCCTCAAGATGGAGTCGTCAGTGACCCACGACAGGCAAGAAAGGAGTCGCACCCGCAGCGGCCCGAAAGCGTCACAGTGTCCTCCTCAGCACTGCCTCAAGATGGAGTCGGCGGTGACCCACGACTGGCAAGAGAGGAGTGGTGGCCGCCACAGCAACAGGCGCTCCAACGCCAGTGACACGCCCAGCAAGCAAGGAGCGCGCCGGAGCGAAGGCAGAAGCCGGCGCCATGACAGCGCCGCCTCGAGGTCCAAGTGCAACGCCCTCGAAGAAAGAAGTGTGACAGCCCTGTCACCCTGAAAACCGGATAAACATAGGTGGGCTGAACAGACCAGCAAAGGGAGAAGACCGAGGACTCACAGCAAGCCAAGAGCACACCCTGACACACTAGACAGCCACCAAGGTGGACCGACATCCCTGGATACAGCTCCACAGGTGAACCGACCATAAGCCGCAGCAAGCACAAACCGCGTCTCATCCCCACGCTTCCCCAGGCGACCGTCCATCCCCAAGCGTCGTCAGTCTGAGTCAAGTGGCATCCCTGCTCCTGTCCGCAGATGCCACGGGTGAAGATCAGCTCTGAGTGTCCGTCCTCACACCGCCTCAAGATGGAGTCGGCAGTGGCCCCAAGCCAGGCAAGAGAGGATCAACACACTCTACGTGTTAAACCGCCACGGGCACTCAACATCAGCAAAACCCGACTTTGTACAGCCCACAGTGCCAGGCCAGGGCCCTCTAGCTGGCCTCGCTCATGAGGCCCAACAAGGCCAAACCTGATCAGGCACCGCTTACATTTCTGTGTAGAAGGGACCTAGCCTGGCAGTTCAGTTAGATCAGGACCAAACCTGGTTTGCAAATGGTTGATCTCTGGAATGGCACACTGGACAATAAATTGGTGGGTGAGAATTTGGCCCTGACTAATGCCAGGGACTGAGATTCATTTTAACATCCCACCTATCACGTTTTTGATGCTATCATGTTTTTCACAACTATTCTTTTGTCTAGGTGAATGATGTTATCTACCATGACACAGTGCATATAGCCCCAGATGTAGGATTCCTGTATGACATTCCAGCTCACCCTAGCATTTGTAGCCATGTATCATTTATGGCTGCAACATACATTCAGCACACAGGTCTGAAAAACAATACCACATGGATATGCTGGCCATACAGAGCTGGCCACTATCAGCCCCAACTCGAGATGACTGGTCCGTGCCCTTACAATACACCTAACAGTGACCACATGCCATTCCGCTCGGTTGGTGCAGAACTCCCTCCAATACAGCTGCATGGATGATCCCTGCTTGTGTTGGCTGCAAATTGGAGCTGAGAGGGTGAATTCCCACATGACCGGGCTTGGCCTTTGCTAGTCTTTCCAGTTTCATACATTTCCTGGTCCTCCTGAGCAAACGACCTTTAAAATGACAATCTAAAGCATCAGCTCAGACACGTGGCAATCAGGGTCTGGACACTGCATTGCTGTTCTTCTCAAAGTTAGGTCTACGTTTAGAAGCAGATAAGACAAACTGCAGCCCTTCCTGAAAGATCAGGAGATGGAGTGCCTTGAGATGAGAGGAGTTTGTATGCCCATGATTAAGAGAGGACTGCAGTGACTAAGACTTGTGTGGTGAACTGACTCAAAGCGACAGAGGGCCGAAGTGCCACAAGGACCTAGTCAAGCTGACCCTTGAAGCAAAGCATCATCTCAGCTTGACAGGGTCAGCAGTGAACCTAAAGACAATGAAGGACTATGCCTGCTTGGTGGTCCACCCTACTTCACTGACTGAAGTCTCTGCCCAATTTTCTCGGTGCCAACTAGCAGCTGCTACCATCAGTGGTTTTGTTTTGCATTCTAATTCTGGAGCTTTGCTAGAGCGCCACTGTATCGGCCAAACACTCTGAGCAACAGGAACTTCCATGCAGCCCTTTCAGGACACTGAAGCCATTCATGACTGGGAGTCATTTATACTCTCTGTTAAACTAAATTGTTGTGGTTATTTGAAAGTGACCTAAGGCTTCTGTTCTGTAATTGCCATTTATATTGACATTTCATACAAGTCCAAACAAAAGATTACTTTCAAATTTTATAAAATGTGTATTGATAATCAACTCTTTGATGCCTGGAAAACAGGTCGAAACGTAGACTGCAGGGGTTTCTAAGTCGATACAGAGTTGGTAAAATTTGTGACTGAGAGCTAGGCCGACGCTTTTAACTAGGCCTGGGCAAAAATTCCTTTCAGCTCGCGGAAATTGCGATAATTTGACATTTTCACGTTCCACGGTTTCTTGAAAATGTAAAAATTTCCGCGATCTGCATCTTACCGGAAATTTTTTTCTTGCTCGCGCTGTAAAAAATACATTATCGCGTGCGCGCGATCGCCTTACCTGAATCCCCGCGTTCGCCGACAAGTTTTCCCGATCCGGTCGCGTTCTCCACGAGAGGTTGGATTGTTGGTAGTCATTTGCGCTGTCTCGCGAGAGTTTGCGCCCGCATAAACGTCATTCGTCGCACGATCACGTCTTTCTTCTTGCGATCATGCACCGCGAGAGTATGAGATGATTGAGATCTCGAACACATCATTCTCCACCGCGAGCGAGAGCGTGAGGACGCGGGCACATCATATCGAACGCGGGCGTGCGGGACAAGTGAAAACAAGATGGCCGCATCCGTGAGCAACCGCATGGGTAAATCAGCGAGCCGCGATCACGCTGAAAATACCGTGAACGGGCGGGAAAAAAACTTCTGCGTCTTCGCGATATTTTCGCGTGTTTGCGGAGATTTTTAACATTTTCGCGATAGTTTGTGAAAGTGAATTTCGCAAATTCTGCCCACCCCTACTTTTAACAATATTCAGCAATGATTCAAAGACCCCTGTGAAGGTCAGTCCGATGAGTGGGCGTCAGGGTGCACAGATATCAAACACTATCTGGAACCCCCTGGAAAATGGATGGGTCACTGGCAAGTGAAGTTCAATTTGAGTAAATGCAGGTTTATGCACTTATTATGCAATAAAAATCTGATGACATCATTAAACCAATTTACACTTCAGTCTTCAGGCAGCAGCAATCCTTCGTGGGTATTGCAACTACAGATATTTAGGATTAAGGTCGATATGAAGTGGAAGATGAAGATCTCTGTCTCCAAAGTGATTTGGCCAAGAGAAGGCAGCGTCAGCAGTCTTCCCATACACCTCTTTAAAGAAACCGGCACTGGGTCCTACAGAACAGAGCTATTCTCCAAATGCAGGATCATTTTCCTCAGAGCAACTAAGAGACACGAAAGTCAAATTTGTCATAAAACTTGATCGCACAAAAACATTCAGAATTCAAAGTTCCATTGCCTAGCACATTTTGAGTGGCCCAAAATAGATAATTGTGTACTACTGGTGCTGGCAGGTGGCCTGCCTTACTTCCGGTCTGTGATGTGTCCCACCTTCTGGAAACATTTCTGTGAGAGGTGAGAATACTACAGAATAAGATGCTTTTGAGGCATGTGCCAAGGGCTTTTCTCTTAAGCTAGCCTTTATGGGTTGTCTATGTCCTTCTAGTTCCTCTTGAATGGTGAAGACAAAGACATTTGAGGGACAGCAACAATGTGTGACCCTACAATGCACAGTAACAAAGATTATCAACCCTACCGCATTGTAATCCGCAGCATGATTCCTGAATCATTGAAACCATAATTTTTTGGTTATACATTTTGTCCACAAATGTACCGGCAAAGACGGCTTGGATTAGTCCATTTACAGCCAGTTAAGAAAGATGGTACACCAAAGCAACGGTGGAATGTGTGTCAGACGAAATAGGAGAAAGAGAGAAAGTGCACTGGAAACAAACTGGAGAAGGAATAAGGCTGGATGTGAGACAGCGAAAGAGCAAGAAAGCTGAGAATGGGGTACTGATTGGTGGGAAGAAGTAGAAAACAGAGAGGAAGCCTAAAAAGACAGAAAAGGCAACTAGGAAACAATATGAACTGAATGAGAAAAGATAAACAGAGGTTATGAAAAGAACACCCGAGATTGAGACGTTAACTAAGAGACTGAAGGATGCTCAGTAGTGAGCTGTGGGGCACATATCTTATGTTCTCCTGGCAAATGATGCTCCTGCAGAGGACTAGTCAATAGCAAAATCAGTAGAACAGGAGAGACCAAGAGCAAATGTAAATCAAGGCTAGGCTCACTTAAAAGGTCTAATATAGATTTTTTCTCAGGGCCGCAAGTCAACTGACTTCCCTTTCATTTTTTTTTTTTGTGAAACATTTTTTATTGTTTTCATAACAACAACACAGTACCAGCCCCGCTACCTCCGCCATCGAAAGGAGAACCTTACAGTTATCGTTGCTACCAAATATCCAGGAGCATAAACATCCTTCCCATGCGGACCCTCCCCTCCACCCTCTCCCACCCCATGTCAGTGTGCCCCCCTCTGCCTTCCCATCTCTTTATGTGCCCCTCCCCTACAATAAGTCCTGTATGGGTGCTCAACCGTCCCTAGAAAACCAAGGCTGACTACTTTTAATGCGTCCAGTGCCCACCACCGCTCCTCTCCTACTCCCCACTCATCGCATCCTCCTGTCTGTCAGATGTGCTCCCTGCCCCCCCGCGTCAGACATCAGCCCCTGAAGTTCCACCACCAGCGCCTCCCATGCTCGAGCCGTCGCCAGAGCCTTCTCGTCATCCCTCCGAAGGGCCAATTGCAACCGGAGCGTACCCTCCACGCCTGCCCATCTCGCAAACGCCGCCCTCCACCGCGAGAAGCTCGGCCCCGCCCGGGATTTCCAGTGCATAGTCAGTTTCCTCTTGGCCATATGCAACCCTAAATCATAGAACTTGCTGGTAACCTTCGTCCGGCGGGTGTGGGGCAACCAAAGCAACAAGCAGGCCCCCATTTACGGAGCAATAGAGCGGTCGGTCACCTGATTCAGGCAATCCATAACATCTGCCCAATAGTCACCCAACTGCATGCAGGACCAAAACATGTGTCAAAAATCAGCCCCCTCTCCCCCACACCGCGGGCACTGAGAGTGAGCACCCCCAAAATATTGCAATACCTTAACCGGCGTCAGATAAGCCCTGTGCAGCGTAAAAAACTGAACCAACTGAAACCGGGCATTACGCGTTCCCTTCCAGGCCCGCCGCACCAGCGTGGACCACGTAGTCTCGGGGATCGATTTCGCAAAGTCCAATTCCCACTTACCCCTCAACGCGGCAAGGGGCTGTAGGCCTTCCGTCGACAGCCTGCGGTAGAGGCAGGTAATGGCCTTGGCCGTCCCCGCCGCCATCACTACATATTGGCAACCCGCGGCGACCGGTGGCTCCGAGAGCCCCATAGTCCAATGTCGCTGGAGGCTCGCTACAAGGGCCGCGTGGAGTAAATAATCCCCCCGCGGAAGCCCATAAGAGTCCTGCAAGTCCTGGAAGGGCAACAGCACCCCGTCTCTGAATAAATCGCCCACTACCTGCACGCCCAGCTCCTCCCAAACGGCTAGTCCAGACCAATTGCCCCCATGCGGGAGCGCCGTACACATTCCCAAGGGGATCTCCGGGGCATAGGGGTGCGCTATGGCGGCCCTCCTCTGACACCTGTTCCAGCACAATCGGAGGGTACGCTCCTCCAGAGTAAACTGGGCAAGTTCCAACCGCTGCTGAAGGACTATGAAGGCAAGCACATGCCGCGGAATTAACCTACCCTGCGGGCCCTCCGGGCCTCTATACTCCCTGGCCACCGCCTGCGTGAGCCATTGGAGTTGGGCTGCCAGGTAGTACCCTTCAAAGTCCGGGACCGCCAGGCCCCCCTCCGCTCTCGGCCGCCGCAATGTGGTCAAAGCCACCCGCCGCCTTCCCGAGCCCCAAATGAAGACCGTAGACAATGCCCGGAGCCGCGCGAAAAACGACGCAGGTATCCATACGGGCAAGGTGCGAAAGAAGTAGAGGAGGCGTGGCAACGCCACCATCTTCAGCAGCGCTACCCTCCCGGCGCACGAAAGCGGGAGTGTGCTCCAGAAACCCATACTACCACGCAAGCCTCGAATGGCTCTGCCAATATTCCCCTCCAGCAAGTCAGGCTGGGTATGGTAAATACCAACCCCCAAATATCGCCGGCAGCTACCTTCCCATCTGATCGCTCCCAGCGATTGGGGGGCCCGTCCGCACGGCGCCAGCGGGAACAAGCATGTCTTGCCCCAGTTGACCTTGAGCCCAGACAGGCGACCAAAGGCCTCCAACAAGGCGATTGCCCCTCGGAGCGCACCCTCCGCCTCCGCCAAGAACATCAGCAGATCGTCTGCATACAGGGATATATAGTGGGCTTCCCCCCTCAATTGTACTCCAGCATAGGAGCGCCCCAGCCGGGCATGCGCCGCCAACGGTTCAATGGCCAGGGCAAACAACAACGGGGAGAGCGAGCAGCCCTGCCTCGTCCCCCTCCTCACTTGGTAGGGGGCTGATATGGTCGCCCCCGTCCTCACACGGGCCGTGGCATCGTTATAGAGCAAGGTGGTCCAGCGCACAAAACCATCCCCAGGCCAAATGCCCGCAGCACGCGATATAAATAGGGCCACTCTACACTATCAAAGGCCTTTTCTATGTCGACCGACAGCGTGCAGGCCTCCGGGTATTTATCCCGGTCCCTCTCCATCACCCGCAGCAACCGTCAGACGGAGGTGGCCGTGTTACGCCGAGGGATAAAGCCCGCCTGATCCGGGTGAATCAGGGTGGTCATGTGGGCCAACAGGCGGGCCGCCAATATTTTACTCAAGATTTTATAATCCACCGTCAGCATGGAGAGCGGACGGTACGCCGTGCGGGCGCTGGCCTCCCCTCCAGGCTTCAACAGGGGCACCACAATCGCCTCCCGAGCGGAGGCAGGTAAGCGCCCGACTCGCCAGGCCTCGCTGTAAAGGACCTGCAACTGCGGCGCCAACAAATCCAGGTAAGCCGCATAAAACTCGTCGGCCCCTGGGGTCTTTCGCCGGGCCATGTGCTTAATCGCTGCGCGAATCTCGCCCAGCGATATGGCACCCCCTAGGTCCTTCACTGTCTCTGGGTCCAGCCGGGGCAGCCGAGCCGCCCCCAAAAATTCATCCAGGCCGTCAGGTTCCCCCCGCAAAGTGCTATCGTACAACCCTGCGTAGTAACTAGCAAACTGCTTATTTATCCCCGCCTGAGAGTAGACCGGAGTTCCCCCTGCCTCGACCAGAGAAAGTATCGGGGTGCCGCGGGCCGTCGGGGTCGCCAACCATGCCAGGAGGGATCCCACCTTATCTCTTTCCGCGTGCGCCCGGGTGAGATAGTCTTTATGATCAAAACAGCGGAGTTTCTCCACTCGCACCGCCACTCCCTCACGCGCCTCGATAACCGCAACCATCGTGCCCTCCCCCGCCTGATGCGCGCGTTCAGCCGTCCGCAGTTGGGTCTCCACCCCCTCCACCTCCCGCAGCAATGTCCTCCGCACTCCAGCCGTGGATGATATACAAACCCCTCGGACAACCGCCGTAAACGCATCCCATTCCGTCGCCCGACTCGATGCCGTTTCCGAGTTGTTCCCAAAATACTGCTCCACACAACCACTAACCTCAGCCCGGAAAACCGGGTCCTCCAGCAGCAGGGGGTTAAGACGCCAAGTAGGAATCGCCTGTCGCTGCCTGGACCATTGCAGCACCCCCATAAGGGGTTATGGTCAGAGATGGTTTTTGCCAAGTATTCACTATGCCGCATCAAAGTCTGAACATCAGGTGAGCACAGTATGCTATCTAATCGGACATACAACTCGTGGGGTGCTGAGTAGAAGGAGTAATCCCTATCCATCGGGTGACGTGCCCGCTATGTGTCCACCAACCCCCAAGTGTTCTGCCAAGCCCGTCTACTATTGGCCACCCGACGGACCACCGACTGTGCAAGGGGCGGGTGGGACCTATCCAACTCAACATCAGTCACGGAATTGAAGTCCCCTCCCATCACCACCGTTCCCGTCAAATACGCCGCTAATTGCCCCGACAGTCGGGAGAAGAAGGCAGCCTGATCTACATCAGGGGCGTACACACTGCATAAAGCTATGTCCCTCCCGTCCAGTCGCCCCTGTACTGCTACAAATCTGCCCTACGGGTCCACAAGCGTCATCAAAGGCTGGAAAGGCACTCCCGCTGACTTCCCTTTCATGCCACATATAGGATTGATTCTTGTTGTCTCATAATGTCCACTAATGACACACTTTACCTGGGTCACATAATACACATTTGTTGATGTCGTCACTCCCTCGCTGCTGGTTATATGTCCCTTTTGGGCAGGGAAATTGGACTCCTGATGTAGTCCCTCGTGGGCAGTAATGACCAGCTGAGCACTCCTTTCCCATCAAAGTTGATGAATTAAGAGGACAAAAAAATCTGTTTTCATATTAAGAAAAAACACAAGGCAAATGGAGTGAGCAAAAAAAGGTTCACGGAAACATAGACAAAATACTAAATCACATCACTAAAGAAGTGTAGAGCTAAATTTCAGAAACAAATGTAAATCAAACTCCATTGTAGGGCTGTCCTCCCCAGGCATGGAGCATAGATGTCAAGTGCCCGTGGTTAAAGGATCACTTTCAGCCCACCCTGGTATTTCATCAACCCAATATAAACCCTCAGTACTTGAAGCCCAGTAATGAGAGGGAAGGATACCTGGGCCAGAGTTAGCACATCGGTCCAGTAAATCACCCCCCTTCCCACATTACCACACATTACTAGTTTTAGGCCGGGAATGGGAACTAACATACCAGACTCAAACCCTCCAGATCCTGTAATTAATATAGCTCTTAATTCTGGGGCCTCTTCTGTGGACATATTCCACTTGCTTTCAGGAGATGGAAAATTCCTGGGTAATTTTGAAATCAGGTGCAACAGTATCCTCGTGAGTATACTCACACCCACCCGACTAGGACTGAGGTCAAGGAATGGCATGATTTGTAGGCCCACAAACAAAAAGTATTCTCAATACTGGGGGAAGAAGAAACAGGACTGCAGGCTTATCACTTCATTTGGTGCAATACAACAAACATACTTCAATTCAATTCAATAATCTTTATTCAGATATAAAATAGCCATAAAAGCACAGAGCAAAATACCATCAAAAATGTAGATCTTAAAAACATTGCATAGTTAAAACAACAGACACATGGCTTAAAACAATGAATACACAGGGACCTATACATTGTGCAAAACAATGCAACAAATTCATCATAGACTTATGATTGAATCAGGGCCAATAACAAGGTGTTTCATAGAATGTAGCAGCATAATGTAGTAAAGTGTAAAAGGTTTAACAGATAGCAGCAGAATATTATCAAGACACAATCCAGTATAAGCAGCATAGTACATTAAAATACATCAAATTAGACTATAAAGTTAGGACCATGAAATAAGCAACAACACTTTTCAGGGCATCAACCAAGGTCCAGATTCATGTTCCGTATCGACATAAAAGCAAAAAAACTAAAAAGTGCAATCAGGTCTACTTATAAAGTGCTCATGGAGGCACGTGAACGAATGGCCATTTTCAGAAAAGTGCTAACGTGGAAAGTTCCATTTTCCCCGTTAGGCTTAAGGATATCCCTATGGGCTAACTTAAAGTCAGTGATGGCCAAGGCCTTGAAAAACGGGATCAACAATTGTTTGCTATATTTTTGGCTAAAGTTACAAAAGAATAGGAAATGTAATATGGATTGATTGCCATGGTTACCACAGGGACAGGGCGTTTGTTTGAGATTGATGTTGAAGCCTAAAGGGAAGCACAGTAGATATTTTAAAGTGCCAGCCCTAATGCGAAAGAGCAAGCTTTGGTCCCAGTGGTTAATGACTTTTAGGAGGTAACTAGCTAGCAAATGTGAGGTGGGTCCGTCAGCGTCCACCATTGATATATATACCAAGCGACTGATGATTTCGAGAGTTCTTGTTCATGTCTCATGCCGCCATAGTGTTCATATAGGGCCACCTAAATTATCTTTTTGTTAATACCCTCCATGTGATTTGGGTTTGAAAAGATATGGTCGAAATTTACGCTAGTCAGGCTGGCCCTTGTCACATTTAAGGCAATCAACTATAATTTCTCTAGTTAACATGGCTGCTGGGATTTGCCATACTTTTAGCCAAAATATGGCCGGGCAGGCCCTAATATAGTCTTCTACATAAAACAGTTGTAACTCCTTGTGGCAAATGAAGGATGAGGAAGAAATTGGTGCCCCCAAGATTCTCCGGCAGCATCTATTTTCTTCTACCTGAATGCTGTTACAGTTTGTATTTCCCCAAACTTCTGCCCCATATGTTGTGGTGGGTATACACTGTGTTTTATATATTTTCAATAGAGATAGCACTACCTCGGTTCTTCTAGGTTGGGGGAGGCTCAAAATCGAGTCAACAGCCTTTAGAAATTTGCTCCGACTGTGCACCAAATGAACTGCCCAAGAACCATAGTCTGAAAATACTAGACCCAAGTATGGAAAAGTGCAAGTGCCTAGCAGATTTTCTGAACCTGTGGTAATTACATTAACAGAGTGTTTTATGGGGCCACAACTCATTAAAAACGATTTCTTTAAATTTGTACAAAGGTCCAAGCCGTCCATAAAATCAACAAAACCCCTAACTAAAGTGCGCAGTGCATTTGGGGTGCAGCCCATTAGGACCGCATCGTCCGCATATAGATGGGCGGGCAGTTTGTTACCATTAATCATCGGGACATCTGTAGCCAGTTTAGGCAGCACATTGTGTAACTCATTAATGTACAAAATAAATAGGAGTGGGGCCAGTACGCACCCCTACCCCTGCCTGACCCCTCTGCCAATAACTATGTCCCCTGAAACTGCCCCATCCCTGATGATCCTCAAACATACTTATGAGGGGAGGAGCCTAGCGCGCAACCAAGATGGCCGCGTAGGTGCGAGGCTCCCGAGGACCTCCGCAACCTCCTACGTTTATCCTGTCTTCATCCTGAATCGGTTGAGGGGACTGTGTCGGTGAGCCTGAGCCGAGGTGGTACCCGTTTTCCGTTTTCGAATCGGACCCCGGGTGCCGGAGTGAGCACCGACTGAAGTTTGCGGCCTACTTCTCTCCTGACCCCGGTTCGAGTTTGGGGGCGACCCAGTGGCGAAGTGAACAACAACGGCGTGCTGGGCCTGGCGAGTCGCGTACCCCACACTTTCACTTTCGCTTTTGAGTCCCCTTGCCATTATCGCAAGTGGGATCCCGGCGCTTCTTTGTGTTGGGGTGGCCTCGCTGGGAGACCCTGCCTGCCTGCCTGCGGTGGCCCGCTCTGCCGTCCTGGGGTGGCCCCCGGGGCTCTCGGCCTTGACTGCCTGCTCTCCACTGCGTGGCTGGTGCGGGTGCGAGACACACGACGATGGCCACGAAGCAGGATGGGGATCGGTTGAAGGCCAAGTCGACCCGGCGTGGCACCGCACATCAGGCCAACATCATGGACCGCTACACCCTCCCGAAGGGGTCTCCCGGCGGATCGCACAAGTCCTCCGAGTGCCCCCCGGAGGCCCCGGATTTGCCTACGGATCTGACTTTGCAAGACGTCATGGGCGCCATTGCTGAGATGAAGACCTCAGTGGGCCAGCAATTCGACACTTTGGCACACAAACTCGACGCGGTCCTCATTGATGTCAACCTTGTGAGAGCTGATCTCTCTAAGACGAATGACCGGGTCGACTCCTTGGCCCACACCACGTCGGGCCTCACGACTGCAGGTAGCGGCCCTTCAAACGGAGGTGCACTGGCTCCGTCAGGCAAGTGCGCTCATGGATCGGCGCCTGGAGGACTCCGAGAGCCGGGCCCGGAGGAATAATATCCGTATCATCGGAGTACCCGAGGGACGGGAGGAGTCGGCGGCGGATCTTTTCGTGGAGGACCTGATCTCTACCCACCTCCAGCCTCGAGGACTGAGTAAATTCTTTGCTGTGGAGAGGGCCCATAGAGTTCCCGGAGGCAGGCCGAAGGTCGGAGCCCCTCCGCGGCCTCTTATTGCCCGTATTTTCAACTTTCGGGACAGGGATGCGATTTTGCAAGCTTCCAGACTGCAAGGGCCGATTAAGCTGGAGAACATGGAGGTGAACTTTTATCTTGATTTCACGCAGGCGGTCCAGAAGCAGAGACTGAGTTTCCTGGGCGTCAAGCGGCGGCTTCGAGGCATGAACTTAAAATACGCCATGCTCTTCCCGGCCAGGCTGCGGGTGGAGGCGGATGGTCGCACTCACTTTTTTGACCGTCCTGAAACGGCCGGGGACTGGCTGGACACTTTGTCTGGGGGTCATGATCGGGATGGGGGGGGGGGCGACGGGAGGAGAGTGCCCACCGGACCGGGTCTGAGGTACTGATACGGGGGCTAACTCCGGATGATGCCACTTTCGGCCAAGCTTAGGGTCTTTTGTCTGTTGTGTCTTGTCTCCCCTCCATTGGAGGTGGTGCTGGGTCTCGAGGGAGTTCTCCTTCCTCCTCTAGGGGGTCTTAGTAGTTTAAATTACATTGGGGCGACAGGCACACTGCAAGTTGGGGGGGCTGTTTGGGCTCATGCAGGGGTGCAGGGAGGGGGGAGTTTTGTTGGGGCTGTTGGGTTGGGGTTGGGTATTGTTTATTTGTACCACAAGGCAGAAGTATTGTTGTGCTATTTCTAAAGTGCTCTCTGGGGGGCGATTGATCGATTTCGGCTATGATGGGGGGTAGGGGACTGAGTCTTTTGTCCTGGAATGTTAATGGACTGGGGGACAGGATAAAATGGGGGGTGGTCCTGCAGTTCCTAAAACAAATTTCACCCGATATAGTCTTCCTGCAGGAAACACACCTCATTGGCAACTCCTTTCGTGCCATGAACAGACGGGGCTATCGCCTTATGGCCCACTCGGGCTTCACGTCTGGTTCGAGGGGTGTGGGCATTATGGCTAAGACCTCGCTCCCGTTGGAAGTTGATGAGGTGCTCCATGATGACAGGGGACGATACACGGTTCTGGTGGGTAGATTGGAGGGTAGAGTGATTGTTTTCGTTTCTGTTTATGTCCCGCCAGGGTTGCAAACGACTACTTTTGCGGATCTGGGGCGCCTCCTCCTTGGCCTTCCGGAGGGGATTCTAGTGGTTGGGGGGGATTTTAACGCTGTGGTTTCCGGGACTGAGGATCGTCACCCTCCTAGGGATCTCCCCCGTGCCCAAGCGTGGTTGTCCGGCCTCTTGGATACCTTGGGGCTGGTTGATTGTTGGCGGTTGAAACACCCTACGCAGATACAGTACACCTTTCATTCCGGGGCTCATGGCAGTCTTTCGAGGCTTGATTATGTCCTGATGCCAGCGGCACAGGCGGGGAGGGTTGGGGAGGTACGACATTTGGCGCGGGGTATTTCAGACCACTCCCTGCTCCTGTTGCACTTCGACATTGTCCCGAGGGGGGAGGGGAGGGTGGTCCCGATTAATCCCTGGTACCTGCGTGACCCCACAATTCGCGCAGATTTGGTTAAATCTCTTAAGCGATATTTTGAAGACAATGTGGGGTCTGTGTCGTCTGCGGTTTCTCTGTGGGAGGCGTTTAAGACGGTACTCCGGGGGGAGGCCCTATCCCTTATTTCCCATTCCCGGAGGCGCGAGCGGGAGGAGGTGACCCGTATTGAAACTGAGATAACTGAGTTGGAGGGTGATTTGGAGTGTGGGGTGACGGATGACAAATTGCATGCTCTCCGACTCAAGCAGGCGGACTACAAGGCCCTCGTCACGGAGGCAGCCAGGGGCCTCAGTAGAGAGCAACAGGGGAGACTGTATGATGTGGGTGATAAGGCTGGTAAACTGATTGCGTGGCTGGATAAAAAAGAGAGAGCGAGTCGAGTTGTCCCGTCAATTGAGAAATTGGATGGTGTGTGTGTCACTGACCCAGGAGAAATTGTTGATTGCTTTGCAGAATATTTCCGTGGGGTGTACTCCCCGGTATCTTCCCGCTCGGAAGAGGATTCCCATGCCCTGCTTAAAGACATTGCGCTGCCTTCCCTTTCGGAGGAGGATAAAGTGTTGTTGGACGCGACCCCAACATCTGAGGAGATTGCCCTCGCCATACGTTCGGTCGCCTCCGGCAAGGCCATGGGTCCTAATGGCCTTCCCATCGAATTGTACAAACTACGACCGGATACGCTGGCGCCGCATCTCCGTGCTATGTTCCTCGCGGCCCGCTCGGCGGGTTCCCTCCCGCTGGACCAGCGTCTGGCCACTATCGTGGTTATTCATAAGGAGGGGAGGCCGCGGGATCAAGTCACGTCTTACAGGCCCATTTCGCTGTTGAATGCGGAACCCAAAATTCTCGCCAAGGTGCTGGCTAATCGGCTGGTTGGCGTGGTGTGCGATCTGATTCACCAGGACCAGTCCGGCTTTATCCCTCATCGCAACACCGCGCTCAACCTGCGGAGTTTGCATGGGGTGCTCGCGCGGGTCCCGTTCATACGAGAGCCGGCCATTTTGGCGTCCCTGGACGCCACTATGGCGTTCGACACGCTTGAGTGGCCATATATTTGGGCGACGCTGGCTAAGTTTGGTTTTGGCCCGGGATTCATTGGTTGGGTGAAACTGTTATACTCCGGACCGCTGGCGCAGGTGGCGGTGAACGGTAGAGTGTTGGCTCCGTTTGAGCTGGGCAGGGGCACGCGGCAGGGCTGCCCGCTATCGCCGCTCCTCTTCGCGCTTGCCTTGGAGCCCCTGGCGGAGTGGCTGCGGTGGCACCCTTCTATCCGTGGTCTCCGATGGACCCCCGATTATGAGGATCGCGTATCCCTTTACGCTGACGATATTCTTTTATACCTTGCTTCCCCGCGTAAATCGCTGATTGTACTAGTGGATGTTTTGCATTCATTTGGCCGCAACTCCGGCTTAGTCATCAACTGGGCTAAATCCTGTGTGTATGTCCTTTCCGGGGAGGCTCCTATCCTTCCGCGGGGTTGTCCTATCCAGATCGCTCCGCAGGGATTTAAGTACCTGGGTATCTTCATTACCCTGGACGCTGAGGCCCGATAGAAACAGAACTTGCTCCCCCCCCTCCAGCGCCTGAAGGAGGACGTGGCGCGTTGGAGGCGCTTGCCGCTCTCACCGCTCGGCCGTGCGGCATTGTTTAAGATGATGTCGCTGCCACGTTTCCTATACGCTTTACAGAACACGATGGACGTTGTCCCGGCGCGCTACTTTCGCGAGGTGGAGAGTCTGCAGCGACGCCTGTTCTGGGAGGGTAGGCCGCGTATCGCCCTTGCGAAGCTGACGCTCCCGTGGTACGACGGGGGGGTCGCCCTCCCAGACATCAAACGATATTACTGGGCCTCCCAGCTGGCTGCTATAAACCACGGCCTTTATGGGCCCGCTCTTAACCCGGCCTTTGAAATGGATACACTATTACTGCCGGGTGGCGACTATAATCGGGCGCTTTATTCTAGATCGCTCGACGCACGTCTGACGGGCCCTACGCGGGTCGCGGTACGGGTGTGGCACGCGGCAAACTCGGCGATGGGGTGGAAGGATCGGTTGACCCGGGCGATGCCGCTGTATGCATCTGAGCGGCTGGGCTCCCTGTGGACCTCGAAGGGCTTTGAGAAGTGGGACATGATAGGCATCAGCAAGGTGGGCGATCTCTGGACGAGGGGGGGATTCAAAACGTTCGATGTGCTGCAGACTGAATTCCAGTTGCAGGACAGGGAGTACTTTCGATATATCCAGGTCCGTCACGCGCTGTGCTCCGTATTCCCGGATGTTGCCTCCATCCCGGAGTACTCACCTCTGGAAGATAGAGTGCTAGATGGGCATGTACCGGACGGCACGATTTCATTGATTTACAAAAAGCTCATCAACGATCGCTCGGGACTGCTGACTAGCCTTCGTGAGGCGTGGGTGGCCGATGGATTGGAGCTGGATGACGAGGACTGGGTGTCTGCGGTGGCCTCCCCGAAAGAGGTGGCCATACCGGCTCGCCTTCGCTTCGTCCAGCTCAAGATACTCCATAGGGTCTATGTTACGGGGCCGGGTCTCATGCATATGGGATATGCCGTGGATGGGTTGTGTAAGCGTGGGTGTGGTTCTTTAGGGACCTTCCTCCATATTTTGTGGGAATGCCCGGAGGTGGCGCGATTCTGGCGTAGTGTGCATGCGGTGTTGCAGGCGGTCACGCATGTGACGCTGCTTCCCGAGGCGAGGAGATGTCTGCTAAATGTGTGGGAGCCGACTGACTACTCAGTGCCGCAGACGTGGTGGGTGACTCTGGGATATATGGTGGCCAAGCGTGACATTGCGCAATTGTGGGGCTCCCAGAGGTTGCCAACGGTCTCGGCGTGGAAGGACAACATGGATTGGTGTATGTTTCGGGAAAAGGTAGTGTATGTTGCGAGAGGTAAGCCTGGGAAATGGGTGAAAGTGTGGGGCCCCTGGAACACCTACCGTGGCGGAATTTGTACCCCGCCGCTGACGCCTGATCTGGCACTGGCCCCGTCTCCTTAGTCTGCTTGTCGCTTGGTTCTGGGCATTGAGTCCACTTTGTCTCCGCCCCGGCCTATCCCCCCCCGTTATTCCTGTGGATCGGTAGGGTCCTCCCCAGGGGAGCTCATACTGCTGCTTTGACTTTTGGCTGCCTTGTGGATTTGTTTGTCGTTTCTTATATAAAAATGGAACCGCCATGTGGGGGGTCCGGACGGTGTGGCCGCCAACGCTTCTTTCAACTCCTGTGACCTCTCTCACGCTGCAGCGTGTGTTTACTGACTGTATTCTATGCTCTTACTGTTTGCTAGCGGCCGGCCCGAAGGTTGTAGGCCCATCTTTGTATATCTTTTGAATTCTGTAATAAAGGTTTAAAAAAAAAAACAAAAAAAACATACTTATGAAACCTTAGACGTATAAATCACTGCATAACGATCATAATACACTTTGGTATACAACAAGTATAAGTGTAATCATTGTCTAGAAACAATAGGTGCACACTCGCTCATGTATATCTATAAACATATTTGTAAAATTTGGTGCTGCGGGAAACATGAAGGGAGACATAATTAACTCTGAGAAACTCTAAAATAAGACAATTTATTATTAGGATTCAGAAAGGAATATTTTAAATTTGAGGATCACTAGGTACTGTTTCAACACATTCAACACATGGGGCATTGGTATGAACAGATTTTGGGAAACGTGAAGCATCTTCTATAAGATATCACTTT
This sequence comes from Triturus cristatus, assembly GCF_964204655.1. NCBI lineage: Eukaryota > Metazoa > Chordata > Amphibia > Caudata > Salamandridae > Triturus > Triturus cristatus. The sequence continues at coordinate 68,364,303 of NC_140584.1, read as the reverse complement.
TCCAGGATCTGTAACGACTTCTCACCAAGAATAGGGAGTTGTACCTCAGAACACTTAACCATCGACCCTGACATGAGGTTGCATTATTTTGTCACATGCACGGTATGAAACTGAAGATGATACCTACCCTCTGGGGCAGGGTAGACAGATGGCCTGCCTTTCTTCTGGGCCGTATGTTCCTGCAGGACATGGCTGTGGTAATATAGATCCCTCGGGACAGAAGTGCCCTAAGATTTAAAGAAACATATACTCAGTATAAACCGAATGACAACTTTTTAGTTAACATTGTGAGTCATCCACAAATTTCCTCAACTAAGGCCTGTCCACACAACCCGCTAACAATCAACAGTCCATACGGTGGGGTGATTTTCTTTTTATACCTTTGATGGTTCTTTTTGTTATGTCCTTTCTTTCTTTTGCCTTTTCAAAAAGCCAATACGATTTAAACACAACATTCTCACAGGAATTCAACAACATTCTTTCGCACATTGATCCAACAGGTTACCCCATAAGCCTCCAACATTGGTCTTTCCAAAACCTCTTGAAGCATAAAACTCCTGCATCGGACCCACACAAATCTGCCAACAATGGAACTCCACATCATCCATTCATTTCTATAGAAAGGGCCCTCCAAAAACACCTAAAGACGCCAAATCTTGAACACCCTCAACATTTCCTAGAGGAGATTGTCCATTTTAGAAGATTATCCTTGTGAACGCTCTATTCTCACAGGAGCACCCTGTTGCATCTAATCTGGGAGACTTTTTGGGCCAAAACTACGGGGTCTATAATGGACTAGGAGACAGTAGTGCAAACAGAATCTCAGATCAAAGACTGGGCCACCTCAGGGAAAACCCAAAATGCAAACTATTCAAGGGTGTTAGCTGCACAAAAGATTAGGTTGACTGAAAAATTGTGTAAGGAGTCAACATGCACAATTAAGTGGACTGAGGTAAGACAGATCAGAATAAGCACTGGCAGGGCCAATATGTTTGTCTTTTCAGAAGAGGAAGCATCTGGTAATAAAAGGGCAACGGTATGCTTTTGTATGTATGTGGTGCCCTGATCTCCTATGAAGAAAATCAAGCATCTTCTTTGTCAAAAATAATATGGAATTTGGAAGTTTGACCGTTTGCTCAACCCAAACAGGTTGGCGGCATCCTCATAGGAGACTGTTATGAAAAGGAGTCAGACAATTAAGGGCCTTATCTAGAGTCTGGCGGAAGGAATATTCTGTCAAAACAAAGTGCATATCTCTTTACACCATATTAAAAGTGCCATAGGCTATAATTCACTTGTTATATGATGGACGGGACAACCTCTATGCTTGTGACAGTATCTGAAAACTCTGAATAAGGCACTTGAGCCTCATTTACAAAAATTTGACCCAGGGCATCGCGGCACATCACTTTGCTGCACAGCCCTGCATCAAAAGAAAAGGGTAGGGATGCGCCATATCAGTGGAATACGGTGCATTCCTGTCCTCTTGCACAGCGCAGGCGAACAAACGGCTGCCTTGCCTTATGGTGCAATGGGATCCGCGTTCCAGGAATGATTGTTTTTGTGCAGAAAGGGACACCTTCCTGCACAAAAACAATCAATGAAGGTGTTTTCCTCTTTCTATGTGTGCTGCAGAATGCGTCACGCATAGAAAGAGGTAAAATCAAGGAGAAATAAAGTTATTTCTCTACGTTACACCACAGCTGGGGAGGCGCACGGTTTTGATGCATTCCCAGATTTATGCTGTGTTGTAAATCTGGGAATTTGTCAAATACTATGGTTGTTGAGTGGGAACACCCACTGCAAAGTCCATGGCACGTCTCCGCGACACAGTGTGGGGCAACAAGGCGACTTGTGCTGCGCTGCTTTACACCGTGTCCATGAGGCCATGAAAAGCCATGCAGGGTGGCTTTTAGTGGACTCCTAGAGATGACTCTGCACTCTGCACTGCTGGTGCATCAAAAAAGACATTCCAGCAGCACACAGGCGCTTTTTAATAAGCCCCTAAGTTTTTTTAAGTGGTGAACACAGCAAAGTAAAACAGAGTATATTTTTTCAAACTCATATTGTGGCTCACATTTGAATAAGGTGCACAAGCAATGGAAGAAATTTAGTATTGCTGATGAAACAACCATATGATGTAAATAAATAAATATGGAACTTAAAAACAATGTTTAATGGAAATTGAACCAGGGGTATGTCTCCACTGTTCATTTACACTAAAACTAATGCAAGGCAGTGTGTCTCTGAAGTTTTCAAACTTCTGAAAGTTTGAATAGAAAATGAACTTGCACAGCACAACTTGGAGGCAAAACAGTGAATAAGTGAGCTGACTGTCACAGGTGGCAAGTGTTTCAAAAGCATATAAACAAATGAAGGGCCAGATGTACTAACATTGGAAATTCCAAATTGCGATTCAGTAAAAAAAAAATCGCATTTTGGAAATCGCAATTCCTAATCTATCAAAGTTTTAAATTTAAATCAGCCATTCCTAGTGGGTTGCTAATTGATCTACTTCATGAATATTAGTGAGGTAGGCCGAAGTTTGCACCCTATAGTGATAGCCACCCCATGTCTGTGATTGCGTCTGTATAAAGGAAACTTTTTTTTTCGACACATCACATTTTTTTCTTAGGATAACGGGATATGTTAAAAAGAAAAGTGTACATTTTATTTTTCAAGAGGTGGTGGAAAGATTTTAGCGATCTACAAATGGAATTCGGTTTAAACATGTCCCTTTCAAATATCGAACCGCTAACCGAAATTACGATTATGTAGAATAGCAGTTTGGTGTTTGTACATAACAAAAAGCGTTTGTACATAACAAAAAGCATTTAAATGGTCACAAACGGCCCGATTCTGTGAATCATGCAGTTTACAACCTAAAAATGTTTCATACATTTGGCCCCAAGTGCAGGTCTGGGCAACCAAATAGGGACAGATGAGATTCAAGGCCAGCATTTCCCTTGTGTTCCACTCTTGGAAAGCTGTGAATGGAAATTTGCAAGAATTTGTAAGAAAGTTGGAAGAATGCAGTTTTGCTATGCACCTGCTAGTGTGCAAAAGTGCATCAGAAACACGTTTATTACCTAATTTTGGCAGGTTGCATGAATGTGCTAAGTGATATGTATCACCAGTATATGTCATGAGAAATCAAATAAAAATGTAAATTGGTTTGCTGGTATTTTTTTTTTTGCTTTCCGCAATTGTTACAAAGCTATCAATAGAGATGCTATGAATGTTATACAATTTGGTACATAAAGTTGTTTGTATCGCGTCCTGAGCTGACAAAAATATTCAAAAAGAAAGGGGTCCTTTCTAAAAGGTAAACGGTGGGTATTGTGAAGAAATGTGAGTTACGGATTTAGTAGTATTAATTTATTATACAATAAGGAAAATGTGTGTGCCTAAAAGAAGAGATTTGAACAGTTCGAATGTGCTATATATTTAGATTGTGTGAACAGGGACTGTAAGTCTATTAGTTGTAATAGGACTGTAATACTTTGTTATAATCGTGTTTGTGCAAACAATTTAAGCGTCTTTACTGTGTATCAGGCTTAAATATGTTAATTTTAGCTTGTGTAGAAAGGGCATGGTTTGTATCCAAATCAAACGGTTTAAGGTGGTTGTTAAATAACTAGCATTTGGAAGCCTTTGATGGAAAAGTAATTATACTGGTTTTCATTAGCAACATGCAAACAGCAGAGGTACACAGACAAAACACATATATATTGGTTGCATTGTTAAGATACTACCTGTGTGCATGCACATCTTTACTCTGTCAAATGGCAATAGCAGTGGAACATATACAAAAGGTCGGGATTACCTTACATCTGTGAGAAAGCCTCAGTGTGTCCGCATCTTTGGGTTGTTACCACAAAACTGTACCATTAACAATATTTTATGACAGCAAATCAAAAAATATAACTTACAGCAATGAGTAGTAAATAACACCATATGTATTAGAAAAACTAGTGCACCCCCTTTCTTAAATAAAACAGGAATACATCAACAATAAGAATGTCGTTTTGCCTGTAAAGCAAAAGTACAGCTACCCCTTGCTGTGCATTCATGGCCTTTCCACCTTTAACCTTAACATTCTCAAGCTGTTGGTGGCAAAAACAACCTTTCTGTGTCATTTCTCTCTCCTCTCCTCCCTTCACCTCACCTCACCTCTTCTACCTTAACCCTCAATCCTCATTTCTACTTCTCTTCATCCTCTATCTCACGCTCAGCTCTACCTACTCACCGCTCTAAAAATATATCCAATATAACTCCATCAGGTTCATCTTACCCTATCTTTCGCTCTCATTAACCTACCCCACTCCAAATCACTTTCTGCACTTTCTTTTATACCGATCACAATGCAATCCCCTCTCTTTTTCAACTCTCTCTCTACCTCATCTCTCTTTATATACCTCACTGCACTTTTTTATTCTGAACTCCCTGTATCTACCCCACGTCTATTACTCTCTACATGTCAATACCACCTTACCTGTCTCTACATCTCTCTAAGCCTATTCTCTATTTCACCCCTCGCCCTGATCTCTCTCATTCACATTTCAATCTCTACCACACCTCTTCCTTCATCACAATACCCACCACTCTCTCTCTCGCTAGCTAACCTTTCAATTTACCTCACCATCAGATCACTATCTCTCGCTACACCTCCTCTTTCTCTCGTTCTACCTCTGTTTCCTTTCCTTCATCTCTCTAAATATCTTACAAGTTTCTGGCTACTTCTTATTCTTTACCTCCACCCTTTTTATGTAACATCACAACTCTCTACCTCTTTCTAAACCTCACCTTTCTTTCTTTCTCTATTCCATCTATGTCTCTAAACATTCTCTTTTCACTCTACACCCCATTCTCATTCAACTACCCTGGTCTCTACCTTTCTTAACTACTCTCTTTATGTGATCCATTTTTTATATCTCTTCTCATTTTGCATTCTCTCTATCTCATATCTCTTTGTTTTTCCTGAAGTCTCTTTGTCATCTCAAAGTTACTTCTCTCTCTACATCAACCCCTAGTGTACGATACTATACCTTTTTCTACTTTGCTCCTTCTTACTCTTTCTCTCTCTTTACCTCTCAACAACTCACTAAACTTTGCCCATTTCTCTGCTTTTTCTACCCACTTTTTCCTCCTCCTACCACACATTATTTTTCCTTCTAGCTACCTCACCTTCTCTAGAACTTTACTTTTCTCCCTACCTCTCACATTTCTGCATCATCTCCATCCCTACTCCATTCTCCCTTTAAATCACCTCTCTCGATACTATGGTTTCTTTATGTCTTTATCCAGCTCTTGAATCCTGCAAGTAACTGCCTAGCCAGGGAAGCACTCACATAGAAAGAGGAGGAGAGGAGCAAGGCAAAGGAATTAGGAAAAGAGTATTACATTTCGACCAATGGAATGCTGAAAATCCTCAGAGCTCCAATAGTGTGTGAGGTATGTTTGTGATTACTAAAATATTCAGCAACTAATGCTACATTTTCAAGCACAATATGTCTTACTTTAATATTAGGAACTTGGCCGCTAAACGTGTAACAAGTGAGCATTAGCATGTTTTTCCTACATCGGGAGCAATACATTGGTTAGACACTAAATTCCACATAAAATGTTCAAAGTAAAAAAAGTCTAGATTCAAACTCAAAATAAATGCCTTAATCAATCCTGTTCAAGATTTTTTATTATTTGGCTGACAAACACCAGTCAGCTTGAGCTTTTGGCTGTTTTTGCAAGTGCCTGTTTCTGAAGGTTTAACATATAATTACATATTTTTGGTATAATGAGGTTTTGAGCAAGCCAAAAAGACGTCATAAATACAAAGGGTCTCCAAACAATGGGCTCCAAAACATACCTTGCCCAGGGCCCCATAAAAGCTTAAGATGTCAATGCGAAAACTGATTTACCTGTGGGGCAGGGACCTCCAGTTGGTCCTCTATAAGAGATGTTAGGTGATGACGAGCCAAGCACACAGTAGAATCCATCCAAGCATTTGCCACTTGGAACCACAAGGGCAGTGGAGTTACAGAAGTGTCCAGGGAGACAAGGTGTGCAATCGCTCTGTAAGGAAGGAAATGATGCTTCACTGTCCAACCAAATCTTAATTTCTAACTTAACCACAATTGATGACAGAGGGAAGGGAAACTTGCTGACTTAGGGGACATCTTGCAAAGGGCATCATAACAAATAATGTACATTCAAACCCTAGCTCTGCCAAGCCCATCTTGAACAATTGTTTTTGACCTCCACAGTGTTATGAAGCATTAACTATAATACACAAATATATGAATAGAAGCATTCTATCAACTCTAAAACTCAGTCTTAAAACTGATTATACAAACTACAAATGAGAAGTTAACAAAAGTAATTAAAGTGACACATAGCTCTTGTCTTATTTCCCCAGACCATATGCTTTACTTTACATTTAGAAATAGATACAGAGCAAGGTCTGAATCAAATTTGAACCAATTTCGAACTTCCAGAATGTCCTTGTGTTTCAGAATTCCTGCTTTGTGATATATAAGGTAGAAACTGAAGCAGCTTCACCGCCTCCTTGAAAGCAGATCCACTGGGAGCAGAGGTAGGTAGTAACTCTGTCTGCGAGATATATTGAAGACATTGTATGGAAAGTATCTATATGTTTAATCATAAGAATAGCACTGGTGATTGAATCGCAACATCACAGGTTCTGGCCCCTTGTGCCCTGAAAGTGTGGTCGAGGAGTATGAAATGTCCTCGTTTGATTTGGGAGCCAGTGGAGCTCCTTCAGGTTTGGCATGATGTAAGTGCAGCATCGGAGGTTGAGAGTGATTCTGTCTGCTGAGTTCTGAATGGTCTGCAACCATCTGCTGATTATTTTGTTAATCTCGGCACAGAGGATGTTCCCATAGTCCAGCGTGCTTGTGACCGGTTGTGATAATCATGAAGGTAGTGGTAGTATTTTATAGCAAAAATGGCTGGCATCTGCTTGTAAAAATAGGGTAGATGAGTTCTTCAATAGTGTTATGAGCCATCTTGTGCTTTATTCATGGCAGTGGTCAGACATGCCTTTCTTCTGTTGAAAGTATCCCTGGGATACTTTTAATCTTTAAATACTTTCCAAATTTGAGACAGTGGAAATGTGCAAAGAACCCTCACATTCCACTTCCCAGCGCTCCCGGACATTGAGGCACCTGTGATCTTGCACCAAGAGCAACTAATGACATACAGAAATCTTTTGTTTCCAATTCAGATCTAGATGAACTGTTTGTGGGATCTGGACATCGTTAAGAAAAGAAAATGTCAAAACCTGCCAAGGTGCTGTCCCACATTATTTGGAGTTTCCTTCTTTACTGACACAGATGAGCAGGTAAATTAACTTATAATTATCTGAATTATGAAACCTTAGTGAAATAAATCATATAACTTAGAAATTTGCCTAGCAGGAAGAGCTATTTTGCTCCAAACATGATGTAGTAATAATGCCTGTCAATGAATATGGTTGTGCACAAAATAAGGATTCATAGGCTGCTAATCTTCCCACTATGAAACTGATGCTGATTCGTAACTGGACTTACAAAACACTGGCTGTCTTGACACTTCAAAAAACAACAATGAAATCCTTGGGTCTGAAATGCCTGTACAGTCATAAGAAAACACTAGAGGTAGTCTCTAGTAGCTCGTGGAGAAATCCCTTTAAGGACAAAATCCCTCACCCACCATATGTGGCATGCTTCATCATCTGGGATTCTCCTCATGGTGGGAACGCCTAGTCCCGCCAAGGGCTATAACTTGCTCTCCGAGAGGAAGAAGCTCAGGGATGTTTTGTTCCTACACTTGCTAGGATATACTAAATCCTTCAGATGAGAAAGGCCAAGACTAGTTTGATGAGGGCGCAGTGCAACAAAAAGAAGAAAAACTCTAAAGTGTAGGTGGTGAAGCTAAAACTAACTGACAAGAGCGATGGAATTGCCTTTATTTGTTCGTTCTCACTGCCAGGATTAAAAACAGTGTACCTGCAGTATGGATATAAAACTGCATGTGTCAGACAAAAAAATTAGGTCTACATGTTTCAGCCTTGGAGACCCAGAGTGATATCACGGCTTTCGTCAGGACCTTGGACAATGCTACTGCGTAAATAGTACGTGAATATCATGAAAAGGAACAGGTAAAAGGTGAATACAAAACCAGTAATCTATCAGTTTTTCAGTGTTCGATTTAGTGGCCATACCCGTGGTGTACAGATAAGGAGCCTCACCACAACCTGGCGACAGCTCAGTGGAGGGGCACCGCTCTCTCCGTCGGTACCTCAGTCTGTCATTGAGCTGCTACCAGTAGATTACTGGAATGGTATTCACCTTTTACCTTTTGCTTTTCACAATATTCACGTACTATTTACGCAGTAGCATTGTCCAAGGTCCTGACGAAAGCCGTGATACCACTCTGGGTCTCCAAGGCTGCAACATGTAGACCTAATTTTTTCGTCTTAGGGTGAGATATAGGGTAGTGAATTACAAATGCTGAATTAGAAGTAAAGTAAGAAATATAAAGATACATTGGTACGTTGAAGTTATATATGTATAAGGAAGGTAATATATGTAGATTTAAGTTGTATTTAAGTAACTCAAGCTTTCAAGTGTTGCTGTACTTTAAGGTAATTTATTTGTCTTTATAATCATTTAAAAAAAAACTTTTTAGTAGTGAAGCAATTGTAGAAATATTGTTATGATCAAAATGTACTTATTTATGCAGTGACCTATATACATATTAAACGTAGAATAATATAACCATAAGTAATCTGTACATTTATTAAGCAGAACTGATGAATACATACATCAACGCTCCAGACTTTCCCCTGCAAATGAGCTGCACTCTACACATACATAAGGCTACAGGCCTTTATTCAGGGTATGAGCGTCCTCTTAGCTGCTGATAGCTTTGGACAGCCATTCCCACGTCTCTCCAGATGCGTTTCAAAAGTCCTTCTTTCTTCCTCAGAGGCACACGCTGGCAATGGGTACGTGCAGCTCGGGACTACCTTCCCATTAAGTACGGCAATTCCACCCCCCCCCCCCGATGGGCCGGTCCAATGAGAAGCAGCAGGGCCTCTTGGGATTTGGAGTCCCGAAATTGTTTTCCACAGATGGTAGCACTAATTACTGTTGCGCTAATTACAAGCCCGCCGATGGGCCTCAACAGCCAGTGTTCATTCTGAATCCCAGATTGCATGTCTGTGTTCCACATCAAAGGAAGGGCGCATCCCAAACTTCGTGGCCCCCTCTTTGCGGGTGGTCCTAGCTGCTGATAGCTTTAGACAGCCATTCCCACGTCTCGCCGGACACGTTTCAAAAGTCCTTCTTTCTTCCTCAGAGGCACACGCTGGCAATGGATACGTGCAGCTTGGGACTACCTTCCCATTAAGTATGGCAATTCCACGCCCCCAGATGGGCCGGTCTAATAACAACCAGCGGGGCCTTTTGGGATTTGGAGTCCCGAAATTGTTTTCCACAGATGGTAGCACTAATTACTGTCGCGCTAATTACAAGCCCGCCAATGGGCCTCAACAGCCAATGTCCCTCATCTGCTTTTAACTACATGGGTACTAGGATAGATCTCTTCAGGTTTGTTATAAAACTCAAACTTAGAAAGTGGCACAGATTGAAGAGACTAGACACCTATAGACACACACCCAACAGGCAATTATACACAGCCGATGATTTGACCATAGGAGACATTGATACTCTAGCCACCATGTTAGAACTCCGTGAAGAGACTGAAGGTGAGCCCAACGGAGTCAATGGGACAAAAATCCTTTCAGAGTTAGGAACCACCTATGACACATCTGCTAACACTCACTTCACACCACATTCGACTTTCCTACCTAGTCTACCTCACGATGGGATTGACACATTCCACGAAAATGTCACAAAAGCACTTACAGAGAACAGACACAAGAAATACAAGAAACAAGGCCAATCCAACAACCTTACCTTTAATCAGAGAAGAGCACTCAAGGAGCTGGCGGATGACAATGACATTGTTATTCGCCAAGCAGACAAAGGAGGCAATATTGTGATCTTGGACAGAGAACAATACATCAGTGAAGCCCAACGTCAATTGAATGATCACAATTTGTATGTGCGAATCTCCCAAGATACATACCAGAATAGCATTACCAACATCTGGGACAAATTGACAGAGTGGAAAGAAAAGGGTATCCTAACATGGGATGAGTATTGCTATCTTAAGAGGGATCATCCCATTCTTCCTGTGCTATACCTTCTACCGAAAGTGCACAAAGACCCCATCAACCCCCCTGGCAGGCCTATTGTCTCATCCAGGGGCAGTGTGACAGAACACCTGTAGAAATATATAGATAATTTCCTGAGGGAATTTGTCATCAAGCTCCCGAACTACATTCGAGACACCAAGGACTTCCTTGTCAAAATACAAGACATTGAGTGGTGTGATGTCTTTTTGTTCATCATACTTGATATACACCCCTATACACCATTATTGGCCATCAACAGGGACTGGCAGCATGTAGACACTTTCTCAAGAGGAGGTTGGTGAGATACTGGGAGCACAGTAACATGATCCTCGATATGATGAAGTTCTGTCTGACAAACAATATCTTCCTCTTTGATGGTGAGTTGTACATTCAGACCACCGGTACTGCGATGGGATCATGTTTTGCTCCCAGTTTCGCGAATTTCTTCATGGGACTGTGGGAGGAAGAGATCCTTCAGAATCCTGAATTCTCTCTCGACTTTGGACGGGTAGTCATGTAGCTTCGCTACATTGATGACCTGTTCATCGTGTGGAGAGGTTCAGAGCCTGAAGCCAAAGATTTCATTAATAGATTGAATTCCAATGACCAGAACATCCTCCTCACAGGGAACATAGACAACAAACAAGCTGAATATCTCGATGTCAAACTCGGGATCAGAAACAATGCCATTCACACCACTCTGTTCCGTAAGGCGACAGCAGGTAACATCATTCTCCATGCCCTCAGCAGTCATCCAGAAACTCTCAAATGGAGCATTCCGTACGGGGAGCTGCTGAGGGCAAAAAGGAACTGTAACACAGTGGAGGGTTACAGACAAGAAAGTACCGCCATGATGCAGAGATTCCAAGAGAGGGGTTACCCCAACTGGGTGCTCAGGAAGGCGAAAGAGAAGGCAGAAGGTGTTAACAGAATGAACACGCTAGCAGACAAAACACGCCCCGCCGACACTATTGAAGAGAGTGATACTAGGATTATACTCACATACCACTCTAACACCAATGACATCAGATGCATTATCTCCAACAATTGGAATACACTTAGGAATGATAAAAACATAGGTGAGACAATACAAGAGAGACCCAGTATCACATTCAGGACAAGTAGGAATATGAGGGACTTTCTCGTGCACAGTGACATCACAAGGCATACCATCAAGAGGGACCACAATCTACATGGATTTTTCCCGTGTGGACATTGTAAAGCGTGCAAGAACAGCACATTTTGCAAAGAAGTCAATATAGGCTTACACAATAAAGCCATTACACAATTTGTCACGTGTAGTACCACCTTTGTGGTTTATGGCATCATGTGTCCGTGCAAACAATGGTACATTGGAAGCACTACATTGATGGCCAAAAAGCGCATACTTGAGCAAATGTGTGCCATAACCAACAAGGACCCCAAATACCCGGTAGCTAGACATTTTCAAGCCAAACACTACTCTGACTCCTCTGTTCTCAGCTACTGCATACTAGAACAGATTAACAGAAACCCCAGGGGTGGAGACAGAACACTTAGACTGAGACAGAAAGAGTCTTCATACATAGTTGATTTTCAGACCAAGGTGCCGGGAGAGTTAAATCAGGACGAAGAACTAGCCATTCACCTGAAAGCATCTTGTTCAACTAACTATAACTTTCCCTAAAACCTATGGTTTTTTCAGTGAATATATATATATATATATATAGTTCAGCTAACTAAAACTCTCGCCCCCGCAATGCACTGCTGATGATGTCACATATTACATCACACATGACATGGTCAGTGACATCACTGATGACATCTCAAATGACATCACTGATGACACCATCCAGTGACTGTGTGTTTCTGTAAAGTTTAAATATGTTTAATATATATAGGGAAAGTCATATTGAAGAATGAGTGGGTGTATAAGTGCCTGAATAGATGTTTTACTAGGTGCGTGACTGACTCTATAAGTGAGTGATTAAACATATCTTACTGAATGCATGGGTTAGTGACTAAACTGTGTGAATCTCTGTATCCGTCTGTCTGTTGGTGTGTAAGCGGCTGCATGGGTTTTGGAATAACTACATAAGTGTCTATATGAGTTACTGATCGGTTGTCTGAGTATCTGTATGGGTGCCTGAATGTTTGTGTGAGTGGGGTCTGTGCATAGATGTGTGAGTGGGTGATTCACTGGGTGCATAATTTGAAGTGTGCTTCTGTGATGGACTGTATGGGTGGGTGAGTGTGTGTATGGGTGTGTTAGTGAGTGAATGTATATCTCAGTGGTACATGTGTGACTAACTACATATATGAAAGGCAGTATATATGTGTGTTAGAGTATATCAATGGCTATAAGTGAGAGTGTGTGATTGTGAGAGTGGCAGCATGGATGAGTGTTTGCTTGTATCAGTAATTGTATAAGAACGTAAGAATGTGCTAGTATTTGTATGAGTAAGTGAGCTGGTGTGTGTATAACTGTATAGGTGAGTAAATGGGAGTGTGATTACTTATTTGCATGACTGACTAGGTGTGTGAGTACCTCTATGGATGAGTGGCAGTGTGTGAGCATCTATATAGGTGTATGAGTGCATATTATAGTCCTGTACTGAGTGACCATAAGTATGAGTGACTGTACGGGTGAGTGAGTGGATGTGTGTGTAGACCTAAGAATCAGTGAGTGGGTATGTAGTTATTGGTGTTGGAGTGTCTATGGTTTGAGAATGGCAGTCTGTAATTTAGAGTGGGCGTATCTAAAGTTATATTAGGGTGTGAGAAGATGCATGACATTATCACATGGATGATGTCATCAGTGATGTCATGAATGATTCATTTGAGATGTAATCAGTGATGTCAGTGACCATGTCATCAGTGATGTAATATGTGATGTCATCAGCAGTGCATTGCGGGGGCACGAGTTATAGTTAGCTGAACTAACTATAACGGGGGAATTTCACGGGTTTTGTACGAGTGAAATGTCCAACTAACTATAACTTTCCCTAAAACCTATGTTTTTTTCAGTGAATTTCTAAGGCTTTTTAAATGCTAATTTCTAACTATGACGTGCCTGAAACCTATGGTTTTTTCAGTGAATTTCAAAGGTTTTTCAAATGCTAATGTCTAACTATAAGGTGCCTGAAACCAATGGTTTTTTCAGTGAATTCCAAAGGTTTTTCAAATGCTAGTTTCTAACTATGCCTACTAAGGTGGGACATTTGAAGAAAAGTCCACAAAGATGAAGAAAAGTGCAGGAAGAAGCAAGACATGTGCAGAAAGAACCAACAGAGGAGCAGAGAGAGGCCTTCTTGCAAAATCACCCTGTGTCCACAACTTTTTCAGACGGGTACTGGTGGTAACTGACTCTGACTAACCAGGCCTAGAGCCAGTGCTATGCTAAAAGAAACTTAGAATACAGTGAAAACACCTACATACACTAAGGAACACTATGCGTTGGGGTACCCCTGTGATTAGCATGACCTCCTCTGTAAGGCCCTAGTACATAATAGGGTAGGGGGATTAAAACTACCTCTCAAAACGCGCTACAGGGCGCGTTTGCACAGTGGTGAAGGGAGGGGGGGACTGAGGTGATATGTGTGCAAACACGCCCTGTGGCCGTTTTAAGTTGGGAGATTAAGTCTCCTTCAATCCTGACGGTCCCTTGGGTCCAACTAGCCAACTAGGTACCTCCGGTCCCGCCGGCTCCCCACGTCCTGCGGAAGCCGGCATTGCTTTTCCACAAGGGGAGCTGCTGACATGCAGCTCCCCTTATGGAAAAGCAATTCTGCTTTGCTTCATTGAAGCGAGAGCAGGTTTCCCTACTCTCGCTTCAATGAAGCAAAGCAGAGTTTGCAATGACAGGGCGGGAGCAGTGTCCCGTGGGTGGGAACCCCAGGACACTGCAGGAGCTGGCCCTGGGGGGTGGCAGTCCCCAGGGCCATGAAGGGCTCCAGGAGGAAGGCCACGCGGCCCCCCTCCCAACAATTGCAAAGCCCCGGGGAGGTGGTGGTCCCAAGGGCCAGGGGTCAATTACGGACCCCCGCCTTTAAATATTAGTGCCCCCGGGAGGAGGCAGTCCCCGAGGTGTGTGGAGGGGGCTCGAGCCCCCCACACTGGTCTATTATTTAAAAAAAAGCCCCGGGGGTGGCGGTCCCCAGGACTGCGGGGGCCTGCCAGGGCCCCCGCAATTTCAATTTTTCACTTCCTGTGAGATGCCCCACTGCTGGAACAAAGCGGACCTCGGCACTCGGAATTCTGGGTGCTTGTAAAGGGAGTGGTAAATCCGGCATTTCTGGTGAAAAATAACCGGTATTTGGGACAATTCTCCCCGTAACCCACTTGGGGAGTGCAGTTCCTACCGAGCAGCAATCACTATGATTAATAAATGGACTTCCATACCCAGAAACCAATGAATGAAACAAAGTCCTAGAGGGGCAGGGCTTATGGTGTATAGTCCACGCGGCTGCTGTGAATGTTGTGAAAAACGCCAGTGATCAAGGGCAGGAAGCCCGAAATGCATATGGCAGCGCTAGGGGAAAATGAGCAATGTGCCTGCAACCAGGAATAAAGCGATGGAGTTACTTACCATTGTGTGGTGTCTCTACAAGGGTAACCTTTTGTGCGTGGAACTAAATTTCGTTGCGCCTCGTCGCGGAGAGGAGATGCCCCACTGCTGGAACAAAGCAGACCTCGGCACTCGGAATTCTGGGTGCTTGCAAAGGGAGTGGTAAATCTGGCATTTCTGGTGAAAAATAGCAGGTATTTGGGACAATTCTCCCCGTAACCCACTTGGGGAGTGCAGTTTTAATTTTTCACTCATACCGAGCAGCAATCACTATGATGAATAAATGGACTTCCATACCCAGAAATCAATGAATTAAACGAAGTCCCAGAGGGGCGGGCTTATGGTGTATAGTCCACGCGGCTGCTGTGAATGTTGTGAAAAGCGCCAGTGATCAAGGGCAGGAAGCCCGAAATGCATATGGCAGCGCTAGGGGAAAATGAGCAATGTGCCTGCAACCAGGAATAAAGCTATGGAGTTAATTACCATTGTGTGGTGTCTCAACAAGGGTAATCTTTCGTGTGTGGAAATATTTATATATATATATATATATATATATATTCATCAGTTCTGCTTAATAAATGTACATATTACTTATGGTTATATTATTCTACGTTTAACATGTATATAGGTCAGTGCATAAATAAGTAAATTTTTGAAAGCTTGAGTTTCTTAAATACAACTTAAATCTACATATATTACATTCCTTATACATAAATAACTTCAACGTAACCATGTATCTTTCTATTTCTTACTTTACTTCTAATTCAGCATTTCTAATGCACTACCCTATATCTCACCCTCAAACTCTCTCAATATATCCTCTACCTCCACTTTCTGATTCTTCCCAAACTTCATTTTATGATTCTAGCCAATGCACTACCCAATTTCTCACCCTATACCGCTCTCAATGTATCCTCTACCTGTACTCTCGGACTCATCCCAAACCCCATTCTAATACTATTATCTCAAAATAGCCCTTTCTAGACTCTTCCCTCCGCTACTCTTCCTTGCATCATCTCAAACACCTTTTACTATTAAGATCTCCCAACCAAGCCTTTCTAAACCCTTCCCTCTGACCCTTACACCTCCAACTATCCTTTACCCATCCCAAACATCCTCCTACTGCTATAAACCTCTTCTATCCCTCCACTTTCCATTTCAAGCCAACTAACATACTCTGATGTCCACAGTTCAAATTAATTTCATATTTCCCTATAATAATTAACAACTAATCCTTTATGGGTTCCGGAGTAGCGTGCCCCCCACCAAAAAGCGCTTCGACACCTCATCAGGGGTGGCAAACGCTATATAACTGCAAACCCTTTCCCTCTTCTAACCCGCCACTATCCTTTTTCAATCCAAATAACAAACTCACATGTCCACTGCTCAAATTAATTTTATATCTTTCTCTGATAATTCACCACTAATCCTTTTTGGGTTCCGGAGGAGCGTGCTGCTCACCGAAAAGCACTTTGACGCCTCGTCAGGGGTAGTAAGCGTTATATAAATGCAATTACAATTACTGATGGCTGCATGGGCAGGTTTTAAATCAGGCAGCAGTGCAGCAACACTAGTCTCACTCTACCATGTTCCAGAATGGGCCTGGCCTGTTTTGTGAGGGTTCCATCGGTGTATGTGGCCAAGCCATGTACTCTCTGCGGATACATGGCGTTAAATCATCCAGTGGAGCATCTGTAAATCAGTTGTTTGAAAGGAGAGTACCGAGGGAGACTGCTGGAAGAGGATAAAGTGATTTGAGGGCAAAGTTATAGCAATGGTAAATGCTGGTTTTCCATCCCCTTGGTAGTGAGGTGCGAGTAACGCTGTTCCAAAAGCGGAACTAGTACTCACACTCCCAGGGCATCATGCATGTGCAGGTAACTTAGAGTAAAGAATATGCATCACATGATGTTCAACTCAGGCTTCAAAAATCTAACGTAGAACCGAGGATATTTGCTGTCGCTGCACTAAGCACATCTGCAGGTTTATTAAGCTAAAAGACTGCATGGGTTATACAGCCCAGACTGCATCCTGTTGATATACAACATGCAATACAAGATACGAAATGCACAGCCCCAGAATTACGGACTCAGACCCACCACAATACAAAGCAAGCTTCACTGATTGTGCAGGACATCAGGTACGTTACGTGAACTGAATATGTCTGTTCTTTTTTTGGTTTAAATAACTTGTCAAACTGTACAATTTATACACTGAGCTAACTGACGAACAATTGTAATTCTGGTAAAATATGGAAATGTGTTTCAATATATTAAGGGCCTCATTAACAAGTCTTTGATGCAGGGCAGTGCAGCAAGTCACTTTGCTGTGCTACCCTGCAACAAAAGGAAAGGGCAGGAATGTGTTGTATTGATCATATAAGGTGCATTCCTCTCCTTTCCCACTATGCTGGCTCTGTTTTGGCTGCCTTACTCCAACACAGGCCCCCTTGTAACATGCTGCAAGGGTGTCTGCATTCCTGGTATGATTGTCTTTGTACAGCAAGGCACACTTTCCTGCACCAGAAACAACCATGGAGGCATTTTCCTCGTTCTATGGAAAGAGGAAAAAACAAGTTGAAATGAAAACATTTCCCCTCGTCTCACCTGCTCTAGGGAGGTTTAAGATTTTAGCCTGCCCAGTTTTAAATGATTTTGTAAATCTAGGGAAGCATCATCAAAATCCATGGGTGCTGAGTGGGAACACCCACCGTAATGCCCATGGAACACCTCCTGGACGCAGATTAAGGCAACACAGAGCTTTGTGTTGCCTTGCCTTACTCCATATCTATGAGGCAATGCAAAGCCATGAAGGGTGACTTTGCATTACCTCATAGATATGACTGAGAGGACTACGCCACCAGAGTATTAAAAAAAATCATGCTCCAGTGGCACAGGCCTCTTGTAAATGAGGCCCTAAGTCTATACTTTCACAAATGCTTTATAAACCTCATTTTTCTCTCTCAAATGTGCTTGAAAATGAACCATTTGCCCACTCTTTTTTTAAAATGCACCCAGGGCGAGAACCCCCCCCCCGAACCCTCTTTAAGACAGTCGTGCTCACTCTCTACGCTTGCTTGCCGCAGGGCACTCATCACAGACTTTTACGACTTACCACTTTCAAATGTCCCCAGCCACCACTGCTTTTAAATGTGTT
The DNA here is from genome assembly GCF_964204655.1 of Triturus cristatus. NCBI lineage: Eukaryota > Metazoa > Chordata > Amphibia > Caudata > Salamandridae > Triturus > Triturus cristatus. The sequence continues at coordinate 68,346,340 of NC_140584.1, read as the reverse complement.
CTAGAGCAGCTTTAACTGTCCGACCAGTAAATAAAGCCAGATTAGTCATTTTACAACAGAATACATATGAATTTGTTTAAATTGCTTTGTTCAGTATCATATCTGGTCATTTGCAGAATCTTAAAAACAACAACAAATGACCTGTATTTTTCTTTTGGAAAGGTGACAACCTACGGACCAGTGAAGTGAGTGTGCTAAGTGGATAGTTTGCATCTGATGATCTGGTGGCAGACAGGTAAGGAGGCACTTGGAAATTACCCCCTTTCTGGAATGGGAGCCATATAAAGCCATTGAGCCCTCAGATTCGATGCAAAAAATAGTCTGCCTAGACTTCTAGTGGACATACTGAGCATTATCTTGTCCTGGGGCGCCCTCTGCTGGCTGTAGGCAAGAAATGCAGGCTTATTTTGCTGGTTGTGAACAGACTGTGGAGGTGAGACCCACATGTACGAACGTTTGAAAGTGTGAGTTCCTATTTGGAATTCCATGCAAATCGCATTTAGGAAATCGCAATTTCAAGTATATGATTTCATTTGCTATTCTCAGTGGGTCACAAATAGACCTACTTTATCATTCTTCATGAGGTAGGTCGCAAATTGCGACCCATTGTGAATCGCTAGTAACACGGGGATGGTGGCCTATTGGGGACAGCAGACCACCATGTCTGTGTTTGCTTTTAAATAAAGCAACAGGTGTTTTTTTAAATGCAGTTTGTTTTCCTTAAAGAAAAACGGGATGTTTTCAAAGAGAAAAATGAAACGTTTCAGTTTCATTTTTTAAGATTAGGCAGTTGTCAGTGGGACCACTAACAGCTCTTGAAAAAGTTTTTGCATGCATTCACAAAGGAGAAGGTGCCACCTGGGGACCCCTTCCCTGGTGTGAATGGGTTACCACCAAATTGAATTTGGTGGTAAAAGATGCCTGCCAACACTTCCTGCTTGGAAGTGTTGGCAGCCAATCAGATCTCAGGCAGGAGATCGGGAGGGTTCGCGGATCCTCAGCGGCCAAATTTGTATATCTGAGAAATGTTTGCATTTCCCAGGAGCTAGTGAATGGATTTCCACCATTTAACAAAAAGAGTGCACTCTGGACCAAGAGCTACCTTTCTGCCAAATTTGGTGCAATTCCGTTCAGCAATTCGTGCTGTAGCTGCATCAACAGTTTCCTATAGAAATTAACATGGAGAAAAAGCATTTTGGGACCCCTCCTTTTTCTCAGCTCATGCTTGGCGAATCAACCTGAAAATTTCAACACAGCAGCTGCAAGGAATAGGCCTTTAGATTTGAAATTTTCGTGAGATTCGTCAAACGGCACCAAAGATATTTGCAAAGCAAAAACGTTTTTTGAATAGAAATAAGCTCCTAACTGTAACTACCTACTGGCGGCTGCCAGTAGGTAATATACTTGTACAATTACATCTCTTCAATCAACCTTCTTGATGCTTTAATTGTTCTACCTGATCTGGTTACTGGAAGCTGTCATCTTCAATGTCAGAGATTTTCAAAGACGGTGAAGAGGGTACATCAGTCACTGAGCTTTCAGGTTCAGTCTTTCCTTCACCATTTCAAATACAACACTTATGAATCAAACGCTGAAAGTGAGAAGACTCTCTCATAACTTTCCAGGACTCTGGGCAGTCACCATGTGTCCCTTGGTGTACACAATGTGGAAATGTTTAGCATCGTAGGGAGCATCAGATTTCCTCCTTTGCAAATGTTGGACGATCACCAAATCTCCTGTCTTAAACTGAATGTTCTTTGAATGCCGCATTTCGTCCAAATAGGCTTTAATTGTCTGATTGTTAACCAAGTACCTTGTATGTCTTGCGTTCGCATCTCCTTCTGTGTGATTGGTTCATTGAGGTAACTTGGTTGTCATTGCTGTCCCAAAACTAGGCCTGGGCGAAGCACTACGCTACGCTCGCGTAGTTTGCGAAGTTCGCGCTACTTCGCGCTACGCGAACTGCACGTAGCACAGTGCGAACACGCGTAGCGTAGTGTTGCGTAGTGCTGCGGTCATTTTTTGCTTGCTCGCGGTCCTCAACGTCAAGTTGGCGACCGCGAGCAAGCAAAATGACATCCTGGCGAGACTTTTTCCTTGTTCGCGATCGCGAGCATGGAAAATAAACCTCCCGGCGAGATTCCCAACGCGAGAAGGTCAGGTTTCTCATTGCGAGGGGTCGCGTATGCTCGCGACCGCTCGCGATGAGAAACTACCAGTTCGCGTTGAGAAAGCTGCAGCTCGAGTAAAAATCTACTCGAGCAGCAGAAAACTACAGCTCGCACTGTGCAAGATGCCATTTTCAATGATTGCACAGTGCCGGTTGCTTGTCCGCACTGTGCAATCATTGAAAACAACATCTTGCACAGTGCGAACATGTTACTTCGCAGTTCGCGAAGTGCTACGCGTAGCTCGCGTAGTGCAAACTTCACTTTGCGTAGCTTCGCGAAGTGCTACTTCGCGAACTACGCCCACCCTTACCCAAAACATCAAAGTCACAGGACTTTTGCCTGTGGTCAAATGAGGTGCTCTCTTCGGATGTTATGTTCAGATGCTCCAGGAAATCCTTGAATTCTTGACGGGCCATTATCAGACTTCAAAATGGCTGGAATGCCCCATGTCACAAAAATGCCATCAAGTCTCTCAATGACTCACTCGTGATTCATGGGTGAGAGATAGCCGACAATGGAAAACATGAGTACTCGTTCACAATTACCATGAGATGATGTCCAATATTGAGTGGACCAAAGAAATTAATAGCTATCCTCTCCCATGCATGCTTAGGGAGCTCTGACATGTTGAGAGTATGTTGAGTAATATTTGCAGAAAGGCAGTTGCATAGTTGACAGGCACTGAGTTCCTTTTTAACCCTTTCATCTAAATGTGGAAACCAAACTCGGTCTTGGACAGCTTTTTTGGTAGCAACAATACCATGATGTCTTTCATGAGCTACTTTAATTACTTTCTGTTGCAGACTCTCTGAAATTAAGAATAGCGACCCTTGCAGTATATCTCCTTCCTGAGTTATGGACAGTTCATCTTTCAATTTTAATTTTTTTTTTGGTATTCATCATCACCGATGAGAGGTCGAGTGCGTTGGGTCCATGACTGATGTGTAATTATGTCTTTCATCGCCAGCATGTCACTATCATGACTGGTGGCAGAGATGATCTAGGGAAACGATATAGCAGCTGACTTATTTGATTTTACAATTAAATTAATGTAGGCTTCAGCCGTCTTGGATCGAGTACCATGACCTGGTATGACACTCTGGAAAAGTAGTCAGCAGTGTTTTGACCCTTCCCTGGATGATGCACAATGGAAAAATGGTACTCTTGTAATCGTAGTCCCCCCGTTCAATAACAGGAGGTATCTTGGCTTTTGGATTGCCAAAAATAAAGATAGTCAGTAAAGCTTAATGATCAGTTACCAGCATAATAGGTATTTGTGACAGGAATACATGGAAATGTTCACAAGCCCATACCACGGCTAAACTTTCTTTCTCATGTTGTTAGTATGCAAATTCTGTCTGGTACAAACTTCTACTTGCATATTCCACAATATGTATAAAAAAGGAGCCACAGAGGGTGCATGGCGGTCCAGCATACGAACCCCCAGGGGATCAAGCAAGCAAAGAAGGTATGCAGTTCCTTAGAAAGAGAGCACAAGAGGGGTAGAAGAGGCCAGGACAATCTACTACCCTGACCCTATGATAGAACAGGAGGTCTCCCAATTTGGGAAGTGGGGCCCTCACACAACCGGCTAGGTGTCATGCTTCATCATAGGACATGCTCCTCGCGCACCCTATGAGGGGCTCTTTGTCGGAGATCTTTTTATCCTAGCCCGTTTAGGTGCAGTGCAAGTATGGGGCCCTATGGTGTAGATGTGAGTGATGAGTGTGCAGGGAGAGTGTGGAGAAGGTTAAAAACGGGTTCAGTGGTGCTCCAAATCCAATTTAATCAGCGAACCCACTGTTCCTAATAAAAACGGAAAATATGAGTCACCGCTGAGGTAATGGTCAGTAGTGGCTACGAGATGGAGGTCAACATGTTTCAGCCCTAATGTGTCCAGGGGATCATGTGGCTATTCTTCAGGACCAAAATGAGTAAACTATCTGCTCAGTGGTTGGTTCATGATTAGTATCACCTGTGAACCAAACACTCAAAACAACCTACCAATGAGGTACCTTAATTGTAGGCCAACCTAGAGAAAATGACAAAGCATATGGTTCACAATACTGTAAATGGTTGGTTGGCATAGTTCTAATACAAGAGAGCCTTTTCAAAACCTCATGTTCAATTAGGTTAGTATAAATTGTGAGTGGTATTTAAAGTGAGATAAAAAGGAGGTGCAGTGGCACACATGAAGTACATCCAAAGACGCATCTGAATGTGGTGGTAAAACAACCGCCAGGAATGTATGGATTAAAAAACAAAATTAGGGTGGCCAACTAGCTTCTTCGAACCGAAAGCAGAGGGTACATTAACATTATTAACCTTCTGGTGGAGATGGAAAAGTGGGAAAGCAGAGCACAACCAAACTTAATTGAAAGTAAGGAGAAGGACGGTGTACGGAATATTGCCGGTCCAAGTAAGGATTATCATGGAGGGACACGGTCATAGCGGCACTTAGAAGCGTCCTCTAAGACAAAGGCAAAGTCGCACTTACAGTTCAGCAGTGGCTGTCACCCCCAGAACCTACCCCGCACTCTGCCGGTTTGGAAGAGAGGAGGGCGGGGTGGTGATCCGTCTTAAATAACTGCAGCAGGCGCGATATGTGTGAGCATTCCGGAAGTGCCGGAAGACGTCAAGTCATGAGAAGTGGGGCACTGTAAACGTCAGATGCCTCGACTGCACTCGTTGACGCTTGGCGCCATGTTGGGTGAAGAGACAAGCAGGCAGGGGCCAATGGTGACAGGTAGCGGAGGCTAATAGACAGTGCACAAAAGAGGATCCATGAAAATAACGTAAGGGTGGGTGTTAGCATATTGCAGAGGGTGTGCATTCTGTTCTACGAGTGCCTCCCTATTGTTATTGCGGGACCACTTTTTGGTGGTTAATGTTCTGTGAGGGGTAGTCACAGAACCTCAGAGTGTTAGTCATTTGGTCAGCTTTGGTATCGTAGTCTTGCGCAGTAGGATCTCACGCCTAGCCTGTGATACAGCTGAGCTGAACAGAAGTATTCTGTGGAATGAAGTGAAGAGATAGCACAGCACCGTTATTTCCAGGAGAATGGGGATATCACCTCCCATCTCCCTAGCATTGTCCCCATGGATGATTCTGACCATCCACATGATCAGGTTAAAATTCCATTATACCTCCTCACTCGTCAACAAAAAGACCCCCTCTTTTAGGGCCAAAACCCGGTGTGTGTCTCAGGGTAAACGTTGGGCTCTTTCACCACCTGGATGATCTTGAGTAACCCTTATTTAGGGTCCTATGTTACCACGAGCAACCTGAGCATTCTTTGTGCTGGTATCCCCTTTTTCTCCCTTCCTTACAAGTGTGATACCATGCGATAATTTTTTAATCCTGCCATGTGGGACAACTTGTGACATGTAGACACTACATCAGGCCAAAGTACACTGAGCATTTTTCACCCCCCCTGCAACACGCTAACACCCACTACATACCTTATTTTCGCTGATCCTCTTTTGTGCACTGTCTATTAGCCTCTGCTACCTGTCACCATTGGCCCCCTGTCATTTGTTAACTGGAAAAGCACCGGCAAGGATGGATTCCTAGCCAAGTTTGAAAACCTAGGGGACATAATTACAAGGAAATGTCGAAGCCAAGAACTGCAACAAATTTGTCGGTGCCACGCTCTAACAGTTCCAAAATTCAGGGATGCACAGTATTTGCAACAATATGGCGCACCCCTGTGTTTTCCCTAGCGCTGGTGCTAAAATTAGCTGCCTAGCTCCAACGCAGGCACCCTTTTACCATGGTGCAAAGGTGTGTGCGTTGCAGGGAATGATTGTTTATGTGCAGGAAGGATCACCTTCACTCACATAAACAATCATTAATGGTGTTGTGCTCTTTCTATGTGCAATGCAGAATGCAGCACATATAAAAAAACAAGGAGAAATAAAAGTATTTCTCAGTTTTGCGCCATTCTAACACCTGCTATTGCCAATTTACACCGCTTGTTAATCTGGGGCAGCATCAAAATGCAATTTGTATTGCATTGGAATGCCCACAGCATCACCCATTGCACGCCTCTTTCACACAAAGTGATGCGTTTAAAGGGGCAGCATTTACTAGGTGGCGTTAAGCCACTCAAAGTGGTTTAGCGCCGCTTTTTAAATATGGAGAAGGGCATATCTCCACCAGGACATCACTAAAAGTGACATTCTGATGGCGCTATCCCCTTGTAAATATTCCTGTAAATGTACAACACCTAACGCTGCTGCTTTGTGAAGTATTTAAACAAGCATTTGCAATGCATTAGGTCTCCATTTACCAGAGTTTGAGTTATTGGTATTGTAAATGACAATAACTTTTATTTATGTGTTGGTTTTTAAAACATAAATAATAGACATTGTTATTTACAATGCCAATAGATTAAACTCTCGTAAATGCGAGACCTATTGCATTACAAATGCTTGTTTGTAAAAGCACCCCATGCCGCGCTTTACCTTTAATGGCGTGTTACAGCACACAAATGATGGAGGGAATGCTGACAATGCAAACATTCTCCCCCAGTCAAAAGATCTGGGTTAAATCCATTGTTCTTTTGTCCACTACGCTACCCCAGGTTGGACCCAACCATATGCAAATCAGTCTTGACCCTGTGCCCCATGGGAACACTCCAGACCGAACTGCCAGGCCAAGTCCTCCCTGGACCGGAAACTAGCATCCTGGGACCGGTTTCCGGGTATGTCACCCTTCATCAGCCAGTCTAGCTTGAATCCAGTGGCACAGTGAGCAAGGGACCCACGTCTGGGCATACCCATCCCACTTAGGGCGAAAAGTGTCACAGCAAACAAATGATGGATGGAATGCTGACAATGCAAACATTCTCCGCCAGTCAAAAGATGTGGGTTAGATCCATTGTTCTTTTGCCCACTATGCCAGCCCAGTTTGGACCCAACCATATGCAAATCAGTCTTGACCCTGTGCCTCACGGGAACACTCCAGACCAAACTGCCAGGCCAGGTCCTCCCTGGACCAGAAACAAGCTTCCTGGGACCGGTTTCAGGGTATTTCACTCTTCATCAGCCAGGCTAGCTTGAATCCAGTGGCATAGTCAGCAAGGGACCCACGTTTGGGCATACCCATCCCACTTAGGGCGAAAAGTGTTGCAGCAAACAAATGATGGACGGAATGCTGACAATGCAAACATTCTCCCCCAGTCAAAAGATCTGGGTTGAATCCATTGTTCTTTTGCCCACTATGCCACCCCAGATTGGCCCCAACCATATGCAAATCAGTCTTGACCCTGTGCCCCACGGGAACAGTCCAGACCAAACTGCCAGGACAGGTCCTCCCTGGACCGGAAACAAGCATCCTGGGACCGGTTTCAGGGTATGTCACCCTTCATCAGCCAGGCTAGCTTGAATCCAGTGGCACAGTCAGCAAGGGACCCATGTCTGGGCATACCCATCCCACTTAGGGTGAAAAGTGTTACAGCAAACACATGCTAGATGGAATGCTGACAATGCAAACATTCTCCCCCAGTCAAAAGATCTGCGTTAAATCCATCGTTCTTTTGCCCACTATGCCACTCCAGTTTGGCCACAACCATATGCAAAACAGTATTGACCCTGTGCCCCACGGGAACAGTCCAGACCGAACTGCCAGGCCAGGTCTTCCCTGGACTGGAAATGAGCATCCTTTGACCGGTTTCAGGGTATGTCACCCTTCATCAGCTAAGCTAGCTTGAATCCAGTGGCACAGTGAGCAAGGGACTCACGTTGGGGCATACCCATCCCACTTAGGGCGAAAATTGTAACAGCAAACAAATGATGGACGAAATGCTGACAATGCAAACATTCTTCACCAGTCAAAAGATCTGGGTTAGATTCATCATTCTTTTGCCCACTATGCCACCCCAGTTTGGACCCAACCATATGCAAATCAGTCTTGACCCTGTGCCCCATGGGAACAATCCAGACCGAGCTGCCAGGCCAGGTCCTCTCTGGACCGGAAACAAGCATCCTGGGACCGGTTTCAGGGTATGTCACCCTTCATCAGCTAGGCTAGCTTGAATCCAGTGGCACAGTCAGCAAGGGACCCACGTCTGGGCATACCCATCCCACTTAGAGCGAAATGTGTTACAGCAAACAACTCATTGACGGAATGCTGACAATGCAAACATTCTCCCCCAGTCAAAACATCTGGGTTAAATCCATCATTCTTTGACCCACTATGCCACCCCAGTTTGGACCCAACCATATATAAATCTGTCTTGACCCTGTGCCCCATGGGAACAGTCCAGATCGAATTGCCAGGCCAGGTCCTCCCTGCACCAGAATCAGTAGGTAAAGCAACAGCTGCGCATGTCGGTGTGTAACCCTGAGTCCGCAGCTATGAAGCAGTGCACAATCTTCCTCTGTTTGAGGTGGATAAACCAAGCACAGTGAAGTTTACTATACTTAATGCTGAAGCATCAAAATACAAGTCGGTGTTTGGTGGGCGCTATATAATGATAACCAGTAACATTAACAAATAACAGCAAAGCAAAGAATGCCCCACTGCCAACTCCTCGCCCTATTAGAAAACCAGTGGAATGGTGCAGGTCTGACTGACCATCAAATACCGTTACCGTACAAGATGTGGCTCACCTCATCTGAATGTTGTAGGGACATTTCTGCCCTGGAGTCAAAGGCAATGATGAGAATAGTAAAATATTCTGGCTCCCCTAGACAACACACACAGCTTCCTCATGGTGAAACAATGTGCGGTGTATCATTGTATTACGCATGCGCAGAGCAGTAGCTACCGATTTCTAGAACAAGCGCAGTGAAGATATCTGTACGAAGCATACATCTTTGGAGGACGCAGGAATGCGCCGACTGAGAACTTGCGTGTCTGTTCTACGCATGTGACTGTTTCAGGAACAAGCAAACTACTAGCACAACATACTCAAAAAGATACATTTGCACACAAAAAAAGCATAGAAATGAGATGAGATAAAAATGAACAGTTATGGACGAGGAGACCAGATACCTCAACCGTGTGTTGGCGGCTCCCTGTTACTTCCACTGGTTTCTGTGGTGTGCTGCTGCTGCCCGGGGTTTCCATCCTCAGACCTGAAAAGCTGGTCCATGATGGTCCCAAGGTCTGAAAGAACACCCGGCCATGCCCACACAGCTCCTATTTCCATCCAAGCCACAAATGCTCCAACAGGGCAAGCAAGGAGTTGGCAGGTAATAAAGTTAAAAAAACAAAAAAAAAACAGCGCGGTGTCCCTAAAGCGGGCACAGCGAGCCACATTATAGTACAAAATATATATAATTGCAATGCTATAGGTCTCGCATTTAAATGCGAGACCTACAGCATTGCAAACAAACAGCTGCCATTGTCCCGGCTCCTTTGAAAGTGAAAGCGGGCATGGTCCGCTGAATGTAAGCAAAGCACGTTGTCGTGCCTAATGTAGGAGAAACTCAATAAAGAATATAGTACATGTACCGTGTAACAACAAAGTAAAGGGGCCAGTAGCCATGGGAGGTTACAAATGAAGACATGGCTGTACTAAGGAGGGACTAACAAGCCTATTTAGGAATCAGAAGACAGCATTTACAAACGACAAAGACACAAGCCAATGAAAAATATGGGCGGGGCTTCTGTACTGTACTACAACAGATCATCGCCAGAGCTGCGCTTGCGCACTGGCTCAGGCTCAACCTAAAAATGTGCGTAAGAAATCAACGGCCTATTACTTAAGTTTAACAAGCCATTATTGTCTTGCTCTTGACGTCAGATAGTCTAAACCTTGCCAGCAACAAGCCAATATCCTTTATCAATTCTGAACAATTGTATATCGACACTCAATAGCAACCATGTTGGTTTCATCCTGGGACTCTCCTCCATCCAGTATGTAAGGCCTTAGGCTTCTTTTCCATCTCTTCTGGCAATCTAGAGATACACTGGAGGATCATTTTGCTCTATTATGAGATGCGAAGAAAGTTTTGAATCAAGTGGAATGGCTGCATTTCCTCCGGCCATTTTACAGAACTGCCTATCAAAAAAAAAAGTGTATTCAAATAGACCAGTCCCGACAGCCTCTCTTCTATGTAATGGATTTCAAAATATGTAATTCTTACAAGTATTAGGCATGTTAACACTGACATGAGAAGTGAAACCACTTCTTTATGTGGACAACACCCTGCTTTCAAAACCCAAGGATTCACTACTAAAGGTTCTCAAAATTGTGGCAGTCATTTCTACGGATATAAATTGGGAAAAGAGTGAGACCGTGACTTTGAACAACTCCTCTTCTACTATTAGTCCCTTCTTCTGTTAAGTGCTCCTTGTGCCAGAATAAATATCTTGACATCCATCAGTAGGGATATGAAGGCAGTGGTGCTGAAAAATTTGCTAATCTTCATCAAGACAACCTCCAACATTGCCAAATGCTCCTCCTACGTCTATCTCTCTGGAGCAGAGTGCAGACAATCCGGCTGATAACTGCTCTTAGAGTTAACTGAATTTTCGGAATGTTTCCTCTTCCTTTTCCTGAAACCACAATGCACCTTATCGATAAAATTACTAAGGACTATGTTTAAGACCCACAGATCACCAAACTACAATCAGCAAGATTATCGGGCAGTCTGTGTCTTCTTCATATGGGCTCATATTACAACGTGCATCAATCACTGGGCCCCTTTGGCTTATCTCTTAACCACCACCAAATAAGAACCAGACTTGGTTTGGCTAGAGAAACACATTATGGACACTGATGGATAAATAAACATGGATATTACAGCCTCATAATTTCCTTTAAACTTGTTTAATGAGCAACAGAATGGGTAAGGAGTCAAACACACAAGCAATTACAGGTTCATGAAATCCTGCTTGCCCCTCGCCCATTGGAAAAACGTGATACTGAAAACCAATCAATGGAAAATATCCTGAGCATAATGGACTGACAGTGGGATCACCCATCTGAAACACACCCTAACCCTAAAAGTGGGTGGATTGAAGTCATTTGACAAATTCCTGTCAGAATTCCATTTGGGAGGGAAGCAAATATGGAGATACATACAGCTCAAACACAGTACCCATTCGAAAATCTCTGTGTTGCCAGATCCCTTGCCTCAGTCAACTATCTTACTGTATGTTCCTCAATGGAGCAATTTTAAAGGTTTAATATTTGGCTTGTACAACATCTTGATTGAAGAACTCCACTCTAAACAACTGTGACAAAAAGAGAAAAATGTAACAAGTGACTCCTAATAGGAATACTCGGAAAAGGACCAGAATACACTGTTGGAGACACATGATTGAGGACTCAGAAAGGCGAGACTGAAATTATCAACTTTAAGTTGTTACATAATTGGTACTTTTTTCGCAACCTCTAGGCCCTACCAACCTTTCTCACATATCAGACTACTGAAGATACGCAGAAAAGGAGGAGACATGCTGCATCTACTATGTTCATTTCGGTTACTGAGTACTTTCTGTCAAGAAGTGGGCAGTACAATAAACCCTTCAAATGACTCCTCAGTAACCTTTTCTCCTACACCGGCCATCGACCGTGACAGATTGGACTCCCAGATCAAAGGATGGGCAGATACAAGTGTTAGCAGTTGCCAAGATGTGTATCCAGTGCCGATGGAAACAATGTCAATTCCCCACCTACGGAGACTGGCTATGTAACATCAGTCAATCAATCAAATACACTTTATTCAGTTTTTACATAAAACCATAAACGTAATCTATATACTGGAACCCATAGAGAAAAAAATACATCAATTTATCGCAACTGTCTCTAAGCCTCATTTCTGGTGAATCTTATAAAAATTACAAAACATTAGAAAGTGAAGTATGTCCTGTGGAGACTTACCGTCGCAGCCACAGGACTCTAAACTCTGACCTCTGCTACACCCACGTGGCTGAGCCAGGCTCATAGCATCGTTAAACTAACTTTGGCACTGAAGGACTCTATCTAAGGCGGGGTGTTGGAGTCTTGCTTGGGGCCGTCAACAAGGAGTGTGCTCCCCCTGAGGTGCGAATCTGAGCCTGAGCCTGTTGGCTACGAAGATTGCGACAGTAGCACCACCCCAGCTGGGCGCTGGGAGCCAGGTTGGGCACAGCGAGCCATAGACCTGGGCCACGTCGACACCCACTTGCACAGAGAGGAACGGGCATCGCCTGAGAACCCGCACGGCTCGGGTTGATGACTCTGGGTGGAGGCCTTGGGCTGCGCGGCCGAGAAAGACGAAGACCCCCATGGGCATCCCACAGAGATCCGCTTCTGTAAATGGGGCATTTCTGGTGGGGAGAGGTCGATGACCGGATCGGGCGGGCCGGGAGCCTTCGTCGGCCCATGTGGTTCCAACAGGAGACTGAGCAGCGGGACCCACCCGTGATTTTGGGGCTCACCCGCACACAAGGAAAATCGCCTTCACAGTGTATATAATCAGCACTTGAGGTGAGGAGTTTTTGCGGGGAGGAGCCCAGTTCTAAACTGTGGTCTGATCGGCAGTTAGGCCCCAAGGAGTACACTGGAGGCCTAAGGGCACGGACTGGAGGCCTAGGTGGTTTGTGGTCACAGCAATACGCAGGGTGCTCCTGCTAATTAGAGGAGGCTAGCGTGGGACCTCCATAGGCCGGGCACGTTGCAGAAGTCTCTTAGCGCCTATGTAGGGGCCCCCATAGTCCCCCTCCCTTTGACTGGAACCTGGGACTGCATGGGGCCTGCCTCCTGGGGAAGAAGGAGTAGGAGCCGGAGGAGGAGGGCCTTCAGGCTCCTTCACTGAGCGACCTGCATGACAGGATGTGGATTGAGACAGTGTATCTGGCAGCGATAAGGTCACCGGAGCATTGCAATAGGCGAGTACTGTCCACTACAGTGGTCTCCTGACTATAGCAGCCTGTTCAATACACCATAGCTTGGAAGAACAACCCTTACAATTAAATCGGTGGCCAGCATCCCACCCCTCGATCACATATTGTCCTTATGCCATTTGCCTCCCTAACCATGACAGTGAGAGGGAAGGAACTGGGCTGGAAGTTAGCTTGATATGACTTGATGCATACTTGGCCCAGAGAAACGCTTGTACGGCTAAGACAGCGCTAGTAGGGGAGCAAGAAGCGGAGCGCCCCGCACCCAGTGGTGTGGTCCTCCTGCCTGTTCCTTGACCCGTGCCGCCTCTGACGCCATCTATTTATCTAGAGGACACTGGGCAAGAAAACATGGCATCGGCTGAGGTGAAGAAGGATCGCTCAATACGCAACTTGCTTCTGAAAAGCACTGTGGAACCCTAAGGAGGCAAAGCGTCCTCTGGAGATCTGAAACCGGCCGGCACAGGAGAGGGAGCTGACGGTTCTGTGACCTATGAATTCCTGGAGGCATTGTTCACCTCCCTTGGAGAAGAAATATTAGCTGTAAAAACTGATTTGCAGATGGAACTAAGAGAAGTGTGTCGAGATGTCGAGAGAGTAGGGGACCTTGAGGAGATCTCCGTAGCCAGAGATGAGGAATCGCAGCCCTACAACAGGAGCTCATTTGATTACAGGACCAACAACTTGATCTACAGGCTCATACAGAGGACCTGGAGAATAGGTCTAGGCAGAACAAGATCCGCACCCGAGCGGTCCCTAAGAACGCAGAGGGCTCGGACCTTGAGGGGTATGTTCAGGCCCTGTTTGGCTTTGTCCTGGGCACCACAGTTGAGAAGGTAGTCAAAGTGGATCGGTGCCATCGCATGGGTCTGCCCCACCAGCCCAATCGCCCTCCTGCAGATATACAGGTCTGTGTGCATAACTTTAAAGTAAAAGAAGCCATACTTAAGGCAGCCCGAGACACACAGACACTACAATTCAGAGACCATGCTCTGCAACTCTTCCAGGATCTTGCAGCAAGCACCTAACAGAAAAGAAAGGACTTCTGGCCTATAACCAGTCATCTGCGTACAGCGGGAATTGCCTACTCATGGGGCCACCCCTTTCGTCTTATATTCCGGTACGAAGGCAAAACCCACCAGCTACAATCCCTGGATGAAACGTGCAAGATCCTCAACTTGGACCTCAGCATTCATTCACCCAGGTGACCTACTGCGGATGATAAGGCCTCCGTTGGAGGAGGCCGAGGACTGAGATTCGGATCTAGACTTGATCACCTCCGCCCGGACCCAGACACGATTGTTAAAAAAAGGTTGCCTATGCTCTGGCACAAGGGAAGAAGAAGCTAATCCTTCCGTCTGAGGTATATCCTGGAATTTGGGGCAGATTGGTGTTCTGGGCCTGGTGTGGGTGGGGGCCTCGAATCTTTATGCTATTGAATGACTCTTGCCACCTTGGTTGCCCCCTTACATAATGGCCCTCCTACTGTGATCGGCTTTGCCTATTTCACATATGTTAATATTTTTCTCTGTTTTGTTGTATTGTTGGGGTTCATATTGTTCTGTTTGGGGATCCCTTACGACGAGCCAACTTTGCTAAGCCCCTCAACCTTACACATCTCTGTGAGAATTTACTTCAGATCACATACTTCATGCATCACACGTGGGATCATGTTGACAATTGCTCGGTTCCTTAAGACTAGCTCCTGTCCCTATGACCCTGGATACTAAGATAATCAGCCTCAATGTTTGAGGCCTCAACAATGCTATTAAGAGAGCGGCCGTGCTTTCTTTGCTGGAGCATTCACAGGAGGACATATGCTTGCTTCAGGAGACACACTTACTTTCAAAAGATAAGCATAGAAGTCACACTAAGAGGTTCCCACAACAATTCTGGTCGTCTGGGGAAGAAAGGGGGAGTAGCTATTCTCCTTTACAAACACTTCTCTGGCACCGTCCTGGCCCCATTACGAAAATTAAGTGTCACCTATTGGCTCTCCGGGTGCAGTTTGGCACTTTCCACTTCACGGTGGCATCGATTTATGCCCCGAACAAGCAGCAAGAGTCCTTTTTAACAGAAGCCCTAGCCAGTGTGCTACATACCTCCAATGCCGTAGTGGAGGTGGGTGGGGACATAAACCTAGTGATGGACGCTGAACAGGATTGATCAGGCCTTCGAGCCGGTAACACGGGGGCTCTTTCATCGGGGGCATGAGTGGCTGGAGGAATGTGGGTTGTGAGATGTAGTGCGCTCCCGACATCCTGGTGAGCCGGATTACACCTTCTACTCCGCGGCCCATAAAACATGCACACGGTTGGATCAATTTCTAGCCTCCCTATCTGCCTGGGAGTACGTGCTGGCTTCCACCAACGAGGCCTGCTTGCTTTCGGACCACGCACAGATAACACTAATACTACCCGCTTCTCCCACCCTTGCGCAGCCCTCCATGATGCCTCTGAGAGACAATGCTGCAGTCCCCAACGAAGGTTGCTGCGCTTAAAAACACTATACAGGATTACAAAACACTTAATCACACTGGGTCCACTGCACTGTCTTCAATCTGGGAGGCCTTAAAGCTGGTGGCCCATGGTGCTCTTATAGCTAAAGCAGCCAACGAAAAGAAGATGAGGAAAGGTAAGAGGAGGGATCTTGAAACAAGGGTGAGGGAACTGGAATCTATTCATAAACGCACTGGGGGCCCTCGCATCTGGAGGCAACACGAGAGATAGCGGCTAGAACTTAAATGTCTTGACCTAGCTAGAGCCGAACACCCAATAGTATGCCTAAAGCAGAAATATTATGTAGAGACTAATAAGGGAGGTCACATGCTTGCGCACCGCCTTCGCTGTAAGCAATTTGCTGAAGCTCCTAAATCGGTCCGGAAGGCCTCCGGAGCGGAAGCGACTTAAGTAAAGAATATAGCGGACACAACTGATCTGTATATATGCGATTCCTCGTCGGATCCACAAGCTTACTTAGCAGCTGCTGCAATCAGTCCCCTTCCTATGGTGGAAGCTGAAGCCCTAGATAAGCCCATTTATATTGAAGAGGTGATCTCTGCGATTGCTCATTTGTGGTCCCTGAAGGCCTCTGACCCGGCCGGGTTCAGTGCGGCTTTCCATAAAACTTTCTGTCCGGAACTAGCTCCCATTCTCACACGCTTGTTCAACGCCTTTGTGAAACGGGCACACTCACAGAAACGATGCTCCAAGCCTCGATTTCAGTCATCCCGAAGCCTGGAAAGGATCCTAAGCAGTGTAGTTCATATCGTCCGATTTTGCTTCTAAACATAGATGCAAAATAGATTTCTAGCATCTCAGCCCAGCGATTCAATCCCTTGATGCCTGGTCTCATCGACCTGGATCAGGCAGGGTTCATTCCCAGGCATCAGTGTGGGGATCAACAAAGTACAGCGTTTCCAGGACGAAGCCCTGTTACTGGCGGTGGATGCGGAAAAAGCATTTGATAGGATACACTGGCCCTATCTATTCGTGACCTTAGTCAAAAAACAGAGCCTCCTTGTCATCAATACAAAGCAGTCAATACATGACAGTCAACATACCTTTCACACTGCAAGGGTGAGAGTGGACAGCACAAATGTAATCACAATAATTAAGAGAAAAAATAGTAACGTCAAGAAAATTTATTAACAATTTCATTCAATAGATCTGTAAACACAGTACTGTATATTGTCATATGGCTATTTAGGAAGCGGTGACAGTATTAACACATCAATACATATTAAAAAACATCATCAACAATAGCAAAACAAAGAATACCATAAAATGTGAGGTTAGGGACACAGTAAAAAGGACAAAATGGTCCTATTGACAGAGGAAAATCACCAAACCAAAGACTCATTAATTGTGACCCCAATCAATATTGCTTCCTATTAAATATGTCACAAAGAATTATAATCAGAGATTTTGTGTGGTTTCCTCATATAAGAGCATCAACGCGTTTCGGTGGGCATTAGTTCTCGGCCAACACCTTCATCAGGAAAGATTAAAATAGAGTCCCAATAGCAGTTACATTAAAATCAATGATCTGAAAAAAACATAACATAACATATTTTTAGTTACTTACAAAATCTATTTGTTCTCTCAATACCTAGACACATGTATGACTGTCCAACAACTCATCCCCGCATAAGCATCAAACAGGCAAACAGCCAAACAAATTTAACATACAAATCTATTTTTACTAGTAGTGGAGACTCCACTTCGTGGTGCTATACAGGGTCTTTGTTATTAGCACATGGTGCTCATGTAAGCGCTACCAGGTCAAAAGGATTTCACACAATGTCTTAAATATATTCGTGGAAACCCAACTTAGCATTACTCTAGACATGCTATCTTGTTGGCCTTTGAGATCTATGATAACACACAAAGTAAGAATACTTACATAAGCATCTTATTAGTTTTATATCTGTGCACTAGACTTTAGTATCAGCACCACTACTTGTATTCCATATCAAGTTAGAATTTATTCACATTCGTGAAGGGCCAACTACCTTATTTATATAAGAAGCTGTATCCATACAAATACCGCCACTGATTTTTTCTGTCTTTATCCGCGGCCAAGATAAGTCATTCACGGTAGGTTTATGGGCATCTAGTTAGGTAGAGACACGACAACCTCAAATATTCCGTTTTAAACAACAGTCAAACTATAAGGAAAAACTAATACCACTTAAAAATACCTTGGTTATGTCTGCATTGAGTCTAAAAAGACTTCACGACACACATGTTTTTCTTTTTAGGTAGTATCCTTATATCTCCCACGCAAACGTTTTGGCACCTATAAACAAAAATGAGTGCCATGTAATATTAGTCCATTATCGTACATATCTTAAGTGGTCATTATGCACACTGTTTAAGTCTCACATGATTCTTGTGGAGAATTCTCTTTACACATTCTCAGATTCTTGAACTTAGAGAAACTGAGTGCTTCTAAACTATTCAGAGCTCTAAGCATTCTTATATGGTTCTTTGTCGAGCACTTCTATTACTGCCCCAACTATAACTAACACCCACAAATTTATCGAGACTTGTGTGTCTCTCACTGCGTTGGAACCCCTATTGTTGATATCTAACAAAGTCTCTCAGATATAGTCAACAGAGCCCGCGGGAATAATTTAACGTTACTCATTTACCTTGGGCAACTTTCGTCTATAGAATCCCTGCTTCACCATCCGATGTAGGTATAAATTGTATTTCGAACCAGGGTTCGGTGCCAAATAAAGCACTGCGAAGAAAACAACTCTGTTTTAGTTTGAATTGAAGCAAACTTTACTTTAGCAAATCAAGTTCCAGCCCTTGCTAATAATTACAGCTAAGGCTACCTCTCGTCAAAACCTACCTCCGTTTTGCCTGTTGCGGTGCGTACAGAGCAGCCTTCTGTGCCAATACAGCTAAACTCGACTCGGGCTCGAGGTGTTATATATACGGGGTAGCTCTTAACGAAACCAGGTGGAAGTGAAAACACCACTTCCGGGGCACCAAAGACATGTTACCATCTCTGGTTAAACCTCCGTAAATGTCACCGCCATCTTGGAGGTGTTAAAAAATGGTCAGTGCCCTGTTTCTAAAGCAGATGATGTGTTGACCAAAACTAAACGGAGACCAATATAAACCTGCAGTCGCCATTATTTCAAAATTAAAAAAATCTGCTCCATAAAGCTATAGTCCCTTTAAAGATTGTTTTTATTTGTTTTTTGACATATACCAGAACATATTATCTGCTATAGTGTCATTCAAATGCGAACCAACGAATAGACGAGAATTGTTAAAACAGCTCATCCTTGATCCTTTATATCTATTCAAGACTTCTAGGGTCATACCAGAGGGAAAACGGTACCCCAAAAAAATCCCAATCATATTGATTCTTCCAAATCGGGAAAAGTATGCAGCGTAATTGCTACTAAAACCATACCTATCCACTCAAAGCCAACCTCAGCCAGGAATTCGATCCTTTTGGCTCAATAGTAAGTTGAAAATGTGTCATTTTGCCTATGTTCTTAGCTCTGAGAAAATGTTAGAGCATCCCATATACAAATAATGGTGCAGACAACAATTTAGAGATCAGCAATATCTCTTACTCCTGTATGCCTAACCAAAATGGGAAGCAAACCCAGGAGTCTTACAGCAAAACTATGCATGCAATATGCTAGTATTGTCTTATCTTGCCGCCAGCAAATGTTCCCATTCTTCCCTAGAGTTCAATCCTTTATGTGCAGTGTTTAAATGGGAGATGTACCATTGTTCACGTGCCTTTCGCTTGTTAGTAATATTGCCACCTCTCCTATCAATTTTAATTTTTTCCAGGATGAACCACATAAAATCGTTTTCTCCGTGTCCATACTCAAGAAAATGTGGCACCAAAGGCGCAGTTATTTTTCTCGTTTTTATTGCTGATCTGTGCTCTTGTAGCCTAACCCGTAGTTCTCTGCCTGTCTCTCCCACATATCCAAGCCCACACGGGCACTGGAGGAAGTAGACCACATTTTTACTCCTACAATTATTAAGAGTATTGGCTCTAATTGTGTATCCATTGTACTTCATCTCTTTGGATTGCAGGCACTGGGGGCAAATATTACAAGTACCACATCTGTAATTGCCACATGCTCGATCATTCGCAATGGTTTGCTGACTATCGGATCTATCTTCACGATAGGTGTGCACTAAAATGTCTCGCAGGTTGTTATTTTTCTTAAACGCAAACAGTGGTTTGTCTAATTTAACCTCCTCCTCATAATTTAAGATATGCCAATTTCTGTTGACAATATTTTTGATTTGGTTGCTCATGTTACAAAATTTGCTCACAAAAACCACTTTGCTAGGTAATTCTTTGCTTGCTACAGGTTTATTAACCAAAGCATCTCGATCATAAAACCTAGCGCGTTTTAGGGAATGGGTCAAGAGTTTTTTCGGATATCCTCTATCTCTAAATTTGCGCTTAAGGTCATTGGCATGTTTGTAAAAATCTTGTAAATCCGAACAGTTCCTCCGAAGGCGGAGAAACTGGCTAAAAGGGATACTATCCCTCTGAGATTTGGGGTGATAACTTGAGAAATGAAGAAGAGTGTTCTTGGCCATAGGTTTAGTGAACAACTCAACTCCCAAGACTCCATTAACATCTTTGATTGTAATGTCCAGGAAGTCGATTTTGGTCCTACTGAAGTGGAACGTAAATCTTAAGTTGGGATCTCCTAGATTTAACCATTCGAGAAATGTTTCCAGATCCTCTGTAGAGCCTTCCCATATAAAGAAAATATCGTCAATGTAGCGGTACCAGCCCGCTACATTTTCGAAAAATGGAGCCATCTCATTGTATATATGCTTGATTTCGAATTGGCCAACATACAGGCAGGCCAGACTGGGAGCACAGGTGGCCCCCATGCTGGTCCCTTTAAGCTGTTTAAAGTACTTGTCTTTGAACAGGAAGATGTTATTTTTCAAAATCAGGTTCACACAGCTGACAATGAAGTCGGCATTGGCTCCACCTAGGTCTCGGTCAGTCAGAATCTCTCGAATTACATTTACTGTATCATGCTGTGGGATATTAGTATATAAAGACTCAATGTCTAGGGTAACTAGACACTGAGTCTCCCCACAGAACGGCTTCTCTTCAACGAGAGAAATCATGTGAGCGGAGTCCCTCACATAAGAGCGCAACCCACCAACAATAGGGCGCAAAAAGTGATCAACATATTTGCTGATGGGCTCCAGAAGAGATCCAATACTACTCACTATTGGTCTCATCGGTGGATCCGTACAGTTCTTATGGATCTTTGGCAGACCGTAAATGGCAAATGGTATTGAGAGAACAAATAGATTTTGTAAGTAACTAAAAATATGTTATGTTATGTTTTTTTCAGATCATTGATTTTAATGTAACTGCTATTGGGACTCTATTTTAATCTTTCCTGATGAAGGTGTTGGCCGAGAACTAATGCCCACCGAAACGCGTCGATGCTCTTATATGAGGAAACCACACAAAATCTCTGATTATAATTCTTTGTGACATATTTAATAGGAAGCAATATTGATTGGGGTCACAATTAATGAGTCTTTGGTTTGGTGATTTTCCTCTGTCAATAGGACCATTTTGTCCTTTTTACTGTGTCCCTAACCTCACATTTTATGGTATTCTTTGTTTTGCTATTGTTGATGATGTTTTTTAATATGTATTGATGTGTTAATACTGTCACCGCTTCCTAAATAGCCATATGACAATATACAGTACTGTGTTTACAGATCTATTGAATGAAATTGTTAATAAATTTTCTTGACGTTACTATTTTTTCTCTTAATTATTGTGATTACATTTGTGCTGTCCACTCTCACCCTTGCAGTGTGAAAGGTATGTTGACTGTCATGTATTGACTGCTTTGTATTGATGACAAGGAGGCTCTGTTTTTTGACTAAGGTCATATTTGGTACCCCTCTCCTTTGTCTTTGGGGTCCCTCTCTCCTCTTTTGAAACATTTTGTACAGCCCCTGGTGCTGGAGAGTTTGCGTTGGTATACTCCTCTTTATTGTACGAGTCCGAGTGAGAGCTTTCTGCCCACATATGGACCAATTCAGAACATTTGGTTTTAGTGATGACCAACTAAATAAAATCATTAACACAAAAAATGGGAGTAAAATTACTGTTATATCAGGGAAAGGTGAAAACTGGGGCAAGCTGCTGAACTTAAAAAAGAAATTAATACGCACTGAGGCCCATGCCGAATTCTTAATTGAATATGTAAAATCAGGCACAATCCCTATTGGGCTACAGGTTCGTAATGAACCGGGCCTGTTTATAGAAAACAAAAAATTCTTGGAGACATGGGCCATGATATCGAATAGATGCAGCCGTGATTGGATGCTTCTGATCCTTGAGACTGCCCAGGAATTTATCATAATTGAAAAAGAGGCCATTGACAAACTGGAGCTAGAACTAAACAACTGTTCTGCATTAGAAGAAGCCAAGAAAAAGTTAGAGGATATTAATAGAGATGTGGAAGGATACAGAGACTATCTGTTAAATAAAAAAACTAATAAACTGAGAAAGGACATGGATAGGTTCTCTCAGGAAAGGATTTACCCATACCTTAGGGAGAACTACTTCCAACAGAGGAATGACATGGCCTGGGAGAAACCACCAAATAGACAAGTATATAATAGAGGTTGCAGAAAACAGGTCACCTTCTCTAACACGTCTGGCTCTAGTAGTGAAGATGATAGGATACCAATAGACGAACCTGTGAACAGGGGTAACACTAGGGATTACGTGCCTTTTTTAGACTCGCGCCCGAGGAGAGGATCACGTTACAATGGGAATCCGGGGAGAGGCCAGATGAACAGGGGTCCTCCTCAACAACAGGAATACATGCGCACCAGGAGCCAGCGATATTGGCGACAGACAGAGCACCAGTAATTAACCTATCCAACAAGTCCCTTAATGAAATAGAAATTAGTATTTTGAGTAAGGGTTTTAGCTTTGTCCCATCAGCATCAATTAATAAGTTTCAGTTAGAAAAAGATTTGCGTGCCTTCTTTAGGAAAGTGAGATTGAGGAGATTTTTTGAAAACAGGGACACACTTGAACTCATTAATCACTCGGGTTTCAAACCTAAATCACAATTTACTCCGAGTCTGGCCATGATTGGCAAAAATGTTGAAATTTTTGAGAAAGCTGTTGAGAGTGACATCCATAAAATTCTGAACAAATCAAACAAATTTATGGGGCATAATAACATCAATAGAGCAGAAAGACAGGCCCTCAATTCTCTTAAAACAGACAGAAATCTCACCATCAAACCTGCCGACAAGGGAGGTGGGGTGGTGGTTTTCAACACCCTGGACTATGAGCACAGGATGTTAGAAATGCTTCACATCAAGGAACACTATGTACGGACAAATGAGAGGCAGTTAGTCACTATATCTAGAGAATGCCTAGCCCTGCTCTTAGAAGCTAAACAAAAATCCTGGATTTGTGAAGATGAGTTCAAATTCCTTAACAATCTGGAACCAAGGACCCCTGCCATTTACGGTCTGCCAAAGATCCATAAGAACTGTACGGATCCACCGATGAGACCAATAGTGAGTAGTATTGGATCTCCTCTGGAGCCCATCAGCAAATATGTTGATCACTTTTTGCGCCCTATTGTTGGTGGGTTGCGCTCTTATGTGAGGGACTCCGCTCACATGATTTCTCTCGTTGAAGGGAAGCCGTTCTGTGGGGAGACTCAGTGTCTAGTTACCCTAGACATTGAGTCTTTATATACTAATATCCCACAGCATGATACAGTAAATGTAATTCGAGAGATTCTGACTGACCGAGACCTAGGTGGAGCCAATGCCGACTTCATTGTCAGCTGTGTGAACCTGATTTTGAAAAATAACATCTTCCTGTTCAAAGACGAGTACTTTAAACAGCTTAAAGGGACCAGCATGGGGGCCACCTGTGCTCCCAGTCTGGCCTGCCTGTATGTTGGCCAATTCAAAATCAAGCATATATACAATGAGATGGCTCCATTTTTCGAAAATGTAGCGGGCTGGTACCGCTACATTGACGATATTTTCTTTATATGGGAAGGCTCTACAGAGGATCTGGAAACATTTCTCGAATGGTTAAATCTAGGAGATCCCAACTTAAGATTTACGTTCCACTTCAGTAGGACCAAATTCGACTTCCTGGACATTACAATCAAAGATGTTAATGGAGTCTTGGGAGTTGAGTTGTTCACTAAACCTATGGCCAAGAACACTCTTCTTCATTTCTCAAGTTATCACCCCAAATCTCAGAGGGATAGTATCCCTTTTAGCCAGTTTCTCCGCCTTCGGAGGAACTGTTCGGATTTACAAGATTTTTACAAACATGCCAATGACCTTAAGCGCAAATTTAGAGATAGAGGATATCCGAAAAAACTCTTGACCCATTCCCTAAAACGCGCTAGGTTTTATGATCGAGATGCTTTGGTTCATAAACCTGTAGCAAGCAAAGAATTACCTAGCAAAGTGGTTTTTGTGAGCAAATTTTGTAACATGAGCAACCAAATCAAAAATATTGTCAACAGAAATTGGCATATCTTAAATTATGAGGAGGAGGTTAAATTAGACAAACCACTGTTTGCGTTTAAGAAAAATAACAACCTGCGAGACATTTTAGTGCACACCTATCGTGAAGATAGATCCGATAGTCAGCAAACCATTGCGAATGATCGAGCATGTGGCAATTACAGATGTGGTACTTGTAATATTTGCCCCCAGTGCCTGCAATCCAAAGAGATGAAGTACAATGGATACACAATTAGAGCCAATACTCTTAATAATTGTAGGAGTAAAAATGTGGTCTACTTCCTCCAGTGCCCGTGTGGGCTTGGATATGTGGGAGAGACAGGCAGAGAACTACGGGTTAGGCTACAAGAGCACAGATCAGCAATAAAAACGAGAAAAATAACTGCGCCTTTGGTGCCACATTTTCTTGAGTATGGACACGGAGAAAACGATTTTATGTGGTTCATCCTGGAAAAAATTAAAATTGATAGGAGAGGTGGCAATATTACTAACAAGCGAAAGGCACGTGAACAATGGTACATCTCCCATTTAAACACTGCACATAAAGGATTGAACTCTAGGGAAGAATGGGAACATTTGCTGGCGGCAAGATAAGACAATACTAGCATATTGCATGCATAGTTTTGCTGTAAGACTCCTGGGTTTGCTTCCCATTTTGGTTAGGCATACAGGAGTAAGAGATATTGCTGATCTCTAAATTGTTGTCTGCACCATTATTTGTATATGGGATGCTCTAACATTTTCTCAGAGCTAAGAACATAGGCAAAATGACACATTTTCAACTTACTATTGAGCCAAAAGGATCGAATTCCTGGCTGAGGTTGGCTTTGAGTGGATAGGTATGGTTTTAGTAGCAATTACGCTGCATACTTTTCCCGATTTGGAAGAATCAATATGATTGGGATTTTTTTGGGGTACCGTTTTCCCTCTGGTATGACCCTAGAAGTCTTGAATAGATATAAAGGATCAAGGATGAGCTGTTTTAACAATTCTCGTCTATTCGTTGGTTCGCATTTGAATGACACTATAGCAGATAATATGTTCTGGTATATGTCAAAAAACAAATAAAAACAATCTTTAAAGGGACTATAGCTTTATGGAGCAGATTTTTTTAATTTTGAAATAATGGCGACTGCAGGTTTATATTGGTCTCCGTTTAGTTTTGGTCAACACATCATCTGCTTTAGAAACAGGGCACTGACCATTTTTTAACACCTCCAAGATGGCGGTGACATTTACGGAGGTTTAACCAGAGATGGTAACATGTCTTTGGTGCCCCGGAAGTGGTGTTTTCACTTCCACCTGGTTTCGTTAAGAGCTACACCGTATATATAACACCTCGAGCCCGAGTCGAGTTTAGCTGTATTGGCACAGAAGGCTGCTCTGTACGCACCGCAACAGGCAAAACGGAGGTAGGTTTTGACGAGAGGTAGCCTTAGCTGTAATTATTAGCAAGGGCTGGAACTTGATTTGCTAAAGTAAAGTTTGCTTCAATTCAAACTAAAACAGAGTTGTTTTCTTCGCAGTGCTTTATTTGGCACCGAACCCTGGTTCGAAATACAATTTATACCTACATCGGATGGTGAAGCAGGGATTCTATAGACGAAAGTTGCCCAAGGTAAATGAGTAACGTTAAATTATTCCCGCGGGCTCTGTTGACTATATCTGAGAGACTTTGTTAGATATCAACAATAGGGGTTCCAACGCAGTGAGAGACACACAAGTCTCTATAAATTTGTGGGTGTTAGTTATAGTTGGGGCAGTAATAGAAGTGCTCGACAAAGAACCATATAAGAATGCTTAGAGCTCTGAATAGTTTAGAAGCACTCAGTTTCTCTAAGTTCAAGAATCTGAGAATGTGTAAAGAGAATTCTCCACAAGAATCATGTGAGACTTAAACAGTGTGCATAATGACCACTTAAGATATGTACGATAATGGACTAATATTACATGGCACTCATTTTTGTTTATAGGTGCCAAAACGTTTGCGTGGGAGATATAAGGATACTACCTAAAAAGAAAAACATGTGTGTCGTGAAGTCTTTTTAGACTCAATGCAGACATAACCAAGGTATTTTTAAGTGGTATTAGTTTTTCCTTATAGTTTGACTGTTGTTTAAAACGGAATATTTGAGGTTGTCGTGTCTCTACCTAACTAGATGCCCATAAACCTACCGTGAATGACTTATCTTGGCCGCGGATAAAGACAGAAAAAATCAGTGGCGGTATTTGTATGGATACAGCTTCTTATATAAATAAGGTAGTTGGCCCTTCACGAATGTGAATAAATTCTAACTTGATATAGAATACAAGTAGTGGTGCTGATACTAAAGTCTAGTGCACAGATATAAAACTAATAAGATGCTTATGTAAGTATTCTTACTTTGTGTGTTATCATAGATCTCAAAGGCCAACAAGATAGCATGTCTAGAGTAATGCTAAGTTGGGTTTCCACGAATATATTTAAGACATTGTGTGAAATCCTTTTGACCTGGTAGCGCTTACATGAGCACCATGTGCTAATAACAAAGACCCTGTATAGCACCACGAAGTGGAGTCTCCACTACTAGTAAAAATAGATTTGTATGTTAAATTTGTTTGGCTGTTTGCCTGTTTGATGCTTATGCGGGGATGAGTTGTTGGACAGTCATACATGTGTCTAGGTATTGAGAGAACAAATAGATTTTGTAAGTAACTAAAAATATGTTATGTTATGTTTTTTTCAGATCATTGATTTTAATGTAACTGCTATTGGGACTCTATTTTAATCTTTCCTGATGAAGGTGTTGGCCGAGAACTAATGCCCACCGAAACGCGTTGATGCTCTTATATGAGGAAACCACACAAAATCTCTGATTATAATTCTTTGTGACATATTTAATAGGAAGCAATATTGATTGGGGTCACAATTAATGAGTCTTTGGTTTGGTGATTTTCCTCTGTCAATAGGACCATTTTGTCCTTTTTACTGTGTCCCTAACCTCACATTTTATGGTATTCTTTGTTTTGCTATTGTTGATGATGTTTTTTAATATGTATTGATGTGTTAATACTGTCACCGCTTCCTAAATAGCCATATGACAATATACAGTACTGTGTTTACAGATCTATTGAATGAAATTGTTAATAAATTTTCTTGACGTTACTATTTTTTCTCTTAATTATTGTGATTACATTTGTGCTGTCCACTCTCACCCTTGCAGTGTGAAAGGTATGTTGACTGTCATGTATTGACTGCTTTGTATTGATGACAAGGAGGCTCTGTTTTTTGACTAAGGTCATATTTGGTACCCCTCTCCTTTGTCTTTGGGGTCCCTCTCTCCTCTTTTGAAACCTATCTATTCGTGTACCTCAAACATTTCGGCATGGACACACGCTTTCAGAGCTGGATTTCAAGCATCTACAGCTCTCTCAGAGCAGCGGTCAGAGTGAACAGTGTCGGATCTAGCGGCTTTCCTATAAGTCGGGGCACAAGGCAAGGTTGTCCTCTCTGGCCGCTTCTTTTTGCTCTTTATACAGAGCCCTTTGCACAGAGGTTACACGACAACCCTAGTGCTAGATGCGTCACTTTTGGGGCAAATCATGGTTTGATCAGAATCTATGCTAACAATGTCATCTTCTCAATCACCCAACCTTTGACCTCCCTCCCAGCTATTGTCGTTCAACTCCAGGAGCTCGGGCTGTTCACGGGCTTCCAGGTAAATATGCAAAATTCACACATCTTAAATCTCACCTCTAAATCTCATACAGAAAATACTCTGCGCTCTCAGTTCGATTTTCTTTGGGTCACTGAGGATTTCCCATATCTAGGCCTGGACTTAAGCAGAAGTATGCCTAGGACCACAGTGGCCAACTATCCCAAGCTTCTTGCCTTAATATGCAAGGATTTGTCACACTGGCAGCGGCTCCCGCTCTTGTGGTTCGGTAGAATTGCAGCGGTAAAAATGAACGTCCTTCCCAGAGCCTTGTACATTTTCCAAACCCTTCCGCTACGTCCACCCCCAGGCTTGTTTAACACGCTGCAAACGGAGATTACGCGTTTTATATGGGGAAAGTGAAACCGAGGCTGCAGAAACAGTTTCTTCAACACTCAAAATAAGAAGGGGGTCTCTCGATACCCAATGTGTCTCCCTACTATCGGGCTGCGCAGTTGCGCAATTTAGTGGAATAGAACCGCCCCCTCATAGAGAAACATTGGGTCTTCATGGACCAGACTGTAGCGGGATCACACATTTGGAGGGAGGTGTGGCTGCCTCGGCCCTATAGAGTCTAAGGACTCTCTTCCTCCCCTGTAACTCGCCCGCACTCCAGATCTGGGACAAGGTGAATTTATTTGTATTTTGTATGTGGATTTATTAAGCGCGATTGATGCCCGGGGGCGTCCAAGCGCTGAGGGACCGACAGATGTATAGGCAGAGGCGGGGATAGTTACCAGAATTATTGTGGGGAGTTGAAAAGAAGAGTCTTGAGCTGTTTCCGGAATGAGGTAAGATTAGAATTGGCTCTCAGATGAAGAGGAAGGGCGTTCCATAGCTTGGAAGCGTTATGGGTGAAGGTCCTACCGCCTGCTCTGGCTCTTTTTATTCTGGGTGCGGTGGCCAGAAAAGTCTGGTTTGACCGTAGGTTTCTGCTTGGATGGTAGTGAGAGATTAGGTCGCGGGTGATGATTGGGCCTTTGTCCCAGAAAGCCAGGTGGGCAATACACAAGGCTTTGAAGTGGATTCTTTGGCGGACTGGCAGCCAGTGTAGACTGGTCAGACTAGCTCTGACGGATTGTCGGCGTGGGAGCTGGAGCAGTGTCCGAGCTGCACAGTTCTGTACTGTTTGAAGTCTCCGCAGTGTGTAGTCTGGTGCAGCGAGGTATAGGACGTTATTGAAGTCCAGGCGGGACTGGATCAGACCCTGGATGGCCACTTGTTTTGCCTCCATGGGTAAAAGATGAAGAATTTTTTTGAGCATTTTAAGAAGGCCAAAACAGGTGGCGGAAAGTTTGGTAGCTTGTGTGTCGAATGACAGGGATTTATCGAGCCACACCCCAAGACTCCTGATGTTGTCCTTGGGTGTTGGGGGGGTGCCCAGACAGGGTGGCCACAGGGCATTGAAGGAGCTAGGATTCGCGGGACCTAGAAGCATCAGCTCCGTCTTGTCCCCGTTTAGCTTGAGTGATGAGGAAGACATCCAGCTCTTTACTTCCTCAAGGCATTTACAGAGTCCCCCGCTCATGGGAATGTTGGCCTCATGTGCCAGTGAGACCACCAGCTGGGTGTCATCCACATAGGAGATGATCTTAACTCCATACGGACGAACAACCTCAGCCAGTGGCCTCATATAAA
Organism: Triturus cristatus; assembly: GCF_964204655.1. Classification (NCBI taxonomy): domain Eukaryota; kingdom Metazoa; phylum Chordata; class Amphibia; order Caudata; family Salamandridae; genus Triturus; species Triturus cristatus. The sequence continues at coordinate 68,316,928 of NC_140584.1, read as the reverse complement.
TGTTAAATAGCGCCGGGCTTAAAGAGGAGCCTTGTGGGAGGGACCCTGCACCTTAAAGGTCTGCTGGTAGATACTGATTCACCGTCGAATACCTGTAAGGATCTGTCTTTCAGGAAGGACTCGAACCATAGCCAAGCCTGGTGCTTGACGCCAACATTAGACAGACGGTTCAGCAGGATGTCATGGCTGACCGTGTCAAAGGCCGCGCTGAGGTCAAGGAGGATCACTGCCACTGATCCTCCTTGGTCCAAGATTTTTCTGGATTCCTCGGTGACCTTGAGGAGGGCGGTCTCGGTTCCGTGCTTGGGTCGGAAGCCTGTCTGGGTGGGGTCTAGAAGTTGGTTGGTTTCTAGGAAGGTGACCAGGAGGCTGTTGATGTATTTCTCCAACACCTTGCTCAGCCAGGGAAGCAGGGAGATTGGCCGATAGTTGCTGAAGTCTAATGGGTCCAAACTGGGTTTCTTCAGCAGTGCTTTAACCATGGCCCGTTTCCATCCAGGAGGGACCGTGCCAGAGGAGATAGAGGCATTCAGGAGGTCCATTATGATGGGTAGGGTGACCTGAGATGCCGACATTATAATGTCTGGTGGGGCTGGGTCGTTGGGGGAGCTAGATTTGACTTTCCGGGCTACAGTTTCCAGAGATGCCAGATCTAGGGGGGGGAAGTGAGCTAGTGTAGTGGGAGTCTGTAAGGTAGGGTGTGCCAAGACTGTGTTAGTCGAGGCTGGAACGGAGGTGGCCAGGGGGGGAAAGGAGGCGTAGATTATGTCAATTTTTTGGTGGAAAAAGGCTGCCACATTGTTGCAATGCTCTGTGGATGTGGTTACAGGTAGGCTGGGTGGTAGCTTGGAGAGATTTTTTACTATTAGGAAAATCTCCCTAGGTTTTGATTTGGCTGACATGATTTTGTTAGAAAAATATGCCGCTTGAGTGGCTTTGATTTCTTCTTTGTACTCTTTAAGTAGCGTTCGGTATTGGGTTTTTCCTATTGGAGAGAAGTCCAGACGCCATTTCCTTTCAGCTTTCCTGCATAGGCGTTTCTTTGCCCTAAGGGCCTCTGAATACCATGGTGCCGATTTGTGGGAACGTTTTAGAGTGGTTTTCTTTTGGGGAGAATGTTGTCAAGGGATTGGGTGATCCAGTCTTCATAGGTCTGGACAGCTAGGCGTGGATCCTTATTATGGAGAGGGGGGTTGCTAGCGAGTTTGCTCATCCATTTGTCGACTGGAAGGCGGGACCAGGCTCTGGCTATTCGTACTGTGGGTTTAATGGTTGGGGGTTTGAGTGTGGTCCAGGTGAAGGGGACTAGTAAATGGTCAGTCCATGGAAGGGGGATTGGTAGGCTAGATGAAAGACCTCCGCAATTGCTGAACACAGGGTCCATATGGCCTTTGACGTGAGTGGAGGACCTAAAGATTTGGGTTAGCTGCAGCGCTGCTAGGTCATTTATCATCATAGTGGCTATGTGATCGGTTGTGGAGTCAAAGTGGCAGTTAAGATCCCCTAACAGGGTGAAGTTCGAGGAGGTGCTGACGCGTTCCGCCACAATCGAGGCGAGAAGATTGTGGAATTGTTTGGGAGGGCCTGGAGGGCGGTAAATTAGAGTACCTGTGAAGCAGGTGTTAGGGGAGAGTTCGAGGCAGAAGGCTAGGCTCTCGCAGTCAGGGATGGTCTCCGGAATTACTCGACAGAGGAATTGGTCTTTATAGATAATAGCTAGACCTCCTCCTCTGCCCTCAGGGCGGTCCTGCCGAATGATTTGGAAGCCGGGAGGGAGGGCTGTGATTACCGCGGGGTCCGAATCTGTGGCCAGCCATGTTTCTGTTAGGAAGACAATGTCTGGCATACGTTCTTCCAGCAATAATGCGAACTCTGCCCTGTGTTTGGGCAGGGATCTGCAGTTGAGCAAGAACATGCGGTACTCATGTGAATGGTTTGGAGCCGGCTTAGGTTTAAGGGTTGATTGGCAGGAGGGGCAGGAATGTGGGATGTTTTCTGCATGAAACTGGGACTGAAGGCAATCTCTGCCGGTGGGTCTTAATCCCATGAGAGTTTCCGAGTGGTAATGTCTGAGTTTTATAGTCGGGGATATAGGGGGGGTGGCCCTAGGCCCGGTCTCGGCACGGACGAGCACAGACGAGCTTGCCTTATGCGCGCCTTCGGCGCGCAATCGTCGCGCCCGCTGCGCTCGTCCGCTGCGCTTCCGGTACATGCACATGTTTTGAAGAAGGGGATAGGTGAAGGCGTGGCCTCTAGTGGGCATGCCCAGTCAGGGTGAGGGGAGATAATTAGGCGGGAAATGCGGCGATTTCGCCCTTCCCAGCGCTCGTTTTCAGCGTGGAAGGGTGCCTGCACACAGAGGATGTGTCCCAGGAGGGGTGAGTGAGTTAAAATCCAAGTGACAAAAATACAATATTTTAAGTTTTAAAACAGTGAATAGTTCTGTCTCCTTCTACTCCCGGCTGCGCCTCAGGAGGGTCCAAGTTGGCAATCTCGGTGGGACTCACCAAGGTAGGCAGATGGCCCTGGCACTCAGTTGCTGCAAACCAAGTACTGCTGTCCAGCTGGAGCACAGACAGCATCCCGACCACCAACAATGGATTCACCAGCTTTGGTCTCTGCTTGGTATGGAACGGCTATTGATGGCAGCCAATACAGATAAGTCAGAATATACTAGAGTCTGGCCCCCCTTCATCTCTATCCTTTCTTCTGAGTTTCGGGAGCTGACTTGCCCTAAACACTTAAGCATTTTGAGGCTGATTCCAGACAGCCAAGTAGGGGAGGGAGATCCGGATGGCTCCTAGATACTCTTGTTCTATGATTTCTACCCCAATTGCAATAAACTCCAGTGATTGGCTCGTTCGGATGGGGTTGGGGTGGGGGATAGATATTTGTAGTTTATTCCCCTAATTTTAGGGAGAATTTTCTTTTGTTTTGTGTTTGAAATTCTTAATTTGGCTGTCTTCACAATTATGCATGTCAGAGAGCATCTCCAGGATGTTAACCTGAGAGGACACTTGGTTCTACTTATTATTTGGCATGTATATGGTCACCAAATCAGATCTTGGCATCCGTTTTGAGACACGGCCAGTCCCCCTTGGGTTGTAGGCGACACACTGTGTAACCCATTTTTAATTGTATGCCCCAATAGAATGCATTGTGTGCTTAGCACACCAGATTTGCTTTCGTGGCTGGCCCAACAGGGTTGTAGGCAGCATGCTGTGTATTGCTCTCACTATTTGCTTCACCAACAGGATGTAGCTTTATGGCTTGAGCGGTCGACCTCGAATCTGGGGAACTGGGTTCGAGTCTCAGCAACGACGCTCAACATCCTGTGATTCTGGGCATATCACTTAATCTCCCTGTGCCTAAAAAAAAAATGACTGTGTCCATGTTTAAACGAACTGGTGCTCATGTGAAGCGCTCTGATAGCCGATATCTTCAGGTCTAGTTCGCGCTGCATTAAACTCTACCAAAAAAATAAAATAATAAATTCTAAAAGATATGGTCCAGTAGATTGTACAGTTTTCAAAACTACTAACCTATGGACACTAGATTTCCTCAGCTCACATTCTTCCCGTTCCAGGGTCCTCTGATTAAAAAAGGTCTCCTTTACCCAGCCCAGATCTCTCTTATGCACTGATTCCGGGTTGGAGAATAGGTCAGATCCACCCAACCAACCAAAGTATTTCATAATATAATTAAACCCTGGGATATGGTGAGCGTGGTCAAAGCCTATTCACTCCTTTATGATAATTTACTTAAAGTTGGACCCTGCTGCAGCCAAAGCTTCAACTACAGTGTTAGGGGACGAAGAGCCAACAAATCAGAGAGATAGGGTACACCCAGCTCTTCATGAACCACAAAACTTGAAGTTCCCTGAGACACACATAAAAGTTGTTTTAAAAAAAAAATGTCACCACTTGTAGTTTCTCTGTGGTATCATAGCGCCAGATCTCGCTGCCATAGAAGACTTTAGCAATACATTTTGACTTGTATATCTGCAGAATTGCCGCAATCGGTCTCCTACCTAATCTTAAGGCAAAGTTAAAAATAGCTGTGTTAGCATGCACTAAGTCACCCCTTTTAATCCGTCTTAAAGGGCCCCATTGCATCTTGTCATCTATCAAGAACCCGAGATAAGAAAAAACATCTGTGCGAGGGACCAAGGCGTAGCCGACCCTAAACTGATACTGCTTTTTTGTGCTCTGTGAGCACCAGTGTGAGGGGTGAAAGAGGTATAAATTGACCAGTCACACAATTATCAGCACCCCCAGGCTCCAATGTGGGAAATACATTGGGTAGCCCGGAACCAGATTCAGGAATCAACAATGTCCTGAGGGAGCTTGTATGAAGGTGATTGATAAGGGAGCGGGAGAGGCCCGCATTACCATCTCTATCTCCTTATCAAGGACTCCCACTGCCCTTAATAAAAAGGAGTCCATAGTGACTACTGTGCAAGTTGTAGCCTTCACAGGCAACGTCGCCACCTTACGTTTCCCTAATAGGGGCAGGTTCCACTCCACGCATTCCTACGCCTCCTTCCTAAAGATCGAGACCACAACACAATAACAGCTGCTGTAACAAGGGACTTGTGTTAAGAAGGTGGACGGGGCTATTGCAAACCGTGCTCCCGGTATGATCCAGGCAGATCAAATCAAAGCCCTGATTAACGGAGCAGCTTGAGATAAAGTAGCAAGAATATGACCCAAAAATACACCGCCGTTCCCATGTGCACTGTGGTATTCTGGGTACAGGACCTCTACTTTCACCACAGTACAACAGTTATACTGTCAAGCCCAGCAATCCCTGGCAGACGAGCAATGGTGGAAGAATGGGGGACCAAGAAGGTGGGCCTAGATTCCACCTCTTCCTCTCCTGCTTGGGGTTTCTGGGACAGCGAGCCCCCTGGTCGCAATTCAGGTGTCAGCGAGTCCGGCAGTGGCATATTCTTCACTTTCCCCCCTGAGTCGCCTCCATATGGGCTGGTGTGTAAGAGAGTAAAGTCAGAGACAGGGGCTGTGGTGCAGTTATCGCTTGATGGGCTAAGTCACCCCTTTTAATCCGTCTTAAAGGGCCCCATTGCATCTTGTCATCTATCAAGAACCCGAGATAAGAAAAAACATCTGTGCGAGGGACCAAGGCGTAGCCGACCCTAAACTGATACTGCTTTTTTGTGCTCTGGCTCACCTGCATCACATAGGATTTGGAATCGTTTATAGTCAAATCAAAATCTTCCATGAATAATGAAAAGGAATTGAGCAGAGATTGCAACCCTCTGGTGGTCCAGGCCATAAGAACCGCATCATCTACATATAATAGGACCGGCAGGCCCTGTCAACACACCTGGGAGTAATCTACCCGGTCTCCAATAAAACCTTCTTAAGTTTGTTAATATATAAATTAAACAGAAAAGGGGCCTAAATACAGCCTTGGTGTGCTCCTCTTTTTATAGGGAACTGGCAGGAGACCTTAAGGTCCTGCAAGTATCGCACCTCGGCCTTAGCATCACTATGGAGGTTCTCCAAAAAATAGACAATATCATCATCCAGCCCAAGGACAACATGGTCTGCATGAGCTTAGTTCTATTCACACAGTCAAATGCGGAGGACAGATCCATGAAAGCCAAGTAAATGGTACTAGGGCGGGCAACCGTGTATTTGTTAAGAATCAAAAATAAGTTAAGACCTTGGGCCACGGTTGACCAACCAGCACGAAAGCCATACTGGATATCTGTTAAAATATTGTTATCATCCGCCCAACCAGTCAGCCTGTCTAAAATAACACGGCTCACCACCTTATCCACCGAGTCCAACAGGGGTATGGGTCTATTACAATGGGTGCTGTCTCCATTACCCTTTTAAAAGACAGGAACAATAGTGGAAGGGACTCAGGAACCAGGACGACCAGTGTTAACCGCAGCATTAATAACGGCTGTGAGGACAGGTGTCCAAAGGACCATATCAGATTTATATACATCCGGCAGGATACCATCGGAACCTGGTGCTTTATTATTAGACAGCCCTTCAATACCCTTGGTAACCTCTTCAACCAAGGCAGATTTCCCCACCGCTACAGCAGAGGATTTATTCCTGTCTGGGGCAATCTGAAACATGACCTCGAAATGATGCACCCATTCCTCTTCTGTTATGTGTGCCTCCACCACATTTCCTGCATTCTCATTTAAAAATGGGCTGTGATTATGCCCCCAAATTTGGCACTACTCTTCATGGTGCTTCCCTCAATTAAGTCCATCCATATTTCCTCCTTCCTTGCTGCCTTACGTCCATCTAATACAGCTTGATCCTCTCTTCTGCGAGTTTTAACTAGGGCAATATCCCTTGGATTTTTGCCTAATGCTTCCTTCAAGTTCCTGGAAGCCCTGGAACAATCTGAGTCAAACCATCTGGTAACCCGAGTAGCGGGTTGCCGCACGGGGACACTGAGAAGATCTGTTATTGCGGAGGAAATAAGCTTAAAGGTTTCTAAAATATCACCTGGATCTGTTAATCGGGCTATACACAATGCTTATCTGATATCACTGCGAGCAGATAAGGAGTCATTGAATGACTCAGGGGATATATGAGCCCATTTTAACCTTCTTCCTCCATCTGTTACCTTCAATACCCCACTATTCCCAACCCCCTCTGTAGGCGCCAGTAGGGGGCAACTAATATGCATACATGAAGGATTATGATCGCTATAAATGCTGCTTCAATAGTAAAACCTGAGATCAAGTCGAGGAGCAGCGTTGATACCAAGATAAAATCAATAACTGAGCTGCTACCACTCCCTTCACGAGATGGATTAGCCACCTTACTTCATAGTTCTAAAATGCACATGGACGAGGATAAATCAAATTCATATTGTAAGTCATTGAGGGAATCACCTTGTACAGTATGCTCCAAATGAATACCCTTCGCCCGTGGACAGCCCAAATGAATTAGATTAGTTTTCCTTGGGTCCCCACATAGGTGGATATTAAAGTCCCTGGCTATCATAAAATTACTGAAATCTGCCTTAAGCTGATTTCTTAAGAAAAGGCCCAACAAAGATATGTTACAGGCTGCCAGGGGACAGGACGTTGCATTATAAAAAGTCAAAAGTCCCAGTTTGCCGGACCCTTTGTACAACAGCAATGGTTGTAAGCATGGTTTGCCCATATTCAACACTGATACATTACACTCTAATGCAAGAGAAACATCAATTATAAGACCACCCTTTGATCTTCCTGAACTCAAAGGAATAGCCGGGACGAGAAAAGACTTATGGCCCTCCAAGTGGAAATCATTTGTGGTAGCCAATGTTTCCTGGAAACAAATCAGGTTAAACTTTGTTATGGAAAGGAACCATGTGAGGGTCAAGAAACCTGTTCGCGAGGCCAGCAATGCCCCACGAGATAAAATTACAAACCCATGCTGCTAAAACCTTGCTGAAAACTGTTCTTTTGGAGATTTGGTGTCCCTGGTTCCTCTGGAACAGCCCACTTAGTCAATCACAGGCATCCAGGGTGCACAAAGGTGTGAAACTATTAGATAATTCCAGGAGGGGTGGTGCGAACTTCTGTCCTCCATGTGGGGACCGGTAGGCATGATTCAAGTTGTTCTGGAACCCTGTGATGTTAGAATACGTCAGCGGAGGAGAAATGGAAATCTGCCATTCAAACGGGACCTCACTGTTCTGAATCGTGTTATTCCAAAGTGGGTGCTCAGGTTCGTAGGAAAAACCAAGGGGGAGGGCCATGATGGTCGACAAAGGTCCAGGGGTGGTATCTATGCAAAATAAGGATGATGCTGAAATCCTTTCTGCAACATGTGATTTGTTGAAGTTAATGATAACACAGTCACCCTTGTAGAGCTTTTTAGACCCCATTACCCAGTTGACCCTACGAACCATATTAATAGGTTTCCCCCATATGGGCCAATGTGGTGTTACAAGACAACTAATGCATAACTTTATTTTTAATTAGGAAAAATCTCCCTTGACACCGGAGAAAGAGTTGGCACATTCCCCAAGACCACAACGTATGGCATTGATTGTGGCGGGAGATGTAAATTAACTAGGTTCTTGTTGGAGTTCCTCTCACCGCCATTAGATGATTCTCTCATGTTAGAGATCCTGGGGATCGATTGTTCCAGGGTGGGGGCCCTACACACAGCTTCACCACATGGGCCCACCTGGTTCAATTTCTGAGCCGGGCGCAGAGACCAAGGGTACTGAGGGCAGAGAATAATGGACCCCATAGCAGGCTTTTGTGTTTGCAATAGCTGCTCCCTATGTGTTATGTGTGAATCATCTGTGTTAGGTCTCTCAAGAGCAATATGGGCCATTGTTGACATTGGCCCATATTTGTTACCTCCCCCTTGGTGGAATACAATGTTTCAACTCAGTAAGTCCCCATTCTATAGAGGTGAGGCGTTGAAAAAGTGAATTAAATTTCGCATCAAATGTAGCCTGTACAGATTCCTGAAATGACTCTGACACGACCACCATGTTTTGCTTGGTAAGTACTTGCACAATGGGTGCTTTTTGATATATCCCCTCTGCCTTCGATCTTTTTGTCTTCCCTCCAATCAAAGGGCCCTTTCTTTTCATGCTTGAGCCGGGGCCTGTTTTAAGCACCATTGCTCCTCTTGTTATCCTATTTGGGGATGGCGTATTGGCATCTAATTGCTTGTCAGAGCTGCCAATAGCTGCCTCCTGGACAGAGGTTAGATTTGCCCTAGCTGCATTTAAAACCAGTGTGAGGGGTGAAAGAGGTATAAATTGACCAGTCACACAATTATCAGCACCCCCAGGCTCCAATGTGGGAAATACATTGGGTAGCCCGGAACCAGATTCAGGAATCAACAATGTCCTGAGGGAGCTTGTATGAAGGTGATTGATAAGGGAGCGGGAGAGGCCCGCATTACCATCTCTATCTCCTTATCAAGGACTCCCACTGCCCTTAATAAAAAGGAGTCCATAGTGACTACTGTGCAAGTTGTAGCCTTCACAGGCAACGTCGCCACCTTACGTTTCCCTATGGCAAACCAAATAGGGGCAGGTTCCACTCCACGCATTCCTACGCCTCCTTCCTAAAGATCGAGACCACAACACAATAACAGCTGCTGTAACAAGGGACTTGTGTTAAGAAGGTGGACGGGGCTATTGCAAACCGTGCTCCCGGTATGATCCAGGCAGATCAAATCAAAGCCCTGATTAACGGAGCAGCTTGAGATAAAGTAGCAAGAATATGACCCAAAAATACACCGCCGTTCCCATGTGCACTGTGGTATTCTGGGTACAGGACCTCTACTTTCACCACAGTACAACAGTTATACTGTCAAGCCCAGCAATCCCTGGCAGACGAGCAATGGTGGAAGAATGGGGGACCAAGAAGGTGGGCCTAGATTCCACCTCTTCCTCTCCTGCTTGGGGTTTCTGGGACAGCGAGCCCCCTGGTCGCAATTCAGGTGTCAGCGAGTCCGGCAGTGGCATATTCTTCACTTTCCCCCCTGAGTCGCCTCCATATGGGCTGGTGTGTAAGAGAGTAAAGTCAGAGACAGGGGCTGTGGTGCAGTTATCGCTTGTTGGGCTCAAGTACCCTTGCCAGTGGCCTGCAATGGCCTGCAGCCCTGGGGGATGCAATCTGCCTTCCCCCCTTGCGAGGTTCAAAGCGTCCTCAGGGGGCCAAGTAAGTTGCTGTTTTCGGGGCGTCCCCAACAAACTCCAAGATCATCCCTCTCACCTGATGTGCGGATTGAGGTTTAGTTGCATGTTAGTCAGGGCTAAGCGTTCCTGAAATCCCTCATCAAGTCACCCGCACCGGACCTCTATTGTTCAGGATGATGTCTTCGCACTTAACCACAGAAGGCACTCCCAGGGGAGGGGAGGCAAAGGCAAGCAGCCGAATGTCCGCAGGCCTCCCCATAGTCCAGGGGCAGCCTCAACTCACCGCCTCCCTGAACCGCATTCACTCCGCAGGTCCCCCGGAGCTCCCAGTAGTAAACCTGGCTGGGCTGCACATTCCAACCCCCGACGGGTTCAAAGTTTTCTGCGCATTCAGCAACCTCACCACTCCTCGTGCCCACGGTGAAGGGGGGCAGGTGTCGCAGCTTCTGGCTTTCCTCATGGCTGCAGCCAAGCAGGTCGGTTCCAAGACCAGTAAGGTCCGCACCGGAGGCTTTCACTCTCACTCTCCTCCAGGGCAGCTGACGCTGCTTCAGAGCCCTGCCAGTACCACAGCACCCGTGCTGCTCAGCACGGCCTGCTCGTGCATACTCAGTCAGTGCTGGACCCTCACTCTACTTAGTGAAGCTCGGTGAACCCTTCTCCCTATGTAACATGGCAACAGCAGTGTCCCATGACCAAGCAATTTGCAGACTAGCAGACCAAGTACATATATATGACCCAATATGGTCTTCTTTCTATCAGCCCTGCCCTAACTAGTGGCCTTTATTGTATCCTGGACGTTTTGTTTTACTGAGGACTGATTTTTGTGCATATCTTACTGATTTGCATTGGAATATATTGTGCAATTTCCTTTCCCTTTACTCCCTTGCCTACTTAAAGTTAATTACATATGTCTGGTATCAATGTGGTACCATTTCCTTTGCCAGGTGTAGTTATATTTTGAACTTTGTTAGATTATATTTTTCGCAGCACATCCTATTAATTATGATGGAGCTCCTATGTGTGTTCACTAGTTTTATCACAGTATTCAACATCGAAAACTGACATGATGAGTACCACGAATAGCGAGTGGCGTTGATGTTTGATGGTGAGGTTATGGAAAGCGGTGTCTAAAATGGTACCCAGCTTCCCTATAGAACCAGAAACAAGCAAGATTAAAAAAAAAACTCAGGTTAGGAGAGGAATATTTAGAATCATTTGTGAAATAACTGCACAATTTTATCTGACTCCCCCATAAATGAAAGTTACATACATTCTTCTGCCTCTGAGCTCATGAATTTCAAATTCTAATATTTCGCCAGAGAAAATGATAACGTTCATGGAGAGATGAATTGTGTAATTCAACCACTTCAAAGTCTAAACAGAGTATCTCATGCACTGGGACCAGTTAAGAAACATATTTACCAAATTCAGGAATGCATTGTAGACAGTCACACAACCATAATGCGTTTATAAAATGATCATTACAAAATTGGGTCATGGGAGGTTCACATATAAAATATTTTCGATATATAAATATATTATAGGGTAGGTCTACTATTAAAAAAAAGATTTGCATTCTTGTATTTTCATATTTCTCTAATGGAAATTATTGCCTCATCAGGGCGTGCAGAAATATTCATTTTCATAAGACTTTCTCTAGAAACTTCTTGGTATGTCCGTAGTGATCTCTTACACGAATATTACTTGTCAGAGGCCTGGAATACCTTGAAGGCAAGTTGAAGACAAAATCCTGGATCCCACCAGAATTTGGCGTTAAATTATTAGGAAAGTCAAATGGAAGAAAGGCCTTTTTAAAGAGCAAGGAGGTATAGTAGGTCTTAAACATGAAACCAAATCACTTAAGTGGCCTTACTACCTAGCAGCTATCATAATAAAAACAAAGTAAACCAATAAAAATCAACAAAAAATGTCCATATTTCTAGGAAAAGATCTCCTAGAAGTACAAAACAATAAATATTACATAGAATATAAAAAAATATATTTCTGTTATTCATTCACCACAGAGACAGATAATACAAGATGCGAAATTGGCAAACATTGCCCCAAATTAACCACAATAGCTCGCTTTGTGCAAATATATACATACTTGTTAAAATACAGTTAACTCTACTTATTTAAACATTAAGCAACAAGTTTTTTTCCCTCTGAATTAGCCTAATATATATTGCAGAGACAATACCAATGCCCTAAGTATTTCATTTGAAATAAAGTGACTAGTGCTTCAGATCGATCTGTACCTCTGTATTTTCCAAAGATCAGACAGATTTTTTCCCCCTCTTCCTAAAAAATCAGACAATCTGAGAGAAGATGGCTTGTGCTATATTCAGCTTTAAAAACCCATATGCAACATGCGGGATTCATGACAATTTTTCTTTTACAGCCTAAAATTCGCAAAACCAGATTGATTCCAATTCTGATAAGTAGAATTCGATTCTGGATTTGTTTATCAGGGATTTGAGAAAAGGAAGACAAAAATCCCTGGATCTCCAGGCCTTTGTAGCAGACAGATCATTTATATTTTTAGTTTGACTAGTATCTATAACTCTTTTGCTAAGTAGTATTTTTATTTAGATCATTGAGATTTCTAGCTGTGAAATGTTGACCCCCCTAAGACAGAGTTAGCAGCAAAGTTTAAAATTATACACGAGGAAACATTCAGAGCATCCCTCAAGAGTATGACTGAAAGTTTGTTCCTGTCCTCACTCGTTATTAATGAGCACAGGAACCTTAGGGCGCCTGATTGTGCAAGAAAATCCCAAGAAGAGAACCCCATCTCTAACCTTAGAGCCTATACCCCTGAATTACACGGAATTATCAGAAATCTTTTACACACACGCTTCCAAGAGGTTCTCTATAGACTCCTGCATCAAGGGCTAATAGTTTTGCCCTGTAAAGAGCTTGAGGTATTAGTTTCCTCATAATGGGCTATTATAATGGATTGACGGAGAAGCCACCAAATCTAGTTTCAACACTTTTGAGGGCATTAGTTGTAGAAAGTAAGGACAATTTTCAATGCTGCTAGATGTTTTTCTCACTGCAAATTATCTGTGAAGTGATGACCAATGTATTTTTAGAAACTGAATGTTCAAGCAGAACATCATTAAAAAAACAGACAAAATTCTTTGTCTGGTTGGAAAAGATGTGTGCCTTAGTTTTCTCTGCCTTGATAGTCTATTGGAATAGCAATATTCTCCAAGGGTTTTCATTTTTCTTTGTAAACCCACTTGTGTATATATACTCCATAATGACTAACTATTCCGTATACATAATACAGAGAAAATTAATTTGTCTTCATTAAAACACTAGGAAGATCTAAAATTAAATAAGGCTAAAAAGAACATCTTCTAAAAAAAAATCCCTCGAATAAGCCGTTTTGTACAGGGATGTTTTTCGATAAAATCCCATTCCCATTCAAATCCACCTGCACCTAGTTTCTAGTGTGCAGCTGTTAGATCATAAATAACAAATCTTGGGCAATATTATAAACCTGAAATTTATTCCATAATAAATCACGTCCAACAGGGCAAAATCGGTCCAGAAATCCCCAAACCAACAGCATAATTTTAAATCAAACATCAGGAATGTATCGGAATACTTCCGGACAGCCCTAAGCCAGTTGCCTATCCCTGTCAGCTCAGTTTTGATTAATAACTTCATCAGTGCCTGAGTCGATTCCCTCATTTCTTGAAGATTGCTTGACAAGAATTCTACAATCTGCACTATGCTGTACCATCACCGATGAAACCCTGTTTTAAGGCGCAGTTGCATCTCCACCCAAGTTAACACCCTGTTACTAACATAAAAGCCGCCCAATAGTTGGTATCCTTTGGAATTCCAGAAACTACTGATTTTACTACGGGTAGAACTAGGGCTTGACAGTCCTGTAACTGTACAAATCTGTGGCAAGCTGGTACATTCCTTGCTTTAAAAAAGAGCTTTATACAAATGCTCTATTTCAGCTAGAACCTTATACATCGTTATTTTGGGCCATATACCCATGTTGAAAAATACAGTAAGGACATTTTCAGCTTCTTGCACCACTTTCATTAGTAAAGCGTGATCCAGCTCACCCAAAACGTTACCCCTGCGTACTGAATTATCCAATCACGTGTCCTGATAGTAGGAGAAGAAGTCAGGTAGGGCCAAACCACCCTGGTCCCTGTCTGGCTGAAGAATAAAGTATCTTGCGCTTAAAGTTTTTCCATTACATATAAACTTCAATATAAGAGAAACTAGCTCCTGAAAAAAGCTTTAAAGAGGAGATTAGTGAGCAAAGATAAAAATATGGGCAAAATAGACATTTTTATTAGGGAAACACTACTAATTAATGACAGTGGAAGAAGCGCCCATCAGGTCAGAAGAATGTTAACCTTCTTTCACATAGGTATATAATTCAATTAAAATAGTTCAGACTATTTGTTACGTACACCATGAGATAGCAAATTGGGTGATTTCTATTATACCAGAACTGTAGATCCAAAGGTAATACCTGAGACTGGGCAATAAATAGCAGATACTTGGTTTTGTTTTGATTGATCTTATATCCTCCTACTCTCATATTGTCCTGGATAGTTTTGATAGCTTCTTCAATATTTGCCCTATCCACTTTCAGATAGAGGATCATATGGGCTGCAAACAATCTGACCTTAGGCATTCCTTCTATCAGGGGAACAATATATTCTGTACTGGGAATTCTAACCGCCATACGTTCAATGAACTGGGACAAGAATATAGGGGTGCCCGATTAAATTTAACAGTTCCAGCTTCTTTTGCATTTATAATAATTTGTGCATCTGCACACTGATATACAATCTGAAGCACATTAGCGATGCTATCTGGAAATCTGAACCTGCCAAGCGCAAAAAACAAGGCACCCCAATAGACGAGGTTGAATGCCTTCTTGGAATCCAACATTAAAATAAGCAGCTTTTTCTTGGCGATTAGAAAAAAACGATTGCCTGAATCAGATAATGAGTATTCCCTACCATCAGCTATTTGGCAGAAAGCTATTGTGGTCACTATTGACCAGGGTTTGCCCTGCAATAAAAATGTGTGATGCCAAAATCTTAGAAAACAACTTATTGTCTGCATAGAGCATACTTATTGGGTGACACAAATTCAAACTCAGAGGTGATTTATCCTTTTTTAATAAGCTTACTACCACTGACTCTTTGAAGTTAGATGGCATAGCTGCTCCTTCCTTAATTACGATAAATAATCATGCCAAATATAGGAGCAATTATTTTGAGAATACCATATACACCTAAGTCCGTATCCCATTGCTACCACTAGCCTTGGCATTAGGTATTTTTTGCAAAGCGAGAGCTGCCTCTTGTTCTGATATATCCTCTACTAACATCTCTTTGTGATCAATAGACCCATCTGGAAGCCTAACTAACCTAAACAAATCTTCAAGACCTGATGTAGAAATGACATGATCTCTTTCATATACGTTCTTATGATGTTGAAAAATACCTCTGCAATTTCTTGATCATTTATCTGAACGGTATTAGTAGTGGATTTTCGATTCATGAAATATGCTACAAATCTTGCTTAAGTCGTGTAGACCAAGCAAGAAACCTACCAATCAGTTGACTTTCCTCATATTGTTTTTGCTGGAAAGTTCCAGAGTTATTAATTTCCTTCGGAATGATAAAAGCACTTAAATTCTGCTTAGCCTCAGATAGCTGCTCTTTTAACGTAGCTATTTCATTTATCTGTGCCCTACCTAATGCACGTTGTGAAGTACCAACTGCTGATTGCAGATCGCAAATTTCAGCTCTGCACAATTTGTTCTGTTTTGATTAAAACATGATCACCTGGCCACAAAATATTGTTCTAAAGGCCTCCCATTCTGCAAAGGTCATGGCAGTATTTTGATTCACTTCGAAGAACTCTCTGATAAATATTCACATTTCATGCAGCCAGATCTGATCTACCAGAAGAGCTCTATCAAACTGCCACCTTGATCTTGGAGTACTTAACTCTTCAAACTCCAGGTTGAAAGATATGACTGAATGATCTGAAAAGGTGCTGAACAATATATCCATACTTCTCCAGCCTATAGATTGCATCACAAGAAAAAACCTAGCCTTGATGCGATATTATATTGTCAAGAGAAGCAAAGAAATTGTGCCTGGTCTGGATGATCCATACGCCAAGGAAAGAACAAATGCTAAAAAAAAAAACTAGGTGGGGTTACATCATCTTGTATTGGTCCATAGTATTTCAGCAAATTCAAAGAAACATCTTGCAACTTCACCCAGATACATCTCCCCTGCTTATCCCTTTTACTTCTTTCACCTCCTAATCTAATGATTTGGGGCCTTATGTAGGTGGGCTGGCATTTACTACTTCATAAATACCGAATCATACTGATTCGGTATTTATGAAGTGGTAAATGCAATGTAGGTAATGAGTCGGTAAATATTACCGATTCGGAAAAATTCGGTAATTACCGAATCGGTATTTACCGATTCGGTAATGAGGCATACCTTCCCATTGATGGGAAGGTATGCCTCATTACCGAATCGGTAAATACCGATTCGGTAATGGGGGAGCACATGCAAGGGTGGCAGGGTGTCACATTGACACCCTGTTGCACCCCTGATTCGGCCATGTGTGCACATGTGGAGCACATACATGCCCTAAGGGCATGTATGTCTGCCACATTGCACACTTAAACGTGCACAAAAATGCTTTTTTTCACCTAATCGTCATTTACCACCAACCTTTAGTTGGTGGTAAATAACCAATCCCCACACCCACCACACACTCCCCCTACATCTCATTTCATGATTCAGTATTTACCGAATCGGTAAATTTACCGAATCGGTAATATTACCAATTCGGTAATTTTACCGATTCGGTAAATACCGAATCATGAAATTCTCCCCCTACATCTCAAAAGCCAAAATACCAGTCGGTAACGGTATAATTACCGAAAATCGGCCGTTACCGACCGGTATTTGGCTTCCTACATGCGGCCCCTAGGGCCTTATGTAGGTGGGCTGGCATTTACCACTTCATAAATACCGAATCATACCGATTCGGTATTTATGAAGTGGTAAATGCAATGTAGGTAATGAGTCGGTAAATATTACCGATTCGGTAAAAATCGGTAATTACCGAATCGGTATTTACCGATTCGGTAATGAGGCATACCTTCCCATTGATGGGAAGGTATGCCTCATTACCGAATCGGTAAATACCGATTCGGTAATGGGGGAGCACATGCAAGGGTGGCAGGGTGTCACCTTGACACCCTGTTGCACCCCTGATTCGGCCATGTGTGCACATGTGGCGCACATACATGCCTTAAGGGCATGTATGTCTGCCACATTGCACACTTAAACGTGCACAAAAATGCTTTTTTTCACCTAATCGTCATTTACCACCAACCTTTAGTTGGTGGTAAATAACGAATCCCCACACCCACCACACACTCCCCCTACATCTCATTTCATGATTCGGTATTTACCGAATCGGTAGATTTACCGAATCGGTAATATTACCGATTCGGTAATTTTACCGATTCGGTAAATACCGAAACATGAAATTCTCCCCCTACATCTCAAAAGCCAAAATACCGGTCGGTAACGGTATAATTACCGAAAATCGGCCGTTACCGACCGGTATTTGGCTTCCTACATGAGGCCCTAGTGAGGTATATTGCCACTCCACGAATAGCTAACACGGGTGAAGTAAAGAAGGCATGTGAATATTTCTTTGGAATGGAAAGCTTAGGACTATTATCTTTGAGATGGGTCTCCTGTAAAAAGATCAATTCCGAATTTAATGAAGACAGCTACTTCATTATAGCCCCATATTTCTGACATATTTAGAATGGCATTAACATTACAAGAGGTTACACCAATATTGTGCATAATTACATAATCTCCATGGGCCATATGTAGAAAGGCAAATTGCGATCGCAAATGCTGAAATTCGCAGAATTTCAGCGTTTGCGATCGCAATTTGGGCAGTATGCTATGTAGGGAACAACAACCCACATGCAAAATAAGGAATCGCAAAATTTGCGATTCCTTATTTTGCAAATGCAGTTAAGGAATCCCAAATAGCGATTCCTTAAATGCAATGTAGAAAGCACCCAAGTTGTGCTATTTTGGCTTAAGGAATCGCAAATTACCACCAACTTCAGGTTGATGGTAAGTTGCGATTTCTTTTAATAATGCAGTTTTTTGCATTATTCAAAGTGCCATGTGGCGCACATACATGCCCTTAGGGCATGTATGTGCGCCACATGTGCACTCATGCTCATTTCAGGGGTGCAACAGGGTGTCCTATTGACACCCTTGCAACCTTGAAATCGCATTCTCAATTTGCGATTCTCTAATTGAGAATCGCAAATTGAGAATGTCTTCCTATTCATTCCTATGGGCCTTTGAGCCCATAGGAATGAATGGCAAGGTATTCCTTATTTGCGATTCTCAATTAGAGAATCGCAAATAAGGAATAGGTGGGATTCGCTAAAAAAATTGCTAATCCTACCTACATAGCGTTTTGCTATTCTCTAATTGCGATTCCCTAAAAATTGCAATTAGAGAATCGCAAAACACAGCCTACCTACATATGGCCCCATATTCTTTGCCTTAAACCCACTTCCATGTCTAACTGTCTGAAGGGTCAAGCATCCTGCTCCTCCCTCGCACATTAATAATGCTTATAAAGTCTCTCCTTCTACAGGCTGCTACAGCGGACATGTCCGAAAATACACGGGTCTGAACTTTATCAGCAAACATTAATGATTTCTTTTGTATTGTGTTGGTGAGTATCAACTCTTTTATATGGTAATCTGCAAAATTCACAATGACAGTACGAGGAAATTTAGAGTTTGTGAGACGCTGAGCAGGAATCCGATGGACCTCATAATGGAGAGATTTGCTGGTGCATCTTCCAGAATATGTGATTTTATCTATTATTCTATAAATTGCAATATGTTCTGATGATTGCCCCTGCTCTTCGCCCCTTCCGATATTGCTATGAAGTGGAGATTAGATCTTCTTGTATAATTTTCCCGATTTTATTGTGTGAGTCAAGCACCTTTTTTTGGCTATTGCTCATCTCCTTCTCCGAAATTAAGAGGGCTCGCTTCTAAATATGAAACACTTTGCTCAATCTTATGCAATCGTGCTGTTATTTGTAGCACAATTTCCTCTATTTTATTCAGTCTTTGATGAAGTCCAGTAATTTCCTTCCTCCGAGTAATTTTCAGCTGACGAATTACTAGCAACATTTTCTGGAGAAGGGATTGAGACTGAGCCTCTCCCCCATGCATATTCGTACTTTTGGGACTCGAAGCCGATACAGAATTACCAACAGCCAATGGAGAATGTTGAGTGTGGACTTCTTCCACCTGCTCTACGGGCTGCGTTCTCTGCCCACCTTGCAGGTTGGGGAGCTGATATGCTGGTGAATGATCAGCAAATTGATTTGGCCCATTTAATGGCTCCTCTATTCCAGGCCGGATTGGTAATCGGTCCCAGATGTTTCTGGTTCCCTCTCCCTGCCTAATGGATAGAGGCTCTGATCCATCATTCGAGTATCTTGCGAAGAGCGGATAGCCCCACTTTGTTGATCTTGATAAGTTCTATAAGTTAGGGCCAAAGTGTGCCACGGTAGACTCCGCTTCTCCTGAATAGTTCACAATCTTTTCACCCAGCATACCTGCTGCAATATCCAAAGAGAGAGCAGGAACATTCCCGGCCAGCTGAAGAGCTATTGCACTCACTGTCCGTCTGAAATCTGAATCAGTTGAGGTATTTAAACATTCTTCACTAGCCTCTAACACCTGGTCTAGGGACTCAGAAGTCAAAGTAGGTTTCGCCAAGGTAACACTTTGCATATTTTCGCTCTGATTAACAGATTTTCCTCACCGAGATACAGTGGAACATGCAATTCGTCGCTTAACTTTCTGAAGCTGCAGTGTTGAGCTCATGGCTAAGTTGTTGGCTCCCCCAGTGTTTACCCGCTGCATATTCAGCCAGTATAAGGACGATAATGAGGGTCCATAATAGAGTAGGGAAGAGCCTGCACAGCGACCCTCAGCCGCCACGTTTTCCCTCGCCAGTTCTCAGTGCGCCACGTTTTCCCTCCCCCCGATGAGAAACTTGTCAGCCCTTCTGCATTGTAGACAACCCTGCCTTTGAATTCAGGCCTGTCACCGTTTTGCGTGCCCATCATAAGTGGCAGGACACCAAGCACCGTGCTCCAAATGTCCTCAGCCACCAAGCTCCAAGGACTTGACGCAGTCGGCTTACATGATGAATGAATGAAAAAAAATGTATTAGGCGCATAGCTACCCGATGGCATCTCAGCACTGACAGAGGTACAACAATGGACACCACACCCACATTAAGAAAAAAGCCAAGTTTTAAGAGGTTTACGGAAGGCCAGATGATTAGATTCTCTGCGTATGTGGAGTGGAATTGTATTCAACATCCTGGCGGCATTGCAAGAAAACAGACGGCCCCCACTTCTTGCCCTTTTGATTCTAGGCACTAAGGCAAGACAGAGGTCGTCCAAAAGCAGGCATCTATTCGCGCGATAGGGCAGAATAATGGAATGATTAATAGGTGGTCCCTTCCCTGCTAGTGTCTTGTGGACAAATCACAGGGCCTTAAATTTAACTCTCCCCTGAATAGGAAGCCAATGGAGAGACTTCAGAGCTGGTTTCACAGCTTGGCAGTTCGGAATCCCAAGGAGCATACGCGCTGGGCAATTTTGCACAGTCTGGAGCTTCGAGATGGTGGCACAGGGAGCTCCTAAATAGAGAATATTCCCATAGTCCAGGCGAGAAAGAAAGAGACCTGGACCATAAGCCTTCTTGCAGGAAAAGGTAGAAGCGGAAGGACTTTCCGGAGCATCCTAAGGATGCCATAACAGGAAGACGCCAATTTCTGAGCCTGTGACTTAAAGCTCAGATCACGGTCCAGCCACATACCCAGACTTTTAATCTGGTTCTTCGGAGCAGGAGCGTACCCAGACAGACTGGCCACATTACTTCTGCATTAAAAATGGAGGGATTTCCAAAAAGCATCCTCTCTGTCTTATCTCCATTCAGTTTCAAATATGAGTGATCCATCTTCAATGAGTCGCGAGCATACTCGCAGCTCCCCACCTCTGACCTGGGAGGAAACGCTGAGATGTAGCGAGGAGGAGGTCCCTGGAGTGCATCTAGCAGTGGATTATGTGCGTGCGCCCACTGCCCAGTCACTATGTCCTTTTGGCCTTCCTCCTCCTACATTTTGCTGAATTTGTTTGTGTTGGCTTTCAAAGACTCACAACTGCTAATGAGTGCTAAAGTGTTTGTGCTCTTAATTTAAAACATGGTAGAACTGGCTTATACTCTATTGCCATATTTAATTTACTTGTAAGTCCTTAGCTCAGTGCATGTCAATTAAATGCTACTAGTCGGTCTAAAGCACTGGTTGTGCCACCCACTTAAGTAGTCCTTTAAACATGTCTCAGGTCTGCCATTGCAGAGCCTGTGTGTGCAGTTTTAAACTGCCATTTTGACATTGCTAAATAAACCTTTTGCTATGCCAAAACATTCATTTTAAATACATCTAAATCACCCCTAATGTAGGCCCTTGAAAGCCCCAAGGGCAGGGTGCAGTGTATTTAAAAGGTTGGACATGTACTTTTAAGTTTTGCCTGTCCTGGTAGTGAAAAACACTTACATTTGTTTTTCATTACTTGTAGGAAAGTGCCCCTTTTTGCATGGTAGCCCCCCCAATTTTTGCCTGACCTCTGATAAAACCAGATTTGATGTGCCCTGAGTCCCTGTCAATCAGGTTCCCAGGGCCTGTATTCTTTCCCAATACTGTACATTGGAACCCCCACAATTGGCACATTTTTAGCAACAGATAAGCCCCTTGTAAAAGGTACCATGGGTACCAAGGGCACTGTGACCAGAGGAGGTCTCTAAGGGCTTCAGCAACTATTGTGCCATCCTTTGAGGCTCTGTACCGTAACACCCACACACTGCCATTGAAGGCTGCATGTTTTGGTGCAGAGAAAAGTGAAGAGTCGACATGGCACACATCCATGCCTATATCCCACTGCCTGAGGCATAGGTAAGCTACCACTCTAGAAGGGGGTGTTAGCCCTCAGGTGAGGGTACAGTGGCATGGGCCCTGTACCCCTACAGTGTCCAAGTCCATTCTTAGACACTGTAAGTGTAGTAAAGGATAACGTGTACATGGTCTGGGAGTTGGTCATTGCTAACTCCAAAGCTCCATAATGGCTTTACTAAAACCTGGGAAGTTTGGTTGCAAACATTCCAACACAATAAACCCACACTGATTACTTTGTGGTATTTAATGTAAAATGCACTCAGATGGCATCTTAGAGATGCCCTCTGAAAAACGACCAGTCCTATTGTGGTTCCTGAATGGCTGCCCGCCATTTGCCACCACCAGATAGGTTTCTGGTCCCCACCATAAAGAGCCTCCGCTCCCTGGGTCCAAAAATAAAGCCCATCCTGGGAAGAGGTGTCATGCCTCCTCCACCAGGGTGGGATGGGTCCACGAAGGGGATGCTTCTAAGGCCTGCGGCTTCTGGAAGCTGTCTCGTCATTTTGCTACCCCCAGCACCTGGCTCCCACTGGTTCTGCCCCCCACTGCCTTGCGCTTCCTTTAGGCTACCGTATTCTCACTCTGAACAGGGAGTTTAGAGGCGGGGGCATCGCAGTTATTTTTAAATCTTGCTACCACTGTACTTTTGTAAAACGGGTCGTAACCGGATGCAAATGTGCACACTTTAAGATTTCATTGAGCCCCAACTACACAATGTCAGGGCTCCTAGTATATCAGCCCCCTGGGCCATCCACAGACTTTAGGGCTGCCCTTACGGAGACGGTCAGCGCGTTGGCGGTTAACGCCGCTAACTTTACCGTCACTGGAGATTTGAACCTCCATCTGGATAATCATGATGACACTGACGTGGCTAATTTTGCAGCTGACCTTGCGGCTTGCCAGCTTGTGCAACTGGTTTCGGGTCCGACGCACATCGCCGGCCACCTGTTAGATCCAGTCTTCACAAACATACCCACACTTACAGTGCACACGCCCATCCCCATGGGATGGTCAGGCCACTATCTGGTCCCTATGTCACCCCAGGCTTTAACCCCAGTACGGAGCGAGGATCGTATGACCTCCCTTAAATGCCCAGGGCACAAATTGAACTGGGAGCAATTCGACGCCTGCCTCTCGGTTACTTGCCCGAGTCTGCCGGCTGATCCCAACGAGGCATACAGGGTGTTTTCCGATTGGATCAGACAGCCGTTAGACAGCCTAATCTCTGAGAAATGGTCTATTAACCGCAAATCTAAAACTAGACCATGGTATGAAGGCGAACTGGCCGATATGCGCAAGAGCTGTAAGAGGCTGGAGCGTATATGGAGAAGGGACTTCAATCCTGCCGCAAAGGACATCTACCGGGTGGCGATTAAGAGGTACCATAAGGCCATTCAATTGGCTCGAGCGGCATTTTACGTCAATCAAATCCGCGAGAGTGATAACCCAGCAAAGAGCATGTTCTCAATACTCTCTAGCCTTCAATCCCAGCAGACCGCCGATGGGCCGACCATCAAGTCCAATAAGCAATGTAAGGACCTTGCCATCTTCTTTGTCAGGAAGGTGGATAACATCTACAGGTCCTCTCCAACTGTACATAGTAGCAAGCAGGTGGCATGATGTTGTCAAAAGGCGAATACCTTGGATGTCTTTCCGCCTATCCCCTCTGAACAGCTGCGAATACTGTGCAGTAAAGTCAAGTCAGGATCCCCTGCAGACCCGCTCAAACCAGATCAATTTAGGAAAGTGCTTCCTACAAACATATCCTCTATGGGCCTGGTGATAAACGGGTCACTTGCCTTGGCCACCATGCCCAGGGCATGGAAACAGGCCAAGGTGATACCCCTGCTCATATAACCTTCTCCTGACCCCGCCAAACCAGAGAACTACCACCCTATCTCCTTGCTCCCCTGGCCGGCAAAGATCACGGAGGCCTATGTCAACTCCCTCCTGTCAGACTTTCTGACCATGAATAACACACTGGACCCCTCCCAGAATGGCTTCCAACAAGGTCACAGCACGGAGTCCGCTCTCCTGGCTGTGACAGAACACCTCTGGTCGGCACTGGACGCTGGTCGAACGTTGGCACTGGTTCTATTGGATCTGAGTACCACGTTTGACACAGTGTCCCATGCCATACTGTTGCTTCACCTGGGGGAGGCAGGAATCATTGGTACGGCTCTGGAGTGGCTCACCTCATTCCTTCATGAGAGGTCATTCGTGGTAACAGCCCCCCATATGCCTCAGGCGAACACCCCATCAAACAAGGGGTGCCACAGGGTTCCTCTCTCAGCCCCCTGCTATTCAATCTTTACGTCCAACCCCTGGTCGCAGTAGCTAAGAGCAAAGGACTGACCATGGTCTCCTATGCCCACGATACACAGTTGGTGGTGGCACTCTCGAATGACACCGAGCGGTACGCCCTTAAGTTTCAGGGCGACCTAGCCGCAGTCGCCGGGTGGATGACCGCCAACTGTCTCCAGCTGAATGCCAGCAAGTCGGAGGTATTGTTGGTGGGAAAGGACCATGGTCTGTGGAGTGAACGCTGGTGGCCCACAAGCCTTGGTAGTGCCCCCTTCAAGCAGGCTGTGAAACATATGGGGGTGTGGCTAGACTCGTCCCTCAACTTCCGAGTCCAAACCAAAAAAGTGGCAGGGACCTGCTTCGGACTACTACGGGGGCTTAGAACCCTACTGGGTTTCTTAGATGCACCCAGATGACAGTCATCATTCAGGCATCTGTAATGTCAATACTGGACTATGCCTGCTCTCTGTACCTGGGGTACACTAAGGCTGAAATTCTGAGGCTGCAAAGGGCACCGAATGCGGCAGCAAGAACCCTTCTAGGTCTGCGCAGGTCTTGCCCGGTGTCTGACGCCATCCGTCACCTTCACTGGTTGCCCATGGCCAGGCGAATTGAATTCAAAGCTCCATGCATTGCTTTCAAAGCCTTGAAATTGACCACCCCTAACATCTTGGCCAACCTCCTCTTGCCATAAGTTCCCTCATGTCACCTCCGCACACACAGAACACAGAGAGTCCGCGCTGGAGGCCGCTCCTTTCGTAGTAGAGCGGCCCTCCTCTGGAATGCACTTCCAGCTCACATCCAGGGCCTTAACAACTACCTAGAATTCAGAAAGGCCATTAAAACTCACCTTTTCCCTGCACCACAGTCCTACTATCAGTTCCACCCGCATGTGTCAGTTGCTCTGCTGTCAGCACCGGGCCGCCTCTTTGCTGGGGCAGCTGTTTGCGCTATACAAGTCGTGGTAACATAACATAACATAACATAACTTTGGGCAGGAGAACCGTGGTGAAAACCAAGCTAGGAAGAGAGGTGTGCCCACCTTTGCCAAACCCACCCCTTTGGTGGGGGAGGTGAGGTGAAGCACACATCTCAGTCCCCTCCATTTTAGTGAGGTTATGGATTCACTGCATTCATTGTTAAGTTAGTATAAGCTTGACTGACATGTTGCCGCTTTTTGCACATGTTTCTACATGTGTTTGTTTTCACAAATTCTCTTCTTGTGCTCGTTCACATGAGAACTGTCTACCTTTCACTTTTCTTGCTGTACTCTGAGGCTCTGTCTGCACAGCGTGTTCAAGGTTGAAAAACAATGTGCTTCGTTAATCTACGTTGGTCAGTCCCACGCATGCGAGACATAATACTGCCACAGGTGCACTACTGATGTAGTGCTTTTAATATTGCGTGTAGGCATGTTAAGACACTTGAAGAAAATCTTTCTGAAGAGAAGAGCTGTGTTTGTCCGGAGATGTAAACCCTTTCATCTAAACCTGAAGGTATGGGGTCCCCCTGACAAAGCCCAGAGGTCTTCTATAATTATCATAAACTAGTTCCTAGCACAGGGAGTGTGTCAAGGCCCATTAGGCCTTTTTTCCACTAGCTTTATAAAATGACCTCCCCGTTCATATTTTACGGAATTGTTACAATGCTCACTATATTGAGTTTATGCATTTTGCTGCTAGTATTGGCTTGCGTACTGCATTATAGAGCACGTAGTTAAAATAAATATTTTAAGCTATACTGTGTGTCTGATTACTTATGTTGTGGACAAGTATGAGTGAGTTAGCGAAAGAGTGTTCTTGCTCCCGCGAATACTGAGAGTCTGAGTTACATTTTCTAGGATGTCTAATCATTGGTAGCTTCGCTGTAGTACAGAGAACGAATGAGACACTATAGCTAGTTGGATAGGGGTTCCGGGCACTGAGGTGGGCGGTTGGTCCTTACTGTACACCGAGGTCCTGGTTTCTTACGCATAGTTCTGTATATGTGCAGAATCCCTGCAACATGGCGCCCAACGTTTGGTCTGGCTCTTATCTGCGAAACGCTTGAGTAGTCCATGTGCTTGTCCTCAATCCCCTCACTTCTGTTTTCGGAAACAGATGTGACAGTGAAACCTCCTATATTGATGTTTTTATAAGTTTCTTCAAGCTTGATGTTATTAAAAGGTCTTTTCTTTTCATAGTTACCCTCTATTGTGCTGCAGCGCATTAGGTTGCTAGACATTCTTAGTCTTCATGGCTGAAGTAGATATACCGGCGCACAGTCATGCTGCACTCCGTCGGCATTTGACAGAATATGGGGTGCCTGACGCGAGTGTCAATCTTATCTTTGTGGTGGAAGCTGATCCGACACAACACTTTGAAGTGTTTTATTTGTGGGTCACTTTTCCGGCGGTAGATGGGGACGATGATTTGTTCCATACTTACACTCCGTCGGATCTTCCTCACAATTATCGGCCCTATACAAATCTTGAAGTTCCGCTCTCGGCATGGCAACACCATATTTGGTTTAATGGCGCCCTCTCACACCCTGTGACTCCGATCCGTTTGGGTCCTTTATCTATCGATGGGGCCACTTGGCTGGTTTTGGCTGGGTACAACCCACACCCACATTACCTGACAGTTCGAGTGGATGAACTCCGCGTAATGCACACCTCTTTGATATGGGTGCATAGAGCTGTTGTATGATATGTTATGAGCAACGCCCAGGTGGGACCAACTGGGGTTGCTGTGCAACAAGCTGGACCTGGCGGTGTGACTATCAGTCCCATCATGGTTAATTCGGTAATGGGCAAGTGTCCTCAAAATAAGAATGATTTACCTTATTGGCTTGCTGAAATATTTGACCAGCTGGTGGCAGTATTTCCAAATACCTCTCTTGTGAAGAAACACAGGATTTTGACAATTATTTTGCAGAAAGACTTAATACCCGAAGTAACCGATTGTAGCAATTCGCGGCAGTGTATGCGAAAGGTTTAGGCACTCCCTCAGTGACCGTACTCCCCTCCGTGATTAAGCGTGTTCAGGATGAGCGTGGCCCAGAGGCGGCTGTTGAATTGGGGATGAGATTGGTCGGGGTGTTCGACGTAGTTGCTGATCTAATCCTTGCTAATATTAAGGGAGATGCAGTAAACTTTCAAGTGGCTAATGCTTTGGCTCTAGTCCCAGACCATGACAGGCCACGCCAATTGCCGAAGATTATTGCCCAGGCTTATAAGACCATTGGACGCAATAGTTTGGGTGTTAAGCCTTTTGCTAAGATATCAGCAAAACTGCAAACACAACAGAAATCTCAGTCTGAGAAAGACGAGCGTCCCATCTTTAATAAAAAGAATTGGAGGACTAAGAAACAGGGAAAGCTACAACAGAAACAGGGGTCGCGTGCCACTTCACCGACCGAGTCTTCTGAGCGCACTTATGATCTGCTCGACCGCGTGAGAATTAGGTCTCCTGGCCAGTTTCAGGTTCCTGATCAGCATTCTCCTCATTCTTTACAGGAAACATCAGGCTCACAAGCCGGTGGAGAACGGCAGGACCGCGGCAGAGGTCGATGTGGCCCACAGGGACGTGATCAAACTCGTCAGGCAGACAGAAAAGGGAAACAAGAAGATTTTCCTCATCAGCGCCCACTGTTTCAGAAGAAGAAATTTGCAGCTTTGCCCGCTAGAAATGCCACAGACGGTGATGACCCGACTCCAGAATTTAACTTGGGCAGTAACGCTGCTTGACAGCGCAGCGGAAGTTACCACAGTGCGGCAGGCACTGCATCCATTTCAGGAGGCAACAGCAACTGAGAGATTTATTACAGTCGAAACGGCTGATACTCGAGTTGCTCCCCCTGACAGACTATATGATATAGTTCTTTTGATTGAAGGTGAGTTATTAAAGGGATTTTTTAGGAAAATCTGACCTCTTCTTAAGAAGACATTTTGTTAGCGGAGGCTGATTGGTCCCCACCTTTTGTTCTTGCTGCTCCGATAGGGGAAGAAGTGATTCTTTCGAGTTTTTCACGCAACGTCTCCAAGGAGCATGCAAAAGCTTTTGCAGAAAAGTGGGCTTTGGTGCTTGCACCAGCTTTGTACCATACTCATGTGAGCTGGGACAAAGACTCACCACCCCATGAGATACCATTGCGGTCGATGCATCAGCCACATCCCCAATATCCCCTCCGGTGGGAAGCAAAATGTCAAGTTTCTGAGATTCTGACACAGTTAGAGTATCGAGGAGTGATTGAGACGTGTGTAAACGATGAATAACCCTCTTTTTACTGTTACCAAACCCGATGGGTCGTACTGCATAGTTTTGGATTACCGGCATTTGAACTCTCATTGTCGCACTTTTGCGGTACAGAATACCCATAGTTCTGCTCTTGTAGACAGTCTTGTTCGTAAAAAATATAAAACTACACTTGACATTTCCAATGGCTTTTTCAGTCACAATCTGACCCTGGCATTGGACCACATTTACTGCCAGTGGTAAACAAAAAACATTTAGGCGTTTAGCCATGGGCTATAAAACAGCCCCAGTTTTTTCACCTCCCGTGTTGTTCTTTGTTAGACAGCATAGAGCCAGATGCATACTCGTACGTGCCGAGTCGACCGCATCATTGTTTTGTTTGCGGACTACGGTTACAAATTTAACTTTGCGAAATCACACATTGCAGAGTACACCGTGTTGTTCTTGGGCTATAAGCTCAATGGCGAAGGTAGAGGCTTGGCGCCTCACTTCCTGGAGAAATGTGCACGTTTGCGACCTCTAACAACAGTTTCTATTTTGCAGCAACATTACTGGTGGTGTGGTTTATAAATAACAAACCCGTTATTATGTACTTTCGTGTGACATTTATCAACAGATTAAACCCTCTACTGTCACACATCCGCTACTGACACAACTCTGTATTTCTGATAAGCCATTTGCCTGTGTATATCTTGATCACTGCGGTCCTTTTTCTTCAGATACTGCTTATAAATACATCTTAGTTGCAGTTGATTCATGCACACGTTTCATGTGGGTTTGGCCACAACGCAGTGCTGATGCCCGAAATGTCATAAGGGATTTGTGTGTCTTTGTGGAAATTTTTGCGTGTGGCACCTTCCATTCTGACTAGGGTCCAGCGCTCGCCTCTAAGGCGTACAAGGATGCTAAAAAGTATTTGGAGGGTGCAGGTGAAATTTTTGTCTCCATACAGGCGTGAGAGCAATTCAGTTGTGGAGCGAATGAACCGTGACTTAAAGCAATCCTTGACAGCTAGAGTCTTAGGTACTGGCAGGAACAGGCTAGCCCACTTGTATGGTGTACAACGTGCACGTAATAACCTCCCTAGAAGATCTCCGGGTAGGCGGACCCCATACGAAATGCTCTTTGGCATAAAAATGTTTGTTCCGGACCTTGATGGTCTAGACATGGTGGTGGCAGCTGTGACCTTTGATATAGATAATCATTCAACTATGTTACAGGAATTACAAGGGACCAGCGACAGTCTTGCAAAGGAACATTTACCCTCTGCCACTGATGCTGCACTACAGATTCCGGTTGTTGGCTGGCTACCCAAAGTTGTCGATCTGGTCCGAGAGAAGGTGGAGAACAAAATAGAATTTGGCCCCTCTTATCGTGTAGCGGTTCCACCACTTCCTGGTTGCAAACACATCAGATACATCTCAGTGGACAATGTCAAGCTACAACATCTGGCCGATTCTGAATAGTATAACACCTGCTGCATCTTGTACAGCGATTTCAAGGAATCCTATGATTGGCGCTTCTGTCACCGCGCAAAACGACACTACCATCGAGATGGATTCTGTTGCTGATCCCTTGCTGATCCCACCAGCTTCCACCTGTGCTGATGAGACTGAATATACATATCCCACAAGTGAGTCTTTGCCTGGTTTGTAAACAACTGCGCTTGCACAGTCATGTTTTTCTTTTGACTCGACTTCTATCTTTTCTTTTGGCCCAACAAAATTTAGTATTTTTGTATCCTGGTTTAAATAGACTTATTTGGTCCCTCCTTGGACAAACATCTGGTTGGTGCTCATCCTGATTTTTTTGTTCATGTCCGTTGGCTTTGTGACAGTTTTTTTTCTTACTCATCAATGGACATTACTTGCTAGAACGCTCAGCTGTTCAGTTGATGACTGGAACTTTAGCTCCCAACTCGTTTTCACCCATCATGAAACGAGACCAGACTTTTGTGAACATCTCTGCCTTTCCAGTCATTGATGGCATTGTCTGGGATGCTGTGGATTTCCAGATTCATGGGCCTACGGAAATTATTAAAAAACCAAATGTTCTTCGTGTTTCAATGGGAGAAGTAGTGAAACAGAACATACGTTCAGATGATTGGGATGTGAAAAATACAGTCTTTATTTTCAGATTTGAAGTATTATGCTGCCTTTGATGCTGAAGATTTGTATTTAAATACAGCAAATTATGCCGATTGATATTGTTACCAACATTTTTGACACCACCACCTGCATAAAGCTAATATATTTAGAAATGTTGTTAATTACACACAGTGCGAACATTGCCGCCCAACTCCATTAGAAGGCAGCTCTAAAACACTGTTAAAGAAATGTAAATGTTTTACAGATTTTGATAGGTCCAAACCAGAGTCTTTTTATTTTAAATTAAACATTTCATCCACTCCCAAAGTGATGTTGACTCACACTAAATTGTTGTATTTCAATTCGTTTATAAATAGCTTATTGGTGGGTGGCTAATAACCCCGGGCGTAGCACTACGCTTCGCCCACGTAGTGTACGTAGCGCTGCCTGCTTCGCACTTTCCGAAGTAGGCGAAGCAGGGCAGCGCTACGCACACGCCGAGGGCGAAGCGTAGCTGCTTGCCACCCGCCACCCACCTCCCGCCCGCCCTTCTTTTAAATAATATGAGCAATGAAAAATAAAGTAAAGTAAGTCGACTTACCCGTAAGCGCGGCGTCTCCGGGGCTCCCTCTTTCTGTTTCTAATTTCTTCTGGCAAATGTGCATGCGCGGACACCCGCGCATGCGCATTTCTCGCGAGAAATGCGCATGCGCGGGCGTCCGCGCATGCGCATTTGCCAGAAGAAATTAGAAACTGAAAGAGGGAGCCCCGGAGACGCCGCGCTTACGGGTAAGTCGACGTACTTTACTTTATTTTTCATTGCTTATATTATTTAAAAGAATGGCGGGTGGGAGGTGGGTGGCACGTAGTGGGGCTACGCGAAGTGCGTAGTGTGCGTAGATTTGGGCACACTACGTGCTGCTTCACGTAGCCCCACTACGCCCACTACGCCCACCCTTAGTGGCTAAGAACATTAGAAGGCCAGCATTGATTTGAAATCTGTCTGGGGATCTAGATCCTGGCAGGTTCGTGGCACTGAAGCTTTGCATCGTGCGTGCCTCATCCCAACACAAATCCTGTTTTTGAATGATTCCATATATCAAACAACATTTTTTGGCCTAGCAACTACAAAACAGATGAATGCCCCTACCATCCTTACTCTAGCTCAATATCACAACTGGAGCTTGCATACTTATTACTCCATTGAGGAACTGTAGGCTTTAGTCCAGAATATAACATTTAATGTCCCAAGTTTAGAACCATTGGGATGGCAGGTTTGGCAGACGAGTGCTGATACCTGCCAATTGTGTTTCCATAACACTGTCCCTGGTTACAAACAAGTTAGACCAGATCCACGTTTTTTAGATACACATTCGGTTATTACGTATTCTGTAGGTAAATTGTGTGAAAATTGGTTACAACACTCGTCCCTATCGTCAGTTAAACAACATTTATCGCTGTTGTCCATTAATATTGATTTGGCCAATTTTATTAAAGGCCCTTCTGGTCCCAGAACAAAAAGATTTCTTTAAGCAGCTTACAATGATATCTGAAAGCTTTCTCAAAGTGAAGCTGCATCAAGTTAGAGGGAAATAGATCAAGCTAATCTAGAAAAGGTACTTGTAGATGTTGACAATAGTATTAACAGACTGTCTTCTCGCATTTACACGTTGGATTATATTGTTTTATCTGTTGTTGATATTGTACAAGAGGATGCATCTGTGTTGTATCATGGTCAAAATCAATTACGTTCTGTGATGCAGTTTGCATGGACGTTGCAAACACTGAAAATAGGAAAAGTGTCATGGGAATATTTGAACGCAACTGCATTGTTTTTACATTTTAATTTAACTGACAAGCAACAGTTTATGTCCATGAAAGATGCAATGTACATACTTTTACATATTGAGAAGATTGACCCATTACCCTTCTCCGTGGCCGAAACTGACTCTGCTGCCTTGCTCATCAATGGTGTTATCTCTTTACCGTTTTCTTTGTTTAAATTTACCTTGTGCATGAAACATTACCCAATAGGTTGCTATGAACCCCTGGGTAGCACTTTCCTGCATGAAGTGTGGTCCTTGCCTTTCACATACAGATGTTTGCGAGATGACAGAGAAGTATACCTTACAGGAGAAGTTAGTGACTCTACATTAGGTCGTTTCCTTATCTGTAAAAACATACAGTTACACGGGGCTTGCAGCGTTACCACCCCAAATCTTGCATGCGTTTTAAAGGGTATTCCTGTACCGGCTATAAAACCCACTTTCACCCTGCTTGCTAACGGTAGCTATCTTCTTTTGGATAACGAGGAATGTTGCAGCTTGCTAGCTGGCATACCGTACATTGTAACAGTTTTACAGCGCGTAGTTTGCTGTAAAAATTAGCTTTTCCCGCCCCCACATGGGAAGCTCGATACCTCAATTTGGCCTTGCATCCCAACTTTGAAGCAGACTTCAATAAGTTGAGCAGAATAGAAGTGCTATTATTCCAGCAGGAGGTCCTGCTCACTTCTGCATGCAAGACATTTGTCCTGCAGATAGCGAGTACAAATTCTCAGATTCAGGCCCTTTTTAATACAAACCTCCTACAACATTTCGGTGAAATAATTCATCATATCTTCAATGCGTCTGATACACATGGTCTGGTGCATTTTTTCAAAGTTGTGGGCTCTGGCCTTGTGACTTCTTTACCACCATATTTGGTGTAATACCAGCCTTTATTCATTCTATTGTTTTCCAGCGTCTTTGGGGGATTACCTTTGTTGCTTACCATAGCCACTGGTGTCTTTCTATTGCTTTGCCTGCTGCACAATGGATGCATCGTTTGTGGTCCTACATTACCAAGAACGGTTACAAATTCTCAGTGACCGGATGCTTGAAAGCTAAGGCACGCTGCCAGTGGCATCACTCAGCATGGCTTATAGACTCTCTTTTCGCTTTGCGTACTACACTTGCGTGCAACCAGTGTTTTCGTGCTTGGAATGCTCCTTTGAATGGGCGTTGTATCTCTGCCTCTCCAATACGTCATCACCCAACTTGGATTACGATTTGTTGATGAGTCCCTTAGAATGCCCCGGGGTTGGATTTATGGCATGTGTGGCTGCACTTGGTGTATTGGCACAATGGGATATCTGTGCGGGGGCGCAGGATTTCCTACAACGTTGACTGAATATCACGCAAGTTGTCCTACAATGGTGCTAGATGCACCCACCTATAAAGATCATGTATGCTCGTTCTGCTTGCTTAACTGGATGGCATTTCTTTTTTCTACGGATGACAATGATTTCCTATTGGAAGCTGTTGCTGTTTACTGCTCGTACACTCTGATGGGTTAAAAGGCTGGCGCTCATCTTTGCCTATCCCAAAAAGTTTTTTTCTCTCTTTTCTTCTTCTCCTTTTCATTTTTCTTTCTCTTGATAAATTTGATGGACTATAGACGCTTTTGAAATCTGCACATACTTCTTGAACTCTGTGTCTGTCCTATGACTACATGCAATGGACTTACCAAGGGGACGGTGTAGTGAGGTTATGGATTCACTGCGTACATTGCTAAGTTAGCATAAGTTAGTATAAGCTTGACTGCCATGTTGCCGCTGTTTGCACACGTTTCTACATGAATTTGTTTTCACAAATCCTCTGCTTGTGCTCATTCACATTAGAACCGTGTACCTTTCACTTTTCTTGCTGTACTCAGAGGCCTTGTCTGCACAGTGTGTTGAAGGTCGAAAAACAATGTGCTTCGTTAATCTGCATTGGTCAGTCGCACGCATGTTAGACATAATACTGCCACAGGTGCACTACTGAATATTGGGTGCTTTTAATATTGAGTGTAGGCATGTGAAGACAATTGAAGAAAATCTTTCTGAAGAGAAGAGCTGTGTTTGTCCAGAGATATAAACCCTTGCATGTAAACCTGGAGGTATGGGGTCCCCCTGACAAAGCCCAGAGGTCTTCTATAATTATCATAAACGAGTTCCTAGCACGGGGAGGGTAGCAAGGCCCAATAGGCCTTTTTTCCACTAGCTTTATAAAATGACCTCCCCGTTCATATTGTATGGAATTGTAACAATGCTCACTGTATTGAGTTTATGCATTTTGCTGCTAGTATTGGCGCGTGTACAGCATTAAAGAGCATCTTAGTTAAAATAAAATGTTTTAACTATACTGTGTCTCTGATTACTTATGTTTTGGACAAGTATGAGTGAGTCAACGAAAGAGTGTTCTTGCTACCGCAAATACTAAGAAAGTCTGAGTTACATGTTCTAGGATGTATAATCATTGGTAGCTTCCCTGTAGTATGGAGAGCGAATTAAACACTATACATAGTCGGATAGGGGTTCTGGGCACTAAGGTGGGCGGTTGGTACACCACTGTACACCGAGATCCTGACCAGAGATATGATGACCCCCGGCCTCCCTCAAGCTTCAAGATGACAACTGCAGCCTCAGCCTAAAGGGTCCCCCTGACCGGGACCAAAGTTTGTAAGAAAACCCGACACCAGAAGATACCCCACAGCCTTGAGTGGCCCAACCGATGGTGTCCAGGCATCCGCCAAGATCCCAACTTACCTCTCCAGCTGGTGATCCCCTTCTGGAAGTTTCCCTGTCCGAGCCTGCTGCAACTTTGCCGAACGGAAGGTATCCTATGAAAAGCCAAGGGTCCCCCATGGCTTCTTGGAACTCTACACCCTGATGCCCCAGTGCCGCTGGTGGTACAGCTCCTGTGCTAGTCGTTGGCCCCTACAGTGCTGACCTTAACCCCAGGAGCTTTGCACCCACACCGATTGACCTGCTTGTGAGCAGTCCCTATGGGAAGGCCCCCTTAGCCCCATTGGCTAACATTGGGCCCCTCCACTCTGCACCCGGCCGTCCCAGTGCCACCGGTGGTGCAACTCAAGTGCCCATCTAGACTTTGGGGAACCTTGGTCCTAACCTCCAAAACTCCTACTCGTAACCGCTAACACTTTTTCTCGCATAGGAACCCATGTTATGAGATTTTGGGCCTAAAATGTTCAAAGTGTTGAACTGATGTTTCTATGGAGAAAAGATAACTAAACTGCGAAGTCTAAAACGTCTTACTAACCGTGCATTTTAAGATCCTTAGGTGTCGTATTTAGGCATACCACCCCAGTACTCAATGTAATCTGAAATGAATCCAAAGGTATCTTCAAATTAATTTCCGTGTAATTCCAACTGCTTTTTAAAGTGATACTAACCTGTAACATTTACTCCCTGGACTCTGTGCACACTATACCTTACTTTGGTATAGTATGTACAGAGCCAGCTTCCTACACTTCTGCTTCGCCTATCTCTCCCATAGGATAACATTTAAATTGCCTTATTACATTTTAAGTGTAATTTCCAAATGGGAAGAGATAATTTGTTCATTTTTGGTGTCTCTGGAATCCTAATTTAAAATCCTAACTTATGGTGGATTTTAAATCACAGTTCTGAAAATTCCACTTTTAGAAAATTGGCATTTTCCTGCCTTAGCCATGTGGTGCCTGCAACCTGTCTCTGATCACATGACTGGGTGTAGTTGGCAGTTGAGCTACTGCTTCTAGACAGT
Organism: Triturus cristatus; assembly: GCF_964204655.1. Lineage (NCBI taxonomy): Eukaryota > Metazoa > Chordata > Amphibia > Caudata > Salamandridae > Triturus > Triturus cristatus. The sequence continues at coordinate 68,280,956 of NC_140584.1, read as the reverse complement.
CACTCATAATGGGAGTGTAGGTGTGACTGGATGCGCCATCACTAGCAGGTTGGGAGGGAGGAGCTGGACCTAGCCTCACTTACACCGGGAGAGACTGTGTTTTGTCTCCACACAAAGGGCTTAATGACCCTGCACTGTCACTTCAACCAGCCAGGGCAGGGGAGGCAGAACATTCCATGCAATTCAAAGTCACTGTCCAGAAGCTTCTCATACATTCCAGAACCAGGGTACCAGTGTATAAAAACAGGACTTCAGACACCACAACTTCAGTACATTTCTGGAACGGTGCATATTCAGACAGGAAGAAGGATTGCTATGCTGCTGAAAGGACTGCCACTCTGCTGGACTGTCTGGGGAAGAGGAGCTGGACCTACAACTTCATCTTGAACCCAGGAACCCAGTGTAACTAAAAGGGCTATTTGCTGGCCTCTGGATCTGAGCCTCAAGGACATCACAGGCTTCCCACAGCTCCTAGATCTGACTTCAAAGAGTTCCTGATCCCCCCACAGGTCCTGGACCCTTGGTGTTGATCTTGAACTCTAAAATTCAAGCTTTTGGGCTCTTTGTGACCAAGAATGGGCCAGTTTAGTATCCGAACAGTGCCACTCGCACCAAAAATCAGCGCGAGATGCCACCAGCTCGTCTCTTTGCACAGCAAGCATCAATCACCATGGCAGACCTCAACACGAGGCTCATGCCTGCCCAGTCAAGACACCCGTGTTACAACAAACAAATGATGGACGGAATGCTGACAATGCAGACATTCTCCCCCAGTCAAGAGATCTGGGCTAAATCCATTGTTCTTTTGCCCACTACACCACCCCAGTTTAGACATGGCCATATGCAAATCAGTCTTGACCCTGTGCCTCATGGGAACAGTCCAGCCCGAACTGCCAAGCCATGTCTTCCCTGGACCGGAATCAAGCATCCTAGGACCGGTTTCTGGCTATCAGCCGTCATCAGCCAGGATAGCTTGACTCCAGTGGCGTAGTGAGCACGGGTCCCACATCTGGGAATACCCATCCCACTTAGGGCGAAAAGTGTTACAACAAACAAATGATGGACGGAATGCTGACAATGCAGACATTCTCCCCCAGTCAAGAGATCTGGGTTAAATCCATCGTTCTTTTGCCCACTACACCACCCCAGTTTAGACATGGCCATATGCAAATCAGTCTTGACCCGGTGCCTCATGGGAACAGTCCAGCCCGAACTGCCAAGCCATGTCTTCTCTGGACCGGAATCAAGCATCCTAGGACCGGTTTCTGGCTATCAGCCGTCATCAGCCAGGATAGCTTGACTCCAGTGGCGTAGTGAGCACGGGTCCCACATCTGGGAATACCCATCCCACTTAGGGCGAAAAGTGTTACAACAAACAAATGATGGACGGAATGCTGACAATGCAGACATTCTCCCCCAGTCAAGAGATCTGGGTTAAATCCATCGTTCTTTTGCCCACTACACCACCCCAGTTTAGACATGGCCATATGCAAATCAGTCTTGACCCTGTGCCTCATGGGAACAGTCCAGCCCGAACTGCCAAGCCATGTCTTCCCTGGACCGGAATCAAGCATCCTAGGACCGGTTTCTGGCTATCAGCCGTCATCAGCCAGGATAGCTTGACTCCAGTGGCGTAGTGAGCACGGGTCCCACGTCTGGGAATACCCATCCCACTTAGGGCGAAAAGTGTTACAACAAACAAATGATGGAGGGAATGCTGACAATGCAGACATTCTCCCCCAGTCAAGAGATCTGGGTTAAATCCATTGTTCTTTTGCCCACTACACCACCCCAGTTTAGACATGGCCATATGCAAATCAGTCTTGACCCTGTGCCTCATGGGAACAGTCCAGCCCGAACTGCCAAGCCATGTCTTCCCTGGACCGGAATCAAGCATCCTAGGACCGGTTTCTGGCTATCAGATGTCATCAGCCAGGATAGCTTGACTCCAGTGGCGTAGTGAGCACGGGTCCCACGACTGGGAATACCCATCCCACTTAGGGCGAAAAGTGTTACAACAAACAAATGATGGACGGAATGCTGACAATGCAGACATTCTCCCCCAGTCAAGAGATCTGGGTTAAATCCATTGTTCTTTTGCCCACTACACCACCCCAGTTTAGACATGGCCATATGCAAATCAGTCTTGACCCTGTGCCTCATCCTGTTCCTTGTGCCATGCCAACAACCACCAGTGACACTTTCCTTGCGGCCCTCTCCAACACAAACTGGACACTTAGCACAAAACTTGAAAAGGTAAACTTTCAGCGGCACTAATCTGGGACTATATTCGACCTGTGATCTATGGAGGTCGGCTTGTTGTTTTGACTTTGACCCAGTCTAGCGCGACCAGATATCTCTGGTTGGTGCTTTGTGATTTTAGGTGCAATTAGCTTAATTCATTAAAATGCATAACTTCAGTTCTACTGATTGGATTTTTGTCATTTTGGTCTTGTTTCAATTATTAAAATTCACTCTTTTCTTCTACTACAGTGCGAAATCTTTTTGTGTGGTGTTTTCACAGTTTTACTGTTTGAACTGTCACTCAAATACTTTAAACATTGCATCTAAGTTAAGTCTGACTGCTCTGTGTGAAGTTACCAGGGGTTGAGCACAGGTTCATTTGAGGTTTGCTGGTGCCTTATCCCGACTAGGACTGTGGTTGCTATTTGACCAGGGCTCACACCGCAGCCATCCAGAGACCCAATTTCTAACATTAAGCATAAATATTTCTTGCTGGCAATGTCCCTACAACTTGAGAGTTCAGAAGCAAGTTACCAGCTTAAATGAATTTTAAAAGTACTCATTTGTTATCTCCAGGAATCAAACAGACTGACGATAAGTTAAAACTTTCATTCTCCTTAAGAACACAATTATCCTAAGATACAGAATTTCATGCTTGGAAAAGAAACTAGGAGTGAAACTCTCTTGTTGCCATTCATGGCAAACAGGCTCTGTAATAGTATCAATATATGAGTTAAAAGCATCCTCCGCTGTTGGAACTAAACCTGTAGCTGGAAGACTTACTAATTCTAGTTTGGTGTTTGAGGTTGACTAAGGAGAGTCAGAAAATTTTAATTGCTTTAATACGAAGGCCCATAGTGAGGCCTACAATGGGGAGCAGTTCTTCCTTCGTGGCCAACCTCGATATTTGGTCAGAAAAGAGAGATATTTTTTTCTGCCATATTCTTTTTTGGCCCCTGCTTTAAGCGTACTATTCTTAGATTGTTAGCTGACATTATAATAAAGCTTCAACCAATTCAGTTGCGCTCCATTGGCCACCTGAATAGAACATTCTGAGGAGATATTAAAAGCATCTCCTCAGCACGCTATGTGGTGGTCTAGCACTTCCTGCTGTCTACTATGCCCGCCTGCATTAGGCCAACTATTGGCTCTCCCACTGTGTGGGCTGGGGCTCTAGGGCTTGGAGCTTATACCTTCCTTTTTTTTGGAGCACACATTTACTAAAAAAGCAATATCAAATATAAGGCAAAGGCATGGAATGGCTGATCGGGTTAACTAAAGTATCCCAGGGTATCCAGATCCAGTCAAATATCATGACTACATGTCAGCAATATTTGCCCTAGGGGCTCCAAAGGTAGCATCTGACACTGATCCAGAGCACAGACTGCCAGGAAAAGGAGAAGAGAGTTCAGGGCAAAAAAGATAAAACCTTGTAGGATCACCCAATCAAATAAGAGAAATTGCTTAAAACTCTCAAAATTCTGAATCCCCAGTCCTTTTCAAAACCAATTTGAATAGTTGGGGTTCCTCCACCTCTGAGCATTCTCTTTTCAACTTCTGCGCCACAGCAAATTTGTTTATGGTGGGCAACCCCTCCTTTCTATACAACATGTTTCTCCCCAGCATTCCCCAGATGGACGTCGCCTTAGAGCTGCCTCAGATATGTGCCTCACATCTAACTCAGCATTTCCCACAAGCTGCTATCCTCAATCTACACCGGGTCATCACAACCCGGGGTCACCCATTGCTAACACTGTGGAGCCGCATCATTTTGACTTCATTCTGAGATACTTTTCAAGTGCATTATAATCATGTGTAGCCAGCACTCAAATATATTATGTGTGATGAATGTTACTAAGAGAAGATGTGGTATTGTATATTTAAGGTACTCCATGTGAAAACTAATGTGATTTACAAATTGCGTGCCTAGAAATGTGATTATTAGCAATTCCGACAATACTTGTATATTAAAATTCCAAGAGAAAGTTAGGCTTATAATTTGTCTCACTTGAAATTGATGACATGATGTGTATGTGTAAACTAATGTTTAGACATTTATAGATATAGTTATACTATTGTGTTATGATTTATTAGCATCTGTTCACGTTTGTAATTTGCTATTTATTCTTTTGTGAAGAAACTGCTTTTACTACATGTGCAGAAATGTTCATGCATTTGTATCTTTGTGCACTATTAAGTTTACATGATTTTAAGCCCTCAAGCACAGTTTTTGGCATAAACTAAACTTCAAGTCTAACATTTATTTGCATTTAACCTTCAGTGTAGAATGTATTTGCTTGCTTTTTTGTTGCCACTGCAGATGTGGACACAGCCTCATTAGTTAAAAAAGCAGTGTTTTTGTTTGATAGAGAAGTATGAGAAAACTGATTTTGGCAAGGAAAAACGTGATAACGAGCAAGGAGACAAGTTACCACGGAGGAGAAGAATGGGCATTTACAAATGAAGTAGCAACTAAGGGTGGGCGGAATTTACCAAAGTGCCTTTGCAAAATATTGCGGAACGGCAAAAAATCTCCGTGATCACGCGAAATTTCACGTGATCGCGGAGATTTTGCGCTGATTAATGCGTTACTGAATTTGACCTTCAACTCGGGCACCTGCTTTATTTATATCTGTAAGTGCTTCCTGTTGAGGTTTAATTTTTGTGACAGGAGCATCGTGTCAGAAGGAATCCAGCCCTGCATACAAGAAGATGCCACCGTTTTGTGCAGTACTCAACTGGAGTACTTTCTACTGGCTAATCAAGTGCTACCTCGGTGGGTAATGAAATGTATAGTGCTTTTCCTACACTACAGCTGCGTAAAGGGCCAGAAGAGTTGTCTCCAGCGACCATATGTGTCTGTAACTTTTGCCATCGCGCCCATGGGCGCCGGGGTCCCTCGAGTGAGCTGTCCATCATAGTGGGGAAAGGGCAGGAAGACGTTGCACATCACTGGTGTGTGGGCTGGGGCCAAACGGCGGGGCTTCTATGCAGTTAACATGCCTCTTGTTTATGAAGGGTCAGAGACCGAACAAAGCAGCAGATGAGGAGACAGAACCTCCTGGTGTCAGGAACTACACGGGGATTGCGCTTGAGGTACTCATGGATGCACAGACCTCCATCAAGGATTACAGCAAATTGTTGACGGTAGATATGGGAGAAAGCACACCTGCCTAGCCTCCACCGTGCTCACGGATCATTTGTGCTGATTAATACGTTACCGAAAGTGACCTTCAACTCGGGCACCTGCTTTAAATCTGTTTGTGCTTCCTGTTGAGGTTTAAAATGGCAGGAGCATCGTGCCAGAATGAATCCTGCCCTGCATATTTCCGTTCCCTCGCTGTTAGACCGGGCACCATTGGCGTGGGTCTCCCTTCCATTTTTTGCTGTTGCCTCATGTGTTTTTGCTGGTGTTAGATGCTTTGGGCACTGTGCCACTGCTGTCCAGTAACACAGTGCAAGTGCTCCCTGTTGTAAATTGATGTATGGATTAGTGATTACATGATTGGCTTGTTTGGTTTACTTTTCAGACCCGAGTACAGTGCACTGACTGTGCCCAGGGCTTGTAAATCCAAATGCTGCTGGTAGGCTTGGAGCACCGGTTGTGCCACCCATAGGAGCAGCCTGTAAACGTGTGTCTCAGGTCTGCCATCGCAGAGCCTGCGTGCAGTCTTGCACTGCCATGTTGACTGGGTAAGTGCACCCACTTACCAGTCCCTAAACCTTCCCTTTGCTTCATATCAGTCACCCCTATGGTAGGCCCAAGGGCAGGGTGCATTGTAAGTATAAGGTAGGACAAGCCCTGATGTGTGTGGCATGTCCTAATAGTGAATTACAGCCATTTTCGTTTTTCACTTTTGCATGGCTACCTGTTCTCCATAGGCAAGAATGGCCAGTTTGATTATTTCATTTTATAATCCTAAACTGACTCCGGGAACATGGTAGAAATTCGAGTTTAGTATGCCTGAACTCAGAATGATAAAATACATCTTTTAGTGAAGTTGGTTTTAACATTCTGTGTTTGAAAATACCACTTTTAGAAAGTAGGTATGTTCTTGTCTAACCATCCAAACCTGCCTTTGCTAGGCTATGTATTCCTTGTCTGGAGTTTGAGTGACAGGTGCTGGGGAATTCCAGGGGGCTGGGGAATTCCCGGAGACAGGGTGAGTCAGCACAGGACTGAATAGAGAGATCTGCATCTAGATGGGAGGGAGGAGTTGCACCTGGGACCTGAATAGGACAGTGCCTGCCCCCAACAGTGCTGGCTCTACCCCCTGTGGTGCGTCTGATGTCTCTGCCCTGCACTGTGAAAGGAGAGAAGTAATCATGTCAACAAAGTGCTCCAGGGCTGTGCTTTCCCTCCACAATGCTGGCTCCACCTCCTGTGGGACGTCTGATGTTTCTGACCTGCACTGTGAAAGGAAAGAAGGAGTCATGTAAACAGAGTGCTCCAGAACTGGTTTGGACAGGGCAAAGGCCCCTCTGCCCTCAGAGGACAAAGGATTTTAGGGTATAAGCATTGGGACCCTGATCCCAAGAATTTAGATCACTTTTGGGAAGACAAGAAGAAAACCTCTGCTGAGGAAGGAACCCGTGAAGACTGAAGGAGAGGCTATCCCCACCTGGTTGCTGCTTTGGGGAATTTGCCTGCAGTGGTTGCCTTACTGCCTAAGAGAGGGAGGAGAACTGTGTGTGTACCCTCATCAACTTTTGCAAAGATCTCCAAGGATTTGGAAGAGATCTTGCCCCCTGACCGAAGTCTCAGGACCAGTAGACTTCACCAGCCTTTGTAGATTGCTGCTGGAAACGATGTTTCAGTGGCTACAGAGGCAGGGAGCTGTGACCGACTCTCATGACCGACCCGGTGTCCTGTAGGCACCGCATCGAACAACGTCCGCATTGAACAACGCAAGCTCTGAGCTCACCGACTCCGTCCTGACGCCGTCACCGAGCCGTTGCCTGCACCGCGACTTGTGGACACCGCGACGTGTAATGCCTCGCTACACCAAATAGAATTGTTTGACCGACATGATCACTGTTGCTGACTTCGAGTCCTGTGAACGCATCGGAGTTGGGCACCGCTCGCGCACTTCGCGATGCACGGCCCAACTCATACTGCTGTCCGGACTGATCTACGCCAGCTCCCGCATTCTGGCTCTGTTGCCGAACCGCAAGCTGCAAGCACCACATCAAAGCAACTGTGATTGAGTCTGTCGACATTTGAGTGGGCCCGGACCGACGCGGTCCGCTGGATTTGTTAGACTCTGTGTTATTTCAGCAACGCTGTAGCCGGACAGGGCTACCGACTGGCACAGAACTTTGATTTAAACCTTTTTAACAAGAACTCTTGATTTCTAATAGTATTGTAGATTATTTATGTCGTTTATGGTCTTGTGGTAACTCTATATAAAATATACTTATTTTTTATAACTATACAACCTGTGTGGTGTCTATTTGTAGTGTTGTCACTTGATTACTGTATGTGTTCACAAATGCTTTACACACTGCCTCTGAGATAAGCCTGTCTGCTTGTGCCAAGCTACCAAGGGGGTGAGCAGGGGTTATTTTAGGAGTGTACCCCCTTACCCTAACTAGAGGAGAGGGCCCCTATTTGTCACAAATACCTACCTGTGCCAACTAGAGACCCCCAATTCTAACATTGGTGGTCAGTGGTGAGGATTTTGGACTTGCATTTGTGACTCATATACAGTGATTGGTGAACACTACTTAATGAGTGCAGACAATAACGCCACCATGTACTTCTGATACTTGTTTTTTCCTGGGATCTCATTTTTGCAAAGTAATGCTTGGTTCAACCACCATGGAAACGGCAGCATCCATTGCATCTGGTGACTGTGATTGGGAGGAAGAGAAAATAGAAAGCTACACCAACAAGCAGCTCAGGAGCTTCTGCAAAAAGTTCAAAATTTCCATGACTGGACTCTCCAGAAAGGAGCAGTTCCAAAAGGCGCTGAGGGCCTGGGTCGAGGCAAGGAATGCCCCTGGAAATGAGAATGAGGATGAAGATGCAGAGCGGCAGCTTGAAGGACCACTGGGTCCAGAAGGGAGGGGTGCAACCTCCCCGTTGGGTAGCAGTGTTTCTGCCCGAGGCCTGTCCCCAGAAGAGTTGGCAGACAGGAAAGAAAACAGGATGCATGAAATGGAAATGGCCAAGCTCAAATTGAATGGGCAACTGGAGTTAGAAAGTAAGAAAATGGCTCTAGAGGAAAAGAGATTGCAGTTTGAACATGAAAAGGTTTTGAGGGAGTTGGATTTAAAGGCCAGGAGCTTAGAGATTACTCCCTCTGGTGGCAGCACACCGTCAGTGCCTGTGGAAGCTAGAGTGTATATCCCCAAGGATGTGGTAAAGGAATTTTATAAGAATGATGATATTGGGCAGTGGTTCAGAGCCTATGAAGTAGCCATGTCTTCCCACCGGGTCCCTGAGAGAGATTGGAGAGAGGGGTTGTGGGGGCGGTTCCTTAGTGAGGGGCGGGACACACAGTTAGACTTGCCTTCTGAAGTCCATAATTCTTATAGCCACATGAAGGATGCATTAATGACTAGGTATGGTTTGACCCCTGAACTCTATAGGCAGAGGTTCAGGAATTGCAAGAAGATGGAAAACCGTACCTGGGTAGAGTATGTCACTTTCTTTTGCAGAGCATTGGATGGTTGGGTGAAGGGCAGCAAAGTTAATGATTTTCAAGGTCTCTTTGATTTGATTGCATGGGAGCACTTGTCCAATAATTGTTTTCCAGAGCTGCGTTAGCACCTGATTGATAGCAAGCTGACTAACCCTAGGAAGCTTGCTGAGGAGGCGGACCGCTGGATGAGCACCCGGGTCCACAAGGGTCACATGGGAGACTCAGCCAAAGGTGGGCAGGGTCCCCAGCAGAAGAGTGGGGGGGGACAAGGGTAAACAGAAGGAGTTCCGTAAAGGGCCCCAAAGTAATTCCAAAGGGAACCAAGGGAAAGGTTCCCAGCCTTCCCCTGAGAGAAAGCAAGGGGTCCCGACAGGCAGAGGAAAAATCGCAAACAAACTGGATGGACACAGCCTTTCACTGTCAGAAAGGATATCGTGGAGGTCAACACGCCGATTGGCAACAGAACAAGACCGGGGCTTTTAACTTTTTATTTTCACCTCTCTCTACGGGACTGCGAGGTCCAGGGTGCATTCGAGACTGCTGACGACCTGCACCTGGCTCCTCTTCCCGCTCCTCCCCCGGCCACTACCCCCGCCCTCTTCACAATCCTCATATCTATCACCTGGCCTCGCGTGAGCGGGACGCGTGCGGGGCGCAGTCCGGGGTGAAGCCCGGGCTAAGGGCGGGCCGTCTAAGGCCGTCCGAGGACGATTGAGGACGGGCCGGGCCCCTACCCTAACATCTTACGCCTATTGGTGAGATAATTTCTAATGGTTGTTGTCTTAAATTTATCCATACTGTGGACTTGATATTAGCCTTTATTAGGTTTTTTCGCCCTAACTATATTTTTACTTTTCACTGTTAGCGTAGTACCATGGCAACAAACGCTGATAAATCACGACTTTTAACTGTTAACACCTCTAAGGGATCGGTGTCTGGTACTATCGACCAATTCTTCAAGCGCGTATCTACAGTGCTGGAGAAGGAAATAGCGGACACAGAAAAGCGCTTATCCTTAGATCTGCTAGCAGGCAAACGCTCTTCACTGGGCAAAATTGGTAATGCTGTTTCGCCAGAGGTGCCGACTAAGGGTACTACAAGATCTGACCCCTGCAAGTCGCATGGAATGAGTGAAGAAGCGACCTCTGTCAACACTCCTTTTTCGATTACTATCCCTGAGATCACTAGTAGCCCAACCTTGTCGGGATTATCAGCATCCCCGAATCTAGTTATTTCTTCCCCCCCGGTGGTAAGAAGACGTATAGCAAGAAAGAGACGAGGGACACTCACTAGGACACTCACAGTTAAAAAGAAGAAGTTTCAACCCTCAACCCAAATACCGAATCATACAGCTTCCTTGGCACCACTTACCCCTCCCTTATACTCCAATGCTTCAGGTTCATCTCCTAGCCAGGATATGATGTCCGATTTATTAGTAAAAATTGAGACTTTGGTTAAATCCCTATTATTGCCCCTCTTAGAAAGAACCAGATTAATAAGCTTGCACCTGGTTGATCTAAGCTCTCAAATGGAACAGTATAACTCGGCGATATTAGATCTTCAAAATACTAAGGCGATAAGTAGTAGTAACGATCAAGCGCCATCTTCCCCCTCAGAGGTGTCGCGACCCTTGACTGGTGACAATCCTATGACATCGTGCACCAAGCAAGGGTCAAGGCGTGTGGAGTCAGTGGCCAATAATCCTAAATCTGTCCCCATAGTAAACATAGAAGAACAAAAACAAAAACGTAAAAACACAACAAATTCGCAGGGCTCAGAGCATATGAGAAGAAAGGTCACTGAGGACCATGAGAAGGAAGAATGTTTACATCAGCCACAACATATTCCAGTAAATAACAGAGTAGATCTACCCCCAGAATCTGCTCCGTACACGATCATCATGACAGGGGTTCCCGAACTATCAGAGGGGGTAAGGGAGGATTTCTACGCACTGAAAAATAAGACCATTCACTGGTTGAATCAGAATAGACCGCTCCCAGCCCATATAAACGGAGAAATCCTGATGGTTAGACGCACTAGTTGGGTAGGCACGAGGCCAAAAGATAAGAAGGGGGACGCCATAATTATAAATTTCAGAGACTACAGAGCGGTTAGGTGTATAGGCGACTGGTTTGAATCCAGGGGGGAGGATACGATTACCACGCATCTTGTTAACTACTTCTATCCAAGAGAACTGATCTCTCACCCTAAACCTTCTGGTATAAACGATTTTCAGACAAACTGGAGGGAAGTAGATAACCGTCTCTTTCACCCGGCTGTTCGTAACCTTGCTTCACGCTTTCACCCGCTAAATAGGTTCCCGTTGAGCAGGATACCGATTAATAACCATCAGCCCCCTCAGCCTCCAAATCAGGCATACTGGAATAATCACTCCCATCTAAACCAGAGATTTAATATCCATACCTCTAATCCCTATGAAGTTCTGTATGGTCTGGAAGACGTAGATTGACTCAGCACAGCAGTAGTCCAACTACAAAACTTTCCAGCACCAGACCATATTTCTATGAGTGATACTGATCAAGTAAAAAACGTAGCGTCCCATAAGATAGAATTAGGTCCTCTTCCCTCAGCAATTAACTCCCCATTGTCGAGAAGTTCTGACATTATTACAACGAGGAACACTCCTAGAAAATCAATTAAGCAACAGGGGGGTATAGCTAACAAGGTCCAAGAAAACTCCCTAGACACGAAAGTAATCCACACGAATGATAGCCCAGATACAAGTAACGCGGACAACATAATACAGATAATGTCATGGAACATTGCGGGTTTAGGCTCCAAAATAGCAGACGGGTCCCTAATAGACTCTGCTCAAGATTTTCAAATAATCTGCTTGCAAGAGACTTGGTCCGTCAACGAACTACACTTGATGGGCTACAAAACATATTTCTCAGGGGCAACTGCAGGTCCGCGTGGAAGGGCAAAAGGGGGTCTTACGGTGTACATAAAAAACACCATTCCTGGACTAGAAGTAGCTAGTCTTAGCTTACATACAAACTACCAATTATTGAAACTCTCATTTATGAGAAAGCGGGTAATATATTTGGTAAATTTTTATGACAACCTCCTGGAGTGTGAGAGCCTAGAATTGATTGGGGCCCTACGAAATAAACTTTCGAACCTAACAAGTAAAGTGCAAGGAACGGATGTTCCGAGTATTGTTTGGGGCGGGGACTTCAACCTCCACCCTTGTGGTGTGAAAAATAGTAGTATATGTGGGGTAGCTGAAGAAACTGACAATCAGGTGATCCATTTTAGTCACACTAAGATGGGTGACCTTCTGAATGAAATTTTGTCGGAATTGGGTTTAGTGATTTTAAATAAACTTGATACTTTATCCGATCAGCTCCAGGCCACTTATCTGGGCAGGGGTTGGGCAACAACGATCGATTATTTCCTGATTTCCACACACTTGGTAAGTAGAGCCCAGAACTTTAGATTAATCGCCAACGCATTAAGTGACCATGTAGCCTTGGCTTTTAACCTGCTTATTGACAAGGGAAAATTCAAACCTTATTCCTTGATGACTGTCCTCGACCAGAATAACATCCATCTTGCTAAAACGAATGGTTTCACTATAGGGTGGGGGAAGATAGATCCGGAAGTTATAACGACGAAGGTGATTCAGGCAACATATCCCGCCATTGTGAAGTGTTTAGATGGTGATACTAGTCAAGAGGAAGTGTTGTATAATTTTGGTATAATTCTAGAGGTAGCAAAAAATCTATTAACACTCAAGAATAAAGGGAAAACAAGCAAGAAAAAAGGATGGTTCAATCATGATTGCACGGCAGCCAATAAACTTTTAAAAAGTGCTTTGACAAATCCTGAAAGAGATCAAGACGAGATTCGCAGGCTAAGGAGATTATACCGCTCAGCCTGCAAAACAAGGAAGCAGAAAATAAAACTATCCTTATGGGACCAGCTACAAGAAAGCTCACTATCTAGAAACGGAGCACTGTTTTGGCGGGTAGTGAAGTCTCCCTTCCTGACAGATAGCTGTGACCAACCAACCATCGAGGTAGCAATAGATGGCCCAACATGGGTAAATCATTTTTCCAAAGTTTTTAGGAAAACGCAAATTCCCGACGCATTAGAGGTAGGACATGATATCCCTCAAGAAAAGTTAATTCCGATTGCCCTAAACTTTGATCTACAGGAAATCATAAAAGCCGTGCAGGCAAGCAAAAGTGGGAAAGCCCCCGGCCCAGATGGAATACCGATTGATTTTTTCAAATTTAAACTTGATCTCTGGGCCCCAATTTTAAAGGTGGTCTTTGATGCCACCATGCGATGTGGTTTACTTGAAACGTGGTCCCAATCGATCATGATTCCAGTTTTCAAAAAGGGGAACAGAAACGATGTGTCATGTTATCGGCCAATATCACTGTTGGACTCTCTCGGCAAAGTATTGGGGAGGGTGGTGTTGCAGCGACTGCAAGAGTGGGCGGAAGACCATAATATATTATCTGACTTACAGTTTGGCTTTCGGGAGGGCTTCGGCACTATAGAACAGGCTCTGAACTTAAGTTTATTAGTGGGAAAATATGTAACAGCAAAAGAAGGTAAACTTTACATGGCATATGTCGACCTTTCGGCGGCATTTGACTGTGTTTCCCATCTAAAGCTATGGTCTGTCCTTACTGCCATGGGCATTGAGTCACCCCTGGTGAACCTCCTTCGTACACTATACTCGGATGCCTCGTCCCGGGTCCGCTTTGGAGCCCGGGGCGAGGTATCCGAGTCCTTTGGGGTGGAACGTGGGGTGAGGCAGGGATGTGTCCTGGCCCCCTTTCTTTTCTCTCTCTACACAAACGGATTGGAGATGGAGATGTTGCAAGGGGCTCAGGACCTCCCTCGTATAAAAGATCGCCTCATCCCAGCGCTTCTCTACGCGGATGACGCAGTAATTATAGCGCGCACCCCGCGTGAGTTGCAAAAATCGCTGGATAGGTATGCCAAGTTTATGGGTAACTTGGATCTCAAAATAAACATCAAAAAAACCTATGTGATGGTGGCAGGGAAAGATAGGAAACGGGGAAAGTCCATCTTCCTAGATAAAGAGAGGTTGGAGTTTACCACCCAATACCCGTATCTTGGAGTTATGATCGATGAAAAGCTCAATTGGAAAGCTGCAATTGACGCTAGAAAACATCATCTCCTGCGAGCTATTATGGCCCTTATAAAATTCGCCCAAAAATTGGGGAAAAGACCTCCCGTAGAACTACTTCGCATTTATGTAGCGAAGTGCCATTCGACCGCACTCTATGGGGCTGGTTTGTGGGGCCATAAAAACACACATGCTCTGCAAGTCGCAGAGAATATCTTTATGCGATTTCTTTTGATGATCCCGAAACGTGTGTCCACTTTTTCCTGCCATGCTGAATTAGGCATGGCTCACATCGAGGATTTGGCAAAAATCCAACCTCTCTTATTATGGCGCCGTATCTGGCTGTCATCAAGAAATCTAGTCACAAAGGCGATTGTAGAAGATGTAATGTCTCTTGAGCATGTGGGTAAAATTGAGTGGCTAACATTCATAAAAAGATTCTTTACTGATTTAGGTTGTCCGAAATATTATGATAACCCTGAATCTATGTCTGAGATCTCTAAAAAAGAATTAAAAACTAGAGCTCTCTCGCATCTGGAAGAACTGCGGATATCCAAAGAGATAAGAAAGCCTTCTGTTCAACACTCCTTGATTGCTGCAACCACTCTGTATATCGAGCCATACCTGACATACGTGGATTCCCGATTTGAGCGTCTCTTGTTGACACGCTTTAGATTGAACATTTTCCATAAACTTGTGGCCTTTCCCAAACGTAACTCTTGGAAAGAGGCCTCAGGGGTATGTCCATGTGATGATATTTCAGAACAAACAACTATGCATACTGTTTTGTTTTGTAAGTTTTATGCCGAACACCGCACTTTATGGTTGATTCCCCTGTTAAGATCTCTTGGTTTTAAAAGATGTCGCCCGGCTATGCTGCACCTACAATTTCTTAATACCACATTGATTACAAAAACTGTGGCTACGTTTTTAAAATGTGTTTATAACCATAGAACAAATCTTGGCTGAAATGTCCTGTGTTACTTTAAATACTTGTATGTAATTCTATGTTATGAAGAATATGAATGTTGGTATGCTCTTTTATGGTTATAATTGTTTTTACATAACCGAATAAAGATGATTATTACTATTATGTCACTTTCTTTTGCAGAGCATTGGATGGTTGGGTGAAGGGCAGCAAAGTTAATGATTTTCAAGGTCTCTTTGATTTGATTGCATGGGAGCACTTGTCCAATAATTGTTTTCCAGAGCTGCGTTAGCACCTGATTGATAGCAAGCTGACTAACCCTAGGAAGCTTGCTGAGGAGGCGGACCGCTGGATGAGCACCCGGGTCCACAAGGGTCACATGGGAGACTCAGCCAAAGGTGGGCAGGGTCCCCAGCAGAAGAGTGGGGGGGGACAAGGGTAAACAGAAGGAGTTCCGTAAAGGGCCCCAAAGTAATTCCAAAGGGAACTAAGGGAAAGGTTCCCAGCCTTCCCCTGAGAGAAAGCAAGGGGTCCCGACAGGTAATCCTGTTCAACAGGGACCCCTGAAATGTTACGAATGTGGGGACCTGGGTCATAGGGCGAATGACCCCAGGTGCCGCCTATTTGGAAAAGCAGCACCCCCTGGTGCTCCACCCCGGCAGATGGCGAGTGTAGCCCTGCAGGAGGAGATTGGTGTCCAAGGTGGGTGGGGTCTAGCAGAGATGTCCCTTGTCTCTTTAGGAGACTGTGAGGTGGTCCCAGGGACCCAGCTGCCCAATAACACTAAGAAATATGAGCAGTGGGTGACCATCAATGGCCATAAGGTGGAGGCTCTTAGAGATACAGGAGCCAGTGTGACAGCTGTCAAGTGTCTCCTGGTGTCTCAAGAGCAGATTGTCCCTCATGTATTTTGCCGAGTTGTTGCTGCCGACAACACAGAGAGCCATTGTCCAATGGCTCAGTTTCCCTTTGAGTGGGGGGGGTCTCTGGTACTCTTCAGGTAGCTGTGAGGCCCGCCATGCCGGTTGACTGTTTGTTGGGGAACAATTTGGAGAGCTCACCTTGGGGAAAGGTGGAGAAAAGTACTCACTTGGAGATGGTGGGTCTGCCTGACTGGGCGTGTGTGACCACCTGGTCAATGGCAGCCCATAGGGGTGCTCAAGAGGACCTGGAGCCTGAGAGGGAGGCCCAAGAACCTGCCTTAGAGAGGAGAGGCAGGGGGTGCGGGAAACCGGCCCCCGAAGTTCCCACGGCCAAGGAGGAGGTAGACCCTGAGGGGGATGCCCTGGAGCCTACCGGGGAACAGGTACCTGAACTGGGGGACCTGCCTGAGCTGACCCATTGACAGCAGGAAGGAGGCCCCTCCAGGGAAGAATTCTGCCAGGAGCAGAGAGAATGCCCTTCTCTTGAGGGCTTGTGTCAACACGCTGCAAGCCAGGCAGCAGGTGATCAGTCTGGATCACATTGGATCTACTGGGAGAACGGTCTCCTGTATAGTGAGCCTAAGGTTGCTGAGCCTGGGTCAGCCCGTGTGCTGATGGTACCCCAGTGCTTCAGAGCCTTCCTACTAGGGCTGGCTCATGATGTGCCATTGGCAGGACATTTGGGGCAGGACAAGACCTTTGAGAGGCTTGTCACCCACATTCATTGGCCCCAAATGCACAAGAGTCCTTACACTCATTGCAGGACATGTCGGACTTGCCAGGCAAGTGGAAATAGTGGGAGGAAGCAGAAGGCTCCTCTCCAGCCATTCCCTGTGGTCAGTACCCTCTTTGAGCGAGTGGGGATTGACATTGTGGGGCCACTGGACCCCAAGACAGCCTTGGGCAACAGGTTCATCCTGGTCTTGTGGACCATGCCACCCGGTACCCGGAAGCCATACCTCTGAGGACAGTGACGGCACCTGTGGTGGGACGAGTACTGATGGGAATTTTCTCTCGAGTGGGATTCCCTCGCGAGGTAGTGTCTGACCGGTGTACCAACTTCATTTCCAAGTATATGAAGTCCCTGTGGCAGGAGTGTGGGGTAACTTACAAGTTCACCACTCCTTATCACCCCCAAGGAAATGTGTTGGTTGAAAGATTCAACCGAAACCTAAAGGGCATGATTATGGGTCTTGAGGAACCTATGAGGCGTAAGTGGGACGTCCTCTTACCATACCTGTTGTTTGCATACCGTGAGGTGCCACAGAAATCTCTAGGGTTCAGTCCTTTTGAGCTTCTCTATGGACACTGTTGGACCTGGCCCTTTTTGAAGGGTCATCCCTAAACTTTTTGCCTTCCTCCTGTATTTTTTCTGACCTGGTGTTGGCTGATTTATGACTCTGGGCACCTTACCACTGCTGACCAGTGCTAAGGTGCATATGCTCTCCCTATGGTAAAATGTATACATTGATTGGTGTCCATGATTGGTTTATTTGGTTTACTGTCAGCCCCTAGTAAAGTGCACCAGGAGTGCCAGGGCTTGTAAATACAAATGCTGCTGGTGGGCTTGCAGCACTGGTTGTGCCACCCACAGAAGCGGCCTAGTAAAATGTGTCTAGGATCTGCCACTGCAGAACCTGCGCGCAGTCTGATACTGTCGCGCTGACTGCGCAAGTGCACCCACTTGCCAGTCCCTAAACCTTCCCTTAACTACATATTAGTCACCCCTCTGGTAGGCCCAAGGGCAGGGTGCATTGTAGGCATAAGGTAGGACATGCCCTGATGTGTGTGGCATGTCTTAATAGTGAATTACAGCCATTTTCGTTTTTCACTATTGAAGGCTACCTGCTCTCCATAGGCCAGAATGGGCTACTGGAATTACTACACCCTGTAATCCCAGTGGACTCATAGAGCATGGTAGACAATTATGTTTAGTATGGCTGAACTCAGAATAATAAAATACTTCTTTTAGTAAAGTTTATTTTAATATCCTGTGTTTGTAAATACTACTTTTAGAAAGTTAGTATTTACTGATCTGGCCATTCAGTCCGCCTCTGCGCTGTGTGTGTGTGTGTTCTGCCTAGCAACAGTAAGGAGCAGGGCTGGGGAATTCCAGGAGACAGGCTGGCTGCCAGGTGGTGGGTAGAGAGATTACACCAGGATGGGTGGGAGGAGTACACCCCGACTCTTGAATAGACCTGTGCTCTGCCAGCACAAAGCCGGCGCCGCCCCCTGTGGAGCGGCTGATGTCTCTGCCCTGCTGCTGAAAGGAAAGCGCAGAGTCACCACAACAAAGTGCTCCAAAAACTGGACTGAGCCAGGCCCAGGCCCCCTGGCGCTAAAGAACAAAAGAATTGGTGTATAAAAGTAGGAGCCTGGCTCCTAAGAAATCAGATCCTGTTTACGCAACGACGAACCTCTGCCTGAAGGAGAAGGACCTGGAGAAGCTGAAGGAGGAATACTGTCTCTCTGCCTGAGAGACTGGCCTGCAGTGGGTGCCTGTCTGCTGGAAGGAGAGGAAAAGACTGAAGGAAAAGACTTTGAATCAACTTGTGCTGAACAATCTCCAAGGGCTTGCTTGTGAACTTGCCCCCTGATCTGCGCCCCAGGAACAGTGGGCGCAACCTACCCCCAGAAGAGGAGAAGTAGCTGGACGCAATTCCGTGACGCTGATCCCCAGAGAACCTGTTTGCCTCTCCCCCTTTCTCCACACCGCGACATCTGCCACCTGGGACTACCACGAGCACCGCAAGGACCTGCCTCCCTGGTCCAAGCACCGCAAGTACCAGCCCCTCCGAGCCATATCTCGCAACGCGGAGAAAGGCACCTGAAGGCCTGCGCACCGAGCCCTGGCGACCCTGTGCCGTCAAGATCACCGCGAGGCCCTGTGCACACTTGTGATCCCCTGAAAAGCTGATCGCGCTGCAACAGCGCTGTGGATTGCCCTGGAGCTGCTTCCCCCTCCTCTGCCCTTGGTCGTGTGGCTGGGACCTTCTTCGGGTGCCCCACGAAGCACCGCCGCCCTCTGACTGCGAGGGACGACACCGCGACGTGAGACACCGTGCTGTGGAAACCCGGTGACCAACCCCGTGAAAAGAAGGTATTTGTGACCATCGCGCGAAAAGTACGGCCGTAACTGCCTATGTACGGTCCGTACTTCCATCTGAACTCATTGCGCTTTGAAAACGTACTGCCTTGCCTGGTAGTTCGAGTCGTACTGTTCGTACTTCCATCTGAATTCATGGCGCTTGGAAAACGTACTGCCTTGCCCCGTAGTTCGAGCCGTACTGTGGGTAGTCCATCTGAAATAATTGTGCGTAAATACGGCCCGTACTTGCCTTTGTACGGACCGTACTGACCCCTGAAGTATCCTGTTTTGAACCTTAGCAACCTTGGTTCGACTCGTACCAGCCTTGGTCTGAACCGTACTGGCCTCGGGAGCAGCATAGTTCGAACCGTACCTGCTTTGAGCCGAACTACATTGAAAAGCATTACCGGTGCTCACTCGAGAAGAGTGAGATTCGGCAAGCGTACTCGTGCTCACGCGAGAGGCGTGAGAAACGGCAAGGCCCTTTAAAAACCTTGCCCAAAGCCTAACAACGGTACTACGAAGTGCGCAGAACCCCTAAGAAGCTTATTTTAATCAGAACTTTGCCATTATTAAGACCTGTGGACTACCTTTGAGCATTTAAAGAGTAACTGGATTATTTCCCCAAGAGAACTGTATTTATGCAACCTGCCTGAAAGAAAACCTTTTATATAAAGAAATATATTTTACTATAAATACAGCCTTATGTCTTTGTGTGGTGGGGAGGTGATTATTGTGTGGGACAACTTGAACGCTTTACCTTATGCCCTCTGGAAATTTAGCCTGACTGCTCGCGCCACGTTACCTAGAGGGTGAGCAGGGGTTATTTTTAAAGAGGTGATCCTTTGCCCTGACTTAGAGGAAAGGGTCCCTGCTTGTCGCAAGTGCATACCTGCGCCAACCAGAGACCCCGGATTCTAACATTGGTGGCAGCGGTGAGGATTTACGGATTTGCGTTCTTGGTGTCTGCACAGTGATTACTAACCATTGCACAGTAGACAGTCCAGTAGCTTGAGCCACAGAACTTTTTATTTTTGCTTGCCAAGAGAAGACGATCCCTTGTGTTTGGAGTCATGCCGGGCCCAAACAGCATAGAGAAAACCGCGCTGAAAGCCTGGATTGAATCAAGGGGTGCAACCAAGGAAGTTACACCATTGAAACCAGCGGGAAGTGTTCGCAGTTTTGGTAGAGGCCTGTCGCCAGAGGAGCTGGCAGACAGACAGGCCACCAGGGATCACGAAGTATTGTTGGCAAAGCTGGAAGTAAATGCCCAACTGGAGCTAGAGAGCAAGAAGCTGGCTCTGGAAGAAAAGAAAATGCAAATGGAGCATGACTTCCTAATGAAGAAATATGATATGGAGCTCGAGAGGCTTGAGGCCATGAGTGTCTCAGCCCAGCAACAAGAAAGGTGCGTAGCTCAGAGATTGAGCTTTTCTGAGTGGGAGGAGGAATCCAGCTCAGATGGTGGCAGCAGTATTGAATTCTCTAGTGTTGAAAGAGTAGTACGCACACCCAGAGATGTGGCGCCTGACTTGAAGGAGGGGGTTAACACACACCAGGAGGTTCAAGGGCATGAGGTAGCTCCAGTAGTGCGCAGTATCCCTGAAGGGAATAGGGTAACTGGCGCAGGGGTTCATAGTCCTAGTGGCGGGAGGGACACTCTACTGGCTCTAGATGAGAGGCGCAGGGAGAGGGGTTCCCCCAACATTGAAGTCCTGGTAGGTGAGTGTGAAGACCGCCCAGAAGAGTGTGGGTTGTGTGACAGAGACAGTCAGATACTGTCTTGCCAGTCTCAGGAGAGTGGTGTGGAGTACGTGTGTGAGGCACTGGATGGTAAGGTGATGGCTAGTTTGGTTAAAACTGCTAGGGGGCTGTGTGATCCAATGGTGGGAGAGCATATTTTAAGTCCCTGTTTTCCAGAGCTACGTCAACACCTGCTGGAGAGTGAGTTCTCTGACCGCAGAGAACTCACATTGGAGGCAGACCTTTTGGTGGATTCCAGAGGGTCTGGAGAGGCATTGGGGAGTGACCCTGTGGGGAGTGGCTCAGGTATCTTCCAACCCAGAGTGGTGGAAGTGGTGCAGAGTAGCCCAGCTAGGTCCCATGGTAGTGGGAGGGGTGTAGGGGCTCACGTCCTGTCTCAGTGGAGAAGGAGTGAGTGTGGGGCTGCGTGCCCCCAGGTGCCCGAAACCCAGTCTCAGAGCCTGGATGGTTCTTTAAGGGAACACCAGGCGGGGAGCCTAGGCTGTCCTGATGGGCCGCCCGTTGAGGGGGATCCCCTAGTGTCTGGTGAGCTGGGAGTGTCTGTAAGCAGGCCTCCATCAGTTCTGGTGTCTGGCAGTACCGCTCCAGTTGGGAGGGTGCAGAGGTCCAGATTGAGGGGTGAGAGGGGGAAAGAGTCCCCAGTGGAAGAACCAGTGGGTCAGGGGCCAGCCAGAAGGGCTGCGTCCCCCGTGAGTGACCATGGTGACACCACTTCTGTCCTGGGGGATCTTCAGGCACTGTCAGATGGACAGGGGTCGGGAGATCAGCGCCAGGCAGACTGTCACACGACACATGAGTTATGTGTCACCCTCAGGGGGGGCATGCGTGCTCCCCGGGAAGTCCTGGTGCGCCAGGCGAGCGTTCAACCGCATGGGTTGGACCCAGGGTTGGGAAGCCAGGTTCAGGTGTTGTCTGACCTGGAGGGTGGGACCACTGTAATCAGTGTCCTGACCCATGTTGCTTCTAGGGGTACCACGCCAGTTGGGAGTGGGCAGTACTCTGGAAGGGGGTGCAGAGGGAGGGAGTCCTCGCCTCTGACCCCGGCTCAACTAAAGGGTTTAGACCCTAGGTTGAAGGGCCAGGTTCAGGGTGTCCCCCCTGACCTGGGCACCCAGTTGCAGGATAGAACCCCTGAACTGGTGGGCAAATTGCGCAGGACACCTGCCACAGGTGCCGTGGCAATTCTGGAAGGGGGTGCCACTCCAGGTGGGAGGGTACAGAGCCCCAAGGAGGAGGACCGGGAGTGGGAGAGCCCACCCCAGTCTTTGGTCCAGCCGCTGGGTACAGTCCCGGGGCTGGTGGGTCAGTGCCAGGATGTCATACCTGACCTGACAAGGGGGAGAATGGACAAAGGGTGCCAAGCACCTGGGGCTACTGCCCCCCGCTCCCTGGCGCCACAGAGGATTGAGAGCCCTGAGAGGCATACGGCCTGGGTCTCATCCCTGACTACTGTCAGTGGCCACTGTAGCATTTTGCTGTCTCTCTGGTTGGACACACCTGTGGGCCAGTTAAGGTTAGGTGCTGCACAGGTGGTGTCCACAGGCGAGGAGAAGGGTTCCCCATGGATTGGCTTGGTGGGCCCTGAGAGTATGGACAGAGGGAGTCCGATAGGTTCAGATTGGCGTAGAAATGGAGTCTGCCCCTGCAGTTGCGGGCCAGGTCCTTGTTCTATCGCCCCAAGCAGGGAAGACCATCACGGTGGTGATTGGTCTACCCTGCGTTTTGGCTGGAAGGGGGTTGTGTTGGACCTGGCCCTTTTTGAAGGGTCATCCCTAAACTTTTTGCCTTCCTCCTGTATTTTTTCTGACCTGGTGTTGGCTGATTTATGACTCTGGGCACCTTACCACTGCTGACCAGTGCTAAGGTGCATATGCTCTCCCTATGGTAAAATGTATACATTGATTGGTGTCCATGATTGGTTTATTTGGTTTACTGTCAGCCCCTAGTAAAGTGCACCAGGAGTGCCAGGGCTTGTAAATACAAATGCTGCTGGTGGGCTTGCAGCACTGGTTGTGCCACCCACAGAAGCGGCCTAGTAAAATGTGTCTAGGATCTGCCACTGCAGAACCTGCGCGCAGTCTGATACTGTCGCGCTGACTGCGCAAGTGCACCCACTTGCCAGTCCCTAAACCTTCCCTTAACTACATATTAGTCACCCCTCTGGTAGGCCCAAGGGCAGGGTGCATTGTAGGCATAAGGTAGGACATGCCCTGATGTGTGTGGCATGTCTTAATAGTGAATTACAGCCATTTTCGTTTTTCACTATTGAAGGCTACCTGCTCTCCATAGGCCAGAATGGGCTACTGGAATTACTACACCCTGTAATCCCAGTGGACTCATAGAGCATGGTAGACAATTATGTTTAGTATGCCTGAACTCAGAATAATAAAATACTTCTTTTAGTAAAGTTTATTTTAATATCCTGTGTTTGTAAATACTACTTTTAGAAAGTTAGTATTTACTGATCTGGCCATTCAGTCCGCCTCTGCGCTGTGTGTGTGTGTGTTCTGCCTAGCAACAGTAAGGAGCAGGGCTGGGGAATTCCAGGAGACAGGCTGGCTGCCAGGTGGTGGGTAGAGAGATTACACCAGGATGGGTGGGAGGAGTACACCCCGACTCTTGAATAGACCTGTGCTCTGCCAGCACAAAGCCGGCGCCGCCCCCTGTGGAGCGGCTGATGTCTCTGCCCTGCTGCTGAAAGGAAAGCGCAGAGTCACCACAACAAAGTGCTCCAAAAACTGGACTGAGCCAGGCCCAGGCCCCCTGGCGCTAAAGAACAAAAGAATTGGTGTATAAAAGTAGGAGCCTGGCTCCTAAGAAATCAGATCCTGTTTACGCAACGACGAACCTCTGCCTGAAGGAGAAGGACCTGGAGAAGCTGAAGGAGGAATACTGTCTCTCTGCCTGAGAGACTGGCCTGCAGTGGGTGCCTGTCTGCTGGAAGGAGAGGAAAAGACTGAAGGAAAAGACTTTGAATCAACTTGTGCTGAACAATCTCCAAGGGCTTGCTTGTGAACTTGCCCCCTGATCTGCGCCCCAGGAACAGTGGGCGCAACCTACCCCCAGAAGAGGAGAAGTAGCTGGACGCAATTCCGTGACGCTGATCCCCAGAGAACCTGTTTGCCTCTCCCCCTTTCTCCACACCGCGACATCTGCCACCTGGGACTACCACGAGCACCGCAAGGACCTGCCTCCCTGGTCCAAGCACCGCAAGTACCAGCCCCTCCGAGCCATATCTCGCAACGCGGAGAAAGGCACCTGAAGGCCTGCGCACCGAGCCCTGGCGACCCTGTGCCGTCAAGATCACCGCGAGGCCCTGTGCACACTTGTGATCCCCTGAAAAGCTGATCGCGCTGCAACAGCGCTGTGGATTGCCCTGGAGCTGCTTCCCCCTCCTCTGCCCTTGGTCGTGTGGCTGGGACCTTCTTCGGGTGCCCCACGAAGCACCGCCGCCCTCTGACTGCGAGGGACGACACCGCGACGTGAGACACCGTGCTGTGGAAACCCGGTGACCAACCCCGTGAAAAGAAGGTATTTGTGACCATCGCGCGAAAAGTACGGCCGTAACTGCCTATGTACGGTCCGTACTTCCATCTGAACTCATTGCGCTTTGAAAACGTACTGCCTTGCCTGGTAGTTCGAGTCGTACTGTTCGTACTTCCATCTGAATTCATGGCGCTTGGAAAACGTACTGCCTTGCCCCGTAGTTCGAGCCGTACTGTGGGTAGTCCATCTGAAATAATTGTGCGTAAATACGGCCGTACTTGCCTTTGTACGGACCGTACTGACCCCTGAAGTATCCTGTTTTGAACCTTAGCAACCTTGGTTCGACTCGTACCAGCCTTGGTCTGAACCGTACTGGCCTCGGGAGCAGCATAGTTCGAACCGTACCTGCTTTGAGCCGAACTACATTGAAAAGCATTACCGGTGCTCACTCGAGAAGAGTGAGATTCGGCAAGCGTACTCGTGCTCACGCGAGAGGCGTGAGAAACGGCAAGGCCCTTTAAAAACCTTGCCCAAAGCCTAACAACGGTACTACGAAGTGCGCAGAACCCCTAAGAAGCTTATTTTAATCAGAACTTTGCCATTATTAAGACCTGTGGACTACCTTTGAGCATTTAAAGAGTAACTGGATTATTTCCCCAAGAGAACTGTATTTATGCAACCTGCCTGAAAGAAAACCTTTTATATAAAGAAATATATTTTACTATAAATACAGCCTTATGTCTTTGTGTGGTGGGGAGGTGATTATTGTGTGGGACAACTTGAACGCTTTACCTTATGCCCTCTGGAAATTTAGCCTGACTGCTCGCGCCACGTTACCTAGAGGGTGAGCAGGGGTTATTTTTAAAGAGGTGATCCTTTGCCCTGACTTAGAGGAAAGGGTCCCTGCTTGTCGCAAGTGCATACCTGCGCCAACCAGAGACCCCGGATTCTAACAGACACCCAGTCAGAGGACCTCTGAGTCTGGTCAAGGAAGGCTGGGAGTAAACTCCCAGGAAACCTCCCCAGGATGTATATAGCTACATGCTGGCCTTCAGGAACCAGACTCGGCGTTTAAGACAACTCGCTGAGGCGAATCTGGAAGCCAGCCAGGAGGAGATGAAGCGATGGTATGACCAGAATGCCACTCTGGTAGAGCTTCAGCCTGGTCAGAAAGTGTGGGTCATGGCCCCAGTGGAGCCCTGCGCGCTCCAAGATAAGTGGACTAGACCATTTGAGGTTGTGGAGCGCAAGAGTCCAGTTACCTACTTGGTGGACTTACGGTCTCCCAGGAACCCCTTGCGGGTCCTGCATGTTAACCGCCTTAAGCCCCACTTGGTGAGGTCCGAAGTAGGCATGCTCCTAGCGACAGATGCTGGAATGGAAGAGGAGACCGAGCCTCTTCCTGACCTCCTGTCTGCAACAGTGCAAGATGGGTCAGTGGATGGTGTAAACCTCTCTTTCACCCTGACCCCTGAGCAACAGAATGACTGCCGCCAGTTGCTGGGACAGTTTTCTGATCTGTTCGTCCTGGTATCACAGATTGGTGCGTCCATGATGTGGACACAGGAGACAGCATACCTGTGAAGCATAAAACTTACAGGGTAACTGAAAGGGTGAGGGCTTGCATCAAAGAGGAGGTCTCAAAGATGCTTGCGCTAGGGGTGATTGAGTTTTCTAGCAGTCCTTGGGCCAGCCCAGTGGTCTTGGTCCCAAAGGCTGCAGCGCCGGGTCCCACACCCGAACTCCGGTTCTGTGTGGACAACCGAAGGCTCAATTCAGTAACGAAGACTGGCGCGCACCCCATCCCCAGAGCTGATGAGCTCATTGATCGGCTAGGGGCTGCACGGGACCTCAGCACGTTTGACTTGACGTCTGGGTACTGGCAGATCGCCTTAACTGATGGGGCAAAGGAGAGGTCAGCATTCTCCAGACCAGTTGGGCATTTCCAGTTCCGGGTTATGCCCTTTGGGATGAAGAATACCCCTGCCACCTTTCAGAGGTTGGTCAACCGGGTGTTGGTTGGACTGGATGAGTTCAGTGCCGCCTACCTGGATGACATTGCAGTGTTCATTGTCCAGTTGGGAAGAACACCTGTGCCATCTCTGTGAAGTGTTGTTGGCACTGCGAAAGGCAGGCCTCACAATCAAGGCGAGTAGGTGCCAGATCGGGCATGGTTCTGTGGTGTACTTGGGACACCAGGTGGGGAGAGGCCAGGTGGTGCCCCTACAACCCAAGATTGAAACCATCCTGGCTTGGGAGCCCCCCCCCCCAAAACCTAGACACAGGTGAGAGCCCAGGATGATTTTGGTGCTCCGCCGATCCGCGATCGACTGTCGCTGCATGGAGGAACTCCTACAGAAAATATCCGCTTCCCTGAAACACGAGAACCCCCACCTTGACGAATGCCTCGCGCCATGGGCCACCTCATTTGAATAATCTGTATATGTGTGGTAATCAGATTGTATCAACTCTCTGCCTGACCGAAAGTCTTAGAACTAGTTGCGCCACCTTGAGCCACCTTTTATAAAATCCATTATCGACGTTTAACCCTACTTGATCCGTGGACCTAACATTTCACAGAACTTTTCATGCTATAACCAGTTGTCTGAATTGGACAAGCGGCGAGTTGAATCTCTGAATATATACATATTCACCCAGTGAAGATGCATACATAAATCCATATCGTTCTGGATTTAGTTTTAAAGCTTGGTTCATGTCCCCCACTATCTACCGGTCTTAGCCCTGATGAAGGTGGGGCCCTATCTTGGGTCTTACACCGAAACGAGCGTTGGCGTTTGATCTTTCGGCACATTTCATCCTACATTATCCCTATTTTCCAACAGGACGATATATGAGCAAACCACCTATATAATCTCATCTGGAAGTTGTACCATCCGGACCATTATATGATAGTGTGATTGTTGATGGAATGAATGTATGTGTGTATGAATTCTTTGATGTGTGGGACATTGAAAAATATTGTGTATAACAAATATGTTGTATATCTTTTTTTTCATTATTTTTATGTGTTTAAAAAAAACCTTTTGAAAACGGTGTTTATATAAAAAAAATATATATATATATATATTTTTCTATTTAACCCCTTCCCCGCTCATGACGGAGCCGCTCCGTCATGAGCCACGGTGTCCGTGTGCTCATGACGGAACGGTTCCGTCATGTCACGGCCGTTGGCGGCCGCTCCGCCTACGCGGCGCTGTTTCCCCGCCTGTGCGGGCGGACAACGCAAATGGGCGAAGTCATGACGGAACCGTTCCGTCATGAGCACAGCTCAACCGTGGCTCATGACGGAGCGGCTCCGTCATGAGCACAGCGCCACCGCGCTGCCCCCCCCGCACCCCCCAGCGCTGCGGCGGAATTCCCGCCGCAGCGAAAGGGTTAATAATGTTCTGATGTCATGATGTAAATATTTTGTCAATTCAGCTCCAGGTAGGGATTTCCTTATTCAGGGACCGTTGTTCTAGGAAAGTTATTTGGACTGACACCTGTCAGAAACCTTTTGAGGCCCTGAAAGCTGCCATGTGCACGGCGCCCTTGCTCCTGGCACCCAACTTCTCCAGAGAGTTTATCGTTCAGACAGACGCTTCAGAGCATGTTGTGGGGGCTGTTTTGTCACAGATGAATGAGGAGGGTCTAGATCAACCTGTAGCCTTCATCAGTAGGAGGTTACTTCTACGGGAACAGAGGTGGAGTGCTATTGAACGTGAGGCATTTGCTGTGGTCTGGGCACTGAGGATGCTGAGACCATACTTGTTTGGGACTCACTTCCGGGTTCAGACAGAACACAGGCCCCTCAGATGGTTAATGCAGATGAGGGGTGAGAATCCAAAGCTGTTGAGGTGGTCCATTTCCCTACAGGGTATGGACTTTACGGTGGAACACCGCCCTGGTATGGAACACACCAACGCTGATGGTCTGTCCAGATTTTTCCGCCTTAGTAATGAGAACTCCCAGGAGGTAGGGTAGTTTTCCCCACATTTCAGCAGGAGGGTACACGTGTTAGACCTGGCAGCATTGGCGTGGGTCTCCCTTCTATTTTTTTCTGTTGCCTCATGTGTTTTTGCTGGTGTTAGATGCTTTGGGCACTGTGCCACTGCTGTCCAGTGCCACAGTGCAAGTGCTCCCTATTTTAAATTGATGTATGGATTAATGATTCCATGATTGGCTTATTTGGTTTACTTGTCAGACCCTAGTACAGTGCCCTGAGTGTGCCCAGGGCTTGTAAATCCAAATGCTGTTGGTAGGATTGCAGCACGGGTTGTGCCACCCACAGAAGCAGCCTGTAAACGTGTGTCTCAGGTCTGCCATCGCAGAGCTTGCGTGCAGTCTCCCACTGCCATGTCGACTGGGTAAGTGCACCCACTTACCAGTCCCTAAACCTCCCCTTTGCTTCATATCAGTCACCCATATGGTAGGCCCAAGGGCTGGGTGCATTGTAAGTATAAGGTAGGACCAGGCCTGATGTGTGTGGCATGTCGTAATAGTGAATTACAGCCATTTTCGTTTTTCACTATTGCAAGGCTACCTGTTCTCCATAGGCCAGAATGGGCTGTTTGATTATTACATCTTATAATTCTAAACTGACTCAGGGAACATGCTAGAAATTTGAGTTTAGTATGCCTGAACTCAGAATGATAAAATACATCTTTTAGTGAAGTTGGTTTTAACATTCTGTTTTTGAAAATACCACTTTTAGAAAGTAGGTATTTTCTTGTCTAACCATCCAAACCTGCCTTTGCTAGGCTGTGTTTTCCTTGTCTGGAGTTTGAGTGACAGATGATTGGGAATTCCAGGGGGCTGGGGAATTCCCGGAGACAGGGTGAGTCAGCACAGGACTGAATAGAGAGATCTGCATCTAGATGGGAGGGAGGAGTTGCACCTGGGACCTGAATAGGACAGTGCCTGCCCCCCCACAGTGCTGGCTCCACCCCCTGTGGTGCGTCAGATGTCTCTGCCCTGTGAAAGACTAGATGTAATCATGTCAACAAAGTGCTCCAGAGCTGTCCTTTCCCTCCACAATGCTGGCTCCACCTCCTGTGGGACGTCTGATGTTTTTGCCCTGCACTGTGAAAGGAAAGAAGGAGTAATGTAAACAGAGTGCTCCAGAACTGGTTTGGACAGGGCAAAGGCCCCTCTGCCCTCAGAGGACAAAGGATTTTGGGGTATAAGTATTGGGACCCTGATCCTAAGAATTTAGATCACTTTTGGGAAGACAAGAAGAAAACCTCTGCTGAGGAAGGAACCCGCGAAGACTGAAGGAGAGGCTATCCCCACCTGGTTGCTGCTTTGGGGAATTGGCCTGCAGTGTTTGCCTTACTGCCTAAGAGAGGGAGGAGAACTGTGTGTGTACCCGCATCAACTTGTGCAAAGATCTCCAAGGGCTTGGAAGACAGCTTGCCCCCTGACCGAAGTCTTAGGACCAGTAGACTTCACCAGCCTTTGTGGATTGCTGCTGGAAACTCTGTTTCAGTGGCTACAGAGGCAGGGAGCTGTGACTGACACTCATGACCGAACCGGTGTCCTGTAGGCACCGCATCGAACAACATTCGCATTGAACAACGCAAGCTCTGAGCTCACCGACTCCGTCCTGATGCCGTCACCAAGCCGTTGCCTGCACCGCGACTTGTGGACACCGCGACGTGCGGACACCGTGACATGCAACGCCTCGCTACACCAAATAGAACTGGTCTGACCGACACCATCACTGTTGCTGACTTCGAGTCCTGTGAACGTATCGGAGTTGGGCACCACTCACGCTCTTCGCGACGCACTGCCTGACTCGTACCGCTGTCCGGACTATCGACGCCAGCTCCCGCAATCCGGCTCAGTCGCCGCACCGCAAGCTGCAAGCACCACATCGAAGCACCATCTCGTCCTGCAACGTATGCCTCGGACCCATCATCTCCGTCAACGGGCCATTGCCTGCTCCGCATCGAGGGACAACGCGACCTGCAACGCTTTCTTTTCTACACCGCGACGAACGCCTCAAGTAAAAGGTACTATGACTGAGTCTGTCGACATTTGAGTGGGCCCGGACCGACGCAGTCCGCTGGATTTGTTAGACTCTGTGTTATTTCAGCAACGCTGTAGCCGGACAGGGCTACCGACTGGCACAGAACTTTGATTTAAGCCTTTTTAACAAGAACTCTTGATTTTCTAATAGTATTGTGGATTATTTTTGTCGTTTATGGTCTTGTGGTAACTAAGCCTGGGCAAAGCACTATGCTACGCTCGTGTAGTTTGCGAAGTTTGCATTACTTCGCACTACGCGAATTGCACGTAGCACAGTGCAAAAACGCGTAGCGTAGTGCAGCGGTCATTTTTTGCTTGCTCGCGGTCCTCAACGTCAAGTTGGCGACCGCGAGCAAGCAAAATTACATCCCGGCGAGACTTTTTCCTCGTTCGCGATCAGCAACATCAAGTTGGAGATTGTGAGCGTTGAAAATAAACCTCCTGGCGAGATTCTCAACGCGGGGAGGTCAGGTTTCTTGAGTGGTCGCGTATGCTCGTGACCGCTCGCGATGAGAAACTACCAGTCCGCGTTGAGAAAGCTGCCGCTCGAGTAAAAATCTACTCGAGCGGCAGAAAACGACAGCTCGCACTGTGCAAGATGCCGTTTTCAATGATTGCACAGTGCCGGATGCTTGTCTGCACTGTGCAATCATTGAAAACGGCATCTTGCACAGTAAGAAAAGGGTACTACGCAGTTCGCGAAGTGCTACGCGCATCTCGCGTAGTGCGAAGTGCACTTTGCGTAGCTACGCGTAGCACTACTTCGCGAACTACGCCCAGGGTTAGCTGGTAACTCTATATAAAAGATACTTCTTTTTATAAATATACAACCTGTGTGGTGTCCATTTGTAGTGTTGTCACGTGATTACTGTATGTGTTCACAAATGCTTTACACACTGCCTCTGAGATAAGCCTGTCTGCTCGTGCCAAGCTACCAAGGGGGAGAGCAGGGGTTATTTTAGGAGTGTACCCCCTTACCCTGACTAGAGGAGAGGGCCCCTATTTGTCACAAGTACCTACATGTGCCAACTAGAGACCCCCAATTCTAACAACTGCGGATCACGGAAGTTTCGACATTTTCGCGTTCCGCGAGGAAAGCGAAAATGTCAACATTTTGCAATTACCGCGAGCGGAACGGATATTGTCGCCCACCCTTAGTAGCAACTAATCAATGTGGTAAAGATTATGCCAGTAATTAATTCTTTTGCCTGGATCGTGAAAAGTTACTAAAGCTGATCACGTGCTTTACCTTGAAAGCAGAGTAACGTCTTATGCTGAATTTAGTGAGGGGCAGAAAGACATCTTAGGACTTCATGAAGTGCAGAACCTTTCTTCTACTTTAGTGTGGCTTCATGCAACATTACTCTTGGTTGGAGATTCATCTACTGAAGACTCTGACAGCTGACACCTTTATATGTTTCTTTCTTATTCAATCTTCTTAGTTTAGGGTTGTACCTTTTAAAGTAGTGTAGAGATAGATATCATGCCCATGATTACATTTGCTAATCAATTAATGCAATTTAACGTTCAATTCTTTTTCCTATTTCTTGCATCATTATAACCAAATTAGTTTTATGTTTTTCGTTATGTAGGGTAAATTATTTTAGGCGATTTGGACTCATTTTGTTTGTCCTATATTTTTACACTGTGAAGGGACTGATTTATATAAATCTATTTTTGAATTTACAATTAAACCTTAATAATCACAAATTCAGTTGTAAAGTAGTTATTCTTTAACTAAATTGGTTATACTATAGTGAGATTTTAATCGTGATTAATTCTCACTCATACTGCTCAACAGAGACGGATTGGTACTGCGGGCACTCGGGTATTAGCCAAAGGGCCGGTGTCTCAGTGCCCTCTGTGGGTCATTTTTTTACCCTTTCCCAGTCCACAGAGGGCACTGGACAGGGAGAGTGAAGCAGCCTCTCTGGGCGATTATCAGCTGTGGCCTCCCCTTGACCCCCTGCCCTGCCAAGCAATCATGCTGATGGTGGGCTGGGGAGAGAGCGATTGTGTGCCAGATTCGGCCTCCCCAGATGTTGCTCTATATCCGTCCTCCCCATTGTGACCCACCTTCACCCTTTGTTTTAAATGGCGGTGCCTCATTATATTGCTTTTTTGGTCTATTTGTGCCTGTCTTACTTCTGCCACATTTCTTACATGACTTTTTTAAAATGTGGGTTTAGTGTGTTGCCAGCAGCAAAATCACCTGTGGCCAGTCGTTAGTGGCAAGCCGTCTCCATTACATTTAATACACATCCAATGTCTCTAAAAAAGTCAGTTACTGTTACATCTGTGCTTAAGAGCATGGCCTTGCCAAGAACTAGCTACTCAGGTGCCTCTGTGTTCACAGTCACTTTGAGTGGTGTTCTGTGAGATGCTTTGAGCAAAAGGTATGAAAGGCAGTGGTAGGACTGTAGAATTCAGCTCTGGGTGAAGGATGAAACACTTACCTTCTTTTTATGTAATAAAGGAAGACTATGATTTCAGTAAAGGGGTGTGAACATACTTTCTAAGCTGCCCATACCAAGATGGCTGTCTATCCATGGGAGGTTATGTGAAGTCCGTAATCTAAGATAAAGTAGAGCCATTTTCTGTGATGTCAGTTCCTGTTTGAATCATATATAAGAGGTATTTCCAAATGGAGGATACATTGCAGTGCATTTGTTTGTTCAAATATGGTTGTTTTGCATTCTTCTCCTTCTTACTATTCATTTTGGACACGATTTTTGCTTCTAGAAGTAGGACCTTGAACTGGATTTTACTCGTGAATATTCTTACTATGCTCTCATCTCCTTCCTGATATCAGGGGAGCTTAGGGCCTTGCTAATTACTTTATTAAAAATCTTAATCTGCTGATCTTTAACATTGTGGCTTTTTCCTCATAACTGTGGCTTTCTATTGGATACACTTTACATCTTTTACATACACTATTCCGTACAAGGTGGCCGTGTGACCACTAGGCGAAGTCATCCTTTTCTTGGGCAATCAAGCTTGGGACTTAAACGGTTCAGGTTGCCCATGTGATGACAAATTACTCCCTATACAGACTATGGCAGAATAATACAATTCGAGCTAGAGACCCTTGTATGATCCTGGTGTTTTGAATAACAAACAATGAATGCATTATGCTATAGTGCATTTTAGGAACAGGATCATTTCTGAGAAATACAGGTAATAGCATACCTCAGTAGATAATTTCACCCTTGAAGAAAAGGTTCCAACAGGACAGGCTTTAGGAACATCACTGCCCTTGGGACAGTAATGACCAGAGGGACACGGCCCACCTATAGCAGGAACCAAGAAATTATAACGTTTAAACAGCAGGTGGTTGCAATCTGACAACACAATTAAAAAATAGAGCTGACGAGCAATGAAAGATAGCAATGGAAAACTGATGGCTAATAATGACGCCCTTGCCAATAAATCTGACTTAATATGCCAATAGGTTATTTTAGTCAATAATTATACTTATTTTGTAATAATTAACACACTTTTAGCCACATGGTATGTGTCATCAACAAGAAATCAATAGTAATTTTTAACCCCAAAATTAGAACCTGGGTGTCAGGGAAAATTATCATATAGCGTCACATTCGTTAATTAAGCAGTTGTGTTTCCCTTCACAAATAAGACACTTTATTAGAGCACCACAGACCCACCACCACCATCGTCAACGGGAATATCAGTGATTACTAATCAAACTTTAGGGCGTTATGAGGTAGCCAGCTACAGGCTTATTCACTATGGATTTTACTATTATTTTAAAGCTTACACTATGCACAACAATACACTTACTGGGGGGCGTGGCTACGCAGCATAGCGCAATGGCCGCCAGTTAGGTCTGCTCCGTCTTGCCCTTCTGATCCCCGTAAATCTGCCACACTGATCCGGTCTCCAAAGACAGTAAAAGTCAGCGGAGTGCATGCGGATCACATAGGGCCCAAAATCGCGGCTGAATAGCTCCGGTGACTGAAGGTCTCGCCGAAGACGTAACAAAAAACGGCCGAGAGTGCCAGGCGCGGACCTGGGTGCTGGGCCTACATTATCGCGACCCCTGCTGCTGTGGCCCTGGAAGCGGATCGACAGCGGGGCACGTACAGCAGGGTTGGACAGGTGAGTGACCCAGAGGGCGGAGGCGCGGTCCCCGGCCGCGGTGGCCTCTGGTGCAGCCCCACTGGAGGAGAGACACACGCATCAGCTATCCAGGGACCGGGCGCTGGGCCTCTGCCCTTTTGAACAGCCAGCAGTATGAAACTGCCAGCACCAGCGGACTCTTGGACAAGGGGGGGCGTGGGAGACGAGCGGCCCCCGGGCAACACCGAGGCATTCTGCACTGCAGAGGCGAGGAGACGGTGCAGCATTGCGGCAAAGGCCCTGGCCAGCTCACATTGGTTGGTGGCCTGCAGTCCCCATACACCGCCTGGCCGGGCGTCCCTCCAGTCATTTTCCCCCCACATCTGAGGCGTTGACTCTCCTGCAGCGGTGGATGTTTGCGGGGCCTGCGCACAGAGGCCCCGGGTCTTGACCATCTGGCGCGTCCTGACCTGACCTGGTGGGCTATGAAACCTCTGAGGTGGTGGCGGACCTAGGGAGTGGGTCCGCTACACCAGCGCTGCCGTTATCCTGTGCCTAGGGGGCCCTCTTCTGTACATGCCTGACAGTTCTACTGCACTTGTGCGGTTGGGACTAGGGGGTGGCTCGCTTCCTGATCACCACAGGTGACATAACGGGATTTGGAGGGACTGCGTACTGCCGCGCGGCCCATTACTGGGGCCTCATTTGAAAAAAAACAGATGTCCGGGATGAAGCGATCCAAGGTAGTCCAGCAAAGTAAACTGGACCGCTTTGCATTCCCCAAAACGGCACTTCAGGACCATCCGGCCCGAGACAAGGCGGTGTGGGAACTGTGGGAGAACCCCCATGAACCGACACTCAAAGATGTCATGGAGGCCATATCTGGGGTCCGATCATTCCTGGAGCAAAGGATGGACACGATCTCCTTAGAAGTAACGATCAGGGCGCACCTCACAAAAATTAATGAAATGGTCAAGCGATTAGAGATCAAGACAGGGAGCTTGGTGGAGGACACCTCACAACTCCAAACCAAGATCCGAGACTTAGACCTTTTCTGAAAACTAGCTGAAAGCAAGTTGGACGATTACAAAGGCTGAACCCGCCGAAAACAACATAAGATTTCTAGGAGTGCCGGAGCGGGCAGAGGGGCAGGCGCCAGACCTCTTTGTTGAAGACCATATCCTTACCCATCTGCCATCCAAAGGCCTGTCCAACTTCTTTGTGGTCGAAAGAGCACACAGAGTCCCTGGGGGGTGACCAAAGCCCGGGGCTCCCCCGTGACTGATGTTGGCATGGGTACTGAACTTTCATGACAGAGACGTGATTCTGCAAAACGCCAGAGTGGCCCCACTGCTCCGGTATGAGAACACCGAAATATCCTTCTTCCCGGACTTTACGCAGGCAGTCCAGAAGCAGCGCAGGTCCTTCCTAGTCATCAAAAAGACGCTACGTGACAAAGGAGTGAAGTACGCCATGCTATTCCCAGCGCGGCTCCAAGTGGAGGCTGATGGCAGGTGCAGGTTCTTCGACAATCCGGAAGCTGTGGCGGAGAGGCTGGAGCGTTGGTGGGGAGCTAAAGAACACGACTCCCGTTGAGAAAGCAAAAAGATCCTTCCTGCATCAAAGAAAGGACCTCTTACCAAGACGCAGCAAGATCCATCCTCCTGACAAACTCTCCCCGGCTCGGCAGGTGATGCAGGTGCCATGACTCGGAGACAGCTGCTGACTCATTGGGTCTACACATAACTGATGGGGACACAACTCCTGGGGACATGGCACCCATAAGGGGACTGTATGTTATTGTCTAGGGAGGGAAGGGAGGATGAGACACCTAACTCACCCTCACATTTCTACTTTTAGTTCACTAGTTGGGTGACAGGCACTCTGCATAGATGAGTTTATGGCTGTTGGGCTGTTGGCTTCCCAGAGTGCAGGGGAGCAGGGATGGGGCACTGAAGTTTTGTTCTATTTTGGTTGTGTCAGCACGAAAAGATTGTGTACTGCAGGAGGGTTCACTAGCTCACATTTGAGTCCATGAGCGAACACGGAGGCAGTAGAATATTGAGCTGGAACGTCAACGGACTGGGGGACAAGGTTAAGCACTGTGTGGTTTTGCAATATATCAGGAGGCACACCCCAGACGTAATCCTTCTCCAAGAAACACACTTGGTGGGAAATTCCTGCAGGGCACTAAACAGGTGGGGTTACAGATTGATAGCTCACACAGGCTTCACCTTTGGCTCAAGGGGAGTGGGAATCATGACGCGAAACTCCTTTCCCTTTGTGGTTCACTCTACATGGTTGGACGACCTTGGAAGATATATTGGCATCACAGGGCAGTGGGAGGGGCGCACGCTCACTTGCATGTCCATCTACGTGCTGCCAGGCCTTCAGAACCGTTCATTCAAGGACTTGGGGGCTGTACTGCTCTCACTTCTGGAGGGTCTGCTAATGGTGGGAGGGGACTTCAACTCAGTGGTTTCTGACACGCTGGACCATTATCCCCCCCGAGACACTGGGCCGAAAGTCAGATGGCTGCCCACTTTCCTACAGGCCTTGGGTCTCACGAACACGTGGAGGACATACCACCCAGATACTATCAAACCCACGTTTCTTTCTAGGGCACACAATAGCCTTTCTCGTATAGACTACTTCATTTTCCCAGCGTCCCAGATCACACATATATACGAAATTAGACATATGGCGAGGGGCATTTCTGATCATTCCCTGATATGGTCTCACCTAACACTGGGTCGGGGTGGGCAGGGTGGCTCCTATTAATCCATGGTATCTTCTTAACCCGAACATACGCAAGGCCCTGCTCCAAGCCATAAACTATCATTTCCAAGAAAACTAGGGCACAGTAGACTCCCCCAAGACACTGTGGGAGGCATTTAAATCTGTGATACGGGGGCAGGCACTCTCCCTGATAGCTAGAACATGTAAGGATAAAATGAAAGATCTAGATGAAGTGAAGTGAAGGATGCGGTCCTCAGGCTGGAAGAGGAACTGGGAGAGGAGGTTACACAGGAAAATGTATATACCTTGCAACTTAAAAGGGATGAATATAAGGCTATAGCCACAGATAGGGCCAAATCGTTTGGGAGAGAAACGGCGGGCAGGGTGTATGACCTTGGGGATAAGGTAGGGGAAGCTCATAGCATGGCTGGGCAAGAAAGAATTGGCATCCAGATTGGTGCCGGAATTGATAGACAAAGATGGCCAATCCATTACAGATCCCCAGGCTATCGCAAACACATTTGTGGCACAATTTAGCGACATTTATCGCACACATACTTCCTGTACCGAAGAAGACTCCCGGTCCCTACACAGAGACATTGTCCTTCCTATCCTGCCGGATCCCAACCGGGAACTACTGGACAGCGACTTTACTAATGCCGAAATTGCGCAAGCAATTAGGAGTCTCTGGTCAGGCAAGGCGCTGGGCCATAACGGCCTTCATTTGTTTGTTGTAACGCTTTTCGCCCTAAGTGGGATGGGTATTCCCAGACGTGGGACCCGTGCTCACTACGCCACTGGAGTCAAGCTATCCTGGCTGATGACGGCTGATAGCCAGAAACCGGTCCTAGGATGCTTGATTCCGGTCCAGTGAAGACATGGCTTGGCAGTTCGGGCTGGACTGTTCCCATGAGGCACAGGGTCAAGACTGATTTGCATATGGCCATCTCTAAACTGGGGTGGTGTAGTGGGCAAAAGAACGATGGATTTAACCCAGATCTCTTGACTGGGGGAGAATGTCTGCATTGTCAGCATTCCGTCCATCATTTGTTTGTTGTAACGCTTTTCGCCCGAAGTGGGATGGGTATTCCCAGACGTGGGACCCGTGCTCACTACGCCACTGGAGTCAAGCTATCCTGGCTGATGACGGCTGATAGCCAGAAACCGGTCCTAGGATGCTTGATTCCGGTCCAGTGAAGACATGGCTTGGCAGTTTGGGCTGGACTGTTCCCATGAGGCACAGGGTCAAGACTGATTTGCATATGGCCATGTCTAAACTGGGGTGGTGTAGTGGGCAAAAGAACGATGGATTTAACCCAGATCTCTTGACTGGGGGAGAATGTCTGCATTGTCAGCATTCCGTCCATCATTTGTTTGTTGTAAAGGACAAGAACGAATTGGCATCCAGATTGGTGCCGGAATTGATAGACAAAGATGGCCAATCCATTACAGATCCCCAGGCTATCGCAAACACATTTGTGGCACAATTTAGCGACATTTATCGCACACACACTTCCTGTACCGAAGAAGACTCCCGGTCCCTACACAGAGACATTGTCCTTCCTATCCTGCCGGATCCCAACCGGGAACTACTGGACAGCGACTTTACTAATGACGAAATTGCGCAAGCAATTAGGAGTCTCCGGTCAGGCAAGGCGCTGGGCCATAACGGCCTTCCAATTGAGCTCTATAAACTAGCGCCGGACAAACTAGCCTCATACCTGCGACTATGTTCGCAGATTGCAAAAAATAGGGGAAGCTCCCACTGGACCAAAGGGTGGCCACGCTTATCACCATCCATAAGGAGGGTAAACCCAAAACGGATTGAGCCTCTTATAGGCCTATCTCGCTCCTTAATGCGGAGCCCAAAATTCTCGCTAAGCTCCTTGCCAATCGCCTTGTCAAGGTGATCAGCGGAATAGTACACCCAGACCACTCGGGCTTTATGCCATAGCGCAATACAGCATTGAATCTCCGAAGGGTACATGGAGTAATGGGAAGGTTGGCCACGATACAAGAACCGGCAATCATAATTTCCCTGGCTGCATCCATGGCATTCGATACCACTGAATGGCCTTACCTTTTCACTGTACTAGTAAAGCTGGGTTTTGGACCTGGGTTTATTCACTGGATCAAGCTCCTTTACTCTGAGCCCCTGGTGCAAGTTGTAGTAAACAACAAAAAATCTGAGGTGTTTTCACTGGCTTGGGGGAGCCGCCAGGGATATCCGCTGTCCCCCCTCCTATTTGCTCTTGCGTTGGAGCCCCTTGTGGCGTGGATTCATAAAGATCCAGTCATACGCGGCCTACGCTGGGAGGAAGCATGAGAAGACAGCATCTCGCCATGTGCGGATGACATCCTTTTATTCCTAGCCTCCCCAAGAGCATCACTAATTGTGGTGTTTGATATTTTCGCAAGCTTCAGTAGATTCTCTGGGTATTCCATAAACTGGGGTAAATCGATCCTCTACGTCCTCAGCGGGGACCCATCTATTATACCTAAGGGCTGCAATATCCAAATCACCACAATGGGTTTTAAATACTTGGGGATCTTTGTGACACCGAACCAGCACCTCTGTTACGCTCCCAACCTACTCCCGCCATTACCAAGATTGAAGGAACACATACTAGCCTGGAAGGCGCTCCCTCTCTCACTGTTAGGTAGGGCAATGCTTTTTAAAATGATGTCCCTGCCCCGCTTCCTCTACACGCTCCAAAACTAGAATGATCCAGTGCCGACCAGATACTTCAGGGAATTAGAGAGACTGCAGAGAGACTTGCTGTGGGAAGGGAAGCCCCGAATAGCACTGGCCAAACACACCCTCAATTGGTTTGACGGGGGTGGGGGGATCAGCCTTCCCAACCTCAAGAAATATTATTGGGTGGCCCACCTTGCGGCCATTAATCACGGCACATATCGCCGTATAGACAACCTAGGCTATGCTATGGACCTATGGCTTCTCCCGGGGGGAAATTTTAACAGATACCTCTACTCTAGACCACGGCGGTTCCCCCTCACTGGGCTGACCAAACATTCCGTGCAGGTCTGGCACACAGCAACTAAAAGCCTGGGATGGGAATGAAAACGGACGTTAGCAACCCCTCTCTGGGATTCGGAGACGCTTGGCGATCCGTGGAAGTCAAAGGGGTTCAACAAGTGGGACCTTATCGGGATCTCAAATATCAGTGACATGTGGGTAAAGGGACACTCCGTCCATCATTTCCTTTGGTTTTTGCTTTGTTTGCCATAAGTTGTCAGGGTATGCTCAGACGTGAGTACCTTGCTCACTTTGCCACTGGATTCAAGCAAGCCTGGCTGAAGACGGCTGAAATGCCAGAAACCGGTCCTAGGAAGCTTGATTCCGGTCCAGGGAAGACATGGCTTGGCAGTTCGGGCTGGACTGTTCCCATGAGGCACAGGGTCAGACTGATTTGTATATGGTCATGTCTGAACTGGGGTGGCAGAGTGGGCTAAAGAATGGTGATGGATTAAACCCAGATCAGTTGACTGGGGGTGAGTGCTTGCAATGTTCAACACTACGTCCATCATTTCCTTTGGTTTTTGCTTTGTTTGCCAT
Source organism: Triturus cristatus (assembly GCF_964204655.1). Classification (NCBI taxonomy): domain Eukaryota; kingdom Metazoa; phylum Chordata; class Amphibia; order Caudata; family Salamandridae; genus Triturus; species Triturus cristatus. The sequence goes on along the minus strand of NC_140584.1, from coordinate 68,240,319 downwards.
AAGTTGGCAGGGTATGCTCAGACGTGAGTCCCTTGCTCACTTTGCCACTGGATTCAAGCAAGCCTGGCTGAAGACGGCTGAAATGCCAGAAACCGGTCCTAGGAAGCTTGATTCCGGTCCAGGGAAGACATGGCTTGGCAGTTCGGGCTGGACTGTTCCCATGAGGCACAGGGTCAGACTGATTTGTATATGGTCATGTCTGAACTGGGGTGGCAGAGTGGGCTAAAGAATGGTGATGGATTAAACCCAGATCAGTTGACTGGGGGTGAGTGCTTGCAATGTTCAACACTCCGTCCATCATTTCCTTTGGTTTTTGCATCATTTGCTACCCTACAACAGAAACACAAACTCCCCAACCCTGAATACTTTCATTATCTCCAAGTCCGACACGCACTACAGTCTCATCTTACTAAAGGTTCCTCCCCCCCTGCAGTCCTCACCCCTCGAGGACAGATTACTAGAAGGATACCTGCAAGAAAAGGCAATCTCACTCATGTATAAGAAGCTGATAAATAACACCGTAGATTCTCTCCAGGGCGAAGTGGGAAGGGGACAGCCTTGAACTGGATGATGAGGAATGGCAGGAAGTACTTGCCTCTCCACGGGAGGTTGCTCATTCAGCTCAAAATATTGCACGGGAGGCGACTCATTCAGCTCAAAATATTGCATAGGTTGTACGTCACTGGACCCTGCCTGTTTCGCATGGGAGGGCACTGGGAGGGGATTGCAGAAGACAGTGTGGTAATGAGGGCACGTTTATGCATATTCTATGGGAATGTGCTCTCATTCAGATATATTGGTGCTAAATACATACTGTTCCTAGCGAAGTGTTGGATTTGGACATCCACCCAAAATGTATGGGAACCTACGGACCTGAATAGAATGGGTAAGATCTGGGTCACTCTAGGCCTCATGGTGGTGTTGGAGGGAGCTTTATTTAAGGGTCAAGAGGGCAGGGGGCTGAGCACAGAGCTCTAGGAGCCTTCACGGAGTGAGCGAAGGAGTGAGCTAGGGACAAAAGGGGCACCTTAATTTGAGCCGGGGTGTCTGGGAACGCTTACTCTAAAAATGAAGGAAACAGACATGTGAGCCATGGAGACTGATACTGAGAGTTTTAGCAGTTTAATTAAGAAGGTGCAACTTCAAAAACTGCAAGACAAAGGCATAAATTACAAAATACAGAATCCAGATAGTCACATGGATAAGATGGCATTTCTGTATTAAAACTATTGTACTGTCGGAGAGAGAGAGAGACTAAACCTCAAAGACACATTTATAAATGCATTTATAAGTTAAATCAAGGAAAACGTTCTCAGAATGCAAAACACACTTGATCCAAAATACTGAGAATACTCACGTACCTACCTAAAACCTAAAAGAAAGCAACTTTGCAAATGTAATATAAGTATGGAATGCTCAATAAGAAAACACCAATTTAGGGACAAAATAGCATAGCAAAATAGCATTCATAGCATATACAGCAAATATATTGGCAAGTTAAATTGTATCTTAAAAACAAAAAACAAAAGCTCTTGGGAACCACCCACACCCGCCTGCCATCTACTAACAGACGGGTGGGGTAGTCCAAAGATGTCTCTGTGGTCTCCCTTCTTATACTCTTTAAGGCGGTTAGAAGTACCTATGGTATCGTCATCTCATGCCATGTCTACCTCATGACTTACGGTATGGTTCTAATATTTTACCATACATGGTGACGCCTTTTCCAGTAACTGTGGTACGTGAGCTAGGTGAAAGTTGATATCTCAGGCAAGGCGCTTGCCGTAAATTGGATGGTCAAGCAGAAAAATGTGTATTGTAAAGGGATTCTGTATATACATATATAAATCTTCACGTCCTGTGTTCCTTAGCTTGACACATCTGCGGTGGCAGCTTCCCTAAAAGTATGTACCAGCCCAGGATGCAGTCTGCTGTATGTCGAAAGAATAGGGGGATGTTGAACTTTGCGGTAGTGAACTTGGCACACGGGTAGGGTGGGCGCTCTATAGTTTGGAGCAGGAGGCCTCCCAGAAAGAGGAGCTAGATATGATTTGGATCAGACCTGCCTTCAGCCTGTTATACAGGAAAATGGCAGAACTATGGTCAATTTAACAAAGAGGCCTACATATTGAACAGTAGGGCCTACACAGGAGCTTTATGCTGGCTGAGTGGTAAGGATGTCCCAGGGTATTTGTTATATAGTAACACAGGACCCTCCGGTCAATTTAACACAGCCTACAAATTAGGCTGGGAGGGCAAGGACAAGGGTCTCATACTTCAGGTGTGGACAGAACAGGCCTGGGGCACGCTATGATATCAAATCGACCCTCTCTCAGTGGCAAAAAGAAACATTGCTCAGCTGTGAGGAGCTGCAAGCCCGCCAACCGTAGCAGAATGGAAGAAACATATGGACTGGTGTATGTTTTGTGAGAAAACAGTATACCTCGCTAGGGGCTGCCCGAAGAAATGGTCACTGATTTGGGGGGCATGGAACACATACCGGGGTGAGATCTGTAGCCCACCGCGCAGCTCTCTTTCTGATGACCTGTCCTCGCCATAAACTATATGGTCCAGGAACTGTTGCTGCTCAGTTCAGCTCCTACTCTGATTATTACTGTGACTGTTGTATGAGTTCCTCTCCTGTATACAATGTCAATTTGATTCATGTTACCATGCTGACACGGGTTGTTTAATAAAAAGATTTATAAAACAAAACACAATACACTTACAGTCCTTTTCGCTCACTCAAAAAGTGTGCTTACTACCCCTTTCATAGACCAACTGTTAAAAACACATGTACACTCCCACTCTCATATTTGAAGTTATTATTGATTGAGTGGTCTCCCTAAAGTAAAGTCCACTGTGTGATGATTCTACACTACACCTCCATGCATACTGATATAGTTAAAATTATTGAAAGCATTTGTTGTTCGTGGTAAAGATCTGTAAAGGCCAATTAACTCTGATAGAAACATGAACTGAAGAGGCAGAGAAAGGCCAGGGTCAGGTTTTGATCACATGAAATACGTGCTCATAGGAATATATTTTGAATTGTAGTTGCTGGTGCAAATTGCATGTGAATGTCAAATGCACAGAACTGGCCACTGCCATGGTTAGAAAAGCGATATTAAACCACAATAAATTAATTCAAGAAATGTACACAAAAGGTTTGTCCAGACTTCACAGTACCATTGATCAAGGAGAGTTTAAGATATGTCACATAATGACTGCTTCATATGGACAGTGCAAAACATATTTTAATAGTATAGTCAGAACCTAAGAATATATACCTTTGGTGAAATTTCCCAAGAGGTGCTTTAGAGGCAGGAAATGCAAGACTCATTAAAGCACAGGCATTCATTTACAAACTTTTAAGAGCCCCTGGATGGGACATCACTGGTTTCCCACCAAAACTGTCATTAAAATAGGAAGTCAAGCAAGAGGATTCATTTCCATCATCTATCTGCACCGGAAGTGGTATCACTGGTTTCCTACTAAACCTCTCTTTAAAAGAAGAAGCAAGGCAATGAAGAGTCAGCTCCATCAGCCATTTTCACAGGAAGTGACATCACTGGATTCCCAATCATCCATATGCACAGAAAGCGGTATCACGGGATTCCTGCCAAAACTGTCTTTAAAAGAAGTCAAGCAAGAGGAGTCATTTCCATCACCCAGATGCATCAGAAGTGATGTCACTGAATTCCCCAGAATCCATCCGCACTGGAAGTGACATAACTTGATTTCTCCTTATCAATCTTCACAGGAAATGACATCACTCCTCTACACTCTCAGGACATACTTAATAGCTACGACAGCGAGAATATGCAGCATACTTGAGCAGTGACCACATCAAACGCATGCCAAAGACAAGTCCAATTGCACCTGTCTGTGCCAGGACCATGCAAAGCTCCGGGAAACCTGGTGCTACCCTCTCCCGCAATGACCATGCTGTGATCCTCTGCACCTTCAACTCAATCCACTTCTCCACAAGGTGCTGCCTTGCCACACCACACAACACAACACTGAGGGAGCATTCTCCTGCTCTTCCTTCAAGTTTTCATGCACTTATCCACAGCCGACACTCACTACACCAACAACACCCAATACCCCTCTGTCTGACACTCACTGCAACCACCCACACAACACTTCACACTCACACTAATGCTCCTTAACACCTGCTCACTCACCAAACATGCCACAGAGACCTGGGGCATGCTGCACAATAATGCCCCTGACCTACTTTTCCTCACTGACACCTGCATTGGCACCTGACATTGCTACAGCTACAAGATTGCCAGGCAAGACAGACTTCACAAGACTGGAGGCTGAATTGCCATCATCCATAAGAACACCATCAGCTGCACCACATCCATGGACATGTCATCCTCCAACATGGAACATCTGTCGTTCAACTCCACATCACGGCCAACTCCACCCTAAGTGGCACTGTTATCTACAGACCACTGTGACTGCCCACAAACTTCACCAGCACCATCACGGACTTCGTCACACCATGTGCCCTCAATGTTAGTAATTACATCCTACCCGAAAACCTGATCTTCCACCTGTGTCCCCACACCAACCCCAAGCTGGAACACTACTCTCAACCCCCACTGACTAGAACACAGCAAGAACTTCCACAAGGCCCTCAAGGATTTAAACAATTGGATCAATTCCTGGGCAGACCCCCTCACCCTGCATACACAACAATACAGCAAGATCCAGGCCAGTTGGTACTTTGAGGAACTCAGACTGATGAAACACGACTGCAAACAAATGGAGCTTAAATGGAGAATGAGACAGGACAATGCAGACAGTTTAAATCCGCCATGAGATGCTATCACTAAATGACCTGAACCACATAATCTGCCACTCCAACAGACTGCATAAATGTAAACATCAACAAAAGCAAAGAAATCTTCATCATTGTGAAAAATGTTACCTCACCATCTGTCGCCTCCAACTCCATCACTCCCTTTCAGAACCTCTGCAACAATCTCTCTCAATTCTTCAGCAACAAAATCACTACCATATACAGCAACTTGAGCCCACACCCGGAACTGACAGTGCAAACTGCATGGGCTCTCTTCACCCCAGAAGAAACACCAATAAGTCCATCCACTCATGGGCCCTATCGGACCCCTCACCCTACCACCCCTGATCAGGAGGACTGCAACCTATCAGCGCCATGCTCACACCCATTCTGATTGGTCCTCTCTTCTGTGACCTTCTCAGATGCTTGCAAACATGCAACTGTCCTCACATTGCTGAAGAAACTTTCTGCGGATCCTTCAATGCTCGCCAACTACAGCTCAATGGCCCTGCCACCATTCCTGGACAAATTCTAGGAGAAAATCATCAACAAACACTCACTGAATACCTCAATGACCACCAACTTCTCGACACCACTCAGTCTCGTTTGAGGCCCATTCACAGAATAGAAACTGCACTCATCGCTGTGATGGATGCCATCCGCAAGACTATGGACTGAGGAGGCACAGGCCTCATTCTCCTGGACCTCTCCGTAGCATTTGACACAATCTCCCTCCCCATACACAGCCTATACCTACACAATATCGAATCTAAGGACACACACTCAGATGGATCTGCTCCTTCCAGACAGGAAGGACCCAGTTAGTCAGCCTGGCACTGTTGTACATCTCAGACGCCTGTTACCTCATCTGTGAAGTTCCAAGTGGATGCACCCTGAGCCCATTCCTCTTCCATGCATACATGATACCTCAAGCCAGCATCTTCTGCTCTCACAATATCAACGTCCTCTCCTGTGCCAACAACACACAACTCATTCTCTCTCTCTCATGGCCAAGACACCCAGTACCCGGATCAAGCTCAATACCTGCACGACTAAAATTGCCCACTGGATGAAGACCAAATGCCTAAAGCTGAATACCAACATGGTCAAAATCTTGATCTTTGGGAAGAGTACATCACTGTGGGACTCCACCTGTTGGTCAACAGAGCTAGAACCAACACCCATCCCCACCACCTGCACCAAGAACCTCAGGATCATCATCAATAGCAAACTTAAAATGACCAACTAAGTCAATGCCTTCACCAGCTCTTGCTTCCATACCCTGAAGATGCTGAGGGAGATTTCAAATGGCTCGGTACCAGTACCTGAAAAAGAGTAACTCAAGCCCTGGTCACAAGAAATCTGGACTACGGGAACACCCTCTATGCCGGGATAGACAAAAAAACTCACAAAAAAGCAGGAGCTCAACCCAGAACTTGGCATCAAGAATTACTCTCAACCTCCCACACTGCACTCAGTTCACACCACACTTGAAGGAGCGCCACCGGCACCACATTCACCAACGAGTACAACTCAAGCTCCACACCCACACTTTCAAGGCACTACATAACTCTGGCCCAGTATACCTCAACAATCACAAATATTTTCACAAACCTTCTCAACACCACTGATCATTCAGACTCCTACTTGCACAAATCACACGCATACAGAGAGCTGGATCTGGCAGTCGAGCTTTCTCCCACATTGATCCTATAGTGTGGAACGAGCTTCTGTTACACATAGAAGACTCCTCCTCTCTTCTTGAAGCTGAAGATCTGTGTTTTTGAGCAGCCCATCTAGGCCCTAATTGTGCCTAGGTTCACACCTGCCCAGGTGCAGGATACCTTCTCAGGTGATAGTGTGCAACATGACATGACATAACTATAATCTTGAAATGTCACCAACTTGGACAAGGTAGAATGGATATGGATAGCTTTAGGATGTACTTCAAAGAGTTTCAAAGAGAAAAAACCCATAAAAGCCACATTTGGGGTGCTGTGTGGGGCACTTCAAGGCTATTATGGTATCTAAATGGCAACATGGTTAAGTGAGTTGATTTCTGTGCAAACCAGAATAAAACAGCACCCTGAGATAGGGTGGATTTTATCTATGAACCACAGGGTATTTTCAAGCACCTGTTAAAACACTGTTTATTTTTTTGACTAGACAAATTATTACTAGTTGGAGCCAGGAGACACTCTGGTGATGGGGCTTAAACGTGTGCACTGCTGAACAGGTTATTCAGTAAGATGCATTATCTTTTGATATTTAAAGTGTAAGCTGTAGTACATCAAAGGATATGCCCTGTGATGTCACAAACACACTAGCATGCACACATACGGAGACAGGGGCAGGATAGAGTTTAATAAAGATTACAGCTGGCATCATGGAGAGATGCGAATCAACATGAGAATCCGACTCTGTGTCCTGCTTCTTATTATGACTGACATTACACTGGCTATGAGGCTTGTCATTACCTCACCACACCAGACCTGCACACCACATGTGAGTGCCCTGCAGTGGGTGACACTCCCTCATCCATTCTTTCTCCCCATCAAAAGAAAAAAGAAGGAGACCGCATCCAGTTTGTTGCTCCCAATCCCACTTCCAAGGATGCGAGGATCTACTTTCTCTGCATGGTCGTTGCTCCTCCAGGCCTATGCCACCACCCTTTCATAGGCATTAACCTTGCCGGCTCTAACCTCAACCAAACTGACTGCCAAAATCAGTCATAGGGCAACAAGGAGGCGCGCACACCGATACTGGCCACTAGCAAGAGCGCCAGCCGGCAAGAGAAGCTGTCCAGATTCAACTCTGGTACATGCCACCACATGCAATTGGAGGAACTTCAAACCCTTTACCCCCTTTCAGTGAGCGGAATTATCAGGCCACTGGGGTGCCACATAGGCACATGTGGATGGCAAGGCTGCACAACTACTTCAAAGCCACCAAAGAAATTGATGGGGGAACTAAACAATTCCTCCTCCTTCACTATTGGGGTAAAGAGGTTGTCACACTCCTCTCAACCTCTCTAGCACCAATGGTGATGTGGACTACAACAGCACCATTTTGTGTCGCCAGCACCTGTACAAACAACTGAAAGAAGTGTTGGCCCAGATCGGTTCCATGATGGAATATCGTTAACATAAATATCGTCAGAAATAAATATCGTCACTAAAATATCGCTTACATTAATATCGTCATCCTATACTTAAACAAGAATTCACACAAATATCGATTTTTTTTTATTGACAACCCTAATATCGTTCACACTAATATCTACAACATAAATATCGACTACTACATTATCGACTTTATTTTAAATATCATTACCTTAGACATTTATATCGACTACACTAACATCGACGACCTATCTACTTATAGAAATATACAAAAAATATCGTCTTTTTTTTACCAACTCGATATGCACGATTCTTTTATTTTACTCACTTGTTTTTACTATTTTACTTTACAAAACTATTCACACATATAATTATTTAGTTTTCCTAATACTTATTGATATAAAAATATATAATATATGTTAAAAAAAATTACATTTACTGATACTATCATACACTCCGATGGCCTAAATGTGAAACACATTTCATTATTTTCTACATATAAACTATTTACATATCAAACAAAAAAACACATATAAACCTTTTTACAATGTACTTTAACAAACAAATAGTGATGCAACAAACTCTTACGAAAATAACGGTTTTCTAATTCGAAATTACGTTCTCGACCAATGATTTTGAAATTTCACTAATTGAACCAATCAAAAGCGACCATTAATTAACTCACTAATATAAAAACAATTATACACTTAACGTAATTTACCATTTTTGGCGCAAACTTGGAGAAAAACGGTTACCTTGCTGAGAGAAGAGAATACAAACCTACGACTACAGCTACAAAACGTCATACTACACTTCAAGTAAGTAAAATCCCATTGCTTTTTTCATTCGAACTTAGCAAAAAGTAGATAAACTCCCTAATTTAAAAACTGTTCTTCTTTAGAGTGAAAACAAAACATGTTGAACTTATCAACAACGACCAAAAAATTAGATGTAAAAACATTTATAAACTACCTTATCCATGTCTACTTAGATAGCTGATAAAAATTATTTAAACTTGCTAAGTAAATGTACTATTTACTTCATATGTTAACAACCACTATCATCCAAATACTATAAGTAACCCAATGATTATTTTTTCCACAGACTCTACAAAATTATTTACCTATCTACAACTACACTACCAACATCTTCTACTACATCAAGTAAGTATAGTCTCTGTATGTATAACAATTCTGAAAGTAAAATCAAACACCTATAACACTAAATCATGTCTTTCAATTATTCTTTAACACTACTACAGAACTTAAAAATAAGAAAATTCAGAAAGAGAAATATGAATAAAAGAATTACCAGTAAAGCCACATAGTAAGTATATGTTCACGCTTTTTCCTGCTCTTATACACATCTCTGTAAATCGTCTTCAATGTTCTTAAAAATACATATATATATTTTCCACAGATCTACCTTAGACATGGCAACTGGAGCTACTTTCATTACTTCGCAAAAAGGGAAACTAATGCTGAACTACATGGGTTACACCTACACCCAAGAAAGAGTAAAAGCGAATAAGACCCATTGGAAATGTAGCAAATATTACTCAAGTGCATGCTATGGTAGAGCAACAACTGTTGATAACAATGTGGTAAATGTACGTGAGCATAACCACCCACCAAATGTAACAGAAGTAGAAGTTAGAGAAGCACTGGAAACATTGAAAGATGCTAGTAAAGGATCACAAGAAACAAGCACTAGTATTTTGAAAAATGTTTTAAGCAAAGTGCCAGAACATGTGACAGGACAGCTACCTTCTATTCCCAACTTAAAAAGATTAATTTCAAAAACTAAACGTGCTTCAGATCCAACTCCACCAACGCCAGAAAGTTTCAAGGATATAAAAATATATCCTGAATATACCATTACACATAATGAGGATAAATTCCTAATGTACGACAACCAGAGTCATGACAAACGAGTTTTACTTTTTGCTACTAATACTAATTTGCAAAAACTTAAATCATGTGAAACATGGATGATGGACGGGACTTTTAAAGTTTGTCCCAAACCTTTCTATCAACTTTACACCATCCATGGGGAATACCAAGATACAAATATCCCTCTAGTTTATACTCTGCTGCCAAACAAAACAAATACTACCTACGTTGAACTTTTAACAAAGATCAAAGAATTAACAGATAATTACTATCCTCAAAGAATTATAATTGACTTTGAAATAGCCATGATTCAAGCTATCCTTAAGATATATCCCCATACCTCAATACAAGGTTGTTATTATCACTACAACCAAAGTATATGGAGGCACTTACAAAAATCTACCTTAAGCATTGAATATTGTACAAACAGTCACTTTGCTTATCAAATAAAAAAGTTGATTGCATTGGCATATGTACCAACAACAGAAGTAGCTAACTACTACAATTTATTAATTGACAGCCCTTTCTACCGCACCAATGAGAAAATACTAACTCCCTTCTTGGACTATTTTGAAGATACCTGGGTTGGAAGATTACATTGTTCAGGCCACCGTAGACAACCTAAATTTCAAATTCCATGGTGGAATGTGTATGCTAGTACAATAGCACAGAAAGCTAAAACTAACAACGCAGTTGAAGGATGGCATAATGCCTTCCAAGCCACTTTAGGAAGAAGTCAACCAACACTTCACAAACTAATCCAAAGCATTAAAAAAGAACAAAGCTACCAAGAACTCAGAATAGAGCAATCCCTTTCTAAAATTGGCCCTAAACTAAGTAAACAAACATTAAATATGTACGAATATCTCCAGCAAAAAACTAGACTGTACCCAAGTATAGAAGGTCTAGCATACTTAGACCTAATAGCTAAATCCATCCTTTAAATATAAATTTACAATGTTTAGTAATAATTTACTTTTTATTCTTAAAAAACAAATGAATATTGTAAAATATACATTAATATGTTCAATAGAATTATATATTTATTGTTTATTGTATATTAAAATATGTTTTTCATTGTTAAATATTTTTCTCAGATGTTAAAAAATGTAAATTTATGTTATGTACATATCGTGATAAAATCAATGTCATAAAAAATATGTAATATATTAAATTTTTATTAAAAATATAAAAATTTAATATACTAAAGTATGCATAATTGAAACTGTATTTATGTACAAAACTGCAATATAATTTGTTAACAAAAATTATGTGAAATGTTTTATAAAATGTTCAAAATCTTTGCAGTAACAAATTAAAATATAAATAAAAAAAGATCTAAAAATTGTTATTTCTTAATTTAGAAACTTGTCATATGTATGTAAAAATGTTATAAAAATGTTTTTAATTTATATTGTTGAAATGAATATTACAACATGACATATATTATTCTTATTATAAATAGTAAATAGATAATGCTGGATAATAAACCATAATAATTAACTATTCTAACTCCAATCCTACGTAAGTCAGGGTAAATGGTGGATAGTAAACCATTATAATTAACTATTCTAACTCCAAACAAAACATAAGTCAAGGAAAGTGCTGGATTGTAAACCATAATAATTTACTAATCTAACTCCAATCCAACATAAGTCAGGGAAAGTGCTGGATTGTAAACCATAATAATTTACTATTCTAACTCCAATCGAACATAAGTCAGAGAAAATGCTGGATAGTAAACCATAATAAATTACTATTCTAACTCCAAACATAACATAACTCAGGGAAAGTGCTGGATAGTAAACCATAATAAATTACTATTCTAACTCCAATCCAACATAAGTCAGGGAAAGTGCTGGATAGTAAACCATAATAAATTACTATTCTAACTCCAAACATAACATAAGTCAGGGATAGTGCTGAATAGTAAACCATAATAAATTACTATTCTAACTCCAATCCAACATAAGTAAGGGAAAGTGCTGGATTGTAAACCATAATAATTAACTATTCTAACTCTAATCCAACATAAATCAGGGAAAGAGCTGAATTGTAAACCATAATAATTTACTATTCTAACTCCAATCCAACATAAGTCAGGGAAAGTGCTGGATAGTAAACCATAATAAATTACTATTCTAACTCCAAACATAACATAAGTCAGGGGAACTGCTGGATAGTAAACCATAATAAATTACTATTCTAACTCCAAACATAACATAACTCAGGGAAAGTGCTGGATAGTAAACCATAATAAATTACTATTCAAACTCCAATCCAACATAAGTCAGAGAGAGTGCTGGATAGTAAACCATAATAAATTACTATTCAAACTCCAATCCAACATAAGTCAGGGAAAGTGCTGGATAGTAAACCATAATAAATTACTATTCTAACTCCAAACATAACATAAGTCAGAGAGAGTGCTGGATAGTAAACCATAATAAATTACTATTCAAACTCCAATCCAACATAAGTCAGAGAAAGTGCTGGATAGTAAACCATAATAAATTACTATTCTAACTCCAAACATAACATAAGTCAGGGAGAGTGCTGGATAGTAAACCATAATAAATTACTATTCTAACTCCAATTCAACATAAGTCAGGGAAAGTGCTGGATAGTAAACCATAAAAAATTACTATTCTAACTCCAATCCAACATAAATCAGGAAATGTGCAGGTTAGTAAACAATATACATTTTTCTATCTACATTATTTTTTATACCCTATTACCCTATAATACCAAAATAACGCTTATTCAATATTAATTTAATATTTTTTATTAATATAACAAAATAAATTTCAGGTAAAATTTTAAATTTCGAAGTTAAATTTTGATTTCATGATAAATTTCTAATTTATTATTATTTTCTACACTTTTAAAAAACGACATTTTTAAATTACTACCCACCCTAATCCCCTACAATACCAAAAACCCGCTCCTACAATTTTTTGTTGGAAGTTTAAAATTTAATTACAAATTTAATTTGGTGAACAATTCGAAATTTCTAATTAAAATTTGGATTTCTTAATTATTTTCTAATATTTTTATATTTTAGCAATTTTGTAAAAACCAAATTTTAAATTACTACCCACCCTTATCCCCTATAATACCAATACCCGCTCCTAAAAATTTTTTGGGGAATTTTAAAATTTTATTACAAATTGAATTTCGTCAACAAATCGAAATTTCTAATTAAAATTTCGATTTCTTATTTATTTTCTAATATTTTTATAGTTTAGAAATTTTGTAAAAACCAAATTTTAAATTACTACCCACCCTTATCCCCTATAATACCAATAACCCGCTCCTAAAAAAATTTTTTGTAATTTTAAAATTTAATTACAAATTTAATTTCGTGAACAAATCGAAATTTCTAATTAAAATTTCGATTTCTTAATTATTTTCTACTAATTTTATATTTTAGAAATTTTGTAAAAACCAAATTTTAAATTACTACCCAGCCTTATCCCCTATAATACCAATAACCCGCTACTAAAATTTTAACAATTCTTTTGTAGAAAATATTTTTTAACACATATTATTACTAGTAGGAGTTTTGTAAGTTTTTTAAAAACATAATACATATTTTTTTATAAATTTTATAACAACTTATATTTTTCTGTCGATATTATATGAAACGACATTTTGATCAACGATATTCTGTTCATCGATATTTTTTCTTAACGATATTTTTGTCATTCTCAAGAAACGATATTTTTAACAAAGATATTTTCTATTACGATATTTTTCACAGTCGATATTCTTACCACAATATTATTGCTAGTCGATATTTTCCCGTCGATATTCTATCTTTATACCGCCCAGATCATCCAGGGCTTTAGGTCTGTCCGTCCTTTGGCACTGAGTTGGTATGCTGCTCAATGGAATCCTCGCCCTGGTCCGATCACACAGGCTCTCTATCAACAGGGCAGAACAGACTGAGATGATGTTCAACAAGCTCTCAGTGAAGCAGCAGGCTAAGCACAGGCTCATAAAAGTAGAAACTGCTGCCACTGTCTCAAGAGGTCCACCCTAAAGCTCTTCCAGAGGCCTCCATCCCCAGATGACACAGGGAAAGAGACTTGCAGCTATTGCGGGTTTTCTCCGAACCTTCTCCAAGAGTGCCCAGCCAGAAGCAAGATGTGGTCAGCCTTTCAGTGGGCAAATCTCTTTGTCCAAGTCTGCAGTGGAGGATGCAAGACCACTTCACAATGAGTACACAGCACTTCAAAGTGCCAAGGAGCCATCATGTACATGAACAATCCCACCCACAGAAGCAAAGCTCCACCATTCTAAGAGGACTGCATGTAAGAGGAGGGGGAGGACAAAGAGATATTCACCATCTCATCTGCACTGGTTACCTTGATGGCCCACCCAGAGCCCACCGACTTGCTAATGCTAAGTCAACATTGGAGGCACATTCATCGTCTCCCTCATCGACACAATGGGTCAGTTAATGTGACCCCCAAGATCCGATTCCAGACACTCAAGCATCACTCTGACCTCCCACTCATGACACCCAAGATTTTTGAATATGGAGGTATGTCTCTTCTCCCATCGAGGGTATGTTCTACCGCACTGTCACCCATGGTGAGTCAGCATGAGCTACCAAGTCCTTTGAGTCTGAAGGCACCGAAACTCTCCTCAGCAGTAAAACTGTAGAGAAACTACAAATGATTAAGTTTGCAACACAAGTCGATGATGAAAGCATTCGCCAAGTGTTGGAGGCCTTTCCCCATCGCTTCCATGGCCGACTCAGAGGGCCTCCAGTTTTACTCCACATCAACTTGTATCTATGGCCAGTAGCCTTATGCCACAGACGAGTCCCATTTCACCCTTGTCGTGCGGTCAAGACAAATCTACAGAAGCTTGAAGAGGCAACAGTGATTGAAAAAGACTCCGGCCCACTCTAGTGGCTCTTGCCAATGGTGGTAGTGAGCAAACCAAAAAAGCCAGGCTGCTTGTCACATCGGCGCAAACGCTCGATGACCTCATTGTGGACCTGAATGGATCTGGTTGCTCGTCTAAGCTAGATCTTAACTTAGACTACCACCTGCTCGAACTCCAGGAAGACTGCCCATACATCACCACCTCCTTGATTCACGTCGGTTTTGCCACTCCCCGATCCTCAATTTTGGGATCTCCTCTGCGGCGCCGGTGTTCCAGAATGCCATTCAGGAGTTCGTCTCTGGGTTTAAGACTGTCATAAATGTAAGCAATTGCATTCTCATCCACACCCCCACAATCAAGAGCTTTGGAGCCATCTCTAAGCTGCTCTTTCAAGACTTAGCAAAGTAGGCCTGATGCTGAATCAACAAAAGTGGCACTTCTGCAGCAAGAAATGGAATTTATTGACTACAATGTCTCAGGAAGGACGAATAATGTGGATCCTGCAAAAAGGGCATACATCAGAGATGCAGAAACCTTGACATTGGAGGAAAATAGCTTCCTAGGGCTAACAACATACTGTGGGAGGTTCATCCTGAATCTGGCTACGCTGGCTGGCCCACTACGACACTTAATGAAGTGTACTGTCCCATGGGCCTGGGGAAGAGAAGACTAAGCTTTCCAAGCCATCAAGCATGCATTCCTACAGAACACTGTGATAGCCTACTTTGACCTGGCCAAGAAGTCAGAACTTGTAGTCGATGTCAGCTCCATAGCCCTAGGAGCCATACTTATGCATAAAGCCACGGACGGGAAATGGACACCAATCGCAATAATCTGTCAAGCTCTCACAGAGACAGAAAAAAGGTATGCCCCATAAAAAAAGGCACTAGCAATCAAAGGGTGGGGGGCACTTCCACCTGTATGTTTACAGCCAGCCCTTTAAAGTAATAATGGACCACAAACCATGAATACCACTGTTTGCGGGACAGCCCCTCACTATCCAAATAGAAAGTGGGCCCTCTAGCTCCAAAAGTACCAAATGTCAGTAACCTACAAACCAGGGTGCACCAATCCCGCTGACTATCGCTCGAGACACCTGAGTGCATCCACTGACACCTAGCAAGACTTTAGTGCACGGGTGGATTACTATGTCCGGTGAGTTCTCCAAATTCTCAGTAGTGGAACTGCTTAAGAACAGAAACTTTAAACAAATAAGATGCTGCCTAGACAGAGTATTTGTAACTATTGACGTCCTCTTGACATTAAAGAGTGGCAACAGCCCTTCTTTGCAGAACCAAGATTTCTGAGATTACATGAATGCACTTACTATTAGGCACAGGAAGGTGAGGAGCTATTGGCCTCAGGCTAACAGGGAGGAAGAAAGACTCATGAGGATAAGCGACAAAGCCATAAGAATTGGTATGGAACATCAGGAAAAAGTAGAAGACGTTCTCCATAGGACCCTTGGATATATGTGTATCCCAAACAGTCCCACCCAGAGTACTGGCTGTTGTCCTATTCAGAAGAGCAGTCAGGGACATCATCCCTCACATGTAATTGTGAACCCCAGCAGCCCTAAACAAAGGAGCCAGTCTGTCTCATCATGAGACAACCAAAACAAAGGCCAGCATATCTCAGAAGGTGAGGGAATCGGACAACAAAGTGAATGACTGGATCCTAGTCCGCAACAGACAAGCTGGGAGAAGCACCGCCTTCCATTTAAAGGTTGTACTTTCAGAGTTAAACAAAGAAACAGCACAATGCTAACAGCCAAGAGAGGACACGACTTTTTTTTTTTTTTTTTTTTTTTTTTGAAACCGTTTATTACAATCTCAAATAGTTACAAGTATGGGCCTACAACCTTCTGGCCGGCCGCTAGAGTAGCAGTAGCATATGACATACATACAGAAAAATCTCTTGGCGGTGCGAAAAGAGTAAATCAGGAGATATCAGTAGTGCAGGCCACATAACTCCGAACCAACAATACGGTTTCCTTTTGTCAAAACACAACAACACAAAAACAACCACACCCGCAAGGCAACCCGCAATCCCAAGTGACAGCACGCGCTCCTTAAGTGGGGGACCCCAACCAATCGCCAAACTCTGAAG
The DNA here is from genome assembly GCF_964204655.1 of Triturus cristatus. Lineage (NCBI taxonomy): Eukaryota > Metazoa > Chordata > Amphibia > Caudata > Salamandridae > Triturus > Triturus cristatus. The sequence continues at coordinate 68,223,487 of NC_140584.1, read as the reverse complement.
AGGGGAATGAGAACAGATCAGGGACTGGGGAACCACGTGCCCATGGCTGGGGGAGGGGATCGGCTAGGGGGACGGAGCTGGTGAAGCAGCCGGCAGCAGCGGCGGCTCGCAAATACCCCCGCGATAGGCGTTCCAGGGGCCCCAGATTTTCACCCACGCCCCAGGCTTACCCCTCGCAACATACACCACCTTTTCACGAAACATACACCAATCCATGTGTTCTTTCCAGGCCGACACCGCCGGAGGCCTCTGGGATCCCCACAATTGAGCAATGTCACGCTTAGCGATCATGTATCCCAGAGTCACCCACCGCGTCTGCGGAACCGAGTAGTCAGTTGGCTCCCACACATTCAGCAAGCATCTCCTCGCTTCAGGCAACAGCACGACACGCGTAACCACTCGCAGGACCTCATGCACACCACCCCAGAATCGCTCCACCTTTGGGCATTCCCACAGAATATGCAAGAAAGTTGCCAAAGCACCACAGCCACGCTTACACAGTCCATCCTCAGCTAAGCCCATACGTAGAAGCCTTGGCCCCGTCACATAGACCCGGTGGAGGATCTTAAGCTGGACGAAGCGAAGGCGAGCCGGGATGGCCACCTCCTTCGGAGAAGCCACCGCGGACATCCAGTCCTCATCGTCCAATTCCAGCCCATCGGCAACCCAGGCCTCGCGGAGGCCAGTCAGCAGGCCCGATCGGTCGTTAATCAGTTTTTTGTATATGAGGGAGATCGTGCTGTCTGGGACATGGCCATCCAGCACTCTGTCCTCCAGGGGGGAAGACTCCGGAATGGACGCGACATCCGGGAAGACGGAGCCCAGCGCGTGGCGGACTTGTAAGTACCGGAAGTACTCACTGCCTTGCAACTGAAACTCCGTCTGCAGCATCTCGAAAGTTTTGAATCCCCCCCTCGTCCAGAGATCTCCCACTGTGCTGATGCCGATCGTGTCCCATTTCTCGAAGCCCTTCGAGGTCCACAAGGAGCCCAACCTCGCCGATGCATATAGCGGTGACGCCCGGGTCAAACGGTCCTTCCACCCCATAGCTGCGTTAGCCGCGTGCCATACACGCACCATGACATGCGTCGGTCCCGTCATGCGAGGGTCCGGCGCGCCAGAGTAAAGCGCCCGATTGTAGTCGCCACTGGGCAGGAGCATCTTGTCCATTTCAAATGCCGGGTTCAGGGCGGGCCCGTAAAGGCCATGATTAATCGCAGCTAGCTGGGAGGCCCAGTAATACCGTTTAATATCCGGGAGGGCAACCCCCCCATCGTACCACGGGAGCGTCAATTTAGCCAAGGCGATACGTGGCCTCCCGTCCCAGAACAGGCGACGCTGCAAACTCTCCACCTCTCGGAAGTAGCGCGCCGGAACCAAATCCATAGTGTTCTGGAGAGCGTACAAAAAGCGCGGCAACGACATCATTTTAAACAAGGCCGCTCGGCCAAGCGGCGACAGTGGCAGACGCCGCCAACGCACCACGTCCTCCTTCAAGCGCTGGAGGGGGGGCAGCAAATTCCGCTCGTAGCGGGCCTCCGGGTCCAGAGTAATATATATACCCAGGTACCGAAACCCCTGGGAGGCGATCTGGATCGGACAGTCCCGTGGTAGGACCGGAGCCTCCCCGGCAAGCACATATACACAGGATTTCGCCCAGTTGATGACGAGGCCTGAGTTGCGACCGAATGAGCGCAAAACATCAACTAGGACGATCAGTGATTTACGCGGGGAGGCAAGATATAGAAGGATATCATCAGCGTAGAGGGACACACGGTCCTCATGCTCGGGGGTCCAACGGAGACCACGGATGGAAGGGTGCCACCGCAGCCACTCCGCCAGGGGCTCCAGGGCCAGTGCAAACAGGAGAGGCGACAGGGGGCAGCCCTGTCGCGTACCCCGTCCCAGTGCGAATGGGGCCGAAACTCGTCCATTCACCACCACCTGCGCCAATGGGCCGGAATACAACAATTTGACCCAGCTGATGAAGCCCGGTCCGAAGCCAAACTTCGCCAGCATCGCCCAAATGTATGGCCACTCAAGCGTATCAAACGCCATGGTGGCATCCAAGGACGCCAGGATGGCCGGTTCCCGCACGAACGGAACACGCGCGAGCACCCCGTGCAAGCGTCGCAGATTAAGGGCCGTGTTACGATGGGGTATGAAGCCGGACTGGTCTTGGTGGACCAAGTCGCCCACCACGCCGACCAGCCGGTTGGCCAGCACCTTGGCGAGGATTTTGGGCTCCGCATTCAAGAGCGAGATAGGCCTATAGGATGTGACCCGCTCACGGGGCCTCCCCTCCTTGTGGATCACCACGATCGTGGCCAGACGCTGGTCCGGCGGAAGGGAACCCCGCGAGCAGGCCGCCAGGAACATCGCGCGCAGGTGGGGCGCCAGCACATCCGGTCGCAGCTTGTACAGCTCGATGGGAATGCCATTGGGGCCCATGGCCTTGCCAGATGCGACCGAGCGGATAGCAAGGGCAATTTCGTCCGAGGTGGGAGGAGCATCCAGCGAATCCCTGTCCTCCACCGAAAGGGAGGGCAGCGCGATGTCCCGAAGCAGGGCATGGGAATCCTCCTCCGAGCAGGGAGAAGCCGGGGAATATACCTCGCGGAAATAATCCGCGAAGCAGGAGACAATGGCGTCCGGCTCGGTGACACATACACCATCCATCCTCTCGATCAACGGAACCACACGACTCGCTCTCTCCTTTTTATCCAACCACGCTATCAATTTACCAGCCTTATCACCCACATCATACAGTCGCCCCTGTTGCTCTCTACTGAGGCCCCTGGCCGCCTCCGTGACGAGGGCCCTATAGGCCGCCTGCTTGAGGTGTAGAACATGCAATGTGGCATCCGTCACCCCGCTCCCCAGGTCACCCTCTAGTTCAGTAATTTCGGCCTCCACCCGGGTTACCTCCTCCCGCTCGCGCCTCCGGGCATGGGAGATAAAGGAGAGGGCCTCCCCCCTAAGAACTACCTTAAAAGCCTCCCAAAGGGAGATGGCAGAAGGGACAGACCCCACATTCTCCTCAAAGTACCGCTGCAAGGATTTGATCAATTCGGCTCGAATAGTGGGGTCGCGCAGGTACCAGGCATTAATTGGGGCCACCCTGCCCTCCCCCCTCGGGAAGACATCCAGATGCAGCAGTAGTGGGGAGTGATTTGAAATACCCCGCGCCAAATGGCGCACCTCTCCCACCCTCCCAGCATAGGCCGCAGGAACAAGGATATAATCAAGCCGCGAGAGGCTACCATGGGCACCCGAGTGGAAGGTGTATTGCAGCTGAGCGGGATGCTTTAGTCGCCAGCAATCCACCAATCCTAGTGTATCTAAGAGGCCGGACAGCCACGCCTGTGCCCGGGGGAGGTCCCTGGGGGGATGACGATCCATAGACCCTGAAGCCACCGCATTGAAGTCTCCCCCAACTACCAGAAGCCCATCCGGGAGGTCAAGGAGGAGGCGCCCCAGGTCCGCAAACGTGGTAGATTGCAACCCCGGCAGAACGTACACTGATACAAAAACGACCACTCTGCCCTCCATTCTACCCACCAAGACAGTGTAACGTCCCCTCTCATCATGGCGCACCTCATCAATCTCCAATGGGAGCGAGTTCTTAATCATGATGCCCACCCCCCGTGAGCCCGAGGTGAAGCCCGAATGGGCCACCAAGCGATAGCCTCTCCGATTCATGGCATGAAAGGAATTACCTATAAGGTGTGTCTCCTGCAGGAAGATCACATCTGGTGAAATTCGTTTCAGATACTGCAGGACCACACCACGCTTAATCCTATCCCCCAGTCCGTTAACGTTCCATGATAACACAGTCAGGTCCCTACCCCCCATCATACATGGAAGCCATCAATCGTCCCCCAAAGAGCATCTAAAAAACAACAATACAGTAAAGGGTTCGCCTTGCGGTGCAGACAAACAACACTCCACCCCCACCCACCCATCCCAACAGAACTCCCCCCTCCCTGCACCCCTGCATGAGCCCAGACAGCCCCCCCAAAGTGCAGTGTGCCTGTCGCCCCATAGATGAAAAACTAACTAGTCCCCCAGAGGAGGAGGGAAAGCCCCCAACGGACCCCGTACGACCTCCATAGGAGGGGAACATACACGATCAGTGAATGGTAACCAAAATGTTGTCCAGAGCAAGGCCTACTTTTCACCCCTCAGTTCTGATCCGGTGCGCCCTCCCCGCCAACCGCACCCCCCCCACCCCCCCGGCCCCGATCCCCAGGCAGAGTATCCAACCAGTCCCCAGCCGCCTCGGGACGGTCAAAAAAATGCGTGCGACCATCCACCTCTACCCTCAGCTTAGCTGGAAAAAGCATTGAGTACTTAAGGTTCATGTCCCGTAGGCGACGTTTAACTCCGAGAAAACTCAGTCTCTGCTTTTGGACCGTCGGAGTAAAGTCAGGGTAAAAATTCACGTCCATATTATCAAGCTTGACCGGTCCCTGTAGCCTGGAAGTCTGCAAGATAGCGTCTCTGTCCCGAAAGTTAAAAATCCGGGCAATGAGAGGCCGCGGCGGAGCTCCGACCTTAGGTCTTCCTCCGGGGACCCTGTGAGCACGTTCCACCGCAAAAAGTTTACTCAGCCCCCGGGGCTGGAGATGTGCGAGGATCAGGTCTTCCACAAACAAATCTGCCGCCTCCTCCTCCCGTCCCTCCGGCACCCCGACAATACGAACGTTGTTCCTCCGGGCCCGACCCTCGGCGTCCTCCAATCGACGGTCCATCATGGCGCTCGCCTGGCCAAGCCGGTGCACCTCCTTTTGAAGGGCCGCCACGTCTGTAGTGAGACTTAAGGTGGTGTGGGCCAGGGAATCGACCCGGTCATTTGTTTTAGACAAGTCGGCTCTCACCAGGCCCACCTCCACCAGGGCCGAGTCTATCTTCTGCGCCAGAGTATCAAAGCGCTGGTCCACCGAGGCCTTCATTTCGGCAATGGCGCCCATGACGTCCCGGAGGGTCAGATCCGCGGGTTGAGCAGACGCCTCAGCCGGGCCCGCGGGGGATGTACGCTGTACCTCTGGGGATCCCTTCTGGAGGGTGTAGCGGTCCATACTGTTTGACTGCTGTGCCGGACCGCGGCGGGTCGATTTCACCTTGGCCCGGTCGCCATCTTGCTTTGTGGACATGTCGCTCTCCCGAAGTCGTGCCAATCTCCTCGAAGGGGCCGATAAACCAGTTCACAGGTTCCGGGGGGGGGTTGACCACTGCACCGCAGGACAACTCACAGCCGGCGGGTCAGCCGGGCACAGGGGCAAGGCCACACCACCGCACCCCGCTCCGCAACCCTACCTCGCTTGAGGGCAAGGAGGGCGCGAAAGTGAAAGCGCGGGGTACGCGAGCCGCCCAGCCCTGCCCGCCGTTGTTGTTCGCTTTGTCCCCGGATCGCCCCACAACTCCAATCCGGGGGGCCGGCGCGGAGAAGGCCGCAATCTCCGATCGGTGCTCCCACCAGTGTCCGGGGTCCGATTCGAAAACGGAAAACGGGTGCCGCCTCAGCTCGGGTACACAGACACAGTCCCCTCGTCAAAGACAGGATATAATCAGGATTAATTCAGGAGGTCGCGGAGGTCCTCGGGAGCTTCGCACCTACGCGGCCATCTTGGTTGCGCGCTAGGCTCCTCCCCCCGAGGACACGACTTTTGATCTTTAGGGTGTAAACAGAATGCATTAGCCTCAAATATCAAGCAGCCAGATCTCAAGTAAGGACAATATGGGGACCTGCCAAGGGGTGACCACTGGAGTGATCTCGACCCCCGGGAACTATCTGAGACCCTGTGCAGCCCCCTACTGAAACTTCCCTTGGCAGTTTTGAAGGAATAATATTAGGCATTTCACTATCCCGGCTCTGTGTCTGCACAGTCCTTAATGTTACTGATGTAAGCCTCTGTGGTTGGCTAATGCATTTGCATATGCATAATGCTAATGCATAATGGTGCATCTTGATCAATATCTCCCCTTCATTGACTACTTTGGAAAACACTGCAATGTATTGATGAGTGTGCGCAAGTTTAGGTTAAAGACTGGAAGGATCCAAACCATCTAAGTGCCCAGTCAAATGTATACTGCTTGTCAATTGCATGATAGGCAGTATACTATTAAAGTCAAACATTTCCTGACCTTCTGAGCTGTGTATATGATATGGCATGGTAATAATGAATATGCAATCTATTTCTGTCACACACTGCAAAAAGTACCATGTGTCAGAGACAATAGTAAGTACTACCATATAGCTATTGCTCATTGAAGGAGATAAGTGAGACCTGTGAGTATTTTAACTTTCAGTTTGTACAAAGAACTCTTCAAAGACACATTAAGCCACTGATTTCCAAGTCCCCTGACACCTATAATCCCATCCTTTCGGGTTGGAAGAGGCGGATGGGAATGATAAACACATGAGATATAGGAGCTACAGGAGAGCATCAACAAATCCACCTTTACTGTGACAGATTTAGTCTGGGTTTTGAGACTTGTATACATCTTCCCTTATACATTTCAAGTTCACATTATACAGGGAATATTGCACTAAACAAAACTTGACTAAACAGTGATGATGACTTTACCTGATGAGCAATATGTTCCTGAAGGGCAGGGAACACCTTTGTCCTTCTCACTAGGATTCTTCTCTACAGCACCCTCCTTACACCAATATCCCTCAGAGCAATCACCTGAAAAGCATGAAACGAAGTTACAAAAACCTATAAACCAAATATTAGAAAATGTTCTGATCCAAAATATTGCTTTGTCTAAAATTACATTGTCCACAAATGATCCACTCCACCAGACACACAATTTACCTCTTATTTGTTGAGGCATTTTCCAACCCAGTGCGGAGTCCTTTTTTTTATGATTGGGGCAATTCATGCTTAAGCCTTCCTAACATTTTTTAATTTTTTTTACCCAAAAGGTATCAGGAAACAATGTTATCCTTTTCCCCACATGCTGGACTCTATAGGTTCATAGGATTTATGGATTCTCTTGGATGGAACTGAGAAAATAGCCAAATTACAGCAAAATTGTGGGTGATTATTTATAAAAGAGAAAACAGTGCTGTGCAAGCAAGCTTTTTGTTTCTAAAAATGGCACCAACATAAGGGTTGCTGTGTTAAGATCATCCTCTTCTCAGCTTTCGGGTACAAGCAGAGCTGTAAAAATACTCAATTTTTGCAACCAAGCTTTTTCATTTATCGTTTAGTCTTTTGTTCCTAATTTTCTGGTTTCTAGCTACTTGCAGTTTGTTTTGAAATCAAGTGTGAAACCCCTGGGTGAACCCAGGACCCATACATTCATGAATAGTAGACACAATCAATCTGACTTTCAGCGAGGCATCATTTTTATACATCGCTTGTGGTTTTCCCAAATAAATTTGTAATTGAAATAAAGAATGATGTACAAAAATAAGAAACAAAAAGACTGAAATAGAGGGTCACAAAGATATACAGTGTTTATGTGTTGTCCAAAAACTGAGATGCAACTTATAGTGAACCGACCATGCAAATGCACTAATTCATATGGTAATGAATCCAATGGAAAAAAATGAGTATGAAGGAAACCCATGCATTTTTTAAGGTCATTGCGAGTGGCACTGTGTGTCAAATATAGCCCCTGGCATCTGCAGCGCTGAATCTTCTGCAGGCGAGTGGCTGTCAAACTCAAGAAGAAGTGTCAAATACTCACCTGAATGCTGAACTAAGTCCCATCATGAATCAAGTACCCACGGGGGGAAAAAGCTGCATTCTGCAGTCTGTTGACCAAAAGAGGCATCTTTTTAGAAGAAGCTTCCACTCCTACTGCAATCCTCTTAGTGACACGCTGCACGGTTAGATACTGCGCAGGTCCTGTGAAGTCTGCTGTGTGTCGCCTGTAAGCTCCTGTTGTTGAGATCCCACTGGACATAAGCGACAGCCTCAATGCTACTAAGAATTTGGTGAGGGGGTGACCGGGCCTAGGTCTGAGAGAGCCAAGACTAGATCAAATAGGTGGGGAGTGCTAGCTGCACCCATTGATCTATCTCAAATGCTGAACCTGAGATGTGGAGCTCAGAGGCAGGGAACCTACAAGAGGCAGGTGGATGACTAGTCAGCAGAAGATCCAAGATGTCAAAGTCCTGCACCTTTGAACCAGGTATTTATGCATTATTGATTGTGTAGTGGAATTCTATGTTTTGTGGGTAGTAAAGTACTTGTCTTTTCTACAAAGAGAAGTACGAAGGTGGACATTAATATTATTGCATTGCTAGGGGATGTGTTAATGAATCTTAAGACTGAGTAATCCCTACAATAACACAGCCTGAGAAACCAGTGATTGCACCCCCTAACTATTGAGGGTTAAGTATGGAAAGGGGTGTACTTGGTCCAGGTTGCAGACTCATAGTAGGGTAAACCTTGAGACAGCAGTGGTAAAAGGCCTCAACCCTCATGGTTGTGGTCCAGTAACCCCCACCTGTCCTGTGGCTTCCTGAAAGGGGTCTCATACCCTGGGTCTACTTTTATTGGGCAAAATGCCATTACAAAACAATTATGTATGTATGCTTAAAAATATAAAATCATTTAAAAGTGTATTAATGTACTTTAGTTGTTCCACAATTGAATGGAGAGGCCATTTATATTAATATGGATGCTGTTTTGGTGTTCTGTTCCTCTTGTTGCAGCTCATTGCCCCTCCCAATCAATGTCCCTCTGCATGTCTTCTCTCCCCGCAGTCTTCACAGAGCACAGGACACAGAGATGTAACTGGTTATTTTCCTTAGAGAGCATTCATTGTGAATAAAACGTTCTTCTTGTACTGAATGATTCCATCAAACAAATACTTCCGTATTAGTTTCCTTTGTGGGTCTAATAGAATATACTGGTGTATGGGTCTTAGTTTGAAAATATTGTGATTTCCGGAGAGCAACAGCACAAAAGCTGCTAAAGCTTTTCTTAAAAATAGGTTAGTATTATCTACCTTATTTTGACGATCTGCCCATTTTATTATTCATGCCATGCTGAATATGCAGTTTTTGCTTATCACCTCTTAATAAAATGTGTATAAAACCACCTTAGGTTTTGGGAAGAGCCATGATTTTTGATTTTACAACAAGGATGACTTAGAATAATTCTGATTTCTGACTGTGTACTCTGTACGTGAGCCTTCTTGGCATATATTCTGCATTCCTCTATGATTAGATATTTGTGCAATAAAACCATTTTACGTTTTCATGATCTAGAACTAAGTTATTGAGTGGTCCCAGTTACTATTTTATTACTCTGCTAAATTAACGTTGGGTCCGATGTTGGGGAGTGTTTTCTTTAACGCTAGATCAGTAATGTGTGGAGCATATCTCTGAAGGTAATGTTTTGGGGTGTCTAATATTGTGGGCTTTGGGGTTCTGCTCCCACAAATAAAATGGTGGCAGAGGATCTTCTTTTGTAGGGGTCCCCCAACAGATTCTCCCTATGTATCCCAGTCCTTAGTGGTCAGTCCACGGAAGAAATGAGTTTTTTGAACTCTGCCAAAAGTGTCGGTGCTGGAAATTCCTGAGATGTGATTTGCTCTGCATTACTGAACAATTCAAAGAGAATGTTTGAATAGGGTAAACTGGTTAATGTATGGTGTATGTATTTGTGATATATGTTGGAGAATGTGTTAGAGAGATGATTTCTTTTTCTGTTATGAGTTGTTTGGATATGCAATGATGATTGTGGGTTCAAATTGCAGATTGATTACTGTTGTATTGGTGTATTATTCACATTTGTAAACCCATTTAAAGTTCTAATGGTTGGTTTCTTTTCATTATCGGATTGGTCGAAATCTAAGACCTCAAGATATGTTGGTATTACTTGTCTGTATAAAGTGGTATGTAGAGCGAGGTGCCGCACACACCTTGTTGGGGATTCTAAACTAACGTCTTTTCTTTTCCAGATGTGTACTTAATTTGAGTTGGTGATTCCTGCTCTTGTGTGCACAAGACCAAGTACACTTGCTAGGTGGATTGCTATTGGAAGGGAGTAGGTATAGTGTGAATTGTTGTTACCGGGAAAATCCTCATCTGTTTTCCGTTCTTGATTTAGAATTTTGTTCTTGTTTCTGAAGGCTCATGGTTGAATAGTTTTACTCGATTTACTGATTTTTCTCTCATATCTAGGGTAAACAGACAAGGGTTTATTTAGTTAATTGTTTTAACCCCTTGAGTGCGCACAACGTCTCCCGGCTTTCGTGCATTACGGTGGGCGTGTGCGCACGACGGCCGGGAGACGTTGTGTTCCCGAACGCCGTTTATTTCTCCCTCACAGCGGGAGAAATAAACGGCGTTTACTGTTCACTGAGAAGTCGTGCTCTGATTGGTCAGTCAGCCAGGGAGCCGTGCTGGGATTGGTATGAAGTCTCCACAAAGCAGATCTCTGATAGGTTGGTTGCTGAAGAAGCTGTGCTGTGATAGTTTGACCTTTGACAGAGCTGTGCTGTGATTGGTTGTTGTTCGCTAGTTCATTTGTTGAGATTTTAGGGTGATTTTTCATTTCATTTTCGGTAGATACAGTAGGGATTGAATTGAAAAAGCCTAAAAGTTTAGTTGCACCTGCTGGTGAGGTTCAAACAAACAATATCACCAAAGGGAATACCTACAGCTGAATAGATTAGCGACATTGGGTTTCATACTTGTCGAAGCAAGTGGGGGAGCGCCAGGTAATGAAGTCCAAACAATCTTGTAGTTTCAAAACCTTTATTTCAATGTATTCTTTTCTTTTTTCAATATAGCACATACAGCTCAGACAACGCATTTCGTTCCAACAATAGGAACTTCATCAGGGCTTAAATAACAGTAGAAGTTTAATTCCATAAGCCTTGATATTCCGTGTATGGTATCCAACTTATTCCGCTGGATGACGAGTAAATTCCCAGGGCATCATCATACCCATATAAGGTAACCTAAATGACGATCGTTTCGGCTAGGCGTCCACGAATTATGAGTCAGTGCGCAGGACTTTACACTTATGAAGCAAGCGTGAGGTGCAGATCTATAGGTCCGCCGTTGGGTTTCCCTTTGTAGATGGGTTTCATACTTGTACATGGATCTATGATTGGAATGAATATGTGGCTTCTGGTAAAGATTTACACTTTTCTTTAGATGATACTTTTACTTCTAGAATGTTAGATTTTTTTCGACAGACTATGTATGATATGAAGCTAATGACTAGACCTTTACAATTTGGGACTCTAAAAAACGTGAGATACAATGGCGACAAAAAAATAAAGAGAATTAGATTTTGAATTCTAGACCTTCTCCATATGCAGCAGGATCAACAATGACAGGCGATTATGAGTTCAGAAATCAGAAAACTGAAAAGAAGTGTTTTGGATTTTCACCCTTAACACCGTTATAATAACAATTAATATCTGTACCTATTTTGTTATTAAGTACTGTCTTTTGGGCTGCGAGTTTTTTTTGTGGAAATTATAATGGATGTCCTGTGCTCTCTCAACATACGTTTTAAATAGTAGTATTATCATCCACAATACAGTCCTATTTCTATTACCTTAGCTGGATCCCTCTAGTATGGTTGAGCCATAGAGATCAGAGTCTTATTTTAGGTGCTACGAAGGTGATGTTGCACGTATTTCCATAATTTACTCCATAGAAGGCAAACACTTATCTGGTGTCCGGCCCTATGTGTCATATCGCACAGTACCAGTGTTCGTATTTCGATGGGCATAAGACTTAGCAAATGAGGCAAGTTTATACTCTCTGTAGATTCCCTGTGGTAGTTAGCTATATGCGATATTTTAAGCACTTTCGTCTTTGCACAAGTTCATTCTTAAAATAGCGGCCATTATATTTTGCTGCAGCACTCGGATGACGTTCGGCTTTAGTCACTCATTCCCTGTTTGATATCAGTCGCTCCTCTGTTCCTGGAATTAGACCTAATAAGAGAGATTGGGACCAAACAAACTTGTTTGTTTTATTCCCAGGTATATAAAAATATCTTGCTATTAGGATTTTCTCGTAAAATGGATTAATCTTGACAATTTTGTTATAATTCTGTCAGGATTTACTTGACAGAGATGCACTTTGTTTATTATCTCTCTACTCTGGATAGTTATATACAGATGTTAATGATTACCATTGAAATAGTCACTAAGGGGCTTTTATATTTATCTAGAAACAATCCATAGTATAGATAAATTAGATTGACCAATTCATATTGAATCGCAGGCCCCATCTAAAATATCAGAGGTCTTTTTCCTAATTGTCTGGCTATTAACATTGGCATTTCTTTATCCTATCCTTACAGCTTACATAGAAGAATTCTGTCACTTCCTGAAGAATTCAAACTTCGCCACTTTTCATCCTCCACCCGTTACATCGTGATCAACATTATTTATGAGAATACGAGCCACCCATTTCTTTAGTATACTGATCTTTAATGTTTATTCTGCCATTGTTTATTGTGCTGTACATAATGGATACCACCCTATTCCCATATGTTTTATTTACTGACATTTTTACCAAGTACACTGACAGAGACAGCGATCCCTGCTTTGTTTAGCACAAGCAATGATATCTATTTGGAAGTACAGATTCAAGCTGGAAACTTGTAAGAACAGTTGAGGTTGAAAAAGTTCCTAAATACATTAATATTGGCATTTAAAAAAATTATTTGGGTAAATGCAGAAGGGAAATAGATTGGCATACTATGCTGACGAAATGAGATTCATCAAAGAAGCAGCCAGATGTGTAAATAAAGCACCTGATAAATTAGAAGAGTTAGCTAACGAACTAGAGATTGACATCAGAAGAATGAAAAATGTGAAATGAAATTACAAAATGGATTAGACACATGATGAAATTAAGGAGATGAGTTTAACCACATTGACAGCCCAAATTAAAGTTTTAATTGAGCAAACAAGGGTTTGGAGCTATTTAAAGAAATGTCAAGAATGATGGAAGAAAGTGATAACAAATAAAAAAGTGAATGAAGGTGAATGGTAGGGACAGAAGTGTTGCACATGATTCAGAAGTTGGAGCAGGAGCAGCTTTAGAATGTCCATTGAGAGAAGTTCATAGAGGGAATTTTATACAATTGCCATGGACTGTATGCATTTACTAATAATTTCCCTAAATTGTGAGAGGGTTCAGGAAAATGGTTAGATACACAAATTGGTGCAGATTTCTCGGATGCTGTAGACTGATCGGAATATGCTGTTTGAAATTGTGGCTCCTACTGATTTGTGGATTGAATGTGAGGCTATTGTTGGCCTACTTAGAAGAACCAGCTAGGATTATGACTAGTGGTGCTCCTTCTAAAGCGGTAGCTACCAAATATAAGAATGTGATTGAGAATTTGAAAAAACAAGTTCCTGAGAAGGATATCAACTGGAAAAAAATTAAGAATATCACAAGAGTGAAAAAAGTCAGTTCATGCTTTTTATGAAAGGCTTATGAAGATTTTCAGATTTTCAAGAGATATAGAGGAGGCGACAATGCTGAAAAAGATGGTGTCAGTGATTCGTGTCTACTTTCATGATGGCTTTGAGGCAAGTTATTAGTAATCACATTCAACAGAGTGAATTGTGCTGGCAAACATAGAGTATAGGTAAAATTTTTAAATTGGCGAAATATAGTAGTGACAATCTCGATATGAAATAGAAAAGAAAAAGGGAGAAGATGATGGTTTCCCAAACATAGATATTGGAAAAAGGATTTCAACATCAAATGGGTTCAAAAATGAATTTTTTTCAGTCTGGTAGGAATGGAATAATCAGACGCAAGGTGGTGGCAGAGGGGACAGTAGAAATGTGAAAGTTGAAATGATGAAAAAGAACACAGCTTGTCACATCTGTGGAAAGTTCGGGCACTGAAAAAGGAGAGTTGTCAGAAGCCTAACAAGATTCAAGGAAATGTGGTAAACCGTCTGCAGATGCAGAGAAATAATGTGATGGTCCAGAATATGCAGAATTATGAACAGAGTGTGCAGAGTCAGAAATCATTTTGAAATATATTCCTTAATCCCCAGTGATGCAGCAAAACATGAAGAACAAGATGTCATATAGTGCAGGGTACCGGCAGAATCTATGGACTCTGAATGATGAGTTGGCAGCGAGTAGTTTACAATAATGGTGCATGAGAGGGGAGGAGGATTGCTTACTTGGAGCACTCCTAGAGGTAGGTCAAATGGGTTCATACATTAACTGAGAAGTCAATGGCCATTCCTTTTCATTTTTTATTTATATGGGGGCTAAACATTCTATAGTTTATTCTGTGGAAGTCTCAAGCTTACCGCTCTCAGGAAGAGAAATCCAAGTTGTAGTGATTAACAATAAACATATTGTTAATCAAATCATTGCAGATGTTCCAGTTAAACTTGGTCAGATGAAGAATAGGCAACAATTTATTTTATGCGATTCAAGTCCTTTGAATATGTTGGGAAGGTACTTGCTCTGCAAAATGCATTGTGTGATTTATTGCACATCAGATGGTTTTGCGATTGAAAAATAAGATGAGGATTCCATGTTTAAGATAAACTCACCAGATTTGAGAGTTGAGTTGATCCCAGTTTTACCAAAAGAAGACCCGTCTCTGGATTTAAGATAAACTGTCAAATACGAGGCATGGAATTTTACTGAAAAAAGATTAGATTGATTAAATGAGCAAAGCCAGTCAAAATAAAAGTCAACCCAATCAAGTTCTAGAACTAGGCAATGCAGATATACAAAAAAGGCAGAAGAGGGAATGAAGCCAGTGATTAAATAGACGTCTGAGCAGGGAATTCTCTGGGAGGTATTTGGTAGTCCTAGTAACTGTCCCATGATATTAATTACAACGTTGAATGGCAAGTCAAGAATCATACAAGATCTCCCCAGATTACATCAGAGGCAGAATGGTCTACACAGTCATTGACTGATGCCAAGTATTCTTCTCAATTCCTTCACATTTCAATTTTTGGATAAAGTTCTTGTGTGTTGTAGAATCCCACAAGGGCATACATAAAGTCCTTACATTTTTAGCCAAATCCCAAAGAAAGATTTACAGAGTCTGAGGTGGCCATGCATTTCAGCCTGAGTGGAGTATATTCATGACCTAATGGTCACATCTAAGACAACGGAGGACTGTAAACTTGATTCAAATGCTTTGTTTAGCTAGAAGAAAAAAGACATAAGGTTTCCTTAACTAAAATGCCGTATCTTGGATACCACAGTGAAAAAGGTATGTGGAAAGTCTCAAAAGAACGTGTTTCTGCAATTCTGAAAATGAGTCAGCTGATCAGCCAGAGGGAGGTTTGGACGGTCATTGGAATTGTTTGGTACTGTTCTCAGTGATATCCAAACTTTTCCTTGTTTGGAAAACTTTTAGTAAGGTTGACATGTAATGGTGTCTAAGATTCTGTATCATTTGACGAAGAATGCTCTGTTGCATTTAAAAAATGGAAATGGAATTTGTGTCATGCACCCGCATTCTGGATGCTTGATTATAATTTGACAGTTTTTCTAATTTGCCATGAGAGAAATGGATGTACACATTTGATTCTTACACAGAAACATGAAGGTTTAATGAAACTATTATTACTATTTTTCTGCTGTGTTGAATTCAGTAACTGTAAGTCTTCCAGGTTGTTTGAAATCGGTTGCAGCTATCTAAATTGCCACTGAACAAAGTGAAGAGAGTCTAAAGGGACATAATTTAATTGTATATCTCCTACACTCGGTTGAAATTCTTTTGATCAGAACGAAGGCACAGCATTAAACAAAGAACAGACTGAATTGTTCTAAGCAGTTCATATCTGAAGCAGAGAACATCTCTATTAGGAGGTGTAATGTTTTAAATCCAGTGACACTGCTTCCTTTTTCAGACATGAGTTGCAAAGACTTGGAAAATGATTAAACTGATGACAAACCAGATCACAATTGTATAGAGGTGAGTGAGTTATGTACAAAACCAGGATTAATGCCAGCAGAGAGGATATGGTTTGGAGGTGAAGGGGGAGGTCGTTCTAGGACTTTGCAGCAAGGTAGGAGAAGGAGCACCCTCAACTGTTGCTTTCGAGGATGTGGGGGTGTGAGCGAGGAAGAGGGAGGTGGCACCAGGTGTCTGGTGAGTTGGAAAAGTTCAAGCAGTGGTTGATGTATGCAGGTCCTTGGTTGTGCCGGGTTTTGTGAGAGTGGATCAACAACTTCAATTGCAATCTTTTATGAATAGGAGCCAGTGCAGATTCCTGAGGTGTGGGGGTGATGTGGGTTCGTCTGGGGAGGTTGAGAATGAGTCTTGCAGCAGAACTCTATATTGTCTGCAGTCTTTTCAGGAGGTGTGTTGTGATTCCTGCATAGAGTGTGTTGCAGTAGTCCAGTTGGCTGGTGACTAGGGCTTGAGAGACAGTTCTTCTCGTTTTGACAGGGAGCAATTTAAAGATCTTGCGGAGCATGCAAATGGTGAGGTAGCAGACAGATGAGACTGTGTTTTTTATGGTGAGCTTGCTATCTAGGATAATGCCTAGGTTGCGGTCATGTATTGTCGGAGTAGGCGAGGTACAAAGTTCAGAGACCACCGAGGGTCGTTCCATGATGAGGTGGTGTTCCAGAAGATCAGCTCTTCTGTTTTGTCAGAGACACTCGTCCTGTGTCTGTAAAAGATGGCCATGGTGGTGGCCTTCCGATTGCGTGAGGATGAATTGGGGGTCATCGGCGTAGGATATGATGTTTAGCCTGTGGATGTTAATGATGTTGGCCAATGGGGTTATGTCGATGTTGAACAGTGTGGGGCTGAGGGACGATCCTTGAGGGATGCCACAGATAATGTTATTGGGTTCTGAGGTGAATGGAGGTAGGCAGACTCTCTGTGTTCTTTTAGTGAGGATGGAAGTGATCCACTTGAGGGTGTTTTCTTGAGTTCCATTGTCGTGGAGTCCCTTGATGAGGCTTTGGTGGGATATGGTGTTGAACTCAGCTGAGAGGTCAAGGAGGATTAGGACCGCTCTTTCCCCCTGGTCCAGGAGGATTCTGATGTTGGCAATTGCAGGGATCAGGGCAGTTTTGGTGATGTGGTTGGTGCGGAATCTGGATTGGGAGGTGTCCAGAAGGCTATTGTTTTCTAGGTATTCAGTGAGGTTGCGGTTGATTGTCTTTTTGAGGACCTAGGCTGGAAATGGGCGCAGAGAGATGGGACGGGAGTTCTTCAGGTCGCTGGGGTGAGAAGGGGCTTGACTTCTGCATGTTTTCATTGTTCGGGAAAGATTGCATTGGAGATGGATGCATTGAAGATGGTGGTGAGCTCTTTGCTCCCGAGGTTAAAGATGTGGTGGGGACAGGGGTCCTAGGGTGCTCTCAAGTGGATGGAGTCCATGATGGTAGTGACAAAACATTTAAAGAACACAGAATGGCTGCCTGGACCATTCACAGTCCGGTTTTAGACCTATGCACATTACTGAATCAGCTCTAATAGTGGGAAAAGATTACATCAGACATTCTCTGGAAAACAACCAGGCTGTGCTGCTGGTCTTGTTGGATTGATCTGCAGCCTTTGACATGGTGTCACATTCCAAACTACTCCAAAAATTAGAGGAGATAGGGATTAGTGGAAGAGCTCTACAATGGTTTTCGATTTTCTTAACTCAGCGCACGCAGATCATTAATTTGGGACCTTTCCGCTCGCATACCACTGAGCTCACTAAGGAAGTGTAACAGGGCTCCTGTCTTAGCCCTACATTGTTTAATGTATATGTGGCTACCCTCGCTAAGATTGTCCAAGAATTTGATTTCACCCCCTTTTCATACGCAGATGATACACAACTTCTCTTATCTTTTAACAGTAGCACTATATCTACCAAATCCCGTTTCTCTGAAGGCATGAAAGCAATTTTGGTCTGGATGACAGAAACTTTACTTCAACTGAATGCTGGTAAGACAGAGATTATGATTTTTGGCAATGCCCATATGCTCTGGTCTGCTGAGTAGTGACCTTCAGATTAAGGCACAGCACCTGTTCCCAAGACGGTTGTTAAGAATCTGGTGTCCGTTTGGACCAGTCACTTACTATGAAATATCAGGTAGTGGCTACCACTGGCACCTGCTTTCATATGATGAGCCTCTGTGTAGAGTATTCCCTCTCCTCCCATTATCTGTGCTTAAAACTCTTGTTCAAGAACTGGTTATTAGTCAACTAAACTACTGTAATGTACTCTTCACTGCAGCAAATTAATCTTTATTGACTAAACTTCAGGTGGTTTAGCACTCTGCGGCCCAACTGGTCCAGAATATGCCACCCAGAACAGCTTCTCTTCTACTTCTGCGAAAACTACACTGGCTGCCCATATGCCAGCGAATCAAGTTCTAGATCTGCTGCATAGTACATAAAACATTAAATGGCATAGGATTTAGCTATTTGACTGAAAAATGCATTCCCTATCAGCCAAGCAGATCCTTAATTTCTAGGAAGAAATCCCTCCTTATCACTCCTCGTTTTAGGAAGCCATGCACTGGGGGTAAAGTCTTTTTCTATCTGGCTCACCTTTATTGGAATTACTTGCCCTGTCATCTTTGGAAGTGCGCAGATCTCCTTCTTTTTAGGAAACTACTTAAAACTGAACTTTTCTGCAACTAAATACGCTAATCTGCTTTTCTATCTTCAATAGCGTGGAGATGCCCCTTCGGGGGTGATTCTTTAGCTTTATAAATAAATTCATATCATATCAATTCATATCAGTGGTGTCTTGAGTAGTGAGCTGGTCTCAGGTAGTGAGTGTGGTTAGGACTTGTGGTAGCGAGACAGTTGAGGTTTCAGCTGCGGTGGGTTGGTGTTCAAATGTTTTTTAGATGGTGGTGATCATGTCTTGGAAGAGGCTCACCAGGGTGTCACAGAGTTCCTGCGTGGGGTTGAGGATGTTTTCAGTGGCTGAGGGGTTGGGGAACTCCCTGACGATGTTGTGGACTTCTTTGCTGTGGTTGGAGTGGGCTTCAATACGGTCAGTGTGGGCATTCCGTTTTGCCTTTTTCAGGAGTTGGTGGTAAGGGTTGAGGGATGACTTGAAAGTGTCTAAGTCCGTGTGCTGCTTGGTAGTGCATGACAGTGGTCAAGTTCCAATAGGCAACATGGACTAAAGCATGTACAGCAATTTTGACTGTTTGTCACAACTTACTTCGTTTTAAACTGTAGAGTTTGTTTTTCTTGTTTTTATATGTTATTCATTGACTGTTCACAAACATATACAAAACATAACATTCCATAGTTTACATTTCCATAATTGATATATAAAAATTAACAGCTTAAATGTTAGAACTGGGGGTCTCTAGTTGGCTGAGGTAGGTACCTTAGGCCAAATAGGGACCCTTGCTTCTAAGTCAGGGAAAGGAAGGACACCTTCACAGATAGCTCCTGCTCCCCCCCTCGGCAGCTTCGCACGAGCAGCCAGGCTTATCTCCAAGGCAAATGTGTAAAGTATTTGCATCCACACTCTCAGTAACCCAGTGATAACACCACAAATGGACTCCACACGACTTTCATAAAAAACAATTAATGAAGGACGTACACCCAACAAATGACAGGCACTTCCTAAAGTCGCATAAAAAAAGTCTGCACCCAGACAAGCTACTAGTACAGCAAAGCTTTTGACTCTACTGGAGAAGCCAGGTGAGAGGATGGAGGCCACTGATGTCCATTGCTGCTTCTTTGAATATATGGGTTCCTACTTCACTGAGCCTGTGCATAACAATAATTTAATGAACAATAATAAAGGATCAAAATCATAGTTTAATCAGGAATGTAGGTATTCTAGGGCCCAACTCTCTATGGCAATAAAATCCAAAGATCTTATGAGAATCAGAATCGCTAGAAAAATCTATACACTAGCAGTACTGAAAGCTAAAAAAGAGCAGGATGAATCCAGATGGCAGCTCATCAAGGAAGCTTGTGATGCTAGGGAGACAAAAAGGTTTTGGTCTCTGGTGGGGTAACCAATCAGGGAAACCCCCACCCGAGAATCACATCTTGGCCTCTGAATGGCATGAGCAGTTTAAAGCCCTCTATGCAGACCACGTTATATCAGCTTTCTCGACAGGCTACCTCAGTCTTCTCCATCCAGTTAATAGTAAACTTTTTACCCTGGCAATAATTCAAGCAAAAGCCCCTGGCCCTGACGGCATACCTTGAAATCTTTTTCTTCATGATAGTCCTAACAGGTCTCGCTATATTTGGCTTCTATCTAAAGCAATAAAGGGCGGTGCCTCGATTAAAGGGTCGTTGAAGGGGGCCAAGGTGAATCTCTTTCCTAATAAAGGCAAAAGGGACCAACCCTGTAACTATAGTCCAATTAACCTTATCGATTCAACTCAAAAGGTGTTTAGCTGTGCGCTTTTGCATAAGATTCAGGTATGGGTCAATGACTATGAAGTTTTAACCCCCTACCAAGCGGGTTTTAGAGAAAAGACTGGAACAATTGACCAGGTGTTTCACCTTTTTTTACTGATTTGGAAAACCGTAATCATTGGCAAGTGTAGTCTATATATCATTTTTATTGATCTAAAGTCTGCTTTCATCTTGTCCCTAGAAAGAAACTGTGGCAAACGCTCAAAGATATGGGCCTGCCAAATGAAATTCTAATCCCAGTCATTCATCTCCACAAAGACAATTAAGCAAAGGTATGGTGGGGCACCAAGGGCCAACTCACCAACCCAAAACATGTTTGCAGGGCATCCACGCTTTTGCCTATTTATGTGAATAATGTTGTCCAATTTCTATCTTTAGAACCAGCTGAAGCTCCCTCCTTAGGAGGTGAGTAATAGCGACCCTCCTTTTTGCAGATGACACCTTATTGGTGTCCAAAACTCCGGGGGGCTCCAGTTACTCCTTAATCAATTCAAAAACTTCTGTGGCATGAGCGGCCTAGTGATTTATACGTTATAAACAAAATTCATGACATTGAACCCGAACAAGATCTATAGGGTTAGGCCCACCCTTGGAGGAATACCACTCAAGTGGGTCAACACCTTTGACTCTTTAGGCCTTAAACTGTCTGAAAATATTTAAGGGGAACCTCATGTGTCTAAGATTTGAAGCACAAGCAGTTAGTCGGGGCCCTGTGGAAAGAACATTGATAATTTTTATAAAACCAGTTTCTTCTGCTTTGCCGGTTTACGATCTTAAAGCAGTAAGTTCTGCCGTATATGGGTATGAATTATGGGGATTTGACAGACTGGAAGAGCTCACTAGATCTGAGCACAAATTTCTAAGGAGTCTAGTGATGTTGCCCCAAAGCACCCCTCTTCATCCTCTAACGCTGGACATGGGAAGGCATTCTATTGCTGGCAAAGCCAAGCTCCATCCTCTGCTGTTCTGGTTGAGGATCAGATCCACAACCAAATTAGGTAATGTGACGAGTCGTTTATCTGTTATAGGGCTGGGAGACAGCTGGGAAGAAAACTACCCTTCTTTGCTCCCCTGACGAAGTTAAAGCATGTTACTGGGACTGGGTAGTACAAGCTGAGTTGTGTAGTGTGTCTTGGGGGAAGCTAACCTTAGAATGCATTGCCCATAAACTGGATAGGTCCTTGGAGGCCTATTTGGATTTCGTACAAACACCAAAGGACAGGAAACTATACATACAGTTTAGGTTTGGCACTCTTCCCCTGAATGACTTTATAGGTGGATGGAAGAGCAACCCATTGCCATCACGGTGCTGTCCTGGCTGCAAACCCCCATGGAATCTGTTGCACAAGTAATGTTTGCTTGCCCAATTTATGCAATCCCCAGAACTAACTGGTAAAGCCCCATTTGTAAACAAATGGGAACTATGCAGAGGCTCTGCGAATACTAAGATCGGACACCAGACCATTGTTCAAATTCCTTGGCCATATGTGGGGCATGAGGAAAAGAGCTTAGAGGGCAAGAGAAAGTTGATTTAATTCTATGGTATTAATCCTAATCTCGCGTGCACTGAGGTATTTGAATAAGGCAGAGACAAGTGCCCACTCTAACTCATAAATGCCCTATATTCGTTTAGTAACTGTACTTGTATGCTCCTAAAATTATTTATATAGCTAATCTCCCTTCCTAACTCTTGCATCTGTCATATAGGGTTTTGTCTCTGATTTTAAACTTTTTAAAATAATTTTTATTCTGGGTTTTAACTATGAAATAAGTTATTTATTATAATGATACATTTCGCACGGTTACCTTTGATACGGAACTGCTATGGTATGTATGCCGAAATAAAGTATTTACATTGAACTCTGATTTTACTGGGATTCAGGTGTGTAGGCAACTGAAATAGCATGTTTGTAAAAATGCCTTACATATATTCTTGAAATGAACACAATGATGTGCACTATTACAACAAAGCTCACAATCATTCTTGCAACTTGAACAGTTTGTGAGTCACCCATAGAATATACATTCTTCGCCAATGATTAATGTCTCAGAATTTCCATTGAACTTCTGGCCAAAAATATATGTACTTTATTAGTCTCCAGTTTATATAAAAATTGGCGATAGCATTTCCTGACAACGCTTTAATGTCGTCATGTGCACAGATATCTGCAGGTGAATAATGTATTGCAAGTACTTAAATTTTCTCATATTGTGCAAACATAACAATGAATTAAGCAACAACTTATTTGTAACGTATGTCTGCAACTCAAATTAGTTGCTCTCAATCTCTACCTTGTTTGAATGAAGTACTGTTTGCACTTAAAAGTTTGCGGGTAGATAAACTTTGCACCATATACAGTTTACTATAAGGAATCAGACTTGTCTGCAGGACGACACAATTTATACTACATACAGGCAATGTATATATTTGTGGGCATTTACTAATTATTTATTAAACGATCGACCACTTTACAGAGTAATTAAGGAGCAGTAGCTTAGATGATGTCATCAGTGATGTCATTAATTATGCCATTTGACCTGGGATCGGTGATGTCATCAATGTCATGTGATGTAAGATGAGAAGTCGTAAGCAGTGAATGGCTGAGGAGAAAGTTATACTTGACTCACTGAAGTATAACTGCGAATTTGAGTGCTTTATTATTTATTTTATATCCAGCCATATTTGATAGTCGTTCCTGGGGGCTACGATCGATTTTTACTGACGAGATTCAGACTGGGGATCTTCCACAGAACTGTTAGTCTTCCAATAATGAATGACTGGACCCGAGAACTGCAACTGTGTCCATGTGATAATCTTTCAGTTGAATCCACCATACACGTGCTTTTGTTTTGTAAATTCTATAGAGAATTGAGAAAGGTGTGGATTCTTCCTATCCTAAAATGCTTTGGGATTAGACAATGTCGGCCAGCTTTCATTGCTTTACAATCCTTAGACATTGTACATAATGCCTGGAAGATAGCAATTTTTTAAAGTATGTAGTTAACCCGAGGAAAAGGATGGTAATTCAAGTCTAAAGGTCCTATTGAAGCAAAGGGCATTTTTGTACTATCAATTAAATTAAGAACTTTATGAGCCTTGCTTCTTATTGCTATTTCTTGTAATAATGACCCTGTTTTTAATGAATTTTTACTTTACAAGCAATTAATTAAATTAGTAATTTATATATAAGATGTTCTCTTTTATCTATTTTTAATTATGTGTATGTTTTTATATATGAGCTTTTATGATTGC
Organism: Triturus cristatus; assembly: GCF_964204655.1. Classification (NCBI taxonomy): domain Eukaryota; kingdom Metazoa; phylum Chordata; class Amphibia; order Caudata; family Salamandridae; genus Triturus; species Triturus cristatus. The sequence goes on along the minus strand of NC_140584.1, from coordinate 68,199,875 downwards.
ATGAAATAGCAATCAAATAAAGCTGCCCTTGACTTGACTTGAGTGTTTTATTGTTTTGTTTGCATTAGCAGTTTAACTCAAACTGAAACTAGATTTTCTTTCACATAGGCTACGATCTTATTACCATACCTAACTATAATGTCACTTTAACTTTCGTTGTTTTCTGTGACTATCTATCTATCTATCTATCGTGAGTCATTATAGTTAGGATCTTGTTTCCATAGGAAATACATTTTTTGTGTTGCTGATAACTTTGTTGCCATTTGACATATCACCACAAAACTTTCCATACTGTGTTCTTCTTGGCCTAGTTTGCCAATGGAAAGTTTCAGGGTGATCCGTCAAGCGGGGGCCGATAAAAAAGAATGTGGTTCCAAAATGTGTTTTCCCAAAACATTTTCCCATAGAAACTTTAGACACAGCTACAGCCTAAACCACTGAACAGATTTACACCACATTTGGCAGAAAGCTAGAACTAGGTCTAAAAAGAGTGATGTTTGTATTTTGGTGTGAATAAGTTCAGTAGTTTTTGAGCAATTAATGCTTAATAACTTTTAATATCTAGGGACACGGAGGCTCCACAGATCTCTAACTGAGACCTGATTGGCTCCCACCACCCCAACCAAGAAGTGGTGGCAGCCATCTTAAGACTGGGACTTAGTCCAAGTCCTAAAAATAAGGAAAAAAGATTCAGAGGGGAAGGGTAGGAATTCCCTGATCCCATAGGCCTGGTGGTGGGGTCCCAAAAGGACTCTGCCATAAATGTTTAAAAACAAAAAAGAAGAAAATTGCCACAAATTCATGGAGGATTTGCGAATCCGCAGCAAGATAAAAAAAAAAGACAAGCATGATCAACTGTGTTTGTGTTTTTTTAAACCCTTTGGGTGGGCCATGCCCCGGGGGAAAAGATGTTTATATTTTGGGGATGGGGGAACAGGTGGCCCTCCTCCTGAAGCTGATTTTGTCCCCAGGGACCACATACCACGGGGCCCAGGCAATTTTCTGTGGCAGCGGGGTGGCAACCCACCTCGCTGGGGCATGTGTGGTCCCAGGGACCCTTTTCTCCCAGGGCCCAGCCTCACTTGTAAAGGGGGATGGGTGCACGCCACGCCCTTTCTTGGCTGATTATAGGCCTGGGGCCCTCATCCCCAGGAGGCCTGGCCGTATTTGTAAACCTTTGTTTTTTCAGTGAATGTTTTTTTTTTTTATCATGTACCACATTCAACTGTTCCTTTTATTTAACCTCCTAGTTTACCCACACTGTCCCAACCTTCAGCAGGCAACCACCTCCACTGTGCACAACCTTCAACCATGTGCTCTTGGCATTGGGCACATGGCCTGGTCTTTAGCCAGGCCATGCATTCAGCCATCCACAGACATCAGCAAATAGCTTTCAGCTGGGGCCTTCTGTGGGCTTGGCTATAGGCCAGGCCTTGTGAACTGTTGCATGCAGCTGTAGGACCCTTCTTCAAAAAAAATTGAACATTTGTTTACGGTACACAGTCTAATTTCAACAGTAATATTATAGATTATGTTTTTAGAAATGTTGTCAGTGATGTCAACAGTAATGTAATTTGAGATGTCATCAGTGATGCCATTTAAGATATAATTAATGATGTTTAATGTAAGGTCTTAAGCAGTATATGACAAAGCATGATTAATTTACATAACCATAATTGGCAAAATTCAGTGGCTTTTTAGTTGGTTTTTGTTTTTACCATTACTACACTTCAGCTGGGATTTCTTCAGTGAATTTCTGAGTTTTCTGAAATAGAAATTTAATATCTCATATCTCAAGCTCATCTTCACTTTAGCCTTTGTTTTTTTCAGTAAGTTTCTGTTTTATGATTATTTCATTGTATATTGCCTATACAGGGATGGCTACAGGGCCTGGTCAGTTTAAACTCTAAAAACCACAGAAATACACTAGTTATAGTTATCTCAAGTAAGTATAGCGCGTGCCCTTGCCATGCACAGCTAATTTCCTCATATATTACATCACTCATGACATCTTCTATCACATCATTGACAATATCACTGCAACATTTGCTGTGAAATCATTGATGAGAAAACTGTGCATGGCGGGGTAGTGAGTTATGGTTACCTTAGGGCACAAGTTATAGTTACTTGAGAAAACTACAACTAGTGAATTTCTGTGGTTTTTAGAGTTAAAGTGATAAAAAATATATATATAGGAAAAATACAAGGAAAACTTATGTTAAAGTCAGCTGTTCAAATGACATAAGAGTTAATGTTTAAAAACTAAAACACCCCTCAATAGTTTAGTTAACTGACAATAACTCATGCCCGCCCATGCACTGCTTATGATCTCACATATTACATCACTCATGACATGTTAAATTATATCAGTAATGACACAGCAGATCTGCAAATACAAATATGAAAGTAGAGGCACATAATTAGATCAGGGAGATTTTGAGCCCATTTTCTGATGTGGATTCGCAAATCCACAGCGCTTTGATTGGCTTGCGTCACAGAAACATTTCTGTTACAGTCACCCTTATCCAACATGATGCATCGAGAAACATGATGGGAAAATTAAAAATAAAAGCAAATAAGGCAGCAGGGTGATTGCAACCCCTAATACCCAGGCCATTGTTGGGGAGCTCCAAAAGGATCCACCTGACAATAAAAAAAAAATCAATATTTGTTTTTTCGCAGGATTCATGGGTCCCTTGATCCTCCCAGCATTCAGCAAAGAATAGGCAAATAATGTAAAAAAACAATATAAAAACATATTCAGTGCACTACTGCTCTGCTTGGCCAATGGCAACATTTGGGGGTGACCACACACAATGGGGTGAAAAGACTCAAAGGCACCACACAGTCGCACTAGGCCACTGACACAGGTTTGGAAGAAGGGACTGGACTCAGGCTAGGCGCTTTGGAAAAACTTGCCGCACATGTATATTGACCGTGTGCATTGGATTTTGGCTGCTGACAGAGTTTTAGGAGCATCTCTCTGCTGTGCATGACTGGAGGGGGAGGGGTCTCCTACAGAGGGCTGGGAATATCCTGAGGCTAAGTCCTGCATCCACATTCAGCTGTCAGCAGCCTGTGAAGGGTTGGGCTCTAGCTCTAAGCAGAGGCCAGGCCCCCTTCCCAACTCCCACCTGTCCACATAGGGCTGAAGGTCGTGCACAGTTGGGTTAGTAGTCTGCATTGTGTTGGTGCACTGGAAACTCTTGGATGCGTCATGTGATTAAAAAAAAAACTCACTGAAAACCCAAAGGTTAAAGTGAAGTTATGGTTTGCTTGATTACAAAAGCTGAGAGTAAGTTTAAACAAATCATGCAACAGCCAAGCTAACCATAACTCACACAACAAATGTAATGCTTTTGACCTTTCAAACTTTAAACCAAGAAATAACCATGTCTGAAATTGAAAAGTAATTAAACAACAACACATAATCAAACCAGTTAATGATACTACATCCATTGTGTTCCCTTTTGGTTTGGTACTGCAAATTATGTGGCAATCAATGGGGCAAAAGTGGTAAAGTTATGGATATATGATAAAGGCTGCAGCCAGAGAAGCTCATAAATCCATTGGCCTCACAACTGTCCATTGTTTTGTCAACTATTTGTTCAACATAATTGATAACATGAAATATAATTCTATATTGCATCTCAGGGTTCTGGTGACATTTATGAACCACTTGCCCATTGGCCTCATGGTTTATGCCACCGTTTTATGTATATAGTTGCAGATGAGGAGGATAATGAAGTATTTATTGCCATTGTTGTGTGAATCAGTTAAAATTACATTGAATAGGCTTCATAACTATTAGGAGAGACTTGCTTTAAATTTTGAAAGTATTGCAGTGTTCATTTGGCGAGGCAGGAAAGAGTGTTTTACATTTCAATTTGCTATTCTGTGTTAATAAAATGGAATGTGAGCTTTGCAAGGTAGAAATAAGTGTGTGAGAGTGAATGTGTTGGTACAGTTGCTCTAAACAACGTGTTATTTATTTTCACTGCCAAGGCACATAAATAAATATGATTAGGATTACAATCCATAACTCTCACAACAGTCAAGCAAACCCTACATCACAGACCAAATCCAATGATCCTGACCTCACACTTAATGCCACACATGATACTTCAAGTGTGATAAATAATCTAACAGCTGATCTTTCATAACACATTACACTTACCACTTTGAATGAGATGGCTGAGAACATAGTAATATTAATTGATTTGAGCATGTATCATTTGAGGTGGCTTGAAGAATGCGTTCAACAGCAAAGGAATACGCTGGGGAAAACTGTACCCATGGCCTCCGAAGGGTCCAGTAGCACCTCAATGTCCAATGGCACAACCAATTTTGAGCCGAGGCAGAAATCCAATACGCACAAACAGCTGCAAAGCAAGCAGCGAAATACTGGTTGTACGCAGTGAGGCCAAACAGGCCTGAACGACATGAACCAATGCTCATTCAGTTCTCAAAGCTGAAGTGTGTCAAAGCAGTGTATCATGCGCTCACGGCATAGTAGCACAGCCAGTGCTGTATCCATTCAGAGCAGAAAAATTCATATCTGAATTCTCGCCACAAGTAGCAGGACAAGCGGAAGACCTTCAAAAACACTTCCAAATACGAAGTGTATGAATGATGGTAGAACTCTAAAAACTGTCTGAAAGGTGTTAACCCCTTCAGCGCGGCGCGGATTACCGCGCCGTGCTGAAGGTTCGTTGCGCGGGCGGGGACGTGATGGAGCGGTTCCATCATGCGCACAGCGCGACCGACGCGCATGACGGAACCGCTCCGTCACACGCATCGAAGGGGTTAAACAATCAAAAGCCAATACATTTAAAAAAACACTCATCACCAGAAGGCTGGACTACGGCATTACTCTCTACACTGTAATCAACAAACAATTCCTACACAGACTCAAGACCATTCAGAATGCAGCCGCAATCCCCATACTCGACATTCCACATCCAACGCACCTCAGAAAGCTTCACTGGCTCCCCATTCACAAGTGCAGCCAACTCAAACTTCTCACGAACACATACTAAGCCTTACACAACACAGGACCAGAATACATGAACAGCCACATACACTTTCACCAACCCAGCAGACACCTCACTCTGCCTTCACTCTCATTCGCACACATTTCCCACATTCCCAAAAGCAAAACTGGAGGTCGCTCATTCTCCTAAACTCAGCCAAGACATGGAACAACCTTCCTCAACATTTCAGAGCCTCCTCAGCACATCTTGAGATCCGCAAAAAACTGAAGACCTGTCTCTTCATATAAGAACCTTGGGACCACGCACCTACACACCTTGCCTAATTGCCTGCATACCCTCTCGGGTGACAAGTAGACTATAGAAATCAACATTACGTAACATCTATCAATGAACACCATAAATTCAGAAATTAACTGAAAGGCCTGATTCATATGGGTAAATGCACACATGTAGATGGAATTTCTTGTGTAAATTTTCTTTATACCCATGTGTAAATCTATGCTTTTTTACTAGTCACATTTCCAAGTGTAGATTTATACCTAAGTGTAGACTTACGTCTTCACACCCTGAGTCTAGGAATTAGAGACATCTAAGACTGAATTTATTTAGTAGTAACTTTCACACATAGGTGAAGATCTCCTCTACCAAGGTGGTGAATATTGTATGGTAAAGTAAAGGAAACAACAGTAAACTTTATTAATTCTTAAAAAAATATAAAAAATAATTTTGTAAAATATAAATAGAAATCCAATAATTATTATTAATCTAATGGTAGTAAAATGTTACAACTCATTTTTAAAAACTAACATTTTAATGTTTACGTAAAATTTAGCGAACATAAGTAGCATGTATTTTTATTGAATTTAAAAGTATCATATTTTATTAGATTTTTAAAAGTTTCCTTTTTAAAGAATAAGCCAATTATATTTAAAATGATAAAATATTTAAATGTAAATCTAATATTACATTCTAACAATAAAAACAGTTATAATAATTTAACTATTTTAACTTTATTTTCTAGAGGTGTCATTTAATTCCCTACCTCCATTATGTTCTATGGAAGTTTGTTGCAGTATCTGTGAGTGGCCATAGGGATGCTGGAAAGGGTCAGCTGGAGTACATTTACAGATATTTTGCGGCTTTTTGAGCTCTAGTAAATTTAAAACTACACTTTGCGAGTAGGACTGGGTTTACTCTTTTGCTTTCGGGTGTCTGTATTTTCATGTCCATCCCTAAACCCCTCCTCACCCATCCCTGAACTCCTCCTGTTTTGTAGTATGCATTCCCCATTTTCCAATCACTCCCCATGGTCCCTTAAACATTTACTATAAGAATGTGAGCTCTCCGTCTGTGGTTGTTGAATAGCATTTTGTAGTACGTGAGTTGTACTGAGGCAGCATACTACTTCGCATAGTACAAAATGTAGTTTATGAATAGGTCCCAAAGCGTTATTTATTAGCAGTAAAATACCATGCAGTGCTCAAAGTAAAGTACATTCTAAAACTAAATACACTGACATAGCATAAAAGGCTTACCTGTTGGTGCGGAAAGACCAGAAGCTTCACAATATTTCCCTGCTGGGCATCTTTGACAGTCCGTGATGTTGTGGAGCCTTGGACTGGGTCCAAAGGTACCAGGAGGGCAGCTGTACTGAGTGGCATGGGACGTTCCAGGAGGACAGAAGAAGCCTTGAGGACACGGGAAGAGTGTGAAGTCACTGACGGGCCCTAGACTGCCATCACAGTAATACCCTAAAGATGGAAGGGAAAATGATAAAGTGATGAAAAAGGGGCAGAAAAGAGGAATGAATGTAATTAATTGTTAACTGCCTTCACAAGCTAAAGGTGAAGGTGAAGTGGCTTGTAAGGAAATGTGACTCACTTGTGCTTTTGAAAGGATGTGGGCAAACTTTATGCATACTTAGTATAGTAGAATTTCAGAGGACCTGCCTTTCCTTACCTCTCATAATCTGCCCACGAGTCTGTCTACCAGTTTATACATAAATAATAACAAGTTCCTCAAAAAATAACTTCCTTACACATCAAGCACTAAACTAACCCTTATACAAGCAACAGTTTTTCTCCGTAGCAGAACACAGAGGTATAATCTGACATGCCTAAGGACACATATTGATTTACACACACACACACACACCCAAGTGATCCCACCACTCAAAACTCCGTAACTAGACACACCTTTTTCACAAATCTGGCAGGATATCTGCTTCTCCTCATTCTGGTAGGAACCCGATGCACATGGAATTGGCTTGGAGCTTCCAACAGGGCATCTATGCCCCACTGGACAAGGTTTAGAGATGTTCACAATTTGGCCCTCCAAACAGTAATAACCTACAGAAAGAAAGATCAAGAAAATGGGTAGGATCAATTGTGGGGAGTTAATTTGCATATTACAATAATCTTAAATTCGACCTATAAGATGTTAACTAAATTCAAGGAAATAAACATTGCCACAAAATATTCTGTTTACAATCCACAATAAAATTACCTCTGCAAATGGATAATTCATGTAAACTTAGCCATGTGCAGCGACAAAGAGGATCTAGTCACAGTTGCCAACACAAAAAGTGCTTAATGGGCAAAAACAGCAACTCAGGGGTACATCATTCACTGAGCTGTTTTCTGAAACGATCCGAAATGAAGTCCTACTGGAATACCGACAAAACAAAGGCCAGAACCAAACTCTCACTGCGAATATCCATATCAAGAATACTTGTCGGGTAAAATAAATATGTTTCGATGAAAAAGTTTATGAAATAAAAGAATATTGCACCTAATCAAGTAAAAAGAGACATCTCTTTGCAGCGAAGCTTTGGATTCAGCACAATTTACAGATCAGACGATAGATGAGTCAAATTCGTCATTTCCATCAGTCGTTTACCTGCATGCAGTACAATATTATTTGTTTCATTCTTGCATTGAATACATAGATTCCATGTGAATCTCCATTTTCTTCTTCATACTCTTTCCTCAGTCAATAGCTCTTAGTCTTCCCTCTATATCAATGTAAGAGACCTCTATGCCTGCCCTCTGCAATATGTTATTCTATTTGCAAGTTTCCCAGTTTCAGCAACTCCATGGTATTCAGCCATTGAGTCTACGATGGTCACCCTAATCTGTTTAATGGGGCCTGTCTAACTTTAAAGATTGCCCTCTTGTGAGATATTATTTCTCTATATATTTCGCACTGTTAATTTGTTTTTGACCCACGGACCTGCTTGCTTAGTGGCTGGAGGTGGGAGAGGAGGTCATTCTATTTGTCTTCCTCCCCAACCCAGTTGCTTCTTTTATTTATTCCGTTGGTTCACAGTTACAAAGAGAGCTGAATAGCACCTTACTTTTGTGTGCTCCCTGTTCTGCACAGTGAAAGGGTTGGCGCCCCTTGCTTTCTCTTCCCTGCCGTGCTTCTCGCTTCCACCATACTGTTTTGGTCCGTGTAGTATTGGGCAACACAAGAATAAGATGTCTTCAGATGGAGATGTTGAATTAAAGGTTTATATTCTCCAAGTTACATACATATGAGAACCACAACCACCTGTGCCTGCCTGGACGAGTAGCCAGCTGCAAACTGACTCTCACCTAGCAACCAAAGGTGAACAATCTAAAACCATGGAAGGAACACCATATCATAGGATTCTAATACTATGATGTGGCCAAAGCAATATGCATAGACATAGAAGAAATATAAGCAGTAAACCTCAGCCCACTACAGTCCTTTAACGTTTATGCTCTGTAGGACAAGGGAGGTTCCGCTTCCATGTCAGACACTGCAGTGTTGAAGAAGGTACTTTTTTATCTCCTTGCAGCTTCGGTGGGGGTGTTGGAATTTGGTCACCTCACCCTTTATCACTGCTGCTGAGATTGATTTGAAAACGTGGACAGAGGTGTATGCAGAGCTAACTCCTCGTGGCTTGTAGCAGCACCATCTGGAAGAGTACATTGCAGCCGAGTGCTTTCTGAACATACATGAGTCCAGAAGACCTTTGTTGCCAGTTGCCGTGACCTGAGTGCCGGGTAATAAATCACATGGACACCAGTATAGTACTAAGTTAAGCTTTATTATACTTGCCCTTGCTATTACATTCTTTAAGTACTGGGTGAGCTTATCTCCAACCCATACTCTCCATGTGATGCCCTACGCTGAATGCCCTGTGTCTTCATCCTTTCCCACAGTTGCAGGGAAAGAAAATAATGTCTATTGTTCTGAGGACTCAAGTACTGCAGAGTCCTATTGTCTTCAAAGTAGCATGACTAGGTGGTGCATGAAAGAAGCATTAGGTAGAATAAATACTAGTCAACCTTAGTACTCTGCACCCCTGATGTTGGCTAGCACGGGCTGTAGGCTTCTGAGCAAAACTTTGGGCCCCAACAAATATTTTTTCGTGAACTAAGCACTGTCTATTTTATTGACTTCTTATTATTTATATCTTAGACTAACCCATCTTCTACCTCCTTTAAGCTTCACTATGTATTTCTCCGAAAGCAGCTTCTGGGCGTTTTCCTTTCTCTATTCAAACCTCTCTGCATTGGTCTTCTCTGCCACTGGTCCATCTTGTCACTGCTATATTGCTGATTTCCTTACTTAACTTCTTCTCGTCCTAAATATGGTCACCAATTGCCTTCCTTGCCCTTCTAAACTTTTTTTACTCTCTTCTTAGCTTCAAGAAAATGTAACCTTTCTCTGTAGGCCCACTAACTTCAGTCTTACATTTTATTTCCCTTTGTTCTCCAACACATATCCTCTCTATAATCGTTTACCCTTACTATTGTATATCTCGTCACATTTGAATGGCTCCCAGCAGCTATAGAGTCCAACTCAACAGCATTCATTAAATCCACTGTGGGAGCAACCAAACACTCCATCTTATCACTGTTGTCGCTTTGATTATTGATCCTTTCTTTACCTGTGTCAACTAGTAGTGCCTCTAGTTTTGTTCATCTTTATCTCATCTCATTTCACTGCAATTGCTTCCCTTTTCTTTCAGACACCAATTTCCCCTGTTATGTATAGTGTTTAAATGTTGCCCTGCTTCTCTACCACCTTGCATCCCTTTCAGCTCCTCTTCCGAAATTCTACTTCAACCTTCCCCTCCCATCTACACTCCTTTCCAATGTAAACGTTTAACACATATTGATTTTCGCTTATTCTACCCAATTCAGATTCAGCTGCAGCCTTAAAAAGGGCATGCTTGCAGCTTCCCCTCAAATTATTACTTGTTAAGGCTGCAGCTGAATCTGAATTGGGTAGAATAAGCGAAAATCAATATGTGTTAAACGTTTACATTGGAAAGGAGTGTAGATATGCAATAGGTCTCGCATTTGAGAAAGTTTGAGTTTTTGGCATTGTAAATTTTATTATTTACTTCTTTTTAGTCGTTTGTAGTGAATTGGATGTATGTTGATTGTAGGGTTTTTTTGCGATTTGCATTAGACTTTTTAGTTGTGAATTTGTAAGTGGTTGGAGTGTGTGTTTGTGTGGTGTAAATATGTGATATGGTGAATAGATAGGGGTGAGAGCTGTATAAAATAGTTGCAAAGTAAGAATGAGAGGGATAGGCAACTTGTGTATGAAGTGGTAAATGAACTGTAGACAACATGGTATTAATAGTGTGTGAGAAAGAGATAGAAGGGGAGAGAATGCCATGGATGTATGAAGAGGCTGTGGTTGTGTATGTAGAAGATAGTGAAAGAAGAGGAGGAGAGTGAATTTGAGAAGGCACAAAAAACGCTCACAAATGCAAAAGATTATGGTTTTGTGTACTATATGTACACAAAAGGACAGTTGAACACACGTACATACACACTTACAGAGGAAAAAGTTGTCATGCTTACACATACGGTCATATGTACACACAGGAACACAAGCATGCACCCAGCAAACATACATGCAAGGTTATTTGCAGTTGTTTTGTTGTGCGGGTCCACAACCAATGATCAGCGCTTCAGTGCTTCCCGGCGGGGTTCACGCTACACAAATATCTCTATATAGAGAAAGCGTAGGTGCAGGCATTCATTGACACAAGCAATAGGCATAAAGGGTGCTATACGCAGCACCACTTCACACATACACCCTAGTACAGGCAGACAGGGGCATACGTAACACATATAAGGACACATCCATACCTGCCACATTACCTTAGACCACACGTGAAACATTCAACCACTCCTATAATCTTGGCGAACAACAATTTACATGCTGGAGTTTGATAAAATAGCAAGCACATTCCCCAGTTTTCCCAACTACAATGACAACAAATGTCTCCTTGTTAGATATACATTCCCACATCTATTCAGAGGACATTGTTAATGAGTCATTTAGAAGAGATTGGTAGTGAGCAGTGACACAGAATCGAAAATCACCTCTTGAACCCAATGCAGCGGTTGAGCAGACCATCACTACCTGCAGAACACAGATGAAGGTGCCGGTTCGACTGAACTTGGAGTGTCTCAGTTTCATTGTGAGCAGCTGGAAAACTTGTGGCAGAAGCTGGAAGTGATGCAGATTGGAGGGAATCTGTTGAAAGTTGTCAAAGCACCACACGGAGATACCTGCTCACATGTATGTGTTACAAGTAGCAGCAGGCTTGGCAACTCTTAGGGATGTGTAAAGGGCTGAAGCACTGTATAGATTCAACCTCAGTCACTGGCAGATTACTGCATTTGTCAGCAGTGAGTGTTCAACTCGCTGAGCCACCCGGCAGGCCAAAAAACAGCAACTCCAGCCCTAGTTAGATCTCGCTGTGACAGAAAGAAGGTAAAACAAGCGAACTGGAAGGACCACGGCCGCCTGGACACAGTACGTAGTGGGGATGTCTGGTGGACTGCAGAGGCTAAACTAGAGGCAAGACAATGCGTCTTATCACACAGAAACACCCATGCATTCACCTCAACGAGGCACGGTGAGCTCTTACAGATGGAAACGAGGCAAAATAAAGTCTCTTGAGTCCATTCTGCTGCAGAGGAGTCTTCTCTGAATACTATCTGCAAGGTAGCACTTGTACGAGGTGTGCCATTGAGCAGCAGATGTGAGCCTTCTGGCAAGACTCTCATGTTCCCTCTCACCCCCTCCAAACCAGACAAGCCACAGTGTAACCCTTGGAAGGGGCAGCTGGGCGATGGGCGATCTAAACACGGGGCAGGCTTGCATCTACTTCCAGCTCCTGACCTTGGATACAACACTTCCATAGTAATTCAACATCTGTGACCACACACTGGAAGGTCAGAACAATACATATCAGATGAGTTCATGCCTTTCACAAAGACATCAGGTCCGTGCCCTCGACAGACGAGCCCTGATTCTAAGAAACAGAGGCTGGGGAGGAGGATCTGGAGTAAGAGGCGGTTCTGCTGATAGCGCCTGAAGCGCTGCGGGATGCTGTCTCTGCTGGACATAGGAGCAGGGCGGCCAAACAACCCATAGGCTATGGGGCTTTTATGTTCATTCATTTATAACACAACACATTCATCCCACAGGAGCCTCTTTTAAATAAATGAACTTCAATAATGATCGTTGTTTTGTTTTTAGATAAAGATGAAAAGGGTTTATACAAATACATCCACTGCAGGCTGGAGACGAAGAAAAACAAACAGAAGCACGTCACACCAAGCACCAAGCTAAAGTATGCCCCGGATCGAAACAAAGAAAACGCTGCACCACACCCATGCATTCTTTAAAAGCTTGGAGAATGGTAAAATGTATGTGCCTGGGGGGAGCAAAGGGGAAGAGACAACTAGATGGCGCCCTCACCCTCACCTGGAACTCCACAGTCTGGTAGGTAGCCCCAAGTCCCACTGTATCCATGTCCAAGCAGGGGGGCGACGCTGGGGAACAGTGGTCGGATACAACTATTGTGTTTACTTTGTGCACGTAAGCATAGTGCCCGGCTCTTAACTTACGAGGAAGAGCCGGCCGAAAGCCTGTGGTGTGGCACCCAGAACAGCCTTGAACAGAGGAGCTTGACGGGGCGGGAGCAGCTCGGCCACAGCAGAGAATCCATTACTGTCGGGGAAGAGGAGAGCGTGTCACCGAGTGTCAGATGAAAAGCCACCGCACACACATTACCATTGGGGAAGAGGAGAGCGTGTCACCCAGTGTCAGATGAAAAGCCACCGCACACACATTACCATTGGGGAAGAGGAGAGCGTGTCACCCAGTGTTAGATGAACGCCACCGCACACACAAAATAAAACGAGAAGGGAGGGGGGAATGCCAGCAACAGAGGAGCCCGCGAAAGTGAAAGTGATCGTGATTACGATCGCTACGGAGTTAAGACACATGGCGCTGCGCGCGTGCACGTTCACGTGCACTGTAGCTTTAGGCCACGGCAGCACTTTGAAAAGCCCAGATATAAAATGTCTCTTCGAGCCTTTGGCTCGCGAGACCTAAAAAGGGCATGCTTGCAGCTTCCCCTCAAATTATTACTTCTTCTTGTACTTGTATGCGGTTGACTCTGTATTCATTTTACACTTTCTCTTCTATTGACTCTTATAGGCTTTAGCAAAAGTGCTGTAGGTCACATATAGAATGCTCTCCTTAGTAAGCATAGTAAGCAATATCAGGTCTAGGCGTAATTCAAATTAGTTGGTTACGTGGTTCACTAAGTTGGCACACCCATATTTGTTCATTGGGTGATCGGCCTTGAGAATGAAACATCACTGGTGATGTATTTCCAATCCAATCCAATCCAAAAATTCTTTATTTCGGTCATATAGACCATAAAAGACACAATAAAAACATTACAGACAATAAAACATTATTAAAATACATTTGAGTAAAAACGACTCTCCCAGCAATGAATGAGTTAAAATTACATTTAAAAGATTCTTTAAAAAGTTCAAGGAGCTTCAGACAATTTTTTCCTTCTAATCAACCAAATGGCCATAAGAAATTTGGAAACAGCAAACACAATGTGGCCCAGGGTACTAGTTTTCAAAATCCTGTATGCTTGTGCAAACTCTCTGAATCCCAGGTTCTTACAGATTGGCGCTATCCAATATTTTCTGGGCCTTTGGTATACAGGGCACACAAACAAAATATGGGGGTCATCTTCCACATGGTTGTTACAGCAGGGACATATTTTATCGCCCCCATTTGACCACTTCGAAGTGTATGAATTAATAGGTAGTGTGCTATACCTCCACTGAACATACAATTTCCTTGCCAGGATGGGAAAGATAAAATCCATAAAAGGTTCGAAAACGTAAGAATTTTTGGATTCTAAAAATTGCAGGGTTAAGGTGCCACTATTTTGAGCAGCCGTCAAATGTGCAAGGGACCTGGCTTTATAGATTTGTGCCAGAGCCTTGCGCGAAATTGCACGGCAGCCTCGTACAGGGTCCTCCCACAGAACGCGGAGATTAATGCCAGACAGTTCGTTTTCCACGAAGGTGAGCCAGGGGATTTTACCGCTAGAATTTAAGCTCATGACATGGGTAAGATCCTCCCTATAATGATGGAGTTCGTCCGTAGACCAGAGCCTGTGCCAGAACTTCACTGGCTTTGTCACAAGCTCCTCTGCGATAGGGGGGAGACCCATGTCCATTCTCAAAGGCTGGAGTGGCGTGGCACTTGGAAGGGCTAGAAGGCGCCTTAGAAAGCTATTTTCCACTATTGATAGACCCTTCACCGTTTTGTGTCCCCATAGCTCACTGCCATACATGGCCGCTGCCTTGGCCTGGGTCTTATAGGTTTCAAGGGCCGGGCTTATGGGCTTGAAGGAAGAAGTGTTAGCCACTTTCAGGATTGCACCCGAGAGTTGGGATAATTTAGCCTTGGATCGTACTATCTGTCGGTCCCATGCCAAGTTTTCCTGCAATATAACCCCCAGATATGTGAAGGTGGACACCCTCTCGAGGCTAACGGTCCCCAGGGTAGGATTAGGCCTAGTTTTAGTTGGTGGGTTAAAGATCATAAACTTGGTCTTCTCTGTATTCACCTCCAACCCATGCTGGTGGCAGAAGAGACCAAAACCATCCAGGATCCTCTGGATCCCCATTGGCGATTTTGAAAGGAGGAGGGTATCATCGGCGAACATGATTGCCGGAACCCTCCTACCTGCCAAACAGGGGGCGTCGTTATCCTTGACGTTTTCCAGATGTGAGATGACATTATTGATGAATAAACAAAACAGGGTCGGTGCCAAGACACAACCCTGCCTCACACCTCGGCACACAGGAAACCTGGATGAGAGTCTACCATCCTTCCCACACCTAACTTGCGCATAGTTGTTCTCATGCAGCCTGACCAAGATGTTAAGTAGCTGGGGGGGAATACCTAACTTCTCCAACACCTCCCAGAGTTTCCTGCGCGGGACTAGGTCAAAGGCTGACCTCAGATCCACGAAGACCATGTACAATCTCCCGCCCTCGATCCTCACCGTCTTCCAGTAGAGGAGAACTAGGCGGAAGATCTGGTCCATGGTCGATGTGTTTCTCCTGAAGCCAGCCTGCAGGGGACTCAAGATGTCATTTTCCTCGACCCAGTCTAATAGGTGGTTCAGAATGAGGCGCGCAAAAAGCTTTTGGGGAACATCTATCAGGCTGATAGGCCTATAATTTGCAGGACTCAAGGGGGACCCTTTCTTATAAATCGGAACTATTTCAGCCCCTAACCAGGAGAAAGGGATCGCCATACCCCCCAAGATGGCATTGAAAAGGACTAGAAAGTACGGGGCCCAAATGTCAGGGTGATATCTGAACAGATCACCGGGTAACTTGTCCAGCCCCGGTGCCTTCCCCAGCGCTAAGCCCTCCAGTGCCAGCTTCACCTCCCCCAAAGAAAATTCCAAGGCCACATCTGGCAGGCAGGGGGACTCTACCATCATCCCCTCCGGCCAGAGAGTGGATTCTTGATATAGAGACCCAAAATGAACCTCCCAGACAGAGGGGGCAATATTGGGTTCTACTGCAGACAACAAATCCCCTGTTCCATTGTTTACAAGAGCCCAACATTTTCTAAAGTCTTTAGATTTGAGGGCTCCAGACAGGTCATGCCAGTGATTCCAATCCCACTCTGCCCTTGCGTTGGCCAGTGCTGCCTTGTACTCCCTCCTAAGGGCAGCGATCTTCACCTTATCACTACCATCTTTAATTGCAGAAAGTAGCTCAGACTTAGTTTTCCTACAAATGGAGGTATACCAAGTCGGAGCACGAGCCTTTTTCCTTCTAATAGGCAGGGCCGGGTTGAAGACATCTGCGAGGTCCCTTACTAGGGCCTGGTGAATACCAGATAGCCTCTCATTATAATCTGCGGGTCTAGGTTGGTTTATGAGGGCGTCCACCTCCTGGAACCTAGGGAGTGCTATACCATAGAGGTTTGTTAAAGCTTCTTCTTTCTCAACTATCTTCCCCCATTTCACTCGACGCCTGCTTGTGGTGAGTAATATGTCTCCCTGATCGATTGCAAGATCGGTAGTTGGCGTCCTTAAGGTAGGGGCTGGGTGCTGGATCTCCAAGGAAAGGGCATTATGGTCACTGTCTGTCCTCGGGATCACTCTAAAATCTAAAACTTTAGGCCACAGGGAAATATCTATAAAAATGTAGTCCAGCCTTGACTCATGGCCCTTTTTGTTGAAGGTGCACACCGAAGGAGTGTCAGAAGGGGTGCGCCCATTACACGCCCTTAGTGCAAAATTCAAGGTGAAAGAAGTAAGTTGTACTGCCAACGAAGACCAAGCTTTGGGGTGAGGTGATGAAGAAGGAGGGACTCCCCAATGGTCATCCTCGGCAGTAAAAGCACCCTCCATTAGGCCCTCCAGGGGTTCAAAGTGGCAATTAAAATCTCCTCCCATCACTATTTTCAAGTTGCCTGTCAATTGCCCCAGAAAAGATGAGAGATCAGCCAAAGTGGGAGATTCTTTGCCCACAGCGACAGGTCGAGAGTAGACATTAACAATAGCCCACGTGCTTTTGTCAGGCCAACTGAGGAGCACACACTGTATGTCCGGTGAAAGTGTATCCATACCAGCCACCTGGCACCCAATGTGGCTCGCCACCCAGATTGCCAAACCTCCCGAGGGTCTCCCTCTCCCATTCGATCTTGCCGGGATTTCAAAAATGTCATATCCCCTCCTAACCTGAGGCGCCCTGGCCCATGTCTCTTGAAAGAGGAGTATGTCACCTTTGCTAACCAAAGTTTCCCACTCTGGGATATTCACCTTACTGGAGATGCCAGCTACATTCCAGGACAGAATAGTCAAACCTGGGCCTTGGAATTGGGGACCAACTTCAGTAAGTGCAGACGGGATATCAAGTGCAGAATTACCCAAGTCACCCAAGCCAATGGTAATGGGCGGCCGAATGGGTAATTCAGCGTGCTCCACCAATTGCTTTGCAGCAGCAGATAATGTATTTGGTGGATCCTCATCTAACACTTGAGTGCTTCCCAATGTGGTCCCTCCGTCTTTTGCAGGGGCCAGGGACCTTTTTTTATTTACGGGATCGGATGTACCTTCCCCCCTGAATGAAGACCCATAGGCAGAAATTATCGGGTGTTGCGGAATGACCCCCCTTATTGGTCAATCTACTAGGTCCAGACAGGAGAATCTATTCTGAAGGACTTCCCAACACAAAAGGCAGCAAGCAAACTGGTGAATATCTTGAAATCCGGAACACCCTTGTGGGTGGGGTGCCCACCTACCTGGGCCCTTCTGGCTGGCTCCACGGCCTGTGGGGACTGGGCCTCCCAGGCAAAATTTGTGGCTTCATCCGACTCTCTCAGGGGATTACGGGAGCTGTTCAGCCCACAAAAACCCTATAATCCTCCTCTGTCTGTTGCCATCGTGCCATAGGTAGGGAAGGTGACCCTGCCCGTTGCCTGGAACCCTGGCCAGGAGGGATCGGGCATCCCTTGGGACCATGGAGTTGCCTTCTTCTCATTGGGTATTACTGGAATTGTTCTTCTTGCATGAGTCCCAAACCCCTCCTCGGTCCAGCGCCCGCCTACCCAAGGATCTGCCCAGTGGCTGGACCTTTATTGAGGTTTGATTCCTCTCCACACCCAGGAGACAGGAGAGCCCTCCACAGTATGCAGCCACCAGGCCCTGGGAAGGGACTGTCACCCCAGTCAATCGGTATGCCATAGAGGAAATGCATCCTGTGAGGGACAGGTTCACCCTCCCAGGTAAATTGACCTCCTCGCTGTGTGGAATCCTCCGGGATCACACCTGTTTACCTCTCAGACAGAGAAAGAAAGAGGGCGGAAGGGAGAATGTGTATATTAGAGGAGAGCAGATGAGGTGCGTTCTGGAAACAGTGGGAGTGTGCCTTTGTGTGAGACTGGGGACAACTGACTGGGGGGCTGCAGTTATATTGTCCATGTAAATGTGTGATTAATCATATTTAAGAAATTAATATTAGAAAAGTTGTCACAGAAGATCATCTCCTAAGTGTGATGTTGTTTACTCAATATCTCATATAGACACAGGCTCTCTTCTGCCAGATCAAAACAAATTAGACAAAGAGGTGCCATTATCAGTCAGTAAACCGAATCCAACCACCGGAGCCAAAGTCTTGTAAGGCCAAATCAAAATAGAAGGTAAAACCCGGTGCCTCTAATGCCTAAAGCTCTGAATCTGTTTCACAGGAAGCAAGCTCTACTGCTCATGTTATACCTTCAAAGACCCTTTACTAAGCTGCCCTCTTAAAACTTCTCATCTAATTCTTCTGGATAAAGGAATCATTATTCTTCACATCAATCAACCAATGCTAAACTCTGGCCTTCAAAATGCTTCTTCTCTTCTTTACAATCTAAAGAGGAGTGATTTAATTTTAACTGACCTTCAGGGCACTCTCCACTGGGCATACTCAGGCCGGACCTCTCGCAGTAAAAGCCACCTATACAGGGCTGGCAAGCGGAAAGACTACTCACACCAGGACTGCCAGAGAAGGTTCCAGGTGGGCAAAGTGTAGGGAAATACGATCCCATTGCTGCAAGAAAAGAGCAAGTAAATTACTTTAGAGACATTACAAGTGCTCTACTTTAGTGCACTAAAACATATTAGAATTAGCAACATGGTGGGAAGTGAAAAATGTATTCGTTAAAGTTAGACTCAAACTCATGTTTTTTTGATTTACATAAAACTGAAGTATCTTGTGACCTGCATTCAGCTTACTGGCCTAGTCTTACCCATGAGTGCAATATAATATAGATGCATTAGGGGATACGTGGGTGCTGTGGAAAAGACCCACATACAGTAAAATATGTAATCATTTAAGCACATCTTAATGAAAAAAAATACCTCAAAGGTACGTAGGTATGCTTATTATATGGTATGAGGCATCGGGGAGGGGAGAACACAATATAAAATGAATAGGGTAGGTTTTTCTTGATTTCCACAGATTTATAAAAATGGCAGTTCTCGATAATGCTAAAAACTGATTATTTTCCATTGCTTGGGACAGCAGAGATAAGGATGTTTCTAAAAGTTTAGAGACGGGATAGAAATGA
The DNA here is from genome assembly GCF_964204655.1 of Triturus cristatus. NCBI lineage: Eukaryota > Metazoa > Chordata > Amphibia > Caudata > Salamandridae > Triturus > Triturus cristatus. Next base: position 68,180,418 of record NC_140584.1, on the reverse strand, counting down.
CTCAGTTCATTCTGTTCAACTTGCTCTGAGTTTTTGTGAAAATAACAGGACAGATCTATTCCTGTCCATACTCCTTCAAACATGTGACCATGTGGCCTGGGTGTAAAATTCCACTCGTCTTGTGGAGTTTTTCCTCTCTCACAGCTCGCCAACGTTAAGTCGGCGAGCGTGAGTGAGGAAACTCACACACTAGACCACCTCCCAGCAAGATTTCTCAATGCGGGCGCAGAAAGTTGCTTTTGCTCGCATTGAGAAACCTGCCGGTCATGTTAAGTAAGCTGCCGCTCAAGTAGAACATTTACTCGAGCAGTAGAAAGAAGCTGCACCCTCGTGTGTTAGGCGCGGTGGCATTTGCGCTGGTTTTTACAGCACGGTACAAACTCATGGTGCTAAAAATCAGTGCGAGCAGCGCAACTTACCTCACTCCGCCGCTTGTGGAACTCCACGGAGTGAGGCAGAATTTTTTCTGCACTTTGCGGAGTTCTGCCTAGCAGAACTCCGCAAACTCTGCTCAAGCGTACCATGGGCCTGGTGAGCACCTTGAAGAAGCAGGAGATGGAAAACATCAGCATGTTGCTGATGTGTGAGGTGCATAAAGAAACTATATTGTACAGAATGCTGGCTTTGTCCATTGTTTGGATAAGTCTAGCCAAACTAAATGTCATGCATTAGGGACTGGACAAGAATGAGACTCAGCACGAATAATCTCCAGCAGGTCAACGTGTTTTCAGGCTAATTTACTATTCTTACACTGGTTCTAGAATGCACTACCCCCAAAATGGTCAAAGAGATGTATCAACTGTTTTGAGTATGGTCCATGGATATTCTGGTAGAAGTTAGAAATTCATCAACTATTTTAAAAAATGTGCTGAAATGTCAGAATTTAGCATAGGAATACTGCACTGTAACAATTCACTGATGACTTAGCAATGATGAGTAGGACCTCCATACCCTATATACATTGTGCCCTATCTTTAATGGCCAACAGCAGTCTTGCTCTTCAGTTTTACTCACGGCAGGCAGCTCCCGCAGGACATAGGTTACCACTGACACCATCCGTGGGATCTGGGCTGCTGGCTCCTCCGCTGCAGTAAAATCCGGCCCTGCACTCCCCGGAAGGGGCAGAGAGACCTGGGGTGGAAGAATTCACCAAGGTATTAACTGCTGGACACGATTTAGAGTGGAATAGCAATGTTGTAAATTATCACAATGTGTTGTTTTGTTTTTTAAGCAAGATAGAAATGGCTAGTCCCATAGCCCATCCAATACACAGCAAGGGGAAATGAAACCATAAGGTTGTCTATGGGTTAGCTACAACAGAAATGAGCATTGGTGAAGTCAGATGACCGCACTTTTGAGCGTATTAGCGATACGAATGCCATTTAGCGTTGCTGTGCAGCACTGCCAAGAGAAAAAAAAAGTAATAAAAATGGTTCAATGACGAGGCCAATACTGGTGGCCTCATCATTTTAACATAACATGTGTATTTGTAAAGTCCTTGTTCACCGTAGGCATCTTGGTGCTGAATAACAGATGTTTATTGTTACCCATCTAAATGGTACTCATTTTAATGACCTCAGATGGATGAAAGTTGAATACAGCCTAATAGCACATGCTACAATAAACAAGAAGGTCAGTCTTCAAACGTTGGACACAATCTTCAACGTTTATGAGTTGCTTTATTCAGGGATCAGCTTTAATCCAAGTTTGACAATCCAACTTTAGCCAACACTTTTTCTGTCGCATTCACAACTTCATCAGGGCTGGACATCTGTATAAGTGGTGTCTGTTTAAAGTTACCACTTTAATTGGTATATGCACTGTCAACCCAACAAAGACTTTTGTCGATATCTTCAAATTGTCGAAAATAAGTTCTCAATTTATATAGAAGCTTAGTAAATTCACTTAAGTAGCACTCCTAGCTTAAATTCCTGAGTAGGGGTTAACCATACTTCTCACTCCGGAAGCTATTACATCATAGTGGGATAACCCATTCTGAGCACTCGGAGATTAACATGTGTTGAGCACGTGATGGTCCATGGACCTTCTCAGGAAGACTGGACTTGATTATTGTAGCGTGCACTACTAGTCTGTATTCAAGTTTACTTGGAACCTAGGTTCTGTTAGTGGATGTTGGGTGGGCATCCACCCTTATGAGTGCACCGCATTACTTATGTTTATATATATTGAATTTAGTGCGTACTTCTAGGAGAGTGGCAAGGAACCTCACATCACCCACTGTTTTTCTGTTCAGATAAATGAAAGGCTCTGTAGACCCGCTGGGATTTGAACCTGCGATCCAGAGGTCAAACACAGGCTCCTGCAGTGGACGCATTTGTCCACTGAGCCACCAGACCAGCTATTTTGTAACATGAGGGAGCGCTTTTATTCAAGTGAAGCTTCGCGAATGTGCTTTTTGTTTTCAGAGCGAAGCTGCAGGCAGCAATTTGTATCCTGGGCCTCCAAAAGATAAAAAATAAAAAAAGGACAGTGAGTGTGAGGAAGGCAACAGTGAAGCGGGTGGGGCGCATGAGGGGGAAATAAAACATAAATAAAGCCGAGGGGAGGAGAGGAAAAGCAGCACTAGAGATGATATGATGGCACTGATGGCACTGGAGAAGCATATGTGGAAAAGAGCTACATGGTTGTGAGGGGAGAAGCACGTGAGGGAGAGAGAAAGAGAGAGAGCAGCACATATGGAGAAAGTTACACAGAGCCTGGTAGATGTGGGGAGAAGCATACGAGGGAAAATATGGAAAATAAATACATTCTCATGGTGTGCTTAACCAAAAAGAAAATTTGTTCTGTAAAAGTCAACAGTGGAAGGATACTAGTAAGCTGATCAAAATGATGGTAAAGAGGCTCAGCTCCAGGGGAGAGACAAGTATAAGATGAGGAAGGCAATGCAAGCCAACGAATAAGCAGCAAAAGAATTATAGTGACAATTATGCCAACTAATGGTAAAGAATGGGCAAGCTCTAAGGCCACTGTATACTCTTTATAAGGCCATAATAGGTCTTTCGCAACAAAGCAGCTTGTGCTGTTTGGTAACCGAGGTCTAAAATGACAGGTGATGCAATTAACAGTATTAGAGACATTTGGAACAAGCAATGAACCAGTGTACCATTTGGCAGTTTTATTATACCTATCTTACCTGATTGATTGCAGAAGGTGCCAGGAAGACATGGGATGGGTTCAGGACTTCCTTCTGGGCAAAAATATCCAGGCAAACATTTTCCTCCAGTAGCTGTGGCTGGACACAAACAGTTGTCGCTTGTGTAGTTGTCCAAGTCATAAGGCTGTGGGGTCCAAGCCGCAATAACACAAAACCAACCTTGAGAATTCAAATAAAGAGGAGGCAATGTACACCTTGTGAGAACCAATAGGACAACCCTATGGCCAATATCAAAGAAATGTAGACAGCAGGAAATAAAGAATCAGGAACAGTGTGCATGCTGTGATCACACGTACATGTTCATTCTAGGATCATATAAATAACACATATTGGCATGCGCCTACACACAACCACACACGTAGTAATGTTATTTTGCTAAACATTTGTTGCATTGATATTTTATGCTGCATGATCTTTTAATATCTTCATGGCCACATTACATTTTCATAGTAAAAGCACACATGCTAAAAAATACAAATAAGAGGCAAGGCTGCCGCTAACATGGTTGTCAGACTTACCAGGATCGCATTTCCCAGACACTGCGGTGAGGTTCTCCTTTCCACAGAAGTATCCTGGGGGACAGGGCAGGCAGCTGTCAAGACTCTGTGCCATAGCATCAGGGTTGTAGAAGCCTCTGGGACAAGGGAACTGGCCAGCATGCTTAGTAGCTGAGAAATACAAGATAGAAAGTGGAGTAGATGAAATTATGGCACATGTAAATAGTAGATATTTTTCGCAGGTTCAATGTATCACTTACAAAGAGGCACACTCATTCACTTCACTCTATCTTGAAAGCAAGTTTAAATCTCCAGTGGGCAACGGTATACACGCATAAGCTACCTCTTTAGGCTCAGTATGAAGAAGCATTGGTAATGCATTGATTTCGCCAATGTGATTAATAAAGTACTGTTTTTATCAATTATTGTCTGGAAGAAGTAAAGAGCTCCCTGACGAATAACATGGGAGTAGAGAAAATGTGGCGCAGCGGCAAGAGCTGCTAACTCAAGATCTGGGGATCATGGTTCGAGTTTCTGCAGCTCAACATCATGTGATTCTATGCAAATCACTTAATCTCCCTTGTGATAAATTGTTATATAAATATGCTGCAAGAGTAAAAAGCGAAAAGAGGCAAAACGGTATGAAAAAGCACTCCACCAAAGTGGGTGTCAATAGTATTGAGGCAATGGGAAACTGATAAGAGAAGCAGGCGAGGAACAAGCATAGGTAATGGCAGGAAAATATACTATAGCTAATAGAAATGAAGATAATGGAAGTAGCACGCACAGGAACTAATGAGAAGCCAGGAAAGAGAGAAGGTGGGATCAAAGTCCATTTTAAGTTATAGTGAAAACAATAGATTTCTCAAGAACTGTGCAGCGAAATCTAACAAGCAGAAAGAAAGAAGATAAGACAAAAATATATCTCTTTCTATGCTCATTGAATCACAAATGCCCGCTCTATTCTGTTCTGGCGAGCTACCCCAGCCTGCTTTCTAGAAAGGAAGCAACATCTGAACTACATTAACCCCCTGGATGACGGACCCCTGCCAGAAATCTATCATTCCCGCCTGGGTTCTACTCCCTTTACTCCATTTGCTGTACACAGCTTTCTTACTTTGTAGTGGGATCCCTGCTATATAAATGACCATACATTAATGCATCCACACAGATATTTGAAGAGTAATTTTCATCTTTTGAAAAGAACACAGCACCACTTTTCATCTTGGATGAGTCAACCTTCTGGTGTACCGGACAACTTTTGAAAAATATCTTCAGAATTCACATGAACATATCTCAACTACCAAAATACCTCTATAATTACACCTCCTCCCCCACACTGTAATTCAGCATCTGTACCCTCCGCAGACACTAGACACATTGTCTCACTGTCTGTCCTTACAATGGTCTCTCAGCATCAACCTTCTTCCAGCATATTTACATGTACATTTAGCCTTTCTACGGCCTCAAATTATCTCTCGTCATCAAAACATATCTTCACTTCCATCACAGAAAAAGTATACTTCCTCTTCAAAATTCTTTCATCATGTATCACATGTGAATAAATATTCAAAAGCCTTCTTCATCACACAACCATTGACTCTTTATTTCCATCCCTCCAAAAACTGGCATCTCCTTTACTGAGTTATTAACATATTTCACTTCCACCACATTCTCCCACTATGGTGTTTATGCGCTTTCAATCAAACCATGACCCATCAAACACTTTAAATATTTTGTACTCCTTTAGCAAACTCTCCACATATATATGTACTCCATGTGCTCATCAAATCCTCAGTTTATTTCGTTTCTCTCTTCACAACGTTTTCCACTCCACTCCAATCTTAACAAGTCTCCCAACTTTGCCATGCCCAAGACACTGTTTCTATGTTCTTCGTCCAATGCTTTGCTGCCGGACATTTCCAAAATAAACGCTCCTCTTTCCTGCCTTAAAGACATGTCTCTACTACCATACCCTCAGTATTTGTTTTAAACATATTCTCAGCCTCTAACCCACTCTACTGCAACTTCCTACTTCGACCAACACACAAAATCCAACAATATTTTCTCACCTTCATCACAAATTTAATTTCGCCCATTTCCCCAAGCCCTGGACATTAGCTTTCTATTACTGAAACAAAACCCCTATCCCCATCAACCACTTCATTTGTTTTGTATTTATGTAAGCATTACTAGCGGAACCGCAATACTTATAAAAACTCCAGTATTGTTATATTATTAGCAGTACAAGATGGTTACCTAAAAGATGGTAAAAGTGGCTTGTGATGTGTCATACAATACGTTCATAGCACATAACATAAAAAGAACAATGCCAATAACTAATTTTATCCAATTTAGGCACAATGAGAAAAATTCAATTTCTCCAGAAATAATGCTTATGGGTCTTTGCCAAAGTCAATATAGAACCTGATTCACTGGTTCATACTAAAAGAGAAACATTGCATGGCAATAATTGAGAATGATTATATGGATGATTCAGAGAGCGATCTGGAACTTGGAGCGCAGACTGTTGAATGAGTTTGTAGAATCAGTTTAATAGTACAAACATATGGAGAGTTCTTAGATTTTAAGGCACTGAGCTTCAGGGAAGAGATTTTGGGAGGCTGAAATATCGAAATGCTGCTGCAGCACGTCGGGATTTGGGGGAATGACCATATTTCCGTGTTCTACTCCCAGAGCTCTAGGCTGAATTTAGTGTGCTAAGATGCCGCTCCCATATATAAAAAAAAACGTGAGACGAGTCATTTTAAAAATAATGAACAGACATTAGTAAGGGAACTTTGGTAGCTTAGTCAGCTCCCTGAAGCTGGCCATTGGTGGTGGGTGGATGGCCTAGAAAACCTAATAATATAAGTGTGGAGAAGTTAGTGACCTTATTTATGTAGGCAAAAGAGTTGTGTGATAGCCTGCTAACGGGCTACTGCAAGAATACTCCCAACTTAGTACTAATGTACTGACTAGCCATTTGTAAGTGTGAAACGTAAGGTAAGGCAAATCTTGGAGTTAGGGATTTATTTATAGATATCCTGCTGCCATGGCATTGAGGAGAAAACATTCATGAGTTTCACATAATTGTCAAAGAGACTCCAAGATCTCTCCCTTCATAAAGGTTGTAGGGTTGAAGATGAGAACATGGGATTGAGATTGCAAATCGAGCCAGGTGCTGCAGACACGTAGCTCTGTAACTTTAAACTCAAAAGGACGTGCAAGTCATATTCTCCATAGGCCCTTCACATAAAAGATTGCGGCTCCCTACTTCCCAGGAAACATGATGGAGCCTTATCCCTAAATCAGGGCAACAATTCAAGGTCACACCTTAGTGACACCCGATTTAATGACAACTTAAATGTTAACTGTTTGATCCTCATCATGAATCAAGTCACACCATAACGCCCTAGCTCCTTGCACGTTGTATAAATGAACCAACAACAAAAATGCAGGGCACCAGAGTCAACTGTAGTGAATGATGAAATAGATTAAATGAATCTGCTGTAGCTAAATGCAACTAATTATCTTACATCTTAATGTCATACTTTCTTACATCTATACTCAGAGCAGAGACAGGAGTCATTGAAGATGATAAATGTTCAGAGAAGAAAAAATGCCATAAGTATGGCTGAACAAGACCTAGACCACTCTGAAGTCGCCATGCTAAAAGGACCCCGGAAAGGTGTTTTGCAAGCTTCCTAAAAGGCCAGGCATTAAGGATGATGGTGGGACTGCAGACTTCAGCACAGAATGAAGGATGCCTACCTTGGTATGCTTCATTTAACAATCAATGCCATTACTTTCTGGAAAGGGGCATTGGTCTGGTACCCAGCCCTTCGAAAGATGGTGGTCTGTCCATAGGATGTTATGCGAGGTTCCCAATCAATAATGAAGTAGAGTTATTTCCTGTTTGAATCATAATGAAGGAGGTAACGCTAAATAAATGATGTGGTGCACCACATTGGTTTCTTTATTTTTCATTGCATGTTTTGCCTCATTCTACTATTTAATTTACCTGATATTCACTTCTTGCAATTGAAACATTGACTGGATTCTAGGTCTGGGTTCCTTGCTTGTCTCTTTTCTACTTCCTGATGTGAGAGAAAATTTGGTGCCTTACTAATTGCTCGAGTATTATTCTTTATCGTCAATCAAGAGCTATAACATTGCCAAGGATGTTTTCACCATTTTTGTTTTTCCCAGCTATCCGGGGAATATATGTTACAACAGAGAACACCAATGCCACACATCACACTTACCACACATGCAAGACCAAAATTACAACACATTCTCATTAACCACAATGACATTAACCATCACAACACAAACAACTTTGCATTATATTACAGAACATTATATGACATACACACACACTACACATTCCTAACCCCTAAAATATCCTTACTACCACTCAACACTCCCCTTCCCTCAATACAAATAACCCTTAACTACCCCTAAGCACAACCAATACCTGAATCTTAAAAACCCCTTACTATCCATTTAAAAGCTATCCTTCCTTGAATCCTAAAAATTCCTTACAGTTACTACCTTTTAACATCACCCATCCCTGAAGACTAAAAACTCCTTACTATTCCTTAATGCTACCCATCCCTGAATCCTAAGAACGCCTTACTATCCCTTAATGCTATCCTTCTCTGAACTCTAAAGGCTCTTACAATCACTAAACACATCCCATTCCTGAACCCTAAGAACCCATTACTGACCCTTAAAACTATCCATTATCGAACCCCAAGCAACTGTTAATACTCCTAAACAAATGCTACCCTTCCTGAACCCAAAAACCCTTTAATACCCAGTAACGCTACACTTCCCTGAACCCAGAAAACTCTTTACTACCCCTTAACACTACCATTTCCTAAACCATAAAAGCCTCTTACTACCCCTTAACATTAACCCTCCCCCAACCCTTGCTCCCCTAAATACTGCACTTTCCTGAACCCTAAAAACTCCTTATACCTCTTATCGTTACCATTCCCTGAATCCTAAAAAAAATCCTTATTAGCCCTTACAACTACTCATCTGTGAACCCTAAAAACTCTGACTACTCTTACCACTACCACTAGCCATCCTTGAACCCTAAATGCACCAACATCTTACAATCCCTATTCACTGTAATGTAATGCATTGTAATTTACCTTGCTGTAGTGGTAAATATGTTGTTATGCATTTGTGGTATTGTAGTGGATGTGTTGTTTCGGTATAATACTCATCTATGGCCCTTTTATGGAGACAGTTGACACCTTACATGTATGCTATTCTGTGCAGGATATCTCCATTGCTACTGGGAGAAGTTTCCTTTCCCTCGGGCAATCATGAAGGGGACTCAACAGACGTTCTCAGCGTCCCGGCCTTGACATACAGCCAAGGACACTGAACTGCACATTTTAAGTAATGTACCCCAGACAATCAGCTGTGGTCCGGAAAGCTTGTCTAGGAAAGTCTATGTTGGAGTCTCAACGTAGGAATCGATACCGTTTATGAACAATTTGATCTAGGTATGGAACAATGATTTGTTTTTGTAGTTTAGACTCTGAATAATTTGACTTTGTGGGTATGGAATTAAAAAAATAAATTTTGAATATTTGGTTAGAACACTTCTTGGAACAATTTCTATTCTCACATTTACGAAACTTTCAAAGAGAGTAACTATGCACTGTTAAAGATGTTGCCATGAACTTTGTGAGACTTTTTTGAATTTTATATTAACATAACAAGGTTCTGAATTGCCACAATGGAGCAGTGGGACTCAAAGTCTTGAATTTCTTGAACTAGTCACCAATAAGTACCTTCTGATACTATGAGAATAAATAAAATGAAAAAAGTGTGGATCTTTCAAGAAACCTATTGCATGTGGACTGAGTGCAGAGAAAGAGTGTTATCCGAGAGACTAAAGAGTTAAGTACAAATATTGTGCTTCATTTTCATTTCTTAGATATATTTTCTACATTTCTCATGAAATTGAGATCAAAGTTCTAATGGATTGAGGTATTACCTCAGAGCTAAGAAAATATCACTTCTAAATTAATTACTGAGAAAGCCACACTTCCCGTAAACAATCCTTCCGAATCACTCAACACTTTGGAAAAAGAAGTAATACACAATAGGGTACATAGAGCGGCAGAAGAAAAAGGTAAACAGAAAATAATTAGAAAAGAGTAGGGAAAAGAAGAGGAATGAAAGTGGTTGTTATTGTTACTGCCAAAAAGAAATAAAGGGGAAAATAGAACAGGAAAATAACAAAAGGAGACTAGGAAACTAGGTAAATAAAGAGAGACAGAAGCAGTGGGTCCGGGATTTACGCCACCTCCAATAAGTAAAAAAAAGACAGGAGAAAAACGAGATGAATAAAAAAAGGAAAAAGACAATGGGGTGTACAAAGAAAATCACACATACGAACACATCACACTAAAAATAAAAAATTACACGTTGGGAAGAGAAGAACTTGAAGAAAGTGTGAAACTAATTAAAACAAAAGAATTATAAAAACAGAAGTAAAACAAATTAAAAGTAAAAAAAGAACTAATTTATGTCGTGCAATCTGAAAGAGTACTCTTTACAAGTGAATAATCACTTTGAATAATATGATTAGAGGCCTCCACAAAAAGCCTTAACATATAAAAGGCATTGTTCATTACTTCCTCATCTTGTTCTGCATTCCATTTTTTTACATAATGACTCAGTTACTTACCGGTAATCTTCACTACTCCGAGTCATAGTCTTCCTTGTCACAGTCTCCTTGGAGCACTATGCGTTGGGGGTGCAGCATTCATATTTAGAAAAAAATTCCCACCCAACACGGCAGCCTGACAGGAAGTACCTGTCACCTGAACTATAAGGGTGGGGCAAACCAGAACCACATTCTGTAATACCCAACCAAATAAAAGGACAACTCAACGAAAGGAAAGAAGCAAAGAAGACCCAACAGCTAGTGCAGTGACCGGAAGCATCTTTTTCGCCTTTGTTCGTCCCCCAACTTCCAAGGGCGGGATGGAGGGTACAGGACTGTGATGAGGAAGACTATGACTTGGAGTAATGAAGATTACTGGTAAGTAACCAAGTCATTACTTCCTCCTCTGTCTTCCTCATCACAGTCACCTTGGAGCATATACCAAAGAGCCAGACGATGCAAAAAAGAAAACCTCCACCAAAAAGAAGCCAAGAAATTGTATTTGCAGAAGAGCATAAATCAGTAAGCTGCAGCAAGAACAGTTGAACTAAAATCCCCAGAAAACACTTCCCCCATCCTCAAATTATAATGGGAGCTAAAGGTATGAGCGGAAGACCGAGTTACAGGTGCACAAACATCCTTCAAGGAGGCACCCTTGAATAACACCCAGGAGGAAGCAACACCCCTAGTAGAACACTCCAGAATGACTGGTGGAAGAAAAACCCCTGAATGAAGATAGGCAAATTAAATGGCTAACCAAACCCAATGAGAAAGAGTAGACATCTTACGGCGATGACCCTCCCTGTCAGCCCCAAAAGTGACAAATAGAAAATCCACCTTGCAAAAAGAGGAGGTGTGCTCATTGCAAATAACCAGGAGCCCTCTTCAAATCAAGAGAATGCAGCAGAATTTCCTCCAACATAGAGGGGGTAGTAAAAAAGGCAGAAAGAACAATATCTTGGGCCAAATGGAAAGGAGAGGGTACCTTGGGAAGAAAGTCCGGGTCATGGCGAAGGGACCACATTGTTCAGAAAAAACCTCAAGAAGGAAGGGTGACAAAGCAATGCACCAATCTCCCCCAAACGCCTCCCCGTGGTGATAGCCACCAGAAAACACACCATAAGGGTCAGAAATTCCAGAGAAAGAGAAGGCAGTGGCTCAACCGGGGAGTGCTGCAAGGCATTAAGGAGCAGAGGAAGATCCCATGGGGGCACAGGAGAAGAAACTATCAGCCTTCTTAGATAGAAACTTCGAAGAAGGCGAGAAGCCAAGGACTCAAAAGAGAGGCACCACTGATAGCCTTTATGGCTGCCCACTGGCTACGGAAAGTAGGGACCGACAGCCCCATCAAGAACCCATCCCCAGGAACTCAAGAGCAGAACCAGGGACAACCCCCTGGAGGAACACCAACCACAGACATTTATCCAGTGCCGTTCATAAACCCGATGGGTAGTGACCTTCCTAGAATTCTGAAAGGATAGAGCCACCTCCGAGGAATAACCCAAACGTACTAGCCTTCGCCTTTCAATTTCCAAACCCCCAATGCCAGCTGCCTGAGCGCCTGTTGAGAAAGATGAGAAAATCAGAGCAGAGATAGGGACAGCAGGAACCTTCAAGGAGGAGCAATGGCCAAACAGAGCAGGAGGGGGTACCGAGGTTGGCGAGGCTAAAACGGGACTACCAACCGAACCACCACCCTCTCCCTCCTGATCTTCATCAAATCCCTGCTGAAAAGGGGAAAAGAGGGAGGCAAAAAGAAGACACCAAGACCACTGGAAACACAAGGCGTCCACCCTCCATGCCTCCCTGCAAGGAAGAAGGGTGCAAAAAACCACAGAAGTGCATCTTGTGGGAAAGCAAGGAGATACAACCAATGCCTCCCATACCTCGCTGAAATCTTCCGAAAGACCAGAGGAGACAGGGACAAAGACACAGAGGAAGAAAGGAGGTGACTCCGCTGATCTGCATGCCCATTCTCCCTCCCCGACAGATAGATTGCAGTCAGACCCCAAAAGATTGTCTTCCGCCCAAGACCCAATCTGATCAGCTAGCAGAGCCAAAAGCAGAGGATGAGTCTCCTCCAAATGGATTAAATAGTTCCGGGCCTCCTGATTGTCCATCCAGACCTGAACCAACTTGTCTTAGAGAAGAGGGGCAAAGTGTAGAAGCACTTCCAAGACCGCAGCCAGCTCCTTACTATTCGAAGACATCCAGCTCTCCATGGGGGACCAGTGACCTTGAGATGAAAGAGTCCTGAGGGTGGCCCTTCAACCCCAAGGGAATGTATCAGTTGTCAGGGAACAGGGCACGGGAGAGTCCAAGGGGCACTCCCTTCGCCAGGTTTCCAGCAACCACCACTGCAGCTGAGGAGAAATGGAGGGTGAAACTGGAGCCAAGGCATCGTAATCCAGGGACCTCGGATTCCAGAGAAACAGAAGGTGATACATCAGATGGAAGAGATGCCTGCAAGCCCAAGGAACCAGGAAAAGGGAGGCAGACATGTCCCCTGAACCCTCAACTAGACACTCACGGAAGCCGACTGAGCAGACAGTAGGGACTCCAGAAGAGAAATTAGCTGAAGCTGGCGAGAGGGTGGAAGAAACACTTTTCCCAACCTTGTACTGAAGAGAGTGCTGATGAACTGGAACTCCTGAGAAGGGATGAGGTGGGGATTGCTGAGACTCACAGTGCACCCATTGGTCTCCAGGTAATTCTGCACCAATGCCACTTCCTCCTGGGCCTTCAGTGAAGACGAGTAAGAAATTAGCCAGTCATCCATGGAAGGAAAGAGAAGCACCCCCTGGGCATGCAACAGACCCACCAGGTGAGCAAGGGCCTTTGTAAACACTGTAGGGGCTGAGGCCCATCCAAAGGAAAGGACACAGAACTGGAAATGTCACCCAGGGCAAAGAACCAAAAATACGTCTGGGAAAATTGATGCACAGGGATATGGAAATAAGCATCCAAAAGATCCAAGGATGCCAGAAAGGTCCCAGGAGAAAAAAGGGGCAAAATCTTCTGCAAAGTCACCATCTTGAACTTCTGGCAAGGAACATAGGAATTTGCAGTATTGAGTTCCAGGACTGGGCGGAAACCCACAGATGCCTTCTGGACCAGGAACACCTGGGAATAACACCCTGACCTAACTCACTCTCTGTAACTGGAATGATGGCACTGTGAGAAGTTGGCCTGATATATGCTGTCCACTAGTTCTAGTGGGCACCTTGTATCAGTCCAAACAACCCCTTATGGTGATAGGTAAAGACAACCTTATGTGAAAGCTATCCTAGTGGTAGCTATGGAGAGCAGCCTTCAGGCTAAGTCTTGAAGGAATGTAAAGCAGCTTGTTTTACCAGTCTATAATCTCTTGAATGATCAAATAAAAGGACAACCACACCAGGTATATATTCAAAATATATGTATTTATGATAAAAAACACCCCTCTAGTCTCTTTATGAGTCTAGAGTTCGAAGTACTTAGTTTACAAGTGAACAAGCTTCAATAATAGCACAAATACACGTTTGGGCCCTAGGGGCGTACCAAACCATATACCAAAAAAGTGGTATAACAACCACGACTGGAACAGGCACTAGGCCTATTGCATCTATAATCACTGGGACCCCAAGGAACCACCCAAGGTAGTGACACAGGGGACCCACGGGAGCTGTATGCAGTGTGAAAATACAACCGCAGGATCCTATTATCTTCTATGGGCAATGTCGCGGTTCTAGGGACACTTCTAATCGAGTCAGGACCAAACCCTTTTGTACTTGAGCAGTTCTAGGGCTAGCACCCACGAGAGCACCGGAGTACTCGAGTTACCTCACCCAGGGAAGCCGGGTGCATAGGTGTCTTTTGGTGTCGGGTCGCGTCATCGATTTCAATGGAAGCCTGCAAGGAACTGCTGCTGCCGTGAAGAGGAAAAGCGTCCGAAGAGATCCAAGCCTGGATCTAGGATGTAAGGAACCTGAAAGCAGAGGGGACAGAGTCTGGGTCACTAGCCAGTGACCGAGGGCAGGATGGACCAATGCCCACAGATGTCGGGTGCTTCAGGTGAGTTGATGGGTGTCTTGACTCTTCAGCCACGAGGTCCAGAAGGCGTCAACGAAGTCCACAAGCCAGATTCGAGCTGTCCCACGAAGTCTGTCGAGTGCTGCGGTGTCAGCGACCAGATTGGACCCAACAAGCCTTGGCAATGGCAAGTCACTGGAATTTAGAGAAAGGACTGTGGTGCAGACCAGTAAGGCCTGAGGGACTCACCCAGCAAGGGTAGGTCAGGGCACATCTGGAGCAACCAGGAAAGCCTAAGAAGAGAAGGAGTTGCCTTCGTGGGGACCTGCTAGCCAACGGGCTAGTGATCGCAAAGGAGCCTCGAGTGGTCGCACTTGAAACGGGCCCACGGGTCACTCGTGGAGTGGAGGCCCACAATTTTCGGTGCAGAAGATGCTCAACACTGGGGCTACTCAGAGCACAAAGCACAACTTCGAGGAGGACCAGGAAGATAGTGCTGCTGCAAAAGTTCACAGTGTTCAGGGGTCACGGTTCCACGTCACCCACAATAGCCACGGGCCTCAGCTTTGCTGTGGACTCAGGGTAGACTTGGAGAGTCTGGAAACCCACCTCTGGTGATGCAAAGACTTCGGTGTCCGGTGGGAGCTTCAGCGATGCAGACCGGTCAGTTGCTTCTTTGGTGCATGCCAAGCAGGAGAGTCACTCCTTGACCCCAAGGGAGATTTCTTCAGTCTTCTAGTTAAAATAGAATGTCGAAGGTCCAGGATATATGTTGCAGAGTTTCGTCCAGGGTAATCTAAAGTCCTGGGGACTGGATTCCTATACTTATACTAAGTTTAGGGGATGGACTAACTCTAAGGCCTCACCTATGGGTGGGCTTGGAAAGAGAGGTGGTTACACCCATTTCCTTTGTCCAGTTTCGCACCAGAGCAGGGGCAGGTAGCCCCTGCAACCGTTTTTAACTGGACTATGCACAGGGACACCAAATGTGCCCCCAGTGCAGGCCTTCAAGCACCAGAGAGTGCTCCTGCCCAGCCCCAATACACATCAGCCGGTCTGGGGAGGTGGGGACACCTCCAGGAAACCTATTGTCCAGGCCTCCCCTGCTGGAGTTTCGGTCAGCAGCAGGAGGTCAGACCCGTGTCTGTGGCAGAGGCATCCATTTTGTGATGCCAGGGCTCAGGAAAGTCCTACCGGGTTTAGCCAGTGTGAACATGTCTCTCCTTCTAGAAGGGTGGAATGCTACCCCCGTCGCCAGGACTGGTAGGGGGGTAGTATTCTAAGATGTTTGGCACCAAACACAACATATTTTGATGCAGCCATTC
Source organism: Triturus cristatus (assembly GCF_964204655.1). Lineage (NCBI taxonomy): Eukaryota > Metazoa > Chordata > Amphibia > Caudata > Salamandridae > Triturus > Triturus cristatus. The sequence continues at coordinate 68,164,713 of NC_140584.1, read as the reverse complement.
CAAAGTTAGCATTTACCGCGAGGTTATAATGCACTTAAGAGTATATGGTATGGCTGTATCACAGAACAGCCATAAGGAAGTATTTCCTAAAGCTGCAGAGGGGCTCAGCTCATGCTTGGGCACTCTCTCACACAAAACCAAGCACTCTGCCTTCAGGATTGTCAAGGCCTGCCATAGGAGTGGCTTATAGGTTTATATGTGTCTTTATAAGGTAGTGATATAGGTAGCCTATATCACAGTAAGGGGTGCAAGCACACCCTTACCCAGGCTGCAGTAGCAGACCTGTGGTGCCATTTTGGAGTGCCTCCCAGTGGTGGCATAATACATGCTGCAGCCCCTGGTAGGTCTCAGGGGTACCTATGCCCTAGGTACATAGTATACCATATACTAGGGGGCTTATAAGGTACTCCAGAATCCAATTAGCAATGTACCTAATAGCCATGGAAACCATTTTACAGAGAAATCAGACAGACTGGGGCCCTAAATAGCAGGATCCCAGTCCAACTAAGTCATAAACCAGCAAAACAACAGGAAAAAAAATGGGGGCAACCACATAGTCAGATTCCACCTTCCTACAGGCACTCTTCTGGAGAAGCTCAAAGACCCCCTACTACAGACCCTGGTCCTGCAGAGTATTCTGAGGAGTTGGTCGGGATACAAATATCTTGAGGCCAAGGAGAGAAGTTGATAGAATAATCCTATAGCCTTAAAGCGAAGAACCCAGGCATCGGGGACGTCGCTTGCCCAAGCTGATAAAATAAGTCTGATTTTGCCTCCCACTCTTAGATAGTCGTGATTTAGGAGTGGAACTGTCGAGGGTGGGTCCTGCAGGCTGTTGCTGGGATTATCCAGAGGAGGGAGTGCCATGACCACGTCCCCTCCCACAAAATGGCTGGGTGTGCCCCTTCCCAGCTGAGGGGGGGGATTCCCAAATGCTCGCTGGTAACAATACCCCCAACCACTCACTGCAGGCCTCAGAGGTATCAGGAGATTATGATCTTCCACAGACTTCTCCAACAGCTCCTCGAGTTGAGGACCACACAACTTAGCCCCATCAAAGGGCAAACGAGAAAGGAGGGCCTTATGGAAGATGCCCCTGCCTTCATGACCACATGCAGATGTACCATCTAGCCGAGATAATGGAACAAGAAATTGCCGTAGGTAATGTCTGAAAAGAAACATACTTCCAACTCATAAGAGACAGACATGAATTGACATTATCCTCTTGCTGAAGCTCCTCTGGAAATGCTTGAAAACCATGCAGGAGGGTCTTAACGACATACGTGGTATACACACCTTCCAGGATGGAAAAGTTAGTGGTGGAGTATGCCCATTTAGCACCACTGTCCAGCTTCTCATCAACCAGGTCGATAGGCGAGGCATCTTCAGTAATGATGGAACCACTGGAAGCCAGCCCTGCCATCAGAGAGTCCACCTTCAGCTGAGGGGGGAACTGAGACAGTAAACTACTAAGAGGCTACTTCTTAGAGAGGAACCTAGGGAACCCAGCTTTCTCGACATCAGAGCATACTCTGGACAAAAGCCCCTGGATAGCTTAATGGATGGGAAGAGCATCAAGCTATGTCCGACGGTACTGCAAAAACAGAATCCTCCTCTTTACCAAGAGGAACCACAGTCGGAAAGGCCAAATTGTCCTTTAAGGGGGTCATCACCTCCTTCACTGCTGTACCCTTCAGAAAGTGGACCGCTGTTTCTCATCTGACCCATCAGGGTCCAGGTCAGTCTGGGAGAAAACCCTGGGGATATTAGGCACCGGGCCCTCACGTACAGCAAAAGCAAAATCCACAGCCTTATTAATCTTGGCTTGAAGGACATCAAGATCCATGCCCACAAGCTGATGTGAGGAAGCAAGCTCTTGTCACCACAAAGCCAGAAAAATGATGCCTGCGCTTCTCATAGCGTTTCCCCTCCATGCCTGCAAGCAGAAACAACTGCCGACATGGTGGAAAAGTTCTACTTCCTCCTATATACCGTCGAGAGATACTGTTTCCAGGCAGCAGGCACTGACACCGTGACGCGGCACGCCAAGGATGCAACCTGCGTCTCATATATACCATAAAACAATGCTCCATGGGCTGGCCATATTTCGTTGCGGACCGAGACCAGACTGGGCCCGAGACAATGCTGCCCACTGCTCAGGTAAGGCCACAAACAACCCCCCCCCCCCCATTCTTCCCATGCAGGAGCGGCAGCCTGTAACAAACCGCGGTACACCAGGCAAGCCCCGCCTCTCTCCCAGTGCCCGGCACCCAAGTTCACCTTCTCTTTACTCTCTTCCTGTTTTTTTGTGCAAACTCTTTTTATTCTTCTGAATTCAGGAGTTTCCAGGGCACTCCCATCTAGTTTCTATTTTACTTTTTTTAGATTCAGAGAGTGCTGTGGCCTCTTCTTTTAAGTGATGAGGGGTTTGCTTTTGCAATCATTTTTATATTTGGTACTCGTACCTCGCTGCGAGTTTCAACAAACAGGAGTGTGTTTTATGCAGCTATGGAGACACTTGTCTTCCAAGAACCAGCAGGGTGCAAGGAGCCTGCCCTGTTTTTTCTTTTAAATATGCAAACGCGAGGCATTTCAGGATAATGAAGGAGAGTTTGTCTTCTTTCCTTTGGTGTATGCTGTTCTCACCTATGTTTCTAGGGAGATATATTTTCATTCAGTTGTTCAAACAACAAGGGTGGTGCAGGAGGCCCTCACTGTGTTGTTTCACTTGCATATGTGGAAGAAGAGGCGTGTCCTCCCGATATGTTCCAGCGCAGTGCAAGGAGGCCCACCGTGGGTTTTACTTAAGCGATGCGGTGGTCCACTTTAAGACTCTACCAGATTAAGTTAACAGGCGATGTTGGAACATATCTTATCTTTGAAGATCCCTCTGGCCAAAGGGGTTTTTCAACCTGAAGCAGGCATCATTCAGATATGAATCAAAAGGGAAAGAGGCAATGGGAGGGAATCAGAGATACCCTCATTTAGCCTTTTCTGTGGAGCCTTACATTTTGCCTGCTTTCTATCTTCTTGTTTTGGCTAATTTGTACAAATACCTATGTATATTTACTAATGTTTTATTCTTCATTCTACCCTAGTTCTTTGTACAATATGTTTATGTGCAAAACATGAAGGAGTATGATTTAGGCAGACAATAAGGAGGCCTTCTATAAAGCACCCATAGCCCTTATTTACGTTTTTAGTTAAGTAATTAGTGTTCTTGCTGAGTGTCTTTTAGGCATACCTCGGTTCATCATGGACAAGAATTCCCAGAAGAGACATCATTTATCCACTCCTCCTGCTGTTCATGAAGTAAAGGATCAATCTCATGGAGACTTCTTCTATGGCAGAGAAGAAACTGCAAGAGATGGTCAAATCATTTTAGGACTTATATGACAGCCAAAGAGCAAGATGTGCTTCTCCGCAACCGTCCCCTGAATAATCAAATTCCTTTTAGTTTTCAGTCTTCTCTCCTTTATCTGGCCCCACTTGGCCTTCTCCAGACTACGATGAAGAGGAGCTGGGGTTTCTTGATGATTCTGCTACCCCAAGGGGGAAATACATTCAGGAAGAGGAAATGAAATCAGTGATTTCCTATCTCTCATCTAATCTCCAGATACTGCCAACTAGTGAACAACCATCTAATGGTGGGGAATGGCTTCAACAATATTTCTGGCCATCCCAGCTATCGAGGAGTTGTTGCAACGAGAGTTCCAGATAGGGTCACAGCTCTAAGATTTATAGGAAGACTTTATCCACATGCTAAGGAACATCTGCAGCTTGTACAATCTGTTTCTGTTGACTGTCTCCTCGCTAAGCTGGCTGGCCAGCCTTCTCTTCTCACACAGACATTGTTGTGTCTGATCAGGTTGACAAAAGGGCAGAAGAGGCTTTGAAAAAAACTATGCTTGTCTTACTTTTTCTGTGCAATCAGAAACATATTCAGTCCATGCCTTTAAGTTCTTAGTCAAGGATATTCAGTCACTTTCAAAAGATCTTGTTTCCAACCAAAATCTTCTTGGGATAATGAGGCCTTTGGGAGGGAGGGGTAACCAAATGCAGCATCCCCAACTATGACGAGATCCTTGAAGATTCAAGCCCTTTTGTGGGTTGTCCAGCCTCTTTTCATAAACATTGGAACCCTTTAGTGACAGACAAATGGGAGCTGGAGGTGATTTCTTCAGGGTAAAAGATGGACTACTCCCGGTTTCCTCCAGGATTCTGATTTGTTTTGACCCCTTCTTCAAAAGGATCAGATTCAGAAAGAGAAGATGATGTAAAGTGTTCTTTCTTTGTTTACCAAGATGACAATAGATAGTGATCCCCAGGAGAGTTGGGAACCACTTGGTGTTTTATAGTTCTTTTGCTCCAAAAAGCTTCTGAAGAATATAGAATGATTACAGATCTAAAACACCTCAACAACTTTATCACCACTGTGTATTTCAAAATAAGTCCTCCTCAACAGGTAATTCCTTTACCAGCTCAGCTAGACTTTCTGACCAAGATAGGCTTGAACGATGCTTAGCTGCACATCCTGTTTGCACAGTCATTCTATTCTAGGCACTTTAGAGAGTGCATGGCTACCCAATGGGCCTCCCAGCGTTAAACAACCATCAGGGTTCTGATCCATCACTGAATCTGAGTACTTAACTCCAGTCAGGTCAACCTCAATTAAACAAACCGCCATGCCTTTAGCATCTTCCTGAAAGCCACTTAGTTTTCAATGTTGCATAGCCTGATTGGTTGAGAATTCCAAAGCTTAGGTGCCAAATAAGAGAAGAAGGAGCGCTCTCTCCTCTCACCCTGTGAATGTTTGGGGTCATCATTAGTCATGACTTTCAGGACCTCCAAGCCCTAACAGGTATATAAAGCTGCAATAAAGATTGTACAAATTGAAGGACTTTTTATTTTACATGCCCGCTGGGCAATACATAAGGCCTTAAATTGTACCCCCTTATTTCCACTGGAAGCCAATGTAACAGTGACAGTGAGCTTGATACTGACTGATGTCTTGGGACATTAAATAGGAGATGGGCACCAACAGTTTGAACTAACTTTAATGTTTTGACTATGTGGGGAACCTAAGTATAGGGAGTTTCCATTGTCAAGGCATGATAACACCAGCACCTGTATGATTAGGCATCTAGAGGAGAAAGTTAGAAGATCGGGTATTTTCCTAAGCGTTCTAAGCATGCCATAGCATCTGGCTTCAATTTGCCTGGCTCGATTTTCCATGGTTAGTGTGTTGTCCAACCAGATTCCTAGGCTTTTATGGATGTTTAGGGGTAGGAGAATTTCCTAAGGAATCTGGCCAGCCAGGTAAAAGCCATCTGTTGAAGTCATTGCCCACCACCAGGACTTCAGTCTTGTCTCTGTTAAGTTTAAGGCTTCATGTAACCATCCATTATGCCACTTCCTTCAAGCAGGGTCCAAGTTGATACAATTTTGAGTGGCTTTCTGGAGAAAAGGACAAGACTATTTCAGTGTTTTCTGCATATGTGACTTAAAAGGCCAAAAGCTTGTTTAATCTCCACCAGTGGGCACATGTAAAGACTAAAAAGAGTCAAGCTCAACGAGGAGCCCTGGTATTCCACATTTCAAAGGGCATATATATTCAAATAGCAGTCTTTGAGTACTTGAAAACTCCTACCATCAAGAATTGAAGTAAGCCATTGTAGGGCTACATTTTCAAGTATCTAAATAAGGACTGAGTGGGCTACAGTATCACATGCAGCACGTAGATCTAGTAAAATAACTGCTGCAGAGCCCTCTTGATCAAGGAGCATTTTGAATTATTTTTTTCTTCCACCAATAGTGCAGTCTCAGTCCCATGTTGTGGTCTGAAGCCAGTTTATGTAGGGTGAAGGATCTCGTAGGTTTCTAAAAATACGTATAGTTGTTGGTTGACGTGTTTCTCCAGTAACTTCCGAACCCTGATATGGCGTTTGCTCTTTAGTTTTCAGAAAGTAGCAGATCCAAAGCAGATTTTATTTTAGCAGTGGTCATGCCAACATTTCACAGGTTTTCGAGGTATAGAGGCCTACTGGCAGTTTCAAGTCCTCCCCTTTGGGTTAGAAAATGCTCCAAGAAAATCTACGAATGTTCTTGGATTATCTTGGCTGTACTTCACAAGCTATAACTAAAGGTGTATCCCTATCTTGATAAATTAATGATTCAAACATGTATACATTTGCAGGTATTAGAGCAAACCCAGAGGGTTTTTCAGACTTTCTTTGAGTTTGGATTTTTGATACACCTAAAGAAAGTTCATCTAGCTCCTTCAGTATCTGGAACACATAGAAACCTAATCGAGGATAGACCTGGGGAGAGTTGTTCTCCCTCCATCAAGGAGACTGATGTTGCGCAACCATCAGGAGCAGATGTTGTAAAAGAAGAAGGCACCCGTGAGGTTATGACTGAATCCAGGAAGATATGGTCATTATTTCAGGTATTCCGACTGTTGGCAGCAACTGTGTTCATTATCTCACACCTGGTTCTGGTCATTCAACACATTCTTCACCATTGGTATCTGAGTTCAGAGAATTAAGAGGACTGTGTCCCTGTGATAAGATCCATCCGATGTCCGTTGACTTGATGGTTAAATACTCTGGAAGGGGAAAAAAGAGCAGAGAACTATTTTTTCCTTCCCAGAATCAGCTCAAAGATTCAAAATAGAGATGTCAGCAGTCTAGGGTGGGGAGCTGTGCTGGGGTATCTCTCTGCTCAGATTCCTTGGTCAGTTTGGGAAGCAGCCTACTCCCCCAACTGCAGTGAGTTAATGGTAGCTTAGAGAGCTCTACATGTGTTCTGCTTTCAGATCAGTGAGTCTGTTCCAATAGTCCAAATAGACAATATGGTTATGAAAGTTATCAATCATCAGTTTGAAAAGACATCTCGGACTCTGAATTAGTTAACTGGGGAATCCACTTTGTCTGAAGGCAGTCCACATTCAGGGAGTACACAACATGCAGGCAGACAGGTTGAGTTCAGTGTTTTTTCCAGTTTCAACAATTTTGTCTTGATTCACCTAATTTTCCAAGAGATTGTGTCTCAATTGGGGAACCCTTATTTGTGAATCAATTGAGCTTTCAGCTATTTTTCAAGATCTGCAAATTAGTAGACTCTGGAATAGAAGACCTCTTACAACCTTGGCCGAGGTCTCTTCTGTATGCCTTCCCTTAGCTTCCTCTAATTCCAAAGGTTCTGGACAGGGTCCAGAGGGAGCACACAGAAGTAACCATAGTGGTGTCATTTTGGTAGAGGAGAACACATTCCCCGTTTTTCCGTCTCATGCAGTAGACAAGGAGTGAATTCTCTCACTATTTCCTCCTCCCCTAGTACATTGAATTATGACCCTTCCATCTCTTTGACCACTACAACTGTCGGTTTGTAAATTGGGATGGATGATCTTTTAAATGGATGCCAGCATCCCTTTCATTCAAGCTCCTGGAAGGGATTTCACTTAAAGGTCCTATAATCAGCATTGGGCATCCTTTGACAAGGTGTGTAACAATGGTTTTGCTTTGTTCTAATTGTTCTCTTGAGCAATTTCTGGAGTTCCAGCAGAATGCCTTTGACAAGAATTAGTCCATTGCTACTCCAAAACTACAATGCTTAACTATCAAGGATGTCAAGCCCCTTGTGTGGTGTTTAAGGGGTGTGGTTTGCTGAGACCAAAGGTTAAACCCTATTTCCCCCCTTGAGCTCTTCACTTGGTTTTATCTTTATTGCTGGGTTCCCTTTTTGAACCTTTAGAAGAGGCATCAAGAAAATTCTTAACTTTCAATGTTCTTTTCTTGATGGCTATCACCACAGCTAAGATGATTGTTGGGCTGGGATCCTTACAGTGCTATTATCCATATTTAATATATAATAACTTTATTTGTGTGAATGTGTAATACCTTTATTTGTGTGATTACTCAGAACCATTGCAATAAAAAAAGACAAATAATATATATAAAAAAACAGAACAGTTATACTGGATTTGCACCCTGTATAAAGAAGATTTTTTTAAAAAAAGTTTTGTATTTAAAATTGTTATTTCTATTAAAAAGAGTTAAAAAGAGACAGATAGAATGGTAGAGTCAATAATCCATATTTACGAACTTTTGAGGATAAAACTGTATTGTCTTTTGGTCTGACTTTTTCTTTCTGAGGTGAACTTTTCATTTTCATAGAGTTCTGGAGATTACTCTTCCCTCTTTGTTGGGTAATTCCGCCTCAGAAAACTCTATTCTTCTCTTCTCTTAGATACTTTGAGAGCTCTTATGATTTATTGATAAAGGACAGCTAAACTTAGACAGCCAGACATCTTGTTTATTATTTTTGGTGCAGCAAGAGGAGGATTGAAATCTTCTAAGGCTATTCTTAAGATGGATCAAAGCTGTCATTTCATTTCCCTGAAAGGATTTTGGCAAGGATTTTCTGGATAATGTACTTGCACGTTCTACACAGTGCATGGCTGCTTATATTAATGAAATATGCAGGGCTGCTACATAGGCATAACTCACTACACTTATTTCTGATTGCAGGCTTGATTTGGCTCAGGAGAACAAACTGCATTTTGGGGCAAGAATAATGTTTTCAGCAGCCTGTCAGAAGTCTGTGTAACATAGTTTTATTGCACTAAAGTGTTCTGGTTTCTGTTTTTACCACGTTGGGGGTGGTCATAAATAAACATTTGGCTAATTGTACACACATAAGTTAGTTATCAGCCTTATATGAAGGCTGTCAACTTGGGCATGTTGTCATTAAGTAAGTAATAGGACAAGAAAGGAGATGAGGAGGAGATTTCTGAATTATCTACAGATAATCTTCATCAATCCGACTCTTCTGTCCTTGCTTCAGTATCTATAACCCTCCCTACCTTCCCGCGAGCCTTCCCATTGTTAAGATAGTGGGCTTTAAAGATGTCCATAAACAGGGTATAGAGTAAGGAGATCTTATATGTGGACAGCCTGGAGTCAATCTAATAAAACTGGTAGAAAGTTTGGGATGTTGTGAACAGTGGGTTTGCATGAGGCAAAACCTCATTGTGTAAGAAATGGAATAGGAAAGGAGATTCGGACTAAGGACAATTACTGGTAAGTAATTCAGACATTAGCTTCCACTAAATCTTGTGAAGAAAGCCCCAGCCAATGCCCTGCGGTGACTGAAGTTATAGTTGCGTGTGGTGTTGCCATGCTCATAGTGGCAGTACAGCTTGTGAGATGTGGCATACCAGAAGATGTCTAGTGACATCTTCAACTAGTTGCCATTAGAGGTGTCTAAAAAGACTTTCAGTCTTGGTGTTGAAGCAATAAGCTCTAACCAAGTGGAGTTGGTGTGAATGGCCATGCATTCTTCCCTCCTGCACCACATGGCATGTCTCTCTGCGGTCAACATACCAGGTTTTCGACCTGCTGTACATATTCAATGAACTCATCTTTGGTTGTCAACTGGCCATACAGGAGCACATGCTCCACAGGAACTTTCACACATGAGTGATATTCCTGAAAAATTAATGTGGAATTATAATAGATTGTGATTATAAGCCTGTTAAATTCCGTCATTTCAGAAGTCTGCTGCCTATAAGTCACTGGTCAGCAGTAGCGTCCGTGGAGGGAGTTCCGTGGGGCGGTGAGGCGGGGCGGGGGAGGGGCAAGGTGGGGGAATGTAAACACCGGAATATGGATGAACGGAGGTAAGCACACATTTAAATAAATAAAACGAATTCCTTTTCACACGCTGCATCGCAAAATGCGATGCAGCCCGCGCAACGAAATTCGTTTTATTTATTTAAATGTGTACTTACCTCCGTTCATCCATATTCCGGTGTTTACATTGCCCCTCCCCCGCCCCGCCTCACTACCTCACGGAACTCCCTCCAAGGACCGCTACTGCTGGTCAGTGTAGTTGATAGGTGTTGCCACACAATGGCAAGCACATTTCAGGCATCACCACAGCATGAGCAGCAGCTATTTGCACTGTAAACATCCACCAGATCCATGCATTTCTCTACTCTTGGAAATGTTGCAAGAAAGGGACATGTAATGGCTTTGTTAGTATGAGTTTTACTTATTATTGTGTTCCCTTTGCCATCAAACAACCAGTTTCTAATTACATATGGCGATTTAGGAAGTGTTGCCAATAATCCCTCATGTGTGACGCTTTACAACAAGCACTGGCAATGCCAACAGGTCTGGCATTAAAGGAATGTTGTGTGGTAATGTGAAGCATTACAAATAGGTAGGTTGATATGCAAGACCATAAGACCTCATACATGGAAAAATAAATACAGATAAACTCCCCCCACATGTAAAATCATTTCTCTTGAGTTGTGTTAACTCAGCCTACTATATATAAGGAAGAAAATTAAAATGTTCTCCTGTGGATGTGATTAAAGAGTGTGACAGTTAATTCTAACTTATATAGTGGTCCACCAAACAGCCCTTGCCTGCCTGCATCTAATGGAAAATGTAATTTTCACTGGCAAGTTCAGTCCAATTAATGTTCACAAAAGTAAGTGTGTGATTCTGTGTTTCCTGACACATCCTTGGTATACATTACCTCGTGAAACATGTTTTCTTCCTCTTGCAAATTCAGTTTAACGAGTGCTCCCAAATATGTCTTGTGAGTGACATTTCATAAGAGAGTGACCTTCATTTGTTTTTAATGATTTCCCTGGTAGCTTCTGTTCAAAAATGATTTTGAAATTGCTCAGAAAGTAATTAAATATCTGAAAGTACATGTCCCAAAGACCCTGCCTATCTCCTGGAAAAACATGACCATCATCCAGTCGCTGACCCTGCTCCTTCTGTGGTGCTGAGATGTGTGTCTATTTGTTTCTAATGCACATTTATCCAGACCTCCATAATCATGCAGTAAGTTCAATGTTTTCCTAAACTGCTTCTTTCAGTTTTAATGATCAACACCCTGCTGATCACTCCAGATCATCATCAAGTTTTATAAATGCCCCAATCCTATGCTACTTTCTCCCATCTTTCTCCTAATCATGCCATCACCACCAGTGAGCACACTCCGGAACCTGCCCTGATTCACGAGACATCTCTGCTCCATCGTCTCAATCACTGCAACACCTCTCCACTGTGCTTCTCCCAACCACCATTATCCTGTTCCGGCTAGCCTTTGCCACGGCAATGGTTTACAATCTCAATGGTCACCTCAGGTTTTCTACACTATTCCAAAATCTCTCTCTCATTTCTTACATCCCCATTCTTCCATTGTGCTCACATTGTCCCCCAGATGAATATACATCATCCTCATTGAAGGCTACTCACTAAACCTTGTGATTCAATGAGAACATCGATATCTCAACAACTAAATTGGACTGATCAATAAAAGCTTCAAATCCTACTGATTTTAAGACATACTCAATTCTGTTTTGAAGATGTATTTCCCATTAAATACTTTTACTTTACGGTGCCCTTAGTAATGTGTTGAGCTCATGTGCTCCTTGTTGACTCTTCCAGAAGATCAGAAAAACAGTTTTAGGTCACATTGGGACTTCAGATATGTACCCATAAACCTTTTTTTTAGCAAAGCTGCACTGGCTAACTATGGGGAAAACTATTTTACTCAAATGCCATTACTTTACACATTAGGGGCCTCATTTTCACGGTTTTGATTCACGGCAGCATGGCAAGCCTTCCTACTGCGCTGCCGTGCATCAAAATAAAAAGGCAGGAATGCGCAATATCTGCAAGATACAGCGCATTCTTGTCCTTCTCCCCTGAACCAGGAACACCTTCCTGCACAAAAGCAATTAAAGTAATTTTCCTCTTTCTATGCGTGCAGCATAATGCAGCACACATAGAAAGAGGAAAATACGAGGAAAAATAAAAGTATTTCTCCTCGTTGTGCCTCCTTACGTCTCCCCTGGATTGGCGTAGGATTCAGACACAAGCTCAGGTTTAAAAAATGTAAATCTGGGAATGCATCAAGTTCCATAGATGTTGCGTGGGAACACCCACAGCAATACCCATGGAACTCTCCTTTCATGCAGAGTAATGTGTGAAAGGGACACATTAACAATGGGATGAAAAGTCACGCAGGGTGATTTTACATGGCCTTATAAATATGGGGAAGACCATTGCGCTGTCAGACTTGTGATTCCTTGCTACTGGAAGGAACGAAGAGGCGGATGTTCATCTTCACTTCAAGTGACTAAGAGGTGGAATGGGCTACCACCCACCCTTGGACAGATACCAGATCATATGGTTTTCAGGGAGTCCTGCACAACTCTACTTTTCAAAGCCCTGTAAATTCAGCTGTTTTGTAGGATTATACTTTTTCAAAAATAGTTCGGTTTAGTGCCAGGACACCCTTTGAGTAGCAGTGGTGCCCTATAAACAAATTAACGTAAATAAAATATCATTATCTCGTGTGAAAATCAATGACTAAGATACACAAAGTTCATCATCTAAAGTTTACAATTGATTGTCTCAGTTGGGTAGACTTTGTGGTAGCTACTGTGACATGATTTAAATCCTGCTGACTTATGTTTTGTTGTTTTATGTTCCATTTTGTAAACGATGAGATTATTTTTGAGAAAAAAAACCTAACACTATTGCCCATCTTCTACTTCTCGTGCATAGTGAGTTTTCTACAGTATTAATTATGTAGGTGCCTAAAAAATAAATACAAGCCAAATTATGGGAGCATGCCAGGGAAGCACAAAATAATAGCGTTAAAAGCTAGGCTTCTCTAGCAGAACTAATTCTATAAAACATGGACGTCGGTGGTTCCTGTATAAGTAAAAGCCTACTAAACATACTATCTTGAAAATCTGCATAACTGTTATTGCCAACATGTATATTTATTATACTGCGGAGGTTCAATGAAGGGGGAGAGTCACTCTAAAGCACGACCATAGCTCCGGAAATGGCGAACGTTAAACCGGGGACCGTTGGTAGGTCACTCTTTCCCATATTAAAAGTGACGCACTGGCGGCGCAAGGGACTTGCAAATAACCCCCATATGTTTTCAAAAAAGTCTAAATTGCTTATTGATTTATTTTCACGGTAGAAATGACATAGTTATAATATGCAATCTGCAACAAGAGGATCTACTTCATTTGGAGGAGGAAGAGGCAAATGATTTTAAGCTTGATGAGCCTGTGTATGTGAGACATTATGAGCAAGCATTACAAATGAATAATGTACCTCGCTCATACAAAGGGACATTGCAACACCTCAGAGTTCTGCGACCTTACAAAGGCTCTTGGCTGCAGTTCGCCACTTGGTCACTAAACTCCTCGGTGACTTGTGACAATCTTATAAATGGGCAACACAATCTCTTCAGGTCATTACAGACACCATCTCCAGTCAAAAACGTTGCACCATTAAATAAATGGTTAATTAGAGGCGTGATAGTCTGATTAGTTCAATGGAAGCAAAACAAAACTTCAACACCCAGAATGCTTTACTCTACCACACAAAAGTCTAGCACTGGAAACAATGCCTGCAATGACCAGGTGGGAGGTGGTCATCATATTTATAATTAATGCATTGTAAGCAGTAGTTCATCCAATATATTTCTATGGAATCATGCCTGCTGAGGTTCAACTCAAGTAGACAAATCTACCTGTCAGGGCCAATATGTCTCAGAGAACCCAGTGCATCCCTTCAAGTGACTGGGGGACATGCTATCCAGTGGATACACAAAGAATTCACCTTCTTAACAGTAGAGGTCCATCTATAGGCTCCAAGTTACTCACCTGGAGGGCAGAAGAATCCCGCAGGGCAAGGGAAGCTGCTGAAGTTAGTCGTATTTTCTGGGCAGTAATAGCCAGCCGGACAAGCGAAGCAGGAGATCTGATGACTCATGTTGTTATAGGTACCTGCAGGGCAGGCTAGAGGTAGGCTGGTACCAGTAGGGCAGTAATGGCCGACAGGACATGGCCAGCCATTTGTTCGAAAACCTATATTAATGATAAAGTAGAAAACTGTTAAAAAAGAAATATAGCGTTCATTAGCCACCAATCCCATGACCCCAATTAAGTAGAGTAATGTTCAAAGTGTTGTTTTTGTACTCGTCTCTCTCCATTGTATCTCATTATTGCTGCCTCATATTCTCCTCTTCTCTATATGTACTTTCTCTTCCTCCTTAGCCTTATAGATCTGTGCATATTATTTGTCTGAATCTTATCCGAATTACTTTCTCTCATGCATTTCATCTTTTTTTCGGATCCATTGCTCCTTCTTTTGATCTCTGACATTCCTTCTCTTTTTTCTTTAGCCTTCTCTACCTGCCCTTTCAATCCTTGACCATCTTCTACTACTTTCCCTACAACATTTGAACAATTATTTAATAACTTTTTTACTTCTGTCTCACTCCTTTGTACTTCTGAAGTAACTCTGTTCATGTCAGCTCCCCTTATGTCTTCTCTACACTCTCTCGCATTGGTCTTCCAAAACACTACTTTTCCACATGTTGCGGTCAATTCCTCTGGACATATTCTGTCCTTTGTTTCTTGTCTTTTTCCATTATTTATTATTTTATTAGCGTGCATCACGTAGAATCCAAATTTCCTTTAGGTGCCTAGACCTTCCTTCTCCAGTCTAACTCTTCATTCAGCATCTTTCACATTGAATTTCTTACATATACTCTTCTTCAGCCTTAATCTCATTCTTACAGGAGGATATTATCTTTCCCTCTCCTTCATTGTATTATATTAGAACTGATTCAAAAAACAAATGTTATTTAGGCACTGGCATTTCCTATAATAAGGATCAGAGATGATGGGATGGGACCCATAAATGACCGTTAAAATCTGCAGCATCCTATTTTGACTTGGGGCAACCATTTAGCCCCCAATAGCACTCATGCCAAAGAGTGCTATGCAAAGCTTGTTGAGATTAGTTAAAAAGATACATTATTGAGGAACACGCTTCGTTCTTCTCATACATAGATAGTTATATACTGCTGTATTAACTTTTCTGGAAACTAGAAAAAGAGGTTAAAAGTGATACAGTACTTCAATGAGACTCATTCAAAGTGGTATTACACAGGCCCACCTGCTCGCTTTGAGAACCCTTCTTTGTCATCTAAAGGCACTGAGCACCCTCTCTCAGAGACCCAATTACAAGGAAACTGCAGTATTTTGTCTTGTCCCAAATAATTGCCTTGACATATCAGGCAAATTGCTTGTATGAAGAAGGGACACATTTGTGTGCTGATGTAAGCGTAACACATATCACCTTATGTTTTTTCCATTGCGAATTGAGAGTAAATGTAGATGTGAAATACTATGGCTATTGAAAATGGTGAAATCTGGCTGATACAAAGTATGCTGTATATATGGGTAGCAGGGGCATTATTAACAGATATTTAGAGCCAATCTGTTTAAGAAGCAAATCAAGACAGTTTCTGTCCATCCAGTTTTAGATGGAGGCAAGAAGTTGGGCCCTTTGAGTCCATCTCTGTCAGCCTCCTCCTAGTTTCTAATATTAAACTTTACATATTTAGTATAAGTGTGGGACAACTCACAAAGCCAATGAAAGACAGTGTGGTAAAGCTTAATGTAGATTTAAACAATTGAAATGGCTAATTCCAAGGTGGACCACAAAAGACTGACCATATTTACAGGAAAAACGTTTAACAATGATTTCACACATATGATCCAAAAAGGATCAAAGCCATGTTGCAGGCTGAGTGTTGGACCCTACCCATATCAAGAACGCTTGGATCCAGGGGATTGAAAGCAGCGGAGAAATAGAACACTTCCAAACACAGCATATAATTTTCATCTGGAAATCCCATTAGTCCATCCATCACACGCAGTGGTGTAAATTCTAAACGTCATTCAGGATACAGGCTCATCTGAGTATCCCCAGGCAGTTGACGCCACTGAGGTGACCTGTTGCTAAACGGTTACCACCTCATCTAATATCCTAGTCAAAATAGCATCATTGTATTAGTTGCAGACATATGCAGGTCAAGTAGCAGAAGGTCTAGGGCTTTTTTTATTGCTAGGTAGATCAAACCTAAGTGAGTGATTAGGAGTGTTAAAGATCTGTACATCAAAAGGTGGGATTATTTTACCGCAGTTCCTTTGTTCAGTGTTTATTTGCTATTTGCTGAAAATAGAAATAGAGGGAATCTTTATTTTAAGGTACTGGCAGCTGAGGGTAAGGACAAATATAAGACTACAATCTATTGTGCTTGATCATCTTTTTAACATTTTTCACAATATTGTTGAAATTTATTTTAGATTTCCACCTTAAAAATACTGAAATGTTGGGTAGTGCCATGGTGAATTTAAGCATTTAGGGATGAAAAGCTTTAAAGGAGAGATCAACCTGCCTATTTAAATTGTAATATGAGCTGTGAGGTATTTTCTCATGATTTTCGGGATAGGCACTGCATTCGTCAAAGTTTGTTACTGATATCTTTCCTCTGTTCAGACTCTGCTGTTCATTCCCTTACTTCCCTTAATTAATTTTCTGTACTTATTATCTAATCCTCCTCTCCTTTCTGTGTTTGTTTTCTTCCCCTTTCTCCCTCTCTCCCTCACCTATATATATTTTCTTTGCAATTTGCATTCATCAGCACCTTTCATGATCTTCGATCCCTCGCTTATGTCCACCCTTCTTCCTCTATCTTTTTAACTCTGGCTTTTCTTGCTGAAATCAAACTGAATGGTACAGTGGAACTAAAGCTTGAAGTAATGACTGGCAGGTCTACTTTACCTGCAGTTGCTGGGGATGGAGAGGCGATACCACTTGGACAATAGTAACCAGCTGGGCATGGGCCTGAAGGTTCAGCGATTCCTGGAGTGTTGCAATAATACCCCGATGGGCATGGAGTGCAGTCAGATGCCTGTAACAAAAGGATCCTGCAAAGCAACAGAAGCATCGAGGGTGAGATACCAGGGCAATGACATTAGGGGGAGAGGTTAGTCAAAGCATGAACCAGGAACCAAGCGTGACACACCAATGCAAAGCCAATGAAAGACAAAAGGGAGTGAGAACAGCATGGAGTCACGGCCCGATGGTGTGGCAAGATGACAGTGGCATGTAAAAAAAAGGATAAAGAAGATAGGACACACAAACCAACAACGCTACGCTTAGCCAATTCCATGGAGGAGCAATGAACTTGTTGTAATACATCAATAGAGGATGACAGGACAAATTCTTCAATGACCCACCCTTCAAGTTAATGCCATTAAGAGAAAGGGCTAAAGGAAACTGGAGACCAAAACTACCAATGACATAACCAGATAATGCTATGAGGTGGAAGAAATAGAGTAGAAAGGGCCAAGACCTAATTGTATGTGTGAGACAAGTGGATACTTCTATGTAAACGAAGGGATACATCAGACTGACCACCACCCACAGTTCCTCATAGCAACAGTTCATCCGAACCGCCAGGCGAGGCTCCATCCATAAGGAACCACAAGAAACCCTAGGCAGTGTCAGCCTTGCTAGGCCAGAAAGTTTGGATCCTATGGTACAACGAGCAAGGGACCCACATCTGGCCATTCTCCTGGCCACAACAAAGGAATAATTTTGTTACTAGAGCTGTTGGGAAGGGTGGCTTTAAAATAAACCGCCCTGAATGAAATTTTATAGTAACATATGCCGAACTACATATCCCAATTCGCTGCGGTTCTATTAATAACCCTACAATGAATCCGTCAAACAAATCTTTTGAATCCCATTGAGAGTTTGTAAAGCTCCAAGAACAATAATTAAACCTACGGTTAGGAAATAGTTAACCTATATTGTTGCTTAAAATGTGTAATGCAACATAGTTTAAAAGAATATCACAGTGACTTCACTTACCGGGCACTATACGTGCCTGATGGGCATGGCAATGGCACAGCGGTGCCTGGGGGGCAGTAGTAACCAGCCGGACATGGACCCCCTGTGTCTTCTCTTTGAGATCCGTCAGGACGTGCAGTAAGGGCTCCTGAAAACAAAAAAAGAGAGATAGAGCAAAAGGGAAAGAGGGTACATTTAGCAAAATAAGAATATCAAAGAGGGAAAGATAAACAAGTGAGAGAAAATTAGCGAGGGGGAACCAGTGGTGTAGCAAGAGAGCCTTGGATGAACCCTAGTGCAAGCAAGAAAAGTAGGTCCTCTGAACACTGGTATGGTAGTAACATACAGCTTTAATCAAGGCTCAGTGGCATGAGTGCTACTGCATCTGTTGTGCCATTGATTGCTACGACCCTGTGGGACACATATACATACTGTAACGCAATGAAATGCAAAAAAATAAAAATACATTAAGCGTTACTTTTTCCCTTACAATCTCTAATCATTTTTATATATATGTGAGAGACAGACGAGCAGCGTCCATCAAAATGTAAAAATCTAACAATATGCATATAAATGAAAGAATTGATGGTGGTTAGCATAGGCTCATCCAGGGTGATATAGTGAAAGAGAACGTTGCCAAATAATATCATTACCTGTCTTTTAAAGTGAGGAAGAAAACCAGGAAAGTGACAGTCGTAAGCGCAAGTATACCTGGAGGCATGCAGACACATAGACACAAAGTATATGTTCTGTGGAGGAGGGACTAAAGCTTGCCACACAGGTTAGGCGCAACCAATATTTGAGGAAGTCCGGTGTAGATTTTTATTGGTGTTTGATTCCCTGCGTATAAGCCCTGCACCCAGGTGCACAATGCCCATTGGACTCAAAGGCCTTCAACCCCCGCCTCCCCCCCCACCCGTGGTATATGTCAGCCCGGGCTGAGACCGCTTCCAGGGCTGGCGACCGTCTTATTGCAGCCGCACCGGAGTACTTCACAGGTCTTTAAAGGACCGTTCACTTGTTAACGAGGCTTTGTTGTGTTTTCACCCCTTCTTAGAGCCCCTGCATCTCCACTCTGCCTATTGCTGGAAGAATCAGCCCCCCCCCCCCAAAATTTTTAGTAGCCCATCCCCCAAAATGTCGCTCTAGTTGTGCCTCTGCCTGCACCTCATGTACGTTTTGGTCACTGAGTAACACCAGTGGTCGAAGTGGGGGGGAACGGCAGGGCACGGTGTGCCCCAACTTCTTCAATTCCAGGGATTCTGTTCCCCTACTTTTTTATTTTGAAAATGCGTCCCAGGACGCAATAAATCACCATCGCCTATAAATAAAACTCGGTGTTCCTGGCGTTCGAGGACGGGTGGCAGAGAAGTAACAGGACTCTGTCTTTTCCTTCTTACCCAGAGAAGAAAAATACAGTGTCCACTTCTGCTCTGTCGCTTCAGTTTCCCCCCCCCCCCCACTCTTTCCTTCTTCCCTCTCTTTCTGTCTAGCAGTTCTTCTCTTACAGAAAACCGAGATTTCAAGACAGGGTTTTCACACTCTTTCCTCTCCTTTCTTTTATTTGCTCCCCTGTGAAATGGATCCAAAAAAGAAAATAATTTTTGCTGGAAGTGTCGTATTTTAATTCCAAAGTTCAGCATCTGGAATAAAAGGTTAACAATAGGAAAAATAACTAAATAAAGTAAGACAGAGTGGTAGCAAACTGACCAGATTGATTTTATTCACACCCAAACACATTAGCGCCACTTTTACAGAGTTTGCCAGTGAAGCGCTATTTTTGTTTTCTTGTCTTTGTTTTCCCTGGGCTTGCAACTAGTGCACCAGTCCTGGAGGTACTGCAAAGTGTGGATTGGAAAACAAAATGTGTACTGCGGCTCTGCGTTCAGGAATGTGGTCTTTTTACCATGCTGCTTACGTTTTGTAAGGATATAAGCAATGGACATTGAAATGGGTCCATTCAGGGCCCTGTAGTCATGTCCTTAACTTTTCAGGCAAAAGCCCTCACTGATTTCTGAATAGTGAGTGTAAACGCATTAAGGTAACCATGTTGTTCCTGCTTACATTTCACATGGTTTGCTAAATTTTACATTCCCTATGAGGGTTTGCTTTTTCCAGGATGTTGTTACTTTTTTTTGTAGGCCGCATATTGCTCTTGTCTAGTGCGTCATTTAAATTGAGCCTTATCAAGGTGTTTATAGCCGGCAGCAATTGGGTTGTAGTTGAAGGCAGTGTGAGTTTTTCTCAGTGGGGCAGCATGGTGTTCAGTGGGGGAGAGGATGTGGCACTATGCCCAGAGCTACTGAATTTGTAACTGGGGAACCAGGTTCAGCCTTAATAACCAGTCCAACAGACCACTCTCCTGAGGGAGCACAATCCCATGCTAGACCTTAGAAGGCTGCGCAAGACCTTAGAAGCCCTGGTGTCTTAGCACCAGCAGGTGAACCCTAGCAGTGGCAAGTGTGGGTTAACCTTCAAGGTTTGTCCATCACAATCCATACTGAAGTTCACCTCCAGTCTTGCAGACAGGCCTATGAAGCAGCACACTCTAGAGAAACACTGACTCTGTCACTGAGGTCACAGGACCCTTGAGAAGGGCCAGCTCTAGGGCAGTGAAACCGGTGTGACCGCACTGGGTGCTGACTTTGGGTGGAGGCATTATGTTTGCAAGTATATTAAGGTTTTAAAAGCGCTTGCTGCCTCCTTCCTGGCCTCCAGCAATTTTCGGCAACAATAAAAATGTCATGATTACTCTGGTGTTTAATGTTCTTCCTAGAGAGAGATCATTTTGTCTAGTGGAAGTTTTGATTCATGGAAAGGTAGCTCAGAGGGTTAATGTGCCTGCTGCAAAGAACAAGTACCATATAGATTGTGGGAAGTTGGCCTGGTATATGCTGTCCACCAGTTATAGTGGGCACCTTGTACCAGTCCAAACAACCCTTATTGATGATAGGTTTAAAGACAACCTTTATTAAAAGCTATCCTAGTGGTAGCTATGGAGAGTAGCCTTCAGGCTGTCTTGAAGGAGTGTAAAGCAGCTTGGTTTACCAGATTATATCTTCTTGAATTACTAAATGAAAGGAGATCCACACAAGGTATATATAAAATATATGAATTTATTTCTAAACACTCACTACTAATCTCTTTATGAGATTAGAGTCCAAGATACACAATAATACAGTTCTAAAACGACAGTAAATAGCACGATATACAATGGGCCCTAGGGGCGGACCAAACCATATATTAAGAAAGTGGTATAAAAACCACAACTTGACTAGACACAGTGCCTAAAGCACGTAGAATCGCTGGTACCCCAAGGAACCACCCACGGTAGTGACACAGGAGACCCAAGGGGGACACGTGCAGTGTGAGAACACAGGCGCGAGACCCGTACTATTCTATGGGAGAGTCGCGGTTGGAATTTTAGAAGTTTAGGACACTTAGGAGAGGACTTTGAGCAAACCCCTTTAGACTTAGGGGGTTCTAGGGCCAGCACCCACGGGAGCACCGGAGTACTCGAGTTACCTCATCCAGGGAAGCCGGGTGCATAGGTGTCAAATGGTGTCGGGGATCGTCGTAGATTTCAATGGCGATCTGCTGCAAAGTGCTGCTACCGGGAAGGAGGAAAGTGTCCGGTGTGATCCAAGCCTGGATCGATGATCAGAGAACCTGAAAGCAGAGGGGACAGAGTCTGGGTCACTTGCCAGTGACCAGGGGCACGGTAGACGAAAGCCCACCAATGTTGGGTGATTCAGGTGCGAAGAGGCGAAGCTTGACTCTGCAGCCACGAGGACCAGGAGGCGTTGATGACAACCAGAAGCTGGATTTGAGCTGTCTCACGAAGGATGTCGAGTGCTGCGGTGTCGGTGCTCGTATTGAACACAACAAGCCTTGTCAACAGCAACCCACGCAGGAAGAGAAAAGATGATTCGGTGCAGACCAGCAAGTTCCTGGGGACTCCCCAAGCAATGGAGAGACAGGGCACTTCTAGAGCAATCAGGTAAGCCTAATTAGAGGTAAAGTTGCCTTCACAGGGACCCACCAGTTGATGGACAAGGGATCGCGAAGAGACCTTGAGAGGAAACACAAAGGGCCAGCTCACGGAACACTTGTGGAGGGTAGACGGGCAATCTTCATTGCAAATGCTGCTCGGGGTCAGGGCTATAAGTAATCCAAAGCTCAGCTGCAGGAGTTGTTGGAAAGCTGATGCTTCTGCAAAGTGATGTGGTGTCCAGGGGTTGGATTTGCACGGTCGCCACGAGGGATACGGGCCTCAGACTTGCTGTGGGCACTGATCGACCTCTAAGACCATGGAAACCCACCTCCTGTGTTGCAAAATTCTTCGGAGGCTGGCGGGAGCTTTGGAGCTGCAAACCGGTCAGATGTGTCTTTGGTGCCTGCCTTGCAGGGGAGTAACTCCTTTACTCCAAGGGATATTCTTCACTCATCTAGTTCAATGTAGATCGTTGAAGTTCCAGGATTCAGTATCAGAGTTTCGTCCAGGTGTAATCTAAAGTCCTGTAGCCAGGGTTTCCTTTCTTATACCCAAGGAAGGGGTGGGACAAACTCTAGGGACCCACCTTTGGGAGGGCCAGGAAAGAGGGTGGCTACTCCCATTTCATTTGTCCAGTGTCACGCCAGAGCAGGGGCTGGTAGCCCCTGCAAACGGTTTGAGCTAGACTATGCACAGGGACACCAAATAAGCCCCCAGTGCTGAACTTCAAAGCACTCTTGGAGTGCACCCACCCAGCCCCAATACACTAAAGTCTTTCTGGGAGGTGGTGACACCTCCCTGTGACAGGAAACCTATTGTCCAGGCCTCCCCTGTCGGAGTTTCGTCCAGCAGCAGGAGGGCAGACTCGTGTCTGTGGCTGGCAGCATCCATTTTGTGATGCCAGAGCTCTGTTAGCTGGTACCGGGTATACCGGTGCTGTCATTTCTCTCCTTCTAGACGGGTGGGATCATACTCCCACAGCAGTTAGTGGTGTGAGGGTATGATTCCAAAGTGTTTGACACCAAATATGACATGTTTCCGTGCAGCCATCCCAAAGTTAGCATTTACCGTTTGGTTATAATGCACTTAAGAGTGTATGGTTTGGCTGCATTACAAACAACCCCAGAATAAAGGTTCTGAAGGCTGCAGAGGGGCTCTGCTCATGCATGGGTACCCTCTCACATAAAACCCAGCACCCTGCCTTCAGGATTGGTAAGGCCTGCCATAGGGGTGACTGATAGGTTTATATGTGCAGTGATATGGAGAGATATTGGGAACCTATATCTCAGTAAGGGGTGCATGCACCACCTTACCCAGGCTGCAGTAGAAGACCTGTGGTGTCATTTTTGAAGGCTTCCCAGGGGTGACACAATACATGCTGCAGCCCCTGGTAGGCCTCTGGGGTACCTATGCCCTTTGTACACAGTATACCATATACTAGGGACTTATAAGGGTACCCAAGAATCCAATCAGGAGTGTACCTATAGTACTTGTAATCAATTTAAGGGAGAAAGCAGATAGGCTGGGGTCCTGAATAGCAGGATCCCAGCCAGACTAAGTTGAATACCAGCAAAACACCAGGATAAAAGTGCGGGCAACCATGCAGTCAGATTCCACCTTCCTACACAGATCACAAAGTGCACATAATGTAAATAGGTAAGTGGGCTACTGCTTTTGTCAGAGAGATACTTTTGTTACTTGCAGTTTATAAGTTAAAATCCTAACATACAACAGTGAGCTATTAACTTTCATCTAAGAGCTGCATACAAACTGCAAGGTATAAATTAGAGCGTTATGTTTTTCCCCCCAGTCTTTAATTAGCCTAATGTTGCAAAAAGTGTTCTTTTGGACAGAAATCAATTCTGATTATTAAAGAGAACCCCCAACCATGGTATTACGTTTTAAAATTCTGAGTTTATGTTTCTCCAGACCAATCACTGTTAAACTATACGGCCTAGTAGTATGGTTGTCATGTGACTCCTACACCTTGTAGTCCTTAGTCTTGTGTAACATTTTCTATACAGTGATTTGCACACACATTGATTGTCTCTGAGTAATGTGTGTGATGTAAAGTGCTCTGACATCCTACACTGGTATGAGTGGCGCTGTAAATCAAATTAAATGCATCTGAGAGAGAGTGTGGTATGGAGACTTGAGGGGAACTGTTAAAGGGTGGTAGTGAGGGAATCCATGGCAGAGGTAGTCATTGGGGGGTAATACCAAACATTAATGCACAGGGCACCAGTGCTAAGACCGGCCCTGCCCTTGAGGCTAGTCTGCCTCACCCATAGGTAGCTCCATTGGCCTTGTTTCAGAAGTTGCAACTCACCAGGGATTGGCAATGCAGAATTTGCACGCACACCAAACTAAGTTCAGAAACTTCACAGTCTCTCTGCTTCATTCACAAGCACTTTTAACATGTGCTGCCTGCTGTGGGGCCACTGGAATTAAATATGCAGCAAAGGAGGACAAAATTATGCCTCAGCGTTGACTAAATTATGCATTTAAAAAAAGGCTGCAGCGTAATGCAGTATATTTTCTGATATTTTATTATTTTGACATGTGTACACATGCTAACAGTCTCTGGAAAGATTTTTCCTGATTAGTACCAGTGTAACATGCACATGCAGCAGTGAGAAAGGTGATCAGTCAACCTTTGCAATAAGCCATCCACTCTGCAGCAAAACAAGTCACAATTTTTATTAACTTTTGATACGTTTGAGCTATAAACAATTTATTAGTTTAAATGGTCAGATCATGCAGCAGATCTTGCATTATGAGGCAAATATGGCAGAGCCATAATTATATAGAAAACATTTGCAAACTAGGATATTTTGCTATTCATGTTTGAACTGCTGTTGTGGAAAAAGGGAGAAGTGCTGATAACAAACTCCATGGCTCGGAGACAAATGGCTTGGGCTTCCACATTTTATCGTATTTGGGACATTCTGTGATCAGAAGCATATCCTACTTTGTGAATGTGTTTTAATGTCAATAACTCATTATAACCTTATATAATCATGTGTATCCATTGGTTGATTAAACTGGGCAGTGAAATGCCAAACAAATACAAAAAATTGGGATATTTCCGCATTCTGGCCACACCTCTGGCTCCGCCCACTGAGTCAATCCTTGGGTTATTCCCACCCTCTGATTCTCCGCCCACAGTTCCCCTACTTTTTTCTCCCCACGTCGACCACTGAGTAACACCACACAGCAGTGCTTAATTTGTAAAAGAAAGAGTGCAGGTTTCCGGAGCGCTGCTCAGAAGGCTGCTGCTGGAGCGAATTAAGGTTGGCACTCCTAATACCAAGGCCGATAGTTTTAAACCAACCTCATGCCTCTTTAATTCACTGTCTCGCGCTGCCTGACCCCTTATCTCAGCCTTGCAGGTCCCTACTTTCTCCTTTTGTGACGATTTTGCTGTCTTTCTGATCCTCCGTCTTCCAGATCTGTGTGGTTTTCCCCGGAGACGCAAAAATAAGTGCTGGTGGCCTCGTCCAACAACCACTGGCTCAAATGGAGGAGTGGCACACCAGCTAATTAGAGCTACATGTCTGAATGATGTTATAGATGAAGTTCTTTATTCTAGTTGCAAGTCATAAATAAAGTATTTTACAGCATCTGACTAGAACTTGGCACAGTTCCAAATAGCGAATAATTGGTCTCCTCATTCTTTCGATTCGTACCAAAACAGACAATTATGATTTAGTTCAATAGTTTTTTTTTTTTTTTCTTCTTTATATTACTTTTGTGGTCATGATAAACGAGAACCCAGCGATGCCACCACGTGTTTCACAATACCTTCAACTTCCAATCTCAAACTGTCATGGTATTCATTTTGTTACCAGTGAATTTTATATAATAGGTCAAGTGAAAGAAAAGAACAAGCTAAGCAAAAATAAAATGAAAAGGCAATGTAAGAAAACTCCAAATTATCAACACAAAATAGAAACATTGTATGCATGAAAATACATCAAAACTCTTGTGTTTGATAGAACTGTATTATGGTAATGACACTTGTGAAATTTCATTTACATAAATAGCTTATATGAAATGCAACGCCAGTTAATTAGATGCTCTCTCTTCAATCACATCAGGGATTGATTTCATATAGGACTAATTTTATTCAGTCGATAATCACTTTATTCGATCAAATCATAAAGACACATAAAAGCAAGCAGTACAAACACACACACTACTGCCAATCAGCGCCAGGACACCTCCGGGTAACGGTGCGCTATAAAAATGTGAAAAATAAATAAATAAAATAAATACAATAGAGCTGCCTGATCAATAATAGAAATAGTTCATCAAAATATCTAAAGTATTAGAATGTAACACCCAAGCTAAAATCCATGATGCATAAAAACAAACAATAGAAGTATCTAAGAATTGAAGCTACAATAGGGTTGGTCTTACTTGTATAAAATTCAATGGCAATAAAAAAGGACGAATAAACTTAAAACGCAGCCTAGAAAATTTGGGGCAAAATACAAACAATGTGCAAAGTATCCATTATAGCTGCAGGATCACAGGTACAAATTCGGGTCTCAAAGAACTTATGCCAGTCAACCAGAAGCTGAGGAAACAAATTCAGATGAAAGTAAGTCAAGAGTCATCTACGATGGCGGCCATGTCAACTGTCAGGTATATATCAATGTTATTCAGAGACTTAGTCAGAAAATAATGTAAAGGGGAGCTTTTAGAAGATGCACTCACAACCCTTTTTTTCCTGGGCTTTGGAATAAAAAGCTTGTTTGACCCACAAGATACCCGTTTTAGAAATACAGTTTGGGTCGGAGAAGAGATCGGGCCTGCCAAGGTCGCTAGAGTACTTTTAATGTGGTTCAACCAGGGTATGTGATCCCCATATTCTAGAACAAATGGTCATAAAGGGCAGATTTGAATATAATCTAGAAAATAGCCTACACCCAGCTCCTTGGGGACAAACTCCGTTGGTACACTTCAGGGGAGCCTCAGAAACCTTCTCAGAAATGTATTAACAGTAACCTGAATAGGATTGCAGACCTGATATCCCCAAATCTTGCAGCCAAAACTCCCTTTCGGAGTACATTTAGCTTTATACAGGTAAATAATTGTTGTAATGTGGCA
The DNA here is from genome assembly GCF_964204655.1 of Triturus cristatus. Lineage (NCBI taxonomy): Eukaryota > Metazoa > Chordata > Amphibia > Caudata > Salamandridae > Triturus > Triturus cristatus. The sequence continues at coordinate 68,137,839 of NC_140584.1, read as the reverse complement.
ACGGCCAAGCTGCCTAGAGAATTCATCCATACTGTATGCTACTCTATTAGAAGACTGTGCATGGGCTTTGATCAAGGAGTGCCAATTCAATTTAGTATCTAATAACATCCCAGGTAGCAGAATTTCTCATCTCTGCCTATGTGGTGACGATTAATCGAATAGTGTTTAGATTTAGGTTTCATCTGGCTAAACACCATAGTATATGATTTAGAAATATTGTTTTTCAGGCCCAAGCTATCCATAAATACAATAAATTGGTCTAGCAGCTGCTGAAGGCCATTGGATGGGAGTGCTGGAAGGACTGTGTTTAACAAGGCTGGCACAAATCTGTCACCAGCCTTGGGAACATCCTTGCACTGTTTCAGTAAAAATGTCTCCAGCCGGTTAATTATAAAATTAAAAGGAAAGGTGCTAATATGCAGCCCAGGCAAACTCCCCTGGCCAGATTAAAGCGCAAAGGGCCAAATCTTACTGAGGCCTAAATACCCTTGTGCAAATCGAAGCGGAAAAAAGACAAAGTCATCCACCCCCATGGACTCCAGCACAGTCCAGAGATTCGATCTGAGGTCCATGAAGGCCAGATGGATGGTACCTTTTATGACTGTAGTGTACTTATTAATCAATAAATATAGGTTCAGATTGTGTTCAATCGTCCCCAGCCTAGTCCAAAACCGTATTGACTATCTGACAGTATGTTACGCTCCTCTGCCCAAGCGGTCAGCTGATTTAGCAGTAAACGGCCAATGATTTTTACTTCCACATCCAGTAAAGAGATGGGCTTGCAGCAGGCTGGATAGGCTCTGTTTCCTTTTTATAATTCAGAATAATAACCGATTCATGCCAAGAAGAAGGAATTTGACCTCGAGCTGCCGCATTTAAGTGTTGTGTAATGATTGAGGCCCAGAGATCCGTGCAAGATTTATAAAGATCCCCAGGAAAGCAGTCCGGGCCAGGAGCTTTCCCACATGGGAGAGCCATAATAACTGCTCTTACTTTATCCCAATTAAAAAGAAGCACCTCCCTACTAAAGGGCTGAAAATGAAACGAGGATGAGCTTTCAGCTTTATTGACAAACTCACAATCAGTAACCAATCCTTGAGACGGAATAGTTAGTGCCATATCAGGCGTGGTGTCCATATGAAAAAGGCGCTGATTCACCAACATCCAGGAAGCCAAGCTATCACTTAGTGAGCAATTGCAAAAAGAACAATTGGTGGACAGAAGGCAGAACAATGTCGTACATTCACCCCAGTACAGAGATCTGGGCCTAAATCCATTGTTTTTTTGCTCACCATGCCATTCCAGTTTGGACCCAGCCACATACAAATCAGTCTTGACCCTGCGCCCAATGGGAACAATCCAGCCCGAACTGCCAGGCCAGGTCCCCCCTGGACTGGGAAAAAGCATCCTAGGACCGGTTTTGGGCTTTCAGCCCTCATCAGCCAGGATAGCTTGACACCAGTGGCATGGATAGCACAGGACCTACGTCTGGGCATACCCGTCCCACTCGGGGTGACAACTGCAAAAAGAACAATTGATAGATAGAATGCAGAGCAATGTCATACCTTCACCTCAGTACAGAGATCTAGGCCTAAATCCATCGTTTTTTTGCTCACCATGCCATTCCAGTTTGGACACAGCCATATGCAAATCAGTCTTGACCCTGCGCCCAATGGGAACAGTCCAGCCCGAACTGCCAGGCCAGGCCCCCCTTGGACTGGAAACAAGCATCCTAGGACCGGTTTCGGGCTTTCAGCCCTCATCAGCCAGGATAGCTTGACTGCAGTGACATAGAGAGCACGGGACCCACGTCTGGACATACTGGTCCCACTCAGAGTGACAAATGCAAAAAGAACAATTGATGGACAGAATGCAGAACAAAGTCATATATTCACCCCAGTACAGAGATCTGGGCCTAAATCCATTGTTATTCTGCTCACCATGCTGTTCCAGTTTGGACCTAGCCATATGCATATCAGTCTTGACCCTGTGCCCAATGGGAACAGTCCAGACCGAACTGCCAGGTCAGGTCCCCCCTGGACTGGAAACAAGCATCCTAGGACCGGTTTCGGGCTTTCAGCGTTTGCTTGTTTCCGATCCAGGGAAGACATGACTTGGCAGTCTGGGCTGGACTGTTCCCATGAGGCACAAGGTCAAGACTGATTTGCATATAGCTGTGTCTGAACTGGGGTGGAAAAGTGAGCTAAAGAACGATGATGGATTAAACCCAGATCTGTGACTGGGGATGAGTGTCATAAAAGTTTCAGCGCTCCGTCCATCATCTCCTTGTGTTTGCTTTGTTCACCCTAAGTTGGCAGGGTATGCCAAGACGTGGTTCCCTTGCTTACTTTGCCACTGGATTCAAGCTAGTCTGGCTGATGAGGGCTGTTCGCCCGAAACTGGTCCCATGATGCTTGTTTCCGATCCAGGGAAGACATGGCTTGGCAGTTCGGGCTGGACTGTTCCCATGAGGCACAGGGTCAAGACTGATTTGCATATAGCTGTGTCTGAACTGGGGTGGAAAAGTGAGCTAAAGAACGATGATGGATTAAACCCAGATCTGTGACTGGGGGTGAGTGTCTGAAAAGTTTCAGCGCTCCGCCCATCATCTCCTTGTGTTTGCTTTGTTCGCCCTAAGTTGGCAGGGTATGCCCAGACGTGGGTCCCTTGCCCACTTGGCCAGTGGATTCAAGGTAGCCTGGCTGATGAGGGCTGTTTGGCCAAAACCGGTCCCAGGATGCTTGTTTCCGATCCAGAGAAGACATGGCTTGGCAGTTCGGGCTGGACTGTTCCCATGGGGCACAGGGTCAAGACTGATTTGCATATAGCAGTGTCTGAATTGGGGTGGCAAAGTGAGCTAAAGAACGATGATGGATTAAATCCAGATCTGTGACTGGAGGGTGAGTGTCTGAAAAGTTTCAGCGCTCCGTACATCATCTCGTTGTGTTTACTTAGTGACCAAGCGGCCATTAAGTGCTCCCAGGACTCCCTTTTAAGGGCATATTTTTGCTCCTTGCAGGTGACATAAATCAGATTCCTGGCCTCCTTTCCTACTTCTTTGCTTCTGGGTTTCTGATGTAAAGCTTCTAGTAAGACTTTATGGACCCTAGAACATTTATCATCAAAGTATTTAGGCCCAAGGCTATGGGGCGCCCACCCCTTCTTAGTAAGAGCTATCTATACTTCTGAGCCAATATGTTTAAATGAATCCATGATGAATTGATCAGAGCTCTCTGTCTCTAAACAGGCTTCATAGGTAGTACAGGAAGTTATCACCAGTTTCTTTAAAAAATCATCTGGAATTACCTTGGTCCAGCTTATTCTACGTCCCTGCTCCTGATCCAGTGGTTCAACATCAATAGATACTCCACTACCATATACTCAGCTGGGCCCATAAACTCACAGTGCGTAAAACCGCTGGTGTTCAAGTTTGTAATTTTTCACAATGTTTAGGATTAGTTATTCAATACTTATGTTCGTCTCCAACTAACCCTTTCACAGATCAAAAAGTTGTTTCCTCTGGTCGATGGACCATTAGTTGAACTAGTTGATGGTGAGAATTGCATGAACTACCTTACTTATACTTTAAATGTGATAAATAAACCACGGACCCAGGAAAGTTTTAAATCTTTATCTAAATTAAACGCATGTGAACTATCTCAAAATTACAGTGCAATCACCAACATTCATGGAAGAGAAAATTTTGATTAATAAACACCATACATTTGCATCGGACTCATACAAAATTCAGTGCTCAGAAAGGAAGAGGATAAAGAGATAAGAACATTTGCAAAATAAAGAGAAATTATATTTACCAAGGATGGTGTGAAAGACCAACCCCCTGGCCAAAGGGCTGGTAAGGGTCCCCTGAGATAGGACAGGAGACAAAGACTTCAGGACAGGAATCAGGACAGGATAGTCGACCTCTCTAGAATACCGATGGTTGCGCCGCACCCTTCTCTGACACTCTCTTCCTCCTCGAGATTCTTCCGCAGTCTTCTGATCTAAACCAATTAAATTAGGATAGAAAGTTCTGCTTCTGGCTCTGCAATCAGCTTCCTCCACCCAGCTCTACGATTCTTCAGTTCTCCATCAGCATCACCAGCATCTCAGCATCTTGTTCTCTCCGCTTCGCGCTCTCACTAACTAACTAAAGCTGTCTTAATTATACCTTTCGTTCTGCATGTTCCACCCATTAATGTTTCAATATCAGGATAATACGAAATTTGATTGGTCAGGCTAAGGGGGGTCTTCATCACACCATGCTTGCATGTCACAAGATTCAGCTATACCATTGTTCGTAACCCATCCCCTTACGTTTTATTCATAAAACGTATTCCCATGTGCTCAATGTAACGATTTTGATACAATTATAATAGATGTCTTCATGGTTGAACTCTACATCGTTCCGTTCTCACGCCACAGCACTCGATCTTGGCTCCCTTTCAACTGCTTTGTCATGACCTTCATGGATTCACTCAGTGGGCATGCGCAGACTTCGCGTCACTCAGCTCATTCTGTTATGCGGGAAAGGCCCAAATACGCACTAATGATAAAAGTCAGAAAACAAATATTAGTTTCTCAAATAAAGTGATTGCACTGTATACCACCCACCTCTACTCTATCCCATTATATTCATTGATACTTTTCCCCGCATTAGCATTAGTAAAAAAGCTTGTTTTCATTTCAGCCAAGCGGGCGCCATGCATGTGAGCCTCCAAGACTCAATTTTTAAAGCTTCTGCTCATGCGCCAGAATTTCACTCCAAGCGTTATTTCATCATCTTACATAGATGTAGTTGACGCATGCGCACAACGGATTTCCCGTTTAAAGCGATATTAGTCCTTCCTCAATGTTATCCGCATTAGTATATTCATACGCATGCTTCACTAACCAGCGTGTTCATGTGGTGCGTATTAGTTTTCACAATACTTAATTAATAACTTGTTAGTGAGTTAAACGAGTGGATTGCTTCCGAGCAAGTCTCAGGATTTCCCGTTTAAAGCGATATTAGTCCTTCCTCAATGTTATCCGCATTAGTATATTCATACGCAAGCTTCACTAACCCGCGTGTTCATGTGGTGTGTATTAGTTTTCACAATACTTAATTAATAACTTGTTAGTGAGTTAAACGAGTGGATTGCTTCCGAGCAAGTCTCTTTTCCAAGAGTCCTTGCTCCATCAATCCCCTCTCTGATGGCATTTTTGAGCCATCACAAAATTACCCATCCCTTCCAGATGCCAACTTCAGAATTTCTCAGTTTCGTCTATTTCCTCTGACTTTTATCAGTCACTTCTTTTCTTTCTAAATCTTTCATCTTTTTGTATAGCCTCTCTTTTATCTCTTCTAATTGTATCTCTTCATATTCCCTCTTTTGTTTCTTTCCTTTCCCTTCCCCCTCTGAATGTATTCTTCTTTTTCCTTTGCTCCTACAACACTTGCATGTGATCATTACTATCAATACTATTGTCATTATCACAACTATTGGTAATATTATTTGACCGAGAAAACTCTTTCCAAAATTAGTAAACCATTTCCCTATTGATGTAATACCTTCTTTCCCATACACCGTCAACCTCCACTTGAGTCAAATCTTTATGAATCCTATTAATATTTTCAATATACCCTTTAATTTATTTACTTTTGTCAGGTATGTAAGTGCAACAATGTTGAATTTTCAACATTCCACAGACTCCTCCCTCTTTTGCCAATAATATATCAAGAGCAAGACGATTTTGCAAAACCATTGACCTTATCGCAACCATTGCTGTATTACTCAATAAGAATCCTCAAGCAGTATCAGTCGAGAGACGATCAACTACTGTTGACAGTTTGCGACTATTATGTGAATTCAGAATGACTCCAACTGACGGTATCAATGCACCAAATATATCTCCCACTATTTCAGAAAAACTAGCTCTTCTTCTCCGTGTTAGTCCATTAATTATTTCATTGTTTCCAGTGATCCTGTTCACATAGTAGATCTTTGGAAATACTATTCCAAAATAACAGCTATCATACCACCGTGCAGGTAATCTATAATAGGCATTATTCCTGCACACCTAATATATTCCTGGAAATACATGCTCAGTTCCTCCTTTTAGTTTCCATCCCCCTAAAATTAGGAAGTTGTGTTCACATTAACTGGAACCAATGAAAATGCTATTATATTCCGTCTTTAATCTATGGAGGCAGAGTTTTCCCTTCTTCACAAAGTCCAGGGACATTGCAGCATGCGCCTTGCCATTTGCATGATTCCCTTTCTCCCCAGCCCATGGAGGTACATGGAATTCTGTTCAGCAGCTTTCCTGTCTCCTCTCTTCAACTAAATTAAAAAAGTTTTCTCCTCTTCACGCAATATACATGGTAGATTATCCTTATGTGCCTGTGCTATATCTAATGAAATCATTGTTAAGAAAAATTCACCCATGAATTGTGAATCTTTACTACTAAGTACTGGATCCATGTTCTTTCGACATGGATCCAGTCCATGTCTGAAAATACTACATCAAAGTTAGAATAAAAATACTGAAGTTCCCCTTTTGCATAAAATAAACTTGTCAGAACACTACGTGATACACCATATGTTAGAGGTATATGGTGGTAGGTTACCCCTTCTGATACGGATAAGGGTAATTTCATAGAGACATAAAAATCAGTTATAGCTTTGAGTCTGCAATTGACCTGATCCAACCTGTATTGGCTAAAAAACTATACCTACAATTCAGGCATGGGTCTCTCCCCCTGTTCTCAAGAACAAACAAATGGGCTGGTGTACCAAGGCAATCTTGCCCTGGGTGTGGTGCTACTGATGAAACTGAGGTTCATGTTGTAATCTTCTGTTTGGCATATAAAATATCTCGTAGGAAATGGATAATCCAACTTGCTAAGAACATAGGGGCCACAAACCACAGAGATCTCTTCAGGTTGCTGAAATATGATCCTTCTCCCCTTTACGTCACTGTGATAGCCAAATTTCTCTTTTCTATGTGGCTAACCAGAAGAAAACTACTACCTCACTAAGCTAAACATACTGGCATCAATCCTTCTTATTAATCTGTGTTAATTGTGAATTGTTCTATTTTATTGTTTCTATTAATCATGTTTTAAATTTGTAAATATTATATCATGAAATTTTATGACTTTTATGGCTTGTAGCCGAAATAAAGTTTTCTGACTGACTGACTGATAACAATCACTAATTTCCATTATATCAACGTACTGAAATAACAATTTAGTAAATACATTTAAAGATGATCCATTATTTGATTATTCATGATGATAAATTGTCTCGTCTACTGGTTCTAACTCTATTTCATCTCTTTTTACTGCGTCTGCTTTCTCATTAGTAACTGTATCATTCTTGTTACTTGTCACCATTAGTAAAGGCACCACCACTGTTAGAAATAACCACACCAACATTATTAGTAAAATATTACATAGGCAAACTCTAAGACATCTTTGTATTAAATTTCAATTTTGTCGTTCAGTGACTTCAACTTCTGCCATTTTATAATCTGAGAAAATTTATTTTCTCTTTTTTTTCTTTATTTAATTTTCCTTTAAATACAATCTTTTTGTTTTTAAGGTGGTCTTAATTTGTTTTCATCAATCTGTGCAACATGAACTTTCTCAGATTCCTCACGTAAATCTACATTTTCAAATTCTTCTAGAATTACATAGGCCCACTCAGGGGCCTTGTATTTTCTGTTTAGAATCCTCAGACTTGGACTTCTTCGAGTGAGTTTTACTATTGGCTGTTTGGATTTAGTTTGACTTGAAACTTCATTTACTTACTCTGGTTTCTCCCCTGATTTTGTAAGATAGTATTTTAATCTTTTCACTCCACCTGGCCAATTATCACCTTTTCTAACTCTTTTAACCTATACTGCACTTTCACCTTCACCGTCCTTTTCTAAGGGTCTTTTTTTCAATTTGTCTGGGCACAATCTGTTCTTGTTCCTTCTTTCCTTCTCATTGTCTTTTCTCTGTGTTTTCTGTATTTGAATCTTCTTCTACCTGTACCTGTTCAGGTCTTATTATAATTTGTTCTTCTTCTTCCTGAACTTGTTCGTCTTCCTCGATCTGATCCTGTTCAGGTCTTATTATGATTGATTCTTCTTCTGCCTGAACCTGTTCTTCTTCTGTCTGACCCTGCTCAGCTTTCTGAGTGGATTTGTTTACATCTACCTGAGTGTGTTCTTCTTTCCCTGTCTTTTCCTCTCTACTTTCCTGTCTTCCTAATTTGCTTCTTCTTAGTCTACTCACAACTTCAGGTATGTCAATCACTCGTATCCATCCTTCCTCACTTGTACTTGGCTGTTCATCATCTATTTGTCTTTCAGAATCTGTCACTCTAGATTCTTCAACCTTACAACCTTCAGCTTCTGTCGTTTCAGCTAGTTCGGTCAGTTGCTGCTCTTGTTGTTCAAGTGGGCTTGGAGCTCTTCTGGTATGACTAGCATGAATCCAATTGGGTAAACCTGCACACTTCACTGCTGTGGTAGTGACCAGTATGACTTGGCATGGTTTATCCCACCTGGGTGCTAGGCACGATTTCCTCGCGTGTTTCTTCACTAACACCCAGTCTCCAGGATTCAAATCATGCGCCTGGTCTGGCTGCCTTGCAACTGCGTCTTCTCCAACCTGATGAGACACAGAACGCACCAGATCAGCCACTCCTTTGCAATAGTCCAATACCAGATCATCAGTTATATTCATCAATTCATTTCCACGAATAAATGCTTGTCTCATTGCTCTTCCCATGAGTACTTCATGAGGAATGCTTCCGAGACCTATTAGTACAAGAGGCAATGTGTCTGGCCATTTTAGCATTGTGGATGCACACACCTTTCCAAATCTTGACTTGATTGTGCCGTTAAGCTGTTCAACTACTCCAGAAGCCTCTGGGCGGTATGCACAGTGCAGTTTTTGATCAATGTTAAATGCAGCACATTGGGTTGCCTGTTTGTGAAGCGGTTGCTTTACTCCCTGTGTTACGAGCTACGGTGTCCACATCAGCGTTAGCGGGACGCATTCATCACCGCACCTTGGGGTTTCCCTGCCGCCGCCGTATCCACCAGCAAAACGGCCGCTGTGGGCAGGGAAACTACAGCTCCCGACGGCCCTTGCGGGACGAGACCGCCAACGCCAGCGGAAGCGCGCCTGAAGCGCTTAAAGTGATTGAGAGCCCTCGCGACGCGGGACGCGCGCGGGCGGTCGCCGGACGAAGCCCGGACAAAGGGCGGACCGTCTGAGGCCGTCAGAGGTCGGAGGAGGCCGGGCCGGGCCATAACTCTTGGTCTTCGAGCCAATTCCAGATCACTGTCACACCCGCAAGAGGACAGGGGAGATAAGTTACAGGGGGCATTTTTGTGGGCTACACATTGCTGTCAGACAACACCTATTGCTTTGTGCATGGTATTGGCTAGCCACACGTGGATGCCGAAGGGCTAAAGCTCTCCGGTTGTTAAAGCGGTGGTTAGATGATAGCATAAACTCGGGAGGCTAAAGTTGGACCATGGTAAAAACGAAAAAACCCCAGAGTAGACCAGGGGGAGGAGTAAGGGGAACCCTTGATGCATTCATTACACGGGCAGAATCCTTACTTTCACATGAAATATTATTGACTGAGCGGAGGTTATCTCTTGATTCCCTCCTGGCCCACAAACGATCGTCACTGGGAGCAATTGCTGAATGTGTCACACCTGGGGGGGGCACCCTTGAAGGTCAGAACATCTTAGCCCATAGTACCACCCAGCATGTGACCACAGCGCTAGTTCATACACCAACGGTAGTCGAGGGGGAACAAGAGGTAATAATACTGGAGGGGTCTATAACCCCCCCCTGTCAACACCATATCTCTGCCTCGAGTTCAAATACGATGGTGTCAGAAGTCTCCGAGCCACCAGCCCCGGGTATCAGGGAAATTAGAGCTGAAGAACAAGCCGGGAATGCCATTGGGGTAGAGAGAGAACCTGACATCCCACTAGGGAGGGAAAGTGAAGTGATTACCCGATCGAAAAAAATGTTATTAGGGACAGACCACACCCTAGCTTCTGGCCCTATTGCGAATACAAGGTCCCTGCCAAATGCACATCGTAAAGGAACAGAAAAAGCCAGAAACGTTAATAAATCTAAAAAAGGTACACTTAGGAACGAGCCCATAGCTACTGAGGACACAAGATCTCGACTTACTTGCACACAATGTGAATCCTGTTCCCCGGTAGTCAGAAAGGAATGGTTAATGGAGACAATGAAAGCACTAGAGTCTAACATAGAAGCCCTTCTCCTCAAACACTTGGCCCCCTTAGTAGAACATATTAACAAAATAGAGGGGAAAATAACCAGATTGTTGGATGCACAAAATAGGGAACAGCCGGTGGCCCGAAAAAACACGAGTCAGGAAGGGCTGAGGAGTGACCTGTGTCCAGCCAGTGCCGATTCAAATAATAGCAGGCTGGTAGGGAGCAATATGAGAGCTGACACTATAGTGAACAAGGACAGAGTTACACCCCCCATCATTGCAACCCCTAGATCACAGCAGGAGGGTAAGAACAGTGGGACGGTAATAGTTCACAGTCTTCCAGAGGCACAGGCCAAAAGCACTCCGGGTCTTCAGACATTGGACTTGCCCCCAGCCTCCTGCCCATACACAATAGTCCTGGCGGGAGTTCCAGCCCAAAACCCTGACAGAGAAGAATCGACAAGCTCCCTGATAAACAAAATTAATCACTGGTTATATAATAACGTCAGGGGAGTTAATCCGAGGAACACTCATATCCTCATGGCAAGAAGGGTAGCTTGGGTTGGACCATCAGAGAAAAAATTTCCAGGAGATTGCGTTATTGTTAACTTCAGAGACCCGCAAATGGTAAAAGAATTACTGGCCTTTAGTTGCGGGTTCTTTGATAGTGGGTCGATAATAAAAATGCTCCCACTTAATTTTTTCTATAGGGACTACCTAGCCGAGCAAAGACAAACGAACTGGAGAAGAAGGGAAAAGCTTATCACAAGAAATAACAGTCCGTGGTCTGGCCCTAACCGGTTCACCCCATTATGTGAGACAGCAGTGATGGACGAACTGGACTGACTGGCCCATGAAGAGCTTTTAGAGCCCCTATCCCCCTCAGCCAATGTAGAGCACAAGGAATTTCTGGATATCACGGGAAACACTCTAGAACTCTCCCCCAGGCGAATTGAAATCTCACCAACTCCTTTAGTTAATAGCGTGGTTTCGAGAGAGACTTGCCTTGCAGGGTTCCTAGACCAAAATCAGCCCACCCTAATTAGGAGGACAATAAATTACGAGGTGGAGGAACTTAGGGTGGTCTCTTGGAACATTGCAGGATTATCATCCAAGTTGAAAAATAAGGAGTGGTTGGACTTTAGCCAGAAATTCCACATTATCTGTCTTCAAGAGACGTGGGAGACGGATAGTAGCACTGTACATTTAGAGGGATACAAAATGTTTTTTGTTCCGGCCCGGAAATCTAGTATGGGAAGAGCGAAAGGTGGACTATTGATTTATGTGTCTCTTAAACTACAAGGGTCCTGGGAGGTCATGGGCTGGAGTTCGGATCATTTACAGGGTATTAGTTATCGCAGGAAGGGCTTAAGTTTTGTCTTAATAAATTTTTATAATGCAGTACAGCCAACGCAGAGGTTGAATGAGCTCGAGGATAGATTATCAGATTTACACTCCAGGGGAAATAACCCCCCAACCCTGATTCTGGCGGGCGATTTTAATTGCCATCAATGCCCACACTTAAAATGGGAAGGGGCTAAATGGGATTTTTGCCCCTCTACCAAGGACTGGCATCTAGAACACACACCAGAAGGTAGTAAACTTGGTAATATCCTGGGCTCATATGATTTAATCCCCACGATGGACTTAATCAAGCCCACTAACTCTAATGTGATTAATCCGACGTTCAAAGGCAGAGGTAGGGATACCATCATCGATTTTATTTTTGTTTCGAATGATCTTAAACACAGGATTGTAGATTTTAGTATACAGATTAGTATTTTTAGTGACCATAACCCCTTGGTGCTGTCATTGATGGTTGAGGATGCATCCTCTCAGGCAAAGGCCAGTATGACGAGGGGCAAACTAGATGCAATTGATCAAGGCAGGCGCATACGTTGGTCGAACATAGATGGGGAAGTATTTTATAAAAATCTTATTGCAACCCCCGATAGTGGGATCTGGATGTGTTTAGACCAGGATGTGAAAGGCAAAAAATTGATAAACGCCTTCATAAATATGGCAAAGGAAATCGACAAGTTACTCAGGGCTAAAGTACCACCTATGTCCAACAGTCGACCGAAATGGTTTGACAAAGCTTGCTCTAGTGCCCAAAGAGAATTAAAACGGGCACTTAAAAAAGTACCGAAAGATAAGAGTAGGATAACGGAATGCAGGGCCCAATACAAGCTGGCCATAAAAAGGAGGAAACAAACTATCCAATCTGAGGCTTGGGGGAATCTAAAGGAGGCAGCGGAGCTGAGAGACATGTCTAAATTCTGGAAGGTGATAAATGATCCAATTTTTCAGACATCAAATAGCGAGAAGATGGTCTGTAACATCCTTCCAGAAGAATGGGTTTCTCATTTCAGTAAGTTATATAATCATGCCAGCGCTCCAACCCAATTAGCCACAGATGTGGGGACTCTGCCAAATTCATGGGTGGAGTTTACAGTGGATGAAGTTAAAAATGGAATATGTGCCCTGACAAGAAACAAGGCCCCGGGGCCAGACGGGATTCCTCCAGATCTATTCTTATCACAGGTCGAGCTGTGGGCACCTATATTAGTGAGAATTTTTAATACTGCCGTGGAAGAGGGACTGCCAAGGTCCTGGTCAACTGCCCATATTGTCCCCATATTTAAAAAGGGAAATAAGAGTAACCCACAATGTTATCGACCGATTTCTTTAATTGACGTGTCTGCAAAAGTGTTAGGGAAGGTGATTCTAAATCGTCTCATGGACTGGGCGGAGGAAAAGGAAATTGTCACAGACACCCAGTATGGTTTTAGAATGGGTCGCTCAACTACTGACCAATGCCTCAATTTATATAATCTGGTCGCTAAATACACGGTGGCTGGTGAAGGTACAGTCTTTTTAGCTTTTATGGACTTAACAGCAGCCTTCGACCGGGTTAATCGAGGGAAATTATGGGAGACTCTAGAGTTGCTAGGGGTAGATTTGAGCTTGTTATTCATTTTAAAATCATTGCACATTAGCACCACAGCCCAGGTTCGGTATAGTAACGAGGGGAATCTAACCGACCACTTTTCTTGCACAGGGGGTGTGAGACAAGGCTGCATCCTGGCGCCTTTTTTATTTACATTATATATAAATGGTTTGGACAATGCTCTGCGCACACTGGGAGTTGATTGCCCGAGAGTTGCAAATAGAAGTATCCCGGTCTTATTGTATGCAGATGATGCAGTACTCCTCTCGCGTACAGGGAGGGGTCTGCAATCTCTTATTGATGGCTTCTGCGAGTTTATGGCAAATCTAGATTTATCCCCTAACCTCACAAAATCCTACATTATGGAAGTAGGAAAAAGACCAACCAAGAATTTTACTTTCAAAATTGGGGGACACAAATTAGAGAAGGTCGAGGTCTTTAATTATTTAGGGATTACCTTCGACAAACATCTCAATTTTAGCGCACTAACCACTGAAAAATGCAAACAGCACGTGAGCATTATGGGCTCAATCATGAATCGTGCCACGAGATTAGGTAGATGGTCAGTGCTGGAAATATTGAATTTATATAATTCAATCTGTTGCTCTAAAATTATGTATGGGAGTGAGGTTTGGGGATTTAGAAATGTGGACTCTATACAACTAGAGGAAAACAAGTTCCTTAGGAGGATCTTGCAGGTTCCTCAAAGTACACCGGCCCATATTATTCACGAGGAGCTTGGGATCCCGTATATCTCTGACAGATTAAGTTTCAGGCCATTACTGTGTTGGATTAAAATCTGGACCAACCCCGAAGCAAGTCTAAGCAGAGAAATAATAACAGACTGTATTAACAGGGATAAAGGTCATAAGATTCCATGGCTTAAATATGTTCAGGATAAACTGGAGTGGCTGGGTTTTGCTAAATACTTTAAGGAACCATCGGCACTAACACCGCAGCTAAAGGTCACGTTAAAAGCAGAACACATGAGGCGGATAGCCTGTGCCCGGGAAGATAGTGAAATTCTGAAAGGGTCAGTGAGATCTCATATATTAACTAAATCTGTTGCAGGTCTCGAACCCTACCTGGCACTGATCTATAACAAAAATGATAGATTTTTAATGACCAGATTCAGACTGGATCTTTTACACCATATTTTAGCGGTTCCCGCGGGGTACACGAAAGAAATTGGTACAAAGGGTCCCTGTGGCTGCGATCTGGGATCTCCACAGGATACCCTACATTTTGTATTCTTTTGTCCATTTTATGAATATCCGCGGGCTCTTTTTTTAAAAACCATCCTAAGAGCGAATAAATTTACCCAGGTTAGAGTAGCTCTCTTATACTTAAAACTGGCCGTGGAACCCTTCACATTGTTCTGTACTGTAAATTTTCTAAGACTAGCTGTGAAACTGAGGAAATCTAGAAGGGAGGTGTAAGTGAGTCTGATTGCCGGACGCTGTAGTGGAGGCATCCGGATTAAAAGGCCCCCCGTAGGACAGTTTTACATTGTACACAGAACAGGAGATGATTCATGGAGTTTGCACAAATGTTGAACTGTAATGTTTACAGTACTTGGGATGTTATAAGAAGTTTGTTTTAATCAGGCCATGGCTTATTTTTAACGTGATTGATCTTATGTAAACTACGATCTTGTATTTTATTCACTGTCAAAAGGTTGGTATTCCCTACCTGTACAGATGTCATCTCACTGCACTTTATAAAAAAAAAAAAAAAAAAAAAAAATAATTTATGAATTTGTAATTTAGTATAAATCTTGAGCCCAATTTTGCTACTTATATCCTGGAATGGTCCATCAGATATGTTGTTTTTTAATATTTTAAGATGAATTGTTCATATTATTGTATTTGAAATGTGTAAATATATTGTTCTTTTCTGGATGTTTTAATATCCGAATAAAGATACTTTTGATGATGATGAAATGCAGCACAGATTAATCGAACTATCTCATTATTAAAATGAGGTCCTCTATCTGATTCCAAAGTAGCTGGAAAACCAAATCGAGGAATCAACTCTCTCAACAGTAATTTAGCAACTGTGAGACTGTAATTTCTTCTAGTGGGTTATGCCTCCACCCATCTCTAAAACAGGCACACTATGACAAGTACATACTTCAATCCATTGCACGGAGGCAACTCAATGAATTCTAACTGCAGCTTGGTGAATGGTCCTTTTGCCTTTCCAATTTTTCCCCAACTAACCACTGTTTTTCTTCCTGGATTTTGCTGTTGATAGATTAAGCATCTTTGGCTAGGCTCTGTGCAACTACCCTAAACTTTGGATTATACCAATTTTGTCTAAATAGTCTGATCATTGAGTCCAAGCCAATATGTGTTGTTCTGTGATATACTCTTGCCATTTGAGAGAGCAAACAATCTGGTATAACTGGTCTGCCATCTAAGTATACCCATACTTCATTGTAGGAAGGTGGAATCTGACTGCATGGTTGCCCCCACTTTTTTCCTGGTGTTTGAATGGTTTTTGACTAGTCTGGCTGGGATCCTGCTATCCAGGACCCCAGCCTACCTGCTTACTCCCTTAAATGACTGGTGTGCATATTACATGCACTAGTGATTGGATACTGTGGTACCTTATGAGCCCCTAGTATATGGTACCTTAGGTACCAAGGGCATAGGTACTTCACAGGCCTACCAGGGGCTGAAGCATATATTATGCCACCCCTGGGAAGCAGACTAAATCTGACACCACAGGCCTGCTACTGCAGCCTGGGTGAGGTAGTGTTATCACTCCTCACTGAGGTATAGGTTCCCTGTATCTCACCTTACACACACATATACACCTATCAGTCACCCCTAAGGCAGGCCCTACCAATCCTGAGGGCAGGGTGCTTGGTTTACAATGTGAGGGGTGCCTCTGCATGAGCAGGGCCCCTCTGCAGCTGGCAGAGTCTATTCTCTGTGGCTGTTTGTGGATGCAGTTAAACCACATACTCTTAAGTGCATTATAACCTACCGGTAAATGCTAACTTTGGAATGACTGCATCAAAACATGTCATGTTTGGTGTGAAACAACTTGGAATCAAACCCCCACACCAGTAACTGGTGTGGGAGTATGATCCCACCCTTCTAGAAGGGACGACATGTACCTACTGTGGAAACACGGTAGAAATCTGAAAGAGCCCTGGCATCACAAAATGGATGCCACCAGCACAGACACTGGGCTGCCCTCCTGCTGCTGACTGAAACTCGCAGTGGAGGAGGCCCAACAATAGGCATCCTGTCACAGGGAGGTGTCACCACCTTCTTTCCAGGATTTAGTGTATTGGAGCTGGGTGGGTGCACTCCTAGATGCTTTGAAGTCCTGCACTGGGGGAGCAGTAGGCTCCTCTGTGCATATGCCAGCTCAAACCGGTTCTGGTGCTACCTGTCGCTGCTCTGGCGCAAAACTGGACAAAGGCAAGTGGGTGTAACCACCCCCTACCCTGACCCTCCCAGAGGAGTGGTCATAGAACTAGTCCCTCCCTTCCTTTTAGTATAAGTTAGGGAAACCTTGCCATTGCAGATCAGACAACCCTGGACGACACTCTACAAAGAAGAATTCTGGTCCTTCGACGTTCCACTACCTTTGGAAGACAGAAGAATCTCCCTTGGAGTCAAGGAGTGACTCCCCTGCTTGGCAGGCACCAAAAACTTGAATCAACGGTCGCAAACTTTCCCGCTCCCGCCGGAGTCCGAAGTCCCTGCAGCCCCAGAAGTGGATTTCCTGACTTCTCGACGGCCATTGTGAGTCCCCAGCAGAGCTGAGGTGAGTGGACCCCACAGTAACGAGGAACAGCAATACCCGGGTAATACCCGGGTACCATGCACTATTGTCAAGTGCAACCTGTTCACAACGTTCTACAAACTTGTGCTTTGGACCACTTGTGGCCCAAGACTCCAGCAGGTTTTGTAGTGAAAATCAGAGGCCTACCCCATCCCGAGTAACCGTGGACTCCTGTGAAGCCATTCCTCAAGAGGCATCTTTGCAATCCCTTGCCCGTTGGCTTGTGGGTCCCCCGAAGACTTTCTTATCAACTCAAAGGGCTCCCCTGGTTGCTCCAGGCCTGCCTTCACTCACCTTCGCTGGGTGAGTCCCTCAGACCTTGCTGGTCTGCACCATCGAGTTTCTTCACTCTACACAAGACTTGCTGTTGCCAAGGCTTGTTGGCTCCAATCCGGTTGCTGACACCACCATCTGCTGCAGACATTGCGGGACACTCCGAATCTAGCTGTTGGTCATCGTGGATCTCTCCTGGACCTCGTGAGCGAAGAGTCACACACTACTGACTCCTTATCAGACCTAGTTGATGGTGTAAGCACCACAATTATATCATCAACCTGGGATGGTGTTGTGGACATAGGCCCAAATCTTGCAGTGGCTGATCGCTGGCTCTCCTCAGCTTCTCTACAGTCTTTGATCGATCTGGATTTTATTTATCTCCAGGTGTGTCCGCCACAGCGCAATGGCAAATGGTATTCAGGAAGTTTGTTCCTGTTTATTTCTATAGGTTGTGGGCCTATTTTAACTACTATTGACTTTTTAGCCAATGAAATGCTTGCTTTGATTTTTATTTGATCTCCCATAAGGTACCACGGTGCTCCTGTGGGACCCATAGAGCCAATGACAGTGTTTTGCCACTCCAATGGGGCTTTTACTTCTTTTTGTCCAGGTCCCTTTTGTCATGCACGGCAGGGGTTGATTGTAGGGCCTGGCCACCAGAAAGGCTGTACATTTAACACGCCCAAACATACTCCCCAGCCTGCAGATGGCCAACTCTGTCACCGGAGAACAATAGACTGAGCTAGCACAAGTCGACGAGGAGACTTCACAAGCCAGAGTGAACAACACTCCGCTTGTCCCTGAATGGAGCCTAAAAGGCCGACAAAACAAGTTACAGGTACCATTGACCTGTAATCACCCAGTGTTCTAATAAGTTCACTGTGAAGAAGGGTAAGTGCACAGCTTACCTACGCACGTTACGAATAGTTACGTGCTTCCTTTTGGTCCTGAAGAAAGCCCCCCGACCCGATCGGGCGCCGAAGGAGCTGAAACATGTTGACCACACACGTTCTATAAAACGAATGGAAGCTGAATGGATCACAGCTTCTCTCTCCCCTGATTGATTATGCAACTCCGTATTCTACACACCCTTTGGCTACACATCTTTTGAGGTTGCCCTCAGTGCCTGGCCTCCAGCTAGGCGCTGCACCCAGCCCCCTACAGGCTGTCAAGATCCAACTGTACACAGCCTTCGGCTTCTCTCACCCACCACACCCCAAAAGTGGCCAACACCTCTGCTGCACTCAGCCTTTGGGTTGGCAGCATAGTTTTGCATTGGCCCTGCATACAAGCACTCCTACCCCACTTGCCGCCTCCTTCTCAGGTTTGTAAATGTTATTTCTATTAAAAGCTTTTTTTATAACATTTTTTGGGACTGTAGTACTCCAGTGGAACCCACAAAAGAATACCTGCAAAATACCTATTTTGTGCATAGTTTCTAGGGTAGCTCCCCTCCAGGTCCCACGGAAGTACAGCATTAGCGATTGTACTTTAAGAAAGCATTTGCAATGCAATCGGTCTCGCCTTTGGGACCTTATATGTATTTAGCTATGCAGCACATTAGCCTGGGTGCTGAAACATCTACTGTTCTTTAACATGGAGGGAATGTAAGCACCAAACTGCATGACACACCAGGTATGGGAAAACATGGAGAGAAATATTGCCATTTAGCGGGAAATGGTATAGTCCAAAGCTCTGTTTTTAATATAATAGCAGGGCCTTTGGTAGGCATATCACTGAAAATACAAGATTTGAAAAAAATATTATTGTCTACAGGTGCTCGTAGAAGACAATTTCTATGGACTGGAATCTAGAGAATGCTAAAGTGATTCTGGTATTTTACTGACCTCTGCTGGTCCTTTTCTATCAAGAAAGTTAAATAGAGGCAGTTGCCAGAAAAAAAAAAAAGAAAGTCCCTCAGCAGAAAGCAACTCTGGTATTTTACTGACCTCTGCTGGTAGTTTTCTATCAAACAGTTAAATAGAGGCAGTTGAACAGAAAACAAAGTCCCTAAGCGGAAGCAGACAATTCCTAGGGCTGATCTCCAGAGCCCACAAAGTACATACACATATAAGTATTTCCTAAAGTATATAAGTATATACTAAAGTATATATACTAAAGTATATACAAGCATTTGCAATGCAATAGGTCTCACATTTGCGAGAGTATGAGACATTGGCATTGTAAAAGAGGCACAGTTACTGACAGTCTTGCTTCTCATAAGCAACCACTATAAGTACAAAGTGCATGTTCACGCACCGCTTGCAGCTTTTCCAAACACATAAATAAAAAGCATTGTCATTTACAATGCCAATAGCTGAAACTCAACAAATGCGAGACCTATTGCATTGCAAATGCTTGTTTTCAAGTACTGTGGCAGAATTGTCAGTACTTTTGTTCTAAGATATATTGAAACCCTATTGTAGAACTATGCTGACAGACTGTGGGGTTGAATTATGTATGTTTTTAATCACTGCTCTGAACTTTATGCCCCTACTGGGGCAGGCAGTCTTTACTCTTGGCTCTACTGTAACAATAAGGTTATTTTTTGTTACCTGCTTGACACTTTAATGTTCATTCACCACATTTGTCTAGTGCATTATTTAGTTAGGCAGCCTCAATTAATTGAATTTTAAGTTTCAGGAATGATGCACCTCTCATCTTTTGCAGTGAGACTAGCTTATGGGCTGTAGATGTATAAACATGTACAGCCCACAACATCGAAATGGGTGAGAGGGAAAAAAAGACTCATTAATCCTTCCTGCTGCACAATATCATAAACAACTCATGGATTAACGTGTAAAAGATATCTTCCTGTTCCAGCGATCCCTCTATATATAGGAAGCACAGCCTTCACTCGCTTTTTGTGGCATGTTTCATTATAGGACGTTTCCCATACTCTCAGACACGCTTTAAAACTTGAGTGGGCTCACCCATCCAGTCAGAGCTCAGGATATTATAAATAATGGTTGAAAAAAGGTAAAAAATGATCACTCCTTCTCACTCAACTACACTCATCTTACTTTCACCCAAATATTCTCACTGCTCTTAGTCATACTCACTGTCACTCATTCTCACTTGCATGGACACATGGTCACATATATACTGTGCTTTAAATGGGCACGTACTGATTACCTGCACTTCTTTAATTTAAAAGGGAGAGTACCTGCACTTCTCTGCACTGCTGCAATATATTTAATTGGAGTGTACCGTGTTGTGTATACCTTTAGGTTTCCAGCACTATTGTCGCACAAACCATGAAATTATTTGGTTATGGTTCAATGGAGCGTGAATTACAGATGCAGGGAATTTGACCAGCGAGGAGGAATGCTTCGTTGGTGGTGTTCTTTGATATGAAAAAATACTTGTTTTAATGTGACTGCGGAGGGAGTATTTATTCGACATACCGGCACTCATCAGAAGCAAATATGTACTCTAAAGAGTACCTGCGCTTCTGTATTTCCATTTAAATCACCTCATATACACATGCTCATACTCTCCCACACACATTTAAAAACATTTTTACTTGACTCGTTCCCTGCGCAGATCACATATAGTTTTAATCTTCTGCTAGCACAATAGAACCAAGGAGCAGAGAAGTGCGTAATTGTGGGGGTCATGCTGGAGATATGCGATGCAGATAGAAATTGCTGCTGTCTTTGTGAATTGAACATTTTATGTTTTGAAATGGCACTCACATTGTCACACAAAGTTATGAAATGTCACACACAAGCTATGCTGCCGTCACCCACCTTGGAAACACAAAGAGGAAGGCTCAATGTCTCTACGGAGGGCATTGGGTAGTGGTGGCTTCCTAGATCGTTTGTTTGATATATGTGTGCTGAGCAACCGGGAAGAATGGACGCAGAAAACGATACAATGTTTCCCTTTTCTTTGGGAACATTGTTCTCTTTTTCTGACAATAAAAGACTTCTTATTGTATCTTAAATTATACTGCCAGACTCCACCTGCTCTAACATCACGGGATGAGGACGCGCACCTTCCCCCCTTCCCTTTCTTAGATGACATCACTCCCTTCAGACTAGACCCTGCACTCAACCCCTCCTTGTATACCCCTCCAGCAGGTGGTTACCACCCTGTGCATAGCAGGGGTTGGCCACTAGGCCTAGATTCTGGAAAGGTCCTGCACCCAACCCCCCTGCACCCACCCCTACCCACAGGCGGCAAAGCCCCACTGCATACAGTCTTCTACCATGAGCCGTGGGGCTGGCAGCAGGGCCAGGTCTCAGGCCAGGCCCTTCACCCAAACCCCATGCCAACCCTCCATGTGCAGTGCCTTTGGCTGTGCACAATGGGGAGTTTGATGTGGGGCCTGACCTCACACACCCACCCCAACGCACGGGTGGCAACCCCTCTCTAAGCATGGCCTTAGGTTATGCACAGCATAGGTTGGCCACATGGCCTGGCTTACCAATTCCCTGAGGGCACCCATCCCTCTGTGGACTCCGAAACCCCCACAGAAGCACAACCCAAATGTAGGGGTGGGTGGAATTTGCCTTTCGCAAAATTCCGCGAAACAGCAAAAATCTCCGCGAACAGCGGAATTTCACGTGCTCGCGGAGATTTTGGGGGCAGGGCTTCTTTGCGAGTTCACATGCCTCTTGATAGGGTCAGAGGCCGATCAAAGCAGCAGATGAGGGGAAAGCAGCCTCCTGGTCACAGGAACTACACGGGGATTGCGCTCGAGAAACTCTTGGATGCAAAGACCTCCATGTCTATATCTGTAAGTGCTTCCTGTTGAGGTTTAATTTTTGTGACAGGAGCACCGTGCCAGAATGAATCCTGCCCTGCATATTTATCCACGAAGATGCGACCATTTTGTACAATACCTCTCTACTCGACTGGAGTACTTCCTACTGACTAATCAGTAAGTGCTACCTCGTTGGGTAAGTGTAAAGTGCTTTTCCTACACTACAGCTGCGTAAAGGGCCAGAAGAGTTTTCCAGTGACCATGTGTGTCTGTAACTTTGCCACCGCGCCAAAAGGTGCCGAGGTCCCTTGAGTGAGCTGTCCATCACAGTGGGGAAAGGGCGGGAAGACGTTACATACCGTTAGTGTGTGTGGGGCGGGCCAGACGGGCGGGGCTTCTATGCGAGTTCACATGCCAACTCGGGCACCTGCTTTATATTTATGTCTGTAAGTGCTTCCTGTTGAGGTTTAATTTTTGAGACAGGAGCACCGTGCCAGAATGAATCTTGCCCTGCATATTTATCCAGGAAGATGCCACCGTTTTGTGCACTACCTCTACTCAACTGGAGTACTTTCTACTGCCGTCATGCCCCCGAATTCTGTTGCGCCGCGGATCGCGGAAGTTTTGACATTTTCGCGTTCCGCGCCGAACGCAAAAATGGCAAAATTTCGCAAGTTCCGCAAGCGGAACGGAATTTGCTGCCCACCCTTACCCAAAAGTAAAATTGTTTGTACATTTTTCATGAATATCACAGGAGTACCAAGTTACCTTGCAGAAGGTAAAACAGTTTTGTTTTTATTTTGTGCCCTGAATGGGTCCTTCCCTGCCCACCTGCACCTTAAAAAACAATTGCAGGACACAGGAACTGAGTCCCTGAGTCCTGTAATGCAAGGCAAAACATTTTTCTCTGTGCTGTGGTCAGCCAACGATATTATTCGGTACCATTGGACAGCGACTGCTCCCTTGGTCCTAAGAGGGTTGACAGGAGAAAATGTGCCCTAGGCCAATAGAGGGCCCTATCTTTTAAAATTTCTAGCACATCAAGATCCCCTCAGGAGTGATGCTGGATCAACCATCCTGAGATACCTAACTTTTTAACATTCAAGTCCAACCTGAGGACCTCTTTCAAAGTTGTTTTAAAAAATGGCTGAACAAATTTACACCAAAAGCATGCTGACTAAGTATGAGAATTAGCATGGTAAATCAATGTTTTGGGGCCATCACTTTTCCTGTGTGTTTTTTGTGGGAGTTTCCTGTAGATTCACAAAACAGTGCCTTAACTATACCCACACATTAGCAACACACACACACACCACCACCCACTGTGGTGGCCACCACTAGATAGCTATACTTAGGGACACACACACACCCTGTGGCGGTCACCACTAGGTAGTTATTAGTTAGGGCCATGTTTCCATAGGAAATTTTTTTTTGGGTTTTCTGATAATTTTGGCTCCATTTTACAAATCTTCACAATACTTTAACGAAAATAAAAGTTCCTCCACCTCAGCTCTTTTCTGGAAATTTTCAGGGTGATTCATCAAGTGGGGTCTGATCAGCCCCTGCTTGTTGCATTACCCCAAAACGTGCCAAGAAGGAGCTGAGGTGGATGAACCTTTTTTAAGGGAAGTTTTGTGAAGATACATCAAACAGTGTTAAAGTTATCAGTTAACAAACCAAAAAACACTCTTCTTATGGTAACTGTCCTCACCATAACTACACAGTGGCGCCCGTCACACATACAGGTATACATATCTATTTTTTTTATTTTTATTTTAGAAATGATAATATTTTGTGGTAGCCTTGAAAAAAGCTAAATTAGTCTAATTTCATTTTCTCATTTAATTTTTTGGGGAAAATAAGTCAATTGTTAATATAAAAGCCACCAGACCCTTCTCAAGGTTGCTCGTTTAACTTTACACATTGCAAGATTATTTCCACTGCACAGCGAGATATTTTTCATTCTAGTGGAACCCTGCCAGCCTGAAAAATTTATGTCGATTTTTTTCTCTGCAAGTTTACCTTTTGCAGAGCTTTTGTGTGAGAAATGGCATAATGCATCAAAGAGCTCTGCTTTCTTCAAACTGTAACTTATGCAGAATCACTTTTCTTTGTGTTACATGTCAAAACATAACAATATCTAACTATCTATCTATCTATCTATCTATCTATCTATCTATCTATCTATCTCATCTCATATATATGACATATCATATGTGGTTGTGAATATCAGACTTGTCATGCTGACATTGAAATCAAAATAAGCATAAACCCTAGTGAAAATCCAAAAACAAAATCACTCACAGTGTTGGTGGTGGAGATTAGGAGTGACTCTTGGTAGATAGGATAGGGAATGTATTGTTTGGAGGACATGGTTTTGGTGAGTCATTAGGATTGGAAGTCCACGAGGATAGGACTAGGAGTTCTTGGAGTAATTGGTTTAGGATGGCTGAGAGTAATTGGTTTATTCTGCTGTGCTTGAGTGGATGTTGGGCAGATGGTCATAGAAATGAGAGTTACTGCTGAAAGTATAAATGTTTAGTAATGACTGTGGCCTCTATAGACGTAGAAGATGGTACCATCAAGTCACAGACTGCCGACATTATTCAGGAATGTACTGACTACTACACTAAGGTGTACAATTCAGAAGCGGCCCATAGTACGGCTGACATTAACCAGTTTCCGCAGCGAGCTACCTTGGCCTGGATAGTGCACACACTTGCGGAGGTACGAAGGGCCATCAGAACGTTAAAAAATAACAAAGTGCCTGGAGACGACGGGCTCATGGGCGTATTTGATAAAAAATACATTGAGGAGCCCGCCCGGTCTTGCTGGCAGTATATAAAGAGGCATTGGCCACCGGGTGCCTCCCACCCACAATAAGGGAAGCTGTGATGACAGCTCTTCTAAAGTCAGGTAAACCGCCGGAACGATGTGAGTCATACCACACACAGTCATTAATAAATATTGACAATAAAATACTAGCCAAAATAGGAGCAGTAAGACTGATGTCCCTGCTGCATAGAGTAATATTGTCAGACTGTAGGAGAGTAGGATCTGCACTTATGTTGCCCCCACTTTTTTTCTGATGTATACACTGGTTTCTGACTATAGTCAGGCTGGGTCCCTGCTAATCAGGGCCCCAGTCTCTCTGTTCTCTCTAAACGACTTGGTGTGCATATTAGATGCACTAGTGATTGGATACTGTGGTACCTTATGAGCCCCTAGTATATGGTACCTTAGGTACCTAGGGCATAGGCACTTCACAGGCCTACCGGGGGCTGCAGCATGTATTATGCCACCCCTGGGAAGCAGACTCAATCTGACACCACAGGCCTGCTACAGCAGCCTGGGTGAGGTAGTGTTAGCACTCCTCACTGAGGTATAGGTTCCTATATCTCACCATACACACACATATAAACCTATCAGCCACCCCTATGGCAGGCCCTATCGATCCTGAGGGCAGGGTGCTTGGTTTACAATGTGAGGGGGTGCCTCTGCATGAGCAGGACACCTCTGCAGCTGGCAGGGTCTATTCCTTGTGGCTGTTTGTGGATACGGTTAAACCATATACTCTTAAGTGCATTATAACCTCCTGGTTAATGCTGACTTTGGAATGACTGCATCAAAACATGTCGTGTTTGGTGTCAAACAACTTGGAATCATACCCCCACACCAGTTACGTATGATCCCACCCTTCTAAAGGGGACGACATGTACCTACTGTGGTAACACGGTAGAAATCTGAAAGAGCCCTGACATCACAAAATGGATGCCACCAGCACAGACACTGGGCTGCCCTCTTGCTGCTGACTGAAACTCGCAGTGGAGGAGGCCCAACAATAGGCATCCTGTCACAGGGAGGTGTCACTACCTTCCAGACAGGATTTAGTGTATTGGGGCTGGGTGGGTGCACTTCTAGAGTGCTTTGAAGTCCTGCACTGGGGGAGCAGTAGGCTCCTCTGTGCATATGCCAGCTCAAACCAGTTCAGGGGCTACCGGTCCCTGCTCTGGCACGAAACTGGACAAAGGGAAGTGGGTGTAACCACCCCCTACCCTGACCCTCCCAGAGTAGTGGTCCTAGAGCTAGTCCTTCCCCTATCTTCAGTATAAGATAGCAAACTTTGCCATTGCAAAACAGATAACCCTGGACGACGCTTTACAAAGAAGAATCCTTTCCTTTCGACGTTCCACTACCTTTGGAAGACAGAAGAATCTCCCTTGGAGTCAAGGAGTGACTCCCCTGCTCGGCAGGCATCAGAGACTCTAAGCAACCGTCGCAAACTTTCCCGCTCCTGCTGGAGTCCAAAGTCCCTGCAGCCCCACAAATGGATTTCCTAACTTCTCGACGGCCATTGTGAGACCCCAGCAGAGCTGATGTGAGTGAACCCCACGAGTGACGAGGAACAGCAATACCCGGTTACCGTGCACTATTGTCAAGTACAACCCCTTCACGATGTTCTACGAACTTGTGCTTTGGACCACTTGTGGCCCAAGCCTCCAGCAGGTATGGCAATGGTAATCAGAGGCCTACCCTGTCCCGAGTGACCGTGGGCTCCTGTGAAGCATTTCCTCAAGAGGCGTCTTTGCGATCCCTTGCCTGTTGGCTTGTGGGTCTCCCGAAGACTTTCTGATCAACTCAAAGGGCTCCCCTGGTTGCTCCAGGTCTGCCCTCACTCACCCTTGCGGGGTGAGTCCCTCAGACCTTGCTGGTCTGCACCATCGACTTTCTTTACTCTACATGAGACTTGCTGTTGCCAAGGCTTGTTGGCTCCAATCTGGTTGTCGACATGGCAGTCAGCTGCAGACATTGTGGGACACTGCGAATCCAGCTGCTGGTTATCGTTGATCCTTCCTGGACCTCATGAGCGAAGATTCAAAACATCATTGATCACCTGAAATCACCCGACATCCGTGGGCATCCATCTTCCTGGTCCCGGGTCACTGGCAAGTGACTGTGAACACTGTCCCTTTAATTTTCAGGTCATCTGCATCTCGAATCCAGCCTTGGATTCCACCGGACACTTCTTCAGTCACCGCAAGCAGCAAATCTTCTTTGGTCTCCATAGAAAACAGCGACGCGACCTGACACCAAAAGATACCTATGCACCCGGCTTCCCTGGGTGAGGTAACTCGTGCACGCCAGTGCCCTAGTGTGTGATGGCCCTCGAATTACTTACCTTGTAAGTGGCTTGCTTGTAGAATTCCTCGAAGTACCCTAAAACTTTAAAAATCAAACCGCGACTTGCTCCATTGTAATCAATAGGGAACCCACGGCTGTGTTCACACACTGCATGCGTCTCCAGTGGGTCTTTTACTTACCTGCTTTCACTGCAGTAGTGAAGCCCCGGTGATTCCACAGGCCCTAGGCCTTGTCATTCTGCAAGTCGACTTTCCTAAACTTCTTTTTTAGTATATGGTCTGGTACGCCCCTAGGGCCCCAGCCATATTTGTGCTTAACCTATTGTGAAACGTTGATATTTGAATGTGTTCCTGGCTTCTAATCTCATAAAGAGATTAGTAGAGTGTGTCTAGAAATAAATACATATATATTTGCTATATATACCCGTGTGGTGTCCTTTCATTTGGTAATTCAAGAGATTATAAGGTAAAACAAGCTGCTTTACATTCCTCTGAGACTTAGCCTGAAGGCTGCTCTCCACAGCTACCACTAGGATAGCTTTCTTTAAAAGGTTGTCTTAAACCTATCTACCATAAGAGTCGAATTGGACTGGTGCAAGGTGGCCACTATAACTAGTGACCAGCATATGCCAGGCCAACTTCTCACATTCATCTTCTGTCCTTTTTGTACAACCTGACTTTATCCAGATCTCCTTTTCCTTAACTCCTTCCTGTAACTGTCTGACCTCATCCCATGTTTCTGGAGCTGAGAAAAACAGATGTTGGAAGCTGGTTTCATTTGTTTCTACCTTTCTGTTTATTGCCATTGCATTTTGTAGTGAGGAGGTTCACGCAGGAAGCAGTAATTCAGTAAGATTTATTAAAGCAGGTAACAGGTAGTTATGTTCTGAAGGAGAGCCACACCAGGAGCAGCCTGCCTGCTGCTCAGCCCATGCCCAACTGTCACTGAGTATTAAAAATACTGCGCGCCACTGTGGTGTGAAAACACTCTGTTGCGTGGTGGCCAAGAGTTTTTATTTGCAGCGCTCCTTACAGTTGCACTCGTTGTGCTTTACAGCCAATGTAAGGCATGATGTGAGGCATTTCTTGCGCTGGCCACCTGACTTCTTCATGCATCATGCGGTGCATAGCAGGCAAATGAGGGTGAGAATAGGAGGTGGTGGCTGATGTGCGAGGATGCCTACAAACGGGCCACACTGAGGTTACGTGCGTGCGCTCCTAGTAGGAAGTTCCCAGCTCCTCTCACCTCATGGAATCGGTGGCGGTGGACTCAAGCAGGTAGCTGCCATTGCTGAACGGGCTGTGGGAGTCCTCGGATATGGAATGCACACAGCGTCTTCTCCGTCGGTATCCCGCTGATTGCGCTGCCTGCTTCTCTTTCAATTGGCAAAGATATAAACAAATTCAAAAGGTATACAACAAAAAACATGGCGGTACGTAGGATGCGCAGCGCCGGATGGCTCAAGGCCCGTACAAGCACCAAACTGTGCAACTTTGTCAGTACTGCCACGGAGGACTGTCTGACGTCACAGAGGATCCTGAAGGGAGGCGCGCGGTATCCAGTCTGAGCAGAGTTTTGCACGCAAATAAACTGACACAGAGCGGCGGTTAAATGGTCAGAGACTCCATATCTGAGGTGAGAGAAAAATGTAATTAAAAATGTCTGACTCACCAGCAATGTCTCGTACTGTAGAAACTGACGCAAAGTAGGCAGGACGCTTAATGCCAAAACTACCAAGCAATGAGGAAGGAAAGTACAAACAACATTTCCTTCAGTGAGTCAAAAAAATTAACCCATCACATACCACCATTGTTAAACACCTTCACATCCAGATGGAGGCATATTTGATGAAAATCGACATGAAATGTGCCCAAGGTGTCAATTGACTAAAAAGGTGAACCCCCACTATGTATGGTGTAGGTTTGCGTCTTACAAGACAGGAATACTGAAGGTGAAATTTGAGTCCAGTATGAGGTGAAGTCTGCACTCCCACGTGAACAAATACAGCAACACCAGCTCAGCAGGACGTGCACAGGATCACACAACGTAGATAGCAACATGACTCCATTACATGGCACATAGTAAAAGTAAATCCACAAGGTCGTAGAGTGTGAGCCTGGGAATGGACCAGTGTGACTGAGATGAATAGTCAGCCTGTTGAGTCGATGTGCTTGAAGGGACAGGCAGCAGATGTTACCAGAGTCCAAAGTACGTAATGTAGATGAGCACAGAACACCTGGCTGGCCGATGGTGAGGCCACTGGTGGGGCTGAGAAGCGCTGTACTTCATCTTTTCTTGTGTCTTGAAGTCTTCTTTTCTTTTCTGTGTAGTACTTGTTTCTTCCTTGCAGTTGTCTTCATTGTACTGTGTAGAAAACGCCTTTTTCTTTTTCGAGTTATTACTTTCTTGTGGATACCTCCTCTTCTGAAAATTGTGCTTATTGCCACTGTAGTTTCTGTTAGTTGCGCCATCTCCAGGTCCACCTGTGTTTGCCAGGTACCTTAGATACGCTTGTTCCACGTAGGTACGTCATCAACTCGTCACCATCAAATGTAGTGAAGAGGTCCACGTGGAAGTAGTAATTCAGTAAGATATATTCAGGCAGGTAACAAGTAGTATAACAGGTAGCTAAGTTCTGAAGGAGAGCCCCATCATGAGCTGCCTGCCTGCTGCTCAGCCCATGCCCAACTGTCACTTCAACTCTCTGTGTCCCAACATTCCGAGGTTCATCAGTCTCCAACATTCCATTGTGTTCAGAGCACAGGCACTGGCTGAGCAGGTGGTGGAAAATACATTACAATACATATGCAGGATACTACACATTTCTTGCACAATATTGAGCAATTTGGTCAGCGTATCTGTTACCTGCTGTCACAAAATCATTTCCTGACTGATGTGCAGCACACTTGACCACTGCTATTTCTTTTGGCAATTGTATTGCTTCCAACAACTCCTTCACATGTTTACTGTTTCTTATAGGAGATCCTGAATCAGTCAAAAATCCCCTTTGCATCCAGAGTTGGCCAAAATCGTGCAAACCCCCAAAACCTATCCGCGAATATGGTTATCCTCCAATTCCTCCCAATCTTGCATGCCTTTGTTAAGGCCACCAATTCGGCTACTTGTGCAGATTTGACTCCCGGTAAACAGGATGCTTCAATGACTCCTGATATCTTACATACAGCGTATGCTTCTGTTCTCAGACATGACCCATCCACGAACAATCCATGATCAGAGTCCGTTAAGGGTGCTTCATTTATATCTGGGCGGGGCTTAGTACACAATTCAGTCACATCCAAACAATCATGATCAACCTCATCTTTCACTTCTTCACAACATGGATATGGCAATAATGTGGCAGGATTTATTATTGTACACCTTATCACCGTCACATTCTCTGCTCCCAAAATCACTCTTTCATTCTTAGTGATCCGACTAGGAGTGAGGTGCTGTGTTCGAGTCCTTGTTAAAAGAATCTCAACTGAATGTGGCACATACACCTTTACAGGATGTCCCATCACGATTGATTCACTTTGCTCCAGACTCATACAGGTAGCAGCTACTGCTTTTAAGCAGCCAGGTAAGGCTGAAGCCTCTGAATCCAAAGTGGCAGAGAAATATGCCACTGGACTTTGACACAATCCATGTCTCTGTGTTAACACTGAAAGTGCACAATTCTCTCTCTCACAACAAAATAGTGCAATTTTTTTAAAATAATCAGGCATGCCCAATGCAGGGGCCTCACACAGACAACTTCGCAATTTTACAAATGCTTCTAAACATTCATCATTCCAATCAATCGGATCTTTAGCTCTTTTCCGAGTCAATTGTATCAATGGTTTTGCTAGCAATGAGAAGCTATTTATCCACTGCCTACAATACCCAACCACTCCCAAAAACATTCTCATCTCTTTCTAGGTCTGAGGTAGTTGCATTTGTTTAATTATTTTTATTCTTTCCGGGGTCACTTTTCTAACTCCTCTTTCAATTGTATGCCCTAAATATCTAACTTCTTGTTGATAAAACTGCAATTTTTCTGGAGACACCTTGTGTCCTCCTTTGACCAAATGGTTCAGCAATGCAATTGTGTCAGTGACACAATCTCCTTGTATCTTTGATGCCACCAATAGGTCATGAATTTACAGAACCAGAACTGATTTCCCGGGCATGACTAATGACTCTAGACACTTTTTCAAAATTTGATTGAAAATTGAGGGACTCTGCGTACCCTTGAGGAACTCGGCACCATGCCAAAACACAATCTTCAAATCGGAAGGCGAAAAGATACTGGCTGCCTGGGTGTAAAGGAATGGAAAAGAATGCCTGACACAAATCAATCACTGTATACCAACCTGCAGTCCAGGGTATTTGATAAAGAATCACTGCTGGATTCGGCACCACTGGGCAACAAGGCACTACAATTTTGTTAATCTTTCTAAAATCCTGCACTATCCTGTACTTACCACTAGGCTTTTTGAGTCCCATAATTGGCGAATTACAAGGACTACCCATTATTTCTTTCAAAATTCCTTGTTTAATCATTTGGTCAATTACTGGAGCAACTCCTGCTTTTACTTCTGGACTCATTTTGTACTGTCGTGTGTTTGGGAAAACTGCACCTTCTTTCACCACTATCTTCACTGGATCTACATTCGCCATCAACCCTATATCTTTTTCTGAAAAATCCCATACTTCTGGATTCACTGTGTTTCTCAATTTTTCTGGTAATTCACTTCCAGTCAATAATGAAAACATCTCATCCACTTCTGTACCTTGCTTAACTAGCATCATCTTGTAAACAACATCCTCATCTGGGGTTTGGAAAGCAATACCATCCGGTGTACAGTAGATGGTGCAATTCCTTTTGCACAATATGTCCCTTCCTAACAGATTTACCGGACTTGAATCACAAACTACAAACCGATGCATGTCCTTAAAATTTCCAATATGCACTTCCATTGGTTTTGTAACTGGGGTTCTAATCTGTTTGTTTGACACTCCTACAACTTGGATAGTTTCTCCCAAGAAGGGTGGGTTTGGGATGTCTGCTGTTCTCACAGTAGACCGAGTAGCACCAGTGTCCAATAGAAAAGTGATGTCATTACCTTCCACTTTCCCGTCAATAAATGGACCTGTCTGATCTACCAACAAGGATGCGCCAAGCACGCACTCCTATTCCTCCCCCCTCAGGCACCGTCATTGTAGAAAGTCCGAATCATCATCATTCTGCAAAAAATATTGTGAAACCACAGAGACATTCTGACCACTTTCTCCGTGAAATCCGGTGTTCACACTGTACTTTTGAGGGTTCACATGATTTGGCATAGGAGCATGAGGCAACTGATACTTTGGAGTAACTACCTGCTGCTGCTGTTGCTGATTCACAATCACTTCATTCTGCATCTGCGGATTTAAATTTTGATTTACCCCATTATTATTCTGGACTCGTTCTTCCAATGTCCATACTTTCCGCACGCCTGACAAGGAAATTTCTTCCTCGCTTCCTCTTTACTCATTCATCCTCTTCCTTTACCACCATTCAACACTTGCTAACTCTGACTCTGTTCCTTTATCTGATTATCAGATTGGGTAATTAATTGTGTGCCCACATCATTTTCTCTTTTAGCTTTGTATGTTTTGCCTCAATGTTGTCGTCACAATACTTTGCATACTTCAATATTTCATCTATTGACTTACTCTGCCAGCACAACATGTGCTATGAATCATCTGACTAATCTCTGGTTTCAGACCACACACAAACCGATATACAAAATGTCCCATATCCTTATCACCAATGTTCTCAAATCCACTATACTACCTAAACACTTGTAGCAACCTTTCAAATTACCCTTGTGCCGATTCCTTTGGTTCCTGAGTTGTTCTATCTTTACCCAATCAGTCTCTTTAGGAGGGATTTTTCCTTTCAGAAAGGTAATCACTTGGTGATATTTCTTCACCGCCTCCTCAGATGGTGCTCTTGTTTTGGGATCTCTAGCATATTCCTCACTTGGCCAATCAACTGTGATTTTAAATTCTGTCCATAAGTCAGCAGATACCACAATATTGAATAATCCATCCAAATCTTTCAACAAAACTTTTGAAACCTTCACAAATCTTCCCACCTGTTTATATCATTCAACAGGTTTTTCTCTCAATCTGGGGAAATCATTTGTAAATGACAAAATATCCTGTTTGCTCCAAGGGACATGAACACATCCACCACCAGGAACTTCTCTCATTGGACACATTCTTTCAATCTTTTCTGTTTCTCTCATTGGGAATGCAGATGCCGCTTCTCCAACTTGTACTTCTTCTTTCTTTCTTGTCCACCTAATCCTCCATTTATCAATGTCTCCACATTTTTGCAAAACATTAATCAATTCTTTTATCTGTAATATTTTACCTGAAACGTTCATGTTTTCTAAATCCTTATCAGAAAACTCCACTCGATATGGTTTCTGTAACAATTTCGATCTTCCGATCTCTATTCCAATCTCTGAGACAACCTCTGTTAATTTCTCATGAAACATCTTCGCTCTTCTAGTTATGCTCTTACATAAAAACAATAACTCCTCATTACTGTAGCTGTTCAATCTTTCGGTACCCACATTTCCAGCTATTATTTCCTCTAATTCTACTTTCACCTTGATAATATCTAATAATTTTGTTTGTAAGTTTTGTTTTTCTCTTCCCTGCGCCCATCTCTCTAAATCTTCTGGAGTTACCATTGTTGAACCTCCCGTTCCTATAGGGACAATGGTGCCCTTTTCTTTCAAATTTCCGGGTGAAACTCTCTTTGGTGTTTCGGGTAAAAGTTCAATTACTGGAAGGTCTATTAATGAAACAACTGATTCACTCTCACTGGCCTGATTATCAGATATTAATACTTCTTTTCTGGGATTACTTAAAGGAATTGTCATGGCTTGAGGTTTTGGACAACTCATTTTGTCTCCATACAATGGGATAACTGGACCTATAGTCACTGGTACTGTTAAGGCTTGGGCATTTAAATTTAATTGACTTATTTTCTGAACTAATTCTTCCCTTGTTTTATTTAAGGCTTCTCTCTCATGATCTTGCAACACCCTATTGACTGATGTATCATGTATAATCTGTGGTATTAAGGGTGTTCCTACCATCGGTGCACTTTGGGTGACTCTACTGGGTTCTTCTTGGTACGGTGGAGAGTTTTTAACTAAAATACCTTCCAGCAATTCATCTATCTGATTCACCATACCCTGTCACATTCATGTGTTTCGTTTTTTCCTTATACTTGCTCCCTGACTGCTCTTCAGCCACTAACACTGGGTACAAACCCTCTGTTGCTACTGCTCTTCTCCATCACTTCAATTGATCTCCACGTGATTCATACGGATGTCTAGGCAAAAATCCTCTAAATCTCCAACCACTTCTGAATTTTCTCGTTCATATGCTTCAATCTCCCATTTTTCTATAGCTTCATACTGTGTCAATCTAGGGTTTGGTTCTAACATTTTCATTCTATCTCTCAAATACTGAACTATTTTTACATTAAAAGTACCATGATCTGGAAAAACCAAAACACCATGACCTTTCATGTACTCTACCCAATTCTCCAACCATACACACGTATGATATCCTCTTTCCATCATCATAAATGAAGCAGGCATTTTAGGTGGCGGAATAGGAATTCCCTCTCTAATTATCACAGGCTTGTCTTTCTTAAAGAAATTCTTGATTTTCTTTATTAATGTCATTTTCTTTCGTTCTCCAAACATTTCCGTCGGACGATATATAAAAGAGTCTTCCGTATACCTTCGAACTCTATTACCTATGTCCTGTCCTACGTCAGCACGACTCACACCCGCTGTCAAATCAGAACTCAACATACAATCCCCTTTTAACCGATTCTAACGCAGCTTCTATCTATTAACCAATCAGACTCGGACTCGCACTCGCTGTTTGACCAATGCCAGCGCGGCCTTTTGTGACATCAGTATTGCTCCTCACTAATGACCCTCCCTTTACAATTTGCTTCTTCCTCACGCCCGCTGTTTCAATCAATCCCAGCGTGGCTCTTTGTGACGCCAGTATAACTCCTGCGACTGACCCTCCCTTCACAAGGTATACGAAACTTATTTCTTTTAACTTTTATTAAACTATCCGTTAGTAACAACATAAAACATACACTACTCGGTCTGTTCCACTATACAAAGAATAGATTTCGACTTACTCTTGAGTTTCAGAAATACTCTTTTTCCGCTGCAGCTAAAACCCCTGTTTACCCACTATTCAACTTCAGGAGAACTGGCTACTCCTTCAGTGATACCCCTTTTGGGAAGGAAGACCAAAGTTTCACCAGCGAACCCTTATGCTATCACTCACACTCTACTTTTACACGATATAGTCCCTAGTATAACACTGCCAGCCCTCCATAGCTTCTCAGTATCATGACAACAGACGAGTAACCTCCTGCAGTGTGGCTTCTGTCACCACACGCTATTTAATTTCCCAGGATGCCCAGGTATCCTCTGTACCTGTGCTTCTAGACTACATAAAACAAGACACTAACTCTTTTGTTAAACATAAATCAATAATTAATAATCAATATTCATCAACAAACTAGTCAATAATAACCATCCTGTGCTACCAGAAAACTGATCCAGCGGTTCAACAAC
Organism: Triturus cristatus; assembly: GCF_964204655.1. Taxonomy (NCBI): domain Eukaryota; kingdom Metazoa; phylum Chordata; class Amphibia; order Caudata; family Salamandridae; genus Triturus; species Triturus cristatus. Next base: position 68,102,052 of record NC_140584.1, on the reverse strand, counting down.
AACAGATACTCCACTACCATATACTCACCTGGGGCCATAAACTCACAGTGCGTAAAACCGCTAGTGTTCAAGTTTGTAATTTTTCACAATGTTTAGGATTAGTTATTCAATACATATGTTCGTCTCTAACTAACCTTTTCACAGATCAAAAGGTTCTTTCCTCTGGTCGATGGACCATTAGTTGAACTAGTTGATGGTGAGAATAGCATAAACTAACTTACTTATACTTTAAATGTGATAAATAAACCACGGACTCAGGAAAGTTTTAAATCTTTATCTAAATTAATCGCATGTGAACCATCTCAAAATTACAGTGCAGTCACCAACATTAATGAAAGAGAAAATTTCGATTAATAAACACCATAAATTTGCATCGGACTCATATAAAATTGAGCACTCAGAAAGGAAGAGGACGGAGAGAAAAGAACATTCGCAAAATAATAAGAAATTATATTTGCCAAGGATGGTGTGGAAGACCAGCCCCGTGGCCAAAGGCTGGTAAGGGTCTCCTGAGATAGGACAGGAGAGACAGACATTTCAGACAGGAATCAGGACAGGATAGTCGACCTCACTAGAATACTTACGGTTGCGCCGCACCCCTCTGTGACACGCTCTTCCTCCTCAATATTCTTCCGCAGTCTTCTGATCTAACCCAATTAACTTAGGACAGAACGTTCTGCTTCAGGCTCTGCAATCAGCTTCCTCCACGCAGCTCTATGATTATTCAGTTTTCCATCAGCATCACCAGCATCTCTTTCTCCCATTCTCTTTCTCTCCGCTTCAAGCTCTCACTAACTAACTAAAGCTGTCTTAATTATACCTTTTGTTCTGCATGTTCCACCCATTCATGTTTCAATATAAGGATAATACGAAATTTGATTGGTCACACCATGCTTGCATGTCACAAGATTCAGTTAAACCATTATTTGTAACCCATCCCCTTACTTTTTATTCATAAAACGTATTCCCATGTGCTTAATGTAATGATTTTTGTACAATTATAATAGATGTCTTCATGGCTGAACTCCACATCGTTCCGTTCTCATGCCATAGCACTCGATCTTGGCTCCCTTTCAACTGCTTTGTCATGACCTTCATAGATTCACTCAGTGGGCACGCGTGGACTTCGCGTCACTCAGCTCATTCTGTTATTTTAAGAATCCCCTTGCCCGGAATGAGTAAAATGCACCTGGTCAGAATCAACGTAAAATCTCCACATTAAGACCATGCAATATTCATGAATGCAAACTAGAATCTCCTAATATTAAAATCAATGTTGGTTTAGAAAAGTCCATAAAATCATCTTCCAGAGATATTCCCAGCTCTACAACGGGGATGTAATTCGACGATACAGAATTGTAAACATTTACCACTAGCAGCCTTATATTCTTATAAAAATTTAATAGAACATAGAATATTAGACGAATCAAAAAGAACAATCTCCATTTTACAGCCAAGGCCCAATTTCACAAAATTCATAAGGCCCCCTTCCGTGTGACGAGGAAGTGGCAATACTAAAAAAAGTAACATATCCATCCACAGGGGTGTGGAATTCCTATAGCCCGACACCCAGGACATATTGTTTGGGGTCAAGGACAACACGTTTTCATATGTATCTTGTCCTTGGGACAAGTAGGCCCAACCCACAACAGCACAAACCCTTCAGCTGCCAGTTTACAGTACCACATTATGGATCAGGGAAAGGCATTGCCTACTGTTAATGTAATATTGGTGTCCATGTATTAATGCTGTTCAAACTTGTTTTTATGGTTCATTAATACAAAGGCTTTATTATAAGGGTGAATGCTCGAAGTAAATGTTGTAAGCTCAGACTGCACTACTAACAGTGGTTCCAGTATAAAAACGTGTACACGTTTTCAATGTTTAGCAATATGAGGCTATGTATAATGGTCCCAGAATGCTCTCTGATTAGATGTAAATATTTGCAGAAGCTTGAAAACAAGATTGAGGATTCTTTGCTTTCAAAATAAAATGTTCACAAAAACATTTCGCTAAACTACTGTAAAAGTTTAGGTACCATTAATTTGCAGCATCATTTAGTAAAATGTGTTAAAGTATACTAGTATTTCCCAAAAATATTTATAATGGAAAACCAGTGTAACCAGTTTTAATAATATTATGGGAAACATAAAAATAAACAAGCATTGGTAAAGCCAAAATTGTTAGTCAGCATTTTAGTTTTGTCAATGAGTGACTTGTTTTGGCATGGTTTTTGTAAAACCTTATTGGTGTTGGAGCTGCCGGGCCCTCACCATTATAACGTACATTGGCAAAAGCAAAAAAAATGTTGGTCTCAAAAGCACACATTGCCACAGTAGTTCCTGGCACTGAACAAAAAAACTGTGTCGATATGCTCCTTGTGAAAGAACAGAATGCTGTCACTCACAGTAAAGCTAGAGAATGGACAGACAGCGAGAGAGAGACAGAATTTTAATAAACACAAAACGTCATGGTTAACGCCAGACCTAGTAAGGGGCCCGATTATTAAATAAAGTCTCAAAAGTGCACCCATGTCCCTGCATTAAGTGCAGAGATACGACTTTTATGAATTCACAAGACTTTACACAAGTAGGCCAAGAAATAGTACTCCTAGAAAAGATTTGTGAACTGCATTTTCAGCATGAGCAAATATCCAGTGTAGGTTTGTTGAATTGAAAATCTGAGTGTTTGCATGTTTACTTTCCCTCCAACCACTTTTTTTTCCCCAACCCTGGAAGAAGTTTTATGTCTGCCATTGTCGGGAGTAAATTTCCAACTATTCTCAGTATGGGAAAAGATTAGAGAAGAGTTAGTGAAAACACTTAAAACATGCAAGTTAGTAGGTTTGCACAGACTCAAAAGGGTATTCCAACCATGGAACTGTTGCCTACCATTACCTTCAGCCCCAGTATGTAGATCTGCAGAAACATGGCAACATCAGGAAATTGCTATTATTCAAACCCTACTAAGGAAGGAGCCCTAGCATAATCAGAGAAGCTATTTTAGCGCTCCTATATATAATGAGATTGCGGCCATAATTTATTGCCGCATTACATGGGTCAAGGGGATTTTATTACAGGACAAGTAGATTTACGAAGCAACCAGCCCCATGGACAAGAAGATATTTTATTAAATTCCACACCCCTGCATCCATATACAGGTCTCCCAAAACATCCCCGATCTCTTGTAATTCTCTTGTAAATCTCTTATAGGCAAATAACCCCATTGGATTTCCGCAGTCTCATCTCACATAATATCTTCAAACCCAGCAACATTTCAGCACAACATTCTGAGTGAACTACTGATCGGCGGCAAGGCCTCGTCTCCCTTAGGTACAGGCTCAGTTTTAGCTAAGCATCAGTCTTGCTCATCGAGATGGGCTAAGGGAGCAAATCTGTTGCTGAGCTGGATGTTAGCACTAGGCCCTATTAGGGTAGAGTCAGTGCCCTTCCAACATAAGCTGGCTGGTAAATGCCTATGTGGCGGACCTAATGCACAGGGGGTAAAAGACATTTAGAGGGTGAAGTAAAATGTCAGTCCTCTTTGACAATTTGGGCCTACTGTTAAATACAATCACCAACCTGAAATTTATAAAATTAACCATGGTACAGTCGCCTTTGCCAGATTTTGAGAAGTCCCCAATACATCCCACCCTGTGCACCATGATGATCTCTTTAAACAAGAAAGGAGGAGAGAGATCCAACCGATTTTAGAGCCAATGAATCAGCTTATTTTTAATCTGGCCATAACTCTCTTCCACCCCCCCTCTACGAGGCGGCACGTTAACCATTATGAAGACAAAGGGAGTTGAGGAAGGGGCTAATTGCAAAACAACCTTTGTGGGGGTTAAGGTGTTAATACTAGATGTATGGTCCTGTGAAAGTTTGCAATTAAACCTTGAAGGAGACCCTCTATTAGATACAAAGGCACTGGGACTTACAGGGGCACAAATGGAAATGTTGTTATTAGAAGTAAATGATTGACTCCCAGTAGTGGACAGTATCTAAGGATGACGCGCACCATCCTGGGTGCTCTGCATGGAAGCATCACTACAGCTATCCTTGTCAATGAGAGCTAAGTGGGCTCTGGGGATTGGAGCATGGTGAAGCCTGGTATGCAGTGTGTTGGGGACCTGTAGGGAAATGCTAGGTGGTGGGGAAAAATTCTGTGCTCCAGGTTCTCAAATAGGCTAACTATAGTGCCCAGTCTTCCTTCCATTTTCCCCATCCTATCCTCAAGGCTGTTCAACCGAGCATTAAGGGACTTAACAATTCCCACAATGTTGTGGGCAATGTCCTGCATGACAAATTGAGCGCTGCCAGAGTCCACATGGGCTGCGTCCAGGACATTTAGCTTCTTGCTTTTCTTCACAGCTTTTTTCACCAATGGGGTGCGATTGAAGGATAAATGGGCCTTATTCTTTGGTCTGACACTCATTTCTGGAACAACAGCCTGGGTGACACTGGGTGTAGTGTGAGTCTTACAATTTAACTCTAGCAGTGGCTCCTTTTCCATGGGCCTGCTAATACAAGGAACATTTGATATAACCTGGGGAGCTGCAATCGGAGGGTGGCTGGGACTCAGCACAAGTAGCCACGCTGTTTGCATTTGAAGGAAAGAATGCCAATTTTTCTTCCACCTCACTGCATTATTAAGGAAAGTCAAGCTTGAGTTCTGAGCCTTTTATTCACTGTTCTTAATGCATCCCCCTTTCGCTTACCTATACTCACACAGTTGACAGACAGAGAAGAGAGAACTATTGAATATCCAAAACACCATGCAAATAGACCACAGGTAAGTTAAGCATGGAGAGTACTACTCACTCCAACAAACAGATGTTAGGGAGGTGACCCAGCACAGCTTTGTCCAGCTGTGGACGGGTGAAGATGGGCCCACCCTAGGACCAGACTTTGCCTGGGCACTCTGTCTGGCACGTCCCATGCTGCAGAACTAACTAGCACTCTTAAAGTGCAATCATTAATGTCCAGACTTTCCTGTGCGCAGGGGAGGCTGAGGGACAAAGTTTCACTCCAGCCAGGGGCAATAAAGTAAGTACAGCCAAATGCAGGCAAGGAAAATCTCCTTTAGGGAGAACCGCACTGCGGGAGGCGGCTGGCACTTGTAAAGTGCGACCACCAATGTCGGCCGCCACCTGTGTGCAGGGGAGGCTGGGGGACGAAGTCTCACCCCAGCCAGTGCCAACACAGTAAGTGAAAGAAAATGCGGGCAGGGTAAACCACCTTCAAGGAGACCAATGCTGAGGGAAGCAGCTGGTACTTTTAAAGTGAAATCACCTATGTACGGCCCCTACTGTGCACAGGGGAGTCTGGGGAAACAAAGTGCCACCCCACCCAGTGCAAACAAAGTAAGTGCTAGTGAATGTGGGTAGGCAAAACTGCCTTCAGGGAGACTACTTTTAATCACAATTCATTTGCCCTCAAAGGATCTCCCTTGCCAAATACATCTAATCAGACTATTTCTAAATTGTAACAGCTGTAATATCCCTTTGGAAGTTTTAAACATCTATTAACTCAAGGAAAGATCCCTTGCTGAATACATCTGATCAGAATATTCGGAAATTATCACAGCTGTAATATCCCTTTGGGAGTTTTAAACATCTATTACCTTAACAGGGATTTATCTGAAAGCTAAGGTAGTTTCAAGTTTCAAAACTTTATTCGGATAATAATAATCCATAAAAGCACAAGATACAGTAAACATTGCAAATATACAATATGCAAATATTTACAGAATAAAAACAACAATTCATGCATACTTTAAGACATAGTTAAACGAGCACGAACTGCAGTTTTTAAAAAGGAGCCCGCACGGAGAACAAGTTCATGATCATCCAGGGTCAATATCATCGAAAGTGCGAGGTCCACGCTAATTGGTTTCAATTTTTTAAAATACGGAGTTAAAAACCATTTAATAGCTAAGGTATTTGAACCACCTTGCCTGCTGTCCGCAATCAGGGTTTCAATTAATAAATTGCAATGAACTGTAAAACAGTTCTGATGTGTTATCGTTATTATGGGACGTGTGCTGCCATTTCAGCTTATGTGGCCAAGTACAATTATTCTCAAATACTCAAAATGATTTGTGGTTTCTAGAATATAACGTAAGATTCAAAGCAGCACCGGTCCCATAGTATGCAGATAATGCACTGTCATGTGAAGATGTGTTATGCTTTAATATTTTGATGTTTATTCGCTCATTCATTTCTTTGATTATAATAATGTATTAGATAAATTATTATGAGGTAGATGTCTTTTAGGATGGTACCGATTGAGCAGCCTCATAAAGGAACATGCTCATTTGTAAACTTGTTGACATAGTATTCCGCAAATGCAGATATTTCAATTGTGTTTCTACTTGAAAAGAGCATAAATGTGGTTGCATTAATCTGTGCATTGATAACGGAAAATATAAAGGTATTCTAGAGAGCAGGTTGGGTAACTCAGGGGCCGATTCACAGAACTAATCTGAGACAAAATCCTAAACTTACTACTTTTGGTATTCATTGAAGGCATTTAGTAGTAGAAAAGTTAGCATTTTGTCTTAAGTTAGGATTTAGTTAAACTTAAGTTTGTCTTAAGTGTTGGTCTCAAGACAAAATCCTAACTTAAGACAAAATCCTAATTTAAGACAAAATCCTAACTTAAGACAAAATCCTAACTTTACTACTACTAAATGCCTTCAGTGAATACCAAAAGTAGTAAGTTTAGGATTTTGTCTCAAATTAGTTCTGTGAATCGGCCTGCAGTCTTTCATTACCTAGTTGCAGACTTATGGAGTTCCAGGCATCGTAACCGCTCGATAGCCTGGTATTTACCGTGTTTTGTTATTGTTTGCCGATAGCTGTCTTTTCTATAACCTCTGTCTATCTATCTATATCAACGATCGGATTCCCACACATAGAGTGCTAGCTTGCTAGCTATGGTTTGTTCTATATTAACATATATAGTGATTGCATAGTTATTTAGTATCTAAGCATTATAATGACAATAATTTACACCTTTTTACAAGAAACAGTATATATTTAGCTAGGGTCGCTCAAATTTTAAAAGATGTTTTGTACTATTAAATAGACACTTGAAATAATTAAAGTTGTTATCAGCTTAAAGCCAAGGAAAGTATTGACAGAAAAGGACAGGTATAGTATATATTCCATTTCAATATGGCTGGCGTTTAGTATCTAATTGCCTGGTGGTGTGTTGGACATTTTTACTGTTATAAAGCTAAGGGCCCGATTTAGAGTTTGGCGAACAGGTAGTACATCACAACTGAAACAGATTTCCTGTCTGCCTTATTACACGTGCTTTTTTTATGCACTTGAACCAAGGCAGATGGAAAATCCATCACATTTGTGATGGAAAACCTTTCTACAGAACTCTAAATCAGGCCCTAAGTACCATCCTCATACACTTAGGGTGATCAGTATATACACAAAATATCTTGAGTCACTCAATCAATCAATCAAATAGCTTTTATTTTGGTTAAGAACCATAAAATCGAACATATAGCTTTCCATTTATGCAGTGCAAATTTCATGATTATCAGTGCAAAATGTTCAAGATATATCATTATACCATTTGAATGTGCTAGTTAACAATAAAATAATACAAATATATCAGATAAAACCTTATTCATCAGATAAAACATTATTATCATTACAATACCATTCCATATCCCTCTTTTCCCTCACTAGCCTTACTGCAAATAAGTATCTGCTGATACCAAAAACTATGAATGGAGAGGAATCTGTTCGTAAGACTCTCAATGCATCTAGATAGTCCCTAAACCCCAGGTTACAGCACATTGGACGAATCCATTTTCTTCTGGGATTTGCTTAGATTGGGCAAAAAAACATGATATGTGCAAAATGTTCTTTAACGTTTAAGGTGCAATTAACTCCCTCATCAGCGGGATTGTTCAGTTTCCATTTCGATGTGAAGGAATTAATTTGAAGAATGCCAAATCAACACTTCATGGACAAAGTGTTTGCTAGTTGAGGCTACACAGTATCCATATATGTTTCAAATCCTGCACTTAGTTTAACAGTTAAAAACTATACAGACAGCCTACACAATCTTGGAATTTGGTGAAGCCTATACAAGACACAGTCCCAATAGGCTCGCTTTAAAAGCTTCTAGGAGTGAGCAGACGATAAGTTGGGGTCGCTCCATGAAGTAATTAAGCCCAGCTTGGCAAACCATGTCTGGACATAACGGAGCAAGGGAAAAGTGGAAAGCTTGTCAAGTCCCATCAGTTTCCTTAGTCCCTCCCCATAGACAAGTTCCTGTGTAACCCAAAGCTTTATCCAGAAGAGCAAAAGCCTCAGAGTAGCTAAATGCTGAATTCTTGGTATCTATATCATGATACAATGGGTTCAAGGAGGCACACCTAGGAAGGCATAGAAATATCCTTGCAAATGTATTCTCTTCCAAAGTGAGCTTATCTAGGTAATACACTCCCCACAGTTCGGCTAAATAAAGCACGGCAGTATACTTATAGATCTCTAAGGCCAGGGTGTTTGCTTTAGATATAGTGGCTTGATGTTTTAATGATTGCCATGGAGCTTTGAGTGAGAACTGCTTTAGATTTAATTATGTGGGGACCCTACGACAATTTTGAGTCCAGTGTTATACCATGATAGCTAAAGTTAGTTACATACTCCAACTGCTGCTCCTTCATTGCAAAATTTCTCATAATAGTCCACAGTGGTCTTACGGCCATATATTTTGTTTTACCAGAGTTGACAAAAACAATGAATCTTTACTGTTTAAGTTAATTAAAACCCTAACAATATTTCAATAAAACTGTACATGTTGTAACAGATATAATATACATGTTAAAAGCAGTGGTCACCAGTAGTATATTTACATATTAGAGAGAATTTTACCAGAGTTGATTTCAAGGACTTTGAAGGTGCAGAAATCATTGAAACTATCAAGTAGCCTTTGTAAACCCTTCGGTGTCTGGGACATTTAGATGGTATCATCCACAGAAAGTAATGTAAGAGCTCAAGCCCTACAGAGCCTTGGGGAATCATGACTACATTTCTGCAGATGCTGTATCTTGAGTCGAAATGGATTAAAAATGCCTTAATGAGTAATCCATTTGTTTGACAGTTAAGATTGGCTGTACAGATATGGAGAGAATAATAGATCCAATGTCTACACTATACGCGTCATTCTAATATAGCTATGATTTAAAGTAAAGAATTACATTTTTTTATTTTATGTAGTGTGGGGGACCATTTCTTCTTTAAACCTAGGTATTGTTCTCACAGATTTATGGAAATCAATATTTTAGTGAAAATGTAGTAAATAAACACTGCTGAGCAATCATTTTGATTAAGAAATATTAGCATCAACTGTACATACATAGAGAGAACATAACAATATATATGTTATATGTTCTGTTGAGTTATGGCTGCCACTCAAAATAAACAACTATGTTAACGTCAAAGTGAGACCTGGGTTTTCAGTTATTGAGTGTGAACCATAATCATATTAAGAATAAGATATTCCCTTCAAGGTAAAGGTAGTCTATGGTTAAAAGTAATATTAATCTAACATATTGAACCACTGGGATGGTGGTTCCCTTCAAGGTACAAAGATGATTGCTTGGCTTTGGTCATCTCTAAAGTTGATGGACAGTCATTATGGAGGGGGTAATGTCATTCAACAACCTGTCAGATGATGTGCCATCCACCAAAATATAAATCAGGCCCCTTAACATTAAGGAACTTATGCATGGCTTCTAGTCTGCCATCAAGGTGTATACATGTATCCAGCACTTTTACACCCAGAATCACCAACAAAATCATAATTGTCCTACAAAATGTCAAAAACTCTCAGTAAGACATTGTTGGTGTCATTGATGTGTGATGGCAATGTAACTCAAAGGGGGTTAAGGAAAACTCTCCACAAATTGTGACATATGCTCACTCAAAGATACTATACCTGATATAATTAGTTATCCAAGTGGTGGTCTTGTACTTTAAAGGATTTTGGGTAAGAAAAAGGTAAGATCAGTGGTTCATTTTGTAGGTACACATATTCGTCATAGTAAGTATTCCATTGTGATCATATTTTTCTAGACTCACGGACATGTTAGAGTCCTTGTAAACATTTATTTGACTTTTAGTATAACATTTTGAGTCCTCTCGTTGACTCAGCTTTGTTATCTTTGTCCCAACCCATAAACCTACAATCCTTTACCTTTGATTTCCATAAATATATGAGAGCAAATACTAATATTAATGATTTAGGACAATTTTTAACTGAACAATGTCAGGACCTTCCCATTATCAATAAACAACTTGTGCCTGCATTGATGTACGCGGATGACGTGGTTTTAATGGCACATACTCAATTAGGTTTGCAGAAAGTTTTAACGCGTTTTACTTTATTTATGGGTGCAAGGGGTCTGAAAGTGAATATATCTAAAACTTTTATCATGAAGTGTGGTAAAAATAGTGCCAGGTGTCGTGATATTTTTATTGACAACACAAAAGTAGAATGTATGAATAGTTTTCCATACCTATGCATCCAATTTGATCACCGGGGGACCTGCATACCAGCAGTGCGGGCGAGAAAATTGATGCTCATCAGGATGATTGGTGCTTTGTCTAATTTCGCCAGAAGACTAGGTCGAAGACCAGTACCCAAACTAATAATATATAAAGCTAAATGACTATCCACAGCCATGTATGGAGCAGGCATTTGGGGGTACGCGGATGTGAACTCCATACAATTAAAAGAAAATGCATTCACAAAGTACCTGTTGGCTGTTCCTAATAGCACGGCTAATTTTGTCAGTCATTCGGAACTCGGGTTGACCTACATATCAGATCTGGTTAAAATTTAACCGCTTTTATTGTGGCACAAGGTCTGGGCTTCCACGGATACCATTTTTAATCGAGAAGTGGTTAGGGACTGCTTAGTTCTGGCAAAGGTGTCCTCTATCCCGTGGTTAAATTATATAAAAAAGTTCACGAGTGATATTGGCCATCCGGAATATTTTGAAAATCCTCACAGTATTAATGCAGTTACGAGAAAGTCTTTAAAAGCAATTTGCTTATTGCACTTACAAACCAATAGACTTACTATGGAGATTGTGAAACAAACTGTACTGAAGAATCATCTAATGCTATCATGCTATGCTATTCAGCCATATTTAGTGTAAGTACCTGGAATCTATGAGAGGATGCTTCTAACCCGTTTCGCCTGGGGGTCTTCCATAGATTGGTGAGCTTCCCTGCCACTAATGACTGGTCAAGAAAACTGAGCGTTTGTCCGTGTGATGACATTTCGCAACAATCTACGTTACATGTCACCCTATTTTGTAAGTTTTATTTGTACCGAAGGAAAAGGTTTTTAAAACTTGTTTTAAAAAAGATGGGATTGAGACAATGTCGTACTGCGTTCTTGGCGATGCAAATTTTAGATGAAGAACAGTCAATTTTAGCTGTTGCTTCCTATTTGAAAAAAATGAATCAATTATAGAAAATTCTATGACAGTCCATGATCTACGATTGTTCTTAACTACTAATGAAATTCTTTCCTTTGCAAATATGTTCTTAATGAATGAATGTTTAGTATTGTGCTTTTATGATTTAGATACTAAATCAAATGAAGGTCTTTAGAATAAGAAAACGGCTCCACCACACAGCATACAAAATAAGCAAGCACAGTCCATCACCACTTTTGAATGGAGAACATGTTGTTTACATTTGATCTGATGTTCTGCCACTTACACTTACAGTTGATCTTAACAATTTTCAATCAAAAGCGATTACTTATTAGTGAATCTTTAATCTAATTTGATCAAGATATTTTGAGTATGTTCTGAACTCTTTAAATGTATGAGGCCGATACTTTGCATTATCACACAAAAACAGTCCAATGTACAGCATGAGAAAGGAGCATATACATGTCCTTTCCTGTCGATTATTTCTTTGGCTTTTAGTTGATAAAAGCATGAATTATTTCAACGGTGTATGCAATAACGCAAAAAATGTTTATGGAGTTGAAGCTGAACACATATTGTTTCTTGTAAATATGCACACATTATTGTCAGCATAACACATTCGCTAACATTCGATGATTTACCTCTGTAGGTCTTAGAGTGTACAGAAAATTTTATAAGCAAGCTGCAACGGAATATATCGGACATATTGAGCATCAGAAATGATATATAACTGCACTAGGAGCTGTGCTCTTGGTTAATATCAGACGAGTGTAAGGTTGTAATGGAGGGACCTGCATAAATCTACAACCACATAAAACATCTCTTGTAATCTTTTTGCAATTTATTATTCTGCAAAACGTTTGTGTGTGAATAAATATAGAAATATAAATACATAACTTGTCTTCACCTGATAATGCAGTATATGCACACTATGGGAAAGGTGCTACTTTCACTCTTATATTATATTGCAGAAGTCAACAATGTTTATGCTTTTTGAGAATAGCTGTATCTGGCTACATAAGTTCAATTAGGAACACACACATATTTATAGTGATAGCACCACACTTGAATAGTTTTGAATGTAATTACAGTTTAATCTTTAAAATTCACCTTATGGGCTGCTGACAAGGTGGTTCAAATATATTAACTTATCAACAAACTACAGTTAAGACAATGGAAGTGTCAACTTCCACATGAATAATATAGCTATGATTTTGTAACAATATCCTGATCTACATGGCCAGAGTTTCTCCCTTGAGCTCAAACAATTGTGATTAAATGTAGTTCTATAGTAAATGAATCATTGTTGTTCCTGAACAGACAGAATCTAATTAACTTGTGTACTATCTTGAATGAACAATTTTATGTAATTGAAATTTCGCAAGTGACCATAACAATATTATAGTGTTATTGAAGCAAGGCATGGGAGATATTTTCATACACACAATGTTGCCCGCTTTGGATTAATACATTGAAGGTTTATTACATTGCCGGTTCAATATTTTTTCATGTCTATCTTTTTCTTTTCTTTCACTTGATAGATGACATCAAATCTTGTTGTAACAGAACGAATTTCATGTCTTTTTGAAATTGGGTTTAAGAAAATATCGCAAAACATGTATTGGCATGTGAGTTTTATCATGTTCAATAAAGCCACATAAACTATAAATAGAAAATAAATATGTAACTGAAATGGCTGAATACTGCCATTTTGATTCCCATTGAAAGTATGAGGATACCAAACATTTACTATATGGGAGTGTGCCAAGCTCTGGTTAAATAATATTGACGTATGGTATCTGGAGGTAAAGGACCTTCCCTGTTGAAAGCATTATAGAAGCACTGATAAGCAGCCACAAGGGACCGACTTTAAAGTTCTCACGAAGTAATATTACAACCTTGATAAAATATCTGACTTGCTTTGGATTCATTAAACAGTATGCAATCAACTTATTTGAACTGATGTCAGCAGTCAACAGGTATTTTGCTGAAGTCTATACACCAATGAGTTTTTTAAGGCTCAATATAGATCATACAGGATTCTTTTTCTACACTGATGCAATTATAAGCGATATTAGGCTCATTTACCAAATAGTTGTATCAGCATCCAGTGTGAAGCTACTTTGGAGTCTTTAGCCCGTTTGCATATGGGGTTTTAGTAACTACCTGGATTTTCTAGGCATTTTACAAAGATATAGGAATTGGCTGCGGGGATCTTGCGGTAGTGGTGATTACTTTTTCATATGTATCGATGCCTGTGTGAGCATTTCGACTACATAATTGCCGGATGCACACATATGCATGATATATGTGGAAAAATACCACCTACCCATTGCTAGAGTCTGGCCCATATTTGGGCAGTCCAGGCAATGGGTATATGTTGAAAAAGCACTCACCTGTATATTGCCGCAAACAGGGTCATAGTCCTTGGGATGAATATGCTTCTGTGAAGGTGGGACCTGAAGAAAGGGATCGATGTCGAACTCTTACCGAAAGAACAGGAAAGGGGTGAGTACGCACCCCAAATCCTCTGCTTATGATGACTTGAAGCTGGCGGTCTCACCATCGCGGTCAGCTCATTGAAAAGCCAACTTGTAATACAAACAGCAGTGAAACTCCACTGTAACGCCCTATGGCAGCTGCTTTTTCCTGACCACAACCCTCGATGGTCTACAGTGTGCTGGTGGTGTCGATGGTTCAGCAGAGGTCTTTCTAAATGCAATCCAACCATCGCGTAATACGGTGGTTGGACCACCGAGCTCTCTGCAGTCAGACCGGGACCGCAGGTATGGCGGTTCACGGACCACCAAACTTGTAATAAGGCCCTAAAGATACTTCAAAAATACAACGCAAGGGGCATCCTTTCATGTGCTGAAAATATCTCACATAAATTACTAATTTTGAAAAGTGCACTTTCTGCCTTGCAAGGTTTTGTGTCTCCAAGGTGGCTGAAACTAAGTAGATTTGGAGATTGATGCCATTGAAATTAGAGGGATGAAAACATGTTTACAAATGGAGAGGAAGCTTTTCAGGTGTTTCAATGGGAGATATTTGCTTGCTTAGAGGCAGTGCCTATGTTCAAAACTGTGGTGAACTAAGAGGTCTGAGCTTACATCTCCTATTATTCTCTGCCAGTAGATGATAGTCTGCTGGACATGAAACAATTAGGGGTGTGAGCTGGAGAGAAGAGATCCCTTCTTAGGTCTGGCTTGACAGTTCAGCTGTGGTCAGACCTCTTTGATCATCAGGAAAAGAAATTTAAGAAGCACTTCTAAGAGAGGGGTTGGGGCTCCACCTTCATGATGATTACCTTGAATAAGCATTTGACTAGGCCGAAGGTGTACTAGTTTGCTTTCAAAATGGCTCCAGTTTGCCTCTGCAGTGCCTACAAGCTGTTTATCACACATATTTACTGCGACTGGGACCTATGGCTATTGTAGCAGAGGTAGATATATTTGTTTTAATTTTATGGGGGTGATATAGTGTGTTAGCAGGGGAGTTGTTTGGTAAAATAATATTTAAACAACATTTAGAAGGTTTTTCTTGAATATTGAGACAGAAAGAGAAGGTTGGTGCATCTCTCTGCCATCTTTAGTCAAGAAGTATGACACATCAAATTAAAGCAGCTTTCTAAGACTACAGGAAATCACCCATGAACTTTAAAAAAATAAAGCAAAACCAGTGGGCTCTGGATAGAGACTTCTCTGCACCAGCCTCCTCTCCATACCATCCCCGATTAAATTGATGTGAAAGTTGAAAAGAAAACTCTACACCTGCTCTGAGGTGGCTGAAAGTGTTTCTATGGGTACTGCCTAGGCAGTGAGGCCCTGCAGGCGAACCTCTTATATAGTAGTGAGGAAGGGGTTTAAATGTGTGTCTAACACCAGCATAGAGACAGACAGACATGCTGCCCTAATTTATCTCACATCTACTGTGCTCTGCATCCTGGCAAGAATGTGTCAGCCTCAACTAGGCTTATTTAACACATATGTATGACTTTATACTGATATACGTGTACCACCAGTGCCCATTATCACCAGTACCACTATTATCGTCTGTATCATCACCACCTACTCTATCACAATACCTCTCCAGTACCACCATTACCCATCAATAGCACCTCCACAGTACTACCACAACCACCATTACCACCACACTTGCCAGTACTACCACCATCAGTACTGTCATTACCATTACCACCAGTTCCACCATCATTATCACCCCAACAATAAGACCACCACCACCTCTGCCACTAGTACCTGTACTACCGTATGCAATATTGCCACCAGAAAAAGTGGCAGTACCATACCACAACCACACCAGTACCAATACCATCACAGTACCGTCAACAGTACCACCACCCTACCAGCACCACCACCCCAGTAACATTAGCACCTATACCATCACTACCGATACCACCAGTACCACCACCATCAATACCACCACCATCAGTACCACCACAACCAGTATCGCCATTACCATCATCAACAGTGCCACTAGTACCAAATCCACCACCAATACCAGCATCATCAGTATCACCACCACCTCCACCAGTAGCACTACCACAGTACCACCACCAGCATGAGTATCACTACCTGCACTATGAATAACCCATCAGCAGTACCTCCATCAGCACCATTACCACCACCAGCTGAACTCCCACCAGTACAAGTGTCACCAGTAACAACACTCCGCCACTACCTCACCTTCGGTATCACCATCACTACTAGTCCACCATCAGCACCACCTGTTCTAGTACAAATACAAGTACCAACACCACCAGCAGTACAACCACCTCCAATAGGAGTAAGAGCAGTACCACCACCAGTACCGCTACCATTGCACCAGTATCACCACCACCATGTCTGATGTGTATCAGTCCAGTGTAAGCAAAGAAATAAACAGAATACAGACTCTGCCATTTCCCATAGACCACAGACAAGGGAGAGACTACTATCACTCCTAAATGCAAACCCCCTTCCTCGCTGCCACACTGATCTTCAGAGCCAAGGATAAAGGTGGTGAGATGGGGGGTGAAGGTTGGGGTCATTCCCAACACCTATTGCTATGCCATTCTAATGCCATATCATGCTGCATTTATCAGGCTCTTAGTTATCATTGCTGCAGTAGGTGCAGTGGCAACGTGTCCAGGAAAAAAAGGCACATTGCACCCCTATTATGATTGTCTCTCACGACCCAACTGAGGAACATGGTGGCCTGTTTTCCTTGCTCGCATTAGGACTTTCAATTTCACTGGCTACTAATAAAAAAATCTGCAAGTGCAAATTTCTCAAGCCAGGTAGTATTGTTTAATAATGTTATAGAATGTTTACTTTCATGAGCTAATATGTGCAAGTCTAAGATAGGCATGCAGTTCTTCATCCATCCTATTATAATGTTATATGACAAAACCCTCTCAGCCCAGAACACGCCACCCAACATTATGGTTTTGGCACGATTCATTTCCATTATATGACGTATCTCCATCTTAGTTGCCTGTCATGGAAGACCTCTGAACTGATGTTCTTGGCAGTGACAGGGCACAAGAGCCTCGCTCTGATGTTCTCTGGATTTTAAACATGACCTGGTCGGACAAAGATGGCTCAGGTGAAATTTTATCCTGAGTTTTTTTGTTTATATAAATCAATTCCTGTGCAATAATGTATAGATGAGTGGAACACATTCACATATTGCTCACAAGTATTCACTAGAGGAATTTGCTTATCCATCCAATGGAAGTTGTTCACGGTACGGAGATCTTCTCTTCAGGAGCACAATGTGATTATTGTTGACTGTTTGATTTGCCCCACTTGCGAAACATCGCACACACTACCTGCTTTGTGAATACATAAATGATGTTTCATTTTTTGGAGGAGTTTTATTGGTGCTGCATAATGTGCTAAACCATCTGCCACTGCCAAACATCCTGCCTAAGTATAAAGTGCAGGGCAGCTGGAAGTTTCTTTTTCAGTCTACAAGACATTTCAAACAGGCATTCCAGTGGTATAAAAGCAAGTGTTCGTAGATGTTTAAAAAGTTCCTGTCTCTGTTTGTCTATAAGTATGATGAGGGTTCAACATAGGTCCAAGAAAGCTGGATTAGTGCCAACATTTTAGGATTACCACTATTAAATGATTTTCTTTTGAAGGTATTGTTTGTAGATGTGTGTGGAACATCTGACATTGAGGGTAATAATGCAAAATTAAAGCTTTTGTGATTTCGGCCTGGTAACTTCCAATTTCGATATCATTTATTAGCCGGGAAAAGGCTGAGCGAAGAAATGCCATGCCGTTTTTGTAGTTATTGTAGAGAAGACATTTGTCAGATTGTCGGCTGTTGCCCAGCCTTAGCCGATGAACGCTGAAGTTTGTTGGTACAGTATTTTAACCAGAATACTATACACACATGTCAGCAAGCATATATAGCTTGTCTTCAGGGAGAGGACCTGAATTTTTCTGGAAATCTTTTAACATACATGTCCATAGAGGCGTAGCCTGGAGCGCAAGATGGCAGACTCACCTTGAGTGAGCTCCCGGCAGTGTATTCAACATCCGGTGCTAATCCTGCACATCTGACCATTTGGGATGGCAGCCTTACCCCCTGTGGCTCCAGGTGCGTGCAGCCTGGTTTCGTTTCCCAGGCCCATTCGGCAGGCGGCGCTATGGCTGTGATCATGACCCAGTCGGGTCTGCTGGTGATGCCCTGAGGACTCCCCGTCTGGCCCTGCAGATCGTGCAGGACGGTGAGTGAGGACCCGGAGCTGGGGGGGCACAGCATGGGTTGCTGTGGGGGCCGTGTGACTTGGTCGGGCCCTGCGGCTTCCCTACCTGGAAGCCTGTGGGGCGGCCCATACACCGGAGAGGAGATGCACAACGCCCCTTGGACTACTTGTAATTTCTGACCTGTGCCGTCTGTGTGTGGGGGTGCCGGCTGGGTACTGCTGGCGGAGAGAGGATGAGCTGCAGCTTATACCGGAGGTGGCGGGCGGGTGTAACAAGTGGCCACGGTGCGTCGGGCCCGCTTGGTTGGGGCTTATCGGTGCGGTCGGGCCATGTCCCCCCCGCCGCGGAGAACATCAATACTTTGGCACACACCCCCGCATTTAAAAGACAGTCCGGAGAGTAGGGCTGGCCTCAGTGGCCTCCCCCATAACCCCAGCTCTTCCCACTTTGCAGACCTGAATGGCACGTAGGTGAGGCCTGCATACATAATAGCAGGCTAAAAATAACACTGTGAGGAGACAGCTTCGGCCCTTGGGGGCTATGCCCAGCTGTGGGTGTACCGCCATGGTGGGCCTGCGTAATTCTCCTGTCCCCCTCCTCCTTTCTGGGCCTTGACTTTCTCCATGGGATACCGGTGGCAGTGCACTTATCCATGTGGTTGATATGGTGGGGTGCTTCATTAGGGGGTACCGCGCCGTGGCCCGAACCCTGCTGTGTGAGGGGGCAGGCTAGGTCCTTGTGTGGTTTGTGGCTGGGGCAGTCCAAGTAGAACACCAGATCAAAGACCTGCTAACGCTGCAGACCGGCGGCCCTGGGTTTGGAGGGTGATATGAACCAGAGCAAAAGTGCGAACTCTGGCAGTACAGACCGGGCGAGGTCCCCATCAAGCTGTGCCGACAATGCCATGCTGCTTGCAGTCATTACTCAATCACAAGAGGCGCTGGAGGCTAAGAATGAGGGGGTGGGCTCCGATGTAAATTTACCGCACCAAGATTTGACAGAGGTGGTTGATCGTATCACAGAGGCCGAAACAAGAGTGTCTGAGGTCGAAGATTCAGTGGCAACCTTGCAGCAGAAGGTCACAACATTAACGGCTATGACTAAAGAGCTGGCCATACAGGTGGAAGACGCAGAGGGCCTCACGTGACTCATAAACCTACGCTTTGTGGTCTTCCAGGAGGGTTGTGAAGGCTCTTCTAGGGAACAATTCTTGACACATCGGCTGAGATCAGTGGTACCGCCAGAGACCTGTCATCTTGCTTCGTGGTTGAACAGGCTCATTGGGCCCTGGTGAGGAACCCCCTACCTGGTGCACGACCCTGGCCTATTATTTTGAAACTCTTGATCTACTTAGATCGGGACACTGTCCTGCGATATGCCAGGATTCAAGAAAAAATCATGTACGAATCTGTCCACATTATGATCTTCTCTGCCTATACTAGAATGGCCCAGCAACAGACACTCCTTTTTTGCCGCTAAACAAAAGCTGCAAAACCTCAAGATTCAATATATGTTGCTATATCCAGCACAGCTTAGAGTAGTCTATAACTCCCAGACAATGTTTTTTGATACTTTGGAGGCTGCCTTCCAGTAGATAGACTAATCAGTGATGATCAAACCTCATACCCCACCTAGAATAGACTCAGTATCCTCGCAGAGCGATCCTCACAACCATTCCAAAAAGTCCACCTCCAAGCACCACAATAGATCTCGATCGTACTCGAGAAGCTAACATACAGATGATGATCATTAACAATACTGAGGGGTTGTAGTCCTATGTGAGACTGATTACTTGATTGTTATATCCGTCTTCAACTGTTCTACTGTTTCTATGTTCCAGCTTTGTGGGGTTCACATGCTCCCTCCGCCTTTATTTATATTGTCTGTGCATGCAGCGTACAACCTTTTATAAAGCTGCCACCTCAGAGACATTCCTAAGAATAGTTTTTAGAGGTCATGTTTCTTGGGCGTTGGGTTAGTGGGATCCATTGGTGGTGTTCCTTCCCGTTCCCCTGGTTGAGGTTCGGCATGGGCAGAAACCGCAACAGATCCTTCCAGTTTTATGAAGTATGCTGGAGGGGGTGGGGGTTGGGTATTTGTTGCACTTATGTTTTGTTAGTCATTTTCTACCACCGATATACATGACTAGTTGCATATCAGGGGGTACAAGGAGTCAACTCTGCATCTTAACATGGAATGTGAGAGGGGTACTGCATAAAATTAAACGAGGGGCAGTCCTCTGGCAGGCCAAACACTTCAGGGCAGACGTTCTCCTCCTACAAGAGACCCACCTTATGGGGACAAAAAATCCCTGCCTAGCCCGTCTTGGATATACGCAGGTAATTTCACTCAGGGTTTACACAGGGCTCCCGCGGCACAGCCATTTTATTCCATCGTAAGGTCCCCTTCACCCCTTGGAAGGTATGGGTAGATACATATGGCTGCCATGTTGCAGTGATGGGTGACCTCCACGGGGAACAGCTTACACTGGTGAGTGTCTATGCCCCCGCTAGAAACCGCCTTCATTGAATGCTTCCTCTGCTTGTGGGGTGAGATGCCTGGTGGCCTTAGTCTGGTAGGGGGAGACTGGAATGACGTCATTCACCCTGGGGCGGACATATAGTGACCATAGGGTGGGAGAGATGCCCAACATGACTCTAGGCTGTTCACTCTGGTAACTACCCTTGGTTGGGCAGACACGTGGAGGGCCCATCACCCTACCAAGAATGGATATACATACTAGACGGCGGTTATCAGGCCCTTTTACCACTTGGATTACATGTTTATCCCACCACATAACTTCACAGAGTGTTTTTACCCCATATTCACCCACGTGGGCTCTCAGATCATTCCCCTGTGATGTTGGAGCTTCATATTGGTGCCTCTCATCCTAGAATTCGATGGCGGATGTCGCCATGGCACCTCCAGAACCCGTCTTATAGGATCACTGTACAAAAAGCAATAACTGAAAACTTTACATTCAACTCATCCACGGCCTCCACGAAGGGGGGTTCTATGGGAGGCACTTAAGCTTACTATTAGAGAGATAGACATCAGCTTTTGTACAAGAGACCGCAGACATAGAGGACAGGAGCGGATTGCTCTCGAAACACAGATTGAATAGATGGAGGGTGATTGTAGGGAGCCAGGCAATAAGGCAGTGAGATTACAGCTTAGTCTGACCCAACAGTTATACCAACAGCACTTATTAAATGAGGCGAAGACGGAGTGGCAGGCCACACAGCAACAAATATACCAATGGGGGGACAACTTCAGACGCATGTTGCACAGAATATGACAGGCCGCAGGGACTATGTCACCGGTGCTGGAGGTGGGGGACCATCAAGGGTCTTTGGTATCGGGGCCGGCAGAGTTCGTTCAAAGTTTTGCAGATAATTATAGGGCATTATATGCACCAAAGGACCTTATCCGCATAGAATTAGTTCAGGAATTTCTCAGGGACATCCCGTCATGTTCTCTATCTGCAGAGGTACGCACACAATTGGAGGAGAATCTTACGGGGGAGGAGCTGGTGACGGCCTTGGCTGAGGTGCAAACGGGGCAGGCCCCGGGGCCTAATGGCTTCCCGGAAGAGTTCGTGAAGCTCTTCATGCCACAGCTTGGCAGTACCCTGCTAGAGGTTATACAGGAGGCATCAGGTGATTGGTGCCCTACTCCCCCAGGACTCTCGACACGCGGAGATCATCGTGTTTCTGAAGGTGGGACGACTACCAGATTTACACTTGTCTTATCGACCGATCTCCCTTCTCAATTTTCAAGTGAAGCTCTTAGCCAAGACTCTGGCCAATATACTACTGAAATGCATGCCCAACCTCATACACAAAGATCGAGCGTTCTTTAGGCCCCAGAGGTTCACATGTCATAATATCAAGCGCGCCTATAATGCCCTGGCTATTGTTGACTGCTTGGCACTACCAGCAGGAGTGCTTCTTGCAGATATGGTCAAAGCATTTAATTCTGTCAGCTGGCAATACTTATTTGCTTTACTTCCGAGTCTTAACTTTGGCCCGCGTTTGCTCAACTACGTGCAACTCCTGTACACTGGCTTGACCACCTCGGTCCGGGTTGCATATGCGATCTCTGCTCCCTTCGAGGTAGGCAGAGGCACCCATCTGGGCTGTTTGCCCAGGCAATAGAACCCCTGGTAGTGTGGGTCCATTCGGACCCTTTACTGAAGGAATTTTAGTGGTCACAGAACTATCAGAACGGGTCACTCTATACGCTGATGACACGCTATTCTTCCTCACTAATCCACTCTCTTCTGGACCATGACTACTGCAGATTTTGCACGTTTTTAGAGAGATGTGGTACTACACATGTACGCTGGGAAATCTGTGGTGTTTTTTTTATGAGTGAGTCAGCAAGAAACAGGACATGGGCCTCCAGTTTGAACATAGCAGCCAACGGCTTTAAGTATCTGGGATATAAATTGCTCCTGACCCTGTGATAGCTTGGGTCCACAATATTGCTCCGCTATTGCCCCGAATATGAGATGAGATCAAAGTGTGGTCCCCGCGACTGCTCTCTCTACTAGGTTGCTCAATTATCTTTAAAATGGTTTCTATGCCACTAATGTTATATCAATTACAGAACTATCCCTTCACCATCCCCCCAACCTGGTTTAAGCAGGTCAATGCAGACCTCACACAGTTTCTCTGGGGGTGAGGGGGGGTGCATATTGCCCTATGGACTTGCGTCCAGTCCACCTTTCAATGGGGGTATTGCTGCCCCAGACATCTACTCTTATTATGCTGTGTCCCATCTCCTCCTTATCAATGAATGGTGGTATGCACAATGGGCAGACCCAGCGTCCGCGACAGCGCGTTGGGCGATGTTTCACCCATACACTTCCTATATGGTGGTAAGATATGGATTAATTTCCCACATGCAACCCAGACAGTGTTCTGGCTGTGGAGAAGGATACTAATACGGATCGAGTGGTGGGCCAGACTGACTCAGATAACGCTACTTTGGGTTGGGATCTTTCTGGGCCAGGTAACATCTCTGTCGGGGTTTCGGCAGCGGGATGCTATTGGCATCTCAACATTAGGAGATATCATGCGGGGTTAGTCTATAAATCTTTTCAGGAACTACAGACAGATTTTCGATTGCATAGACATCAATTCTATAGATATTTCCAGTTACAACATGCTCTTAGCCCCTACATACGCGATCTTCATGACTTCAAAATTCAACCCACTGGAGGGCAAACTACTGACTGGGGATTTGGGTGTCCATAAAAGTAGACAGGTTTATAAGACACTAGTGACACATAGCACATCCACACTTCCAACGTTGAGACAGACCTGGCAGAAGGACATACCTAAGCTCGACAATGACAACTGGACAGTGGCTCTGATGGCGCCATGTGAAGCGGCGATGCCGTCCAGACTACGTCTTATCCAATTGAAACACCTTCAGAGAGCGTACTTTACTAGATATCGCTTATGGTGCATGAGTGCCATTGCCTCGCCAGTTTGCCTAAGTTATGGGATGACCGAGGGCACCTTCCTACGCACAGTATGGGTATGTACAACATTCAAGAGTTTCTGGCGCAGGGTAGTTGCCTGCCTAGGGAAGGTCCTGTCCTGGGAGATCCCTTACCACCCAAAGATGATATTACTTCATAGTACGGATGGAGTTGGAGGTAATAGATAAAAAAGACACTCACTCTTCTTGGGCCTAACTCCAGCTTAACGTGACATTGCACTGTTATGGAGGGATGTGTCCCCGCCCACACTGGGTACATGGAAGCAAGGAATGAAGCACTGGATGGACATGGAATCAGTGGTATATCAGAATAGGGGGTGCCCGCAGAAACACGCAAAAGATATGGCAATGGTGGGCACACCATAGGGTCATAGTCTTGACACCGGTCCCTTTAGTATACTTCGTTCTTGATATACAGATACAGCAATTTGACGGCGGTCCATGAGGATCCGGTTTCCCAATCACATCCACATATTGCCTACACAGAGGTTATATGACTGCTGTTCATGATAGAAATGGTAGATTAGATTTTAGTAACAAATGCAGGAACCATTGGGGGTGGGCGACGAGGTGTTATTGCACTGCAAGTTTAAATAGGAAACCTTGGGTGTAATGGGCATAACAAGTGCAATAAGTTCCTACCCTGAAGCTCTGTATACATTATGAAGGTTTTAACTGCATTTTAAGATGGTTCTTTAAAAATTATATTTATGTATGATGTGTTTAATTGCGCCACAGTGTAAGTATTAATGTAACTGAACAATAAACATATTATTCTATTCTATTTGTGGTCATATAGACTGATTGTTCTGACTCTTTTTGGGTCTCTCTTTTGTTTATGGCACATTTCATCATTGGAATATGGGCATCACTGGATGACAGGCCCAATTTGTCTTCGAGTACTAAGGTAGGGCTGAAAGGGTGAAAAGGTTTCTTAGTGGTTGCATGTTCTAGGTATAGTTATTCAAAACACCAGTGCAGTTTAGGTATCAAAGTAGCCACTACGGAAATCTTTATGACAATGCTCATTTCATTCCTCATTTGAGAATCATGCGCCCCATTATTTCCTTTTCCAAACACATTTCATTCTGACTATGTCCTGTGCTGTAATAATTGTTACTATCAAGAACACTCTTGGCCGACATGTGCAGTGGATGTATCTTTTTCTCAAATGATAGCATGTAGTAGCAGAATGTTGAATGTATATTTTAGGGTGTATGCAGATATTGACCTAGTATCTATTCACATTGGATTTTAGTTTATTTTATAGTTACCATACAGAGCTCACCCTGTCCCAAGATAGCTTCTGAGAGAACAAGGGAGATACAGTAGCCTTTGAAATAATTAAGTGGAGGGACAAGGTAGTTTCTAGTCTGAATGTCTGTCAGAAGAGATAGGTCTTCAGACTGTTTCTGAATTTCTGAATATCGGACCTAAGGGATGAGGAAGAAGGAACCAGTTCCTAAGTATGGAGCACGCCTAACCATGAGTCCAAAGTAGAAAAAGAAGTTGCTACCAACTTACAAGTTATTGCTTATAAATACAATATATTATTTTGACTTTGGATATGAAAAGTAGGAGACATGTGAAAGATAACCTAATGCTGCAAAAAGGACTTCTATTTTCCGTCGTAAGCTTTAAAGGCATTAGCATGTATTGCAGAAGCAAATAAGTCTGGCATCAATGTGGTAAGAAATGGGAACATGGCCATGCACAAATGTAGACTGCCTGCTATAGCATATTTAAGCCAGACCTATTGGATTTGTCAATGTTTGTTTCAGTGGGCACCATGGATTCAGGAGAGATACAGACAGAAATAAGGCATTAACACATTTTATGCATGGAGAATGAAATGCTGACACACACACATGCATGAGTGTTCATGTGAAAAGCCAGGCCTGAATCTGTAGTATGAGTGCATTGTATGAATACAAGCTATTAGTAACTTTGACACTGACACAGTGACTGTGTGCCCGTTCTATGAAAGGGAAACACATTTGTTTGTGTGCACACACGAAGCAGCAAAGGCCAATACACTCACCACCATACATCCACACAATTAACATCATACAAACAAACACCAACCATTAGAGGACAATCACACAACACACATCATATGCCACCACACCTACCATCATACACCAACAAAACCAGTGTCATATGCCAACACACCTTCAAGCACCAAGACACCCACCATCATATGTCCACACAAGGAACATCCCACACCAATACATTTATCCTCAAACATGACTCAACAGAAGCTATATGTTAGGTCCACAAGCTCACCATTCTAGTGCCACAGAACCCCCATCAGAGGCAAACATGGCCATCACCATACAGCCACACACCCCTAAGTAAATTCCAACAAACCAAACATCATACACCATTATAACCACAATCACATGTCAACAACATAATCAGATTTAGGTTTTAGTGTATATTTGTGCAAAGCGTAATGAGCTATTTATTACCATTGTTGAGTGTGGGGAAAGGCTATAGCTCATCAGATGTCAAGCAATGTGTAGATCACAATGCCCCCTCCAATCTATCAACAGTGGTGATAAATAACATATTAAATTTAGTGCATCTGCATACATGGTTTATGCCATGGCATGTATTCATGTGCATTTATATTAACAATATTTATTTAACCAAAGCCAGGATTCAAGAGGTTAAATTTGGTGAAGGAAGGTACAATCACACTGAAGAGGCCTTATGACTATTAGCAGTGCTGTTTCCCTGTGTAAAGTAATTGTTACATGAAGTCTGTAAGGCACTAATCTGAGTTTTCTAATGTTAATTTCTCTGTACTGTGATAATAAACTGAAAGTTGACTTTTACATTATATCGATGAATGGGTGAATG
Organism: Triturus cristatus; assembly: GCF_964204655.1. NCBI lineage: Eukaryota > Metazoa > Chordata > Amphibia > Caudata > Salamandridae > Triturus > Triturus cristatus. The sequence continues at coordinate 68,075,473 of NC_140584.1, read as the reverse complement.
TGTGTTTATTAGTAAAATTGCTGTAAATAATGTGTTATTGAGCCACATAGATATATCTCAAAGGTGTTACTCACTTTCCTTTATTCAACTTCAGGCATTCCCAAAGTACTCACCAGCTGTGCAGAAGTATCCTGCTTCACATAGGCCACTTGGAGTTCGAAGGCCCCAATCTGCACAAAACATCCCTATGTAATCATAAAAAACAGACAGTCTTAGTAGATTTATAGCCTCTCCCCTCACTCAACAATGGTAATGAATAGCATATTACGTTCTGCACAATATAAACTAAAACCTAAAGTTGATTATGTTGTTGACATGTGATGGTGGGTGTAATGGTGCATGATGTTTGGTTTACTGGCATATACTGAAGGGGTTTGGATGCAGAGTGATGGTTGTGCTTGACTATGATAAAGGTTCTGTGGCTGTATGATAGTGAGCTTGTGGACCTATCACATTGCTTATGTTCAGTCATGTCTGAGGATAAATGTATTGGTGTGGGATGTTCCTTGTGTGGACATATGATGGTGGGTGTCTTGGTGTTTGACGGCATGTTGGCAAATGACAATGGGTTTGTCGGTGTATGATGGTGGGTGTGTTGGCATATGATGTGTGAATGTCCTCTTATGGTAGTGTTTTGGTGTATGATGTTAATTGTGTGGATGTATGGTGGTGAGTGTATTGGCCTATGATGACACATTAAAAGTACATCATAGTTTGCTTTTCCACAGGCCTTCTATAGTGCAATCTGGACCTAAAATATTTTGGAGAGCTCAACTGCAATTTTGTATCAAAGTCTAAAATATCTTCTTCAGATGGTGTTGGCACATCACAAGTTTGTAATGAATATATCACCCAGTGATATGGTAGATTGTGTTTGGACGATTGCCACAAAAGGTTTACTAATTATGTTGCAAATATATGCAAGCTAAATCCAATTAATACAAATACGAATAAAGTGAATACAATTGTCAAAACGAAGCAAATACAAAAATCAATGAATATAAATATATTAAACAAATCTAATGAAACAGAAATAAATGCAACTATTAAAACAGGGAAACATCCTTTACCTCGCAGTCTTTACAAGGACCAGCCTTTACAATGTATGTATGTGTGTTCTTATGTAGCGCTCGACTTACCCTTGGGCATCTCGGCGCTTGCATTGGGAACCCGTCCTGGTTTTTCCCTGTGAGATAACCCGTACTGGGCATCCCCAAGGTGAAAGCCAGGCATCCCGCCGCGGGGGGGGCGTTGTGGAGATTAAGCAAGCTTGTTGCCCAGAGCTGCATAGTGTGAACTCGTGCTTAGAGTGGGCACCGAAGCGAGAATTATCGAGTCCGTGGACAATTAGGCTCCGGACCCTGCCACGTCGGGAATCGTACCCTGGTCCCGGGTCTGACCTCTCCTTCAGGGTATGCCTCCTCTAACCAGTGAGCTACACTTCTCCACTGAAGTGAGTACCCTGCATGCAACATTACCACACGTTACTTCACCACACAATTTGTTCCAATGACTTGCTGTAGAGGACGCATTGTTGGACTGGTAATGGATTTTTAAGGTCAACACCTTCCCTACTGTTGCTTAGACTGGATTTAGAATAGCAATTTATACTATTCCAAAGTCCAGCGACCCTGAGAGCAAGTCACTGTAACGACTTGCGTGCTAACGTAACACGTGGTAATGTCACAGGTGGGGTGCGTTCTAAAGGCATGTGGGGTAAATGCCTGTGGGGTTCCATCATACAACCATTAAAATAAAAAAATAAAAAAATAAAAATAACATTGAACAATTAAAATTACTTAAGTGCTGATCTTTTAGACTATCTGCCGTGGTGGCCTTCTAAAAAAGAATTATCGTTATATCTATGGAGACATTACTGTATTAATTTAAACTGATTAGATGAACCAAGACATCTAAAAGTTTCTCTTTGGAATGATGCTATAGGAACCCCGTTGTTATTTTTTCCATGCTGTAGTAGCCATATTGATTGGCTCTGTGGAACTATTCACGTTTTTTGTAGTTTTTAAATGCAATAATTTGAAACGTGGATGAAATTAATTTGGTAAATGATTTTACTGTTCTTATCAATATCTTAATGGAGCACCTTAGGACTGATAAATATATTTTTCACTTAAATACATATAGAATGATTGCATTAGCCTTGCTCACCCTGGGCCAATCCATTAAAGAAGTAACAGAAATAAACATAATTAACCTACTAGAGATGCATTGGTCTTTTGAGAAACTTTTGACACTTTCCTGAAGGGTAGATTGCTTCTGGAAGGTCATTATGTCTGAGGCAGGACATGAGAACGTGGCCTGGTATATGCTGTCCACTAATTAAAGTGGGCACCCTGTACCAGTCCACACGACCCTTATGATGTATGAGGTCAAAGATAACCTTTAGAAAGCTATCCTAGTGGTACCTGTAGAGAGCAGCCTTCAGGCTTAATCTTGAAGGAATGTAAAGCAGATTGTTTTACCAGAATATCACCCCCTGAATGACTAAATGAATGAGAACCACACGTTAGTTATATAAAAATATATATTTATTAATATAACACTCTACTATCCTCTACACGAGGATAGAACACAAAGCACACAATCTGAATTCAATAGAACAGTTGTAAGTAGCACAATACACAGTGGGCTTCAGGGGGAGACCAAACCATATACTAAAATAGTGGTATAACAGTCATGACTGAGATCAAGACAAGGTCTAGAGCACGTAGAATCACTGGGACCCAAAGGAACCACCCAAGGTGAGTAGACCGGGACCCCACGGAGGCCGGGTGCAGTGTGGGAACACGACCGTGGGCTCCTTACAATTCTATGGAGAAGTCGCGGTTACACTTTTAAAGTTTAAGGACCCTTCCAGGAGGACTTCGAGTGAACCCTTTGGAACTTAAGAGTTTGAAAAGCCACCCCGCCCATGGATGCCGTAGTACCTGAGTTGCCTATCCCAGAGGAGCCGGGTGCATATGTCTGAAGTGGCGTCGGAAACTCTTGTCGTTTTCAATGGAAGGCTGTGAAGAAGTACTGCTTCCGGGAAGGTGAAACGTGTCTGGTGGAATCCAAGCCTGGATTCTGGAAGGAAGGAACCTGAAAACAGAGGGGGCAGAGTCTGGGTCACCTCAGAGTGACCAGGGGCTCAGTAGACAAATGCCCACCAATGCCGGGTGCTTCAGGTGCGAAGAAGGGATGCTTGACTCTGCAGTCATGGGGACCAGGAGATGTTGAGGACAACCGGGACATGGATGCGAGCTGTCCCACAAAGGATATCCGGTGCTGAGGGGTCAGTGTTCGGCGGGAGCACCAACAAGCCTTGGCAACAGCAACCCATGCAGGAAGGTCAAACAGGTTACGTTGTGGACCAGCAAGGTCCAGGAGGCTCACCAAGCAATGGGGAGTCAGGGCACGTCTGGAGCAATCAGGAAAGCCCAAGAACAATCAAGATGACCCTCAGGAGGACCCACAGGCCAAACGACCAGGTTTTGCGAGTGGACCTCAAGCAATATTGCAAAATACCAGCCCACGGAGCACTCGGTGCAAGGAGGCCAGAGTTCTTTGGTGCAAATACTGCTCAGGGTCAGGACTACATGAAGTTCAATGCACAAGCTCAGGAATTTCCAACAAGCATAGGCACTTGCAAATGGTCGCGATGCACTGGGGTTCAGTTTACGCAGCCTCCATGAGGGATACTGACCTCAAACTCGGTGAGAGGGCAGATCAACCTCAAGGACCTTCAGAAACCCACCTCCTGTGTTGCTGAAATCTTCAGAGTCTGCAGGATCTCAGGAGCACCAGACCAGTCAGTTGCGCTTTAGGTGCCTGTGAAGCAGGGGAGTAACTCCTTCACTCCAAGGGAGATTCTTCTGTTGTCTTTAGTGCACCATAGGTCCTGCACAAGGCTTGCATGGAGTAAAGGCACAAACTAAGCTTTGGAAGGAAAGGGGGACGAAGTTGAGCCCAGTCGAGGTGCAGCGTGTCAAGACGGTCGAAGGTCAGTAATTTCTTCTTGTAGAATCTTGTCCATGTAAAATCTAATGTCCTGTAGCCAGGTAACCCATTTTATACCCACGGCAGAGGGCTGGACAGATTATGGGGACCCTCCTAGGAGAGGGGCAGGACAGAGGGGTGGCTACACCCAAGTCCTTTGTCCACTTTCGCACCAGAGCAGGAGCCAATGGCTCCCAGAACTGGTTTGAGCTGGACTATGCACAGGGACACCAAATGTGCCCCAGGTGCAGACTTTCAGGCACTCTAGGAGTGCTCCCACCCAGCCCCAATACACTAAACCCTGTCTTGGAGGTGGTCCCACCTCCCTGTGACAGGATGCCTATTTTGCTGCCATCCTCTGCTCGAACTTGGCTCAGCAGCAGGAGGGCAGAAATGTGTCTCTGGTCGGCAGCATCCATTTTGTGCTGTCGGGGTCGAGAAGGTTGGCACCGGTTAGACCAGTGACCCCACGAAGCTTGCTTCAGAAGGGTGGAATCATACCTCCCACACCAGTTACTGGTGTGGAGGTATGATTCCAAGGTGTTTGATACCAAACATGATATGTTTCTGAGCAGCCATTTTCGAGATAGCATTTACCGTGAGGTTATAATGCACCTCTACCTATATGTCTGGTTGAGTCACAGACAACCCGAGAGAATGGTCTCCGAAGGCCGCAGAGAGGCTCTGCTTATGCACGGTCACCCTCTCACATAAAACCCAGCACCCTCCCTTCAGGATTGTTAAGGCCTGCTATAGGGGTGTCTTATACGTTTTAAGTGTAGTGACTATTTGATATAGTGAACCTATACCTATAGTAAGTGGTGCATGCACCATCTTACCCAGGCTGCAGTAGTAGACCTAGAGTTCCATTTTGCATGGCCACTCATGGGTGGCATAATACATGCTTCAGCCCATGGGAGGCCTCTGGGGTACCTATGCCCTGGGTACATGTGTACCATATACTATGGACTTATAAGGGTACCCCAGTATCCAATCTGGAGTGCACCAAAGTACATGTATGTCAATTTTATGTTTAAAACGTTTTATTGAGACAAAACAAACCATGGGGGAGGGGGATAGAAGGCAGGATACATGAAATACAGTCAAAGAAAAAGGGTGCACCTCCAGAGGGTTGGCAATAGGTAGCGCGGTGGATCAGAGGGAAAAACACAGTAAATGAAAGCTAGAAATACAAGCTGTGGAATCCCCACACGCGTATCCGACACCCCAAATCTAAGCCATAAAAACCCCCCCCATCAACACCTCAGCAGAACACAATCCCCCCCCTCCCATCCCCCATCCTCCCAGTAACAAAACAACAACACTCCCCCCTCCCCCCCGTCCTATGGTCCCGCATCAGAGTAATCCTAACCAGGAAGCCCCGCACCCCCCCCCCTCCCCGGAGGTCCCCGTCTCACATGTAAGCTAGTCCGCCGGGGTCACCGGCGGCGTCAGCCTGAGAAGCCTAAGATACCTCGGGCAGGTGAGCTCCCGGAATTCAGTGGACAGCAGCGCTAGAAAGGGTTGCCATAGCTCTTCAAATTGGTCCATCTCCCCCGCAACCGTAAGCGACAGCTTCTCCATCCCCAGCACATGCCAGAGCCTATGCAACCAACCGGTGATGGAGGGGACGGTGGTTGTGCGCCAGTGGATTAGAATGTTCTGAACCGCAGACCCCAGCGCTATTGCGATCTGCCTACCCCTACGGGACTTCAGTGGGTACATTAGGTCATTGGGGAGGCCCAACAGGACATACGCCGGGAGTCGCGGCAGCTCTATCCCAAAGTGCTTATCCACCTCGTCCAAGACTTCCTTCCAGTAGGCGGTCAGCACTGGGCAATCCCAAAGAATGTGTGTAAGGGTACCTTCCTGCCCGCAGCTCCGCCAGCACCCCCTGTCAGTGTGTTTATGCATTTCACACAGTCGCTCCGGGGTGTAGTACCAGTATGTGGACACCTTAGTAAAGGTCTCCGTAAGGCCCGTGTGATATGCAGAGTGCCGCGCCCGATACGCAATTTTGTCCCATTCCTTGTGGCTGAGTGTCCTACCCAATTCCCTGTGCCAACGCTCCCTCCCCGGATTGTAATAGTGAAACGGCGGGGGTTGTAGGTATTTGTACAGATCGGTGATCAGTTTAGCGTCGGAGGTCCGAGTAGCCAACCACCTCTCATACGGTGTAATTGGACGGGCGGCGGAGGCACGCACCTGGGGCTGGAGGGCCCAATGCCGAACTTGCATGTAGCGCAATCTGTCCAGCTCCGTCAGGCCGAACTCCTGGCGGAGTTGCTGAAAAGGAACCACTCCTTCCGGGCCATAGATCTGGAAGAGTGCCCTGCAGCCCGCCTGCACCCAGTGGGAGAAAACCCCCGGCTCCATCCCTGGGGAGAAGTCCGGGTTGCCCGCAATGGGCGTGAGCGGCGAAGGGAAGGTGGTGAGGCCCCGGGCCTCACAGACCGCGTCCCACACACGCAGGGGGACCCGCGTAACAAAGGAAGCGTAAAGATTAGGGGGGCGATGCGCGCGGCGCAGGAATGGAACCTCTTGTAAGGTGCGGCCCGCCACTGCCTGGTCCTGGAAGAGCCAATGTTTGTCGGACTCCCACCTGCTCCACTCCACCAGATAGCGGAGCTGTGCCGCCTGAAAGTACTTACGGAGGTCCGGAATGCCGAGACCCCCCGCTTCCGGAGCAAGCGTGGAGAGGACCCTCTTCATGCGTGGCCTGCGGCCCTGCCAGACAAAGCGGGAGATGTCAGCCTGCATTTGTCGTATCCAGCCCACCGGGGGTTGGAGCGGAAGGGCCCGGAAAAGATATAATATCTGGGGCAACACCGTCATCTTGACCGCCGCGATTCGCCCCAGCAAGGACAGCAGGCCTTTGTTCCAGCGGCCAAGCTCGTCCTTGATCTTCCTGCTGAGGGAGGCATAATTGGCCGTAACCATCTCCGGTAAGGTAGGCGCCAGCAGAATCCCCAGATACGGCACCGTGGACGAGGACCACTGCATGGGGAAAAGCCGCTGAAGATCCCTCCTGGTTTCCACAGCCAGGGACACGTCTAATGCCATCGACTTGCTCATATTCATTTTGAAGCCGGCTACCCCCGCAAAGGCGTCCAGCTCTCGGAGGCAAGCAGGCAGCGACCTCCTAGGGTCGTCCAAAGTCAGCAGGACATCATCCGCGTAGAGACTGACGGTGTGGACGTACTGGCCCATCCGGACCCCGACAGCATCCGGATTATTACGAACCTTCTGAGCAAACGGCTCCATGTAAAGGGCAAACAAGAGCGGCGAAAGAGGGCAGCCCTGCCGCGTGCCGCGCTCGATGGCAAAGCCACCGGAGCTACACCCGTTTACCCGCACCGACGCTGAAGGATGCTTATAGCAATTGAATACCATGGTGCGGAACTTATCGCCGATTCCCAGTTTCTTGAGGACCCGCTCAAGATACGGCCAGTGAACTCTGTCGAAGGCCTTCTCCGCATCAACGGACAACAACATCCGCTCCCCCGAGATCCTTGAGGCCTTCTCCAGAACATGCGTCACCCTCTTGGTGTTGTCAACCGTCTGTCTGCCGGGCACAAAACCAGCCTGGTCCGCCTCCACCAGGTCGGGGAGGTGTGGACTCAGCCTGGACGCGAGAATCCCCGTGTACAACTTGAGGTCGACATTTAAGAGCGAGATGGGTCGGTACGAGCCGCAGAGGGCCCGGTCCTTCCCAGGCTTCGGGATTACCGCGACCGTCGCCCTCAGGAGAGCCGGAGGGATGGCTCCCGGTTCGGAGAAAGAGTTAAATAGCCGAGTAAGGACAGGGGCCACGGCCGTGCAAAAAGTCTTGTAAAATAGCGACGTGTACCCGTCCGGGCCCGGGGCCTTGCCATGTTTCAGCCGCGCGATAGCTGAAATCACTTCCTCAACATGGATGTCCCGCTCCAGGTGGTCAGCCTGAGCCGGGTCCAGTACCGGGAGGGTCACCGACTCCAAATAGCTGTCGGCATCCCGTGGCGAGGAGGGCTCCTCAGCATACAGCGCCTCGTAGAAGCCGCGGAAAGACTCCGCTACCTCCGCGTCCCCGGAGACAACCCCCCCGTCCGCGCCCACCAATTCTTTCACAACGCTGCGCTGTTGCGCGACCCGGAGCCGGTGTGCTAGGAGCTTGCCACATCTGTCCCCCCCAGTGTAGTAGGCATGTTTCAAGCGTAGGGCGGCGTACTCCGCCCTGTCAAGATCCAGAGCCGAGAGGAGCTTCCTCGCCGCCTTCAACTGCCTCCACACCCGCGGCGCCCCCGTACGGCGGTGGACCTGCTCAAGCTCCCGGACTTGAGCTGTCAACTCATCCCTCTTCAGTTGCCGCTCCTTATTCTCAGCCGCAGAGATAGAGATGAATTCCCCCCGGAGGACGGCCTTCAATGCCGCCCACTGTGTGCGAGGTGTCAGTGTTGCTGTTGTGAGTGAGATAGTCCTGTATGACCTCCCCGATGCGTTGCACCACCGACTTTTTGTGTAGAAGTGTATCCCGGAGGCGCCACACCCCCCGAGAGGGGGAGGCCGCCGGCCACTGGAAAATGCCGGTGACTGGGGAGTGGTCAGACAGGGTCAGGACCCCGATGTCCGCCGCCGTGGCAGCGGCACGCATCGGTCCACTCACCAGGAGGTAGTCCAGCCGCGAGTAGGTGCGGTGTGCGTGCGAGAAGAAAGAGTAGTCCCTATCCGTGGGGTGCATGGAGCGCCAGAGGTCGTGCAAGTCCATTTCCGCAATCCGGGCCCTCCCAGCCTGGGACAGTTCCCCCGTCTGCGGGAAGCGCTGCGCCGACCTGTCCATCACAGAGTCAAAGACAATGTTGAGGTCTCCCCCCAAGATAATGTGTCGGTCTGGGGAAGCAGTGACATCCACCAGCGCGGAATCTAGGAAGCGCTCCTGGTGATCGTTTGGGCTATAAACGGAGCCGACCGTAAATGCTATGCCTCCCAGGCGCATGCGATACGCAAGGAGCCTCCCCTTCTGTTCAGCACACTTATGCAACACCTCCCCCCGAAAGGAGCTCGCTAGGAGAATGGCTACCCCCGCCGTCTTGGTCGCTGCCGAGGAAAAGAACTGGGTGGGGAACTTAGCCGAGCGCATCCTATGGCAATCTCGGGGCAATAAGTGTGTCTCCTGCAAAAGGCAAATGTCCGCCTGCGTCCCCTCCAGCAACGACAGGATCGCTCTGCGCTTCACCGGGTTATTCAGACCCTGAACATTAAGGGTCACTACCTTTAGGCCCGGCATTCCTCGCAGGGATCGGGAGCGCCATGCAATGGGCAGGGAATCAGCGGGTGGGGCGCGCGGGCCCGCAGCGCAGGACAAGCCGAAACAAAGCGGGCATAGGCAACATCGGACGGGACCTTCCCAACCCCAAAACGACCCCCTCCCCCACCCAAAACACAACCCTGGCAACTAGCCACCCACAAACTCAAACACCCCATAGTCTCAGTCAAGCCCCAAAACGGGCAAGTCCGTAGAAAAGAGCGAAGTGGACGTCCAGCCACTCACCTCCAACCGCTCCCCCCCAACCCCCCCGCCCCGTACCAAGCATGTAAAGAAGCTAAAGACATCTCCCCCCGGAGTGTGTGTTAGGCCGTCAAGGCCACGCTAGAGGAGCCGGTCGAGTCCCCGGCCGCCGCCCTCAGGGCGTCGTCCATGTCCGCTCTGATGGTAGGGGAGTCCGGGCGCCCCACACTGGTCGCCGAGCGCCGCCTCGTTGACCTCCGCCGGTTCCGTCTCTCCGAGGACCTCCACGACGGCGTAGCTCCCTCCTCCTCCGCCGCCGTGAGCCCCAGGACACCACAAATGTCTTGCAAGGAGCGTAGCTGGTGTAATACTCCGTTCCACCGAAAAATCAGGCGGAAGGGGTGACCCCAAGAGTACGGCGTCTCATGCTCGCGCAAAAAGTCAGTGGCAATCCTGAAGGACCTGCGTTTCTGCAGAGTGATGGCGGAGAGGTCCTGGTAAAGCGCCACCGGCCGATCCCGAAAGGTCAGGGGCTGTTTCCTGCGGGCTTCAGCCATGATGCGTTCCTTTAGTGGAAAGTCGGGCAGGAAGGCCAGAATGTCCGGTGGAGGTGCCGATGACTGGCGCTGCCGGCCAACCCTATGCGCCCTGTCAATGCTGATGGGAAAGTCCGCAGCTTCCCCCAGGATCTCTCGAAACAGGGCCCGCAGGTAGCTCCCCAGATCGGACCCCTCGTCCGCAGTCGGCACGCCACGCACTCGGATGTTGTTCCTCCGAGATCTGTTCTCAAGGTCCTCAGAGTGGGCCTGGAGCTCCACACACTGTTCCCGGAGGATGTCCTGCTGGAGGTGGACTATCTCCTCCGCTCGCTGCTGGCCCTCCGTCTCCACCGCTTCCACACGCTCGCCAAGGCCCTCCACCTCCCTGCGCACTTCTCGGACCTCGCTGGCCACCTCCCGCTTCAGTGTCTGGAAGTCCTCCCTGAGGGAGCTAAACAGTTCCTCCATAAAGGCCCTCGTGACGGGTGGCTCCCCTCCAGTCACCTCCGCCGGAGCCCGGGAGGGCCCCGGTGAGGGCTGCGTCCTGTCCCGCAAGTGCTGGGCCCTGCCAAGCATGTCCGGCAGGGTACGGTCCCCTTTCTTCGGGCCCCCTCTTCCAGACATCGCTAGCTCCGCAGTCGGGCACCGATCCAGGCGCCCCAGGGATGCTCAGCCGCCGGCTAGCACTCGATCTGGGTATCCCCCACGAGTGAAGTCGCTGCGTCACAGGTGACAAAATGGCGGCCCCGTCCGGTCACCGTCAGCCGTAAGAGCTTGTGTGGGACAACCAAGGGGGCCGCAGCGGGGGGGTCCCATCAGCACATCCCTCCGGTAGTCAGCCCAGCAGCAGCGGGGGTCACTTGCATCCAGCAGCCAGGACTCCGGTGACGGCCGCCACCACTGCTCCTTCGGGGACAAAATGGCGGCCGGGCGGAGCAGGCCAAAACGACCAGGCCCGACGACACCACCGGGGCCCCCGAGGCACCCCACAGCAAAATAAAGTCCACCACCGGCCCCCGTCTGTCACGCACAGGGGCCCAGATAGTCCAACCCCATCAGGGAGTCCGCTGTACCTCGACTAGGGGTTAGGGCCTCCGCCGTGCGAGGTGTCGCCGCCACCAGTCTGAGTGCCGGGGCACCCGTCCCAAGCCTTCCACACCGTCGGGTCCCTTCCCGCAAGGCTCCTTCAGTCACCGTCGAACGGCGGGCCAGATCCCCTCCAGATCGCAACTTTCAGCACCAGGCCCAGCCGAGGCGCCCGGACAGCTCTCCAATGCGCTCCGCCCCTCGGGCTCGCCGTCGTCGTTCCTTGATCTCGGTCGAACTTTTGGGGGGGTTCCCCCGAAGCGATCCGAACCAAAACAGCACCAATGTGCACCCCTGATGTTCCGCCACGCTCCTCTCCCGCGCTGAGCCTCAGCGGGGGGAGAAAAGCATAAGAAAAGGGCTCTAGCTTGGCCGGGCCGGAGGAGCTACGGGAGGAAGCGTCCGCTCACCCCGCCATCTTGGCCACGCCCCCCATGTATGTCAATTTTAAGGGAGAAAGCAGACAGACTGGGTCCTGATTAGCAGAATCCCAGTCATACTAGTCAAAAACAGTGAGACATCAAGCAAAAAAGTGGGGGTAACCATAAGCAGATACTACTTTCCTACACAGGGTCAGTCATATTTCATATTAGAGCTACAGGAGTCAGGCACACCAGGAACTGCACTATTTACACCATCATTCCAAAGACCCCTGCCTTCCAGAAGTCTCTTTAATTTCAAATAGGTCACCAGGTCGCTATAGGGAATATTCAATGTGGCTATATGTACTAGAGTGGCATGTACACATTGATTCCAATCCATGAAAGATGTTACAAACGTTACAGTATCCATTCTATTTCCAACAAAATCGACCTGTCAGATGACTTTAACCACCATATGACTTAGACATGAAATCTAACCTTTTGTAAAATTAATAAAATAAGACTTATTAGAGCTTAGAGTGGTTTGTTACAGGGCGTCTCTCCCCCAAAGCCGTTGAAAAACAGTGTGAACTTCGAAGTTCATGTCTTATGAACATTAAAGCGTGCAAACAGTTTTGGCCAGAAATAATCTTAGTAAACTAACATGTAGCTGAATTGGTTTCTAGAGACATGGTAAATTCATCTGTTGGGTGTACATGAAAGTTTGATGATTCAAGGGTAAAGGTTCATTTTAGTAAAACAAAAGAATGAAAAGCAGATGGCCATGTTTCATAACTGATTGCTGCAATTCTGTAAAAGAGCAAACAACCTGTATTTTTTGGCTAATATTGATATAAAAGTTTTATATAATTACACACTATTATAAATCAATTGGACAGTCCTGTTCTGTCAATATATATTAGAATTCATTTTTAATGGTTAAAACTATACAACATTTTCTACATAAAAATCCTGAAATATGTTATCGTCAAGGGCTATATGTGGTCAAAGGTTCTTAGTCCGGTTTCTTGTCTGTTCGAGGACAGTACAAATCTTTCTTGAAGCCACAATGCCTTCCCAGTACTAGTAGTGTAGCAAAATACTAGTAAAAGGCCATTGGAGTAGATCAATAAACAAAATAAAATGCAATACATTAATTTCATAAAAACAATACAGCAAACTTACATAACAATATCCATAAGAGTACTCCACTGTTGGCCTGGTTATACAAAAGATAATTTGCAATCGCAAACCATAGACAAAAACCTAAGATAATCCGCCATGTCTAGTGGTGAAGTTCATACATATCGTAGTATAAGTAATAATTTGAGTTTAAGTGCAATTACAGACCGATTGATAGTAAAAAGGGAGTACACTAATAAAAGTCATTAAAAGCACATTAGCGTAGAAATAAAACTCATGTATCGTTTGTCTAAAATATAACTACATAGTATAACATACGCTTGGAGATAGCGACAACGGCTTTGATATCACAACACAGGTATGCAAAAATGCCCCAAAAAATCACGGAGGGCAACCAGGTTAAATAAAGTGCAAATGCTCTGTTGCAAAAGTAGAGAAGCCAAGTTGCATCCTGGTCAATACCAGTGCAAAATTAAGCGGAGTGATGAGCTCTAGTGTTATTGCGGCAGGCCGAGTTGCTTTCTAGTCACACCCACTGCCAGTAGGTTTCTGCTTACGCAGAAAACAGTTAATCTACTCTTGTCAGAGTATAGAATTTGTACAGCAGAGAAAATATGCTGGAACCCCAGACTCTGACCATAGGGTTTCAGTCATTTTGCCTGCGCTTCAGAATACAGTGGACAACAAAACAAGATATGTTCTATGTTCTCCACCCTATCCGGACATGTGGAACATACTTGCCGCTCGTGATGGAAAACTGACCTTTTGCCCTGGGAACAGCGCTTTGAGGACTGCGAGGCCCAGCAGCCCTCTGCTTCCTGCTGCCGCTGCCTGCCTCTTCCTCAGGACCCGCCCCTTGACGTCACAATATTTCCCTGCACACACTCATTCGCAGCGCGGATCGCAGCGCGGGCGAAGGCCGGGACAAGGGCGGGCCCGTCTGAGCCCGTCAGAGACCGACTGAGGCCGGGACGGGCCACCCCTCTTGGTTCAGCTGCTAAACAGGTGAGCCGCGCGCCAGTGAGCGCTGTTATACTGTATGGTATAGCTGGCTAGGAACATAAGACTCAACCCTCCCTTTTCGGGTGCCATTGAATTAATTGTTTTCTTCTTGTGGCGAACTGATTTGTTGATATTCCCTTACGTCATTACATGAGTATGGCCACTGCCGGCGCAAGAAAGGGACGGAAGTCCGCGATAGGGTCTGGAGAAATGGGGACTATGGACAGTTTTATAACCAGAGCTGCATCTGTCCTACAGAGGGAAATTGAACTGACAGAGAAAAGACTGTCACTCGACCTAGTCCTTGATAAGCGCTCCTCTTTGGGCAATATTGCCTCTGCTAAATCACCGGCAGCATCCATCCAAACACCTGTATTAGTCCACCACACAAATGTTTCACCTTTGATTGAACACGTGGATGGCCCAGTAAATAACAGTATTTGTGCTGTGACTGACCCTGGCGACTCTCGTCGCACAGTCTCCTCAGTTGTTACGACATCGGAAGGCACCACCAGATCTGGCCATTCCATCCGCCCTGATGCCACCTCTACTAAGATGCCGGAAAAGGCGGTGAAACGTAAAAGGGGTGGCCCCCCAGCGTCGACTAATAAAAGATCCAAAGTGCAAAAGCGGACCAATGAGGGGGCATCTGAACCAGCACCTACTATAGACTTGATGGCTGACTGCCTAGAGGCAGTACCCAGCCCCGCACGGAACTCTGACTTTTGGCAAAAGATGGAACAGCTTTTTACTGCAATCTGTCGCCCCATCTGTAACAGACTTGATTCCCTAGAAGATGGACTTACTAACCTTGAATTCATGATTGCTTCATCTATCAAATCTAAGGGCATAGAGGGGAGAGGGGGAATAACAGTAAGCCCTGCTGGGACTGGTGTTTCCGGTAACTCTGCCCAAATTCCACCAACTGCCCCGATAACTATTGCAGACCAATCAAGTGCCCAAGGGAAGGGCCAGTGCCAGGGATTGCTCACTGTCCCCCAAGCAGCTGTCCCCGCTTTAGCTAGTATAGGGAGCACTAGAACCAGAGCGAGCACTATAACTCCTAACACACTTAACACCCTACCATCGAAGTTTACCGGGCCTCTCCAATCCCCTAGCAAGCAGTCTCAGCCCACCTGTGACCGGAATTTACCCCGTCTGGATCTCCCACCCGAATCGGCTCCATATGTGGTGATCCTTACTGGTGTCCCCACTCTGAATCAAGGATCAAGGGAGTCATTTTCTGATTTAAAAAACAAATGTATGCACTGGTTAAACTGCCACAAACCTCTCCCGAAACCGTGCTCAAGCGAGATTATATTTGCTAGGCGAATAAATTGGGTTGGACATAGAGCCAAAGATGTACAGGGGGATTGTATAGTCATCAATTTTAGGAATACAAACACGGTCAGATATATTTGCACATTTCAGTTAGGCCCCAACTCTAACAATCACTCAGCAATTAGAGCTCTCCCTCTCACCTATTTTTATCCAGGTCTGCACCATCCTAGTACTACTAACCCAAATAGGGCAAGGGCGGACTTTGTGCGAACTGATAGGGCTGGTCTATTACCCCTTGACCACAATACATTTCAAGGTCTAGACCGACCCTGTTCGCCTTCGTTTGAAGCTTTTTATCACCCTAACAGATACAGCATTCTTGAGCAAGTGGATTGACGTTTGAACTCTACTATTCCGGAAATGTCCCCAACCCCAGGGAATAAGCCAGAAATGGAAGGGCTGGCAAACAGGCCCCTGTGGGAAATTACAGAGAGGGCCCTGAGTTCTTCATCCGCCATTATCTCTGTTGCTGACCCGATCCCATCCCTTAGTAAACCAAAGCCGAGCCCTTGTTTTGTATCGTGGAATGTGGCAGGCCTCAAGAGTAAACTGGATTGCGAGGACTGGGGTCTCTTCATAGATGATTTTGATATTTGCCTGATGCAAGAGACCTGGGCATTGGAAAACTTGCACAGGGTTGGTTTTGCATCTTTTGATACATTGGCTGTATCTAGTGGCAGGGGCAGACCCTCAGGGGGTCTCACTACCTGGGTAGCGCTTCATCTGGGTGCTGCGGCAAGGCAGATACACACCAACTCGGAAGACATTCAATGTATTCTTCTAGTGCTGCCTAATAATATTCATTTGGCACTCCTGAACGTTTACTCGAGACCTTCCCAGGGTGGCCGAGAATCAGAGGTTATGGAATCGCTCAATAAATTTATTTTGACCCTGGATTCTGAATATTCTGTGGTCGTAGGTGGCGACTTCAATTGCCAATACGAACCACTCTGTGTGTCGGCCCTGGACGACTTAAACACAGAGAATGAATATCGAAACATCCCTGATCCTATGATTCCAAAGGTCAAAGCGTGGTCCCCTCTGGCCCTGCAAATCTCCGCTCTTACACTTTCTTTGTCACTGAGGGCTTGCAATGGCAGATTCGACTCTGATAGACCAGGTCGAGCTACCTTCAATAGGGTAGGTCATACTTCCATTCTTGACTACATCCTTATTGAAACTAGATCCTGGGACAAGGTCCTTGACTTTAGGGTGCTAGATCGTAATGATAGCGACCACAACGCCTTGGTTATAACCTTTAAACCAGGCAGTTGGGGCATGAGCACCTATGATGCACCACCACCCATAACTGCACCACACCCCATATTATGTAACAATAACCGAAGGGTGAGATGGCCGCACATTGCCGTAAGCCCTAATAAAATTTCCGAAATTTATAGCCTCGCTCTTCCTTACCTTGAGGAAATGTCTGAGGTGGAATCCTCATGTCCCCCACCTGCACACTCTGCCGGACCCACAGGCATTCACCTACAGTTAGTAGATAAACTCTCGAAGGCGTTTTGCCTGACAGGGCCCGTGAGGCCCCACTTGCCCAAAAGGCAACCGTGGTACTCTGCTGAGTGCAGGAAATCGAAGAGCGAGCTACTTTCCGCCATCAAAACTCTCGATAGAGATAGGATTAAAGTAGCAAGGGCTAAATACAAACAAATTTTAGAAAGGGCTAAAAAATGTTGGGAGTTTGATATTTGGGAAGAATTAAGATCCACTCTAATTGCGAAGGATTTTAGGGGCTTTTGGACAACAGTGAGCAAGGGGAAGAAAGAAGCAGGAAGGAGCCCATTCCCAAATATAGCTCCAGCTGTATGGGAAGCACATTATGGAGGTCTTTATTCAAGCCCAAATACCAACACTTCTCTTTTGCCTATTTTCTCTCCCGGGTTTTCCACCCAATGCGAGGCCTCAACGATGATAACCATAAAGGAGGTGGAAACGGCTATCCATCTTTTAATTCCTAACAAAGCCCCGGGATTGGACAAAATCCCGGGCGACCTCTATCGCTCTGAACCCATGATTTGGGCGCCATACTTATGTGTCCTATTCAATTCCATTCTGTCGGGAAGTGATTTACCTGAGTCATGGTTAGGCGCGGAGATCGTGCCCATATTTAAGAAAGGCTGTCCTTTAAAACCTTCAAATTATAGGCCCATCAGCTTAATCGATATCACCCAGAAGCTGTTTGGGCGTATAATATTGGACAGACTCCAGGCCTGGGAGTCTGAAAACAACATCCTGAGTTCATTGCAAGCAGGATTCAGAAAGGGCACCTCCACTCTGGACCAGATCTTCCGACTCCAGGTCATACACTGGAAGACCGTGAGTTTAGAGGGTGGCAGTCTCTATCTCATTTTTGTTGACCTGAGGTCGGCCTTTGATCTGGTTCCGCGGGAAAAACTGTGGAAGGTGCTTCTGGCTCTCAATGTCCCCTTGCATCTTCTGGACATTATCTGCAGACTCCACACAAAAAATTTTGCCCAGGTTAGATGTGGCAAACATGGCGAACTCTCATCCCGTTTCCCTGTAAATCGTGGAGTCCGGCAGGGATGCGTGTTGGCACCCACATTATTCTGTCTTTATATCAATGGGCTTATTAAGCACCTGGCGGATATTAGAGACATTGATGCGCCCAGACTTGCCACAGGCTTGGTGCCAGCATTGATGTTCGCTGATGACACTCTCTTGTTATCGCGCACATCAACTGGCATCCAACGCATCTTGGATGGCTTTGTGGATTTCTGCGCAGAGAGAGGATTAGAGATCAATTTGGCTAAAACCAAATATATGATCCTAAATCCCCCCAAACACACACGGCCAAACCCAGTTCTGAATGGTGTTTACCTTGAGCGGGTAACCACATTCAGTTATCTGGGGATTTTATTACAGGAAAATTTTGGCTGGGGTGGTCAAATAGCAAATTCTGTGCTAAAACTTGCACAAACCACCGGGGGAATCTCTCAAGTATTCAGGGGTTCGGCCTCCAAACCAGTGTCCCCCGCATTGGAGATATATCGGACACAAGTAAGAGCAGCCTCCATATATGGAGCGGAACTGTGGGGTCACACCAGAATACATAGCTTGACTGGGTCAGAAAATTCATTCGTGAGGAGCTTGTTGGGTCTTCCCTCTAGCTCCCCACTGACCCCCATCAGGCTGGATTGTGGGCTATTACCCATTGAACAAGTAGTAATGCTGCGTCCATTGTTATACTGGAGGAGACTATGGTCAAACGAGGAGTTGGGATCTTACCGGGAGGAATTCAAGGGAGTCTGGGCCCAACTAAAGAGCAAGAATATTCCATGGCTGAGATTTGTCAGGGACTCTTGCACTAAGATTGGCCTCCCAGAATTATGGACTACTCCGGAGGCCTCATGCCTGGACATACCCAAAGCTAAAATGGTCGAACAGTTTAAAAACCATCACCTTGCGTGTCTGCATGAAAGCCCTAAGATCGGCAGGCTGACGGCCGTGTTCCTCCAAATCAAAGATACTTATAGGAAAGAGGAATTTCTAGACCTGGTCAGTCCACCGGCCGCAAGGAAACTTTACTGCCAATTGAGAATGGGTTGTCTCCCGCTTAGGTCATTTACATCTGGATGGGACGCCAATAAAATTACTACTTGTCCGGCCTGTAGCTACATACTTGAGGATGAAAAACATGTCTTTTTCTTCTGCCCGATATATACACACCAAAGGAAACGCTGGATTAAGCCCCTTTGCAATAATCTTGGTTTTAGAGAATGCGAAAAATCAATGAGAATTTTAAAGTACGACACAAAACCTGTGATAGTTTTCGCTGTTTCCCGGTTCCTTAACTCTGTCTGGTTATCACGCAGGAAATTTTTATAATGAAATATTCTGCCAAATACTTCTCTGTTCATTTTTTAATGTAATGTGTTATTTCGAAAATGATTGGATTGGCTTAATTTCTATGTTTTTTTTATTTTTTCTGTTTTATCTATTGTGTAAATGATTGTTGCTTTTATGGTCAACGAACCGAAATAAAGCTTTTAAAAGTAAGTAAGGAACATACTTGCTTATCCCTCACCTCGGGGCTCATCTTGCTCCATCTGTGTGTATAACTGTTCACTGCTAAAGTGCCAACTCAAAATTTAATAAAAAGAGTTTTGGCCCACTGCATGGTAACCTCACCTCATCATGAAAGGGTTCAAACTGAAGGAAGGGTTTTATAGACAGGAACCTTCCCGTAAGGCTGTCATTATCAGCTTTCCCTATGAAATCACTTTTAATGTGCCCCCAAAATACTTTCTTCACAAGAGCCTTTTTTGAGGGAATTAATGGTAGAGGGATTGGTCCACAGGGCTTCCAGACCCTGACAAAAGAGCCATTTTTTAATATAAGCTAGCCAAAGAACAGTCCAATACCTGTCCAAAAGGATAAGATTGTGAAGAAATTGCCTGTATGATTCAAGCTCGGGCATGACCATAACCTGACCCAATATACCAAGGGGCTCAGTGCGGCTAAGTCCCCATTCCACTTTAGACCTAGTTCAAAATACAGAGGGACGAGTGGCGTGAATTGGGGGAGGGATAGTGGGGACCTTATAAAAAGATTTTTCTCTAACCGTGAGTGTGTCCAAAAGGGCTTGTACCCCAAACCTCTGCCCCCGTGAAGTGCAGCTCACTGCACCACAACCTTATAGACCTCCACTATTGGAGAAACTGCTCTCAGGGTGGAATCCCTAAGCATCCTTCAAATGGCAGCTGATTTGTGTAGTAAACGCCCCCTGTACTTTTCAGTGTTGGATAACCATAACGTTGAGCTGCTGACCAATATACCAAGGTAATCAAAGTGTTTGACTTATTCAGGTATCTCAGTCTCCAATGTTAGGTTTCTACTTCTACAGAAGGATCTGTGCAGCCTTAGGGTCATAAATGTACTTTTCTTTACATTGATCTCGAGTCCCATTTGACTAAAGAAATCGTGGAATTTCATTAACAGTTCTGGACCCCAACAAGTGTTCTATAGATAAGGAGCATGTCGTTGGCGAACAAGGGGCCAGGGATGGAGACACCACCAAGTTTAGGAGAGTCATTTATACAGTCGTGGAGGTAATCAAACATGTCGTTAATATACAAGGAATACAGCTTTGGAGCAAGTATGCAGCTCTGACGCACCCCAATGTGACGCTTATCCTCTCTGTTAGTTCCCCACTGTTGCAAAGTCATCCTGTGCCCTGGGCACCCCCAGAGGTTTTGCTTCCTGGTACTGGTGGCAACTGACTCTGACTGTCCGTAGGCTCTACCTAACCAGGCCCTGGGCCAATGCTATGCTGAGAACACAACTAAAATACAGTGAAAACACCTATATACACAAGGGTACACTATGGGTTAGAGTACACCTACGATTGGCATGCCCTCCCATATAAGGCCCTAGTGCATAATGGGGCAGGGGGATCAAAACTCCCTATAAGCACCCTAGTATATAATAGGGCATGGCAGTTTAGAGGCCAGCAGCCCATCCTGCACGTGCATGTGTGCACTGCTGTGGCTTGAGGTCAGTTTAAAAGAACTGGGGTGGAGAAATGAGCTAAAGAACGATGATGGATTTAACCCTTATCTGTGACTGGGGGGTGAGCGTCTGATAGTGTCAGCGCTCCGTCCATAATCTCCTTGTGCTTGCTTTATTTGCCCTAAGTTGGCAGGGTATGGCCAGACATGGGTCCCTTGCTCACTTTGCCACTGGATTCAAGCTAGCCTGGCTGATGAGGGGTGTTACTCCGAAACTGGTTCCAGGATGCTTGTTTTCCGGTCCAGGGAAGACCTGGCTTGGCAGTTCGGGCTTGACTGTTCCCATGAGGCACAGGGTCAAGACTGATTTGGATATAGCTGGCTCTGAACTGGGGTGGTGAAGTGAGCTATAGAACGATGATGGATTTAACCCAGGTCGGTGACTGGGGGGTGAGTGTCTGAAAAGTTTCAGCACTCCGTCAATCATCTCCTTGTGTTTGCTCAGTTTAAAAGCAGCCCTGTGTTGCAGGACTGCTTTTAAAATGTAATTTGTGCTCAAGCTTAACGTTGGTGTTTGGGGCACTTAAAAATTATTAAACTACAATATTTGTGCATACTCAGTACCTCCAGGGTCTCTCTTAGATATCCCAGTGGTGGGGGGTCAGGTATTTTTGAGGAGGATCCTTATAAAATAGGTTTTACATGCCTTAAATTTAGTGAAATTGCATACTTCACTTCCCACATTGTAGTAAAGTGCTTCCCAAAATCAACTTTTGTGCTAGGAGCACTGTGGAGTGAGCATCTGCAATATTTTTACGTATTCAGAACCCCTAAAGTCTCCCCTAGATATTCCAAGGGTGGGGGTCCTGTAGCTATAGGCAGGGTTCTTATAAACGTTTTTTATAAGCCCTGGTGTTGGAGAAATTGCCCAGTTCCTTGTCCCCCTTGCAGATCCCCAGCCACATAAGTTAACATGGCAAGAAGTTATTAAATAATAAATCCAGCCTGGAGAATCATACAAATATAATTCAAGGACTTACTAAAATGGAATTGATGAATCCAGCAATATGGTATTGTTGAATGTATCCTAAAATGTACAGACAAGAAGTTATAAGACTTTCTTGTCTGTAAGCCAAAATTCAGCCTTCCAGTGATCTGATTGGTCAGAGTTAAGTGGATTAGCCAGGCTGCTTTGAATAGGTGATAATTATCCCCTGGGGTGAAAGAGCCATTCTGGGAGGACATGGTTCTGTTTCATAGGAATGCCAGAGCAAGGGGGGGGGGGGTCGCAAACAACAATCTTCAATAGAAGGAAGAGACAGGCAGTATAAACCATTTTCATTTACACCCTTACTCTTTGAACCCAGCCAGATAGCAGGCTTGAGGAAGGAATGTGCAGATGCCCGGGGGAGGCAAAATATGGAGATGAGCCATCCTGGAAGGTCGGTTTAGTCAGCTCTTGCCTCTCTCCTGAGACTTAAGCCTTATTGAATTTTGGAGAAATAGTGCTTTCTGGGAGACCATTGTGCCACACATTGGAGAAAATGGTCATGCTCTGGCGTATTGCCCTGCACCTCATTGGACAGGAGTGCCCTCCTGTGTGACCCCAGAGAACACTGAATAAGTATCTGAGAGGGACAGTGCCTCTCGGATCTGCTGCTTGAAGCAAGAGGAAGAAGAAGGGTCCAAGCTGAGAAGTTAGATTTGCACCAACCAGGCCCTGCACTCTGACTGACTGTGCCTGCTGCACAATCTGGAACTACAGCCCTGTGGAACTACATTTCTTTAAAAGGACTAAAGAGTGGATTCCCTGCAAGCTACAGGGTAACAGAGCTCACCTGGACCATCACAACCAAAAATCCCCAGCCTGGAGTACTACCAGTGGATTTGAAAGGGTTTTGTCTAAGCGGATTCAGGTAACTGAAGTCCCAAACTTTCAAGGACCATCTTGGGGCTTCCGGAGCCTTGGAGTAGGTTTTGGACACATTGGGACCCTCTGGGGAAATTCAGGAAGAAGTTTCAGAAGTTTTGAGAACTTAGGAGCAACTTTGAAGAAAAGCTCCATAGGTGGACCCACTCGACATGAATAGCCAAGCCAGTGACCCTCAACCGCAAGCGGGCCAGCCATCCAGGATCGTACCGCTGAAAAGCTCCAGAGGTCCGTCTTCCAGAGTTTGACCGGGAGCTAGATAAAACCCAAGCTGGCGGACCCTCACTTAATCCAGCCTGGTGAAGAGCACTGAGGAACCCCACAAGAGAGAGCTCTGTAAAATGTTCTACATCTGAACGTAGACGAAGATGCCGGGACTAACCGCAAGAGTCAAATCGCCCACCTTCAGTCACAAGCCAACCTGGATCTCTGGTTTGTCGCGCTGGAATGCTCCAGAGGTCAGACTTCCGCAAGTTTGACCAGGAGCTCGTCGCAAGGCAAGCCGGCAAACCCTTAATGAATGAGAGCTTCGAGGGACCCCAGGAAGAAAAGCTCCAGAAAAGTTTCTAAGCAAGAAGGTAAAAACTTTGTCCAAAACCTAGCACAAGGGATTGCCACCAGGGCCCCATCACAGTTGGCCTGAAACTTTGACTTTGTCCCCATCTAGCATGATCAGATGGCCCAATAGGCGCTATGGGTTCCTATGTGCATTATAGTGCTAAATCTTTAAAAATTCATATCTCCGTTTCATTAGATCTTTTTCATTTTGGTGTCATTTTAAAAATAAAAATTGTTCCTATTTGTACAAGTTGGTGTTGGACTTTTATTGTGTGTTGTGTCTCAAATATTTACTGAATTTGTGTTTTACACACTTTACAGTTAATACTTTGAAGTTAAGTCTACCTGCTTGCAGCCAGGCTACCAGGGGTTGAGCATGGGAATAATTTTCTAAGACCTATACTGAGCCTTAGACTGCATTAGTTACAATATTGCCTTTGGTAAATATATATTTACTACTACCAATAAGCCACTTTCCAACACCCATCTTTACCCCAATGCTCTTGGGAAACGTTTTCTCATGTAACCTCTCCAAGAACCCTACCAAGGTTGGCGGTGCCCCCATTGACCTGAGGGTATCCCAGAAGCTGACTCTGGGAACCAGATCAAATACTGCTGTCAGGTCATTGAAGGCAACTTAAAGGTGATCCTTTAGAACCTTGATGTACTTCCAAAGCATTAACAAGAATCAAAATATTTGATCCCCAGTTCCCATCTTGAATCTGAACCCAGCCTGGAAGGGAGAGAGGACTTCAAAATTGGTGGCCCACACCAGGATTTTCGACAGAACGTGGTGACAAAACACCTTCTATAAGATGTCAATGAGGCTAAAATGCCTAGAGATACTTGGGTCAGATCTGGCGCGCTTTTAGAAGATTGGAATATTCACCGCTCCTCTCCAAGAATCGGTGACAGGAGCACCTGACATGATGGAATTAGACAGGATATTAATACACGGGGTCCAGATCTTGATCTCAGAGGTGGTCCAAGTCATCAGTTATGAAAGCTAACCCAGCTGCTTTGCCCTAGTTTCAGGGACAAAATGGCTTCCTTGGTATCCTCTAGGGAAAAAATCATAGGATTAATCATGACAGATTGTTCATTACCCTGTGGATGTAAAACAGTGCTAGAAGGCAACTGGGCTAAGGAGGGTGTAGAATAAAGATTGCTAAAGTGTTTGACCCAGATCAGGTTTGGATATGGTGAGAGTTGGAGTTCGAGCTTCCACACTGCCATGGGCAGTTAAATGCCAAAAGAAAGAAACATCCTTCCTTTTGGAGGCTTCTAACAAGTCCTGCCAATTTTGCTCATCCCTACTCATTTTGCTGGCATCTTACACCTTTTTTATGAATTCCTTTCCTCACAAATCTGCTGCGCTTAAGGATCTATTATCTGTCAGCATACGTGATTTAGCCTGTCTGCAGCCTTTAGAAAACCAGGGGGCAGTTTCAGAGGTGACTCTTTTTAGGTTGCCAGTCCCCACCGCCACCTCAAAAAGACAACTTAAAGAGGTGAAGAAGTGGCCATGGATGGTAGTGATGGGAATGTTGCCTATATCGCCATCCTCATAAAGGGAAAGAACTATATCTAGGCTTTCCTGTTTTCAGTTGCTATTTTTGGGTAAATTTTGTGGGTTTTTTTCAGTGTTTTCAATACCTTAAAAAAACAGTTATTATCAGTGATCACACATTTGCACACCATTAAAAACAACAGAAACAGTGTTTTTCCAGTGTTTATGGAATGTTTTGCTTTTATTATTGCTTGATTTCTGCACTGATAGTGCCTGTGTATAGTCAGGGTTAGTACAGGGTATATGAGGTCCAAATGTATTTTTATAAATTAAACCTATTGTAGTACATCATACCATTTTTCTTTAGCAATTCTTTGGTCATGCACGCTCACTCTTTCCTTCCCATGTAAACGTTTATCTGTGAAAAGGTCCTCTCAACATTGGCAATTGAGACGGGCAACGCCAAAACAGCCAGTGCACAATTTACTAACTCTGGCCACTGAAATAGCTTTCCGTGCCTATACTGGTGTTGCGGGGATTCTGCTCATGCACAGAACTATACTCAGAAAACCAGGACCTCAGTGAATTGTGGTGTACCAAAAAACTCACCTCAGTAGCCAGAACCCCTATCCGACTAGCATCAGTGTCTCATTCGTTCTCCGTATCATCTCGAAGCTACCAATGATTAGACAACCCAGAACAAGCGACTTAGAGTACTCTCAGGAATGGTGGGAATCAGAAACACCTTTTCGTTATTATTCTCATATCAGTCCACAACAAGAGTAATCAGAGACATGGAAAAGTTTAAAATGTTTATTTTTAACTACGTGCTCTAAAGTGCAGTACTTTGGCTAATACAAGCAGGCAAATGATTAAAAATAAAACCATCAGTATTGTTACAATACCATAGAAAATGAAGGGAGAATTCATATTAAAAATGATAGTGGAAAACAAGTCCTATAATACTTTGTGAACCACCCTCCCTTGGCAAGTAAACTAGTTTTATAAACTAATAGAAGGTCTCCAGGTTTGAATGGGGAACCCCATACCTCAAAGATCGGCTTAGGTAAATCACATCACAGGATCAGCTCTGCTCTCTGTGTCTGGAATGGTTTTCTCCAAGTGTCTGAATCATGCATGCAAATGCAATATTAAAGGCACCTGAGTTTCAGATATTTGCTGTTGTGTCTAGAGCGTGGGCCGATCAACCTGAATTCAACAGCATACATTGTTATTTGACCTTGACGGCTTCTGCACACAGTGTTCAGACTTAGGTTGCGGTGCACATCTAGGGATGTGACCAACAGACCGTTCTCATGTGACGAAAAAGCAAGCAAGCAGTTTTACTTGTAATAACAGCTACCTATAGTGTCGTGTGCAAAAGCAGCAAAGTGGCAAGATGGCGTTTTACTTCTAAAGCGCTTATGCTAACATATCAATGTGTGCACATAAAACCCCGTCTCCACTACACTGGTGCACCTGAAGATTGTGATTCTCTGGGTCAGGTTCTGCAACCTATACATTGAACTGGAAATGGGAGCATATGCCCTTAATTATTAAAGTGGTCAAAAATGAAGCAATACTTTTCAATGTCCGGAGAAAACACGCCTTTACTGAAGGGATCTAGAACTTGTGCAGAGTACATCAGTGAACCTTTATTGACTTCAGATGCCATGGTTGGTGAATAGGCATTTCTATGCATCATTGCAAGCCAATTCTCATGCATTATAAAATAAAATTTCCAGAATTGTTCATCAACATTTCTTGGCTTTCCATGTGGCAGGAATTCTAACATGGAACATGTTGCAGTGCCAAAGTCACTAAAAGTGTTCCCGGCCTACTCTCAAGGAGATGTTTCATATCTACACCAATTACGCTGAACACTTGGTAGACAAGGGTGTTTTCAGACTCTAGTTTTTTGATTATGTCAACTGCAGCAGTCATGTTTTCCTTTCAAAATCTAAGAATGCAGTAGAGCGTACTTTCAATATGCAACCAAAGATCCTCACATTCCTTGCCTTTGGCATCCTCACTAAGCAAAAATTCTTTAAACAGCCACCACATGGATAATATAAAACTCAGTACCTCTAGGACTGAGAACTACCAGCTAAATGACACCGTTTGGATGGATCTTTCTTTGATGCCACACAGAGCACAAAATTAGCAATATTTTAATTTGCATGCATAATGAAACAGTGCACCAGAATGGACTACAAAGTCAATAGGATTCTTCATTAACTCTAAAGATTGTAAAGATGCTTTCAGCATACCGTCTAGCAAGTGGTAAGGATCTCTTTCAGGGAAGCACTTCAGCTCAGGTATCTATTTTGACAGGTCATCACACATCTTTTTCAAATATGTAACTGACTTAGTGCAAATACAAACATTATTGTTCCAGTCTTGGTTGAACTTGATAAGAACTTTTTGCATCAGCATTCCAAGTGACACTGCTTTCCATGTTTTCCAAACATCTGGTGCCTTGAGTTCACCACACTCCCAAATGCCTGGTGACAGCATTTGTTTCACATTAACTTGTCACTATACCTTGCATGAAATGTTTAAAGCCTGGGGTATTCAGCAATTCACCTACTACCAATACTGACTCACTAGAAAGGGGGTTTGATTTATCAAAGGGTTTTACTCATTATCTGTCTGTGGGTAAATGTAATTGTACATATTGGGAAAGTTTCTGATGTAACCAGCCATTTTTCCTTTCACTGAAATAATCAAATGTAGCCAAAGTATCAAATATGATTTTGATTTTTCCTGATCTCTACAGTTTATAAAATAATTAAATAAGGCCTAAAGCATGCTTCTAAACCCTGCATCTTTAGATGAAAGACCACAAAACTGATAAAAGCAAAAGGAAAAAGAAACAATATTTTAGTGACATCCCTAAACAACAAAACTAAAGCAGAATAATGCTAGCCCAGTCTTTATTGCTGCTGCCTTGTATAACAACGTTACATTGTATTGGTCCCTCCAGGAAGAAACAAAGATGGCTATTTTACTCACCTTTTCCTTTTTTTGACTGGCAGATTGTAGTTGCAGATGTGTTTTTTCAGTGTTTATATGTTTACACTGGTGAGGGCTCTTTTCCTTTAGGTGGGGTTTTATCGGTTATAATAGGTTTAAACCTAATACAGGATAGCCTAACTATATCATATAGGTTGTAAGTGGGAGCAAGCCACAATGGGTAGGAATTCATTTTTTGCCACTTAAGAGCTCTCCTGGAATTCCCATTGTTCACATCCCCAGGTAGCCTGGTCTGATACAAAATCTCATACAACCCTTCTTTAAGTGTTAAGTGGAGAGGATTATGGTTGCTCTCTGACCTAACGGTGACACAAATGTCCACCAACCAATTCCATAGGTCAAGAGTTAACAATATATAATAAATACTAGGTCTCTGGTGAACCTGAAAACCCTAGTCTGGTTGGAATCTGTCCTGCCGTTGCATGCTCAAAGACTGTGGGAGATAGTGAACGGAGCCATTTGCTCTGCCACTTCAGAGCATGTGTTTAAGAAGGGGGCATTCAGTTGAGGGATACAAAAGACTGAGTCCTCTGCCTTGGTTATCAACTTAATGTAGTCCAAGGTGGTATTAAAGTCACCTAGGAGGATAAGCTTCGGTTTATAGGGCAAGGACTCTAGATGGTTGTCGAGAATGGTCAGTGTTGGAGAGAAAGTGTTGGAACCCACGTTACAATTGTAAATGTTGTAGATATTAACAACTGACTCTATTTTTAGAAGTTCAACATTACAGATAAGAGAAATTTTGACCCATATCAGAAGGCCCCCGAAGGTGGAAGGGGACCTTCTACTGAAAATGCTGTAAAGCCTAAATCTAGGTAGCAGCTCTAGGACCCAGGTCTCCTGGAAGAGGAAGAGATGGAAATAGTCAATATAGTCACCCCATAGAGGGCCACCATGCTTACTACGTAAGCCATTCAAGTTCCAGGAGAGAATCTACAGTTGTCCCATGGGTCTTGGTGGCTCCAATAAGATGTCTAAGGGACTGTCCCTACCCTCCAGGACTGAGTCTACCTTTGCTACCATCAGAGGAGACATAACTTCTTAGGCTACCACAATGGGCACAGAGACAGGGGATACCGTGGGGTACCGTGGGCAACAATGGTTTGTGGTCAGTCCACACCAATCAACAGTCGTTCTTTTCTAGTAGCACCCTCCCTGGGTTGTGGATCGCCAACTCTCCTACAGGAGGTGCAAAAAGCAAGCTGGATACCAGTGTCTGTAGTGTGGATATCTCGTGCTTCAATTGCCAGAAGACCATCTATATTCTCCCTACAGACCACGGAAAGAACAATATTTTGAAAAGATGTTTTAATACGTATGGTAATAGATCATGTCGGCACGCATTACAATTCTGCATAAAATGTTATCTTAAAGCAGAACGGCTACTGACCGCAAATAGTATGACGAATGCAACGTAAAGATGGCTCAGAGTGATTTTATCCAAACAGACTACAATATGAACTCCTGTGATGCTTAAAGGAAATTGTTAAAAGGTAGTACTAAATTTTTTTCAATGCATTTTTATCTGTGCAATATTTCATGGTTTTAATTAACTGAAATTGAATTTCCTTTGAACTTTGTCTGTACAGACCAGTGAAACATCTATGCCATTGCATGGCTCAAGCTCTGAGGTGAGTTAAGGGCACTCAGAATGTCTTGCATGATGATTGACTTACGCTGGTAATTGCCCCTTAACCAGTTTAGAACTTTATGTAGAGACTCCCTGCCCTCAAAAAACCTTCCGTCCCCAGTTTTGGTACATTATTTAGCTTGAAGTTGTTACAGCCCTTGCTATGTCTGGGCTGAGTTTGTCTCTAATGACAGGTAGAACCACAGGTGTCCCTCAACAAAAACCCTGCACGAGCCCCTCTTCTATATGCCAATTCGGAAGGTCTGGTGGCAAAAGTGTTACTAGAACCCGCTAGACTTCAATGGCCAGGATTATTTCGCCACCACTGCAGGCCTGCTCAGCAGCTAGTCCTTGTTGCCATCCCTGAGGCATGATAGTTTGGGGTAAGTAATCAGAGCAGGCTGGTGCTGACCCTCCAATATCCAGAGGTTCCTCTGTTCTATGCTCCTGGGGAATATCAGGGGTTGGAGGGGTAAGGGACAAAGGCGGAGGCGTGCTGGCTAAGGTACCCTGTAATCTGGTGGCCTGTGCTAGTCTTCTATTTACATTCCAGGGATTTAACCACCTGTTTTAAACAGCTATTTCATCACACAGTGCTATTACAATTTCATACACGTTAGATGTTGCATCATGTGATTTGGGTGGTAATGCTAGCCTCCACACCCCCACAAATAGACACTGGAGATCTTCCCATTGCACTTTCCATAAGAGGGGTGAACCTGTTGGAGCAAACCACTACTAGTTCAAGTGGGGGCGGGTGGCACACCAGGGGGAGGTCACCATCTGTGTCACTATTAGTTGCAAAACTCATGTGTGCAGTTGGTTTACTTCTGCTCATCAGCACCCTATTGGGCTTTTTACCAAAAATATCGGGAAGGGTAACTTTCACACTTTTCCTGGTCCCCCAAGTCACACTGGATACAGGTGGGTTCAATATTATCTCCTCCTCAATCAAGCCGTTAATTTGGTTGAGGGTGCTGGAATTTCTAGTCTACCTGGCATACTTGTTGGGTTTATTGGTGAGAGGGACAGCATCAGCAGCTTTCCGCTTGCCCATAACTAGTGACTATTGGGGGGGGATGCAGTAGAAAGCGGGTCACAACTGAAGGGTCTAAAAAGAGCACTATACCAACTGTTACCCTGGGCTAACTGCTCCTACCTGCCAACTAGTAAAACAGAAGGCGCTCTTTTCAATGATCTAAGTGTACCTCCAGCTCAGGGAATACGAGGACTGATGATAATGGTGGTGTAATTCTAAGGAACCAGCTAGTGGTGTAATGTCATAAAATTGCAGGTTAATGTGCAATAAGCAACCACGTTAAAAATCAGAAGGATCAAGTCGTTGGCCAATCCCTAATAACAGCGCTGCCTGGCGTTCTTCCCTTTTTGCCCTCCAGTGACACTATTCAGGCTAGCCCTCCAAATCTAAAGCAACGCAGCAGGACCAGAGTGTCAGAGTTGAATGGGGTGTAACACAACAAAAAGGCATACAGACTAGCACAAGCCCTGAGGCAGGACACATCACATTAATGACTATGAACCATAGGTAAAATACACTTTAAAGAATCACTCAATAGAATCCATACAGTGAGGGCACAACTCTACAGAATACAGACGGTCCTGCCTCGGCCGGATAGTGTTTTGGAAAG
Source organism: Triturus cristatus (assembly GCF_964204655.1). Classification (NCBI taxonomy): domain Eukaryota; kingdom Metazoa; phylum Chordata; class Amphibia; order Caudata; family Salamandridae; genus Triturus; species Triturus cristatus. The sequence goes on along the minus strand of NC_140584.1, from coordinate 68,044,717 downwards.
TTGGTGCACATGGGGAAGGAATCTGCAAAATAAATAATGGGGAGAGTACCTTTAGACGTGGTGTAGAATGCAACATAAAAACCACTGGCAGTGCATGGTAACGGGACCAAAGGTGGTGGTCCAGCCCAGCCTTCAACTGGCTCCAATTGGTATGGATGGGCCCACCCTTGGCCCAGACTTTGCCTGGGTGCATCCCATGCTGCGGGAGAGCAGGGCATGCTTTTAGCATGTTGTCAAACTGTGCCGCGTCTTTAAGTGTTAGGGATTTTGGTGCTGAGCGTCCTGTTTCCAGTGGTCGAAAGTACTTTAAGGAAGTCTGCCCCCATTCCTACTGTGAAGCAAGATGACATAGGAGATGACATGAATACAGATTAAGAATTCACCTCTGTCTTGGAACTATCAGGAGGGACATAGAAAGCCTGGGCAGGATTTAATTCTTTAAAATGTTTTACAGGCCTGTAGACAAAGGATGTATTGTTCCTCCAGGAAGGCCATGAGGTTGCTGGGGAGTCTCGGCCCCGCCCCCTTCCACCACCCAGCCGAGTAGAGCTCCAAGATGGTTCACGCATGAAGCCATCTGAGGGAAATCCAAACAAGGAACCAGGAGCAGACCAGGCCTTCTCCCACCTGACTGCAGGCACGTCTTAGCTTCAGATTTAAAAAATGACAATAACCTGGCTCCCACGATAACCTGCTGGTCCTCAGGCCTGCCTGCAGGAGCACGCCCGACCTGAGGACTTCCCGAAGGAGCTGCTCGCCTACAAAGCCATCGACGGTGAACAAACAGTCATTTAATCTACAACAGCTTTTTTAAATGCACAACATTAAACATTTGCCAAAGTCTAGATATGTGTTTAACAAAGGTGCTTGACGGCCACAAGTTTCCTGTCCTTTAAATAAACAGTGCAGTATTTTCAAGTAAATGTGAAACAGATTAGTTATAATTGTTTTTGAGTTGTTGGTAGATTTGAGTGGTACATGGATGCTAGAAGGGTTTGCCCACTTTTGGCAAACCGTAATATTTTGTAAAGCATATTTTAATAACATTGGATACATTCTGGATGTGGTGAGGTGTGGGCATAAGGCTAAAAGAGATCCCCTATTTTTATTTAAAAGGAGTTCGGAAATCGCTTTTAACATTTCTGCAAGAATGAAGGTACAATATTTCTTAAAACACATATTTCCTTAGAATAAGCACACATTTTCGAATTTTTTGTTCTAACAGTTATCATTCAAGATAACTGCCTTTCTGCAAGCTTATTTTAAATTGTCACCTTGGTCCCATTACATTCACACAACATTCATAGGCACTATGATATTGCATGAGCTTGATTTAGCAACACTCACCTGCTGGGCAAGGAAGGCACTCTGCATCCTGACTCCGACCTATACCGGAGTTGTATGTTCCTGGTGGACAGGGTGACCGGCTTCCCCCTGCAGACTCAGGACAGTAGAAACCAGCTGGACATGGTAGGATTGCTCCTTCCAGACAATAATATCCAGCGGGACATTGAAGGCATCGAGCCTGACCTGTCAGATTCATGAGTAAAGAGAGACTATGCTGAAGACAATAATACGGTTGCTTCACCTAAATATGCATTTATTTGCTTAAAGAGCATTTCAAACACATTGTAACCACTGGTGTAACACAAAATGATGCGGCCCATGTGCAGAATGTGATTGGGGGTCCCTGAATCTCCCAAATCTCAGATACTCATAGGCCCTTGGGTTGATTGGGTCCACGAAAAGGTTGGCAGCTCCATTGTGATGAAGGCAGCTGCGTTACACCACTGATTGTAGCTTGTTTCATGTGCAGTACCACAAGCCACAGTGCTTCACTTATTTAATCTCTGTGTTCATGCCTGGTCCACTGACATGCCAGGGAGTGTTGGTGGGTGTGGTGTGTGTATATGCATGTTTCTAAATTCCTTGCTGCAGTCAAGCTAAAGCCTCCTGCAATAACAAAGTACATAGCTGCTCAACTGTAATAATTTATTACATTTGAGTTGTAACATCATAAAGACACCTGCCAGTAGTCACGGTAAAAGACAGGTCAAGGAGCATAATTACAGCTGTGTTGTATAAAACAAAAAGGTGAACTGTCTATTTCTTCTGTTAATCTGTTTTTCTAAATGAACAGTAATCAGCAGAAAGACAGAATTTAAGGCAACATGTCTATATTTTGCACACTACAGGTCATTATGGAAAATAAATATTATGGCTGCATGTGGGGGTCCTGCAAGGCTCCTTATTGAGCCCTACTTTCCTCAATATTTACATGACCCCCTTGGCTAATCTTGTTAAATCTTTTGGCTTTGCAGTGGTGTCCTACGAAGACGACACCCAAATAGTGATGTCAGTGGCCAGTAATCCGGATGAAACCGCTTCCACATTCTATGATTGCATGCTCCAGATTGGGAACTGGATTCCTTGTAACTATCTCAAATTGAACTTGGGAAAAACTGAGGTGCCATTGTTTGCAGTAATACATCTTTTTGGTCTCCTAGATGGTGGCCACAGGATTTTGAAGCGCCTGCCTCCTCTGTCTCCAAGGCCAAGAACCTAGGGGTGCTCTTTGATAGCAATCTTTCTTTTGATGAGGATATCAATGCTATTACTTCTTTGTCTTTTTTCATGCTTAAGACACCAAGGAAAATTCTCCCGTTCATCCCATGCGATCTACTGAAAAATGTATTCTCCTCTATGATTATTTCCCACATTCATTATTTTAATGCCTTGTTTACCAACATACAAAAAAGATGCCTACAAAACCTGCAAATCAGAATGCCGCGGCACGACTACTTCTGGGAATTACCAAGTTCCAATCTGCTTCTCAGTGCCTCTCCAAGCTCCACTGGCTTCCCATGAAAAACATATAGACCTCAAGGCCCTCTGCATCGCCTTCAGAGCAATGCATGAGTTGGGGCCCAAGCACCTTAAACAACACTTCCTATGGTACACCCCCAGTAGATCACTTAGATCGTTGTTAGCTTGAAAGTTATCAGTACCAACATTTAAAAGATCTAACTGGGGGGGGGGGTGGGGTAAGAGCTTCATCACCTGTACTGCTAAGTTTTGGAATTAGATGCCATCAGACCTAAAGAAAAAAACTGAACTGTTTTCTTTCCAGAGAGCTCTTAAAACATGGCTTTTCAACAGTTAGACCTCTGTTCCTTTCTTATCTCTAAGTTGTCTGCTTATGCTGTGATCAGTTTCCCACAGGTATAGCGCCTAGACACCCCAGGGTAGTAGAGTGCTCTATAAATTTCATTTCATTATATATTTTGAGCTACTGCATTTTTAAGGTCTGTCTTAACAGATAGAGCAAGCTGTCTGGTTGGGAAATAACTATTGTGGGCTTACCAAGAACGTACAGTGGGGCTTACAACCCACCTATTGCTTACTTTTGGCTGGCTTTATTGTCACTATGCTTCTTATTTGATGGGTTTCCTTTTTACATCTTGTCAACCCCCATATTGTATTTGTCCCTCCCCTAGAGCATAGCCTTGTTATGACCCTTTTGCTTGGCATCTATAGTTCCACTGCTCACTTTTAGTTTTTTTCTTTTAACTTTTTGATTAAGCACCCCATGAGTGTGCATGTGTCTTTTCCCTTGTGTGATTTACAGCCTTCCCTGACACTTCATGTAGAACTCTCCTTCATGTGCTTCTCCCCTGCAAAATAATCACATACTTCTTGTTCCATTCTCACTCAGGTGATTGTCCTCTTGACCCTTCCACAAACACCCCACAGGATCTCTATTGCTCTCTCCACCGTGTGCTAACACCCCCCAAAAACACCCCTCAAAACAGCAATAGCAAAGTCAATAGATGCAAAAGGCGCAACCCACTGGCTTTGCCAATGCTTGTTTTTAATCCTAATCATAGTAAACTAATTCAAATATGTTTTTTAGCAAATGACTAACTGCTTTTGGTGAGTTTGATTTTACACTATATAGTCTACTTGTATTTTATCTCTTACGTGTGAAAGAACAACACACCAAGGATTTAAACGATTTATGCAATGGTGAGGTTCTAACCATATGTTATAAGAAATAAAGCCATGGCATACGTTATAAGGATGTTGCAAGTCACCTTGGAGTTTCAGTACCTCATAAAGGAACTCAGTCTTTGGTCTTGTGTTCTTCTATATGGACAACAAACTCATCAGTGACTTGCAATAGCCTTATAATATACGTCAGGGTGTACTTTATCTAATATATTACCTGTTTTTGTTTGTCACCACTAGCTGCTTACTACAGCCACTTCTGTGTGATTTGTTTTTCAGTATTCTTCTGATCCCAAACTGTAATGCTGTTGTGTACCAGATGACAGCTCTCCCGACTGATGCAAGTATGACTGCATGCATATGCTTTGTCATTCCTATATGTGTTTATTGTCTTTCTGATGAACCCAAACCTGTCCACACTTTGCTGCACTGTTCTTCTGGACAATAGTTCTTGAAAGTCTTTGTTCTATCACTTGTGCTCACCTGTTTTATTGGTGTAAGTCTTCTCAGGGCATAAGGTTGGTTCCGATGACCCTTCAGGGCAAAAATTACCTTGAGGGCATATGTCACCAGCAATTCCATCTTGTGGTCTTGAAGTCTGAGCCCCTCCTACACAATAAAAACCTGAAATACAGAACACTATTAAAATTTTCTTCTGTTATCACTTCCTCAACTTTGCCCTTTGATTAGTAAAGCTCTCTCATCAATCTGTACCTATTTCTTATCCATGCTCTGGTTCCTATCTTCTCCACAATCCCTTTCTTTGGGTTACCTTTGTCTGCTTACTTTACATTCGTGTTATTTAGAGAGAGGTTATCATGAAAATCTAGCAGCGGTCTGGATCTTGTACCTGAATGCATCCCCAATTTAAACCAATTACAATTTATCACATCCCTTCATTCCACCACCAATGGGCTACTATTTAACCTTCTCTAAACCTTCTTCAAATGCTCTTTCACCGACTTCAACCCTTTCATAATTTATACCACATTTTTCTCATCTCTTCAATCACCTTTGACAATTTCTCCACCATTTTCATAATAAAATATCACCCTTTCCACCTAGTTACAGCTCCTTATCCTTTAACTGTCCTATGAAGTGGACTTGGGAGGATCTCTTTTCCTTCTCCCTTACACTTATTTCCAGTCTGTTGGTTCAACCAAATGTATTGGTAATTTCCTCTATCACCCAGACCGTGAGATCTTTCTCTCTCTCCATTAAACTAAGGTCCCAAGTCATGTCACAAGTTGTTAGTTTATTATATGCCCACCTGGAAAGCAGAGTCCTGTAGGTTTTGTCAATGCTGGAGTGTCACAAAATTCTCTAGGAGGGCAGGGCCGGCACCAGGTCAGATCCCAGGCTCCATGAATCTGGTTCCATGTCCCTGAAGGGCAAGGATTCTCATAGGGGTATTCCGTTCCCATTGGGCAATAATATCCAGCAGGACAAATATCACCAAAGGGAAGTGCAACCTAAGATGAGAGAATACATAACCCAATAACTGTGTTAATTTCTGTAAGAGGAGAGGTCAAACAGTAGGCTATACACTTCTGCAGTAATTCTTTAGCTAGGTAAAAGTCGTTCAAGAACAGCATAATTTACAATAACAAATCATCTGCTAAAATGCACTATGGAGAACAGGGAAACAGTGTTGTTTAGTATTACAAAACTTAGACCTAACAAACAGGTGTTATAGTTGTGGACAAGAAGAGCACACCCTATCACTAAGTAAATAATACTAATCCTACCTTCAGAATAAATAGTATTTACATGTGGAAAAACACAACGTTGAGCATTACAAACATTGCTTGGTGGTATTAAACAAAGCTTGCAATGCTTCAAGAACTCACAGTGTTGTGTTTCGATTTAGATGCCCGTACATAGGTTTCCCTGAATCATGTCTTTATACAGGCACAATTCGCATTGATCTTATTTAGGCATAGAATCCCAGTCCTTATTTAGGCATTAGCAATACTATCCAAATACAGGCATGGTCACCTACATCCGTCCAACCCACATCACAACGAGTTCTTAGAAACCAGACCCTTAAGCTGTCGGGACTTTCCCTAGCTAGGATTATTGATTTCTCCAAGAACTCATCTATTATGCATGAACTACTATTCCTTAGGGGTTCATCCATGACGTCTTCCTCTGCCCGACTTTACGTCAATGCTAGCATTCCTAAACACCTTCCAGGTATAAATATACCTTCCCTTAATATGGCAAACAACGGCATGGCTCGGCCACAACTTGACTGTACGGTTCGCCACGGCAAGTTCGGAAGAGACCATATCCCAGCCTGACGCACTGACCAGACGCTGTCATCCCTGATCGCAGGGGATCCAGCTTCCAGTGTTCTGACTCCCTTCGCGGGTTGTTAGAGTTTGAGACCCGGAAAGAGATTACCACCTCTCTCATTCTAAAGGTATGGAGCTGACTAGAACCTAGAGGGACTCTTGGCATACAAAACTTAGTATATACCATACTATAGAAAACAGCACCTACTTCTTACCTCGCACTATACTTAGGTTAAGTACATTGGGGTAGAACTATTTAGAAGCATCAGACGAGTATTCACTTTTTAGCTGTTCATATCTAAAAGACAATGCTATTGCAGTATCATTTCTTCTTACTGCTTACGCTGTGCGTATTATATCTTGCTTACTGTCTAATGATAGTAACAGCTCATATCTCTTACACGAGAAACAAGACTGTTCAATAAATCCTTTTATTGAAACGCCCGTCCATCTATTTCTGTGTAACTCTGGATAAACTAAGCATGCACAATTGACTGAGTGAAACTGTTATCTAATGTTGCCACGATTCTGAGACGCGTTCCGATTCTAAGGGAAACAAAGTTGTCATGTTTATGCGGTTCTCAGAAACCAAACCCTTCTTGTTTATTCGAGAAGTTTCTAGTGACGTCTGAATTAGCTGGCACACAAAGTAATTAAGTTTAATGTACTCGATAGGAGCATACTGACCTTAGTCCTATGCAAAAACTATAGTGTATATTATTCCAATGCGCAGAGCCTATAAGGAAAATAGGAACTACACTACATGGCGTCCAACGTTTGGTGAGGCACTAATTTAGCGCTAGATACTGAAGTAACTTAGTCGTGCTTTTCTCAGAGACCCTTACTCATAATAATCCATAAGACGTCTGGAATGGATAGGGATAATATCCGCCATAGCTGAGTAGGACAAAAATCCTATGTATTAGCTGTATGGTTTGTTCAACGTTGAAGGATCCAGTGTTCCAAAATATTGTGCACCTTATCTTTGTTTCCTTGAAACTAGTTCTGCATATTTCAAAAACAATGTCCCAAAACGGGGATGTTGTAGACGCGAATGACCAAGTCGCAACAGGTTTTAATCTTACAGGGTTAAATGAAACCGATGAGGGTGTTATACACATCCCACTAAATTTAAGGAGAGCCATCACTCTAAAACTTATAAAACATGGCCTAACACCAAGAGGTGGTAGAGCAGTGTTTGTGATAGAGGCACATGAATATTTTCAGACAGAGGAATTCTATTCATGGATTACATTTCCACAATCAAATCCAATAACACATGTATTTCACTTCTTCAAAGAAGATGAACCACCTGAGGAATACATTCCCTTTGAGGATGTTGAAATTCCACTCACATACCAGGAGCATCAACTCTGGTTTAAAGGCGCCCTAAAACATTACAATCACATTACCAGGCTCAGTCCACTAGGTAGACCAGGAGCAACATGGCCGATTTTAGCCGGCTACATACCTCATCCTGACATTGAGGCAATGTCAGATATGGAATTACTTAATCAAATTCAAGAATTGATAGAATTGCACAGTTAAACCACAACTGTCTGAAGGTCCTGAGAAGAACTTAATTAAACACAATCCTACATCTTCCTTAACCCCTTCAGTGCCACGCCCTTTCCCCGCCCTGTGCCGGCCGTTACATTAGCGGGCGGGGTTTATGACGAGCTGGACTCGTCATGGGCACAGCGCAACCGCGGCCCATGACGAGTCCAGCTCGTCATGGGCACTGAAGAGGTTAAAGAAGTGGGAAAACAACAAACATTCAAAAGAGAAACGTTCTCAATCCCGAGGTAGGTCTCCCCAAAAGGAGCACTCTGAAAGGAGGTATAACCTCAGGAATAGGGATAATTTGAAAAAACCTGATAGGTATCAAGATACACGTTCCTCTCGTACCTTTCAGACATCTTCACAGACATCCGAAAGAAGAGGACGGTCAGATCACAAAGAAGAACGCGTGAAGTCTAGAGGCGATCAACATGTTCAGAAAAACAAACCAAAACCTCAATTCACTATGAAAAAAGTAGTAGGTCTGAAGATCAGACATGCTGAGAATTCTGAGGACACAACTCAAGAATGGAGAATGGGCTGAGACAATGCTGGACAGTGCAGCAGAAGTAATAATAGTCTCACCAGAACCTGGAGGAACTTCTGGAGATAGTGGTCTTGAATGAGTACATCACAGTTGAGACTGTAGACAGCAGGGTTAGCTCTCCACAAATGTTATATGAAATAACACTCCGGATGGAGGGAGACATACCAGGAAAAGTGAAAGCACTCTTTTGGGAAAAGCTTTCAAGGGGTTATGACATTCTTCTAGCAGAAAAAGACTGGCCACCAACATTTGTAAGGGAGTGCCCACATGGTGAAGACATCATTATGCCAGCCTTCTCCAACCATGTTCCAATACACCTAAAATATACATATGCCAGGAAATGGGCAGTAGCCCAGGCCCCAGCATTATACAAAAATCATGTAGGATGGGATGAGGACTCACCTCACCATAAAATCCAATTAAAAGGTCAACCTACTGCACAAAGGCAGTACCCAATTAATCAAGAAGCTAAAAAACAGGTCAGGGAGATCTTAGATCAACTTGAATACCAAGGGGTGATTGAAACATGCACCTCATCAATGAACAATCCTTTGTTTCCTGTTTCCAAACCAGACAATACATATCATCTAGTTTTGGATTACAGACACCTGAACACTTGTTCTAAAACCTTTGCTGTGCAAAATGCACACAGTACAGCATTAATGAATAACACTGTGCGTAAAAAATATAAAACCGCATTGGATATTTCAAATGGTTTCTTTTGTCAAAACATAGTACCTGAAAGTAGGTACTTGACAGCTTTCTCAATAATGGGGACCCTGCGTCACTTCTGTCGACTCCCACAAGGGTTCAAGAACAGCCCGGGGTTATTCTCAGCAAGAGTAACAGAGTTACTACAAATTTATGATGACAAGGCATTGTCATATGTCGATGATATCTATCTGACAGACGATGACCTAGATAGGCACTTGAACAGGGTGAGTACCATTATACTGGGCTTCGCCTCTGAGGGCTATAAATTCAACTGTTAAAAATCTAGAATTGCCCATCTCAATGTCCTTTTCCTAGGATATGAATGCAAGTGAAGGCAAAAGCCTGGTAGCTAACTTGTTAGAAAAGTGTGCGCTGCTCTAACCTCCAATAACGCTGAAATATTTACAGTCTATTCTAGGTTTCCTAAATTTTGGCAGAACTTGCATTCTAAATTACGCAGAAAGGGTTAAACCTCTCTACGAATTAATCAAACCTGATTTCAAAAACAAAGATTGGACACAGGAACACACAGAAATCCTGTGTTCACTTCAAGCTGACATGTTAGCAACAAATCACTTACAAACACGCGTAAATATACGCAGTTTAGTGATCCGAATAATTTCAGGTCAATGCGGATTGACCTACTTAACTTTTAAAGAAGGTGAAAAAGTAACAATTGCATACAAATCACATTTGTATACACAAGCGGAAATGCGCTTCACTTCTACAGAGAAAATTCTGACGGCAGTTCAAACTGCTGTAGCAAAAGAAAGAGCTCTAGCTCAGGGGAAACGCATTATTGTCGTGACTCCAGTACTAGCCTTAGAGGCGGTAACAAAAGCGAGCATTCCAAATGCAAAAGCTTTACATCCAAGATGGATACAATGGGTTAATTCCCTTGCTGCAACAGATGTTGAATATGTTTTTGATCCTAATTTGAAAACACAAGCATTCCTGCAATACGAACACGAATGTCCTCTGCCTATTGAGATTTTCCCTCTTGACCTGTATGAATTTATAATTTATACTGACAGATCAGCACAACCCGCTACGGAGAGTAAGCAAGCTTACAGTGCAGCCTGCGCGATCGTTAAAGGTCGTATGTGCAATGGTAAATTCCAACCGATGGTCACTAAAACACAATCTCTAGGAGATTGTACAGCTCAGCGAGCTGAACTACAAGCATTCAAATTGGCACTTGAAAATACGAATAGAGAATTCCCCACACTTATAGTGTGCGATTCTTTTTATTGTGTTCAATCTTACAATGAATATTTACAGAATTGGCTTCAAAATGGTTTCAAAGATGCAAAAGGTGGCACAATCAAGCATAAAACGCTTTGGGAACAAGTAGTTCAGTTGCGAGACGGACTACAAAACACTCACATGATACACACGCTGAGTCATCAACGTGATGGCGTTCACGTTGCAGGGAATTCATTGGCTGACGAAGCCTCAAAGGGGGCTGTGCAAACGACTTCCGTAGCTGCAATCACTCGTTCAAAAAAGAAATAGACAGTGAGATATTGTTGGCTGTCAATGCTTCAAGCAAAGGCAGTGGTGCAGCGTTACCTAAAAAATTTCCACTCAAATAGTTGTGTATAATTGATGCGAACAACGTTCCGTTTGCTCGAATGCCTGGAGTGGGGGATAGGGTGATTCCAAACATGGAACGTAGATTCAGACTAATCCTAGCAGCACATGAAGGGATAGCCTCTGCCCATGCAGGTGTTTCCGTCTCAGTATCATTATTAAAACAGAGATATTGGTGGCCTGGCATTAGGAAACAGACCAAGAACTATGCTTTGGAATGTGAAATATGCCAAAAGATGAAAGTCTCTACAGTGAAACGTCCTGCGCAGACGCCCCTGTTAATCTCAGATAAACCAATAGAGTGTGTTTACCTGGATCACTGCGGTCCCTTGCAAAGGGATGGTAACTATAAATATATCATGGTCACAGTGGATCCGTGCTCAAGGTTCCTATGGATGTGGCCTCAGTGCTCGGCTGACACTTTAACTGTTATAAAACATTTGCGAGTCTTTATCGGCACATACGCAATAGGCACACTACATTCTGACCAGGGCCCTGCGTTTAGCTCTCTGGCTTACAAATAAGCCATGGCCAGTTTGGGCGTTGCATTGCGGTACTCCTCTCCATTCCATCCTGAGGGAAATTTGGTTGTGGAAAGGAAAAACCGGGACATAAAGCGGTCTATAACAGCTAGGGTATTAGGTTCGGGTGATGGGTGGGTTAAACATCTTTATGGGGTCCAACGCTCATTAAACAACTTGCCAAGAAGTTCTCTAGGAGGGTTCACTCCATATGAGGTCCTATTTGGGACAAGAATGTGGTTTCCTGATCTCGAATGTAAAGGCACAGTGATGGAAAATAAACAATTTGATATCAAAGATCGTTTGGCTGTTTTACAGGACTTAAATGAACTAAGATCGAAACAAAGCAACGTTTTCCTGAAGCCAACCACCACTGGGGAAAAACCACCCATCCCAGCAAGGCCTGTCTGGATCCCAAAGCCCGGGGATCTAGTCAGAGAGAAGATCACGGACAAGAAGGAATTTGGGCCTTCTTACAGACAACCAGTACCTGTCCTAGCAATCCACGGATCAAGAACAGTACTTCTGCCGCCCCTTGCTGGAAAAAAGAAGAAAAGAGGTGTGTCCATCGACCTCATCAAACCACACTATGTGGACGATACTAAACAGTAGGCCATGTGGACTCTGACCAAGTAGCAGATGCACTCCTCTAGCTACTATCCAAGAGGTTAAAACTGACAAGTGATCCACTGGTTCCAGCGATTTGAACAAATCCTGATGCAATTGCAACCATTGACATAACTGCCTCTGGCTATTTCATTAACTTTGAAACGTTTTCTGAGGATCCAAGTGAACCTGAAACGACGCCAGAAAAAATAACTTTCAAAGAACAAGCACAAGACTTCTTTCATCACATGAAAAGACTTATCTGGTTTCACCATGGATTGAACTTTGGATTATTCTTTCTGCTTTGGATAGCTTTAGTAGTGACTCTGAGCATGCTGATAAATGGAAGATATATTAATTTGGACACAGGAAGTAAAAATGTGAACTTGCTTTTGAAACCACAAAAATCATCCCATCGTGAAGCAAGAGACTTGTCGGCAGTGAACATCACAGCCGTTCCTATACAAGATGGTATAGTTTGGGACAAAATGGATTATGATATATTCGGTCCATCGGAGCTTTTGAAGATTCCACACTTTTTAAAAATTTAATTAAGTGACTTTATGACCTCCAGTACCTATTCTGATGATTGGGACTTTGAGACTGTTAATAACTTGATGTCTGATCTAGAAAGATCTGCTGCTTTCTCTAACCATGAATACTTCATACCTTGCATAAATCTGCAACACCTAGAAATGTATTTATGTATAACCAATAGGAACATTGTCCTACACCCCCAAGGGTTAGCTCAAAAACGTTTGCAATGAAGTTTCCATATTTTTCAGGGTTCAATACATCCAAACAAGAAACGTTTTACTTTAAAATGTAAACAAAACAGGAACGAAAAATATGTTAACAAATACGAAACAGATTTATTCTGCAGCCTTTATTGCCCAACTGTCTAGTCAGGGTTTCGACTTTTGGAAAGACACAATTGACACAAAATCTGTCTGGGGTACAAAAGATTGGCAAGTGCAGGGGATTGAAGATTTGTTTAGAGCCTGCATCATCCCACAGCAGATAATTTTTTGAACGACACTGTCCAACAAACGTCTTGCCTTGGGTTAGCCAAGATCAAGGACATGAACAGACCGTCCATACCTACCCCTGCAAGTAATAGCACTTAACAGGGGGTGGTCGACGTATATACTATCTTACAAAACATTCTTCCGAATGGAAAAAATGGTTACTCTGGCCCACAGACACAAACATCTGTCAAGAAAGATTCCTGAACAAGATACAAGGTTTAACGATCAATAGGCCAGACCCACGCTATGTTCAAAGACAGCATCCAGGGGTATTAACAACATACAGTGTAGGAAAATTATGCCTTGATTGGCTACAGACATCTACACTAGAGGATGTGAAACAACACTTATCTTTACTTAAAGAAGATGCAGACTTTAGGGAATTCTTGATAGGTCCAAGAAAACCGCGTCAAAAACATTTCATATATGCCGACATCTATGCTGCTTATAATGAAATATGGAAGGTTACCCAAGCAGACGCTGGAGAAAGAATACGAGAAATTGATTGTATTAATTCAGACAAATCTCTCGCTGTGGTCGACAATGGGTTAACGACTCTGTCATCCAGGATATATTCATTAGGCAACATTGTATCCTCTGCTATAGACATTGTGGAACAAGATTTGGCCTTGCTGCGTCAAGGCCTGTCTAAATTATGTTCTATTCTGTTATTAGGCTGGACGCTACAAAATGTGCGTGCAGGCTATGTGCCTTGGCGTTTCATCAACACGTCTTCTCTGTTTTCTGATTACAATCTCACTGATAAACAGATCGAGCTGGCACAAAGGGGAGCAAAGTATACAGTGCTGAGCATTGAAAAACTGGAAAATTTGCCATTTACGGTAGCAGAAAAAACAGCTACTGAATGGATCATACATGGCAAAATAACTCTGCCTGTTACAACTTTCCATTTTCAGTATTGCCTTAAACACATGCCAGTAGGCAAATATTAAATGTTGGGTAAAGAATACATCAGGACATCCCGGGAATTACCTTATACACACAGATGTTGGAGTGGGGGGCGTGAATTGTTTATTAGCGATACACACTGTGAAAATGCACTGAGCGGTTCACTCATATGTCGGGATATTAGTTTACACGGGGCCTGTAGTGGTTCCACTGCAAATTTATCCTGCCACCTGCAAGGTTCACCGGCAGCTGTGATTAATCCAATGTTTGGCCAAATTTCGAATGGGAGTTACCTCATGTTGAATGATCAGAGCTGTTGTGGCATGTTGCCAGGTATCCCATATATAGTAACGGTTACTTCCAGGGTCACTTGCTGTATGCAGGTCTTGTTCCCCCAAATAGACACAGTCAGGGAGTCGCCTTTATGGCCTTCACTGAACATCTCTTCTATACAAATTGATACTTTTAGCAGAATAAAAGCCATTCTTTTACAACAAACCGTGCCTTTGACCACGGCCAAAGAAACTTATGATCTACAAGTCGCAAGGACTTTGGCTGAGATACAGGCTCTGTTAAGGACAAATTGCCCTTCACATTTTGCAGAAATGTTGGGATGTATCTTAAACATGTCCGATACAAGCGGTATTGTGCATGTATTTAAGACCATATGTTCGGGATTGTTAACACCTTTTCAAGCAGTCCTCGGAATCATTCCAAACTTCATGCACTCAGTGTTTGGTGATCAGCCGCTACTTCTAGCAATCGTCGCAGGAATCCTATTTTTATTCCTACTGCTGCACTATAGTAAGCCAATCCACCAGCGTCACTCCCAGCACCTTGGAGAATGCTCTCCTGGAAAGGAAGTGTCGTGAGCACATAGTACAACTATTGGGTTTAAATCGTCTATGAGAACTAAATACCACATGTTTTCTGTCGTTCAGACCAATCTGGCAGGATTGCATCTTACCTACGCTGCCTGCTTTGCGGTGAAGAATGCATGCTAGACATCTGTCTAACATTCCCATCAGTCATGCCAACGGATATCGATACTCTGCTGGACCCGATAATGGCCCAAGCTCTGTGTTGTCCCCAGAGGCTACTGATCCTGATGACGGCATTCATTGAGATCTCACAGACGCAACATGCTACTGCTGAGGTACGAGATGGATCAACAGGCACACAGGTAACATCGGCAACAAACACTGCTACTGACGATGCATCACACCTATGTGCAGTTAGTCTTCTAAACTAGACGGCTTTTTGTCTACAGGATTAGAAGATTTCATGTTTTCTCCAGCATCTTCAAATAACGTTTGATTTGGCTCACGGTGTACCATGTAATCTATGAATTCGGACTTCATATATATATATATTTTTTTTCGAAACAAAAGACAAAATTAGAAACTTTCCTATGAACACTTTTGTGAATATTGACCTTTTTTTCTTTTATGGCTAGAAAATCTCTGCTTACAGTAGAACTATTCATAGTGAACAGACTTCTTTGAAACACTTCCAGGGACACATTGTCACTTTCCTTCGCATTTATTTAATCATGACATGAAATGGCTCCAAGCTATATTTTTTCCTTTCTGTAAAACTGGACCATTTCATTACATAGCTTTCACTGTAAATATATGTTTAGGATGAAACATTACTTTAATATGTACAGCACCTTTGCAATTTATGTCCAGCAAAGTTTTTAACGAAGACTTCTTTTAGTATGCTTTTACAAATGTTTTTAGTGAACATGTGATACTCAATTTTATGTGTTTAGCATGTTTAGCATTTAGAAATATCGATCATCCGTCAATGGAGTGGGTGTTGTGTTTCGATTTAGATGCCCGTACATAGCTTTCCCTGAATCATGTACTTATATAGGCACAATTCGCATTGCCCTTATTTAGGCATAGAATCCCAGTCCTTATTTAGGCAATAGCCATGCAATCCAAATACAGGTATGGTCACCTACATCCATCCATCCCACGTCACGAGTTCTTAGAAACCAGACCCTTAAGCCGTCGGGACTTTCCCTAGCTAGGATTATTGATTTCTCCAAGAACTCATCAATTATGCATGAACTACTATTCCTTAGGGGTTCATCCATGAGGTCTTCCTCTGCCTGAATTTACGTCAATGCTAGCATTCCTAAACACCTTTCAGGTATAAATATACCTTCCCTTACCATGGGAAACGACGGCACGGCTCGGCACGACTTGACTGCGCGGTTCGCCACGGCAAGTTCGGAAGAGACCACAACCCGGTCTGACGCACTGACCAGACGCTGTCATCCCTGCTCGCAGAGAATCCTGCTTCCAGTGTTCTGACTCCCTTCGCGAGGTGTTAGAGTTTGAGACCCAGAAAGAGATTCCCACCTCTCTCATTCTAGAGGTATGGAGCCGACTAGAACCTAGAGGGACTCTTGGCATACAAAACTAAGTATATACCATACTATAGAAAACAGCACCTACTTCTTACCTCGCACTACACGTAGGTTAGGTACATTGGGGTAGAACTATTTAGAAGCATCAGACGAGTATTCACTTTTTAGCTTGTGTTATTTATGTATGTATATATGAATATATGTCATAGCTAAAAGACAATGCTATTGCAGTATTATTTCTTCTTACTGCTTACGCTGTGCGTTTTATATCTTGCTTACTGTCTAATGATCGTAACAGCTCATATCTCTTACACGAGAAACAAGACTGTTCAATAAATCCTTTTATTGAAACGCCCGTCTATCTATTTCTGTGTAACTCTGGAGAAACTAAGCATGCACGATTGACTGTGTGAAACTGTTATCTATTGTTTCCACGATTCTGAGACGCGTTGCGATTCTAAGGGAAACAAAGTTGTCATGTTTATGCGATTGTCAGAAACCAATTGCTTCTTGTTTATTCCAGAAGTTTCTAGTTACCTCTGAGTTAGCTGGCACACAAAGTAATTAAGTTTAATGCACTCGATAGGAGCATACTGACCTTAGTCCTATGCAAAAACTATAGTGTATATTATTCCAATGCGCAGAGCCTATAAGGGAAATAGGAACTACACTACAACAGGCAACATATAACCATACAATGGTCAGAAAACGTTTTGAATATTGGAGGTAAAATTTGACTCTCAGCACCTCAGGGACCAAGTAAATAGATTACAAGCTTTGGGTGCCATGTACACATACATAATGATATATAATGGAAGTAGCAGAGCAAAAACATTTGCAGTAGGTGAGCTGTCAAGAAAATCTCAGTCCAACTAGAGGCCAACCACTCACACAATCTCAGGCATTATAGACTCTTCTCTTGCTGCTGGTTCCTTAGTAACTGGAGGTTGTCATGTCCAGTCATGAAACATGGAATATATTTGGCTTGGGTGATAGTGTTACCTATTAGCAGAGGGAATGATCATGTGGAGCTGCAGGAATAAGAGGGGGTTAACTTTAAGACTGCTATATGAGCACAGATGCTGTGCACTTCCGGGTCAGCTGTCACTTTCAGAATAAACCACACTTACTTGTACTGTATATGTATAAAGATATCTATATTAGGGGTGGGAAGAATATTCTGTTCCGCCAGCGGACTGGCAGAATTTTGGTAATTCTGCGTTACTCTTATAACGTGAAGTTACGGTCAAATTCTTCTGATTGCCATGTGGTGGAATCTTTTCTCACGTGTGGCTCAAGAAAGGTAAGCTTGGTGAGTACAAGCAAGATTTGGAGTTCCCTACTGTGATTTCTGGTGGCTAGGAGCACATCAAAAGATTTTATTTTAACCTGGGTGATCGCAGGCGGTCGCAACCACTTGCAGTCAGAAGGCTACAGCTGAAGTAGAAAAACTAGTTGAGCGGTAGCAAAATCAACTAGGGTAGCTGTGCCCTCGGGCGCACCGCGTGGTGCCGTGTGTGCTGAATTTTTTAGCATGGAATGCACTACTGGGGCTATATAACAGTGCGATCAGTAGGACATGCCTATTTCCCCCATTGGCATAACTCCAGGGAATCTCGCAGATTGTGTATGTACCTCATGCCAAAATCCATGAGTTCTGCCCACTTGTTATATATATGTATATATATTCACTGAAAAAACACAGGTTACATGAACGTTGTAGTTAGGTTCCGATTTTACTTACTTAAAATCATGGAATTCAACAGTTATAGTTATCTTAAGTAACTATGACTCGTGCCCTCAAATGCTCTGCTAAGTACCCCACATCTTACATCACTCATGACCTCTTCTATGACAAAATTGATAATATCACTGCAACATTTGCAGTGAAATTATTGATGACCAAACTGTGCATCGCAGGGGCACGAGTTAGAGTTACCTTAGGGCATGAGTTATAGTTACTTGAGATAACTATAACTGCCGAAATTCTATGATTTTGTGTGTGTAAAATCAGGACCTAACTAAAACGTCTCTGTAACCTTTGGATTTGTTTGTGAATTTCTACTTTTTAAAAAAAAATCAATTTCCTAACTACAACATCCCTGTAATCTTTGTTTTTTCCAGTGAATATATATAAATTTACTGAAAAAAAAATAAAGGTTACAGGGACGTTATAGTAATGCTCAGATTTCACACACACACCACCGTAGAAATTCAGCAGTTATGGTCACCTGAGCTACCTATAACTTACGCCCCGCAATGCACTGCTTATTACCTCACATATTACATCACTCATGAAATGGTCAGTGACATCACTCATGACATCTCAAATAACATCACTCATGATATCATCCAGTGACTGTGTTTCATTAATGTTACAGAGACAACGATATATACTAAGCTACTGCATAAGTTAAATTACTATTCTTTCTGTACTACTGAGTGATTCTATTTCTAACATACTTCATCTAAATGGCTGTGTGACTGTACATATAAGTGTCTGAGTGGATGTCTGAGTGGCTGTATGGGTGTGTGAGTGCCTATATGGATCTGTCAATGGGTGTTTGAGTGGCTGTTTAGGTATGTCTGTGGGTATGTGAGTAGCTGTTTGAGTTTGTGAATGGGCTCAACAGTGGTTTCCTGGATGTGAGAGTGGTTGTATTGGTGTTGAGTGGTTATATGGGTCTGTGAGTGGGTGTGTGAGTGGTTGTATGGGTTTATAAGTGGGTGTGTGAGTGGGTATGGAGTGGGTGTGTAAGGGGTCATGTGGGGGTATGAGTGGGTGTGTAAGTGGTTTTATGGGCATGTGAGTAGTTGTGAGGTTGAGTGGGTGTGTGAGTGGTTGTATGCATCTGTAAGTGGGTGTGTGAGTAGTTGTATGGGTGTATGACCAGTTGTGTGTGTGGTTGTATGAATCTGTAAGTGGGTTTTTTGAATGGTTGTATGGATGTTTGAGTTGGTGTCTGAGTGGTTGTGAATGTGTATGAGGGGTTCTGTGGATGAAATCATCAGTGATGTCAGTTGAGATGTCATAAGTGATGTCACTGACCATGTCATGAGTGATGTAATATGTGAGGTCATAAGCCTTTGCATTGCAGGGGCTTAAGTTATATTTAGCTCAGGTAATTATAACAGCTGCATTTCTTTGGTTTTCTGCATGTGAAATCTAAGCCTAACTATACAGTCCCTGTAACCTTTGTTTTTTTCATTGAATCTCTAAGGTTTTATAAATTCTATTTCCTAACTATAACAACCCTGTAAAATCTGTGCTTTTTTTAGTGAATTTCTACATTTTTTAAACTGTATTTCCTAACTGTAACCTGTACCCTTTAAGAGTAGGTGTGCTAGTGTCTCTGTAGGTAGTATGAGTGGGTATGTGAGTCGCTGTAAGAGTTTGAGAGTGGGTATGTGAGTGGTTTTGTGGGTGTGTGAGTGGGTGTGTGAGTGGCAGTATGGGTGTTTGAGCGGCTGTGTGGGTGGCTCTATGGGTCTGTGAGTAGGTGTGTGATTATCTGTAGGGGTCTGTAAGTGGATGTGAATAGTTGTATGGGTCAGTGACTGTGTGTGTGAGTGGCTGTATGGGCCTGTGAGTGTGTGATTGTCTTTATAAGTATATGAGTGGGTTGTGAGTAGATTTTAGGGTGTATGAGTAGGTGTGTGAGTGGTTTTGTGGGTCAGTGAGTGGATGTATGAGTGGCTGTATGGGTGTGTGAGTAGGTTTGTGAGTGGTTTTGTGGGTGTGTAAGTGGCTGTATGGACCTGTGAATGGGTAGGTATGTGGTTATGTGGGTTTTCTGAATGGATATGTGAGTGACTGTATGGCTGTGTGAGTTGCTGTGTGGGTCAGTGAGTGGATGCAAGAGTGGCTGAATGGATATGTCCTCATATTCCTCTGTATAGAGAATGCATCACCTAAATCAGTGGGCAAAACCTGCTCAGGTGGTCCTTTTGGTAAGCTGTCCATCAACCTGGGAAAAGATGGTAAGAACTTTGCTTACTACTAAGGTGGATCAGGTGGGGCCAAAGAGACAGAGCTTCCAGGTTATTTTGCACATGTGCATGCTTATAGTTATTTAAAAGGAGAACCATGGACTCTGCTATCTCCGGGAGACAAGAAGAAAGAAACCACTTGTCACAGTCACTACAGATTGCGCTCTGATAGATCAATGATGCATTCACCTCCATCAAGAATTTCAGATAATTTTTAGGTCTTGGCTAGACAGTGCTGCCACCAATGAAGAAAAACCATGGGGCAGAAACAAAAATACACCAAAAGAACAGAATGTTTGAGTGATAGCTCACAGATAAAATAGCCAAGATGACAGGGTCAGGTAGAACAAGAAACCTACTGTGTTCCATAGTAGATTACTTGTTCTACTTGACCCTGTCTTCTTGGCTATTTTATCTATGGGCTATCACTCAAACATATTTTTGTTTCTGCACCATGGTTTTTCTTAATTGGTGGCAGCTTGCTTCACACGGCACACTTTTTAATGCATGGTAAGGTTTCTGCTTTTCCTGGCTCCACCTTGCCTGTTTTAAACTTAGATAGGTCATCCAATATGCCTTCTGTTTTCAGACCAGTGGTTGTGAAACTTGTGAGCTCCCTGTCTAGTCCTCAGCTCCCTGTGATTATACTTGGAATGGATGGCTTTCTGCCACTGAACGTATCCACACAGACAGCGCCCTGATGGTTGATCTTGTCATCTGTTAAGTTTCGAAACGCAGGCCGGCGCATCTCTGTCTACTAAATACAGTACTCATCACACTATATATGTTTGTATAATGAGCAACAATTCTTATTCTTGTGATTTTTTTTCCCTGTATGTTAAATTATTTTTGTCTTCTATAGTCTATGTATAGTCTTTGGATCAATGTGAGTTTTGTAATCATTGCATTGTGATATATTATGTGTTGTTTTTTGTGTGTCTGTGTTATATCAGATTAATTGTTAGTAAGCTTTCTATACTTGTGGGTGCTCACTAACTGAACACATACAACCATAATATTGTATGTACCATTTCTCATGTTACTTAAAAAAAAGATATATAAACAAAAGATGAATAAATTATGAATATATTTTTGTACATTAGATGAATAAATCTAAAAATCTACTTGTCTGTTACATTGCTTTTTGTATTTTATAGACTTATTGCATATATATTGTTTTGGAGAAGTTTTCTTGTTGTTGTTTGCAATTGATTACTTCACTGCCTCCTTCTCCAAACCCATTTAGTCAAGTCAGGGACCCTCTTGTTTTTTTTAAGTTTTCCCATTTGCTTACTCCATCGTCTGTCGTATATTCTTTTTCACGATTTGTCCCTGGAATTTATTTCTTCTTGTGTTTAACCCTCCCCCCAAAGCATGGACCAAGTACTTGTAAACATCCACTGCTCCTGTTTTTACGACCATTTAGGGACCTACTTTTTTCTTTTTTTTCCATCACTCTGCCCAGTGCTTGTGCTTTTACCAGCTCTGTCTCCTTCCACCTGCACTCATGCCCCGTCCGGAGATCACTCCCTCCTAGGCACTGCTTTTTCCTTCGTTGCTGCTTTCCATTTCCCCCAGCTCCTCCCTTCTGTCTCCGCTTCCTCCCTCGCACCTTCCGGTGCTTGCCCCGCCCACAAATCACCCGATTCCCCGACCCGTCACTCCTTTAAACCCCCATTGTAGTCTGTTTTGTTGCAATGAGTGGGGTGTTCTGCCTTTTAATGTCCTGTTAGCGTATAGCTGATGTGCTGATTGTGCACAGCTCCTAATAGTTGGCACATGTGTAGTCTCTGTTTATTTTCCGGGTACTAGTTGTGTGTGCATGTTTACACCATATGTGGTCATTCGGCAGTGGTGTTTATAGCTGGAAAATCTGACCTAAAGTGAATCAGGTTTGCATTATCACAGGGCATGTCGGAGCTTTTAAAGTATCTGTGTCTTCTGCTGTAATTTCATAACCACGTGTCTCCTGTGAAAAATGATTGAACTGTTAATGTCTCAACTTGTTGCTTCTCATTTCATAGGATGGGACTCTATTTCTTCAAATTTCTCCCATTGGGAACTTTCATACTTTTTCCGCATTCGCCGGTAATGTTTTTTCATTGCTCCATGTGTCCATGGCAAAAGTAGTCCTTTTAATGTGGTTACCAATGCAATGTATTTCCTCATGTTCACTACTATAAACCAGTCTCACACTGTGATTCTTTGTGTTTTATTTATGCAGTTTATGTAGTGGTAACACCACCCGAAGGTAGTGGAGCGCTTTACATTAGCACCAGTTACTTTACACAAGGACATATTCATTTTTGTCCAATCGCAATAAAAAGAGGGTAGAATAATGTCGGAGGGCAAGGAACCACCAACACATTTGTACAATTATGACTTGTTTTATAAACACAACAGACTTATTATATACATTGTTTACATTTACAATAGAACAGTGAGAAGTGAAAGGGTATTACTCACAAGAGGACCCGTCCGGGTACTTAGTGTGAGGAAAGGCTGTCCTTGAAGCTGACTCACGCAGCTTGGGAATACAGATACTGTGATTCATCGTGCACAGAATATCATACAGACCTACACAGTGTATTGTCACTGTTTCCAGAATTTACCAGGGATTAACCATACCGCTATGGCTATAGCGAGTTGATGTAAAGAGCCGGTCGGCCAAACCGTACCCCTGACTGCCAGCCTTTCCTCACACTGAGTACCCAGACGGGTCCTCTTGTGAGATATACCCTTTCACTTCTCACTTGGGTCGAAAAGCTGTTGACAATCTGAAAGATCGCACCATTGCCCAGCGCGTATTATTATATACAGTTGCTGTTTACAGAGGAACTATACAAGAATGGTTGCCTTTTAAGATTTATGGAAACCTTGTATATAAATATACACCCTGTCACTAACGATTAGGTTCCATTTTTCACTTTGGGACACAGTGCACAAATATCTGTTCTATTGTAAATTTAAACAATGTATATAATTAGTCTATTGTGTTTATAGAACAAGTCATAATTGTACAAATGTGTTGGTGGTTCCTTGCCCTCCGACATTATTCTACCCTCTTTTTATTGCGATTGTGCAAATTATATTGCTTGAATAATTTTTTATGAGTTCACAGGAACCGTTGTTTCCCTTTATATAACCATTACCCTGGTTCCGTTAGTGAGTAGGGTTCCCCTGTCCTTTCTCTTTTGATATTCATTTTTGTCAGCACAGGGAGATTAAGTGATTTGCCCGGACTCAAGGATTTTAAGCTGACACCGAAACTCAAACACAGTTTCCCATCTCCTCAGTCGGCAGCTGTGGTCCTTACGCTACATCCTCTCCCAAGAGGACGCCACATAGTCTCCCTAGCCTCAGCCTCAGTTTTGCATTTTGTGATATGGGAAAACCACATAATCTTCTAGTGGCTTCCCGTATTTGCTGTTGGTTGCCCGTCCACATTCCACCCATCGCTGCTTACCCCCGCTGAACTCCGTTGCACAGATCCCCTCCACCGCGGACTCTGTTTTTCACATTTATTTATGCAGTTTTATGTAGCGTCAACACCATCGAAGGTATTGGAGTGCTTTACATTAGCACCATTCACTTTAAAGAAAGCATGGTGAGATTGAGTCATTATTTGTCCTTTAAAAAGGGAGGAGGCCATATATCCCTCCTCTTTGGGCCGATTTCGGCCCAGTAGACCCATCCCCGGGACCCGCCCAGTAAAGGGTGGGTGCCCTGGAGCCTACCCAGTGCACCTACTGTATTATTGTTGGGGGCTGTAGGGGAAGCCCCAATGCCCCCGATCTCCCTGCCACCTCCCCGCCTTCATAGGGAGCCAGCACTGCTTCTACACGCAGGGTGCAGCAAAAAACGCTGCTCCCTGTGTGTGTGGGCAATTATTTCATACGTTTCCCTTCACAGCGGGCAGAGAAACAGATAAAAGTCCAATTCCAGAAGGCAAGAGCATTTTTTAATGCTGCCTCCTGCTAGGAGAAGACTTACTGTTTGCCCTTGCTTGGTGGGTGCTTGAAATTGCTCCTGCCAAGCGGGAGCTAACAGAGTTTTCTCTGCCCGCACTAACCGCTATGTCCCGAGGGTGGGCACCTGAGGACAGAGCAGGAGCTGGCCTTTGGGGGTTGTGACATTCCCTAGGGCCATTGATGGCTCAAGGAGGGGAGCTGCATGGCCCCCCTCCTTTCAAAATACACAGCCTTGCTCCGGGGAGGTGGTGGTCCCTGGGGCCGAAAACGTCCCAGGTTTGCATGGTCCCCCTGCCCTCTTTTAGCAATGGGCCATGCCCCAGGGAGGTGGTGTTCCCCGGGACCAAATATGGCTCAGGAGGGGGGAGCCGTATAGCCCCCTCCCCCTTTTGGCTGAGCTCTGGGGAGGTTGTGGTCCTCAGGGCAGAATACAGCCCGTGAGGTGCGCTGTGTAGCCCCATCCCCTTTTCAGCATTCGGCCTGGCCCCGGGGAGTTGGGGCTGCCCTCTGGCTTAATTGATTCAGCCAAGCCCCGGGGGTTGGCAGTCCTCAGGGCCAAAGTCAGCCTGTGGATGGGGGGCATGTGTGCACCCTTTCCCATTATAATTAAAAATAAAACACCCGGGACCCGTCCCCACCGGGGAAATATAGAAAACAAGTCCAGGAGACCATGCTTTTTTTCAAATTTAATTTTGCCACGGAATCGCAGATCCAGCTAGATTTTGCAATAAACATTTTTTTTTAAGTTTTGGCCCCTGGCAGGGTCCCTGTGAGATCCCACCCACAGGTCTATGGGGTCAGGGTATTTCTATTTTGCCTTTTTCTTGGAACTTGGACAATCGATATCAGCATGAGATCTGTCGAATCAGCAGAAGACTCACGTCCCTAGCTATTTATATTTCTTTTTTCTGAAATATCTCCAAAACTAATGAAGGGATTTACACCAAATTACGAAAATGGCTCTAGCTGGACAGAGTGTTAGCTTTTTGCCAAATTTGGTCTAATTCCGTCTAGCTGATTGGGCTTTAGTTGTCTTTAAAATCCCTATGGAAAATTTAGCTGGGAAAACGTCTTTTAGGACCCCCACCTTTTTCTTGGCCCCCACTTGATGATTCATCCTGAAACTTTCCACACAGCAACTGAACTCAAGTGAATACCAGTTTACAAAATTTCACGAAGACTCGTCAAACAGCACCAAAGTTTTTAGCAAACCAAAAAACGCTTTCCCTATGGAAACTAGGTCCTAACTACAACTACCTACTGGCAACCGCCAGTAGTTTATATATGTATGTATGTAATATATATATATATTTATTTTTTTCACAAAAAAAATAAAGTTAGAGTGATGTTATAGATAGGTGAAAATGTCAGTTAAAACACAATGTTTCAAAAACTAACAAAAAGTCTCCAATTCTAGTTAACTGAAGCAATCATGACTCGCGTCCCTGCCATGCAGTGTTGTCGTCTAGTAAATGTATGAGGTTTTCTTTAATATAAAGTGATATATTATTACCAGACCGTATTTTATCGCCAATTTAACCTTTGTCTTGTCAGTGAATTTCTAAGGTCATACAAATAATTAAAATAAAGCATTTGTATTCACAACTTTTAGCATTGTATTTTCATTTTTTTAACACTCTTCAGGCCACAATTTAGAGCCATAGAACCAAATACAAGGTGTCCCTGGACTCAACCTAAAGAGCATACACCTCCAAACCAGAGTGCTTTAAAAATAATGGTGAGCTCTCCTGGGGTTATGCATTCTATGACCCAGGAGACTTGCAGTGTTTTTTTTAAACTTTGGTAGAGGCTGTTGTTCTCCTTGCAGTCCCCTACACCAATCCATTATAGGGCATTACCAGGAGGGAGAACCGACCATCCAGTGAGGGGCCTGCTGCTTCTATAGTGAAGCGACTAAGCTGCTACAATTTCTTTATATTTGGGTGCTCGGGTCCCACTTTGGGCTTCCACAGCCAACTTTTTTTTACGGTAGTGTGGGGAGCCATCTCCTGCACCTTTTTTCAAATATATATATATATTTATTTTAGTAGGTGAACCAGTCTCATGGGGGCACCCACAACATCCACAAGCATTGTGAGCCACAATGTAGGCCCATGACCCCTGCCTCCCTCCTCCGGTGAGCCTACCAGCACCCATTTGGCATGCAGGTGGAGCTGGCTGTCTTGCTTTACTCATACCCAGTGGAAGCAGCTTCTGTTCCTGCTCCCACCGGGCAAGAGCACAGCAATGTTTCCTGCCTGGAAGAGTGTTGGCAGGATATTAGGTGTGTGTCCCCTGGCAGCTCTCTTCCAGGCAGGTAACAATACAGTGTCCAAGGGATGGGGTCCCTGGGACACTCTGTCACTTCAGTACCGAGGAGATGGGGTCCCTGGGACCATTCTATGCCTTAGCAAAGGTAAGGCCCCCTCTCCAAATAACACAGCTGTCCCTGGGTGATAGGATTTCTGGGCCCTGAAATGGCTCAAGGAGGAGGGGGGGCATGCCCCTACCCATTAAAAAAATAATAAGAATGGATTAGACTCTGGGAATGGCACAAGAAAGACCTAGATAATATTTTGATGCTCTCAGATCCTAGCACCGGAGCACAAGATTTATTTCCTTCCTCCCCTTTTTGGCCTTCCTGAATTTCCGCTTCCTTACTTTTGTGAGCAATGGTGTTCTGGGAGGAATGATAACTGAGAAGCCTAGTGTCATTAAGACTAATCTAACGTACTGTATGAACTCCAGATCCATTTGGTGAGATTTACATTTAACAGTCTGACACAGCGTGTTTTGCCAGACCTCCAGCATCAATACTTTCTAGGTCTGGCATTTATTTATCTTTTGCCAAACTATATTAAAAAAAAATTCATACATAATAAGTCTCCGTAGATGACTTTTTGGTTAATGGGTTTTATCCGCTGGTCTATTAAACTGTCAGTCACATTTTGCTTCCACCCACCATAGCACAGGTCACCCCGAAATTTTCCAGGAAGGAGTTGAGGCGGATGAACCTTTTTGTGAAAGTTTCATGAAGACCTGTCAAACAGCGCCAAAGTTATTATCAAAGTAAAACAATCATTTCCTAAAGAAAAATGGCCCTAACTATAACTACACAGTGGTGATTGTTACTGTCCGATATATATCTATGTCTATATCTATCTATATATAAATTTACTGAAAAAACAAAGGTTAAAGTAATGTTATAGATAGGTGAATATGTCAGTGGCAACAGTAACATTTTTAACTAAAAAAAACAGCTATTCACCAGTTTTAATTAGCGGAACGAACTTTAAGTTGCGGCCCGCTATATTCTGCTTATGACTTCATATAGTATATCACTCATGACATGTTCTATGACATCATTTATGACATCACTGATGACATCTCAAATGAGTGATGTAATATGCGAGGGATTGTTGCAAAAATTGCAAATTTGTTTGAAAGTTTTGCAAAATTCAGGACAGAGGACAAAGTCCTCGAGTCCAGCAACGGCTGCCAGCAGCAGTTTTAGGTCTCGCCTGACCCAGCGCATGCGCTGGTCTGGCGAGACTTTTTGAGAGGGCTCCAAAAAGTGCTACCAGGCCAGCCTAGAGCTACAGTGCATGTGCGCGGGCACGCGCGCCACGCTTTTCCGCGATTACTTTCACTTTCGCGGTCGCTTTGATGTTTGATCACGATCACTTTCGCATAGCCAATAGGTCTCGCTTTTGGGACCTTATAAGTATTTAGTTATGCAACTGTTGCATGGCTAAACACTTATAAGGTTCCAAAGGCGAGACCTATTGGCTATGCCAATGCTTGTTCATGTTGCTGGCAGCCAATAAGAGTGCTCGCTCCCACTGGAGTCTGACTCCTGTGGCAGCAAGATGGCCCAAGGGAAAAACACTCCCTGGGGCAATAGATGTTTGAAAACTTGTTTGGACAAAATTTAAATCAAACTATTTTCAACCGCTGTGCAACACTCAAACTGCTGAATGATTTGAAAGTTCAGGCCTGGGGTCATTTGGGGTCAGTATGCATTTCTACTCATTTTTAATGTTTGCAAGGACGACAGTAGTCACCTGCAGGGCAGTGCAGAGTTTTCTTGGTGTTTTAAGTCCATTAAGGAATGTTATCACCCGCAGGAAAGTACAGTATATGTGTATATATAGTGTGGCAATGGGCAGGTATACATGGAAATTATATATGTGTGTGTGTGTATGTATATCTATATATTTATTTAATTTCCATGTAAACACGCCCATTGCCACACACTCTT
The DNA here is from genome assembly GCF_964204655.1 of Triturus cristatus. Lineage (NCBI taxonomy): Eukaryota > Metazoa > Chordata > Amphibia > Caudata > Salamandridae > Triturus > Triturus cristatus. The sequence goes on along the minus strand of NC_140584.1, from coordinate 68,016,332 downwards.
CTGGTACACTTTTTGAAGTGCCCATAGTAAACAGACTATCTTCACATATGACACATTAGTAAACAGCAGTGTGTACGAAATTGGGTTACTGGTTGAAGGGGGTGAAAACCTACTCAAGCAGCGACCACAATCCTTATCAGTGGAAATTCACAACAAACCCCAAATTAACCTGTGCTTGACATCTGGTAGCTTGGCACAAAAGCTGTCAGGCTTCACTTAGAGGCGATGTGCAAAATATTTATGCAGCACTTAAAACAGTAATAAAGTGAAATATAACACAAGAAAAATCCCACACAAATTTAGAAAAATAAAGTAAAATGTGATAAATAATTTAAGACAAAAACAACAAAAATCTAATCAGTAGAATCGGAGACATGCAATTTTAAAGGTTTAATTGAAAATAGAACTAAAAGGCACAAAGTGCTAACTGTGTTTAACTGGTCGCGCTGGACAGGTGCACAGTCACAAGTTCAGACTGACCACGATGGAGTGCGGGCTGCCTATAGGAACCAGGTTAAGCCAGCTGAATTAGAGTACCTTGAATCCTGGTTACAGAACAATGCAAATTCCTTGCATTGAGTTGAACTGTGCAGCGTCAAGCAACTGTCAGCGTGAAATTTGAGCTGCAAGATCCTGCACCAAGATGCGTTGAGCAGCAAAGTCAGCAATTGTTGATAGGAGCTTGAGGTGCAAGACCCTGCATTGTCGTCGAGGAAGTCGCTGGAGCTGGCAAAGACTTGGATAGTTATGCATCGGCGCTGAGATCGAGATGCAGCTCTTTGGCCTGGTGCTGGTGAAGGTGCTGTAGCTTGCGAGGACTTGTACCAAGATGTGTCGCACTGCGTCGAGCTGGGCCGGTTAATGGTGTCGAGAGACACTGCACTGGGTCAGGCTTGCGGAGCCATCGAGCATGCATGACGCAGAGAAGCCTGTTGTGTCCCTGTGGCTTTGAGAACAGGAGGTCAGCCGGCTGACCCTTGGAGATCTGTGATTCATGGGACAAATAAGCAGGCTGGTTTCAGCAGGGCAGCTCACAGCACAAGAGTGCTGGTGCAGCAACAGCAGTCATTGGGAAGCAAAGCTGGTCAGCAGGGCAGACTTCACAGGTGGGAACAGGTTGAGATGTGATTAGAAGAGTTGGAGGTCTGAGGTCCTATATTAATACCTGGTGCCCACTTTGAAGTAAGGAAATATTCTAGAGACTTCCACTCCCGTGAGGTTGTGAATCATATCCTTCCTCCCTGCCCTGGCCCCAGCTTGCCTAGGGGCACAAAAAGACTAGTGGAAATAATATCCAATGGCAGTAATGAAAAACGAATGTATGAGTTTTTCACTACCAGGACATGTAAAACTTAAAAGTACATGTCCACCTTTTTAAAACACACTGCACCCGGCCCTCTAGCCTATTCAGGGCCTACCCAAGTGGTGATTTATATGTATTAAAAAGGGATGTTTGGGCATGTCAAATGATGTATTTTGCCAAGTAGAAATTGCAGTTTAAAACTGCACACACAGTCCTAGGGATGTACAAGTAAATGAAATGTGCCAATTGTGTACATGTCAATTCTACCATGTTTAGGGTAGAGAAAGCACAAGCTCTTTAGCACTGGGTAGCAGTGGTAAAGTGCGCAGAGTCCTAAGGCCAACAAAAACAAGATCAGGAGTGATAGGAGGGATGAAGAGCACCCTAAATCTGACATGTCTAACACAGTGTGTTTAATTTTTTTATGATTTGTGGCGGTAATAAACAAACTACCGCCTGGAAGCATCTCTGTCCAAGAGCAGGTAGCAGTGTTTTTGCTAAAAGAATGTTAAACAGACTATCATCTAAGCAGGGAAGTTCACAGCCCGGGTGGACATAAAAGCAAAACATTTGTAAACATTTTCTATTACTAACAATGCCTGTCGTTCCATGAGTCCACACTCAGAGGAAGTTCACATAGTAAGCATGATGGATACTGAAACTTACAAGGTAAATAAGCTTTAACTCCATGTACGTCTTTGGAGAGTAAGCATTTTGAACATGGAACAGAGACAGCAGGGTCCCATCTGAAAGGTATCTACAGGCAGCACCACAACTCATCAAGTACCTGAACGAATTCAACCAATGTCTCCTTGCCTTATGGAACTCCACTGACTCACTTTACATGTCTGCACCATCTTCAATCTCAGCTGCATCCTTTGCCTACAAGGCCACCGTGAACTATGCCGCTGTTTAGGGATGACAAGCTATTTAGCTACCCATCACGAAACATTGACATTTCTAGGCTAAAATGAAGAAATAGAGACAAGAAGAAACAGGAAGCAGGACCTCTCCATCTATGGATCCAGGATCCGGAACAACACCCGTAACCATAAGAACTGCCCTATCCCAGGTTCTACTCAGCAGAGAACAGAAGATTCACCTATAAAGAGAACACTACATCTCAGCATCTCATAAGGTTCCTTCCACTGCTAACTACACTAGCCACCTAATGCCTTTCTTGCTGTGCATGAACATCAATCATTTTGTAGCCGCTAGTCCTTATGTGGTGTTCCCTTTCCCTTGGTTAGGTCCGTGTTATACAGTTCTGGATTACCAAATAGGCAAAGCAGGCACCGGGCTATGGACCCCACTCCTTTTCGGGGGCCCGCAAAAACGGATCACCATACAACTTAAAGTACATTACCCAGAGAGATCAGATTCACATAACACTTTGGGTGTCATTACTATGGCTGTCGGATCGTGGTGGGGATTAGGACCGCCTGCACACTAAATTAGGATGCGACCGCCACCATGGCGGTCTCATTTTGCAATTCAACATTGCGGTGGGTGCTGCTGACTGCAGCACCCACCGCAATATCAAAAATACATGTTGTGTATTTCACTGCACTATGTGGCAGGCACCACATGGTGCCTGCCACTTGGTGCAGTGAAATGTAGGGGTGTACCATGGATACCCCCCCAGTGCACAAATAACTCCCCCAACAGAAAGGGGGCCCGCAACGGGCCCCCGAAACCAATCCCCGCCAGCTTTTCCATGGCAGTTTTGCCGCCACAGAAAGGCTGGCTGAAGCCAGCATCCTAATTTGGAAGACGGTGCCTGCTAGGCACCGCCACCATTTTAGGGGTGCAGACTGCTCCGCTAGGCAATCGGGACGATTGTCTGTGGCGGTCCCAGGGCGGACGGTCTTCACATCCACCACAGTCACAGTCTGGATCCGCCCACTATCCTAATCTGATGGTGGTAGTCCTTCCGCCACCTTAATGACCCCCTTTGTCTCTTAAAAAAAGCTCATCTTTTGGCAGCTGTCAGTATGTAAAAAAAAAATCCGAGGCATTGGGTTTTAGGAGATAACTTGCAAGGCGGCCCCAGAAAGAAATTTCGACTGACTGAATACTACGTGAAGCTGTGGGCCTGCTGCTTTACATTTATTGGCTGCCATAAACTACCTAAGTTGGAGGAGAGAGGCCTGTTGATTAGGAAAGGCCCAATAGCGTGGCTCAGGGGGCTCATGGCCCTAGAAAGGTCACAAAGAGCACATGCAGGGAACACACAAACGAATACATTTATACTCCTAAGTTATGGGTAGGAATGTAGTTGGGTGCCCTATTAATCATTCCTTGCAGATGTATCTCTGCCTGCATCCTGCCTTTCCCGGGGGAGTCGTGCACCTGAGGGGACTCCCTTAGAGGAGGGAGACGTTCACAGGCTCAGATCTGTTTGAATCCCAACTCTCATTTCTCCCTTAATTGCACATTTTGTAAATCGTCAAAATACTTGTGCATAATACAGTTTATCTACTCACTGCCAAAATCTTTTTTTCGAGCAGCTATGAATGGGGTAGAAACGTTCTTAAACATGCTTAGGACTGCAGGGCAAGTGAGTGAAGTATTAACAGTGACTAACAAATATACAATGCTCAAGGTAGATATAAATCGAGCACTAAAAGATATGGAGGACAATTATCGTGTGAAGTGATCCTACAAGTCAGTCTTAAGACTTAGTAAAGCACACGGCATTTACCCAATGGTGCTAGTGTATAAAAAACAATTATGTGAAGCTCTGTGCCCCAGTGACTTACAGGTGAAGAGGTATTGGAGCCTAGAGTGCAGTAATGTCCATGCTGGCAAGGCCCTTCAGGCTGGGCCAGGCCGACTGTGCCACAGTACATGCCACGAGCACAGGGTTTGCAGGAGGCTAAGTCGGCAATTCCAGTGGCATCAGAGTAAGTTCCCTAGAAAAAAAGAGACAATCATGATCTTCTTTACACGTAAACATTAATCAAGAAGAGTCCAGTTTCTATTTCGACGTTTGTGACAAGAAGTGTCAATAGCTATCTATCTATCTGCTCTTTTCACATTAAAACCTTTGCAATTGTTGTCCTGACTAAGGGTGGTAAGGGAGGCGCTCCTGAACATGGGTGAATGAAAAGGCAGAAGCTAGCAACATGTTACCACTGCCAGTTTCTCCCTCACAGTTGGAACAACAGAATGGTCCTCTCTAAAATGAGCACCAAGAGTGTACAGCCCATTTAGGCAAAGTTGCCAAATGTTTTGGTATTTCAGCCAATCAAATTTAGAAGAATTGCATTTCAAGCTGGGCCAGTGTAGAATACCTAGGTAATTTGGAGTACATCAGTCATGCATTAAAGCCCTCTCACTTCTACTCTTGAGACCCACTACCACCACTATTTCATAAAAAGATGGTGTAAAAATGCAGAGACCAACAGGGTCTGCTAATATAACACACCCAAGAAACCCCAAACTGTCCAGGCCCGTCTTTCCTACCCCATTCCGGTCCTTTTCAACTCTAGCATGAATTTGGGCCTCTGCATTCTCCTATCTTCGTACTTTCCCTAACCAGTTAGCCTTCTCTTACCATCATTCTCTCCCTGTTCACTGCCTCCATATCATGAGGAGGAGGGCAGTGCTAACAAAGGAAACAACTCTGCAGTGTTATGTGGTTGAAGTTGTGGCCAAACAAGATAGATGTGACATTCTTATTTTCCAGTTCTTCTCTCTCTCCTTCTCTGACCCCTTTACCCTCACCCAAATGCAATGTGTTTTTCCACCTCTACTACCCTTCCGGCTCTACTGGCGTCCTAAATGGAGGTGTGTTTAGCTGCAAAGGATGAAAAGGTCTCCAGTGCAGTGTCACAATGGTATGCTCTTTTTTCATGACCCCAATTCCTCATGATGCTACCTAGATTCATTTAGCCCTTCATCTCTGTCCACTACCACCTATCCCACTTTCTACTCTTTCACCCACATAAGCAACATTCTTGTAATCGCCCGTATATCACACCATCCTCTCTCTCACACAATAATCTCACTATCCCGGAAATCTTGAGGAATCTGATGAAAATAATCCAATTTCTTGCAATCAGGCACAAAATGGAAGAGGGCATTCGCCATGTAGAATCCCAATTTTAAGTCATTTAAAAAAATTCTGAAGAGCAACAGCATATGTCTCGTGAACAAGATTTATATAACTATACATTTGCATTAATTGAAGTCTATTTAAACGTATTCTTAAACTGGCTGTCAGGCAATGTTTCCCCAACAGAGGTACCACCCGGCCCTGTTAAACTGCACTGCCTTCTGTTTTCTACTCAACCTTGAAAACCTGACAACTGCAGAATTCTTTCGGGCCACTCACGTACCCTCTGACTTCCCTTTTTTTGTCATGGGAGATATTTGGTCCCAAAATTGTAAGCATGAAAGTACCCAGGCCTCCAAACAAAGTGAATTAATTACATATTTGTCAAAATTGATTTTTTTGATTCCCCTTCACAAAAATGTTAGATTATCTTCACCTGCTTCAATATTCTATATATCAATGCAGTTATAGCACACTGGCACTTATGTCTATGTGCAACACTGCAAATGAACTTTAAAAAGGACAACTTGTCTGAATAATCCCTGACCTCTTGCTTCCAGACATGCTGCACACCCCTTCTTAGCTCAGTAGACTGGCAGTCTTCACCAAGAATTCACTGCTTCCAAAAATCTCCAACTATACAAAGGTAGTGCAAACAAATCTCACACTTTTCTACTCATATCCTCAACACTTCCAGCCTCGACAACAGTACCAACAGCTTCACTCACCTTAAGCTAGGCCTGTGCAAACTGTATTTGATCTAACTAGATTTCAATTAGTCACAATAACGCACCCCAAATAAACCATCATGTAGGCGCACATTATACTTGCTTAGCGAATTGTAATGAATCAAACAAAAAAGAGCACTGCGACCACGGCCACCAAGTAAACATCTGTGCTAATTCCCAAAGTGGATAAAAACAGAAACAATAAAAGTGACAATTCATGAGCCAGTCAATAAGAGTAAGAAATGTGTTAGTTAGTATACTTATTTCATTCAAGACTAGACCAATAAAGGAAGCAGCCAAGGAAACACTCTAACACACTGATAACACGTAGCACCTAGGGTGATAGCTGCTCTATGGCCATATAGTTGTTGCCTCTATACTGGAGAGTATCAGCTTGTTTAAATGCTTGCCTCAAGGAGTTTTTGGATCCGGGCATGGTATAGTCATTTATTATATAAAGCTTTGCAATGTACAGTAGGTTTAGATATTGACAGCAAAGCTGAGATGGAATGCTGCTGACAGTTTGAACTGGACTGATATGTTGATGCTGTGGATTGAATTGAGATGTACTCAGGTTGGAAGGTTTGGGGTGAGTGCAGGCAGTTGTAGTACAAGGCAACACTGGGTATTGGCTTGTGGGGCTGGGAGCATGGCACATCATATCACCATCACAAGCAGCAAAGTTGAACTTTTTGGAGGAAGGTAAACGCCACTTCGTCCATGTCAAAATCATGTTAGCTGAGCTCTGGCCCAATGACAGTGGCAACGTAAATGTGTTTGATGTGCCGACCTCGTAGCCTAAGATGCCGGTAATGGTGATTAGTTTGCATTGTTGGTACACTGAGCTGTTTTAGTTTCATGGATATGTATTTGGTGTGGCATTACCTAATGCCTTACATAGAAAACTCAGAGCATCTTATTTCTAACTAAGGCATGCTGAGGATTAATCGATTATCAAAATGACAAATCAAAATGCACACAATATGTAAGTAAAACCACACAAAACGCTTGAGGTCGCTTACCAGTGGACATGAGATAGGCAGGATGCTGCCTGCTGGACAATATTGTCCCTTTGGACAGGCAAAGGACTTTGCAAGACTTGTCTGGTTGCAGAACGTCCCTTCCAAACACTTCTGACACTGAGCTTGGCCACGCAACTGCACAGAACATTAAGGAAAACACATTGCAAAAGAAAAAAGGTACATATGAGTCTGGAGAAAACTGTTGAAAACAATTTCAGCAGCAAATTACGTTGTGGAATTCTTTATCAATAAACACATGACTGAGTACAAAAATGCAGACTATAATTGAAGCTTGACCTTGTAAAACCACCCAGTATGTGGGATAGTATGTGATAATGTAGTGAATTTAAATGCATTTCTAAATAGCTGCTGAAAAACGTTTGCATAGAAAGCTTTGCTGCTGTGAATATATAGTTAATTTCAAATTAAATATGGCCTGCATTGCAAGGATTTCGTTTAGGTGCCACTAGGGTTTGCTGAGGTGAACCCTGGTTTGCCACTTGCGTCCCCTGGCACTGCATTTACGAAGCCTGGCCTCAGAAGTGCAAAAATCAGTGCCAGGCCACAGAAGCGCCTCACCCTTATGGGTGTCCGGGTTTCGTCCTCCTTGTTTTTTGCCCATTCTTTATTATACTAGCCACTATTAGAAAAAAATGGAGCACCGGGAGCTGGAATGGATCAGTCGCTGGTAAAAATGCTTTTAAATATATGTTGTTGATATGCTTGCAGAAGAGAATGTGTTTGTGAGAAAGAGAGCTTGTGTAGGTGTGAGCGTGTGGCAAGTGTGAGCATGTGTGTGAATGAATGTGAGTGATAGTAACAGGTAATGAGCGAGAGTGAGTGAGACTCAGGGGCCGATTCCGATGCGGCTTGTAAAGGTCGGAGCATTTACAGCCACATTATACTGGGCTGTTCCGTTTCCTTTCCGACCGCCGCATTATGATGGAGGCGGTGAGAAAGGAAACTGTCCGGTCATTCAGGCTGGCTTCCGACGGGCTCAGAGAGCCTGTCCGCCAGTCGGAATGCCGCCTGTAATCTCAAGGGCAGCTCTTTCCACCCTTGAGATTACGATGGCGGTTTCTGACATGGAAACCATGTTGGAAAGCGTCTTTGGGGGCCCCCAGCAGGGCCCCCTTGGGAGCAGGGCCTATGGCTGGAGGCTGAGGTGGCCCCCTGTTGATCCCTGCACCTTGTACCAGGTACCTTGAGGTGCCTGCCACGTGGTGCAGGAATGAACCGCACCAAACCATTTCACTATGGGAGCATGCATTACAGCCGGTTTGCAGCTGGGATGCATGCTGCCATAGTAAAATGTAGGGATGCAACTGAACAGTGTTCGGTCGCATCCTAATGAGGCGATCGGGACCGCCGATTGGGTGTCGGTCGGTCATATGACTGACGCGGTGTTGGCCGAAAGTGACACTAAGATTGACTGCAAGTGAGTGAGAGTGGGTGAGTGAGAATGACTAAGGATAAGTAGAGGCAGAGATAGTGTGAGTGAGAATGAGGATGAGTGAGAACTAAATTCAGTGATATCTCCCCACGGCACTTTAGTAACACCACCTTCTGCTCCAAACACAACCCCATCTGGTCAGTGCTTTACTCAGCTTCCCACCCACCTCAAATCAGCAACGTGGTCTTTACTGTCTCCCCAGTCTCAGTCTTCCCCTGTCCACAGCCATCCCTGCAAAAGTGGTGGAACCCAGTCCAGAAGCAAAATCATAACTGTAGCCATATTTGTTGGTAAAAATCTCTGTGACTCAGTCGCATATGAAGCAAGGCAAATCTGACGTAGTGTCACGACCCGCCAGAGAGGGGGCAAGCGAGCTACACGATAGTTAGAAACTACAACTCCCATAAGGCAGCGGGAGAAGCACACGCGGCATATAAGCCCTGCCCCCATGTTGCACCGCGCTTGTCACTCTAGTACCTTCGTAGATACCTGAGGTTACGAGCCGTTCCCGTACGCATCTGCGGAATTGCCCTCCTGTTTCAATTCACCGCACAAGACTACTGCTGAAGTCTGCTGCACTACCACGAGCGGATGCCAAGGCTCACAATTTTTCCCGCGAGAACCGCGCTTCTGGTCCGAGTGACGCAGCGGCATTCAGGAAGCTCCATATCGCCGCTGGAACACTTCAATCCTTCCAAGGTTCCCGAGAGCCCCCAGGATGTCGAGCTGCATTCGGCGACACCTCAAGACACCGTGAGCTGCCCGCTTGTGACATTAATTCAACTCCCAGCCTTTCTCATGTATTCCCCGACGGAAGCCCAGACCTCATTTCCCGAGCAGCGGGGTGATCACCTAGGCGCTCCTTGAGTCCTCTGAACGGGATTAGTTCCGAGGTTTTCCGAACCGAAGTGATCGCAGTCTTCTGGGGTATATTGCCTGTACCCGGAGTTGCTCTACAAGTACGCGCTAGTGGAAGCGCTTGCAAGGGTCTTGGAAACCGCAATTTCGCCCCGGAGTTTTCCAGTCACTCTGATCCTCATTTCAAACGCAGCAATTAAGACGTTAGGAGAGGAACAGGACGAACGCTGCCAGAAGTCTTTTCATTTCCATTGTCTCCAGAAACCCTCGGAACAGAAAGAAGAAGATACGACACAAGGATAAGTACATTTTAATGTTTATCTTCTTGACTGCTTGTTCCAGCTGGTTACTTGCTAAACTCGCTTCTCTGTGCATAGACTCCTGAGCAACTTCACTAGTGATGCGCACCATTTCATGTGAGTGTACCCAGACAGCTGAATAGTGAGGGGGTGAGAGGGTGTTTGCATTACTACGTTGATATTGTTTATTATATCTCCATTACAGGGTGTATGAGAGTAGAGAGCAGGAAAGACATGTACCCCACCATCTTCTTTCATTTCTGCTTGCTGGAGACATCATTGTTTTTGTTTCCTTTGTCCCGTTTTACCCTTTCCCCGGTAGAGGTGTCATCTGTGACGTGTGATACATACCACGCGCAGAGAGTACCTCTTAGGGGTAGGGATAAGCTAGCATCGTTCCTGCTGTACCCGGCTTCCAGGTTAGTGGCACTCTTAGTTCTCCCAGATCCTGACAGAGTGACAAGCCCACGGATATATACAGCCTGAACGATGGACACGAACACCGTCCTGACCTCGTTGTTAGAAACCCTAACCGCATTACGCATGGATGTAGAAGCAGTTAGGGGAGAGAATCTAGAGTTACGCAACGCGCTAAGTTCCATGAGACGCGAGGTAGCGGGACTATCCCGCCCTAGTACCAGTGAGCAGAGAGGCGCACAGTATATTCGCCACTGGACACTACCCCCGCCAAACACTAGTAGTGCGCATACCGGACAGACTACCCATGGGGGAGGAGGCAGTATAGGGCCATCTACTATACAAGTACTTCAACCAGCCAACTTGCCCTTAGCCCCACCTGAGAGGTTTCATGGGGATCCCAAGAAGTTTGGTATATTTCTGGGACAGTGCAAATTGCATTTTATGTGCAAACCAGCTATCTTTCCTGATGACCAAACCAAAACTGCATTTGTAATGTCCTATTTGGGGGGAGATGCGGCAAGTTGGTCGTTTCCCCTCATCGAAAGAGATGACCCAGCCTTGCGTAATTTCGATACCTTCTGTGAAGAAATGCGCAAGTTATTCGACAGGAAGGCTCATTTGCTCTCTTTAGATCGGGAGCTCATCACCTTGAAACAAGGCAACCAAGACCTGCTAACATATATTACCACCTTTAACAGACTGGTGTCAGAAACAGATTGGCCCATAGAAAAACGTACGTCCTTATACTACCAGGGATTAAGGAGTGAGTTAAAGGATGTCCTGGCCCAGGTAGTGCATCTCCCGACCGCTTGTGATGAACTCATTGACCTTACGGTCCAACTGGATCACCGTCTACAAGAAAGACGTGGGGACAGAACGTGGATGGAAACCCGCTATGCTACACCGTGGGCACGCCCTGTCAGTACTGTTCCTTCTCCCGTTGTGGAAGGGGTCGAACCTATGCAAATCAGTGGCATCCGAGGCCCATTGAATTCCGAAGAAAGAGAAAGAAGAAGAAAACAACGATTGTGCATGTATTGCGGAAAATCAGGGCACTTCATAAAGGAATGCAAGGCTAGGACCAAGGCCCCCTACCGAGAATCGAAAGAACCTCAGAAGGTGAATGCCACAGACTATTCGTCGGAAAACTAGCATGCCCAAGCAAGAAACAGACCACTTGTTTGTGGCCTCAGGAAGAAGAGGTCTGTCCAGCCATCATCAATACCCTACAGAGCGCGGTAGCCCATATAAACGTATGCGTTAAGTTAACTGTGATGGACGTTGGGTTAGTGTCCGTCCACGCCCTGCTGGACTGCGGTGCGACCGGCAACTTCAGGGATCGCACATATGCCAGGGAAGTAGGCATACAGAGTGTAAAGAAGGAAGTACCTGAGATGGTTAAGGCTGTGGACGGCACAGACTTAACATCGGGACCTGTGAAATATCACACCCAACTAATGCAGATGATGGTGGGAGAAAAAAACCACTGGGAAGTCATCCAGTTTGATCTAATAGACGCTCCTCAATTCACGTTGATATTGGGCATGCCCTGGTTGACTCTCCATGATCCTCACATCCAGTGGGCAGCCAGAACAGTCAATTTGAATTCCCTTTATTGTTCTGAACATTGCACTCTGGAACGGATGGTTGAAAGTACAAAAACAGAAAGTCCGGCGGGATTCCTGGCTAGCGGAGGTGGTCTCACAACCATTGGCTGTACTTCCACATTGCCCCCGGAATATCAGAAATACAGCGACGTATTCAATGAGCAAGAAGCAAATAAACTACCTCCTCATAGGGCATATGATTGCGTAATAGATTTAGAACCCGGAGCCAGTATTCCCTGTAGTCGCATCTATGCCCTCACTGAAGCCGAGATCGCCTACTTACAGCAGTACCTCAGCTCGCTCTTGGCCAATGGGTTTATTCGGCATTCATCTTCGCCTGCGTCCTCTCCTCTATTTTTTATACCGAAACGTGAGGGAGGCTTGAGGGCGTGCATTGACTACCGCGCATTGAACCGCATTACCAAAAAGAATAGGTATCCTCTCCCGCTCATACCGGTACTCCTAGATCAGCTGAAGGGAGCCAAGGTCTTCACAAAATTAGATCTCCGGGGAGCCTATCACTTGGTCAGGGTGCGGCGGGGGGGATGAATGGAAGACGGCATTTAGAACCAAGTTTGGCTTATATGAATACCAAGTAATGCCTTTTGGTCTTTGTAATGCCCCCGCCGCCTTCCAATACTTCATGGATGAGGTTTTAAGGGGCCTTCTGGACGTCTCTTGCATCGTATACATCGATGACATCCTGGTGTACTCGTCATCCATGGGAGAACACATTCAACACGTGGCAGCAGTATTGGATCGGCTACAGAGATACTCCCTCTATGCCAAACTGGAAAAATGCTATTTTCACACGAACAAGGTAGAATTCCTCGGATATGTCATTGGGCCTGAAGGGGTGTGCATGGACACCAAGAAAACACAAGCCATCCAAGAGTGGAAGACACCTACAAGCGTTAAGGCCTTGCAGAGTTTCTTGGGCTTTGCCAACTTTTATAGAAGATTTATAAAAAACCTCTCCTCTCTAATCCAACCATTAACCTATCTGTTAAAGAAAGGTGCCACCTTTAAATGGTCATCAGAAGCAGAGGAAGCCTTTTGCGCCCTAAAGAAGTGCTTTACCAGAGCTCCCATTCTGAGACACCCAGATGCTTCCTTGCCATTTCTGCTGGAAACAGATGCCTCCTATTATGCTTTGGGAGGTATTTTATCGCAGCGACACCCAGAAACAGGGCAACTCCACCCTGTGGCCTTTTTCTCAAAGAAACTCACTAGCTGCGAGATAAACTATAGCACTACGGACAAAGAATTGCTGGCCAATAAGAGAGCTTGTGAGGAGTGGAGGCATCACCTACTAGGGGCGAGACACACCGTAGAGATCTACACAGATCACCGCAACCTTCTGTTCTTAAAGAGCGCTCGAGCTCTCACTCCTCGTCAGTTGCGATAGTCTCTGTTTTTCGCGGATTATGATTTTGTCATTAAATTCCGTCCAGGACCGCAAAATGGAAAGGCAGATGCTCTATCCCGACCTGTCCCATCGCGCCCCTCAGATGCCGAGAAGGAAGAAGAACCACCCATCATCTTAAAAAACGCGCTCTTCCCTTCCAAAACAACGGCCTCAGTTTCGTCTCAACTCTTCCTTTCCGAAGTGAAACAACAGACAAACAACATAGAAACAATCTCCTGGATTCAGGAAGAACCGCAACAGAGAAGGCTGGAAGAAGGACTGGTGTTCCATGCCAACAGGCTGTATCTACCTAGTGAACCTTTGCGCCAACAGGCCTTCCACTGGATCCATGATTCCCCCTTGGCGGGTCATTTAGGGAATCGGAAAACCGAACAAGCTATGTCACGTTATTTCTGGTGGGAAGGCATTCAACAGGACACTGCCACTTATGTTTCTGATTGCGCCATCTGTACTCAGGCAAAAACGACTCATCAACGTCCCAGGGGGCTCTTAAGGCCGATTCCTACTCCCCCAGCTCCTTGGCACACCATTTCTATGGATTTCATAGTGGAAATGCCGCCTAGCCAAGGGAACAACACTATTCTGGTCATCATAGATCATCTAACCAAAATGGGACACTTCATTGCTCTTCCTAAATTACCCACCTCTTCAGAAGTAGCAATGATTTTTTTGCAGCAAGTCATACGTCTACACGGAGTACCGGCCGTTATTATCACTGATCGAGG